>NC_086103.1:57326320-66406320 GCF_963921235.1 Mobula hypostoma | reverse complement strand
TATATTACCCTGAGTCACAACGGCCTGTGTAGCCCCGGCCTGGTAATGCTTTGATTAACTTTTAATTTCCGGAAAATGTAGAATTCTTATTTATTTTCTATCGATTCCGATTTCACTGTTATAATTGTGATTTGTTGTACTTTCATGTTTCTTTTAGAAGTTAATTTTGTATAAAATAAAAAGTAAATTAAAACACATTCCAACTCACTAGAATTTAAACAGAAAAGTTTTGTGTTAATATTTTCCACAAAGAAGAGTTATTGTTGGTCCGCCGCGCAACATACCGCTGCAAAATGTTGGGTCATAGTCAGTTTTTGAAATTGTCCCTATTTCTATCAGCCGATGGTGTTGTGGTATGCAGCAACCCAAAGTATTTTAAAGAGTTGGCGTAAGTGAAGGTAATTAAGTGTTCTTGGGTAGTTTCATTGTAAATTCTGTAATCTTGGAATAGCATACGTCAAAATATAGCAAGCTGTCATTGAAACAGAATGGAATGTATAGACTTGGGCCAAGTGTTCTAAGTTGGAACACTTCACGGGCCTGAATGCAAACAGGTCAATCAATATTTCTCTTCTCTGCTTTTGATTTGTGTACTTCAATGGGAAACTCTAATATCCCTTTAATAAAGAAGAAGAATACGTTTGCAAAACGCTTTAAATATCCTTTTGGATGTACTCATTTTAATGTGAGTAATATATTGTTTTGTAGGACTTAATCTTCAATGTTCCTTTCCGCGCTACAAATGATTCTTGTAATTTTATCGGAAAGCCCGACAGATAAATCACCGAACAGTTACAGAGAAATTAATCATGCGTGGTTGTACAGGAGCAATCGACAATCTTATATTTGACCTGGTTAATGTATTTAGCAGGGGCGTTTTCAATGTTTTAATCAGTTCGCTTTGTTTTCGAACTATTTGGCAGTTTGGAAGAGTGGAGTTTTTAGTTAAGTGATTGGCATGGGGTGAAGAGTGCGGAAGCCAGCAGTCTGGATGCTAATGCGTGTGGCGTCTCTTTCTGTTGCTGTTAGGACAGTGAAATGGATGAGATAAAATACCGAGACAGATTTCAGAGGCTGGGGCTGATAGTCCGCACAGCACAGGAAGTTTAAACAAAAGACTATTAATTTTTTTAAGAGCTACAAATAAATAGCCAAGTACTGATGGGACTACCCGGTGAAACAAATGGCCATTTTATTTAATTAATGTGAAGTGAGATCTGCTCTTCTTCTAAATTTAGGTCTTTATCCTGCGCTCTTTGTAGTGTCTATTTTAAATAAAATGACAAAGTACTGGCCATAATGGATCATAATTGATGGAAAGGCGCTTTAATGCACTTCATAAACGGCACTATTCTATACTATGTCACCATTCTGTATACGGAACACCCTTGTGTTTCCCTAGCAATTGAAGTCTTTGCCTATTGCAATGAACCGGACTTTGATAACGTGAGACATTGTCGGTGAAACGCAAACCCATGACACCTGCGTCTCGAAAAATTAACCACTTTTTAACACATTGCGACCAGACTTAGCTTCCAAATAAATATCACTGGTGAATGTTGTCTGCTTATGCTATTGACAATATAATCTTCATTAGATAGCAAATAATTTAATTAACAGCGTTCTTTAAACCTAAATATATACATAAGCATATTTATTTCAATTAGCTTATCATTAGCATTGATTATAAATTTACCTCTGGTTGACTTCAAAGCTGTAACGTGATATAAGCATTAAGATGACTTTGCTTTGCGTTATACCTTAATTTGAGCACTGATGTCAATCTCATCCCAAATCAATTATTAATCTCTCTTTTGATCTGGACGATGCGGGATGTCGTTTTTTTAAGATGTTGCATTAACCAATTGTAGCCACCGGAACATTTCAACCCTTACTGTCCATTTCTACAGCGGTTATTGGTTGATAGTAAGCATGTGACTGATCTATTTGCCAGCATTCAAAGAGAGGATTAGCAGCCGTTTATCTTAACCTGCCCTTCTGCGAATATTTTAGTACTGCTCCTGCGAGCGAAGAAACGGAATTTATGAAGTTTAAAAAAGTCAACTAAGCGACTCAGTAATAGAATTTTCTAATGATGCCTTTTAATGCATCTTCATCGTATTGAGTGGACAAAATAAAAAAGGACAGGGAGTTACTCTTTTCATTACAGTGTAGTAGAGTATTTAGAAACGTTTTTAAATGGTAGATTTGCTTCTCCGATATAAATGATCACTAACTGGTTGCGTTAAAATGCGCTTCGAATCCGTATTGTGAACGATTAACGAACACTGCAGTGACTTACTGTGCTCTGTCTTCTATGCAGTATTCTCCCGAAATTTAATAAAATAGTATGTTACTTCTCACGAGCAATATCATTGGCCTCCTCGGTTTGAAAACACCCGATTTATGGACAACCCGCACACAGAAGCGAATTTTCATTTTAATAAATTCAAGAGTCTGCCCTTCATGTTCGTTCCTGCGATCCGCAAAACTAGTTCACCAACCAACACCCTCCCCCCACCCCACCACCTAACACACACACACTTTTAGTATCCCGAATCAGTCTTGCTTTTCATGCCATTCATTACAGTACTGTGGAGGTATGGTTATAATACTGCGTAATTTTTGTTTATTTTCTGACTTATGGAAAACTCGACTGGGAACCCGTTCGTTTCCAGCGGACGGCCTATATATGGAGAGCACAACTTTAACTTTAAGCCTAAATGAGGGCGTACACTCACGCGTAACTCCCACAGAAATTTGTCAAAAATATAGTTAATCACATCATGACGGTTTAAAAGCAGTTTCATAGTTTCTGAATTTATCCGAAATGTAGGGGTACATTTCTGGATCTTGCTTTTGCCCAGAATGTACTGTTTTCTGAAAATTTGTTTACAAGAAGGAGTAACGTTTACCAAAAATAATTTTCTTACCTACCACCACACCCCCTCTCCCCTTCTCCCCCATCCCATTCTAGGGCAGACGCATCAAGGTCACTAATGTTGATTCCGGTGGTGTTAAATTCACAGATGTAATTTCCTAGACAGGGCCTCCACGAAGAAAATAATCTCGTTGCATGTTACGTGTGAATGCAACAAGCGGTTTAATAACAGGTCAGAAGATAGTTCTCATTAGTCAATGATTTTTTATCACAATATTCATTTCTCTCGGAAGCGGCCATTGTGAAACTGACCCGGAAATGGACTAAATCTGTCGTATTTAATAGGAAGAGCATCAATCAGTTTGACAAAAAGCAGCGCAATAACACTTCAACGACTGTTTGCTTTCTCAGTAATTATTGCTCCAAAGGAACCCAGTTGTTGATACAGTTGTTGAAAGTGCCAACCTACATTTATCACACGGTCAAACATTGGACTCGCATCTACTCGCTCCTATATGTGAACACTATAAACACAATACAGAAGGTTGGAGCCAAAGGCTAAATGGTGGAAACGGTAATAAAAATGGCGCATTTGTTTTGAATTAATGTCAATCCCTGAAGTCTTTTTTTAACTTCCCTCGAGATGGAATCCGTGCTGTTTACAATATACGCTGTTGTAAGGAATTCGTGCACGAATCTGGCATTTTGTATTATTTTTAAGCAGAACATTTAAAGTTTTTTTACTGATAAATTTCTTTATCCATACTAGTTTGATGTAAAAAAAATCTGCCGTCTCAAGAACCCACCTGTATAATCACCCCTCCCTCCTTGATGTTTGGAATACCCAAGCATCTTGAATCGAGATTTTGCCTCAAAACATTTTTTAACAGTTAACGCGTTCAATTTTTTCTTAGAAGATCGAAAATTTAATGTATTCTGACAATTTGAGATAAATACCCAAGGGGGCAATTTGTTATTTTGACGGGCGGCAGTAACAACGGCTCTGGGATGCTTGAAACCCGAAGTGAGAACAACGCCCAGCGATATCTGTTAAAAAAAAACGTTCGCAGGGAAAGCATTGAAATAGACACAAATTCAAAACGTCACGTGTAAAAAATGGCGCGCGAGAAAGGGGTGGCATCTATTTGATCGATTATCTTAAAACATTACAAGTTACAAACGAATTGAACAAATTTCAAGGCAACATCTGACGATAATATGCCTATCTATGCCATACACCCTTATGTCGTATTGTTGGTAAACTAGGAAACAGAAAGCAATATAAAAACGAGATAAAATCTACGAGACATTGATGTCATTCACGTCATGTTATTTTCTGGCGCTACTTAAAACTGATATGATTTAAATCCGGAGGTGGGGGCCACCAATAACTGCCTAAAACTGTCAACGCGGACACGGTTATTACAGGAAACCTGATGGACTCTGTCAGTAGCTATCATGACACCACCATTAATTTTAAACGGAGGAATGTTAATTGAAACGGATGCCAATACTCCATGTGATAAGAGAATCTTATCAGATATTATATCTGTCCACTAAATTTGTTCAACTGACTGTGTACTGTGTCACTATTTTTACACTCCTTTCAATTGATTTATGTTATTTTAATGAACAAACTTCAGGGAAATACTCAAGAACTCTTTGTTGTTAATTGGCATTTCTCTCACGTTATTGTTTAAAAGGAAAATTGTCCAAAATATGGGGATTTATGATACGAGTTCCGTCTGAGCTACATTCCAGCTAGTGACACGAAACATCGTCGCCCATACATCCAATACTTAACTAAACACTCGTTTCGCAGAAATAATTTCAGATACTAGTAATGATATATTTTCAGTCGAAACAAAATCCACTATTTTCCCCCAAATTGACCATTCACGATAAATTCTGTTTGGAGTTTGGTCATGGGGAAACCAATAACTGCCTAACCGCTGGAAGCATTTCGAAGTGACTTCCAGTCCAGCGCCCAGCAAAACTCATCCTCACCTTTCGTTTTGACCCAGTCAGATGCCAACGTAAGTAAGAAATGCCCGCGATTATTAACTCCTGGGAGTTATTTGCCAGTCTGCAATCTAGTCCAAAGATACAGGCGACCAATAGAAATCAGAACGCCATCCGATCTGATCAACAGAATTAAGATAATCTGTTAAATTCCATCTTTCTTCAACTTCTCCGTTAATTTATATAAACATTTGCACCTTCTGATAAATGATTCCTTGCATTACTGTCCGCTGCTGTAATAACATCATTACATAAGCTTGTAATTTGTATTCTATGAGAATCTTATTTAACGATAAATTGATAAAATTAGTTGGATAAGAGTTGTTCGTTACAGTGGTTTTAATTAGCATGTACCATCCGGGTAATGGTGCGTGTTTACACATATTTAGTTCATTTTATTACCTTAAGGCACTGTTACATTGTGCAGCTTTAGACCTTTTACCAGCGACGAAACCTACTGATTATGATGAATATAAACATATATAAACGCTAGCATTTAAATCGTGCTTATCTTCTGTGAATCGCTTTTATGATTTAATGCTTGCTACTGATGATGATTGCTACTGCCCCATTAGGTATTATCCATTTGTTATTAAACAGTTCACACTTGTTCAAAGTACAAGAGATAACCCGCTGCTTTAATGCAGTGGGTCTCAAGTGAATTTCTGGAATATATTCTGATCTATTGCCAGTTTTCGAGATGTTGACATTTAATGTGTACACGCCTTGAACGTCTGGACTTGTCGATTATGCACACACTCAAAATATGCGCCCCAGTTACAATCCTACTCACTTCTAGGAATAAAGGGTCCCCGTGCACTGAGACCTGCTTTATGTACGGACTGCGAACTAGTCTGGACTTTTTCGGACAATCGTTTCCAGTCGAAATCCCTGTATTCACATTTACAAAGGGGAACTACTTACGAAGGTCATCTTGTTTTGACACCCCAGATTAAAATGCCAACTAACAGCCCATTTTTGATAAAACATTATAGATGTGATTTTTTTCAATAAAGTATTATTGGCGGAAACCACTAATAATGCACGTCCACTCCTCGAAATATCCGAAAAGTGTAAAGGAGTCTTTCCCCATTTGTTCCCTGGAAATGAAGAATGCAATAGCAACTTCGACTGCAGAATAGAGAAGCCGTCTGATTGTTTGGTGTGATGAATACGGTTAATATTGGAACCAAATATACAGCATCTAACGTTTAACTAAACCGTATTTCTCTGTGTTACCCTCAAAACGATGGGCGATTGTTTTCACGTACACTGGAATTTCCCAACGCTTGCCATGTTGTGCGTAGACTCCTGAAAAAAAACTGATGGTAGTGGTGGGGGATGGGGGATGGTTAAATTAAACTGTCCGAACACCTCATTCAAAGGGCACTGAACAGGATGGAAGCTAATCTCGTGTGGAAACCACTGGAAGCTTTCTAAATATACAGCCTAAAAGCTTTTTAGTTGTTTTCTTTTCCTCGTCCTCCGCACAATTTTGCGATCACCAAGATTAGAACTAAATCGTGCTGCTCGCCTTTTCACGCTTCACCACGTGTCTTGTGGGATTAACTGGAGGCAAGGGGATGGGGGAGGGGATGGGTTCTGGGCGCTCAAACGAGGATATCACGGGGGAAGCAACAATAATTCACTCAGGAGGAGACTCAAGGCTCTGCATTCCACTCTCAACCAACACAAAATCAGCACAAGTCAGAGAGAGTGGCGTAGTACTTTCTACCACATCTTTCGAAGTTCCCACAGAGGCAGATACTTTAAAAGCATTTATTAAAGTGACTTTAAGAGATAGCCACAATTTCTTGATTGCTGCTCTGACAGTATATTTTCGGCCTGCAAAAGACAAACGCTAATAAATAAATGCTGGCTAGAATGGAAAATAAATCATAATTTTACCCAAAAAAAAGCAAGCTTTCTATCTTTGGTAGAAAGTGAGCTCCCTGCAAAGATTACGATAAGATTGCCCGTTACAGTTCCGATTGAGATTTAGCTGAATGTCATTTTTTTTACGAAATGTTATCACTTCCTCACCTCTGCCCAACATGAGTATTGAATGTGGTTTTAAAGTCCAAAATTTGCGCTACGATATATTACTTTTTCAAGTATGCAAATAGTAAGAATGGTTCTGTATTCTGTCAGACAAGAATAGCCCTGCAAATTTCCAAATTTGAAATGAAACAATCCCATTGCCGTTCTTAAGTAGCGCAGCGCAAAATCATGATGCACAAAATAGTCGGCTGTGAATGGAGTACGGGGGAAGGGGGCTCGGTGTTCGGCGGATAATGTACAGTAGTATCGGTGAAATAACGTTCACGGATCAGGACATTGGTTATAGGTGTTTTGATAGACAAGAGAGCGCAATGATGATTTCCTACTATTAAGTCTGGAAAGGAGCGATTCCTTGTCCAAGTGTGACTTATAAAATTAGAACCTTAAAGCGCCGTTTGAAAGAAAGTCAAATAACGTGTGAAAAAAGCAAGTTTGATCAATTATGGGGCATCTTGCAGTATCAATTCAATGCTATTATGGTCAGAGCAATTAGTGTGGATATTAGATATAAACCGGTCGACGGAACGGTGTTGTAACATGCATGCATTGCGTTAGCACAAATGTTTACTGCTCTGGAGATAATATTTCATTAAAAAATAAATTGTGTATTATTTCCAAGCAATCTATTGATCGTTTCGGAATGTCTGAAAGGGTTTTATTCAACGAATGAAATTATAATAGAGAAAGCGCACTGGCAGATTGCGTGCAGCAACGAAATATAACCATCTTTTTTTTTCGTTTGCGAGTTATTCGACAGGTCGCACACGGGGGGAAATCCCAATTCTTCTATGAACGAGTATTCATGACTTCCACGAGAATAAGGTGCGACCGCGGTTTAACGGATAGTGAAAAAGGTAGGTCGCGAATATACGACCTCTAACCCCGAGGTGGGAGTATTTTAACTGAGCCAAAGCTGCTCCTCTAAGGTACTTTGCGAAACGAAAACAATAACGAGCAGGATGCCTGGAGTGGGCAGGGAACTAGGACCAGTTAACAGTAGGATAGCTAGCAATGGCAATGTAAAGGCACGGTAGCTTAATGATCCTCCCTTCCGCGCCACAGGTTGTGTGTAAGTGTTGCACCAAGAAGTCTTAATCTCCTTGTTGATATTACAGAGCCGGGTTTCTACACAATCGTTGCACATCAGCTTTAGGGTTTGGACATTGAATACTTGCGCTGTTTTTGGTTAAGCTCTTAAAAGCTAAAACAACGGCAATTTATATAGCGAACCTTCTAAATACAATTCTGAAATGAGATACAGCGAGCATCTGTCACCCTCCAGAGGGAAAGTTAAGTAAGAACGTGGGAACAGAGACCACACGGCGGATACACCCATAATAATTAGTTCCTTGGTTTGTAATCGAAATCAATTGTTTAAATATCATGGTAATTCACCGCGCTGTTTGGAGGCAGCTATTCTTACAAGCGCGATTTTTTTAAAGCTCCTGACATTTTCGGTCGGGTGCACAAGTAAATGCTTTTAACACATGGAAGCAGCGCCGTTTGCATTGTCAAGTGTTGATAAGAGTAAGTTTTATTTTCAGCCCAGTTTTAAAATTATGTCACCGAAGGCTTGAGTATAGGTCACTATTTTGTTCAACCATATTGCCTCGAAATGGACATGTACTTCAGACCTCTGATTATCCAGGCAAGAAAGTGCCACAGGTGGAACAAGGTTAAAGCTGAAAACAATTAACTTCCTCAAGTCTGTCTGCCCGAAATGATTTCACATCTGGTCGGACTGTTATAACGCCCATCTCGACTGAATATGGGCGTGAAATCAAAAGAAATATCATTATTTTCGGGCCTATGTCAGTGATGAAGCGAACATTTGACCAACATTTGGACTTTTTTGATTTTACACGGCGGTTCAATTAGACTACCAATTTTAATATATACATTTACGACTGATGTTGCAAATTTTCGTGAAGTGATTGGTCAAGAAGTATTTCGGTTATATATTATGAAGGACATATGTATGTTATTCTTTAACTTGTCGATTTGAAGACCACACACCTGAAATATTCCAGTCGAAAATGAACATTATATTCGTTATCTATCAGCTGAAGGGTGTTTATCAGAACACCTATGATGTTATTTTATATTAACATAAGACTGAATGAATTGCATTTAAGTTTTCCAACTCTAGGGGTTCTTTTAATCCAACGTTAAATACCACTTTCAATATTAAGAAATTAATAGGGACCAAAGAAGACCCGAGCTTGTGCTGAAATGCCTGTCCCATGTAATTCCTTCATCGAGCCGTAATTCCCACTGTAATGACCGTTCCTTTAGAAGGCCGAGATGACTCCATTATTCCGAGTACATGGTTGTCAATTCGTCCTTAAGTTTAACCGAGTTAAACTTTTATTTGGAGCATTAGTTGAAGCATTTTAAAATTTCAGGTACATCTTCATAATCTAGAATGGGGTCACTAAATAAACACATTCTGGCAAAATCAAGATGACAATTGTGTTCACTCTAACACCGTCGGCTTGTGTTTGTTTCTTGTCTGTTAACACTCCGTCCACTGTTTCCTCTTTACATTTTCGGAATCGTCACTTATCCAAACTCTTTATCAATGATCAACGTGCCTGAAGTGATTGCGGGGACACAATTTCAACTCCCAGCATGTCGTCTTTCAAGAAGTGCATTCCGTGTCATACTTTGGCTAAACTTTTAGATCCTCCATAGTTGTGCAATTAATCCGATTTCTCCCATACTTTCATTAAATATTTTATTGAGGAGGGGGTATGGGAGCTATTTTACATATCTGAGGACGTCTTTCTCCTTGCAAATGAATTTGAATTATGTTTTAATTTATCGTTAAATGAACTGATCGTTGCAAAATATTCATCCCTAACATAGCATGACCTTTCTCAATTACAAATATTTTCTGTTCCTTTGCACCACAGTGCCGTTTTGTACTCGTTGCTATATTTATTATAATCTATACTGTTCTA
Source organism: Mobula hypostoma (assembly GCF_963921235.1). NCBI lineage: Eukaryota > Metazoa > Chordata > Chondrichthyes > Myliobatiformes > Myliobatidae > Mobula > Mobula hypostoma. The sequence continues at coordinate 66,396,393 of NC_086103.1, read as the reverse complement.
ACTTTAAAATTGATTATTTAAATTGGTTATTTAACCAATTTGAGGGGAACGCAGATTCCAAAATCTAGCTACAGCGCTGTATATTACATAAATCACGATATTATATAACTGTATTCAAGAAGTGATCGTAGGAAAATCTTAGTATCTAACAGTACATGACATTTCTCAATTATATATTTATTCTCTGTTCAATTCTGTTGTTGTTTTGTGCTTGTGGTTGTATTCAGTGTACAGTATAGTGTTTACTTAGTGAACTACATGCGAATAAGGATTTTCATTGTACTTTATGTATATAACAATAAATTAATCTAATCTGCAATTGATCAGACTTTATAAAAGACGAGTTCGCATCCCTCCCAGAGCTGTATTTCGCCAGATTTCAAGAGGTTGCAAACTTCCTCATTTATTCAACCTAATTATTCCCAAGTAATTTAAGAAAAAACGGAGATAAGGTTTGAAGTCTGGAGTGTAAAAAAGAGAAAACGATAACGAGGGGACCGCCGACGCTTTTGTTGGAAAGCAGCATCCATTATCCTTACCACCCAGGTCATACACTCTTCTCGCTGCTGCCATCAGGAAGAAGGTACAGAAGCCTCAGGACTCACACCACCGGTTTCAGGAACAGTTATAACCTCCCAAGCAGCAGGCTCTTGAATCAGAGCGGATAACTTCACTCGCCCCTTCACAAAACTATTCCCACAACCTGTGGACGCACTTTCAAAATCTCTCGTTCTCGATATTTGTTCCTTATTTATTACTATTATTTACTTTCTCTCAGGTCAAGCTGGTAAAACCTGAGGTACGGGCATAGTTCATTTATCAATTGCTAGGAACTTTCGGACTATTCTAGTGGAGTTTAGTCCTGTGGCTTTCTGAAGATTTACATAAATATTATTGTGTAGCTCTAATTGCTTAATGCTATTGTGCAGTGCCTTTGGGATGACACCAGCTGTAGATATTACTGTCGAGACAAGATATACCTTGTTCATGTTCCAAAGTCTCTCAATTTCCCCTTTTAGTTCAACATATTTCTGGTGTTTCTCACTTACTGATTATTATTATTGTTATTTTGTATTTGCGGAGGTTTGTTTTGCCTTTTGCACGTTGATTGTTTGTCCTGTTGTGTGCGGTCTTTCATTGATTCTATTGTTTTTTTCTTCTTGAAAACGAATCCCAGTGTTTTATATAGTGACATATATGTGTGTGGATAATAGATTTACCTTGAACAATGAACCTTGAACTTCTAATTTTAATAAAAAGGCAAGTAACTGGGAAATTACGTAAAACGTAAGGTTAGTTCAAAATGATTCTGTTCTCCAAGCTTAAGTTACTTGTTAAATGGAAGAAGGTCAAGGTATGAGAACACAGAGAGAGAGAGAGAGGGGGGGGGGCAAGCTCACAATCAGTAGTACATGTGACCAGATACCAACAATCACAACATTACCTTCAAAAGACAGACAGATACACAAACACTCACTCATTTCCATCCGTCCCCTGACACCCAATGTATATGTGATCCTATTGGGAGACTACAACAAACTGACTATCTTCTGTAATTGTCGTTTTCATTTTATATGTTACTTATAAGATTTTACATGACTTCCCTATTGTAAATTTAAAAAACTATTTCCCTATATTTTAGTTGTTTATTCTAACAGACTTGTTATGAAGTAAAAGCCGTTCAATTTTCGTAGCATTTTAAAGGAACCGTTGGTATGAAAATAGCTTTCGGCTTCGGCTATATTTGGTATATTAGCAGGACGTCTCAACATCAGCAAACACAACCGTAGACCAATAAACGTTCATGTAGCAGGCTGGCTTCAAAGACCTGATAGCGCCCCGCCCCCTGCAACCCACTCTGAACTGATGTCAGACAGCACATCCCTCAAATAGTTATTTTAGTCAAACAGCGACAGAGCTGAACGGTGCGCCGGGGAATCACTAAATAGAACGGCTATTATTAATAGTGTTTTTGTTTATTCCGATGACCAAATATATATATTCCTCTAACCTTTCCAAGGTATCGCATTTTGAGATCTCCTTGGATGCAAAAGCTGGCTCTCAGTATGTTTGCCGGTGCAGCGACCTCGACTCCTTTCTCGGTGAGGGATATTTTAAATCTTCAGCACCATCCTGACATGGCCTCACTGGGTGTCTCGGCGGGGCTGGACTCGCCTCCCTCCCCTGCTTCATGCATGTTAGAGCGGACCAAACAGCAACTCTACAGTGAAACCCCGGCCCTAACGGCGTACAACGAGCCAATGCCTAAAATAAATTCCTGCAAAAACAACCCCAACTACTCGAGCACTTCGTACGTAAATAATTATTTGGAAATCAGCAACGGTGAAGCGAAGTCAAGCAACGGAGCGACAGATAAAAATGATAAGGGTAAGAAAGGAAACCCACAAACATTTGAACACATTTTATTCCATTTGCAATATTAACGTGCAGTTATATTTTTGTGTGATGGTCATGAATCTATATGTTCCGTTAATATGGGGTAGATCGATGACTGAATAAAAATAAGCCAAGACTATAATATATAGATTTTAAGTATGTATATATATATGGTAAATGAGCAAAACAAAGATAATTTACAGCAATAGAATATATGTTTCATCGTTTTCAGAAGCCTGGATACACTTATTCCTGGAGTTCTGGCAGTTCAAGTTGCTTTGCACTAACACTCATGTATATGCCCGATTTGTAAATGACTTCGTCGTTTAAATACATCGTTATTCACAGTAACGATTCCTTTCTATGTATATAAACTGTATGACTATTTTTAAATGATTTATTAATTATAGTTGAACTGAAAATTTTAAACAATTTGTGCCTTGGCGACTTTAATTATTTCAGAGTGTTTTATTGCGTTCATTTCTACTGTTCATTACTTAATGTTTTCAAAACCCGGCGAAAGACACTGGCAAATTGTTTTCTTTTAAAGACTGATAGCCCGCTGCCGTGATCTCTTGCTAACCCAAACTCTGGGCAACAATTTCACATTCCATTTGTTTTGGCCTTACCACTGTTCGCGAATATTTTAGACATTTTTTTTAAAATATAAGAGTAAACATTGTTGTATTCGACCTAAATATTTGGATTCCAAATTCCTTATCGCAGCTGTTTCGTAACCCCGTTTTCACGTCCAGTTTAAGTAAATTGAATTTTAATACAATGAATTTTAATACAAAGATTATTATTGAACTCTCTTTGCTAGCCTATTCAGTCACGGAAATATTTGAAACTTGGATGCCGATAAATATGTTCCAGTAACAAATGAAGAATTCACTTTAAAATTTAACTTTCCAACGCCAAGTTAATACTTTACATGTTTTCCAGACACTGCATATGCAATCATCATACCATGTGAAATGCTATATTTCACAGAACTTAATTTAAAACTCACTGGCTCCTTACCCTGTTCCGAAACTTATTATCTGTGAATGCCAACGATTTTTGTGAATGAACTATAATCTCCAGGCTTACGGGCACAGAACAATATTGGCAAAAAATCAGCAAAGCTCAGAAGGCGGAAATCTCTCATTTCCTGCGATTTCTCAACGCGTCGGGCTTTACCTTGACATGAATTCTCTGATCTATTTGCAATAACGAACCGTTTGATATTGGCATCCTGAATGTGTTTCGACAATAGTAGTGTTTAAATGTATTGAAGCCGAAAATAATCGAATGTTTCAATAAGATAACTTGCAATAAGCAAACGGCGGCAAATCCATGTGTAGTCTTCACCTGAGAGCTTAAAACTCGATGTACAAACGTTTGTATGTATGGAATCCCTGGGCCCGTCTGGTATTCCAATGAAGTTTGAAACATGGAGAATTAGTTATTAAATGCTGTTGTTGGTGCAGATTGCCCCTTAGACTCACTGCGATACAGTATCAGGTTTTGCACCCATTTGGTCAGTCGATATTATTCGAGGTTGTAAACCCCTTGGGAAAGGTGATCTCCTGAATGAAAAAGGTTTTAGCAAGCGGGACGTGATATTGAGTTATTACTAACGGCCCTACTTTCCCATTTAGATTGTCGGATGATGGAAGTTAACTTGGAGAAAGAAGAGATAAAACCGGACGAAGCCGAGCGGCCCAGACGACGAAGAAGAAAACCACGCGTCCTCTTCTCTCAGGCGCAGGTCTACGAATTGGAGAGGCGGTTCAAACAGCAGAAATATCTCTCCGCGCCCGAGAGGGACCATTTAGCAAACATACTGAAGCTCACGTCCACCCAGGTAAAAATCTGGTTCCAAAATCGCAGGTACAAATGTAAAAGGCAGCGCCAAGACAAATCTCTGGAAATGGTGGGGCTCCCGCCTCCGAGGAGAATCGCGGTGCCGGTGCTGGTGAGAGACGGGAAGCCGTGCCTAGCAGAGTCCTCGCCTTATAACTCGCCGTACAACATGAATATCAGCCCTTATGCTTATGGCTCTTACGCAAACTATACCAACTATAGTAGTGCAGCTGCTCCCGCGAACTACAGCTGTAACTATCCCAGCGTACAAGCCGTGCCCCCGTCTACAGCGGCTGGCAGCTTTATGAATATGAATTTCACAGTCAATGACTTGAGCAATGCCATGCAGACTCAAATACATCAGAATACTGGAGTATCCACCTTGCATGGGATCAGAGCCTGGTAGTGCCAATTATGGACATGGCGTAGCACGGATTTCGTGTTCCCTTGGCTGGTTGCACAGGTCATATTCATTCTTCGACCGACCGTCGAGTACAGCCGTTCCCCACGTCGAAATCGGTGAATGGATAACTTAACAATAGGGTCAAAGCCCGATAACATAGCATGTAACCTCTCGGTACTTCGGACAAGGAAGAAAGGATATTTTAGTTCCAGCGTCTTCCGAACTTTTATTTTGCAGTATTCCATTTCAGTGAATGAAAGTGTGCCCTTATTTAATCGTTAACATGTTATTGTATGAAGTGCATCTGATGGCATATTGTTCCAGTCTGCACCGAATGCAGCACGAGGCATGAGTGAAGTCAACATAACGGATTGTTGTTCAGTGAATAATACGGTTGTATATAAAAAGGGCAACCCTATCGTAATCCTTACAATCTTTGAAATTCGTATTTGAAACCTTGTTTTTGTATTTGATTCTGTCTTCCGTAGTCCAGTGTAAATGTGCTAATGTGTGATTGGTTCATTTAGGTTTAAAGATTTTTAAATATTATTAATGACACCACTTTGTACAGCATTCGCAATCCCAAATTCAGAGTTGATTAGCTACGTGTCAGCTAGCAAAGAAAACTTCAAAATCATGCACTAATATTGCCATTTTCTGTCCATTTGTTTACCCTTTCAACAACGTTATATAAAATTAACGGTGACAAAATTACTAAAACGTTGATCGGAATCTCCAAAGATGATGATCAAATTGTAAATGCAAGTATAAATCACCACTGTTCCAACAGTAAATGTGTGCAATCTAGATTGTGGTCATTTCTTTTTATACATCTAATTCGCGAGGACGATAATGTGTTTCATTTATTGGTTTGGTATTAATTGCTTTGAAGTGAAATGAATGCCTTTAATTGGTAAACTCACACTGAAATAAGATATCCGGCCTTCAGGCTGACTCTGTTAGATCTTCTCCGCAAAATTTGCTTGGAATATTCATCTGTTTTACAGGAGACGCTTCCCTTCCTTTTAATTTTGTGCTTTGTGTGTAAATTCAGCGGGACATCAAATTCTAAGTTTAACACTTAAATTGACATAATTCTAACGGCCTTGCCATATTTCCCACTGTTTACAGAATAGGAAATTCACGCTACAACCAGCGATTTTCAATATTTCATTTCCTCTCTTCGAGCTTATTTCCTTTAGCTTTATATACACTACATTTTAAAATATCCACCAAAGTATTAACTTCATAGCAGATTTTCACCAACGAAAGCGACTCAAAAATATTCTGTGAACTGTCACACTCCATTCCTAGCCGGTGGCTTCCGAGGTAACATTACATCATTAAATCCTTTCATTGTTTTAATGTGTGGGTTCCGAACGTAAATATATTCCGTTTTGGCGGTTTTGAATGTTTTCTTTTTGAAGTAAACTAACGGCATTACTAACACAAAACAATTTATATCAGAAATGTATTGGAATCCGTCGTTTCATTGGTTTATGTTACAGAGTGAACTGTGCTGCTCAGGTGAACGGGGGTAGGAAGACTGGGAGATATGGGACAGCAAGAGCACATAACAGAGAGAAAGAGTGCGCTTATAAGCAATGCCGCAGGGACCGAAGATGTATCAAGAAATCTGCAAGATTTGATTGAGGCCGACAACGTTGAAACTGCAGCTACCAGTCTGAACCCGCCAGTTGCATACCGTAAAAACAAAAAACACTGGAACACTGCTCAGGTCAGGCAGTTCCTGTAGAAAGAGAAACAAAGTTCGTGTTTCAGATGGAAATCTCTTCATCTGCGGAAAGTTAATGCGTAAGCCGAAGATCCTTAGTTGAATCTTCCATCTGAAAAGTTAAGACTCTTAATCCTTTCAATTATGCTGCCTGATCTGATGGGCATTTCAGAATCAGGTTAATATCACCGGTATATATCGTGAAAATTATTGTCTTTGCGTCAGCAGTGCAATGCAATGCATAATAGAGAGGGAAACCCATGAATTACAGTGCGTGTGTATATAATATATATAAGTTTGCTGATGACACAACAATTGTAGGCTGTATCTCGGGTAATGATGAGTTTGAGTACAGAGAGGAAATTAAGAACCTGGTGGCATGGTGCGAAGACAATAACCTATCCCTCAACTTCAGCAAGACGAAGGAATTGGTTGTTGACTTCAGAAGGAGTAGCGGATATTATATATATTATATATATATATATATATAAAATATAATACATATATTATTCCTCTGTGTATATATATTATATATATACTACTTTTTATTTTTTATTTTATACTACTCATTTATATATATAGTTAAATTAAATAAGTAGTATAAAATAAAAAATAAAAGTAAAAATTAAAATTTAAAAGTCATGGGTTCAACGACCATTCAGTAATCGGGTGGCAGAGAAGACGAAGCTGTTCCTGAATCGTTGATTTTTCAGGCCGTAGCATTTCTGTTTTTCCTCTTGCAGGTTTCTAGCAAAAGCAGATTTTCATTGATTTTCACTGACAGCTATAGGCCCCATTTCCTCCTAAATGTCCTACACCATCTGAAATTAACACAATTATTCTTTTTAACAGAGAGGGATGTTTCTTGGTTAGTTGTTTTACCTGGAACTTCACGGCGTTTGCGGCAGAGGGAATGGTCTCTTGACCCAACCGGTCTATACCTGTGGTCAGGCTGGGCTGGAGTCACCTCGCCTCCTGGTCACCTTCCACGTCCTCTTACCCATGCCCACCTATGCTACTCCCTTTAGGTAAGGGTTTTCGCATCCTCTTGAGAATTCAGATTAATTTTATTCATTTTAATTGATTTATTCGAGACCACGCTCTCTCTGCAGTTAAAATGGGACTGTCCCACAGCAATTAGCGGAGTGTTTGAATAACGAACATACAGATTTAAACGTTGATAACGTCCTTTGACCATGGTTGCGGGTACATTGCTTAGAACATCAATGCCGGTGGGACCTTCTCCACCAAGCAGTCTCACGTGAGCATAGGACCCTATTTCTTGGTTTAGAGAAAGACAGAAATCAAAGCTAAAGAAGAGGCAGTGGTTATGAGAGTGAATGAGAGGATGAGAGGTGACCTGATAGAGGTGTATAAGATGATGAGAGGCATTAATTGTGTGGATAGTCAGAGGCTTTTTCCCAGGGCTGAAATGGTTGCCACAAGAGGACGCAGGTTTAAGGTGCTTGGGAGTAGGTACAGAGGAGATGTCAGGGTTAAGATTTTTACTCAGAGAGTGGTGAGTGCGTGGAATGGGCTGCCGGCAATGGTGGTGGAGGCGGATACGATGGGGTCTTTTAACAGACTTTTGGATAGGTACATGGAGCTTAGAAAAATAGAGGGCTATGGGTAAGCCTAGTAATTTCTAAGGTAGGGACATGTTCTGCACAACTTTGTTGTGTTGTAGGTTTTCTTTGTTTTCTATGTGAAACTTAGCATCCTGTTTACTTTCCTTGACTGCACTCTGTATCTGACAGCTCCCGGTTAATAAACAATTACGTAACTCCAACTTCCCATGTCTCTTTAAGACACAGAAGGAAGCCATTTCTGCCCATCGAGTCTATGCCGGTTTCCATCCTCCTATCAATTTCCCCTGCAATTTGTCTTACTTAATTCCCTTTTCTCGCCTACACCGAGGCAACTTACAGAGGCCAATTAACATAACAAATCTATTAGGAACTCCAATGCTTACACACAGACACACACATATATAAGACCGCCGGAGACACACACTCGATCCGCAACTGCTGGTATCATCCGGCCAACGTGGTAAATAGTTTTTTTCGAACAGTGGCATCTTCACGCGTCTCTCTAAGGTACAGGATCGCTGGTTTTAAGACAGTGTTTAAGTTCTTGTATCAATGAAAATATTTTCTACCAAAGTTAACCCTGATGGAGCTTACCGCAGTAGGTACACTTTCTGATGATTTCTTCCTATGAAAGATGGTAGATTATGTAAATTGTAGATTATGTTTTGATGCCACTGGGTCTGGATAATGGCAAGGCATTCCGCTAAATATTATAAAATACTAATGGAATTTTACCTTGTTAAAATATTTTATGTATAGTTCTGCATCCGTAACCAAATGCGGATCCCGGGATGAAAAGGACGCACAATTTAGAGTGAAATTACTTCACTGAACTAGTTACGTGGTCAACGAAAACACGGCGATTTGTCGGTAGCCGCTTCAACACCGCTGCATTGGTGCCACATTAAACCTAAGGGGGGAGACATCGTAGCTGAACTGCTGAATGCGCCTGGACTTCAAGAGGGATCGCCAGGCGAACTATGAAAGCTGTCAATGTTACTCAATGAACAATTTTGAATTGAGATCTAGTGGAAAATCTGCCGAAGTAGCATCCTTCTTTCACGAAAAAAAAGACAGAAGCACTGTGGCCGAAAACGGTATTGAATAAAATGATATGTATGAAAAGAATCAAAGAAAGAACAATGGCAATGAATTGTATCTTCTAGACCATAATCCTCAGTTTAGCAGAGGTGTTGAAGAAGATCTGATTGCAATAGAGTAACTCGAATTAAAAGTCGTCAGCGGTGGATAACATACCGGGTTTACAAAAAAAAACAAAATACAAAACTATGTTACAGATAAAAATTGAAGTTCGTAAGGAAATGGATTCCAGCATAAATAATTAAGCGAATCTTTATTAAACATCAGTTTGATGGCAATTGGAATATGGTGCTCAATTCTAGGTCCAGTAGTTTAGGAAAGAAGTAGAGGCTTTAGACTTTAGAGAAAATGCAGCAGGGCGCTGCGGTACCATTCAGGGTTAAGCACTTCAGAAGTGTGGGTAGATTGGGGAAGTTGGGGCAATTCAGAGAAAGCTATGAACAGTTCGAATACAGATATTAACAATGATTAAGCATATAGAAAAAGACTCTCAGTTTCAAAAGGGAGAACTAGAGATTGATTTTACTTATTTATTGAGATACAGCACGGAATAGGATCGAATCAAATCGCGCCGCCCAGCAACCCCACAATTAACTCTATCCTAACCACGAGACAATTAACCTACAACCGGTGTGTCTTTAGACCGTGGGAGGAAACTGGGGCAGTCGTGGTCACGGGGAGAGCCGACCAACTTCTTACAGACAGCCTGGAGAAAGGAACCCGGGTCATTGGTACTGCAAAGCATTGTGATAACCACTGCACTCCGTGATGTAGATTGAGGATGATTAGACTGGCATAGAAAGCTGTCAACTGAGTGCTGGCAGACCTATGGGGTTATATATATCTTTGACAGCCAGCATAGATAGATGGAGCTTCAAAGCCTTTGTACAGCTCTATGACTCTACTAAAAGAACCAAACTAACATGAGGTATGTTTTGTTTGGAATACTCTGACAGAAGTAAAAATGGAAGCAGATTCAATTTTAGCATTAATTTGTACCTGAAAGCATTTTCAGGCCAATGGGTAGAGGGCAGGGGAGAGAGACTAATTGGATTGCTCTTTCATGGGGTGAGTGCAGATCTGCTGGGCCAAATGGACTCTTGGAATCAATCAGTTGTATATATTGACTTATAATTCTTAAACTGTTGGCTTGAAGCAAATTAGAATAGTTTACACACCTCTGTTGGTTGAGGTTAACCATTGATATTGCGTCATAGCTGTCTATATGATACACAATCCAGGGTAGTACGAAGTGAAGAGGAGGTCATTGTCCATGCAGCAAGCTCCCTCTCTCCACGCAGTGGATGAATCCAAATGAACCGCAGAGACCAATACGTTTTTCTACACCAGCGATGTCGCAGGAGTATGTCAGTCAACATTGAACTCAATGTAGGACTGCCCTAGGGACTCCAGCTCCAGACTGTTCCTCTGTGTTTACTCCCGAAGCCCCCCACATGTGTGGGTATAGCTGGAAGGCAGCAGAGGTTTGAGATCAGAACCTTCCTTCACGCAGATGAGCGGCCAGCCATGGCTGACAAGCCACATCCACCTGAAGTTACTGGCTTTAAGGGACCAGTAACGTGTCTTGGTCCCTTCTCCTGTCAGTAGAGATGCTTCCTAAGCCACATGTGAAGGCCAGGTGCTGGCTGTCAGAGGCTACTTGAAATGCACGCCATCGGGAGCACTTAGTAGGTAGTGGGAGCTTTTCCCCTCTACCACCCCAGGCTATGACAACCTCAAGGAACCCACAAAAAGAACAAATAAAAAACACGAAGAAACTAACATACCATAACCAGCATCAATTCAGACATTATCCCTCCTGATTTCACATTACTGGAGACATTTGAAAATCATTCCTAGCATTCCACCACATTTCTACACTATGTTTAAACATAATATTTTAAATTAAAATATATTTAAAACAATATTCATACACACCTGTTTCCATTTGAAGAAAATTGATACATACTGTACAACCCCAGTACCTGATTAAATGTCATTCATGAATTTTGTTTCTTATTCCATATTTAAAAACATTTAATGAAAAAATGGAATTATTTCTCTATTGGATTCACCAGATGTTACATGGACTGCAGTTTAGTATTAAGTGTTTAAGGCACACATTAATAAAATGAGGCATAACACAACTATGATGATTTAATTTCTGATATGATCTGGCTTTACTCATCATTCAAATTCAATGCAGCTAATAATGCAATATAAATATGATATACCAGGAATACATAGATCTTCACAAAGAGCAATCACATTATTGACTCATATGGACAGCAGCTTCATCCAGTGCAGATATACTGGATATTTAATGGAAATGCAAAACAAATAAACTGACTAACTAATCTCAAATCAGAACTTGATTTTGGAGCAATGTGGAATTAATTCTTTGAAAAGAGATTGTCAAAATACTTTATCTTGATACCACCACTAATGCAATCCAGTATACAGGTGCTCAAGGGCCCTTTGGAGCCTGTGGACATTGTACGCCTGCTTAACCATTACATACACACAATTCCTAAACACAACAGTTAGGGGGTTAAGCCGTATATAAGAGGTGTAATCAGGACTCACACTGGCCCCTCCATGGTACTGTCTATTTAAGGAATATGAGCTAGTGTGAAAACAGATAATGCTGCTTAACTCTCAACTGAGCAAGAAGCGATTTTGGATGTAACTTCCTGCTCAGAGCAGAGCATATTGAAAATCAGCCAGAATGAGCTGTAACTAGTTAAACTGGATAACATGGGCATATTAGACTCTGAGAATCAGAATCAAATGTACTATCACTGATTTACATGACATATTATTTTGCAGTAGAGTTCAAAGACAGACTATAAAGTACAAAAATAAATAAATAGTCAAATTAGATGAATAACAAGGTGGTGTTTATGGGTTCATGAAGCATTCAGAAGTCCGATAGCAGAGGGGGAAGAAGCTGTTCTTGAATCATTGACTGTGGGTGTTTGGGCTTTCATACCTCCTTCACAATGGTAGTGAAGAGAAGAGAGCAGCTTGTCCTATGAGTCAGAGCTTTGAAAAACCCTTTGAGATATGAGGTGTGCAAAATTGCTCGCTGCATATTAGGTCAGAGAGGGCGAAATTGCATAAGGACAGAAGGATATAGATGAGGAGAAGTAAGATTTTGATGACTCAATTTTTGCCCATTTCATATTCAGTGTTATTGACATCAACAAAACTTGACTCTGGCAGCTTCCCGGGATGGAAAATGAGTATTCTAAGGAGAGACAGCTGTTCATGCTTGAATTCTTCGATTGCAGGCTGGCTGTTGTACATCAGTCACTGCACAGCCAAATGTGTAGAGATCCTCACACACAACATTACTACATCACAATACTGTATTAATTTACATGGATATTAACCCACATCCAGTCCATATATACAGCATACTTAACGTTAATGCAAAACAATATTGCACTGATAAACTGACCAACTAATCCAGATTTTCAGTTCAATGGCAAGGGATCTAAGACAACTGGAGACCAGACTCTGCTGCACATATTCAGCACACATTCATACACATACTCACGGACACACAGATGCACCTTGCTTCAACCCTTTCCAATCACTGTCTCTTGTTATACTCAGTGTTTACGCATCCATAACCCTCTTGGGTAGAAACTTCCAAATTGTACAGCAATGATCACTACCCCACTGATAAATTATTCATAAATTTATTCTGTCAAAAGTAGTTACTCCTGACTTCATTCTTTCAATAAGTCATAACACATAACTTTTGCAACAAAAAACAGAAGTAAATTACAGGAGGTTATGCAGTGAGGTGATAAGAATTTCAGTGGCAACCATGGCTGAGTTGTCAACATTAAGTAGAAACCCAAGGATCAGCTATGTAAAAACTATGGTGAAAAATAGGTCAGATGTTGAATATTGTGTAAGAACTAACTCACTCCTAATTTCCCAAAGCCTCTTTAACATTCATAAGGCACATATTGGGATTGCAATCAATGCTTTCCCTTTGTTGGATGAGCATAGCTTCAACTTCTCACATGATACTTAACACCACTGAGATCAGAGCAGCCTATTTAATTTTGACTGCATTTATCTTCTTCGCTATTCAGTCAAACCATGCTTACAGTGTTTCTCATCTACAAAGTATATCAGAACAAGGCTTCTTCAGAACCACCTCATAAATGTACAACTTTATCCACCTGGTTGAACATGGGCTGGGAATACCACCACTTCCAACATCTCCATGTGGACACAGCAGTCTGACCTGCAAAAAGTTGCTACTTCTTCACTGGCTCTTGGAATTCTCACCCTGATGGTACCATGGGAGTATCTTCACTGCGCAGACTACAGAAACTTCACCATGGATGGCCCCAAGCCTGGATGAGAGAGGAGGGGGGTTGGGCATGGAGTTAAAACCCAGTGCTCCAAAGACATCATTCCTGGAAGAGGAAGGATACACCAAGAAGATGGGCTACACCTGGGGACAACTTGAAAGACTGACTCAGGACAAAGGACTCTGTTGAGCTACTGTCGACGGTCTTTGCCTGAGTTCAGGTGATAGGCTTAAGTAAGTAATACATTCTGCAGCAGATCATGGAAGAAACTTTCTCTAGGGTACTGAGAGCTACACAATGAATCCAGGCCTTTTTAGTGATGTGGATCACTAAAGGCAAGAATTTTAAAATCAGGAGAGGTCTAAACAAAGTGATTAGAAATATTACATTTCTTTTAATAGGTTTAGAAAACCAGGAGATGAAAGGAAAGGTAAGGAAACTTTTCACTCAGAAGGTGAAAAGAGTCTAGAATTCCCTATTTGGAAAGCATAGAGAGCTTGTCGATGCACCTGAAGGACCAGCATCTGCTGGGCCACGCTATGGAAGTTGTGTAACCAGCAGACACATTGACCAAGTGACCTCCTTGGGTTCGTAAAGTTTCAATGATTCTATGATCATTTTGGCACATACAAATAAGGCAAAGTAAAGTGCAATAACAACCATGATTGATGATATGCTTGTACAAACTGACGCCTCTCTCACAAACAGCTTTATAAAGGCATTTTAGCAAAACCCTAATCACTACAGTTAAGCAACATGTGACCACTTTGCTCCGCCCCCCCCCCCCCCACCCCGCACTAAGATGGACTCACTTTGTTCTAATTGTGCTTTCTGGTAAAAACTGTGCATAATTTATTATAAATTTGTTTTTCTTGTGAATGCTGCTTACATGAAGTTATGTGCCTGCTGCGAATAACTTTTTCATTGTACCTGTGCATACACATACTTGCACATATGATAATAAACTCGACTTTGAGTTAGAAGAAATTCAGGATAAATGCAGAATTGCAATGTGTTTGAATCTGCAGTTATGCAGGAGGTAACTTCTGAGAGTTGTATCTACTTTTGAAAACCAAAATTACCTAATTATATCAACGCACAAACTTGTTCTTGACTCTGAATAAAATGTCTTTGATTATTTCTTTTCTCATATACAAAAGAATAAAGAATTAATTATCAGTGCAAGAGATATATAATGGATGCTAGACAAAAGTAAATCTAAAGCCTAACGCACAGACTCACGAACCAAGGATAAAAATAATAACCATCCCCTGTCAAGAAATGGCCTCACCATTGAAGCATTTAAGGAAGTGTGAGTTCAGAGAAACAAAAACATAGAAAAATTACAACAATTCTGAGCTGACATAAGTGGTAAAAAGGTGATGGACCTTGAAGTTTAAAGTTACTAAATGTGAGGTTCACTTAGGTTTATTGTCCACAATAATACATATTCATGGCATTTCAAAACATATTTATTATCAAAGAATGTATAAGTTATACGCCTTCAGTTTTATTTGCTTACAGGCAGCCAGAAACCAAGAAACACAAATAACCCGATTTTAAAAAAGACCTTTGAAAGCACTGTGCAGAGAAAGTGGGAAAAAAAGACAAATCATGCAATCAACAGTAGCAAGCCAACAGCATTCCACACTAAAGTGAGTCCCACATCCGCTCCAAGAGCAGCCTCAGTCCCAGTTCATCATACCAGCGGGGTAAAAACGCAGAGAAGCCGGATCAGTTCACAGCCACAGTGCCGCAGAGAAAGGAATGAACATTCACAGGGGAGTGAGCGAAATCAGCCCAACACTCATCTCCATTCCCGGCACTCGGCTGCCAGACTACCTGAGCCAGCATTTAAATTGTCCAAGCACTGGGTAGTGCATCACTCTAGGACCTGGACCCCAGCACCACAATACACTTGGGCCACCTAGCCCGAAGCCATTCTCGATCACCGCAAATCAGCTCAGCACTTGGAGCGGACCAGCCTCGCATCCAGGTTAGGTGAACGGGCATCAAGACTCCTCTCTAAATCGCTCACTCCATTTCCGGCAGCGATGTCAACCCTGTCTGTGATCCTGGCTCAGACACGTTGCACCTCACATCCCCCGAACCAGCCTCGTCTCCGCCTGCCTCCTCACTGTCTGCGGGGATAGTTCACCGCAATTTGCTTTGGAATAGATATAAGTAATGCTTTTAGTCAAATCTCTTGCCTTTCAATCTACCAGTAAGCTGCCACCATCTTAAACTGGAAGTTTAACACTAAATTTAAGATCTGGTGTACTGCCATAACAAAGACTGATTAATTAACCCATGTAGTTTCACTGCTAGTTTTTGACACTTCTTAGTCAGTTTTCAGTTTTAAATCAATTATAACTCCCCTGGACAACTCTTGAATGAAAGTTTAGATTGTATAACAACCACAATAAGAAAACTAAAAGTGTTTACCCCTTCTTTTAGTTGCTGTGCCCGAGTTATATGTCTACAAACAAAGAAACTCTTGGGCATCTGCTCGCGATGGTGGTCAAATACATTAAGAAAATAACAAACAATGTAATTCAGGCAGAATCAAAACATCCCCTGCACTGTTATTGACTATCTCTTGATGAAGGGAAACAGGAGTATGCTGACAGCTCTCTATCAGCTCACATAAGTCAATGAGCCCTGGAACGGAATGCACTCCAGCTACTATCTTGTCTCAGGTGAAACCTATGGTTAAGTGCATGTAATTTGCCTGAAGCATGGAGATATACCATTACAAATTGCTGACCTCCGGGTGGTCCACTGCATTAACCTATATTTACATTTCACATTTCATATAAAATAGTTTCAATAGTTTCCTTTTATGAATTTATCACAAGGGAGACATTATCAAATAGTAAATATTAAAGTTATTTCAGTACTTCAGTTAGATTAATCACAAAATTCCCTTCTGAAAAATTTTTGAATCCAACTTTTAAGCATTACTGGGTGTTCTCAAACCAGAGAAGTTGCTTGGTCTCAATACAGTAGTACTACAAAACTGAGAAAATGAAGATAACATTTCTGTAATGGATGTAATTTGTGATCCAACTGCAATTCGTATGTAAAATTATGTTAGTATCAACAAGTGTTTTTCTCCCAAGTAGCCATACAAGCTCATTTGCCTATTAGTAAATTCAAAATGTAACCAACACAATCAAGAGGCATTTTAGAATGTAATTCATCTTTTCACTTGAAAAATATTGGATTCTATCTTCAAAAATTGATATAGTTAGAAATAGTTAGAAGAGCCAGATTCCATCTAGGCAGCCTCCAACCTGGTAGCATGACCATCAAGTTCTCCAACTTCCAGTAATTCTTGGACCCCCCCCCACCCTTCTTAATTTCCCCTCTCTGGCCTTTTACCTCTTCTGCTCACCTGTCTATCAGCTGCCCTGATGCCCCTCCTCCTTCCCATCTTCCCCTGATTCACTCTCCTCTCCGATCAGATTCCATCTTCTCCAGCCCTTTCCAGACCCAAACCCATGCCCAAAAATAAAAACCAAAGCCAAAATCACAAATAGTAGTGCTAGAAATGGAACTCCTCCATCCATATGCCATATGCCTCCCATCCATGAGCTAATACCTTTCACCCCGAACAATGTGGGTGTCCAAAAGTCACTGGACTGTGTAGGCAGGTTATCCCTCAACAATTCTGAGAGATGGTGGCAGTCAAGGGCTTGAAGTGGGATATGTGGAATGTGGGGTGAATCTGCAAGGTGCTCCAGAGTTGGAGACGATAGGTAACTGGGTTGGCGCGTCACAGGGTTTTGAATGACTAATGTAATGGGGGACCAAATTTCTGGATTGAACCTGCATGTGGAGATGTCTAGTTGAGAGCCAGAAATGCAGACCAGGAAAAAGTGCTGGTCCCTGTCTTCTCCAGCAGCTGGCCTGGTCTTTTTATTGCCGCAAATTGACCAACATGCCTCTCACCTTTACCCATTTCTGGCAACATCTCTGGACCAGTTGGTCAGCTGATGAAGCCCCCCACCTCTACTTCTTGTTGTGGAAACAGCAGAGCGCAGTATCCAAATAGGCATTCCAAAGGGGGCATCCCAATAGATGAATGCTGAAATGTCTTTTGCACAAACTCTGCCCAGGTCAGATTGTCACTCAGGTGGTAGGGTTCCCTGAGGCTACACATCTGAGTGTTTTCTTTAGGTCCTGGTTAACCCTCTCCATTTGCCCATTGGTCTGCAGATGGAAGGCAGACAACAGAATGGCAAAGGCCCCAGTTAGCCCACAAAAAGCCTTCCAAAGCCAAGAGGCAAACTGGGGGCTGCAATCTAAGAGGATGTCCTGGAGAAACTATAAATCTTGAAGATGTGCTGTAACATAAGCTTGGCGGTCTCTAAAGCCGCTGATAGCTTGGGAAGGGGTACGAAGCGGCAGGTCTTGGAGAGGCGGTCTACGACCACCATGATTACGGTTTTACCCTGAAATGCCGGAAGACCAGTGACAAAGTCCATAGAAATGTGGGACCAAGGGCAAGTAGGAATGGGGGGAGGCTGAAGCAGCCCTTGAGAAGTGTTCAGGGTTCTTTATTTCGTGCTCAGACAACACACACCAAGACATATTCCCAGACATCTGTAGTCATGCCTGGCCCCCAGTAACAGCTCATGTGCTAGCCACTAATCAGGGTGCGAGCCACTACTGGATGCCTGACCAGGTTCGAAGTGAGTCCACAGATCAGCACCTCAGAAAAAACAAATTCAGGAACAACGATACACCTGGGAGGACCATTACCCGGGTCTGTCCCATGTTGCTCTTGGGCTCGGCAGACTATCAAGACTCTGGCCCAGTGAATGGGCACCAGAACTCTAGAGCTGGGAATTATAGTTGAAGGATTCTCTTTCCCCATTAGGTGCTTCGACCTGTTGAGAGAGGGTGTCTGGTTTTGATTTTTTGATCCTGGGTGGTAAGTAATATGGAAGTTGAACCTTTTAAAGAATGGGGATCAATGTGCCTGGCTGGAATTCAGCCTCTTCACATCCTAGCTGTAGGCTAGGTTTTTGTGGTCTGTCCATACCACAAATGGATGTTTGCACCCCTCCAACCAGTGCTTCCACTCCTCCAGTACCAGTTTAATGGCCAACAATTCCCAATTCCCAAAGTCAGTTTGCTTTTGCAGGAGAAAGATGTCTGAATAAAAGGCACAGGGATACAGTTTGTGGACTGTGGTGGGCTGTTGACACAAGATGGCCCCTACTTCCATGTCTGACATGTTGATCTCCACTACGAAATGCAGGTCTGGGTCTGGTGGAACTAGGATAGGTGTGGATGTGGACCTCTGTTTTAACTCCTCAAAAGCCACCTCGGCCTCCAGGGTCCAGTGGAAGGGCCCAGTAGATTTCTTGGTGAATTTGGTGAGTGACGCCGTGACTGAGCTGAAATTGCAGATGAACTGCCTGTAAAAGTTGGCAAAGAAACCACTGGAGTTGTTTCACGGACGTGGGTTGCAGTCAATTCTGCATGGCCTGGGTCTTATCAGAGTTCATTTGTAGATTGCCATTAGATATAACAAACCCAAGGAAGGAGACTATGGTTATATGGAAGTTGCTCTTCTCAAACTTGAGATTCTTAAACCCAGATGCTAGAGCATCTTTGATATAGCCCTCCATGGCCTTTCTCTCCAGAACCAATAGAGAGTAGAGCCATCCCCAAGGAAGACAAGTCCCAGGTAGCAAGTTGATGGCACAGTCATGGTCCTGGCGAGGTGGTAGAGCAGTGGCCTTTTTCTTGCTGAAGACCTCCTACAGGTCTAAATGTTCAGGAGGTACTCTAGACCATTCATTTTCAGGTTAGAGGTTAGAAGAGGAAGACTCAACAGGTAATTTGGGAGGCATCTCAGAGGATGGCCATGAGGTAGCTCAGGACAACAGGAATTCTGCAGATGCTGGAAATTCAAGCAACACACATCAAAGTTGCTGGTGAACGCAGCAGGCCAGGCAGCATCTCTAGGAAGAGGTACAGTTGATGTTTCAGGCCGAGACCCTTCGTCAGGACTAACTGAAGGAAGAGTTAGTAAGAGATTTGAAAGTGGGAGGGGGAGGGGGAGATCCAAAATGATAGGAGAAGACAGGAGGGGGAGGGATGGAGCCAAGAGCTGGACAGGTGATAGGCAAAGGGGATATGAGAGGATCATGGGACGGGAGGTCTGGGGAGAAGGACAAGGGGGGGGGAACCCAGAGGATGGGCAAGGGGTATAGTCAGAGGGACAGAGGGAGAATAAGGAGAGTGAGAGAAAGAATGTGTGTATAAAAATAAATAACGGATGGGGTACGAGGGGGAGGTGGGGCATTAGCGGAAGTTAGAGAAGTCGATATTCATGCTATCAGGTTGGAGGCTACCCAGACAGAATATAGGGTGTTGTTCCTCCAACCTGAGTGTGGCTTCATCTTTACAGTAGAGGAGGCCATGGATAGACATGTCAGAATGGGAATGGGATGTGGAATTAAAATGTGTGGCCACTGGGAGATCCTGCTTTCTCTGGCGGACAGAGCATAGGTCAGTCCAACATCCAAAATCTTCTCCGCTGCACAGGAGTCAATAAAGGTGTTGAGAGGATGTTTTTGGTCTCCCCATGAAAGCGACATGGAGAGCACCACTCCACGGGGAGGTGAACCGGGAGAGAGACCAGCAATCGTCACAGCCCTGCTTATCTTGGATGGTCCTGGGGGTTTCCCGGCAGCTTGGGACAGGAGGTCCGATAATGTCCGGCCTCTCCACAGTAAATGCAGCACCTCTCCCTACCTCTCTCTCTTTCTGCTTGAGAGAGCCTGGTCCAGCCTATTTGCACAGGCTCTTCAGAAGCTAGGATCTGCCGCAGTCAAGGAGTCCTAGCCCACAGAATAGGAGAGAACAGAGGATAGTCAGGGGGAAGAGTGTCTTCAGAATGATTCCCTTCGTCTATCCCTTCTTTTATTAATTGGTTATCAATTTGAATTGCCAGGCCCATAAGACTCTCCAGATTCTCCACCAGGTCTCGGGCACAAGGGCATCCTTTACCTCGTCATTCAATCCTTTTGGAAATACAGCGATTTGTGCTTCCATATTCCAACCCCTCTCTGCACCAAGGCACAAAATTCAATGGAATAATCGGCCACAGACCGATTTCCCTGGTGCAAGCTTTATCACAGACCCATATCCTCCAGTGAGGTGATAGAACACCCCCCTCAAAGTCTCTGAAAACAGGTCTGCACTGGCACAGATAGGTGAATCCCTCTCCCAGAGTGTGGTGGTCCAGTCAAGGGCTCTTCCAGAAGGGGGTAAAAGATGATATAGGCTACCTTACTGCATTCTGACAGAAACTTGGATGGCTGTAACTCAAAGGCCAAAGAGCATTGTACTGGAAATCCCTGGCATACGTCAGGGTTACCGTTGTACTGCACAGGAGCTGGTAGGTGCAGTGATCCCTCACAAGCATTGACAGAGTCTCCAGTTTGAACATGCCCACAGCTGGCTCAGGCTCCGCCCAAACTTGGATCCTGCCTGCCAGAGTTGGAGAGTTTCTGGAGGGTGGTGAGGATCTCCTGAAGCATGCGGTCAGCTCTGTTAGGCCAATGTGGTTCGCAGACATTCATACACTACTGGGCTCATGATGGCTCAATCGTGCTGTGACAAGACAGCTATGCATGGTGGTGAACCCAAATACAGAGCAAAGCCTAGAATTAACGCAGACTCAAAATAAACAAGATGACACAAATGAACTCCAAAGCTGAAACCACAAATAGTAGTACTAGAAATTGAACTCCTATAACTGAGCACTGGGTGCTCAGCACGAGGCCTTTAAGTACAGGCTTCCTATGAAGGAATGCGGCAGTCTGAATACTTGGCAATCTGAATCTTAAAGGGCCATCGGCAGTGAACCAAACTCTGAGACACTGAAACTTTGAAGCCTGCATGGGCAGGCACAATCCTGTCTCCACCCAGCTAACAGCAGTCACGTGGCATTCATTTCCAACTCACCACCTGCAGCCTACTTAAACCCAGTTCTCATCCACAACCCTTGTTCACTCATCGAACCAGCCAGCCTCAACCATTTGCTCCAAGGCTTCAGGTTCTTGTTGCCTTGTAGTATTAAGCATCCGTTTTGTCTTATTTTGTGACCCCTCTTGGCTTGTTATTTGGCAGTTTATTAGGCAGCTTACTGATAAATCACCTCCGCAGCTCTGCCTTCAGGTTAAGCATCCTCTACATTTCCTGGCACGGTTGATCAAATTAAATTTCTTGTTTTGTAGTTGTATCAGATAAGCCCTGAACAAGGGGTTCAATTACACCTGCATGTACGCACAAATTTACAACCAGCAAGAAACAAAGAAAAGTGAAACTAAATGTACACCGTATCAGATCATGGTATTTTCATCAACAGAATTGCACGAAGCATTTGAAACTAAATATGAAAGAGTGCAGCAGGATAAATCTGTAAATTTCTCAGAAGATTTTTCTTTTTCTCCAACCACCTCCTTCTCCCACAACTCATTAATGTCTGTCAGCCCACAACTCACTAACGTCTGTCAGCTTATTAAGTAACAATATTATTCTTATTTTGAACTCTTATGAGAAGTAGAGGCGATGTGCGATATGCTGCTCATCACAAACACGTAATTATAGTCACCAGCATGGGCCAGTCGTCTCATTTTATGATTTACTGGACTGAATTTTGTAAGGAACACTGGTAGTCCTACATAGTCTTGCTGCTATTTCCCCCATAAGTACCAGGAAGGCCAGGATTTCTGCACATTTTTGATTGAAAACATAAATGTCAGAGCTGATGATCGCAATGGGCTCCTTTCAGAGTCCAGAAAGTTCCTCCCTGCACCAATCTGGTGCATCGAGCAGCAACCAGGCGGTTTCTTTAGCTTTTGTCTGTATTACAACGCCGAGTCGCTTGCTCGACGCTTCAATCCTGGGACCTCTCGCTCCCAAGTTTGGTGTGGATGCCACCACACCGCCCGGAACAGATTCAAGAGTGCAATGGTAGACCACAAATTTGTGACAAATCTGTTAGGTCTGACACAAGGAGATCAATGGAGGAGAACTGATGTGAGGGAGGCATTTATGTGTTAACGCTCTTAGATTTTTAATTGTTTATCTGAATGTTTTGAAGTGTCTTTTAATCTATCAAAATAATTCTAAAGAGAATGTTTAGCTGTTTATATTTTTGAAATATCTTTGATTGTCTTTGAAAGTCAAAAACATTCAGAAAAGTATAGTCTTTCTGACAGCCTTGAAAATCTACTGAGCTGGGGAGATAGCTGCACCATGTGTCCAAAGTCACATTAGCTATCTCCAGTTTGTCTGTGACTTCCCACATCAGCTACCTCCTGCTTCCTTACCATCCCCCTCCCAACAGAGAACCTTGTAAGCACCCAAGGAAGGTTCTTCAGTGGAGCTGTAGATAGTGCCTGGCCTGGCCTCTTTTATACAGTAAATTCCTGATGTAAGATAAGCACACATAATTCAGTCCAAACGTTGTTCAGAGATTAGTCTGAGTGTGCAAGCTCATTGCTGACTGACCATAGAATCCTGACTAAATGTTCTGCATCCTAAAGGCCATTTGCAGTACCTATTAATGTTCATGAAATATAAGGCACTGGTTGGATGAATATTGTATGAATATTAGCTGCAATTTTTCACTTCCCTTTATTTGTTCAGCCAGCAAAATTAGTTGCTTATCTTTTGGTTTCCAGTTCCAGTGAAAAGCAGAAATCTGTAATTCCCATTTTCAGACAGCACAGAACATTCTTCTTCTTTTCAAGAATGTTTTTAGATTGCTTATGCAAATTCATAAACAATCTTTAAAAACACGTTTAAAATGTATGGTATGTTAATGAATAGGGGATAAAGAAAAAGTCAGAAAGCTTTAGTAGAGAGAGAACAGAGTGAGAGCATTTGCTAAATTACAGGTCCTCCCCAGCTGATGGATTGTGGCTGTACATACAAGCAATTGTTTGAGAGATTGGTGGTATGTGGGGCTGCAGTCATCTTTGGCTGTATAGGAACTCAGTTCACAGCCACACTGTGAACTGTTCAGATTCTGAACAGTGTACAGGAATGGAACTCTGTTGTAACCTGGGCTTGGACCTCAAGTTAAGAAGCATAATCCCGGCTAGTGATCTCCTCTGGGATCACATGGAGAACTGTGCATTGAGACACAACGCTGGGAGATGGGCCCGTAATTCTGGGTGAACCAGGTAATTGGAGCCTGTCTGTAACTCAGCGCAATTTTTGTGATACAGGAGCACATCTCAATATCATCCAATACCTTATGTGACGATAAACAAAGCTCTTTAAATCCATTCATTGCTGCTGATTTGTGAGCTTGACAACATTCACAATGTCTGCTCCTGCCATATTTTAGATCCTCCCGCTGTATACACCGATAATTTACCATGGACACAAGTGTTTACCCAGGCTGGTACTGGTTTGGAATTGCTGTACATATCTTGCTCCTAGAATCAAAAACCCAACTGCATAATCTTCCAATACAGCGTGTCTGGGGACAAGTGACACTGCAATAAGGCAATGCAGTTTTAATATGCTCCTTTTGAGAACAGACCTATATTGCTGAAGTTCATTCATGACTATCCCAGAAAAGTAAAGGAAGAAAAACTGAATTCCATTATCATAACTGTGTTGCATCTCCACCACATACAACTCTGACACTCCGAATTGTCCAGTTACCATGATACATATTCACTGCTCTGCTCTGTGCTTGGTCTTCAATATCTTCTGGATAGAATACCCACAAGATTTAATCACGCTTATAATTTCTGCAATACATTGTCACTGCGTGAAATATTATAAATTTGTACATATCAATATGATGAAGAAATGTATCTTTATAAGTAATGGTTAATGTAACACATAGATAGAAGGGGCATAAATATGAAAACTGTTTTTAGATAACTTTTTCCAGGAAGCTAAGGGAGGAGCCTGAGATGACAGAACAGAAGAATCACTATAAGTAGCAATGAGGAAGGCAAATGGCATATTGGCATTTACTGCAAGAGGATTTAAGTACAGGAGTAAAAATGTCATGGTCCTAGCGAGATGACAGATGGACTATTGTGTCACAGAATACGGTCTCCCTACCCAAGACAAGATTTACTTGTGATAGCTGGAGAGTAGCGACGATTCAGCTGATTGATTCCAGCAACAGAAGGATTGTTTGGATGGCCTCTGTTGGTCAGAGTCGACCATGGGTGCTGCACCCTATCTGCCGACGTTGTTGGTGCAACACCATCAGTTGTTTCGCAAGCTAGGGCAGTACAAATTAGAGAGCAAGCTGTTGCCTGTGCAGCAGGCTCTCCCTCATCACGCAGCTGATGAATCCAAAGGAACAGCAGAGACCGATACGTTGCACAAGCGTTACCAGTCAGCGTTGAACTCAGTGTAGGACTGCCTTAGGGACTACTGTTCTGGATTTTTCATCAGGGTTTGCTCCCAAAGCCTTCCCCATGAGTGGGTATAGCTGCAAGGCGGCAGAGTTTTAATATCAGAGATTTCCTTCTCCTAGTTAAGCTGCCAACCACGGCTGATGAGCCCCATCTGTCCTATTGGTGTTAATGCACCAGTAACCCACTCTTGCCTCTTCTCCTATCAGTAGAAATGGGTCTGCCGGGCTTGGTAGCTAAGCTATATGTGAAGGACAGATGCTGGACTTGATTGTTAGAGGCTATTTGAGACGCACGCCATTGGGAGCATGAAGTAGGTAAAGGGCGCTTATCCCTACTACACTCCCCAGCTACGACAACATTAAGGAGCCAGATTTGTTGAATGAGGAGAGATTAAGTAGACTGGCTTATGCTCTCTTAAAGAAATAAGAGGTGATCTCAGAGATATGTACAACATTTTTACAGGGTTGGACAAAAAGAATGCCATTTGGACACATGGATGACAGAAAACTGGAGGGCTACGTGAGAGGGAAGGATTAGAATGATTTTAGAGTACGTTAAAGGGTCGGCACATTATGAACCAAAGGGCCTGACTCTACTGCACTGTTAAGTAAATGAAGTTGTTTTCTGGTCAGAGATCAGTTCTGAGTAGATACGTTGAACCAGGACCAAGGTGAGAAGAATTTTTTTCCCCAGAGGGTACTAAACCTTTGGAAACTGTAGGGAAAAATATTTATGACAAAGATCAACAATATTTTTAAATATTTAGGGAAGAATAGTGTATGGAGTTAGTGTGGCGGCTGGCATAAACATTCAGCCATGATCTTATGGAATAGTCCAGCAGGGCCACGAGATCAATGGTCTATTACTGCATTCCGCGTTCTTTTTGCTACCTTGATGTAATTACGTACATGTGGCATGATGTGAATCTTGGTACATGTGATGATAATAAACCAATACGAGTTTTTTGATTTCAAGTGTAGAAATGTTTCAGATGGACTGGAACAGGTAATAGACAGAAAGAGGTGCAGATAATCCCTGATTCATAGAGGAGGTGACAGAGGAAGATGGAATGGTCAATTGTATTGAGTATTACGGGTGAGCTGATTTGCACTTGAAGGATCAATGTATCAGTTATTAACTATATCATTAGTGTTGGGTATCATGGAGAAAAGGAGCAAGATTACATTGTTAAACAGCTAAACACAGGGGAATAAAGCACAGATCAGTATAACCTGTGAGCCACATTGGAGAAGAAGATCAGGTTGCCATGGGACAATAGTTGGAAGAGATGGACCATGTGAAGTTTTCTTTGGAGAACAGCAAATGTAAACTGTTAGAAAAGCTGGAAGCCTAGACAGCATGCCTTAACTTAGAATGCAAACTAATGATGTATGAAAATGTTTTTGGGCATTACACAATGCAAAACTTATACTTTCTATAATGCCAATCCATATGACCGTAAGACATAGGAGCAGAATTAGACCATCAGGTCCATCAAGTCTGATCAAAGCTCAACCTACGCTCCTGCTCTCTCCGTGCAATCTTTGACGCCCTCACTAATCCGGATCCTATCAACCTCGGCTTTAAATATGTCCAGTGACTGGGCTTCCACAGTTATCTGTGGCAATGAACTCCCCAGAGTCACCACCCTTAGCCTAGTGAAATTCCTCCTTATCTCTGCTCTAAAGGGATGTCCTTCTATCCTGAGGATGTGCCCTCTGGTCCTGGACTTCCCATCACAGAAAACATCCTCTCCACATTCACTCTATCTAGGCCTTTCAATATTTGAAAGGTATCATACAGAGCCTCTTCATTTTTCTAAAGTCCAGCGAGCACAGGCTCAGTGGCGTTTAAAGCTTCTCATATATTAATATTAACCCTTTTAGCCATACGACCATAAAACATAGAAACTGAAATAGGCCATTCAGCCCATCAAGGCTGCTCTACCATTCCATTATAGCTGATTTATTATCCTTCTCAACTCCATTCTCTGTCTTCTTTCTGTAACCTTTGACAGCCTTACTGATCAAGAGCTATCAACAAGAACTTTAAATATACTCAATGGTTTGGCCTCCACGGCCATCTTGTGCAATGAATTCCACAGATTCACCAACCTCTGGCTAAAGAAGTTCCTCCTCATCTCTGTCCTAAAGAGGCGTCCCTCTATTCTGAGGCTGTTCCCTCTGGTCCTAGGCTCCTCACTGTAGGAAACATCCTGTCCACATCCACTCTATCCAGGCCTTTCAATATTCGATAGGTTTCAATGAGATCAAATGGTTCAAATGGTTCAATTTAATATCAGAGAATATATAATAATAATAAGTACTTTATTGATCCCGATTGAGAAATTCTTCGTATACAGTATACAATCTGAAATTCTTACTCTTCACATACATCCACAAAACAAGATACTCCATATAGATCACCAAAGCCCCCCTCCCATCTCACAAGCAGCAACAGAAGTATTGACTCTTCCCCCAGGCACCAGCAGAAGCACCAATTCCCTCCACCACCCCACCATGCAAGCAATACCAAAAGCCCCCCTCAGAGAGTCCTTGACCCAAAGTCCACCAAACACTACAGCTCATTACCCAGCAGGTTCTTTCTCTCACCGAGGAAGAGCAGGGTTACTCCTGCAACAAGAGCGGAGACCTGAAACTCGCTTTTCCAATGTTACAATTTTCCATGTCGCTTGACAGCGAATAATTGTAACATCAAAAGAGAGAGAGAGAGGATCACTCGAGTACAGGGGCCTTCTTCTGACAGCAGCACACACCGCTTGCTGTCCCAGTGTTTCAATCTCCCACAACGCTTCAGTCAGCAAAATCGGCGAGGAACCAGGTCTTCCAAGGGGCTGCTCCTCGAAGGCGCATGTCTTCGAGGCTGCTTCAGACAGACCAGCGCATCTATAGAGGTAAACTTCCGACTATTCAGGACATTTACAAAGACAGGAGTGTAAAAAAGACTCCAAGGATCATTGGGGACCCGAGTCACCCCAACCACAAACTGTTCCAGCTGCCACCATCCGGGAAGTTGTAGTGCAGTATAAAAGCCAGGACCAACTGGCTCCAGGACAGCTTCTTCCACCAGGCCATCAGACTGATTAATTTATGCTGACACAACTGTATTTCTATGTTATATTTTTGTACATACTGTTTATTATAAATTACTATAAATCGCACATTGCACATCAAGACGGAGACAAAACATAAAGATTTTTACTCCTCATGTATATGAAGGATGTAAGTAATAAAGTCAATTCAATTCTATTCTTCAAACTTCCAGTGTGTACAGACCCAGAGCCATCAAAAGCACCTCATACATTAACCCTTTCATTCCTGGAATCATTCTCATCAACCTCTTCCAGACCCTCTCCAACGTCAGCACATTTTTTCTCAAATATTTTCATTCCTAGGATTATTCTTGAAAACCTCTTCTGGACCCTATCCAAAGCCTGCACATTTTTTCTTATATAAGGGGTGAAAAGGTGCACACATTACTCCAAATGTTACCTGACCAATGTTGTATAAAGCTTCAGCATTACATCCTTGTATTTATATTCCAGTCCTCTCCAAATAAATATTATCATTGCATTAGCCTTCCCTGCGACTGACTCAACATGTAAGTTATCCTTTAGGGATTCCTGTACTAGAACTTCCAGCTATCTTTGCACCTCCAATTTCTGAATTTTCTCTCCATTTAGAAAATAGTCTATGTTTTTATTCCTTCTACTGAAATACATGATCATAATCTTCCCTACACTATATTCCATCTGTCACTTTTTTGCCCATTCTTCTAATCTGCCCTAGTCCTTCTGCAGATTCCCCGCATCCTCAACACTATCTGCCCTCCGACCAATCAGCATCAGAATCAGGTTTACTATATTTCGTGAAACTTGTTAACTTAGCAGCAGCAGTACAAATCAATACATAATAACACAGACAGTAAATGTAAATCAATTACAGTATATATAAATTAAATATATTAAATAATTAAATTAAAATAGTGCAAAAACAGAAATTTCTTAAAAAGCAAGGTAGTGTTCATGGGTTCAATGTCCATGGCTCATCCATAGCTTTTGGTTTGGGAATGTACAGCAAGTTTTCATAGGCACACACTCATCCACACAGGTTTTAATGTAAGAAATCTTTGCATCATCCTCAAATTTTGCCACTATGTCATTAATTCCATTATCCAGATTGTAATGTGAAAAGTAATGACCAAACACCGACCCCTGCAGAACACCACTAGTCACTGGTAGCCAACCAGGAAAGACCCCCTTTATTCCATTCTTTGCCTTTTGCCAGTCAGCCATTATCTTTCCTGTAATATCATGGGCTGTTATCTTGTTTAGTAGCCTGATGTGCAGTACCCTGTCAAAGGCCTCCTGAAAGTCCAAGTAAGCAATATCCACTAACTCTTCTTTATCTACCCTGTCTATTACAGTATTTCCTCAAAGAATTCTAACAGATTGGTCAAGCCAGATTTCCCTTTAAGGAAAGCTTGCTAACTTAGGCCCATTTTATTGTGCTTCCAATTACCCCTTAATAATGGACTCTAACATCTTGCTAACCACTGAAGGCAGGCTAACTGGCCTATAATTTTCCAGATTTTACGGCCCTCTCTTCTTAAAGAGTGGATGACATTTGCAATTTCCCAATGCTCTGGAGCCATTCCAGAATCTAGTGATTCATGAAAGATCATTAGAACATAGAACATAGAGATTACATCCCCTCGGTACCTATTTCCAAGCACCATAAAACTATGCCCCCTCATGTTAACCATTTCAGCCCTGGGAAAAAGTCTCTGGCTATCCACACAATCAATGCCCCTCGTCATCTTACATACCTCTATTAGGTCACCTCTCATCCTCTGTCGCTCCAAGGAGAAAAGGCCAAGTTCACTCAACCTATTCTCATAAGGTACACCCTCTCATCCAGGCAACATCCTTGTAAATCTCCTCTGCACTCTCTCTATAGTATCCACATCCTTCCTGTAGTGAGGTGACCAGAAATGAACACAGTACTTCAAGTGGGATCTGACCAAGGTCTTATATAGCTGTAACATTACCTCAAAGCTCTCAAACTCAATCCCACGGTTGATGAAGGCCATCACACCATACGCTTTCCTAACAACACTGTCAACCGGCGCAGCAGCTTTGAGTGTCCTATGGACACAGACCCCAAGATCTCTCAGATCCTACACACTGCCCAGAGTCTTACTATTAATATTATATTCTGTCTTCAATTTTGACCTACCAAAATAAACCACTTCACACTTATCTGGGTAGCATCCTTACTAATGCCTTCACAATCTCTGCAGCCACCTCTTTCAGAACACCTTACAGTATAGTACATCTGGCCTAGGTGTCTTATCTACCTTCTGACCTTTTAGCTTCCCAATACTTTCTCTTTAGTAATAATGACTACACTCACTACTTCCTTCTGACACTCTTGAATTGCTGACATGCTGCTGGTATCTTCCACAGTGAAGACAGGCATAAAATGTTTATTCAGTTCACCAGCCATTTCTTTGTTCCCAATTACTATCTCTTCAGAGTCTTTTTCCAGCTGTCTGATATCCACTCTTGCCTCTCTTTTCCTCCATATATTTCTGAAAATCTTTTGGTATCCTCTATTATTTAATGACCAGCTTACCTTCATACTTCATCTTTTCTCTCCTTATTGATTTTTTTGTTGTCTTCTGTTGGTTTTTAAGTGCTTCCCAATCTTCTAGTTTTCCATGAATTTTTGCTATATTGCACACTCTCTCTTTTGCTTTTATGTTGTCTTTAACTTCCCCTGTCAACCACAGTTCCCTCATCCACCCTTTAAAATGCTCCTTTGGGATGAACTAACTCTGCTTCTTCCAAATTACACACAGAAACAGCAGCCTTTGCTGCTCCTGCTCTACTGTCATCTCTGCTAGTGTCCTCTTCTAATCAAATATGGTCCTCTCTCATGCCTCTATAATTCACTTTACTCCACTGTAATACCAATGCATCTGATATTAGCTTCTCCCTCTCAAACTGCAGGGTGAATCCTACCATATTGCAATAACCGTCTCTTTAGGGTTCCTTCACCTTAAGCTCCCGAATCAGTTCTGGTTCATTACACAACACATCATCCAGAATGGCCTTTTCCCAAGTGGCCTTGAACAGAAGATGCTCTAAAAAGACATCTTGTAGGCATTCTATAAATTCCTTCCCTTGGGACCAGCATCAACCTGATTTTCCCACTTTACCAGCATATTGAAATGTTCCTTTGATCATTGTAACATTGGCATGTTTATATGCTTTTTCTATCTCCCATTGTAATTTACTGTATGTGTACAACAGTACCAAGAAAAAGTTATCTACTGTACGAAAGGCAAGTAAGACAAATGTTTTAAATTCTAATACTGGACTATTTTAATATTCACCTGAACATTAAAATAATTCTTCACACCAAAGTGCTCAAAGAAAGATTTTCTTGTACTTCTGCACAATGAACAAATGACTTTTCTTATTCAGCTACTTAAGTTTAAAACATGTATGAAACAAGTGAAAAAAGAAATAAATAATTTAGAGAAAAGTTCATCAATAAACAGCAGAAATTGATGAATAGTACCTTTTGCCTCCTTCTGAAATGTTTTTATTAAATATGAGATGAAACATTTCTATGTATCTACTCTGGACTTGCTCAGAACTGATCTCCAACCAGAAAAAAAACTTACAGACGATGCCTGGACTGCTGAGTTCCTCCAGCATTTTGTGTGCGTAGCTTGGATTTCCAGCAACTGCAGAATTTCTCTTGTTTGTTTATTACTGAATGTATTTTGCAAAGCCTAAGTTAATGCTGGTTTTATCATTTAAACAGTGTGTTTTTCAACTCATGACAAGCAATGTCAGAAATAATTCTGCCATACACAATCAGAACATAACAGCAAACTCGAAAAAAAGAGAGAACTGAATTTAGATTCGACTGACTTTTAAGTAGTTCCATATGTACTGTTACTAAAATAATTATGCTTTTATAAATAAATATTCTGAAAGCCTACATGGAGCATCAGTAATGCATCTGAAACAATAAACTCCTTATCCAAGAACAAGACAGTGTAATAAATTTATTATGAAAAGTTTACATGATTTATTGACCCAATATATTAGATCTTTATCCTAACAATTAGCATTCATTGGGAAGTTTAATTTTCAATTCTTACCAATGCTGAGATTTTTGTTTTATTTATCTTTTATTATTTACTTGGACTTTAGACGGGTATGGTATAAGAAGAGGAGAAGGTTACCAGTTCACAAAACAGATAATGGACTATCAATAACATTGGTTGGATTCTACTCAAGAGAAAACCTAATCCACTTGAAGGGATATTAGATTGACAGAAAGCATTTTCCCATTTGTTTACAATATGTGACTTGACGTAGTAATGTTTATTGAAAAGTATTATTCCATAACTTTTTTGTTATGGCTTCATGACAATAATGAAATGTGGCTATCTCACTCTTGCTCCTTCACCAAACAACTTTCTGTAAACTCAATGACCTTTTAAGAACAAAACTAATGAAAGACCCGTCCTATTATGTGACTAAGATGGCACATGTTAAGCATAGCTACTGTTTCTCCATCCTAGAATGTAACCTGATTGATAATTATTATCCACAATATTCTCATTCAAACAATTTTCTCTTTCAGCAATTCCCTGACACATTTTAAGCTGTATTACCAAGTCTTAAACCAATATCCAATGTAAAAGCTTAAACTGATGGCTCAAAGGAGATGATTATTTTGTAGACTTTTACATAGAAGAGCATGAGGAGGTTCCCCATCTCATCATATCTGCACCATCTTTGAAGAACACTACAGTTTTGTCCCCCTCTCTCTTCTCATTCCCTCTTAAGTGTCTTGCTTCCTTTTTGAGGTTACTACTGGTGTGCAAAAGAAGTCACATCCATTCATTGCATGATATATTTTTAAGTCACCAAGTTTTTTTAACCAATTTCCCTGGATCTGTGCCATTCAGTTGTTCACTTTCAATCACGGGAAACAATGACAGTCTAAAGGTTTCTTGATTTTGAACTACCCAATGTCATCATCTCTTCAAGTTCCTGAGCATCAACATCTCACAGGATCTGTTGTGGGCCCAGCACTTTGATGCAATCATGAAGACATGCCAATGGCTCTACTTTATTACAAGTTTGAGGAGATTTGGTATTTCACCAAATGATCTTATAAATTTCCAAGGTGTACAGTGGAAGGCATTCTAACTAGTTGCATCAGAGCTTGGTAACCAGTCTTTAATGCACTCCAGAATCAAAAGAGGCTACAGAGAGTTAAAAATTCAAGCATCTCTTTTGTGGGCAGAAGCCAGCTCACCATCTTCAAGGCATCTTCAAGAGCTGGTGGTTCAAGAAGGCAAAATCCATCATTAAATACACTCACTATCCAGGTCATGCCCATTTTTTGTTTCTGCATCAGAGGGGAAGTACAGGAACCTTAAGACTGACACTCAAAGACTTAGGAACAGCTTCTTCGCCCCTGCCAACAGATTTCTAAATGGTCCATGAACCCATGAATAGAACCCCATTTCTCCTTTACTTTGCACTATTTAATAATTTTTGTAACTTATGGATTTTGATGTCTTTGTCAGTAAACAACAAACTTCAAAACAAATTAGTGATAATAAGCAACACACATAAAAGTTGCTGGTGATAATAAACTTGTTTCTGATTCTCAGATGAACAATCCCAGCCCTTCTACTCTGACTCTCAATCCACCATTCTATTAAAGTTCTTCCACTCTCTTCAAAAATTTAGTACAATTTCTTCTCTTATTTATGTATTCTATTCCTGGATAAAAATACCCCTGAATTCCCTATTAAATTATGATACCATTTTCAAAGTTCATAAACAAAGCCCCAGGTTTCTTTTTTTCTCATAGTTATTTTAATTTGTATCATTGAAACATCGCATTCTTTCTCCCCCAGTCAAGTGAAGTTTATTATAATTTAACTATATATATGTATATAATGTACATAACTATATAGATAGATAGATAGATAGACATACTTTATTGATCCCGAGGGAAATTAGCTTTCGTTACAGTTGCACCAACCAAGAACAGAGTACAAACATAGCAATACAAAACCACAAATAATCAAATAATAATATGTAAACCATGCCAGACAGAAATAAGTCCAGGACCAGCCCATTGGCCCAGGGTGTTTGACCCTCCAAGGGAGGAGCTGCAAAGTTTGATGGCCACAGGCAGGAATGACTTCCCATGACGCTCAGTGCTACATCCTGGTGGAATGAGTCTCTGGCTGAATGTACTCCTGTGCCCAACTGTGTAAATGATGTTACATGCCGACACTGGGTTGGCAGAGGGAGGGAATGTACACAACAACCACAATTGCATGTGAGATTTCCCTTGGCAAATAATATGGCTGGAGTCCAACAGCAAAAATTTCATCTGGGCTACAAACACGTTCTTTGATCATAATATGACCAGGATTGTACCATCTGTTGTTAACCAGCACACCAAGCCCCCCTCCTTTACGTTTACCACTCTCAGTGCACTTCCGGTCAGCCCGAACAGTCTGGAAGCCCTTTATGGAAACGTTTTGGTCGGGTATGTCCTCGTGCAGCCACGTTTCAGTAAAACACATAACACTGCACTCCTGAAATGTTCTCTGACTCCTGGCTAGCGCCGTCAACTCGTCCATTTTATATACTGTCTATATAAATGAGACAACGTTTCTCCGAACCAGGGAGTAAAGCACAGTAGTACACTACACACATAACACACTAACTTACGAAGGTAAGGATAAAATGTACAGATAAATCACATAAATAACAAACTAAAGTGCATAAATTAAATATCGTAAGGTATGGAACAGATCAACCAGTGACACTTCAAAGGCAATGCCGCAGTGAGTAGCGAAGCTTAATGCCTTGAAGGAAGAAACCGTTTTCCATAATGACCATTCTTGTTATTATGCATTGGTGTCTCCTGCCTGATGGTAGAAAGCCAAAGAGGTTGGTGGATCATTAATAATACTAAGGGCCCGACATATGCCGC
Organism: Mobula hypostoma; assembly: GCF_963921235.1. Classification (NCBI taxonomy): domain Eukaryota; kingdom Metazoa; phylum Chordata; class Chondrichthyes; order Myliobatiformes; family Myliobatidae; genus Mobula; species Mobula hypostoma. Next base: position 66,361,487 of record NC_086103.1, on the reverse strand, counting down.
GCTCCTGATAAATGTCCCTGATGTATGGTAGGGAGACTCCTGTGATCATCTCAGCTGTTCTCACAGTCCTTTGTAAGGATTCCGCTCCAATGCTCAGCTCCTCCCAACCAGATGGAAATGCAACTTGTCAGGATGCTCTCAATGGTGCTCCTGTAAAACATAGTTAAAATGGGGAGAGGAGGGGAGGGGGAGCCTTGCTTGCCTCAATCTTCTTAGGGAGTGGAGGAGCTGCTGTGCCTTCTTGTTCAGGGAGGTGATATTAAGGTTCTGAGTGAGGTCATCCAGGATCCAAACTCTGAGGAACTTGGTGCACTTAACTCTCTCGACAGAGGAGCCATGTATGCGCAGAGATACAAGAATCATCTGCACTTTCCTGAAGTCCATAACAATTTCCCTGGTCTTCTCCACATTCATACTTAGGTTGCCTTCTCAAACCAGTTCACCAGCCGCTCCACTTCCTCTCTGTACTACGTCTCATCATCATTCTTGATGAAGACAGCCACTCTTGTGTCATCCACAAACTAGATGACACGGTTTGAGCCGGATCCTGTGACATAGTCACGCGTCGGCAGTGTGAACAGCAGCGGGCTGAGCACACAGTCTTGGGGAGTGCCAGTGCTCAGCAGAATGGGGCTAGGGGCTTTGCTGCCCACATGGATTGACTGTGGCCTTACAGTTAAGAAGTCCAAGATCCAGTTGCAGAGGGAAATGCTGAGACCCAGAGAGGACAGTTTCCCCACCAGTTTCTGGGGTATGATGGTATTGAATGCTGAACTGAAGTCTATGAACAGCTGTCTGGCACGTGAGACCCCATTTTCCAGGTGGGACAGGACAGAGTGGTGGGCAGAGGCTATTGCATCATCACTGGGTTAATTTCAGCAATAAGTGAATTAGAAAAAGTCCAATGTAGTCAGGAGAAAGGCTTTAATGTGCTCCATGACCTGCTGCTCAAAGCATTTCATAACAATTGACATTAATGCCACCAGATGATAGTCATTTAGGCAGGTTACTATCGCCTTCTTTGGCACTGGAATGATGCTTGCCACCTTGAAAACCAAGGGGAAAAGGAGTGTTTCAGAGAAATGTTGAATATATCCTTCAGCACCTCCATTATCTGGGCCCGACCTGGTATATTATCAGGTACTGCAGCTTTGTGTGGGCTGACTCTAGCCAGGGTCTCCCCCACCTCAGCTTCAGCCAGACGGAGTGTCTGCTCCCCTGGAGAGAAGGGTGCCTTCCTCACCAGCACTTTGTTCTGCACATCAAACCAGGCGTAAAAGACATTCAGCCTGTTGTGGGGTGAAGCAACGTTCAGACATTCCTCTGAACGAAACGTCACCACACACTTTACTGCATTGAATTCCATCTGCCATGTGGAATCATTGAAGCTAGCGGTAGGGTCACCTAGAAGCTTTAGACTATTTTCTTTGATACAGTGCCTTGAAAAATTATTCAGCCCCACAACCATTTTCACATTTTACTGTCTCATTTTCTAAATTTAAAATAAAATGAGGTAGAATTTTTGAGACAATCTACAAAATACTGTGCATCATGTCAAATCAAAAGCAAAATTCCAAGACCTGTCAACAATTTATTAAAAATTAAAACCCAAAATTGAGAGGCTGAGACATTTTCATCCCTGTTATAATTACTACGCTAACTTCTATCAGGTACGATATTACCTTATCAACTCACCCAAATTTGTTAATGTAGAAAATTGGAGGATCACCTGTTTTCAATGAACTCGTAAGAATAAATATCCCCTCTCTCTTTAAGGTCCAACAGCATGGTAGATGTTCAACGGATGAAACCAAATGAAGACAAAAGAGCATTCATGACAAGTCAGGCAAATGATAAGGGAAGCACAAATCCGGGATCGGTACAAGACCATCTCAAAAGCACCGGACATACTTCAGAGCTCAGTCCATTGTGACAAAGTGGAAAAATGATGAAACCACAGTCACACTGCCTAGGTCAGGTCACCCCTCTAAACTTAGTCACCAGAGAAGAATGGCACTTGTAAGGGAGGCTACTGTGATGCCAACAGTCAGTCTGAGCAGCAGAAGTCAGTGGCTACAACAAGAGATAAATTTCATAGCTCCAGCAGTCTCTGAGGCCTTGCAGAAAAAGGGTACTTATGGAAAAGTAGTAAGGAGTGATAAGGAAGAAGCCGTGGCTAAAAAAAACCATATCCTTGACTGTAAAGACCTTGCAAAGTGTCACTTAGAAGATACTTGAACGATGTGGAAGAAGATCTTGTGGTCAGATGAGACTAAAGGGGAACTTTTTGACCTCAACTTTAAGCGGTACGTGTGGCATAAATCTAATACATACTGTAAAGTATGGTGGAGATAGTATCATGTGATGGGGATGTTTTTCAGCAGTGGGGACTGGAAATCTGGTCAGGATTGATGGGAAGATAAATGCTGTTAAATACGGAGAGATCCTGGATAAAAATCTTCTTGCTTCTGCCAGAAAGCTGGAGAGGAAATTCATCTTTCAGCAGGTCAACAACCAAAAGCACACTTCCGGAGCACCACAGAGTGGGTTCAAATAAAGAAAATTGAGTGGCCAGTCAGAGTTTTGACTTTCCAATCAAATATCTCTGGCAAGATCTCAAGAACACTGTCCACCACCACTCCCCAACTAACCTGGCACAACTTGAGCAATTTTGATAGGATGAATGGACAAATCTTGCTCCATCACATTGTGCAAAACTAATAGAGACTTATCCAAAAAGACTACTGGCTGTAATAGCTCTGAGAGATGGTTCAACTAAGTACTGAGCGAAGGGGGAGGGGGGCTGCATACTTTGAACTGCTGACATCTCAGTTTTAAAATTTTTAGTTTTTCATGCCGTACGATTTTCTGTTTTATTCACTCTACTGTGAAAAATGGAGCATGTGATTCACAAATAAAAATTCTTGGTTAAATTGCTCAAAATCCCTGGTTGTAATTCTCATTTATGTGAACAAAGGGTTGGGGGCTGAATACTTTTTCAAGACACTATATTTAGATTAGATTAGATTATTATCATACAAAGCAGGTTGCTGTTAGGGTATTTTTGGGGTTAGGGCATACAGCAAAAGATTAACTAATAACTAACTTCAGCCTCCAATCTTCAGATCTGAATATGGATTGTAGATTAAATCTAAAATGCAGCTCTGGGCAACAGGTTCCCAAGAACCGTGAACTGCAGTTAATTGGAAAACTAGGCAATGCTGATTTAACATTCATTTTGGATGTCTGTAGTATGGGTGCAAAGAAAGAGGCATGAAAGTTGTATGTAATTCAAAGGAAGCATTGTAGACATATTGTAAATATAGAATTGTCCTTTGATCTTTGGCATATAAAATGTCGTGTAATGTTGGGTCGAACAGGCCTCTTCCTCCAAAAGGGTCTCAATATCATACCTACTGTGTTTTATTTTGTCAAATAAACAACTACTTCATATCTACCAGCTACATTTCTCTGGTGAATTTTTCAACACGACAACAGTCGCAATGAAATTCCTTGTTTACGTGAAGCCACAGAGAAAACAGTATACACAGCAATAATAAATAATAACAACAAATTCCAATAATAAATTCAAAATATATTGCAAGGCTCTATTGATGAAGCAGAATTGTTTTTGCCATGTGCCATATTGCGTGACTGAAAACTATCAAAAGACATTTTGAAACCATGACAGCCAAGCCAGCATAGAAGCGACAAATATAAATGTCTCCCATTCACTGTTAATTAAATCTCTACTAGAGTTTCCAAGTCCAACAGAGTTAATGTTTCCACTATCATTAGTGGAATTAATCTTCAGTGCATGATGTTACAACAAAAATGCAAGGCTGTTGTCCAAACTAAACATAAGCAAAACAGAACTAATGAAATCAAGCATAAAGAAAACGTCTTGCATTTCTACTACAAACAGTTCGTGTTCAGCAGGCTTCAATGTACTTTCGTTGCAAAGTCAAAAAATATTAGTGTAGGTAAAAATAGTGAAATTTTGACACAAAGATTGATCTCAGTTTTGTTCTCCTTAATGAAATTATGGTAGCGGCATCTGCAGTAGTTCATGTGTTGAGTTCTGTGATCAAGAACTGGCTGAGGAAAGGTTGAACGGATTGACCTTATACTCAGAGCAATTTAGAAGAATAAGGGGTATCCTATTGAAACATAGCAAGCTCTGAAGAGACGACAGCACAGATGTTTCCGGTGGACAGAGAGTCTTAGAAACACACACAAAATGCTGGAGGAACTCAGCAGGCCAGGCAGCATCTATGGAAAAAGAGTACAGTCTACTTTTCAGGCTGAGACCCTTCAGCAGGACTGGAGAAGAAACGATAAGGAGTAGATTTAAAAGGTGGGGGGAAGGGAGGGAGAAACACAAGGTGATAGGTGAAACCGGGAGGGGGAGGGGTGAAGTAAAGAGCTGGAAAGTTGAACGGTGAAAGAGATACAGGGCAGGAGAAGGGGGAATCTGACAGGAGAAGACAGAAGGACATAGAAGAAAGAAAGGGGGGAAGCACCAGAAGGAGGTGATGAGCAGGCAAGACGATAAGGTGAGCGGAGGAAAGGGGGATGGGGAATGGTGAATGCGGGTGGGGCATTACTGGAAGTTTGAGAAATTGATGTTCATGCCATCAGGTTGGAGGCTACCCAGACCGAATATGAGGTCTTATACCTCCAACCTGAGTGTGGCCTGATCATGACAATAGAGGAGGCCAGGGATTGACATATTGGAATGGGAATGGGAAGTGGAATTAAAATGGGTAACCACTGGAAGATCCCGCCTCTTCTGGCAGACGGAGCATAGGTGCTCAGCGAGGCGGTCTCCCAGTGTACACCAAGTCTCACCAATATACAAGAGGCCACACTGAGAGCAACGAGCACAGTATATGACTCCAACAGATTCTCAGGTGAAGAGCTGTCTCACTTGTAAGGATGGTTTGGGGCCCTGAATGGTGGTGAGGGAGGAGGTGTAGGGGCAGGTCTTAAGATAAGGAGTTGTTAACTTAAGAGAGAGAAGAGAAACATTTTCTCTCACACAATTGTGATACTTTAAATATTCTATTCCAGGTAGCCTGTGAAGATATAGACATTGAATACATTCAAGGCTGGGTTAGTTTTTTGGAGAGTTAAAGTTTCTGAAGAACAGTATGGAAACTGGAGCAAGGCCAAGATCAGGTCAGCTGTGACCTAATTGAATGGAGGAGCAGATTAGGGGGATGTAACCTTTCAGATCCTATATTTTGTGCTTTAAGGTTTTTAGAATATTCTATTTATTCCATTCTAATTGAAAAATAAACTTGTTTGGCAAATAATTGACCAAGATAAAACAAGATAATTCAATTCAAATACAAACATCCTACATGGTTTAGAAATAAGAAACCTTTGGAATTTTAACACAAAAAATGCATCCTTTAACAGTTTCCCTTTTATTTTCTTCATTATATTTCTCTACCTGATTCCATATTCCTCAGTTTGATTGGAGGGAGAGCAAGGTCAATGTAAAAAATATACATTTTGTTTTAATTAATTGGGTTTAGTTAAATGTATTCGATTATGTAGTGATATTAGATATCTTTAAATGTTGTGGTTTATCTCACAAAGTTTAATTTCTTTTCAGCTGTTTCAGAGTAGTTTTAGACATTCCTGGATTTCAGGATATTTAATGGGTGAAATTTTTCCTTATCCTCAGACCCATGTGACCGTATTTAAATGTAAACTGATTCGGATTAGATTGAGGTACATTAGAAAAGACATATTCAGTTGCATTCCCTACAGTACAGCCAGTGAACCCGTCACTTTCCTCAAGTCTCTTTTATCTTAGTGGCAGAAAAGGAAAAGCATTTACTTTTGACAACCTATTCCTGACTTTCTTGGTTGCTGCTCATGAAGAGATCAGAGCCTCATAATCGGTGTGTCTCTAGTTCATCTCTTATAAATGCTGCGAGACCTGGGTAGCACTACTGAATGTCACCATGGTGATAGGAATTGATTTATTTTGGTCTGTAGACATTACAAATACATAATCAAGACATGGAATCACAGCTAAATAGAACACCAAGCATTTTACCAGCCTTAATGGTTTCTCTGGCCTTGTTAGGTTTTGACATTTACCAGTTACTTTATCTCACATAGAAAATCCAATGTGTATAAGCACAAGGTAAACAAATTGACAAGTTCTGAGGAGGAACTGCTAACAGTTTCATATATCAGACGAGTTAATACAATCATAGACAAGTTGATGCACATAGTCTGTGAAGTGAATTTTCTTGCACTGTATCTATTTGCCTTATTCCCTGATATGGGTATATTCCAACAAGCCTGACTGGCCTTAACTACTAGGAGATCTGTTTCCTTTCATATTTGGATCTCTCAAGCAAATGTAGAATATACATGGATAGAACAATATGTTTAAATAACTGTATTATGCATTATTTTAAAAATATGAGATGTAATTTTGTTTTCAATTACTCCCATAACATACATCCTTACATAGCTATCTTTGGAAGAGTTGTTTCTCTATGCAAACTAGCTAAAATCATCATATATAAACTGCTCAGTCCTCAAAATACAATCGCCAACAGCTGTAAATAACTGCATACTCCATGTCGTGAAATGCAAAAATAATCTATAAGAGTCTGTTATATTGATTCAAAGAAATCAAGCATCAGATTCAGAAATTGAGTGATTTGTCAGAATAAAGAAGTATAAGTTTTTAAAAATTGTATTATTTCAAACCCACATCCCATTACAACAACTGATAATAATAGCAATTTAAAATCCTCAAATGCACTACCTTTCAAGTACAGAATTTTATATTCATCCTAGGTTCTTGGTGGCTCTGGCAAATGCCCTACTGACAATGCATCTTTAAGTTTCTTCATGGAGCCATAAATTTGTGAGACAGATAATTAAATTTGTTTAGAAATATTCAGCATTCCCAATGTTAAACTGTCCCCTGATTCAATATCAACGTTGTATTTCATTGTTCTGACACTTTGCCAAATGCTGCCTCTCAAAGACATTATTTAATATTAGTAACACATTTGTAAATATTCACGTATTATCGAGATTTTGTTACATGGCAGGAGACAATCGAGATTATTTAATTTTTATGAGCTTAACAACGTTAGCGGTTCAAAACATTATTTCGGCTAAAATACCTGGAGGACCAAGTATTCTCTTGGAGTTTTAAATAAATTAAGTACAAAAATTGACAATTAGGTTATTCCATGTACATTATCTTTTTGGAAGGTAGCTTAAAGGTGCTTTTCACAAATTTAATGTTCAAGTATTTCAATGCACAAACAGTGCAAAATTACATAAAATATTCATCTAACCTCTTTCAGGGTGATGTTGCTTTTTGAGCCACTGACTATCTTCTTTTTCTCTATTAAACCTGAAATACGATGAAATTGTGATGGGTCAAGGGAAGCTTCTTAATCACAGCTTGTACAAATTATTTATGGCACTGAAGGGAAAGTTTGTTTGAATGTTCTACACCAGACATTATATTTGTTGAGATCTTTTTTTTTTCTCTCAGCTAGTGAACAGATTATATGCTCTAACAAATGTTCCAGGGCTGGGATAGTGCTACTGAATGTCATTGTGGTAATAGTAACTGATTTATTTTTCTGAGTTGTAGACATTACAAACGATAAAGACTTGGAATTGTGTAAGATAGAAAGATTGAGCATACCACCAACCTCAATGTTCCCTCTGGCCTTGTCATATTGTCTTTTTTTAATTTTGTATGTATTCTCCGTGATGTGGAACATCTGCAGCGTATAAATCGAAGGTAAACAAATTGGTATGTTCTGAGGTGGAATTGCTGAAGCCTTACATACATCAAGCAGATTAATAGAAGCATATTTTGGTCAATTTGAGTAATCTACAAAGTGCTTTTTATTTCTCTGAGATGTATCTCTGCATCTTATACTCTGGTCAAATGTAATTCACCAAGAGAGATTGGCCTTATATCTCAAAGAGGCCAGCAAACAGTAGGAATTGCTTGATCTTCAATTGTGTCACAACATTAAAATTTATTCACACTTACTGCTTCACCTGGTATATTTGAAAGAGCAGCAAAGCAACTGACGTTTTAGTACAAGTAAAGTTTTAAAAAAGCTATGCATCTTACTCCAATTACTCCAAGAATCAAATGGAGAAACTTACAATGTCCACAACTTTGATGCTCAAATATTCAGTATCGAAAGTCTATTAGAATTAGAAATGGATTTTGTTAATATATTAAGAGAATAATGTTTGACAAATCGTAGTTGCCAGTAGTCAATGAGTAGTTGTTGACAATAGGAAGAAATACACTTTGGTGAATATTTCAATTTTTTTGTTGTTTAACATCATTATGTGTAATTCTATGGCTAAGATTATTCCATATGTCATATGGCTTCCTACACCAGGTTTGGTACCTGAGATTTAGAGATGTTGTTAGACTGACATAAACTTTTCCTCTAACCTGTCTGTGTTACTGAGAGTTCATCCCAATGGATCAGCATTACCTAAATCTTCAGGGGGCTAAGCTGGATATTGATGTAAAATAAATGAGTAAATCATAAATTGTTCAACTATGTTATAAGGTTTTGCCTTTAGAAGAGGAAAATTTTTCAGGAGAAAATAGTTCAATCTGATACCAATATGGTTAAGAAAGGTTTAATTTGTCCATAGAAAATTATTACTGAACTGTAATGATCAGGACATACAACTTATTCCTCTGCTTGGTAAGTAGCACATAAGTCCTCAAAGTTTATCAGCATTAAAATTGCTGATGGTATCTAGCCAAAAGACAAAAATGTTGTCAGGCTCCAGCTCACAATCAGATTGCTGTTTAACTGAGTAATGACCAAGAAAGGCGTCAATATATTCCAAAATTAAAATTTCATCTTGAAATAGCTTAAGAATTAATGAAAAATGTGTTTTTTCGATGAAAACTATCAATTTCTCATTAATTAATAGCTTTATTCCCTCTGGGAGAAAAAGGTCTTAATGTTGTTGTGGCTGTTGAGCTGGAAGTATTTCTTTACTGTGACTCTGTTGAGGATTAATGTTCTCAGAGTGGAAATCAACTGTTTCAAACCTATTTTCTCTTTTTTTTTTGCCTTTTCACCATTTTCACTGCCTCCCTTTATGATTACATGATTTTACCTTCCATATATTTTCCAGTACATTGCAGCGAGCTTGCAAAATTTGTGCTACTTTCATTACCGTGATTCCAGCATCCATCCAATTCAAAACCAAGAGGAAGTGTTGCTTCGGGCCCAGTTTTGTGACTAGCCAGAATCTGTTGAAATTAGGTTGCTCTACTTAAAGACAACTTTTTTTAATATATTGAAACGCAGTGCGGTTAGGACCTTCAAGCCACGTCACCCAGCAACCGATTTAACCCTATCTTAATCAAGGAACATTTACAACCAATTAACCTAGCAGCTGGAATGTGGGAGGAAACCGGAGCACCTGGAGAAAACCCACGTGGTCATGGAGAAAAGATAAAAACTCCTTACAGGCAGCCGTGGGAATTGAACCCAGGTTACCTGTACTGTAAAGCACACTACGCTGCCCCTAATTTGCAAAGCTCAAAGGAAGGTTGCATTTTTCTTTTAAAAACTAGAGGGAGGACAGCAATGAGAAATGTCTTTTTCTCATGGGATTACAATGAAGACATTAGACTCTATTTTCCACTGCTGCACAACAGGCCTTAAAGGAAGGAGTGGAAAGCCAGGGTACATTCTTTTTGCTAAAGTCCCAGCCTGCCCCCAGTTATACACCATGAAAGCACTGGGAAGAGATGGTTGAGGTGGTGAGTGACCTTAGCCAGTCCATGATGTCCTCCAAGACAACCACAACTTCATCGTTGGGTTTGGAGGCTTGCATGCCTCAATGACTCAGAGAACTATGTTGGCTGGAGACAGGACCTTGTGCTTTGACGCTTGGTAAGATCAACCATGTCAAACAGGTCAAAGGGGAGAAGCCAGGCTAAGAGTGGTCCACCAGTCCTCCAGGTTCGGGGCTTCTGCTCAGGGCTAACAACCTGACTAATCCAGAAACTGTTAAGGAAACAGCAATGAAGAATTCTATATCTGTGTGGGTGGATTATCTTCTTTGCTGCCCTAAACTCCAGTGGCGTAACAGGCACAGTAACTACTAACCTGTGATGTCTGAAAGCAATGCTGTAATGAAGTTTCAATAACCTCACATGGATTGCCAAGGTTAGTAACTACATCTCCAAAAGCTGCACCTTACCAAATGCCTCACTAGCCTCTGGCCCAGCTCAACGCACAGGTCCCAATTCATATTCAGGGACTTATCTTTGAATCTGAATGAATATGCCACAGCTGTCACTTGACTTCATCAAGGCTTGTGTGGATAACTGTGCCTTGGAGAACATATTGGACATACCCAAACCGGAAGCCTTGGATGAACCATGAAATTCGCAGTCCCCTGAGGGCCTGATCTGTGGCATTCAAGACTGGTGACCCAAAGCTCAACAAGAAGCCCAGGCCATTTACTTCCTACAAGACGAAACCTAACATCATAAATAGCAGTCATGCTTCACACCCCAATGAACTGAACACTTTTTATGCACACTTTGAAAGGGAGAATAAACTTACACCTGTGGGAGTTCCTGCAGTATCTGGAGACCCTGTGATATCTGTCCAAGACACTGATGTTAGAATATCTTTCAAGAGGGTGAACCTCGAAAGGCATCAGGCCTGATGGGGTACCTGGTAGGGTACTAAAAACCTGTGCTAACCAATTGGCCGAGTGTTCAAGGACATCCTCAATCTCTCACTGTTGCAGTAAAGTATCTCCATCTGCATCAATTATACTGGTGCCCAAGGAAAGCAGTGTGGACTGGGAAGGGTTTGGCCCAGAAGAACATACTTGGATCCCAGCGAAGGAATCTTGGACAAGTCGCCGATCCGGGACTTCCAGCGGACACAGGTCTGTGGCACCTCAGGGGCTGCGCCTAGAGAGGGGGGGCCCTGTCACAACCACGGACTCGGCAGCACAGTAGATACGGCAATTGCGCTTGTGTCAGCTGATTATTTAATCGTGATAGTATTTAACTCCATACTTGTCGTCGTAGTGCTTGTCGAGACTTGGACAAAGCATAGCAATGCTTCGCTGCTGTTTTGCATTCGGCCTTCCCTGAGATATTGGACTTTCAAGTCAACTGACTCCGAAGACTAGCGGTATTCGTTTAATGTTTAGGATTTTTTTTTTCAGCCACAGTGTAGGCTTCATGTTCCCTTGAGAGTTTTAGTTAGTGGTCCTGTTTTGCCTAGTGTTTATTGTTTATTTTCCCATTAACACTGCTCGTATTAAAGTCTGTGGGCTATCGACCAGCTTTAGTGTCTCTCACTCCGCACTTGGGCCACATCCGAACACGGTAACACCTGTATGTAGTTTGTGATCTTTAAAGACTCTTTTCCATGATGTTGTATGGGCTCCACTAGCACTACTCAGGCAGCAGATGATCTCTGAGTCGATGTCTGCTTTTGATGAGAGAATGATGTCAAGGTAGGGAAAGTTGTTTACATTTTCAAGGATGATAATGTCAACTTTTTTGGAGGGTTAGATGAATGGTTGGTCGGGCGGTGGCTGATATAGGACTTGCATCTTTTTTATATTCAAAATAAGACCCAGGGCTATATATGCCTTCGCAAAGGCATTCAAGATAAATTGGAGGTCTTCTTCAGAGTGTGTTGTGACGGCATTGTCATCTGCATACTGAAGCTACCTTATAGTGGTGGTGATGATCTCGTTCTTGACTTTGAACCAGTTGAAGTTGAAAAGCCTGTTCGTTCTATACACAACTGGGGTTCCTTATGGCAGATCTTGGTCAATGAGGTGAAGGATGGCAGCAATAAAGATGGCAAATAGAGTGAGTGCAATGATACAATCCTGTTTGACAGCGAAGGTTTCTGATTCAGCCCACTATTGCTGAGTACTGTGGCTGAAACGCCATCATGCAGTAGTCAAGGCAGACATGTATTGATAGCATACACCAGAGAGCTTGGCGGTCAACTATATCAAATGCCATTGTCAAATTTATGAAAGCTAAGTACAAGGGCTGCCTTTCTTCACACCGTTCTTCCTGTAATTGGCATGCTGCAAAGATCACGCCTGTGGTACCTGTAGATGGGGCGGAAACCACACTGATTCGGTGGACAAGGATAAGTGCAAGTACTTTGCCTGTTGTTGACAGAAGGGAGATGCCTCCGTAATTACCACAATCTGCCTTGTCTTCCTTCTTCACTATTATAGCAACGCAGAGCTCTGAGGGCTGTTGTTCCTTTTCCCAGTTCTTCAGGAGCAGGACCAGAGTGCTGGTCCACCTTCCTTAAGGATCTCTGCTGGGATTCCATCAGTATCAGTGGCCCTGTTGTTTTTCAGGCTCCTGATGGCATCATGGACACCTTGCAAACTGGGAGGTTCCCGATGTCTTCTCTTACAGTCTCTGGAGGGTTTGGTTAGCAACCTCTGGTTCAGCAGTGGAGTTGCAGTTAAGTAGTTCTTGAAAATGCTCTTTCCATTGATCACTAATATCCTTCTGGTCCTTTAGTGAGTTCTTCCCATTTTTTCTAGGGTGGGGGGTTTAATCTGAAGTAACTTGGGCAATATTCTGAAGAAGCCTCATGCGTCACCAGAGTCTGCCATTCTCTAGATTTCCAGGGCTTGATCAAGGCCACCAAGAATCCTTTAGCTCCCTCATCTCTGGATACTTGCCTTAGCTCTGGTGTAAGCTTCTCTTTTGTCCCTGCTGCCGATGTCATTCTACCAGCCACAAAAGACTTTTCTTGTCTTGGAGATAAAGTGTTCTGTCTCCATGTCGCTATCATCAGACCAGTCCTGATATTTTCTGGACTCAACCCAGAAATAGGTATTAAGGATGGTGGATTTAAGCAGACTCTAGTATTCATCAATATCCTCTGGATATTTCTGTTGGATGTTTTCCCAAACGAGGCCTGAAGATGCTATTGGGTGGCAGCATCAAGTAGGCTCTCGAGTTTTAGCCTTGGCCTGTTCTGCTTCTTATGAACCCTCCTCTGTTTTTCATGAGTCTAATGGGCATGGTGGAGCAGATCAAGCAATGATCTTTCCAGCAGTCATCCGTGTCAATCATGGCCCTTGTGATATATCCATCACAGCGGCTCCTAGCTCAGGCAATGGCATAATCAAGGAGACACCACTGTTTAAATTGGGGGTGCTGCCAAGATGACTTGAATGTGGAATAGAGAGTTCTGATGATGAAATTGTGCTCAGTACATATGATGGGAAGTAGTACTCCATCTGAGATGATGTTACAATGTCTTATTCTCCTGTGGTATTCTTCCAAAGGTTCAAATTCTGACCAATCCTGGAATTGAAGTCCCCAAAGAGTATTATCTTATCCTCCTTGAGGATGCTCGACGGTGTCACATCTAGGCAAGTGTAGAAGACCTTTTTGTCATACTTGTGTGAGTCCAGAGTTGGTGAGCACTCATGACTGTTGCCATCTGATTGTTGCCAAGCACCAAGCAGGTCATCATGAGATATTCACTGATCCCCACAGGAAGGTTAGAGAGGCTGCTTGACAAGCCAGTTCTTTATTGCAAACCCAACACCATGGATCCTGGGCTTGTCAGCGCTTTCTCTTTCCAGAAGAAGATATAACCACCCTTCTCCTCCCTCAGATGCCAGACAGCAAGCAGCTAGGTCAAACTGGCATCACCTCGGTTCTCTGGTGATGATCACAGTTTTCCTCTTTGGTTGATCACTGATTGTACTATCAGAGTGCGCACGTTCCAGGCTTGAAACATTATGTTTCTTTGTTTTTGACCACATATGGTGATCCCACTGGACAAGGCAATCCAGTTAGCAGGCTTCAAGGTAGGTGTTTTTTTTTTGAGTCCCTTTCCCAGCCCCTTCCCCAAACAGGTCCGAAATAGGGCCACTAGTCATGGGCACAGCTGGCGAAGTGCTCTGTCTGCCTTAGTCCAGGATTCCAGGAACCGAATCAAACACCCGCCATTCAACCTGCCAACTGGTGACTAGGGGCTTCAGGACCTTACAATCCTGCTCCCCTTTGCCACTTGCTGATCGCCAAAGGTCTTAATCCAGAATGTTAGGGTGGATTCCCTTAACGGAGAACTGTTTAACATGGGGAGGCTGATGTATGGAAAGCCAGCAATGGCCCTTAGAAGATCGGGGTCAGGTCCAGTGGTGTGGATTGCAAGATGACTGGGAACTCTTCACTGCTGCAGCCTTCCTCCACCTTCGCTGACGTTGTGATGAAACACCAGTGCCTAGTATGGAAACACCAATGCCCTTGAATGGAAAATCTCATTAAAGTAGTGGACATGGCCCAGTCTATCACGGGTAGAGAACTCCCCACTATTGAGCACATCTACATGGAGCGTTGTCAGAGGAAAACAGCATCCACCAACAAGGATTCCACCCTTTTCTCAGTGCTACCAGCAGGGAAGAGAATCAGGAGCCAGAAGACATGCATGCAACATTTTAGGAACAGCCTCTTCCTCCCCACCATCAGGTGTCTGACCAGTCGATGAATCAAGAGCACAATTTAATGTCAGAAATGTACACAATATACATCCTGAAATGCTTTTTCTTCACAACCATCCATGAAAACAGAGGACTGCCCCAAAAAATGTACCTCAAATGTTAGAACCTCAAAGTCCCCCCTCCCACAAGTAAGCAGCAGCAAGCAACAATCCCCCCTCCCCCACCGGCAAAAACAAAGCACTGGCACCCGCCACTGAGCACTCAAGTGTGCGTAAAGCAACAGTAAGGACACAGACTGGCAGTTTACCCAAAGACTACATTGTTCACCTGGCATTCAGCATACCACAGGTTCTCTCTCTCCCTAATAAGGGAGAAAGAGGTGTCTGTTTTCACAGCGAGCAGGGAGTCATAACAAACAACTCGCTTGTTTACGATGTTAAAAGTCTGCCATGTCGCTTTTTTTGAGCTCTGTGCCCAAAGATCACGAGTCTCTGGGCATACGGCCACAGATATTCTCACTTCCCTGACGACACATGAGTCTCCTGTCGTGACACCGACCCTCGATCTGCCCGTCTCCAGAGGCCCGAGATCCTAGGCTTCCAAAGCTGAGCTGAATACTTAGGCCGAGACCCCAGCGTGCCGAACAACGGCCAGTTATGAAACCCCGACAGCAGGTCCCATTCCTACAAAGAACCGAAGTCAGCATGTAACTCCAGGTCAGGGTTTTCAAAAGAACCCTGAAAGGGAAAAATAAAGACATTAAGGGTGGAAATGGAGCTGTTTCTGAAGATGCAAGCAAATGAGTCACCGTTTAGCGCCACCATCACTCCGCTCCACCTTCAAAAAAATCCATGACTGCTACCTCACTATTTTCCTCTCTTTTCGCACTGCTTACTTTTTAAAAATTAATTTCTTATTGTAACTCATCAAAATTTCTTATGTATTGAGAAAAACATTGTTCAAACACATTGTGCACACTGATGCACTTCCCATCATCTTGCAGAGCCAGTTGATGTATGGTTAAATGTTTAGGGCTATTCCTATGAAACAAAATTACCAATACTATTTTAAACATTAAACACGATGGATGGAATACCAACTCACTTGATATATGTTATTCATTTAATTGTTGGCACTGGATAGTTTGTTTTGTGTGCTTATTTGTTTTCAATCCATTTTGGTTATTATAGTGTTGTGCTATAACTAGAATACAAGCCAATGAGCAACTTCAGTCGCTGATGAGACAGTACTCAGTCTGCCTGTGCTGTAGACGGTATTTTTTTCCAGCTCTTCTGAATCTCCCATACTTAAGATATGAATATTGCTTCAAGAATTGGCTGACAAACACCTCTCAAACCAGGGGTCAATTGAACTTGGTGATGTGTGGAAGTTTGCTCTGGGTTGGACATTTCCAGGAGCACCCCAGCTGATAATATATACAACTCATTACTCATGTAGCTGACAGTTTCAAGTGCTAGCCTTTGCACGCACTCACATTTGTAACAATGTGAACCCTCTGTTAGAATTCTCAGCTGAGCTTATGAACTCTTAGCAGCAGGCAAGGAAAGCAAAAAAACTGCGAAAGGAGAATTCTTTTCACTCTATTCCATTATTCCTGTCTAATATAACAGAATTCATTCCCTTCATAGATTCTATTTTCCTTCAAAGTAATGACAAAAAAGGATCAACATCTTAAATTGTTTCCTTTGTGATTGGATATCACCCATTTTTGCCACACTGAAATATCACTGGCTTCACTTCAGGCTCCCGCAAAAACACCACAAAAATGTGCACAGAATGGTGTTAGGACGGGTGTCAGACTGGTTTACATATGCCCCTAGAACAATGGCTGTGTGGTTGCTAGTGGCACTTGGCTCATTAGTACACTTTTCTGCATATTAATCAGAATCAGGTTTAATATCACTGGCATATTCACGAAGTTTG
Source organism: Mobula hypostoma (assembly GCF_963921235.1). NCBI lineage: Eukaryota > Metazoa > Chordata > Chondrichthyes > Myliobatiformes > Myliobatidae > Mobula > Mobula hypostoma. The sequence continues at coordinate 66,345,017 of NC_086103.1, read as the reverse complement.
TTGTTACGCAACAGCAGTACATTGCAATGCGTAATAATATCAACTATAAATTTACAGTAAGTATATATACAATGCCTATAAAAAGTATTCACCCCCTTGGAAGTTTTTATGTTTTATTGTTTTACAATATTGAATCACAATGGATTTAATTTGCCTTTTATCGACACCGATCAACAGAAAAAGACTCTTTCATGTCAAAGTGAAAACAGATCTCTACAAAGTGATCTAAATTAATTACAACTATAAAACACAAGACAATTGATTGCATAGGTATTCTCCCCCTTTGATATGACACACCAAATCATCACTGGTGCAGCCAATTGGTTTAAAATTCACACAGTTAAATGGAGATCACTAGTGCACAGTCAGGGTGTTTCAATACACCGGTACCTGGAAGGTCCAACTGCTGATGAGTCAGTATCCTGGCAAAAACAACACCATGAAGACAAAAGAACACTCCAAACAACTCCACAAAAAGGTTATTGAAAACACGTCAGGAGATGGATACAAGAACATTTCCAGGTCACTGAATGTCCCTTGGAGGACATCAAGAAGTGGAAAGAATATGGCACAGCTGTAAATCTGCCTAGAGCAGGCCGTCCTCAAAAACTGAGTGACCCCTCAAGAAGGGGACTAGTGAGGGAGACCACCAAGAGACCTATGACAACTCTGGAGGAGTTACAACTTCAGTGGCTGAGAAGGGAGAGACTGCGCAGACAACAACTGTTGCCTGGTTGCTTCACCAGTCACAGCTATATGGGAGAGTGGCAAAGAGAAAGCCACTGTTGAAAAAAAATACACATGACATCTCAGCTAGAGTTTGCCAGAAGGCATGTTGAAGACTCTGAGGTCAGCTGGAAGAAGGTTCTATAGTCTGATGAAACCAAAATTGATCTTTTTAGCCATCAGACTAAACATTATGTTTGGCATAAGCCAAACACCGCACATCTTCAAAAACACACCATTCTTACCACGGAGCATGGTGTTGGCTGCATCATGCTGTGAGGATGCTTCACTGTAGCAGGCCCTGGAAGGCTTGTGAAGGTAGAGTGTAAAATGAATATAGCAAAGTACAGGGAAATCCTGTGCAGTCTGCGAGAGAACTGTTACTTGGGAGAAAAGTTGTTTATCAACAAGATAATGACCCCAATCATAAAGCCAAAGCTACACAGGAACAGCTTAAAAACAATAAGTTAATGTCCTGCAGTGGCCAAGTCAGAGTCCAGACCTCAATCCAATTGAGAATTTGTGGCTGGACTTGATAAAGCCTGTTCACTCATGGTCCCCATGCAATAACAGAGCTTGAGCTGTTTTGTAAAGAGAATGGGGAAGAGTTGCAGTGTTCTGATGTGCAAAGCTGATAGAGACCTATCCACACAGACTCAAGGCTGTAATTGCTGCCAAAGGTGCATCTACTAAATACCGACTTGAAGGGGGTGAGTAATTATGCAATCAATTATTTTGTGTTTAATAATTGTAATAAATTTAGACCAATTTGTAGAAATTTGTTTTCACTTTGGCACAAGAGTTTTCTGTTGACCGATGTCAAAAAAACTAAATTAAATCCACTGGGATTCAGTGTTGTAAAACAATAAAACAGGAAAACTTCCAAGGGGTGTGAATACTTTTTATAGGCACTGTATATTAAGTAGTTAAATTAAATATGTAGTGCAAAAAGATAGTGAGGTAGTGTTCATGGGTTCAATGTCCATCTGATGGCAGAGGGGAACAAGCTGTTCCTGAATCACTGAGTGTGTGTCTTTAGGCTTCTGTACCTCGTCCCTGATGGTAGTAATGAAAAGCGGGCATGTCCTGGGGTGATGGGGTCCTTAACAATGGATGCCACTTTTTTGAGGCATCACTCCTTGAAGATGTCCTGAAAGCAATGGAGGCTAATGTCCATGGTGGAACCGAATGAGTTCACAACTATCTGCATCTTCTTTCCTTCCTGTACAGTGGCCCCACCTCCCCGTACCAGACAGTATGCAATGAGTTAGAATGCTCTCCAAAGTACACATGTAGCAATTTATAAGTGTCTTTGGTGACATACCAAACGTCCTCAAACTGCTAAAACAAAATCTAGCCACTGTCATGCCTTCTTCGTAGCTGCATCGTTATGTTGGGCCCAGGACAGATCCTCAGAGATGGTGACACACAGGAACTTTAAATTGCTCACTCTTTCCTCTTCTGATCCCTCAATGAGTACTGGTGCGTGTTCCCTCATCTTACCCTTTCTGAAGTCCACAATCAGTTCTTTGGTCTTACTGGCGTTGAGTGGAAGGTTGTTGCAGTGACACCACTCAACAAGCTGATCTATCTCGCTCCTGCACGCCTTCTCATCACCATCTGAAATTCTGCTAGTTATAGATGGCCTCTGAGCTGTGCCTAGCTACACAGTCATGGGTGTACAGAAAGTAGAGCAGTGGATTAAGCACACATTCTTGAGGAGTGCCGGTATTTATTATCAGTAAGGCGGAGACATTATCTCCGATCTGCACCGATTGCAGTTTTCTGGTGAGGAAGCTGAGGACCCAGTTGCAGAGGGAGGTACAAAGGCCCAGATTGTGGAGCTTTTCGATCAGGCCTATGAATCACCTCCAAATGGCATAAGCTCCTTGGCTGACAGGCAGTGGCCGAGTATATTGGGGCTCCCGTGAAAGAGAAAATGCTACAGAAGCAAAAGAGAATGCTTAGGTTTCTGAGTGGAAGTTCTGGAGCCGAAAGTACACACCAGTACGGAGGTTTTGTGTGCGAGGAGAGACATAAAACCTGTCAATGGCAGAAGGTGGGAAATGTTGTTGCCTACAGGAGTGAGAAGCCTTGAGTGAAAACATTGACAGTGTTTTGTGATTTTCTTTCTCATACACTCACAATCACACACACATAATACACACGCACGCACAAACACTGCTAATCGCACACACATTTATATATTATGAATTGCCATTAATCTCACATACACACACATGTTCAGACACTGATCACGCACATATTAATACACTGATAATCACTGTTAATCTCTCTCTCTCTCTCTCTCACACACACACACACGCGCACACACACACACACACACACACACACACACTGTTAATCACATAAACCTGTATTCCTAGCACATACAAACTTCTCCAACATCAGCCCCCACCCCCATGTGAAAGTTTTGCCTGACAAGGCACTGGAAGTAACCTGGGCAAGAGGGGTCCTTTGAGATACCAGGCTAGAGAAGACCACCCTCTTCCTATGGACTGTGGGAGCACAGAGATCCAAACCAGCAGAAGTTTAAAGGCTGTGAGACATCTGCCACTTAGTGAAGTATTTCTCTTGAAAAACAGGGTGGACCGCACAATTGTGAAACATTGAAATTCATGCCTAGTGTTATTCTGGCAACAATATTGTCATACGTTATGGTTCCATTGAAGTAGGAAAGGCTGTAGAGGCAATCCTCCCTGAGGTGAGGCTGATTATTACATTACAATTGTTGTCTCTGGCTGTTCTGACAGTAAAATCCTCATCACAGATCTCTGAAAGAGATACTCTTGCTAGAGACACAGAACTTTAAGGAAGGTTGCATGACAAGATGAAATGTTTACTCCAATTGTCCTTTCTCTAGGAGTCCAGTTTACACCAGAGTTTGAAATAAACATGATCAAGTGCAACACAGTGTGATTGCTGTGCAAGAAACCCAGTCTCACATCCATCAAACCAGTTGTTGTTACCTGAGTGAACCGACTTCACCTACAACTGTCTCATCTGCTACAGTTTTTATCTTGTGTGTACTTGGAAAGAACTGATTGATGCAGTGGCTTAAAATGTACCTTAGTCGGAGATTAATGAGGAATTTATTATCATTGAAAGAACCTGGACTTCATTGGCTTGAAATGTTGGCCCCTCAATACTTACTGCCCATTAAGCCGTTGATGTTTAGAGCAGCAATGAAGGTCCATCTCTGGTGGTGTTCAGGGCTTCCTTCATCATGTCAGTATCTTCCTCTCGGTTTTCACTACTGCCAGTCATGTAAGTCCTGCTGTGGAGACTCAGGAATACCGTCACACTCAGATGTAGAAGAATTCTTCATTGCTGTTCCCATAATAATTTTCTTTAACCAGTCAGGGATGATAGCCCTGAGCTGAACCCCCAAACCTGGAGGACCACTGGACTACTCTTAGTCTGTCCTCTACCCTTTGACCTGTTTGGCATGGGTGACCCTACCGAGAGCCAAAGCATAAAGCCCTGACTCCAGCCAACATAGCTCTCTGGGTCATTGAGGCACGCAAGCCTCCAAACCCTACTTCATCTGTGGTCCTCTTTGAGGGGACCCTTAATCCATTTAATATCAATTTGCATATCCCTCAGCTAATGTGGCCACTCTGTTGATTAGCCATCATCAATGTTGAGCAGTGGGTCAAAGATATCATGATGTTTAAATCTGCAGAGTGGAGGTGATCTGAGAAAGTATAGGCATCATAACTTTTTAAGCAAGAGGCCAACTATTGGCGAAAAATACAGATTTCACAATAAACCATTCATGTAAAAAGGTCAAGAAATCATTCACTGAAGAGACACTTTTAACGCTGATGGAGCTACAGATCAGGATGAGAGGAGCTCCTTTGCCTCCTGTCAGACTGGAGGCAGTGTCTCGGCAGTCCATTGCCTGAGATCGAATGCCTGTTGCTATACTGTGTGTATGTGAACATAATGAAGTCTGACATGCCTCTGAGGACTGACATATGCTGAGTTGGCAAGGGGGTTCAGTGCTCATTTCAAAAGATCAAAATTAGAAAATGCACAGCAAAGGTGCCTATAATGTGTTTCAAACAAACACACACACACACACACACACACGCTGTGATCCTAATGAAGAAAAGCAACTCCAACTGTACCCTGCGACATCCCGTTTCCTGTTGCTTAGTAAAAGAGACGGTCAATTTGCCTTGAGTTCTGGACACCTTTGTTTTGTGCAATAAAAGAAAACAAAAATTTGAGCAAAACTACCTAAGCACAGACAACAGTAATAGGGGAAATCATATCTGCACTATCCTAATCAACTGCACTCAGTAACTGAATTTAATTTATCTTTTGTTTCAGTGCCTGACTCAATATGTGTTTGGCCTCATAGACCTAAAATTAAAAAGCCACTCCCTGGACATTTAGCATGTCATGGAACACCATAAAGTTGGGGAACAGCTGAATAAAATCAGGGAACCTCACACTGTTTAAAAGTAGACAAACAATACACAGAGAGCTTTGACCATCTCCATATGTCCATATAGTTAACACAGTCCTAGTGACCATACGGTTATAGAGCTGCCTTTAAATCAAGACTAAAGTGTACAAGAGCTGTAAATTTTATCGTGAAGGACCACAGAGAACATAGGGGATGCACGCCTTTCTTTCCCTTCTCCCACTAATATGTTTTGGCACTAGTTATGTCCTTTCCCTCCTTCTCCACTTTAAATCCTGGATAGATTTTGATTTCACTGCAGCAGCACCACTGTTTAATTACTGATTAAATCACAATCTTCACACTATCGTTCATGCTAGCCCTTTCATGGAATAAATACAATGGCCACTTTATTAGGTACATCCGTACACCTGCTAGTTAATACAAGTACCTAATCAGCCAATCTTGTGACAGCATCTCAATGCGTAAGCACCTCCAGACATGTTAAAGAGGTTCTGTTGCTGTTCAGACCAAACATCAGAATGAGGAAGCAATGTGATCTAAGTGACTCTGACCATGGATTGATTGTTGGCGCCTGACGGAGTGGCTTGCGTATCTCAGAAACTTATTTTTCTGGGATTGTCACGCACAACAGTCTCTAGAGTTTGCAGAGAATGGTGCAAAAATTAAAAAAAATCATACAGTGAGCTGTAGTGAATGCTTTGTTAATGAGGGAGGTGGGAGGAGAATGGCCAGTCTAGTTCTGGAAAGGGACAGTAACACAAATAACCACATTTTACAACAGTAGTGTGCAGAAAAGCACCTCTGAACATACAACATGTCAATCCTTGAGATGGATGGGCAGAAGACCATGAATTTTCACTCAGTGTCCACTTTATTAGAACGGGGGTACCCATTAAAGTGGCCACTGAATGCACCTTTCTGATTTAGAAGGTATGAGCTTAAGGAGAGGTTGGATAGACTCAGTCGTGATCATATTGAAAGGTGAGGCATGCTCCAACAGCCTGCTGGCCCACCTCTGCTTCTATTTTATGCTTCTGAGATAAAAAGATGATACAAAGGTAGGTAGAGGAGCGGGTAGTGTTGAGGAAACAGAGGGCCTGCAGAAAAACTTAGATTGTTTAGGGGAATGGGCAAAGAATTGGCAAATGAAATACAATTTTGGAAAGTGTATGGTCATGCACTTTGGTGGAAGAAATAAATGGGCAGACTATTATTTAGATAGGGAGAGAATTCAAAATGCAGAGATGCAAAGGGTTTTGGGAGTCCTTGTGCAGGATATCCTAAAGGTCAACCTCCAGGTTGAGTCGGTTGTGAAGAAGGGTAATGCAATGTTGGCGTTCATACCTAGAGGTACAGAATATAAGAGCAGGGATGTGATGTTGAGGCTCTATAAGGCATTTGTGAGACCACACTTGGAGTATTGTGTGCAGTTTGGGACTCCTTATTTTAGAGAGGATATACAGACATTGGAGAGTGTTCAGAGAAGATTCACAAGAATGATTCCAGGAATGAAAGGGTTACCATATGAGGAACGTCTGGCAGCTCTTGGGTTGTATTCCCTGGAGTTCAGGAGAATGAGGGGGAATCTCATAGAAACATTCCGAATGTTAAAAGGCCTGAACAGATCGGATATGACAAAGTTATTTCCCATGGTAGGGGATTCTAGGACAAAAGGGCATGACTTCAGGATTGAAGGACGTCCTTTTAGAACTGAGATGCGGAGAAATTACTTTAATCAGAGAGTGGTAAATCTGTGGAATATGTTGCCACAAGTGGCTGTGGAGGCCAAGTCATTGGGTGTATTTAAGGCAGAGATATATGGGTTCTTGATTAGCCAGGGTATCAAAGGGTATGGGGAGAAGGCAGGGGAGTGGGGATGACTGGAAGAATTGGATCAGCCCATGATTGAATGGTGGAGCAGACTCTATGAGCTGAATGGCCTATTTCTGCTCCTATATCTTATGGTCTTATGGTTTAAAAGCATAGCTATATTGGACGCTCTAAAATTGAAGATGGCTTCGTCAGGCCAAATGTGATGAAGGCAAAAGAATTAGAAGAATAAAGTGGATTCCTTATTGAGATAGAAGAGAGGAAGTGTATTTCAAAACCAGCAGGCTTGGTGTGCTAGTCATTTGCCAGAAATGCAGATAGAGAACTCTTGGGAGGAAAAGGGAAAGATGGACTACACAAGGCCGAGGCAGAAGTAGTGGAGATTAACATTAAGGTTGCTAATTTTCCTGTTCAGAGTGAGAACAGTGCTAGTAATCCATTATTGCGAGCAAGAAGAGGTGAGCAAAGTGATCTGAGTCAGAAGGCCCCACAACAAGGTAGGCAAGCTGGAATACGTAGAGATTGCTCTGAACAATATCAAGAACTGAATGAAGTCTCAGGAAAAATGTGTTCCAGCTGAGAAGAGGAGAGATCTGATGGTAGAAACGGGGACTGGCTGGATTACCATAAAGGGGAGAAAAACAGCCTCAGTCTCCTGCTGGAGTGGTAGAATTTTAAATGGATTAGATGCTGATGATAAAAATGGGATGATAAGACCAAGAAACAGAAATTGTTATAATGGCAGAGGCCAATGTAAAAGCTGTAGGCATAAAGGGAAAAAAACAGTCAAGGTAGGAAAAAGATGTCCTGTAATAAATGAATCATGTAAAACGATGTGCTTATAAGGGCAGCGAAAATTTATTCATTTATAATGAATTACTTCCAAAGTTTTCTGCACACCAGCAAAGAAAATAATAGAAGGAAATGCAGTTTGTGGCATTTAACTGTGCTCAGTTGAGTAATTTCATAACAGAAAAGCAAATTAATTGATAGGGGCAATTTAAAACTTTGTGATAACATTTCACTTTCAACCACTATCAATGAAATGAAGGGAGTAAAACTTGCCATAAAAGGAAAATATCAGTCACAGGAGGCCAGCATTTCTGGTGGTGTTCACGTCCAACTGTACTGACCAACTGTTTGTAGAGCAATGAGGCAGAGTTAAATTAGCACCAAAGCCAACAGCTATTTCACACAATTATGTTAATGCTAATGTGCAATTCTTTTCAATCTGTGAACATACATTAATAATTTTTAAGGAATGAAGCCCTCCTATTGGACGTGTTCACTAGAATCTTTTCACTTTCTTCACTTTGGATCAGCTTAGCATTGACAATTTTGAAGACTGGTTGACTTCCATTTTAGAAATTGTGGGGCTACCAACGTTACTCAGAGCATTTTGACACCAGTGTGAATTGGGGAATCGGTAATATATGCTGGGGATGATGCTTGGTTGCAGGAAACTAAGCAACTCGAAAGATATTTAAATATAGTTTGCTCTCCTTAAAGTGATGCACCACCATCTCCCTGTTTGGCAGAAGGAGCCTGCCTCCATCATTTGTGAGTTTGTCTGAGAGGAGACTGAAGTACTGTAATCAAGATATTCTCTATCCCATGTTATGAGTTTTCAATTATATAGCAATTGGTAGAAATCCTGGCAAAATAGGTTGGTTTCAACATCCCGCTACATCTTGACAAACATTCAAGAAAATATGCAAGCTGGTTTACAAATCACTGATCACTCCAAACCATTACTCTTTCCCTGATTAGTGGGAAGACTGAGATGTTGTCCTGTACAGACTGCAATGACATCGTGGGAGATGCATAGACACTTCTACTCTCAGAGTGACCTAAAGCTTTCTCTGCCGATGGGCGCCACTTCATCAGTGAGGAATTGAAGTCCGCTGTTGGCTCCCTAAGCTCAGGGCCCTTGGGGCTAGAGTTAGGTCATGCAGCATAGGCATGAGCGGGAAATCGATAACCTCACCATGTCTGTGTTGTAGGGACTGCAGCAGTACCTGACAGTATCATTTGAATAGGAAAAGGGCAACAAATTTGAGAAGGACGACTTTGTGCATCTTAGTCTCTGAAAAGCTTTTTGCATTTTGAGAAATGAACAGTTTGGAAGCAGATAAAGAGTGCGTTGGAGCTGGTTTGCTGTCAACTATTTCATTGGCCATGGTGGTGCTATAGGACCAAGGATCAGCATTACTCACCATATGCATTTACAGCTTTTGGAATTTGCTGTGGTGTGTTGATGCGACATGCAACAAAAAATAACAATATTCAACAATTATAAAGAATAAAGAATTACATATAAATAAAGAAGCTAATAATATTAGAGTTTAAAGGACAGATATGCAGTAAAATATGTGCAGGTAAATACCAGCATGCATTTACAATAAAAACAGCATTATTGGCAAGAAAGCACAAGGGTTATTTTAGAGAGCTAACAATTAGGGTCCTGCAGCACGAGATAAAATCCCAGCACAGCATCACCCTTTTCAATTTTGCCCCAGTGTTAAACCTCAACACTATCATTTGCCAATCCTTCCACAAAGACTCTCAGCACACTACGTCTACTTGTATGCCATCTGCCCCATCCCCTGCCTTGTCATTCTGGTTCCCATCTCCCTGCCAAATTAGATTAAGTTATGAATGGCGGTGGAAGTTTGCACCCCTCTACTGCTCACAGCATCCTGCAGTACCTCCACAGCTGCTCTTTTTTTACAGAAGGAAGCTTTGATCATTGCTTGAAGCAGATATGGTGCAGTGAGTGACTAAGCTGCTCACAAGGCAATACAAAAATCAGCAAAGATTATAATGCTAAGATTAAATACATCAGTCTCAAAATAAATCTCTAACTGATTGAATTTCTCCATGCTGAATTCCTGTTCTTGGAATCAATAACAAAATACGTCGCTAAAGAAAAATATTTTGCAAAGATACCGTAAGATAAATCTGAAGCAATTTATCTTTTATAAATGCAAAACAATAAATTCAACTGAGAAATGGCAACAGTTACTTCAAAATATTTTAAAATTACGGTGCTTGATTCAAATGATGAGAAAACTACAACTGAACAAAGTGGTAATAACTTCAGTGGCAAAGTAATTAACCTGGAGGTGAACGTATATGTAAATTGTTTAAAGTGTTATGTCAGTAGGAGCCCAGCAGCCATCACTTATCTGAAGCTGTGTATTGTTCTTGGATAATCTGCATTTCACAGTGAGAGTGACAGAGAGAAAAAAATCCGATTTTCTTATTTAAATTTAGTACAAGTGATGCAGCCCAATTATGTCTTCTGAGATGGGCTGAGAAGAAAGTCTGTGTGGCCAGTGACTGAAACTACCCTTCAACAAACAGAAGGGACTTAAGGCTGATTTATACTTCTGCGTAGTAGCCTACGCAAGTGGCCTACGCCATTGTGAGCATTTATACTTGTGTGTTGGTGTGTCTGCGTCGCTCTGCAATTCACCGCCAAAATGCTAGTTGGCGGTGGAGTTTCTGTGCCACTGTGTTGAGTTTCTTCGTGTTGAAACTCAACACAAAGAAACTCAAACTTCAAACAATGGTTACTGAAACTGAAGGAGGGTGAATTTTCTGTGCTTGTCCGGCCACTGAGAGACATGGATGAGGAAATGCATTTTAAATATTTTTGGATGTCAGCAGGTAGATTTGACAATTTGGTTCATCGTCTCCAACCATTTATTTCACATCAGTGTACACACAGTATACTCAGAGACTGGCAATCACCATTTGAGTTTTAACTTCAGGTGGAAGTCAACAGGCTGTAGCGGCTAGCTACAAACTGGCATCAAGCACAGGGTCCTCCATATTTTTGGAGGTCTGTAAAGCTTTATGGAAAGCATTGCAGCCAGAGTTCCTTCCCTGCCCTTCGGTCGCCCAATCGGAAGCTATTGCAGCTTAGGAGGAAATGCGATGCTACCAAGTGGACCAATCACAGTTGTTACGGTCTGAGTCGCCGCAACACGTAGTTACATTTTTGGGGAGGTGCGCACCAGGCTACGGCGTAGGGTATGGCATAGGGTATGCGGCTACACCGTACCTACAGATTCGATTTGACGCAGAAGTATAAACTGGCCTTTACACAACATTCTTCAATGCTATTGAGAGCCTCCTTTCACTCGAACTCATCTTCCCCCTATCCTCCCCTCCCCACACATTTTCTGAGGTGGTGTGAAACCAATCCATTGTTATCAAAACAAAACTGCTTCAGCACAAGCTTCCTTGAAGAAGTGTAGTATCCCCACTGACTGTGGAAGACACTAGCAGTACAGTAGAAGTTCCAGGTGTCAGGGCTCATGAAGTGTGTGAAGTTGCCATTACTAGAGGGAAGGTTCTTGGGAAACTGAAAGGTTTGAAGGTAGATGAGTCACCAGGACCAGATGGTGTCCAGCCCAGGGTTCTGAAAGAGGAGGTTGAGGAGATTATGTAGGCATTAATAATGATCTTTCAAGAATTACTAGATTCTGGGATGGTTCTGGAAGACTGGAAAATTGCAAATGTCACTCCACTCTTCAAGAAAGGAGAGAGGCAGAAGAAAGGAGATGATTGGCCAGTTAGTCTGACCTCAGTGGTTGGGAAGATGTTGGGGTTGATTATGAAGGAAGAGTCTCAGGGTATTTGGAGGGACATGATAAAATAGGCCGTAGTCAGTATGGTTTCCTTCAGGGAAAATCTTGCCTGACAAATCTGTTGGAATTCTTTGAAGAATCAACAAACAGGATAGATAAAAGAGATTCAGTTGATATTGCGTAGTTGGATTTTCATAAGGTGAGGTTAATTGGAAGGAGGCAAGAGTGGGAATAAAGTGAGCTTTTTCTGGTTGGCTGCCAGTGAATAGTGATGTTCCACAGGGGTCTGTGTTGGGACCCAGACAATTGATGGCTTTGTTGCAAAGTTTCTGGACAATATGTAGATAGGTGGAGGAGTGGGTAGGTTTGAGGAAGTAGAAAGGCTACAGAAGGACTTAGACAGATTAGGTGAATGGGCAAAGAAGCAGCAGAGGGAATACTGTGTCAGGAAGTGTATGGCCATGCACTCTGGTGGCGGAAATGAAAAGCTGACTTTTCTAAGTGGAAAAAAAATACAAAAAACTGAGGTGCAAAGGGACTTGTGAGTCCTTGTAACACACAGAGAAGTTGCTGGTGAACGCAGCAGGCCAGGCAGCATCTCTAGGAAGAGGTACAGTCAACGTTTTGGGCCGAGACCCTTCGTCAGGACTAACTGAAAGAACAGCTAGTCCCCCTCCCCCTCCCACTTTCAACTCTCTTAACATCTCTTCTTTCAGTTAGTCCTGACGAAGGGTCTCGGCCTGAAACATCGACTGTACCTCTTCCTAGAGATGCTGCCTGGCCTGCTGTGTTCACCAGCAACTTTTATGTGTGTTGCTTGAAATTCCAGCATCTGCAGATTTCCTTGTGTTTGCGAGTCCTTGTGCAGGATTCCCTAAAGGTTAATTTGTAGGTTGAGTCTGCAGTGAAGAAGACAAATGTGTTGTTAGCATTCACTTCAAGAGGGCTAGAATATAAAAACAAGATGTAACATTAAGGCTTTACAAAGCACTTGTGAGGCCTAAATTAGAGTATTGTAAGCAGTTTTTGTCTTAGAAAGGATGTGCTGAAACTAGAGAGGGTTTAAAGGAGATTCTTTAAAATTATTCCAGGATTGAATAGCTTGTCAAAGGAAGAGCATTTGATGGCTCTGGGCTTGTATTCAGAAGAATGAAGGATGACCTCGTTGAAGCCTATCGAATGGTGAAAGGCCTTGACAGAGTGGATGTGAGAGAGTCTGAGGACACAGCCTCAGAATAGAGGGGTGTCCATTTAGAATGGAGATGAGGAGGAATTTTTTTAGTCCGCGAGTGTGAATCTGTGGAATTCGTTGCCTCAGGCAACTATGGAGGCCAAGTCTTCATGTATATTTAAGTCAGACGTTGATAGATTCTTGATTGGTCAGGAAGTGAAGGGGATACAGGGAGAAGGTAGGAGATTCATGCTGAGAGGAAAATTGGATTAGTCATGACAAAATGGCAGAGCAGACTCGATGGGCCAAATGGCCTAAATCTGCTCCTATGTTTTATGGTCTTTTGGAATCCTGGAAACCTCTGACCCACAACCAATACTACTCCAAGACAATTTTAACAAACTTATCATTGTGGTTTCATAAGCATGTTCAAAAGATGGCACTGCGGCTCTTGAACATTTAAAATTAGGTTTCCAGGGAGAACTTGAGTCTTGGCAGTAGAGAATCACCTTCTGTAGTCACTGATAACAAAGCGAGATTGCTAGATGATTATAGCTTTTGTTCCCAAATGAAACATTGGCTTGACATATGTTTCTGTTCATTTTACTTTGACCCACATTCTCATGAAACCTTGGACATATCACAACTACACATGTTGCATCAACAAGGTACATGAGATTGCAGCTGATGGAAATCTAGATCAACACTCACAAAGTACTGGAGGAACTCAGCAGGTTAGGCAGAATCCATGTAGGGAATTGAACAGCTGACTGGCCATTTCGCTCCACAGATGCTGCCAGAGTCATTGAGTTCCTCTAGCTCCTTTTTGTGTTGCATGCATATTTGCAAACCTGGCCTCAACTCAGCTCACACATCTTGATAGCTAGCACAGAATATAATTAGTATTTGGGGCTTGTATTAAGAGGATATTGCCTTTGATAAGATGTAATGGATCATAGTAATTTGAGGAGACTTGCATGTTTCTTCCTCTCTCTGTGTAGTTAAGTACAAGAACTATTGCACAAAGGTTTTGTGTTGCTGTAAAACAAATGGCAGGTTCTTCCACAATCTAAAGCAGATTCATGAGCAGTTGTTAAGCTACCCTTTTGTAATATATAATAATAATAGGCATCTATTAGACTCACGAGACCATGGATTTGCGCCTTGGAAAGTTTCCAGGGCGCAGGCCTGGGCAAGGTTGTATGGAAGGGCAGCAGTTGCCCACACTGCAAGTCTCCCCTCTCCATGACACCAATGTTGTCCAAGGGAAGGGCATTAGGGTATCGTCGCAGAGCAATGTGTAGTTAAGTGCCTTGCTCAAGGACACATGCTGTCTCAGCCAAGGCTTGAACTAGCGATCTTCAAATCACTAGACAAATGGCTTAACCATTTGGCCATGTGCCAACACTCTAGTAATATATAGCTCTATATATAATTCCCTAACACTTTTACTCTCTATATAGTTCCCTAAACTATATATTAAAAATCTGATAATATGTTCTTAGCTCAGTGGGGAGCATTTCCCAAGTCATTCAGTAGATTCTGGACAAAAAAAAATCACAGCTAACAGAAAGAAAGAAGAAAGGAAGAAGGGTGGCAGTTAGCAGAACGTCACTACAGCACCTACAATAAATTCCCACCACCGTCTGTAAGGAGTTTGCATGGTCTCTCCCTGACCACTTCCTCTCCCATCACAAAGACATATGGTTCGGGTTAATGAGTTCTGGACATGCTATGTGGTGCCAGAAGTGTGTCAATACTTGCCGGCTGCCCAGCACATCCTCACTGAGTAACAAAGGTCACGGACCAAAACATTGACTGTATTTTTCCCCATTGATATTGCCTGGCCTGCTGAGTTCCTCCAGCATTTTGTGTGTGTTGCTCAGATTTCCAGCATCTGCAGATTTTCACATTTGTGACAATCCTCACTGATTTGATTTGATGCAAACGACATATTTCATTGTATGAAATCTGTGTGATAAATAAAGCTAATCCTTAAAAATATCTAATAATTAATCTAATCTTTATCTTTCACCCGGAATATTAAACCAAAGCCCTTGACTGGATGCGTGGAATTGAAAATCCAGTTTATCATTTAAAGGGGAGTAAGAAGTGTTTTCAGCTTTCTACTCAGCATTCTTCCCCTTCTTAATGGTCCAAAAAATGTTCAGAGCCACTTTTATGGTGTGTATGAAATGATGATGTCAGATCTAACTACTTAGGCAAAGTTAATCCAGTCCATATTCTTCAGGGAGAGTAATTACTGCTTCCAAGTTATGCTTTATGTTGGAAAATAACACCATTCTTTCAGTGTCACTGAAGCTCCTCTTTGAAGAGTACAGGTGTCCCCCGCTTTTCGAACATTCGCTTTACGAAACCTTGCTGTTACAAAAGACCTACATTAGTTACCTGTTTTCGCTAACAGAAGGTGTTTTCACTGTTACGAGAAAAGGCAGCGCGTGCCCCAAGCAGCCAAGCTCCTTCCCTGGAACTGCATTTTAGCCGGCATTGATTAAACATGTGCCTGTGAGCATCTGTTAGCAAAATGACTTCTAAGGATCGTGGTGAATGAAGTAAGGACAAAGTGAGTTTGGTTTGTGGAAGTTGATGAAGATGATGTTGAGGAGGTTTAGGCATCCCATGACCAAAAACTGATAGATGAAGAGATGATGCAATTGGAAGAGGAAAGGATAACAATCAAAACCAAATGCAGTAGCGAGCAGACCAAAAGTGAAGTCATCCAGGAACTGAACGTGAAGCAACTGCGTGAGATTTTCGCTACAATGATAAAGTACGACTTTAATTTTGAAAGTGTACATAGGTTTAGGGTATATTTGCAAGATGGTTTGAGTGCTTACAAAGAGCTGTATGATAGAAAAATGCGCGAGGCTAAGCAGTCAAGCTTACTGTCATTTTTCAAGCCTTCCACATCAGCCACAGCAGACGACGAACCTGGACCTTTGACATCGAGGCAGGCAGACATAGAAGAAGATGACCTGCCTGCCCTGATGGAAATAGACGACGATGAGATGACACCCCAGTGTCCCACCACCCCAACCCCCGGGCCACGGACCAATACATTGCCGTGGAGAATGCAGCGGTAGCCGGGACGCACCCAGCACATCTTAAAGAAAAAAGCCGAAATAAACAAGCTAATTAATTAGGTGCCAGCCAGCACGTAAATGTTGGCCCAGATCAGAGGTGATTGCCCATTTGCCTTCCTTACAACCAACTAAATTGGCAAGTGAACCTTTAGAGAATCCTACACAGACCCCCATGTACCTTTGCACCTCAGCTTTCTTAATACGCTCCTTGTTTAGAAAATAGTCCATGTTTTTATTCCCTCCAGCAAAGTGCATAAATATACACATTCCAGTATTGTGTTTCATCTGCCACTTCTTTGCTCATTTCTCCCAACTTGTTCAAATCCTTCTGCAGACTACCTGCTTCTTTAACACCACCTGCCCTATCCATCCATCTTTGTATTATCGACAATCTTGGCCACAAACCATCAATTCTGTCATCCAGACCATTAATATGTACATTAATATTAATATGTAATATGTGAAAAGTAGCAGATCCAACACCAACCCCATGAGGAACGTGACTAGTCACAAACCGCCAACTGGGCAAGGCCCACGTTGTTCGCACTCTTTGCCTTCTGCCAGTCAGCTGATCTTGTAGCCATGCTAGTACCTTTCCTGCAATATTATAGGGTTCTATCTTGTTTAGCAGCATCATTGGTGGCACCTTGTCAAAGGCCTTCTGAAAGTCCAAGTAAACAACATCCACTGACTCTCCTTTGTCTATCCTTACTTCTTACTTCCTCAAAAAATTCCAACAGATTGTCAGGCAAAGTCTCCCCTCAGAGAAACCATGCTGACGTATGTATTTGTGTGCTTCCAAGCACCCCAAAACTTGATCCTTAATAATGGACTCTAAAATCTTACCAACTATTGAAGTCAAGCCAAACGGCCTGTAATTTCTTGCCTTTTGCCTCAATCTCCTCTTAAAGGGTATTATTTATTTAATTTATTGAGATACAGCACAGAATAAGCCCTCCCGGCCCTTCAACCCACCCTATCCAGCAATCCCCCAATTTAATACTAGTCTAATTTTGGGCAAAATTTACAATGACCAATTAACCTACCAACCAGTACATCTTTGGACTGTGGGAGAAACCCATGACTTCTGGAATTTTCCAGTCCTCTGGATCCATTCCTGACCTGAGCGATTCTTGAAAAATCACCACTAATGCCTCCATAATTTCTTCAGCTATCTTTTTCAAAACACTGGCGTGTAGTCTTTCTGGTCCAAGTGACAACAGTAAATTAATACACTGGACACCAAAGATTTAGCTTCCTGAATATTTTTGGGTATATATTATGGATTTTGGGCTGCTGATCATGAAAATTATAAAATTTGCCCATCATGCACAATTGTCTTGAAATCACCCAAATTTGTTATTTAAATTCATGATTCGAGTCAATTAAAATATTGCCCACAATGTCAGCTCAAAAGTTTTCTATCTTGTCCAGACATGGTTGGGCATGCTCAGGCAGGGCAGATGCTGTATGGCAGGACAAGTTTTAGAAAGATTATAAACTTCCATGAAGGATTTTGATGTTTGAGACAGATGTTTTCCAGTATAACTGATGCCAAGATTAAAGAAGGCATTTTTGTTGGTCATCAATGATAGGCAATTCAAAGAACTGCTAGTTGAACCAGTGAAAATTGCATGAAAGGCATTCAAGGATGTTTTTGAAACTTTTCTTGGCAACTACAGAGTACCAAACTACATGCAGCTGGTTGATAACATGCTTCAAGCCAACAAAATCATGAAGTGCAACATGTCACCAGCGATTCATTTTCTGCCTTTCCATTTAGACTTCTTCCCAGCAAATCTTAGCGCTGTCAGTGACGAGTATGGGGAAAGTTTTCACCAGGACATTGCATTCATGCAAAAATAATATCCGGTGTTACGTACCCCGTAACTGGGTTGCCAAACCAGCAGAAATGGATCACTCAGTTGGAGTCTGGAGTACCAGAACTAAGAAAGTTTTATTAAAGAAACAAGCAACACAGTAATCGAAAGGATAATAAATGCAACAGTTCAGCGATGATAAACACACATGTGCACAGAATTAAGATAACAGCATCAATCAAGCTCTATCGTTGTCTAGGGGTAAATGACCAAATTTCAAAGTGACTCAGAGTTCACTCCAGTTTAGTAGTTCAGTTCGCAGTAATCGTTGCCATGGCGATGGACAACGTGGGGGGAGAGAGAGAGAGAACAGGAACAACTGATCATTCAGACACGGCTTCACTCACAGACCGGCGATATTGCTCACAAGCAGCTTTTGGGCAGGTCCTTGGTGATGTCACCTGAGGTCACCGACTGTGACCCCTCCTCCAGATGCGGTCGATCCTCTGCAGTGAACCCGGCACCCAGGCAAGGGCGGACACACACCGGGTTCCCGCTGATCGTACCTTTCCACCCTGGCCATTGTCTAGTACTTCCCACCGACTCGTGAGAGGTGTACCGCTTCCAGGGTCTCGTTACCTCGGGTGGCGTGTGTCCTGCCTTAGCAAACCTGTCCCTTTTTATCCCCCCTGCTGGGGTATCGCCTGTCCATCACTTCAAACAGTTCAAGGTTCAAAGGGGGGAGCCGCTCCAGACAGCTCTCTCTCCCGTCCCTTCATTACACATCTCCAGACGCTGCTCCATTGTTCCTTATCTCTCCTTCCCCTGAGGGCAGGTGGCAGACCACTTGCTGATGTCACTGATGCTAACCCAGGCCAGCAAACATCTTAATTTTATGTGTATTCTCGTCACACAGGGCAACCGGACTCCTTCATTGCTGGCTGTTAGACACTTAAGTGAGAAGCCTCAGACACTATGTACCAATGAAAATCATCAACAAAACATGTTTAGCTTAGTTGAACTGTTGCAAAGCACTAGCACTGTTAGTCAATAAAAGTTAATTTCTCAATTCTCCAAATTCTTACATGATTCAAGTAGTCTGAAATTATATTTGTGTTCAGCTTCAAGCGGTCTATCATAAACAAAAAGAAATTATGAGGAAGCAGTACTTTCAAAAAACTTTGTTGTCCAATGTTACCAAGCCATTTGCATGTCCAACACCCAGATCCCAAGACAAACTCTTTGTTCTACTTCTGATATGAGAGATTACCAGGCACAGAGAGAAAAAGACCTAAGGATGTTCTCAGAGCTTCTTTGACCATCCATGCTGACTCCTGGGAACCTCTGGACCATGATCACTTAGAGTCAAGAAGCAGCTTGCAAGTTGAATCTGAAAACCCCAGAGCCATGCATTGTGAACTCAGACAAGCCCTGTGTAAGACACAGAAGGAGGTTTTTATTGTAGAGCAAAGAAAGGAACATGCACTTATAGCAAACAGTTCCATTGTATGTTGGGTTTTATTAAAAATTAGTTGGAGTAAAAGAGTGAAAAAGTCTCAATGAAACTTCACAACCATTCACCGGACCATATGTTAAATAGTGTAGATAGCTTACACCTTCTAACCAATTGAAAGAGAACAAAACCACAAGAAAACAGGAGCAGGAATATTACCTACTCTGCCAATCAATATGATCATTGTGATCATATGTCCTTGGTGAAGTTTAAGGTGTCTGGACTTCTTCCTGGGTGGGAAGGCTAAATCAGAACAGCATATACACACCAGAGTTAGAAACATATCTGAGATTCTGAAAGGGATTCATGGGTTGTGTGCTGAGAGGCTGCTTCCTCTGTCTAGAGGATCTGGAACAAAGCAACATGGTATGAGACTGGCCGGCAAGGGCATGGTTGAGGAGAGATCTCTATGCTTGGAGGCTTGGGAATCTTTGTTCTCTACTTCATAGGGCCACGGATACTTGCTGCAAGGTGGAAAATTGATTTTTTGATGTACTAAGAAAGTGAAGAACTGTGAGGATCAGAAGGAAAAGCAGATAATGTAAAGATCATCTTTGAGATTATTTGAACACACAGAAAGCTTGAGACACCATCCAATTGAATCTTACATCTACTCCTAATGTGATTATGTGGCAATAGCAGGACCCTTTTACCATCAATGGAAAATCTCCATTATTACTTCAGTCCAAATTTTGTTATATCTAAAAATAAATTGTCTGGAAATCTGGAATGACCTCATCCCTAAAGTGAAGAAAGCCTGAGATTGTGATTGCAAAGTGTACACCTGTGGCAAGACCAGAATAAACGAGCTGGGGTAGGCGAGGGGATGGGGGAGAGTATTATACATGATCCCACCTAAATTAAAGGGACTATTTACAAGAGATAGTGCCTCCTGGACTCTCACTATATGGGTCATGCCTTTTTCTTGTCACTATCAACAGGAAGGAAGACTTAAGACCCACACTCAACAGCTTCTTCCCCTCTGTCAACAAATTTCTGAAAGGCCCATTAGCTCCTGAACACGGCTTTGTTATCCCTTCCTCTTTCACTATTTTTAAATGATTTTTCATATCTTGTATCCTTGCATTGTACTGCTGCCGCAAAACAACAAATTTCATGTAATCTAATTTAGTGATAATAAATAGATTCTGAAAAATCTCTTTCCTTTTATACAAGCGTTAATCCCGTTGATCTCTATTTTAACACCTATGAAAATACATAATAATGGAGACTCCTTTGGTTACCCAAGTGGGTTGCTTTCCCATACTGCACTTTCACTCTGGGTGCAACACTATATTTTGCAGTAACACATACAAAATGCTGGAGGAACTCAGCAGGACTATAGAAATGAATAGATAGATGACGTATCTTCAGGAATGTGGAATATATTCTGCATTCTGCTTTCCTTTTACATCCACAGTGTACGTATGTATGACAAGATCTGCCTGGATCACACACAAACAAATAAATTCACCACATCTGGTACCTGTAACAATAATAATAAAGCAATCTCCCACCAGCCTTTCTACGCTTGGGTCATGCTTTTCTTTTCTACTTACACAGAGACCAATATGCCAGCAGTGGTGCCAAGTGCAATTTGCATGAGAACTCATTGGTATGTGCCCAGCATGCTGCAAGAGGCATACTATTGAAACCTTACTATGAGGAATGGTCATTATAGTTCAATCCAGTATTGCTTAGAAGAGTTCGTCACTGGATTTTTAAGCCATTGTATTGGAAGTGAACTTAGCATTTGAGCAGATTGTTCAAGTCTGATGGGGCTGCAGTGCCAACAGGGTGGCAAGTGCCTGTGAACTTTACACCATGCACTTGAGGAATTTGACCTCCAAAAATTACTAACTTCTCTGTGCAAGTAGATTAGCTGCCACAACATGGCATCAGAGACATAAGCAATAAACACTGCCAATAAATAAAGCCTACACTTGCTGTACATGCATGGTGTTCCAGTGAAAGTTTACTGACAGCTCAGGCCTTTTGACAAAACAGGTAGCAAAGAGCTATCTCCAGCTGTATCTACTATGAAGACAAGGTATTCATTTTCTTAGCCTCTTCCTTTCATCTCCACTTCAATGGGGCATGTTGATAGAGTAGAGTGACAGGAGTCAAGTTTACACTGATCTTCAGGTGTCTCCTGTTTTACTAATCCAATAGTCAGGGTTACATTACATATTGTGAGGTCACTGGTCGCCATGGGAATAAAGCTGGAAGTGCTGAATGGAGAGGAGTTCAGAAACAACCTTTGCAAAAATCCCTTCCTTCCCGTTGTTACGTGCATATAATGAAACCTAATTTCATTTCTTCAAGGTATATTCAGTTTGGGGGAAGGGGTGGGGTGTGGTGTAGGATACCACAATGGGAATTTCATCCGGATATCTAAGCTTCAATAAGCGGAGCAGTGTGCTTATCATAGATCATTTAAGTATTCCTCTCTAAATAGATTCCTGTACACGTTTTCTTTCTCTAACCTCACTGTTTTCATAGCTAGGAGTGTCGGCACTAAACCTCTGAAAACTGAAAACAAAAAAAATAAAGAAGGCCATTATTTTATCTTGCACCATTGTCATTTATTGACATAAGGTGACTTCCAATAAAAAAAATTTCATAAAGTTGAGCTCTGCATTTCCCAGTTATTGAACAGATTTTATTCCGAACTCTACTTACTCTGTGACAAATAATGAACTGAAGCTCCAAAGCAGCAACTGGTTGCTTTATATATAGTATTTCATTTCTTACAAAACCCCTTGAAAACATTTTTATTCAAGAGCTAACTTATATGTTTACCACAACAGTGTTAAGGAAATAAATTAATTTCAACACTTACCGTTACTACACTAAGAATTTTAATTAAAACAAGGCACATGACCACGGTTTCTGGAATCCCTCCGGAAACCAACTATTTTCAGGACCTCTACAAAAGTCCAACAAGTCACCCATCTTGTCAGTGGTAACAGATGAACACAGATGAGCAGGTGCGACTGCATACACAGACATTTCCCAGAGGCTAATGAGATGAAAGGAGGAACCAGTGGCTAGACTTTGAAGGTTAAAACTACTAAGACATCTAAAAAAAAGTTACCATAATAGATGTATGCTGTTATTTAATATAAAACTTTAATTTGTATTTATGGTTTTTCATACATCTTAGCTGTTTAAGTTATGGAAGGTCTAACATTACAAACTTTTGTAATCCCTTGTTTATAAAGTCTAATCATGCATCTTAAATTAAAGTCTTCTTGGATCACGGAATCTACAGCAGAAAAGGAACCATTGAGCTGATTGTGCCCGAACCTGCTCTTTGAAAGACCTGTCCAATTAGCCCAACTCCCCTCCTCTTCCCTCACAGCCTTGGGCTGTTTGACTGTCCTGTACCCTGCCAATGAATGCTTTCCTTTTTAAATCTAGGCTGCAGCAATATACCGTAACATAGAATTATTCAGCCAAGGGAATGCTTCAGGCTGTTATGGAGCATTGAGAAGGACATCTGAGGATGTAGAATTGCACAGGGCATCAGGAAGATAAACATGCTGTAAAGAGAGATTTTAAGCTGTAATGGAACTTAACTAACCTTTATCATTTTATTCTTTTCTTAACCATCAAATTCAGCCATCTCTATGGATTGGTTTAAAAGCATTAACAGATCTGTGGAAGTGAATTAATGAACTGACCTGAAGAACTAGAAAAGATACAATAGGTGAAGTAACTGAAGTAAACTATAGTATAGTCTAATTCATTCCCTCACATTGTCAGTCAACAACTCCAGCAAGGCGTATCTCTCAAGCATCTGCAAACAGTGAAAACCTGACAAGATGACAAAGCCAAAACAGTAGGAAACTCACATGTAGTTTGCCTGTTGCTCCAGAGAGACAAACTGAAACAAGGGCATAAACCCACAAAGCATTGTTGCAATACAACTATTCTTTCAAAATCAGACATTGATGTGTTATCAAAAACCATATTAACCTGCAAAAGATAATTAATCTACATTGACTTTTTACAATGAATACAATTGCCCCCCAGCTATGCGCTACTTCTGCGTGACACAGAAGCAGACTGAAGATTCAATATTCAAGGATGACATAGGACGCAGCAACTTTGAATTCCCTTTAAGAAGAGTACTGGCACTGCCCAATATGGATTCATTAAATGTGTGTTAATTGAGACAGGTGGGTTTTATTTCACAACTGCATAATAGTATCTACACCTAAAGTTACACCCAGAAGTGTTTCTATAACTGAACTTCATCATTGACAGTTATATATTTTCAAATGTTGGTGTAAATATAATTTAACTTACTGTTACTTTATTCTGGGTATGAAGAGGCAATACGTTGGTGTTGGAAACATAGAACATAGAGCAGGGCAGATCCTTTGGCTCACGATGTTGTGCCAACTCCAAGATCAATCTAAACCTCCCACATAGGCCTCAATTTTTTCTTTCATCCATGTGCCCATCTAAGAGTTTCTTAAATCTCCATAACATATCAGCCTCTACCACCACCTTGGCAGTGTTTTCCACAAACTTACTGCACACTGTGTAATGAACCTACCTCAGCCACCCCTCTATACTTTCCTCCAATCACTTTAAAAATATGGTGCTTTTAAATAAGCTTCCCAATTTTTGTAGTGCCCTGTCTAATATTATCTCTAATTAGTCAACACGAAACAAACACTTGGTTGTTTATTCAATTGCTGTCTATGTGATTTTGCTTTTCAGCGCTTGCTTAACTGTGTGGCGAGTATATTTCAAATGCACTTCTGTGGATTATAAATGTTATGTTTTCTAACACCAAAATATTAAACCAATTTAAAAAATGGGAACCTGGGAGAACACGTATGTTTCACTTTTACTTTAGCAAGGCACGTACATATGGTATGGTGGTGTGATAATGTATGCTATTCGTATACTTTTACATATAACCCATAACGAATGATGTAAACAACAAGGACTGCTTAATCAAACAATATATTTACAATACTACTCAAGTATTTTTGAAATACTAACTACACAATACTCCTTCCTGCTTAGCTATAAACTCCAACTCAATATAGAATGCATCTCAACTTTATATATATAGTGCGACATTCTGGGTGGGTGGGGGCGTGGCCGACAGCCTGAACCTGCATTGCTAATAACCAGTACTGTTTATTGTTCTTGTGTTAAAATGCTTTTGTGGAATTGTGGTGGGAGTTCCATTTCATTTATTGTTACATTTTAGTTTGGGTTACAGAGTTATTTGCTTGTGTATTTGTGGGTCACCCTGACTGTAACCGGGCTGTGTGATGATCACCTCCCCCGTCGGTGTGAGACTGGTTGGGTTCACTCTCCGGGCCATGGTGCCTGGTCTGTTTGTGTCTATCATAATAAAACTGTTGTTGAGTTAAAGAGCTTCTTCATCTGTCATTATGGACCAAATGCTCACCACAATATATACAATATACGTACTATATAATTCAGCTACTATATTGACATCCTCAGATGGTAAATTTTAAGTTGTCACATTCAGGCCTAAAAAGTTAGTTGCTGTGGAGGATTTCTTCATCTTGTGGGATAATATCTTTCCTGACATGGTGGGGAAGGTCTCTCTGCTTCTCACTCAAGCTCTGGAGCCTCCTCCATGGCGGTTGTAGGAGTTGACTCTGGGACTACTGGAAGTAGCTCCAACAGCTCTGGGTAGCTTGTTCTGGACACGTTGGTATCCCGAACCGTGCATGGCAAGCTGCTCGATCTGCTGATCTATCCCTGGCCAGCAGCCAAAGCTTCGAACCAATGCTTTCATTTTGACCACGCCTAGATGACAGACATGTAGCTCTTCCAACACTTCAGCACTCATCCTGGATGGTACAACAGCTCTCAAATCGCCTGTATCAAGGGCAAGTTCATCCAGCGCAGGTAAAAATGGGGGAACTGGGATTTCTGCTGCATATTCCAGCCATTTTGGGTTGCCATGTAGACCTGAGACAGTGTGGGGTCTTTTCTGGTTTCCTTTTGGATCATCTCTCCCATAATAGGGAGACTATAGATTTGCATTAGGGACAGTATGTTAAGAGCAGTGTCCTCTTTTGTAAATTTTGCAAATGTTTCATTTTCCAAGAGTAAACAGGACAATCCACCAGCATTTTTATGATTAATTGTCATCTTGAATTTGATGTTATAATTGTGTCCTCCAAGAAGCAGAGACCATCTCTGTATTCAGCCAGCTGCTGTTAGTGGAACATCCTTCTGTA
Source organism: Mobula hypostoma (assembly GCF_963921235.1). NCBI lineage: Eukaryota > Metazoa > Chordata > Chondrichthyes > Myliobatiformes > Myliobatidae > Mobula > Mobula hypostoma. Next base: position 66,319,551 of record NC_086103.1, on the reverse strand, counting down.
GATTAAAAATGGACACTGTGGTTGATGATCAGTAACTCGGATAGACTCTCTCACATGCAGGTTCTGGCTGAAATGTTTCACACCCCAAATCAGACTCAAGGCCTCTCTGTCAATCTGTGTGTAATTTTTATCTACAGTGGGTTTAAGGGTTGGCACAACATTGTGGGCCGAATGGCCTGTACTGTGCTGTACTATTCTTTGTTCTATGTTCTATGTTTTACAAGGGAACGCGATGCCAAGGCTATAGGGTGTTCACATGTGACATAACTGCACCATTACCATAAGGCAAGGTGACATAGGCAAGCTTCACTGGATAATGTGAATCATAATGTGTGAGTACACTGTCTGATGTCACCATTTCCTTTGCCTTTTGGTAAGCTACCTCACACTGTTTTGTCCATTGCTATTTCTTCCCGATCTATAGAGATTAGTTCAACGGGCACAGTAGCTAGGTTTGACAGGAAACTGTTATATTAATTGGCAAATCCTAAAAGGACTGCAACTGTGACACAAAATTAGCCTTGGGGCATCTACCATTGGTTGAATTTTTTTTCAGCGCACTTGTGTAGTCCTTGTGCGTCAATGGTGTGACCACAGTAAGTGATGCTTGGTTTAAAGAATTCACACTTGTTGCTTCATGCTGGGAGCCCATGATCTTCTAAGCTTTTTAACACTGCCTTGAGATTTTGGATATGTTCCTTGTCATTCTTAGCAGTAACAATGATATAATCCAGCTAACACTGAGTGCCTGACATAACTTGCAGCCCCTGGTTAATAGTTTTCTGCAAGACTGCAGGTGCAGATCTACTCCAAAAATAAGCCTAGTGATAAATTCCTTTGTGAGTGTTTATGGTGAGAAACACGTTGGACTCTTCTTCCATTTCCACTCTGTAGTTAGGCCTCAGCTAAGTCCACTTTGCTGAAGTATTTCCCTCCAGAAAGGTCTGCAAAGGTATCCTCTACCCTGGGCAGAGAGTACAGATCTACTCTCAGTACTGCATTGATGGTTGTTATGTTTTATAACTCCAAAACATTCAACTAAATGGAAGGAAATGACGGAAGTCTGAAATGCAAGTCTAACTTCATTTTTACTTTAAGTAAGGTGCATACGTATCACATGGTAGCATCATGTGACGTATGCAATTCATGTATTTTTACATATAATCCATAATTTGAAGAAATAAAGAATGCTTAATCAACATATATATTTATAATATTATTCAAATATTATATATCAATATACACAACACTCCTCCCTGCTTAGCTATAAACTCCAACTCAATAGAGAATGCAGCTCAACTATATAAACGGTATACTATATAATACTTCTGTAATGCCCTGGCTCATATTTTTCACTGTTCTGCTGTATTTATTTCATTTTGTACTGTTCTGTGTGAGCTGTTTCTTTTCAGCTTATGTTTGGGTTATTGTTGAAGGGATGAGGAGACGTGTCTGCCATCCAATTCAAATGGTTGAATTGAAGGGAGGTTTCTCTGGTGAGGGACACTAAGGTTAGGCTTGGGGGGTTTTTTTTGTTTGGTTCGAGAGAGATGAAGAGATGAGATACCGGAGAGAAGAGGTCGTAGGATTCAACCCGGAGTGGGACCATGATTTGACGAAGCGCAGGGTGAGATCAATTGACCTGGGAAACCTTGAGCTCCAACTTGTGCACGTTAGACTGTTTCATTAAACCGGCCCTTTTCTTTTTTGCTCTTTTCATTACTAACCCTGTCGTCAAATTAAGAATTATAAAGCTAAATCTTTTAATTGTTTGCACTGTACTGTGCGTTATTTCATGGCACTCATTTGTAACAGGGTAATGAATCACTCAGCATCCACACACATAGGGGGTTTTTGGGGGGGCTCGCACGTCTCTCACATTTGGTGGGGCCGGAGATTGTCTACCCTAGACTTACGCAGCTGAGGAAACCAGAGTGTTTCATTGTGGGGCGGGGGGGGGGGGGAGCTCGTCTGGGATCGATTTCGTTGGATGCTGTGTGATGCATTGACCCAGTATTTAAATCTGTGCTAAACTATTGTCCGGTAAAGTGATTATGATACTTGGTTATGGATCTGCGGGGTTGAGCGGTGGTGCGAATCCACGGGGTTACTGGTAACCAATGCGTGTGCGTTGGGTGGGGTAGACTTTCGTATCCCTGATGAACTGTTAATTTGAATTTTAAGTACCGTTAAATCTATAGGAACATTTGCAATTGTGGAGCAGAAGTTTGATAAAATGGCGAGCAAAATCTTTGTTTTAGTTCAGACTAGCACTGACATAATGATGGTACTATTGGGGACCCGGGAGAGGGGGTGCCATGGGCTGTCCATACTTTCTGGGAGGGGAGTGTAGGAGAATGGACTAAACCGCAAGCCAAGTCTCCCGGAGTGGGGGCTGAGACTTCAAAGACAGGTTGCTCTCATTTCTGCGGAGCAAGGGGAAGGAGTGGTCTGCTTTGGAATGTCTAATGAGTCCCTCAGTGAAGAGTGGGACCTCTGAGCTGGTATCAGCCCTTACCTCCCTGGCGAGAAATGGCAGAGGGTCCTAGCTATCGACAGCTGAGAATGTTCTCTGGGGGGAACCCACTCGCAAGGAGTATGAGACTTGGGCGGAGAGGACCTCTCCATTGTTAGATGAGTGGGAGTGCCAGATGACGTAAAACGACAGTGATTGGGCTGCTGACGTAGTGAGAGCCATAAAGGGGCAGAACCCCCTTTGCCACCTCTGCGGCCTACGTGCAAGCACTAGAACAGGTGTTTGGTGTGACGGGAAGCCCGGTGGATCTCATGAAAGGGTTTCAGAACATGTGTCAGGAGGAGGGAGAGAAGCTTCTGCCTACATTTTTCTGCTGGAGAGGCAGCTAAATTGCTTGCAGCGTCGAGGGGCCATTCAGACGGCTGAGGCGGACCAGTTAAGAATGGACCAAATAGCGAAAGGCGCCTAGCCCCAACACCTGATCGCTGGGGTCTCCGACTGTCTTGTAAGACTCGGCCCCCTTCCCTCGTTTGTTGAGCTGATCAGAGAAGTACAAGAAGAGGAGAATGTGTCAGAGGTGTGGGGTACAGTCCTCAGTACCTGCGTTGAAGTGACTATGGATAGACCACCCGGGGGAGTGGTGAAGGAGATCATGGCAGAGTTGAGAACTGAGATGTCTCGGTTGTTATCAGCGGGTGTGCTCCCCCATACAATGGAGATGATAGGGAGGTGGACTACGCAGAGGGCTGCTAGTGACTGGGGCCCCGTGAGAAGGGGAGCGGCCAGTATTGTCTGTTATAACTGTGGTGAAGAGGGACACTGCAGGCGGGAGTGTGAACGACAGGAGAGTGAACCCCCGGGTACCTAAGCAGAGAGAGACTCCAGGAAACTTAGAAGAGACCCAGTAAGGGAATGGCCTGGTGTCTCAGGGGGGACACATTCCCAGTAATATATAAAGAAATGCCCTAAAGCAAAAAATCCCTATCCCTGAAGGCTTAGTGGGGCCAAGCTCCAGTGTATCATTACCTATAGGGGGTACTTATGCTAGAGCCATACTTGACACAGGGTCGCAGGTCACTTTGCTGTACCGTTCATTTTACCACCAGTATTTGACGCATTTACCTTTGACACCACTTAGTGCACTAGAGATCTGGAGCCTTAGTGTGGGTGATAATCCATATGATGGTTATTTGTCAGTGAAGCTGGAGTTTCTGGAGGCCGATGTGGGAGTGGCTGAGGTCCTTGATACATTAGCGCTAGTTTGTCCAGACCCCGTTGAGAAGGGCGGCATTTCAATTCTTGTGGGGACCAACACTCCTATTGTGAGGGGGCTAATGGGACCCTGCAAGGAAAGAGCTGGAGAGAGCTTCCTGAGAACATTGTCCATTCACCCGGTGTTTCGAGCTGCTTTTTAGGAAGTGCGTGGCCGCACTGGACCAGATAATGAGCTTAGACGAGGGACTGTGTGGTTCACCCAGTCAAAACCAATCATGTTACACCCTGGGGAAGTAGCGAGAGTGACGGGAAACCCCAAATTTCCCAGAATGCCTGAGACTGAGGCCCTCTTGGTAGATGTTCCGGAAGACCACGAAGAGGAGCCGGGCGTGCCTGCTGGGGTACTGGTGAGGCCTGAACAGCAGAAGCACTCAGTTGTACAGGTGAACAGGATGGCAGTGATTGTCAGGACCACTACAAAGAGGGAGGTCACCTTCAAGTGGGGGTGGCCCTGCGCATCTCTTCCCATTGACCGTTATGTCTCGTGTCCCTGTGAGACAAGCCGGGGAGAAACTCTTCGAAAATGGGGAAGTTGACTGCTGAGTCATTCAACTTTGGGTACTCCCCGGTACCTCCAAGTTGGAAGAGGAGGTTGATAGAGAAGGTGATGAAGCTGGAAGGTGTCTTTTCCACTGACGAGTTTGATGTGGGTTGTTCCAAGAGCACTCGCCACACTAACCGGGTGACTGACGATACCCCGTTCAGAGAAAGGTCACAACGTCTGGCCCCTGCAGAGGTGGAAGGCATTTGGCAGCATTTGTATAAGTTGAAGGAAGCTGGAATCATCACTAAGTCCAGAAGCCCCTATGAGGCCCCAATAGTAGTGGCCAGGAAGAAGAATGGGAAGGAACTGATGTGTGTGGACTATAGGACTCTGAACAGGCACACCATCCCCAACCAGTATATGGTCTCAAGGATCAAAGACGCGTTGGCCTGTCTGAGTGGTGCAAAGTGGTTCAATGTGCTGGACTTGAGGAGTAGATATTACCAGATCCCCATGAGTGAGGCTGACAAAGAGAAGACGCATTTATATGTCCACTGGGATTCTTCCAGTTCAAAAGGATGCCTCAGGGCATATTGGGAGCCCCTGCAACTTTCCAGCATGTCATGGAGAAAATGATGGGGATATGAACTTGCTTGAGGTATTGGTATATCTGGATGACCTCATAGTATTTGGATCCACCTTGGAAGAACATGAAGCAAGGCTACTGAAGGTGCTGGGCCACCTGAAAGCTGAAGGGTTAAAACTTTCCCTAGACAAATGCCAGTTCTGCACGACGTCTGTCAACTACATTGGGTACATAGTCTCAGGAGTATCTATGGCTCTATCTAAGATAGAGGCAGTGACCACATGGCCAAGGCTCCAGACTGTGAGCACTTTGCACTCATTCCTTGGGTTCTGTGGGTAATATCGGAGGTTCGTGAAGGACTACGCGAAAGTGCGTCACCCTTTAAATCAGCTTCTGTGTGGTTACCCTCCCTTGGGGAAGAAAGGAAGGAGGACAAAAGGAGAGGAGGGTAAAGAGTATCTTAGCCCTATGGAGCCTTTTGGACCGAGGTGGGATGTGAAATGTGAAGAGGCTTTTCAGTCACTGAAGGAGCTGCTGACACAGGCGCCTGTGCTGGCTTTTGCAGACCCTCGATTGCCATATGTACTGCAGTTGGATGCCAGCAGAAAGGGTTTAGGGGGTGTCCTGTATGAGGAGCAGGGCACAGGGTTAAGAGCTGCTGTGTTTTTCAACCAAAATTTGTCCCCCTCTGATAAAAACTATCCCACACACAAGTTGGAGTTCTTGGCATTGAAATGGGCTGTGGTGGATAAGTTGAGTGGCTACCTCTATGGTGCAAGTTTGAAGTGAGGACCCCTAAATTATTTCCTGACTTCAGCGAAATTGGATGCGACAGGCCATCGAAGGTTGGCAGCGTTGCCTGCCTATGATTTCAGCCTGAAGTACTGGTCGGGAAGTAGGAACGTTGATGCTATGCTTTGTCCCGATGGGCGCATGAGGGGCTGAACAGGGACGGAGAGTGGGAGAGCGTTCCTGCCCTGGGAGTGAAAGCCATGTACCAGTTTTCCATCACGGTGAAGGCAGAGGGATGGCAAGGGCAGGATCAAGTGGTAGATCAATTGGGAGCTTCTGATGGTGCCATTCCACAAGGTTATTGTAACTGACTGCTCCAAAGAGAAAGCAGTTACCGGAATTGAGTCCTGGAGAAGTGGCAGCTGCTCAGTGAGATGACTCGGGCATCGGTACCATATGGTCAGCGGTCGAAAAGGGAGACATGGCCCAAGCAGAGAGGATGAAACAGGCTGCGGTGCCTCCATTACTGAGAGAATGGCCCAGACTAGAGTTGAGGAACCGGATTCTATACCGGGTCACGTCACCTCCAGACCAGCCTCGACGTTCCCAGCTGGTTCTGCCTGAGAAGTTTCAGCGGTTTGTGTTGAAGTCACTTCATGGTGTTTCTAGCCATTTGGGTGTTGAAAAGACCTATGGATTGCTCAGAGGTCAGTTCTACTGGCCCTGAATGAAACCAGAGTTTGAAAAGTACTGCAAGTCATGCATTCGATGTTATGGAGGAAGATGCTGCCTATGAGGGCCACTCTGTTGTCCCACTTGCAGAGTGCGGAGCCCCTTGACTTGGTGTGTATGGATTTCCTGTCAATAGAGGCATATGCCAGCAACATGGCAAATGTCTTAATCGCTACAGATCATTACACCAGATATGCTCAAGCTTTCCCTACCAAGGACCAGAGGGCATCCATGGTGGCCAAAGTGTTACGGGAGAAGTATTTCATTTATTACGGCCTCCCCAGGGGGATACATAGTGATCAGGGACGGGATTTCGAGAGTAGGCTCATACATGGGTTACTGAGCATGCTTGGAATCGAGAAGTCGAAGACTACGCCTTATCACCCATAGGGTGATCCCCAGCCCGAGAAGTTCAATCGGACCTTGCTAAACATGTTTGGAACCTTGAAGATCAGCAAGAAGAACAAGTGGAGTCAACATATTGGACATCTGGTCCACTGTTACAACTGTACACGAAATGAGGCTACTGGGTACTCGCCATATTATCTGATGTTTGGGCACCAGGCGACCTTTGTTTTGGGACTGGCGAGGAAGACCTACCACTGAAGACTTAACTGAAGTATGTGTCTGATATGAGAAGGGAGCTGAAAAAGGCTTATGAATTGGCTGAGGTTGCAGCTGCCAAGCAGAATCAAGGAAATAAGAGGAGGTATGATCAAAAGGTAAGGTTCTCCTAACTCATGCTGGGAGACCGAGTCCTCATAAAGAATTTGGGACTAACCTAGAAGCGTAAGTTGGCTGACCGCTGGGCAGCTACGCCCTATATAGTGGACAGTCAGGTGCCAAACATACTAGTTTTCTGGGTGAAACCATAGGATGGGAATGGTCCTGTCAAGATTTTCCATCAGAGCCACCTTCTGCCTCTGGGACAACAGGTACACGTTGACCCAGAGCCTGACCTGGACCCTACACCTAGTAAGAGGACTCAAAGGTGATGTGGGGAGACTGAGGGAGCACGAAAGATTAGACCAGCCCCCGCCCCTGAAGGGGATACGGATTCGGAGGATGAGGAAATGGGGGTGTGGCAAATGCTGCCTTTTGCTAACTCCCCACTGATTGAGGAAGAGATTCCCAAACCTTCTCACGCCGAGGCAGGTGAAATTGGGGGGACTATCTGTGGACAGACTGGGTTTCAGCGGGACCATGAAGGGGATGAAGTGGAGCTCAGTCAAGTGACAGGGGGATCCAAGCTGCAGGAGGGCACTGGTGATAGACCAAGCGAGGCCTCACCATGTAGACCAGAAGTATCCCGAAGATTGTCTGAAACTCAAGAAGTAGCTGATGGGGTAAGGAGGTCTCAAAGAATCAGGAAACCCTCCAGATAGGCTGGCCTATGTAGCACCAAGGGAACAGAGTGCTATGCTGTCCCCTAGTGAGATATGTCACTACCCTTTACAAATGGATTGGAGGTGCTGGCATCACAAAATTCCTTTGAAAGTGGTGGTATTAAGATGAGCTGATAAATTATTTCACTTCTTTTGCCCATTACACCACTGGCATTTAGGGCAGAAATGAAGGGCCTCCATCTCAGGCAGTGTTCAGGGCTTCCTTCATTATGTCAGTAGTTTCCTCTTGGTTTACTGTCAGTCATGCAAGTCCCAGGTGGAGACTCAGGAATACCATGCACTCAGATGGAGAAGGAGTCTTCATTGCTGTTTCTGTAACAGTTTTGTTTGACCGGTCAGGGTTGTTATCTCTGAGCTGAACCCTCAAACCTGGAGGATTGGTGGGCCATTCGTAGTCTGGCCTCTACCCTTTGATCGGATTGGGATTGGTAACTCTACCAAGAGCCAAAGTATAAAGCCCTGACTTCAGCCAGCGTTGCTGTCTGGGTCAGTGAGGCATGCAAACCTCCAAACCATGACAAGATTGTGGCCCTTTTGAAGGATACTATATAATACAAATACTATATAGACACTTACAGCATAGTAAATTTTAAATTGTCCCATTCAAGCCTAAATATTTAATTGCTGTGGAGGATTTCTTACTCCTGTGGGATAACGTCTTTCCTGACACGGGGAATCACTCTGCTTGAATTGGGTGGGTACCTCAGACTACTGAAATGAGAGGTTAAAGATGTCAGTAATCACTCCACTCAGGTGATGGGTGAAGAGGCAAAGTTTTTGAGCTGACATCAGGCTCATGTAGAAAGGTAGCAAGGAATAAAATCCTTAAAATACTCAACAGATCAGGCAGCATCTGTAGAAAGAGAAACAGGGTTAATGTTTCAGGTCCGACACCTCTGACAGAATGAGTAGTCAGCAGTGCACTACAATAGATAAGTCTGGAGGTAATAAAGGCAAGGCTGATGACTGAGCAGCAGAAGAGCCAAGGGATGCTCAGGTTGGTTGATATTATGGAGATAGATATGGAGGTTGATATTATGGAGATAGATATGGAGACGGACATTATGGAGATAGATATGGAGGTTGATATTATGGAGGTTGATATTATGGAGATCGATATGAAGGTTGACATTGTGGAGATCGATATGGAGGTTGATATTATGGAGATGGATACAGAGGTTGATATTATGGAGATGGATACGGAGGTTGATATGATATGGAAGTTGATATTATGGAGATTGATATGGAGGTTGATATTATGGAGATCGATATGGAGGCTGACATTATGGAGATAGATATGGAGGTTGACATTATGGATATCGATATGAAGGTTGACATTGTGGAGATTGATATGGAGGTTGATATTATGGAGATGGGTACGGAGGTTGATATGGAGATATGGAAGTTGATATTATGGAGATTGATATGGAGGTTGATATTATGGAGATCGATATGGAGGCTGACATTATGGAGATAGATATGGAGGTTGATATTATGGAGATCGATATAGAGGTTTATATAATGGAGATCGATATGGAGGTGGATATTATGGAGGTTGATATGGAGGTTGATATTATGGAGATAGATATGGAGGTTGATATTATGGAGATCGATATGGAGGTTGATATTATGGAGATAGATATGGAGGTTGACATTATGGAGATCGATATGAAGGTTGACATTGTGGAGATCGATATGGAGGTTGATATTATGGAAATAGATATGGAGGTTGATATTATGGAGATTGATATGGAGGTTGATATTATGGAGATCGATATGGAGGCTGACATTATGGAGATAGATATGGAGGTTGATATTATGGAGATCGATATAGAGGTTTATATAATGGAGATCGATATGGAGGTTGATATTATGGAGATTGATACGGAGGTTGATATTATGGAGATAGATATGGAGGTTGATATTATGGAGATCGATATGGAGGTTGATATTATGGAGATCGATATGGAGGCTGACATTATGGAGATAGATATGGAGGTTGATATTATGGAGATCGATATGGAGGTTGATATTATGGAGATCGATATGAAGGTTGACATTGTGGAGATTGATATGGAGGTTGACATTATGGAGATGGATACGGAGGTTGATATGGAGATATGGAAGTTGATGTTATGGAGATTGATATGGAGGTTGCTATTATGGAGATCGATATGGAGGCTGACATTATGGAGATAGATACGAAGGTTGATATGCAGATATGGAGGTTCATATTATGGAGATAGATATGGAGGTTGATATTATGGAGATCGATATGGAGGTTGATATTATGGAGATAGATATGGAGGTTGACATTATGGAGATCGATATGAAGGTTGACATTGTGGAGATTGATATGGAGGTTGATATTATGGAGATCGATATGGAGGTTGATATTATGGAGATCGATATGGAGGCTGACATTATGGAGATAGATATGGAGGTTGATATTATGGAGATTGATATGGAGGTTGATATTATGGAGATAGATATGGAGGTTGATATTATGGAGATTGATACTGAAGGTGATATTATGGAGATTGATATGGAGGTTGATATTATGGAGATAGATACGGAGGTTGATATGGAGATATGGAGGTTCATATTATGGAGATAGATATGGAGGTTGATATGATGGAGATCGATATGGAGGTTGACATTATGGAGATCGATATGGAGGTTGATATTATGGAGATCGATATGGAGGCTGACATTATGGAGATCGATATAGAGGTTTATATAATGGAGATCGATATGAAGGTTGACATTGTGGAGATCAATATGGAGGTTGATATTATGGAAATAGATATGGAGGTTGATATTATGGAGATTGATATGGAGGTTGATATTATGGAGATCGATATGGAGGCTGACATTATGGAGATAGATATGGAGGTTGATATTATGGAGATCGATATAGAGGTTTATATAATGGAGATCGATATGGAGGTTGATATTATGGAGATTGATATGGAGGTTGATATTATGGAGATAGATATGGAGGTTGATATTCTGGAGATCGATATGGAGGTTGATATTATGGAGATCGATATGGAGGCTGACATCATGGAGATAGATATGGAGGTTGATATTATGGAGATAGATATGGAGGTTGATATTATGGAGATCGATATGAAGGTTGACATTGTGGAGATCGATATGGAGGTTGATATTATGGAGATGGATACGGAGGTTGATATTATGGAGATGGATACGGAGGTTGATATGATATGGAAGTTGATATTATGGAGATTGATATGGAGGTTGATATTATGGAGATCGATATGGAGGCTGACATTATGGAGATAGATATGGAGGTTGACATTATGGAGATCGATATGAAGGTTGACATTGTGGAGATTGATATGGAGGTTGATATTATGGAGATGGATACGGAGGTTGATATGGAGATATGGAAGTTGATATTATGGAGATTGATATGGAGTTTGATATTATGGAGATCGATATGGAGGCTGACATTATGGAGATAGATATGGAGGTTGATATTATGGAGATCGATATAGAGGTTTATATAATGGAGATCGATATGGAGGTTGATATTATGGAGGTTGATATGGAGGTTGATATTATGGAGATAGATATGGAGGTTGATATTATGGAGATCGATATGGAGGTTGACATTGTGGAGATTGATATGGAGGTTGATATTATGGAGATCGATATGGAGGTTGATATTATGGAGATCGATATGGAGGCTGACATTATGGAGATAGATATGGAGGTTGATATTATGGAGATTGATATGGAGGTTGATATTATGGAGATAGATATGGAGGTTGATATTATGGAGATTGATACTGAAGGTGATATTATGGAGATTGATATGGAGGTTGATATTATGGAGATAGATACGGAGGTTGATATGGAGATATGGAGGTTCATATTATGGAGATAGATATGGAGGTTGATATGATGGAGATCGATATGGAGGTTGACATTATGGAGATCGATATGGAGGTTGATATTATGGAGATCGATATGGAGGCTGACATTATGGAGATCGATATAGAGGTTTATATAATGGAGATCGATATGAAGGTTGACATTGTGGAGATCAATATGGAGGTTGATATTATGGAAATAGATATGGAGGTTGATATTATGGAGATTGATATGGAGGTTGATATTATGGAGATCGATATGGAGGCTGACATTATGGAGATAGATATGGAGGTTGATATTATGGAGATCGATATAGAGGTTTATATAATGGAGATCGATATGGAGGTTGATATTATGGAGATTGATATGGAGGTTGATATTATGGAGATAGATATGGAGGTTGATATTCTGGAGATCGATATGGAGGTTGATATTATGGAGATCGATATGGAGGCTGACATCATGGAGATAGATATGGAGGTTGATATTATGGAGATAGATATGGAGGTTGATATTATGGAGATCGATATGAAGGTTGACATTGTGGAGATCGATATGGAGGTTGATATTATGGAGATGGATACGGAGGTTGATATTATGGAGATGGATACGGAGGTTGATATGATATGGAAGTTGATATTATGGAGATTGATATGGAGGTTGATATTATGGAGATCGATATGGAGGCTGACATTATGGAGATAGATATGGAGGTTGACATTATGGAGATCGATATGAAGGTTGACATTGTGGAGATTGATATGGAGGTTGATATTATGGAGATGGATACGGAGGTTGATATGGAGATATGGAAGTTGATATTATGGAGATTGATATGGAGTTTGATATTATGGAGATCGATATGGAGGCTGACATTATGGAGATAGATATGGAGGTTGATATTATGGAGATCGATATAGAGGTTTATATAATGGAGATCGATATGGAGGTTGATATTATGGAGGTTGATATGGAGGTTGATATTATGGAGATAGATATGGAGGTTGATATTATGGAGATCGATATGGAGGTTGATATTATGGAGATAGATATGGAGGTTGACATTATGGAGATCGATATGAAGGTTGACATTGTGGAGATCGATATGGAGGTTGATATTATGGAGATCGATATGAAGGTTGACATTGTGGAGATCGATATGGAGGTTGATATTATGGAGATGGATATGGAGGTTGATATGGAGAAATGGAAGTTGATATTATGGAGATAGATATGGAGGTTGATATTATGGAGATCGATACTGAGGTTGATATTATGGAGATCGATATGGATGTGGAAATTATGGAGATAGATACGGAGGTTGACATTATGGAGATCGATATGGAGGTTGATATTCTGGAGATAGACAATGAGGTTGATATGGAGATATGGAGGTTCATATTATGCAGATAGATATGGAGGTTGATATTATGGAGATCGATATGGAGGTTGATATTATGGAGATAGATATGGAGGTTGACATTATGGAGATCGATATGAAGGTTGACATTGTGGAGATTGATATGGAGCTTGATATTATGGAGATGGATACGGAGGTTGATATGGAGATATGGAAGTTGATATTATGGAGATAGATATGGAGGTTGATATTATGGAGATAGATATGGAGGCTGACATTATGGAGATAGATATGGAGGTTGATATTATGGAGATCGATATAGAGGTTTATAGAATGGAGATCGATATGGAGGTTGATATTGTGGAGATTGATATGGAGGTTGATATTATGGAGATAGATATGGAGGTTGATATTATGGAGATCGATATGGAGGTTGATATTATGGAGATCGATATGGAGGTTGATATTATGGAGATAGATATGGAGGTTGACATTATGGAGATCGATATGGAGGTTGATATTATGGAAATAGATATGGAGGTTGATATTATGGAGATCGATATGGAGGTTGATATTATGCAGATAGATATGGAGACTGACATTATGGAGATAGATACGAAGGTTGATATGCAGATATGGAGGTTCATATTATGGAGATAGATATGGAGGTTGATATTATGGAGATCGATATGGAGGTTGATATTATGGAGATAGATATGGAGGTTGACATTATGGAGATCGATATGAAGGTTGACATTGTGGAGATTGATATGGAGGTTGATATTATGGAGATCGATATGGAGGTTGATATTATGGAGATCGATATGGAGGCTGACATTATGGAGATAGATATGGAGGTTGATATTATGGAGATCGATATAGAGGTTTATATTATGGAGGTTGATATTATGGAGATTGATATGGAGGTTGATATTATGGAGATAGATATGGAGGTTGATATTATGGAGATTGATACTGAAGGTGATATTATGGAGATTGATATGGAGGTTGATATTATGGAGATAGATACGGAGCTTGACATTATGGAGATCAATATGGAGATTGATATTCTGGAGATAGATACGGAGGTTGATATGGAGATATGGAGGTTCATATTATGGAGATAGATATGGAGGTTGATATGATGGAGATCGATATGGAGGTTGATATTATGGAGATAGATATGGAGGTTGACATTATGGAGATCGATATGGAGGTTGATATTATGGAGATCGATATGGAGGCTGACATTATGGAGATCGATATAGAGGTTTATATAATGGAGATCGATATGAAGGTTGACATTGTGGAGATCAATATGGAGGTTGATATTATGGAAATAGATATGGAGGTTGATATTATGGAGATTGATATGGAGGTTGATATTATGGAGATCGATATGGAGGCTGACATTATGGAGATAGATATGGAGGTTGATATTATGGAGATCGATATAGAGGTTTATATAATGGAGATCGATATGGAGGTTGATATTATGGAGATTGATATGGAGGTTGATATTATGGAGATAGATATGGAGATTGATATTCTGGAGATCGATATGGAGGTTGATATTATGGAGATCGATATGGAGGCTGACATCATGGAGATAGATATGGAGGTTGATATTATGGAGATAGATATGGAGGTTGATATTATGGAGATCGATATGAAGGTTGACATTGTGGAGATCGATATGGAGGTTGATATTATGGAGATGGATACGGAGGTTGATATTATGGAGATGGATACGGAGGTTGATATGATATGGAAGTTGATATTATGGAGATTGATATGGAGGTTGATATTATGGAGATCGATATGGAGGCTGACATTATGGAGATAGATATGGAGGTTGACATTATGGAGATCGATATGAAGGTTGACATTGTGGAGATTGATATGGAGGTTGATATTATGGAGATGGATACGGAGGTTGATATGGAGATATGGAAGTTGATATTATGGAGATTGATATGGAGGTTGATATTATGGAGATCGATATGGAGGCTGACATTATGGAGATAGATATGGAGGTTGATATTATGGAGATCGATATAGAGGTTTATATAATGGAGATCGATATGGAGGTTGATATTATGGAGGTTGATATGGAGGTTGATATTATGGAGATAGATATGGAGGTTGATATTATGGAGATCGATATGGAGGTTGATATTATGGAGATAGATATGGAGGTTGACATTATGGAGATCGATATGAAGGTTGACATTGTGGAGATCGATATGGAGGTTGATATTATGGAGATCGATATGAAGGTTGACATTGTGGAGATCGATATGGAGGTTGATATTATGGAGATGGATATGGAGGTTGATATGGAGAAATGGAAGTTGATATTATGGAGATAGATATGGAGGTTGATATTATGGAGATCGATACTGAGGTTGATATTATGGAGATCGATATGGATGTGGAAATTATGGAGATAGATACGGAGGTTGACGTTATGGAGATCGATATGGAGGTTGATATTCTGGAGATAGATAATGAGGTTGATATGGAGATATGGAGGTTCATATTATGCAGATAGATATGGAGGTTGATATTATGGAGATCGATATGGAGGTTGATATTATGGAGATAGATATGGAGGTTGACATTATGGAGATCGATATGAAGGTTGACATTGTGGAGATTGATATGGAGCTTGATATTATGGAGATGGATACGGAGGTTGATATGGAGATATGGAAGTTGATATTATGGAGATAGATATGGAGGTTGATATTATGGAGATAGATATGGAGGCTGACATTATGGAGATAGATATGGAGGTTGATATTATGGAGATCGATATAGAGGTTTATAGAATGGAGATCGATATGGAGGTTGATATTGTGGAGATTGATATGGAGGTTGATATTATGGAGATAGATATGGAGGTTGACATTATGGAGATCGATATGGAGGTTCATATTATGGAAATAGATATGGAGGTTGATATTATGGAGATCGATATGGAGGTTGATATTATGCAGATAGATATGGAGACTGACATTATGGAGATAGATATGGAGGTTGATATTATGGAGATCGATATGGAGGTTGATATTATGGAGATCGATATGAAGGTTGACATTGTGAAGATCGATATGGAGGTTGATATTATGGAGATGGATACGGACGTTGATATGGAGATATGGAAGTTGATATTATGGAGATAGATATGGAGGTTGATATTATGGAGATCGATACTGAGGGTGATATTATGGAGATTGATATGGAGGTTGACATTATGGAGATAGATACGAAGGTTGACATTATGGAGATCGAAATGGAGGTTGATATTCTGGAGATAGATATGGAGGTTGACATTATGGAGTTCGATATGAAGGTTGACATTGTGGAGATTGATATGGAGGTTGATATTATGGAGATGGATACGGAGGTTGATATGGAGATATGGAAGTTGATATTACGGAGATTGATATGGAGGTTGATATTATGGAGATCGATATGGAGGCTGACATTATGGAGATAGATATGGAGGTTGATATTATGGAGATCGATATAGAGGTTTATATAATGGAGATCGATATGGAGGTTGATATTATGGAGATTGATATGGAGGTTGATATTATGCAGATAGATATGGAGGTTGATATTATGGAGATCGATATGGAGGTTGATATTATGGAGATCGATATGGAGGTTGATATTATGGAGATAGATATGGAGGTTGACATTATGGAGATCGATATCAAGGTTGACATTGTGAAGATCGATATGAAGGTTGATATTATGGAAATAGATATGGAGGTTGATATTATGGAGATTGATATGGAGGTTGATATTATGGAGATCGATATGGAGGCTGACATTATGGAGATAGATATGGAGGTTGATATTATGGAGATCGATATGGAGGTTGATATTATGGAGATCGATATGAAGATTGACATTGTGGAGATCGATATGGAGGTTGATATTATGGAGATGGATACGGAGGTTGATATGGAGATATGGAAGTTGATATTATGGAGATAGATATGGAGGTTGATATTATGGAGATTGATATGGAGGTTGATATTATGGAGATAGATATGGAGGTTGATATTATGGAGATCGATACTGAGGTTGATATTATGGAGATCGATATGGAGGTGGACATTATGGAGATAGATACGGAGGTTGACATTATGGAGATTGATATGGAGGTTGATATTCTGGAGATAGATAAGGAGGTTGATATGGAGATATGGAGGTTCATATTATGCAGATAGATATGGAGGTTGATATTATGGAGATCGATATGGAGGTTGATATTATGGAGATCGATATGGAGGTTGACATTATGGGGATCGATATGAAGGTTGACATTGTGGAGATCGATATGGAGGTTGATATTATGGAGATGGATACGGAGGTTGATATGGAGATATGGAAGTTGATATTATTTAGATTGAATAATAGGTTGATATTATGGAGATCGATATGGAGGCTGACATTATGGAGATAGATATGGAGGTTGATATTATGGAGATAGATATGGAGGTTGACATTATGGAGATCGATATGAAGGTTGACATTGTGGAGATCGATATGGAGGTTGATATTATGGAGATGGATACGGAGGTTGATATGGAGATATGGAAGTTGATATTATGGAGATTGATATAGAGGTTGATATTATGGAGATCGATATGGAGGCTAACATTATGGAGATAGATATGGAGGTTGATATTATGGAGATCGATATAGAGGTTTATATAATGGAGATCGATATGGAGGTTGATATGGAGGTTGACATTATGGAGATCGATATGAAGGTTGACATTGTGGAGATCGATATGGAGGTTGATATTATGGAGATAGATATGGAGGTTGATATTATGGAAATTGATATGGAGGTTGATATTATGGAGATCGATATGGAGGCTGACATTATGGAGATCGATATGGAGGTTGATATTATGGAGATCGATATAGAGGTTTCTATAATGGAGATCGATATGGAGGTTGATATTATGGAGATTGATATGGAGGTTGATATTATGGAGATCGATATGGAGGTTGATATTATGGAGATCGATATGGAGGTTGACATTATGGAGATCGATATGAAGGTTGACATTGTGGAGATCGATATGGAGGTTGATATTATGGAGATGGATACGGAGGTTGATATGGAGATTATGGAGGTTGATATTATGGAGATGGATATGGAGGTTGACATTATGGAGATCGATACTGAGGTTGATATTATGGAGATCGATATGGAGGTGGACATTATGGAGATAGATACGGAGGTTGACATTATGGAGATCGATATGGAGGTTGATATTCTGGAGGTAGATAAGGAGGTTGATATGGAGATATGGAGGTTCATATTATGCAGATAGATATGGAGGTTGATATTATGGAGATAGATATGGAGGTTGATATTATGGAGATCGATATGGAGGTTGATATTATGGAGATAGATATGGAGGTTGTCATTATGGAGATCGATATGAAGGTTGACATTGTGGAGATCGATATGGAGGTTGATATTATGGAGATGGATACGGAGGTTGATATGGAGATATGGTGGTTGATATTATGGAGATTGATATAGAGGTTGATATTATGGAGATCGATATGGAGGCTAACATTATGGAGATAGATATGGAGGTTGATATTATGGAGATCGATATAGAGGTTTATATAATGGAGATCGATATGGGGGTTGATATTATGGAGATTGATATGGAGGTTGATATTATGGAGATAGATATGGAGGTTGATATTATGGAGATCGATATGGAGGTTGATTTTATGGAAATTGATATGGAGGTTGATATTATGGAGATCGATATGGAGGCTGACATTATGGAGATAGATATGGAGGTTGATATTATGGAGATCGATATAGAGGTTTATATAATGGAGATCGATATGGAGGTTGATATTATGGAGATTGATATGGAGGTTGATATTATGGAGATAGATATGGAGGTTGATATTATGGAGATCGATATGGAGGTTGATATTATGGAGATAGATATGGAGGTTGACATTATGGAGATCGATATGAAGGTTGACATTGTGGAGATCGATATGGAGGTTGATATTATGGAGATGGATACGGAGGTTGATATGGAGATATGGAGGTTGATATTATGGAGATGGATACGGAGGTTGATATGGAGATATGGAGGTTGATATTATGGAGATAGATATGGAGGTTGATACTATGGAGATCGATATTGAGGTTGATATTATGGAGATCGATATGGAGGTTGATATTATGGAGATAGATATGGAGGTTGACATTATGGAGATAGATACGAAGGTTGATATGGAGATATGGAGGTTCATATTATGGAGATAGATATGGAGGTTGATATTATGGAGATTGATATGGAGGTTGACATTATGGAGATAGATATGGAGGTTGATATTATGGAGATAGATATGGAGGTTGACATTATGGAGATAGATATGGAGGTTGATATTATGGAGATAGATATGGAGGCTGATATTATGGAGATAGATATGGAGGTTGATATTATGGAGATCTCAGAGACACAGCGAGGTCAGGTACAATTTAAGCTTATGGACAGTCTGCTTCAGCTTCAGCCAGTTGCAATCTGTGGCTTGGGATTGTGATGGGCAATTCATTATTTTTTGCTTTTCTTAATATTTAACTGGGGGAAACTATTGATTATCCTGTACTGGATGTCAACCAGTCTGATAATTTATATAGAATGGAGATTTCTTCTCCATTCTTTAGCTGACAGAACATGGAGGCACCTTCACAAACCCCCACAGCCCCGAATGACCTTGTGGTTTCAGTCACTGAGGCCAATGTGAGAGCACCCTTCAGGAGGGTGTACCAATGGAAAGCATCTGGCCCAGACAGTGTACCTGGCTGGAGTGATTACTGACATCTTCAACCTCTCACTTCAGTAGTCTGAGGAACCTACCCGATTCAAGCTGGCTTCAATCACACCGGTGGCCAAGACGAACATGGTGAGCTGCCTCAATGACTGTTGTCCAGTAGCACTTACACCCACTGTGATGAATTGCTTTAAGAGGTTGGTCTTGGACCATATCAATCCTGCCTGAGGAATGACTTCAATTTTCCTACTGTCACAACAGGTCAACAGCAGCTGCCATTTCATTGTCTTTTCGCTCAGCTCTGGAACATCTGGACGGTGAAGCTGCTTACATTTGGACACCCCTCTTCATTGAATACAGCTCTGAATTCAACACTATCATCGCCTCAAAACTAATCAATGAGCTCCAAGACTTAGGCCTTGCTTCCTCCTCATGCACCTGGATCCTCAAATTCCTCACTTGCAAATCCCAGTCAGTTCAAATTGGCAACAACATCCCCTCCACAAGCACAGTTGCACCACAGGACTGTGTGCTTAGACTCCTGCTTCACTAGCTTCATACTTATGACTGTGAGGCTTAATACAGGACAAGTGCCATATTCAAGTTTGCTGATGACACTACCATTGCCAAATCAAAGGTGGTGATAAATCAGCATACAGGAGGGAAATTGAAAATATGCTTGACTGATGCCACAACAACATCCTCTCACTCAACATCAGCAAAACCAGGGAGCTGATTATTGACTATCGGTGAAGGTCCATGAGCCAGTCCTCATCAGAGGATCACAGGTGGAGATGGTCAGAAACGTACAATTCCTCAGTGTTATCATTTCAGAGGATCTGCCCTGGGACCAGCTTGTAAGTGCCATTGCAAGGAAGTTTGTCCAGGTTTGGCATGTCGTATACAATTTTGATAAACTTCTCAAGATGTCCAGTGGAGAGTATCCTGACTGGTTGCTTCAGAGCCTGGTATGGAAACACCAATGCCCATGAACAGAAAAGCCTACAAAAGGTAGTGGGTGGAGCCCAGTCCATCACAGGAAAAGCCCCCCCCCACCACCATTGAGAACATCTATGAGAAGCGCTGCCACAGAAAGCAACACCCATCAACAAGGACCCCCACCACCCACCATACTTTCTTGCTGCTGCCATCAGGTAGGGAGTCTAAGAGCCTAAGGTCCCACATCACCAGGTTCTGGAACAGTTATTACAATTCAACCATCAGGATCCTGAACCAGCATGGATAATTTCACTTATCTCAACACTGAACTAAGTCCATAACCTATGGACTCACTTTCAAGGACTCTACAGCTCTTTACAATATTGTTTATTTATTTATTTATTTGTCTTTTTACCTATTTATTTATGATTTTTGCACATAAACCAAAATATTATACTATAACTAAGTTAACAAAAAATAATTCAAAATGCATGTCATAAAGTGCAGTGCAGGTGAACAGTAAAGAGTATACAGTACAGTAAATAGCTCACTGTCCCAACTACAAGGCCTCAGTGGTGGAAAGGTATTCATTTATCTCACAGCCTGAGGGAAGAAGCTGTTGGCCAGACTGGCAGTAGTAATCCTGATGCTTCTGTACCTCCTTCCCGACAGTAGTGGGTCAAAGAGATAGTGAATAACTTTAAAGACATAAAAATTTCCCCAATAAACTTTAAATATTTTTGTATACTTTAAAAAGTTAGAATTAAAAATCTGTTCGAACTTAGAAAATTTTTTGGAAAGATTAAAGAGAGGACTGAAAGAGAACTGGCATTTACATTGAAAAACCTCTTGAGTTTCTCCACTCCATTCAAACTAATGGAGAAACCGGGACATTGTCTCATCATTAGGAGTCCTGTTGAAGGGTCTTGGCCTGAAACTTCAACTGTTTATTCCTCTCCACAGATGCAACCTGACTTGCTGAGTTCCTCTAGCATTTTTCGTGTGTTGCTCAAGATTTGCAGCATCTGCAGAAGCACTTGGGGTTAACATTTGGATGGAAACGTACCGTGGCCACCTGCTGCAGCTAATATTGTGAGTAAAAGGGGTGGAATATTAGCTCCCTCTCAGCCACAGCAGCTTTGTCAACTCTAGACAAGGTAAGTAAATGGAAAATGCAAATAGAATGAAAGTTCAGGCAATCTACTCTACTCCAGAGCGATTCTCTCAACCAATATCTCAATCAAAGTAACTATGCCAGTTAAAGCCATACAGAAGCATTATGGTAAACAAAGGAGATTCTGCAGATGCTGGAAATCCAGAGTAACACACACAAAATGCTGCAGGAATTCAGCAAGTCAAGCAGCATCTAAGGAAAGGAATAAAGAGTGGACGTTTCTGGCTGAGAACCTTCATCGGGACTGTAGGCAGACTGACCTAGAAGAAGGCATGTAAAGGGAATAAAAAATTCATAAAAGAGTCCATGGGTACAAACATTTTGGATGAGACCTTCTGAAGCTATGGTTTTTAACTGATTTTTTTCTGATAAACCTCTCTCTCATTCCTACCAACTAAAAATGTTCAAATCATGTACAAGTGAGAGCTTGATCCCGAGATTTATTCCAAATAATTTATAGTGCTCTTTAAAACTGATAAGGACAGCTAAGATTGTGTGTCTACAGACCCCAGCAGCTTTCATTTCTGAAATAAAATGGAACATTTTGCACATTTCCAGATGTTTAGTACACAACTCACTCAAACTCTGCAGATTTTAGCTGTTTAAGTTGCAATATCGTCTCCCGGTACGCTGAAATACCCCACATGATTTCTAGCACAAAACATGGCACTTCCTCGTATTTCCTGTTACAGTATTAGCTTGCAGAGCTGAATCTTTATAACAGAGCCACCTACTGGCTGAATTTGATCACTGCTCCATATGTTACAGCCTTGATTCTGTGGAGAAGTGTTAGCAGGATAGGGTAGCTAAAAGGTTTCCACATTCACACAAAAAGACAGCACACACTAGTTCCCTGCTCGACAGTCGACTGTGCATCCAATACAGCAAAAGCAGCTGGTTATTTTGCCTTTGCAATTCCACTCTGAACTCACAATGAAAATCTACATCGTGGAGAACAAGGAAAACTGGGTATTTCTCCTTTGGTTTGAATGGACCACAGAAACTCAAGAGTTTTTCAATGTAAGATACCAGTTAGATTAGTTCTCTCTTTCAGTCCTCTCTTTAATCTTTCCAAAAACTCTTTTCTAAGCTCAAATAGGTTTTTAATTTTAACTTTTTAAAGTATGTAACATATTTTAAGTTTATTTGGGATATTATTTGATGTCCTTAAAGTTGTACACTGTTTTATTTTTTGTTAATTTTAAAAAAATATTTGAACATTTCATGCTCTCTACTTAAAGCAGCTTCGATACTTGAACACTTTTGACATTTTTGAGCCTGATCAAGAATGTAGATCAGCTGTAATTGAAGTTTTATTCTTCATTTTGTGGGAGAGGCTTCTGCACAAATATCCTTTCTTGCCCTTTCCACCAAACATTAGTGTCATTGATAGTGATTTGGCTGAGGTTATTCATTATTACTCTCTAGAGTCAAGACCATAAGACCATAAGATATAGGAGCAGAATTAGGCCATTTGGCCCATCGAGTCTGCTGTGCCATTTCATCATGGCTGATCCATTTTTCCTCTCAGCCTCAATCTCCTGCCTTCTCCCTGTATCCCTTCATGCCCTGACCAATTAATAATCTATCAGCCTCTGTCTTAAATATGCATAAAGACTTGGCCTCCACACCTACCTGTGACAAAGAATTACACAGACTCGCCACTCTCTGGCTAAAGAAATTCCTTCTCAACTCCATTCTAAAAGAACATCCCTCTATTCTGAAACTATGTCCTCTGGTCTTAGCCTCTCCCACCATAGGAAACATCTTCTCAACCACTTTATCAAGGCCTTTCACCATTTGATAGGTTTCAGTAAGATCACCCATCATTCTTCTAAATTCTAGTGAATACAAGCCCAGAGTCATCAAACGCTCTTCATATGACAAGCCATTCAATCCTGGAATCATTTCCGTGAACCTCCTTTGAACCCTTTCTAGATTCAGTACATCCTTTCTAAGATAACTGCTCACAATACTTCAAGTGAAGCCTCACCAGTGCTTTATAAAGTCTCAACATTACATCTTTAATTTTATATTCTAGTCCTCTTGAAATGAACGCTAACATCGGGGATGTATATATCCTAAGCCTTCTGAATTGCTTCCAGAAATTTCAACCATTGCTGCTCTGCTGAAATCCCTGCCAGTGTTCTTTTCCAATCATCTAGCCAACTCCTTTTTCATGCCTCTGGAATTCCCTTTACTCCACTGTAGTACTGACACATCTGGCTTTAGCTTCTCACACTCTTCTATAATTTCCCTGGAAATTTTCTTCCTCTTAGTTTTGATAACAGGGTTTCCCCTATACCCCTCTCCTACTTCTTAACTCTAATTATATGGATTTTATCCACAATTGCCATTCACTATTTCTTTCTTTCTTCTCCATCTCTTCTGAAAACGTTTAATAGTAGAGTAGAATAGAACTTTATTGTCATTGCTCATGATTGCAGTGCCACTCCAGTCTGTACAAAATATATTTATAATGCACGTGTTATGGCTTAACTTAAAAAAATAATTCCCATATTTACATGCAACAAGTGACTTTGATAGTCTATAACACTCAAAGGCCATTGGCAAACCAGGGTGTAGCTTTATTCATCCGCACAACAGCCCTCAGGAAGAAGTTGTTTTTCAGTCTTACTGTCTTGGCTAACATGTTTCTGTATCTCTGACCAGATGGCAGAAGGTTGAACAGACAGTGTCCAGGATGTGATGGGTCTTTAATGAAGTTGCAAGTGTGCTTTAGAATGTCCCCCGGGCCCACAGTTGTGTCCCAGTGATGTACTGAGCAATCCCAATCATATTCAAGAAAATTAAAATGCCAAGAGTTGGTCTTTTTGAGCCATGTGTCATGCATCACCGCAACTTCATAATCCTACTTGGCTATTTGCACAAGCAGGTCACCCATCACATTCACCACACCCTCTGCATCGTACAGCACTGAGTACATTGGTATGGGGATTGTAGCAGTGGGGAGTTACTGAGATTGAGATCAGGCAGAAGGAAAGCTTGGAAAGAATTATGATTGATAGAGGCTATAATTAGATAATTGATGGGGTTGTGATGCTTTTTGCATTACCCGAGGTAGGTCTATTTATTAAAAAGATCAAGGATCAAGAGTAAGGTTATTTTCCATATACATTCACATGTATTAGGAATTTGCTGTGGTGTCTTGGTGTGACAAGCAACAGAAAACAACAACATTCACTCTTTAAGATGGTACCAGCAACCAACGCCACCAACAGCAACTTCCTGTAGACAGTTCAGAAAACTTCTTTTAAGTATGCTTCTACTACTAACTGTATGCAATAGGAGCCTGTAATTTACATTTTGTTGAGGTGTTTTTGGGCCGCCTGAGCAATCCGGTGTTTTTGGTGTCTCAGGTGGGGGGGGGGAGCTCGGTGAGCTTGAGAGCAGAGAGCGTGGCCTAAAGTGTAACCCATGATCAGCGCCATTACTCCTCGCCCATTAACTTGTTGAGCAAGAGTGAAATCGATGAGGACGACAGCGGAAGGTGAGCGGGTGTTCAGCACTGTCTGCCTGCCGTTCACCAGTCTCCCGCTCTCTATCGCAAACTGCTGCTGGAGGAAGTTGCAGGGGTCTTGGGTCCCACGCTGCAAGGTTTGACTGGTGGGGCTCGTGACTGTGGACTCATTTCTGGGTGACATTGCGGTCCAAGTTACACGTGTTTCTGGATTCTGCTTACTCTTTATTTTGCGCTTTTGTGCCGTCTGATTTGGGCACGTCAGCGTGGAATGGGGTGCTCCGGCGCAGACTGTTTCTGCAGCCGGCTCTTAATGATCAACACAGCGCTAGACTGCACTGAACTGCAATAAACTGAACACTCCTGGACTGTTTTGAGGACTCTGTGATTTGACACTTAATATTCTCGGTGTTACTCACTTGTTTTTTTGCCGTTTTTTGCACTTTGTTCTTTTCCTCTCTCGTTGGGGGGGGTTGAAGTTTTCTTTGACAAGGTTCACTGGTGTTTCTTTGTTTCATGGCTACTTGCAGGAGAACAAATCTCAGGGTTGTATACAGTACACGTAGGTCCTTTGATAATAAATGTACTTTGAATCCTGAATCTTTGAACATTCAACAATTATAAAGAATTATATATAAATAAAAAAGCTAAGAAGATTAGGGATTAAAGAACAGAAATGGAATAAAATATGCATAAATAAATAAATACTAGCATGTGTTTACAGTGTAAACAACATTATAAAAGGTGGCTTAAAGTGCAGTGACGGGGGTAATAGATAGCAAGGGGCGGAGGGTCTAATCAGAATAGCAAAGAATTTGGCAAATAAAGCCGCCATCTTTGATCTTCAGCCTGTGGTTGAATTCAGTGAACTCTCCGAGGCATTCCATGTGAGGCTGATGGAATTGGCCTGCATAACCACCTGCTCCCATGGTTTTTATACAGTTGCTCTGCTCCCATCGACCCTTTGCACATCTGCCACCAATGCCTTAGAGGGTCACAAGGGTTCAGCACCTCCCATATTGTCCTGTGAGTGCCTTGGGATGTCGCAATCCATTCTGTTGTCATTCCCTCCACTTGCTGCTGCCTCAGAGCTCCTCCCCATTAAACAATGTGGGCATTAGGTAGAGTGAACTACTTATGATATTGTGTCCCCTGCTGAACTCTGCAGCTAGTCAATACTGCAGTTAGCCGAAGTCATTTTCGATTCACAGGCAGCATAAAGTTTACATGTTGGCAACTGGTGTTGTGGATTATGTGCACTTTGGGATCTCTACACCTGCTTTTGGAGTAGTGGGTACTATTTTAGATTCCTAAATGTCACCGGGAAAACAGATAATTCCTTTAAGAATTTAAACAAAGAATCCAAAGAATTCTTCTCAAATGTAGAATTGGCAATACTCAAGACTTCTACACAAAGAATATATTGTTTTCAATTTAATACACTTTCTAGGATACGACTGCGTGCTATTGTTGCCAACTACAACAACAACTAATTATCCTACTAAATTTTCCCAAGGCCACTTGAAACGTTTCACCGTCTGAGTGAAAGATTCTCACCACAATGGTGGAGAACATTCCGAATGGTTGCATCAACACCTGGCATGATGTGTAGGACCGAAAGAGGCTGCAGAGGATTGTAAGCTCAGCCCACTCCATTTACAGGCACAACCCCTTCCCACCAGGAGTTTGTGCCAAAGAAGGCAGCATCTATCGTTAAAGACTCTTACCATCCAGGACATGCCCTCTTCTCATCACCATTATCAGGGAGGAGGTACAGGAGCCTGAAAACCTACACTGAACATCTCAAGAACAGCTTCTTCCCTTCTGCCATCAGATTTCTAAATGGTCCATGTACTTAAGAACACTGCCTCATTATTCCTTTTTTGCACTGTAACTTGTAGTGATTTTTATGTCTTGCGCTGTACTGCTTTGGCAAGACAGCACATTTCACACTATATGCCACTGATAATAAACTTAGTTCTGATTCTTTGCTGTTTTTGCATCACTTATAAAACAGAAACGTGGGAAAGCGAACAAAATACTCTACACTAGGGGGCAGATTTGAGGTTACAAATCAGGACAGAACAGAACAAACATTGCTTCTCCGGAAGTGATCAGTGTCATCTTTGGAATTCAAATTGAAATAAATGTTCTACTCTTTCTTGGGCACCATCTGCTGCATTGTATTAAACAGCAATTTACTGTATACTAAAATAGTTTGATTAAGATAATTTTAAGATATGGTAAATTTGGCTGTGGTATCATAAGAGCAATTTGAATCATCTGCAGTTTAAAGACACATTGACACTAGAAATTTCTTACAAAGATAAACATAATTTACAGGTAGCAGAGCAGTTGTGCTATAAATTATTACAGTTCTCTGGATTATTTAATTTCAGGTCAGTTAATTCAATAGGTACCCAACTCTAGATTAATATATATAGGAAAACTATACATTGCAGGAATGCTATTCTTAAATGATGATGTTACTTTGGCAACACTGTTAAGTAATCTAAAGTATGCAATGTTGTTGAAAACTACAGTAGATAGTGTTATATATTTGCCACCTTCTGTATCAAAAAAAGGATTTCTGATAACCAGCAGTACTTTCTTATCTTAGAAGACATAGGGCCTCATGCCACCTTATCATCAGTGACGTCATTTGCATGAGATGTATTTCAACTCAGTTCTGAACAAACCTTGCATCAAGATAGTTTTTGAGAATTCTTAGAAAGTATGAATTCCACAGGTAATGCTTGCAAATCTGCAGAGGTCCAGCATCAGTTCCAGTGAAGCAGTGGTGGGCTGAAAGCCGTAGAGCTGTAGTGCAATGTAGTGCAACAGTAGGAAGAACTACTGCCAAGGAACTGTAGAGAACAGGCACCAGCAACCACTACTGCTACATGAAATAGCTGCCAGCACCACTCTCGCATAGTCAGGATGTGAGGCAGCCACGGCTCATATCATGTGGTTTGTTCCTGTACAGTACGGCTCCTGTACTGCAGACAGCAGCTGCAGTATAAATGAACAAAGTAATTCTTTGGATTATTTGAGATATGGGTTCATTGAACAGCCATTGAAACAGTGGAAAAATACTACACGATGCTTTCACTTTTGGTGCTGCTGAGTTCTTAAGATAAGCTAACAGCTACTTGTCTCTATTTTGGAAAGCTAGTAACTTTCACCAGGACTCTATTGAGTATAATAAATATAATATTTATTGTAATTTATAGTTTTTATTAATATGTATTACAATGTACTGCTGCCAGATAACAACATATGCCAGTGAAATTAAACCTGATTTTGATTCTATTGTAATTAAGCTACAAAACTTTGGCCTCTGTACCTCCCTCTGCAATTGGATCCTCGACTTCCGAACCGTTAGACCACAATCTGTGCTGATTGGTAATATCTCCTCCTCACTGACGATCAACACTGGCGCACCTCAGGGGTGTGTGCTTAACCCACTGCTCTACTCCCTTATACGCATGACTGTGTGGCTTGTTATAGCTCAAATACCATCTATAAATTTGCTGATGACACAACCATTGTTGGTAGAATCTCAGATGGAGATAAGAGGGTGTACAGGAGCAAGATATACCAGCTGGTTGAGTGGTGTTGCAGCAACAATCTTGTACTCAAAGTCAGTAAGACCAAAGAGTTTATTGTGGACTTCAGGAAGGGTAAGATGAGGGAATATGAACCAATCCCCAGAGAGGGATCAGAAGTTTTCTGATTCAGAAATAGCAAAAAACTATGCCTGCTCATCAACCAAGACAGCAGCTTTTGTGAACATGGCACATTAAGACAGAATTCAGAAGTCAGCTCCCTCACAAAACACTTGTGAATCTGATGTCTTGCAAAATTAACAAATTCATTGACACAGACTGCTATGAGGTTGAGACTTCCCTGAAATGAGGTTGAGACCGCCCTGAAATGAGTTTTTGCAGGGTGGGATGTCTGTTTTTGATAGAAACTTTTGGACTTGATTCTGTATTTTTCGCATCATTGGAGGCATTTTTGCACTTTTAGCTGTTTTTCTGATAGAAACTTTTGGACTTGATACCGCATATTTTGCGCCACTGGAGGTCATCTTGGATACCATGCCTCGTGTGTGTTACCGTGGATTCACGGACTCGGCGTGTGCAGTGGAAAATTTGGATAGTTCAATGGAAACTGTGGTCGTGGAGGATTTCTACTTTCTTTGCTTAGCGAGATTGGAATTTTGTTTCTAAATAGAACTTTAAACTCCACATCACTGTCAGTGCTAGACTTGCATTTTGCCGAACACTGGACCACACCACTATTGGGTACAATCACCAACCCAGTGGATCGGGTGCGTTCGTTCCATTCTACTATTAATGCTAATTGCATTAATAAGATGAACGTCATGCTACTGACATCTAGACCAAAGACTTATGCGCTTTCTATACTCATTCTCGCAAATGACATTAATTTAAATCCGGGGCCATATCAGCCAAAATTCCCTTGTATGGTTTGTAACAAAGCAGCTAAGGATGGGCAACAAGCAACTGAGTGTGAAACTTGTAATTTTTGGTTCCATTGTGCATGCATTGAAATGAATGTACAGATTTATAAGATTTTGGTAGAGCATCCATCCATCTTACTCCTGGACGTGAAACTGTGGTCTCGCCAACTTCGATTCTTCCCTCTTCACTATTGATAATACTGAAACTTAATAATAGATTCGATTTACTTGCATCTCAGTCCTCGGATCATTCAGAGTCAGAGTCGGACTTAAATGACCCCCCAGATATTGGATCCCCTACCAAGGCATCCACACCATACTTTAAAATTAAGGGGAAGAGTCGTAGACCTATAAAGATGTGCAACTAGCAGAAGTTTAAGACATTAAAAATTATAAACATGGATCGTCAGAGCTTGAGAGCAAAGAAACCTAATTTTCAAGCCTTGATTGACGATGAAAACCCCGACATAATAGTTGGTACTGAGTCATGGCTCAACGACGACATTGCTTCGGGAGAAATCATTCGCCCCTACTTCCAGGTTTTTAGGAAAGACGGGAAGTCTAGCTCCCATGGTGGAGTGTTTATTGCAGTGAAAAATACTCAATACTTACTGAAGAAAATATCCTAGATTCAAATTGTGAAATAAAGTGGGTTAGTATTCATGTTAAAGGTCTAAAACCGGTGTATGTTGGAGCATTCTATCGTCCTCCGTCATCTGATGTTGATTATTTAAAGGAACTAGATTTGTCTCTTTCAAAAATCCCTCAACCAGCATCTATTTGGCTTCTTGGAGATTTTAATTTGCCTAGTGTGGAGTGGGACAGTAGTACTGTCTGCCAAGGGGGCAGCTATGTAGCAGTCAGTAAACTAATGCTCGATATTGTAGCTGATTTTAATTTGACACAAATTGTTAGACATCCAACTAGAGAAAGTAACATACTGGATTTATGTTTTGCGTCAAATCCAGCTTTAGTTGTGAATCACCACATCACTGCAGGGATTAGCGATCATGATGTTGTTATAGTGAATGCAAAGCTTACTGCGAAATTAATTAAACCCCCCAAAAGGAAACTATTTCTGTATAGGAAAGCAGATTTTCGTGGAATTGCAGAACTTGTTAGTGATTTCGACCAGTCACTACTAAGGAATGTTTAGCATCGGTCAGTATTAATACTCTTTGGTCTAACTTACAAGAGGTCCTTCAAGCAGCAATTGACATGTATGCCCCCTCTAAAATGGAGCTCTTCCAGGTTCAACTTACCATGGGTAAACCAGTCCACCCGGCGTGCGATACGTAGAAAGCAAAGACTCTATAATAAAGCTATGAAATCCGGTCATAGAGAAGACTGGCAAAAGTTTAAATTCTTGCGCCAACTTATTGATAGAAACATCAGGAAAGCTCACCATCGGTATGTTAATGAGGTAATAGGTGAGAGCTTAAGAGTGACACCACCAAACCCTTCTGGAGCTTTATTAAATCTACAAGGCAAGAAGCTTTTGGAATTCCTTCTCTCTCATCCGGGGGCCGTGTTGTATCTCTTGCTGCAGACAAAGCACAAGCACTTAACCAGCAGTTTTGCTCTGTGTTTACAAGAGAAATTTTGAATGAACTCCCCACTTTAGACCCCCATAATACCCCAGACTTGCCAGATCTCATTATAACTGTAACAGGCATTAAGAAGCTTCTCGAGGAATTACAGCCTAAGAAAGCACCGGGACCTGATCAAATACCAGCTATGATTCTAAAGAGCTGTGCTTCCAGCCTAGCTCCCGTTTTGCAAAAGATATTCCATAAGTCTATTGATACTGGGACATTACCGGGCGATTGGTTGACAGCAAATGTCATTCCAATTTATAAGAACGGCGAGCGTACAAACCCCGGAAATTACATCCAGAGTGCCCCAGGGGACTGCTTCGGGACCCTGACTTTTTCTCATTTACATCAACGACTTGCAAATATAGTCAAGTCCAAAGTCAGACTTTTTGCAGATGACTGAATAATCTACCGTGAGATAAAAAATGACTAAAATGTTCAGCTGCTGCAAAACGATATTGATTCATTATGTCAACGGGAGTCTCAATGGCAAATGCCCTTCAACTCATCTAAATGTTATGCTATGCATATCAGTCACAAAGTTAAACCAATCAACACGACATATGACATGAAAGGACAAATTCTTGAAACAGTCACCCACCACCCATATCTTGGTGTTGAAATTAGCAAAGATCTTAACTGGGCATGCCACATCAATCAGATTTCAGCCAAAGCAGATAAAATGCTGGGTATCCTGAGAAGAAACCTTCACTCCTGTAGTAAATCCGTCAAGGACATGGCATATAAGACACTCGTCCGTCCAAGCTTGAGTATTGTATGGCCATATGGGATCCCCATCGAGCTAACAATAAGAAGTCCATCGAAAAAATACAACGCTGTGCTGCTCGCTTTGTGCTAAATGATTACAGCAGGAAATCCAGTGTCACCAACATGCTCTCTAACCTTCAATGGGAACCACTTGAAAACCGACATATTAAACTACGGTTAATTTTCATTTTCAAAGAAGTTCACAACAACTCTCCATCAAACATCCAAATTCGTCACAGGGTCAGTTCAACTCGACAGCAAACTGGACCTCACATAGTGGCAACTCCTTCATTCAATACCAGTACTCCCTCTGCCCAAGATCAACAAGAGAGTGGAATCTTCTGTCGCCAGTCCGGCGCAGTATTTCTGACATTAATATTTTAAAAGATAGACTCAATCAAATCGATGTAGGGGATCTAGTCAAAATAGCTTACTTTACAATTTAACTCACACGCTGTTCACACCGACTGCGCATTATAACAGCCGTCCGGCAGTGCTTGCGCAGTACCAAGCAGAAGCAGAAAAAAACAATGCTTTAGTTTACACAGCTCTCCACCTCCAAAAACAAATACATAAGCTGATTTATGTGCACTGCCACAAATAATAAATACTTCTCTACAATTTTTTTCTTTTGTCTGAAACTTGGATGCCCTTTTTCAAAGTTCACCCAGCAATTTAAATAAGTAATGGTGATCTTTCAATTAGTAAGGAAATACTAATGAGGTTGTTTTTCAAGCTGGAATGTTAATAGGTTAATTTATTTACACTATGAAAGGTTTTGTCACAAAAGAGCCAGAAAACAACAGGTGATTGATAAGTTCATGGCCTAAGGCAGAAGGAGATGAGTTATTAACTTCAAACTTTCTGCATAATCACTCAAAGAGTTGAACTGCACGTGCATGTAACGAGAGCTGTATAACTCATCTCCTTCCACCTCAGGCCACGAACTTATCAATCACCCCTGCTGTGGACCACTTTCTGGAGGTCCAAGACGCCGACTTCTATAAAGAAGGGATCTGTATGCTCCATGACTGCTGGACTAAATGTGTAAATGTACGAGGAGATTATGTTGAAAAATAAATGTGCTAGGTTTTCTAAAATAGACTGCTTCTACCTTAGGCCACAGACTTATCAATCACCTCTCGTACAGTGAAAATAAAAACTGCAGGACTATACAAAAAGAATGGGGGTGGTGAGAGGAGACTGATCGGATTTTTTTCTTCAAAGGTTTGACAGACATATTGAGCTGAATTATCTCCCGTGTTGCATTATATTTCCCAATTACACACTATCCTCGTTATATGCATCTTCACAGTTACGCGAGGAACCTATTTCTACCAACTTCTTGTTAAATGCGATCAAGACTCACGGCTATGCGAGGAGCACTGCTTTCCCGCCAATACAAGTCACATGCGCACACCTCATAGTCTCACCCCTCCAGTCTCACGTTGGTTTTGGCAATGTGCGGATGTGCGACCTTGTGGTCTTAAATTGTTGTTCTTTTTACCTACGGTTCCTAAGCGTCCGATGTCAAGTTCTGGGCCATCACTTGAAAAAAAGTTGGAAATTATAAACAAGGCGGCGTCAGCTGAAGGTAACGCAGCTCTGGGACACTACTTCGGCCTGGGTGAATCCACGATCAGAAACATGAAGAAAAACGCTGAGAAAATAAAAAGTGCAGTGATTGATTCATCACAAGCGTCTTCAAAGATTGTTACCAAAGTGCGTAACCCGATTATGACCAAAATGGAGAAAATGTTGAGTTTGTACATTGAGCATGAAACAAAGAGGAAAACAACACTTAGTTCCGATCACCGTGTGAAAGCTTTAGAAATTTATGGTCGCCTTTGTTCAGAGACTAGTGAGGAAGTGTCAAGTGATATTGCTAGCTTTAATGCAAGTAGGGGATGGTTTTCTAAGTTTGTTAATTGTCACAGGCTTTACAACTTAGCTGTGCGTGGTGAACAAGCCAGTGCTGACCACGAAGCTGCTGAACGCTACCGTGCAGTTGCGGGCTATGATTGCTGAGATAGGCATCACAACGAAGCAGGTGTTTAATGCAGACGAGACTGGGCTTTTTAGGAAGCGTATGCCGAAACGCACTTAAACAAGTAAGAATGAAAAAACTGCGTCAGGTTTCAAGGCAGCAAAGGATAGACTGACATTGCTTATGTGTTCCAATGCCGAAGGAGACTAAGATGAAGCCTCTCGTAGTTTACCATTCACTAAACCCCCTTGAGTAAGAATATGCTTCCTGTCCACTGGGCAGCTAACAAGGAAGCATGGGTCACTGGTCAAATCTTTGAAGATTGGTGTTGCTAATCATTTTGCGGTTGAGGCTGAACGCTACTGCTGGGAGCAGAATCTTGCCTTTAAAGTTCTTTTGTTGCTTGACAATGCGCCAGCCCATCCTAAACATTTGGACAGCATTCATCCTAACATAACAGTGCGTTTCCTGCCACCAAACACAACATCACTGATTCAACCACTTGACCAAGGTGTGATACCCACATTCAAGGCGTATTTTTTTACGGCGAACTGTCTCTCAGATGCTGCAAGCAACAGACGATTTTGAAAATCCCGGGAGTTTACCAACAGTGAGGGAATGGTGGAAGTCCTTCAACATTAGACATGCCATCAACAACATTGATGAATCCTGGAAATTTTCCACGCTCTCAATGGAGCATGGAAATCAATTTGGGCGGAGTGTGTGCACACCCTCAAGGGATTTCCTGCTTTCACTGCAACTGTCCAGGACTGTGTGGCCCTGAGCCATAACATTGATGGGAAAGGATTCTCAGATCTCGAGAATGCTGACGTGGTAGAACTCCTGGATTCTCATGATGAAGAATTAAGTGTGGATGACCTTCTGCGTTTAACGCAGACTGAAGGTGATAACGAAGAATAAGAAAGTGTCGAGTTGCAGGTAAATGATTTTACTCTGAAGCAACTGGCAGAATTTTTTAAGGTTGCGGAACACTTGGCACAAATGGTGATGGACATGGACCCAAGTTTAGAACGGATTCAGCATTTCAGTCGTTCCCTGCAGTCAAGCCTTCTTCCCTACAAGCAAATTTATGCTGAAAAACAAAATGCTGTCAAGCAAACAACCCTCACCACTTTCTTCAAACCGGTGTCGTCATCTGCTGCCGGTGGTACTGAGAGTTCTGTGAGTCTTCCCTCACCCCTTGCTGTCCTTGATGATCCTGATGACACACAACCATCCACCTCATCGATGTAAAGCTGCCCGACACCACAACAGCCACTCATCTCCCGGAGCGAACACACCTGCCACTGTTGGTGAGTACTGTACTGTACACCCTAGTATGTTAACTTTCTCCGATTTACTACATTGAATATTACCTTAAATTGATTAAATATAATACGAATGTTGCCTTGTGGTGCTGCTTTTGTGTGGTATTGGTATGAAAATGTGAATAAATTACAGATAAAACTTATTTAGGAAGCCTCCAGAACGCATCCCTATTTTGTCCATTTAAATAATTATTCACATTATGCGTCAACTTAGAGGAACATATCCCCGCATATAACCAGGGTAGGGTGTACATGAATGATTAATAGAGGGGACATATTAAAGTTCATAATTTCCAGACTAACAAGACGAAGCTCAGACAGCTTAAATGCCAAAATTCTGAACCATGCAGTTCACCCACTCAAACTCATGTCAGTTGATGAGCACAGTACCATTAAAATGAGTAGTAGGTGAGTGGCTATTGCTGGAGGCAGTGTTATTGTTTCATTTTGACTTGTATTGAAAAATGAGAATTTTGAGCCTGGATAATCCGATTATATGTAGATCCAAGGATATGAGAGAAGCAAAAATGTAAATGAAAAAGGCAAAATTGCCCAGCTGCGGGGGGGGGCGGTCAAATTATAAATTGTTTTCACTCACCAAGATATTAAATGCAGAACAGATCATTTTCCAAAGCTTTATTTTAACAAGTTGCAATAATGATTTTTGAATTAGATACTCTAAAGTTTTTATGAACTAGCCAACAGGTCCCATATGTACAGGCAAAATAAAATTAATCACCTGTACAAATTTAATTATATTCAAAGAAATCTTTTTCAAATGATTAAATGTGCAAACATTCTCAATGACAGTAACTACATTTTTTATTGAATGATAATTCAATCAGGCCCCAAGGTCTGTAGTAAGTATTAACTTTTGACAATATTTATAGGGTATATTAATATATGAACCATAATGAAGGCAAATAATTGTTCCCATCAGGAACCATTAGTGTTTCTTTGCATGGATGATACATTGTTGAATGATACATTCTGTTTATAAAGTAGCTTTAATGAGTAGTCCTGGGGTAATATTTCAATGAATAAGTGCAGAGTACGTTGTTTTTTGAATTCAAGCAAATGTAGCTGCCCTAATTATATACATACACTTTGGATTAGATATGAACAAAACAATTGTTTTTACAAATGTTAATCTTTACATTGTTGCCACAGTATAAATAGTACCATATGTTCTGTTAGACAGCATTTCCCAGGTAAAGACATGAAAAGCACAGGGCTCCAGATAGCCAGGCTTGGCAGAAGTACAATATAGCCTATGTAGCATTCCAAAACTCAGTTCAACCAGAGTCAAAGGAATTAAACTTAAGACGCAGTGCTAAATGCACAGAAGCAAATAACAATCAAACTTGGAAACAATGCTTAACTTTGCAATATCTATTTAACCTCCAATTATGAATTTTGATCAACATTTTAAAACATTATTTAGAAAGGTCTTTTAATCTGCTTCCATTTCAATTCAAATGCAAATACAGAACTTGTACTTTTTTTATCTTCCTTAATACCTAGATAAATTTACAAAATTCTCAGTTTCAATGCCCATTTGATTTCTGCCTTTTTGTTCCAGTTTTATAAAAAAGGAAAAAGGCGTTTCTTTAAAATGTATACAACAGTAGCCAAAAACAAAGCCAGTGCAAGGAAAATCAGCAGTTTGTCAGTCATCTCTCTGCGATTGTATTTTGTGATCAGCTTGCGACCCAGTTGAATTGTGCCTGTCATGTTTTTAAATTCTTCATTTGTATCTTGCACAGTTCTTGAGGATGTTGCTTCAATAAAAGAGAACATGCTAATTAAAGAGTAATATTAAATCAACAAAATGTAGCACCAAAGTAAATGAAGCATCAATGTACAAGAAGCATCAAATACTGAGGTAACTATAAATTTTTTTTAAAAATCAAGATGCACATTGCAACCAAAAGTGATAATCGGTTGTTCTCAGTTGAGAATGAAGAATAATTAACAAAACGATGTTAGGATATTAATCTGGTGCTTTATGACATGCTCAGGTTATTCAAAGCTCCTCACAATACATTAAATTCCTTTTGGCAGTATGTCCACTATGTATAAAATCGATCACCATCCACATTTCACATGCCCAAAGCCTTCAACTGTCAAATTATACCAGATTCTTAAAAAGCAGTAATAAGTAAACATTTAACTGTTTGTGAAATTTTGGGAAAACTAAGACAATCTATTGACCTGGGTAGGAAATGAGTTAGGAAGGAGACAACTAATAGTGACCTGTACCGGGTCCTAACCTTTTCATGGCTTCTTAGTCAAAAACCTTCGATAAAGGAACAGACAGCATGATGTCCAGGTCTGAGGTTGACGCACTAATTTAGACACAAAGTGATATAACTGAGTACAGAAAAAGTCTGATTGAACAAAAGTGTGGCAGATTGTCCTCAAAGTGGGAAGCACCAGTCCATCTGCCATTGGATCCAAAAAAGATGGATCGAGGTATGAGAATGCAGGAAAATACACAATTCTTAGAAGAGTTGGCAGAGAGTGTCAATCTCCCTTGACCACAGAATCTAGATTTGGGCCATATCTACCCAAAACAAAAGATCTTCCAGGATTGAGACGAAGAGGAATTCTCCATGCAGAGAGTTACAAATCTCTGGAATTTTCTACTTTTGCTGTCTGCTGACCAATGACTGAATGGTGGAGTGGATGTAAGGGAGATGCAAGACCTACTCCTGTCACTTATTCCTCAGGTTTAATGTATATTGGCATCAAGGCATCACTTACTGTTATAAGAGAAAATCAGCAGCATGTCCTTATGCTTTTAGGTAAGTTTAGAAATAATCACGATGATGAGGTAAAACTAGATGTGGAAACTGTTACCGTTTTTCTGCTGTTGTGAAGTACCAACAAATACGAAAAGGTAAAAGATAGATGCAGGGGCAGGGAATAAGGAATCCCTACATCAATCTGCACATCTGCACTTAAGCAGACAGGTTACTCTAGAAATTGCTCAGGTTTTCATTCTATAATGACAGAAAATACTGACATATTTACCAAAAATACAGTAAAATAAGACCAATGTTACACGCCCAATTTAATCAATTGAAACCAAGTTCTGGCAATTTCACCTTCTTCTTGGAACTATTTTAATTGCTAGGTGTTCAGAATCCCTTTTCAATATTCAGTAACAGAGAGATAATAAATAAGTATATTCCTCCAAGAGGACCACAACCTTGTTGTAGGGTTTGGAGGCTTGCATGCCTCAGTGACTGGAGAGCTGTGTTGGCTGGACTCAGGGCATTATGCTTTAGCTCTTGATAGGGTCACCCATACCAAACAGGTCAAAGGGCAAAGGCCAGACCAAGAGTGACCCACCTGTCCTCCAGGTTCAGAGGTTCATCTCAGGGCTAACAACCCTGACTGGTAAAACAAAATTGTCACAGAAACAGCAATGAAGAATCCGTCTACATCTGAGTGTGGTGGCATTCCCAAGTCTGCAGCCGGGACTTGCATGGCTGACAGAAGTGAAAACTGAGAAGAAACCACTGACATGATGAAGGAAGCCCTCAGCACCACCAAAGATTGAGGACCTGCATTGCTGCTCTAAACTCCAGTGGTGTAATGGGTAATAACTAAGTAATACGCATGTAAGTATTTCAACTTACCGAGTGTCTGCACTGATTCTTCGCTCTGCTGTACTTGTTGTGACATCATCCTGCTGATTGTCATCAAGCTCTCGGTAATGCTGCTGGCAGTCTGTACTAAGCCCTCCTTTGTCATCTTTCTGAAATCGAATAAAATTTAATTCATTTCAGCAGCAACAATTCTTCTGTTGCTTCTCCATTACTTGGTCATAGTAAAATAAATTACATTAAAGTACTTTGAATAATTTGATTAGTTTCTAACTGGAATATATATATATATATATATATAAAATGTTGTAAAAAAAAATGGAAATCTGACAAAAAGACTCTATTTTCCAGAAAATAGAGAACACTAAGAAGAATAAATCTCAAGTGCACTCAAAATCTACAAGTCACTGGTAAATTTCCTTTTCACCTCCCAAAATATACTAAGATTTTTTCCTCAGCCATCACTTTTCAATACTCCTTAAATTTCAGCACAATATAATATGTTGCGATGCTGCCGTTTGCACCTGTTTTCAAATATAATGGAAGTAGATGCTACCAACCTATAATATTTAGTTAAAACTGTTAAAGGATTACTGGTTTAAATATATTTAAAGTTTAATTCTTGAAGATATAAATTTTAACTTCAGTTGTGTTACAATTATATTCAGTGACCACTCTATTAGATACACATGTACACCCTCTTGTTAATCCAAATACCTAATCAACCAATCATGTGGCAGCAACCCAATGCACAAAAGCATGCAGGCATGGTCAAGAGGTTCAGTTGTTCACACCAGACATCAGAATGGGAAGAAATGTGATCTAAGTGACCTTGACCATGGACTGATTGTTGGTGCCAGAAAGGATGGTTTCAGCATCTCAGAAACATCCGATCTCCTGGCATTTTCACATACAGCAACCTCTAGCGTTTACAGAGAATAGTGTGGAAAAACAAAAAAAACATCCAGTGAGTGGCAGTTCCATGGGCAAAAATGGCCTGTTTTTGAGAAAGGTCAAAGGAAAATGGCCAGATTGGTTCAAGCTGACAGGAAGGTGATAGTAACTCCAATAACCAGATATCACAAGTGTTGTGTAGACCTGCATCACTGAATGCACAACATGTTGAATCTTGGAGTCGAGGAGCTCCAGCAGCAGAAGACCACACCACGTTCCACTCTGGTATCTAATAAAGTGGCTTCTGAGAGTATATGAGCAAGAAAAAAATTCAAAAGTGTAGGTCACAGCATATCACAGTAAAAGGGGAGGAAGTAAAGCAAACAGCACAATGCTGCAGAAGCTAAAAGTTAAAGTCTACAACAGATCACTATGTAACCTGTACTACTGGATGTGCAGCACAAGCCTGGGTTTTATGACAAGAGGCAAAAGCTAACCATCTTTACCTGTGTTACTAACTGTTGGTTCCTAACTGAAAGATTCAAGCAGGCAGCAGTCAAGGACAGTTCAAAAAAATCACAATTGTAAACTAATGTTCAAATATTTTACTGGATGCCAAATAAAGACTGGAACAGTGATATAAAATTAAGGCAGAAACTAAGTTATTTAAGAGTAATAATATTTATTAACATCAAATTGAACATATTTTCAAATATTCTTCCAAGGGAACTATAATCGTTCATATTTTTTTAGGAACAGATTCAATGGATTCTGTTCAATTGTGCTATTGGTTAATCAGGGCAGCCACTTATTTGGGACAACTGTTAAAGAACAAAAACCAATCGAGAAAATAGCCGGGATTACCTTTGTTTATTTGGTACACTATGCAACTTAATTGAGACTGGAAACTGTTGCCGAACAGTTTCTAATTAGCATCAGTTGTGTGCACTTGTGTGGCTGTTAGACACTATACTGTGCCTAAAGTCAGCTGTTTTAAAATAGTGTCGGTTACGTGTGTTTGTGTTCAGAAAGCAGTGATTTTTATCACTGATAGTTGGCAAGAAATAAGTAGTAAGACAATTCCGAACCGTTTTGCTCACTGTAGTTTCAAGCATTCAGGCTTGGAGATGCCAGAAACAGCCAGGAGTGAAAATGAAATTATTTCACCCCTTACACAAGTAAGGAACTATGAAGAATTTGAAGCTATCAACAATCATCTCGAATGTTACAATGAAAACCTTATATGAAAGCAGTGTATTATCTATACTAGGTGCCTACGCTGATTTTGTTCATTTACAGTCAATCAACAGAACAAAGCAATGTACTCTGTATGATTTCCTCCATCGATAACTATTCAGAACTAATACATGATGTTATAGTACCCTAGCAGTATTGGTAGTGCTCTAATTTGTCCAGTACTTCATTTAAATACAAAATTTGTTAAGCAGTTTGTATTTTTTATATACCTTTTTACCTATTTTAATGAAATTTCAGCTATTTAAGGCAGCCACGTAATTGGGCCAAAATGTACTGTTCCCAATGTGACCCAATTAACCAGAATCCACTGTATATTTTATAGCAGTAATTACAGATTAGTATTAAAAGGTCACTTTCACCTCATAAAACATTTACTGTTTATTTTACAATGAGAACAGATTCTCAGCATTTTCGATTCTTGGCAGTTGTTTACTAACTTGTGGAATGTTTCTGGATAAATTTCAAAAATGCACCTGGTAGTAGAGGGTCAGGGAAAATAAATTTAACAAAAAGGATCTGATTTTTATGATGAAATGATAAACTGGCTTATCTACCACAGTTACAAGTAAAAATTCAAGCCGGTGTCACATGCCTAAATCAATTTAGGATTAAGTTTTGGCAATTTCTGCAAGGTCTCAGAATGATTTTGAGTAATGTGCTCAAAATCACTTTTCAATAGTCAATAATCAAAGAACTAATTACAGATGCAGAAAGCTGAAAAACGAAATTGTTGAAAATGCTCAAATTAATTTGTGTAGAAAATACAGTTAACATTTTAGAATGGTTGTTGTCAAGATACGTTTCTGAAATTCAGAAACATTTGAAAGCTATTAAATGTTAATCACATTACTTAAATTTGAAAAAAGGTATTACATCAGTTACTAAAACTGTAATAAAAACAAAACTAAAGATGTTTAAACAATTTCAATTAAAATCAAATCTATAGATAGAAACACAACACCTCACACCATTCTCCAGTTGCAGTTTAAGAAGGCACTACTGAAGGCGAGTGACAGCTTACTGGTAGTTCGAAAGGCAAGAAATTAGACTAAAACATTATTAATAACACCTTTTCTGAAGTAAATTATAATCAACTATTACTGCAAACAACAGAGGAGAGCGAAGACGAAGCAAATTTGAGGGATGAGCCGTGTTGGTGCGTTGCAAAGTCAACACAGATAAGTTGGAATGAGCAATTGGGAGAGGAGGAATCAAAGCAGAGGAGTCCTGATGCTCATCCAACTAACACGGGTACACTGCTGGGTCGCTCTAAATGCTGAGCTGATTTGGAGAGGTTGAGAACGACTTCGGGCTGGGCGGCGTGTTATAGACCCGGAGCATTTCACTGCGGCAGCTCCCAGGTCCTAATGCAAGGCACGATCTGTCGTTCAGACAATTTAACTGCCAGCCCAATTTAAATTCTTGCATCATGTTGTATGAGCACACTCCCCACTATAAGTACTGGAAGAAAGCCTGCATTCCACTGCTGGACTCCATGAGGTATTGAGTGTTGGGTGTACAGCTGGGAAGTCATTGCAGATAAATTCCAGGAAGTCTGAATCATCTGCATTCATGCACACTTGGGCTAGAGCAGGTACTTATGAGGGGAAATATAACCAGATCTACATTAAGTTTTGACATCTTTGCCAATCCTAATCAAATAATTTATTGCACAATATGTTCAAATTCATTTATTTATCACATGTACGTCGACACATACAGTGTCTTTTGCATTCAAAACCAACACAACCTAAGGATGTGCTGGGAGCAGCCTGCAAGTGTCGACACATTCTGGCGCC
The DNA here is from genome assembly GCF_963921235.1 of Mobula hypostoma. Classification (NCBI taxonomy): domain Eukaryota; kingdom Metazoa; phylum Chordata; class Chondrichthyes; order Myliobatiformes; family Myliobatidae; genus Mobula; species Mobula hypostoma. The sequence goes on along the minus strand of NC_086103.1, from coordinate 66,276,426 downwards.
AATAGAACACAGCCACAATGTTCAGCCGAACAAAATCAACAAAACAGCAGCAGCAAAACAAACCCCTTTCCACCCATCGATCCATTCACCCACTCACACACAGAGAAAATCCTCCAACTTCAGGACAGGCCACCTCTGAGCCTCCAGCCTCTACTGAATTCACAGACATCAGGCCTCGGCTTCCAGTCGACCATCAGGCGCCAGTCTTCGGTACTGACCCCAGAACACACCATTGCCAGGACCCCAAACTCCAGGCCTCAAACTCTGGACTCACCAACTTGCATACCTGCCCACATGGACCTACGATCCTGTTAATCCCACAGGGGCCTGTCCTGTCCTTTGTTGGAGAGAGCACCATCCCTCTTCCTTGCTAGTCTTTGTTCACAGTACTTTGTCCATAAATGTCCTTCATTCGCATCTTGGCTGGCATGGAGCAGAAGCCTATATTCTGGCCTGACCTCCAACTCCCCACATCCTTGTCCCTAAACCCTAACCTGCCTCCTCACTCCCTTGTCTCCAAAACCATCCCTATGAACCTAAAAAATCACTAGGTCTCAACAGAGATCACAGCTTGGCACCACTTTGATCAAATTCTTAAGACATTTTCCCTGGTGGGAGATTGTATACATAAATAAACTCCATTACCGTTGTCGAACTGAAGAATCTCCACTTCGAAAGAGTTCATCCTTTTCTTTAATGTCTATGGCAAACTTGCAGGCCAGGTTTGCTTTTCGCCAAGCAGTTTGGTTGCTTTAAAAGAAGCACAGAAGCAACATGATTATACTATGTGGTGATGAACAATCAATTGCACCTTACTGCCAAAATTTATGGTCCACATGCACCCCTCCTTAAAATGTAAACTTTTAAAAAATATATTAATAGACCAGAAGCAGAAATGGATCCGAAAGAAAAAATGAGGCAAAACAGTGTAGAACCATTCTACTGGACTTCGGTTTTATGTCAGGTTCAGGAATGGAGAATAATTATAAATTCTTAGGCTCAGGTCAGGCCAGCTTAGTTCTGCATAATTTGTGTAAATAGTAGATATTAGACCTTTGCGCAATGGATTCATGCAGAGAAATATATCAACGACGTTTGTGTCGGGTGCCTCAGGGAAGTTTGATATCAAGGGGCTGATAAAATGTCTAATTTGCAAATATCAAGAAATGAGTGTTGGGTAGGTTAAACTTTGCAGACAGTTGTTCAAATGATGCAAAACAGTTGTCTATAAAAAGATCTTTAAAGCGCCAGATGCCCTTTCTGTACCAATCTTGACATGTTGGATCATGTATAGAAGAGATGATTATATAGGACTTGAAAGAGAGAAGCCATGGAGACCACTATGCTTTCTGAACTGAGCCCATACTCTCAGGGTGTGCCTGATAACAGGATTAACAATTGGTTTAGGCGTAAGAAAAGGGAGTGTGGATCCTAGAAGTGTGGAGATGGAGAAATTCCTAATAGAGTTTAGCTCCATTGCCACCCATATTGGGCAGTCAGATTGGTTGTAAAAATGAGACCAAAAGATGACACAGCGTATGTTAGCTGCCCAGTAATATAAGCAGAAATTGGGCAAAGCTATGCCCCCAATACTTTTAGATTTTTGAAGATGAACTTTGAATTATTCAGTCGGGGATGCTTGCCCTTCCATAAGTAGGACGATATAACTGAGTCTAACGAGTCAAAGAAGGCTTTAGGAATGAAAGTTGGTAGAATTGAAAAAGGTATAAGAATTTAGGAAGGATGTTCATTTCAACAACATTAATTCCGCCCATCAAGGACATGGACAGGGGTGACCACTGTGCTAGGCTCTGTTTTGTATGATTTAACAAATTAATGAAATTTTCTCCAAAAAGACACTTATGTTTCCTTGTTACTGTGAAACCGTTAGTCTTGCAAGACCATGGATGTGCGCCTGGAAAGTCTTCACTCTCCAGGGCGCAGGCCTGGGCAAGGTTGTATGGAAGTTGCCCATGCTGCAAGTCTCTCCTCTCCACGACACCAATGTTGTCCAAGGGAAGGGCATTAGGACCCATACAGCTTGGCACCAGTGTTGTCGCAGAGCAATGTGTGATTAAATGCCTTGCTCAAGGACACAACACATTGCCTTGGCTGGGGCTCGAACTCACGACCTTCAGGTCACTAGTCCAATGCCTTAACCACTTGGCCACGTGCCACAGCTCACACTGTGAAACCCAGGTAAGTAAACTGGTTGTTCACCGCCTTAAAAGGGAGGTTATGTAACTCTGACACTTGTGCTTCTCCATTTATCGGAAAAAGTTCGCTTGTGTAAATTAACTTTGTATCCTGAAAACTAGCTAAGTTTGTTAAGGAGTGAGAACATGGGGGGTAAGGAGGTGATCGGGTTTGATATAAAAAGTAAAAGATTATCAGCATAAAGGGAGATTTTGTGCTCAACTCCCTCCCTCCAAATCCCCGTCAGGTCCACACAACTACGGAACGCAATCGCCAGTGGCTCTGTGGCCAGATCAAAAAGTAAAGGGCTTAAAGGGCACCCTTGGCGGGTTCCACGTTTGAGGTTAAAAGGTTGGGATTGCTGAGAGTTGGTCAAAACAGAGGCGGTGGGATGCGAATATAACAATTTAATCCACGTGATAAAACTTGGTCCAAAATCAAATTTTTCTAAAGCAGCAAAGAGGTAATTCCATTCCACATGGTCAAACGCTTTCTCTGCGTCTAAGGAGATGACACATTCAGGGATCCCAACTGAAGGTGAATATAAAATATTTAATAGATGGCGAATATTAAAAAAGGGAGGCGGTTTTTAACAAAACCCGTTTGGTCTTCAGAAATAATTGAGGGTAGGATGTTCTCCAGTCTACAGGCCAGAACTTTAGCTAAGATTTTGACATCAACATTTAACAGAGAGATTGGCCTGTATGAAGAGCACTCTGTTGGGTCTTTGCCTCTCTTCACTAGAAGAATGACGCATGTCTCATTAAGTGATGCTGGCAGTTTACCTTGTTTAAATGAATTAGATAGAACCAAGGTTAGTTGAGGTAACAGCAGTGACAAAAATGATTTAAAGAATTCTACAGGGAACCCATCGGGTCCAGCAGATTTACCAGTCTGCTGTAACGAGATGGCTGAGGATATTTCCCCTAATGACATTAGCTCATTCAGTTTCATTCTGAGATCAGGAGAGAGCGTGGGGATATTTAAGCTGTTTAAAAAATTCTCGACCGAAATGTTATCATTTGGGGATTCAGAAGTGTAAAGTTGGGAGTAAAAATTCCTGAATGTGTTGTTAAGGAGGGAAGGAGATGATGGCGGTATGACGCAGCGCACACGGCCGCTCCGAAATGATATTGTATTTGTAAGTAGGTACCGTGCACAATTCTGATTTGATGGAGACAGACATGAGAAGCACGGAGGAACATCTGGAGAAACTTCTGAAATGCCCGCTTCGCTGCCGCTGCTACTGTGCGATCAAGAATCTCCGGAGGGGAAGGCCCCGAATCCTCCGCTTTGCCTATTGCCTGTTGCCGGGGTCAAAGCGCTCGGCAGAGATAGTGCTCAGTGTCGGAGGGCTGGTTGGAGGCTCGAAGTTTTTGGACGGACTCAAGAGTCAGCTGTGGTCAGGTGCTTCCAGGGTGCTGTATCGGCAAGTTTGCGGTGCTGGAAGTTCATGGCAGGGAGAGTTTTTCTTCCTCCTACCATCTGCGTGATGATGGGACTTTTCGAGAGACTTTGAGACTTTTTTTACCATGCCCATGGTCTGTTCTTTATCAAATTACGGTATTGTTTTGCACTGTTGTAACTATATGTTATAATTATATGGTTTTTGTCAGTTTTTCAGTCTTGGCCTGTCTTGTGTTTCTATGATATCATTCTGGAAGAACATTGTATCATTTCTTAATGCATGCATTACTAAATGACAATAAAAAAGGACTGCGTGTCCTCATAATCTAATCTAATCTAATTTCAGAATGATTTTAGGTGAAGCTTCCGTTCTCCATTCAAATTTTTGTGATGCATTGTTTGGTTTGAGGCCCCTTAATTGATTGGCTAAAAACTTACCAGATTTGTCACCATGTATATAGAACTGGCTCTTGCTCTTCAAAAGTTGACGTTCAATTGGGCGAGTGGAAATAAGATCAAACTTAGTTTGGAGTTCCACTTGTTTTTTTAAACAGCTATGGATTTTTAATTTGAGCATATCGTTGGTCTATTTCTTTAATTTGATTGGGCAGATCTAGTCATTCTCTATGAGTCTTTCTTTTCATATTCGCACTGTAGGAAATTATTTGACTCCTGAGGTATGTTTTCAAAGTATCCCAAACAACCAGGCTTGAGGTTTCAGGTGACGTATTGGTATTAAGGAAAAAGATTATCTGGTCCTCCATAAATTTTACAAAATCATTATCTGACAGTGAGGTCGAATTAAAATGCCAATACTTATTTATTTGAGGAAGGCCAGGAAGAAATATAGACAGGACAACCGGAGCATGGTCTGATATCACTATGTTCTGATAAACACAGGAACGGGCCGATGGAATCAGCTAATTATCAATTAGAAAGCGCCGAGCACATTGATGATGGTGTGTTAGACTAAGTCGTCGGAGTTTGGGTGGTGCAGTGGCCCCCACCCTCTGGGCAGCGATCCAATACTGACCCATGAAGCATGCAGCGGTGCAGCGGTAGCCGGGAGGCACACAGCACATCTTTAAGAAAAAAGCCGAAATAAACAAGCTAATTGATTAGGTGTTGCTCGGCACATAATTGTCGGCCCAGATCAGAGGCGATTGCCAATTGCATCGCCTCTGATCTGGGCCAACAATTACATGTCAGGTGGCACCTAATTAATTAGCTTGTTTATTTCGGCATTTTTCTTAAAGATGTGCTTGGTGCCTCCCGGCTACCACTGCATTCTCCACGAGTCGGAATCTGTCTGCGGCCTGGGGGTGAGGGTGGTGGGATACTGAGGTGTCATCTCATCATCATCTGTTTCCATTAGGGCAGGCAGGTCATCTTCTCCTATCTCTGCCTGCCTCGATGTCGAAGGTTGAGGTTCGTCGTCTGCTGTGGAAGGCTTGCTTGACTGCTGAGCCTCGCACATTTTTCTATCATACAGTTCTTTGTAAGCACTCAAACCATTCTGCAAATATCCCCTAAACCGATGTACCCTTTCAAAATTAAAGTCATACTTTATAATTGCAGCGAAAATCTCACGCAGTTGCTTCACATTCAGTTCGCTACTGCATTTGGTTTCGATTGTTATCCTTTCCTCTTCCAATTGCATCAGCTCTTCATCTATCAGTTCTTGGTCATGGGATGCCAAAACCTCTTCAACATCATCTTCCTCAACTTCCGCAAGCCAAACTCACTTTGTCCTTACTTCAATCACCACGATCGAAACGCTTAATTATGTCTTTTTTTATGCTAAGTGTAACATAAGGCTTTTCCGACACCCTAGAACTCATCTTGCAAACGGCTGCTCACCGGCACGTGTTTAAGCTAGAATGCCATTCCGAATCTGGGGGAGAGCGGCTGCTCGGGGCGCACGCTGTCTTTTATTGCGCGCTGCTTTTTCTCGTAACAGTGAAAACACCTTCTGTTAGCATAAACAGGTTACTAATGTAGGTCTTTCGTAACAGTGAGGTTTTGTAAAGCGAACGTTTGAAAAGAGGGGGGACACCTGTATCAGCTCTGAGGCAAAAATGTGAAATAAAGAGAAACAGGGCAGAAATAAATCCTGTATACCAACAGACATCCCTCCTTTCCCGGAAGTTCTGGGAGTCTCCCGCATATTGATAGCAGCTCCCTGGCACCCACAAATTATATACAATATCTCGGAAATTGAATTTTTTGAGAGCGAGCGAGTGACAGACATAACGAGAGAGTGACAGAGAGAGCATCCTGGTTGGTCTCTCTTTGTGCTAAGTAGTCCTATCAGTTTTCTCTGTGGGCAAGCTTTACAGTCGACCCCTCTCTCTCTCTCTCTCTCTCTCTCTTTCATTGTCCATCAGTTCAGTTTAGTGTCCTGCAGCACCATAACAGAGTGTTCCAAAAAAAGAAAATATAAAACGCACTTCACCCAGACTACACTAAAGTGTACCCCTGCCTAATAGGGGTCAAAAATAATGACAGTGTTGCTCGCTGCACTGTTTGCAACAGTGACTTTTCTATTGCCCATGGTGGGTTAAATGACTGTAAAAGATATGTTAAGGTGAGTCCTGGGTTATGTCTTAACTAACCTTGAAGGACTGGTGCCAAACTACAAAAGTCGGCCAGTTGATGAGTTCTGGGGGAAGCTGTGGAAAGTAAAATCTGTGAGCACAGGGCAGTTGAGATTCAAAGAGCTCTGCCAGTTGATGAAGCTGCTTCTGGTGCTGCCAAATTCTAATTGTGATGTAGAAAGGGCATTCAGCATGGTGCGTCACATTAAGACAGAATTCAGAAGTCAACTGTCTCACAAAACACTTGTGAATCTGATGCCTTGTAAAATTAACAAATTCATTGACACAGACTGCTATGAGGTTGAGACTTCCGGTTGAGGCCTCCCAGAAATGAGGTTGAGACCTCCCTGAAATGAGTTTTTGCAGGGTGGGATGTCTGTAACAAGGACTTCTAAGGGTTCTTAAAACAGTACCGGCATTGGAGTACCCTCCCACCACCCCCCCAACCCACAACAAGATGGCTGCCAGAGAGCATAGCAGCAAGCTCTTAAGAACAAAAATCATCCAACAGTACATCTTCCTGTCACTCATAGCGTCATCTTCTCCTCTGTTATTGTTATTTAAAGGAATCATTAAGGATTCAACACTCCTAAACTGACATTGTGCTTAGTGAAAGATAAAACAATTCCCCCAAAGTTTATTAAACATGGCTCTGAAAAATGAACCACAAAACAGAAATATAAACTGATATTTGAAAAAAAAATAAACAAACTTTACCCACTGCTCTTCCCATGAAAGGTTGCAGAGTTCGCTAAATTGGAGGTAAAAGGAAATACTCTTGAGAGAGAGAGAGAAAGAGAGAGAGAGCAGTCTGAGTGAATATTATTCCAACTATCGTGGTAGTCAGTACCTAACCCGGCCAAGTCAGACCAGATCTCACTATCCAAGCACCGCTAACGCTACCTGGCAGACGGTATGGGAGAAAAGTACTTTATGAAGAATTCAGTCTAGTGGGAAGGCTGTTGATGCATTTCCGTGCTTTGTCTACCAAGTGTAGCCATCTCTTGTCACCACTGGGAAGTGTGATACGGAGCCGTGCAGGGTACAGTAGAGAAGGCCTGAGTCCTCAGTTGTATAGCTCCATCATTACTTCTCTGTAGTCCGCTCGCAGGCTCAAAACTTCAGGAGAGTAGTCCTCCACAACCCGAATCTGCTGGCCACGGTATTCTAACTTCCCTCTCTGCTGGGCCTCTCTAACCAGGAGATCTTTAATCTAGTAGCAGTGCAGGCAAAGAATGACTACGCACGGTCTCTGTCCTGGGGCTGGTTTAGCTGCTAGTGAACGGTGGGCTCTATCAATCTCTGGTGGGGATGGGAGTGTCTCCTTCCCGAAGATCTCACAAAGCAGACTGGAAAAAAATTCCAGTAGGACGCCCACCTTCAATAGATTCCGGCAGGCCCAGGATACATAGGTTCTGCCATCTGCTCCGGCCCTCCAGGTCAGTAACTTTAGCCATTAGCTTGATATTGTTTTCACGTAAGCTGGAGCAGATGTTTTCCAGCTCACTGACACGCTGGCTCAGGTCGTCCATAGCGAGCTCGAGAGATAGTAGGCATTGGCCGTGGTCTTCCACTTTGCCTTGGATTTGGTCGAGCTTCGTTTCCAGTAGGCTGAAAAGGATTTAAATTCGGCCACTAACGCCTCACAATGTTGGTCTAGTAGCGTGGAGATAGCCTCTACTGTCAAGCCAGCCACCAAATCGACTTTTTTCCCCAAATTTAGTACTCTTTGAGGTCATTGTGAAGCAAGCATAGTCGCAGGCAGGGGGAAGAGCAAAAAGTCCAACAGTTTGGTATGAGAAAAGGGGGAAGAAGGAGTGTGGAGATAAAAAGTAGGAAGGAGCACCCGTTCTCTGTGACTATCCCATGTGGCGGCCAACCGGAAATCCCACTTGCATTTCAAGTGTTTTTCCAAGCCTGAGAGCTAAAACCAGACATCAAACCAGGCAAAAAGTCTGTATATTTTTGATGTAGACTTGTGTACTTGATATACTGGCTGCTGAAAGTGGTTTTCATTTTCTCGTAAGGCTGAACATGTTTACTTCTGCTCATTTTGTGAATATATCACAGATTCTAGTAAATATAATGTTTGTTACTCTGTTCTTAAATCTCACCATTTCTCTTTCTTATATAACAAAGAAGTCATTAAATCTAAGCAACACACATAAAAGTTGCTGGTGAACGCAGCAGGCTAGGCAGCATCTCTAGGAAGAGGTACAGTCGACGTTTCAGGCCGAGACCCTTCGTCAGGACTAACTGAAGGAAGAGTGAGTAAGGGATTTGAAAGTTGGAGGGGGAGGGGGAGATCCAAAATGATAGGAGAAGACAGGAGGGGGAGGGATGGAGCCAAGAGCTGGACAGGTGATAGGCAAAAGGGATACGAGAGGATCATGGGACAGGAGGTCCGGGAAGAAAGACAAGGAGGTGGGGGGGGACCCAGAGGATGGGCAAGGGGTATATTCAGAGGGACAGAGGGAGAAAAAGGAGAGTGAGAGAAAGAATGTGTGTATAAAAATAAGTAACAGATGGGGTACGAGGGGGAGGTGGGGCATTAGCGGAAGTTGGAGAAGTCGATGTTCATGCCATCAGGTTGGAGGCTACCCAGACGGAATATAAGGTGTTGTTCCTCCAACCTGAGTGTGGCTTCATCTTTACAGTAGAGGAGGCCGTGGATAGACATGTCAGAATGGGAATGGGATGTGGAATTAAAATGTGTGGCCACTGGGAGATCCTGCTTTCTCTGGCGGACAGAGCGTAGATGTTCAGCAAAGCGGTCTCCCAGTCTGCGTCGGGTCTCGCCAATATATAAAAGGCCACATCGGGAGCACCAGAATCATTAAATCTACTACACTTTCACTCTACTTTTGGAAAAATACAAACAGCCCCACAAAGACCATTAAGATTGTCATTCAAGAACAGCACTGAATCACAGCTGTCATTTTTGTACGAGTTCATTGGGTCAATTCAATTCCTTAGAAGACAAGTCTACTTACTTTGAAGTCAGTTTTGTCACTTGAACCCTGTTTTTAAAAAATGCTGCTTGCACTGAAATAGACACAAATAACATCATTTGGAGTCTGCAGGTTCTTACAAGTCATGAGGAATAAAGCAAAACTTTCAAAAAGGATTTGATTTCAGTGAGTTTATAAAAACTGACAAGAATTAATCCTAAGAGGTTAACTCGAATTCTTTAAAGTAGTCTCAGAAAAATAATTTTTCAAATGGCAATGCTTTACATTAACTAGGTGATTATTGACAATCAACATATAAAGAGTTGACTGATTTAAGAGAAGACCAGAATAAAAACTTGTTTGTTCCTCATCTATCATTCCTTTTTTATTAAGGATCAAGAATCAACTTTATTTTCCATATATATTAACACGTATTAGCAATTTGTTGTGGTGTCTTAGTGTGACATGCAACAAAAATCAATATTTAATACAGTAATATATTCAGAATCAGAAACTTAATTGCAAAAATATTATTTTTGATGTCAAAATACCATAAAGTACCCCAAAATCTGATAAGCCCAAGATTCCAAGCATGTTACAGGAAGAAGTTGTCAGAATTGTAATGTTTAAGTTACAAAATAATACTTAAACATTTGAAACAGAAATTATCTAAAGGAAGAAAATGCATTTAAGGTTAGCAAAGTACCCATTACCAAGGAACGTTGTCTCAGAAAGGCAGAGCCCATTATCAAGGACCTCCAGCATCCAGGGTATGCCCTTTTCTCACTGTTAGCATCAGGTAGGAGGTACAGAAGCCTGAAGTCACACACTCAAATGATTCAGGAACAGCTTCTTCCCCTCTGCCATCCAATTCCTAAATGGACATTGAACCCTTGGACACTACTTTTTTTTAAATATATAGTATTTCTGTTTCTCTGCGCGATTTTTATGTTCAATATATGTATATTGTATAAAGTATAATGAATAAGATTTACTTATTATTTTTTTTCTTCTATATTATGTACTGCATTGAACTGCTGCTACCAAGTTAACAAATTTCACATCACATGCCGGTGATAATAAACCTGATTCTGATTCTAACAAGCTGCAGCAATAGTGAAGCTGGCACAATATTAACCTGTGATATACAAATTGCATTTTAGCTATCAAGACAACTATGAGAGTTTAGTAAATTAGTGACAGACACTGAATTTATTGACATTTCTCAACTTAGAAAAGCTGTGATCCAATACTGCTGTCTTTTTAAAAGCATCATCTAGTCATGACATGGCAAACACATGTGAGATTTATCTAAACTTGCAGAGTGATAATGCTAACAATGGAAACAAGACAGATATCAATGATGAATTTGACCCACTGTTTGTCTTTATTCAGACATTGAGGTTTTTATCTGCAAGCCCAAGCAATGTGTGCATGCCACAAAAATTGCTGTGCTACAATTTTCAGATTTTCATCTTCAAAATCATTTACCTTAACATCTGTTTGTGATGATTCTCCACTTCAGCAAGCAACATCTGCTTATCAGATTCTTTGTCTTGTTCCTTAGCCATCTGTTCCAAATCCTTCAGAATAAATCAGGAAATCCTTAGTCATTTAGTCACAAAGATGTTGCATGACACTGCCGGGTAATGGACTGTGAGATCACCCTTGGGACCAACATTAACTTCACTAATAATCAGCATCGATAAAAACTAAGATCTCAATATTAATAAAGACAAGTTGTCACAATGCAAGATATCTTCCTCACATTTACAGCTCTCGCTTTACTTCCAATCAAACTGGTGCTGCAGGAAAGCAGCATCTGTTGTGAAGGACCCCCAACATTAATGGTACGCTCTCTTCTTGCTGTTGTCATTAGAAAGAAGGAACAGGAGCCTCAGGACTCACACCACCAGGTTCAGGAACTGTTATTACCCCTCAGCCATCAGGCTCTTGAACTAGAAGGGACAACTTCACTAATCTCATCACTGGACTGGCGCAAACCTACTGTATGGACTCATTTTCAGGGACTCTTCATCTCATGTTTTTGATGTTTATTGTTTATTTATTATTATTAATTTCTTTTTGTATTTTTCTTTGCACACTGGTTGTTTGTCCATCCTGCTGAGTGTTGTCATTCTATTGTGTTTCTTGTATTTACTGTAAATGTCTGCAAGAATGTGAATCTCAGGGTTGTAAATGGTGACATATGTACTTTGATAATAAATTTACTTTGAACTTTGAACTAGCTAGTCTGTGAACAAATCTTCCACTTTCTTTCTTTCTCTCTCTCACTCTCTCTTTTACCTTCTGCCTCTTTCCCTTACTGGTCTGTCTGCTCACCATTCGCCCATTCCTCTTCTCAACTTGCTTTCTCTCCCCTGCTGTTCTGCTTCTTCTCTGTTCACCTGCTGCTCTCCACATGCTTTTCCCATTCCATGTCCTAGTTTTCTTTCATATGCCTCCACCCCCCCCCATGTTTCTTTTTGCCTTTTCCAATTATCACTGTGCCAATCTGCCTACCACAGTGGGCTAATGGAGGAATAAGCTTTCAATTACCTCTCTAAAAAAGCAAAAGAAAATTTGCAGATGCTGGAAATCCAAGCAACACACACAAAATGCTGGAGGAAGTCAGCAGGCCAGGCAGCATCTATGGAAAAGAGTACAGTCGACATTTCGGGCTGAGACCCTTCATCAGAATTACCTTCCTAATGCAGGCATGAGGAGTAAAGTGTGAGATTAGGTACACATCAGTGGTTATGGGCCGGAATGAGCACAAGGTTAGGAAATTGGAAGTGAATCTGACCCTGAATTCCACTTTGAGAGCCGCACTGGGACGTGTGAAATTGTATTGAGGTTTTAAGAGATTGCAAATTGAATGAAGACTCCTTTGTCAAAGCCTAGACTGGATGAATAATTGTTCCTCTGAGAAATTTGGAGAGCAGTGTGACTCCATGAGAAGGCTAGTTTAAAAGTCATTTCACTACATACGTGTATATAACCGCATAATGTATGAAAAGAGACAGCATTTCTCCGAACCATGGTGTAACAGTAGTACACATGATAACTTATGAAGGTAAGGGTAAAATCTACAGATGAATCATACATAAGTAACAAACTAAAGTACATTAATATTAAATATTGCACTAGAACAGATTAACCAGTGACACTTCGAATACGATGCGGTAGGGAATTCAGAAGCTTAATGGCCTGGGGGAAGAAACTGTTTCCCATTCTGACTGTTCTTGTTTTTATACATACGAGTCTCCTGCCTGATGGTAGAAAGTCAAACAGGATGTTGGATGGATGGATGGAATCCTTAATAATACTAAGGGCCCTGAGTACACAGCGCTCCTGATAAATGTCCCTGATGGATAGTTGTCATAAGGGGGGGCGCTGGAGGTGGACCCACATGCAAGGCACAGACACTGAAGTACAAGGAACAGGACTAGGTTAGTCAAGAAAGCAAGGGAAGTGGGGAAGAAAGGATGCTGGACATGACATAGGCCCTGGACGAGACAAGGATACAGAGCCTGGGCTAGGACTTGACTAGGATAGCGGAACCAGGACATGGAACTTAGAACTAGGAGCCTGGGCTTGGACTCCAAGCCAGAGACTGGACAAGGACCCGAAACCTGGGTCTTGACTTGGGCTCGGACCCCGGATCTAGGTGAAGATATGACGAGGCTTGGGTTCTTCGGTGCTAGGGTACTTTGAGGCTTGAGTATGGACTCCAAGTCAGAGACTGGGCAAGGACCCAGAACCTGGGACTTGACTCGGGCTCGGACTCCAGAACTAGGCAAGAACAAGACGTGGCTACAGGATGAGGAGAGGCAACAGGACTGGATATGAGACTCCTGGACAGGGTGAGGGAACCCCAGCACCAGGGTGGGCAAGCTACTCCTGGACTGGGTGAGACACATGGACAAGACGAGAACACAAAGCCGTGGCTTGGACAGGACAAGGTTCCTGGATCGTGGCTAGGACTGGACAAGACCCCGAAGCCTTGACTTGATGGAGGCAGAGACAAGAACATGGAACACAGAGCCGTGACCCCTCCTTGGAAACAGGACGTAGGGCTGGGACTCATACCAGAACACAGAGCCGAGAACCCTCCTTGGGTACAGGACATAGGGCCCGGACTCATTACACAGAATGCAGAATACAATGAGACAGTTCCCAACACAAGGTAGCGGCAGACGGCCGGACCTACCTAGCGAAGGTGTGGACACAGACAGTTTCCAACACTAGGTAGCGGCAAATGGCCGGACCTACCTAGTGAAGTCGTGGACACAGAGACAGTTCAAAACAATGATAGACAGTTCCCTATCTTGCTCTGGCGATAGAACTAGACAGCGGTGCAGGCGAGGGTTACAGGCGAGGCAAGGGTTCAGACGAGGCGAAGCAAGGCTTCAGGCAAGGCAACAGAAGGAAGGGGAACATAAAGGATTCAGACATGGGGTATGGACAGGAACAATTCAGCAGCCAGAGGCTAAATCCTGAAGGTATTTATGAAGCCAGCCCAAACGACAATCAGCTGCCTCAACAGAAACTGGGGAAAACTGGAAAACCTGGAATATGGAACATGGACCAGACCGTGAACCGGAATATGGATTTCACGGACCGGAACATGACAGTAGTAGGGAGATCCCGATGATCCTCTCAGCTGTTCTCACAGTACTTTATAGGGACTTCCGCTCCAATGCTCGGCTGCTCTCATACCAGATGGAGATGCAACTTGTCAGGATGCCCTCAATGGTGCTCCTATAAAACACAGTTAAGATGGGGCGGGGGGGGGGGTTGAGGAAGCCTTGCTTGCCTCAGTCTTCTTAGGAAGTGGAAGCATGCTATGCTTTCTTGTTCAGGGTGGTGATATTTATTCAGGGAGCCTTAGTCTGATTAGTTCCAAAGATTGAAGGGTTGAATACTAGAAGTTTACTGACACTAACCTCAGGAGAGGCGGAATATACAGTAACTGAAATTGAAATGAAAACTAAAACTGAGCATCAATGAGAAACAAACTATAACTGTCTAACCACTGTTCACAGGTGTCAGTTTATATAATTCCAACTATACAAAGCAAGAGAATGCCTATGATGGGAACTAAAAGCAGCTCAATGAACACCAGATTTCAAAATCGTTCCTTATTCAGGGCAGTATCTAAATTGGTTGCCTTTCTTTTTTTAAGAAATATAATGTATTGATCGTGTGCTGGGTTTAATTGATGTTTGTAGTTTAGCTGGGACTATTATTTAACATTTATCTACTTAATCTTCCAAGAATTCACTCACCTGTATTCGAAGTCTGAGTTGGTGAAACATTTCTTTCACTTTGGCATTTAGTTCTGTGAGAAGACTCAAGGGCCCAGGGCTATCTCTGATATCCTGTAGATACATCAACAAGTGTTCTGTTCATTGGGTTTAAACACCAGACAGCCATATCCCATTACTAGGGATTCTTACCACTAACAGATTAAAATCAAACTATAATACTTCAGGATTATTTAATATCTTTGAATTTTTAATGAAAAACTAAATTTGAAAATATGCCAAGTGCTAGCTATTAATATAAAAAACAATAATGTTGGAAAGTTAGAGCAGACTAATGAGCAAGAGATAGACATTTAAACATTTCATTGAGAACAACAATATCAGCATAACTCATTCTTATTTAGAGATACAGCACAGTACAGGCTCTTCTGGCTCAATGAACCTACGGTGCCCAATTACACCCATTTGGCCTGCTAACCTGTGCATCTTTCAAATGTGGGAGGATACTGGAACAATCAGAGGAAACCCATGCGGTCATGCGAAGAACGTACAAATTCCTTACAATGATGGAATTGAACCCGAATCACTGGCGCTGTAATATCATTTTGCTGCTATGTCATCATGCCTCCAATTTTATTTATAAAATAAATCATCAGTTTATCATTGCTAAAATTTTATAATTTAACAAGAGAATTAAGAAGTTTCAACTGTCAGCAAGAAAGTTTCATTTTGAATCCCAAATTACATCTTAAATGAAAACTATAATCTAGCCAAATTGATTTAGATGGCAAAGTACAGCAATCTGGTACAAATCCTAATTGCTTAGAATTCAACAGGCATGACTACTTCAGTAACTTATGGAGAAGCGTGAATCCCCTGTAGCATAGTCTGACAACATTTAACAGCTGTTGGCAGGACAGGACTGAGTGATCATCTGTGCTGTTAAGAATATGGTACTGGCTATTTTACCCCACTCATTCTTATGCTACGTACAAATGAAAAATAAATACAGTGAATTCCAGTTAGGCCATTGTTTAATTGTGGCAGCCACTTATTTGGGACAACTCTTAAGAACAAAAACGAAATAAATTGTCAGGATTCCCTTCATTTATTTAGGACAATATGCCACTTAATTGGGGCAGGAGATTTACCAAACAGGTTCTAACTAGCATCAGTTGTGTGCAAATGTGTGCCCATTAAGACACTACACCTTGCTTAGAGAGAAAAGTTTTTAAACACCATCAATGTGTTCAAAAAAGTGAATTTTGTGATTGATATTGCCAAGAAATAAGCAGCAAGAGAATTCTGAACTGTTTTGCTCTGTGCAGTTTCAAGCATGGCAGAAACAGCTGGGAGTGAAAATGAAACAATTCCACTACTTCAGCAAGTTAAGAACTACAAAAAAATTTGAAGGTATCGACAATCATCTTGAATGTTACACTGAAAATGAAAATTTGGAGGATGCAATTGTCTATAGCATAATATGATGGCAGTCCATTTTCTGCACTAGGTGTCTGCGCTGATTTTATTCTTTGCATACACTGGATGAATTCCTCTGTCGATAACCATTAGGAACTGATGCACAGTTTTATGGTACTGTTGTACTATTGGTAGTGTTCAAAACCATCTTTTAATACCTTAATCACGTCAAAACTAATCAGTAAACTCCAAGACCTGGGCTTGTACCCCCTTATGCAATTGGATCCTGGGTTTCTTCTCTTGCAGACTCCACTCAGCTGGATTGGCAAAAATAATTCCTCCACAATTTGCATTAGCACAGGTGCACCACAGGGCTGTGTGCTTAGCCCCGTTCTACTCACTTTACACCTATGACTGTGTGGCTAAGCACAGCTCCAACACCATATACAAGTTCATTGATGACACCATGTTGTGGGCCGTATCAAAGGTGGTGATGAATCAGCATACAGGAGGGAGATTGAAAACTTGGCTGAGTGGTGTCATAGCAACAACCTCTCACTGTCAGCAAGACCAAGGAACTGATCATACAATTCAGGAGAAGGAAACCAGAGGTCAATGAGCCAGTACTCATCGGAGAGTCAGCAACTTTAAAGTCCTGGGTGTCACTATCTTAGAGGATCTGTCCTGGACCCATCACATAAATGTAATTGCAAAGAAAGCACGACAGTGCCTCTACTTCCTTAGAAGGCTACAGTGATTCAGCATGACATCAGAAACCTTGACAAACTTCCATAGATGTATGGTGGAAAGTGTATTAACTGGCTGCATTATGACCCGGTATGGGAACACCAATGCCTTTAAGCGGAAAGTCCGACAAAAGGTAGTGGATTCGGCCCAGTACATCACGGGTAAAACCCTCCCAACCATTGAGCACATCTACATGAAACGTTGTCATAAAAAAGCAGCACCCATCATCAAAGATCCTCACCAGCCAGGCCATGCCCTTTTGTCACTGCTGCCTCAGGACTCACACCACCAGGTTCAAGAACAGTTACCAGCCCTCGACCATCAAAGAGGATAACCACACCCATTCTATTTCTGGTGTTCCCACAACTAATGATCTCACTTTAAGGACTCCTTATCTTGTTATTTCATGCTTTTGTTACTTATTGCTATTTATTTATATTTGCATTTGCAGAGTTTGTTGTTCATTAGTCCAGTTTACAGTTACTGTTCTATAGACTTGCTGAGTATGCCTGCAGGAAAAAAAATCTGAGGGTTGTAAGTGGTGACATACTCTATATGTACTCTGATAATAAATTTTACTTTGAGCGTTGAACTCTAATTTATTCTGTATTTAATTTAAATACAGAATTTGTTACTCAGTTTGTCCTTTTAATAGCTTTTTAATCATTTCCAGAAACTTTGACTAAATGGGGCAAAATGTACTGGCCATGATGTGTCCCAATTACCCAGAACCCACTGTATTATGAATAAACCATTCAACCTCTGTAATCCTTTCAACAAGAATGAAGCTGAGGGCTTCAGTGATTCCTAATCCTTCATACTCTTACCCAAAATAAAATCCTGTCAAATTCCATTTCGACGATTCCAAATGATCAAGTAGCCACTGTTATTCAGTGAGGAATCCAGATTTGCCTTTTTTTCCTGGGGAGGGAGGAAAGTGTTTCCTGATTTCACTACCAAATGATGGACCTCAAAAATTAAGGAGTGCACATTTCTTTCTGAATCTCTGTCCATAAGAAATAGCTTCCACCAGCTCAGGTCCTCCATATGATCTCACATTTCTCAGTTTGATCATCCATCATCAGAAGATTTATATGCCTCTTCAGAATGTGAGTTTTGATACAATTCTGACAAAAGTATGCTACCTTGATTTTTTTATATTCTAGCCCTCTTGATGTAAACCCAAAATGTCTCAATGCTTCAGTATTTCAATTGTCTCAATACTGCACAGTAAGTCTATACACAAAGTGGAGCCAAAAAATTAAACACAAGAACATTAGAAAGCTTTTGACAAGAACAAGCCATTCAGCCCAGCAAAGCTTGTCGAATTCCTATTCACATAGTGTGTTGAAATAACTGTCGTGTTTAGATTTGGAAGTCTCTAAGGGGTTCCTCTCCACTACATAACTAGGGAGTTTGTTCCATTTGTCCACAACTCGCTGTGTAAAGAAATGCTTCCTGATGCAAGTCTGAAATCTCCCTTTAACCAGCCTCCACCTCTGGCCCTGTGTCTTCGATGATGGATTAATTTTGAAGAGGCAGCTGGCATCCACTTTACTTATAACCTTAATGATTATCATATCTCCTCTCATTCTACATCCACTGAGGCTAAAAAGATCTAATTCTTTCAATCTTCTTTCATAGCCCATACCCTGCAGACCTGGAATGAGTTTTGTCGTCCTTCTCTGAACTCTCTCCAGTGCCTTCACATCCTTCACACAATATGGAGACCGAAACTGTACACAGTATTCAAGGTGAGGCCTCACAAGCGCATTATACAGCTTAAGGAGAATGTCTCTAGTCTTGAACTCCATTGAGAGCATTATACAGCTCAACATACTATTAGCCTTCCTAATCGCTTCTGTGCATTGTCTAGATGTTGATAGTGGTGAGTCTACCAGGACGCCCAAATCCTTCTCATACAGCACACTTGCTAACTGAAGACCCCCCACTGTATACTTATATCAAATATTTTCCACTTCCTATAGGTAAATCATTACATTTACATTCAATTTCATCTGCCATTTATCTGCCCACATCTGTATTTTGTTTAGATCTGTTTTGATTCTGCTGCCTTAATGCTATCAGCCCATCCCCCTAATTTTATGTCATCAGCAAACTTTACTAGTTTATTTGTTATGTGCTTATCCAAATTATTAATGTAAATTAAAAAGAGCAGCGGCCCCAAAACCGATCCCTGTGGAACCCCACTTTTAACATCTTCTAGGTGTAAAAATAATCCTCTCACCATAACTCATTTTCTGTTTTTGAACCAATTCTGCACACCTTATCCTGAATCCTTGGCTCCTGTAATTTGATATTAAACTTTTGTGGGGCACCTTGTCAAAAGCCTTCTGAAAGTCCAAGTAAGTAATATCAACCGCTCTATTGTTATCATAAATTTTAGTTGCCATTTCATAGATCTCCAGCATATTAGTAAAACATGATCTCCCCTTTCTGAACCTATTCTGCAGATGTGGGAAATCCAAAGCAACACACATAAAATGCTGGAGGAGCTCAGCAGGTCAGGCAGCATCTAAGGAGGGGAATAAACAGTCAACGTTTCAGACGGAGACCCTTCATCAGGACCGGAAAGGAAGAGAGGAAGTAAAAATAGGAAGGTGGGGAGAGAGGTAGGAGCACAAGCTGGCAGGTGAGGGGGTGGGTGGGTGGAGTGAGGGGAATAAGATGAGAAGCTGGGAGATGATAGGTGGAATAGATAAAGGACTGAAAAAGGAGGAATCCAATAGGAAAGGAGAGTGGATCAGGGGAGAAAGGGGAGGAGGAAGGACACCAGGAGGTAATGGGCAGGTGAGGAGAAGGAAGGGGTAAGGGAATGGAAAAAAGGGAGAGGGGGGAATATTATCAAGTGTTAGAGAAATCAGTGTTCATGCTGTAGAGTTGGAGGCTACCTAGAAAGAATGAGGTAGAGCTCCTCCAACCTGAGAGTAGTTTCGTCGTGCATTAGAGGAAGCCATGTCGGAGAAGTGGAATTGAAATAGATGGCCTCCGGGAAATCCTGCCTGTTGCGGCACATGGAGCAAAGGTGGTCAACAAAGCAGCCCACCAATCTGCAGCAGGTCTCACTGACCAAAGGGTCCTTCCAAGTGAGGCAGCACGTTATCTGCGAGGCTGTTGGGGTCATCTACTGTATCCAGTGTGGCTTCCTCTATCGGTCAGACATTCGTCACTTAGAGTCAAGACCGCTTCATCTGGACTGAAAGAGGAGATGGGAGATAACAAGTATAAAAAGCGAAGGGAAGGAACGGAGCTTTCCACTTTTTAGCAGCATACAGACTGCAGGAGAAAATCAGCGAGTCAGACAGCAACTAATGAAGAGAAATGAACAGCTGACATTACAGTTCAGACGAAAGATATTCTAAAATATCAACTATCCATTTTCCTTCATAGATGCTGCATAATCCAGTGAGTTCCTCCAGTAACCCGTGTTGCTCATGATGCCAGTATTTGAAGTCTCTTGTGCGGATCTTTTTTATATTGACTATATCACTCTATCCTTCTGCCCACACAAAGGGCCTCGAACTGAAACACTGACTGTCCATTTCCCACCACAGATACTGCTTGACGTGCTGAGTCTCACCAGCATTATATCTTATCGCCCTAGCTGCTGACATTATCTACAAAGGAACAAAGATGCTCCTTCCATATATGTTTATTTATTTAGCAATACAACGCAGAGTAGGCCCTTCCGGCCCTTCAAAGCACGCTGACCCAGCAGCCCCACAAACCCAAATATCCCTAACCTAATCACGGGACAATTTACAACGACCAATTAACCTAAACAGTATGCTTTTGTACTGTGGGAACAAACCGGCACACCTGAGGAAAACCTAAGCACTCCACAGGGAGAAAATACAGACTTCTTACAGAACTGTGCCAGAATTAAACTCTGAGCTGTAATAACTTCACACTAACCGCTATACTACCATAGCGCCACACATGCACTGACTGTGCTCCCCCTCCCACCTGAACACTTTCTCTTTGCAGGTATACAGAATACCTGTTCTCTTCCCCACACCCCACTACCACCCCTCTGCATGCGCTGTCTGCATCCATGTACCAGTGTGTCCTATGTGCACATAAGCACACACTCACTCACTCACCACCTGTGTGCACATACTTTCACACACCAATCTCAGCTCGAACGTCGATTGTTTATTCATTTCCATAGATGCTGCCTGACCTGCTGTTCCTCCACATTTTGTGTGTTGCACCAGTGTGCACTGTGTGTAAGCACACTCACTACCAGTAAACGCCATACAGAGCCTCATCCCCAGCCACACATTAGGACTCAAATCTGCACACACCCGTCACTCACTCTCCCCTTCGGTGTGCTTTGTTGGTCGTCCGATCTTGATTTGACTATTTAACGAGCGGAGAGCATCAAATGAAATGAGCTACATCTTCACCTGCACCAGTGCTTTAATCTGCAGATCATATTTAATAATTTCCTGCGCACAGATCTTGACGTGAACATCTTGAGCCGTGGCCATTTTTACCCAGGAACTACGGCGGCCGCCTGGCGGTTTGACGATGTACTGAAGAGCGCTTTATCCGAAATGGATTAACAGTGCATTTCAAACTCTGCATATGGCCCTGTTTTCATCAAAATATTACATGTTTGTTCTCAGTTTCTGTACCTTGATTCCAGTACTGTGGACTCTGATTTTAATTATGTTTTCTTTAAATTGGATACCTTCATTTAACATCTGAACTTTGCTATATTACATATAAGTGTCAATTAGTTATAGTCATACTTTATTGATCCCGGGGGAAATTGGTTTTCGTTACAGTTGCACCATAAATAATTAAATAGAAATAAAACCATAAATAGTTAAATAGTAATATGTAAATTATGCCAGGAAATAAGTCCAGGACCAGCCTATTGGCTCAGGGTGTCTGACCCTCCAAGGGAGGAGTTGTAAAGTTTGATGGCCACAGGCAGGAATGACTTCCTATGACGCTCTGTGTTGCATCTCAGTGGAATAAGTCTCTGGCTGAATATACTCCTGTGCCCAACCAGTACATTATGTAGTGGAAGGGAGACATTGTCCAAGATGGCATGCAACTTGGACAGCATCCTCTTTTCAGACACCACCGCCAAGAGAGTCCAGTTCCATCCCCACAACATCACTGGCCTTACGAATGAGTTTGTTGATTCTGTTGGTGTCTGCTACCCTCAGCCTGCTGCCCCAGCACACAACGGCAAACATGATCGCACTGGCCACCACTGACTCGTAGAACATCCTCAGCGGGCATCTTAAATCAATATGCTAGTAAACAATTATTCTCTTTAATTACAATATCCAAATAAAGGCCAAAATTCCAAACAGAGGATTTAATTATTAATGATACAATTTAAAAATATAATAATCTAAGTGTAAGAGATCTTAAACAGGCCTCTTAGCAAAACCCATCAGTATATGTGACTATGAGGGGAGAAGACAAGGTTAGATCTCTGGATTTCAAAGTATGTACTTAGCATCCATTTCCATGAGGGGAGAAAATGTGTATTTAGTAGCGGAGCAGGAAATATATAAAATATTAGATATGAAAGTTAAAGGGAAATATTGAGTTTCAGAATACAAACCTATTTAAAATGTGAGGAATCACTAGACATTGCTGGCCAGTGGTCTAGTGGCATGCGCACCAAACTTTGAGGTGGGTTCAAATCCATCCACGCCAGGTTCAGCATTCAGCTAGCAACTCAGCCTCATAAAAATAGACAAATACAAGGTTGCTACCCGATGCACAAGGCACAGAGAGGATCAACAAAAACAATCACTAGACCAGGGTAAAACATATCCTAAACTCTGAAGATAAATGAGAGAGCAAATGACAGAGGCTCTGGCCAGCATCTTCCAATCCTTTATTATTACAAGTGTGATGCCAGAGGACTAAAAGGTATCTTGGGTAAAATAGTTGTTTAAATAATAATCTTATCTATTTTTCCCTTCTTAGGAGCAGATAGCTTAACATTAATTGTGGGCAAATTATTGGAAAAATGCAGAGGCACAAAATAGTCAGGAGCAGTGAATTAGGAGCACAAGTTTGCCATCCAAACCCTGGAGTTTTCTCCACCTTTCAACAAGATCATGGCTGATTTGTTTGTAACCTCAATTTAAGCATGTCTGTCTACCTGCAGGAACCTTTCACCTTCTTGCTTATCATAATCTATTCAACTCTGTCTTAAAAATATTTAAAAGACTGCTTCCAGGGGAAAAAAATCTTTCATTAGTTAGGGCAATGAATACAAGAGTAGGAAGATTATTCTCCAACTTTATGAAACCTTAGTCAGACCTCAGGTGAAGAACTGCGTGCACTTCTGGTCACCTATTTTTTTTCTTTTCAAATCTTTTTGTTATTATTGTACAAAAATAACATGAGTACATCGAAGTAAGCAACACTTACAATGTCTCAAGGAAAAAAAAACATTATTTTAAAGATTGAAAAATTTTGGTGATAATAAAAAAACACTACTAAGCAGAAAAAGTGGAGGGGGGAGAACCCCCCATTAGGTATGAGCCATGCCTCATACAAAAAGTTTCTAAAGATGAACATCAAAACCGCCAGCAAGAAAAAAAACACCAAAAATTTGCAATTAGATCATAGAAACATAGAAACATAGAAAATAGGTGCAGGAGTAGGCCATTCGGCCCTTCGAGCCTGCACCGCCATTTATTATGATCATGGCTGATCATCCAACTCAGAACCCAGCCTTCCCTCCATACCCCGTGACCCCTGTAGCCACAAGGGCCATATCTAACTTCCTTTTAAACATAGCTAATGAACTGGCCTCAACAGTTTGCTGTGGCAGAGAATTCCACAGATTCACCACTCTCTGTGTGAAGAAGTTTTTCCTAACCTCGGTCCTAAAAGGCTTCCCCTCTATCCTCAAACTGTGACCCCTCGTTCTAGACCTCCCCAACATCGGGAACAATCTTCCCGCATCTAGCCTGTCCAATCCCTTTAGGATCTTATACGTTTCAATCAGATCCCCCCTCAATCTTCTAAATTCCAACGAGTACAAGCCCAGTTCATCCAGTCTTTCTTCATATGAAAGACCTGCCATCCCAGGAATCAATCTGGTGAACCTTCTTTGTACTCCCTCTATGGCAAGGATGTCTTTCCTCAGATTAGGGGACCAAAACTGCACACAATACTCCAGGTGTGGTCTCACCAAGGCCTTGTACAACTGCAGTAGTACCTCCCTGCTCCTGTACTCGAATCCTCTCGCTATAAATGCCAGCATACCGTTCGCCTTTTTCACCGCCTGCTGTACCTGCATGCCCACTTTCAATGACTGGTGTATAATGACACCCAGGTCTCGTTGCACCTCCCCTTTTCCTAATCGGCCACCATTCAGATAATAATCTGTTTTCCTATTTTTGCCACCAAAGTGGATAACTTCACATTTATCCACATTAAATTGCATCTGCCATGAGTTTGCCCACTCACCCAACCTATCCAAGTCACCCTGCATCCTCTTAGCATCCTCCTCACTGCTAACACTGCCACCCAGCTTCGTGTCATCCGCAAACTTGGAGATGCTGCATTTAATTCCCTCATCCATGTCATTAATATATATTGTAAACAACTGGGGTCCCAGCACTGAGCCTTGCGGTACCCCACTAGTCACCGCCTGCCATTCTGAAAAGGTCCCGTTTATTCCCACTCTTTGCTTCCTGTCTGCTAACCAATTCTCCACCCACACCAATACCTTACCCCCAATACCATGTGCTTTAAGTTTGCACACTAATCTCCTGTGTGGGACCTTGTCAAAAGCCTTTTGAAAATCCAAATATACCACATCCACTGGTTCTCCCCTATCCACTCTACTAGTTACATCCTCAAAAAATTCTATGAGATTCGTCAGACATGATTTTCCTTCCACAAATCCATGCTGACTTTGTCCGATCATTTCACCGCTTTCCAAATGTGCTGTTATCACATCCTTGATAACTGACTCCAGCAGTTTCCCCACCACCGACGTTAGGCTAACCGGCCTATAATTCCCCGGTTTCTCTCTCCCTCCTTTTTTAAAAAGTGGGGTTACATTAGCCACCCTCCAATCCTCAGGAACTAGTCCAGAATCTAACGAGTTTTGAAAAATTATCACTAATGCATCCACTATTTCTTGGGCCACTTCCTTAAGCACTCTGGGATGCAGACCATCTGGCCCTGGGGATTTATCTGCCTTCAATCCCTTCAATTTACCTAACACCACTTCCCTACTAACATGTATTTCGCTCAGTTCCTCCATCTCACTGGACCCTCTGTCCCTTACTATTTCTGGAAGATTATTTATGTCCTCCTTAGTGAAGACAGAACCAAAGTAATTATTCAATTGGTCTGCCATGTCCTTGCTCCCCATAATCAATTCACCTGTTTCTGTTTGCAGGGGACCTACATTTGTCTTTATCAGTCTTTTCCTTTTTACATATCTATAAAAGCTTTTACAGTCCGTTTTTATGTTCTCTGCCAGTTTTCTCTCATAATCTTTTTTCCCCTTCCTAATTAAGCCCTTTGTCCTCCTCTGCTGAACTCTGAATTTCTCCCAGTCCTCAGGTGAGCCACTTTCTCTGGCTAATTTGTATGCTACTTCTTTGGAATTGATACTATCCCTAATTTCTCTTGTCAGCCACGGGTGCACTACCTTCCTTGATTTATTCTTTTGCCAAACTGGGATGAACAATTGTTGTAGTTCATCCATGCAACCTTTAAATGCCTGCCATTGCATATCCACCGTCAATCCTTGAAGTGTCATTTGCCAGTCTATCTTAGCTAATTCATGTCTCATACCTTCAAAGTTACCCCTCTTTAAGTTCAGAACCTTTGTTTCTGAATTAACTACGTCACTCTCCATGTTAATGAAGAATTCCACCATATTATGGTCACTCTTACCCAAGGGGCCTCTCACGACAAGATCGCTAATTAACCCTTCCTCATTGCTCAAAACCCAGTCCAGAATAGCCTGCTCTCTAGTCGGTTCCTCGACATGTTGGTTCAAAAAACCATCCCGCATACATTCCAAGAAATCCTCTTCCTCAGCACCTTTACCAATTTGGTTCACCCAGTCTACATGTAGATTGAAGTCACCCATTATAACTGGAGGAAATCTATCAATTAACTCAAATGATAATATTATAGGAAATATGTGATAGTAGCAGAGAACATGCAGAGGTGATTCATCTGGATGTTCCCTGGGTTGGAGCTTTTCAGTAATGAAGAGAGACTGGAAGCGTTTTGGAAGGCACACATCCCGAAGAGAAAGAAGTATTCTAAAGGCAAGATGACACAACCATGTTTAACAAAAGCTGACATAAAAGCAAAAGAGAAGGCAAATAATAGAGCAAAAGAATAGTGGGAAGTTAGAGAATTGGAAAGCTTTTAAAAACCAACAGAAGGCAACTAAGGAAGTTAAAGATTGAATATTAAAGATGATACCAAAAGTTTCTTCAGATACATAAAGTGAAGAGAGAGATGAGATGGATAGCGGACCGCTGGAAAATGATGCTGGTGAGGTAGTAACGGGGGACAAGGAAATGGCGGATGAATTGAATAAGTATTTTACATCAGTCTTCACTGTGGAGGACACTAGCGGTATTGGTGGGAGTTCCAGCGTGTCAGGGGTTATAAGTGTGTGAAGTTGCCATTACTAGGG
The DNA here is from genome assembly GCF_963921235.1 of Mobula hypostoma. Taxonomy (NCBI): domain Eukaryota; kingdom Metazoa; phylum Chordata; class Chondrichthyes; order Myliobatiformes; family Myliobatidae; genus Mobula; species Mobula hypostoma. The sequence continues at coordinate 66,250,154 of NC_086103.1, read as the reverse complement.
AGAAAGTTTTTGGGAAACTGAAAGGTCTGAAGGTAGATAAATCACGTGGATCAGACAGTGTACACCCCAGGATTCTGAAAGAGGTGGCTGAAGAGATTGTAGAGGCATTAGTGACAAACTTTCAAAAACCACTAGATTCTGGAATGGTTCCAGAAGACTGGAAAATTACAAATGTCACTCCACTCTTAAAGAAGGGAGAGAAGCAGAAGAAAGGAAATTATAGGCAGTTAGTCTGATCTCAGTGGTTGGGAAGATGTTGGAATCGATTGTTAAGGATGTGGTTTTGGGGTACTTGGAGGCCTATGATAAAATAGGCCATTGTCAGCATGGTTTCAAGGGAAAATCTTGCCTGACAGATCTATTTGAATTATTTTAAGAAAATACAAAGGAGAAATGGTTGATGTTGTGTACTTGAATTTTCAGCTCTTTGAAGTGCCACACATGAGGCTACTTATCAACTTAAGAGCCCATGGTATCACAGGAAAGATATGAGCATAGATAAAGCAGTGGCTGATTGGCAGGCAGCAAAGAGTTCAAATAAAGCATTATTTTCTAGATGGCTGTCATAACTAGTGGTGTTTCACAAGGGTCTGTGTAGGGACCGCTTCCTTTTACATTATACGTCAACAACTTGGATGATGGAATTAAAGGCTATGTTGCAAAATTTGCAAACATTACAAAGATAGGTAGAGGAGCAGGTAGTTTAGAAGAATTAGAGGCTACCAAGGGACTTAGATTAGGAGAATGGGCAAAGTGGCAAAGGGAATACAGTGTCAGGAAGTGTATGGTCATGCACTTTTGTAGAAGAAATAAAAGGGTAGCACATTTTCTAAATGGAGAGAAAATTCAAAAATCTGAGGTGCAGAGGAACTTCGGAGTGTCTGTGCAGAATTCCCTCAAGGTTAATTTGCTGATTGAGTCTGTGGTGAGAAGGCAAATGCGATATTAGCATTTATTTCAAGAAGGCTAGAATATGAAAACAAGGATATAATGTTGAGGCTTTATAAAGCACTGGTGAGGCCTCACTTGGAGTATTGTGAGCAGTTTTGGACCCCTTATCTAAGAAAGGATGTGCTGACACTGGAAAGGCTTCAAAGGAGGTTTGCAAAAATTATGCCAGGATTGAACAGCCTGATGTATGAAGAGTGTTTGATGGCTGGCTCTGGGCCTGTATTCACTAGAATTCAGAAGAGGGGTGACCTAACTGAAACCTATTGAATGTTGAATGGCCTTGATAGAGTGGATATGGAGAGGATGTTTCCTATGGTGGGGGTGTTTCGGACCAAGGGTCACAGCCTCAGAATAGAGAGGCGTCCTTTTAGAACAGAGATGAGAAGGAATTTCTTTAGCCAGAGAGTGGTGAATCTGTGGAATTCTTTGTCACAGCAGCTGTGGAGGCCAAGTCTGTATGAATATTTAAGACAGAGGTTGATAGGTTCTTGATTGTCAAGGCATGAAGGGATACAGGAAGAATGCAATGGATCAGCCATGATGAAATGGTGAAGCAGACTCGATGGGCCAAATGGCCTAATTCTGCTCCTATATCTTATGGTCTTATTATCCTTTGATTTCATTTTTACTACTAAACATTTCTTTAAAACGATCATGGAAGTTTTGATTAAATTACAAGTTGTTCTTAATGGTTTTATACAATAAATCTTGAAATAAAGAGCCAATCAGATCAAAAATTGTCACTTAATAAAAAATGCAAAGAAAATAGCTTATTACAACCCAATCCATGCATCAACCGTTAATCATATTTTGTTCTTTAAAAAAAAGTCAGTAAACATTCCCAGGTTTAGTCGCTTTATTATAATCTCTGCAAAACAATATGAAATTCAGACTGTGATTACAAGTAGCTATAGTACCAACACCTGGCTGATACAAAGCAATTAAGAAAATTGTTAATGGGGTACAATCACCGAAACACAACACAACCTTGTTCATTAAAATATGTTCCACCATTTTCTGTACAGTCAGCAACTGTATAAGAATTAAAATCCCTACACTAACAAACCTACACAGAGGTTTAAACAAAATGCCTCCAAACTGACAGGCAAACATATATAGTATCATTGGTAACTAGTTGCCAACTTAAAAAAAAACTCCCTTTTATGTCTCCTAGTCAAAAAATGCTAACAATTTGCCCATTTTTAGGAGTCTGCCTATGTAATTCTTGAGCTAGCTAAATAATCAAAACTCACAGTGAGTTGTCCTCCAATTTTCCCTCTTGTGGGTAAAGTCCCTGACTTCTGACTGGTGTCATTATCCACTTGTACAAGACTGGCCATTAGTATATGGAGAAAATAAACTTAAATCCTTGTTCTACCATTTCATGGCACAGTACACCTATAAACACATGACCGTTAACCACGGTTTTAATGAGTACAAAATTAATTGTAATACAAGGCTCTGCTGTGTACCAGCATCAGTCCCACTCAAGCTACACAATTTACACACTATCATAACCAATTTATTAAAGAATTTTTCTGTTGTATTAACATTTCCATGTGACTAATTGTGGCCTTGAATAATTATTTTAAAATAGTGATCAGTTACAAAGATTATTCAAATTAAAAACTGATATAATTGGAAGTCTTGACCACGTCACTTGAGATATCTCTATATTGTGCTTTCATGGTTAATGCTCAGTTGAACAATGAACTGAAGGGAACTCTGGATTGCTTGACAGGAACAAGGGCATATATTATAATAGTAACAGAATTAATATGCATGAAGAGGATGGAGAAATCTAGCTTTGGTATTGTTCTAAGCAAACAATAAGAAAAATGTTAACTGGAATGAAAAAGCAGAAGTGATTTTGGACTGTTTCTCATGAAAATTTAAAAAACGTAATTAGCAAAATAATATAAAAATGATTAACTTCTAAATTGAATAAGGATATGACATTACTTAAATAATTTTTTGGAGGAAATATTAGTGTTCCAATGTCACAAAGTATTTAGTACTATATCTTCAATATGTACAGTACTTTGAATAATACTGTATCTTCAAAACTGTTGGCCTAGGTTAGTCTCTCTTCCACTAAAATATTATGAATGTAATAAAAGTGCTTTAATTTCATTAGGATATGAAATAGATACTTAGTGAAGTGACTGGTGTCATAACTTTCTTACACACAATGCTGGTACCAAACAGGCCTAATTAAACAGAGTCTCTCAAATGCAAAAAATACTTATGTACATATTATACTGTACATTTCACTTATTTAAATCGATGTAAATTCCAAGTGCAATATAGACAGATTTTGTTGTGGCAGGATACAACAGCAGTAACAATCAAATTCAAATATCCCCCTGAAATTATTCTCTTAAAAAGGCAATAAGCACTTTACAAATAATTTGTTGCCATCTTTCTTCAGTACATAATAGCAATAAAGATCTACATAACTTTACACATATTTATTCTTAAACATAGGGTCCCATGGATGTCCGAATGTACAATGAATAAAATTATGCTTCAGTATAAATTTGGTATAAGTAATGGCATTATAAATAATTCTAACTTATTAACAATAATGCCACTTTCCACATCCTTTATCCACTTTCAATATGACACCAGATAATGGTGCTACAGAAATGGAAAGGGTAGGAATGAAACAAAAGAAAATGACAGTAGTAAATCAGCCAGCAGTTCATTTTAATTTTCTTTACTCAAGGTGAATAATAGAATTTTTAAAAAGCTGACAGAAGTTTAAAATGCCTTGCAAAGTGAACACTTATTTCACTTAACACATGGATGGAAGACAACTGCATAGATGTTCAGGATTTAAAACTTACGTATAATCTATTGTGCCACTATTAAATATATATTGTGTATCAAACACATTTTTCTCTTAAAGTAGGTAATTTTATATTGGAAACAACAGACCTGTCAACTTTGAGCAAGAGTATAGTTGTTTGGTGAATTCATGGAACAGCTTCAATTTAAATGGTATATAGAAAGTTGCCACAACCATGTCAGTAATATTTAACAAACCTGTACATCTGGCAAAATGTTTACATTTGGGAAGAGATTTTCTTAAAATGACTATATAAGTTGTTAGAATATTTTAATAAAATCAATTGGGTGAGAATGCCTTTAAAAAGATATGTTCTTTCAGAAGGAAAACCAGAAATGTAACTGATTCAGAGGAATGATCCAATTAATCACTTAACATTGTGCAAATAAAATCTCTGTACATTCAAAAAACTCATTCTAAGAATGTTGCATTCTATGGGTCTTATCAACTTCAAATTTATAATAGAGATAGGAAATTCAGTAAAATCTAAATATGGCGAAGTAATATTATCATTGGTAATAAAATGTACCATTCATTGTGACATTTTGAAAAGCATTAACTTGTAGCACGACGTAATCAAACAGGGAATACATCTTCAAGGTGCAGATAATCTAACTACCCAACTAATTTAATGAAGAAACACTGTTTACCAGTGGAGTCATACTGGCAGTTATTACCTTTAATCTTATTCAGTATCAACTATCACAGGAAATTTCCAACACTGTGCTATAAACACAGTCAAAAAGTTATCCAAGGCAATAGTTTGCATTTGAGGACCCATTTTGTGAAGGTGTAAAGGGAAATCATATTTGACAAATCTGTTGACTTTTTGTAAAGCTGTAATGTATTGGGTAAGGGAAAGCAGTGATATGATCTAGTTGGACTTTCAGGATTGTGACAAGATGCTATATGGAGGGTATTAAACAAAATTAAATTACTTGGGTTTGAGGATTGTTTTTAAGAGAAATAGGGCAGGAATAAATAAGGTACTTTCAGGCTAGGAGGCTATGACCAGTGGGATGTTGGAAGGAACAGTGCTGATGCCCCACCTTTTTACAATATACATTGAAAAACTGGATGAGGACTGGGTGTCATTTGTTCAAGTTTGCCAATGATTCAAACTGTGGTGGCAGTGTAGGTTGTAAAGGCTCTCAATAAGATATGCACATGCTAAAATGGGAAAGTGTCCGGCAAATGGAATGAGAACTGTAAAAAAAAGTTATTCGCTTTGGTAGAGAAAATAGAAAGGCAGAATACTTCTGAGAGAGATTTATAGAAATAGTGTTCAAAGGGACTTAGGTGTCCTAGTACACAAATAACTGCAAGCTAATATTTAAATGCAGCATGAAACTAGGAAGGCAAAGAGTAGTCAGCATTTATCATAGAAGAACTTGTGTATAGGGTAAATGCTTCAATCTAATTATGTGTGGCCTGGGTGAAAATGCACCTATAATATTGTGCAAGTCTGGTCTCCTTAAATATGTATATACTTACAATAGACTGGGCCCATATTCTCATATTCAGAAGAATGAGAGGTGAACTCACAGAAACACAGAAATTTCTTCAGGTTTTATCAGGAAATTGTTTCCCGTGGCTGAAATGTCTAGAAGCAGGGGTCACAGATGCAAAGAGGTCAGCCATTTAAGATTGAAATAAAGAAAACTCGTTTATCCAGAGGATAATGAATCTTTGGAGTTCTCTACCTCAAAGGGTGGCAGAGGCTGTGTATATTCAAGTCAGAAATAAATAGATTTTTGGTTACTAAGGGCATCACAGGATTTTGGGTTAGTGCAGGAATATGGCACTGAGGTAAAAGAGCAGAACAGGCATAAAGGGCTGAACAACCTACTCCTGCTTCTATTTCTTAACAATTTCTAGTAATTTCTTTATCTTTCAACTGACTTTGCTGCCAACATTTTACTTTTTTGTGTGAAATTTAGAACACACAGCTCTTTCTACATATTTAAAAAATCTGACTTTATTTTCCAGTGTACAGTACTAAAATATTAAAGGAATAGAAGTTATCATTTTGATTTATCCAAACTGCTGGTTTTGGTTGACTGAGTCAAGCTCAGTTCTGCAATGTAAAACTATTGCAATTGTGCGAGAAAAAATGAATATTGAAAATATATAAGGTCTGAAAATAGAACTAAATAAATTTAAACATATTAAAAATGCTATTCAGTTCTACTGGGGGCATTCCAACTGGAGATAGTTTCACAGATCTGTTGTTCCAAAACTTAAAACAAGGATAAACCAATCATTCTAAGAACACTGAGCATGCTCAATATATCAAAATTTCCAAATAGAACATTATACATTTCTCCTTTTATAAGGTTATTTTTATATATTAGCATACATTAAAATATTTAATGAAAAAGGAAGCAAGATATTACTGGCATCAAATTACACCCATTTCTAGACTGTTTGGTGCCACAGAGTCCCCTGGTAAAATGTAAAGCTGCACAGCTTGCTTTCATCTTGTTGCCCAAGCATAACTATACATTTTACTAACAGGTATAAATCAAGTATCAATGTAGCATTCTTATAGGTCAGAAGTAGCAGCAAATGGCAGGAATACAAATGCAATGGTGACAAAGTGCGATTCTAATATCCATGAAGTAAAATATCATCAATGAACAAGCTACCTTTATTTACAGAGATACACTGAGAATCAAAATCAACTGCACTTCTGTAGTACACAGTATGAATGTTAACACTAAACTGAAATCTGATAATAGCTCTCAGCTATCAACACTTCACAATTAATGAAGTCAATAACTGTGAAGGCTCTTTTTGGACCTATGATCTACCAAAGTGACATAACCTTTCAATCCAGTTACAACTAATGCCTATACAAAATAAAAGCTGAAACCAAAATTGGACTTTTTGTAATATTCTAACTGAAAAGCTACAGCAATGACCAAATAAGATCAACAGTATTCGTATTTTTACCTTAAACAATATCTATTTTGGTTACCTAATTGAAAATACAAAAATATATAGCTTTAGAAGTACTTTTTACATCCTATCAAGTAACATTTAGAAATCTGACATGCACATTACTACATTAAATGCAAAAGGTGGCAACTAAAGGATTTTAGTATAGATAGGCAATATACATTTATACAATTTTACAAATAGATAAAATTAAATTTTGGTTATTTGCCTTTGTTGCAAGAGTGTATCACATACATGCTTTTTTTTCTTTTAATGTAACAACTGCAAGCCATTACATTACACTGAAATGTTAACGCAAAACTACTTATAAATTATTTCTACATTCTTATGTATCTACATCTGCAGGAAGATATGAGCCCATAAACTCTCAGTATCTGATTTTCTAGAAGCTTATAGGATCAAAATCTTATAAAGTGTACTTGCATCCTCTTTCTGTGGATATTTGGACCCACACAACATATTTCACAGTTCTCGTAAAACCCTAACCCCACCCTGATTACATTCAATTTTGTATCAATGTAAGCTGTGCAAAACTTTACTTCACTGGCATTAAGCCAAATAATTGCATTTGTCTTTGGTACAAAATAGTGTGCAAATATTTCTGAAAAGTACCGAAACCCTTGTTTCAATAACCATCTTTATACAATACAGACTCTGTGGCATATATCTATATCGTTGAAATATCCCTATATACATTCATAATGGTTTAAACAGCCAAAGAGTGAAAATAAACAAATACTTTTTAAATCCATAAAATTTACCCACTATACATCCATTACCTTATATCTTTTCTTTCATTTTAAATACAAGGCACAAAGAATATTACTCCTTTCTGAAACTTAAATACTTATGCAATGTCTGAAAAGGCCATGTAATTTACTCTATGAACTATTTAACACATACATACTTAATACAGAAATATCTACAAGTAGTATAGCAATGGTGTTAATGGAAAAATAATCAGCAACAGCTGTTAATGCTAAAAGGAACTACAAATAATTTGTTGTTTTCTCGATTCAACCACTGCATCAATGTTTCTCATGAAACTTAACATAAGCTTCAACCAACATATTAGAACACATCAAAGTAGGTAAGTAAAATTTACCTTCTAGTACCTGAGCACATATAACCCTATCTATAATAGCATTCTTTTTTCCCAGAACTCTGTATCAACACGAGTTTTCTTCTCTCGTTTTAAAACAGACCTAACATAACTAACAAACTGTCACTTTTTATAATGAATCAAACATTTATCACAGAAATGGCAGACATGTAATTATAGGCGGAAGCTGATTTTCGCAGAAGATGGCACATTATACTTTTGACGTAGGGACTCGAAGACCTTCAAGACCACCTGTGGGGTCCCCTTCTCCTGTCTTTTCCAACACTTGGTTGACAAAGTCAGATGTTTGTCCAGCTACCTTTGTCCCTATCAAAAAAAAAGGCAAAAAGTGATTAAAAATGAGATTTGGCTAATTAATAATGAAAATATTTATAAACTTTGTCAAAAATGATTTCAGCAGCTACAGTAGATAGAGCACTGCGTGCTTATGTTGTCGAAACAAGTTAATCAGATTATTTCCTCCCTTCAAACTCTCTTTATTAAGACATTTAACAGAGTGACTCAACTATAATTAAACCTAACAGAGCGGGCGACGGAGTAGTGGGAGACAGAGCAGGAAGGCTTTGGTTCGAGAGGCTTCGGAGAGCAGAGGCTGAGGACGAGCTTGCTCCCAGTGAGATAAGGCCGGGTAAGCTCCCTTAATTAATCTAATTAACTTAGAAGTAGGTAATGGAGGCAGCGGTTAGGGCAGTCGAGTGCTCCGTTTGCAGTGTGTGGGAAGTCAGGGCGAGCACAATTGTCCCTGATGATTACACCTGTAAAAGGTGCATCCAGCTGCAGCTCCTGACAAACCGAGTTAGGGAACTGGAGCTGGAGCTGGATGAACTTTGGATCATTCGGGAGGCAGAGGCAGAAATAAACAGGAGTTTCAGGGAGATAGTCACCCCTAAAAGTCAGGAGACAGGTAGCTGGGTGACTGTCAGGAGAGGGAAGGCGAATAGACAGAAAGAGCAGAGCACCCCTGTGGCCATTCCCATCAACAATAAATATACCATTTTGGATACTGTTGGTGGGGACGACCTACCAGGGACAAGTTGCAGTGGACACATCTCTGGCACTGAGACTGGACCCTCAGCTCAGAAGGGAAGGAGGGAAAAGAGGAGAGCAGTAGTGATAGGGGATTCGATAGTTAGGGGGACAGATAAGAGGTTCTGTGGGAGAGATGGAGAATCCCGGATGGTCTGTTGTCTCCTTCTGCCAGGGTCCACGGTATCGCGGATCGAGTTCTCAGTATTCTCAAGAGGGAGGGTGAGCAGCCAGATGTCATGGTCCATGTAGGGACCAATGACGTGGATAGGAAGGAGGAGGAGGTCCTGCAAAGAGAGTTTAGGGAGTTAGGTGCAAAGTTCATGGACAGGACCTCCAGGGTTGCAATCTCAGGATTACTACCCATGCCACATGCTAGTGAGGCTAGAAATAGGAAGATAATGCAGCTAAATACGTGGCTAAGGAGTTGGTGCAGGAGGGAGGGCTTCATATTGCTGGACAATTGGGCCTTGTTCCAGGGAAGGTGGGACCTGTTCCGACAGGACGGGTTGCACCTGAACTGGAGGGGGACTAACATCCTTGCAGGAAGGTTTACTAGTGCTGCTCCGGGGGGTTTAAATTAGATTTGCAGTGGGAGGGTAACCACAGTGTTAGAGCAGATAGTGAGGTGGAGGAGGATAAAGGTCATGCGAGAACTGAAAGTATAGTGCCACGGAGTAAAGCCAGATCTAACACATATCGAGGCTTTGAGGAAAGAGAAGCGGAACAAACAGTGTAAAGGTAGTAAGGTAGAAGGGCTAAAGTGCATGTACTTCAATGTAAGAAGCATCAGGAACAAAAGTGATGAACTGAGAGCTTGGATATATACATGGAATTATGATGTAGTGGCCATTACAGAGACTTGGCTGGTACCAGGGCAGGAATGGATTCTCAATATTTCTGGATTTCAGTGCTTTAAAAGGGATAGGGGAGCGGGGGGGAAGGGGAGGAGGGGTGGCATTACTGGTCAGGGGTACTGGTCAAAGGGCGGGTAATGTAGCAGGATCCTCTTTTGAGTCAATATGGGTGGAAGTCAGGAACAGAAAGGGAGCAGTTACTCTATTGGGAGTATTCTATAGGCCCCCTGGTAGCAGCAGAGATACCGAGGCGCAGATCGGGAGGCAGATTTTGGAAAGGTGCAAAAATAACAGGGTTGTTATCGTGGGTGACTTTAACTGCCCTAATATTGATTGGCACCTCATTAGTTCCAATAGATTAGACGGGACAGAGTTTGTTAAGTGTGCCCAGGACGGATTCCTGTCACAGTATGTTGACAGGCCGACTAGGGGGAATACCATACTAGACCTAGTATTAGGTAACGACCCGGGTCAGGTCACAGATCTCTCAGTGGGTGTGCATCTGGGGACAGTGACCACCGCTCCCTGGCCTTCAGCATTATCATGGAAAAGGATAGAATCAGAGAGGACAGGAAAATTTTTAATTGGGGAAGGGTAAATTATGAGGCTATAAGGCTAGAACTTGCGGGTGTGAATTGGGATGATGTTTTTGCAGGGAAATGTACTATGGACATGTGGTCGAGGCTTAGGGATCTCTTGCAGGATGTTAGGGATAAATTTGTCCCGGTGAGGAAGATAAAGAATGGTAGGGTGAAGGAACCATGGGTAACAAGTGAGGTGGAAAATCTAGTCAGGTGGAAGAAGGCAGCATACATGAGGTTTAGGAAGCAAGGATCAGATGGGTCTATTGAGGAATATAGGATAGCAAGAATGGAGCTTAAGAAGGGGCTGAGGAGAGCAAGAAGGGGGCATGAGAAGGCCTTAGCGTGTAGGGTAAAGGAAAACCCCAAGGCATTCTTCAATTATGTGAAGAACAAAAGGATGACAGGAGTGAAGGTAGGACCGATTAGAGATAAAGGTGGGAAGATGTGCCTGGAGGCTGTGGAAGTGAGCGAGGTCCTCAATGAATACTTCTCTTCGGTATTCACCAATGAGAGGGAACTTGTTGACGGTGAGGACAATATGACTGAGGCTGATGTTCTGGAGCACATTGATATTAAGGGAGAGGTGCTGGGAGTTGTTAAAATACATTAGGATAGGTAAGTCCCCGGGGCCTGACGGAATATTCCCCAGGCTGCTCCACGAGGCGAGGGAAGAGATTGCTGAGGCGAGGGAAGAGATTGCTGAGCCTCTGGCTAGGATCTTTATGTCCTCTTTGTCCACGGGAATGGTACCGGAGGATTGGAGGGAGGCGAATATTGACTCCTTGTTCAAAAAAGGTAGTAGGGATAGTCCAGGTAATTATAAACCAGTGAGCTTTACATCTGTGGTGGGAAAGCTGTTGGAAAAGATTCTTAGAGATAGGATCTATGGGCATTTAGAGAATCATGGTCTGAGCAGGGACAGTCAGCATGGCTTTGTGAAGGGCAGATCATGTCTAACAAGCCTGATAGCGCTCTTTGATGAGGTGAACAGGCATATAGATGAGGGTAGTGCAGTGGATGGGATCTACATGGATTTTAGTAAGGCATTTGACAAGGTTCCACACGGTAGGCTTAGTCAGAAAGTTAGAAGGCATGGGATCCAGGGGAGTTTGGCCAGGTGGATTCAGAATTGGCTTGCCTGCAGAAAGCAGAGGGTCATGGTGGAGGGAGTACATTCAGATTGGAGGGTTGTGACTAGTGGTGCCCCACAAGGATTGGTTCAGGGACCTCTAATTTTCCTGATTTTTATTAACGACCTGGATGTAGGGGTAGAAAGGTGGGTTGGCAAGTTTGCAGATGGCACAAAGTTTGGTGGTGTTGTAGATAGTGTAGGGGATTGTCGAAGATTGCAGAGACATTGATAGGATGCAGAAGTGGGCTGAGAAGTGGCAGATGGCGTTCAACCCGGAGAAGTGTGAGATGGTACACTTTGGAAGGACAAACTCCAAGGCAGAGTACAAAGTAAATGGCAGGATACTTGGTAGTGTGGAGGAGCAGAGGGATCTGGGGGTACATGTCCACAGATCCCTGAAAGTTGCCTCACAGGTAGATAGGGTAGTTAAGAAAGCTTATGAGGTGTTAGCTTTTATAAGTCGAGGGATAGAGTTTAAGAGTGGCGAGGTAATGAAGCAGCTCTATAAAACGCTGGTTAGGCCACACTTGGAGTACTGTGTCCAGTTCTGGTCACCTCACTATAGGAAGGATGTGGAAGCATTAGAAAGGGTACAGAGCAGATTTACCAGGATGCTGCCTGGTTTACAAAGTATATATTATGATCAGAGATTAAGGGAGCTAGGGCTTTATTCTTTGGAGAGAAGGAGGATGAGAGGAGACATGATAGAGGTGTACAAGTTAGTAAGAGGAATAGATAGAGTGGACAGCCAGCGCCTCTTCCCCAGGGCAGCACTGCCCAATGCAAGAGGACACGGCTTTAAGGTAAGGGGTGGGAAGTTCAAGGGGGATATTAGAGGAAGGTTTTTCACTCAGAAAGTGGTTGGTGCGTGGAATGCACTGCCTGAGTTAGTGGTGGAGGCAGATACACTAGTGAAGTTTAAGAGACTACTAAACAGGTATATGGAGGAATTTAAGGTGGGGGGTTATATGAGAGGCAGGGTTTAAGGGTGGGCCGAAGGGCCTGTACTGTGCTGTACTATTCTATGTTCTAACCTAGTTAGATCCTTGTGGAACCTCAAAAATCATAAAAGATGATTAACACCATATTTGAGAATGAACTCATGACTGTATATTAGTTAGTCAATTATTGTGATCTGTCACACTCTGATTTTGGTTATTTGAATGCAGACAAAAATGAATGTAGATTAGTCTGCATAAATTCATCCCTAGCCAGCAGTACTGAACATGTTACAGCTGTCTCACATTCCATTTCCAAAATTCAGTTCAATTTTGTTTTAAGCAGAGTAGAAAGCAAAGCTGCTACCAGATAACAATTTGGCATCATCAACCAAGAAAATACTTCTATATTTAAAAATACTTCACAACAAAAGGATACTCAGTTTCCATTAGGTCGGTAGTTTTATACACTTCTTGACATTAGGAGCAAGATCAACACTAATAAGAAACCATAAACTGAGTCCTGCAGTTCGTGAAAAGCTTAGGCAACAGAAGGAAAAAGTTAGTTAAAAAAAAACCATATCAGGGACCCATTGCTAAAAATGCAGTTTTTTCCTGTATGGTACCTACCTGTTCAGAAAAGTTCAATGGAAATAAAGAAAATAAAAAAATAAAAATAAAATAAACAAACAAGTTATGTAGATAAATTTAAAATTAGAAAACTATTTGACAATTCAGGACATAAAATTCTTTGTTACACTTTCTCTATAGTTACTCATTCCAGCACTTTTGCAAAAATTAACAAATATTCCAATAAAAATTACAAATATATACATATCTAAAGAGGGATTATTTGCCTCAAAGTGTATTGCATAACCTTCAGAACATTCTACCACATAAAAATTTTTAAGGTGAGCATAACTTACTGTTGTTTTAATTCTGATTAGCATTTTTCAAGCTTTAAAAAAGATACTTAAAGACTATTGAAATCATTGCAATGCATCCTACCAAAGTCACCAATTCATATTAAGCTACTCAGGGGAAATGGAGGTTGATACAGCAAAGATTGAAAAGTAAAACAGGATTTAATATAATTTCTTACCAAGTGTTTTATTTAAGAGATTTTCAAGCTTTTCTAGCATGCCGGTGCTTTCCTTTTCGCCCTGACTCTGTACTCGACTTACAATTTCCTGTTTGATTGAGTTAATTACATAAAGCAGATGATCTACGAAGAAAAAGATTATCAGGAAGTTAGAAAATCCATTGTGTATAAAAATAAATATCAATAGTTTTAAAGTGCCTGGCGTCATTTCTACATAGGGCAAATCAAAATAATAAAATTGGTAAATATAAGGGGAAAGACCAGAAGATAGAGCAGTAGAATTAAATCATTCAGCCCATCCAGTCTTCTCCGCCATTCCATCACGGTTGATTTATTATCCCTCTCTACCCCAGTCTCCTATCTTTTCCCTGTAACCTTTGACGTCCTTACTAATCAAGAGCCCATCAATCCCTGCTTTAAATATACACAATAACCTGGCTTCCACAGCTGTCAGTGGCAATGAATTCCACATAATCACAATCATCTGACTAAAGAAATTCCTCTTCATCTCTGTTCTAAAAGAACATCCCCCATTCTGAGGTTGTTGCCCTGGACCTGAACTCCCCCCCCCCAAATAGGAATTATCCTCTCCATGTGCACTCTATCTAAGCCTTTCAATATCTGATAGTTTCAATGGGATCCTCCACACCACTCCCCCCAGTTCTTCTAAACTCTAGTGACTACAAGCCCAGAGCCATCAAACATTCCTCATACATTAACTCTTTCATTTCCTGGATCATTCTTGTGAACCTCCTCAGGATCCTCTTCAATGCCAGATATGGTGACAAAGGCTGCTCACAATACCCCAAGTGTGGTCTGATCAATACTTTATAAAGCCTTAGCATTACATCCTTGCTTTTATATTCTAGTCTTCTTGAAATTAATGTTAATATTGCATTTGCCTTCCTTACCACCAACTTAATCTGCAAGTTAACCTTTAGGGAATCCTGCACGAGGACTCCCAGGTCTCTCTGCACCTCTGATTTCTGGAATTTCTCCCCATTTAAAAAATAGTCTACATATTTATTCCTTCTGCCCCAGTGCATGACCTTACACTTCCCTATACTATAGTCTATCTGCCACTTCTTTGCCCATTCTCCCAATCAGTCCAAGTCATTCTGCAGACTTCCTCAACGTTACCTGCCTCTCTACCTTTCTTTGTACCATACACAAACCTGGCCACAAAGGCATCAATTCTGTCATCCAAATTGCTGACATATAATGTCAAAAGAAGCGGTCCCAACACTGATCATTGTGGAACACAAGTCACTGGCAGACAACCACAAAAGACCCCCTGTATTCTTACTCTGCCTCCTACAAGCCAGTCAGTCTTTTATCCATGCTAGTATCATTCCTGTAATACCTTGGGCTCTTACCTTGTTTTGCAGTCTCATGTACATCACTTTGTCAAAGAACTTCTGAAAATCCAAGTAAACAACATCAACTGACTCTCCTTAGTCTATCTTGCCTATTACTTCCTCAAAGAATTCAAACAAATTTGTTCGGGAAGATTCACCCTTAAGGAAACCAAGCTAACTTTTGCCTATTTTATCATGTGTCTCAATGTATCCCAAAAACTCATCCCTAATAATGGACTGGTAAATGAGCACCAGAAACAAAAACAATATATTTTTTAACATTGACAAATTGTACCCCATCTTAAGCACGTTCAAATCTTTGTCAAAATGACTTTTAGTGATGGAAAATAACAGCAAATCTCATGACCAGTACATTTAGTTAGTTCACATAGTAAAACTTCAATGAAAACAGAAAATATTGTATATTTTCAACAGGTAGTCAGTGTCTGTGGGTAGAGAAACAGGTAACATTCTGGGCCAGTGATCTTTAACCATATTTTCTGCTTTTCAATAAAGAGTTACATTTCTATTTGGTCCAGTCATAATGGTTTTAATATTATCATGGAAAGGAAATGACAGGTTAATGGAATTTTACTAATGTTGCCTACTTTTTCACATCAAACAAAGATCCTGATATTTACTCAGGAAGAGTGAAGGACGTTGTAAGGGAAGTCCTCCAAAGCGCAGAACACAAAGAAGTGCTTGTGCACCATTCCATCGTGGTATCAAAGTTTACGATTTGGTAAGTTGATCGTTGCAATAGAGTGAATACTTTAAAAATATGAGTTTCAGAGGTTTGGTGTTCGTGAATGGAAAAGAACAGCTGGAAAATAACCACATCACTGAGGTGAAGCATCAGCAGAAATCACTCTTGCTTTTCCTGGCTCACAAGAAATACTGTAAAAGCCTTCTTCTTTGAGTCAGCAGCCTATACCTCCATTTCACTGCTGGAGTTCCTGAGCTCTGGGGAACATGCAGTATATACAAACACCACTAGCAACTTTTAAATCAGACTCCAAATTGTGGGAGTCTTAGTTAAGTATATTAATAAAGTGTATTACTTCGCTCTGGCTGCATACATGGAAAGTTGCAACATGCTCCCAGATACAGAATTAATGACAAGATCTTCTTTCACTTGTCATGGCAAAGATTATGGTCATTTTGCTAGAAATTTTTGTGTACTGCATTCATCTCATTAAACCACCCAATGAAAGTTTATTCATTATTCAATGAATGTTATTTCTTGCTGGATCCAAGATAAAAGTTAATATTCTGACTCAACATTTGTTTCAAGCTCCCATCTTATCTCTTTATTGCTTCACCATGTTTTCCACTTCCCAAAGCAATTAGGTTGAAATTGTCACTGGCAAATATACAGCCTGTTTTTTGATTCTAGCCTATTCATATTAGGTCACATTTTCTAATTACCAATCCAGCTAATAATTAACTTATAGAACTGAAAACCATAGCAATTGTAGGTTGAACATCATTCAAACTGGTATGTTTACTTTGTTTCTCCTTTCACAGAAACCTAGTGAGTATTCTCAGCATTTTCTATATTTATTCATTGGAATGATTCTGGGAATTATTAGTAAATGAGTGAGACTGGGCTATAATACTGGAGTTCAGATGAAGTATATTGACAAAACTGACAAGGTAGATGCTGAATGACTGATTCCCCTAACTGGAAAAACATACAAGTTGAAAAACATACTGAGGAATGAAGCTAACTTATTATGGTTGCTCTTGCATATGCAATACATATATCTTAGAAATGTGTCAAATATGCAATGCTGAAGCTATTAGTTGAAACAAAATTTAAAATAGATTCCACATTTTGCACCAGAAACATTCCAGCATCATTTCAGAAGGTACATGGTCACTAACATGATTGTAAATATCATCTTCTCCTTCTTCTTAGGTGATCCCATGAGACTGAGCATGACTCCAAATCCCATAAGGCTAATGAAGCCAATGTGAGAATCGTATTCTTCAACAGATGGAGTTGGAGGCCCAAAGTGGATGGGCAGGAGCTTATAAAGTGTAGCATCCCTCCATTTGCTAATTCATGGCTTGCAAGTGCTCCCATTGCATGGACTTGAGCTTCTCAATACCATCCCAATTCTTGGGAGTTGGGAATATTGCATTTTTTTCATGGAAGCTCTGAACACATCCTTTAAACTTTTTCCTGACCATTAATTAGTCCATGGGAGGAGAATGAATGTCCCTTTTGGAAGTCTCGTGCAATAGGCTTGTTGGCCCAATGTAGCTGACAGAGTAACAAGGACTTCAATGCTGAGGATGTCGTTCTAGGAGATGTTAATGTTTGGATGTTTCAGTCAATTTGGAAGATTTTACTAAGAATTAGTGGTATTTTTCCATTGTCTTGAAATACTTGTTGTGGGTGGGTGATCTATTATTAGAAGCAAATAGAAAGGCAGGGATCACTATTGTCCAGCAGACCACATGGTCAGCAGTCTTAATCAAATACTCTTTTTCTGAAGGCACCTACTACCATGCTGCCACACAGATGCCGGTGGCGAATTTCATTATGTCACACCTGATCCCAAGCTACAGGAAGCATTCCTTGTTTTCTAGCATCTCACCATGAACTTTTATTATCGTACAGCAGTGTGATGCAGCAGGGGTAGCAGGTTGGCAGAGGAACCCATCAGCCCTGTAAACCTAGGTACTCGAGTCATAGAGTAATACAGCATGGGTTCAGGCCCTTTGACCTCATGTGTCTATGCCAACCATGGTGCCAACCCACTTTCCTACATTCGGCACATATCCATCTGCGCTCTGCCTTCCATGTACTTCTCCAAGTGCTTCTTAAGATGTTACCACTGTACCTGCCACTACTTTTGGCAGATCCTTCTATATATTGAACACCTTCTGTATGTAAAAGTTTCCCTTAAGTTCTTTTTATATCTTTCCCCTTAACCTAAACCTATAACCCCCTAGTTTTGGATTCCCTACCCTGGGGAAATGTTATGCATTAATGTTTCCTTAAACCTTATTGCCCAACACTGGCCCCCTAGTCCTGAGTCGATGTAGTAGTAGTACCCTGGGGAAAAGACTGTTATCCACCTTATCTATGTCTCTCATAATCTTAAACGTTTCTATAATGTCACCTCCATTCTCCTTCATTTGAAGGAGATAGTGCAATCATTAATATTGCAGGGAAAGGTCCAACAAGAACTTTACTTTTTTTCTTTTTTCTGGAGGAACAGATGTTCAAACTTTACAACACTTCAAAGTCCAGTTTTAAATATTATCAATTTAAAACTGGAATTTGAAGTGTTGCATAGTTCCACAAATATGAGGTTCCTTAACTATATACTGAAATTATAGGCATCCGTTAGTCTCATGAGATCATAGATTTGTGCCTTGGAAAGTTTCCAGGGCGCAGGCCTGGGCAAGGTTGCATGGAAGACCGGCAGTTGCCCATACTGCAATTCTCCCCTCTCCATGACACCAATGTTGTCCAAAGGAAGTGCATTAGGGCCCATACAACTTGGCACCAGTGTCGTCACAGAGCACTGTTTGGTTAAGTGCCTTGCTCAAGGACACAACACGCTTTCTCGGCTGGGGCTCGAACTCACGACCTTCAAATCACTAGACGCACGCTTCAACCACTTGGCCACATGCCCACACAGATCCCTACTGCATTGACACCAGTTTCAGTACACTGGAAATCTGATGCTATTAACTAAAACAAATACTAATATATTAAAGAATTATTCAGCCAGAAAGAGGCATAATGAAATCAATGTTTATTAAATACTGTAGCATTAAAAGGGTGAAAAAAATTGATCTATCACAGCTTGAACAAACAATTTATCCAAATTAAATTAAATAAGGTTGTATCTTACCATATTCTGTGTTGAGACCCCACAGCTTTACTTTATTAGCTTCATATTGAGCCTTTTTCTTTAGACGACAAGCCCTGCAAATAAAAATATACAAATCAGGAAATGCTTACTTTGAAACAGTTATTACTATTATTACTAAAATAGTTATGCTAAATATAAACTTACTGCAATGAAAAGAAAAATTCTAACAACTAGCAATTCATTTAACATTTTCCTTTTTCATTAATGCTTTGTTACTCAACAAGAATCAAAATGTTTTGTAAAAGTACAATAAACCTTGTTTCAATGCCAGGTTTGTTATATTGGAATAAATGTGTGTCAGAATCTTGCACTTCCCCAATGCTTAACTTGTTCTATAACTTTTAACAGTGAAATATATTATACAGGAGAGGAAACCAAATCATTGCTCAAAAGTATGGAAAGTTGTTTGCTCTCATTGGAAAGGAAACTGTGATTTCTCTTTCCACACAAAACTTGAGCACAGGAAAAAAAAGTCTGCACTTGACAAATCCTTTTTAAAGGATAAATCAATGACATTACAATATATAAACTTTATTCTTCAGAAAACAAAGAAAATGATAAATCTACACTACTGTGCATTCAGAGATGCTCTTCTGCACACCACTGTTGTAACATGTGGTTATTTGAGCTAGTCGCCTTTCTGTCAGCTTGAACCAGTCTGACCATTCTCCTCTGATCTCTCTCGTTATCAGCAGTTCTGCCAAAAGATCCACTGCTCACTGTATGTTTTTCTTTTTATCATACAATTTTTTGTAAACTCTATATATGTGAAAATCTCAGGAGATCAGCAGTTTCTGAAATAACCCCATCAGACATCAACGATAATTCCATTGTTAAAGTAATTTAGTTCACATTTCTAACCAAATATCCATTCTGGTGTTTGGTCTGAACAACTGAGCCTCTTGACCATGTCTGCACGCTTTTATGCAGCGAGTGGCTGCCACATAATTGGCTGACTAGATACTTGCATTAACGAGGTGTACAGGTGCATCTATTAAAGTGGAGGGAGGGTGAGGGAGAGGGGGGAGAGAGAGGGGGAGGGAGAGGGAGAATATTTATTTTTGAACTACTTATTTGTTAAGGATTTTGCAAGTTAAGTCAATGATAGCAGTGGCACGTGGCCAGGATCACAGCTAAATTATTTTCTCTTTGCCATATTTGGAGGAAATGCTAATTTTTAAAATGTCATTTATGCTTAATACTATTTAGAAAGTGTAACAAAAGTAGGATTTTTCTATGGTTTAGCCTATATGGATTTTCAGAAGGAATTTGATGAGATTTCACACAAGATATTCAGGAAAAAAAATGTAATTACAGCTAAATTAATGGTCTTTTTGTAGATTAGTTAGGAGATACAGTACTTAGTTTGAAAAATGGGTATGTACTAGAATTTGAAAAGTGACCAGCTGTGTCCAACTAGTAACTGCTTTAGGACCTCAGTTATTCACTACATTTAATGATAATAAAAATAAAGCAACAATTAATTGCATGGCCAAATTTAACTATTTTTGGACAAAACCGAGCATTTTTTTCTGAGATTTACCTATCCATGCAATCATATTATTTAAAAGTAGTCAGATAAAAAAGAAAATCAAATCTCTCATGAATCTAGAGCTTGGAATGTAATGAACATATCGCTACAGCTGGTCTCTAGTACTCTAGGAGCAGCATTTTGGAAAGATGAACTGCCTCTGTAAAAGACTACCAACTCCCTCACAATGTTTTTATTGCTTCAAAAGGCTATAAAGATCATCAGGTCAGCATTTTATAAACATATTCACTAAAGAAATGGGCTGCTCAGCCTAACTGTTCAGGCTCTGATAACTTAATCCTCTAACCTTTTCTTCAACATAAACTTACCTAAATTCCCCTGAAATAATCTCTGAATTCATGAGATTCACATTTCATCACTTTCAATATGAAGACATTTTTTCTGAATTTCTAATGCTATTTCTTTTTGTATTAATTAACTTGAATCAATATATTACTGATAGATCTTTAATGAAAAAAACTGATTTACCTACTCTATTCACTCAGAATTTTAAAGTTCTCTCATAAATCGTTCTTTAACCCTGGTTTTATATGGGGGCCGATCTGTTCATTGACTGGAAGGTTTAACTTCACTTCACATTCCAGTATTCTTATAAACCTTGTATGGACCTTGTCCAGTGCCTTTAAACCATTAAAAAAAAAATAGACCAAAATAGAACTATCTGCTACGTATTGTGTAGGCCAATCTTCTTCATTTCCTGAAAGTATAATTTCTTCTAAATCTTAATGCTTCTAAATGCCTTAGATAATATATCAACTTGAACTCTCCACTGATGCTAAGTGTAAAATATTCAAGGTTTGATTTTATGGATTTCTACTTCCAACTCCCAACTCCCATGGTCCCCTATCCCATTTATCTTCCCATTATTGTCTAAAAAATACTTAATCTCTGTGATTTAAGAAAAAACAAAAGGCCATTCTTCATATTACACTAAATTCAATTAGTCATTTATATACTCATTCTTGAAGTTCGATATTGCCTTCTTTTTGCAGCCCTTACCACTGTGACGTTCTCCCAATTGAGAATGTTCAACAAATTTAAAAATGCTTTTGAATCTAAGATCTAAATAATTAATATAAATTTTGAACAATCAAGAGCTGATTCTTATTAGATTCACACCTCCCATTTCCTGCACTTTTGCACTTTACTTTCTGCTCACTATCTTTTAGCCAGCTGGATACATTATTTTTATTGACACCTCTGTACACATTATTGTACCCTATTCTTTGGTCTATTATGCTACACTTTATAGAAGTTCTTTTATAAATCTACATAGAAATGTCATAACTGCTGCACTGCTATTATCTATAAACACAAGAGATTCTGCAGACGCTCAGAATCTTGAGCAACACACCCAAAATATTACAGGCAGTATCTATATGGGCGGGGGGGAATAAACAGTTGACATTTCGGGCTGAGGCCCTTCATCAGTATTGGAATGGAACAGAGCAGAAACCAGAAAAAGGTGGTGCAGGGAGGGGAAGGAGTACAAGCTAGCAGGTACTCCTTCCTCTCTTTACCACCACCAACCCACCCTACATACTTTTTTATTCTGGCTTCTACACCTTCCTTTCCAGTCCTGATTCCTGATGAAGAGTCTTGGCATAAAACATTGACTCTTGGCTATTTTATGTTACTTTTTAAATAATCCAACTGACACTGGTCAAACAATGGTTGTTTAATATTAAGTACTGGTTTGTACTAGGTTTCCTCTTCTACGGCAGAATTCTATTTCTATCATACTATCAGTGTGAAGATACGTTCTCTTATTTTCTGGACATATCCTATATTCCTGCTAACATACGGCTCCGAAGTTATCCACCACCTTACTTTTTATATGTGCATAATAATATCAGTCTCTTACCTAAATTCTTAGACTATGTAGATATACTTCAAGCAGTCCTGGAGATTTGTACACAGCTTGCATTCACTATTTCTCTCTATTTAATTTCAAGTGCAATTTCTAATCTCATTTTATGGTTTCAAGTCCACTAGTCAATGTCTCAGGTAAATAATGAAGCCAGATAACTACTGAACACTGTTGTTAATGCCTGTGAATTTCTTTTTCTGACCACTCCATTGTGACCATATCCCTGTTCCAACATTCCTTTTTTGAAATGCAAGATAAATATTTCATTATTTCTATTTAAGTTTTTAAATAATTTAACTTCTTTGTTCCTCTTTTACTGTTTCATTGCTTTGAAAGGAATTGATACAATTTGATTAAAAAAAACTATTTTCTGCTATTCAAGGGCAGCCAGAAGAGAAGTTAAAAATATTTCTTTAAGGAAATGGGTGGTGGAAGTTACACTCTTATACTATGATAATTAACAATTAAGCTCAAGATTGCCCTTCTAGAAAAGGTCAAAAAGGCAAGGTAGATAAATGAAATTCACATAATTGTAAGGCAAGCGGACTTAAGGTGCTGACTAACCTATCTTTTTCTCCCATATTCTCTACAGGAAGTGGAAAATCGGATTGATATTCAAACTTTTTCATTATCTAGCATGATTGTACAAGGAAATAGATAAGAAGAAATTTCCCTTTCTCACTTCTTCAATAACGAGGATGACACAAAAACACCCATAGAACCCCACAGAAGAGTCAATGTGTTGAGGGTAAAGAACTGCATAGAGAGTGGTAAAGAAGAAGATTGCTGCTTCAGTTTAAGATGCAATTTACATTTAATTTTAAACACTACCAAAACCAGATTAGACTGCAAGCAAAATCATGTCTGATTCATTAAGGAAAGCTACAATTTTGAAGTGTTGGTTGAACATTTGTCTCCTCATTGGTTTCTCAATAAAGCAGATTCCAGATCATCTGTCCTGCCAACCAAAACCAGTTACTATTTAATAAAAAAAAGTTTATAATAATATGTATTTAATACAAGTCAGGTATTTCATGCAAAAACATAATGAAATGTAGTTTAAGAAATATTGTCTTCAAAACTAAATCTCCTTGGAATAAAGATCATTACTCACCTTTAGAATAAGGTAGTCATCATTTTCTGAAAAGGTACACTCCACATCCCAAGGGTAGGTAGCCTATTCAACTGGGGGAAAAAAAATAATAAAAAAAATTACAGGGCTGTGCCTCCGCTACTACTGCGTGAAGTTCACCAACACTCCTGGCAGAGAATAGAGTTAGGAACAAAGTCCTTTTGACAGAAGCTTTAATCTACTATAGCCATTGGCTCAATAGGGGCTAGGTTGCATCAGATTATAGAGCACAAAGATTCCATGTTTGGATCAAGCAAATGATTGGGCTCTTGATGTTGGTACAAAACTCAAGGAACGGCTTTCCAAAGGATGACTTTCCACTTGGTAATGAAAGATAGAGAAATCTATGCAGATAGTTCCATGGAGTTGTGCTGAAGTCTTGCATACAGCAGTTCCAGGATATAAATGAACATCAGGCTTCATCATGAGAAAAAAAAAATCTAAGAATCAAAAATAATATATAACAGCCCACTCAGACTGCAAATGCTAAAAGAAGTTGTGCAAAATTGTCACTGACAAAGTTAAGTCCCTTGGAAGTCATCAAAAATAGGTTTTGGTTCACTTACTAATGGCAAAGAAAAGAAATAAAGTTGATATAACAGTCATTTCACCTTAAGCCTAGATAATCAAGTGCTTGAGAAAGAAAACAGCGAGCCAAAGCTAACTCTGAAATGTTGAAATCATCCAATGGTATTCTTGTGCATTTTCACCAAAGATTTGTGGTAGGGACAGTCAATGGATGATGTTAAGGAAATCATAAAGTTTTTCCACGCTCAGTTGATTGCCACCTATAGGATAGCACAAAAGAATAAATTTGGATATGCCTGTAAGAGCATTTTGAAATATTTTAAAATCTCCAACCCCGGATTGGTCTCAACTATTCTTCCCAGATGGTTCAAGTGTTAACAGCATCAGTACCATTACCATTATTAATGCTGTACAACTCTAGATTTTCCATCAGTTATTTCAGTAGTCACCAACCACATTGTCATAAAATCCTTGTTAGACCTAGCTACATGCACCTTTAAATTACATGCTTGAATGACATGTAGCCTGCCACAAGTTGTTTCATGTCAAAATAAACTGCTGTGTCCTGCACTCCATCCAAACACAGAACCAACCCCTTCTACTTCTACTTTATTTCAAGATGTTGCATTAGCACTTTTTGTTAAATCCCTATATAAAGCCCTTGTAAATTAATGGGAAGATCTAAATGTTCTACATGATTGGGTGGGATTTAAGTCCAGACACATCAGATTACAGTTTGAACAATAAACAGGTGAGGAACAGGTTTTAGAATATACTTTTTCCTGTAAAAAGAAATCTACTTTAATATGGAGCCAGAAGATTCAGTCCCAGGCAAGAGAACCCAGGGTGTGAAAAGTTTCAAGAGAAGTCTAATGCAATGCCTATTATTTAATGAAGAATGGAGGAGGATGACAAAAGGAACAAACTTCACAATTTATCTTTCTGGCATGAAGAAAATCAATATCATTCCAAGTTATTGGCAGGAGAAGGACCTCTTTCCCATCCATTTTGTTCTCTCAAGAAAATTCAAATACAGTGCTTGCCCTGGCAAGCAGCAAGCTGAAAGTATAACGATGATCCAAAGGTTTATAAATACCACAAGTGCTTCTTAATCAAAACCAAAAGTGTTTTCTGTAGTAATCTACGATTGGACTTTCTGAAAGAGTGCATCTCTGCAGCAAACTGCTGCACACTTCTTCAATAATGGACAGCATAATAATAATCACAAGCTTTCTTTTTGTAGGAACTATTTCCAGTTATCAGCAATGAGTTTGAACATTTGCTGTTATGAAAAATGAGGAAAAAATAAGAAAATTTTCATTTTCTTTATTTTAATATAAAATGACGTTGTCATACAAAATATCTTCATGTTGATGACTATTTTTATGACCATTATTAAGTATAAAAGCATAAAACAAGCTAATGAGTTTCCAGCTGTTGTTGTAATCACTTTTGCCCATTCTGAATTGGATTGAATCAAAACTACAAGAAACAAGAGTCAGGTTTTTGGCATCATTTCATGAGAAACACTGCAGGAGACTATGGTTTCATTCTTCTAAATGAAGGTGCAGATGTCCTTGGATAATGATACCTTAGCAGTTCAATAAAAACAGACCTTTGGAACATTTGTTTCACAGTCATCTATCTGCAGATTTGTCTTCAAATTTAAAGGCTTTGAAAATTCTTAGCATTTCCAAAGCTTTTATGTGTTAGTATAAGTCAGCACATAAGTAAATAAACTCCACGTCAATGAAAAACTACACTTTCGACCTCAGGCTTTCTAATAAGGGCTAAGATCAGAAGTAGCCACATAATAGCAATTCTCATAGATCAATGGACCTTATCACAAGGAGAGGATAAAAAAAAGGTACATCAAGTTTTATTTTTCCTGTATTCCATCCTATTAATTCAGGCCTTTTCCTCGCTTAATGAAGAAAGACAGCCTGAGGAGTAATGCAAAACAATTAAATGACCTAGGAGCAGCCTTCTCCCTCGAAACATTTTTTAATATTATATTCCTGCTTTTCTTCTCAGAAGACGAGAGAGAAAATCTGGACTGTAATAAATATGAATGACTGAGCTCCTTTGGTAGACGTCTGCCTTTTGAATGAATGATGATACTGTGATTCAATATATCTTACTACCTAAACACGAGTTTGCAGTGGGATCAAGAGGAAAGCAATGGATACAGCATATACTGTAGGTTTGTTGACAATGGAAAGCAACTTCCTTCAGCTGATACAAAATTTTAAATTCAGCTAAACAAAATGCAGACATTGAACATTCTTTCAAAGGTAAGAAATTTGGGCATCGGGACAATAAAAACAAGATGTTGATTGAGAAGACTTCTTCTGTGATGCAACAATAATAAAACAAGAGTCAATGGCAGGAGAGGGGAAAAAAAAACTAGATGGATACCTGGAGGTGCCCTTGTAGTGTGCAATTATTACACGGCTATATTAAATTACTAAGGGACACATGTCCCAATAAATTTCCCAGTTGGATAGGCCACCTAGGTATACGTATGTGGAGTGGAATCAATTAAGATAATACAAAACAATGGAGTTTCATCTTTCCATTATGTTTGAAAACCCATTTATTAATATAAAATCATTTTTTCCCAAAATGTTAAACCTTCAGATGAGAAGGTAGATTCATTTAGCATTAGGCAGAGTGAAAATGTGTCAAAGCTGTACTTAAAACTACAGCATTTCATCTCTTTTTGCATAAAAATAAAGTATGTAATGGGTGGATATGAATCAATTAGAGGTCTACTCACCCATTAATTCAATAGAATTAAATTGAGGGAACAAGAATGTACAAGAAACTTTTATTAGATCAAAATCCCTCAAGTAATAAAATGTTGAAATAATTTTGTTTCCAATTATAAAAAGCTGTTTACACGCCAGACTGACAATGTTGGTAAGAATTCTTCTTTATTACCTGGATGCCAGTTTATTCTTCTCTTTTCTGGATCTTGGTCTGGCAGTTAATGGTAGTTCACTTACAGGTGTCAGATCACTAATCACCTTGTTTAATTTTCTAAGCTCATTTCCAATCTGTAGCAATTTTCTTGGATTTGGAGTCAAATCTTCAACATCAGTTCTGCGAGATTTCTTCACTAAATATTTTCCTATTTTGACAAAAACACAAATTGTTAGCTCATCCAGTTGACCAAAATGCTATGAAATTAAATGACTATGAATACAACACGAGTAATTTAAGACATGACAACTGAAGTGTAGCATGCTTCAGAGAAACACAAATTTGCATTCCGAAGTTTTTAATGAATTGAGTTTAGCTTCTGCTGTAAATATTTCTGCCTAATGATAAAGACTGACAACCATGATTATTTAACAATACATCACAATGTATTATGCAGGACAAAACACTTCAAAATTTTTCTTTCATCCACAAATTCCTTTGTTCTTTCACTAACTAAAGTTTAAGTGAAGTGTATTATAAATTATGATTTTATGATTTAAAAAGGAAATACAGCTGATGCTGGAAATCTGAACTACTGGATGCTACTCCTATAAATACTCATTCACACATTGATTTCACTTTCTTCGCATCCTGAAAAGTATAATATGTAGCATGAATCCAATGAGTTTAAAGCAAGCATAAAGTAAAATAGCAATAAGTTTCAGCTTGTCAAAGCAACCAGGATTTTTGACTCTCTATATTCCTGATCCTGATCCCAGCTTCATCTACACATCTGGACCTCACTCCAGATCTCTTGCACACATTCTGATCTAATGAGTGAACCCAATTCTGAATCATTGGGATTTCAAGAGTAAACGGATCCCAGATGAACAGAATTTTACTGTAGGTGGGTTCAGTAAGTATGCATATGGAATATCAAGTGGGAAAGAATAAAGGAAAATCTTAAAATTACATTCTGATAGACTGAATATTAAATTTTAAAAATGCTGCATACTAATGCTACAAGAGTATGAAGCCCAAAGGTTTGATGTGCAGGCACAGTTAATAATTAGGAAAACTAATGAATTGCTGGCTTTATTGCAAGAGCAATGAAGCTGGGAAATTTTCCTGCAATATTATAGGCCGATGGTGAGCCCACCCCTAGAGTACTGTGTATAGGTTTGCTCTTCACATTTAAGGAAGGAATCTGTGCAGGAAAACTTCATTAGGTTCAAGTATTACTAAAATGGAAATAGTTTGGAGTTCAGAAGAGAAGTGATCTTATTGAATCATATAAGATTCTGATAAGGAATAACAGGATGAATACTGAAAGGATCTACAGTGGGGATATCTAGAACTATAGCAGTTTCAGAATTTGTGGTTTCCATTATAGGTGGATTACTACTTCTCCAATAAGATCATGAAACATTAGAATTCCCCACCTCAGCAAGCTGCAGAGGTATAGATATATTCAAGGCAGATACTGACAAGACAGTTGAAATACAACAGGGTCAAGGGTCAAATTGAATGGGGAAAAGAGAGGGAGGGAGTGAAAGAAAGCAAGGAAGTTGTGTTGAGGCCAAGACTAGACACAATTTTATTGGATGGCAGAGCAAGCTTGAGAAGCTGGCTGGGAAAAGAGAGAGATCGTAAAGAGAAGCAAAGATTGGAAATTGAGGCCAAAAGCAGTGGTAGTAGGGGTTGAGGGGGGGGAGTGGTGCTGGCTAGGAGGTGGGGATGGCAGGGGCATAGGTCAGAGGGCAGTGTTAGGAT
Organism: Mobula hypostoma; assembly: GCF_963921235.1. Lineage (NCBI taxonomy): Eukaryota > Metazoa > Chordata > Chondrichthyes > Myliobatiformes > Myliobatidae > Mobula > Mobula hypostoma. The sequence continues at coordinate 66,221,595 of NC_086103.1, read as the reverse complement.
TTTGTGGAGAGGATTCAAAATATATTAAATGATTTGAACTTAAATTCTACAGGTTTCAAAGCAGGATTTGAGCTTGTGTTGCTGGATCAACAGCCACAGTCTCTGGCTATTTGCCCAGTAACTTGAAACCTCTTATTGATCAGTTCCATTCCACTAATGGTTGAAGGGATTTCTTCTAATAAATATAACCTGTCACAAAACTTTTAACCCTTCAGCTTACCATGTTGTAAACCATTTTTCTGATACATATTACTGGGCAATGTATCTCTATCCCATTCGGAAGGCTTTAACATTCGATCTTGTTTAGGTGGTGGTATCTGTTGTTCACTGTACTCCCAGAAGTATCTTCTTTTACTCCTTTTTCTGGAAATGCCAGTTAATGTGTCTTTCACATCATCAGCCACATCATTTTCATATCCTGCAGCCAAGAATAAACCTTCACAGTACTGAAGACATTTTGAAACTATTACAATAAAACATTAAATTATTATATTAAGGTCAATGGACAGACAGACACAGAGGAGAGTTTAAAAAGAGCTTAGTATGAAACTATTTTTTTAGGAAGAAAAAGGATCAGAAATATCATCTAAATAGACCATAAGACTATAAGCCACAGGAGCAGAATTAGGTATTGGGCCCCATCAACTCTGCTCTGCCATTCCACCATGGCTAATTTATTACCATTCTCAACCCCATTCTCCTGCCTTCCCCACTCTAACTTTTGATGCCTTTATTAATCAAGAACCTGTCAACCTCCACTTCACATGACTTGGCTTCCGCAGCTGTCTTTGGCAATCAAGTCCACAGAATCACCACCCTCTGTCTAAAGAAATTCTTCATCTCTGATCTAAAGGGACGCCCTTATATTCTGAGGCTGTGTCCTTCACCCTAGACTCCCCTATTATGAGGGGTGATTGATAAGTTCATGGCCTAAGGTAGAAGGAAATGAGTTACACAGCTCTTGTTACATGAACATGCAGTTCAACTCTGATTGATTATGCAGAAAGTTTGGAGTTAATAACTCATCTCCTTCTACCTTAGGCCACGAACTTATCAATCACCCCTGCTGTAGACACACTCTGGAGGTCCGAGATCCGTATGCTCCACGACCGCTGGACTAAGTGCGTAAGGGTAGGAGGGGACTATGTTGAAAAATAAATGTGCTAGGTTTTCTCAAATTGACTCCTTCTACCTTGGGCCACAAACTTATCAATCACCCCTCGTATAAGAAATGTCCTCTCCATGTCCACTCTATCTAAGCCTTTCAACATTTGATAGGTTAGAATGACATCCCCACTTATTGTCCTAAACTCCGATGAGTACAGGCCCAAAGCCATCAAACGATCCTTGTATGTTAACCCTTTCTTTCCTGGGATGTTAATGACAGTGGAGAAAATATAGGATTGTAAGAAAGGATTGTAAGATTGTAACAAGTTATCAAGCTAACAATTACCTGTCTCTTTGCTGGCATAAACACGGCACAAAATTTCAAACTTAGTTAATATAACTTCTCGATACTTATACTAATACTGCATTTCTTTTTGAAATAGCATATTTTATCCTTTGGTTGTGTTCCGTATATTATTCCCATCACCTTCAAATCATTCTGAGCTTAGATGTGCACTCTTCTCTACGTTTTGTTTCGCATTCACGCTTGGAGTTAGTTAAACATCACTTCCTCCCTGCAATTAATTTTATTGAAAAAATAAGCTCCTCAAAAGGGTAACACACATCAAAGTTGCTGGTGAACAAGGGTGCCATGACAAATCCTGAAGGAAACAATACAAGCTGGAGACAGCCTGAACCAAAACAGGCACATAATGCATGCACACTAACAGGGACAAATAAACTTGAGTATTTCTGTGTGTACATGTGTAAGCTTCTATATGGTTTAATCACCAAGTGTTGCATATTCCACATACCATTGTTACTGACAATTTAAATGTTAGCTTTTCTAGTTTGGAAACAATGTAGTACCTGGTTCAGAGAAGGTATCACTGACGTCATCATCCTTGTCTTCCTCCTCTTCATCATCTTCATCTTCCTCATTATCACTATACTCATGTTCACTACCAAATCCTTCATCGTGGTCTTCGTCATCTTCTTCATCCTCATCGTCATCTTCTGCCTCCTGTTCAATACAAGGAGACTGTTCATTCACACCATCAGAAACAAACAAAGAATAATTATGCTCTTCCTTTTTCTGGGTGTGATCAGGAACAGGTTGTGACAATATTTCAACTGTTTCAGTTGGAGTAAACAGGTCATTGTTTTCTTTGAATATGGTGGGCATTTTATTACAGTGTAAACTTTCTGCATTTTTTTCCACTTTTTTGGGTACTGCTCCAATATCACCACAACAGGAATTGTCTGGTATGTTGCTGTGCGTAACTTGCGTCACACCCAAGGTTGATTTACCAATTGAAATTGGATTAATCCAGACTTTAGCTTTCTTTACAAAGTCTTTGTTATCCACATGAACTGAACCTGTTTTGTTGTTAAGTGTCTGTAGTTTGTTGCTGTTGTCCACGGATGCACTTGAAGAAATAGATCTGGCTATTTTTTGAGTTGTTTCAGGCAAGCAGGCATCTATACAGGGACTTCTAGCAGATGACACTGGAGGCGTTGCCCTACTTGCTGCAAGTTTTTTACCAGCCAGAGAAGAGGTTAATGAATTCTGATTTAAACTTTTTAGTAAATCAGGATGATACAATGAATCTAAAACAGGTTGCGAATCTTCACAATTTAGCTGGGCCAACGTAGGAGTTCTGCTGATGACTTCTTCATTTTGGTAAGGACTGGAAAAATCATCTAACCCAAGAAAATCCACTTCCTTGGTTCCCCAAATATCATAGCTGGTTAATTTTGTATACTTTGTTAAATCTTCCCAGCATGCGTCCCATTGTTCCCAGTTTGAAGTATAGGAAGGATCTGAATCTAGTAGCTCGTTTAGAGGATCTAAAATGTCCAAATCTTTACACTCTTCCAAAGTAACAGAATCATCTCTGGAGTTGTGAGTGCAAGTCATTTCTCTATCCTGGAAGAAATGAAAACATTCTATTAAAGTCATTATTAAAGACCAAGTAACACAAAAATGGTATTTTATCACATGTTGGTTTCATTATTAATTATATAAGGAATCTTTAATCAAAAATATACTCCATAAAGAACAAATCAACCATATCCTGAAATAAAAATAGAAAATGCTGGAAATAATCAACAGCTCACAGAGCATGTTTAAAGAGAAACAGAGGTGGTATTTCAGGTTGCTGTCTCTTTATCTACCTGAAACATTAGCTCTTAACTTCACATAACACTGATGCTGCTTGCTCAAGTAAATATTTCACTATTTTCCTTTGACATTTTCAGTATCTGCAGTTTTTGTTTTCAAAACCCATTATTTTGTTGAAGGAATTGGAGGCCAGGCCACAGTTATTCACAATCTATAACAATGGTTTGGGAGAAAGGACCAAATGTTATATCTCCAAGTTTGTTGATAATACAAAATTAGGTGGGATTGTGAGTCATGAGGAGAACGTAAAGAGTTTTTGACGGGATATGGACAAGTTAGTTAGGAGAAACAAGATAGATGGAATATTAAGAGGAAAAATCCATTTTGGAGCACAGAACAAATATCTGTTCAATAGTTGATCAGTAGTTTACAGCTTGGGAAATGTTGCTGTTCAAACAAATCCTGTGATCTAGTACTTAAATCACTGATAAGTAATAAGTTCAAAGTGCAAAGTAAGTTTATTATCAAGGTACGTATATTGCATGTTACCATGCACTACCTTGAGGTTCACTTTCTTGTAGACATTTACAGTGCAAAAAGAAATACAGTAGAATTTTACAAAAAATCTACATAGAAACAAAGACTGACAAACAATCAATGTGCAAAAGATAAACTGCAAATAAAAATAATGCTGAAAACATGAGTTGCAAAGAGTCCTTGAAAGTGAGACTATAGGTCTTAGAATCAGTTCAAAGTAGTAGTGAATGAAGTTATCCCATTCCAGGGAAGAGCCTGATGGTTGTAGGGTAATAACTGTTACTGAACCTGGTGGTGAAGGACAGGATTCTGTACTTCCTACTGAATAGCAGTTGTGAAAAGTGGACATGGATGGTGGGGATCTTCGCTACTACACAATGCTTTTTTGTGGCAACACTTCATTTACTTATTGGTGGAAGGGGCTTTGCCTGTATTAACTGGGCCTATCCACACCATCTATAGCCTTTTTCATTCCTAGGTATTGGTAGTTCTATACCAGGCCATGATACAACTGGTTAGTATACTCTCCACCATGCCTCTATAGAAGGCAGTTAAAGTTTTTGGTGACATGCCAAATCTATGCAAACTTCTAAGAAAGTGGAGGCAATGTCATGCCTTCTTTGTGATGACAATTATGTGATAGACTCAGGACAGATCCTCTGATATGTTAACACTAAGGAATTTAAAGCAACGACATCTCCACTTCTGATTGCCTAATGAGGACTAGCTCATGGACCTGTAGCTTCTTCCTTCTGAAGTCAATAAACAGCTTTTTGGTTTTGCTGATGTTAAGTGAGAGGTTGTAGTGGCATCAACCAGATTTTCAACCTCTCTCCTATATGTCAATTTGTCACCACCTTTGATTCGGCCAACTACATTCATGTCATGAGTACACTTAACTTGCAATTAGAAGGGCAAATGATATGTTAGTTTTCATTGCAAGGGGATTTGAGTATGAGAGTGAAAAGATCTATCTGTAACTAACAGGACTCTGATGTAACTGCACCAGAGTATTTTATACAGTTTTGGTCTCCTTACATTAAGATATATATTTGTCATGAAGATTCATTCGGCTGAATTTTGTGATGAAGAGTTTGCTGTATGAAGAGAGAATGAGTAGGATAGGCCCATATCCTCAAGAATTTAGGAAAAACAGTGACATAACTGCAGAGAAAATTATAAAACCCTTACACACCTCAAAAAGGTGAATGCAGAGAACAGCATCTTTGAATAAGTCTCATTACAATAAGAATCCAGTTTATTATCATTGGATGTGTCATGAAATTTCTTGATTTGCAGCAGCAGTACAGTACAAGATGTAAAAATTACAACAAAATAAATAGTGGAAAAGATTAATAATGAAATTGCATTTATGGATTGATTGATCACACAGAATCTGAAGGCATAGGGATCTGAAGGAAGCTGTTCCTAATATGTTGAGTGTGAGTCTTCAGGTTCCTCCCCAATAGCTGTAACCTAAAGAAGCATGTCCCATATGGTGAGGGTCTTTTAATGATGGATACCACCATGGCAAGGAGGATTGCATCCTTGATGGAACTGGCTGAGTCTACAAACCTCCAGCAGCTTCTTGTGATCCTGCACATTGAAGGCTCCATACCAGGCCGTGAGGTAACTATTCAGAATGCTCCCTACTGTACATCAGAAGAAATTAGCAAGAGACTCTGGTAACATGCCAGAAATTCTTACTGAAGCAGAACTGACAGTATGCCTTAAGAGTCATGGAAAAGTACAGCACAAAAACAAGTCATTCAGCCCATCTAGTCCATACCTACTCCCACCAACCTGCACTGGGACCATAACCTTCCATATCAATACCATCCACGGATCTATCCAAACTTCCCTTAAACATTGAAATTCAGCTCACATGCAACACCTTCTTTGGCAGCTCATTCCACCCTCTCACAACATGCTGAGTGAAGAAGCTTCTCCTCATAGTCCCCTTAAACTTTTCATCTTTCACCCTTAACTTCTAGTTGTCCCGTCCAACCTCAGTGGAAAAAGCCTGCTTCCATTTACCGTATCTATATCCCTTATAATCTTGTATACTTGTCAAATCTCCCCTCAAACTTGTACACTTCAAGGATTAAGGTCCTAACCTATTCAATCTTTCCTCATAACTCAGGTCCTCCAGTACCAGCAACAACCTTATAAATTTTCTCTGTAATCTTTCAACCTTACTTACATTGCACACATTAGGCCTCAACGTCTTACACAACTTCAACATAACATCCAATCTCCTGTACCCAATACAATGATTTGTGAAGGAAAATATGCCAAAAGCTTTCTTTACGACCCCATCTACCTGTGCTGCCACTTTCATTGAATTATAGATCTGTATTCCAAGATCCCGTTGTCCTTCAGCACTACTCAGTGCCCTAACATTCACTGTGTAACACCTACCCTGGTTGGTCCTACCAAAATGCAACACCTCACACTCATTTGCATTAAATTCCATTTATCATTTTTCAGCCCATTTTTCCAACTGGTCTAGATCCCACTGCAAGTTCTGATAGTCTTCCTTGCTGTCCATTACACCCCTAATCTTGGTGTCATCTGTAAATCTGCTGACCCAGTTAACCATATTATCATCCAGTTCATTGATATAGAGAACAAACATAGGACCAGCACCTATCCCTGCAATGCTCCAGTAGTCACAGGCCTCCAGTCAAAGAGGCAACCATCTATTACTACTTTCTGGCTTCTCCCACAAAGCCAATATCTAATCCAATTTACTACCTCATCATGAATGCCAAGTGACTGAACCTTCTTTGATCAATCTCCCATGTCAAATGTTCTGCTAAACTCTTTGCAGACAACATCCACCACCTTGCCTTCATCAAATCTCATTGTAACCTCCTCGAGGAACTCTAGAAGCTATTTAAACACAACCTACCATGCACAAAACCATGCTGACTATCCCTAATCAGTCCATGTCTATCCAAATATTCATATATCTGATCCCTTAGAAGACTTCCAAGAACTTTCCCCCTTCTGACATGAGGCTCACCTGCCTATAATTTCCTGGTTTAGTTTTACAACCCATCTTAAACAGCAAAACAACATTAGCTATCCTGCAATCCTCCAGTACCTCATCTGTTGCTAAGAATTATTTAGATATCTCTGCTAGGGCCTCTGCAATTTCTACACCTCTAAGGGCACATCTTGTCACACCCTGGGGATTGGTCCACTCTAATTTCCATCAAGACAGCAAACATCTCCTCCTCTGTAATCTGTATAGGGTCCATGAAATCAATCCCTCACTTCTATAGATAGACTCTGTGTCCATCTCCTGAGTAAATACAGATGCAAAAAAAAAAATCCATTTAAGATCTCCCATCTCTTTTGGCTCCACGGACAGATTACCATTCTGATTTTCCAGAGAACCAACTTTGTCTCTTGCAATCCTTTTGCTCTTAACATATCTAGAGAATCCCTTAGGATTCTCCTTCACCTTGTCTGCGAAGGCAACCTTATGACTTCTGTTTTCCTTCTTAAGTGTTTGTTCTCTTGCATTTCTTATAATCCATGAGTACACCATTTGTTCCTACCTGCTTACACTTGCTATGCGCCTCTTTCTTTTTCTTAACCAGAGCTTCAGTATCTCTTGAAAACCAAGGTTCCCTAAACCTGTCATCTTTACATTTTATTCTGACAGGTACAATGGCATGCAAAAGTTTGGGCACCCCTGGTCAAAATTTCTGTTATTGTGAATAGCTAAGCGAGTAAAAGATGAACTGATTTCCAAAAGGCATTAAGTTAAAGATGACACATTTCTTTAATATTTTAAGCAAGAAAACTTTTTTATTTCGATCTTTTACAGTTTCAAAATAACAAAAAAGGAAAAGGGCCCGAAGCAAAAGTTTGGGCACCCTGCATGGCAGTACTTAGTACCACCCCCTTTGGCAAGTACTACAGCTTGTAAACACTTTTTGTAGCCAGCTAAGAGTCTTTCAATTCTTGTTTGGGGGATTTCGCCCATTCGTCCTTGTAAAAGGCTTCTGGTTCTGTGAGATTCTTGGGCTGTCTTTCATACACTGCTCTTTTGAGGTCTATCCACAGATTCTGGATGATGTTTAGGTCAGGGGACTGTGAGGGCCATGGCAAAACCTTCAGCTTGCGCCTCTTGAGGTAGTCCATTGTGGATTTTGAGGTGTGTTTAGGTTCATTATCCTGTTGTAGAAGTCATCCTCTTTTCATCTTCGGCTTTTTTTTTACAGACGGTGTGATGTTTGCTTCCAGAATTTGCTGGTATTTAATTGAATTCATTCTTCTCTCTACCAGTAAATATTCCCTGTGCCACTGGCTGCAACACAAGCCCAAAGCATGATCGATCCACCCCCGTGTTTAGCAGTTGGAGAGGGGTTCTTTTCATTAAATTCTGCACCCTTTTTTCTCCAAACATACCTTTGCTCATTGCGGCTAAGAAGTTCTATTTTAACTTCATCAGTCCACAGGACTTGTTTCCAAATTGCAGCAGGCTTGTTTAGATGTTCCTTTGAACCTTTTGAATAGAACTTTACGACCACAATGAGAAAAGGTGTGCAAATTTTGACCGGGGTGCCCACATTTTTGCATGCCACTGTCCATACAAGCTTGGTACTCTCAAAATTGAATTTTTGAAGGTACCCCACTTACCAAGTACACCTTTTCCAGAAAACAGCCTGCCCCAATACACAATTGCCAACCCTTTCTGACACCATCAAAATTGGCCTTTCTCCAATTTAGAATCTCAATTCATGGACCAGACCTATGTTTTTCCATACTTACTTTGAAACTATTGGCATCTGCCCTGTCTCATTCTCTAATAGCAAAATAAGTATCGCACACTCTCTCCTTGGAAATTCTATGTAGTGATTAAGGAAACTTTCCTGAACATGTTTGCCAAACTCTATCCCATCTAGTCTTTTTTTACAGTATGGGAGCCACAATATGTGGAAAGTTAAAATCACCCACTATAACAACCTTAGGTTTCTTGCAGCAGTCTGTGATCTCTCTACAGATTTATTCCTCTAAATCCCACAGACTGTTGGGTAGTCTGTAATATAGCCCAATTAACATGGTCATAGGTTTCCTATTCCTCAGTTCCACCCATAATGTCTCACTAGATGAGTTCTCCAGTCTGTCCTAACAAAGCATGCCATGACAATTTTCCCTGACTAGTAATGCCACACCTCCTCCTTGAATCCCTCCCCCTCTGTTGCATGTAAAACACCAGAACCCCAGAATATGGAGCTGCCAGTCCTGCCCCTCCAGCAACCAAGTTTACTAATAACTACAATATCATAATTCCATGTGTTGATTCATGCCCTCAGCTCACTTGCCTTTCCTATAATACTTCTTGCATTGAAATATAACTCAGGCCAGTAATCATACCACGTTCAACCTTTTGATTCCTGACTTTGTCTGAGATCTTAACAACATCTGTCTCTAGAACCTCTCTACTATCTGTTCTGGCACTCTGGTTCCCATCCAGGTTACCACCCATCAAAAATGGTGCAAGGGGGAGGAGTTCTGGAGGAGGTGGGACCGGTACAAACAGGACGGTCTGCACCCGGGCTGGATTGGAACCAATGTCCTAGGGGGAGCATTTTCCACTGTTGTTCAGGAGGATTTAAACTAATGTGGCAGGGGGCTGGGAACAAGTGCACAGAGACAGAGGAGTGTAAAATGAGGGTAGAAGTGAAAAGTAAAAGTGGCAGGCTGGCAAATCCAGGGCAAAAATCAAAAAGGTCCACTTTTCAACATAATTGTATAAAGGCTAAGAGTGTTCTAAAAGCAAGCCTCAAGGCTTTGTGTGTCAATGCAAGGAGCATTCGTAACAAGGTGGATGAATTGAATGTGCAGATAATTATTAACGAATATGATATAGTTGGGATCACAGAGACATGGCTCCAGGGTGACCAAGGATGGGAGCTCAATATTCAGGGATATTCAATATTCAGGAGGGAAAGACATGAAAGAAAACGAGGTGGGGTGGCATTGCTGGTTAGAGAGGAGATTAATGCAATAGAAAGGAAGGACATTAGCCGGGAGGATGTGGAATCAATATGGATAGAGCTGCATAACACTAAGGGGCAGAAAGCGCTGGTGGGAGTTGTGTACAGGCCCCTAACAGTAGTAGTGAGGTTGGGGATGGCATTAAACAGGAAATTAGAAACGCGTGCAATAAAGGAACAGCAGTTATAATGGGTGACTTCAATCTACATATAGATTGGGGTGAACCAAATTGGTAAGGGTGCTGAGGATGAGGATTTCTTGGAATGTATGCGGGATAATTTTCTGAACCAACATGTCGAGGAACCAACTAGAGAGCAGGCCATTCTGAACTGGGTATTGAGCATTGAGGAAGGGTTAGTTAGCAATCTTGTCGTGCGAGGCCCCTTGGGTAAGAGTGACCATAATATGGTGGAATTCTTCATTAAGATGGAGAGTGACATAGTTAATTCAGAAACAAAGGTTCTGAACTTAAAGAAGGGTAACTTTGAAGGTATGAGACATAATTAGCTAAGATAGTTTCAGTCGAAGCAAGCAGCTGAAAAGAAGGGAGTGAAGAAATTGGGTAGAAAAAGTCGCTTTTTTTTAAAACACTGCTCGGGGAGAAGGGTCTGCACTGCGCAGGCGCATGACGTAGCGCACCAAGGTTTAAAAACAGACCGCCATATACAGCGGCCATCGTCGGAGTGGACTGAGTCAGAGTGGGACGGCTTTGGCTCAACAGGCTTTGGCGAGAACAGGGTAGGTTCCAGGAAGTTTTTTGTTCAGATTGTTTAGAGTAGAGAGAATGCCAGGCAGGATGTTGGAATGCTCCTCTTGCAGGATGTGGGAAGTCAGGGAGCCCTCCGGTGTCCCTGATAACGACACCTGCAAGAAGCACATCCAGCTACAGCTCCTAACAAACCGCGTTAGGGAACTGGAGCAGGAGCTGGATGACCTGCGGATCATTCGGGAGAATGAGGAGATTATAGATAGTAGCTACAGGGAGGTAGTTACGCCAAAGGAGCAGAGGACAGGAAATTGGGTCACTGTCAGGCGAGGGAAGCAGAAAGGGCAGGCAGAGCAGGGTTCCCCTGTGGCCATTCCCCTCAACAAGTATACCACATTGGATACTGTTGGCGGGGGATGACTTACCTAGGACAAGCTGCAGTAGCCAGATCTCTGGCATTGAGTCTGGCTCTGAAGTGCAGAAGGGAGGGTGGAAAAAGAGGAGAGCGGTAGTGATAGGGGACTCGATAGTTAGAGGTGCAGATAGGAGGTTCTGTGGTCGTGACAGAGAATCCAGGATGGTTTGTTGCCTCCCGGGTGCCTGGGTCAAGGATGTCTCTGATCGCTTGCATGACATTCTGAAGTGGGAGGGTGATCAGCTAGATGCGTGGTGCACATCGGTACCAATGACATAGCAAGGAAGAGTGAGGAGGTCCTGGAGAGTGAATATAGAGAGCTTGGTAGGAAGTTGAAAAGCAGGACCTCAAGGGTGGTAATCTCAGGATTGCTACGTGCCAGTGAGGGTAAGAATAGGATGCTCTGGAGGATGAACAAGTGGCTGAGGAAATGGTGTAGGGGGCAGGGTTTCAGACTTCAGGATCATTGGGACCTCTTCTGGGGCAGGTGGGACCTGTACAAGAGAGACGGGTTACACTTGAACTACAGGGGCACCAATATCCTTTCAGGGAGGTTTGTTAGTGCTATTGGGGAGGCTTTAAACTAGATTTGCAGGGGGATGGGAACCAGGCTGCCAGAGCTGACAGTATGGCTGGGGTGAAAATAAATGATGTTAAAAGCTCAAGCAAATCCGCTAATAAAAAGGTTGTGAGTGGTGGTAAAAATCTTCTGAGGTGTATATATTTCAATGCTAGGTGTATTGCGGGGAAGGCAGATGAGCTGAAGGCGTGGATTGACACATGGAATTATGACGTTATAGCAATTAGTGAAACTTGGCTACAGGAGGGGCAGGACAGGCAGCTTAATTTTCCAGGGTTCCGATGTTTCAGATGTGATCGAGGCAGAGGAATGAAAGGTGGGGAAGTAGCATTGCTTGTTAGGGAAAATATTACAGCAGTGCTCAGGCAGGACAGGTTAGAGGGCTTGTCTAGTGAGTCCTTATGAGTGGAGCTGAGAAACAGGAAAGGTATGGCCACATTAGTGGGGTTGTATTACAGACCACCCAATAGTCAACAAGAATTAGAAGAGCAAATCTGCAGAGAGATAGCAGGCAACTGCAGGAAACATAAAGTTGTGGTGGTAGGGGATTTTAATTTTCCATATATTGATTAGGACTCCCATACTGTTAGGGGTCTAGTTGGTTTAGAGTCTGTAAAATATGTTCAGGAAAGTTTTCTAAATCAATATATAGAGGGACCAACTAGAGGGGATGTAATATTGGATCTCCTGTTAGGAAACGAGTTAGGGCAAGTGACAGAAGTCTCTGTAGGGGAGCACTTTGGTTCCAATGATCATAACACCATTAGTTTCAACCTGATCATGGACAAGGATAGATCTGGTCCTAAGGTTGAGGTTCTGAACTGGAAGAAGGCCAAATTTGAAGAAATGAGAAAGGATCTAAAAAGCGTGGATTGGGACAGGTTGTTCTCTGGCAAAGATGTGATCAGTAGGTGGGAAGCCTTCAAAGGAGAAATTTTGAGTGTGCAGAGTTTGTATGATCCTGTCAGGATTAAAGGCAAAGTAAATAGGAATAAGGAACCTTGGTTCTCAAGGGATATTGCAACTCTGATAAAGAAGAAGAGGGAGTTGGTATGATATGTATAGGAAACAGGGAGTAAATAAGGTGCTTGAGGAGTATAAGTGCAAGAAAATACTTAAGAAAGATATCAGGAGGGCTAAAAGAAGACATGAGGCTGCCTTGGCAGTCAAAGTGAAGGATAATCCAAAGAGCTTTTACAGGTATATTAAGAGCAAAAGGATTGTAAGGGATAAAATTAGTCCTCTTGAAGGTCAGAGTGGTCGGCTATGTGCGGAACCAAAGGAAATGGGGGAGATCTTAAATAGGTTTTTTGCGTCTGTATTTACTAAGGACACTGGCATGAAGTCTATGGAATTAAGGGAAACAAGTAGTGAGATCATGGAAACTGTTCAGATTGAAAAGGAGGAGGTGCTTGCTGTCTTGAGGAAAATTAAAGTGGATAAATCCCCAGGACCTGACAGGGTGTTCCCTTGGACCTTGAAGGAGACTAGTGTTGAAATTGCAGGGGCCCTAGCAGAAATATTTAAAATGTCGCTGTCTACAGGTGAGGTGCCGGAGGATTGGAGAGTAGCTCATGTTGTTCCGTTGTTTAAAAAAGGATCGAAAAGTAATCCGGGAAATTATAGGCCGGTAAATTTAACATCGGTAGTAGGTAAGTTATTGCAGGGAGTACTAAGAGACAGAACCTACAAGCATTTGGATAGACAGGAACTTATTAGGGAGAGTCAACATGGCTTTGTGCGTGGTAGGTCATGTCTGACCAATCTATTGGAGTTTTTCGAGGAGGTTACCAGGAAAGTGGATGAAGGGAAGGCAGTGGATATTGCCTACATGGACTTCAGAAAGGCCTTTGACAAGGTCCCACATGGGAGGTTAGTTAGGAAAATTCAGTCGCTAGGTATACATGGAGAGGTGGTAAATTGGATTAGACATTGGCTCAATGGAAGAAGCCAAAGAGTGGTAATAGAGAATTGCTTCTCCGAGTGGCGGCCTGTGACTCGTGGTGTGCCACAGGGATCAGTGCTGGGTCCATTGTTATTTGTCATCTATATCAATGATCTGGATGATACTGTGGTAAATTGGATCAACAAATTTGCTGGTGATACAAAGATTGGAGGTGTAGTAGACAGTGAGGAAGGTTTTCAGAGCCTGCAGAGGGACTTGGGCCAGCTGGAAAAATGGGCTGAAAAATGGCAGATGGAGTTTAATACAGACAAGTGTGAGGTATTGCACGTTGGAAGGACAAACCAAGGTAGAACATACAGGGTTAATGGTAAGGCACTGAGGAGTGCAGTAGAACAGAGGTTTCTGGGAATACAGATACAAAATTCCCTAAAAGTGGCGTCACAGGTAGATAGGGTCATAAAGAGAGCTTTTGGTACATTGGCCTTTATTAATCAAAGTATTGAGTATAAGAGCTGGAATGTTATGATGAGGTTGTATAAGGCATTGGTAAGGTCGAATCTGGAGTATTGTGTTCAGTTACAGGAAGGATATTAATAAGGTTGAAAGAGTGCAGAGAAGGTTTACAAGGATGTTGCCGGGACTTGGGAAACTCAGTTACAGAGAAAGGTTGAATAGGTGAGGACTTTATTCCCTGGAGCGTAGAAGAATGAGGGGAGATTTCATAGAGGTATATAAAATTATGATGGGTATAGATAGAGTGAATGCAAGCAGGCTTTTTCCACTGAGGCAAGGGGAGAAAAAAACCAGAGGACATGGGTTAAGGGTGAGGGGGGAAAAGTTTAAAGGGAACATTAGGGGGGGCTTCTTCACACAGAGAGTGGTGGGAGTATGGAATGAGCTGCCAGACGAGGTGGTAAATGCGGGTTCTTTTTTTAACATTTAAGAATAAATTGGACAGATACATGGATGGGAGGTGTATGGAGGGATATGGTCCGTGTGCAGGTCAGTGGGACTAGGCAGAAAATGGTTTGGCACAGCCAAGAAGGGCCAAAAGGCCTGTTTCTGTGCTGTCGTTTTTCTATGGTTTCTTTCTATGGTTTCTATAGACTGGCAAATGATACTTAAAGGGTTGACAGTGGATATGCAATGGCAAGCATTTAAAGATCGCATGGATGAAGTACAACAATTGTTCATCCCAGTTTGGCAAAAGAATAAATCAGGGAAGGTAGTGCACCCATGGCTGACGAGGGAAATTAGGGATAGTATCAATTCCAAAGAAGAAACATACAAATTAGCCAGAAAAAGCAGCACACCTGAGGACTGGGAGAAATTCAGAGTCCAGCAGAGGAGGACAAAGGGCTTAATTAGGAAAGGGAAAAAAGATTATGAGAGAAAGCTGGCAGGGAACATAAAAACTGACTGTAAAAGCTTTTATAGATATGTGAAAAGAAAAAGACTGGTTAAGACAAATGTAGGTCCCTTACAGTCAGAAACAGGTGAATTGATTATGGGGAACAAGGACATGGCTGACCAACTGAATAACTACATTGGTTCTGTCTTCACTAAGGAGGACATAAATAATCTTCCGGAAATAGTAGGGGACCAAGGGTCGAGTGAGATGAAGGAACTGAGGGAAATACATGTTATTAGGGAAGTGGTGTTAGGTAAATTGAAGGGATTGAAGGCAGGTAAATCCCCAGGGCCAGATGGTCTGCATCCCAGAGTGCTTAAGGAAGTAGCCCAAGAAATAGTGGATGCATTAGTGATAATTTTTCAAAACTCTTTAGATTCTGGATTAGTTCCTGAGGATTGGAGGGTGGCTAATATAACCTCGCTTTTTAAAAAAGGAGGGAGACAGAAACTGGGGAATTATAGACCAGTGAGCCTGACATCAATGGTGGAGAAAATGCTACAGTCAGTTATCAAAGATGTGATAACAGCACATTTGGAAAGCGGTGAAATCATCGGACAAAGTCAGCATGGATTTGTGAAAGGAAAATCACGTCTGACGAAACTCATAGAATTTTTGAGGATGTAACTAGTAGAGTGGATAGGGGAGAACCAGTGGATATGGTATACTTGGATTTTCAAAAGGCTTTTGACAAGGTCCCACACAGGAAATTAGTGTGCAAACTTAAAGCACACGGTATTGGGGGTATGGTATTGATGTGGATAGAGAATTGGTTGGCAGACAGGAAGCAAAGAGTGGGAATAAACGGGACCTTTTCAGAATGGCAGGCAGTGACTGGTGGGGTACCGCAAGGCTCAGTGCTGGGACTCCAGTTGTTTACAATATATATTAATGACTTAGACGAAGGAATTAAATGCAGCATCTCCAAGTTTGCGGATGACACGAAACTGGGCAGCAGTGTTAGCTGTGAGGAGGATGCTAAGAGGATGCAGGGTGACTTGGATAGGTTAGGTGAGTGGGCAAATTCATGGCAGATGCAATTTAATGTGGGAAAAATGTGAGGTTATCCACTTTGGTGGCAAGAACAGGAAAACAGATTATTATCTGAATGGTGGCCAATTAGGAAAAGGGGAGGTGCAACGAGACCTGGGTGTCACTGTACACCAGTCATTGTAAGTTGGCACACAGGTACAGCAGGCGGTGCAAAAGGCAAATGTTATGCTGGCATTCATAGCAAGAGGATTCGAGTACAGGAGCAGGGAGGTTCTACTGCAGTTGTACAAGGCCTTGGTGAGACCACACCTGGAGTATTGTGTGCAGTTTTGGTCCCCTAATCTGAGGAAAGACATTCTTGCTATAGAGGGCGTACAAAGAAGGTTCACCAGATTGATTCCTGGGGTGGCAGGGCTTTCATATGAAAGACTGGATCGACTAGGCTTATACTCTCTGGAATTTAGAAGATTGAGGGGGGATCTGATTGAAACGTATAAAATTCTAAAGGGATTGGACAGGCTAGATGCAGGAAGATTGTTCCCGATGTTGGGGGAGTCCAGGGCGAGGGGTCACAGTATGAGGATAAAGGGGAAGCCTTTTAGGACCGAGATGAAGAAAAACTTCTTAACACAGAGAGTGGTGAATCTGTGGAATTCTCTGCCACAGGAAAACAGTTGAGGCCAGTTCATTGGCTATATTTAAGAGGGAATTAGAAAAGGCCCTTGTGGCTAAAGGGATCAGGGGGTATGGAGGGAAGACAGGTATAGGGTTCTGAGTTGGATGATCAGCCATGATCCTAATGAATGGCGGTGCAGGCTCAAAGGGCCGAAAGGCTTACTCCTGCACTTATTTTCTATGTTTCTATCCCTCTGCAACTCTAGTTTTAATTCCACTCCCACCATGCAGCACTACAAACCTTCCTGCTAGGATATTAGAACCCCCTCCAGTTCAGCTGCAAAATGTCTCTTTTGTACAGGTCCCACCTTCACTGGAAGAGAGCCCAATAATCCAAATTATCTGACACCCTCCCTCCTACACAAAATGCTTAGCCATGTGTTAAGCTGCACAATCTTCTTTATTTATGGCCTCACTAGCAAATGGAATGGGTAGCAATCTTGAGATCACAGCCCTGGAGGTCCTGACCTTTAACTTAGCACCTAACTCCCTGTACTTACCTTGCATAACCTCATCGCTCTTCCTACCTATGTCATTTTTAACCGACATGGGCTACGACCTCTGGCTATTCACCATCTCATTTAAGAATGCTGAGGACTAAATCCGAGATGTTCCGGACCCTGGCACTCCGGAGGCATATCAATCTCATCCACAGAACCTCCTTTATTAAGGACGTCCAGCACTCAGGGCATGCCCTTTTCTCACTGTTACCATCAGGTAGGAGATACAGAAGCCAAAAGACACACACTCAGCGATTCAGGAACAGCTTCTTCCTCTCTGCTATTGGATATTGAAGCTTTGGACACTACCTCACAGTTTTTAATATACAGTACTTCTGTTTTCGCACATTTTAAAAAATCTATTCAACACATACAATTAATTTACTTGTTTATTTATGATTTTTTTTTGTCTCTGCTAGATTATGTATTGCATTGAACTGCAGCTGCTAAGTTAACAAATTTCACGTCACATGCCGGTGACAATAAATCTGATTCGGATTCTGATTCTGTTTCCCTAACTAATGAATCTGCTGTCACCATAGCTCACCTCTTCTTCCTCCCTTTCCTTTAGTCACAAAGCCAGATTCAGTGCCAGAGACCTAACCACTGTGACTTTCCTCTGCTAGGTCATTCCTCCCACCCCTCAGAGTTGAGGGAGATGGCCACAGGGTTACTCTGCACTGGCTGTTTAACCCTTTTCCCCTTCCTGTCACCCAGTTTCCTCTGTCCTGCACCTTAGGTGTAAGTACCTCTATATACTTCCTATCTTTTACCCCCTCATCCAGTTCCAGCTCTTTAATGTGGAGTGTTAGACGATGCAGCTGAATGCACTTCTCGCAAGTGTAGCCATCAGAGACACTTCCCACATCCTGCAGAGAGAAGCAATTCAACTATTCTACCTGGCATCCCTACTGTACTACTGAGCAAGTGTAAAGAAAGTTCAAAGTTCTAAGTAAATTTTATTATCAGAGTACATATATGAAACCACATAAAACCCTGAGATTGTTTCTACTGCAGGTATACTCAGCAAATATATAGAATAGTAACTATAACAAGATCAATGAAAGATCAAGTAGAGCAGAGAAGACAACAAACTTTCCAAATGCAAATATCAATAAATAGAGGGAAATAACCAGAGCATGAAATAACAAGTCCTTAAAGTGAGAACATGGGTTGTGGGAACATCCCAATAGATGAGTGCAATTATCCTCTTTTGTTGAAGAGCCTGATGGCTGAGGGGTAGCGCCTGTTCTTGAATCTGGTGGTGTGAGTCGAGGCTCTTGTACCTTCTACCTGATGACAGCAGCGAGAAAAGAGCATGGCCTAGGTTGTGAGGATCTTTGATTATGGATGTTGCATTCCTATGACAGCGTTTCGAGTAGGAGAAAGAACAATAAATAAATTGTGGGGGGAAAATTTACCTACAGCTTTTTGCTTTTTCTGACTGAAGCCTCGAAGAGCTAAAGCCTTAAAATCTCCACTCTAACACTGTCCACTCTAACAATGCCCGCTCCGCTTGCTCCTACCTTATTTTAATTTGTTCTTGCCAATCAATCCCAATCACTGATTGGCCGCTGGTCAAAACACCAAACTGTCGCAAGTTGATTTACTCAATCAGCGAATCTACATCTTCTCGTTTCGGATCTCCAATTAGCGATTGCTCAAAAACTGGTCTTCTACATGACTGCATCCACGTTTTGGGCTCAAATCAGATACTCTAAGACGTTGATGCCTAGGAACTTGAAACTCCTCATCCTTTCCACAGTTGACCCCTCAACAAGGACTGGTGTGTGTCCCCCTGATTACCCCTTTCAGAAGTCCAAAAGCAATTGCTTGGTCTGCTGATGTTGAGTGTGTGGTTATTGTTGGAACACCATTAAACCAGCCAACTTAACTCACTCCTGCACACCTGCCTCCTCATCGCCATCTGAAATTCTGCCATCAACAGTGATGACATCGGCAAATTTATAGACAGTGTCTGAGCTGTGCCTAGCCACATTGTCATAAGTGTAGGGAGATTAGTGCAGTGGGCTAAGCACGCATCCTTAAGGTATGTCTGTGTTGATTATCAGCAAGGATGACGTTACTACTGATCCACATTGACAGTGGTCTCCTGAAAGGAAGTTGAGAATACAGCTGCAGAGGCCCAGGTTTTGAAGCTTATTGGCTAGTCTGGTGAGGATGATGATGTTGAAATCCAAGGTGTAATTGGTAAACAGCAGCCTGACATCAGAATCCCAATCAGATCATTTATTAACACTGTCACGTCACCAATTTGTTGTTTTGTGGCAGCACAATATATAACAATACAGTAGTACAGTGCAATATATAAAAACTTGCTCTAAGTTACAATGAGAAATATACATATAAATAAGTGGTACAAAAAGAGAGCAAAATAGTGAGGTAATGTTCATGGATTCGTGGATCGTTCAGATATCTGATGGCAGAAGGGAAGAAGCTGTTGAGTGTGTGTCTTCAGATTACTGTACTTCCTCCTTGATAGCAGTAATGAGAAGAGGGTATGCTTTGAGTGGTGGGGGTCCTTAATGATAGATGCCTTTTGAGGCATCACCTTTTGTAAAAGCCCTCTGGTGGGGAGGCTAGTGCCCATGATGGAACCCATTGAGTTTACAGCCCTCTGCAGCTTTTTACAACCCTGTGCATTGGCCACTCCATACCGGGCAGTGATGCAACCAACTAGAATGCTCTCCATGGTATATCTGTAGAATTTTGCTAGTCTTTGGTGACATACCAAATCTCCTCAAACTTCTAATGAAATATAGGCACTGTCATTCCTTCTTCCAAATTGCATCAATATGTTGGGCCCAAGATAGATCTTCAGAGATGTTGATGCTCAGGAGTATGAAACTGCTCACCCCATCCACTGCTGATTGGTGTGAGTTCCCATGACTTCCCCTTCCTGAAGTCCAAAATCAATTCTTTGGTATTAATTACATTGAGAGCAAGTTTGTTGTTGTGACACCACTCAACCAGCTGATCTACCTCACTCCTGTACTCCTCATCTCCACCTAAGGTTCTGCAACAACAGTTGTGTCATCAGTGAATTTATAGATGGCATTTGTGCTGTGCTAGCCACACAGTCATGGTGTAAAGATAATAGAGCAACCAGCTAAGCACGCATCCTTGAGGTGCACCTATGTTAATTATCAGTGAAGAAGTAATGTTATTTCCAATTCGCACTAACTGTGGTCTCCCGATAAGAAAGTCAAGCATCCAATTATAGAGGGAGGTTTTGAAGCTTGTTGATTAATACTGTTCTACTGTTGTCTAGATGTTCCAAAATGGAGTGTTGATCTAGTGAGGCTGCATCTGCTATAAACCTGCTGTGACACTAGGCAAATTGCAGTGGGTCCAGGTCCTCGTTCCATGAGGAGTCAATTGTAGCCATGACCAACCTCTCAATGCTCTTCATCTCAGTTCATGTGAGTGCCTTGGGATTAAGATAAAACAGAAATTTCTTAACCAAGAAAGTGGTGAATCATGAAATCCACTATCATGGAGGGCTGTGGAAGCTCAGTTGTTGAGTTAATTGAAAACAGGCATTGATAGTTTTCTGGATATTAAGAGAATAAATGGTATTGCAGTAGTGTAGAAGAACAGACCTGAAGAGGATCTGCCACAATTATGACAAACTGTAACTCAGGCTCAAAGTAACATATAGACTACTCCTGCTCCTACACTTGGCTCCTCTCAATTGGGGCATTAGATAATATATCATGTTTTCTCTTGGAACCACAAACATACCTTTTCCCTAGTTTCAATGCTATTCAATCCTCCTAATAGGGGTGCATATTTTGAAACAGGCAAAATTTGGTTTCATTGTTACCTAACTATCACGACTGAATACCCTGCAAACAATCCATCTCTAGAATTTAGTATTAAGAATGGTCAGCTGAACTATAGTTGACAGTGATACAGCCATACCAACCAGAACGTGTGCTATCCAGAGAAGAGGAACAATGTCGAAAAGTTATGGATAATGGTACATGGTGAAAATAGCAGGTAATAAGAAGATTAAAGAGAGTAAACTAGTTTTAAATGACATCTAAAATATGACTCTTACCAGTTCATATATGAAATCAGGATCAGAGTTATTCCCCAACAAATCCGTGCTGGTTAAGGCCTGATCTGAAAATGTGCGGCTACGAAAGGCATCCCCAAATGGAGGATCCATTCCACTAACATTGGGCTATAAAGAAAATTGATATACAAGTCATTAATAGAATCATAGTTCATTTAAGAAGCACAAAACTGAGAGTTATTTCTATTAATAACATGGATGCTACTGTTGTAAAATTAACCCCTATGCGGCATTTTTCTAAATAAATTACTGTACTTTTCTTAGATTTAGAACGTCATACAGCATAGCAACAAATTATTTGACCTGCCAACCAAGATGTTCCATCATTTCCACTCTACTCTGTTATCTCTCTAACCTCTCCTATCCATGCACCTATTTATTGAAAAAAAATCTGTATCATCTACTGTTTTCTGAATAAATTGCCTATGTTTAAATGGTTAATGATGGGGCATTCATATAACCCAGTCCTTCCCTCAACTCAATGGTTGGTACCTTTAGGGTCAAAAGAAATTCAATAAATCTTCTATTTAGATTTCTGAAAATAATTTTCATTTAAAAACATGTTTGTTCTTCACTCCAGGCACTTAATTAGAATTTAATTACAGTATTATGTTCTATTTACCAAATCAATATCATGTATTTTAAAAATATATATATTGTTGGGAATACATATTATCCCTAACTCTTGAACCATCAATATGTTCCAAGACATGAAACCAAGTAGCAATAATTGTGTTGGGAATTACAGCACATTAATCGCTTTAACTTCTGAATTATAAACTACTTTCCAGCTTCATCTACAAAGCAACACTGAAAAATACTAATCTTATTCGTGCACAACTAATCACTATAAACAAAGAATTACATACTGTATTCTCGCTAATGTTTATTCAAATTATAAAAATGGTGACAAACCTAAAACTTTATTGTAAAGGTAAAAGATCCAAAATTGCTGAAATTGTTATCTTAACATCAAGACTGCAGAGCAAGCATGAAACATCCTGCAACAGAATCACTTTAGACCCGAGAGCTATATGATTACAAACCCACCTGCGGCATTCCCACGCCCACATCTGCTTTATCCAAGAGAATTTTTTCCTGTTGTTTTGATCGAGTCGCTTCCAGTTTTACTAAATAGTTGAAGTGATGAATAAACGTGTCAACTTTAGTACACAAAATTCACTATCATGAAGTCTCTCCCAGGATAATTTTTTTAAACTCTCAAGCCTAGGAGAAATAAAGCCAAACTGTAATTAGAAAAATATCCCCCAAATCTACTGCACTGCTCCGTTAGATCATCATAAACAAGATGAATGAAACATATAGTTTTTATTTCTTTAAACCAAATTACTTATCTCCTCTCCAGAATTAAACTACTATCCCATAATTTTTCACAACACAACAGTCAATGAACAGCAAACGGCAACTTTCTTGATTAGTTTTTGTTCTTTGAGTTGTCCCAAATAAGCTGCTGCCCCGATTACCCAATGGCCCAATTAAATGGAATACAGTATCTATAAGTAAAAAGAAAGCTGCTGCTGCAAAACAACAAATTTAACGACATATCTCAGCCATAATAAACCTGATTCTAATTCTGAATCTTCAGTGAAGTTGTTTTATAGAAGTTCCCTTTATTAAGCTATTTTATAATGGATATGATAGACTAATAAAACTCCTTTCTTCAATGAATTGAAATCAAACATGTTAATAATAATTTCATAATGTATTGTCTTCGAAATATTTAATGAACAAATAACTAACTAGAGTACAAACAATTTTTAAGATTCATATGTCTTGCACTGGTTAAAATAACCAAAACACTACTTTCTAATAAACCAATGAGAGGTCTGCAAATATTTAGTGATATGTATACTCAGGTAACAATGGCCACTACATGGAAACTATGACTATGGCCTATTTTATCATTTGCCCCAGAACCGCATCCTTATATCTTCCGAACTACTGAAGTCAAGCTAACTGGCTTATAATTTTCTGTCTTTTGCCTCCCCACTCTCTTCTTAAATAATGGTGTGACATTTATGATCTTCCAATCCTCTGGAACCATCTCAGAATCTAGTGATTCTTGAAAGATCACTACTAATGTCTCCATAATTTCTTCAGCTGCCTGTTTCAAAACCATGGGGTATGATCATCCGGTCCAGGTGACTTAGCTACCTTCACACATTTCAGCTTCCCAAGCACCTTCTTCTTGGTAGTAGCAAATAATCTTATTTCTGCCCCTTGACACAGTCAAATTTCTGACATACTGCTGATGACTTCCCAGTGAAGACAGATGCAAAATACTTATTGAGGTCATCTGCCAAGTCTTTGTCCCCATTACTACATCTCCAGAGACGATTTTCAGCGGTCCGATATCCAAGCTCACCTCTCTTAATTACCAGCAGTTAGAGAAATTGATGTTTATGCCATCAGGTTTGAGGTTACCCAGACAGAATATGAGGTATTGTTCTAATAAACTGAATCTGGCCTCATCATGGCAGTAGAACAGGCTATGGACAGATATGTCAGAATGTGAATGGGAAGTTGAATTGAAATAGTAGCCACCGGGAGATCCTGCCTTTTACAAAAAATAGAGCTCGACGAAGCAGTCCTGCCGAAGGGTTTCAGCCCGAAACGTCGACTGTACTTTTTTCCATAGATGCTGCCTGGCCTGCTGAGTTCCTCCAGCATTTTGTGTATGTTGCTTGGATTTCCAGCATCTGCAGATTTTTTCTTCCTTGTCCCCAATTTGCGTTGGGCTTCACCCATGTAGGGAGCACCTGATACAACAGACTTACATGTGAAGTGTCAGCTCACCTGGAAGAACTGTTTTGAGCCCTCAATGGTGGTGAGGGAGGTGGTGCAGGGGCAGGTGTAGCCCTGGTCATACTTGGGATAAGGGCCATGAAGGTGATCAGTAGGGAGGGACAAATGGAAAAGGAAGCCATATGAAGAGGGATCTCTATGGAAAGAGGGGGAGGGGGAAGATTTGGCCTATTTCTTCAGCTATAGAAGGAAAATGCAAACAAAGGAGGAAGAGCAGCAATAGACTATTCAGTCCCTCAGGCCTGCTTCACTATTTAACAAAATTAAGAATGATGCACTTCAACATTATTTTCCTTTCCTAATCCCATATCCTTTGGATCCTCTAATATCCAAAAATCTATTAATCTCAGTTTTGAATATAAGCAATGCCTATGCAATGAGTGACTGCCACTGCACAGAATTCCAAAACTCTGGCCAAAAGAAAAATTATCTTTGGTTTAGTCCCAAATGGTCCACCCAATATTTTGAGCTTGTCTCTTAATTCCACATTCAATAGTCTAGGAAATATTCTCTCAAATAGCTACCCTGTCAAGAGTTTCCAGGAAGTTTGCATATTTTGAAAAGCCACCTCTTGTTTGTTTTCTAAACATTAGAGGTTTAACTTACAAAATCTTCTCATATGACATATCACCATTCTAGAAATTGGTCTTTGTTGCACTTCCTCTGTAGCATATGCATTCTTTAGGACACAATACTCTAGATTTATTCTCACTGAAGTCTTATATAATTATAGTAAGATATCTTTCTTTTATACTCAAATTATCTTGCAGTAAAGGACAATATACCATTTTCTTTCCTAACTGCTTGTGTGTTAGCTTTAAGTGACTATTACATTGGACATTCAGGTCCCTTTGAACATCAATAATTTCCAGTTTCTTGACATTTAAAAAACACAAGGCATTTTTTCCTGTGAAGTGGATAAATCACATTTTACACATTGTACTCCAGCTGTCACATCACTGTCCACTTGATTAATACGCCTATATCCTTTTGAAGTCTCTTCGCATCCTCATCACTACTTATTCCTCCAAATTCTGGTCATTGGTAAACTTGTAAATGTACATTGGTCCCTTCAGCCAGATGGGATAACTGGGAAAATTAACAGATTGTGAATTCAATTAAGGGAAATACAGTTGGAGATGCAGGCTGCCAACAGAGTAGACTGCAAATATACAGATCTAATCTATATCTGTGAAGGAATCAACTAGACACTACACCAGTCAATTAAAAGCAGTTCATTCAGAGGAATATCTGAAGACATTGAGTGAAAACAAACTTCGTAAAACTAATCACCAAAGATCAAAATCAGGTTCAGAGCTAAATTTTATATTAACAATTTGGAGCAGGAAAGTCATAACTGGTAGGTCAATAATCCTGTACGACAATTTAAGATCAAAATACACAGGACTACAGCATTAGATTAGATTATGAGGACACTCAGTACTCATTTATTGTCATTTAGAAATGCATGCATCAAGAAATGGTACAATGTTCCTCCAAAGTGATATCACAAAAAAACAGGACAAACCAAAGACTAACACTGACAAAACCACGTAATTATAACATATAGTTACAGCAGTGCAAAACAATACCATAATTTGATAAAGAGCAGACCATGGGCATAGTAAAAAAAAAGGTTTCATACTTCCGATCGACTCCCGATAGTAAGCGGCAAAGGGAGAAACTCTCCCTGCCATAAACCTGCAGGCGCCAACAACTTGCCAATGCATTGGAAGCACCTGACCACAGTGGACTCTGAGTCTGTCCGAAAACTTCGAGCCTCCGACCAGCCCCTCCCATACAGCCTCCCGAGCACCATCCTCTGCCGAGCACTTTGACCTCGCCCCGGCCACCGAGCAACAAGCAAAGCCGAGGACTTGGGGCCTTCTCTGCCAGAGATTCTGGATCGCGCAGCGGCAGCGAAGCAGGCATTTCAGAAGTTTCTCCAGCTGTTCCTCCGTGCTTTCACATCTGCCTCCATCAGATCAGGATTGTGCATGGCACCCTACTTGACAGATAACAGATATCATTCACCAGAGTGGCCACGTCGCCATCTTCTCCTCCTCCTGAGGCAAATGGACTAGATAGAAAGACAACACAGTGGCTTCCAGTTAATTTCGCCATCAGTTAATCAGGGCAGCCACTTATTTGATACAACGCTTAAGATCAAAAACAAATCAAGACAACTTTCATGATTTTCTCCGTTTATTTGGGACACTATGCTACTTAAATGGGGCAGAAGACTTGCCGAACAGGTTGTAACTAGTGCCAGTCATCTGCTCTTGTATGGCTGTTACATAATGCTGTCCTTATAGTAAACAGTTTTAGTTATCATAGCATCAGCTGCGTGTTTGTGTACAGAAAGTGATTTTTATTACTGATAGTTGGCGAGAAATAAGCAGTAAGACAATTCTTAACTATTTTGCTCACTGCGGTTTCAAGCATTCAGGCTTAAAGATGCCAGATTTGGCCAGGAGTGAAAATGGAATTACTTCACTACTTCAACAAGTTAAGGACTACAAACAATTTGAAGCTCATTTTGAATGTTACAATGAAAATGAAGCTTTGGAGGATGCAATCATTGAAACTATTATATTAAGGCAGTCCATTATCTGCACAAGGTGCCTGCACTGATTTTGTTCATTGTGTACATTGGATTAATTCCCCCATCAATCACTATAGGGAACTAATACAGTTATAGTACTGTAGTACTATTGGTAATGTCCTAATTTGTTCTGTATTTCATTTAAATGCATAATTTGTTACTCAGTTTGTATTTTTAATACCTTTTTAACTATTTCCATAAAACTTAGCTAATTGGGACAACCGTTTAATTGGGCCAAAATGTACTAGTCTCGATGTGTCCAATTAACTGGAATCCACTGTATTTGCAAAGAATAAAGTAATTTTAATTTAAGAAATGTAAACAAGTCGAGCAAATGCAGTTTGAGTACCCCATATTCAAAACGCTTGGGGTCAAAAGTGTTTTGGATTTTGGATACTGTATTTTTGGATTTTGGAATATATAAAGAGAAAGCTTGGGATCACCATGATTTCTGACTCTGAATTTATGTGCTAGTAAGCTGTCTTTGTCTTACACTTGTTCATCACACATACGTACTGATGCAGCCATTCAAAGTGTCAGATTTTCATCCACGTTCAAAGTTCAAAGTACATTATTAAAGTATGTACCCTATACACAGTACAATCTGAGATTTGTCTCCTTACAGGCAGCTACAAAGAAACCGAATCAAACCCATTCAAAAAAGACATCAAACATCCAATGTGCAGAAAAACAACTTATGCAAACAATAAAAGTAAGCAAATAACATTCACAACTGAAATTCACAAAAGCAACTTCATAGCCAATAAGTCAGTTATCAATGCAGCCATCTAATTCATCAATGAATTTTAAACACAAAATAAACTGCAGATGCTGTGACCAAAGCAACACTTTCAGTACGCTGGATGAACTCAGCAGGTCGGGCAGCATCAGTTAGAAACGATGAGTCGACGTTTTGGGCCGGAACCCTTCGTCAGGACTGAGGAATGAAAGATAGGGAAGGATTTGAAGAATGCTTGTAGCTTCAGTTGAAAGACCAGTAATTTGAAAGACAAAGGGGTGGGGGAGGGGAAGCATCGACATCATAGCCCTGAAAATAATGGGTAGTAGAAGAAGGAGGCGGAACCATGAGGGAGCTGGGGGAGGGGGTAGAGTGAAATAAGGATAGAGGAAGGGAGGGGGAGGGAATTACCGGAAGTTGGAGAATTCTATGTTCATACCAATGGGCTGGAGACTACCTAGACGGTATATGAGGTGTTGCTCCTCCAACCTGAATTTAGCCTCATCATGGCAGTAGAGGAGGCCATGTATGGACATATCCGAATGGGAGTGGGAAGCAGAGTTGAAGTGGGTGGCTACCGGGAGATACTGTCTGTTGTAGTGGACGGAGCGGAGGTGCTCGACAAAGCGGTCCCCCAATCTGCTTCGGGTTTCACCGACGTAAAGGAGGCCGCACCGGGAGCACCGGATGCAATAGGTGACCCCAACAGACTCACAAGTAAAATGTTACTTCACAAGAGTTCCCCTTGTCCTTACCTACCACCCCACCAGCCTCCGGATCCAGCACATTATCCTCCGCAACTTCCGTCACCTTCAACAGGACCCTACCACTAAGCACATCTTTCCCTCTCCACTTTCTGCAGGGATCGGTCCCTCCGCAACTCTCGTATCCGCACGTCCATCCCCACTGATCTCCCACCCGGCATTTACCCCTGTAAGGTAAGTGCTACACCTGTCCCTACACCTCATCTCTTGCAACCATTCAGGGCCCCAAACAGTCCTTCCAGGTGAGACAACACTTCACTTGTGAGTCCGTTGGGGTCATCTATTGCATCAGGTGCGGCCTCCTTTACATCAGTGAAACCCGACGCAGACTGGGGGACCGCTTCGTTGAGCACCTCCACTCCGTCCGCTACAACAGACAGTATCTCCCGGTAGCCACCCGCTTCAACTCTGCTTCCCATTCCCATTCAGATATGTCCATACATGGCCTCCTCTACTGCCATGATGAGGCTAAACTCAGGTTGGAGGAGCAACACCTCATATACCGTCCAGGTAGTCTCCAGCCCCTTGGTATGAACACAGAGTTCTCCAACTTCTGGTAATTCCCTCCCCTCCCTTCCTCTATCCCTATTTCACTCTACCCCCTCCCCCAGCTCCCTCATGGTTCCGCCTCCTCCTTCTACTACCCATTGTTTTCAAGGGCTATGACGTCAATGCTTCCCCTCCCCCACCCCTTTGTCTTTCAAATTACTGGTCTTTCAACTGAAGCTATAAGCATTCTTCAAATCCTTCCCTATCTTTCATTCTTCAGTCCTGACGAAGGATTCCAGCCCGAAACGTCGACTCATCATTCCTAACTGATGCTGCCCAACCTGCTGAGTTCATCCAGCGTACTGAAAGTGTTGCTTTCATCAATGAACTTCTCTGCTACTTTGGGATCAGCAGACACTTTATCACCACAAATCTTTAAAAATTTCATGCCATGCCTTTTCTTAAATTTCTGCAACCAGCTTGCTGAATATTCACAATTACCTACAATTTTCAGTTTGTCATGATAGATCTTTGCTCATTTTATATCATTAAATGGCGTATGTTCACTCCGACGTTAACGAATCCACTTTTCAATACATGATTGCGATCTTCATCTTTTGCTTTATGTGGTGTTTTTCTATTTAACTTCTGTTCATGACTTCCGGTAAGGTGGTGGTTAATCGCTTAAAACTGTCGCTCCGTTTTATTTCTTACCTCTACACTTCTTATCTTCCTTTTTCTATTCTAGACTGCTAATTTTTTTTTGTTCTCCTACCTGCCTGCGAATACGTCTGTCTTACAATGGCCTTCAAGCCCTCTAAAGCTGGGAAAATAGAAGTTTCTGCGACTGCCTCCAGCTCATCTGCCGACATTATCGCCATTCTGGACCAGCACCACCAAGAGATTATATCTGAATTTAAGTCCTCCTTCAGTTCGTTGGAGTCAAAATTGCATCAAATTAATTCCAAAATGGAGCAACATGCCGTTCGTCTTTCTCATCTTGACTCAGAAACCGGAGATTTAAAATGTCGTGTTCAGTAGCTGGAAGCCGTTTGTTCTAACTTGAGTGAGACCACCACCAAGTTATCATCCAAAATAGCTGATCTCGTAGGTCAGAGCAGAAGGCACAATCTACATATCCTCGGTCTGCCAGAGGCTATCGAAAGCGGAGCTCCTGTTGAATTTTTTTCCTCCTTACTTTGTGAGGTTTTTGGGAAAGATACTCTTCCGAATTTACGTGAGTTATAGAGAGCCTACCATATACAAGTATTTCGTTCTAAGCCCGAACTGGGCTCCCAGCCACGCCCAGTTATGCTTTGTTTTCATCACTATCAGGTGAAAAACCTTTTGATTATGGAAGCACGTCGAAGAGGAAAATTGCATTATCAGGGCCATCCTATTCGTATTGTTGAAGATTATGCTCCTCAAGTTTTGAGGCTGCACGCCAAATACAAAGGCGTAATGGAAGAGTTTTACAATCGTGGACTTGGGCCCTCGCTACATTACGCCGCCCATCTTCGAATAACTCTTAGTACTGGAGACAAAAAATGGTTTAACTCTTGTTACAGAAGCTTAGAAATTCATCGAAAGTCTCCCTGCTGTTACGACTTCTTCAGACTCGATCTGATTACAGGTTTCCCCCACCATCCGAAGGCAGAGCGATCCTATGAAACGGTTCGTAAGCCGGAATGTCGTAAAGCGAAGAAGTAATTGCCATTAATTTATATGGGAAAAATTTGTGAGTGTTCACAGACCCAAAAATAACCTACCAAATCATGCCAAATAACACATAAAACCTAAAATGACAATAACATATAGTAAAAGCAGGAATGATTTGATGAATACACAGCCTATATAAAGTAGAAACACTTTTCCACAATCATTGCCGCACCATTCTCCATAGTGAAAATCTCACGCAAGCGCTCTCGGCAGAAACACGGGGCAAGCGCCGTCGGCAAAAACACAGCGCAAGCGCTCTTCAGTAACCTTTAAGCTATGAAGCTGCCAAATCATACCAAATAACACGTAAAAATACACAGCCAATATAAAGTAGAAATAATGTGTGTACAGCGTAGTATCACTTAGCGGAATCGGGAAAACAGCACTGAGCACACTGATGATGGTGAGTCGTCGGAGGTTGGGGTGGTGCAGTGGCCCCCACTCTCCGGCAGCGAACCAATACTGATCCGCGAAGCATGCAGGGGTACAGTGGTAGCCCGGACACACCCAGCACATCTTTAAGAAAAAAACCCAAACAAACAAGCTAATTAGGTGCCATCCAGCGTGTAAATGTCGGCCCAGATCAGAGGCGACGCAATCAGCAATTGCCTCTGATCTGGGCCAACATTTACATGCCAGGTGGCACCTAATTAATTAGCTTGTTTATTTCTATTTTTTTTCTTAAAGATGTGCTGGGTGCGTCCCGGCTACTGCTGCATTCTTCGCAGATCGGTATCTGTCCGCGGCCTGGGGGTTGGGGTGGTGGGACACTGAGGTGTCGTCTGTTTCAATCAGGGCAGGCAGGTCATCTTCTTCTATGTCTGCCTGCCTCGATGGCGAAGATCAAGGTTTGCCATCTGCTGTGGCTGATGTGGAAGGCTTGCTTGACTGCTTAGCCTCATGCATTTTTAGATCATACAGTTCTTTGTAAGCACTCAAACCATCCTGCAAATATGCCCTAAACCAACGTACCCTTTCAAAATTAAAGTCGTACTTTGTCATTGCAGCAAAAATCTCACGCAGTTGTATCACATTCAGTTCCTGGACGACTTCACTTTCGGTCCGTTCGCTACTGCATTCAGTTTTGATTGTTATCCTTTCCTCTTCCAATTGTATCAGCTCTTCATCTATCAGTTCTTGGTCATGAGATGCCAAAATCTCTTCAACTTCATCAACTTCCACAAGCCAAACTGACTTGGTCCTTACTTCGTTCACCACGATCGAAACGCTTAATTATGTCTAGTTTTACGCTAAGTGTAACACCCTTACAAGCTCCCTCAGGCTTTTCCGATACATTAGAACTCATCTTGCTAACGGCTGCTCACAGGCATGTGTTTAAGCAATGCCGATGAGAATACAGTTCCAGGGAAGAGCGGCTGATCGGGGCGTGTGCTGCTTTTTCTCACGCGCTGCCTTTTTTCTTAACAGTGAAATTACCTTCTGTTCGTGAAAACAGGTAACTAATGTAGGTCTTTCATAACAGTTAGGTTTCGTAAAGTGAACGTTCAGAAAACAGGGGACACCTGTATTTAAAATGGCTGATTACTTTTTTTTTTCTCTCTTTGGTTGTTTTTCTTTTTTTTTGGTTTCCTTTTAAATTAAATATTTTAAATTACTGATAATGGTTTAGTTTTGGTATAAGAAGTTCAGAAATTTATCAAAAGTCTCCTTGTCATTGTGATTTCTTCAGACTCGATTTGATTATTTAAAATGGCCAATTGTTTTTTTTCTGTTATTTTTTTTTGTTTTCCTTCTAAATTTAATTTTTAATATTACTGAAAATGGTTTAACTCTGCTATTAAGTAATTCAGAAATTTAGTGGAAGTCTCCTTGCTATGGTGACTCCTTCTTAATTTTTAAATTACTGAAAATGGTTTAATTCTGCTATAAGAGTTCAGAACTTTATCAAAGGTCTCCTTGCCATGGTGTCTATTTCAGACCCAATTTGATTACTTAAAATGGCCGATTGCTATTTCTTTCCCTCTTTGTTTTTTCTTTTTTTATATATTTCTTGTCCTTTTAAATTTAATTTTTAAATTACTGAAAATGGTTTAATTCTACTATAAGAAGTTCAGAAATTTACTGCAAGTCCTCTTGCTATGGGGACACCTAATTATTTTTTAACTTACTGAAAATGGTTTAACTCTGCTATAAGTAGTTCAGAAATTTTTCAGAAGTCTCCTTGCTACGGTGTCTCCTTCATACTCGATTTGATTATTTAAAATGGCCGATTGGTACTTTTTTCCTCTCTGTTTTTTTTTCCCGTTTTCTTCATATTTTTTTTTGATTACTGTATTTTCTTTTCTTCGCCGGTATGGTCGTCTGGATTATTATTTCAAGTTAAGTCTAATACTTTTTGATAGTACTGTTTTCTTTTTTTTCCTTTATGTACAATTTTAATTCCAAGTGCATAAACTCTCTGTTTCTTTTTAAAACTGTTAATTAAACAGAGCTCATGAAGCTTTACAGATACTGGAAGTTGGGGTTAGGGATAGATTTTTTTTCTAAAGAGCTTGCTGCTGTTCTTTGGTAGCTTTCTTGCTTTGGGTTCCGGGGGGGGGGGGTTTCCTAGTGCCAACATTATTTAAACAATTCTTAGTTACCCTTTGTTATTCAGGACTTCTTTTTGTCCTGATTTTTTTGTTTCTTACTTTTGCCCCAGAGCTGTTATTAGAATGTTTGTCCATATTTATGCCTACTATCCTATATGTTTTTTTATATGACAATGGTTAGCCCGTTGAACCTTATAAACTGGATTGTTAAGGGATTGAACCATCCTGTTAAAAGAAGGAAGGTGTTTTCACATCTCAAGCAGCTCAAAGCTGATACTGTTTTTTTTGCAAGAAACACATATTCGTAGTTTTGATAACTCTTGCCTTATGTCTAGGTGGGTGGGACAGCACTTCCATTCTGCCTTTCCGGCTAAAGCCAGGGGGGTTTCAATTCTTATTAACCAGAATGTTCCCTTTGAGCTTCACAACAAAATTATGGATACAAATGGTCATTTTATTATTGTCTCTGGGAAATTGTATAATAATAGGGTAGTCTTGGCTAACCTCTATGCTCCCAATATAGATGATGTGGATTTTTTGACCGTTTTTTTTTTCTTTACTGCCTGACTTCAGTTCATATTCCCTCATATTGGGTGGTGATTTTAATTGTTGGTTAGATCCGGTATTGGATCAATCCTCTTCTGTCCCTAGACTCCCTAGTAAATCTGCTTTACCTATTCACTCTTTCCCTTTCTAATTATGGTACTTCTGATGTGTGGTGTTTTTTCCACCCTACGAAGAGAGATTATTCCTTTTTTTCACATGTCCATCATACTTTCACTAGAATTGATCATTTCTTAATGGATAATCAGCTGATTCCATCTGTTCGCTCTTGCGACTATCAGAGTATAGTGATTTCGGATCATGCCCCAGTTACCCTGTCCATAAATTTCCCTGGTCTTCCTCAAAGGAACAAACATTGATGTTTTAATCCAAACTTGTTGTCGGATAATGAGTTTGTAAAAGTTATGAAGGACCAGATAACTTTTTTTTTTAAAGTACTAACATGTCATCTGAAATCTCATCCCAGGTCATCTGGGATGCCATGAAAGCATATTTGAGGGGTCAAATAATTTCATATACTGTGAATCTGAAAAGAAAGACCTATTTAGAGCGTTTAGACTTGATTGGTCAAATTAAAGCAACAGACCAATTATACACCCAGGCCAAAAATCCTGAATTATACAAGAAGAGAGTAGAACTTCAAACTAAGTCTGACCTCATCTCCACTCGGCCAGTTGAATGCCAACTTCTTGAAAGTAAGAGCCGATTTTATATTCATGGGGATAAGTCCAGTAAGTTTTTAGTCCACCAACTAAGACGCTCTAAAGCTAAACAACATATCACAAAAATTCAAATGGGAAATGGGAACATTACTTCGAATCATTCTGATATCAATGGCACATTTAAGGACTATTATTCTCGACTTTATACTTCTGAATCTTTAAATGAGAATATCTTGGTTGAGCATTTTTTAAATAGTTTAAATACAGGTTTCCCCCGCCATCCGAAGGTAGAGCATGCTATGAAACGGTTCGTAAGCCGAAATGTCATAAAGCGAAGAAGCAATTACCGTTTATTTATATGGGAAAATTTTGTGAGCATTCACAGACCCAAAAATAACCTACCAAATCATGCCAAATAACACATAAAACCTAAAATAACAGTAACATATAGTAAAAGCAGGAATGATATGATAAAAACACAGCCTATATAAAGTAGAAATACTTCTCTACAATGATTGCCTGCACAGATTCTCCGGAACGAAAATCTCACGCAAGTGCCGTCGGCAGAAAATCTCACGCAAGCACTGTTGGCAAAAACACGCGCAAGTAACCTTTAAGCTATGAAGCTGCCAAATCATACCAAATAACACGTAAAAATACACAGCTGACATAAAGTAGAAATAATGTACGTACACTGTAGTATCACTTACAGGAATCGGGACAGCGCCGAACACACTGATGATGGTATGTTAGACTGAGTCGTCGGAGTTTGGGTGGCCCCCCCCCCCACCCTCCAGGCCACTGAGCGATACATTGCCGTGAAGAACACAGGGGTCCAGCAGTAGCCGGGAGGTACACAGCACATCTTTAAGAAAAAAGCCAAAACAAACATGCTAATTAATTAGGTGCCGCCCGTAATTGTCGGCCCAGATCAGTGATTTCCGATTGCGTCGTCTCTGATCTAGGCTGACAATTACGTGTCGGCGGCACCTAATTAATTAGCATGTTTATTTCAGCTTTTTTCTTAAAGATGTGCTGTGTGCCTCCTGGCTACATTTGCATTCTCCTCGAATCGGTATCTGTCCATGGCCTGGGGGTTGGGGTGATGGGACACTGGGGAGTCATCTCGTCGCCTGTTTCCATTAGAGCAGGCAGTTCATCTTCTCCTATGACTGCCCACCTCCATGTCGAAGGTCGAAGTTCGTCATCTGCTGTGGCTGATTTGGAAGGCTTGCTTGACTGCTGAGCCTCGTGTATTTTTCTATCACACAGTTCTTTAATAAGGACTCAAACCATCCTGCAAATATCCCCTAAACCGACGTACCCTTTCAAAATAAAAGTCGTACTTTATCATTACTCATTTGGTTTCGATTGTTATCCTTTTTTCTTCCAATTGCATCAGCTCTTCATCTGTCAGCTCTTGGTGATGGGATGCCATAACCCCTTCAACATCATCTTCGTCAACTTCCACAAGCCAAACTCACGTTGTCCTTACTTCGTTCACCATGATCAAAACGCTTAATTATGTCTAGTTTTACCGTAAGTGTAACACCCTTACGAGCTCTTTCAGGCTTTTCCGATACCATAGAACTCACCTTGCAAACGGCTGCTCACAGGCTCGTGTTTAAGCAACGCCAGCGAGAATCCAGAGGAGAGCGGCTACTCAGGGCACGCTGCCTTTTATCGCGCACTGATTTTTTTTTCGTAACAGTGAAAACACCTCCTGAAAGCCAAAATAGGGTACTAATGTAGGTCTTTCGTGACAGTGAGGTTTTGTAAAGCGAACGTTCGAAAAGCAGGGGACACCTGTATTCCTTCACTCTCTTCTGACTTTAAAGCAAAACTCAATGAACCATTATCATTAGAAGAAATATCATTCTGCCATCTCTGTATTATAGTCGGGTAAATCTCCCAGACCTGATAGCTTTTCAGCAGAATTTTCTAAGTCATTTTCTTCACTGCTTTTGTCTCAATTATTTTTAGTTCTATCCGATTCGTTTAAGCATGGTAAATTGCCTGCATCATTTAACGAGGCAGGTATCATTCTTTTAGCCAAAAAAGGTAAAGATCCAACAGAGTGTTCTTCGTATAGGCCGATTTCTTTATTAAATGTCAATGTTAAAATTTTGGTTCGTAGATTAGAAAACATTATACCCTCTATTATTTCTGAAGATCAAACTGGTTTTATCGAAAATCGTTTTCCCTTTTTTAATATATGGCGCTTATTTAATATTTTATATTCACCCTCAACTGGGATTCCTGAATGTGTTATTTTTCTTGATGCAGAGAAAGCATTCGATCGTGTCGAGTGGAATTACCTTTTTGCGGTTTTAGAAAAATTTGATTTTGGACGAAGTTTTACTACATGGATTAAATTGCTATATTCATGTCCCACCGCTTCTGTTTTGACCAATTCTCTGCTATCCCAGTCTTTCAGTCTTAAATGCAGCACTCGTCAAGGTTGCCCTTTAAGTCCTTTACGCTTCGACTTGGCCATAGAACCACTTGCCATTGCGTTTCGTAGCTGTGCTGAAGTGAAGGGGATTTGGAGGGGAGGTGTTCAGCATAAAGTTTCCCTTTATGCTGACGATCTTTTACTTTTTACATCAAACCCAACTACCTCTTTACCCTCAATGTTTTCACTTCTTAATAAATATAGCCAACTTTCTGGTTATAAACTTAATTTACATAAGAGTGAACACTTTCCAATCAATGGAGAAGCACCATCGTTAGTATTCCACAACCTCCCTTTTAAAGTAGTTAACAATCAATTCACTTATCTTGGTATTACAGTAACAAAGAACTTTATGAATCTTTTTCGAGAAAATTTTACCTATCTTCTAAACTCTACAAAACAGAGTTTGACGCAGTGGTCACCCTTGTCTATGTCTCTTGTAGGTCGTATTAATGTTATTAAAATGTATATCCTTTCTAAATTTTTGTATCTATTTCAGTCTTTACCAATTTTTATTTCTAAAGCTTTTTTTGATGGGTTAGATTCTATTATTTCATCTTATCTATGGAAGGGTAAACGCCCTAGACTTAATAAAGCTCATCTTCAAAAATCTAAAAAGGAAGGTGGTATGGCCTTGCCTAATTTTCGTTTATATTACTGGGCAGCCAATGTTCATTGTCTTATTTTTTGATCTTTCTTCCATAATAAGTCTGACTGCCCAAAATGGGTGGCAATGGAGTTGCACTCTACTAAGGATCTTTCAATTTCTGCACTTTTCGGTTCCGCACTTCCTTGTCATTTGCCTAGACTAATTGTTAATCCTCTTATCAGACATTCTTTAAGAATATGGGCTCAGTTCGGAAAATTTAATGGTCTTCATGGTTTTTCTCTCTCTAGCCCTATTTTACACAATCATCTTTTCCTACCTTCTATGCGGGATTCAACATTTTACAATTGGCATAAAAAGGTTATTAGGCGCTTTGAAGATCTTTTCATTGATAACCGTTTTGCAACTTTTCAACAATTGTCTGTAAAGTTTAATCTACCTAATACTCATTTATTTAGATATCTTCAAATTAGACATTTCATTAACCCTTTGATATCAAACTTTCCCGAGATGATTGAGAAAAATGTTCTGGATTTGTTTCTTTGTATCAATCCATTGGGTAAAGGTTTAATATCTGCTATTCGGGATAAGTTAGTGATTTTGAGGCGTGCCCCTTTCATTAAAATTAGAACTGCCTGGGAACAAGATCTAAATATCTCCTTATCTGATGCGGTTTGGGATTTAATTCTTAAGTCAGTCAACTCAACCTCTCCATATGCTCACCACTGCCTTTTGCAGTTTAAGGTTTACACAGGGCTCACATGTCTAAAACTAAATTATCGCTGTTTTACCCTGACATTAGTCCTGTCTGTGATAAGTGTAAAGGGGCTGAGGCTTCCCTTATTCATATGTATTGAACTGTCCTAGTCCAGAGAAAGTTTGGAGAGCAGTTTTTTCAACCCTATCTCATATCCTTAATTGTCATTTAGAACCTAACCCTCTGGTTGCTCTTTTTGGCACCTTTTTGGTGATGTAAATTTGCACTTGAGTCCGACTAAGTGCCGAACATTATCTTTTGCCTCTCTCTTGGCTAGACGGTTGGTTCTCCTTAGGTGGAAAGATGCTGCCCCACCCACTCATGCTCAATGGCTTAGCGATATTATGGCCTGTTTAGACATTGAAAAGATTTTTAATTATTCACTTCTCAATTCGGACATAAAGTTTCATAAGGTGTGGAGACCTTTTCTTGAATATTTTCACAATTCTTCTTTAGGGCAAGTTTATCCTTTTTTTTGTATGCTACAATCTCTTCCAGTTTTTTTTGTAAGTTATACTTTTTTTTGTTGTGAATTACATTATACTTTTGGTAGTCGGCATTATACTTTCTTTTCTTCAATACAGATGTACAGTTCTCTGGGGTTGAATGCTCCGATTGATTTTTTTTTTCTTTTATATGCACAATGGTTGGCCTGGATTTTTTTTCAGTGGGGTGGATACTAATTTTACATAATTCTTTTTTGGGTGGCTTTTTTTCCTTAATTGTTGTGAATTACATATTGTAATTGTTTGTTTCGCACTGTATAAATCTCCATTTTGTTGTTGGGTTCTCTTTCTGTAGTTTCTTATAGAAATGCATGAAAAAATTAATTAATTGAAAAAAATTTTTAAACTTCTGTTCATTATATATGCGGGGTCACTTTTCAGAACTGTCTGCGCATCACCTGGGAATCTTCCCAGTGCCTTGTGGAATTTTCCATTTGCGATGTCATGTCTCAATAATATTTCGTATTTCGGAATTTTGGCTAAGGGTACTTAACCTGTATATGGAAATTACTACGGGCATTGAAATTCACTTATGAAATGGGAAGCACTGCAGTGCCATCTACTGGTAGAAAGTTTTATGTATGTTTATTGACAAAGGAAGCACCTGCATCTACATTGTCACTGAATTAACACCATGGTTACACTATCCTGTTTCCACTCTACAGAATGATAAAAAAAATTACTCGTAAGTATAAAAATGCGATTACAGCCTGCATATAGGAAGAATGCCAAAAGAAAGGTATAACAAACATGATATCCCTTGCACAATAAGCATGCTGACTCTGCACAAGAGCTTACGATTTAAGTAAAAACTAAATAGTGGAAATACACAAGTCAAGTAACATCTGTACAGAGAAAATCACAGTTAGCTAGTTAAGTTGATGACACTTCATTAATGTGAAACTTCAACTCTACTTCGATCCCTTGATCTGCTAAATTCCAATATTCACCATTGTTTTAATTTCAGATTTCCAGCACCTGCACCATTTTACTTTTGGATGTTTTTCTAAGTATCATATTACTACTACCTTAAGAATGGATTCTAGAATTTTACTGACAACAAATATCAGGTTAATTAGTGCACCATCCCTGTCTTTCTATTTCCCACCTGTTCTTAAATAAAACTTATCTTCTGATCTACTGAGACTTTTCCATAATCTACAAAACTGTGAAACATTGTATTAATGCATCTACCAACTCTTAAGTGACTTCTTTTAGTCTTTGGATACAAGTTCGCCACACTAATAAAATGGTATTATGGGAAATTATAACATTCCTTGAACTGGGCACACCACTCCACATTGCCATTACAATTGCTGTTGAGTTAAGCAGATCAAGCTACTGATAAAGAGCAGTCAGAGATAGGACTAGTATGACTCAAAGCCTTGAGGGCATTGTAGGAGGTATATACTGTTAAGTACTATAGCAGCCACTTACCTAACTATACAGAAGCATCAAAGTAGACAAGACCAGCACTGGATGATCACCATGGTTATGAACCAAGGCAGATAAGAATGATGAAAGTGACTGAATAGTAAAGAAATTGATAGCCATTTTATGTGTGAGCTTAATGATGAATCAGCTGAAATATTGTCATTAGTGTCCTTTTTGATGGATCCTCAATAATGGAAGAAATGACATTTCACAATACAGACTCAAATTCTGCTGGAGAACACAACAGCTCTTGAATTAGTTGACAACAAGCATTGATTCTGAGTACAAGCATTCTCTTACTGCTCAAAAATCTTATTGTTAGTCCTCTTTTTGATCCTG
This sequence comes from Mobula hypostoma, assembly GCF_963921235.1. NCBI lineage: Eukaryota > Metazoa > Chordata > Chondrichthyes > Myliobatiformes > Myliobatidae > Mobula > Mobula hypostoma. The sequence goes on along the minus strand of NC_086103.1, from coordinate 66,181,502 downwards.
TGAAACAATTAATGCTGGTGTTATGTGTATTTTGACTCTTATGGGTTGCTATCAAGCTTCCTCGTACGTTATGTACTGAATGTAATGAGAGAGGGCATTCAAGGTAGATGACTTACAAGCAAATTAAAAAGCTGCACATTTGTTCCTCATCTCTCCATCTCTCATGTGTGTTATTCACAGCCACCTGGCTTCACAGTACCACAAGCATAACCACTGGTGCAGAGGTGACAAGTCCTCACAAGGTATTTATTGTTTTGTACCCTTCCGCAAAGGAAGTCTGTGAGCAACGTTGGTGGTGTACCACTGTGTAATGTGGGGTAGCAAAAAGACAACGCTGCATGCCATAGGAAGCTTGGTGAGTGAAGAATCTAAGGGGAGAGAATGAGAATGGGATGGTTAAATAAAACAAATTAAGAGGGATAAAAAGACAGTTAAGACCACGATTACAGAGAACCCTAGGGTTCCGTGAGATGTTGCTAGGCGTTCCACAAGAGATGGAGATTTTAAAAAAACATTGTTTTTTGAACTTGCACAATACACGATGCTAGCACTCGCAGTGGATGGTTTTCAAGCATTGATTGGACTCACTTAACTTGGGTTGTGACGTCAGCCTCTCCTTCTCGAACTACCTCCCCCTACTTTCCCTTATGTGCTGCTGACTGACTTATTGGAGTGAACAAACTACCAGTGTAGTGGAAAATTGGAGGGAGATTTTCATTCTAAAGATGGTCTAGCGTGGCAATTTTTGAAGAGGAGGTGTGAGAGAAGACGGGCAACTATAGGCCAGTTAGCTTAACATCTGTAGTCAGGAAAATGCTTGAAGCTGTCATTAAGGAAGAAATAGCGAAAAATTTAGAAAGGAGTGGTTCCATTAGACAGACGCAGCATGGATTCAGAAAGGGCAGGTCCTGTTTGACAAACTTACTGGTGTTCTTTGAGAACATGATGAATCCAGTGGATAGAGGGGAACAGGTGGATGTTGTATACTTGGATTTCCAGAAGGCGTTCGATAAGGTGCCGCACAAGAGACTTATAAATAAGATACGGGTGCATGGAGTCAGAGGAAGTGTATTGGCATGGATACTGGACTGGTTAACCAATAGAAGGCAGAGAATTGGTAAAAAATGGGTGTTTCTCCAGTTGGCAGTCAGTGGTGAGTGGGGTGCCGCAGGGGTCGGTGCTGGGCCCGCAGCCGTTTACCATTTACATTGATGATTTGGAAGAGGGGACTGAGAGTAGCATAGCAAAATTTGCTGATGACACTAAACTGAGTGGAAAAGCAAATTGAGCAGAGGATGTAGAGAGTCTGCAGAGGGATATAGATAGGTTAAGTGAGTGGGCCGAGGTCTGGCAGATGGAATACAATGTTGGTAAATGCAAGATCATGCACTCTGGAGGGAATAATAGCAGAGCAGATTATTATTTAAATGGTGAAAGATTGCGGCATGCTGTTGTGCAGAGGGACCTGGGAGTGCTTGTGCATGAATAGCGAAAAGTTGGGTTGCAGGTGCAACAAGTTATTAAGAGTTATTAGTCATTGCTAGAGGGACTGAATTCAAGAGCAGGGAGGTCATGCTGCAACTATACAGGGTACTGGTGAGGCTGCACCTGGAGAACCGTGTGCAGTTCTGGTCTCCATACTTGAGGAAAGATATACTGGCATTGGAGGCAGTACAGAGGAGGTTCACCAGGTTGATTCCAGGAATGAAGGGATTAACCTATGAGGAAAGATTGAGTCACCTGGGACTATACTCTCTGGAGTTCAGAAGAATGAGAGGGGATCTTATAGAAACATACAAAATTTTGAAAGGGATAGATAAGATGGAATTAGGAAAGGTGTTTCCTAGATAGGTGAGACTAGAACTAGGGGACACTGCCTCAAGATTCAGGGGAGAAGATTTAGAACGAAGATGAGAAACTGTTTTTCCCAGAGAGTGGTGAATCTGTGGAATTCTCTGTCCAGGGAAGCAGTTGAGGCTTCCTCACTAAATATATTTAAGAAACAGATAGGTTTTTACATAGTAAGGGAATTAAGGTTTATGGGGAAAAAGGCAGGTAGATAGAGCTGAGTTTACAGACAGATCAGCCATGATCTTATTGAATGGCGGAGCAGGCTCGATGGGCCAGATGGTCTACTCCTGCTCCTATTTCTTAAGTTCTTACGTTCTTATGAAATGGACAGGCCTAGGTCTACAGACAATTCTGATAAGGTTAATGATGAAGAATTACAATCTTCTGAATCATTTCACTGTAGTAGTGCAACAACTGACACAAAAAAAAAGTCTATCCTTACAATGAAAGCTGCTTATCAATGGGTTTCACATGAACTGGTGATCCAAGTTGTCCTATTCCATGGTGCCTAATCTATAACAAACAACTTACAAATGTAGCAACGGCTCCAGCAAAACTGAAAAGACACAATTACAAATCACAGCCATATGACACGCAAAAATGATTATTTTAAACAATGATTGGAACCTCAAAACAGATTAAAGCTTTTGAAAATAAAGCACAGTTAGTAAAAGGACTTGGGAAGCAAGTTATTTAGTAGTTTACTCAAGAATGTTTAAAAAACTGTGTGAAAACCTGGACAAAGAGCAGCAACTTCCTGCTACATACAGAAATCCAGTGGCTTCGCAGAAGAAGAGTTCTCAACAGGGTGTTTGAGCTGAATCGCAGGAGTACTTACAAGAAAATAGTAGGCCAGATTTTGCTAAGTGCTTTAAAGATGAAGCATGGCTGCAGAAACTAGCCTACATATCAGACATTTTTCATCACATGAACCAGTTGAATAAGTCTCTGCAAGGCCCTGGAGAAAATGTTTTGACTTCAAGTGAAAAGATTCTTGGATTTAAAAGGAAACTGAATCTTTGGAAAAATCATGTTGCAAAAGGAAATCTTGAAATGTTTCCACTGTTGCTTGGGCTTGAGAGTGAGGAAGTTATATCAGAAAGTCTCGAGTCTTATTGAAAAACAACTGGAAAAACTGCAGAACAAAATTGAACATTAATTCTCCTCCTTTTCAGCACAAGTGTACAACTAGGTGAGGGACCCATTCTCTGAATCTTCTGTTCAGCCTGAGAACTTGACTTTGAGAGAAGAGGAAGAACTTTGTGAGCAGCACTCTGATCATGCAATCAAGATGAGTGTTACTGACCTCCCCCTGGATAAGTTCTGGACTTCTATGAAAGAGTATCCTGTCTTTCATAGCAAAGCAATGAACATTTTGCTGCAGTAGTTTTCAACTTCTTACATGTGTGAAAAAGCTTTTTCTTGTTTAACAAGCGTCAAGAGCAAGGATAGAAATCGTCTCATTTCAGCTAAAGGTGAAATCCTTGTGTGCTTATCTCAAGTTTGATTCAGAATTAAGAAATTTATTGTTTGCCTTTATAAGTTTTTAAAATTTGAGGGAAAAGAAAGAGATTAATTTCAAGAAAGATAAGCTAAGCTTAACTATCTATTCTTTTCAAGAAAGATAAAAATCATTCTCTACTCAAAAGAGCATTGACAATTATTTTAGGATTATTATAACTACAACCTACTGATCACGCAAACATACCATGAATTGTAGATATAATAATTTTTATGCAGGGATTCTCTGAGACCTGAAAATTACTTCAAGGGTTTTTCCAGGGCAAATAGGTTGGAAAAGGCTGGATAAGACTAATTGACATTGCTGGAACATGATTGCGTTTGAAATTGGCAACAATGTTTGGAAGTATAAGGCCATATGAAAAAGGGCAGAGCAATGGAGTTCATAAACTGAAAGATTTGAATATTTTGCACTAGCAAATCAGATTTGAGATGATATTCATATTCCAACTTTTGTCACCATGGTGGGTCAAAAAACATTTAATTTATTATGTAGTCTAGTGCAACCTGCAAACCCTGATGATAAGCCTTTTGAGAACAACTAAAGTCTTAAAGGACCACTATTCACCTAAACCTTTGACCACTGCTGAGAGGTTTAGATTTCATCAAACTAATCAAGAGAAAGGCGAGTCTATTGTAGTTTGTGGTGGTGCTGAAGCAATTGTCTAAACACTGATTTTTGGCAGTCGTTGAATAACATGTCACATGATAGACTCATGTTGTCTGTGTAGTGAGGCAATTCAGAAATGTTTGCTTACAGATGACAGACTAACATTACAGAAGGCAACTGATATTAGTACATATATGGAGATGGCAGCTAAAGAAGCAGATACTAAGCACATCTTCCCAAGTTCATGAAGTTTCTACTGACTTTAAGAATAAGACATCTATTGGCAATCAATGTTACCGTTGTGGTAAAACTCGGCATTCAGCAAAAGAATACCGGTATAACGATATAGATTGCCAAAGCTGTGGCAAAAAGGGACATATTGAATGAGTCTGTGAAAATAAAAAGGCACAGTCAACCAAAACCACTGCAATAAAGAAAAATTACATTTAGAAAGGCAAATAGAAGCATAAACAAGATGAAGATAATCTGATAGCTGATGTGACTGTAAATGTACTATATGTGGAATTTTCTGGAGAGTGGCGGAGGGTGAAAAAATAGAAGAGGGAAATTGTGATTAATGGCCTCAGAATCTACGTTATTAAAAGATAAGCAGCTGAGCACATTTAAACTGTATTTTTTTCATGTTGAAAGAAATGGAATCCCTTCCTGCTTCACTATACCTCAGAATTTACATGAAGGACTCACATGGGCACAAGCGTGTAGTCAATGGCTCTGTCAACCATGTAGAACCCCACAAACTTAGTAATATCTAAAACTTTTTGCTGCTGATCTTTCCTATTCATCATCAGAGAATACAAGCACTGAGATCCACGCTCAGGGAGAATCAGATGGAGATACTATGTGACTAATATAACTTGTGATAGCATGGAAGTTTCCAACTGCATAAAATGAAAATGTTTCTCTGATCAGGATTGTCACAGAGATTACAGTACTATGTGTACTGTGAAAACGTGACTCTTCCTCATATTGGCCACAGAACTCTACCATGACCTTTTCCATAAAGAGTCTCAACATCCACTGATCGTGGGTTATGATAATAAAGGATAAAACCTGTGGATTGAAAGGGCTTTCCACGCAAAGCTCTCCTCATGGTCATTCCACCAACAGCTAATGTCCCTCCACCTGATCTTATCTCCTCCCATTCTGCATTCATATCAAGGGGGATCCCCAAGGCAGCTACTCAATTTCTCCTGTTGGTTCCAATAACTTTCAGTAACATACATCATCACAGCATTCTTTAGCAGAAATCCTCAGAATCCCAAGGGGAAAAATGTTAACAAGAGTACAGCATTGCATACCTTCCCATTGAATTCCCAGATTCAAGCAAACATGGCTGCAAATCACCACAAAACTTTCAAATAATTCAATAGCTATTTAGCTGTTGCAGTATAGACATGTCATTGGTTACAGAACTACTCAAGAAAATGGCTTGAAGCTACCTTCTTGAAGTTTAGCAGCTATTGCAATCACAAATCAAAATTTTTATGATCCTTAGAATACAATCACCTGGCATGGCCTTTAACTCTTTTATCAGGCTGCCATTTTATACTAAAGGCAGACTTAACCACGGTTGAAATTCAAAACCCAAATTCAGCCTTTTCTCAGAAGTCTTTTAGCATTATTTTGAGGGGAGGGGGAGGATATTGGCTGTTGTGTATAACTAAAGTCTTAAAATAGCACTTCTAAATTGTAGTCACACAGAAAGTCTTGTCATTTAAAACATGACATTTAAATATCAGCTTTAAGTTTGATTTTTAACATAAACCATTTTTAAATCTATGAAGTTAAGATAGGCAGCTGAGTGACAGAAGCGTATGTGGCACTTTCTGGTCCATTATAGCCACTCTCTCTATTAATACCAAATATAAACCCCACAGTGATTTCAGTTGCCTGTATTATACATAGAAACAGAAAATGCTGCAAACATTTGGCAGTTGCACAGCATTTTATCTTAATGGACCTTTGTCAGATTTCTGAAACAATAACTCTGTTTCTCTTTTCACATAACATGAAACAATAACTCTGTTTCTCTTTTCACATATACAGCCAAACTTGCTTGAAAAAATTACAACATTTTGATTTCATTGCAGATTTTCAGTATCTGCAGTTTTATTTTGACTTTTCAAGTAATTAAGATTCACTTGTTATTGAGCATCACACCTCAAGCTCTTGGGTGAAAAGCACGTGCTGAAATTTCTAAGCTGTGTCCTTCCACATCACATTCTGTACTATATCCACATATGCAGAAGGGAAGTTAAAATAATTCAGAAATTCAGATCGGACATCAATAAAAAAAGTATTATTTCTCTTTAAATCATATTAAATATATCAATTGAAATTGACACATTAAATGTTATACAAAATGGAAGAACTCTTTCAACAGTTCCCTTTGACATCAACATAAAATTAGGAAAACAGCACATTGGGCAATGTCAGTGGGAATAAGGAGAACAGGATTATTATTTCATTTTGTAATATTCTTTGGAATTCCAGTATCTACAATACTGGATTTCAATCCAATTTGACTTAAGATTTTTTAAAAGTATATTGCCTTTTGTGAACTTCTCACACGTAATCAATTCCTCTTCCAAGTTCTCTTTTAAAAAGTATATTATTGGACATTCTTTCTTTGCTCTGAAGTGAACAGATTCTTAATTAACAATGGCGATCAGTGAAACACTCTTAAAGTTCTAACTTAGTTTCCAAACACAACAGTATTTGATAATAGGAAAAAATTGTTATTTATCCAGTCCAAGAATAGAAACTTAAGCCAGTAATAGAGTAACCAATCAAGAAATCTTAAGCATTTTATTTGGATTGTCGTTGCATAGTGTAATAGCAAAACTTATCCTCAATGAAAAGCAAACTGAACTAGAAATCAGAAACAAAGGAAACTGCAATCCAGGATTGATATTGTCTCAAAATTTGCTGGTGAGTCCAAGAAATGCACAATGGTCAAATAAATTCTACACAGAATCATAGAAAATTTATGACACAGGATGCCATTCAGTCCATCTAGTCTGCTCTAACCAAAAAGTAGTTACCCAACTCCTAATTCCAACTACCAGCACTGAGTCCATAGTTACGCAGACCACAGTCCTTCAAGTTCTTAAGAGTGATTTTTTTTTGATGTAATGGGGATTTTAGCTCCTACCACCTTTACAGGTAATGTATTCCAGATCCACCATTTGAAAGGTGATCTTCCCTTTCATCTTTCTACTAGTTACTTTAACTTCAAATTTAGATATATTTATCACATGTTCAAAGCATACAGTGAAATGTATTTTTTGCCTTAACAACCAACACACCCAAAGATGTGCTAGGGGGAGCCCACAAGTATCACCACACATTCCCATGCCAACACAGTGTGCCCACAATGTTTGGCAGAACAACACACAACACAGCGGAACAGAACATAACAAAGAACAAAATAGTGACAAAAAAACACGCCCCATTCATCCCTCCCAGCCAATACACATACACAGTCCTCTAACTCCAGGACAGGCTGTCCTTTTTGGCCTCCAGCGGACTCGTGGATTCACAGTCACTGGGCTTCTTACTTTCCCAGCAGACTCGCAGATTCACAGGATCTGCAAGTCTGCTTTATCCCTCTCAGCCAAGTTAATAAAGTATTTTTTTAAGCTTTCTCCATGTAGGTCTGCCGAATATTAAATACTGCAATTAAGTCCCTGCTCAGTCTCCTCTGCCCAAACTTTCCTCAAGGCTAAAATTTTGCACACTTGGCAGCATCCTCAAGTCTCATCTACACCTTTTCTCATGAAATCATGCATATGGTAGCCAAAATTGTCCTTAATAACAAACTGTGGCAGAACAAGTAGGATGTAATTATCTACAGCATAACCATTCTGCTCTTATGTTCTGTACCTTATCTAATAACTATTCCCTGTGCTTTCTCATGCACCTCAAATTATTCTGCTACTTTCAAGGATATGCATACACACAAAGGTGTGAAGGACTTTAGGATGTATTATCATAATCCCTTGCTTGTTGCATCTGTAACTCACACTTTTCTGATTTAACGTTTATTTGCAACTTTACTGTGCAACTGTTCCGGCATGTATTTACATATTGCAGTATAAATCTTTTCCTCTTTCAAATGCATGGAGAATTTTTGCAACTTCAAATATCCTTATTTTGTTCTCTACATTTAAGTCTAAATCATTAATAAATATGATAAAAAAGCATCTGTGCAGCCAACCAGCCTTTTGGTCAGAACAACAACTTCAACCATTATCCTTCGCTTCTAATCTCCAAGCTAATTTTCACCTTTCTCCCAAGAATTGTCCAAACATACACAACTGGGAATGCACAACCATCAGAAGCAGAGTTCTGAAGAGTTCACACTCAGTGTGAAGAAATTCCTTTTTGAGTCCTAAATGCTTGACCTCCTAACTTGAACAATGCTTGCTAGCTCAAAGCGCCCGTTAATGGAAACAGGCTCTTTACATTTTTTCATTCTCTCAGAATCTTATAAATGTTAATGCTCATATTATAAAATACTTATATCAATAAACTCAACTTATAATTATACAACCAGAGTAGTTTTCTTTATGAGAGCTTATTCGGAATTTCTGACATTGAAAGCATTGAGTCATAGATGTGACAATCTGTTGCAGCTGAAACATTTAGTTTATTTTAATCTTCAAAGCAAGATAAAATGCTATACACTGAAATGTATAACAATTCTGCTTAGTTAAATACCAGGAAATAGAAGCAAGCACAAATTTCAATTGCTTAAGGAGCGATATTTTCAGAATCTCATTGAAACAGTTATTCAGCAGTAGTGCAAGTTTATTTCTGAGAATATAACACACAGTATATTCAATAAATTGATGAAACAAAAGTTAAGATTTTTTTGCAGAAAAGAAATGGACAAGTTATTACCTTTTGTAATTGTCAATCCCAACATCACCACTGTAAAATAAAGCTGTATTAGGTCTCACTTGAAAAAACTTAATCAGAGACCAATTGAAATGATATCTATTTACTTTATTATGTTGCACTTATTACCTCATTTTATTATTTTATCATTTTATTTTATTATTACCTCACCTTTGTCAAGAATAATTATATTTTGCTTATCACTTGATATATGTGATGGAAATAAGCTGAAGTGAAAGCTACAATAATCAATTAGAATCATGCAAGTCTCGACAAAACAAGCCCAAGACTACACAGCTCCAAACAAATACATGGGTAAAAATAAAATTGGTGCAAGAGAAGTGGCAAAGCTTCTCAATACACACCTATCCTGTTATCCAAGTTCCTTTTCCAGTCAGAAAATCAAATCCAATCACTATTCTACCACATGCAAGTAAAATACCAGTGAAATTTGTTTGCCAACAGCCTCTAATCATCCTAGCCCTAAGTTCTACATTGGTGAGACAACAGTGATGACAATTGAAAGTTTCCCTGCCCACTGGATGAAGAAATTTCTTCTCATCACTGTCTAATATGGTGGTAACTGTGACCCTGTTACAAGGTACTTCAATCACAGAAAATATCAATACCAAATCTGTTTTTAATGAGATCACCTCTCACTACTCTAAACTGAAGACAGCATTGGCTCAATATACTTAACTCTACTTCACATGACAAACCCAGTATCTGGAGTTCACTTGGTTAACTCCCTCACTGCAAATAGATTCTTCCTTAACTGAGAAGCCAGATCTGAACACAATATTCTACTGTTGGTAAAAACATTAAACTGTCTGTGCTTTCTCTTTGGGCATGAATTTAGACCTGGGAAAGAGGTTATAGAAAAAACAAACATTCAGGCTCAATGGTCTCTCCTTCCTACGTCCACCTAATGAGTATATAAATAACAGCAATCATTAAAGGATATACTTTACCTCTCAAGGGTTACTGGAATTCCCTTAAAGATCAGCTAATTTTACATCTGTTTGACACCAGGAACGTATAATGTATATAACTTAGTAACGCATGCTGATTTAAGCTCACAGACAGAAACTATATGACTTACTAAAGGGAAAATTTACTTTCTTAAATGTTAGGATTTTTAGCATCATTAGACGGCACAATGCTATGACTATCGTAGGGCTGATGCCACACAGCTCCAGTTAATTGGGTTGTATCCCGACTTTCCAATGCTGTGTGTGCAGTTTATACATTCTCTCTGATTTCACATAGGTTTCCTGTCTCATTGCAGCATGCAGGCTGATGGATTAATTGGTCACTAGCGTGCAGATGAACAGTTTATTAGATTGGGAATGGGGACTGCTCTGTGAGTCAGCACAGATTTGATGGACAAAAATTGACTCCCTTATTACAAGAAAATATGGAAACATTTTTAAAATGTGCACATTAAAAATCTTTCATGTTCACACAAGATCTTTAGGGGAAGATTCTGAGATGTTATTTCAACTAAATATATCAAATTCAAAATCACATAAACCCATTGCTGCTTGCAACAGTCAACATTCATAGATTAGATAAATCCTTAACTGTTTGTCATTTCATTGAAACAAGATGCTTGCAATATTTTGACCCTATTCTCTCCCCCAGCCACATATATTTCAGTATAATAATATTTTGACGCTAAATATTATAAACTAAATTTTAGGTTAAAACACTTCAAAGTATTTCTTAATGAAGCGTAGTCTTCCCACATACTAGTAGATTCATCCACTACAGTTCACTAAAAAGAAAATATATATATAAAATTCAAGGCTTGTAAACCAGCCAATGCAACAGTCGCTTGATCTGCTGTCAATAAACTAAACTTCGGATTTGGGGACTTGCTAGAGATACTTATCGAGTTAGGACTATGAAATAGAAATCTGTCTACAATATTAATAAGGTGAAATAATTTGCTACCTGCATCAAACAGTTAAAATCTAGGTTCAGCCATTACAAATACATCAGAAGGTAAACTGGAAAACATCAGTCCGTTATTCTACTTCGAACAAATGAACGATTTAATGGTTTGGAGCAAAAAAGGGTTTATCAGAACATTCTCCTTTCCAGATCGTCTTAAACGCTGAAAGTGTATGTTTTTAATTGTGTTTCAATATAGTTTCTTTAAGACAGACAAAAATTACCAACTTCCAAGTTTGTAGGTATTTCTGTAGAATAGGAGGCCACAGGATAACCAGCACGCATACGCGTTTTCCTACTAAGGGGGCGTGGTCCCAATGAAAACCTTCAGGAGATGGTTTCTTTGTATTTTAAAAAAACACGGATTACGATTATTCTCTTAAAACTTCTGATCATAAGTAATACGTTCGCCGTGGGTCCATATTAATAATCAGTGCCAAGGATACTACATTATACAAATTTACAAGACAATCCTCAGTTGGTGCATTACCAACTTCCTTGTAAACAGATACCACGTGTAAATATAAATTGGATATTTACCCAAGATGGAAACTGACGGCAATAGTGAAATAATTGTTTTACTTGACTATCCTTTGAAAGCACAAAACGAGTAGGTTTTCCCCAAACTGACCCTTTCAAACATCAGCTGCAGACATAAACAAAACACTGCCATGTGTTTACATAACGGTGGATGGGCGGGTTCCCTCTTCCATCCTATATCGCATACAAAAAGGCAGGCAGGACCTATTACTCCTTTTCTGCTACAAACACCGGGACTTGCTTAGGGCAGCTGCCAGTGAATCTCCGCTGGTTCCCAGCCACGGGCCTGGCCTCATATTATGTTTCTCAGCCCTGTTTCTAACATGGCGACCAACACAAACAAACCCGCCGTGGGCGGGAACACAGTAACTTCAGAGCCCTGCCGATCCCACCCACCCGCCTCGCCCATTGGCTCGCCGTTCTGTGTTGACGGAAACTTTCTCGGCCAGCTACTTACCATTGGCGGCTTGCGTGTCAATCGGTTGACGTCACAGGAGCTCGAGGGTTTTTCCATCCTCTTTCCTCCATCTCTCTCAAGCTACTTTCTACCTCAGTAAAAGATCTTTAATTAAAAGACCCCTAATTTCATGTCAGCACCTCTACTTCAGCCAAGACTGTTCCAAATGGCACCGACCAACACGGAAAGGCTGCCACACCTACCTCTGAAGACGCAGGGCGTGTTGTCAGGCCAGATGTGACCAGAGCGTTCAGGGGACAGCCAGGCGCGCGTTTGTTTTGTTGATATCTTCCTGACGGGTTCCTGGAAAGCGCGTGACTGCGTCGTCGGGGTGGGGGAGGGGTCGCGACGTAACCAATGGCTGCGCTGCCCGCGCACCAGCCAATCGCAGGCACGCTTCTTCCCTCCCCACCTAGAGCCAGCTCAAGGTCTCCGGTACTGTACCAGAGACCAGAATGTTCATTGCCTGGGTGCCCTGCGACTCGATCACCGGGCGCGGAGAGGGAATGGGTTTCATGCGTTTTTTAATTTACGCGTGACCCCTGTTGAATAAATCATTACAAGCACTTTCCGGGGAGATTCTTTCCTTTTTATACATTTATATTCATAGCTCCTTATTCAAATAAGGCTGCCTGTGACTCAAAGTTCTAAGTAAATTTATTATCAAAGTATATATACATATGTCACGATATAAAACACTGAGATTATTTTTCTCGATCATAAACCACAGATACTGCCGCCTAAAGTACTGCTCTTGTAAGTATAAATACTCAACAGTTGTCTTTATTTTGCATACATTAGATCTTTTGTAATGTTCAACGAAAAATAATGGAAATGTTATGTGACAAACATGACGATTTGAAATCATTCAGACTACACATTTTAATTATCTGGGATTTTCATGAAATGAGACCCTAAATAATACTACTTTTTGATAATGGTTTATTACAATATCAAGTTAATGTACACATTGTAATTACTTCAAAAGATGTCAAACTATCTTTAAGAGTTGTTGAAAATCAAAATGATCCAAATAATTCTCAAAAAAAAACTCAAATCACACGTAGTTTAACCAGTCAGGAAGTCATGTTAGTAAATTGATGTAGTATTTTCACCTATCAAGATACAGTTGGAGAACTTGCTCTGCATACCATTCATACAGATCAATTTATTAAGACAGTGCATAACTACAGCAGAAGCTATTACATAACAGTGCAGAATAAAGTGTTAGTTACAGAGGAAGTGCAGTGCAGGTAGATAACAAAGTGCAAGGTCTTAATGAGGTAGACTGGGCTAGGCAAGAGTCTTTCTTCTTATATTAGGGAAGTATCTTAAAATATCGGGATAAAAGCTGACCTGAATGGTGATAGATTTTATTATTTCTGCACAATGGGTGGGTGAGAACAGGATATTTGTGGCGGGTGGAGCCTTTGACTATGATTGTTGTTTACCAAGGCAGTGAGAAGTGCAGCCAGGGACTATGGAGGGGAGGCTGGTTTCTGACCTGTGCCAATCTGTGTCCACAATTCTGTGCTGTTTCTAGAGGTCATGGGCAGAACAGTTACCATACTAATCTGTGGTGCATCTAGTCCTAAGTAAATTTATTTACAGGTCTTGTATTTCTCTGTAAAGAAATACAATAGAATTTACAAAAAATATATACATGGACTCTAACAAAACAAGCTACTGTATGTGTGAAAGGAAAATGGTGCAAATAGAAATATAGAGAACCTGGGCTAAGAATCCTTCAAAGTCAGTTTACAGAGTAAGTTCAGAGTCATGGTGAGTGAAGTTATCCTTGCTGATTGTAGGGTAATAACTGGTGGTGGTAGTGAGAGGAGTGCATTGTCTAGACTAGATGGTGGGGGGCTCTGATAATGGATGCTGCTTTCTTTTGACAGCACTCCATTTAAATATGCTCAGTGGTGGAGAGGGTTTTGCCTGTACTGACTGAAGTCTGCCAGTGAGGAAATCAATGATACAGTTGCACAGGACATAGAGGATCAAATCTTGGAGCTTCATGATGAGTGGGAGGCAATGAATGTAGTCAATGAAGAGCATCCTGATGTAAGCATCTTCATTATCCAGGTATTCTAGAGCAGAGTGAAGGCCCAATAAAATGGCAAATGATTTGTTGTGATTGCACCAGATCCAGTTCGCTTCTCAGGGAAATATTTTTATGACCAACCTCTCAAAGCACTTCATCATAGTGGATGTAAATGCTACTAGCAATAGTCATCGAGGCAAGTTGCTACATTCTTCTTGAGCACTGGCATGACTGAAACTTGCTTGAAGCAAGTGGGTACCATAGATTGCTGAAGCAAGAGATTGAATTTGTCCATAAACACTCCAGCCAGTTGATTAGCACAGTTCTTGAGTACTCTGATTGGGGAAGACTTTGAATGATTTTGTGGAGACACACTGCCATGACTCTTTATCAAGTCCAGGACAATCATAGCATATTCATTCAAGTCCTCTTACAAGTCCATGAACTGTATTAAAAACAATAATCTACTGCAAGTGCCTTTATTGTCCAAATGCTCCATAGATGTTTACGGCCAGGGAGGTGATGACTATCATAATCCTTTTTCATTGGCAGACAAATTGCAGTGAATAGAGGTTGTCTGAGAGTCTGGAGTTAATCCATGCCACTATCATCCTCTTGAAGTACTTTTAGAAGATCCTAAAAGTGGGGTTCTGCAGGGAATGGATTTGGGCCCACTGCTGTTTTTAATTACGATTTGGATAAACAGATAACAAATAAACTAGTAAAATTTGTTGATGACACAAATAACATTCAGGCAGCAGAATCAATTAGATCTACACAAAATCCAGACACAAGCAGATAAAAGCAAGATAAAATTTAATGTAAGTAAAGTTATTACGTAGAAGGAGAAATATTGGATATAAATAGACAATGATCTTGCGTTAGAAAGTGCACCGCATGAGAAGGATTTGAGCGTCCTGCTAGACTCATCACTGTCAACATTTAGACATTGCACAGAAGCGATTAAGAAGGCTAATAGACTGTTGGGCTATATAATGCACTTAAGGAGAATGCCTTGATGTGTAAGTCGTGTAACCTTGAATACCATATGTGAAGGCAATGGAGAAAGTCCAGAGAAAGGCGACTCGGCTCATTCCAGGTCTGCAGGGTGTGAGCTTGAAGAAAGATTGAAAGAATTAAATCATTTTAGCCAAGGTAGACTAGAATGAGGGGAGACCTGATAGACGTGTTCAAAATCATTACGGGTATAAGTAAGTGGATGCCAGCTGCTACTTCAAAATTAATCCATCATCAGGGTACACGGGGCCATAGGTGGAGACTGGTTAAGGGGAGATTTCAGACCAACATTAGGAAGCATTTCTTTACACAGCAAGCTGTGGACAAATGGAACAAACTCCCTAATTGTGTAGTTGAGAGTAGTCCCTTAAGAGACTTTCAAATCTAAACTCAATAGCTATTTCAACACACCATGTGAATGGGAATTGGGCAAACTTTGTTGGGCCAAATGACCTGTTCTTGTCAAAAACTTTCTCATGTTTTAACCATTCTGGATATCACTATATTTTCTACTTTTATCTATTTTGGCTTAGTAAGGGATGTCTCAGTTCTTCTGAGCTACAGAAAGAAAAAAATACATGTACTCCTTCTTCCCTATATTGGCTTTATTGAAATCAAAATCTTTTGGGCAGCTTCCTTTTCACCACCATCCTTCCTCAGGTTTACAATTCTGTGGAATTCCTTTTTAGTTTTATTTCCACTTTGGTGCTGTATTGCCCTGTCTAACTCCCACCTTCCCTGCCAGTTCATCACAGCCATCAATTCCTTTATCCTTCATACATGTATTTACTTCCTCTTTAAATATGCCCAAAACTCTAACCCCTACAACCCTCTGGGGTAGAGAATTCTGGAAATTCGCCATCCTGAGAAGATCCTCACACCTCAGCTTTAAATGACTGCCCACTAATCTTGTAACCACGTCCCCTCGCTAGGGATTCTCCCACTAGTGAAACCATTAACTAATGTCATGCCCTCTATTTTTCCAATAAGATCACTTCCCCATCTCCATTCTTTCAAACTCCAAAAAATATACATCCAACTTCTTTAGCCACTCATAAGAAAACCCTCTTAATTCAGGAATTAACTTAGTGAACCCGTTTTGGATTTATTTTTCAGTACTGGTATTGCACCATTAATGAGAAAAACAATTTCCTCTCACCAGATCTTCTAGCTGCAGTAGTTATTTTTGGATAGAAATGGATTTTCTCTCCTGCATTTTGTTAAAGCTCAGTAGCCTTTGACTAACAGGTCGGCTGGCACTGTGAGATTAGCGCCGGGCTCGAGAACAGAGGTTCCCGAGTTCAATCCAGTGACAGACCGCTCCCGAGCGCACTCTCCATCCGTGCCGGGTTGATGTCAAGCTCACAACTTGACCTTGTAAAAAAAAACACTGCCACCTCCAGTTTAAATTCCCACGCGGAATATCGTGGAGGATCAAATACGCATACTCACCAGCAGCATAAAGGCCTGAAGAATTAGTGCACCAAAGACAATTCAATAATTATGCCCTATTAGATTAGATTAGATTATGAGGACACGCAGTCCTCTTTTATTGTCATTTAGTAATGCATGCATTAAGAAATGATACAATGTTCCTCCAGTATATCACAGAAACACAAGACAAACCAAGATTGAAAAACTGACAAAAACCACATAATTATAACATATAGTTACAACAGTGCAAAGCAATACCGTAATTTGATAAAGAACAGACCATGGGCACGGTAAAAAAAAGTCTCAAAGTCTCTCGAAAGTCCCATCATTTCACACAGACGGTAGAAGGAAGTAAAACTCTCCCTGCCATGAACCTCCAGTGCCGCAAACTTGCTGATGCAGCACCCTGGAAGCACCCGACCACAGCCAACTCTTGAGTCCATCCAAAAACTTCAAGCCTCCGACACCGAGCACCATTTCTGCCGAGCGCTTCGACCCCGGCCCCGACAACAGGCAATAGGCAAAGCCCAGGATTTGGGGCCTTCCCCTCCGGAGATTCTCAATCGTACAGTAGCAGCGGCAGCAAAGCAGGCATTTCAGAAGTTTCTCCAGATGTTCCTCCATGCTTCTCATGTCTGTCTCCATCAAATCAGGATTGTGCATGGTATCTACTTAAGAAATACTGATATCATTTTGGAGTGGCCGCACGCACTGCGTCACGCCGCCATCTTCTCCTCCCCTCCCTTTGAATCAACATGAATAAGTATGTATGGGAAATAAATAAATCAGTTTCATATTGATTACCTTTGCTCTGAAGTTCTGAAAGGTTGATTAGAAACATTAATTTTCTATCTCAAATACTGTAATTATCCATTAGTTAGTTGAACCATGGCCCCTCAGTAAAGTGAATCTGTATTGTGCCTTTTCAATAACATAATCCCATAGTGCTCCTGGCAAAAGTCTAGGAAGTGAAGGTCAGGTTTTAAGAATGGAAGTGGAGGGATCTCTAAGCTACCCAAAATTAAAATAGCACATTGTTAATGTATAACATTAAATTCAGACAGGAGTCAAATACATTCAGATTTAACAAAAAGCAAAATATGCATTATAATAAGAAACTTGAATCTTAACTAATCTTGATTGCTCCCTTTAACAGAGTTTTATTTAAAGCATTAAGATTCACCATATGGTTTATATAATGGTTTCAAATGCTGAAGCACTGATATTTAAAACTTCCTTAGCCATAGGTGAGGTGCCGGAGGATTAGAGGATAACCAACATTGTTGCTTTAAGAAAGGCTCAAAGAACAAGCCAGGAAATTATAGGCCAGAAAAGCCGACATCTGTAGTGAGAACTGTACTGGAAGGTACTCTAATGGACCGGATATACAAATATTTGGATAAACAATGACTGACAGGGATAGTCAACAAGGGTTTGTGCGTAAGTCACATCTAACCAATCTGAGTTTTTCGAGGAGAGTTGATGAAGGCAAGGCAGTGTATGTTGTCTACATCAACTTTAGCAAGGCCTAAGACAAGGTCCCACATGGGAGGTTAGTCAAGGTTCAGTCGCTTGGCATTCAAGACGAGGTAGTAAATTGGATTAGATATTGGCTTTGTGGGAGAAGCCAGAAAGTAGTAATAGATGGCTGCTTCTTTGACTGGAGGCCTGTGACTAGTGGAGCATTGCAGGGATATGTGCTGGTCCGTTGTTGTTTGTCCTCTATATGAATGATCTGGGTGATAATCTGGTTAACTAGATTAGCAAATTTGCAGATGACACTAAGATTGGGGGTGTAGTACAGTGAGGAAGAATATCAGAGCTTGCAGTGGGATCTGGACCAACTGGAAAAATGGGCTGAAAATTGGTAGATGGAATTTAATGCAGACAAGTGAGAAGTGTTGCACTTCAGTAGGACCAACCACATAAATGTTACACAGTGAATGGTAGGGCACTGAAGAGTGTAGTGGAACAAAGATCTGGGATTACAGGCCCACAATTCATTAGGAGTGGCTAGGGTCATAAAGAAGGCTTTCGGTGCATTGGGCTTCATAAATTCAAGTATTGAGAACAGGAGATGGGATGTTATATTGAAGTTGTATAAAATGTTGGTGAGGCCTGATGTGAAATACTGTGTGCACTTTTGGTCACCTACCCAGAGGAAAGATGTCAATAAGGTTGAAAGAGTACAGAGAAAATTTACAAGGGTGTTGCCAGGACTTGAGGACCTGAGTTATAGGGAAAGGTTGAATAGGTTAGCGCTTTTTTCTTTAGAACATAGAAGATTGAGGAGAGATTTAATAGAGGTATACAAAATTATGAGAAATATGAATAGAGTAAACACAAGCAGGCTTTTCCACTGAGGTTCGGTTAAACTAGAACTCGATGTCACAAGTTAAGGGTGAAAGGTGAAATGTTTAAGGGGAACATGAGGGGTATCTCCTTCACTCAGAGGGTAGTGAGAATGTGAACAAACTACCAGTGAAGTGGTGCATGCTGGGTAGATTTCAACATTGAAGTGAAATTTCGATAGGAACACGGATGGGAGCAAGATGGAGGGCTATGGTCCGGGTGTAGGTCGATAAGACTAGGCAGATTAATGATTCAGCATGGACTAGAAGGGCTAAATGGCCCAGTTCTGTGCTGTAGTATTCTTTGACTATGACTATCATTGAACTTCAGACAAAATGCTGAAAATACAGGTTTTCTTTGAACACATAAACTAGAACATGATCACTGCTGTTTGGAGATCTTACTGAGGATCAATTGGAATCTCTCCATTGGCTTTTCTGCAGTTTTTCCAGTCCAACTACAGTGACATGTCTCAGACAAAATCTGCTTCAGTAGACATATACATATTGAAATCATGGAAGCCAAATATATACTCAAAGTAGATTTAAACAATAAGAAATAACAAATTTTAATCACTTTGTTGTGAAAATTCTGGCTTTATTTGCATCACTGTTCTTTCATGATTCACACCAACTACTTTCAGGAATTCCCTTCACAACTCCCTCCACTTCTATTCTTCTTAAAATATGACCTTCACTCCCAAGACTTCTGCCTAAAGCACCATAGAATTATTTTATTGAAAAGGTGCAATACAGATTAATTTTACCGATGGGCCATAGCTCAACTTCCACAGCAATAACCAGATTTGAGATAGAAAATTTACATTTTAGATCAACCTTTGACAACTTCAGATCAAAGGTCATCAACCTGGAACTGACTCCTTCTCTTACACAAATGCCGTTGAAATGGTTTACAGGTTTAAACAGTTAACAGGTTGAAATGCTCCAGACTGGCACCCTTAAGGCCTGACTAGACCCAAACTCACAGAAAATACAGACAAAAGAAATTGCCCCCGATCTTCCTCTGAGCCGGACACTCTCCAAGACATGCAAGGGTTCAGCGCACGGTGCAAAGCTGGAAGTTTGAGTCAAAAATCCTGTGAGATGGAATTGCAAAAGTTAGGTTAATTAGCTACAGATTAGTACAGATCTTAGTTAATTTTAGATCTTAGTCAGGATTAATTATTATACTATGATACTACAGTTTCAAAGTATGCTGGTGACTGCTGAATGCCAGACCAGAGGCTTTCTACTTGTATTTCCATTTTTTTTTTATAGTTCCAGCAAGTTCATTTTTTGTTTTTTAGGTTAACATATATTGCTTCCAACTTCTGAAACAATCTGGTTCTAATCCATTCACATAATTATTGATCTTCAACTTCCACTTTAAGACATACCCAGCTTATCTCCACAATTCTTGGGTACTCCATGGAAATTGTTCACTGCTTACCATTTAAAATATTTTTCAATTTTGAAATACTAGATTCTCCTTAATCATTCTCATGAAACAGCCTTTCCTTATAACCATAGCTTGCCAATAAATGCTGCCAACAACTCTACTTGAGCTTACCTCTGACCCTAATAAGTTTGAAAGCAATTTTTCCAGATCCAAGTCCAACTTTTCCAGATCCAATCCAACTTTTCCAGAGTTGCTGTAACAAAGCCATTCCAGTCCACAAGGACCTGTGCAGAACCCTTTGCCCATGAACAACTCAGGGGAAAAGCCTGACAGTTGGCTAATCCTTAGACTTGTCAGACTTGAAGAATTTGAAGATCTTGAACATCTTTGACACTCAAGCGTTCAAAATTATTAGATGCATCAATGATTTCCACACCTCCTCCCCCAATTACAACCGTAGGAAAACATTTAACTCAATTACATTGTAGCATTTCTCCATTCAAATGACTCAGTATCAGCTCTTAATTGCCACAGACTTATCAAAGAGATTCCTGAACACATTTTGAAATTTACAGCAGGTTCACACTACCACTGCAAGCTCACAAAATCCACTTTACTGTGTACTTCAACACAATTCACCATTACACAACAGTTAATGCTGCTGTCTCAGCTCCAGAGACATGATAGGTCCTGCCTGCATGAAGTTTGGACATTCACCCCGTGGCATTAAGTTTCCACAGTGTTCCAGTTTTCTTCTGCAGACTGCAGTGTGTTGGTAAGTTAATTAACTAGTGTATGGCCCTTACTATAGGCTCATATTAAAAATGGTTAACAGAAAAAGGAAACCAAGATCATGTACGACAATAAGTTGCAGGAGCACAGGATATGAGAGGAGTGAGACTTATGAGATTGCTATGACAGAGGGAATTAAAGAGCAGTAGCCAAGTTCATAATTTTTACAAATCCCAAACCCAGCAACACTTAGAAAATACATGCACAGACCTGCCAGTAACATCCAAAGATTTTAGTGGCTTAAATGTGCTTTAACTATATGTCCAAAATTTCAGACATTATTTCCAACCAGAAATCTTTTTAATAACATGCACAAAACAACTTTCCACTTTTATATACCATTTTTCCATTTATGGAGTGTTCTGATTTTAACTTGTTCATCGGCCAACACATTCTCAGCTGTAATCTTATACCTGTTTGACCATGTGCAAGAAACCTATAATTTAGGAAATACTTCCTTTTCAACCACATCATTAAAATATTTGTTTTTTTGCCGTCATCTTTCCTTTTCTCAGTGTACTTATGTCTACTAATTTTACATTTTGGAATAATTCCCCTCATTCATGTCTAGATTCACCAAGCTAACCCTAATGATCTGAAAACCCATTTGTCCTTGCATGAGGGAAATTATACTACATTGCTAGAGCACTTAGTAACATACAGCATTCTTTATTATACATGAGATTCCTCAAAATTCGAGTTTAATCAAGCAGAGCCCAGTCTTTTTGAATAGATACACAAATGAATTTTCAGATCTTTTCTTAATCATTCCCTTGAAATAACAATGAAAATAAGTTTTACGGTGGAATGACTCAAGGACTATTTTGATTTTTCTTCTTCTTTGCTGGGTTGTTTTGGTAACTAAGTATACAAGTTAGTTACCTTAAGGAACATGCTTGATGTTCTCTATTCCAAATTTTGTTGAGAGTAGCATCATAAAACTTTACATTTCTAGCAAAAGATTTAATAATTATGGAAAACTAAGTTCAAACTAATTCAATTGAACCCTACAGTACAAAAACAATTTGCTAATAAGTGTAGGTTCAATTTAATATAGAGAATGTATACAATAGACAACCCAAAGTGCTTACACCTTGCATAACAGGTTTTGAAGTTATTGCTATTCATAGTTGATCATTAATCCTTCAAAGATACTAACAACTGGCATGACAATATTAAAAATTAACTGATACAGAAATGCTATTTGCAGACCATTTTGCTTCACAGGACAGCCTTAGCAGTGAGGCCTCCAGTTCATTCAGACCAAAAGGTTTAGCATGGCCAGAGTATGCCAGGAGAGGGCAGGAAATGATGAGGTGAGTGTGATCTGGTACAAGGTCACTAACCTATTATCACTTTCTAGCTGTCTTGTTAGCTCTATATTCCACTGCAACTGAGCAAGCTTAACTATTTTATTACTCAAACCCAAACATGGCTACAAATGTCAAATATTATTCAAAACACAGAATCTATTCGACGCTAATAGCAATTCTAATCATGACTGCCAGAAGCAAGTTAAGTCAGCAATGCGATCGCTTTATGCAGGCAAATTGCTAGTTAATTTTCACTTCACAGAAAAACTACTTGGTGTGTGTTTAGATACGACACAAGTTTACTTTTAAATACCTCATCTGAAGAGGCAATAAAAACCATGGGCTTTTGCCAAAAATTCAGGAATCATGCAATGAATATATTACTACATTTTCTTAAGCCAAATTAATTTCTTGATGGCAGACATTGGGATTTACAAAATGTCAAAAGTAATAATGTATAACCATTTGATAAAGAGAAAAGGCTATGCAGTGTATTTTTTAGAATTTATTAAATTATTTTCCCAAGATTTAAATTATGTTCTTTAGTGAAATCAAAACCTGCAAGATATTAGCTATTTCCACATTTCATTAGGCATTATGGAATGTTAGTACAAAAATATGATCACAAAATAATCATCTATTTGATACACATCATTTCCCCTCAGTTTTAAACTGTTTTAAGTCTTTGGTATAAATGTTGTAAAAAAATGTTAAAAATTCTCTGCCACTAAACACAATTAGATTTCTACTATGTTGCTGCTAAATATTCACACTTGTTAGTTCTATTGCTTCAACTGCCAACCATCACCTATTCTAGTTAACACATTATAAATCACAATGCAGAATTCAAATTGATCCATGCTGTTGAATGTTGCTTGGTAAAGTTACTCAGGTGCAGAAGAAATAATCAATTGTAGTTTAAGATATTTTCATTCTCTGTAAAAAGAAAAACAATGCATAGAATGTAAATGATTACCCACAAGACATCAACTTTCATATATTAACATTAAATAAATTTTTTAATTTGTGTCCTAAAAAAGTGGTGTGATAATCTAAAGCAAACCACGAATTGGCACTGCTGCTTCCAGAAGAGCAACAATGACAAGTCTCAAATGTCTGACTCCCATTTGTTGGCTCATGAGTTAAGCAATATTAATGAGTAGATTTTAACATGAAGGATGTCAAAATTCCACAACTAGCTTCGTTTTAAATATAATACAATGAATTATGCATCTATTGCTGCCTGGCAATACCATTTCGCCCAACAGCCTGAAAAATCCAATTATGTAAGCACAACTCAGTTAAAAATATGGTCCAATTTTCACTGCTTTTTTGAGTCAAATTTACAGGTATACATGTAAATGATATGTTAGTTATACATGATAGACCGTATAGTCTTGCAATCTGTAGGAACTTTTTACTAATATTTGGATAATAACAATAATTAAGCCGATTCTCAACATTACTCAGCATAAAATTTGGGAATTTTAAAATGGTGCAACTTCTTGCCATTTAATAAGCTATAAATTTGTTGACGACACAAGTACTGTTGGCAGAATTGGAGACGGCAACGACATGTACAGGAGCCAGATAGATCAGCTGGTTGAGTGGTGTCACAGCATCAACTTTAAACTCAACGTCAATAAGACCAAAGAACTGAATGTGAGCTTCAGAAAGAGTAAGATGAGGGAACACACAACAGTCATCACAAAGGGCGAGCAATTTCAGGTTCCTGGGCATCAACATCACTGAGGATCTATTCTGGGCCCAATATATCAATGCAGTTACAAAGAAAGCACGAGTAGCTATATTTCATTAGGACTTTGAGGAGATTTGATATGTCAAAGACACTCACAAATTTCTACAGATATAGTGTGGAGAGCATTCTAATTGGCAGCATCACTGTCTGATACGGGGGAGGGGGCCACTGCACAGGGTCAAAATAAGCTGCAGAAACTTATAAACTCAGTCAGCTCCATCATGGGCACTGGCCTCCTCAGCATCCAGGATGTTTTCAAGGAGTGATGCCTCAAAAAGGTGGCATAGATCATTAAGGAACCCCATCATCCAAGAAATGCCCTCTTCTCATTATAACCAAAGAGGTGGTACACGAACCTGAAGGCACACACTGAATGATTCAGGAATAGCTTCTTCCCCTCAGCCATCCGATTTTTGATGGAACAATGAACCCATGAACACTACAACATTACATTTTTTTCTCTTTTAGCACTATTTAGTTATAAATATACATACTTACTATAATTTAGTTTATCATGTATTGCAATGTACTGCTGCCGCACAACAAATTTCACAACATATGCCAGTGATATTAAACCTAATTCTGAACTATGTTGAAAAATTGATGCAGCAGAAAAATAGTTAAATTATGTGTTGTAAACAGCATAAGTTAGCTGACAAGCTTTGATTTAGAAATACAGTGGATTCCATTTAATTGGGTCATTGGTTAATTGGGGCAGCCACTGATTTGGGACAGGACACTATTGCTGAGCAATTTCTAACTAGCGATAGTCATGTGCACTGTGTGGCCGTTAAGACACTACACCGCGCTTAGAGTAAAGTTTTTGAAATAGCATTACTTGTAAATGTTTGTGTTCAAAAAGCAGTGATTTCTGTCACTGATAGTCAGATTTTTAATTATAGAAACTCTCCCGCACAGGTTTCTGTCATTGTAGGATACAATGGACAACCAGTCAGTATTGGTAATGTTCTAATTTGTTCTGTGTTTCACTTAAATACATAATTTGTTACTCAGTTAAACGGTAGTTTGTCTTTTTTATACCTTTTTAACTGCTTCCATGAAATTTTGACTAAATGGGGCAGCTATTTAATGGGACCAAAATGTACGGGTCCCAATGTGTCCCCATTATCCAGAATCCACTGTAATACCAAAAAATGAAATACAGCTATCTGGTGGATTATTTAATCCATTTTAGTTCTAGTATGTTAATTTACTCTTCCGCACATAACTCAAAAGCACAAAAAAGTTAAGAGTCGGAAATCCAGAGGCACAAAACACAAAGAAAGCAAAGTTGAAACTGTCAAGACATGACATTGCATATATTTTTGGCAACCCACTGAAAATGAGTAAAAAGAGTTTGTAGTTTTGATTCACAAAGGCGCTACTGGAGAGGAAGGTGCAGCTATGAAGGACAAGGTGATGTGGATTCCTCCCACCACCAAGATTCGGATAGTTATTTGAAAAATGTTACAGGATTGAACAAGTGACTGTGATGGGTCAAGACGACAGACACAGAAACTCTGGAACAAATTAGAACAGACTGCTTTGATAGTAGGCATTTCTGTAAATTGATCATGAGCAGTTAAGATTTTTTTTATATATATAAGCTCATCCCACATGCTCTTTGCTACAATTCATGTATCCCCAACCTGCAACACCCCTCCAACCCATTTCCCCAACCACCAAGCTCTAGTCACTGCACTGCTGTCCTCCTCGCCACATTTAACCTTGAATTCATGCAATAGCTAGAACCAGCCTAAATGCATTACACAATCAAAATCAGGTTTCATTTTCACACTCCCAATTTCATTTATTTGTGTTATTCAGCATAAACCTGCACCTCTTCACAGTCCCTTGTTAAAATATGACTTTTTTTTGAACACAGATAAGTCACCTGGACCAGATGGACTACACCCCAGGGTTCTGACAGAGGTATTGAAAAGATTGTGGGAACATTAGTAGATTCTGGAATGATTTTGGAGGACTAAATAATTAGAAATGTCACTCCAGGAAATTATAGGCTAGATAGCCTGACTTCAGTGGTTGGAAGATGTTGGAATCCATTATTAAGGATGAGATTTCTGGGTACCTGGAGGTCTATAATAAAATAGGCCAAAGTCAGGGGAAATTTAAGGGGAAATCTTGCCTGGCAAATTGGTTGGAATTCTTTGAAGAAATAACAGACAAGATGGACAAAAGGAGAGTCACTGGATGTTGTTGGCTTGGATTTTCAAAAGGCTTTGACAAGGTGTCGCACATGAGGCTGCGTAATAAAATAAGAGCCCATGGTATTACAGGAAAAATACTAGCATGGATAGAAGATCAGCTGACCAGCAAGATACAAAGAGTCATAATAAGGGGTTGGCTGCCAGTGACTAGTGGTGGACCACCGCCTAAAAATAGATCAGGGGATATCAATCTGGGGTCCACTGACCCGTTGGTTAATGGTTTTGTTCCATGGCATTAAAAAGGTTGGGAACTCCCAAAACAGAGGAATGTCCATTTATTACAGAGATAAGAAGGAATTTCTTTAATCAGAGGATGGTGAATCTGGAATTAATTACCATGGGCGGCTATGGAGGTCAAGTCGTTGAGCATATTTAAAGCAGAGGTTGATAGGTTCTTGGTTAGTCAAGGTGTCTGTCAAGGATTATAGGGTAAAGGCAGGAGAATGGGGTTGAGGGGGTAATGAATCAACCACTATGGAGTGGTGAAGCAGACTTGATGGGCCGAGTAGCTTAATTCTCCTCTGATGCCTTATGGTCTAAATATGGTTATTTTAAATACTTAACATCTGGCAAGCTTTACCTAAGCAAGATCTGGGCAAAATGCCAGTTCTTAAGACAAATACCAAGGTCATTAAACAGCTCAGATATATTAGTACTGTACACACTGAGTAAGCTAACCTAAAACAAACAGAATTTATATTGTGTAAAACAATTCCTCAAAAAAAAAGTGCTTACCTCTACTTCATAGAAGTTTTTTTAGGTGATGAATTCAGGGCCAATGGTAGAACAAGTACCAGACGGTTTCATTTTTTAACTGTGGACCAAACAGAGGATTCAACTGGGACAGGATTGCAATTAGCCAGCTGCAAAGTAAAAGAAAACCTTACTGAAAAAAACCATCTTATTCCAAATTTTAATTACATCTATTTTCTGGTAACAAAAAAGGTAACATTCATGATTTATGTCCAGTAATCACTATGAAATACCACAGATTATAAGCCCTAGTAAATTGTAGGAGTTAGAACATTGGCTTTAAAAAAAATCACTACAGCAATACCAAAATATTGATCATTTACTCTTCAGATATCAGCTTACATATGCAAAACAACACAGAATAGTACTGCACAAAGACAGGCCCTCTGGCCTATGATGTCAAATTAAATTAATCCCAGCTGTCTGCATGTGATCCATGTCCCTCCATTACCTGCATGCTCATATGCCTGTCTAAATGCCTCAATGATATGGCTTATTGCCGATTACCTTTGGCTCAGTGCCCAGATAACATGATCAAAATAGACATTATGCAATACTGCTGTTAAAAGACAAGGTATAAAGTGAATTACAAGTGAAGGGTTTTAGATACAATGTTTATAAGCTCATGAGAATGAAGGCAGCTTTGAATCATCAGTAGTCCCACTGAAGGGTATCAAGTTCATTACCACTTTGCAAATAAAATGTCAAAAAGGATAGAACACCTGCACCATGACATTAGTTTGCATCGGTAACATGGAACCAGCTCAAGGCAACAGACAGATCACATAGCAGTTAACTGATGGCAGGATGTGGTTTATGCTTCCATTAGATCTTTGATTTGTAGTTGCCACTCAGAAATTTGCACAATTCAGAATGTTACTACAATATACAGTGAACGAATACAGCACATTAATTAGTGCTTGAAACCAAAGAATAATCAACCAAGGTCAAATTATGTTTAGTTACTATTAACCACAAATTTAAGGCAGTCTGTTTTACTTGATTTCCAAAAAAAGACATTGGTGTAGACACTCCCAGGCAGGCTAAAATAATAGGATGTGGCTTGAGCTAATCTAGGATGTTTGATCCTGAATCAGATAGGAAGAGGCAGAAAGTTGTTAATTTTTGCTGTAGTATTAGCAACAAAGCTTTCATAGCAAAGCTTTTTTTATATCAATCAGGAAGTTAAATTGTTTTAAGTCAGTGTAATCTTATCTGTAAATAAAGTCATTTCACTCCTGCAAGGCTGCATTTACTATTTCCAAAAGAACATCTCCGAGGCACATATAGCCCACGTTAAAAAAAAAGGCTGCTCTTCCATTTTGCAATTGACAGCTAAAGTTTTCACAACGATTCATTCGTTTTCAGTCTATATGTGCTAGATGCTTGCTGACAAACAGATTTATCAGATTTCTTGATGACAATCTCACAACTCGTTACGGTAGAATTTAAGGTAGACCTTTGATGGCTTATCCAGCAACTTAATCAGTGAACTACCTAATAGATTATATTCCTTACATATAAAAAATCAGTAATTTAAATGGTGCATTGAGTTGAGACGTATGTAAGGATAAGAATTTCAATGGGAGGTGAGTAACTTAGGTACGGAAGTAAAAGTGTAGTAATGCATAATATTTGATTAAATTTCACCAGTTCGAGTTGAAAGAGGGAAAGAATGAAAATAATGGAACAGAATAGTACAGCATAGTACAGGGCCTTCGGCCCACAATAATCAGGACATGTAGTTCAGTTAAGGTCTCAATTTAGCTTGTTGAAGCACCTTCAATTACTCCAAAAGACTGAGGTTTGGTAAAATACTGAAAGGCTTTTATTCGCTGTACAATACGACCTCCACAGTGAATGTCTGCCCCCGGACTGAGGGGGAGGGGCAAGGCGAACACCTTTATACAGGACTCTGTGGGAGGAGCCACAGGGGCAGTCAGCAGAGGTGTGTGTCCAGACAGGTAACCGAGTTACAACATATATACATGGTTTACCACATTCACCCCTCCTTTTTTTAAAAAAGAGTCTCGCGGGGTGAAGTGACTGACAATATTTACGAGAAGTATATTTACAGGTTAAGTCTATCAGGCAGTCGAGTCCGTCGCTGTGATCTACATAGCACCGGCGATGGCGGTTGTGCTGGCTCCGGCCTGACTTCAGGTGCCAGCACGTTAGGCGTCGGTAATCCCTCGTGCGTGAGCGTCGCACCCGGTATGGGAGTGTCGTGTGGTGTCTGTATAGGGTTTGGGGTGCACGGTGTCTTGTAGGTACATACATTGGTGGGTACGGGGTCAATAGTCACCACGGAGTGTGCAGGGTAGGGGCCCGGAGCTCCTGCGGGCGCCAGGTCGCGGATGGAGACCGTATCCTCCCACCCATCAGGTAAAACCACGGAGGCATACTGGGGGTTCGCATGAAGTAAGTGAACCCTCTCGACCATCAGGGAGTATTTATTGCTCCTCGCATGTTTCCGGAGCAGCACTAGCCCCGGGGACATCAGCCAAGTTGGTAGGGTGGTTCCAGTGGTCGATTTTCTGGGAAAAGAAAAGAGCCGCTCATGAGGGGTGGCATTGGTGGCTGTGCATAACAGGGAGCGGATGGAGTGGAGTGCCTCAGGAAGGACCTCCTGCCAGCGGGAGACCGGCAGTCCCTTTGACCTGAGGGCTAAGAGCGTGGCTTTCCACACTGTGCCATTCTCCTTCTCTACCTGTCCATTCCCCTGGGGATTATAGCTCGTGGTCCTACTCGTTGCAATTCCTCTAGCCAGTAGATATTGGCGCAGCTCATCACTCATAAACGAGGACCCTCTGTCACTGTGGATATAGCATGGGTATCCGAACAGAGTGAAGAGCTTGCGCAGGGCTTTTATAACTGACGTGGTAGTGATGTCGGGGCAGGGGATGGCGAAGGGGAACCGCGAGTACTCGTCAATTACGTTAAGAAAGTACACATTGTGGTCGGTGGAGAGAAGGGGGCCCTTAAAGTCAACACTCAGTCGCTCAAAGGGACGGGTGGCCTTGATAAGTGGTGCCTTTTCAGGTCGGTAGAAGTGCAGTTTGCACTCTGCGCAGACTTGGCAGTCCCTGGTCATCATCCTGATCTCCTCAAGGGAGTAAAGCAGGTTCCGGGCTTTCATGAAGTGGAAAAGCCGGGTGACTCCCGGGTGGCAAAGGTCTACATGTAGGGCGTATAGCCGGTCGATCTGCGCGCTGGCACATGTTCCCCGGGATAGGGCATTGGAGGGCTCGTTGAGCTTCCCAGGCCTGTACATGATGTCATAGTTGTAGGTGGAGAGTTCGATTCTCCACCTCAGAATTTTATCATTTTTGATTTTGCTCCGCTGCTGATTATTAAACATGAACAAGACTGAGCGCTGGTCAGTTAGCAGGGTGAACCTTTTGCCGGCAAGATAGTGCCTCCAGTATCTTACAGCTTCCACTATGGCCTGGGCCTCTTTCTCTACTGCAGAGTGCTGAATTTCAGGGCCTTGAAGGGTACGGGAGAAGAACGCCACTGGTCTTCCTGCCTGGTTGAGGGTAGCAGCCAGTGCAAAGTCGGAGGCGTCACTCTCTACTTGGAAGGGAATGGCCTCATCCACCGCATGCATTGCTGCTTTGGTAATGTCCCCTTTTATGCGGTTGAAGGCCGTGTGGGCCTCGGCAGAGAGGGGGAATGTGGTGGACTTGACCAGGGGGCGGGCCTTGTCTGCATAGTTATAGAGACCCATTGGGCGTAATATGAAAAGAAGCCCAGGCACCTTTTGAGGGCTCTGAGGGTATTGGGAAGAGGGAGTTCCAACAAGGGGCGCATACGGTCGGGGTCAGGGCCAATGACTCCATTCTCCACGACACACCCAAGGATAGCAAGTCGGGTGGTCCCAAATACACACTTGTCCTTGTTATAGGTGAGGTTGAAAGATTTGGCCGCTTGGAGAAATTTTTGGAGGTTGTTGTCGTGATCCTGCTGGTCGTGACCGCAGATGGTGATGTTATCCAGATATGGGAACGTGGCCTTCAGTTGGCACTGGTCCACCATCTGGTCCATTGCCCTCTGGAAGACAGATACACCATTCGTGACACCAAAGGGGACATGCAGGAATTGATAAAGCCTGCCGTCCGCCTCGAAGGCAGTGTAAGGGCGGTCCTCCCAGCGGATGGGGAGCTGATGGTAAGCGGATTTTAGGTCTATGGTCGAGTACACCTTGTACTATGCTATCTGATTGACCATATCCGCGATGCGGGGTACAGGGTACGCATCGAGCTGCGTGAACCTATTGATGGTCTGGCTATAGTCCACAACCATCCTATTCTTCTCCCCGTTCCGAACAACCACCACCTGTGCCCTCCAAGGACTTGTGCTTGCCTCAATGACCCCCTCCCTGAGCAGCCGCTGCACCTCCGACTTAATGAAAGCTCTGTCCCCCGCACTGTACCTCCTGCTTTTAGTTGCCACGGGTTTACAGTCGGGGGTCAGGTTGGCGAACAGCGGTGGGGGAGGGATCCTGAGGGTGGAGAGGCCGCAAGTGGTGTCGGTAGTGTGATAGTTGGCATGATGTTGGGTGGGATGCGCGGGTCGGTGTGTGTGTGTGTGTGTGTGTGTGTGTGTGTGTGTGTGTGTGTGTGTGTGGTCAGTAGCGGGGTACGTGATATCTCTACAAAACGGGATTTATGACAGTAATTGGCAGGAGGGGCCCATCATACTTCATTGTCACGCTTTTCAGGTGGCTCTGGAAGTCCAACCCCAACAGCACAGGGGCACACAGTTGAGGCAAGACCAGTAACGTAAAGTCCCGATATTCTGTGCCCTGCACCATTAGCGTCGCTACACAACCCCCCCCCCGGATGTCTGTTGTATGCAACCCGGAGGCCATGGTGACCCTCTGACTTACCGGCCATATCATGAGTCCACAATGCTGCACCGTGGCCGGGCGGATAAAACTCTCCGTGCTGCCTGTGTCAAACAGGCAGCTTGTCCTGTGCCCCTCCACCAGGATGTCCATCATTGACCTTGCGAGCTGGTGGGGAGCGCTTTGGTCGAGGGTCACGGAAGCCAGGGTGGGGTCGCTGTCTTGGTCCGGCGCGGTGGGGTAGCCCGTGAGCACCCGTTGGTCGTAGGCGGTGGGAGGTGGCGCCGACCAAGATGGCCGCCCCCATGTCTCGCACGTGGTGGCGGCGTGCAGGGAAGATGGCGGCAGGGAAGATGGCGGCCATGTCTCGCACGTGGTGGCAGTGTGCAAGGAAGATGGCAACCCCCACGTCTCGCACGCAGCGCTGCTCGATCCCGCTCGCGGTTTTGACTTACAGACCTTGGCGAAGTGGCCCTTCCTTCCGCAGCTGGAACAGGTAGCTTGTCGGGCCGGGCAGCGTTTCCGGTGGTGCTTCTCCAGTCTGCAGAAGTAGCACTTCGCGGACTCACGACTGGCTGCAGCCGAGGTCGATTTGCCGGCGGGTTGCGGGGTCTGTGGCGCCCACGAGGCCATCGGGGGATCGCGTGCCTGGAGAGCCTCGGAGTTATGCAGAGCGGCCTCCAACACAGCAGCCAGCTCAATCGCCGAACTTAGGGTAAGATCGGCTTTTTCCAGCAGACGCTGGCGCACGTACACTGATCTGGTCCCCGTAACGAAGGCGTCTCTCACTAGGAGTTCTGCATGCTGCACCGCCGTCAGCTCCTGGCAATTGCAGGCCCGCACGAGTGTCTGTAGGGCCCGGACAAACTCAGCACTCGATTCCCCGGGCCATTGTTGCCGTGTCGCTAAACGATGCCGAGCATAGACGCTGTTTAGCGGCCACAGGTATTGTCTTTTGAGTGCGTTCATTGCGCCGTCGTAGTTCGGCTGGTCTCTGATTAGCGAATAAACCCGTGGACTGACCCTGGAGAGTAGAACTCTGCGCTTCGCTACGGGGTCGGTCGCTTTAATCTCCTCTAGATACACTTCGAAGCAGGCCAGCCAGAGATCGAAAGCGTTTCCAGTGTCAGGCATTTGCGGATCGAGGTCTAATTTGTCTGGTCTCAGAGCCTGTTCCATGTTTTAAAATGTACAGCGAATAAAATTGAAGCACCTTCAATTACTCCAAAAGACTGAGGTTTGGTAAAATACTGAAAGGCTTTTATTCGCTGTACAATACGACCTCCACAGTGAGTGTCTGCCCCTGGACTGAGGGGGAGGGGCAAGGCGAACACCTTTATACAGCACTCTGTGGGAGGAGCCACAGGGGCAGTCAGCAGAGGTGTGTGTCCAGACAGGTAACCGAGTTACAACATATATATATGGTTTACCACACTTGTGTTGGGTTAAGTTATTCCAGTATGCCTGTAATAGGTATGATAAATAGCATAACCTCCAACTTAGGTCATAATCAACTTCATTTATTATGTAATTTCGAGTTAAACAATCCAAATTCACTCATTTTGAGCACAGGAGGAACTGGTGCTTATGGGATGTATTCCAGCAGGGTCAACTCTTTCAGAAAAGGAAAAGGATGCCAGGACTCTCATATAGGGTCTTTCATTAATTCAGGATATCCCAAAGTATTTCTACAGCAGGAGAAACTAAGTGCAGTTGAAGTGATCATGAAAAGAAAATAATTTGCACACTGGAATGGCCAACAAACACAAAGACAAAAGATCAGGGGAACTCACTACTCAATAACTTTGCATTAATGATTCATTTTTCACATAAATTATTAATAGTTCTAAAAATTCCAAAGTTTTTGCAATATTGTACTGAATTGTTTGCCTGAGAATACGTTCAAGACTCAAAACTTGACTTCTGACTGAAGAGATGAGTGTTCAACTTGTGAAGCAAAAGTTAACAGGCACAGGAAAAACAGCAAGTGCCATGCATCCTAGCCAAAATGTGATTAGCCCAGGTACCCTGTATATTTCACAAAAACCTCGGAACAAAGGCATGACTGGCACTCTCACACATCACAAAATAATCAAAATATCTGTGCTACATTTTTATATTTCAGATAAAAAAAACCAAAAGAATTATTTTTCATTTAGTTTAAATCTAGCAGTACGTAAAACAAAAGACCATTCTTTTATAAAAGATTGGAGAAGTAAGTGCAATGGTATGCCTGGCTTCTTGTGAACCCAGCACAACCAGCTTATAGGTGGCTGGCTGCAACAGCAACACCAGAATCCAAATGAGGGAACAAAATGTTAAGAATTCATTGATGCATCAAGAGGAAGTCTGCCCAGAATCTAGGCTATTTCCTAAATTGCATATCACAGACTGTCCAACAACAGTGCCTTTCATTTTTGTTTCACAACAGCCTCTGTGTGCATCTCAAATAACCAATTGTTTTCCCTACTTTCCCATTTTACCATACATTCCCCTCTACAAGTCACACTATTTCTTATTCCCCCCCCCAAAAAGCACCTGTTAACATTTTACAGAAGAACTGTACAAAGAAAATCAGTTTTAAGTTGCTCATGGATATTAAGGAAGCTTTGCTGTTGCAATTTTGCTCAGTCCAGCCCTAATCCATCCTCCAACATCACTGCCAACACAGACTCCAGGCATTATAAAGCAATTTTATTTCAATAACCAAGAACTTGAACTGTTTTCTTAAAGTTTAAGGAATACCTCTATTTTTTGTTACGATACAGAACATGACATTCTTAGTTATTCTTGCTCTTAGAACACTGCACCATAGTACAGGCTCTTTGGCTCATGATATTATGCTAACCCCTTAACCTACTTCAAGATCAATCTAACCTTTCTCTCCTTTATAGGCCTCTATTTTACTATCATCCATATGCCTACCTAAGAGTTTCTTAAATGTCCCTAATGTATCTGTCTCTACAACCACCGTGTAATAAAAACACGTACCGCTGACAACTCCCCTCTGATTTCCTCCAATCACTTTAAAATACACCCCTCCCCCATATTAGCCATTTACACTCTGGAAAAAAGTCTCTGGTTATCCACTCGATTTATTTCTCTTCTCATCTTGTCTATCATGTCATCTGCAATCTCTCTATCCTATCTATTTCTATCATGTCGTCTGCAATCCTCCTTCGCTCTAAAGGGAAAATCTATAGCTCCCTCAACCTAAGCTCATAAGACATGCTCTCTAATCCAGGCAGCATCCTGGTAAATCTCCTCCGCACCTCTCTAAAGCTTCCACATCCTTTCTATAAAGAGACAACCAGAACTGAACACAATATACTGAAATCTAGGATAACCTTCTATGCTATCCACAACCCCACCAACTTCGATGTCCTCTAGAAATATACTAATCAATCCTTCATTTCCTCATCTAAGTCATTTACAAAAACTACAAAGAGCAGGAGTCCCAGAACAGATCCCTGTGAAACACCATTGGTCAGCAATGAGTAGGCAGAAAACACAACATCTACAACCGCCTTCTGCCTTCGAGAGGCAAGCCAATTCTGAATCCACAAACCAAGTTTATCTGGATTCCATGACTCCCAACTTTCTGAATGAGCCTACCATGTGGAACCTTTATCAAATGCCCTACCAAGATGTATATACACCACATTCACTGCTCTACCATCAATGTGTTTTGTCTCATCCTGAAAGAATTCAATCAGGCTCGTGAGGCCTGACCTGCCCTTCACAAAGCTATGCTGAGTATCCCCAATCAGACTAATAAACAGTACATCTGTTTCCAAGTTATGCCTAATAGCATAATTCCCCCTTCCCCAATTAATTACTTTCCCATCCCATCTGCCCCTACTCCTCTCCAAGGCTAAGGTGAAGCTCAGGGAGTTGTGTTACATGCTCAACGAGATCTGTTTTTTTTTGTGAGAATGATGTAATGGTCTTTTGGAGGTCACCTGATGTGAGGTCACGTGATGACATGTGCCCCGTGACTATATAAGGGTCGACTCAGGTGACACAGTAGGTTTTTGAGTTTGTAGATTTCCAGGTAGAACATGTTGTGCCTCCGTTTCTGTTGCGTGTTTGTTTTTTTGTGACGCAGTTTCATTTTTAAAACGGAAGGTGCGTTCTCTTACAAGATATTGCATTTGGACTGGAAACTTGTGGCTGGAAGTGCCAATTTACTCAATTCCAACAGTTTTGAAGGGAGAGTGAAGAATTCATTGAAGTGAAGGATCGAGAGAAATCGGCATTGTTTGGCAGTTTAATAAAGGATCCACCTTATTGAGTCTTCATTGAAGAGAACCTGCATTGAGATAACTCTTGCAATAGCACAATGAGTTCATGCAACAAGGCTCTCTCTCTCTCTAAAGGAATTTAAGGTCAGTTGATTTAAACTGTTTATTTTCGGCATCAGGAATCCTGTGGACAGAACCAGCAGTGAAGGTGCGTCGGTGAAGAAATCCTTCTCCAGATAAGTCTCTCCCAATTGAATGCGTAAAACTGTTGGACTTTCGAAGTTATCGCTTTAAGAACTATATCTGACTGTATCACTTTAAGAACTGTTTTTGCATTTAACGCTTTAAGAACCAGAGCTGAGTGGAGTTGATGAACAGCTGCGTACCTGTTTAACCTCCGGTTAAAGTTTTCCTTTGTGTTTTTTTTTCCCCTTATCGTTTATATGTGTTTAATAAATATTTGGTTGTTTTCATAAAACCTGTCTCGATTAATATTCATTGTTGCCGATTACGTAACAGTTGTCTCCGAAATGCTCACCCACCGAGAAATCTGACACCTGACCTGATTGATTGTCCAACACTAGATCCAGTATGGCCTTTCTTCTAGTCAGCCTGCCTAAATTTTGCAGCAGAAATCCTTCCTGGACACACCTAAAAGTATTTATTAAGGATCTCAATTTGCATAACCATCTGTTACAGTTCCTCACATACTTTTCTTTCATCTAACTTCAGCCTATGTTATGTACCTTTACTACTGGCAGCATGTACTTCAATTGATACCTTAGCACTTTGTTGTTTTCTTCCATTGTCTACAGTTCCATTGACTCTCCATCTTCCTAACATCCTCATGAAAGTCTTTTGTAGTCCTAACCAAAATTTTAGTCATCCATAATGTTTAATTAATCTGTCAGTTTCTGGTGAAGACCTGAAGTTCTTTGGATTTTTAGCACTTTGTTTTATCGTCTTCTAACCTGGTTCCCTTAGTGTGTGCATACACATGTCTATACACCTGATTTTCTCACCTGAAAATATTGATATGCTTGCGGAGAGTGCTGTGTAAAGTAAATTTGTTAATTACTTTGAATATGATATCACTTCAATATAAAAAGAGAGATTTAAATTTTTGAGATGTTAGTTTATTTCCTCTGGTTAGTAAGAAAACGGCTGAGTACTTTAATGTATGAAGTTCCATTAGATATTAGGTGCTTCACCAGCAGCATTA
Organism: Mobula hypostoma; assembly: GCF_963921235.1. Lineage (NCBI taxonomy): Eukaryota > Metazoa > Chordata > Chondrichthyes > Myliobatiformes > Myliobatidae > Mobula > Mobula hypostoma. The sequence continues at coordinate 66,144,236 of NC_086103.1, read as the reverse complement.
TTTAAAAACTAGATACTACTTTTATATTAAATAATATAAATCATAGCATATAGATTAAGATTTCACTTGAGTAAAACTTGACCTACAGGTCATGCAGAAGTGCCATAACAATTTGGACATGGGGAAATGATAGCATTGACATGCAGAATACAGACTGTCCCTAGTTAATGAACAGGTTCCATATTTACAGACATCTATAAATTGGAAAATACACAAAAATCATTCAATGGTAACTATACCCCAAGAGAATTGTAATGACTGGCAACAAGTGCACACAAGACTGATTAAGATAAAACAGCTAGTTCTGCTGTTTGTAGGAACAGACATGTTTAAAGATGAAGAACTTGAATTTAATATGCTACTTTGTGTTTGAGTATCCATGAGTCAGACATTTATAAGTGACCTATACCTCAAAGGCCCCAATGGCCCATTCATTCCAATTTTCTGCCCATTAACCAATTCTCAATTGACACCACCCCGCAACCCTTGTGTTTTAACTTTATTTCAACTTTACTATGCCTTCTGAGTGCACAAATACATCAAATCCACCTGTCTCTCTCATCTATTTTACTGCTTTAAATTTCAAAATATTCCATTTGTCAAAAATGATTAAATCCATATTACCTCCATTATATTCGAAGTGCTCTAATACCACTTTATTAATAAGAGATATCAGTAATTTCCCTTCTATTGATGTCAGACTAACTGGCTTGTGTTTCTTACTCTCACTCTCCATTTCTTTCCAAAACAGTGGTGGCACATTTGTACTTTATGTCAATGGCAACTACAGTAGAACCTATGGAATTTTTGGAAGATAACAAGTGCACCCATAGTCAGCACAACTACATCTTTTAAAGCTTGGAATGCAAGTCTAGAGGAATTATCAAAATTCAGTGCCACTAATTTCGCCAAGGCCATTTTCATACAATTTTCTTTTTGGATCCTATTCATTTGTTCTCTACTTTTTCAAGAAGCATTTGTTTCCTTCTTCAAAAGTTATAATTTGATTAATATCGCTAACATTTCCTTCTTCTATAATACAATTTCACATTCCTCAATTTTGTTAGCCCTTGAATTTGTTTTTGCTATTTTTTTGCAACAGTTGCTGGTCTAGGATAGAGATTGTTGGCTCAGAGGTTCCTTGGCAATTAGAAATAAGTACAAAGAAATGAAAGGTGCTATGATTGGCATAAGGGAGAGACAACTAAACAGCAGCTAGGAGAGAAAGGCTGTGTGGGAAAACCCCAACTGCAATAACAATAATCTTAGATTTACAGCAGCAGCCAAAACACTTGTGTAAGCTGATTTCCCACTCTGCAAAAAGAAGTGTCCTTACAAGAAGCAGACAAGATAATGTTAAGTGTTCTGTACTACATCATAAAGAAATCCTAGCTTACAGCCAATTTAGCTAGACCTTCAGACCTGGAAAAAAATAGCCTGATCTGAAGGTCGCTGACTTTCTTGTTGAAAATTGCTTATTGTGTTATACTGAGATCTAGATTCCAACATAGATCAGTTATTAATCTGTAGCTGATGGCAATTGAAAGACAACCTATTATCCTTTCAAGCAGAACCCTGATTAGCCCCACTTCATAAATAGCTGCCGTCCCAACCCAAACGGCAATGTTCAAAGTAAATTTTATTATCAAAGTACAAATATGTTCACATATACAACCGTGAGATTCATTTTCTTGTGGGCATACTGAAATTTATAGAATAGTAACTACAACAGGAACAATGAAAAACCACCCAACTAGGGTGTTCAAACAGAGTGTGTAAGCAAACATACTGTGCAAATGCAAATATAAATACCTAGCAAAGATTACTGAGAACACGAGATGAGTCTTTGAAAGTCAGTCCATTGGTTGTGGGAACATTTCAACGATAGGGCAAGTTAGGTTGAGTGAAGTTATCCTTTTTTGTTCAAGAGCCTGATAGTTGAGAGGTTGCAACTGTTCTTGAACTTAGAGCGAGTCCTGTGGCTCTTGTACCTTCTACCTGATGGCAGACAGTCCACCTCTCCCGGGAGTTCCAGGAGTCTCCCGCATATTGCTAACAGCTCCCTGATGCCCGCAAACTACATACAATATCCTGGAAATTGATTTTTTAGAGGGGGAGAGGGGAAAAGAAGAAAGAAAGAAAATGAATGAATCCTGCTTGATCTCTCTTTGTGCCAAGTAGACCTATCAGTTTTCTCTGTGGGCGGGCTTTACAGTCGATCAATTTCTCTCCCATATTCCATCAGTTCAGTTACTGCCTTCTGTAATGATGCTGAAATCATCCGGACAACTGTCAGTCATGAAGTACAAAAGCCTGGCGAAGAAATTCCCAAGGCTGGCAGTGACAACCTGACTACGTGAGGCTGTCCTATACGGGCGGGACGCATTGGCGTCTTAAAGGGGATTACAGCGGGGTTTAAATTGGAGCAAAATTCCAAAATAGTCTGCTAAGACGTCTTTAAAAACGCACTCACACCAAGCAAATTCTTCGGGGTTTTTTCCTGAAACACTTCCACCTACAGGTACATCGAAGCCTGCGATGGGCTGGGTTTAAGCGCAGCTGTTTTCAGAAAAACCTATTTTAATAAATACCCGGTCCCCACCAAGGTCTCGTCATTAGGACAGTGAACTGTTTACCTGTGCTGTGCACTTTATATCCATTTTGAATTACACTTTATTAAATAGTATGGTAATATATTGTTTTATGTGGTGTGCGTGATATATGTATTGTGGCTACACTGTGGTCCAGACAGAGGTGATTTCGTTTGTGGACAATCAGCCAGATGACAATAAACTTGAACTTGAAGATACAGAACTTCTAAATCAATCATTTAAAATCCCCCATTTTGATGTTAAAAAGTAAGTTCTGGTCCTGACTATTGCAGGGGGTGTGTGTCTTTGTGCGTGTGCATGTGACTACAGACGTACATGCGATCGGGCGTTGTCCGAATGGACGTTAAGCGGCGCACACCTGTAATAAGGATACACCTTATGCTTTTATTTCTTTTAGGGACCACAACATATCAGGGAGGCTAAGCGCAGGGAAGGCTGCTCAAGTATTTCACAGTTCTTTTCAGCAGAAAACCAAAGTCTGACAGAGAAGGTCACTAGAGCTGAGGTGTACTTTACATCTTTCATCGTTGAACAAAAGTTGCCATTCCAGGTGTGTAAGCACACAGGCAAGCCATTCAGGAAAATATTTCCTGATTCAGAAATAGCAAAAAACTATGCCTGCCCATCAACCAAGACAGCAGCTTTTGTGAACATGGCACATTAAGACAGAATTCAGAAGTCAGCTGTCTCACAAAACACTTGTGAATCTGATATCTTGTAAAGTTAACAAATTAATTGACACAGACTGCTATGAGGTTGAGACCGCCTTGAAATGAGTTTTTGCAGGGTGGGATGTCTGTGATGGCAGCAGTGAGAAGAGAGCATAACCAAGGTGATGAGGATCCCTGATGATAGATGCTACTTTGCTATGAAAACATTTCAAGTAGATGTGCCCACAGGAGGCGGAAAGCCTAGGTCCATGTACCAAATCCTCATCAGATTGGAGGTGGAGTAAATTTAAATTCCTTGGTGTTATCATTTAGTCCTGGGACCAGCATGCTTGTACCATCATAAAGGCAGCACGATAGCACCTCTACTTACTTAGAAGTTTGTGCCGCTTCAGCACATCTTCTAAAGCTTTAACAAGGTTCTATAGATGCACAATGGAGAGTACCCTAACTGGTTGCATCACAGCCTGAATAGAAACAGACATGCCCAAGAATGGAAAAGTGTACAAAGAATGGTGGATACAGCCCAGTCCATCACAGGAAAAGCAACAAGCACATCAAGAAGTGTTGCTATGAGAAAGCAGCATCTATCAAGAACCCCTGCCATCCAGGCCATGATATCTTCTTGCTGCAGCCATCAGGAAGCAGGGACAGGAGCCTAAGCTCTCACACCACCAGGTTCAGGAACAGTTATTACCCTTCAAACATCAAGCTCCTGAACCAGCATAGATAACTTCACTCACTTCAACTCTGAACTGATTCCAGAACTTTCAAGGACCCTACAACTCATGTCCTCAGTGTTAATTATTATGGTTGTTTTAGTATTTGCATGGTTTGCCTTCTTTTGCACATTGGTTGCTTGTCAGTCTGTGTGTGGTTTTTCATTGATTATATTGTATTTCTTTCTTCTACTGTGACTGCCTGCAAGAAAATTAGCAGGAAGATATAGAGGATTGGGCCACTTTTAAAAACCTACAGAGAGCACAAAAAGAATCAATAGGGAGGGTAAAGATTAAATCTGAAAGCAAGCTATCAAACAGTATCAAAGTGGATAGTAAAAGCTTTTTCAAGTATGTAAAAAAATAAATGAGAGATCAGAGTGGAATGAGGACTGCTAGAAAATGACCTGGAGAAATAATAGGGGACAAGGAGATGGTAGATGGACCAAATGAGTATTTTGCATCAGTCTTCACTGTGGAAGACAATAGCAGTGTGCCAGATGTTGAAGGGTGTGAGGGAAGAGAAGTGAATGCAGTTACTATTATAAGGGAGAAGGTGCTCAAAAAGCTGAAAGACCCAAGGGTAAATAAGTCACCCAGACTAGATGAGGGTTCTTAAAGAGATAGCAGTACAGATTGTGGAGGCATTAGCAATGATCTTTCAAAAATCATTGGACTCTGGCATGGCACCAGAGGACTAGAAAATTGCAAATATCACTCCACTCTTTAAGAAAGGAGGAAAGCAGCAGAAAGGGAATTATAGCCCAGACAGCCTGACCTCAGTAGTTGGGAAGGATATTGGAGTCGATTGTTAAGGATAAGGCTATGGAGTACTTGGCAACACAGGACAAGATAGGACAAAGTCAGCATGGTTTGCTTCATCTTGCCTGACGAACCTGTTGGAATTCTTTGAGGAGATTACACGTAGCATAGATAAAGGGGATGCAGTGGATATTGTATATTTGGGCTTTCAGAAGACCTCTAACAAAGTACCACACATGAGACTGCCTATGAAGTTAGGAGCCCATGGTATTACAGGAAAGTTACTGACATGGTTCCAGCACTGTCTGATTGGTAGGAGGCAGCGAATGGGAATAAAAGGATCCTTGTCTGGTTGGTTACCAGTGACTAGTGATGTTCTGCAGGGGGTCAGTGTTGGGACCACTTCTTTTTATGCTGTGTTTCAATGATTTAGATGATGGAATGGATGGCTTTGTTGCCAAGTTTGCAGTTGATATGAAATTGGTGGAGGGGCAGGTAGTGTTGAGGAAACAGATAGGATGAAGGAAGACTTTGACAGATTAGGATAATAGGCAAGAAAGTGGCAAATGAAATACAATGTTGGAAAATGCATGGTCGTGCACTTTGGTAAAAGAAGTATATGTGCAGACAATTTTCTAAATGGGGGAAAATCCAAAAATCTGAGATGCAGAGAGACTTGGGAGTCCTTGTGCAGAACACTCTAAAGATTAGCTTACAGGTTGAGGTGGTGGTGAGGAAGTCAAATGCAAGGTTTGCATTCATTTCAAAAGGTCTAGAATATAAGAGCAGGGATGTGATGCTGAGGCTTTATAAGGCACTAGTGTGGCCTCACCCTGAGTATTGTAAACGTTGCTTCCGTTTCCAACATCATATCGCTGCAAAGCGGACTTGTGTGCGATGAATGCAATGAAAACTAAATTGCGGAATGGACTGGACATAAGGAACCCCTTCGAGTATCGCTGTCTCCCATCGCCCCTCGATGGCTCCATGTTGTTGCAGGAAAACAAGCCCAGGGCTCCCACGGATTCAGCGATACTGGTGTGTTGCAATGATTCTATATGTTCACACGGGGAAAATATGTGCTATGTGTTTAATATCCAAAACGTTACTTAAAATGTTATGATGCTATTGACTTATAAGTGACTTATATAAACATATAACAATTGCAGCACGGAAACAGACAATCGCAGCCCTTCTAGTCCGTGCCAAACGCTGCTCTCACCTAGACCCACCAACCTGCATTCAGCCTATAACCCTCTATTCCTTTCCTGTCTATATACCTAACTAATTTTTCTTTAAATGATAATATCGAACCTGCTTCTGCCACTTGTACTGGAAGTTCGTTCAACACTTACTTCAAGCTCCCCTGATAATTGACTTATCACCATATTCATGGGAGGAAAATATGCGCTGTGTTTAATATTAAATTCGTTAGATAAACCCTTTTAGAAACGAAATTGAGTGTGTTAGCCACTTATCACCTATATTCCAGTCGTGATTAACACCCCGCCCCCGAACAGAATCGCCAAAAATGATTTGTAGAAAAAAATATGCGCATACACACATACGCAAGTCGCGCATGCGCACTGGTGCCCGCGCAAGGCTTCATGGTTATTGTAGTCTTTTTCAGGGTAAACCCAAAATAATCGACTGCTACTCTTGTCCGTCGGCAACCCTACTCCCCCCCCCCCCCCCGACCACCGGGTCTGCAGGTCCACAAGAATATTGTCAATAAGAAACCAGTCTGCATTGCAAAAAAGGTTGGGGACCCCTGTTGTATACCATATACTTTCTGATATTAAATGGAACCACTGAACTGATCAAACCCTAGAGACAGTAATTAGTTTATAGAGAAAATAAGAGGGGAGAGAACACACTCCTGTGGTGCACCAGCACTGACTGAGCGCTATGTAGAGGTGTGCTAACTTAATCTCATTTAGTCTCATTGTCCCTCCTGTCAGAGAGGAAGTTAGTGATCCACCTACCAATGGGACCTGGTACATTAAGTTTGGAGAGCTTCCCTTGCAGATGCTCAAGGATGAACTGAAATCAACAAAAAGAATCTTGACATATGTATCAGGGGAGTCAAGGTAGTATGAAGATAAAACCAAGGTTAACTGTATTATCTACAGATCAGTTGGCTCTGTAGGCAATTGCAATGGTTCTAAAAAAATTGAGTTATGGATTTGAGAAATAACATCACCAGCCTTCCACAGGTCTTCATTATGACTGGTGCGAATACTACTGGCTTGTACTAATTTAATCCAGGACTCCTGATTTTTCTGGGGAGACTGGAATAACAACATTTTCTGAAACATGCTGAACAGTCCATAGTTTAAGAGACTGATAGAAAATGTCTGTAAAGCTGCAGTGCTGACGCACAGCAAGGGAGACAGAGTCAGGGCCAGCAGCCTTCGTGATACTTTGTTTCCTGAACAGCTTCCTCTCCTCACCTCCTCCTCGACACGACACGGGACAGTGTGGGCTTTTGGTGATCTTCTGGTTGAAAAGGCACTAGAGAGGGTCTTTGAAGTGCGTGTCAAATTTACAGTTGAACTCATTTAGCTGGTTTCGAAAGGAGCTGCCTTCTTTTTGTAGTTGGTAGTAAACTGAAGACCTTTACAGACAGAAGAACAGTCATTTGCAGGAAACTGGCTTCCTAGTTTGATTAGATATTATTTGGCAGCTTTGATTGCCTTATTCCGCTTTAACAGGCCTCTTCTGAACTCCCCTTTATGCCCACTCCTGAAGGCCTGCTTCTCCTTCAGATACAGCTGTCTGAGCTCTGTGTTGAATAAGGGTTTACTATTGCTTAAACTGATGATTATTTTAGTGGGGAGGCAGGCATCTTCACAAAAGCTAATATAGGAGGTAACTGTCAGTGTATTTATTAATGCTGTTGGTATTGGTTTTCATATTGTTCCAATCAGTGGAATCAAAGCAATACAATGAATAACTAAATACTTATTCATGCTGCTCTTGAATTTCTTAAGTTGACCCAGTGCACTTTTTAGTTAAATTTGATCACTGTGTCTACGTTCTCAAGATAAACACAATAGTACTCGGCAAGTTTACAAGTAAGCCTTTGTCCACTATAAAGCAAAGATGAACCAAAAGTCTGATTAAAACATAATTGGTCAACAACTCTGGCAAAGGAACTCTGACAATGCAGCAAGAATCTCAAAACCATTTAAACCAGCACATTCTAGTGAAGGTATTACATTTCAAAATAAGTAGAAGTACACTTTTAATCTGAACACGTCAACCACTATTAACATCAACTTTGACATAAAATAAGAAATTCTGGAAGTAATGAGGTCAAGAACTTCCGTGGAATAACAGAAAATTAATGTTTCATATTAAAGACCCAGCATCAGAATTGGGAATGTAAGAAATTCTGAAGGATAAACTTGGGCGTAAACTTTATGGAGGAATTGTGTTAATGGAAACATGATAAAAGGTAGAAGAACTCAAACAAATACATTAAAGCTATGAAATAGAGGACGTGCCTACTGTCACAACAATTCAAGAGCACACTCTACTTCATTGGCCTGGAACATTTGGACAGCATATTCCAGGGTACTCTTCACTGACACAGCTTAGCATTCAACAATATCATTCCCTCAAAACTAATATGCTTCAGGACCTAGGCCTCAATACCTCCTTCTGCAAACTGGATCCTCGATTTCCTCACTTGCAGACCCCAGTCAGTTTGGAATGGCGACAACATCTCCTCCACAATCACCATCAGTAGAGGTGCACCACAAGGCTGTGTGCCTAGCCCCTGCTCTACTCGCGTTATACTTATAAATGGGGCTAAATACTGGTCCAATGCTGTATTTAAATTTGCCGACACCACCACTGTTGTTCGTCAAATCAAAAATGATGACAAATTGGTAGATAGGAAAGAAATTGAAAATCTGGTTGAATGGTGCCACAACAACAACAACTTCTCACTCAATGTCAGTAAAAACCGAAGAGATGATTATTGACTACAGAAGGTGGGAAACAGTGGTCCATAAGCTAAGTTTGCATTATGGGATTGGATGAGGGGAGGGTCAGTACCTTTAAATTCCATGGCTTTATCATTTGGTCTTGGGACCAGCATGCAAATGCCATCACAAAGGCAGCAAAACAGCATCTCTGCCTTCTTAGAAGTCATCTAAAACCATGACAATCTTCTATAAATGCAGAGTTATTGCTATCACTTAAAAGATGGTAATTAGGAAGCTGAAAGGTCTGAAGGTAGATGAGCCATCCAGATGGACTACACCCCAGGGTTCTGAAAGAGGTAGCCGAAGAGATTATGGAAACATTAGTAGTGATCTTTCAAGAATCACTAGGTTCTAAAATGGTTCCAGAGGATTGAAAAGTCAGAAGTGTCACTCCATTCTTTAAGGATGGGAGACAAACAACAGGAAATTACAGGCCAGTTAGTCTGACTTCAGTGGCTGGGAAGATGTTAAAATCCATTATTAGGGTTGAGGTTTTGGGGTACTTGTAGGCACATGATAAAATAGGCTGAAGTCAGCATGGTTTCCTTAAGGGGAAATCTTGTCGAACAAATTAGTTGGAATTCTTTTTAAAAATAACAGACAAGATGTACAGTCAAGTTTATTATCATTTAACTATATACATGTATAAAATGTATATACCCATATAATGTATATAGAAATGAGATATTTCATCTGAACCAGGGTGGACAATGTTTACCTGGATTTTCAGAAGGCCTTTGACAAGGTGCCACACATGACACCGCTAAACAAGAGCCCATGGTATGACAGTAGAGATACTCATACGGATAGAAGATCTGCCCTCTGGCGAAGCAAAGAGTGGAAAGAAAGGGAGCCTTTTCTGGTTGGCTGCCTGTGTAGTGGTGTTCCTCAGGGATCGGTATTGGGACCGCTACTTCTCACATTGTTTGTCAATGATTTAGATAATGGAATTGATGGTTTTGTGGCAAAGTTTGCAAATGATACGAAGTTAGGTGGAGGGGTAGGTAGTGCTGAGGAAGCAACCCAATTGCAGCAGGACTTAGACAAATTGGAAGAGTGGGCAATGAAGTAGCAGATGGAATACAGTGTTGGGAAATGTATGATAATGCATTTTGGTAAAAGGAACAATAGCGCAGACTATTATCTAAACAGGAAGAAGGTTCAAACATCAGAGGTGCAAAGGGACTTGGGCATCCTCGTGCAAGATTCTCCCAGAAGGTTAATTTACAGGTTGAGTCTGTGGTAAAGGTGGCAAATGCAATGTTGGCATTTATTTCAAGGGGAATAGAATATAAAAGCAAGGAGATAATGCTGAGCCTTTAAAGGACACTAGTCAAGCTGCACTTGGATGGTCAACAGTTTTAGGCCCCATATCTCAGAAAGGATGTGTTGTCATTGGAGAGAGTCCAGAGGTGGTTCACAAGGATGATTCCAGGAATGAAGGGGTTGACAATATGAGGAGCTTTTGGCAGCTTTGGGCCTGTACTCACTGGAAATTAGAAGAATGTTTGGGGGGGGCGGGGGGGAGAGAAGAATCCCATTGAAATCTACCGAATACTGAAAGGACTAGATAAGGTGGATGTGGAAAGGATGTTTCCTATGGTGGGGTTATCCAGAACTAGAGAGCACAGCCCTTAAAATTAAGGGACAACCCTTTAGAAGAGAGGTAAGGAGCAATTCTTTTAGCCAGAGAGTAGCAGATCTATGGAATGCTCTGCCACAAACTGCAGTGGAGGCTAAGTCCATGTGTAAATTAATCGTTTGCTGATCGGTCAGGGCATCAAAGGATATGGCAAAAAGGCGGGGTATTGAGTTGTGGGATCCAGGATCAGCCATGATAGAATGGCAGAGCAAATTTGATGGGCTAATGGCCTAATTCTGCTCTTATGTCTTGTGGCTGAATTGATGGCTTTGTGGCCAAGTCTGCAGAGAATACAAAGATAGGTGGAGGGGCTAGTAGTGTTGAGGAAGCAGGGAGTCTACAGAAGGACTTAGATAGATTAGGAGAATGGACATCGAAGGGACATTCTACAAAAGTAGTCTCCCAGTCTGCATAATGATCATTCAATGTAGAGGAAACCACATAACTAGACTAGAATTAAATTGCTGGTTCACCCAAGACGGAATCACTGGATGGTAAGAAGGGATAAGGTAAAAGAACAAGTGGTTCATTTCTTTCATTGTATGCAAAAGCATCACAAGAGGATTGATTGGCTGAGTTGGAAGAGCAGCCCAGGAAATGAAGGGAACAGTGCTTTCAGGAAGTTGAATGGGAAGTGGGCGATGAGTCTGGTAGTGGAAACTGTAAAGGATAATTTATTGAATATGGAACCTAGTGGGGTTGAAACTAAAACCTAAGAACTCCATCCTTGCCTGGGCCAGAAAGAAAGAAAGATAGAGCAAAAATGGAGGAACTAGACAAGCTGCCAGTTGGGCACAACAGGTTTTTGCAATGGATTTTGGTTCCTAACCTATCATGATGGAGGCAAAAAAAATCCAGAAAGAGAAGAATCATAAATGGGCAAGTGAAAGTAAAAGTCAGGTGGAAATAGGCAAAAGATTGTCAACAATTGTCAAAGATTTTGGTTGGGAAAAGAATTGAATAATAAAGAGCAAAAAAGATGCTAAGTAAAAAGGGAAAACTTTGTATTCCACCTTGCGCCCTCAGATCAACTTTCCATATCGCAATCAAGGAATGCCTAAAATTCAATTTTAAAAAGCCTAGAGCACCTCAACAATTTTCATTTTTCCAAAGTTACTTCCATTTAAAGCTTTGGTTTTGAATGTTCAGGAGTTCTAAATGATCTGGGAAATGCAATTGCAAATGACAAATTACATTTTGAAAATTATTCTGCTCTTTTAACCAACAAAGAAATGAACTGAGTTTTTCAAAATACACGTTTGTAAATAAATTAAACCATACGTTTGATCCTATCAGAAGATTACTGGGAGCAAGGCTTGGATATGATCATAAACTGGATTGGGATCTTTCGTGGAATGAAAAATTATTTCAATTCAAATGACTTACACTTTCTCTAGTCAATGATTTTGAATAAAATCAGGCTCAGTTTGCAAATGATTGCCAAAGCATCCATTGAATTTACTCCACTTTGCTCAGAGATTTAAAAACTCATCCAGAACTGGAATACAGCTAATCATGATATGGAATGCACACATCAATCCTGATGTAAATAGGAGTAAAGTGCCACACAGCCTATCAATACTTCCATGAACTCTTGTACAGAAATGAATTTCTAAATATACTGTAAGCAGCAAATTCAGAGCTAAAATATCAACAGCCAGCGCATACTGCCTGACCTGGATACCACCAAATTGTGCTTTTATTTCAGTTTTCCAACATTTGCAATACTGACAGTCCTGTTACAGCCAGCTTACAGAAATTTGTCCTAATGGAATTCACAAATCATTACCTAAAATAAGGAATAAAATCTGCTCTTACAGAATTTATATGGGAAAAGAAATTTTTAAAAATATTTAATAAATTTGTCTTTTATTGACTCATTTCTTGATAGAGGTGCAGATAACATGGCTTTCTTTTAGTTTGGTAGGCTCATTTTGCCATCTAGCAGTTTTAAGTATCTTGGATATTATTTAACCAAGATGTCCAAAATATAACCAGCAATTTTAAGTGCAAGTTGTATACTTAAACACATTAAGTTCGCTGGCTACAAAACTTAATACCTAACAAAGTTCTGATGCTGAAGAAAAATCTTGTGCAACAGTTAACACTAAGGCTTGGCAGAGCATTTATTCATTGTTTGCATCTCCAAGCACAGTTGCTAGCCTTGCCAGTTTCCAAAAGCAAACCTCTCTAGAGGAACCTTCTGCACACCAGCAACAATTGTATGTACCATTATTGTTGAGAGGAGAAACAATCCTGTTGAGATCATCTCCATTTAAAGGCTTCCTGTTAATGTAACACCTCTAACACGGGTCACCCGTATTTTGCTTTGCCAATTTTGCTTTAGGACAAGAATAACATTTAAGTTTATTTATTTAATTGAAATATCAGATAGAATAGACCATTCCGGCCCTTTGAGCGCACTGCCCAGCTTACATCGAGCCTAATCACGGGACAATTTACAATGATCAATTATCCTACTGACCGGTATGTCTTTGGACTTTGCAAGGAAACTGGAGGACACAGAGAAAACTTAAGCATTCCACCAGGAGGACATACAGATAATATCGGAATTGAAGTCCAAACTTCGACACCCTAGCCTGTAACAGTGTTACGCTAAGTGCTTTACTACTGTGGCACCTGAAAGATGCAAGTCAGTTGACTGGATTTTAAAGATAGATTTTTTTTCCTAAAATAAATACCATGTTAAATTAAAGCTAGTTTATCCTGCATTTTCACAAATGCTTTAAGAATGTGACTTTGGGATCTAGTCATTTTGTTAAAAGCCATTAATTGACAGAAACCGATTAAAAAGGTTATTGTTTTTGGAAGAAAGCTGAAAACTAAAGGGTTAATTTATTACCCTGATGAATACTTTGCATCAATCCAGAATTTGTTTTTATTATGACCAAACAAGAATTTCTGTAATTGGAGTTTTCTTTAAATATGCATACTCATGTTTTCACCTACCTTGGATTACTCAAATATTTCCTTTACAAATGAGAAGAGCTTTTATAAAAAATGGATTTTAAATCCAAGAGGGCTTCATTTTTTTCAGAGTCAGATTCAGGCAGGAAAAATGTTCAACTTCAGTTACTGCATACCCAACCAAAAAAAAATCAACCAACCAAATGGAAACTAGAAACTGAAATGAATTCACATATCACAAATCTTTCTACTGCCTTTAATGATTAATTTCTATAACAAAAAAAATGCATTGACAATGGTGTTAGCTTGGGGATGAAAGGATTGTAGACTGAGGAAATAGAATATTTGAGTGATTCATTTAAAATAATCTTAATATCAAGTTCAAGTTCCATTTATTGTCATTCAATCGTACATATGTATACTGCCAAACGAAACCATGTTTCTCCGGACCAAGGTACACAACACAGTACATACAACTCACACACCTAACACCAAGTAATATTAACACAAATAAATTAACTAAGAAGAAAATGCATATACAAGTTAAAAAGTAAACAATATAAAGCTACTGACACTTCATACTTGATGAGACCTGGGTGGTGGCAGGGAATTCAGTAGTCTTACATACAGCCTGGGGGAAGAATCTATTTCCCACCCAAACAGTTCTTGTCCTAATGGTACGGTACCTCCTGCCTGATGGTAGGTATTAAAGAGATCGTTGGGCAGATTGGTGGGGAGGGGGGAGCACTGACAATGCTAACGGCCCTGCCTAAGCAGCACTCCTGATAAATATCTCCCATGGGTGAAACAGAGGCCCTGACGATGCTCTCAGCAATCCTTGCAATCCTTTGTTTGGATTTGCGGTTCTACGTCTTGCAATCCCCATACCAGACAGTGATGAGTTGGTCAGGCTACTCTCGATCGTGTTCCTATATAAAAAAAAATTGGTTAAAATGATGGAGCAGCCGGGGGGGGGGGGGGGGGTAAATCTCACTCACCTCAGAGTGGAGATGCTGCTGCACCGAACAGGTGTGTTAAGAGACCAGGTGAGATCATCTGTTACGTGTACTCCCAGAAATTTGGTGCTCCTAACACTCCACAGAGGAGCCATGTGTGTGCAGTGAGGAGTGGTCAACCTACACCTTCCTAAAGTTCATAATCATCTCTATGATCTTGTCCACATTGTGACTCAAGTTGTTGTGCTCACACCATTCTACCAGCTACTCTACTTTCTCTATGCATGCTGTCTTGTTGTTGCTAAGGAAGCCAACCACTAGCGTGTCATCAGCAAACTTGCCGATTCGGTTTGCAACGGATCTAGCAGTGCTGTTATGTGTCAGCAGCGTGAACAGCAGTGAGCTGAGCACACAGCCCCGAGGAGCACTGGTGCTCAGTATGGTAGAGTTAAAGATGTTTCTGCCAACAAAGACTGACTGACAGGCCTTCCTGTCAAGAAGTCGAGGATCCAGGAACAGAGAAAGGTGATGAGACCCAAAGAGGACAATGTCCCACAAGCTTCTGAAGGATGATCTTATTAAACACCAAGATGAAGTCAGTAAACAGCATCCTGGCCCATAAGGCATTATTTTCCAGGTGTGACAGGACAGAGTGGAGTGCAGAGATTACAGGACCATCAGTGGACTGATTTGAGCAATGAGCAAACTGGAAAGGGACCTTTCCCATGAAGTTGGGATTTAATGTGATCCATAACCAGATGCTCAAAGAACTTCATTATTGTTGAGTTCAGTGTCATTGAAGGTAGTCGTTGAGGCAGGTTACTATTGCCTTCTTGGGCACAGGGAGGATAGTAGCCACCTTGAAGCCCAAGGGGGCAGTGGACTGTTAGAGAGAAATGTTGAAGATTTCTGTTAGAACCTTAGTGAACTGGGCTGCACAGTCCATCAGCAGCCAACCAAGGGGGCAGTGGACTGTTAGAGAGAAGATTTCTGTTAGAACCTCAGTTAACCAGGCTGCAGTCCATCAGCAGTCAACCAGGTATGTAATGAGGCCCCAGAGCATTACATAGAAACATAGAAAATAGGTGCAGGAGTAGGCCATTCGGCCCTTCGAGCCTGCACCGCCATCCAGTATGATCATGGCTGATCATCCAACTCAGAACCCTGTACCAGCCTTCCCTCCATAACCCCTGATCCCTTTAGCCACAAGGGCCATATCTAAATCCCTCTTAAATATAGCCAATGAACTGGCCTCAACTGTTTCCTGTGGCAGAGAATTCCACAGATTCACCACTCTCTGTGTGAAGAAGTTTTTCCTCATCTCGGTCCTAAAAGGCTTCCCCTTTATCCTCAAACTGTGACCCCTCGTTCTGGACTTCCCCAACATTGGGAACAATCTTCCTGCATCTAGCCTGTCCAATTCCTTTAGGATTTTATACGTTTCAATCAGATCCCCCCCTCAATCTTCTAAATTCCAACGAGTATAAGCCTAGTTCATCCAGTCTTTCATCATATGAAAGTCCTGCCATCCCAGGAATCAATTTGGTGAATCTTCTTTGTATTCCCTCTATGGCAAGGATGTCTTTCCTCAGATTAGGGGACCAAAACTGCACACAATACTCCAGGTGTGGTCTCACCAAGGCCTTGTACAACTGCAGCAGTACCTCCCTGCTCCTGTACTCGAATCCTCTTGCTATAAATGCCAGCATACCAATCGCCTTTTTCACCGCCTGCTGCACCTGCATGCCCACTTTCAATGACTGGTGTATAATGACACCCAGGTCTCGTTGCACCTCCCCTTTTCCTAATTGGCCACCATTCAGATAATAATCTGTTTTCCTGTTTTTGCCACCAAAGTAGATAACTTCACATTTATCCACATTAAATTGCATCTGCCATGAATTTGCCCACTCACCAAACCTATCCAAGTCACCCTGCATCCTCTTAGCATCCTCCTCACAGCTAACACTGCCGCCCAGCTTCGTGTCATCCGCAAACTTGGAGATGCTGCATTTAATTCCCTCATCCAAGTCATTAATATATATTGTAAACAACTGGGGTCCCAGCACCGAGCCTTGCAGTACCCCACTAGTCACTGCCTGCCATTCTGAAAAGGTCCCGTTTATTCCCATTCTTTGCTTCCTGTCTGCCAACCAATTCTCTATCCACATCAATACCTTACCCCCAATACCATGTGCTTTAAGTTTGCACACTAATCTCCTGTGTGGGACCTTGTCAAAAGCCTTTTGAAAATCCCAATATACCACATCCACTGGTTCTCCCCTATCCACTCTACTAGTTACATCCTAAAAAAATTCTATGAGATTCGTCAGACATGATTTTCCTTTCACAAATGCATGCTGACTTTGTCCGATGATTTCACCGCTTTCCAAATGTGCTGTTATCACATCTTTGATAACTGACTCCAGCAGTTTCCCCACCACCGATGTTAGGCTAACCGGTCTATAATTCCCTGGTTTCTCTCTCCCTCCTTTTTTAAAAAGTGGGGTTACATTAGCCACCCTCCAATCCTCAGGAACTAGTCCAGAATCTAAAGAGTTTTGAAGAATTATCACTAATGCATCCACTATTTCTTGGGCTACTTCCTTAAGCACTCTGGGATGCAGACCATCTGGCCCTGGGGATTTATCTGCCTTTAATCCCTTCAATTTACCTAACACCACTTCCCTACTAACATGTATTTCCCTCAGTTCCTCCATCTCACTGGAACCTCTGTCCCCTACTATTTCCGGAAGATTATTTATGTCCTCCTTAGTGAAGGCAGAACCAAAGTAAGTATTCAATTGGTCTGCCATGTCCTTGCTCCCAATAATCAATTCACCTGTTTCTGTCTGTAGGGGACCTACATTTGTCTTAACCAATCTTTTTCTTTTCACATATCTATAAAAGCTTTTACAGTCAGTTTTTATGTTCCCTGCCAGTTTTCTCTCATAATCTTTTTTCTCCTTCCTAATTAAGCCCTTTGTCCTCCTCTGCTGAACTCTGAATTTCTCCCAGTCCTCAGGTGAGCCACTTTTTCCGGCTAATTTGTATGCTTCTTCTTTGAATTGATACTATCCCCAATTTTCCTTGTCAGCCACGGGTGCACTACCTTCCTTGATTTATTCTTTTGCCAAACTGGGATGAACAATTGTTGTAGTTCATCCATGCAATCTTTAAATGCTGCCATTGCATATCCACCGTCAACCCTTTAAGTGTCATTTGCCAGTCTATCTTAGCTAATTCACGTCTCATACCTTCAAAGTTACCGTTCTTTAAGTTCAGAACCTTTGTTTCTGAATTAACTATGTCACTCTCCATCTTAATGAAGAATTCCACCATATTATGGTCACTCTTACCCAAGGGGCCTCTCACGACAAGATTGCTAATTAACCCTTCCTCATTGCTCAATACCCAATCTAGAATAGCCTGCTCTCTAGTTGGTTCCTCGACATGTTGGTTCAAAAAACCATCCCGCATACATTCCAAGAAATCCTCTTCTTCAGCACCCTTACCAATTTGGTTCAGTGTTCCTCACATCAGCTCTGCCACACAGGGAGTGGGGATTTGGGGGTGGGGAAAGAAAGGATCCTTCCTTGCCAGCACATCATTCCATGCATCAAACCAAGCATTAAAAATATTCAGCCCAACAGGAAGACAAATCTGATAGAGGGAAAGAAGCTGTTCCTAAAACACCAAGGAATTTGAAGTTGCTGACCCACTCCACCTCTGATGATATGTTCATCCAATAAATGTTACCTATTAAAACTGAACAGAAAAATGTAGTGAAATGGTAGGCAAATGCTCAATATTAACAATTAATTGGCTATTCCTTTGGAGCTATATAAACACCTGTTAACAATCTGGGAGAAAGTTAGATGTTCTGAACAATAGTTTGAAGCAGATGAGGATTTTGACTGCTCTATCAGTGGAAAAAATAAAATATTTCTCCATTTTAAAAAGACTGAACATTTTTTTCATTTTTTGCTGGCCCATTTCAATTTGCATTGATTGTAATTAGTAATAAAGCTCCAGCTAAGGAATGAAATGACTTCTAACAATTTAGCCTACTTATCAATGGGATATTTTGTACTTTTTTTCTCCTCAGGCCCCAAGTTTAAAGTAGGAGAACTGTTCCCTGCTAATACAAGTTCCCATTTTGAGGTGGACTTCAGTGGACACAATATGGAATTAGATACAAATTGATGATCTGATATTTGGAATACGATCCAACATCAACACCTGCAGGCTTTAGACTGATCCATTCCTGCAAGAACACCAACAGAGTTCACAGAGATTTGCAGCAGTTTCCTGTCACAGCAGCAGAGATACCAGGAATTCTCAAAGAACTCCAAACACAGCTCTGTAGGTCACCTAAATGTCGTCCTTAAAAGTATAGAAGACACATACAATCTGTATTCTCTACCCGATGAGCTGAACATCTTTTATGTACACTTTGAAAAGGAGAATAAACCTACAGCTGTGCAAATCCATGCTTTTTAATATATTTGTTTTTGCACTATATTTAATATAAGTATATACTTACAGTAATTGATTTACTTTGTTTTCTAAATTATCATGTACACATTGTATTGCTGCCGCAAAGTTAACAAATTTCACGACATATGCCAGTGATATTAAACCTTATTCTGATTCTGATCTGGTAACCCTGTGATATTTACCTCAGAAGCCAACCTCAGAATATCTTTCAAAGTGTCAGGTCCTGATTGTGTATCCAGCAGGACAGTGGTCCCCAACCACTGGGCCCCGGACTGGCACCGGGCTGCAAGGAAACAATATGATTTGGCGATATGAAACGATACGAGTCAGCTGCACCCTTCCTCATTCCCTGTCACGCCCACTGTTGAACTTGAACGCACGCGAGGTCATTACGCAAGCAAGGTCATCAGTCGGTCATTAACCTACAACTACTCGATGAATAAAAAACAAACATCACTTGAGAGTTTCTTTGGAAGAGGTGGTAGGGGACATAAAAGGCCTAACAATGATGATAACGCAGAGACAGTGGAGGCCGAGACTGCAAAAAAAAAGAAAGTAAGGCAGTACTGCTGGTTTACGTGCGATATATATTTCAAGACGATATGCACAAGGATATGTTGTGTGCACTGCCGCTGCCAACTAACACAACTGGGGCAGAACTATTCAAGTCTTTGAATGAACTACATGTCAGGCAAACTGAACTGGTGATTCTGTGTTGGAATATGCACAGACGGGGCTGCAGCTATGACTGGACGGCTGTCTGGTTTCACTACCCGAGTCAAAGAGGTTGCTCCTGAATGCCAGTCTATGCACTGTGTCACACACAGGGAAATGCTGGCTAGTGAAAAATGTCACCTGATCTTAACAGCGTATTGAGTGACGTTGTTGAAGTTATCAATCACATCAAAGCAAAAGCCCTTAACTCACATCTGTTTGAGCAGCACTGGGAGGAAATGGATGCAGAGCACAAATGCTTTCTCTTACACACCGAAGTCAAGTGGCTATCAAGGGGGAGAGCCCTGGCCAGGGTTTTTGAGTTAAGGGAGCAGCTAGAGATTTCTTTCAGGAAAAAAGTCACCACTGGCAGCACACTTCAGTGACGAGGAGTGGATAGCAAAACTCGCTTATCTGTGTGACATCTTCAACCTGCTCTATGAACTCAATTTGTCACTTCAGGGGAGAATGACAACTGTCTTCAAGTTGCAGATAAAGTGTCTGCCTTCAAAGCCAAGCTGGAACTGTGGGGACAGCGAGTGGACAGGGGCATATTTGACATGCTCCCAACATTAGATGGGATTTTGGGAGAGACTGAGGCTGCACCGTCCTTCTCACAGCTGGTGCGCAATCACCTATCTTCGCTGTCGACAGAATTCGAGCGTTACTTCCCTACTGCAAATGACACAAGACGTGCAAAGGAATGGGTCCATGACCCATTTGTGAATGTCCCCGGTGAATCATCCATGTCAGCGCGGGAAGAAGATCAACTCCTCGAGCTTGCAAATGACAGTGGGCTGAAAAGTATATTTGACATAACATCTCTGCCGGCATTCTGGATCAAAGTCAAGGCTGAGTATCCTGAGATAGCCATGAAAGCACTGAAAACGTTGCTTCCATTTCCAACATCATATCTCTGCGAAGCGGGGTTTTCTGCAATGAATGAAATGAAAACTAAATTGCAGAATAGACTGGACATAAGAAAACCCCTTCGAGTATCGCTGTCTCCCACCACCCCTCAATGGGACTGTCTTGTTGCAGGGAAACAAGCCCAGGGCTCCCATTGACTCAGCGATATTGGTGTGTTGCAGTGATTTTATATGTTCATACCAGGAAAAGTGACTTATAGTTGACTTAGCACCTATATTCCAGTCGTGATTAACACCTCCCCACCTCTGATCCCATCGGCTGGTCCACAAGAATATTGTCAATATTAAACTGGTCTGTGGTGCAAAAACTGTTGGAGACCCCTGCAGCAGGACACTGAAAACCTGTGCCAACTGACTGGAGTATTCAAAGACAATCAATTTCTCACTGCTGCCGCCAGAGTTTTCCACCTGTTTCAAAAGGGCATCGATCATACTGGTTCTCAAGAAAAGCAGGATGAGCTGCCTTAATTATCATCCATAGCACTCACATCTACTGTGATGAAGAGTTTCAAAGGTTGGTCACGGCAGGAATTAACTCCTGCATAAAGACCTGGACCTGCTGCAGTTTGCCTACCCCCTCAATAGATCCACAGCAGATGCAATCACACTGGCTCTCCACTTAACTTTGGATCACCTGGACAACAGCAATACCTACGTCAAGGCTACTGTTTAATGATTACATCTCAGCACTACAATTTCCTCAGTACCAATCACAAATTTCGAAAACTGGGCCCATGTAACTTGATCCTCAACTTCCTCATCAGGAAACCACAGTGAGTGTGAATCGGTAATAATATCTCCTCCTAACTGACAATCAATACAGGTGCACCTCAGGAATGCATCTTAACCCACTGCTCTACTCTCCCTGTACTCATGACTGTGGCCAGGCACAGCTCAAGCACATCTATAAATTCACCAATGACAACTGTTGTTGGCAGAATCTGAGATGGTGATATGGAGGCTTACAGCAGTGAGATAGATCAGCTGTTAGAGTAGTGCCACAAAACAAACTAGCACTTAGCCTCACTAAGATCGTGGATTTCAGGAAGAGGAAGGTGGGAGAACACATACCTGTCGTCATCAAGGGGTCAGCTGTGAAAGGGTGAGCAGCTTGAAGGTCTTCAGTGTCTACATATCTAAAGATCTATCCTGGGCTCAACATATTGATGCAAATACGAAGAAGGCAAGACAGTGGCGATATTTCACAAGGAGTTTGAGGGGATTTGGTATGTCACCAAAACCTTAGCAAATTTCTACAGAAGTGCCCTGGACAGCACTCTGACCGGCTGCATCACAGCCTGGAGTATGGAGGCACCAACGCACAGGATCCAAAAAAGCTGCAGAGGATTGTAAACTCAGCCAGCACTATCATGAAAACTAGCCTCCCCAACACGGAGCTGCTAAGAAGGCAGCACCCAATATTCAGGACCTCACTATTCAGGTGGTACAGGAGCCTGAAGACTCTCACTCTGTTTTAGAAACAGCTTTCTTCCCTCCATCGGACTTCTGAACAGATCATGAACCCATGAACATCACCACACATTTTTGCTCTCTTTCGCACTACTTAATTGTTATTTATTAACTTACAGTAACTTTTTAAAATGTATTGCACAGTACGTCCGCTGCAAAACAACAGATTACACAACACTTGCCAATAATAAACCTGATTCTGATTCAATTCAGACTGCAGAGGCAAGAATGATATAATGAATCTTGCTTTTGAAACAAGTAAATTCACCCTGCGCACACTTAATCACTGCCTGCACAGGCCTCAAATGTTTTGACTTGCTATTTATATTTCATAGTGCCACCTGCTGTTTTATTTCAATGCAGTAAGATTTCCCATCACAAAATGGAATTAAAAAAAGTCAGCCAAATTTCAAAGTTGAAAGCAAACTTATAAATACTCCACATTTTCTAAAAACAATTGACTGGCTAGCAAAGGAACAAAATCCAAGATACATTATAATAAAATTTAACTAATGCCAACAGGAAAGTGGATTATAAAGACCAAAACTAGAAAAATTGAGAAATGGTGAAACCCCACCCAGTCAATCCTCATTCTTTAAAGAAGTGAAACTATGTGTCACTGGCAGCCAATAAGACAAACCATTTAAATAAACCGGAAGAATTTATAAGACTAAAGTCCAGACTATAAATTCTGTTTGTGCCATGCCACTTTCGTAAAAAAAAAATTTGTGTGGCCAATCTCTTAACTAATACATTCATTGAGTGCTCGATCATTCCCAGCAATGGAAAAAACTCTCCATAGCACAATCAACACACACAAAATGCTGGTGAACGCAGCAGGCCAGGCAGCATCTATAGAAAGAGATACAGTCCATGTTTCGGGCCGAGACTCTTCGTCAGGACTAACTTAAAGAAGAGATAGTAAGAGATTTGAAAGTAGGAGGGGGAGGGGGAGATCCGAAATGATAGGAGAAGGCAGTTGGTGGGGGGGGGATGGAGTTAAGAGCTGGAAAGTTGATTGGCAAAAGGGATATGAGGCTGGAGAAGGGAGAGGATCATGGGATGGGAGGCCTAGAGAGAAAGGGGGAGGGGGGAAACCCAGAGGATGGGCAAGGAGTGAGAGTAACAGAGGGAGAAAAAAAAAGGAAAAGAAAAAAAATAATAATAATAAATAAATAAGGGATGGTGTACAAGGGGGAGGTGGGGCATTAACGGAAGTTAGAGAAGTCAGTGTTCATCAGGTTGGAGGCTACCCAGACGGAATACAAGGTGTTGTTCCTCCAACCTGAGTGTGGCCTCATCTTTACAGTAGAGGAGGCCGTGGATAGACATATCAGAATGGGAATGGGTCGTGGAATTATAATGTGCGGCCACTGGGAGATCCTGCTTTCTCACCAGAGCGTAGGTGTTCAGCGAAACGGTCTCCCAGCCTGCGTCGGGCCTTCTATATATTGGTGAGCTCTTAGCTCCATCCCTCCCCCTCCTGTCTTCTGCTATCATTTCGGATCTCCCCCTCCCCAATCTCTTACTATCTCTTCTTTTAGTTAGTCCTGAAGAAGGGTCCCAGCCGGAAACGTCAACTGTACCTCTTCCTATAGATGCTGCCTGGCCTGCTGCATTCCATCAGCATTTTGTGCGTTGCTTGAATTTCTAGCATCTGCAGATTTCTTCGTGTTTCCATAGCACAATGGTGAGATTTTGTTTTAGAATGCCACACCAGTCAGCCATTCTTGTCTGGCGCGTGATGTCAGGATTGGTCTCCTTTCGGATTAACGTTCCTGACTTGACGCTTTTACGAGGCCGAGTGGCTAGCTCAACGCTCAACCCGGCACGGATGGAAAACGTGCTCACGGGGTGGCCCGACTTGGATTCGAACTCGAGAGCCTGCGCTCAAGTCTGGCACTGATGCCATTGCGCCACCAGCCGGCCGTGGTGACATCAAATGGATTGTTGAGGTCACTGTTGTAAATTTGATTAAAATTGCAGGGAAATGATGCTGTTACCCAATTTGTCCAAAATGCTGAACAAGTTTAAGCAAAACAGAATCCCAATTTATGCTACCCTGCAGACTACCATCTCATTATACCAATTTTGGTTCTCCAGTCTATATACTCACAGCATGTACCCGCTGTAATTTAAGGGAACTGCCTATTCAGCCCACACAATGCTATGCTTGGAATCCAGCGAGAATTCCTGGTCTCTGCTTCTCTGCAGAGAACCTGCCACATGTCACTGCCCTCTGCTGGAGCTCTCAAAGTAATGAAATTACCTGTGGTTCAATGTGTAGAGACTACTTTGCAAGTACTGGTATTTAATTTGTTGGGAAGAATATGCCAAATACTAGAATACCAAGTTGCATCTAATTCCATAGCATGTACATTAAAATCCACCGTAACGGAAACTTAGTGGCAAAGAACATTTCTCCTCTCTGGCTGTTTTGTGGATGATGAAGGAAAAATAAAATAAAATCTAAATGTACTGAGTCATCAATGCAATGTTTAAGCAGATTGATAAAATCTTGAATTTCAGTAAGTTGTGAAACCAAACCTGTTACTATTGACCTTCAAGTATTTTTTTTGTAGATCTAGCATTCCTTCTCCATAACTCTGTTTTTGGGAGGAAGATCCAGGGAAGCATTGGCTTCCAGCAAAAGTGATAGAATACTCAGCTCAATTTATTGTGTTTACAAATTTTCAACACCAAATAAAAACAACTGAAGTTTTAAATATTTCCAGAGAACACGACTAGAAATTACACAAAATTCTATTAAAATTGTACTAAAAACTCATCTCCAATGCAATTTTTCAGGCAATTCAAAATGAGAACAACAACTTCTTTAAGTTTAAGAGAACATGAGAAAATCTGCAGAAATGACAGAACCTGTGGGAGAATCACTGACAATTTCTCCATATCAACAGACATTGCCATCAGTTTCAAGGTGTAATAAAATGAGACACTTTTGCTAGTGCAGCAGAGCATGCTTTCACAATCCAACCTATCCCAACATTAAGACAGAACCAAATTATACCCTTCAGTTTAACAGACCAATCTGTTGGAAATTATTAGTATCATAAAGCAGCAAGATCAGTAATGTTGACCTGACTACCAACAGAAATATGTTTCAAAAATCCAGTTTAGACAGCAAACCTTCATAATTTTAACAATGTGCCAGATTCAAGGCTACCATAAAAAGACTTTTCAATCAACATCAACTCTGCAAAATTTCATCACAAACCACACTTAAAATATTTTCCTTAACTGTTTTAGCTAGATGGAGATATCTGCAAATAATTTCATAGTAGAACACTAGATACAGTCTCTTTCCTGCACCATTTTTATTCCCAATTTTTATATTCCAAATATTTGTCACTTTGGGAGCAATATGACAAATATCTACAAAGCAGCTTTAATTCTAACTTTGAATGTATTTTCTTTAGTAGTACTGATTTCTCAGATGAATATATCAGAGCATTCAACAGACATGCATGCAGGACGTCTGCAGGACTATTTGAAAAATCTACCTGCAATTACATGTTTTACAGAAGCTGTGATTCCCTTCCAAAAGCAACAGCTCATGTTTAATGCAGTTCAGTGTCCCAAAGCATTTCAGTGTTAATTTTTGATGCACTTCTAAACTACAGAGATATTACAGCAGATGACTAAAGTTCAAAGTGGCTGTTATAGGAGAGAATTCTGAAGTTTAGCGACTTAGCAAATGAAGGCATAACCAACAATGGAACAATTGAAAATGCATGCTCAAGACGGAAAATTGGAGGAACACTGGTAAGTTAGGATAAATTATAAAGATGAAGAGGGGTAAGACCAATTGAGGAGAGGGAGCTGCTAAGGTGGTAGCACAGTTGATTCAACAAAAAGGGCACACACCTTAATGGAATTACTAAGAAAACGTGTTTAACAAATTTTTACAAATTGGTACCAATGAGATAGGAAGGAAAAGCAATGAGGTCCTGAGAGAGAATTTAGAAAGCTAAGCAGAAAGCTGTGAATCAGGACCTCTAGGATAGTAACTTCTGGATTTCTATCTGTGCCACGTTCTGGTGAGGGTAGAAACAAGATGCTTTGGCTGATAAATACATGGCTGAGAAGTTGGTGCAGGGGGAAGGGCTTCAGGTTCTTGGATCACTGGGATATCTTCGGGCAGAGGTATAACCTGAACAAAAGGGACGAGTTGCACCTGAACCCAAAGGGGACCAATATTCTCACAGGCTGGTTTGTTAGAGGTATTGGGGAGGGTTTAAACTAATTTGGCAGGGGGGTGGGAACTGAAATGAAGGGACTCAGGATAGAATGGATGGTAAAAAAGCAAAGATAGCGTGCAGTCAGACTGTCAGGAAGGGCAGACAAATGATAGGGCAAAATTGCAGCCAACAGGATGAGTATCAGTGCATTAAGGATACAAAATCAAAAAGGGTAGCAAATGCAGCACTCAAAGTGTTATATCTTAATGCACAGAATACAAGAAATAAAGTGGATGATCTTGTTGCACTATTACAGACTGTCAGGTATGATGTTGTGGCAGTAGGATGCTTGTAGTTGGGAGCTGAATGTCCAAGGTTACACATTGCACCAAAGGGATAAGAAGGTAGGCAGAGGGGTGGCGTGGCTCTGCTGGTGAAAAGTGGCATCAAATCAGTAGCAAGATGTGACATGAGATTGGAAGATGTTGAATCCTTGTGGGTTGAGTTAAGAAACTGCAAGGGTAAAAACAGCCTGATAGCAGTAATATAGAGGCCTCCCTACAGTAGCCGGAATATGGACCACACATTACAACAGGAAAAGGAAAAGGCTTGTCAAAAGGGTAATGTTATGATAGTCATGGGAGATTTTAACATGCAGGTTGATTGTGAAAATCAGTTTGGCAATGGATCTCAAGAGAGTGAGTTTGTTGAATACCCACAAGATGGCTTTTTAGAACAGTTTGTTGTTAAGCCTACTAGGGGATCAGCTTTCCTGGATTGGGTGCTATGTAATGAACGACAGACAATTAGAGATCTTACGATAAAACAGCCCTTTGGAGCAAGTGATCACAATATGATTGAGTTCAACTTGAAATCTAATAGGGAGAAAGTAAAGTCTGACATAGCAGTATTTCAGTGGAGTAAAGGAAATTACAGTGGTACAAGAGGAGCTGGCCAAAGTAAATTGGAAGGAGCTGCTGGCAGAGATGACAGCAGAGCAGCAATGGTGAGAGTTTCTGGGAAAAATGAGGAAGGTGCAGGACAGATGTATTCTCAAAACAAAGAAATACTCAAATGGCAAAATAGTGCAACCGTGACTGACAAGGAGAGTCACAGAGAGGGCAAAGAAAGCAAAAATTAGCAGGAAATTAGAGGAATGATGAGCTTTAAAAAAAAACCTACAGAGAGCAACTAAAAGAATCATTAGAAGGGAAAAGATGAAATATGAAAGCAAGCTAGCAAATTATATCAAAGTGGACAGTAAAAGCTTTTTCAAGTATGTAAAAAAAAAGAGAAATGACAGTGGATATAGGACCACTCAAAAATGAGACCAGAGAAATAATAATGGGGCACAAGGAGATAGCAGATGAACTAGATGAGTATTTTTGCATCAGTCTTCACTGTGGAAGACACTAGCAATGTGCCAGATGTTGTAGTGTGTAAAGGAAGAGAAGTGAGTGCAATTACTATTTTTTTTTGGCGTGTGCCTGCGTGCGTGTCCTTGCGTGCGTCTGTGATGATGTCTTTTTCATGGTTTTTACAAGGCGCGGAGCGAGAGAGAGAGAGACTGTGTGACACGCCACTCCTCACATAGACACTTTCGCAGTATTTTCCCTTTATTTTACAAGGTCAAGTTGTGATCTCAACACTCAACCCGGCACGGACGGAAAGTGTACTCGGGACCGGACCTGACTAGTTTCGAACCCGGGAACCTCCGCTCCCAGGTCCGGCGCCGATGTCATTGCGCCACCAGCCATCCCAAATGCAGTTACTATTTCAAGAGAGAAGATGCTCAAAAAGCTGTAAGATGCAAGGGTACACAACTCACACAGACCAGCTGAACTGCACCTTAGGGTTCTGAAAGAGGTAGCGGTAGAGATTGTGGAGGCATTAGTAAAAAACATTGGACTCTGGCAAGGTGCCAGAGGACTGGAAAATTGCAAATGTCACCCCACTCTTTAAGAAAGGAGGAAGGCAGCAGAAAGGAAATTATAGACCAGTTAGCCTGACCTCAGTGGTTGGGAAGATGTTGGAGTCAATTGTTAAGGATGAGGTTATCGAGTACTTGGTGACACAGGACAAGATAGGACAAAGTCAGCATGGTTTCCTTAAGGGAAAATCTTGCCTGACGAACCTATTGGAATTCTTTGAGGAGATTACATATAGGATAGATAAATGAGATGCAGTGAATGTTGTATATTTGGACTTCAGAAGACCATTCACAAGGTGCCACACATGAGATTGCTTATCAAGTTAAGAGACTATGGTATTAAAGGGAAGTTTCTAACATGGCTAGAGCATTGGCTGACTGGTAGGAGGCAGCTAGTGGGAATAAAAGGATCCTTGGTCTGGTTGGTTGCCAGGGACTAGTGGTGTTCTGCAGGAGTCAATGCTGCTTTTTATGTTATATATCAATGATTTAAATAATGGAATAGATGGCTTTGTTGCCAAGATTGCAGATGATATAAGTGATTGGTGGAGGGGCAGGTAGTGTTGAGGAAACATGTACGATGCAGGACTTAGACAGATTAGGGGAATGGGCAAGAAAGTGGCAAATGAAATACAATGTTGGAAAATGCATGACCATGCACTTGGAAGTAGAAATAAATGTGCAGACTATTTTCTAAACGTGGAGAAAATCTAAAAACTTGAGATGCAAAGGAATTTGGAAGTCCTTGTGCAGAACACCCTAAGGTTAGCTTGCAGTTTGAGTCGGTGGTGAGGAAGGCAAATGCAATGCTAGCGTTCATTTCAAGAGCAGGGATGAGATGCTGAGGCTTTGTAAGGCACTGGTGAAGCTTCACCTTGAGTATTGCGAACAGCTTTGGGTCTCCTCATCTAAGAAAAGATGTAACACACACAAAATGCTGGTGGAACGCGTGAAAAGATGTGCTGGCATTGGACAAGGCTCAAAAGGCAATTCACAAGGATGATTCCGGAAATGAAAGGGTTATCATATGGGGAACATTTGATGGCTCTGGGTCCGTACTCGCTGGAATTTAGAAGGATGAGGGGGGAAAGGATCAGCCATGATTGAATGGCAGTGTAGATTTCATGGGCCAAATGACCTAATTCTGCTCCTATGTCTTATGGTCTTATGGAATGAACAGAATGACTTTGCAGTCCAAATCCATACTCCCTTGAAAATCACAACACGGGTAGATACGGTGGTGAAGGTGGTATATGGTGTGCTTGCCTTCATAGTCAGGGCACAGAATACAAGTAGAGATGCTGGATAGCCTACACAGAGCATTGTGTGGAGTTCTGGTTGCCTCATCAGGAAGTAGATAGATGCAGTGCAGAGAGTACAGAGGACAGCCACTCGGATATTGTTTGTATTGGAGGACTTTAATTAAGGGAAGTAGATTGAATTGACTGGCTTGTTGGCAGTGGAGCAAAGTAGTGTGGGAGGGGGAATCTGATAGATGCAAAAAAGAATGTGACAGGCACAGATAGACAGGCTAAAATCCATTCTTCACTGTTCAAAGACAAGAGGGCATGAATGAGAGGAGGAAGTTTTAAAGGGAATCTGAAATGCAGTTTTTTTACTCCTCCACACCCTCCCCCCATATCTGGTATGCACTGTCAAAAGTACTGGTGGAAGCTGATACAATTACTCCATTTAAGAGGAATTCATATAGACATTTAAATAGCCAAGGATTGGAGCAAAAGGAATACTGCAAATGGGCAAAATGTTTGGGGTTAAAAGTTCAAAGTAAATTTATTATCAAGGTACATACATGTCACCATATACATCCCTGATATTCATTTTCTTATGGACATACTCAATAAATCCAATAACAATTAAATAATCAATGGAAGACCGACAAGGCAGACAACCAGTGTGGTAAAGAAAACAAAGGGTACAAATACAAACACAATCTAAAAAAAGCAAGCAACAAATGTCAAGAACATGAGATGAGTCCTTGTGAGTGAGTCCACAGTTTGCGGGATAGTTCAGCAATGGGGCAAATGAAGTTATCCCCTCTGGTTTAAGAGCCTGATGGTTGAAGGGTAATAACTGTTCCTGAACATTTGGGCATGAGCCCCGAGGCTCCTGTACCTTCTCTCTGATGGCATCAGCGAGACGAGAGCACGTCTGGGTGGTGGGGTTCCTGATGGTGGATGCTGCTTTCCTGCAACAATGTTTTGTGTGTATGTGCTCAACGGCAGGGAGGGTCTTACCCATGGACTGGGCTGTATCCACTACTTTTTGTAGGATTTTCTGTTCAAGGGCATTAGTGTTTCAATTAGTTTTGAGGGGATGATAGTATTGAATGGTGAGCTATAGTCAATAAAGAGCATCCTGATGTATGTATCTTTGTTGACCAGGTGCTCCAGAGTGTTAGTATAGATGTGGTGGAGCTAAAGGCCTGTTCATATTCTCCAGTTTATTTAGTCACAGTGAAGCACAGATTATAGTCGTACCCATAAATTTATACTTCGTGCAAATACATGAAACGTAATAAACAAATGGATGCACTGCAGGAGCAAATACAGCAAATACAGATACTCAGAACCGCAAATTCATTATACCAAACTGTAACACAGTGAAAAAGCAGCAGCTTAGTGGCCACAAAAGAAATGTTAATGTGATAATGTAACAAATCAAGTAGCTTCAAAATAGTTTTATGGAATGGGAGTTTATACAACAAGGGACACAAATCAGATTTATAACAAGCCAAATTTTGTTACCAGCCTATTAATGCATATATACATGTTTGAAAGGAAAATTCCTGAAAAGGCTAAAAAGGTTCAGTATTTCAGTAAGGTTACCTTTCTAGGAATAAGCCAGAAACTGTCACTGAAAAAAGGGCACAAGTTATCATGTTAAGTAATCAATTCAGGTATTCCTAAAAAAATTAAATTATGTAATTCAGAAGCAGTCTTTACCAATAAGAAGCATCAGATAATTGCTAAACCTTGGGAAAATATAACTACTATATCTAAACAAAGAAAATGACTGTGAAGAACTAAACTGCAGTAGTAACGGTACAGACCACAAAAGGCCTGGGCTTTGCTATCTCTCTGTGCAACTGGATACTTCATTTCCTCACTTGCAGACCCCAGTCAGTAGGAACTAGCAACATCCCCTCCACAATCACCATCAACACAAGTTCACCACAAGTGTGTTTAGCCCCAGCTCTACTGACTTTATACTTTTGACTATGTAACTAAGTACAGCTTTAACACCATATTTACATTTGCTGATACCATATCATTGGCCAAATCAAAGGTGGTGACAAAGGTGGTCTTAATGCACACCACCAGGTTCCTGAAACAGCATCAATTATTTCACTCACCTCAACATTGAGCTGATTCCACAACCATTTTTAATAACTCTACAACTCATGTTTTCAGTATTATTTATCACTTATTCATTATTTCTTTTTGTATTTGCAATTTGTCTTCTTTTGAACAAAGTCTACAGAAAGTGGTGGATACAGCCCAGTTTATCACAAGAAAAAGCCCTCCGCTCCATTGAACACATTTACAAAGGGCGCTGCCACAAGAAAATAACACCCATCAAGAAACCCCGCCATCCAGTCCATGCTCTTTTCTCACTACTGTATCAGGCAGAAAGTATAGGAGACTATGTCCCACATCACCAGGTTCGGGAACAGTTAATTCCCGTCAACCATCAAGCTCCTGAACCATTGCAGATAACTTCACTCACCTCAACTCTAAACAGATTTAGAGTAGACAACAGGAATTCTGCAGATGCTGGAAATTCAAGCAACATACATCAAAGTTGCTGGTGAACGCAGCAGGCCAAGCAGCATCTATAAGAAGAGGTGCAGTCGACGTTTCAGGCCGAGACCCTTCGTCAGGACTAAGATTTAGAGTAGGCTCACTTTCAAGGATTCTACAATTCATGTTCTCCATTTTTTTTAATTTACACAAGTTTTTTGCACATTGGTTGTTTACACATAGTTTGCGTAAGTTTGTTTTCCTGCAAATGACTTCAAGAAAATTAATCACAAGGTAACACATTGTGACATATACATACTTTGACTTTGAAAATCAAAACAGACCAAAGAGCTAAATTCCAGGTGGAGTGAGATAGAGGGCCCTTGACATCAAGGCCACATTTGACCAACTCCAATCTCAAGGAACCCTAACAAAACTACAGTCAAAGGGCAATGTTGCGTTTGTTATTGAGGGATCGTGAGAGCACACACTGACACCAGCACGCAGGATATTCAACTCAACTTCACTGATAACCCAGCTAGTACAGTATGTGAACTCCTCCCATATGGGTGAAGCTGAGTGGCATGCAAATAACACTATTAACTACCACTGCATATGTACTTCACGTCCATGGACCTGCATTGAAATTGTCACTGAAATTGAGTGATTCAGTTCACTTTATCCATAGCACGCAACTTATGCCCCTTACACAAACATAAAAAAGAATTGCCAACATTACAATTTCTCTAATTTTTTTGTAACTTATTTTTATTGAAGTTCATCATCAAACAAACATTTCCATAAGATGTATTTCAGGTACTATACATATATATCATATAGTCGTATTTGTTACAAATCTCCACATAATATTTACCTGAGGTATACACTTATAGAAAAGGAAAGGAAAAAAAGAACAATCAAAAGAAGAAAACTATGTACAAAGTAGGGAGTGATCTTTTTTTTTTACAACATATTCATTAACTTGTGGGAATAAAATTAGGCCTATGAGGTGTTATATAGTTAAATCATTTTTCCCCAGTATGAATCAAATTGTTCCAACTTATGATTAACAGATGCTGTTATCTTCTCCATTTTGTAAATGTCCATTGTAATTTCCATCCATACATTCAAAGCTGGGCTCTCCTGTGATAACCATTTCCTGGTAAGAGTCTTTTTACCAGCCACCAGCAGTATATTCATTAAATATTTATCTCTTTTCAACCATTCTTGAGGTATATACCCAAAATATATGGTCTTACTTTCTAAGGGTATTTCACATTTAAAGATGTCTTGTAGGGCATTGTGTATCCCACTCCAGTAGTCTTTGATAATGGGGCATTCCCAGAAAATATGATAATGATTTGCATTTTGATTTCTACAATTTCTCCAGCGAACAGGGAGGTTAGAATGATAATGGGATTTCTGAGAGGGTGTAATAAAATATATTATCAAGTTTTTCCATCCGAACTCCCTCCACTTCTGTGAACTGGTACACTTCCATTGATACCTCCATATTATTGTCCATTCTTCCTCAGATATTATCCCTCCTTCCTTCTCCCATTTTGTTTTAATGTATGAAGTCGAATGTGTTTTAAGATTTGACAAACCCTTATACATGCCTGAAATTATCCTACTACCATTGCCTGAATTATATGCTTTTCTAAATCGCTCTATTAAACATGTACTTGCCTTGGTTACATTTTTAACCGTCCTATTAACATACTGTTGCATCTGTAAACATCGATAAAAGTCTTGTTTCCTAATAAGTGTTTCTATTTCAAAACTGAACAGTGTTCCTTCTTTCATTATATTGCAAATAGCTGTTAGTCCTTTAGCTGTCCAGTCCTTAAATCTAGCATCCAGTTTGTTCAGCGTAAAATCAAAGTCATATGCACACCATATAAGAATTGTAATGTCTCTCTCTAGTTTATATTCTTTTATAATAATTTTCCATATTTTCAGAGTCCATTTCACCCATGGGTCATCAATAATATTTATGTAACTTTGTAGGTTATCAGCCAAATTGCCTGTATGGGGATAGAAAGTATCCTCTCCTCAATGTTTTTCCACCGAGCGTCATATGATAGGTTGCACCAGCATATCACAGCTCTCAGCTGTGCTGCAAAATAGTAATCTCTAAGAGAAGGTAGGCCCTGTCCCCCGCTGTTCCTTGGCTAATTGCAAAGTCTTGAGACGAACTCCAGGCCTTTTACCTTGCCATATATATCTTGATAGCATCTTGTTCCATTCATTGAATTGATTTTGGTTAATCTCTATTGGTAGGGTCTGAAAGATATATATGGAGGTATATGGACAGGTATATGGAGGAATCTAAGGTGGGGACTTCTATGGGAGGCAGCGTTTGAGGGTTGGCACAACATTGTGGGCTGAAGGGCCTGTACTGTGCTGTGCTATTCTATGTTCTATAAGCTTTCTTAACTACCCTATCCACCTGTGAGGCAACTTTCAGGAATCTGTGGACATGTACCCCGAGATCCCTCTGCTCCTCCACACTACCAAGTATCCTGCCATTTACTTTGTACTCTGCCTTGGAGTTTGTCCTTCCAAAGTGTACCACCTCACACTTCTCTGGGTTGAACTCCATCTGCCACTTCTCAGCCCACTTCTGCATCCTATCAATGTCTCTCTGCAATCTTCGACAATCCTCTGCACTATCTACAACACCACCAACCTTTGTGTTGTCTGCAAACTTGCCAACCCACCCTTCTACCCCCACATCCAGGTCATTAATAAAAATCACGAAAAGTAGAGGTCCCAGAACAGATCCTTGTGGGACACCACTAGTCACAATTCTCCAATCTGAATGTACTCCCTCCACCACCACCCTCTGCCTTCTGCAGGCAAGCCAATTCTGAATCCACCTGGCCAAACTTCCCTGGATTCCATGCCTTCTAACTTTCTGAATAAGCCTACCGTGTGGAACCTTGTCAAATGCCTTACTAAAATCCATATAGATCACATCCACTGCACTACCCTCATCTATATGCCTGGTCACCTCCTCAAAGAACTCTATCAGGCTTGTTAGACACGATCTGCCCTTCACAAAGCCATGCTGACTGTCCCTGATCAGACCATGATTTTCTAAATGCCTATAGATCCTATCTCTAAGAATCTTTTCCAACAGCTTTCCCACCACAGATGTAAGGCTCACTGGTCTATAATTACCTGGACTATCCCTACTACCTTTTTTGAATAAGGGAACAACATTCGCCCCCCAAGACTGCAACATCTCACATGAGAGGCACATCACCGTCTCAGGAGACATTGTAAAAACTAACTGCGAGCTAGCTCGTTGAAGCCTCTCGAGTCAAAGCCTCGAAGCTCCACTCCTTCACTGGCCCACTCACGCACTAGCCGCTTCGCTTGAGCTATCCCTCTATATATCTGTTTGAGCTTTTCAAAATGTTTGGTCACCTGACCTCGACTGCCCAATCAGCTGCTTTCTGCTGAGTCTGAGCTATTCAAATCTTGATTGTCTAATCAACGGCTTTCTGCTGATCTATTCAAATCTTGATTGACTTGATTGCACAGACCAACTGCCAAAACTGCCAGAATCTCTCGAGTCAAAGCCTCAAAGCTCCACTCCTTCACTGGCCCACTCACGCACTGGCCGCTGGGGTGTCAGCTTTCATAAATCGAGGGATAGAGTTTAAGAGTAGCGAGGTAATGATATGGCTCTATAAAACTCGCCAGTTGCCTCACTATAGGAAGGATGTGGAAGCACTGGAAAGGGTACAGAGGAGATTTACCAAGATGCTCCCTGGTTTAGAGTATGGATTATGATCAGAGATTAAGGGAGCTAGGGCTTTACTCTTTGGAGAGAAGGAGGATGGGAGGAGACATGATAGAGGTGTACAAGATAATAAGAGGAATAGATAGAGTGGATCGCTAGCGCCTCTTCCCCATGGCACCACTGCTCAATACAAGAGGACATGGCTTTAAGGTAAGGGGTGGGAAGTTCAACAGGGATATTAGAGGAAGGTTTTTTTATTCAGAGAGTGGTTGGTGCATGGAATTGCACTGCCTGAGTCAGTGATGGAGGCAGATACACTAGTGAAATTTAAGAGACTACTAGACAGGTATATGGAGGAATTTAAGGTGGGAGGGGTTATATGGGAGGCAGGGTTTGAGGGTCGGCACAACATTGTGGGCTGAAGGGCCTGTACTGTGCTGTATTATTCCATGTTCTATCGCGCCTGTATAGTTTTAATAATTGTGTCATGTCCACCAAATCTATGTAAAACTCTGTAAAGAAAATTCCAATTAACTGAATCAAATGCCTTTTCAGCGTCCACGCTTATCACTATTGCTTCAATTTCTTTTTTTAATATATGATCCATATTGTGTAGTGTCCTTCATATATTGTCTTGTGTTTGGCATTGTTGCATAAAACCTGTCTGATCATTATGTATCAGAATGGGTAAAAACTCTTCTAATCGTTTGGCCATCATGGAGGTAAATAATCTTTAATCTACATTAAGAACAGATATTGGTCTAAATGACCCACATTCCATTTTATCCTTGCCTTCTTTCGGTATAGCTGAGATTATTGCCTCCTTCCAGCTGGGTGGCATTAGCGCCTTTCTTAGAACTTTCTCTATTTTTAATGGTCTCTTACTCTTTGCTTTACATTATTTTCACCAATTTTTTTTTAAGTCTTATTTTGTGAAATATTTTTAACATTAGAACTTTTTTTTTAAAGAAAATATTGAATCTAATGGAGGTCAAGATAGACTGCCTGAACAATCTGCCAAAGTGACAGGATTATTCTGCTTCTTTAATCATTTGCCTTTGGCTATAAGGCTATGGCGTATATCTCTGTGGTGGGACAAATGGAGATTCTTGAACAGATATGCCCACCTCAGGTAAGTAGTCCTCATCGTAAGGAACAAGCCACTATTTCTTTCTCTATCTTCTGTAGACTTCAAAGGCACATGAATGCATGCCTGTTCCACCTGATTTCACCTTCTGATGTTCTTATCACAAACGACCATGGTGCAAGCTGCCAGACTATTGTTCCTTTGGTAAATTGGTCTGAAACCCAAACAGCTTCACCTCAGCTACAAAGATTTTGCTGTGTCTGAGTTCATGCTTACTCTTCATTTTCTCAAGCTGTGTTATCTCAAACTTTCTCACTTTGTCCAAGCCCAGTAAATGAGGTTGGAGAAGGGAAGAAAGTACAGCCAGGCTTGTTCTCAGTCTCCGGCCCAATGACAGCTCTGAAGGACTGTCACCATTCATAAGAGGTGTGGAGCGATAAGCTAGCAGAGCTTTGTAGGGGTCTTCTGCCTTCAGAAGGAGATGCTTAACAATACCCACTGCTCTTTCTGCATCTCCATTTGCTTGTGGGTACTGTGGACTGCTCGTCTGATGGTTGAACTCATAGTCCCTAGCAAAGGCTTTGGATTCTGAACAGCTTGAATTGTGGAGCGCTGTCTGACACAAGTGTCAGGTATTGGATGGTGAGTGAATACAGCTTTCAGGTGCTATATAACTGCTGCTGAGGATGTAGAGGACAGCTTGGACACCTCAACATTCCATGAGTAGTACTCCATGTTGAGAATATATTTGTCTCTTTTCAGCTCAAAAATGTATGTACCTGCAATTTGCTATGGAAAGTCTGGGAATTCTGTGGGACACAGAGGTTCAGCGTGAATTTTGTGCAGCTTTCTGCATGCTTCACATTGCTTTACATAATCTTCCAGCAGTGTGCTCAGACCAGACCATCACATGGATTGCCTTCTCTTGGGCAACATTTTTCAATGGCTTGATGCCTTTGGTGGACTTGACTGCTGATTTTGGCATGCATAGAAGCAGGAATGACGAACCCGGAGTCCTTTAGCAAACCATCAAGAATGGTGAGTGTGTCTCTTTTGAGCCAGTAAGGTCTGAGTTTGTGAGCTCCTTCTGGTACAGCTGGCCATCCACACTCACAGTGTAGCATGGCTTTGCCGCAGATTTGGTCCTTTTTCAACTCACCATGAATTTCGTCCAGTTTACTCTGATGCAGGGAGGGGAACGTCAACTCAGACCATGAGAGGCCTGCGTCGGACATTTTCATGCCTTACAAGGAAGTTTTCACATACTTGAGCTATTTAGATGTTTGCATCTTCCATGAGGGCAGAGTCAGCTTCCATCCACTCACTTCTGCATGACATCCTTGACAAAGGGTCTGGTGTTGTGGAAGATTTGCTGGGGGCATGCTCAATGTCATTGCAGAAGCCTCACTCTGAATCCTTGCAGATGTGGAGGTAAGTCATCCAAGCGAGGCGGCTAACAAGTGGCTTGTGGTCTGTGCTGAAGCTTTCACAAGCCTGCACAAGAGCCAGCGTCTTCTTTTCAACTTGGGTGTGATGTTTTTCAGTACGAGTCAGTGCTCTTGATGCAAATGCCACCTGTTTCTATACACCACTGCAGTTTTGCATGAGCAAGCCCCCTAGGCCAAAGAAAGAGGCATCTTCTGAGACCTTGATGGCTTTGTTCAAATCAAAGAACGCCAATGTTAATGGAGAGATAAGTTCTGCTTTAAGTGATGAGAATGACTTCTCTTGTGGTGTGTCCCAGGTCCAAGCATTTCTCAAGAGAGGAGGTCATATAGTGGGTTTGTTTTCTCTGCCAAATCCAGAATGAACTTTCCCAGCTGGTTGACCATGCCAAAGGAGCTGCAGGTCTCTCATACTTTCAAAGGACGTCTCATGTTCCAAACTTCTGCCAGTTTGTCTCTCCAAAATTTGGCTCATTCTCATATGAAAGATTTCAGGGCTAATGAGATACCAAAAGGAGTCTCAATGTCCGTATAGTGGGATAAAGGTTGCGAGCTTCTATGACTTAGGAGCTAAATGGACCTGCCAGAACCCTGAGTTTGCATCTAGTTTGGTGAAGAACCTTGCTCCACCCAGCATACCAAATGTGTGTTCAGAGAGCAGAAAAACTTCTCCCTTCTCACTGCATTACTCAATTTTGTCAGATCAACCCATATCCTCACTGTGCCATCTAGCTTGGGAACAGAAACAATGCATATGCACACCAGTCAGAAGCTCCATTGACTTCAGTTATTGTGTCAACCACCTCCATTCTCTCAAGTTCAGCTTTGACTTTGTTCATCAATGCGACTGGTACATGCCTTCTGTGGTCACAGAGTAGGGCGTTTGTTACTCCTGGCCTCAGTTGGATAAGGTACTATATGCCCAAGCCTGTGAACAACTCCGGGTACTTCTCCTGCCACTGAAAATTGTTTAGCAAATCCAACCTTATAATGAGGTTCAGCTTCTCAATGGTATGTCATCCAAATACTAGTGAGAAGAGATTCTGAACAACATAAACACCCACTTTTAACTGCTTCTCATTTTTATGGATAGAAGTAGTAAACATTCCTTTCACACTGTTTCCCTGACCCTGTGAGCACTTTCTTTGTTGGGTTTAGCACAATATATGTCTTTTTTCACCAGTTTTGTAAACATTTGAGGATGGCTGTGATATCTGCTCTGATGTTCATTTTGAACATTACTACCTCATTTTGTAACTAAACCATTGTACACCAGCCTTGTCTACTTAAACAGAAGAGCTCCAAGGAAAGGGTGCAGAAAAGATTCAAATGGATGTTACCAGGAACAGAGGGCCTGTGTTTTAAGGGGCTTAGACCCTTTTTATCTGAAGCATCAGGGGGTTGAGGGGTGGCCTTCTAGAGCTATAAAATCATGAGTTAGGGGAAGGATTTAAAAGGGTCCTGAGGGGACAACTTTTTCCAGAAAGAACGGCTTATATTTGAAACAAAACTAGTGGTGTACCAGAAGGATCAATGCCAGGACCCTCTATTTCTTATGCAGTACTGTGCAAAATTCTTAGGTACACATATACAAAGCTAGGGTTCCTAAGACTTTTGCACAGTACTGTACATTGGATAAAACAGGAAGATGGCTGGAAAACAGAAGTAAGAGTACTTAGCTTTGTAATAGCTCAGTACCAAGTGTTATTTGGTAGCTGGAAAAACATAATATACAGGCTGTACTGTGCAAAAGTCTTAGGCACCCTAGCTATATATATGTGCCCAAGACTTTTGCACAGTACTGTACATTAATGATTTGGATAAGCTGATAGAAAGGAAGATGGTCTGAGGCTGCAGAACAATATTGATTAGGTGGTATTTAATCCTAATAAGCATGAATTGATACATTTGTGACAATTAATAAGGGTAGGAGATACACACTAAATGGTATGGCTCCAGGAAGTATTGAGCAAATGAGCAACCTGTTTGATGTAAAAGCCTAATGATCTCTGAACGTGCAGCACCAGTTATTCAGCTGATGAATGCATATGCAATACTTGCCTTTATTAGCAGGGGTTTAGTAGTTAAGAGGGGAGAAGTTATGAACAGCTTCAGAAAACATCAGATCGACCAGAATTGGAGTATTGCCCTGATCACGTTATAGTGACTGCACTGGAGAAAATGCTGTGATTTGAATGGCTGTTTCTTGGGAAGAAATGTTTCAGTTATAAAGGAATGGATAGACTGGATTTATTTTCCTTAGAGCAGAGTAGGTATCTGATGAGAGGTAAATGAAAAAAATGAGGAACATACTGTAGACAACAGGAAACTTTTCTCCATAATAAGGGCATCAAAAACTAAACAGCACAGGTCTATGGCTGTGTGAAGGGATTTGGAGGGGATCTGAAGGGATCTAGAACCCACTGAGTGGATGATGGAGGTATTCTTACAGCAGTTTAAAAGTATCTAGACCTGAATCAGCCAGGGATAAATGACAACAGACCAAGTGATAACAAGTGAGATTAACAAGGGTGTGTACTTGATGGTCAGCATATATACAAATGATAGTCCAAAGGGTCCATTTCCATGGTGTGTGGCTAGATGCAGAACATTCTGCTGGAAATATGTTTATCATCCCTTCAAAGGGTCCAAAACCTGAAGCTCACTACTTGGCACTGAGAGTATCGAAAGGACAGAATGATGGGCAGAGGGAGTGGGGTGGCTCTGTTGGTAAGGAATGATATTCAGTCCCTTGCGAGGGGGGACATAGAATCAGGAGACGTAGAGTCAGTATGGATCGAACTGAGAAATTCTAAGGGTAGAAAGACCCTAATGGGAGTTATCTAAAGGCCCCCAAACAGTAGTCTGGATGTAGGGTATAAGTTGAATCAAGAGTTAAAATTGGTATGTCGCAAAGGTAATGCTACAGTTGTTATGGGGGACTTCAACATGCAGGTGGACTGGAGGAATCAGGTTGGTACTGGACCCCAAGAAAGGGAGTTTGCGGAGTCCCTCCGAGATGGATTCTTAGAACAGCTTGTACTGGAGCCTACCAGAGAGAACGCAATTCTAGATTTAGTGTTGTGCAATGAACCACATTTGATCGGGGACCTCGAGGTAAAGGAGCCATTAGGAGGTAGTGACCATAATATGATAAGTTTTAATCTACAATTTGAGAGGGAGAAGGGAAACTCGGAAGTGTCAGTATTACAGTTGAACAAGGGAACTATGGTGCTATGAGGGAGGAGCTGGCCAAAGTTCAATGGAACAATACCCTAGCAGGGATGGCAGTGGAACAGCAATGGCAAGTGTTTCCGGGAATAATGTGGAAGGTGCAGGATCAGTTCATTCCAAAGAGGAAGAAAGATCCTAAGGGAAGTAAGGGGAGGCCGTGGCTGACAAGGGAAGTAATGGACAGTATAAAAATAAAAGAGAAGTAGTATAACATAGCAAAGACGAGTGGGAAGCCAGAGGATTGGGAAACTTTTAAAGAGCAACAGAAGGTAACTAAAAAGGAAATACGTGGAGAAAAAATGAGGTATGAAGGTAAACTAGCCAAGAATATAAAGGAGGATAGTAAAAGCTTCTTTAGGTATGTGAAAAGGAAAAAAATAGTTAAGACCAAAATTGGGCCCTTGAAGACAGAAGCGGGTGAATTTACTATGGGGAACAAGGAAATGGCAGACGAGTTGATGGCATGAACACCGACTTCTCTAACTTCCGCTAATGCCCCACCTCCCCTCGTACCCCATCTGTTATTTATTTTTATACACACATTCTTTCTCTCACTCTCCTTTTTCTCCCTCTGTCCCTCTGACTATACCCCTTGCCCATCCTCTGGGTCCCCGCCCACCCCCCCCCGTCTTTCTTCCCAGACCTCCTGTCCCACGATCCTCTCATATCCCTTTTGCCAATCACCTGTCCAGCTCTTGGCTCCATCCCTCCCCCTCCTGTCTTCTCCTACCATTTTGGATCTCCCCCTCCCCCTCCCACTTTCAAATCTACTAACTCTTCCTTCAGCTAGACCTGACGAAGGGTCTCGGCCTGAAACGTCGACTGTACCTCTTCCCAGAGATGCTGCCTGGCCTGCTGCGTTCACCAGCAACTTTGAACTGTGTTGACGAGTTGAACAGGTGCTTTGGATCTGTCTTCACTAGGGAAGACACAAACAATCTCCCAGATGTAATAGTGGCCAAAGGACCTAGGGTAATGGATGAATTGAAGGGAATTTATATTAGGCAGGAAATGGTGCTGGATAGGCTGTTGGGTCTGAAGGCTGATAAGTCCCCGGGACCTGATGGTCTGCATCCCAGGGTACTTAAGGAGGTGGCTTTAGAAATCGTGGATGCATCGGTAATCATTTTCCAATGTTCTATAGATTCAGGATTAGTTCCTGTGGATTGGAGGGTGGCTAATATTGTCCCTCTCTTCAAGAAATGAGGGAGAGAGAAAACAGGGAATTATAGACCGGTTAGCTTGACGTCAGTGGTGGGAAAGATGCTGGAGTCAATTATAAAAGATGAAAGTATGACACATTTGGATAGCAGTAACAGGACAGGTCCAAGTCAACATGGATTTACGAAGGGGAAATCGTGCTTGACTAATCTTCTGGAATTTTTTGAGGATGTAACTATGAAAATGGAAAAGGGAGAGCCAGTGGATGTAGTGTACCTGGACTTTCAGAAAGCCTTTAATAAAGTCCCACATAGGAGATTAGTGGGCAAAATTAAGGCACGCGGTATTGGGGGCAGAGTACTGACATGGAATGAAAATTGGCTGGCTGACAGAAAATAAAGAATAGCGATTAATGTGTCCCTTTTGGAATGGCAGGAGGTGACCAGCGGGCTACCGCAGGGTTCAGTGCTGGGACCGCAGCTGTTTACAATATATATTAATGATTTAGATGAGGGAATTAAAAGTAACATTAGCAAATTTGCCGATGACACAAAGCTGGGTGGCAGTGTGAAATGTGAGAAGGATGTTATGAGAATGCAGGGTGACTTGGACAGGCTGGGTGAGTGGGCAGATGCAGCTTAATGTGGATAAATGTGAGGTTATCCACTTTGGTGGTAAGAACAGGAAGGCAGATTATTATCTAAATGGAGTCAAGTTAGGAAAAGGGGAAGCACAAGGAGATCTAGGTGTTCTTGTACATCAGTCACTGAAAGCAAGCATGCAAGTACAGCAGGCAGTGAAGATAGCTAATGGCATGCTGGCCTTCATAACAAGGGGAATTGAGTATAAGAGCAAAGAGGTCCTCCTGCAGCTGTACAGGCCCCTGGTGAGACCACACCTGGAGTACTGTGTGCAGTTTTGGTCTCCAAATTTGAGGAAGGACATTCTTGCTATTGAGGGAGTGCAGCGTAGGTTCACAAGGTTAATTCCCTGGATGGCGGGACTGTCATATGTTGAAAGATTGGAGCGACTGGGCTTGTATACTCTGGAATTTAGAAGGCTGAGAGGGGATCTTATTGAAACATACAAGATTATTAAGGGATTGGACACGCTGGAGGCAGGAAGCATGTTCCCACTGATGGGTGAGTCCAGAACCAGAGGCCACTGTTGAAGAATTAGGGGTAGGCCATTTAGAACGGAGTTGAGGAAAAACTTTTTCACCCAGAGAGTGGTGGATATGTGGAATGCTCTGCCCCAGAAGGCAGTGGAGGCCAAGTCTCTGGATGCTTTCAAAGAAGAGATGGATACAGCTCTTAAACATAGTGGAATCAAAGGTTATGGAGATAAGGCAGGAACTGGATACTGATTGTGGATGATCAGCCATGATCACAGTGAATGGCGGTGCTGGCTCGAAGGGTCAAATGGCCTACCCCTGTGCCTATTGTCTATTGTATCTGGATGAGGAAGACTGCAGCAACTCACCATCTCCATCTTCTCAAGGGCAGTAAGGGATGGACAACAAATGTCAGCCTCGCCATTAACACCAAGATATTGACAGTTTTATAGAAATAACATCAATTCACAATGTCCTTGAAACATCCTTCAGCAGAAATATTGTTTATACTTACAAAAGGTAGCAACAAACAGCACTGGTCACCAGCATAGTATTAATGACACTGTGGAAGAAAATAGATTTTAATGCATCAAACACCTTTTCTCTGCCAAAGTTCCCAATAAACAAAATGCCACACAAAGCTTTGAACATTTCTATTTTGATAAATCAGTTTGCTAGTTACATTATATTGTGAGGCAAATAATACAATATCAATATTTTCCTACCCCCATGATATTCAAGTTTTATTTAAAATCGATCTTATTTGAGAAATATTAATTCAGTGTTACTGTTTAAGCTTTTTATATCACTGCCACTTAACTGAAAAACATGCAGTGCCGTGTTACTGTTGTAATACACAAGGGGTTTACACAAATACTAAGTGCTAACGATATTGTCGAAATCATAATTTGACTGCCGAAATCAGCCGCACGTACTGTACTGGTTTTCTCATTACCATCGTTTAAACACAACAAACACTGATACAACCAGTTTCAAAGTCGAGTTAAGGTTACTTCCCCCACAGGAACAGCTTCTTCTCCTCTGCCATCCGATTCCTAAATGGACATTGAACCCTTGAACACTACCTCACTTTAGTACTGTACACAGTATTTCTGTTTTTTTGCACAATTTTTAATCTAGTCAATATACGTATACTGTAAATGATTTATCATATTGTGTTTTTTTCTATATCATGTATTGCATTGTACTACTGCTAAGTTAACAAATTTCATGTCACATGCCGGTGATATTAAAGCTGATTCTGGATCCATAAATACGTTCTGCACAGTTGTCTACTTTTCCAAACTGTGCCCACTAAGAAAAACTCCTTCATTCTTTGTCCTCATTCCCACATCTTACGCTCT
The DNA here is from genome assembly GCF_963921235.1 of Mobula hypostoma. Lineage (NCBI taxonomy): Eukaryota > Metazoa > Chordata > Chondrichthyes > Myliobatiformes > Myliobatidae > Mobula > Mobula hypostoma. The sequence continues at coordinate 66,099,292 of NC_086103.1, read as the reverse complement.
AACAATTCTATTATTACTCTCTTTTCCCTCCCACTATTTACCCCAGTCCTCATACTAAGAAACACTGCGGCGAATTACTTCTGCCTCTCTCGCGTGTCAAATTTCTCGCCGTTCCCGACTAGTCGTTTCCCTCCTCGCTCGCACTTGTCAATCCTCCGCAAATACACCCCATCCCGTTTCCCCACACAGGGTCTCTCTCCTTCCCGTGTCTTCCCAGCGTCTGTTCGGGAGGGTACAACTGCTGGGCTCACCTCGGGAGGCTGGTTGTTCTGTGACGCAGATTCAACCCCGACTGAAAGGCATTTGAGATGTCCCGTGCCCAAGCCCAGCTCTCCCACCGCACCTCTTCCCCCACCACCACCACCTCTCCGCATGCCTTACCCTCTGTTCGGTCCTTTCGGGATAAACCAAGGCACAACGCCGCCCACGACCCCCCAAAATACGGTGAGAACGATGATGGGCACCGTTAGACCACTGTAACCCATGACGAACCCCCAGCAATCCTTAACGCCACCAGTCTCCCGGAAACCAGCTGACGGAAATGACGCTCCTTCTTGGTCCCGCCCCGTCCTTGCTCCCTCGGAACCTGTGAGAACGAGGGGAACGTCACAATCGAGCGTAGTTGATTGACGGACGGAGACCTGTTGGAACTGGGGATGAGCGTCCTCAGCCAGATTCATCTGTCGCTTACCACCCTAGTACTTTTCAGTGTTCATTTCCCTCCCAGAATGTTATTTCACCCACGGAGTTCCTCCTATTTTCAATCTGTTGCTCCAGATTCCTACCTCTGCAGTCTCCCTTGAATGGGGCCTTTAGTCCCTTAATGGGCTCTCCTCTCTCCTTGATTACCCTCTTGCTTTTAATATAGGGTTCTGAAGCGTAGGAACAAGCCACACAGCTCTCTAAGTCGACCAAAGACGAATCCCATTTTATTCGCCCCATATTTCCATCAACTTCCCACAGGTTCCACCTCTCATCTAGAAATGAGGCAATTTACAGTGGACAATTCCCTAATAATCCACACCTAAGGAGAGGATCTATCCTGGACCCATCATATTGATGCAATCACAAAGAATGCACAACAGCAGCTACACACATCAAAGTTGCTGGTGAACGCAGCAGGCCAGGCAGCATCTTTAGGAAGGGGTACAGTCCATGTTTCAGGCCGAGACCCTTCGTCAGGACCAACTGTGGCCTCTGGTTCTGGACTCCCCCAACATCAGGAACATGTTTCCTGCCTCTAGTGTGTCCAATCCCTTAATAATCTTATATGTTTCAATCAGATCCCCTCTCATCCTTCTAAATTCCAGTGTATACAACCCCAGTCGCTCCAATCTTTCAACATATGACAGTCCTGCCATCCCGGGAATTAAGCTCGTGAACCTACGCTGCACTCCCTCAATAGCTAGAATGTCCTTCCTCAAATTTGGAGACCAAAACTGCACACAATACTCCAGGTGTGGTCTCACCAGGGCCCTGCACAACTGCAGAAGGACCTCTTTGCTCCTATACTCAACTCCCCTTGTTATGAATGCATACTCAATAAACCCATAATGGAATACTAACCATAATAGAATCAATGAAAGACTCCACCAACTTGCGTGTTCAAACAGTGCTGGACAGTGTGCAAATACAAAAAGAAAAAATAACGAAAAGAAATAAGCAATAAATATCGAGAACATGAGATGAAGAGTCCTTGAAAGTGAGTCCACAGGTTGTGGGAACTTTTTGATGATGGGGGCAAGTGAAGTTGAGTGAAGTAATCTCCTTCAGTTCATGAGCCTAATGGTTGAGGTATAATGACTGTTCCCGTACCTGGTGGTGTGAGTCCTGAGGCTCCTGTACCTTCTTCCTGATGGCAGCAGCGAGAAGAAAGCATGACCTCAGAGGTGGGGGTCCCTGATGATGGATGCTGCTTTCTCGCAACAATGCTTCATGTTGACATATTCAATGGTTGGGAGGGCTTTAACCATGATGGTCTGGGCCGTATCCATTACTTTTTTGTAGAGGTACCGCTGTGCCTTCTTCATAATTGCACTTACGTGCTGGGCCCAGGACAGGTCCTCTTTAATGATAACACTGAGGAATTTAAAGTTGCTGACCACCTTCAGCTCAGATCCTCTGATGAGGACCTCCGGTTTCCTCTTTCTCAAGTCAATAACCAACTCCTTGGTCTTGGTGACATTGTTGCTCTGGCACCACTCAGCCAGATTTCCAATCTCCTCCCAATATGCCGATTTGCCACCACCTTTGATTCGGCCAACGACAGTGGTGTCATCAGCGAACTTGAATACGGTATTGGAGCTGTGCTTCTCCACACGGTCATAAGTGTAAAGCAATAGATCAGGGGGATAAGCACACAGCCTTGTGGTCACCTGTGTTGATGGAGATGTGGAGGAGATGTTGCCAATCCAAATTGACTGGGGTCTGCAAGTGAGGAAATTGAAGATCCAATTGCACGAGGAGTTATTGAGGCCAGGGCATTGAAGCTTATCGATTAGTTTTGAGAGGCTGATCCTATTGAACGCCAAGCTGTAGTTGATAAAGAGGCAGGTAGGGAAATTAGAATGGATCAAAGTTGCTTCTCGGGCTTGAGTTGATATGCTTTATAGGGCACTACAACACAGAAACAGGCCCTTCAGCCCATCTAGTCCATGTGTTACATTCACTGACTGATTCGCAGCTTGTTTACCTTTAAACCAAGGACACAGACAGTCAGAGATGAGAGAGAGAGAGAGGGAGATGGTGGGAGAGAGAGAGAGAGAGAGAGAAAGAGAGAGAGAGAGAGAGAGAGAGAGGAGCGAACCTGGAAAAGGGTAGCAGCTCCAGCTTGTTGAAGCTGGGGATTACTATTATTCTGCCTAGTCCTATTGAACTGCACATGGGCCATAGCCTTCAATGCTCCTCCCATCCATATACTTATCAAACTTCTCTTAAGTGTTGAAATCAAATCCACATCCACCACTTCCTCTGGCAGTTCTGTCCACAGTTCCTCTGAATGAAGTTCACCCTTATGTTCCTCTTAAACATTTCACTTATCATCCTTAACCCATGGCCTCTGGTTCTAATTTCATCCAACCTCAGAGGAAAAAGCTTACCTGGATTTACTCTTTCCATAATTTTGTTGACCTCTATCAAATCCTCTCTCATTCTCATACATTCCAGTAAATAAAGTCCTAACATATTCAAGTTTTCCCAATAACATTGCTGCTCAAGTCCCTACAAATGTCACTCCACACTTCAAGAAGGGAGAGAGGTAGAAGAAAGGAGACTATAGGCCAGTTAGTCTGACCTCAGTGGTTGGGAAGATGTTGGAGTCAATTGTTAAGGATGAGGTCTCAGGGTACTTGGAGGCACATGATAATTTAGACTGTAGTCAGGATTGTTTCCTCAAGGGAAAATCTTGCCTGACTAATCTGTTGGAATTCATTGAAGAAATAACAAGCAGGATGGACAAAGGAGAACTGGTTGATGTTTTGCACTTGGATTTTCAAAGGCACCTTCGACAAGTTGCCACACATGGGGCTGCTTGACAAGATACGAGCCCATGGTATTTCAGGAAAGATTCCAGCATAAATAAAGCAGTGGCTGATAGGTAGTAGGCAAAGAGAGGGAATAGAGGAAGCCTTTTCTGGTTGGCTGCTGGTGACTAGTGGTATTCCATGGGGGTCTGTGTTGGGACCCATTCTTTTTACATTATATGTCAATGATTTGGATGATGGAATTGAAGGCTTTGTTGCATAGTTTGCAGATGATATGAAGATAGCTGGAGGAGCAGGTAGTTTTGAGGAAGTAGAGAGCCACAGAAGGACTTGGGCGGATCTGGTGTTACGTACCCCGTAACTGGGTTGCCAAACCAGCAGAAATGGATCACTCAGTTGGAGTCTGGATTACTAGAACTAAGAAAGTTTTATTAAAGAAACAAGCAACACAGTAATCGAAAGGATAATAAATGCAACAGTTCAGCAATGATAAACACACATGTGCACTGAATTAAGATAACAGCAGCAATCAAGCTCTATCGTTGTCTAGGGATAAATGACCAATTTCAAAATGACACAAAAGTTCAGTCCAATTTAGTTCAGTTCGCAGTAATTGTTGCCATGGCGATGGACAACATGGGGGGAGGGAGAGAGAGAACGGGAACGACTGATCATTCAAACACGGCTTCCACTCACAGACCGACGATAATTGCTCACAAGCAGCTTTTGGGCAGGTCCTTGGTGATGTCACCTGAGGTCACCAACTGTGACCCCTCCTCCAGATGCGGTCGATCCTCTGCAGTGAACCCGGCACCCAAGCAAGGGTGGACACACACCGGGTTCCTGCTGATCGTACCTTTCCACCCTGTGCGTTGTCCGATACTTCCCACCGACTCGTGAGAGGCGCACCGCTTCCAGGGTCTCGTTACCTCGGGTGTCATGTGTGTCCTGCCTTAGCGAACCGGTCCCTTTTTATCCCCCTGCTGGGTTATCACCTGTCCATCACTTCAAACAGTTCAGGGTTCAAAGGGGGAGCCGCTCCAGACAGCTCTCTCTCTCCCATCCCTTCATTACACATCTCCAGATGCTGTTTCATTGTGTCCCTTATCTCTCTCTTGAAGACAGGTGGCAGACCAACTGCTGATCACACAGGACAGCTAACATCTTATCTATGTGTATTCTTGTCACACTGGATAATGGGCAAAGAAGTGGCAGATGGAATACAGTGTCGGGAAGTGAAAGGTCATGCACTTGAAGAAATAAAAGGGTTGACTATTTTCTAAATGGAGAGAAAATACAAAAGCTGAGGTGCAGAGTGACTTGGGAGTCCTTGTGTAGGATACCCTGAAGGATAATTTGCAGGTTGAGTCTGTAGTGAGGAAGGCAAATACAATGTTAGCATTCGTTTCAAGGGGACTAGAATGTAAAAGCCAGGGTGTAATGTTGAAACTTCATAAAGCCATGGTGAGGCCTCACTTGGAGTATTGTGAGCAGGATTGGGCCCCTCATCTTAGAAAGGATGTGCTGAAACTGGAGAGGGTTCAAAGGAGGTTCACGAAAATGATTCCAGGATTGAATGGCTTGTCATATGAAGAGCGTCTGATGGCTCTGGGCCTGTATTCACTAGAATTCAGAAGAATGAGGGGTGACCTCATTGAAACCTATCAAGTGGTGAAAGGCCTTGATAGAGTGGATGTAGAGAGGATGTTTCCTATGGTAGGAATAGAGGGATGTCCTTTTAGAACAGAGATGAGAAGGAGCAAGAGGGTGGTGAATCTGTGGAATTCTGTCACAGGCAGCTGTGGAGCCCAAGTTTTTATGTATATTTAAGGTAGGGGTTGATAGATTCTTGATTGGTGAGGGCATAAAGGGATATGGGAGAAGGCAGGAGACTGGGACTGAGAAGAAAATTGGATCAGCCATGATGTAATGGTGGAGCAAACTCAATGGACCAAATGTCTCCTACATCTTATGATCTTATGAACATCATTGTAAGTTTTAACTACTCTCTTTCAATCTTATTGATATCTTTCCTGTAGGTAGGCGACCAGAACTGCATACAATTAGGCCTCACCAACATCGTATACAACTTCAAAATAATATCCCATCTCTTGTACTCAGTAGTTTGATTTATGAAGTCCAATATGCCAAAAGCTCTCTTTATGACCCTATCTACCTGTGATGCCACTTTCAAGGAATTATGGATCTGTATTCCCAGATCCCTCTGCTCTACCATTCAATGTAGGTCCTATTCTAGTTAGTTCTCCCAGTGTTCAAAGTTCAGAGTGCAACATCGATTACTTTACTTGTCTGCATTAAATTCTGTCTGCCATTTTTCAAGCTCATTTTTCCAGCTAATCCAGATCCCACTGCAAGGTTTGATAGCCTTCCTTACTGTCTACTACACCTTCAATCTTGGTGTTATATGCATATCCACTAATAAGACTCTTGCATATTTCTATTGGTGTACTGTGGAGAGCAGTCTGACTGGTTGCATCACCACATGGTGTGGAGTCTCCAATGCACAGGGTCAAAAAATGCTGCATAGGGGTGTAAACTCAGCCAGCTCCATCGGGGCACTAGCCTCACCAACAATGAGAACATCTGCAAAAGGTGGTGCATCAAGATGATGTGATGAGAGTCCTTAATGATATATTTTCACCACACATGTCAGTGATAATAGAGCTGATTCCTATTTTCATGTATTTGTGATATGGGAGGAAATCATGTGGTGACAGGGAGAACATGCAAACTCCACACAAAACTGCCAAGAATAAGGATTGAAACTGAGTCGTACTAGCTGTGAGGCAGCGGCCTTGGAGCATTGCACGACTTGTAGAGGTTACAGAGATTGAAGAGTAAAACCACTGTGCAATTTGAAAGCAACGTTAAAAATTTTAACCAACAGTGTACTGCATCAGGAAACAATGTAGAACAAGGGCGTTGATAGTGTTGAATGTTTGAGTTTATGATAGGAAAATGTTGAATGCAGTGTTGAAATAGTCAAGTTTTAAGGTAACAGTGTATGTAATATTCATCGGCAAATGGCTGAGGCAAATGAAGCCACTATTGTAATTTGATAAAAGATGTTGATTTTTGAATATTTATTGATGAGTTATTTATTTGTTTAGTATAATCTTCAATAATTTAAGATCCTTTGGACCTTGCCAGTTCCCTGCAGAGGTTGAGCAACATTTAACTACGAAACAATGTTGGGATTTTCCATAACCTTGCTTGCCTATGAAATTTCACGCCTCTTGTTTGCCTTCTAATTGCTAGTTTAAGTAGCCTCCTCCTACACCCTGTACGCCCCTGCCATAAGATTCTATTTTCATCAAACCCTCAGTTCCCTTGAGAATAAAAAAAATACTAAAAATCTGAAATGGAAACAGAAAATGCTCAACACAGGTCAAACTCTGTGGAAAGAAATACACAAGAGAACAGACGTTATTCTCCAACTTATAAAACACTGGTCAGACTACAGCTGGTGTATAGTGTCCATTTCTGGTTATGCCCTGCATCTGGAAAGGTGTGGTAGTGCTGGAGAGGGTAGCGAGAAGAATGACGAAGATATTGCCTATGATAGAGTGGTTCAGTTATGAAGAGAGACCAGAGAAGCTAGGTCTATTCTGGAGGGGAGGGGGTTAAGAGGGAAGATGTTTGAAGTATATAAAATTATGAGAGGTATAGATAAGAAAGACTGCAGTAAACTATTCCCCAATCAAAGGTAGATAAAACTACAGGACTTGGGGTAAGGGGTAAGAGCTTTAGAGAGGATCTGAGGGGTGCCATTTTCATCCATTTGCTGTGATGAGAATGGGAGTATGATATTTTTACCATCAAGGTGAAAAGAAGGTAGAAGTGCAAGACAGTCCACTCATCGTTGCAGGGTATAGAATTGACAGGCAATACCAGTGTAAAACAGAAGGTACATTCCAGATTAATCTGAGTCTCCCACTATGGCAGAAGGCAGAGTGACCAGAACCTTTGCTTGTGTTGCATTTGTTTCATATTGCTCTTGTCCCACACCCTCTCCTGAATCAGACCAGATCAGAGTTGTCCTTCCATTTCATTGGTCTTTACATTCAGCAGGTCATCTTTCACAATTTCCACAAACACCAGTAAGATTCCACCTGGTTCTCCTTACCTTCCTATATTTCTAGGCTGTCTAGTCCACTCCTCCACCTACCACTCCTTGTTTCATAGCACTTTCCCATGCAGTCACAGGGGGTGTAACATGGCCCCATCACCACTTCCTTCCCATCGTCCAAGGATCCAAGTAGTTTTCTCATGTGATTCATTTTCAGTTCTGCCACTTTAGCATTGATGTTCACTTTGTGGTTCCTTTTGGAGTAGAGAAACCAAATGCAGACTCGGTGGTTGCTCTATGGGGAACTTGTGTTCTGCCTCCAGAATTATAGACACAATGAATTCAAATGGAGTCCAAGGTTTACACTTACAACAAACTTTCAAGTTGTCATCAATGGGAGAGTCACTCATCCTAGAACAAAGCTTCAACCTACTTTATTAGGTACACCTCGTTAATGCAAATATCTGATCAACGAATCATGTGGCAGCAACTCATTGCATAGAAGCACGCAGACATGGTCAAGAGGTTCAGTTGTCTTGTGGTTGGTGAGAAGGTATCTGGTCATTTACAGCAGCAGTATTTTTCCTTCTTGCCTGTCTTGACAGATGGTTCTAAAGACACAGTTAGTAATCTGATAGGCTCTGGGATATTCATCCACTGGTTTAATTTTTAGGTGAGGAAAAGGCTGACAGATGGGTTGTCTGTTTATACAGTACAGTAAAATTTATGGCCATTATCATTAATCTGCAATGGGTCGAACAAGTTAAGCCAAATAGAGTCATGATCTATTTAGATTCTGCCTCGGCACTGCAGAGTTTGGAATCGAGGTGTTGAAAGAGACCTGATCTGTTGATTGAAGTGTGTACTATAGTTTATATGTTCTGGCTGACAGTGGTGCGGGTCGTGAGGAGGCTGCTCGCATGATGATGGAGGCCCTGCGCACTGTCAGAGATGGAGGAAACTTCATTACTGCCCTAAGTGGCAGCAGTAAGTGACAGCACATGTGTGTGGCATGGTAGTGTAGCAGTTAGCATCTCGCTTTACCGTGCCAGTGACCAGTGTACAATTCTTGCTGCTATCTATAAGGAGTTTGTACGTTCTCTCTGTGACCATGTGAGTTTCCTCCAGTTGCTCTGCTTTCCTCCCACATTCTAAAGAACTAACCCAACCTCGTAAGTTAGGGTTAGTAAGTTGTGAGCATGCTATTGTTAGGGCGTATTCTGGAGTTAGGGTATATAATAAATATTACTTCACCAGCCAACCAATCTTCAGATCTGAACATGGATTGTAAATGTAGGGCTCTCAGTATATGAGGTGGACTGTTAACTGTTGATCACTTATTACCAAAATGTCTTCTCTGAAGTGTTATATTAAAATGGCTTCTCATAATGTTAACTGCTGAGCAAGGGGTTCTCTGTAAGTGCAATATTTGGGTTATACAGGGAGATAATGGAAATTGTATTCATTTGTTAGCCAATGGAAGTCATGTTCTGTTATCTTGTATATGTGTGCTGAGTTGAGGAGCGCGGGTTTTTTCGGGAGGCGAGCAGAGAGACAGACATGTGAGGAACAGACAGCGGTTCCTGGGCAGCGGACAGCGGACCTTGGGGGTTTGGAGGGTGGCCGGAGTCTCAGAAGGACGTTGTGGATGGAATCGGAGGCGTGAGCTCCAACGTGTTAAAATATTATGTGCACAAGACTGATAAGTTACTTATGTGGTGCCTTTTCTTGTAGTTGTTTCCACTAATCCAACATCAAAAATTTGCTATAAAGTATAATTCTTTACTCACACTTTGTATATTGTTTCATATTTGTGTCGTGGCTGATCATTGGGTGACTCACACCTTATCCGCAGCAAAGCAATTGCACTGTTTGGCGGAGTTGACTGCTATTCACCCTAGGCAATGGGGGGGGTGGTCAGTGGGGGCAAAGACCCTTACATAAATTAAATATAAAATGCAACCCTGAACAATTGTTTTTCTGGAGCTGCAGACTGGAGTTGATTGCCAACCAGACAATGCTGATTAACATTCATTTTGGGTGTCTGGAGTATGGTTATGCAGAAGGAGGTACGTGAAGACTATATGTAATTCAAAGGAAGCATTGTATAAAAACGTCATGTAATATTAGGTCGGGAGGCCTCTTCCTCTGAGAGGGTCTCATTCTGTTGAATAAAACTTTTCTGTATCCACTAGCTTCAGTGTTTCTCTGGTGACTTTGTTTATGTGACAACTCTATGTTGGCACTGGAAACATGGTGAAACTTGTGGGCTGCCCCCAGCATATCTCTGGACTGTGTTGGTGACTGACACAAGTGATGTATTTCGCTGTGTATTTGATGCTTATATGACACATAAAGCTCATCTAATCAACCAAGAGTGGTTGATCAGATTAACTGCCTAGGGGAAGAAACTTATAAGATGATGTGAAGTTTTTTGTTTTAGCTGACTTTAGGTGTTTTCCAGAAGGGAGTTGTTGGAAAAAGTCACTGGATTTATCTACTTGTTCTCAATGGCAAAAGTATTTAGATTAGATGACAACTCCTCACTCGATGTCAGCAAAACCAGGGATGATTGTTGACTATAGGAGGAAGTAGCTAGAGATCCATGAGCCAGTCCTCATTAGGGGATCTGAGGAGAAAAGGGTCATAATTTTAAACTCCTTGGCATTATCATATCAGCGAATCTGTTCTGAGATCAGCATGTAATTGTCATTACAAAGAAGTCACAACAACACTTCTGCCTTTTCATAAGTGTGCAGATTTGACATGTCACCTAAAACTTTTGACAAAGTTCTATAATAGACGACAGAGAGTATCTTGATTGGTTGCATGCCTAGTATGGAAACACCAATGCCCAAGAACAGAAAAGTGGACAAGAAGTGGTGGTTACAGCCCAGTCTATCATAGGCAAAGCCCTCCCTATGACCAACTACATCTACGAGGAGCACTGCCACGAGAAAGCAGCATTCATCATCAAGAATCCCGACATCCAGGTCATGCTCTCTTCTCACTGCTGCCATCGGGAAGGAGGTGCAGGAGCCTTAGATCCTGCAAGACCATGTTCGGGAAGTTATTACCCTTTAACCATCAGGCTTATGAACCAATGTGAATATCTGTGAACTTATTCCACAACCTATGGATTCACTTTTAAGGACTGTACAACTTAAGTTTTTTTTTTGTATTTGCATAGTTTGTTTTCTTTTTCACATTGGTTGTCAGTCTTCGTGTGTAGTTGTTTTATTCTATTATATTTCTCTATCCTATTGCAAATGTTTGTAAAAACTCAATCTTTCTTTTTAAATCTTTTTAGTAATTTTTCCAAAGTTATAAACAAAATAACAATGTTGATACAAAGAGATTGGAATAATTTTATTGTTAATAAACATATACAGAAAAGATTTCAGATAACAGAGGTATAATAGACTTCCAAATTCATGATGTAATTAATCATAGAGAAAAAAGAAATAAAAAGAAAAAAAATACAAAGAAAACCCCCCAAAAAGAACAAAATTAGTCTCATGGTAACATATATATGTACTTTGATAATATAATTACTTTGAACTTTAAAAAAACAGAAAAGCCATTGTCTGAGGTGATAAGATTTAGAAAAAAAGGTGTAACAAGAACCCAATGTCCTTGTCCATCACTCAAATAAGCATTGGATACAGCATACAGTTAAGAAGGCAAATGGTATACAGTATTGACCTTCATAATGAGGGAATTGAACACATAAACAGCAATGTTGTATTGCTATTGCACAGGACTTGATGAGGACACACGATTGAGTATTTTATGGAGCTTTGGTCTCCTTATTTGAGGAGTGATATACGTTTGTACATGTTGTGAAGAGGGGGCAGAGAAGTTTCATCCGACCAATTGGATTTACAATAGCATGTGTTTAATAGAATTAGAGCAGCCCTCAATGAATCTTACAAAATCTGGACTGGACAGACACAATACAGCAAAATTGTGGCTAATGATGGAGCTCAGGATTTGACAAGTGGGTCACAGCCTAAGGATATAGAGTAAGCCCTTTCAAACTAAAGGCTGAACTTACAGAATTCTCCACCGGGCCAAACCATTATAGTGACACAAGGTAAACATAGTTCTTCAAGCTCAGGAATATGGGGAGGAAGCAGAAACAAGTTTATTGAATTTGTATGGTCAGCCATAATTGTACAGAATAAGCTCATACGGCTGAATGATCTCTTTCTACTTTCATAATTTACCATAAATTTTAAGATTTTTTCATCGTGTTCCCAGAACTACTTTACAGTTCTCCTGATTCAGTATCGATAATGTGAATAGGCATAACAGTGACTGTGGAAAACATTATTGTATTGCAGAATCTAAAGCCTCAGCATACAGAATACCTCAAGAAAGCTTTCAAACTTTTATCTTTATTATGTCAAACATTAAATGCTTATGCTATTTTTAAAAACTTGTCTTTAAATGATCCAAATGTATCCTTCGCAATTTTCTTACATCATGCTTACATCATAATACCGTGGTCCGCATCATAATATCACATTCCATCAATTTCAATCAGCTGGATTTTTCATTCTTAGTCCTGACATGGAGGTGGAGGATAAGAATCAAGTTCAGCCACTACCCCAAGGGTCCCTGAAGCCACATAGGGAGTCACCAGGGAGCAAATCTGAGGCAAGTGCCAGCTGCAGTTCAGTCTCACCCAAAAGTGATGAGAGCCTGATTCGGGCATTGGTTGACTTAGTGACCACAGCAGCAACAACAGCTCAAAAAGCAAGAGAAAGTGAGAAGAAAGCGCAGCTTGCACTTAAATATTCTGAAGAAGTGCTTTCTTTTGCCAGTGATGTGACAGATAAAGCTGAGCAGACATTGTTAACGGCCAAAACTTTATCAGAGAGACTGGTCAGACATACTTCATATCTGGATTACCAACAGGTTTTCCGTTCTGTCACAGATCTTTCTATGGATTATGCAACATTTGCACAACTCCTGCATTTATCAAATGCTGGTGATGACGTTGGGAACTCACGTTTATTAAAGAAAGGGAAAGGACCCAGATATGGGAGAAGTGAATTAAAAAAGGACAGACCATGCTTTCTCTGTCACTCATTATCTCGCCGTGAAAATGATACTTTCTCTCAGAAACGACCCCAGATTGCATCACAGTTGGGCGATAATTACGAGGGTACTATTGAAGCAGATGATGAAAACACAGATGAAGAACTAGAACTTGGGAAGGATATATCTTGCAAACTTCAAAGCGGCATCAGTGCTGGGATAAATAGTTCTCATCACAAACAAGTGGAGGCAGTTCGAAAAGAGGAACACATGGGTGGGGCCTTTGTAATCAGAAGACGTAGATCACCACGCAGGTCACCTTCTGGTGGCCTTGATGGTCTTGTGTCACCATTAATTACTGAAGATGAACTAACAACATTAAAGCCATTGAGTCATTCCCCCTTACGCCAAGGATCAGTAAAGGTTGTTTACAAGATGATTCACCGAGACAAACCACAAGAGATTTCAGACAGTGATATTGAACACTTGGAGGAACCTGCTCAGGTTCATTTTTCCTGTGCAGAAAATAAAGGCTTAGATCCTACCAAAAACTCTTAGTAGTGACATCCCAATAGTATTTCTGTAAAAGTGATAAACCTTAAATAAAATACATTTTTGTATAGTTGAATTTTGATTAATGGGGATGGTTCTTTATTATTAACAATGTGCAATGTATCAACCACTGGTTACTGGTAGAAATGAAAATTCAAATATGGCAAATTTCAGGTTTATAAAGTAAAATTGAGTAAAGCATAAAATTGTACTTGTTTGTTGATCAAATACCAAAACTGAGAGAAAGCAAATTTATTTTTGATCATGTCGTGTGGATATTTTCCTAAATTAGTTGTTATCTGCGAATGTGAAAAATGTATGAACTTACAACATTATAGGGAAACCCCAGCTGGTGAGGCTGTGAGAAGCTAAGCAATTAAACAAACCCAATTAACAAGCATTAATAGGGGCAGAAGAATATACACTTATGGAAACAGAAGGAATAGGTTTAGCAGATTTTGAGTAGATCATCCTATTTAGGAGTTATGCTGCTCTATGTTTGCACACTAATCTCCTGTGTGGGACCTTGTCAAAAGCCTTTTAAAAATCCAAATGTACCACATCCACTGGTTCTCCCCTATCCACTCTGCTAGTTGCATCCTCAAAAAATTCTATGAGATTCGTCAGACATGATTTTCCTTTCACACATCCATGCTGACTTTGTCCGATGATTTCACCGCTTTCCAAATGTGCTGTTATCACATCTTTGATAACTGACTCTACCATTTTCCCCACCACCAATGTCAGGCTTACCGGTCTATAATTCCCCAGTTTCTCTCTTCCTCCTTTTTTAAAAAGTGGGGTTACATTAGCCACCCTCTAATCCTTAGGAACTAATCCAGAATCTAAAGAGTTTTGAAAAATTATCACTAATGCATCCACTATTTCTTGGGCTACTTCCTTAAGCACTCTGGGATGCAGACCATCTGGCCCTGGGGATTTATCTGTCTTCAATTTACCTAACACCACTTCCCTACTAACATGTGTTTCCCTCAGTTCCTCCATCTCACTAGACCCTCGGTCCCCTATTTCCGGAAGATTATTTATGTCCTCCTTAGTGAAGACAGAACCTAAGTAGTTATTCAATTGGTCAACCATGATCAATTCACCTGTTTCTGACTGTAAGGGACCTGCATTTGTCTTAACCAATCTTTTTCTTTTCACATATCTATAAAAGCTTTTATAAGCTTTTAAAAGCATCTGCTCTCAGGATGAGGCTTTTCATTCTAGGACGAGGGAGACTTCTTCCTTTTTTAAAGAAAGGGGCTTCCCTTCCTCCACTATCAACTCTGCTCTTAAACGCATCTCCCCCATTTCACGTACTTCTGCACTCACTCCATCCTCCCGCCACCCCACTAGGAATAGGGTTCCCCTAGTCCTCACCTACCACCCCACCAGCCTCCGGGTCCAACATATTATTCTCCGTAACTTCCGCCACCTCCAACGGGATCCTACCACTAAGCATATCTTTCCCTCCCCCCCCCGCCCTGCATTCCGCAGGGATCGCTCCCTACGCGACTCCCTTGTCCATTTGTCCCCCCCATCCCTCCCCACTGATCTCCCTCCTGGCACTTATCCTTGTAAGCGGAACAAGTGCTACACATGCCCTTACACTTCCTCCCTTACCACCATTCAGGGCCCCAAACAGTCCTTCCAGGTGAGGCAACACTTCACCTGTGAGTCGGCTGGGGTGATATACTGCGTCTGGTGCTCCCGATGTTGCCTTTTATATATTGGGGAGACCCGACGCAGACTGGGAGACCGCTTTGCTGAACACCTATGCTCTGTCCGCCGGAGAAAACAGGATCTCCCAGTGGCCACACATTTTAATTCCACAATTCATTCCCATTCTGACATGTCTATCTACGGCCTCCTCTACTGTAAAGATGAAGCCACACTCAAGTTGGAGGAACAACACCTTATATTCCGTCTGGGTAGCCTCCAACCTGATGGCATGAACATCGACTTCTCCAACTTCCGCTAATGCCCCACCTCCCCCTCATACCCCGTCTGTTACTTATTTTTATACACACATTCTTTCTCTCACTCTCCTTTTTCTCCCTCTGTCCCTCTGACCATACCCCTTGCCCATCCTCTGGGTCCCCCCCCCCTTGTCTTTCTTCCTGGACCTCCTGTCCCATGATCCTCTCGTATCCCCTTTTGCCTATCACCTGTCCAGCTCTTGGCTCCATCCCTCCGCCTCCTGTCTTCTCCTATCATTTTGGATCTCCCCCTCCAACTTGTAAATCCCTTACTCACTCTTCCTTCAGTTAGTCCTGACGAAGGGTCTCGGCCTGAAACGTCGACTGTACCTCTTTCTAGAGATGCTGCCTGGCCTGCTGCGTTCAGCAACTTTTATGTGTGTTGCTATAAAAGCTTTTAGTCAGTTTTTATGTTCCCTGCCAGCTTTCTCTCATAATCTTTTTCCCTTCCTAATTAAGCCCTTTGTCCTCCTCTGCTGGATTCTGAATTTCTCCATCCTCAGGTATGCTGCTTTTTCTGGCTAATTTATATGTTTCTTCTTCGTGCAGGTCAATGGGAGTAGGCAGTTTAAATGGCTCTGTATGGACTAAAGGGCCTGTTTCTTTCAAGTACATTTCTGTTGCTCTCCAAGTACAGTAATGTCTTTACCATATTAGCACATTAACTAGTGCATTGTGTTTTTTTAAAATGTTAGTTGCATGTTATAAGTTTTAATAGAACATCCAGCAGTGCAACCCTGGGCAGGCCATTTGGTCCACAGTATTGTGTAATTTTGCTGGCAAATTTATATTAATACAATCCTCCTGTGTACCAGCCGTGTCCCTCCATTCCCTTTATGTGTGTCTATATAAAAGCTTCCAGACTGGTTGCTTCTATTACTACCCCGAGTAACCTATTCCAGGGTAAATGCCACTTCCTACATTAAAAAAAAATTCATGTCATAAGACTTCCATTCTCTAGCCTTGAAGGTATGTTATCTGGTGCCTGATCTTTCTGTCCTGGGGAAACTATGCAGTGTACACAATCACTTTCTGAATCGCATTACAAAGTTCTTGCATTTTCACACAAATTCCACCCTTTGAGATCTCAGGGTAACTTCACATCTGTACCTTCTGCAAATTATGTCGGATAGCCAGTCTCCATTACTTGGCTCTGCCTTCACTTGCCTTGATGAATGGACTGCAGACAGGGTGGTGAAGGCAGTGTTTGGCACGCTGGGCCTTCATCAGTCTGCAGTTGGGATGTAATGTTAGTTACACACCGCTGAGGCTGCATTTGGAATATTGCACTTAGTATTGATCACCCCACTATGGAAGAGATGGCATGAAGCTGGAAAGAGTGCAGATGAGATTTAACAGGATGCTGCTTGACATATGGACAGAGGTCAAGGTTATTCCTATTCATTTTTGTACAATTTATGTATTTTGTAATCTATAACAATTTTATGTTTTTGCACTATACTGATGTCATAAAACAAACTTTATGTCATAAAGCAATGATGGAACATTTTTCATTGGTGCACAGGCGACCATATGTTAGTGTATATAATGTGGGGAACAGTTAGGGTGAATGCAATTTTCCAGTGCATTTCTCGCAGTGCTAGGGAAATCAAGAACTAGAGGACTTTGATTTAAGAGAGTAGAGACATTTAATTGAAACCTGCTGGGCAACATCTTCACCCAATGTTCAGCATATGGAAAGTTTTAGAAGCAGAAATTATAGCAAGGTTTCACAAGAAATTTCACAGCTACATGGCAGGCAAAGAACGTAGGGATACAGATCATGAATAGGAAGATGGTGAAAATTTAATTCGGCATCAAGGGCAACAGACATTTTGGGCCAAAGGGCCTTTTCTACTTTATGCATCTCTTAAATTTATTTTCCATAAATGGAAGTGTAATTAGTCTCATAGGCAATATTCAAGTCATCTTATCTGTGGTTAAGATTGACTGTCATGTTTGCCTTTTTATCATTACCATTCAATATAGAAAAACTGGCATGTATTGTAAATGATAACATTTTCTGTAATTGCTCATGTCCTACAAACATAAAATAAAAGCAGCTGTAAAAAGTGTGCAGATTTATCCCAGTCATACAGTACTTTTCAAGCCTTCAGGACATATACAGTATATAGCTAGGGTGCCTAAGACTTTCACTGTATCTTGAGTAGATTATTAGTAAGTGGAATGTTAGTGAGTACTGTTCATTTTTGTACATTCTCATTGTGGACCAAGTCATATTTAAAGTGGAGGTTAAAAAGTTCCAGGTTAGCCATAGTGCCGAAGGTTATGATGAAAAGGCAGGAGAATGGGGTTGAGAAGGATAATAAACCAGCCATGATGGAATTATGGAGGAAAACTGATGGACTGAATTCTACACCAAATGTCTTGTGCTCTGTTTTTGGCATACAAGATTTCCACTGTGAACTGATTTCAATGCTCAAGGGGCTATCTAGTTTTGCCTTCATCAACATCAATTGTCATGGTGGCAGTATGTTCAGATTTGTAAAATGGCATCATCTATAAACGCATCTAGGTCATCTGCATTACGCATTACTGCTAAGTACAGTATTCTAAAACACCAATACCAAAATACTCACTACACTAAACTTTAGAGAAGTGAATGCAAAGTAATTCACTTACTTGAAAAAGTAATGTTAGATAAATTTGTAGCTGATCTCAAAATAGGAGTCCAGAAGAACTCATCTAATCAGGATCAGCATGAAGAATCACATCTTAAACTTTTAATAATTTATGCACCATAGCATTCAATCTGAATGTGACCCGGAGACAGCATATTAAAAGAACTTTGTGTGAATCTAATTCTATACCAGAATACATCATTAAAGCACATTGTAATCAGAATTTGGGATTACATTAATAAATGGCAGATTTCAGTGAATACTTTGGTAATGAACACCAAACAGCACATGGGTTAATTACATGCAATTCTTAAACAATCTATTGACGTTTTTAGAAACCCAAGGCTTTCCCACAGATGGGAATGCCAACTTACTCACAATAGACAATAGGTGCAGGAGTAGGCCATTCGGCCCTTCGAGCCAGCACCGCCATTCACTGTGATCACGGCTGATCATCCACAATCAGTATTCAGTTCCTGCCTCATCCCCATAACCTTTGATTTCGCTATCTTTAAGAGCTCTATCCATCTCTTTCTTGAAAGCATCCAGAGACTTGGCCTCCACAGCCTGCTGGGCAGAGCATTCCATATATCCACCACTCACAGTTCATTAGTTGGGCTCATTATTTTACACACTGATGAGAATTCTTGATAAATTTCACACAAGAGAAATGGTACAAATATTTTCAATGGAAGATAAACCAAAACTGAATGTATGGTTTCTCAACACGTTATGTAAGATAGGGATTTTCTTTGTGTGCACCAAAAACAAAACAAATAGCTCAAAAATTTCCCTATATGTCTTTATTTAAAGTAGAAGCAGAACATAAGATTACTCCTGCATTTTTTCAATGGTCTCTTCCTTATATTTCCCCTTATCCTTGCCAACTTGGCGAGATTTGGCTTTGCGTTCCAGGATCTTCTTCCGATCCTTATCCAGCTTTAGCCTGGTAATCACCACCTGCAAGAGATAATAGATTGCAGGTAATTCTTCAGCATTGTTTAAAGATTAAATCACATACAAAGAAATTAAATCAGCAGCTGTTAAAAAAGTCATTATGACATTCAATGCACAAATTCATGTCAGTGCCAAGATGTCAGAAACCATTTCTTTCATCAGGAGTAAAAGTAGTACTTCATTGACAGAGCAGAGTCCTCAAAAGGGTAAGGGAAACCACACATTTCAAGGCAAATACAATGGATAAATGAGGTTGGAAAGAACATTTACGGAAAATAGTATATATACTAGCTATATACAACTATATTTGTGCCAACTGACTAATTATTGCAAACTTTGAATCAATTATTCTAGATCAATCTAATGAACATTCAGAAGTTCATCTTATTGTGAAGACGAACTAGATTTGGGGCCAAGTAATGTTAGTTATTGTTTTAAAGGAAGTGGCAAGTAGTTTCTGATACCAGAGTGATGAGAGGTGAACATGAAGAGCAGGGCAAATGCATGATATGTATTAGTCAACAGGGCAGCAAAAAACTGTAAACCAGGATATGTTGAGATATTTTTCTATTGGAACAGAAAGGCCCAAATGTGTTTTTTTTTCCAAATTAGACAGGGTTTTATCAACTTAAGGTGATTAAGTCCCAAGGGCCTGACAAAGTGACCCCTTGGACCTTGCAGGCTGGTGCAGAAAGTTCAGGGGTACTGGCAGACATATTTAAAATGTCTTTAACCACAGGCCAGAGGACTGGAGGATAGCTAATTTGTTCCATTGTTCAAGAACGGCTCTAAGAATAAGCCAGGAAATCAGCAGCAAATTATTGGAAAATACTCTAAGGGACAGGATATATACGTATTTGGATAGAACATAGATCAATATAGCACAGTACAGGCCGCGTGGTTACAATGTTGTGCTGACCTTTAACCTATTCGAAGATCAAACTAATGCTTCCCTCCCACATAGCCAACCATTTTTCTATCATCCACATGCCTATCTAAGTGCCTCTTAAATGCTAATGGATCTGCTTCTACCATTCACTCTTGGTAGTGCATTCCATGCACCCACCACTCAAGTAAAACCTTACCTCTGACACCTCACTACACTTTCCTCGAACCCTAAAATTAAGCCCCTTGTATTAGCCATTTCCATCCTCGGGAAAAGTCTCTGGCATCTACTTGATCTATTCCTCATATCATCTTGTAACAAACTGCTAAGAGTCCTGCCTTTTCACTAGGTATTCTACAAACAAAATTCAACTCCACACTTCTCCAGGTTGAACTCCAAATGCCACTTTACAGCCCAGCTTTGCATCTTATCAATGTCCCGTTGTAACCCTCAACCAACCTGTGTGTCACCTGCAAACTTACTAACCCACCTCATCCAAGTCAGTTTTAAGAATCAAAACAAGCAGGAGTCCCAGAACAGATGCTTGCAGAACTCCAACCAGACAGAAAATGCTCCATCTACAAACACCTTCTACGGGTAAGCCAATTCTGAATCCATTTTCCCTGAATCCCATGCCTCCTGACTTTCTGAATGAGCCTACCATGTCAAACACCTCCACATTTCCATTGTACGTTTCTGAATAGATATGTTCCCAAGTTCCTGCCTAATAGCTTAATTCCCCCTCCTCCAATTAAATACTTTCCAATACCACCTGAACCTCGCCTCTCCAAGGCTACGGTAATGATGTTGTGGCCACTGTTTCTGAAATGCTCACACACAGAGAAATCTGACACCTGACCAGGTTCTTTGGTTAGTATCAGATCCATTATGGCCTCGTCTAGTTGACCTGTCTACATAATGAGGCAGGAATCCATGTGGACACACCCAACAAATTCCACCCCATCTAAACTTTTTGCACTAAGGAAATGTCAATCAATATTATTAAAGCTGAAATCATCCATAACAACCGTTTTTTGCACCTTTCCAAAACC
The DNA here is from genome assembly GCF_963921235.1 of Mobula hypostoma. Classification (NCBI taxonomy): domain Eukaryota; kingdom Metazoa; phylum Chordata; class Chondrichthyes; order Myliobatiformes; family Myliobatidae; genus Mobula; species Mobula hypostoma. The sequence continues at coordinate 66,078,603 of NC_086103.1, read as the reverse complement.
TGCCTCCCAATCTGTTCTTCAGTGTCTCTGTTGCTATTCAGGTGTGTGCGTGCGCGCGGGGCGGGGGTCTAAAAAATACCCCAAAAAGGGCCTCCTCCTGTTTGATTTCCATCCATTCTGACTCATTAGGCAACCCCCCAGGACGTCATCCCTTTCCGTAGCTGTGACATCACCCATGATTAACAATTCCACTTGCCCACTTCTTTTACCCCCCGTCCCTTTTGAACATTTAGTAGCCGTTTCTACCTTTGTTACAGCCAAATCTCTGTAATGGCCATAATGTCGTAGTTCCATGTACTGATCCATACCCAAAGCTCATCACCTTTGTTCCCGATACTTCTCATTAAAATAGACTGAAATATTCAAAGCATCCAACTGACTGCAATTTTGTCCCATCTTGTGCCTGTTCACCCTCACATTCTCTCTACACACAACAACTAACTGTACACCAACTGCTCCACTCTCTGACCTATCACCCAAGTTCCCATTCATCTGCCAAGCTAGATTACATCTTCCCAAACAACTCCTGCAAACTTGGCCACAAAGATAGGACCAGATTAGTGATATTTAATATGGCTTTGTGCCTGGTAGGTCATGTCGAACCAATCCCATAGACTTTTTGAGAATACCAGAAAAGTTGATGATGGAAAGGTAGTAAACTAGATGAGATATTGGTTTTGCAGAAACCAGTCGCAGTAAACAGTAGCTTCTCTGACTGGAGGCCTGCGACTAATGGTGTGCCGCAGGGATTGGTGCAAATCAATGATCTGGACGATAGGGTGATAAACTGGATCAGCAAATTTGCACATGACATCAAGATGAGGATGGGGGAAATAGAGGACAGCAAAACTGGACCAGTTGGAAAAATGGACAGGTGGAATTTAATGCAGACAAGCATGAGGTGTTAACAGTTTGAGAGGACAACAGGGTAGGAATTGTAGCGATCAGTAAGGCACTGAGAAGTGCAGTACAACAAAAGGATCTGGGAACACAGGTAGAAAGAATGAAAAAAAGTTTTTGCACATTTTTAATCAAGAATATTGAGTTGGGATATTATGTTGAAATTGTGTAAGATGTTGGTACGGCCAAATTTGGAGTATTGTGTTCAATTCTAGTCACCTACCCACAGGAACAATATCAATAAAATTAAGAGTACAGAGATAATTTGCAAGAATGCTGACAGGACTTCAGGACCTGAGTTATAGGGAAAGGCTAGACTTTTTTTTGGAGTATAGACAACTCCAGGGGGAGATCTGATAGGATGCAAAATTATGAGTGAGAAGTATAGACAGGGTAAATGCAAACAGGCATTTTCCACTGAGGTCATGAAGGATTGAAGCTGAAATATTTAAGAGGAACCTGAGGAAGAATTTCTTCACTTAGAGAATGGCGTGAATGTGGAATGAGCTGCCAGTAAAGTGGTGGACACAGGTTCAAGAGAAGTCTGGGTAAGTACATTAATGGGAGGGTATGGAGGGCTATGGTCTAGGTATGGGTCAATGGCACTGGGCAGTACAATTAGATGGCCAAAGGGCCTGTTTCTGTGCTGTACTGCTCTATGACACAGTGACCATGCTGATCAAAAGGGCATATTTCTCTATGCCCCTGAAAATATCAATTGTTATCAAAGTTAAAAACTATGCTTTATAATCTTTCTGTTGAGGTAATTAAGAAGTCATTGTGCGTAGAACCTTGAACAGCTGAAACAATACAAGCTCCAGGAATAGAATAGTATTAAATGTAATTAACCACCAGTCTCTACATTACTACAGCCTTTGGCCAAACTGCCCAAGCAGAACTCAATCCAATGTTTGTTAAAATCCAAAGTGGCAAGAATTACACAAAAACTAAACTAACTATAATAATATGCAGATATTAGTTTCAGAATTGCCTCATGGTATCAAAGCAGTGTTTATAGTCAGTAAACACAGTCAGCAGTTAATTTACAAGCAAAGCTCCATTAATGGCAATAGCATCTTATTCATGAGATAGTGACCAAAATTCCAACCTTGCTCCAACAGTACTATCTTTCTTGCTAATATCTACCCGAGACCCAAGTTTTATATTGCATTCATCAAAGTTGCTGGTGAACGCAGGTCAGGCAGCATCTCTAGGAAGAGGTACAGTCGACGTTTCAGACCGGGACCCTTCGTCAGGACTAACTGAAGGAAGAGTGAGTAAGGGATTTGAAAGTTGGAGGGGGAGGGGGAGATCCAAAATGATAGAAGACAGGAGGGGGAGGGATGGAGCCAAGAGCTGGACGGGTGATTGGCAAAGCGGATACGAGAGGATCATGGGACAGGAGGCCCAGGGAGAAGGAAAAGTGGGGGGGGGGGGGTAGAACCCAGAGGATGGGCAAGGGGTTTCATGAGGGGGACAGAGGGAGAAAAAGGAGAGTGAGAGAAAGTATGTGTGTATATAAATAACCGATGGGGTATGAGGGGGAGGTGGGGCATTAGCAGAAGTTAGAGAAGTCAATGTTCATGCCATCAGGTTGGAGGCTACCCAGACAGATAAGGTGTTGTTCCTCCAACCTGAGTGTGGCTTCATCTTTATAGTAGAGGAGACCGTGGATAGACATGTCAGAATGGGAATGGGAAGTGGAATTAAAATGTGTGGCCACTGGGAGATCCTGCTTTCTCTGGCGGACAGAGCATAGGTGTTCAGCAAAACGATCTCCCAGTCTGCGTCGGGTCTCGCCAATATATAGAAGGCCACATCGGGAGCACCGGATGCAGTATATCACCCCAGCTGACTCACAGGTGAAGTGTCGTCTCACCTGGAAGGACTTCTGGGGCCCTGAATGGTGGTAAGGGAGGAAGCGTAAGGGCAGGTGTAGCACTTGTTCCGCTTACAAGGATAAGTGCCAGGAGGGAGATCAGTGGGGAGGGATGGGGATGAATGGACAAGGGAGTTGCGTAGGGAGCGATCCCTGCGGAAAGCGGGGGGGGGGGGGGAGGGAAAGATGTGCTTAGTGGTGGGATCCTGTTGGAGGTGGCGGAAGTTACGGAGAATATGTTGGACCCGGAGGCTGATGGGGTGATAAGTGTGGACCGGGAAACCCTATTCCTAGTGGGGTGGCAGGAGGATGGAGTGAGAGCAGATGTGCGTGAAATGGGGGAGATGCATTTGAGAGCAGAGTTTAAAGCCTCTTCCTTTAAAAAAGGAGGACATCTCCCTCGTCCTGGAATGAAAAGCCCCATCCTGAGAGCAGATGCGGCGGAGACGGAGGAATTGCGAGGCGATGTGGCCTTCTATATATTGGCGAGACCTGACACAGACTGGGAGATCGTTTTGCTGAACACCTACGCTCTGTCCGTCAGAGAAAGCAGGATCTCCCAGTGGCCACACATTTTAATTCCACATCCCATTCTGACATGTCTATCCATGGCCTCCTCTACTGTAAAGATGAAGCCACACTCAGGTTGGAGGAACAACACCTTATATTCCGTCTGGGTAGCCTCCAACCTGATGGATTGAACATTTGACTTCTCTAACTTCCGCTAATGCCCCACCCCCCTCGTACCCCATCCGTTATTTATATACACACATTCTTTCTCCCACTCTTTTTCTCCCTGTTCCTTTGACTATACCACTTGCCCAGCCTCTGGGTTCCCCCCTCCCCCTTTTTCCTTCTCCTTGGGCCTTCTGTCCCACGATCCTCTCATATCCCTTTTGCCAATCACCTGTCCAGTTCTTGGCTCCATCCCTCCCCCTCCTGTCTTCTCCTATCATTTTGGATCTCCCCCTCCCCCTTTCAAATCTCTTACTAGCTCTTCCTTCAGTTAGTCCTGACGAAGGGTCCCGGCCTGAAACGTCGACTGTACCTCTTCCTAGAGGTGCTGCCTGACCTGCTGCGTTCACCAGCAACTTTGATGTGTGTTGCTTGAATTTCCAGCATCTGCAGAATTCCTCATGTTTGCGTCTTATATTGCATTAGAAGCTGGGTACTGGTGGCATAATAAACACTCAGCGATCTTGAAAAGTTAGTTTAAATGCTCCAATCTTTTACAGTTTGCTTAACCAAACTAGGAAGATGTTGGTTTAATGGTAGGAAGCCATCTCAAGTCATTCCAGTACCCATGTTACACCAAGACACGCTAAAATAAACCAGATTCTGTTGTAGTCCCTACCTTGCTGGGGTGAATGCCAACATGAACTGTGGTACCATTGGCTTTCTCACGCTGCACACGCTCAATATAGATTACATACTTCTTTCTGTACACTTGGACAACTTTGCCGATCTGCTGGCCCTTATAATGACCTCTGACGACCTGCATGCAAAAGAGCAAATATAAAATTCTTAAATTTAATATGAGTGCAACAAAAGTATCCTATACACATCGCATTGGTATTTGGATCCAGTAGCTTTTGACACACACCTTCTTCAAAAACCTGGCAATCGCACGCAGTAGCACTCTCCTCAAACATGAACATATCACAATAAAACCGAACCGCTGCACAATAAAATTGATTGGGAAAAAAACAATCAGTCTCAAAGTTCCAGTCACAGCATCCCCTTCATTTGCTGCCTGGCCTACTGCGTTCACCAGCAACTTTTATGTGTGTTGCTTGAATTTCCAGCATCTGCAGAATTCCTGTTGTTTCCTTACTCTTAATAATTTCTCCTTTGGCTCCTCCCATTTCCTCCAAACTAAAGGTGTAGCTATGGGCACCCGTATGGGTCCTAGCTATGCCTGCCTTTTTGTTGGGTTTGTGGAACAATCTATGTTCCGTGCCTATTCTGGTATCTGTCCCCCACTTTTCCTTCGCTACATCGACGACTGCATTGGCGCTGCTTCCTGCACGCATGCAGAACTCGTTGACTTTATTAACTTTGCGTCCAACTTTCACCCTGCCCTCAAGTTTATGGTCCATTTCCGACACCTCCCTCCCCTTTCTAGATCTTTCTGTCTCTGTCTCTGGAGACAGCTTATCCACTGATGTCTCCTATAAGCCTACTGACTCTCACAGCTATCTGGACTATTCCTCTTCTCACCCTGTCTCTTGCAAAAACGCCATCCCCTTCTCGCAATTCCTCCGTCTCCGCCGCATCTGCTCTCAGGATGAGGCTTTTCATTCTAGGACGAGGGAGATGTCTTCCTTTTTTAAAGAAAGGGGCTTCCCTTCCTCCACTATCAACTCTGCTCTTAAACGTATCTCCCCCATTTCACGTACATCTGCTCTCACTCCATCCTCCCACCACCCCACTAGGAATAGGGTTCCCCTGGTCCTCACCTACCACCCCACCAGCCTCCGGTCCAACATATTATTCTCCTTAACTTCCGCCACCTCCAACGGGATCCCACCACTAAGCACATCCTTTCCTTCCCTCCCCCGCCTCTGCATTCCGCAGGGATCGCTCCCTACACAACTCCCTTGTCCATTCGTCCCCCCCATCCCTTCCCACTGATCTCCCTCCTGGCACTTATCCGTGTAAGTGGAACAAGTGCTACACATGCCCTTACACTTCCTCCCTTACCACCATTCAGAGCCCCAAACAGTCCTTCCAGGTGAGGCATCACTTCACCTGTGAGTCGACTGGGGTGATATACTGCGTCCGGTGCTCCCGATGTGGCCTTTTATATATTGGTGAGACCCGACGCAGACTGGGAGACCGCTTTGCTGAACATCTACGCTCTGTCTGCCAGAGAAAGCAGGATCTCCCAGTGGCCACACATTTTAATTCCACATCCCATTCCCATTCTGACATGTCTGTCCACGGCCTCCTCTACTGTGGAGATGAAGCCACACTCAGGTTGGAGGAACAACACCTTATATTCCGTCTGGGTAGCCTCCAACCTGATGGCATGAACATCGACTTCTCTAACTTCCGCTAAGGCCCCATATCCCCCTCGTACCCCATCTGTTACTCATTTTTATGCACACATTCTTTCTCTCACTCTCCTTTTTCTCCCTCTGAATATACCTCTTGCCCATCCTCTGGGTCACCCCCCCCCCTTGTCTTTCTTCCCGGACCTCCTGTCCCATGATCCTCTCGTATCCCCTTTTGCCAATCACCTGTCCAGCTCTTGGCTCTATCCCTCCCCCTCCTGTCTTCTCCTATCATTTTGGATCTCCCCCTCCCACTTTCAAATCCCTTACTCACTCTTCCTTCAGTTAGTCCTGACGAAGGGTCTCGGCCTGAAACGTCGACTGCACCTCTTTCTATAGATGCTGCTTGGCCTGCTGCGTTCACCAGCAACTTTGATGTATGTTGCTTGAATTTCCAGCATCTGCAGAATTCCTGTTGTTTGCATTGAAACTATCCCCTTCACCTTAAATGCATGCCCTTTGGTATTAAGACATTTTCAACCCTGGGAAAGATACTGCCTCTCATAATCTTGTATACCTCTATCATATCTCCCCTCAGCCACTCCACTCCAGAGCAAACTACCCAAATTTGTCCAAACTCTTGTTCTAGTACACACCCTCCAATCCAGGCAAAATCCTGGTAAATCTCTTCCACATCCTCTCCAAAGCCTCGGCATCCTTCCTGTAATGGGACAACTTAACTGTAACTGTATGCACTACACAAATGCAGCCCAGCTAGCTTTATACAGCTGCAACATAACCTCCTGACTTTTGAAGGCAAATATGCCTTATGCCTTCCTAACTACCCTATTGAGCTGTATAACCACACATAGGAAATCATTTCAAAATACCTAAAAGAGAAGAAACCAATAGCTAAGAAAAATAACTAAAATCTTGGCTAAAGTTACTGAAGAATCAGAAAAGATAGAAAAAGAGGTGCCTTAAGATAAAATTCCTAAGTGTCCAACTACATGACTAATTTCACTGCCACAAATAGTGGTGAATGCCTACAGACCAGAAGAACTCCGATGTCAGAAGACTGTAGGAAAGGGGCAGTTTGGAATCCAATGCAATTTTAATCATAGTTCACGTCAGCTATTTGGGAATGAAGCTGACTTAAATTTAGGGCCTATGTGAGTCATAAAGTGGTAATGGACAAAGCAATTAAAATAGCAAAATGTAACTACTTTAAGCAAAGATGTACAATGACCAATGAAAATCCAGGAGTTTGGACCTATTGTCCTTAACAAGAGAAAATCAGCAGACGCTGGAAATCTGAGCAACACACACAAAATGCTGGAGGAACTCAGCAGGTAAGGCAGCATCAATGGAAAAAAAAAAGCAGTCAATGTTTTGGGCCAAAACACTTTGGCAGGACTGTGGGAAAAATGCTGAGGGGTAGATTGAAAAGGTGATGGTAGAGGGGGAGAGAAACATCAGGCGATAGGTGAAACCTGCAGGGGGAGGGACGAAGTAAATAGCTGGGAAGTTGATTGGTGAAAGAGACAGAAGGCCATGGAAGAAAGAGAAACAGGGGAGAAGCACCAGAGGTAGGCGATGGCAGGCGGAGAAAAGGTGAGAGGGAAAAGGGGATGTAAATTGGTGTGGGGGGGGGGGGGGGAGGAGTTACCGTAAGTTTGAGAAATCAATGTTCATGCCATCAGGTTGGAGGCTACCTAAACAGAAGATGTTCCTCCAACCTAAGTGTGGCCTCATCACAACAGAATAAGAACGGGAAGTAGAATTAAAATGGGTGGCCACTGGGAGAGCGCTTGTTTTGGCAGACAGAGTGTACATGCTCATCTCCCAACCTATGCTGGGTCCCACCGATATACAGGAGGCCACACCGTGAGTACCGAACACAATAAATGACCCCAACAAACTCACAGGTGAAGGCTCTGAATAGCATTGAGGGAGATGTGTAGGGGTAGGTGTGGCACTTGTACTGCTTGCAAGGATCAGTGCCAGGACAGAGATCAGTGGGGACGGACGAATGGATAAGGGAGTCCATCCCTGCGGAAAGCAGTAAGTGGGGAGTGAAAGATGTCCTTGGTGGTGGGATTCTGTTGGAGGTGGTGGAAGTTTTGGAGAATTATGTGCTGGACACAGAGGCTGGTGGGGTGGTAGGTGAGGACAAGAGGAACCCTATCCCTGGTAGGGTGGTGGGAGGATGGGGGTAAGAGCAGAGGTGCAATTCAAGAGATGAGGGCAGCATTGATGGTGGAGGGAGGGAAGTTCCTTTCTTTGAAAAAGGACATCTCCTTCGTTCTAGAATGAAAAACCTCATCCTGAGAGCAGATGTGATGGAGGAATTGAGAGAAGGGGATGGCATTTTTACAAATAGCAGGGTGGGATGAGGTATAGTCCAGGTAGCTGTGGGAGTCCGTGGATTTGTAACAGACATCGGTGGATAAGCTGTTCTCCGGAGATAGACAGTGAGATGGAGAAAGGGAAGGGAGATGTTGGGAATAGACCAGGTGAATTTGACGGCAGGGTGGAAGTTGGAGGCAAAGTGGAAGAAGTGGATGAGCCCAGTACGGATGCAGGAAGTAACACCACGCAGTCATCGATGTAGTGTAGGAAAAGCGGGGGACAATCACCAGCGTAGACTTGAAACATAGGCTGTTTTCTGTAACCGACAAACAGGCAGTCATAGCTGGGACCCAGGCGAGTGCCCATGGCTACCGCTTTTGCTTGAAGGAAGTGGGAGCAGCCAAAGCAGAAATTATTTCGATTGAGGACGTGTTCCGCCAGGCAGAGGAGAGTGGTGGTGGAGGGGAACTGGTTAAGTCTGGCGTCCAGAAAAAAATGGAGAGTGTTGAGGCCTTCCTGGTGAAGGATGGAGGTGTACAGGGACTGGATCCCAGAACGTGTTGCTGGGAAACGCCTTCCTGCCTGTTGGAGCAGCTCGTTTCCTCCATGCAGTCCACTGAATCCAGTAAAAATAAAATATGATGGGGGCCAGGGAACTTGAAATCCTTGAAAAGATCAAGAGCACTCAAAGTGTAGGCAGGAAGGGACTGAACCAGGGGTACCCAGTCAATAAGGTTGATGGTAGTGTGGGAGACGATGGCCTGGTGTAACTTAGTGGGGTCCTGATCGAGGGGTAAGTAAGAGGTGTCTGAGAGTTGGTGTTAGGCCTCAGCAAGGTAGAGGTCAGTACGCCAGACCATTACAGCACCTCCCTTGTCTGCGGATTTGAAGGTGAAGTTAGGATTGGTGTGGAGGGAGTGGAATGTCCTTAAGCTCTCTTCATACAACAAACTTGCCTGCCATCCATCCATCTGGTGGATCTTTGCTGCAATCCTCCTGACCGCAAGCATATCTTCCTTCAATATGAAGACCACACCTGTACATAATTCTTAAGCACCTTATATAATTAGAGCAAGTCTACTCTTCCCTCTTATACTGAACAAATGCCTACGTTTTGTTTAACTCTCTGTACAAAAATATTCAACTCCCAACAAACACTAATTCCATGAAACCTAACAACATAGGAGCAGAATTAGGCACTCAGCTGAAGTCTACTCCACCATGGTAGATATATTATTCATCTCAACCTCTCTCCTACGTTTTCCTCATCTGGTCTGCACTATGTCAGGCATAGCCTTCCTCTGCTTTATTTCCTCCACTACTCTGCAACTTGAGACAATTTTTATTTCTAACTTTTCCTAGCTCTGAGAAAATATCATCAATCTGATACAGCAACTCTCTCCACAGATGCAACATTGTATATTTACACCAGTTTTTCTGCATGGCTGAGTAGAAATGATTACCAGTGGGCCACTGAAGCCTCATTTTCCATCCTGGCAGTAACAGACACAAAAAAACACTTAAAATCTGAAATTGGAAGTGCTAATAATTCTCTCCGAAATGGATCTGAGAGCAGTTACAATGCAGTATATGTCTAAGGAAACGCTAACACCATCACCAGCTTTTGATTTGTCCACCCAGCTGATACAATTATTCACATTATTACAGCGTTATAACAAATCAAGAATTCGGACTACATCATACACATTGGGTGCAATCTCAGATAGAATCCCAGGTTAATTTTCAGAAGATAACTTTTCTTGTTCTCTTTCCATACCTGAACTTCATCATCTTTGCGTATGGGCATTGAGCGAACATTATATTTTTGCCTCAACTCCTTAGACAGCGGGGAGGACATGATTTTCCTGCGGATGTGAGACGGAGCATTGAAGTGCCTCTTGCGATTCTTCCTCCGGGAAGACGTTACAAATGGGTTGAATTTCATGTTGGCTACACGGAGAATAAATGCAGAGGTTTAAGCCGGTACGGGTCTAAAACCAAAAGCACAAAATGCTACCTTAACAGGCAGCAGAAATAATTGCTCTGCGTCAGTCGTGGAGCCAGAGCCAACCCAAGCCCGGTAACAGGGTGCAGTAAACGCCAAGCCCTCAGTCCACCGTCCCCGGCCCTTCTAACAGGCCCCGCGGGCTTCAACAGTTGCCTTGCCATTCCGCACACCATCTTTCCAAAAAATATTAACGCAAACATCAGGTGTATTGCTCCCCCAAATAATATCGGCAATTGATTGGCCCGGAAAAGCTCGCAAGCCATCGGATGTTGGCTGATATTAAAGAAGGACTCTTACCGCCCTCCCGGATTGCTTATGGCCGCCAGAAGAAAAGAGAGAACACGCATGCGCCGTGCCCGCTCGTCACTTTCCAATTCGCGCGAGATTCCAGAGGGGCTCCGATACCGAAGCACCGTACTGTACCAAGAGGAAGTCTTTCTTCAAGAGCAGGTTCTGGAAATCCGAGCAACACACGCACAGTGATGGAGGAACTCTGCAAGCCAGGCAGCATCTATGGGGGAGAAAAAAAAGTACAGTCGACGTTTCGGGCGGAAACCCTTCAGCAGGACCTTTCCCTCCTGTTTCACGGCTAATTTTCCCAAAGAAAATTGAAATATCAGATGGATTACTAATAAAACGTTGATCCGGCAGTTTATGAAATTGACACAGGAGTTTTGTTGATTGTCAAGTTTTGGGCTCAGTGTTTGGAGTAGAACTTGATTCGAAAGTGTTTTTAACTCATGTAAAAATGCCCCCCCCCAACCCTCGCATTAGGTTGGGAGATAAACAGTATAAAGTTCGCACTTTCATTAGGCACAAGAAAAACTTCAATATAAATGACTGAAAAGGATAGTTGTATGGGACAAAAAGGTGAGTGAGTATGTCTCAAGCGATGAGGACCACCTTGAGTGAGTGTATCGTGACTTTCGCGTGAGTTTGATTAGTAGGGAGAGTCTGCGCAGGTCATCAACTTTATACTTCATTGTTGGCAAACAATTGATACCAGAGCGTACAATCATCATAGCGATATTTGATTCTGTACTTTCCGCTCCCTGGATTACAAATCGATAGTAAATATTAAAAACTTAAATTATAAATCATGAATAGAAAATAGAAAAATGGAAACTAAGGTAGTGCAAAAAAACCGAGAAGCAGGTCGGGATATTTGGAGGGTACAGCCCAGATCCGGGTCAGGATTCGTTCAGCAGTCTTATCACAGTTGGAAAGAAGCTGTGCCCAAATCTGGCCATACAAGTCTTCAAGCTCCTGAGACTTCTCCCAGAGGGAAGAGGGACAAAAAGTGTGTTGGGTGGGTGGGTTGTGTCCTTGATTATCCTGACAGCACTGGAGGATAAAGTTATATAATCACAAACATATTATTTCCCATCTGGGCCCATCGTCTTCCTTGGATTTATCTTCGGAAGGCCCTTCTAACGTCCTCCTCGGTGACGATGAATCTTGATGCCACCAGGTCCGGTTCATCCGGCAGGAGCGGGACACTCCTGTTCGAATCTTGCGTAGAATACGTTAAGTTCATCAGGAAGAGAAGCGCCACAGTTATTTTATTTTCTCAACCTAGTCTATCTGGCTTAACCAGCAAGATGAAAGTCAAGGCGACTGCATAAAGGTCACGATGCAGTGGATGACTAGGGCAATCTATATGTCTTTCTCTGCTCTTTGCGTTCCAGAATGTGTGCTGGGGAACACCTTCCTGCCCATTGGAGCAGCTCGTTGTTTCCTCCACGCAGTCCACCAAATTGGGTAGACAAGCCCGAGGTCACCAAGGGTTCAAAAGCCCCGACAGCCTGTCAAAGCCATTGTCACATCCAACCAGCCAACTTGGAGCCACAGGTGAAGGACCTACCTTGGAAGGTGCGCCAGGTCTTCACACCAGAGGTGCTACCCCTCCCTAACACCCCACATTCTCCTATAGGGGCAGGTGTGTATGTAATGTATTAATAGTAGGCCAAAATATAACAAAGTCAAAAATAGCTCTTCAGTGTGAAATAAATATGAAAGCACAAATAGTTGGTTAGTTGTTGATATAAATAGTCAGGGGATTCTTAATGCTGGGGTGTCGAATCAGTACCCAAGTACTGAAGTACAAGTTTTTGAAGGAACCAACAAACATACACATCCCCCCCCCCACCCAACTTGGCAATGCCAGGCAGCATCCCAAGGGGTGAAAAAGGAGGGTGGGATTAAGCAAGAAGCTGGAAGGTGATGAGTGGAAGAGGTAACAGTCCAACAAGGACTGTGGACCATGGAAAAAGTGAAGATGCTGGGGCAGTGAGAAGGGGTGGGAGGGGAACCAGTAAAAGGGGAAAGGGGGAGAAATTAAAATTTTTGGAGAAACAATGCTCATGTCATCAAGTTAAGGCTATCCAGGTGGAATGAGGTTTTGCACCTGCAATCTGAGAACAGTCTCAGCATGGCATTAGAGAAGGCCAAGGACCAATGTGTTAGAATGGGCAGTAGAATTGAAATGGCTGGTCACCAGGAAATCCTGCCTTTTGTGGTAAACAGAGCAAACATGCTCAAAGCAGTTCCCCAGTGGGAGACCACACAGGGAGTACTTAGTACAGTCAAATGACTCTGAAAGACTCATAGGGGAAGTGTCACCTCACCTGGAAGGACTGTTTGTAGCCCTGAATGGTGGTGAGGAAGTTGTAGGGGCAGGTATAGTACTTGTCCTGCTTGCTGGGCAAAGGCCTGGACAGAGACCCTATTTTAATGGCCTGTTGACCACTCAAGTTATTACAGCTATTTAAATAGTAAAACATTAAAATGGATAAAAAGTTTTTAAGCAATTAAAGGTTGATAACTTGTCGGATTTAAAATAGTGACAGAAAGAAAACTAAGGGAAACAGAAGGATTCAAAAGCTGATGCAGGAAAATGTTAGTGCAAGAACATGCTCAAATCTTACAGCAGCAACAAACATAATTTGGACTTTATGAAAGATGATATGAATACAATTTTGGTTCTGCAGTTATTGGTAGAGTGGAACAGGCTCTGAGGCAGACTTGTTAAAGTAGTTAAGTATTTGTAAAGTAAACACTGGAAACACTTACTACAGAAAAACAGTGTTACAGATTTAAGACCCTTTGTCAGACAGGTTAAAGATGTTTACCCAGTCATTGCAAGAAAATTATTCCAAAATGAATCACAATTCAACTTTAGCAGGAATTTCAAAGGGTTATCATTTGACATCTCACCTAGATTGTAACAAAATACAAATACTAATTTTAATGCACAATAAGCCTTTATTAAAAGTTTGAATACACTGTATAAATAATGAAAATATCTTCAACATTCAGGGTCCATCTGAAAGGTAAATGAGCAATTACATACAAATTACAATAAACATAGCTGAAAGTTTCTGGTAATTGGCATTCAGAAGTCATATTCCATTGATGGTAATTCAATTTCGATTCCATCCAGGTCTGCCGATACACCAGTTTTATCGAAATCCAACAAATCTACAAGTTAAAAGATAGATATGTAGTTTCATCACCACAAAGAAAGCTCAGTTAAGTAAAAATAAAAACAGTACATACTGGATTCGTTTACAGGTGAAAGCTGTTTCATAGGTGAAGGGACTTTATTCAGCACTTTTTCCATTAAAGCTCCTTCCTTCTCAAGAAAAGAGAGTGGCAAGCCTGCCAGACAGTTGTGATCGAGCCTGTGTTCCTCTGGCAAATTAAAATCTTCAAAGTCTGCAAGTAAAGGTTAAAAGTTTAACTTTTCTAAACCTGAAATCCAGACCCGTTTTTCTTAACTGCATACAATTTGACAAGGCTTTTCATTCACTCAAGGAAACAAGATTGAACCTGCAGTTTCTACAGAAAGAGTACACATCTGGTGGGGGGGGGGGCGCAGGAAAAGAGGAGAAAGGAAACTTACAAAAATTTGTCTTGTGAAGATCTTTGTTACAAGAACTACCCTTTTTTTTGCTGCAAGTTTTTAAAAGATATTTTAAAAAGCTTGATTATAACACTAGTACTCTAGCAAATGCCCCCGGGTTCTCCAGAGGCAATTGTGCTTGAAATTGCTGGTTGAAAGTTATAGCAAACCATTTCCATTGTTAGATTCTTCAGGTAAGTCACTAACAGTTACTGAAAAATAGATACAACACAGGCAAAGAGATAGTTTCTGGTAAGTTACTTCCACTGATGCAATTTCAGTTCTTAAATCTTTCTTCATAACATTCTTCCCTTGAATGCATCCCACAGAAGTTTTCAGTCACTTACCAAAAGGATCAAATGGAATGAAAGCTTCAATTTCAGGATAGTCCTCAGGTTTCTCAGTGGGACATCTTGGAGGCTCTGAATTGGATGTCTTTTCTGCAGGCTGCAAATACATGCATTAATGATCAGAAAGGGTTAAAGAATATAGAGGTGCTGATCTAAGGTTAGCTTTCAGAATAAAACTATACACCTCTTCAGTTCTATGGTGCTACAGGTCTGAGGGGTGAAGGAAATATTTCTACTTCTATTTCTCATTTTGGAAAGCAAGAATTAAGCTCCTGATTTGAAAGATTAAAACAAAACAAACTATCACTCTGCAACAAAGCAGATTTAGCATTTAATGAATCAGAAGGAAGAGAAGTGAACAAAGCAAGGAGAGGGTGGGGAAGTGAAGTATTTAATCATTCAGGAAGGGGGTCAGATATTGGCTTCAGATGATATTGAATGCTCACTTTCCTTCTCAGAGGACAAAGTGCCATAGCTGCAACTTTGGAATCAACAGCACTACTTTATTCCTTACTATTGCTCAGCTTTAAAAGAGAACCATGAAGAAAATGTCGACCAAATCTTCAGCAAAGCATTTTGTCTTACATTCAGAACAGTAAGAAAACTGAATTATTTGCATTCAGCTCCCTGAAACCCACATTCTTTGAAGGAGGACATATCCTGGAAAAGAAAGCCTCATCAGCAAGTTTAAAAGCATCTTCATCTGCCCTCCCTCACCCACCCGGCTTCACCCATTCCTTCCAGCTCGAAATCCTTCCCCACCCACCCCCAACTTCTCCCTTCATCAAGACTGGAAGGGAAGGGTCTCAGCACAAAACAACAACTGTTTATTCATTTCCATAGATGCTGCCAGACCTGCTGAGTTCCTCAAGTATTGTGTTGCCCTGGACTTCCTGGCATATGATGAACCTCATGTTATGTTTCTTACTATCCAGTTTGTTAACATGAGAGTGTCCCTTGTTACATGCTCCAAATATACCCATTTTTATCTTGGGATGGAAGACAAAATTGAAATTAAATATTTGATCTGAGCTACTACCTGTTATTGCTACACATAATGGCAGTGATGCAGAAGTTGTGGGGGGGGGGGGAAGAGAAGAAAACACTGCAGATTAAACTCAGGTAATTTAATCAAGAAATGTGGGGCAAAATTGTAACTATATGTTATAATTATGTGGCTTTTGTTAGTTTTTAAGTCAGGTTGTCATGTGTTTCCGTGATATCATTCTGGGAAAACATTGTATCATTTCTTAATACATGCATTACTAAATGGCAATAAAAGAGGACTGCATGTCCTCACAATCTAATCTAATATTCATGAAATAATGGCTGAAAATAATAAAGACTGGGAAAAAAAAAGCTACCCAACACAGGAGTTTCCAATTAAACTATTCAGTTGGACATTTATTCAGCATTAAAAAAAGTTCCCTCCAAAAGGATAATGAGGATAGAATTTAAATACCTTGGTTGTTTTAAGTGTTTTTACATTACTGTGCAGTTTGCAGGCTTTTGCTTTTCCCTTTTTCTGAGTGTGATTAATCTTGATATCTGTACGCAAAAGACAGTTCACATCTCCCAGTGCCTTTCTTGCAGACTGCTGCAAGTGAGGTGTTACGGTTACTATCTTTCCAGCTTTGGGGGTCTGTAGTGGAGCTGCTTCAGATAAAAGTAGAGGAGAATTCACAAACAGACATTTCAAAATTCACGCAAACACAGATCAGTACTAGACATTTGTATTCAGGCAGAGTTCTTACTCCCTAGGTAGATTGGAGGGGGATACTGGTGGGGATGACAGCAGAACAGAGGTGGCAGAGATTTCAGGGAAAAGTTCACAAGGTACAGGATAGACATGTCCCACAGAAGAATGCCTTAAATGGCAACTGTGGCTGACAGGGGAAGTGGAGAACTATATGAAAGCCAAGGAAAGGGATACAAGGTAGCAAAAAGTTACTGGGAAGTTAGATGATTGGGAAGCATTTAAAATCCAACAAAAGGCAATTAATAAAGCTATAAAAGAGAAAATACAAAATGAGGGCAAACTAGCCAATAATATAAAGCAGGATACTAAAAGATTTCTCAGTTATATTTTACTTGAGACACAGATGGCAGAGGAACTGAATGCGTATTTTGCAACAGTCTTCACAGTGCAAGACATCTGCAGTATACCAGACATTCAAGAGTGTCAGGGAAGTGAAGTTTGTGCAGTGAAAATTACAACTGAAGGTGCTCAGGAAACTTAATGGTGGATAAATCTCCTGGACCTGATGGAATGCACCCTCAGATTCTTAAGGAAGTAGCTAGAGAGATTGCAGAGGCATTAACAATAATCTTTCAAGAATCAATAGATTCTGGCATTGTACCAGATGCTGGAAAATTGCAAATGTTACTCTGCTATTGAAGAAGGGTGGGAGGCAGCAGAAAGGAAGCAACAGACTAATTAGCCAGACATCAGTGGTTGGGAAGTTCTTGGAATTGGTTGTTAGGGATGAGATTACAGAGTACCTGGAGGCACATGAAAAGATAGACCAAAGCCAGAATGGTTTCCTGAAAGGAAAATCCTGCCTGACGAATCTACTGCAATTTTTTGAGGAAATTACAAGCAGGTAGACAAAGGAGATGCGGTAGATGTGGTCTACTTGGATTTTCAGAAGGCCTTTGACAAGGTGCCACACGAGGCTGCTTAGCAAGATAACAGCCCATGGAATTACAGGAAAGTTACTAGCATGGGTGAAGCATTGGCTGATCAGCAAATAACAGAATGGAAATAAGAGGATCCTATTCTGGCTGGCTGCCGGTACCAGTGGAGTTCCACAGCGGTTGGTGTTGGGACTGCTGCTTTTTACAATGCATGTCAATGATTTGGAGGATGGGATTAATGGTTTTGTGGCTAAATCTGCCGATGATACAAAGATAGGAGGAAGAGCGGGTAGTGTTGAGGAAACAGAGCCTGCAGAGAGACTGTTGGAAAGTTTATGGTCATGCACTTTTGTGGAAGAAATAAACAAGCAGACTATTATCTAGATGAGGAGAGAATTCAAAATGCAGAGATGCAAAGGGACTTGGGAGATGTAAAGGTTCACCTCCAGGTTGAGTCAGTGGTAAAGGCGGCAAATGCAATGTTGACATTCATTTCTAGAGGTATAGAATACAAGAGCAGGGATGTGATG
This sequence comes from Mobula hypostoma, assembly GCF_963921235.1. Taxonomy (NCBI): domain Eukaryota; kingdom Metazoa; phylum Chordata; class Chondrichthyes; order Myliobatiformes; family Myliobatidae; genus Mobula; species Mobula hypostoma. Next base: position 66,061,047 of record NC_086103.1, on the reverse strand, counting down.
TTGAGGCTCTATAAAGGCACTCGTGAGAACACACTGAGTATTGTGCAGTTTTGGGCTCCTTACTTTGGAAAGGACATACTGACATTAGAACGTTCAGAGAAGATTCAGTGAATGATTCCAGGAATGAAAGGGTTACCATATGAGGAACATCTGGCAGCTTTTGGGCTGTATTCCCTGGAGTCAGAAGAATGGGGTGGGGGGGGGGGTCTCATAGAAACATTCCAAATGTTCAAGGCCTGAACAGATTAGATATGGCAAAGTTGTTTCCCATGGTAGGGGAGTCTAGGATAACAAAGGCACGACTTCAGGATTGAAGGACACCCATTTAGAACAGAGATGTGGAGAAATTACTTTAGTCAGAGGGTGGTAAATCTGTGGTGTTTATTGCCAAGAGTGGCTGTGGAGGCCAAATCACTGGGTGTATTTAAGGCAGAGGTGGATAGGTTCTTGATTAGCAGGGCATCAAAGAATATGGGGAGAAGGCAGGGGAGTGGGGATGACTGGAAGAATTGGATCAGCCCATGATTGAATGGCAGAGCAGGCTTGGTGGGCTGAATGGCCTACTTCTGCTCCTATATCTTACGGTCTTAAAAAAAAAGGTGAGAGTTAGTAATGAACCACTGGAATGATGATGCTGCTGATGCAGTAATGGGGGACAAAGAAATGGCAGATGAACTGAATGGGTACTTGCATCATTCTTCACTGTGGAAGACACTAGCTGTATGCCAGAGGTCTGTGAGTGTCAGGGAACAGGAGTGAGTGGCATTGCTATTACAAAAGGCAAAGGTGCAATGCAAGCTCAAAGGTCTTAAGGTGGGTAAGTCACCTGGGCCAGATGGACTACATCCCAGATTCCTGAGAGGGGTTGCTGAAGAGATTTACAGATGCATAGGTCATATTTTTCAAGGATCACTTGATTATGGCATGGTCCCAGAGGACTGGAAGATTGCAACTATCACTCCATTCTTTAAGAAGGGAAGAAGGAAAAGAAAATTATAAGCCAGTTAGCCTAATCTCAGTGGTTGGGGAAGTATTCATTATTAAGGACGAGGTTTCGGGGTACATGGATACTAATGATAAAATAAGTCAAAGTCAGCATGGTTTCTGTAAAGGGAAATCTTGCCTGACAAATCTGTTAGAATTCTTTAAGGAAATAACAAGCAGGGTGGACAAAGGAGAGGCAGTGGATGTCATTTACTTGGATTTTCAAAAGGCATCTGAAAAGGTGACTCACATGAGGCTGCTGAACAAAATCCTGTGGTGTTACAGGCCAGATACTGGCATCGATAGAGGAATGGCTGACAGGCAGGAGGCAGCCAGTGGGAATAAGGGGGTCTTTTCTGGTTAGCTGCCAGTTCCTCAGGGGTCATTATTGGGACTGCTACTTTTCACATTGTTTGTCAGTGATATAGATAATGGAATTAACAGCTCTGTGGCAAAGTTTGCAGATTATACAAAGATAGGTGGAGAAGTAGGTAGTGTTGAGAAAGCAATGCAATTGCAGAAGGACTTAAATTGGAAAAATGGGCAAAAAAAAGTGGCAGATGGAATATAGTACTGGGAAATGTATAATAATGCACTTTGGTAAAAGGAACAACAGTGCAGACTATTAAACAGGAAGAAACTTCAAACACCAGAGGTGCAAAGGAACTTGGGAATCTTCACGCAAGACTCCAGGAAGGTTAATTTACAGGTCAAATCTGCGGTAAAGGAGGCAAATGCAAAGTTGGCATTTATTTCAAGAGGAATAGAAAAAAAACAAGCTTTGCAAGACACCAGTCAGGCTGCATTTGCAGTATTAACATTTTTGGGCCCCTTATCGCAGAAAGAATGTGTTATCACTGAGGAGAGCCCAGAGGATGTTCATGAATCTGGGAATGAAGGGGTTAACATATGAGGATCATTTGGCAGATTTGGGCTTGTACTTACTGGAATTTTGAAGAATGCGTGGGGATCTTATTGAAAGGACTAGATAGGGTGGATGTGGAGAGGATGTTTCCTATGATGGGGGTATCCAGAACTAGAGGGCACAGCCTCAAAATTGAGGGAAGACCTTTTAGAAGAGGAGGAGAATTTTTTTAGGGTAAAAATGAGTGGTGAACCTATGGAAAGCTCTGCCACAGACTGCAGTGGAGGCCAAGTCTACAGGTACATTTAAAGCAGAAGTTGATAAATTCCTGATTAGTTGGGGCATCAAGGGATTATAGTGAGAAGGCAGGTGTACGTATGGGGTTGAATGGGATCTGGGATCAGCCATGATGGAATGGCAGTGTGAACGCAATGGCCCAATTCTGCTCTGATGTCTTATGGTCTTAATATAGTCCACAAGTTAATAGCAGCTTTTCCCCCCCCCAAAATGCAAGTGTTTAAAAAGCCACTTCAGAGTAGACTCTACCCACGCCACTAAATTGGACTTCACTATTTTAATTGGAAAATGGATTTGGAAATAGAAAAATCATTGCAGTTCCTTTACTCAGTAGGTCAATTTCATGACAATAAACACCATTTTGTTAAGATAAGGTTATCAGTCCAGTCTATTATACTTACAAGGATGTAGCTTTGGGTGCCTTTTGGTGTGGGTACTTAAGAGTTCATTTTCTTTCTCCACAAATATTCTCAATGCCATTTCAATTATATATCACTGCACAAACTAAAACAAGTGTATTAGTCCACTTTAATGCAGAAAACCTACTGAATAAAAAGACAAAATACTAAAAAGGACACAAGATATTAACCACCATTTAATGCAGTATTATATACTGTTAGCCAAAATATTTCTGCACAGCAACAAATGTAACATCCATAGAATGAATTAGTCATCCCAAAGAAAAAACATTCTCCTTTGTCTTTAAGAAAAATAAAAACACAATCATCAATAAGTGAAAATATAGTAATATACAGGCATCCATTAGTCTCATGAGACCATGGATTTGCACCTTGGAAGGCTTCCAGGGTGCAGGCCTGGGCAAGGTTGTATGAAAGACCAGCAGTTGCCCATGCTGCAAGTCTCCCCTCTCCACACCCGCGATGTTGTCCAAGGGAAGGGCATTAGGTCCATTACAGCTTGGCACCAGTAGTGTCACAGAGCAATGTGTGGTTAAGTACCTCACTCAAGGACAAAACACACTGCCTCAGCTAAGACTCAAACTAGCAACCTTCAGATCACTAGACCAACACGGTAACCACTTGGCCACAAAAATAATCACCAAGTTACAGATGTTGGATATTCACTAAATAACACCTTAGTTTTGCCAAAATGTCTCCGATACCAAATATAAACTTGATTCTCTTTCCACAGATCTTCCCCAAACTGCAGAGTACTTCTAGTATTTCCCAATTGTATTCTTGAAGTTCCTTTTAAAACTTGTTATTAAAATAGTGGTTTGCCCAAAAAGTTAGGCCCAACTGTTTCCAACTAATCTATTAATTGGACAAGCTTATTTAGCATAAATAAAAGCTCCCTAGATCACGCAGTATCGACCACAATCTGTTGGTTAACTTAACGAGCCATACGCACTTTCCCTCTATGATCATAACTATACATTCTTTGCATCCTTGTTAACTTTGCATTCAGAGTCTAACTTTATCATTTGATGATGAGGTTAGCTTTGGAGGTCGTTTCGGAAACCAAACAGTTTAAAAACACCATTACTCCTTAAAATTAGTATAAGCAGATCACACCAACCAAATTTACACAAACGGCTTACAACACGGTACTACAACAGTCCAAAATTAAACGGCAATTCTACAGATTTAAGCATACAATGATTAAAAACAAGGTCACTCACACCAGCTCGTTAGTTGGAAGTAATCACAAACCATCTCAACGACGTCTCAACTTCATCGTTTTTAAATGACGCCGAGCGGCAACCTGCCCCGTGATTGGTTGGGTCAGGAAACTTCACTGGTCAACCCACGACAACAGCGACCCTACAGCCTGGCGGACGCATCTGCAGCCTGCGCTGGAAAGCGGAACTCGTTGATGCCTTGCCGTAAAGATCTTTACCCAATACATTTCTAAGCATTAAAATATTTATTATAAGAGCATATAGGATTGAATATATTTTCCAAAAACTGAATGGATTTGGCTTTTAGTTTCCACCCAGGAACATACTAATAATGGCTCATTTATTTGCAAGGGAAATAATTCGGGGATATTACCAACGTTCTACAGATTCCTTAAAGGTTGTTATGGAGTGGAAGTGGGCAAACGCTCCCACTGCCTCTTAAATGCTCCCAATGGCGTGCGCCTCAAATCGCCTCTGACAACCAGGTCCTGGTTTAGCTAAGCCCGGCGGAACCGTTTGTACTGACAGGAGAAGGGGCAAAAGGCGAGTTATTGGCTTCAAACCCAGTCGCTTCGGGCAGATGGGGCTCGTCAGCCGTGGTTTGCACTCATCTAGGAGAAGGAAAACTCCGACCTCAAACATCCGCCGCCTTGCGGCTATACCGTCCCAAAGGGAAGGCTTCAAGGAAAAATCCAGAGGTGGATTCCCTAAGGCAGTCCTACGTTGAGTTCAATGCTGACTGACAACTCCTGCGACACCGTTCGTGCAAACTGAATCAGTATCTCATAAACATGAGGAATTCTGCAGATGCTGGAAATTCAAGCAACACACATCAAAGTTGCTAGTGAACGCAGCATCTCCAGAAAGAAGTACAGTCGACGTCGCGTCTCGGCCTGAAACGTCGACTGTACCTCTTCCTAGAGATGCTGCCTGGCCTGCTGCGTTCACCAGCAACTTTGATGTGTGTTGCTCGGTATCTCATGTTCCTTTGGATCCATCAGCTGCTTGGGGGGTGGGGGGGAGGAGCCTGTTACCTGGGCAACAGCTTGCTCTTTGTATCGTACTGTCCTGGTTTAAACATAGAGACATAGAAAACCTACAGCACAATACAGGCCCTTCGGCCCACTAAGTTGTGTCCAATATGTCCTTATCTTAGATATTACCCAGGGTTACTCATTGCCCTCTATTTTTCTAAGTTCCATGCACCCATCGAGGAGTCTCTTAAAAGACCCTGTCATATCCGCCTTTATCACCATTGCCGGTAGCCCATTCCATGCATTCACCACTCTCTGCGTAAAAAACTTACCCCTGACATCTCCTCTGCACCTACTTCCAATCACCTTAAAACTGTGCCCTCTCGTGCTAGCCATTTCAGCCCTGGGAAAAAGCCTCTGACTATCCACACGATCAATGCCTCTCATTATCTTGTACACCTCTATCAGGTCACCTCTCATCCTCCTTCGCTCCAAGGAGAAAAGGTCGAGATCACTCAACCTATTCTTATAAGGAATGCTCCCCAATCCAAGTAACATCCTTGTAAATCTCCTTTGCACCCTTTCAATGGTTTCCACATCTTTCCTGTAGTGAGGTGACCAGAACTGAGCACAGTACTCCAAGTGGGGTCTGACCAGGGTCCTATACAGCTGCAACATTACCCCTCAGCTCCTAAACTCAATCCCACGATTGATGAAGGCCAACACACTGTATGCCCTCTTAACCACAGAGTCAACCTGCAGAGCAGCTTTGAGTGTCCTATGAACTCAGACCCCAAGATCCCTCTGATCCTCCACACTGCCAAGAGTCTTACCATTAATGCTATATTCTGCCATCACATTTGAACTACCAAAATGAACCACCTCACACTTATCTGGGTTGAATTCCATCAGCCACTTCTCAGCCCAGTTTTGCATCCTATCGATGTCCTGCTGTAACCTCTGTCAGCCCTCCACACTATCCACAACACCCCCAACCTTTGTGTCATCAGCAAATTTACTAACCCATCCCTCTACTTCCTCATCCAGGTCATTTATAAAAATCACTAAGAATAGGGGTCCCAGAACAGATCCCTGAGGCACACCACTGTTCACCAACCTCCATGCAGAATATGACCCGTCTACAACCACTCTTTGCCTTCTGTGGGCAAGCCATTTCTGGATCCACAAAGCAAGGTCCCCTTGGATCCCATGCCGCCTTACTTTCTCAATAAGCCTTGCATGGGGTACCTTATCAAATGCCTTGCTGAAATCCATATACACACATCTACTGCTCTATCTTGAGCGACGTGTTTAGTCACATCCTCAAAATTTCAATCAGGCTGGTAAGGCACGACCTGCCTTTGACAAAGCCATGCTGGCTATTCCTAATCATACTATGCCTCTCCAAATGTTCATAAATCCTGCCTCTCAGGATCTTCTCCATCAACTTACTAACCACTGATGTAAGACTCACTGGTCTGTAATTTCCTGGGCTATCTCTACTCCCTTTCTTGAATAAGGGAACAACATCCGCAACCCTCCAATCCTCCGGAATCTCTCCCGTCCCCATTGATGATGCAAAGATCATCACCAGAGGCTCCGCAATCTCCTCTCCTCAGTAGCCTCGGGTACATCTCATCTGGTCCCGGTGACTTATCCAACTTGATGCTTTCCAGAAGCTCCAGCATGTTGTGGTTTGCTTATGAAGTGGACAGCTGGGACATGGCATTAATGGTTGAACCTCAACTGACGGAGGTCCTCACCTTTATAGTGGAGATCTGAAGGCAACTGCAGTATAGAAACAACAGTATTCCTCGGCCCTTAATACAGTGCAGTGAAGGAATCAATTCTCTATCTGGAATTCATAAACTGAGCCTCCACAGCGCACTTGAACATAGAATTCCAAAGACTCATTATCCTATGGATGCAAACCGTTCTTCTCATCTCGGACCTGAATGGCTAATCCCTTACTCTGAGTTTGTGACCACCCCCCCCCGCCCGCAGTTCCAGACACACCAGGCAGAATCTATAACGATGGTACCTTAACATTTTAACACGATGCACTGAACAAGCACAGGACAATTAGAAAGTAATGGTACAATTGACATGAAAGGTAAATCATCTTTGACAAACTCGGTGTTTTTTTAAGTTGAATCTAGGAGATTGAACATAGAACATAGAACATAGAATAGTACAGCACATTACAGGCCCTTCGGCCCACAATGTTGTGCCAACCCTCAAACCCTGCCTCCCATATAACACCCCATCTTAAATTCCTCCATATACCTGTCTAGTAGTCTCTTAAACTTCACTAGTGTATCTGCCTCCACCACTGACTCAGGCAGTGCATTCCACACACCAACCACTCTCTGAGTAAAAAAGCCTTCCTCTAATATCCCCCTTGAACTTCCCACCCCTTACCTTAAAGCCATGTCGACTTGTATTGAGCAGTGGTGCCCTGGGGAAGAGGCGCTGGCTATCCATTCTATCTATTCCTCTTATAATCTTGTACACCTCTATCATGTCTCCTCCCATCCTCCTTCTCTCCAAAGAGTAAAGCCCTAGCTCCCTTAATCTCTGGTCATAATGCATACTCTCTAAACCAGCCAGACTGTCTTGCCTCCCTTTCTCTTCACCATTTACACCTCGGACTTCAACTACTGTGCAGAGTCTTGTCATCTTCAGAAGTTTTCGGATAACTCTGCCATAGTTGGATGCATCAGCAAGTGAGATGAGGCTGAGTACAGGGCTACGGTAGGAAACTTTGTCACATGGTGTGAGCAGAATTATCTGCAGCTTAATGTGAAAAACACTAAGGAGCTGGTGGTAGACCTGAGGAGAGCTAACGTACCGGTAACCCCTGTTTCCATCCAGGGGGTCAGTGTGGACATGGTGGAGGATTACAAATACCTGGGGATATGAATTAACAATAAACTGGACTGGTCTAAGAACACTGAGGCTGTCTACAAGAAGGGTCAGAGCCGTCTCTATTTCCTGAGGAGACTGAGGTCCTTTAACATCTGCCGGACGATGCTGAGGATGTTCTACGAGTCTGTGGTGGCCAGTGCTATCATGTTTGCTGTTGCGTGCTGGGGCAGCAGGCTGAGGGTAGCAGACACCAACAGAATCAACAAACTCATTCGTAAGGCCAGTGATGTTGTGGGGATGGAACTGGACTCTCTCATGGTGGTGTCTGAAAAGAGGATGCTGTCTAAGTTGCATCCCATTTTGGTCAATGTCTCCCATCCACTACATAATGGACTGGTTGGGCACAGGAGTACATCCAGCCAGAGACTCATTCCACCGAGATGCAGCACAGAGCGTCATAGGAAGTCATTCCTGCCTGTGGCCATCAAACTTTACAACTCCTCCCTTGGATGGTCAGACACCCTGAGCCGATAGGCTGGTCCTGGACATTTCATAATTTACTGGCATAGTATACATATTACTATTTAACTATTTATTACTATTTTCTATTACTATTCTATTACTATTTATTATTTCTATGACTATTACTATTTATTATTTATGGTGCAACTGTACGAAAACCAATTTCCCCCGGGATCAATAAAGTATGACTATGATTATGAGCATCTTGGTAAATCTCCTCTGTACCCTTTACAATGCTTCCACATCCTTCCTATAGTGAGGTGACCAGAACTGGACACAGTACTCCAAGTGTGGCCTAACCAGAGTTTTATAGAGCTGCATCATTACATCATGACTCTTAAACTCTATCCCTCAACTTACGAAAGCTAACACCCCATAAACTTTCTTAACTAGCCTATCTGCCTGTGAGGCAACTTTCAGGGATCTGTGGACATGTACCCCCAGATACCTCTGCTCTTCCACACTACCAAGTATCTTGCCACTTACTTTGTACTCTGCCTTGTCCTTCCAAAGTGTACCACATCACACTTCTCCAGGTTGAACTCCATCTGCCACTTCTCAGCCCACTTCTGCATCCTATCAATGTCTCTCTGCAATCTTCGACAATCCTCTACACTATCTACAACACCACCAAACTTTGTGTTGTCTGCAAACTTGCCAACCCACTCTTCTACCCCCACATCCAGGTCGTTAATAAAAATCACGAAAAGTAGAGGTTCCGGAACAGATCCTTGTGAGACACCAGTAGTCACAATCCTCCAATCTGAATGTACTCCCTCCACCACCACCCTCTGCCTTCTGCAGGCAAGCCAATTCTGAATCCACTTGGCCAAGCTTCTCTGGATCCCATGCCTTCTGACTTTCTGAATAAGCCTACCATGTGGAACCTTGTCAAATGCCTTACTAAAATCCACATAGATCACATCCACCACACTACCCTCATCTATATGCCTGGTCACCTCTTCAAAGAACTCTATCAGGCTTGTTAGACACGATCTGCCCTTCACAAAGCCATGCTGACTGTCCCTGATCAGCCCATGATTCTCTAAATGCCCATAGATCCTATCTCTAAGAATCTTTTCCAACAGCTTTCCCACCACAGACATAAGGCTCACTGGTCTATAATTACCCGGACTATCCCTACTACCTTTTTTGAACAAGGGGACAACATTCGCCTCCCTCCAATCCTCCGGTACCATTCCCGTAGACAATGAGGACATAAAGATCCTAGCCAGAGGCTCAGCAATCTCTTCCCTCACCTCGTGGAGCAGCCTGGGGAATATTCCGTCAGGTCCCAGGGACTTATCCATCCTAATGTATTTTAACAACTCCAACTCCTCCTCTCCCTTAATATCAAAATGCTTGGGATCAATAAAGTATGACTATGACTAGCATCAACCTCACTCATATTGTCCTCACCATCATCAAGTTCCCTCCCATTGGTGAAGACTGAAGAGAAGTATTCATTGAGGACCTCGCTCACTTCCACAGCCTCCAGGCACATCTTCCCACCTTTATCTCTAATCGGTCCTACCTTCACTCCTGTCATCCTTTTGTTCTTCACATAATTGAAGAATGCCTTGGGTGTTTCCTTTACCCTACTCGCCAAGGCCTTCTCATGCCCCCTTCTTGCTCTTCTCAGCCCCTTCTTAAGCTCCTTTCTTGCTTCCCTATATTCCTCAATAGACCCATCTGATCCTTGCTTCCTAAACCTCATTTATGCTGCCTTCTTCCTCCTGACTAGATTTTCCACCTCACTTGTCACCCATGGTTCCTTCACCCTACCATTCTTCATTTTCCTCACCGGGACAAAGTTATCCCTAACATCCTGCAAGAGATCTCTAAACATCGACCACATGTCCAAAGTACATTTCCCTGCAAAAGCATCATCCCAATTCACACCCGCAAGTTCTAGCCTTACAACCTCATAATTTGCCCTTCCCCAAATAAAAATTTTCCTGTCCTCTCTGATTCTATTCTTTTCCATGATAACGCTAAAGGCCAGGGAGCGGTGGTCACTGTTCCCAGATGCTCACTCACTGAGAGATCTGTTACCTGACCCGGTTCATTACCTAGCACTAGATCTAGTATGGCATTACCCCTAGTCGGCCTGTTCACATACCGTGACAGGAATCCATCCTGGACACACTTTACAAACTCTGCCCTATCTAAACCCTTGGAACCAATCAGGTGCCAATCAATAGTAGGGAAGTTAAAGTCACCCATGATAACAACCCTGTTATTTTTGCACCTTTCCAAAATCTGCCTCCCAGTCTGCTCCTCTGTATCTCTGCTGCTACCAGGGGGCCTATAGAATACCCCCAAGAGAATAACTGCTCCCTTCCTGTTCCTGACTTCCACCCATACTGACTCAAAAGAGGATCCTGCTACATTACCCACCCTTTCTGTAGCTGTAATAGTATTCCTGACCAGTAATACCACCCCTCCTCCCCTTTTTCCGCCCTCTCTATCCCTTTTAAAGCACTGAAATCCAGGAATATTGAGAATCCATTCCTGCCCTGGTGCCAGCCAAGTCTCTGTAATGGCCACTACATCATAATTCCATGTATGTATCCAAGCTCTCAGTTCATCTTTGTTCCTGATGCTTCTTGCATTGAGGTACACACACTTCAGCCCTTCCACCTTACTGTCTTTACACTGTTTATTCTGCTTCTCTTCCCTCAAAGCCTCTCTATATGTTAGATCTGGCTTTACTCTATCGCTCTGGGTCCCATCCCCCTCGCAAATTAGTTTAAACCCTCCCGAACCATGCTAGCAAACCTACTTGCAAGGATATTGCTCCCCCTCGAGTTCAGGTGCAACCCATCCAATCTGTACAGGTCCCACCTTCCCCAGAAGAGATCCCAATGATCCAAAAATCTAAAACTCTGCCCCCTGCACCAACTCCTCAGCCACGCATTCAACTGCCATCTCCTCCAATTTTTACCATCACTGTCACATAGCACTGGCAGCAATACTGAGAACGCCACTCTTGTGGTCCTGTTCTTTAGCCTTCTGCCTAGTTCCCGAAACTCACACTTCAGGACCTCATCCCTCTTCCTGCCTATGTCGTTGGTACCAACATGTATCACGACTTCTGGTTGCTTTCCCTCTCGTACCAGGATGTCGTGCACCCGGTCAGAGACATCCCGGACCTTGGCACCCGGGAGGCAGCAAACCATGCGGGTGTCCTTCTCACGTCCACAAAATCTCCTGTATGTTCGCCTGACTATAGAGTCTCCAATGACGACAGCTCTCCTCTTCTCCGTCCCACCCTTCTGCACCATCGGGTCAGACTCAGTGCCGGAGGCCCTGCCACTGTGGCTCACACCTGATTGGTCATCCCCGCCAACAGTATCCAGGATGGTAAACTTATTATTCAGGGGAATGACTACAAGGGTGCTCTGCACAACCTGTCTGCTCACCTTCGCTTTCCCCACTCTGACTGTCACCCAACAACCTGCTTCCGACAGCCTAGGTGTGACTACCTCCCTGTAGCTCTCATCTATGACTGCCTCATTCTCCCTTATGAGTCGAAGGTCATCCAGCTGTTGCTCCAGATTCCTTACATGGTCTTCCAGATCGCCCAGCCGTATGCACTTCTGGCAGATGTGACTCTGCAGGAGAGGGTCATTCCCCCAAGACTGCCACATCTCACATGAGAGGCACATGTTTGGATAACAGAGAAACCAGAGGATGAGATATAATTTGACGTTTAGAAAACTTTGAACCGTCCCACACAAAAGATTGTTAATTCAGTGGACTGGAGGTGATAAATTGTTGTAGATTGAGGGCTGATTACTGACACAAAACAATAGATGGATCAGTTTTGGCTGTCACTACTGAAGTGCCTCAGTACAAGTGCTGAAGCCCCATCTGTCTGTTACACATATCAGTGATATGGCTGATGATAGCGCAGTGGATTCTTGTTAATTGGGGCATATCGGGACCAGTACATTTTGGTCCCATTATGTGGCTACCCCAATCAGCCGAAGTTTCATGCAAATAGTTAAAAAGGTATAAAAGAAAGACAGACTACAAATTATGTACTTAAATGAAATACAGAATAAGTTAGAACATTACCAATACTACCGCAGTACCATAAAACTATGTATTTGTTTCTAATAGTCATCGATGGAGGAAGTCATCCACGTCGCGTTCTTTTGACTGTAAATGAACAAAATCAGCGCAGACACCTAGGGCAGATAATGGACTTCTTTCATACAATGCTATCAATGATTGCTTCGTCCAAATCTTCATTTTCATTGTAATGTTAAGGATCATTGTCAATACATTCAAATTCCTCACAGTTTCTAAATTGATGAAGTATTGAAATTTCAGCAGGCCAGGCAGCATCTCTAGGAAGAGGTACAGTCGAGTTTTGGGCCGAGACCCTTCGTCAGGACTAACTGAAAGAAAAGTTAGTAAGAGGTCTCTTACCAGCTCTTCTTTCCGTTAGTCCTGACAAAGGGTCTTGGCCCGAAACATCGACTGTACCTCTTCCTAGAGATGCTGCCTGGCCTGCTGTGTTCACCAGCAACTTTGATGTGTGTTGCTTGAATTTCCAGCATCTGCAGAATTCCTCGTGTTTGCAAGTATTGAAATTGTTCCTTTTTCACTCCCGACCATTTCTGACATCTCTAAGCCGGAATGCTTCAAACTGCAGCAAGCAAAACTGTTCTGAATTGTCTTACTGCTTATTTCTCGCCCACCATCAGTGAAACAATCGCTGTTTTTAAAAACACAAACGCACATACAACTGGTGCTAATTAAAAACTGTTTGCTCGAAGCACAGTGTTGTGGTTAATGGCTAGGCAAGTGCACATGACTGATCGCTAGTTAGAAACTGTTGGGCAAGTTTCCTGCCCCAATTAGAGTCCCAGATAAACAGAGGGAATCACGGTTATTGTATTAATTAGCTTTTGTTCTTTAAGAGTTGTCCCAAATAAGTGGCTGCCCCAATCATCCGATGGCCCACTCTATATCCAAGTTTATTTATGATACTAAGCTAGGTAATTGTGAGGAGAACACATTGAAGATTATTGAAGATATTAACACCTCAGTGAATGGATGGACAAGTGGCAGATGTTATATTTAGTGAAAAAGTGTAGGCTAATTTGAAAGAAAGAAAACCAAAAACAATTTAGTTTTTAAAATGAGAGATTGTGAGACATTACTATACAGAGGAAAGTGGGTTTCCTTGAGCACAAATCTTTCCATTTTTAACTCAATTGTCATTTGCACAATTACAGGTATGCACAGGTGCAAGTAAAAACACTTGCAGCAACATAGCAGGTACATAGACTCATATAAGCAGCATTTACAAGAAAAAAAACATAAATTAAACATAAATTTTACAAAGAACTCAATTGGAACCAAAAAACACCAAGGTCCATTTTAGTGCAAAGTGGTTATAGTAATAGAGTGCAAAAGGTGTTCACCAGATTGTTCTTGAGATGTGGTGGGAGGCTAGTTCATCTTTCAGGACAGATTAAGGAATTTAGACCTATAATGACTTTAGTTTAAATGGAAAGGGAGATCTAATTGAAATAAGCAAATTCTTATGGGCTTGATAGGACAGACCTAATAACTAAATGCCCAATCAATGCACACTACTTTAAGATGACACTATCTCTCTCTCCAGCATGTCTGCTTCTTCCTTCCATAAACTCATTCTGTCTCTGAGATCCACTTTCTTTTCTTTCAGCTTCTTATTTTCCATTACTAAGCTCAACCACTCTTTCCAGCCCATTTTTAAGCTTAATGTTATTGATGATGTTCTCTCCTCAGGCACTATCCTTCAAATCTGTCCCCACACCTCCTCTCAAGAACAATTATCTTTGACCCTATCATATCTACAAACTTCTGTTTCATCACCAAACTTTCCTCTCTAATGTACAGTACTTGATCATGTGACAGCTTCCTAGCTTTGTGTCCATCTTTGCCTGAACAGCACACTGAACTCTTCCATTCAGGGTACTTACAGTATAGAACTGTCTCTCTGTTGGCCTCTCTTGACCTATTTTCTGCAGCTCCTCTACAATATTTCAAGAAATCAGTGCTTTTCCAGTTCTGCCTCTTGAGTGCCTTCACCTTTGAAGAAACTGGTAAAAACTGTTGTCAAGTTTTGTCTGATATTGTTCATTTGAAAGCTGTTGCAATTTTGTTTTAGATGTGTCATAGAAGTACAAGGTTACATTGTTGTTGAAATCAAAATAAATACTTTTTAAGGATCCATGTATCATCACCTGTAAGAACAACTGTTGAGAAGGTGTTGGTGTCAACAAAGTAACATCTTTCTATTAATGTTTAGCTTTCTGAAAAACAGCTTGAAACAACAGATTGCTGAACGTTCAAATATCAGTGTAATCTCAGACAGTAGATCTTTAGAGCAATGGTGGTTCCATCTTTCGACCAGAAAGAACTATAATATTTATTTTTGATGATGTTGTACTGACCAACTTGTTAGGGTCTAGCTTTTTGTCATTAAAAAATGATAATCATATATTAGAACAATATTAGTAATTTCAAAATCCAATTTAAAATTGTCGTTGTTTATTTAAAGAAGGCAAATAGAATTAAAAATTCCGCCGAGTAAATCTTGAATCCAAATGTCAAACTTGAGTGGGTGCTGGTTTAAGGAGAGCGGTGCGCATGCGCTGGAGTTTGGGCGGGAATTATTGCTCGTGACGGTGTGTTGTCCGGCCGGTCGGGCGTCCGTCGGTTAGTGAATGGCGTGGGTGGAGGGGGCAAGTGGGAAAACGGGAAGGGGGAAAGGCTTCAGCGCCGTCTACGTTAATCGCTTCGGCAAACACGCATCCGGCTCGGTTATTGAGTTCGAAGGAAAGAGCCCGAGGAGAGAGAAACGGCGACGTCCCGCTGCCCGGGCGCAGGCTGCCGATCGCTCCCCGGGCGAAGGTGCATGTCTCGCTGCAGCTGGTGGCATCGAGCTGAGTCCAGAGGTCGGCCTGAAAACCCGCAGTCATTCGAAACGGAGCTCTTTCAACCCGCCGCCCCCTATTAAGAGCCCTAGGTTACCGCTGGAACAAGCGGAAACGAAGATACAAAGTGATGGGCTTTTAACTAAAACTGACGCCAACCCTAATACTAGTAAGAATACTAATCACGGTTGAGGGCAATTTTAAACTAATTCATACGTCGGCGTTAAATAATTCATCTTCTGAATGGGAGGTGGATTCGCGCTGTTTATAGTGGTGGAATTCACGGTTGAGGCTGGCGTTTATTGCCCTTGGGGCAGAGATGTGTTTGCATTGCTGGTGAAGGTACTTTCTGTGAGTTGTTTGGTTGGAAATTCTAGGGTTTGGAAGCAGCTGAAGAAACAAAAAGTGCTCAAATCAGCAGAGGATGCAGTCTGTAGTTGGGTGGATTTTCTCAAGCACCCGCTGCATTTATCTTACTGGTGATAGAAGTCATTAGTTTGGTAGGTTCAGTTGATATAGCCTTTGGCGTTTAGTAGATTGCCCATGTTGTGCTTCTGGTGTTTTGGTAGGAGACACAGAGAGTGTTTGGATTGATGGATGTGGCACTAAACAAGTGGGCCGCTTTGTCCAAGATGGTATCTTGCCAATTTGGGTAGAGAACTTGAACAAATATTTTGTAATTTTCATGGCAGGAAGTAAGGCAAGGGGAAAGGAGGAACTTAAAGCTGCCACTCCCCAGAGAAAGCAATACTAAACAATGAGACTAAAGGCCGAAAGGATTCCCGGACCTGACGATCTTAAAATTAATTACTGACTGCAAAGATGGTTGATGCATTGGATGCAATCTCACAGAATTCCCTGGATTCTGACGTGTGTGCCAGCAGGTTGAAAATCTACAGCTGTACCCTGGAAACGTATTTTGCAAGGCATTTGATAAAATACTTAAAAAAGCTTACTATCATGAAAGAGAGTAACTGATAGAAAATGGTGATGCATGAGTAAAGGAGTTATTTTCAGTTTGGCAAAGAACATTAGTAGGAGAAGAGTATAGAGCCCATGAAACTTGCTCGATTACTAAATATGACTATGGGGTTGATGGAATCTTGGCCTTGGCTCCAATGCATTTTGACTCCATTATAGACAACATGTCTGACTATATGCTTTGAACATATTCAGTGATTTAGCCTCCAGACCTCTGAGGTGGAGAAAGAGTTATAACCACCTCAACTCACCGTTTATAGGTGAGCCCCTTTTTCTGAAACCGTGCTTCCTTGGTTCAGATTTCCCAATGAGGAGAAATATACTCAACAAGTCAAGATAAACTTCATTACAATATGTCAAATCCTGAGGGCTCTTGACAGAGTGGATAGGAAGTGGATGCTTATTTTTGTGGGAGAATCTAGAATTGGAGGGTCACATTTTTAAAAAAAAAGTAAAAGTGGATCACCTATTTAAGACAACCATTAGATGATTTTTCTTTTGAGGGTTGTGTGGAAGCTGAGTATTTGAATATTTTTACTGCAGCAGTGAATGGATTTTTGATGAGGCTGAAAGGCTAGTGCATTATTGAGTAAGGGCCTAACCTGATCAAAGTTTACTGAGATGACTCCTCTACTCATAGCAAGTAGTTCAGAGAGGCTTCACTAAGTTGGCTGTTGAGCTAAAGGGGTAGGCCATTTAAGGTGAAAATGAAGAGTTTCTTTGGTCTGGAACTTTGAGAATTTTCTACTTTACAAAGTTGTGGAAGCTGTTATTGAATATATTCAAAGCTGATGTGTTTTTAGACTCTAGAGGGCTTGCTGGTATCAAAACGGATAGTGAAATGAAATTGTGACAAAACTCAAATCAGCCATGATCTAAGTGAGTGGTGACCTGCATCTATTTTGTGTTCTTTAGGATTATGATAGACTCTATTTAGAGCATCATCTGCAATAGACTCATTGGTTCACTGGTTAGTTAATAGCATGGGAACAGTTTGATAATGTTAAGTAGTCCAATTTATTTCTTCCCACGAACTGGTAAATTCTATTTTTTGCCCTGGTAAAGATCAACTTACACAGCTCAAATTGGAAATCAAATATGGCACTTATTTCTCCTAAGAGATATAGACTTAACTCTCCTATCAGATTCCTTCCTCTCCAGCCCTTTATCTCTCCTATTCACCTGATTTCGCATATCACCTTGCTATTCACCTTCCCCTCCCCCACCTTTTTATTCTGGCATCTTCTCCCTTCCTTTCCAGTCCTAAAGAAGGGCCTCGGCCCGAAGCATCGACTGTTTGTTCATTTCCATAGATGATGCCTGACCTGCTGAGTTCATCCAGCATTTGCAGAAGTTCATGTGTAAATATGGCACTTTCCTAGTCTGTATACTTAAAGAGTTTTGAAAATAAGCCTTGTTAAAAATTAGTTTGATTTTAAAATTTAGCTGGTATTGCTTTGTTTCAGTATCAAACAAAAAAACCTGAAAATGAAAATAATTATGTTTTAGTTTAAACACAAGTAATCTGAAAGCATTTTATATGGAAAAATTAAACTAAAAATTCAATTAGAAAGGTGTTGATGTCAGCTTGAAGGATTCCATTATAATGAAATAAAAATACATTTGAAATGCACAAGAACTCCAGCAATTAAAATATCATAAATAATACAGCAGCCATAATATTATTAACATTAATCATGTTCTAAAATGAAAACTACTATTCTAATTTTCATCATGAAAAGCAATAAAGGTTTGATTTTAACCAGTGTTTTAACAAGGATTAGACTATTCTTGTGCACTTCAGAGTATGATGTTAATGATTTAAAAAAAAGTTATTTATATCAAAGTATAGATTGTACTATTTTTCGTTAAATGTCAGCTGTGACTCGGAGGTAGAACATTTGACACTGAATCAGGTGACTTTGTCCCAATCCAAAATGTTAGACATGGAAATGTAGGATGATATTCCAGGGAATTACTGAGGAAGTATTGTAGAGGTGCTATCATTCTATGTTAAGCTACCCTGTTCCCTCTGAATTGAAGGCAAAAGATCCCATTTTAGTATATGGAAAAAAAAACTTGTATTGTCTTGGTTTTTGGTAATTGATAAATGTCTACCAATGAACAAAAATTAAAAGAATCTTGACATTATAACATTCTTGTGCATATTGAGCTTCCTTTGCATATATTGGCTGCTGCTTGTCCTACATCGTAAAAGCACAGCTGTCTTTGCAACAGAATAATGTATTGCCACAGAATAACATAATACATGTTGTCCTTATATGGACAGCAAACCTTTTTAAGATACTATTTCAACTGACTTAACTGGAGAAAATCTATTTCGAGTGCTGTTTGTATATGTGAAAATATAGAATTTCATATCTGAACTTTCATTTATCTTGTGAATAGTCTAAGTAATGTATTTTGAAATATATAAGGATTGCTTTAATATACTTGGGGTTCTTAATGTATATAATGCAAATGTTAATCACATAATACAGTAACTAGTGGAAATTATATTTACATTAAATATCAACCATTAATTTTGCACACAGTGCCCACAATCATTTTATTTCAATCTGCAATTTTGTCCTTAAAATTTAAACCTTGGAGAACCCCCACTGGAAAAAATATGCTAGACATACTACTGCTAACTTAAGTACACAAGAGCAGTTTAAATAATTTAAAAATTCTGCATGATCATTAATTTCCTCGTCCTGTGTTCAAAAGGTAATTTATTTTTGTGACAATATTAATTTATGACATTTGCACACGATGAATCACTTCACCAATGACAATCCCCTAGCATCCAGGCTTGTGACTTAGCAGATGCTGAATACATCTCACAGCTCGCTAGATCTTCTCTAGATGTATTTCTCTATGCTCATGAGGGAACGAGTAACTGATGAGGGGATAATGGTGCACCTGAGTGTGGTGTGACATTGGTAGCCCTACTGGAAGATTCTCGCTCTGGCCTGGGTGAATTTTGAAAAGCTGGAAGTTCGACTGATTTTTTTTTCACAATGAAGCACATGCTGGTTGCCAGTAGGGTGAAAAATCGATGAGAATGTCTACTGTTGCCATGTGAGCCCTGGTTAGGTCACTGATCAGGCTGAAAGAGTTGAGCACTTCTGCAATGCAGCACTGGAACCATTGTTGAAGAGATTTCCTCCCATGTAATTTCAATGATTGATATTTTCCATGTTGCATTTCATCAAAGACGATTTGCAGATTTAATACTGAAATTATGGGCACTTACTTTATGCTTCTGTGCCATTCTGTACAACATTTGTTTGCCTCTATCAGGATTGAAGGAAATACCATAATGATGTTCACGAGACTCCAATAAGCTCAGTGACTGTCAACTTGTGGTACTGTATGAAACAGCTCATTTCTTTGCCTACTGTTTATCTTTGGTCAGATAAACTGATAAAAGATGAACAGTAGCAATGCCTAAAAGAAAAATGTCTTTTAAAAAGCAGTTTATTTTCAAATATCACACTATATTAGCTTAGTTTTGCACAAATATATTTTGCTGATGCTCACATGAATATACAGAGGTGCTGACTTGTAAAATAGTAGTGCGAATGGTTCTACAGACGATCTTAAATCACAGATATATTTGTAGTTATATTCACTTTGTAAATTTTGGTCTGGATTGAATGGAGCATATAAATATAGTATTTTGCCATTAGCAAAGTGTCATTTTTCTTTTAGGCATTGCTATTGTTCATCTGAAGACTAGTTGTATATCTTGAACAACTTAGAAATAACAACATTGATGTCATTTTGAAAAGGGTTTGGTACTAAGTTTATCGATGTGGTTTATTTTTCGGAGATTTCAATGTGATAAACGGCTGGATGAATATTACCACAAGCTAATGTTCTGGCTTGAATTATTAGTTTAAACAGATTTTTTTTGCCAATTATACTGCTTTCTGTGTCAAGAAAGCAACTATGGCCAATATAGATTTCATACAAAACTGGTAATTGCTCCGTGTAAAGTATGTGTATTTATGCACTGCAGGACATGCTGACGTATTTAAATTTCCCATATCTGCAAACAGTGCTGCCACCAATGGAAAGAAGAACACTGGGAGGGTAAGTGTTGACTTAACTGTCTTCAACTTTTGTAAAAGACTTGCATTATATTGCACATGTTCTGCTTATTTTTGCAAGCAAGTGCAAAAATGGATTTCTCTCTCATAATGGCTGGAACAGAAATTTCACAACATTCATTTGCATGTGTGCCATCAGCAACCTGAACAATGATAATCTCTTAACATAGCTCTCATTTATGCATGTAAGCTTTTTTCTTTCAAAGCAATTGCTGTGAATTGGGACAGGATTTTTGAGACTTTTATACAATGCTATCACAATGGAACATTGACAGACTCTGCACCCTGCATCCTACAATTAAATAACTTTTTTAGATTTACTCTTTATATTCATTTTGTACTTATTCCCCCCCCCCGAATTTACAAGAATTACAGAAACTTTGTGGCTGTTTGAACTGCTGCACTGTGCTGTAAATAGGAGCATTTTCTTTATAACCTGGAGCTTCTAGTATTAGAAAACTGAAAAGTTTGGAAGGATTGTCTAATGAGTAAAGGGTTGGTCATGTCAAGCCTGCTACCATTGGAATTTTGAAATGTGAGAGGGGATTTAAATGAAACGTGAAATGCTGATGGGTCATGATAGGGTGGATGTGTTTAATTTTGAAGGAGAATCTAGAACTAGGGAGTGATATTCTACAATTAATGGGTCATTCATTTAAGGTATAGTTGAGACACAATTTTGTTTTCACTGAGTAATGAATCTTTGGAACACTGTTCCTCAAAGGGTAGTGGAAGCACAGACTTTGCATATTTTTAATCCAAGAAAGGGGCATTGTGAATGACCAGTAATTGTAAAAGTAAATTTAATGGTAATTTGGAACATAAAGTTGAAAGGTCTAAGTGATATGTAATGCAAAAGGATAGATATTAGTCCTGAGTCAAGCATTTTGTGTGGCATGTGTTATTTCCACTTTCTCCTCCTGGTCATGTGCACATACATACAAGTACACACCATGATTTTAACCTCAAAACCTTTATGCATACAGTAAAACTCCAATAATCCTCCATTTGACTATGAGACTGTTTGGACATCCTGATGAGTTAGGCAGATGACAAACCTTTACTCATGAATTTACTCTCATTGTGGCACTGTTACCTTGAATCTTACCACGTTCACTGGAAAATATTATTCTACTGTGTAACATCTAACAAATGTATGTTGGAGTATTAATTGAATATCATCCAATCATCTGCAGAATCTAGCGCTGCCAAAATCCGAGATGTACCTGATTAATGAAATTTTACTGTACTTTGAATTTGTTGCAGACTTAAATCCTTTTAGATATGAATTCAAATATAAACATATTAAATATTTATTTATATAGTCTGACAAGAAGAATGATGTTTTCAGAGTCATTTACAAAATGCTTCATGAGAATGAAAACTTCAGGATCCGATTGCTGAACACTAGCCACAAAAGCACTGTGGGTCTGTATCAACATATTTGAGCGTGCAAAACATTTGTAGATACAGTGTCTGGTAACTAATTGTCAAGGCAGGAAATATATATGATGTTTGTATTAAGATTGTAGGTTTAAAATCATGGAAGTCATCTTTAACCTAACTTTTGGGTGGTTAACCTACAGTTATTTTCAGAATTTTCCCTGTGAATCTTATGCATCCTATTTTGGCAAGATATTTAGGGTATTTTGGAGTGAGCTTCCATTGTTTTTTTTACTGGTTATGATCAATTATTTTAAAAAGATGTTTGTTTTATAAATACCTTAACTTCTTATTGTTTCCCTGCTTGAGAATATTTACTCGAGTATAGGATAGGACATTTTAGCAGAAACAGTAAAATGTCAGCTTGATTATATACAGCATGAATTACCAGAAATTCTGTTGTCTTCTTTGTATTGTTGACTTGATTCTCTATAACTGTAAATCATACTCTGAAATTAAACAAATGTGACAGTCTTTTTATAATTCCTGTCAGCAAGATTTCTCATTGTATTTGGACATTAGACTGAATACAAAATAGAGTTCTTGTCAGATGTGGGGTTGATAGGGAAGAAGTTTGGCTGCAGTGCATGAGAAAATGCATCAGATATTCATTTCAATTGAAATAACAGTTAATTATAGATACTACCACTGAATTATCTCACATGTTCCAACACTGACATTCAATACTCCCACATTGTGAAGGAGCAGAAAAATAATTACCAAATTTGGATTTTGTTATTGAACATATTACTCCCATGTTGATGTTTCCATGAGTTCAATTTTATAAATCATACTTCATAATGTCTGCATTATTCAGAGGTGAAACAATTGATTCAATTAGTGGTGGACCAATTGATTCGAAGAGAGAGAGCTTTGCACAGGTCGGGGAGAAAAGTTTAAAAAAGGAGCATTTTGTGGAGCTTGGTGCATTAGAATAGTGGGTATGACTGTGAGGCCAGTTCTCTGTCCTGGGTGTCATATGTAGGATGTTCGAGAGACTTCCAGCCTCCCTGATGGCCACATCTGTGACAGGTGCATTGAGCTGCAGCTCCTTAGAGACCGAGTTAGGGAACTGGAGCTGCAGCTTGATGACCTTCAGCTTGTTAGGGAGAGTAAGGAGGTACAGGTAGGTAGTCACCCTGGGGCCACAGGAGATAGGTAAGTGGGTGACTGTCAGGAAAGGAAAGGAAGTGTGTCAGATAGCGGAGAGCACCCCTATGGCTGTCCCCCTTAACAATAAGCACTCCATTTTGAGTGCTGTTGGGGGGTCAACATACCCAGGGGAAACAACAGTGGCTTCTGGTGCTAAGTCTGGCCCTGTGGCTCAGAAGGGTAGGGAATGGAAGATGAGGGCAGCGGTAATAGGGGATTCTATAATTAGGGGGACAGGTAGGTGATTCTGTTGACGCACGAAAGAAACAAGGATGGTAGTTTGCCTCCCAGGTGCCAGGTTTTGTGATGTTTCTGAGCGCGTCCACAATATCCTGAAATGGGAGAGTGAGCAGCCAGAGGTTGTGGGACATATTGGTACCAATGACATAGGTAGAAAAAAAGTGAAGATCCTGAAAGCAGACTACAGGGAGTTAAGAAGGAATCTCAGAAGCAGGACCTCAAAGGTAGTAATCTTGGGATTGCAGCTTGTGCCACGTGACAGTGAGTATAGGAATAGAAAGAGGTGGAGGATAAAATGCGTGGCTGAAGGATTGGAGCAGGCGGCAGGGGTTCAGATTTTTGGATCATTGAGATCTCTTCTGGGGCAGGTGTGACCTGTACAAAAAGGACGGGTTGCACTTGAATCCGAGGGGTACCAATATCCTGGCGGGGAGGTTTGCTAATGCAGCTGGGGAGGGTTTACACTAGATTTGCAGGGGGGGTGGGAACCGGTGAAAAGACAGGATGGGGAGGTTGGAGCACAAATAGAGAAAGTTTATAGGGAGTTTGTGAGGAAGGATAGGCAGATGGTAGAGCAAAGATGCACTTAACCTGATGGTTTGAGATGTGTCTATTTTAATGCAAGGAGTATCATAAACAAGGCGGATGAACTTAGAGCCTAGATCAATATGTGGAACTGTGAAGTTGTGACCATTACAGAGACTTGGATGTCTCAGGAGCAGGAATGGCTGCTGAGTGCACCAGGCTTTAGATGTTTCAAAAAGAACAGAGAGGGAGGCAAAAGAGGTGGGGGTGTAGCATTGCTAATTAGGGATGGTGTTGTGGCTGCAGAAAAGGAGGAAGTCAAAGAGGGATTGTCTACTGAGTCACTGTGGGTGGAAGTCAGAAACTGAAAAGGGGCAATAACTCAAGCAACACACACAAAATGCTGGTGGAACACAGCAGGCCAGACAGCATCCATAGGAAGAAGTACAGTCGACGTTTCGGGCCGATACCCTTTGTCAAGACTAACTGAAAGACGAGATAGTAAGAGATTTGAAAGTGGGAGGGGGAAATCCGAAATGATAGGAGAAGACAGGAGTGGGAGGGATAGAGCTAAGAGCTGGAAAGTTGATTGGCAAAAGGAATACAAGGCTGGAGAAGGGAGAGGATCATGGGACGGGAGGCTTAGGGAGAAAGAAAGGGGGAGGGGAGTGCCAGGGGAAGATGGAGAGCAGGCGAGGAGATCACAAGACAAAGGAGAAGAAGTAGGCCATTCGGCCCATCGAGTCTGCTCCGCAGCTCCCCCATGAGCTGAACTATTCACCCATCCAGTTCCATTTTCTGGCTTTTTCCCCATATTCATTGATACCCTGACTAATTAGATACCTGTCAATCTCCTCCTTAAACACCATCAACGATCGGGCCTCCACAGCCATATGTGGCAATGAATTCCACAAATCCACGACCCTCTGGCTAAAAAAAATATCTCGTCATCTCTGTTTTAACTGGGTACCCTCTAATTCTAAGACTATGGCCTCTTGTCCTGGACTCACCCACCAAGGGAAACAACCTTTCCACATCTATTCTGTCCATCTCTTTCAACATTCGAAACGTTTCTATGAGATCCCCTCTCATTCTTCTATACTCTAATGAATACAATCCAAGAGCCGACAGGCGCTCCTCATATGTTAGCCCCTGCATTCCAAGAATCATCCTCGTAAATCTTCTCTGAACTCTCTCCAACATCAGTATATCCTTTCTAAGATAGGGAGCCCAAAACTGCACACAGTATTCCAAATGAGGTCTCACTAATGCCCCATAGAGCCTCATCAACACCTCCTTACTCTTGTACAATATTCCTCTTGAAATGAATGCCAACATAGCATTCGCTTTCCTTATCGCCAATCCAACTTGGTGGTTAACCTTTAGGGTATCCTGCATGAGGACCTCCAAGTCCCTTTGCACTTCCGATTTTTGAATTTTCTCCCCATCTAAATAATAATCTGCCCGATTATTTTTTCTTTGGAAATGTACAACCGTACATTTGTCAACGTTGTATCTCATCTGCCATTTCTTTGCCCACCCATTGCTCCACCCATTTCAATATCTTTCCTATAATTCCATGGGCTCTCATCTTATTAAGCAGCCTCATATGCGGCACCTTATCGAAGGCCTTTTGAAAATCCAAATACACAACATCCACAGCCTCTCCCTTGTCAATCTTATTCGAGATTACCTCAAAAAATTCCAATAAGTTGGTAAGACCGGATCTTTGGTAATTACCAAAGTGGGGGGGAGGGAAGATGTGCTTAGTGGTGGGATCCCGTTGGAGGTGGCGGAAATTACGGAGAATTAGATTATGAGAACACTCAGTCCTCTTTTATTGTCATTTAGAAATGCCTACATGCTTTAAGAAATGATACAATGTTTCTCCAGTGTGATATCACAGAAAACAGGACAAACCAAAGACTAACACTGACAGAACCACATAATTATAACATATAGTTACAGCAGTGCAAAGCAATACCATAATTTGATGACGAACAAACCATGGGCACAGTAAAAAAAAGTCTCGAGTCCCCACGTTGATCGACTCCCGCGTCCCCGATAGCAGGTGGCAAAAGGGAGAAACTCCCTGCCATAAACCTCCAGGCACCGTCAACTTGCTGACGCCTTGGAAGCAGTGGACTACAGCCGACCCTGAGTACATCCGTCCGAAAAATTTGAGCCTCCGACCAGCCCCTCCAATACAGCCTCCCGAGCGCCTTTGACCTCACCCCGGCCGCTGAAACAAGCAAAGCCGAGGATTTCAGAGCCTTCTGTTCCGGAGATTCTGGTTACCATACGGTAGCAGCGGCAGCGAAGTGGGCATTTCAGAAGTTTTCCAGATGTTCCTCCGTACTCTCACGTCCGTCTCCATCAAATCAGAATTGTGCACGGTCCCCTACTTGACAGATAACAGATATTCATCACTGGAGAGGCCACGCGGGCTGCCATCGCGCTGCCATCTTCTCCTCCCCCTGTATGTTGGACCCGGAGGCTGGTGGGGTGGTAGGTGAGGACAAGGGGAATCCTATCCCTAGTGGAGTGGTGGGAGGATGGGGTGAGAGCAGATGTGCATGAAATGGGAGAGATCGTTTGAGAGCAGAGTTGATGGTAGAGGAAGGGAAGCCCCTTTCTTTAAAAAAGGAAGACATCTCCTTCGTTCTGGAATGAAAGGCCTCATCCTGAGCGCAGATGTGGTGGAGACGGAGGAATTGCGAGAAGGGGATGGCAGTTTGCCTGAAACGTCGACTGCGCCTCTTCCTATAGATGCTGCTTGGCCTGCTGCGTTCACCAGCAACTTTGATGTATGTTGTTGGGAAAAGGAATAGTTCAGGTAGCTGTGAGAGTCCGTAGGCTTATAGTAGACATCAGTAGGTAAGCTGTAACTCTACTGGGTGTTTTTTATAGGTGCCCCCCCCCCCAATAGTAACAGGGATATCAAGGAACAGATAGGGAGACAGATTCTGGAACAGTGCAATTATGATAGGGTTGTTGTGATGGGAGACATTAATTTTCCTAATATTGGCATCTCCTTAGTGCAAGAGGTTTAGATGGGGTGGGGCTTGTTAGGTGTGTTCAGGAAGGTTTCCTGATACAATATGTAGATAAGCCAACTGGAGGAGAGGCTGTACTTGATCTCGTATTGGGAAATGAGCCTGGTCAGGTGTCAGATCTCTCAGTGGGAGAGCATTTTGGAGGTGGTGACCACAATTCCTTCACCATAGCGCTGGAGAGGGATAGGAGCAGACAATCTGGGAAAACATTTAAGTGGGTGGGGGGAAATATGCTGTTGGGCAGGAACTTGGGAGCAGATGTTCTCAGGGAAATGCACTGCAGAAATGTGGCAAATGTTCAGGTAACACTTGCATGGAGTTCTGCAACGGTATGTTCCATTGAGGCAGGGAACGGATAGTAGGGTTAGAGAGCCATGGTGTACAAAGTATGTAGAAAATCTAGTTAAGAAGAAAAAAGCTTACAAAAGGTTCAAGAAACTAGGTAGTGTTAGAGCTCTAGAAAATTACAAGGTTGCTAGGAAGGAGCTTAAGAATGGAATTAGGAGAGCCAGAAGTGGCCATGAGAAGGCATTAGCGAGCAGGATTAAGGAAAACCCCAAGTTTCTACAAATATGTGAAGAGCAAGAGGATGAGCCGTGTGAGAAATGGAACAATCAAGTGCAATAGTGGGAATGTGTGCATGGAGTCGGAGGAGGTACTTAATGAATACTTTGCTTCAGTATTCACCAGGGAAAAAGACTTTGGCAATTGTGGGGATGACTTGCAGCGGACTGAAATGCTTGAGCATATAGACGTTAAGAAAGAGGATGTGCTGGAGCTTTTGAAATGCATTGTTAGATAAGTCACCGGGACCAGATGAGATATAGCCCAGGCTACCGTGGGAAGTGAGGGAGGAGATTGTTGAGCGTCTTGCGATGATCTTTGCTTCATCAATAGGGGTGGGAGAAGTATTGGAGGATTGAGGATTGTTCCCTTGTTCAAGAAAGGAAGTAGAGATAACTCAGGAAATTATAGACCAGTGAGTCTGACTTCAGTGGTGTGCAAGTTGTTGGAGAGATCCTGAGAGGCAGGATTTATGAGCGTTTGGGGAGACATAATCTGATGTTTTCTGAAACCGGCCATTAAAATCAATGTGAGAAAACTAAAAATTAATTTTCTGAGTTGATAAAAATCAGGTGTACAGAATCAATATACTGTAGTTTGCAGTAAAGATTCTAAGGCAAGGGTATATATTGAAGCTCAAAGCATTGATTAAAACAATAATCTAATTTTTAAAAGATAAAATATCACATAAAGACTTGATATTTAGATTGAAGGAACTAAGATATGAATACAATTTATAGTAATTTGTATTTTAATATTTACATTGTTATTCTGTGAGTAGATATTTAAGTTGAAATACTGTGATTTCAAAATATTTAATTTCTTCACTGTTTCCTTGTAGGTGCTGATATTACAAATAGGGTGAAGGGGTCTCCTAAAGCTCTGGTGAGTTTTCTGGGAGTCTTTAGGAATCTGATGTCCATCAATTTTTTTTTCCAGAACCATCTACAAAATAATCAATAATCAGTATCAGTTGGTTAATTTATTTAAGCATATTTTGTCTATGTACATTCCAGCACAAGTTAAAATGTTTTTCCATAGATACAAAAACTGGAATAGAGTTGACTCTGTTATAAAGATAACTTAATGGTTTTAAATTTAATGCTTGCTCCTGGAAGGGCATGATTGGCAAAGAGGGAGCACAGAAAGCTAATTCCAATGGAATCCATCGTCCTGTAAAATGCTTGAAGCACACTTTATCATTGTGTTGTTAGAGACAAAACCAGACCTATAGGCAGCACCCCTCTCTCCTTCCAGGTACTGGCAAATTATTTCAACTTCTGAGTGGAGCTTCAAGAATATCCTTATCTCCATTCCAGGACAAGTACTTGTGTTTATTAGAGTGGCCATTCCCTAATACACACTGTTGCCTCCAGTGGCTTAGTTCCAATCAAAATACAAGCTTTGATGTAAGCAAATCAGCAATGGGTTTTACAGCAATAATGGCTCTTTTCACAAACCAGGGAACCTAACCACCTCCTCAGTCAACTGAAAACAGAAAGTCCATATCATCCGAATTGCCCTCAAGTCCATTATAATTGGCAGCTAAAATGAAAAACTTGACTTCTCCAACAAAGCATGAGGATTGGCTTGATAAGAATGACTAGAAGTGAGTTAATGACATATACGCAATGTTCTTCTTGCATCGGAATTTCAATCCACTGAAAGGGAAAAGAAATGGGCACATGAATGTCAAACTGGTGACCTAAACATTAGATTGTACATAACAAGAGGTAGAAATACAGCAATTTACTGAGAGCTGTAAATTGTGCAGATTCTTCAGCACCGTCAAGGTTGTGTACAGCTCGAAACATCTAAACAAAGACCTTGCTGAAAATTGAGAATAGAGATAAATTTGTCAAGGATAAGTGGGTAACGTACGGCCATGGGCAGGAACACTTCAATATGTCTACAGCTGTGACTGTTCAACCTCTACTTGATGTGACAGCAAATTATCTGATCCAGCTAAATGCTGCTCTTGATTAACGGGGAGTCAAATATGCCATATGGTAGCTGAAAAATGAGAAGGTTTCTGGAACTGGTGGTAACCTTGCTGAAGTTTTAAAACACGGTGGTGACATTCACAACCTTTCTTCCCCACATCTGTACGGATGACATGCTAAAGGACCACAGAGAACAGTATAGCACAGGACATGCCCTTCGACTCATGATGTGTTGAACTAATTAACCCAATGACTCCTAATTAATATAATCCTTCTTCCTTGCATGTTGACCATATCATGTCCTTCTGTACATATTCACGTGCCTAAGAGTCTCAAGTCAGGTCAAGTTTGTTGTCATATGCATGAGTACTGAAAATGTATGCGTTGGTGCAATGAAAAACTTATTTACAGCAGTGTTACAGGCACATAGCATCATAAAAGTAGCATTCACAAGTAAAAACATAAATTATATACAGTTTTTATAAGTGTGAACACAATTAGAACAAAGATCCATTTTAGTGCAAAGTAATCAAACTATACTGTAGTGTTGCTAAACAGTAGTGATTAGGGTATTGGCAGTTGGTTCAAGTCAAGTCACTTCACTGTTTATTGTCATTTCGATCATAAAGTAAGTAGGAATAAGGAAACTTGGTTCTCAAGGGATATTGCATCTCTGATAAAGAAGAAGAGAGAGTTGTATGACATGTATAGGAAACAGGGAGTAAATAAGGTGCTTGAGGAGCATAAGAAGTGCAAGAAAATACTTAAGAAAGAAATCAGGAGGGGTAAAAGAAGACATGAGGTTGCCTTGGCAGTCAAAATGAAGGATAATCCAAAGAGCTTTTACAGGTATATTAAGAGTAAAAGAATTGTAAGGGATAAAATTGGTCCTCTTGAAGATCAGAGTGGTCGGCTATGTGCGGAACCAAAAGAAATGAGGGAGATCTTAAATGGGTTTTTTGCGTCTGTATTTACTAAGGAAACTGGCATGAAGTCTATGGAATTAAGGGAAACAAGTAGTGAGATCATGGAAACTGTACAGATTGAAAAGGAGGAGGTGCTTGCTATCTTGAGGCAAATTAAAGTGGATAAATCCCCAGGACTTGACAGGGTATTCCCTCAGACCTCGAAGGAGACCAGTGTTGAAATTGCAGGGGCCCTGGCAGATATATTTAAAATGTCGGTGTCTACGGGTGAGGTGCCGGAGGATTGGAGAGTAGTTCATGTTGTTCCGTTGTTTAAAAAAGGATCAAAAAGTAATCCGGGAAATTATAGGCTGGTAAGTTTGACGTCGGTAGTGGGTAAGTTATTGGAGGGAGTACTAAGAGACAGAATCTACAAGCATTTGGATAGATAGGGACTTATTAGGGAGAGTCAACATGGCTTTGTGCGTAGTAGGTCATGTTTGACCAATCTATTGGAGTTTTTCGAAGAGGTTACCAGGAAAGTGGATGAAGGGAAGGCAGTGGATGTTGTCTACATGGACTTCAGTAAGGCCTTTGACAAGGTCCCGCATGGGAGGTTAGTTAGGAAAATTCAGTCGCTAGGTATACATGGAGAGGTGGTAAATTGGATTAGACATTGGCTCAATGGAAGAAGCCAAAGAGTGGTAGTAGAGAATTGCTTCTCAGAGTGGAGGCCTGTGACTAGTGGTGTGCTACAGGGATCAGTGCTGGGTCCATTGTCATTTGTCATCTATATCAATGATCTGGGTGATAATGTGGTAAATTGGATCAACAAATTTGCTGATGATACAAAGATTGGAGGTGTAGTGGACAGTGAGGAAGGTTTTCAGAGCCTGCAGAGGGACTTGGACCAGCTGGAAAAATGGGCTGAAAAATGGCAGATGGAGTTTAATACAGATAAGTGTGAGGTATTGCACTTTGGTAGGACAAACTAAGGTAGAACATACAGGGTTAATGGTAAGGCACTGAGGAGTGCAGTAGAACAGAGGGATCTGGGAATACAGATACAAAATTCCCTAAAAGTGGCGTCACAGGTAGATAGGGTCATAAAGAGAGCTTTTGGTACATTGGCCTTTATTAATCAAAGTATTGAGTATAAGAGCTGGAATCTTATGATGAGGTTGTATAAGGCATTGGTGAGGCCGAATCTGGAGTATTGTGTTCAGTTTTGGTCACCAAATTACAGGAAGGATACTAATGAGGTTGAAAGAGTGCAGAGAAGGTTTACAAGGATGTTGCCGGAACTTGAGAAACTTAGTTACAGAGAAAGGTTGAATAGGTGAGGACTTTATTCCCTGGAGCGTAGAAGAATGAGGGGAGATTTGATAGAGGTATATAAAATTATGATGGGTATAGATAGAGTGAATGCAAGCAGGCTTTTTCCACTGAGGCAAGGGGAGAATAAAACCAGAGGACATGGGTTAAGGGTGAGGGGGGAAAAGTTTAAATGGAACATTAGGGGGGGCTTCTTCACACAGAGAGTGGTGGGAGTATGGAATGAGCTGCCAGACGAGGTGGTAAATGTGGGTTTTTTAATATTTAAGAATAAATTGGACCGATACATAGATGGGAGGTGTATGGAGGGATATGGTCTGTGTGCAGGTCAGTGGGACTAAGCAGAAAATAGTTCGGCATAGCCAAGAAGGGCCAAAAGGCCTGTTTTTGTGCTGTAGTTTTTCTGTGGTTTCTAAATGCTGGTACAGTACACAGTAAAAATGAGACAATGTTTTTCAGGACCATGATGCTACTTGAAACAATACAAAAACTACACTGGACTATGTAAAACAACACAAAAACTACATTAAACTACAGACCTACCCAAGACTACATCAAGTGCACAAAACAGTGCAGGCATTACAATAAATAAACAAGACAATAGGCACAGTAGAGGGCAGAAGGTTTGTGTCAGTCCAGGCTCTGGGTATTGAGGAGTCTGATGGCTTAGGGGAAGAAACTGTTACATAGTCTGGTCGTGAGAGCCCGAATGCTTCGGTGTCTTTTGCCAGATGGCAGGAGGGAGAAGTGTTTGTATGAGGGTGCATGGGGTCTTTCATAATGCTGTTTGTTTTACGGATGCAGCATAAGGTGTAGATGTCTGTAATGGTGGAAGAGAGACCCAGATGATCTTCTTAGCTGACCTTACTATCCGCTGCAGGGTCTTGCAATCTGAGATGGTGCAATTTCAGAACCAGGCTGTGATGCAGCTGCTCAAGATGCTCTCAATACAACCTCTGTAGAATGTAGTGAGGATGGGGGGTGGGAGATGGGCTTTTCTCAGCCTTCGCAGAAAGTAGAGACGCTGCTGGGCTTTCCTTGCTGTGGAGCTGGGGTTGAGGGACCAGGTGAGATTCTTCGCTAGGTGAACACCAAGAAATTTGGTGCTCTTAACGATCTCTTCAGAGGAGTCGTTGATGTTCAGCGGAGAGTGGTCGCTCCGTGTCCTGAAGTCAACAACCATCTCTTTTGTTCACATTCAGAGACAGGTTGTTGGCTCTGCACGAGTCCGTTAGCCGCTGCACCTCCTCTCTGTATGCTGACTCATTGTTCTTGCTGATGAGACCCACCACGGTTGTGTCATCGGCAAACTTGATGATGTGGCTCGAGCTGAATGGTCTATTAAATGCTCCTATGCAATTTGTCTCTACCATCACTCTGGGTAGTGCTTTCCACTCAAAAGAAAACATTGTCTTGCACATCTCCTTTGTACTTTTCCCCTTTTTCATCTTAAATACATACATTCTGGTACAAGACGTTTCAATCTGGGAAAGAGATGCTGGCTGCCAACTTTGTCTTGCATAATTTTATAAATGTCAAGCAAATTTTGCCTCAGCTTCCACTGCCCTAGAGGAAATGGTCTTAACTTGTCCAACCTATCCTCATAGCACATGTCCTCCAAACCAGGTGGCATCCTGGTTAACCTCATCTGCACTCTCTTTCACATCCTTCCTTTAATGAGGTGACCAGAGTTGAATGCAGTACTCAGAAAGGACCCTAAAGCTGTAATATAACTTCCTGGCTCTTGAACTCAGAGCTTTCTTTACCATACCGTCAATTTGTTCAGCCGCTTTTAGGGAGCCATGTACCTCTATCAAAGATCCATCTGTTTCTCAATGCTATTAAGAGACTCCCATTATCTGCGTACTTCCCCTTTATGTTGGATCTCCCAAAATAAAATGCCTCTCACTTGCCTGGATTAAACTCCATCTACCACTTACCTGTCCATATCTGCAACTGATCTACATTCCGCTGGTAATCTTCCATGTAAGACACAACACCATCATTCTTTGTGTGATCTGCAAACTTTTTCACCTATTCCAGCACAGTTTCATCCAATTCATTTTTATACAAACAACCTAGTTCTGATCCCTGTGAAACCCTACTGATTCCAGACCTCCATCTAGAATATGACCCATTTACCACTATCCTCTTCTCTTTGGGCATGTCAATTTTGGTTCCAGTCAACTAAGTCACTGTGGATCTTATGCATCCTATTTTTTTTAACCTTTAGGACCTTGTTGAACATCTTGCTAAAATCCTGTATACAATATCCATTGCTGTACCTTTATCAATCACCTTCATCACCACCTTGGTTAGACATGACCTGGCTGCATAAAGTCATGGCTGACTGTCCTTAATTAGACTATCCTTCTCTAAGTGCTTACATAGTAAATCCTGTCCCCAAGAATACTTTCCATTAGGTTCCACCATCTTCAAGGAAAAAGATAAATTCAGTTTTGGTAACCACAGAAGTGGTCTTCCTTTTGTATGACTTAGGGGAAAATCATTATCAGGATCCTTGTCAGCATACTCCACTCACTGGCCAAAGAGCTGCTCTCTTACTATGTCATAAGGGTAGAAGTGGGGATGTTCACTGATAATTGTACAATGGTCAATTTATTTACAACCCATCAACACAGTTGGTCTGTTCTTGATGCAGCAAGACCTAAAAAAAAATTCATGCATGGACTTTTAATATTTATGCCTCAAAAATGCTAAATGTTAACTACCTCCAGCAAAAGTGAGCATAGATACTCAGTGGGATTGCCATGGCTAAGTCCTCAATCGTTAATATCCTGGGGCTATCATTGACCACAAACTCAAATAGACCACCACATAAATACCATGGGGTTATATCATATCAGAGGCTGTGTATTCTGCAGTAAGTTATTTATCTCCTGATATGTAAATGATGGAATGGCCTTCACAAGGCACATGCATATCAGCAGCCAAATAGATTACCATCCAATTGCCTGGATGGTTGCAGCATCAGTAATTCCCATAGCCTGCTGCTTTTCAGGTTTAGCACATAAAAGCCAGCATAAACATAGGAAAGAGGCCAACACATGAAACTAACATTCATCTGTGGGTCCTGGCTTCAGTAGTCACCTCAGAATCCACAGAAATTGAATGGTTACAAGTCTCTCAACCTCAAGGGACTGCTTAATGAAAATAATGACCAGATAGGCAAATTAGATGCAATGATTGGAGATGTTTGTGGTGTAGTAAAGCTAATTGCCACCCTCTACATTAGGAACATGATTCAACTGAATGTCAATGAAATATTCAAGATCTATCTGAATTCTCCTGAGCATGTTTGGAACGTGGCTGGAACATGTTATGTTTTCATATAAAGGCAAGGATTTATCACAGCATACTCCACTCTGCTTTTACAAAAGCAAATTAATATGGGCTAAAATAAAAACAGATTGTTAGTTTTCAGTCGGATCTGGCATTATCTTAGTAATTATATAAGCTGTTTTACTTTCAAGTTGATGACCTTTAAAATGAAGGCGGAAATATTTTGAGATGTAACAGATTTTATACAGGTGGGCATAGAGGGTTGAAGGATAATAAAAATAAAGACTTAAGATCTTGAGATGTATTTTAAGGGAGAAATTATGAAATAAGAAACATGATGCAAATTAAACCCTCTTTTTGGACTCTGGCTGTTGATACTGTATGGCAAAGGAGGCTTTAGGACTAGGAAATTAAACAATCCCAAACTGGGGAGGGTGACACTTTGGAACGGTTAAGGACGTCCATGGGAACAATCTGGATAAAGAGGAGACCGAATGCCATGGAGACCAATTTTTGTTTCAGTCTGTTTCTATTCCTTGTTGATCTCCCGTAGAAGCATAAAATCCATTTGAAAGGACCAACTGCTTCTAACTTTCCACCGACACTGTTCTCTAACCATCTGTCAGAAGGGTAGCAACTTTGAGATAATAGAAGGAAAGGCAGAGTAAATGTCTGTTGCTGGGATTGGAAATGTCTGTAGCCTGTGCTTTTTCACTTGAGCTGTCAAATTAGAACTGGGGATGACGGTTAAGACTGACAAGCCTTAACAAAATATGAATGGTAAAATAAACTGGAAATGGATAGCAAACTGCCATTACCTACAGCTAAAGATGTATTGACTGCCGTGGGAAAATACCGAGTTAAATATCTGGTCAAGGATAATATAAAATTAAGTAATAAAATTATTATCAAAGGGCATTACAGTTCCTAATTTGGAGTTGACAGATGGTTATCACTGCGAGGCGGTGAATGTATTTGTGGTGATGCAGTACTGAATAGATATTCCATTTGATTAACTTTTTACATTAGGGATTGTTTATGCAAAATTTTCCCTTGGGACACTATGATCGAAGTTTTATGCTCTTCTGTTAATGTCAACTCTGGTGCTTATTCTGAATGATCTTTCATTGTTCCCAGGGGCCTTTGGGCCACTGCAGTATTTTAGACATATACCACTTCTTAATTCTCTTACAGATAGACACAATTTTAATGTGTTTTTTTTCAGAGCAAAGATAACTTCCTGAAATAATTTTTTGCTTTTTTTTTTATATAGGATGACACTCCTTTTGGATGGGTGTAGGGATTACCAAGCTTCAAATTTTCAAGAATTTGTCATTTGAGGAGTTGTTCATTTGACATAAAAACAAAAGGTTTTGTTTTGTAGTAATACATCTGTATAGGAACAGATGTTTTGTGATTGTAAATCCTTGAAATAGATTCAATAGAGTTTGTTAATGCTAAAAAAAAATATTTATAGTAATAAATTAAATGTATTTCATTTAGGCAATGTTTTGCAAGGAACGTACCTAAATATGCAGTAATTCCCTATTATTATAATACTTAATAAAATTATTAAAAGATCATTAAGTTTTGTTTTTCATTTCATGTAATATTTACTTAATGGAAGTAATAAAGGGTTTGATGTCCGTTTTTAATATCAATCCTTGTGCAGTAGCGTAGTATGTAAAGCGCAGTGGTTCAGGCGGCTTTTGCAGGCTGATTAAACAAGCTGCATGTAGATTGTAGTCCAAGAAACTAGCCATTATGTCCTTGCAGGTTTGTTCACAGCATCTAGATGGGCTTGATCATTGGTTTTCAAGTTTTTTTTTCCTGGTGATCCACTTTAACCAAATATCTCACCCATGTGATGAAGACCAATGAGTAGTTAACTATAAGTCTTATTGTAGATGCCATGAAACCACTTTAGTTAAATCTTACTAGGTACTGTCATAATAATAAATGCTATTTCAGGTATGTTTCACTGTTTTGCCCCTCTATTCTGGGTGACGTGCTGATTACATGCTGTTCCTTGCTTGATTTGTTTTGGCAACCCATTTTTGTAACATTTCAGGGTCATAAATCTCAGTTTGAAGATCACAGGATATACACAGTTAAGCCTCTCAATCATTATCTGCAATTGATGTAAATTATTAGTGAGCAATTTTAATCCCTAGACTGGTAGTTTGAGATCAAATAAACTT
Source organism: Mobula hypostoma (assembly GCF_963921235.1). Taxonomy (NCBI): domain Eukaryota; kingdom Metazoa; phylum Chordata; class Chondrichthyes; order Myliobatiformes; family Myliobatidae; genus Mobula; species Mobula hypostoma. The sequence goes on along the minus strand of NC_086103.1, from coordinate 66,024,188 downwards.
CTTAAAAGTCTTATGGTTGTATATAATAGACCTATAATAGCAAAAAGGCAGATACTCTTAAGTCTTAAGTTCCTTGGTGTTAACCTATCAGAGGATCTTTCCTGGGACTAGCACTTAAGTGTCATCACAAAGAAGGCATGACAGCACCTCCACTTTTTTGCGTAGACTTGGCAAGCTTTGACAAACTACTATAGATTTAGATTGAGAACATTCAGTCCTCTTTTATTGTCATTTAGAAATGCATACATGCATTAAGAAATGATACAATGTTCCTCCAGAGTGATATCACAGAAAACAGGACAAACCAAAGACTAACACTGACAGAACCACATAATTATAACATATAGTTACAGCAGTGCAAACCAATACCATAATTTGATGAAGAGCAGACCACGTGCACAGTAAAAAAAAAAGTCTTAAGTCCCGATCGACTCCCGAGTCCCCGATAGCAGGCGGCAAAAGGGAGAAACTCCTTGCCATAAACCTCCAAGGCACCGACAACTGCCGATGCCTTGGAAGCAGCCGACACCGAGTCCGTCCATCTGAAAACTTCGAGCCTCCAACCAGCCCCTCTGATACAGCCTCCCGAGCGCCATCCTCTGCCAAGCGCCTTCGACCTAGCCCTGGTCGCTGAAACAAGCAAAGCCGAGGATTCGGGGTCTTCTGCTCCGGAGATTCCATTTACAGGTGTCTCCCGCTTTTTGAATGTTGGCTTTACGAAACCTCACTGTTACGAAAGACCTACATTAGTACCCTGTTTTTGCTTTCAGAAGGTGTTTTCACTGTTATGAAGAAAGGAAGCGCGCGATAAAAGGCAGCACGCGCCCTGAGCAGCCGCTGTCCCCTGGATTCGGAATGGCATTGCTTAAACACGTTGTATTGAGCAGCTGTTAGCAAGATGAGTTCTAAGGTGTCAGAAAAGCCTGAAAGAGTAAGGGTGTTACACTTAGCGTAAAACTGGACTTAATTAAGCATTTCGATCATGGTGAACGAAGCAAGGACAAAGTGAGTTTGGCTTGTGGAAGCTGATGAAGATGATGTTGAAGAGGTTTTGGCATCCCATGACCAAGAACTGATAGATGAAGAGCTGATGCAATTGGAAGAGGAAAGGATAACAATCGAAACCGAGTGCAGTAGCAAAATGAACGTGAAGCAACTGCGTGAGATTTTTGCTGCAATGATAAAGTACGACTTTAATTTTGAAAGGGTATGTAGGTTTAGGGGATATTTGCAGGATGGTTTGAGTGCTTACAAACAACTGTATGATAGAAAAATGAGTGAGGCTCAGCAGTCAAGCAAGCCTTCCACATCAGCCATAGCAGATGACGAACCTCGACCTTTGACATCGAGGTGGGCAGTCATAGGAGAAGATGAGCTGCCTGCCCTGATTGACGATGAGATGACACCCCTGTGCCCCGACACCCCAATCCCCGGACAGATACTGTACCGATTTGCGGAGAATGCAGCGGTAGCCGGGAGGCACACAGCACATCTTTAAGAAAAAAGCCGAAATAAACATGCTAATTAATTGGGTGACGCCTAGCATGTAATTAATTAGCATATTTATTTCAGCTTTTTTCTTAAAGATGTACTGTGTGCCTCCCAGCTACCGCTGGACCCCTGCGTGCCTTGCGGCAATGTATCGCTTGGCGGCCCGGAGGGTGGGGGCCACTGCACCACCCAACCTGCGATGACTCAGCCTAACACACCATCATCAGTGTGCTCGGCGCTGTCTTCCGAATTCCCGTAAGTGATACTACACTGTACATACATTATTTCTACTTTATATAGGCTGTGCATTTTTACGTGTTATTTGGTAGATTTGGCAGCTTCATAGTTTAAAGGTTACTGGAGAGAGCGTTTATGCCAACAGCACTTGCGTGAGAATTTCGCTATGGAGATCTGTGCAGGCAATCATTGTAAAGAAGTATTTCTGCTTTATATAGGCTGTGTATTTATCATATCATTCCTGCTTTTACTATATGTTGCTGTTATTTTGGGTTTTATGTGTTATTTGGCATGATTTGGTAGGTTATTTTTGGGTCTGCGAACGCTCACAAAATTTTCCCATATAAATAAATGGTAATTGCTTCTTTGCTTTACGACATTTCGGCTTACGAACCGTTTCATAGGAACGCTGTACCTTCGGATGGCGGGGGAAACCTGTACCACACAGTAGCAGCGGCAGCGAAGTGGGCATTTCAGAAGTTTCTCCAGATGTTCCTCTGTACTCTCATGTCTGTCTCCATCAAATCAGAATTGTGCACGGTGCACTACTTGACAGATTACAGATATCATTCACCGGAGAGGCCGTGCGCGCTGTGTCGCATCACCATCTTTTCCTCCTTCTCCTCCTCCTCCTCAGAGTATCCCAACCGATTGCTTCATGGCTTGTCGTGGAAACACCAGTGGTCAGGAATGGAAATGGCTACAAACAGTGGTGGATACATCCAGACCATGCCCTCTCCTCGCTGCTACCATCAGGCTGGAGGTACCAGAAGCCTTAGGACCTGAACTACCATGCTCAGGAGCAGTTAGTGCCCTAAAACCATCAGGGTCCTGACCTGGTGTGGATAACTTCATTCACCACTACTCTGAACTGGTTCTGTGACCTACAGACTTCCTTTCAAGGACTCTTTACAACTCATGTTTGTCTATTATTTTCATTTACACAGTTTGTCTCCTTTTGCACATTTTGTTGTCAGTCTTAATCTGTTTATGCGTAGTTTTTCATAACATTCTATTGTATTTTTTTTCCCATAGATGCCTGCAAGAAAACAAATCTCAAGGTAGTATATGGTAACATAGTGCTTTGGTAATAAATTTACTTGGAACTTAGAAGTTTGATGATTTAGGGAACTGCTTTCTTTCCACCATCAGATTTCTGAGATGTCTGTAAACCCATGAACACTACCTCATTATTCCTTTTTTTTGCTCTATTAGTAATTTGTAGTAATTTTCATATCTATGCACAGTACTAAGAAAAACATGGTAACATACCTTAATGACTATTGCCCCATGGCTCTGCCATTCATCATGATGAAGTGCTTCAAGAGGCTAGTCATGGCACGCATTAACTGCAGCTCCCAGCCAACCTTGATCACTGCAGTCCGCCTACCACTGAAACAGGTCTATGCCAGATGCCACTTCCATGGTCTTACACTCATTTCTGGATCATCTGATAAGTAAAGACACTTATGCTAGACTATTGGTTATTGACTACAGCTCTTCCTTTGTTATTATAATTCTAAAAAACTCATATCCAAATTCCTAGACCTGGGACTTAGCACCTCCATTTACAACTGTATCCTTGATTTCCTGACCAACAGACTTCAATCAATAAGGATAGGTAGCAACACTTGTGCCATGATCATCTTCAATACTAGTGCACCTAAGGCTGTGTCCTTCACATCCTACTCCACTCCCTATACACTCATGTCTGTGTGAGCAGCTTTTATAACCATCTGCAAGTTTGCAAATGTTACTATCACAGCCAGAGATTGGTTGCTATGTGCTTTGTATTTGCTCAATGTCACTCATGGATATGTGTTGTCCTTGGATTGTTTATCTTTTGCGTCTAATTGTTTGTCTTTGCACTAGCCCAGGTTTTTCACTTTGTTTTGCAGGTGTCTCATTTGGGGTCATTGGGCATTGTTAAACTTTGTTCTCATGACTTACTGAATTTGGGATTATTAATGTGGTATTGTCAATGTCCAGAATTCCTACGTGCTCCAGAGTGTATTTCAAGGGGGCATGCCAACTCCTCTTTGTTGGGTCGTTGTGGTTCCTTGTTGAGTGAAACTCAAACCGAGTTCCTCTGTGTGACACAGTGACTTCTGTTCATCAAGATACTGTACAGTTAGCCTGAGCTTTTGTTGTTTTTTTTTCTAGTTATTTTATGTAATAAATCTTTTGTTCTATTTTAATTGCTGAAGTCTCTGTGATTCCTGCACTTGGATTTGCTAGTGATCATCACAGTTACTAACATAGTGGGCCATGTTTCAGTGATGGACCAGAGTACAGAAAGGAAAAGAGAGCCTAGTGACGTGGTATCGTGACAACGATTTTTCCCTCAATGTCAGCAAAACAAAAGAATTTTAGGAAAGGGGGCAGTTCTCACGTTCTTGTGTATATCAACAGCACTGGGGTTGAGAAGATTGAGAGCTTCAAGTTCTGAGGAGTGAATATCAACAATAGCCTGGCCTGGTACTGCCATGTTGACGCCATGGCCAAGGAAGTTCAAGAACACCTAGCAGGCTAAAGAAATTTTGTATACTCCCTTTGACCCTTACTACTTTTTATCACTACTTCTCATTATGTCACTGGGCAGCAGGGAAGGTCCTCCATCTCTGGCGGTGCTCAGGGCTTCCTTCACCATGTCAGTAACTTCCTCTTGGTATTCACTACTGTCAGTCATATAGTCCCTGGTGGAGTCCCAGAAATGCCATCACACTTGGATGTAGAAGGATTCTTCATTGCTGTTTCTGTAACAATTTTGTTTTACCAGTCAGGGTTGTTAGCTCTGATCTGAACCCCTGAATCTTGAGGTCAATTTTTATCAAGGCACCATAGAAAACATCCTATCTGGATGCATCATGGCTTGGCATGGCAATTACCCCATGATTGCAAAAAATTGCAGACACAGCTCAGTACATCACAAAAACCAGCTTCTCACCATGAATTCTGTCTACACTTCTTTCTGCCTTGTTAAAGATGCCAACAGAATTAGCAACCCCACCCAGTCAGACATTCTCTCTTCTCCTCCCTTCTATCAGCCAGAAGATACAAAAGCCTGATACATACTACCATGAGGCTCAAGCTGGTTCAAGCTTATTGAATGGTTTTCTGGTGTTATATGATGGACTCTTGACATTACAATGTACCTCAGTATGGCCTTGTCTACTTGCACTGGTCTTTACTTCTAATTGTAACTCTTTATTCTGCATTGTTTTTGTTTTACCCTGTACTATCTCAATGCTTTGTTGTAATGAATTGACTGTGCAAATAGCAAGTTTTTTTTAACTGTATCTTGGTACCTGCGGCAATAATAAATTTCACATCATGTAAGTGGGTGATAATTCTGATTTAAATATAATAAATATTAACCTGACTTCTGAGAGTATTATAATTAACCTGTTTTATTCTGACTGGCCGGATTTGGAGAAAAGCTATATGTCCTTACAGCAATTGTTGGCGAGGAGAAGCGGGTGTATTTTCTCCAGCTCAGCAAGCCATCAAGTATCACATTTTCAGAATGTCGGTACTAATCCTACCCCTAACAACAGGTTGACCGAAAGACCATATGAAATAGTAGTATTAAGCTATTCGATCCATTGAGTCTGCTCTGCCATTTGATCATGGCTGATTTATTTGCCCTTTCAAGATATTCAATCACTCAAGGTCTGGACCTCTCATTCTCCCCAATGTGGAATCAGGTCCTTAACAAGCATATTTGCACAACCTGTCCTGAAGGCTTTCAGGCTGGACAGAGTTCCCTTGAAGTAAATCTTAGAAACTGTAGATATTAGATTTGTGATATAGAGGCGGGACTAAAAACTAACCTTACACTCAGCCATTGCAGAGTCAGTACCTTACAATACTGTATACCTACCTTGTCTAGTGTGAGAAAGCAATACAAGTCTTATTTTCTGGTCTGAGTGCTGTAAATGTACTGGATGTCAAATGAAAAAAGTATTTCTTTGCTTCATCGGAAGGCTGGGAACTCTGTGTTGATGCTCCGAAGTAGCTGTTGTTAATGTAGATGTCTAAATGCCTGAATTTAAAGTTTTCTTTACAGGAAAAGGTTGGATTTGATTAATATGCCACATCATATTATCTTAGATGCACGTAAATTCCAAAAAGCTGATAGGATATTTTACCATACAACAGTTCGTCACAATATTAGCCACTTTGAGAGATGGTTATCAGTTTAGCTAGTTGTAGTCAGAGCTGTAATGTCTTTGGATGCTGAGGCGTTATCTACAAACGGTGGAATATATTAGGCATAATCTATATTATAAGATGTATTATAAAATGAATATCTCAAATGTTTATTTCAGGTGTCAAGATGGGAGTAGTTGTTAAGCACTGCATACTTAATGTAATATAACAATTAGATGCTTTGCTCATCCCAAATCCCACAGCTTTAAGGAATTGATGGATGTAGAGGAGAATGAAGCACTTAATTCTTTGAAACATGGATCTGGTACAGGTGGGAGAGGAGGTTTGTCATGCAGTGAGAAGAGAAGAAGGATAAAACTTCTAGCCATTGAGTTCAGTATTTGAAAGTTACTTTTAAAGATTCTGGCCACAAGGTGGCTCTGTATTAAAATACAGTATTACCAGTACAAACAACAGGAATTCTGCAGATGCTGGAAATTCAAGCAACACACATCAAAGTTGCTGGTGAACGCAGCAGGCCAGGCAGCATCTGTAGGAAGAGGTGCAGTCGACGTTTCAGGCCGAGACCCTTCGTCAGGACTAACTGAAGGAAGTTAACTAACTCTTCCTTCAGTTAGTCCTGACGAAGGGTCTCGGCCTGAAACGTCGACTGCACCTCTTCCTACAGATGCTGCCTGGCCTGCTGCGTTCACCAGCAACTTTGATGTGTGTTGCTTGAATTACCAGTACAACATTGGACCACTTACTAGACCTGATTCATTTCTGAAATTTTCTATTGCTTAGTTTTCTGCCACTTATAATTCTGGTTGGTATTACACTCACTTATTCTGCAAACCTAGATTTATGAAACTCTCAGCTACTGAACTGAAATATAGTGTAATATTTGCAGCCACTTAAGGTGTTAAATGTTAAAGAAAATGTGCACAATAATTGCAGCCTAAATGGAAATGTTACTGTTTATTTTCTATGCATTAATAAGGCACCTTATTGCTTATTTAAAAAAAGGTGAATTACTTTATTGAGAGAAAAATGTTCCTCCTTTGTCATATTCCATTGTCAGACAAGATTGCTGCATTTTGTGATCAGCTTGCAAGGTTACTTTGAACTAAAAAGTTAAGTGCTATATATTTCTTTATTCCTGGTGTAATATTATTAAGACATACTTTGATTAACAATTCCCTCAGTTTTGCTAGAAAGGATTAGTTTTGCACAAAACAAAATGCCCAATTTGAAAGAGAGTACTTGAATTATTCAACCTAATAGATTGCTTTTAGTTTTGGCTATTGTTTTATTAACTGTGTAGTTACAGGTCAACAAATGATTGTAAATGTAGAAAACAGTATATAAAATTAGACCCTGGGTCTCAGGTTAAAATCACAAAATTGTACGGTACTGATGACCAGCAAATTGTTTTAATAACATCAACAAGACTAGAAATAAAGGAAACCTAAGATATTATAGTTGAAAAAGGTGCTGTCCTTTGCACAGTTGGAAATAATATGGGAAGTTAATTAACACAAGTTCAGAGCCATATAATTTTGAAATTAGCCCAGAGTTAAAATTATCCCACAAACTCCTACATGATTTTTAATGAGCCCAATTTTACAAAGCAAAGCACTATTTTAACTAAATTAAATAAGGATGTGCACCTGGTGACAGAACCTTTCTGAGGTAAAATTATTGATTTGGAATTGACAGTTGGATCAGCTTGCAGGTTATACCTAACCACCTATAAAAAGGATTTATGTTGGTGGACAGGTTCTGTTATGTGATGGACTGATAATTGAAAAGTTCTATGTTGTTCAGGGCTTCACCAATACGATTGGAGCTGACTTCACTAAGAATCTGCTTAAGGTAATAGTTTGTAGAGTAGATAGGTTTAGCATCAACAAGAGCTATTCTGAAGAATTCTGGGCCATTATACTTTTTCCTTTTATAATACATAGTCATTGACTTTAAATGTTAATTTCATTTCTCTGTTCATGGATGCTAACTACACTGCTGAGTGTTTAGAAAATAAAACAGTCAATCCTTTAGCCAATGTTCTACAAATGCTTTTCCCTTTAAGAATTTGTCACAAAAGTCCCATCACATGACTTAGTCATTTTGTGGCCTATATAGCAACTGTTTCCATCCGTTACCAGTTGCTTTTGACCTCTGAAGCCAAAATACAGTAATGCCAGTTAAACACAGACTGAAACATTTATTTTACTGAAATCTTCTGTTTCAGTATTCAGATAAGTGTTTGTATCTTAGAAATATCTTTATCAGGGTAAAAACTGTAGAGTTCACATTGAATTTATGCATTTTAATCAATCACAATATGTATCTCAATCAATTCTTGATCCAGAAGGTCATTTGTGAAGAACTTAATTAAAAAAACAAGTTACATTTTAAACTGGAGTAGCCTACCCTCCAATTCAATAAGATCATGATTGATCTGATCTTTGACCATAACTCTTATTTTTTTGCTTGATTTCAAAGCCAGCCATTCCCCCATGGTCCAAAAATCTGCCTGACTTAATTGCTGAGTTCTTGAAGCACAATAAATATTTATTGTTGTGCTTGCCCCACTTATTACCAAAAGTTTTCATGGAAAAAAATTCCTTGCTCTTAAATTATATCACATCAATTGATCAAAAACAGAACCAGGGTGATGTAGATTTAGAAAATTATACAGGTTTGTTTGAATTCTTTCTACCTTATCTCTGCACTAGTGATAAAATTAGGAGCCTTATTTGTAAAACATTATAGTTGTATTTGAGGACAATGTTTTGTAAACTTAACATTTTAAATGTGTATTTTCTTGGGCTCAAAAATAGACTTGCATTAAAGTAGGAAAAGATTCCCTTAAATGTGAATTTATTTCTCTTTAATTGTTATTTTATACAGTCTGAGGAATTTGTTTCATCTTTTTGGCTTGGTTGTCTGCAATCCAAAAAGATTGTACCATTTGCTAATTTTTGGCTACAAACAAACTCATTTTTAGTAAAGATGACAACTATTGATGCCCTAAAATACACCACAACAAATTCAAGTACCTGTAGTTTTGAATTACTGATTGGAGTACGTGAGCTTCTTGTCCATATATATCAAATATTTAAATAATTTTTTGCCACTTGTAATCTTTTGAAATAAAGTGTTGATATTCAAAGGCATATTATCCTTTAAACATCAACATACTTCAAAAGCCAGGGATAAATTAATTACACCTTAGAATGGATATTCCATTGCGTTCATGATTTTTAAAATTCAGAGAAAAGAAAAATATCTGAATATGCTTTTTTTTAAAAGCTGTTTCTGTTATGGAAATATTGTAAATTCAATACTTTTGTAAATTCTTATGTTTGTTAAAGTGTGATCTGATATATATATATATAAATTGGTTCCTACAAATCTTGATGTCAGCTCTGTAGAGCTCCACCAGACTAACTGAGGGTATGGAAAATACTTTCAGCCCACATGTCTAAAGATAAACTAGCTCGTTTTTACTCCCATATAAATCCTATTTGTGATAGATGTCACTCTGAGGTGACTCCTTTGACTCATATGTTCTGGCCCTGCCCTCTTTTGGAAAAAATTTGGAAAGATATCTTTGACATCATTTCAACAGTTTTGCGCTTTGATTTACAACCCCATCCTATTACGGCAATTTTTGGTTTGCCAATGATGGAACATAGCTCTTTATCCTCTTCAGCTTGTCGGATGATCACATTTGTTACATTAAGGGCCAGAAGATCCATTTTATTGAATTGGAAAGAGACCAATCCCCCTACTATATTTTGATGGTTTTCCCAAACTATATCATGTTTAAATTTAGCAAAAATCAGAAGTGGCATTTTTGATCCTTCAGTTAAATTTGAAGAGACTTGGAAGCCATTTATTCAACATTTTCAAATGTTGTAATTTGACCTTTTCCGAATCCTTTTTATTAACTTAGAATACATGAATAGAGGAGCGGAGTTGACGACATTAATGAATATATTCAATCTACTATATTGGTTCAGCCCTGTTTTGTTCTGTTTGTTTTTTTTTTGGGTTTAGTAATTTAGCTTTTTTTTAAAGTTATTTTTTGGTTTTTTTGGGGTTTTTCTTTGTGATATCCTTTTCTTTTTATTTCTTTTCTCCATGATTAATTATATTAAGAGTCTGGAAGTCTATTACACTTGTACTATTTGTAGTTTCTCTTGTATATGTTTATTACCAATAATGTAATTCCAATCTCTTTGTATCACTATTGTTATTACATTTATGAAATTGAAAACTAATAAAAAGATTAAAAAAGAAAGGAAAATAGTTTCAGCATGCCATGACCTCCTTTTTACATTTCATGTGATACCATGGCTTTCGTTATGTGTGTGCTGCATGCAAGTGTGTATCTGATCCCTGTGGGGTAGTAAACCATATCATCAGCAAGTTACTCTTGTGTCTTGTTCTGAGCCTTTTGTTTGTAGTGATCGCTCAAATGCACGTGGCATAATCAATCACTACAGAATGAAGGCATTTTATCAGTTGTCAGGATAATGGGTATTAACCTGAATGAGTTGCCACCTTGTTTGCAGACCTGCTGAAAGTTATTTTTGGGTGCCTAGTTCAACATGAGAATGTGGTAGTGAACCACCTTCTAAAACTGCTGTCATTCTGGAAAATCAATGCCCCAAAATGCTGTTGGGTTAAGACATCTAGGATTTAGATCCAGCAATTTTGAAGGAAGTGTATTGTATTTCTAAGATAGTATGGTGTTCAGCATGAAAGGAATATGAAAGTGGTGGTCTTTCCAGGAACATTTGTTGCTCTCTTGATTAGAAGGGCACCACAGAAATCAGTGCTATAGTTCTGGTCACAATCAATATCAATGATACAGCTGCAGGGGTCAAATGTAACACCAGACTAAGTGGAGATATTAGTAGCAATAAGGATTCATGGAAGCTTCAAGTGGATATAGACAAGCTCATTGATTAGGCAAAAACATAGTAGATTGAATGCAATGTGGAAAAGTGATGTTTACCCATTGGTGGGAAAATCTAAAAGACTGAGTTTTTAAATGGTAAGAATTGGGAAGTATTGATGAATAAAGGGACCTAAAGGGCCATTATATAATGCACTGAAGAAAATAACATTAATGTGTAGCAGGCTTCTGGGAAAGAAATTCAGGTATTAGCCTTTATCTCAAGAATTTTTGAGAGCAAGTCTTAGCCTGTCAATTAAATGCTCTACTTGGTCCCAAATAGAGCAAAGCCTCTTGAGAGTTGTCATCCAAGTTAGCTAAGAAAGTTATATCAAGGCCCGTGCCTTGCAAATACATGGTGGAATGTGGATAGCTAAAAAGTAAAACTAGTTTAGATCTTAGTATTGACTGGGGTCCAAGTTTCTGGAATTCTCTTCAAACCCCGTAAGTTTCTATTTCATTTAAACTCAATTTTAAACATTCTACAACGGGTTAAGGCGCTGCTAATTAGTTTGGCCGAGTTCCTTTAATTTAAAGCAGTGAGAACTAACCAAGTAGCAATTCAATACGTAATGTTATTCTGTTTTAACAGGATGCGTTTGGTAGCAGAGTTTGCTGGGTAAATGCAGTAGGCGGCGTTGTTTGCACAATGCAGAGAGGAGCATCAAGGGTTCTGGGCTGGACGTCAGTGTCCCGCAGCGCACGGATTTTTCACTTTCAGCACCAAACCTGTTCAGTCTGCGGCAGGAGCGCTCTCTGGTCAGAATCTACTGCAAAATCTTCCCCTTACCAAACGCCATCTTGTGACATTAGGTGCTTTTATTGTAAAGGTAAAAACCACCTACACTGTAAGTATGCATCAAAGAGCATAACACCAAACTGTCATATTTTATCGAACGTAATTCGGACGGTCTGGATTTCAGCCGACGTCATTTAGCTCCAAAAAGGCAACATTCGACTGGCATTTCCAATATGTGAATTGTCTGACTAATATTAATTCGTGTCGAGTCAATATGAATGTAACGAAGTGCTAACCTTTTGCGGAACAATTACATTTTTTTTCTTTGTGATTTATCATGGTTGCGTTGAAAATTAGGCAGGTATAAATGATACACCGTGGACTCCAGATTAGTGCAGGTGCTGTGCTGTGGTGGGAGAGCTCGAAGGGCAGAGAAAATGGCAGTGGGGTACGGTCATCCACTACATGCGGGAATTATATTAAATACTTGTTAAAGTGCAAGCGTTCGTGTTTCGTCTTTCCTATCTGAAAAAGAATTCTTCTCCATAATCAAGTCGTAAGGAGTCTGTTCGCATAATGTACAAACCGACATATCGACAACAATGCAGTCATCGTTCGGAATGCAGATCCCCAGACGTGAAAACGCGAATTCTGCTCGTCTTTGTACTTAATAAATGTCACATAGGAATGGGAACAAGTTCAATTGTGCGGGCTTTTTGTTTCTGTGATCGGGATTGTATTTAGTCACGTACACAATTCTGATATGTATATGGCTGTAATGTTGCACGTTGCGTTGGCATTAACGAAGACTTTCTTTCGTACGCTGGCTGAAATTTGTCATCTTGGAGTCGAGGATCCTTGTGTGTTGTGATGGTTAAATTATATTATCTTATTTAACAGGACGCTTTATTAATCGCTTTGGGATTTATTACAGCATGAAAGAAATCAATTAGTATTCTAAGCTCGTGCCAATTCCTTTCTGAAAAGAAGATGGCATTGTACTGAATTCACGGTGTGGATTTAAAACGGAGATACGCGGAAAGGTTTTCTGTAAGAGTCTACTGTGTTCTTTCTGCTCCGTGTCAAAACATTGCTCCTCTCTTTCTCTTGTTTTCCCAGGATTTGGAAATACGTGAAGTAGCCGCCCTCGTGAATAATGGTGAAGCTGGGGAGTAACTTGAATGAAAAGAATGCCAAGCAGTCTTGTAGCGATGATAATTTTCACACCGTCCCTTTGATCACACCCTTGGATGTGAATCATCTGCAGTTCCCCGCTCCAGACAAGGTACTAAGCTTCTTCAGTCAACTCACCGCAGAGATGAACCACAATAATACAAACGAGCACAGCTTTTGAGTCATTTATGATTTATTGAATAATACTAATTAATTGCAACAGCATGAGGAAAGGGTAATATATTACCTGAGTCCATTTTGGATATGGCTATAATGGTCGAGTTCCAGGGGCTACTATCGGTCAATCAAAAGTTAGTAAAGACCGATGAAAATTGACCGAATACGCGCATTAGGTTATTTGGTGTTGACTCCGATGAATAAACACTGGGCCGAACAGCTGCGGAGGGGAATCGGGTGGGGCAGGAGTCTTGGGTTAAAAAATGCATCACAATTGCGGTGCATTTCTGCTATCGTTATGTTTATAATTTTCAATATTGGTTCAGAGTAGCTTTGCAGGTTAAAGAACCGGCACGCCCTGATTTTTCCTTTATTGTAGGTGGTGGTGAAAACGAGAACCGAATTCCAATCGGATCAAAAGAACAAAGGGAAACTGCGGGTACCCAAAATAGCTGAGTTCACCATCAGCTTCAACGACGGAGTGTCGGAAAGGCTCAAGGTAAAGGTTTCAATACTACTTCATTTTATCATAATGGAAACACATTTCAACATATCTTCGGTCCAGTGAAGTATTAGGTACATAACGAATGGAAAAATCCTGCATTAGAAAAAAATCATAATCAAAGAAAGATATTTGCAGTGGAATAAATGTGGAACCTTTTATATCTTTTCCAGAATTAAGCACATTGGTATATATATTTTTTAATAAAATTGAATGTGATTTAACACCAACTTTATTTCTCTAATTTTGAGAAATGTTCATATTTTTTCCTGAATCAAAGTACTTATGATTATACTGTATAGAGAATAATTTAAAGATCGTACCTGTCAGAGAAAACCATTTTATTTTAGATGGACTGAAAATGTTTCACATATCTCAGAGATATAGTGAATTTAAATGAGTGGAATATTTCACACACAGCTGGTCTCGATGAAATATATAATGAACATAGGAAAGTATTCACTTTTTAAATTAAGAATTATGATGTAGTACAAATTCTCAAGCACAAAGCAGATAGATGACACAATATATCCTTTGAAATAATCTAGTTATGCATGCAGACTAATGATTAAGGGGACTTGGCATCAATTGTTCATTTCAAAAGGCTGGAAATTACCCAGTTTACAGCAAGAGATCCACAAATAAATATTGTGGCCAAGTTGCTTGGCTAATAAAATACAAATGCTCAAACCAGTCAAAAATTGGTGAAAGGTCATCTCTGTGAAATGCTGACTTTGTTTCTTTCTTCACAGATGCTTCCTGACTTTTGAGTATTTCCAGGATTTTCAGTTTTTTTAAAATTTAGGTTTGCAGCTTCTGCAGTTTCCCCCCTGTTTTTAGGTAGTTCCTCAATTATGTGCAGGTTTGTTGCTGACTGTTTTGAAGATGAGATTGGTTGTTGAGAAATATCCTTCCTGTTTGCAATCTTAATGCAGTTTCGGTACTTTACAGGGAGTTGTACTGCAAAAGTAAGATATGCATCCTGACATCTAAGGTTCTAGTGATATTTCCTCTTGGTGTGCATGAAGAGGCAGTATGCAAAGAGGACCTGCCAGAAGAGTTGGAGGAAAAGAGCCTCAGCAGAATATTCATCAAGAGAGCATGGGAAGTAGTTCAACATGTATCTTGCAAGGAGCAATGTAGGAGTGCTCTACTTTAGAAGGGTGATGAAAGATAGTCGCAACTCATCTGCACCATTAATCAGAATTATGTTGCCAGTGGTTGTAAAGGCCAGGGCGAGCATCAATTTCAGTGTTTCTGCATCATTCCTGATGGGTCTCAGAGACATCTGAAATGCTTTTCTGTTTGTAGTATGTTCTTGCATTAGGAGACTATCTTACTTCTGGAGAATGGTATCCATTTCCTGTCATTGAAAGCTGTGAAATTTTGCAACAGCAAGAGTTTCCATTTTCCACATGTGCATTGATGACCTTTTTCAGTGGATTTTTATTGTCACTGCCTGATGCTAGATAGCAGCCACAATCTATTTATTTTATGACATTCCCTCCATCTTTCACTGTGGAGTGCCTTCCCATCAGCTAATTCTTGACTCCTGTCAGAACCACATACAGAGGGACATGGCAAAATTCAGAGTGAGTATAGTGCTGCTACAGGCAACCGCCGAGAATAGATTGTCATATCCATGCAATGCTTTCACTGCCTAATTTGCTCTGGTATAGGATGCACAATGAAACTGGATTCCAGGTTCTATGCTTCACACCTGTCAATTATCATCTTGCCAGTGACCTGAAGGTAGTAGGAGAATAGAAAGAAAGGAGGCAATGTTAGATCCATTTCATGCTGTCAGTGACCACATCTGAATTATCCAATTCACCACAGTTCCCATTTTACTGTCCACTTAAACACATTGAACAACAAAAGCCAACACCAAGTCAACAGTTCACACTTTTTTATCCAATCACAGCAAATGACTGAAATCAAAAGGAAATACTTTCACTGTTAGAAAGCAAAGGAAATTAGTGCTCAGTGGAATCACTACCTCCCCCTAGGGGATTGTAGCCCAGAAACCCTTGTAGTCTTTTGAAAGACTGGTTACTGGAATAGGGATGCATTTTCGAAGCTCTTTGAAATACTGCTGTACAGAGCCATAATAATAGCATTTAGTTCTTACCTGGCATTTTTTTGGTTGTTGACTTTAGCATGTAGTTTACTTGTGGCTTCTGCTGCAAATAGAAGATAGGAACTCACCATCAGATAGTGCATGAAATCTGGTCCATAACTGCTTTGCCTTTGTACTGGAAAGGATGGGTTCTAAGCTTTGTGTAGACCCCACTAGTCATAACTGGATTCCTTTGTGGTTCTCAGTGTTGCACGTGTGTTTTTCATCCAGTCCTCCAATCCATCAGGCATTTTCAGTGCATTCAGCCTCCTATGGGCTGCTCAGAAAAGTACGCTGAATGCATTGCTGTAATAAATGTCTGTACCTCTTGCTTCAGAAGTTTATACCGTTGCTACATTTTCCCTCTGCCCTTGCAACAGGCCATATGTACCTGGTAACACAATATGTGTGGGTACTGCTTCTCAGCTGACATCTACAATATACAAAATTGCCAGTAACTACTGGGAGTTGCATCTATCAGGTAGATTAATAGGGTGTCTTTTCCTCTGTTATTTTGCTGTTAAGTTGTCTCCTGTCCATGTTTTATTTTTGGCTAACTAAAAATGAAATGCCACTGCGTGGAGTTGTGGAGAGGAGGAAAGTGTTTGACACTATGTTTGTCTCTTAATCTAAACAGATTCTGGGGTGAGTGAGAACTGTGAATTAGCATTATATTTCATCATATCATCATTCTCAAAGTAAGGATTTGACCATTATCTCTGATGGCTTGTGTTTGTCCTCTAGGGTCGTTAGACATTGTAGCCTTGAATTTGCATTTCTTGTTTTGCTGCTGTGGCACCAGTTATGTGCCTCCCTGTTGTGCAAGTGGAAGTGTGTGGTATGATTCTCAGAGTTAAATCGGTGTGCATTCTGTGAAATAGGGTTGTGAAACTTAGAGTGGTGCTAGATGTGTAAGAGTGTACTTTGACATGTGAACATTAGGTTCAAACCATGATTTATGAAGACTATTGATAGCTGAGTGATGGGCCATGTGGTGCATTGAGCAGTGTGTGTATTTGTTTCCTCATAAGATGGAAAATATCATTCAAAAACCAGTTCCCTTCTCTTATGACCATTAAGATTGACACCACTATGTTGATGGCCTTGGTGCTGGACTCTCCCTGTTGCCCTTGCCAGCTACTTTTGGCTAGTAGTATTTGAGCATATACCTGGAGAGATTCTCTTCCTCTGAGTATCTCCTTCCATTTTAATTGTTAAGGCCTCCAGTGATTGGTCTAGCCTTGCGTTTCAAAAAGTTCCTAAGACCTCCACAATGACTTCCATTAAAAGTTTTTGCCACCAAACTCCTCTAAGTTAAGAAGTGGAGACTGTTTTTAATCATTTGAGACATCTTAAAATACTACTTCATAAAATTGATGCCCATGATCATGCTCCAAGTCAATCAATAATGTTGTAAATGTATTTGAAATCACAGTAATGATCAAGCAGTACAAAATTTGCTGCAGCAAGCCAAATGGACATGTCTTAGTTGTGCATTGTGGCCCCAGCTCCCGTCTTTCAATACTATCCAGTTTTTGATTCTACTGTATCTACTCAGACATCACAGTCATTTTGTCAAGATGAGTCCTCATTGCCTTGAAATAATTTTATTAATTGGATGAATATGATAAAATACCATCATGGCATTGTCAATAGAATTAATTTGATTATTGAAATAGCAAAAATGAGAACAGAAGAGCAGCCAATATAACAAAACTTAATACATTTTACAAAATGTAATAAGCAATGATGTGTTCCTTGCCAAGCGTATTTATTTAGATGTAAAATTAATAACAAACCATGAGACTAAAACAACATATTTTTGAAAGTAAAACCATGTAAAATATTTTCTAAACTTTGTTTACACCTCTGCCTCAGTAAACTGGATTGCTGCTGAGTTCTTTCATTACAATCTTTCTCTTAGTTCTCTGCATATATTTTGTTCAAATAGGTGAGATGGAAGATGTAGCTGCTAACTCAACTCCTGATATCAGATTGAACTTGAAATCTCCATCTAAATTTTTATTTGCTTATTTTTAAATGTTTCTAACATCACTAGGATAATAAAAAGGGTGGGATAATTTTTATTTTTAATATTTTATTTGCATTCTTGTGAAATGCAGAGCTGTAATAAATGAGTGACAGCACACACAGCTAAAATCTCTATGTGAATGTAAATTCCAAAGGTCAACAGAATACAGGGAAACAATTTATTATCTCCACATGGCAAAAATAAAACTTGTATATTGAATTTCACAAAATCCATACTCTCATTGACTTTGTAACACAGAGGCTTGTTTGGTAGAATTATGCATACATCTCAGTCCAGAGGCTTGGCACTACAATAACTCAGCAGTTAGTGCGACACCTGGGGCAATCCGGAGCTCAGAGTTTAATTCTGGCACTGTTCTGTAAGGAGGCTGTATGTCCTCCCCATGGAAAGTGTGCTTTTTCCCTGAGTGCACCTGTTTCCTCCCACGGTCCATAGACTTGCTGGGTGGGTGAATTGGTCATTGTAAGTTGTCCTGTGATTAGTGTAGGGTTAATCAGGTTTGTTGGGGGTTTCTGGGGCAACGTGGCTCAAAGGGCCAGAAGGGCTGACACTATACTATACCGCAAAATAAATATATATGTGGATTGACATTCCAGTTCACTACTGAGGTCCCATCTATTTGTCTATGAAATATTTTAGAGCAGGGATATTTTCTCATGGGCAGGATCTAGGTCTTAATCAAAATTACTTTGAAAAAGGTGGATTAATCATACTGCTGTTTGTGGAATTATGGTGCACCAGTGACTACCAGCTTCCCTGTATCACCATGGTGAATATATTTCACTACGTGAGGGATATTTGTGAGAGAACAGTATACGCAGATTAGTGGCCACCTTTCTCACAGTACCGTTAAAGGCGGTATTTCAGAAGGGTGTGAACTTCTTTAGGACATCCTCTTGCTCTGAAAAGCACTACATATATGTGGTTGTTGTATTTTATCTTGTTCACTTGAAATTGCAGCTCTCCTGATTCTCATTATCTGGCTCAACATACTTTGAGAAACATACAGATAGTGTTCTCTGTTTTTTACAGGGTTCTTAATGTTCGGAGTAGGATTTCTTTCTTCTGTTTGAGGCATAGTAGTAACATCATTGCTCCACTGTTAATCCAATTTGATAAGCTCTTAGTGGTGCTAGGTTGTGACATACTATCCTTTGATAGAAATAATGCTTTTGATAACCTCAGAATATTTGAAGTATGTCACAACCTGTGAAATAATTTTGAAATGTATTCACTATGGTGATCCAGGGAAGCTGGTTGTCATTGGTGCACAAAAGTTCCACAAACAGCAGTATGATTAATCAGATTAAGCACTATCCAAGACAATGGAGTAACTCTCATGAAGTTCTTGTCATGGTATTTTTAAATGTCTGGCAGAACCTTTCCAACAGTGCAACTAGCCATTGTATTCAGCTCTCTGGAATAATGGTTAGCACCATTAACAATAATCAACTTTAATATCAATCAGTATATCTTCAAAATACGCAATCTCTGCACATTCTGCATTACACTTATCACAGTAGCACAGGTTCATCGTGAATTAGTTTAAATTTCCTATTAGTATATTGTAGTCAAATTAAAAGTCAAAATAAGAAGATTCTACTTATCAATTACATAAAATAACCCAAATATAGTGCTACTTTCACAACTTTTTGTCTGTAGTTTGTACCCCTCAAGAGGAAATATATTTTCAACTATTGTTCTAACATGGTAGTGCTGAAAAATTAACCATTTCACAATAACATGATTAAAGCAAGTTTCTGTGTCTTAAAAAACTTCATTCATTTAAAAAAAATCTGGAATGTCCAGTTTCAATATCTTGGGTGCTTCGACTGCCTGAAAAATCCAGTAGCAAAAGGTTTTCACAATTGATTTGATTTAATTTTTTTTAATTAGTCAAAGTGGTAGAGGAAAAAAATTTTATAGCTTAAAGGTAGCAATAGATATTTATTTTAAGAGGATGTTAAGTGGAAAGGAAGGGAGAGAATAAAAAAGAACAGGTGAATATCACTGGATTTTTAATTTTTTAATTTTAATTATTTAGATACAGTGTGGAACAGGCCCTTCTGGCCCAACTTGCCACGCTGTCCAGCAACTCATCCATTTAACCTCAGCCTAATCAAAGGACAATTTACAATGACTAATCTATTAACCAGCACTACTTTGGATTATGTGAGGAAACTGAGAAAACTCATACAGTCATGGGGAGAACATACAAACTCCTTACAGATGGCACCAGAGTTGACCTCTAAACTCTGATGCTCTGAGCTGTGATAGTGTTGTGCTAACAGCTACGCTACTGTGGCACCCACAGCTTTGGCATAGATTTATAATACAATGTTCATCTTTTTTCTATCTTCAGTATCCAAAACCATCTACTTTTTCTCTGGAAGTATGGTTGTATATTTACATGAAGCATTATTTTCAGATGCATTGTTGAGAAAATGGAATCAAATTCTAGAACAGTACAGCACAGGAAAAGGCTAGTCAGCCCATGATGTTGTGTTGCAGTAACTAAACTAATGACACTTAATTAAACTAATTCCTTCTGTCTTCCATTCTCTGCATATTCATGTGTTTAAAAAAAAACCTCTTAAATGTCTCTATCATATCTGCCTCCTCCATCACATCTGGCACCTACCACTCCATGTGTAGTTGGAAAGGAATCTTGTTTTGCACATCTCATTTCAACATTCCCCCTTTCACATTAAATGCATGGCCTCTAGTATTAGACATTTAAAGCCTCGGGAAAAAGATAGTTGCTGCTTACTCTATCTACGCCTCTCATTAGTCTATAAACTTCTATTACGTATCCCTCAGGCTTCCACTGCTTAAGAGAAAACAACCCTGATTTATTCAACCTCTCCTTATAGCACATTCCCTCTAATTCAGGCAGCATCCTGGTAAACCTCTTCTGCATCCTTTTCAAAGCCTCCACGTGCTTCCTATAATGGTGCCAGCAGAATTGAATGCTGTACATCACTCCAGATGTGGCCTAACTTGAATCTGATTCTTGAACTCATTGCCTTGACTAGTAAAGTCAAGCTTCACTTGTGCCACCTTTACCACCCTGTCGACTTGTGTAGACTCTTTATGGAGAGTGAGTTTGAGAATGATGAGTGTGTTTGAGAATGTTTTAAGTTAAAGTTTCATGTAAAGTCACTTCAGCTTCAAATCGCTGTAGGTCTAGCCCCACACCATGCACTCATGCACTGAACTTATCTTCTGCAACCTGTCACCACAGCAGAGACAGAGTGGAGGCCGAGGGGAAAGTTGTGAGCAGAGTGCACCCAAGGGAGAGGGGAAGAACCTGTTCCTGAATCACTGAGTGTGTGCCTTTAGGCTTTTGTACCTCCTTGATGTTGCAATAAGAAGAGGGCAGGTCCTGGGTGATGGGGGTCCTTGGTGATGGACACTGGCTTTCGAGGCACCACTCCTTAAAGATGTACTGGATGCTATGGAGGCTAGTGCCAACGATAGACCTGACTAATTTTACCACCCTCTGCAGCTTACTTCGATCCTGTGCAGTAGACCCCCGTACAAAATGTTTGCCATGGTAAACATGCAGGAATTTGCGAGTGATTTTGGTGACATACCAAACCTCCTCAAACTCCTAATGAAGTATAGCCACTGTCTTGCCTTCATTATGGCTGCATTGATATATTGCATCTAGGTTAGGTCCTCGGACATCCAGGAACTTGAAATTGCTCATTCTCTCCACTTCTGATCTTTCTGAGGACTGGTGTGTTTTCCCTCATACTACCTTTTCTGAAGTCCACAATCAGTTCAGCGGTCTTACTGACGTTGTTGCTGCGACACCACTCAACTAGCTGGTATATTTCGCTCCTGTACGCCCTCATGTCACCATTCAGATTCTGCCAACAATAGTTGTATCGTCAGCAAATTTAAAGATGACATTTGAGCTATGCCTAGCCCCACAGTCATGGGTGTAGAGGGAGTTCAGCAGTGCACCAAGGACACATCTGAGGTGTGCCAATATTGATTGTCAGGGAGGAGATGTTACTTCCAAAGGATACAAAAGGCAATATTTTATGCTATTCTCACACTTAGTTGCAGTGGGATTTATGAAAGTGTTACCTTTCAATCAAGAAAACAGTCATCATTGCAAATTGACCCGAATATCTCTGTTTAAAACAGTAAATCTTATGGTTTGTATCTTAGGCTAGACACACAAATATCTACCTTTTGTTTCAGATTAAGTGTTGTGTGGTACAGTGTTTTATCCTTTGTAAGAAGAATGTTCTTTAACTTGGAATAACCTGACAAGTGTCATAGTATGAATAAACTTATTATAAGCGAAGATTTTGGTGGACTATAAAATTGACTGAATATTGGCACATAGCTCGCCCAGTTTCTATTCCATTAATTTCAGTGGACAAGAAAATCTAGCAGGAGATTTTACCAGTGGCTAATCCATCTATTTGATGGTCCCAACAAAGTTCCATCACAAGTATTTAAAAAATATTCTATGATTCAAAGTTTGATTGTTTAGTAATATACTGGTATAGCTTTCTATTAACTAAAGTGTTGAATGTGTTTTTCTATGACTAGAAATTCTATTATTTTGTACTGAAACCAACCAATTTCCAAGGAATAGGTTGTACAGTATTGTATTACATGTATTATTCCAGAGAAATAACTTTTGTTAGCCTCCAGCATTGATATTGGAAATGGCTTTTATTCTTCAGTATGTGATTAAAAAGGCAATGTTGCAAATAGCAAGTTATCCTTGCTTGTTCAGAAATGACACCTGTTGGTGACACATTTCTATAATAGGAATAAAAATTGGAAATACGAAGATTTTGCCAGAATGTATATTGGATGCATTAGGTCAGGAGTCAGCAACCTTTTTGCCTCTGTGGGCCGGATCGCGTATTAATGAGCGGACGGTGGGCCAGATAAATGCCATAAAAACTTGAAATATGGGAATTATCTATTTAAGTACATCCAGTTATATTTTGCCTCAAATTAATGAATAACGCATGCTAGAAAATCATTTGTGCTTAATGTTGCCTACCCCTGCATTAGGTATTCTTAACAAGAAATGCAGGGCAGCTATTTAGATCAAGTTCTCTGTTATGACTTACAAATCCAGAGCATGTGATCCTCCTTTAAATATATTGATGGACATCAAGTAGATAGAGTAATTTTGTCTTTCTGTTTTGGTTACTGTTACACTTTATGCCATGTATCATATTACTTTGGGGGGTAATCTTTGCTTCCTATGTTTGCTGTATGTTGCATCATTACTGATTTAGACCTATCTGTCTGCTCCATTTTTTTTTACAGGTATTTCACACTTGGTACGAGTCTTTAAACAGAATATTTACTTTGACCTTTCAGAAAACCAAACTAATCCTCTCTTTATTTCCCTTTTCATCTCTTGTGCATTGGAACCCAGCAGTCTTATAAATACGTTATTCTACAACTGTACTTTGCCTCTTCATTTATACATGTAATGGTCAGGATACCAGAATGTTCAATGAAATTTTGTTCCACTCTTTCCAACATGGAATTTTCATGTGACTGTTGTTTCTTTCATCAAATGCAAATTCAATCTGCTAATTTTACTGCGTAATTCTATTGATTTGTTGACGGTCAGTTTGTGGCTAACCCACATCAACATACATTAAGTCCCTGGATGGATTTTCCTTTGACTATTCATTCTGATCATTAGGTAAGACATACTTTTTCTAGCTTGATATTGATTGGCTCATATAAATCAGCTTTCATTTCTTTGGCATAAGGCTTCATTAGATGTGAAGCAAGCATTTTGTCATATATTGTATATTAATCCTTAGTACAATCTCCTATGATAGACAACTCATTTCTGTATTTATTCCAAATAGTTTTCTTTTTCCTTTGTTTAATATCATTACAATGGGTCCATTGTATGAATACATACCTTTTTTGAGATTTTGCATGAAAGTGCAGAATGGAAGACATTTTTTGTATAACAGTAACAGCTAAACGAGAAAGTTTATTGCATTCCTCATTAGATATTAGTTTTATTTTATAATACTGTTTTAGATTCTTTCACATTATTTACTATATTTGAAAGCTTTGATGTTTTGATCCAAAATCAATTATGCATAAAGAGCTTTGAGGTTAATGCCGTGTATTTCCATAATTATGGGATAGATTATTAGAAGAATATCTGTAGAAAAATATGATTTGAGTCAAACTATATTTTGCAATAGTAACTCTTTTTAGCTGTACCTAATTTTTTTGCACACATAATTAGTTATCTGTTCTTTCTGTTTAATTATGTAAACCTCAGAGAACTGTGAAGGTTCAGTGGAAACTAAAGTCTCCACCATACATTGATAATATCAGCGCATAAATATGTTTTCACTTCTGTTCTAGATTGTTGTGATTTAATGATGCCATTCTAAATTACAATGACAGTTTTAAGCAGTATGTCCAGAGTCTCTAATGATCTTAACAGGCTTCCATAGTGTGGTATGTCTGTGCACGAGATAGGGCATTGTATCAGTTTACTTTGTCTGGGTGGACTTGGCTAAACATTCCATATAGCATGATTTAAGAAGCTTCCAATCTCTGGTTCTTGAGTAGAATGAAGACAGTGCAGTGAACTTACTGGCCTGGAGCTTTCAGCTCATTTTTAGAATGGTGGGTGCCTGGAATGTGCCCCCTGGGCTGGTGCTGGAGGCAAGTACGAGAGAGGCTGTTAGATAAGCACATGAATTTGCATGAAATGAAAGGATATGGACATTGTGTGGGAAGAAGAGATTAGTTTGGCATTTGATGACAAATTTAATGAGATGGCACATCATTGTGGACTGCCTGTTCCTTTGCTGTTTGAGGTTCTATATTGCCCTTCTATATTCTATGAAGTGGGCATGGTCTGCACAGGTGATACCTGCTTAGTGGAGAGAATAAACCTGTGAGTGAGCCAAAGCAGTCAGTTATCATTTGCTATTTTGTAACCTTGCTTATTACTTACAGTTAGGCTAAATTCAACTCAGTAACCTTTCCCCCCAAAAAAGTGTGATTGACCTCCACATTGCCTTGTTGCCATTTTGGGAGATAAACTTCCCTGTCCATTAGGTTCGCTGCTGAGCTAGTTAAGGAATAAATGCATTCTAATATCCTGCTGTTTAGGTTATTAGCTGCTCCATGGACCCCAGCTTTATATTCTATTCTCTCTGTTAACAGGTACTGCTGCTGCCTCTCTGATTCTTTCTTAAATATTGATGTGGTGATTTCTTTTCTCACTGAACCATGCGTGAGCTTGCTGAGTATGTGGAGGCATGGGCATTCGAATTAAACATATGCCTCTGTTGCTGACATAAGGCAGTCTGTGTCCTGATCTCCTTTTCCAAACTGGTTGTAGAACAAATACCAGCAGCTTGCATAAAAGAAAAAGGCACTGCAAAATAAATGGATAGAAATTCATTTGCACATAAAACCATGCATGAGTTTGATGTTGTGCAGAGTATCCATTGCAATGACATTAGCAAAATATTTTCATTGTCAGGTATTGTGCAAAGCTTCATCCCTGAAATTGGTATAATTCACAATTTTGTTTTTTTTTCAGGATTATATAGTTACGTATCTTTATTTTGGGATTTGAAGGCAGTACAGTAAGTAAACCTGAACTGTCACATGTAAAGGCTGAAACTCCTAAAGCACAACAATCAACTATAGCTGTGTTGTGAAAAATGCTGAGACATATAGAAGTGGACAGTTTGGTTTTCTGCCTTTGACTTTGGGATTGTGCAGATGTGAGCATCTATACTGATTGTTCTCTACCCCTTTCAACAAAAGGCCGCATTGTCCATGACTGAACCAAAACATCTTACTGTGTTTGCAGCTCAGCTGAGTTCAGCGTGAAGCAGAGTGCGGTGGTTGATTCAAGTGTGCAGTATGTGATCCTTGGACTACACTGTGATATATTCAGGCAGCTCCAGGCATTCCACTAGGAGGGAACAATATGATCAATAATTTCAGGGTGTACTTGCACCACAATTATCTTGTAGCATAAGATAATTGTAATGCAAGTCTAAGATGATTGCAATTATCTTATAGCATGGAAGTGCACCCTACCCCTATAAACTACATTTTTATCCATTCAAGTACATACCCAATTTAATTAAAATAAGCCTGCTAGTACTCCCCTTTCAGTCAATGCATTCAAGGTCAGATGACAAAAATGTAATGGCTGAATGATAACTAGGGACAGGTAGGAATGTCAATTTAAGGAGGAAATTGGATCAACTATGAGCTTTTTGAGTGGTGGAGTAGAAAGAAGTGGCCTGCTGATGTTCTTAATACCTATGTTTGCATTACACTATGTACGGATATTCATCTTTAAAAGGAAAGAATTGTATGTAATCTCCAAGAGCACTATGTGTAACAATCACTATTTTTCCATTGCTGGATAAATCAACTGATATTGTTCTACAATTTACTGCTATCATATTTGTTACGATTGCTTTTTTGGACACTGATACTTGGTTGAAACTTGCAGCTAAATATTAGCCTATTTCTTTCTAATTTTGTTGCTACTTTGAATTTGTCGACAATGTAATGATTTTGTTAGCCCAGTAATATTCTACATTTTACAAGGCTGCTGTCGTAGTCAGCGCCCCAATAATCAACAAATGTGTTAGTTGATAATAGTTGATAGTGGAAGGTTGGAATTAAGTAAGTTAATGTTCAGGAATAAGTCTGCTCTTAACTAGCAGAAACTCTGTAATCACTGCTCTAAAGATCATTGAGTTTCAGCAGAGATAATCCTAATAATAAGTGCCTTGGCTACTAACCATTCTTTGAAATACAATATTTTTGTTTGCCGATCTGTTTTGGGTTCTCTTCCCCTGCTCCCTCTGAGCTGATTGTGGAGAGGCTACTGCAGATGGTTGATTGGAAAAGGGAACAAGAATTAATTTTTAAAAATATTTTAAATTTTAAGTATTCCATGTAATTCATTACTAAACGTGGGATGTGATGGATCCCACTTAGGAAGAATTCCAAAAATTTGGCTTCTGTGCGGCATTAGATATTGAGCAGTAGTTCTTACTGGCTAATCTCAATGAAGTTATCCCTGAAGAGGCTGCAGTGGAACTACCCCGTACACCAGGTGAAATGTACATTGCCTTTATTTGAATAGAGTAGTAACCACACCAGTACATTTTTATCTATTGGCCTGTCTGTTGTTATAATCCATAACATCAGCAACAGGTGGGACTCTTTTGATGCTAAACTGTTTACAGTAGTCATTGTGGGCATATACAATCCCTTAAAGTTAGGTTGTCACTTACACTGAATCATGTTTGCTCTGATCATAAGAATAAGGAGGTCTTGCTTTGCATCAAGAGCAGTGGTTCCTTTCAGTTCCCTTTTCACTTTGGCAGGTTTAACTCCTTTTGTGAAAAGAAGGCCACTGTAGCTGTGGAAGGACTTTAATATTGCCTATTAAATAAACATCTACATCTGACACATGGAGCTACCTGCATTTGCAGGCTGTAAGTGGTAGAGGGAGTGAAAGTCTACAAGCAAATAGCTTGTAGACAGCTTGGAGACAGTTTATCCACTGATGTTTACCTGGTCCATTTCCGACACCTCTCTCCCCTTTCTAGATCTTTCTGTCTCTGTCTCTGGAGACAGCTTATCCACTGATGTCTACTATAAGCCTACTGACTCTCACAGCTATCTGGGCTATTCCTCTTCTCACCCTGTCTCTTGCAAAAACGCCATCCCCTTCTCGCAATTCTTCCGTCTCCGCCGCATCTGCTCTCAGGATGAGGCTTTTCATTCTAGGACGAGGGAGATGTCTTCCTTTTTTAAAGAAAGGGGCTTCCCTTCCTCCACTATCAACTCTGCTCTTAAACGCATCTCCCCCATTTCACGTACATCTGCTCTCACTCCATCCTCCCACCACCCCACTAGAAATAGGGTTCCCCTGGTCTTCACCTACCACCCCACCAGCCTCCGGGTCCAACATATTATTCTCCGTAACTTCCGCCACCTCCAACGGGATCCCACCACTAAGCACATCTTTCCCTCCTCCCCTATCTCTGCATTCCGCAGGGATCGCTCCCTACACAACTCCCTTGTCCATTTGTCCCCCCCATCCCTCCCCACTGATCTCCCTCCTGGCACTTATCCGTGTAAGCGGAACAAGTGCTACACATGCCCTTACACTTCCTCCCTTATCACCATTCAGGGCCCCAAACAGTCCTTCCAGGTGAGGCAACACTTCACCTGTGAGTCGACTGGGGTGATATACTGCGTCCGGTGCTCCCGATGTGGCCTTTTATATATTGGCGAGACCTGACACAGACTGGGAGACCGCTTTGCTGAATATCTACGCTCTGTCCGCCAGAGAAAGCAGGATCTCCCAGTGGCCACACATTTTAATTCCACATCCCATTCCCATTCTGACATGTCTATCCACGGCCTCCTCTACTGTAAAGATGAAGCCACACTCAGGTTGGAGAAACAACACCTTATATTCTGTCTGGGTAGCCTCCAACCTGATGGCATGAACATCGACTTCTCTAACTTCCGCTAAGGCCCCACCTCCCCCTCGTACCCCATCTGTTACTCATTTTTATGCACACATTCTTTCTCTCACTCTCCTTTTTCTCCCTCTGTCCCTCTGAATATACCTCTTGCCCATCCTCTGGGTCCCCCCCCCCCTTGTCTTTCTTCCCGGACCTCCTGCCCATGATCCTCTCGTATCCCCTTTTGCCTATCACCTGTCCAGCTCTCGGCTCCATCCCTCCCCCTCCTGTCTTCTCCTATCATTTTGGATCTCCCCCTCCCACTCCAACTTTCAAATCCCTTACTCACTCTTCCTTCAGTTAGTCCTGACGAAGGGTCTCGGCCTGAAACGTCGACTGCACCTCTTCCTACAGATGCTGCTTGGCCTGCTGCGTTCACCAGCAACTTTGATGTGTGTTGCTTGAATTTCCAGCATCTGCAGAATTCCTACTGTTTGCAAGCAAATAGCTCTCCTTATTTGTCAGGAATTTTGTGATTGATATGTTAATTATTTTTGTATGGCAGCAGCACTGAATTTTTATAATATCACTCCACTATATGCCAGGTTACTGATAATCTGGTAACCACTAATGGTGATATTACTACATTAAATGGAATTGGGTCTGATTTCTGCATGTGGAAATGGACTAATATCCTAACACGAAGGTTTGCTAGTGCTACATGGGGTGGGGGTAAACGAGAGTTGCAGGGGGATGGGAACCAGAGTGCCAGAACAGATAATGGAGAGGTTGTGGAGACGTTAAGACTTCAGACAAAGTCAAGAATCAAGATATTGAGCATGGTGCGACTAATGTTCTGAGCTCCATATATTTCAATGCAAGAAGTATTGTAGGAAAGGCAGATGAGCTCAGGGCATGGATCAACACATGGAATTATGAAATTGTAGCCAATAGTGAGACTTGGTTGCAGGAGGGACAGGACTGGCAGCTGATTATTCTGGGGTTCTGCTGTTTTGGATGTGATAGAATGGGAGGGATAAAAGGCGGGGAGGGGTTGGGTTACCAGCTAGGGAAAATGTCATGGCAGCCCTCAGTTAGGGAAGACTGAGAAACTTCTAGTGATGCTTTATGGGTGGAACTGAGGAATAAGAAAGGTATAACCACATCAATGGGGCTATAGTATAGACTACCAACAGTCTGCGGGATTTAGAGAAACATTTCTGTAGAGAGATCACAGACTGTCGCAGGAATCATAAGGTTGTTATTTTAACTTTCCACATATTGACTGGGACTCCCATACTGTAAAACGACTAGATGGGATAGTGTTTGTCCAATGTGTTCAGGAAAGTTTCCTTCATCAGTGCATAGAAGTCCCAACATGAGAGCGTGTCTCTTATTAGGGAATGTGACAAGACGAGTGACAGAAGTTTGTGTAGGGGGACACTTTGCATCTAGTGAGCATAATGCCATTAGTTTCAAAGTGAATATGGAAAAAGATGGGTTTGGTCTGTGGATTGAGATTCTAAATTGGCGAAAGCCCGATTTTGATGGTATCAGAAAAGATCTGGAAAATGTGGATTGGGACAGCCTGTTTTCTGGCAAAGATGTACTTGGTAAGTGGGAGGCCTTCAGAAATGACATTTTGAGACTACAAAGCTTGTATGTACCTGCAAAAATAAAATGTAAAGGTGACAGGTTTAGGGAACCTTAATTTTCAAGCGATAGTGAGGTCCTAGTTAAGAAAAAGAAAAGGAGGTTCACAATGGGTATAGACAGTTAGGAGCAAATGAGGTATTTATGGAGTATAAGAAATGCAAGAGAACACTTGAGAAGGAAATCGGAGGGTTAATAGGAGGCATGAGGTTACCCTAGGAGACCAGCTGAAGGAGAATCTGAATACAGATATGTTAAGAGCAAAAGGATTGTAAGGAACAAAATTGGTCCTCTGGAAGATCAGAATGGTAATCTCTGCTTGGAGCCAAAAGAGATGGGGGTGACCTTAAATGGATTTTTTTCATTTGTGTTTACTTGGGAGACGAACACATAGAATATAGAAGTGAGGCAAAGCAGCAGTGAGGTCATGGACCCTACACAGATTACCGAGGAGGAGGTGTTTGCTGTGTTGAGGAAAATTAGGGTGGATAAATCCTCAGAACCTGACAAGCTGTTCCCTCAGACCCTATGGGAGGCAAGTGCAGAAATTGCAGGGGCCTTAGCAGAGATATTTAAATCATTCTTAGCAACACATGAGGTACTGGAAGATTGGAGGATAGCTAATGTTGTTCCACTGTTTAAGAAAGGATCTAAAAATAAATAAGGAAGTTATAATCCAGTGAGCATGACATCAGTTATGGTAAAGTTATTGGAAGATATTCTAAGGGACTGGATATATGAGTATTTAGATAGACATAGACTGATTAGGGATAGTCATCATGGCTTTGTGCATGTTAGTTGTGCCTAATCCATTTTATAGAGTTTTCTAAAGAAGTTACCAGAAAAGTTGAAGAAGGCAAAGCAGTAGATGTTATCTACAAGGCATTTGATAAGATCCCGCATGGGAGGTTGGTCAAGAAGGTTCAGTCCCTTGTCATTCAAGATGGTTTAATAAATTGGAATAGATATTGGCTTGTGAGAGAAGCCAAAGAGTGGCAGTTGACGGTTGCCTGTCTGACTGGAGGCCGGTGGCTAGTGGAGTGCTGGGTCATTGTTGTTTGTTGTCTATGTATATCAATGATCTGGATGATAATGCAGTTAACTGGGTTAGAAAATTTGCAGATGACGCCAAGAATGGGTGTGTAGTGGACAGCATGGAAGTCAATTGGAGCTTGCTGTGAGATCTGGGCCAGCTGAAAAAATGGGCTGAAAAATGTCAGATGTAATTCAATGTGGATGCATGTGAGGTGTTGCACTTGGGAAGGACCAACCAGCATAGGTCTTACACAGTGAACGGTAGGGCACTGAGGTGTGCAGTGGAACAAAGAGATCTGGGGATACAGATACATAATTTATGATGACATCACAAGTAGATTGTTTCATAAAGAAAACTTCTGATCAAAGTATTCAGTACAGGAGATGGGATGTTATGTTGACGTTCTCTAAGACATTGAAACCTAATTTGGAGTATTGTGCGGCAGTTTTGGTCACCTACCTACAGGAGGATGTAAATAAGGTTGAAAGAGTACAGAGAAAATTCAGCAGGATGTTGCTGGGACTAGAGGACCTGTGTTATAAGGAAAGATTGTATAGGTTAGGACTCCTCTACTGTAAAGATGAAGCCACACTCCGGTTGGAGGAACAACACCTTATATTCCGTCTGGGTAGCCTCCAACCTGATGGCATGAACATCGACTTCTCTAACTTCCGCTAATGCCCCAACTCCCCCTCGTACCCCATCCGTTATTTATTTTTATACACACATTCTTTCTCTCTTTCTCCTTTTTCTCCCTCTGTCCCTCTAACTATACCCCTTGCCCATCCTCTGGGTTCCCCCCCCCCTTGTCTTTCTCCCCATACCTCCTGTCCCATGATCCTCTCATATTCTCTTTGCCAATCACCTGTCCAGCTCTTGGCTCCATCCCTCCCCCTCCTGTCTTCTCCTATCATTTTGGATCTCCCCCTCCCCCTCCCACTTTCAAATCTCTTACTCACTCTTCCTTCAGTTAGTCCTGACGAAGGGTCTCGGCCTGAAACGTCGACTGTACCTCTTCCTAGAGATGCTGCCTGGCCTGCTGCGTTCACCAGCAACTTTGATATAGGTTAGGACTTTATTGTTTGAAACATAGAATATTGAGGGGATATTTGATAAAGGTATACAAAATTAGGAGGAGTATAGATAGGGTAAATGCAAGCAGACTTTTTTCACTGCTGTTGAGTGGGGCTATAAGTAGAGCTCATGGGTTAAGGGTGAAAGATGAAAAGTTTAAGGAGAATTTGAGGGGGAACTACTTCACTTAGAGCAGTGAGAGTCTGGAATGAGATGCCAGTGCAAGTGGTGCATGCAAGCTCAATTTCAAGGTTTAAGAGAAATTTGGATAGGTACATGGATGGCAGGGATATGGAGGGCTATGGTCCGTCCCAATGCAGGTTGATGGGAGTAGGCAATTTAAATGATTGATGATGGGCTAGATGGACTGAAGGGCCTGTTTTTGTGGTGTACTTTTTTATGATATCTGTATTTTTTGGTAATGTTTTGAAGAGGTCAGAGGTTTCCAGTACTTTTGGACTTTTCACATACCAGAATGGAGGCTCGCTTTCAGAATGACTTAACATAATACTGCAAGATTCTTAATCAACACATTAGGTTTAATAACAGACTCAAATAAGTCATGGGAGCATTGGAATTTTGGTTCACCATTGAGCAGTAATGTAATGTTTGACCAGGTGATTTTGATCTGTCAGGATGCTGTTTGTGCCTGTACTGGGGACGTCACCCATTACAGCAGGTAGCCAGCACTGATGCTCCTTGGTACAGAACTAGAAGATCCACATGGAAATGCTGTACAAAATATTTTGAGGTTATGCAGGAAATGATGTATTCAAATTTTTGGAATATCCTTGTCCATTTTTCTTTTCAAGGTTTAAAGATAAGTCGGCATGGAATCCTGATGTTCCTTTACCTGTTGAGTGTATATTTTTCTAATTTCCTGATTTCCAGGATATTGCAGAGGGTCACCAGAGAGAGAGAAATGATAATATTTTACTAATCTCTGGCTTTGGCATCCTATCATTGAACAGTGACTATCTGATCTATTACTGTAAGAGGGAGAGAGAATTAATTATCTGGTTAGATTGTACACAAAAGCCCAGCAAGTTTTCAGTTCATAACTCAGTTGCACCTATCCTTTGGTGAGAAACATATTAACAAGTAAAGACAAACTTCCCTTTTTCATGGCTGCTTTGCGGGGATCCTTGAATCAACTGCCCATTTATAAAATCTAACCCTCAAATGTAGGAGTTGCTAGTTCAGACAGTAGCTATAAATGATATAAAACCTTTCAATTTATTGGGCATGTCTTACCCTAGACTTGGATGGAACCAAAAACCGTAGCCTTCTGAGTCAGGTGAGAGCATTACCATTTAGCCAATGTATTTTCCTATTGGACTAATATCCAGTGATGAATGGAGAATACTAAATGAAGAAATTAACATTGCAATCTATTCGGGCCATCTTTATTCCTTCTTTAGGGAATATCCCAAAATAGATAATCATCACTCATATTATTTGGAGCCTCACATAATTTTTTTAATATATCTGATTATTTGCACTTGTTGCCGAATGAACTTTTGCATTATATAGCATTGGAGATTGAAAAGGATTTGCATTTTATTATCACCGGCATATGTTGTGAAATTTGTTGTTTTGTGGGTACAAATGAGAGGAAATCAGTTTGTTTACTGAATTGCTTCATAAATAGTAGCAACATCAGTGAGCAATTAGATTTTAAGTCTCTAGTTGGTTTAAGGATAAACGAACACCAGGAGAATGTCCCTGCTCATTAAATAATGAGGCCATCTTTTATGAGCAGCTGAGAGGGGAGCCAGGATATAGATTGGTGTTTCATCTTAGTGCTGCTTGACTTCACCTAATGTATGGTTTTCCAAAATATTTAATCAGTTTCTTCGACCTTAATAATTTACAGAAGTTCTTTTATGTCAAAAATAATGAAGAAAGCACTGGAAGTTCAATATATATTTTTGCTAAGGTTTATAACCTAGTAATGAACACTAGTTATGAATGCCAAAGCATTATTGATATATAATTTTGCATTAAAATAAAATCTTGTAACGGGTCCCTCATTATTCTGCCATGAAAAATTACCTAATCTTAGCAAACACATCTCTGCTTGGTTAAGGGAATTCCAAGGAGATGTGTGGGGCAAGCTCTTCAAAAGAGTGGTAATTGCCAGGGCTGCTGGTGGAGGCAAATACAACAGAGTTTAAAAGGCTCTTGGCTCATTGCTTGAATGTGCAAAGAATGGACGGATATAAACATTGTGTAGGCAGAAGGGATTAGTTTCGTTAGACATATAATTACTAGTTCAATTAATTCAGCACAATAACATAGGCTGAAGGGCCTGTTCCTGTGTTCTATTGTCTTCTGAGTGAAAACTAAATGCACTGTGTGAGTTAAGAGCTTGTTTATTTGGCGTATATTCTCATGTAGTGTCATTGTTAATGTCACTATTTATTGCACGTCCCTAATTGACCTAAAGGAAAGTGGTAGTGATCCAACGTCTTAGACGGCTGCTTGTCTTCCAGTGAAGGCATTTGCAATATATTCTCAAATTGGGATAGTGTAATTTGCAGGGATACTGCAGGTGAGGCATTTCCAAGTACTTGCAGTCTTTTCTTTTGTTAGATGTCCTGGATTTGGATGAGGCTCTTGGAGCAACCTTGGCAAATAATTGTAGATTTGAACGAGTGAATACTTAGGGTAATGAATGACGTAGCAGGCTTCTTCAGTGGTTGGACCTGAACTCGCCTATGTATCTGCAGAGCACATATTCTGAATTTGGTTGCATAATTGTTTTCAGAATGCTCCCAACTATTAGAGGACACTTTCATCCCATCTACCTGGACTGAGTTTGAATGGAAATCCTAGTGGTAAATATTCTTAGCATGCCATTATGCAGAGGCTGAGCTTAGCTACAAGAGATGCATTATAATCTTCCAAACTAAAACACTTAGAACTTTTAAAACAATATGCAGCTTTGAAATGACTGGTTGTGTTTCCTTTATTGCAGATAAAAAAAATTACAAAATATTTTAATTTCAACACGGTGGAAGAAGGAAGCATCTAGAACTGCATTTAACAAGAAATAACAAGATTTTGTATCAAATATCTTCGGAATTAAAGTGGTAGTGATAATTTAATTATTTCTAATGTACAAAATACAAATTAACTCAGAATTAAAAATGAAAAATAATTATTTGAAAAGTCTGACAGTAGACTGTTATGATTCTCTCACTACACAGGGTGTAGTTTTGTTATAGTTTGGAAAAAAAACATATTTAACCACTTACAAAATCTTCAGGTAGAAGTTCATTGGAAAAAGATGTCACATTACTTCTGTTCTTTTACTCCTTTAGCTATGTCTTGACGTCTTCTCCATTTCAAGTAAACATCGTATTTTCTTTTACCATTGGGAAAATAATTTATATAATTCTACCTAGTACTTAGAGGGCAGATAGATATTTGGCTCAGTGCAAACCATGCAGGTTTTAATGCTTCACTCTAACCTCACCCCACCTATCTTCTCATCCTTTCTATTTATTTCTTCTTCCTGGGTTTATCTGCATTCCCTTTAAATAGATCATACTTCTTGTATCAGCTACTTCTCATGTCAGTAAGATTCACGTTCTTGCCCCTCTTGGGATAAAGAAGTTCCTCATGAATTCCCTATTAGATATGAGTGTTTATCGTATATTTTTAGTTTTTCTTTTTGTTGATCTACTGTCAAATCTTAGACCACACTGCTCTCTTTTTCTATAAACAGAATATAATATCATAAGACATAGGAGCAGAATTAGGCCATTCAGCCCATCAAGTACGCTCCACCATTCTATCATGGCTGGTCCCAGATCCCACTCAAACCCATACACTTGCATTCTCGCCATATCTTTTGATGCCCTGGCTGATCCGGAAACTATCAACTTCTGCCTTAAATATACCCACAGACTTGGCCTCCACCGCAGTCTGTGGCAGAGCATTCCACAGATGCACCACTCTCTGGCTAAAAGTATTCCTCCTTACCTCTGTTCTAAAAGGTCGCCCCTCAGTATTGAGTTGTACCCTCTGATGGTTATCCCCACAATAGGAAACTTCCCCTCCACATCCATTGGAGAAAATGTGAAAAAGGTTTAGTGAAATGGTTCTATAAATACAGTGAACATGATTGAGGAAATGTTGAAGAAGATAAGACAATTTCTCAACATTTAACTCAGCAAATCACTTCACGATTTTATAGATTTCCTCAGAACTGTCTTTATTATTACTGAAGAAAATAAACCCATTTTCTTCTCCACCGTGCCCCAAGGTATAACTGTATATGTTGGTTGGTTGTTGGAGCTCTGTACTTCAATTTATATTGAAATGGACAGAAATAAGGGATTTATGATAACTGACATTATTAGATGTGTGTCATTTATGCTCATATGAATAGCACACAGACTACTGCCCATTTTGATAATCGACATGATTTCATGCCAAAATGATCTCAAATGCAGTATAAAATAAAAACATAATTTGCTTCTCTGCAATGCCAATCTGGTTTCTAAATGTTAATATGACTCATGGGAACTCTCTAATGGAAGGCTGATCCATAGCTATTAATTTAGGTATTTTATCAATAGAATGATGGCTATAGCACTTGAACTAGATGTAAACGCAGTTCAGGAGTAATGCTTCATCATGAGATCCAGTCACTCTAACATACTTCAAAGATCAAAGTAAATTTATTATCGAAGTTCTTGTATGTCACTATATACAACCCCGAGATTCATTTTCAGTGGGCATACTCAATAAATCCAATAATAATAATAGAATCAATGAAAAAGTGCACCAATGGGGTGTATAATCAGTGTGCAAGAGATAACAAACTGCACAAACACAAAAAAGGAAGTAATAATAAATAAATAAGCAATGAATATTGAGAACATGAAATGAAGAATCATTGAAAATGAGTCCAGAGGTTGTGGGAACAACTCAGTGATTGGATAAGTGAAGTCATCCTCTCTGGTTCAAGAACCTGATGGTTGAGGGGTAATAACTGTTCTTGAACTTGGTGGTGTGAGTCCTATGGCTCCTGTACCATCTTCCTGATGGCAGCAGCAAGAAGAGAGCATGTTTCGGCTGGTGTGGATCCCTGGTGATGGATGCTGGTTTCCTGTGACAATGTTCTGTGTAGATGTGCTCAGTGGTGGGGAAGGCTTTACCTGTGATGAACTGTTCTGTATCTACTACTTTTTATAGAATTTTCCATTCAAGGGCATGAGTGTTTGCATACCAGGATGTGATGCAGTCAGTCAATATACTCTCTACACATCTATAGAAGTTTGTCAAAGTTGAAACTAGTTTCAAGTTTTCTGTATGCCAGCTTAACTATATACTTGGTAATTTTATAAAATATACATTTCAAGACTATTCAGAAAGCATTTCTTACTGAAGTATAAAGCTAACTAAAAATGATTTAAAAAAAAAAAGAAATTGTAGATTGCACACAAACTGTACTTATGTTCTGGGTTTTGCAAAATAGTTTAGTTTTTTAAGAAGGCAGATAGCATTGTGAATAGAATACAACAGAAAAAAAAAATCTTTTTCTTTGTTTTAATACTCCAAGGCCCAGAAAATTCGGAGCCTATCCAGTCCCCACTAATGGTTCAATGAGTGGTTGAAGTGTATACATTAGTATTTTCATGTATTTGATGTAGTAGTTTCTTCAACATATGGCTGCTTAAATGAGCTTAATACTTCTGGGGACAAAATTAGAATACTTAGAATAAGTTTTACTCCAGATGTAAATTCTATGTAGAGTTATGGGAATATTGGTGGTTAGGAAATCAGAAGGATTGGGTTTCCCAGAAGTCCTGTGAATATGAATGCAGCATGATTGATAAATGAGAAGATTTTTGAGTAGGCAATCTCCTTCTGAACACGACGAGAGCAGAAACACAGGAGTGAGGGAGAGAATTGGAGTGGGGGCTTGGTTGGGGTGGTTGCATTTGCAGTGGAGACAAAGCTTTGAAGCCAAGAGGGTGAGGGGTTATATCCTGTGATCAGAAAATCAGAATCAGGTTTATTATCAGGCATATGATGTGAAATTTGTTAACTTAGCAGCAGCAGTTCAATGCAATACATAATCTAGCAGAGAGAAAAATAATAATAAATAAAATAAAAATAATAAACAAGTAATAGATTTTTTAAAAATCTGCAAAAACAGAAATACTGTATATTTAAAAATAAGTGAGGTAGTGTCCAAAGATTCAATGTCCATTTAGGAATCAGATGGCAGAGAGGAAGAAGTTGTTCCTGAATCGCTGAGTGTGTGCCTTCAGGCTTCTGTACCTCCTACCTGATGGTAAAAAGGAAAGGTATGTCGCATCCAGAGTTTCTCTGGTTAGCGGACAATTTCCCTCCACACCTCTCTGATGTAGTGGGGAAACCGCGTATGAGGCAAGTTACAGCAGTGGTTTGCCAATGCCTTCTGCTGGGTGAGTTTCCAAAGAGATCACCAGCTCGTAACCCAGCACCGATGGAAAGCGTACAGGGGAGCTGGCTGGCTGGATTCAAACCCGGGACTTTTCGTCCCGAAGTCCGACGCTGATGCCATTACGCCACCAGATGGTAACATTGAGAAAAGGACATGCCCTGGGTGCTGGAAGTCCTTAATAATGGACGTTGCCTTTCTGAGACACCGCTCCCTAAAGATGTCCTGGGTACTTTGTAAGTTAGTGCCCAAGATGGAGCTGACTAGATTTACAACCTTCTGCAGCTGCTTTCAGTCTTGTGAAGTAGCCCCTCCATACCAGACAGTTATGCAGCCTGTCAGAATGCTCTCCACGGTACAGCTATAGAAGTTTTTGAATGTATTTGTTGACATGCCAATTCTCTTCAAACTCCTAATAAAGTATAGCCTCTATCTTTCCTTCTTTATAACTACATCAATATGTTGGGACCAGATTAGATCCTCAGAAACCTTGACACCCAGGATCTTGAAGCTACTCACTCTCTCCACTTCTGATCCCTCTATGAGGATTGGTATGTGTTCCTTTGCCTTACCCTTCCTGAAGTCCACAATCAGCTCTTTCATCTTACTGACGTTGAGTGCCAGGTTGTTCCTGCGGCACCACTCCACTGGTTGGCATATCTCACTCCTGTATGCCCTCTCGTCACCATCTCAAATTTTACCAGCGATGGTTGTATTGTCAGCAAATTTATGGATGGTATTTGAGCTATGCCTAGCCATACAGTCATGTGTATATAGAGAGTAGAGCAGTGGGCTAAGCACACAACCCTGAGGTGTGCCAGTGTTGATCGTCAGCGAGGAGGATATGTTATCAGCGATCCACACAGACTGTGGTCTTCCAGTTGGGAAGTCAATCCAATTGCAAAGAGAGGGACAGAGGCCCAGGCTCTGCAATTTCTCAATCAGGATTGTGGGAACAACGGTATTAAATGCTGAGCTATAGTCGATGAACAGATCCTGACGTAGGTGTTTGTGTTGTCCAGATGTTTTGAGGTTTAATAGTGGTCGATGGGACAGACAGATTGTGGAAAAAACTCGAATCAGATTAATTATCAGTGACATGTGACATATGACATCGCATTTGTTGTTTTGCAGCAGCAGGACAGCGTAAAGACACATTTAGTTTTAGATTCAGATTTAGTTATCACATGTACATCAAAACATATAGTGAAATTACAATAATATATAGAAGTAAATAATGCAACAAGAAAAGTATAAGAGAGTGTTCATTTACCACTCAGAAATAAATAATTGTGTAGAATTTGATCACTGTCTTTCTCCTGGTGTACATAAGTGACTCCATGCTCATTTGATTGTCAAACATCACGTCCACTGGCTGCTCTGCTCCCACCTCTCTAGTAGCACAACACCACACTACCTTTGATCATCTAAAACCACTCTCAGAAAAGCCTCTTCATCCAACCTCCCCACTTTCGCTACATGATATCACAGCCCCATACCTATCTATCAATCATCTGACTTTTTGCCTGCACAACACATGACCCCATACCCAGAATGATTTAGCCGCTGTATTAATGACTGCAGCCACTTCCAGGTTCTTCCTTGTTGGCAGGCAGTTCTCATCCAGACCCTTTTATCCCACCACCAGTCTTCACATAGTATTTTTTGGGCAGTCTTTCAAGTAACTCCCAGATCATCCATGGCCATTGGATTCCTTTGTGCTTTGTTGCAGTGTGCAAGGCCATTACTCCCTGGGGTGCTATTACAGGTGTGAAAATTCTGAGCTCATTACTGGTAAAATTTCATAATAATGTTTAAATGATTAATCCACTTCTCACTGCTGGATTATCCTTCTGCTGTGTCTTCCTTCATTAAAACTGGTAGTTAAAAGATTCATTTTTTTGTTCCAGGGCTGATGGAATTTCAGTTAAGTGAAAAGCAGGTGATTATACTTGGCCTTCTGCAAAATCTCTCATTCTAAAAGCCAGGTTCCAGCTAATTTTGTTTACTGCTTATAATGCTCAGAATCATTTGAATGTGCTGGTCTTGAGGAAGGTTAAAAGAGCATTGTGATGGTGATGCTCACTACAGCAAAGCAAGCCAAGCAATTCCAGAGCAACACTAACAGTGGTGGTGACTCACAATATGGGACAATTCTCTGCTGTCCAGAAAAAAATAATCAAAACCAATCAAATGTCATCAATGATCACAGTCCTAATTGTCAGTAAATTATGGAAGAAGTAGTTACCAGCACTATGAAATGGAACAAACTATTGATAATCTGTTCAGTGATGTCTAGTTTTGGTTCTAGAATTTCAGAAGATAAATTCTGAAGGAGAATTGAAAGGACCTCCCCTTGAGCTCCAATGGTATTCGATCAAGTATGACACTCAGGAATAATAGCAGATGTGTGATAGAACACAAACTACTTTTCTACATCACTGAAGCCTTCAGCTAGAACCATTGACTTCACCATTCATAACCACAATCATCTCTCTTTGTGTCAGGTATAATTTAAGCCACTGGGACCTTTCATCTTGATCACTGGTGACTCTGATTTTGCTGTGGCTTTTTGATGCCATACTGGATCACCTGTGCTTTGATGTTAAGACAGCAATACTTGCAGTTACATAGCATTTTTGATAACCTTAGGGCATTTTTTAAGATATAGTCACTGAGAGATGTGGCAGCCAACTGGGACATGTTGAAGCTTCAATGAACAGATTATTGCCTGGAACTTGGATTGTGCTAAACAGGAACACCTTGCTTTGTATGTTGTGGGTAGAGTTAAGAAACTGCAAGGATAATAAGTCCCTGATGGGAATTATATACAGACCTCCAAACAGTAGGCATGACATGGGAAACAAATTACAATGGGGGATAGAAAAGGCATGTAAAAAGGGCAATGCTATAATGTTTATGGGAGATTTCAATATGTAGGTAGATTGGGGAAAATCTGGTTGGTGCTAGATTCGAAGAGAGGGAGTTTGTAGAATGCCTATGAGATGGTCTTTGAGAGCAGTTTGTGCTCGAGCCCACTGGGGGAAAGGCAATTTTGTATTGAGTGTTGTGTAATGAACTGGATTTGATTAGGGAGCTTAGGTAAAGGTGGCAGTGGTCATAATATGATAGATTCACCCTACAGTTTGAGAGGGAGAAGATAAAGTCAGATGTATCAGTATTAAATGGAATTACAGTGGCTTGAGAGAGGAGCTGGCCAAAGTTGATTGGAAGGGGATGGCAGAACACCAATGGCTGGAGTTTCTGGGTCAATTCAGAATGCGCAGGATAGATATATCCCAAAGATGAAGTATTCTGAAGGGATAATGAGGCAACTGTGGCTGACATAGGAAGTCAAAGACAATATAAAAGGAAAAGGGAGGGCATATAATATAGCAAAAATTGGTGCGAAGTGAGAGGATTGGGAAGCTTTTTAAAAAAACCAACAGAAGGTAACTAAAAAGGCCATGAGGATAGAAAAGATGAAATATGAAGATAAGCTAATGTGTAATGTAAATGAGGATACCAAACATGTTTTGAGGTGCATAAAGAATAAAAGAAAATCGAGAATGGACATTGGATTGCTGGAAAATTGCACCGGTGAGGTAGTAATAGAGGGGGCGGCAAAGAAATGGTAGATGAACTTGAATATTTTGCGTCATTCATGACTGTGGAAGACACTAGCAATATAACAGAAATTTGAGAGTGTCAGGGGGTAAAAGTGAGTGTAATTGCTATTACTAAGGAGAAGGTGCTTGGGAAGCTGGGAAACTGAAATGGCTGAAGGTAGCTAAGTCACTGGGACCAGATGGACTACACCCTAGGGTTTTGAAAGAAGTAGCTGAAGAGATTGTGGAGGCATTATTAGTGATCATTCAAGAATCATTAGATTCAGCAATGGTTCTGGAGGACTGGGAAATTCCAAATGCCACTTCACTGTTTAAGAAGGGAAGGAGGCAGAAGAAAGGAAATTATAGACCAGTTAGCCTGACTTCAGGAGTTGGGAAGATCTTGGAGTCTGTTATTAAGGATGAGGTTTGGGGTACTTGGAGGCACATGATAAAATAGGCCGAAGTCAGCATAGTTTCCTAAAGGGGAAATCTTGCCTGACAATGATGTTGGAATTCTTTGAGGAAGTAACAGGCAGGAGGGTTAGTGGATGTTCTTTACTTGGATTTTAGAGGGCGTTTGCCAATCTGTTGCACATGAGGCTGCTTAACATGATAAGAGTGCATAGTATTACAGGAAAGGTACTCGCATAGATAGAAGACTGGCTGAATGGCAGGAGATAAAGAGTGTGAATAAAGGGGGCCTTTTCTGGTTGGCTGCCAGTGACTTGTAGTTTTCCGCAAAGGTCAATGCTGGGACCACTTACATGTTATGTCAAAGATTTGGATGATGTATTAGATTAGATTAGAATATGAGGACACTAAGTC
Source organism: Mobula hypostoma (assembly GCF_963921235.1). Lineage (NCBI taxonomy): Eukaryota > Metazoa > Chordata > Chondrichthyes > Myliobatiformes > Myliobatidae > Mobula > Mobula hypostoma. The sequence continues at coordinate 65,981,442 of NC_086103.1, read as the reverse complement.
CTTGTTTATTGTCATTTAGAAATGCATGCATTAAAAAATGATACAACGTTCCTCCAGAATGATATCACAAGAAAAACAGGACAAACGAAGACAAACTGACAAAACCAGATAATTATAATATATAGTTACAACAGTGCAAAGCAATACTGTAATTTGATAAAGAGCAGACCATGGGCACAGTTTAAAAAAAAAGTCTCAAAGTCCCGATAGCCTCATCATCTCACGCAGACGTTAGAAGGGAGGAACTGTCCCTGCCATGAACCTCCAAGTGCTGCAAACTTGCTGATGCAGCACCATTGGAAGCACCCGACCGCAGCAGACTCTCAGTCCTTCTGAAAACTTCGAGTGTCTGACCAGCCCTTTGACACAGCCTCTCTGAGCACTATCGTCTGCCAAGCGCTTCAACCCCGCCCTGGCCACTGAGCAACAAACAAAGGCGAGGACTCGGGGCCTTCTCCTCTGGAGATTTTGGACCACACAGTAGCAGCAGCAGCGAAGCAGGCATTTCAGAAGTCTCACCAGATGTTCCTCCGTGCTCTCACGTCTGTCTCCATCAAATCAGGATCGTGCACGGCACCCTACTTGACAAATAACAGACATCACCACTGGAGTGGCCGCTGCGAGCTGCGTCGTGCCATCGTTTTCTCCTCTCCTCTCTTTAGATGTCTTTGTGGACTATATGAAGTTAGGTGGAGGGGTAGGTAGTGTTGAGGAAGCAGGGAGTCTGCAGAAGGATTTGTACAGATTGGAAGAATGGACAAAGAAGTGGCAGATGGAATATAGTGAAGGAAAGTATATGGTCACGCACTTTGGTAGAAGGAATAAAGGTATAGACTATTTTCTAATTGGGGAGAAAATTCAAAAATCAAAGGTGTAAAGAACTTGTGAGTCCTTGGGCTGGGTTTCCAACTTTTTCTATGCTGTGGACCAATAACATTAAGTAAGGGGTCTGTGGGCCCCAGGTTGGGAACCCCTGCCCTAAACATTAACTTGCAGGCTTAGAGTCGATGGTAAAGAAGGCAAATGCAAAGTTGGCATTCATTTCAAGAGGACTAGAATATAAAAGCATGGACGTCATGCTGAGGCATAATAAAGCATTGGTCAGACCGCAAGAATATTGTGACCAGGTTTTGACTCCTTATCTAAAAAGAATATGCTGGCATTGGAGAGAGTCCAGAGAAAATTCACAAGAACGATTCCGGAGATGAACTTAACATATGAAGAGCATTTGAAGGCTCTGGGTCTATACTCACTGGAGTTTAGAGGCCTAGGTAGTGGATGTGGAGAGGATGTTTCCTATAGTGGATGAGTTTCAGACCAGAGGGCATAGCCTTAGAATAGAAAGAAGTCCAGTTGAGAAACTTATTTAGCCATATGGTATTGAATCTATGGAGTTCATTGCTGCAGACAGCTGTGGAGGGCAAGTCATTGAGTATATTTAAAGCAGAGATTGATAGTTCTTGATTAGTCGGTGTATCAAATGTTACAGGGAGTGGGCAAGAGGATGGGATGAAGTGGGGTAATAAATCAGCCACAGTGGAATGGTGGAGCAGACTCGATGGACCAAATGACCTACAGTACTGTGCAAAAAAAATCTTAGGCAGCTGCAAAAAAAATTCAGTAAAGTGAAGCAAATGAAATAAGTTCCTATAGTAAATATCAGAAAATTTGCTGTAAAGAGCAGTAAACAGTAAAAAAAAATTAATTTGGTGTGACCACTCTTTACCTTTAAAACGGAATCATTTTTCTTGTGTACACTGTTCTGTTTTTTAAGAAAATTGGCTAGTAGGTTGTTCCAAGCATCTGGAAGAACTTGCCACAGTTCTGTAGACTTTGGCTGTCTTGCTTGATTCTGTCTCTCCAGTTAATCCTAGACAGCTTCAATGATGTTGAGATCGGGTCTGTGGAGGCCATAACATCGCTTTTAGAACTTGTTCTTCTTTTCACTGAAGATAGTTCTTTCTGACCTTGGGCATCTGTTATTGTAGTCATTGTCCTGCTGCAAAATCTTCCTTGACGGTATTGTGTGATGGATGAGAATCTAATTGTACTTTTCTCAGCATTCAGGATTTCATTAATTTTGACTAGATCACCAGCACGGAGTGTAAGAAATAAAGTGGATGAGCTTGAGGCTCAGTTGGAAATTGGTAAGTATGATGTTGTGGGAATAACAGAGACATGACTTCAAGTGGACAGGGCCTGGGAAATGAATATTCAAGGATATATGTCCCATCGAAAGAACAGACTGATGGGCAGGGGGGTGGGGTGGCTCTGTTGGTGAGGAATGATATTCAGTCTCTTGCGAGGGGGGACATAGAAACAGGAGACGTAGAGTCAGTATGGATAGAACTGAGAAATTCTAAGGGTAGAAAGACCCTAATGGGAGTTATCTACAGGCCCCCAAACAGTAGTCTGGATGTAGGGTGTAAGTTGAATCAAGAGTTAAAATTGGCATGTGGCAAAGGTAATGCTACAGTTGTTATGGGGGACTTCAACATGCAGGTGGACTGGAGGAATCAGGTTGGTACTGGACCCCAAGAAAGGGAGTTTGTGGAGTCCCTCTGAGATGGATTCTTAGAACAGCTTGTACTGGAGCCAGAGAGAACGCAATTCTAGATTTAGTGTTGTGCAATGAACTGGATTTGATCAGGGACCATGAGGTAAAGGAGCTATTAGGAGGTAGTGACCATAATATGATAAGTTTCAATCTACAATTTGAGAGGGAGAAGGGAAACTCGGAAGTGTCAGTATTACAGTTGAACAGAGGGAACTATGGTGCCATGAGGGAGGAGCTGGTCAAAGTTCAATGGAACAATACCCTAGCAGGGATGACAGTGGAACAGCAATGGCAAGTGTTTTCTGGGAATAATGCGGAAGGTGCAGGATCAGTTTGTTCCAAAGAGGAAGAAAGATCCTAAGGGGAGTAAGGGGAGGCCATGGCTGACAAGGGAAGTAATGGACAGTATAAAAATAAAAGAGAAGAAGTATAACATAGCAAAGACGAGTGGGAAGCTGGAGGATTGCGAGACTTTTAAAGAGCAACAGAAGGTAACTAAAAAGGCAATTCGTGGAGAAAAAATGAGGTACGAAGGTAAACTAGCCAAGAATATAAAGGAGGATAGTAAAAGCTTCTTTAGGTATGTGAAAAGGAAGAAAATAGTTAAGACCAAAATTGGGCCCTTGAAGACAGAAACGGGTGAACTTATTATGGGGAACAAGGAAGTGGCAGATGAGTTGAACAGGTACTTTGGATCTGTCTTCACTAGGGAAGACACAAACAATCTCCCAGATGTAATAGTGGTCAAAGGACCTAGGATAATGGATGAATTGAAGGGAATTTATATTAGGCAGGAAATGGTGTTGGATAAGCTGTTGAGTCTGAAGGCTGATAAGTCCCTGGGACCTGATGATCTGCATCCCAGAGTACTTAAGGAGGTGGCTTTAGAAATTGTAGATGCATTGGTAATCATTTTCCAATGTTCTGTAGATTCAGGTTCAGTTCCTGTGGATTGGAGGGTGGCTAATATTGTCCCTCTCTTCAAGAAGGGAGGAAGAGAGAAAACAGGGAATTATAGACCGGTTAGCCTGACGTCAGTGGTGGGAAAGATGCTGGAGTCAATTATAAAAGATGAAATTACGACACACTTGGATAGTAGTAACAGGATCGGTCCGAGTCAGCATGGATATACAAAGGGGAAATCGTGCTTGACTACTCTTCTGGAATTTTTTTGAGGATGTAACTATGAAAATGGACAAGGGAGAGCCAGTGGATGTAGTGTACCTGGACTTTCAGAAAGCCTTTGATAAAGTCCCACATAGGAGATTAGTGGGCAAAATTAGGGCACATGGTATTGGGGGCAGAGTACTGACATGGATTGAAAATTGGCTGGCTGACAGAAAACAAAGAGTAGCAATTAATGGGTCCCTTTCGGAATGGCAGGCGGTGACCAGTGGGGTACCGCAGGGTTCAGTGCTGGGACCGCAGATGTTTACAATATATATTAATGATTTAGATGAGGGAATTAAAAGTAACATTAGCAAATTTGCTGATGACACATAGCTGGGTGGCAGTGTGAAATGTGAGGAGGATGTTATGAGAATGCAGGGTGACTTGGACAGGCTGGGTGAGTGGGCAGATGCATGGCAGATGCAGTTTAATGTGGATAAATGTGAGGTTATCCACTTTGGTGGTAAGAACGGGAAGGCAGATTATTATCTAAATGGAGTCAAGTTAGGAAAAGGGGAAGCACAATGAGATCTAGGTGTTCTTGTACATCAGTCACTGAAAGCAAGCATGCAAGTACAGCAGGCTGTGAAGAAAGCTAATGGCATGCTGGCCTTCATAACAAGGGGAATTGAGTACAAGAGCAAAGAGGTCCTTCTGCAGCTGTACGGGGCTCTGGTGAGACGACACCTGGAGTACTGTGTGCAGTTTTGGTCTCCAAATTTGAGGAAGGACATTCTTGCTATTGAGGGAATACAGTGTAGGTTCACAAGGTTAATTCCCGGGATGGTGGGACTGTCATATGTCGAAAAATTGGAGCGACTGGGCTTGTAAACTCTGGAATTTAGAAGGCTGAGAGGGGATCTTATTGAAACATTTAAGATTATTAAGGGATTGGACACGCTGCAGGCAGGAAGCATGTTCCCGCTGATGGGTGAGTCCAGAACCAGAGGCCACAGTTTAAGAATTAGGGGTAGGCCATTTAGAACGGAGTTGAGGAAAAACTTTTTCACCCAGAGAGTGGTGGATATATGGAATGCTCTGCCCCAGAAGGCTGTGGAGGCCAAGTCTCTGGACGCTTTCAAAAAAGAGATGGATAGCGCTCTTAAAGATAGTGGAATCAAAGGTTATGGAGATAAGGCAGGAACTGGATTCTGATTGTGGATGATCAGCCATGATCACAGTGAATGGTGGTGCTGGCTCGAAGGGCTGAATGGCCTACTCCTGCACCTATTGTCTATTGTCAGCTCTATACCTGCAGGGACACTGAGCTGTGCTTCACTCCTGGCTGCAGACACACATCGATGTAGTGCTCTTCAGCTCTTCTATAAACAGACTGCTTTCTGTTTGAGCTAAAAATGTCAAATTTTGATTCGTCAGTCCAGAGCACTGCTGCCATTGTTCAGCACCTTTGTCCTTGTGTTTTTGTGTGTAGGTGAGTCCTGGCTTTGTTTCCAATTTGGAGGAATGGCTTTTTAGCAGCACTCTTCCCTGAAGACTACTTCTGACAAGACTTATCTGGATTGTAGGGGGTATATTTGGAATCCAGTGGTTTTTGTGAGATTTGAGCTGATAACAGTGCTGGACTTTAGCCAGTTTAGAAGGAATATTAGGTTGATGTATTTCTTCTCTGCTGCACTCTGTTCACTGTCCACTATTGCTGTTCACTGCATTTCTGTTCCTCAACTTTGCCCATTTCATGTGCTTCTTCAGAAGAACTTGGACAGCACATCTCGAAACTCCTGTCTTCAGCGAAATTTCTGCTTGGGAGAGACCTTGCTAATGCAGGATGACCACTTGTGTCTTGTTGCTGTGCTCGCTCTTGCCATGGTGTAAGAACTGATGATTTGAAGGTTAAACTTGCACATTTGCCACACCTTCACCTTTTAGTTTGGTTGTCCTTCGCCTAGTTTGATTCCTTCTACACCAGTTTCTGTTGATAATCATTTTAGTCCATTCAGCTCATTATGTCATTGATTATGAGCATCCTGTTTGCTAGCTTTGTTTAATCAAGCACTGGGCGAAACACCTACAAAGTAATCAAGTTTTTATTTGAAAGTGGTTTATTACGTAATACGTTGCTTTCTTTAATGAAATACAAAAAATTCTCTAACATTCAAGTTTTTGGAAAATGAATGTTTGGAAATCTTAAATTTGCTTTTTTCTAATGACACACAAATGCAGAAGACAAAATGTAAACATTTAAAACAAAACATGTATAAAAAATCTAGGCTGCCTAGGACTTTTGCACAGTACTGTAATTCTGCTCCTATGTCTTATAGTTCCCAGCATTTGGAATGCTAATCGCAGGCTTCCATGATACTTGATGCAGTAGAGAACAATTAGTTCTTTAAATCAGTGCCACTTCATTGAGTCAGAGAGAAGTACAGAACAGAGTCAGGTCTTTTGGCCCATCTAATACATGCCAAAACCATTTAAACTGCCTACTTCCATCAACCTGCTTGAGGACCATAGCCCTCCATGTCTCTACCTTCCATGTACTTATCGAAAATTCTTTCAAATGTTGAAATTGAGCTTGCTCGCACCACTTCTGCTGGCTGGTCATTATCTCGCATCATGTTTCCTTTAAACTTCTCACCTTTCACCTTTAACCCATGAAGTCTATTTGTAGTTCACGTGCCAATTGATGTCTATGTTCCAGCCCTTAAAAAGATGTTCTTCACATGACTAAGTATCACTCACAACACGCTGGAGGAACTCAGCAGGTCGGGCAGCATCCGTGGAAAAGATCGGTTGATGTTTCGGGCCGGAACCCTTCGTCAGGACTGTAGGGGGGAAGGGGCAGAGGCCCTATAAAGAAGGTGAGGGGAGGGTGGGAAGGAGAAGGCTGGTAGGTTCCAGGTGAAAAACCAGTAAGGGGAAAGATAAAGGGCTGGGGGAAGGGAAGCAGGGAGGTGATAGGCAGGAAAGGTGAAGAAAGAATAGGGGAAAACACAATGGATAGTAGAAGGAGGCGGAACCAAGAGGGAGGTGGTAGGCAGCTGGGGGAGGGAGCAGAGTGAAACTGGGATGGGGGAAGGGAGGGGGAGGGAATTACCGGAAGTTGGAGAATTCTATGTTCATACCAAGGGGCTGGAGACTACCTAGACGGTATATGAGGTGTTGCTCCTCCAATCTGAGTTTAGCCTCATCATGGCAGTAGAGGAGGCTATGTATGGACATATCTGAATGGGAGTGGGAAGCAGAGTTGAAGTGGATGGCTACTGGGAGATCCTGTCTGTTTAGGCAGACGGAGTGGAGGTGCTCAACGAAGCAGTCCCCCAATCTGCATCGGGTTTCACCGATGTAGAGGAGGCTGCACGGGGAGCACCGGATGCAATAGATGACCCCAACAGACTCACAAGTGAAGTGTTGCCTCACTTGGAAGAACTGTTTGGGGCCCTGAATGATTGCAAGAGAGGAGGTGTAGGGACAGGTGTAGCACTTGCGCTTACAGGAATAAGTGCCAGGTGGGAGATCCGTGGGGAGGGATGTGTTGGAGTCGCGGAGGGACTGATCCCTGCGGAAGGCGGAGAGGGCTGGAGAGGGAAAGATGTGCTTAGTGGTGGGGTCCTGTTGAAGGTGGCGGAAGCTGCAGAGGATAATGTGTTGGATCCGGAGGCTAGTGGGGTGGTAGGTAGTCTCCAGCCCCTTGGTATGAACATAGAATGCTCCAACTTCCGGTAATTCACTCCCCCTCCCTTCCCCTATCCCTATGTCACCCTTCCCCCTCCCCCAGCTGCCTACCACCTCCCTCTCGGTTCTGCCTCCTTCTACTACCCATTGTGTTTTCCCCTATTCTTCCTTCACCTTTCCTACCCATCACCTCCCTGCTTCCCTTCCCCCAGCCCTTTATCTTTCCCCTTACTGGTTTTTCACCTGGAACCTACCAGCCTTCTCCTTCCCACCCTTCCCCCCCACCTTCTTTATAGGGCCTCTGCCCCTTCCCTCTTCAGTCCTGATGAAGGGTTCTGGCCCGAAACGTCGACCGATCTTTTCCACGGATGCTGCCCGACCTGCTGAGTTCCTCCAGCGTGTTGTGAGTGTTGCTTTGACCTCAGCATCTGCAGATTATTTTGTGTTTACATGACAAAGTATGTTTGCTGCATTTGCTGCTTTTTGTTAGATATCAAATAGTTGCAAGAAATGAGCTGTTCGTTTCACAGACCGTGGTTTAATCTTTCAGTTTGAGAAGGTAGGGTACAGGAGGCAAGTCTTCTGTAACAGAGAAGTTGATTGTCTCCCCAGAGCAGGTATGATGAACAGATGACGTGGATTGGCTATAGGAATAATCTCAAGGAGTGAATCATCACACAGGTGGGAACAATGTTGCAAGAAATTCAATTTCCTGACAAGTTATGTGAAGGTATATGTCCTGACTATTAGAATTGTGTTATGGCATTCACTTATGCTACCTTAAAACTCATCCCTCAGTCCTTTACTAATACTCACAGATCTATATCCCATATTTTCTCCAGTGACATTCTCGGAGTTATTCTCAGCAACATGTATATCCATGCACAACCATGTGCACATAGAGTGCATCAACTAGGGAAAACAAGTTATTTGTAGCATTTTGAAAATCCTCCTCACCTCATCTTCCAGGATAACAATGTAGAGAGTAAACAAATCCAGTAACAAACCAGAGGCAAACACTTCTCAACACAGCCACTCACCAAGTTGAAGGATTTGGCCCTCCTGATTGGTATAATGTTAATTTAGTCTATAGTTCATGGTATGGCTGAGGTTATTTTGGGTGACCCAGGGAGAAAATAGCTTTTATCGTGTATTCTTCCCTCATAACAAAGTCTCTGAGTGTTCACATGAGATGCTAGAGGAACCTAGTGGGTCTGGCAGCATCAATTGAGAAAACAAGCAGTAAGTGGTTTTGATTGATCAGGTCCAGATCAAGAACCTCAATCTGGAACATCGACAGCTCATTTATCTCTGTGGGTGCTGCCTGAACCCCTGATTTCCTCCAACATCTCGTGCTTTGCTCCAGATTCTAGAATATGTAGTCTCCTGTGTCAATGTTCTGTGTGTGTATTCATTTGCGCTGGATATTCTGCTTAAATACATCACATGCTCTCCATGACCATGCTCATCTTTGTCTTTTATCATAGCATATTCTCTGGACATAGCCCCTGTCCAACTGCTCTTCACGTCTACTTCCACCTTTGACCTAACAACAGGTCCCAGAGGAGGAGCCTTACACCACAAATCAACAGATCAGTACTGCCCAGAGGACTCTGATAAAAGAACATACTGTATGTGAACAGATGCATGTCTGCTGATAAGGTATAGAAAATATAAGAGCATTGGGCACTCTCTCAGTTGTCTGTGTAGGTACAAAAGTGCATCATTTCCACTTAAGTTTTGAGCCTGTCAGTATGAGATGTTGTTTACACTTCCATTTGGCAGCATTTAATGGGGCATGTTTCTTTGTTCATGGAGGCACAAGTGGCCATCCAAAGCTTCAGGGCTTTAATGGATTCTTAGGCCTTTTGTGTCAGGTCTCCATTTGATGTCATATGGAGCTGGAATGATGTCACCTAGGAGCAGATATTTGTTCTTTGAGGCTGACTACTGGAAGCACATTGTTGCCAGCAGGGACCAGAATGTCCAATCCAGTTGGTTTGGTCTGGTGGTTTTGATGGCAGCTGCACATACTGGGCCATTCTTGCTGCCTGCCTGCCTGCCTGACTCCACCACAACTGTAGAGTTTGAAGGTGCTTTCCTGTCTGAGGTTGTCAGTATTTCTTTGTCCATCACTGGATTTCGAGTAGTGCTCTTACTTGCATCCCACAGTTAATTCTTTATACTGAGAAGACTCAGGCTGCTCTGTCAACTGTCCAGATAAAAGGAAGTAGGATTCCACTAACTTAGCTGCAGTCAATGACTTCATAGAAGCTTTAGGTACTAAGCCATGTTGAAAGGCACACAGAAAAGAAAAAAACATACTTATTATCAGTGCATGTGTAAGTTTTCTTCAATGTTTGTTGAACTTATTGTCATTAAAACATTTGAAGTTTTACATTTTTCTGCAGCACATTTGATCGCAGCAGGTGAACTAAGGGTGCTAGTGTTCTTTTTAAACATTTTTTATGATTTCAAAATCCTGCTAGACATTAAGAACTTAAAGTGCTGCAGGTCTACCCCATCAGTGAGTTGATTCTGCTTGTGTCAGAGAGGCTTTGGAGGAGTCGGTGTGCAAATGAGATGTGGTCTAATAGCAAGTGCCAGTCTTGGTTGCTTTTGTGTGATCACAAGACCCTTTTGGACATCATTAATGTGGGATGCTGCCAGTCTGATTCACTGACTTATTAGCAGATGGCGGGGGAGCTGCGAACAAGGGCCTTGAGCCACGGTGTCAACTGTTTTCAGCTGCCAGGAGAGAGACATCAGAGCCGGTGTGCAACACTGGGTCGGTGTGGTGCAGCGTGGAGTTTGTACGTTCTCCCCGTGACTGCATTGGTTTCCTCCGGGTGCTCAGGTTTTCTCCCACAGTCCAAAGATGTTCCAGTTGGTAGGTTAATTGGTCATTGTAAATTGTCCCATGATAAGGCTAGTATTAAGTTGTGGGATTGCTGGGTGGCGTGGCTTGAAGGGCTGGAAGGCCCAATCTCGATCAACCAATCAATAAATAAAGGATGTTCTGGCATTGGCAAGGGTACAGAAAAGTTCACAAGAATGATTCTGGGAATGAAAGGGTTAATGTATGAGGAGAGTTTAATGGCTCTGGGCCTATACTTGCTGGAGTTTAAAAGAATGAGTGGGGATCTCATTGAAACCTATCAAATATTGAAAGGTGTGGATGGAGTGGATGTGGAGAGGATGTTTCCAGGAGTGAGTGATTCTAGGATCAGAGGGGACAGTCTCAGAATAGAGGGATGCCCATTTAGAAATAGAGGTAATGGGGAATTTCTTTAGTCAGGAATTTCTTTACTCTGTGGAAAGTCACTGAGTATATTTAAAGCAGAGGTTGATAGGTTCTTGATTAGTCAGGGCATCATGGGTAACAGGGAGAAAGCAGGAGAATGCGGTTGAGAGGGATTATAAATCAGCCATGATGGTATGGTGGAGGAGACATAATGTGCTGAATAGCCTAATTCTGCTCCTATGTCTTGTCTAATTCAATTGGAATGAATGATTTATTTTTGTTCTTTGACAAGTCGTCATGTATATGCTAAAGTGTGTTAAAGCATCCTCTCGATGAATCTTCAGTAGGATCAGGATGAGAATCAGAAACTCCTTGCGTGGGTAGGTAAGTAGGCACTAAAATCTGGTTATAAACACAACAGATTCTGCAGATGCTGGAAAGCCAGAGCAACACACAAAATGTTGGAGGAACTCAAGCTAAATTTCAAGTTCATTCAATTGTCATTCAACTGTACACATGTATACCACCAAACAAAACAACGTTCCTCTGGACCAAGGTGCACAACACAGTACTCACACGTATAACTCACACACATGAAGCAATGTTGCACTAGTAAATTAACAAACAATAAGGTGCATTTATGACACATTTTGAAAGTAATGCTACTGGCGCTTTATGCGTGGTGAAACCTGGATGGTGGCTGTGAGTTTAGTAGTCTTCCAGCCTGGGGAAAGAAGCTGTTCCCCATCTTAACCTAACTCGGCATATTAGGCAGCATTTACAGGGGGGAATCAGCTGTTGATATTTTGGCCAGCATATCATGGATATCAGTGGATTTCTACTGCTGTTCTTCAGAGAAAGATGACCAGCTGGTGTGCCCAGTTTTCTTTTAGTGTAGTCCATAAGACATAGCAAAATTAGCCCATCTGGCCCATCAAGTTTGCTCTGCCATTCAATCATGGCTGACCCTTATTTTTTGTATCTCCTCCTCAACCCCAGTTCCCAGCCTTATCCCTGTAATCTTTGATGCAGACATCCCACCTCTCCCGGAGTCTCCCACATATTAATAGTGGCTCCCTGATACCCGCAAATTATATACAATGTCCCGGAAATCAATTTTTTTGAGAGCGAGCAAGTGAGAGAGAGAGAGTGCTACAGAGAATGAGAGACCGACCACGAGAGAGAGAGAGAGAGAAAGAGAGATGAAGAGAGTGAGCGCGCGAGAGAGAGAGAGCGCGCGCCATGGCAGAGTGTTCCGAAAAAAGGAAATATAAAATGTACGTCACCACAGACTGCTCTAAAGTGTACCCCTGCCTAATAAGGGTCAAAAATAATGACAGTGTTGCTCACTGCACTGTTTGCAACAGTGACTTCTATTGCCCATGGTGGGTTAAGACTGTAAAAGACATGTTGAGGTGAGTTGAACAGGTGTCATTTGTTCATTAGCATAGCTGACGTTATTTAAAGTAGCCGGCTAGCTGCTAAGGAGCTACTCTATTGCAGACATCCCACCTCTCCTGGAAGTTCCGGGAGTCTCCCGCAAATTGATGGTGCCACCTCCCTGAAATGAGTTTTTGCAGCGTGGGATGTCTGTTGATGCCATGTCCAATCAAGAACCTGTCAATCTCTGCCTTAAATATGGCCAATGACCTGCCCGCCACAGCTGTATGTGGCAACAAATTACACAAATTCACCACCTTTTGGCTAAAGAAATTTCTCTGCATCTCTGTTTTGGAAGGGCGCCCCTCTATCCTGAGGCTGTGCCCTCTTGTTAAAGCCTAGTCACTGGTAAAGCCTTCAAAAGCATTAGTAAGTTACACTAAAATAAAATTTCAAGTACAAATCAATTTATAAGAAAGAGCAGCCCTTTAAAAATCACGCTTCTGTGGTGAATAGGCTGTTGTCATGCTCCTTAGTGATTGACCAGTGACTTTAGTGAAGTAGAACAGTATGATCTAATTTTACCTCGCAGTGACGTAAATGGCGAATGATGTCAGCTTGTATCATGCATACTAAATGCCTGGCCTGTTCTGGCGCACATTTTGATAGGAAGGTCAGGTCCAGTTTTCCTAGTCTTTGATCAGGGCTGGATATTTGAACTTTACATATAAAAGTACTGATATCCAGTTGCACTTTAGTACATGATCCAACCTTAAGGCACTTGTGTTTTAGGTGTCACTTGAGAGTTAACTCCAGGACACCAGAACTTCCCTTGAAATTTAGAGGATGGTATATAGTGTGGACCCGACAGGCATCAGTTAAACGTGCCAAGCACAAGAACACACCTGCCATAATGTAACACTCACTCAGTACTGAAGTGCCAACCAGCAGCATGATTTATATCTGACACAAAGCTGTGTGATTGTAAAAGATGCTAACTGCTGCATTTCCATTTCTAAGTGGTTAGTGTTAAGGGCTTTACTCAGAAGCATGGGTCCTATCACTGAGCTTAGGCTGACAGTAGACAATGGCATTCATTCTTTGAGCATTCAGCTCCTACAGGTCATGTTTATATCAATCTGTGATGAGGCTTGTTAGTGAGTAATTTTCACAGTAGCTGAACAGTGTAGGTTATTCTTCAGTAGGTGTTTATTGATGAAAGCATTGGTTTCAATCTATATGTTGTGATCAGATATACAAACTGACATCATTATAAAGTTGTAACTTAATAACAAATATTGAGCTTGCATTTATAAAGTACTCCTGTATCACTGTCAGTCACTTTGATTGTTACTCCAAGCTACCGATAATCTCTGTCCTTATGGCACCAATATGTTTTCTATAACATATTGGGTATAAATTTCATTGAGGTTGCTTTATTTGTTTTCTGTGTGTGTGTGGGGTTTTTGTACTTCCTCAATGGTACATAAAATATTTGGCAGTGTTTGTTTAACTTGCTCAGGTAGCAAATTTTATAAAATAAAAGTGACCAGGGTAGTCAGTCTTTTCCCTTGAAATTTTGCAGGAAATTCTGGTGGGTTGAGAGAATTAAAAGGAGATTTATAAGGAATGAATTTATTTTTAAAAGAGTGGTTTATTGCTTCAAGGGCAGTGATGGAAGTGGATATGATGTTTGAGGCATTTGGACAGGCAGATGAATGAATAAAGAATAGAGCAATACAGCCCTTGGGCAGGCAGGTGGGATTAGTTAGGCATAGACATTGTGGGCTGAAGGGTCAGTTTCTGCGTTATCTAATCGAATGGAAATTAGTACAATAGAAGGTGTTGGTCCTCTGTTGTTCTGATCCATAGGATTCTTCTGGGGGTCTAGAAATAGGAGTTTTATTTTTTATTGATCATTTATTTTAAAGTTTAAACAAACATACAAATACTAAGCAAACTAAGTAAAGAGCCGAGGAGCAGAGCTCCAATGAAAAACAAAGATGGGGAGGGTGAAAACATTTAAAAAAAAGATGCTGCATCTGTAAAATCAGCTTTATGATCAAGTTAAGAGAACTTCCTTGGATAAGAATAAACCAATCAATGATTGCATATTTACATCACTTGGGAATGTGCTAACACGTAGCCAATGAACAATGAGAAAGATGATACACCATTATGCAACAGCTATACTGCTTTCTGCCAGTAAGTGGGGATGCATCACCACTTACTGTGGAAAATACATGGGTTTGTTAAAAAAGTACACATGATTAAACTACGACTTTAGTCTTGCATTAATTCATCTCATATAAAAATTATTTAAAAAAAAGTGGATCCCAAGAGAGGTGCATATGGAAAGCCATAATAGATGGAATTTAATTCTGAGAAAAATGAGAATGCATTTTGGAAGGTCTAGTAAAGATAGGATATTCTTAATGTATGGTAGGACACTAGGAACACAGATCTTGGTGTATCTCTGCAGCAATCCCTAAAAGCACGGGTAGATAAGGTGGTTAAGAATGCACTCAGATAATTTTGTTTATTAGCCCCAACACTGAGGAAAACAGTAAGGAAGTTATTTTACAACTAGGTAAAATATAAGTTAGACCACATTAGTTTTGGTCACTACACTGTGGAAGGAGTGTAATCTAACTCAGTGGTGTGCGGAAACTTACCAGGATGTTGCCTAGAATGGATTGTTTCAACTATGAGGAGAGACTGAAGAGGTGATGTCTATTTTCATTTGAACAGAGGAGGGCAAAGGAAGATCTGATTGGGTTATTCAAAACTATTGTGGAGCGGTAGGGAAAAGGGAGATTAAATGGCAAAAAGTGTTTTCCCCTTAGCAGAGATCACTCTCCTCCCTATCAGATTCCTTCCTCTTCAGTCCTTTACCTTTCCCACCCATCTGGCTTCACCTATCACCTTCAAGCTATCCTGCATCTCCTCCTCCCACCTTTTTTATTCTGGTGTTATCTCCTCCTCCCACCTTTTTATTCTGGGTTATCTCCCTTCCTTTCCAGTCCTGAAGAAGGGAGGATCTCGCTCTGAAACTTTGACTGTTCATTTTCATGGATGATGACTGACCTGCCGATTTGCTCTAGCATTTTGTGTGTGTGTGTGCGCGTGTCCCTGAGCAGAATTGTCTATGTTTAGTGGATGCATGTTTAAGTTAAAATGTAGGAGTTGAAATCTGGAATGTATTACCTGAGGGGCTGATAGAGGCAGATACCCTTGCAACATTTAAGTATTTAGATTGAACACTGAAAAGGCAATGGCATAGAAGTTTATGAACTGAATACTAGAAAATGTGATTATTCTAGATGGTTATTTCATGGCCAGTGAGCCAAAGGGATTGTTTTTGGGCTGTATGATCTTACGGTACTGAAACAGAGAAAACTGAGCAAAGTTTAAAATGGCAGCTTTTCTCCTTTTCTTGCTTTACTTTTCATTTTCCATAAAAAGTGGGAGCAAAATGCATGACTTTTTCATAAATCTACTCTGGTTATTAAGGATATTAATGAGCTTTCAGTAAAAGATGCCTCAGTATTCCTCTGGGTGCTATTAAAATTGCCTAATGCTGGAAGCTCATCCACTGACTGGTATTAATTCAATGATAGAGCAGTTAATCTCTTTGCAGCATCTTTTTAATATGCATTTTACTCTTGCTATTGGTTCAGTGTTGATATTATTTGGTGAGGACTGCTTGGGGGTATTGACTTTCACCAGCGACAAAGGACCCTACCAATTGCTTGGGTGCTAACTGCCATTTTAATCAGTGGAACAGTACTATGGCTAGGGGATTTTTTTAAATGCATGATTGATCAACTGTTTGTAAGTTTATCAGGCTACATTCCTTATGTTACTTTTCCATCATGAGGAATTAGAATCGTGGTTTAAAAAAATCAATATAACACTGTTCTGTCAATATTTAAAACAAAATGAAAATTGATATTGTTTGGTGTTCTGAGAGTGAAATGTGACTGCAACCATTTCTGAGTTATTTTGCCTCTCTCCAGAAATGTGAATGGCCACACCACGATGTGAGTCAGTCTTGGGCTCCCTACGTTATTTCCATTTCAGTCTTGGTAGTATGATGCAGTTCCACATTAAATGCCCTTTCAGTCAAAACCAGATTTATTATCGCTGAAAAATGCATGAAATTTGTTGTTTTCCAACAGCAGTACAGTGCAAAGACATAAAAATCCATAAACAAAAAAGTGCATAAAAATAAGGAATAATAAGGTAGTGTTCATGGGTTCAATATGGGGGAAGTCAGACCGAGGTGTCCTGGGAGCCAACACTAGTCGTATTCAGGAAAACAATGTCTTGCTAGCAAAGTGGATTTGCTTTCTTATATAGCCATAATCCATCAGCTTCTCTACCACTACACTCCCCTTCCAAACCTACAACCTCTGTACCCTGAACCCATGCCTTCAATCTTCCATTCACCTTGTCTTCCAAAGCCCAACTCATTCTCTGATCGACTACCTTCTCAGACATCCCACCTGTCCTGGAAGTTCCGGGAGTCTCCCGCATATTAATAGTGGCTCCCTGATGCCCGCAAATTATATAGAATATCCTGGAAATCAATTTTTTTGAGAGAGAGAGAGAGAGCAAGAGAGAGTGCAAGAGCGACCACGAGAGAGAGAGCACGCGAGAGAGAAAGCAAGCAAGAGCGGCCACGAGAAAGAGAGAGAGAGAGCACACCATGGCAGAGTGTTCCAAAAAAAGAAAATATAAAACGTAGGTCACCCCAGACTACCCTAAAGTGTACCCCTGCCTAATAGGGGTCAAAATAATGACAGTGTTGCTCGCTGCACTGTTTGCAGCAGTGACTTTTCTATTGCCCATGGTGGGTTAAGACTGTAAAAGACATGTTGAGGCGGGCTTAACAGGTGTCATTTGTTTATTAGCAGAGCTAACGTTATTTAAACTAGCTGGCTAACTGCTCAGGAGCTACTCTGTTGCAGACATTCCACCTCTCCCAGAAATTGATGGTGCTACCCCCCTGAAATGAGTTTTTGCAGGGTGGGATGTCTGCCTTCTGTTGTCCTGACCCACTGCCCAACCCATTATTTCAAGGCCTCTCTGACCCCTCTGATCATCCCTTTGACCCTGATTCTATGACCTTCTGATCCTTGTCTTTGAGACCCAATTTGGAGTATTGTGTGCAGTTCTGGTCAACTAACTGTAGGAAAGGATATCAACAAGATTGAAAAAGTACAGAGAAAATGTACAAGGATGTTGCTGGACCTTGAGGACCCGAGTTATAGGGAAAGGTTGACTAGGTTAGGAATTAATTCCTTGGAGTGTAATTAATTACTTAGGAAAATGAGGGTAGATTTGATAGAGATTTATAATATTATGAGGGGCATATATAGGGCAAGTGCAAGCAGGCTTTCTCCACTGAGGTTGGGTGAGACTAGAATAAGTCATAGTTAAAGGTGAAAGGTGAAATATTTAAGAAGAACCTGAGGGGGAACTATAGAGGATACTGCTACCAGGGGAGCTGGATCTGGGTTCGACTGTAGCATTTAGGAGAAGTTTTGATATGTGCATGGATAGGAGGGTTATTGAGAACTATGGTCCAGGTGTGGGTCAATGAGATTAAGGAAATATAACAGTGAGGTATGGACTACATAGGCCAAAGAGCCTGTTTCTGTGCTGTAGAACGCTATGACTCTTTGACTCTTGATTCAGCTAGCGGATAAATTTGATTTATCCAATGTACACTTTTTTAGATATTTATAAATTAGGAATTTTCTACATACTTTGCTTCCAAGTTATCCCTCCGCTTATCTATCTAATATAATAGGTACCCTCTTCCAGGTTAAACCACTCCAAAAAGGATTAATAGCTACAATTTATAAATGGCTATTAACTTTACGAATGATATCTAACGATAAAATTAAAGCTGCCTGGGAATTGGAATTTCAAGAGTTACTTTCAGATAATCAATGAAGTAAAATTTTTCATCTGGTAAATACTTCATCTATTTGTGCCCGTCATTCCTTGATACAGTTCAGGGTAGTGCATCGAGCACATATGTCAAAGTATAAATTTAGCCCGTATTTTTCCCAGTGTGAATCCTATTTGTGATAGATGTAATGCTCAGGTGGCTACTTTAACTCACATGTTTTGGTCTTGCAAAAAGTTGGAGAATTTTTGGAAGGATGTTTTTAAAACCTTATCAGGAGTGCTAGATCTGGATTTACAACCAAACTTATTTACAGCTATTCTTGGGATTATTCCATTGGAAGCAGGATGTACTCCTGCTTCCGCTCAGCGGATGATAGCCTTTTCAACTCTATTGGCTAGGAAAGCCATTTTACTTAAATGGAAGGACCCTAACCCTCTTTCCGCCTTTTATTGGCTTTTCTCTGTCATGTCGAGGGAAAATAAGAAGTCGGGCTTTGGATGCATCCTTTAAATTTGAAGAAATCTGACGAGCTTTTATTTAATATTTTCATATGATCTGATTTTTGTATTGATTCTCTTCCAGCTATTTTTTCAGAACCTTGGATTTGATCAGAGAGTCTCTCTTCTCTTGGTTTTTCTGTCAGGATGGACTGCTCAGTCCTTTTTCTCTGTTTAGAATAGTTTTTTCTTTTTTTAATATATAAAAATTTCTAATAGTCCTTCCTTTCTACATAAATTGATAAGAGGAGAATGAATTACTTTTTTTCTGTATTATACATTCTATATCAAATTTATACTTTGTAGATCAACACTATGTGTGATTCTGATATTGTTTATTTCACCTTCTGTACTACTGTTACTGACATATATACAGAGATATTCTCCTCTTGTTTGTATACACACTTTTGTTTTAAATCAATAAAAAAATTGGAAAAAGAAAGGAAGACTCTTGATTCAGTATCAAGTTTCCCCCAATCTACCATCTATTCATTTACATACCTTCCTAATGGACCCACCATAATTTGTTATCTCTGATCCTTTGCTCCTGACCTTAATCCCAAATGGCCCACTTTCCATTGTGCAAAGTATATAACACCCTTGCATGAGCGCCTGAAGCCTTGATCCTACAGTTGCTGCACTGCTACAAAGCCCATATAGTCTACCTCTTTTGATGTACTGTAATTTTCTAATTCATGGGCACAATTATTTAACCTCAAATGTCTTGGGAAATAATGAATAAAGTATTTGCAACAATTATTTTAGTGTCCTTGGGGGAAGCCATCATGAGCTGGACAATATTAATCCCATTAATTTTAATAATTTCTATGATAGTCATTCTACCCTGTAATTTTTTTTCCACATTGTATTCTAAGCATTTTTGGCACAATCCATTTATTTCGCAAACTGAAAACTACCCTCTTCTACACAAAATTAGTTTTGGCCATCTCACACAGGCAGGTTTGGGTCAGGTAGGAGTTTAAAATATTGAAAATGTAATACTGGAAACCCAGCCTGAACTTTAGAGGAGAAGGGTCAGGGGAGGGATGGCCAATCAGCTCCCAAAGGCTCGATTGTCAGTAAGGTCTCTTGAGGACTGTCCTCCATTTTAACTGAGGACTGAATTCCATTTACTTTTATCTAATGAAGTGCTAGCCGTTGAAAGAACATCTATTTGTTGGCCCAGAGAGGTAGGGGCATTTCTTCTCAGTTCATCATCTTTACGTAATCTGGAATTTCTCATTCACTGGAACCCTATTTACTTCTATCTGCTTTTCAACATCTTACCCTTGCATTTGAAACAAGACCTGTCAACCTGTCTGGTTGTCAAGTGAGGAACCCGCTTGAGAATATATAGAAAGGATTCTTCTGCTAATTACTGCAAATGTGTAGAAAAAGCACAGACTTTTAGATTACTTATTTGGAAAACTATTTAGATCTCTTCAGTCCCAATCACTGCCCACCCCCTTCCACATCCACACCCATACACATACATTCACACAATCAAATCCTAAATCAGTATTGGTATCTATGATTCCTTCAATATATAATGCTTGAGTCGTGCTTAGTTTGGAGTCAAGTGTTTGTTACATAAAACACCTTAAGACTAAACTGTGCTTAAGTTTGAATTATATTCAGAATTGTAAGACCTTCCACTATGGAAATCTACCAGAATGCTAGAAGGAATAAATGTATAGTTATACAAGAAAAAATTAAGTACTTTTTCAATTGCAGCAAACTCTGAGAATGTTTAATAAGGCTTTTAAAGTTAGAGCTTTGAGTTGGTGAATAGGGAAATGCTGTCGATGACAGGTTATCAATTTATACTTACCTTCATACAGAGGGCATGGAGAACTTTATCTGTTGTCATTATCACAGCCAACATTTCAACTTTCATGAAAAATTCATTAAGTATCTGAAGTAAAATAAGATGCAGTGTTTCAGTGAGAGAATAGAGGAATGAATTGCTCTAGCAAAGAGATAACTGTGACCTAATACGATGAATAGCTTCTATGGTTCTACTCTGTTAATTTCCATTGAATCAGATTTCTTGGAAAAGTATAATTTGTTGGCAAAACTATTCTGCGTCTTACTACTTTTGTACCTATTCAACAAGGCAGATATAATGTCATATTCAAGCCTTCTAAATGGAAATAACTTTATGATTCCTATCAAAAGGATTACATTTTTTAGTTAACAAAATATTGCAAACTCTCAAGAACTTGGTGCTAATATTCTGGTAGACTTACTGGACCAGTTCCGGAAGTATGCCATTCTTCAATATCACTCAAGTAGAGCATGAATACAAAGACTAAACAGTAAAATCATTTAATTTGAATTCCATTAGCATCCGGTTAAAATTGCTTAAGTTTGTAGAGACCTGGTGAAGAAGATTTTTTCCAAAGTGGCTAGTCAGTAGTTCAGAGTAAGTTCTGTTTCTGTCTGTGACAGCAGTGGTAGAGGAAGAGCGCCTATTTGCCTACCCTCTCATGTCAAGACAGCATGTGCTGTAGTAACACTCCAGTCATCTCAGGCTTGTTCTGGGTACAAACTGCCTCAGGACATTCTAAAAGATCTGAAACTAGTCATTGCTTTACAGCGCCAGTGATCACCAATTGGGGTTCAATTCCTGCTGGTGTTTGTAAGAAGTTTGTATGTTCTCCCTGGGACTGCGCGTGTTTCCTTTTCAGCGCTCTGGTTTTCTCCCACATTTCCAAAGACAAATGGCGAGTTGTGGGCATTCTATGTTGGTGCCAGAAGCATAACGGTACTTGAGGGCTGAACCAGCACACTTCTAGGACTGTGCTGGTTGTTAACACAGACGAAGCCTTTCACTGTATGTTTCGATGTACATGGAAGAAATAAAACTAATCATGTAACCTTGAATATGTTTGCTATTAAAGCAATTACTACTTTTTATGTTTGTACAGAATGTCCCTGATATGTTCATTGAGAAGCAAAGATGAAAAGTATTTGGGCATTCTCTTCAGACTTGAGAATTTGTGGAGTTCTAATTTTCTGTGCCATTACTGAAGTAGAGGCCCCTGAAGTACCCTTCAGTAAACCACCCTATCTATGCAGAATGTTATGTCCTTGGTTTAAAGAAATTTGTAGTTGAGTGTTGCAATGCCTCTTAGATCATTATATTTGAATGATCATAATCTAGCTATTTTAAACATTTCTTTCCTTTCATAATCCTAATGACTGATCAGCTTGCATATTAAACAATATGAACTGCTGAATTTATATTGATTTGCTGGGCTATTCTTGAAATTTCAACTTTCTTATTAGGAATGCTAAGATCCCATGAGAAATCACAAATTGCAATTGTGCTGAACCTTTGGGAGCAATGCAATCATAGATTAAAGTTTCATACACTTTGGAAAACAAGATAATTATTAGGAAACTAATTTCAAGAACTGAAATTTGGAGGATAAGGGACGATGGAGAAATAAAGTCATATTGAAATGTTCGGCTGTTCCTGGATGAATAATACAGCTTTGGACCAGACAACCATTGCACTCCCCTTCACCCTGTGGCCTTGCTGCCATGATTATCAGTGCCTATTTTTCTAATTAGCTGCCTTCAAGCTTCCTGGAAGAGAAAGCTTTATGCCTCTTTTACAAATCAGATGCTTATCTCAAATCCCTTTCCACTCAAAGGTTTGAAAATGTTCTGTTGTCAAATTTTTGTTCATCTTTTCCACAATGTGCAATACCAAAGTGGCTCTTGTCAAGATCACGAATTACTTCCTAAATGACTATGCAAAATTTAAAATGTCCTTTCTTATTTTTGATGTATCAATGATTTTGACATGGTTTTTGACATGATTTTTACAATACTCATTGATCTACTTGGGTGATTTTGTTCTGAGTGATCCAATGGAATCAGTATGTTTGACACATGCTCAGTGTTCTTACAGTCTTTGGAACTTCCTATCTGCAGCTGAGTTGAAGGCCTGAATGCAGATCCTGGTCAATTTCCTGAGCTGGGCCAAGTAAGTTACCATATGGTAGGTTAAGAGAGAACACCAGAGAAATGTGGGGTGGGCACTCAAGCAGAAAGGGGCAGTGAGTGATGGAATATAGGGGAAATGAGTGAAAGATTAAAGGGAAGTAAATCTGACTTTTTTCCAGTTAAATGTTGGGAATTCCAAAGCAAATTTTCCTCTGATCCCTGTGCAAATATGATCTCCCACTGCTATTTCTGTTGCTCCTTCCAGCTCTTTAACATTACCTAAATAACTCCTTCCCTTGACTTATCTCCTGCTGAAAATCAATCCATTGTGTACGTTTTGTAAATACGAGATTCTGCAGGTGTTGGAAATCCAGAGTAACACACACAAAATGCTGGAGGGACTTAGCTGGTCATGCAGCATCTGTGGAGAGCAATGAACAGTTGACATTTCAGATTAAGACCCCTCATCAGTCCTGATGAATAAATACTTTGCATGCATTTGTAGCCTTTGGAGTTTATATTCCAACAAACTCCTGTCTGTTTTCCAGATACAGTGGTGCTAGAAAGTTTGAGAACCCTGTAGAATTTTCTTTAATTCTGCATAAATATTACCTAAAATGTGATCAGATCTTCATGCAAGTCCTAAAACTAGATACATAGAACCCAATGAAATAAATAACAAACATTATACTCGTTCCTCTATTTATTGAGAAAAATTATCCAATATTATATGTATTTGTTGGAAAAAGTATGTGAACTCCTGGGGTAATATCTTCTGCAAAAGCTATTTGGAGTCAGGTGTTTACATTAATGAAATGAGATTAGAGGTGTGAGTTGTAGAGGTGCCCCACCCTATAAAACACACACACAGACACATAGAGACAGTCAGGTTACTGGCAGAGCCTGCTCTCCTCAAGAAAGATCTGTTTATGTGCACCATGCCTCCATCAAAACATCTTTCAGAGAACCTTAGAAGAAGAATTGTAGAGGTGCATGAAGCTGGAAAAGGCTTCAAAAACATTTCTAAAGACCTGAGTGTTCATCAGTCCACTGTAAGAGAAAGTGTCTACAAATGAGGGAAACTCAGTACTGTTGCAACTCTCCCTAGGAGTTGACATATTGCAAAGATCACACCAAGAGCACAATGTGCAATGCTGAAGGAGGTGAAAAGGAACCCAAGGGTAACAGCAAAAGGCCTGCAGAAATCTCTAGAACTTACCAAAGCTTCTGTTCATGTGTCCACTATAAGAAAAACACTGAACAAGAATGGTGTTCATGGAAGAAAACCACAGAAGAAACAACTGCTCTCCAAAAAAACATTGTAGCACATCTCAAGTTTGCTAAAGATCACCTGGATGTTCTACAACACTTCTGGGACAATGTTCTGTGGACAAATGAGACAAAACTTTTAACTTTTTGGCAGAAATGCACATTTGTATGTTTGGAGAAAAACGGACACTACACATCAACACCAAAACCTCATCCCATTTCTGAAGCATGGTGGAAGGAGCATCGTGGTTTGGGGCTGCTTTGCTGCCTCAGGGCCTGGATAGTTTGCAGTTGTTGGGGAACAATGAATTCAAAATTGTAGCAAGATATTTTACAGGAGAATGTCAGGATAACAGGCCATCACCTGAAGCTTAATAGAAGTTAGATAATGCAACAAGACAATGACCCAAAAGGCAAAAGTAAATTAACAACAGAATGCTTTAAAAAGAGAAAAATTTGTGGTCTGAATGGCCGAGGCAAAGTCCTGACCTTAATCAGATAGAAGTGTTATGGAAGGACCTGAAGCAAGCAGTTCATGCAGCGAAGCCCAGCAACATCTCAGAGTTGAATCAGCTTTGTAAGGAATGGCCTAAAATTCCTCCAAACCGACATGCAGGATTGATCAACAGTTATCGGAAGCTTTTGGTTGAAGTTATTGCTGTGCAAAGGGTGGGGGGAGGGATGTCACACCAGTTACTGAAAGTAAAGGTTCACATACTTATTGTAACAAATACATGCAATATTGGATCATTTTTCTCAATAAATAAATAAACAAGTATAATATTTTTTGTGTTATTTATTTAATTGGGTTCTCTTTATCTAGTTTTAGGACTTGCGTGAAGATCTGATCACATTTTAGGTCATTTATGCAGAAATACCAGAAAATTCTACAGAGTTCATAAACTTTCAAGCACCCCTGTACCGTCTTTCCAGACACTGCTATTATTTTTTGACTTACACGAAGGTCTGTACATCCATCAACACTATACTGGCTGACCTATATTGTGTTTCTTTTGCGCAGTGTATCAGTATTAAAATCCCCAGCTTTGTTGATATTAATATCCTCCAGGTCTGTGAATCTCTGCCAATTCTAGCCTCTTGAGCTAACACTGGCAACTTTACTACCAACATTTTCAATAGCATTTTGTAAACCATTTACTATCAAGTTGTCATAAGAAAGTATGCATGGTCAACTTTGTATTGAAAATGTACAGTATCCAAGGGTAATGTAGAACATGTACAGTATGTTGTCTAGATTTCAGAAACGTTTTTAATATTATTCCATATAACATGTTAATGAATGAGGTCAGAGTATGTGGAATTGGGGATTGAGGAGCAGAATGGATAGTTGGCTGTGTTCAAGAGAAACATCGGAAAATAGCAGTGAAGAGTAAATATTTATCATAATAGAAGGTACCACATGAGGTTGCAGATGGATTGGTGCTGGGATCACAGTCCACAATTTATATTAGTAATTTAAATTTTGTGGTCAAAACTGCAAATATCTAGAGCATTATTTGGGGATATAGTTAACTCTGAGGAGAAGTGCAATGGCTCATTCTTCATTAAGAAGATACCAATAAACTTTTAGAATGAATGATGAAAAATGTACTTCAGGATTTATGACTGAAGTAAAAAAGAAAGCTTGAATATTAGAAAGCATGAATTCAAACTTGGAGAGAAAAACAAAGGCATATCACAAAAAATGGAAGCGCCAATAAGTAAGGATATAAAAGGCAAAACCACGCAAGCCCTGAGATTTTAGTTTTGATATGCATTAATTTTCATGGTAGATGGCTAAACATTATCAAAGCAGTTTCCTGCTAATTACCCATCCCCTACTCCTAAATTCAGACTGAGGAGCCCCAGTTGGTGGTTATTATTTCAGAGTTCTGATTATGTTATGTCTGAGAGTGTATGTTTCATTGAATGTCCAGTTGCTTGAAGGTGAATCAGTTGTGTATTTAATGTTTAAGTAGTAGTTGAGTAATATTGTAAAAATATTTTGTTAAGTATTCTTGTTTAAATAATTCATTATGAGTTATATGTAAGAATACTTGAATTGTATATGTTGTCATGTCACCACTTAATAACCGTGTGCTTCTCTTAAAGTAAAAACGAAACTAAGACAAGTTCTCCTGGGCTCCTGTCTTTTTGCTTTCAGTAAGTTTTATGTTTTGGAGTTACAAGACATAGCGGTGGTGAGGAAGTTTTAAATGAACCTGAGATGAGTATGTACATGTTGAAGCTCAGCACGATATACGAATTTTTAAAAAATGTGTATTGAGAAATGGTTGAGTACTGAAAACAGTGCAGTACAAGCTTCTTCAGAAAAGAAAACAGACACAGTCAAGTTGGAAAAAAGGCAGAAAATGGACAAATTAATGAGTTCATAAACAGTGAGTAATGGGTGATAAATTTTTAAAAATGGCAGAAATGGCTGGCTACATTGGAAAGATTGACAAGTTTGATTGCACAAGAGATAACTTGGTATTGTTTACTAAACAAATTGAGCAGTATTTTGAAACAAATGAAATGAATGTCAATTTTGCTGAGTGTATTGGATTTAAAGGCATACTGTTTGCTTGTGTAACACTCGTTGCATCTAGTGGCATGATCTTGGAGGTGGTGCCTCCTCCCCGACCAAACTTTAGCACTCTTGTTTGGGTGAATGCTACATATTGTGTCCCCTGTGTAACATCAGTACCCCGAAATAACATTCAGCCCACAATGTGTGGTTAAACGATTAAGATTTTATATTTAAGTATGGGGTTAGTAGAGAAACAAAAGAAAAGGAAAACAAATAAAAGGCACCAATAATCTCATCAACGTGTCCAGTGCACAAATATTGGAGCTCATGGATTCCCTTTTGCTGATCCTCCTTTGCTTGTCGTCGACCGCTGGGCTCCCACCCCGAGCCCAGGCCCAGCGGGTCTGTCAACCTTCTCCTCAAGCCACGTCTTCTCTCTTGATCCTGTTCACGCCTTCTCCTCCAGGCCCACACAAGCTAACAGCTTTCACACAGACAGAAAGAATAACATCTATCCCATTTGGTTAGCAAATGAATACAAGTCCTGTTATCACTAATTATAACCCAAACATTCTGCTATAGGTAACCACTGCCTCAGCAGTTAACAGTACAGAGAAGCCATTTTATTCGCCTTTGCAGTAACATAAAAGAGGAAACCTTCACACTTGGAAGGCCAACTGCTGTAACCAAACCTGCTGAAACGAGCTTCGCTGATATCTTGGAAGAAATGCAGAAAATGCAAGAAAGTAGGACACATATGTAACAAGGAGCATGTCATCCAGACAAAAATAAATGGGCTGCGCAGAGAAGATAAAAAGTCAAGTTACAATTTCAAAAAGAGTACTAGTTTGCATGCTGTTGATAAAAAAAATCTGATGATTGAGTGTGAACACAGGAATGGGTAGCCTTGAAATTTCTAATGTGAAAGGTAACAAGAGACAGACAACATGCTTACCCCCGAAGTAAATCGCGAATTAATTAAGATGGTATTGGACTACTTGCTGGTGGCAAATAAAATAAGGAAAAAGACTAAGTACTTAATTAATGACACTTTTTCTGGTAAATGATCACTGTAAGCAATAACCTGTAAGTTCCCCGTCAGAGTTGAGCTTTTGAACCACCTGTATGACCTGGCATTTTTCCAGCGTGAACTGAAATCTCAAAGGTGCAGGAAGGTTGCGGCAAAGCACGTACGGGCTGAATCAAGGTGGTGGGATTCGGGCCGGAGAGCGGATAATGAGCCAATGTTCAGCCATTGCGGGAGTGGACTGCCAAGCAATTTGATGAGGCAAAACTGAAGTGAGGTAAGCAGAGGCGAGGCAGAGTTCGTGCCAGAGATTAAGGAAAGACCTGAGGTTTGATTGGTTTAAGTACCGAGCTGAATTGGAAAGGTTGGGTAAGGGCCAAATAGAGGTGTAGAGGCTTGGGCCTATGAGCGTATCGAAGCGGCAGGGCTCGGGTCCGAGAGTGCGGAACAACCCAGGTTTGGATGGTTTAAGCACCGGGCCAGGTTGAAAAGGTCAGGGTGTCGAGGCTGGAGGCAAGGGTTCAGCTTGCTACTCTGTGAGGTTTACTTGTCTCTGCACTGATCTGAGGCTGTGGCCTGTAACTAACGGACTTCTGTGGACTCACTGTTGTGAACTTTAGTTCTGAATGCTATTTACTTAACTTTTATATTTTGCATGATTTTGTTTTTTTTCCCTCCGTACATTTAGTGTTCGGTCTTTTTTGTTTTCATGGGTTCTATTGGGATTTTTTCGTTTTGTGGCTGCTGGTAAGGATTTGAATCTCAAGGTTGTATAAAGGATACATACTTTGATCATAAATGTACTTTGAACTTTGATTTTTGGAGTAATATCTGCACCTGCACTCTGGCAGAAAGGTATGGACCAGGTACTGCAAGGCTGCCCGGGCACTGAGTGTTATTAAGATGACAACATTGTTACTGGTAAGAATGACAAGGGACATCTCCAAAATCTCAAGAGAGTATTAAAAAGATTAGAAGATTTTGGGCTCAGAGCATGATGCAACAAGTGTGAATTCTTCAAACCAAGTATCAGTTACTGTGGTCACACCATTGATGCACAAGTATTACACAAGTGTGCTGAGAAAATTCAAGCACTTGTGCGGAAGCCATAGTATGTGTCACAGTTGCGATTCTTTTTGGGAATTGTCAATTACTATAATGGGTTCCTTCCAAACCCAGCTACTGTGCTCCACTCCTTGAAATCACTACTACAGAGCAGGAAGAAATGGCAATGGATAAAGCAGTGTGAGGTGGATTTCCAAAAGATAAAGGAAATAGTGACATAGACACTGTACTTACACATTATGTTCCACATCATTCAGTGAAGCTTGCAATAAACTGTTTGGGATGCCAACATATCCAGAAAAAAGGTATCCATAGCTGTCAGAACCAGTTCCTGCAGTCCCAGTGTCACCTCCTGCGACGCTCATGGTGGATGTCCCAGAAACTGAGATTATTGTACAGCCACATACCTCACCTGCCAAACTGAGTGATACCACACCCCACCCCCGCGCCATTGACACTTTTCAGGAAAGACGTTATCCCACAGAGTAAGAAATTCTCTACGGTGATTAAATCTTTAGGCTTGAGTGGGACAGTTTAAAATTTACTATGCTGTGGATGTGTATATAGTAGTGTAACGCGCTGTAAGGTTTCACTGCTAATGTAATGGTTTTTTTGTAATGTTCACTGCTGAAGTAACAGTTTCTCTGTAGCAGCAATGTTTGGGTTATGGCTGGAGATAACAGGATTGTGGTTGCATATTAGCCAATCAGGATTTTGTTGCCCTGTCAGGTGAATCTGGAAGCAGTTGATTTCGTGGGGAGGGCGGGAGGGGGAGAGGGGGAGAGGGAGAGAGATGTCTCCCTCTCGCTCTCTCTATGAAGAGAGAAGACGCGAATGGAGAGATTTGGTAGACCGCTGGATGGGGTGGACTTGCCCTTACTTCTCTGGCAAATAAATGGAAAAATCAGATTCAAAGTCCCAGCTATGGCAGGCTCCGCCTATTCTCTGGAATAATGCCCACCCCTAAAGGGAAGGAGTATGAGACATGGGCGGAATGGACCTCTCAGTTGTTAGATGAATGGCAGTGCACGGATGATGAAAAGCGACAGAGATTGGTTGAAAGTTTGAATGGGCGGGCTGCTGACGTTGTGAGAGCTGTCAGGTTGAAATCTCCCCGTAGCGACAGCTGTCAATTATCTGCAAGCACTGGACAATGCTTTTGGTCCGACTGGAAGCCCCAATGGAGCTCATGGTGGGGTTTCAGAACATGCGTCAGGAGAAGGGGAAGAAGCTTTCTGCTTTTATTTTTCGACTGGAGAGGCAGCTAAATTGCTTGCAGTGCAGAGGGATCATTCAGGCGGCTGAGGTGGATCAGTTAAGAATGGACCAGATAGCCAGGGGTGCCCAGTCCCATGACTGGATTTTGTGGGGTCTCCGACAGTCTCGTAAGATGTGCTCCCCTCCATCTTTTGGAGAGGTAGATCAGAGAGGTATGGAAAGAGGAGAACGCGGCGGAGGCACGGGAGGACTCCATCGGCAGGGTACAGTCCTCGGTAGTAGTCCCCTGCGGTGAAGTGACCATGGATAACCTACCCAAGGGGAGCAGTAGAGGAGATTGTGGCAGAGTTGAGAACGGAGATATGCCGGCTGTTATCAGCGGGTGTGACCACCCCCCCCCCCATATGATGGAGCTGATGGGGGGGGGCAGATTCCCCAAGGGGACGAACAGTGTGGAGGGCTGCTGGCAGCAGGTGTCACGTCAGAAGGAGAGTGAGCCCCTGGGTACCTAAGCAGGGAGAGTCATTGGGAAAACTTAGAGGAGATCTAGTGAGGGAACATCCTGGTGTCTCTGGGAGAAAACGTTCCCAGCAATGTACCAAAAAACTCTCAAAAGCAAAGGACACTATTCCTGAAGGCCTAGTGGGACCACGCTCCAGTGTGTTGCTACGAATAGATGGTATTTACGCTAAAGGCATACTTAATGCCGGGTCGCAGGTCACGTTACTGTACTGTTGGTTTTACAACCGGTATCTGAAGTATTTACCCTTTTCACCATTCAATGCACTGGAGATTTGGGGTCTCAGTGCTGGTGATTATCCATACAATGGTTATCTGTCAGTGATACTGGAGTTCTCAGAGGCCGATGTGGGAGTGTCTGAGGTTCTTTATACAGTGGTGCTGGTTTGTCCAGACCCTGTTGAAAAGGGTGACATTTCAATTCTGGTGGGGACCAACACCCCTCTTGTGAGGAGGCTGTAAGGAGAAGGCGGGTGAGAGCTTTTTGGAGACGTCTATGCACCCAGTGTTTCGAGCTGCTTTTGAGGAAGTGCGCGGCAACATAGGGCTGGATACTGAATTTAAACGAGCGACTGTGTGGTTCACCCAGTTGAAGCCAATGGTGGTACGGCCTGGGGAAGTAGCAAGAATGATAGGGACCCCCAAGTTTCCCGGATGCCTGAGGGCGAAGCCCTCTTAAGTGGGCGCTCTGGAAGACCACGAGGGGGAGTTGGGATTTCCTGCTGGCTGCTGGTGAGGCCTGAATTGGAGAAGCCCTCGGTTGTACAGGCGAGCAGGATGGCAGTAATCGTCAGGAACACTGGGGGAGAGTTGACCGCTGAGTCGTTCAACTTTGGGGACTCCCCGGTGCCACTGGGTTGGAAAAGGAGGCTGGTAGAGAAGATGTTGAAGCTGGAAGGTATCTTTTCCATTGGCGAGTTTGATGTGGGTTGTTCCAAGAGCACTCGCCACACTGTCCGGGTGACCGAGGACACCCCGTTGAGAGAGAGGTCGCGGCGACTGGCCCCGGCAGACGTGGAAGACGTGCGGCAGCATTTGTGTAAGTTGAAGGAAGCTGGGATCATCACTGAGTCCCGAAGCCCCTATGCATCCCCAATACTAGTGGCCCGGAAGAAGAATGGGAAGGTACATATGTGTGTGTGGATTATAGCAGCGGTCCCCAACCACCGGGCCGCAAAGCATGCGCTACCGGGCTGCAAGGAAACGATATGATTTGGCGATATGAGTCAGCTGCACCTTTCCTCATTCCCTGACACGCCCACAGTTGAGCTCGAACACACGCGAGGTCATTACCCGCGCGTCATCCATGTCAGTGCGGGAAGGAGATCAACTCCTCGAGCTTGCAAATGGTGGTGGGCTGAAAAGCATATTTGACATAACATCTCTGCCGGCATTCTGGATCAAAGTCAAGGCTAAATATCCTGAGGTAGCCACGAAAGCACTGAAAACGTTGCTTCCATTTCCAACATATCTCTGCAATGAATGCAACGAAAACTAAATTGCGGAATAGACTGGACAGAAGGAGCCCTGTTCAAGTATCGCTGTCTCCCATCACCCCTTGATGGCACCGTCTTGTTGCGGGGAAACAAGCCCAGGTCTCCCACTGATTCAGTGATATTGGTGTGTTGCAATGATTTTATACGTTCATGCGGGGAAAATATGTGCTGTGTGTTTAATATCCAAACGTTACTTGAAATGTTATGATGCTATTGACTTATATAACCATATTACAATTACAGCAAGGAAACAGGCCATCTCTTCCCTTTTAGTCCATGCCAAACGCTACTCTCACCTAGTCCCACCGACCTGCTCCAGCCCATAACCCTCCATTCCTTTCCTGTCCATATACCTATCCAATTTTTCTTTAAATGATAATACCAAACCTGCTTCTGCCACTTCTACTGGAAGATCGTTCAACACTTACTTCAGGTTCCCCTGATAATTGACTTATTGCTATATTCATACGAGGAAAATATGTGCTGTGTGTTTAATATTAAATTCGTTAGATAAACCATCTTAGAAACAAAATTGAGTGTATTAGCCGCTTATCACCTACATTGCGTTCGTGATTAACACCCCCCCGAACAGAATCGCCAAAAACGATTTGTAGAAAAAATTGGTACACGCATACGCACTGGTGCCCGCGCAAGGTTTCATGGTCGTTGTAGTCTTTCTGGGGGTAAACCCAACGTGTTTGACTGCTACTCTTGTTCGTTGGCAACCCTACCACCCACCCCCCCCCCCACGGTCGGCCGGTCCGCATGAATATTGTCAATATGAAACCGGTCCGCAGTGCGAGAAAGGTTGGGGACCCCTGGATTATAGGACTCTGAACAGGTGCACCGTCCTTGACCAGTATACGGTCCTGAGGGTCGAAGATGCACTGGCCTGTCTGAATGTTGCAAAGTGATTTAGTGTGCTGGATTTGAGGAGTGGATATTACCAGATCCCGATGAGTGAGGCCGACAAAGAGAAGACGGCATTTATATGTCCCCTGGGATTCTTCCAGTTCGAAAGGATGCCCCAGGGCATATCGGGAGCCCCTGCAACCTTCCAGTGGGTCATGGAGAAGACAGTGGGGGATATGAACTCGCTTGAGGTGTTGGTGTATTTGGATGACCTCATAGTATTTGGATCCACCTTGGAAGAACATGAAGCAAGGCTACTGAAGGTGCTCAGCTGCCTGAAAGCTGAAGGGTTAAAACTTTCCCTGGACAAGTGCCAGTTTTGCAAATAGTCTATTAGCTATGTCGGACATGTAATCTCATGGAATGGAGTAGTTACAGACCCGGCTAAGATAGAAGCGATGACCACTTGGCCAAGGCCCCAGACTGTGAGCGTTCAGCGCTCATTCCTTGAGTTCTGTAGTTATTAACAGAGATTCGTGAAGGGCTATGCCAAAGTGAGTCACCCCTTGAATCAGCTTCTGTGTGGTTACCCTCCCTTGGGGAAGAAAGGGAGAGGGAGAAAAGGACAGGAGGGTGGACAATATCTAAACCCATTGGAGCCCTTTGGACCAAGGTGGGATGTAAAACGTGAGGAGGCTTTTCAGTTGCTGAAGGAGCTGCTGACCCAGGCGCCGGTGCTGGCTTTTGTGGACTCCCGATTGCCGTATGTACTGCACACAGATGCCAGCCGAGAGGGTTTAGGGGGCATCCTGTATCAGGATCAGGGCACTGGGTTGAGGCCTGTGGCGTTTGTCAGCCAGAGTTTGTTGCCCTCCGAGAGAAACTATCCCACGCACAAGTTGGAATTCCTGGTGTTGAACTGGGCGGTAGTGGATAAGCTGAGTGGCTATCTCTACGGGGCCAAGTTTGAGGTGAGGCCGGACAACAACCCCTTATATCCTGACCTCGGCGAAACTGGATGCCACAGGCTATCGGTGGTTGGTGGTGTTGTCTGCCTATGATTTCATCCTGAAGTACCGGCCAGGAAGCTGGAATATTGACGTGGATGCTTTGTCCCGATGGGTGCATGAGGAACTGGACAGGGACAAGGAGTGGGAGAGCGTTCCTGCCCCTGGGGTGAAGGTCATGTGTCAGTTTGCCATCACCGTGAAGGCAGAGGAAAAGGAGAGGCAGGATTGAGCAGAGGATCTATTGGCGGCTTCTGATGACGCCATACCTCAAGTTTACTGGAACCTAACTGCTCTGAAGACCAATCAGCTGCTGGAATTGAGTTTTGGGGAAGTGGCAGCTGCTCAGTGAGATGATCCAGGCACTGGCAGCAGTCGAAAAGGGAGACATGGCTCAGGCGGAGAAGACGAAACACGCTTCGGTGCCTCCATTACTGAAAGAATGGCTTCAGTTGGAGTTGAAGAACCAGATCTTATACCGGGTCATGTCACCCCTGGACCGACCGCGGCGTTGCCTGCTGATTCAGCCCGAGAAGTATCGGAGGATTGCATTGAAGTCACTTCATGATGATTCTGGACATTTGGGGGTGGAAAAGATCTATGGATTGCTCAGAGACCTGTTTTACTGGCCCCAAATGAAGTCGGAGGTTGAAGAATACTGCAAGTCGTGCATTCGCTGCATATGGCGGAAGACACTGCCTACGCGGTCAGCTACTTTGTCCCACTTGCAGAGTGCAGGGCCCCTGGACCCGGTGTGCATGGATTTCCTGTCCATAAAACCCGATGCCAGCAACACAGCAAATGTCTTAGTCATCACGGACCACTACACCAGATATGCTCAGGCTTTTCCTACCAAGGACCAGAGGGCAACTGCAGTGGCAAAAGTGTTATGGGAGAAGTACTTTGTTTATTATGGCCTTCCCAGGCAGATACATAGTGACCAAGGACGGGACTTTGAGAGCAGACTCATCTATGAGTTACTGGACATGCTTGGAGTTGAGAAGTCGAGGACCACGTCCTGTCACCCGCAGAGCGATCCCCAGCCTGAGAGGTTTAATCAGACCTTGTTAGACATGCTCGGGACCCTGGTGATCAGCAAGAAGAGCAGGAAGGGTTGGTGAGCTATCTCAATGTCATGAGGACATGACTAAATTTGGTGGGGGGGAGAGTGTAACGCGCTGTAAGGTTTCACTGCTAATATAATGGTTTTTTTGTAATGTTCACTGCTGAAGTAATGGTTTTTCTGTAGCAGCAATGTTTGGGTTATGGCTGGAGATAACAGGACTGTGGATGCATATTAGCCAATCAGGATTTTGTTGCCCTGTCAGGTGAATTTGGAAGCAGTTGATTTCGTGGGGAGGGAGGGAGGGGGAGAGGGAGAGAGATGTCTCTCTCTCGCTCTCTCTATGAAGAGAGAAGACGCGAATGGAGAGATTTGGTAGACCGCTGGATGGGGTGGACTTGGAGAGAGGGTCTGAAGGGCAGTGACAATCGGCCTATGTGTGAGCTCCAACTTTGTGCACAGACTGTTTACTAAGATTTGGGCCCTTTTAAAAAAAATATATATATTTCATTTCTCTACTAACCATATAGTCAAAGTAAGAGTTATAAAGTTTAATTGCATATCATGTACTGTTTGTTATCTCGGGGTACTGATTTGTAACAGGTATCGCGTAGCATCCACCCAAACGAGATTTCTTAAGTTTTGCCGGGCAGAGTGTTATCACCCCCTATATTAAGTCACTAGGCGAAGCGAATATTACTGTAGTTGTATTACTGTTATGTACTATATTATTGTTGAGTGCCATCAAGCATACTATACCTATGGATAGCATAGTTTTCCATGGGGTTTTCGTGGCAAGTTACAGAAGTAGAATGCCAGTCCTTTCTTCCGTACAGATACTGCTGCTGCCCAGATTGAGACCCAGCTGGGTTCAAACTCAGAACCATCTGCCTTGCAGGCCAGTGTTGAGGCCAGTATGTCACCGGTTGGGCCCATATATACTAGATATATAGAGAGATGTATTCTGTATTGAGTTGGATTTTATAGTTAAGCAGGGAGGAGTGTTGTGTATTTAATATTTCAGTAATATTGTAAATGTATTGTTTGATTAAGCATTCTTTGTTGTTTAATTCATTACGGGTTAAATGTAAAAATCTGTGAATTGCATACATTATACCACCATGTCACGAGTGCATGCCTCGCTTAAAGTAAAAATGAAACTAAGTCAGGTCCTCCTGGGCTCCCACATTTTCACTTTCATGCTTTGGAGTTACAAAGCATAACAAAATGTAACCATATTCCTGTATATTTTGTGGAGTCCACATGTTCCATCTTCTCTCTGCAGAGTTTGATGTACGGTGCCCTAATTTTTGAGGTGAACTTCCTGTTGCAAATGTCTGAGGTGGATTGGGAAGTGTTTAAGATGGAGGTAAATACATTTTTGAAAGAAGAGGGAATTGAGGGTTATGGGGAAATAGCACAAAAGAGGAGTTGAGGCTAATGTAGATCAGCCATGATCATACTAAATTGCAGGGCTGGACTGAGCACGTGGTGGCCATTTGTTCTTATTGCTTTGTATTTTTCTTGTGTCCAGGTACAGCTGGTTAAAGCAAAAGATTTTGTCTGTACTGAAAGTCCTATGTCATCAGAATTGATAAATTGACTTCTTATTGCCACATGTACTGAGGTACAGTGAAAATCTTGTCTTGCAGAAAACTATGGAACAGGTGCTGCAAAGTACATTGAGGATCATCATGTACTCACACGTTATGAGCCACATCATTCAGTAAAGCTTGCAATGCACTATTTGGGATGCCAACATATCCAGAAAAAGGGTATCCGACATAGCTGTCAATTCATTGCAACAGTATACAGAGGTAGTACAAGGGAAAACAATAGCAGAGTGCAGAATCAAGTGTTACAGTTACAGAGCACAGTGCAGGCAGACAATAAAGAGCAAGGTGATAACGAGATAGATTTTGAGGTCAGGAGTCCCATTTTTATCATACTACAGAATCGTTAATAGTCTGATAACAGCAGGATCAAAGCTGTCTTTGAGCCTGCCTTCAAGCTTTTGTATCTTCTGCTCGATGGGAGTGGAGAAGTGAGAACTTCTGGAGTTGGTAGGATCTTTAATTATGTTGGCTGCTTTACCAAGGCAACAAGAAGTGTAAGGAGAGTCCATTATAGGGTTGGGTGGGTTGGGGGGTGGGTGGAGGCTTCTGGGTCCGTAATTCTCTGCTGCTTAAAGATTAGCTTTATTTATCAATTGTACTTCAAAGCATGCAAAGAAAAGTGTCATTTTTGCATCAACATCACAGTCCAGGGATTGTGCTGGGGGCAGCCTACAGGTGTTGCCACTCTTTCAGCAGCAACACAGCATGCCCACAACTCACAAACCTTAACCATACATCTTTGGAATGGGGGAGAAGGGCGAACCACCAGCGCAGACCCACACGGTCATGGGGAGAACGTACAAATTCCGTACAGACAGTGGCAGGAATCGACCACTGATCAGTGATCACTGTTGCTGTAAAGTGATTGCGCTAACTGCTTTGCCCCTTGTTGCAGTCTCAGGCAGAGCATTTGCCATACCAGGCCATGATGTATCTAGATAGCAACACAGATAAAAGTTGCTGGTGAACGCAGCAGGCCAGGCAGCATCTCTAGGAAGAGGTGCTGCCTGGCCTGCTGTGTTCACCAGCAACTTTTATGTGTGTTGCTTGAATTTCCAGCATCTGCAGAATTCCTGTTGTTTATGTATCTCGATAGGATGCCTTTCTGCGGTGCATAGATAAAAATTGGTGATGGTCAAAGCAGACATGCCAAATTTACTTACTGACTGCCCGTTATACTGCTGGCATTTTGGGCAGCAATGAAGGTCTTCCATCTCTGTCTGTCCATACTGTTGCCCACAGATATAGCAGGATTCTTCATTGCTGCTTCCATAACAACTTTGTTTTAACAGCCAGGGTTGTTAGCCCTGAGCTAAACCCCAAAAACCTGATGGACCACGCTTAGTCTGGCCTCTACCCTGTGACCCTACCAAGAATCAAAGCATAAAGCCCTGATTCTAGCCAACATAGCTGTCCAGGTCATTGAGGCACAAAAGCTTCCAAACCCTACGACAAGGTTATGGTCCTCTTTAAGGCTGTCAAATCTCTTTAGCTGAATTTCTGAAGTTGTAGCCTAGTCGAACACCAGTATTAAGGATAATTTTGGAAGAGAGTATGCTGTCTATCATTTTTGATGGCTGTCTGTTGATCAGGAAGTCAAGGATCTAGTTGAAAGTGGAGGCTTTGAGTCCCAGGTATAGGAATTTGGATGATTTTGCTTGGAATTATAGTATTGAAGGAGAAATGTACAGTCAATAAACAATTGCTAAAGTAGGCATCTTCACTGTCCAGATATTCCAGAGATGAGTGTAGGGCCAGGGAGATGGCATCCAGCATAGATCTGTTTTAGAAGTAGGCGAATTGTGGTGGGTCAGGATTATCTGGGAGGCTTGAGTTAATGTGTGACATGACCAGCCTCTTGAAGCATTTCATGATGGTGACTGTTAGAGTCACAGGGCGGGAGTCATTGAGGAACATTACCTTGAGTACTGGGATCATCATCATCATCAGGTGCTGTGCCCAGTTTGAGCTTTGACTGCCATGGCCCACACACTCCTGTTTCGGGTCAAGTGGATCAATTCATTGGTATTCATTTCCAGTTCTCTGGCTGCTGTCTCCATCATCATTTGTCTTTGTCTTCCTTTTTCTTTCTTCCCTTCAATCTTTCCCATAATTACCGTGCATTCTAACTCCTCTTTCCTAATCACATGTCCAATGAAGTTATGTTGCCTTTTCATGATCTCATATATTATTTCTCTTTTGGTGTTTGCTCTGTTCACGACATCCTCATTAAATATTTGTTTCATCTATGATATTCTTTGCATCCTCCTCAAAAACCACATCTCTGCTGCTTCAATTTGTTTCTTCATGTTACTAGATATTGTCCAACATTCTGAGCCATATAACGTAACTGGATAAACGTAACATTTCAGTACTCTGAGGCGGGTTGTCATATCTAGTTTAGTATTGGTCAGTATATTCTTCATTCTTGTAAAGGTGTCTTTTGCCATCCCTATTCTTCTTTTGATGTCCATGTCGCACCTGCCATCTGATGTCACCCGGCTTCCTAAGTAGCAAAAGTTCTGTACTTGTTTTATGTCTTCCCTGTTTATTCTGGGATGATAATGGTCTTAAAGCAGGTGGGAACCCCAGATTGAAGCAAAGAGGTTAAAATTGCTTGCAAATACACCTGCTATCTGATCGACACAGGATCTAAGGACATGGCTGGGAACACCATCTGGGCCCAATGCTTTCTGAAGGTTTACTCTCCGGGAGACTAGTCTTACATCTGCACTGGTGACTGTGGATTCGGCTGCATTGGAGGCTGTCTAGAATGGTGATGAAATTCCAATCCTTTTCTGTTCAAAATATGTATAGAATGTATTTTGTTCATTAGGAAGGGGTGCACTCTTGTTGGCAATGCTGTCTAACTTATTCTAGTAGCCAATTATAGCATGTGAGCCCTGCCAGAACTGACAGCTAATCTGAGACTTTATATTGTCTCTTGGTGTCCCTGATAGCTTTTTACAGAAGTTGTATCTCAATTTCTGGTAAAGGTTAAGGTCCCCCATTCCAAACGTTGCAGTCCTGTATTTCAGGAGGGAGTGGATCTCCTGGTTCATCCATTATTTCCAGTTTTGGAGTACCTGTTTTGTCCTCTTTGGTGTATGGTTTGCTGATAGTTTGTGATAGTGGTGACATACTCATCTAGACTGGCAGCTGAGTCTTTGAACATTTACCAGTCTACCAACTCAAAGCAGTCAAACCTGGAACATGCTGTATAAGCAATGTGCTTATCTATGGCATTCACAGAAAGCCTCAGTTGTAGAGTGTTTTTATTCTGGGCAAAAACGATTCCTTGAGATGTTGCCTGATGCATTAATTTATAATTATAATAAAACTTTTCAAATTGATTTTAAAAATTACTAAAATTTACAAATTAATTTTAAAATCCTTACAGGATTGATTTGGGACATCTTATTGTATATAAGAAATCCAAATAAAAGTCTGAAAAGCAATAAAATATATTTGCACTAGAACTTTTTGAGGATCTGCTGAGCTGCAGGCCTGTGTTTATTGTTTCCCAGCTGCTGCCAGAATCAGATTGCTCTTTGTGTACTAAGACCCAACACTGATTGCACCAGAAATGCAACTAGCAGGATTTTTACATGTGATTCCATCTGCCAACTCTTTCCTCTTAAAGATCTTAGTATTTTCTTCTAATAGATTTTGTACTTGCTGAATTAAAGAGACTGTACTCAGACACCCCACCTCTCCTGGAAGATCCGGGAGTCTCCCGCATATCGATAGTGGCTCCCTGATGCCTGGAAATTATATACAATATCCCAGACATAGATTTTTTTGAGAGGGAGAGGGTGAGCGAGCATCCTGATTGGTCTCTCTTCGTGCTAAGAGTGGTCCCCAACCACTGGGCCGTGAGGAAACAATATGATTTGGCGATATGAGTCATTTGCACCTTTCCTCATTCCCTGTCACGCACTGTTGAACTTGAACGCATGCGAGGTCATTACCCACACGTCATCCATGTCAGCGCGGGAAGGAGATCAACTCCTCGAGCTTGCAAATGACGGCGGGCTGAAAAGTATGTTTGACATAACATCTCTGCTGGCATTCTGGATTAAAGTCAAGGCTAAATATCCTGAGATAGCCACGAAAGCACTGAAAACGTTGCTTCCATTTCCAACATCATATCGCTGCGAAGCGGAGTTTTCTGCAACGAAAACTAAATTGTGGAATAGACTGGACATAAGGAACCCCCTTCGAGTATCGCTGTCTCCCATCACCCCTCGATGGGACCCTCTTGTTGCAGGAAAACAAGCCCAGGGCTTGCACTGATTCAACGATATTGGTGTGT
Source organism: Mobula hypostoma (assembly GCF_963921235.1). Lineage (NCBI taxonomy): Eukaryota > Metazoa > Chordata > Chondrichthyes > Myliobatiformes > Myliobatidae > Mobula > Mobula hypostoma. The sequence continues at coordinate 65,941,104 of NC_086103.1, read as the reverse complement.
TGCAATGATTTTATATGTTCATACAGGGAAAATATGCGCTGTGTGTTTAATATCCAAACGTTACTTAAAATGTTATGATGCTATTGACTTATCACCTATATTCCGGTCGTGATTAACACCCCCCGGTCAGCTGGTTCGCAAGAATATTGTCAATATTAAACCGGTCTGTGGTGCAAAAAATGCTGGGGACCCCTGCTAAGTAGACCTATCAGTTTTCTCTGTGGGCGGGCTTTACAGTCGACCTCAAAAATAATGACAGTGTTGCTCGCTGCACTGTTTGCAACAGTGACTTTTCTATTGCCCATGGTGGGTTAAAATGTAAAAGACATGTTGAGGTGAGTTTAACGGGTGTCATTCGTTCATTAGTGTAGCTAACGTTATTTAAACTAGCTGGCTAGCTGCTAAGGAGCTATGCTATTGATATCCTACTTGATGAGGCCAAACTCCCTGTAGACTTGCTTGATGTTGTAATAGAATAAATATGATAATATAATATAAGTACATATTTTAATGTCACAGTTGCTGCATATACCCAACTTGGTTTACAGATTAGCCAAAATCACTAAACAAAGTATTACATACACCCTTGGAGGTCGACGGCGGGGGGGGGGGGGTGGGGGGTGCTGCTACCTCCCTGAAATGAGTTTCCCTGAAATGAGTTTTTGCAGGGTGGGATGTCTGCTGTACTAAGCAGTAAAAAATAAACAGAATGTACTCAAGGTACTCTGCAGGTCAGGTTGTGTCTGGAGGACAAAACAGGGTTAATGTTTAAAATCAGATTAAGGCAAGTTAGAGAACAAACATGTTTTATACTGCAGAGAAAAAGAAGGGGTGGGGAGAACAAGAAGAATGTCTGTGATGGGTTGGAAACTCAGATGGATTGAATGCTGGTGGTGTCAGCTGAGAGAGGGTCTGCCTGGATGAGATTTAAATAAAAGTGGATGAAAGTGGACAGAGAAGAAAAAAATCTAAATACTGGAACAGTGAGTTACTGAACATTGAGGCTGTTGTAAATCCGAAACTGGGAATGCCAGGCAGCATCTTTGGAGAGAGAAAATAGAGTTAATGTTACAGGTTGATATCTTTTTAGTCCTTAGCCATTGAGCAACAGTCCAATCTATGAGACTGAAGATTTCAATTGTAGTTTCAAAGATACCAAAATCATTCTTTGCGATGATTTCTCAAAAACATATACTGCATGTAATTTATAATTACTTAAATGATTTTTGATATAATTACAGGATTTATCATAATATAGAGTATTTTGTCATTCAAATTCTGTGTGAAAATGTACCTAGTAATTTACTTACAATGTTTGTAGAATATAGATTAACAGATTTAATGTATTTAAGATGTCTAATACAGTAACAGAGAGTACACTGCTAATGACAAGACCCTTAATTGTGCAAAAGGATCTTGGGGCTCAAGTCACTGCCTCCCTGAAAGCGGCTGGACAGGTTGATAGAGTGGTAAAGAAGGCACATGGCATGCTTGCCTTTATTAGTTGATGAACTGAGTTCGAGTTGGAAAGTTATGTTGCAACTTTATAAAACATAAAGGCAACATGTTAGGCAACATCTTGAGTATTGCAATCAATTCTGGTTACCAGTTATAGGAAGGATGTGGAGGATTTTTAGAGGGTGTGGAAGAGGTTTACCAGGATGCTGCCTGGATTGGAAGTGATGTGATATGAGGAGAGGCTGGACAAGCTTGGGTTGTTTTCTGTGGAGTGGCAGAGGCTGAGAGAAGATCTGACAGAGGTTTAGAAGATAATGAGAAGTATGGATAGACAATCAGTATCCTTTGCCCAAGGTTGAAATGTGGAATACCAGAGGGCATGCGTTTAACGTAATGAGGGGTAAGCTCAAAGGAGATGTGCTGGCTAAGTTTTTTTTACATAGAGTGATGGGTGCCTGAAATGCACTGTCTGGGTTGGTGGTGGAGGCAAATACAACAAAGTCATTCAAGGAGTTCTTAATAAGTGCATGAATGTGCAGGAAGTGTAAGGATATGGACATTCATTTAGGCAATTGGGTGTTTGTTTACTAATTTACTTAAGTCCAACATAACATTGTGGGCCACAAGGCCTGCTCCTGTGCTGTCCTGATCTATATATAAAAACAGGGAGTAAATCCACAGGCACATCTTCTGGGATATGAACTAAACATGAATATTATTAAAGCATTCACCCTTGGTCGACTTATTATGCAGTCAAATAAGGTTGGTTAAATATCTTGCCTAGAAGATGTGCCTTTTTGTTCTTATTATATTCTTTAGGGAAAAAGGTCTTCCAGTAGTAACAGTAAATATCCTATAATAGACCCAGATCAACTTTTACCTTGCTTCCAGTATTCTGCTCCATTAATTGCTCTGGTGGTATGTGTGTTTACATCAGGGACCGATTATCTAGCAATTGACCTGGCATTTTCTAGCTTATTTCTTTTATTTCTATTTTGACAGCCAAAGGCTGTTTGAATCTTTGGGGTTTCTTGTTTTCAGTAATGATATACTTAGGTGAACTGAAAAAGTTGATTGAAATTAATAATATTTTGAAATGGAAAACGTTGAATATTGTGCTAATAAAATTACTTGTTTGCATTTAACCTCTCAACTGTTAACAGTTCCTGTAATCCACATGGAAGAGTTGACTACTGGCTTTTTCCATATAGGTGTGTTTCTAGTAGCCAGTATCTTACCCTCACAATTGATAGTAATGAGCTACTGTTGCATAAAAAACACATTTTGAATTAGGATTGTGGTAATTTGAAGCATCAGTTGACATAGCACATTTTTATCTTCATTCTGAAGAACAATGCTTTGAAAGTTGTTCATATCTGAAATTTCAGTATGTTTAATCTAAAATGGGAAGCAAATCTTGGACGATGTGAATCTGCATCAGCATTTCCTGCCTTGTATTTCCACTTGCGTATAAAAGCATGACGAGCTTACGAATTGCAATGATTTCCTCAGCTCCAATGCTGCAAGAATTTAACTTTGAAAGGCTTGGTCATTGTTATGTTTTGTTATTCCAAAACTAATTTAAAAAAACACACCAGAGTCCAGGGATAAAACATGACTACTTTGTTCTTTACTGAGGTGTCCATATGTGATGTGGTACTGTAATGAAATATGCTGTTCACATGCTCCTTACATATAACCCTTAATGTACGATGTAAACAACAAAGAATTCTTAATCAAATCATATATTTACAATATAACTCAAATATTACTGAAATATTAAATAGACTATACTCTTCCCTGCTTAGCTATAAATTTGAACTCAATATAGAATGTATTTCAACACACACACACACGCACGCATGATATATAATCGCTGTGGAGAATTTCTTACTCTTGTGGGATAACATCTTTCCTGACAAAGGGATCACTCTGTTTGGCAGGTGAGACTTGTGGCTGTGAAACAATCTCAGATTCTGGTGCCGCCTCTATGGTGGTTGTAGGAGTTGATTCTGGAACTGCAGCAAGTCGTTCTGACAGTTCTGGACAACTTTGCTCTCTAACAATTGACTGCTCTCCTCGACTGATCAATGTGCTGTCTCCAAGTCACATTAGACACCATCTCCACTGTGTAGCAGAGTGGTCCAGTTCTGTCCTTGGTCTTTCCAAGTACCCATTTTGATCACTTATATAGTTTCTCCCCAGGGCCGCTTGTCCAGGAGTGAAACATCGAACCTTCTTGTGCGAGGAGCCCTCAATTTGTCTTAGCCATTTGTCCTTGTCCTACATACTCCTTCTGAGATTGGGTTTAAGGAGATCCAAGCAGGAACACAAGAGATGATCCAAGAACAGTATAGATTGGTTGTAGAGTATGTTGCATTGTGTTATGTAAGCAGGAAATTGGTGAGCTTCTGATTCAATGTCAGTGTAGTGTGTTGTACTGACATGGCCTGCAGTGCATTCCTTAAACTCTGGGCAAATCTTTCCACCCAGTCACTTGTAGCTGGGTGGTACAGTGTAGATGTAATATGTCTTATTCCATTCATTTTCAGGACTGACAGAAATTGTGGTTCATTGTTGCTGACTAAGAGTTGTGGAATGCCAGTCCTTGAGAAGAGGCTTTTCAACACATTGACAGTGTGTGACGCTTTAGTGGAGGCGATTAGGAGCACTTCCAGCCGCTTTGTAGGTGAATCCACAACTACCAAGAAATTAGTGCCCATGAATGGTCCAGAAAAATCCACATTTATCATTTGCCAGGGCAATGCAGGCTATTCCCAGGGATGGAGCGGCCTTCTCTCGGCATCTTTTTGGATTAGTCATTATCACAAGGCGAGCTGCTCAATTGGCTGATCTATCCCAGGCCACCAGACAAAGCTTTGAGCCAATATTTTCATTTTGACCATACTTAGATGACCGACATGCAGCTCCTCCAACACTTTAGCTTTCACCTTGGATAGTACAACATCTCTCAATCCCCACATAAGGCAAGCCCTGTCAAAAGAAAGTTCATCCCTGTGCAGGTAAAAATGGGGGAACTGGAGTTTCTTCTGCACATTCCAGCCATTTTGGATGGCTATGTAGAATTGAGACAGAGTGAGGTCTTTTCTGGTTTCCTTTTTGATTATCTTTGCTGTATTACAGGGACTTCCAATATACAATGGGGAGAATATGTCAAGAGGAGTGATCTCTTCTGTAAATTTTTCCCGTATTTGCTTTTCCAAGGATAAAAGGAACAAACCATTAGCATGTCCATGATTAGTTTATGAGAACACTCAGTCCTTTTTTATTGTCATTTAGAAATGCATACATGCATTAAGAGATTAGTTGGCCTCTTGAATTTGATCTCATATTTGTGTTCTCCAAGGAACAGAGCCTGTCTCTCCATTCATGCTACTGTTAGTGGAACACCCTTCTGTGGATTGAAGATGGACACTAGTGGTTGATGATCAGGGACAGGGGTAAACTCTCTCCCATATAAGTACTGTGTGAATTTTCTCAGCACAGTTGTGTAGTCCTTGTGCATCGGTTGAGTGACCACAGTAAGTGATGCTTGGTTTAAAGAATTCACGGTCTGAGCTCATAATCTTCTGATCTTTTTAATACCATCTTGAGATTTTGGAGATGTTCCTTGTCATCCTTACCAGTAACAATGATGTCATCCAGGTAACACTGAGTGCCCTGGCAGCTTTGTAGGGCCTGGTCCACAGCTTTCTGTCAGCCTGCAGGTGCAGATGCTATTCCAAAAATAAGCTTATTATAGCGATAAAGCCCTTTTGAGTGTTTATGGTTAGAAACACTTTGGACTCTTATTCCATCTCTGTCTGTAGGTAGTTCTCAGCTACGTCCACTTTGCTGATGTATTTCTCTTCAGAAAGGTTTGCAAATATATCGTCTATCCTGGGCAGAGGTTATTGACAAAAACAACAGGAATTCTGCAGATGCTGGAAATTCAAGCAACACACATCAAAGTTGCTGGTGAACGCAGCAGGCCAGGCAGCATCTGTAGGAAGAGGTGCAGTCGATGTTTCAGGCCGAGACCCTTCGTCAGGACTAACTGAAGGAAGAGTGAGTAAGGGATTTGAAAGTTGGAGGGGGAGGGGGAGATCCAAAATGATAGGAGAAGACAGGAGGGGGAGGGATAGAGCCAAGAGCTGGACAGGTGATAGGCAAAAGGGATACGAGAGGATCATGGGACAGGAGGTCCGGGAAGAAAGACAAGGGAGGGGGGGGACCCAGAGGATGGGCAAGAGGTATATTCAGAGGGACAGAGGGAGAAAAAGGAGAGTGAGAGAAAGAATGTGTGCATAAAAATAAGTAACAGATGGGGTACGAGGGGGAGGTGGGGCCTTAGCGGAAGTTAGAGAAGTCGATGTTCATGCCATCAGATTGGAGGCTACCCAGACGGAATATAAGGTGTTGTTCCTCCAACCTGAGTGTGGCTTCATCTTTACAGTAGAGGAGGCCGTGGATAGACATGTCAGACTGGGAATGGGATGTGAAATTAAAATGTGTGGCCACTGGGAGATCCTGCTTTCTCTGGCAGACAGAGCGTAGATGTTCAGCAAAGCGGTCTCCCAGTCTGCGTCGGGTCTCACCAATATATGAAAGGCCACATCGGGAGCACCGGACGCAGTATCACCCCAGTCGACTCACAGGTGAAGGGTTGCCTCACCTGGAAGGACTGTTTGGGGCCCTGAATGGTGGTAAGGGAGGAAGTGTAAGGGCATGTGTAGCACTTGTTCCGCTTACACGGATAAGTGCCAGGAGGGAGATCAGTGGGGAGGGATGGGGGGGGACGAATGGACAAGGGAGTCGCGTAGGGAGCGGAATGCAGAGCGGGGGGGGAGGGAAAGATGTGCTTAGTGGTGGGATCCCGTTGGAGGTGGCGGAAGTTATGGAGAATAATATGTTGGACCCGGAGGCTGGTGGGGTGGTAGGTGAGGACCAGGGGAACCCTATTCCTAGTGGGGTGGCGGGAGGATGGAGTGAGAGCAGATGTACGTGAAATGGGGGAGATGTCTCTTGCAAAAACGCCATCCCCTTCTCGCAATTCTTCCGTCTCCGCCGCATCTGTTCTCAGGATGAGGCTTTTCATTCTAGGACGAGGGAGATGTCTTCCTTTTTTAAAGAAAAGGGCTTCCCTTCCTCCACTATCAACTCTGCTCTTAAACGTATGTTCCGTGCCTACTCTGGTATCTGTCCCCCATTTTTCCTTCGCTACATCGACGACTGCATTGGCGCTGCTTCCTGCACGCATGCAGAACTCGTTGACTTTATTAACTTTGCCTTCAACTTTCACCCTGCCCTCAAGTTTACCTGGTCCATTTCTGACACCTCCCTCCCCTTTCTAGATCTTTCTGTCTCTGTCTCAGGAGACAGCTTATCCACTGATGTCTACTATAAGCCTACTGACTCTCACAGCTATCTGGACTATTCCTCTTCTCACCCTGTCTCTTGCAAAAATGCCATCTCCTTCTCACAATTCCTCCGTCTCTGCCGCATCTGCTCTCAGGATGAGGCTTTTCATTCTAGGACGAGGGAGATGTCTTCCTTTTTTAAAGAAAGGGGCTTCCCTTCCTCCACTATCAACTCTGCTCTTAAACGTATCTCCCCCATTTCACGTACATCTGCTCTCACTCCATCCTCCCGCCACCCCACTAGGAATAGGGTTCCCCTGGTCCTCACCTACCACCCCACCAGCATCCGGGTCCAACATATTATTCAACGTAACTTCCGCCACCTCCAATGGGATCCCACCACTAAGCACATCTTTCCCTCCCCCCCCCCCTGCATTCTGCAGGGATTGCTCCCTACACAACTCCCTTGTCCATTCGTCCCCCCCATCCCTCCCCACTGATCTCACTCCTGGCACTTATCCGTGTAAGCGGAACAAGTGCTACACATGCCCTTACACTTCTTCCCTTACCACCATTCAGGGCCCCAAACAGTCCTTCCAGGTGAGGCAACACTTCACCTGTGAGTCGGCTGGGGTGATACACTGCGTCCGGTGCTCCCGATGTGGCCTTTTATATATTGGCGAGACCCGACGCAGACTGGGAGACCGCTTTGCTGAACATCTACGCTCTGTCCGCCAGAGAAAGCAGGATCTCCCAGTGGCCACACATTTTAATTCCACATCCCATTCCCATTCTGACATGTCTATCCACGGCCTCCTCTACTGTAAAGATGAAGCCACACTCAGGTTGGAGGAACAACACCTTATATTCCGTCTGGGTAGCCTCCAACCTGATGGCATGAACATCGACTTCTCTAACTTCCGCTAAGGCCCCACCTCCCCCTTGTACCCCATCTGTTACTTATTTTTATGCACACATTCTTTCTCTCACTCTCCTTTTTCTCCCTCTGTCCCTCTGAATATACCTCTTGTCCATCCTCTGGGTCGCCTCCCGCCTTGTCTTTCTTCCCAGACCTCCTGTCCCATGATCCTCTCGTATCCCTTTTGCCTATCACCTGTCCAGCTCTTGGCTCTATCCCTCCCCCTCCTGTCTTCTCCTATCATTTTGGATCTCCCCCTCCCCCTCCAACTTTCAAATCCCTTACTCACTCTTCCTTCAGTTAGTCCTGACGAAGGGTCTCGGCCCGAAATGTCGACTGCACCTCTTCCTACAGATGCTGCCTGGCCTGCTGCGTTCACCAGCAACTTTGATGTGTGTTGCAGAGGTTATTGATCTACTTTTAGAACTGGTTTGATGGTGATCGTAAAATCACCACAGATCCATTCTTCTTGGTTACTGGGGCTACTGGCATTGCCCATGGGCTCCACTCAACATTGGAAAGAATTTCTCCAGCTTCCATGCAGTCTCGCTCACTGGCTGCTTTATGATGGATGGTAAAAGGAACTGGATAGACTTGATAAAACATAAATGTGGCATTTTTATTTAATACTATTTTATCCTTGATTTGTTTGAGTTTTCCAATGCTGTCCTTGATCACTGCTGTGGTATCATCCAATATCTTCCTTAATTTGCTTTCGGTTGACTTTATTGCAGGGGATATGGCATGCAAATGGTGGATGGATCTCCTAGTTGTCTCAGCCATTTGCATCCCCACTATGCTGACCCTCCTATTTTTACCACATACAAGCCCAATGTGGCTTGTTGGTTGTTGTATTTCATTTTTACAAATGTCATTTCCACAGGAGGTACCTTTTCTCCAGTAAAGGTTTTTAGTTGGATATCTGCAGGTTTCAGTTTTGTATCTTTGAAGTGCTGTTCAAACTCGTTTTGTGGAATGATGTCCGATTCCATTTGAATTAATTTGCCGTTCACTTCTGATGTAAGCTATATTGCTTGACAATTGTTAGTTTTCACATTATAAATCTCAAGCCTCAGTCCTGTTTCACTCTTATCACCACATATTTCATCAACATCAGTGCTCTTTTCGAAACTGCAAATCGACTTTTTATCTTTTTCTCTTCACTGTGGTTGCTTGCTTACTTTACTACCTGTTACGCACTGGTGCTTAGGGCAGCAGTGAAGGCCTCCAAGTTCATTGCTGTTTCTGTAACAATTCTTTTGACCAGTCATGGTTGTTAGTCCTGAGCTGAACCCCTGTACCTGGAGGACCTGTGGACCACTCTTCATCTGGCCTCTACCCTTTCATCTGTTTGGTATGGGTGATCCGGGTCATTGAGGCACACGAGCCTCCCTACCCTACGACAAGGTTGTGGTCCTCTCAGTAGTCTTCCTTTTGTAGTCCATTTATTTTTGTCTGCCTGGCATGCTCTCTGTATATGTCCTACTTTGTTGCATTCTCTGCAAGTTTCGCCTTTAAACCTGGATTGGTTTGGTTTACCCAGCACACCATGCCATAGTGTAAAGTGATTCCATTAAGGTTTAATGTGTGTTTCAGTTTGTATATAGAGAAGCTTCATAATTTAAGGTTTAAATGTTAATCTATGTTAAGCGCTATTTAAAATCATGAGGTGAAAATCTTTCTTAACTTGGTTTTTATGCTTGCCATTTCTGTAATGTAAATGAAAGAGTGTTGGTTCTATTTAATGAGTGAAGAACCACTTTAAACTGTTGGAATGAGTTTCCACTTTGCAATTCAGATCTAAATTGTCCCCAGAACTTTGGATGCATTGAGTAGAATTATGCACTCTCTAATTACTCTTCAAACACATGCACATTGTTGAATCCAAAATATGACATAAACATCTGCTTCAGACAGTTTTGGAAAGTAATTTTTGGAAATAAGTGCATTTAGATTTAGAAAACATGTTCCTTGTTATGGTTGAGTGGCAACCTTGCATGGTTCCCATAATATAGCTTAAAATGTATTTGTCACTAAAAAAAGTGACCGAGTGTGAGCCACCAGATTTTTGTAAAACTGGAAGAGGTGTGTTTAAAAATAAATTGGCATAAACAGTCCTTCCAGGTAAGGCAACACATCTGATGGGGTCATCTATGTGTCCAGTGCTCTCAATATGGCCTCCTCTACATCGGCGAGACCCATTGTAAATTGGGGGACTGCTTTTTTTGCCAAAAGCAGAACTTCCTGGTGGTCAAGTTTGCTTAATGAATGAAACTCCTACAGTCTATAACATTCTGAGGTAATGGTATTCTTCTAAGTCTCGTTTCCTGCTTATTCTTAGTGGTAGTTTGAAACAGAACTGAAAAGGCTGGAAATCCTTAGCAGTTTGGTTAATGTCCATCAAGAGAGAAACAGAGGAAATATTTTGGTTTTATAAAATCAGAAAATGGACAGTCAGATGGCCAGGCAGCATCTTTAGAAAGAAAAAGTTAATATTTCAATTGGTAATCAAATGGCCAACTAATCTTTACTGCCTACACAATGTCTATATCCTTTAATTTTCCTCACATTCACATGCCTATCTAAATGTCTTTTAAAAGTCTCTAATACATCTGCCTCTACCACCACCCAGGCAGTGCATTCCAGGTACTCGTCACTCTCTGTGTGAGATAAAAAAAAATCTTCAAAATGACCCTTTCTCATCTTAAGTGTATGCCCTTTGGTATTAGATATTTCAAAAACATGAGAAAATCTGCAGAAATCCAAAGTAACACACACAAAATACTGGGGGAGCTCAGCAGGTCAGGCAGCATCTATGGAAATGAATAAACAGTCAATGTTTCGTGCAAGATCTTTCTTCAGGATTGGAAAGGAAGGGGGAAGATGCCAGAATAAAAAGGTTGGGGAGGGGAGGGAGGTTATATAAGTGTTAGGTCGAGCTAGGTGGGCAGGAAAGATAAGACAGGAGAGGAAGGAATCTGATAGAAGAGGAGAGTGGATCATAGGAGAAAGGGAAGGAAGAAGGGACCCAGAGGAAGGTGATAGGTGAGAAGAAATGAGGCCAGAGTGGGGAATAGAAGAAGAGCACATAAGGAGGGAATTTTTTTTTACTGCAAGGAGAAATCGATATTCTTTCCATCAGATTGAAGGCTACCAGATAGAATATAAAGTATTGCTGCTCCACCCTGAGGGTGGGCTCATCTTGTCAGAAGAGGGGAGGCCATGTACTGACATGTCAGAATGGGAATTGGAATTACGATGTTTGCCTGCTGGGATGTCTTGCTTTTGGTGGATGAAGAGATCTCCCGATTTACAATGGGTCTCACTGATGTAGAGGGGGAGGCCATATTGGGAGCACTGGACACAGTAGATGACCCCATCAGGTTTGTTGCCTCACCTGGAAGGACAGTTTGGGGCCCTGAAAGGAGATGAGTGGGCAGTTAGAGCCTTTGGAAGTGCTGGGAGGGACAAATGGACAAGGGAATGACAGAGGGATGATTCCTGTGGGAAGTGGGGTGGTGGTGGGGGGGGGGTGGGGAAGGTAAAGATATGTTTGGTGGTAGGATCCCTTCCCTTTTGGAGATGGCGAAAGGTATGACAAGTGATATGTTGTGTGTAGAGGGTTCTGGGATGGTTTGGGATATTTCAATCCTGGGAAAAAGATATTGTCTGTCTACTCTTATCTGTGCCTCTCATAATTTTATGAACCTCTGTCTGCCCTCAGCCTTCTCTGTTTCAGAGAGAACAACCTGAGTTTGTCCAACCTCTTGTTACAGCGCAAGCTCTCGAATGCTGGTAGCATCCTAGTAACCATTTTCTGTACTCTCTGCAGAGCCTTGGCGATCCTCCTGTAACAGGGCAGTCAAAACTGTATGCAGTACTCCAGATGTGGCCTAACTGGAGTTTATAAAGCTGCAACAAAACTTCCTGACTTCTGAAATCAATGCCTCGACTGATAGTCAGACATGCCATATGCCTTCTTAAGCACCCCATCAACTTTTGTAACCACTTTTAGGAAGCTAGGAACTTGGACCCCAAGATCCCTCTGTTCATCCACACTGTTAAGGATCCTTATCTATAGCTATCTCAAAACCTAGAGTTGTGGTCATTGTTTCCACTGAAAGGTCGATCCCTGGCCAGGCTCATTACCCAGCAGCAGGTCCAGTATTGGTTCTCCTCTTGTTGGACGATCTACGTATTGATTTTTAAAAAAATCCTCCTGGATGCCCCTAACAAATTCTGCCAGATTTAGACCTCTTCCATTAAAAGGTTCCCAGCTTATATTAGGGAAGTTGAAGTCCCCCGTGACAACAACCCTATTGATTTTACACTCTTCCTTTATTTGCCTGAATATCTGTTTCTCAATGTCCTGTTGGCTATTGGGAGTCTATAGTACAATCCCATCAGAATGATTGCACCCTTCCTATTTTTGTTTTCTACCCATATAGACTCATTATGTGCCCTCTGAGTGCAGTTGTGATATTGTCTCTGATTAGTAGTGCAACTTTCCCTTTCCCCTCTTTTACCTTCCTCTTTATGTTTTATAAAACATCAGAATTTTAGGACATTAAGTGCCCATTCCTGTCTCTCTATCAACCAAGTCTCTGTGATGGCCAGAACATCATAGTTCTAGCATTAAACTATACACACTTCAAACTGTATGACCTTTCTTTGCTCCTGTCTGGTTTTACTGGCCCTGACATCTATACCTTCCCTTCTATCCTCCATTTTCTGACCTGGTGCTTTGGTTTCATCCCTCTGCCAAAACTAGTTTATCCCCTCTCAAGCAGCACTAGTGAACCTCCTAGCCAGGATACTGGTTCCCCTCCAGTTGAGGTGCAACCCGCCCGAGAGAGCAAAAGTAGCAAATCGTAAACATGAGATTCTGCAGATGCTGGAATTCCAGAGTAACACATGAAATGCAGGAGGGACTCAGTAGGTCAGGCGCCATCTATGGAAAGGAATAAAGAATCAATGATTCAGGGCCAGACCCTTCATCAAGACTGGAAAGAAAGGGGGAAGAAGCCAGAATAAGTAGGTGGGGAGGGGGTGTGGAGGGGGAGTACGAGCTAGAAGGTGATGGGTAGAGCCATGTGAGGAAAAGGCAGATGGGTGGTGGAGGAGAGGTTGAAGCGAGAAGCTGGCAGGTGATAGGTGGAAAAGGTAAAGGGCTGAAGAAGGAACCTGATAGGAAAGAAGAGCGGACCATGGGAGAAAGGGAAGTGGAGGGACACCACAGAGACAATAGGCAGGTGAAGAGAAGTGGTGAGAGGGGAGCCAGAATGGGGAATGGAAGAAGAGAGAAGGGGTAGGGGGGAGAAATTACTAGAAGTTAGAGAGATTGATGTTCATACCATCAGGTTAGAGGCTACCCAGATGCAATATGAGATGTTGCTCCTGTGGCCTTGTTTTGGCAGTAGAGGAGGCCACAGCATAACATATGGGAACGGTGATTGGACTTAAAATGGTTGGTCACTGGGAAACCCTGCTTGTTGCGGTCTGAACAAAGATGTTTGACAAAGCAGTCTCCCAATCCACATTAGGTCTCACCAATGTAAAGAAGTCCTCCATGGGAGCACCAGGTACAATAGATGACCCTGACAGACTCGCAGATGAAGTGTCACCTCACCTGGAAGGACTGTTTGGAATCCTGAAAGGTGATGAGGGAGGAGGTGAATCGGCAGGTGTAGCACTTCTACCACTGGCAGGGATAAGTGCCAGGAAGGAGATCAGTGAGGAGAGATGAATGGACAAGGGAATCATGGAGGGAACGATCCCTGTAGAAAGCAGAGAGTGAGGGTGTAAGAAGTCCAATCACAAACAAGAGAAAATCTGCAGATGCTGGAAATCCAAGGAACACATAAAATGCTAGAGGAACTTGGCAAGCCAGGCAGCATCTATGGAAAAGAATACTGTCAACGTTATGGGCCGAAACCTTCCATCTTGACTCAAAAAAAAGATGAGGAGTCAGTAAGAAAGTAGTGGGAGGGGAAGAGGAACCACCTGGTGATAGGTGAAATCAGGAGGGGTGAAGTAAAGAGCTGGGAAGTTGATTGGTGAAAGAGGTACAGGGCAGGAAAGTGGGAATCTGATGGGAGAGGATAGAAGGCCATGGAAGAAAGAAAAGGGAGAGGAGCACCAGAGGGAGGTTATAGGCAGGTAAAGAGGTAAGGTGAGTGAGGGAAGTGGGAATGGTGAAGGGGGTCATTTCTGGAAGTTGGAGAAATCGATTTTCATGCCATCAAGTTGGAGGCTACCTAGATGGAATAGAGTGTGTTGCTCCTCCAACCTGAATGTGGTCTTAACACGATGGTAGAGGAGATCATGCACTGATATGTCAGAATGGGAATGGGAAGTGGAATTAAAATGGGTGGCTGCTGGGAGATCGCGCATTTTCTGGCGGATGGAACATAGGTCCTTGGTGAAGAGGTCTCCCAATCTGCTTCAGGTTTCATTGGTATACAGGAGGCCACACCGGGAGCATCAGATGCAGTAGATGACTCCAATAGGGTGAGAACAAGTTCAGCCGGTATGAATGTGGTGGCGGAGGATCTGGTTAAGTCACTGTTCAGGAAGGACTGAGTGCCCCTTTGGCCATCCTGTCATCTTGCTTTGAGAAGGATTACAATGTTAAAGCATTATGTAGAACCTGAGCAGTATCCACTACCAGCAGGAATCATCTACCTCTGACACATACAGTAAAAGGAAACCGTTCATTGATTAATTATTTTGCCTGGTAACATTTTTCACTTCACCAGTCACTTCACCTTTCTTTTGATCTGTTTAAGCTGGCTGCAGAATTGGCAGATAGTTAACAGTGAAATAAAAATTGGATGTTTGTGCATTCATACTTAAATTCTCTCTGGATAGAAGAACTTTGTCAATTCCTCAAGCAATGAGATGAAGAGGGGTCTTACTAATTTCTGTGTCAGGTAGCCATATTTAAATGATTCTACAAGGATTGCTTCAAAGGACATGACTTTATTAATGGATGCAAAGGCACTGGAAGCGAATGGCTTTGGTCTCATTTGATAAATTGTTATGTCCCTGTCAAAAATATAGACCAGCAGCACAGAATTCTCTTCTTAGCACTACTGTGCATGTTGGTTGACAGCTTGGATGAACTGTTCTAAATGTCATCACTGTTAGCTGGTAATTCTTGAAGGTCCGGACCTTGTAGCTCTTTGCTGCTGACCTTTCATTGCTACAGTTAAATAGATGGGAAAACAGTCTGAGGTGCACTGGCTTTATCACACTATAGAAAGTGACATTTGCAGTGTGTAATTGATGTGCTTCTTTCATTCTCTCAGTTACTGTCCAAAGCCTATGTCAGGGAAAATCCATTTATATATTGGAAACTGCATGCCTACAAAATCGCCTTCCAAAAATTACGGTGTCACAGATGTTTCTGTTGTTATTTTGGTAGAAAAGTACTTAACCCTTACTATGCTAATGAGGGTTACTTCAAAAACAATTAAGAGCAATTCAGTTTTGAAGTTCTAATTAACATAAACTACAAATTAAAATCAAATATTGCATAAAGGAATTGTTTGCTGTTGTACGAACATTTATGTTTGCTAATGAGCAAGGAAAAACCCAAGAGAGAGCATTTTGCAGTTCCACGCAGATACTCCATTTGTCCAAGTGTTACATATAAAACATGCAGGTAGGTTGTCAAAGTACTTATAGCTTCAGACAGGCAAATAATTGTTTCATTTTCTATTTGTGAATAACAGTATCTCATATTCATCAAGAGTTATGTGCTGGTCCTCTAAGTGGTATTTTACATTCAGTCTTTTTGTTTTTGGAGGTTAATAGCAGAAAGAAAATAGGCAATGCAAAGAGGAAGCAGAAGCTGAAAAAGTAGGGCATTTTCTGTAACATAGTTTTTCAGGCTGTAGCCTTTTGCAAGTTGCTTAAACTCAAAATACAGATTCAGTTTTGAGCTCTGCAAAGAGATCTAGAATGTATCCGCTGTGTAGATGCAAATTTACATTGAAACCCAGCTTGCTCATGGATTGTTTTTCCCACTCCCATCAGAGAGGAGGCTACGTAGCATCCACAGCAGGACCACCAGACTCAAAAACAGTTACTTTCCCCAAACAGTAAGGCAAATCAACACCTCCACCCACTAAGTCATCCCTCCATGCCCCCAATCACCACTACTTTATTTCTTTTCAGTCACCTTGTGTACTGACACTCCAGTGCCCAGTGTTGCTTTATGGATATGTAATCAATCTATGTATATTAACTATCTTATATATTTATATTTATTGGGGGTTTGATTATTGTGTTCTTTATCTTACTGTGTTTTTTGTGCTGTATTGGATGTGGAGCAACAATTCTTTCATTCTTCTTTATACTTGTGTTCTGGAAATGACATTAAACAATTTGAATCTTGAAAATCTTGTAATTTCTTTAAGTACAGGTAATTTTTTTTTCATTGCTGGCTTTGTAATTACTAGTTTTACATTTTTTCCTGTTTTCTTTAACCTGTTCAGACTGGAATGGTCTGTAAGAAACCAAGGGTTCTCTGTCTTAAGCATCCCTTTGTATTGCTTTCTATTCTGATGACAATGCTTCATTTAAACTCCCTGTTTCCATTTTAATGTGAGACTTAGAAAGTCAAAATGTATGTGCAGGCAGGCACTTGGAGTACTGTGTACAGTTTTGGTCACCCTGTCAATAAGAAAAGCATTGTCAAGCTGGAGAGGGTGCTGAAGAGATTTACGAGGATGCTGTCTGGACTAGAGGACCTGGGTTATAGGGGTATGCTGGATCTTTATTCCTTGGAGCACAGGAGAATGAAGGATGACATCATAAAAAATTATAAAATCATGGCAGATAGGGATCAGGTGGACTGTCCAGGCCATTCACTCAGTACTGGGGAGTCCAGAACTAGAGGGCACAGACACAAGATGAGAAGGGAGAGAATCAAAAGACATAACTTCTTTACTCAGAATAGTGAGTACCCGCAGCAAGTTTCCACAGGAAGTAGTCAAGGTGTGTACAGTTGCAACATATATAAGACTTTTGGATAGGAACACGGGGTAGATGAGTTTTGAGGGTTATGGACTGAACATGGACAACTGTGACAAGTAGAGAGGATGTTGTAGTTGGCGTGGACCAGTTGGGTTGAAGGGCGTGCTTCCGTGCTGTATTACACTACGACTCACTGAAAGGCAAAGGTTGTGTCTGATTGAGGAGATTTTTACATAAGGTTCTGATTAGTGAACATACATCACACAGAAGCAGGCTTATAAGAGGGCAAAAAAAAAGTCAATTACTTTTTTTTGTGACTAATGCGAGTGCTTCTGTGAGTTGAGCTTGTAGCTAACTGTAGATTGTGGATTGTCTGTAAACTTTGGCCTCATTTTCCTTTTATACTGAGCTGCATAATCACCTGGTGAAAGGTACCCAGGCACTAATAAGTCAAGCGATAACCATACATAAAATTGTGAGATAATATTAGATGTGATCCACGTTTTCTAAAAATGTTATTACTAAAAGTGTGCATGCTTTAATGAATAAGCAAGTCCTGCTGGGGTGAAAATATAAAGAGCACGTCTTCAGTTAAGTAATGTAAATTCTTTACATGCTTTGCAGTAAATTTCATTTACAAGATATAATCCTCTTATGAGAAATTCTTGATGACATTGTATGTTGCTTACTAATGTACTCAGGACTCGATAAAATTATTCAATATTGTAGTAAAAGTTGAAGTTCTTAGCAGCCTGCCATTGGGCATGATTGAATGACAGTAAATATTAGCAATGGAATATTTCTTCAGGAAGCCTCAGATTAATGTTAGATTGTTATTTGGCACTCGGGCATCTTTTTATTGAACACACCATAATGAAGGTCCTCAATGAATACTTCTCTTCGGTATTCACCAATGAGAGGGAACTTGATGATGGTGAGGACAATATGAGTGAGGTTGATGTTCTGGAGCATGCTGATATTAAGGGAGAGGAGGTGTTGGAGTTGTTAAAATACATTAGGACAGATAAGTCCCTGGGGCCTGATGGAATATTCCCCAGGCTGCTCCACGAGGCGAGAGAAGAGATTGCTGAGCCTCTGGCTAGGATCTTTATGTCCTCTTTGTCCACGGGAATAGTACCGGAGGATTGGAGGGAGGCGAATGTTGTTCCCTTGTTCAAAAAAGGTAGTAGGGATAGTCCGGGTAATTATAGACCAGTGAGCCTTACGCCTGTGGTGGGAAAGCTGTTGGAAAAGATTCTTAGGGATAGGATCTATAGGCACTTAGAGAATCATGGTCTGATCAGGGACAGTCAGCATGGCTTTGTGAAGGGCAGATCGTGTCTAACAAGCCTGATAGAGTTCTTTGAGGAGGTGACCAGGCATATAGATGAGGGTAGTGCAGTGGATGTGATCTACATGGATTTTAGTAAGGCATTTGACAAGGTTCCACACGGTAGGCTTATTCAGAAAGTTTGAAGGCATGGGATCCAGGGAAGTTTGGCCAGGTGGATTCAGAATTGGCTTGCCTACAGAAGGCAGAGGGTGGTGGTGGAGGGAGTACATTCAGATTGGAAGATTGTGACTAGTGGTGTCCCACAAGGATCTGTTCTGGGACCTCTACTTTTCGTGATTTTTATTAACGACCTGGATGTGAAGGTAGAAGGGTGGGTTGGCAAGTTTGCAGACGACACAAAGGTTGGTGGTGTTGTAGATAGTGTAGAGGATTGTCAAAGATTGCAGAGAGACATTGATAGGATGCAGAAGTGGGCTGAGAAGTGGCTGATGGAATTCAACCTGGAGAAGTGTGAGGTTGTACACTTTGGAAGGACAAACTCCAAGGCAGAGTACAAAGTAAATGGCAGGATACTTGGTAGTGTGGAGAAGCAGAGGGATCTCAGGGTACATGTCCACAGATCCCTGAAAGTTGCCTCACAGGTGGATAGGGTAGTTAAGAAAGCTTATGGGGTGTTAGCTTTCATAAGTCGAGGGACAGAGTTTAAGAGTTGCGATGTAATGATGCAGCTCTATAAAACTCTGGTTAGGCCACACTTGGAGAATTGGGTCCAGTTCTGGTCACCTCACTATAGGAAGGATGTGGAAGCATTGGAAAGGGTACAGAGGAGATTTACCAGGTTGGTTTAGAGAGTATGCATTATGATCAGAGATTACGGGAGCTAGGGCTTTACTCTTTGGAGAGAAGGAGGATGAGAGGAGACATGATAGAGGTGTACAAGATAATAAGAGGAATAGATAGAGTGGATAGCCAGCGCTTCTTCCCCAGGGCACCACTGCTCAATACAAGAGGACATGGCTTTAAGGTAAGGGGTGGGAAGTTCAAGCGGGATATTAGAGGAAGGTTTTTTACTCAGAGAGTGGTTGGTGTGTGGAATGCACTGCCTGAGTCAGTGGTGGAGGCAGATACAGTAGTGAAGTTTAAGAGACTACTAGACAGGTATATGGAGGAATCTAAGCTGGGGGCTTATATGGGAGGCAGGATTTGAGGGTCAGCACAACATTGTGGGCGGAAGGGCCTGTACTGTGTTGTACTATTCTATGTTCTATGTTCTATAAAATATGAATACAAGAGTCATGAAAATTGTTAAAGCAGTAAATTCCATTTTAAGATGCTAATGAACATACTAAGAATTTCGAAGTTAACATTTGGCTGTCACTTTTTCTATGTGTTACAGGTTACCATACTCATTTTTCTTGCTCTTGCATTTCTTGCCTGCATTGTATTTCTCGTGGTATACAAAGCCTTCACCTACGATCACAGTTGCCCAGATGGATTTGTGTATAAGGTATGGCTACAGTTTGTGGAAAATAACTCGTAGATTTTTGGAGTCATCAGCAATGACTGTCATCTGTCATTTTTCATTGAGTTACATCATATATTGTGTGTAATAATACAAAATATTTATTGATTTATTAATGCATCTTGTATTACAAAATTAATTATTATGCATGGGGAAGATTCTGGGTAAGAATATATTACTTTTATTAGAAGTAAGATTATATTTGCATGTTTCTTCTCATAAAGAAGATTCAAATGTAACATAAGAAGTAGAAGCCATTTGACTCCATGACACAGTACTGCTGTTCAATTTATTGATGATCTTCTACCTGGGATCCAATTTCCTCCACTATCCCCATATCCTTTGCTTCAAACAAATTCAATGACTGAGCTTTCCAGGTAGAAAATTTCAAAAATTCACCACCATTTGTGTGAAAGTATTCCTCATAATCTCTGTCCTTAACTGCCTATCCCTTTATTCTGGGAGCATAGCCATTTATTCTAGACTTCTCAGCCTGGGGAGTCACTGTTCCTGCATCCAATCTGTTGAATAGTGAAAGAGAAGGTGGAATTGATGTTTAAAGTTATATTTGAACATAAGTTCAAAGTAACTTTATTATCAAAGTACATGTATGTCACCATATACAAACCATTTTTTCTTTGTAATTACACTTAGGTTTTGTGCCCAAGGTAAATCCTCTGAATGATAACACTGAGGAGTTTAATACTTGCTGACCCTCTCCACTTCTGATCCTCCGATATGGACTTGCTCATGGACCTCTAGTTTCCTCCTCCTGAAGTCAATAATCAACACCTCGCTCTTTCTGACATTGAGTGAGACATTATTGTCGTGACACCACTCAGCCAGATTTTCAATCTCCCTCCTGTATGCTGATTTGTCACCATCTTTAATTTGACCAACGACAATGGTGTGATCAATAAGCGTAACAAGTTACTGAAAGCCAGCCTGCAGATGTATCAAGCAAGGCTTATAAACTCTAGAGAATAAAAGGCTCACCTATTCAATTTCTCCTTGTATGACAAATCTGCCATCCCTGAAACTGAATCGTAGGTTGATTGACTCTTCCCTGAATCTGAATGGTAGGCAGATTGACTCTCTAATTGCTTGTTTTCCTGTTATGCACTAAAGAGATGATTTCACATTCTTCTGTCTTATATTTTTCTGTGTCCTTGCTCATTATTTCAGCTTGTCAACATCCCCTCAATCTCTACATCATCCTCCCTAGTTACATATTAGCTTCAGTATTGGTAATTTAGTATTATCAGCAAATTTGGAACTTGATACCTCAGTCCCATCATTGGTATAGATGGTGACTAGCTGGGGCCCAGATGTTGATCCCTGTGACACCCCACTGATCAAAGCTTGCCAACCAGTGAAAGATCTGTTTATTTCCACTGTTTGCTTTCTGCTCAATAACTAATTCTCGATTCCTACTTACAGTATATATTATCCTCAACACCACATTGTGGAACAATCCCCCTATGTGCAGCCATATGGAAAGCTTACTGAAAATCCAAACACAACAAGCCCATTTGTGGTTCCTGATTTATTCTTTCAGTCATATCCTTGAAGAACACCAGCAGATTAGTCATACGTATTTTCCTTTTTTAAAACCATGGAGACTTCACTCAATCCTATTACTTATTTCAATATGTTCTAATATTGCATCATCCATTATACAGTAAATTGCACATTTTCCCACCCATTGATATTAGGCTTAACATTGTTCGTTCACAGTCTTTTGTTTTCCACCTCTCTTAAATTGTGGGGTTAGATTTGCTACTTTCAAACCAAAAGAATAATTTGAGAATCTGTAGAACTTTGGAAGCTGATAATTAGAGGATTCACTGTCTTATTAATCCCAAGGAGCTTGTGATGTACGTCCTTCCTGTATCTAAACACTGGGATGTAAATCACCAGGTACCTGGGATTTGTAAATCTCTAGCTTGCTAATTTCTCTGGCAGTGGTTTTTGACTGATGCTTACTCTTCAATTCTCTCGTTCTTGCCTGAACTCTGATTCTTCAATATTTCAGGCAGCTATTTGTGTTGCCTTTATTGATAACTGATCCATTGTTTAACTTTGCTGTCATTTCCTTTATGTTCATTATAAATTCTCCCATCCCTGATTAAAAATGCCCACATTTTCTCTTATTTGTCTTTTTCTTTTTATATATCTGTAGAAGCACATACAGCTTTACATGAGCTAAGGCTTGTTTGTCTGAAGTGGGGGTCTCATCAGAAATCAACCAGTTGTCATAGCACTGAGAATGAATCTTATCAGCTGGGGACTTTGTACCTTGAAAAAAGTCAGGAAGAAGTGGACAAAGGCTGTTTAAATAGTATCCTGTATCTGTAGTGACACTACTGAGAGTAACGTAGAACAGTACAGAACAGGTCTTTTGGAATCTATAGCTAACTCCATTCGCATATTCATGCTCAATATCCCTCAATTCTCTGTCTATACATCTGTCAAAGAGAAAATGAAATAGCTAGCTACAGCAATTGATAGGAAAACACATTTATCTTCACTAAAGTTGAATGTACCTCAGTCCAGTTCATAGAAGCGGGTGGGGTTGCTAAAAAGAAAGTCATCCAATGCACAGCATATTTCTTATGAAGGTTGCGGCAATGGCTGAGTAGGAAGCTGAAGAGCAGGATACTCTCCGTATCCTTGCCTTGCTGCATAGCTGGTCAATGAAAGAATTTTTGTTGTTTAAACATTTATTGATGGTGTTGATACTGGGATGCACAATGACACATGGAATCATTTACCCCTGTAATCATAGGAACCTGGCAACTTTGAGAAATGTAATGCTTCTTTCAATCATTTAAGCCAAAGCACCATTGATGAATGTTTATAACTGAAATTATACTCCATCCAAGTCAACAATGTGTTTTCCATAATGTATGCTGCGTTTGGTAATTTTGACTGAGATATTTTTACTTCAGCTATACACCCTATAGGTATTCCTGTGCAATTCTTTCCATGAGCAATGCAGATTGTAGGACGAAGCTTTGAGAATAAAGTTGATGATGGAGCTTGGTGGAGGAACACTTGATCCTAATTTTGCCTTTTGTATGTATCTGGCATCCAGTGAGGTTTATGGGTTCTACTTTAATGAGGCTTGAAACAGCTGTGCTACGGCAGTAGAGGTGGAATGTACTTGGAGGTGTCAAACATTTGTGCCAGCATTTGACAAGTTAGGTCCATTCCAACCCAGGAATTTTCCAGCCCTGCTATTTCTCAGTGCTAAGTTCATAAAATTAGAGTTATGTGCTTTCACAATATATATATTCAACACTTAACTATGTCATTTATCAAAGCTGTGATGTACAATTGAAAACTTTGTCACATTAACATCCAAGAATAGAATCACACCACAATTTATGCATGATTTGTACCTTGGTTGGCTTACAATTTGCTGTGTATATGTGAAGTGATTAACAGCATTATCTTAAAATATACTCATGTAAAGCTAGCCAAGACATGATTCTAGCCACAGTCCTGACATGGGAAAAATATTTTGGATAAATACAAGGAATTAAGACATCTTTGATGTGATTCGGTTGACCAAGAACCTATTTGGGCGATAACAGTAGATTCCTACAGCTCACCTCAAATTTCATAGGTTCTTACAAGAATTGATTTTCCCTTAGGTTTTGGAGGACAAGTCATTTTCAGGGTAAGCTGATTAATACATTTCTGATTGATTAAGCAAAAACATAAATTCCCTGCGATAAAACATTCTGGGTATTTGTTTCTAACCTAACCTCAGGATTTTTCAAGCATATTCCCTTTTCTAGTTGTACCCATTTGTCAATGATGCAAAAATAAAATCTTATCTGTTTTTATTAAACAGAGTATGAGTAAATTACAGAGTATGAGCAATTGGGCCAATGGAGGGTTCTGGGGCTGGATGAATAGTCAATGTTAAAGTGTCACAAGTTAAAATGTGAAATATTCTGAACAGAAACTTAGCATCCCTCTGTATACCCATACCCAAGTTGGGTTTGTAGTGAAAATGTAACGTGTATTTAAAAGCATTGCCAAGTAATTTCCAATTCACACACAAGACAAGTGATACAAAATGTCTGGTTGTGTTTTTACTAATAATCTATATATGTGAGGACTGAACTTCAAAGCGACAGATTTTCCTAGTGGGAGACGGGCATCGGGGTGAGGACTGGGCCTCAAAGCCATGATATCACCTAGCGGGCATTGGGGGCCAGTCGACATATGATATCGGTGGGCTGGTGGGGGGGTTGGACTCGTATATTCTACATTGTTGTATTTTTACTGATACCTGTATGGGTTTGTTGACTTGTATGCTTCAAGCCACGACATCGTCTGGGGTGGGTGGGGGTAAGGGGGCTTGGGGGGGGGGTGGGCGGTTATTACATGATTGTGATCTTGTGTGTTCTTACTGTGTTTGACTGTTGGTAATGTGTCTTTGCACCTTGTCTCATTTGGCTGCATTCATAAGTATTCATGTATGAAATGAGAATTAAACTTGAATTGAATTGACAAATAATGCTTATTTAAATATTATAATAAAACTGCTTTGCTTTCTTTTACCAAGTCAGACAATTTTTTTTAAAAACCATGGACAGTTGGGTTTCACAGACCTTGGAAAAATTTGCAGTTGAAAACAAGTTCAACTTTAATTGTCATTCAACCATACACAGCTAAACAAAGCATTGTTCCTCTGGGGCAAAGGTGCAAAACATAATGCATGTGGTCGAAAAAATAATATTAGCCCAAGTCCCTGAGTGGCATGACCTGAATATTGATGGTGCATGGGATGTTGTCATGGAAGCCACGTTTCTGCAAGAACAAGCATATAGCAGTTCCTTATCATACAGCTGCAGAAAAATGCAATTCAGCTTGTCTTCCACCAAGCGAACACTGGAGAGCAGCACTGACAGGAAGGCCAGCCCCTAAACCAGCATGGGCTCCAGTGTGTCCACTGTACCTCTGCTCTCTGTCATACTGCCTCTGACACCTTGTTCTCTGGGTGGCTGGAAAAGGTGACACCATGGCTTGAGGGCATGCAGCTCCCCCCTTCCCACTCACTGATCTCACCAGTAAACTAGGCTTATAGTATTCTACATTTCCAATGTTCAACAGGGTCTTGCAATCACAAGAAAAATGACCCAGACAATCACTTGCACCATTTGTTGTGCCGCACATCTCCTCTGATGTCACCTTCCCTGGGTGGCTGTAGCAGGTGATGACACACTATGGCCCAAAGCCTCAGTATTCAGTTCATCATGTTCGTGGGGCAATTCACCACAAAGTTCACAGACACATATCACAACAGCTGGAGGCAATCTCGCAGCCTCAACGTCACATTTAATCAATGGAGTCAGCGCATTTTATCATTGGTGTTGTCAACATGCTGGTACCTTTTTTATCCAGTTGAGGAGTGGTGTTGGTGGAAGTTCAGGATCTATCACCCCTCCCTAATTGCCTTGAAAGAAAGGTATTGACCAGTTCCTAATGAAAGTAGTTCCACACTGCTTTCGGGAAGTGAGTTCCAGGATTTAGACATATTGATAATGAAGGAATGCTCATGTACATCCAAGTCAAGATGTTGTGCGACTTGGAGAAGGTCTTGGACCTTGGACCTTGGACCTCATGTTTTTGCCATTCCTTATGGCAGTGGCTACTATTTTGCAGCTATGTTAGACTGGATGAAGAACTGTCATGGACTTTGCAGATGGTGTACACTGTGTTAGCAAGGAGTTGAAGGTCTAGGATGGTGGTTGCTTTGTCTTAAATGATAGTCAATTTCTTTAGTGCTGTCAGAACTACACTCATTTACACAATTGTAGAGTATTCCCTCGCATTTCTGACATGTGCCTTTTTAATATTGGAATAGCTCTTGTGTGTCAAAATGTGAGTCACAGGTACCTAACCTGTAGCCTGCTGATGTAAGCACAATATTGATTCTGGTAGACCTATTGAGTTTCTGATCATTGAAACCCCAGTGATGGTGTGAGACTCAACTTGTAAGTGTTCAGTCCCTTCCTAGTTGTAGATGGACTTTGTCTGGCCCTTCTGTGATATTAAACTTAATGGCCACTTATCAGAGTGAGTTGAAAGCTGTTAGGTCTTGATGCATGCAGGAGTGGACTGCAGAGGAGCTGGACACTGTGGCTTTGATGAAGCTATGGAAGGATGGTTACTATTGAACCAGATGATGATGATGTCTTGTGCAGAGGTGACTGGTTTCCAACAGACAACATTATTATTCTTTGTATGAGGTATGCCTCCAGCCATTGGCCTACCTCTGCATTGATGTGATATTGACTTCAGTTTTACCAGGTATCTTTGATGCCATACTCTGTCAACTCCTGCTTTGGTGTCACAGGCAGTAACCCTTATCTCACTTCTTGAATTCAGCTCTTTGATCCTTGTTTAGACCAGGGTTTTGATAAATTCTGAAGCCGTATGATGCTGGGAAAAACCCGGACATCAATAGGTTAGCAAAGAAAAGGGACTGCTTGATTACACTGTTGACAATGTCTCCCATTGATTTATAGATGAGAGAAAGTAGATTGATTGGACTGTAAGTAACTTAATTGGATTTATACTTCTTTTGTAAAGAGAGCAACCCAGAAAATTTTACACAGTGTATAGCAGATGCCAGCATTGTAACTGAATTGGGACAATTTGGCCTGAGGTTTATTGAGTTCCACTGCAGGTTTCTGAACGACAGCCAGGATGCTGTTTCATTCCATCCCCTTTGCTGTGACCAGTACTCTGCTGCATCTTGATATCATGAGAAGTGGTTCAAGTTCGCTGAGGTCTGGTTTTAGTGACATTGGGGATTTCAAGTGGATGCAGAGATGGATCACCTGCCTGGTACTCCTGGCTGAACGTGGTTGCAAATATTTCACACATGCTCAGCCCTGCCAGCATTGCAGAGGAGCACATTCCTGGAACTTTCACCTGCCATCAATTGTTTAATTGTCCAGTATAATTGATGGCAGAATGTGGAGGAGCTGCAGATCCTGGACCTGGCCCTTTGATTTTGAGATTCTTAGCTCAGTCTGTTGAGTTGATCTTCAGCACACCTGTAATCCTCTGTTTCAGTTTCATTAAGTTGACTCATTTTTTTGGTTCGTCTGGTACTGCTTCTGACACACCTTTCTTCTCTTCAGGATTGATCCCCTGTCCTGATTGTAATGGCCAGAATGAGGGATGTGCTGGCCATGAACATTCAGGTTATGGTAGTGTACATCTCTACTGCTGATAGTCTACAGCACCTTCTAGATATCTTTGTTTTGCATCCATCTCCTTTAGCATTATTGCAGTCATATAGGTGCAGAGTATCCTCAGTATGAAGATGGAATTCTGTCTTCCTGAGGTTAGTGATCACTTCTCCAACTGATGTAAAGGAGAGGTGCAGCAGGTTAATTAATGAGGATGACATTTATCTCTCATGCTGGATCACCCGCTATTGCCCCAGACAATAATGTCCTGCAGCTCAGTCATTGGTGGTGCTACCAAGTCACTCATCATGATAGATATCCTCAGAGAGTACATTAACTTTTGGCGCTTCAGTGCGGTTTCCTTGGAATAGAAGGTGGGAGACAAAGAAATGAGGGTAGAAAGATAAGAAAAGGAATAAAGCGAATTGTAGGAGGAAGAGTAAGGGGAATGAGGAAGGTGGATGGAAGTAAGGGGGGGGGTGGTAGCTTGGTACCTGCTAAGGGTCCTGACAGGTACTAATCTGTATGAATGAGAAACCATTGAACAGCATTTCCTACAATTCAAAAGGAATGCCTGTATGAGATTGATATGGGCGCTCCTAAGGTGCCCATCTTCCAGCACTATTACTGGTCATCCATCAGACTCGGCTCCATTTCTTTTCCTCCCTTGACAACTGTCCGGTATTACCCAGTTCATCATGATCTGGGCGACACTTCTCTGTTACTCATTCACCTCAGGCTTCCACAGGCTTTGCCCTTAAAGGCTTTCTGACTGCTTCTGTCAATCAAATTCTTTTGTGGACCAAGAACCCCACTTATAAAACCATGCCATTAAATGCTGCAGAGAATTCAAGAAACCTGCATTCTAATCTTCTGACACTTACCTATACAGAATTTGTCTTTATCCTAAAGTCCAGGCTGAAACCCCACCTTGAAGGAGAGAAAAATGACAATTACATTTAATTTTTCACAAGAAATTGAAAGAAAAATTAAGAGTAAACTCCTACCAGCTTAATTGTTGTTTTTCTTTGGTTCAACTGCAAGTAAATTTGACCAGCAGTTTTAGTTTGCATGCTTTGCTTTTCCAAAGTGCTTTGTCCATGGTGGTCTTATGTACTTTTAGCAGCAAGTAGCTTGCTATATCTGGAGTCAGATATAAGATCTGAGCATCAAGTTTTGAGCAGAAGTGATGGAAAATTACAATTTGGGGGTTTGCAGTGCTCATGTAAAAAGTCTAAATGTCAAAGATCAAGAGTTACGGTATGGTGCAATGTTACATTAAATTAGTGGTACCAAATAAATATGGGGCACATTACATTGTAATTTTATGAATTGTTTCTATTTGACTAAACATAAATATAAAAGATTGTGACATTCTGATTTGTTAAAAATAACGTAGTTGATTCAGGTATTGTTTAATTGGACATTTTCTAAATAGACTAAAATGATTTTTTAATTCAATAGTTTACCTTGTGCTGATTCCAAGCAATTACATGCTGTATTTCCCATATGTGTAATCACATCTAATTCTTGTTGATTTTACATCATTGAATTATGTCATTTCAAATTAAACTAGGTTGGCATTTCTACTGTGTTATTTAGCTAAGGGAAATGGTGTTGTCACTGTTAATAGCCACTGGGAATATATTGGAAGAATGAAAAAAATACTCTAAAATATGCACAGTTTCTATTTGTGTAAGTCAAAATGTGTAAACAAAGCTATACAAATTTTCTATTCCTGTGTGAAATTAACTGATTGAACATTCTGTTGTTTTTCTTTGATCAGCAACAGGATGCTATAATTTTTGTCTGCCAAACTACTAAAGAAAAACAATTTTGTGTCTTATCTACCAAGAGCTCAGAGCTGTAAAGGCTTTTTAGTTGAAGCCCTTTGATCAGTAAGTTCAAACCCAACTGTGGTGAATTATGAAACCAGATTAAATAAGCCTGCTAAATTTAAGGTAGGTGCCAAAACGATATCATGAAAGCAGGCAGAATATTATAAAATCTATGAGGGTAAACCAACATTCTTCAGTGAATGTGTTCTACTGCCCCTGCTCCTATAATTCTAAGACCTGACACCATTGGGATACCTTTGCAAAAACCACATCATCACAATAATTGCTATACTTTAAGGAAAAAAATTCACTGTGCATTTCAAGGCACTTTGGAAAAGTGCAATACAAATGGTCTTATCATTGTGACCCACATTCTGAAAGCAAATTTCAAAAAGGATTGGAAATCATAATTGTATCAGCCGATTCTATTGAAATTCAACATATGGTATCACACCAGTTTTGTTTTTGGTTTTCAGTATTACACTTGGTACAGGTTCTGTCAACTAGAACCATTATTTAGACTTTACTCATGCAAAACCATGTAATTTTGACAAAACATTAGAATACTTTTACGCTGTTTGTAGTTGTGCAAGAAATTCTCTGCTGGAAAATAAATAAATTTTATTTAAATTAGTTTTATATTATGGCAAAACTAATATGCAAAACTATCCAAGAAATGCTAATTATGTTTTTTCCTCCTGGCAGCATAAACGCTGTATACCAGCATCTCTTGAAGCCTACTACTCAGCACAAGATTCAACTTCCCGAGGGCGGTTCTACACAGTCATCAGCCATTACAGCCTGGCTAAACAGACCACCTCCCGATCAGTTTCTCCATGGCTGCCTGCTACATCAGCTGAGAAGCCAGCAGAACATGATTCAAAATCCTCAACCAGTGACAGTCACTGAGCAACTTCCCCTATGGTGATGGTTTTTTTTAAAACATAAAACCAAGTGAAAGATGTTAACATTGCTAATAATGGGACTGTTGTTGCAGTTCCAAAATGAAGCAGTATTTGGAACATACAATAGTTGTTTCTTTTGTCCCTTGTCTTTGTTGATTTGTAATTGATTCTGAAGTTCTTTTGTACAAAGGCATGTTTGGTGTTGCTGCAGTTCATATTATAAACTCATTTTTAAATAGGTAACTTGAAGGAACATTTCGTCAATAACTTCTTATTGTTTGATTGAATTTCAAGAATAATCTCACCAAGTGTCCAGTGAGCCTCTCTGCTGAAGACTTAGGCAGTGCACACTTAATCATATTTTGGAATAGAGCATTTCCCGCATGAACAGTTTATGTGCATGAAATTTTGCACGTTTAGCTAACGTGTACACTTATAATCATATAATGTTTCACCTTCATGGCTGCACTTTTCTCGGAGTAAAAGAGATAAGATAAGCTTATGTAACACAGCCTTTGGTTGATGAGCAGTTGATAACATATTTCTCCTTCACCTGCAGTCACATAGGTGTTCTGCAGTTCCTGCGTTCTATAACAATGCTAATGCTTGGAAAAGGATAAAGTGTTGTACATATGAATCCTTAATATTAAGGGGTGCAGTGTGAGGATTTAAGCATTAGATTTTACATGAATTATCAGATTTGTAGCTGAAGCTTGGTAGAGAATTGTAATTAGTATTTAACACAAGTGCAGTATCATTTTATGTTTTTACATGTAATATATCATTGTCAATAGTGTTGATTTTCAGCTAATGTTAAAAAGAGGAATAATTTATAACTCCTTGTGGTGTATTTTTGTCACTATTTAGCAGAAACTAAAGTATTTTTGGTTGTGTTTCTTGGGATTTTTCCGATGAAGAAATAAAGCTAGGTGTGTCTGACATTTCAATCTTTTTCTGTTGGATTTTCCGCTGTTCACAAATAAAACAAATTGAGCAAATATTTTATCATTCACTACTATTAACTATGACTTCACTGATCTCATGTCCATTTCTGCACTGCCATATTTATATTAAACTTTCCTTAACTACAGTTATACCAAAGCATTGAATTCCCCTGCATCAAACCCTATCATGGAGAAAGCAGAATAATACAGCAGTGTCAAAGAACAAGCAACTGATTTGTTCTTAATTTCCACCAAGTTAGTTTCTCATCTAAGAATACTGTGGATAAGGCTATGCAAGCATCCTTGACAAACTCCTAATAAATCTCTTTTCTCGGTAAAGATGATAACATACTTTTAGAGCCTGATAAAATCTACTTACTTAACTCATAGAAATAGTAAATTCCAGATATACTGTATAAAAATCTACCACTCCCCACCAGCCTATAATTTTTGCCCAAAATTTTAAATCTGCGATCCTCTCATCACCCATGAATGAAACAGCACTCTCAATTTACCACATGTAAATCAGTCATGGTCTTGCATATTCCAATTAAATCTCCTCAAGGTCTCCTTTATTCCCAAGAGAATGAATTCCAGTCATGTGTTTGAAATCCTCATCTCTGGAATCAATCTAATAAATCCTTTCTGCTTCTGCTTCCTAAAGATAGATGACCAGAATTGGATGTGAATGCACCAGTTATATTTTCTACAGGTTCAACGTAACTTTCCTGCATTGTACTCTTAGTCTCACTTCAGAACCTCAGGATCCAATATGCTTCATTAATAACACATTCAAAATGCACTTCCATTTTCAGTCCCTCTATTGCTGCACATTATTAGTTTATATTGGAGCAGACTGTTACCTGTTCTAGGCCCGCTGTTTGTTCCAGTTGTCCCTGTCTCTCCAGAGCTTGGCCTTTAGAACATGGCTGAATACAGCACAGAGGCTGTCCTCGTGCGGGCACTCAGCAGTGCTTGCAAAATGGCTGACAGTTATCAATGCCTTTTTCCTAGACTCACTGGTTATTTGACATTCACAGCCAGTTACGTGTTAAAAGCTGATGTTATATTTACCTCAAAATGCATCATTCATGAGTACATTAAAACTAATAACTAATAAAATAAACTTTCTACTAGTTCAGCCAGTGCTGTCTCCCATTCATTGTCTGGGGACTACTGGAGTGTCATGTTTAAAGTGGTGCTGACGCTTTTGGCCAGCTTCCCAGTCTGCAAGCTGAAAAGCATGCAGGAAAGCAGGCTGCCTTGTTAGGCTCAGTGAGGAGACTGGCAAAGCAGCAGAGGGGAGCAGGGTGAAACATACCTGAGGTCAAAGCAGGTGTTTGGAATGGGGGTGTTTGTGATGATTTTCATGTCAGTATAAAAAAAATGTCAAAAATGAGGATCTGCCCTGCTGACTCCTTATTCTTTCTACACATATATATCACTTAAAGCTTCTCTATATTAAATTCTGGTAGCAGTCTACCCAGGTCATCCATATCCTTTTGCATTCTAATTTATATTACTTGCAAATTTATAATTTTTGCCTTACGTGCATATATCTAAGTAACTGATAGTCATACTTTATTGATCCCGGAGGAAATTGGTTTTCGTTACAGTTGCACCATAAATAATAAATAGTAATAGAAATAGTAATACTACTATTAGTAAATAGTAATAGTCATGGAAATAATAAATAGTAATAGAAAAATAGTAATAAACAGTTAAATAGTAATATGTAAATTATGCCAGTAAATTATGAAATGTCCAGGACCAGCCAATCAGTTCAGGGTGTCTGACCCTCCAAGGGAGGAGTTGTAAAGTTTGATGGCCACAGGCAGGAATGACTTCCTATGACGCTCTGTGCTGCATCTCGGAGGAATGAGTCTCTGGCTGAATGTACTCCTGTGCCCACCCAGTACATTAAGTAGTGGATGGGAGACATTGACCAAGATGGCATGCAATTTAGACAGCATCCTCTTTTCAGTCACCACCGTGAGAGAGTCCAGTTCCATCCTCACAACATCACTGGCCTTACGAATGAGTTTGTTGATTCTGTTGGTGTCTGCTCAGCCTGCTGCCCCAGCACACAACAGCAAACATGATAGCACTGGCCACCACAGACTCGTAGAACATCCTCAGTATCGTCCGGCAGATGTTAAAGGACCTCAGTCTCCTCAGGAAATAGAGATGGCTCTGACCCTTCTTGTAGACGGCCTCAGTGTTCTTAAACATGACACCGTTAATTTGTGTAAGGGCGCAGCACAAAACAGGCCCTTCTGGCCCAACGAGCCACGTCACCCAGCAACCCACCTATTTAACCCTAGCCTAATCACAGGACAATTTACAATGACCAATTAACTTACTGACTAGTATGTCTTTGTGGGAGGAAACCACATGATGGGGAAAATGTACAGATTCCTTACAGATGGTGCTGGAATTGAACACTGAACTCCGACACCCTGAGCTGTAATCGTGCTGTGCTAACCGCTACTCTACATGGCACCCAATCTTGCAGATAACTCAGATTGTTAGCCAGGACTGTCCCTGCTTTCTGTGTTTGAGCCAATTTCCTATCCTTTCTATTGAATATACTATTTTAATAATTTACTAAAAAATTCATATATATTAATAGTGTACAATTTAAAATTTTAAGTACTAAAAATATAAAGAATGGAAGCCCTGCTAAACCAATGTGCTTGTATTTTCGACATATGCACTTCAAATTTATGTCTCTCCACACTGGTGATGAGAGACAGCTGGTGGAATGTTCAGGCATTATTTTGCATTTTCTATTCTGTTTTTTGCCCCATTGTGTTCAAAATTTCTTAAATCACCGAGTGTCTGCTGACACTATTTTTTTCTTTTGGACTGACAAAGTTGTAAGTTTTCCTGATTCCAATTACGATATTCATCATGCAAGCAATTTCTTCCTCACTGCTCTCAGTGGGGAGTTGCAGGATGTAAAACAGTCAAAAAATAGCTTCTGTGTTATGAAGAACATCTCCAATTAGTCGTGCAGCTCTGAATCCAAAAACGTATCATCATCAACATTTGCTTTTGTTATAGGGAGTTTCATTAAGTGGATATCTCTCTGACTCGATTGTTAAATTTACACCCAATTTTTGTTAACAACTTACTGCACGTACATTTCACTGTGCTTTTTCCACACATAAAATGGGAGCAGTGTAAGATGTGCAAGAAATAGGAGAAAAGTTCATCAGAACAGGCTGGTCTGGCATGTTGGTAAAGAAAGTGGCCAATGCAATCAGTACAATGGGTTAAATTGGCAAAGATACTGACTGTATTGGTAAGAACTGTGGTACTTTCACACCTGAATGGTCAACAGGCTGTGTGTGTAGCTTCAGCAATCCAAATTTAGTTCTGACCACTGGTGCTGTCTGAGTGACGTATGGTGTTGTTCCTTTGGCTAGATAGGGTTATCCCCACGTGCTGCAGTTTCCTCCCAAATCCTAAAGATATGTAGCTAAATTAGTTGGTCAGTTTAATTGCTCCTCGCTCGCTTTAAGTTGCATTTGGAAATTCCAGTTGGTGGACGATTTCCCTCCACACCGCTCTGACATATTGGGAAATCATGTACTCGGCAGGTCAGACTTCACACACTGGAATAGGCAGATCCCCTACCTCACCGAGGGTCGAAGACCCGTCGGCTACCCTCACCTGGTTTGGTCTGTCTGCCGAGATGGTTTACCGGGGCATGTGCTACAGCTACTTGGAGCCACAGGTGAGAGCTGAGCGCCAGGTGGGGACCAAAGGTGGACGAGCTGCCTTGAAAAGGGCACGGCAGGCCCCCCACCAGACGTGCTACCCCTCCCTAGACACCCCATACACCCCAATTGCTCCTAGTGTAGGTGAAACAGGAGAAAGTTGATGAGCATACAGGAAAGAACATGTCACGTGACAAGACGCCCTAAGAGACGTATAGACCTAATTGATTAAAAGACCTCTTCCAGGTTGTAAGAAAATATGAGAAAGTACATGGAAATTGTTTTGGAGAAAAGAGATACTCATTTATTAAGGTGGGGATGACAGTACAAAAAAAAGTAATATATGGTGCACACAAAAGATTTGATTTTAATTTAGGAATTTCATTTTATAAAGGTAAGCATTTCAGTTGGTGAAAGGAAGAACCTTATAGCGCAAGACAAATATCCAAGTAATAATGTATCAAAGTTCATCCCTGACTGGAATTATGGGTGCAATTATTGACTGTCTCATTTCATCCATTAAAAATTTTTTAACACAGTTCATTATAGTGGCCTGTAATGGTTGAGCACCGAATGGCGCTGAGTTTAGTTGTGAATAACATTGATTTGAAGTTAGAAATTAATTACAGAGAATGGAATCTGGCAGATTAACTATTTAAATAAAAGCAAATTACCTGATTGGTCTTGCCAAAAGCAATATTAAATTGTTGGGGTGGTTTCACCAGGTGGGTGAGGTAAAGGCTGTGTTTCTTATGGCTCCCTGTATATGTGTAGCTATATACAAATTGCAAGGGTCATCATTCCTTGAACATCTAACTGCAGTATTATAGTAGGATTCCGGACGGGTAGAAGGGTTGTTGTCACTGCATTGTTATCCAAAGCTCTGCCTTATCTATTTCAAGATGTGAGTTCAAATCCCATCATTGGAGAATTAAACTTTAAGTAACTAAATTCAGCTGGAGTTAATATTAATAATGGCTAACTACAAATACACAGACAGTTGTAAAAAGAAAACATATTTGGTTTATTTATGTCTTTCGAAGAAGAAAATCTGTCCTTAATTGATGTGACTGATATCTGTATCCAGACCCTTTGAAATAGTTAACTCCTAACTTCCTTGTAAAATTCAGTAGTTCTAGGGATGGACAATATATACCCAACCTGTCAATAATGGACGTTTTCTGTGAATAAATGAATGAATAAAGGATCACATTGATGCTTGGACAGATAGACAGATCGGTGGACTCCAAGGGAGACAACAGTGATGGGGAACAGACAGAAAAGTGGAGCTGAAGTCAAAATTAGATCGGCCATGATCTTAATGAATAGTGGAGCAGACTTCAAGGCTGTGCTACCCAATCTGGTTTCTATTTCCTATGTCAGAATCAGAATCAGAATCAAAATCAGGTTTATTATCACCGGCATGTGACGTGAAATTCGTTAACTTAGCAGCAGCAGTTCAATGCAATACATAATCTAGCAGAGAGAACAAAAATAAAATAAAAATAATAACAAATAAGCAAGTAAATCAATTACACATATTGAATAGACTTAAAAAACGTGCAAAAACAGAAATACTGTATATTAAAAAAAAGAGAGGTAGTGTCCATGGGTTCAATGTCCATTTAGGAATTGGATGGCAGAGGGGCAGGAGCTGTTCCTGAATCGCTGAGTGTATGCCTTCAGGCTTCTGTACCTCCTACCTGATGGTAACAGTGAGAAAAGGGCATGCCGTGAGTGCTGGAGGACCTTAATAATAGACGCTGCCTTTCTGAGACACTGGTCCCTAAAGATGTCCTGGGTACTTTGTAGGCTAGCACCCAACATGGAGCTGACTAGATTCACAACGTTCTGCAGCTTCTCTTGGTCCTGTTCAGTAGCCCCTCCATACCAGACAGTGATGCAGCCTGTCAGAATGCTTTCCACGGTACAGCTGTAGCAGTTTTTGAGTGTATTTGTTGACATGCCAAATCTCTTCAAACTCTTAATAAAGTATAGCTGCTCCTGCAGTGCCCACTACATATAGGCCCCTCTGCTACACCAAAGCTAGCAACAGGGGAACAAGGGCCCTTCCCTCTATTCTTGCTCCTCAGCTGCTCAGCCCAAGACCGCAAGAATTTACAGAGTGATGTTAACGCATCCCAGTCCATCACACTAACCAGTTTCCCCTCATTTGATTCCATCTACAGTTCCCACTGCCTTGGCCAGGGAACAAACATAATCAAGGATCCTTCCCTTCCTGGTCATTCTGTCTTTTCCCTTCACCCTTTGCACAGAAGATACAAAAACACGGGAGCACGAACTATTAGACTCAAGGACAACTGCTAACCCACTGTTATTAAACTCTTTTATACAAAAACAGATGAACTCCTGACTTCTAAATCAACCTTATTGTAGCCCTTTCACTTCATTTGTCTATCTTCTGTAACTATAACTATAACACTATAACTCTGTAACTATAACGCTATAATCTGCAACCTGTTTTCTTTCTAACACCTCAGTGTAGTAATGCATGACAATGAATTAGCTGAATGGGACACATAAGCTTTTCACTGTATCTTGGTTAATGTGACAATAATAAGCCAAAAAGAATACTTTAAACTCCTCTTAATGCGTTTACGGGCTTCTTGCTTGAATCTCATGTTTAGTAGATAAAGATACGTCACTTCAACAAGGACGCAATGTGAACATATTGTTGACCTTGAACCATCAGCTTTCATTTGTTCTTGTCTCCCACGTGTTGAGACTGCAGTTGTATCTTGAGCTATATTCAAACTTGCCTTTGGAATGCCAGAGAGAGCTTTTTCACTAATTTACATAAATATCAGAGGTTATTAGCAGTAGAGTGTAATTACAAGTATGCAAAAAGAGTACACATGCAATCAGATTAATCCTGAATTGGTGTTGGTTCAAAGTAAGCACATTCCAACTTGTAGTGAATGTCCTAATGTGCATTAATTGCTTCTAACAGAAGGTATGTACAGACTTCAGTGAAAAAGCAGATTTGGACTTCTATTTACAGAGGTGACAATTGATTGATCAAAGAGTGATAAATGGGAATTTATTTCATGAGGGTAATTTGCTAGATTAAAAAAATCAGAACAGACAGTTTCAAATGAATGTAATTAAAAATATGACAGTTATATTAAAAATGGCACCATGTATATTGGTCCAGACTAATTTTATTAGCCTGGAAAATACAGTGGGAAATATTATGACACCAACATTTTTCAAATAAGCAAACTAATACCACATTTTAGGTAGCAGATAATATATAGTTCTGCGCGCATGCGCGCGCACACACACACACATTCACCTGGATAATATTGCTATTGGTAACTTTTAGGTTACATTAAATTCCTTTATAAAAATGGGGAATATTTATAAAGCATTTGCTAACTATCAAGTATTAAAATACTGACTCATGTATGAAGCAACTTGAAGCAAATTAAAACAAAGTAGATACATCTTCTTAAACTCAGTGCACTGACAAACAGAGAATTGGAAATAAAACTGCCCATGAAAATAAACACAAATCTGTTTGTTCCAGTGCTATTATTTCTCGCATCTTATCTGTATCTCCAATTTTTGCTAGATAAGTACTAAAGAGTATTTAGTGTATTGCTCTGCTCCTTAAATTACTTTATATGCTGGTTATTTACAAGGCTGCATGCTTCTAACAAACGAATTAATGCCTTTATGTCCTGAAGTGGAGGTGAGTATTGAAGATATTCCTTTCCAAAGGCCATTGGCCATCTTAAAAGACCATAAGACCATAAGACGTAGGAGCAGAATTAGGCCATTTTGCCCATCGAGTATGCTCCACCATTCAATCACGGCTATTCCTTTTTTCCCCTTCTCAGCCCCACTCCCCAGCCTTCTCCCTGTAACCTTTGATGCCATGTCCAGTCAAGTTGTGCCTTAAATACACTCAACAACCTGGCCTCCACAGCTGCCAGTGGTGATAAATTCCACAAATTCACCACCTTCTGGCTAAAGAAATTTCTCTGCATTTCTGTTTTAAATAGATGACCCTCTATCCTGAAGCTATGCCCTCTTGTCCTAGCCTCCCCCACCATGGAAATAGTCCTTCCCACATCTACTCTGTCTAGGCCTTCCAACATTTGAAAGGTTTCAACGAGATCCTTCCCCATCCTTCTAAATTCCAGCGAGTCCAGACACAGAACAATCAAGCATTCCTCGTAGGATAACCCTTTCATTCCCGAAATCACCCTTGTGACCTCTGAATCTTCTCCAATGCCAACACATCTTTTCTTAGATGAGGAACCCGGAACTGTTCACAATACTCAAGGTGAGGCCTCACCAGTGCCTTATAAAGTCCTAGCATTACATCTCTGCTCTTGCATTCTAGACCTCTTGAAATGAAAGCTAACATTGTATTTGCCTTTCTCACCACCAACTCAACTGGCAAATTTGCCATTAGGGTGTTCTGCGCAAGGACTCCCCAAGCTCCTTTGCATCTCAGATTTTAGGATTTTCTCCCCATTAAAAAATGGTCTTCATATTTATTTCTACTACCAAAATGCATGACCATGCATTTTCCAACATTGTATTTCATTTCCGCTCTCTCACCATTCTCCTAATCTGTCTAAGTCCTTTTGCAGCCTACCTGTATCCTCAACATTAACTGCCCCCCTCTAATCTTCATATCATCTGCAAACTTGACAACAAAGGAATCTACTCCATCATCTAAATCATTGGTATACAGCATAAAAAGAAGCAGTCCCAACATCGACCCCTGTGGAACACCACTAGTCACTGGCAGCCAACCAGAAAAGGATCCTATTATTCCCACTCAGTGTCTCCTGCCCATCAGCCAATGCTCTAACCATGCTAGTAACTTTCCTGTGATACCATGGTCTCTAAACTTTTATCTATCCTACCTGTAATCTCCTCAAAGAATCCCAACAGGTTCGTCAGGCAAAATTTTCCCAGAAGGAAACCATGCAGACTTTGTCCTATCTTGTCCTGTGTCACCAAGTACTCCATAACCTCATCCTTAACAATTGACTCCAAACTCTTCCCAAAAAAGCACTATAGAATTGCAGCAGAACAGAGTATACACTGTAAGTTGAGCGGGTTGTCCAGAGAGTGTGGTGTCATACATGGAGGCTGAGGATACCAAAGTCAAGATTAATCGACATAAAAGAGGTAAAGTCCAAATGGAGGAGATTGGTAATAATCAAAGGGATGATCTGAAGATCTGGTCCCAATGCGAGGAAAAGTGTGGAGACCTCATTCTTCTGGTCTGCTTAGTGGAAGCAGGAGGAAATTCTATCAGTCATCAGCTGCATTATTACACTCACTCATTTTGCAGTAGTTCAAAATTTATAATTTAATCTTGCAGCCTATTCACTCTCCAACTACCCAGCAATGCCAGGGATATCACACATACACATTTTAACAGGACATATGGACAATTTTCCCTTTATTTTGATAGGAAATCATTGTAGGGACAAATAATTGAACACCCTGCTCCTTCCACTTCCTTTCTTCATATGACATGGCTAATGTCAATCTGATAGTAATTTCAGGGGATCTGAGCAGCTACCAAAACATTGATTCAGAGTTGTTCAGCAATGAAGTCGGCCATCCAGCCCACCTGCTGACTGGTATTGAATTGAAGAACAAATAAAAGACAACCACAAAAATTGATACCAGAGGACTCAGGGATCACCAACACTGTAATGTTCATTGTGTTGGTGTGTGGCCAAGTGGTTAAGGCATCGGTCTAGTGATCTGAAGGTCACTAGTTCGAGCCTCAGCTGAGACAGCGTGTTGTGTCCTTGAGCAAGGCACTTAACCACACATTGCTCTGCGACAACACCGGTGCCAAGCTGTATCAGCCCTAGTGCCCTTCCCTTGGACAACATCGGTGGCGTGGAGAGGGGAGACTTGCAGCATGGGCAACTACCAGTCTTCCATAAAACCTGGCCCAGGCCTGTGCCCTGGAAACCTTCCAAGGCACAAATCCATGGTCACACGAGACTAACAGATGCCTGATGTTCGTTAAGGGTGGAGGGGATTAACAGAGTAATTACTAGTCAGTAAACTTGAGCTGGGAAAAGTTTTGCAATCAATTCAGAGAAATTAATTTGGAAAGTCATAAACTATTATTATGATTATGATTATGAGGACACGCAGTCCCCTTTTATTATCATTTAGTAAAGCATGCATTAAGA
The DNA here is from genome assembly GCF_963921235.1 of Mobula hypostoma. Taxonomy (NCBI): domain Eukaryota; kingdom Metazoa; phylum Chordata; class Chondrichthyes; order Myliobatiformes; family Myliobatidae; genus Mobula; species Mobula hypostoma. The sequence continues at coordinate 65,900,734 of NC_086103.1, read as the reverse complement.
AATGATAAAATGTTTTTCCAGAATGATATCACGAAAACACATGACAAACCGACTTAAAAACTAACAAAAACCACATAATTATAACACATAGTTACAACAGTGCAAAGCAATACTGTAATTTGATAAGAACAGACCATGGCACAGTAAAAGTCTCAAAGTCTCTCCAAAGTCCCATCATCTCACGCAGACAGTGAACCTCCAGCGCCGCCAACTTGCCGATGCAGCATCCTGGAAGCATCCGACCACAGTCCAACTCCGAGTCCGTCTGAAAAACTCCGAGCCTCCGACAACCTATTCGACATCGAGCACTGAGCACCATCTCTGCTGAGTGCTTCGACCCCGGCCCCAGCAACAGGTGATAGGCAAAGCTGAGGATTTGGGGCCTTCCCCTCCGGAGGTTCTCGATCGCACAGCAGCAGCGGCAACGAAGCAGGCATTTCAGAAGTTACTCCAGATGTTCCTCTGCACTTCTCACGGCTGTCTCCATCAAATCTGGATTCTGCACGGCCCCTAGTTACGCATAAGATATCATTCGGAATATCGCGCACTGCCATCTTCTCCTCCCTCCTTCTCACTAAGCAAGGTTCATGGATTTGAGAGGAGCAGCTTCTGTCTAAATAGGTGAGCATTTTTGAGGAGATAACAAGGAGAGATGATGAAGTCAGTTCATTTGGTGTAATCTACACAACATGAATAATAACAAGGTTTTGGACAAAGCCAGTCAGAAAATAGATGCCAATGTGAATCTTTGAGAATTCCACATTGAATCGTAAGCTAGGAGAATGTCAGGAAGCAAAGGGTAATTGTGGATGGGTGTTTTTGTGATGGAAAATCTGTCTCCAGTGGGGTTCCACAGGATGCGGTACTCAGTCCTTTACTTACTGAATTCTATGTTAATGATTTTGACTTAAATGCAGGTGTCATTGCAAATTTACTTGCATAACATACAACGAATAGTCATGTGATTATCACTCAGAAGGAAAACTTTAGAATGCAGGAAGTTGGAGATGGCCTTCTCCATTGGGAAGAAAAATGGCAAATGAAATTTAATCCAGAGAATTGTGTGGGAATGCTTTTGGGAAGAATTAAGAAGGTAAGAAAATATAAAATAAATGAATGCACTGTGTGGCTAAGCACAACTCAAATGCCATCTATAAATTCACAGGTGACATCACTATTACTGGTAAGATCACAAGATGGCAATGAGGAGGCGGACAGGAGTGAGATTGGCTGGTTAAGTGTGTTATGTATTTAATATTTCTGTAATAATTGAGAAATATTGTAAATATATTATTTTATTCAGCATTCTTTATTGTTTACATAGTCCACTGCTGGTTATATATAAAAGCAAGTGAATGGCATACGTCATCACGACACCACGCCATGCATGTACGCCTCACTTAAACTAAAAGCAAAGTTAGACACATTATTCCCAGCTCCGTGTTTTCATTTCAATTAGTTTTTATGTTTTGGAGTTATAAAACATAATGAAGTTGTGTTGTAACAATAACAAAACCAAAGAATTGATTGTGGACTTCAGGAAGAAGAAGTTGGGAGAACACACACCATGCCCTTGTTGAGGGGTTAGCAATGGATAAGGTGAGCAGCTTTCAGTTCCTGGGTGTCAACATCTCAGAGGATCTATCCTCGGTCCAACACATTGATGCAGTCATGGGAAAAGCATGCCAGGGGCTCTACTTTGTTATGAGTTTGAGGAGATTTAGTATGTCACTAAAGAATCTTATGAATTTCTGTAGATGCACTGTAGAGAGCATTGTGAATGGTTGTATCACAGCCTTAATAGGATCACGAGAGATAGCAGAGGGTTGTAATCTCAGGCAGCTCCATCACCGGACAACCCTCCCCACCATGAAGGACATCTTCAAGAGGCAGTGCCTCAGGAATGGGGCATCCGAAACTAAGGACGCTCATCATCCAGAACATGCCCTCTTCTTGCTATAACCACCAGCGAGGAGATGCTGGAGCCTGAAGACCCACAGTAACTGATTCAGAAGCAGACTTTTCCCCTCCATCATTAGATTTCTGAATGGTCCATAAACACACACTACCCTGTTGTTCTTCTTATTTGCACTATTTATTTACTTTGTAATTTGTAGTAGTTTTATTCTTTGTACTGCTGCTGCAATACAACAAATGGTGGCACCGTAGCGTAGCGGTTAGCGCTGCACTTTACAGTATCAGCGACCTGGGTTCAATTCCCACCTCTACCCGTAAGGAATTTGCACATTCTTCCTGTGACCGCATGGGTTTCCTCCGGGTGCTTTGGTTTTCTCCCACTGTACAAAGACCTACCAGTTTGTGGGTTCACTTGTCATTGCAAACTGTTCAGTGGTTAGGCTAGGGTTAAATCAAGGGGTTGCTGGGCGGTGTGGCTTGGAGGACTGGAAGGGTCTATTCCACGCTATATCTCAATACATCAATAAATAAGTAAATAGCAAATAAATCAATCAATCAATAAATGCCACATCATGTACGAGAGTGGTAATAGATCAGATTCTGATATTGAGAAGAATGGAGAAACTGAGGGAGCTTGGACTGCATGTCCACATTTGCTTAAAGTTATCAAGCCAGGTCAAAGGGTACATAGGATGACTTCCATTGGAACATAAGAACAGGAGTGTGATGCTAAAACATCACAACGCCAGCTCACAGTTTGAATGCTGAGTACGTTCTAATGGCTCTAATTCCTTGTTAGAGGAAAGATAAGTTTGCAATGGACAGGTCCAGAGGATATTACCAAAACTGGAAAATGTTAGTGTGAAATAGTGTGGATACGATGGGGATGTGTTATTTGGGATAGAGGACCGAAGGGAGAATTAGTTCAGGTGTTATATTAGAGAAGGATTATTAGGTGGAGAGAGTACTTAGGAAAGTCTGTTTCCCTAGATAGAGAGATCAAAAACCCAAGATAAGTTTAAACTAATTGGTGTGAGGATATAGAGGAGAAGGAAAATCACACCGGAGGTGGGTCTGGAACTTACTGCCTCAAAGGCTGTTAAAGACAGACACCCCCATCACATTTTAAAAAGTACTGGAGAGCACACTTGAAGAGCCCTGCAGGGCCACAGACTTCATGGTGAAGATAGGATTTAGCTGGCCACGGTTTTTTTGAATGGCCTGGCATTATTAGAAATCGTAGTGACCTTCACCTTTCCAAACAGATCTGCTCAGGGCCGATTGTGTCGTTAGATCTCTGTCGACAGAATCTGACAGGATTCTGACTACACTTACAGAGAAAACCTTAGCCCCTGGATAGAAGGAGAACAAAGTGTCGCCCTTTGAATTTTCTTGAGGGTGGGCTCCTTCTCTTGCTCCTCTGAAACCTTTGGCCCCTTTCTGCATGCTCCTGGTCACTCTAAAACGGTCAACTCCTTTCTGGGTCCAGTGAAAGTCCCTCTCAAAGCTCTATTCAGCCCTCCACATACCTGAGCACAGTTATTCCGTCTCTCCAACTAACCTGCATGTTATTGTATGATCCCTTGAAACAACATGGATGTTCAGCTTGACTTGTTTGTTCACATCTACTTACCAATGTGTGCCTGGATGATACGATTACATGTAAATCAATTTAATGGATTTAAGACAACTCATCATTGCAAGACCATGGACACTACATCTCCCAGGCACACCGCATGGTTAACCATATATTTATTAAGTTTCTGGAGGTGTGTATTCAAAGGTTGTACCAAAGGTTATGACCACTACAAAGTTTAATAATAGTGATTTTAACATTTCAAGTTGCCATCTCTCATATTAGTTCCAAAAAAATCTGAACCATAAAAATATTTCTTATTTCGTTTTGGATGAGTTAGCTCGCAGTTTAATCCAGGTTTAATTGAGCTCATATCCTTACTGCTTCTGTAAACCAAGATTTTCCATCTTGCTTGATATTTCATACTATCAGTAATTTATCAGTTATTTTACATATTTCTTCCTATTGAATGAATGATGTCAAATTAGTTGTGCAAATTACTAATACTTTTTACCATTACCTTTTATTCAATATTATTTAAATATTGCAAAAACTTGATGATTTGTTTGAAGAGCAATCTTCCAAAAGGAAACAAATATTAAGAGAAAACAGGATAAGGCTAATTAAAAAAAAAATGACTGAGCCAGATGAGTTTCTAGCACTGCCTAAAAAGCCCAATTAAAAGTTTTTGGTGATTCTGTTTTTTTTCAGGGTTTTTTTCTTTGAGTTGAATAAAATCTGACATTGTTCAACCTTGCACAAGGTCAAGAGAGGTGAGGGTTATTGGGGTGGGGTGGGGGGAGTGTGATGTAACTGCCTGGATGCAATATTGATAGGTGACTCAATAGTGAGGGAAGGGTCAGATCTAGAGTCGTTCAGAGTCACGAGTCCAGTATGGTATGTTGCCTCCCTAATGCCAGGCTCAAGGATATCAAAGAAAGGGGAGGGTAAACAGCTAGAAGCCGCCTGTAAAACCAGATGTCTTCAGTGATGTGATATTGCCTGGGAATGAACAAATTAGTTCTTTAACTTTTCCTTACTCAGCCTTCTAGTTCTTGAACATAATGGGTTAGGATACAGGCTGGTAGTCTAGTTAGGTTTAGTCTTTTGTTCAAAGTTCAAAGAAACATTTATTAGCAGAGGATATACATGTCACCACATATAAACCGGAGATTCTTTCTCTGTGGGCATACTTGGCAAATCTATACAACAGTAACTGTAAACAGGATCTCTAAACTGTAAACATCAGGAACTGTAAACTGTAAACAGACTGTGCAAATAAAGATAATAAGTAAATAGCAACAAAATAACAAGCGTGAACTAAAAGAGTCCTTAAATGAGTGTAGTTATCCCCTTTTGTTCAAGAGTCTGACAGTTGAATCCCTGAATCTGGTGTTGTAAGTCCTGAGGCTCCTGTACCTTCTACCTGACGGCAGCAGCGAGAAAAGAGCATGGCCTGGGTGATGACGATGGATGCTACTTTCCTACAGCAATGTTTCATGTACAAACGTTTGTAGATGTGCTCAATGGTTGGAAGAGTTTTACCCATGATGTACTGGGCTAAATCCACTACCTTTTGTAGGATTTTCTGCTCAAAGGCATTGGTGTTCCCATACCAGGCCATGATGCAGCCAGTCAGCGCACTTTCCACCACACAGCTATAGAAATTTGCCAAGGTTTTTGATCACAGACCAAACTTCCGCAGACTCCTCAGGAAGTAGAGGCACTGTTGTGCTTTTTTAGCAATACTATTTATATGATGGGTCCAGGACAGATTCTCTGAAATAGCAACACCGAGGAATTTAAAGTTACTGACCCTGTCTAGCTCTGATCCTTCGGTGATTACTGGCTCATGGACCTCTGATTTTCCTCTTCTGAAGTCTACAATCAGTTCCTTGGTCTTACTGACATTGAGTGAGAGGCTGGTGTTATGACACCACTCAGCCAGGTTTTCAATCGCCCTCTTGTATGCTGATTCATCACCCTCTTTGATATGGCCCACAACAGTGGTGTCATCAGCAACCTTGTACATGGTTTCACCTATGACTGTGCTCCTGTACATGGTTCTAACTCCATAATCAAGTTCACAGACGACACCATGGCAGTTGGCCTGATCAGAGGGGATGACGAGACGGCCTACAGGGACGAGGTCCAGCACCTGGCCACGTGGTGTGCCGACAACAATCTGGCCCTTAACACCCAGAAGACAAGGAGATTATTGTGGATTTCAGGCATGCTAGGAGCCACACTAGATTAGATTCAACTTTATTGTCATTGGGCCAAGTACAGGTACAAAACCATTGAAATGCAATTAGCATCTGACCAGAAGTGCAAAGAATAGTGTTATTTACAAAATAACTGCTGATAAAAAGTAAGTGCCACAGCATACAAATATAGAAGTACTGAGACAGTACAATACGGATGCAATACTGCTTAGCGCTGCGATGTGAGGTTCAGCAGGGTCACAGCCTCAAGGAAGAAGCTCTTCCTGTGCCTGCTGGTGTGGGAGCGGAGGCTCCTGTAGCCCCTACCGGATGGGAGGAGAGTAAAAAGTCCATGGTTAGGGTGAGATACATCCTTGATAATGCGTTTCACCCTGCCCAGGCAGCGTTTATGGTAGATATTCTCAATGATGGGCAACTGCGTGCTGATAATTCACCACCTGCTGGAGTGCTTTGCAGTCTGATATGGGAAAATTGCCATACCACACTGAGATGCAGTTGGTGAGTATGCTCTCAATGGTACAGCGGTAAAAGTGACAAAGCGGACAGAGGTGAGCTTTCTTGATGCTCCGCAGGAAATAAAGGTGCTGTTGCACCTTTTTGATCAGGATGGAGGAGTTCAGGGACCAGGTGAGATCATTGGAAATGTGGACACCAAGGAATTTGAAGCTTGATACAAGCTCCACTACAGCTCCGTTGATGTAGATGGGGACGTGAGTGTGGCTCCTAGCATGCCTGAAATCCACAATAATCTCCTTGTCTTCTGGGTTTTGAGGGCCAGGTTGTTATCGGCACACTGCATGGCCAGGTGCTGGACCTCATCCCTGTAGGCCGTCTCGTCATCCCCTCTGATCAGGCCAACTGCCGTGGTGTCATCTGTGAACTTGATTATGGAGTTAGAACCATGTACAGGAACGCAGTCATAGGTGAAAAGGGAGTACAGAAGAGGGCTCAGCACACAGCCTTGAGGCACGCCGGTGTTCAGGGTGAGAATGGAGGAGGAGAGATTGTGGTCTGTTCGTCAGAAAGTCCAAAGTCCAATTGCAGAGGGATGAGCTGATACCAAGCTGGCGAAGTTTGGCGATCAGCTTGGAGGGGATCACAGTATTGAATGCCGAACTAAAGTCAATGAACAGCATTCTGACATAAGAGTTGGGGCTGTCCAGGTGGCTCAGGGCAGAGTGAAGTGCCGTGGAGATGGCATCCTCTGTTGACCTGTTGGTGTGATGGGCAAATTGATGGGGGTCCAGGGTAGTGGGCAGACAGGATTTCAGACGTGATAGAACCAGTCTCTCAAAGCTCTTTGCAATGATGGGGGTGATTGCAACTGGGTGGAAGTCATTCAGGCCCGTGGCAGTGGAATGCTTCGGCACTGGCATGATGATGGCGATCTTGAAGCTTGTGGGGACAATTGCCTGGGCCAGGGACAGATTGAAAATGTCCGTGAAGGCTCTGGCCAACTGCCCTGCAAAGGCTTTGAGCACACGGCCAGGTATTCCATCTGGATCAGCTGCCTTCCGTACATTCACCCTGCTCAGGGTGGCGCAAACATCAGAGATGGAACTGCCTCACAGAGGCAGTTCACCAGGTAGGAGATCTGCTTTGAGGGTGACCTCCTTGTTCCCTCCTTGTTTTGGAGCCATACGTGGCCACATAGTCATGGGTGTAAAGTGAGTAGAGCAGGGAACTAAGCACACATCCCTGTGGTGCATCAGTGCTGATGGAGATCATGGAGGAGATGTTTTTGCCAATCAGGTCTGCCTGGGGTCTACAAGTGAGGAAATCCAGGATCCAATTGCATAAGGGGGTATTGAGGCTCATGTCTTGGAGTTTACTGTTTTGTCTGAATAAGTTGGCAATGCGAAAATAAATTATCTGTTCCAAGCCTCCCCTTCACATATATCTTTGTATCTGCTCTCAATGGGCACATTCCGGCCACTTTTTAAGGTAATTCCAGAAATCTTAGAGTAATATGATAAGGTTGGAGACACAGCATTATACACTTTTTTATATTTCACTTTATATGCAAAACTAAGCATCCCTAAGTCCAGACCAAAGTTAAAACTCTCCATCTCCATTTTTGCTGATGGAGGATGAATGTAGACTTTGGCAGGTGTCGTCCTCCAAGTGACAGGATGCTGTGAAGCTCTTATAGTCATAGTCGTAGTCATATTCACAGTCGTAGTCATATTCACAGTCATAGTCATAGTCATACTTTATTTATCCCGCGGGAAATTGGTTTTCGTTACAGTTGCACCATAAATAATAAATAGTAATAGAACCATAAATAGTTAAATAGTAATATGTAAATTATGCCAGTAAATTATGAAATAAGTCCAGGACCAGCCTATCGGCTCAGGGTGTCTGACCCTCCAAGGGAAGAGTCGTAAAGTTTGATGGCCACAGGCAGGAATGACTTCCTATGACGCTCTGTGTTGCATCTCGGTGGAATGAGTCTCTGGCTGGATGTACTCCTGTGCCCACCCAGTACATTATGTAGTGGATGGGAGACATTGACCAAAATGGGATGCAACTTAGACAGCATCCTCTTTTCAGACACCACCGTGAGAGAGTCCAGTTCCATCCCCACAACATCACTGGCCTTACGAATGAGTTTGTTGATTCTGTTGGTGTCTGCTACCCTCAGCCTGCTGCCCCAGCACACAACAGCAAACATGATCTCACTGGCCACCACGAACTCGTAGAACATCCTCAGCATCTTCCGGCAGATGTTAAAGGACCTCAGTCTCCTCAGGAAATAAAGACAGCTCTGACCCTTTTTGTAGACAGCCTCAGTGTTCTTTGACCAGTCCAGTTTATTGTCAATTGGTATCCCCAGGTATTTGTAATCCTCCACCATGTCCACACTGACCCTCTGGATGGAAACAGGGGTCACCGGTACCTTAGCTCTCCTCAGGTCTACCACCAGCTCCTTAGTGTTTTTCACATTAAGCTGCAGATAATTCTGCTCACACCATGTGACAAAGTTTCCTACCGTAGCCTTGTACTCAGCCTCATCTCCCTTGCTGATGCAACCAACTATGGCAGAGTCATCAGAAAACTTCTGAAGATGACAAGACTCTGTGCAGTAGTTGAAGTCTGAGGTGTAAATGGTGAAGAGAAAGGGAGACAAGACAGTCCCCTGTAGAGCCCCAGTGCTGCTGATCACTCTGTCGGACACACAGTGTTGCAAGCACACGTACTGTGGTCTGCCAGTCAGGTAATCAAGAATCCATGATACCAGGGAAGCATCCACCTGCATCACTGTCAGTTTCTCCCCCAGCAGAGCAGGGCGGATAGTGTTGAATGCACTGGAGAAGTCAAAAAACATGACCCTCACAGTGCTCGCTGGCTTGTCCAGGTGGGCGTAGACACGGTTCAGCAGGTAGACGATGGCATCCTCAACTCCTAGTTGGGGCTGGTAGGGATCTAAGTGTGGCCCGACCATAGGCCGGAGCAGCTCCAGAACAAGTCTTTCCAGGGTCTTCATGATGTGGGAGGTCAATACCACAGGTCTGTAGTCATTGAGGTTGCTGGGGTGCGGCATCTTCGGCACAGAGACGAGGCAGGACGTCTTCCACAGTACAGGAACCCTCCGGAGCCTCAGGCTCAGGTTGAATACATGGCGAAGTACTCCACATAGCTGAGGGGCACAGGCTTTGAGTACCCTGGTACTGACTGGAATGAGCTCAACTGGCTTCTGTTTCTTCCAAGTGTCATCACCATCATCAATAGAACACCAGTTGATTGATGTCTTTGAGTTTAGAGATGAAGTTTAAAATTCAAAAGGTGGTAAAATTAGAGGACATAGTTTTAGAGGAAGGGATAAGAAATTCAGAGGATATCTTCACCTCGAGATTAGTGAGCACCTGAAGTAAACTACATGAGAGAGTGGTGGAAACAGAGTCACTGAGGCTAAAGAGCAAAGCTCCAGAGATTAGGACAACAAAGAGGTGGTCATGGGAGGCAGAGGAGCGGTTATGGGATTGCTTCAAGGTGGTGGACTGAGCTGTGTTCCAGGATTCATCTGTGGACCTGTATGAATACACCATGGTTGTCACGGGCTTTATTAAAAGAGTTGTAGATGAGTGCGTCCCCACAAAATCATTCAGAATGTTTTCCAATCATAAATCCTGGATGAACCAAAAATTGGCAATCTGCCAAAGGCCAAATCAGAAGCTTTCAAATTTGGTGACCAAGAAAGTCACGAGAAGACCAATGCAATCACCAGAAATCCACCTCACAGCTGAGTGGCAATCCTGCATGAAAATTTAATCAATGAAGGATGCTTGACAGTTGTGGCAGGGCTTGAATACTATCACCTCTTATAAAGTTAAATCAAGTGGCATAGGCGACAACAGGGATTTGCTTCCAGATGAGCTTAATGCCATCAATGCTAGCCTTCACTGTCAAAACTTGGAGGAACCATCACAAACTCCCACAGGCCTCAATGATCCTGTGATTTCAGTCTCTGAGGCCAACATGTGAGCCGTATTCAGAAGGGTGAACCCACATAAAGCATCCAGCATAGACAGGGTACCTAGCCAAGTACTGAATACCCGTGCTGATCAAATGGTTGGAATATTCATTGAAATCTTTAACCTCTCGCTTCGGCAATCTGTGGTACTCACCTGCTTCAAGCAGTCTCCAACTGTGGTTACGTGCTTCAATGACTACCATCCAGTAGCACTTACATCCACAGTGATGAAGTATTTTGAGAGGTTAATCATGACACATATCAACTCCTGCCTGAGAACTGAATTGGATCCACTCCAGTTTGCCTACCGGAGGAACAAGTCCACAGCAGATTCCATCTCACTGACTCTTCACTCAACCCTGGAACATCTGGACAGCAAAGATGCACACATCAACTACAGTTCAGCATTTAATACCATAATGCCCTCAAAACTAATTGATAAACTTAAAGACCTGGGCTTCAGTACCTCTTTGCGGAACTGGATCCTGGAATTCTTCACTTGCAGACTCCAGTCAGTTTGGATTGGCAACAGCCTCTCCTCCATGATCTCTATCAACAGAGGTGCACCACAAGGCTGTGTGCTTATGACTTTGGGACCAAACACAGTTCCAATGCCATATTCAAGTTTGCTGACAACACCACTGCCGTAGGTCAAATCAAAGGTGGTGACAAATCAACATATAGGAGGGGGGCTTGAAAATCTGGCTGAGTGGAGCATTAACAACCCCTCTTACTTAACGTCAGCATGACCAAGGACCTGATCATTGACCTCAGGAACAGCAAACCAGAGGGCCAAGAGCCAGTTCTCATTAGAGAATTAGAGGTGGAGAGAGTCAGAAACTTTAAATTCCTTGGTGTTGTTATTCTGTCAGACCTGTTTTGGGCTTGACATGTCAGTGCAATTACAAAGAAAGCAAGGCAGCACTTCAGAAGCTTGTGAAACTAGCTGTATCAAAGCCTAGTATGGAAACACCAATGCTCTTGAATGGAAAATGCTACAAAGAGTAGTGGATACAGACCAGAGCACCATGGGTAAAACCCTCCCCACTATTGAGCACGTCTACACAGAGCATTGCTGCGGGAAAGCAGCATCCATTATCAGGGACCCTCATACTCTCTTCTCACTGCTGCCATTAGGAAGAAGGTACAAGATTATTTACTCACACAACCAGGTTCAGGAACAGTTAATACCCCTCAACTATTAGGCTCTTGAAGCAAAGAGAACAAATTTCCAGAATGAACCAGAGGTGATTAGAGAGATTGAGGTGAAGGGACCCTTAGGAGGCAGTGATCATAACATGATCGTGAAATTTGAGAAAGAGAAGCCGAAATCCGATGTGTCAGTATTTCAGTGGAGTAAAGGAAATTACAGTGGCATGAGAACGGAACTGGCCAAAGTTGACTGGAAAGAGACACTGGCGGGAAGGACAGCAGAGCAGCAGTGGCTGGAGTTTATGCGAGAAGTGAGGAAGGTGCAAGACAGGTATATTCCAAAAAAAAGCAATTTTCGAATGGAAAAAGGATGCAACCATGGCTGACAAGAGAAGTCAAAGCCAAAGTTAAAGCATAGGAGAGGGCATACAAGGAAGCAAAAATTAGTAGGAAGACAGAGGATTGGGAAGTTTTTAAAAGCTTACAAAAGGAAACTAAGAAGATCATCAAGAGGGAAAATATAAACTATGAAAAGAAGCTAGAAAATAATGTCAAAGAGGATACTAAAAGCTTTTTCAAGTATATAAAGAGGCAAAAGACAGGTGAGAGTAGATATAGGACTGATAGAAAATGATGCTGGAGAAATTGAATTGGGAGATAAGGAGATGGCGGAGGAACTGAATGAGTATTTTGCATCAGTCTTCACTGAGGAAGACATCAGCAGTATACCGGACACTCAAGGGTGTCAGGGAAGAGAAGTGTGCACAGTCACAATTACGACAGAGAAAGTACTCAGAAAGCTGAATAGTCTAAGGGTAGATAAATCTCCTGGACCAGATGGAATGCACCCGTATGTTCTGAAGGAAGTAGCTGTGGAGATTGCAGAGGCATTAGCAACGTTCTTTCAAAAGTCAATAGATTCTGGCATGGTTCCGGAGGACTGGAAGATTGCAAATGTCACTCCGCTATTTAAGAAGGGGGCAAGGAAGTAAAAAGGAAATTATAGACCGGTTAGCTTGACATCGGTGGTTGGGAAGTTGTTGGAGTCGATTGTCAAGGGTGAGGTTACAGAGTACCTGGAAGCATATGACAAGATTGGCAGAACGCAACATGGTTTCCTTAAAGGAAAATCCTGCCTGACAAACCTGTTACAATTTTTTGAGGAAATTATCAGTAGGCTAGACAAGGGAGATGCAGTGGATGTTGTATATTTGGATTTTCAGAAGGCCTTTGACAAGGGGCCACACATGAGGCTACTTAACAAGATATGAGCCCATGGAATTATGGGAAAGTTACATATGTGGATAGAGTGTTGGCTGATTGGCAGGAAACAGAGAGTGGGAATAAAGGGGTCCTATTCTGGTTGTCTGCCGGTTACCAGTGGTGTTCCACAAGGGTCTGTGTTGGGGCCGCTTCTTTTTAAATTGTACATCAACGATTTGGATTATGGAATAGATGGCTTTGTGGCTAAGTTTGCTGACGATACGAAGATAGGTGGAGGGGCCGGTAGTGCTGAGGAAACGGAGAGCCTGCAGAGAGACTTGGATAGATTGGAAGAATGGGCAAAGAAGTGGCAAATGAAATACAATGTTGGAAAGTGTATGGTTATGCACTTTAGCAGCAGAAATAAACGGGCAGACTATTATTTAAATGGGGAAAGAATTCAAAGTTCTGAAGTGCAACGGGACTTGGGAGTCCTCACACAGGATACCCTTAAGGTTAACCTTCAGGTTGAGTCGGTAGTGAAGAAGGCGAATGCAATGCTGGCATTCATTTCTAGAGTATAGGAGCAGGGATGTGATGTTGAGGCTCTATAAGGCGCTAGTGAGACCTCACTTGGAGTACTGTGGGCAGTTTTGGTCTCCTTATTTAAGAAAGGATGTGCTGACGTTGGAGAGGGTACAGAGAAGATTCACTAGAATGATTCCGGGAATGAGAGGGTTAACATATGAGGAACGTTTGTCCGCTCTTGGACTGTATTCCTTGGAGTTTAGAAGAATGAGGGGAGACCTCATAGAAACATATTGAATGTTGAAAGGCATGGACAGAGTGGATGTGGCAAAGTTGTTTCCCATGATGGGGGAGTCTAGTACGAGAGGGCATGACTTAAGGATTGAAGGGCGCCCATTCAGAACAGAAATGGGAAGAAATTTTTTTGGTCAGAGGGTGGTGAATCTATGGAATTTGTTGCCACGGGCAGCAGTGGAGGCCAAGTCATTGGGTGTATTTAAGGCAGAGATTGATAGGTATCTGAGTAGCCAGGGCATCAAAGGTTATGGTGAGAAGGCGGGGGAGTGGGACTAAATGGGAGAATGGATCAGCTCATGATAAAATGGCGGAGCAGACCCGATGGGGTGAATGGCTGACTTCTGCTCCTTTGTCTTATGGTCTTATGGTCTAAATTCACTCAACTTCACTAGTCCCATTATTGAAATGTTCCCACAAGCAATAGACTCACTTTCAAGGATACTTCCTCTCATGTTCTCGATATTTATTGCTTCTTTAATATTATTATTTCTTTTTCTATTTGTGCAGTTTGTTGTCTTTTACACACTGGTTGAACGCCCAAATGGTGCAGTCTTTCATTGATTCTTTTACGGTTATTATGGTGAAATGAATGTCAGGGTTGGATATGATAACATATATGTACTTTGATAATAAATTTACTTTGAACTTTAGATGAGCATTTGAATTTCCTAGGCATTGAAGACTACGGGCCAAGTACTAGGAGGTGGAATTAATATGGGTATTTGCCCACTTGATGTTGTGGATGTGGTGAGCTGAATGACTTGTTTCTAAGCTGTGTTTCACAGTGACTCTGTAGGATAATGTAATGGGTGACAGATGACACATATTGTTCGTAATAGAATCTGTTTACATAATTCACAAACACTGGCATTGACTTGTGTTCTCTTTAAGAGACGGGGTCTGATGTAATGAGGTCAGTGTGAGGTGATTGCTTTTGGTTTGTTCGTAATGGAATTAAAGGGCTGAGGCTCTTGTTAAGAACATAAAATGACTCGCAGGTTCATTCATAAATCACAGCATTGAGTATAGGAGTTGGGATGTAATGTTGAAATTGTACAAGGCATTGGTGAGGCCACATTTGGGGTATTGTGTACAGTTTTGGTCACCGAATTATAGGAAAGATGTCAATAAAATAGAGAGAGTACAGAAAAGATTTACGAGTATGTTACCTGGGTTTCATCACCTAAGTTACAGAGAAAGGTTGAACAAGTTGGGTCTTTATTCTTTGGAATGTAGAAGTTTGAGGAGTGTACTTGATAGAGGTATTTAAAATTATGAGGGGGATAGATAGAGTTGACGTGGATAGGCTTTTTCCATTGAGAATGGGGGTGATTCAAACAAGAGGACATGAGTTGAGAGTTAAAGGGCAAAAGTTTAGGGGTAACATGAGGGGGAACTTCTTTACTCAGAGAGTGGTAGCTGTGTGGAACGAGTTTCCAGCAGAAGTGGTTGAGGCAGGTTCGATGTTGTCGTTTGAAGTTAAATTGGATAGATATATGGACAGGAAAGGAATGGAGGGTTATGGGCTGAGTGCAGGTCGGTGGGACTAGATGAGAGTAAGAGTTTGGCACAGACTAGAAGGGCCAAGGTGGCCTGTTTCCGTGCTGTAATTGTTATATGGTTATATATTTTTATTCACAAAATCATGCATTGGTAACCCCGACGCTCTCGAATGATTCGAGAATTACTCAGTGATATTTTGACTAATGCAGTTGCTTCGAAGCAGTGCATGTTTTGGGAGCAACATGCTACCACATGGCTTGTACAGGCGGAAGCCCAGTCTGCACTCTCAGAGATCACCGTGGGCAATACTAAATTTTACTACGTCATAGCATCGCTAAGTTGTTCCGTTGTAGGAAGTGGTGAGTCTGCTGGAAGACCCCCTACATATGATAAATATGTCCCTCTAAAAGCTCACCTATTACAGACTTTTCCACTGTCTGAGTCTGATCGCAACGAACGGTTGCTGTCTTTGCCTGGCCCCGGTGATGTTACGCCTTCAGAAGTAAGAGACACATGCTATCTCTTCTGGGATATCACTATCCTTGGTTTACTTTAAAGAACTCTTTATAGAACAAACGCTTGATCAAGTTCACGGAGCCCTTGCTAATACTCCCATGAAAGACTATACTGTAAGAGCTTGCTAAAATGGCTGATCGTCTGTACTCAGCCATTCAGAGATGCATTGTTCCTCTTCCTTTCCCTGTCTCAATGAGCCCTGTCAGCAGACTTACACCCGTGGCTCTGAACCAGACAACGGTAGGTTTACGTTTTTACCACGCATGGATGGGTACAAATGCCCAAGAAGTGCCGACTGCCATGCAGCTTTGCCGGTGCCAGTGCTTCGGGACATTGGGGGTCTGCGAACACCGTGGGTTCCAGCCGCCAGGGTTTCTATTCTTCACTACAGACATGAGTGTGCTCCAGCATTGCTGACTGATTACAGGGCAGAGAGCGATGGACCCTCACTAGAGGCTGCCAACGGCAGCAGGTTCCAAACTTACTGGACATGACGGGTTCAGTGGAAGATGCACACTGGACTACACATCTGTCTTAGTTAAAGTTGCTAGACCTCCGCTCGGCACAGATTTCCTGTGTGATAAAGGACTGCCATTAGACCTTGGGAACTGCTAGCTTGTGGACACAGAGGAATTTGGGTTATTACCCTGTACCCCCAGTAAGTTCCCCATGATGTCTCTTGTCAAGTGCATGCACCACCATACTACAGTCACAAAGCATGGGGTCAAGCTCCACATCTCCATAACCAGCTCACTGGTCCACACCCATGGAAATAGACTGGACTGAGAAAATCTGGCCAGCGTGAAGGCTGAGTTTGCTAACGTGGAAATGCTTGGCATTGTAGACGGGTCAAATAGCCCTTGGGGGTCACCCCTCCACATGGTCCCTAAGCCTGATGGCGGTTGTCATGGCAATTACCATAATTACCACAATTACCAACACCATAAAGAGGCCACCACATCCCCTGAGTGTTACCCGGTCCCATATATTCAAGACTTTTTGGCATGTTTAGTCGGAAAGATAATTTTCTCTAAAGTGGACCTAGTTAGGGGCTACCATTAGGTGCCTGTGTGCACGGAGGACATATCCAAAACTGCTGTTATAACCCCGTTTGGCCTATTTGAGTTTCTGCACATATTGTCCAGGCTGAAAATGCATTAGACTTTCCAGACTAATGGACTCTGTGTTAAAGGGCTTAGAGGTTCTTTTTGCTTACCTGGACGATGAACGTGTCACCAGCGCATCCAAAACCGACCACTAATTGCATCTCTGCACACTTTTCAAGTGCTTAAACTAACATGGGCTGATTTTTAACCTCACTAAATGTCAGTACGGGCTGTCTACTATTGACTTGGTTGGCCACCATATCTCCGCAAAGGTATGACACCTGAGGTCAAAGGTCATTACTATGATGGAGTTTGCACTGCCCCACACTACCAAAGGACCCTCTCATTCCTGGAATCATTCTTGTGAATCTTCTCTGAACCCTGTCCAACGTCAGCACATCCTTTCTTAAATAAGGAGCCCAAAATTGCCCACAGTACTCCAAGTGAGGTCTTACCAGCACATTATAGACCTTAAGCATATCCTGCACAAGGACTCCCGAGTCCTGTTGCATCTCAGAACTTTGAATTCTTTCCCTATTTAAATAATAGTCTGCCCATTTATTTCTTCTGCCAAAGTGCATAACCATACACTTTCCAACATTGTATTTCATTTGTCACTTCTTTGCCCCTTCTTCCAATCTATCCAAGTCTCTGCAGACTCTCTGTTTCCTCAGCAATACCCAGCCCCTCCACCTATCTTTGTATCATCATCAAACTTAGCCACAAAGCCATCTATTCCATAATCCAAATCGCTGATGTACAATGTAAAAAGAAGCGGCCCCAACACGGACCACTGCAGAACACCACTGGTAACCGGCAGACAACCAGAATAGGATCCCTTTATTCCCACTCTCTGTTTCCTGCCAATCAGCCAACGCTCTATCCACGTATGTAACTTTCCCGTAATTTCATGGGCTCTTATCTTGTTAAGCAGCCTCATGTGTGGCAACTTGTCAAAGGCCTTCTGAAAATCCAACTATACAACATCCACTGCATCTCCCTTGACTAGCCTGCTTGTAATTTCCTCCAAAAATTGCAATAGGTTTGTCAGGCAGGATTTTCCTTTAAGGAAACCATGCTGAGTTCTGCCTATCTTGTCATATGCCTCCAGGTACTCCATAACCTCATCCTTGACAATTGACTCCAACAACTTCCCAATCACTGTTGTCAAGCTAACAGGTCTATAATTTCCTTTTTGCTTCCTTGCCTCCTTCTTAAATGGCGGAATGACATTTGCAATCTTCCAGTCCTCCGGAACCATGCCAGAATCTATCGACTGTACTTTTTCCATAGATGCTGCCTGGACTGCTGAGTTCCTCCAGCATTTTGTATGTGTTGCGATGACACCAAATGAGCTCTTTCAAACGTAACCCTGCTGGTGCACCCACTCCCCTTCACACCTATAACCATCACTACTGATGCCTCGGTCTATGCTATGGGTATTGTGCACAAACAGTTGTTTGGAGGTGTGTAGCAGGCGCTGTCCTTCTTGGCCAGCAGATCTGCCCCCGTCCCCCCGAGAGGAAGTACAGTACATTTGACCACAAGCCTCTAAGTTTCTATATGGCCATCTGCCATTTTCATTTTCTACTGGATAGTCAGCATTTTACAGCGTTCATTGTCCACAAACCCCTTGTACATGTGATGGCCAAAACGTCAGACCCTTGGTCTGCTAGGTAGCAACACCACCTGCCTACATTTTGGAATTCATGAATGACATACAGCACATCGAAGGATAAACTAATGCCATGTCTGATTGCCTCTCATGGCCTGCCATCAATGGGGGTGACTATGCTGGCATGGCATGCCTCCTTGACGGACAAGTGTTGGTATGGTAGTCCCCCATGGGTCCTGCTGGGGTTCAGAACAGTTTTGAAAGAGAACCAGCAATCCTCTGCAGTTAGGTTGGTGTACGGGCAGCCACTACGGGTACCAGGTGATATTATTCCTGATACCATGACTGCCTGGTCAACGGCTGAGCAACGTTCCACCCTCCTCAGTAACTCAATTCTTTCACACCTACTGTATTCCTACCTCCCATACAGCACTCCTGGGCTCCAGTTGATATACATTCTACCTCATTTGTTTTTGCCCCGCATTAACACCTTCTTAAGCCCCCTTATGATGCCTGTTCCATGTTTTGGAATGGGTGAAAAGACTTTTATTGTAGACAGGAAGGGTAAACCTGAATATATTCCTGTAGATTGCCTCAAACAGCACACCAATGCCTAGACGGTTCCAGTACCGTACTCCCTGCATGACGACATGACCACGTGACTGTCAGTACACCCCTGGACAAGCCAGATGCTCCTGCTGTTACTCCAGCTTAGGCACTTGGGACCCAAGCCAGGCAGTTTGTATGAGCTCCGGACAGACTCACAATGCTGGTTTAGATGGATTCTGGGGGGTCCTGTGTAGGGTAATGTAATGGGTGACAGATGACACATATTTTTCATAGTAGAAACAGTTCTACATAATTCACAAACACTGTCGCTGAGTTGTGTTCACTTTAAGTGATGGTGTCTGATGTAATTTCATCAGTGTAAGACAACGGTTTTGCTTTTGTTGGTAATGGAAGTAAAGGGCTTTGGCTTTTGTTAAGCACAGAAAGGACTCTCACATGTTTTACTCACAATATCTTGAAACTTTGTGTATACAACATAATTAAACATGGGGAACTAAGGAGACAATGTCTTACCAAAATAGGTTAAACAGGTTGGGCCTCTATTCTTTGAAGTTTAGGAGAATGAAGAATAATCTTATTGAAACATATGAGATCATATAGGGGCAGGCCAAAGTAGATGTTGATGTTTCCATGAGTGCAAGAGACTTGAATGAGCAGACAGTTTAAAGAGAAGGGCGGTTAGTCAATTAAACTGAGGTAATTTAATTTTTTTTCTCACAGAAGGTGATGAATCTCTGGAATCCTTCACACAAGAAAATTATGGAGGCTGAATCATTTAATGTGGAGATAAATAAACATTTGAAAAGTTGGAAGGTGGGACGTGGGGATCTAGCACAGAAAGGGATTTTAGGCCTAGGCTGGGTCAGCAATGGTAATAGTGAATGACATGGCAGGCTTCAGGCACCAGACAGGCTGCTCCTAATCCAATTTTCTTTCATTCCTGTTTAAGGCAGTTGGATTTGATAGAGTCATAGAAAAGTACACCGCCTAGTTCATGCCGAATTCATTTAAACTGCCTACTCCCATCGAACTGCACCGGGACCATAGCCCTCCACACTCCTATCATCCATACCCCTATCATCCATGCATCTATCCAACGTCTCTTAAATGTTGAATTTGAGCTTTCATGCACCACTTGTGCTGGCAGCTCATTTCACACTCTCACGACCCTCTGATTGAAGATGTTTCCACTCATGTTCCCCTTAAGTATTTCACCTTTCACCCATAACCTAGGAACTCTGGTTGTAGTCCCACCCAACTACAGTGGAAAAATCCTGCTTGCATTTACCCTATCTTTACCCCGCATAATTTTGTATAATTCTATCAAATATCCTCTCAGTCTTCTACATTCTAAGGAATAAAGTACTATCCTAGTCAATCTTTCCTTATAACTCAGGTCCTTCAGAACCATCAACATCCTTGTAAATTTTCTCTGTGCTCTTTCAACCTTATTTACATCCTTTCTATAGACAGGTGACCAAAACTGCATGCAATACTCTAAATTAGGCCTCACCAATGTCTTATACAATTTCAACATAACATCTCATCTCCTGTATTCAATACTTTGATTATGAAGGCCAATATGCCAAAAGATTTCTTCACGATCCTATTTACCTGTGATGCCACTTCCAATTAATTATGGAACTATATTCTTAGAGCCCTTTGTTCTACTCTTCAGTGCCCTGCGGTTCACTGTGTAACACCTACCCTGGTTGATCCTACTGAAGTGTAACACCTCACACTTGTCTGCTTTAAATTCCATCTGCCATTTTTCAGCCCATTTTTCCAGCTGATCCAGATCCCACTGCAGGCCATGATAGTCTTCCTCACTGTTCACTACACCCCAAATCTTGGTGTCATCCGCAAATTACTCACTCAATTTGCCACATTATCATCCACGTCGTTGATATAGATGACAAACAATCATGGACCCAGCACCAATCCCTGTAACACCCTATTAGTTGTAGGCCTCCAGTCCAAGAGGCAACCAATCACTACCACACTCTGGCTTCTTCCACAAATCCAATGTCTAATCCAATTTACTAGCTCATCTTGAATGGTGAGTGACTGAACCTTCATCCATGCAGGACCTTGTCAAATGTCTTGCTAGTGTCCATGTATACAACATCCACTGCCTTATCTTCATGCTCTTTCCTGGTAACTTCCTTGAAAAACTCTATAAGATCGGTTAGACATGACCTACCACGCATTAAGCCACGCTGACTATCATTAATTAGACCAAATCCATCCAGATATGTATATATCTGGACCTTTAAAATATTTTCCAATAACTTTCCCACAACTGATGTCAGACTCACCGGTCTATAATTTCCTGATTTATGTTTAGAGCCTTTCTTACAACTGGAACAACATTCCAATCCTTTGGTTCCACTCCTGTCACTAAGGATGATTTAAATGTCTCTGCTAAGACCCTGGCAATTTCCACACCTGCCTCCCACAGGGTCCGTGGGAACACTTTGTCAGGTCCTTGGGATTTATCCATCCTGGTTTGCCTCAGGACAGCAAACATCTCTTCTTCCATAATCTGTATTTGGTCCATGAAGTTGATGCCGCTTTGCCTCACTTCTATAATCTCCATGTCTATCTCCTGAGTAAATATGATGCAAAAAAATAATTTAATATCTCCCCCATCTCTTGGATTACCATTCTGATCTTCCAGAGGACCAATTTTGTCCCTTGCAATCCTTTCCTCTTAACATATCTGTAGAATCCCTTAGGATTCTGGTTTAAGATGGGGCTGCCAAAGACATGTGACAGCTAACTTGTGGTTCAAAAGCAAAGGAATTTGATTTAAAACATTATTACTAACACTTTTTTCGAAGTAACTTGTGGTAAACTATCACCACAGACATCGAAGAGTTGAGTGAGGGCAAAGCAAACTCAAGAGAGTTACCCTGCTGGTGCACTGCAAAATTGAAGCATTTAGGATTGGAGCCATGCTGATTGGAGTAGACGATTCAGAGGGGAAAAGACGAGCCGGAGGAATTCTGATGTCAGTCCAATTCATCCAAGTGTGAGAGTGGATCGCTCTATGCACCGAGCCAATTCGATGAGGTTGAGAACGGCCTCTTTGGCAGGGAAATCCAGGTATGAAGTGAATCACTGGGCAGCATGTTCAAAGTCTGTTAAGCAAACAAATCTCAAGGCTTGTATAATGTATACATTCATTGATAATAAATGCATTTTGAATCTTGAATCTTTGAATCTTTGATTCTCCTTCACCTCATCTGCTCGTCCAACTTCATGCCTTCTTTTAGCCCTCCTGATTTCTTTCTTTCTTTTTTTTTGGGCATGTGCCTGCATGCGTGTGAGTCTGTGCATGTGTGTCTGCGTGTGTGTGCGTGTGTCCGTGATGATGTCTTTTTCATGGCTTTTACAAGGTGCAGAGCGAAACAGAGACTGTGTGGCGCGCCACTCTTCACACGGACACTTTCGCAGTATTTTCCCCTTTATTTTACGAGGTCGAGTTGCGATCTCGACACTCAACCCAGCACGGATGGAAAGCGTACTCAGGAGTGGACCCGACTGGTTTCAAACCCAGGAACCTCCGCTCCCGGGTCCGGCGCTGATGTCATTGCGCCACCAGCCGGCCCCTGATTTCTTTCTTAAGTGTTCTCTTGCATTTTTATACTCCATAAGCACCTATTTGTTCCTTTCTGCCTATACCCACTACGCACCTCCTTTTTTTTTACGTAACCAGGGCCTCAATATCTCTCAGAAACCAAAATTTCACTTTCGAAGGCCTCCGAGTACATCTTTGCCTGAAATCAGCCTGCCTCAATCCACACTTGCCAGATCATTTCTGATATCATCAAAATTGGCATTTTTCCGGTTTAAAATTTCAACCCATGGACCAGACCTCCCTCTTTGCATATTTACTTTGAAACTAATGGCATTGTGATCACTGGATGCAAAGTGTTTCCCTGCACAAACTTCTGTCTCTCGCCCTGTCTCGTTCCCTAATAGCAGATCAAGTATCACACACTCCCTCATTGGGACTTCTATGTTTCTTGAACACATTTGACAAACTATATTCCATCTAGTCCTTTTACAGTATGGAAGTCCCAGTCAATATGTGGAAAGTTAAAATCGGCTACCATCACAACCTTATGTTTCATGCAACAGCCTGCGATTTCTCAACAAATTTGTTCCTCTAAATCCCTCGGACTGTGGGTGGTCTATAATATAGCCCCATTAATATGGTCATACCTTCCTTATTGCTCAGTTCGACCCATAATGCCTCACTAAAAAAGTCCTCCGTCTGTTCTGATGGAGCACTGACTCTGACTCGTAACGCCACCCTGCCCCCTCTGATTCCCTGCTGTGTGGCATCAAAAACAACAGAACCCAGGAATATTGAGCTGCCAGTCCTGCTACTCCTGCAGTCCTGTTCCCCTAATTGCTATAATAGCCAGGTGTTGATATATGCCCTGAGCTCATCTGCTTTTCCTACAGTACTTCTTGCATTGAAATATATACAGCTTAAGATACGAGTAGCACCAGCTCATTCTTTTGATTCCTGACTTTGTCTGAGGTCTTACCAACATCTATCTTCACAACCTCTCCACTAACTGTTCCGGCACTCTGGTTCCCATCCCCCTGCAACTCTAGTTGAAAGCCCATCATGCAGCATGAGCAAACCTGCCCACTAGAATATTAGTTCCCTTCCAGTTCAGGTGCAAACTGTCTCCTCTGTACAGGTCCCACCTTCCCTGGAAGAGAGCCCACTGTTCCAAAAATCTTATCCCCTCTCTCCTACACCAACTCCTTAGCCATGTGTTAAACTGTATAATCTTCCTCGTTCTGGCCTCACTAAGACGTAGCATGGGTAGCAATTCTGAGATTACAACCCTGAAGGTCCTTCCCTTTAAGTCAGCACCTAACTCCCCGAACTCCCTATGCAGAGCCTCTTTACTCCTTCTACCCATGTCATTGGTGCCTACATGGACCACAGCCTCTGGCTGGTCATTCTCAACACCGAGGAAAGCTGAGGACTCAGACTGAGACATCCCAGACCCTGGCACCCAGGAGGCAACATACCATCCAGGAATCTTGTTCTCATCCACAGAACCTCTTTTCTGTTCCCCTAACTAATGAACCTCTGTCAGCACGGTTCGCTCTTCTGCCCCCTTCATTTCTGAATTGCAGAGTCAGATTCAGTGCCAGAGACCTGACGACTGTAATTTTCTTCTTCTTGGTCACCCCTTCCCCAACAGTATCCAAAGTGAAATACCTGTTGTTGAGGTGGATGGTCTCAGGGGCACTGTCTGTTTAACTGCTTTCCCTTCCTCTCTGTTTCCCAGTTTCCTGTGCCCTGCACCTTGGGTGTAACTACCTCTCTGTATGACCTATCTATCACTGCTTCAGCCTCCAGAGTGATCTGGAGCTCATCCAGTTCCAGCCCCTACTCCTTAACATGGATTGTCAGAAGCTGCTACTGGATGCACTATCGCAGTTGTAGTTGTCAAGGACATTTGAGGTCTCCCTGTCTTCCCACATACTGCAAGAGGAGCATTCCACTACCCTGCCTGGCATCTCTACTGTTCTAACTGAGCAGATATAAAGAAGGGGAAAACAAGCTCTGCCTGTAGTTTTTTTTTACCTTCTCTGAATGAAGTCTCTTTTTGCTGAAGGCTCAAAGATCTAAACCTTAAAATCTCCCACTCTGACTCTGCCCACTCCGAGAATGGCCACTCCACGTGTCCCTGCCTGTCTTCAATCTGTTTTTGCTGTCGATCAGTTTAGGAGAACAGAATGAGCACAGACATGGTGAATCAAAATATCTGATTTCAGAGGTAGAAATGCTGCCAGGTGAGCTCAGCTCTTGGTCACTAAGACTTAGATGCAATACTTATTCCTCTTTTTAAACATATTCTTACAGTAAGTTATTGAGTTTCACTTGTAACTCAGCTCATTGCAGTTTTGTCTTGGAGTCAAAAAATTGTGTTGAAAAGCAGGGCAGAATCCAGAAAACAGAAAGTCTGGTCTAACACTCCAGTAATGTGCGTTTGGAGTCAGACTTTGGGACAAGGTACTAAATATGACTGCTTTCCAGAAGATGCAAGGGAAACCACCGCACTAGTTCAATGAAGAGAAAGGGAACTATTCTTGGTGCCCAGTCCAATAGTTGCCCTCTGTCAACATTTCCAACTCAAAAATATTTCCTACATGTACAAATGACTTCTTTGACAGTAAAGTGTTTTAAGATGATGTGGAAAAAGTGTATTACCTTCTAATCTTCTTTAAATTTCAACGCATTGTGGGATAGTTCAGGTTTTGCTATGTTGATGCCAGGAGCATGATTAGACGTGCGAGCTACCCAACACAATTCTTGCTGCTTTGATTTGATGCAAGTGACACATTTCAATGCATGCTTCAATGTCCTTGTGACAAATTAAGTCAATCTTAATCGTTTTCTTTTTATGAATGCAGTACAAAGCTGGCCACAAGTCTTTACGGGCAAAAGAATATCTCATACGAAGCAGACTGTTTGTTCTTTTCTATTGAATGCAGGTGCATTAGCTTGTATAGGTTTACTGTTGAGAATTACCATTTACCGACCATGAAATAGCTACTCATGATTAGGGAATTCGTTGGAGATATATTCCACCAGTCCTTTGCTCATTTTTTGCGCACTGTTATTCCCATTTTGAAGTGATAAAGAAAAATTACGTATAGCTGCCTAAGTATCACTTGTAACAGTACATGATTTTATAACCATTCTATTGATTTCCTTCTGTTCCCTTTCCTCACTCAGATAAACAATATGTGGAAATATTAAATGCTGTGTTCCATGTGTAAAATTAAATAAAGAGATTAGTACTAAAATTGCAACATGACAGGATTGTTTGCATGTTGGTGCAGATCTGCTTGAAGAACAGCTGGCACTACTGAAAAAAGTGCTTCACTTATTTCCGCTCAGTCAACTGCAGTCTCACCCAGTTTGCACATTGACAGTATCCGTATATTGCTACTCAAAGAAACAAATAAGATTGAAATGTCGAATGTGTAGAAACTGCCTCCCACCTTCTAAGTTCTTAAATTCATAAGACTGAAGTCAAGATGCTCAGATCTCTAATCCCTGCTTCGCACTGTGGAATAGCAATGTTGGGCATTGGCAGCCAAACTACACCATTGGCATGGCACTGAACTACCTACTGCCCATTACGTACCATTGCACTCAGACATAGAAAGGTTCTTCATTGCTGTTTCCACAACAGTTTATTTTTACCACTCAAGGTTGTTAGACTTGAGCTGAATCCCTGAACCTGGAGGACCACAGTGCCTCTTAAAGTTGAAACTATTTTCAACTTAAATGAATTTGGCCACTACTAAATCTTCAAAAGGTGAGTGATGAATATCATTAACATCTGATCAGTGTGCTTCAATCAGAAATCCTGGTCTAACAAATAAGCCAATTAAATTTAGTCTGTTCTAAAGTGAGTTCAACTTTAGACTGCATGCTGGTAAAGTGACTCAGAGAGAGCCACTTTGCAGTGAACATAGCCAATATAAATGTTTTTAGCTTATCACAATCTGTCGGAATATTTTGAGATATCACAGACAGCAGACCAATGACTGAGATGTACAAATAGTGCATATTCAGAAAAAAAAAACTGTAGATTTTGGACTTGAATCCTGATGCTTATTAGAGATACAGTAGCTTTGATTAGCTTCTATTTATTTAAATCAAAAGCAGCAAATGGTTTATAGTAAATGGAGCTGTACATTCAAATTTGTTTAATATCTATCCATTTTTCCAGGTAAGTTCAAGAGTCTTATCAATAATAAATTCAGAAAAATAACAAAAAGGGGAACAAATATGGGGAGAGAACCAGGTCTGTTATCAACTGGAAAAATAGAAAAGAAAATTGTGAATTGCTTGTTATTCCTTCAAATACTCCATATGTCTGCAGCCTTTCGAAAAAGTCAGCAAGTTATTTTGCCTTTTTACTAAACTCTGGTTAGGTTGCATCTAGACAGTGTTTCCAAACGTGTTTCAGCCCATTGCCCCCCAAAGCATTTTCCTACTTGTCAGTACCCCCCTAAAGCACTTTCATACTTTTCAATGCCCCTCATAAGCACAATATACTTTCCAGCGCCCCCTCAGTGTAAAAACATGTCTACTATATGCTAACATGAGAAAAATGATTCTGCTTTAAATTTTCACCTGTCTTTAAACCTAGCTTAGACAGTACCTGTGCGCTGTGCAGCAGCTTCAATATCAACGTGATGCTTGAGCTTGATGGTTTTAGCTAGGGTTGAAATATCTGATTCAAGTTGTGACAGCAAAAGCCTTAAGTCCCCATGCATAACAATGTTCAAGCGGTTTTTGTTTCTTGTGAGTATGTCACTCACTGCACTGAAGTCTCTTTCAACAAGGTAGGAAGATGGATGTGCAATGAAGAGCAGTTTGGCTCTTTTCCAAAGACCAGGAAACTTAGGGCAGTGCAGTCAATTACCACAAAAGCTGAAATTTGTGAAAGGCATTCATTCTGAATTTCGATAAATTCTTCTTGCAAGCTCTCTTCCTGTTCTTCCACCTTGCAAAGAAATAGATTAATTCCCAATTCAGAATTTCCAGATCATTCAATTCCTTGAATCGATTCTGAAAATCCTTCTTCAGTGACTACAGGTGTAAGCAGTACTCTGCAAATCACTGTCTGTGAAACTGTGAGAACATTCTTCTCCCAATGTTTTGCCTATATATTTCCAATTTTCCAATAAAAGTGGACACTGCACTTTTTGCCTGGATTAAACTGAAAGTCTGACCCTGCAGTTTCATATTTAGAATGTTCATTTTGTTATACAGATTGGCTAGGTATGCTACATCTCCGAGCAGAATTTCAATCTTGTTTCCCAGACTCTTGTTAACTTTAAACAAAAGTTCAACCACAGTGTCAAAAAGATCAAAGAAGCTTTTTAAGCAGTAGCCTTTTGACAGTCAACGCACTTCGGTGTGAAGAAGCAAGTGTTCCAACTCTTCATTGTTATCTTGGCATATCTGGCAAAATATTCTGCTGTTTAATGAATGAGCTTTAATTTTGTTGATTGTAGATATCGCAAGAGTCATGCTTTAAAAAAGTCACTTGCTGAGGTTTTTGTCTGCAAGATGTTGATGATGAATTACACCATGGATTGCAAACAGACTTGGAATTTCTTTTCTCATAAATACTACTAAACCAGTATGGTGACCTGTCGTATACGGTGCTCCATCTGTTGCACAAGAAATCATGTTCCTAATTGGAATACTTTTATCCTCAATAAACAATTTGAGCTCATTGTAGATTGATTCTCCATTGATACTTGTTCTTAAATTTTTACAAAAGGGAATCTCTTCATAAACTTTTCCATTTTGATAAACCACCCATATGTCATTAGCAATACCTCAATTGTCTCGCCCTTCCTTGTACGCACGGGGGTGAAGCAGGGGTGTGTACTAGCGCCAGTGCTCTTTAACATCTTCCTCTTGTGTCTTACCAAGCTTCTCCACAACGAGATTGAAGACAGCAGCAGTGTGGCAGTGGACGTCAGATTAGATGGCAACCTCTTTGACATCAGGAGGCACCATGTAACCACCAAACTCCATAGAGAGCGGGTCCTGCTGCAGTATGCAGACGACTGTGCTCTTGTGGCCCATACTCCGGAGGATCTTCAGACTGTCTTTGCTGTGGCAGTGAGAGCGTACAGCAGGATGGGGCTGACTGTCAATACCACCAAGACAGAAGTGGTTTACCAGTGGAGTACCAGTGTCCCACCCACTCTATCTGCCTTCACTGTTCATGATGAAAAGCTGTCAGTAGTGCCATCTTTCAAATATCTGGGGAGCATTCTCTCTGAGGATAGCGGCATTGACAATGACATCCAGAGCCGCATTAAACAGGCATCAGCTGCCTTTGGAAGACTTCAGTGTAGAGTCTTTCAGAACAGGAGCCTTCGTCCCTCCACTAGGGTCACCGTATACCAAGCGGTCTATGTCACCACCCTCCTTTAAAGCTGTGAAGCTTGGGTAACCTACAGCCATCACATCAAGTCCTTGGAGCGCTTCCACATAAGCTGCCTCCAGCGCATCCTGGGAATTACCTGGCATGAGCGGGTACCTCACACTGAAATACTTGTAAAGACCAACTGCAGAAGTATTGAGGCTATGGTCACCCAGCGTCAGCTGCAGTGGCTGGGGCACGTGATAAGGATGCCCCCATGTTGGCTACCCCACAGAGTGTTATACGGCCAGCTACGTCATGGTCGGTGCTCAGCTGGAGGTCCGAAGAAGCACTATAAGGATCAGATAAAGAATGCTTTAAGGAAGTGCAAGATCAGACGTGAGGACCTGGAGGAGGTTGCTGCTGACCGTACAACTTGGCGACAGCTGTGGAGGGACGGGGTTCGTATTCTGGAGATGGAAAGGACAACCAGAAGACAGCAGAAGAGAGCCAGGAGAAATGTAGCCATGGTTGCCACCACTACCACATATACATGTCCCACCTGCAATAGAGCTTGTGGGTCCAGGATAGGACTATATAGTCATCAAAGATCTCACGTTAAAGGAGTGGACATCATCATCTGATTTCGATGGACAACCGAAGAAGAACAATTGTCTCGCACAGTTGATTCATCCAGTTGTATCCCAAATTCTGTTTTTTGTAGCTCTGTGCATAGTTGATATTCAATATCTTTATTCATTTTGTCATTACGACGAGCTACAGAGCTATTACTCAGAGAATTGATTTTAAAATACTGGTATCCATTTTGAGAACAGTGGTGAGCACTTCTAATACTACAGGCACTTGTATGAGATTTTACACACTTTGCTATCATTTTGGAATTGTTATAAGAAGCAATGAGACCACTATCAAAGTCATTTTTAGCTTCCTTGGCAAATTACTTGCGTGTGCAACACTTTTCAAATGCTTCTTTCATCTTCTGGAACTGAGTAATACCATAAGTAGCCTTTTCATGGTCTCTTTTACAGGAGTGTTCCTGCAACCTTGATAGTTTCATGGCTTCACTAGACAGTACAGTATTACAAATAAGACACATGAGGTGTCACTGACCTGACAGGAACAGAATAAAACCATACTCCAGATATGTAACATCGTATTGACACACTTTCTGTAGTTCCTGTTTCTTAGCAGGATTAGAATTCAAGGCTTCACTGCCTTCAGACTCATAGAGTACGTATTTATTCATCATTAATGGGGCTAAGTTAAAATAAAAAATTAACACAAACTGGGAATGTCTATTGAATGTTGACAATGACAGTGAGTTGACACGGATGGAACGATGGTAGCAGCACGCACAGGAATGGTGAAGTGAAGATGAAGACAATCACAACAGTGAAAATTACATTGACAAGGATTCAGACTGGAATCTGAATGTTAGTTGGTAAAGAGCTGGTATTTGGCAAGCTACCTTTATACTGTTCCAGTTAGTAAAATTGTCCATAATATGTAAGGTCTCATAATTCCAAAGATGGTTCTTGACCGCACATATGAAACCGAGGTCACTTTGAACATCTCAAGAGGAATCCTCGGGGTTGACAGGTTCACTGATTGGTACCATTTAACTGTTTGGTTCCAGCCAGTGCTGTATTGTTCCTTAGATCAGTCGAGAACTGCTAAATTCCACGAACTCGTTCCATGCCAGGAGTCAAGGGGAACTGCTGGGCACCCTGGTTGCTAATTTATGAATCCCCAATAATGTCCATTTGGTTGGTAAGATTGGATGAGAATGCCGAGTTCCAGACATGTGACAATGAGTGTTCACTGCCTGGAGAGCTATTGTTCTTCCCCTGTTCCAGAGCCTCATCTGTTTTTGTTTTGGAAGTGTCTGCTCTACTAGTGGTCAGTCAGGTCTCATACTTCAAGTCAGGGTGTCACTTACTGCACCCCCCAGAATCTTGAACACCACCCAATGACTTCTATTTCCCCTAACACCCCCTTAGGACATGTAACTGTTGGCAATCACTGGGTTTGAGTATTCCATTCAATCTGGTTGTCCCATTATGTGGAGGATGTGGAGACTTTGGAGAGGGTGCAGGAGTGTTTTGCAGGATTCTGCCTGCACTCGAGTGCATGTGCTACAAGGAGAGATTGGCCTACAGTACTTGGGTTGTTTGCTCTGGAGAAGTGGAGGCTGAGGGCGAGAAATGATAGGAACTTATAAGATTGCGAGAGGCACAGATAGAGCTGACAGCTGATATCTTTTCCCAGGGTTGAAATGTCTAATACTATTTCAGGTGAGAACGGATAAGTTCAAAGGATGTATGCAGCACGGAGTTTTTTGTTTTGCACAGTGTACAGGGCGTCTGGAAAGCACTGCCTGGGGTTGAAATGGAGGGAGGTACAACAGAGAGCTTTAAGCGGTGTTTTGGAGAGGCACATGAATGCACAGCAAATGGAGAGATATCGACCGTGTGGAAAAGAGGGATTAGTTTATATGGGTGGTTAATTACTAGTTTAATTAGTGCAGCATACTGTTATAGGCTAAGGGCCTGTTCTATGTGATATTGTTCTATGTTTTAAAGTGAAGGCCAACTAGAAACTAACACATTATGAAAATTATTAAAACAACAGATCAATGAAAGCAGGGAGCAGCAAGGCAATGTGAATAGATTGCTATGGAAAATAACTCTGTTGATAAGTAGGGATCATGAATGTCACTGGATATGAAATGATCATTCTATGAGAAGCTTTCTGCTAGGCAACTGAGGACGAAGTGTCTATGATAGACTCTGGTGTAACTAGCATTAAAGGTCAGTGCTTAGTTTGCTGATTTTCAGTGCTAATGTAATAAATCTCCACATCATTTTCACTTTTTACCAACCCTGTAATCTCCACCATCTACAGTTCTCAGATATCATGCTCCTTTACTTCTGCAATTTAATTACTCCACTGTCAGTAGTTGTTGCTGTCGGGCCCAAACCTTAGAAATTTATTAACTTCTCTATCTCTTAACCTGTCCCTTTATGTTCCTTGAGAAAACTTGGTCAGTGCCATTGAATTATCAGAGTCAAGGTTATAGAGAGCACGGAAAAAGCCTCCCAGGCCACTGAGCCTGTACTGACCACTTAAGCACCGATTTACGCCAATCCTACCCCAATCTATTTTTGCTACCTATAATTCCGTCAATTGCCACTTCCCCAGACAATACTCACTAGAGCTGATTTACACCGGCCAGTTAACATACCAGCTTACACACATTTACAATGGGGGAAGAAACCGGAGACCTAGAGAAAGTTCATGTGGTCATAGAGACAACGTACAGGTAACAATGGAAATCAGGACTGCTGGAATTGTGAGTTACATTCCCTCACATGTTCCCTCACAAAATGATCATTTGTGGCCATGCAGCAACTGAGTAGTGGGCATCAAAGACATTTATTGGTTCTGTCCTTCCTAAATGCCACCTTCTTTAATGGCAGGTTATACACAATAAATGGTTGATCCTTATATCATTATGATAAGAGAGTTGCTAACCGGCATCCAACTCCATACAATAAGCTCAACATTTTGATTCCATAATCAACGTATACTTTGGTGTCCTACCCTTTGTGAAGACTGGAGAGACTGTAGTCATGCAGCAGTTAATGCTGCCTCACAGGTTAAGAGACCGGGCTTCAATCTTAAACTTACTAACCCATTTTCCTAGTGACTCATCCCAGAGCTCTGGACTCCAAATGTGGGCAGGTTAGTAGGTTAACTAGCTACCATAAATTGCTTCTCATGTAACTGCGTAGTAATTGACTAGTAGAAGTCTGCGGTGGTGCTGTGAGATGCTGGTAACGTCAGGGACAGAAATAATAGGATTATTGTCGATGGGTGCTTGACGGTCAGTGTGGATACAGGGCGTGAAATGCCTGTTCTGGTACCGTATTACCCCTTAATTTGTAGCAGACTTGGGGAGTTAATGGACAAAACTGTTATAATACAGTTACAACACAGGTATCTCTCATAACTTTCCTCAGCTACACTACACTTGGCCTCTAGGTAATGCAGTAATTATTACAAAAATGATTTATGCTCAGCAAACTACAGCCTCTTAATAAACCTTCAGCGGCAGTTCTGATGTATTAAGTAATTTTAGTTTTGCGCACTGATGTCCATATCGTGAACTTATTACTTGAAAATTCTGCTTATCTTGGCACAGCTCACTGTTGTTAATTATTGGTCAAGAAAGAAACCCTGGTCTGTAACTCAGAATAAATAAAACTCAAGAAATATTTGTTGCACATTCTGGGTTTATATGATTCTGAGAGAAAAACATCCTCACAAATCCCTTCATATTTATAAATAGCAAGCTCTTGCCAACCCATGCTCATCGAACTGCAGATCTGTTATGTGTTATTTGACTCTATAGCCAAGCCACAGCAGCTATTATAATGTCATAGAGGTTGTACTGCAAGAATTAACAGTTTATATACTGTAGCAAATTTGCAAAAGTGTAATAAAATGTCATCAATAATAGCTGCATGACAAGGAACAAATTAAGCTATTGACAATCATATTGAAGCTTTCAAGCTTCTTTTCCATCACTCATTTCCTGGAGGTGATCCTATTTGTGTAATAATAATTCCTCTAATTTGACAATAAATCTGTATCTCTAACATTTTTTTAATGGTGTCCCTTCTCCCTTCTTTTAATGACTGTTATCTGACCTATCCATTTGCCTATCAACTGGCTTTGAAGAACCCATTGTCCAGCATGTTATTCTCATCTGGAAATCATTTCTTTCTTTAATTTCAATAGTTGGACTTTGTAGTCGCCATAAAATAATGGTGCTTAACCACTGGCCTTAACAAAAGTTGCCCATTTCAGCAACCTCAGAGGCAAAGTACTCTCCTTTTCCAATATTGGTTGCCATCAGGCACCATTTCAAAGGGATAGCTGGTTTCAGCTGCAAAGATCTCATTAAACCTGCAGAGCAGGCAATTACATTGAATAATTCTCACAGATGACAAACCAGGAAGAGAAAAAACAATTCATTTCAAACAGCATAAAATGGCACACACGTAAGTGACTGAGATGGAAACTAAAATGTCATAAACAATCACAATCAAAAATAAAAGGTCTAGTACAAAATTTAGTTATAGGCCATCATTTCAGAGTGCAATTATCACTTTGAACAAGACTGAGTACTTATTTACTCTGATTTTCTGGGTATTTTGGAGGCTGGTCTGTAAATACTTGACCTTTTCATCAAATCATTCATTTCCCCTGATTACGTAGGAAAAGGTTTCAAAACAGCACAGCCAGAAGAGCAGCACTGAATCGCTATCATAAGATGTGGGATTTTGTTGTTGATCTGTGCACAAACAAAATTCCCAATACTGTCTGTAGTGGATTGCCAATGTGCATGACAGTTCAGTCATCGTTACCTAAGTAAAGTCCAGGCTAATCTCATATGCTCTGTTCCAGTTAATTAAACATCTAATGACTTACAATAATTCCTAGCTCAATCACACCTCTTCATAAACTACAGTACAGATTTTGGTGATACGTATGTAAAATCAGGGCTCCATTGGACCATGGTACAAGAAAATGCATTCCAGTAACTAATTATCATTTCAAAAGTTAAAGACCAAATCTGTGCATGATGCTGATGTGCTGTTTGGGTTCCTTGAGGAAACATGGCTGGCCAGCAGCTCATGAAGAGTAGAATAAAATCCTGCAGCTACTGACAAAATACTAGAGAGTTGAACATACTTTCCTCAAGCCTCATTTGAATAATGAAGTTTAGGGAATTCAAAGGGAAAGTGAATCAAAGTTCAAAGTACATGTATGTCACCATATACAAACCCAAAATTCATTTTTCTTGCTTGCGTACTCAGTAAATCCAAGACACATAACAGAATCAATGAAAGACTGCACCCGACAGGATGGGCAAGCGATCAATGTGCAAAAGACAACAAACGCTGCAAATAAAAAAGAACAACAAATAACAATAATAATAATAAGCAAGCAATAAATATTGAGAACATGAGATGAAGAGTTCTTGAAAGTGAGTCCATAGGTTGTAGGAACAGTTCAGTGAAGTTGGGTGAAGTTGGGTGGGTTTAAGAGCCTGATGGTTGGAGGGTAACTGTTCCTGAACCTGGTGATGAATCAGCTACTGGAGCTCCTGATGGCAGCAGTGAGAGAGAGCATGGCCTGGATGGTGGGGGTCCTTGATAATGGATGCTGCTTTCCTGTGACAACGCTTCGTGTAGATGTGCTCATTAGTGGGGAGGACTTTACCCGTGATGGACTGGGCTGTATCCACTATTTTTTGTAGGATTTTCCATTCAAGGGTTTTGGTATTTCTATATCAGGTTGTGGTGCAACCGGTCAATATACTCTCTACTGCACATCTATAGAAATTTGTCAAAATTTTAGAAGTCATGCCAAATCCTTGTAAACCTCAAAGGAAGTAGAGGTACGCTGTGCTTTATTCATAATTGAACTTGCTGTACATGCTACCCAGGATAAGTCCTCCGAAACGGTAACACCGAGGAATTTAACATTGCTGACCCTCTCTACCTCTGATCCTCTGGTGAGGAGAGGCGCATGGACCTCCGATTTCCGCCTCCTGAAGTTAATAACCTGCTCCTTGGTCTTGCTGACATTGAGTAAGAGATTGTTGTTGTGGCACCACTTAGCCAGATTTTCAACCTCCTTCCTTTATGCTGATTCATCACCACCTTTGATTCTACCATCGACATCAGCAAGCTTAATATACGGTGTTGCAGCTATGCTGAGCCTCTCAGTCATAAGTACAAAGTGAGAAGATCAGGGGGCTAGGGACATAGTCTTGTGTTGCAGCTGTGCGGATGGAGAACATGGTGCTGACATTGTTGTCAATCCGAACTGAATGGAGTGTGCAAGTGAGGGAATCGGGGATCCAGTTGCACAAGGAGGTATTGAAGCCTAGGATTGGAGGCTAATTGAATAGTTTTGAGGGGATAATCTTACTGAATGCCGAGCCGTAGTCAATAAGCAGCCTGCTGATGTATATACCTTTGCGGTCTAGATGTTCCGGGTTTGAGTGAAGAGCCAATTAAGTGGCACTGTTGGGGAACCTGTTGTGCCACTAGGGGAACTGGAGTGAATCCAAGTCACCTTTCAGGCAGGAGTTGATATATTTCATCGCCAGCCTCTCAGAGCACTTCATCACAGTGGATGTAAGTGTTACTGGATGAGTCTTTGAGGCAGGTCACCACATTCTTCTTAGGCCGTGATATGATTGAAGCCCGCCTAAAGCAGGTGGATACCTCAGACTGCCAAAGTGAGAGGTTAAAAATATCGGTGAACACTCCAGCCAGTTGATCAACACAGGTCTTTAGTACTTGACTAGGTACCCTGGTTGGGCCATGTGCTTTCCATGTGCTCATCCTCCTGAAGGATGCTCTCATGTCAGCCTCAGAGACTGAAATGACAGGGTCATCAGGGGCTGTGGAAGTTTGTGAATATTATTCCATGCTCTAATGGTCAAAGCGAGGATAGAAGGCATTGATCTCATTTGGGAGAGAAACCCTGTTGTCTCTGATGTTGCTTGGTTTCATTCTGTAAGTGGTAATAGCAGTCAAGGCCTACCACAGC
This sequence comes from Mobula hypostoma, assembly GCF_963921235.1. Lineage (NCBI taxonomy): Eukaryota > Metazoa > Chordata > Chondrichthyes > Myliobatiformes > Myliobatidae > Mobula > Mobula hypostoma. The sequence goes on along the minus strand of NC_086103.1, from coordinate 65,864,455 downwards.
TGTCGTGCGTCCCTCAGTGAAGCAAGTTCAGTCTGGCATTACTGCTTCACCCATGAGATGGCTTTCTAGAGATTGTATCTGGATATACTGTATCTTACTTGGTTGCCAGACCTGAATGCCGCTGATCTGTCTCTCACCAGACTGCAGATCTCATGGTTCATCCAGGGCTTCTGGCGGGGGAAGACTCTGAAGGACTTTGTGAGGACACACTCTTCTATGACTGTTTTTATAAAGCAGGTGGGTACCTCAGACTGCTCAAATGAGAGGTTAAAGGTATCAGTGAATACTTCATCCAGATGATCAGCACAGGTCTTTAGTACTTAGCCAGCTACCCTGTCTGGGCCATGTGTTTTCCATGTGTTCACCCTCCGGAAGGATACAACTGTGCTCTATTCGTCCAGATCCTCTGATGAGCCCAGTCCACCAATTTGATGCAATCCCACAACCGCTCATCTACCTCCTGCAACCACCTCTTTGTTGTCCTTGTCTCTGGAGCCTTGCTCTTTAACCTCTGCCTGTCTGCAGGTAGGAGGAGGACAGCCAAGTTATGAGATTTCCCAAAACGCGGCCTAGGCAAGGAATGGTATACCATAGTATAGATGTGGCCTAGTGTGTTGGGATCCCTGGTGCTGCAGCTCATGGTAATGGGCAGATATTTCTTCTAACAGCCTGACTGAAGTGCCTTCTATGACTTTAAATGTGTCAGGGTGGGCTGTTTCTTGTTACTTCCTGAATATTAGTTCCTGAAGAGATGCTTTCTCTATTATTTATTCTTTGTCTGGGATCAATGTTTTGTTAACAAGGCCTGCATTTATTGCACATCCCTAATTGCCCTTGATAAGGTGCTGGTGAGCTGCAGTCCTTCTGTTGAAAGTGAACCGTACGCTGTTGCGATTGCGAAATGCAGAAGTTAGATCCAGAGGCAATGAAAGAATAATGATGTAGTTACAAATTGGAAAGGTGTGTAATCTAAAGAGGAACATCTACAGTGCTGTGCTCCGTTCCCTCTAACATAACGAACTCGTAAGCGAGGCTTTCGATCTACTCCGGGCTGCTCCAGGGTTTGGATCTGAGGACTCAATTTGGTTCGGAATGCTGTTGTTCTCTTCAATTGTTAGCATGATTTTTGCTTTTTTTCTTCTACACATTGGGTGTTGGTCTTTAATTTATTTTTCTTTAATTATGTTCTTTTGGGTTTCCCGATCTGTGGTACTTGTAAGCAAACAAATCTCAAGGTTGTATAATTCATGCATTCTTTGATAATAAATGTACTTTGAATCTTGAGCGTAGGTGGTGGATAACAGTGGTGTCATCTGTAGATGTTAAACACTTCTCCCTCTCCGCTCCTTCTCTTCTTGGAGAAATATGCTGACATTGATGAGTGGAAATAATTGGGACATTTTCAGGGAAAAGACCAGTAGTGGACTATAGGGATCAGTGTATGTGCCCCTTCAAGAGTAAATGCATGATATGGGATAGAGAGGTCAAGAAATTGGCAGATGGAATAAGGTTCGTCCATCGTCATCGATAAAGACCTCGACACCATTAGTTGCTAACTCGACACTCAACCCAGCATAGATGGAAAGCATGCCCGGGAATGGCTCGACTGGATTCGAACTCGGGAACCTTCGCTCCCGGCGTCCGGCGCTGAAGTCCACCAGCCGGCTATGATGGTGTTGAGACTAGCGCTTGATTTGGATTTAAGTGAGGGAGAGTTGTGCAGTGTCAGCCTCACTCTCTCTTCCCAATTCCCATCTGGATCCAGTGACAAGACAAGAGTCGAGATGGCTGGAGATGGGACCGGGATGTTTTCTGTGTCTTGTCATGCTCTACGCATTCCACGACACTTGCAGAGACCGCCTTCTTGACCGTTGGACCTTCCATTGGTCTCGTCCGCTCAATCCGCAGAGTCTGTCTTCACATGCTGGGATATACAACTCTCTATCTCACCGAGGGTTTGAGAGCTGTCGGCTACCCTCACCTGGTTTAGCCGGCTTGTCAAAGCTGTTGCCCAGGGTGTGGTCATTGTCGCATGCAAACAGCTACGGGGAGCCACAGGTGAGAGCTGAGTGCCAGGTGGGGACCAAAGGTGGACAAACTGCCCTGAAAAAGATGCAACATGCTCCCCCACCAGAGGTGCTACCCCTCCCTGATGCCCCATACACCCTGGCAGATGGCATACAATGCAGGAAAATGTGAAACTGTCCACTTTGGTGAATATAACAAAAAGTATGTTTAATGGTGAGAGACTGGGAAATCTTGACATTCAAGATGAACTGAATGGGGATGGTGTACAAGTCACTTGAGATCAACATGCAGTAATAGATTAAGAGGTCTGTTGAATGGTTTACTAAGCTTTGCATATATAAGGTTTCATTATACAAGTAAGAAAGTTGTATTGCAGTTATATAGGACCATGATGAGACCTGGAATATTGTGGTCAGCTTTGGTCTCTTTACCTAAAAAAGAAAGTAATTTTCATTAAGGCCCTGCAGCGAATGTTCAAGGAGAATGGATTTGAGAAAAGAGGAAAGATTGAGTAGATTGACAGGATGGATGGAGATATGATGTCAACTGGACTGGGGACTTTGTTGAGGAATAAGTAGTAAGTTCCTTAGAACTGATAAAAAGAAGAATTTCTTCACTCAGTGAGGTTGCATTTTTGAAATTCTCTATCCTGTAGAGCTGTGGATGCTCACTTGTTATGTTCATTCAGGATATATTTCTGAATATTAGAGGAATCAAAAGATATGGAGACAATGCAGAAATATGGTGCTGAGGTGGAAGATCTGCCAGGAGGAAGCCCTATTGTCTGGATAGCCTCTTCCTGCTCCTAATTCTTACGTGCTTGCTGCCAAGGTTTGACCCAGGACCTCTTTGTGCTCTGGTTAGCCTGATGGGCAATTTACTTGTTCACTGGCCGAGGTTTAATTAGAATATGTAAAATGACTCCTATGCTTCCATTCAGGGAAGGATTTCAATCAGCCACTGAACTCACCGTCACGCACCACTCCCAGCCTGCTCCCCCTCCTTAGGCATTGCCTGACTTTGTGAGCATTTCAACATTCTCTCAAGAGGCTGCTGGAGAACAGGAAATGGAATTCATGTACGTAGTGATTGGGCAGAGGCCACAAATTCTTTGCTAAAATGAGTACACCAATGAAAAAAAAAGGATGGAATTGATTGCTACTTTCCGGCTCTCCTGAATCTGCCTTCCTCAGACATTCATGTGTCACTATGGAGACAGCAAAAGCACTCTCATCCTCCTAGCATTTTCAGGTTATACTATTACTGCAGCAATAATTGGCAAGACCTAAGGAAGCTGTGACTTAACAGTCTGTTGGTTCAGTAATAATGCAGAAGCAAAAAGCAGATTACAGCGTATGAAATGCCCAACATAAATTCACTTACAAAAATAATTATGTGCATACAAACAGAAATTTAAATAATATCCATCTTGATTCACATCACCTTCTAAATGAGATCAGAGTTGTTTGTCAATTATTATGAGGACTGGCATTTAGCCTGGGTTAGTTCCTACTCCAACCCGCGAGGTTTACTTTGGGAAATAATTTGCCTAAATTTACAATGTTAATGAGGCTCCTGGAAGCCTGCAGTGCAACCTCATTCAGTCCTTCAAATCTGTCTATTGAAAAATTGGCTGTAATGATAGATCAGGCATGGGAGGTCACAGCCATACTTCCTCATCCACATCTGTTACTGCCTGTGCTCTCCTCTCAGTCGATCTGTATGAGATGGCCTTGTGTTCCACTTGGAAAAAAAATGCCTTAACACCATTCTTGTTACAAAATCATCATGTTATATAGGACATTCAGCGAGCCTGCACGAGGCTGCGGTGTCAGCCTTTCTGTTTATTCAGTGGGCCATTTATTGAATTGCACTGAACTCAGTATCTTTTATCTGGAAATTTTGGGTCAGATTCTTAAGATGAATTAGCACCAACCACAGTTGGTGAATTGATCCAATAGCTGCTCACAATCGAATCTGCTGGTCTCTAAGGACTTTCTTTAAAGCACACAGCTCAGCAGATAATATACTTAGCTCTGTATATTCATATTTAGGAGCTAGCATTCATGATAAAACCTAACATCAGTTTATTTGTTCAAAATATGACATTTTACTGAAAGCAACCTTCATAAATCCAATGCTACTATACTACAATTGTCACTACAGACAAATGGTGGAACGGTGGCTCAGCCAGTCGGCACATAACTCATTGACCCGGGTTCAGTCCTGATCCCCAGTGCTGACTTGTGTGATGTTTGTGCATCTCCGTGGCCATGTGCGTTTCCTCCGGGTGCTCTGTTTTCATTCCTCATCCCAACGATGTGAAGGTTGGTAGGGTAATTGGTTACTGCCAAGGGCCCCTAATGTGTAGGTCATTGATAGAATTTGGGGAGAAATTGGTGGAAACATGGAAAGAATAAAATGGATTATTTTTAATGAATGGTGCTTGATAGTGTGGATTCAATGGGCTGAAGGGTCTGTTTTTGTGTTGTATGACTCTAAACATTTCATTCAAATGTTACTCACATAACAGTGACTTGAAAATGTAACTGGCTCAAATTCTACCGAATTCAAACATCTGAGATCATTTTAATTAAAAGAGTGAAATCTTCGTCTTTGACCATCAATGCTAAAATTGTCATTTAACCATTGTATACTTTTTCCATGTCCAAGTCCTTTGGCTTTAATAGAGTGCAGTTTGGGTAAACAACAGCTGATCCTCATTCCCATGTCTTTGATTCTAATCTGAGACAAGTTTCTCTCTACAAGGAACACTATAGTTCATTTTGTTGGAAACATACGATTCTCTTGAACCATTACCTTTCAATGCCTCTCAAGTAGTTGTCTGCTATAACTGGAATGAACATAAAGTTCAGGTGTAAAATCTTCTGAAGATTATCTAATATGGCAGATCTTTTTAGATGGTTTGAGGGGTGGTAGGAGGGACCTTTATGACAGACTGTGGTTTCTGGTAGGAAAACATTGATTTTGATTCATTTATCAAGGCCATGATGAGTTAAGTTAGTGAGCATCAATAACACTACCTGTGAATGGTTGGAACTAGATGTAAGGGAAGAAAAATCTTAAGGATCGGTGGAAAGAAGATCTACTCAAGTAAAGTAAGTCCCAGACTTGCATGCAGAGTCCAGAAATTAATGACAGATTTGGAGATTAGGTTGGGAAGCCTCTGGACCAATACAGAGGATCAGCTTAACTGGGATACACCAATATTAAACTGGGAAAACTGCCATTGGATCCTGGGTCAGAAAAGACCTGGTGAAAATCCAGAAGTGTTTTGAGTTACTGCACCTTTGGGTAAAACAGGTAATACAGGTTATTTTTCTAAATATTGTTTTAATTTTAAGTTTTTAATTATTCTGGTTATGTATTTTAATTAGATTGATGTTTCTAATTTTCAAGATTTTTAATGCATTTTTAAATTATGTACCATAATTGTAACAGTTTTAAATATTGGAGGCATGTTGAAACTCTTAAACTGATTTGATAGTTTGAGAGATCATTGCTCCAGTGGGAGAATCTAAAACTTGGGGTCATACTCAAGATTGCCCATTTAGAACAGAGTGCTAGATAAATTTCTAGCAATCCTCCACTTCAGAAACCAGTTGATGCTCAGTCTGAAGTCTGGTGGACACAAATGGAATCAGGTAGGCAAGTGTCCGAAGTGAATTAATCTATTGGAGTGGCCAAGTAGATTCAATGGGCTGTATGGTGTTGTTCTGCTCATATTTCTCGTGTTCTTGTTGCACATTCCCAATTGCTCTTGAAGTGAATGTCTTTCTGGGTGATTTCAGAGGTCAGTAATAGCCAATCAGATTCCTTCAGCTGTGGGATCCCATAGCAAATTGGCCAAGCTAAGATTTTCTTCCCTAATTGACATTAATGAATCAGATGCTATTTTATTGGTACTTTGGTTATCATTACTAATAGCATCTTTTTAAATTCCAAGTTTTCATTTAATACGTTAACTGACTGAAAATGACCTAGTTGCTATGGTGGTACTTGAACCCACATGTCCAGAGCTTAACAAACAATACTGGTTCCCCTTACACTGCCATCTATGTACACTGCCAGACTCAGGTACTGCCTGCTTCATCACATACCATCATTGATCCAACAGCAGTCTTTGTATATCAAGGCCTTATTAATGTTAATATGTTGACTGTGCCTTCCTCCAATTTGAATGACTGCAAGACTCAGACCACGCTTCACAGCTTACACACACTGCAGGGTATTCAACTACAAAACTCTCATCACTCACGCTCATCGACAAACTTCTCACACAGGCAGCCAAGTGAGCGGCATCCAGCAAGGCCACATGTTCTTATCCTCAGGGACGAGACCACGTTGTCATGGTAATGACAGAGCTGAAATCATCAAAAATGATAACTTCCTGCTCAGAACACGAGAGATTCTGCAGATGCTGGAAATGGACACACAGAAGGCTGGAGGAACTCAGCAGGTCAGACAGCATCTATAGAGAGGAATAAAGAGCCAACATTTTGTGCTGAGTCTTCTCACAGACCTGATGAAGGGTCTTGGCCAGAAATGTTTGCTCCTTATTTCTCTCCATAGATGCTGCCTGACTGCTGAGTTCCTCCAGCATCTTGTGTGTGCTACCTTCCTGGTCAGTCCTCTTTTCTCCATTCCACCGCCCCCTCAAGTCACTCTCTCTTCTGAGTTACAAACTGCAGATGGTGCAACTCCTCCAGTCTTCGCCCCAGTTTCTGTTACTTCATCCCTGCCCTTAGGTCCTTCTCGTTTGCAATGCACATGAGCTTCTGTCTTGTCAAGAGTGCAGGGAAGCATCAGGAGAGCGACAATGAAGCCACACCATCATTCAATCTTACACTCACAGACAGTGCAAATATTGATAGAAATCTTCTGCATAATTTCAAGACAAGAAAGCATTTGTCCTGCGTGGTTCTGCCCTCCATGTTTTATGAATTTGCTTGAGATATCGGATACATCTAGTCTGGTGCAGGAACTGAGACAAAGTGTCAACTTCTTGGAAGATTTTAATGCGGGAGGATTCAGATTAAAAAATTCAGTGGGGCAGCTTGAGGACTGAGGATGAGTTTGGTGCCACGGTAACGTAGCGGTTAGTACGGCGTATTGCAGCTCGGGCGATCCGGAGTTTGGAGTTCAATTCTGGCGCCACCTGTACGGAGTTTGTACATTCTCCCCGTGAACGGTGTGGGTTTTGTGTGGGTGCTCCAGTTTCCTCCCACAGTCCAAAGACGTTAGAATGTTAATTGGTCATTGTAAATTGCCCATTGCTTAGGCTAGCGTTAAGTAGGTGGATTGCTAGGTGGTGCGGCTCATTGGGGGAAGGGTCTGTACTGTATCTCTAAACAAATAAATAAACAATGAAATGCCATGAGAAGCCTACCAGCAAAGTTGTTTGCACAGAAGCTGCTGGAGTCCAGCTCCAGTGTGATCCAGAGCTGAACAGGGTTTGGAAGCTCTTGCTTTCTGCACAGAATTGGGAATCGCGAATCTAATGGCGATCAGCAACAGTTGACGATGTCTGTGTTTCCACTCTATCATGGACGGCAGCACCCAAGGGAATTATTCTGGCTCTTGTGGACTGCAAGCTGCTGTTCTCTCCTGGGATGAGAGCAAACCTCCAGCTACACACTGATGTTGGTTAGCAAACCCACAGTGGATCTCCCCAGGCTGAGATGGTGTAAACTGAAGCAGTCCTTTTTGTTTTCAGAGCTCTTTAAGGCCATTCACCAAGTCCCTGCAGATCTCTCACATTGTCAGCAACCTTTCACCCGACATTCTGCAATCACTGATCTAGCTGAACAGACAAAGCAAGGGGGCAGGGGCTATTGCCAAGGTTGATTCATGTAAGGAAGAGACCAAACTTTAACATATACATTTGGACTGAAGTCAGAGATGAGATGGAGGCCAGACACTGGCAAATCTGCTTTCTACTGCATTGCTGGGCTTGGCATTGTATCCAGGGGCAGAGAAAATAATACAGAGTTGAGGAACCTTGTACACCTCGGCATCACAGTTTAAAACAGGTGTGGCTGGCCTAAGTGACTTTATCCTACTTAATGTGCAGAATCACCACCCTGAAATTTTTTGCGAGGAAGTGGTAGAACAAATTGATAAAGGCAGAGCGTGGTTGTGGTGTATGTGGATCTTAGGAAGGCATTTGACAAAGTTCCCCATAAATAGAAACTTGGCTGTGTGGATTTGGAATTGGCTTGCCCACGAAAAGTCAAAGGTGGAGGCCAGCAGACAGTGGTGTTCCTGTAATGAACTCTTCAGGCCTGTGTGGGATGCCAAAGAGTGTTGGGCTCTAAGGTTTTTATAACATCTGAATTTGTTAGTTGTCATTTAGCGAGTCATTAATTGTTTGGAGTTCCTTGTATTTTTCTTAAGCAGCTCACTCTTTGTAACGGGGTCTCCTGGTACTTTCTATTTAAGCTTGTCAAGTTTATCTTGATCGGGTTAGAAATTCTGTGTTACTTGTGTTATTTAAGCGGATGCCCGATTAGTGTTATTGTGGGGCCCTAGTGTTGAAAGTGTTACTTCTCAGAGTGTTGCTTGGCCGAGCCACTGATGTCCTTTTGGAATGATTATGAATAAACTCTCATCACCGTCTCTACATCAGAGTCTGTCTTTCCTCTGCATTTAGATTCTGATATTGCTAGCGCACATTGTGATAGAAGGAACCCACCAAGCAATGGACCCAGTGGAGGGTGAACAGCAGTGCTTTGACATTGGTCAGGTTTAGGTGAGAATATCATCTATTTTTAAGATCTCATTCTGAGTTTCTCAAGTTTATGTTCTGAGTCTCCCTAGTCTATGTTTTGAGTTTCTCAAATTTATGTTCCGAGTCTCTCTAGTCTATGTGCTGAGTTTCCCAAGTCCTCATTCTGACCTCCTCTAATGTACGTTCTCAGTTTCTCTTCTGACCTTTTCAACTGGCTTCCAGTTTTGGGGTCCCATGGCTCAGCCCTGCATTATAATTAGCACTTCAAGCAAGCTTATCAATAAAGTTAGTTTGATTCAACAAATCAGCATTCAAGTCAATAGAGCAAATTTTGGAAGAAGTTGCCCTTTCCTGTTGTTATGCCTTGCAAGTAACGGTATGCTTTTGTTAAGGTCAAGTCAATGTTCGGAAGGATGCTATTGGGAATAATTGAAATAAGCTTGCATGGCAACTACTCCAGTAGGATGGACTAACCTTTTACACAATATAATTCCCTTTTGTCTGTTCTGATGACTGATGCTAATGGTAGCAAGTGTTCCAATGTACAGTAATTTGAGTTTGCAATGCTGAAGAGCCCTACTTCAAAAGCTGATCCCTAGCTGGAGTGCACAAACACACAAGTAAAGTAACTGTATCAAATTAAATCAAGTTCAATCGTTATTCAAGCCATACATGGATACAGCCGAATGAGACATCGTTCCTCTGGGGCCAAGATGCAAAAACATACATGTGCATACAAACGAGAGAGGGAAACAAGAGAGCATAGTCACATAAGAAAACTAATTTTCAGTCTTAGCCCCTGAGAGATAAGTCCTGCAAATTGATGGTTCCCGGAAATCCAGCCCGTAATTCCATCAAACCACCACTGGAGGACAACACCAATAGGGGAGCCACCACCAAACCGAGCCCGGAGGCCATGCTACAATGCAAACCAGAGGACTGAGGTCTAGTACTAGCTACAACCTTGACGACAGTGGTGGCTTGCCACCTGTCTCACCACCAAACAAGGGAAGTAGGCCTGTGGAAATCAATGTCCAACAGGGTCTTGTGATTGCAACAGAAACGTCCAAGACGGTCACTCATAGTTTCACTGCACACCACCTCCATGCCAACTTGAAGGCACCAACTACAGTGCCTCTGAATAGCAGGTAACAGCATGGTCTCCACCCAGGTCAGCTTTTCTGAACCTGATCCGGTTTCTCCTGCGGCTTGATGGCCCAGTTCGAATCCCTCGGCCCAATGGCCTGGCTTGAATCCCTCGGCACGACGTCCTGGCTCGAATCCCTCGGCCTGATGGCCTGGCTCGAATCCCTCGGCCCGATGGCCTGGCTTGAATCCCTCGACCTTGCAGCCTGGCTTGAATCCCTCAGCCCAAAGGCCTGATGACCTGCTTCAAGTCTCTCGGCCTGATGGCCCAACTCAAAACCCCCAGCCAGATGGTCCGGCTTGAATTCCCAGGCTCAAAGGCCTGGCTCTAATCCCCTTGCCTGACAGCTCGGCTTGAATCCCCCAGCCCAATGGGCTGACGACCTTCCTCAAATCCCTCAGCCCGATGGCCTGGCTCTAATCCCCTTGCCTGATAGCTCGGCTTGAATCCCCCAGCCCAATGGCCTGACGACCTGCCTCAAATCCCCCGGCCCGATGGCCTGGCTCGAATCCCCCGACCTGGCAGCCCAGCTTGAATCCCTCAGCCCAAAGGCCTGATGACCTGCCTCAAATCTCTCAGTCCGACGGCCCAGCTCAAGACCCCTGGCTAGATCTCCCAGGCTCAAAGGCCTGGCTCGAATCTCCTTGCCTGACAGCCCGGCTTGAATTCCCAGGCCCAAAGGCCTGGCTCAAATCCACAGGCCTGGTGGCCCGTCTCATCATCTCCAGCTTGACGGCCCAACTCGACATTCCAGGCCTGACAGGTTGACTCGCCTTCTCTGAACCACTGGCCAGCTCTTACAACAGCCTGGTCAGCTTATCTGAACAATGAGCAGCTCACTGATGCGGTGGACCTGCTGTACAGGTAGTTATTGGAGTAAAGAATAGTCTAGTATGTATAAATTTTAACAAGGAAAATAGCACCTTTGGTTGGCCCCTGAGAGGCTGCTGCATGAATACAGTATGCACTGCCATCTTACTGCAAGGTTATTTAACCTCTTGATGAAAACTGAACTTTCATATAAGAAATGAAGCAAATCTACAGAGAGCCAGCTAGCTCGGCAATAAGAAAAGCCTGTCTATGCTGTCTCAGTTTGTAAAATTGGGAGTACAGCTTTCTGTATTTTAATTGCCTTTGGAAAAATAGTGAAGGGTCAAACACTGTGAGCAAGGTCCTTCCAGGATCCTTCTCTAGATTTCAAGTTTCATGTTTTCAAGGACTCAGTTTTCCGGGTCTCAAGATTTTTCCTGGTTCTCAGTGTCCCAGTCTAAATGTCCAAGGTTCTCAAGTCTCTCCAGGTTGTCAAGTTTCTCCAGGTCACTGATGGTCCTCCAGGTCATCCACGGACTTCCAGGTTGCTCATGGCCCTCCAGGTTACCAGGGACCTCTGGGTTTCCCAGAACTTCAAAGTGTCCCAGGGTCTCAAGGTTTCCAAGGACTTTTCAATGTTCTTCCCATCATGAGAACTCCAAAGTCTGTCTCAAGGAATTCCAGGTCTCCCTCTCAAGGTTTCGCTCGAGGTTCCCTTGCCCTGCTCAAGGTTCCCCTCCAGTTTCCTTGGTCTCTCTGTCTCTTGAGGTTCTCAAGTTTCCCCACTGTGGCCCTCTCCAGATTTTCCCAGACCTCTCTTGAGGTTTTCCAGGCCTCCCTCTTGAGGTCTCCCAGGGCCCCCTCTTGAGTGCCCAAGCTCTTTTAAGTCATCCCTGGATCTCAAGTTTTCAGGTCTCCCTAGCCATCAGGTGCCGACCATAGAGAGGTGGGTACTGCAATGAGCTCTTTGGGCCTGTGTGGGGCACTGGACAGCATTGGGCTCCAAGGTCTTTAAGAGCACCTGAATTAGTTAATTGTTGTTTAACTAGAGTTATCAATAATTTCGATTCCCTTGTGTTTTTCTTGAGCAATTTGCTCTTTGTAATATAGTCTCCTGCTGCTTTCTGCTTAAGCTTGCTAAGTTTAATTTGATAGGCTTCCCGAGATTCTGTGTTATTTGTAAGTGGATCCCTGATTAGCACGATTACAGGGTCCTAGCTTTGAGAATTTTACTTCTTGTGGTGTTGCTTGGCCGAGTCATCGATGTTCTTTTGGAATCATTATGAATAAACTCTATCACTGTCTCTACGTTGGAGTCTACCTTTCCTCCACACTTGCGTTCCGATTTTGCCAGCCCACATCCAGAGGGATCTGATCTGGAAACTCTGCTCTTTGTGATTTTTATAAATAACTTGGATGAGGAGGTGGAGGGATGTTTGCAGATGATACAAAGTTTAGTGTTATTGTGGATGGTGTAGAAGGTTATCATAGGTTATAATGGATATAGTCAGAATGCAGAGCTGGGCTGAGAAGTGATAGATGGAGATGACTCTAGAAAAATGATACACTTTGTTAGATCGACCTTGAAGGTGGAACACAAGGTTAAGGACAGGATTGTTAACAGTGTGGAGGAACAAAGGGATCTTGGGGTCCATGAACACAAATCCCTGAAAGTTGCCACACAGGTTGATAGGGTGGATAAGAAGGCTTATTGTATGCTGGCCTTCATTAGTCAAAGGCTGGTGATCAAGATCAAGACCTGCAATGTAATATTGCAGCTCTATGTACAGTAACTCTGCTTAGGCCACATTTAGCTTAACGTGTGCAGTTCTGGTCGTGTCATTATAGGAAGGCCGTGAGGGGCTGCAGGAGGAGATTGACCAGGTTGATGCCTGGATTAGAGAACATATTTTATGAGGAAAGGTTCAGTGAGCCAGGAGTGACCAAAGATAAGATATGACCGAATAGGACTAGATAATGAGAGGCATGTTTAAGAGACTCGTAGATAGGTACATGGAGCTTAGAAAAATAGAGGGTATGCAGTAGGGTAATTCTAGACAGTTTCTAGAGTAGGTTACATGGTTGGCACAACATTGTGGGCCGAAGGGCCTGTAATGTGCTGTAGAATTCCATGTTCTATCTTCTATGTTCTAGGCATACATAGAATGGATAACCAGCATCTTTTTCCCAGGCCAACAGTGACCAAAACCAGAGGACATCTTTTCAAGGTGAATGGAGGAAAGTTTAGGGGAGATATCAGAGGTAGTTTCCTTTTCACACAGAGTCTTAGGTGGCTAGAACACACTGTTGGGATGGAGGAGGAGGCTACTTCAATAGGGACATTTAAAGGACTCTTAGATAGGCATATGTATGCAAAAAAAATAGAGTTATGGGCTGTTTAGGAGGGATTCCCTGTGGTGTAGGTTTACACAGGTTGTTACACATCATGGTCCAAAGGGCCTGTAAGATGCTGTAATGTTATAAGATCTATAAAGTTAGCTCCAGGTAAGTAGTTGGTTTTTTAAAAAAAATTGCTAGATCTTAATGTTTTAAATTAATAGACATTTAAAAATAAAGGGGCTGGCTGGTGGTGCAATGACATCGGTGCCGGACCCAGGAGTGGAGGTTCCTGGGCTCGAAACCAGTCGGGTCCACTCCCGAGTACGCTTTCCATCCGTGCTGGGTTGAGTGTCGAGATCGCAGCTCGACCTCGTAAAATAAAGGGAAAATACTGTGAAAATGTCTGTGGGGAGTGGCGCGCCACACGGTCTCTCTCTCGCTCCACGCCTTGTAAAGAGCCATGAAAAAGACATCATTACAGACGCATGCACACACACGCAGACGCATACTCACAGACTCGCACGCACGCAGGCACACGCCAAAAAAAAACCATTCAAAAATATTAACATACTGAGTGTTCTCACATTATTTTTATTTTTCCTAATTATTTTAATCTGCCTGAAACTTCTTCAAAGCCTCTCTGATGATGGGAAACATTAGCCCTTGCAGCTGGTGGGAGCAGGTGGAGATGTCTCAACATTCGGATATTGAGATCTGGCGGAACGACTTAGCCTGTTCCACCTTGGCGGATGGAATAGCACCCATGCAACAGTTGTGCCTCAAGCCGATTGGTTCTGCAGAGCTGGACAGTAATGGGCAAAGCTTAGGGTGATCAAGCACAATACAACTCATTGTTGTGAAGTTATACTTTAAAACCATCAATAACTTTACTGGACTCATACTTGGCTCCTCTCTGCTGCCCAGCAGCCCGCTTGCTTTCTCTTTCGGTTCTTGTTATTATCTCGTTTTTCATAAGACCATTGTAAACCTTTATAAATGTGAATTTTCAGACAATATTACTTTCATGAATAGATTTTTGCAAAAATTGAATATACCTAAAATTCCTATCCAAGGTATGAATATATTAGATGCACCTATTAAACAAGAGGAAATAGCAAGGGTTATATCCTCTTCCCAACCAGGTAAGGCTCCGGGACCAGATGGATATAAGACATTCACTGAAATACTTACACCTGATTTATGTCAAATTTTCACTGATTCTATATCCTCTGGGAATCTCCCAAAAACTTTTTATGAAGCATCAATCTCATTAATTCCTAGAAAAGAAAAAGATTTATCTGAATGTGCTTCCTATAGACCAATCTCTCCACTGAATGTGGATTTAAAAATTCTTTCTAAGATCTTGGCTAACAGACTTGTGAGTATTTTACCTAGTGTTACTTCCAATGATCAAACTGGATTTATTAAAAATAGATATTCACATTTTAACATTCGAAGATTATTAAACATTATTCACTCTTCTCCATCTGAAGAATCTGAATGTGTTGCTTCTCTTGATACAGAGAAAGCCTTTGATAGGGTGGAGTGGTCTTGCTTATTTGAGGTTCTGGAAAGATTTAATTTTGGTCCGGAATTTATTTCCTGGATCAAATTGATCTATCAAGCCCCTATGGATGCGGTTATAACTAATAATCAAAAATCTCCTTACTTTAGATTATATAGAGGTACTCAGCAGGGATGTCCTCTTAGCCCTTTATTATTTAACTTGGCTTTAGAACCCCTTGCTATTGCTCTTAGAGATTCCAATACTGTTCAGGGTATTAAGAGAGGGAACAAAGTACACAAGGTTTCATTGAATGCAGATGACCTGTTGGTTTATATTTCAGATCCTAGGAAATCTATTCCTTCTATGTTATCTATATTTTCTGAATTCAGTGGTTTTTCTGGATATAAATTAAAAATGAGTTATTTCCCATTAATAGTTACTCGGATCAATATCATCAAGTACCTTCCAGTTTTGCTAAAAATTACTTTACTTATCTTGGTATTAAAATTACTGAAAATTTTAAGGACCTGTATAAATATAATTTTCTCCCATTAATTGATTACACCCAACAAATGCTTTCTAAATGGCCACCTACGACATTATCATTAATAGGTTGAATTAATGCTATTAAAATGATAGTTCTACCAAAATTCTTATATATATTTCAGGCAGTTCCTTCCCTTGTTCCTAAAACATTTTTTGACAGAATAGACTCTATAATCTTATCTTATACTTGTAATAATAAAAATCCTAGATTGAGTAAACCCTTACTGCAGAAATTAAAAAAGGACGGTGGTATGGCTTTGCCAAATTTTAGAATGTATTATTGGGCAATTAATATTCGATATATTACTTTTTGGATTCATTATTCAGACGTACGTGAATGTTGGATTTGGAGGAAAACTCGGTGAAGGGGTTCTCTTTGGCCTCTTTCCCTGGGAGCTCCTTTTCCCTTTTTGTTTTCTAAGATGAGTAGATATGACTTTAATCTCATTATTAAAGATGCATTAAGAATTTGGTTTCAGTTTCGTAGATTTTTTGAGTTAAATAATTTTGTTCTTTCTAGTAATATCCATTTCAATTATTTTTTTAAACCATCAATTTTGGATAAGGCCTTTTTAATTTGGAAAACCAAGGGAATAACAACTTCTTCTGATTTGTTTTTAGGGGATTGTTTAATGTCTTTTTCTCAGTTAGTGGATAAATATGATTTATCTAATGTACACTTTTTTAGCTATTTACAGATTAGGAATTTTTTACATAGTTTGCTGCCAAATTACCCTTCTGCTTATCCACCTAATATGACAGATGCTCTCTTTCAGCTTAAACCACTTCAAAAAGGGTTGATAGCTATAATTTATAAATGGTTATTGAATTTACGAATGATATCTAACAATAAAATTAAAGGTGCTTGGGAATTGGAATTTCAAGAGTCATTTTCAGATAATCAATGGAGTAAAATTTTTCATTTGGTTAATAACTCATCTATTTGTGCCCATCATTCCTTGATACAGTTCAAGGTAATGCATCGGGCCCATATGTCAAAGTATAAACTAACATGTAGTTTTTCCAACATTAATCCTATTTCTGACAGATGTAATATTGAGGTGGCACTTTAACTCATATGTTTTGGTCTTGCATAAAGCTAGACAGTTTTTGGAGATAGGTTTTTAAAACGCTGTCAAAAGTCTTGGATCTGGACCTACAACCTAATTTGCTTATGACAATCTTTGGGATTATCCCACCGGAAGCAGGAAAAATTCCTGTTTCCTCTCAACGTATGATAGCTTTTTCAACTTTATTAGCAAGGAGAGCCATTTTATTGAAGTGGAAGGATTCTAATCTACCTACAGTCTTTTATTGGCTCTCCTCCATTATGTCCTGTTTAAGTTTAGAGAAAATAAGAAGTTGGACATTTGATACATCCTTTAAATTTCAGCAAATCTGGCAACCTTTTAATCAATATTTTTGTTTGATTTGATTTATTACTCTTCCAATTTTTTTCTCGAAGTTTTAGATTTGATCTGAAAGTCTTTCCATTTTTTTGGTCGTATCCTCAGAATGGACTGCCCAGTCCCTCTTTTTTTTCTCCTTTTTTCATGTAGTGTAGTGGGTTTTTTTCCTTCTCATTTTAAAAATTTAAAGTTTTTTTTCTCTCTCTATGAATTGTTAAGAGGAGAATTAGCTGTCTTCTTTATTATTATATACTACATATTAGCTTAATACTATATATGATTTTGATAGTATCTATTTCACTTTCTGTTTGTATTGTTATTAATATATATATATTTGAGATAATTCTCCTCTTGTTTGTATATATGCTCTTTTTAAATCAATAGAAAGAAAGAAAGAACCATTGTGGGAGAAGAAACAGCCCAGAGCTCAGTTGACAGTAATTTGTAATTAGATCCTGTTTTTAGAAAATATTACATCATGCTTAAAGAATACAGTCGGCCAATGGTGTAGTGGCATTGGCACCAGACCTAGAGGCAAATGGTCCCGAGTTCGAATCTGGTCGTCTCCTTGCACACTTTCCAACCAATGCTGGGTTGAGCGTTGAGCTAGCAGCTCGACCTCGTAAAAAAAAAGTCAGATGCTACGGAAATGGCAAAAAATGCTGCCCCAACATCATGCTCAAAAACATTATGTTCTATGATTATTATTTCTGTAATTTATTTTGGTTGTGAGACAAAAGGCATAATTTCACAGAATAGCATGGTAACATTTTGAAGAGCAGAGAATTACTCCAATTTCTGGTTGACATTTATACCTCACACAGCAATACTATATCCAGTTATCTGACCATTATCATGGTGTCATTTGTGGGATGGTTTGCACATTGGCTATTATATTTCCAACATTACAACAGTGACCAAAATATAAACATGCTTCACTAACTATGAAGTGCTTTGGGACATCTTGCAAATCTTCTTGATGGAGAAATAAATACAAGCCTATCTTTCATTTTTATTACTGTCTATACACAATTTCTTA
This sequence comes from Mobula hypostoma, assembly GCF_963921235.1. Classification (NCBI taxonomy): domain Eukaryota; kingdom Metazoa; phylum Chordata; class Chondrichthyes; order Myliobatiformes; family Myliobatidae; genus Mobula; species Mobula hypostoma. The sequence goes on along the minus strand of NC_086103.1, from coordinate 65,846,878 downwards.
AGGTCATATTTGAAATGTGTGGACAGATTGTGATACTTTGCATAATGCACAGAATCAGTGCAGAATGCAAAACAATTTAATGCACAAGTGATTTTGCAAATGTTGGAAGCCCAGAGAAATGCACACAAAATGCAGGAGGAACTCAGCAGGTCAGGCAGCATCTATGAAAATGAATAAACAGTCAATGTTTCAGGCTGAGATTCTTCATTAGGACTGGGAAATGTGGGGAGTAGGGAAGGAGGTCTTGTCAGAAGGTGACAGATGAAGCCAGGTGACTGGGAAAGATAAAGGGCTGGAGAAGAAAAATTCTGATAAGAGAGGAGTGTTGACCATGGGAGAAAGGGAAGAAGGAGAGGCACCAGGAGGAGATGATAGGCAGGTGAGGAGAAGAGGTAAGAGGCCAGAGTGGGGAATAGAAGAAGAAGGGAGGGAAGGGGAAAAAAAGAATAATCAATAAAATTACTGGAAGGAGAAATCGATGTTCATGCTGTCAGGTTGCCACCAGGTTAGATGGAATATGAGATGTTACTATGTTACTTCTTCATCCTGAGAGTGGCCTCATTATGGCAGAAGAGGAAGTCATTGACCAAAATGTCAGAATGGGAATGCAGATAGGAAATAAATTGGCTCATCTGAAGGATTTGTGCTTAGCCCACTGCTCTACTCTTTCTACACCCATACCTGTGTGGCTAGGCACAGCTCAAATGCCATCTATAATATGCTGATGACACAACTATTGTTGGCAGACTTGCGGATGGTGACGAGAAGGCGTACTGTAGTGAAGTAGATCAGCTGGTTGAGTACTGTTGCAGCAACAACCTCCCACTCAATGTCAGTAAGACCGGGGAATTGATTGTGAATTTCAGAAAGAGCAAGACGGGGGAAACACACACCAGTCCTCATAGTGGGATCAGAGGTAGAAAGAGTGAGCAATTTCACGTTCCTGGGTGTCAATATCTCTGGGGATCGATCCTGAGCCCAATATATCGATGCAGTTACAAAGAAGGCACGACAGCGACAATAGATTTCTACAGATTTACTGTGGAGAGCATTCTGAGTGGCTGTACCACCATCTGGTATGTTGGGGTGGGGGAGTGGGGAGCGGAACTGCACAGGATCGAAATAAGGCTGCAGAAAGTTGTAAACTCAGTCTCCTCCATCATGGGCACCAGCCTCCCTGGCATCCAGGACATCGTCAAGGACTGAAACCTCAAAAAGGCAAGCATCCATCATTGAAGACTCTCATCACCCAGGATGTGCCATCTTCTTATTGCTACCAGCAGGGAAGAGGTACAGGAGCCTGGAGGCACGCACTCAGTGAATCAGGAATTGCTTCTCCTCTCTGCCATCAGATTTCCAAATGGACATTGAATCCATGAACACTATCTCACTACTTCTTGTTCTCATTTTGCTCTACTTATTTAATTTAACTTTAAAAACAGATATACTTATTACTGTAATTTACAGTTTTTATATACTGCTGCCTCATAGCAACAAATTCACAACATATGTCCGTGATATTAAACCTGATTCTTAAATTCCACCAGGAAATTCTGTTTTGCTAGGTGGAGCAGAGGTGCTTGACAAAGTGGTCCTCCATTTACATTCGGTCTCATCAAAGTAGACGAGGCTGCTTTGGGAGAAATAGATACAACAGTTGACCCCAACAGATTCAAAGGTGAAGTATTGCTTCACCTGGAAGGACTGTTGGGGATGAATGGAGGTGAGGGAGGATGTGAATGGCAGGTGTAGCATTTCCGTCATTTGCAGGGATATGTGCCAGGAGGGAGATTAATTGGAAGGGATGAATAGACAAGGGAATTATGGAGGGAGTGAAATTCCATTCTTTGAAGAAAGAGGACCACTCTCATGTTCTGGAAAAGAAAGCCTCATCCTGGGAACAGATATGGCAGAGACGAAGGAACTGAGAAAATGGAATAACATTTTTATAGGAGACAGGGTGGGAAGAGAAATAGTCAAGATGGTTGTGGGAACTCATAGGTTTATAAAAGATGTTGGTAGACAGTTTGTCTCCTGAGATGGAAACAGAGAGATGGAGAAAGGGGAGATGAGGTGTTAGAAAGGGACCAAGTGAATTTAAGGGCAGGGTGGAAGTTAGAGGCAAAGTTGATGAAATTACCAAGCTCAGTCATCAGTGTAGTGCAGAAAGAGTTGTAGAGCATTAGCAGGGAAGGCAAGCATAGCTGGGGCCCATACAGGTACCCATGGCTACACTTTGAGTTTGAAGAAAGTTGGAGGAGCCAAAGGGGAAATTGGAAGGGGTGAGCAGCTTCAAGTTCCTAATTGTCAACATCTTGGACCATAACACATAGGGGCAGTATTACATCATTCAGTCTATTAAGTTTGCTCCACCTTCCATCATGACTGATTTATTATCCCTCTCAACCACATTCTCCTGCCTTCTCTCTGAATCCTCTGATGCTCTGAATAATCAAGAACCTATTAACCTTAGCCTCCACAGCTCTCTGAGGCAATGAATTCCACAGCTCGCCACCCTCTGTTGAGAGAAATTCTTCCTTATCTCTTTCTAAATGGATGTCCCTCTATTCTGAGGCTGTGCCCTGAAGTCCTAGACTTCCCCACATCCTTTCCACATGCACTCTATCTAGGCCTTTCAATATTCTAAATGTTTCAATGAGATCCCCCCTCATTCTTCCAAACTCTAGTGAGTACAGGCCCAGAGCCATCAAACAGTCCTTAAACATTAATCCTTTCATTCCCAGGATCATTCTCATGAACCTCCTCCAGACTCTCTCTAATACTAGCTCATCTTTTAGTAGATAAGGGGCCTAAAACTGCTCACAATACTGCAAGAGCAGTCTGACCAATGCCTTATGTTAGCATTACATCCCTGTTTTTCTATTCTAGTCTTTTCTAAATGCATGCCAACTTTCTATTACCTTATCTGCCTTACCACCAACTCAACTTGCAAGTTAGCTTTTAGGGAATCTCCCAAGTTCCTTTGCACCTCTGATTTTCTAATTTTCTCCCTGTTTAGAAAATAGTCTACACTTCTATTCCTCCTGCCCAAGTGCATGACCATACACTTCCCTACACCATGTTGCATCTGCCACTTTGCCCATTCACCCAACCTAAGTTCTTCTGCAGACTTCCTGTTTCTTCAACACTATTTGCCCCTCCACCTATCTTCTTATCATCCACAAGCTTGGCAGAAAACCATTAATTCCATCATCCAAATCATTGACACAAATGAAGTCATCCCAATACTGACCTCTGCGAAACACCATGGGTCACTGGCAGCCAACCAGAAAATGACCCCTTTATTGGACAGTCAGCCAATCTTCTATCTAAGTTAGTGTTTCTTTCATGTAACTTTTATCGTGTTTAGGAGCCTCGTGTGCTACACCTTGTCAAAGACTTTCTGAAAGGCCAAGCGGGATATATCCTGGTTCCAGCAAATTGGAATCACATGGAAGGCTCTCCAGCAGCTCAACTTTGTTAGGAGTTTGAGGAGGTTTGGTTTGCTGGCAAAAACATCTAGAAATTCCATAGATGGGTGGGTGAGGGCATTCAGTCTAGTTGCATTATAGCCTGCGACAGACCTCCAATGCACAGGGTCACAAAAGGCTGCAGAATGTTACAGACTCAGTCAGCTTCATCATTTACAAGAGGCAGGGCTTCAAGAAGGTAGCATCCATCATTAATAACCCTGACCATCTGGAATACCTCTTCTTGTTACTACGAACAAGAAGTACAGGAGTCTGTATTCCCTGATGTCTATACGGGAATCTCACGGCCCATACTCAGTTATTCAGCAACAGCTTCTTCCTCTCCACCATCAGACTCCTGACTGATACACAAACCCATGAACACTACCTCATTCAACCAACACACATCAAAGTTGCTGGTGAACGCAGGAGGCCAGGCAGCATCTCTAGGAAGAGGTACAGTCGATGTTTCGGGCCGAGACCCTTCGTCAGGACTAACACTACCTCATCATTTCTTTTCTTACGCACTATCTATTCATTTTTAAATTTATGGTTTTTAATGTCTTTACACTGAACTGCTACCGCAAAACAACAGATTTCATGTCCTATGTCAGTGACCATAAATTTGATTCTGATTCTGAACTGTCTCAGTGAACTGCCTGCTGAGCGACCTCCCAGACTGCTGTAGATTCCAGGATTTCGATACTGCAGTTACGGAACAGCAGTGATTTTTTTTGAAATCAGGATGGTGTACGATTTTGAGAGAATATTGTGAGTGACAGATCCAAATAAGCTACTACCCTTGACCTTAAAGGAAAGGTTTGGCAGATCAGAGAGCTGCAAGTGGAGGCTTTGATGAAGGACTGCAATGCCTTTAGAGATGGTACACACTGTACTATTGTACACCTTTGCTGTGGATGTTGCTGATCTTGTGATTTGTTGGAACTGAAATTGTGTTGTACTAAATAGAGTAAGTTTTCCATCACACTCCTGTGTCTTCTTATAGAAGTTGTAGCGGCTATGGGGAAATCAAGAAGGAAGTAAATTACTTCACAATAGCCAACTCTTGTTATTGCAGATTTTTGTTTACTTATATAGCTGGTCTAAAAATATTTCTGGTCAATTTGATTGGATCTGCACTTTAATGTAATGGATTAAATGTGGATGATGTATCATAATAGAATATCAGTGGGGCGGGGTGGGGAATGGTGTTGTTTACTGTTTTTTTTATGGTAGATCGTTGACTGGAACTTTTGATGACATAAAATGAGTGGTCACTTTATTCAGTACCCCAGCACACCTGTACATCTGCTCATTACTGCAAATATCTAATCAGCCAATCCTGTGGCAACTCAATGCATAAAAGCATGCAGGCATAGTCAAGAGGTTTGGTTGTTGATCAGACCAGATGTCAGAATGGGGAAGAAATGTGATCTAAGTGAGCTGACCTTGGAATGATTGCTGGTGTGATGGGGTGGTTTGAGTACCTCAGAAGCTGCTATCTCCTGAGATTTTCATTAACAACATTTTGTAGTGTTTACAGAGAATGATGTGAAAAACAAAATAAAATACAGTGAATGGCAGTTCTGTTGGTGGAAACACCATAGTTAATGAGAGAGATCAGAGGAGAAATACTTGACTGGTTCAAGCTGACAGGAAAATGGTAGTATCTCAGATAGCCACACATTACAACAGTGGTGTGCAGAAGAGCATCCCCTGAACGCAAAACACATCAAACCTTGGAATGGGCCATAGCAGCAGAAGACCATAAACGTACCCTCAGTAACCAGTTTACTAGGTACAAGAAGCACCCAATAAGGTGGTTTCTGAGTGTAAGTGACAAGTAACATTCATCAGCCAATATCCCAAAACTGTCTTGTGTTATGCATTTGAGCGTAGACTGCTTGATCAATTGAGGAGTGGCAGGTGAAACAGATGTGTATGAACAACAGTGAATATCCCCATAGCTCACAAAATACTGGAGGGAAAGTCAGTGCAGAAAGAGATGAAGATTTTGTGCCAAGGAAACTTCTGCAGTGATGTCCTGAGGCTCTCATGATTGATTCTGAATGAGCTCAGTTTTCTTCCGCTTGATTCGGATTTACTGGGGCAACCTGACGCAAGATACTGCCAAATGCTGGTTTGATGTTCAAGTTGATTAATCTTGTCTCACCTCAGGAACGCAGCTCTCTGGTGGGCCAAGTGTTTGGACCAAGGTTGTGCTGAAGTCTGCAGAAGAGTTTTGTTTTGGCAGGAAATCAGACTGGGCATTGGGAAAAAACACTGACATAATCTATGTTTCATAAGAATCTGACACTCATATTTTTTTACTTTTAGTGCTAGAACTCTGGATTCGGTGCTGTTGCAGGCAATATGGATCAAATGATGGCTTCAGCTCGATTTGTAATCCATATTCCATAGAAAAAGATGACTGGAATATGTGATGTCATTGTGGGTCTTGGAATGTCTGTGTCATTCAGCCAGAATGAAAGAGGGGTGTGAAGGTATGTTTGCCCTCCCCATCTGGCTCAATAAATATTTTTGACAATAAGCTATGTCAAGAAAATCAGTAACATCAGAAAGGCTCGAAGGCAGGCCATGTTCTTTACTGCAATTAATCATTGTGTGAAAGTAAATGCTAATTTTGAAGTGATTTGGTCTACTGAATGTCAATATAGCACAATACAGTGGTTATCTCCCTACCATCTCCACTGCAGTTTCTAAGATTAGAATCTTAGATTGGGCAAAAACTTTATTTGTTTCTGTTATTGGACATGGTAGAAGGAAGTTCTTCAGCAGACCAGGATGAAAGGTTTCGCAGTGTTATGCTTTGTGCAGATGGTTTTGCTGAGTTGTGTGCATATTCATGTGATTGTAGTTCTAACGGTGAATAAGCAGTATCAACTGAAAGTTGGTCTTGGCAAGCAGTTTAAGTTCCCTGACTTCATCTCATCATCATCTCTGAGGCCTGACATGGTCATTCTGTCAGAAACCTTGAAGCAGGTGGTCATGGTAGAACTGACAATGCCTTGGGAAGATTGGATTAAGGAGGCGTTTGAACATAAGAAAGTCAAATACCAGGAGCTAGTTGAGCAGTAACAGAGACGGGGGTGGAGGGCATGTTCTGAGCCTGTAGATGTGGTGTGTACAGGTTTTGCTTGCTCTGCAGAACCTACTCTCTCCTTGGCTTTACGGGGACTGCAAAGAAAAGAACCATCAGGACTGTCACAGAAGCTGCTGAGCCTCCAGATGGCGATGGACCAAGAGGTGTGAGCTGTGGACCAATGCTGATGGGACAGAAGCCAGGACCTGATCAACCCTGGCTGGGTCGCCTGAGTGAGAGTGTCTGATGTTGAAAGACTTCAAACACCCGATGACCCAAGGTTACATTACTGGCGATGTTTCCCAGCACACCCTAGGACATATCTCAGTAACACTTATGTCTTGTCTCCCTTTATCTTTGTGAATAGTTCTCTGTTTATGCCCCTCTCTGTATAACCCTTGCTCTATTTCTTTCTGCATGTGATTCTCTCTCTCTTCTCATTTTTTCCTCGACATATCTCAGTGTACATTGCGCTGACAGTTTCTTCCTTACTTTTACTCTTGCTTTGTGTCTCTTGCTCTTTTTTTTGTATCTTTTCTCTTTAAATCTTCTTTCTCTCTCTTTGTGACTGTCTGTGAAAGTGTCTTTCCCAGTGTGTCTGTGCATCACACTTTGACTCTTCTAGTTTCAGTCTTTCATGCTTTCTTTTGGTGTCTTTTCCTGCATCTTACCATTTGACACTTCTCAACTTTGTGCTCTTTATTTTGAAGTTTTATTTTTCCTTCATTTTTCTCTTGCACTCAGACCAAATCTTGGAATTCTGGTCTTAACACCTCTTCCTTTAACTCTGCATCCATGATCCCCTATTCTCTGCAATACCCTTTGGGATGTTTTTCTCTGCTAATAAATGTTGTAAAAATGAAGACTGGTTTGCAATCTCCACATTTCTGTATATCTCTGTTATCTGTACTGTAAGGTAACCTCAGCTGTTGTTTGACGGGGCTGACAGTTGGAATCAGAGTGATGCAGAGCTGAGGCTAAAAATGGCACCCTAGTTGACACCATTTCCATTTTTAAATAAAGTTGTAAACTGGTAATCCTGCAGTTAAGGCCGGGTGACCATATTTTCCAAACCAAATCTGGAAACACACAGACAGAACCAAAAAAAACCCAGTCAGGTGAAGAAATATTGATGAAGTGTCACAGTGACATGCAAAAGTTTGGGCACTCCTGGTCAAAATTTCTGTTACTGTGAATAGCTAAGCGAATAAAAGATGAACTGATTTCCAGAAGGCATAAAGTTAAAGATGACACATCTCTTTAACATTTTAAGCAAGAAAACTTTTTTATTTCCATCTTTTACAGTTTCAAAATTACAAAAAAGGAAAAGGGTCCGAAGCAAACTTTGGGCACCCTATATGGCAGTACTTAGTAACACCCCCTTTGGCAAGTATCACAGCTTGTAAACGCTTTCTGAAGCCAGCTAAGAGTCTTTCAATTCTTGTTTGGGGGATTGTCACCCATTCTTCCTTGCAAAAGGCTTCTAGTTCTGTAAAATTCTTGGGCTGTCTTGCATGCACTGCTCTTTTGAGGTCTATCCACAGATTCTCGATGATGTTTAGGTCAGGGGACTGTGAGGGCCATGCCTTCAGCTTGCACCTCTTGAGGTAGTCCATTGTGGATTTTGAGGTATGATTAGGATCATTATCCTGTTGTAGAAGCCATCCTCTCTTCATCTTTGGTTTTTTTACAGAAGGTGTGATGTTTGCTTCCAGAATTTGCTGGTATTTAATTGAATTAATTCTTCCCTCTACCAGTAAATGTTCCTCGTGCCACTGGCTGCAACACAAGCCCAAAGCATGATCGATCCATCCTCGTGCTTAACAGTTGGAAAGGGGTTCTTTTCACGTAATTCTGCACCCTTTTTTCTCCAAACATACCTTTGCTCATTGCGACCAAAAAGTTCTATTCAAAAGGTTCAAAGGAACATCTAAACAAGCCTGATGCATTTTGGAAACAAGTCCTGTGGACTGATGAAGTTAAAATAGAACTTTTTAGTAGCGTTGTTACTAAGTACTGCCATGCAGGGTGCCCAAACTTTTGCTTTGGGCCCTTTTCCTTTTTTGTTATTTTGAAACTGTAAAAGATGGAAATAAAAAAGTTTTCTTGCTTAAACTATTAAAGAAATGTGTCATCTTTAACTTCATGCCTTTTGGAAATCAGTTCATCTTTTACTCAATTAGCTATTCACAGTAACAGGAATTTTGACCAGGAGTGCCCAAACTTTTGCATGCCACTGTATATGTGTTTGGCAGCCCGTATTTTATTAATGGGATATATGCATTACAATACAAAAGGCACATGACATTAACATAGATATAACATTGCACTGCTGTGGCTCAATCAATGCTTCTGTATTAATAATGCAACATCACAGTTCTGACTCCCACTGTCCACTGACAAATGGTACTGGGTATACAGTCTGAGTATTCCGCTTGCAAACAGGCTACATGCTCAAATGCTTTCTTAGCTTTTTTTTTTACCTCTTGTGTGCCTCCAATCATCTCCTTTCAGTGTCCAATCTTCAGTTTTGTTCTCTAATCCCTTATATTCTCCTGTCTCTGATCGGCCTGCTTTCTGATGCATCCAATCTGTTTGCCAAACAGATTTCACTGACGCCTTTTGGTAGAGCCTCCTGTAAATTTGTTCAGATTCATCTTCTGCTTCCCTATGTTTTCTTCTGCTAGGTTACCTTCTGGCTGATTACTGCTCAATTCCTTTCACGTCTGAACATTAGATTCTGATACTGGGATGCTTGACTAGCCTCTGTCCATCCACCAACTAAATAACACTCGAGCCTTTTTGGTTTGAAAACTGTGACCATGCTGATAACTTCATATGTTAGGTGAAACCATGGTCATCTTTGTACCATTCGCAAATATGGATGCCTTCCACTTAGTCCCCTCGCACAAACTATTTTAGATTGTGGACATCTGGGTTCCAGCATTCATCCCAATAGTCCTGATCTGAAAATGATCCATTTATTTTTTCAGTCTGTTTTCATCCATTGATCTGCCCTCAGTCTGTGTCTGTATATTTCCCCAATATTACTTGATACATCTCTTTTCTAATGTTTTATTGACTGATTTTGCCACAGTGGTATCACCTATTAGTTACAATCTCCACAACTCTTCTATTGAGCAGCACAACATGGATACAGGCTCTTTTGACCCAATGAATCCATGACAACCACAATGCCACCCAGCTTGTCCCAATTTCCTGCATTCGGCCCATATCCCTCTTAGCCCTACCCCTGCAAGTACCTATCCAAATGCTTCTTAAGTGATGTTATCATACCTCCCTGAATCACCTCCTCTGGCAACTCATTCCAGATACATATTGCCCTCTGTATGAAAAAGGTCTCCTTAACTTGCTTTAAAATCTTACCCCCTCAGTCTAATCAGGTGTTCCCAACCTGGGGCCCACGAACCCTTCTGTTAATGGTAGGGGTCCGTGCCCTAAAAAGGGATGGGAACCCCTGCTCTGAATTTATACATCCTAGTTTTGGACTCCTCTTCCCCATGGAAAGCCTGCTACTGTCCACCTTATCTATGCCCCTCATGATTTTTATAAATCTCACTCTCCTACGTTCCAGGGAGTTTTGAGCTAGCCGAGTCAGCCTCTCCCTATAGCTCAGGCCCCCTCGTTCTGGCAACATCCTCGTGAAAAGCTTCTGCAGTCTTTCCAGTTGAACCAAGTCTTTTCTATAACAGGGTGACCAGAATTGTACACAGAAATCCAAGTGTGAACTCACTAATGAATTATACAACTGCAGTATAATGACCCAACGTCTATACTCAGTGGCACTGAGTGTAAAAGTTGGGACATTATATAATGAAGGCCAGTGTGCTAAATGCCCTTTTCACCACTCTGACTACCTATGATGCCACTTTCAACAAACTATGCACCTACTCCTAGGTCCCTCTGTTCCATAACACTCCCTGGTGCCCTACCATTTGGAGTATAAGTTAAACACTGGTTTGACCTTCCAAAATGTCACATTCATTTGGATCGAAATCCATTTGCCACTCCTCAGTCCACTTACCTAACTGATATTAGTAAGATCACCTGTAACTTACAATAACGTCCTTTCAACACCACTTCCTAATTTTGTGTCATGTGTGATTACTGGTCAATTCTTGTGCATATGCATCCAAATTCATTACTATAAATAACCAATAACAAGGTCTGACATGGACCCCTTGGCACCAGCCTCTATTCCAAATAACAACCTTCAACCACCACCTTTTACTTCCTACTTCCTAAGCAGTTTGGAATCCACCTTACCAGCTCTCCCTGGATTCCATGGGATCTAATCTCCCAGACCAACCTACCATGGAGACCTTGTCGAAGGGCTCATTAAAGTGCAAACAGGTAACATCCATTGCCCTAAGCTCATCTGCCTTTTTGGTTACCTCTTTAAAAATCTCTCAATGACTTTCCACAAATTGAGATGCACTGGGTGTTTATTTTCTGCACAGCGAGTCTTATTGTAACAGGGGAACTTTCAATGGTCTATATAATCAGGGTGTGTTCTCCCTCTATTGGATCATTTCAAGCGGCAGAGAACTGTTGAGAAGCAGACTGAACGACATGGGTTCATTTCACACAATAGTTAATGAAACCGTGTGCCATACTATGTACTTCAGCCTCTCTGAAGTCAAGAGCTCCCAGCAAGGACATAGCATGACTCCTTACCACCTGAAATGGACTTAATTTAAATTCCTTGTTTGGATTGCTCCGATGCTACATAAGACCATAGGAAGAGTCGCAGGCCATGGCACACCATCCTCATGATATTTCGTCAGTCATTGTTTGATGTTTCCATTCATCTGTCCAACTTGTCCTGATGATGCTGGATGACGTGGACAATGAAAAACATCCAATATTCATCAGTTGACAGAATTCCTGTCCCAGTGAAATGTGCTGCTTGGTTAAATTTGATGTGATATGGCAATCCTCATATAGGGACAAATTACTTGATCAGAGTTTTTGCTGTGTGTAGCAGTAGCTTTCCCTGCTGGAATAGCTTCCACCCATATGGAAAACTTGTCTCCTCTTACCATAAGACCGGAAGATGTAGGAGCAGAATTAGGTCATTTGGCCATTCAAGCCTGCTCTGCCATTTCATCATGGCTGATCCACTTTACCTCTCACGCCCAATCTCCTGCTGGTGGCAATATATTCCACAGATTCACCACTCTCTAGTTAAAGAAATACCTCCTCATATCTGTTCTAAAAGGACGCCCCTTTATTAAGAGGTTGCGTCCTCTGGTCTTAGAGTCCCCCACCATATGAGACATCCTCTGCACATCCACTCTATCGAGGCATTTCAACAATCAATAGGTTTCAATGAGGTCCCCCCTCATTTTTCTGAGTTCCAGTGAGTGTAGGCCCAGAGCCGTCAAACACTCCTCATATGACAAGCCTCTCAATCCTGGAATCATTTTCATGAACCTCCTTTGAAACCAATCCAATGTTTGTAAATTTGAGTATACCAGACACTTTGACAAAGTAACGTAGTCCACAAAGCAACATAGTCCACTTGTAAGTGTAAAACCAGACCAGGTGGGAAGGAACACTTAACTGTGGGAGCGTTTCCGCTGCTGCAAGATTCATTTCCTGGCATGTCACGCATCTTTCGAATCTTTGTTGAGCTTGTGTCCTGAACTTTGAATTTCACCGCCACTGGAAGAACCTGTTGATCATCTTTTCCACTCATATGTGCCCAAGGAAGCGTATCTGCTATGTCAGATACACTTCCTTGGGCACATATGAGTGGAAAAGGCTGAGGGTAGCAGACACCAACAGAATCAACAAACTCATTCGTAAGGCCAGTGATGTTGTGCAGATGGAACTGGACTCTCTGACGGTGGTGTCTGAAAAGAGGATGCTGTCCAAGTTGCATACCATCTTGGTCAATGTCTCCCGTCCACTACATAATGTACTGGTTGGGCACAGGAGTACATTCAGCCAGAGACTCATTCCACCGAGATGCAGCACAGAGCGTCATAGGAAGCCATTCCTGCCTGTGGCCATCAAACTTTACAACTCCTCCCTTGGAGGGTCAGACACCCTGAGCCAATAGGCTGGTCCTGGACTTATTTCCTGGCGTAATTTACATATTACTATTTAACTATTTATGGTTTTATTACTATTTATTATTTATGGAGCAACTGTAACGAAAACCAATTTCCCCCGGGATCAATAAAGTATGCCTATGCCTATGACTACGAGATAAGGAAGTAACATAGTTGGAGCTACTTGTCTATGACTAGAGCTATAGTTCCATACTCCATCCAGAATCACATTTCCCGTTTTGAACATTGAGATTGCGTTCGGACGTTCTGGAGGCCCAATCAGCAGTGGGAGCAGAGCACAGCAATGAGGTTTCTCGCATATCAGTGACACTTGTTTAAAAGGAGAGCTTCGTGGGCGCTTGGACATTCCAGAGGCTCAATCAGCGGCAGGAGCAGAGCACAGCAATGAGGTTTCTCGCAGGTCAGCAACGCTTGTTTAAAAGGAGCGCTTCGCGGGCATTCAGACATTCTGGAAGCACAATCAGCAGCGGGAGCAGAGCACAGCGAATTTAATAAAAGTACAGAAGCAACAAGCGGGGTGGCCATTGTCAGGGGGGCTATTGTTTGGAGCAGGCTAGTGCTGAGACTAGGAGTGTCAGGCTTCGACTCAAAGGAGACTTCAGCTCGGGAGGGGCGCTGACTCTGGGTAAGCTCCTGTTAAGGTTCCCTTTTTTTCTCTTTTGCTGTACCTAGTGTAGGATGGTTGTTGTGTGTTCTTCATGTTGGATGTTGGAGTACTGGGAGCCCCAGAGTCTCCTAGGGAGCTGCGTCTGTACGAAATGCATCCGGCTACAGCTCCTTGAAGACCATATTAAGGATCTGGAGCAGCAGTTATATGACCTTCGGCTTATAAGGGAGAGTGAGAAGATAATTGATTCGAGTGACAGGAAAGTAGTCACCCCGAAATTGCAGGAGGTGAGTAGCTGGGTGACTGTCAGGAGAAATGGAAATGCGAATAAGCAGTTAGCGCAGAGCACCCCTGTGGCCATTCCCCTCAAAAATAAGTATACAGTTTTGGAAACTGTTGTGGGGGTGACCTTCCAGGGGAATGCCATGGAGGTCAGGTTAATGGCACTGAGCATGGGTCTGTGGCGCAGGAGGTAAAGAGAGAGAAGAGGAGAGTGGTAGTGATAGGGGACTCAATAGTCAGAGGAACAGTCAGGAGATTCTGGGGCATGAACGGGACACCTGGATGGTATGTTGCCTCCCAGGTGCCAGGGTCAGGGACATCTCGGATCACGTCCACAGCATTTTAGAGAGAGAGGGAGAGCAGCCAGATGTCTTGGTATATATTGGTACCAATGACACCGGAAGGAAAAGCAAAGAGGCTCTGAAGAGAGAACTTAGAGAGCTACTCAGAAAGCTGAGAAGCAGGACCTCTAGGATAATAATTTCTGGATTGCTGCCTGTGCCAGGTGCTAGTGAGGGTAGAAACAGGATGATTTGGCAGACAAGTACGTGGCTGAGAAGCTGGTGCAGGAGGCAAGGCTTCAGGTTCTTGGATCATTGGAATCTCTTCTGGGGAAGGTATCACCTTTACAAAAGGAACAGGTTGTATCTGAACCCGAGGGGGACCAATATTCTCATGGTCAGGTTTGTTAGAGCTGTTGGGGAGGGTTTAAACTAATTTGACAGGGGGTTGGAACTGGAATGAAGAGACTCAGAATAGGACAGATGGTAAAAAAGCAAAGATAGCTTGCAGTCAGACTGTCAGGAAGGGTAGGCAGTTGATAGGATAGAATTGCAGCCAGCAGGTTGAGCATCAGTGCATTAGGGATGCAAAATTAAGAAGAGTAGCAAATACAGCACTCAAAGTGTTATATCTCAATGCACGGAGTATAAGAAATAAGGTGGATGATCTTGTTGCACTATTACTGATTGTCAGGTATGATGTTTTGGCCATCACTGAATCATGGCTGAAGGGAGCCGAATGTCTAAGATTAGACGTTGTATCGGAGGGATCGGAAGGTAGGTAGAGAGCGCGGCACGGCTCTGCTGGTAAAGAATGGCATTAAATTAGTAGAAAGATATGACATAGGACTGGAAGATATTAAATCTTTGTGGGTTGAATTAAGAAAGTACAAGTGTAAAAGTACTCTGATGGTAGTTATATATCAGCCTCCAAACAGTGGCTGGGGTGTGGACCACAGATTACAACAGGAAATAGAAAAGACATGTCCGAAGGCCAATGTAATGATAGTCATGGGAGATGTTAACATGCAGGTCAACTGGGAAAATCTGGTTGGTAATGGATCTCAAGAGAGTGAGTTTGTTGAATACCTATGAGATGGCTTTTTAGACCAGTTGGTCGTTGAGCCTACCAGGGGATCAGCTATTCTGGATTGAGTGTTATGTAATGAACTGGAGGTGATTGGGGAGCTTAAGGTAAAAGAGCCCTTAGGAGCCAGGGATCACAATATGATTGAGTTCAACTTGAAATTTGATGGAGAGAAAGTAAAGTCTGACATAGCAGTATTTCAGTGGGGTAAAGAAAATTGCAGTGGTATGAGAGAGGAGTTGGCCAAAGTAAATTGGAAGGAGCTGTTGGCAGGGATGTCAGCAGAGCAGCAATGGAGTGAGTTTCTGGGAAAAATGAGGAAGGTACAGGACAGATATATTCGAAAAACAAAGAAATACTCAAGTGGCAAAATAGAACAATCGTGGCTGACAAGGGAAATCAAAGCTAGTGTAAAAACAAAAGAGAGAGCATACAACAAAGTGAAAATTAGCAAGAAGGATTGGGAAGCTTTAAAAACCCACAGAGAGCAACTAGAAGAATCATTAGAAAGGAAAAGATGAAATATGAAAGCAAAGTAACAAACAATATTGAAGTGGATAGTAAAAGCTTTTTCAAGTATGTAAAAAATAAAAGATGAGAGTGGATATATGACGTTAGAAAATGAGGCTAGAAATAATAATGAGGGACACGGAGATGGCAGATGGACAAAATGAGTATTTTGCATCAGTCTTCACTGTGGAAGACACCAGCCATGTGCCAGGTGTTGTAGGGTGTGAAGGAAGAGAAGCAAGTGCAGTTACTATTTCAAGGGAGAACGTGCTCAAAAAGTTGAAAGAATTCAGGGTACATAAATCACCCAGACCAGATGAACTGCACCCTAGAGTTCTGAAAGAGGTAGCATTAGAGATTGTGGAGGCATTAGCAATGATCTTTCAAAAATCATTGGACTCTGCCATGGTGCCAAAGGACTGGAAAATTGCAAATGTCACTCCACTCTTTAAGAAAGGAGGAAGGGAGCAGAAAGGAAATTATAGACCAGTTAGCCTGACCTCAGTGGTAGGGAAGATGTTGGAGTCAATTGTTAAGGATGAGGTTGGGAAGTACTTGGTGACACAGGGCAAGATAGGACAAAATCAGTGTGGTTTCCTTAAGGGAAAATCTTACCTGATGAACCTGTTGGAATTCTTTGAGGAGATTACACATAGGATAGATAAAGGGAATGCAGTCAATGTTGTAGATTTGAACTTCAGAAGGCCTTTGACAAGTTTCCATACATGAGGTGGTTACCAAGTTAAGAGTCAATGGTATTACAGGACAGTTACTAACATGGTTAGAGCATTGGGTGACTGGTAGGAGGCAGTGATTCGGACTAAAAGCATCCTTATCTGGTTGACTGCTGGTGACTAGTGGTGTGCTGTAGGGGTCAGTGTTAGGACCACTTCTTTTTATGCTGTATATTAATGATTTAGATGATGGAATAAACAGGAAGGCTGCAGAAGGATTAGACAGATTAGGAGAATGGATAAGAAAGTGGCAAATAAAATATATTGTTGGAAAACGCATGGTCATGCATTTTGGTAGTAGAAATAAATGTGCAGACTATTTTCTAAACAGGGAGAAAATCCAAAAATCTGAGATGCAAAGGGACTTGGGAGTTCTTGTGCAGAACTTGCAGGTTGAGTTGGTGGTGAGGAAGGCAAATACAGTGTTAGCATTCATTTCAAAAGGTCTACAACACAAGAACAGGGATGTAATGCTGAGGATTTATAAGGCACTGGTGAGACCTCACCTCGAGTATTGTCAACAGTTTTGGGCTCCTCATCTAAGAAAAGATGTGCTGGCAATGGAGAGGGTTCAGAGGAGGTTCACAAGGATGAAAGTGTTAATATATGAAGAACAGAGATGGCTCTGGGTCTGTACTCACTGAAATTTAAAAGGATGAGGGGGATCTCATTGAAACCCTTTGAATGTTGAAAGGCGTAGACAGAGTAGATCTGATAAAGGATGTCTCCTACGGTGGGGGATTCTAGGACAAGGGGATGCAGCCTTAGGATAAAGGGGCATCCATTTAAAACAGAGATGTGGAGAAATTTTTTTTGCCCGAGGGTGGTGAATTTGTGGAATTTGTTACCACATGCAACTGTGGAGGCCAGGTCATTGGGTATATTTTAGGCAGAGATTGATAGGTTCTTGATTGGACATGGCATCAAATGTTACAGGGAGAAGGCCGGGGAGTGAGGTTGAGGAGGGAAGGAAAGGATCAGCCATGATTGAATGGCGGAGCAGACTCGATGGGCCAAATGACCTAATTCTGCTCCAATGTCTTCTGGTCTTACCTCTCAAATATCTTGTAAGTCCGTCTGCAAAACAGAATTCAACTTGGTTTCCATAATCCCAGTTGCTGAGTTCACTGCATAACTCCCTGGTACCTTCTTTACTTCTTTTCCCCATTCCCATGTTGCCCTTTTTGAAATTTCATCTGCGAATGCATTTCCACGACTTTCTGTGTAGTCATTTTGGAGTGGTTTTTACATTTTAATATAGCAATTTCTGACAACTGTTGGCCATTCTTGATTTGAGTTTCTCCAGCCGTAAGAAATCCCCTTTGTTTTCATAAGTTTACAAAATCACGAACAATTCCAAAAGCATTTAGAATCAGCGTAGCTGTTAGCTGATTTTTCTTCTGCCACCTTACAGGCTTCGATCACAGTGTTTGGTTCTGTCTGTTGTGCAAAGGTGCCAGGAACCATATGCTTCGTCATGCGAACAGTTCAGTTTCAGAATCCACTCATTCAAATTCCCTTCTCAATCATTGAGGAGCTATCAGTGTACAGAATTAGATTTGGGTTCAGTAGAGGCATTTCTGTTGCATTTTCATGGCATATTATTGTTTTTACACAGTCAAGGCACAAGGCACAGTCATCATCGTCTTCCATGTCTGATGGTAACAGTGTAACTGGACTCACTGGACTCGCTGACTGACTGATTAGATTAGATGCCTCTAGAACTGTAGACCACGTGCACCATCAAGCATCTGTTATTTGAGAGTCTCTCTTCATAGTCAATAAAGTGTGTACAGAGTGTGGATAACAAACATTTAAACTTTGAAGAATGATACTAGAAACAGCCTCCACTGCCAGATAGGTTGACTGCACTGCCTGTAAACATGGAGCCCATCCTAATGCTACTTTATCCAATTTAGCAGAGTAATAACAAACAGGGCACTGTAGGTCTCCATGTTGTTGAGGTAAGACTGTCATCATGTAGACATGTTTCTTGTTCACATACAGGGTAAATGGTTTACCTCTATCGGGGGCTCCTGATGTAGGAGCAATGCACAATGCTGCCTTTAAAGTGTGAAACACTTTCAGTTGTTCTTCATGAAGAGTTACAGGGTCATTTCACTGCTTACTGCCCTTCAGCAGATTGATGAATGGTGGAACAATTTCACCTTATGAATCGACCCATGCTCTGTTGTAATTTTACAAACCCAGAAATGATCAGAGCTGCTGAACTATTGTAGGCAGCTTTTCTAACTCAATGGCTTTTGCACATTCCTCAGTGATTTCCCGCTTACCTTGGGACATTTTCTGCCCCAAGTAAATTGCTTCTTCTTGTTGCAATTGTGCCTTGTCCATATTTGCATTGTGACCTTTGGAGGATTGATATTCAATGCAAATAAAGCACACCGTGGTCTACAGCTTCGGATGCAAACAGGAATTCATCCATTCATTGTATGATTGTTGAAACAATGGCTAGTAAGTCCCTCAGATGTTGTCTCAAGTCAATGTGATAGACAATGGGACTGTTGTGGAGCCCTTGTACGTCTGTATTGTTGACCGCTAAGTGTGAAAGCCAAACTTGATTGACATTCAGGCATCAGAGGTACAGATCAGAATTCATTGGCTATATCAATAACTGTAAACCACTTGTGCGATGACTTCAGGGCATTGAAATAGTTGGTGAATCTGCCACTAGTGCAGTTAGCCTGTCTCATTCCAGGCTTTTTCTTTCCCTCTGGCATTCTCTGGATCTAATCACATGCCACCTTAATAGATTTAACATTATTGGCATATTTCATCTGGATTTTTTTCATTAATTTTATCAAGCGGATGTTTTATTCAGATAAGAGCTTGGTTTCATGACTTTTACCACTGTATTGATTCGATCTCATGTAACAGTTAATTTGTATGTACCCTTTATTACTTCGACAATGATCTTGACATATTATTATATTGCAATTTTAATAGGTTGTCTTGCAACCAAAGTTCTCTCAGGTGTTCCACTACCTTGCACATATTGTACCCCATCACTTCAGGTACTCACATAATTTTTTGGCATTTCACCAGCCTGCATGTATTTAATTTTTTTCTCTCTAGCTCTGCCAACGTGCACATGTTTAATTTTTACAGACAAGGGAAAATCAGCAGATGCTGGAAATCTCGAAACGTCGACTGTACTCTTTTCCTAGATGCTGCCTGGCCTGCTGAGTTCCTCCAGCATTTTGTGTGTGTTGCTTTAATTTTTACAGATCTGTTTTTTCAAAATAACAACGTAGTAGTTTCCTCACTCTTACTTCCATCCGATGATGTATTGAAGGCAGAAATAGTTGATTCACTGGGAAAATTTTGCGTTAGGAGAAGTTCTTACCTCCTTTGGCACCAAAAATTTCCACGTCCTTAAATCTTCACATCCATCATTTGCCAACTACACCAGATTGTTGGATTCTGATGTTTTTGATCCACATTACTTTTGGATGACAGAAAAGAGGCAAAAACTTTGTTGCTTCATGATTGTTTTATTAAGTGCTAACTGAACAAAGAAAACTGGAAATGGACATGAACAAAGGTCTAGTAAGGGGAGGGAGAGAAGAAGCAAAGATGGTGGCACAATGTGGTCAGATCTTTTTATATCAGAGATAGGAAAACAGTCCATTCAAATTTGTAGATAAGATTCAACTAATCAGAAAGACCCTATTCAAATAATGCAACATCAGGGAAGCTTCTAGAACTTTCCAGAATGATACAAAGAGCTGTAACCACTAGGGGATGTACGGTACAACCACATATACAGTTTCAAGGAAAAGTTTGTGAACTCTGCAGTTACCTGTTTTTTTGCATTAATTACTCATAAAATGTGGTCCGTCCTTCATATAAATCACAATAATAGATGAAGGATGCTCAACAGTTGTGGCAGGGCTTGAATACTAACACCTCTTATAAAGTTAAATCAAGTGACATAGGTGACAGCAGGGTGCTTCCAGATGAGCTCAATGCCTTCTATGCTCACTTTGCCTGGCAACGCATGGAGGAAGCTTCGTGTGATCCTACAGCTCCTGATTATCCTAGAATTTCAGTCTCTGAAGCTGACACGTGATCAGCCTTCAAAAGGGTGAGCCCATGAAAAGCATCTGGTTCAGACGGGGTACTTGGGCAAGTACTAAAATCCTGTGCTGATCCCCAGTCTGGAGTGCTCACTGGGATCCTTAAACACTCGCCTTGGCAGTCTGAGGTACCCACCTGCTTCAAGCAGACTTCAATTATACCGGTGCCTAAGAAGAACGTGGCAACCTGCCTCTATTACTATCGTCCAGTTGTACTTACATCCACTGTGAGGAAGTGTTTTGAGAGGTTGTTGATGAAACATATCAACTCCTGCCCGAGAAGTGACTTGGATCCACTCCAGTTTACCTACTGGAGCAACAAGTCCACAGCAGATGCTACCTCACTGACTCTTCACTCAACATTGGAACATCTGGACAGCAAAGATACATGCATCAGGATGCTCTTTATCGACTACAGCTCAGCATTCAAAATCATCATCCTCTCAAAACTAATCAATAAGCTTCAGGACTTGGCCTGAGTACCTCCTTGAGCAAATGGATCCTAGATTTCCTCAATTACAAACCCCAGTCAGTTTGGATGGGCATCAACATCTCCTCCATGATCTCTATTAGCACAGGTGTACCACAGGGCTGTGTGCTTGGCCCCTAGCTCTACTCGCTTTACACATATGATTGTGTGGCTAAGCACAGCTCTAAAGCCATATTCATGTTTGCTAACGACACCACTGCTCTCTTCTCACTGCAGTTACCACCCCTCAACCCTCAGGCTCTTGAACCAAAGAGGAAAACTTCACTCAACTTCACCTGCTCCAACACTAAAATGTTCCCACAAACTATGGACTCACTTTCAAGGATTCTTCATCGCATGTTCTCAATATTTATTGCTTATTTATTTATTATTATTAATTCTTTTTGTCCTTGCACAATTTGTTGTCTTTTGCACACTGGTTGAAATCTCAATTAGGTGCAGTCTGTCATTGATTGCACTATGGTTATTATTCTATTATGGATTTATTGTGTATGCCTGCAAGACCATGAATCTTAGGGTTGTATATGGTGACATATATGTACTTTGAAAATAAATTTACTTTTATCTTTGAATTTTAATACATTGAATTCCAGGCATCTTCCTGGTGAACTTTTTCTGCAGCCTCATTAAAAAACATTCTTTTTGTAATGTGGTAACCAGAATTGAAGGCAATACTCCAAATGTGTTCCACGTCATATACAGCTGCAACCTGACATCCTTACTTTTATACTCAACACCCTGACCTATGAAGACATGTATGCCATATGATTTTTTACGACCCCGTTTATTTGTGTTGCCAACTTCACTCGTATGTTCACAATGTACGAAAATTCTAAAATGCAATTATTCAAAATAAATAAACAAATGAGACAGGTAAACCTGCCCAAATCAAATGAAATCAAATCGCCTGAGCAGTAAGAATATGCAATAAGCTACGTATTTCAACAAAAGACTGGACATTACTTAGTGACTTAATTGTAAACATTATCAGTAGAGTTATTCAGATATGAAAAGTGCATCTCTCAACATGGCCCAATGGTAACAAATATTTTCACGTAACACAGAAAAATATAAAACGTACTGCATGGTAGGACTAACAAAAGATATAAGGTCATTGACCAGATTTAACTCAGTTCTTCTTGCACACATACTGCTTGACCTGACCCCTGCATTTTCTACTTTTGCTCACAAGGATTTATTGTATTTACCTCAAATTTAGCTGAAAGCTTATTTGAAAAGGAACAGTTATCAATTTCACAAGCTATCTAAAAGGGTGTTAGTTAAAGGTTGGCTTTACTTTTTACAAATTGAATGATATTGTCTCCTCTTGAGTCAGCAAGCCCTGGTTTCATGCACCACTACAGAAACTAGAGAACAGAAAAAAAAACTTTACTGCTGTATTGCTGAGGGAAGGACATGTTGCCCGTGATGATGTCTTTCAGATTAGACATGAAACAAGGCCTTCTCACCCTGTCTGGTAGACAAAAACAATCCATTTCTTTGGTGTGAAACTGCGGAAGAGTGCAAGAACTATTTATTTGTCAGTCAACATCACAACGGCAAATTATTCAGTGTTGGTATTTGCAGGAGCCTGCAGATTGTACCATTCAGAGGAAAGGTAATAGTCACTTATTTTTCAATCGATGCGTTTGAACATTGTCTAACAGCCAATGTGATTGGCTTTCTGTGTAATTGGAATGAGTCTTAATTTAGACAGTGTTGATTTTAAGGCAGACATATGATTTTAAAATTAATTATTGAAAGTTCTTTTGAGGTCATGTGGAGATTTTAAATTCATTTAGGCAGACAGTTTTGAGCAGTCTCCATAGCAACCAGCATTGCTGGCTACACTTTTGTTTGGCCAGTTAATTTGATGGCATGGTATCTGGCACATTGATATGATCATGGTTCTACCTAGCTATAGCTTGATTTAAATTGAACTCACAAACTGTAGCATTTTTATACAAATTTAAAGGCAGATTTATGGAGCCTGGTTATTCTAAAGAGGCTATCCTGATACTAAATCATTTATGGCCTCTCATCCACAGAAAGGACCTATAATATTTGCAGAGAGATCCACATTAATAATAGCAGGCAACAGGGCACAGAATAAGAGTCTTGAGGTTGTCAGTTGCTCAAATAAATAAATGTAGTGTGATCTTTATCAGTCTACAGATGATAATTCAAAGTCAGTTTCTGTATTAAATAAAACTTGAAACGGGGGGATTGGAGAAGCGACGTGGAAGATTGTAACATTGGAACAGTTAGGTGCTGGTCTCCGCTCTCATGGTTGCAGGAGTGACCTCTCTCCCCCTTGCTGGAGGTGGAGAGAGAGGTGGGGGAAGACAGAGAGAGAGAGAGAGAGAGAGAGAGAGAGAGAGAGACAGACAGACAGAGAGAGAGGGAGAGAGAGACAGAGACAGACAGAGAGGGAGAGAGAGAGAGGGAGACAGACAGACAGACAGAGAGAGAGAGAGCGAGAGAGAGAGAGAGAGAGAGGGACTGAAGTGCTGGTTTGAGAACTGTCGTTTGATGGACTCTGGTGCTCCTGCTGCTGTTTGCATGCCGGGGGCTGGGGTAGGGGTGGGGGGGGGGTGTCTGTGCTTTCTCTGCTGCATGTGGGAAGGGCGAGGGGAGTTTCGATGCTTTTGATGCTGCTTGTGCGAAGGGAGGGAGTGTCTTCGGGATTTTGATGTTTCTATTGTTCCATGAGGTTCATTTGTTTTTCTATGCAGAGGATGAATTTCAGGTTGTGTCCTGTATACATACTCTGATATTAAATCTGCTTTGAATTAGCTAAAATTTTGAATTAAAGGCACAAAGAGCAATAAATTGTCTTTTTTCTGTGCTAAGAAATCTGACGTAGAATCCTGTTTAGTAAAAGTGTTTCTTCATCAAAGCAACAATGAGATGGCTCCACCAAACATGAAGATCCCAGTAACTATCCTCGCTTTTAATTTGTAACTACATTATATTCATGTGTACTGTGTATATTCAAACTACAAAAAAATCACGAGATTAAATGAAAGATATTTTTTGAAATCAAATGCGTATGGTTCCAAATACTACAAATACTGAAGATGAAAGGATGACTTTAATCATAGAATCAGAGGATGAGAAAGCGCAGAGGGTGAACATTTAGGCATCCGAACGTTTTTCAGTGCTTGTACCTTCTTTTGATAATATGGATATCTGAACAATATTCTAAATATAGCCTGACTAGATATACTTTTGACATAACTTCATTGCTTTGAAGTTCCATGCCCTGAGAAATAAATTGCATAATGCACAGCAAATTCCACTGGTATTAAAAGCATTACGATTGAAATTTCTTCACAAAGTCTTGTGTATGTTCCACTAATGGCTATGAGGCAGTGCACAAGATAATGTTTCAAAAATGTAATTTTTATTAAAATAGCTTTAAAAATCCATTTAATAAACATGAGGCAAATGACTTGCTACTTTTTAATTAATTACAACAGCATAAACAGTTTAATTATATCATCTGATCTATTGCTTTTCCTCTCCTAACTTTGACAGAAGTAGCTCAACAAAATAGTTAAGACTATTTGCTGGTGCACATCAGCTTTAACGTTCATAATGTGTAGATAAATTCAAATGAACACAAGTAAGACTATGGCAGAATGCAAACAAAAATCATGCAATTGTCAAATGGGTCTGATGTGATTTTGTGAGAGAGTATCATTCAGTAGGAAGAACAAGGATGCCTCAAAATCCCTGAAAGAAGATCTAAGTATCTGGATTGAACAAGGAAAAGAGATGCACAGATTACTAAAGCAGCTAAACAGGTTAATAAAGAGGTTTGAAAAACAAACAACACACTGAATTTATTCTTAGAATGAAGGATTGAATAGATTAGTATTTTATTAGCTGGAGTGTAGGAGAATGATGGGAAATTTGTTTGAGGTAGATACAGTTATGAGGATATAGATAGGGTGAATGCAAGCAGGCTTTTTCCACTGAGGTCCGGTGAGACTAGCACTAGAAGTCATAGGTTAAGAGTGAAAGGTGCAATGTTTCAGTAATGAGGGGTCATTTCTTCACTCAGAGGGTGGTGTGAGTGTGGAATGAGCTGCCATTGGAAGTGGTGGAGGTGGATGCAGGTTTGATTTCAACATTTGAAAGATGGTTGGGTAAGTACATGAATGGCAGGAGTGTGGAGGGCTATGGTCCAGGTTCAGGTCAATGGGATGAGGCAGATGGAACTAATAATTTACTTGGAACTGTCAACTTTGAAAGAGTCAGTTTCTGCCCTTTAGTGCTCCATGACACTATGAAAGGTAAAGTTTTTATGTTCAACTTGTGTAAAACCTGGCCTCACTTGCATTTTGACCAGCATGAACATTTTTGGTATCCAGGTTGTTGACAGGATATAGATATGTCAGAGAATATGGCAAGCGGTTTCTTGGAATGATATGACTGCTGAGCAGTTTAACTTACTGGGAAAGATTAAGTTTCTAGCAAAGAGAAGACTAAGAAGTACTCTCATTGATTTCTTTGTATGCCATCCTAACTTAATAGTCACACAAAATGCTGGAGGAACTACAGCACCTATGGGAAAGAATAAACAGTTGACATTTTGGGCTGAGACCCTTCATCAGGAATGGAAAAAAGAGATTAGAAGTCAGAGAAAGAAAGTGATGGGGGGGGGGGGAGGAGAGGAAGAGGTTTAAAGTAGTAGCTGATAGGTGAAACCTGGAGAGGGGAAGAGATAAAGTAAAAAGCTGGGAAGTCAACTGGTGAAAGCGATAAAGGGCTGGGTAACCATGTGCTCACTCAGACCCGCTACCACAGCCACATTTCCTTCCTGGGAACATGTCTTTGCCGCCATCTTGTACCACATGGCTTTCAGTTTAGTTTTCAGGTTTCTGAATTTGGACCCTCCGAAGACCCAGCTACTCACATTCAATTGACTGCTTCTCCTACTATTTCTCCTGCTGCATTCTACATGTCACACTTTCCAGCATGAGGAAGTACCCGGGGACCCTACCCCAGTCGCTTCCACAACTCTGGGATTCTCTCTCTGCCACCCGCAATGGAGCTGTCCAAGACTTAATCCTCCACCGGATCCACCCTTTCAATTGCCTTTCTCATGTCCAGCAAGGATCGGAAGATCGCCCTTTTACAGACGATAGAACCTGCCGTCTCCAGCATCCGCAGCCAAGACTGCAATCCCTGCTGCCGACCTCAACAGTTCGAACAATTCTGAGCAGATTCAGAATCTGGACTCCACTGCCATCAATCTAGGTTCCAACGACCCTGGATAACTTCAAAGAGCCTATTGCGCACCCTCTAATTCTGACTTGACCAATGCATGGACATTGACCAGCAGCACCTCCAGGCTGCATCGTTACGTGCTGCCACTGTAACCCCAGTACTCCTTTCCCCCCACCACCACCCTGTGATCCCATGTCTCTCTGGTCCCACTGCCAGATCTTGGTCCTCAGAGACTCCACCTTCCTCACCTTCCCTGAATACCCCAATCCTTCCCTCTGCTGTGACACTAACAACCCCCTCCCCCCTTTGATCCAGCTCTCATCTATGCCAGGTCTTCAACTTCCCCTCTGACCTTCCCCTCTCCGAGGCAGGGGCAGAAAGCTCTGTCCTCAGTAAGGGCCTCATCTTGGTCCCCCTGCACCCACACCTCTATGAGTTCCCCGATCGCCATGAAGCTGAGTTCTTCTTCTGCCGCCTCTGTCTCCATGTCTATTTCTTTGGCTAGGGCTCCCCACCCCAACCTGATGATCCCTTCTACCATCTCCAACCCTCCTCCTCTTCTCGGATAACTGCTCTGTTCTTCTGCCTGCTCTGGATCTTTTCATTGCTAACTGCCGATGAGACAACAAATGGTCTTGACTTAACTACTCCTCTCTCCAATTCAAACTTCACTCCTTCTGAATGCACTGCTCTGCACTAATCCAAATCTTACCATCAAACCCAGAGATAAGGAGGGTACTGTAGTAGTCTGGCGGACTGACCTCTACTTTGCCGAGGCCTGATGACAACTCTCAGATGCGTCCTCTTACTTGCCCCTTGAACAGAACCCCACTAAGAAGCATCAGGTCATTGTCACCCACACCATCACTGACCTGACTAAGCCTAGGGATCTCCCATCCACTGGCACCAACCTTATCGTTCCCTTACCCCACACCTCCCATTTCTATATCCTTCTGAAGATCTATGAACCTGCCTTGTCAGGTAGAGCTATTGCTTCTGCTTGTTCCTGCCTCACCAAACATATCTATCTGCATACCTTCCTCAGTTTTATCCCCACTGGTTCAATCCCTTCCTACCTACTTCACACACTCTTGATCTTTTCAGTGACTTCAAGTTCCCTGGCCCTGGTTGTCTCATTTTCACTGTGGATGTCCAGTCCCTACACACTTCCATCTCCCATCAGGAAGACCACAAAGCTGTCCGCTTCTTTCTGGACACCAGAGCCAACCTTTTCCCTTCCACCACTACTCACCTCCATCTGATGCTCATTCTCAATAATTTCTTCATTGGCTCCTCCCACTTCCTTCAAATAAAAGGTGTCGCCGTGGGCACTTGCATGGGTCCCAGCTACGCTTGCCTTTTTGTCAGCTATATGAAAATGTCTGTGTTCCAAGCCTACACTAGTATCACTCCCGAACTTTTCCTACGCTGCATCGATGACTGCATTGGTGCTGCTTCCTGCACCCATGCTGAGCTTGTCAACTTCATCAACTTTGTCTCCAACTTCCACCCTGCCCTCAAATTTACCTGGTCCATTTCCAACACCACTTTCCCCTTTCTCGATCTCTCTGTCACTGTCTCTGGAGGTAGTTTGTTTACTGATATCTTTTACAAATCCATTGATTCTCTTAACTGCATGGGCTATACTTCTACCCACCCAGTTGCTTGAAAAAATGCCATCTCCTTATCTCAACTCCTCTGTCTCCACCACATCTGTTTTCAGCATGAAGCTTTTCATTCCAAAACTAATGAGATATCCTCCTTCTTCAAAGAAAGGGACCTTCCTGCCTCCACCATCAACGCTGCTCTCAACTGCATCTTTTTCATTTCATGCACATCTGCCCTCACCCCATGCTCCTGCCACCCTACTAAGGAAAGAGTTCCTTATGTCCTCACCTACCACCCCATCAGCCTTCACTTCCAGCACATAATTCTCCATAACTTCTGCCATCTCCAACGTGAACCCACCACCAAACACATCTTTCCCTCCTCCCTACTTTCTGCAGGGATCGCACCCTTCGTGACTCCCGTGTCTATTCATCCCTCCCTACTGATCTTCCTTCTGGCTCTTATTCTTGCAAGTGGAATGAGCGCCACACCTGCGCCTACACCTCCTCCATCTGCACCATTCAGGATCCCAACCAGTCCTTCCAGGTGAGGCAACACTTCACTCGCGAGTCTGTTGGATCATTTACTGTATCTGGTGATCCCATTGTGGCCTCCTGTATATCGGTGAGACGTGATGTAGATTGAGAGACTGCTTTTCAGAGCACCTACTTTCCATCCACCAGTAAAAGCAGGATCTCCCAGTGGCCATCCATTTCAATTCTAATTCCCATTCCCATCCGACATATCAGTTCTTAGCCTCTACAACTGCCATGATGAGGCCACAATAAGGTTTAATGACACCTTATGTTCCGTCCGGGTAGCCTCCAACCTGATTGTGTCAACACCAATTTCTCAAACTTCTGGTAATTGCCTCCCCCTCACCATTCCCCATTCCCATTTCCCACTCTCACCTTATCTCCTTACCTACCCATCACCTCCCTCTGGTGTTCCATACCCTTCCCTTTCTTCCATGACCTTCTGTCCTCCCCTAGCAGATTCCCCCTTTTCCAGTCCTGTATCTCCTTCACCAGTTGACTTCCCAGCTCTTTACTTCATCCCATCCCCATCCCAGTTTCACCAATCACCTACTACCTGTACTTCTTCCTCTCCTCTCCCGCGTTATTACTCTGACCTCTAATCTCTTCTTGCCAGTCCTGGTGAAGGGCCTCAGCCTGAAATGTTGACTGCTTACTGTTTTTCATGGATGCTGCTTGGCCTGCTGAGTTCCTCCAGCATTTTGTGTGTGTTACACAGATTTTCTCTTGTTTATATTCACTTTTATCCTTAGCAAAACTGGTCTTATGTTTTACCTAGTGTAATTAACATTCAACCACCTCAGGTCTTATAGGTGAAGTCCGGGGGTGCAAAGTACATATTGCTATTGCCATCAGTAGTAATTCTCCATAATACAGTACAGCACTTTTGGTGATTGTTGCATTGTTCTAATAAAGAAAATGGAAGTGAGTCACACTGTCCTATTGTGATTAATCTGTAAAACAAAAGTCCCGCTGACACTGTATTTGTGTAGCTTTGTGAAAGTGGCAATTTAGTTCTTGTATTCTCCCATTTACCTTTGATCATGTAACTTAAGACCCATTGAAATGCAATATTTAAGATGGCCTGTTGTCTACCTTAATTTCTCTACGATCATTTGAATGATCTTACCCAAGATGTAGACTGGTCCCTGCCCTCTTGCATTCAATGCAGATATCATGTTCATTACTTGCTTGAAAACATGATAATCAGTACTTTGCATCTATATTGGGAATATTTTTTCATTACCCACTTATGAAATGAATTGTTTGCAGTCAGAGGCAATTGTTATCCTAAGGTTTTATTCTCATTACTTGCTTGTGGTGAAAGGTAGGTTTTATCTGTTTAATATCAGTGCCAGAATTGATCGCAGAAGGCTGACTTGGTGAAAGCTGCCTTCCTTGAAAGGAAAAGAACAATATGAAATGCTGGAGATGAGATTTTGCTGATAGAAATAAAGGCTGCATAACTATGCAATGTAACAATTGGCTTGGTAGAATGAAATATAAAATACATCTGCTGCAGTAATAAAGCAATGAATTTTTGTGTAATCAGTACCTTAATGAATAATTAATCAGTGATTTTTTAAAACAAGTGATGAGAAACATTGCTTTGCCTGCCTTTTATAATATAAATATCCCCATTAAGCTTTAGAAACTAGATCCATTAGCAACCATCTTTTCTTGAGAAAAATGCTCATAAAAATTATTTTGTTTAGTTTTGATAATTTCGATAAATCTGTACCCATTGTGAAATGGCCGAGGCATTTCCCTGTGCAATTCACATTGACACAGTTGATAATTCTTGGGAACATGCTGACACTGAATGATATTAAAAGTTGTGTGCTGTACATTTCTTCCGTTTTCAACATCGTAAGAGTGGGTGTGGTCTAAGCCCCTCATTCAACATCAAAAAATCACTAGGACACAATGGCTGGGATTGGCAATGGGTTATCCAACACGAGACCTGCACTGTGTAGGTAATGTCTTGCACAGAGTATCTGCTAGTCTCAGTTTTCACTGCACAGTATAATGAAAGACTCTCCACTTGCATCCTTTCGCTGCCTGTACCCTTTTTATACCTAACATGTCAGTGCAGCGTGCAGGTCTGCCCACGCATAGCACAGGATCCATTCAGGGAAGACCATCACGTGTGGTTGCTTTGTGGAACAGAAGATCACTGTATCTCCTTTCCCTGCAGTTCTCCTCATCTCACTACAGTGACCACTTCAAGAAACCACCTATGGGATCTGCGCAGATGACGTTGTGCTGCTTCATTCTTAATGCGGATGGCCACAGTACTTTTTCTAGCGTACCAGTGCCCGGTTTTTCCATCTTTGCAGTGGAACTGACTAGGTGTCGATGCTATAAACAGCATGTGTTTATTGCACTAAGTGGGGGGGGGGTGGAAATCTTATCTCCAGGCAAGCAACCTTTACGTTGTTAGTAGAAAGTTAGAAATTCTAATCAACAGTGGTCTTAGAAGGAACAATTCAGTAATGCACCACAGATGGCTGTATCTTTCTACGGACATTTTAACAGCATCCTTTTACTCTCATCACCATGTAATGTAACCAACCATCATTTCATAAATTATTGTCCACTTTAACGCTTGTCTAATCAAACTCATTCTTTCTTGATGGAACACATATTGATCATTCTTGTGGTTACCTCCCTTGTTCCTGAACCCTGGACACAGTGAAATGGGATATTTGCTGCTTTAGTCTCTACACAAATCGTAGAAATGTTACAGTACAGAAGGAGAATGGTGAATAGATTTTTTATCAGCACCGAGAAGAGAGTTCTCTTGACTCCATTCCTTCTCCTATAGAGAGGAAAAAAATCAAACTCCTCTTTATGGCAGTATTCTAAAATCCCTTTCCAGCTAAACAATATCTGGCTTTTTATTCTTCCTACTAAAGCAAGTAATCTTATATCTTGCCGCAATTTTTGCTAACAGACATAAAATATCCATTTTGCAGTCTCCTAACAAATTTCCTTCTCAATTGTCTTTGCACTGTCTGCAAATTTGATCATGATACTCTCAGTCTCTTCATCTTTGGCATTGATAAATATGGTAAAGACTTCCAGCTTCAGCTGTAATCCCAATGACACATGACTAGTTCGATCTTACCAACCTTAAGATGACATATTTACCTCAGCTCTCTGTTACTTAGTTGTTCCTCTATCCATCCAAACATATTACATCAATGACATGAGCTCTGCTCTCCTCAGCTGGGTTATAACTGACAAAGGGCTCTATCTATCATATTCATTTATCTTTTTACTTCAGATTTTAAAGATGTGTTTCTAGTGAAGCCACTTTTTACTGCGTGTCTCTGGAAATGCGGCTTATTAGTCCTTTGCTAACAGCCACTGGACGCTGCGGTGATAAACCCATCTTTCTCAGGCTCTGTACATCTAGAGTGTATACGACTTTGGTCCCACCAAACTCGTGAGGCTGGACTGTCTTGCCCACCTAAGTCCTGGTTTGTGTGACTACTGTGTGATTCCCCCCCCCCACCCTACTATCGTCTATTGTCAAGAAATAACAGATCATACACGGCTTACAATTATGAAGCCAGTTTATTTATGAATGTTAACTTAACCGAAGAGTTATTGAAGAAAAGAAAGAAAAAAACAAAGAGTCCCATTATAATTAAACAGTCAACTGTGCATATAAGTTGGAGCTCACCTTGAACTTGTCTGTCACTCATACGCTGGACCCTCGGTCTACGTGAAAGCACACACCATCTTCTGGATGTCACTCGAGATCCATCTCGAACAAAGCAGTCTCCCAAAGGAATATTGGTCCTTCCTCTTGAAGCCGTTCATCTGCACAAAGCACCTTGTGCAACAGGGACAGGAGCCTCAGCCATCTTTCTTCCGGTCTTCTTCCAGCTTCCCCCAAAAAAGACCTTGGCCCACATCAGTGTCCCTCACAAAACTTCTCCTCCCAGCATTCTCTAGGACCTTCTCTTAATTCCACCATCCTGATTGGCTGATACAACATTCCTAAGTTGAACAACAAAGCCCTTTATCTGAGCTCAAACCCAAACAAGCTGAAAACAGAACAGACTGCTTTTATAGAACTGCTAAAATTAAATACCTAAGCATAGCAGTAAAAGTATTAACCAGGGCATTACACTAGTACAGGTTAAGTACCCCTTATCTGAAATGCTTGGGGCCAGAAGTGTTCTGGATTTTGGATTTTGGAATATATAGTGAGATAGCTTGGGATCGCTATCATTTCTGACTCTGGATTTATGTCATTACTCATATGTACTGATTCAGCCATTCAGCATGTTAGATTCTCATCAGCGACGATCTTAGCAAGCTCATCAATAAATTTCTCTTCTGCTTTGTGATCAGCAGATGCTCAGCACAAATTTTTAAAAACTTAATCATGTGCCTTTTCTTAAATTTCTGCAAACAGCCTGATAAATAGTCACAATTACCTTCAATTTTCAGTTCATCATGAAAGATCTTTGCTTGTTTCATGATCAGCATACTGTTACGTACCCTGTAACTGGGTTGCCAAACCAGCAGAAATGGATCACTCAGTTGGAGTCTGGATTACTAGAACTAAGAAAGTTTTATTAAAGAAACAAGCAACACAGTAATCGAAAGGATAATAAATGCACCAGTTCAGCAATGATAAACATACATGTACACAGAATTAAGATAACAGGGTCAATCAAGCTCTATCGTTGTCTAGGGGTAAATGACCAGTTTCAAAGTGATGCAAAGTTCAGTTCAATTTAGTTCAGTTCAGTTCGCAGTAATCGCTGCCGTGGGAGATGGACAGTGGGGGGGGGGGGGAAGGAGAGAGAGAGCAAAAACGAATGAATATTCAAAACGGCTTCCATACAGACCTTCGCAGTCAGCTTTCAGGCGAGCCCTTTGTGATGTCATCTGAGGTCACCGACCGTGACCCCTCCATTTGCAGATACGATCGTTTCCCTGCGGTGAACCCGGCACCCAGGCAAGGGTGGACACACACCAGGTTCCCACCGATCGTGCCTTTCCACCCTGAGCGTCTATGGCTTGATCCCACGACCAGCCATCCAAAAGCTTCCCACCAACTTGTGAGAGGCGCATCGCTTCCTGGGTCTCGTTACCTCGGGTGTCGTGTGTGTCCTGCCTTAGCGAACCTGTCCCTTTTTATCCCCCTGCTGGGGTATCGCCTGTCCATCACTTCAAACAGTTCAGGGTTCAAAGGGGGAGCCGAACTTGACAGCTCTCTCCTTCTGTTACTCTCTCTCCCGTCCGTTCATTACACATCTCCAAATGCTGCTCCATTGTTTTCCATATCTCTCTCTCTCCTGAAGACAGGTGGCAGACCAACTGCTGATCCCACTGGTGCCAGCACAGGACAGCTACATCTTAATCTATGTGTATTCTTGTCACAATACCATTAATTGGCACATGTTCACTCCGATGCTGATGAATCCACTCTTTCAAAACATATGCGAGATCTTCATTTTTTCCCTTCATGCGGTGTTTTTCTATTTAACTTCTGTTTCATTACATATGCACGGTCACTTCTCAGAACTGCCTATGGGGTGCAGAGACTTGTGGATCGCTAGGAAACTTTCCCAGTGCCTTGTGGAATTCTCCATTTGTGACATCATGTCAGCGCTCAAAAAAGTTTTGGATTTTAGGGGTTTTCGGATTTTGGAATTTTGGATAAGGGGTAATCAATCTGTACTTCAAACTTGAAGAAACCGTGGAATATGCCCTCAAACTCATTATAAGGAACAAATTAAAACCTCGGTATTGAAATAAATACTCTGGGAATGTTAAGGACATTGAGTGATCTTTTTCTGAAGCAGTTATTTCTTCAGTATGGACTCGTTGGTACTCTATGTTATTTATGACTCAGCAGTCTGATCAGCGTGAGAGACATCTCTTAATTCTGAAATGATGCTTGGTCTCTTTCTTCTTTGTTGTGGTTGCAGTCAGTTTTCACCATGAGCTCACTGGGTGAGTGCATTAATGGAACTCTCATTATTGGCTCATGTTGTCAGCCGATTCATAAAAAGCATGCAAAAACAACTACCTTTTGTTCAAGATGATGCTTATTGGCATTGAGGCAGTTTATTTCAATGTATGAACCGAGCATAAGATGATAAGCTATCTGCTGAAACAAATTGCCAGTTGAATATGAAGTAATAAAAATTAATTTTAAAATCCTCATCGCTTATTCCATGTGAGCTATATTTTGCTTGTAACAGTGTAAGAGAATAATTATTCCTCTGACCTCACCTTTCATGATAAAATAAGATAACAATGGTACTGTTTAATTCAATTCATAGCATAAGGCAATATACAAATTCGGAGCCCATTTTGTACTATTGGTGAAGATGCAACATTATCTGTTACAAGTCCTTGTTGCTTGGGAGCACTTTTGTTGTAAAATAATGCTTTGTGTGAATCAAGTGTGGCAGATTTCTAATTTCAGAAATGGAATTTTAAGTTAAAAGAAGGCCAGTGAATTCTGTTGAATGTAAACAAAACAATCGCCAGAAGTGCTGGAAATGTACAGGTACGCTGAATTAAGAAGGTAAATTAATGTGACTGATATAACCCTTCATCAAAACTGAATTCCATCTGAGACCTTAGCCTATTTTTCTGACACTAATGGATCTACTAAGTATTTTTTACTTCTCACTTGCTGAGCATATTTATCACAAATTGTCAAAACTAATTTATCATTCCAGTTACTTCCAACTGCTGTCATTTACTTCAATTTGTTTCAAACATGCATGTGATTTTAGTCTAAAGTAGAAAATTCAATACAAGTAGATGTACAGTGGATTCTGGTTAATTGGGCCATCAGATAATTGGGGCAGCCACTTATTGGGGACAACTTCTAAAGAACAAAAACAAATCGGGACTATAGCTGGGATTCCCTTTGTTTTTTGGGACACTATGCTGAATACTTTCTAATTAACGTCAGTCACGTGTGCCTCGTGTGGCCATTAGGTTTTTGTCACTAATAGTTGGTGAGAAATAAACAGTAAGACAATTCAGAATTGTTTTGTTCACAGTGGTTTCAAGCATTCAAACTTGGAGACGTCAGAAACAGCCAGGTGTGAAAAAGAAACATTTTTCACTATTTTAACAAGTTAGGAAATATGAAGAATTTGAAGGTATTGCTAATCATCTTGAATGTTACAATAAAAATGAAACTTCAAGGCCTTGGCATCAATGCCTCATTGTACAATTGGGTCCTTAATTTCCTCACTTGCAGGCCCTAATCTCCATCAGCACAAATTTGCCGCAAGGTTGTGTGCTCTACCCACTTTACACTTATGACTGTGTGCCTAATCACAGCTCCAAAGCCATATTCAAGTTTGCTGATGACACAACTGTCATAGGCTAAATCCAAGATGGTGACGAATCAACGAATAGGAGGGAAATTGAAAATCTGGCTGAATGGTGCCATAACAACAACCTCTTACTCAATGTCAGCAAGACCAAGGAGTTGATTATTGACTTCAAGAGAAGGGAACCAAAGATCCAAGAGAGAGTCCTCATTGGAGGATCAGGGGTGGAGAGGGTCAGCAACTTTAAATTCCTCGGTGTTATCACTTCGGAGGACCTGTACTGGACCCAGCACATAAGGGAAATTATGAAGAAAGCACAGCAGTGCCTCTACTTCCTTAGTGGTTTGTGAAGATTCAGCATGACATCTAATACTTTGACAAACTTGTGTGGTGGAGAATATATTAAGGGGTTACATCAGAGCCTAGTATGGAAAGACCAGTGTCCTTGAATGGAAAATCCTACAAAAATAGTTAATATAGCTCAATCCATCATGGGTAAAGACCCCCCCCCTCCCCGCCGCCTCCACTGAGCACATCTGCACAGAACAATGTTTTTGGGATAAAGGAAGAAACAGGACTTCTATCTTGCAATCACAAACATGAGAGAATCTGCTGGTGCTGGAAATCCAAAGTAACACACAAAATGCTGGAGGAACTCAGCAGGCCAGGCAGCATCTATGGAAAAGAGAACAGTTGATGTTTTGGGCCAAGACCATTCATCAGGACTGGAAAGAAAGATGAGAAGTTAGGTCAAGAAGGTGCGGAGAAGAGAAGAAGAAGTACAAGGTGGCAGGTGATAGGTGAAACCACGAGAAATGGAGGGGTGAAATAATGGGCTGGGAAGCTGATAGGTGAAAGAGACGAAGGGCAGGAGAAAGGGGAATCTAATCGGAAAGGATAGCAGACCATGGAGGAAAGGGAAAGGGAAAAGCACCAGAGGGAGCTGATGGGCAGATGAGGATAGAGAGAGAAACGGGAATAGAAATGGTGAAGGGGGTTGGGAATTACTGGAAGTTCGAGAAATCAGGTTGGAGACTACCCAGACGAAATATAAGATGTTGCTCCTCCAAAGTGAGTGTGGCCTCATTGTGGCAGTAGAGGAGGCCGTTAACTGACATGTCAGAATGGGAATGTGAAGTAGAATTGAAATGGGTGGCCACTGGGAGATTCCTTTTATTTTCTAGGTGGAAAAAAGAGGATTCCTTTTTTTTCATAGGTGCTTGGCGGAGCAGTCTCCCAATCTACGTCGGGTCTCACCAATATACAGGAGGCTACACCAGGAGCACTGGATACAGTAGATGACCCCAACAGACTCACAGGTGAAGTGTCGCCTCAGCTGGAAAGGCTATTTGTGGCCCTGAATGGTAGTGAAGGAGGGAGTGTAGGGAAAGGTATGGCAGTTTTTCTACTTGCAAGGATAAGTAGCAGAAGTGAGATCAGTGGACAAGGGAGCCACATAGAGTGTGATACATGCGGAAAATGAAAAGTGGGGAGAGGGGTGGAGCGAAAGAGGTGCTTGGTGGTGGGATCCTGTTGGAGATGGTGGAAGTTATGGAGAATTATGTGCTGAACGCGCAGGCTGGTGGTGTGGTAGGTGACGACAAGAGGAACCTTACCACTGGTGGGGTAGAGGGAAGATAGGGTAAGGGCAGAAGTGTGCAAAATGGAAGAGATGTGGGTGAGGGCAGTGCTGATGGTGGAGGAAGCAAAGCTCCTTTCTTTGAAGAAGGAGGACATCTTATTAGTTCTGGAATGAAAAGCCTCATCTTGAGAGCAGATGTGGTGGAGACGGAGGAATTGAGAGAAGGGGATGGCATTCTTACAAGTGACAGGGTAGGAAGAGCTATAGTCCAGGTAGCTGTGAGAATCAGTAGGTTTGTAAAATATATCAGTAGATAAACTGTCTCCAGAGATGGAGACAGAAAATTGAGAAAGGAGAGGGAGGTGTCAGAAATGGACCAGGTAAACTTGAGGGCAGGGTGGAAGTTGGAGGTAGAGCTGATGAAGTCAACGAGCTCAACATGGGTGCAGGAAGCAGCACCAGTGCGCTCGTCAATGTAGTGTTGGCAAAGTTGGGAGTGATGGTGTAGGCTTGGACCATGGACTGTTCCACATAGACGAAAGAAATGCAGGCATAGCTGGGATGCATGCGAGTTCCCGTGGGTGCACCTTTGGTTTGAAAGAAGTGGGAAGAGCTGAAGGAAACATTATTGAGAGTGAGGCCAAGTTCCGCCTGACGGAAGAAAGTGGTAATGGAGGGGAACAGGTTGTGTCTGTTATCCAGAAGGAAGCAGAGAGCTTTAAGCCCTACTGATGGAGAATGAAATTGTATAGAACTGGACATCCAAGGTGAAAATGAGACAACTGGAACCAGAGAAGTTGAAGTCATTGAAAAGATCCAGAGTGTGTGAAGGGTCATGATGTAGGCAGGAAAGGACTGAACCGGAAAGGATAAGGTATAAGTTTGGTGGGGCAGGAGCAAGCAGAAACAATGGGTCTACCTGGACAGGCAGGTCTGTGGATCTCACAAGGCCTGCAGCTAATTATGGATTTATTGAGTATGCTTGTAAGAGTAAATTGAACTTTGAACTTTGAAGATTTGGCGGATGCAATCATCAATAGCATCTGTACTCGGTGTCTGCGCTGAATTTTTCATTTACAGACAATCAAAAGAACAGATTAGCATACATTGGATGAATTCCTCCATTGATAACTAGTAGGAACTAATACATTGTTTTATAGTACGGTAAAAGTTTTGGTAGTGTTCTAATTTATTCTGTATTTCATTTAAATACATAATGTTTCTCAGTTAAATGGTAGTTTGTCTTTTTTATTCCTTTTTAACTATTTTAACTATTTCCATGAAACTTCGGCTAATTAGGGCATCAGCTTAATTGGGCAAGTGTACTGATCCCAATGTGGCCTCATTAACCAGAATCCAATGTCATATACTTTTAGGCACATGTTAATGCAATACTTATAATTGATGGCAGAAAGTGCAAGATTCAATCTGCAAAGAGCACACAGTTAAACCATGACAATGAAATTTTAAGATCTGCTCTGAGGAGTAGTTAGTTCATAAACAATGTATACCAAAAGGTCAATGCAACTCTATAGGATTGACATCTGTGAACATGGCTTTCACCAGAACACTTAATTACCACAACTGCCACTTCTCCTGACCTACAAACTGAAGACATGTCATTCTTAAAATTAAATTGGCTCCTTAAATGTAGAATTTTTCTCTGGAGAAATGCGGTCATTTTCCCGATAGTTCTTGCTACACACAATGAAGTTCCACAATCAATCTGGTAAACCGCAAGGGAAGCAGGGGATGTGCGGCATGTGGGAAGCTTTCCTAAATTATTTACACCATTACCCTGGAGTTTGCTCTAAATTGTGCTTTTTTTTTATCTTCCACAGCCATTTTCCTGAAATTGTTGAAGCCAGCATGAGAGATCAGAGAAAATTAGGTGCAAATTATATCCAATGCAGTCTGAGTTCTCATGGAATTTTGTGTTAATTTTAAAAACTTCCCTGGAAGCTGACCACGGCCAAAAATCTGTTTTAATCTGATTGAATTAATCACATCTCTTAAATGTAGAATTTTATGGCGCTTCAAAGAGGCTATAAAAATTTTTCTCCCCTTTAGGCACAAGGAAATAATTTTGAATACAAACAAAGCCTTTACTATATTGCTAAGTAAGAAATCCATTACTCTAATATAATTAAGAAAAGTTTTGCATGGTTTTCAAATTCTTTTTTAGAAATTTTAAATCATGTTACTCATTTATAGTGGACAAGATGTTGATTAAAAATCTATAAACCAGTTTTTTTATTGAATGCAAAGTGCATCAAGCTTCCATTCTTTTTTTTAATATAATTTTTATTGAGTTTTCAAAGTAATACATGAGAAAACAAAATATCTACCCTCCCCCTCCCCTTAACCCTCCCCCCCGATATATACTCCTACCTAAAAAGAAAAGAAAAAAAAGAGGAAAAAAAAGGAACTGCCTGAATATTGGAAGGTTTGCACATGCTCCATGGGATTAAAAATAAATTTAATATATATTTGTTACTTTCTCCCAAGGAACCAAGATCTTCATCATCGGAGCTGTAAATAAGGGCTCCAAATATTCAAAAATGTTACATATTTGTCTCTTAAAATCTAAAACATTACTTGGTTTCTCAACTCTCACAGTTCACTGGGGAATCTCTTTGAACTTCACCATGTTGCTATGTGTTTCCCTCCCAATCATCCAGGCAAAAAGAAAAAAAAGATAGATAAGATACAAAAAAAGAAAAAACAAAATACCCCCCCACTAATGTTGTGAATGAAAAGATACACAACACTATGTATAATACCCTAATACCCTCCATTGTGCGGGTCGTGGCTATTGCCACGTTTGCACACATGAATAATGCAGCGATTGGTCAGTGTTTCTTCCAGCTCCCCGTAACAAAAAAATTATATACATATAGAAAAAAAATTAATGTTATTATTCCCAGCTAATATTCATCAAATTGTAACCTTTCTTCCCCTCCCTCATATAATTAATAATATACTTATATATTCATCCACCTAAAAATTCAACAGGCCTAATCCTTGATCCAGTCTTCATCTTCAATCCATCTTTCTCCCCTAAGTTTGTTCTTGTTTCTGGTGAATATTTAAAGAATCTCGCTCAAACTCCTCCGCTTTCCGGTAATCGTCAAAAAATCTTTTTTCTCCACCAGGCAAAAAAATCTTCAAGTTTGCAGGATAACGCAATATAAATTGATAACCGTGATCCCATAGGGCTTTTTTAACTGGATTAAACTTCTTCCTTCTCTTCAGAAGTTCATAACTTATGTCAGGGTAGAAAAAAATTTTCTTCCCTTCTATTATCAGTGGCCCTTTTCGCTTCTTGGCAGCTTGGGCAGCCACCTATAGAATCCTTTCTTTGTCTTGAAATCTTAAGAATTTGATTAAAATTGATCGTGGATATTGGTCATCTTATGGTTTTGGTCTTAGAGCTCTATGTACCCGCTCAATTTCAATTGATCGGTCTACCTCTTTCATTTGCAAGGTTTTCGGGATCCATCTTTGAAAAAATTCTATTGGATTATCTCCCTCTGTACCTTCTTTAAGACCAACAATTTTAATGTTTTACGTCTACTAAAATTTTCCAACACGTCCACTTTCTCCAAGAGTCGATTTCTTTCCGTGTTCCAGACAAGCACATCATTTTCTGTTTTTTCCACTCTACCGTTAATATGCTCGATTGTTCTTTCCATCTTCTGAAGTTTCTTATCCATTTTATCCTGTCTTTTCATAGCTTTATCATAGCACATCTTCATGTCTCTAAGCTCTGTTCTTAATTTTCTTAGTTCAGCCGTTAATTGCAATAAAGCCTCTCTTATGTCTCCGTCGTCTCCTTTACATCCAGTCTCTTCCAGTTCTTCCTCCTCTTCTTCATCTGTATTCTCTGCGGTATCCAATTCTAACTCTGAGTCACTTTCAGTTGCAGTGGCCGTCGGTTCTCGTAGTTTAAATTGTGTTGGTTTGCGCATGTGCAATTCTGGCATCTTCTTCCGAGAGACCGCTACCGTCGCCATTGCTCCCCGTTCTTCTACGCCAGAGATAAAATGCGTCTCCTCTGAAGGAGATTCAACCTGAATCCGAGGCTCCATCGCTGCAGTAGGCCCCTTTTTCTTCCCATCTCGCGGAGACTTCACAACAACAGACTTCTTCTGTTGCGGTTTAAGAGGCATATCGTAAAGTAGTCCCAGCATCTGCAGAATTCCTGTTGTTTACAAAGTTTATAAGTAGTTTTCGGAAAGTATTTATTAACTTTACTTTGTTTAACTGGTACTTTGCTGATTTTTTTATGGGAGAGCTGGATTTACACGTCTCAATCCTACGTCATCACGTGACGCCCCAAAGCTTCCAT
This sequence comes from Mobula hypostoma, assembly GCF_963921235.1. Taxonomy (NCBI): domain Eukaryota; kingdom Metazoa; phylum Chordata; class Chondrichthyes; order Myliobatiformes; family Myliobatidae; genus Mobula; species Mobula hypostoma. The sequence goes on along the minus strand of NC_086103.1, from coordinate 65,805,470 downwards.
TCTTAAATTGATCGAAAATATTTCTTAGAGCAATTTTTAAATGAAAAGCAGAGAAAAAGTAATTTCTGAAAACTAATGCTACTTTTGTTTAGATCTCCTACTGAGTACAAGATGGAAATGTTTGATTTATTATGCTGAATTTTTACAGTACTGTCTGACAATGTTCTCATTCAGTAAAGAATGCATAAATTTGGAAGCTATACTCAAAAAAATATCATTTCCATTATTATCCCTTCCGACCTATGTTCGTGACACTTCTCACGCTCTTAAACTTTTCGATGATTTTAAGTTCCCTGGCCCCCACCGCTTTATTTTCACCATGGATGTCCAGTCCCTATATACTTCCATCCCCCATCAGGAAGGTCTCAAAGCTCTACACTTCTTTTTGGATTCCAGACCTAATCAGTTCCCCTCTACTACCACTCTGCTCCGTCTAGCAGAATTAGTCCTTACTCTTAATAATTTCTCCTTTGGTTCCTCCCACTTCCTCCAAACTAATGGTGTAGCTATGGGTACCCGTATGGGTCCTAGCTATGCCTGCCTTTTTGTTGGGTTTGTGGAACAATCTATGTTCCGTGCCTATTCTGGTATCTGTCCCCCACTTTTCCTTCGCTACATCGACGACTGCATTGGCGCTGCTTCCTGCACGCATGCAGAGCTCGTTGACTTTATTAACTTTGCCTCCAACTTTCACCCTGCCCTCAAGTTTACCTGGTCTATTTCCGACACCTCCCTCCCCTTTCTAGATCTTTCTGTCTCTGTCTCTGGAGACAGCTTATCCACTGATGTCCACTATAAGCCTACTGACTCTCACAGCTATCTGGACTATTCCTCTTCTCACCCTGTCTCTTGCAAAAACGCCATCCCCTTCTCGCAATTCCTCCGTCTCCGCCGCATCTGCTCTCAGGAGGAGGTTTTTCATTCTAGGACGAGGGAGATGTCTTCCTTTTTTAAAGAAAGGGGCTTCCCTTCCTCCACTATCAACTCTGCTCTTAAACGCATCTCCCCCATTTCATGTACATCTGCTCTCACTGCATCCTCCCGCCACCCCACTAGGAATAGGGTTCACCTGGTCCTCACCTACCACCCCACCAGCCTCCGGGTCCAACATATTATTCTCCGTAACTTCCGCCACTTCCAACGGGATCCCACCACTAAGCACATCTTTCCCTCCCCCCCTCTCTCTGCATTCCACAGGGATCGCTCCCTACGCAACTCCCTTGTCCATTCGTCCCCCCCCATCCCTCCCCACTGATCTCCATCCTGGCACTTATCCGTGTAAGCGGAACAAGTGCTACACATGCCCTTACACTTCCTCCCTTACCACCATTCAGGGCCCCAAACAGTCCTTCCAGGTGAGGCAACACTTCACCTGTGAGTCGACTGGGGTGATATACTGCGCCCGGTGCTCCCGATGTGGCCTTTTATATATTGGCAAGACCCGACGCAGACTGGGAGACCGCTTTGCTGAACATCTACGCTCTGTCCGCCAGAGAAAGCAGGATCTCCCAATGGCCACACATTTTAATTCCACATCCCATTCCCATTCTGACATGTCTATCCACGGCCTCCTCTACTGTAAAGATGAAGCCACACTCAGGTTGGAGAAACAACACCTTATATTCCGTCTGGGTAGCCTCCAACCTGATGGCATGAACATCGACTTCTCTAGCTTACGCTAATGCCCCACCTCCCCTTCGTACCCCATCTGTTACTTATTTTTATACACACATTCTTTCTCTCACTCTCCTTTTTCTCCCTCTGTTCCTCTGAATATACCCCTTGTCCATCCTCTGGGTACCCCCCCCCCCTTGTCTTTCTTCCCGGACCTCCTGTCCCATGATCCTCTCTTATCCCTTTTGCCTATCACCTGTCCAGCTCTCGGCTCTATCCCTCCCCCTCCTGTCTTCTCCTATCATTCTGGATCTCCCCCTCCCCCTCCAACTTTCAAATCCCTTACTCACTCTTCCTTCAGTTAGTCCTGACGAAGGGTCTCGGCTTGGAACGTTGACTGCACCTCTTCCTAGAGATGCTGCCTGGCCTGCTGCATTCACCAGCAACTTTTATGTGTGTTGCTCATTTCCATTATTGTTTTCTTTTCCACTAACCAGTGAAATGGACTTCAAACAAATCTTATTAATCAGTTGCAGTGTTAAAAAAATGCTGACTCAGTACTTAAATGTGGTGTAGTTAGTAAATCTACATCTCAAATTAGAGATGATAGATTAATGTTCCAGGTATACTGCTTCTGAAGGAATTAGAGTGGAGTTTGTTAGGTCTTGAACTGATTAGAAAGGATATACAGATCACCCATGGAATAAGATGTCACTAGGTATTAGACACATGGAAGGAATCTGCTGAACATTCAACGCAGACTATTGGTGCCCAGCAAGGATCTGGACAAAGGCATAGGGACACAGATAGAGTCAAATGGCTTAGAACCAGCTCCCTCTGTCCGTCAAGTTCTTGCCAACCATCAAACATCCACTTACATCACTCCACGTTAATCCCATTTTATCCTGCCCCCACTTCCATCTGGCTCCCCCTTCACCACCCCCCCCCATTTCTATCATTTAGCTCCACTCAAGGAGCAATTGAAGACCAAGCCTATCAAGTCCATGCTGTCAGCTATAAAAAAATAACTTTGCAGCTAAATATAGATTGGAAGACATTGCTTCAGTTAGCTCTGGCTACCATACTCAAGAATGATTATCTTCACGAGGACACAAAATTATGTGGGGTATAGATAGGGTTAATGAAAGCAGGCTTTTTCCTCTGAGGTTGGGATGTGACTGGAACTGGAGATCATAGGTTAAGGGTGAACAGTGAAATATTTAAGGGGAATGCAAGGGGGAGCTTCTTCACACAGATGGTGGTGTGAGTGTGGAATGAGCCGCCAGTGGATGCGCTGGATCTGGGTTTGATTGCAGCAGTTGCAATAAGTTCGGATAGGTACATGGATGGGAGGGTAATGGAGGGCTATGATCCTGGTGTGGGTTGATAAAATGAGGCCGAATAACAATTCAGTATGGACTAGCAGGGCCAAAGGGCCACTTTCTGTGCTGTAGTTCTCTATACTCTACACTCAGAGGTCACTTTATTAGATACCCCCTGTCCCTAATAAAGTGACTACTGTGTGTATGTTTGTGGTCTTCTGCTGCTGTAGCACATCCACTTCAAGGTTCAACATGTTGTGCGGTCAGAGATGCTCTTTTGCAACATCGTAATGTGTGGTTATTTGAGTTACCTTCACCTTCCTGTCAGCTTGAACCTGTTTGGCCATTCTCCTCTGACATCTCTCATTAACAAGGTGTTTTCGCAAACAGAACTGCCGCCCACTGAATCTTTCATTTTTGTTTATCGCACCATTCTCTGTAAACTTTAGAGACTGTTGTGTGTGAAAATCCCAGAGATTGGCAGTTTCTGAGATACTCAAACCGACAATCATCACAAGGTCAACATCATTTAGATCACATTTCTTCCCCATTCTGGTGTTTGGTCTGAACTCTTGACCCCGTCTGCATGCTTTTATGCACTGAGTTCTCCCACATGATTGGCTTATTAGGTATTTGCATTAATGAGCAGGTGTACAGGTGTACTTAATAAAGTGGCCACTGAGTGCATATTCAACTTGGCTGAAGTGTGGAATAGATTAACCCAAAATAAAAGCAGAAAATGCTGGAAACACTTAGTAGGAATGAAAAACAGAATTTCATTTCAGTCAAGGACCTCTAATCAGAACATTCATGAGAGTGTTACTATATACACAAACCTCCACATCCTTCCTGTAATGGAGTGAACAGAACAAGATGCAATAAGCCAAATGCGGCCAAACTTCTTCACTGTCTCCAACTCCACCAATTTATGTGTCATCTCAAACTTATTAACCAGTCCATCTACAATCTTGTCCATGCCATTTATATATAATCACAAATAGTAGAGATCCCAGCACTGATCCTTGCAGAACACCACTGGTCACAGACCTCCAGGCAAGTTACTAATTAACCATGTATCCTGTGCATCTTAATCTTCCTGCTGTACTTACCACAAGGGATCTTGTCAAATGGTTTACTAAAGTTCATGTACATAATATCCACTACCCTACCCTCATCATTCATCTTGATCAACTCCCCAAAAAACTCAATCATGTTTCTAAGTCATGATCGGTCCTGCACGAAGTCATGCTGATGGCTCAAGTAGTCCACACTTTTCCAAATGCAAGTACATCCTACCTCTAACAATCCTCTCCAATAGCTTCCCTGCAACTGATATGAGCCTCACCATTTTATAATTTCTGGATTATCACTGTATTCCTTCTTAAAAGCCTCTGGAGACCTCACCTGTGTGTAGAAGATACAAGATCTTTGTCAAAGCTCCAGCAAGCTCCTTGCTTGTCTCTCTCAATAATCTGGGACAGAAACCACCAGGCCAATGGGATGTAATGGAGACCCACCAACAGTAATGAAGATCCACCTTAATGCTCTTCAAGAGAACTAATACTATCACTTCCTTGATCTCGAAATGCCTTACGTGATGGGATCCTGAATTATCCCTTATGAACTGTGCTTTTAAAAAGAGAGAGAGAGCTGTACAGCATGAACACCTTGCTATTAAGAGAAAGAGAGGTGAAGACTGCTCACAGTTTGTTTGGAATTTCTGCAAGGACACTGCCAGCTTCTGGGTTCCTACAGAGAGAGAAGGGAGGAGCTACTTGATGGACAGCTGGTGTTCAGCATGGTGAGATAAATAGAAGGTCAGCTGCTAGACACACAGACACATAATTTTGGAGACTGGATGAGCTTTGTTGTGCCCACAGAAAGGTGGGTTTTTGAAGGATCGATCAGTGGCTCTTGCAGTGTGGAAAAGGTGTGACCGGTGGGGAGCTTTTCATGGGTCTAACCCTCCCCTGGGTTGATAACTCCACCACATAAAATGGTCCCCTTGTTGTGGTCACATTCAATGACTTCTAAAGGATTTCGGAGGACAACGGGAAGAATCAACGGCATCGGCTTACTTGACCAACCACAACACCTCTCTCTCTCCATCACTACTCAACTGAATACCATGAACTGAACTGAACTTTACCCATCACAATAAGACTGTATCCATTTACCCCTAGGCTTGAAGAAGCTTGGTTTTTATATTTCCACACATATATATAATCATTGCTAGCATGTTTGATTTATCTGAATTTATATTACTGTATTTTGTAGTTACTAATAAATAGTATTAGTTAATAGCAATACCATACTCCAAGGTGTTTTCCATTTCCGCTGGTTCTTTAACCCGTCATGGGGTACAGGACACTTAGTATATTTTAAAAGCTCACTCTTATCTTACTATTCTCCATGTCCTTCACCTTAGTTAATACTCACTTTGTACTTTGCCTACGTTCTCTGACTTGAAACATAAATTCCTTCCTTTATCTTTGAGCACCCCTGCCCTCTCGCTAGTTTCCTCTTGTTTTTTAATTTATGTAAAAATGCATGGGGTTTCTCTTTCATCTTTATTGACAAGGACATTCTATGTGTCCCTTTGCCCCCACCAATTCCTTGTATGCATTCTTTCCTGCTTCACTTATATAACCCAAAGCCCTGTCTCATTTCAGCTTCCTAAACTTTACATATGTTTCTTCTTTTTTTCCCCTTTTTGACTATAGTTATAATTTCTCTCATCATCCAAGGTTCTCTTAGCTTACCATCTTTGTCCTTTCTTCTCAGTGGTTACCTAAATTGGTGAATGAGCCAATCTGCCTTCGATAGACAATGGCATGAATATCTAATAAACATTATTGTCATCAGTTATATGAATCCCCCCAATGCAGACTACTGCAGGCAGAACATGCCTGTCCTGCACTCCGATGCTTGTATTTAAGTGACTCCCACATGCACAGTTGTGGACTTATCCAGAAACAGCTGCTCCCAGTTTACTCTCCCAAGACCCTGCCTGTAATGCTGTAATTTTATGTGACTCAATTTAATACTTTTCCTTCTGGATCCAGATTTATTCTTAAAATTATCTTAAAACAAATGAAGTTGAGATCACTGTTTTCAATATACAGTATTCTCCCACTGAGGGTGGGAGCCACTTAGTTAGGCTCATTTTCCAGTACGGCCACTCCTCTAGTTGAATTATCCATATCCTGTTCCATCAAACGCATCTAACAAATTATGCCCCATTTAATCCTCTTGCACTAAGGAAGTCTTAGTCAATATTGGAGAAGTTAATCTCACCCAATGCAATCACCCACCTCTCCCAAAGATGATAGAGTAGTCTACTGGGGTTTTGAAAATGTGATTAAATAGACACTTGAAGGAAGATAATTTACCAGGCTTTGCAATGATGGAATGGATCAGAATGGATTGCTTTATAAGAAGCCAGGAGGGACCTGATGATCAAATGCCCTCTTGCTGAGCTGTGATAACCTATGTTTCTATTTCTTTCACTGGAATACATCTGACTAAAGAGTGATAGGAGAGATTTAGTATCTTGAAAAATAGGAGGTATAATTCTTTCCAGTACCGTGGTGTGTAGAATAACAGGGCATTGCATACTTGGACTCAGGCTAATTTGGGAAAATAAATCTGTTGAATTGGTAGATGAATTAATAATCATAAATCAGAGATAAAACCTTTGCTAGACAAAGGGATTATATCACAAACAAGAGAAAATCTGCAGATGCTAGAAGTCCAAAGCATCAAGCACAAAATGTTGGAGGTACTCAGCGGGCAGGCAGCATTTATAGAAAAAAAGTAAATAATGAATTATATGATAGGAGCCAAGGTGAGCAGAGTACAGACCAGCTCTATCTTTATTTTGACTTTCAGAGAAATCTTGAGGGAATAGCCAGATCCTACTTTAGGAGACCCAAGAGACTGCAGATGCTGGAATCTGGAGCAACAAACAATCTGCTGGAGGAACTCAATGGGTTGAGTGGTTTCAATGTGAGAAAAGGAAACTGTCAACATTTTGGGTCAAAGCCCTGCATCAGGACTGAAAGTGGAGAGGCAAGATGGCCAGCATGTTGAGGGGAAGGGGAGTGTCACGTAAGGATTCTGCAGTAATTTGCTGGAGTGAGGAGGGGTGTTAAGGCTGATTTATACTTGTGCGTCAAATGGACGCCGTAACCTACGTAAGTGGCCTACGCGCGTTGTGAGCATTTATACTTGTGCGTTGGCGTGTCTGCGTCGCTCTGCAATGCAGGCACATCACGCATGCGCACACACCTGCCCGCGCAAGGCTTCATGGTCATGGTAGTCTTTCTCGGGGTAAACAAGTTTAAAGTGAGCGTTTTTTTTCGTAAAAGTGAAATGTGTCCTCCATAATTTTGGAGGTCTGTAAAGCTTTATGGAAAGCATTGCAGCCAGAGTTCCTTCCCTGCCCTTCAGTCACCCAATGGGAAGCTATTGCAACGTAGGAGGAAATGCGATGCTACAAGGCAGACCAATCACAGTTGTTGTGTTCTGCGTTGCCATGACGCGTAGTTACATTTTGGGAGAGGTGCGCGTCTGGCTACAGCATAGGCATCCGTGTAGGCTCTGCATAGGGTTCGCGGCGATGGCGTACCTACAGCGTCGAGTTGGCGCACAAGTATAAATCAGTCTTTAGTTAGCAATCAGGCGATGCCAGGTTGGGGAGGTGAGCAGGGGCAGAGCTGACAGACCATTTTAGGGGTTTGGGAAATGGAGACAGACAAAGAGAGAGAGAGGAAAAAGAAAAAAATGAAAAGATAGATGGAGGAAGGTATGGGGAGTGGATTGCTGAGCTGGGAGCCAGCTACTGGAGAGAGATAAGCAGGAACACAATAAGCTCTCAGAGCTGGTTTCAGATAAGTCAAGTACATGAAAATGGGAGCCATGGGAGGAGAAAGGAACGGTGAACTGCAGTTGGAACCAGATGGCGGACTGAGATTGGAGAAACTTGTGTACAAAGAGGATGGATGGAACAAACAGGGGGAAGTGAGACAAAAATGGGAGGACTAGAGGATCAGGAAGATGAGGGGGAAAGCGAAAAATAGAAAACGGCGGGGGGGGGGGTCACCTTAATTTGGAAAACTCAATAGTCATGCCAGGCAGATTATAAGGTGTTGCTTCATCCTTGTGGCAGAGAAGACCAAGGATGGACAGGTCATTGTTGAAATGGGAAGGGGAGTTGAAATGGTTGACAACTACCAGCTTGCGATGGCCATTGTGGAGTTCTGTGTGGCGGTCACAGAGTCTACGCTTGGTCTCGTTGGTGTAAAGGAGGCCACATCGGGAGCACTGAATACAGTAGACAAGTTTGGAGGAGGTGCATGTGAACCTTTCTGGAAGAACTGCTTAGGTCCCTGGATGGTGGTGAGGGAGAAGATGTAAGGATAAGCGTTACATCTACTGCAAGGGAAGGGGAAAAGTGCCAGTGGTAAGGGAGAGATGAGGGTCTAGAGAGTCATGGAGGGGGTAGTTCCTGTGGAAGGCAGAAAGGGGTGTAGAGGAGAAGATGTGGGATCCTGCTGCATCTGGCAGAAATGGCAAAGGATGATATACTGGATAGGGATCCTCATGGGGTGAACAGCGAGGACCAGGGAGGTGGGGTGAGAGCAGAAGTATGAGAAATAGTGGAGATGCTGGATTGGCCTTTATCAACCACAGCAGAAAGGAAGCCATGCTTCCTGAAACAGGAGGACAGTTCAGAAGTCCTGGAACAAAAAGTTTCATCTTGAGAGCACATGCAGTGGAGACAGGGAAACTGGGTGAAAAAAATGGCACCTTTGCAAGAGACAGGACCGGAAGATGTATTGTCTAAGTAGCTGTGAGAGTTGGTGGTTTTATAGTAACTATCAGCTGATAGTTTGTCTCCTGAGATGGAGACAGAGAACTCCAGAAAAAGGACAGAAATATTAGAAATGGTGCACATGAATTTGAGAGTGAAGGAAATAAAATTGATGAACTCTGCGTAGGAAAATTGCAAATGTTACTCCGCTATTTAAGAAGGGTGGGAGGCAGCCGAAAGAAAACTATAGACCTGTTAGCCTGACATTAGTGGTTGGGAAGTTGTTATAATCGATTGTTAGGGATGAAATTATGGAATACCTGGAGGCACATGACAAGATAGGCCAAAGCCAGCATGGTTTCCTGAAAGGAAAATCCCTCCTGAATAACCTACTGCAATTTTTTGAAGAAATTCCAAGCAGGGTAGACAAAGGGGATGCAGTAGTTGTAGTGTACTTGGATTTTCAGAAGGCCTTTGACAAGGTGCCGCACATGAGGGTGCTTAGCAAGGTAAGAGCCCATGGAATTACAGGAGAGTTACTATCATGGGTGAAGCATTGGCTGATTGGCAGAAAACAGAGAGTGGGAATAAAGGGATCCTATTCTGGCTGGCTGCAGGTTACCAGTGGAGTTCCACAGGTGTCGGTGTTGGGACCGCTGCTTTTTACGATGTATGTCAATGATTTGGACTATGGAATTGCTGAATTTGTGGCTAAATTTGCCAGTGATACAAAGATAGGTGGAGGAGCGGGTAGTTTTTAGGAAACAGAGAGCCCGCAAAGAGACTTAGATAGTTTAAAGTAATAGGAAAAGAAGTGACAAATGAAATACAATGCTGGAAAGTGTATGCTCATGCATTTTGGTGGAAGAAATAGATGGGCAGACTATTATTTAGATGGCGAAAGAATCCAAACTGCTGAGATGCAAAGGGACTTGGGAGTCCTTGTGCAGGATACCCTAAAAGTTAACCTACAAGTTGGGTCGGTAGTGAAGAAGGCAAATGCAATGTTAGCATCCATTTCTAGAGGTATAGAATATAAAAACAGGAATATGATATTGAGGCTGTATAAGGCAGGGGTTCCCAACTGTTTTTGCACTGCGGACCGGTTTATTATTAGTCATAGTCATACTTTATTGATCCCAGGGGAGATTATTGACAATAATCTTGCAGACCGGCTGACCCGGGGGGGGGGGAGGTGGGGGGAGTAGGGTTGCCAACGGAAAAAAGTAGCAGTCAAATACGCTGTGTTTACTCGGAGAAAGACTACCATGACCATGAAGCCTTGCGCGGGCACCTGTGTGCGTATGCGTGTATGTGCCGATTTTTTTCTACAAATCGTTTTTGGCGATTCTGTTCGGGGGAGAGGGTGTTAATCACGACTGGAATAAAGGTGATAAGTAGTTAATACACTTAATTTCATTTCTAAAAGGGTTTATCTAACAGATTTAATATTAAACACATAGTGCATATTTTCCTCACATGAATATAGTGATAAGTCAATTATCAGGGGAGGACAGGGGGGCTTGAAGTAACTATTGAACGAACTTCCAGTAGAAGTGGTAGAAGCAGGTTCGATATTATCATTTAAAGAAAAATTGGATAGGTATGTGGACAGGAAAGGAATGGAGGGTTATGGCTGAGTGCAGGTCGGTGGGACTAGGTGAGAGTAGCGTTCGACACGGACTAGAAGGGCCGAGATGGCCTGTTTCTGTGCTGTAATTGTTATATGGTTATATAATTCACTTATCAGGCAATAGCATCATAACATTTTAAGTAATGCTTGGATATTAAACACACAGCACATATTTTCCCTGTATGAACATATAAAATCATTGCAACACACCAATATCGCTGAAGCAGTGGGAGCCCTGGGCTTGTTTCCCTTCAATGAGACGGTCCCATCGAGGTGTGAGGGGAGACAGTGATACTCGAAAGGGGTTCCTTATGTCCAGTCTATTCCGCAATTTAGTTTTCGTTGCATTCATTGCAGAGATATGTTGGAAATGGAAGCAACGTTTTCAGTGCTTTCGTGGCTATCTCAGGATATTTAGCCTTGTCTTTGATCCAGAATGCCGGCAGAGATGTTATGTCAAACATACTTTTCAGCCCGCTGTCATTTGCAAGCTCGAGGAGTTGATCTCCTTCCCGCGCTGACATGGATGACGAGCGGGTAATGATCTCGCGTGCGTTCAGGCTCAACATTGGCCGTGACAGGGAATGAGGAAAGGTGCAGCTGACTCATATCGCCAAATCATATCGTTTCCTCGCGGCCTGGTAGCACCTGCTTTGCGGCCCGGCACTGGTCCGCGGCCCGGTAGTTGGGGACCACTGGTATAAGGCTCTCGTGAGACCACACTTGGAGTATTGTGTGCAGTTTTGGGATCCTTGTTTTAGAAAAGATATACTGACAGTGGAGAGGGTTCAGAGAAGATTCATGAGAATGATTCCAGGGATAAAAGGGTTACTGTATGAGGAATGTCTGGCAGCTCTTGGGCTGTATTCCCTGGAGTTCAGAAGAATGAGGGGGGATCTCATAGAAACATCCCGAATGTTAAAAGACCTGAATAGATTAGATATGGCAAAGTTATTTCTATGGTAGGGGAGTCTAGGACAAGAGGGCATGACTTCAGGATTGAAGGACGTCCATTTAGAACAGAGATACGGAGAAATTACTTTAGTCAGAGGGTGGTAAATCTGTGGAACTTGTTGCAACAAGTGGCTGTGGAGGCCAAGTCACTGGGTATATTTCATGCAGAGATAGATAGGTTCTAGCCAGAGCATCAAAGCGTATGGGGAGAAGGCAGGGGAGTGGGGTTGACTGGAAGAATTGGATCAGCCCATGATTGAATGGCGGAGTGTACTCGATGGGCCAAATGGCCTACTTCTGCTCCTATATTTTATAGTCTTATGAGTCTTATGCACAGTTGGGAGTGGTACAGAGAATATTTAGAACAGGGACTGTCCTATGCAGTCAACAAAAACAAAATGTCATGCATAGTTCAGTCCCATGTGAGTGCCCATGGCTGCATTTCTGATTTCCAGAAATTGAGAGCAGAAGTTGTAGAAGGTACCAATAAGTTCAGCCAGTTGGATGAGAATGCTGGTGGAGGCACAGTTGAGTCTTTGTTGTAGAAAGAGCAGAGGGTTTTCAGACCTTACTCATGGGGAATGGAGGAATATAAAGATTGGACATACATAGAGAAGATGAGGCATTGGGCCCAGGAAATTGGAAGTTCTCTAAAACGTTGAGGGCATGCGAAGTGTCCTGGACGTAGGTGGGTAGGCAATGGACAAAGGGAGACAAAATGCAGTCGAGGTAGAAGGAGTTAATTTGAATGGGAAGAGAGCAGGCAGAAACAATGGGTCTACCAAGACAGACTTGTTTGTGGATCTTGGGTAAGAGAGCGATGCAGGAAATGTGGGGTTGAGGCACTATCAGGTTAGAGGTTGCAGAGGGCCAATTTGATTTTAGACAACAAGGTGCAAAAGCAAAAACCTATTTTGAAGGCTTATTATTTCTGAGGAGTTGAGATGTTACACAGCCTTTCCTTAAACTTTAATAAAATTAATTTGGATGCATATCTTTTAAGAAACGGTTTGTAGATAAATACTTTTTTTGTTTTTTTTTAAAAAATGCCAATTTATCTCTCCATTTGCTCTCAGTCAAAGGAACAAAACAGTGCAGAGTAACAATATATCAATTTTAATGTGCTGTATTCCTAATATGACACTTTGGATTATATACTCAGCTCTTTCCGTGACTGATGACCATGTTGTACGTAAGGGAATGAGTAAAGTGTGTGCTCATGTACCTTCCCTGTTCATTTCATTTTGCTTTTATTATTAATGAGGAGCATATAGCTGCTAATTTAGAAAGCAAAACTAAAGAGTTGAACTAGGGAAGCAGTTTATTTGGCATGTAATAAATGGCAAAAGTTGCATTTCTCTGTACTGCTGTGAATCGGTCTTTTTACACTGACATTTTGAGGATAGGCAATGAGACCTGACCTTTGTTCTCATTCTCCAATTATCTAGTCTATCTTGCTTGGAAAGACAATTTAAACATATTTATAAATGTTTAATTCATATAGTAAATGTCATAAAGTTCAATATGCAGTTTGTTAGAGTGAATATTCTTTTGTAAAACCATTTCACTTTAATTGTCTGTCTACCCATTAATTCTCTTCCCAGCTCCTAGGCAACTGCATTGCATATGCTCATGGATTGTTATTCATTATAAAAGTCTACGTGTTTTGTATTAAGTTCTAATCTCCCTCCTCCATTGACCAGATGCCAAGAAGTCGTGGAGAGCAGGATTGAGTTTAGCTGTGGTGGCCCCACTCAATACACAGATACATGCCCCATGATTCTTCACTCAGACTTAAGGAAATATTTGGAGAGAAGAACTTTCTGAAAGAAACCCTCCTGGATATGATTGCTGAGGCTGTAGGTGGTGCCAGGATTTCATGAAAGATAATCAGATTACATAGGTGAACCAGAACCAACTCCACTTGGGAAACTGTTGAGAAAGCCTTTGATAGAAGGGACCTACACCCAGCTCCAGCTGATGGTTTTCAACACTTCTAAATGTTTCTGATACCCAAAAACATTTAGAGAACTATTAAATACAAAAGATCAATTGAAATTGTAAAGGTGTTCATATAATTGAATCATTGAAAATATGATGGCAAACAGCTGAAATTCCAGGGAATTTAGGCAAGCTAAAATAACCTGGCTACATCCTCCCTATAATCATGCAAGCAAAACTGAACATAGTAGTCCAACCAAGGATTTTATAGAGCTTCAACATTACTACAAGGCTCTTGAACTCAATCCCCCGACTAATCAAGGCCAACATATCATGTGCCTTTTTAACAACCCTATCAGCTTGAGTGGCAAATTTGAAGGATCTATGCATGTGAAACCCAATTACCTCAGTCTTCCAGTACTTGCCCACCACCCAAGATCCTCTCTTTCACCATTCCCCATCCCTCTCTCACCTTATCTCCTTACCTGTCCATCACCTCCCTCTGGTGTTCCTCCCTCTTCCCTTTCTTCCATGGTCTTCAGTCCACTCCTATCAGGTTCCCCCTTCTCCAGCCCTTTATCTCCTTTGCCAATCAACTTCCCAGCTCTTTAGTTCACCTCCTCCTTCTCTCCCGATTTCACCTATCACCTACCACCTTGTACTTCTTCCTCCCCACCTTGTTAATCTGACTTCTCCTCTTCCTTTCCTGTCCTGAAATAGGGTCTCGGCCTGAAATGTCAACTGTTTACTCTTTTCCAAAGAAGCTGCCTGGTCCGCAGAGTTCCTTCAGCATTCTGTGTGTGTTTATTCCTGAACACTAGTTCAGCTGTCTCTCATGACCTCATTTTATTTAAAGAGTATTCTGTTATCACACAATAATTCTTAACTGGCACCATGTTTGGCATGGATGAGTTGAGCCAAAGGGCCCATTTCTGTGATCCTCAGTTTCCTCTAAACAGCAAAAGAGCATTTGGGTTAGATTTGAGAACCTTGGGACATGCATTAGGAACATATCAAAACTTCGTGTAATTAATGTGAGGAATGAATCACCTCATTAACCACTCACCTTTCCACCCTGTCAGGTAAGTAGGAGGAAGTAACAAAATTTGTGATTAAATAATATATAAAATTAAATGCAAATGGTTCATGTAGGCCAGGGTATAAGTAAGACAAAGAGCCATTTCTACAATACTTATGGTTGAGATGATAATGTGAGTGTTCAAGGTTGTCTTAATTTTCCTTTTCAAATGCTGAATGTTGTACCTATAAGTCACAAACCACTGCTTATTGAATTTTATTTATGGCAACAAAGGACTGAACTATTGACCATGGAAAGCCATTTCAAAAGAAATTTCCATTTGGAATGCAAATCGATTTATCTGAAGATATAGGAAAGAGGACCTTTCACTTCAAAATCACAGTACGAACTGCAAATGATTGAATGAGGCCATTATGTCTGCTTTCTTCAACTTTACAAATCTCAATCACTGGTCTTTAAAATGCAGCATTAGGGAGATATAAGGAGATAAAATTTCACTTGCAAAGAAAAATTTAATACTTTTGCAAAAGCAGTTAGCCAATTATTATGCTGATTTAGATATACAAAGCAACAATTAATCCTTTGAATATGCAGGGATTTTATTAAATAATTGATATTATCAAGAATAACTTTCCTTTATATTGAGGACAGTCTATGTTCATGATTCTTTACGCAAAAGTTGTTTAACAATATATCAAACCCTACAATGTGCAGACCAATGCAAAGTAATAACTTACTAGTGAGCCCTTTGAGATCTGCCTGAATCTGAATTTGAAATGAAAAGCACTTTATTAAAAAGCCACAGATAATAACTGCAATTACTGTTTGGTTATCTCTTCAAGATGTTTGTGGCATAGCTCTCAATTTAACGCCCTGAAATGTAATTTAACTCTCATGAATTCAAGTGGATTACATAACTCGGCCAAAATAAAATCATTCAATACTGAATGTGAAAATGGTAAGCATCAATTTAACAAAATAATGATTGGTTATTTGTGGTGATTTAACTACAGATGTACTATTATTTTTGGTGGTTTACTAACTCACTGACGGTGGTATCATACCACTTCCCATTTTACAAATATGCATTTAGTCCCAAGTGATAGGCTGTTTAATTGACACCAAATCCAATCTTGAAAGAAGTGTTTTGAGAGATTGGTCGCAGCTAGAATTAATTCCTGCCAATGCAAGGACACAGACCCACTGCAATTTGCCTATCACCACAATAGCTCTACAGCAGATGCAATCTCACTGACTCTCCATTCAGCTTTTGACTTCCTGGACAACAGCAATACCTGCCTCAGATTTCAGTTCATTATTACATCTCAGCATTCAATGTCATCAGTACTAATCAAGAAGCTTCAAAACCTGGGCCTCTGTACCTTTCACTTCAAATGGATCCTTGACTACCTCAACCAGAGAGCACAGACAGTGCAGATTGGAAATAACATTTTTCTTGCTGACATCCAACACAGGCGTACTTCAGGAATGTGTGCTTAGCCTACTGCTCCACTTTCTCGGTACGTATGACTGTGTAGGCAAAGTTCAAGCACTACCAATAAGTTTGCTGATAAAACTGTAGTTGGAACAATCTCAGATGGTGATGAGGAGCAATACAGGAGAGAGATAGGTCAGCTGGTTGAGTGGTGTTGCAACAGCAACCTTGTACATAGTGTCAGTAAGACCAAGAAATTGATTGTGGGCTTCAGGAAGGGCAAGTCATTAGAAGATGTACCAGTCCTCATTGAGGTGTTAGCAATGAGCAGTTTCAAGTTCCTGAGTGTCAGCATCTCTGAAGGTCTATCCTCGGCCCCGACGTATTGATGCAATTATGAAGAAGGCACTCCAGTGTCTACTTCTTTAGGAGTTTGAGGAAATTTGATATGTCACCAAACAGTTGTAAATTTCTACAGATGGAGAGCTTTCAGACTTGCATCACCATTTGGTATGAAGGTGCCAATGCGCAGGATTGCAGAAAGTGGAATTTCCACATGGTCACCTATTTCAATCCTACTTCTCATTCCCATGCCAACATGTGTGTCCAAGCCCTCCTCATCTGCCATGATGAGTTCATTCTCAGATTGGAGGAGCAACACATCATATTTTGTCTGAACCTCCAACCTGATAGCATGAACATCAATTTCTCCAACTTCTGGATTTTTTATCCTCCTCTTCCCTCTTCATTTCTTCACTCAGGCCTCTTACCTCTCCTCCTCACCTGCCTATCACCTCCCCCTGGTGCTCTTCCTCCTTCCCTTTCTCCCGTGATCCATCCTCCTAACAGATTCCTTCTCTGCCAGCCATTTGCCTTTTCCACTCAACACCTCCCAGCTTCATACTTCATCCCCCTTCCCCACCTGGCTTCATCTTGCACCTTCTAGCTTTCTCTCTTCCCCACCCCCTTCTTATTCTGGCTTCTTCCCCTTCCTTGCCAGTCCTGATGATGGTTCTCAGCCTGAAACGTCGATTGTTTTTTCATTTCCTTTGAAATGAACTCAACAGCCAGACCTGTTGAGTTCCTCCTGTAGTTTGTGTGTGTTGCAGAGTGCTGTAAGATCAGCAGCTCCATCACAGACACCAGCCACCCCACCATCAAGGACATCTTCAAAAAGTGATACCTCAAGAAGTTGGCATCCATCATTAAGAATCTTTACCATCCAGGTCTTGCCCTCTTTTTATACTACCATCAGGGAGGAGGTACAAGAGCCTGAAGACACAAACTCAACCTTTTAGAAACAGCTTCTTCCCTTCCGTGATCAGATTTCAGAACAGTCCATGAATCCGTGAACACTACCTCACCAATTAACTCTCTTTTTGCACTACTTATATATAGAACCATAGAACCATAGAAACTACAGCACAGAAACAGGCCTTTTGGCCCTTCTTGGCTGTGCCGAACCATTTTCTGCCTAGTCCCACTGACCTGCACACGGACCATAACCCTCCATACACCTCCCATCCATGTATCTGTCCAATTTATTTTTAAATGTTAAAAAAGAACCCGCATTTACCACCTCGTCTGGCAGCTCATTCCATACTCCCACCACTCTCTGTGTGAAGAAGCCCCCCCTAATGTTCCCTTTAAACTTTTCCCCCCTCACCCTTAACCCATGTCCTCTGGTTTTTTTCTCCCCCTGCCTCAGTGGAAAAAGCCTGCTTGCATTCACTCTATCTATACCCATCATAATTTTATATACCTCTATCAAATCTCCCCTCATTCTTCTACGCTCCAGGGAATAAAGTCCTAACCTATTCAACCTTTCTCTGTAACTGAGTTTCTCAAGTCCCGGCAACATCCTTGTAAACCTTCTCTGCACTCTTTCAACCTTATTTATATCCTTCCTGTAATTTGGTGACCAAAACTGAACACAATACTCCAGATTCGGTCTCACCAATGCCTTATACAACCTCATCATAACATTCCAGCTCTTATACTCAATACTTTGATTAATAAAGGCCAATGTACCAAAAGCTCTATTTACGACCCTATCTACCTGTGACGCCAGTTTTAGGGAATTTTGTATCTGTATTCCCAGATCCCTCTGTTCTACTGCACTCCTCAGTGCCTTACTATTAACCCTGTATGTTCTACCTTGGTTTGTCCTTCCAACGTGCAATACCTCACACTTGTCTGTATTAAACTCCATATAAAATATATTTTATATTTCTTGTTGTAACATAGTAATTTTTATATGCAATATATTACAATGCAAAACAACAAATTTCATGACATTTGAAAATAAACCTGATTCTGATTCTGTTCAGTGATGATAGCAATGATCACGAGGACATTTATCATTACATTTATTTCACTAACTTAAAATGATGCCCCTGCAATAATTCGTAATTCAAGGGAGCTGTGAAAGTAAAGAAAGATTGAAGGGCTTTGACATCTGCATCACCACTTGCTGTTTCAACACCCTCCCTCTGTAGCAGATTTTCTGGACTATTTGATGTTATTTTGTTGATCGTGTGGCAGCAAGCATAATGCTTTACTGCACCAGCTGGAAAATGAGCTAAGGTTCGAATCCTGCATCCTGCTGCTATCTGTAAGGGGCTTGGTTCTCTCCGTGACCGCCTGGGTTTCCTTCCGTCCCTTCAGTTCCCTCCCACATTCCGAAGACATACAGCTGCGGTTAGGGTTAGTGAGTCGTGGGCATGCTATGTTGCTGCCAGAAGTGTGGTGACACTTGTGGGGCTGCCCAGCATAATCCTCACTGATTTGATTTGACACAACAACGCATTTCACTGTATCTTTCGATGAACCTGTGACAAATAAAGTGTATCCTAATCCTAAATATTTCAACATACTGATTAAAGAGATGTTATATGATAACATCATAATTATCATATAACACTGGAGAGGGTTCAAAGGTGATTCTGAAAATGATTCCGGGATTGAAAAGCTTGTTATATGAGGGGCTTGTTATTTGATGGTTCTGAGCCTCTGCTCACTGGAATTCAGAAAAATGAGGGGGGACCTCACTGAAACTATTGAATGTTGAAAGACTTTGATTGGCTGGATGTGGAGAGGGCATAGCCTCAGAATAGAAGTAGGTCCATTTAGAATGGAGATGGGGAGGCATTTCTTTAGCCAGAGAGTGATGAATCTGTGGAATTCATTGCCACAGGCAGCTGTGGAGGCCAAGTCATTGGGTGTATTCATGGCAGATACTTGATTAGTCAGGGTATGAAGGGATATGGGGAGAACACAGGAGACTGGGGCTGAGAGGGAAAATTAATCAGCCATGATGAAATGGCGGAGAAGACTCGATGGACCAAATGGCCTAATTCTGCTCCTGTATCTTCTGGTCTTATGGTCTTAACCTGATAAGTTTAAAGGGAGTACAGAAAAGAGACCAGGTAAGTTTCTTGGGCATGTGGAGAACAAAAGAGGTGAGTTCAGAGGGAGAGTGGAAACAGTAATCCAGAAGGTGTCAGGGAGCATTCGAGGTTTTGTCCTGGTGATAGATGGAGGGCCCAGGAATTGTGCCCTTGGAGAGTAGACACTGTGATGTCCAAATAGTTGGACAATGCATTATCGGAGTTTTTCTTTGAGAAGGGATCAATAATACTCTAGTTCAATTTAACAGGAAGATGGAATTTCTTTTTTTTAGATAATAATATAATCAAGTTCAAATATAATTCTTCATAATGGTGTTAATTGCTTTTTGAAATCTGATTAATCCCAAAGCATCACTTAGTCTGTGAATGACATTTCACTTGGCAAACAGGGATTATGCTAATAGTGGCAAGGGATTGCAAAACCAATACTGATTCAAATTATAAAACTATGTTTGTAATATATTCTTCCAAAGTGAATAATAGGAGACAAGTAATAGACCTACAAAGGTTGGCATGATATGTTATAGTACACCAGCATTGTAATGTTTTATCTAAAAATCTTTGTACTATTCTTAGCATTTCCTTGCAATATGATTCCATTTGGAATCAGGTGGTCATATAGTTGAGGTAACATTTGAAATTTTGAAAATATATCATCACTTTAAAGCAACAGACAATTGGAAAGAAGACTACACCAAGACAGAATGCATTGTGATTTATGAGCTGGTGATCAACAACAGAGTTTATCCTTTTTGTCTTTGAATGAAGTCAAAAAGAACTTGGGCTCAATTTGTATATCATTAACCACTAAAAACATATTTATGATCTAATCTGCAGTAAGAAGAATATTAATGAAATTATTTGCAAATTTTCAGGTATATATTCGTGAATTCTGCAGGTAAATGGCATTACTGTGTCTATTTGCATATAGTTATGTTCATGAAGTTACTGTTGTTTGATCTAACATAGATTTAGGCCGAACATGAACAGCTCTTATTTTTCAATCACAGCTATACTAAGCGTACATGAGTCATTGGACATTCAGAATACACACTGAATGATGGGAATTTGGGGCAATTGAATTATTTTGAATTTAACTTTCCAGTAAGACTGTTGCCAAAATGTTGCAACCTGTCAAATGTGAAGGACTCTAGCTTCAAGTATTTCCTGGCCGTCTTCCTTGAAGTATATTTAGTGCTTGTTGTTGTCAGTGAGGACAATGCATACAAAGAAAATCCAAATACTGGAAGCAAGCAATCAAAAGTTTACAATTCTCAAAATGAAGCAAGTGAAAGTTAACTGCCTAGAAATTCATTCCTTGTAAATAGTGTTAAGACATCATCTGGTGATAAAAAAAAGTGTTGCACTCAAACTGTAAATTAACCTTCTGAGAGTCTTGCACGAGGACTCCCAAGTCCCTCTGCACCTCAGATGTTTGAACCTTCTCCCCATTTAGATAATAGTCCGTACTATTGTTCCTTCTCCCAAAATGCATTATCATACATTTCCCAACACTGTATTCTATCTGCCACTTTTTTGGCTATTCTTCTAATTTGTCCAAGTTTTGCTGCAATTGCATTGCTTCCTCAGCACTATCTACCCCTCCACCTATCTTTGTATCATCCACAAACTTTCACACAAAGCTATCAATTCCATTATCCAAATTATTGACAAATAATGTGAAAAGTAGTGGTCCCAACACTGACCCCTGAGGAAAACCACTAGTCACCGGCAGCCAACCAGAAAAGCCCCTTTTATGCCCACTCGATGCCGAATGACTGTCAGTCATTCTACTATCCATGTCACTATCTTTCCTGTCACGCCATTGGCTTTTATCTTGTTAAACAGCCTCATGTGTGGCACCTTATCAAATGCCTTCTGAAAATCCAAGTAAATGATATCCACCGCTTCTCCTTTGTCCACCTTGCTTATTACTTCCTTGAAGAACTCTAACAAATTTGTCAGGTAAGATTTCCCTTCAGAGAAACCATGCTGACTTTGACTTATTTTATCATCAGTCTCCAAATACCTTGAACCCTCATCTTTAATAATAGACTCCAACACTTTATCAACCACTGAGGTTAGGCTATCTGGGCTATATTTTCCTTTCTTTTGCCTTCTTCCTTTCTTAAAGGGAGGAGTGACATTTGCAATCTTCCAGTCCTCCGGGACCATGCCAAAATCAAATGATTCTTGAAGATCATGACCAATGAATCCGTTATCTCTTCAGCAACCTCTCTCAGGACTCTGAGATGTGGCCCAGGTGGTTTATCCAACTTAAGACCTTCCAGTTTGCCTAGCACATTTTCATTTGTAATTGCAATGGCACTCCCTCCAGCTCCCTGACATTCACGAACCTCTGGCACACTACTAGTGTTTACCACAGTGAAGACAGTTGCAAAACACCCATTAAGTTCATCTGCCATTTCTTTGTCCCCCATTACTACCTCACCAGCATCATTTTCCATTGGTCCAATATCAAGTTTCACTTCCCTTTTACTCTTTATATAACAGGAAAAACTTTTGGTATCCTCCTTTATATTATTGGCTAGTCTGCCCCCATACATTAAACTCCCTAGTAAGATCTGGATTATTACACAACACCCAATCTAAGGTAGCCTCTCCCCGAGTAGGCTCAAGCACAAGCTGCTCTAAAAAACCATCTGGTAGGCATTCAACAAATTCCCTCTCTTGCAATCCGACACCACTCTGATTTTCCCAATCCCCTTGCATATTCAAATCCCCCATTACAATTGTGTCATTACCCTTATTACATGCCTTTTTCAGCTTCGTTTGCAATCTTAATCACACATTATGGCTACTATTTGGAGGCCTATATCTGATTCCCATAATGGTTTTTTTAATGCTTGTAATTTCTTAACTCCATCCATAAAGATTTTTCATTCTCTGACCCCATGTCACCTCTTTCTAAATATGTAATTCCACCTCTTTCCAACACAGCCACACTACCGCCTGTGTCTTCCTACTTGTCCTTTTGATACAAAGTATATCCTTTGATGTTAAGCACTCAACTACGGCCTTCTTTCAGCCGCAGCTCAGTGATGACCACAATTTCATACCGTCCAATCTCAAATTATGCCACGAGTTTGTCCACCTTATTCCGAATGCTATGTGCATTTAAATATAGCACCTTCAATCCTGCATTCTTCACCCTTTTGAATTTTGCATCTGTGGCACAATTTAACTCTTTGTAAACAGTCATTGGCTTGTCCTTCCCTACATTCATGTTACACCCAGCATCTACTTGTAAACCTGCTGGCTTGTCCTGAGCTCTATCATCCTAGTTCCCATCCTCCTACCATATTAGTTTAAGCCACTCCCAACAACTCTAGTAAATCTGTCCGCAAGAATATTGGTTCCCCTCGGATTCAAGTGGAATCCGTCCCCTTTGTACAGGTCCCACCTGCCCCAGGAGGTCTCGCTTATCCAGGAATCTGAATCTCTGCCCCCTGCTCCAACTCTTCAGCTACACTTTTATCTGCCACCTCATTCTATTCCTATTTTCACTGTTGCATGGCACAGGCAGCAATCCCGAGATTACTACCCTTGAGGTCCTGCTTCTCAGCATCCTTCCTAACTCCCAAAATTCTTTTTTCAGGACCTCTTCCCTTTTTCTTCCTATGTCATTGGTACCAATATGTACCACAACTTCTGGCTGCTCACCCTCCCATTTCAGGGTATTGAGGACGTGTCCAGAAACATCTCAGATCCTGCCACCTGGGAGGCAAACTACGATCCGTGTTTTCTTTTCAAGTCTACAGAATTGCCTGTCTGTCCCCCTGACTATAGAGTCCCCTACTACTGCTGCTAACCTCTTCAATTCCCTACCCCTCTGAGCCTCTGGGCCAGACTCAGTGCCAGAGGCACGGCCTCTGTTGCTTCTCCCAGGTAGGTCGCCCCCTCAACAGTACTCAAAATGGAGTACTTATTGTTGACGGGACGGCCGCAGGGGTGTTCTCCACTATTTGTCATCTGCTCCCTCCCTCTCCTCACCGTCACCCATTTATCTGTCTCCTGTTACGCTGGGGTGATTACCTCCCTGTAGCTTCAGTCTATCACCTTTTCACTCTCCCTAACAGCCGAAGGTCATTGAGCTACAGCTTCTGTTTTCTAACAAGGTCTCTGAGGAGCTGCATCTCGATGTGCCTGGCACAGATGTAGGCACTGGGGAGGCTGGAAGCCTCCTGGAAATCCCACATCTGACACCCAGAGCAGAACATTGGCTCTGTAGACATACATTCTATTCTCCTGGGATTTAAATAAAGAATGAACTTACATTGCTTCTGCCTGTTCTCACTGAGGCCCTGTTGTGCTTTATCTATTTTGTGCTGCTTCGGACCTGGAGTGACAATTATGCTGCTGTCCTTTACATTTGCGTACTGGAAATGACATTAAACAATCTTGAATCTTGAATCTTCATCCTGTATTGGAGGCATTACAAGAAATGAAATGATGGCCCATAGACAATACAACCAATTCACTATCAGCAGGACTAATGGCTCTGGTATGTAATTTATGCCTATATAGACCTACAACAAAAGTCATATTGCCACACAACCTAGGCAGACAGAAATGATTTCACCAACTGGACCACTCTGGTGGAACCAGAAGGATGTGGTAAAGTGGCCTTCAAGGCTTGTGGCAGTTTGCTGTGTTACTCTGCCGCCATAAAGGCATCGAAACTTCTACCAGTGTACATTGCCCAACTATGGAATAAGAGGAAGAGGCGAAGGTGAAAAGGAAGAGAATGTTTCTGGAATGCTTGACAATGTATTGATAGTTGTACCATCCCTCGCCCTGTGCAGAATTCGAAGGTAATATTCGTAGGATTTCTGGTAAGATGATGGCTGGCTCAGAAGCAGCAGCCTCTCGAGGACCAACCAAAGATGCCTTTTCTTTTTTAAATGTCTTTTTTACGATCGCAAGCAAGGCTGTACTCCAAGAACTTCGGGTACTGCAGGCCTACCCATCAGTGAGCTGCTCATTGGCAGAGCTGGACTGGTGCAGGCCGTGGTGCTGTGTGCTACAGGAAGGCACTGAAGGCATTGGAGTTGGTGTGCAAAGGCCGCGTGTGGTGTAACAGCAGGTGATTGTCTTGGACATTGCCCTGTTGGACATTGATATTGTAAGATGCCACAGGCCTGTTTCTTTTGCTTGGTGGTGTGTCAGACATCAGGGCCTCAGTTGTAGTGTGGACCAGGCCTCTATCCGCAGGTTTGCCTGCTGCTGCAGTCCAGGAGAGGAGTTGCCAGAGGCAGTGTAGTGTATCATCCATGCTCGGTTCGGAGCTGGTCTCTCTTGTCAGTGCCACCCTCCAGTGTTTTATTGGCAGAATGACAAGCTGGATCGCGTGCATGTGTTGTCTATGCACTGTCTACGATGTTGCCAGGATTGGAGGACCTGAGTTATAAGGATTAAGTTGGTTATGGCTGTATTCTTTTGAACATAGAAGATTGAGAGGAGATTTGATAGAGATATACAAAATTGTGAAGGGTAGAGATAGAATAAATGCAAGCAGGCTTTTTCCACTGAGGTTGGGTGGGACTACAACCAGGGGTCATGGGTCAAGGGTGAAAGGTGAAAAGTTTAAGGGGTACATGAGGGGAAACTTCTTCAATCAGAGGGTGGTGAGAGAGTGGAATGAGATGCCAGCATGCCAGCTCGATTTCAGTGTTTCAATGAAGTTCGGATATGTGCAGGGATGATAGGGGTATGGAGGGCTATGGTTCCAAAGCAGGTTGATGGGACTAGGCAGCTTAAATTGTTCAGCATGGACTAGATGGGCTGATGGGCCTGCTTCTATACTGTATTTTTCTATGACTATGATTCTGTCACGCTGTGTTGTCACAAATTGATATGGTGCTGCAAATGGCAGTATGTTTTCTTGTTCCTCAACCAATGCTTTGTCTTAGTCAGCTAAAAGAACAAAGGTAATGCATTTGAGGGTTTGGCGATTGGTTCCAGTGAAACTAGAGAGAGCATTATTACATTGTCTGAGTCTCTCTCAGATTGTGATTAAAATGCCACTAAAGGATAGAGCTACTTCTTGGCATGATGACAGGGCTTTTCTCCAAAAGGACTGTGCGCTGGCCAATTCCTTCACTGCTATCATGAACAGATGAAACAGACCTATCCAGTTCCTCCCCCATCATCACTCTCCTCTGTTTGGTGAAACTGGTCCTCACCCTCAACAATTTCTCCTTCAGCTCCTCCTAATTCCTTCAAACCAAAGGTGTAGCCACAGACACTCGCATGGGTCCCAGCTATGCCAGGCTTTTTCTTCGTTACGTGGAACAGTCTATGTTTCAAGCCTATACTAGTATCTCTCCCCAACCTTTACTGCGCTACATCGATAACTGCATTGGTACTGGTCATTGACTTCATCAACTTTGCCTCCAACTTTCACCCTGCCCTCAAATTTACTTGGTCCATTTCCCTTCCCTTTCTCGATTTTTCTGTCTCCATCTCTGGAGACAGTCTATCAACTGATATCTTTTGTAAACCCATTGACTTTCACAGTTATCTGGACTATACCTCTTCCTATCCTGTCACTTGTGAAAATGCTAATCCCTTCCCTCATTTCCTCCGTCTCTATCACATCTGCTCTCAGGATGAGGCTTTTCATTCCAGACAACTAATATGTCCTCCTTCTTCAAAGAAAGGGACTTCCCTTCTTCTACCATCAACGCTGCCCTCAACCATATCTCTTCCATTCCATGGACATCTGCCCTCACCCCATCCTCCCACCACTCCACCAGGGATAGGGTTCTTCTTGTCCTCACTTACCACTCCCCCCCCCCCCCAGCCTCTGCGTTCAGCACTTAATTCACTGTAACTTCTGCCATCTCCAACAGGATCCCACCACCAAGCACACCTTTCCCTAACATCCATTTTCCACTTATTGCAGGGATCACTTCCAATGTGACTCCCTTGTCCATTCGTCCCTCCCCACTGATCTCCCTCCAGGTACTTATCCTTGCAAGTGGAACAAATGCCTTACCTGCCCTGACACCTCCTCCCTCACTGCCATTCAGGGCCCCAAACAGTCCTTCCAGATGAGGTGACACCTCACCTGTGAGCCTATTGGGGTCATATACTGTATCCGGTGTTTCCGGTGTGGCCTCTTGTGTATCGGTGAGATTGGGAGACTGCATCACTCCGTCCGCCAGAAAAAGTGGGATTTTCTGGTGGCCTCCCATTTCAATTCTACTTTCTTTTCTCATACTGATATGTCAGTCCATGACCTCCTCTACTGCTGTGAGGAGTCTATACTCAGATTGGAGGAGCAATACCTTATATTCCGTCAACCTGATGGCATGAACATTGATTTCTTGAACTTCTGGTAATTGCACCCCCTTCACCATTATCCATTCCTGTTTACCTCCCCCACCTTATCTCCTTACCTGCCCATCATGTTCCTCTTGTGCTCCTCCCCCTTCCCTTTCTTCCATGATCTTCAGTCCTGTCCTATTAGATTCCCCCTTCTGCAGCCCTATATCTCTTCCACCATCAACTTTCCAGCTCTTTACTTCACCCCTCCCCATCTCCTGGTTTCACCCATCACCTGCCACCTTGTACTTCTACCTTCCCTCCCCCCACCTTCTTAGTCTGACTCCGTCTCCCTTCCTTGCCAGTCCTGATGAAGGGTCTTGGCCTGAAATATTGACTGTTTACACTTTTCCATAGATGCTCCCTGACCTGCCGAGTTTCTCCAGCATTTTGTGTGTGCTGTTATGGACAGATACATGGTAGGGTGAAGTCAGATAATTTTACTTTTCATGTTGACTCATTCATTATCTGTTGGAGATTTGAATGGCAGTGATATCATTTAAGACAGCATTAATGAAGCCAAGGTACTCTTGATAATGGCCATTGATAATGTCCCCTGCTCAAACTAGAGAGGTATTCTGCAAACCTTGCAGTTTTTGCTGCTTGGTTCAATACTGTGGGAGTGTAGTGGCAATCAGGAGATCTCCTTGCCTTTCGCTGATCTATCCCTCTGATTTCAAGTGAAGTTTGTATTGAGCACTGTCAGATTATTCCCTCCCAACACCGAACTGTGTGGCGGTTCAATGAACCTAAGGAAAAATTCCTCCAATTAGTTAAGCTAAAATTCCACAACTGCCAGAGATTCAGGTCTTTGTAGTGGTAGTCCGGCAACTTAATTACAACAGCACCAATATGAGGAGAGAGAGTAAATAAGATGGAAGCTTCTGGAAGAATCCTAGCCTTCATATACATTGTTTAACAAAATAAAGAGAGCTGAATTTTGCTTTATTAACTGTTCAGAATAAGTTTATAATCAAAGCACATATAGGTCACCATATACCACCTTGAGCTTCATTTTTTGTGGGCATTCATAGTGTACACAAAGAAACACAACAGTATTAATGAAAAAACACACACAACAAAATGGGCAAACAACCAATGTGCAAAAGACAACAAACTGTACAAATACAAGAAGAATAAATAAATAAATACATAAGCAACAAATATCAAGAACATGAGATGAACAATCCTTGAGCGAGTGTCCACAGGTTGTGGGAACAGTTCAGTGTTGGAATGAGTGAAGTTAAGTGAAGTTATCCCCTCTTGTTCAAGAGCCTGATGATTCAGAGGTAACAACTGTTCCCGAACCTGGTGGCATAGATCTTGAGGCTCTTGTATCTCTTTCCTGATGGCAGAAATATGAAGGGAGCATGACCTGGATGTTGGGAATCCTTAACTGTGGCGGCTATCTCCCTGTAACAGCATCCCTTGTACATGTGCTCAACGGTAGAGAGAGCTTTAGCTATGATGTACTGGGCAGTATCCTTGAGCATTGGCATTTCTGTTTCAGGCCATGATGCAACAAGTCAGTATACTCTCCACCATGCATATATAGAAGTTTGTCATAGTTTTAGATGACATGCTGAATCATCGCAAACTTCAAAGGAAGTATTGGTGCTGCCATGCTTTCTTTGAAATGGAACTTACATGCTGGATCCAGGACAGATCCTTTGAAATGATAACGCCCAGGAATTTAAATTTGTTGACCCTTTCCACCTCCGGCCTCCCAATGAGGACTGGCTCATGGTCCTTCGGTTTCCTCCTCCTGTAGTCTGTAATCATTGCTATGATTTGCTGACATTGAGTGAGAGGTTATTGCTGTGGCACCATTCATTAATCTCCCTCCTATATGCTGATTCATCACCTCCTTTGTTTGGCCAATGACAGTGGTGCCACTGGCGATCTTAAATATGGCATTGGAGCTGTGCTTAGCCTCACAGTTGTAAGCATAAAGCGAGTAGAGCAGAGGGCTAAGCACACAGCCCTTTGGCGCACCCGTGTTGATGGAGATGGTGTTGAGAATCTGAGCTGATGGGGTTAGCAAGTGAGGAAATTGAGGATCAGTTTGCACAAGGAGGCACTGAAGCCTTGGTCTTGGAGCCTATTGATTATTTTTAAGAAGAGGATAGTGTTGAATGTAGAGCTGTGGTCAATGTGGAGCATCCAGATATACGCATCTTCACCATCCAGATATTCCAGGGTTGAGTGAAGAGCCAATTAAATGGCATCTGCTATTGACTTTTTGTGACGAAGGCAAACTGGAGTCATTCCAAGTGGTCCCTTAGGCAGGAGTTGGTGTTTCATCACCAACCTCTCAGAGCACTTCATCACTATGGATGTACGTGCTACTGGACGATAGTCATTGTGGCAGGTCACCAAGAGCACCAGTATAATTAAAGCCTGCTTGAAGTAGGTGGGTACCTCAGACTGCTGAAGTGAGAGGTTAAAGATATCAGTGAACACTCCAGCCAATTGATCACCACAGGACTTTAGTACTCGGCCAAGTATCCCACCTGAGCCCAATGCTTTCTGTGGGCTTACCCTCCTGAAAGATGCTCTCATGTCAGCCTCAGAGACTGACATCATAGGGTCATCAGTGGCTGTGGGAGTTTGTGAAAGTTCCTCAATATTTTGTCAGTCAAAGTGAGCCTAAAAGGCATTGAACTTATCTGGGAGTGAAATCTCATTGTCACATACGTCACTTGGTTTTACCTTATAGGAGGTGACACCATTCAAGACCTGCCACCGCTGTTGAGCATCCTTCAGTGATCTGGTCCAGTTTGGTTGACATGTGAGATGGCTTTCCAAAGGTTGTACTGGGCTTCTTGTGTTTTGCTTGGTTGCCCGATGTGAACACCTGGACACCACTGATCTGGCTCTCAGCATATTGCACATTTCTTGGTTGACCCAGGTTGGGGAACTCCGGATGATTTTGTGGGGTCACAGTTGAACATGACTGACTTTAGAAAGTACATGACAACCATGGTGGACCCATTCAAACCCCCTGATTAATCCTTGAATGTGGCTCAGCCCACTGACTTGAAGTAGTATCTCCTGCCTCCTGTGACCACCGCTTCATTGTCCTTACTTCTGGGATCTTGCTCATCAGTCTTTACCTGTATGCAGGTAGGAGAAATTCAAAGTTTAAAGTTAAATTTATTATCAGAGTACATACATGTCACCACATACAACCCTCAGATTCCTTTTCTCTGTGGGCATACTTAGCTAATCTATAGACCGGCAACTGTAAACAGGACCAATGGATGGTCAACAAACTGTATACACACACACACACACATATATATATACACACACACACACACACACACACACACATATATATATAAATAACAATAAATAACAAGCATGAAATAACAAGATAAAAGAGCCCTTAAATGATTGTCATTATCCCCTTTTGTTTTGGAGCCTGATGGTTGAGGTAGTGTTCTTGAACCTGGTGGTGTGAGTCCTGAGGCATTTGTACCTTCTACCTGATGGCAGCAGTGGGAAAATGGCTTGGGTGGTGAGGATCTTTGATAATGGTTGCCGCTTTTCTAGAGCATCGTTTCATGTTGATGTCCTCAATGGTTGGGAGGTTTTACCTGTGATGTACTGGGCAAAATACACTATGAGGACAGGCAGATGATCAGATTTCCTGAAATGCACTCTAGGGATGGTATTTTTTGCATTCCTTATGGTAGTGTATCAGTGGTTGAGCGTGTTGGGACCCTGGTGCTGCACATGATACGGTGATGATAACTAGGCAGAGTTTATTCAAGCAAGCTTGATTGTAGTCCCTGGCAATGATTTGAAATGCATCGAGGTAGGCTGTCTCTTGTTTGTCAAACTCAACACTGAATACATCGAGAACTTCTTTGACTTTGGTATTTGGCAGTATGCAAACTGTGGTCAGGTTTGCAGAGGGGAACTCATACATTGATCTGAGGTATTACTAATATTCACTGTAAAGTGATGGATCTAGGAGACAAAGACACTGACATTTCAAATAATACTTTCATAGACATATTTTTTTGTAACAGAGAATTGACTGATTAAACAAGAGATAAATGGGAAAGTATTAATAATCAGTCAACTACCTAGAGAACTGTCTGGTTTGAACTGATGATATTGGTGAGAGACCAGGTCTATTCCCCAGTGGAGCTGAGCCCATGAATCCCTCATCCAACAAACAAAACTAATCTTAGCATTTTTCTTTCTAGTATCTTCCATTGTGCCCCAGTCTTTGATAGAGTGAAGTGATTCACTCAGCAGTCAGTTGAAAAAGAATGCCAATATAAACAGGCAAGTCAGTCATCCATCTAACTGAAGGTGGCTGGTCCATCATTCAGTCGAAGACCTGTGAAAATGGTCATGATGCAGGAACTGAAAGGAGAGTTCCCTACCTCCATTTTAACTCTGTTTATGCCAAGCAGAAATTTTAAAAATGAAGTAATTTACTTCCAAACTTTATGCCTGTGAGTACATAAAGGAAATGAAGCTTATATGTTATTGGAAAATGGAAAATGAAGGCCAGTGAAAAACAGACTCTAATTCTGAACCTTGAAAGAAAACCTTTTAATCCAATTTATTTTCTAGAGTTAATGGGATTTGCATTACCTGAATACTATATATGTATGGATTGAATGCATTGACATTTATTCATGCTGAGTACTTCACAGGAAATTGCATAGTGATTGGAAGAAAAAATTGTACATTTGTTTCAAGACAGCTAATATATTTTGCTTAAAATGATATAACATATTAGGGCTTCATGAAGCAAGCTTGATTTATTATAAGAAGCCTGCTTGTAGGGAATCGATGTCCTCTCTACAGAGCTGCATGGGAAGAAATGTCATTATGAAATCATAAGGACAAATACGTATCAGCATTAATATCAACTGTTTCACGCACAAAGGAACTTTAAATAACATCATGTTAGAAGATTATCAGTTGACTCATTCAGCTGAGTAAGAAAAATAATTTTCTGCTCCCTTGAACACCGTCTAGAAATTTTTCTCTCTGTTCATTTAAAGAATCATTCAGCTGATTCTTGTTACATTTCCCTGCTGCTTGGTAGTAGGAGTTGTTCTCTCAAGTTGAGTTGGTCACTGAAAGTCAGCATATCTTCAAGAAAGACAGCTTCACTACATCAGAAGCACATTTAGCTGTGCAATTAAGTTAGTTGGTACAAGGTTTAAACGTGACTGAGGGCATTCAGGCAGCAGTGCCCTGTACAGGAATAATATAATCTGGATTTGTAAATAAATTGCAGTCAATTCAAAATCAGAATCAGGCTTATTATCACTGAGATGTCGTAAAATTTGTTATTTAGTGACAGCAGTACAGTGCCACACAAAAATAGACTATAAGTTACAAAAATAAATATATGAAAAATAAACAAGTAGGCAAAAATAGTGAGGTAACATTCATGGGTTCATGGACTGTTCAGAAATCTGATGTGGAGGGGAATAAGCCGTCCTAAAACATTGGGTGTGTGGCTTCAGACTCCTGTACATCTTCCCTGCTGGTAGTAAAGGTAAGAGGGCATGTCTTGGGTGGTGAGGGTCCTTAATTATGGAGGCCATCTTTTTGAGGCATTGCCTTTGGAAGATGCTCTTGATGCTGGGGAGACTAGTGCCCATGATGGACTTGGCCGAGTTTACAACCCTCTGCAGCTTTTTCCATCCCTGTGCAATGGCCTCTCCAAACTAGATGGTGATGCAACCAGTCAGAATGCTTGGTACATCTATAGAAATTTGCCAGAGTCTTTGCTGATAGACCAGATCTCCCCAAACTCCTATAAAATATAGTGCTGGTGTGCCTTCTTTGTAATCACATCAATATGTTGGACCCAGGATAGATCTTTAGAGCTGTTGGCACCCAGGAACTTGAAACTTCTCACTCACACTTTGCACTGCTGACCCTTCATTGAGGACTGTTGTTTGTTCACTTGGTTTCCCACAGTTTTGTGTTTCTGGTTACTGTGCACTGCAATTTCTAATGCTTCTATTGACTAGATTTGAATGAAACAAATGGAATGTTAATCTTTTGAAAATGATGCTAGGTGTGGCACAGAATAGACGAGAGTGGTGTAGGAACAGGTTTTAGCAATAAAATGAAGTTGATTGACCACACATAAAGACTTGACTGTGGAGAACATGTCACCATTGGGTGTAGCAATTGACATTATTCCAGTTTTTGCTTTAATTGGTCAAAAGCTGAGTCTGGATAAAACAAAATATAAGAAAAGCAACCTAGGTGACCTTCAACTAACAGGGGAAGACAGAAAATTTTCGATGAAAAAATGTCCAAAATTTATTCAATTCTCATTCTTTCATCTTGACTGCCACATGATGGATTGATAATGAGAGCTGTAGACTAATTATCACAATCAATATCAATCAACTTAAGACGCAATGACCTCCACTCTCTCCACACCAACCCCAAACACACAGACAAAGGGATGTTATTGTGTGGTGGACTTTGCTGAGGCCAGGTGGCAATCCTCAGACACCTCCTCTAAATTACCCCTTGAAAAGGACCCCACTAAGGATCATCAGGACATCATCTCTGACACCATCACCAACCTCATTAACTGGAGATCTCCCATCCACAGCCACCAACCTCATAGTGAATTTA
Organism: Mobula hypostoma; assembly: GCF_963921235.1. Lineage (NCBI taxonomy): Eukaryota > Metazoa > Chordata > Chondrichthyes > Myliobatiformes > Myliobatidae > Mobula > Mobula hypostoma. The sequence goes on along the minus strand of NC_086103.1, from coordinate 65,772,318 downwards.
CCCCTCGTTGCTCATTTCTGTCTCCTACTCAAGATCTACAAACCTAATTTTCCAAGTAGGCCCATTGTCTCTGCCTGCTCCTGCCCCATTGAACTCGTGCCCACATATCTTGGGGAGGGAACCTTGAGGGGAGGGAACGTCGACTTAGACCATGAGATGCCTGTGTCGGGCATTTTCATGCCTTACAATGCGCAGATTGGAAGTCTGTGTGGGGCGCCACTCCTCGCACAAACATTTGAGCAGTGTGTGATTAAGTGCCTTGCTCAAGGACACAAACACGCTGCCACAGCTGAGGCTCGAACTAGCGAACTTGAGATCACTAGACGAACGCCTTAACCACTTGGCCACGTGCCCAACATATCTTGACTCCAGTTTATCCCCCTTGGTTCAGTCCCTTCCCACTTACATAAATATGCAACACTTCATGTGCTCTCAATCTCCTTAGCAACTTTCAATTTGCTGGCCTTGATCACCTCATTTTCACAATGGAAGTCCAGTCCCAATACACCTCTATCCCTCATCAAGAAGACCTTAAAGCTCGCTGCTTCTTTCTTGACAACAGACTTGACCATTTCCCCTCCACCACCACCCTCCTCCATCTGTCAGAACTGGTCCTCAACCTCACCAATTTCTCTTTCAGCTCCCCCACTTTCTCCAAACTCACGGGGTAGCCATGGATGATGAGCCTTTTCATTGTCTAAGTGGACCGGTCCATATTCTAAGCCTTCTCTGATAGTCTCCCCAACCCTTTCCGCACTACATTGATGACTGCATTGGTGCTGCTTCATGCACTCATGCTGAACTCATCAATTTCATCAACATTGCCTCCAACTTCCACCCTGCTCTTAAATTCACTTGGTTCATTTCTGACAGCTCTCTCCACTTTCTTGATCCCTCTGTCTCCATATCTGGAGACAAACTATCTATCGGTATCTTTTAGTAATCCACCAATTCCCACAGCTATCATGATTATACTTCTTTGCTCCATGTATCCTATAAAAATGCTCTTCCCTTTTCTCAGTTCCTTCATTTTCACCATGTCTAGCATGAGGCATCCTTTCCAGGACATCAGAAATGTACCTCCTTCTTGAAAAGTCATGGTCTCCTTTCCTCCAGCATTGATGTTGCCCTCACCTGCGTCTCCTCCATTTCTCAGACATCCACACTCATCCCATCTTCCCACCACCTTAACAGGGATAGAGCTCCTCTTGTCTTCTCTTACCACCCCAAGAGCTTTAGTGTCCAACACATTATTCTCCACAACTTCTGCCATCTTCAGCTGGACTCTACCTCCAAACATGTCTTCACCTTGTGGTAGATATTCACTTTCTTTTTCATATTTGCTAAGCTTGCTTTCTCAATAGCAGCTGTCACTTGTAGGATAAAAAAGATGTAAGTAAACTCCAGTTAACAATTTGCTTAGATTCTGGTCGCAAATGGAAGTCAGCCTTCTGTTCTTAAAGTGCAAGTGGAAAGCAGTAATCAACTTGAAGTTAAAAGAAGCACTCTCTACAGACCAGTTTGCAAATAAGCACTCTGCAGATGTTGTCAAAGCAAATGCTAGTTACTGTACCTGCTTTATTATTGTTCAAGTGTGGAGTATAAGACAATGGGTTGTTTTGAACAGACAGTCTGTCTCTTAAGTTGCTTAGTTCAAGGAGGATTGCGGAGCAGTGGATAAGATCATTTAGCTTATTAATAGCTATTGTGTTTATAGTTGGAAGATTTTATGTTCTCAAGGAATTTAGCTTTACAGCATTTACAGCATTAATTTTGAATTGTGAACATTAAGCTGAGATCTATGTCTCCAAAAAATATTTTAGATTGTTTGTGATACAAAGATATCTAAGGAAATATCATATGCTTGTCAAGTCAGCCAAGTGGGAGAAAAAAAAGAGTATAAAGGTAAAGAGCAGTTCAGGCTTATTAGGAATGGGGTAAAGAACATCAAGAAATATGGAAGAAACATGGGGTGAATCCATTCCTCTAGTTTAGGTTTTTGTGATGGACGACTTATTCATCTGCAACACTTTGGGTCTTTATAATTTATAGGCATTATACCTGTGCTTTGGAAATCCTTAATGCTTTAACCTTTATCATTTATGCTTTATCCTTTGTGTTTTAGAAATACTTTGTGCTTTTAGAAATGGTTTGTGTTTTAGAAATGGCCTGTAATTTGGAAATGTTTAGGACAGACATCCTCTGTGAGTTTAAAATGTGTTTTAAGAGTGTTGTTTGGTTTTAACCATGTATCACTGAAAATATCTGAACTGTGTTTTAAACTACTTTGTTAGCTGAAAGTATCTTCTCTTTGGTAAGGAGGAGAGACCTATTGCTTGAATAGTGGGTATTAGCAACTAAACTTGTCATGGAGAACAAACAGGGAAGTGAACTAGTCTTTGGAGATTGGGTAGTTACATTACAATCTCCCTTTAGTGGGAGTATTCATGGCTACTTATATCAGATAGAGCTCAAGGTCTTAAAGTTTGGAACCTCATAGTCAGCAAACTGAATACCACCTCAACCTCCCCCTGCTCCTCACTTTCTATAGGGATTGCTCCCTCAATGAATCGCTGTTTATTCACCCCTCCCCACTAATCTCCCTTCTGGCATTTATCCCTGCAAGTGGCAGAAGTACTACACCTGCTCATTCATCTTCTTTCAGGGCCCCAAGCAGTCCTTCCAGGTGAACCAACACTTCACCTGTGAATCCGCTAAGATTATCTACTGTATCCAGTGCTCCCAATGTGACCTCTACATTGGTGAGACCTGAAGCATATTGGGGGACTGCTTTGTTGAGCACTTCAGCTCCATCTGCAAAAAGCAGAATTTCCCAGTGGCCAGCTATTTCAATTCTTAACCATATTCCTATTCCAACATGTTGGTCCATGGCCTCCTCTTCTGCCATGAGGAGTCAACTCTCAGGCTAGAAGAGAAAATCCTCATGTCCATCTAGAGAGCTCCAATCCGATGGCATGAACATTGAATTTTCCAGTTTCTGGTAACTTCCCCCTCCTTCTTCCCTATTCTTCATTTCCTCATTCTGACCTCTTACCTCTCCTCCTCACCTGCCTATCCCCTCCCCCGGTGCCCCTCCTCCTTTGCTTTCTCCTATGATCTACTCTCTTCTCCTATGAGATTCCTTCTTCTCCAGCTATTTGTCTTTCTACTTACCACCTCCAACCTGACTTCACCTATCACCTTCTAGCTTGTTCTTGTTGTAGCATGGATGAAAACACTGGAGAGACAGAGTCACTGGTAGATACAAAGCAGCTTCTTCTACGGACGGAGACGTTTTCGGTAGAAAGGTCTGCTAGCCCAATGTGGGCTTGATATTTATATGCTAAACACAAAGGCAATCACTACTTAAAAAGTTATAGACAATGCTTCCTTTTGAAGCTACACACAAACATCACACCTTCTGAATTCATCCTTTCCTTCCAATGCCAACGTGTCTGGGTTGGTATCCACAGCCTTTAGGAATGCAAGTTAAATCCACAATACATTTATTTGGCATTTTACGTGCTAACATAGAAGACAATTAATATTTATAAAGTATAGATAATACTGTCTTCGAAACTACAGCATCTGGTCAAACTACAGCGCCAGAAGTATCTGGTATTCACACCTTTTTAGGAAGGGCATTGTTGAGGACTCAATCCACAGTACTTTGTCAAATAGAAGTCTGGTGGCCAAAGTCATTTAAGTGTAAACAAATCATCTACCCAAAAAACTCACTCTAACACTCCCTCCTCTTGGCCCTCCTGGACAAAAATTAAGTTTGTATCAGGAAAGGCTAACCTAGGAGGATCTGCTCAAATAGGGCCACAAAACGCCCTGTCTTGAAATTTCCCCCCAATTTTGTGTGCCTCGATATCTATCCTAGCATTCCCTAATCGCTACCTACCAAATGTTAAGCAGAGAGGCTGTTCCAAGACTTCAGGAAATGCGGCCCCTTTCATGTGCCTGTCAGCTCTTTCCCTGCAGGCTGACTGCAGCTTAATCACATTCCTTTGTCTTCAGCCCTTTATCCTCTGGTCGCTGAAACTCTCCTTTCAGTAGCACCCACAGGCCTTCTCATTGATGTACAGGAAGGGGTTGGGGCGGCCTCTATGTAAATGTCTGCAAGCACCCCCTTCCAAACTGTTCGGTTGATCATTGGCCCAACTGCTGAAAAGGACCCAGCTCCTCAGACTCGGGGTGACTGCTTTCAGCGGTGTACAGTCTGAAATGCCATCGAAGTGGTGGAACTTGCCATCTCTGCTTCAACTCAAAAATCCCTCCCCGTCTATTTCCCAATAAATTTCCATACTATGCTATAAAATTAATCATCTACCTTCAGCAACCAGCCTTCTTTACAGAGTACCATCATCATCACACTTTAACAGGCTATTCATGGTTTTCCAACATGTTCTCAGTGTCTTCTGCCACGCTCCCGGCGTTTTCTGCCTTTGCGTTTTCTCCGAGTATGTTTTCATCAGCTGTGATCAGGTCTGGCATGGCTGGCTGGTGTTCTTCTCTTAGGTTCTCTGTAATTACATGGTTACTGGGTACACTTGGTCCCCCGCTCTGTCTGTGGGAGCAACAAGAGGGTGAGTTGTATGCTTTAACCTGAGTCCAGTGTTTCCACTGACTGCCTCGCCGAGTCTGTACACAGACACACGTATCATTGGTTAAGAGTACCGTCTGTGGTCCTATCCACCTGGGGGCAAACCCTGACCTTTCCAGCAGCACCCTCACCATAACTTGGTAGCCAGGCTGTGGAAGGACTATCCCCTTTCCCACTGGCCTCTCTGATCAGTGATTTGCTGCTGTTGTTTCACTCAGTCCTTTAACACTTTAAGTTGGTTACAAAGGTCTTTCACGTATTGGGTCATTCTATCCCTGTAAGCCCCAGGCTCCCCGCAACCCGTAATTACCCCATAGGGGAGTCGCATTGCTCGCTCCATCAATAATTTGTAGGGGCTGAGACCCAACGTGCGGTTTGGGTTTGCACGCAATCTCATCAGGATTCCTGGTAATACATCAACCCATGTCTTTCCTGTCTCAGCTATAGCTTTGGCTAATGCATCTTGATTGTTTGGTTCATCCTTTCTACCATCCCTGAACTCTGGGGGTAGTAGGGTACGTGGAACCGTTGTCGAATCCCTAGCAGTCGACATATTTCCTTCATCACTTTCCCCGTGAAATGTGCTCCCTGATCTGAATCCACCTGAACTGGGGTTCCCCACCTTGGGAGGATTTCCTGAACTAGGACCCATGCAGCAGTATGGGCGGTGCAGTCCCTTGTTGGGAAAGCCTCTACCCACCGGGTGAAGTGATCCATAATTACTAGACAGTAACTTTTCCCCCTGCCTTTTGGCAGGGGCCCTGTGAAGTCTATCTGGATGTTTTCCCGGGGTCCCCTTGGCCGAGGCTGATTTGCCAGCTGTTGCTTTCTGCCCTCACCAGGGTTATGCTGGGCACAAGTGATACAACGGCGGCAGAATTTCTCAACATCCCCGCCCATCCCTGGCCACCACCAGTCCTGCCGGAAGGTTGTGATCATGCTCTGCCTTCCCTGATGCATCACCCCATGATATAACTTTAGTAGTATCTGTCTAATACAGGTTGGGGCCACCGCGACTCTTTCCTCCCCATGTGTCCAGCACCCATCTGGTCCCTCCTTTGCTCCTTTCCTCCTCCATTTTTCCTTTTCTTCTGCCTCTACCTCTTCATATAATTTTACTAAGTTAGCTTCTGTCATTTCCTCCTGCACATTTGCAATTACAATTGCCTCTTGTTCCTCTCTTGCCTTATTCGCAGTAATATCTGCCCTCGGAAGAACTGGGAAAACTTTATGTTCTGGAGTGGCCGCAGTCTCTCTGGGTATCCCCTGGTGTTTTTGTTCCTTCGCTATACCCTGAACAGTGGGCAGTGTGTCAGTTTGTATAGGGTCCTGCTTAAGGGGTTTATACAGACCCTCGGCTATTTTAACTGGGTTTATCTTTACTCGACCACAATCTTGCTTGCGTGTAACCCACACTGCTGGGAACTGCTGACAAGGTAACCCATAGACCCCATCCAGGCTGCAGTCTCTGGTGATCGGGGCAGCTGCGACTATGTTGTGTATTCTGTTGGTTGTATGCGTTCGCTGCCCCTGACTCGTCCATACTATTTCTCCCTTTCCCGAATCTATAACAGCTCCTGCTTCCCGTAGGATGTCTATTCCAAAGATCGTGCCCTCATTATTTGGACATACCCAGAAATACACTGGAAGCTGCACTCCCCCAATTTCTAGTATTTGCGACTGGCTTCTTTCTGCTTTTACTGTTTTCCCTCCTACACCCCTGATATAACTGGCTTGTCTGGTTGTTGGTAAGGGTAAGTCTGTTATCGATACTGATGCCCCTGTGTCCACTAACATATTGCATTGCCGTCCCCCTAACAATGCCGTTGTGTATATCCGCGGGTCTCCAGCGCTGGCAGTGGAGCCTGCTGCCATATCTTTTTCTGCCCTAAGAGGTACTCTACTAGCCGTTACTAGGTCTTTGATCTGATCTGCAGTCAGACTGGTTGCTGATGGGGCGAGTGACTGGGTGTCTGCTGTGACCTTTGACTGGGTTTTCCCCCTCCCTTTTGGACACTGTCTCCAGCCATATCCCGATAGGCCACAGCTGCAGCATATCAACTCCTTCACTGTCTTATACCTGGTCCGGCAGTCCTTTGCTAGGTGCCCTGGCTGCTGGCAAGCAAAACAAACTCTCCGGGACATCACAGCAGCTGCATCCACTATACCCACTTTACGATTTCTCTTGCCTTTTCTTTGGTCTATCTCACTGGCCCACGAAACTATGTCAGAGTAGTTGGACCCTACCGTTATGCCTAAATCTAAAACTTCTTGGTGGGCTGAGCTCAGGCCTTCCTTCGGCATTTTTAGGAAGACTGGGTTGTCCTTCCCTGGATTATCCAACCCTGAATACTCCTCATACGTTCAATATTTACGTTCGGCATAATCCATGGCTGTCTCATCAGCTTTTTTGAATCACTGCCATTATAGTTCCCCAGCTACTCTCACCTTCCCCCAGCCGCTGCCTCACTTCCCCTTTAAAAGAGCGATATCTTTCTTCATTACTGGTGCTCCCGGTCGTTGCCCATGTACCATCCCGCACCCCCTGGGCCATCCTGTCCCACATATTCCTCGGGCACTTCATTTTCATTAACACATGTATATCTTTAGGGTGCATCTGGTGAATTATTCACAGTACTTTGTCAAATAGAAGTCTGGTGGCCAAAGTCATTTGAGTGTAAACGAATCATCTTCCCAAAAAAACTCACTCTAACAGTTCTCCTTCCCCTCCACTCCCCTCACCTCTTTAGATACCTTTCTCACGGTGGTGTCTGAAAAGAGGATGCTGTCTAAGTTGCATGCCATCTTGGTCAATGTCTCCCATCCACTACATAATGTACTGGGTGGGCACAGGAGTACATTCAGTCAGAGACTCATTCCTCCAAGTTGCAACACAGAGCGTCATAGGAAGTCATTCCTGCCTGTGACCATCAAACTTTACAACTCCTCCCTTGGAGGGTCAGACACCCTGTGCCGATAGGCTGGTCCTGGACTTATTTCATAATTTCCTGGCATAATTTACATATTACTACTTAACTATTTATGGTTCTATTACTATTTATTATTTATGGTGCAACTGTAACGAAAACCAATTTCCCCCTGGGATCAAAAAAGTATGACTATGACTATGACTATGACTATGACTATGTCTTTCCCCTTCATTTCCAGTCCTGATGAAGGGTCTTGGCCCAAAATATCGACTGTTTATTCATTTCCACAGATGCTGCCTGACCTGCTGAGTTCCTCCAGCGTTTTGTGTTTGTTGCTCTGGATTTCCAGCATCTGTAGTATCTCTAGTGTTCATAATTCAAAATAAACCATTTTGGGGATCGTAGGATTAAAGTTGAGCATGCTATATTTGAAGACTTGAAGAATCCCGTCTCAATGTCTTCAAACTAAAACACATAATATGTTTTTCTGAATTAAATTTATTTAAGTTGTTTTAAATCAATCTGTGCTATTATCTTTCTAGAAAGCCTCTTCCACAGGTAAAGCATTTAGTGTTATGATGGATATTCAGTCCAGGGCTGGGGCAGGGTGGGGGTGGGGTACTTTTTTTGCCAAGCTCAGTTTTTTAAGAAGCAACTGATACTTCTAGAGATCAAAAAATTGTTTCTCAGTAAGTTAAATTCCCAACCAATATTCTTTGTTCAGCCTCCTGTTGTAAACAAGAATCAATCTTCAGTTCCTAACGTAACTTGCAAGCATTCATCAGTCCAAATCTGAAAGGACAGCTCGGCAAACAAACAGCAATGTTTATAGAGGACAGCAAAGGGCTGACTGCTCACGAGATGCAGTGTAAAACAATGGAGTTATGTTAATTGGCCTGTATGAAGGGTCCTGGCCTGAAACGGCGACTGTACTTATTTCCATAGATGTTGCCTGACCTGCTGAGTTCCTCCAGCACTTTTTAAATTTATCGTCCTTAAAATGAATGCACCCTGCATCTAGAGTCCTGAAGAATTTTTTTAATATATGTTTTCAAGCATGTTATTTGGACTTCACTAGTTATGCCAACATTTATAGTACATCCATTGTTGAACTTGAAAAGGATGGGTAAGCTACCACATGGTACACCATGGTGCATTATTCAGAAGTTTTACACAGTGAAGTGGAGAAAACAAATCTTTAGGCCAGGACTCAGAGGGAAATGGGGATGTATGGTTTATTAGAACAGGGGTCCCCAACCTGTTTTGCACCGCGGACTGGTTTAATATTGACAATATTCTTGTGGACTGGCCAATGGAGCGGGGGGGGGGGTGTTAATCACGACCGAAATGTAGGTGATAAGTCAACTATAAGTCATAAGTCATTTATAAGTGGCTAATACACTCAATTTTGTTTCTAAAAGGGTTTATCTAATGAATTTAATATTAAACAGCGCATATTTTCCTCGCATGAATATAGTGATAAGTCAATTATAAGCCACTTATAAGTCAATAGCATCATAACATTTTAAGTAACAGTTGGATATTAAACACACAGCGCATATTTTCCCCGTATGAACATATAAAATCATTGCAACACACCAATATCGCTGAATCAGTGGGAGCCCTGGGCTTGTTGCCGTGCAACAAGACGATCCCATCGAGGGGTGATGGGAGACAGCGATACTCGAAGGGGTTTTCTTTTGTCCAGTGTATTCTGCAATTTATTTTTCGTTGCATTCATTGCAGGAAACCCCGCTTCACAGAGATATGATGTTGGAAATGGAAGGAATGTTTTCAGTGCTTTTGTGGCTATCTCAGGATATTCAGCCTTGACTTTGATCCAGAATGCCGGCAGAAATATTATGTCAAACATACTTTTCAGCCCACTGTCATTTGCAAGCTCGAGGAGTTGATCTTCCTCCTGCGCTGACATGGATGGTTCACCGGGGACATTCACAAATGGGTCACAGACACATTCCTTTGCACATCTTGGGTCATTTGGGGTTGGGAAGTAACATTCGAATTCTGTTGACAGCGAAGATAGGTGATTGCGCACCAGCTGTGAGAAGGACGGTGCAGCCTCAGTCTCTCCCAAAATCCCATCTAATGTTGGGAGCATGTCAAATATGCCCCTGTCCACTCGCTGTCCCCACAGTTCCAGTTTGGCTTTGAAGGCAGACACTTTATCTGCAACTTGAAGACAGTTGTCATTCTCCCCTGAAGTGACAAATTGAGTTCATAGAGCAGGTTGAAGATGTCACACAGATAAGCGAGTTTTGCTATCCACTCCTCGTCACTGAAGTGTGCTGCCAGTGGTGACTTTTTTCCTGAAAGAAATCTCTGTAGCTGCTCTCTTAACTCAAAAACCCTGGCCAGGGCTCTCCCCCTTGATAGCCACCTGACTTCAGTGTGTAAGAGAAGGCATTTGTGCTTTCCTCGTAAAGTTGCTCAAACAGACATCAGTTAAGGGCTTTTGCTTTGATGTGATTGATAACTTCAACAACGTCACTCAATATGCTGTTAAGATCAGGTGACATTTTTCGGCTAGCCAGCATTTCCCTGTGTGTGACACAGTGTGTAGACTGGCATTCAGGAGCAACCTCTTTGACTCGGGTAGTGAAACCAGACAGCCGTCCAGTCATAGCTGCAGCCCCGTCTGTGCATATTCCAACACAGAATCACCAGTCCAGTTTGCCTGACATGTAGTCATTCAAAGACTTGAATAGTTCTGCCCCAGTTGTGTTAGTTGGCAGCGGCAGTGCACACAACATATCCTTGTGCATATCGTCTTGAAATATATATCGCACGTAAACCAGTAGTATTGCCTTGTTGTTGACATCGGTAGACTCGTCGACCTGGATAGCATACCATGGTGGCTCGTTAAGCCGTTCCAACAGCTGTGCTTCGATGTCCCCTGCTATGTCATCGATTCTCCTTGAAACTGTGGTAGCTGAAAGAGAAACCTGTGCCATCTTGTTAGCTGCAGCTTGTCCCAACAGTTGTCCAACAGCTGCACATGTCCTTGGCAGCAGGCAGAATCAATTCTTCACCAACAGTGAAAGGCTTCTTAGCCTTAGCAATATGGCTAGCCACTAAGTACGGCGCTCTCAGAGCAACAGCGTTTGTGGAGATGGTGGCTCTCAGCACTTGCTTCTGTCCCACCTGCTCACGTTTTTTCCGCTCAAAAAACTCAACGGGTTTGTTTTTAAGTGCAGGGTGCTTGGACTCAAGGGGACGAAGCAGTTTTGGGGGCTTCATTGCCTCACTATTGTCTCCACATTTCACACACAGGGGGCTCGGATCATGCGAGTCACCAGTCGCAATAAAGCCACATTATGTGTACGATTCGTCGTATTTTCTGTTGAAGGAAGCTTTCTTTTTTTTTGTCGTCTCGGCCTCAGCTGTCTCTGCGTTATCATCATTGTTAAGCCTTTTATGTCCCCTACCACCTCTTCCAAAGAAACGCTCAAGCAACGTTTGTTTTTTACTCATCGAGTAGTTGACCGACTGATGACCTTGCGTGGGTTCAAGTTCAACATTAGACATGACAGGGTATAAGGAAAGGTGCAGCTGACTCATCTTTTCATATTATGGACCGGTAGCACATGCTTTGCAGCCCGCTACCGGTCCATGGCCTGGTGGTTGGGGACTACCGTATTAGAACATTGAACAGTACAGCACAAGAATGGACCTTTTGGCCTATTATGTTTGTACCGACAATGATGTCAATGTGAACGATCCTTCTGGCTTCACATGGTCCATCTCTTTCTATTCCATCATCTGAAGCCCTTTGTTGTCTGCATCCATAACCTACCAATCTTTGTGGCAAGTTCAACTCTTCCCTCATCATTCTGCCTGTCACCTCTCCTCACCTGGACATATGTCCCTTCCCTTCACCTCTTTATAACGACTATCCCCCTCCATCTTTCAGTCCAGGCGAAGGGTCTCAACCCAAAAAAGCAACTGTCTATTTCCTTGCACAGTTGCTGTCTGACACACTGAGTTCTTCAGGAAATTTGTTTATAGCTCTGGATTCCAGAATCTGCACCCTTTGTATCCCTCTATTCCCTGCCTTCTCATGTATTTAAGTGTTTCCTAAATGTTGTTGTCATCTCTGCTTCCACCACTTTTCGTAGTAGTGTTCTCCAATCACTCATGGTCTAATTGCCTGGTGAGTTGCCCTTGAACTTTTCCCCTCTCACCTCAAAGCCATGTGTTGTAGTACTTGGGATGTCCACACTGGGAAAAAGATCTATACTATCTATGTCTCTCCTAATATTATGAAATTTAATTACGTTTCCCTCAGCTTTCGATGTTCCAGACAAAATAATCTAAGATTGTCCAACCTAGGATAACCTTTCCTTGTTGTTCTTGACCTTCTCGAAGGTAGAGGAAATGAGTTTGGCTGGTGTTGCTTGACAAGTTGCTGCAGAGACCATGTAGTTAGATGGCAAAAAGCTCAGGTGCGTAGAGGCAGTGGATAGGATGTCATTAAAGCTGACTGCTTTGTCTGGATGTGATGTCCTACTTTGGGCAAGGTTTAATTTTATTACAGAATCAAAGAAATATAGATGCAGAAGTAGGCTATTTGGCCCATCGGATCTGTGCCTTGTGAGAAAAAACAATGAACTTAATCCTAATATTAGGTTTGTAGCCCTGCTAGTAATGGCTTCTCAAGTGTGCACCAAGTCATCTTTAAATGCTATAACAGCAACAGCTTTATCACCCTTTCAGCTAGTGGGATCTTGGCCACTGCTGCCTTTTTGGGTGAAAACATTTTTCTTCATCTCTTCTCTAATTCTTTGACAAATTACTTTAAATACCTTCCTCCTAGCCTTTGCCCATCCCTCTGCAAAGTGAATTACATCCACTCATTTTAACATGTCTAGGCACGTCTACTTCTTCTGGTCCAAAGAAGACACTCCCAACCTATATGACAGTTTCTCCTTGGTAACATAATCCCAGAACATCCTGGTAAATCTCCTCTACATTGCTTAATCGCAATAAAAATTCCCATGAAACTTGGTGGCTACTCAAGGTGTGTTCTAAATAAAATTGAATACAGCTCTGGGATAAACACTGTGCTCTTGCGTTCTGTGCCTTGAAAATAATGTGGTAATGTTATAGGTGCAATGATGACATACTCTGTGCCAAAATCCATTCGCAATTCCTCATGCAATTAAACAAATTTGACTGCAAATGCTAACATTCATTCTTGGACCTGATAAAATGTAAGTTATATTCATACTAAGCAATATTGTTAGTGACCATACTCTATAAATAAAGCACCATCCTCACATCTGAAATCTGTGATGAAAGTGTGGCAAGAATGATGCAATTCAAGATTGCTGAGTGGAGAACACTAAAGTAGCTAGTATAGTAAAGTCCTGAGACTTAAGTGATTGATTGGTAACATCCACAGCATTGTCCATGCAACTGCCATTAAAGAGCTTTTCCTTAGATTCCAAATGCCTTCTGTTTTATTAATGCCCTTTTATGCCGTGCTCAGTCAAATATTACCTTGGTGTTCTGGATAGTCACACTCACATCATCTCTGCAGTTCAGCTCTTTATTCACGTTTGCACAAACACTGCAGTTATATGTGGGCTTGAGTGATCCTGGCATTGTAGGGCTGGCTATTGATGAGAAACTGTTGTTAGGGAGCTCTGCTGGTCACACATTTGCTGTTTACCGAGAATGGACCAATTCAGATTCATTTTTTAGTTTGAGATTTATTTCTCACATGTACATCAAAACTTAGAGTGCAATGTGTCATTTGTGTTAACAACTAGCTCACACAAGGATATGCTGGGGGCAGAAGAACATAGAGCATACTATAGAGAGAGTGCAGAGGAGATTTACAAGGATGTTACCTGGATTGGAGAGCATGCCTTATGAGAATAGGTTGAGTGAACTTGGCCTTTTCTCCTTGGAGCGACGGAGGATGAGAGGTGACCTGATAGAGGTGTATAAAATGATGAGGGGCATTGATCGTGTGGATAGTCAGGGGCTTTTTCCCAGGGCTGAAATGGCTAACACAAGTGGGCATAGTTTTAAGGTGCCTGGAAGTAGGTACAAGGGGGATGTCAGAGGTAAGTTTTTCACACACAGAGTGGTGGGTGTGTGGAATGCACTGCCAGTGATGGTGGTGGAGGCAGATATAATAAGGGACTCTTAGATAGGTACATGGAGCTTGGAAAAATAGAGAGCTATGCTGTAGGGAATTTCTAGGCAGTTTCTGAAGCAGGTTACATGGTTGTCACAACATTGTGGGCTGAAGGGCCTGTAATGTGCTGTAGATTTCAATGTTCTATAAGAAATAGGAGTAGAAGTAGGCCATTTGGGGTGCCGAGCCTGCTTCGACATTTAAAAGGATCATGGCTGATCTGGTTGTGGCAGCACACGAGTGTCATCTCACATTCCAGCACCAACATAGCATTCCACAGAACAACACAAGCAGCAAAACCAACATCAAAAGAAGACAACGACAGCAAGATATGCCTCTTTCCCATCCCTCCTAGCATCCCACCCACTCACACATCCAGACAGGCCTCCAAACCAGGACAGGCTACCTCTGGGCTTCCAGTCTTTGTCCTTAAATTCTCAGACTCGTACACATCTGGCCTCTAACTTTGAACTTCACTCCAGGACACCGATCATGCGCAGAACCTTTGGGTCTCACCTCATGGACTTGCACAGGCCACTGACCCCAATGACCTGGGCCCTCATGACCTCAGGCCTCTATCTTTGATCGTCGACCAACAGGCTTTGCCCTCCAGACTTCACCAAGTTTGAACTCCAGATTCGCACAGGCCTTGGCTTCTGGACTTGCAAGGACCTTCAAATCCATTGAGCTGGTTGGGGGGGGGCGCGGTGTGATGTGGAACTGACAGTATTGGATCACATTGGATTTGCCTACTCCTTGTGGACAAGGTGTAACTGGCCAATTTCCCATTCACGTAGCTGTACTATAATAGTCAGGCTGGAGGCCAAGCTTATTCTCAAATCAAGCTTCGCAAGAAGAAAAAACCTGCTGGTTATAATCTTTGTTATCTAATAGCTATAGAATATTAAAAACAGCAATCTTATCATCTCCAAACCATCCCTTCTGTGAGAAGGCTGGATTGTCACAGATTGCAAAACTTTTATTCCTTGACTCCTTCTGCTTGTGTTATTCCATTATAAACTTATTTTGTGGAATTAACATGCAGAAAAATTATCTCTGTTCTGTTTGATGAGAGATTAATCATTGAATGCAATTGAAGTCTTTTGATGATTGCAAAGCTCCTATATGAATTTGAAACTAGAAAACAGCTCTATAAGGAAGGAAGTGGCTCATGAAATAAATAGAATAAAGGTACAGGTAGCATTAGCAATTAGCAAGATAGAATAAACGCTTTCTTCTATAGTGCCTTTATAACGGTGTCGGGTTTGATCCTGACCTCAGGTACTGACTATATGAAAATAGCACATACATACATAGACATGCACATGTCTGCATGGTTTCCTCTGTCATGCCAGAGATGGGCTGGTAGATTAATTGGTCTCCCTTTGCTACATTCCTTCTTACTCCCTCTTTTGTAACTGTGAATGTGGTCACCAGAGAGATGCAGCTGGCAGAGATACTGTAATTAAAATCTCCAATTGGGATGCACAAAAGCTCAGAGCCTTTGGAGGAGGGAGGGAGAGAGAGAGAGACAGGGAGAGAGCTAGAGAGCTAGATCAAGATAGAGAGATAGAGATAGAGACAGAGTTAGAGATAGATAGAGATAGTGAGATAGATAGAGAGATAGAGAGAGATAGAGATAGAGATAAATAGAGATAGATAAATAGATAGAGATAGATAGAGATGGATGGAGATAGAGAGAGAGAGAGAGAGCGAGCGAGAGAGTGAGAGAGAGAGAGAGAGAAAACACTTTTGTGAGATAGGACCTGTAGAATTGGCAGAAAATTTACACTTCTCATTTAATAAAGCATTGAATTCACAATGGAGGGAGTTTAATGAAGTTTGGTTGACTAGGTCTGTATGTATCAGTTTAAAAGAATGAAAGGCAATCTCATTAAAACATTTAAAATTCTAACAGTGATGGATCGGCTGGACGCAAGGAAAATTTGCGCCTGGAGCAGAGAATTCAGGAATGGAATTATGGCTTCAGGATATGGGTAAGGCATTTTACAGTATGTCAGAAAAAATTTATTCACTTAGAAGGTGGTGACTATATGGAATTTTTATTTGTGGAGACCAAATTTGCTGAATATATACAGTAGATAGACTCCTAGACATGATGAGCATTGAGGAATATGGGGAAAGTAGGAATATAATATTGAAGTGGAGGATCAAAAGGTTTAATGACCACTATCTTTTGTTGTTATATACTCCTGTCGAGGGCCACTGAACAAACTTAGGATACTTCTTAAACAAAAGGTTTGGCTGCCATCAGGAGCAAAATGTCCATGTAACTTACTTCTTATCTGCAATGTGTATGTCTCTAACTCTGCTTCCTCATTATAGTGGATTTCTTATTCTAATTAGTTTTGTTACTGAAGTTGGATTCAATGCAATGGTGGCTATTATCTATGGAATCCACTCCAAAGGACTCTGAACTAAATTTAGCTTCTTTGAAACTTTGGTACTAAACTGACTACAACTGAAAATGGTAATCTCGGTTTGGCTAATATTTCCTGATAGCATTTGGGAAACAGAATTGTCATGTGCAATAAGGTCACATACAGCATCATTATTTTGCTTGCATTAAAAACAAGCTGCAATCTACTGCAACCATATAAAGTCAATAGAGTTGAATTTGTTCATTGATATCAGTCAGAATACTTGAAATCAATGATTGTAGACATCAGACTGCAGGAACATGTAGGGGAATGGTAGACAGGAAGTTGATTTTTGGAAGTCAGAAAGATAACAGACAAAATACAAGTCAGATATAAACTTTTTGAATAGTACAACAGGCGTGAGGGCTCCTATTCTAATGTTCTTGTGTTTTAAGGGAGAAATTCTGGAAACGACCTTTGAGAAACTGGACAGTAACCCATGAAAACTGACCAACTGACTAATCTGTGGATGATAGATCACTTTAACTGCTCTTCCACCGTGATGAAGCACCAGCAGTTGATGGAATATTTTTATGAGTATGCTAATAGAGGTCTTGTGATGTAATTAGGCTCTGACTGCAATTTTAGCTCTAGCCACAGATAATGAAGTCAGAACACTTTCCCTACAGCATGAAGAGACCCGTGAGAAGCAAAAATAAACTGAGAGCTTTAAAAAATGTTTTACGCTGGATGAGAAGGTGGAGGAGTTCTCTTTAAGACCACAAAAGAAATTAATCCAGGTATGTTTTCTGCTCATACAATTCACTTGCTTTCCTTTGGCTTTATTCATTCTCTAGCTACTACATGGGCAAAGCTGGCAAAACAAAGCCTCTATTGTCCATCCCTAACTGTGCATGTGAGTCATCTTCCAGAACCAGTGCAGTCCTACTGATATAGCAGCTACCCCAATGCTGCTGGCAGTGTGAGCTGTAGGATTTAGACCTAGCCACGCTGAAGAAATGATGACATTTTCCCAAGTCAGGGTGCCATGTGACTTGGAGAGAAGACTGCAGGTACGATGCAATTTGTCTGCTCCTTTCATTTTCCAAACCTGCAATCCCTTTCAGTAACCAGCCGCTACTGACCGCCTGTGATATGTGGACAGCTTTCCTGCAGTGGTTGAGTGTAGGCACAGATTAATTTACCTAGAAATCCTCCTGCCACAATTGAATTTGTTGGCTCTTAATGCATGAATCACATTCCTAGATTAATTTTGTAAAGATGGTTTTACTTTCATTCAAGAAGATAGAATCTTGACTAAGCACTGGAATGGTTAAGGTGCTGCTTTATCACATACTGCCTAAGGAAGAATGTAATTTACAACTATCTCTAAAATAACAATTAGAGATAGGAGTTTTTTAAAAAGTTCAGAGAAATAAGAATTTTTAAAAAATCATTTGTACCTACAGGCAGCCCCTGAGTAATGAAAAATTCAGATAACTGTTTTTGAACTGAATTTCCTGTTAACTTGGAAATGAGCATAAACTGAGTTGTGGAGAGGATCACAGAAACAGCTTAAGTTCAAAGTTCAAAGTACATTTATTATCAAAGTATGTGTGCAGTATACAACCCTGAGATTCATCTTCCCCACAGACAGCCACGAAACAAAGAAAACCATGGAACCTGTTCAAAGTAGAACATCAGCCAACCCCTGCCCCAGCATGTAAAAAAAGACAAATGGTGCAAATGGCAACAAAAAAAATGAGTGAAAAACACAGAATATAAAACACAAGAGAGTCCAGGCATATTCAGTTCAGCTCAGTGTTCGTTATCTGCATGCCACCCTGATCAAAATCACCCAAAAGAGCAACAGTAAAAGAGAAACCAGTAACCAGTAAGCACATCATAATGTTAACTACAGAATCCAGTCAATTAGACCTTGCCCAAAACACTGAACCTTGGCACTATCTTGTGACAGCACCGAGGGAGAGAGAGACCATCCGAAATCAGGGACCTTCTTCTGGGAGTAGCGAGCAAGAGGGAGAGAGAAGCCATCACATGCATACACCTTCCTTCAGTAGCAGTGACTGAGAGGCTGGTAAACGACGCTGAACACCCACTCACCTTTCGCACTCACCTCGATGATTCCAATCTTTCTCGGCACTGTAATCAGCGTAATTGGTGAGAAATGGAGTCAATCATGGGCTCTTGCCCCATTTTCAGGCTTCTTGGCCCCGAGGCCACACACTTCGCTCGAAGCCTCAACACCCTTGATGGTGGCAAAGTGCCAGATTGCTCAATCGGCTCCTGATGACACACCAACAAAATGTAGATCAGAGGCTCCAGCAGTAGCAGAACCACATTTGAAAGCAAAAGAAGATGTGAGAGATGTGGAAGAAATAGTTTTGTGAACCGTCTGGAGGATGTTGCCCTTGCCTGTGCTGTTTACCGGCGCTGTCTCCTTCCGGGTGATGTGCTGAGAGGGTGAGGAGGCGTGGGAAGAGCAGTCACTAACATGGCCTCACTGACTCAGTGAGTGACGAAGTGAGTCTGCTCACTGCTTCCAGTTCTGCTTGGCTTGGTTCGCCTCAGCCTTCAATTGCTGTACCTTGGGTGGGTGTGGGAATGAAGTGTGGCAGTAGAGATAGAATGCACACAGAAATGCCTCCTTGCTACTTGGCAGAAGATGGCTGCAGCCTCACCGTGGCCAGAAAATCCATCTCCATATGGACCCCGATCACTGGTGAGTGGCCCAAACCACTGACCTCGGCAGAAAATACCACCTCTATCTTGGCAGCATGCAGCTGCACAGTCAGGGTCCGACCCTACTGGCTAACTCCAAATCACTTGAATCACCTAAATTCACCTGTGAAACTCTTCTGTAAAGTTCAGGAAAGTTGATTCATTTCAAATATTGTTTAAAAATTCAGAAGAGTAATTTTGTAAAGTTGCAAGTACAGAAGTCTTGAAGTCGGGTATTTGTAATTCGTGAGGGGAGGGGGGTCTGCAGTATAATTCGGAGGGAAAATTCCAGGAGCGCTTTAAAGGAGACACAAGAGAGTACATATGCTGGAATCTGGAACAACAAACAATCTATTTGAAGAATGCAATGGGTCTAAAATGTTCTCCTCTGGCCCTAAATCTATGCACCCTTCTGCAAATTCAGAATAGAAAAATGCCCCTTTAAAACAGAGATGAGGAGGAATTTCTTTAGCCAGGGCATGGTGAATCTACACAATTTGTTGCTACAGACAGTTGTGAAGGCCATATCATTGTGTATATTTAAAGTGGAGTTTGGTAGGTTCTTGATTAGCAAAGGCATCAAAGATTATGGGAAGAAGGCAGGAGGAATTGGGGTGAGAGGGATAATAAATCAGCCATGATTGAATGGCAGATCAGACTTGAAGGGTCAAAATGCCTAATTCTGCTCCGACTGTATGTTTCATGGTTTCAGGTCCTCAAATCCTGACAACATCCTTGTAAATCTTTACTGAACTCTTCCCAGTTTAACCACATCTTTCCCGTGATAGGGTGATTTAAACTGTACACAGTACACCATGAGACTAAGATAACTGCAATATACTGTCCCATTCCTATATTTAATGCTCCGAATGATGAAAGCCAGCATGCTAAATGCCCTTTTCCATCACCCTGTCTACCTGTGACACCACTTTCCACCACCCTGTCTACCTGTGACACCACTTTCAATGAACTAGGTAATTGTGCTCCAAAGTCCAATGCTTGTTTCACTTATCTGTAATAACATCTACTTGCCGTTCCTCACCCACTTCCCTAACTTATCAAGGTCCCACTGTGAACTATGGTAATTTCTTTCACTATCAGCCACCACCCTCTGTTTCCTACCTCTAAGCCAATCTTGAATTTACCTAACAGGGTCTCCCTGGATTCCATGTGATCTATCCTTCCAAACTAGCCTACCATATGAGAAGTCTTGCTAAAGACCAAATAGACAATATCCACCGCTACACTTTGATCTACCTTTTTGTTTACTAATTTAAAAAACTCCAAATGGTTCACCACAATAAATACTGCATACAATTCTGGTCATCACATTAGCAGGAAAAGATGTGATTCCTCTGAGAAGGATGAAGGGAAGATTTAAGAGGGATTTAAGAGATCCAAAAAGCATGGGATGTTTTTGTTGAAATGAAGGAGCCTAGATGGAGACTTCATTGAGGTATACAAAATAAAGAAAAGCCTAGATAAAGTAACCAATAAAGAATAAGAATAATTAGGTCATTTTCGGATTGAGAGGTTGCTATATATTTCCACAGGGGTAGATGCTGGGGCCCTGGCTCTTTAAATCTTTGATAACAACTTGCATGAGGGGACCAAGTTTAATATATCCAGGGTTGCTGATAATTGAAAGCAGGGTGTTTTTGTGTATTGAGAGGAGATGCTTCAGAAGGATAAGAAATAGCTGGATTGGTGGTGGGCATCCATTTGTCTCGAATGACTTTGGGTGATGATGATCATCATCACAAGCTGGGCGGAAGGTATGGAGATCCTGAGAAGCCCAGTTATTAAGATCCCCTCACTAGTGTAGTCCAAAGGAAAGCTTATGAAGCAATACATTTGGCACCAGTTTGGCTGCAGGAACTGCTGGAAGGATGTTCAATGATGTCCAGCTGCCTTAGGGGCTCCACTCCAGATATGATGTCTCCATTTACTCCTGTGGCCTTTGTCTCACCTGAGGCTGTCCAGAAGGCAGTGGTGCTATTTATCCATGGCTGGGGATCTGGTTCACGAGCACTGGGGTGTGTCCACACATCAGTGGGCCTGCGTGCTACGTGTGCAGGGTCCAGAACTCCTACCCATCCTATATAGCTCAACCTGAGTCTGAAAGGAGTTCAGTTTATGTGTGTTGCCAGCAGGGAGGCACTACATGAGACTTGCTGTTGGAGAGGCTATGTACTGCCAGGGAGACACTTACATATTCAGCTCTCCTTTTCACAAGATTGTGAGCCAGCAGTGGAAGCTGAAAGAGTGACAAGCACTACCCACTACACTACCACACTGGACACATCACAACAACCATTTTGTCACCAATGTGGAGTGGCTGGAGTGAACAGGCAGGAATAGAGCAGGTTTAATGTCATGCAGGAGAACACAAAGCCATCCATGTTGTGTATTTAATATTCTAGTGATATCTGAGTAATATTGTTTGATTAAGCATTCTTGTTCATTTAAATAATTCATTACGGGTTATATGTAAAATTACATAAATGGTACATGTCATCATGTCATCACATCATATATGTACATCTCGCTGAAGTAAAAACAAAATGAAGGCACACATTCTCGACTCTGTTTTTCCTTTCAATTATTGTTATGTTTTGGAGTTACAAAACAGAACAGTGGTGATGAGGAAGTTTTAAACGAACCCAAGACACTACTATTGAAGCACAGCAAGATGTTTAAGTTAAGAAAAAGTGCAGAGAGAAATAGTCGAGTGAAAAAGCAGCAGAGCACATGATTCATTCAGAAGGAACAGAGATGGTCAAGCTAAAAAAAAGGCAGAAAATGGACATATTCACGGGTTCATAAACGATGAGTACCAGGAGATAATACTCATAAATTTAAAAAAAGCAGAACTACACCAGAAGGATAGCTGCCTTTGATTACACAAGGGATAACTGGAATATCTATACTGAGTGAATTGAGCAGTACTTTGAAGCAAATGAATTAGCCAATGAGAAATGTTCACAAATGTTTTGTTCACAGCATTGGTTTTAAAAGCATACAGTTAGCTTTGAAGTTTGACTGCTCCAACCAAACCAGCTGAAATTAGCTTTGCTGATAATTGAATATAGCGAAGAAACATTTATAACCAAAACCATTGTTGATTGCAGAACACTTTAGATTTCATAAATGGCATCAAAAAGAAGGGGAGTCCATTTCAGCGTATGTGGCTGAATTGAAGAGGTTTTCTGAGCATTGTCAGTTCAGTGATTGGCTTAATGATGCACCAAGAAATTGTTTAGTTTGTGGAATCTTACAAGTAAGTATTCAAAAGTGGCTCCTACCTAAAGCACAACTTTAACTTTAAAAGAGGAGTGGAAATAGCTGTATCAATGGAAACAGCAGATGGAGGCTCAAACGAGTTGCAGTCAGGAATGAAATTGAGTTTAAACAAAATTGCAACATCTAAACAAAAACCAGCCTGGCTGAACAAATTGTGCTACCTTTGCGTTGGGGGCTTACATACACCACAACATTGCAGATTTAAAGACAAAACTGGCAGAAAATGCAACAAAGTAGTACACATACAAAAGAGCATATCGGGCAGACAAAAAGTAAATTGGGAAGAGAAAAAAGATAAAAAGTCAAGTTGTAGTTTCAAAAGGAGCATTCCTCTGCATGTTGTTGATGAAAACTCTGAAAATGATGAAAGTGACATAGGACTGTGAAGCCTTGAGATTCACTATGTGAAAGCTAACAATAGATAAGCAAAATGCCTTACTCCAGAAGTAAATGGCAAATTAATTAAAATGGAACTGGACACAGGCTCAGCTTTTTCAGTCATTTCATAAACTGAGTTTGAACTGCATTTCAAAGATACTGAAGTGAAACCTGAAGTTAACCAACTAAGAACTTACACTGGAGAAAAAGTAACTGCTCTGGGAATGACATTTGTAACAGTGAAATACAACAACCAGCAAGCCATACTGTGCTTGAATGTGGTAAAAACAAGAGGGCCACATTATGAGGACGTAAGTAGCTGAGACAACTACAACTTGATTTGAGATCCATCCACCATTTGCATGCCACATCTCCTACAACTGAGTCAACTGAAATCAAATAAAGAAATGTACTGCATGATGCCACAGCAGTGTACAAGGATGGCATTAGAAAACTCAAACGTATCAAGGGCAAAATAGTATTAAATGAAAATGCTGCACCAAAGTTTTACAAAGTCCGCCTTGTTCCTTGTACCATTTGTGATAAAGTAGCCAGTGAGTTAGATTGCATGGAAGCCAGAGGAATTCTTTCTGAGGTTGTGGAGAGCCCATGGGCAACATCAATGATACAGCAGCTAAGAAGGATGGGTCTGTCAGGATACGTGATGATTTTAAGATCACCCTCAATCCAGTATTGAAAGCAGATCAATACACTCTGCTCAGGATAGAGGATATCTTTGTAAAATCTTTCTGGAGGGAAACGTTTCAGTGAAGTGGACTTAGCTGAGGTCTATCTACACATGGAGATGGAAGAAGAGTCCAAAGTGTTTCTCACCATAAACACTCACAATGATCTTTATTCTTAAAATAGACTTATTTATGGAGTAGCATCTGCAGCTGCTCTCTGACAGAAAGACGTAGACCAGGCTGCCCAGGCACTCAGTGTAACCAGTAAGGATGAAAGGAACGTCTTCAAAGTCTCAAGAATTTTAAAAGAAGACGGCTTTATAGAGCAGGTGTCAGAGGAGTGGGCATCAGAGTAGGAGGGCTTCGGCAATAACGGGTCGAGGCGAGGTAAGTTTCTTGTGAAGGATAGGAATAGGAAGTACATCTGTGATGCTGATGTTCTGTACTGGGTGTTGGACGTGGGATGTCCAGGAGATTCCCAGTTTCCTGGACAGTCACATCTGCGCCAGGTGCATTGAGCTACAGCTCCTTAGGGACCGGGTGAGGGAACAGGAGATGCAGCTCAATGACCTTCGTCTGGTGAGAGAGAGTGAGGAGGTGATAGAGAGGAGCTATAGGCAAGTAGTCACACGGGGGCCTTGGGAGACAGATAAGTGGGTAACAGTACCCCTGTGGCTGTCCCCCTTAACAATAAGTACTCCTGCTTGAGTACTGTTGGGGGGGGAACGACCAACCTGGGGGAAGCAACAGTGGCCGCGCCTCTGGCACAGAGTCCAGCGCTGCGGCTCAGAAGGGTAGGGAAAGGAAGAGGATGGCTGCAGTGATAGGGGACTCTGAGTTAAGGGGTCAGACAGGCGATTCTGTGGATGCAGGAAAGAAACGCAAATGGTAGTTTGCCTCCCAGGTGCCAGGGTCCAGGATGTTTCTGATCGCCTTCACAATATCCTGAAGTGGGAAGGTGAACAGCCAGAGGTCGTGGTACATATTGGTACCAACGACATATATAGGAAAAGGGAGGAGGTCCTGAAATCAGACTACAGGGAGTTAAGAAAGAAACTGAGAACCAGGACCACAAGAGTAGTAATCTTGGGATTACTGTCTGTGCCATGTGACAGTGAGTATAGGAATAGAGTGAGATGGAGGATAAATGCGTGGCTGAGGGATTGGAGCAGGGGGCTGGGATTCAGTTTTCTGGATCATTGGGACCTCTTTTGTGGCAGGCGTGATCTGTACAAAAAGGATGGGTTGCACATGAATCCGAGGGGGACCAATACGCCGGCAGGAAGGTTTGCTAAGGCTATTGGGGAGAGTTTAAACTTGAATTAATGGGGGGTGGGAACCGAACTAAAGAGACAAAAGAAGGGGCGGTTGGCTCACAAATAGAGAAAGCTTGCAGGCAGTGTGAGAGGGAGGATAGGCAGGTGATAGAGAAGGGATGCACTCAGACCGATGGTTTGAGATGTGTCTATTTTAATGCAAGGAGTATCATGAACAAAGCAGATGAGTTTAGAGTGTGGCTCAGTACTTGGAGCTATGATGTTGTGGCCATTACAGAAACTTACATGGCTCAGGGGCAGGAATGGCTTCTTAGAGTGCCAGGCTTTAGATGTTTCAGAAAGGACAGGGAGGGAGGCAAAAGAGGTGGGGGCGTGGCACTGCTGATCAGAGATAGTAACATGGCTGCTGAAAAGAATGAAGTCATGGAAGGATTGTCTACTGACTCTCTGTGGGTAGAAGTTAGAAACAGGAAGGAGTCAATAACTCTACTTGGTGTTTTTCTTTCTTTCTTTTTCTTTTCAAATCTTTTTATTGTTATATACAGGAAAAATAACATGAGTACATCGAAGTAACAACACTTACAATGCCTCAAAAAAAACATTATCTTAAAGATTGAAAAAAATTTTGTGATAACAATAAAAACCTACTAAGCAGAAAAGTGAGGAAAAAAAAAAGAACCCATTAGGTGTACAACCCCGGAGTCATGCGTCATACAAAAAGCTTCTAAAAATAAACATCAAACTGCCAGCAAGAAAAGAAAATATACTGAAAAAATTTACAATTAAATCGTAGAAAAATTGTATCGATTAACTCAAATGATAATAACGAGCAAATGAGCCCCATCCTTTCTCAAAATCAAATAAAGATTCAAAGGTTCGACGTCTAATTTTCTCCAAACTAAGACATAGCATCACTTGAGAGAACCATTGTGACAAAGTGGGAGCTGATGTATCCTTCCACTTCAACAAAATGGCCCTCTTAGCTATCAATGTAACAAATGCAATAACATACTGGTCAGAATCAGAAATACCATGAATATTTTGAGGAACTATTCCAAAGAGCACAGTTAATTTATTAGGTTGTATATTAATTTTAAGTGCTTTAGAAATTGTTAAGAAAACCGACTTCCAGAACTATTCCAGTATAGAACAAGACCAAAACATATGTGTCAGTGTAGCTATCTCAGTTTTACATCTATCACAATGACTATCAGCATTAGGAAAGATTTTAGAAAGTCTCTCCTTTGTCAAATGATAACGATGTACAATTTTAAATTGAATCAATGAATGGCTAGCAGAAATTGAGGAAGAGTTAACCAACTTCAATATCCGCATCCAATCCTCCATCATAAAAGTCAAATTAAGTTCCTTTTCCCAATCCTATTTAATCTTAATCAAAGGATTCATACTCATAATAGTATCTAACGGTCAGCCTCCAAAATGTAAGGAAAATTACTTAAATATTTTTGTAAAAAATATCTAACTTGAAGGTATTGCAGGAAGTGTGAGTATGAAAAAGAATATTTATCAATTAATTGTTCAAAAGACATCAATCTATCTTCTTTAAGTAAATCCAAAAAAGAATTAATACCCTTATTTTTCCAAAGTAAAAAAATTGGATCACTCAAAGAAGGCTTAAAAAAGTAATTTCGGTAAATTAAACTATAAAGTTTACTTGGTGTTTTTCACAGATCACCCAATAGTAATAGGGACATCAAGGAGCAGATAGGGAGACAGATTCTGGAATGGTGCAATAATAACAGGGTTGTCGTGATGGGGGGTTTTAATTTCCCCAATATTGATTGGCATCTCCCTAGAGCAAGGGGTTTAGATGGGGTGGAGTTTGTTAGGTGTGTTCAGGAAGGTTTTCTGACACAATATGTAGATAAACCTACAAGAAGAGAGGCTGTACTTGATCTGGTATTGGTAAATGAACCTGGTCAGGAGTCAGGTCTCTCCGTGGGAGAGCATTTTGGAGATAGCGACCACTAGCCTATCTCTTTTACCATAGCATTGGAGAAGGATAGGAACAGACAAGTTAGAAAGGCGTTGAATTGGAGTAAGGGGAAATATGAAGCTATCAGGCAGGAACTTGGAAGCATAAATTGAGAGCAGATGTTCTCAGGGAAATATATGGCAGAAATGTGGCAAAACGCAAATGTGTGGCGTTCTGTATAGATATGTTCCAATGAGACAGGGAAAGGATGGTAGGGTACAGGAACCATGGTGTACGAAGGCTGTAGAAAATCTAGTCAAGAAGAAAAGAAAAGCTTACGAAAGGTTCAAAAAACTAGGTAATGATAGAGATCTAGAAAATTATAAGCCTAGCAGGAAGGAACTGAAGAATGAAATTAGAAGAGCCAGAAGGGACCATGAGAAGGCCTTGGCAGTCAAGATTAATGAAAACGGCTTTTTCCCAGGGCTGAAATGGCTAACACGAGAGGGCACAGTTTTAAGGTGCTTGGAAGTAGTACAGTGGTTGGTACGTTGATGGAGAAGATCCTGAGAGGCAGGATTTGTGAACATTTGGAGAGGTATAATTTGATTAGGAATAGTCAGCATGGCTTAATCAAAGGCAGGTTGTGCCTTATGAGCCTGATTGAATTTTTTGAGGATGTGACTAAACACATTGATGAGGGTAGAGCAGTAGATGTAGTGTATATCAGCGGTCCCCAACCACCGGGCCACGGCCAGTACCGGGCCGCAAAGCATGTGCTACGAGGCCGCGAGGAAACGATATGATTTGGTGATATGAGTCAGCTGCACCTTTCCTCATTCCCTGTCATGCCCACTGTTGAGCCATTACGCATGTGAGGTCATTACCTGCGCATTATCCGTGTCAGCGCGGGAAGGTGATCAACTCCTTAAACTTGCAAATGATGACGGGCTGAGAAGTATGATTGACATAACATCTCTGCCGGCATTCTGGATCAAAGTCAAGGCTAAATATCCTGAGATAACCACGAAAGCACTGAAAACGTTGCTTCCATTTCCAACATCTTTCTGCGAAGCGGAGTTTTCTGCAATGAATGCAACGAAAACTAAATTGCGGAATAGACTGGACATAAGGAACCCCCTTCGAGTATTGCTGTCTCCCATCACCCCTCAATAGGACCGGCTCATTGCAGGGAAACAAGCCCAGGGCTCCCACTGATTCAGTAATATTGGTGTGTTGCAATGATTTTATATGTTCATACGGGGAAAATATGTGCTGTGTGTTTAATATCCAAACGTTACT
This sequence comes from Mobula hypostoma, assembly GCF_963921235.1. Taxonomy (NCBI): domain Eukaryota; kingdom Metazoa; phylum Chordata; class Chondrichthyes; order Myliobatiformes; family Myliobatidae; genus Mobula; species Mobula hypostoma. The sequence continues at coordinate 65,744,608 of NC_086103.1, read as the reverse complement.
TTAAACTTATAAGTGACTTATATAACCATATAACAATTCCAGCACAGAAACAGGCCATCTCAGCCCTTCTAGTCCGTGCCGAACACTATTTTCACCTAGTCCTACCGATCTGCACTCAGCCCACAACCATCCATTCCTTCCCTGTCCATATACCTATCAAATTTTTCTTTAAATGATAATATTAAACCTGCCTCTACCAATTCTACTGGAAGTTCGTTCAACACTTACTTCAAGCTCCCCTGTCCTCCCCTGATAATTGACTTATCACTATATTCATGCGAGGAAAATATGTGCTGTGTGTTTAATATTAAATTTGTTAGATAAACCCTTTTAGAAATGAAATTGCGTGTATTAGCCACTTATCGCCTATATTCTGGTCGTGATTAACACTCCACCCCTTCCCAAAATGGAATTGCCAAAAATGATTTGCAGAAAAAAAATCGGCAGGTACACGCATGCGCAGGTCACACATGTGCACTGGCGCCTGTGCAAGGCTTCATGGTCATTGTAGTCTTTCTCTAGGTGAACAACGTATTTGACTGCTACTCTTGTCCGTTGGCAACCCTACCCCCCCAGTCGGCCGGTCCGCAAGAATATTGTCAATATTAAACCGGTCCACAGTGCAAAAAAGATTGGGGACCCCTGGTGTATATGGATTTCAGCAAGGCATTTGATAAGGTACCCCATGCAAGGCTTGTTGAGAAAGTAAGGAGGCATGGGATCCAAGGGGATCTTGCTTTGTGGATCCAGAACTGGCTTGCCCACAGAGAGCGAAGAGTGGTTGTAGATGGGTCATATTCTGCACGGAGGTCGGTGACCAGTGGTGCGCCTCAGGGATCTGTACTGGGACCCCTTCACTTCTTGATTTTTATAAATGAACTGGATGAGGAAGTCAAGGGATGGGTAAGTAAGTTTGCTGATGACACAATGGTTGGGGGTGTTGTGGATAGTGTGGAGGGCTGTCAGAGGTTACAGTGGGACATCGATAGGATGCAAAACTGGGCTGAGAAGTGGCAGATGGAGTTCAACCCAGATGAGGTGGTTCATTTTGGTAGGTCAAATATGATGGCAGATTGTAGATTTAATGGTAAGACTGTTGGCAGTGTGGAGGATCAGAGTGATCTTGGGGTCCGAGTCCATAGGACACACAAGGCTCCTGCGCAGATTGACTGTGTGGTTAAGAAGGCAAACGGTGCCTTGGCCTTCATCAACTGTGGATTGAGTTCAAGAGCCGAAAGGTAATATTACAGCTATATAGGACCCTGGTCAGACCCCACTTGGAATGCTGTACTCAGTTCTGGTCACCTCACTACAGGAAGGATGTGGAAACTATAGTAAGGGTGCAGAGGAGATTTACAAGGAAGATGTCTGGATTGGGGAGCATGCCTTTTCAGAATAGGTTGAGTGAACCTGGCCTTTTCTCCTTGAAGCGGCAGAGGATAAGAGGTGACCTGATAGAGGTGTATAAGATGATGAGAGGCATTGATCGTGTGGATAGTCAGAGGCTTTTTCCCAGGGCTGAAATGGCTAACACGAGAGGGCACAGTTTTAAGGTGCTTGGAAGTAGGTACAGAGGAGATATCAGGGGTCAGTTTTTTACGCAGAGAGTGGTGAGTGCTGGAATGGGCTGCTGGTGACAGTGGTGGAGGCAGATATAATAGGGCATTTAAAGAGACTCGTGGATAGATTAGATTAGATTATGAGGACACTCAGTCCTCGTTTATTGTCATTTAGAAATGCATGCATTAAAAAATGATACAATGCTCCTCCAGAATGATATCACAAGAAACACAGGACAAACCAAGACTAAAACTGACAAACCACATACAGGTTTCCCCTGCCATCCGAAGGTAGAGCATTCCTATGAAACAGTTCGTAAGCCGATTACATCGCCTTTGATCTGGGCCGACATTTACGTGTGGGGCAGCACCTAATTAATTAGCATGTTTATTTCGGCTTTTTTCTTAAAGATGTGCTGTGTGCCTCCCGGCTACTGCTGCATTCTCCGCGACTCGGTACAATATCTGTCCGCGGCCTGGATGTTGGGGTGGTGGGACACTGGGGTGTCATCTCATCATCTGTTTCCATTAGAGCAGGCAGCTCATCTTCTCCTATGACTGCTCGCCTCGATGTTGAAGGTTGAGGTTCATCGTCTGCTGTGGCTGATGTGGAAGGCTTGCTTGACTGCTGAGCCTCGTGCATTTTTCTATCACACAGTTCTTTGTAAGGACTCAAACCATTCTGCAAATATCCCCTGAACCTACGTACCCTTTCAAAATTAAAGTCGTACTTTATCATTGCAGCGAAAATCTCACGTAGTTGCTTCACTTTTGCTACTGCATTTGGTTTCGATTGTTATCCTTTCCTCTTCCAATTGCATCAGCTCTTCATCTATCAGATCTTGGTCACGAGATGCCAAAACCTCTTCAACATCATCTTCGTCAGCTTCCACAAGCCAAACTCACTTAGTCCTTACTTCGTTCACCACGATTGAAATGCTTAATTATGTCTAGTTTTACGCTAAGTGTAACACCCTTACGAGCTCTTTTAGGCTTTTCCGACACCATAGAACTCATCTTGCAAATGGCTGCTCACAGGCACGTGTTAAAGCAATGCCGGCGAGAATGCAGTTCCCAGGGAGAGTGGCTGCTCGGAGTGCGCGCTGCTTTTATCGTGCGCTGAATTTTTTTTGTCGCGCACTGCTTTTTTTTTGTAACAGTGAAAACACCTTCTGAAAGCGAAAGCAGGGTACTAATGTAGGTCTTTCGTAACAGTGAGGTTTCGTAAAGCAAACGTTCGAAAAGTGGGGGACACCTGTAATTATAACATATAGTTACAACAGTGCAAAGCAATACCGTAATTTGATAAAGAGCAGACCATGGGCATGGTAAAAAAACTCTCAAAGTCCCGATAGCCTCATCATCTTACGCAGATGGTAGAAGGGAGAAACTCTCCCTGCCATGAACCTCCAAGTGCCACAAACTTGCCGATGCAGCACCATGGAAGCACCCGACCGCAGTGGACTCTGAGTCCATCCGAAAACTTCGAGCCTCCGACCAGCCCTTTGACACCGAGCACCGAGCACCATCCTCTGCCGAGCGCTTTGACCCCGCCCCGGCCACTGAGCAACAAGCAAAGCCGAGGACTCGGGCCCTTCTCCTCTGGAGATTCTGGACCACACAGTAGCTGCAGCAGTGAAGCAGGCAATTCAGAAGTTTCACCAGATGTTCCTCCGTGCTCTCACGTCTGTCTCCATCAAATCAGGATTGTGCACGGCACCCTACTTGACAAATAACAGACATCACCACTGGAGTGGCCGCTGCAGGCTGCATTGTGCTGCCATCTTCTCCTTTCTTCTCCTCTTCTCATAGGTACATGGAGCTTAGAAAAGTAGAGGACTATGGGTAATCCTAGGTAATTTCTAAAGTAAGTGCATGTTTGGTACAGCATTGTGGGCCAAAGGGCCTGTACTGTGCTGTAGATTTTCTATGTTTGTATGTTTCTATGTTTCTAAGGCGATAAAAAATTAGAAAGTTATGGTTTCAGAGCAGGACATGACAAGTGTAAATTCTTTAAACTAAGCATCAATTACTGTGGTCAGAACATTGAATCACAAGGATTATACAAGTGTGCTGAAAACATTCAAACAGTGATGGATGCCCCAAGGCCATAGGACATGTCACAGTTGTGGACCCTTTTAGGATTTGTCAATTTAGTATGATAAGTTCCTGACAAACCTGGCTACTGTGCTCCACACCTTGAACTAATTATTTCAGATGGGGAGGAAATGACAATGGACAAAGCTGTGTGAGGTTGCTTTCCAAAAGGCAAAGGAAGTAGTGACGTCAGATACTGTACTCCCATATTGATTGAATTGAATTGAATTGAATGATCTTTATTGTCATTATACATAGGTACAATGAAACTCCGTTTGGCTTCCTCTCAGGCAATTAAATAAAGTTGTAGATAAAAACAAGACAGTAATAGAAAAACAGTATTAAATAGATAAGTAGCAGAAAATAAGTTGCAGATTGACCCCAGTGAAGCTTGCCTGTGACACATTACATTATGGTCTAGGTGCAGTCATGTCATACGTTACGAGTGGTGGAAGTGAATGCCTCATAGCCTTTGCATCATTTTCCCTTACTGCTGCAGAAAAAATTATGCACATTCTGACAGAAAAACCTTGAGTCTGATTTGGGGTGTAAAACGTTTCAATCACTACTTGTGTGTGAGAGAGTTTATCCTCATCAACCACTGGCGTCCATTTTCTATCCACAGACAGATGTTCCACTCACAGTAGCAACATGAATGCACAGATGGGCTCTGTTTCTTGGAGGACACAATTATAAGATTGAATTCAAGAGGACAACTAATCATGGAAGTGCTGATGGATTGTCCTGTTTTCTCCGAAAAAAAGAAATGCCTAAAAAATTTACTAAAGAGGACACTCTAAAGGGAGATGATCAAATGGGAAACCAGAAAAGACTCCATGCTGAAATGACTGGATTGTGCAGCAGAATTTCGAGTTTCCTCATTTTTACTGTGATAAACTTGCTCTTGTGGAGATTGAAAGTTGTTGTACCATTCAAGCTGAGAGCTAATATGTTGGAAAGCTTCTTGCAGGTTATCTAGATGTGGTCAAAGTGAAAGTGTTGGCTGGGATAGCTCAGCAGATTGAGCAGATTGCCAGGCACTTTTCAGGATACCAAAACATCCAGGAGAAAGGTAATCAGAACTGTCCTGACGAAGGGTCTCGGCCTGAAACGTCGACTGCACCTCTTCCTACAGATGCTGCTTGGCCTGCTGCGATCACCAGCAACTTTGATGTGTGTTGCCAGAACTGTCAGAACCACTTCCTGCAGTCCCAGAGTCAACTCTGACAAACCACCATGGGGGAGGCCCCAGAACCTGAGACCGTTTCACAGGCACAAGTCTCACCTGTTAAGCAGAGTGCTCCCTGCTCGGGAAAGACATTATCTCACAAAAGTAAGAAATCCTCCACAGCAATTAAAATTTTTAGGCATGAATGGGAGAATTAAAAATTTGCTATACTGTGGATGTCTTATATGTGGTTGTATTATATATGTGTTATATAACATACTGGATATATATACGAGTGTGTGTGTGTGTGTGTGTGTGTGTGTGTGTGTGTGTGTGTGTCTGCGTGTATGTGTACTGTATAAAATTGAGATACATGCTATATTGAGTTGGAGTTTATAGTTAAGTAGGGAGGAGTATTGTGTATTTAATACTTCAGTAATATTGTAAATATATTGTTCAATTAAGATTCTTGTTCATTTAAGTAATTCATTATGGGCTATATGTTAAAGAACCTGAATAGCACACATCATCTCAGCACTACATCATACGTGCACATCTTGCTAAATAGAAATTAAACTAAGACGCAGATTTATGTGTTTCCTTTCCATTAGTTTTTGTTTTGGAGTTTCAAAGCATAACAATCTACTTTGGAAAAAAAGAAACCGACTACAGTTGGTGTTCAGAAGGGTCTGGATGTCTTTGTACACAGATGACTGAAAACTAACAAGTAGTTACAGCAAGCGATAGGAAGGCAAAAAATATCGAGAATCCAAAGACTGAAGATGATGCTGGGAATGTGAAATAAAGCAGAAAGTGCTGGAATTGCTCAGCAGGACCTGTGGAGAGAAGAACAGAGTTAATGATTCAGGAAAAGCTTTTGTCAGAACTGGAAAAGAAAATCGAGTGTGAATGGAGGGGGAGTGTTAGAGGGAGTAGAGGCAAACTGCATTTTGGTCTTTATTGCAGAAGGATTCAAGTATAAGAGTAAAGATATCTTACTGCAAATGCTTTCTGTTAGTGTGATCAGAGCAATGACTGCCACCTTTATAATGTCGCTATTTGTGTGACTACAAATGATCTTGAGGAACTTTTATTTTAACAGAAAACTTAGAATAGATGAGGACATTGCTACAAAAAGCAGACTGAAGCTCTCCATTCATTTCTCACTCAGCCTGACAATGTGACAAGGGCTCAGACAGATAATATACATTATTTAGGGAGTCATCATTGCCAACCTTGTAAAGCCATGTACAGCTATGAATTTTATTACATATTATCCACACACCCGCTGATCTTTAATTAATCTTGTCAGGGTATGAATGCCATCAGGGCTAGCTGTTCCTTCTCCTTATAGACCTTACAGATGCTTGTCAAATAACCTACTTAACAATACTTGTTGTCAAGTACTCAATTGGACATTTTTAACAGAACGATTCAGAGTAGCTGGTCTAATCAATGAGGTCAGAAGGGTACTTAATAAACTGCTTCTGATTGATTGGAACACTTATGTAGCTGCTGTAACTGGCCATAGTTTCACTTGATCATGATAGACACTCATCAGCAACATGGTCTTATTTGAAATTGTGCCCAGTGTTGTGACACAGGAACTAATTTGGCCCAATCAATCTGGACAATTACTGTTCTGACACCCCACTTTGACAGTCCCATTCAGAAGCAAGTGCTCTCAAGTATCCTCTTCAAGAGAAACGTAACACTGGATTTGTGCAATAACGTCCTTATAACAGATACAGTTGCCTTCTGAGATTCTGAGATTCTTCTTTTGAATGATAGGTAACAAGGTTGTCCTGCTGATGTTTGGGCAGCGTGCAGTGTCATCTTATCTCTGAGATGATCCTCACATCTCCAAAGGCATCTCAATCCATTGGTGTCTGAGTTGGCCTATGGAATGTCGTTGGACTTCTGTGGAATTCTGCTATGCACCGCAAGTTTATTTTTTATATCAAAATAAAGTTTATTCATAATAAAAAAATTATTGAAAGAATAAACTGTGCAATGCCTTTTCATTTTTATATTCACTAACAATGCATTAAGTAGTGGTCAAGTGCATTTCTTAAAACCGATTGCACTGTTGCTATTCATGTGGTCATTGCAAACCTTTGATTCATCTGTACTTGTCCACATTGTATCAGCATACAGGGAAGTGCCAAACCACTTCAAGGTGTTGCTGGCACCCACTGCTTCCTCTCTAATGCCAGAGTCCATAAATTAGATTAGGTGACACGTGGCCAGTCTCCTCTATCCATTGGATGGAGGGGGCGTGCTTGAGGGGTTGAGTAGCCTTCATTTGCTAATGTGAATTTTTATATATTTGCAAGTTCTCCTTCAAATGATTCTATGAAGCTTATTGAAGCAGAGGGCAAGTATCAAACAAGAAAAATGGTTTGTATTCTTACAGCAACTGAGAGTTTCTTTCATCCCTTTACATCTGCATCCAAAATGCTGCCTGACTTGCTGAGTTCCTCCAACATTTTGTGTGTGTTGCTCAAGGTTTTCGGTATCTGCTGAATCTCTTGTGCTTCTACATCTGCTTTCATCTTCTGCTTTGCAGTGACAGTTACACAAATATTCCAATTTCAATCAACTGACTTATCATGATTAAGAAAGAGTAAAGAACTGGGGGTGCAAACTGTGGGCAGAATCTACCATCAATTAAATTAATTTAAACTAAATAGCTTTGCTCAGCATGAGCTGAAACTAATGCTGCAACAACATCCGTAATGGAATGGAAAGGAAACTTAGTGAAATGGAGAATCAAACCTGCTCATCACTGGTGTTTCTTAAATCTGGTGATTACAGTAGGTGGTGCCAGCATCGCTTCCTGCTCGATAGGTGACTCTTTCGGTTCCTTAGGGGCAGCTGGTTGCAGCTCAGGTCTCCCTTCTCTGCCGCTTTGCAGCAACCTGCGAGAGAAAAGTGCCAGGATTTTATGATTTAAAAAAAATATTTTCAGTCACTGCAGTTTTATTTGCTTTGTGGGTCTGCAGCCTTACAGAGCCAACATCAGAGTAGGTGTGTTTATAACTGCAGTGGGAATGCATACAGTGTACGGCAGTCTGCACTCTTCTGCAGATTATCACTTCTGGGTATATCTGAAGGTATCATTCATTAATTGTGTCAGATAGACGAGGTCGTGCTGACACAGGATTGGCTGATATGACTAGCAAAAAATTTTAACTGAGGCTTGAACTACCTACAGTACGATTCTTCATGTCAGGATCAATAGTGATGATGAATCAGCATATAGAGGTAGACAGAAAACGAGGGTGAGTGGTGCCACTGCAACAACCTCTCTCTCACTGTCAGGAAAACCAAGAAGCTGATTACTGCCTTCAGGAAGAGGAACTGGAGGTCCATGAACCAATCCTCATTGGGGGATCAGAGGTGAAGAGAGTCAGCAACTTAAAATTCCTCAGGATTAAAGGCATCCGTTACTCTTGCGAGACCATGGATCTGCGCCTGGGCGCAGGCCTGGGCAAGGTTGTATGGAAGACAGGCAGTTGTCCATGCTGCAAGTCTCCTCTCTCCACGACACTAATGTTGTCCAAGGGAAGGGCATTAGGACCCATACAGCTTGGCACCAGTGTCGTCACAGAGCAATGTGTGATTAAGTGCTTTGCTCAAGGACACAACACGCTTCAGCTCGAACTCACGACCTTCAAATCACTAGTCGAACGCCTTAACCACTTGGCCATGTGCCCCCAGGATTATCATTTCAGTAGACCTGTTCTAGGCCCAGCATTAAGTGAAATTACGCACAGCAATACCTCTACTTTCTTAGAAGTTTGCAAAGATTCAGCACGACCTCTAAAATTTTGACAACCTTTTATAAGTGTGTGGTGGAGAGTATATTGACTGGTTGCATCACAGCTTGGTATGGAAACAGCAAAGCCCTTGAACTGGAAATCCTACTCAAAGGTAGTAAATATGGCCCAGTTCAAAGGTACATTTATTATCAAATTCTGTGATTTGCCTTCTCAATCAAGGGAAAAGCCCTCTCCACCACTGAGCACACCTACATGGAACCCTGTGACAGGACAGCAGCATCCTCCATCATGGACTTCCTTTCCCCTACCCAGGTCATGCTCTCTTCTCACTGCTGGAATCAGGAAGAAAGTACAAGAGCCTCTCACCACCAGGTTCAGGAACAGTTATGGGTCTTTTAAGAGACTCTTGGACAGGTACATGGAGCTCAGAAAAATAGAGGGCTATGGGGAACCCTAGGTAATTTCTGAGGTAAGGACATGCTTGGCACAGCTTTAAGGGCTGAAGGACCTGTATTGTGCTGTAGGTTTTCTGAGTTCCTATGTTTCTATTACCCCCCCCCAGCCATCGGTCTACTGATGACGCCATTGCCACAGCGCTACGCGCTGTCCTCATTCACCTGGAGAAGAGGGATGGATACGTTAAAGTGCTGCTCCTGGACTACAGTTCAGCATTCAAAACCATAACTCCCACCAGATCTGACAGGAAACTCAGACACCTCGGCCTGCACTCCAACTTGTGCAGCTGGATCCTAGATTTCCTATTAGATTGTCAACAGATGGTAAGGATGGGCTCCCTCACCTCAGCCCCTCTGACCCTCAACACAGACGCCCCTAGGGTTGTGTCCTGAGTCCCCTCCTTTACTCCCTTTACATCCACAACTGAGCTACCACACACAGCTCCAATCTGCTGATCAAATTTGCAGATGACATGACTTTGATCGGCTTTATTTCTAGCGGTGATGAGACAGCCTGCAGAGGAGAGGTTAACACCTTGGCACAATAGAGCCAAGATAACAACCACTCTCTCAATGTTCAAAAAACAAAACAGCTGATTGTAAATTACAGGATGAATGGAGACAGGCTTGTCCTGATCAACATCAATGGTACTGTAGTTGAGAGGATGAGTAGTTTCAAGTTCCTCGGTATACACATTACCGAAGGTCTTACCTGGACTGTACACACCAGCTTTGTGGCAAAAAAAACACAACAGTGTATCTTCCACCTCAGGCGACTGAAGAAGTTCAGCATGAGCCCCCAAATCCTCAAGACCTTCTACAGGGGCACCATTGAGAGCATCCTGCCTGGCTGTATCACTGCCTGGTATGGGAACTGTACCTACATTGATTGATGGGCACTGCAGAGAGTGGTATGGACAGCCCAGCGCATCTGTGGATGTGAACTTCCCTCCATTGGGGACATTTACAGCAGCAGGTGCACAAATAAGGCCTGGAAGATCATCGGGGACTCCAGTCGCTGTTTCAGCTGCTTCCGTCTGGCAAATGGTACTGCAGCATTAAAGCCAGGACCAACAAGCTATGGGACAGCTTCTTTCTACAAAACATTAGACTTATAAATTCACATGCCTGTACATTGCGACAGAATCATAATGCAAAGTTTTTTACTCTGTCACGTTGTGGGATGGATGTAAGATTTAAATAAATTCAATTCAGAACTCTTGAACTAGAGGGGAAAACTTTCTAGCTTTCCCCTCTGGTTCAAGAGTTTTGAATTGAACTGAATTCATTTAAATCTTACATCCATCTCACAACATGAAAGAGTAAAAAACTTTGCGGTATGACTCTGCTGCAATAAACTATGGACTCACTTCCAAGGACTCTTCATCTCATGTTCTCCATATTTATCTATCTATCTATCTATCTATTTATTTATTATTTCTTTTACAATTGCACAGATTGTTGTCTTTTGCTCATTGTTTGGGTATGGTCTTTCATTGGTTTTGTGGTGTTTCTTGGACTTAATGAGTATGCCTACAAAAAATGAATCTCAGGGTTGTATGTGGTGCTGTATATGTAGTTTGATAACAAATTTATTTTTAACTTTGAAAAAATTTTGAACTTGATCACAAACTTTAACCACAAACAGGAAATGATACACACAAAATGCTGGAGGAACTCAGCAGGCCAGGTAGTGTCTATGGAAAAGAGTACTGTCGACATTTCAAGTCAAGACTCTTCAGCAGAACTGAAAATAGATGAGAAGTTGGATCTCGAAGGAAGAGCAGGGGAGGAAGAAGCACAAAGTGGTAGGTGATAGGTGAAACTGGGAGAGGCAGAGGGGTGAAGTAAAGAGCTGTAAGCTGATAGGTGAAAGGGACAAAGGGCTGGAGAAGGGGTAGAAGACTATGGAAGAAAGGAAAGGGGGAGGAGCACTTGAGGGAGGTGATAGGCAGGTAAGGAAATGAGATGAGAGAAGGAAATGAGAATGGGGAATGGTGAAGGGGGGGGGGTAATTACCGGAAGTTCGAGTAACCAATGTTCATTCTATCAGGGGGAAGCTACCCAGGCAGAATATAAGGTGTTGTTCCTCCAACCCGAGTGTGGCCTCTTTGCAACAGTAGAGGAGGCCACGGACTGACATGTCAGAAAGGGAATGGGAAGTAGAATTAAAATGGGTGACCACCCAGAGATCCCTCTTTTTCTGGCAGCCAGCGCGTAGGTGCTTGGCGAACCGGTCACCCAATCTAATGTCGGGTCTCACCAATATACAGGAGGACACACCAGGAGCACTGGGTGAAGTGTCACCTCATCTGGAAGGGCTGTTTGGAGCCTCAGTGGTAGCGAGGGAGGAGGTGTAGGGGCAGGTGTAGCACTTGTTTCACTTGCAAGGATAGGTACTAGGAGGGAGAACAGTGGGGAGGAATGAATGGACAAGGAAATCACATCATAGCGACCTCTATGGAAAGAGATGGCAGAAGTCAAGGACAATTATTTGCTGGACATGAAGGTTGGTGGAGTTGTAGGTGAGGACAAGAGGAACCCTATCCCTAGTGGGGTGGTGGGTGAATGGGGTGAGAGCAAATGTGTGTGAATTGGAAGAGATGCAGTGAGGGCAACGTTGATGGTGAAGGAAATGAAGTCCCTTTCTTTGAAGGAGGACATATCATTAGTTCTGGAATGAAAAGCCTCATCCTGAGAGCAGATGTGGCAGAGACAGAAGAATTCAGAGAAAGAGTGGCATTTTTACATGTGACAGGGTGGGAAGAGGTATAGTTCAGGTAGCTGTGAGAATCAGTGGGTCTGTGAAAGACATCAGTAGATAAACTATCTCCAGAGATAGGGACAGAGAGATTGAGAAAGGGGAGAGAGATGTTGGAAATGGAGCAGGTAAATTTGAAGGCAGAGTGGAAGTTGGAGGCAAAATTGATGAAGTTGATAAGCTCGCCATTAGCAACACCAATGCAGTTGTCGATGTATCATAGGAAAAGTTCGGAAATGACACTGATGTAAGCTTGGAAAATGGACAGATCCATTTAGCTGACAAAAAGACCCATGTGGGTGCCCATGGCTACACCTTTTGTTTGAAGGAAATGGGAGGAGCCCAAGGAGAAATTATTGAGAGTGAGGACCAGTTCCGCCAGATGGAGGTGAGTAGTGGTGGAGGGGAAGTGGTTGGGTCTGGTGTCCAGAAAGAAGCAGAAGGCTTTGAGGCATTTCTGGTGGGGAATGGAGATAAGTAGGGACTGGATCTCCATAGAGAAATGAGATGATCAGGGCCAGGGAACTTGAAGTAATTGAAAAGATCAAAAGCGTGTGAAGAGTCACGGACGTAGGTTGGAAGGGACTGAACCGGGGGGATAAAACAGAGCCAGGGTATGCCGATATATGTTTGGTGGGGCATGTACAAGCAGAAACAATGGGCCTTCCTGGACAGGCAGGTTTATGGATCCGGGGTAGAAACAGGAGATGCAGAGTATGGGAACTGTGAGGTTGGTGGCAGTGAATGGGAGATCTCCAGAGTTATTAAGGTCAGTGATAGTGGGGGTGACAATGGCACATTCTAAATACATATGCAAAGGTGATGTTTATATTAAATATGTTTGCGTTGGATTATTTGCACATTTTAATATATACTAATGTCCGAACTAGGAGCAAGTTACCAGTTCCTTGATATAGTGTGCTGGATGGTAAAGGAAATTCTGCAGTGGTTCAATTCATAATCTTTTCTTTCTTCTGAGCTGAGTTCATGTCTTTCTTTTCACAAAGATTTATACCACTAAACGCAATGACTGTGAATGCAGTGTTTTTGCACTGTTTCTTCTTTTGAATACATTTTTTATTGACAGAGTTAATTTTTGAAATATAAAATAAATTCAGCTCTGACGTGGAGGCATCAAGTCAAAACCTCCCTGTACATAGAAAGTACCTGCACTCATACCAGGAACGAGTGTGAAATGACAAGATGAAGGTTTTATTTCCCTTTTTGCTTTGTTCTGATGCTTGCCATCTTGTACGATCTTGTGGCGGCTAGAAAGAACATTGGTAGACTTACCGCTGACCCACTCAACTGAAGATAATTTCATTGTGAGTCCGGGTGAAGGAATTCAGCCTGAAACATTGACTGTTTCTCCCTCTCTATAGATGCTGCCTGACTTGCTGAGTTCATCCAGCATTCTGTGTGCTTTACTCCGGATTTCCAGCATCTGCTGAATCTCTTGTGTTTATGATTTGCTGCACCTATTACTTGTTGTCTGAAAAAATGTGGGCACATTTTACATCAAAGTGATGCGCAGTGTACAACATGATTGGTTTAAATTGTCTAAATAACCATTATATAACGAATGAAAGGAGGCAGCAGCAAGAAACAGAGTGGGTTCCCACTGACCAGTCAGCCTTACCGTGGGGTTGGATGTGATTGTATTGAATCACTCCCAGTTATGATGACACTTTACCTATTTGGAGATATCATAATGGATCCATTTAAATGTTCCAATGGCTGTAATTTCCCTGTGGATTTACCACAGGCAACCAGGAACATCTGGAGCCAGGAGCTTTTTAGTTCTACTGCTGGAGCTATGTGCACATCCTATTTCTACACAGCACAGCTGATTCGTTCTCTTTGTGCTTCTGTGAGTTTTCATCATATTGATAAAATAGAAACAGAATGAATTTTTGATTTTAATTGTTATAACATTGCAATAATGAAATGTTCTGGAAAGCCAACTGATTTCACTAATTATGTTGGCCACACAATAACTGTCAACTCTGAGCAATAAATATGCTCAGTAATGTTGCAAGATATCCATAGGTATACTACTAATCAATAGACCCATAGCATTGTAGAAAACGACAGGACAGAAACAGGCCCTTCATCCCAGCTAGTCCATGCTGAACCACTTAAAATACCTAGTCCCATTGACCTGCACCTGGACCATTGTTCTCCAATCCCCTATTGCCCATGTACCTATCCAAACTTCTCTTAAACATTGAAATCAAAATCACATCCATCACTTGCGCTGGCAGCTCATTCCTCACTCCCAACACCCTCTGAGTGAAGAAGTTCTCTCTCATGTTGTCCCTAAACAATTCACCTCTGTCCCAAGCTACAGAATGTTGTAAAATTCAGCTCCATCTTGAGTACGAGCCTCTGTAGATACCAAGATATCTTCAAGGAGCAGTGTCTCAGAAAGGCGGTATCCATCACTAAGGACACCTGTCACCCAGGACATGCCCTCTTCTCATTGTTACTGACAGGGAGGAGGTAGAGAAGCCTAAAGGCATACACTCAGTGACTCAGGAACAGCTTCCTCCCCTCTGGCATCCGATTCCTAAATGGACATTGAACTCATGAACACCTTTCCACTTTTATTATTTCCGTTTTTGCACTATTTTTAATTTAACTATTTAATACACATATACACATATACTGCAATTTATTTATTTATTTATTTCCAATATTATTATGTATTGCATTGTACAACTGCTGCTGAGTTAACAAACTTTATGACACATGTGGTGATATTAAACCTGATTCTGATTCCGATTCCAGCCCATGATCTCTGGTTGTAGTCTCACCCAACCTTAGTGGAAAAAGTCCGCTTACATTCACCTTATCTATACCCCCTCAGAATTTTGTATATCTCTATTAATTCTCCCCTCAATCTTCTGTGTTCTAGGGAATAAAGTTCTAACTTATTCAGTCTTTCCTTATAAATCAAGCCCGCCAATCCTGACAATATCTTTGCAAATTTTCTTTGTACTTCTTCAATCTTATTTACATCTTCCCTGTAGGTAGATGACCAAAGCTGCATACTATACTCCAATTTAGGCCTCACCAATGTCTTATAAAACTTCAGCATAACATCCCAACTCCTGTACTCAATACATTGATTTGTGAAGGCCAGTGTGCCAAAAGCTTTCTTTACAACCCTATCTACCTGTGAAACCACTTTCAATGAAATATGGACCTGTATTCCCAGATCGCTTTGTCCCACCACACTCCTCAGTGCCCTGTCGTTTTCTGTGTAAGACCTACCCTGAATAGTCCTCCCAAGGTACAATACTTCACACTTGTTTACATTAAATTCACTCTGCCATTTTTCCAGCTGGTCCAGATCCTACTGCAAACTTTGATAGTCTTCCTCGCTGTCCACTACACCCCCAATCTTGGTGTCCTCCACAAATTTGCGGATCCTGTTAACTACATTATCATCCAGATCTTTGATATAGATGACAAACAACAACAGGTCCAGTGCTATTTGACACTAAACTGCATAAATAAAGAAATTAAAGGTGGAGAATCAATTCATGGTAGAGAGGCAGGTTTTAAGTCCAATCTGTCTGCAGGAATACAGCCATGTGCAGGAAGATGGGAGACTGATATAAAATTGACATAATATAATGAAACCAGCTCCTCTCCATGTAAAGTAGATTCCATAATCTTTACGCTAATTAATGTGATATACATGAAGAAATTGTTCCACAAGATTGCAATTTTTGGTATAAATTGTAGGTATAAATTCACTACTAGTTGACTAACTCTGTATCTGTTAACTGCACGCATTCTGATGATTTAGCTATTGCATGAAAACTGAGGAATACAAATAATAGGAATGGAAAAGCTGCAGAAACTCAAAAGAGTAACAACTGTTGAAGAAATAAATGTAGCAGAACTATACTTACTGTATATGGGCAATGTTACTGTCTTCCACAGTCTGACTGCCTGGAAGTGCTAGGAATCTGGTTTGGAGGGGCTGAGACAGGTGATAGGAATTGACTGGAGCGGATTGGAAAGGTAAAACAAAAACTGGTTCTTTGGAAATGGTATTCTCTGTTGATAACCGGGAAGAACTTGGTTATTAGGTGCGATGTCCTCTCAGGACTGCTGTACTTGGCTTCTTTTCTGCTCCTGTGCCTCAGTAATCACCGGGAGCATTTTCCTGTTTATCTAGGGGTAACAAAAAACACAACTCCCTAGATAATGGGGGGGGGGGGGGCAAAAGTGCAGCCAAATTTGCTTTCATCCTGATGATCACCTTCATGTGTGGTTATATCGGATGGTGTGTGGATCTAATGTACTTGGGCAACAAGGGTCTCTTTGTGCTTGGATTCTACCTTCCCTAATGTTGCGGAAGATAGGCCCGGCCCTGATACCACACAATGCCCCAGTCACCTGGACGCTGGAGCACTACCTGTCCTTTGTAGAATAGTACTGCAAACTAAACACTTTTGATCACAGGTCCATCGGGTAGTGGTCAGCCTTGGACATACTGCAGATATTGTGGGACAGAAACATTATGGACATTGTGGGTTTGTTCTTAGAGCAAACAGTCCAAATCATTTAACAGAGCGCGTCATTGCCAGATCTCACTAACAAGCCCTGTAGATATTCAAAGAGGATGTAGAGACAGATCAATGGCCTGTGTCCCAGATCATTCTCAGCAGCTTTGAATTGGAGGACTCTCTGATCTACGGGTTTTCCTCAGGAACACATTCTGAGGCCAACATCCAATGTTGCTGGAAGGGAAGGCCATCATCTCAATGAAAGATACCCTTTGGTCTGTTTGAAACTTGCTGGTCTTCCAGCACAGCAGGATGTCTGTAAGGGAATGCTGCAGAGTAGCCACAGTCCAAGCTACAGGGGTTCGGACTCTGGTCTATTCCAGGATTGGCCAGCAGGGGCAGACATAGTTCCCTAAGGGTTTTTTTCCAGAACTGATTGGACTCTCTTGTTATTGATCATTTACTGCACATGTTCCCAATTAATGTCTGTGTATTTAAACCCTGCTTCCTGGACTTAACTCTGTTCAGTCTTAAAATGTGATCTTGAAAGTAGCAAGTGCTTTTTTTTACTTTTGTATTTGAATTAATGTATTTTGTGTTGGACTAGCTGCCTGTGTTTTTCCCCATCTTGGCTAAAAGAAAAGTAAAACTTGCTTTTGAATCTGCACATAAACTCCTGTCTGCATTGTGGTTTTTGCAATTGGGTTCACTCTCAATCCTTAGTGGTATAATTCTGAGCTTTCAACCCATTGACCTGTGTTCGATTCCTGATTTGGCCATTCCCCTTGCAACAGGAATATGTGCTGAGGGACACACTGAAACTCAGTGCTAAGTCTCTGTGGGAAAGGGCCACAGTCTAGAGTCCTCCTGCCTACTGCACATGGAGGGGCAAAGCTTGATGGAAGCTCCTCGAACAATGGAAAGGGCATAATCATCCTAGGGGCCATAATCCGAAACAACTGGCAGTACAACTGAGGCAAAGTGCCTCATTCTTCCAGTGAAGAGAAGGCAATTAGCATGAGTAAATGGGCAGACTATTATTTAGATGGGGAGAGAATTCAAAGTTCTGAGATGCAACGGGACTTGGGAGTCCTCGTGCAGGATACCCTTAAGGTTAACCTCCAGGTTGAGTTGGTGGTGAAGAAGGTGAATGCAATGTTGGCATTCATTTCTAGAGGAATAGAGTATAGGAGCAGGGATGTGATGTTGAGGCTCTATAAGGCGCTGGTAAGACCTCACCTGAAGTACTGTGGGCAGTTTTGGTCTCCTTATTTAAGAAAGGATGTGCTGCCATTGGAGAGGGTTCAGAGAAGATTCACTAGAATGATTCCAGGAATGAGAGGGTTAACATATGAGGAACGTTTGTCCGCTTTTGGACTGTATTCCTTGGAGTTTAGAAGAATGAGGGGGGACCTCATAGAGACATTTCGAATGTTGAAAGGCATGGACAGAGTGGATGTGGCAAAGTTGTTTCCCATAATGGGGGAGTCTAGTACGAGAGGGCATGACTTAAGGATTGAAGGGCGCCCGTTCAGAACAGAGATGCGAAGAAATTTTTTTAGCCAGAGGGTGGTGAATCTATGGAATTTGTTGCCACGGGCGGCAGTGGAGGCCAAGTCATTGGGTGTATTTAAGGCAGAGATTGATAGGTATCTGAGTAGTCGGGGCATCAAAGGCTATGGTGAGAAGGTGTGGAGTGGGAATAAATGGGAGAATGGATCAGCTCATGATAAAATGGCGGAGCAGACTCGATGGGCTGAATGGCTGACTTCTGCTCCTTTGTCTTATGGTCTTATGGTCTAGTACATTACTATCTTAGCACAACAAACTTATGGATATTTTTGAGGGTGCCACCACTTTTAATCTACCATCCTATAATTGGCATCATTACTTGGCTAGACATTGAATGGCCACTATTTGATCGGGCACATCCCACAGAAGCTGCATCTGCTAATCCAGTGACAGCCAGTCACTTTTGCAGAACATGTAGTCCAGAACCTTAACAGATAGAGGAAGTTGTTGATTTTGACACCGCTAGGCAGTGATGCAACTACATTTACATACTGATGTTCTCAAGTTTTACTTTGTCATAATAAACAGAGATGGTGTTTATATCAGTAAACTGAACCATGCTTCCTAACACGGAGCTTACTGAATCAGAGGCCTATTTTCAATGCAATCTTTCAACATGAATAGGAAAGATTTAGAAGGATATGGGCTGAATGCAGAAAAATGAAACTAACTCAGACATTTTTATTTCATACATACTTTATTCATAATAAAAGTATATACAAAGGAAGAAAGGGTGCAAAGGAGGAGGGGGGAACGTCGACTCAGACCATGAGAGGCCTGCATCGGGCATTTTCATGCCTTACAAGGCGCAGATTGGAAGTCTGTGTGGGGCGCCATTCCACGCACAGACTAGAGCAATGTGTGATTAAGTGCCTTGTTCAAGGGCACAAACACGTTGCCACAGCTGAGGCTCGAACTAGCGACCTTGAAGTAACTAGTCGAACGCCTTAACCACAAACAACAGGAATTCTGCAGGGGCTGGAAGTTCAAGCAACACACATAAAAGTTGCTGGTGAACGCAGCAGGCCAGGCAGCATCTCTAGGAAGAGGTGCAGTCGACGTTTCAGGCTGAGACCCTTCGTCAGACGAAACGTCGACTGCACCTCTTCCTAGAGATGCTGTCTGGCCTGCTGTGTTCACCAGCAACTTTTATGAACGCCTTAACCACTTGGCTACGTGCCCAACACAAAAACACAAAACACAAAAAGGGTGCAAAAATACTTATAAATTAATAGTTGATATATTCTGTAGTGTAAATATTCTTAAGGAAAACAAATATAACCCCATGCCACTCATGAGGTATCCTGAGGTGATTGTATTGGGGTATTTTGTGAGAAGCTTTGGGCCCTTTATCTAGGAAAGGATGTGCTGGCATTGGAGATGGTTCAGAGGAGTTCACGAGAATGATCACAGGAATGAAAGAATTAATGAATGAGGAGTGTTTGATGATTCTGGGCCTGTGCCTGCTGGAGTTTAAAAGATTGAGGGGGAAACTCATTGAAACCAATCAAATATTAAAAGGCCTAGATAGTGGATGTGGAGAGGATGTTTCCTACAGTAAGGGAGTCTAGGACCAGAGGTCACAGCCTCAGCATAGAAGGACGTTTGGTTAGAACAGGTATGAGGAGAAATTTCTTTAGCCAGAGGGTGGTGATTCTGTGGAATTCATTGCCACAGACATTTGTGAGGGCCAAATCATTGGGTATATTAAAGCGGAGCTTCATAAGCTCTCGATTGATAAGGGCATCAAAGGTTATGGAGAGATGTGAGGAAAATGGGGGTGAGAGGGATAATAAATCAGCCATGATTGAACGTCTGAGCAGACTCGATGGGCTAAATGGCCTAATTCTGCTCTTGTGGCTTATGGTCTACCCTTTTCATTGCCCCGGCATGTGCAATAGCGGGAGGGGCCTAGACTGTGGTCCTTCCCCAAAGAGACTTAGTATTGATCACAGTGAGCATGCACAGTACATCTCTCAGCACGTACCTCTGTAGCCTGGACTGTACCAGGCTGCAGCACTCCCTTATGGGCATCTCACTGCGCTGGAAGAGCAACAAGTTTTGAGCAGACCAAAGGGTGTCTTTCACTGAGTCAATGACCTTCCAACATGTCTTAACATCTGTCTTGGTGTGTGCCTCTGGGAACAGCCCGTAAACCAGAATCAGGTTTAATATCATCAGCATATGTTGTGAAATCTGTTAATTTTAATGCAGTAGTACAATGCAATACATGATAATATAGGGAAAAATTTGTGAATTACAGTAAGCATATATGTATATCAAATAATTAAATTAAATAAGTAGTATAAAAGTATAAATAAAAATATCAGTGAGGTAGTGTTCATAGGTTCAATGTCAATTTAGAAATCAGATGGCGGAGCGGAAAAAGCTGTTCCTGAATCGTTGAGTGTGTTCCTTCATGCTTCTGTACCTCCTTTCTGATGGTAACAGTGAAAAGAAGGCATGTCCTGGGTGGTGGAGGACCTTAATCTTAGAGCTGCCTTTTTGAGGCACTGCTCCTTGACGATGTCTTGGTTACTATGGAGGCTAGTACCCATGATGGAGCTGACTAATTTTACAGATCTGTCCTCTGTTACGCAGCTGCTGAGGATGAACTGGGTCATGGACTCTTCCATCTTTCCTGACATCTTTTAGGTTAATCACTGCCTGAAAAGAGGAGGGTAACCATCTCTTCCCAACCATGGCTGTCCCAAGGGCAGTATGCATTGATGGGGATATGTTGTCTGTATGGGAAGACTTTGATTTTGGAGGGCTCAATGCAGGCAAATGAGGATCCCAGCAGAAGAACGTACTATTGTCCACGTCCTGAAAATGTCACTCCTTGTATCCTCTTGTTCTTCCTGATTTATTTGGTAAAGGGTTTTATACAAGACAGAAACCAGACAGGGGAGAATGGACAACCTTGCCTGATTTCACACTTGACTGGAAAACTATCTGTCTCCCACCGATTGATTTGGACTGTGAAATAAATATTCGTATAGAGTGTTTGGATCCAATTTCTGATTCCTTCCTCCAAACCCATTTTGGAGAGCTCGTCCACCATGTACATGAGTGAAACCCTGTTGGAGGTCTTCTCCTTGTTCAAGTTGAACAGGTAGGATTTCAGCCTCTGTCCTTCATATAGGCAACAGTATCACTGAGCACAGGGCTACCAGTGATATTCCTGCCAGGTACAGTTGAGGTTTGATCTGGAGGGATCACCTGTCCCAGAGCAGAATTGACCCTTTTGGTGACGGACTTGGACAGGATCTTATATTCCGCATTCAATGGTGAAATGGGTCTCCAATTCCTGATGTCACCCTTCTGCTTGTTGATGAGGGTAATGATGTTCTTCCTCATGGAGTCTGACATGCTGCCAGCCGGAAACATAGTCATAGAAAAGTACTACACAGAAACAGGCCTTTCAGCCCATCCAGACTGTACTGAACCATTTAAACTACCTACTCCCATTAACCTGCACTGGGACTAGAGCCCTCCATACCGCTACCATCCATGTACCTATCCAATCTTCTCTTAAATGATGAAATTGAGCCAGCATGTACCACATGCTGGCAGCTCATTCCATTCTCTCATGATCCTATGACTGAAGGGACTTCCCCTCATATTCCCTCTAAATTTTTCACCTTTCACCCTTAACCCATGACCTCTAGTTATAGTCCCATCCAACTTCAGTGGAAAAAGCCTGCTTCCATTTACCCTATATCTACACCCATCATAATTTTGTATACCTCTATCAAATCTCCTCTCAGTCTTCTACATTCCAAGGAATAAAATTCTAACCTACTCAATCTTTCCTTATAACTCAGATTGTCCAGACACAGCAACATCTTTGTAAATTTTCTCTGTACTCCTTCAACTCAATTTGCATCATACCTGCAGATAGGTGACCAAAACTGCGCACAACACTCCAAATTAGGCCTCACCAATGCTTGTACATCTTCAACATAACATCCCACCTCTTTACTCAATACTTCGATTTATGAAGGCTGATGTGCCATATCTTGTTGTGCATTTCCAGCAGGTCCAGGCCCATCCAGTCTAACAGAGCCGAGAACCACTCTGCCAGTAAGTCAACGCTTCAGGGAGTTCTATTCATGCAAAGGGAACATATAGAGCCAGTCTTCTCCAGGGACAGTGGCTGATCCAGACTCTCCCGCTTGTTGTTATCTAGCACCTCCATGACAGAGGACAGGAAAGTCTGGGAGGCTGTGCTGTCTGTGGTCTTACTGTCATACAGATTGCCATGAAATGGTCTGTTCTCAGTATATCTCTGTGGATGTTTCTGAGGGATCCTCTTCCTTGAGGCTGTGGATCATAAAGCTCCCATAGCCGGACTTTTGGAAAAAGAAATGTTTGGCACGTCTCATCCTGCTCCACAAAGCAGAATCTATATTGGAAGATAACCTTGGAGGATATGTTGCGGTTATAACTGAATTTAATTTTGCACATTTACTTTCTAACCCCACCCAGCCCTCTTGTTTATGAGGTTAGAATTCCCTCCAATCTGATGGGGCCTTCCAGTCTCTGAGTATGCGGATTGTAATATTCAGACCAATTTGTATTGTCATCATTCTGGAGGTGCAGCCTTCACCTGGGCTGTCTAAAGCTAGTAAGTTACTATTGCAGTTAAGCATATATGAACATATAAACAAACATATGAAATAAGAGCAAGTGTAATTCGCTCAGCCCCGCGGCTAATGTCATGGCTAATCTGAATGCAATTTAAATTCCATATTCTTGTCTGCCTCTTGTAACCTTTCCACCTCTTAATTAAAAACAGTCTACCTATCACTGTCTTATAAATATTCATAGATCTTACTTCTCTTGCACTTTGTAGAAGAGAATTCCAAAGGCTCACCAATCTAAGAGAAAGTATTTTGTCTTATCTCTGGCTCAGTTGAACAGGTTCTTATTTTAAAGCAGTGACCAAGGAGCTCCTTTTTAAAGAGAGCAGCCAGCTGTCCTCTTGGTTTAGTTGCACCAAAGTCACAAAGGGGTGAAATCATGGTGATTGTACAAATTGTTTTGCAGAAACATGGAACAGAATGAAACTGGAGGAATCTTTTCGATCGATTGAAATACTTTAAAAGGCAGGTCAATGAGTCACTCTCTGTCATCCTTTCTGCACAATGACATATTGTTCTCTTTTGACATGTGCTAGAAGCCTTATACAAACTCCAGCAGAGCATTCCAAACCTAAACATACATCATTTAAAATAATTTCTCCTCATATTGCCTTTGTTTCATCTCCCAGTTACCTTCAGTCTGTGTCCACTGCCTGCAGTTGTCATTTTAATGAAGTAGTTTGACGGTATCTTTGTGATTTTAGTTTGCGTACAAGTCTGGAGAAGGAGAAATGTATTCCCACAAAAAGTAAGCATAGCAATATAAGCAATAATCCAAGTAATAAATGTGCAGCTGCGAATTGATGCACAACTTTCATTTTACAAATCAAAGGTAAATCAGAGCATCAGCTTTCATATGATGTTTCATCAGTTCCTGTGAGCAGCTTTCAAATACTCAGCATCTCTCTCCTTCTGGTATCCATCTACTTCTAAAGGGCAACCGAGGAGGATCAGGTAAATACAGTCCTGTAGTTCAAGTTGCCCAGGATTTATCCTGCTAAATGCTCACCTGATTTTGGCTCTACCTTAAGTTTGCTATCATAAGCAAACACACTGACTAAATACATGAAGGATCTTTAAAAACTGAAATGTACAGTATGTCTACCAATAATAATGTTGAGAAAAGAGCTTTGTTCTTAATTTGTCACTAGGAATAAAGATCAATGATCAACTTTATTCACCATATACATTTACATATATTATTAAATATAATAATGACTTTATTGTTTTCGAGTTGGAAATTCTTTCATTACAGCAGCAACATTTAAAAACACACAGACTTAAATGAAGTATAG
The DNA here is from genome assembly GCF_963921235.1 of Mobula hypostoma. Taxonomy (NCBI): domain Eukaryota; kingdom Metazoa; phylum Chordata; class Chondrichthyes; order Myliobatiformes; family Myliobatidae; genus Mobula; species Mobula hypostoma. The sequence continues at coordinate 65,720,747 of NC_086103.1, read as the reverse complement.
AATAATAATATACACAATAATAATTTACCAATATGCAATAATAATGTATGAATTAATAAAACAGAGTTTTACTATGATGTGTGTTTTCCTGTCGCACAAAGATGAACTGTTTAATATGCATATTACATTTAGCAGGAAAGATTTCCTGTAACGATCCTTGTGACAGCAGAGCTGAATGAGTCTGGTCGAAAGGGTGTTCTGCTTCTTATTCAGTAGGTCATGGAGAAGGTGTGCCGGATTGTCCATAATGGATAACAGTTTGTTTAGCAACCTATCTCCACCATTAACTCAAAAGAGCCACTCAAGTGGTAGCCAAGGACAGATCCAGTCTTTTTACTGAGTTTACTTAGTCTTTTTGTATCACCTGCACTAATGCTGCTCCCCCAACATAAGGCTGCAAAGAAGACTGCATATTAGGAGTTTGCAGTGGTGTGTTGGCGTGACGTGCTAAAAAAACAGTAATGTTTAACAATTATTAAAAAAAAGAATTATATAAAAATAAAGTTAATTTCAGGGGTATGTTTAATACATTTTTTAATCAATAAATGCTCATGATAGGGTGACAGAAATCTCCCTCCCAGGGTCTAGTGATTTGGGTTTGTAAATTGTCTTGTGTATATATTTCAACTTGGATTATAGCCACAATGATAATCACAATGAAAATTCATAATGTTTGGAATGAAAGGAAATTTCTGTTCATTGTTCTTGTCCCTGTAACTAAAATATATTAATAAAAAAAAGATTACAACAGAAAAATTCATCTACTATAAACACAGATCTGTTTTCTTAATGTACTTACACTTCATCGCACTAATTCTAACCCAGGCATATAGATACTTTCAGTCTAAGTGACTGTCTGACATCTCAGAAACTGTCTGCTACATTCTCTGATAAATCTCCACTACATGCTATATTCAATGTACTAATCTTTCTGCAGATTGAGTATACACTGACACTGGCAAATGCTTTAAGCAAATCTCCGTGGAATGGTGAACACTGCAACCACAGGCTTTCCATCTACAGAAACCACAAGAAGGTACTTAACGTTGCCAGAGCTCTCAGAGTGGAAATGAAGCTGATGTTGACTCTGCTTCCTTGGGCAAAGGGATCTATCGGTTGAATTAAGTGAATTAGAATTTTCTGAATGAACAACTCCAACTTTTGGATCACTCTGTATCATTTACAGCAGTGGTTCCCAAAGTGGGTGACATCCTCCTATCTCCCTCCATTCCCCCCCCCCACCCCCATGGGTGCGGTGGGACTTTCTATGGTGGCAATAAAGACAAATGGGTCAGTAGAGGCTGCTCAGTACCTAGGAGGGCAGCTGAGAGAGGACAGGCTCAATTTAAGAAATGATTTTACTTGTAAGCATTTTATCCTCAGTGTCTTATATTTGATTGCAATGACCACATAATCACCTCATCTCTTGTTAACCCACCATTCTCTCAGACTTTGCTTGAAGCGCATTATAGTTGTTGAAAAGCAATGTGACACTTCTGTATTTGGTACATCATGAGAAGTCTGGACTGAAGGAATTGTGTTATTTGTGTTATTGCCATTCACTATAATGGTAGAGTGTTAACTAGTACGTTTCCCATACTCTAATCACACAGTTACACAATTCCTGTGAATTTGGGTATGGAGTTCAGTGGAGTAAAGTTCAGAATCTGCCCTGCAAATGGTCTTGACCACATTTCTCTAGCCTGAGATATCACTGTCCCTTTAATGTACCTTCAAGTAGAGAGTCAGGGGTTTGCCTGAGCTATTATGATGTCATAACTTTATTGATTGCAGCTCTCAAGGTTGGACTTAAAACAGTAAAAGTCCCATCCATAATGAAAATGGAAGAAGCAAACCAAATGAAAAAGAAGTGTGGCTAGTATGGTGTGAAGTATCTGAAACATGGATTTATACCAGCACCAAGCAACCACCAACAGCAGCCAATGTGGCTGTAGTATGAAAAAGTTTTTTTTTCAAATGAGGCAATGAATCTGTCCAGACACTTTGAATATTTGAAGAGAATGCATTCTGATAAAGCAAACACAAACTTGACTTATTTCCGGTCACTTTGTGAAAATCATTCTGAAACAGAAAATACTTCAAAGCATGCTTGCTAGCACTTCACAACAAAACAGTGATGGTTTGCATGCTTCATACAATATTTCATTGCTCATTGCTGAATGTGGAAACCCTCATATAATTGGAGAAGAACTGATTCTGCCAGTAGTAAGGGAGGTTATGAGTTAGTGTTTGCATAAGTAACCAGACCAGATAACTAAAGCGATTCCGCTCTGTGAGAACTCTGTTCAAAAATGAATAGATAAAATGTCTGAGAATGTGGAAGACACTCTGTGCAACATAGGACAAAAGAATTTGTTCTGCAGTTGGATGAAACAACTTTGCCAGATGACAAATCTTTGCTTGTTATTTTCACTTCACAAAAGATGAAAACATGTTTCAAGAGCTGCGATTTGGTTGTTGAGCAGCTTGTCAAGGAGAAGGACATTCTACCCACCAGCATTCTTGCTTGTACAACAGATAGAGCACCATCAATGACAGAACACCACCGTGGGGGTTATTACTTTCCGGAAGAAAAGCTGTACCTAACATATTTGCTATTCACTGTGTAATTCACAGACAACATCTTGTTGCAAAAAATCTAAGTGATCAGCTGCACGTATCATTGGACACTGTTATCACAGCAGTAAATAAAATCAAGTCCCAAGCTCTTAATTCTTGACTATTTTGGGAGCTTAATATTGACAATGATGAACAGTTTGAATGCTTGCTTTTACACACAGAAATCAGATGGCTCTCAAAATGAAACTGCCTGAGAGGCTTTTATGCGCTTTTTGAAACTGGGATAAAACTCTTTGAAGGCTTTATTCAGTAATCAACTCAAGAATATTAGTGTTTATTTGTCAGAATTATTCAAAATGTTTAATGAAGTCTATCTTCAATACAAAGAAATTATGTGAATCTTATCAAAGTTGAATCAGTCACCTACACATTTCTGTCCAGTTTAACCCTATTTTAGTGCAACACTGGCCATCGTGACCTTTTCCAATTTCTGAATCTCCCTGAGTTGGAAGAGAAAGAGGAAAATGAAAGATGATGATCTTCAAGTACACTGTGCCCACCTGGGTGAGCTGCAGAAAGAACTCACTATGAAACAACTGAGCTGAAGCCAAAGTTCAAAATATCATATTAAGACTTTTGGTTGCAGAAAGAAATCTGTATTTGTAGCTTTAAATAGATTTGAATATTTTTTGCAATTATTTCTCACTGCTATGAATTTGCAGTTCCTATTTTCTTTCACTGTGCATTGTAAATCAAAATTATTTTGAATTTATGTAATAGCCGAAAAGGAAGGGAAGCGCACAGGAGATGTAGCCAAGGAGCCAAGGGGGTGGTAACCCAGAAGAGTTTGGGAACCACTGATTTACAGTATTTGATTAAAGCACTGAAACTTCATGCCTTTTTAACCAGCACTGAGTGACTTGTACTTTAGGAGACCCGTGTTTATTAGCACGTCAGGTTAGAACAAACTGTATGTGTTTATTTTTTCTCTTACTTTTCTAACACCAATTTACAGATCTATGCTCAAATCACCTGCTGCCCCTTGCTTAATCCACCATTTTAATCCTTTTTGTTTTTAAAATTTGTTTTTTTTTTATTTGATGATGTGGTGTGAGGTGCTGACGAGTGCAACAGTCTTTGCACTTGCGAGACCATTTCATTGGGTTCAACCACATTTCTCAGAATCTGGGGTACCCATGCAGGTTAGACCCTATAAGATTTGCTTTCCTAAAGCACAACGGCAAATGTGGTGTTCAACCAGTTTTACAACAATCCAGTGATTTTTACGATCACTTTTAATTACCCTTTTTAAAATTTGAGATGTATTTAATTACTTTGTGCAATTCAAATCCAAGTATCCTAATCCATAGCTCTGGCCCCTGGTAAATCATTCACCAATCTGACCTTACCTTAGCTGATGGAGGAGGCTGGGGTCTGGTACAAAAAATGATTGTGGGAAACTTAGAAAAGAAGCTAAATCATCTAGACTAGAAATGATTGTGTGAGATATTAGCAAAGAAATGTCCCAATTATTAGTTAATGCCAATTTTGGAAAAGAAGTAATAGTAATAATTGATATAATACATAACAACATAATTTATAATATTTATTTTAAATCAAGGTAATTTTTTTTGTACTTCCTGTTTCCCATTTCAACATAACTGCTAGGAGAAGCAGATTGGATTATGACTTTGAATCGCGGTCGATACCTATGGGAAATTGAACATTTTAAAGAAGTCATTATAACTTATCATGTTTCATCTACAGTTGTGGTGGCAGATAAAGTGATAATTAATGAGGAAAGATATGTTAACAATGTTTTTGGAGTTTCTACTTAAAGCTAGTTTAAGTTTAAGAAATAATTTCCTTTCACCGTCGGTCTGAGGGAAGGTTAACAGCCAGGGGCTGCAGGATCATGGTGAGCCTAAGTTAGTAGCCTGGCTAAGCTTCTCCTCTTGGCAGACCCCAGTGAGTTTATTAGTGCTTACCAATAACTAAACCACACGAGATTACCAGTTAGTCACATTAAGTGAATGGATATTGTGCAAACGATGATAGATTAGTTTTTCTTTATGGAATGAATCCTCCATTTACAGCCAAATAAATTCTTACTGTCTGGCCAATCTTTCACTTAACTTCAAATGACGCCTGGTAACCACTTATAATTTCTGGTACTCCCAGTTTTGAACAAATTATCTCCAGTTCTCGATGTCCTCTGTAAGATTGCAATCAGGAAATGGTTTGCATTATGCACTGTACTGAATTCAGGAAAAGAAATAAACTGTAGAACTGCAATCTCAAGAGATCACTTAATTTTGCAGACTGGACGAGCACAGCAGTTTGGCAGTCATTCCCAAAAGGATGCTACAACTCACTAATTAGATCAGCTGCTAGAAAGATCAATTGGGTATGCCACGATTTGTATCTCACCAAGTCTATGAAACGTCTCGATGCAATTGCTTTGAGTTCTCGGGGTACAGAAAAGGATATATTTGCAGCTTCAGAGTGGTAGGGAAGTCATAAAGCAACATCCATAAGTGTCTTTAGAACATCCACTCCACGAAGTGGAAATATCATCACTGTATACACTCACTATCAACAGTTTTTGATGACATGCTGAACTTGATAGTCAAGATCCTAACAATTTTTCAAACAGCAAAAAATAAATTATTTAGTGGAAATCTGAACTAAAAACAGAAAATACAGGAAATATGGCAATTCAAAACAGCATCTGAAAAGAGGAATGATCAAACAGTTCTAATGAAAGGTCACTGACCTGAAACATTAGCTCTTTTTAACTCTCCACAGACTGTACTAATCGTACACTCCAGCACTTTTATCAGTTTGTTCTTAGTATTCAGGCACATAAATTATTTATGTTCTTTGAATTTTTGTATGGTTGTTTCATTACAAGAGCAATGTCATGTTTGATTCCCACATGGCTACTTTAAAGAAAACCAGCAGCTGGAGAGTAGGAGGACGTGATTCATGGTACTTCAAAAAGCCTTCGAATGAGACCAGAGACACTTCCATTAGAGGAACACGGTTGAAACAATTTGAAAAACAAACATTGTAATGTAGCTTAGACTGAATGGGTCATTGATAAGAGATGGGAATAGAAGAAACCCACATCTCTTTTGGTGCCTCCATCCTCGACATGCTGCTAGATTGCGTTCAAAGCAGTACTCAAACCAGCTGCAGCATACTTTCTGCCTTGCGAAGAAATTTCACCATAAATGTTTTGAAACAAATATTGGTGCATGTTCTTAGTGAAGCCAGGAAGAATAAACTTCATTCCATGTTAAGAAAGCATTAATATATATAACGTTTTCTCTTTAATTGAGAATGACGACATATATTCAAGCATCATCTGGTTTTCTGGTAATTAACACCAAGCTACTAGAGCTATACTTTTAACTTCACTTGGGACCCTGCTCACACTTCATTAAATTTCTGGAAACATGTCTTCCCATGGTGTGATTGCAAAAATTAGATTTCTTATTGCAGTAAGCCCTAGGTATTTAACTGGCTGAGGAGGCTGAGAATTGTGGTGGGAAAAAAAAACATCCCTTGATCACTAAGCTGATGCTACCCTTGTTAATAGGCCCATCTGCGCTGTGAACAGTTCATATCCTGCCAACTGAGTTTCGTTGATATTGAATATTCCTTTTCACCCAATATAAAAAATGAACAAAGCTACAGGGTGGAGTCAATGTGGTTTTGGTATGAAAGGCTTATGGATAAATGGAAAAGAAATTATGGGAAAAATAATTGTATATCTAGATGAATATAAAACACAGAATAGTAAGGTCTTTCAAACATATTAATTTTATTTATTATACTGTAAAGTCTCCTATGTTTGCAATAAAATACTGGCAGTCCTGGAGTTATGTAGGAGTTCCATTCCAAGAACTGTCTGTAAGCTGATTCATAAATCAAAGTACTGAGTACAAGAGATGGGATGTTATGCTGGAATCGAGAAAGATATTTCTGAATCCTAATGAGGAGTATTGTGTGCAGTTCTGGTCGCCTACCTACAGTAAGATTGAAAGAGTGCAGAGAAAATTGACAAGGATGTAGCCTGGGCTATAACAAAAGGTTGAGTAGGAGAATGAATGGGGATTTGATAGAGGTTTTTCAAAGTTATGAGGGTTATAGATAGGGTAAATGCAGCAAGACTTTTTCCACTGAAGTTGGATGAAACTAGAACTAGAGGTCATAGTTTAAGGGTGAAAGGTGAAATATTTAAGGGGAACCTGAGGGAGAATTTTTCACTCAGAGGGTGGTGGGCGTGTGGAACAAGCAGCCAGCGGAAGTGGTGGTTGTGGGCTCGATTTCAACATTTAAGAGAGCTTTGGATAAGTACAAGGAGGAGGGGCATATGGTGGGCTATGTTGCACTTTTGGGTCTATGGGACTAGGCACAACTAGCTGGGCCGAAGGTCCTTTTTCTGTGATGTAGTGCTCTATGACACTATGATTATGAAACATTTTCTGCAAATCACTGTCACAGTTCACCCCTAATTTGTAATTTTATATTTTGTATTGGTTGCCATAATACACTGCATTTGAAGGAACCATAATATTTTCTTGAAACTGATCTGGGTGGTAACAATTGTACAAGAACTCCAAAGAAATCTGTACTTGAGCAACTGTTTTCATGATCCTTGGTGGATACTGTAAAATTACTGGTTTAGCAAGTTCATTCAGAACTTAAGCTTTCTCAGAGTTATAGGGAATAGATTGTTTAGAATAAAGTCCTCTGAAGGGTCTAATTTAGCTTCTCAGATTAAAACCAATGTGGAGGTGTAGCTGGACTGAGGCAATTAACATAAGAAAATAGGAGGAATAGTGGTTCATCTTCTTCAAACCCAACCCATTTAAAATGATCAGGGTGGACTGCACCAAGTACTTATTATTCTACTGTACCGGTTCCTCAAACACCTCAATTTCCTCATCTCTCAAAAATTTGCCTACTTCTTCTGTAGATGCTTCCTCTGACCTTGCGTCCACAACATTATGGGGTAGTGAATTCTAAAGAGTCACTACCCCCCACCATCCGTGAAAGAGAGACACCTTAATTCTAAACGACCAGTCCCTAATCTTGTAACTCTATTCCATTGTCCAGGTCATCCCACTGGTGGAAACATCTCAACATAAACTCTCATAGACCCCCTAAGGATCTTGCATTTTTCAGTAAGATTATCCTTCACTTTTCTAAACTCCAAAGGATGCACATTTCATTTCTTTAGCCACTCATGTCAGGATAACCCTCTCATTCCAGAAATTAGTACAGTAAATCTCTTTTGCCAGTATACACAGTACTGCGCAAAAGTCCAGGCACATATATATAGCTAGGGGGCCTAAGACTTTTGCACAGTACTGTGGTAATTTTACATATTGCACTGTACTGTTGTTGCTTCAAAAAAAGCATATTTCATAACATTGGTGATGATAAACTTGATTCTGATACTCCAGTAGCGCCATTAAGAAGGCGAGTCATGAAAGCCGTTCTGATGAAGATCTTGAAATATATTCCCATTTGAGGCTGTTACAGCAGAAATCCTTAGCTACAGCCAGGGACAATAAAGTAAGCAACATTGTTTTAGTTCATTTAAAAAAACCTATTGCTACTCAAAGTTGATGAATCTCAGACGGCAGTCTCTGGTAGCATGCGGTTCCCCTTTAAGACAGCAGAAGCGAGGATGCTGTGCTGGATGAAAAGTTCGTTTAAGGAGGAAACAGTTCTGACTTCCACTACTATCAATTCTGCTGGCAAATGTACAGTCTTGGGAAAGTAACACTGAAGACCACAGAGCAAGATTGCTATACCAGAGGGACATCAGGGACTGTTGTGTTTTTATTTCACAGAGTCCTAGCTATTCCCCGCCATTTTGGACGCAGTGATACAGCTTGCTGGCTTCATGATTCACCATCAATATAGGACAGCTGAGTCTTTCAAAGGCAGAGGAGATGGAGTATGCTTTATGATTAACTCCTTGTGGTGCACAAATGTGGCAGTTCTAACCCAATCCTTGTCACATGACCTGGAATATCTAGCGATCTCGTGTTGTCCATTTTATCTGCTGTGGGAGTTTTCAGCCATCATCTTGGTAGCAGTGTACGTCCCACCTAAAACCAGTGTCAAGCAGGCTCTAGACAAACTGAGCAATGTAATCAACAGACATGAGACAGTGCAATCTGATGCCTTCTCCATCGTTTTCGGGGATTTTAACCAGGCCAGCTTGAAAAAGTTTCTAAATAATTATCACCAATATACAGTATCACTTGTGGAACCAGAGGAGCCAACACACTAGACCATTACCTTCAAGAACGCTTACCATGCCATCCCACGCCCACACTGTGGGAAGTCGGATCAGCTGGCTGTACTTCTGTCCCCTGAGTGCAAGCTGAAACTGAAGACCACAGAACCAGTAGAGAGGACCAAGAAGCTATGCACAAGGCAGGCAGAAGGAGCACTTGCAGGACTACTTTGAATCGATAGACTGGACAATATTCAGGGATTCATCTTTGAGACTGAAAAAATATGTCAGAGTTGGCACTGACTTCATTAAAACCCATGTGGATGAGTGTGTGCCTATAAGAACATACTGTACGTACCTGAATCAAAAGCCGTGGATGAACCAGGAGATTCCTCGTCTGCTGAGGGCTGGATCTGTGGCATTCAAGTCTGGTGATCCAGGACTGTACAAAAAGGCCAGGTATGACTTATGGAAGCAGGGGCATATCTATGGAAAATAGCGCCTATGGCAAGAACTGAAATTGCACCCCTGTCCAAACATCTGACACCCATCTTTTAGATAACTTTACCATAATATCAGCTCAAAAGTACGTCAAGCTCGTTAATCTTTTAGTTAACAAATTATGGCACTACATGAAAATTACAACTGCACCTTCCTTGCTTTCACAGATGCAAATTGGTCTATGATGTGATCAAAGTCAGTTTTTTCAGTTTCTTCTCTTTCTGCACTCAGCTGAGCAAGATCACAGAGTCTGCCTTGACTCGTGGAGGCTCTCAAATATGAAAGTATTAGCTTTAACTTGCTGAATGATCTCTCATAGCTGGTGATGGAAACTGCAATGGCTAGCATTATCTGAACTGCATTGCAAAGATTGGGGAAAACACTCTCATCTCCATACTGAACAATAAATTCAAGAAGCTCTTCTGCTCTTGATACTTTCATGCTGACCCGCCTTGATAGCAACATTCTGCAACCCAAAATTTCTTCATATAGCTGCTGTCCATCAACATCAGAGCTGTACAATTCGCACAAATGTTTCGCACTTCTTCTTTAGGTCGTTACTGTTGGTGCTGTAACACAGTCCCTTGACATCAAGAAGGAACCCAAACTTGGCGTCGGTGTCGTACAAACGAGTGAACCTTTTGTCCATTTCTCTGTGAAGGCAGTCGAACGTTCCTTTCATGACCCTTTCCATTTCCTCCTTAGCTGTTAACTCAGCGTCTCTTGAATTCTCATCAGCTATTCGTTTCTTTCATCTCTGACGTCTTTCAACTTCAATATTCCAATCTTGACAGAGACCAACTCCTCCTTCGACTGACTCACTGACCAGCACTCCTCTTTCATCATAAAAGTGATCTTGGAGGGCTTTCAAATCCAGGGCAGCATCGTGGAAGATCATGCTAGGATCTTGCAGCCTCTTTTGAATAGGGTCAATGCGAATGAGTACTTTATTTCAAATTCCTAGCAAAATCAGAAAATCGTAACTCAACATGCAGTTATACAGCTGCTTTGCATCACTTCTTGTTTCACTGGTCTTGTTTTCATTGTCTGTCATGTCCTGGAGAACTTGAAGTATCTCCTCAAGGTACTTGTTGATGGGCTTCATTGCTTCTGTCCTTGCACTCCACCTGGTTTCAGACTCCAACTTAACAACCACAGGCACGGCGATTTTGAGTTTTTCCCAGTGCTGTGTTGAACGAGAGAAAAACACGTAGAGAGCTTCAATGGTTCCAAAAAAACATGACCATCATTGTATCCTGCTTGGCTGCATGTACACCCACCAAGTTGAGTGAGTGATTGTCGCAATTCACAAACACTGTCAGGCTGTTTTTCTCACTTATTCTTTGATGAACTGTGATGGTTAGCATTATCTGAATAGCAATGCGAAGATTGGGGAAGATGCTATGTCCAGCCATCACAGCAGCGTTGTCATAGCACTGTGACTGACAATCTTGTAGCTCCATTTCATCCTTCTCTAGCTGTTTCAAGATGTCTTCAACCAAGCTCTCAGCATCCTTCTGGCTTATCTGGATAAAACCAAGGAAGGACTCTCTAACATGTTAGTCCTGACGAAGGGTCTCGGCCTGAAACGTCGACTGCACCTCTTCCTATAGATGCTGCTTGGCCTGCTGCGTTCACCAGCAACTTTGATGTATGTTGCTTGAATTTCCAGCATCTGCAGAATTCCTGTTGTTTGCGTTAAACTCTCTAACATGGACTGCTTTCCTCTCAGAATCAACTTCCACATACATCACTACTTCTGACATCTGCTCACGGTGTGCCTGATCAGTCGAGTCGAACTGATGACCATAGTACTTGGCTTTACGAATGCTTCTCAGTAAACTCTGGCAAACAGTGGATGCCATCATGTGGATGAATTCATTCTGGATACCCAGTGAAAGTTTAGACTTGGATCCAGGATGACTTTCCAAATGAGTGAGGTGTTCTTTTATGACAGGGTCAAAGATGGCCAGTAGTTTCAGTAAGCCAAGGAAATTTTCCGCATTGGAGTCATTGTCTAGCTGAAGTGACTTGCTGTGTCCTCGCAAAGCCAGGTTCTGAGTTGCAAAGAATTTTATGCAGTGATGGACTCTCGTCAAGATATCACACCACTTCTGCTTTTCCTTCTCAATCTGTGACTGAAATACTGCGTCAATAACTCCTCCTTTCAGGTGCTTTCTGCTGGTTGAATCCACTTTCCTGCTCCAATGAGGATTGATGGTCTGACGGGGAATAGAGAAGACAACATGCAGACTTTTTAGAAGGGGAATAGACCAGCCGTGAGTGAGTCACTTCCTCACCACGCCCATTTCCCAATTTCCTCTTGAACCGATTTTGTTTATTGACCGGTTATTTGCTGGTAGGAAAGGCCCCTCACTGTTCTGGAAATACTTCGAACCCAGCTTTACTATTTCTGTTCTCAATACATCAAGCAGAGTCGCTTTTCCAGTATCCTTGTTGAACTTCAGAAGTCCAATATCATGCTGTGCAATCACTTCTGGTATGACAGTTCGAGGCTCTTTGACACCATCCAGTTCACTAGGTTCAGTATCGTAAGGTTCAATCTGATCAATAAACTCAACACCACCACCACCACCATCGTCTTCCTCTCCTGTCATGTCCACGTTCTCTGTGGCAGCCTCACTCATAATCTCGTCGTACTCAGATTTATCTGACTTGACTTCCTCCTCAGCTTGTGACAGATGTGTACTTGATCCACTTTCGGATTCTAACAAACTTGTAGCAGATGCAGGCGACTCCATGGAAGATGTTGAACTACCTGTTCCGGGCTTTTCAAAGAAGGGCATGAAGAACTTGCTTGACTTCTTGGCTTCCTCAGCCTCCAACTTCCGTCCCTTCCATCCTTCAGCTCCATTTTCCTTCTTCTTCGTGAAGAAACATTTCATGGTCTTGTACACAATGCTCTGAAATAAGGCCACCCTAGTGCTTCTCACGCATGATAATCGAAGACAGATCATGCATCTGAAGAAAATTCTTTTTTCACCATCCGAGTGTGACTTGTCTGACTTTAATAGAAACTGTTCAGTGGCGCCCCCTTTCAAGTGGTGCCCAGGGCACATGCCATACCTGCCATACCTTAGATACATCACTGTATGGAGGGCTATCTCAAGAGCAAAAGGACAATGCTGATTGAGGTTGGAGGTGCAATCAGATGCACGTCAACTCTGGTAGAGTTTTCAGGCCATTGATTCCTACAAAGTGAAACCTAACACCATGAATGGCAGTAATGCTTCACTCCCAGACGAGCTCAACACCTTTTATGCTCGCTTTGAAGGAGAGAGCAAAACTACAGCTATGAGGATCCCTGCAGCATCCATTGACTCCGTGATCTGTCTTGGATGCTGACATCAGAATGCCTTTCAAGAGGATCACAAGGCAACAGGCCCCGATGGTGTACCTGGCAGGGCTCTGAAAACCTGTGCCAACCAACTAGCGGGTGCGTTCAAAGATACTTTCAATCTCTCATTGCTGCAGTCAGAAGTTCCCACCTGCATCAAAAGGGCAACAATCATACCAGTGCCCAAGAAGAGCGGGGGTGAGCTGCCTTAATGACCAGCATCTAATAGCACTCACATTTACAGTGATGAAGTACTTTGAGAGGATGGTTATGGCTAGAATCAACTCCTGCCTAAGCCGACTTGTATCCACTGCAGTTTGTCTATCGCTACAATAGGTCAACGGTGGATGTGAACTCATTGGCTCTTCACGTGGCCTTGGATCACCTGGACAATACTAATAGTTATGTTAGGCCGCAGTTTATTGACTGAAGCTCAGCATTTAACACAATCTTTCCTACAGTTCTGGTCAACTAACTCAAAAACCTCAACCTCTGTATCTCTCTTTGCAACTAGATCCTCTAGTTCCTCACTGGAAGACCACAGTCTGTGTGGATCAGAAATAACATCTCCATCTCACTGACAATCAACATGGTGAATCTCAAGGATGCGTGCTCAGCCCACTGCTCTACTGTCTACACCCGTGACTGTGTGGCTATGCATAGCTCAAAGGCCATCGATAGATTTGCTGATGACACAACTATTGTTGGCAGAATTTCAGATGGTGATGAGAAGGCCTACAGGAATCAGGTAGATCAGTTAGTCAAGTGGTGCTGTAGCAACAACCTTGCACTTAAACTCAGTAAGACCAAAGAATTGGTTGTGGACTTCAGAAAGGGTGAGATGAGGGAACACACCAGTTCTCACTGAGGGATCAGAAATGGAAAGGGTGAGCAGTTTCAAGTTCCTGGATGTAAGACCTGTGAGGATCTACCCTGGGTCCAAAATATCGATGCAGTTACAAAGAAGGTATGACAGTGTTTACATACATACGTCATTAGGAGTTTGAGGAGGTTTGGTATGTTACCAAGGATATTTCAAAATTTCTACAGATGTACTGTGGAAAGCATTCGAACTGGCTGTATCGCCATTGGTGTTTTTGGGGGTTTGAACTGCACAGGATCAAAATATGTTACAGAAAGGTGTAAACTCAGTCAGCTCCATCATGGGCGCTAGCTTCCCCACCATCCAGGAGCTCTTCAATGAGCGATGCCTCAAATAGTTAGCATCCATCATTAAGGATCCCCATCACCCAGGTTCTCATTGCTACCAACAGGAAGGAGGTACAGGAGCCTGAAGGCACACACTCAATGAATCAGGAACAGCTTCTTTTCCTCTACCATCACATTTCTGAATGGACTTTGAACCCCTGAGTATGACCTTACTCACTTTTTTCCCCATTCTTGGCACTATTTATTTAATTTAGAATTGTTATTATGTATTGCAATGTACTGCCGCCACATAACAGTAAATTTCACAAAATTTGCCAGTGATATTCAACCTGATTCTGACCATGATGGGTCTTTATTGTGGACTGAAAGTGGGAAGGGGACAAGGAGAGGGGAATCATGGCTGGGAAAAGGAGGGGGGAGGAGCGAGAAGTACGAAAGAGACATATCGTAATGATCAAAACCAATTGTTTGGAATCAAATGACCTTGCCTGGTGTCTCAGGCTTGGTTTGTTGCACCCATGCCGCATCCTACATCTGGCACCCCTCCTCTACCACCTGTTTCTTAAAAAGCGGCTAAATTTATGCACAATACTCCAGAAGCAGACTCACCACTATTCTGTACAATCGTAACAAAACTTTCCTCTTTCTAAACTCTAATGCTCTTCCAATAAATGCCAATGTGCCATTTTTGTCCTAGCCACTTACTGCAAGTGCCTGTTATTTTTCTGTGATTCATGCTCAAGAATACTTAACTTTCTCTGTACTTCATGCATCTACATCCTTTCTTTATTTAGATAATAGTCTGTTTTTAGATATCTTTTATTGAAGTGCATAACCTCACACTTACATTAAATTCCAGTTGTCAAGTTTGCACCTACTCACACAACCTACTTATATCTTGTGGCAGATCTGACTATCCTCATCGGAACATACACCCCCACCTATTTTCATATCAAAGTCGCATCTGGACATTTTACATTTTGCTCCCTCCTCCAGGTCATTAACACAAACTGTAAATCATTGAGGGCCAAGAAATAATCCTTGGGGACATTCTACTGGTTACTTCATTTCAGAGTGGAATAGACTCATTTATTCCGACTTGCTGCCTTCTATATGGTAACCAATCCTCAGTCCATATTAACACACTTCCCCTAGTTCCATGATATCTTGAGCAACTACATTTGGTTTCTTAAGGTTTTAATAGCTGTGGGTTGGTAATGGGGACAAGCTCCCATTAACTATTAAATGCTCCCAATGGCGTGTGCCTCAAATAGCCTCTGACAACCAAGTCCAGCTCCTGGCCTTCATGTGTGGCTTAGCTACTAAGACGGGTGGAACTGTTTCTACTGACAGGAGAAGGAGCAAAGGCAGGTTACTGGAGCCTTAAAACCAGTCGCTTCAGGGCTCATCAGCTGTGGTTGACAGCTCATCCAGAGGGAAAATTCCGATCTCAAACCTCTGCTGTCTTGAAGCTATATCTACTCATGGGGAAGGCTTCGGGAGTAAACCCCAAGGGAAAAATCCGGAGCTAGAGTCCCTTAGGCAGTCTTACATTGAGTTAAATGCTGACTGGCAACTCTTGCGATGCTGCTGGTACCAAACTGTTTCGGTCTCTACCATTCATTTGGGTTCATCAGCTGCATGAAGAGGGGGAGCTTGCTACATGGGCAACAGCTTGCTCTCCATATCGCACTGCACAGGCTTGTGTATCTGGACAGCTAGGACACAATATCCATGGTCAGCTCTGACTGATGGAAGCCTCAGACATTTTATAAGGAGCCTTCTGAAAATCCAAATGCACTAAGTTCACAGGTTCGGATCTACCAACTCTATTATATCTTCAAAGAATTCCAGCAAATTTGAGTTTACCTTCCATATGAATTGACTCAGTTTGATTATATTAAACTTCTCTGAAGCTCTTGAGTTTTTGGCAAAACAAGGAATACTGTGGCAGTATTGGCAATCAAATTGCCCAGTATTTTTCTTTAAAAGATGAGGCATGCAGACTGTAGACAAACTGACACTGGATCAGTCAACAGGTCAGATTGCTTTTGCATTATAATAGATTTTGGAATAAGTCCTTATTTTTTGCTTGATTTCTGCAGATTTACTATCATATATTTGCTGTAACAAGCAGTTTTCTCTTAGTAACCCACAAATCATTTTCTGGTCATAATTATATGCACATTAAATAATAAAAATGATTGGCATGACCTGGAATTCCAAATGAAGATTATGATAGAGTCAGCTCTAACGAAGTAAATTTCAGGCTGTTAAAGGTTTAAGGTATTAAATTGGATTACTCCTGATATTTTGTGATGTAGAATTACATTGCCTACATTTAATGTAATGTAGGCCAATATCTTCCAATAATTTATCCATCTCTAGGTGGCCTCAGCTCAATCTCTTAGTAATGATCCTTTTCAAGAGAAAGATGGAGCGGGGCATTCATTTCTGAAGGTAATTGGTTGATGCCCGATTCTTAATCAGCAGAGGTACATCTGCATTAGGTATATTATGAACCTTATACACCTGGACCTTGAAACCAGCCATGGAATGCATCAAAAATGGGTAGAACTGTAGCAACTACAAAAAGAAATCAAGTAACATCGAACCTGTAAGCAGTTGATGATACCTTTAAAAACAATGGTGATGGTGGGGGAATGAAGGAACACCAATATGCAGCACTAACCTCATGTCACTTTTGCAGGTTGATTGATGTCATGATTTGAAGCCGTATATTTCCAGTGTGTTTGATCTGTGAGCATAATCTCCAGACTGCTCCTTGTCAGAAGCCTTCAAGAACCATTATGGTGCACCAAGTACACTCATCAGGCATAAAAAGGTGAGAGTCAAGTCTTGGTTTCTAGTATCATTGTGTTCTAAACTGACTCCATCAGCTTTCATGATGCTGCAGCCTTGCTCTGTTCTGGAGGACCCCCCTGAAGTTGGAAGAGAGAGTGCGAATATTTGCATTTTACTGTATTTTCAGGTTCTGAAACATGTCCAGCGACTGCTTTGGATTTGAACAAACGCAAGCACAGAAATCCACATTCAAGTGGATGGGAGAAACTAGCTGCTTGGATGGAGATAAGAGCTTTACAACCTATTTCAGTTAGATCTAAAGGTTTTAACTGATCTGTAGTGACCTTCCCATCATTAAAGCCATCTTCAACAGCCTGTGCCTCAAGAAGGTGGCATCCATGCCAAGGACTCTCACTCCCCGTGACATGCTCTCATGTTGTAACTACCATTAGGGAGGAGGTGCAGGGGCTTGAAGAGATTCAGGAACAGCTTCTTCCCTCCATCATCACATTTTTGAATGGCTCAAGAACCCATGAGCACTAGCACATTACTCCTTTTTGACACTATTTAATTTTGTAATATACAGTAATCGTATTTGCTCAGTATTGCTGCTGCAAAACAATAAATTTCACATCATCTAAGTTCAGTGGTAATAAATCTGATTCTGAACGTACCTTTTATTGCTGTAAATGAGGGGAGGTTGAGAATCTATTACTAGACAATGATTATAAAAGCCTTCCTCACATTAAGATAACAAGTGTGAAGTAACATTTATCTCAATAACAAGCATATGATTTAACAAAAATTACACTGTAAACTCCTCATTGACAATGGTTGATTCACACTTAGTAGAAGCACCCAGGTCTGCTACTAAAATATTTTTAGCTCATCCACAGAAGTTAAGTATTAGTCTGTACATTATTAGTTAGAATCAGGTTTAATATCACTGGCACGTATCGTGAAATTTGTTATAATTGCGGCAGCAGTACATAATAATAGAAAAAGACCTGTGAGTAACAGTAAATATATACATTAAATAGTTAAATTAAATCAGTAGTGCAAAAATAGAAATAAAAAAATAGTGAAGTGCTGTTCATAGATTCAATGTCCATTCAGAAATTGGATGGCAGAGGGTAAGAAGCTGTTCATGGATTGCTGAGTATGGGCCTTCAAGTTTCTGTACCTCCTTCCTGATGATAGCAATGAGAAATGGTAGGCATGACCTGGGTGCTGGGGGTCCTTAATGATGGATGCCACCTTTTTGAGGCACTACTCCTTGAAGATGCCTTGTTACCATGGAAGCTAGTGCCCATGATGGAGCTGACTAAATTTACACCTTTCTGCAGTTTATTTTGATTCTGTGCAGCAGTCCAGTTGCATTGTTTTAAATTTTACTGTCCTGTAATAATTTTACTTGGAATGAGGTGTGTTTTAAAATTTAGCAGGATCTTAAAGTGAAATGGTACTATTAATAGTGATTACACTGACCTTTCACTTCTATGAAGAATGATGGAAACTTCTGCCATATTGCATTGATATGATGTTCAAAGTGAAATACAATGCATCTTTTATGACATATTGTAATCATAACTTGCACTAAAGTCTGCATCTTTTCATGTCAAAAAATCAAACCTGTAAAGAAATTATTGGGTATTGGGCTTGGATTACTGTTACACCCAAAATGGAGCCAATCTTTTCAATCTGATTTCTTTGCTCATCCTCCATAACATTTCCTTTGGGTATGCCCTCCTGGCTTAAATCAGGTTGCAAGAGGTGATAAATATTAAGAATCTCAAGATGAAAAAAAATTATAATTGCCATATTAATAATTAAAGTACTAAACTTATATGTTTGCATTCTTTTTACCTAATTGTCCAGTAGAAATTATATTCAATGAAAAATCTCCCAAATCTTTTTCCAGATCTCAGTGCTCTGTTTGTCTTTTTGTTTGCAGTGAACATAACAATGTTTTTTCAAGTCTGTAATTATAATTAATTTCTCTACATAGCAACATAAAATGGCGATTTGGCTCATGGAGTCTGTGCACCATTCACTGAGATTCGGCCCAAACTGAACTCCATATACTTGCCTTCTCCTGTATGGCATGATTATTTGAATCAAATAATTCTCAAATTAACAATTGGCAGTTGATACATAT
Organism: Mobula hypostoma; assembly: GCF_963921235.1. NCBI lineage: Eukaryota > Metazoa > Chordata > Chondrichthyes > Myliobatiformes > Myliobatidae > Mobula > Mobula hypostoma. Next base: position 65,701,913 of record NC_086103.1, on the reverse strand, counting down.
CAATTTCTATTTGCAAAAGATTTCCACATTTCTACCACCCTCTGTGTGTAGAAGAATTTCCTTCATTCATTCTCAAAGGACTTCTCTAATTTTCAACTCCCTATTCCTCAACTAAGAGAAATAGGTTTCTCTCAATGTCTCCTATCATTTCCTCATAAAATCTTGAAAACCAAACAATTCCCTCTTGAATTCTTTATATTGTGGGGAATGTGGTCTAGATTCTGCAATCTCACCTCAACATTTAATTCTTGCAGAATTTAGCATTCTGGTAAAGTGATGTTGTCATCTTTCCAAGGCCCATGTGGTCTTCCTTGTGCACTGCTTGCTGGTGTTCTAACCAGAGCTTTGCATAACAACAGATTTACTTCTAATTTGTGTATTAGTTCTCTAGATATAAGGATTGGCAACCCTTCAATATTTTATTAAATATTTTCTGCTCCTGTCCATGATTAATGACTGATTAATGCTTTTCTAAATTACTTTGTATTGCCACTGATTCCAGGTGTTCACTCTTTTCAATGTTCTTTGGTCCAAAATAAATGACCTCATATTTGGCCTTTGCAAAATTTTATTTACATGCTTTGTCCCCATTCCCTTAAGAAATTAATATCTACACTGCTTAATATTGTCTTCCTTGCATCATCAATAAACTTTCCTATCCTTTCAGAAATTATTTCTAAATATGTATTGAGAAGAGTTGTGGTCACAGCACATATTATTATGGGAGAACGCTAGTCACAATCTTAGCATCTGACCACTTGGCCTTTTACCCTGTTCTCTGCCTCCTTTTCCTCTGCCATTTTTCTGCTCACCCCAACTGAGCTTCCATGAGATTCTCTGTAATGTCTTTAACGACAAACTTTAGCAAATACCTTTTAGAAGTTCACAAATGTAATGCACCTTTCATGCATGTTGTTGTGCATCTGCAATGCAGCTTTTCCCTGATTTTTGTTTCATTTCTAAATTGCTTTATTCAAACCTGCACAAAGTACTTCTGACAAATGAATCAATGACTGAACCAGACAACGTATCACCTTTTTTAAATTCAATCTTCCTGAGCATAAGCTGTACAAACCCATTCATCCTTATCACAGATTGTTTCATCTTTTAAAATCTATCCTTCTGCATGCCATATTCTCTTTTTATTCTTTGACGAGTTTGCAATTAAAGGGCATATTTTCAGTTTGTCGTTAGTTGACAACCACTTTGTTAAATTGTGTTGGCCATACCATTAAATGCTTGAAAACATGAAGCATCATTCATTTATAAAAATAAAAAGTGATGCAAAAATATGACACATATTATCTTTTTTTCATATGAAATAGAAATGGCAATATGTCAGGGATTTGAAACCAGCTTTGTCTCATACCTGTAGATCAAAGACGTCTTAAATTGAAACACAGTACTGTTTTCTTTTTATTCAGTTTAAAGGCACCTTCTCAGTAATTCTTATATTTTAAACCTGTTTAATCTGTATTTCTGCAGTCAGGAGCTTGCAGACATGCTTCCAGACAAAATGAATTACCCACCTTATTTTCCTTATCCGAAGCATTTAAGCCAATGTTATTAAACTTCTTAGCTGGAAAAGGGAGTGCAAATTTTCACCAGAATGGCTGGGGAAATCTTTATTCAGTTAATTAAATAAATAGAGGCAGAGTCATCGTGCTCTACAGCACAGAAAGAGGCCCTTTGGCCCATCTAGTGTGTCGTACTGTTATCCTGCCTACTCCAATTGACCTGCACCTGGACCACAGCCCTCCATACCCTCCACCATGTACTTATCCAAACTTCTCTTAGATGTTGTAATCAAACACGCATCCACTACTTACACTGGCAGCTCACACAGCACTCACATCACCCTCTAAGTGAAGAAGTTTCCTCTCAGGTTCCCCTTAAATATTTCACCTTTCAAGCTTAACTTATGACCTCTAGTTCTAGTCTTACCAACACCAGTGGAAAAAGTCTGCTTGTATTTACCCTATTTATACTTATAATTTTGTATACCGCTATCAAATCTCCATTCGTTCTCATACACTCCAGGAAATAAACTCCTAACCTATTCAATATTTTCAATTTTCTCAAGTCATACATCTTCAGAATTTTTCTCTGTACTCTTTTAATCTTATTGACATCCTTCCTGTATGTAGGCAACCAGAACTGCACACTATACTCTAAGTTTGGCTTCACCACTGTCCTACACACCTTTAACATAACATCATAACTCCTATACTAAATATTCTGATTTATGAAAGTCAGTGTGCCAAAAGATGTCTTTACGACCCTTCGATGAAGGAATTAGGGATCTGTATACCCAGATCTCTTTGTTCTGCTGCTCCGATCCCTTTGTCTGAAATCTGCAATAGACAGCTTGTGATAAAAATGACATCCATGAATGAACCAATTTGTTCACAGATGTCATTTAAAACAGGATTTGTCACCTTTACCCAGTCTGGTCCATCGATGACTCGAGACCCATAGCAATATGGTGGTCTTGCCTTTTAAATGTCCACTGAAAGAACCTGGTAAGCCATTGAATTAAATCAACCCCCTCCAGTAAATAATAAGATTAAAACTTAAAGCTGGATACAACCTTATCATGTCAATCCAGCCAATCCTGCAAACTGCTCCTCAGTGATATCTGCACTGGCAATGTCAGAACTCAATGTAGAGCTGCAACCAAAGTTTATTCATGAGTATTCTAACAGGACATTGGTGACATGGCCGAGCGATACTGCGAGGTGTAACATTCTTAAAACTAGGACATTGCGATTAGGGCTAATCAGCATCCGCTTAAATAATACAAGTAACTCAGAATTTCTGAGCCTATCAAAATAAACTTAACAACCTTAAACAGAAATCACCAGAAGACCATGTACAAAGAGTGAGTTGCTCAAGGAAAAACAATTAACGATGCTCATTAAATGCCAATTAATCAATTCAGGTGCTCTAAAAATCTCAGTGCCCAGTGCTCTCTGGGTCCCTGCACAAGAACTCATTGCAGATACCTGTACATAGAAACTGGAATTCACCTCTTTTGGTGACTGAAACATTTCCTGCTGAATGACCATTCCTGCTTCCATAAGACAGAGTAGCAGAGTTAGGCCATTCAGCCCATTGAGTCTGTTCCACCATTCCATCATGGCTGATTTATTATCCCTTTCAATCACATTCTCCTGTAATGTTTTGACACCCTTACTATCAAGAACCTATCAAGCTCTGCTTTAAATATACCCTATGACTTGGCTTCCATAGCCATCTGTGGCAGTGAGTTTCACAGATTCACCACCCTTTGGATAAAGAAATTCCTCCTGGAAAGTGACATCCTTGTACTCCGAGGCTGTGTCCTCTGGTCCTAGACTCCTCTACTATAGGAAACATTTTCTCCGCATTCACTCTTTCTAGGCCTTTCAATATTGATAGGTTTTAATGAGATTCCCTCCCATTCTTTAATCTCCAGTGATTACAGGCTCAGAGCCATCAAACACTTCTCATACATTTCCCTCAGAAATGTGTGTATTAAATAGGATATGGTTAGCGTAGGGAGTTCTGTGCTGAACGCTGCAGAGAGGTGAGTCTGTGCTTAGAGAACTCTCTCCATGACTATCAGAGTTCGCTGTGGAAGTGGACTGAGAGAAATTGCTACTATTCAGTACCTCCCATGTGAAAAGGCAGTCTGATTGCCCCAAGACATGGTGAGCTCCGGGCCACAAATGGTTAAAAACTGAAGGAAGCTTAATTGAATTTCTAAAATAATATTCGGACTGGAAAGTAAGTATAGGAGATGTTGTATGTGGGATATTGTTGAAACACTTTAATTGCTGAATTCTATGCTCCTTTCCTGTCTTTCCTGGGAATTAATAACAACAGTTTGTCCCTGAAGATCTAATTTCTGCACTTTGTGACTTTATTCACTACAGGGATGTCTGATGCTGGATAAGTATCAGCTGATTATGATGGAAGAATGGGCCCAATTGCCCTCTGCTCATTAATCAATGTGGAAAATGAGCAAACACGCTCAAAACTCCAGCGTGCAAGCTGTGCATATAAATTATGTGCAAATAGATTCAATTTCTGGGCATCAGAGGCCAGTGCCAAAAAACTGGAGTGATCTCAAGGACAAGACCAGTTTGATACAATCATTCCTGCATCCCAGACTCCTCTATCGCTTTTCCTGGTATACCAGTTCCAAAGTCTGGAGAATCACATGAGAAATGACAAGAGATCATGTCAAACACAGACCAGAAAACCCCAGCCGATTAAAACCTCATACTTTTTCAGCTGTAAGTCTGTAATATGCAATTGGAAGAAGCAGTTATGCAATTTGACTACCAAATGAGAGAGGATGTAGCTGGGAGACTGAACCTACAGCAATTGATGTGAAAACCAAGAAAGCAATGTATTTTCTGTTATCCTTTCTAGTGTAGGCTCAGTTCTCCATAACAGTGTTGATAGAACGACCATCTCAAGGTAAGGAGTTTTGCCTTTCCTCAGACACATACTCTATTGAATTACATGGCACTAAAAGCATGATAAATGTGAGAGATTCAGAAACATAAAAACTGGATTTCCATCGGATACTGTGGGTCATCAGTAGGGCAATTACAGTAAAATTCTGATAATCCAGGAGGCTCAGTAATTTGGTGATGTTGATTGGACTATTTTCTGGATGTTTGCTTCTTATTCATTCATGCGCCAACAAACTTTTAAATAGGTTTTTAAAAATGCTACACAGTATTTTAACAAATTCTCCAATGAGTGTAAGTTTTAATGGGGGAACCAGGGCCCCATTGAGACTCAGGAGAGTGCGGATCCCCACGAGTCTTGGGGGTGCATGGAGACTGGTGAGTTTCAAAGGAGGACTACCACGTAAGGCAGATTCCAAACCATTGGGATTTCTGGTAACCATCTGTTACCTCACAAACCAGCATATCCATTGTGCACTATCAGCACCAAAGCAGACACTGTGCCTATATCGAGGCATCTCACAAATACAATTTCCCAGTTTCAGTTTCTTGATGGGATTTTCCAGATTATGTGTTGAACTTTCGTCTGTAAAGCATCTGCTTCAGTCCAACAGCAGGATGCGTTAATATGCATACTGCATTATTTTAATAATAATAGTCAAAGAGCCCTGACTGTTGTGATCGAGTTCAGATGGAGATAGTACGTAAGAAGCCCAGACTATAAACTTTGGGCAGTAGACACACTGCATCCACAGACAACAGAGGCCTCTGCACTCTCAGCTTTTCCAGTGGACGGCAGGTTATCAGAATTAGATCCTAACCTTTGGTGCATGGAGTTCTCATGTTCTCAATATGACCTCCAAAGATGTGGACAATTGCTTTCACAAGACATTTTGTAGATGCTAGAAATCTTGAGCAACACACGCAAAATGCTGGAGGAACTCAGTAAGTATGGCAGAGTCTACGAAGGTGAATAAACAGTCAACGTTTCAGGCAGAGACCCTTTATGAGGCTCAGTGTCAACCTATAGCATGCTTGCCTTTATTAGACAAGGAATTGAGTTCTTGTAGGATTCCCCAAACTAAACAATCTCTCAATGCATCATTAAGCCTATCATTAAACTGACAATGTTCAGGTAATCTCTTCTCTTCAGTCACATGTGCTAATATGAACTCCTCTTCCTTTGTATTCTACTTATGAAACCCAAGGCGTTCTGCAATCAACAACTGTTTCAGTTCTAAGTGTTCCTGTATTACTTTCACGATATCAGCAAAGCTCATTACAGCTGGTTTGGTTGAAGCAGTTAAAATCTGAGCAAACTGTATGTCTTTAAATCGAATGTACTCAACTAAATTGGTACTCATTTCTCATTAGCTATTTCGTTTGCTTCAAAGTGCTGTTGAATTAGCTGGGTATACGTAAGCCAGTTACCTGTTGAGCAACTGAATGCATCTATCTTTCCAATGTAGCCAGCCATTCCTGCTCTTTTTTTTAAATTTATGATTATTATCACCCAGTGCTCACCATGAATTCTTCCATTTTCTGCCTTTTATAAAACTTGATCTTGTCTTCCCTTCTGAAGAACATGTGTTGTACTGATTTTTTAAAAACATGACCATTTTGCTGTACTTCAACAGATTGGTAACTGTCTCAGGTTCACTGTAAAAACACCTCATCGCCACTATTACGTTTTGTAACTTCAAAACATTAATTAGAAGAAAAATAAGGAGCCAAGAGATGCGAATCTTAGTTTGTTCTTTATTTTAATATGATATGCCAGGTCCTCACATATCACAAGGTAGCATCGTGGCATATGATTTTCACGTATCTTTGCATTTAACCTGCAATTAACTTTCAAAAATGGTTAATCAAAAGCATATTTGCAATTTTACTCAAATTTTAAATACACAACAGTTAGCAGTTTAGCATGTTTTCATTGCATCTTTATTTTTATTTATTGTTTTTATATACAGCAGCAATTAATCTGACATTTAAAAGCTCTGAATTAACCTCTCAGCTTTGACAAGAGGCATGTTGCCATCTCTAGATGTTTATCAAAGGCTGGCAGGATGCTGTGGGATGGGGTTTCAGCAGTACATGACCTGAGGATGACATAACACTGAAGCCATGCCATGGTTCACCATCCAGCTCTAGGAAGGCCAGCTCATTCAGCCTTCTGCATCTGGCCCAGACAAACATGGGTGGCCAGAGCCCGTGGCCAAGGAGACATGGCCAGAACCAATCTGATTTGGCCCATTCAAGACTCAAAGTTTAAAGTGGATTGCTGCATCAAGATCTGACTCATAAGAGTCATGATTTAAAAAAAGTCATTCTCGTTATTAGTGCGTGAAAAATGTTTAGGTTATTGTAGACTTGTGAATGTGAACTTCACAAATTCAATCATTGCTTATGCAGCTATGTAAAAATACCACAAAGATAGTTGCTTTGACTTTAAATCAATCTTTCTGTTGCTTCGCTGAATCATCTGTACAATGATGTTTGATAGTAGAGAGTTACTGGGGGTAGACAAGAGTACAAAGCTTTTCAATGGACACTGCTGGCTGCCAGGAACTGCTGTCAAATAGCACATATTCTGCAGTGAAAATGCAATAAATTCAGCGTAATGATTGATCAGGACAGGTATGTGTGTGGACGGACAAACAGAGCTTAAGTTCCTGGTCCATGATCTTTCATCAGAACCCAAACAAAGTTTGAACAAAAAGCCATCCAAATGATGAGGCGAACAAAGGTAGTATATCTTAGTCTGTTGATGATACAAAGTTGAGTAGCAGAGTGAAGAGTGAGAAAGAAGCAGAGGGACTCCAAAAGTACAAACATAAGAGATTCTGCAGATGCTGGAAATCCAAAGCAACACACACACAAAATGCTGGAGAAACTCAGCGGGTCAGGCAGCATCTATGGAGAGGTATAAACAGTCAATGAATTAAGCCAAGACTCTTCATCAGGACTGAAAAGCAAGGGGGAAGAAGCCAGAATATATATATATATAATATTCTGGCTTCTTCCCCCTTCCTTTCCAGTTCTGATTGAGGGTCCTGGTCTGAAATCTCAACTGCTTATTCCTCTCCATAGATGTTGTCTGGCCTTCTGAATTCCTCCAGCATTTTGTGCATGAAACAGGAAAAGTGAACAGGTGATGGAATGATAGATGGAATACAATAATGAAAAAATATAAATTCATCTGTTGTAGTGGAAGAAATAGAAAAGTAGAATACTAATGAAATGAAAGATTAAAAAATGCTAATATACTTGTACATAGACCACTCTAAGTTAATGAGTACAGCAAGCAATTGGCACCAGTAATTAATTAAGCAACTGTAAGATGACCTTTATTGAAAGAGGATTTGAGTAAAAGAATCAGGAATCACCAAGGGCTCTGGTGAAAATTGCATGTGGAATATTTTACACGCTAAGTCTCTGCATAATAAAGAATATACTTGTGATAGAAGAATGCAGTGAAGGGTTATCAGATTGATTTTTGGGACGTCATACATGTGTGAAGAAGGGTTCAGCCCTGCAGTATATTTTAAGAACATAGAAGAATGAGCAATTATTTCATTGAATTAAGTGGAGTCCTAGTAGATGAGTATATTCAAGATAGGAGTTGATAGATCTTTGATATTAAGGGAATCAAGAGGCATGGGTTAGTGCAAGAATGTAGTGGTGAGATTAGCCATAACCTTAGTGAGGGATGGAGCAGGCACAGAGAGTGGGTGGGACGTTGATGAGGGCAAGATCTATTTCAGTGAATGAAACATTTACACTGATCTGTACCAGGACAAGTATCTCATAATTATTTAGATAGCTTGTCAACCTGGGAATAATTAATCACTGAAAATATAGAAATGAAGAGGCTGGATTGAAAGCGAATTGAGTAAGTGCAATAGATTGTCATGGTACAGTTAACCTTCTGGGTAAATGTTAATGGTTAAAGTGGAAGCTTAATCAACCCTTACTGAAGTGGAGATGAGAAAAGAAACTGTAGAGATCGCCGCTGGAACTATGCAGAGTGCAGTACACTACACCGTTGACTGAAGAAAACACTGGAAGATCTCACTGTTTTGGGCTTTCCTTTTTCCCTTCTCGGGGTGTCATACAGAAACAGGTATCTCTAGGTGTTAGTCAGCTAGACATTATTCATAAGCAGAATTATCATTTGCTAGAGTTACTGCCAAGTCTTTCCTTAAATGGATGACTTCAATTTCCTTCGACAGAGTATTTTGGAAAGAAATATCAGATTCAGATTGAGAGAAAATATGCATATTCCTTATGAGGATTAATTAATTAATACTAATGATGAACATAAACAGGTCATAGACAGGATGAATTCTGTTATAATATATTACATCGCACATTTCAAAAAAAGATTGAAAAAATATTTGCATCTTTGTTCCTTTCGAGTTTAGGAGTCTGGAGCCAGTAATGTATTTTTTGAATTGCAGCTATAATCCTATGACAAGATAAAATGAATACCAGTGAATTATGATGCTGTAACTTTTCTATTTCAACAGCTCCTACATTGTGCTTTACCCATAGCTATACTTACTTCAGGGGACGGGCGAGCCCTGAGCTGGACATCCTGCTCACTTAAGGAAGGTGAAACGTCTTCCACAGCTTCTCCTCTCTGGGTGTAGTGATCACTGCAGGACCACTGCATGCAGAAGCTCACTTGCATATGGCCTCTCCTATACCACTGTGCCCATAGCGATTTCATCACGTGGCGTCCCTGTTCTTACTGAGTTTTCTGTGTCATGGCGTGAACGAGTACCCAGCAGTATAACTGGGCGGACAGACTGGGCTCAGCGGCCTTGGATGGCAGCCAGCCTAGGAGAGGGACAACCCTGATTCTAAACCCGGGTAGATCAGACTCGGTAGCCTTGCCAGGCAGTCTGTCTAGGAGAAAGAAAACTCCGATACTCAACCTACAACCTGTGACTGTGGTCGCCGTAGTCATCACAGCACACTGGGCCATTGTGGAACGTCCCCTGGCCTATAGAGTGGAGTTGGCCCCCATGCACCAATCCTCACCATAAACCTACACACCACATTTGGGAAGAAAAGTCCTACAGCAATGGAGTTTTCCCTCCTGATCTTTGCAAGTGAAGAACCAGCCATCATCATTGCTTGCTTTAAAAATACAGATTAGAATTATGAAATAGTTAGAGCCTGCTGTTTGAATTTGTGTGAGGGCCAGAGGCTGCAAAATTCCTTATGCACAAGCATTCTATGAAAGAGAATGAGTATTATAGTTAAGCACACAAAGACATTCCTCCACTGGCTCTGTCAGTGCAGAGGAGTGTAGAGGCAGTCAGGTGGATCACAGGCTGCTGATTTGTCACAATGGAGAGATGCCAAGGTGATGGACAGACATACGGCTACGATCAGCTTTTGGGGAGGACATGTTCACAGTCAGATGGGGGTGGGAGCACTGAAGATCAGAATGTAACAAAGATGTTGGAAAAGGGTTCACTAAGATTTTGACTGGCTGGGTGTGATATAGGCAATTGACGAAACCTGGGAGAAAACTATAATGAGGGATTGCCTTAGCTTCAGTTGTACCTAGCTAGAAATGGTTCCAATTGCTGGATTCTTTGGGCCAGATATTGTTTATGAAGAACAACTTTAAGTACCTCTTGAGCAAATTCTACATTTGTGAACAAGTTGGTAATTGAATTTCCTGAGAGTGATCTTGAGCATCTGAAGCATATGGCTGGTGTTGTGACTGTGATCGAAGTTAATTAACTGTGTTAACCTTTGGAACCTCCATACATGATTCACATACATTGCCCCATCTCCTGTCCCTGTTTGAGGTTGCTGTCTCTCTATGAGCCTTGTCATTTGCCTGGGGATCATGCATGTTTGTTGTCCCTGTCTTGTCCATGCTATTTCTCCCTTTCCTGAGTCTATCTATAATAACATCTGCCTTACTTGAAGGCTCTATCTGTAGGACAGTACCCTCATTGTTTGGAAATACCCAAAAATCTGCAGGAAGCTGCACTCCCTCAAGTTCCAGTCCTTGGGGCCCACTTCTCTCTGCCCTCATTGTTTCACCGCCTGCACTGGGAACATAAATTGCTTCCCCTGCTGTCAGCAAGGGTAGATCAGTTATCGAGACAAATGACCCTGTCTCTACAAATATTTCACATTGCTGGCCCCCAGTAAATCTTTTATGTACATCAGTGGGTGACCAGTAATTATAATGGAGGCTGTCACCAGCAGCTTGTCTGACCTGGGTGCTGACTTCATCAACTCTATAATCTTGAAGGCAGTCAAATCGGTCAGAGAGGGCACCGCTATGATATCTACCTGCTTTGGTGAGTGATTCTTACACCTTCCTCCCTTTTTAGGACATTGCCTCCAGCAATGGCCAGAGAGTCCACAGCCGCAACATACCACCTCCTGTCTCTACCTGGCAGTTCCTTGCTAGGTACCCCGGTTACTGGCAGACAAAGCAAGTCCTCTGTGTCTTCACAGCAGCTACATTCAGTACAGAAGCTTTACAACTTCCCTTCCCCCTCCTCTAGTCTGTCTCACCAGTCCATGACACTTTCTTTAGGTAGTCTTGATCCCACTGCAATCCCCAAATCCAGAACTTTGTGTTGGGCTGAGCTCAAGCTTTCCTTCAGCATTTTCAAGAAGGCTACATCATCCCTCCCTGGATTGTCCAACCCTGAGTATTCGTCATATGCTCAGTATTTATGCTTTGCATAATCTAAACCACTGACATTATCATTCCTCAGTTACTGTCACCACCCCCCCACCCCGCAGTCACTGCCTCACTTCCCCTTTGAAGAAGCGATAGCTCTCTTCATTACTGGCATTCCCGATAGTTGCCCATGTAGCATCACACACTCCCTGGGCCATACTATCCCACAAATTCCTTGGGCATTTCACTTTTATCCAAAACATGTATGCCTTTTTGCTGCATCTGGTGAATTTCAATCATTTCCTTAAGCTTAAATCAGAATTTCTACAAGTAATCCTAAGTGACGGCAGCTCAGACAAAATACTTTACATCTCCCTGGGGGTGATGGTAGCAATCAGGATCAAGGGCTGGTTTGGATCATCATGATCCTTGACCTGATGCTTTCTGAACTCAACTGGTGCCATCACGACAGATATACCAGGGTATAACTTCTCTCTTAAATATTTCCACCCTAGTTCTCGTATTAGGCAAAATATAAAGGATGGATGAAAATTAAACAGTTCATATTTAAAACCACAGTGTCGTGGTCCCGTCTGGCAATTCCCCATCTGAATGCAGGATAAGAACCCTGGCGTCACAACAATGAGCTGCCAGTTCGTCGGTCAATTCTAGTGTGTGTAAACCTCGTTTCCTGATCCCTTAGGACTGTTAGTTCCTAGCTGCGCACCATTCCCTGGATATTCTACGTGAACCTTGTCCCCGAGTCAAGACTCTCCTGGGTATCTGCTTCACGTTCGCAGCTGCGCTAATGCCTCATGACCCTGTCTCCGTGCCCGTGTCCTGCACTTGGGTTCGTCCCCAACCACGGCCTTGCAACAGAATGGCTGGACAAGAATGAACCCAGCGGACACGGACCCCATGCCACAGGCCCTTGTCAGCCAGGGCTCCTTACTGGGCTTACATGATCAACTGCTCAGAGAGGTCATGGAAAATCTTCGTGCTCTGTCCGAGGATGTAAAGAAAGTCAGTGAACAGGTTTCCGCTCCCCTTACTCTGCCCCTTCCGAGAACCCAGTCTGATCAAACCGCACAGCCAGGGATGGCAACGCCCTTTGGGTCAGCAACACAATCACCTCGAGAGCCGTACGTACCCGAACAGGAACCCTACGCTGGGAACCTAGGGAAGTGCCGGGCCTTCTTACTACAATGCTCTTTGGTTTTTGAGCAGCGGCCCATGTATGTACACCTCGGACAGATTGAAAGTTGTGTACATCATGGGGCTGTTACGAGGGAATGCCTTAGCATGGGCCGCCGTGATCTGGGACAACCGGCCAGAGATCTGTTCCTCCCTCCCCTCCTTCGTCTCCGAAATGAGGAAGATCTTTGAACAGCCCATTCGCGGTAAGGATGCCGCTAAGCACTTGCTGCTCTCTGTCACGGTTCGCGAAGCGTAGCAGAATACTCCATCGAGTTCCGAACATTAGCAGCCGACTCTGGATGGAATGATGAGGCACTACGGGAAGTGTTCCGACAGGGCCTCTCAGATAAGATAAAAGATGAATTGGCAGTGAGGGACGACGCGGACAGCCTGGACTCTCTGATCTCTCTAGCCACCAGGCTAGATAATTGACTTCGAGAGCGTCTGACTGAAAAGACCAGTCGCCCCGCTCCTCGGGTCATCCCACGTCCCACCCTACCATCTTCAGCCAGCCTCTCTTCCCTGCCCACTCCTAATATAACTCCCACTCCGACTGTTCTGGTGAGCCAGACAAAACTCCCTTCAGTTCCCCAAACCCAGATGCAGATCCTGGCTATTGTGACCTATCATCAACAGTGCCTATCCGTATCCGCCTTGGTGGACTCCGGTGCCGAGGGAGATCTGTTGGATGAGGGCATAGCCTCCCGGGCCAGAATTCCTCAGAAACTGTTAAGTACCCCTCTGGAGGCCTGGGCGCTGGGCGGAAAACTTCTGGTGCAGGTCACCCACTGTACGCCGCCTCTGACCTTGATTCTGTCCGGAAACCATCGAGAGAAGGTAGGATTTAATCTGATCCATTCTCCTCAAGCCCCTATAGTTCTGGGATACCTCTGGTTGAACCACTACAACCCCCACATCAACTGGTCTACCGGGAGGATAGCCAGTCGGATTCTGTTTTGCCACGCCATCTGTCTGCAGTCGGCTCCATCCCCTAGGGAGGCTACCGCGACCTTACCTGTCTTGGAAACCCTCAACTTGCCCAGAGTTCCCACAGAATACCACGACTTCGGACGGTGTTCAACAAACAACAGGTCCTTTCCCTGCCTCCGCACTGCCCGTATGACTGCACTATCGACATTCTCCCCGGGGCCTCGTTACCCACCAATTGCCTATATAACTTGTCCCGACCTGAGAGAGAGGCCATGGAGAAATACATTAATGAGTCCCCCGTGGCAGGCATTATTCGACCCTCATCCTCCCCGGTGGGTGCAGGTTTCTTCTTTGTTGAGAAAAAGAATGGGTCGCTTCATCCCTATATCGATTACCGGGATCTTAACAACATCACCGTTAAAAACAAATACCCACTGCCCCTCATTAACTCAGCGTTTGAACCATTTCACGGAGCCACCATCTTCTCGAAGTTGGATCTTCGTAGCGCCGACCATCTAGTCAGGATAAAGGAGGGAGATGAGTGGAAGATGGCATTTAATACACCATTAGTCCATTTCAAATATTTGGTCATGCCGTTTGGCCTCACGAATGCCCCCACCGTTTTTCAGGTCCTAATCAACGACATGCTGAGGGACTTCATAAACCGCTTTGTGGTTGTCTACCTAGATGACATCTTAAGATTTTCTGGCAGCCTCCAGAAACACATTCACCATGTCTGTCTAGTCCTCCAGAAACTGTGGGAGAACAAGTTATTTGTGAAGGCGGAGAAGTGTGAACTCTATGTCCCCTCGGTCAGCTTCCTGGGCTACATCATCGAGAATGGGCAGGTGAGGGCAGATCCTGTGAAGATCCGGGTGGTGGAAGAATGGCCCAGACCCACGACCCACAAGCAACTTCAGTGGTTTTTGGGGTTTGCAAACTTCTACCGCCGGTTTATCAGGGATTACAGTCGGGTGGTGGCGCCCCTTACCCAACTTACCTCACCAACAACACCTTTTCTTTGGGACTCCGAGACCGATTCAGCATTCACTGAGCTGAAGAGGCGTTTCGCGGCTGCTCCCATCTTGGTCCAATCGGACCCCTCCTATCAATTTATTGTTGAGGCTGACGTCTCTGACTCTGGGGTGGGAGCAGTTCTGTCCCAATGATCAAGTCTGGATGAGAATCTTCATCCCTGTGCCTTCTTTTCTCACTGGCTGTGCCCCGCAGAATGGAATTACAACGTGGAGAACCGGGAGCTACTGGTGGTCAAGCTAGCGTTGGAGGAATGGAGGCACTGTCTGGAGGGGGCAGAACAACCGTTTATTATTTAGACTGATCATAAGAACCTGTGATATATTCAGACCGCCAAACTCTTGAACTCCCGCCAGGCCCGTTGGGCATTATTTTTTGGCCGATTCAAGTTTCCTCTCACTTACCGTCTGGGGTCCAAGAACGGGAAACCTGACGCGCTCTCCCGCCAATACAATTCCAAGGAGGACATTTCCAGCCCAGAGACTATCCTCCCACCATCCTGTGTGGTGGCAACCCTCACTTGGGAGATTGAGTCCATAGTAAAAGAGGCCCAGCGGGATGACCTTGACCCCTTGCAACAGATCCGCCGATCACGTCTTTGTGCCTGATTCTGTCAGGCCTCAGGTTCTCCGGTGGTGGCACACATCTACGTTCACCTGCCACCCCAGGTGTGATCGGACACTGTCTCTCCTGAAAAGGCACTTTTGGTGGCCTTCCATGGAGGCAGATACCCGTTCCTATGTCTCTGCATGTTCCGCTCATGCCCGCGGAAAAGCCTCCCATCGGCCACCTGCTGGATTACTTCGTCCCCTACCTGTCCCTGGCCGTCCTTTGTTGCACATCGCCCTAGATTTCATCACCGGTCTACCCCTTCATACGGAAACACCGCTGTGCTCACCGCGGTAGGCTGGTTCTCCAAGACAGTGCACTTTGTAGCCCTCCCTAAACTCCCTTCTGCACAGGAAACTGCAGACCTTCTCGCCTGCCACGTCTTCCGCCTCCACGGAATTCCTGTGGATATCATCTCTGATCGGGGTCCCTAATTCGTCTCGCAGGTATGGAAGTCCTTCTGTCAAGCCCTGGGTGCCTCTGTTAGCCTGTCACCTGGCTTCCATCCACAGACGAATGGACAAACGGAACGGGTCAACCAGGATTTGGAAACGGCGCTACGTTGCATAACAACCAACAACCCGTCTACCTGGAGTGACCACCTCGCGTGGGTAGAGTATGCCCACAACTCTCTGGTTAGTACGGCCACTGGAAGATCTCCCTTTTGCTCCCTTGGGTACCAACTCCCGCTGTTTCCCACTCAAGAAGAGGAAATTGCGGTGCCGTCTGTTCAGGCCCATATCGATCGGTGTCACAAGGTTTGGGAGGACACATGCACGGCTCTGCTCAGATCAGCCGATCGCAACCGGAGCATTGCCGATTGCCATCGGACTCCGGCACCTGAGTATTGACCTGGGCAGAAGGTGTGGCTATTGTCCAAAGACATTCCTCTCAAGAACGAGCCTAAGAAACTTGCCCCTTGCTTCCTGGGACCTATCGAAGTCGAAAATATCATCAAACCCACAGCAGTCCAACTTAAGCTACCTAAGTCTATGCACATCCACCCTACTTTTCATGTTTCCCAATTAAAACCAGTTTCTATCAGTCTCTTGTGTCCTCCGACCGAAACCCCTCCACCCGCCAGAATCATCGACAACTACCTGGCATGTATCGTCTGGCGGCTACTGGATGTGCAGCGTCAGGGCAAGGGCCTCCAGCACCTGGTCGACTGGGAAGCGTACGGCCCAGAGGAGCGTTCCTAGGTTCCCCGCTCCTTCGTCCTGGACCTTTCCCTCATCCAGGACTTCCATCCGGACAAGCCTGGAGGATCGCCTGGAGGCTCCTGCTGTGGGGGGGGGTGCGGTAATGTCATTGTCCCGACTGGTACTTCCCCAGTTTGCTATTAGCCCCTTGATTGGGCCTTAATCCCCTCGGCTGATTTCCAATTGTTCCCAGTTCCATTAATTACAGCACACCTGGTTTCCATCAGGGAATGCAGGATAAGAACCCTGGTGTCACAGCAATGAGCTGCCAGTTCGACGGTCAATTCTAGTATGTGTAAACCTCGTTTCCTGATCCCGTAGGACTGTTAGTTTCTATCTCTGCACCATTCGCTGGATATTCTACGTGAACCTTGTCTCCGAGTCAAGACTCTCCTGGGTGTCTGCTCCACGTTCGCGACTGCACTAGCGCCTCGCGACCTTGTCTCCATGCCTGTGTCCTGCACTTGGGTTCATCCTCAGTCACGTCCTTGCAACGCACAGAGTATTAACTCTATAGTCTTCCACTTGAGAGCTGCTGAATTCTTCATGGCTGTTGAATTCCTTTCCATAGAAAGCATTTATTACCAAGGTTTCAAACTTATTCTAAAGACAAACTCACTCATGTATGCCACTATGCAATTCCCCCGAGTATACACACACCGCTCTGACATCCTGAAAGGTCCATAATCACCTATCACAACTGGTGGCCTTGTTTCACTAAGCTATGTAAAACTGTTCCATAGCTGGTCCCTTACACAAACACTCATGCACACACATGCAATACATTTTTATATCTACCATTTCAGCTCTCTGCCATATTCTTTGGTACTTCAAGACCCCATGGTAATTGACCTGAACAGATCTAAGTGTGAGGTTCTACTCTTAAAAATACTCATACCCTTAGACTGTCTAAGTTGCTAGCCACACAGTGAGTCACAAAAGTCTCCCGGATGAGCCGCCAAATGTTGTGATCATGAACAAAGTCACGGGACAGACACTGAAGTTGGTGATAGAGAAGTTTTTGTTTGTCACAACAATCAAGCATTCTTCTGGAGCCACTCTTGGTAGAGGCTCACAAACTCAAAGTACATCACATTTACACGTATACCACTTTGGATACTGTTGGTAGGATGATCTAGCAGAGGAAAGTCATAGTGGTCAGGTTTCTGGCACTGAGCCTGACTCTGAGACTCAGAAGGGAAAAGGGGAGAAGAGATGTGCTCCGGTGGTAGGGTATTCGTTAGCTAGCGAAACAGAAAGGATGTTCTGTGGATGAGAACGAGATTCCTGGGCAGTATGTTGCCTTCTGGGTGCCAGGGTCCAGGATATCTCAGATCAAGTCCTTACTCTTCTTAATTTTGAGTTCGAACAGCCAGAGGTCTTAGTCCATGTAGGTACCAATGACATGAGTGCAAGGTTCTACAAGGGAAGTTCAGGAGTTAGGTGCAAAGTTAAAGGGCAGGACCTCCAGGGTTATGATCTCAGGATTGCTACCTGTGAAACATGCTGGTGAGGCCAGAAATAGGAAAACTGTACAGTTTAACATATGGAATTTCTGGAAGCATTTCAGAAGGCACAGGATATATACATCCCTAAATGAAAGAAATATTCTAAAGGAACGATGACACACCAGTGGCCAACAAGAGAAGTCATAGCCACCAAGCAAGCCAAAGAGAGAGCATGTAATAGAGCAAAAATCAGTGGGAAATTAGAGGATTGGGAAGCTTTTAAAAACAAACAGCAGGCAACTAAAAAAGAAATTAAGAAGATAAAGATGGATTGCAAAAGGAAGCTAGTCAGTAATATTAAAGAGGATACCAAAGTTTCTTCAGATAGATAAAGTGTAAAAGAGAAGCAAGATTGGATATTGGACTCCTGGAAAATAATGCTGAAGAAGTATTAACGGGGAATGAGGAAATAGTGGTTGGACTGAGTAAGTATTTTGAATCAATCTTCACTGTGGAAGACACTAGCATTATGGTTGAAGTTCCAGGTGTCAGGGGTCATGAAGTGTGTGAAGTTACCATTATTACAGAAAAAGTTCTTGGGAAACTGAAAGGTCTAAGGGTAGGTAAGCCACCTGCACCTGAAGGTGTACACCCCAGTGTTCTGAAAGAGCTGGCTGAAGAGATTGTGAAGGCATTAGTAATGATCTTTCAAGAATCACCAGATTCTGGGATGGTTCCGGGAGACTGGAAAATTGCGAATGTCACTCCACTCTTCAAGAAGGGAGAGCGACAGAAGAAAGGAAATTATAGGCCATTTAGTCTGACCTCAGTGGTTGGGAAGATGTTGGAGTCGATTATTAAGGATGAAGTCTCAGGATACTTGGAGGCACATGATAAATAAACCTTCATGGTTTCCACAAGGGAAAATCTTGCCTGACAAATCCGTTGGAATTTTTGATGAAATAGCAAGCAGGATAAACAAAGGAGAATTGGTTGATGTTGTAAACTTGAATTTTCAGAAGGCCTTTGAAAAGGTGCCACACATGAGGCTGCTTAGTAAGATATGAGCTTTCTATAGTATTATAGAAAGGATCCTAGCATGGATAAAGCAGTGGCTGATTGGCAGGAGGGAAAGAGTTGGAATAAAGGGAACCTTTTCTGGTTGGCTGCCAGTGACGAGTGGTGATCCACAGGGGTCTGTGTTGAGACCAATTCTTTTTATGTTATATGTCAATGATTTGGATGATGGAATTGATGGCTTTGTTGCAAAGTTTGCAGAAGACATGAAGATAGGTGGAGGGGCAAGTAGTTTTCGGGAAGTAGAGTGGCTACAGAAGGACTTAGATAGATTAGGAGAAAGGACAAGGAAAGGGCAAGGAAATGGCAGGTGGAATATAGTGTTGGGAAGTGTATGATCATACAATTTGGTAGAAGAAATGAAAGAATTCACTATTTTCTAAATGGAGAGAAAATACAAACAACTGAGCAATCAAGGAGCTTGGAAGTCTTTGTGCAGGATTCCCTAAAGGCTCATTTGCAGGTTGAGTCTGTGGAGAGGAAGGCAAATGCGATGTCCGCTTTCATTTCCAAAAGATGTGGAGAGGATGTTTTCTCTGCTTGGAAAGTCTAAGACCAGAGGACACAAAATAGAGGGGTGTGAATGTGCAGAATTCTTTGCCACAGGCAGCAGTGGAGGCCAAGCAGTGAAGGCAGACGTTGATAGATTCTTGATTGATCAGGGCATGAAGGGATATGGAGGGAAAGCATGAGATTGGGGCAGAGAGGAAAAATGAATCAGCCATGATGAAATGGTGGAGCAGACTCGATGGCCTAATTCTGCTCCTATATCTTACATCTTATGAATGGTAGGGGTATAGTGGGCTATGATTCTGCTGCAGGCATATGGGAGTAGGCAGCTTAAATGGCACAGCACAGGCTAGATGGGCTGAAGCCCTGTTTCTGTGATGTATTTCTCTACGACTTTATGTCTCTATAACTTTTCTATGACATTTTTATACCCTTAAGATCAATGGTAACAATGGGTGATTCAATACAGTTTCAATAGTTACCATGAAAACCTTTACTTCTATACTTTGTGTTGACAATGCTTCCCTTGAATTCCATATCTCCGGTGGAAGACATCTCTGAATCTTCAAATACCTTGGCTAGGATACTTTCTTTAATTTACACAAATTACTTAAACCTATAGTTGATGCAGGGTAATTAATTCGACACCATTGTCTTAATGTATGGTTGGTGCAAATGTTATATGAATGGTAGGGGTATAGTGGGCTATGGTTCTGCTGCAGGCATATGGGAGTAGGCAGTTTAAATGGCACAGCACAGGCTAGATGGAGTTCATACCATTAAATGCCTGTGCTTATAACTTCAACTCATTGCTTGTAATTTACAAAAAAAACCTGACGGCTGGTTTTTGCTTGAATGAATATCTACTGTGGTTGCAAACAAGAGAAAGCCTGCTGATGCTGGAAATCTGAGTAACACACATAAAATGCTGGAGGAGCCCAGCAGGCCAGGCAGCATCTAGGAAAAGAGTACAGTTGAAGTTTCAGGCCAAAGCCCTTCGGTGGTTGGGTTGAGTTGTTCTCTGATCCTGTTAATCCATTTGCAAATGTTTCATCACCATTCAAGGAGACATCATTGGTGTACAGTTCTGTTCATGTGTGGTGTGTCCTCAAAATGCTTGGCCTTTCGAAACTTATCATTCAGCTGATTGGTCATCATTAGGGAAACTGGAACTGTGACGTAGGGAGGGGCGGCTCATCGCTGATTGGTTGCATGGTGAACTCTGTGAGTTGTGGTCTGGAATTTTGCCTGCATTGGCTTATAAATAGGATTGAGGTTTACATGTCCGTTTTCAGAATTGTTTGCAGAAAACCATGCTTCTAGGAATTCTTTTCTAGGAATATCTACCATCTTAATTCAACTCCAGGATATGGGGGTAGGCAGTTTAAATGGTTTGGCACGGACAAGATGGGTCAAAGATCCTGCTTCTGTGCTGGTACTTTTCAATGACTCTCTGACTCTATGGCTCCCTAATAGCTGATTACCTGTCTGTATATTTGGCCACTTCTGCCTGTTAATGCATCATTCATGTAGAAAAGTCCGAAGCAATTCTGAGAGTGCCGGCACATCAAGGACCTGCTTGCGTTCAACAGATAAAATTTTCTGATAAAATTCTCTCTACCAACACAAATATTGCAAGCACTTTGCAATCAAGTATTGAAGCCACTGAGCCTACAACTTAGAATCAGGATACTTATCCCATTTAATCCTGCATTGATTTCCCCCATTAGCCACCTACCATTCACAATTCTTTATTTAATGATTCAATTACATCACTCTATTCCCTTCTTCCTCCTATTCCTGCCCAGTTTCCCTTAATTAGGTTATTTGTCTCAAATATTTCTTGTGGTAGTGAGCTTCACATTCATATATCCTCATGAAATGCACGACCATTTCACCCACAAAGTCTATGCCAATTCCCAGAGCAACTCCACTTATCTTATGACACTCACTTATTTTCCTGTAACCATCTCTCTCAAACGTTCTCATCAACTACACTCACCTACACTACAATCACCAGTTAAACTAGCAGCATGTCTTTGCCGGTGTGGGAGGAAGTCAAAGAGTTAGGAAAAGCAGCAAACTCCACCCTGACAGCGCTGGAAGTCAGAATCAAAGCTCGATCACTGGAGCTGGGTAGTTGGGTTGGGCGGGGTGGGATTGGTTAGCAGCACAACCTGCATTGGTAAAAGAGCTTCACCTAGATTCCCTGTTGGAGTTGGTGATCACCTTAAGTTTATTATGTCTAGTTTTCGACTCTCTATAAAGTGAAAATGTTGATTAGAAAGACTTGGACAGGCAATAGTATATATTTTTCAGTGCTGCTTCTCTGAGAATATTCTATTTCTGTAATGCTATTGCATGTTATTGTGCTCACTTCCATATAGATGCAAGTAGTGAAATGCAAGAGAACGTGCAAAGGAAAGCGTGCTCAGGTCGTTCAGTAGCACCCAATTCCCAGGAGTGGAAGATCAAAGACCCAAACAGTGGCTGACATAAAACATAAAGTAGGCTGCATCTGTGGAGAGGGTCACAGAGCTAATGTTTCTGCTAATAACTTCTTGTCAGAGATAATATTTCAGGCCAGTGATCAATAACATCGAATTTATTTGCTTCCTCACAGCTTTCCAGCATCTGCAGAGTTTTTGCTTTTCCCGTGTTGTACAATGAACCCCTGCTGTGTCTTAGAGGATGCCATTAACTTCCAGTCCAATTTATCCGATTCTTTGAAAACGTTCAATTTTCTCTTTTCTTCTAAAGACTGCACTGTTTTGGTGACCTATTTCTGATGGGGATGAATTCATTTTTTACACCATCATTCTGATTCTTTATTTTATTTTTTGTAGTATGGAAATCAGACTTTTTCATAATAAGGGCTAACCAAGGTTCCATAGGGTTCTGAACCTCTGAGCAATATTCCCTCTAATTTGTAATGATCAGTGTGCGCAAAAATTTTGTGCTGTGCAATTTTTTCCCCCAGTGGCAGCATGTGCACATTGAATTGTATATACAGAGGTATTCATTTTACCCACTTGCAAAACACCGTTAGTAAGAACTTTGATCTCCTCTGGGTTTGATTATTTTTGCTCTTGTTCATCTGCACTCTCATAAAACATACACAGCAGGCCTGAAGCGGGTAATGAAGGATTTTCTTGCCAAGAGCTTTTACACATTGTCCATGTGTGATTTGCTTGCTAAATGGCACTTTAAAAAGTCAAGTTTCCAAATATCACTCACTTCATCCCACTTGCAAATTCTCCTACAACTTTTGCTTTGTGACAATAAACATCTGTAACATCTGTTTCTGTCTTGTTCAGAAATATTTCTCATAGCTGCACGTTCCTGATCTCATGAGCTTTCAGTGTAGCAGTTTCTAGTGTTTCTTTCTTTCTTTTTAAATCTTTTTATTGAGTAAGTATACAAAAAAGGTAAGCCATATAAACATTAATACAATGTTAAAGTATAATAAAATTCCAAAAGATAACAATACCAAAAAGAAAATACTACAAACAATGTAATTTAAGCATAAGAAACCAAGATAACATAATAGTATACTAGATTTTATATATATCAATGGAAAAAAAGAAAAAAAAAAACCCAAAAAAAAACCCACCGTGCAACTAACTAAAAGCAAAACAAAGCAATGGGCTAACTTGAAACCAAACAGAGTTAAACTTAAAATCACGTCCTCAATCCCGACCTCCATTAAAACAGTGAAAAAAAACAAGAAGGGTAAATATTACATTAAATGAAAATATCGAATAAAAGGTCCCCAAATCTGTTCAAATTTAAATGAAGAATCATAAAGGTTACTTCTAATTTTCTCCAGATTCAAACATAAAATCGTCTGAGAAAACCAAAAAAAGGTAGTTGGAGCATTAAGCTCTTTCCAATGTTGTAAAATACATCTTTTCGCCATTAAAGTAAGAAATGCAATCATTCTACGGGCTGAAGGGGAAAGATTACTAGAAATTTTAGGTAGTCCAAAGATAGCAGTAATAGGGTGAGGAGAGATATCTATATTTAATACCTTAGAAATAATATTGAAAATATCTCTCCAAAAAGTTTCCAAAGTAGGGCAAGACCAAAACATATGAGTTAAAGAGGCTATCTGCCCCGAACATCTATCACAGAAAGGATTAATATGCGAGTAAAAACGCGCTAACTTATCTTTGGACATATGTGCTCTATGCACCTCTTTAAATTGAATTAGGGAATGTTTAGCACAAATAGAGGAAGTATTAACTAATTGTAAAATCTGCCCCCAATCATCCACAGAAATGGTAAGCCCCAATTCCTGTTCCCAATCTACCCTAATCTTATCAAATGGAGCTTTCCTGAGTTTCATAATAATATTATAAATCATAGCCGATGCACCTTTCTGACATGGATTAAGGTTAATTATCGAATCTAAAATATATATAGGAGGAAGCATTGGAAAGGAAGGAAGTATAGTACTTAGAAAATTTCTAACTTGTAAATATCTAAAAAAATGTATTCTTGATAGGTTATATTTATTAGATAATTGTTCAAAAGACATAAGGGAACCATCTAAAAATAAATCCAAAAACCGTAAAATACCCTTAGTCTTCCAAGTTTGAAAAGCGCGATCCGTAAAAGAGGGAGGAAAAAATATGTTACCTAAAATAGGAATCGCTAACCCGAATTGATTAAGATCAAAAAATTTTCTGAATTGAAACCAAATACGCAAAGCATATTTAACGATCGGGTTAGAGACCTGCTTAAGGCGTTTCGAATCAAAAGGAAGAGATGAACCTAAAATAGAACCAAGTGTATAACCCTGAACAGATTGTAATTCCAATGCTACCCATTTAGGAATAGATAGTATATCCCGGTCAAGTAACCAAAATTTCATATGTCGAATATTAATAGCCCAATAATAAAATCTAAAGTTAGGTAATGCTAAACCTCCATCTCTCTTAGCTTTCTGTAAATGTATTTTACCCAGTCTCGGATTCTTATTCTGCCAAATAAATGAAGAAATTTTAGAGTCGACTTTATCAAAAAAAGATTTAGGAACGAAAATTGGTAATGCCTGAAACACATATAAAAATTTTGGCAAAAAAAACATCTTAACTGCATTAATACGACCAATCAAAGTTAAATATAAAGGAAACCATTTCGATGAAAGTTGAGTAATATGGTCTATTAATGGTAAAAAGTTAGTCTTAAATAAATCTTTATGTTTACAAGTAATTTTAATCCCAAGATATGAAAGGTAATTATTAATCAATTTAAATGGAAATTTATAATATAAGGGAAGATGTTTATTAATCGGAAAAAGTTCACTCTTACTAAGATTTAATTTATAACCTGAGAAAAGACCAAATTGTGCTAATAACTCTAAAACAGCAGGAATAGATCTCTCAGGATTAGAAATATATAAAAGTAAATCATCAGCATAGAGTGATAATTTATGGGACTTTAATCCCCGAGTTATCCCAGTAATATTTGAAGATTCTCGAATAGCAATTGCAAGAGGTTCTAATGCAATATCAAATAATAGGGGACTAAGAGGACAGCCTTGTCGAGTACCACGAAAGAGAGGAAAAAAAGGTGAGTTTAAAGAGTTAGTCCGAACCGAGGCTACAGGGGAGTGATATAACAGTTTAATCCAGGATATAAATTTCAGGCTAAAATTAAACATTTCAAGCACCTTAAATAAATAAGGCCATTCTACTCTATCAAAAGCTTTCTCGGCATCTAAAGAAATAACACACTCAGGAACATTTTGTGAGGGAGTATAAACGATATTTAACAATGTACGAATATTATAAAAAGAGTAACGACCTTTAATAAAACCCGTTTGGTCTTCCGAAATAATAGAAGGAAGTACTTTTTCTAGTCTATTTGCTAATAACTTAGAAAAAACTTTAGAATCAACATTTAATAAAGATATTGGTCTATAAGATGCACATTGAGCAGGGTCTTTATCCTTCTTTAGTATTAAAGAAATTGATGCTCTATTAAAAGATTCCGGAAGTTTACCAAGTTTCAAAGAAGCCTCAAAAACCTTATAGAGCCAAGGAATCAATAAAGAAGCAAAACATTTATAAAATTCAACGGTAAACCCATCAGGGCCAGGAGCTTTCCCCAGATTCATAGAAAAAATAACATTCTTAATCTCATCCATTGTAATGGAAGTATCTAATAAAGAAGACATATCCTGTGAAATCTGAGGAAAGTCTAACTTATCTAAAAAATCATTCATATATTTAGAATCTCGAGGAGACTCTGATTGATATAAAGAAGAATAAAAATCACAAAAGGTTTGATTAATCCCCACATGATCCAATATCAATCGATCATTTTGGTTATAAATCTGATTGATTTGAGATTTAACATAATTAGATTTCAATTGATTAGCCAGCAGCTTGCCAATTTTATCACTGTGAACATAAAAATCACTTCTTGTTTTCTTTAATTGGTTTACAATCGAGGACGAGAGTAGTAAACTGTGTTCCATTTGAAGTTCAGTTCTTTGTTTGTATAGCTCCTCAGAAGGAGCCATAACATATTTCTTATCAATTTCTTTAATCTTGTCCACAATTGCCATCTCCTCCTGCTTCTGTTTCTTCCTCAAAGCAACGGAATACGAAATAATCTGACCCCGAATATAGGCTTTAAAAGTGTCCCAAAGAGTGTTAACCGAAATATCTTCTGTATGGTTAATTATAAAAAAAAGCTCAATCTGTTCATTCATAAAATTAACAAAGTCCGAGTCCTGAAGCAACAGCGAATTAAAACGCCATTGTCTATTGTTTGGTATATTGGCCATAATTTTAATAGAAAGCTTAAGTGGAGCATGATCCGAAATGGTTATAGAATCATAATCACATTTAATCACTGAAGGAATGAGACGAGAATCAATAAAAAAATAATCAATTCTTGAATAGGAATGATGAACATGTGAAAAAAAGGAAAAATCTTTTTCCTGAGGATGCAGAAAACGCCAAATATCCGTCGACCCAGAATCAGAAAGGAAAAAATTAATCAAATTTGCAGATTTATTAGGTAAAGTCCGTAAAGGAGCCGAACGGTCCAAAGCTGGAGATAAACAGGTATTAAGATCTCCGCCCCAAATCAATGAAAACTCGTTCAAATTCGGAAACTGATCAAACAATGATTTATAAAATTCCGGACAATCCATATTAGGAGCATAAACATTAACCAAAACTACTTTTTTATTAAATAGTAAACCACTAACCAATAAAAATCTACCATTCGGATCAGAGATAATATCCTGTTGTATAAAAGTAACTGAGGAATCTATAAAAATAGAGACGCCTCGAATCTTAGCATTGGAGTTCGAATGAAATTGTTGTCCCTTCCAGAATTTGAAAAAACGTAGTCTGTCCCCCCTCCGTACATGGGTCTCTTGTAAAAATAAAATTTGTGCTTTAAGTCTCCGGAACACTTTAAAAACTTTTTTTCTTTTAATAGGATGATTAAGACCATTAGTATTCCAGGAGACAAAATTAATAATAGACTCCATAAATCCTAAAGTCAACCCACAACAAGGAGGATTGACAATAGGCACGACCCACAAACCCGGAGAGGAAACAGAACATACAAAAGATACCGGGGAAAAGGACGCAACCAGTACTTCAATAATGTATATAGCCCAAAGAAAAACAAACTAAAACGTGAAGCCCCTCCCGCCACCCCCCAGCCCAAGACCCCAAGGCAAAATCTAAAGCAGACCCGCCAGAAAGAAGCAAGCGCTAAAACTACCCCCATGACTTCCGGTATACGCTCCCTAAAAAAAAGGTATAAATATGAAAAGGATCAGCTAATTGTAAAACAGTAAAAAAATAAGTAAAAAAAAGTTAGCTCAATTAGAATACACACAGAACAGAACAAAAGCCGGAAAATATATATTAAAAAAAAAACCACAATAAACCTCAAACTCATGAATAGACACAGCAACAAAAAAAATAGGATTATTAACATAAAGTGATTATAAAAAGCAAAACAGAATAAAATTTAAACAAAAACTACAAAATTTAAGGCCGCACAGGAAATACGTAAGATGACAAAAGGGAAGTAACCACCCAGAATCCCCTGGGAAAAGAAAGAAATGACGCAGTTAAAAAGAAAGTTTAGTAGCCATATTAAGAAATCGAAAGTAAACTTTTCTGCCCAAATAGGGCACAGAAAAGTTAAAACCAACCAATTCACAGCCTCCGATCGACGGAGAAAATTAAAAAGAAAGCAATTAAGATGTTGGAGATGAAAGTTGATCCAGATAACTCTGGGCATCCGATGGAGAATCAAAAAAACGAAGGGCTCCATCTGACATGCGAATCCTTAGACGTGCAGGGTACAGCAGCGCTGGTCTTAAATCCCTCTTATAGAATTCCGACATCACGGATCTGTAACGGACCCGTTGGTCCCAGATTGGTTTACTGAAATCTTCCACGAATCGGAACTTAAGATCCGAAAAATCAATGAAACCTTTAGATCGAGCGAATCGAAACAGTCTCTCCTTGTCTTGAAAGTAATGAAAACGTAAGATAACATGCCTAGGTCTATCTGACCTAGACGAGTATGATGGGATTCTGTGAACACGATCCAGTAGCGGTGGTTGGTCAGGAAATACAGTAGGGAATGCATCTTTTAAAAGTTGGGAGAAATATTTCATGGAGTTGTTACCTTCAACGGCTTCCCTCACGCCAATCATTCGTAAATTCTGCCGTCGCATTCTAGATTCCAAGTCAGAGTTTTTAAAAGTCAAAAAGTCAAGTTTCTTCTTCATTACATTAATTGTTTCTTCGATTTTCCCCATCTTAAGCTCACTTTGTTGCGCGAATTTTTGAAGATCAGATATAGCCGACTGATGTTCCGCAATACATGTTTGCATCTTATCAATTAAATCGGCAATTTTCTGGAAATTAGTTGAAATTTCCGTATGAATCAGGTCTTTAACAAAGCCTGCAATTTCTGTACGAATCATCTCCCTAACAGAGGTTGAAATTTCCCTCTGAATTAACTCCGATATCGCTTTCAAAGTCACCGGTGATTCAGTCGGAGGGAGATCCGTAGCTTTCGGTTTAACCGGAGGTTTACCATCCTTGCCATCTTTCTCGTTCTTAGACATAGCAGATCTAAGTTCCATCCAGTTGTCGGAGAATTCAGTTTAATTCAAAGTATTGTAAGAGTTGATGCCTTAATGGTTAATTAAAGTATAGCTGACCATAGAGAAAAAAAACTCAGAGGTAATGGAGCGAGTCAAGAACGCGACTTCACTCCATGAGCGCTACCGGAAGTCCCTCTAGTGTTTCATGAAGCCATTCCACTTTAAATAAATTAGCAATTCTTTTGCGTTTCACTCTCTTTACTTCTCTAAAATTTGACATAGTGAATCAATAATTTCTTCAATAAAAACAGTATAAAAAAGTCAATCCTAAAATCTGCAGACAAGTCATTGCAAACTCCATGTTGTCAACACCGTCAGCATCAGAAACTGGAAGAAGAACTGTGATCTTGTACAATTGTTAAATGTATTCAACATGCCAACAAAGTAGAGGGTGACAACCCTTTGTGCACAGTTTAAATTCCTTTGTGCACTTGTAGCAAAAGATGTGTGCACACACACACGTACACCTTAGAGGGGATGTTGCCTCTGAAAAAGAGCTTTAATCCTTAATCCAAGAACACAGACTCAGTTTACAATCAGATCAGCCTTGATCTTATTAAAGGATGGAGCGGGCTTGAGAGACTGAGTGGTCCAACCATGCTTTTAATTCATATGATTGTACTTTTGGTTGTGTACTAAAGTGGCTTCATCCCATCAAACCAAAAAAAATGAATGAACTAGCAGGTCTACCAACTATGAAGTTGGTGTGCGTCCTTCAAATTAGGCGATCCTGACCTTCACAAAGAAATCAAAATATGACCTGCAGATCGTTAGCAGAGGCACAAAGAGTCAACACCAGTCTAAAGCTGAGTTCCAGACCAGTCATCAGTTGTGGGGCAATAACAGGCTCCTGATTATCGGAAGTCACTTCCATTGTGATTTGATAATTTAGAAATTGCAGCGTTTTTCTCATTGGATAGCTGCCTGGTGTCCAGTTTCCAATATCCTGGGTGTATAAAATAGCATGTGGAAGGGGCTTGCTCTCTTTAATGATTAATATACCTATTCAAAGCCAGCGTATTTCCTGTCTCACTAGTCAGACCCGTGAACCTGATTCAACATTACAAGGCTACAGAATGAAGTCAGGCAGCATCACTGACAACCGCACATTCCTTCCTAATGAACTCAACACAATCTAAAAACGCAAACACGAGGAAATCTGCAGATGCTGGAATTTCAAGCAATACACATAAAAGTTGCTGGTGAACGCAGCAGGCCAGGCAGCATCTCTAGGAAGAGGTACAGTCGACGTTTCGGACGAAGGGTCTTGGCCCGAAATGTTGACTGTACCTCTTCCTAGAGATGCTGCCTGGCCTGCTGCATTCACCAGCAATTTTTATGTGTGTTGCTCAACACAATCTAAGTAGCTTTTGGAAAAGAATGGATTTGAGTTTAGATTCTGATTTATTTATTCCATGTACAGGTACATTGAAACATGTTGTGACATGTGTCACTTGCTTTAACAACCAGCACAACCAAGGATGCCCTGGGGGCAGCCTACAAGTGTCGCCACACATTGCAGTGCTAACACAGCAACCCACAATGTTCCACAGAACAACACAAGTAAGAACAACAATAACAACAAAGCACAACAGCAAAACAAGCCCCTTTTCCATGGACTGGAATGTCATCATTCAGCATGACAGCCTCCAATGTATCTAAATGCATAGTTACTGTTGAAAATGTATGACCGGAGAGTAAATCCACAGAAAGCATCGATGGATGGAGTCTCTGGTTATGCCCTTTGATCCTGTATAGATCAGCTGGTGATGGTATTTGTAGACATTGTTAACCTCTCTCTGTTTCAATCTTAGGTCCCACCTGCTTCAAGCAGAACCCTATCATCTCAGTATCTAAGAAAAATAAGTTAATATGCCTCAATGACTACCACCTTGATGCTTTGACATCCACCATCATGAAATACTTCAAGTGGCTGGTCCTGGCATGCATTAACTCCAGTTTTCCAGACAACCTCCGCCCACTGCAATTCCCTGACCACCAAAACAGGCCAGCAGTGGATGTCATCTCTCTGATCCTACACACACCTCTGGAATGTCAGGACAGTAAAATACCTACATTAGACTATTGTTTAACGACTGCAGGTCCACTTTCAATATTATACTTCCAAGCAAACTCTTCTCCAAACTCCTCTCCAAACTCCTAGACTTGAGACTAAACATTTCCCTTTGCAACTGGATCCTGACTCCCCGACCAACAGACTGCAGTCAGCAGGGGAAGGCAGCAACACCTCTTCCATGATTATCCTCTACACTGGTGCCCCAAAAGGCTGCACCTTCAGACCCCTCTTACATCCTGGATACTCACGACTGCGTTGCCAGATTCTGCTCTACTGCATCTACAAGTTTGCAGATGATACATTTATAATAGGCCATTTTTCAATAACGAGGCGTCAAATTACAAGATGGAGATAGAAAGCCTAGTGACATGGGGTCATAACAACAACTTTCAGCGCTATGTTAGCGAAACAATATAATCAGTCGTTGACTTTAGAATGGGGGCTCCCATTTACGTCAGCAGTGCTGGGGTTGAGACAGTTGAGAGCTTCAAGTTACTTGGAGTGATAATTACCATTTGTCTTTCTTTGTTCAACAATGTTGAAGCCATGTCATATTGATGTTGAAAATTCAGCAGTGCCCCTACTTCATCAGGGCGTAGAAGAAAGTTGGCATGTCTCCTTTGTCACATACCAATTTTTATCAATGCACCATACAAAGTGTCCAATCGAGATGCATCATGGGTTGGCATGGGAACTGCTCTGCCTGTAACTTCCAGAAACTGCAGAGCATTGTAGATACAGCTCAGTACATCACAGAAACCAGCCTCCCCTCCATGGACTCTGTCTGCACTTCTTGCTGCCTTGGTAAATCAGAATCAGATTCAGGTTTATTATCACTGTCTTATATGACGTGAAATTTATTGTTTTGAGACAGCAGAACAGTGCAAAGACATAACATTACTATAAATTAACAAATAAATAAATAGAAGGATCTTGGCCTGAAAAATTGGCTGTTTATTCCCTCCCTATAGATACTACCTGACTTGTTGAATTCCTCCAGCATTTTGTATGTGTTGTTCTAGATTTCCAACATCTGCACAATAACTTGTGTAAAAGCAGTGTTCACCGGTTCATGGACCTTTCCTGAATCTGATGATGGAGGGGAGTTTTCACTGAGTGTGAGTTTTCAGGCTCCTGTACCTTCACCCTGATAGTATTAATGAGTACAGGGCATGTCCTGATGCTGACAGTCTTTAATAATGGATGCCACATTCTTGAGGTGTCACCTGTTGAGGATGTCCTCAGTGGTGGGGAAATTTGTGATCAAATTGGCTGAGTCTACAAGCTTTTGCAGCTTCTTTTGTTCCTGTTGATTGGAACTTCCATACCAGGCTGTGCTGTAACCAATCAGAATGCTCCCTATCATACATCTATAGAGGAGGAGAAGATGTCGGCGCAATGGCAGCGCGCGCGGCCTCTCTGGTGAATGATATCTGTAATCAGTCAAGTAGGGGACCATGTACAATTCTGATTTGATGGAGACGGACGTGAGAGCATGGAGGAACATCTGGAAAACTTCTGAAATGCCCGCTTCGCTGCCGCTGCTACTGTGTGGTAACCGGAATCTCTGGAGCAGAAGGCCCGAATCCTCGGCTTTGCTTGTTTCAGCGGCCAGGTCTAGGTCGAAGGCGCTCGGCAGAGGATGGCGCTCGGGAGGCTGTATCAGAGGGGCTGGTCGGAGGCTCGAAGTTTTCGGACAGACGGACTCAGTGTCGGCTGTGGTTGGCTGCTTCCAAGGCATCGGCAAGTTGACGGTGCCTGGAGGTTTATGTCAGGGAGTTCCTCCCTTTTGCTGCCTGCTATCGGGGACTCGGAGTCAATCGACTCGGGGACTTTGAGACCATTTTTACCGTCCCCATGGTTTGTTCTTCATCAAATTATGGTATTGCTTTGCACTGCTGTAACTATAAATTATAATTATGTGGTTCTGTTGGTGTTAGTCGTCAGTTTGTCCTGTTCTCTGTGATAACACTCCGGAGAAAAATTGTATCATTTCCTAATGCATGTATGCATTTCTAAATGACAATAAAAGAGGACTGAGTGTTCTTATAATCTAATCTAATCTAATTTGCAAGAGTCTTTAGTGACATACCAAATCTTCTCAAACTCTTAACAAAGTGGAGTTGCATTCTCCATGAACGTATCAATGTGTTGCACCCAGGGCAGACCTCTGGTGATGTTAACACTTTGGAATTTAAAGCTGCTCACCATTTTCTACCACTGATCCCTTAATGAGAACTTGTGTGTGTTCAACCAAGTTCGCCTTCCTTGTCTACAATCAATTCCTTGGCTCTGCAGACACTGAGTGTTAAGTTGTTGTGAACACTCAACCAGCTGATCTATCTCACACCTATATGCCTCCTCATTACCAGCTGACATCTTATCAACAGATGACAGTTAATTCATGTTCTTTTCTTCAGGGCCTTTGCATGTATAGTAAGTATAGTGGAACATCAGGATGGGAATTCCTCAGAGATCTTCAGTTTTTCTTATATGATCACCATATTCTGAGAGACAAAGCTATGCACTAGGGTAAGAGCTTGAATTGCAATTTGCTTATTGATCTAGACACTTCCTAGTTAGTGATACACCAGTCAGCATGAGTAGACCCTGGTAACAAAGAGAACTGAAGTTTGTTCTATGAAATTGCAACCCTCTCTCAGACCTTCTCAGTTAAACACAAACCGAATCCTTGAAGCTATCGCTGAGAAGGACAGTGCTGGACGTATGTACAACAGTCAGGGACTGGCAGGTGTGCATGCACACTATCCCTAACAACAGGGAAAATAAAGGAGTTCAAGTGATCATTGGTGGATTGGCAGCAGTGGGAATTGCAAGGTTGTCTGGAAATTCAGTGCTACCTCTGTGAAGTTTCAAATGTGGCTCTCAGGTGAATCCATGCTGAATGTCAACACACCCACGTGGACCTTCACTAGCTAATAGCTGTCTTCTTATACAGAATGACAGAGAGCTTAATTGTGGCTTGATTCATGTCATTGATCTTCAAAGTATGTTTGTAGCAGTGGCAGATCTAGGGCTGACATTGGACAGTGATAATAGTGAAAGGGGAGAAAGGCACGAGTCATCTCATCCCCCACCTCCTTGAGAATTGTCTCAAAGTGTCATCTTGTTTCTGATTAGCTAACTGTCCCAGCACAGAGGCAGTTTTGTTGGACAATAACGTGATGTCACAACAATGCAATCTGCAGCTTTGTGCAAAGAAAAAAAAAGCAAAAGAGACTAAGTAGTTGCTTTATTTCCTAAAAAAATATCCACCTAGATCAGAAAATAAGAGAAATAATTATAAATATGTTATCCACTTTTATCATTGCATAACTGAAACATTATCATGGATCTGTAAGGGACTAAAGAATATTCTTAATCATTGATACAGTTTAAGTCTATTCCTGCATGAATCGTGGCCTTCAGTAATGGAGGCATTACTGGAGCAAATTGGATCCAAATACACTGAACTCTCACTAGTCTCCAAGAGCCATAATTCATTAAGACCTTGACATCATCATGGATTTTCTTTCCTTCCATATTAAGGAGCTAGTGTAAAATACTCAAATGCAATCATGAGTAATTCAGAAACAATGTGTTGTGAAACTGTTAGGGCGTATTCTGGAGTTAGGGTACATAGCAAATATTAATGCTAACTAGTGTTACGTAACCGGCAACAATGAATATCAATTGAGACAGGTTATATAAAAACAACCAAGCATTTATTAAACACGTATAAGCGATAAGGAAAAAAAAAGCAAAGGAAAACTTTAACCGGAGGCTAACAGGTACACAGCCGTTCACTAACTTCACTCGGCTCTGGTTCTTAAAGCGTTAAATGCGAAAACAGTTCTTAAAGCGATACAGTCAGATATAGTTCTCAAAGCGATAACTTCGAAAGTCCAACAGTTTTACGCATTCAATTGGGAGAGACTTCTCTGGAGAAGGATTTCTTCACAGACGCAACTTTACTGCTGGTTCTGTCCACAGGATTCATGATGCCAAAAGTAAACAGTTTAAATTGACTGACCTTAAATTCCTTTAGAGAGAGATAGCACCTTTTTGCATGAACTCATTGCCCTTTTGCAGGAGTTATCTCGATGCAGGTACTGCTCCAACGAAGACTCAATAAGGTAGATTCTTTATTAAACTGCCAAGCGATGCTGACTTCTCTTGATCCTTCGATGAATTCTTCTCTCTCGGAATTGAGTAAATTGGCACTTCCAGCCACAAATTCCCAGTCCAGATATACTGTATCTTATAAGAGAATGCACCCTCCATTTTAAAATTGAAACTATGTCACAAAAACAAACACGCAACAGAAACGGAGGCACAACACGTTCTACCTGGAAATCTACAAACTCAAAAAGACTAACTGCGTCACCTGGGTCGACCCTTATATAGTCACGGGGCACATGTCATCAAGTGACCTCACATCGGCGGGAAAATCACATCAGGTGGCCTCCAAAAGACCTTTACATCATTCTCACAAAAAAAACCAGATCTCCTTGAGCATGTAACACTAGCAACCAATCTTCAGATCTGAATATGAATTTTAGATCAGGTTTAAAATGCAGCTCAGAACAGGAAACATCCAGTTGACTTGAGATGTCTGCATATGCATGAATGCAATCAACGCACCATTGTATGAATACGACTCAGAGACCACAGTAATTAATACTCATTTTGAGTGTAATGATGGGAAGATTCAGCCATTTGAAAAATTGCATGTGTAATGTCATGGGTAAGATTTCTACTGCTAAGTTTTGAGTTTCTCTCTCTCTCCCTCTCCTCATTTTGATATCTACTCATCCGATTACTTCATTGTTTTGTGTCCCGATTGATATTGTGTAAAGAATGAAGAACTCTAACTTTGACATCAAGATTCACAGAAGACCAATGGCCAAGTCTACCCCATTGTTGGTGAGTTTTGGTTTTCTCCTGCAATACCTTCAGAAAACAAATCAACAGACAGAAATTGGATTAAAAAGTCAGATTTCATAAGTGGTCCTTTGATGAAATTTCAAGAGTCAAGAGGATGAAATGGAGGTAGAAAGACAGTGAGTCTAATGACAAATAATTCCAGCATTTGGACTTCATATGCTTGAATGGCGAAGCTGAACTTTAAAGTTAAAGTTCTTATTAATCTACAGCAGGAATCCCCAACCTGTTTGATACCATGGACCAATACCATTAAGCAATGGGTCCATGGAGCCCAGGTTGGGAACCTCTGATCTACAGAAATAATAGGTAGCTGGCACACAGAGAGGTAGTGACTGAAAATTAATGGTATGAAATCCCTTCTGTGGATAATTTTACTGAAAGACAAGGAATCTCCTTTTATTCTAATACCTAAATAATTGACTGCAGAAATTGCACCTACCTATAAGAATGTGATGCCTTGAGAATATATAAAAAATAGAATGAGTGACCCTTTTGATATCTCATACCTGGTCTGACATTCAATAAAATCATGGCTATTCTCTACTTCAACCTCATTTGATTTCTTTAATTTTCTAAAGATCTATCAAACTTTCTATTCTGTGAGTTTGCTGGGAAGGTAGAAGGTCCAACGTCTGGGAATCCAAATCCACTAGAGGCTGGTGTGTGTGTGCGTGCGCGCGCACGCAGGCTCCTCTGTGGGCTAGGTGCTGGGTGGTGAGGGAGGGGGAGAGGGCGAGAAAAGACTGTGATCAGGTGAGGGGGGGAGAGGGCAAGGAAAAATGGTGATCTGGTGGTATGTGGGAAGTTTGAAACATTCTTTCCCTGCACCAATCAGTTACCCGGTTGTCAACTCGTATAGCCAGATTAATCAGGTCATGCAGACTATCCTGCTCATCCCGGACAGCGATCTCCTGCTGGACCCTATGCTGGAAGGCAGTGATGAGAGATCTCTCATTCCATCCCATCTGTACTGCAAGGGTATGGAATTTGACTGCATAGACCTTTACCGTTCCTTTGCCTTGGTGCAGGTCCAAGAATCGGTGGGCAGCCTCCTGACCCCATACTGGAAGATCAAAAACCCTCCTTAGCTCTGCCACAAAATGTCGGAACGACTGGGCTGTGGGGTATCCTTACTTCTGTAAAGCATTGAACAGGCTGAGTGGAGGTCTGTCAAGAAGATCTACAATGTACACCAATTTTCGTGCATCATCACCTAAACAACCAGGCTGGGCTTGGAATGTTAGCGCACATTGACTAATAAAATTCTGCAACCGTCAGGATCACCAGAATATCTGCCTGGTGGTGGAATACTTGGTTCCTGTACAGTGGTGGGAGTCAGCTCTGGTCCAGGTGCGGGAGTGGGAGAAATAGCAGCAGAGGTTGTCGCAGCAGCAGAAAAGGAAGACCTACGAGATGTTGGGAGTGGGACTGAGGCAGCCTGAAGCTGCTGAATTGAGCTAGCGAGAATGTTAATGGCTGTCAGCTGATGCTGGCTGTTCACAGTAAGTTCGTGGACAGCGGCTGTGAGTGTGGAAATTGTAGACATCTGAGTCTGATTGTCTGTGGTGAGCTGTTGAACAGTTGCAGCTAGGGACGATACCTGTTCCTCCAAGTGAGACTGGGCTTGTCGGCACGAGGTTATCTGCCTCGTTGCCTCCGTGACTTCACTGAGAACGGATTCCATTGCCTGTAGCTTGATTCCTACCTGACGAACAACTATCACAGCCAAGTTCAGCTGCTCTCTCTCTGCTTTGTTGTTCGAGACTTGCTATTACTGTGTTCGGACATGGCCCAAATGTGGAGTGAGAGACACTGAAGCAGGTCGATAGTTCACAGACTTTAATACAAACAGTGTTAAATGGAAAATAAAACGATAAACGCTAGGCCAAACAGGGCCGTTAACTAAAACTCTCAAAAAGAAAACGAAGCCTACACTGCGGCTGAAAAGAACAACTAAACATTAAACAAATACAGCAGTCTCCAGAGTCAGTTGATTTGAAAGTTCAATATCTCAGGGAAGGCCGAATACAAAACAGCAGCGAAGCATTGCTATGCTCTGTCCAAGTCTCGACAAGCACTACGACGACACAAATGGAGTTAAGTACTATCACGATTAAATAATAATTAGCTGACATGTGCAAATTCACAAGCAAAATTGCCGTATCTACTGCACTATCGAATCTGCGTTTGTGACACAATCAATCACAACCTTTCTATCCAAAACTGACTCGCTCATTCCTGTTCTGTTTTCTGGAGTGAACAAGGAGTTCAGAGGTATTAGTATTGGGAAAAATATAACAAAGCTTAATGTTAATAAATCCCTGAGACCTGATAAGCAATTTGAAAAAGGTAGCAATGGAGATAACCAATCATCAAAACGAAACCTGTTCTAAAAAATTAGATCTTAAATTTTAATTGATTATTTCAATGTTGCTCCTTATTAAAGGCCTTCTTGGAGGCTCTATACACACCATCAAGTGGTTCCCTTTACCTATCCTGCTAAACTCAAAAGACTTTAACAGATTTGTCAAAAATGAATTTCCTTTCATAGATCTGTTTTGATTGTTCATAACCTATTACTTTCCAAGTGCCATGTTACCACTTTGTTAACAAAGATTCCATCGGTTTCCTTTCCACTGACATCAGACAAGCTGAGTTTATAGTTCCCATATTAGTCTAACATTTACTGCCATTCCATCTCTGAGAATTAGCCAGTGCATCCATGATCTCCAGAGGTGCCTCCTACAAACTGCTTAACAAGTCTCGGGGATTTATTGAATTTGAGCTTCGTTAATTTGTTTTCCCAATACTATTGCCTTATTGATGCTAATTTTTCTGAGCTCCTTATTCATGCCAGGTTGATATTTCTCCATTTTTTTGTGTGTGGGAGGTTTTCTACATTTTCTTCCAGGAAGACTGATTTGTCAAATTTCTCTGTTAACACAAAATATTTGCTTTGGTTCTCGTTTCAGGAGAGAATCTTTATATCTTGCCACAGAAATACAAATGGAAAAAGAAATATTTTTAGCATATATTGGATTAAAAATATAAATTCTCTTCAGGATCTCTCTGCCCAGAGGGACAGTTGTGTTATCAGACTCGGCTGATTTAGGATTGCCTTGTATTCTGATGCGTTTAACAAGGTGCTTGTGATAAATTCATCAGCAGGACACATCCAAGAAGAGATGTCAGGAAGATTAATGTAAGTGACCAAATACCCTCTTTGACAGACATGAAATGCTAGTCCACTTTATTCTCTCTCTGCTGATAAGCATTAACAAAGCTCTAGGCTTCAAAAATTTCATCTCTTTCTTGAAAGCACCATCTACAGAACACATGCTGATAAATCATCTAACAGGATCAGAAGGAAGGCAGTTTTGCAACAAGTGTCTATACTTGTGCTTGCTTCTTTGATAGAATAGATGAGCAGGGATGGAAGATTTTTGGTCTCATTAAAACATTGAAATCAATTAATTCTCATGTTACCATAAGTGTGACTGATGGTTTCATCGCTTAGTGTGGAGAAGACAAAATATGTCTTGCAACAATAACTGGGGAGAAAGCTGTTGTCCAGGAAAAATTCTTGCAAACATTGGAGGAGGGTTTTCATTGTGATAATGTGAGATAGTTTATATTTCTCCTGATTTATGTTGACACCAATTGAAGTAAAAGCTGTGAGAGATGCAAACAGATCACTTATTCATTTGAGAAACAGTGAGAGGTGTAAAATGGGCACCCTATTCATTATAGAAGTGAAAGTGAAAGCATTTCCATTAGTCACAGAATCTCAATGCTATCGACAAGCTACTGGTGAAATTGAAGCCCAGCCACTGGTGCTGCAATAACGTTATGCTAGCTGCTACACCACTGTGCCTTCCCAAACAGCCCAAGTGACTGTTTACCTGTTGGAGGGTTGCAGGTCTCTGTTATTTGGTAAACAGCCACTTTCCCTGCCTAAATACTGCAGTTAGCATTGTTGCTGTGTTCTTTATACCTTGACAGGACAAACAATACACAGAAGAGGAAGCAGATACTGAAAGTAATTTCACAGAAAGGGAGAGGAGTATGCTATTATGAACCAGAACACACTGGAAAGATATCCAAAAGAAGACACCAGAAGAAGTCAATGAAAATCAAACCAAGTGAGTACACTCATTGATATTAAGGTGATTTATTTATTTTTTTGTAATTTATTTTTGTTGAATTCCATCATCAAACAAACATTTCCATCAGATGTATAGATGCCAGATGCTTGAGTTGTTGGAAGTGTTTTTACCTTGAGACTTATTTAGCTAAGGTAACTAGAATTTCCAATTCTTGCAGGGGTTTACTGCACATGATCTGCTTAGTCCCAGTGGTGGAAGTCTCAGAAGAACAGTCTGAGGTACCCACCTGCTTCAAACAGACCTCAATTATTTCAGTGCCTAAGAAGAACATGGTGACCTACCTCAGTGACTATCGCCCAGTAGCACTTACATCCACTGTGATGAAAAGTGTTTTGAGAGGTTGGTGATGAAACACCTCAACTCCTGGCTGAAAAGTGATTTGGATCTGCTCCAATTTGCCTAGTGACACAGCAGGTCCTCAGCTGATGCCATTTCATTGGCTCTTCACTCGAGCCTGGGACACCTAGATAACAAAGATGCATATATCAGGATGCTCTTTATTGATTACAGCTCAGCAATCAATACTATCATTCCTTCAAAACCAATCAATAAATTTCAAGACCTTGGCCTCAATACCTGCATGTGCAATTGGATCCCCAACTTCCTCAATGGCAGACCTCAGTCAGTTCGGATTGACAACATCTCCACAATCTCAATCAGCAGCGGTACGCCTCAAGGCTGTGTGTTTAGCCCCCTACTCTACTCACTTTATACTTATAACTGTGTGGCCAAGCACAGCTCCAATGCCATATTTAAGCTTGCTGTTGACACCACTGTCATAGGTCAAATCAAAGGCGGTGATGAATCAGCATTATAGGAGGGCTGAGTGGTGCCCCAATAACAACCACTCAATATCAGCAAGACCATGGAGCTGATTAGTGACTTCAGGAGGAGGAAACTCAAGGCCCATGAGCCACTTCTCATTAGGGGAACAAAAGTGAGCAGGTCAGCAACTTCAAATTCCTCGGTGTTACCATTTCAGAGGACCTGTCCTGGGCCCAGCTCATTAGTGTAATTATGAAGAAATCACAACAGTGCCTCTACTTCCTTAGAAGTTTGTGAAGATTCAGCATGACATCTAATACTTTGACAAACTTCTATAGATGTTTGGTGGAGAATCACAGGTTGCATTACAGCCTGGCATGGAAACATCAATGAATGGATAACCCTACAAAAAAGTTTTGAATATGACCCAGCCCATTATGGGTAAAGCCCTCTCCTCCATTGAGCACATCTGCACAGAGCACTGTAACCAGAAAGAAACTTCCATCATCAAGGACCTCCCCATCACCCAGGCCATGCTCTCTTCTTCACCAGGAGGACCGTACAGGAACCTCACGATTCACACTACTAAGTTCAGGAACAGTTATTAACTCTCAATTATCAGGCTCTTGAACCAGTGGGGATAACTTCATTCCACTTCACTCTCCCCACCACTGTTCCCACAACATATGGACTCACTCTCAATGTCTCTTCATCTCAAGTTCTTGATATTTATTGTTAATTTATTTCAAGTCAAGTAAAGTTCTGAATCAGAATCAGGTTTATTATCACCAGCATATGATGTGAAATTTGTTAACCTAGCAACAGCAGTTCAATGCAATACATAATCTAGAAGAGAAAAAAATTAAATAAAAAAATAACAATAAATAAACAAGTAAATCAATTACAGTATACGTATATCGAATAGATTAAATAAAAACGTGCACCACTCCACTAGTTGGCATATCTCACTCCTGTACCCCTCTCATCACCACCTGAGATTCTACCAACAATGGTTGTATCATCAGCAAATTTATAGATGGTATTTGAGCTATGCCTAGCCACACTTTTAACTCATTTAACTATTTACATGCATATCAACAAATGAGACAACATTTCTATGAAGCAGAGAATAAAGCACCATAGCACACATAACACACAATAACTTAGGAAAGTAAGGATGATATCTACAGATGAATTACACATAAATAAACAAAGTACAATGGATAAATTAATATTGTCAGGTACAGAACAAATTAACCGGTGACAATTCGAATGTGATGCAGCAGGGAGTTCAGAAACCTGATAGCCTGTGGGAAGAGACTGTTTCCAATCCTGACCATTCTTGTTTTATGCATCAGAATCTCCTGCCTGATGGTAGAAAGTCAAAGAGGATGCTGGATGGATGGGTAGGATCCTTGATAATACTAAAGGTCCTGCAGTAAGACCGCTCCTGAGAAGTGTTCCCGATGGATGGTCAGGAGAGCCCTATGATCCTTTCAGCAGTTCTCACTGTCCTTTGTAGGGACTTCTGGTCCAATGCTCGATATTTATTATGATTATTATTATTTCTCTTTTGTGTTTGCAGAATTTGTTGTCTTTTGGTTGTTTGTCTGCCCTGTTGAGTGTGGTCATTCATTGATTCTATTATGGTTCTTGGACTTACTCAGTATGCCTGCAAGAAAACAAATCTCAGGGTTGTATATAGTGACATATATGTACTTTGATAATAAAGTTACTCTGAACTTTAGAACTCAGCTGTGATATTTTGTGGATCTCACATGCTTCTGGAGTAAATTCTAAATTCTGCAATGGTTTTTCATGGTCCCTGATCCAGAGATTGTTGCCCAAGTTCTTTCCTTCCAGCTTCCAATGTAATAGAGGTAGTGAGATACATTCAGTATACTGGAAATTAGGTTTGTTGTTTTGATCCACAATCAAAATTACTGTATTTAACTGTCAAGGTAGATGTGGTGTATTTTACGTATATTAAAGTAATCCAAATTAGAACAAATGGGAATGACCAGGTGACTTGTACAGGTGACTTTGGTTAACCAAGGGGAAGGAACATGTACAGGTGACTTTGGTTAACGAAGGGGAAGGAACATGTACAGGATGGCTTTGAATTAGTGGGCACCATCAATCAGTGATGAAGATATTATTCAATGGATCTGAGCAAATATGTCACAGTCATCATGGACTTCATCAAGACTTGCATGAATGATTTTGTGCCCCACAAAGTCATATCAAGCTTTCCCAAAGCAAAAATGCTCTGGAAGAACCAGAAGGTTCAGAGTCTGCTGTGGGCTACAGCTGTGGTGCTCAAGACTGGCAATCCAGAGATCTACAACAGAGATCCAGAGGTACAACCTCTAGAAGGTTATATTGAGAGTGGAGAGGCAATGCTAGATGAAGTTAGAGACACAAATGGATACTCCACAGCACTCTATCACCTCCTACAAAGAGAAACCAAATAGCATAAAGAATAAAGAGGCATCGTTCCTTGCTGAGTTTCATGCCTCAGTATAGGGGTGACCTGCCTCAACAACTACTGTCCCGTAGTACTTACACTCACTGTAATGAAGTTCAGTGAGGTTGGTTATGGCTTCAATTCGCCTATCACCATATTCGGTGTGTAGCAAACACTATCACTATTCCCACTTTATATCTGTAGATGTAGCTCCCATCCTCTGAGAGAAAAAGTTTCTGTACTCTTCAGTTTTTAATGATCATCCCCTTATTTTGCAACTCTATCCTTTTGTTTGTGACTATCCATCTAGAAGAAAATCTTAACAGCTATCTGTCTAGACCCCTTTGGATCTTATATGTTTGCATAAGGTCATCCAATAAGGGTTTAGGAGGGTTAATAGCATCTAACAGCGACTCCTTCGCTTGCATCTTCGGAAACAGCTCTATTTCCATCTTTAATATCTCTATTTTTCCCTTTCAGGGTTCTTTTGAAGACCCTGACCTGGAGTTACACGCTGACTATGGTTCTTTGCTGGAATGGGATCCGCTCTCGGGGTTCCATAGCTGACCGTTGTTCGGCAAGCCAAAGCCTCAGGCTATGAGTCCGGCTTGAATTCGGAAGCCTAGGATCTCGGGGCTCTGGAGACAGGCGGATCGAGGGTCGATGTCACGAAAGGAGACCCTGTGTGACGTCGGGGGAGTCGGGATATCTGCTGTGTGCCTGGAGAC
The DNA here is from genome assembly GCF_963921235.1 of Mobula hypostoma. NCBI lineage: Eukaryota > Metazoa > Chordata > Chondrichthyes > Myliobatiformes > Myliobatidae > Mobula > Mobula hypostoma. The sequence continues at coordinate 65,658,465 of NC_086103.1, read as the reverse complement.
TGGGGATCTTTGCGATCTTCAGGCGCAGAGCTTGAAAAAAGCAACGTAACGGACTGTTAGCATTGTAAACCAGGGAGTTGTTTGTTATGCCTCCCCGCTCACTGGAAAAATAGAGACACCTCTTTCTCCCTTAGTAGAGAAGTGCTTAAGTGCTCAGTGGCAGGGCTGGTGCTTTTTTTTGCCGGTGAGGGGAGGGGGGATTGTTGGTCACTGCTGCTTATGTGCGGGGGTGGGGGGAGCTGGGGGGGGAACTTCGGGGTTCTAATATTTAACTGTCATTCGTTCTTTGGGACACTCCTCTGTTTTCATTGATGGTTGTGAAGAAAAAGCATTTCAGAATGTATATTGTATACATTTCTCTGACATTAATTTGCACCTTTGAAACTTTGATCCTTCAATCTTCTAAACTCCAAGGAATCCAATCCCTACCTTCTAGCCACCCTTACCAGTGCATGATGCCTTGGGTGTGATAAATTCATTAGTCCCATTAACATGCCTTTATTGGTACCATTCAATTTCTAGGCAGTTACCTGGGCGATGTCATTTTGCTGATCTGGGAACGGTTGCTGTGTGCAAATTGGCTGTAATATTTTTGACACTTCATTGGTAATTTCAATTCAGAAATTACCCAATTATCTATGAAGCACTTCCGAATGCTCCAAGGTTATGAATGGAGCACTCTCTCTCTCTCTCTACACACACACACACACACACACACACACATATATATATATATATGTGTGTGGGTGTGTGTATGTACGTATGTATTTTTTTTTCTTTCTCATGACACCACAGTACACTATATAGTACTTGAACTATGTGACTAGCTACCTAAGGACTGCAGCTGGAATATGTATTCAAAGAACGAGAACAGATTCATGGCCCTCAAGTTATGAACACTGCATTGCCTGCAGCTGTCTTTGTACAAATGATGGAATAAATCCCTGAGACTAAGGAAGTCACTGTAGTAGAAACAGGTTCAGCTTTTCCTGGCAACCAGGCTGGATTAACCAAGCTTCGCATGGAAAACAAAGTGGTCAGGTGGGTCTGCAGCTGACAACTGCTACATCTGCTCACCTGGTTAGGAACAGGAGAGATGTGCAGAACTGATTGAATGCAAGCAGCGGGAGCACATCATTGTAAGCACTCGAGGCAATTGCACAATGCTCAATTAGGTGGAAACATACCTGAATATTTACACTGTTAGCTTATCTTCAAAATTGCTTCTGGTTGGTTTCATACCATCATCAAAGAAATGGAAAATAACAACAAATTTTGTGAGTAGCTGAATGTGTTCTAAAGCTCTAATCAGGTTCTAAAATGTCACATATGTTGGTTGATGCATTTTTCTTAGAGATGCCATGTGATATACATACTGTCTTAAGCACATGTAAAAAAATCTGTACAATGAAGATCCTTTCAAAAATAATGAAATGAAAAGTTTACTGTAAAGAGCAGTAAATTGTAAAAAAGACTAAATCAGATCAATATTTGGTGTGACCACCCTTTAATTTTAAAACTGAATCAATTCTCTTTGGTGCTTTGTTGTGCAGTTGTATAAGAAAATCGGCTGGTAGGTTGTTCCAAGCATCTTGGAGAAGTTGCCACAGTTCTTTTGCAGATTTCAGTTCTCTCGCTTGCTTCTGTCTCTCCAGGTAATCCCAGACAGCCTTGATGAAGTTGAGATCAGGGCTCTGTGAGGCCATGCCATCTGAAACTATATAAAAAATCTAGGGTGTCTAAAACTTTTGCACAGTACTGTAGATCATGTCTGTTGTGCCTGTACATATTAGACCCCACTCGGAGTACTGTGTGCAGTTCTGGTCACCTCATTACAGGAAGGATGTGGATGCTATAGAGAGAATGCAGAGGAGGTTTACAAGAATGTTGCCTAGTTTGAGGAGCATGTCTTATGAGAATAGGTTGAGTATACTTGGCCTTTTCTCCTTGGAGCAATAGAGGATGAGAGGTGACATGATAGAGATATATAATATGATGTGAGGCATTGTTCGTGTGGATAGCCAGAGGCATTTCCTGGAGCTGAAATGGCTAACACAAGGGGGCATAGTTTTAAGGTGCTTGGAAGTAGGTACAAGGGGGACGTTAGAGTTAAGTTTTTCACACAGAGAGCGGTGGGTCGTAGAATGCACTGACAGCAAAGGTGGTAGAGGCGGATACAATAGGGTCTTTTAAAGGACTCTTAGATAGGTACATGGAGCTTAGAAAAATAGGGGGCTATGCAGTAGGGGAATTCTAGGCAGCTTCTAGAGTAGGTTACATGGTTGGCACAACATTGAGGGCTGAAGGGCCTGTAATGTGCTGTAGATTTTCTATGATCTATGTTCTATGGGTAAAATCCATATGAGTTCCTCAGCCACTGGAAGGAAATGGTTGCGGTGTATCCTGATACTCACTTTTGCTGTGACAGATGGCAATGAGATGCCTCTGTAATTACTACAGCTGGATCTGTCACATTTCTTGAAGGTAGTCGTGATTATGGCACTTCTGAGAGCCTCTGGTATTTGTTCCTTTTGCTAAAAGTGTACGATGAGGTGTGGAGTTGCAACTGAATTTCCTCATCACTGAGCTTGACAACTTCAGTTGGGATACTGCCTGCTCCCAGGGCTATGTTTTATATTTGGCATTTATTGTTTTTCAGTTTTTGTCAGGAGGGTGCAGAGGCAAAGCTGCACTGAATAGCTGATGTGTGTTGGAGGCAATGGTGCACAAGCCAGGGAGAAAGTCACACAGGAGAAGATTTCTGAATGTTACTCTTTGCCTCTCTGCCCTTGATACATTCATCTCCATTCTTGGCTCCCACTGAAGTGAGGCTTTGGATGTTTACTTATATTCCATTCCCTGATCCCTTCACAACAAATGTGAGGAGCTCTGTTAGTGAAACAGAGTCCAGTCATGCATCTGACTCTGGTACCTCTTACCCATTTCTCTTTGTTCATAGAAACATAGAAAACCTACAGTACAACACTGGACCTTTGGCCCACAAAGCTGTGCCGAACAAGTCCTGACCTTAGAAATTACCCAGGGTTACCCATAACCTTCTATTTTTCTGAGCTCCATGTACCTGTCCAGGAGTCTCTTAAAAGACCCTATCGTATCCGCCTTCACCACTATCACCAGCAGCCCATTCCGTGCACTCACCACTCTCTGCGTAAAAAAACTTACCCCTGACATCTCCTGTGTACCTACTTCCAATCACCTTAAAACTGTGCCCTCTTGTGGCAGCCTTTTCAGCCCTGAGAAAAAGCCCCTGACTATCCACACGATCAATGCCTCTCATCATCTTATACTCCTCTATCAGGTCACCTCTCATACTCCGTTGTTCTAAGGAGTAAAGGCCAAGTTCACTCAACCTTTTCTCATAAGGCATGTTCCCCAATCCAGGCAACATCCTTGTAGGTCTCCTCTGCACCCTTTCTATGGTATCCACATCCTTCCTGTAGTGAGGCGACCAGAACTGAGCACAGTACTCCAAGTGAGGTCTGACCAGGGTCCTATGTAGCTGCAACATCACCTCTCGGCTCTTAAACTGAATCCCACAATTGATGAAGGCCTATGCACCATATGCTTTCTTAACCACAAACTAAACCTGCGCAGCAGCCTTGAGTGTCCTATGGACTTGGACCCCAAGATCCCTCTGATCCTCCACACTGCCAAGAGTCTTACCATTAATACTATATTCTGTCATCATATTTGACCTACTAAAATGAACCACCTCACACTTATCTGGGTTGAACTCTCTCTGTCACTTCTCAGCCCAGTGTTGCGTCCTATCAATGTCCCGCTGTAACCTCTGATAGCCCTCCACACTATCCACAACACTTCCAGCCTTTGTGTCATCAGCAAATTTACTAACCCATCCCTCTACTTCCTCATCCAGGTCATTTATAAAAATCACGAAGAGTAGGGGTCCCAGTACAGATCCCTGAGACACACCACTGGTCACCGGCCTCCATGCAGAATCTGACCCATCTACAACCACTCTTTGCCTTCTGTGGGCAAGCCAGTTCTGGATCAACAAAGCAATGACCCCTTGGATCCCATGCCTCCTTACTTTCTCAATAAGCCTTGAATAGGGTACCTTATCAAATGCCTTGCTGAAATCCATAAACACGACATCTACAGCTCTACCTTCAGCAATGTGTTAGTCACATCCTCAGAAAAATCAATCAGGCTCGTAAGGCATGATCTGCTTTTAACAAAGCCATGCTGACTATTCCTAATCATATTATGCCTCTCCAGATGTTCATAAGTCTTGCCTGTCAGGATCTTCTCCATCAACTTACCAACCACTGAAGTAAGACTCACTGGTCTATAATTTGAATAAAGGAACAACATCCGCAACACTCCAATCCTCTGGAACCTCTCCTGTCCCCATTGATGATGCAAAGATCATTGCCAGAGGCTCAGCAATCTCCTTCTTCACCTCCCACGGTAGCCTGGGGTACATTTCGTCCGGTCCCGATGACTTATCTAACTTGATGCTTTCCAGAAGCTCCAGCACATCCTCTTTCTTATTACCTACATGCTCAAGCTTTTCAATCAGCTGTAAGTCATCCCTACCTTCGCCAAGATCCTTCTCCATAGTGAATACTGAAGCAAAGTACTCATTAAGTACCTCTGCTATCTCCTCTGGTTCTATACACACTTTTCCACTGTCACACTTGATTGGTCTTATTCTCTCACACCTTATCCTCTTGCTCTGCACATACTTGTAGAATACCTTGGGGTTTTCCTTAATCCTGTCTGCCAAGGCCTTCTCATGGCCCCTTCTGGCTCTCCTAATCTCTTTCTTCAGCTCCTTTCTGTTAGCCTTATAATCTTCTAGATCTCTATCATTACCTAGTTTTTTGAACCTTGCGTAAGCTCTTCTTTTCTTCTTGACTAGACTTATAACAGCCTTTGTACACTACGGTTCTTGTACCCTACCATCCTTTCCCTGTCTCATTGGAATGTACCTATGCAGAACTCCACGCAAATATCCCCTGAACGTTTGCTACATTTCTTCCGTACATTTCCCTGAGAACATCTATTCCCAATTTATGCTTCCAAGTTCTTTCCTGATAGCCTCATATTTCCCTTTACTCCAATTAAACGCTTTCCTAACTTGTCTGTTCCTACCCCTCTCCAATGCTATGGTAAAAGAGATAGAATTGTGATCACCATCTCCAAAATGCTCTCCCACTGAGAGACCTGATAGCTGACCAGGTTCATTTCCCAATACCAGATCAAGCACAGCCTCTCCTCTTGTAGGCTTATCTACATATTATGTCAAGAAACATTCTTGAGCACACCTAACAAACTCCACCCCATCTTAACCCCTCGCTCTAGGGACATGCCGATCGATATTTGGGAAATTAAAATCTCCCAGCACAACAACTCTGTTATTATTACACCTTTCCAGAATCTGTTTCCCTATCTGCTCCTTGATGTCCCTGTTACTATTGGGTGGTTTATAAAAAACACTCAATAGAGTTATTGACCCCTTCCTGTTCCTAACTTCCACCCACAGAGACTCCGTAGAAAATCCCTCCATGACTTCTTCCTTTTCTGCAGCTGTGATACTATTTCTGATCAACAGTGCCATGCCCCCACCTCTTTTGCCTCCCTCCCTGTCCTTTCTGAAACATCTAAAGCCTGGCTCTCGAAGTAACTATTCTTGCCCCTGAACCATCCAAGTCTCTGTAATGGTCACAACATCACAGCTCCAAGTACTGATCCATGCTCTAAGCTCATCTGCTTTGTTCATAATACTCCTTGCATTAAAATAGACACATCTCAAACCATCGGTCTGAGCGCGTCCCTTGTCTGTCACCTGCCTATTCTCCCTCTCGCACTGTCTCCAAGCTTTGTCTATTTGTGAGCCAACCGCCTCTTCCTCCATCTCTTCAGTTTGGTTCCCACCGCCCAGCAATCCTAGTTTAAAATCTCCCCAGCAGCCTTAGCAAACCTCCTCACCAGGATATTGGTCCCCCTGGGATTCAAGTTCATCAAGTCAGCTCTCTCCAAGCTTCTCTAGATTGAGCCCTAATCTAAGTCCTTTCTGAATTTTCTCTTCGACATCTCATCAGACACAATGCAGGATTTTATTGTCCATTATCTGTTTCGTCATCTTTGTACCTACTCAGCTGAGGTGGCACACTTCTGACCCCATTGCTGTTGCATTAACCAACATTGCTTATTTTATTACTTCTTTGGGTGCTTTTCCACTTTTCAATTGCTATTTCCACTTGAAGAAACCCTACCCTCAACCACTCTGCAATATTCCAGGGTTATTTCTTCATTAATGACTTCACGTATGTGCCTCTCATCCATTTCCATCTTACCTGCAACTCCTGGTATGACCATTTCTAATTAGATTCCCATCACTGTCATGCCACCAGCACAACACTTATCAAAATCACAGATGTCATTTCTTATGATTAGCTCCCTCGGCTTCTCTGAAGATGTGACACAATTATCCATATTGCAGCACAGTGGTAAAGCCAGGAGAGCTACTTCTCACAGCTCTGGCAACCGGTGTTCAATCTTCACCTCTGCTGCTGTCTGCATGGTGCTTGCACGTTCTCCCGTTGACCATGTGGGCTTCCCCGGGTTACCTTGGTTTTCTTCCACACTTGAAGCTGTGCAGGTTGATAGGCTAATTGCTCCCTGCAAGTTGTCCCAAATGTGTAAGTAAGTGGTAGGATCTGAAGTGAGTTGATGGAGATGTGGGGAAAATCAGTGACAGATTAGCAATAAAGGGTGTTTGCTGGTCAGTGTGGACTGGGTGAGCTGAAAGACATGTTTTTGTGCTGTATAGCTCCATGACTCAGTGGTCATACTCATTTGCTAGCTCATTGAACAATAAGGTGAAGGTCCCTTCTGGTGAATAACAATGCAGAAGATTACAAAATTCTAAACAAAAGGTGTTCAATTATTTGATGGTCTGAGTTTAGGACCATCAAGTGAAATCATATTTTCAATTTTGACTGCTTCAGTGAAGTATGAGTGTGAGAAGGACAGTAGTAAACGATAGTTGCAGATCTGGGCACAGTGGAGACAAAGACTGATATTTCCTTTAATATATGTTACTACAGTGGCAACACCATCAAAAGGGAATAGCCTGAACTAATACAATGACAATGTGTATTTAAATCTCTTTCACTCTTCGTTGACAGCTGAGTTACAGACTCCTCCAGCAGTCATTCTGTAATGCTATCAAGAGAACCGAAAAAAAATAGCTTCACCAGATGAGTGCTTCACTTGCCAAATTCTGGGGAAAAGATTGATTTATTTAGTATACAGCGTTTCATTTCATTCAAAGGAAAATCCAGATCAAATTAATTGAAATAAATTGCCTCAAAAGATGAAAGAAAAGAAAGGGAATTTTGTTTTCCCCTCTCCAGAAATTCAGGTGGAAAATAATGTACCACAATTGCATTAAAAAATAGACCCTCTTGCAATGGTTAAGTACGCTCACTCCTCCATCTGTTGCGATGATCCCACAACCAATGATCTTACTTTAACACTATTCATCTTATTTCATATTCATGTTATTTATTGCTATTTATTTATATTTACATTGCACAGCTGGTTGTCTTCTGCACTGTAGTTGATCTTTCATTGATCCTGTTAGATTTACTATTTTATCGATCTGCTGAGTATGCCCCCAGGAAAATAAATCTGAGGGTTGTATATGGTGACATTTACAGTTCGTACTTCGATAATAAAACTTACTTTGAACTTTTTTCTTTGTCAATAGGTGCTATATTCCATTGGTTCTCTGCCTACGTGTGGAGTCATTCTTTTAATTGAAAACACTTAAAAAACTAAGAAAGTAAAGATTATCATCATTATCATTCAGAAACATTATAAAGTAAAGTGATTGGAGAAAGGAAGACAATGAGAGCAAATGAAAATCATACTGAAATGGAAACATTGCATATGTTCCAGAAATGGAAATAGTACTACATCTATCAATATTGCTTTAAAATGAAGGATGGATGTGGCAGAGCTGACCACTACAGGAAAAAATAATAGCCAAGTGCTGTTTGTCCAAAGATTTACATGCAGAGATATGCTTTCTGTGTATTGTTGTTCCATGGGAAGCAGGGAATGCAGAAAATGCATATGTCTGACCTTCAAATCATTATTAATTTATTCATAGAAATGTACAGAAGAATGAGTTTATGCAGAGTATTATGGAGGACTGGAGAACAGCCAATGCTGTTTCTTATCTAAGGAGGGAAGTAGGGATAATCTAGGGAGTGAACCCCCGTCATCAGTGGTAGGGAAGCTACTGGAGAAAACTCTTTGGGATAAAATGCCCCTGCATTTGAAAAACATGAGGCAACAGTCAGCATAGCTTTGTGCAGGGCAGGTAAGGTCGAACAGAACTGATTGAGTTCTGTGAGAAAGTGAGGTACTAATTGTCTACATGGACTTATAGTAAGTATGGCATTGCACAATAATCAGAATCAGATTCAGGTTTATTATCACCGACATGTGAGATGAAATTTGTTAACCTGGCAGCAGCAGTTCAATGCAAAACATAATGTAGAAAAATAAATAAATAAATAAATTTTATTCAGTATATTTTATACAGTATACGTATATTGAATAGATTAAGAATCATGCAAAAAACAGAAATACTATATATTTTAAAAAATGTGAGGTTGTGTCTAAGGGTTCAATGTCCATTTAGGAATCGAATGGCAGAGGGGAAGAAGCTGTTCCTGAATTGCTGAGCGTGTGCCTTCAGGCTTCTCTACGTCCTGCCTGATGGTAACAGTGAGAAAAGGGAATGCCCTGGGTGCTGGAGGTCCTTAACAATGGACGCTGCCTTTCTGAGACACCACTCCCTGAAGATGTCATGGGTACTTTGCAGGCTAGTACCCAAGATGGAGCTGACTAGATTTTCAACCCTCTGCAGCTTCTTTCGGTCCTGTGCAGTAGCTTCCCCCACCCCTACCCATACAGACAGTGATGCAGCCTGTCAGAATGCTCTCCACGGTACATCTATAGAAGTTTTTGAGTGTTGTTGACATATCATATCTCTTCGAACTCCTAATAAAGTATAGCCACTGTCTTGCCTTCTTTATAACTGCATCACTATGTTGGGACCAGGTTAGATCTTCAGAGATCTTGACACCCAGGAACTTGAAACTGCTCACTCTCTCCACTTCTGATCCCTCTATGAGGATTGGTATGTGTTCCTTCATCTTATCCTTAATAAGTTAACAGTAGGATGAATCAGACCAGTAAAATGCGTGGTATCCTTTGTAGTCTGGATTCAGAATTGATTTATCTATGGAAGACAGAGTTTTGTGGTGGAAGGGTCTTATTCTGACTGGAGGTTCGTGTTCACTGGTGCTCAGTGGGTATCAGTGTGATAACTAAACTTGATAACCTTGAATCAGTGCAGGGATCTCTGTAATTTGTAATATACATCAATAACTTTGACAAAAATGCAGATGGTTCGTTAGTAAGTCCGCAGATGATGGGGTTGGAGTTTGTCAACACTGAAGAAGCTGTCAAAGGAAATGGCAGGATATAGATCAGTTACAGATATAGGTGGAGGAATGGCAAATAGAGTTTAACCCAGGCAAGTGTAAGGTGTTGCAATTTGGGAGGCTAAATATAAAGGGAAATTATACAGTTAATTGCAGGACCCTTAGTACAGATGTACAGCTGGATTTTCCATAGCTCCCTGAAAGTATCAACACAGTAGATAGAGTAGGCCACCTGTTTGCCTTCATCGGTCAGGTCACTCAGTAAAAGTGTAAGGAAGTCAGACTAAATTGATATAAAACTTCACTCAGACCACACTTGGAGCATTGCATGCAGTTCTGGCTGTTCATTACATGAGGGATGCACAGGCCTTGGGTTGCTTTCTCTGGAGCATCGGAGTCTAAGGGGAGATCTGATATAAGTTTATAAAATTGTGAGAAGCAGATTGGGTAGACAGTAAGAATCTTTTTCCCAAGATGGAATTGTCAGATACTAGAGTTAAATACGCTGATCAAGAACCCATCAAATTACAGGTATGTTTAAATATACCAACGACTTGGCCTCCACAGGCATGGTAAAAAAAATTCCATTGATTCACCATTCTCTGGCTAAAGACATTCCTCATCATTTCTGTTCTAAAGGTTTGCACTTTTAATCTGAGGATGTGCCCTGTGGTCCTTGGCTCACCTACTATTGGAAACATCTTCTTCAAGTTCACTTTGTCCAGGCCTTTCAATATTCTGTAGGTTTCAATTAGATCCCCTGCTTATCTGTTAAAAATATTCAGTGGGTACAGGCCCAGAGTCACCATAGGTTAATCCTTTCATCCCTGAGATAATTCTCATAAACTTCCTTTGAACTGCTTCGAGTGTCAGAACATCCTTCATGGGGCCCAAAACTACTCACAATACTCCAAATCTGGTCTGACCAACATCTTATAAAGTGTCAGCATTACATCCTTGCATTTTCTAGTTCTTTGGAAATGAATGTTAAGTTTGCCTTACTACCAACTCACAAACACGAAAAAGTCTGCAGATGCTGGAAAGCCAGAGCAACACACACAAAACGCTGGAGAAACTCAGCAGGTCAGGCAGCATCTATGGAAAAGAGTAAACAGTCGATGTTTTGGATCGAGACCCTTCCTCAGGACTGAGAAAGGAGGAGGAAAATGCCAGATTAAAAAGGTGGGGGTGGGGGCGAGGAAAGAGGGTGGCTGTGAGATGATAACTGAAACCAGGTCGGTGGGTACGGCCAGGAGATAGAGAAGGAAGACTCTGATAAGAGAGGAGAGTGGAAAATAGGAGAAAGTGAAGAAAGAGGGGACCCAGGGGTAAGTAATAGGCAGCTGAGAAAAAGTGAAATGTCAGAATGGGGAATAGAGGAAGAAGGTGGGAGATTTATTCACCGGATGGAGAAGTCAGAATTCATGCCATCATCTACCAATTTAACCTTCAAGTTAACCTTGAGAAAATACTGCAGCAGGTCTCCAAGTTCTCTTTGTATTTCCAAATTCTGAATTCTATGTCAATTTAGAAAATAATCTCTGCCTTTATTCCTTCTATCAAAGTGCGTGACCATACATACCCTACAATATATTTCATCTATCTCTTTGTCCATTCTCCTAATCTATCCAGATTCCTCTGCAGACTCCCTATTTCCTCAATACTGCCTACTCCTCCATTTATCATTATATAATCCACAAATTTGGCCACAAAGCACATCATCCTTTGTCAAATGTTGCTTTAAATATACCCTATGACTTGGCCTCCACAGACATGGTAATGAGTTCTTAAGGAAGAGACAAAGATGGTGTTAAAATTCCACCTCTAACTTGTATCCCTTTCAACTAGCATTTCAATCTGCAGAATTTACCCAGCAATTAGTCAACATAATGCTTGAACAATTGTTATTTTAACTGTGAATAGGAACTTGGATCCCTTTTATTCTCTTTGTCAAAACAATTGACAGAAATAGAAAGAAAAAACAAAAAGATGTTACTGTTAATTGTGGTTATTTAAAACTGTCACAGTTAAAAAGTGACTTTTTTTTGGACAATAGCCTGCAGTGGGGTTGGCCTTGCTTCTGTTCTGTTGCACTAAAACTTTTCTGCACCAATGAGAATATGCTTCCGCAGAATATTTCATCTAGACCAGATCGTACATTTTCCCTTTTTACTCCGGTACTTTCCACACATACAGGGTGACGAAGTGGTGAAGCTATTACCTCACACTGTCAGAGACTTGCGTTCATTCCTGACCTCCAGCACTGTCTGTGTGAAGTTTGCATGTTCTGCCTATGAACGTGTAGATTTCCTCTGATTTCCTCCCACATACCTGTCATGTTGAGGCTGGTGGTTTCATTGGACTCTGTAAAATGCCCTTACTATGTAAGAGAGTGGTAAAATTTGGGAGGAGTTGATGGAAATGTGGGATGGATAACAGAGCAAGATCTCACTAATTTGCATGTACAGAGCCATCGAACAATACAGCAGTTATAGGCTCTTTGGTCCAGTGAGTTAATGCTGATAGTGATGCCCACACATCTGCAGGTCCCAATTCTCTGCAGTTGACTCTCCCTCTAAGTCCTGTCCCTCTATGTTTCTATTCAGATTCTTAAATGATACTGTTGTTCCTGTCTCAATCACTTTCTCTGGCAGCTCGCTCTCTGTGCGAAAAAGTTGCCCCTCAGGCCCAAGAGGAGTGGCACTCCACTCCGGAATGAAGTATGGCTGGGAGAATGAACGAGGCGGGACAAGCTGTTGAATAGTGAGGGTACATGTGCCTGATTACTTATGCAGTAACTTTGCCCATTGGAACTCAGCAATAAGCATCGCGTGAAGCAAATGTCTTTCAGCACCTGCTATGTCACCCCTTGCAGTCTGAACCAGACCTAGAGGAAAGTCGGGAGTAGTACTTGCAGAATTCGCACTTTACTTTGTAGGTCTTCTTGACAATGTCAGAGCAGGACTAGCCCTGCTTTGCCGCTGGCCATTTAGATGATGATGGTAATTAATACTTTCGCCATGTCCTCTCAGACTATGGACGCTGTTTACTTCATTGCTGCTGGATCGATCTGCATGGTACATTCTCCTGCAAGAGTAAGAAGGTGAGAAGTGTTTCAGTGAATGTCACAGAGAAATTTGCGTGTTACAGTTGGCCTGTTTGAATCGTAGCCAGCGTCTGATATCTGTGGATGAATCTATGAAGTGTACAGAAGAAGCAAATCATGAACACAAGAATGTTTGCAGATGCTGGAAATCCAAAGCAGCACACACAAAATGCTGGAGGAACTCAGGTACTGTCTATGATGGAATGAAGAAGGGTCTCGGCCCGAAACGTCGACTATCTATTCATTTCCATAGATGCTGCCTGACTTGCTGAGTTCCTCCCATGAAAAGTGAAGTTTGTGAGGGTGAAATGGAGCATATGATGATCAGAGATGATTGCTGACATTGATATGAGTTTGGTCAATTGAAAAGTGATTGTCTAATGATTTAATGAGCGTGTGCTATTATTGAACCTCATGCAGTAATGCAGGAGTTACAAAAACTGCTATCCAGGTCTTTGTATACTCCCAACTGTCTGAGAGTGTGTCAAATATAGTGTCCAGTTCTTTTGCAGGTAAAAACTATCTCCTTCACCTATGTCTCTAAACCATGCAGCCTTCTCATGACCATAATCTACTTCTCTATGTCAGCCTCATTTGTGAAATGACTGCCAGCACCTGCAGCACCTGCTCCAGACGCAATGCTCGTTCCTTTAAGCATGCACACTGCAAATGACACGAGTCAGTTTTGACATTGCCCCTGCTAAAGCAGCAGGTCAAGGAACAGCATGGCTAGTTACCGTCCTTATGATTAATGTGCTCACCATGTTGACGTGCTATCTGCACGTGGATTAATAAAATATCACAGTCACCCTGTCTGTCTTTCAGGTCTCTGCAATTTAGTCCCTATATCCTTTCAACCACATTCTGCACCCTGTGTCTTTTTATCTGCTCGCAATTGCAACAGCTGTTTTACTGTAGTCTGTGGAGAGGGAGGGTAAAAGGAATGCGTCATAAAGCCACGTAGCATGAAAACAGGTCTTTTAGCACACCAAATTCTCACATCCTATCAAACATTCACTGTGTTCCAAAGTCTTACAGCACAGAAACAGGCTGTTTGGTGTACCATGTCCATGCTGCCTATCATGTGTCTGTTATTATTAATTTGATTTAGGGGTAGCATAATGGTGCAGCTGGTAGAATTACTGCTATCTGGGTTTAATCCAGACCTCTGCTGCTCTCTATGTGGAGTTTGAATGGTTTTATGTGACACATTGGTGTCCCTCCCCCAGTTGCTAAGGTCTCCTTCCACATGTCCCACAGATGCTCAGGTCTCCTTCTACATGAGGTTTGGTAGATCAATTAGTCATGTGTGGGTCACTGTTAGAATTAGGGGGAGCTGATGGAATCAAATCTAATCATGTTTAGTTATCATTCAGCCACACATTAATACAGCTAACCAAGACAGCGTTCCTCTGGGGCCAAAGTGCAAAGTCATAAAAATAGCAAGTAAACATTCAAAATAGCGAGTAACATAATTCAAAATGGCGAGCAAATTATAAGTAAATGCTTTGAAGGGCTGGTTCAAGACTACACCTGCAGTATGCTACCACCCACGCTGGACCCCTACAATTCACCTACTGATGGAACTGGTCTACCAATAACGCCATTGCCATAACACTACACACCGTCCTCACTCACCTGGGGAAGAGAGATCCATACGTTAGAACGCTGTTCCTGGACTGCCATAACAGCATTCCCTGTTACTCAACACTATAATTCCCTTCAGATTTGACAGGGAACTCAGAGACCTCAGCCTGCCCTCCACCTTGTGCAGTTGGATCCTAAATTTCCTATCAGATTGTCAACAGATGGTAAGGATGGGCTCCCTCACCTCAGCCCCTCTGACCCTCAACACAGATGCCCCCAGGATTGTGTCCTGAGTCCCCTCCTTTACTCCCTTCTCCCAGAGGAGAGGTTAACACCCTGACACAGTGGTACCAGGATACCAACCTCTCCCTTAATGTCCAAAACTCAAAAGAGCAAGAAACAAAGGAACGGAGACAGGCTTGGCCTGATCAACGTCAACGGGACTGCAGCTGAGAGGGTGAGTAGTTTCAAGTTCCTTGGTATGCACATCATCGACGATCTCACCTGGACTGTACACACCGGCTTTGTGGCAAAAAAGAAGCACAACAGTATCTCTTTCACCTCAGGCGACTGAAGAAGTTCAGCATGGGCCCCCAAATCCTCAGGACCTTTTACAGAGGCACCATTGAGAGCATCCTGACAGGCTGTATCACCGCCTGGTATGAGAACTGCACCGAAATCGATCGCTGGGCACTGCAGAGAGTGGTACGGACAGCCCAGCGCATCTGTGGATGTGAACTTCCCTCAATTGAGGACATTTATAGAAGCAGGTGCAGAAAGAAGGCCTGGAAGATCATCGGGGACTCCAGTCACCTCAACCATAAACTGTTTCAGCTGCTTCTGTCTGGCAAATGCTACCACAGCATTAAAGCCAGGACCAACAGGCTACAGGACAGCTTCTGTCTACAAGCCATTAGACTTTTAAATTCACATGTCTGTACATTGCAACGAAGATTTTTACTCCCTCATGTTGTGGGATGGATGTAAGATGTAAATAAATTCTAAATTCTAAATAGGTCTAGACCCTGAGCAACAATGTCCGGCAATTGATGGTACAGACTCTTGCCGGTGTGCAGACACACTCAAATCAGCTTGTCATTCCACCGCTTGAACATGGGAGGGCAGCACCTATGGGAGAGGCCAGCACCCAGTCGAGTGCGGACACGATGATGTAATGTTTCCGCGTCTTTTCACTTGGTCTACAGCACCAGGTAAGTCCGAGGCTTGAGACCTATTCCTCACTACAACCGAGGATACACTGCTCCCATGTTGCCTATCCTGCCACCAGACAAGGATAACAGGCCTGTGGCAATTTACATGGTCACTAACCAACAGAGTCTTGAGATCGCAAGTGAAATATCCAAGACAATCTCCACGGGTTATGCTGCACCAATTCCAAAGTTTCTGAATAGCAGCGGCAGCTCGGTCTGCAGCCAGATCAGCTCCCCCGAACCCAAACCGGCCCCTCCGATATCTCAACCAGCTCCATTGACACCTCGGCTGGCTCCTTTTCCAACATCCCGGCTGGCCCCTTTAACACCTTGGTCGACATCACTCCAGCTACTCCGATCAATGAGCAGCTCACTGATGGAACAGCCCTGCAGTACCCAAAGTTCTTGGAGTAAAATTGTCTTTGGATTGCAAAAAGCAAATTTTACAAAGGAAAAGGCACCTTCAGTTGGCCCCCAAGAGGCCACTGCATTCACGTGTGCTGCTATCTCACCGGAATGTGGGCAGAATAAAATGGGCTTCGTGTAAATGGCCGCTTGATGGTCAGTCTTTACTCTGTGGGATGGAGGAACTGTTTCAGTGTAGTTTGACTTTGTGATTTTACAATTTGACTTCTACAACCTAATTCAAATCCAGATTTCTAATTCAGAAGCCAGAATTGTAAATTGAAGCACAAATCCCCTGTAAATCTTCTTTAACAGCCATGCCTAAACTGAATGCAGCGAAACCCCAGATAGACTTATACTGCCTGCAAGGCAAATCATAGGCTAGACGGTGACTTGATTTTGTCAGAAATTACAAATTAAAGATCGGCTCATCTAAAATGTCGAATGCAATAAGGAGCTACCCTCATCGCCTCCTTAAATGGGTCTCCTACTACTGTCAAATTGCTTGACGAGGGCTCTCCAGTGATGGAGCAATAGATTGACCCCACACTTATTCTATCTCCTCTGTGACAAGGGATTGCTAACACGACCGCGTTTAGAAGGGAATGCATAATCACCAATCAATTCTGGTAGATTGTAAAGAGCATTGAACTTGCTACAGCTGTGCTTTCGAGATAAACATAGTTTGCACATCACAGCAGATCCATGGGAGGCTTCCACGCAAATCATTTTGGCTGTTCCTTTTTTAATCATTTTATATGTGAAATCACATTTCTAAACTTCGGCAATGATATGCTTTTCCTTAAAGAGCTGATTTTCAGATAACTGTGGAATAGAACTGTGGTTCTGTTTGTGCCAACCTGAGAAGTGCTGCTTTCCATTAAACAACATAATTGGGAGAGATTCTCACAGGTGTGAGCTGATCACAAGATCTTCCTAAACATGCCACAGTTTGCAATTATTTTCTTGCATCACCCTCAAACTTCAACCACGTTCTTCCACTGTTTCACTATCATCTGTCTCATCTCTCACCTTCCACAGCTTGAACTTTGCATCCAATTGAGATTGAGTTGCAATCATTATTGTAACCGAGGCAAGAAGACACCCAACTTTCTCACAAAACCCTCCAAAAATGAAATGATAATGATTAGGTATTCTTTTTTCTTTATATTAAGTTACATATAAATATTGGCTGGCATCCTAGGGAGAAATATTCTGTTCTCCTGTCAGTGTTCTGAGAAAGAAGATCTAACTTCCAGTCCAAAAGATGGGATCAAGGTTCCCTCTAATTTGTAATGACCAGTGTCCATAAAAATCTTGTGCTGTGCAATTTTTTTACCTCGTGACAACAACATGGGCACACTGAATTTTAAATATAGAGGTATTCATTTTAACAACTATCAAAATTCTGTCAATAAAGACTTAGATCTCCTCTGGGTTTGATTTTTTTCACTCTCGTTCATCTGCACTCCCACAAAATGTACATAGCAGCCCTGTAATGGGTAAAGAATGATTTTCTCACTGGAGTTTTCCACACAGTCCATACGTGATATGCTTCCTAAATGATGTTTTAAAAAGTCAAGTTTCTAAATATCACTCCTCTTCTTCCCAGTTTCCAATTCTGCAACAACTTTTGGATTGTGACAATATATGCAGGTAACACCAGTTTCTATATGCTACATAAATATTTCTCGTAGCTGCAGGTTCCTGACCTCATGATCTTTCGGTGTAGCAGTTTCTACTGTTTCATTAAGCCATTTCTCTTTAAATGAACCATCAGTTCTTTTGCACCTCATACCCTTTGCTCCTTTGGAATTCTACATAGTGAATCAATAATTTCTTCAATAGAAACAGTATAAATAAGCCAGTTCTAGAATCTGCAGACAAATTTTCGCAAACTCCATTTTGTCCGCACCATCTGCATCAGAAACCAGAAAAGGAAATGTGATTGTGTACGATCATGAAATACACTTCATAAACACAAAATAATTTGCAGATGCTGAGGTCAAAACAACACTCACAACACACTGGAGGAACTCAGCAGGTCAGGCAGCATCCGTGGAAACGTTGACTGATCTTGTCCACGGATGCTGCCCGACCTGCTGAGTTCCTCCAGCATTAAATACATTTAACGTGTCAAAGAGGTAGAGGGTGACAAGCTTTTGTGCACGGTTTAAATTCTTTTGTACACTATTAGCAAAAGTTGTGTGTGCACACGTGTGCACACCTTAGAGGGAATTTTGGATGGGACCTCCAAAATAGAACATATTGTGTACAGTTCTGGTTGCCTAGATATAGGAATAATGTCATTAAGCCCGAAAGGGTGCAGAAAAGATTCACAGGAATCTTACAGGGATTGGAGTCCTTGAGTTATAAGGAGTGACTGGAGAGGCTAGTTGCTGTACCCTACACTGCCTGTTTCTACCTCCTGCCCAAGATCCACAAACCTGACTGTCAGCGTAGGCTCATAGTTTCTGCCTGCTCCTGTCCCACTGAACTCATGTCCACATACCTCGACTTCATTTTGTCTTCCTTAGTTCAATCCATTCCTACTTATATCTGTGACACTTCATATGCTCCCAGTCACTTTAAGTTTCCTGGTTTCTGATTGCTTCATTTTCACTATCAATGTCCAGTCCTTATACACCTTTATCCTCCACCAGGAAGACCTTAAAGCTCTTCTCTTCTCTCCAGACAACAGATCTAACCAGTTCCCCACCACCACCACCCTACTCCTTCTGGAAGAACTGGTTCTCACCTCCAAGAATTTCTGTTTTGGCTCCTTCACTTTCTCGAAACCCAAGATCTATCCATGGACACCTGCATGGGCCCCAGCTACTGCATATCTGCCTTGTTACGGCTCAGTTGGATAGTCTATGTTCTAAGCCTACACTTGGGACTTCCCCAACTCTCCACGACTCTTACTATACTTCATCAATGATTATATTGGTGCTGCTTCTTGCACCCATGCTGAACTCGTTAATTTCGACAACTTTGCCTCAAACTTCCACCCTGCCCTCAAATTTACTTGGACCATCTCTGACATTACTCTTCCCTTTCTCAATCTCTGTGTCTCCATTTCTGGAGACAGACTATCTACTGATATATTTTATACACTCAATTCCCACTGTTTTAGGTACCTCTTGTACATAATAGAGTGGCCACTGAGTGTATGTTTGTAGCCTTCTGCTGCTGTAGCTTATCCACTTCAAGGTTTGACATGTGTGTGCTCAGGGATGTTCTTCTGCACAGCACTGTTGTTATGTGTTGTTATTTGAGTTACTGTTGCCTTCCTGTCAGCTTGAACTCGTCTGGCCATTCTCCTCTGACCTCTCTCATTAACACGGTGTTTTTGTCCTCAGAACTGAATGCTTTCATATTTTTTGCACCATTCTCTGTAAACTCTAAAGACTATGTGTGTGAAGATTCCAGGAGATCAGCAGGTTTTTGATATATACTCAAACCACCCAGTCACAATCATTCCATGGTCAAAGTCACTTAGATCACATTTCTTTCCCAACTAATCCGAACAACAACTGAACCCCTTAACCATGTTTGCATGCTACCACATGATTGGCTGATTAGATATTTGCATTAACAAGAAGGTGTACAGGTGTACCTAATAAAGTGTCCACTGACTCTCATAGCTAACTAGACTATACCTCTTCCCACCCTGTTTTTTGTAAAAATGCTATTCCCCTTTCTCAGTTCCTTCATCTCTACCACATCCATTCTCAGGATGAAGCTTTCCATTCTGGAACATCTCAGATGTCCTGCTTTTTCAATGAACAGGGCATCTCTTCCATTACCATCAATTTTGCCCTCACCCACATCTCCTTCATTTCCCACATATCTGCCTCGACACATCCTCCTGCCACCATAACAGGGATAGGGTTCCCCTTGTCCATAAGACATTACACCTGCCTTCTCGCCATATCCTTTGATGCCCTGACTGATCAGGGAACAATCAACTTCTATCTTAAATACACCCATGGACTTGGCCTCCACTGCAGTCTGTGGCAGAGCATTCCACAGATTTACTACAATCTGGCTAAAATAAATCATCTTTACCTCTGTTCTAAAAGGTTGCCCCTCAATTTTGAGGTTTTGCCCTCTAATTCTGGATACCCCCACCATAAGAAACATCCTCTACACATCCACCTTATCTAGTCCTTTCAACATTCAGTAGCTTTCAATGAGGTGCCCATGCATCCTTCCAAATTCTAGTGAGTACAGGCCCAACGCTGCCAAACTCTCTTCATATGCTAAGCTCTTCATTCCCGGAATCATCCTTGTGATCTTTTTCTGGACTCTCTCCGATGACAACATATCCTTTCTGAGATATAGAACCCAAAACTGTTGACAATATGCCAATTGTGGCCTGACTAGTGCCTTATAAAGGCTCAGCATTAATTCCTTGCTTTTATATTCTATTCCCCATGAAATAAATGCCAACATTGCATTTGCCTTCTTTATGACAGACTCAACCTGTAAATTAACCTTTTGGGAATCTTGTGCAAGGATTCCTAAGTCCCTCTGTACCTATAATGTTTGAACCTTTACCCCATTTAGACAATGGTCCGCACTATTGTTCCTTTTACCAAAATAAATTATCATACATTTCTCAACGCTGTGTTCCATCTGCCACTTTTTTGCCCATTCTTCCAATCTGTCCAAGTCTTGCAACAATCGCATTGCTTCCTCAGCTACCTATCCCTCCACCTATCCTCATATCATCTGCAAACTTTGCCACAAAGCCATCAATTCCACTATCTAAATCATTGACAAACAATGTGAAAAGCAGCGGTCCCAATACTGACCCCTGTGGAACAGCATTAGTCACTGGCAGCCAACCAGAAAAGGCCCCTTTTATTCCCATTCGCTGCCTCCTGCCTGTCAGCCATTCCGCTATCCATGCCAGTATATTCCTGTAACGCCATAGGATTTTATCTTGTTAAGCATCCTCAGTGAGGCACCTTATCAAATGCCTTCTGAAAATCCAAGTAAATGACATTCACTGCCTCTCCTTTGTCCACTCTGCTTGTTACTTCCTCAAAGAACTCTAACAGATTTGTCAGGCATGATTTCCCTTTACAGAAACCATGCTGGCTTTGACTTGTTTTGTCATTAGTCACCAAGTACCTTGAAACCTCATCTGTAATAATTTAAGGCATCCGTTAGACTTGCGAGACCATGGATCTGCGCCTGGAAAGTCTTCACTCTCCAGGGCGCAGGCCTGGGCCAGGCTCTATGGCAGATCGGCAGTTGCCCATGCGGCAAGTCTCCCCTCTCCATGACACCAATGTTATCCAAGGGAAAGGCAAGGGCCGATACAGCTTGGCACCAGTGTCATTGCAGAGCACTGTGTGGTAATGTGCCTTGCTCAAGGACACAACACGCTGCCTCGGCTGGGGCTCGAACTCACAACCTTCAGGCCGCTAGTCGAATGCCTTAAGTAACCACTTGGCCACGTGCCCACATGTAATAATAGACTCCAAAATTTTCCCAACCACTGAGATTAGGTTAACTAGCTTATAATTTCTTTCTTTTGCCTTCCTCCTTTCTGAAAGAGTGGAGTGACATTTGCAATCTTCCAGTCCTCCGGGACCATGCCAGAATCAAGTGATTCGTGAAAAATCCTTACCCACCACCCCACAAGCCTTCGTATCCAGCACATCATTCTTAGCAACACCTGCCATCTGTAAGAGAATCCTACCACTAAACTCATCTCACCCTCACATGTCCCCCCCCAACTCTGTGCTTTCCAGAAGGATCACTCCCCACTGATCTCCCTTCTGGTACTTATCTCTGCAAGCAGGACAAGTGCCACACCTGCCTTTAAACCTCTTCCCTCACTACCTTCAGGACCCTAAACAGTCCTTTTACCTGTGAATCTGTTGGCATTGCCTACTGTATCAGTGGTCCTAGTGCGGCCTCCTTTACACCAATGAAACACACCTTAGACTGGGGGACCTTTCTGTCAAGCTCCTTCCCTCAGTCTACCACCAAAGGTGGGATATCGTGGTGACAACCATTTCACTTTGAGTTCCCATTCCCATTCCGATGGGCTGTTCCGTGTTCACCTCTAGTGCTTGTTGAGGCCACACTTAGGTTGAAGGAGCTACACCTCATATTCTCTCTAGGTAGCCTCCAATCTGATGGAATGGACATTGATTTCTCTAATTTTCAGTAATTTCTCCCTCTTCCCCTTTCTTTCTTTTGCCATTCTCCATTTTGGCTCCCCTTTTATGTCTTCTCAACTCCTCACCTGCCTATTACCTCCCTCTGGTACCCTTCCTCCTTCCCTTTCTCCCCATGGTTCACTGTCCTCTCCAATCAGATTTCTTCTTCTTCAGCCCTTTACCTCTTTATCCTATCACATCCCAACATTCTTCCTCCCCCATGCACCAATCTTCCCATCACTTAGTTTCACCTATCACCTGCCAGCTTGAATTCCTTCCTATCTACCCACCTTCTTATTCTGGCTTCTTCACCCTTCATTTCCAGTACTGATGAGGGGTCTCACCCTAAAACATCTACTGTTTATTTGTCTCTATAGGTGCTACCTGACCTGCAGCACTTCATGTGTGTTCTTTTGAATAGGCTGGGTCTTTTTTCTTTGGAATATGGAGTGTTGAGAGTATGTTGTCGTTAATTTTTCAGTATATTTGAGTAATATGGTAAATGTTTTGTTTGATTAAGGATTTTGTTTTGTTTAAATAATTCATTATGGGATGTACGTAAAAGTACACGAGTGGCACACATTACTACGCCACCATTTAAAAAATGTAACTGAGAAGTACACCTTCTATCCTCTGTCTCCTGTGTTTTTCTTTCAATTAGTTTTGGAGTTATAGAACATAACAGAGGTTATAAAGAAGTTTTAAAGGAACCCAAGATGTCTACCTACCTGTTGAAGTGCAGTGAGACATTCAAGTTAAAAAAAAGCACAGCGAGACATTTGAGTTAAACAAAAGTGCAACACGTTTGTTTCTTCATAAGGGGAAGAGAATGACAGTTGAGTAAAAAAATGCAGAAAATGGATGAATTCACAGGTTCATAAACAGTGAGTACTATGTAATAGGACCCGGCTGGCGGCGTAGCGGGATCAGCCCTGGACTGCAGGGCGGGAGGCCCCGAGTTCAAATCCAGCTGGCTCTCCTGCACGCTTTTCATCCATGCTGGGTTAAGAGCTGGTGATCTCATTGAAAAAAACTCACCTGGCAGAAGGCAATGGCAAACCACTGCTGTAACTTGCCTTGTATGCGATTTACGTACGTCAGAGTGGCGTGGGAGGAAGTCGTTTGCTAACTGAAGAAATTCCGGATGCAACATACCTTTCCTACCTTTACTATGTAATAATAACCATAAATAAATTAAAGAAAAGAGTAGAAATGGCTGGCTACATCGGAAGGATAGACATATTCACTTGCATAAAAGGTAAATGGATTTTGTACACCGAGTGATTTGAGCAGTATTTTGATGCAAATAAACTAGCCAATGAAAAGCGCGTTTCAGTTTTGCTGCATTAGGTGGGGAAACAGACAATTTGCTTAGAGCGGGTGGGGTGGGTGGTGTCCTAACTTTTTCTATGCCATAGATCAATACTATTAAGCAAGTGGTCTGTGGGCCCCAGCTTGGGGACACCTGGCTTAGAGGTTTGATTGCTCCAACCAAACCAGTTGAAATGAGCTTAGCAGATATCATGAAAGTAATGCAGGAACATTTAGAATCAAAGCCATTGTTAACTGCAGAATGCTTTAGGTTTCATAAGCGGATCAAAAGGAAGGGGAGTCCATTTCAGTGTACTTAACTGAATTGAAGAGATTGTCTGAGCATTGTCAGTTCAGTGATGGGCTTAATGATGCACTAAAAGATCGTGTAGTTTGTGGAATCTTACAAGAAATCATTCAAAATGGCTCCCAGCTGAAGCACAGCTCACATTTAAAAGAGCAGTTGAAATCACGGTATCACTGGAAACAGCATTCAGAAATGCATGTGAGTAGCAGTCAGGAATGAAAGTGAGTGTGAACAAAATTGTGTTACTGTTGTGGCAAGGGCTCACGTTTCACCAGACCAGTGCAGGTTTAAAAGGAAAATTAGCAAAAAATGCAGCGAAGTAGGACACATACAAAGACAGGAAGACAAAAATAAATGGACTGCAGAGGGAAGAGACAAAGATAAATGTCAGGTTGCAGGTTCAAAAAGAGGATTAATCTGCATGTTGTTAATGAAAATCTGATAATGATGAAAGTGACAACAAGGCTAGGTAGCCTTGAGATTCAAAATGTGAAAACTAACATGAGACAGGCAATTACACCAGAAGTAAATGGCAAATTAATTGAAATGAGTTGGATGCTGATTTGGTTGTTTCAGTCCTTCCACAAAATGAGTCCGCGTGGCATTTCAAAGGTACTGAACTGAAGCCTGCAGATATCCATCCAAGAACTTATACTGGGGAAAGAATAATTCCTGTGTGAATGACATTCATAACAGTGAAGTAGAAAAACCAAAAACCCATACTGGGCTTGTATGTGGTGAAAACTGGAGGGCCAGCATTGTGGGTGAGTGATTGGCTGAGACAACTACAACTTGATTGGAGATCCATCCACCATCTGCATGCCACATCTCCTGCAAGAGAATCAACTGAAAGCAAATTAAGAAAGGTACTGGATGATACCACAGAACAGTGGTCAAGGATGACATTGGAAAACTCAAACTTACCAAGGGTAAGATAGTGTTAAATGAAAATGCCACACTGAAGTTTTACAAAGCCTGTTCAGTTCTTTATACCATCTATGATAAAGTAGCCAGTGAGCTAGATCACATGCAGGCTGAAGAAATTCTTTCCAAGGAAGAGTGGAGCCCATGGTCAACAACAGTGGTCCCAGTAGCCAAGAGAAATAGGTCTGTCAGGATCTATGGTGATTTTAAGGTCACCATCAATCCAGTACTGAAAGCAGATCAATAACCTCTGCCCAGGTTAGAGGATACCTTTGCAGACCTTTCTGGAAGAAATCACTTCAGCAAAGTGGACTCAGCTGAGGCCTACCTACGGATGGAGATGGAAGAAGAGTCCAAAGTGTTCCTCACCAACAAAGAGCTTTATCATTAGAATGGACTTACCTTTGGAGTAGAATCTGCATCTGCGCTCTGGCAGAAAGCGATGGACCAAGTGCTGCAAGGCTGCCCAGGCACTCAGTGTTACCTGGATTATATCATTGTTACTGGTACGGATGATAAGGAACATCTCCAAGGTCTCAGGAATGCATTAAAAAGAAACAGAAGTTTATGGGCTCAGGGCATGATGTGACAAGTGTGAACTCTTTAAACCAAGCATAACTTATGGTGGTCACACTACTGACACAAAAGGTTTACACAAGTGTGCTGAGAAAACTCAAGCAGTGGTAGATTCCTCAAGACCAAAGGACATGTCATAGATTCAGTCATTTTTAGGATTTGTCAATTACTATAACAGGTTCTTGCCAAACCTACCCACTGTGCTTGATCCCTTGAGCTCATTACTACAGACCGGGAAGAAATGACAATGGACAAAACAGGCTGAGGCTTAAACTAACGACCTTCAGATCACTAGGACGATGCCTTAACCACTTGGCCATACGCCAGATCTATTTTATGTACACTAATAATAGTATCGTTTAACGTGTATCACCTTAGAAGGTGAAGACCTCAGTGGTGCAAAAGGAAGAGGATAATGTCTTTGCAATACAGAGAAGACGATTGTCTCTGTACAGAGTATATGAATTCTGTAAGTAAATGGAACCTTTATCTTTGTATAATGTAAGTGTTGCACACTTGCTGGGCGTTTATGGTAGTCCTATGAGTAGTCAATAGAATAGAGAAGCAAGTGATCCTAAGATAAATATCTTTGGATCAAGAGGAGGGAGATGTTGGCCAGAAGGAACTACAGTCTGCAAATCAGTGAATTTGAATGAATGAATGAAGGTCAGTGAAAGCAGACAGACCAATTGTCTTTGTTCCTGCCATGAGGGACGGGATGGAGGCTGCCATTTTATGAAGGAGACTGGGTTTTCCATTTCATGAGTCAGTTGCTTGGCTCAATCACTGTTTTAAAGTAGATACTATGATGCTTCAGGTAATCTGATGAACTAGGGATAATTTCCAAATAAGTGGTTACTTGTGACATGTTCTTTGGTTGGATATAACATGTAGGTTTTTGACTGTTAGAGTCAGAATCTGTTCTGTGTGAATCAAGCTGGTGGCTGATTGAGAACAAAGAGTCATGAATTACCGATTGTCACTTGCTGGGAAGAGGGCAATAAATGGGTGCCGGCCTGGAGCAGAGCCAATAACAAGGTGTTAAAGGTCAAACACATGACCTACAGCCAATGACATTGGAATGCAATATTTGAATTGGGAAGGAATGAATATAAACGCAGATGCTTCAAGTGTGCTGGCAGCGGTAACTCTGTATGAGAACAACTATTGTGGATGGGAGGTGCCCCTATGGACACGTGGAGATTCGATACGGGACCACGAGGAACATGTGGCCAGCAGCAGAAACGTCTTTTTAACTGGTATTATATTTCCTGTTCTTTGACTGTTCATGGAAGGTTAGAAAAACTTAGTAGGTCTGCACACAGGTATTTGTTGTGTAGTTTCATGTGTTCTTTCGTTGAGACAATAAAAGTACTTGTCAGTAGATACAGACCCTTTCTTTGCCTTTCTGATTATTATTCCAAGAGGCGGTTCTTAAGGTTGTTATAATCAGGGCTGCTAATGGGGCAAGCTCCCACTACCTGTTAAATGTTCCCAATGGTGTGTGCCTCAGATAGCCTCTGACAACCAAGTCCAGCTCCTAACCTTCATGTGTGGTTTAGCTACTAAGCCCTGTGGAACTTTTTTTATTGACAGGAGGAGGGGCAAATATGGGTTAATGGCACCTTAAAACTGGTTGCTTTGGGCAATGGGGCTCCTCAGCTATGGTTGGCAGCTTACCTAAGAAGAAGGAAAACTCTGATCTCAAACCTCCGCTGCCTTGCGAAGGCTTCAGAAGTAAACCCCTGAGGGAAAAATCCAGAGCTGGTGTCCCTAAGGCAGTCCTACATTGAGTTCAATGATGACTGGCAACTCCTGCGATGCTACTGGTACCAAACTGTATTGGTCTTTGCCGCTCATTTGGGTTCATCAGATGTGTGGAGAGGGGGAGCTTGCTACATGGGCAACAGCTTGCTCTCCATATCGTACTGCCTAGGCTTGTGTATCTAGACAGCTAGGGTGAAATATTCATGGTCAGCTCTGACTGATGGAGGCCCTCAGCTCACCTCGATTCCTGTAACATCCTGTTTACCCTCGGAAAAGGAAATAACTGAAAAAATTACAAAACAGGTCACTTCTCGACATATTTTTCCTTAACACTATTTGAATATCTTCCTATTAAGGCAGAGATGATCCAAAGGGAATGCAGAAAATGTCCCACACTGTGTCAGATCTACGTGCAACCCAGAATGGCTTTAATGTGCAGCAGAAACTCGAGTTCCCCCATTTTTACCAGTGCTGGGATGAACTTGCCCTTGACAGAGGTTTCCTTATGAGGGGATTGAGAGATTTGTACTGTCCAAGCTGAGAGCTACAGTGCTGGAGGAGCTACATGCCTGTCACTGGGCATGGTCAAAATGAGAGCATTGGCTCGAAGCTTTGTCTGGTGGCCTAGGATATATTAGCAGTTCGAGTAGCTTGTTTTGCTCTGTTTGGAATGCCAACATTTTGTTCTCTCATCCAAATCATAGGTATAGCTTGTGAATGCTTCAGTCACTGTCTGCCATCCTGCAAAAGACCCATTTATTCCTATCTCTATTTCATGGTTGTCTGTGCTAGTGAATTAGAAAACTCTGTGTACTTTAATTTTGCACACCAATCTCTTATCAAAGGCCTTCTTAAAATCCAAATACACCTCCTTCGCTGATTCTCTCTTATCTGTTCCACCAGCTATGTCTTCAAAAAGCTCCAGTAGGTTTGTCAGGCATGATTTCCCTTTCATAAATCCAGGTTAACTTTGTCCGATCCTGCTGATATTTTAAAGTGCCATATTATCACGTCCTTTTTCATGGACTCCAGCATTTTCCCTTCTACTGATGTTAGGCTAACTGGTCTGCAGTTCCCTGTTTTTTCTCTCCCCTTTTAAATAGGATTGCATTTGCTACTCTCTAAACTGCAGGAACTGCTTTATTATCCATTGGATTTTGTGAAAGAAATATAAATGTTTTATTAGTTCCATAGCTACCTGTTCTGTTATTCTGGGATAGAGATGATCAGACCCTGGGAATTTGTTGGCGGTAATTTCTCCAGCACAACTTTTTTTCTCCGATACCAGTTTCCTCTAACTCCTCCTTGTGGCTGCAGGAAACTGAGAAATAGCCCATTTCTTGTCCTGAGTGAGGCAGATGGTCCCAGTGGGCAAGTCTAAGTCCGTCAGGGCCGTGTCATTACTGTTTTACCTGTATGCAGAAAAACTCACCCAGCAAATGAGCTCTTTGCAAGGTAATGTCGCAGCTCTATAAAATTGTGGTCAGGCCGAACTTGGGTGCTGCCTGGCCTGCTGAGTTCCTTCAGTATTTTGAGTCCATAAGCTTGGGAGTATTGTGTTTATTTCTGGTCACCTCATTATAGGAAGGATATGGAAGCTTTAGAGAGGGTGCCTGGATTAGAGAACATATTTTATGAGGAAAGGTTGAACAAGCTAGGGATTTTCTCTTTGGAGCTAAGGCAGCTTGATAGAGGTGTATAAGATTATGTGAGGTTGGAGAGCTAGCACTTTTTTTTGCAGAGTGGCAAAGGCCAATACCCGAGGACATCTGTTTAAAGTAAGTGGAGGTAAGTTTAGGGGAGATATCAGAGGTAGTTTTTTTTTTAAACACACAATGAGGTAAGCACCTGCAATTGACTGCTGGGATTGGTGGCAGAAGCTAATGCATAGGGACATTTAAGAGACTCTGGGAAAAAAAGGACAGCTATGAGCTGTGTAAGAGGGAAAGGTTAGACTGATCATGGAGGGGAATTATAAAGGTTGGCACAACATTGTGGGCTGAAGGGCCTGTGCTGTTCTCTGTTCTGTGTTACTTGTTGTAAAACTGGGCCTTGAGCAGCCACTAAGTGTTGATAAAGAGCCACAGTTTGGTGCCACAGTCCAACGACTGGTGTAACACACGGATTTGCGTTCTGGAGCAGTCTGCTCTCTGAAACAGATGAGAGTGCTGTTGGCTCAGTTACAGCCCTGGCTGAAAACTGCAGTTCAGTCATGGTTTCTGCAAGCCTGCCGGGAAGTCAAAAATACTCTCCCCAGAGATACTGGTGTGCTGCTCTAAATGCAGAGCTCTTCTCAGCCAAGTCTGGGCCATAGTGAGGGTGATGTCTATTTGTTCACATGCAGCAAGGCAGGCCTGAGGCAGGTAAGATTGCAAATGCAAGAAGCAGGAGAAACATTTTTTTTGCCACTCCTGTTGCTGTTCAGAGCCTCACCTTGACAATGAAGCTGTAACATCTGGTTTATCTCTCTGAATTTTTGTACACTTCTCTCTCTCTCAAAAGACTTTTGCTTTATTTCTCTCTGTTTATCAGTGTCTCAAGCATAACCAACAAATGCGTTGCTCCTTATTAACTGAATTCTGTTTTTCTTTTGAGACACCTACCTACTAGGCAGCTGTAATATGTTAAATTATTTCAGTGGAGTTGAATCTATTGATTAGCTGCAATTCGTCCAGATTTCCCCAGATTTTACAATAGGTTTAGAGTTCAGCAGGATCACAGAGAGCACCACTTTTAGGCTAGTTCTAGCCACTTGAGTCAAACAAATTTAGGCTATTAACCGTACACTATCACTATGTTTCAGTTCATAGAATCTGAGAATCCATGTGAGAATTCTAACAATATCCAACAGTGTGGCGAGTTTAATGTTTTTCTGAGCTACAATAATTTATTGGGATGACTTTTTCCTTGTAAATCTCCTTAATAAGTGAACCTGGTAGTTTAGAGGGTAGATGTAACCAATCTCATTAGAAGAAAATTGAAGTTCAAATGACTAAAAGTTATTTTTTCTTGTGCTGAGAAGTTTGGACAATTGCTATCGCTGCCTGGGAAGACTAATTCCCTGAGTTTATTTTGGTTGTACCTTGTTACGTATCTAAGTATCTGAATTGCACAACCATTAATTTTAAGTCTGCATCTGAAGTACACAATTAATGTACTCCTATTCCATGGAATTCAGAACCACACTGTGAAATGAAAGTTATAACAACATAAAATGAGGGAAATGAAAGAGGTGGTTATTAAACCAGGGGAGACTTCAATGAAAGGGAAAACCCATATAGAAGTCGAAGTGAAATTTAGGTAACTGGAACCCTAATATAGTAGAAATAAAAATAAAATAATGAGTCAGTCTGGAGTCTGCAAAATAATAACACAGACTCGTAATAGTTATCAATGATAATACTATCTGTTGCTGAAGCAGAGGTGACACTAATAGATCAGTTTTTAAAAATTTCTGCTACCTCTTTTACCTCTCTCTTTATCGCTGCTCTACTCGCTTTACACTTATGACCGTGTGGAGAAGCACACCTCCAATGCCATTTTCAAGTTTGCTGATGACACCACTGTCTTAGACCGAATCAAAGGTGGAGATGTATCACGGTACAGGAGTGTGATTGAAAACCTGGCTGAGTGATCATAAGACCATAAGACAAAGGAGCAGAAGTCGGCCATTCGGCCCATTCAGTCTGCTCCGCCATTTTATCATGAGCTGATCCATTCTCCCATTTAGTACCACTCCCCTACCTTCTCACCATAACCTTTGATGTCCTGGCTACTCAGATACCTATCAATCTCTGCCTTAAATACACCCAATGACTTGGCCTCCACTGCCACCTGTGGCAACAAATTCCATAGATTCACCACCCGCTAGCTAAAAAAATTTCTTTGCATCTCTGTTCTGAATGGGCGCCCTTCAATCCTTAAGTCATGCCCTCTCGTACTAGACTCCCCCATCATGGGAAACAACTTTGCCACATCCACTCTGTCCATGCCTTTCAACATTCAAAATGTTTCAATGAGGTCCCCCCTCATTCTTCTAAACTCCAAGAAATACAGTCCAAGAGCGGACAAACGTTCCTCATATGTTAACCCTCTCATTCCTGGAATCATTCTTGTGAATCTTCTCTGTACCCTCTCCAACGTCAGCACATTCTTTCTTAAATAAGGAGCAAAACTGCCCACAGTACTCCAAGTGAGGTCTTACCAGCGCCTTATAGAGCCTCAACATCACATCCCTGCATTCCTCTAGAAATGAATGCCAACATTGCATTCGCCTTCTTCACCACCGACTCAACCTGGAGGTTGGTTAACCTTAAGGGTATCCTGCACAAGGGCTCCCAAGTCCCATTGCATCTCAGAACTTTGAATTCTTTCCCCATTTAAATAATAGTCTGCCCGTTTATTTCTTCTGCCAAAGTGCATAACCATACACTTTCCAACATTGTACTTCATCTGCCACTTCTTTGCCCATTCTTCCAATCTATCCAAGTCTCTCTGCAGACTCTCTATTTCCTCAGCACTACCGGCCCCTCCACCTATCTTCGTATCATCAGCAAACTTAACCACAAAGCCATCTATTCCATAATCCAAATCGTTGATGTACAACGTAAAAAGAAGCGGCCCCAATGCGGACCCCTGTGGAACACCACTGGTAACTGGCAGCCAACCAGAATAGGATCCCTTTATTCCCACTCTCCGCTTCCTGCCAATCAGCCAATGCCCTATCCACGTATGTAACTTCCCTGTAATTCCATTGGCTCTTATCTTGTTAGGCAGCCTCATGTGTGGCACCTTGTCAAAGGCCTTCTGAAAATCCAAATATACAACATCCACTGCATCTCCCTTGTCTAGCCTACTTGTAATTTCCTCCAACAATTGCAATAGGTTTGTCAGGCAGGATTTTCCTTTAAGGAAACCATGCTGAGTTCTGCCTATCTTGTCATATGCCTCCGGGTTCTCTGTAACCTCATCCTTGTCAATCTACTCCAACAACTTCCCAACCACCGATGTAAAGCTAACAGGTCTATAATTTCCTTTTTGCTTCCTTGCCCCCTTCTTAAATAGCGGAGCGGTATTTGCAATCTTCCAGTCCTCCGGAATCATGCCAGAATCTATCGATTTTTGAAAGATCATCGCTAATGCCTCCGCTATCTCCACAGCTACTTCCTTCAGAACACGAGGGAGCATTCCATCTGGTCCGGGAGATTTATCTACCTTTAGACAATTCAGCTTCCTGAGTACTTTCTCTGTGGTAATTGTGACTGCGCACACTTCTCTTCCCTGCCACCCTTGAGTGTCTGGTATACTGCTGATGCCTTCCTCAGTGAAGATCGATGCAAAATACTCGTTCAGTTCCTCCGCCATCTCCTTATCTCCCATTACAATTTCTCCAGCATTATTTTCTATCGGTCCTATATCTACTCTCACCTGTCTTTTACTCTTTATATACTTGAAAAAGCTTTTAGTATCCTCTTTGATATTATTTGTTAGCTTCCTTTCATAGTTAATCTTCTCCCTCTTAATAACCTTCTTAGTTTCCTTTTGTAAGCTTTTAAAAACTTCCCAATCCTCTGTCTTCCCACTAATTTTTGCTTCCTAGTATGCCCCCTCCTTTGCTTTACTTTGGCTTTGAGTGGTGCCACACCAACCTCTTACTCAATGTCACCAAAACCAAGGAACTAATTATTGACTTCAGAGGTTCATGAGCCAGTCCTCATTGGAGAATCAGAGATGGAGAGGATTTGCAACTTTAAGTACCTCAGTATTATCATTTCAGAGGATCTGTCCTGGGCTCAGCACTTAAGCGCAGTTATGAAGAAAGGGCAGCAGCACTTCTGCTTCCTTAGAAGTTTGCGGAGAATCAGCATGACATCTGAAACTTTGATAAACTTCTGTAGAGGTGTGGTGGAGAGTGTATTGTGTTACAGTTTGGTATGGAAACTCCAATGCCCTTGAATGGAAGATCCTTCAAAACGTAGTGGATACAGCCCAGTCTATCATGGGTATACCCCTCCCTACCATTGAGCACACCTACACAGAACGTTGTCACGGGAAAGCAACATCCATCATCAGGGATCCGCACCACCCTGCTCATGCTCTCTTCTTGCTGCTGCCATCAGGAAGAAGGTACAGGAGCCTCAGGACTCACATCACCAGGTTCAGGAACCATCAGGCCCTTGAACCGAAGGGGGTAACTTCACTCACCTTCCTTTTCTCCATTACTGAAACATTCTTACAACAAATGGATTCACTTTCAAGGGCTCTTCATTTCACGTTCTCAATATTTATGGCTTATTTATTTATTATTATTACTTCTTTCTTTCTTTTTTAATTTTCACAGTTTGTTGTCTTTTGCATGCTGTTTGAATGCCCAGTTGGTGCAGTCTTTCATTGATTCTATTATGGCAGGGTTGTATATGGTGACATATATGTACTTTGATAATAAATTTACTTTGAACTTTTCTGAAACCTTGAAATCCTGGGACATTAAGCACCCATTCCTATCCTCTCTCAGCTAAGTCTCTGTAATGACATATCATCATAGTTCCATGTATTGATCTATGTTCTGATCTCTTCACCTTTATCCACAATACTCCTAGCATTAAGATACACACGCTTCTAACTATCTGTCCTATTGTCTGTTGCTTTGCTCCTGCCTGTTTTCAGTGGCCCGGACACTTGCCTTCCTCTGCATCCCTCCACTTTCTTACTGGTTCCCAATCCCTGCCAAACTAGTTTCAGCAGGCGCCCCAACCCCACCCCGAGCAGCATCAGCAAACCTCCCACCGGGATATTGGCTCCCTGCCTGTTCAGGTGCAACCTGTCCATCTTGTACAGGTCACACCTGGCCCCAGAAGTGGTTTCAATGATCAAAAAAATTATTTAATTATTATTGGATGCATCATGGTAACAGACCCTTCTGGCTCAGTCTATTGTATTTCTTAATTTTTCTGTCATTACCTGCAAGAAAATAAATTTCAAGGTAGTGTATGTTAATATATACATACTTTGATAATAAATTTACTTTGAACTTTGAATGAATAAAGTGTCTTTGATAGAGAGGAGAGAATGAAAGACAATAATAGAAGAGTTGGTGGTGCTGGACGTTTGAGGGGGTTGAGTGCTTGCTAATTCTAGCTACATTGTCTGGTGGAAATGTGAATATGAGAAGAATAGGGATTAAGGACTGAAAAAGACAAGGATCACTAGAACCGTGAGGTACAAAACACTCTAGTTACTGGAAATCTGAAATTAAAAGAGAAAGCTGGGAATACCCAATAGTTCAGGTAGCATCTGTTGAAGGAGAAATATGAAGCTAGCATTGTAGAAGGACAACCTTTCTTCAAAGCTGGTTGGTGCTGAGACAAACTGGAAAGTTTGGTCACAAACATGAGAAAATCTGCAGAGGCTGGAAATCCAAAGTAGCACACACAAAATGCTACAGGAACTCAACAGGCTAGGCAGCATCTATGGAAAAGAGTAAACAGTTTTGGGCCGAGATCCTTCATCAGGACTGGAAGATTTAAATTTCTTCAGGGTAGGCATCCCTTGAAGAGACTTCACAGTGGAGTAGTAAATCACAAACACAAGGAAAGCTGCAGAGGTTGGAAATCCAAGTCCTGATGAAGGGTCTTGACCTGAAACATTGAGTGTTTATTCTTTTCCATAGATGCTGCCTGGCCTGCTGAGTTCCTCCAGCATTTTGTGTGTTTGGCTTTGGAAAGTTTGGTTATCTGAAATTGTCAAATTTATGTTGACTGTTGACATAGTTAGTATAAAGATGAGGTACTATCAGGTCAAAGATGAGATACTGTTCTCCAATTCATTGGAACAGCATTAAGGGTCAAAGCCAGGTCAGAGTGGAAGTGGGGTGAGGAATCTGAGTGACAGGCTGATAGTCTCCTTGCAGGCTGAATGGAGGTGTTCTATAAAACAGTTATCTAATCTGTGTATTTTTATTTTCCCAAGGTGGAGGAGACTACATTGTGAGTACCAATGCAACACATTAAATTCAAAGTCCCTCTCTTGGAAGAAACATTTGGATCTCTGTTCATAGGAAAGGATGAGGTAAAATGGTGGGTGTTGAACTATTACAGTTGCATGGGAAGGAGAGTGGGTATTGGTAGAGATGGAAGAAGGGCGAAGCAGGGAGTTATAGAGGGAGTGCTCCCTTTGGAATTGATGAAAGGGCTTGGTGACAGCAATTCACTCAAGATGATAATATTATAGAGGATGATATATTAAAAATGGGGTAGGGTGAAAAGCAAGTGTAATAGGAAACCAATCTTTGCTTTAAGTCAAAGAAGAGGAGGTGGGAGCAGAAGGTAGGGGGGAATAGGGTGTTAGAATTGATGACCCTGTCAGTTGTGATGGAGGAGAAACCATGACAAGGAAGCAAGGAAGTCATCTTAGAAGCATTAGTGTTGAAGTTACTGACATCACAACAAATACATTGGAGTCTGTAAAGCTGGGGGGATGCAACGGAATCCTCACAGGAAGCTGAATGGAAGGAAGTGCATTTAAGGTAGTTGTGGGCACCTGTGGGTTTGTAATGGAGATTAGTCACTGACTTATCCTTTCAGATAAAGATAGAAAGAGAAACAAATGATCAGAAATAATAAAGCCAAATGTACCCCTGAGGAATACCATTTGATATTTCAACTAAACATCTTAGGCTCAACAGAAATAAACATTAAATTTAACAATTTCAGCACACCAGCCATTCTGGTTTGTGCAAGAACTGTTCATTTCTAATTGAAGATTACCAGCTGTAAAGTTAACCAGGTTTTGGTCTTTCTACAGATTTTGCATCAGTGGCCAGGCATATCTAACATTTCTCTTTCTTTGGAGTTTTATTTGTCACAGTTTCAGTATTTTCCATGTTCTATTCTGTCCTCCTCCTTCTCCTCCTATTTATATCTCTTCCAGATAACTCGGCTGTGATTAAAGAACCTTTTCCATGGTCCCTCAGTTGGCACCACTACAGTTTATACCATTCACTCCGTCACAGATTTTCTTTTGCTCTTCCTACCCCATGCCCTTCTCTGCAGCTTAAAATGTTAAGACTCCCTGCTTCCTCAACACTTCCTGCCCCTCCACGTAAGTTTGTATCACCTGCACACTTGGCCACAAGGTAATCAATTCCGTCATTCAAATCATTGGTATGTAACGTATAAAGAATCGGTTCCAACACTGACACCTATGGAACACCTCTAGTCACCGGAAGCCAACCAGAAAAGGCCCCCTTTATTCCCGCTCTTTGCTTTCTGCCAGTCTTCCAATCTTCTATCCACGCTACTATCTTTGCTGAAGTATCATAGGTTTTTGTCTTGTTTAGCAGCCTCATATGTGGCAATGTGTCAAAGGCTTTCTGAAAATCCAACTAAACAACACCTACTAACTTTCCTTTGTCTATCCTACCTGTTACTTCCTCAAAGAATTCCAACAGATTTGTCAGACAAAATTTCCCCTTGACTTCAGCCAATTTTATCATGTGCCTCCAATTACCCCGAAACCTCATCTAAAATAATGGACTCCAGCATCTTCCTTACCACTGAAGTCAGGCTAACTAACCTATAGTTTCCTGACTTTTGAATTTTGCCTCCCTTCCTTGTTAAACAGTGGAGTGACATTCCAGAACTGATTGATTCTTGAAAGATCACTACTAATACCTCCATAATCTCTTCAGCTTCCTCTTTCTATTGAAGATGAGAGATGAGGAGAAATGTGTGCCTTCCAATTAGGATGGTTGAATTAAGGGGAGGTTTCTCTGGTGAGGACACTAAGGTTGGGCTTGGGGCTTTTTTTTCGAGAGGAGATGAAGGGAGAAGACGGTCATAGCATACGATCTGGTAGGAGAGCTGTTTGTCCGAGATGGACTGCGAGCGAGGTTCGGACGGGGGTGTGTGCTTTCACATTGACCGAGAGCTCAGTGCTTGAGAGACAGAGAAGTTCAAGATGAGCTCCAACTTGTACACATTTGACTGTTCAATTAGAATGGGCCCTTTTCTTTTTGTTACTCTGTATTAACCCTTTAGTTAAGTTAAGATTCATAAATATAATTCCTTCAATCATGTGCAGTGTACTGTCCGTTATTTTGCGGCATTAATGCGTAACAAGGTAGCAAATTAAACAACATCTGCACAACCGAGGTTTGGGGTGGAATCGAGTCGCTAAATCTCACGAGTTTGGTGGGGCTTGAGCCTGTCTTCCCTAGACTTAAGCAGCCAAGGAAACCAGGATGTTTCATAAATTATATATATATAAATTTAATAAGTAGTGCAAAAAGAGGGGGAAAATACTGAGGTAATGTTCACAGTTTCATTGTCCATCATAAATCTGATGATGGAGGGGAAGAAGCTGTTCCTCAAACTTTGAGTGGGTGTATTCAGGCTGTTATATCTTCCCCCAATGGTAGCATTAGGAAGAGGGCATGTTAATACCTTTTTGAGGCATTACCATTGGAAAGTGTCCTGGATGCTGGGAAGGCTAGTGCCCATGATGGAGTTTGCTGAGTTTACAGCTTTCTGCAGATTTTTCCAATCCTGTGCAGTGACCCCTCCATACCAGATGGTGATGCAACCAGTTAGAATGATCTCCACAGTACATCTGTAATAATTTGTCAGTCTCTTTGGTGACATACCAATTCCTCTCAAACTCCAAATGAAATATAGCCGCTGTCATGCCTTCTTAGCAACTGCATCAATATGTTGGCCCTAGAGTGGGTCTTCAGAGATGGTGCTCACCCTTTCCACTTTTGATCCCTCGATGATGACTGGTGTGTGTTCCCTTGACTTCCCCTCCCTGAAGTCCACAATCAATTCCTTGGTCTTACTAACATTGAGTACAAGGTTGTTGCTGCGACACCACTCAAACAGCTAATCTATCTCGCTTCAGTACATCTCCTCATCACCATCTGTAATTCTGCCAACCATAGTTGTGTCATGGTGTAATAGATGATGATTGAGCTGGGCCTAGCCGTACAATCGTGGGTTCAGAGAGAGTGGAGCAGTGAGCTAAGCACACATCCTTGAGGTGTGCTAGTGTTGATTGTCAGCGAGAAGGAGCTGTTATTTCTGATCCACACAGACTGTGGTCTCCCAGAGAGGAGGTCAAGATTCCAGTTGCAGAAGGAGGTAGAGAGGCCCAGGTTTTGCAGCTTGTTGATTCAGACTGATGGTATGATTGTGTTGAATGTTGAGCTATAGTCAATAAACAGCCTGACATAGGTATTACTATTGTCCAGGTGATCCAAGGTCAAGTGGAGAGCCAATGAGATTGCACCCACTGTAGACCTAATTTGGAAATAGGCGAATTTCAGTGGGTCCAGGTCCTTGCTTAGGCAAGAGTTGATTCTAGGCATGACCAAACTCTCAAAGCACTTCATCACAGTAGATGTGAGTGCAACTGGGTGATAGTCATTGACGCATCTTACCTGCTCTTCTGGGGCACTAGATTGACTGTTGGCTTTTGAAGCAGGTGGGAAACTCTGACTGCAGCAGCGAGAGACTGAAGATGTCCTTGAACACTCCCGCCAGTTGGTTGGAACAGGTACACCATCAGGGCCTGCTTATTTGCAAGACTACACTGTCTAGAAAGACGTTCTGATGTCAGCCTCCAAGACAGAGATCACAGTGTCAGTAGGTGCTGCAGGCATTTGCACAGGTGTTTTTTCCCTCTCCTTCCAAAGTGTGCATATGAAGTGTTGAGCTCATCTGGGAGTGAAGCATTACAGCATCCATGACATCAAGTTTCACTTTGTTGGATGTAATGGCCTGCAAGCAATATTGCCAGTGTCTTCCACAAGCAATATTGCCGGTGTCTTCCACAGTGAAGACCAAAATAAAATATGTATCTTTGTTCCCCAATGCTACTTCTCCAGTGTCACTTTCCAGTGGTCTGATATCCACTCATATCTCCCATTTACTTTTAAATATCTAAAGAAACTTTTGGTATCCTCTTTTATATTATTGGCTAGCTTAGCTTCATATTTCATATTTGCTTTTTTGTTTGCCTTCTGTTGGTTTTTAAAAGCTTCCTGAGCCTTTAGCTTCCGACTAATTATTGCTATATTATATGCAGTCTCTTTTGCTTTTATGCTGATTTGACTTCCTTTGTCAGCCACGGTTGCCTCATCCTCCCTTTAGGGGAAGATAAGGATGAAGCTTCCAGTATTTGAAGCTTTCTGCTTTTCAATTATTCTGAACTGGGTAATATCCATGCCAAATATGTTATCTGCAAGATAAACCCTGCCCTGTTTGTATTGAACTCCTTTGGCGATGATGTGAAATCCCTGAATCAGGTGAAGGAAACAAATTCACTATCAAACATGCTGCAGGATAATTATGACAGATTCAAATATTTCTATGCGATGTAACATTCCAAAATGTAAAATGTTCATGTAGATAGTTAAATTAAACTGGCATCAAATCAGGTCTTTCTAGAACAAGTTATTATTTGTTTGATATTTATCAGGAGAAACACAGACTGTTTTACTTCATTAAATCAACAACACTGTACATTTTTATTATGAAAATTAGTTCTCCGTGTTGGTTACCAGCAATCCATTTCAAGATTTTCTTGTATTTCATCCACAATATCCCAGTGAAGGTGGCTTCTTAGGTGCTAGGTCATTTCTGGTACCTTAACTAGTACTGTCATTTTTCATTACGAGAGTAGTCACTGACAAGTTGTTTCATGATATTTAACTGGTTGTTTCCTGACTGGGGCTGGGGTTTAAGTGATACATACTGTCCACCAGGGTTCCCAGATAACAGTTACAGGAGGTCCTGAGCAATCTGCTTTCATTACCTTTCTCCCGAATCCTGTAATATTCCCTATCAATACAGTCATGAGGATTTCACAGTCTCACAAAAACAGCTGAGTTCTTTCCTCTAGTGGTAATAATATGGTAGAAATAGATCTGTTAAGCATCAATCATAAGGCATAATGAACCTGGCATTGAAATGAAAACAGAAAATGTATTTGTGGGAACTAGAAACGGAGTCAATGTTTCAGGACAGTGATCTTTCAATTGAACTAAAAAAGGGGGAAAATAAGCTCACCCTCTCTCTCTCTGCATCTTCAAACATGCTAATTTGCTTATTTCTACTGTTCTGAAGAGGTTGTTGATGAGACAATCACATCGTTTCCTGCATTTTCTGCCTGACCAGCTGAAAAATTTCCTTTATTTTGTATTTCCATTGTTTTTAACTATTTGTAACCAGTTTTGACTTTATTATTACCTTCTATTTCTACTACGTAAGGTTGCAAGGGCAGCAAAGATCTGATGTGCTTCATAATAATCGCTCCCATGGAGTACTGTGGTAGCAAGGTCAGCTGTAAGCTTAATTGTTGGTCTTTATTGCAAGAGCTGTTGAATATCAGGTCTTGGTGAGAGTATATCTGGATTATGGTGAAGAGCATTGGTCTAATTGCCATAGATGAACTGCTGTGAGGTTTCACTCAATTGTTTCTAGGTCTGCTTTATGGGGAGAGATTGAATAGACTGAGACTGTATTCTCTTGAGTTTGGAAGAAATGGTGCAGGGAACAACCTTTGACCCCTTAAGCCTTCTTAAAAATTTAAAAATTTAAAATTACAAACTCCTTTCAGAACATGACAGATTAGATGCAGGACAAGGGAAACAGTTTCAAAATAAGGGCTAGGCCATTTAGGATTGAAATACGAAGAACTTTCTCCACTTAGTTGGAGAAATTAAGGAGGTAGTGCCAGAAAATGGCTCTGATGTAGAACATCTGTCTTGATTTTGCAGAAGGGGCTTAAGGGGTCAAAAGTTGTTCCCTGAACCATTTCTTATGCGTTGGTCTATTCTTCAGTTTTCCATTTCTCCACCAATTGTTGATTTACTGTGATTGGACATGTTGAATATTTCCACTGGGATCCCAATAATACTTTCAATGTCAATATTGGCCATGTTAACATTATTTGTAAATGCATTTTCTTTTCCTGCGCAAAATCTTTATATTTTCATATTAACTTTATTCTCTCACCTACTTGTATATTTTGTCCAATTCGTTCTGTATATAAACTTCTGCAGCATTTACAGCATTGAAAACATTCTATATGTAACAAATTTGCATTGTGCCCGTTGAATAAAGGGCACTGTAGACTAGAAACAATAATAACCTTAACCCGTTATTTGACAGATTATTTTAAAGCAATAGTCTGTGTTTTCAGCCCTGTATATGCTTTCCTGAATCTTCACTGCATTGTAATATTTTATTGTAGGCTTTTGAGACAATGGTGTAGAGCAGAAAAAAACATTTATTCTCATTTAACCACTGATGATAGGCTTGGTGAAAAATTCAATGTGATAGGTTTTTTTTAGTTAAAGTTGCTAAGTGTCAAGGGTAAATGAATCACTTTCATATTATAGTTCCATTATTTACAAGTCGATTTATAAAATTTTGGAGTAACACCACGGTCTCGCTGGTGCAAATTTGCACAACTTGCCTTTTTTTGCACATTAGTTATTTGTCAGTCTTTGTGTGTAGTTTTTCATTGATTCTATTGTATTTCTTTGTTCTACTGTGAATGCCTGCAAGAAAATGAATCTCTGGGTAGTATATGGTGACAGATACTGCAGATACTTGATAATGAATTCACTTTGAACTTTGAGACTGTTGTTTTTATTTACAAAGCTATTTTTCGTTATAACCAACAGCATGTCTACTTTTACACAAATGTTTCCAGGAAACATTTCACCCAGTCTTCTAATTCACAAAATTTTCCAAGAAGGCATACCTTTTATAAATCAATGAGAGACTTTATCTTTTATTTTGGTACAATCTGGAAGTTTCCATGGAAAAACAATTAATTAACTGCCTCGTTATCATTAAATGATGTAATTGCTGCAGATGAGTAGATACAGTATTTCCTAGAATGGTTGGATCCTAGGTTGGTCTCAAGTGTAGCTATTTTTAAGTTAATGAAATCGTAGGGAAAGTACCATGCTCTATAACGCCACCTGTTGGCCGGAAATGACTGACAACAATATCTTATAACAATATAAACTAATAAACACAAGATCATTTTATTAGACAGTGAATGGTAGGCATGTTGGGATGTATCCTAACTGCCCTTTCTTTCTAACAGTTGACCAATAGAGACAGTGGCAGAAGCCATAA
Organism: Mobula hypostoma; assembly: GCF_963921235.1. Lineage (NCBI taxonomy): Eukaryota > Metazoa > Chordata > Chondrichthyes > Myliobatiformes > Myliobatidae > Mobula > Mobula hypostoma. The sequence continues at coordinate 65,616,428 of NC_086103.1, read as the reverse complement.
ATAATAGAGGATCATATTTCAACTATTCAGCTAATGTGATTGTCATCCTGTTGACTGACAATCAATGCTTTTAGCTTCCTGCTGTGTAGCTACAGTCCCCATAGGACTTGTTATGAGATACCCACTGGACTCTTTATGAAGCAGATCATGTACCTGCCACTTGAACATGGAAACCAGATAACTTAATCTTCCACTGGACCAGGCAACTTCATTACTGTACAATGGCTTACATCACATTTTACTAAGCTGGGACTTCCTCCTCCCTTGCATACCGAGGAAGTTCCTCTCTCTACTTTAGTTTATTTCTGCATATAGTTTATAAATTTAACCCTGACTATTGAAGCTGCCCAACAGCGGGGCAGTGCAGTACAGGTGCCCACTATGTCATGGTCCAGTCCGTGAAATCCGCATTCTGGTTCACGGTCCGGTCCATGTTCCTTATTTCAGGTTTTCTGGTTTTCCCCAGTTTCTATTGAGGCAGCTGATTCTTGTTTGGGTTAGCTTCATAAATAGCTTCAGGATTCAGCCTCTGGCTGTTGGATTGTTCCTGTCCAACTCCTTCCCCTTCCCCCTCCCCCCTCCCCCTGTCGCCTCACCTCAACTTGCCTCTATCCCTTGCCTGCACCGCTGTCTAGTTCAATTGCTGGAGCAAGATAAGGAACTGTCTATTGTTGTTTTGAACTGTCTCTGTATCCATGCCTTCTCTAGGTAGGTCCAGCAGTTTGCCGCTACCTAGTGTTGAGAACTGTCTGTATCCATGCCTTCGCTAGGTATGTTCGGCCGTTTACTGCTACCTAGTGTTGGGAACCGTCTGTATCCACGCCTTCGCAAGGTAGGTCCGGCTGTCTGCTGCTACCTTGTGTTGGGAACTGTCTCGTCGTATTCTGCATTCTGTGTAATGAGTCCCGGCCCTACGTCCTATTTCCAAGGAGGGGTCCCGGCTCTGTGTTCTGTGTTCCTGTCTCTCCCTTGACCAAAGCTCTGCGTTCCTGTCTCTCCATTGACCGAGTCAAGGCTTCAGGGTCTCGTCTAGTCCTAGCCATGATCCAAGAACCTTGTCCTGTCCAAGCTATGGCTTTGTGTTCTCGTCTTGTCCATGTGTCTCGCTCAGCCCAGGAGTACCTTGTCCAGCCCGGCGCTGGGGTTCCCTCATCCTGTCCAGGAGTCTCACATCCAGTCCTGTTGCACCTCCTTGTCCTGTAGCCACGTCTTGTACTCGCCTAGTTCCGGAGTCCGAGCCCAAGTCAAGACCCAGGTTCTGAGTCCTTGTCCAGTCTCTGGCTCAGAGTCTGAACCCAAGCCTCGTCGTGTCCTTGCCTCGAGGAACCCAAGCCTCGTCGTGTCCTCGCCTCGAGGAACCCAAGCCTCGTCGTGTCCTCGCCTCGAGGAACCCAAGCCTCGTCATGTCTCGCCTAGTTCCAGGGTCCGAGCCCAAGTCAAGACCCAGGTTGTGGGTCCTTGTCCAGTCTCTGGCTCGGGGTCCAAGCCTAGGCTCCTAGTTCCAAGTTTCCTAGCCAGGTCCTGTATCCTTGTCTCATCTGGGGCCTGTGTCATGTCCAGCATCCTTTCATCCCCTCTCCCCTTGCTTCCTTGTCATGCCTAGTCCTGTTCCTAGTACTTCAGTGTCTGTGTCTTGCATCTGGGTCCATTCCCAACGCCCCCCTCTATGACACACTACTTATTATTAACTATGGGAATAATCCAAGGATGAAAATATTAACTAGTTTTTGGGATTTGTAGTAGTGATGGAAATGCATGGTAATCATCTGAACTATTAGAAACAATAGCTAAAGACATTGCCCATTACTTCCCTCCATAAAACAATAGTTATTACTTTTTATATTGAAAAGACCAATTATTATTTATTAATTAGAGATACATTGTAGTAACAGGCCCTTCTGGCCCAAATAGCCCCTGCTGCCCAATTACGCCCATGTGTCCAATTAACCTACTAACCCATACGTCTTTGGGATGTGAGGGGACCGGAGCACCCAGAGGAAACCCATGTGAATATGGGGAGAACATACAAACTCCTTACAGAGAGCAGAGGGAATTGAACCCAGTTCACTGACACTGTCATAGCTTTACACTAACTGCAACTGTACTTGCAAAGTTGGAAATTACATGCTGATGCTGATACCTACAGAGAAACAGGGAAGAACATAGGCAAAAACAGTCAAATTATTTGAGAAATCTGGCAGAAGTGAAGCTAAACCTAGGAGCAAGATCCTGTTGTCATTTGCCGAATTCGTTTCTTACATAGCAGTGTGTTAAGATGTCAGCTTGTCTAAATTTTTCCAATACTGTAGTTCAAATACGTGTTGGGCACATGGCCAAGTGGTTAAGGCGTTTGTCTAGTGATCTGAAGGTCACTAGTTCGATCCTCAGCTGTGGCAGCGTGTTTGTGTCCTTGAGCAAGACACTTAACCACACATTGCTCTAGTGTCTGTGTGAGGAGTGGCGCCCCACACAGACTTCCAATCTGCACCTTGTAAGGCATGAAAATGCCCAATGCAGGCCTCTCATGGTCTGAGTTGACGTACTCTCCCCTTCCCCTTGACGTAGTTCAAAGATAAAGAGCGCTTATCCTTGAAGTTTGTTTTGAAAATAACTCCTTTTACCTTGCTAGGAAGGATTTTCCTTAATAAATCCAAGAATAACTAGCCCCATAGTCATTCAGCCTAGGATAGATCAGGGTTCTCAATATTCATCGGTTAGTGCTCAGCTGAAGGAATGTATCTTGGGAAAAATTGTGTCTTTAAATGATATTGTTTGTGAAAGCCAATTTATTATATAAAGGCAAAAAACCTGATCAATATGTTCACACTCCTGGCATGGTTGATAGGTGTCAGGGGTAGAACAGCGGGGGATCCTTTGGGGATGGGATATTAGGAAGGGTAAAGTCAGCTATATGTCACAGCGAGGTGGTGAGGAAAGGAAGAATGCAGCAATGAATGGGAAGGTCAGCAATTGGGTTGATTGAGAGAAAGCTGTAGTCCACAGAGGTTAGACCAAAATCCCTATCAGGAGTTAGGGGTGTCTTTCTATATACTCAAATGTAGCTTAGAAACAAAATCAGGTTTAATATCACCGGCACATGTGGTGAAATCTATTATCTTTGTGGAAGCAATACAATGTAATACATACAAATAGAGAAGAATTGTGAATTACATTTCACTGGACTTTGAGGCGAGTGGTTCCAGTTCAAATCTGGCTGGCTCCTTGCATGCTTTCTATCTGTACTGGGTTGAATGTCAAGCTAGTAACTTGGCCTCGTGAAAAAACAGACAAATGCTAAAGAAACAGCAAGGTTGCAGCCGAAGATGCCACAAGGCATGGAAGGGAGCAATATATATGTAATAATTGAATTAAATAAGTAGTGCAAAAATAGAAGTAAAAAAGTAGTAAGGTAATCAATATCTCAGATATTGACACCAAGGAACTTGAAGTTGCTCACTTTGCACCTCTGGTACCTCTGAGAACTGGTGTGCAGTCCCTTGTCTTACCCTTCTGTCTTATCAGTTCCTTGGTCTGAGTGATGTTAAGTGCAAGGGTGCTACTGCAACACCACTCAGATAGCTGACATACCTTGCTCCTGTGTGCCACACAGTCATGTAATATTTCCTAAATGCAAGAGATTCTGCAGATGCTGCAAACACACGCAAAATGCTGAAGGAACTCAGCAAGTCGGGCAGCATCAATGTAGGGATTAAGCAGTCAATGTTTCGGACTGAGACCCTTCTTCAGGACTGGAAAGGAAGGTAGGAGAAGCCAGAAAATGGCATGAACATCAATTTTTCTAACTTGGTAATTTCTACCCCTCCCTCCTTCCAGTTGCTCTCTCAACCTTCTCTTCCCCTCATCTTCTGATTACATCCCCCTGGTTCTCCTCCTCCTTTTTCTTAATGGTTCACTGTTCTTTCTAATTCGATTCCTTCTTTTTCAGCCCTTTACCACCCCCCCAGGTTCTGAGTTCATGCCCCCTTCTCCGACCCACTCACCTTCCCCCTCCCCCGGTATCACCTATTATCAGCCATCTTATACTCCTTCCACACCCCTCTTCTTTTTATTTTGGCTTCTGTCCCCTTTTCAGTACTGATGAAGGGATTTGGCCAGTTTGTTCTTTGCATAGATGCATGGTTCCTGACTTGCTGCATTCTTCCAGCATTTTGTGTGTTTTGCTGCAACGTCTTGTCGTGAGAGGCCCCTTGGGTAAGAGTGACCATAATATGGTGGAATTCTTTATTAAGATGGAGAGTGACATAGTTAATTCAGAAACAAAGGTTCTGAACTTAAAGAGGGGTAACTTTGAAGGTATGAGACGTGAATTAGCTAAGATAGACTGGCAAATGACACTTAAAGGATTGACGGTGGATATGCAATGGTAAGCATTTAAAGGTTGCATGGATGAACTACAACAATTGTTCATCCCAGTTTGGCAAAAGAATAAATCAAGGAAGGTAGTGCACCCGTGGCTGACAAGAGAAATTAGGGATAGTATCAATTCCAAAGAAGAAGCATACAAATTAGCCAGAGAAAGTGGCTCACCTGAGGACTGGGAGAAATTCAGAGTTCAGCAGAGGAGAACAAAGGGCTTAATTAGGAAGGGGAAAAAAGATTATGAGAGAAAACTGGCAGGGAACATAAAAACGGACTGTAAAAGCTTTTATAGATATGTAAAAAGGAAAAGACTGGTAAAGACAAATGTAGGTCCCTTGCAGACAGAAACAGGTGAATTGATTATGGGGAGCAAGGACATGGCAGACCAATTGAATAATTACTTTGGTTCTGTCTTCACTAATGAGGACATAAATAATCTTCCAGAAATAGTAGGGGACAGAGGGTCCAGTGAGATGGAGGAACTGAGCGAAATACATGTTAGTAGGGAAGTGGTGTTATGTAAATTGAAGGGATTGAAGGCAGATAAATCCCCAGGGCCAGATGGTCTGCATCCCAGAGTGCTTAAGGAAGTAGCCCAAGAAATAGTGGATGCATTGGTGATAATTTTTCAAAACTCATTAGATTCTGGACTAGTTCCTGAGGATTGGAGGGTGGCTAATGTAACTCCACTTTTTAAAAAAGGAGGGAGAGAGAAACCGGGGAATTATAGACCGGTTAGCCTAATGTCGGTGGTGGGGAAACTGCTGGAGTCAGTTATCAAGGATGTGATAACAGCACATTTGGAAAGCGGTGAAATCATCGGACAAAGTCAGCATGGATTTGTGAAAGGAAAATCATGTCTGACGAATCTCATAGAATTTTTTGAGGATGTAACTAGTAGAGTGGATAGGGGAGAACTAGTGGATGTGGTATATTTGGATTTTCAAAAGGCTTTTGACAAGGTCCCACACAGGAGATCAGTGTGCAAACTTAAAGCACACGGTATTGGGGGTAAGGTATTGGTGTGGGTGGAGAATTGGTTAGCAGACAGGAAGCAAAGAGTGGGAATAAACGGGACCTTTTCAGAATGGCAGGCGGTGACTAGTGGGGTACTGCAAGGCTCAGTGCTGGGACCCCAGTTGTTTACAATATATATTAATGACTTGGTTGAGGGAATTAAATGCAGCATCTCCAAGTTTGCGGATGACACGAAGCTGGGTGGCAGTGTTAGCAGTGAGGAGGATGCTAAGAGGATGCAGGGTGACTTGGATAGGTTGGGTGAGTGGGCAAATTCACGGCAGATGCAATTTAATGTGGATAAATGTGAAGTTATCCACTTTGGTGGCAAAAATAGGAAAACAGATTATTATCTGAATGGTGGTCGATTAGGAAAAGGGGAGGTGCAACGAGACCTGGGTGTCATTATACACCAGTCATTGAAAGTGGGCATGCAGGTACAGCAGGCGGTGAAAAAGGCGATTGGTATGCTGGCATTTATAGCAAGAGGATTCGAGTACAGGAGCAGGGAGGTACTACTGCAGTTGTACAAGGCCTTGGTGAGACCACACCTGGAGTATTGTGTGCAGTTTTGGTCCCCTAATCTGAGGAAAGACATCTTTGCCATAGAGGGAATACAAAGAAGGTTCACCAGATTGATTCCTGGGATGGCAGGACTTTCATATGAAGAAAGACTGGATGAACTGGGCTTGTACTCGTTGGAATTTAGAAGATTGAGGGGGGATCTGATTGAAACGTATAAGATCCTAAAGGGATTGGACAGGCTAGATGCAGGAAGATTGTTCCCGATGTTGGGGAAGTCCAGAATGAGGGGCCACAGTTTGAGGATAGAGGGGAAGCCTTTTAGGACCGAGATTAGGAAAAACTTCTTCACACAGAGAGTGGTGAATCTGTGGAATTCTCTGCCACAGGAAACAGTTGAGGCCAGTTCATTGGCTATATTTAAGAGGGAGTTAGATATGGCCCTTGTGGCTACGGGGGTCAGGGGGTATGGAGGGAAGGCTGGGGCGGGGTTCTGAGTTGAATGATCAGCCATGATCATATAAATGGTGGTGCAGGCTTGAAGGGCCGAATGGCCTACTCCTGCACCTATTTTCTATGTTTCTATGTTTCTATGTTTCCTGGCTCTTTATATTTTAAGGTTTCTCATTTTCATGGCACAGTCAGATGACCCAAAAACCTGTCAACATAGAAATGATATTTATAATTTTTAACTGGTCAGATTGAAGTGTCCTGCATCTGACAGATGAAGCACAGTTCTCTTCTGTTTACCAGTTAACACGTGTGGTTAGTAAAAAGAACAAAGTACTTTGGGAATTCAACAGTTGCTACTCCTCTTCACATTATTCACTCAAAGCCCTTGATGAAAGTATTACCTTTTCAGGCAAACGTGTAACAATTCAACTAAATAGAAGACTTGAGAATGCTGGAAACACGGAGCAAGACAGGCAGATGGATGAAAGTGAAATAGAGTCACAAGTTCAGGTTGGAGACCTTTGTGCCTTCCAACCTGAAAGGTAAGGCTTATTTCTTCGAGAACAGATGCTGCCTGACTGTTGTATGTTTCCAGCGTTTTTAGATTTCACTGGACAGCAAATTTTTTTGAAAGTGTTGCTTCCTCAGAATTGTTCTTTGTGTTTATGATAGACGGCCTGAAGCTGAACACAAATATGATTTCAGACCTCTTGTACCAATTGGGAATTTGCAGAAACAAGAAATTAACTTTTATGGAATACAATGCACTTAATAGCATAGCAGTGTAGATGCTTTGTAATAGTTCAACTAAGCTAAAACCATTTTGATGATGATTTTCATTTGTACTCAGTGTTGGAGGCTTCTTTATTAAGTGTCCAACAATAATCAGCCAGCATTGATAGATTCCAACTGCCCTGATACCGTTTCACTATGACTGCGATGTCCTGGTGAAACCTCTCACCATTCTTGTCACGGACGGTGCCAAGATTTGCAGGGAAAAAGCCTAAATGGGAATGCAAGGAATTGTTAGTGACATATTGCACTTCATGGTTTTGTTTGCTTGAAGCCTGTAGTCAACCAGCTGCACATAGTTTGGTGCTTTGTAGTTGCCAAGAGATTTTTCAGTAACATCCTTGAATTGCTTCCATGCGATTTTCTCTGGTCCCACTAGAAATTCTTCAAATTGTCTGTCATTGATGACCTGCTTGATTCATAGACCAACAAAAATGCTTTCCTTAACCTTGGCATCAGTTATTCTGGGAAACATCTGTCACAAATCTCAAAATCCTTCACGGAACTTCCTGTTCTGCCATGCAGCATCCACTTTGCCTAAGCATATCCAGGCATGTCTGGACAAGATCGAAAACTTTCCAGCTTACATTGTGGGCAACATTTTATTTTATTGAATTATAAATAGAAAAAAAAACAAATATGTGCGATTTCAAAATAATAGTGTGTAATAGGGAAATTGCACGATGATTTTCATGATCAGCACCCAGAATCCAAAAGTTACACCCAAAAGTATTCAAGAAACAAAATCTTTATTTCCAGCTATTTCAATTTATCTATGATGATTTGTCAGAGCTGGGGTGCAGCCAATACCCGCCAGAGCAGGAGTGTGGAGGAAGCCATTTTTGAATTTTTCAGGTTTTTTTCCCATCGGCGTTCAGAGAGGCGGGACTGTGCAGGCGTGTGATGTTGGGCAGTGAAGCGTGGAAGATTTAAAAGGACAGAAATCCTGCCTCGGGTTTAATTCGAAGAAGGAAGGCTGAGAATCGGAGCGGGAGTGCAGAGGAAGCCATTTTTGAATTTTTCGTTTTTTTTTCCCATCGGCATTCAGAGATGCAGGACTGCGCAGGCGTGTGACGTCGGGCAGTGAAGCACGGAAGATTTAAAAGGAACAGAGCCTCATATAGCGGGCAGCGGAGTTTGCAGGCGGCGGAGTGGGCCGGGAGCAGAGTTAAGGCTTAAGGGCTTCAGCAGAAACAGGAGAGGTGAGGAGGGTTTGGTATTCATTTTTTGTTGTTATTTGAGGAGAGGGGCAGTATGAGTGTGAGGGCAGTTTGTGGTTCTTAATGCCGGATGTGGGAGGCCCTGGAGTCTCCAAGCCTCCCGGACGTCCACATTTGCCCCATGTGCGCCGAGATGCAGCTCCTAAGGGAACGCATTAGGGAATTGGAGCTGCAGCTTGATGACCTTCGTCTGGTCAGGGAGAGTGACGAGGTGATAGAGAGGAGTTATAGGCAGGTGGTCACGCCGGGGCCACGGGAGGCAGACAAGTGGGTCACGGTTAGGAGGGGGAAGGGGATGAGTCAGGTAATAGAGAGTACCCCGGTGGCTTTGCCCCTTGACAATAGGTACTTCTGTTTGAGTACTGTTGGGGGGGACAGCTTACCCGGGGGGAAGCGACAGTGGCCGTGCCTCTGGCACAGAGTCTGGCCCTGTAGCTCAGAAGGGTAGGGAAAGGAAGAGGAGGGCAGTTGTGATAGGGGACTCGATAGTAAGGGGGTCAGATAGGCGGTTCTGTGGATGCAGTCCAGAGACCCGGATGGTAGTTTGCCTCCCTGGTGCCAGGGTCCGGGATATTTCTGATTGCGTCCAGGATATCCTGAAGTGGGAGGGTGAGGAGCCAGAGGTCGTGTACATATAGGTACCAATGACATAGGTAGGAAAAGGGAAGAGGTCCTGAAAGGAGAATATAGGGAGTTAGGAAGGAAGTTGAGAAAAAGGACCGCAAAGGTAGTAATCTCGGGATTACTGCCTGTGCCATGCGACAGTGAGAGTAGGAATGCAATGAGGTGGAGGATAAATGCGTGGCTGAGGGATTGGAGCAGGGGGCAGGGATTCAAGTTTTTGGATCATCGGGACCTCTTTTGGCGCAGGCGTGACCTGTTCAAAAAGGACGGGTTACACTTGAATCCTAGGGGGACCAATATCCTGGCAGGGAGATTAGCGAGGGCTACTGAGGTGACTTTAAACTAGAATGGTTGGGGGGTAGGAATCAAATTAAAGAGACTAGGAGAGAGGAGGTTAGTTCAAAACAGGGGGATGGGAACAAGTGCAGAGAGACAGAGGGGTGTAAAATGAAGCAAAAAGTAGTAAGGTGAAAAGTAAAAGTGGCAGGCCGACAAATCCAGGGCAAAAATCAAAAAGGGCCACTTTTCAACATAATTGTACAAGGGCTAAGAGTGTTGTAAAAGCAAGCCTGAAGGCTTTGAGTGTCAATGCAAGGAGCATTCGTAACAAGGTGGATGAATTAAAAGTGCAGATTGTTACTAATGAATATGATATAGTTGGGATCACAGAGACATGGCTCCAGGGTGACCAGGGATGGGAGCTCAACATTCAGGGATATTCAATATTCAGGAGGGATAGCCATGAAAGAAAAGGAGGTGGGGTGGCATTGCTGGTTAGAGAGGAGATTAACACAATAGAAAGGAAGGACATTAGCCGGGAGGATGTGGAATCGATATGGGTAGAGCTGCATAACACTAAGGGGCAGAAAACGCTGGTGGGAGTTGTGTACAGGCCACCTATAGGTAGTAGTGAGGTTGGGGATGGTATTAAACAGGAAGTTAGAAATGTGTGCAATAAAGGAACAGCAGTTATAATGGGTGACTTCAATCTACGTATAGATTGGGTGAACCAAATTGGTAAGGGTGCTGAGGAAGAGGATTTCTTGGAATGTAAGCGTGATGGTTTTTTTGAACCAACATGTCGAGGAACCAACTAGAGAGCAGGCTATTCTGGACTGGGTATTGAGCAATGAGGAAGGGTTAATTAGCAATCTTGTCGTGAGGGGCCTCTTGGGTAAGAGTGACCATAATATGGTGAAATTCTTCATTAAGATGGAGAGTGACATAGTTAATTCAGAAACAAAGGTTCTGAACTTGAAGAAGGGTAACTTTGAAGGTATGAGACGTGAATTAGCTAAGATAGACTGGCAAATGACACTTAAAGGGTTGATGGTGGATATGCAATGGCAAGCATTTAAAGGTTGCATGGATGAACTACAACAATTGTTCATCCCAGTTTGGCAAAAGAATAAATCAAGGAAGGTAGTGCACCCGTGGCTGACAAGGGAAATTAGGGATAGTATCAATTCCAAAGAAGAAGCATACAAATTAGTCAGAAAAAGTGGCTCACCTGAGGACTGGAAGAAATTCAGAGTCCTGCAGAGGAGGACAAAGGGCTTAATTAGGAAGGGGAAAAAAGATTATGAGAGAAAACTGGCAGGAAACATAAAAACGGACTGTAAAAGCTTTTATAGATATGTGAAAAGGAAAAGATTGGTTAAGACAAATGTAGGTCCCCTACAGACAGAAACAAGTGAATTGATTATGGGGAGCAAGGACATGGCAGACCAATTGAATAACTACTTTGGTTCTGTCTTCACTAATGAGGACATAAATAATCTTCCAGAAATAGTAGGGGACAGAGGGTCCAGTGAGATGGAGGAACTGAGGGAAATACATGTTAGTAGGGAAGTGGTGTTAGGTAAATTGAAGGGATTAAAGGCAGATAAATCCCCAGGGCCAGATGGTCTGCATCCCAGCGTGCTTCAGGAAGTAGCCCAAGAAATAGTGGATGCATTAGTGATAATTTTTCAAAACTCTTTAGATTCTGGACTGGTTCCTGAGGATTGGAGGGTGGCTAATGTAACCCCACTTTTTAAAAAAGGAGGGAGAGAGAAACCAGGGAACTACAGACCGGTTAGCCTAACATCGGTGGTGGGGAAAATGCTGGAGTCAGTTATCAAAGATGTGATAACAGCACATTTGGAAAGCGGTGAAATCATCGGACAAAGTCAGCTTGGATTTGTGAAAGGAAAATAATGTCTGACGAATCTCATAGAATTTTTTGAGGATGTAACTAGTAGAGTGGATAGGGGAGAACCAGTGGATGTGGTATATTTGGATTTTCGAAAGGCTTTTGACAAGGTCCCACACGGGAGATTAGTGTGCAAACTTAAAGCACACGGTATTGGGGGTAAGGTATTGATGTAGATAGAGAGTTGGTTGGCAAACAGGAAGCAAAGAGTGGGAATAAACGGGACCTTTTCAGAATGGCAGGCAGTGACTAGTGGGGTACCGCAAGGCTCAGTGCTGGGACCCCAGTTGTTTACAATATATATTAATGACTTAGATGAGGGAATTAAATGCAGCATCTCCAAGTTTGCGGATGACACGAAGCTGGGCGGCAGTGTTAGCTGTGAGGAGGATGCAGGGTGACTTGGATAGGTTAGGTGAGTGGGCAAATTCATGGCAGATGTAATTTATTGTGGATAAATGTGAGGTTATCCACTTTGGTGGCAAAAATAGGAAAACAGATTATTATCTGAATGATGGCCGATTAGGAAAAGGGGAGGTACAACGAGACCTGGGTGTCATTATACACCAGTCATTGAAAGTGGGCATGCAGGTACAGCAGGCGGTGAAAAAGGCGAATGGTATGCTGGCATTTATAGCAAGAGGATTCGAGTACAGGAGCAGGGAGGTACTACTGCAGTTGTACAAGGCCTTGGTGAGACCACACCTGGAGTATTGTGTGCAGTTTTGGTCCCCTAATCTGAGGAAAGGCATCCTTGCCATAGAGGGAGTACAAAGAAGGTTCACCAGATTGATTCCTGGGATGGCAGGACTTTCATATGATGGAAGACTGGATCGACTAGGCTTATACTCATTGGAATTTAGAAGATTGAGGGGGGATCTTATTGAAACATATAAGATCCTAAAGGGATTGGACAGGCTAGATGCAGGAAGATTGTTCCCAATGTTGGGGAAGTCCTGAACGAGGGGTCACAGTTTGAGGATAAAGGGGAAGCCTTTTAGGACCGAGATTAGGAAAAACTTCTTCACACAGAGAGTGGTGAATCTGTGGAATTCTCTGCCACAGGAAACAGTTGAGGCCAGTTCATTGGCTATATTTAAGAGGGAGTTAGATATGGCCCTTGTGGCTAAAGGGATCAGGGGGTATGGAGGGAAGGCTGGTCCAGGGTTCTGAGTTGGATGATCAGCCATGATCGTACTGAATGGTGGTGCAGGCTCGAAGGGCCGGATGGCCTACTCCTGCACCTATTTTCTATGTTACTATGTTTCTATAAGTAGCAAGCCATCTAGACACAAGCTGGGGTCTGATGAGCCCCGGCTGGGTCACCTGGAGCAGGTTGTATGATGTTGAAAGACCCGAAACACCCGATGATTCCAGGAACATCACTGAAGATGTGTCCAGAAGCATCAGTAGATGTATGTACACAGAACTATCTGTAAATCTGAATGGAAGGCTGATTTCTTGTTGTTAGCTTCCTGCGCTCTGAAGGCTTTCAGTACATCCTTTGTACTGAATGGCTTGTATTTGCCTGAAAAGAAAATCATAATTATTTTCACCAATTAAAGAATTATTCTATAATAATCAATGTCATATTAGACTACAGGCCAAGAAGGGAAACAATTATTTTCCAGATTAGGGGAGAAAGTAATATAGAAGTATTTTTCAAAGTAAAAGCAATATTATGAATTTTTAACAAATTAATTTTGAAGCATTGAAATAATAGATTTAATATAAAATGAAGGAATTTTATACTTCAATAATAACTGAGGATCATAATAAAATGAATATCTTGAAGAAATACAGAGAATTCATCTACATGCTTCATAAATTTTAAAAACATCCTATGACTGCACATTTTCAATGTTAGACAATTGCTGTGCAATTGCTTAGCAACCACGAGAATGAGAAATATCAAAATAAATGAAAAGTTAAAATTGAAGGGTTACATATTTCCACAATAGAAAAAATGATAGGTTCAAAATTTGAATGTATAATCACTGGGTTTTCAGCTTCACTGACGAAGACTGGTCTGTTCTTATCTGCTGCAATAACTGTGGCTTTCCAGTGATCGGCTGCATTACTGAATTCCCATGGTGTTAATTATAGTTATCGATCATTATGTTCCATATTTACTCCCTCAAATATGAAGCATTTCTTAGCAAAAGAGTATGCAAAGGGCTGCGTCAGGAAGAATCTGAAGACATTTGTAAAACAAATGCAAATTGTGAGACAGTGAACAACGAAGATTTATTTAATTCTAAAGAATGCTGTTAAATAATGGAAAGTAATTAAACCAGCCCTTGACAATAGCCATAGGGACAAAAGAGTTAGCCTTTTTATTTAGTGTGATGATTATGCAACAGAAAATTCCGCTAATTCGACATTCTTGTTAACCAAGGTAGAATAATATCCGAGAAAAAAACAAAATGTAATAGTGGAAGTAAAGGTCAGTAATGTATGTTGTTAATCATGTGCTGCAGCTTCAATGTAATTTACGCTCCTCCATTTTTCACACACTTTGATATGAGGTTCATTTCCCAACCTTTAGAATTACCATTTCAACTTCTCTGACTACAAACTGACTCAATGCAAAATAACCTCATGTAGTCATTAATCTTTCCTCCTTGTCCCATTTGGGAAACTATCATGACATGATCTCAACTTAAAGCCTTTCCTAGCCGGCTTGGCAAAGCCTAAGCAATTGCTATGTGGTAGAACACAGGAGAGAATATATACCTCATGACTTGTATATGTGACATTTTTTAGGTTCTGTATCATCAGGGGACATATACAAGATGATATGCAAATATTGCTATGAGATGACTGGTTATTTTGGTTATTGTTAGAGATATTTGTGCTAGTGAAGTCTGCATAAGAAACAACAAAATGAAAAATAGTGACGTAAATTTTCAACTGGCTATAAACTCCAGTGGGATATAGTCAATTAGACACTCCGATGTATACAATATAAGTGTGGCAGCACAGAGTGTCAGTGAACTCGAACACTCTCTGCTGCCTTTGTTTGCATTGTTCGGTATAGTTACATAAACATCAATGCATAGTTACAATAGTTAATCTATGAAATTAAAGTATTCAAAGTACATCTATTATGAAAGAATGTATAAATTATACAATCTTGAAATTTGAGAAATCATTCAATATATCCAGAAATTGAATCCAAAACATGAAGGCATGTTCACCACTTGAATATGGCTGTGTAGAGAAGAACATTTACATACAGTAACAATTCTGGCATTAAAAAGTGAATATTATTATAATATTATTCTGAATCATTAAAGTAGTGTTTATGAATTGGAAAGAATCTGAAATAATTAGAACCAGCAATGAGTTAGCTTAGCAGTAACTTAATTGACAAAATACCAAAGGTCACACTCATGTTCTTGGCAGCAGGCTATGTACATCTATTTTATTACCCATTATTAAATGGAAATGGGATCATTAAAGATTTCCCAGTGTTCACTGTCTGAAAACTGTTAAGCATTTAAAATGACAAACTTTTCCTGCAGACATTGGCTAAATAGCCCACTGTCAATGTTGTCAAAGTGACTGTTAGAGATGAGTTGATAGCCTTAATTATTTGCCGATTGAGCCTACATGTAGATTATGTTGCCACCCCAGAAGATTGCTGGGCAATGGTATTTTTATGCAGTTTGGATTGAGTGATTTAAGATTCTGATTCAACTAAATAGAATGACAAGAAACAGGTACATTATTTTGCCATCAGAATGGGTCTCACTGTCACTTCAGTTGAATTATATACTGTAATATATTCAGTTGAACTCAAGATAGAATGTCCCTGAATAATGAGTCAGCAACAGATGTTTAGCAAATGTTACCATCCTCCCTTTACTGGTTTTGAAGTCTAAACTAAACTGATAAACAGTTCCCAAGAAGTCTGACTTTGTCTATATGAATGATTCAAATTGGCGGCAAGATTTAATTGTTAAAGATGGAACACTTTAAATCGTTGCACATGACTGTACAATTTGGGAGCAGGAGTAGGTCTCTTGCCTCCATGCCCCCTCCACACACACCCCAGCCCAGCACCTACACTCAAGTTTACTCCATCATTGAATGAGATCATACTGATCCAATAGTAACTGATCTGTTTCCTTATCTACCTGCAGTAAATTTTCACCCCATTGTTTATCAAGTACTTGTCTACCTCTGCCTTTAAAACATTCAAAGACTCAGCCTCCACAGCCCTTTGAGAAAGAAAGTTATAATGGTCTGAAACTTTCCAAGAAAGAAAGAGAATTGTCTTGGCTCTGTCTTACTTGCTTGATCACTTATTTTTAGGCAGTCATCTTTTGCTCTAGATTATCTCTCCACATCCACCCTGCCAAAAGTATTCAGCACCTTGTAAGTTTCCATAAAGTTGCCTTACACACTTCTAAATTCCAGCAGATATGAGCCAGCCTACCTAATCTTTACTTATATGACCACTTGCCTATTCCAGGTGAATACTTCCCTAACTAAGGAGTTCAACATTGCATAAATACTCTGCCTGTGGTCTCACCAAAGTCCCAATATAACAGAAGCATAACCTCCCTTCTCCTGTATCCAGTTCTCCTCACAATAAACAAGAGCATTTTGTTAGCTTTCCTGATTACTGGAGACCAGTTGCTTTTCCACCTGTTCTGCTCCCTATGGCAGGCCATTGAGTTGAAGTGCTAATACTGGTTTTCTCTTGTGTGTGCAAAAATCTTGTGCTGTGCAATTATGTGCCCAGTGGCTAAACATGTATGCACTGAATTTTATAAACAGAGGTATTTATTTTAATAGCTAGCTAAACGCTGTCAATAAGAACTTTGATCTCCTCTGAGGTTTGATTTTTTTGCTCTCATCCATCTGCACTCTCACAACACACACATAGCAGGCTTATAGCGGGTAATGAAGGATTTTCTCACCGAGGCTTTTGCATACCGTCCCTATGTCATTCGCTTGCTAAATGACACTTTAAAAAATCAAATTTCCAAGTAACACTCCACTTCTTCCCATTTGCAAGCTCTCCAGCCTTGTGATAATACACACAGGTAACACCAGTTTCTGTATTGTACATCAATATTTTTGGCAGCTGTGTGTTCTTGACCTCATGAGCTTTTGGTGTAGCAGTTTCTACTGTTTCATTAAGCCATTCCACTTTAAATGTACAAGCAGTTCTTTTGCGCTTCACTCCCCTTGCTTCTTTGGAATTCAACATAGTGAATCAATAATTTCTTCAATAAAATCAATATAAATAAGCCAGTTCTAAAATCTGCAGACAAATCATCGCAAACTCCATGTTGTCAACACCGTCTGTATCAGAAACTGGAAAAGGAAATGTGATTGTGTATGATTGTGAAATATACTTAACGTGCCAATGAGGTAGAGGGTGGCAACCTTTTGTGTGCAGTTTAAAATTCCTTTGTGCCCTAATAGCATAAGATGTGTGTGTGCACACACTCGCACACCTTAGAGGGAATATTAGAGTCTCTCCCATCCTTCACCACTTCTAGCCCTAGGTGTTATCACTATCTGGTCCAGGAGTATTTTCAGATATTCTGTTTTTTATTTGTTATTTCCAGCATTCACAGTCTGTTCCTGCCAGATTTTTCTGGCGTGTGGTGGGCAATGAAGGGAAAATGTTACAACAAAGACCTAATATTAAACATGTCAGTATTATCGCAGCTACCACATTCTCTCACACTCACTGCATATGAAGAACACAAAGACTATTTTGGTGTAAATCAGTCAAATGCTTAAAACACTCAGAAAGTCTGGCAAGGAAGGAGAATCACAGAAGCAGCTGAAAGTCAATAACTTTGTATCTGCTCGCTGACTTGCTCGGTATTTGTGCCATTTTCTGAATTTCCTTCAGATTTCCATGAATGTGCATATGTTTGCTTTTCTATTCATACGTGGTAATCTGGAATGGTAGGAATTGAAAGAGAGAAAGATATTAAAAGAATCAATCTATTTCAGAAAAGAAGAGAAAGAGCAAAAAAATACCAGGAGCACTTTCCGTTAATTAATCCCCTATAAGTAGCAAAATGTCCCCTGATGTTTTGCAAAAGCATCATGGAACAAAAAGTGATGCCAATTTACTTAGAGACAGATCTTCGAAGAAGTATTATACTAATGAGAGTAATAAAGGAGGAAAGGGAAGCAGGGAGACAGAAATGTGGATAAAAATGGAGCAGTATAACTCTAGTATGATCTGGAAGTCCGAATTTGAGGAGTATATGCTGAAGATTACAAATGGAGGGAAGGAAGACAAGATGTAAGGCTTACAAATCATGTGTTTCTGAAATGGGAAAAAAGGATATGTCAGTAAACACACAACCAATTGGTGAATGCGGCTTGATATTGGTTAGCAGATAGCAAGGAATTACTTTGAATTACTACAGGTTGTTGTGGATTTGACTAGCGAAACATCCGGTAGAATGGTCAAATCCAGAGATGAAAAGACAAGGATAAAGATTTTTGCACCAAAGGAGCTGAGACATATGTAAAGTCAGGTGGTGCTACACAGGTGAAATTAAGTGCTCTTACTTATGGCACAGATAAGTGATGTGAACCTCATTCTGGGGTCAGATTTAGCAATAGTGCTATGAATGATCTGTTTCATTTTCACAAAGATGTGGAGGATGAATGGAGTCAGTGATTGCAATGAAGACCAAGGACCATGCTACACGAGGGGTGATTAATAACTGATCGCCTTCTACCTCAGGTCACAAACTTATCAATCACCCCTGACGAGTTATTAACTTCAAACTTTCTGCATAATCACTCAAAGAGTTGAACTGCATGTGCATGTAACGAGAGCTGTATAACTCATCTCCTTCTGCCATAGGCCACGACCTTATCAATTACCCCTGCTGTGGACACTTTTTGGAGGTCCAAGATCTGTATGCTCCATGACCGCTGGACTAAGTGTGTAAATGTAGGAGGGGACTGTTGGAAAAATAAATGTGCTAGGTTTTCTAAAATTGATTCCTTCTACTTTAGGCCACGAACCAATCAATCACCCCTCGTATGTCCTGGAAGCAGACTCTTTGGCTCGATGTGTCCACACTAAACATCAAGCGCCCATTGAAACTAATCATGCACGAATCACATTTCATTTTCTCCATATTCCCACTAACTGTCACTTAGAGTCTAGAGGCAGGTTGCAGTGTCCATGTCTTTGGGAATAGGATGAAACTGGTGCATGCATTGGAAAACCATGTGGTTGGTAGCGAGAATGTGCAACTGCCCACAAACGACACTGAAGGTTAGGACTGAATCTGGAACGGAGAGACAGCAATTCTATACAATAGCACCACTATGCCACCGGTACTCATTTTCTGGATAGCTTTGTTTTTGTTTCGGCTTTGTCTGCCAGAGCTGTGTTCTGTCCACACTCTTGTACAGGTCAGAATGCTGGCACTTGATAGAGAACGACCTTGCCAAGCTGTCGTCGTTCCATGCCAGGAGCCTCTGAAAGATCCTTCATACCTTTCAGCCAAGCAAGATCTCCAGCCACACCCTACTCCTTTGGTGTGACCAAGAGGACATAGCCAAAATCTTCAGGAGGCAACGTTGGAGATGGATTGGGCAATGATGCGAAGAGAGGCCAGCTCCATCATCAAGGCAGCACTTCATTCAACCCCCGAAGGGTGAAGGAAACGCAGGAGACCAAAGGTAACTTGATGCCATGCCGTAGACGCAGAAATTAGGACCCTGAATCACACCTGGGTCACAAAAGAGACGATAGCGCAATACAGGTAGAGATGGAGGACCTTCATTGCTGCCCTAAACACCAGCGGTCTAACAGGTATTTGATGATGATGATGATTTGTGTTTGTTTGGACAGGAATGTTAACATAAACATTCTGGTAAACTGACCCAGTTGAGAAAAATATGTATAATTGCACACAAAGGGCTGGCCGTGGTTTGTGGGCTTTATCATGCTACAGATAATATTTAGATGTCATTCATCACCTTGCTCATAGTTGTAGAAAAAATTTGTAGGAAAGATTAATTTATAAGAAGCTCAGTTTAATAACACATAACATGTTCTGTGGAAAATTGCCTATTTCTCATACTTATCTGTAATAACTAAGACACGCTGTAACAATGCGTTGTCAAGATAACCAGATAAAGGTAAAAGAATCAAGATGCTGATGTCTAGTTCTGGATGTCTGTGTTCATGCATTGGTCTTCATACACCTGCCATTACACAAATGCATCTTCAGCATCCAGCAACACAAGGCAGCATCTCAGCTTAAACAAAAGAACAGCATCTCAAGGACATAATCCTCCCCTCGAGAAATGCTTCCCTGGAAATACAGAGGTGATGAAAGCAATATCTTACAAGTCTTGTTAGTCCTTGCAGAGTCTGTGGATAATTGCAAGAAAAAGTAAAAGTAAGCAGAAAGATCACCTAAAAGGAAATTTAAATTAATCACTTACAAAGGCAATGGATCTCATCTGTACTCCCATGCAGAGCACTGAAGGAGTAATCTATTAATACCATGTCTTCACATATGTGCTTTTATAGCTCCAACACTGCAGGATTAAAATATGTTTCACTTCCAACACAACTCACTTACAAAGCACTGGACAGAATCTTCCTGGTGCCGTTCCAAACACAGTTATGTTTAGAATACTGGCTTTCAGTAGTTCAGATCTCTTCTGTGTACTTTATTGGTTATAAGCATTAATATTTAGAACTTCAGAAGATGGTAAAATTACATTATATAACTGGTCAGGGCATGTAATAACAAAGCTGTGCATTTGTTTTTTTTTCTCTCTGTGATATTAGCTGTTGAGTAAAATATGTCTTTTGTGTAGCAATGCATTCTAGGACATCAATTGAATGCTGACTGGAAGGCTGTACTGTCCATTGGTCTTGAAATGTACTTAATATTTTAATTACTGCTGTCTTAAATCCGATCCCTTAAGACCATTTTCTTTCAAACTCTGGGGTTTGTCTAATGGTAAACCCTGTGTAGTATACACCTATAACATGACTGTGATCATTACTTAATCAATGCAAGTTAATAAATTTCTTTGTAATTCTCTGCCAAAAACAACCTAGTAATATTGCATTTGTAACATCACAAATCCAATATTAGATTACATTCTGCATTACAAATCCTACTATGCTTTAGGTCTTGTGTCA
Organism: Mobula hypostoma; assembly: GCF_963921235.1. Classification (NCBI taxonomy): domain Eukaryota; kingdom Metazoa; phylum Chordata; class Chondrichthyes; order Myliobatiformes; family Myliobatidae; genus Mobula; species Mobula hypostoma. The sequence continues at coordinate 65,596,057 of NC_086103.1, read as the reverse complement.
TAAAATCAATACTCCTCAGGTGTTATGTCAAGTCATTTTTTTTTAAAGTATTTAGATCTTTCAGTTATCAGGCGAAGAAGAACATTTGGAAACTTATATACATGATTTCTAAACATTAATGATCACAATTTTGTGAATTTAAGGTGGTAATCCTATCAGACTGCTGGCATCAATAAAGCATTTTGCTTGATTTGCGGTTTTGCAAGTTTTGCAATTCTACTTTTAATTGACTAATTAAAAATAGATGATCTCTTTTGTTTTGTCATAAATCCCATTCCTGAACAATCAATTTCAATGTCCCCCTTAGAGAATAGAGTTTTGTATCACACTTCCCTGACATCATGATTATCTTGTGACTCTAGCCTCCTTCATTTTATCTGCTGCCAAACATTCATCCTTTCTTTTGTTGCCATTAGACCAGACTATATAATTCCTGTTCTCACTGTCCATCATTTTATTCCCCATGTACTTGTCATTCAAAACTCTCCTGTTCATGGCCTGATTTCTGCTTAGCTTTGTTCAACCATAATTTGTTCTAGAATTATAATTACATTTGCTAACTTAGTTCAACAGTGCCTTGAGTTAGCATTCTCTGTTCAATTCACTTCAAAATCTTATTCATTTATATATCCATGATCTTTTCCAAAGCTACAACCATCCTCACCTTCAATATTCCCCTAAATTTGATCTCTTCATTAGCCTTGTATTAGCTAAGCATTAGCCCTGTTTCTATGGTACTGTGCTGTAGAATTCAATCCTACCCCGAAACTGTTCCATGCCTCTATTTCCTTCCCTTCTTCAGGTGTCCTATAAATGTTCTCTCTCTTACTTTTTTCCCTAATTCCCCTATCATCTCCTAGTTGCCTTGTGTCATGTCATGCTTAAATGTGTTTATGTGAATTAACTTGAGAAGCTTTGCTAACTTAGTGGAACTATATTGATTTTTGGTCCCTAACTTTCTTGCATGGATTCATTTTAAACTAGATTGCTCTCTGGTTTCTGCAGAAGTTAACTTTAGGTAGTGCCTGTGAGCCTGCAGTCGCTCCCATATACAGTAGAACATCTAGGACTTGATGTTTCAATCCCTATGGTAAGTCGGCACTCTCGATGTTGGCAGTGGGTTTGGAGTGGTGACAAGGAGGGAGGGTAGGTACGTCATTGGGGTCATCAGGTGGACACCCTCCTTCTTTGACGTTTCGTTGATAAGCCCACGACCTCTCCAGAGGGCTCAACGGTGCTACCTGGCGTCCCAGATACACCCCCCTCAGTTCCATACTCTCCTGTCTTCATCTTTAGCATTCATCTTTATCTGTGGTCTTTAGCATTTTGCACATAATTGTTGCTTCCCTCTATTTTGGCTACATTAAGACTGCAAGAGCTTATATTTTCCTTTGTACTACAGTATTAGCAACCAGAAGTAAGATTGTTTCTTTAAACTCACATTGCGTTACAAATGAAAGTGTTTGGAAGAAATGGGAAGGCTAGTTTGGATGTTCTTTAAGGCCATAAAACCATAGGACATATTGAGCAGAATGAGGACATTCAGCCCATCGAGTCTTCTCCACCATTTCATCATGATTGATACATTTTCCCTCTCAACTCCATTCTCCTGCCTTCTCCCCATAACCTTTCAAGACCTGACTGATCAGGAATTTATCAACCTCTGCCTAAAATACACCAATGACCTGGCCTCTACAGCCACCTGTGTAAAGAATTCCACAGATTCACCACCCTATGGCTAAAGAAATTCATCCCCTGTTCTAAACAGTCATCCCTCCGAAGTGGTGGCCTCTGGTCCTAGACTCCCCCACTATAGGAAACATCCTCTCCACACCCACTCTACCTGAGCTTTTTACCATTTAATAGGTTTCAATGAGATCCCCCCCTCATTCTTCTAAACTCCAGTGAGTACAGGCCCAGAGGCATCAAACGTTCGTCATACAATAACCCTTTCATTCCAGAATCATTCTCATGAACCTCCTCTGAACCTTCACCAGTATCAGCATAACATTTCTTAGACAAGGGGCCCGATACTGCTCACAGTACTCCATATGAAGCCTCAGCAGTGCCTTATAAAGCCTTGGTATTTCATCCTTGCTTTTATTTCTGAGTTCTCTCAAAATAAATGCTGACATTGCATTTGCCTTCCTCACCACTGTCTCAACCTGCAAATTAACCTTCAGAGAATCCTGCATGAGGACTCCCAAGTCAATTCACACCTCGTATTTTTAAAATGTTCTCGCTGTTTAGAAAATAGTCTACACTTTTATTCATTTTACCAAAGTGCACGACCATACGCCTCCCAACACTGTATTCCATCTGCCACATCTTTGCTCATACTCCTAGTCTGTCTAACTCATTCTGCAGCCTCCCTGATTCCTCAACAGTACCTATCCTTCCACCTATCTTCAAATTGTCTGCAAATTTGGCCACAAAGCCATCAATTTCAGCATCCAAGTCATTGTCATATAACGTATAAAGAAGCTGTCCCAACACCAACCCCTGCGGAAAACCACTAGTCACTGGCAGCTAACCAGAAGAGGCTCCCTTTATTTCCATTCTTTGCCTCCTGCCATCAGCCAACCCTCTATCCATGCTAGTACCTTGCTTGTACCATGGGCTCTTATCTTGTTAAGCAGTCTCACGTGCGGTATTTTGTCAGAGCCTCCTGAAGATCCAAGTACACAACATTCAATGATTCTCCTTTGTCCATCCTACTTGTTATTTCCTAGAAGAATTCCAACATATTTGTTAGGCAAGATTTTCCCTTAAAGAAACCATACTGACTATGGCCTATTTTATCGTGTGCCTCCAAGTACCCCGAGACCACGTCCTTAACAATCAACATCTTCTAACAACAGAGATCAAGCTAAATGGCCAATAATTTCATTTTTCTTCCCTCCTCCCTTCTTGAAGAATGGAGAGACATTTGCAATTTTCTAGTCTTCCGGAACAATTCCAGAATCTAGTGATTCCTAATTCCTCCACAATCTCTTCAGCTACCTCTTTCAGAACACTAGGGTGTCATCCATCTCATCCAGGTCACTTATCTACCTTTAGACCTTTCAGCTTCCCAAGCACCTTCTCCTTAGTAATCAGAAATACACTCACTTCTGCCCTCTGACACTGTTGACCTTCTGGCACACTGCTAGTGTCTTTCACAGTGAAGACTGATACAAAATTCTTATCCAGTTTACCCGCCATTTCTTTGTCCCCAATTACTACCTCTCCAACATCATTTTCCAGTGGTCTGATATCTACTCTTGCCTTTCCTTTACACTTTACATATATGAAAAAAAACTTTTGCTATCTTCTTTGATGTTATTAGCTAGCTCACCTTTATATTTAATCTTTCCCTTCTCATGGCTTTCTTAGCTGCCTTCTGTTGGCTTTTAAAAGCTTCCCAAACCTCTAACTTCCCACTAATTTTTGCTCTATCAGATGCCCTCTTTTGCTTTTGTTTTGTCTTTGACTTCCCTTGTCAGCCACGGTTGTGTCTTCCTGTCTTCAGAACACCTCTTCTGAGTGTACCTATCCTGCGCCTTCCGAATTGCCCCCAGAAACTCCGTCCGAGTATGATGTTGTAGGCATCACTAAGACACAACCATGGCTGACAAGGGAAGTCAAAGGCAAAATAAAAACAAATCTCTCTCTCCCATGGTTCAATATCTATCCTTGTCCATATTTGCTCGTCATAAGGCAAAGAATGCCATAAGCTGTAAACCTGTAAACAAACAAAAATCACTGAGTAAAATGTACAAAAGAGTGATTCTAAATCTGTTCTGAAAAGTTCATTCAGACCAGGTGGAAGGGAAGGAGGGAATGGAGAGGGGGAGAGGGGGAGAGAGGGACAGAGGGAGAGAGGGGGAGAGGGGGAGAGAGAGAAAGAGAGAGAGAGAAAGATTGTTACATCTACTGAGATACAGTTGAAAGCTTGTCTTGCATACTGTTCATACAGAACGAATCATTAGGCAGTGTATTGAGGGAGAACGGGGTAAAACAATAAGAATACAGAATAAACATAAGAAGTTAACATAAGAAATAGGAGCAGGAGTCGGCCATCTGGCCCATCGAGCCTGCTCCGCCATTCAATAAGATCATGGCTGATCTGGCCATGGACTCATCTCCACCTACTTGCCTTTCCCCCATAACCCTTAATTCCCCTACTATGCAAAAATCTATCCAACCTTGTCTAAAATATATTTACTGAGGTAGCCTCCACTGCTTCATTGGGCAGAGAATTCCACAGATTCACCACCATCTGGGAAAAGCAGTTCCTCTTCATCTCTATCCTAAATCTACTCCCCCGAATCTTGAGGTTATGTCCCTTATGTTAAAGTGTAACAGCTATAGAAAAAGTGCAGTGCAGATAAACAATAAAGTTCAAGATCATATTGAGGTAGATTGTCAGTCTGAGTCCATCTTACTATGTTTGCGTTATGCTTCAACTTCAAAACATTAAACTAATTCAAAGGAAGACATTGGAGTCCAAAATGTGAGTCTAACAGTGTTTAATTTAAGAGAGGCATGCACATATCACATGGCAGTGTGATGATGTAAGCAATTCACTTATTTTTACATATAACCTTAATGAATTATATAAACAACAAAGAATGTTTTATCACACAATATATTTACAAAATTACTCAAATATTACTGAAATATTAAATGCATAACACTATGAAACAATTTAAAAGTCTCAGTACAGCAGGATTAGAAGCTGTCCTTAAGCATGGAGGTATGTGCTTTCAATTGTTGTATGTTTTGCCAATAGAAAAGGGGAGAAGAGAGAATGTCTGGGGTGGGAGAAGTCTTTGATTATGCTACCTGCTGTACTGTAGTAGAAAGAAGTGTAAACAGAGTACATAGAGAGGTAAACATGAAGAAATCTGCAGATGCTGGAAATTCAAGCAACACACACAAAAAATGCTGGTAAACGCAGCAGGCCAGGCAGCATCTATAGGAAGAGGTACAGTTGATGTTTTGGGCCGAGACCCTTCATCAGGACTAACTGAAAGAAGAGACAGTAAGAGATTTGAAAGTGGGAGGGGGAGGGGGAGATCCGAAATGATAGGAGAAGACAGGAGGGGGAGGGAAGAAGCTAAGAGCTGGAAAGTTGATTGACAAAAGGGATACGAGGCTGGAGAAGAGAGAGGATCATGGGACGGAGGCCTAGAGAGAAAGAAAGGGGGAGGGGAGCCCAGAGGATGGGCGAGGAGTTATAGTGAGAGGGACAGAGGGAGAAAAAAAAGAGAAAAAGAGGGAGAAAAAAAAAGAGATAAAAAGGGGAAAAATAATAATAGTAAGTAAATAAATAAGGGATGGGGTACAAAGGGGAGGTGGGCCATTAACGGAAGTTAAAGAAATCAATGTTGACGTCAATACTGCGTCTGGTGCTCCCGATGCGGCCTTCCATATATTGGCGAGACCCGATGCAGGTTGGGAGACCGTTTCGATGAACACCTATGCTCCATCCACCAGAGAAAGCAGGATCTCCCAGTGGCCACACATTTTAATTCCATGTCCCATTCCCATTCTGATATGTCCATCCACGGCCTCCTCTACTGTCAAGATGAAGCCACACTCAGGTTGGAGGAACAACACCTTATATTCCGTCTGGGTAGCCTCCAACCTGATGGCATGAACATTGACTTCTCAAACTTCCATTAATGCCCCACCTCCCCTTTATACCCCATCATTTATTTATCTATCTATCTATCTATCTATCTATCTATCTATCTATTTATTTATTTATTTATTTACTTACTAATTAATTATTTTTTCCTTCTTTTTTTTCTCTCTTTTTTTTCTCCCTCTGTCCCTCTCTCAATAATTCCTTGCCTATCCTCTGGGCTCCCCTCCCCCTTTCTTTCTCCCTCGGCCTCCCGTCCCATGATCCTCTCCCTTCTCCAGCCTTGTATCCCTTTTGCTAATCAAATTTCTAGCTCTTGGCTCCATCCCTCCCCCTCCTGTCTTCTCCTATCATTTTGGATCTCCCCCTCCCCCTCCCACTTTCAAATCTCTTACTATCTCTTCTTTCAGTTAGTCCTGACGAAGGGTCTCAGCCAGAAACGTCGACTGTTCCTCTTCCAATAGATGCTGCCTGGCCTGCTGTGTTCACCAGCACTTTTTTGTGTGTGTTCCATAGAGAGGTGCTGGTTTCTACGATGTGATGAGGTGCGTTCACAACATCTGCAGTTTCTTGTGGTCATGTGAAGGTCAGCTGCCATACCAAGCCATTATGTTAGCTTATTGTCCTGCTGAAGGGTCTCGGCCCGAAACATCGACTGCACTCTTTTCCAGAGATGCTGCCTAGCCTGCTGAGTTCCTCCAGCATTTTGTGTGTGTTCCTTGGATTTCCAGCATCTGCAAATTTTCTCTTGCTTGATGTTAGTTTATTGACTGATTTCAGTCCTGTGTAACCTTGAGTATCTGAAGATGTAATTTTTTTGTTTAAAACAGCAAAAATCCTGATGGCAAGTGGTATTATGTTGAAGAATTTCAAACAGATTCTTTCCTCAGCATTCTATAGATGCCAGCTTCTCACCTTATTCCTTCTTGCTTTGGTATCAGTTGTAATACTCCCATTCTTTCCGGAAGATAACTGCTGGTACAATCTCTAAGGTTACCATTTATATTTCCTTACATGACTGCTATTTACTTCTTTAGTCAACTTCAATTTAAATTGAACCATGGCCATTTTATAGCCACATTAATCTGCCATTTATCAAATTATATTTTTTTTGTTCTCTCCCACCTATTGCCTCACTCTGCACTTGCTTAAAACACATCTCCAAATTCATCAGTTTCTGATGCAATATTAACAAATATTTACATCATTTTCTGTTTTATTTCTATCTGAATTACTTTGTGTCATATACATTGGTCATAGGTGTATAGCTCTTTGGTGGAGATAGGTGCTTTTCTATGCACTAATGTTCTAAATATTTAAAAATACATGCATTAGAACAATATGTTGGCGCGTGGCCAAGTGGTTAAGGCGTTCGTCTAGTGATCTGAAGGTCGCTAGTTCGAGCCTTGGATGAGGCAGCGTGTTGTGTCCTTGAACAAGGCACTTAACCACACATTGCTCTGCGACGACACTGGTGCCAAGATGTATGGGTCCTAATGCCCTTCCCTTGGACAACATCGATGGCGTGGAGAGGGAAGACTTGCAGCATGGGCAACTGCCGGTCTTCCATACAACCTTGCCCAGGCCTACACCCTGGAAACCTTCCAAGGCGCAAATCTATGGTCTCATGAGACTAACAGATGCCTATATATATGTGTGTGTGTATATGTGTATATATATATATATATATATATAGAGAGAGAGAGAGAGAGGAGAGAGAGAGAGAGAGGAGAGAGAGAGGAGAGAGAGAGGAGAGAGAGAGGAGAGAGAGAGGAGAGAGAGAGGAGAGAGAGAGAGAGAGAGAGAGAGAGAGAGAGAGAGAGAGAGAGAGAGAGAGAGAGAGAGAGAGAGAGAGAGATAGGTAGCAGAGAGAGGATAAATATCTTGGCTCATGTGCAGCATTTAAAGCAATGAGTTAGGTAATAGAGTGATATGGGTATGTACCTGTTTTTGTCTGCAATGAGCATGACCCATCCATAAGGCCTAGAGTATGGGATTAACCAAGTAAACAGTCATCAGGGATGCAATTAGCTGGTCTTCTTTAGTTTTGTGCATATGGGTACACATTTTTTTTGCTCATGCAGACTTGGAGCTCAGAGAATTTCAAGCAATAATATATTTAGGATTCCACAACACTTCTGCCTCATTCCGGTTCGAATTCTGTGGTCCCCTTTACAGAAGGGTGCGCTGGACGAGTTATGCAGTCCTATCCATAGGCAGAGTGGCCAACTGCACCAGCAGTAATGCAATAGTGAAGCAGGGAAACAGTGAAGCAAAGATACTTTGGCATCATTCTCAAGTTCTGCTGTGTCTTGGTGGCCAGTGTTGATATGCAGAGTACCAAAAATTGATGGAAGTTAAATCAACCAAAATGCAGAGAAAAAAATCAAGAGATTTAGAAAATGAATCTCTGAAAAGTAATAGTAAAAGAAAGATGTGTATTTGCTAAATTTAAGCATGACTTTTGTTTTCAGCCTTGCAGTGACCTTAAATTAGTTATAGGTCTAGATTCACAATACAATTGTAAATAGGGTTTCAAGTATCTGGGTTTAGTACCCAGAACTTTTGGAAATGCTTAGTCAGAACCTGCTGTACCAGAATCATTAAGAGTAATTTAAATGTCCCAACAAAGAACTCCATTGTAAGGCAAAGTCTGACTTGCTTACAAGTGGCAATATATTGTTAGGTTACTTCAGCAAAGTACCACAGATGCACAAGTTTGTATTTTCCCACCTGAAATGTGTTTGCATTATAAATATTTAATTCCATTGTAGCTATTGACAATGCATTGTTTGATCATACAGAACATAATCCAGTACTGAATTTATAACATATTAATATTGCTACAAACAATTGCCAGATGGTGAAGAGAGGAAGAGAAATGAAGTACTGAATGGACAGACCAAGGGAATAGGGAGGTGTGCAAGATAAAGGAGAATCTGCAATTGACAGCTGTGAATGGCTGGTGGTGTTTCTATCTTAAAAGTAAGATTTCTCAAGTCAGCTGAACATTGTAGTTAGGAAAGATTGTGTCATTAAGTGTAGAAGAGGCTAGCCCCAAAAGCAGAGCAGTGGAGACAATCTAGCAGTAAACAATAAACAAGTCACGAGGGGCCACAAAATAACAGAACAGATACTTAGCATGACAAGGCAACAAGAAATTAAAGGCCAGGAACAACTGGTTGAGGCTGGCTGGTGCATACGGGTGAACATAGATTGTGGATGAGAGCTGGGTTTAAATGAGCTGCAGGCGATGAGTTGGAAATGAGTGGAAGGTGTCTCCTGAGACTGGGAGGAGTCTGCCTGCGCAGGCCCTGACAGGATACCCCTCCTACCGCTGACACACAACAGCCCAGGGTGATCTAGATGGGTACAGTGGAACTCTTCAGTAAGTGATGAATGCAAGATGAAACTGGATGGCTCCTAAGACCTCTCCTCCAAACTGTACTCTTCCAAGTCAACCAGGTACTGCACACGCTGTCCATGATGATGTGAAAACCGTGTGCACTGGACCTCCTCCCACCATCCTTGGTTCCGGAGATGCAGGCTCCGGTCGGTTGAGTGGTCCATGGAGGCAGGATAAGTGGAAATTAGGTGTGATCCTGAGGGACAGTGGTTAATGTGATGGGTGATCTTAAAGGGGTCAATGAACCAGGGGGAGAACTTGTGGGAGTTGGTGCGCAGGAGAGATCTCAGGTGGGCAGCCAGACACGGGCCCCAGTTCAGAGTAGTCAGGATGCTGCCTGGTTCAGAGAGTAAGCATTATGATCAGAGATTAAGGGAGCTAGGGCTTTACTCTTTGGAGAGAAAGAGGACGAGAGAAGACATGATAGAGGTGTACAAGATAATAAGAGGAATAGATAGAGTGGATAGCTAGCGCCTCTTCCCCAGGGCACCACTGCTCAATACAAGAGGCCATGGCTTTACGGTAAGGGGTGGGAAGTTCAAGGGGGATATTAGAGGAAGGTTTTTTACTCAGAGAGTGGTTGGTGCGTGGAATGCACTGCCTGAGTCAGTGGTGGAGGTAGATACACTAGTGAAGTTTAAGAGACTACTAGACAGGTATATGGAGGAATTTAAGGTGGGGGGTTATATGGGAGGCAGGGTTTGAGGGTCAGCACAACATTGTGGGCCGAAGGGCCTGCAATGTGCTGTACTATTCTCTGTTCTATGTGCCAATGGCAGTTAGCCTGGCAGCGGTAGATGCAGTTGGCAGCGAGGATGGTCGTCTTCCAAGCATTCTGACATTGGTGAACCAGGTTCTGGTGGACGGAACGTCCACCTTCGGCTCCTCCATGGGGAACAATGGGGGTTGATAGCCATGAAGCACCTCAAAGGGTGACATAGCCGGGCAGAGGAGGTGCGTAGATTGTGGGACTTTTCAGTGCAGAGAGTTAGAGGTGGTGAAGTATTGCGGAAACTTCTCCACTTGCTGATGGGCTGCAGGTCATGACTTGGGGATGAGTGGCAGGTGACTCCTTTTAGCTGGGTGCAGTTTGGGAGGCCTGACAGGGTGAATTGACTAGTCATTACAAGTTACACATCATTGAAGCTTAAATGAATTAATTCTCAAGATGGTTATGAGTATACTATTCTCAAATTATACAGAAGGGTTGAGAGAAAGGGAGGGGTATAGTGGTATATTAAAATGACTGAAATCTCAGAATTTAAATAAAAATGTATCACCTCAGAATAAGGAACTCTGTTCTCCTGTCATTTATATATCACTTGTCAAAATTTTGCAAAACTAATAATTCAAGTCAGTGGCCCATTGTAAATGTGAATAGTAGTGAAGGCAAGTATTGCAAATGTAATGTGTTGTTTAATAATGCATCATCTAAAAATAATGTTTGATCTGTATAAAAATAATTTATTTACCCAAGACAGGGTAAACCCATCATCAAAATTGAGAAGACATTCTTTGAAATAATTGTGCACATCAAGCAATCATCAGAGGAGTGTATGTGCTAGTTTTAATAAAAAGCTCAGGCATTTGCTTAAAAAAAACAGTAATTGTAAGAATAATTGAATATGTGACAAGAAATAAGTCTGTGACAAACAGAATAAAATACAAATGTCATTGATACCTACATTCAGAATGGGGCAAAGCGTGTCTTTAATAATAGGAAGAATTAATTCTAGCTCAGCAGTTAAGAGTATTTTGATTATTCATAGCTCGAGAGACGGAACAACTCATGCATAATTTAGTGGAATTCCTTACTCAGTGATGAGGGAAAGTGGCTGGAAGCACTTCGAAGTATAACAAGTGAAGTGAATTAGCAGACCAAAAATGATTTACTAATAGACAAAATATATTAATTTAAATTGATCTTATACATTTTTATCCTAAAATAAATGATGACAGTTTTCCAGGTATAATGCATGATGCCTTTTCTTGGCTAAAACGTCATCTGATCTTATTTTCAACATACGTGATTTTAATGCGAGTTCTAGTTTATGTTTCTTACTGATGCTGCAGACTATAGTTATTTTGCTGGCCAGTAATTACTTAAGAAAAAGGATTTTGTTCCTGTCTTCCGCGATGTTACAAAGAGCCTGTGAAATGAATCATGTTGGGAGCTGCAAAGCAGTCATGAATAAAATATAAAGAGCCATCAAGTCCACGGAGCAGTAAGGGATAGGGTTCAAGCAATACAGACCAAATAGAGAAGAACATATCTCTATTAATGAGAAGTGACTGTACAATGGAATCCTCTCAGATGTCAAAAGGTGGGAGGAGATAAAGCATTGTGATGGGAACAGACTCTGCTTTTTATGTTGCTGAGTGCTAACACTATATTGTCCAATTATATTACACAATACCTGTGTGTAAAATAAATTTAATATTACGCCATGGTGGAATTTGTGAGCATAACACCGTCAGTGAGAGTCATTCTGATATAGCTTTTGGTGCATATCTGTTGCTGTGTGATAGCAGCTGATACAAGGGAAATATTAAAGAGTATCCTTGTGGAAATTCTCTGCACCTAATTTATATTTTTAAAACTATTAGAGGAGCAAATGGATTGCTTCACTGTGCTGCCAGAGCCAGTGTACCTTTTTGCTATCATGTCTTCGCAGAGTTGGAGGCCTAGGGTTCCTACTGCCTCCTCAATGGTCTCAGCAAAAATAACATCAGAACTTCTACATTCAACATTATGTTCATTATGCTCAGCATTGCAAAGTTAATGCTGCCTCACTGGAGCATTACCAAAATGAAAAATAATGCTCTTACACTAGGAGATGCAGAGATAGGCCTGTTTCTAAGGGAAATTTTAAGAAGCAGTAGCAGGAATGAGAGATGGAAAGGAAAGAAACTATTGGGAGGAACTTGTTGCAGAATATTTACAGCATTTTATGTTTTTGTTTCACATCTTCAGTAAATGTAGTTTTTTTGACATTCTGAAGGCATGGGATAAGGTGAGATCAGAGAAATATTTGTTCCCACTCAAAGGTGATTGCAATTGGGAACACACTGCCTGAGAGGGTGGTGGAGGAAGTACTCTCACGGCATCTACAAAGTAGCTGAGTTAGCAACTGAAGCTATCAACAAAATACTGGTAAGTAAGATTCATATAGATTGACGTAGACATGATGGGCCAAGGAGCCTACACCTGTGCATTAGCTTAACTACAGGAAAGAACACCTGGTTAAATTCAGGAAGGGTGAACAGATCAAATTTTGAAGGATGCAGATATCCTTTTGTAAATTCCAACAATATCACACTTTAACATTTAACATTATGTTCATATTGTCATGTTCCCTGAGGATCTCATATTTCAATAAGATCACCTATCATTGTTCTCACAACTCCAAAAAATATAGATTTAATTTCTTCAGCCATTCATGATAAGACAGCTTCCTCATCCTAAAAAATAGTTCTAAGAATCTACGAGGAGTGATTGATAAGTTCATGGCCTACGGTAGAAGGAGACAATTTTAGAAAACCTAGCACATTTATTTTTCAACGTAGTCCCCTCCTACATGTACACACTTAGTCTAGTGGTCATGGAGCATACGGATCCCTCCTCTGTAGAAGTGGTCCACAGTAGGGGTGATTGATAAGTTGGTGGCCTAAGGTAGAAGGAGATGAGTTATTATCTTCAAACTTTCTGCATAATCACTCAAAGAGTTGAACTGCACGTGCATGTAACGAGAGCTGTATAACTCATCTCCTTCACTTCTAGAGATCCAAGACACCGACTTCTACAAAGAAGGGATCGGTATGCTCCACGGCTGCTGGACTAAGTGTGTAAATGTAGGAAAAATAAATGTGCTAGGTTTTCTAAAATTGACTCGTCTACCTTAGGCCACAAACTTATCAATCACCCCTCGTATTTTGGAGTGTCTCCAATATCGATATTTCCTCTCTTAATTCTGGGGACCAAAACTGTGCCTCACCAATACCAAGGTTCAAATTGAAAATAAATTTATTATCAAAGTACACATATGTTCTCACATGCTACCTTGAGATTCATTTTCTTCCAGGCATTTACAGGAAAAAAGAAATACAATAGAATTTAGTGCAAAAGAACACATAAACAGAAACAACTTGACAAGCAACCAATGTGCAAAAGAAGACAAACTGTGAAAAGAAGAAATAATATTGAACACGTGAGTTGTAAAGAGTCCTTGGAAGTGAGTCTGTAGGTCATAAAATCAATTCAGAGTAGTGGTGGATGAAGATATCCACACCAACCCAAGAGCCTGATGGGAGTAGGATAATAACTGTTCCTGAATATTTTTGGTGTGGGACCTAAGGCTTCAGTGCTTGGTAGAGTCTTGAGAAGAGGGCATGGCATTAATGGTGGGGCTCTTTGATGATATAGAAACATAGAAACATAGAAAATAGGTGCAGGAGTAGGCCATTCGGCCCTTCGAGCCTGCACCGCCATTTATTATGATCATGGCTGATCATCCAACTCAGAACCCAGCCTTCCCTCCATACCCCCTGACCCCTGTAGCCACAAGGGCCATATCTAACTCCCTCTTAAACATAGCCAATGAACTGGCCTCAACTGTTTGCTATGGCAGAGAATTCCACAGATTCACCACTCTCTGTGCGAAGAAGTTTTTCCTAATTTCCTAATCTCGGTCCTAAAAGGCTTCCCCTCTATCCTCAAACTGTGACCCCTCGTTCTGGACCTCCCCAACATCGGGAACAATCTTCCCGCATCTAGCCTGTCCAATCCCTTTAGGATCTTATACGTTTCAATCAGATCCCCCCTCAATCTTCTAAATTCCAACGAGTACAAGCCCAGTTCATCCAGTCTTTCTTCATATGAAAGACCTGCCATCCCAGGAATCAATCTGGTGAACCTTCTTTGTACTCCCTCTATGGCAAAGATGTCTTTCCTCAGATTAGGGGACCAAAACTGCACACAATACTCCAGATGTGGTCTCACCAAGGCCTTGTACAACTGCAGTAGTACCTCCCTGCTCCTGTACTCGAATCCTCTCGCTATAAATGCCAGCATACCGTTCGCCTTTTTCACCGCCTGCTGTACCTGCATGCCCACTTTCAATGACTGGTGTATAATGACACCCAGGTCTCGTTGCACCTCCCCTTTTCCTAATCGGCCACCATTCAGATAATAATCTGTTTTCCTATTTTTGCCACCAAAGTGGATAACTTCACACTTATCCACATTAAATTGCATCTGCCATGAGTTTGCCCACTCACCCAACCTATCCAAGTCACCCTGCATCCTCTTAGCATCCTCCTCACTGCTTCGTGTCATCCGCAAACTTGGAGATGCTGCATTTAATTCCCTCATCCAAGTCATTAATACATATTGTAAACAACTGGGGTCCCAGCACTGAGCCTTGCGGTACCCCACTAGTTACCGCCTGCCATTCTGAAAAGGTCCCGTTTATTCCCACTCTTTGCTTCCTGTCTGCTAACCAATTCTCCACCCACACCAATACCTTACCCCCAATACCGTGTGCTTTAAGTTTGCACACTAATCTCCTGTGTGGGACCTATTCAAAAGCCTTTTGAAAATCCAAATATACCACATCCACTGGTTCTCCCCTATCCACTCTACTAGTTACATCCTCAAAAAATTCTATGAGATTCGTCAGACATGATTTTCCTTTCACAAATCCATGTATGTTGCTTTCTTATGGCAGTGCTCCATATAAATGTACTCAATGATGGGGAGGGCTTTGCCTGTGGTGGAATGGGCTGTAACAACCACTTTCTAAAGCCCTTTCCATTAGACCATGAGACCATAGGACATAGGAGCAGAATTATGCCATTTGTCCAATCGAGTCTGCTTCACCATTCAATCATGGCTGATCTTTTTTTCTCCTCCTCAACCCCATTTCCTGGTCTTCTCCCTGTCACCTTTGATACCATGTTCAATAAAGAACCTACCAATCTCTGCTTTAAATACACCCATGACCTGGCCTCCACAGCTGTACATAGCAACAAATTCCACAAATTCCTCACCCTCTGACTAAAGAAATTTTTCTGCATCTCTGTTTTGAATGGACGCCCCTCTATCCTGAGGCTGTGCCCTCTGTCCTAGACCCTCCCACCATGGGAAACATCCTTTCCACACCTACTCTATCTAGGCCTTTCAACATTCAGATGGTTTCAATGAGATCCCCCCCTCATCCTTCTAAATTCCAGCGAGTAGAGTCCGAGAGTCAGCAAACGTTCCTTGTACGATAACTTTTTCATTCCTGGAATCATCCTTGTGAACCTCCTCTGGACCCCCTCTAATGCCAGCATATCTCTTCTAAGATGAGGAGCCCAAAACTGTATACAATACTCAAGGTGAGGCCTCACCAGTGCCGTATAAAGCCTCAGCATCACATCCCTGCTCTTGTATTCCATTCCTAGGCATTAGTGTTTCCCTACCAGTCCATGATTTAATCAGTTAAGATACACCCCATAATGCATCTATATAAGTTTGTCAAAGTTTGTGGTGGCATGCCAAATCCACACAAACTTCTAAGAGTAAAGAGGTGCTGTTGTGTCTTCTTTGTGATTGCACTGATTGCTGGTCCCAGGAAAGATTCACTGATATGTTAACGCCAAGGAATTTAAAGCTACAGACCTCTTCCACCTCTGTTATGTTAATGAGGTCTGGCACATAGAACTTCGGTTTCTTCCTCCTGTAGTTGATAATCAGGTCTCTAGTTTTGCTGACATTGAATGAGAGATTGCTTTTATGACACCACCCAACCAGATTTTCAACTTCTCTCCTCCATGCCAATTTGTGACCATCATAGATTTGACCAACAACAGTGGGTTTGTCGAGTATTGCCAGAAAACTTAAGTACACCATTGGAGTTGTTCTTAGCCATACAATCATTAGTATAAAATGAATAGAGCAGGAGCTAAGCACACAGCCCTGTGGTGCACCTATGCTGATGGTAAGTGTGGAGGAGATGTTGTTGTGAGAAAATTGAGGATTCAGGTGCACAGGGAGTTATTGAGGCCCAAGTCTTGGAGCTTAGTGATAATTTTTGAGGGGATTATAGTGTTGAATGCTGAGCTGTAGTCAAGAAGAGCATCCTGACATTTGCATCTTCACTGTCCAGGTGTTCTAGAGTTGAGTTAAGAGGCAATGAAATGGAATCTGCTGTTGACTTTTTGTGATGGTAGGCAATTTGGAGTGGATCCAAATCTCTCCTCAGGCAGGACTTGTAGGCTTCATGACCAACTTCTCAAAGCACATCATCACGGTGGATACTGAACAATAGTCAATGTGGCAGGTTGGCATGTTCGTCTTGGGCACCAGTAGGATTTAAGCCTGCTCGAAGCAGGTGAGTACCTCAAACTGCTGAAGTGAGAGGTTGAAGGTTTCCATGAAAACTCCAGCCAGTTGATGAGCACAGGTCTTCAGTACTCCGCCAGGTACACCATCAAGGCCAGATGCTTTCCTTAGATTCAGGCTGCTAATGTATGCTCTCATGTTGGCCTCAGAGACTGGGGAGTTACCGGAAAGTTACTGGGGGTTTGGAAAAGTGCCTCCATGTTCTGTCAGTCAAAGCAAGCATACTTAACATTGAGCTCATCTGAGACTGAAAACTCGTGGCCATTTATGTTGCTTGGTTTTGCTTCATACAGGTGATGGCATTCAAGTTATGCCACAGTTGTCAAACATCTGTTAACAGTACTTCTCTTTCTAAATTTCAATCCTCTTGCAATTAAAGTTAGTATACATTTACCTTACTTAACTAATGCCTGTACTTGACAGCTACCATTCTGTGACTGTGCATTAGGACACCTATTTCCTAACCACTGACTGTATTTGACAGCTACCATTCTGTGGTTGTGCATTAGGACATCCCTTTCCTTCTGTACTCAGGTGAAAGGGCTCTAGCTAAGTTTAACCCACACAAAGCTGCAGGGTCTGATAACGTACCTGTTTGGGTGCTGAGGGATTGTGCAACCCAGTTTACCGAGGTTCTGACAGGCATCTTCACCATCTCTCCGTATCAGTCCAATCTGCCCTGAGGTGTCAAGGTGGCCAGCATCATCCTCAATGACGACTATCCAGTGGCACTGACCTCAACAATAATGAAGTGCTGAAGAGGCTGGTTATGGTCTGCCTGAAACCCCATCTTCCTGCTACATTGGACCCTTTCCAGTTTGCTTATCGCTGAAATTGGTGCAGTGATGATGCCATAACCTCTGCACTCCACTCCATCCTTCCGCACCTGTAAGGTGATGCCTCGTAAGCCAGGATGCTTTTATTGACCTGCTCAGCATTAAATACAATCATACCTCAGAAGCTGATCGATAAACTGTCCTCGATGGTTCTCAACATCTCTCTGTAGCTGGATCCTGTATTTCTTGACAGAAAGGCCACAGTCAGTTTGTGTTGGCAGAAACCTCTCTAGCTCCAACATGCTGAGCACTGGCACTTTCCAGGGCTGCGTGCTCAGCCCGCTGTTGTTCGCGCTGTTGACGCATGGCTGCGCTGCTAGTTCCAGATCAAACCGAATCATCAAGTTCACTGATGACACAACAGTGACTGAGCTCACCGATAACGATGATGGGACGGCTTGCAGAGAGGAGACAGAATGGTGCAAGCACAATAGCTTGAGTCTCAATGTGAACAAGATCAAGGAGATGACTGTCGACTTTAGGAAGTTGCAGGATGACCACTCCTCACTGTACACAGTTTTGCTGTGAAGAGAGTTAGGTGCACCAAGTTTCTGAAAGTGCACAGATTTAACTTGGTCACTCAACATCACCTCTTTTGTCAAGTCAGCACAGCAGCATCTCCACTTCCTGAGGATATTGAGGTGAGTGAAGCTTCCCTACCCCAATTTTAACCAATTTTTGCAGGAGCACCATCGGGATTGTCCTGATCAGATACAGTACATCACTGTCTGGTACAGGAAGTGCAAGGCGTTTGATTGCAAGTCCCTACAATGGATCGTGTGGACTGCTGATGGGATCATAGACATCTCTCTTCCACCCATCAGAGATATTTATCAGGAGTATGGCATAAGCAGGGCCAGAATCCCTCCCACCATCAGGTCTCATCATACATGAAGTGCTACTCTTTACTTTTTAACTTGTGCCATAAATGCACCTTGTTATTTGTTAATTTATTTGTGGTAATATTACTTCATGTATTATGTGAGTGAGTTATATGTACTGTGTTGTGCTCCGCGGTCCAGAGGAACATTATTTCATTTGGCTGTATACATATGTATGATTGAATGATAAAAAACTGAATTTGAGATTGAAATTCTAACTTTCTTTATTTAGATAACAGTTTGCCTGTACACCAAAGTATAAAAGATTCTCACATTAAACTCCATTTGCCAAATTTTCACCCACTCCTTCACCCTCTTATAGAGTCTAAATGTTCTTGTCATAACATGATCTCCCACCAATTTTTACTTCTTCAGCAAACTTTGCCGCTTTACACTCTTCCCACACCTTTGGGTCATGAATATACTGTGCCTTGTAAAAGTATACAGTCCCCAACCATTTGTTCACATAAATAACTGTTATAACTATGGCTCTCGATCAATTTAACTGAGAATTCTTATGTGTGAATCACATGCTCCATTTTTTTCACAGTAGAGCCCAAAAACACAGGGAAAATTGTCAAGCATGAAGAAGTAAAAATTCAAAAACTGAAATGTCAGCAGTTCAATATATTTATTTCCCTTTGCTAAGTACTTAATTGAACTTTGCACAGAGTGATGGAGCAAGATTTGCCCATTCTTTGGAAAAATGCTCAAGCTGTGCCAGGTTAGTTGAGGAGCTGTGGTGGACAGTAATCTTGAGGTTTTACCAGAGCCATTTGATCAGGTTAAGGTCAGGATTCTGACTGGGCCACATCAATTTTCTTCATTTGAAGCCACTCCATGGTAGCCCTGGCAGTGTGCTTTGGGTCGTTGTCCTGCTGAAAGATGAATTTCCTCCCCAGTTTAAGCTTTCTGATAGATGCAAGCAGATTTTTATCCAGGATCTCTCTGTGTTTAGCAGCATTTATCTTCCCATCAATCCTTTCCAGATTTCCAGTCCCTGCTGCAGAAAAACATTCCCATAGCATGATGCTGCTCCTCCAGCATACTTTACAGCAGGGATGGTGTTACCTGGCTGATGCACATTACATTTATGCCACATATACTGCTTAGTGTTGAGGCCAAGAAGTTCCACTTTAGTCTCATCCGACCACAAGGCCCTCTTTCACACCATCTAAGTGGCTCTTTGCAAAGTCTTTACGGGCAAGGATATGCTTTTTTTGAGCCCGGGATTTTTCCTGGCCACCCTTCCATACCTCTTTGTGCAAGGCCTTAGAGATTGTGGAGCCATGAACTTCACCTCCTGTTGCAGTCACTGACTTCTGCAGCTCACTCAGAGTGACTGCTGGTGTCACAGCAGCCTTTCCTGCAAGTGCTATTGTACTCCAGCGACCAAGTTTAGAGGGGCAGCCTGACCTAGGCAGTGTGGCTGTGACTTCATATTTTTTTTCCACTTTTTGATGATAGACTGCACTGAGCTCCAAGGTATGTTCAGTGCCTTGAGATAGTCTTGTACCCTTCCCTAGATTTGTGCTTCTCTCTTATCATTTCCTTGACTTGTCTTGAATGCTATTTTGTCTTCATTTTGGTTTGGTCGGTTGAAATTCTACTATACTGTTGGCTCTTACAGAGAGAGGGGGTATTTATTCTTATGAATGCATTGAAAATAAGTGATTCTCTAATTTTCTACATCAACAAATTGGGTGAGTTGGTAAGGTAGTACATGTATTGCACCTGGGGAAAGTTAGTGCAGTAATTACAAAAGGATGAATAGTTTCTCAGCCTCACAATTTTGGTTTCTAATTTTTAGTAATTAGTCGACAGGTTTTGGAATTTTTCTTTTGAATTGACACGATGCACCGTGCTTTGTAGATTAGCACAAAAATCCCACTTCAATATATTATACATTTAGAAAATGAGACAGTAAAACGCGAAGGCAGTGTGGAAGCTGAATACTTTTTTCAAGGCACTATAAATAGAAACAGAGGATGAAAAACTCATCCTTGGGGCATTCCACTTGCTACATTCTCCCAGCATGAGTAAGCTATCTCTGTCTGCGTCTTCCACATGATAACCAATTTTCATTTCATGCTAACATACTTCCTTTAACGACATGAGCTATTATGTTGTGCATCAGATTTTTATGTGGCACTTGTGAAACCCTTTCTAAATATCCATAGGCATCTACAAGTTCCTCTATATTGACTCTGCTTTTTACATTCTTGAGGAACTCTAACGAAATTGTCAACCATGATTTACATTTCATAAAACCACGTTGATTTGACTTGGGTTAGTTTGGTTAAGCTTATTCAAATTAATTTTCTAAGATTATTCTAACTGCTTCCTCCATGATTATAGTCTCAGGCATCTTGTCATCAACAGGCCTATATTTATATACTTTCTGTATTTTTCCAACCCAGTGCCATTTAAATGTCACCCTGCGTGCTTCTTGCTACATTTGCTTGCTCATAAAACCTGACCTGCAGGAACAGTCTCTACATAGTAGGTATCAATCTTTTCTTTGAGAGATAGTGGGCATCAACGTGTGTTTGTTCGGGCTTAAGCTGTGAGAATCCAAAGCCGCTTCTGGCCCTCGCTGATACTTGGGAAGGCCCAGTGCAGCTTACATAAACTTATTGGTTGAAAACAAAATATCAGGCCATATGGTATCAAACCATATGCTGTCAGAGTTGGGTATGAAAACTGTATTCTCCAACATATTTTAGCACACTGTACAAATAATGAACAAAATGCATACTTAGAGACAGCATACTAATATTGTATATTATATAATCAGAAAGGTGGCCTGGAAGTGGAAAGGTTCTATAAACACCCACTAAAGTAGTGCTAGACTGAGGTCTCTTTCCAGGTTTGTTCAAGGGCCAGGAGGTAGCGAGTATCTGAAGACATTAATAAAGAGGAATTATGGAAATTGTCACTAAGAAAATTCCTTAAAGGAGAACCTACCTCCTTCGAGGACTGATGATGGTGACCAATGTAATGTTGGATCTCCTGTAAATAATATTGAAACAGCCTTTTGACCTGCTTAAGATTTGTTTAAATGTGTACAGCATTCACTGTTTTGTCCAAATCTATCAAAGTGAGAATTATATTGCATTGCAAAATAAATAAAAAAGTAAATCAATTACAGTATACCTATTCAATATAGATTAGATGATTAGATTAGATTCAATTTTATTGTCATTGTGCCGAGTACAGATACAAAGCCAATGAAAAGCAGTTAGCATCTGACCAGAAATGCAAAGAATAGTGTTATTTACAAAATAACTGCGAATAAAAAGTGCTACAGCACACATATACTGTTATTGATTTACTTATTTATTTTTACTTTTTTTTCTTTTATATTATGTATTGCATTGAACTGCTGCTGCTACGTTAACAAATTTCACGACACACGCTGATGATAATAAACCTGGTTCTGATTCTGATTCTGCATTTGACTGAGTTGTTTATGACTAGATTTTTAATGAGTTTTTTTGTGTATGCACAAAGAAATTGTGTATCTTGTTTGTGCATCAAAGAAGTTGTGCTTCATGATCAAATTTCTACTTATGTCCCTATAAATTGTACCAAATAGGTAACAGTCAACTTGAACTGTTGGCTAACAGTTCTAATCAATAACACAATCCTTGCTAGTAAGTTTAATGACAAAACTCTAACATGACAGCAGAGAGAATGCAATAATGCAAATGAATTTAGAGCAGATTAAGTTATATCAGATTCAGAGTCAACAATGGGATGTGATTACCTTGTTTATAGTCATGGTTATCAGCATTTGATTATTCATTTATATGTCAATGTCAACTTCAGCAGTTAGTGTCTGCCTTTGACTTCCTTGAGCTTTCATTTAGAACCATTGTAATGCTTGAGGTGAAGGTACTCCCATTGTTTTGGGTGCAGATTTACATAATTTAGACATACTGATGAAGGAGAAATCATAAAATATTTCCAATTCAGGCTTTATGACTTAGGGGGGAAATCTGTCGGTGGTAGGGTTGAAAATGCTGCTGCATTTACCCTTCTGTGTTGTTAAAGGTCACAGGCTGGGAAGCACTAATCAAAGTTAGTGAGTTGCTTTTATACACATAGGCCATAGTGTACTGTTGGTGATGAATGCTGAAATTCCTCTCACAGTGCTGAGGGAGCAAAGGGGTTAAAGTCGGGCAGATGTAAGATAGTACAAAAGTTCCAAATTTTCACTATAGTGACATTTTCAAATTTATTCTAAGTATGTATTGAAAATAACAAACAAAAAGGCAATGATATAAATAGTTGATAAATTCAGCAGAAGATTCCTGTTTCTGATTTGAAACCTTCTTCTAGGTTCCTCCCACACTACATAACTAGTGCCTCACAGGTACCGAGCGTAGGATGGAGCATTATGAAGTGACTATTAAATCAGATGTAAAAGGCACTTTTGTTATTTAAATACATAGACAAAAATGGGTGCATTATTATGAGTATTGCATTGGATTCAGTCAACTCAAAAATTTTACTGCTTTTATGATAATAAATATATTCTATTATTAAAATCCAAGAAACTGACACATGGATCATTCAACAACAAGAAGTTAGTACACTAATCTATTCCATTACTTACTAAGCACAAATTAAGTCAGAAGTAAATACTGGACTTATATAGCTAGCACAAGCTCACAATGTCTTATTAAATAAGTAATTCCATGCATTTCCACTTTGAAGAATGCAATTTAATTGGGCCCAACCTCCTTATTTAAAGGAAAATAGCTTTCAATTAAGAGAGAACAAAACTACCTATTAACTCAAAAAGTCTTTCACTTTAATACTTGAAAATACCTTTCAGTAGCCTTCTGGGCTTCTTAATTCCATTGTGAACATCAATATAATTTTTTTCACCTGGAATAATTACATTGTTATTTGTGACCACTATGAATTTTTCAGTATACATTCCAAGGCATATGCTTTGATAGTGCAGGCACAATTCTAAAATAGAAGCATGCTGAATGAGAAATGAAATAACTGGATTGTTGTTATTAAATTATAAATGAATAAACAGTAGGTTGGAACTGTAACATATTTGTATTCTTCTTTGCATTCAATGATTTTTTTTTTAATATCTGCAATTGACTCTACACAATAATGAATTTTAATGGACAGCATTACATATTCAGACAAATGATACATTCCAAAACTCCTTCAGAAACATAAAACAGCATTGGATGTGTTTTCAATTATATTCAAAAATGATTGTACTAATGTTCTGCGTTAAAGTATGACCAAAATATATTGACTCTCAAATAGCTTCTGTGCATTTTTGCCCTAAATCACCTCTTCTATTGCTTCAGCACAATTCACTAATATTATTATAATATCAAGGACCTCTGTATTCTTAGTTATTATACCACTTCTGAGGGGAATCATTGTGAACCACTGGCATAGGAGATCTACCAGAGTTGGGTTTCCAGCACGGATTCCATGGGCAGGGATGAACCTGAGCAGATCCCCTCCAGCTAATGATGAAACAGATCTCACAAGTGTTGTAAAATGTCTGTTTTTGCAATGGTGCCCTGTGATGCCCACAGACCAGAAGTGTATCGGTGGAGCATTAAACAGCATGGTATACGGTCAGGGTGCTCTCTACATTACTGCATCAGATGAATAGAGAAGCCGAGGAGAAATCAAGAGCTTAACCATGTGAAGCATTTCTATTGAATAACCAGTGATGCAATCAAAAATGCTTTCTGTAATTTTAGCAAAAGCATTTTAAACACATAAGCACAAGTATAGTATTTGTCAGTACTATAAGGAAAATCTATTTTTGAAACCTCAAATTAGAAAATGCTTGACATGATCAATAGGAATGAATGACAATGAATAGAAGGCTAACTCTGGATGTGCTCTGTATTGTTAATATAACTATTAATATATTAGAGATAGGTTCTTCTCCTCAAAACATAAAGTTTACAAATGGTAATTTAATATATTCCTTTCAGCCAATGCACTGAATCATAAATTGACATATTTTTATACCAATCAGATTTTTCTTTAATTGACTATATGCTCATTAACTGATTATATGATGTTATTGTGTTGCAAACATGTAGATCATTTGTGCACAAGGATAAACAGTTTTTCTTAAACTTAACTTTAACACATTCTTTACACCTCAGCCGAAGTAATATTATTTTCCATTGTAGAAAGGAATGACAAGCCACATAAAAATGATAGCTCACATGATTAACAAAACTGGGGAAATATGGCCACTATTGAATTATAACATCTTACCATTGCAATGATTTCAGTAGACAGATGTGATGCTGGCCAGGACTTGTGTCTCATTGCTTCCTTGTTTGCATCCAAAAATCTGGGAGCAGCAACTAGAAAATAACTTGTTAATTCATCCCACTCAACTTTCACTGCTTGAAATTTCCATGTAAAATTGTGGAGAATATTTCTATCATTCAGAGGGCCTGGATGGATCAGAAGAGCCCTCAGAGGGAAGTCAGGAGTACCTCGTCCCTTGACTTTATTCTCTGACTGATGTTACTCCCTGATTCTGTCCATAAACTTTTGTTAGCGGAGAATGTTGGGGCAGTCGTTTTGTCACTGGGGAGGCACAGCAGCATATGGGGCGGCATGGTAGTATAGCGGTTAGAGCAGCGCTTTACATTGCCAGTGAGCTCCAGTCAGAGTTCAATTCCCACCTCTGCCTGTGAGGAGTTTCTACGTTCTCCCAGTGACCGCATGGATTCTTCTCAGGTGTTCCGGTATCCCCCCCCCCCACATCCCAAAGATGCATGTTTAGAATTAGTGAGTTATGTTGGCAATGGGAGTGTGGTGATATTTGCACAGCACAATCCCTGCTGATCTGATTTGATGAATCAAGGGGTGCCACTGTAGCATTGTGGTTAGCACAATGCTATTACAGACATCCCACCCTGCAAAAACTCATTTCAGGGAGGTAGCACCATCAATTTGCAGGAGAGTCCTGGAACTTCCGGGAGAGCTGGGATGTCTGCAACAGAGTAGCTCCTTAGCAGCTAGCCAGCTAGTTTAAATAACGCAAACAACAGGAATTCTGCAGATGCTGGAAATTCAAGCAACATACATCAAAGTTGCTGGTGAACGCAGCAGGCCAAGCAGCATCTATAGGAAGAGGCGCAGTCGACGTTTCAGGCCGAGACCCTTCGTCAGGACGGAGGGTCTCGGCCTGAAACGTCGACTGCGCCTCTTCCTATAGATGCTGCTTGGCCTGCTGCGTTCACCAGCAACTTTGATGTATGTTGTTAGTTTAAATAACGTTAGCTATGCTAATGAATGAATGACACCTGTTAAACTCACCTCAACATGTCTTTTACAGTCTTAACCCACCATGGGCAATAGAAAAGTCACTGTTGCAAACAGTGCAGCGAGCAACACTGTCATTATTTTTGACCCCTATTAGGCAGGGGTACACTTTAGTGTAGTCTGGGTGAAGTGCGTTTTATATTTTCTTTTTTTTTTGGAACACTCTGCCATGGCGTGCTCTCACACTCTCTCTCTCTCTCGCTCATGCTCTCTCTCTCTCGTGGTCGCTCGCGCGGTGTCTCACTCTCTCATGCTCGCGCAGTCTCTCACTCTCTCGTGCTCGCGCTCTCTTGCTTTCTCTCACTCGCTCGCTTTCAAAAAAATGATTTCCATGATATTGTATATAACTTGCGGGCATCAGGGAGCCACTATTAATATAATTAACTTCCGGGAGAGGTGAGATGTCTGCTATTACAGCTCAGAGAGTCAAAGTTCTGAATTCAATTCCAGCATCACCTTTAATGACTATGTTCATCCTCCCTGTGGAATGTGTCGGTTTTCTCCAGGCACTGTGGTTTCCACTCACAGATGTAATGAAAATCCTACTACTTATGTCAGGCTGCTGTTTATCAAACACAGCTCAGTGTTTAATACAGGTCTGGTCAAAAAACTCCAAAACCTGGGCCTCTGTACTTCCCTCTGCAACTGGATCCTCACCAGAAGACTGCAGTCTGTGCCTAGTCCACTGCTCTACTCTCTCTACACCGATGACTGTGTGGCTCGGCTTAGCCTCAAATGCCATCAATAATGATGGTACAACTGTTGTTGGCAGCATTTCATATGGAGGCAAGAGGCATACAGAAGCGAGATATATCAACTAGTTGAATGGTGTCGGAACAACAGCTTTACACTCAATGTCAGTGAGACCAAAAAATTGTTCGTGGACTTCAGAAAGGGTAATACAAGGGAGCACACACTGGTCCTCATAGAGGGATCAGAAGTGGAAAGAATGAGCAATTTCAAGTTCCTGAGCGTCAACATCTCTGAGAATCTATCCTGGGCCCAACATATCGATGCAGTTACAAAGAAGTCACAACAGTGACTATATTTTATTAGGAGTTTAAGGAGATCTGTTACTCACAATTTTCTACAGATGTACAGTGGAGAGCATTCTAACTGGCTGCATCACTGTATGGTATGGCTGGGGTTGGGGGGACACTGCACAGGATTGAAATAAGCTGCAGAGAGTTGTAAACTCGGTTAGCTCTATCATGGGCACTAGTGTCCCAGCATTCTGAACATCTTCAAGGAGCCATGCTTCAGAAAGGAGGCATCCATCATTAAGGACTCCCACCACCCAGAATATTCCCTCTTCTCGTTTCTACCATCAGGGAGGAGGTACAGGAGCCTGAAGGCACAACACCCAATGATTCAGGAACAGCCTCTTCCTCTTTGCCGTCAGATTTCTGTATGGACATTGCACCCATGAACACTACCTCACTAATTTTTTTGCTGTACTTATTTAATTTAACTGTGTGTATATATATATATATTTACTGTAATTCACAGTTTATATTATTCTGCATTACAATGTACTGCTGCTGTATAACAACAAGTTTCACAACACATGCCGGTGATATTAAACCTGATTCTGACTCTGTACGTCAATTGGTCATTGTAAATTGTTCCCTGATCGGGCTACGGTTAAATTGGGCTGTCGTGGCTCAGAGGAGCTACTCCGCGCTGTATCGCTAAGTATATTAAAATTGACACACTTCACTGTATGTTTCGATATACATGTGACAAACAAAGCTATGCTTAAATCTCTTCTGTCTTTCAACACTCTTAATGCTGTATCTAATGATGGATATTCATGTATAAAGCTTTACAGGACTCTTCAAAAGATCTTTTGTGATTTAAAGCCATTAGAGATGCTCTAGTCTGCCTTATTTGACTGTTGTACTTGGCACTGTGAGCAAGCACTTGACCTTGTGCATGTGCCTTCAAAGGAATGCTGCAATGAATTCTGTATTCTGGAAAGTCGAGTGAATGAAGCAATGGAGGAATAAACGAATCAGGTGATACAGATATTTAAATGAAATAGAGGATTCTTTTCTGGAGAAACCCTGATATTCGCAAGGCCAGGTGTGAATTTTTATTGCACATTGCAAAAGAGAGAGCAAAGAGACTTTTGAATCAGTAACAGAATTGTGCCACATCCTGCAAAAAGCAGCTTGCAGCTCACTGTTTGAACCCGAGCAGCACTGAATGTTACAGTTAAATCTACTGCAGCTCTTCTTCATCTCTGCCTCTTTTCAGTCTGCCACAGGGGATAATGGCTACATCAGGCTGTGCACTCTATGCTTGCGCTAAGCATGTGACTGATGCCTTATTGGCTGGAAAATTTCTCATGAACATTCAGGATAATCCCAGGATAAAGGTCTGGGAGTTCTAATGACTGCAGGATTTTCCCAAACCCAAATCATCATAGACTGGCTCTATGCAGGTTCATGCACCACAGAAAACTTCATGAATTACAAATGACACGAGTCTATTGATGTTCAACAGATATGAAATGATCAGCAGCAAAACGCTTTTCAAGCAGCTGGCAAAAGAGCAAGTGTCACATTGCATCAGTCAAACAGTCGATCACCAACCCATCATTAAGGAGCCTCATCATCCACAGCATGCTCTCCTCTCATTACTACCATTAAGATACCAAAAGATGCACACTCAACGTTTTGGGAACACCTTCCCCTCTGCCATCAGATTTCTGAATGGTCAGTGAACCTTTAAACACTACCTCACTGTTTTGCTCTTTTTTGGCACTATTTATTTTTATATTTCACATTGTAACCTATAGACATTTTGTATGTATCGTGCTGCACTGCTGTCAGAAAACAACAACTTTCATGGCAAACATCAGTGATAATATATCTAATGCTGATTTACTCATTGCTTGGCCCAGGAGAATAAGCAAGGAACAGTAGATGCTACAGGACACAGGCAAACATTATGAAATTGGTCAAAAGCAAGTGAATAACAGCAATAAAATGTTTCTCATCCAGATAGAAGCACGGCTGGCAATGAGACCAATCAAAATCAGTGCGAGTGGTGACACTGCAATGCAACAATGAGCGCCAGGAACGCCATGGCAACCAGGCAGCAGACACACACAGTAAAGCTGCTTTGGAGAAGAGATAGGCTACAGTGGACAGGGAGGGAACTCACAGATTTACATTAAAGTGCTCATCACTGCCAAGAGAAGACCCAGTTTACCCAGTGGAGAGCGTTCAGACTGGCTGCCTCACCATCTGCATTGGGGGGAGGGGGCGACTGCTGAGGATCGAAGTAAGCTGCAGAGAGTTATAAGATTAGTCAGCTCCATCATGGGTACTAGCCTGCAAGGAGCAGGGCTTCAAAAAGGTGGCATCCAACGTTAAGGATCCCTACCACCGAGGACATGCCCTCTTCTCATTGTTACTATCAGGAAGGAGGTACAGAAGCCTGAAAGCACAGACTCAGTGATACAGGAACAGCTTCTTCCATCTCCCATCTGATTTCTGAATACTTTATTCTTAAATAGTGACTACCTCACTATTCTTTAATTTCAGTTTTTGCTCTACTTATTTAACTATTTTGTATACATGCTGTATATATGCTTACTGCAGTTCACAGTTTTTTTCCTATATTTATCATGTATTTCATTGTACTGCTGCCACAAAGTTTACACATTTCACAACATATGCCGGTGATATTAAACCTGATTCAGATGCTGGGGGTCCATGCGACACCATAAAGTGAGCCTGGCAGTAGACGGCTCCAGATGGACTCTGTAGGAATGAGGATCCTTGCAAGAAGCATCGTTGCAAGAAATGTATGTCAAGCTAAATAATGCTTTAGTTAAAATGTTCCCTTATTCAAACACCTGTCTAGAGGTGTACAGTTTCTGTGTGTGACTATGATTGTGAATGCAAACCAACACCCCATCCTGTCCTATACCACCCACTTTCTGAACCCATACTTTACATTCTCCATCACCCCTCACCTGCCAAGAGTCAAACCTCCAAATGCAGGACAATTTTAATGTTTCTCAGAGTCCCTTAGCTCTTGGATTTCAGCAACAACTGCAAGGCATAGCAAAAGGGCCACCCCAACAGGGAGGGTCTCCAGGAAAGCATCAGGCTGCAAGGAAAGGACCCTCTTTTTCACGGGCTGAAGAATCTTCCTAACTGTAAACAACTCATAAACAGAGGCAACTCAGAATGTGCCAGATGGGTTTCATTGTGATTACCACACCCGCTTTGTGCTGAACTATCAGTACCATGTGACCTCTTGCACCAGCATAAGATATGTTTTGCATGCAAAGACATGTGCAAACTCTTCCTGTTTCGAAGTTGCAAAGCGAGAGGAAAAACTCCCTATTTCCACATTTTCAGAAAGCCAAGATATTGAGCGGGAGGATGTCAAGGAAGCTAAGGAGCAGAAGGGAAGAGAGGACAGGGAGGATGAAGATCAAGTTCAAGCTCAGGATCAAATTCAACCATACATATGACTACAGTTAAATGAAATATTGTTCCTCTGGGGCCAAGGTGAAAAACACATACAGTTTAGTTATGATAGCCGCATCCTGTCTCAAGTCCCTGATTGGCATGGCCTGAAGATTGATGGTGCATGGGACGTTGTCCTGGACTCACATTTCTGCATGAATGGTGTACAGCAGTTCCTCATCTCGTGCAAGTCAACTTTTTTCACACTGGGTCAACTGCAGACGAAGGCAGTCCTGTTTGTCTTCTCCAGAGTGAACACTAGAGAGTAACTCTGATGGGAGAGGTGGCCTGCAGGGGCCAGCCCCTGAAGCAACAGATTCCAGTGCACCCACTATACCTCTGTTCTCTCCCACACTGCCTCTGGTGCCTCCTCCTCTAGGTGGCTATAACAGGCGATGCCGCGGCACGAGGCCCTCGTCCGTGCAACAAATGAGACCATGCAGCTCCTCTGCTGTCAACCTCACCAATAAAACAATAAACTGGTCTTGCAGTCTTTTGTACACCAATGTCCAACAGGGTCTTATGATCACAAGAGAAGTGTTTAAGACAAATGTTTGCACCACTCGTTGGACCCAGAGATGAACTTGAATTGCGGGTAAATGGGCTTAATGCAGGTATCATAGATGGAAGCAAGGGTTAGGTTGGACATGATGGGCCAAATGGCACATTGTTTGTGCTGTACAACTCTATGACTTTGCGAATGAGTCACAGAAAGTCACAAAGGCATTCACTGTGATGGTGAGAAGCACGATGCTTTATTGTATCCAATGCTCTATAGAACTGCATCTGTGAAGGAGGGTCAGATTAGACAGGTATGTGAACTGCAAGAAAATAGTACTGGGCTCCAGTCTAGGGAATTGTAATGGATCATAAAGCGCCCACTGGAGGTGGGTCAACACATACATACTGCCTCAGAGGATTCCAATGATTGGGATATTTTGTAACTTGGCTGATACCCCTGCACAATGAGCCAGTGAAAGTAAAGATGGAGGTGTTGCAAGCAGTGGGGAGGTAAAGTGGTATGCTGGCCTTCATTGAAAGAAAGAACATGGATACCTGAATGCTTCTCTGCAGGGCCTTGTTGGGACCACACCCGAATACTCAGTGCAGTTTGTGTTCGTTATCTAAGGCATATTTGCCATAAAGGGAGTACAATAAAGATTCACTAACCTGATGTGTGTGGAAAGATAAGGACACTCGGGCTTGTATTTACTAGAGTTTAGATGAAAGGTCCAACCATATGGAAATGTTCAAAGTTCTGGCAAGAGCCAATGGGCTGGATGATGGGAGGATGGTTTCCCTGACCGAGGAGTCCAGAACAAAGGGCCACAGTGTCCAAATAACTGGTAAGAAATTTATGACTGAGACAAGAGCTTTAGTCACAAGAGCTTTGTGAAATTCTGGTCTACAGAATGGTGTGTCACCCAGTTCGGATATGGCCCAAGTGTGGAGTGAGAGACACTCAAGCAGGTCGATAGTTCACAGACTTTAATACAAACAATGTTAAAGGGAAAAGAAAACAATAAACATTAGGTCAAACCGGGCCGTTAACTAAAACTCTCAAATGGAAAACAAAGCCAATACTGCAGCTGAAAAGAACAAAAAAGAATAAAACGAATACCGCTCGTCTTCAGAGTCAGTTGACTTGACAGTCCAATTTCTCAGGCAAGGCGGAATACAAGCAGGCAGCGAAGCATTGCTGTGTCCAAGTCTCGACAAATACTACGACAGAAAGAATGGAGTTAAATACTATTACAATGAAATAATAATAAGCTGACACGTGCATATTCACGAGCACAATTGCCGAATCTGCTGTGCTGCTGAATCCGTGGTTGTGTCATGGTGTGCAGATCAACACACTGAAAATACTTATGAAGGAGGCACTAATGGATTGGGAATATGGTAAAACATGAAATCATGCTTTAATGTCAAACCAGGCTCAAAAGACTAATGACCTTCTCCTGCTCCTAGATTTCTAAGTTTCTAGATAGAGGTTTGGCTTTGTCTATCAAAATCTATGCATCTGGGTAGCATCAGATCTCAAAAATGTCAGGATGTGTAGTCCCCCTAATGATACAGTTCTTGGAGTTACTGTAATCATAGTGAAAATACCATATGAGCTCTTCAATTGAGCTCCCATGAACATGTGAGGGCATTCAATGGCTACCTGAGACTTAATGAAGTTTGTAATTGTGGTAAATGCCAGTACCTGAGATAGCACTTGCTTGCCCCTCAGCCCATCTAATCTATGCCAAACTGTTGTCCTGCACCCATATTCTGCCGAGTCAGCCCATTGACTTCTGTTGGGAGAAGATTCCAGGAGAGTGGCTGGAGGTTTTAAAGCAACATATTGCAAATGGCAGCTAACAGAGGGTAAGAAAACCTTAAGGGGCAGTTTATTGCTCATCAGAGACGTCCATGTATGATTTGCTGTGTCTAAAGATTCTCCACGCATTGAGTCTCCTGCTCCTCCCTGAGTTATTGCATTGAAGTAGAAAGTGAGCTGTTAATGCTACAATTCTTCCTGTAGTTTGAGAACTCTTGTGCATTGTGAATAGTCTTTTGGCAGTATGTTTTCAGATCTGTTTCCATTAAACAGCAAACCATGAATAGAGTGCAATCTGATCTTTATTTTCTGTGTTTTCTGGAGCTTTGAGCTCCTACTTTTGTCAGAGGAGGCTAAAATACCCACCGCACCTTGATTGACTTCATTAGATATCTGTGTGTGTAATGCTGGGAAACATGTCAAAAATGTCAGGAACTCGATGTGGATTGCTGTTGAAGTTGCACTATCTAAATAAGAAATTACCAATCATTTCACCTGGAAATGAGGCCAAGTCAATTTTACTTCATAGGGTACTGAAAACAAACAGTAAAACAAAACCCTATTTCTTCAAACCGGAGTTTCTACAACTCTTGTGATGGGTAGTGAACAGGACCAGGGTCAAGAAGTTTCCCAGCCTGGTATTATTTTCCATTCTTCAGTAAAACCTTTCTCGTGAATGAGCCATAGTAACACTCTGTCATGATGCGGGGGCATTGGGAACGGACCCAAATGCAAGATGCAGACACTGAAGTACAAGGAACAGGACTTGGACTAGAATAGGGACATGACGGGATTCAGACCAGGAACAGGGACAAGAATGCAGACTTGGGCTAGGACATGGACAAAACAGGGAACCCGGACTTGGAACTATGCACTAGGAGCCTGGGCTTAGGCTTGGGCTTGGGCTCTGAGCCACAGACTGGACAAGGACCCAGAACCTGGGTCTTGCCTCAGACTCGGGACCCAGAACCAGGCAAGGACATGACATGCAACACACATAAAAGTTGCTGGTGAATGCAGCAGGCCAGGCAGCATCTATAGGAAGAGATGCAGTCGACATTTCGGGCCGAGACCCTTCGTCAGGACTAACTGAAAGAAGAGCTAGTAAGAGATTTGAAAGTGGGAGGGGGAGGGGGAGATCCAAAATGTTAGGAGAAGACAGGAGGGGGAGGGATGGAGCCAAGAGCTGGACAGTTGATTGGCAAGAGGGATATGAGAGGATCATGGGACAGGAGACAAAAGGAGAAAGAAAAGGGGGAGGGGGGGAAACCCAGAGGATGGGCAAGGGGTATAGTGAGAGGGACAGAAGGAGAAAAAGAAGAGATAGAAAAAGAATGTGTGTATATAAATAAATAACAGATGGGGTACGAGGGGTAGGTGGGGCATTAGCGGAAGTTTGAGAAGTCAATATTCATGCCATCAGGTTGGAGGCTACTCAGACAGAGTACAAGGTGTTGTTCCTCCAACCTGAGGAGTTCATGACATGACTACAGGACAAGACGTGGCTGTGGTCTAGAGTCTTGAGGCTTGAGCTTGGAGACAGGCTGGGGTCTTGAGGCTTGAAGGCCAGATGAGAACATGATGGGGCAAGGGTTCTTTGAGGCAACTCCTGGGCAGAATATGGGACTCGCAGGCAGGACATGGGACTCTAACCTGACGGAGGCAAGGGACAGGGAGGGACTGAACCAACTGCAGGATAACAGCAAATGCCTTGACTTACCCAACGGAAGCAAAGGACAGGAAGGGACAGAACCAACCGCAGGGTAACAGCAAACAGCCTGGCTTACCCAACGGAGGCAAGGGACAGGAAGGGAGCCGGGTCTGGGGTGGCTCCTAGACTCGAGGCAGCCCGTAACCTCAGCAGGCTACAGAACAGCCAAATGCATATCTCAAAGACTGCACTAGCCTTCCACCCATGGGTTACTCTAAGGAGATCTTGACAAGATAAACCAGCAGCTCACATTCAACCCCAAGGCTACTTATATTCCAAGCCCCAAGATGGGAATCAGGTGCCTATGATTAACTCAACCAAACGAGGGACAGCTGGAAGACCCGGAGTCCTGAGTCCACGGACCAGACCATGAACTGGAATGCGGACTTCACGGACCGGACCATGACACACTCACACAGTTTGTGGGTCAACAGATCCAAGTGAAGTCCCAGTCTATTTATTCTGATGACCTATTTTTACCATCAGTGTTTGGTAATCACCCAAATCACCCATGGCAAATTACCTCATTTACAGGATATTTGGCCCATCTGATCCTTGCCATTAATTATACTTTACATGATGGTCCTCCCATTATATTTAATTCAGTTCTATCAGTGTGTTCTGTTAAGTCCTTCTCCATCTTTACTTTGCCTTAACTCTTCAAGGTTATTTGCTTTCTCATCACCTAATTTCTGTGTGAGCCTCTATCATAAGAAGAGCAAGAACAAGTCAAAGATGCATTCATTATCATTCCATCTGGCAGAGTCAGAGACTTCAGCTGACCTTAAGAAAATGAGGGCAAACCAGTGGTTGTAAGACAACATTAATAGTAATCCCATGACAACTTGTCAGATGGTTGTGTTCAAATTAGAGGTAGCTGCAAGAAGCGTTAAGTAGAAAGAAAGACGTCCATAAGCACCCCATGATACAATACAAACCTCCTAGTTTTGTCATCTGGCAAGCTACCTGCAGGGACATGAATCTCAGGGCGGTATATGGTGATATTTATGCACTTTAACAATAAATGTACTTTGAACTTTATCTTGTATTAATATAGTGAGTATTTGGGAATGACTGAACCTCCTGTACTTACTTTTCTCAAATGAGTGCAATCATCTTTAACAAGAAGAATGAATAAGGATTAATCTGTGCCTAGGCTAAGCCTTCCAACTCTCTTAATGTAAGACCCAGCTGACCAAGATGACAGAAGAAGCACAAAATACGACCATGGGGAAGAACGAGTTGTTGGGTCGGTGTAAGTGACGGCTTCCTTGCAAGTATTGTGAATCTTGACAATTGAACAATTATTTTGGAGATAGACAGCTAGGATTCTCAGAGCTGTGCTGAAAGAAAAAGAGACACAAAGGTCAGCCTGACAACCTTGGTGAAGTCATTAAACACTGCATCTTGCTCTCTGCTCTCAAAATTTGTGCCACCTCCTACCATCAGTTACTTTGGAACATTCCAGCCATCAAAGCGAAGACAACCTCACAAAGAAATGCTTTGTCACTGCTTCTGTGCCTCGATTCTGCTGGAAATCTTTCTGATCCGCAGACCTTTTACTGACATCCCTGCAATGAGAATTTTCAGTGTAGCCAGTATAAAAATTTGGCATCTCTTAAGCTGCTCCAGGCCCTTAAGAATCAGTGGCAATTCATAAATTCTTACATTATCACTACACTGCTTCTGGACAAAGCATTTTACACAGGAATTCACTTACTGCACGTTAACAATGAGCAACCTGATATAAACGATGCATCTCCCATCAGCTCCACTGTGTGCCTGTCACTATTGTTTCAGTTAGCTCTTGCGTGCTTCGCTGTGGGAGACCACAATTACGTTTGCTTTTCCAATAAATAAATTCTCAGTGAAAATATGTTATGATTACATTCTTCCACGTATTTCTCCAGGGAGAAGAGGAATACTGCAGTGGTGACAAAACATTTATTTGCAATTTCTGCTAGTAATTTTTCAATTTGACAGTGTACTACATTTGTTAAGAAATAATTGCTATCATTAAACCGCAATATGAAAATGCTGATTTTTGTAAGGAACACACCCAATTTCCTCATTCCTAATAAAAGTGATACATACTGTAGTAAAGAGTAGTCATGTAAGTAAGCCCAATTCTGCTTGAGCTGGGCTTACTAATTTGGGGTAAATACATATTAATAGATAATCATTATTTTAACGACTCTAAAAGGAAATATTAGGACACTTAGCTGTCTCACTCAATAATACTTTGTGCTATAGCACTGCAAAGCAAGGGCAAGCTGGGAATTTCCTAGATGTAACATTAAATAGAGTATGTCTCAGGTCAGTGGTATCAAACTTGATGTTGAACTGGAATAGAAGTCCCATAAAAGTCATAGCTAGGAGAGTTTTATTTCAATTTATTGTCAGGATATTGACTTTGTTGGCAAGTCCGGCATTAATTGTTTGTCCCAGATGCCATGAGATGCTGCTCTAGATATTGCCCTCCCTGTTGTTGTTGAGTACCATCAAGTCATCGTTAACTCATGGCAACTCTATGGATAGTGTAGTTGTCCACAGGGTTTTCATAGCAAGACATGGAAGTAGATTGTCGGGCCTTTCATCTGTGCAAATACTGCTGCTGCCCATGTTGGCACCTGGCTGGATTCAAACTCAGGACCATCTGCCTTGCAGTGCAGTGCTAGTGTCCTCTTCCCTGCAGAGGATATTTCTCAAAAAAATCTTTTACATTTTGTGTGTGGCTGTTGAAGAATCCTGAGTTGACTGGAAACACCTTTTAAAATTCCTGTTGGAGGCTCAGTGTTGGCTTAAGGTATCCATCCATCCTACAACTGTCATTTTGGGCTTTTGTCCTTGGAGAAAGTCAACCTCATTCAGGTCAGTAAGACCAAAGTCAGGAAGTGAAGCTCAACATGAACACGTTATGAAACTGCACCATTAGTGTATAGCACCATGGATGAATTTCCACCTCTGGTGACATACATCACACTAACTTGTGTGTTGATTATGTATCTTTAGTGGGAGTCATACCCATGTTGCAGGTGCAGAAGAGACTGGTTGGAGGACGATGACTGTGTGCAAGAAGGCTTGCAGGGGATTCTACTTACTGGTCTCCAATGGTGTTTTACTAAATGACAGCTGCTGACTTTTTATAAGGTGCTTATGTTCAATTTTTTCATGCGTGCATTGTGCGTTCGGGACTGATTCAGCAAAGCTCTTAGCATCACCAGCTACAAGTATATCATAATAACGTAACAAAGTAAGAGTTAGAAATAGCGTATGGCACTCTGAAGCCTCTTAACAACCTCCTCCCTACTGCCCGGGTTTGCCTCATCAGCAAGCCTCGAAATGTGACACTTGGATGTTTCAGCTAAATGATTGATATCAATTGTGAATAGTTGGAACCAAGCACTAATCCCTGTGGTTCTTATTTTTATGTCTTCTTAGGCAGTGGATTGCGACTGACTTAGTTTCACTCTCGTTTTGTGACTTCAAAAGTGGCTGATGAGGCCATGTGAGTGCTGCAGCAGATCAATGAAAAACAGCCAATGGGTGGTAGTTCGTGAGGTGCCTTGCTCCTTCTGTCACTTTAGATGGAACATCTGTGTGCATCTGATGCATGATCCTTAAGTTCTCAATACCACTGCAAATTGTTCTTCTCCACTTACAGTGGTCATGGGTCAAGCATTCACAAGAGTCCATAGACATGTGTTGCATTCCTTCAAGGAAACAATCAGCTCATCCTTGGATCCTTCTTGCTATCAACCTGCCTCCAATGTCAGAGATCAGAGTACATTGTCTATTTTCAGTGTCAGGCATGTATGCAAATGACATGGCCTGTCCAGCTTAGCCGACCGAAAGTAATTAGGACCTCATTACTGGGAATGTTTGCCTGGCAGAGGATACTTGTTCACTTGGTTCACTTGTCCTTCCAAAGAATTTGGAGGATTTTGTTCAAACAGAATTGGTCATATGTATTTCCAGTGTATTGAGACTGTCTGCTGTAGGTAATCCAGTTCTCAGAAGTGTGTCTCAGGGTAGCCTGAGAAATAGCTGTTCATTCCTACTCTTTGCTTTCTGTTTTTTAATTAATTCTCAATTCCTCTCAGTATTTTATCTCCAAATTTATGTGCAGTAACTTATCGAACAACTTACAGGGTGGGGTTTGTTCAAAAGCTTTCTGAAAATGAAAATACACCACACCATTTTGCATATGTGACTTATCTAAATACCCTATTAGTCACATGTACAAAAAACTTAAATAGATTAGTCAAACTTGACCTCCTTTTCATAAAACCATGCTTTTTTGGCTGCATCTTATTACTTTTGCCATGTGTTCTATCATAACATCCTTTGATAGAGATTCCTGTGCCCAACTACTCGTGCTAGGCTAACGGGTTAGTGGATTTCTGTTCTTCTCACTGTTCTTTCTTAAATAGTAACTCATGTAACATAAAAGTCAACATAAAAGCCAAAGAGAGGGCATATAATAGAACAAAAGTTAGTGGGAAGTTAGAGAATTGGGAAGCTTTTAAAAACCAAAAAAAAAAGGAGAGGTGAGAGTAGGTATTGGAGCACTGGAAAATGATGTTGGAGAGGTGATCAACTTAGTTTTAAAGGGACATTCTTTTATTCTGAGACTGTGTCTCCAGATCTACACTTACCTTCCAAGGGCAAGATCCTCTGCATATCCAATCCATGTATGGTTCGCAATATCATTCTGAATGTTCCTTCCTCTTGGATTCTTTCCTTAGCACCCTCTCCCTATCTTCTTTGCCTTTTAAATATCAAATAATCTTGAACAATCAACTTCGAATTTCTGTATCCATGTTTATATGATAGCTGTTGCAATATTGGACCCTATTGAAGTATTTCCTTGCCACTTCTTATAAACTCAGACTCATAGTTCATTACATTGACTTCAGTAGAACCAAACATGGGGACCTTAGGTAAATCTGCATTGCATTGCCAGTTTTGGGCTGCCAAAGAAAACATTCCTTTATGTTTGTCAAAATTAAAATAGATATCATTTAATAAAGTTGTCAATTCAGTATTAACCATTAAATGCAACCAGCTGAGACCAATTTCATCTCCAAAAGTTCCGATAAAAGGTCTCAGTGTTTGAAATGTAAATTCTATTCATTTCTCCACATAATCTGATCTGCTGTGTATTTTTTCTATTTATATTGCGGTTTTCCCACATTTGTGCTTTTGCTCATCCACAAAAGAATCTGCAGTTACACTGGATAGCATTTTTTTCCCAAAAGTGTTGCTTTATTGAATATAATGTGTTTAATTGCATAATAATGTGGAGACTTTGCAATAGTTCAACTAAGCTGACAAATGTTTTGTTGATGATTTTCATTTTTACTCAGAATCTGCCAACATTGATGGATTCCCTACAAGAGGACCACAACCTTATCATGGCTTGGAGGCTTACGTTCCTCAATGACCCAGTGAGCTAGGTTGGCTAGTGTCAGGGCTTTGTGATTTGACTCTTGGTAGGGTCACCCATGTCAAATAGGTCAAAGGGTAGAAGCCAGACTAAGAGTGGTCCACTGGTCCTCCAGGTTTGGGGGTTCAGCTCAGGACTAACAACCCTGACTGATAAAACAAAACCAATAGGAAAGCAGCAATGAAGAATCCTTCTATATCTATGTGTAATGGTATTCCTGGATCTTCACCTGGAACTTGCATGACTGACAGTAGTGAAAACTGAGCTACTGACAGAATGAAGGAAGCTCTGTGTCATAAGGTGGGTGGCTGGGAACGGACCCAAGTGCAAGACACAGACACTGAAGTACTAGGGACAGGACAAAGATACAGGGCGATGGCAAATACATGGACAGGAAAACCAGGAACCTGGAAAAGGACTGGACAAAAGAGCTAGGAGCCCGGGCTTGGACTCCGAGCCAGAGACTGGACAAGGACCCAGTACCTGGGTCTTGCCTCTGGCTCGGACCCCAGAACTAGGCAAGGACGAGGCTTGGCAGGCAGGCAGGACGAGGCAGAAATCTACAGGCTTGAAGCTTGAGGCTAGAGGCTAGAGACTTGGCTTGGCTAGAGGCTGGAGACTTGACTTGGCTTGGCTAGAGGCTAGAGACTTGGCTTGGCTTGGCT
Organism: Mobula hypostoma; assembly: GCF_963921235.1. Taxonomy (NCBI): domain Eukaryota; kingdom Metazoa; phylum Chordata; class Chondrichthyes; order Myliobatiformes; family Myliobatidae; genus Mobula; species Mobula hypostoma. The sequence goes on along the minus strand of NC_086103.1, from coordinate 65,555,930 downwards.
AGAGGCTAGAGGCTAGAGGCTGGAGTCTACAGGCTCGAGGCTAGGCAAGAGACGAGGCGAGGCTTGGCAGGAGGCTGGAGACTTGAGACTAGAGGCGAGGCTGGAGGCTGGAGACTAGAGGCGAGGCTGGAGGCTGGAGACCAGAGGCGAGGCTGGAGGCTGGAGGCTGGAGACTAGAGGCGAGGCTGAAGACTGGAGGAGGGAGACTAGAGGCGAGGCTGGAGGCTGGAGGCTGGAGACTTGAGGCGAGGCTGGAGGCTGGAGGCTGGAGACGAGGCGAGGCTGGAGGCTGGAGATGAGGCGAGGTGAGGCTGGAGGCTGGAGACTTGAGGCGAGGTGAGGCTGGAGGCTGGAGACGAGGTGAGGCGAGGCTGGAGACTGGAAACTTGAGGTGAGGCGAGGCTGGAGGCTGGAGACTTGAGGCGAGGCGAGGCTGGAGGCTGGAGACTTGAGGCGAGTCTTGGCTCCACCTGGGCAGGGCACGGATCACCACCCGACAGAGGCAAGGGACAGGAAGGGACAGAATCAACACCAGGTAACGGCAAGATGGCCTGGCTTACCTGGGTGGAGGCAAGGGACAGGGAGGGACAGAACCAACCCCAGGTAATGGCAAGATGGCCTGGCTTACCTGGGCGGAGGCAAGGGACAGGAAGGGACAGAACCAACCCCAGGTAACGGCAAGATGGCCTGACTTACCTGGGCGGAGGCAAGGGACAGGAAGGGACAGAACCAACCCCAGGTAACGGCAAGACGGCCTGGCTTACCTTGGTGGAGGCAAGGGACAGGAAAGGAGCTAGGTATGGGGTGGCTCCAGGACAAGACAGCAAGACAAGGCAAGGCTACTGGCAAAGCAAGGCAAGACGAGAACTTCAGGTGAGGCGAGAGTTACCAGCAATAGAAGGCAGGGCTTCTGGCAAAGCAAGGCGAGACAGAACTTCAGGCGAGGCGAGAGTTACCGGCAAGACAAGGCAGGGCTTCAGGCGAGGAAACAGAAGGCAGGGGAAGGGATACAAGGAGTAAGGACAAGAACAATCCAGCGGCCACACCCTGGTCTCTGGAGGTATTTATGCAGCCAGCCCCAACTAGCATCAGTTGACTCTATTAGAGCTCAACAAGACAGAAACAGGGTAGGTAGGAAAACCTGGAACAAGGGTCGATGGACCAGACCGTGAACCGGAATATGGACTTCATGGACCGGACTATGACACTTTGAACACCACCAGAGATGGAGGACATTCACTGCTGCCCTAAATGCCAGCAGCATTTAGGGCAGAAATAGTCGTAGTAGTATTGATAGTTTCCAGTTGCCCTGATACGATTTCTCCATGACCGCAATGTTCTGGTGAAATCTTTCACTACGCTCCTCATTGTCAGCGCCAAGAGTTGCAGGGAAGAAGTCTTAATGGGAATGCAGAAAATGAATCTTTAGTGACGTGTTGGGCATCACATTTTTGTATGCTTGAAGCACGTTGCCAACCATCTGCATGTAGATTGGCGTTCTACAGTTGCCGAGAAAACTTCCAACAACATCTTTGGATACTTTTCGTGTGACTTTCTCCAGTCCCACTAGGAGTTCTTTAAGTTGCCTGTCAGACCTGTTTGACTTGTGGATCAACAAAAATGCCTTCCTTAATCTTGGCATCAGTTATTCTGGGAAGGATCTGTTTCAAAATTCGAAATCCTTCACCTTCCTTGTTCATTGCTTTTCAAAGTGTTTTAATCGGCCCCAGTGTTACATGAAAAGGAGGCAAAAGCATCTTTGCTGGGTCTACAAATGGCTTATAAGCTGCACCATTCTTCTCTGGAACCAATTGCTTATGGAATGGCCAGTCCTTTTTAATATAATGAGATACTTCAGCATGACTCATAGTTGCAAATGAAAGAACAGTACTTGGTGTATCCGAGCTGCGTACCTCGTAGCAGCGCCACTACTTTCCGATCACCACAGATGTTCCAGTTGTAGTTGCTGTACTGTATGTGCTTCAACAAGACTTGCACATTTCAGTAGTTTCTTTCCTGTGTACTTCACAGCTGCTTGGGGCTGAAGGGCGGACTTTGCTGTTGTGCAGCAGCTCAGATTTCAGGCTTAACACTGAAGAGTCAACAAAAAGACACCATTGCTGTAGGTCATTCTGGCAACCCAAAGCATGCCCAGGGATGCCTGGACAAGATAGTAAACTTTTCAGCTTACATTGTGGGCAACATTTTAAGTGACTTGTTTTATGAATTGAAATAACAATATGGGTGATTCCAAACAAAAATAGTGTGTGACTTGGAAGTTTTATGGTGGATTTCATGATAGGCAGCCCAAAATCCATAAGGTACACCGAAATGTGTTCAGGAAGCAAAATCTTTGTTGTTCAGTTATTGATAGACTATTTTATCAAGTGAATACTGATAATCTCCCATATTTTTCTGATTAGTTAATTTTTATGTTTCCTCTGAGTAATTTTCTTAATACATTGTGTTGCAACCTTGAAAATCCTCTTGCATGCCAACATTTCACTTATTAGTGCAAGTACTGTATATATATAAATACACGTTTGTATATTAAATTCATTTATTTTAAGTTAGACTCTGTGGTTGTAAGGAAATTTACTACAGGAAGTTTGATCCAAAAGCAGAACAGCGGAGATGATTCAACCATGAATGGTAACTTTAATAATAGACTGCAAAATAACAAGCCATGAGGGTCCACAAAACAAGAGAGAACAGATACCGCACAAAACAGGCAACAAGGTAACAGAGGACTAGGAGCAACTAGTTGGTTCAATAAGTGAGCAAGTACAGTGGATGAGAGTTGGTTTTTAAATAGGCTGCAGATGATGTGTTGGAAACTAAATTGAATTGAATTGAATTGACTGTAGTACTTACACCCTACATATACATGAGGAGTAAAAATCTTTACGTTATGTCTCCATCTAAATGTGCAATGTGCAATTTATAACAAATATTATGTACAACAGGATAGTCAATATAACATAGAAATACAGTTGCGTCAGCATGAATTAAGCAGTTTGATGGCCTGGTGGAAGAAGCTGTCCCAGAGCCTGTTGGTCCTGGCTTTTGTGTTGTAGAACCATTTCCTGGATGGTAGCAGCTGGAAAACTGGTGACTCCTGTTAGGTGGGTGGAGACTGTAGGGTTCCATCCTGTGCAGGCCTGACAGTGGTACATACATAAAGAGCATTATTGCACACCAAAGAGAAACATTTTTGATAAATGGACCAATCTATTCCAAAGCTTTGCAAGTGATGCTTAGCAACCACAATAAAAGTGTGATTTATTTCATAGGTTGTAATTGGATAGATTCCTCATGTTTCAATGACAATAATGTGAAAAGATAAGCAGCATTTACACCATTTTTAAAATAACATTCAGTAGGATGGAATACTTGTTTTTCATCTTTGGAACTTCACATGTGTCCCTCATGCCCATTTGCTTTCCTGATTTTCATTCATTTCTCAGTTCAGTTGAAACAGCTTCAAATTATTGATCCATTCATGCCCTCCATTACATTTCAGTGCTATGCTCTAATTTTGTAACGATGTTTCATCTCAGCTTCAGTGCATTTCTCATGATGTTCAACTTCCTCTGTTTCAGTTCTTCATGGTAATGGACCTGGAGTTCACTGTTGCCTGTGGTCACATCCTTCCCTATTTGATACAATCTGATGCATGACTAAAAGAAATAATTCTTTCCATCGAATCATCCATCAGCATCTCCATGCCCTAGTGTTGTGTCATTATTATTCTGAGCCATAAGAAGACAGTTTTCATAGCAAACAAAATGAAACTTACACTTATACAAAGAAGTAGATCTATTGTTACAAGCAAAAACAGCACAAAGCTTGAAGTCAGTGACCAAGGACTTTCAGCTTTTGAAAATGTTGAGCACACAAGCAACAACATCATGGATTAAGCTTTCACTTAGTTTGGCAAAAAATCAAGGGCCTGTGGGAGTGTTAAGTAAGGAACTGAAGGGAATGTTCATATTTGGTAATTCTTATTGTTAATTTAAGCACAGGATTTAAATCTTAGTTTCAATTTAATTAGGAACCTGTGTTGTACTGTCTCGAATGTTGTCTCAAAATGAAGGGTATTTTTGGACTAATTCGAAGAAACAGCATCACAGCTTTCACAATGTTTTAGCTATGATCAGAGGCTGGCTGTGCTTTCACGTAGTCAAGTTGTGAAACATTTCTGCATTCAAACATGGCAACTTCAGCTCAGTGTGAATGCATAACTTATCGTGAGGAATCCTGGTATATTGATGGACTCTTGCTGACCATTGCTTTCTGCTAAGTAAGAAGGATGTGAATTCTGCTTTCCTGAAGTAGAGACCAATTGTGACAGCAGTGGGCTGCTTATAAAGTTGTAATGCAGATGATTCCTGGTTCAAAAGATTAGGGATGTAGAAAGTGATGGTCACACGATTTTAAGTGGATTTTTGATGCTAGTTTGTGGCTGCAACATAAGGTGTCCCAGAGGAAGCAAAGTCTGCCCTCTGGAGAATTATCTCTTGTGTGCTCTGTACTGGGTAGGGTCTCTTGCTCAGGACTTCTTGTTCAGGACCGCTTCTCCTATTGCTTCCTCTGCTTTGTGAGTTTGAAATCAACACATACTCTCAGTTCCTTATGAAATTAATGATGACTATCAAAACTGATTGTGGTCTGGAAGAAGTCTACCCCAGAAATAATTCCAACCACCATTTTGTATATCTTTCAATTACAATCCTGGATCTCTTTTGAACAGTGCATATGTGATAAACACAAGAGATCTTGCAGACTCAACAAGACAAAGAGTCCAGATGAAGTGCATATATGAGTTCCTTCCTGCTACCAAGTATAGGGTTCTCCATGCAAATTGAACACATGGTGTGAGTTGCATTGGTGAAGTCCAATTTGGGAGTACTGGGGTCAGTTTAGAGTTTCAATATCTGTATTCAACTGCAAGCACAGCTGTTGCATATGTTACCACCATCCCGGACATAGCAAAAGATACAAGCTTCATTACAAATTATGTAACAAGCTGAAAGGTAGCTGGAATCTTAGTATCCAAAGAAAAGTCATTACCTGGCTGTATTCAAGGTCCACAGTTGGCTAAACATATCTACAAATTATGCATGTGGTCTCAACAGCTGAACATTCTCTGGGGGAAAGAAATGAACTACTTAAAAGCAACAAAGTTCAACCTTTGCTTAACTTGTAAGAATGGACTTGCTGTTCACTCAATTATTCAGCAAATTTATGTAAATCAAATCACCTTACATAAGCATAACATATTGTACCATAAATCTTGATCAAATTATGGAATTATGATAGTTTCCTCCAACTTGAGAGCAATGCTGTTTAGAAAGGTTGTTGCATTCACAACTTTATAGAAGAAACCTTTTGGTAGACTTATTGCATGTTACCAGAACATCAAATATACATAGCATTGAAGCAAGGAAACTAAAACAGGCTTTAAAAAGTTTATAAATACATAACAAAGCAGGTATGTGATACCATTAAGCCCTCAGTACTAATAACTGAGCTTCAATATCTAGGCCTCTGTCAAGTCAAGTCCAGTCATGTCAAGTTTAATTGTCATTAACTATATACATTTACATTGCCAAGTGAGACAACATTTCTCTGGACCGGGGTGTAAAGCACAATAGTACATATAACACACAATAATCAGGAATGTAAGAATTTAATCTACAAATTAATAGTGCAAAGATAAATGAAATAAAGTACATAAATTAAATTTTGTAGGGTACAGTACAAATTAACCGGTGATACCTCAAATGTGATGTGGCTGGGAGCTCAGAAGCCTAATAGCCTGAAGGAAGAAGCTATTTCTCAACCTGACCATTCTTGTTTTTATGTATCAGAGTCTCCTGCCTGAGTGGTAGGATGTCAAAGAGGATGCTGGATGGATGGGAGGGATCCTTGCTAATATTAAGGTCCCTACATATGCAGCGCTTCTAATGAATGCCCTGACTGGTGGCTTGGAGACCCCTTTGATCCTTTTGGTCACTTTCACATTCCTTTGTAGGGGCTTCCAGTCTGATGCTCTGCTGCTCCCATACCAGATGGAGATGCAGCTTGTAAGGATGCCCTTGATGGTGCTCCTGTAAAACACAGTTAAGATGGGGAGGTGGGTGGAGCCTCGCTTGCCTCAGTCTCTTCAGGGATGCACTGCTGTGCCTTCTTATTCAGGAAGGTGATATTGAGGGACCAGGTGAGGTCATCTATGATGTGCACTCCCAGGAACATGGTGCAATGAACTCTTTCTATGGACGAGCCATGAATGCGCAGAGGGGGATGGGCTGGTTCACTTGCACCTTCCTAAAGTCCACATTCAGACTTAGGTTGTTGTTCTCACAACAGTTCACTGGACACTCCACTTCCCCTCTGTACTCTGACTCATCATAGCTGTTGCGACTTCTGTAAACTTGATGAAATGGGTTGATCTGATTGCTTTGACACAGTCATGCATCAGCAGTGTAAACAGCAGCTTGCTGAGCACGCAGCCCTGGGGAGTGCCCGTGCTCAGCGTAATGGGTCTAGAGATGTTGCTGCCCCTCCTGGTATGTTAGTATAAACCAGGTCTAGTGTTAAAGACAACAGCAACAATGAAGATACCATCAGGGGGTTTGGTTTGAAAGCCTCTGCAACTGGATCCACAACTTTCTTATTTGGAGTATACAATCAGCAGGTATCTGTAATAACATCTCTTCCTTCCTGACTATCAAGAATGTGATCTTAGCTCACTGCTCTGCTCTCGCTACACTTATGACAGTGTGGCTGAGCACAGCTCAAAGGCCATCTATACATCCACCAATGACAACACCATTGTTAGTAACATCTCTGGTGGCAATGAGGAGGCTTACAAGAGTGAAATAGATCGACTAGTTGAGTGGTGTTGCTGTAAAGCCCTCACACTGAACGTCAGCAAGACCAAAGATTTGATTGTGGACTTCAGGAAGAACACACACCGGTGTCATTGAGGGCTCAGTGGTAGAATGGGTGATCAGCTTCAGGTTGCTGGGCATCAGCATCTCACAGGATCTATCCTGGGCCAAACACATTGATTCTGTCATGAAAAAGACAAACTGGTGGCTCTATTTCATTAGAAGTTTGAGGAGATAGGTATTGCTCCAAAAACTCTTACAAATTTTTGTAGATATATGGTGTAAAGGATTTTGACAGGTAGCATTATAACTTGGAATGGAGTCCTCAATACACGGGATCACAAGAGACTGCAGAGGATTATAGTTTCAACTAGCTGCATCACATGCCCCACCATCGAGGACATCTTTCAGAGATGTTGCCTTAAGTAGGCTCATCAATCATTAAGGACCCTCACTACCTCCTCTTCTCACTACTACCATCAGTGAAGAGGTACAAGAGCCTGAAGACCCGTCCTCAATGATTTAGGAACAGCTTCTTCCTTCTTCCATCGGATTACTGTTTGGTCCATGAACCTATAAACACTACTTCATTATAAGAGATTCAGCAGATGCTGGAAATCCACAGCAAAACTCACAAACTGCTGAAGGTCAGGCAGCATCTGTGGCGAGAAATAAACACTTCATGCCGAGACCATTCTTCAGGATTGAGTTCCTCCAGTATTTTGTGTGTGCCTCAATTCATTTTTCCTTTTTTTGGCACTCTTTTATTTATTTTTGTGATCTGTAGATTTTTATGTCTTTCTACCACACTGCTGCTACAAAATAACAAATTCCACCTCATATATCAGTGATAATAAATCTGATTCTGACTCTGACACTGGAATGGAAAAAGGAACCCTTCCAATGCTTGCTACCATTGCAAGAGCATCATTAACTACTAATCATTTCATTTTAACAGCTTGGTTTTATGAGGTTATTTTCTATAAAACTGGCTTTCTTCAGCTGAAAATAAATTAAGGAATTCAGTTTCCAGAAGCTCATCATTTCAGCAATAAGGAACAAAGCAAGCTATAAATGTCATTACAGAGGATGAAGAAATTACCTTATAAAAGATGTAAAACAGCTTATTTTTAGGAAAAGGTGCCTCCACACGCCTTTAATTTTTCAAAATGTAATTCTGTAATGGACAAGATGTCTTGAGAAATGGAGAATCTACATGGACCAGCCATTCTGCTGTGGCATTGCTCAATAAGTCATAGGTTATGTTATTATGAGCTTATCTGCCTTTCAGCGTTAGCATTGGGAGTCAGCCAGACTTTGCCAATACAACTCATTTTATTGAACTAACCCATCAATGCCAGCATTATTAAGGTACTACAAGATATCACATACATCATATCAAAACTTGTACTCCTCACCTGCAGGTTTGCATCATATTATCATGTTTATTCCAACATTGTTAAACAGTATACTGAACAATTAATGTCTATATTTTCCTTGTGCTATTCCATTATTCCATACTTCAAATTATTTATGTTTTGGGCCCTTACTCTGCACAGTTGACTGTTGTATTTCCTACAATAGTGAGCAAGTGCTGAAATACTTGATTGATTATAAAAAGCACTGAGATATCCTGAGGTCAGCTTGCTATGTTCTTTTCTTTATTGCACAAACTGAAGCACACAAAAGATTCTCATGACTCAATTAACTCACAGTTGTTCTAAATACAATTTTAAGCATTTTCATATTTCCTTCACAACACGCTGGAGGAACTCAGCAGGTCGGGCAGCAACCGCGGAAAAGATCGGTCGACGTTTCGGGCCGGAACCCTTCGTCAGGACTGAAGAGGGAAGGGGCAGAGGCCCTATAAAGAAGGTTGGGGGATGATGGGAAGGAGAAGGCTTCTCCTTCCCACCCTCCCCCCACCTTCCTTGTAAACTTTTTTTACAAGGAAGGGGATGGAAGTATATAGGGGGAATATAGGAAGTATATAGATGGAAGTATATTGGATGTCCAGTCCCTATATACTTCCATCCCCCATCAGGAAGGTCTCAAAGCTCTACACTTCTTTTTGGATTCCAGACCTAATCAGTTCCCCTCTACCACCACTTTGCTCCGTCTAGCGGAATTAGTCCTTACTCTTAATAATTTCTCCTTTGGCTCCTCCCACTTCCTCCAAACTAAAGGTGTAGCTATGGGCACCCGTATGGGTCTAGCTATGCCTGCCTTTTTGTTGGCTTTGTGGAACAATCTATGTTCCGTGCCTATTCTGGTATCTGGCCCCCACTATTCCTTCGCTACATCGACGACTGCATTGGCACTGCTTCCTGCACGCATGCTGAGCTCGTTGACTTTATTAACTTTGCCTCCAACTTTCACCCTGCCCTCAAGTTTACCTGGTCCATTTCCGACACCTCCGTCCCCTTTCTAGATTTTTCTGTCTCTGTCTCTGGAGACAGCTTATCCACTGATGTCTACTATAAGCCTACTGACTCTCACAGCTATCTGGACTATTCTTCTTCTCACCCTGTCTCTTGCAAAAATGCCATCCCCTTCTCGCAATTCCTCCGTCTCCGCCGCATCTGCTCTCAGGATGAGGCTTTTCATCCTAGGACGAGGGAGATGTCCTCCACTATCAACTCTGCTCTCTAATGCATCTCCCCCATTTCACGCACATCTGCTCTCACTCCATCCTCCCGCCACCCCACTAGGAATAGGGTTCCCCTGGTCCTCACCTACCACCTCACCAGTCTCCGGGTCCAACGTATTATTCTCCGTGACTTCCGCCACCTCCAACGGGATCCCACCACTAAGCACATCTTTCCCTTCCCCCCCTCTCTGCTTTCTGCAGGGATCGCTCCCTATGCGACTCCCTTGTCCATTCGTCCCTCCCATCCCTCCCCACTGATCTCCCTCCTGGCACTTATCCTTGTAAGTGGAACAAGTGCTACACATGCCCTTACACTTCCTCCCTTACCACCATTCAGGGCCCCAAACAGTCCTTCCAGGTGAGGCAACACTTTACCTGTGAGTCGGCTGGGGTGATATACTGCATCCGCTGCTCCCGATGTGGCCTTCTATATATTGGTGAGACCCGACGCAGACTGGGAGACTGCTTTGCTGAACACCTACGCTCTGTCCACCAGAGAAAGCAGGATCTCCCAGTGGCCACATATTTTAATTCCACATCCCATTCCCATTCTGACATGTCTATCCACAGCCTCCTCTACTGTAAAGATGAAGCCACACTCAGGTTGGAGGATCAACACCTTATGTTCTGTCTGGGTAGCCTCCAACCTGATGGCATGAACATCGACTTCTCTAACTTCCGCTAATGCTCCACCTCCCCCTCGTACCCCATCTGTTATTTATTTATATACACACATTCTTTCTCTTACTCTCCTTTTTCTCCCTCTGTCCCTCTGAATATACCCCTTGCCCATCCTCTGGGTTCCCCCCTCCGCTGTCTTTCTCCCCGGACCTCCTGTCCCATGATCCTCTCATATCCCCTTTGCCAATCACCAGTCCAGCTCTTGGCTCCATCCCTTCCCCTCCTGTCTTCTCCTATCGTTTTGGATCTCCCCCTCCCCCTCCCACTTTCAAATCTCTTACTAACTCTTCCTTCAGTTAGTCCTGACGAAGGGTCTCGGCCTGAAATGTTGACTGTACCTCTTCCTAGAGATGCTGCCTGGCCTGCTGCGTTCACCAGCAACTTTGATGTGTGTTGCTTGAATTTCCAGCATCTGCAGAATTCCTGTTGTTTATTACTTCCTAATAGTTATCTATGGAAAAATTCATCCAGTATACACTGCTGTGTACTTTTGATTAACTGTAAGTGAAAACCCAATGCTGATAATGGACTGCTTTCATACAGTGCTTTCAACATATGGATCTTCTAGATCTTCATTTTCATTGTAACATTCAAGATGATTGTCGATACCTTCAAATGCTTCATAGTTTCTAACTTTTTGAAGAAGTGAAATTGTTTCATTTTCACTCCCAGCTGTTTCAGGTGTCTCCAGGCCTGAATGCTTGAAACTGCAGTGAGCAAAACAATTCTAAATTGTCTTACTGATTATTTCTCACCAACTATCAGTGACAAAATGTCATTGTTTTTTGAACAGAAACACACGCCACTGACACTATTTTAAGATTGTTTTTTTATTTCAAAATATACTTTATTCAAAAATAAATATATACAATTAACCATTCAATAACCTTTCATCCTTTACATATGTTTCCATTATAGTCAGTACATATCCGTATTTATAGCCTCCCACGTGGCACTCCAGTAGTTCAGCTAACCATATCATTGTTGAGGGGTATAGTCCCTGCCCCCGACCCCTCCCACTCCCACGGGTGGAGAAACCTATACTGTGGTCCTTCCCCACTGGGCCCTTGCGGTGGCTGCACTGAGTTTCAGTGCGTCCCTCAGCACGTACTCCTGCAGCCGAGAATGTGCCAGTTGGCAGTATTCTCCCACGGACATCTCTATGTGCTGGAAGATCATCAAGTTTCGGGCCGACCAAAGAGCGTCTTTCATCGAGTTGATGATCTGCCAGCAGCACCGGATGTTTGTCTCCGTGTGTGTCCCCGGGAACAGCCCGTAGATCAGAGAGTCCTCTGTTACGCCGCTGCTGAGGATAAAACGTGACACTAGCCCGTCCATCCTCCTCCACACCCTCTTTGTGAACTGGCAGTGTGCAAAGAGGTGGGTCACAGACTCCTCCTCACTGCAGTCCTCCCATGGGCAGTGGGGTGCGGAGACAACGTTCCGGGCATACAGGAGGGCTCTGACTGGGAGGGTCCCTCTCACCGCCAGCCAGGCGAGGTATTGGTGCCTGTTGGTGAGATCTGGTGATGAGACATTTTGCCAGATGAACTGGACGGTCTGCTCAGGAAGAACCCCACTGTGCCCATCACGTCCTTCTCCCGCAGTGCCTGCAGGACATTACGTGCCGACCACTGCCTGATGGCCCTGTGGTCAAAGGCGTTCTCCTGGAAGAACTTTGTTACGTAGGACAGGTATGCCGGCAACGACCAGCTGACTGGGGCGTTGCACGGGAGTGGGGCCAGACCCATCCTTCGTAGCCAGGGTGACAGGTAGAACCTGGGCACATAGTGGTACTTGGTGCCCACATACCTGGGTTCTACACACAACCTGATGCAACCACATACGAAGCTGGCCATCAGGGTGAGGGCGACATTGGGGACGTTCTTGCCCCCGATGTCCAGGGACTTGTGCATGATGGTCTGTCTCATCTGCTCCATCTTGGATCCCCAGACGAATCTGAAGATAGCCCGGGTGATTTCCGAGCTGTAGGAGCGGGGGACGGGCCAGACCTGCGCCAAGTACAGCAGACCTGAGAGCACCTCACACCTGATGACCAGGTTCTTGCCCGTTATCGACAGGGAGCACCCTCCCCACAGTCCCAGTTTCTGTTTTACCTTGGCAGTCCGCTCCTGCCAGTTCTTGTTGCACGCCTCAGCCCCTCCGAACCAGATCCCCAACACCTTAACGTGGTCAGACCTGATGGTGAAGGGGACACTGGATTGGTCGGGCCAGTTGCCGAAGAGCATGGCTTCGCTCTTCGTGCGGTTGACCCTGGCCCCCGACGCTAGCTCGAACTGTTCGCAGGTACCAATCAACCTGTGAACTGACCTCGGATCAGAGCAGAAGACGGTGATGTCGTCCATGTACAGGGAGGTTTTTACTTGGGTCCCTCCACTGCCTGGCAGCGTCACCCCTCTTATGCCCTCATCCCTCCTGATGGCTTCGGCAAAGGGTTCTATGCAGCAGACAAACAAGACAGGGGAGAGGGGACAGCCCTGCCTGACTCCAGACCTGATGGGGAAGCTGTCTGTTTCCCACCCGTTGACCTGGACTGCACTATGGATGTCTGTGTAGAGCAGTCTGATCCAATTCCGGATTCCCTCCCCAAATCCCATTTTGGAGAGCACGTCCGCCATGTACGTGTGCGATATCCTGTCGAAGGCTTTCTCCTGGTCCAAGCTGACCAGGCAGGCGTCCACCCCCCTGTCCTGCACGTAGGCGATGGTGTCCCTCAGCAGCGCGAGGCTGTTTGAGATCTTCCTGCCCGGTACAGCACAGGTTTGGTCTGGGTGAATCACCTGTCCTAGAGCAGACTTGACCCTGTTGGCGATAGCCTTGGACAGGATCTTGTAATCCATATTCAGGAGAGAGATGGGCCTCCAATTCCTGATGTCCTCCCTTTCCCCCTTCTGCTTATAGATGAGGGTGATGATGCCCTTCCTCATGGACTCAGACATGTTGCCGGCCAGAAGCATAGCATTGTACACTTCCAGCAGGTCTGGGCCCATCCAGTTCCACAGAGCCGAGTACAACTCAGCTGGTAAGCCGTCGCTTCCGGGAGTCTTACCCGACCCAAAGGAATGGATGGAGCCTGTCAGCGCATCCAGGGTCAGTGGCTGATCCAGACTCTCCCGCTTGCCATCGTCTAAGACCTGCGTGATAGACGACAGGAAGTTGCGGGAGGCTGTGGATTCTGTGGCCTTTTCGTCGTACAGACTAGCATAGAAGGACTTGCAGATCCTCAGTATGTTGGTCTGCAAGGACGTGACTGAGCCGTCCTCTTCCTTAAGGTTGTGGATGACAGAGCTCCCCCTGTGCACCTTCTGGAAGAAGAAGCATGAGCACATCTCGTCCTGCTCCACGGTTTGGACCCTTGATCGGAAGATGATCTTGGAGGATTCGATGGTGAGGTGCTGGGCTTGCCGGCCCTTCACCTCTCGCAATTCCTCCCTGACATCCACCCCCTTTGACTGCAGAAGGAGAAGTTGCTGCAACTGTATCTGGAGTTTACGCAGTTCCCTCTGATCCTGCCTTGCTTTCTGGATACCCTTGCGGATGAAGAACCTCTTAATGTTCTCTTTGGTTGCTTCCCACCAGTGAACCGTGGAATCAAAGAAGGCTTTCAAGGTTCTCCAACCTGTGTACTCCCTCTCTAGTTCCTCGATGTTCTCTGGGGTCAGCAGCTTTACATTCAGCTTCCAAGTCCCCCTGCCTGCCTTCTGGTCCTCCCGTAAGTGACAGGTGGCTCTCAGAAGGCAGTGGTCAGAGAATAACACCGGCGTGACGTCGGTGGACCTGACCGTGAGGGACTCTGACAGGAAGAGGAAGTCGATCCGGGAGCGGGCTGAGCCATCCGATCGTGTCCAGGTGGCTTGCGGCTGTGCTCCACCTGTGGGGGTGCCAAAGGTGTCGCGCAGCTTGGCTGTCTTCACCGTTTCCCTCAGGAGTTTGGAGGTACTGTCCAGCCCGCCGTCGGCTCTGCCGGATCCTCCAGCTGCATCAATGGTGCAGTTGAAGTCTCCGGCCAGAACGACCGGCTGGGACGTCACCAGCAGCTGTGGGAGCTGCTCGAAGACGGCCAGCCGCTCGTTCCGCACGGGGGGGGGGGGCGTACACGTTGATCAGCCGGAGCGGAGTGCCCCAGTATTTGACGTCTGCTACCAGGAGGCGCCCCGCAACCACCTCTTTAACTTGGGTGATTGAGAAGTTGCCTCCCCGCAGCAGAATCCCCAGACCGGAAGCGCGACAATCGTTGCCCCTCGACCACACAGACAAACCTTTTTTCCACCACCATGACCACCTCCGGTAGTTATGGAGGTGTGGTAGTCCGCACTCCTGGAGGAAGGTCACGTCGGCCTTTACAGTGTCCAGGTACTGGAGCGTGCTGACGCATCGCCCAGTACTCTTCAAACTTCGCACGTTCAAGCACGCCAATTTAAGGTCTGCCATCATTGTAAGTCCTTTATTTTGGCTGCTCTCTGTCCTCACTCTTGCCGTTCTGAGCCTTCATTCCCACCGCCTTTGTGAAGTTTTCCACCTCCTGTGGGCTCAGGTACTGCTGGTAGTACTCCCCCGAGTATGGCAGTTCTGGTTCTGGGCCCGGGGGGTTGTTGACTTCCTGGGCTGTTTCCCCTTCAGGCTGCTGGGTGCCAGCCGTGGCTCTGCTCCCAGATTCCCGGAGCTGTGTGTGTCTGCTGCTCTCCGCCTCCTGTACTTGGGGGGTGGCCAGCAGACTTTCTTCCTCCTCTCTCCTCCTCTCCACCTGTTCTGCCAGCTGCTTCTTCTGCCGGGGCTGCTGGCCTCCCCCAACTCCTTCCTCCTTTGAAGAGGACAGGGTACCAGAGGCTGTGTGGTTCCCTGCCCTTTTCTTGTGTTGCTCCGCCTTCTGTCGCTTGGCTGCCGCCTTTTGGGTCTTCTTGTGTTTCACGACTTTCCATTCCGTTTCCACCTCAGCTCTCTCCTCCTCCATGGACTCCTGCTCGTCGTTTGCCTGGTCCTGGAGGGTCTGCAGGGGGGTGGCAGGTCTTGGGGTGCTTGCACCTTCCTCCCTGGTTTCGTTGTCCGTCCTGTCAGGTGCCTCGTCTGCAGCGCTGGGTGGTACATCCAAAACTGCCTGGGCCGTTTCAGTGCCAGCCCCTCCCCTGGTCGCCTGTGTGTAGGTGCCCCCACGCCTCGGGCAGGCTCTGTACAGGTGGCCAGCCTGTCCGCAAAGGTTGCAGGACTTGGCCTGCGTGCAATCTTTGGTCAAGTGGCCTTCGGTTTTACAGTTCTTGCACATCACCACCCTGCACTGCAGTTTCGGCACACCCTTGGTTGCCCCGCGTACACCATGTACCCTCGGTTCCCTCTGATGACGAAGATGGAGGGGGGGTGGATGACGCTGCCGTTGGAATCCAACCTCAGCTTCACCTTGACCTGCCGTTTGCTGGTCCAGATTCCCACTCCGTCCTTCACGTCCGCTGGTGTTCCTACGCTCTCCACATACCGAGCGAGGAATGTAAGGACATCCACCACTGGCGCGTGCGGGTTGAACATATGTACCGTGATTGTCCATTCCTGTTGGGTAGCCATTGAAAAGAGGGCCTGTGCTTTCAGCAGTGACAGCGGCGCCTCTGTCCCCTTCAGCTGAAGCTGCTGGCACAGCTTCTGCCACCCTGCAATCTGCCGGAAAGTGACATCGAAGAAACCTGCGAAGTTCTGGATGCAGTAGATGTCGTCGGGCGTAAATCCACAGCACTCCATCAAGACCTTCCGGACGAAGGTCTCTCGGGTGAAGCCGGTGCCCCCGTTCCGGTCTCGCACTGTCATCCTGACAGTGTTCTTGATAGCCGGGCCTCGAGCTGATGCACTGCTCGCTGCTGCCAGCTTCTTCCTCACTACTGTCGTCGCTGGTATGGGGTGTTAGATTGGAGGCCAATCAGCATTAGGATCCACCCCTGCGTCAGCGCGAACTCTTCTCCTCCGCCTTCCGGTCTGATAAGAACAGATACTACACTTGATCTTAGTCAAAAGGCCGAGAAGCGATTTTAAGATTGTTGACTCGAAGCACAGTAAAGTGTCTTTTAATTGCCAGACAAGTGCATAAGACTGACTCTAGTTAAAAACTGTTCTGCAACCGTCTCCGATCCCAATTGAGTGATATAGTATCCCAAATAAACAAAAGGAATCCTGACTATTTTCTTGATTTTGATTTTGTTCTTTAAGAGTTGTCCAAAATAAGTGGTACCCCAATTAACTGATGCCACATTAACAGGAATCCATTGTAATTCATTTCATTTTCCCGTCATGTTCAGACAATTGAATTCCCCAATTACTGCCTACTTTCACTACACTTTATCCTTTATTTTAAAGTGTGACTTTTCATATGGCAGCTGCATTTCTTCCTGTTACATTATTCACAATACCTTAACATGCATCTTGACCCACAACATGTTGGTTAATAAATCATCCCCCCTCATGTGGCAGTGGATTGGTTATACCATTGTTATCTTTAACTTAAGATTCCACAGTAGTTTCCCACACATTATTCAAGTTTAAACTTCTGCATGTACCTTTCACCAATCCCTGTCTCTTACTCACTGATGCTCCTCTGTTCCTTTTCAGAACTGACAGCAACTCATTCATCAATTATCATCATCTGAAGTTCCATACTAGTAACTGTTAGGGCGTATTCTGGCGTTTTGGAATTTAGCAAATATTGATTTCAACAGCACCAAGTCTTCAGATCTGAATGTGGATTGTAAATTGGATTGAAAATGCTGTTCGGAACAACATTCCAGGAACATCGCTGAAGATGTGTCCAGAGGCATCAGTAGATGTATGTACACAGCTTCCTGGAGCTGCAGACTGGAGTTGATTGCAAACCAGGAAACACCCATTCACCTGAGGTATCTGCATATGCATGAATGCAGCTCAGAGACAACGCTGAGTAACATTTTTGGTGTGTTGGTGTGGAGATCTAGGTGCTTGAAAATTATATGTAACTCAAAGGAAGCATGATGAAAGCATTGCAACTATAGAAATTGTCCTGTTGTTACCTTGTTTGTTAATATATGGAAATGTCATTGGGTCAGAGAGTTTCTCCCAACCGTGTCTTTAGTACGAAGTCTGCTTCCTGCACTGAATAAAGACTTCTATATCACCAGCTTCAGAGACTAACTGGTGACTTTGTTCAAAGTCACAACAGTAACTTTCTCAAACCCTCAATCAGTTCAGGGTTAAGCCTTTAATGACATGGTAAGAAAGAGTGCACTTTGCACATTCTTGAGGCCAGTTAATGCATAGAATTCCCAGTCAAGTAATTAACATGTGCAACATTCCATTTAATATTACTTCTTAAAGATGACTTTGATTTGACTCCTGTTGCTTATGAATGGACTCTATGATGTATTAACTTGCCTCTCTTGAAGTTTCTATTATGCATGTAATTATAAAATAACTCATGGATAGAGGTATAGAACATTAAAGCACAGAAACAAGCCCTTCGGCCCATCCAGTCTGTGAAAAACTATTATTCTGCCTAGTCCCATCGACTTGCATCTGGATTGTAGTCCTCCATACTCCTCCCATCCATGAATTTAGCCAAATTTCTCTTAAGCGTTGAAATCAAATCTTTATCCACACTTCCACTGGCAGCTAGTTCCACAATCACATGAAACCTTGAATGAAGAAGTTTCTCCTCATGTTCCCCTTAAACATTTCCCTTTTCACCCTTAACCCAGGACCTCTAGTTCAAGTCTCACCCAACCTCAGTGGAAAAAAAAACCTGCTCGCAATTACCTTATCTTTACCCCTCATAATTTTGTTGTCCTCTATCAAATTTCCCCTCATTCTCCCACGCTAGAGGGAATAAATTCCTAACTTACTCATCCTTTCTCTCTAATTCAGGTCGTCAAGTCCCAACAACATCCTTTTAAATTTTGTCTGCACTCCTTCTATCTTCTAGATATGATTCCTATAGGTAGGTGACCAAAACTGCACACAATATTCTGAATTAGGGAACATCTCACCGACATTTTGTACAACTTCAACATAACATCCCAACTCCTGTACTCAATACTTTGATTTATAGAGGTCAATGTACCAAAAGCTCTCTTATCTTATCTACCAGTGATGCCGCTTTCAAGGAATTAAGGATCTGTATTTCCAGATCCCTCTGTTCTACTACATTTATCAGTGCCCAACTGTTTACTGTGTAAGTCCTACCCTGGGGTGTACTCCTATAGTGTAACACCTCACACTTGTCTGCATTAAATTCTATCCAATATTTTTAGCCCATTTTCCCACCTGGTCCAGAGCCCACTACATGCTTTGATAGCCTTCCTCGCTGTCCACTATGTCCCCAATTTTGGTGTCATCTGCAAATTTGCTGATCCAGTGTACCACGTTATCATCCAGATCATTGATATGGATGACAAACAACAATGGACCCATTGAAGATTAATAATTCAAAGCAAGCCTTTTTAATATGTCATAGAAATTACCAATCTGATTATTTGTGTATTAGTGTATTAGTAATCATATTCTTTACAGGCATATTTCTGATCCAATAGTTTGTCGTTGTCTGAGGCATTAACATGAGATTCAGCCCCTAATTTGGTCATTTTTAAGTAAAATCTGTAATTCTTCTTTTTATTAACTTAGATTGTTAGAATTGATAAATTAATTGGATGAGTTAGAGGTCAGCAAATTGCTTGTAAATTTCAACGTCAAAATCAGTGTCAGTGTTTCCTCAAGAAAAAAATTCCTTACAGTTTTTTGTGTAGTGCAACATCTGATATGTGAATTTTATGTGATGGATGCAGCTCATTTGTTGATTTTTTGTAGCTCACGTGAGAATCAAGAGAAAACATATTCATTGTGAAAAGGGGACAAAAAGGTTTAGAGTTACTCTAGCTGGATGTGAAGATGTACTCCAACTCCCTGTTTAAAGTCAAATATTCTATTTGCACTTGCAGGCATTACGCTAAACTCATTTTATTTGTAATTAAGCAGCAAAATAAATGGTAATGGAGGAAGAAAAGTTACTCAGAAAAAAACTTCTCTTCATAAAAAGCTGGGGACAAAAAGAGACCTCTAACAGAAAGATTTGGTGACAGAAAAACAAACAAAGTTGTATAATTGCTAATAAAGTGGAGTTTGGAAAATTTGTCACCAAGATTGGGGAGAAGGTTTCAGAACAATTGCTTCATAACAGGTTTGGAAGATAGAATACTCTGCTGAATTTGAAAACAGTTTGGTCATCTGGAATAAAATACAAGAACCCACAAACATTTGCACAAATTGCAAGGTGAAGAAAGAGATGAATTTTTCAATAGGATTCTTTCCTCTTACAAAAACCAATTGGGAAAACGATTCACTATAAATTACTGAATAAAATTGAACTGACAGAGCATCTCAAGGATTAATTGAATCTGATGTCCAAAATGCCAAAGGCCATTGGCATTTGAGCATGTGTTATTTCTTATTCACATATCAGTGATGACTGTAATATGGAGGTAACATTCCTGAGACTGGTGTTGACAGAGGAGTAATACAAAATGCAGTGTGTGTCTGGTTGGATTATATTATTATGAAGGATCTCATAGAAGCGTTCCTTCATCAATTAATCACTTTTGTACTGATATTGAATAAACATGCTATAGAGGTTTAAATTCAGATGAAACCATATTTGATCTATAATCCTCATTGTGTAAAGTTGCTCAGGAAACAGTGCTTGGCCAGCATTATCTGAAAGAGACATGATAAATGATCTCATCTTCATTCTTTTAGCCTGTGTAGCTGCATTCAAAATAATTACTTTAGAAATGCATCGCATCGCCTCCTGATTACTTCCATAATTTCTTGAAAAGTATATATTAGCATTTGATCAAAAGCAATATTCCCTGATTAGATTTTTAATAGCAACAGCCACTTTCTTTGATTAATATGCATAACTTTTTACACAGGAGCAACAATCTTACGTGATGGTCAGAAGAGCTATGGTTTTTTTTAACTACTTGTAAAATTGTAAGTTTTCATTTTCTGACCATTACAAAATGGTGAAAGTGAGGGCCGGCTTCCTGGCTAGTTTTTAATCATGCCAGTATTACTTGAGCTACAGTAGAAATGTGAGAATTTGACCTTGGGGAGAGCAACACAACCCAGTAAAACCACATTTCCTGATACCCCTCAAAGTGCTGTGATTGACAGTGTAATTAACAGTGAGATCCATCAGAGGTTATACTGAATGTACAATAGGTATTTGAATCATTGTGTATACCATAACTGCTATCCAAAGGAATCAATATTGGAGTTGGTGAAGAAGGAGGTCATTTACTTCAGCTAAGATCCAAGAGAACTGAAAACAAGGAGGTGGAAAGGACTCTTCTGGAACTACTTTTCTAAACACCAAGAAGGACACATCAGTCTCTCAAACAAAGCCTTCACATTCTTTCCACGTTATTTCCACATGGTTATTTTCCACAATAAAGCATTACTGGTCCCCTTCCAGAACTAATTCACTCAGTGCTACATCCCCGCCATCCTCAGCATTTAGAAATTTTGAAAAAGCTCTAGCTAATGGGAGCTGACAAAAAATCCGTCAGAGTGGTCTTGGTTCGGGGCCGTCTGAGGCCACCTTACACTGTATAGAGCATTCCACCACTTATGACAGTGGTAGCAGTGAAGTCTCAAGCTTGATATGTGCAGTAGTAGGGCTACAAAGTATTAATGTGGCTGAAGGATGGAGTGGGTGTAAAGGTGAGATAAGGGTTGGTCACTAAAGATCTAGCTCATTGTGCTGGTTAGAGCTTCTTCATGAAGCCTCCTTTCCAAAGGGTATTTTGAAAGCCATCATCTTCGTAGCCATGCCTATGAAGCTTAGAGAATATTGCTTTCTAATGGCATCTGAGCGTCTCTTTAGTTGGGATTGACCTTGGATATTGTGTCTTGGCTGAGCTTGTGATATGCAACCATGGCAATACCATACAGAAAGCAATCTGGCTCCCCCTCTCCAGGCAGCTGATGAATCCAAAGGAACCGCGGAGACTGACACAGTTTGGCACCAGTGGCATCGCAGGAGTTGCCAGTTAGCACTGAACTCACTGTAAGACCTGCCTTAGGGACTTCAGTTCGGAATTTTTCTCGAGATTCACTCCCAAAGCCTTCTCCATGAGTCGGTATAGCCACAAGGCAATGGAGGTTTGAGATCAGAGTTTTCCTTCTCCTAGATGAGCTGCCAATCATGGTTGATGAGCCCCATCTGCCCGGACCAACTGGTTTTAAGGTGCCAGTAACTCGCCTTTGCCCCTTCTCCAGTCAGTAGAAACGGTTCCATTGGGCTCAGTAGTTAAGCTGAACAAGAAGGCCCAGGAGCTGGACTTGGTTGTCAGAGGATATTGATATGCACGACATTGCAAGCATTTATTAGGTAGTGGGACCTTGTTCCCACTGAACTCCCTGCCCCACAGCTATGACAATTTTAAGGAATCTAATGGCATAGCATGCAGCTTTAGTCAGGGAGAAAGGTGAAAGAAATGTACAAAGCAGGCTTTGCAATTGGCTTACCTTGTTAGGTTTTGGTGCACGTTATGCTTTCACTGATTTATTATCTAGACACTGAAATGTCTCTGCAGGATATATGACTTCTCCAGACAGCAGTCAATAGCCTTCATCTATTCTTAAAACACTAATTTTTTTGTTGTACAAGCATACATATAGCATGAATTAATCAAAGCACACTTAGTTGGGGAGGCTATTCCAATCATTTGCAGATGTCTGTCTGTCTGTCTCTCTTATTAGTTACATATTGTTGCTCACCCATTTCCAATTCTTGACATTTGCTGAATAAAAGAGGAGGTTTCAGCTGCAAAGTTCAGTTGCACTGTGTGTGGCTTGGCAGAATAGAGCTGAAGCAAGGCCAACATGTCAGCTGAAGTGTGTTAGCACATTTGTAATGAGAGCTGGGTGCCAGATTGTTTGGACCTTCAGTGCATATTCAACAAAGAGCAGCCGGATATATGCAGAGTAGACAGATCCTAATGCCATTCAGCGTGGGATGCTGATTTGAGGTGAGGGCTGCCAAACCAAACACCGAAAGCTGCAGATGATGGAAACCCTGAAATAAAAACAAATGCTGAGGATACCAGCAGGTTAGGTAGCATGAGTGGAGAGCGAAAAACCAAGTTAACGTCTCAGGTCGATGAACCCTCATTAGACACAGTGCATACAATAGTTCATGATCTGAAGAAGGATCTTTGACTGGAAACATTCACTCTCTTTTTCTTCAGACACTAACTGACATGCTGAATAACTCCACCATTTTCAGGTTTTATCTCTGCTAAACTTGTGGCTCCATTCTGATGCTGAGGTCTTCTAAGGAAGTATTCAGCAAGACAAAGGATTCTACAACAGAGCTGTTTAAGGAATCACTAACTAAATTGCTAATCTGATTTCTGCTTTCTTGTGTCTGGCTTCCTCTGGGCTAAATCTTGAGATGTTTGGAATGCCTCTGTTGTAAACATGGCACTACTAGCCTTCTACTGT
This sequence comes from Mobula hypostoma, assembly GCF_963921235.1. Lineage (NCBI taxonomy): Eukaryota > Metazoa > Chordata > Chondrichthyes > Myliobatiformes > Myliobatidae > Mobula > Mobula hypostoma. The sequence continues at coordinate 65,533,175 of NC_086103.1, read as the reverse complement.
CCTATATGCAAATGGAGGAAATGGTAGCCACTTGTCCCAATCTTTCCCAATGTCAGGTACAAATTTCCTTAGTACGTATTTCAATGATTGATTGAAGCTCTCATCCAGGCCACCTGTCTCCAGGTGGTATGGAGAAAACTTCAAGGCTGTGATCCCCAGTTCCACATGCAGATGAGCCATGGGTCGTGAGGTGAAGTTTGTTCCTCGGTTGGTAAGAATCTCTTCAGGAATACCCACACGAGAAAAGAGCTGGACAAAGGCACTGATTAGCTTTGGTGTGCTGACAGAGTGAAGGGGACTACTCTGGAAATTGAGTAGCATAATCACACACTACTATGTATTGGAATAATAAACTGTTCTTCTTCAATGGGCCAACAATGTCCATTGCAATGTGCCTGAATTGTGTGGTAATTATTGGCTTGGACTGCAGTCATGGATTGTTTCTTTGGCACTCAGTATATGTTTGCACGTCAGAGTACATGGAAGGCCAGAAAAATCTTCTACCTAATCTTAGGTACCTGTAAGTTCTGTGTCACCCGAGGTGTCCTGCCCATGTTTTGGTGTGTGCCAGATGGAGTACCAATTGTATGCAACTACTTGGCAATACCAGACTTCTACTGATTGAATCTTTACCCAGGTACAGAATTTGGTTGTGGCCTCCTGAGTATGCCGAGTGGTTATCCCCAGCTAAAACCTTTTCATACAGAGCTTTCAAAGATCTGACTTTAAAGTTTGACAATGTCCTGTGCAACATCGCATTTAAGACCCCCCTCAACATCATCATCAATGGATACATGATCTGTACAAATATCACCAGAGGCAGGAGAACCAGGATATTTCTCAAGGTACCATTGCCGGCATGATTTTCTAGGCCTTTTGGTTCCTCCCTCGTTCAGGCTAGCATCCAAGTCAGGCAGAGGTTTTAACCTGGCCATTGCTTTGACTTTAGTGTGAGTCATGACAAAATAAGATCCAGCACTCTCTACTCCTGGAGTAACAGATGGATGTGATTGGCTATTTCCCTTTCTCAGTCACTCATGTGATACAGTCAAATCTCTCCCCAGAATCATGTCAACTGGCAGTTTCCCCAGCACTCCCACTTTCAGTAATACCTGTGGTCATCCAGCTCGATACAGAGTTCTGCCAGGGGTACAAACCTCCAGTCACCATCGACACATTGGACAGGTGTTTGGTGACAGAGGTCAACACCAAAGGCACGGGTATGGCTTTTCTTCATTAATGACAGTGAACTACCAGAGTCTAAAAGAGCTTTACCAGGTTTTCCATTAACTTTGACTACTATAAACGTAGGCTCTTTCTCCTCACATTCTGCTTGTTGCTACTACCGTACAATCATTACAGTCAGTTTCACCATCATCACATTCTCCCTCTCTTGGTACCTAGCACATACCTGACAACTTGGGCTTCTTGAGAGAACACACAGAGGACTTACGATTTGGCTGCTGATAATGGTAGCAAATAAGTCTTTGAAGAAATTACCAAAGGTTCTTTGCCCTCTTTTCTCCTATTCCCTGATTCTGCAGAGTTACCCTGAGGGTTAGAGTCTCTGTTGCTTTGGAATGATTGTGGGAATACCATCATTCCCACAATCTTGATTAAGAAGTTACAGAACCTGGGCCTCAGTATTTCCCTCTGCAATCGGATCCTTGATTTCCTAACCGGTAGACCACAATCTGTGCGGATTGGTGATAACATCTCTTCCTTGCTGATGATCAACACTGGTGCATCTCAGAGGTGTGTGCTTAGCCCAATGCTCTACTCTCTCTATACCCATGACTGTGTGGCTAGGCATAGCTCAAATACCATCTATAAATTTGCTGATGATACAACCATTGCTGGTAGAATCTCAGCTGGAGACAACAGGGCGTACAGCAGCGAGATATGCCAACTTGTGTGGTGATGTCACAGCAACAACCTGGCACTCAACGTCAGTAAGACGAAAGAGCTGATTGTGGACTGCAGGAAGGGTAAGATGAAGGAACACATACCAATCCTCATAGAGAGATTCGAAGTGGAGAGAGTGAGCAGCTTCAGGTTTCTGGGTGTCAAGATCTCTGAGGACCTAACCTGGTCCCAACAAATCAATTTAGTTATAAGGAAGGCAAGATAGTGACTATACTTCATTCGGAGTTTGAAGAGATTTAGTACGTCAACAAATACACTCAAAAACTTCTATATATGTACCGTGGAGAGCATTCTGACAGGCTACATCACTGTCTGGTATGGAGGGGCTACTGCACAGGACTGAAAGAAGCTGCAGAGGGTTGTATATTTAGTCGGCTCCATCTTGGGTACTATTCTAGAAAGTACCCAGGACATCTTCAGGGAGCGGTGTCTCAGAAAGGCAGCATCCATTATTAAGGACCTCCAGAAGACAGGGCATGCCCTTTTCTCACTGTTACCATCAGGTAGGAGATACAGAAGGCTAAATGCACACACTCAGCAATTCTGGAACAGCTTCTTCCCCTCTGTCATCCGATTCCTAAATGGACATTGAACCCATGGATACTAACTCACTTTTTAAATATATATTATTTCTGTCTTTTGCACAATTTTTAGTCTATTCAATATACATATACTATAATTGATTTACTTATTGAACTATTATTATTATTATTTTGTTATTATTTTTGGTATTATTTACTTCTATATTATGTTTTGCATTGAACTGCAGCTGCTATGTTAGCAAATTTCACGACACATGCCAGTAATAGTAAACCTGATTCTGATTCTGATGGCTGTGGTGGCGCCCTCCTGTGGGCATTGAAGTACTGCAGGCCAAGTCAGGCCACAGTGACTGGCTCATGCTCTCGGACCTACTGTCAGAAATTTTGGATATGGCCCAAGTGTAGAGACAGAGAGACACTAAAATGGGTCGATAGTTCACCAACTTTAATGAGAACTGTTGCATATGTAATGCCCTGGTTAAGATTTTTACTGCTGTGCTGTGAGGTATTTCATTTTAATAGTTTTCTGTAAAAGCAGTGTGTCCTTGGTGGTAGAATGCCTTGGTTTTGGCTTAAGATAAGGGGCTATATTGTTCAACTTAGGAAAGTTGTGTCAGCCAACCAGGATGGTGGGATCGGGAGAAGATTTTAGAGAGAGCTGGGCGGAGATAGGTTTGTGACGGACACTGGTAGGGTTCTCGGATTTCTGGTGGGAGATGCGGTAAAGAGAAGATCAGTAGAGACACCCATGGGATTTGATCTGATGGGAAGATGCGACTGCAAGGAGTACTTTGCAAGACAAAGGAGTTCAAAATGGGAAACTCTACCAGTGATTGGTGATGTGAATTCAGCGTCGTGAGTTATACCCGGCTTTTGGAAGAGACGAGCTTCAATGGTCATGTGCACATCTAGAGTGGTCTAACTGTAATGGGCCATTTTAATTTTTTTCTTTTCTTTTTCTTAATAGCTGTTTGATAAAGCTGAAATTAGTAAATATACTTGCTCTATAATTTTATGTAGTGCATGATCTGTTATTTCTTGCTGCTGAAAGCTGTGCATGGGCAGAATTTACACAACATTCGCTCAAATCGAGGTTTCTTTAATTGGAACATGACAACATTCCTGTTTGGTTGAACCCCAAATCATTTCGACCCTGGACATGTATGTTTATGAAAGGTGGCCTTCTCACTGTTGAGTCATGCTCAAGTGGACGTCAAGGACTTTGGGTTAGCCACTACTACGATGCTTCAGACAATGCTCTGGGTGCTGTGCACGAACAGTTGGTCAGAGCTGTGTGGCAGCTGCTCACCTTCTTCAGCCGGCAGCTTTGTTTCCCTCGAAAGGAAGTACAGCACGTTTGTCTGTGAGCTTCTCGGTCTCTATCTGGATATCTGTCATTTATGTTTTCTTCTAGAGGGTCACCATTTCATAGCGTTCATTGTCTACAGACCCCCCATGCACACTATGGCCAAAATATTAGACCTTTAGTCTGCACGACAGCAATGCTAACAGGCCCACATCTCAGTTCACAACTGATATACAACTAGGGTTGCCAACTGTTCCATATTGGCCGGGACATCCCGTATATTGGGCTAAATTGGTTTGTCCCATACGGGAACGCCCTTGTCCTGTATTTCCCCCGCTAAGGTAGAGCGTTCATATGAAACCTTTCGTGCCGAAATGGCATAAAGCGAAGAAGCTATTACCATTAATTTATATGGGAAAAATTTTTGAGCGTTCCCAGACCTAAAAACAACCTAACAAATCATACCAAATAACACATAAAACCTAAAATAACACTGACATATAGTAAAAGCAGAAATGGTATGATAAATATACAGCCTATATAAAGTAGAAATAATGTATGTACATGGTAGTTTCAATGAACAGAATTGCCAAAAACGATTTGTAGAAAAAAAATTGGTACGTACACGCATGCGCACACAGGTGCCCGCACAAGGCTTCATGGTCATGGTTTCTCGGGGTAAACACAAGTGTCCCATATTTGACTGCTACTTTTGTCCCTTATTTGGGAGTGAGAAAGTTGGCAACCCTATTTACAACATATCAAGGGGAAGAATAATGCCGCGGCGGATTGCCTCTCACGGCCAGTCACTGAGGCCGTACACATAGAGGTTGACTATGCTGGCAAGCAGCTGCTATTATGGATTTTCACAGCCCCAGCTGCCTACAGTGGCTGAGCAAGCTACTGTCCCAGAGCTCCAGGTTTACTGAACAGCAGTCACAGACCTACAGTTGGCTGACATTAAGTTCAGGGAAGCTGGGATTTCTCTCCTGTGCAATGTCTCATCCAGTTGTCCTTGCCCCATAGTGTCTGCAAACCGGAGGTGGACTGTTTTTGACTCCAGTCATGGTGTTTTGCATCCAGGCCGGAAATCCTTACAGAAACTGGCTGCACTAAAGATTGTGTGGCACGGCCTTAGAAAGGGTGTGCACGGCTGGACACATGTGCGGAATGCCAGCGGGTAAAATTAACCATCGGGTTCAGGCCCCACTGGCACCTTTTGAGGTCCCTGAGCGATGGTTTGACCATGTCAATGTCAACCTTGTTGTTTCTTTTTCCTTTTCCCTTCTCTTGCAGTTTCATGCACTTCCTTACAATGGTGAACCGTACCACCACGTGGCCGGAGGTCGTCCATCTTGAATCGATAACAGCTGCAGATGTGGCTCGGGTGTTCACCAGCACCTGGGTTTCTCAGTGTATCGCCCCATCTGATATTTCATCTAAATGCAGTCCCCAGTTCATATCAGACCTGTGGGCTACGACGGCTGAGAACCTCGGTGTTAAGCTACATCACGCCACGAGGATATCACCTGCAGTCCAATGGCCTTTCTGAGCAGTTTCACCGTTCCTTAAAGCCTGCTCTGAGGGCTTTCCTGGCGGATGAATGTGGCATGCTCGTCTTCCGTGGTCCTGCTGGGGCTCAGAATGGCTCCAAAAGAGGACCTGCAGTTGTCCTTGGCTGAGTTGGTGTACAGGGTGCCATTACGAGTGTCAGGCGATTTTATTCCTAACACCAATGCAACTCTCAACAGCGTTCCACCCTCCTCAGTAAATTCAATTCATTTTCATTTCTTCCTACTTCCCATCATGGAGTACAGCACTCTTGGGTTCCTGTTGATCTACGTCCCACCTTGTTTGTTTTCGTCCACCATGGTGCACACCGACATCCCCTAGGCCCCCTTATGATGGTCTGTTCCGCATTTTGGGGAGAAATTACTTTTCTCATAGATAAGAGGGGTAAACCTGAATGTATTTTGGTAGATCGCCTTAAACCGGCCCACCAAGATTTGTAGGATTCTGCTACCGTGCCCCTGCTGTCATGACATGATGATGAACATGTCAATGCACCTCTGCATGAGCTAACGGCCTCTGCAGTTCCTCCACCCATGGAACATAGGACCCGAGCTCTGGACAGGCTTGCAATGCCGATTTTAATTAAATCTGGGGGGTGGGGGCCAGCCCGTATAGAGTGACGCAATTGGTGGAGATGTACATAATTCACAGCCACCGACACTGAGTTGGGGTTCATTTTGAGAGGCCGGTCTGACATGATGATGTGATTACGTAAAGGACTGTCACTGTACTTTGTGTTCAGTGGCTGGATTACAATAAATAAGTTGCTATGGTTTTTCTGAAACATAAAATGCCGCATGCAACTTTATTTGTGAAAACCAACAAACACACCCCTTTGCGACTGGCCGTCGCACCACTGCTACCATATGATATAAACGTGGGTTATGACCAATGTAAAAATGGCTGGAGTCGCTTAGCGTTTTAATGCAAGGGTGTTTATTAGGTGCATCAAAATCAATCTTACAAATATTAGTGAAAATAGTGAAAAGAAAAATGCAAATATTTACAAAATATTTCTATCAAAAACGCAATAATAGTTCCATACTTGTTCTTGTCCAGTGCGAACTCCTAGCAGCCCCTATCACTCTCTCATACTGAGGGCAATGAGCTCCTTTTATTTGGCACTAGGGCATATCTTTAACTTCCAAGAAAGTAACATGAATTAGATTATGATGCACCTCACATGATGTTACAATCATATTACAAAGTAACCAGAAGTATCCACCTTAAATCAGTAAGCTCAATCTCGGTAAGACAAGGAGATGGTGATGGACTTTAGGAAGACCAAGCCTGCACTACTGCCTGTTACTGCTCATGGTGAGGACGTAGCTGTGGTGAGGGCCGTCAAGTACATGGGGGTGCACTGGATGACAGAGTTTAGTGGAGCAGCAACACAGAGGCTGTGTACACGAAGGGCCAGAGAAGCTTCTACTTCCTGAGAGACTGAATACCTCAGGCCTCTCCTTCACATGTTCTACCAGTCTGTTGTTGCCAGTACAGTCTTCTATGTGGTGGTGTGCTGGGGCAATGGCATCAACATGAGTGATGCCAACAGGCTCAATAAACTGATCTGAAAGGCTGTTCATGTAATAGGAGTCAAACTGGACACACTGGAGGCTGTGGTAGAACAAAAGACCCTACAGAAGATCCTGGCAATTCTAGACAATGTTTCTCTCCCTCTTCCTGCCACCTTTACCGAACAGAGGAACACTTTTAGTAGTAGACTAAGACAACTGCGCTGCTCCAAAGAGCGCTATATGAGGCCGTTCTTACCCTCGGCCATTAGGCTTTATAATGAGTCAACCTGTAGACGGGGAAGTGATGACCCCCTCCTGTTAGACTGTTTGAGGTAATTTTTTTTAATTCTTTCTTGTTTCTCTTTTAACATTTGTATCAGAAGGCAATGGCAAACCACTGCTGTAACCGGCCACAAACATGATTTCCCAATATGTCAGAGCAGCGTGGAGGGAAATCGTCCGCCAACTGGAAATTCCAGGTGCAACCTAATGGCGAATATTTGTATATCTGTGCACTTGTAATGCTACTGTGACACTGTAATTTCCTTTGGGATCAATAAAGTATCTATCTAAATACAGTATACAAACAACATCAGAATCAGGTTTAATATCACCAGCACATGATATATTGTGAAATTTGTTGTCTTTGCGGCAGTAGTATAATGTAATGCATAATAATAGAGAAAAAACCATGAATTATAGTAAGTACATGAAACACCCTAGGAAAGACAACTTCCGGCTCCGCCAAGCTTTATGGATTAAGGCGCACTGGATCCCACCCCAAACCTCGGTTTGTGTGGATGCTGTGTCATTTGCTACTCTGTTACAAATTAATGCCACGAAATAACAGTCAGTACACTGCATACGATTAGAGGAATTGTACTTATGAATCTTAACTGAAGGGTTAGTAAAGAATAACAAAAAGAAAAGGGCCCATTCTAATTAAATAATCAAACGTGCACAAGTTAGAGCTCATCTTAAACTTCTCTGTCACTCAAGTGCTGGGCCCTCGGTCAACGTGAAAGCACACACCACCTTCTGAACGTCGCTCGCATTCCATCTCGAATTAACCGGTCTCTCACCGTATCGTATGCTACAATCGCTTCTCTCCAGCATCTTCTTTCTTCATCTCCTCTCGAACAAAAGCCTAAGACCAACCTTATTATCCCTCACCAAGAAAAACCTCCCGCCAATTGGATGGCACACATTCCAGATCATCCCTTATCTCCAACAATAACCCAAACAGGCTGAAAGCAGAACAAACAGCTCTTACAGAGCTGCTGAATGAAATACCTACAGTGTAACAGTAAAGATGTGAACCAGGGCGTTGCAAATATATATATAAAATAGTTAAATAAGTACTGCAAAAATAGAAATAGAGTGTTAAGATAGTGTTCATGGGTTCGATGTCCATTTAGAAATCAAATGGTAGAGGGGAAGAAGCCATTCCTGAATCGTTAAAATTTGTACCTTTAGGGTTCAGTATCTCCTTCCTGATGGTAGCAATGAGAACAAGATATGACCTAGGTAATGGGGACCTTAGGTTGTCCTGGGTACTGCGGAAGCTAGTGCCCATGATGGAGCTGACTAAGCTTACAATTCTCTGCAGTTTATTTTGATCCTGTGCAGTAGCACCCCCCTCCCCCATACCAGATGGTGATGCAGCCTGTTAGAATGCTCTCCGTGGTACATCTGTGGAAATCTGCGTCTTTGGTGACATTCCAAATCTCGTCAAACTCCTAATGAAATATTGCTTTCTTTGTAGCTGCATCAATATGTTGGGTTCAGGATAGATCCTCAGAGATATTTGACACCCAGGAACTTGAAATTCCTCTCTTTTCACTTCTGATTCCTCTTTGAGGACTGGTGTGTGTTCCCTCATCTTACCCTTTCTGAAGTCCACAATCAGTTCTCTGGTCCTGCTGGCACTGAGGGCAGGGTTGTTGCTGCGACACCACTCAACACATTTACTTGTAACGTTCCATTATATTGGCTCGTGTATGTCTAGGGGAAATCCAGCCCAGCACCTGCTTCAACACTCCCCACAGGGTCGGTCGCCGCCCGAATCAATCACAACATCAATCATCAGTCAGCACACCCAGTGAATTTTAACAAATACACTTTATAGATATTACTAATTCTATGACATTAATATACATTTGATACAGAGAGGAAAGTAATGAAAAAAAAAGGCGCCAACACTTATCAAAGTCCAAAGTTCTTCGGGCGCTACGTTGGAGCTCAATTCGATGTCAGACGACCACTCGAATTCCGTCGACTCACGGCTCGGGACCACCCGGAGTGATCGACTGGAGCCTCTCCGCACGTCCGCGGTCCTCCTCGTCTCTCCTCCGACTCCCCGCCAAAACCCAGTCTGCAGTCATATCATACAGCATGGCATCCGAAAACAAAACGATACATAACCACCCATTGGCTAATAGAACCTTGTTATCATCATTTTAAAGTAAAACAAACTGTTAGTGCAAACTCTCTTCAGCATTAAAGCACAACAAAGCCACATTCCCCAGATTAACATAACAAAATCGCCATTTTAAATGTAACAAAAGAAAGACCCTGTACATACACATCCCCATTCCTGAAGAAATGGGATATTGCAACATGTATCGCCGGAAAGGCACCATAAATCTAACTTGCGAGCATCAGCACTGTTTGGGACCCAGAGGGTGCTGCAGGACTACCAGGAGACGATAGTGTGAATACTCAACACAACCACACCATTCCAGGTTAAGTACAGATAAAGAATGAAATTGAACTAAGCTTTGATGTCTGGCACTGAATGTATGTAGCAATATGGAGGGAGAACAGTGGGCTAATTATGAGAAACAGAGACACATAGAAAACCTACAGCACAATACAGGCCCTTCGGCCTACAAAGCTGTGCTGAGCATGCCCTTACCTTAGAAATTATCTAGGGTCACCCATAACCCTCCATTTTTCTGAGCTCCATGTACCTGTCCAGAGTCTTTTAAAAGACCCTATCGTATCCGCCTCCACCACTGTTGCCTGCAGCCCATTCCATGCACTCACCACTCTCTGCATAACAAACTTATCCTTGATATCTCCTCTGTACCTACTTCCAAGCACCTTAAAACCGTGCCCTCTCATGCTAGCCATTTCAACCCTGGGAAAAGGCCTCTGACTATCCACACTATCAATGCCTCTCATCATCTTATACACCTCTATCAGGTCACCTCCGTCGCTCCAAGGAGAAAATGCCGAGTTTACTCAACCTATTCTCATAAGGCACGCTCCCCAATCCAGGCAACGACCTTGTAAATCTCCTCTGCACCCTTTCTATAGTTTCCACATCCTTACTGTAGTGAGGTGACCAGAACTGAGCACAGTACTCCAAGTGGGGTCTGACCACGGTCTACATAGCTGCCACATTACCCCTCAGCTCCTGAACCCAATCCCACAATTGATGGAGGCAAATGCACTGTATGCCTTCTTAACCACAGAGTCAACCTGTGCAGCATCTTTGAGTATCAGGGAAGACATTGAAGTGCGTACTCTCATTGCAACGACAGCAGAATGACAAGGAAATGTTTGTGTGTGAGTGAATGCGCATGTGTAAGGAGTGCGGTTTCTGAGAGTTCTTCATCACAATCTGATTGTTTAATCAGAGGTGGTGGATGCTTTCTGTTCAATCAAAGCTGACTGCAATTCTTTTTCTCTTGTCAGACAGCATCTGCTGGAGGAAGTGCATGGCTCTTCAAGGATCTCAGGACTCCTAGTGAGGTAGGGAGCCATCATATTCACTTATCAGGTACTGCTTGTCAACTCTGCATGCAACCAAAAGCAATTGTAGCATGTTCACTTGGTGTGTCAGTCCAAACAGGCTCCTTGTACCCTAGCACCAGGATATAATGGCTTCACAATGTACAAGCCTATTGTGTTCTCTGTACTTGAATCACCATGCCTAGACCACCAAGCTATCTGCACTTGGCAAACCAAATGGTGGCCATTGAGCAAAGGGCCAGCCAATAACAAGATGGGCCAAAACTCCAATACACAACTATTGTCTACAAATCTTCATCCTTTTGTTCTTTCCACCTTTAGTCCTTTTCTTGCAAATCAATTTTTGACTTATTTCTATTATCTCTCAATTCTGATAGAAGTTCATTGACCCGAAACATTAGCTCTGTTTCTTTCTCCAAGATGCCTCAAAAAGGCAACATCTATCATTAAGGATCCCCATCACCCAGGACATGCCCTCTTCTCATCACTACCATCAGGAAGGAGGTACAGGAGCCAGAAGGCACACACTCAACGATTCAGCAACAGATTCTACCCCTCTGCCATCCAATTTCTGAATGGACATTGAACCTTTGAACACTACCTCACTTTTTTTAAAACTTTTGTATTACTTATTTAATTTAACTATTTAAAATACATACTTACTGTAATTCACAGCTTTTTCTCTATTATTATGTACTGCGATGTGCTGCTGCCACAAAGGCAACAAATTACTTGACATATGCTGACGATATTGAACCTGTTCTGAATCTGATTCTGATGATGCTGCCTGATCTGCTTAGCACTTACAGAAATCTGTTTTCCTATTTGTGACACAAACTACCCACACTTGGGCAGCAGCTGTTCAATAAAAGACTTGCTACCACACTGAACGTGATAGGGTGATTATTGCCATGGTGTAACTACACTGTTGCTCTATGTTCCAATCTGCAATAACTCTGCATATCTTGACACGGTGAGTGCTGAGGTTGGTAGCTTTGGTTCTGTGCAGCACATCATCAGTGAGAGCACATTAACGTTTTGATGGGACGATGAGAAGCAGGAGACATAAAGGAAGAGATGGAGCAGGGGGAGCCCTGGCATTCGTAACTAAGGGAGAAGATAGTTGCCATGCAGGTCGTGCATTGTGCATTCACGAGTTTGAAATGAGGAGATGCTGAATGGGATTCTCTGCATTTACCAGAGGAGAGAATTTCAGTATTTCTATATGATTCTGAGAGCGATTTGCAAGACAAATGTTTCAATGCTGTTTGCTTAGGCAGGAGAGTATAGAAATTGGAAGCATTTCCTCAGTCATCAGCAATTTAGGACAAGTTAGAAATTATTTCAACCAGAGTGCTTAAATCTATTCTCTAAATTTGAACCCTCACTGTGTATTCAGAGTGACCGTGGGATTTTGGTACCGGGTGGGGAAGCAGAGAAGGCACAGGATTAAGTATGATCTTATATCCTATTGTAATAAAGTCTGGGGGTTGTATTTTTAATCAGTTGGTTTCAGGACAGGCAATCTGTCATACTTGTATATTTCCTGTCATCCTTATCCTATCTTTCAGCAGTTGCTAACATTTATGGCATTCTTTCTGCCACCATGCAGGAATGAAAATCGTCGAACCCAAGACATGCAATACTGAATCTATTCACGCTTGCCTTCCCTATCCTAGTGCTCCCATTGGGTGCTGCCCTGATAACAATGACATATGTGACTGACTTGCCGTGGAGAAGGCTGCAGAAGGCAAGAATGATTTTGAGCAGTCATGGACCTGGATAACCCATCAGCCAGAATGGAAACTGAATGGCCTTTAGATGGTGCATCATGATTAGGTGTACCAGAGTGTTAATGGCATTAATCATCACTTCCATGTGGAATTGAAGGGCTCTATGTTTTGTGCACAGAGCCATGTGATGTTGTTGATGTACTACCTCAAGCACGTTGAAGCTTCCTGAAACTGATGAGGGCATCAGGCTCCTCTGCTTGAGAGCCAAACACTTGGTAATGCAGGATAAAGCTTCCAGCTTCAGGATGCTCCATTAACATTATTATCTATTTCTTTTATTTAGTTATTGACATAGAGTGTCAAGCCATGCCGCCCAGTAAACCCCGGCTTAACCCTAGCCTAAGCACAGGACAGTTTACAATGACCAATTAACCTACCAACTGGTACGTCTTTGGACGGCGGGAGGAAACAGGGGAACTTACCTGCGTGCAACGTGTCACTGTAAGACCAGTAGCCAAATAGGTGGACTTTCCAGTGCAGTTGGTGAAAGCTTAAGCCAGCTTGGCAGGGGATGGGAAGATGAGGAAGAGTTCAGAAGAGAGAGAGAACTGAAAATGAATGGCACAAAAATAAATGACAGGCTTTGAAATGTAAAGTTTGAAAAATAAACTGAAAGGAGCCTGCTTTGTTGTATGCATCCAAATGCACGAGGAATCATGCATGAGGCAGATCACTTCGGGTAAGATTCTTCTGGTTTGATGGCAGCATGCTTGGCTGCAGCGGCCTCTCTGTGTCCAACAAATGGCGCAAATGTGTGTCCTAAACACTTTTCTTGTGATCACAAGACCCTGTTGGACTTTGGTAATCTAAAATACTGCAAGTCCAGTTCATTGGTTCGATGGTGAGGAAGCAGCATGGCCTCGGTGGTTGTGCGGACTAGGCCCTCATGCTATAGTGTGCATTTTCCAGCCACCAAGGGGAGGAGGTGCAGTGAGTGGCGTGGGTGAAGACACAAGCATAGAATCTGTGCTGGGTTGGCTGCTTGTCCCTCTCATCACTGGTGCCCTGCAGTGTTCGCCACATGAAATACAAGCTACATTGATTGTGGCTGACCCAGTGTGAGACAAGCTGATGAGCCTTCCTCTGATAAACAAGCGCGAGATGAGGAACTGTTGTGTACTTGTTTGTGCAGAAACGTAGCTCCAGGACAGCATCCCATGCACTATCAATCTTCAGATCATGGAACTCAGGAACGTGTACTAATATTATTTTTTTTATGACTGTATGTGGTATTGTAACTGTATGTGCCATGTGTGACTGCACCTTGGCCCCAGCGGAACGCTGTATCGTTTAACTATATAAATGTGTATGGTTGAATGACAATAAACTTGAACTTGATTACTTGAAGAGCAAAAGATTAACAATTACTGCAGGAAATGAGTGGGTCAAGCAGTGTCTGCAGAAGTAAAGGGATTATCAATGCTTCAGGCCAAAACTCTGCACGCAGACTTTCGGCACAAAATATCAAACATCCCTTTGTCTCCACAGATGCTGCTTGACACATTGAGTCCCTCCAGCAGTTTGGTTTTGTAATGAACTCTTCAGGCCTGTGCGGGGAGCTGGAGACTGTTGAGCTCTGAGGTCTTCAGAGCATCTGAATCGGTTAATTGTTGTTTAATGAAAGTCATTAATCAGTTTGAGCTCCTTGTGTTTTTCTCAAATGACTTGCTCTTTGTAATGCATTCTCCTGATGGTTTCCATTTAAGCTTGTTAAGTTTATTTTGATAGGCTCAGGGATTCAGTGTTGTTTCTATTATTTAAGCAGTTTCCCAATGAGTGCTAGGTCCTCGTTCTGAGAATGTTACTTCTCGCAGTGTTGCTCGACCAAGCCACCAATGTTCTTTTTGAATTATTATGCTTAAACTCTTGTCATCGTCTGTCTTTCATCTGCACTTAGGTTCCGATATTGCCAGCGCACATTGTGGCAATTTTTCTTTTGTTCCAACACCTACAGCCTTTTTTGTCCCTCATTTAAGTAGTACTTCAAAAGAGCTGAAGACATAGTTAGGCACACAGAAGTATAACAGAGTTGCTAAGATAACTTGACTAAAAGAAGCTCAGATCTGGAAGCTTAACATTGGTCCAAGAACATTCACAGTTTGGGGCTGGAATGATGTATTAGGGGGATCGTGGAAGGAGGCTCTTTTTGTTGAGCTGAAGAACAAAAGGAGGCAATCACAATGCCGGTAGTGTAGTGTGGTCCTCCGAACAATCTGAGGGGGATGAAGAGAAGTGCTACAGCAAACCAGATAGGAGATTTCTGTTACAGTGATATTAGCAGGGAAACAGTTGGGTAAAGAGTATTTAAAACTTCATTCAGAAGACCTTTTCTAGGTCAGTTTGCAACGATGGCACAGTGGAGTAGCTGTTGGTTCTGCTGCTGTGCAGCTCCAGGGATCCGGTTCAATCCAGACTAGGAAGTAGTTTAGTAAAAGCAGACTGAAAATTAGCATGAAGGTAAAGCAGAAATGAAGCAATAGGAGGCATTTAAGGAGATTCAAGGGGAACAAATTGCTAGATAGAAAGAGTATGGACTGCCAATTCTGGAAACCCAAGGATGCAAGGATAGGATAAGGCAAAAAGTGAAAAGATCTTGTCAGACATCAGAGATTACTGAAGCAAAAAGCCTGGAGGTATAAAAAGAAAAGTGAACAAGGGAGAAATATCAGACAGGAAATACACATTAAAAGAGGAAGCATTAAGAGGTTTATCAATTTTCCAGATTGGTGATATACATTCCAAAATAAAATTAAGAGGCAATTAGCCTGTATGTGGAAGTGAAAGGTCTAATTCTTCACCTTCACAAAAGAGTGAGGTGATGCTGTTAATGGTATAGTTTAGGCAAATGTGTATAAAATGCTTGATGGAATAAAGATCATAAAATAGGAAGCATTAAAGGGTTTATCATTTATGCATATATTCCAGACTTTTAAAAGGAGCAAGAGGAGAAATTGTGGATGATTTACTTCAAGTGTTCAATCCTGCCTGGCAAGAATCAGAAGACTGCTAACTTTGTACTGTTATTTAAAATTAAAATGTATAAATCATGTAATTGCAGTCTGTCTAATTTAACTTTGGTGTTCTGTATGAAATGCCTTTCGCCCCACTGAATGCACCCAACACATCTTTTAGTTTTGTTTACAAAGGAAAGACCTTATCTGAAAATGAGCATTGCAAATTCAGCCCGTGGCCTACAATTTGGATTACTTAAATAGCTAAATTTCATGCCAATTTGGATTGAGAAATTGCTTCAGTCAACAGACTTAATAACATTTTTTTTAATTAAACCCTAATTAAATATGTTTAATTGATCATTTGGTTATGTGTACCTTCCATTTGCTGGGAATCTACGACAAGGTGGCTTGAACTGTTCTTCGAAGCTCAGCTGTCTGTGAGGGAGCCAAGTTTAGATTCAGTAGATCTGATATATTCTTAGCTGGGATGAGATGTGGGGAGCGTCATTTGTTTCTGAACGCTGAGAATTCCAGCTGGCTGTTAGTGTTTGCCCAGGCATGAACAGATGGTGTGAGAATGAGCCAATGCCTACATAATTAGTAAAAAGCTTTGAAAGATATGTACAGCTCAAGTTGGCAGTGAGATGTACTATGCAGAATTCAGTGGGTATACTTATTCTTATATTTCAAGACAAAACAAATTAAATGGCAGAAGCATAACATTTCCTAATTTATTACAGTGAAAATATGAATATTGGTTTATTGTTTCTTTTCAAATAAAGTATATATGCAGTACACTGCCAGTATTCTTATCGTTTTCAACATAATGTCAAAGACAAGTAGAATAAGGTTTGCACAGAAAGGTTGGCGTCCATTTCAGTCTCCAATCAGTACAATATGAATTGTTCACATCTTTGTCATTATGATCTCCCATTATTGAAGCAAATGGGAGATAATGCTTGCAGCAGACAATGGTTGGGAAAAGGAGAGAGATAATCAGTTGGAAGGTGGGGAGAGGTGAGAACAAGATTATAAATGGATGGGGAAGATGAGTAATTGGAATGGGTGTGCTCTGAGGAGATGCAATTGAGGAAATAGTTAGAATTCTCTGTAAGAGATATGGCTTCAGCGAGGAGACGTGTGGCTAAAATGTGATATACCAGCATGCTTTGGATAAATTGGAGTGTGCACACCAGCTCACTGATATCTTCACGGACCTCTTCAGTACATCACTCATCCAGGCTGCAGTCCCACATGCTTCAAATCAGCTTCCATCATCCCTGTATCAATGAACTCTACACTCTTCAAACTAAACAACTACCTCCTGGTGGCACCGATGCTAATCAAAATGAAGTGCTTTGATTGACTGGTAATGGCACATATCAAAAACTCAATTCCTGTCATATTGGACACTCACCAATATGCCTACTGACAGAACCTCTCCATGACAGACACTATAGCAAACACAGTATCTCTCATGCACCTGGCCCTGACACACCTAGAAAACAAAGACACTGATGTCAGAATGCTGTTTCTGGATTTCAGTTCAGTAGTAAACACTATTGTCCCACAGATATTGATAAACGAACACTTACTCTGTCTAAATACACCACTGTGCAACTGGCTGGTGCACCTTCTAATGTAAAGATCTCAGATTGTCTGGATGCAGAATCCCTCCACCCTGCTCATCATCCTCAACACTGGTGCTCCTCAGGACTGTGTGCTGAGCCCAGTGTTGTACACTCTGCTCATCCCTGACTGCACAGACAAATACCCGAATAATCACATTGTTAAATTTGCCGATGACATGACAGTGCTGGGGCTCATCACCAACGATGACGAGATGGCCTACAGAGGGGAGGTGGAGAAGCTCAAGGCTAGGTGCCAGGCAACTAACCTCTTTCTCAATGTCACCAAGACAAAAGAGATGGATATTGACTTCAGGAAAACTCGCACCATTCACATCCCTCTTTACATTGGTGGCACAGCAGTAGGAACTGCGTGCAGTTTGAAACTCGGTTTCAGATCTTCCACAATCTCTCATGGTCCCAGAACACATCCTACACAATTAAGAAAGCTCACCTACACCTCTACTTTCTGAGAAGGCTGAAGAGATCTGGGCAATGAACATCAAGCTCATGGCCTTCCACAGATGTGCAGTAGAGAGCATCCTAACATACTGCATCACTGCACAGCACAGGCAGGAAAGCTCTACAACGGGTAGTCAAAGTTGCCGAACACATCACCGGCACCACCTTACCCACCATCAAGGACATATATATAGAAAGGTGTCGGAAAAAGGCTAGCAATCATGAAGGATCCCATCCATCCTGATCATGGACTGTTTGTCTCACTCCCATCAGGGAGGAGGTTATGTAGCATCCACACCAGGACTCAAAAGCAGTTATTTTTACAAAAGCAGGTGAGTATGGGGTCTGTTCGGTTTGTTGCTCCACGACATTAACTCTGCCCTCCTCCGCACTGAGGCTGAGGCTGTATTCTGAACTGACTGCTCTGGCACTGGCACAACATAAAAGGTAGCAAATACAGCACTCAAAGTGTTATATCTCAATGCACAGAGTGCAGGAAATAAGGTAGATGATCTTGTTGCACTTCTACAGATTATTGGGTATGATGTTGTGGGCATCACTGAATCGCAGCTGAAGGATGGTTGTAATTGGGAGCTGAATGTCCAAGGTTGCACATTGTATCGGATGGACAGGAGGGTAGGCAGGTGGAGTGTTGTGACTCTGCTGGTAAAGAATGGCATCTAGTCATTAGAAAGATGTGACATAGGATTGGAAAATGGCATTCTTGTGGGTTAAGTTAAGAAACTGCAAGGGTAAAGGACTCTGATGTCAGTTATACATAGGCCTCCAAACAGTAGCTAAGATGTGGACTACAGATTACAATGGGAAATAGAAAAGGCATGTCAAAAGAGTAATGTTATGATAGAAGATTTTAACATGGAGATAGATTGGGAAAATCAGGTTGATAATGGTTTTCAAGAGAATGAGTTTGTTGAATGCCTACAAGATAGCTTTATAGAGCAGATATACTGGATTGAGTGTTAAGTAATGAACTGGAGGCAATTAGGGAGCTCAAGGTAAAGGAACCCTAAGGAGGCAGTGGTCACAATATGATTGAGTACAACTTGAAATTTGATAGGGAGAAAGTAAAGTCTGATGTAGCAGTACTGCAGTGGAGGAGTAAAGGAAATTGCAGTGGTTTGGGAGGAGTTGGTCAAAGTAAATTGGAAAGAGATGTTGGCAGGGATGACAGCAGAGCAGCAACGGCTTGAGATTCTGGGAAAAATAAGGAAGGTGCAGGATAGATGCATTCCAAAAACAAAGGAATACTCAAATGGCAAGATAGTACAATCACGGCTGTCAAGGGGAGTCATGCAAATAGAAGACTGGGAAGCTTTTAAGAACCTACAGAAAGCTATTAAAAGAGGGAAAAGATGAAATAAGACCACAAGATCATAAGACATGGGAGCAGAATTAGGACATCTGGCCCATTGAGTCTGCTCCACCATTCAATCACGGCTGATCCTTTTTTTCTCTCCTCAACCCCAGTTCCTGGCCTTCTCCCCGTAACTTTTGATGCCATGTCCAATCAAGAACCTATCAATCTCTGCCTTAAAAGCACCTAACGACCTGGCCTCCACAGCTGCACGTGGCAACAGATTCCACTAACTCACCATCCTTTGGCTAGAGAATTTTCTCCGCATCTCTGTTTTGAAAGGGTGCCCCACTATCCTGAAGCTGTGCCCTCTTGTCCTAGACTCTCCCACCATGGGAAACATCCTTTCCACATCTACTCTGTCTAGGCCTTTCAACATTCAAAAGGTTTTAATGAGACCCCCCCACATCCTTCTGAATTCCCAGTGAGTACAGATCCAGAGCCGTCAAGCATTCCTTGTATGATAACCCTTTCATTCCTGGAATCATCCTTGTGAACCTCCTCTGGACCCTCTCCTATACCAGCACATCTTTTCAAAGATGAGGGTCCCAAAACTGTTCACATACTCAAGGTGAGGCCTCACCAGTGCCTTATAAAGCCTCAGCATCATATCCTTGCTCCTGTATTCTAGACCTCTTGAAATGAATACTAACATAGCATTTGCCTTCCTCACCACCATCTTGACCTGTAAGTTAACCTTTAGGGTGTTCTGCACAACGACCCCCGATACCCTTTGCATCGCATATTTTTTGATTTTCTCTCTGTTTAGAAAATAGTCTGCACACTTATTTCTACTACCAAAGTGCATGACCATGCATTTTCCAACATTGTACTTCATTTGCCACTTTCTTGCCCATTCTCCTAATCTGTTTAAGTCCTTTTACATCCTACCTGTTTTCTCAACACTACCTGCCCCTCCACCAATCTTTGTAGCATCTGCAAACTTGGTAACAAAGCCATCTATACCATCATCTAAATCATTTATATACAGGATAAAAAGAAGTGGTCCCAACACCGACCCCTGCAGAACACCACTAGTCACTGGCAGCCAACCAGAAAAGGATCCTTTTATTCCCACTTGCTGCCTCCTACCAATCAGCCAACGTTCTAACCATGTTAGTAACTTTCCTATAATAAATAGTCTCTTAACTTGGTAAGCAGCCTCATGTGTGGCACATTGTCAAAGGATTTCTGAAAGTCCAAATATACAACATCAACTACATCCCTTTTATCTGTCCTACTTGTAATCTCCTCAAAGAATTCCAACAGGTTTGTCAGGCAAGATTTTCCCTGAAGGAAACCATGCTGACTTTGTACTATGAAAGCAAGCTAGCAAACAAAATCAAGGTGGATAGAAAAAGCCTTTCCAAGTATATGGAAAATAAAAGAGAGATGAGAGTACATATAGGACCACTAGAAAATGAAGCCAGAGAAATAATAACAGGGGCCAAGGAGATGGCAGATGAACTGAATGAGTATCTTGCATCAGTCTTCACCGTGGAAGACACGAGCAGTGTGCCATGTATTGAAGGATGTGAGGGACGAGAAGTGGGTGCAGTTACTGTTACAAGAGAGAAAGTGCTCAAAAAGCTGAAAGACGTAAAGGTACATAAGTCACCCAGACCAGATGAACTGCACCCGAGGGTTCTGAAAGAGGTCGTGGTAGAGATTGTGGAAGCATTTGTAATGATCTATCAAAATTGGCCAGATCGTGTCTAACAAGCCTGATAGAGTTCTTTGAGGAGGTGACCAGGCATATAGATGAGGGTAGTGCAGTGGATGTGATCTACATGGATTTTAGTAAGGCATTTGACAAGGTTCTACATGGTAGGCTTATTCAGAAAGTCAGAAGGCATGGGATCCAGGGAAGTTTGGCCAGGCGGATTCAGAATTCGCTTGCCTGCAGAAAGCAAAGGGTCGTGGTGGAGGAAGTACATTCAGATTGGAGGGTTGGGACTAGTGGTGTCCCACAAGGATCGGTCCTGGGACCTCTACTTTTCGTGATTTTTATTAACGACCTGAATGTGGGGTTAGAAGGGTGGGTTGGCAAGTTTGAAAATGACACAAAGGTTGGTGGTGTTACGGATAGTGTAGAGGATTGTTGAAGATTGCAGAGAGACATTGATAGGATGCAGAAGTGGGCTGAGAAGTGGCAGATAGAGTTCAACCATGAGAAGTGTGAGGTGGTACACCTTGGAAGGACAAACTCCAAGGCAGAGTACAAGTAAATGGCAGGATACTTGGTAGTGTGGAGGAGCAGAGGGATCTGGGGTTACATGTGCACAGATCCTTGAAAGTTGCCTTCCAAGTAGATAGGGTAGAGAAGAAAGCTTATGGGGTGATAGAACTTAAGAGTTGCGAGGTAATGATGCAGCTCTATAAAACTCTGGTTAGGCCACACTTGGAGTACTGTGTCCAGTTCTGGTCGCCTCACTATAGGAAGGATGTGGAAGCATTGGGAAGGGTACAAAGGAGATTTACCAGGATGCTGCCTGGTTTAGAGAGTATGGATTATGATCAGAGATTAAGGGAACTAAGGCTTTACTCTTTGGAGAAGAGGAAGATGAGAGGAGACATGATAGAGGTGTACAAGATATTAAGAGGAATAGATAGAGTGGATAGCTAGAGCCTCTTCCCTGGGGCACCACTGCTCAATACAAGAGGACATGGCTTTAAGGTAAGGGGTGGGAAGTTCAAGGGGGTTATTAGAGGAAGGGTTTTTTTACTCAGAGAGTGGTTGGTGCGTGGAATGCACTGCCTGAGTCAGTGGTGGAGGCAGATACACTAGTGAAATTTAAGAGACTACTAGACAGGTATATGGAGGAATTTAAAGTGGGGGGGGAGGTCATATGGGAGGCAGGGTTTAAGGGTCAGCACAACAATGTGCGCCAGAGGGCCTGTACTGTGCTGTTCTGTTCTATGTTCTATGTTCTATAAAAATCACTGGACTCTGGCATGGTGCAAGAGGACTGGAAAATTGTAAATATCACTCCATTCTTTAAGAAAGGAGGGAGGCAGCAGAACAGAAATTATAGACCAGTTAGCCTGACCTCAGCATCTGGGAAGATGTTAAGGATGAGGTTATGGAGTACTTGGTGACACAGGACAAGATAGGACAAAGCCAGCATGGTTTCCTTAAGGGAAAATCTTGCCAGATCTGCTGGAATTCTTTGAGGAGATTACATGTATGATAGATAAAGGGAATGTAGTGGATGTTGTATATTTGGATTTTCAGAATGCCTTTGGCAAGGTGCCATATGAGACTGCTTACCAAGTTAAGACCCCATGGTATTATGGGAAAATTACTGGCACAGTTAAAGCATTGGCTGATTGGTAGGAGGCAGCGAGTGGGAATAAAAGGATCCTTTTCTAGTTGGCTATCAGTGACCTGTGGGTTTCCACAGGGGTCGGTGTTGGAACCCCTTCTTTTTATGCTGTATATCAATGACTTAGATAATGGAATAGATGGCTTTGTTGCCAAGTTTTCAGATGATATGAAGATTGGTGGAGGAGCAGGTAGTGTTGAGAAAACAGGAAGGCTGCAGAAAGACTTAGACAGATTTGGAAAATGGGCAAGAAAGTGGCAAATGAAATATAATGTTGAAAAATTCATGGTCATGCACTTTGGTAGAAGAAATAAGTATGCAGAAATTTTCTAAGTGGGGAGATAATCCAAAAAGCTGAAATGCAAAAGGACTTGGGAGTCCTTGTGCAGAACACCTTAAAGGTTAACTTGCAGGGTGAGTCCATTGTGAAGAAGGCAAATGTATTGTTAACATTGATCTAGAGGTCTAGAACTTAAGAGCAGAGATGTGATGCTGAGGATTTATAAGGCACTGATGAGGCCTCATCTTGAATATTGTGAACAATTTTGGGCTTCTTATCTAAGAAAAGATGTGCTGGCATTGGAGAGAGTTCAGAGGAGGTTTACAAGGATGATTCTGGGAATGAAAGGGTTACCATATGAGGAACATTTGATAGCTCTGGGCCTGTTCTGCTGAATTTAGAAGGATGAGTGGGGAATCTTATTGAAACCTTTTGAATGTTGAAAGGCCTAAACAGAGCAGATGTGGAAAGGATGTTTCCCCTGGTGGGGGAGTCTAGAACAAGAGGGCACAGCCTCAGGCTAGAGGGGTGCCTGTTTAAAACAGAGATGCAGAGAAATTTCTTTCTCCAGAGGATGGTGAATTTGTTGAATTGGTTACTCCAGGCAGCTATGGAATCCAGGTTGTTCGATGTATTTATAGCAGAGCTTGATATGTCCTGGATTGGACATGGCATCAAAAGTTATGGGGAGAAGGCTGAGAAATGGGGTTGTGGAGGGAAGAAAAGGATCAGCCATGATTGAATGGCAGAGCAGACTCGAAGGGCCAAAATGGCCTAATTCTGGTCTTTTGTCTTATGGTCCTATTGTCTTATTTAGACAGACACATGAACACACAAGGAACCTAGGAATATATAAACTGCGTGTAGGACAATGGGATTGGTTTAGACTGGCATTATATTTAGCACAGATTGAGTGAGGCGAAGGCCCATTCCCATGCTGTATTGCCCCATGTCCTATATCAGCTTCAAACAGATAGCTGGCATTTTGGATATACTAATATCAAAACCTGTAGTTAAATAGCTATCTATTCATCAATTTATTAGATTATTAGTAGGCCAAAATCCGCACCAGGCCCTGTAAACCCCATCAAGTCACTTTTTCATGTCACAATGACTGAAAACAGCATCAAGTCATTGATTAACTTTTTGAGATATCACAGAGTTGTTCAGTGACTCATGGGGCTGGGAGCTAATATGATTGTAACTACCACCACTTTGCACCCTTCTTGTAGACAAGGCAAATAAACATCCTTTTTTGTAAGTACAACATCAAAAATAGACTGTGTACCTCTGGCTGAGCTAAAATAACACAGCCAAGAAGAACTGTAGGGTAAGAATAACATAAACACAGTGTTCTGGTGATATACAGCCCAGTGCTTGACAAAAAGCCGGCAACTGCAGTTTTTTGACTTCCGTAGATGTATTATTTCTCCAGAACAGGTTTAGTGCCAACAGCCAAAGAGAGATGTCTACTCCATATTTTTTCAGAAGCAATTTGATATATGATCATAATTAGATAAACTATTGATAAGGCATTTCTTTCATAGTAAAGCATTCCAGAAATGTAATTGAATTGTTTTATTGATTATGTTTCAATTGGTCAGAAAAATGAGTCCATATAAAGTTTGTATCACAGACGTTCTGCAGTAATTAATCACACCAGCGTGGGATTTCTGAAATGTCAAATTCCCCAGGGCTTACAAAGAATAATGGTCCAAATAGAACATAACAACTGATCAGCTCTATGGTTAACAGAATGTGTAAAAATATCTAGTGGAACTGGTTCAACCTATACTACCAGAGACATGGTTTATCTCAATTTTCTTTTGATATAAAGTTCCCTTCAATTTAACAAACTAAATATTCACATCCTCAAAATATCACTCAGGTTATAAAGAGGCTTGGAATACCCAAAGAACATTTGACCTCCAACACATGGTGTTGCAATTGAGTAGCTAGGTAGCTGAGATCCAAATAATTATGACCTAGTTCTCAGCCTCCCACTGAATCTCACATCTGAACACAAGTCAGCCAGTCCTTTCGTTATACAGAGAGCTGCTTGAGCTCACTCTTGGGCACCAGTTAAAATGACCCTTACTTGAAGTGGGTCCCCAGCCTTGAATCTCTCCAGTTCTTAGCTGATTGGTGAGGCTCATCCATAGAATTGTCTTGACACCCCTTTTAGCAGTGATTCCATGCTAAATGGCTGTCAACCGTGCCAACAAAATTTGTCCTCTGACAAAATAAATGTACAATAACTAATTAAAAAGGCAATTAGAATGATGGTCTCTGTTGCTACGGAAACTGAGCATAAGAACAAAACTGTTTTGGTACATGGTGAGATCACACCTGGAGTACTGTTCTCAATTTTAAGCTCCTTATTTAAGGAAGTAATACTTATCTACAAAGTGATGGTAAAGGTTCATCGAATCAATTATTGGGATGAAAATTGCTTATGACAGAAATTGATCCAATTGAAACTAAGAGAATAGGTAGAGTAATTGTTCTCCCTTGAGGGGGAAGTTTAGCACTAAATGAGGGGTTGATCTCTTAATGCCAAGATTAGGAGGAATTTCTTTCCTTGGAAGGTCGTGAATCATTGAAGTTCTCTACTTAGGAGCTGGAGTCTGAATCACTGAATGTTCAAGGCTGAGGTATACAGAGTTTTGGATAAAAGGGAAATGAAAGATTTTGGAAATGTGAGGAAAATATTGAGGCCAAAAAATAGCCGTAGTACTGTGGAACAGTGAGCAATCTTCAGGGGCCATCTGGCCAGCTTCTACTTCCAATCCTTCTAGCATCTCTGCATCTGCTTGCCTCATGCCAAAGATTCTGTATCCTTGACTGCATGCTGCTTTTAGCTGTTTGTTTATTCTGAGCCAGATGGTGCACAGTCTGAACAACACATCAAATCCCATTTCAGATCCATTATCAAATCCATTTAGTGGCTAGTTTGCTCTTCTTCAACATCATCAGTTATCAATTTACCATCTTGACCTTATAAGTTGATAGAACACAGAATCAGGACCTTTAGCCCAACAAGTCCATGTTGATCAAGATTCCCATCTAAACTAATTCTATTTGCTTGTGTTTGGAATATATCCTTCAAAACCCATCCTATCTTTGTACTGATGCAAGTATAGTTTATGAGTTGTTAATATACCTGCCTCAACCACTTCCTCTGGCAGTTCATTTCATGTACTGACCACTTCCTGGATGAAAAAAATTGAGAGAGTAACCCTACAGCTTTGAACCCACATCAACAATGAGCGAGTTAGCGAGTTAGACTGGCACGAAGTTTAAAAGGAGACAGCTTTACAGAGCGGGTCTGGAGTAGAGGGAGGCAGAGTAGGTGGGCTTTGGTGATAATGGATCAAGGCCAGGTAGGTTATCTGTGAAGAATAGAAACAGGAAGTATGTCTGTGAGGCTGGTGTTCTGTACTGGGTGTCAGATGTGGGAAGTCCAGGAGACTCCCAGACTCCTGGACAGCCACATCTGCACCAGGTGTATCGATTTGCAGCTCCTTAGAGACCAGGTTAGGGAACTAGAGCTGCAGCTTGATGACCTTCATCTGGTCAGGGAGAGTGAGGAGGTGATAGAGAAGAGCTATAGGCAAGTAGCCGCACCAGGGCCTCGGGAGACAGAGAAGTGGGTAACAGTCAGAAGGGAGAAGGGCAAGAGGCAGATACTAGAGAGTACCCCTGTGGCTGTCCCCCTGAACAATAAGTACTCCTGTTTGAGTACTGTTGGGAGGGAACGACCGACCTAGGGGAAGCAACAGTGGCCGCGCCTCTGACACAGAGTTTGGCCCTGTGGCTCAGAAGAGTAGGGAAAGGAATAAGTCAGCAATAATAGGGCATTCTAGAGTTAGGGGGCCAGACAGGCGATTCAATGGACTCAGGAAAGAAACGCGGTTGGTAGTTTGCCTCCCAGGTGCCAGGGTCTGGGATGTTTCTGACCGTGTCCACAATATCCTGAAGTGGGAAGATGAACAGCCAGAGGTCGTGACACCTATTGGTACCAACGACATAGGTAGGAAAAGGGAGGAGGTCCTGAAAACAGACTATCGGGAGTTAGAAAGGAAGCTGAGAAGCAGGATCTCAAAGGCAGTCATCTCAGGATTACTGCCTGTGCCACGCAACAGTGAGTATAGGAATAGAGTGAGGTGGAGGATAAATGCGTGGCTGAGGGATTGGAGCAGGGGGCAGGGATTCAGATTTCTGGATCATTGGGACCCCTTTTGGTACAGGCGTGATCTGTACAATAAGGATGGGTTGCACTTGAATCTGAGGGGGACCAATATCCTGGCAGGGAGATTTGCTGAGGCTACTGGGGAGAGTTTAAACTAGAATTGCTGGGAGGCGGGAACTGAACTGAAGAGACAGAGGAAGGAGCTGCTGGCTCACAAATAGAGAAAGCTTGGAGACAGTGCGAGAGGGAGGGTAGGTGGGTGATAGAGAAGGCACGCGCTCAGACCGATGGTTTGAGATGTGTCTATTTTAATACAAGAAGCATCATGAACAAAGCGGATGAGCTTAGAGTGTAGATCAGTACTTAGAGCTATGATGTTGTGGCCATTACAGAGACTTGGATGGTTCAGGGGCAAGAATGGTTACTTAGAGTGCCAAGCTATATATGCTTCAGAAAGGACAGGGAGGGAGGCAAAAGAGGTGGAGGTGTGGCACTGCTGATCAGAGATAGTGTCACGGCTGCAGAAAAGGAGGAAGTCATGGACAGATTGTCTACTGAGTCTCTCTGGGTGGAAGTTAGGAACAGGAAGGGGTCAATAACTCTACTGGGTGTTGTTCATAGACCACCGAATAGTAACAGGGACATAGAGGAGCAGAGAGGGAGACAGATTCTGGAAAGGTGTAATAATAACAGGGTTGTTGTGGTGGGAAATTTTAATTCCCAAATATTGATTGGCATCTCCCTAGAACAAGGGGTTTAGATGGGGTCGAGTTTGTTAGGTGTGTTCGGGAAGGTTTCCTGACTTGACACAGTATGTAGATAAGCCTACAAGAGGAGAGGCTGTACTTGATCTGGTATTGGGAAGTGAACCTGGTCACGTGTCAGGTCTCTTAGTTGGAGACTATTTTGGAGATAGTGATCACAAATTTATCTCCTTTACCATAGCATGGGGAGGGATAGGAACAGACAAATTAGGAAAATGTTTAATTGGAGTAAGGGGAAATATGAAGCTATCAGGCAGGAACTCGCAAGCATAAATTGGGAACAGATGTTCTCAGGGAAATGTATGACAGAAATGTGGAAAAATTTCAGGGGATATTTGCGTGTCATTCTGCATGGGTACATTCCAATGAGACAGGGAAAGGACGGTTGGGTACAGGAAACATTGTGTACAAAGGCTGTTGAAAATCTAGTCAAGAAGAAAAAGAAAGCTTACGAAAGGTTCAAAAAACTAGGTAATGATAGAGATCTAGAAGACTATAAGGCTAGCAGGAAGGAGTTTAAGAATGAATTTAGGAGAGCCAGAAGGGGCCATGAGAAAGCCTTGGCGAGCAAGATTAAGGAAAACCCCAAGGCATTCTACAAGTACGTGAAGAGCAAGAGGATAAGATGTGAGAGAATAGGACCAATCAAGTGTGAAAGTGGAAAAGTGTGTATGGAACCGGAGGAGATCGCAGAGATACTTAATGAATACTTTGCTTCAGTATTCACTATGGAAAAGGATCTTGGCGATTGTAGAGATGACTTAGAGCGGACTGAAAAGCTTGAACATATAAACATTAAGAAAGAGGATGTGCTGGAGCTTTTGGATAGCATCAAGTTCGATAAGTCTCCGAAACTGGATGAGATGTGTCGCAGGCTACTGTGGGAGGCGAGGGAAGAGATTGCTGAGCCTCTAGCGATGATCTTTGCATCATCAATGGGGATGGGAGAGGTTCCAGAGGATTGGAGGATTGCAGGTGTTGTTCCCTTATTCAAGAAAGGGAGTAGAGATAGCCCAGGAAATTATAGACCAGTGAGTCTTACTTCAGTGGTTGGTAAGTTGATGCAAAGTTGAGAAGCAGGATTTATAAACATCTGGAGAGGTATAATATGATTAGGAATAGTCAGCATGGCTTTGTCAAAGGCAAGTCATGCCTTACGAACCTGATTGAATTTTTTGAGGGTGTGACTAAATGGATTGATGAAGGTAGAGCAGTAAATGTAGTGTATATGGATTTCACCAAGGCATTTGATAAGGTACCCCATGCAAGGCTTATTGAGAAATTAAGGAGGCATGGGATCCAAGGGGATTTAATAAGTAAGGGGCATTGTGGATCCAGAACTGGCTTACCCACAGAAGACAAAGAGTGCTTGTAGACGGGTCATATTCTGCATGAGGTCAGTGACCAGTGGTGTGCTTCAGGGATCTGTTTTGAGACCGCTTCTCTTTGTGATATTTATAAATGACCTGGATGAGGAAGTGGAGGGCTGGGTTAGTAAATTTGTTGATGACACAAAGGTTGGGGTTTTGTGGATAGTGTGGAGGGCTGTCAGAGGTTATAGTGGGACATCTATAGGATGCAAAACTGGGCTAAGAAGTGACAGATGCAGTGTGAGGTGGTTCATTTTGGTAGGTCAAATATGATGACAGAATCTAGTATTAATGGTAAGATTCTTGGCAGTGTGGAGGATCAGAGGGATCTTGGGGTCCAAGTTCATGGGACGCTCAAAGCTGCTGCTCAGGTTGACTCTGTGGTTAAGAAGGCATATGGTGCATTGGCCTTCATCAACCGTGGGATTGTGTTTAGGAGCTGAGGGGTAATGTTGCAGCTATATAGGACCCTAGTCAGACCTCACTTGGAGTACTACGCTCAGTTCTGGTCACCTCACTATAGGAAGGATGTGGAAACCATAGAAAGGGTGCAGAGGAGATTTACAAGGATGTTGCCTGGATTGGGGAGCATGTCTTATGAGAATAGGTTGAGTGAACTCGGCCTTTTCTCCTTGGAGCGATGAAGGATGAGAGGTGAACTGATAGAGGTGTATAAGATGATGAGAGGCATTGATCGTGTGGATAGTCAGAAGCTTTTTCCCAGGGTTGAAATGGCTAGCATGAGAGGGCACAGTTCTAAGGTGCTTGGCAGTAGGTACAGAGAAGATGTCAGTGGTAAGTTTTTTTACGCAGAGAGTGGTGAGTGCGTGGAATGGGCTGCTGGCGACGGTGGTGGAGGTGGATACAATAAGGGTCTTTCAAGAGACTCCTGAATAGGTACATGGAGCTTAGAATAATAGAGGGCTATGGGCAACTTTCGGTAATTTCTGAGTAAGTGCATGTTTGGCACAGCATTGTGGGCTGATGGACCTGTATTGTGCTGTAGGTTTTCTATGTTTCTATGTTTCAATCTTGTTACTTCAGGATATAAACTTCTCTCATAAGATCCTTGCTGACCTTTCGAATGACACACTGTAGAGCTCTTCTCTTGATTTTCAAGCTGCATGGGTCCAAGTGACCACTGCATAAGCTTTTCAATCAATCAATCAATCAATAGTCATCCTTCTCCATTGACTCCCCCATGCATTAAATTTACCTAGATTTAGGGTATGGTGATATCACGTGTCACGTGTAAGAACATGATTGGACAGAGTCAGAAGCATGCGCAGAACTGACAGAATGTTCGAGAAGTTTGTATGGTTAAGGCGTGTTTGCTGTTTGTTGTTAAATGAAAGTTCTAGTTATATTCTTCCAGAATATGTGTCTTTATGAGTAACCCACGGTACGTATAAAGAACACAATATGGTGTCAGAAGTCGGTCTGGAAGAATAATTTGTTTCGCTAACACAGGAGAAGCGAAGATAATCGAAAAAAAAGCACAAACTTTTTTATTGTTTACTAACAGCTTTAAGAATGGAAATCTTGCAACCCCCATTGATGCTTCAGCTGACTGGAAATGTAGCTGAAAACTCAAAAAGATTTAAACAGCGATTTGAAATTTTTTTATCGGCGATCGGAGCAGAAAATAAATTGAAAAAAACGAAAGCAGCGATCCTACGCCATGTGATTGGGGACGACACAATTGAGATATATAACCATTTTACTTTTGAGAATGGAGACAATTTGAATCTAAAAGCAATAATCGACAAGTTTGAAGTATTTTGTATACCGAAGAGCAATGTGACTTATGAACGGTATAAATTCTTTACATGCAAGCAGAAATCTTGTCAAACGATTGATTAATCTGTTGCGGAATTGAGAAACCACAGTAAAACGTGTGAGTTTGCAAAGCTGATGGACTCTCTCATTAAAGACAGAATTGTTTGCGGCATTCTGAATATGCTCTGAGAGAAAGACTCTTAAGAGAATCGGATGTAAATTTGAAAAAAGCTTTGATTCTCTGCAAAGCTTCAGAAACCGTAAAGTCACAGGCTAAAGAGCTTTTTATTGAGAACTGCAGCGTACACGCTGTGAATAACCGTGAACATGTTAGAAAAAATAATGAAGCAACTACAAAACCGACCGAGAACAAGACGTCGTTTGAAAGAAAAAGACTTTGTGATTGCTGTGGGCGACAGCACTGACCTAAAATGTGTCCAGCATATCGGAAAGTGTGCAATAACTGTGTTAAGATTAATCATTTTTCACGCTGTTGCAGAAGTAGAAAGAAAATAAAACAAGTGGCAATGGCAGGAGGAGGTTGCTTCAATGCAAGCGATAATGAAAGAGACACTGAGAGAATATGAGATTCAGTTTCATCACCGTCTAGAGCAAGAATGCTCACAGTGACTGATCTAGGGAGACGTTTGTCTGAAGGACAAGGAGATAAAATAAGAATACAAAATAAATTGAACACATGGACACAGAAAGCTACAGTACTTGAAGAAGTACAACCCAGATCATACATGGTCCAAACAGAAGAAAGAGCAATGTTAAGAAGAAATTGCAAAGATCTCAAGAAAGAGCCAACTTTGGAGTTTCCATTAACTGATGCAGACCAGACAAGACATGAAAACAACAACGAAACACAAGAACTGTGTGAACCACTTAGAAGGTCTACTCGTGTTTGTAAACCCCCAGAGAGACTGATAGAGACATGTTAAATTATGTATTTGTTCTGGTTAATGTTGCTAATTGTTTTTCTTTTTAAGGAAAGGAAGATGTGGTGATATCACGTGTCACGTGTAAGAATGTGATTGGACAGCGTCGGGAGCATGCGCAGAACTGACGGGATGTTTGAGAAGCTTGTATAGTTAAGACGCGGTTGCTGTTTGCTGTTAAATAAAAGTTCTGGTTATATTCTTCAAGCATATGTGTCTTTATGAGTAACCCAAGGTAGGTATAAAGAACACAACATAGGGAATTAGTAGTCAATGAGAAGGGTGATATTTATTCTCCATAACAGCTGTCTTTTTAGACTATATCACTTACATTGGTGTAGACTCGGTAGAAATTAGGTGCTTTTTGACTAAATAATATGAATGAAGCAGCTAAACTTTCTTGATATCCCAACAACTTCTGTGTCACGTTTACTAGCAACAGCATTTTAGTTGCAGAATTAACAAAAGAAAATTAATGGATTTGATTGTGGGCTCTCTGAATTGTAACTCCAGACCTTGGAGTTGCTCTCCCAGCAATAAAAGTTCTGCCTATGATGTCGATGCTTCCATTCCCCCACCCCTTTAAAGGTCTTTCAAATTACTGGTCTTTCAACCGAACCTACAAGCATTCTTCAAATCCTTCCCCCTCCTTCATTCTTCGGTCCTGACAAAGGGTTCCGGCCCGAAACGTCGACTCATCGTTTCAACTGATGCTGCCCGACCTGCTGAGTTCCTCCAGCGTACTATAAGTGTTGCTTTGATCCCTGCATCTGCAGATTATTTTGTGTTAACAAAAGTATTACAGTAACTCATACAACATGCTGGAGGAATCAGCAGGTTGGGCAGCATCCGTGGAAACGAACAGTCAAAGTTTCGGGCTGAGACCCTTCGTCAGGACTGAAGAGGGAGGGGGCAGGGGCCCTATAAAGAAGGTGGGGGGAGGGTGGGAAGGAGAAGGCTGGTAGGTGCCAGGTGAAATATCAGTAAGGGGAAAGATCAAGGGGTGGGGGAGGGGAAGCAGGGAGGGGATAGGCAGGAAAGGTTAAGGAATAGGGGAAAGCACAATGGGTAGTAGAAGGAGGCGGAACCAGGAGGGAGGTGATAGGCAGCTGGAGGAGGGGGCAGAGTGAAACTGGGATGGGGGAAGGGAGGGGGAGGGAATTACCGGAAGTTGCAGAATTCAATGTTCATGCCAAGTATTACAGTACCTTCATTTACTAAATCTTTATATCCTGAATCAAAACACCTTAAACTCACTCTTTGGTTATCCCCATGCACGCTATTTAGCTTTCCATCATTAGTATCTTATAAACCCATCACATCCACTGGATGCATGTCAGAACATATGGCTATTATATTTCTTACTGACACTCTCTGTTCTATCATTTCTCTCCGCTTCTGCTTCTTTCCCATTCTTCTGAAAATCTCTCCAGGCTTATGTCACCTCTATATTTTTAGTTAAGTCTTTTTCACAATTGCATTCCACTATCAATTTCATTCAGAATTGCTTTGGGGCATCTCCTATGATACAAATGCAAATTTTATACAGTAAGCTTAGCAGTTCTTGCTGCATAGGATTGCTCTCTGTTTCTCATCGGGGCAAGAGCTATTAATCAAAATCTCCTTGGAAATGTAAGTAAAAACAGTCATTTCCATATAGTTGTATTTAAGGCATACCTGTCAACTATATTGCAGAGCCGAATAAATGTTACCAGTTCACTTACCCTTGCTTAATAACGTTGAAGAAAATGTGGAGAAACCTGTGTTTTATGAGAATGGCTGGCAGTAGGATATGCAATGTACGGTTGTATTCTTAGGTTAGAAAGGTCCCACTTATCATGGGACAAACTAGTTTACTGATTTCATGGTCTGTAGTAGCTGATTAAAAAGGAAATTTGTATTCAGATGGTCTTTGCTTAATACATATAGTATATAATTAGTCTGTCACCTGTCATCTAGAATTTTCATCAAAATGAACAATTCTGTTATGGGAATGATATAAAAAAACCGTACCAATGAAATTGTTTCGGTCCTAAGCATTATGATTTAGAAATTTTATAGACTGGTGCTATTTATTTTATCACCTTTGTCCACTTAGTGCAAAATGACAAAATTAGATTGTTTTTCACCTCAGGTATTTTCAAGTATTCATGACATCAGACACACAACAAATATTGTTATTACAGTACACAACTCCTTTTAGGAGCTTTGCCAGTGGTAAAGGACATGCTATTGCAAAGAACACCTGTGACTGGTCACTCCAATAGCAACCATGCTTTTATTGTGCTGTGCTGGATAGGATTCTGTGACGGTGCATATTGATGGACAACTGAACCCAGGTGTGTAGGAACAATGGACTCCCAGGTATAGGCAGAAACAAAAGTTCATTCATGGGAATTCCAACAGAACATCAATGGCTGACTGAGCAATACCATGAGACAAATTATTCTCAAAACACAATGACCCATGATAAGTAATAATTAGGAGTCCAGTTTAAATAATCACAGTACAGTGTGGTGAAAACCCGTGCCAGTCAAATTAAACTTGACAAGATTAAACAGAAAGCACAAGGGCTTAATAACTCTAGATAAGGCAATAATTAGCAAATAAAGGTGTACAGACCCACAGGTCTCATGACAGGATTCCATTAATGTAAGATCCATTTCTTGCCTTCTGTGCTTCAGGCATCTTCTCCATTACAGGCCACATCCTTCAAAACCTACTGTTCTCACGTCTCCTGATAAGCCACATTGTAAGCCACATTCTCGATGACATAGGCCCCATTTAATAGTTTATCCATCTCCTTTCCCTAATCACATGAAACCCTGACACCTCAGTTGCTCTGGTAAAGACTTTTAGTTCAGACTGGGAACAAAGTCCCATTTAACTCGGCCCCTGACTATTATATTTTATGGCTCTCAACCCCCAATTACACCAGACAAGATTTTCCAGTCAACCTTGCATTGGCTGGCTAACTGGAGATCACCCAGCTTCCCAAATCCCTCTATTCCACATGGATGATCTGATCTTTAAACCATTATCTCTCTTTGTTCTCCCCATAACAAGCTTTCAATCTCCAGTCAGCCAATCTCACATACCCCCCAGGCATTGTTCTCCCCAGATTCAGCCAGTAGTAACAGAGTAACTGCTGGCTGCTGCCTAGAACACTTCCACTGACTGCACACCGTCCTCACACCACCCTCCAACTCAAACCAATATTTCATTATAAACCACAATCTACGCCCATCTGTCCTAAGCACCTGATATAAATATTTTTACCACAGGTCCTAACCAAACAGTTCCGTTCCCTAATCTCCAGATTACCTCAGTCCATGCAAAGAAAAGGCTGCAACTATTTTCAGTCTTGGTGCTACTGATGATGGCAGTGATAGGCCAGTGAGGGCAATGTGCTGGTCAGTTACCATATACTTAATTTTCACTGATGCTATAATTTCCAAGCCTTATTTCATTATGCACAGATTATACAATGCATCTTCAGGAATTGGAATTTTATATGAAGACAAAAGTTCAGAAATCTCATTATAGTACAATATTATATTTTTTCACCCAAAAATCTATTTCTTCCGTACCCATGCAGAGTACTTTGGTAAACTCATAGCTTGTGGCACAGTTTGTTTGCATTGTGGCATGCATATACACACATACTGCATACCTGTTGAAAACTGGCAAGGGCCTTGAATGACAGAGCAGAGTAAATGCATGCACCAGCATGTTAAAGGCAATTTCCCTCAGTATTAGTCACCATCAAGATATGTGTATATAGAAGGTTCAGGAATACTCCCAATGTAATCAACATCACTATAGCCTCCTCTCTTTTTAAGTGAGGAGCACACATTAATCCTTGCTCTGTGCAGCCATTCATCATCCACTTTTGTAAAGACAGAGCAGCCCACTATTCAGAATAGTGATGTTGTGTACTTAATCTTTCAGTAATATTTGAGAATCTTGTAAATATATTTTGATATGTAAAAATACGTGAATTGCATACATGATACGTGCATACCTTGCTTAAAGTAAACACAAAGTTGGACTCACATTTTGGACTCCTGTGTCTTCCTTTGAATTCGTTTAATGTTATGAAGTAACAAAACATAACATTGGCAACAAGTTATTTTTAAAACAAACTTGAGATGACTACTGACCTGTTGAAGCGTAGTGAGACATTCGAGTAAAAAAGCGAGGAATAGCAAGTAAAAAATGCAGCCCAGCACATGCTGAGACGATTGAGTGCAGCGCACGTTCTGAAGATAACATGATCAAGTTTAAAAATAAGTCAAGAAACAGAAGAATTCACTGGCTCATGAAGAATGTGTACTGGGTGATAATAATCATAAAAAAGAGCAGAAATGGCTTGCTGTAATCAGAAAGATTGGCACATTTAATTTGACAAGGGATAACTTGCTCATGTATACTGAGCTAATTGAACAGTATTTTGAAGCCAATGAACTATCCAATGAGAAACAAGTACCATTTTTGCTGACTGCATTGGGTTTAAAGGCGTACAGTTTGCTTTGAAATTTAACTGTTCCAACCAAACCATCCAAAATGAGCTTTACTGATATTGTGAAAGTGATGCTGGAACATTTAGAACCAAAACCATTGCTGAATGCAGAATGCTTTATGTTTCATAAGCAGAATCAAAAAGAAGGTGAGTAGCATGTGTGGCTGAATTGATAAGATTGTGTGGGCATTATCAGTTTGGTGATGGGCTAAATGATGCACTAGGAGATCATTTAGTTTGTGGAATCTTACAGGAAAGCATTCAAAAACAGCTCCTAACTGAAGCAAAACTTACATTTAAAAGATCAGTTGAAATCATTGTATCAGCAGAAACCACAGACAGAGATGCAACTGAGCTGCAGTCGGGAATGAAAGTGACCGTGAAGAAAATTGCATTGTCTAGATGGAGACCTGCCTGGCCAAACAAATTATGTTACTTTTGTTGCAGGAGCTCACATACACCAGACCAATGCAGGTTTAAAAGTGAAACTTGGAGAAAAGGCAACAAAGTAGGACACAAACAATGAGCATATTATGCAGACAAAAATAAATAGACTTGACAGTGAATAGAAAAAGCTAAAAAGTCAAGTTGCGGTTTCAAAAAGAACACTAATTTGCATGCTGCTGATGAAAAATCTGATAATGATGAGCATGACACAGGACTGAGTAGATTTGAGATTTAACGTGTGAAATCTAATAATTGACAAGCAATATGGCTTATACCAGATGTAAATGGCATATTCATTAAAATGGAATTGGACACTGGCTCAGCTGTTTCAGTAATTCCACAAAATGAGTTTGAACTGTTTTTCAGAGATACTAAAGTCAAGCCTGCAGACATCCAGCTAAGAACTTACGCTGGAGAAAAGATACCTTCTGTTGGAATGGCATTTGTAACAGTGAAATACAACAATCAAGAAGTCATGTTGGGTTTGTATGTGGTAAAAACAAGAGAATCAGCATTCTGGTGATGTGATTGGCTGAGATAACTACAAGTTGATTGGAGATCCATCCCCCATGTTCATGCCACATTTCCTGCAATGGAGGGAGCTGAAAGTGAATTAAGAAAGATACTGGATGATGCCAAAACAGTATCCATGCTCTACACCGTGAACCATGGCCCAGCAAAGGGTAAACAGGCATTGGTGCCAAACTCTGTGCCTCTGGTTGAAGAACATATTGGACTGAGAAAGGACCATGCTGCTCAGGGGAGCATGAAAGTTAAAAGAGTAGTGGTCCGACTACAAAAATTATTGTACGTGATGTATCTGAAAAAGCTTCTGGTATGTTAATTAGACAGTTATTTGCAAGATAAGACTTGGTTTTAAGCGGGAAGAGAGTTCAAGGAGATTTCAGAAAAGTTGCAAACATTCGGCATTTGTGAGTATGAAGAACCAGAATCTACTCTGCATGCATTAAGGTCATTGCATGAACTTCAAGTGGCAGAAAAAGGCTGCTTGTAAAAGTAGATGCAAAGATCAAAGTTCAGCTGGATGAATGGAAGGCCAAAAGGAAAGGAGTCAATAGAGATACAAAAACAGAGGATTTCTCAGATGATGTTGTGGACATGGAAACCAAGAGGAGAGATCAGATACATAAAGGAAGCAATAGAAAGATTAATCAGAGAATACTCCAGTGAACTAAATGCACCTTCCCAAGATCAAAACGACAGGAAGAAAAAGAGAAGAAAGGTGTCCAGAACAGTCAGATGACTTCCTGCAGTCTCAGAGTCAACCCCTACAACCACCATGGAGGCGGCCCCAGAACCTGAAATTGTTTCCCAACCACAAGTCTCACCTGTCAAGCAGAGTGATCCCCCTTGTCAGGAAAGACATTATCCCATAGGAGTAATGGGTATAGATTGGATGCATTCTCTGTTGAGTTGGATTGTATAGCTAAGCAGGGAGCAGGGAGGAGTGTTGCGTATTTAATATTTCAGTAATATTTGAGCAATCATGTAAGTATATTGTTTGATTAAGCATTCTTTGTTGTTTATATAATTCATTCTGTTTATATGTAAAATACGTGAATTGCTTGCGTCATCATGCCACCACGTGATACGTGCACGCCTCGCTTAAAGTAAACACAACGTTAGACTCACATTTCGGACTCCCATGTCTCTCTTTGAATTAGATTAATGTTTTGAAGTTACAAAATATAACGTGTTTCTTGTTTAGAGCTGTTGATTTCAGAGTTTGTGATTTAAAGGTCACACTTCAAGTGCCTGTGGTTTCTGTGCAAAATTGTGCAGTTTATTTCTGACATACTCAATCCACTGCAGTATATACATTGAAAAATTATTGCTCTATGCCTTACAGTAAACTTGCCCTCATGTCCTGTACACTGACTTTTTAGTATATGCTGAAATTCAGAATTCACATACAATTCAAGCATCTATTAGCTGCTAAAAAGAAAGAAAAAAATTTCAATTGAACACTATTCAACATGTTATAAATACGACACTATTCACAAAATACTTGAAAATGTATACCAAGCATTGCCTATAGATGCATTCCAATCACAATGTCATCACACCATATAATACATTTCAAATCACTTCATAAGCATAGATCAACAGGATAACCTCATATACCCTAATGGTCTCAGCTCTGTGAGGCACTTGAATGAAGAAAATAATGATCACAAGCAGAATATTAGTCGATAAAGATTTATGTGTTCTGGGGATAGTTATAGATGGATTGATATTTTCTGTGCACTGTGTAACTATTAGTTAGGAGGATTTGTCTTTTATGCAGAGTTCAAAAAATTGCTTAGGGACGCATCCCTGCCTTAGTGAAACTGGAAAGGAGATTAAAAAACCCTTTGATGTAGTTTTCATCGTCTGTTTCAATGCTGTACTGAGATAATTGTTAGCCCTTGAGATTAGCATTGCCGAGTAGTGGAGGGGCTTGAATATTGACCTTTGCAATTATTCAAGGTTAAGAACTATTCAGGTCAAAAAATACTTAATAATTTTACACTTCAACTGTGAATCAGCTGGTGTCGTCTATTGTGTCCAGTACTTCCATTGTGGCCTCCTTTACATTGGTGAGACCAGTTGTAATTTGGGAGCCCGTTTTGTCGAGCATCCCCCACCATCTGCCACAAGCGGGACTTCCCAGTGGCCAAATATTTTAATTTCAATTCCCATTCCCGTTCCAATGTGTCGGTCCATGATCTTCACTTGTGCTAAGACGAGGCCACCCACAAGGTGGAAGAGCAACACCTTATGTTCCATCTTGGTAGCCTCCAGTCTGATAGCATGGAATTTTGTTTTCCAGTAAACAAATTCTCCTCTCCCCACTTATTCTCCATTCTAACTTCTACCTCTTCTCAACTGCCTGTTACTATGGGACCCCTCTTCCTTCTCTTTCTCCCATGGTCCACTCTCATCTCCAATCAGATTCCTTCTTCTTCAGCCCTTGACCTTTCCCACCCACCTGGCTTCACCTATCACCTTCCAGCTAGCCTCCTTCCCTCCCCCTAGTCCTGACGAAGGGTCTCGGCCCGAAACGTCCACCGTACCTCTTCCTAGAGATGCTGCCTGGCCTGCTGCGTTCACCAGCAACTTTGATGTGTGTTGCTCCTTACACTGACCTCATTATGTCAGACACCATCTCTTAAAGTGAATACAACACCGCAATGATGGTGTCTGTGAATTATGTAGAATACTTTCTATCACAAACAATATGTGTCATCTGTTACACATTACATTACCGTACAGTCTCACCTTGGCATTTAATGACATTATCCTTACGAGATTCCTAAACATCAACATGGTGAGGTTTTGGCTATCATCATGTACCAAACATATAACTAGACCCTCATATAAGAGCAGGTCAGAGGCTGGGTATCTCCTAACTTATCTCCTTATTGTTGAAAGCCTTTCCACCATTTGCAACACAAATTATTCATGTAATGGAATATTGCCCATTTGCTTGGATAATTGCAACTCTCATAACATCTGAGACGCAGAATAGCAGCCAAGATAAAATGGTGGAATTTATTGGCATAATCACGAACAAGTATTAAATCCAGTACAAAACAGTATGAGTACAGGACATTTCGTTGATGAGACACCGTAATATTACTGGTTCATGCTTTATCATTGCTATTTCCCAAGCCCCTAATGCCTAGATGAAAAGGAAGGAGGATTGTCTCCAGATACACGTTCCTTGCCATTTGGACTTTGTAATTTATAGTGAGTTTTCATCCCTGTGGCTAAGTCATTATGCTAGTTTAACAACAATTTATTCATGTGCAAGTGCCTTCACCAAGCAGAATATGACTATCACAAAGGCATTTGCTAGCATCCTTTTCAAGTATTTGATAGGTTTCAATGAGATTCCCCCATTCTTCTGAATTCCAGTGAATTGAGGCCCAGAGCCATCAAACACTCCTCATATGATGAGCCTTTCAATGATGGAATCATATCCTTTAATTCTTTTGTGTCTCAATATTTATCTACCTCTTTCTTGATATATTCAACAACACAATTCCACTGTCTTTAGTGGTAGAGAATTACTCTGGTTTGCCACTTTCTGAGCAATTAAATTTCTCCTCAAACAAGTGCTACAACTGCCCCTACACCTCCTGCCTCACTACCATTCAGGGCCACAAATAGTCCTTCCAGATGAGGCAATACTTCATCTGTGAATCTGTTGGGATCATTAATATATCTGGTTCTCCCGACTGGCCTCCTGTACATCAGTGAAACCCGAAGCAGATTGGAGCACCTATGCTCCGTCTGCCAGACAAGGCAGCATCTCCCAGTCGCCACCCATTTTAATTCCACTTCCCATTCCCATTCCAACATGTCAGTCCATTGCCTCCTCTACTGCCATGATGAGGCCACACTCAGGTTGAAGGACTAGCACCTTATATTCCGTCTGGGTTGCTTCAGACCTGATGGCATGAACATCGATTTTTCAAACTTCCAGTAACTGACCTCCCCCTCTACTTCACTATTCCTCAATCCTGTTTCCCTCTCTCACCTTATCTCCTCACCTGTCCTGCACATCCATCTGGTGCTCCTCCTCTTTCCTTTTCTTCCATGTTCTTCCATCCTCTCCTTTCAGATTCCCCCTCCTCCAGACCTTCATCTCATTCACCAATCAATTTCCCATTTCTTTACTTCATACTCTACCCTTCCCCTCTCCTGGTTTCACCTATCAGCTATCACCTTGTACTTCCTACTCTGACTCCTCATATTTTTTTCCAGTCCTGATGAGGATTCTTGGCTCAAAAAGTCAACTGTTACATTCCTTTCTTTAGATGCTACTTGACTTGCTGAGCTCCTCCAGCATTTTGTGTGTGTTGCCTTAGATGTCCTGTATCTGCAGATTTTCTTGTGTTTAAAACTTCTCCTCATCTCTTACCCCAAATCCTGTTCTGGTGACTCCTTTTTCTGGACACTCTAGTGGGAGTCTAGGAACAGGGAGCACTGCCTCAGAATAGAAGAATGCAGCTTTAGAACAGAAATGAGGAGAAATTTCTTCAGCCAGAGGGTGGTGAATCTGTGCAATTCTCTGCAAAAGAAGTTGTAAAGGACAAGTCACTGGGCCTACTTAAAGTGGAGGTTGATAGGTTTTTGATAAGTAAGAGTGTCAAAGGTTAAGGAGAGAAAGCAGGACAATGGGGTTGAGAGGCCTAATAAATAATCCATAATGGATTAACAGAGCAGACTCAATGGGCTGAATGGCCTAATTCTGCTCCTATGTCTTATGGAATACTATAGCACAAAAGAAAGCCATTTGATATCTCATGCCTCTGCTTGTCTCACTGATAATCTTCTTCAATTAGTCCCACTCTCTTGCTTTTACCTCATAACCCAATACGTGCGTTTTTCCCTTACACAAGTTATTACTGAATACTGGGCGAGAACATCTGATTAAATGTCTGCCAATTGTACGCAACCACAACATAAAAGGTAGCAAATACAGTATTCAAAGTGTTATAACTCAATACATGGAGTATAAGGAATAAGGTGGATGATTTTGTTGTACTATTATAAATTGTCAGGTATGATGTGTGACCATCACTAATTGGTGGCTGAAGGATGGTTGTAGTTGGGAGCTGAATGTCCAAGGTTACATGTTGTATCAGAGGGACAGGAAGGTTGGCAGGGCAGGTGGCATGGCTCTGCTGGTAAAGAATGGGATCAAATCTGTAGAAAGATGTGATATAGGATTGGAAGATGTTGAACCCTTCTAGGTTGAGTTAGGACACTGCAAGGGTAAAAGATCCCTGATGGCAGTTTATATACAGGCCCCCCTACAGTAGCTGGGATGTGCAGCACAGACTACAACAGGAAAAAGAAAAGGCGTGTCAAAAGGGGAATATTATGATATTCACAGGAAATTTCAACATGCAGGTCGATTGGGAAAATCAGGTTGGTAGTGGATCGCAAGAGAATGAATTTGTTGAATGCCTATGAGATAGCTTTTTAGAGCAGTTTGTCATTGACCCGACTAGGGGATCAGCTAAATACTGGATTGAGTGTTATGTAGTGAAACAGAGGTAATTAGGGAGCTTAAGGTAAAAGAACCCTTCAGAGACAGTGATCACAATATCAAACACGACGAAATCTGCAGATGCTGGAATTTCAAGCAACAGACATAATATCACAATACGACTGAGTTCAACTCAAAATTTGATAGGGAGTAAGTAAAATCTGACATAGCAGTATTTCAGTGGTATAAAGGAAATTACAGTGGTATGAGAGAGGAGCTGGCCAAAGTAAATTGGAGGGAGATGCTGGCAAGGATGACAGTGGAGCTGCAAAGTCATGAGTTTCTGGGAAAAATGAGGAAGGTGCAGGATAGATGTATTCCAAAAACAAAGAAATACTGCAATGGCAAAATAGTACAACCGTGGCTGACAAGGGAAATCAAAGCTGGTGTAAAAGTAAAAGAGAAGGCATACGACAAAGCAAAAATTAGTGGGCAGGCAGAGGATTGGGAAGCTTTTAAAAACCTACATTGAGCAACTAAAAGAATCATTAGAAGTGAAAAGATGAAATATAAAGGCAAGCTAGAAAAAAATCAAAGTGAATCATAAAAGCTTTTTCAAGTATGTAAAAGAAAAATAAAAGAGAGATGTGAGTGGATATACGACTGGTAGAAAATGAGGCTGGAGAAATAATAACGGGGCACAAGGTGTCACCAGCACGGATTCAGCAGCGCCACAGATACAACAATTGCGCTTGGGAATATGCATGTGTTAGCTAATTATTATTATTTAATTGTGATAGTATTTAACTTCTTTCATTTCGCCATAGTATTTGTCGAGACCTGGACATGGACATAGCCACACTTCGTTATCTCCATTCTGCCTTGCCTGAGGAATTGTACTGTTGAGTTAACTGAATCTGAAGACTAGTGGTATTTGTTTAATTCTTAGTTGTTCTTTTCAGTCGCAGTGTAGGCTTCGTTCTCCATTTGAGTGTTTTAGTTAATGGCCCTGTTTGGCCTAGTGCTTATTGTTTTGTTTTCCTGTTAACACTATTCGCATTAAAGTCTGTGAACTATTGACCTGCTTCAGTGTCTCTCACTCCGCACTTGGGCCATGTCCGTACCTGGTTGACACAAGGAGATGGCAGATGAATTGAATGAGTATTTTGCATCATTCTTCACTGTGGAAGATATTAGCAGTGTGCCAGATGTTGAAGGGTGTGAAGGAAGAGAAGTGAGTGCAGCTACTATTGCGAGGGAGAAGATGATCAAAAGTGACTGAAGGTGATTGAAAGACCTAAAGGTGCTTAAGTCATCCGGTCCAGATGAACTGCACCCTAGGGTTCTGAAAGATGTAGTGGTAGTGTTCGGGTCACTCGTCTGAGTGCTACTGGCACCATATAACCCAGTACTACCTGTCACATGCTTGGGTGGTCGGCGACTAAATTGGCTCCCCCACCAGGCTTGCCTGGTGAAGAGTGTGGCTAGACACCCTGCAGGACGAAAAACAAGGCCTGTCAAAGGGCGGATGAACCCTCTCGTAGGGTCAACGGCCATCTGGCAAACACGTGCCGTGAAGCGTGGAAAGGGCATCCCTTGCATCAAAGCTTGGTCTGGCCATTCACTGCAACAGAACTTCCCCCAGCCGTCTTGGACCCCACCATGCTGCTGGATCCGGGAGGGGATGTCGAGAGGGTGGGTCTGG
This sequence comes from Mobula hypostoma, assembly GCF_963921235.1. Taxonomy (NCBI): domain Eukaryota; kingdom Metazoa; phylum Chordata; class Chondrichthyes; order Myliobatiformes; family Myliobatidae; genus Mobula; species Mobula hypostoma. Next base: position 65,489,011 of record NC_086103.1, on the reverse strand, counting down.
ACCTGTGCAACCCCTTACTCACCTAAAATCTATTCACGCACATCCTGTTCCTTTCTGAGGAGTGGAGAAAATGTTTCCATCATCATCCTATGGGATGGATAACCAGAGAGAGAGGGAGTGATTGTGGAGGCATTAGTAATGATCTTTCAAAAATCATTGGACTCTGGTATGGTGCCAGAAAACTGGAAAATTGCAAACGTCACTCCACCCTTTAAGAAAGGAGGAAGGCAGCAGAAAGGAAATTATAGACCAGTTAGCCTGACCTCTGTGGTTGGGAAAATGTTGGAGTCAATTGCTAAGGAATACTTGGTGACACAGCACAAGATAGGACAACGTCAGCATGGTTTCTATCAGGGAAAACCTTGCCTGACAATCTTGTTGGCATTCTTTGAGGAGATTACATGTATGATATTTAAAAGGGATGCAGTAGAGATTGTATATTTGGACTTCAGAAGGCCTTTGACAAGGTGCCACACATAAGGCTGCTTACTGAATTAAGAGCACTTGCTATTACAGGAAAGTTAGTGGCATGGTTAAAGTATTGGCTGATTGGTAGAAGTCATTGAGTGGGAATAAAAGGATCCTATTCCGGTGGCCTGCCAGTGGCTAGTGGTGTTCCACAGGAGTCAGTGTTGGAACCACTTCTTTTTATGCTGTATGTCAATGATTTAGATGATGGAATAGATGGCTTTGTCGCCAGGTTTGCAGATGATATGAAGATTGGTGGAGGGGCAGATAGTGTTGAGGAAACAGGTAGTCTGCAGAAGGACTTAGACAGATTAGGGGAATGGGCAAGAAAGTGTCAAATGAAATACAATGTTGGAAAATGCATGACCATGCACTTTGGTAGAAGAAATCAATGTGTAGACTATTTTCTGAACAGGGAGAGAATACAAAAATCTGAGATGCAAAAGGAATTGGGAGTCCTTGTGCAGAACACCCTAAAGGTTAACTTGCAGGGTGTGTTCATTGTGAAGAAGGCAAATGTATTGTTAGCATTGATCAAGAGGTCTAGAACTTAAGAGCAGGAATGTGATGTTGAGGCTTTATAAGGCACTGGTAAGGCCTTATCTTCAGTATTATGAATAGATTTGGGCTTTTTATCTACAAAGATGTGCTGGTGTTGGAGAGGGTTCAGAGGAGGTTGACGAGGTTGATTCTGGGAATGAAAGGGTTATTTTATGATGAATGTTTGATAGTTCTGTATCTATACTCGCTGGATTTTAGAAGTATGAGAAGGATCTCATTGAAATCTTTTCAAATGTTGAGAGGCCTAGGCAGAGTTGATGTGGAAAGGATGTTTCACATGGTGGGGGAATCTAGGACAAGAGAGAACAACCTCAGCAAAGGGTGTGTCCAATTAAAACGGAGATGGGGAGAAACTTCTTTAGCCAGAGGGTAGTGAATTTGTGGGATTTATTACCACAGGCAGCTGTGGAGTCCAGGTTGTTGGGTGTATGCAAGACAGAGTGTGACGGGTTCTTGATTGGATACGGCATCAAAGTTACAGGGAGAAGGCTAAGAAGTGGGGCTGAGGACAGGAAAAAAGGGCAATCATGAATGAATGGCAGAACAGACTTGATGGGCGAAGTAGCTTAATTCTGCTCCTGTGTCTTATGGTCTTATGGTCTAATACACTCACTATCCAACATGGTGGAGGTGGACCTCTTCCTTTGCCCAAGAGACAATGCAGTGAAGCCACATTCTTCTGATATGTGGACCAGCAGGATTGATGTATGCAGAATGATTCCTTCTGTTATGGCTGTCAAAAGTGAACCACATGGAAGACCTAAATAGGAGATATAAAAGTATATTTTCAAAACAGCATATCTTCTGGAAACAATCTAGTTCACCTTTGCCGCTACAACTTTTTATACTTTCTAAACAGAAAGATAATGGTAAACAATTAACCACGGCTTCAATGGCTATCATCTCCGACTTTAACATTTGAATATGGACAGACAACCTTGTAGAATTTTATATTTACAATGGTAGCCTATCCCATCCAACAGAATTATTTGAATATTAAATACTAGTGGCTGGTCCAAGGGCTTCTGACCATAAACTCCAGATACCCAGAATATTCCTCTTTTGTTTGAGTGTTGAGAGCTGTATGACTGCATATGTATACTTCCAATTTTGATACTTTTGCATTATGAAGGCACTACTGAAGTTAAGTAACAGCTTTCTGGAGGTTAATAAGGCAAAGAAATACAACTATATACTTCATTAGTAACACTTTTTCTGTGGTAAATTATCACCATAAACAATGAAGAAGTGAGTGAAGGCAAGGCTGATTCAAGGGTTGAGCTGAGCAGGTGAGATGCCAAGTCAGAGCATGGCACATTTGAGGAGAAGTGAGATCGAGGCATGGGTCGAGGAGGATCAATATTCTTGCAGACAGACTTACTAGAGCTGTTGGGAGTGATTTAAACTAATATGGCAGGAGGATGGGAACCAGTTTGATAGAGCTGGGGATGAGCCAGCATGTTTACAAGTAGATGATGGGTGTAACATGAATGTAAGGGAGGACAAGCCAATGATTGGGTACAAATGCAGATAGAGCAAAGAGTTAAATTGTACCACAGATGAAAAATTCAAAAGGATGAAGAATGCAGGACTGAAGGTGCTGTATTTAAATGCATGTAGCATTCGGAATAAGATGGACGAACTCATGGCGCAATCAGAGATTGGTCGGTATGATGTTGTGGGCATCACTGAGCCGTGGCTGAAAGGAGGCCATAGTTGGTAGCTTAACATCAAAGGATATACTTTGTATTGAAAGGACAGGCAGGAAGGTGTAGGCGGTGGTGTGGCTCTGTTGGTAAGAGATGGAATTACATCTTTAGAAAGAGATGACATAGGGTCAGAGAATGTTGAATCTTTGTGGATGAGGTTAAGAAATTGCAAAGGTAAAAAAGACCATTATGGAAATCATATATAAGCCTCTAAATGGTAGCCAAGATGTGGGTTTAAGATTGCCAAGGGAGCTGGAAAAGGCATGTAATAAGGGTAATGACACACACTTGTAAGGGGATTGGGAAAATCATGTTGGTGTTGGATCACAAGAGAGGGAATTTGTTGAATGGCTACAAGATGGCTTTTTAGAACAGCTTGTGCTTGAGTCTACTCAGGGAAAGACTATCTTAGATTGGGTGTTGTGTAAGAACCCAGATCTTATTAGGGAGCTTAATGCAAAGGAATCCTTAGGAGGCAGTGATCGTAATATGATTGAATTCATACTGCAATTTGAGAGGGAGAAGTATATGTCCGATATATTGGTATCACAATGGAATAAAAGGGAAAAAAGAGGCATCAGAGATGAGCTCGGGTGGATTGGAAGAGGATACTGGTGGGGATGATGGCAGAGCAGAGATGGCTGAAGTTTCTGGGAATAGTTCACAAGGCACAGGATAGATATGTCCCACAGAGAAAAGTTTTCAAATGCAGGGATAGGCAACCATGGCTGACAAAGGAATTTAAGGACTGCATAAATGCCGAGGAAAGGGCGTATAAGGTAACAGAAGTGAATAGGAAGTTGGATGATTGAAAAGCTTTTAAAATCCAACAAAAGGCAGCCAAAAAGCTGTATGAAGGGAAAAGATGAAATATGATGGCAGGCTAGCCAATAATATAAAGCAGAACACTAAAAGGGAGGTGAGAGTTGATATTGGACCACTGAAAATTGGCAGAAAATCCTAATGGGTACTTTGCATCTGCCTTCACCGTGGAAGAAACTAGCAGTGTGCCAGAGCTCTGTGAGTGTCAGGGAATAGGCGTGAGTGCCATGGCTATTACAAAGGAAAAAGTGCGAGGCAAACTGAAAGGTCTTAAGGTGGATAAGTCACCTGGGACAGATGGACTACATCCCAGAGTCCTGAGAGAGGTTGCTGAAGAGATAACAGATACACTGTCTCATAATCTTTTAATAATCACTTGATTCTGGCATTGTCCTGGAGGACTGGAAGATTGCGAATGTCGCTCCACTCTTTAAGAAGGGAGGAAGGCAAAAGAAATGAAATTATAGGCCTGTTGTTGGGAACGTGTTGGAGTCTATTATTAGGGAAGAGGTTTCGGGGTACTTGGAGACTAATGATAAAATAAGTCAAAGTCAGCATGGTTTCAGTAAAGCGAAATCTTGCCTGACAAATCTGTTAGAGTTCTTTGAGGAAGTAACAAACAGGGTGGACAAAGTAGAGTCAGTGGATGTCATTTACTTGGGTTTTCAGAAGGCATTTGATAAGGTGCCACACATGAGGCTGCTTAACAAGATAAAATGCTATGGCATTGCAGGAAAGATACTGGCATGGATATAGAAATGGCTGACAGGCAGGAGGCAACAAGAAGGAATAAAACGATCCTTTTCTGCTTGGCTGCTGGTGACTAGTGGTGTTCCTCAGGGTCAGTATTGGGACCAGTGCTTTTTGCATTGTGTGTCAATGATTTAAATAATGGAATTGATGGCTTTGTGGCAAAGTTTGTGGATGATATGAAGATATGTGGAAGGATAGGTAAAGTTGAGGAAGCAATGCGATTGCAGCAGGACTTAGACAAATTGGAAGAATGGGAAAATAAGTGGCAGATGGAATACAGTGTTGGAAAATGTATGATGATTCATTCTGGTAAAAGGAACAATAGTGCAGACTATTATCTAAATGGGGAGACGGTTTAAATATCAGAGATGCAGAAGGAGTTCTCACGCAAGACTCCCTGAAGGTTAATTTACAGGTTGTGTCAAAACTGTATGCCAGTTGAATAGCCCCTGGGCTTCATGCCTCCATATGGTTCCTAAGTACAATGGTGGTTGTCCCTCCTCCACAGTGGTTGTCCCTCCTCCACCGATGCCTTAACATTCAAGACTTTTCGCCAGCTTTAGCCGGAAAGTTAATTTTTTCCAAAGTCAGTCTGGTTAGCAGCAACCATCAGGTGCCTGTGTGTTCGGAGGACATACCCAGAACGTCTGTGATAACCCTTTCTGGCCTTTTTGAATTTCTGGGCATGCCGTTTGGAATGAAAAATGCCGGTGATAGAATTTCCAATGGCTGATGGACTCTGTATAACAAGACTCAGATTTTCTTTATGTTACCTGGATAACATTCTTGTTGCCAGTGCATCCGGATCTGAACAAGCATCTCATCTCCACACATTTTCCGAGCGCTAAAGCTAACTCAGGTTGATTATTAACCCTGCTAAATGCCATTTTGGGTTGTCAACCATTGAGTTTCTCGGCCACTGTATTTCTGCAGAAGGTGTGAAACCCCTCCCATCAAAGGTAGCAACTATTATGGATTTCCCACCACTCTGCACAACTGAAAAACTACCAGGAGCCTTTAGGCATGGTGAATTTTTATCTCTGCTTCATTCCCTGAGCTGCTGAACTTATGCTCTCTCTGGATAGAGTGCTTAAAGGCAATATTTCTAATCAAGTGCTTGACTGGTTAGTGGACATGACCCGCGCATTTGATGATACCATACGAGCTTTTCGTAACACAGCCCTACTGGCGCTCCCACTCCCCAACACATCCATAACCATTACAACTGACACCTCAGTCTATGCTGTGGATGTTGTGCATGAACAATTGGTTGGAGGCATGTGGCAGCTGCTCGCTTTCTTTGGTTGTCAGCTCCATCCCCCAGAAAGGAAGTACAGCATATTTGATTGTGAGCTTCTCAGTCTCTATCTGGCCCTCTGTCATTTTCATTTACTTCTAGAGGGTTACCACTTCACAGCGTTGTTGACCATAAACTTCTCATGTACATGATGGCCAAATTATCAGACCCTTAGTCTGCATGGTAGCAACACCACCTGTCTTACATATCCAAATTCACAACAGATATACAACATACCAAGGCCAATTGCCTCTCACGGCTAGCCATTGAGGCTGTACACATAGGGGTTGATTATGCTTGCACGGCAGCCAACCAAGTTACCGACCCAGAGGTCCAGGCCTACCGAACGGCAATTGCAGGCTGGCTGTTGGCTGACATTAAGTTCAGGGAAGCTGGGATTTCTCTCCTGTGCAATGTTCCAACCAATTGTTCTCACCCATAAAGTCCGCAAACTGGATTTGGACAGTTTTCGAAGCTGTACGTGACCTCTCACATCTGGGCTGGAAGGCCTCATGGTAACTGGTTGCACTAAAGTTTATGTGGCACAGCCTTAGAAAGGACATGAGTGATTGGACTGTAGCTTGTGTGGTCTGTCCGTGGGCAAAAATTAACCGTTATGTCCAGGCACCATTGGCACCTTTTGAGGTCCCTGAGTGATAGTTTGACCCTGTCAATGTGGACCTTGTTGGTCTGCATCCCCTCACTTGCGCTTTCATGCACCTTCTTACCATGGTGGACTGTACCACCGTGTGGCCAGAGGTTGTCCCTCCAGCATCAACAATGGCTGCAGACGTGGCTCGGGTGTTCATCAGTACCTGGGTTTCTCAGTTTGGCACCCCATCTGATATTTCCTTTGACTGTGTTCCCCAATTCATATCAAACCTCTGGACTGCAATGGCCCAGAACCTCAGCTTAGGATACATCACACCACAGCATATTACCGCAGTCAATGGCCTATGAGAGTGGTTTCACCACTTCTGAAAGACTGCTCTGAGACTTCCCTGACCGATGAGATGAGTTTCAGCATGATCATCTCTGATAGGTTCTGCTGGGGCTCAGAAAGGCTCCAAAAGAGGACCTGCAGTCTTCTCTGGCTGAGTTGGCATATGGGCAGCCAATATGGGTGCCAGGTGGTTTCAATCCTGATGCCATGACCACCTGGTCAGCCTCTGAGCAATATTTCACCCTCCTCAGTAAATTCAATTCCTTTTCACCTGTTCCTACCTCCCATCACGGAGTATAACACTCTTGGGTTCCTGTTGACCTACATTCCACCTCATTTGTTTTCGTCCACCGTGATGCACACCAACGTCCCCTTAGGCCCTTTTACGATGGCCTGTTCCACGTTTTGGAATGGGGAGGAAAGACATATCATAAATGAGAGGGTAAACCTGAATGTATTTCGGTAGATCATCTTAGACTGGCCCACCAAGTTCTGGAGCATTCTGCTGCCATGTACCTGGCGTCACAACATGACCATGAGCGTGCCAACCCACCTTAGGACAAACCAGAGGCACCTGCAGTTCCTCCACCCATGGAACACAGGACCTGAGCCAGGGGGCTCGTCCTAGCTCCAGGCAAACTCACAATGCTGGTTGTAGTGAATTCTGGGGGGAAGGGGTGCCTGTGCAGGGTAACATAATTGGGAGAAATGTACATGATTCACAAACACCAAAATGAGTTTTGCTTTAAGAGGCTGGTCTGATGTGATGATATTATGTAAAAGATTTTTAGCACACTTTTTTGTGTAGGTTTTGGAGTTCAATGAAATGTGTTACAGGATTCATTAAACATAAAACACCTTACTTCACTTTATTTGCGGAAACTCTCAAGTCCACTCAGTTTGAATGAGGTGCGTATTTGTTTACGCCAGGCTGTTCATCACCTCCTGCCATAATAGGATTTTCATTGACAAAGACTATAATAGAAATTGCATCAGAAGGCCATTTTTTGCACCTCTTCCCCAAACCACCACGTGCCCCCGCCTCCGCACGTTATCTTTTCCTATTTTTACTTTTAGACCACATGTATATATATTTTCACTTCATTTTTTAAGGCAGAACAACATCTCACCCTGAACACCGGTGTGCCTCAAGGCTGTGTGCTGAGCCCTCTTCTGTACTCCTTTTTCACCTATAATTGCATTCCTGTACATGGTTCTAACTCCATAATCAAGTTCGCAGATGACACCACGGTGATTGGTCTGATCAGAGGGGATGACGAGACGGCCTACAGGGACAAGGTCCAGCACGTGGCTGCGTGGTGTGCCGACAACAATCTGGCCCTTAACACCCAGAAGACCAAGGAGATCATTGTGGACTTCAGGCATGCCAGGAGTCACACTCACGTCCCCATCTACATCAATGGAACTGTAGTGGAGCGTGTATCAAGCTTCAAATTCCTTGGTGTCCACATTTCCGAGGATCTCACCTGGTCCCTGAACTCCTCCATCCTGATCAAAAAGGCACAACAGCGCCTTTATTTCCAGTGGAGGATGAAGAAAGCTCACCTCTGTCCCAGGATACTGACTGACTTTTACTGCTGTACCATTGAGAGCATACTCACCAACTGCATCTCAGTGTGGTATGGCAATTGTCCCATATCGGACCGCAAAGCACTCCAGCGTGTGGTGAAAACTGCCCAGCAGATTATTGGCACCCAATTGCCCACCATTAAGAACATCTGCCATAACCGCTACCTGGGCAGGGCGAAAAGCATTATCAGGGATGCATCTCACCCTAAGCATGGACTTTTTACTCTCCTCCCATCCGGTAGGCGCAACAGGAGCCTCCGCTCTCACACCAGCAGGCACAGGAAGAGCTTCTTCCCTGAGACTGTGACACTGCTGAACCTCACATCACAGCACTAAGCAGTATTGCATCCGTATTGTACTGTCTCAGTACTTTTATATTTGTGTGCTGTAGCACTCTTTTTATTAGCAGTTATTTTGTAAATAACACTATTCTTTGCATTTCTGATCAGATGCTAAATGCATTTCATTGGCTTTGTATCTGTACTCGGCACAATGACAATAAAGTTGAATCTAATCTAATCTAATTACGAAGATTGCGGAAAGCCAAAGATATATTTTGGGGTGATAGCAAGTGTACAGTTTGCAGGATGTCCCAGTGACCATCCATTTTAATTTGACTTCCCATTTTCATTCTGACATGTCAGTCCATGGCCTCTTCTACTGTCACAAAAAAACATCACTTGGGTTGGAACGTAGCCTCCAATCGGTTGACATGAACATCAATTTAATTAAGTTCTGGTGACTTCCACTCTCCCCGATCTTTCTTTTCTAATCCCCTTTCACTCCTTTTCTTCTCACCTGTCCACCACTTTTCTCTGGTGCCTCTCCTTCCCCTGTTCCTTTCTTCCTTTCTTCCATCATCCACTGTCCTCTCCAATCAGATCCTTTCTTCTTCAACCCTTCAACCTATCACCTCCAAGCTTATTACTTCATTCCCTCACCAGCTTTCACCTATTACCTGTCAGATTATACATCTTCCACTCTTCTCATCTTCTTATTATGGCTTCTTTCCCCTTCTTTTCCAGTCCTGATGATGCAGTTTTGGCCCAAAATGTTGACTGTTAGATGTTGCCTGACTTGTGTGTTGCTCAAGATTTCCTGCATCAGCAGAATCTCTTACGTTTAAGAACATAGAACATAGAAATCTACAGCACATTACAGGCACTTTGGCCCACAATGCTATGCCGACCATGTAAACTACTCTAGAAGCTACCTATAATTTTCCTACTGCATAGCCCTCTATTTTTCTAAGCTCCATGTACCTATCTGAGTCTCTTAAAAGACCCTATTGTATCCACTTCTACCACTGTTGCTGGCAGTGCATTCCACATACCCACCACTCCCTGTGTGAAAAACTTAGCTTTGGCATCCCCCCTGTGCCTACTTCCAAGCACCTCAAAACCATACCCCTTGTGATAGCCATTTCAGCCCTGGGAAAAAGCCTCTGGCTAAGATTGCCTTGATAGTTTTTAGCTTCCTTCTAGTCACAGGTTTGTTTGAAGGCTGAACATTTTATTAATTTCCCTCTCTATCCAGAAAGGGTGTTGAAAGATGTGTCACTTATACATGCAGAGAAATTTATAACAGTTGATAAATTTTGAAATTTGATTTTATTAGGCTAAGGGCAAACTCTTTGGATGTGGAGATGAGTCTCAACCACTTATTAATGTTTCACATTCAGGAAACTGGCTTCCAGAATTATTGCTGCTTGCTACTTTTGAGAAATTGAAGGACTCAGAATCTTCTGATTCAGAGGACGCTAATGATGCATTTGGGGAATTTTATTCCAAAACATAGCTCAGATAAATTAATCTATTATTAGAGATTTTTAATTACATTATTAACAAGGTTACTGTGTGTAGGATTCTCGAGGCTATGTACTTCAATCAGCACAAAGAATTAACCATTGGTGTTGCTGAGCAGAAAGAAAGCTGTGGAATTCCTTCTTTGTTCAACTTTTTCTCTTTGTTTAAGGCCTTAATATAAATGACCTTGCTGGTTTCATAAAATTGATAGTGTTACTGAAATAAGTATGTGATGATGCAGACATGATAGATTTAGATCTGACCTTTAAGTTACCCCAGAAGCAGCCTGAATTCTTATCACTGTCCAGGACTGCTGTCAGCCATTGAAGTATCCAGATAATGTGCTGGCAGATATTGGGTTGACTCTAATGTCTGCCACAGTGTTCCAGCTCTCTATTACTGATTGGATCTTGTTTGAATTATACTGATACAAATGATGAAACATTATCTGAAACATTCATTCTGTTTCTCTCTCCACAGATGCTACCTGCCCTGTTGTTTCCAACACCTTCTGGTTTTATATCAGGTTTCCACCATTTGCAGTAATTGCTTTTGCCCGTAATCATACTTGACGTATGTACATGGCAATTAAAATCACTCTGCTGTTAGCAATATTTTCACAATCAAGGCAATTTCTTCCACTACTACACTCTTGTAGACAACTTATATTTCAATGCTATTTTGGTTTAATGCAATTTTAAAAATTCAAGGAATTTTGTGTGATTTTATGGAAAAATAATTGAAAAATGAAACTTATTGAAGGTAGTTAATCTGGATTTAACATATGTGCCAAACCTACTACTTTTAAAGATACTTCTGCATAATTACTGAGGAAAAGTTCAGCTGAAATAGTGACTGATGATTAGGGTATGCCTTAATGGAAGTTAACAATGAAATATGAGGACTTGGAATTTGATTTAGGTTTCATTAGCCTGAATCTGTGCCATTTTTAAATTCTCCATCTAAAATTTTTAATTTTTTGCCATTTGGGTTTTCTATTAAGTGTATTATTAATTATTATTGATAATAAGCCATTTAAAATATTAGCATTTAATGCTATAATCCCTATTTACTTTGAAAATTAAGTAAATTCATTCTCTAGAGGTTAGCCACATTATTCCAGCCATAGCAAATATGCAACTATTTACTGTATATCAATGTATTATGCAACAGCCACTGAAGAGACACACTATGATTGCACTGATTATGCAAACCTTCATTACTGACGTGTTACAGTAACTTGTTGTAAAGCAACGGTAGGTTTATTATCCAAGCTAGATGGGAACTTGAAGAAATTGGTATATTCTTGAGCATCAAACATGATAATTTGCATTGGAAAGGCTTAAGAGTTAAGAGCTGCACACATACAGGAAGGGTAGAGCTCTTGTAGACATATCTGCAGAAAGATTATGGTGAAAAGCAATGTCCTTAATGGGGCTGGATGGCTGTACAATAGGCCAATTTCAATTCATTCACAAGCACTCACAGTTTAGTTGTTGGTCCAGTATACGTGGACAGGGCTGGAGAGTGGAGGTTATTGGGGACAGTAATAAACAGTTCTCCCCTTTTCTGATGAGGCAATAGAGTCCAATATTTCAGTGGCTATTTATTATCTGTCAAGTCTTAGTCAAATAGTGTGCAAAATTGCATGATGAATTCAGTGGAATGCTACTTAAGGAGAATAGACATTATCTGCACGAATGAAGATGGTAGACATAATTAGATGTAATACTGAACCATACATGGTCTTTTTCTATGTAGTAATAAATTACAATTAAAAGATTGAATTTTAGGCAATCTAATAGTATCGAGGGAAAAGTGAGTACATTTGTGAAATAAAGGGAAATAGGAAGACATGGTGACCACTGGCAAAAGGCAAACTGGACTGATGGATCTGTGCTTTCTTGTTTTTGAAATATTGTCTGGTCACATACCAGATGGTGATTGTCACTCTGGCTAATATATGCTCTTCAGCTATGACATTCTGAACTCAAAACATTATGCTAGGGGAATTGTTCTATCTGTTTTGATACTTGATCATGAAGCCACTGGCACTGTCAATCCACATCTCTTCTTTACCCTCGCAAACCTCAGTTTCTGTAAGAGCAAAGCACTGCAAATGGTGGAAATCTGAAACTAAAACAGAAAGTGCTAAAAATACTCAGCAGGTCAGGCCACATCTGAGTGTAGGGAAACAGAGTTAATGTTTCAGGTTGGAAGCAGATAAGAGAAGCTTTAAAAACTGCATGGAGAATGTTAGAGGAGAGAGACAGGGGATGTTTCTGATAGATTAAGATTAGGATGACCATGGAGATAAATTAGAAACAACCTAGAGGTACACTATTGCTCAGGCAACATCCAGCAATTATGCTGCATTCACTTTGTAATAGCTCTGTCAGTCAATGAATTATGGAAGATATATTGTAAAGCTGTCAGAGGGCTAACATGAAACATCGATAAACTGTTAGCTCATTGTTCAGCAGCCCTGATGGTTCGGCAAATGGTTCATTGGCTCTTGTCTCCTGGGCTCCTTTAAATTCACTGGGACTGTTTCATGTGCTCCCTTTTAAACGCACTAGTACCCTCTTTCCAGTGCTCCCTTTAATCTCACTTTGGTCCTACTTACAGTGTTCTTTTTTTAAATATATTGGGTTCACTATAAAATTCATTTATCACCATGCCACATTGAAAAAGAGTGAATTAAGTATGTGTCTGTTAAACTGGCATCACAATGGCAAAAGCGCCAGACTATTAAAGTTTTGCTGTATCTCTGATCTCATTTAGATTATTAGTCTTTGTTATGTCTTTGGCCTTTCTCTCAGTTGTGTGCAAAAATGCACCCCTAATTAAATGTTGGTGATAGCTTATTATGACCAAAGGATGAAACTGGAGAGTGAATGGTTGCAATTCTATCTACTTACTATTGCAATTTAGAATTTTGGAGATTTTTTTCATTAGTCATTTAGTTTTATCCAGAGCAGTTTATGCGGTCATCACCTGCACTCAAGTTTTGGCATGATCTGGCCAGCATGGTGAAACACTGCTTGGAGGTTCAGTGATAGAAAGGGGAGATTCAACTTCTTCCATGTAGAATTGGGGGCCATGGTAGAGAAAGGTTCAGAGAAGGAGAGATACCTGCATCAACAAGGGAGAAAAATACTCAATTACACAACTATTTCTTCCTGCTGCAATTTGGCTTAAAGCTCAACTCGACTTTCTTCCTATTCCTTATTCCAAACCAAATGGGACACTTAGCAAGGTGCCCACAACAAAATCGTCTTTTTCCTGGTCATTTCAATGCAGGTTGAATAACACAGAAGGTGTAGTTTTCAGGCAATTTCAGACCTTCCACCAAAATGTTATGCTGCCCCTTTAATGAATGGGCATCTAAAACAGCAATTCCTACTTTTCACATTCTCTCAGCTCAATGTACTTCGTGGTCATTTCTGGTCTTTTGCCACCAAGAATTATTTTGCTAATCTGGTTTCATTTATCTTGAGAATAATTTTCTCTCTGTCACATCTAAAATATTCTCCAAAAGTTATTTCGCTTTCTAATTGCGGATTAAAAATAAAGTGACTATGGTGGCCTGAATTGTGATCTTCCTTCCAAATGTCTTGGCTATGTAACTTCTTCATGTTTCTCTCAATAGTGTGGCTCACTTCATCCTGTTGGAAATACAAATTTTTTTTAGGATCTTTTTTCACCACTGTTAACGTAAGTTCTATTTGATTAGTGATTTTTCCACTCTCCAGACACAGGCGACAGTTCCAGTGATATCAAGGATTGCAATTGTCCATTTGTTATGTTCATTTATTTTCAGTAGTTTCATTATTCAGCACATGACAATTGTAATTTACAACAAAGAATCTCTTGAACTACAGATCATGAACTCCCATGTCAAACCCTGTTATTGAAAAATGACAAAATCTTTATTTTTAAAACAGTCTTGAGGGGCTATTTCTGTCCATAAAAGTGGCACAATCAACTTGCAGGTGATGGCTTCAGTCGTTTTCCTAAAATACATTGATTAATGACAAGGCTGTGCCCTGCAAACATATGTCAGAACTTGTTGTTTCATGCATTGCCTTATGGAAAGCATAAGGCAATGTATTGCCTTCTTGTGTTATGGAAATTTATTGGAGGCCAAAGCCAGATGGAAGATATTGTTAAAAACAGTGATGCAATTTGGTGTTTTTATGCACATCAAATACCAGAGGAAATTGATTTCTGAGTTATGTTAAAGAGCAACAGCCAATACACTTTGATATTCTAAAAGAAAAAGATATTTCATTCATGCTACGTGATCAAAGAGCAACACTGGCAAAGCTGACTCACTGCCTAGAGGAGGCAGTGGACCTTGCCCTTGGATTTTGCATTCTTATGACATTGATATTCTTGCAAAAACGTTTAGCTGAATAATTTGAGTCGGTGACAGAAAATGGATTTTGATATATTTCTAAATCAGGGCACAACTGGTAGAGCTGGACGGATGCCTTACTTAAGGCATTATTTAATCTTCAACTCAGGTCTTATCAATATTTGCATATTCTCCCTGTGAACTGCTGTGCTTCCCTGGATACTGCAGTTTCCCTCCATATTCCAAGGACATGCAGGTTAGTAGATTAATGTGCTTCTGTAAATTGCCCCGATATGTGCAGGCATGTGGTAGGATCTGCGGAGAGTTAATGAGAATGGGGCAGGGGAAATAAATAAAAAATAGGATTGACATAGGAGAGTGCAAATGCATGTTTGAAGGCTGGTGTGGACTCAGAGGGCATATTTCCATACAATACCTCTTTGATGGCAAGTTGACACAATCTTATTTTGTTGCCTTCACTTGCTTGCTCCTGGAAATTGTGTGTTGGTAAATTATTCCTTTTTCCCTGTGGCTGAAGGATATTGTAACCCTCAGAGACTGCGGTTGCTGGAAATCGTACCATTATTGGATACAGAGTCCAATGTTGACAGTTCTGTTTATTTACTGGATGAGTACAGCTTCTTAAATACTGTTGAAACAACACCCATCCAGGTAAGTAGTTTGTAATCAGGTTTGCTCTGCAGTGGAGTGGGAAATTTCATTATTAATGGTGTTTCAATTGACTTAAACATTGTAAAATTATCAGACCAATGCAGCTTTTAACTTTAATGATAGAGGAAGATTCATTAAAAGAGTTGTTACTGTTGAGGGGAAAGTGAATTGTTTGAAGGATTCTGACTGTGCAGTCTTGGGACTGGGATGATTAGACTCCAAGTTCTACATCAGCCTTTCAAGGATATCAAGAACAATTCCAGCTATCTAATACCTTTCTCATTATAATAATCAGCTTTCTTTATAGCATTTTTATTCTAATGTTTCAGTATCAATCAGTGTCCTTAGAAACTGAGAGGTTCTGGAAGGATTATGCCCTTAGTTAGATTAGAAAGTAGATTCTGATTAGCAGTCCTGATTTATTAATGCAAGCATTAAATGGTATATTTTCATTACATTCGGTATTATTGTAAAAATGTTTAAAATCCATGGAAATTTTTTTTTTAGGTTTTGCATATATCTTGGTGTTAACAATAAAATCAACACACCACTGGAGGTAAATGTAAAATGAAGCAATCCCACATGTTATATGGAACTAAAACAGGACTGTGCAGGAACAGGCCTTTTGGCTCTAGTAGTCTGTGTCAACAATGATGCCAATTTAAACTTTACATCTTTCTGCATGTGAACTACATCCCTTCATTCACTGCCTGTTCATGTATCTGTTTAAACACATCTGATTCCAGAGATGAAGGGGTTAACCTATGAGGAGAAACTGAGTCGCCTGGGACTATACTCTCTGGAATTCAGAAGAATGAGAGGGGATCTTATAGAAACGTACAAACTTTTGAAAGGGATAGATAAGATAGAAGTAGGAAAGTTGTTTCCGTTGGTAGGTGAGACTAGAACTAGGGGACATTGCCTCAAGATTCAGGGGAGAAGATTTAGGATGGAGATGAGGAGAAACTGTTTTTCCCAGAGTGGTGAATCTGTGGAATTCTCTGCCCACATACAGTTGGATAGATCTTTAAATCGTAAGGGAATTAAGGGTTATGGTGGAAAAGGCAAGTAGATGGAGCTGAGTTTACAGACAGATCAGCCATGATCTTATTGAATGGTGGGGCAGGCTTGATGGGCCGGATGGCCTATTCCTGCTCCTATTATGTTCTTATTATGAAATATTGGTATTGTATATGCTTCTTCCACTTGCCATGACAGTGTGTCCCAGGCATCTCCACTCTCTGCATGATCACACCTACCACAGAAATCTTTTAAGTTTTCTTCTCCTCATCTTAAAGTTGTGTCCTCTGGTGCCTGACAGACACAATTTGAGATTAAAATTCAGAGTATTTATCTTGTCCATACTTAGAATTCTATATATTTCTAACAGTTTGGCCCTCAGCATCTGATACTCCAGAGAAAAGTTTGCCCAACCTCTCTTTTTTGCTAATACCCTCTAATCTTGGTAATATTCTGGCAAACCTTTTGCACCCTGCCCAAAGCCTCCACATCCTCCTTCTAATGTGGCGACCAGAACTGCATATAATACTCCAAATATGGCTGAACCAAACGTTTATATAGATACTTGTTGATAGTTCTAAATTACTGTGCACAAACAGTACCCAGTTATCCTGTTGGATAGGCTATGATATGGATGTTCAACCTTGCCAACAGATTTAATAATCTGCTAATGCTCAATCTCTGAGCTGATGGTGGGGACTGACTATTTTTAATGCACTAGCAACAACCGCAAATGTTGCAAAAATAAATCCCCAATGTGATATCTGCTTCTAATAGAACAGAGACAATTTTATTTGTTCCACATAATCTATAGCACCACAAATAAAGTTTAAAAGAAATAATGGAGTTGATGCTTTTATCAAAAGTTAACATTTTCAACTGCAAATAATACATTGTTAAGCAATTGCAAGATGACTTGCCTGTCATGTACCCCATGGAATTTTAAAGGATTATACTGTATAAAACAGGTACAACACAGTTTGAGTCACTAATCAAAGAACTAGCACATATGAACGTCGTGCTCCACTATTTCAGTGGGCATGTAGGTTCGTTTTCAAAAAAAACACTTGTCAGAATATGAAATTTACTTATGATATTGTCAGGAGATTGCAAAATGTGCATTCTTATCAGTAATACCAGTAATAATTACCAGCTTTATCAGTAATCATCTTTAGACTGTCAAGTTTGTTCTGTATAAAAACTTCAAAATAGTCTAAATCTCTCTTAACAATTTCTCTTTTGGCTCCCCCCACTTTCTCCAAACTCAAAAGGTCACTATTTGCACCTGCATAGGCCCAGTTATTCTTACCTTTTCATTGACTACGTGGAACACGCCATGTTCCAAGCCTACAGTGATAACATTCCCCAACTCTTTCTATGCTACAACAAATTAGTGCTGCTTCCTGCACCTAAGCTGAGCTAATCAATTTCATCAGTCTTGTCTCCAATTTCCATCTTCCCTTCAAAGTCCATCTGACACCTCTTTCCCCCTTCTCAATCTCTCTCTCTCTCTCTCTCTCTCTCTCTCTCTCTCTCTCTCTCTCTCTCTCCATCTCTGGAGACAGACTATCTACTGATATATTTCATAAATATAATGACTCTCATATCTATCTTGATTGTACCTCTTCCCAACCTGTCACCTGTAAAAGTACTATTCCTCTTTTCTCAAATCCTCATCTCTGAGGCATCCTCTCTCAGGATGAGCCTTTCCATTCTAGAATATCTGAGATGTTCTCCTTCAAAAAATTGGGTTTCCCTTCTATCATTATTGATGCTGCTCTCAGCTGCATCTCCTCAATTTCCCACACATCTGCCCTCACCTCATCTTCCTGCCATCATAAGAGGTATAGGGTTCCCTTACCCACCACCACACTAGCCTCCATATCCAGCACATCATTGTCTGCAATTTCTGCCAGCTGCAACAGCAATCTATCACTAAACTCATCTTTCCATCCTCCCTACACTCCACTTTGACTCCCTCATCTAGTCTCCCTCCCCACTCATCTCCCTCCTGACACTTATCCGTGCAACTGCCCCAATTCCTCTTCTCTCACTACCCTTCAGGGCCTAAGGAATTTGTTCCAGGTGAGGTGACACTCCATCTGCGAAATCTGTTGGTGTCATTTACTGTATCAATGAGATGTGATGAGAATTAGAGAACTGCTTTAGTAAGCACCTTCCCTCTATCCGCCTCAAAAGGCAGGATATCATGACAATTACCCACTCCAATTTAACTTCCCATTCCCATTCCGACATCTTAGTCCATGGCCTCTTCTACTGCCATGATGAGGCCATAGTCAGGTTAGGGAAGCAACACCTCATATTCCAGTCACTTCCAATCTGAACATTGATTCCAGTAATTTCTCCCCTTCTTCCTTCTCTCCTTTTCCATTCCTCTCTCACCCCTCGCTTTCCTTTCTCCACTCATCACCTTCCTCTGGTGCCCCTCCTCCTTTCCTTTCTTCCCTGGTCCACTGTCCTCTCCCATCAGATTCCTTCTTCTTCAGCCCTTTACCTCTTCCACCTATCACCTCTCAGCTTCTTACTTCATCTTTGACCACCCACTGTCCTTCTCACCTGGTTTCACCTATCACGTGCCAGCTTGTACCCCAACCCTTGCCCTCTTCTTTCAGTTAGTCCTGACGAAGGGTCTCAGCCTGAAACGTTGAATGTACCTCTTCCTAGAGATGCTGCCTGGCCTGCTGCGTTCACCAGCAACTTTTATGTGTGTTGCCCCATCTTGTTACTTCAGCTTCTTCACCCTTCCTTTCCAGTTACAGTGAGGGGTCGAGCCCTGAAACATCAACTGTTCATTCCTCTCCATTGGTGCTGTTTGACCTGTTAAATTCCTCCAGCCCTTTGTGCTGGTTGTTTTAAATGACCCATTTTGTCTACTATCTGAAGAGATAAGCTTTACATTTATTTTCATTATTGATTACCAAGTTAAATATAAGCAAGTTATCTTTGATCCACATCCCTTTTTATAAATGACATGCTACTTTACAGTTATTTGTTTTCTTTTATTGATGTATCAATAAGCAGCATTATGCATACAGTCATAGAAAAGTACAACGCAGAAACAGACCCTTTGATCCATTTAGACCGTGCCAAGAGCACTTGAGCTGCCTTCTCCCATCAACCTGCACCGGGACCACAGCCCTCCATAAACTTACCATCCATGACCCTCTCCAAACTTCTCTTAAATATTGAAATTGAGCTCACATGCACCACTTGCGCTGGCAGCTCCTTCCACACTCACCTGTCATACTTACTCAAATTCTGTCCCTTAGTATTTTCAGGCACTCCTGATTTAAATAACTTTTTTATTGAATAAAAGTGGTACGGCCTTGCAATTCTTCCTTGAATAAGAAGCAAGTATAAAACAGCAGCAGACAAAGGAGGTACTGCAGATGCTGGAAATCTAGAGCAATACACACAATGTGCTGGAGGAGCTCAGCAGGTCAGGCAGCATCAATGGATGGGAATAAACAGTTGATGTTTTGGGCCGAGAACGTCCATCAGTCCTGATGAAGAGCTTCGGCCCGAAATGTTGACTGGTTATTCCTATCCACAGATGTTGACCAACTTGCTGAGCTCCTCCAGCACATTGTGTGGAAAAAAAACACAATATACTAGTACTTAAGTCAACGTTATTAGCTGGCTGCTGACAAATGATTTCCGCATGTGTTCACTGTGTAAGTTTATTGTACATGTAGTCTGTGTGATCCATCTTCTTTTGCACTGTTCTATATGTTAACCAGACCCAGTTCCCAGAGTCACACCAAGAACACAAACTAACTTGTATATTATTCTTCATTACTGGAGTTGTTAAAGGAGTGGTTCTAAGCTGGGACCACAGCCTGAAATAGCAGGGTAATTTACACTGGGCTTTCAGGAGGAGCACTACAACAGGAGCGAGTTGTGACGGTAGAGCTGGATTACTGGAATGCTCAGTACCCACATTTCCTGTAAAACTATCAAAGGCCCATGTTTCCTGTAAAACTATAGAAGGTCTCAGATGAATAATAATCAGGCACCCAGCTCATCATTGATTGGAGCTGAATCCATTGACATCTGCTCCGACGCATTCTCTGATGATAATGGGGTCTTTGATAATTGTGTCTTTTAGTGGGTGCATGATCAGGCCTGCTCCATTATGGCCTAGTTCAATATTCACGGGCCATGCTCTTTCTTTGCTATGCTTTTTTGACCTTGTTTGACTAAATATGACAGCTAAAATGATGTAAGATGGCTGTGATGTCAAACATTGTGATAGATAATATAACACGGTGCTATACACATACGAAATGCATGAACCAGAATTGCATTATTTACAAGGAGCACTTTAATGTCCTAACCAACACTTTTGGGATCTACCATTGCCTATAATTCAAGCTATGAGAAGCTTTAAAAGGCCTTGGCTTAGGAACTGCATTACAGCAAGAAAGATTTGCTGGATTCATCACTGTGTGGAATGGCAACAAATTTTCTGTCATGGACTCATCATTGCAACCTTCAGTACTGATCTGGTGCTATCCTTTGTTCACACAATGTGAGTCATAGGATGGAACTTCAGGGAGGTGAGAGAGGGCCAGCAGTTGGAATTCTGTTCAGTGTCTGGGTGGTTGGCAAGATTTTCAGGTGGGTTCCAGGCAAACCTTTATTGCAGTAGTGCATCAGTACTTGACAGAACTGGGTTCTGGGCATTGGGTTCCAGGCACGGTCATATTCCTGTAGTACTTCAGTACCTGGGAGAACTGGGTTCCAGGGATTTGGGCAAACAGTGCCAGGAGCTTTGGGGCATGATGTGTCAAAGCTTTGGGTGATTGGGAAACAATACAGACTTATGTTAATGCTGTGCTAATTATCACACTGAAATTAATTTTTTTTTTGCCATGAGTACCCAATGACACTCTGTTCTGTAAAACCATGGGTGGAAATTCCCAGCAAACCTTGTCAGATGTGCAAATTCAATTTACACTGGAAGAGGCCAGACTGATTTTGCTGAGTGAGAAGAAGTCACTCAAATCTTTTAGTTATCATATTTCACTTCAACAGGAGTTCATTTTCAGACCGTTAGTACTGAATATAACTCATTTTCTAAGGCCTTCCTCTTTCCACTGCCTATTGTAAAAGGGGTGAGGGCAGGATAGAGTTTTGACTCAAAATATTTGAAATTGTATATTCTTCTTTCAGATTTGGCAGTTGTAGTTATTTCCTGACCGCATTCCTTCCAGAAAGTCCACTCTGGGAGGCTCAGAATAATGATAGGAGGTATATAAGATACCATATGTAGATAGTAGGAAGGCTTTTCTCATAGAGGGGTATCTAAAGTGAGACTGCATAGGTTTAGAGTAAGGGGTAAAATGCTTTGACTGGATCTGAAGAAGATCCCTTCTAATCAGAGGGTGGTTGGAACCCGGAATGCACTGCTTGAGTGGGCAATGGAGGCAGTACATTCACAACATTTAAGACATACACTTGAAACACTACCACACAGAAGATTATGGACCAGATTCCGTTAAATGACATTCGTAGCTATGTTCTCAGTGGTTGTCATGGACCTGGTGGTTAAAGGCCATGTCTTTAAGTCTTTGTGACTTTGTGATTTGAGGAAGTGCTGGAGAAATGAATACATACTGTAGGTTTAGTTGAAGAGAGACAAAATAGGATGAGAATACAGATAAAATGGAGTTTTTATTCTCTGAACTGTTGGCATTTCTGTAGAAATTTTATCATAGGGTTCTGATATAAAGCTGCAAAAAAATGTCTAATACCAAAGTCTAATGGCCAAACAATTCTTATACACGAAGTACATAGCTCTGAAATTTTGCTTTTTTTCCAGCTGCCATCATTGACAATGCAGATAACCACAGCCATTAATTGGGTTAACCAGACATACTGGTAGGACATTATCATACCGTCACTTCTATCAATGACATTGGTTGATTATGGATTCTTCATTTATGTTACTGCTGAAGGGAAAATGTACATAATACTCTAACCTGAGTGAGCACTACTTTGTATATGTGAGACTTCTGAATATTCCCTTTATGATAGTTTGTAATATGGTTTGAAGCTATAACTCTACAACTTTTGGCCATGAAGGAAATATAATATGGAAGAAAACATCAAATTCGAATGGGACAAGGACGGTGGAAGAAGGCAGACCAGATGACCTTGTTCTTGCCATATACTTGAAGGATTGGAGGCTGTTATTTTGTGAAGCTGCTCTGTAATCTCCATTGGTGAACTCTGTGAGATGCATTGTAGACAGCCGTTAGTAAAAATAAATTAAAGAAATTACAAGGGATTTAAAAAGTCACTATAATGGGATGTATGCTGGAAGGTTTAATTTTCATGTTTGTGTGCTGGGGCAGCAGGCTGAGGGTAGCAGACACCAACAGAATTAACAAACTCATTTTGTAGTGATGTTGTGGGGATGGAACTGGATTCACTGACGGTGGTGTCTGAAAAGAGGATGCTGTCCAAGTTGCATGCCATCTTGGACAATGTCTCCCATCCCCTACATAATGTACTGGTTGGGCACAGGAGTACATTCAGCCAGAGACTCATTCCACTGAGATGCAACACAGAGCGTCATAGGAAGTCATTACTGCCTGTGGCCATCAAACTTTACAACTCCTCCCTTGGAGGGTCAGACACCCTGAGCCAATAGGCTGGTCCTGGACTTATTTCCTGGCATAATTTATATATTACTATTTAATTATTTATGGTTTTATTACTATTTAATTATTTATGGCGCAACTGTAACGAAAACTAATTTCCCCCGGGATCAATAAAGTATGACTATTACTATGACTATGAGTGAAGGGAGAAAACCAGAAAATGGCAGGGGAATTGTATAAGTCTAGAGAAGAGTTAGAGAGAGAGGATTGAAAATAAATTTTTGAGGGAGCAGGATCAGGTGAATTTGACATACATGAGCCAATTTCAGGCTTAGTGTGAAAGTGTGACAAGAGAAAAGGAGAACTATGAAGATGAGTGTAAACAGGCAAATACAGAAGTAAAGAAATGGAAAAGTCAGTGTCAGGATTTACGGACTGCTATGACTGTCGTTCAGAAATTGGCAGCTGAGAAGAAAAACAGCCTCCATCACACCAAGTGTTTAAAACAGATTGAAAGGTTGCAAAGTCAACTCTCGGCTCAGAGAGGAGTGATACGTGCACTTGGTGCGAGGACTGACTATGGTATCGATGTAGATCGGGGTAATTTAGCATATGAGGTGACACACTATAACAGTGAGGATGATTGGGGAAGTGGCCTGCAGCCTCATGTGCTTTTCCAAGAAGGGGTAAAACCTTCAACACCCACTGCCCCAATGGCGCCCATGGTAACGGAGAGAGTTCAGGAGACACGAGAACCAGGAAGACCACTTGTGACATGGTACTCTACCCCTTTTGACTTGGCCCAATTGAGTGCTATACCTGTGAATATACCAAAGTGCAGGCTGGGAGATGTTCTTTGAGAACTTCTCTAGTGCATTCAGCAGCACAGGATAATTCATGGTTTAGATGAAGCAGAGGAAGGGAAATTAACTTCAGTGTTGTATTCAGCCCTGCTGGAGGAACAACCAAAAGGCTAGGGTGCACTGGGTGATTTGCAAGGGACTATATTAGAAGCTGCAGGGGCTAATCAAGGTGACCAGGTGGAGGCTTTACATCAGAAAGGGGAGCACTGCTCTGTATTTGTGATGAAGTTGTGGCCAGTTTTCTCGAGTGTTTATGGTCCTACTTTGGGGAGGCAGAATTTGACTGAATGACAGATTAGTAACTGGCTTAGGACCTTAGTATTGCGCAGTACTGAGGAGAGCAGAAGAGTATGTGGAATGTTTGATTCTACAGATCCCACACTTACTGAAACATGAGTTCTCGGGAGGATGACATGAGTATGGGGAAAGGAAGTGAGGGAGAAAGGTACTAAGGGGGATAAGGGGAAACAAGGTTCTAAACTGGCCCCTTTACGAGAACAAGGCATGGAGTGGCAGAATGGAGGGAGAGGAGTTGCCTTTCAGGGTTTGTCATTGCCATGCTCGCCAGCGCCACCTAGCAGAGGGAGTGATCCCCTACATTCCCCCTGTTATGAATACCAGATCCCCATGGAAATATTTCAATTACAGACACAAAGGTCATTTTGCTAGGGATTGCCTGCAACCCAGCCATGTTGGGAATGGTTAGAACGAAAGCTCCATTGCCCCTAGAAGGTCAACCATGTTACCCACAATGTAACGTCCAGCATGCAGATGGAAAGCCATGACTGTATCCGGAGTTTCCTGCTGGTGTCAGGCCTTGGTTACATTGATGTGCACTGCAAGGTAGGATAATGTATGTAGACCTCTTGTAGAAGCTAGGGTAAGAGGCCACCCTATAAAATTTCCTTGGGATATAGGAGGGTCTTGAACCACTCTAAACACAACCATATTCAATGCATCCTGTTGGGACATACAAGATACTATTGTTTTAACTGGATTTACTGGACATCCACAAGTAGTGGAGTTGGCTGCACCACTGAACATACATTAGGGACAACTCAGTGTGCACCACTGAGTTGAGCTCATTGACTTGCCAACTGCTCAAGAACATATTCTGGGAAGTAATTTTATGAGGAAAGCAGGTCTGAGTTTTGTTCTGATTTGGCACTTTAATGCTGAGAGAGGACAGGTCCCTATTGACATTCCAGTAGGACGATACAAGGACAGTATATGTACTACTGGGGAGATGTGTATGAAGGCAGAAGTTATAACAAAGGACTCAAAGGCTGGGCAAATTATTTTAGACTGTCAGACAATATTTGCTAAACATAAACATGATTGTGGCAGGTTGCAAGGAGTGGTGTGTATACACAGCACTGATCCAATTCCCCAGAAACATTACAGATTTCCAAAAGAAGCAGAGGCAGATATAGAGAAAATTATTTGGAGTTTGTTAACACAAGGTAGTTTTTCGAGAAATAGCATCTCCAAATAATTCACGCATATGGCCAGTTCAGAAGTCTAATGGGAACTGAAAACTCACCATAGGTTACTGGGAATTGAATAAAGTTACTCCTTTAACAACCTCTACAGTAGCCACAAGTCCCAAGACTATGATTAAGCGGAATATTCTGACAAAGTGGTTCATGTTACTGGATATAAGTAATGGATTTTGGTCTGTTCCATTGAAAGGAGTGTCAATATAAATTTGCTTTTACTTGGAAAGGACAACTGTATACATGGACAGCTTGGCTTCAAGAATTTCATAAATCACTCTCCATTTTAAATCAATAGTTGACAAACGAGCTGAAAACCTTTTCAGCTTGCCAGTATTTAATTCAATATGTAGATGATTTACTGTTAGAGAGAAAGATCCAAGAGAAGCATTCTAAGTTTCTTAAAGAACTACTGCGTCTGTTACAGGAGATGGGTTTGAATGTTAACCCTAGAAACAAAGAAGATAGAATAGTACAGCACAGTACAGGCCCTTCGGCCCACAATGTTGTGCCGACCCTCAAACCCTGCCTCCCATATAAGCCCTCACTTTAAATTCCTCCATATACCTGTCTAGTAGTCTCTTAAACTTCAGTAGTGTATCTGCTTCCACCACTGACTCAGGCAGTGCATTCCATGCACCAACCAGTCTCTGAGTAAAAAACCTTCCTCTAATACCCCCCTTGAACTTCCTACCCCTTACCTTAAAGCCATGTCCTCTGATATTGAGCAGTGGTGCCCTGGGGAAGAGGCGCTGGCTATCCACTCTATCTATTCCTCTTATTATCTTGTACTCCCCTATCATGCCTCCTCTCAACCTCCTTCTCTCCAAAGAGTAAAGCCCTAGCTCCCTTAATCTCTGATCATAATGCATACTCTCTAAACCAGGCAGCATCCTGGTAAATCTCCTCTGTACTCTTTCCAATGCTTCCACATCCTTCCTATAGTGAGGTGACCAGAACTGGACACAGTACTCCAAGTGTGGCCAGATTATGTGGACACAATACTCCAAGTGTGGCCAGACTCCAAAGGCTCAGATTATGAGGTTAATTACTTGTGAATGGTCATAATCCCTGGGAGATGAGAGACTGTTAAGAAGCATGTGGATGTGATGGCAAAACCAGATCTCCCCACTGATGTGGGGGGATTGATGTCATTTGCTGGTTTGGTGGGGTATTGTAGAGACCACATACTTGGCTTTACCGCGAAAGCTTACCCATTTACGGAGGTCTTGAAGAAAGGTTTTCCATGGGAATGGAAATTAGAACTCACTAAGGCAATTTCAGATCTTGAAACCAGCCTTGCAGAAGCAACTACCCTTAAGACACCAACTCCCTCTAAGTCATTCTCTGTGAAGGTGGTTGCCACCAGTAACACGACATCAGCTGTGGTGAATGGAGCCAGTGACATAACATCTCGAATGCTTACTCCTGTAGAACAAGGATATACAACATATGAGCGTAATGTATTAGCAGTGTTTTGAGCAATTAAATATTTTACTTATATTGTGGGCCTTAGTCCACTAACAGAGCATATAATAAAATCATGGTTAAGAAACAAGAAATTATGATTGTTCGGTGACAGCAGTACAAGTACGGAATAGGCCATTCATTCCCACCTGTCAATCAGGAGAGCAAAATAAAATCATACGACCAGAAAGTTCCTCCTTAAGGGACCCTTCTTGCTGGATCATCATCAGCTCAGGATGGAGAGAGACTTAAAGGATGTGGTACTTATGTAGAGGACAAGGAAGAAGTAGAGATAGAAAAGTGTTGCAATCAAGTTACCCAAAACAATGAGTGCACAAGTGCCAGAGCCTGCTGCTATAGCTTTTGTTGTCAGTCATCCAGACAGATATCCTTCAGGAGCAATCATATACTCAGATAGTATGTATGTTTGTAATCGTTTGACTGAATATTTAGCGTTATGGGAAACAAGAGGTTGCATCTCAACAGATGGTAAGCCTTTACTGTGGCACCTTTTTTGATGTATTTATTGGAGGAGGCAAGGGGAAATATTTATGGAGTAAAAGAGGTGGAAGATTACTTAAAGATATCCCCGGAAATGAGCAGAAAGGCTGATGAGTTAGCCAAACCAGGAGCAAGATGCAGGGTGAAGTGGAATCCAGATACAGAGGGAGTGACGACATGAAAACCAGCAACCAGAGAATTAGTCAAAGTACAGCAACAGAATCAGGAGTTAGCAAAGGTACAGAGAGGAAAGAATTCTGAAGAGTATGCAAAATATCCCAGAATACAGGTACAGAATAGAGTTGTACTTAATAATGGTAGATTTTTGGTGCCAGAAGGTGAATTGTTGCATTGGTACCATGACATTTTTGGGGAACGAGGAATCTGCATTGGTGGCCAAAGATACGAGGAGATACAGAACGTTATTGTAAGAATTATTTGATTTGTGCCCAGTATAACTCTATAAGTCAGCTTGAAAAGCGGTTTTAAGACACACACACCCCTTAGAAGGACCATGCAGATTGAATTTGGAGGACCACTATCTCTATCCCCTGGAGGACTGAAATATATCCTAATAATAGTGGATACTTTCGCCAAGTGGATAGAGGTTTTCCCAGCTAGAAATAACACTGCTAAGGTTACAACCAGGACTTTTGTTCAAGAGAGTTTTTACCCTTGGGGATTGCCAAGGAGTCTAGAATCTGATCCAGGTCCCCACTTGACTGCAAAATCTGATGAAACTGCTTGGGGTAAAACAGAGGTTGCATATCCCCTATCAACCCCAACCCAGTGGAATCGTTGAACAGATGAACATGACTTTGAAGACAATGTTAGCTAAAATGGCTGAATAGCACAGGAGGACCACATGGGGACATTGTGTTACCCCACGTCCTTACTGTACACCTTTTAAGTTGCTGACTGGTAGAGAATTCCTGGGTGGGTTAGGTTCATCAGAGCCTGAGTATAATGATATTGTAAAGGTGAAAGGGGTGCGGCAATTAATTGACACTATTAAGGTGGCCCATTATGCCATAGCCTATAAAATGGGATGGAATAAACAGCAGAGTAAAGCTTATTTTGATGTGCGAATAAAACCTGGGGAGTTGGAGATAGGACAGAATGTTATGATCTTGGTACATCAACCGTGCACTTTTACATCTCCAAGGTTTGTGGGGTCATATGATGTCATTGATAGAGCCAGTCGATCAGTTTATCGAATCCAGGCTGCTCCAGATGTTAGGTTGGTATCATATTTACCAATTTAAACCCCATGGAGATAAACCCCATGGAGTTAATGTCCTCTTGTAGCAGAGGTCCATAAGGCACATTCAATGGGGTGATCTGAACCGAGATGAGATGATCATCTTAAATTTATGTTTTAGATAATCAGTGATGATGAAGATGAAGGAGCAGCTGTCCCCTCAGTGAGTTGGGCAACCACTTCCAGTTTGCACCTGGAGGTTAAGGATAATTCAGCATCAAGAAGGGAGGGTTAAGACAATGCAATCATCAAAGCCGAGTTAGAGACAATGTAAGAGAGAAACAGGTGGGAGACTGTGTTCATCTCCAGCTGTTTTGAAAATAAAGTAGGGTCTAGAAGAGTTGAATTTAGAAGAGGTATCAGATAATTAGATAAGTACTGAACCAGCTCTTGATGATTTTCTTTCCAGATATTTGGAAATGATTGGTGTTGGAATACCATTGATGAATGGTCAAAAGCTCTGTTGAAGGTTACATGTTCTACAATAAAGTGTATTACTGGCCAATTGTATATTCATCTGCTCATGCAAGGTATGAAGATTAGGTTGGTGTCAGATGGATTATTCACAACATTCATTTAGTTTCCATCAGATACCATAGTAATAGTAGATTGTGTGGATGAGGAAGATGAAGTGATAGTATGAATTTATGAAGAACTGAATTTATGCCCCTGAATATATACCTTACCTCATGGTGGATTCGACAGCAATTAATACCACAGCCATTGCAGTGCCAACTGTTACTAGCCCCTTGCTATGAGACAAGATTCAGACAGATATGAAGGGAGTAGGATTTGTATTAAAAGAACAGATGAACAAGTTATTCTGATACCAAGATATAGACATGTGCAAGAGTTGTTCAACTTGACAGCAATCCAAATTCCAGGCTGGTGTGGAATAAACCCCCAGGAGCTTTTCCAACATTTATTAATTGAACAGTTACTTTCAAGATATTGGGAAATACCAAGGAGTTTGCAGTTCACTTGCTAATCCACCTACATGTGCTATTAAATGGCAAGGATCTACAAAGGGAGTAAATTTGACTTCCTGTCATCAAAAAGGAGAATATTGAGTGTGTTGAGAGGATTTAATTAAAAATGGGTTAACAGATTGTGGGTTTGTTTCTAAGGATAATTGTTCTCTATCAATGTTGCCTGTCATAAACAGGACATTTCTAAAATTTGCTTTGGTGAATGATACTTATTACATTGCTACTTCAAGCACATAATACAAGAAGGGTTCTTTAATTTGCAGTTTGATTAACTCAAATATTGCGGATTCCAATGTTTCAAGGGTCTTAGTTTTAGCTGGGCAAGTATTACCCAAACCAGTTGTAAAACCACCTACTCATCTGGATATATATAACAATGATACTGCTGAAGGCTTGCTCAGATAGTACTGACAGCTCTCCCTCCTATCCCTCATTTTCTGCACAGTGGGACAGAGTTATTAGCCGTAATGAAGATTTATTAGACAATGGGATGAATTATCCAAGACTATTAAACATTATGCAGATTTAGCGAATGATATTTTGCAGAATCTACCCATTTGAAGTAAAGTTTGGAACTGGAGTCTGAATATTAATATACATCCTTGAATTTGTATTATTTTGCATGTTATTATTGTTCTTCTCTTTGTTCTAATGATTATCCAATGAATTTTCTGAGGTATTTTTCAATGTCAACTTAAACAACTTAAGTGTTGGCATGCTAGCTACCATTTCAAATCTCTTTTTGGTGATTTTGTCAGACTTTATACTATAATGGTGTCTTTGATTATGATGTGCTCCGCCTCATTAGATTTTATCAATTGCTGTTAAATGCCCCAATATATAGGATGAAATTAGGTATATTGTATCATGTTTCTTTGATATGTTTTTGTACCGATAATATTTTTAAGTATGCCAGTTTTGATATTTTTTATCTATGTTCTACAGTCAATGATATTTTGTTAGAATCCTTGTCAGTATTATTTGATGTAGTCATGAATGCTAGTGTTCCTTTTCGTACTGTATCAACTTAGAAATATAAGCATTAGTGTGAACCTCAGAATTTTCTGTGAATCAAAAGGGGGGAGATGTTGGCCATGAACAAATTAAAATATAGAAGGAAACATGGAACTCGAATGAGTCAACAACAGTTGAAGTAGACAAACCAGATATCTTAGTTCTTGCCATGTGCTCGAAGCAATGGAGGCTGCCATTTTGTGAAGCTGCTCCGTAATCTCCATTTTGTGAACTGGCTGGTGGACTGAATCTCGCTCTGGGATTACTTAATCAGAGCAGTAGAATGTGGACACAAAGAGTTTCTGCTGATTATTTGCTAAACCTGAGACCATCTGTAGATGAACTGTTTATTGTGTACAATGCTTTGCAGCAGTAATCTCGTTATCTCAGCCCAGTGTCTGGGTGACGAGATTGAACCAGAGTCAAATAGAATGACAAAACTCACCTAAGGCACGAAGTTGTGACTACATCCAATGGGAATCTGACCTGGGCCAGTCTGATGACTTCAAGCCAATGAGATTAAAATGCAACATTTGAACTGATCAGGAAAGAGTATAAGAATGAAGGGCTTCAAACTCAAAGCAGTGAGAATGCCGGAGACTAACTATTAAAAGAATGAACCCCATGCTAGGGGCTCTGACCAATCAATTGATTGTTTGGCCAACAGGCTATCCTCTATTTTGGTGTTTTAAATTGGAGAAGTGGTCTGAGTGAGTATTGTTACAGAGGAAACAGCAGAATTCATGTTTTATGTTGTTGGCCTGGAGTCAGCATAGCTTCGCTGTTGATTGTGTAGAGACAATAAAGTGAGAGCTCTGATTAATTAGAAATTGTGGAGTGAATTGCCCAATAATTGGCCAACATAACACTGCCAGTTTTAAGATAAACCTACAAAATTCACTGAAGCAATTAAGGAAGTAGAATCAACATGTATTCCTTATGCAGGATACTGATGTGACTGATACCTTTGCAAAGGCATCCTCCCAAACATCTATGTCAACATGTAATTGTTGTATTTATCTTTCTGGCACTTAACACCAGTGAATGAATTTGACTAATGCATTAATAATAATTTTTACCAGGCTGCTGAATGCAACATAATTTTCCCACTCAGCAAATGTATCTGATGGGATCTCATAGTTAATAAGCACTCCTATTCATGTGGATATCAACTTCCCTTTCACCACTTCCCAAATTATGCTCGCCCGACAATATGTAGGTACGGGGGTCTGACTTACTTTACATGAATCTTTCTAATTCACATCTTGAAATGGACTTCACATTATTCTAGAAGTTTGCCTGAATCCATGGCCAATGGTCAGCCTAAAATGATGGCTGAAATGATGGTAGGTTTTTACAAATAAGCCGACAGAGATATTTTATGTTTCAGAAAAACCATTGCAATTCATTTATTGAACACCAAAAACTGAACGGGAAGCACACTAGAAGTCCTTTACATAACTACCTCATTATGTCAGATCTGCCTCCTAAATTGAACCCCAACTTTATGCTAGTGGCTGTGAATTCTGTACATTGCCACCAATTAAATTACCCCTCACAGGAGCCCCAGAGTTCACTAAAACTGGCATTATGAGCCTGTCCAGAGCTTGGAAGAGACACCTGGCTTGGGTCATATGTTCCATGGGTGGAGGAACAACAGATGCCACTAGCTCATCTGGAGGTGTGTTGACAAGCTCATGGTCTTGCTGTGATAGTGGGGCAGGTCTTGATGGGCCCCTTTAAGGCGATCTACTGAAACGCATTCAGTTTTACCCCACTTAACTATGATAAGAGCCTTTACTCTCCATTCCAAACTGTGGAATAGGCTTAAGAGGTCGTTGGTGTCCATCATGGTGGACGAAAAGAAAAATGACGTGGAATGATGTAGGTCAACAAGAACCAAAGTGTTCTGTACACCATGATGGGAGGTAGGAATAGGTGCAAAATTATTGAATTTATTGAGGAGGGTGGAATGCTATTGAGAGGCCAACTGGGTGGTTATGCCACCAGGAATAAAATCACCTGGCACTCATAATGGCTGCCCGTATACCAATTCAGCTGTGGATGACTGCAGGTTCGCTTTTAGAGCTGTTCTGAGCCCCAGTAGGATCCACAGGAGATGATAGTGCCAACACTCATCCATCAAGGAAGCCCTCAGAGCTGCCTTTAGGGAGTGGTGAAACCACTTGCATAGGCCATTGGACTGCGGATGACACCCCGTGGTGTGATGTAGCCTAACACCAAGGTTCTGGGCCATCGCAACCAAGAGGTCTGATGTGAATTGGGGACAGCAATCAGAGGAAATACTAGATGCGGTGTCAAACCAAGCAACCCAGGTGCTGAGGAACACCTGAGACACATCTGCAGCTGTTGACGATACTAGAGGGATTACCTCTGGCCATCAGGTGATATGGTCTACCATGGTAAAGAGCTGGGTGGGATGGGGGAGGAGGACCAACAAGGTCCACATTGACATGGTCAAACTGTTGCTCAAGGACCTCAAAAGGTCTACTGGCCACTGGACATGACGGTTAATTTTTGTCCGCTGGCACTCCACACAGGTTTCAGCAGAATCATGTATGTCCTTCCTAAGGCCATGCCACACCAACCAGTTTCTGTGAGGCCTTCTGGGCTGGATGTGAGAAGCCACGTATGGAGTCAAAAACAGCCTGCCTCCAGTTTGCGGGCACTGTAGGGTGACAGCAGCCATTTGAGACATTACACAGGAGAGAAATCCCGACTTCCCCAAACTTACGAGGGCTATGGGTAACTCTGGGTAATTTCTAAAGTAAGTACATGTTCGGCACAGCATTGTGGGCCTGTATTGTGCTGTAGATTTTGTACATTTTCTATGCTAATGTCACCCAACTGGAGCCCGTGACTACTGTTCAGTAAGCCCGGACCTCTGGGTCAGCAGCTTGGTTGGCTGCCATGATGGCATGTGTATGGCCTCAATGGCTGTCCATGAGAGGCAATCAGTCACAGCTTTATTTTTCCCATTGATATGTTGTATATCAGTTGTAAACTCAGCTTTATATAGGCCAGGTGACATTACTGCCGTGCAGACCAAGGGACTGATATTTTGGCCATCGCATGCACAAGTGGTTTGTGGTCAATGAATGCTATGAAATGGCGACCGTCCAGAGCAAAACAAAAATAGCAGACAGCCAGATGACACCGAGCAGCTCATGGTCAAACTTGCTGTACTTCCCTTTGCGGGGCTTGGAGCTGCTGGCTGAAGAAGGCAAGTGGCTGCCACATGCCTCCAGCCAATTGCTCGTGCTCAGTAGTAATGGCTATAGGTGAGTTGGGGGAGTGTATGTGCCTGTAAGGTCAAGTTCGAAAAGGCTTGTTTAATATCATCAAATGCCCTGGTTATGTCCGCTGACCAGTCAAGCATATGAGTCAGAATATTGACTTTAAGCACACTGTACAGGGGAAGCATAACTTCAGCACCTCACGGAATGAAGCGGTGATAGAAATTCGCCATTCAGATGTCCAGGCTTCCTGAACTGCAGTTACGGGCCTGCAGTTGTTCGACATTGAGCCCAGGGAAGCTGGGGGTTCTCTCCTGTGCGATGTCTCAACTGATCACCCTTGCACCATAGTGCCTGCAAACTGGAGGCTGAATGTTTTTGACTGCATACATGGCCTCTCGCATCCGGCCCAGAAGGCCCCATAGTGACTGGCTGCACAAAGTTTGCATGGCAGGTCTTAGAAAGGACATGTGTGATTGGACTGCAGCCTGCATTGAGTGCCAGCGGGCAAACATTAACCGTCATGTTCTGGTGGTATTGGCACCTTTTGAGGTCCCTGAGTGACGGTTTAACCATGTCAATGTGGACCTCGTTGGTCCTCCTCCCCCCTTCCACAGTTTCATGCAACCCATACTATGGTGTACCGTCCCATCAGGTGGCCAGAAATCATCCCTCCATCATCGATGATGGCTGCAGACATAGTTTAGGTGTTCATCAGCAGCTGGGTTGCTCAGGCACTCCATCTGATATTTCCACTGACCGTGGTCCCCAACTCATATCAGACCACTGAGCTGCGATGGCCCAGAACCTCTACATCACACCACGGTGTATCACCCACAGTTCAATGGCCTAGGTGAATGGTTTAACCACCTCTTAAGTGCTGCTGTGAGGGCTTCCCTGACAGATGAGAGTTGGCATGATCACTCCTGTGGGTCCTGCTGGGGCTCAGAACAGCTCCAAAAGAGGACCTGCAGTCATCCGCGGCTGAATTGGTATGCGGGCAGCTGTTACAAGTGCCAGGTGATTTTATTTCTACAACTGTCTTGTCAGCCTCTCAACATCATTCCTCCGTCCTCAGTAAATTCAATTTGTTTGCACCTATTCCTACCTCCCTTCATGGTGTACAGCACTCGAGCGTTCCACCATGATACACATCAACATCCCCTTTGGACCCCTTACAATGGCCCATTTCGCATTTTGGAACGGAACGAAAAGGCTTTTGTAACCCTCTCGTCGGGTCCATGTACAGACTTGGGTCATTAGCTACCTCTGCTAAAAGCTATGTGACCCAGCAGGGCAAAGGCCACCTTTCGTGAACGGTATACATCTCCGATCTGTATGATTTGGGGTTCAACCAAACCGGAACATCATGATATTCTGATTAAAGAAACTTTGATTCGAGTGAATGCTGTGTAAATGGTCCCTGTACAGAATTGTCGATCGGCCAGAAATAACTGATTGTACACCGTATAAGAATTATAAAGGAAGCATATTTACAAATTTCAGCTTTATCAAACAGGTAATAGGAAAAAGAAAATAAAAGGGCCCATTACAGTTAAACCAGTCCAAATGTGCTCATGCTGGAGTTGTCTCTTACTTACGTGCTGGGCAGACGGTCTGCGTGACGCACACACTACATTCTGAGCTCCCCTTGAGTTCCAACTCGAACAAACTGGCTCTCTCAGTATATTGGTCCTTCCTCCCTGGAGTCATTCATTTGCACAAACCTCTTTGTGCAATGGGGACTCTCCTTCTGATGGCATTCTGCAGCATCTTCCTTTCTGTCCCATTCCACAGCTCCCGCCAAAATACACTGAAGCAGACTACTGTCCTTCAGAAAACTCTTCCCCACAATCCTGACCGGCTGACTCACATTTCTAAGTTGGACAACATATGTCCTTATCTTAGCTGAAGCCAAGACACACTTTGCAGTTTGGCAAACTGCATTTACAGAAAACTGCTAATATAAACTACCTCACGGCATAGCAGTAGAAATCTTAACCAGGGCATGACACTTTTATCATAGATAAGAGGGGTAAACCCGACTGTGTTTCGGGAGATCACCTTAAACCGGCCCAGTAAGTTTTGAAGGATCCCACTACCCTGCCCCTGCTGTCACGACATGACCATGAGCATGTCAACATACCTCCGGACGAGCCAGAGGCCTTTGCTGTTCCTCCACCCATGGAACATAGGACCCAAAGCCTGGCGGCCCATCCAAGCTCCAGCCAGACTCACAATAAATGCCAGTTTTAGTGAATTCTGGGGGTGGTGGTGCGGAGGGCTGTGTAGGGTAACGTAACTGGAGGAAACACACAGAATGCACAGCCACCAACATTGAGTTGGGGTTCACTTTAAGAGGCTGGTCTGACATGATGATGTCATTACATAAAGTACTTTTAGTCTGCTTTGTGTTCAGTGTTTTGGATTACAATAGATGACTTGTTACCGCAATTCTTAAACATAAAACACCTCTGCTATTTTCAGAAGTGAAAACCTACGGTACGTTCTAGTGCAGAATAAAAGGGGGCTCACCACCCTCAGTGAGTGGAGGGATAGGGGCAGCCAGGATTTCACATTGGAGAAAGCACAGAGCTATTATTGTAAACAACAGGAATTCTGCAGATGCTGGAAATTCAAGCAACATACATCAAAGTTGCTGGTGAACGCAGCAGGCCAAGCAGCATCTATAGGAAGAGGTGCAGTCGACGTTTCAGGCCGAGACCCTTCGTCAGGAGCTATTATTGTGTTTCCTGGTAGACATCTTTTTGCAAATATAGGTGTTTTTCCTTTCACTTTTTTTGCGAATATTCGTAAGTTTAATTTTTGACACAGCCTTGCACTAAAGTGTTAAGCGATTCCAACCATTTTTACCTTGGTTATAGGACATGTATCAAACAGATATATGGTTTATTACAGTGGATATACTGCATAAGAATACATATCAAACACTTATATATAGTTTTGTCCCAATCTCCTTGTCCTGGTTTTTTGAAGGAACTACCCACTTAGTTCCATTGCACTTCTTCATCCCTGGTAGCTGTGAACATTTTTCCTTTTCAAGTATGCAAGCTGTTCACTTTTGAAAATAGTTATTGAATATTGAGGAGATGTCAGGGATAAGTTTTTTATGCAGAGAGTGGTGGGTGCGTGGAATAGGCTGCCGGCAGTGGTGGTGGAGGTGGAAATGATAGGGTCTTTTAAGAGGCTCCTGGACAGGTACATGGAGCTTAGAAAAATAGAGGCTATGGGTAACTCTAGGTAATTTCTAAGGTAAGGACATGTTCAGCACAACTTTGTGGGCTGAAGGGCCTGTATTGTGCTGCAGGTTTTCTATGTTTCTATGTTTCTATTTAATTCACCTAGTCAGTTTATTCTGGATCATTACAACTTTTTAACTGATTTCGTTTCAGGTTTTTTTTCTAATTACCTTAATGCTGCATCTTGGGGTTAGCAATCCTTTTTATTACAGTTAATGTACCTTATTTATTCTGTAAAATCCCTTCATGGATTTTGAGCACATTCATTACATTTCTGTGAAAAAGCAATTTCTGCTACTCTAGTTGCTCCATGTAATTAAAACCCTACTTTCCTGATAATGTTCCAATAAATATTTCCTGTAACGCAGGACACATTTTAAAACACGGTGAAAGAATTGCCTAGCACCCTCCTGCTGAAGCATAACCAGTGCTTCATAATAGTTCGGCATAATTTCCTTGATTTAGTACTCTAATTTTGGGCTTTTTTTATACTTGTCTCAAATCTGTACTTTCAATAAGCTATCTAGGAACATATAACCTCACATGTCAGTTAGTTTCTGGACTATTTAAAACTATATCATTTAGTTCATGTTGCATCATTTCATTTGGCTTAGCAAAATCAATCGTTGTGCTACCCTCATCCATAACTTGCATTGGAGACACAGCATCAAATGAGACTCTTCCATGCACAACTCCCATTCTTGAACTTAAAAGGCTGATGAATTATTTCTATCACATTTCTCTTTTTACAAATGATCAAAAATTTAGATAATGAAATTATTGGATATGTCTCCATTATGATTTCAGTCACCTTAAGTCATAAAAATCAATGTGTAAACCTTTTTTTTGCTGCTTCTTTGTCAATGACTTTGAATTTTTGTTGTTTCGTTATGGAACCTTCTATCACTGGAAAAGGATTTATATTATGGGTAGTATAGGGACAGCAAGTTCCACACAGACAATACTCTACAGCAGTGGTGATGGAGCTGAGGGACCAAGGAAAGCTATCTGTACTTTTAATAATCTGTTCATCTTATACTACCACCAAAAAATTCTGCCTTTCAGTTCCAAGAATAATTATACCTTGTCCAAGCTGAAGTTTAATTGTCATTCAACCATACACAGGAGTACAGCCAAATGAAACAGTGTTCCTCTGGGGCCAAGGTACAAAACACAGTACCGACAGTCACACACAGCACATACAATTATGATAGCAGGAAAACATAGAGTTACAAAAAACAAACATTTAAAAAAAACATATAGCCCAAGTCCCTGACTGTCATGGTCTGTAGGTTAATGGTGCATGGATGTAGTCCTGGAGCCAGGTTTCTGCAAGAGCAAGCCACAGCAGCTCCTCATTTCACGCAAGTGCAGCTGCAGATGAACACAGTCTAGCTTGTCTTCCCCGGAGACAACACTGGCGATCAGTACTGACAGGAGAGGCCAGCTCCCAACCCAGTACAGAATCCAGTGGCACACATCCAACTCTGACGTCTCCTTCGCCAGTGATTGCAACACGCAGCTCGAAGGTACAAGGGCCTTGTCTGCTCAACAACTGAGGCAGTGCAGTTCCCCTGACAATCTGACTCGCAGTATTCAATTCAGTACAGGGTCTTGCGATCACAAGAAAAGTGTCTAAGCCAATTACTTCCACCGTCTGTTGGATCACGCACAGCCTGGGTGGCTGAAGCAGGCTGCATCCCAGTGCACAAGTCCAGTGCCGTTGCTATCCAGCAACTTGTTAGTGGGGTAGGCCTGTCGAACTTGACCTTCTTAATATCCAGCAGTGTCTTGTCTTGCCATCATAATAAGGATATAAGGGATGAACAACTGCATCTTTGCTTGGACTCAGAGAGGCTGCTGTGTCCAAGCATGCCACCATCTTACAGGAAGCTTCTCAAATTTTCTGCACCTGTTCATCATTCTTGCTATCTGCACCATCACTTCTATTAAAACTTACTGTGACATACAGTAGGATGATACAATACTGACAAAATCCATTCAGTCTTTTACACTTCCTTGTAATACCTGTTCAGTTATTTCAATCTTCCTGAAATTTCTCTCTTTTAAGTGTTGATTAATTTTCCTTTTGAAAGTTACTATTGAATTTACTTCCTGCATCCTTTCAGACAGAGTATTCCAAATCATAGCAGCTCCCTGTGTAAAATCTCCCATTCATCTCCCCTCTGCCTGTCCATTCTCTAGCCTGCCTGGACAGAATAGCCATATATAGCCATAAAATAATTTCAGGATGTATATCGTATACATTTCTCTGACATTAAGTGTACCTATATATGACAGGCATTAGAAACATAAATAAAAATACAGATGTATAATATATATTTCATTTCAGTACAAAACTAGCCAACGATATTGGAAATGAACTCAATTTTCAGTAGCTACAGAACAATTAGAACATAGGAAATTAACTGATTCCTTGGTATAAAACATTTCAGAATAATAGAGGGATGCTATGTTCTTGGAGTATACCAGTTGCATTCTGAGAATAAATATAAGATGCATTTGAAATTAATGTCATCAATCAATCCAATGTCCTCACTTGGCTTAAAGTTATTGGAAGTATCTGTAAACCCA
The DNA here is from genome assembly GCF_963921235.1 of Mobula hypostoma. Classification (NCBI taxonomy): domain Eukaryota; kingdom Metazoa; phylum Chordata; class Chondrichthyes; order Myliobatiformes; family Myliobatidae; genus Mobula; species Mobula hypostoma. The sequence continues at coordinate 65,449,679 of NC_086103.1, read as the reverse complement.
CCTGAAATTTATTTCAGGTGAGATGGAGGAACTGAGCGAAATACATGTTAGTAGGGAAGTGGTGTTAGGTAAATTGAAGGGATTGAAGGCAGATAAATCCCCAGGGCCAGATGGTCTGCATCCCAGAGTGCTTAAGGAAGTAGCCCAAGAAATAGTGGATGCATTAGTGATAATTTTTCAAAACTCGTTAGATTCTGGACTAGTTCCTGAGGATTGGAGGGTGGCTAATGTAACCCCACTTTTTAAAAAAGGAGGGAGAGAGAAACCGGAGAATTATAGACCGGTTAGCCTAACGTCGGTGGTGGGGAAACTGCTGGAGTCAGTTATCAAAGATGTGATAACAGCACATTTGGAAAGCGGTGAAATCATCGGACAAAGTCAGCATGGATTTGTGAAAGGAAAATCATGTCTGACGAATCTCATAGAATTTTTTGAGGATGTAACTAGTAGAGTGGATAGGGGAGAACCAGTGGATGTGGTACATTTGGATTTTCAAAAGGCTTTTGACAAGGTCCCACACAGGAGATTAGTGTGCAAACTTAAAGCACACGGTATTGGGGGTAAGGTATTGATGTGGATAGAGAATTGGTTAGCAGACAGGAAGCAAAGAGTGGGAATAAACGGGACCTTTTCAGAATGGCAGGCGGTGACTAGTGGGGTACCGCAAGGCTCAGTACTGGGACCCCAGTTGTTTACAATATATATTAATGACTTGGATGAGGGAATTAAATGCAGCATCTCCAAGTTTGCTGATGACACGAAGCTGGGTGGCAATGTTTGCTGTGAGGAGGATGCTAAGAGGATGCAGAGTGACTTGGATAGGTTGGGTGAGTGGGCAAATTTATGGCAGATGCAATTTAATGTGGATAAGTGTGAAGTTATCCACTTTGGTGGCAAAAATAGGAAAACAGATTATTATCTGAATGGCGGCCGATTAGGAAAAGGGGAGGTGCAACGAGACCTGGATGTCATTATACACCAGTCATTGAACGTGGGCATGCAGGTACAGCAGGCGGTGAAAAAGGCGAATGGTATGCTGGCATTTATAGCAAGAGGATTCAAGTACAGGAGCAGGGAGGTACTACTGCAGTTGTACAAGGCCTTGGTGAGACCACACCTGGAGTATTGTGTGCAGTTTTGGTCTCCTAATCTGAGGAAAGACATCCTTGCCATAGAGGGAGTACAAAGAAGGTTCACCAGATTGATTCCTGGGATGGCAGGACTTTCATATGAAGAAAGACTGAATGAACTGGGCTTGTACTCGTTGGAATTTAGAAGATTGAGGGGGGATCTGATTGAAATGTATAAAATCCTAAAGGGATTGGACAGGCTAGATGCAGGAAGATTGTTCCCGATGTTGGGGAAGTCCAGAACGAGGGGTCACAGTTTGAGGATAAAGGGGAAGCCTTTTAGGACCGAGATGCGGAAAAACTTCTTCACACAGAGAGTGGTGAATCTGTGGAATTCTCTGCCACAGGAAACAGTTGAGGCCAGTTCAATGGCTATATTTAAGAGGGAGTTAGATATGGCCCTTGTGGCTACGGGGATCAGGGGGTATGGAGGGAAGGCTGGGGCGGGGTTCTGAGTTGGATGATCAGCCATGATCATAATAAATGGCGGTGCAGGCTCGAAGGGCCGAATGGTCTACTCCTGCACCTATTTTCTATGTTTCCATATTTCTATTTCAGCTGGATCAGCATATAAACTTGTTAGTCTTCATGTTTACTCAAGAAGAAATCTAATTTTGCATAATTTTTGTTTCTGCAATATTGCATCCAGGAGTTATAATTCTTTCAAACATAGCATTAGATTGGGCTTTGAATCATACTTAGTTATAACATGTAAATCATCTCCTGTTTATTCACATTGCATTTTAAATATTCCTACAAGCAAGGTTTTATTATCTGTTATGTGTCTGTGTAAACTGCACTGATGAAAATTTCAAATACTGCACCAAGGAAAAATATTGGAACATATTTTCAAAGTAAATAATTGCATCAATACTATGCAAATTTACTTCAGTTGAGTTATCCTCAAGGTTTTAACCTCAAGATAAGTAATTTCTTTCTTTTTTTTGCTGCATAAATTATTCATTTTGTCAGTGATAAACATCATTTAGCAAACAAACATAAGATTAAAAACAGTATTTGAGGCTATTATTTTAAACTTAATGTGGTCATTTAAGGATTGATGCTTGTTGAATGTTGTTTAATACTTTTCAGAACTGAAATCATAGAAAATTTGCCAAAGTCTAAAAGAAAAATCACCCAGTATGTTCTTACTTTTCGGTATCAGGTACATGGCTGCATATCACAACTTTTTAAGTACATAAATAATCGAGGGCATAGAAAATATTCACAAGAACATTGCTTGGAAGTGGAGGGTTTGGGGAGGCTGGAACTTCATTTAATTATTTTATTTTGCGATAGAGTACAGAGCAGGCCTTTCCGGCCTTTGAGCTGCACTGCCTCAGCAACACCCAACATCCCCAATTTAACCCTAACCTAATCATGGGACAATTTACAATGACCAATTAACCTACCCGATATGTTTTGGACTGTGGGAAGAAACCAAAGCACCTGGGGAAACACACCCATTCCACAGGGAGGACGTACAGACTCCTTACAGATGATGCCAGAATTGAACTCTGAACTCTGCTGCTCTGAACTGTAATAGTGTCGCACTAACCAGTGTGCTACTGCTTATTCTCTGGAACAAAGGATGCTGAGGTGTGACCTTATGAAAGGTTTGTAAGATTATGAATAGCATAGATTGGATAGATAGTCATAGTTCAGAGCAGGGGAGTCTAAAATTAGAAGGGCAGGTTTTTCCACACAGAATATGGTAGTTATATAGAATAATCTGCCAGACAAGGTGATAAAGGAAGGTATGATTATAATGCTTAGAAAAACAGAGATGTATATGGAATGGAGATGTTTAGAAGGATATGGGCCAAATGCAGACAATTGTTATGAACTTCAATTGGCATCTTGGTTATCATGGATAAGTTGGGAGAACGAGCCTGCTTCCTTGGTGCATAACTTTATGAATCTATAAGTATTCCTCCTGCCTACCACCCACTACATGAGTTCTAGGTTCTGATCACCATCTGAATGAAATGTTTCCACATCTCCCTACAATAGTTCCAATTACTTTCAAACTATGCTCCTGAGTTTTGACTTGCCTGTTAAGGGAAATGGAACTTTTCCATTTATTTTCCCTTGATTCTAAAAAAAATATATATCTCAATAGTATCTCCTTTGAGTTACACCTATTACAAAGAAAATAAAACCCCTAGTCTATAAAATCTTTTCTCAAATCAGCTATTTTTCATTCCCAGCAACATCCTTGTAAATCTCTTCAGCACCCTCCCAGTGCAATTACACCTTTTCTGCAATGTAATGAAATGACAACAGTAATTAAACTGTGGTCTACAGGTGCTCTGTATTATAGATCTAATGCAGATTCCTGCTCTTATATTTTATGCTTCAGCCTATAAAGGAAATAAAGCAGTATCCATTTTATACATACACTCCACAGACTTCAATAGACTTTAGGTATTAAAGGAGTCCAAGGATATAGGAAAATAGTGATTAAAGTACTATTAGGATCTGCAATGATCTCCTTGAATGGTGACCTAGATAGAGGGCTAAAATAACTAATTCATGCTTCTGTCTTACGCACTTTGGCATTCTGAAGTCTTTCCTACTAATGTTTCTTCCATTATGCCACATGATTGAATCCCAAAATGCATCTCTCTAGATGGGCTTCCAAAATTCCAGCTAAATATATATTCCCCTGAATGCAAATCCCCTCTCTGCCTTCTGTGCCTACTATAACTTGGTTAACATTAGGATGATTGAAATCCCCAACTATTAGTGTCTTTGCATTTGTCAGAACTTTGTTTACGATTTGCAGACAACTGACTTTTCTTAAAACAAACGTTCAAGTTATATAAATAGCATCCTCAGTAATACAGTCTTTTACACAAAATGCACAATGTTAAGTCCATCATAGGAATGAGGAATTCTGGGAGCAGAACATTCCATTTTCCCTTCAAGTTATCCTCATTTATTTTTACCACATCTGTAAATTAATTCTCTTCCCAGTAGAGTAAATAGATGTTGGAAACTCTGCATAATAGCTTTCCAATGGTCTTATATGGTAACTTACTTTACAATAAATTGTTACTTATATCAGTCAATAAGAAAAGCAATGATGGAGTGTAGAGAGGGAGGAGGAATATTGCAACCTGGGACTAGCACTTAAGTGTAAACACAAGGAAAGCAAGACAGCAGCTCTATTTTCTTAGAAGTTTGTGTAGATTCAGCATGCTATCAAAATGTTTGACAGACTTCCACAGATGCATATTGGAAAGTATCCTAACCAATGTCCAGGAGCAGAAAAGGTCATGGAAAGTAGTGGATACAGCCCAGTCTGACACAGGTGAAGCTCTTGCACCATTTAGTATGTTTACATGCAGCACTGCCTCAAAAAAGTAGTGTCCATCATTAAAGTCCCCACCATGCAGGCTATGCCCTCTTCTTGCTACTACAAGTGGGTAGGAGGTACAGAAGCCATAGGTCCAGCCATCAGCTTCACGACCAGTTATTATTCTACGACCATCAGATTCCTGAACTGGTGGGGATAACTTCATTCATCATTACTCGAATGAAGTCTACAAACTACAGATTCACTTTCAAGGATTTTTTTCAACTCTTGTTCTCAGTACTTGTGCAGTTTGCCTTTGTTTTGCACCTTTCACATTGGTGTTTGTCAGTCTTTTTTTGTTTATATGCACTCAGTGACCACTTTGTTCAGTACCTCCTGTACCTAATAAAGAGGCCACTGAGTGTATGTTTGTGGTCTTCTGCTGCTGTAGCCCATCCACCTCAGGGCTCGACGAGCTGAGCATTCATAGATGTTGTTCTGCACACCAATGATGTAACATGTGTTTATTTGAGTTACTGTCACCTTCCTGTCAGCTTGAACCAGTCGGGCCATTCTCCTCTGACCTCTCTCATTAACAAGGTGTTCACATCCCCAGAACTGCTGCTCACTGGTTTTTCCTTTGCTTTTTCTCACTAACCTCTGTAAACTCTAGAGACTGTCGTGCAAGATAATCCCAGGAGCTCAGCAGTTTCTGTGGTACTCAAACCATTCCGCTTGGCACCAACAATTATTCCATTGTCTACATCACTTAGATCAGACTTCTTCCCCATTCTGATGATTGGTCTGAACAATAATGGAACCTCTTGATCATGTTTGCATACTTTTATGCCTTGAGTTGTTGCCACATGATTAGCTGATTAGATATGTGCATTAATGAGCAGGCGTATATATGTACCTAATAAAGTGGCCAATGGGTTTATGTTCTTTGTAATGAGGCAGATACATTGGCCTCCTTAGTCAGTATGGTGACAATGAAGGCTTGAATAGGTTCATTTGATTGGTGTATTTTGACTGGTAATATTGCAGGTCCTTCTAAACATTAAAGACCATGTAACTACAATGACAAGTGAGAACATGCCCTCATGATAGAAAGGCTCTCTTTGTAGATTCTACAATAATGATGAGTGCAATTTAAAGCCCTATTGTTCATAATCAGTGATTTACCTCTGCAGTAACAGAGTCCAGGCTGTAGCACCTGTGCCCAGCTGAAGAGAACTCGCTGAGAGCTCTATTTCTATTCACCGTCAATTCTTGATCAATATTGGAAATCTAATCAACTGGTTTGTTTATATCCTCAAAATGCATGTTTCTGCGTTGTTGCAAAATCTGTCTGAGGTCTTTGATGATTTACCCTCAGAGAAGGTTTCCATTTCCATTCCTTAAGCAGCACCAATGAAGACCCCATGAGAAATAAAAGGCACTAATGAATGCTAACTAGTAAGGAACTGTTGTTCACCATTGTGAAGATAATTATATTTTTGCTGTTGAAACCAATGTTGCTGCATGCTTTATGATATCTTAATGTGCTTTTATTTAGTTTTGTTACTCAGTGACTAACCCACTGTCACCCCACCTGCAATTATTAAGGATGTCCAAATTTAATTTCAGCATCCTCACCTCTGCATTTGTACAGTATGTGATTGGTGAAGTGCCTCCTTAGTTTACCCAGTCACTGGTGTTCTGCAAGTGGTGTGTGTTCCATTGCATTCTTGCCTGGCGCTTGGAAAGTTTGTAAAACTTTGCGAAATGAAGAGGTGAGTCAGTTCGCACAGGACATTCAGTCTCAGGCTGCTCCAGGTAAATGTCTGGTCAATGGTGACTTTCACAATGCCATTCAGCTGAACACTGGAAATACTTGTGGCTGTGGGCACCCACATGGGCCTCAACTATGTCTGCCTTTTAGCTGCATGGAACGGTCCATGCTCCAAGCCTTCCCTGATAATGCTTCCCAACTCTTCCTGCACTATATCCATGGCTTCGCGAATGAAGATTTAGGAAGGGGGCTGCCCACATCTGCTGTAGGCTCGCAGGTGGCTGACGAGGCCAATACAGGACAGGCAGGCCCGGCCACAGCAGCTGCAAGGGAAATTCTGTTCTGGGTTTGGTGCTGCTGTGTCACGGTTCTTCCTCCTTCTCCTTTTGTCCTCAATGCCAGCCCTGCGTGCGTTCTCGAAGGAGGAGACAGACTGGTGAATGGTGTGTCGCCAGGCCTCGAGATTGGAGGATAGATTAGACTACCGGCGATGGTCAATGTGACAGGCACCAAGGGGTTTCTTCAAAGAGTCCTTGTACCTCTTCTTCGGTGCCCCTCTGTCACAGTGACCAGTGGAGAGTTCGCCACACAGCACAATCTTGGGCAGGCAATGATCCTCCATCCTGGAGACGTGCCCTGCCCAGCGCAGCTGCGTCTTCAACAGCATGGCCTCGATACTGGTGACCTCCTCTTTTTGAGGACTTCGATGTTGGTGATGAAGTCATTCCAGTGGATGTTGAGGATGGTGCCGAGGCAGCGCTGGTGGAAACGCTCAAGGAGTCACAGGTGGTGACGGTAGGTGACCCACAACATACAGGAGGGTGGTCAATACAATGGCTCCATACATGCTGATCTTTGTGCCTTTCTTCAAATGCTTGTTAATCATAAACACAAGAAATTCTGCAGATGCTGGAAAATTTTCTGCACTATATTTACGATTGCATTGGTGCTGTTTCTGAGCTCATCAATTTCATTGACTTTGCCTCCAACACCCACCCTGCCCTTAAATTCACTTGATCCAATTCTGATACCTCTTTCCTCTTTTTTGATCTCCCTGTCTCCAACTCCAGAGACAAATGGTCTGCCAATTTCTTTTAAAAACCTACTGATTCCCACGTTTATCTTGATTATACCTCTACTCACCCCATCTCCTGTAAAAATGCTATTCCCTTTTCTCAGTTCCTTCATCTCCATGGCATCTGTTCCCAGGATGAGGCTTTCCTTTCCACGACATCAGAGATATCTTCCTTCTTCAAAGAAACCTCAAAGAATGGGGTTTCCCCTCCTGCACCATTGACACTGCCTTCACCCACATCTCCTCTATTTCCCAGACATCTGTGCTCACCCCATTTTCCAGTTGCCTTAACAGGGATAGGATACCTCTCGTCCTCATCTACCATCCATAAGCTTCCATATCCAACATACCATTCTACGTAACTTTTGTCATCCTCAATGAGATTCTACTACCAATGACATCTTTACCTCTCCCCCCACCCACTCTCCCCTTACCACAGGAATCATTCCCTCTGTGATTCCTTGTCCATTCTTCCCTCCTCACTAATCTCCCACCCAGCACTTATCCCTGCAAGTGACAGAAATACTACAGCTGCCCATTCACCTCCTCCCTCACCTCCATTCCGGGCCTCAAACAGTCCTTCCAAGTAAGGCAACACTTCACCTCATCTACTGTAGCCAGTGCTCCTGATGCAGCCTCCTCTACATTGCTGAGACCCTGCGTAAATTAGGGGACTGCTTTATCGAGCACTTCTGCTTCATCTGCAAAAAGAGGAATTTCCCGGTAGCCAACATTTTAATTCCTATCCCCATTCCCACTCCAATGTTTTGGTTAGTGGCCTCCTCTTTTACCTCAGTGAGGTCATTCTCAGGGTGGAGGAGCAAAACCTCATATTCCATCCAGGTAGTCTTCAACTTGATGACATGAACATCAATTTCTCCTTCCTGTAATTTTTCTGTCTCCCTTCTCTGTTCTTCTATTCCCCACTCTGTCCTCTCCCTCTCTCCCTGGTGCCCCTCCTCCTTCCCTTTCTCCCATGGCCACTCTCCATTCTTATCAGATTCCTTCTTCTTTACCCCTTTGTGTTTTCCACCTATCACCTTCCAGCTTCCTACTTCACCCTCACCCCTCCCACCCACCTGGCTTCACCTATCACCTTCTAGATTGTCCACCTTCCCCTTCCCCCATCTTTTTATTCTGGCACCTTCCCCCTTCTTTCCTGTCCTGATGAAGGGTCTTGGCCAGAAATGTTGGCTGCTTACTCATCTCCAGAGATGCTGCCTGACCTGCTCAGTTCCTCCAGCATTTTGCATGTGTTGCAATGTAAGTACTTACCTAGAGGGTAACCGAGGAGAGCCAGGATATATTTGTTAATTGGAAATTGAGTCAAACCTTTGAATGCAACCTTAAATGAATACAATCAATTGGATGAGACATACAGATGGATTTCCAGAAGGTATTGAACCAACAATACACAAGGGGCTTATAAAGAAATTGGAAGCTATTGGAATTAACGAGAAAGTGGCAGTAAAGATAAAAAGTTTGCTTAGTGATGGGAAACAAAAATTGAACACAAAAAGTCAATTTCCATCCCAGGTATATAGGTTTACAGCTTTGCTCCTGAGGGTGAAGCTGATGTCAAATACACTCTTTGTTGTGAACAATCCAGATGAAGTTGTAGGGATCAGCATTATAAAGCTTTCAGATAAAATGAAATGTGGTAAAATAGTAGAGAGTAATGAGCAGAGATCTAGTGTTCAGGGTTGTGAAATGGGTAAAAGGACAGAGGTGTGGAGAATTGTGAAATGACATCGATCAAATATAGAAATCCAAAATGGAAGCAGCAGAATTCTGGAAAGTGTTGGTAAGTGGAAAGATGTTGATGTCAATCTTCATAATTGCTTAAACTTGGTAAGGCATTGATGCGTACTTCCTGCTCATTACGCTAATGGCATTTAGGGCAGCTATGAAGGCTCTTCATCTCTGACGGTATTCAGGACTTCCTTCATCAAGTCAGTAGCTTCCTCTCGGTTTTCACTGGTGTCAGTCATGTAAATCCCGGGTGGAGACTCAGGAATACTGCTGCGCTCAGATTCTTCATTGCTGTTTCGGTAACAATTTTGTTTTAACAGTCAGGGTTGTTAGCCCCGAGCTGAATCCCACCCCCGCCCCCGCCACCAAACCTGGAGGACTGATGGACCACTTTTAATCTGACCTCTACCCTTTGACATGTTTGGCACGGTGATTCTACCGAGAGCCAAAGCATAAAGCTCTGACTCAGCCAACATAGCTCTCCAGGTCTTTGAGGTACGCAATCCTCCGAACCCAACAACAGGGCTGTGGTCCTCTTTGAGGAAGGCATTGATAAGCTGGCTAAAGTAAACATTAGTTCCTTGGGTTTGTAATCTGTGGAACAAAATATGAAGGCAAAGAGATTTTATTTCATTTTGTGTTGGCGCATGGCCAAGTGGTTAAGGCGTTCGTCTAGTGATTTGAAGGTTGCTGGTTCGAGCCGTGGCTGAAGCAGCATGTGTGTCCTTGAGCAAGGCACTTAACCACACATTGCTCTGCGACGACACCGGTGCCAAGCTGTATGGGTCCTAATGCCCTTCCCTTGGACAACATCGGTGGTGTGGAGAGGGGAGACTTGCAGCATGGGCAACTGCTGGTCTTTCATACAACCTTGCCCAGGCCTGCGCCCTGGAAACCTTCCAAGTTGCAAACCCATGGTGTCATGAGACTAACGGATGTCTATTTATTTCATTTCATAAATTACTGATATAAATTACTCAGCTATATTATAGGGGACAATTCCAAGGATCAGCCTTCAGGAAAGATCCAAAATCATGGAAAAGATGTAAAAGATGTGCTACCTGATGCTAAATGGCAAGAAATCATTCCTTTTATTTCTACAAATGCTGAAACATCAAATCCCATTTTTTGATTGTGCTTGCAAATACTCTGCAAACTGGTGTCATGTGGTTCTGTCATATAGTTGCTATCATGCATTCAACAGCAAACCTAACTTAATTCTATAATTAGGGGCTTCCACTAAAACAAATCAGTCTGATACTTTGAACATTCCTGCAGATTTCCCATCCAATATGGCCAAAGGCTGCTCAGAAGAGAATCCAGAGTTAATTTGAATCTGTAGAATAATAATTTGATATTTCAAAGAAATTGGATATTTAGCCTATAAAGTCTGGAGAAATGTTGTCATTTTTATGTATTACCCAAACTTGAGTTCATCATTCTGCTCCCTCTCCATACCAGGTTCAGGAATAGTTACTAGCATACGACCATCAAGCTCTTGAACCGACATGGATTACTTCACTTATGACCAGTCTGAACTGATTCTATGATCTTCAGGCTCATTTTCAAGGACTCAGTATAACTCAAGTTCTCTGTATTGATTTTATTTGCACAATTTGTCTTTTTACACACTGGTGTTTGTCAGTCTTTGCTTATGTACAGTGTTTCATAATATTCTATTTTATTCCTTTTTTCCCTGTAAAAGCCTGCAAGAAAATAAATTTCAACATCGTATTTGGTGTTAGAGTGGTTCTTGGGGTTAGCACGTGTAGCAGTTAATTTGAACTGACTTCAGGCACTAGCCTTCAGATTTGAATATGCATTGAAGATTAAATTTAAACTGCAAATCAGAACAGTAAAATTCAGACCAGACAGATCAGGAAACAGGCACTTAACTAATTGTCTCCATATGCATGAACCCAATCGACATCCTATTGCATGGCCCGACAGTAATTTTGGGTGCGATGGTGGGAAGATCCAGGCATTTGAAACTTTTACCAATAGTTCAAAGGAGGCATTGTACGTATGTAGATATCAATTTGTTTGAATTGCTCTGAATTTTTCTTTGACATTTAGCATATAAAATGTTGGGTCTCTCTCTTTCTGTCCTCTTCCTCTCACCCCTCTCTCTCCCTCTCACCCCTCTCTCTCCCTCTCACACAACTACAAAGGTATCAGATTTGTGATGTTTTATCAAATAAAGAGACTGCATCATAACTACCATTATTTCTCTTCAGTGACTTCATTCATGCAACAACATACAGTAACATTTATATGCAAACAACAGGAATTCTGCAGATGCTGGAAATTCAAGCAACACACATCAAAGTTGCTGGTGAACGCAGCAGGCCAGGCAGCATCTATAGGAAGAGGCGCAGTCGACATTTCAGGCCGAGACCCTTCGTCAGGACTAACTGAAGGAAGAGTGAGTAAGGGATTTGAAAGCTGGAGGGGGAGGGGGAGATCCAAAATGATAGGAGAAGACAGGAGGGGGAGGGATGGAGCCGAGAGCTGGACAGGTGATAGGCAGAAGGGGATACGAGAGGATCATGGGACAGGAGGTCCGGGAAGAAAGACGGGGGGGGTGACCCAGAGGATGGGCAAGAGGTATATTCAGAGGGACAGAGGGAGAAAAAGGAGAGTGAAAGAAAGAATGTGTGCATAAAAAAGAGTAACAGATGGGGTACGAGGGGGAGGTGGGGCCTAGCGGAAGTTAGAGAAGTCAATGTTCATGCCATCAGGTTGGAGGCTACCCAGACGGAATATAAGGTGTTGTTCCTCCAACCTGAGTGTGGCTTCATCTTTACAGTAGAGGAGGCCGTGGATAGACATGTCAGAATGGGAATGGGATGTGGAATTAAAATGTGTGGCCACTGGGAGATCCTGCTTTCTCTGGCGGACAGAGCGTAGATGTTCAGCAAAGCGGTCTCCCAGTCTGCGTCGGGTCTCACCAATATATAAAAGGCCACATCGGGAGCACCGGACGCAGTATATCACCCCAGTCGACTCACAGGTGAAGTGATGCCTCACCTGGAAGGACTGTTTGGGGCCCTGAATGGTGGTAAGGGAGGAAGTGTAAGGGCATGTGTAGCACTTGTTCCGCTTACATGGATAAGTGCCAGGAGGGAGATCAGTGGGGAGGGATGGGGGGGGACGAATGGACAAGGGAGTTGTGTAGGGAGCGATCCCTGCGGAATGCAGAGAGAGGGGGGGAGGGAAAGATATGTTTAGTGGTGGGATCCCGTTGGAGGTGGTGGAAGTTACGGAGAATAATATGTTGGACCCGGAGGCTGGTGGGGTGGTAGGTGAGGACCAGGGGAACCCTATTCCTAGTGGGGTGGTGGGAGGATGGAGTGAGAGCAGATGTACGTGAAATGGGGGAGATGCGTTTAAGAGCAGAGTTGATAGTGGAGGAAGGGAAGCCCCTTTCTTTAAAAAATGAAGACATCTCCCTCGTCCTAGAATGAAAAGCCTCATCCTGAGAGCAGATGCGGCGGAGACGGAGGAATTGCGAGAAAGAGATGGCGTTTTTGCAAGAGACAGGGTGAGAAGAGGAATAGTCCAGATAGCTGTGAGAGTCAGTAGGCTTATAGTAGACATCAGTGGATAAGCTGCAAGAGATAAATTTACTTTGAACTTTTGACTTAACAGTTAGTTCTCTTTTACAAACAGCTATTTGTTTTCTTGTGAAAGAGTTGGCATATTCAGTTTGTCCAATTATTCTGCATCATAGCTGTCCTCATTGATTTCTAGAATTCTTTTTTAATTTGTTTCAATAGCTATATCAAATTTACATAATTTTTCTGGAAGCACAGAATTATAAAGAAGTTCTCATATACAACAATGCTGCTCAGCCTGTCACAACTGTGCCAGTTTTAAAAGAGCCAGCAGCCTAAACCAACTTTCTGGCATCAAGTCTGTTGCCTTACAGCTCATGCCTTCAAGTAGACAAGTGAGTACTTCTCAAATGTGATGAGTCTTCTGCCTCTACATTCAGGCAATAAATTCCAGATGCCTCAATCAATCCCTGAAGGAAAACATTGCCTTCAATATCTGATGATTTCACCACTTTCCAAATGTGCTGTCATTACACCTTTGATAACTGACTCTAGCAATTTCCCCACCAACGATGTCAGGCTTCACCGGTTAGCCTAACGTCGGTGGTGGGGAAACTGCTGGAGTCAGTTATCAAAGATGTGATAACAGCACATTTGGAAAGCGGTGAAATCATCAGACAAAGTCAGCATGGATTTGTGAAAGGAAAATCATGTCTGACGAATCTCATAGAATTTTTTGAGGATGTAACTAGTAGAGTGGATAGGGGAGAACCAGTGGATGTGGTATATTTGGATTTTCAAAAGGCTTTTGACAAGGTCCCACACAGGAGATTAGTGTGCAAACTTAAAGCACACGGTATTGGGGGTAAGGTATTGATGTGGATAGAGAATTGGTTGGCAGACAGGAAGCAAAGAGTGGGAATGAACGGGACCTTTTCAGAATGGCAGGCAATGACGATTGGGGTACCACAAGGCTCAGTGCTGGGACTCCAGTTGTTTACAATATATATTAATGACTTAGATGAAGGAATTAAATGCAGCATCTCCAAGTTTGCGGATGACACAAAGCTGGGCGGCAGTGTTAGTTGTGAGGAGGATGCTAAGAGGATGCAGGGTGACTTGGATAGGTTAGGTGAGTGGGCAAATTCATGGCAGATGCAATTTAATGTGGATAAATGTGAGATTATCTACTTTGGTGGCAAGAACAGGAAAACAGATTATTATCTGAATGGTGGCCGATTAGGAAAAGGGGAGGTGCAATGAGACCTGGATGTCATTGTACACCAGTCATTGAAAGTGGGCATGCAGGTAGAGCAGACGGTGAAAAAGGTGAATGGTATGCTGGCATTCATAGCAAGAGGATTCGAGTACAGGAGCAGGGAGGTACTACTGCAGTTGTACAAGGCCTTGGTGAGACCACACCTAGAGTATTGTGTGCAGTTTTGGTCCCCTAATCTGAGGAAAGACATTCTTACCATAGAGGAAGTACAAAGAAGGTTCACCTGATTGATTCCTGGGATAGCAGGACTTTCATATGATGAAAGACTGGATCGGCTAGGCTTATACTCTCTGGAATTTAGAAGATTGAGGGGGGGATCTTATTGAAACATATAAAATTCTAAAGGGATTGGACAGGCTAGATGTAGGAACATTGTTCCCGATGTTGGGGAAGTCCAGAAAGAGAGGTCACAGTTTGAGGATAAAGGGGAAGCCTTTTAGGACCGAGATGAGGAAAAACTTCTTCACGCAGAGAGTGGTGAATCTGTGGAATTTTCTGCCACAGGAAACAGTTGAGACCAGTTCATTGGCTATATTTAAGAGGGAGTTAGATAAGGCCCTTGTGGCTAAAGGGATCAGGGAGCATGGAGAGAAGGCAGGTACAGGGTTCTGAGTTGGATGATCAGCCATGATCATACTGAATGGCGGTGCAGGCTCAAAGGGCCGAATGGCCTACTCCTGCACCTATTTTCTATGTTTCTATGTTTCTATCTGTATTGCACTCTTTCTAATAATTATTTTAAATCTGTGCCTGATTTCGACCCATGCTGAAAAAGTGTAATATATTACTCAGTCTGGGATGCTCTTAATTTTATACACTTCTATCAAGTCTCTTTGCAACCTCCTCCAAAGTAAGCAACCTCAGCTAATCCTATCTTTCCTCATAACTAAGATTCTTCAGTCCTGTTAACATCCTCAGCAAACTTTCCAATCATCAGTCAAATTTATTGTTAATTGCTTTGCTATATATTGTTAATTAACTTCTTTTGTCCCATTTGTGATCTTTCTTGTAGAACTTCTGTAAAATTTAGCTTTAATTTCTGTCTTGTGAATGCTGCTTATAGATTCTATGTGCTTGTGGTGCTATCACAGTTTATCTTGTGGCCATACTTGTAGTCTTGGAAACTGGGTTAACCTTTACTCACTTCACAACAATTTTCAAATAACCCTTTGTAAAAGTGTTGACATAGTGCTAGTATCTCCAATGTTCAAATCATTTGAAATTATATTTTGATGCTTTGGCATAAAATCATGGGGACAAAACCGACCATTTTACATCCATTGGATTGATAAATTCATACTTGGTCTATAAAAGTGACAGCAGTAGTTTCTTTCAGCCCCTTTCACTTTAACACATGTGACAGCTTGCTTGAAGTCCAAAAGCTTTCAAGAAATAGGCATAACAGCTGGATTGACTCTGAGGCTCATCATGTTTGTGCTTCAGTTTCACTAATGGTTTGTATAGCTGATCGTAATTAGGAACTAAAGCTCATCTTCCTTCCTTCAAATGCTCAAAATGCTTCGCTTGCTTTTAGTTATTTTTGATCCTGAAAATGTTCTACTTGAGAAGTTTTTGATATGAGAGAGTGAAGCAGGAAAAACCTGTTTGTGATTAATTCTTGCCAAAGGGTGCCTTGGAGATTCAACATTGAATAATGCAGCATAATAAAAAAATCTGCCGTTGCAGAAAGCAGCCTCATGTATTGTCTCTTTGTCCCTCATCTCTCTCTCTATATATGACAGCAGTAACACCTAACAGATTGAAATAAATGGGAGAAACAAACTTTGAGTAATGTGAAGGTAATGTGAAATCCTGTGAGATGTGGCATTCGCTGCTCTTCAGCAAAGCTGTCTTGGCTGATGGCCAGAGGCATCTTCATGAATTCAATCTCTACATTTAAAGGATTGGAGGATGGTTAATTATTCAGCTGGATGGGGATTTTCACACCACAAATTAAGTTGAATTGCCAGGTGGAGTTCTCAAGTAAGCCCCACAAAGCTGTTCCGTTAGAATGAGAAGCTCACTAAAACCAAAGGGAGAACTTGCCTCAACTTCCATCATTGCTTTTTATTGGGGATAAGGCAAATCAAGCTGGCAATCCACAAACAGCAAAGTTAATGTACTAATTCAGATGAGAAAATAAATGATAGATATCCCATCCCCACACTCACTGTGCAAGAGTTAATAGGGAAGAAAGTGTTTGCCTGTGCATCAGTGAACAGCATGCTGCTTCAGTATTCTGCATTGATTTTGTGAAGCAATCCCCAGTGCCTTCCAGCCTATGCTAAATATTCTCTATCAAATTCATTACTGCTTAATTCAAAAAGACTGCAATATGGCATTTCTTGTACTCGGAGGATGCTTCAGGCCATTCCTCTTACTGGATTTTGTAATGTTGAACATTTGTTATGTACAGAGAAGCAGCTGAGACCTTGTAAAGCTTCAAAAGGTCCTCAACATGGTTGAAATAACGATCATATTTTGAGACTGTTGCATTGTAACTATTAATTTAAATCATTATTCCCTTCGTATTGTTTTTTTTGTAAAAGCTTCTGTGATTATTTGCAAATTAACTGTGCAGCTTTTCAGAGATTAATTTAAAAGCTGAAGAATATATACCTCCTGCCTCACAAGTGCCTTTATAGCAGAAGCAGGGTCTGCAATGTGTTCTGTGAGAGGAAGAAATAAGCAAATGTGAAGTGCGAACAGCCCTAACTGTGATGCAAGACAATGCAAATACATTATTCAGTGCAAAATTCTGAATTGCAATGCAGATTTATGACTACATCAACAGCCAACAGGGCACTTCTGGAGACAGTCTAGACATTCAGATTTTATAGTTAATTTAATGCACTAAAACTGCTTCATACTACTGAAACTGTAACAGTCACTTTAAGGAAATATAACAAGATGGTGATATTGCTATGCGTTGTTAAGCAGACGCTTAGGGATAACCATATGAACTTATACATTAATTACCAGATGTTCAGTGCTTAGCTGATGATGGAAAAAATTCTTGAGTATGTGAACAAGCACACAGGTATTTTTAAGCATTGCAAACAGGCTGGAATGGGGCATGCTGTTAAAATAATAGTGAAGAAATTTACCACAAACAAGAAAAAATCTGTAGAATCTGGAAATCCAAGCAACACACACAAAATGCTGGAGGAACTCAGGAGGCCAGGCAGCATCTATGGAGAGAGTACAGTCGACGCTTCAGGACTGCCCTGCTGAAGGGTTTCGGCCCTGAATGTCAACTGTACTTTTGTCCATAGACACTGCCCAGCCTACTGAGTTCCTCCAGCATTTTGTGTGTGTAATTTTTAGTTGAGACTGCTTTGAGGGTGGTACTGCTGAAAGCTTCATTATTGGTGCATATGAATATTGTCATTAAAACATGATTACTGACCTTTTAATGCTCCTGCTAGAAAATGTCAATTATCTTACACCCCTGTCTCAGTAGCATCTTTTAACCAAGTTAAGGGGCCTTCAGAAATTTACCTCGATGGAGAAAAGTTGAGTAGGAATGCTGTTTCATTAGCCTGGGCTCTTGCTGCTTCATGCAAAGCAATCCTGATTGTTCAGTGACTTCATTCATCCAGAAGACTTTGGAGATTTTAATAAATATTGCAAACTGCCTGTAACCCATTTGGAGCAGAGAGATGCCCACAGAGTTTGAGAGTTACTCATGCTTCAAATTGGTGACATCACACAGATCTGATTCTTGCCCTGTGTCTCAATTGCCTACTGCCCATGAACAAATGAAATTTCAATTTAATTACATGCTGTATTTATAGGTAGATAAATCACAGAATAGTATCATAGAATTATTACTGAGTTGGCAGAAGCCAATCAACCCCTTGAGTCTATTCCAGCATCGAGAAGAGCAGTCCCGTAAATCCCATTCCTCACTCTGGAGGAATTTCTCCCCAAAGTTATTCTTTTTCAGAAGAATTCTGTTTTCATTACCTCTACAGATCTCCTGACACATTTTGATCAGGCACTTTAGATTCTTCAGGAATAATCATAAACTCTCACAATCCCTGATGATCCAGTGATTTCAGTCTCTGAGCTGCCTTCAGGAGGGTGAATCTACAAAAAGCATCAGCCCAGCCTGGCCAAGTGCTAAAGACCTGTGCTGATCAATTGGCTGGAGTGTTCACTGAGATCATTAACCTCTCACTTTGGCAGTCTGAGGTACCCACCTGCTTCAAGCAGGCTTCAGTTATACCCGGTGCCTAAGAAGAACATGGCAACCTGCGTCAATGATTATTCTCCAGTATCAGTACATCTGCAGTGATGAAGTGTTTTCAGAGGTTGGTGATGAAACATATCAACTCCTGTCTGAGAAGTGATTTGGATCCACTCCAATTTGCCTACTGGAGCAACAGGTCCACAGCAGATACCACCTTATTGGACCTTCACTCAACCTCAGAGCACCCGGACAGCAAAGACATTTACATCAGGATGCTCTTTATCAACTCAGCATTCAAAACCATCATCCACTCAAAACTCATTAATAAGCTTCAAGACCTTGGCCTCAATACCTCTTGTATGGCCTCAATACCTTTTGTACAATTGGATCCTCAATTTCCTCACTTGCAGGCCCCAGTCAGATCGGATTGGGAACAACATCTCCTCCAGCTCAGTGTACCTGTCCTCCTGCTCTGTTTGATTCACACTTATGATTGTGTTGCTAAGCACAACTGCAATGGCACATTCAAGTTTTCTGATGACACCACTGTCATAGGCCGAATCAATGGTAGTGATGAATCAGCATATAGGAGGGAGACTGAAAATAACAACAACCTCTTCCTCAATGCCAGCAAGACCAGGGATTATTGATTTCAGGAGGAGGAAACCAGTCCTCATCAGAGGATCAGAGGTGGAGAGGGCCAGCAAATTTAAATTCCTGGGTGTTATTATTTCCAAGGACCTATCCTGAGTGCAATTATGAAGAACAGTGTCTCTATTTCCCCAGGAGTTTGTGTAGATGCAGCATGATACCTAAATCTGTGACAAGCTTCTATGGATGTACGGCAGAGAGTATATTGACTGGCTGCATCACAGCCTGGTATGGAAACACCAACGCCCTCGAACGGAAAATCCTGAGAAAAGTCATGGACACAACCCAGTCCGTCATGGGTAAAGCCCTCCCCACTATTGAGCACATCTACAAGGAGTGCTCTCTCTGGAAAGCAGCTTCCATCATCAGGGCATCCCTCCGCCCAGGCCATGTTCTCTTCTTGATGCTGCCAGAGGGGCCAGACTCACCGCTACTTTCTGAGGAGAATGGGGTCCTTTGGAGTGTGCAGGCCTCTCCTTCACATGCTCTACCAGTCTGTTGTTGACAGTACAGTCTTCTAGAGGTGATGTGCTAGGGCAATGGCATCAACATTGGTGATGCCAACAGGCTCAATAAACTGATTAGAAAAGTTGGCTCGGTTGTAACTATCTTAAGCTTTAAACTACTTTAAATATCTGAAGCACAAAGTCTTAAAAACCCCAAACTATATGGGTTCAGGAGTCTTTCAATCATTTTCAATACATTTTCCCTGAAAGTGCATTTCACCCAGAAAACAAGCAATGTGTGAACCCATTTTACACTGGAATTCTAGTCGTTCTTTCTGAAGTTTTCAAGGACTAGAATTTCTGCTGCGTGGTGCATTTTATCCTGTGCATACAGTAACTGGGGAAGATGCACATTGTTCCTACTGTAGATCAGAGTGATCTGCATACACATGGCACCATACACAGCACTATCAGCTAAGCACTTTTGATTCCACTGTTTAATTCAGTTCAGTTCAGCAAATGGCATGAGCCTTGATGACTGGAACAAGACTTTATTAGAGGGTAAAGTCCTGCATGAATGTGACTTTAAGTGACATTCTTACCATTCCAATTTAGTTTGAGTTAATCAGAGCGGCCCACCCTCAGTCAAGCTGACATTTCAAAGGTCATCTATTCAGAGGTGATTTTCTTTAGCTAGGGGCTGACTGTTATGTTTATGGTACTGGGAAGCTGGGTGGCTATAAATGCCATACATGAGAGATGGCGAGGCGAGTGGAAACCATGCTGCTGTTTATTTTAACTTGTATGTCATCCAGCCAGAATGCCCTCTCACATTAAATTCAGCCCATAACACGCAGAGAGGCTTGACAGCAACCCGTGAGGGTCAAGATATGAAAAATGCAACCTATCCCTCCCTCCTTATTTTAAAGATTTCTCCCCCTTCCCCATACACAGACCAACTGATGAACTACTAATATTCAATGGAATAGTCATCAAATTCAACGAACAACAAAAAACAATTTACTTTTCTAAGAATTGAGGGTATGCTGCCTCTATTCCCAGACATAATCCTGGGGATTATTCTTGCTCCTGTGCTGAGGGTTAGTCACCAAACTACAGATTCAATCTGACTGGAGGCCGCCTGTTCCTGTGAGGGCACCAATGACCTAGGGTGATACCAAAGGCATCTTATCTCTTGGTGGTGATTAGATCTTGACTTGAGTACTGCATTGTCAGAAGGGGGCACCTCAGAAAGCACAGGTTGGTGATGGGGGTCAAACGGACTTGCTAATTGAAGACTAGTGTGTAATGATTCTGACTGTCACCTCAAATATTTGGGGATGGAGGCTGCAATATGGGGGCAGTAGAATTTCAAGGGGTTTCAATTGCAAAGGCGAGGCTCCATTTGCCTTCACACTGTTAATGAGCATATTGAAAACAGTCATACTTGTATTTGTTTAGGACCAGATGATGCAGTTAGAGTCTGTTTCAGATGTTCCACCATGAACGGAGTGGCATGCTTTATCGTGGATTCCATTTTGAGACTTTTCAGTTCTGTTTCCACCTCTTCCACAGACAAATCCGCTCTGGTCTGTGAACTCTCCTTTAGGCTCTCCTTGTTGGCAGTGAGACTGGACAGCAGTGGTTTCACCTTCACATTTGCTTTTTGCAGTATTTATAAAGTATCAACTTTTGTATATCAGCTCTTTATTATCCTCTCATGATGGAATGGGAGCAAGGTAGTTTCCAAGCTGTGAAACAGGAGTTGGGATACTTTGCTCCAGACCAGAATGTCTCTCAAGTTCTTCATGTGAGGTAGACCAAGGCTATTGGAGTGCCTACCTGGTCGAATTAAAGTTACTTGAAAAGCAATGACTGAACTAGCTGGATGACATTAATCCTTCACCAAGCACTTTGTAAATCATCGATGCTATTCCAGGTACACTTTTCTCCATGTTGAAGAACAAGTCAAAGTTTCCCAAAGATAGCTCGGTCAGGACTGCTTCTTGGGGAACTTCTTGCTTAGCTTCTGATACAGAATCAGTAGGTATCGCTGCTTGGGCAGCACCATTGCATTCTATGTCTTCTTTAATGGTTTCTAGTCACTTCCTCCACCTCTTTCCCATCTTGGATCCTCCAATAGCACTTTATCTTAATACCCTGTAAGTTTCTGATCATTAGTTGCTGATTGACCAGCAGAAAACCGTTCTGGTTCCTCTTCAGTATAGGAACCACATCACCTCTACTCAACAAAAACACATTTGCTATCACCATGCTCTTTCCTAATGAATTTTTTTCTTTTTGTCTCATTCCCTTCCTTCTCTAGCATCTCAGTCATGCAAGTCTTTGTCTTACCTTCATAATGGGGAGATTTGGTGTAGTGGTAATTACTGCTGGATCAGTAATCCAGAGACCCAATTACACTGGGGACATGAGTTCGAATCCCAGCATGGCAGATAGTGAATTTGAATTCACTAAAAATATCTGATTACCATGAAACCATGTTGATTGTCGTAAAAATCCATCTGGTTCACTAATGTCCTTTAGGGGAGGAATCCTGCCGACCTTACCTGGTCTGGCCTACATGTGACTCCAGACCCACAGCAATGTGGATGACTATTAAATGCCTTCTGAAGAGGCCTAGCAAGCTATTCAGTTGTATCCAACCGCTAAAAGATCAAAGGGTCTTGATGTTATTATGTACCCATTTCCAATTCTCTGCTGGGAACACAACCCAATAATATTTTCATTCTCTTTATTTTCTGATGGGCTTCCAGATCGTCGAAAATTGGAAGAATTGGTCAGATGACAGCCATCAGCAAAGTTTTGGTTCTGACCAGGGTCCTATATAGCTGCAGCTTTACCTCTTGGCTCCAAAATTCAATTCCACGATTATTGAAGGCCAATACACCGTATGCTTTCTTAACCATAGCGTCAACCTGCGCAGCTGCTTTGAGCATCCTATGGACATGGACCCCAAGATCCCTCTGATCCTCCACACTGCCAAGAGTCTTACCATTAATACTATATTCTGCCATCATATTTGACCTACCAAAATGAACCACTTCACACTTATTTGGGTTGAACTCCATCTGCCACTTCTCAGTCCAGTTTTGCATCCTATCAATATCCCGCTTTAACCTCTGACAGCACTTCACACTATCCACAACACCTCCAACTTTTGTGTGATCAGCAAACTTACTAACCCATCCCTCCACTTCCTCATCCAGGTCATTTATAAAAATCACGAAGAGTAAGGGTCCCAGAACAGATCCCTGAGGCACACCACTGGTGACCAACCTCCATGCAGAATATGACCCATCTACAACCACTCTTTGGCTTCTGGGGGCAAGCCAGTTCCGGATCCGGAAAGCAATGTCCCCTTGGATCCCATGCCTCCTTACTTTATCAATAAGCCAAGCATGGGGTACCTTATCAAATGCCTTGCTGAAATCCATATACACTACATCTACTGCTCTTCCTTCATCAATGTGTTTAGTCACATCCTTAAAAAATTCAATCAGGCTTGTAAGGCACGACCTGTCCTTGACAAAGCCATGCTGACTATTCCTAATCATATTATGCCTCTCCAAATGTTCATAAATCCTGCCTCTCAGGATCTTCTCCATCAACTTACCAACCACAGAAGTAAGACTCACTGGTCTATAATTTCCTGTTCTATCTCCACTCCCTTTCTTGGATAAAGGAACAACATCCACAACCCTCCAATCCTCTGGAACCTCTCCCGTCCCCATTGATGATTCAAAGATCATCACCAAAGGCTCTGCAATCTTCTCCCTCGCCTCCCACAGTATCCTGGGGTACATCTCATCCGGTCCCGGCAACTTATCCAACTTGATGCTTTCCAAAAGCTCCAGCATGTCCTCTTTCTTAATATCTACATGCTCAAGCTTTTCAGTCTGCTGCAAGTCAGCACTACAATCACCAAGATCCTTTTCCACAGTGAATACTGAAGTAAAGTATTCATTAAGTACCCCTGCTATTTCCTCCGGTTCCATACACACTTTCCTACTGTCACACTTGATAGGTCCTCTTCTTTCACGTCTTATACTCTTGCTCTTCACATGCTTGTAGAATGCCTTGGGGATTTCCTTAATCCTGCCCACCAAGGTCTTCTCATGGCCCCTTCAGGCTCTCCTAATTTCCTTTTTAAGCTCCTTCCTGTTAGCCTTATAATCTTCTAGATCCTTAACATTACCTAACTCTCTGAACCTTTTGCAAGCTTTTCTTTTCTTCATGACTAGATTTATTACAGCCTTTGTACACCACGGTTCCTGTACCCTACCATAACTTCCCTGTCTCATTTGAACGTACCTATGCAGAGCTCCACACAAATATCCCCATACATTTGCCACTTTTCTTCCGTTCTTTTCCCTGAATATTCTCAGGGAAATCTGTTCCCAATTTAAGCTTCCAATTTCCTGCCTGATAGCTTCATAATTCCCCTTACTCCAATTAAACACTTTTTTAACTTGTCTGTTCCTATCTCTCTCCAATGCTATTGTAAAGGAGATAGAATAATGATCACTATCTCCAAAATGCTTTCCCACTGTGAGATCTGACACCTGACCAGGTTCATTTCCCAGTACCAGATCAAGTACAGCCTCTTCTCTTGTAGGCTTATCTACATATTGTGTCAAGAAACCTTCTTGAACACACCTAACAAACTCTACCTCATCTAAACCCCTCACTCTAGGGACATGCCAATTGATATTTGAGAAATTAAAATCTCCCATCACAACAACTCTGTTATTATTACACCTTTCCAGGATCTGTTTCCTTATCTGTTCCTCGATATCCCTGTTACTATTGGACAGCCTGTAAAAAACACCCAGTAGAGTTATTGACCCCTTCCTTTTCCTAACTTCCACCAACAGAGACTCCGTAGACAATCCCTCCATGACGTCCATCTTTTCTGCAGCCGTGACACTATCTCTGATCAACAGCACCATGCCCCCACCTCTTTTGCCTCCCTCCCTGTCCTTTCTGAAACATCTAAAACCCGGCACTCAAAGTAACCATTCTTGTCCCTGAGTCATTCAAGTCTCTGTAATGGCCATGATATCATAGCTCCACGTACTGATCCACGCTCTAAGCTCATCCGCTTTGTTCACAATACTCCTTGCGTTAAAATAGGCACATCTCAAACCGTTGGTCAGAGGGCGTCCCTTCTCTATCACCTGCCTATCCTCCCTCTCACACTGTCTTTTTACTTTTACAGGCATGTTCAATATGTCCATTTTTGCCTCAGCTTTGGCAATCTAAGTCCTTATGCCAGCATTCTTTTGCTGAGTGCCCAGTTCGGTAACATTGATTGCCAATAGGCGTATTTTTCTTAAAATCGGTAGAAACTTTATGAACTTGAGAAGATGCACTTAGTATCTGTGCTTCTTCGGCTGCCGCCTCCGTAGATATACTAATCACAATTGCCTTTTGTAATGCTAGTCTGTCTCCTGTAAGCAAACGTTTCTGAATTGTCTCACTACGTAGACCACCTATGAGTCCATCACATAACATTTCATTGAATGACAACCCAAATTCACAGCGCTTCAGCACCACAACAGGCTGTGAAATAGACTCACTTTTCTCTTGATTCCTTTTATGAAATTGAAACCTCTCAGCGATGATCAGAGCTTTAGATGACTGTATCCTCATAAGGCTTATCACCAGGCTTAGCAGATTGCAGTAGACCATGTAATAAAATAAGTATTTTGCACCCATCACAGTCAGAAAAGTTAGAAAACAAATATCATCATCTGAAATTCTTTTTGCCAGTGCAAAATACTCAAGTATTTCAGTATATGAACTCCATTGCTTTGTAGCTTCATTCCGTACTTCCAAGCATTGTTGCCATTTTCAAACGCAATCACATTCCAGAAAAGCTAACTGTTTTCATCCATCTCTTTCCCTCTATTATTTGTTTTATTTAACCATCCCTTTCTTGTTCTCTCCCCTCAGATTCTTCACTCACCTCGTTGCCAGTTATTATGTTTGTGGTACTGGGAAGTCAAGTGGCTATGATGCAGCTGGTTATTTTACTTGTAAGTTATCTACCCAGAATGCCCTCTCACATTACATTCAGTACATAACACTCAGGGAAGCATGACAGCAACCCATAAGGATCAAAATATACATGAATACATAACACTGACCATGCCCACAGCGCTTTAATGCAGACAGATTATCCCCACCCCACAGCCACTCCAAGGCAAATATGCCCAAAAGCTACACGACTGGCTGAAGTGGTGGTCCCCACAATTGGAAAATCGGTAAATTTGTTGCAAATATCCATTTTTGCACAGTTTAGCATTTGAAAGCCCAGGAGTTGTTCATCCACTAAGTTGAATGCACTGTGCTGTTAGCCAGAGGATAATGCTCCCCGTAGCCTCACATCAAACTGCCTCTGTTCTCCAATGTATTTGATGCTCATAAGAATTTCTAGCCCTTGGTTTATGAATCTTTTATACCCCCTTTGGTTTCCCTCCAACAAACACTAATAATAAACAATAATAATAAATAAGGAAGAAATTTTCCCATAAAAGTAGAATATGTCATGTCTAGTTTATGAATATCCTTTAAGGAAGATAGTTTGCTTCCCTCACCTGGTCTGGTATACACAGTGCCTATAAAAATATTCACCTCCCCCCCACCCCCGGAGGTTTTCATGTTTTATTGTTTTACAATATTGAATCACATTGGATTTAATTTGACTTTTTTTGACAGTGATCAACAGACTTTTAGACATTTGTGTCAAAGTGAAAACAGACCTCTACAAAGTGATCTAAATTAATTACAAATGTAAAACACAAAATAATTGATTGCATAAGTATTCACCCCCTTTAATATGATACAACAAATCATCACTGGTGCAGCCAATTGGTTTTAGAAGTTACATATTTAGTTAATTGGAAATCTTGGAGTGTTCTTTTGTCTCCATTGTGTACTTTTTGTCAGGAAACTGACTGAACTGCAATTGGACCTTCCAGATATAGGTGTATTTTGCTGCAATCAATTCGAACACCTTGATTGCACAAAGGCCTCCAAAAACAGAGAAAAAAGATATTTATTTAACTAATTATGTGACTTCTAAAACCAGCTGGCTGCACCAATGATGGTGTGTCATATTAAAGGGGGGAGCAATCAATTATTTTGTGTTTTATATTTGTAATTAATTTAGAACACTTTGTAGAGATCTGTTTTCACTTCGACATTTTTTTACTTTTTCTGTTGATCAGTGTCAAAAAAGCCAAATTATATCCACTGTGATTCAATATTGTAAAACAATAAAACATGAAAACTTCCAACTTCCTATACATTTTATAGGCACTGAAGCTGAAAAGTGAAAACATATGGGAAAAAGGGCATCGACCTTGGAAAGTTTCTTATAAGGTTAAAGATGTGCGGTATGTCACTGAACACTAACAAGCTTCCACAGATGTACTGTTAAAAGTGTCTTGATTGGTTGCACCATTGTCTGGTATGGTAATTTGAATGTGCAGGAATGCCAAGTGGCAGAGAACAGTGGACACAACACAAAACGTACCAGACACACTCTCCCCATCATTGGAAATATTTACATGAGCCACTGCCTCAAGAAGGCAACATCAAAGATCTGTACCATCCAGGCATGCCATCTTTTTGTAGCTAGTATTGGGCAGCAGGTCCACAAGCCTGTAATCCTACATTACCAGGTTCAAGAACAGCTACTTCCATTCAACCATTTGGTTCTTGAACCAACCCACACAACCGTAATCACTACCTTAGAATCACTACACATGACCTCTTTGACCACTTACCAATGTTCTTTTATGTTTTCATTGTGCTATTTCTTGTATAACATTGTTTAATTTATGTTTTTTGTTGTTAATGTTGTGGTTCTGATGTTATGTGCCTGTGATGTTGCAGCAAGTGATTTTTCACTGATGTACTTAAGCATATGACTAAACTCAACTTTGATTTCAATCTTGATTCACCTGCCTCTTATCTGGTTTCATCTATCACCTACCACCCTTCGTCTTGCCCCTCCTGGCATGCGGGCTCTCATACACAGGCTTGGAGGAGGCTGCAGAGGGGTTGCACAGTCAGCTGGCATCATCACAGGCACAACCCTCCCTACCATTGAGGAAGTCTTCAAGAAGTCGGGCCTCAAGAAGACAGCATATATCATAAAGGGCCCTCACCACCTGGGTCATGGCCTCTTCTCACTACTAGCATCAGAGTGGAGAAATAGGAGCCTGAGGACCCATACTCAGTGTTTTAGGAACAGCTTCTTCATGGCCACCATCTGATTTCTGAATGGTTTGTGGAACCATGAACTCTACTATTTATTTATTTATTTATTTATTTATTTTGCAACAATGCTTAGGTTAAACTAGGCACCAGCTGAGTTGTTTTGACACTTAGCACATAAAATAAGGTCATGGACAAACTTGCTTTATCAATAATTTAGATATCTGTGTACTCAGTGAATGAGACCTCTTAGTAGTAATTTTGAGTGACTGGGCCTCTGTCCTCAGAAGCTTTTAGATCATTTGTGTGAATTAGTTTGTCCCAGTAAATGTATTTGAAGATTCAGAGGTGTCTTTTCAGGTACAAAGTGAAGGAAGTACATACTTCAAAGGACCCATTTGTCAGACAAAGTATATTGAAATGAATTATGTCATTGTAGCTATTGAAGTTGATTGAATTACCTGCTGCTAGCTTTGTTTCAAGAGTATGAAGACCTGATGTGCTTTGAGTCTGGAGAGACTCGGCTGAGAGGGTTTCCATAAGAATGAGAACTTGTCATGATAAATAAAGATCCCTGCTTCTCCAGTGACTTTGTCACATTTAAAATAAATCAGAAACTTAGATCATTCCCTTGACTCCACAGATGCTGCATAACCTAGAACTTTATTTATTTTCTCCAGATTACCAGCTGGTAACATAAGAGCAGCACCATCACATACCGAATGTTAGTGTTTATTATGTGATCGGGATGGGCTCCATTCTATACAATGACCTGCATAAGGGATGGCGTAGGATTTTTCAATGTTCTCTGATGTCACATATGGACATTTTGGGCAAGCCATTCAAGGCTCTAAGCTATGTATTTGATATTCACACTCTCCAGTCTTTGTCTGCTGACTGACCCATCGCTGTCCTCATCTGGGTCTTTCAGACTGACTGGATGCAAGCTTGCCTTCACCAAGCTGGCACATGAACTGCTTTCTCCCTGCTTTGGCCGCAGACCACCCACTGGCAAACCAGCTCATACAGATTCTGCCTCTGAAATAGAACTGCCAGGATCTGAGCTGGCTGATGAGATTAATAAGTGTGATGATGGTATTGGTTTAGCTGACTACAAAGTTCTAAACTCAAACAAAGACCTTAAGATAATCAGATCTATGGGTACACTCACTAAAGGGAGGTAATACTGTAATTACCCCATCTGTAAAGACTAGTTCTCTGTTCATTCTTCAAGGTGAGTTTAGCCGCCAATATCTACTATTTGAGTGGTGAGGCCCCCCTCCCTACCAAGGAGAAGATACTTCCAGAAAACAAGCTACAAATCATTTCTTTTCAGTGATAAACGTGTTTGAATTCAAGCAACATTCTTAAAACCCACAGGGGGTTTCTATCTTCCAAAGGATTTCTAAGCTACAAACAATTTCTAAAACACAGGTACTATTCCTATAAGCCAAAAAGACATACCCATGAATTGCAGATGAACAAAATTGTCCATCGCAGAAATCAAAGGCAGAAGAATGGATTCTTGTTCACCCTATCTCTCTGGCATTCTTCTTGATGTTCCTAGATCATTCCTAATAAGCCTTGATTGCGCTCTACATTTATACTGTTTGCCTGCCACCTGGGTGACTTCACACACATAACACTTTTTTTTAAATATCTTTTAATACACATGGTCCAAAAGCTTCTGGACAGAGTTCCTAGGTACCTACAATTAATGCTGTGAAGCTGACTCCCTGAGTACACCAACCTTCCAACTATTAGCAGGCGGGTACGGCACCTTTAAACGAATGAAGATTCATCACCATGGCTGGAAACAAGGCAGGAGAAGGGATCTCCAAGCCAGTCTGAAACAGAGAGAGATGATGCGCCCGCTACCCAGCATCTTGTTAGCAAATATGCAGTTGCTGGAGAACAAAATTGAAGACCTGAGGGAAAGATTGCTGAGTTGGATGGAAATGAGGGACCATTGTATTCTATGTCTGTCTGAAACTTGGATGTCTTTCAGCGTGCCAGATACAGTGGTCAAACTGGAAGGCTTCTTGATTTAACAAATAGACTGAACTGCTGATTCAGGAAAGGTGAAAGGTGGAGGTATTGTTTCATGATAAACTCTCGGTGGTGCTCTGATGTGGTGGTTTTGTCGAACTTCTGTTCCCCCGACCTTGAACACCTAACAATCAAATGATGTCCATTCTATTTACCTTGGGAGTTCTCCTCTATAATCCTGACCACAGTTTACATACCATTAATGGCCTATTATAATCAGGCACTTTAGATTCTTCAGGATGCCTTCTCCAAATAAGAAACAGTCCATCCTGAAGCATATCCAATCATAATCAGAGACTTCACCCAGGCTTGTTTGAAGAAAACACTGCCCAATTATCATCAACATATGATATCAACCAGAGGTCCCAATACATTAGACTACTGTTATCCTAAGATCAGAAATGTCTTACCGTTCCATCCCTAGAACATATTCTGGTAAATCATATCACTTTGCTGTCCTTCTCCACCTGTATGCAGTCCATTAAAACTATGGTGTATTCATTCAGATCCACAAATGTGTCCTGGAAGATGGTCCAGTCCACTGACTCAAAGCAATCCCATCGACATTCCTCTGCCTCCCTCTTTGTTGTCCTGATCTCTGCAAAGCTCCACGTGCAAAGTGGTAATTCACAACTAAACATGAATCAAAGAAGAAAGCTCAACAGTTGTGGCAGAGCTTTAATACTTCACCTCTTATGAAGTAAAATCAAGTGACATAGGTGACAGTAAGGCTTTGCTTCCATATGAGTTCAATACCTTCTATGCTCACCTTGGTTAGAACATAGAACATAGAATAGTACAGCACAGTACAGGCCCTTCAGCCCACAATATTGTGCCAACCCTCAAACCCTGCCTCCCACATAACCCCCCACCTTAAATTCCTCCATATACCTGTCTAGTAGTCTCTTAAATTTCACTAGTGTATCTGCCTCCACCACTGACTCAGGCAGTGTATTCCACGCACCAACCACTCTCTGAGTAAAAAACCTTCCTCTAATATCCCCCTTGAACTTCCCACCCCTTACCTTAAAGCCATGTCCTCTTGTATTGAGCAGTGGTGCCCTGGGGAAGAGGCGCTGGCTATCCACTCTATCTATTCCTCTTAATATCTTGTACACCTCTATCATGTCGCCTCTCATCCTCCTTCTCTCCAAAGAGTAAAGCCCTAGCTCCCTTAATCTCTGATCATAATGCATACTTTCTAAACCAGGCAGCATTCTGGTATAGCTCCTCTGTACCCTTTCCAATGCTTCCAAATCCTTCCTATAGTGAGGCAACCAGAACTGGACACAGTACTCCAAGTGTGGCCTAACCAGAGTTTTATAGAGCTGCATCATTACCTCGCTACTCTTAAACTCTATCCCTCAACTTATGAAAGCTAACACCCCATAAGCTTTCTTAACTACCCTATCTACCTGTGAGGCAACTTTCAGGGATCTGTGGACAGGTACCCCCAGATCCCTCTGCTCCTCCACACTACCAAGAATCCTGCCATTTACTTTGTACTCTGCCTTGGAGTTTGTCCTTCCAAAGTGTACCACCTCACACTTCTCTGGGTTGAACTCCATCTGCCACTTCTCAGCCCACTTCTGCATCCAATCAATGTCTCTCTGCAATCTTCGACATTACACTATCTACAACACCACCAACCTTTGTGCTGTCTGCAAACTTGCCAACCTACCCTTCTACCCCCACATCCAGGTCGTTAATAAAAATCATGAAAAGTAGAGGTCCCAGAACTGATCCTTGTGGGACACCACTAGTCACAACCCTCCAATCTGAATGTACTCCCTCCACCATGACCCTTTGCCTTCTGCAGGCAAGCCAATACTGAATTAACCTGGCTAGTGGATTTAACACATTTCAGTTTAACACGTAAAATCAATACTTTGATCTTTAGGACTATCAGCTGCTACATTTAGAAAGCTGGACTTTGCAAAAAAGAAAGGCCTCCTGATCTCAGACAGTGAATATCCATCACGGTTAAATGGTAACATTCATTTCCTTTGATTCTTGCAAGTACATTGTGGTCTTTCCAGGTGCATTTCTCAAACATCAAAAATGAGTCGAGTACAATCATATTGTTCAGTTGATTGAAGGACAGTTCTGAGAAGCATTTACAAAATACTTGACAGTAAAGCATGTAAAATGGATCAGGGGTGGAACAATGGGGGGATGGGATCTGAGAATGAGGCTTAGATATGAGCAATGTGATCTTCAATGACTTCTAGTCCACTGCTTTTTGACAGCAGAGCAGCAAATCAACAACACTCCTTCCTTCATTCAACAGCATGGGCCTGGTAGATAATACTACCCGCAGTCTACTGCTTCAACCTCTACAATCATTACTTGCATGAGAGGAAAGATCATTAGTAAATCTGTCACAAAGTGTTCACAAGATAAGGACTGCCATTGTTTTATAAATGATAAAAGTGTGGAATGTGTGCACGTCTTCGTAGGCATAGTATTGTTTCCAAATGAGATTTGCTACTAATTCCACTGACCTTGGGTAGGTGTGTAATGTCATTGGACTTGTTATGCTGGGATCATGTACCTGGGTAACAATCAGGTGCTTTAGTTCTGCAATGACTCTTTCAACACTTAAGATCATCAAACAGACCTCTTGTCCAATATCCCGTGACCTCTTCCACCAAGAGTTCCAGGTCTGCTTCAGTGAAATTAGGGTGCCCTGCTCTGTTGCCATGCTTTCTCTGGTTTCTCTCTAAACTGTGCAATGACTTTCGGAAGTGGATGGATTCAATGGTCACTTGCCTTGTTAGTGAATGTCAGTTATCTTCAGGAAATATGCGAGACACCTGAAATTATTGAACTCATCCAAATGGGGGAGAATGTACATGAAAGCACACGTCCTTGTATAAACATTAAGTCATCCTTTTGAACTTGTCCGCTATGCAGTTCTATGTAAGATAGTGTCAATCAAAAATGAATAATAGAAAGGATAAATGTCAGCCAATTCTCATCGGATAAAAGTTTTGATTTCAGGGTCTCTGTAGGCCAACAGAAAGGATATGGAAGGTCTCTTTAATCTGATGATCTAACTTGTCAGTTGATGTCAAAACCATCCTATCCCAGAGTCATGATTCCTGTTCTTGGCTTTCATCAGATCGTGAGCAGAATTAATGAATATTTGATTCATTTGATCTTACACCCGAAGGTATTGCAGTCTTTCCCTTTAAAGTTCTTCTGCAAATTTATGGTATTTCAATATTTTGGGGAATTATTAAACATTACAGAAAATAATATGTATTCTTCACAATATTTTATTATTGGAATAATACCAAACCTCGTATTACATGAAATTCACTTTTCATAACATTTATCATTAAAATAGTGATGAAAATAATTGCTAAATATATAAATAATAACTTTAATGAACTGACATTTCCTTTGGTTTGAACTTCACTTCAGTGACATGTTGTTCTTAATGGTGCCAAATCCCCTGTGGCATACCTCAGAGTGAGTCACATGATGAAGATTTTTAAAAGCACATTGGAAGCATTAGTATAAGGTATTCCACCACCAAGGGGAACTGGTGTACTCTTAGGTGTCTAACTGTTGTGAACAAAAGACAAGATAAATTTGGTCAGAGTTTAATTGCCAATTAGGATGTGGTTATAGATCGCTGCCTCACACACCTAACCTCTGAGGTTGGCTTGAACCTGTCCTGTTGGGCTAAATTTATAAGGCTAGAGAGCAGGACAACTGAAAATACTTTGCAAATATTTATTAAAAATGAACAAATGTCATAAAAAGATCATACAAATATAAGCATAAATAATATGTAACAATGTTATATGCAGGTACTGAAGATATAGTATAAAGTTTTACACACATTTCTATGTTCTGAACCCTGTATAACTTTAACACTTTTTGTAACCTATGGCATATACTAATGTACATCTTTCTCTGACTTTGTTCAGCTGATCATCTGCCCAAACTTCTTTTAAAAGTTGCCAAAGTTGGACTTGAAACCTCCTTAGTTTATAATCCAAAGTGTGACTATTTTAACTGATGCTCTGTTTAATCCACTTGACTAACGTAAGAGACTGAACCATGTAATTCAAGAATGTTTGATGTCCTTTAGTGCAACAAGATGCTTTGATTGAAGAAAAGTCTGAGCTCATAAACATTCTAAAAGATTATTAGTAGTTTTTTACCCTAGTGATACCACCATTTCTAAAACCTGTTGGGGACAGAAACACACATAATGGAGTCATGTTGTTACTTATCCAATGGCTTCTAACTATTAGTGGCATTACCACAACAGGAATCTCAGAATGCTTGTATAAACATGTACTTCAGGATTTTCCTTCAACTTGCAAGCTATTTGAGAAATTCAGCACCAACACTAGATTTCCCCACAGCATTTGGGATAAAATTTCAATTTTGGCTGACCATGAGTTAAGAGTTTTGGTTGAAGGCATCTGACAGCAGGATTCAGATGATTGTCCAAACTGGGCACCCTCTGTCCAGTGTGAATGTCCAGCCCGGGCACCCTCCGCATTGTATGAATGTCCAGCTTGGGCTTGCCTTGCCCTGTATTAAGTAGCAATCTAGCTAAAGAATACACCACCAGATGAATTTTCTGCTAAGGCCCAAAAGGTGCAGAAATACACCACTGAATTTTACTAAGGAATCAGTCCTCCTGTTGCACAGTGCCCTTTCTGACAACGCACCCATCTCGACTTTCCTTCTCCCTAGCTGGGGATTATCCGATGCTATATCAAGAGGTAGAAGAGCAAGGGACATACACTTCTCTTGCTCAAGGATGCTTGATAGATGTAGATGTGGAAATTCCACTTCACACTAGATAAGAGTAAAGGCAAAGAAAGCAATCTGATCCTCCAAGCACTGATGGAAGGCATTGTACATTCTGCAAAATGGTTAGGGCAGCCAACGCAATCCAGGAAGAACCACCCTCAAATCCTTGAAAAGGTTACTGCCAGAAGCAAGGTCCTGCTCATTCAGAGACAAAGAAGAGATAATTATCAGTTGAGCTGTTATGCTAACATCTAGTCCTTGACTTCACACAGATTGACCAGTAAACCTACTGTATCAATAAGGACAAGCTTCCAGGAAGTGCAGAGTGGATTTGCATACTGCAGGTATTCAGCTTCCATACAGCATAGTTAAGGCCACATTGCACAGTTCACAGATAATGCTCTGATTTTTGCCATTAAAAGCTCAGGTTATTGGCTTTCGTTAGTCTTCATGCCTCTGGATGACAATGTTGGATGGGGCTTTGAAGGTATGACAGCATTCCAGCATTCTGCTCTTTATAGGTTAATAGCATTTTTGAAGCCACACAATTGTGGACATTGTAGAAGTGAATGAGAACATGCTGACCTTTATCTGATGGTATTGTTTGGTCTTCTATCAGTGACTCTTCAATTGTGTCATCACTGTCGCTTGTCAATCAGTTAGTCCAGATCATTACCACTCATGGTGAAATAAGTCTGTCTGAAACTGGCCTAACAAGCAACCTCTCTAGTGAGCAACCTTTTACCTGACTAAGTATAACTCTGCAAAAGGAGTAGGACATGACTCATGGCAGACAGGGAAGAACATGATTCAGAATCAGAATCAGGTTTAATATCATCAGCATGTGCCGTGAAAAGTGTTAACTTAGCAGCAGCAGCAGCAGTTCAATGCAATACATAACATAGAATAAAAAGTTAAAAAAAAACTAAGTAAATCAATTACAGTAAATATATACAGAATAGATTTAAAAAGATCACAAAGATGATTACTCAATGACTGTCTGGCTTTAGCTCGAGAGTACCATAGTGTGTAGCTTGTTCATTTACTTGTTTCATTTGTCCATGATTTGTGTTTATGTGAATGCAGAGATGACCAGTTATTGATGGCATTGTGTTGTTTTGCCAATTCCAGTTTTTCCTCAGTTCAAATGTTGTGATGTAGCTCTCACAGAGAGACCAATTTATATTGGTCAGCCATGGGAATCACCATAAGTGGTGAAACCCACAGTGTTGACTCCCTCCTAACCTACTGATCCACCACAATGATGAAGTGAGGGCCATCTCAATATAATAAACAAGTGAAGATACAGGAGCTGAGCTACATAATCCCAAATCTTGAAAGCACTTTCTGATAGTAGAGTGTCCATGTTTGTTCACCCAGGATGCATGGATGAGATTTCTACCATCTCCATTGGTAAAGTCTTGGTGATTCATTAGCTTCCAGTTTATAGACAAAGGCATATTGTGTTGATGGTAGGTTGCAGTAAATGTTCAAGGAGATTGCTATTGGTAACAATGTGGAAGCTATTTTCATTCAAAGATTCTTTCTCACTCTTTTGGTGCATAGATCAGTACAGCACAGTACAAACACTTCTGCCCATGATGGTTTGTCAAACTTTTATCCTACTCCAAGCTCAATCTAACCATTCCTTCCTATGTAGCCCTCCATTTTTCTTTCATCCAAGTTCCTATTTAGGATTCTCTTAAATGTCTCTAATGTAGCTGCCTCTGCCACCACCTTTGGCAGTACGTTCCACACACATCCTACTCTCTGCGTAAAAAGCCTACCTCTGACATGACCCCCAATATTTTCTTCCAATTACCTTAAAATTACTGTATGCCTTATCATATTAATAATTTCTACCCTGGAAATAGTCCACTCATTCTATGCCTCTTAGCATCTTATACATCTCTGTCAAGTTACCTCTTATCCTACTTCGTTCCAAAGTGAAAAACCCTAGCTCACTCAAACTATGACATGCACTCTAATCCAGGCAGCATTCTGGTAAATCTCTCCATCCTCTCTAAAGCTTCCACTGCTTCCTACAATGCTGCAAGCAGAAATGATCCACATATGGTCGAACCAGCGTTTCATAGAGCTGCAACATTACCTTGAAGCTTTTAAACTCAATAAAATAACTAATGGAAGCCAGAATGCCATAAGCCCTCTTAAAAACCTTTTCAAGTTGCATGGAAACTTTGCGGGTTCTGTGGACATGGACCTCAATATCCCACTGTTCCTCCACACTGCAAAGAATCCTGCCATTAACTTTATACTCTGCCTTCAAGCTTGATCTTCTAAAATGTATCACTTCACACTTTTCTGGGTTGAACTCTATCTTCCACTTCTCAGTCCTATCAATTTCTTGTTGTAACGCATGACAACCCTCTACAATAACCACAACTCCACCAACTTCTGTGTCATCTGCTAACTCACTAACCCACTCTTCCACATCCTCACCCAGGTTATGTCATGGTCCGGATCGGAGTCCCTTTAAATTTAGCTTGTTTATGTTACGATTCGGACCGTTGATTCCCTGTTTTCCCGTGTCCCTCGACTTTGGTGATTAGAGGCAATTAACACTTGGCTGAACCGATAGTTTATAGTCTCCGGCTTTCAGCCATTCGGGGCGGGAGCGTCTGCAAAATCATCTAAGGTACGGTGTGCCAATGTCATCTGGCCGGAGCAAGTCTAGTCTCTGCCGAAGCGAGTGCCGGTAATTCGCCTTTTCCTCACCGGAGCAACCCTGTCCAGTTACCTCGCCAAAGCGAGCCTGAAAAGTTTCCTCACCAAAGTGGGTCCGTCAGTTAACCCGCTGGAGGGAATCAAGAACCGCTGTCTACTGTTCCCGGGCCGAGTCGAGAGCTCACCACTACCCGGAGGCTCCAAGCCAAGTCCCGGCTCCGGCGGCATTCTAGCACCAAGTCAAGTCCTGGCCCTGGTGGCATTCTAGCACCGTCAAGTCCTGGCTCTGGCGGCTTTCAAGCACCAAGTCAAGTCCTGGCCCTGGCGGCTTCCCAGTTCTGAGTCAAGTCCTGGCCTTTGTGGCCTGTGATTCCTGTCCTACCCCCTTGTCTGAATCCCTCCTCTGCCCCTCTCGCCTCTAGCCCTCATCTGCAGCCCCCGCCTGCACTTCGGTCTAGCTCCATCACCGGAGCTAGATTGGTACTGTCTGGTGTTCATTCATGTTGGTCTTGTCTTGTCTTGTCCTTGCCTCCGTGGGGGTAAGTCTGGCTGTCTTGCCGTTGCCCCGCGGGGAGTCATGTCTTGTCTTGTCTTGTCCTCACCTCCGTGGGGTAAGTCAGGCCGTCTTGCCGTTGCCCCGCAGGGAGGTCATGAGTCCCGGCCCTATGTCCTGTACCCAAGGAGGGGTCCCGGCTCTCTGTTCTGTGTGTGAGTCCCGGCCCTATGTCCTGTACCCAAGGAGGGGTCCTGACTCCGTGTTCTGTGTATGTGTCCATGGTTCCATGTACCTGCGCCCTGAGACCGAGGCTCTGTGTTCCCATGTTCCTCCTCTCCCTAGCCCATGTCATGTCCTTGTCTGGTTCTGGGGTTCGAACCCGAGGCAAGACCCAGGTACTGGGTCTTTGCCCAGTCTCTGGCTCAGAGTCCATACCCTAGCCTCTTCATGTCTCCTCTAGTTCTGGGAGCCGATTGTGAGTCCTAGCCCAGACCTTTGGTCCCAGCCTAGTCGTAGTCCCGAGTCCTTGTACAGTTTGCTATTTCCTGCTCCTGCCTTGCTCTCCTGGTATTGAACAATAAACTAAATCTAAGTAACCTCACAAGATGTCTTGCATTTGGGTCCACCCTTGCTCCCAGTGCCCCCGCCATTGTGACAGGTTATTTATAAAAATCACAAAAACAAGGGGTCCCAGATCCCTCTGGAACACCAGTGGTCACCAATCTCCATGCAGAATATGCTCCATCTACAAACATCCTCTACCTTGTATAGACAAGTAAATTCTGTATCCACACAACCTACTTTCTTTGGATCCCATATCCACTGATTTTTTGAATCAACCTACCATGGGGAACCTTATCAAAAACCTTACTAAAATCCACATCCACTTCTCTACCTTCATCAATATGTTTCATCACATCTACAAAAAAATTCAGCCATGCACTGTTACAGGGCCACTTGCCAGACTGAGTTTGAATTTGGGTTGTTATGATGAAGTTCTGTATCTCTGACCAGCTGACCTCGAGCAGAGACTTGACCAGGTGGACCCAAGTGCAGAGAAGACTAGAGACAAAGATGGAGTTGAATTAAGAACCTTCACTTGTGGATTGGTTTGTAGAGACCACATGCTAGGACTCGAGAACCACTACATGCAGAGTAGATAAAGTCAGGACTGAGCAAAGAAGAACAAAATAGAGGAAACTTAAAAGGAGAAACAAAAGGGTACAGGTGCACTGATAACTAAAATAAGATACAGGTGAAAGTAATTAACTAATAATCGGAGAAGGAGGAGCATCAGAGCCTGGAGGACTCTGGCTCACCCTTGGTGATCAGACAAAGCATGACAAGTTTGTGAAACACGACCTGCCCCTCAAAAAACCATGCTGACTATTCCTAATCAGACTATGCTTCTGCTAGTTTGCCCAGCATTGATGTACACCTCGCTAGTCTACATTATAATTCCCAGAATTATCTCTATTACCTTTCTTGAACAAAGGAATAACATTTGCCACCCTTCAATATTCAGGTACTACTCCTGTGGCAGTGAGTGGGGTTGCAAAGATCATCACTAAAGTTGCAACAATTTCCCTTCCCATAGTAACCTGGGGTATTTTCCATCTGGCCCAGGGGATTTCTCTATTCTAAATTCTGCTCCATCTAAACCTTCTGAACTAAGAAGGTGTCAATTAATATTAAGGAAGTTAAGTCACTCATGACAACAATCTTAGCAACACACACAAATTGCGGGAGGAACTCCAGCAGGCCAGGCAGCATCTATAGAAAAGAGTAAACAGTTGACATTTCCGGTCAAGACCCTTCATCGGGACTGGGAAGATTTTAAACTTCTTCAGGGTGGGCATCCCTCAAAGAGATTTCGCAGTGGATAGAATCACAAACAT
The DNA here is from genome assembly GCF_963921235.1 of Mobula hypostoma. NCBI lineage: Eukaryota > Metazoa > Chordata > Chondrichthyes > Myliobatiformes > Myliobatidae > Mobula > Mobula hypostoma. The sequence goes on along the minus strand of NC_086103.1, from coordinate 65,410,359 downwards.
GAGAAATTCTGCAGATGCTGGAAATCCACAAAAAATCCATCTAGTTCTGATGAAGGATCTCAGCCCAAAACGTCAACTGTTTACTCTTTTCCATAGATGCTACCTGGCCTGCTGAGATCCTTCAGCATTTTGTGTGTGCTGCTTTGGATTCCAGCATCTGCAGATTTTCTCGTGTTCATCACAACAACCTGGTTATTTTTGCACCTTTCCAAAATCTGTCTCTTGCTCTGTTCCCCAGTGTCTCTGTTGCTATGGCAGGTCCATAGAAGACTTCCAATAGAATGAGTGATCCCTTCTTGTTTCTGACTTCCACCAACAGAGACTCCATGATGTCCTCCCTTTCTGCAGCTTTGATACTCTCTCTGATTAGCAATGCCATGCACCATCTCTGTGACCTCCTTCCCTGTCCCTTTTGAAACATCTCAGCCCTGGAACATCCGCAGCCATTCCTGTCCTTGTGACAGTCAAGTCACCGTAGTGACCACATCATTATAGTTCCATACACTGACCCATGCTCTTTCAGCAGTGGGAAGGTGAGCATTTTCAAGTTCCTGGGTGTCAGCATCTCTGAAGATCTATTCTGGGGCCAACATATTGATACAATTACAAAGAGGGCACAATGGTGGCTATATTTCATTAAGAGTTGAGGAGACTTGTCAAAGACTCTTGCAAATTTCTACAGATGTACCATGGAGAACACTCTAACTGGTTGCATCACTGTCTGGTATGGAGGGGCCACTGCACAGGACCTGCAAAAAAGCTGAAAAAGTTGTAACCTCAGCCAGCCAGCTTCATCATGGGTACTAGCCTCTCCAGCATTGAGGACACCTTCAAAGCTGATGCCTCAAAAAGGCATCCATTATTAAGGAACCCCATCACCCAGGACATGCTCTCTTCTCATTGCTCCCATCAGGGAGGAGGGGCAGTGAACCTATGAACACTAACTTACTATATTTTTTCTTCTCTTTTTCTTTTCTTGCTCTTTTGCACTACTTATTTAATTTGATTTTTATATATTTCTTACTGTAATTTATAGCATTTTTATTATTATGGATTGCAATGTACCACTGCTGCAAAACAACAAATTTCATGATATATGCCAGTAATATTAAACCTGATTCTCATTCTGATTCATCACCCTTGTTGCTGGTACTTCTTGCATTAAAACAGACACACTTCAACCCATCCCACCGATTGTAGTTTTGCTCTTCCGACTGCCTATCCTTTCTCACAGTCTCTTTACATGCTGCATCTACCTGTATATTAACTGCCCTATTCTCTGACCATCCTTTGACTGTGGTTCCCATCCCCCTGTCAAACTAGTTCCAAACTCTCCCCAACACCTCTCGCAGATCTGCACGCCAGGATATTGATCCACAACAAGGTCAGGTGTAACCCATCCTATTTGTACAGGTCATACCTTCCCTTGGAAGAGATTCCAATGTTCCACAAATCTTTCCCCCTGCACCAATTTCTTATCCATGTATTCATTTGCAAAATCATCCTATTCTTACCCTCAAATGTGCGTGGCGCAGCAAGCAATCCAGAGATTACTACCCTTGAGGTTCTGCTTTTCAGCTTCCTATGTATCTCCCTATATTCACTCTTCAGGACCTCCTCCCTTTTCCATCCTGTGTCATTGGTACCAATATATACCAGGAACTGCACAGAGATGCACTTCTCACAAGTGTCGCAATCAGGGAGACTGGAGGTCTCCTAGATCTCACACATCTTGCAAGAGGAGCACACCACTGCCTTGGGATCCATTCTCACGACTCAAGCTGGGCACTAATAAAGAAACAGAATGTGAGATAAACTACAACCTAGACCCTGCCTCTTTCGCCAAAGCCTCAGCTGTCCACTTCCACAATGACCGCTCTACTTAAACCTAACTTCTTTTTATTGGCCCTTGCCAATTGCCTAATATTCCAAAGGATCTCAAGTTCTGCAGAAAATTCTGACAGACCCCACCTTCTTTTTAAAGCTGGCGCTACTCACCTTAAGTAACAACACCCACAATCGCAAGCTCTGCATCGAGAGATATTTTCTAGTGTGTCTATAGAGCAACTTTCATAAAAAGCATTCACATTATGCAGAAGGTACACAGCTATTGCGAGGTCAGGAATTGAGTACATGCACTGCAGTGTACATGGCAGCCAACATGATCTTGTGGTAACTGTGACTGCTCTAGGTCTGCCTTTAGAACGGCGTTGTAGTTTGGAAATTGGAAAATATTAATGTTGTTGGTATATTTATGAGGCAGTTAGATTTTCATTTGTTGGAGATATTTATTGCTTAACATCTTTGTGGCACATTGATAACTTACCACTTAATATCTTAGCACACACAAAACGCTGGAAAATCTCTGCATGTCAGGCAGCTCCTATGGAGAAGAATAAACAGTCGACGTTTTGGGCTGAGAGTCTTCGTCATGTAGTTTGACAATGCCTCCAGAATAGCCTTCCATTGCAAGCATCTCCTTTGTTCATCTCCAGCCTTTCCCCCTCTTTTGCTTCCTACTACTGTTTAACAGACATGGATTGTGTCAGCAATATGTACACCGGAGAGTATTCTGACGGGCTGCATCACTGTCTGGTATGGGGGGCAGGGTGGGGGTGAAGGCTACTGCACAGGACTGAAAGAAGCTACAGAAAGTTTTAAAATTAGTCAGCTCCATCCTGGGTACTAGCTTTTATAGTATTCAAGACATCTTTAAGGAGTCTTGAAATTACAGGAAGGATATAAATAAGGTTGAAAGAGTGCAGAGAAGGTTTACAAGGATGTTGCCGGAACTTGAGAAACTCAGTTACAGAGAAAGGTTGAATAGATTAGGGCTTTATTCCCTGGAGCGTAGAAGAATGAGGGGAGATTTGACAGAGGTATATAAAATTATGATGGGTATAGATAGAGTGAATGCAAGCAGGCTTTTTCCACTGAGGCAAGGGGAGAAAAAAACCAGAGGACATGGGTTAAGGGTGAGGGGGGAAAAGTTTAAAGGGAACATTAGGGGGGCTTCTTCACACAGAGAGTGGTGGGAGTATGGAATGAGCTGCCAGACGAGGTGGTAAATATGAGTTCTTTTTTAACATTTAAGAATAAATTGGACAGATACATGGATGGGAGGTGTATGGAGGGATATGGTCCTTGTGCAGGTCAGTTGGACTAGGCAGAAAATGGTTCGGCACAGCCAAGAAAGGCCAAAGGACCCGTTTCTGTGCTGTAGTTTCTATGGTTTCTATGGAGTGGTGCTTCAGAACGGCAACATCCATTACTACGGATCCCCATCACCCAGGGCATGCCCTCTTCTCATTATTACCATCAGGAAAGAGGAATCAATCAATGATTCAGCAATGGCTTCTTCCTCTCTGCCATCCAATTCCTAAATGGACATTGAACCCATGAACACTACCTCACTGTTATTATTTCTGTGTTTGCACTATTTTTAATTTAACTATTTAATATGCATAAATATACTTACTGTAATTGATTTACTTTTCTTTCTATATTATCACGTAATGTATTGAACTGCTGCTGCTAAGTTAACAAATTTCATGACACATGCTGCTGATAATGAACCTGATTCTCACTCTGAGTCTGATATGGCAAAAGGGAGGAGAACGTAGTAGATCAGGTGAAGTGGGAGATACTATTGAGATCTGGAGCAGAGTACTTCCAACAGGTTCACCTATCTGAACCTTTCTTTGAGCACCCTAATAAAGATCCTCGCAATGTTCTTAGTGAGTCTTTCACTGTTTAGAATTTCCAGCAAAGCACACAGAGTGAGGAGCCACAGTCACATTAAATTGGCTCAGACCGGAAGAGTCTTGTGAACTTTTTGGCTCCATATCATGGCTTGTCAACATCTGTAAAAGGTCATAACATATTTGCATATTCTTGAAGGAGAAGCCCTTTCCGTTGATGGACAGCTTGACAATGATATTGTGCAATGCTTGCAGCTCATCGTTCTCAAAACCTCTGCGAAAAACATTACCCTGGAAAATGTACAGACAGAAGCTATCTGCAGCTTTCCACTTGAGAAGAAAGAAATAAGATCCCTGGCTTAGATAATGCAGTGGGGTGCTCCAAACTAGAGTAAGTAGCATATGTCAGTAGCCACTTCCTGGATCCAGAGAATAAGATGATATCTCCATTGACCTCCACCTCCATTAGCAGAGTGGTCCAGATGTTGATGCAATACTTGTTTCTGGCCATCTGTGGAGTGTGACCATCCAGCAGATTCTAGTCACTTTCTGCAGCCCTTTGCCAGGCCAACAGTGCCTGCTGGGCCCCAGCAGGCTAATAACGTTTCCAAGCTAGCTACTGATTGATTTACAATAACCTTCTGGAAAACTGAACTAAAATATTTTAATGTGATATTGTGATGCTTTTATAGAAAACATTTTAGCTTTACAAGGGATTGATCTTTTTGTGGTTCAGCGTTACAATCTATTGAACTGCTATTCAGACGGAGTGTAAAAAATTAATCACCAGCACACCGTCTAAATTTTCAGCATTCATATCATGTTGCCTGGTGGTCATCAGTCTTTTTAATTGGCAAGGTCGCTCATATAATTGAACAGCCAATTATGACATAATCCCTGCAAAGGTTTTCTTACGAAGGTATACTTATCCAGATTGTGATTAATAACTCTAAAATGAACTTCCTGGATCTTCATCTCCAGTGTAATTAACACAATGCTCCATGTCCTTTCACTGTGGACGTGTATGTTAACACTATCAGTCATATGCACGTTTAAATTCATCACTTCCATCTGCACCTCAAACATTATATAATTGGTAACACCCTCAGTATCTCATTAATGTGTCAGTAATGCTTTCTTTACTTATTTCCCAATAAAAAATAATTACAGATGTTCCTATTGGCTAGGCTTATTCAAACCACTGTTCCACTCAAAAATGAAATGTTAGGGACAACTTTCCTTAGTTGCATTAGCCACTGTCCACAACAGCAGTATTTAAGTAGCAGCATAAGAACATAAAAAATGAATTAAGCTACCGCTCAAACCATTGAGGCCCCAAGGCAAAGAAACTTTGAGACAGGATGCAAGCTGATGATTGACTCCATTTCACCAATTAAAGCTACTGTTAGCCACCGATTATAGCAACGAGGAAGATTAAAACATGGGGGTAAATGTGGAAGGGGAGCGAGTGGACAGCGCTGGCTACCTGCCTTTTTGATCTTTCTGCTGCCGAAGGAGCCCTGTGGCCCATTACTGTGCCTGGAGGGTAGGCCTGTGGACTAGAGTTGTGAATCTCTTTCCATGATGTGACCAAGATTCTGTGTTTATGGATTTGGACTATTGACTTTTTCAGTCCTATGCTTTTTATGTTTTATATATTGCCCATTCTTCCTCATTGTTTTGTTTTGTGTGGGGAGAGGGAGGTTTTGGGGTTCGATGTTCTTGATGGGATTTTGTTAGTTTTTATTGAGTGGGAAGAAGGGGATTTATGGGTCAATGTTCATATTGAGTTTTCGTGAGGTGGGAAGGGGGTTGAGATGGTGATGTTCTTGTGTTTGTTAGTTTTGGTTGTGGGGGGATTTGGGGGCCAATGTTCTTATTGTGTTTTTGTGCGGGGGAGGGGTTTTGGGATCGATGTTCTTGAAGTATTTTTGTGCAGTGTAAGGAGGTTTGAGAGCTGATGTCCTTATTGCAGTTTGTGCAGGGGAGAGGTGTTTGGTATGCCGATGTTGTTGTTGCATTTTTGTATGGGGGGGGTTGATGGTCATGTTGCCTTTTTTGTGTGGGGGGTGACTTGCTGTTTCTCTTTGAACTTACTTCTATGGTTTTTCTTTTTTTGTGACTATTCAGAGAAGAAGAATCTCCGAGTTGTATATTGCATGCATACCTTGATAATAAATGACCCTTTGAGTCTTAGAGAATAAACTCAGAATCAGAATCAGGTTAATTATCACTGAAATACAATATGTCATAAAATTTGTCGTTTTGCAGCACTGCAAGACATAAAAAAGTACTGTAAGTTACAACAAGTAAATAGTTTAAAAGAGGAACAGTGAAATTGTATTGATGGGTTCATAGACTTTAGAAATTAAATTGCCTTCTCAGATTCGGGTAACTGATTCAATTAGTATTGGAAAAGTCTTGAGAGCAGCCTGCTGCTTTCATTTGCTTGGATAGGCTAATGAAATAGAAACTGAAAAAAAATGAGATCGGACAAAAAAGAAGAGAGATGACAGGGGAAAAGCAAAGCATGTGATAAAACTCAGCAACCAGTTCTACTGTGTGGAAAGCACCTCTCTTCATTCACAAGTCCTGGTGCAGATGAAATCTTGTACCAATGTTACTTCAAAAAGTTAAATAACTTCTGAACATTAACAGCAAATATTCAGAAACAAGTTATACAAACTAAAAGCTCATCTGTTAAATTGCATCATTTGTAATATTTGCAACAAGCTAATTTAATGGCATAAATAGAAGCAAACACTATTACCCAAAGTGAATTAAAAAATTGAGGAACCTGGGCATTTGAGGATCTGGTACAGAGAAGGAGTTATCTGAGAGTAGATCAGCCATGATCATATTGAATGATGGGCAGGTTTGAGAGGTCAGGTGCTCATTGATAACATAATTGAATTTCACAATGAGCTTCTAAATGATTTAGTTCAATTGAAAGAAGTATTTAAAATCTAAACACAAAATTGTGAAGGCAAGAGTGAAGAGTTATCTGAACAGAAGAATACTTATTTTTCCCATCCGAAAAAAGGGATACAATAGGGTCTTTTAAGAGCCTCTTAGACAGGTACATAGAGCTTAGAAGAATAGAGGGCTATGCACTGGGGAAATTCTAGGCAGTCTCTAGAATAGGTCGGCACAACATTGTGGGCCGAAGGGCCTGTAATGTGCTGTAAATTTCTATGTTCTACGTTAACACATTGAAAAATGTGACAGTGGAGAGGTGATGAGTAGATTTAAAGAAATAGTGCGTAATTTGCAGAAATATTTTTCAAGTGCAAAAATAGGAATCAATTCATCTGTTGTGGATAGGAGAAAATTATACAGCAGTAATAAAAGAAATATTGTCAAAAGTAGCAGTAGGTCTGATGATCAGTAGCAATTTAGAATTCTCCAAGGAGGTACCAAGAAATTAAAAAGCAAGGCAAGAAATAATGAGAGTTGTCTGGCAAGACATTTGGAAAAAATCTGAAAGAGCTTTTTCAGATTTGTTAAAAAGAAATTACTACTAGGGAACAGAATGCGACCCTTAAGTGACTGAGTCAGAAGAATCCCTAATGAGTATAAAAAGAGCAGAGCAACTGAACAAAGACTTTATGACTGGACTTTAAAAACCTGCCAGATAGGTTAGTGCATCAAGGGTCTAGTAAGAATGAGGAGTTGAAGAAACAAAGTATTTATGAAAAAATAGTGGTGAGTTTGAAGACTTAAATTCTAAGGGCTGATAATTTATATCTCAGAGTTACAAAAGATACAGTTTTAGAGATACAGAATGTTCAGGACTGAGTGGAATTAAAGGATATTTCATTTGAACATATAAAATTCTTAAAGAATTTCACACGCTAAATGCAGTGGGGGGGGGGGGGGGGGAAGGGGTTCTGCCCTGGCTGAAGAGTTTCAGACCAGTGGATACAGATTCAAAATAAGAGGACTGAAATAAAGAGAAAAAAATCAATCTCTAGAATTTTCTACCCAGTGGGCTGTGTTCATTCAGAGTTGACAGATTTCTGAATGTTAAAGAACTCAAAACTAGTGCTTGAAAATGGTGCTGACGATAGAGGTCAGCCATACGTGTAATTTTAGTGACTTGAAGCGACAAATAGTCACTTACGTTCAGATTTTTTATGCAATTGTCTAATCCCTGCTCTATTCGCTTTACACTTCTGACTGTGTGGCTAAGCACAGCTCCAATGGCATACGTGTATTCAAGTTTGCTGATATCGCCGCTGTCGTGGGCCGAATCAAAGGTAGTGATGAATCAGCATGCAGGAGGGAGACTAAAAATCAGACTGAGTGGTGTCATAGCAACAACCTCTCACTCAATGTCAGCAAGACCAAGGAGCAGATTATTGACTTCAGGAGGAAGAAAAAAAGAGGTCCATGAGCCGGTCCTCATCAGAGGATCAGAGGTGGTGAGGGTCAAAGAATTTAAATTCCTCAGTGTTATTATTTTGAAGGACCTGCTCTGGGCCCAGCACATAAGTGCAATTACAAAGGAAGCATGGCAGTGCTCTATTTCTTCAGGAGTTTGCGAAGATTTGGCATGATATCTAAAACTTTGACAAACTTTTATAGATGTGTAGTGGAGACTACAGTGACTGGCTGCATCACAGGCTGGTATAGAAACAACAATCATCACAGGTAAAGTCCTCCCAACCACTGAGAAAATCTATTTGAAATGCTGTAGTAGGAAAGCAGCGTCCATCATTTAGGATGCCTACCACCAAGGTCATGCTCTCTTCTTGCTGCTGCCATAAGGAAGAAGGTACAGGAGCCTCAGGAATAGCATCGCCAGGTTCAGGAAAAGTCACTACCCCTCAACCATCAGTCTCTTGAACTGAAAGGGATAACTTCACTCAGCTTCACTCATCCCATCACTGACAGTTCCCACCACCAGTGGATTCACTTTCAAGGAGACTGTGAATCCTGTAGAATTTTCACTATCTCTGCATATGACCTAAAATGCGATCAGATCCTCACACAAGTCCTAAAACTAGATATAGAGAACCCAATTAAATAAATAACACAAAAACATTATACTTGTGCATTTATTTATTAAGAAAAATGATCCATTATTACATGTATTTGTTGGAAAATGTATGTGAACCTCTGGAGTAATGCCTTCTACAAAAGTTATTTGGAATCAGGTGTTCCAGTCAGTGAGAAGAGATTGGAGGTGTGGGTTGTAGAGGTGCCCTGCCTTATAAAAAAGACACAGAAAGTCAGGTTACTGACAGAGTCCGCTTTTCTCAAGAAAGATCTGTTTATGTGCACCATGCCGTGATCAAAACAATTTTCAGAGAACTTTAGAAGAGAAATTGTTGACATACATGAAGTTTGAAAAGTTCATCAGTCCGCAGTAAGAGAAATTGCCTACAAACGGAGGAAACTCAGTACTGTTCTTACTCTCCCTAGGAGTAGGCATCCTGCAAAGATCACACCAAAAGCACAACATGTAGTGCTGAAGGAGGTGAAAAAGAACTCAAAGGTAACAGCAAAAGACCTGCAGAAATCTCTGGAACTTGCAAGAGTCACAGTTCATGCGTCCACTATTAGAAAAACAAGAATGGTGTTCTTAGAAAGACAACCCAGAGGAAACCATTGCTCTCCAAAAAAACATTACTGCATGTCTTAAGTTTGCAAAAGACCGCTTAGATGTTCTACAATACTTCTAGGACAATGTTTTGTGGTCAGATGAAACAAAAGTTGAACTTCTAGGCAGAAATGCACATTGCTATGTTTGGGGAGAAAGCGCATTGCACGCCAACACCAAAACCTCATCCCAGCTGTGCAGCATGGTGGAATGAGCATCATGGTTTGGGTTTGTTTTGCTGCCTCAGGATCTGGACAGCTTGCAATCGTTGAGCTTGTAATGAATTCAAAATTACATCAAGACATTTTACAGGAGAATGTCAGGGTAGCAGTCCATCACCTGAATCTTAATAGAAGTTGGATAATGCAACAAGACAATGATATGAAAGACAAGAGTAAATCAATAATAGAATGGTTTAAAAAGAAGAAAGTTTGTGTTTTGGAATTGCCAAGTCAAAGTTCTGACCTTAATCATATAGATGTATTGTGGAAGGACCTGAAACAAGCAGTTCACGCAACGAAGCCCATCAACATTCCAGAATTGAAGCAGTTTTGTAAGGAGGAATGGCCTAAAATTCCTCCAAGCCAATTTGCAGGACTGATCAACAGTTACTGGAAATGTTTGGTTGAAGTTATTGCTGTACAAGGGGCTCACACCAGTTACTGTAATATTGGATCATTTTTCTCAATAAATAAATGAACAACTATAATTGTTTTTGTGTTATTTATTTAATTGGATTCTCTTTATCTAGTTTTAGGACTTATGTGAAGATCTGATCACATTTTTGGTCATATTTATGCAGAAATAGAGAAAATTCTACAGGGTTCACAAACTTTCTAGCATCGCTGTATGTACTTTAATACTAAAAATTTACATTGACCTTTGAACTTTATTTATGGCAAATATCTGAACACCAAGGTAAACAAAGCAAGCAGAAGGTCAAGTATGCTATTACCGAAAACAGGTTCCTAGTGATGTATAGCCAACTTCTTCTCCTATTTCTTTTGTTCTTATGTATCATTAAATGAGTAACCAGTAAGATATTTTTGGATACAACTAGGTTTGAAGCTTTGAGTTGATTGAAATGGCAACTGTTTTAAGATATTTGTACCTGGAAATATTCATTGAAGAGATGGTAAGTTGCTCATTAAATGAGATTCTGTATTTTTATACTATGACTGATTTCTATGGCACAAAATCAATAAGTTTCAAAGAACAGACATTACATACGCCAATGCCTGACGAACTTAATGCGTCAGAGAGTTCACTAAGTTGGAAACATGACAATGAAATTATATTTTCAAAATGGTGGTAAATGAAATCCTATTACCTACAGGCACAATGTACTTGCTTAGATAACTGCAGACACAATGGGACTGAAAATAATAGAGACAAACTCTCAGTATTTATTTAAAAGATTGCAGTGACTGAATGACTAGAAATCTTGGTCTGTACTGAATTCTTAGTCTGTGCCTCTGTATGATGTGGGCTGTGCTCAAAGGTAACTGTAGTGTACAGTACAGTCTTACTATGTGGAATGATATGACCAGAAAATGATAAATTGCCATGGATTTGGGTGTGGACAGCAGTATAGAGTAGTCTGTAAAGTGTAGAAATATAGGTGAAAGCCAAAGATTTATAGAGATTTATAAACTATTAAAGCACAGGAAGGTAAATAAAATGCCCAAAAATCAGCTTCTGTATTAATGAATACAGCCAGAGTATATTTGCAAGGAATTGGACTGGAACGTTTGCTTCTTTGAAGAGAACATTTGGACAGAAATTTAAAGTTTTGTGACTAGTCTTGCACAGAATGAGTCATTGCCTTCTTGAAAGCTCTGATTTAAATGTGCCATTCTATAATAAATGAAAGAAAATAAAATCTATAATTTGCATTCTGGACTGTCAGAATGCAATATGAATTTACATTTGAACATCCTATTAGTCTTCAAGTTGGCTGAGTATTTTCTCCCTGAGGCAGGAAGTAAAATTCAAGCCCAAGGCTACTGAAATGGAGATTCTAAGTCAAACATCCACAAAGGCATTAAAACACACAGAAGATAACTTCCACAAAGTACCTTCTGCTTTGACGTACATAGCTTACTTTTAGAACTATTTCTAAAAAATCAGAACAAGTGTGATGATGGTTGAAATGATCCGCAAAAAAAAACAAAATCTTTTCCTTAATTAATTATTTACTGGTCAAGACCAAAGTTGCCTTCAGTATAGCATTGAGAATATTGAGGAAATGTGCTAAGAGCTCACAGAAGCTCTGTGAGCACACCACATTGCAAACCAATCACCCACCTCCTTCCCCATACGTGGAAGTCTACAGTCCTCACATTGGCTTCATTAGCCCCTTCAGAATGCTCAAAACCAGAGAGAAGCAAATCACCCTCGATCCTGAGGGTCTGTTTAAGAAGATTGTGCATGAATTTAGGAAGAGAGCATTAGAAAGGCATTTTGAAACTGGACAGTACAGGAAACCAGATTACTTTTGCCCTTATTTAACAGCTTTGCATGCACTTTACAATAAACATCAATAAAACCATACAATAGGATACAATTTTCAATTAATAAAAACATTCTTCTCTTACCAGGGCAACCTTGAATGATTATTTAAGAATGAAAAACTGACATCTCTATTTCCGGCACAACAATTCCTAGATGCTTGAATCATGCCAGACAGAAGGCTGTTGAACACACCATTCGATTTTCATTCTCCTACAGCCTTCCAATTTTATTCCTTTTAAATAGTTACAGAATTCAGTAACCTGGAAGCCCATGGCGCATAAATCAAGGATCAAGGATCAACTTTATTCACTTTATATATTTACACATATTAGGAATTTGCTGTGGTGTTTTGGTTAGGGTGCAACATGCAACAACAAAAAACAAAATTCAACAATTGTAAAGAACGAGGAATTATATAAAATGCAATTAGAAGTTAATGGACAGATAAGGAATAAAATGTGCTTAAATACATAAAACGAGCACTACAAACAGGATTATAAAAAGTGAGGTTCAGTGATGGAGGTTCATGATAGAGAGAAGTAGTGTCATGGTCTGGATCGGGGTCTCTTTAAATTTACTTTGTTTATATTACGATCCGGACTGTTGACTCTTTGTGTCCCTTTGGTTCCCTGTTTTCCCATGTCCCTCGGCCTTGGTGATTTGAGCAATTTACTCTCGGCTGAACCAGTAGTTTATAGTCTCTGGCTTTCAGCTGTTTGGGGTGAGAGCGTCTGCAAAGTCACCAACGGTACAGCGTGCCAATGTCATCTGGCCGGAGCAAGCCTTGTCTCCGCCCGAAGCGAGTGCCGGTAATTCGCCTTTCCTCACCGGAGCAACCCTGTCAAGTTACCTCACCAAAGCGAGCCTGCAAAGTTTCCTCACTAAGGTAGGTCCGTCAGTTAACCTGCCGGAGGGAATCAAGAACCGCTGTCTACTGTTCCAAGTACTAAGTCAAGTCCTGGCCCTGGCGGTCTGTGATTCCTATCCTACTCCCCTGTCTGTATCCTTCCTCTGCCCCTCTCACCTCTAGCCCTCGTCTGCAGCCCTCGCTTGCACTTCGGTCTAGTTCTATCGCTGGAGCTAGATAGGTACTGTCTGGTGTTCTTTCGTATTGGTCTTGTCTTGTCCTCGCTTCCGAGGGGTAAGTCAGGCCGTCTTGCCGTTGCCCCGCGGGGGGTCATGAGTCCCGGCCCTATGTCCTGTACCCACGGAGGGGTCCTGGCTCTCTGTTCTGTGTGTGCGTCCCGGCCCTATGTCCTGTACCGAAGGAGGGGTCCCGGCTCTGTGTTCTGTGTATGTGTCCATGGTTCCATATACCTGCTCTCCCGAGACCAAGGCTCTGATTTTCCATGTTCCTCCTCTCCCTAGCCCATATCATGTCCATGTCTGGTTCTGGGGTCCGAGCCCGAGGTAAGACCCAGGGACAGGACTCTTGCCCAGTCCCTGGCTCGGAGTCCATACCGTAGCCTCTTCATGTCGCCGCTAGTTCTGGGATCCAATTCCGAGTCCAAACCCAGACCCTTGTCCCAGCCTAGTCGTAGTCCTGAGTCCTTGTCCAGTTTGCTATTCCTGCTCCTGCCTTGCTCTCCTGGTATCGAACAATAAACTAAATCTAAGTAACCTCACAAGATGTGTCTTGCATTTGGGTCCACCCCTGCTCCCAACACCCCACCTGTTGTGACAAGTAGGGGCTAACTTGATTAGATTAACTGTCTGGAGGAAGTAATTTTTGGGATGGCATGGAGTTTTGTTTTAATAGCCTCAAAGCACTTTCCAGAAGGGAGCTTTTGAGAAAGGCATTTTTCAGGGTGAATAGTGTCTGCAATGTTTTTTCCTGCCCGCTTCGTTGCACTGGACACATACAAGTCCTGCAGTGATGGTAGATTGCAGTCAGTGAGCTTTTTTGCTAACTTGACAGTTCGCTGCAGTCTTTGTATACTGTGGAGGGGATGCTGCACCAAACCAGACAGTAATGGCTATGTGAGAATGCTCTCCATGATGGCAGTATAGAATTCCATTACATTTAATTAGATTTAGAATCAAATCAGTGATCCAAAGAAGCAAATTTTGCAAGTTGTGGAGACAGCATTCATTTCAAGAGGACTATAATATAAAAGCAAATATGTAACACTTTATAAGGTATTGGTCATACCAGATCTGGAGTTTTGTGAGCAGTTTTGGGCCCCTTATCTAAGAAAGGATGTGCTGGCATTGGAGAGCATCCAGATTCATGAGAATGATTCCAGGAATGAAAGGGTTAAAATATGAGAAGCGTTTGATGATTCTGGGCCTGTACTAGCTGGAGTTTAGTAGAATCGGAGTAGGGGTGGGAGAATCTTACTGAAATCTAATGAATATTGAAAAGCCTAAATAGAGTGGATGTGGAGAGGATGTTCCCTATAGTGGTGGAGTTTAGAACCAAAGGGTGCAGCCTCAGTATAGAAGGACTTTCCTTTAGAACAGAGATGAGGAAGACTTTCTTTAGACAGAGGGTGGTGAACCTGTGGAACTCATTGTCACAGACGCCTGTACAGACCAAGACATCAAGTATATTTAAAGTGGATGTTAAGAGGTTCTTGATCAGTAAGGGCATCAAAGGTTATGGAAGAAGGCAGGAGAATGGAGATGAGAGGAATAATAAATCAGCCATGATGGAATGGCAAAGCAGACTCAATGTCTGAGTAGCTTAATTCTGCTTCTATGTTTTATAGTCTTGTAAAGTATAGAAAAGAAGTAAATTTGAAAATTGAAATATTCATTACTGCAACAATATATAATGTGTAATGAGCTCTTGTAATCCTGCTTCTCAGTATTCTGGATTATAACTGTGATATTTAACAACCCATGCAGATTTATGTCCATTACATCTCTGAGGACAGCTGGAGAAATCTGTCTCTGAGCCGATCTTCCAACATTGTTGGTTGCTGAGTTGCTCCATCAGCTTGATCCAGGGCTCTGGTGGATTTCTGGACCTAACAGCCCACAACACATTTGTAAGCAAAGTGCAGCTCAAGCCCTCCTCAGTGTAATTGACTGATGTGCCGGATAGAATGATAAGAAGATGAGCAAGACTCTTTTCTTCAGGTTAATAGAAGTTGTCACTATTATTGGATGTTTGCAATTTCTTTGGCATTCAGAGCCATTCATCATTCAAATTCCATTCATAAAATAATATCAAAAGGATAATGAAATTATAAAAAAAATTACCACAGGAGGCACACTGTCTCTCTGCTGGTCAAAAACAAAGAGCTGCACAACTTAACCCAAAACTTAGTCCACAGTCCTTCAAGTCACAGTTCTTCGAGGGCACATTTAAGTGCTGTTTAAATATGTTGAGGAGTTTTGTCTCTTTCACAATATCAATCAGAAAGATTCAGATTCTCAGGACCCTCTGGGTGAAAATATTTTTGTGAATTCTTCTGCAGACTATGCCCCCTGGTGCTTAACCTCTTTGCTGAGGGAAAGAGGTCCTTCCTAATTACTCTGTAGCAATACTTCATAATTAAATAATTAATGTAATGAAACTTCCCATCAGTCTCTCCTGTCCCCTAAATATCTAGCTTATCTGCTTTTCCCTCATTGCTGCAACTTTTAAGTCCTGACAATATCTTTGTAACTTTCCAATTTTCACCCATTTCAGTGCAATCATACTTGCCCTGTTGCGTGATTGCACAAAGTATTCAAGCATCAGCCTTACTAGCATTGCTTACAGGCTTGGCATAACCTCTCGGCTCATATTGTACATGCTTCAGCTAAAAAATAATAGCATCCGATATGGCTTACTGACCAGATGTGATACCTATAGAGGTCCGGGAACATACACTCCAAAGTCCCTCTGTGCCTCCATGTCATTCGATATCACCCTACTGACTGTATATTCCCATATCTTGTTATATCTTCCCAGCTCACACCTCTCATGTAAAACGGAGTTAAATCAATATTCTACCCAACTGACTAGATATTTACATCATCCTGCAGAATAAAGCTTTCCTCTTCACTGTCATCTCAAACTTACTTATCATGCCACAAAATTTAGACCTAACTCATTGAGATTTATCACCAATAATAAGAGGCTGATGAGTAAATGATATAAAATGCTGGAAGAACTTGCCCGAGTCCTGATGAAGGATCTTGGTCTGAAACGTTGACTGTTTATTCCGTCCTATGGATGCTGCCTAAACTGCTGCGCTCCTCAGCAATTTGAATGTGTTACTCTGGATTTCTAGCATCTACAGAATCTTGTTTTCATAGACTGATGAGCAATGAGCCCTGTGAAACCCCACTGATAACTGTAGTCCAGTCACAAAATACCTATCAAGTGTTATCCCATTGGTTCCTGTCTGGATCTAATTTGCCCTTTCCACCTGAATCCATAGGTTTTGGTGACCAATCTCCCTTGCTGTTCTTGCTAAAATGCAAAACTACATTAAAACCTCTTCTCTCATACTCCTTGTTACTTCCTTATAGAATTCGATCACGTCATTTTAACACTGCTATCCTTTAACAATTCCACACTGGCCGTCTACATCCTTCAAAATGAAAGATCATGCTATTGCGTCAAATGGATTTCAATGAGCTTTCAAAGATCAGTTAAATATATTGATATGTACAGCCATTAGATGGTTTAGTCATACTTTCCTTTTTATTCAAAGGTACAACATCAGGAGTTCTTCAACCCACTGGTACCACTTCAAAGTAGGAAAAGTTAGAAAAACTGCAGTCAGAGTCACTGCAATAATCCATCCTTTGCCTGTTGGATGTATTTCATACTGTGCTGGTGACTGATCCTCTTTCAAAGATAATAAATTGCTTAATATTACTTCTTATATGATCTTTATTCCATCCAATGTTTAAACCCTGTCTACCTTAACTTCACCATAAGTCTTCTCTTTCATGAGAGCAATTGTAAAGAATTCAGTAAGAACATCAAACATATCCCATGACTAGTTCTCACAGATTATTTTTGCAGGGCCTATAAATTTTTAATCTTTTCTATGTTAATATCCTGCATCTTATTGAAAAATAAAACATCTTTGCATTTATTTTACAAGCCATTATTTATCCATCTATCATTTATTCATTATTCCTCATTGTTTTCCTTGATTCCCTTTAATTTCACTCACATGCCATACATGGTAGCTCTTCTGCTGTAATAACGTCTAGATACCTGTTGTTGGCTTTTCACACCCTCCATGAATCTCATCATTCTGGGGCTCCAGATTTGATGGTCACACACATTCTCTTTGTGGGAAGATGTGCATCCTGAGCCCTATGAATCTCTTTACTAAATATCCCCCATTGTTCCTTATTGTGACTTACTTATAAGATGTAAGAGCAGGGTTAGGATATCTGGCCCATCGAGTCTGCTCTGCCATTTCATAATGGCTAATTCAATTTTCCTCTCAGCCCCAATCTCCTGCCTTCTCCCTGTAACCCTTCAAACCCTGACTAATCAAGACTCTATCAACCTCTGTGTTAAAAAATACATAAGGACTTGGCATCCACAGCTGCCTGTGGCAAGGAATTCCACAGATTCACCACTCTCTGGCTAAAGACGTTCCTCCTCATCTCTGGTATAAAAAGACACTCCTGTATTCTGAGGCCGCGTCTGCTGGTCTTATACTCTTCACATCTACTCTATCAAGGCCTTTCACCATTTGATACCTCAGACCATGCATGGGAAGAGTATAATATGCTAGCAGGTCCTGGTTTAAGGTCTGCAACAATATTGTTCTTGAGAATTTCTCTGCATTGGTGGCCCCTTGCTATCTTAACTTCCAAACTTATCACAAAATCAGGAAGTAATCAGAAAATAAATGTTTTTTTTTTCACATTTTTAGGTTTTAGGTCCACTGTGTGACTTATTTGGTCATACTCTTGGTGGAGATGAATGCTCCACTTTGGAGAACTTGGGATAAGAACAACTCTAACCCTTATGGTGCTGTCGTTCAGAAGAGATGTTGACTCAAAGTTTAAAGTAAATGTTCAAAGTTCAAATTTAATGTTCTGTTTCATGGAAGACAAAGGAGTATCTGATCAATGTTCAACCTTCAGTCAGCATCAACAATACTGATGATCAGGTCATCGTTTTATTGCCATTTGTAGAAGTTTACTAAGTACAATGTTCCTGTTGTTTTACCTTCAGTAACATGATAACCATACATAATACTTAAAAAAATCCTGAAAAGAATGTAAAAAGACTGCATATAAATACAAGCCTTCAACAAATACTTGAATTGCGAGTGACTGAAGTGGAGTGATCTCATAAATTTTTGATGCTTTGGCAAAAATGCAGTTAAGTACAGAAAGAGAATTCATTGATGTGAATCTTTATAAATGTTACTTATCACAGTTTGGGGACACAAGAGACTGCAGATGCCCGAATGTAAAGCCAAACATAACATTTGGAGGAATTCAGTGGATTGAGCAGCATCTGTGGAGATAAAGGAATGTTGTTGATTTGTTTCAAGATACTGCATCAGTACTGAAAGTGCAGAGATGATAGCTTATATATAGAAGTGTGAGGGATGAGTCAGAGGTTGGTTGCTGAGAGGTGGAACCAGATGAGGTGGAAAGACAATAAGATCATATGATATAGTAGCAGAATTAGGCCATACGGCCCAACAAGTCTGCTCCAACATTTCATCATGGCTGATCCATTTTCCCTCAGCCCCAATCTCCTGCCTTCTCCCTATATCCTTTCATGTCCTGTCTAAACAAGAATCTTACAACCTCTGCCTTAAGTATACTCAATGACTTGGCCTCTACAGCCACCTATGGCAACAAATTCCACAGATTCAATTCCTCCTCATCGCCATTCTAAAAGGATGCCTCTCCATTCTGAGGCTGTGTCCTCTGGTCTTAGACTCCCACACCATAGGAAACATCCTCTCCACAATAACGCTGCTGAGGTCTTTCAACATTCGATAGGCTTCAATAAGGTCACCCCTCACTCATCTGTATTCCAGGGAGTACAGGCCCTGAACTATCAAATGCTCTTCATATGGCAAGTCTTTCAAACATGGAATCATTTTTGTGAACCTTCTTTGAACCCTCTTCAATGTCAGCACATACTTCCTTAGATAAGGGGCCCAAATCAGTTCACAATACTCCAACTGAGGCCTCACCTTTATAAAGCTTTAACCTTACATCCTTGCTTTTATACTCTAGTCCTCTTGAAATGAATGCTGAACGTTGCATTTGACTTCCTCTCCACCAACTCAACCTGTAAATTAACCTTTAGGGAAGCCTGCATGAGGACTCCCAAGTCCTCTTGTACCTCAGCATTTTGAATTTTAGATAATAGTTTAACCATGTATTTCTTCTACCAAAGTGCATGGCCATACACTTCCTGACACTGTATTACACCTGCCACTTCTCCTAATCTGCCTAACTCCTTCTATCACCTCTGTACTTCCTCAAAACCACCTGCCCCTCCACCTATCTTCTTATCATTCGAAAACTTGGCCATAAAGCCATCAATTCTGTCATCGATATAACGTAAAAGTAATCGGTCCCAACAGACTCCTGTGAAAGGGTTTAATAGGCAGATGGAGCCAGATGGGGGAAAGGAAGGGGCATGTTAAGAACTAGGCTGGTACCTGATAGGTGGAAATGTATATAAAAAAAATTTAAACAAGGCTGGTTGGGCTGAGGGGAAGAAGGGAGAGTGTGGATAGAGACAGAAACTGGTAAGTGACAGATAATGAATGACAACATTAATCAAAGGACATCCATTACTGCTTCCAGTGTATTTTCTGCACCACTTATGCGACTAGGATTGATGCCTTGGCTTGCCAGTCAAGGTCAAGTTGGAGTGTTCCAGATCACAATACTACAGATGGTGATGTAAATAAATTCTGTTCTAGTTTGTGGGTTGATATCCTCATGCAGTTTTTGAATTATTACTGTGTTGGTAAGCAAAGGAATGAAGCCAGTGTGCTGGGCTATTGACAAATGGAGAAAATAACATTGTATTTATTAGTACTGCAATCAGATGAGTCATAGACAGCTCACCAACAACTAACGCAATTAGGAGAGCAAACGTGAGCACCATAGAAAAACACTCCACATAGACAAATGTAACCATGTTTTCCAGAGCAATGTGAACAAGTCGAGCACCCAGACACATTTTCTGTGTGTCATTCCACTTCAATAACAATTCTTTGAAGCCCATGGCTGGCACAGTACCTATTACATCAACATGCTTGCCAGCTGTTCCATGTTTTCTTTTTTCTGAACCTTTAATAATTTTAACTTCCAGTTTTACTTTGAAACGCTTGCCATATCTTCCCTTGGCAGTGTATCCACAGCTAGAATCAAACTTATAATATATGCAACAAATACAATCGTTTGTGTCTTGAAAACAGAAAGAATTTTTATATAGTGTAGCAAGAATGGTTTTAGTTATAAATATTTTAGAAATTTCTAACAATTGCACATTGATGTGAAAAATTAAACTCAAAATTTCCTGCAAATTAATTTTAAAATAATGATCTGAACACAGCAGCATCAGTAGATGGATAATATTAACCCATTATACCAGGAGACATGTTATTAAATTGTGGTCCCTGCTTTCTAAATGATATTTGCTATTTAAATATAAGGAATGTGGCCAATTAATGTAAATTATTATCACTGTCAATCTCAGTAGATAATGAAAATGTAAGCAGGCTACTTGACATTTAGAGAACCAAACTGGAGGACACAAACCTCAAATTAGATTAGAAAGAGAAATTCCCAAATAGAAATGGCAAAAGCAAACACTGTGAATCCTCAGAGATGGAACTTGATAAATATCTGATTAGGGGCATGATTGATGGCTTTAAGGACAGGTAAAGTATGAAATAATTATTTATCCAACTGTTGTTGAAGATGGAAAATGTATAAAGACTGCAAATAATTTACAAAAGGGCAACAAGTCGTAGCAGGAGTATGAAGTTAATCGCTTGACCTTTCAGGTTCAGACGGTATTTATGAAGATCTCCTTTGAGGCAGGTGGTACAAGAATCTGCAATGTGTATTTGATGGACGAATAGGATTTTCTCATTTGGTGGTATCTGTGCATATCAATTTTGGTCATTGCTCAAGAAATTCAGGACAGGCATTTTATTACTCAATAAGTTTGCTCACTTAGTTCAGGTGACTTTGAAGCAGTGAATGCAATCAGTCAAAGTCCTGCCCTTTAGTAGTGCAAAAGGAAATAGAATGAAATAACATATTCAGTGTGAGAAAGAATGTTTAACAATGCGTTCGGGAAACAAAGACCGGAGATTCAAATAGAGATTGGATTCAACTGAACTGACGTGCATTCTGTACATACACGGCATCTTAAAATTCATTGCTGTGCAGTGCCAAATATCACTCTAGTTTTGTGAATTAACACATTGAATATATTTGTTGGAAGCTGTTAAACTCCACATTGGTATTGATGCCTATGTGGGAAAAAATCCAAAAAGCCTCAATTGCTCAGTCTTACACATTTGCAATGAATTTTATTGGATATGGAAGCTGGCAGTGCTGTTTTAAACATGTGTCAGGTGGGACAAGGGAGAGGAAATGCCCGTGTTGTGACTCCAGAATACTTTAACTCCTGGACTATAGTGAATTGGGATTTTGAGTGGAAGCAGCAGAAGTAAGGAGAAATGGCTGACTCTGGAAATCAAGAAAATGACAGATGTTGGAAATCGAAAGCAAATAATAGAAAATGCTGGAAATCATAAACACGAGAAATTCTGCAGATGCATGAAATCTTGAGCATCACAAGCAAAATGCTGGAGCAACTCAGCAGGTCAGGCAGCATTGATGGAGAGTGAATAAACAGTTGATGTTTTGGACTGAGAACCTTCACCAGGACTGGAAAGGAAGGGCGCTGAATCCTGATTAAGAGGACAGAGGGAAGTGAAGGAGTAAAAGCTGGTAGGTGATAGGTGAGACCAGGTGAGAGAGAAGGGGGATAATTTGGGGAAGGAGGAAGATGTAAGAAGCTGTGAAGGATTGAAGGAGAAATAATCTAATAGGAGAGGACAGTAGACTGTGGAAGAAAGGGAAGGAGGGGGAGGAGGAGAAGCAGAAGGGGGTGATGGACAGGTGCAAAGAAGAGAAGGGGTGAGAGGGTAATCACAATGGGAATGGAAAGAAAGGTTGGAGGTTGCAGCTATATAGGACCCTGGTCAGACCCCACTTGGAGAATTGTGCTCAGTTCTAGTCGTTTCACTACAGGAAAGATCTGGAAACCATAGAAAGGGTGCAAAGGAGATTTACAAGGATGTTGCCTGGATTGGGGAACATGTCTTACGAAAATAGGTTGAGTGAACTTGGACTTTTTTCCTTGAAGCGACGGAGGATGAGAGGTGACCTGATAGAGGTGTATAAGATGATGAGAGGCATTGATCATGTGGATAGTCAGAGGCTTTTTCCCAGGGTTGAAATGGCTAGCACGAGAGGGCACAGTTTTAAGGTGCTTGGACATAGGTACAGAGGAGAGATCAGGCATAAGTTTTTTACGCAAAGAGTGGTGAGTGCGTGGAATGGGCTGCCGATGACAGTGGTGGAGGCGGATACAATAGGGTCTTTTAAGAGACTCCTGCACAGGTGTATGGAGCTCAGAAAAATAGAGGGCTATGGGTAACCCTAGGTAATTTCTCAGGTTAGGACATGTTTGGTACAGCTTTGTGGGCTGAAGGGCCTGTATTGTGCTATAGGCTTTCTGTGTTTCAATGATATTCAGATGGGATATGAGGTGTTGCTCATCCACCCTGAGTTTGGCCTCTTCATGGCAGTAGAGGAGGCAATGGAGAAGCATGTCAAAGTGGGAATAGGAAGCTAAATTGAAATTGGTGTTTGCCAGGAGATCCTCCCTTTTGTGCCAGACAGAGTCAAGGTGGAGAGCCAATGAGATTGCATCTGTTATTGTCCTATTTTGAGGCGGGCAAATCACAGTGGGTCCAGTTCCTTGCTTAGGCAGGAGAGGATTCTGAACATGGCCAACCTTTCAAAGTACATCATCACAGAAGATGTGAGTGGAACTGGGTGTTATTTGTTGAGGCAGTTCATCTTGGGCACTGGTATGATTGATGTCCTTTTGAAGCCATAAGACCATAAGACAAAGGAGCAGAAGTCCACCATTCGGCCCATCGAGTCTGCTCCACCATTTTATCATGAGCTGATCCATTCTCACATTTAGCCCCACTCCCCCGCCTTCTCACCATAACCTTTGATGCCCTGGCTACTCAGATACCTATCAATCTCTGCCTTAAATACACCCAATGACTTGGCCTCCACTGCTGCCCGTGGCAAAAAATTCCATAGATTCACCACCCTCTGGCTAAAAAAATTTCTTCACATCTCTGTTCTGAATGGGTGCCTTTCAATCCTTAAGTCATGTCCTCTCGTACCAGACTCCCCCATCATGGGAAACAACTTTGCCACATCCACTCTGTCCATGCCTTTCAACATTCGAAATGTTTCTATGAGGTCTCCCCTCATTCTTCTAAATTCCAAGGAATACAGTCCAAGAGCAGACAAACGTTGCTCATATGTTAACCCTCTCAATCCCGGAATCATTATAGTAAATCTTTTCTGTACCGTCTCCAACGTCAGCACATCCTTTCTTAAATAAGGAGACCAAAACTGCCCACAGTACTCCAAGTGAGGTCTCACCAGTGCCTTATAGAGCCTCAACATAACATCCCTGCTCCTATACTCTATTCCTCTAGAAACGAATGCCAACATTGCATTCGCCTTCTTCACCAACAACTCAACCTGGAGGTTAACCTTAAGGGTATCCTGTATGAGGACTCCCAAGTCCCGTTGCATCTCAGAACTTTGAATTCTCTCCCAATTCAAATAATAGTCTGCCCATTATTTTTTCTGCCAAAGTGCATAACCATATACTTTCCAACATTGTAATTCATTTCCCACTTCTTTGCCCATTCTTCCAATCTATCCAAGTCTCTCTGCAGACTCTCTGTTTCCTCAGCACTACCAGCCCCTCCACCTATCTTCGTATCATCAGCAAACTTAGCCACAAAGCCATCTATTCTAAAATTCAAATCGTTGATGTACAATGTAAAAAGAAGTGGCCCCAACACGGACCCCTGTGGAACACCACTGGTAACCGGCAGCCAGCCAGAATAGGATCCCTTTATTCCCACTCTCTGTTTCCTGCCAATCAGCCAACACTCTATCCATATATGTAACTTTCCCGTAATTCCATGGGCTCTTATCTTGTTAAGTAGCCTTGTGTGTGGCACCTTGTCAAAGGCCTTCTGAAAATCCAAATATACAACATCCACTACATCTCCCTTGTCTAGCCTACTTGTAATTTCCTCAAAGCCATTGGAAACCTCTTCCTGCAGCTGATTTAGTTTAATGATGTCCGTGAACACTCCCACCAGTTAGTTGGCACATGTTTTCAGTGCCCTACCAGGTACACCGTCAGGGCCTGACAGTTTGCGAGGATTCTTGAAAGATGTTCTGACGTCGGCCTCCAAGACTTAAGATCACACGGTTGCCAGATGCTGCAGGTAGTTGCACAGACGTAATTTTATTCTCTCTTTCAAATCACATCTTCTTTATGTATCTGATTGTCAACTAATTTGCAATTCATGCCAGTAAATCCAGGCGCTCTCAATCCCATGTGCTCTAATTTTTTAAAATAACCTCATGTGGCACCTTTTCACAGAGCTGCTAAAAGTCAAAATACAACACTCCCACATTTTTGTTCTCATCAATTCTGTTAGCAACAACATCAAAAAGTCCAAAAGTGATCTCCTTTTCATAAATTCCTACTGATTCAATCCAATCCTGTTATTTTTTTTTCTAAGTCCTCTATTTCCAGTTCTTTATAATATATTCTAGCATTTTCCCTGGTAGTGAAATCAAGATGACTCTTCTACAGTTCCCCATTTTCTCTTCCCTCTGCTTAATATCCCTCTCCCCACCTTACTTTACAATCTTAGGGAATTATTCGAGAATCTCTGGAATTTGGAACATGACAATTAGTCATCCACTTCCTCTTCTAAAACTTGGACGCAAAGCTCTTCAGGTCCAGGAACTTCTTGGTTTTCACTTTCATTAATTTCTTCAGTAGTTTTACCATGCCAATTTCCTTATTTTTGATGGTGTTGTATTCCACCATTTTCAAGCTGATTTTTGTTCATTATTTAATGAAGATAGACACAAAATATTTCTCTAATTTCTCAGCCATTTACTTATTTGCAAATAATTTTTTTTCTGTCTCAAGTTTGCAAGGGACTTCTACATATCTACATACCTTTCTACATATCCACTGAAGCGTTTGTAATCTGTTGTTGTGTTCTTGCTAGGGTACTTCCGTGTTCAACTTCCCTCATAGTCATAGAGTCATAGATCTCTACAGCACAGAAGCAGACCCTTCAGCCCATCTAGTCTGTGCTGAACTATAAATCTGCCTAGTCCCATCAACCTGCATCTTGACCATAGTCCTCTATAGCCCTCCCATCCATGTACTTATCCAAACTTTTGTTAAATTTTGAAATTGAATCTGCATGCACCACTTCCACTGGCAGCTTGTTCCATCAATTCCTAGGTCCTGATGTGGCCTCCTGTATATTGATGAGACCCATCATAAATTGGGGCACCACTTAATTGAACACTTCCACTCCAGCCGCCAAGAGCAGAACTTCCCAGTGGCAAAAAGTCTTAATTCCGATTCCCTTTGCTGTTTTGCCATGTTGGTCTATGGCCTCCTCTTGTGCCATGATGAGGGTAGAAGAGCAACACCCTAAAGTCCATCTGGGTAGCCTCCACACTGATGGCATGAGTATCGATTTAAATAAATTACTTCCTCCTCTCCTCTTCTTCTATTCCCCAGTCTGGCCTCTTACCTCTTCTCACTTGCCTGTTATCTTCTTCCTGGATCTTCTTCTCCTTCCTTTTCTCCTATGGTATACTCTGTCCTCTTATCAGACCCCTTCCTCTCCCACCCTTTACCTTTCCTACCAACCTGGCTTCACCTATCAGCTTCTATCTTTCCTCCTCCCCCCCCCCCCACCTTTTCATTCTGCCTTCTTCCCCCTTTCTTTCTCAGTTCTGAAGAAGGGTCTTGGCTTGAAACATCAACTGTTTGTGCATTTCCATAGATTTTGCCTGGCCCGCTGATTTCCTCCAGCATTCTGAGTGTTGCTAGGTATTCTGTTGCTAGTTTGCTCTTTGTGAAATTGGATCAGCAGCTTAGCCTTTGTTTTCCCTAGCATGACAGGACCATGCTAAAGGACTCTGACTGCAGCTCATGTTGAAATGGGGAGGTCTGTCCCTTGATGTTGTCTGGAAAGATTCATCTGGTACCCCTGAGTTAAGAATGAATAACATCTCCTGATCGCTGATTGAACACGCAGCAAATATATTTCTATAAAGTACTTCACCAGTGGGACAATAACAACAAGCTGTATGATCATGTCAGAGGAGTAGAATTACACTTCTTGGCCCATCAAGTTTACTCTGCAATTCGATCACAACTGATTTATTTCCTCTCAAACCACATTCTCCTGCCTCCACACCATAACCTTTGACACCTTTACCAACCAAGGATTTATCAACCTCTGCTTTAAATATCCGAATGACTTGGCCTTTACAGCTCTGTGTAGCAATGAATTCCACAGATTCACAACTCTCTGGCTAAAGAAATTCCTGCTCACCTCTGTTATGAAGGGACGTCCTTCTACTCTAAGTTTGTGCCACTGGTCCGAGACTCTCCTGCTATCGAAAACATGCTCTTTGCATCCACTCTGTCTAGTCTTTCAATATTCAGCAGTTTTCAAAGAGATTCCCTCTCATTCGTTCAAATTCCAGCAAGTACAGGCCCAGAGCCATCCAATGCTTCTCATATATTAACCTTTTATTCCCATGATCATTCTTGCAAATTTCCTCTGGACCCTATCCAAAACCAGCACATCCTTCTTTGATTATGGATGAAAAACTGCTCATAATATTCCAAATATTGTCTGACTAATGTCTTAGAAAATCTTAGCATTACATCCTTGCATTTATATGCTCATCTTCTAAACACGAAAGCCAACATTGATTTGTCTTCTTTACTACCAACTTAACCGACACTAGGTCTCCCCGTCCCTTTGCACCTCTGATTTCTGAATTCAATCCCTATTTATTCTTTTATTCTTTCTATTAAGGTACACAACAATATCCTTCCCTCCACCATGTTCCATCGACCAAGTCTTTACCCATTCTCTGAACATGTCCAAGCCCTTCTGCAGACTCCCTGTTTCCTCAACACTACCTGCCCCTCCATATATCTTTGTATTTCCCACCAATCTGGCCACAAGATCATCAATTCCATCATCCAGATCATTAATATATAATGGGAAAAGCAGCAGACCCAGCATTCACCCCTGTGGAACACCACTAGTCAGCGCAGCATTACAGAGTAGGCAAAACGAGCACATTAAGAGTAGGAAGCCCTAAGTGTGTCTGCAGGAAATGAATGGAAAACACAAAAAGGTACAATTTGTTCTTGATGAGACACACTAAGACTAATACATTTTTTACAATATTTATCTAATCCCTCAGTTTAAGATCTTTTTCCAGCTTTCAGTAATAACTGAAAATTCTTTAAAAGTCAAGGCCCAGTGATGATATTATCTGAATACGCAATGTAAACAGAACTTTTATAATAATATACCTGCTCGGTTTTAAGTGCGGATTAACTGGGCCAGACCGCAGTGAGCATTATCACAATATATCCCTTCTTTTAGTTCTTAACTTTGACTTTGACAAACACAGCATGATTAAAGTGAACTAAATTCTTTTTCTAAGTTTTATTCAAGTGTCACAACAATAAACAAGTCCAATTACTGAGCTTGCATCTTAATAGGTTTGCCAGTATTGATTCTAATGTGAGAACGAGGGAAAAGCTATTAGCAAACTTTTCTTTCGATATTGTCAAGTGACAGTTTAACATATACACCTAGTTGCACAGTAGCTAGAATGTGAATAAAGTTAGCAATTTGCACCTTTTTTTATTGGAGTCAATTTCCATCTGTTCAGTAGCCTGATTGATAGCACCATTATTGAAAGGCTGACGATGTGCCCTGGTGTTAAATTGCATCTGCTTGATATAATTTGCCCTTTAAAGAGCATAAATTCAGACTCTGTCTGCTGCTGAGCCTTTCTTCGCATCCATACTGTGTTTTAATTCCATATGCACAGTTCCTAGCGGTGGGGCAAGCATTAGGTGAACATGACATGATGAGTGATGTCACTGGTGCATATTCCACATGATTCCACGTTTCAATATCAGTCAGCAGCCACGCTCTCTTGGTCCCTAAGAAGACCTCTTTATGTGAAGAGTCAGAATCAGTTGTCCGCCTTTTCGTTTCTGTTATTTGTCTTCAACCAAAGCCAGGTGATATTTTTTAAAGATTATTCCCTGATCTCTGATAAGGCTTAACTAGATAACCTTATTTTAGAATACATTTTTCCACTGTGAGATTTGCTTCAAGTATACTTTTAAAGACTTTCTTTGGGCTCTCAATTCCTTTCTCCATAGCTGCGTTGGGTAGACAGCAATCCCGCTTGTAGTGTGACATGCATGTGATACCAATTCCACCTCATGGAAAAGGCACAGATAAATATACTGAGCAACATACACAAAATGCTGGAGGAACTTAGCAGGTCAGGCAGCATCACTGGAGGGCACCAGAGGGAAGTGATGGGCAGGCGAGGAGAAGAGAAGGAGTAGGAGAGGAGTCAGAATAAGGAATGGAAAAGGAGAGAAGGGGGATGTGGAAGAGACAAATATACTGATTGGGGAATTGATCAATTTTGCACACAAGATTTGGTAGAGTAATAGAAATAATAAATAAGATGTAATTTCTACTCCTGTCTCACCAGCTCCATCACCTTCCTTTCAAGTCATATAAACAAACAGGTTTTTGGCAAGATTTAACTCACAAATCTTTATATTTCCTTCTTTGACTTGGCACTCAGAATTGATTCGGTTATGTTTCTGTGAATTTACTGTGGACAGTTTTTTTTCTACATGGAAGAACAGCAGAGGTAAGTTATGATAATAAATGGAAATGAACCAGTAACTTTATCTTTTTCTCTCTTGTTCCAAATAGCCAGTGAACAATAGAAATTGAGACAAGGTAGACATGAGAATATTAGTGGAGATTGTTTCCAATGAATAATACTCAGGAACTTAACATGATAAAATGCTGACCCCATAGTGCCGTAAAAGTGCCTGGACACTATAGCATTTCCAACAATACGCAATTCGATAAAATTTGATCGTCTATTGCGGCATTAAATCCGTCCTCATTTACAGAAACAGATCTGTAAAGTGAGAGGTAATGATTCTGTAATTTTCAAGCTGGATGTATTTTTAAATAGCAAAGAATTAACTTTTCAAAAATCACCTTTATAATAGAAAATGATGAAACCAAGCTGAAAATCAAAAACTTCAATCCTCCCTCCACAAAATAAAATAGGAGCTGTCACAGTATTTTATACTCAGAAACATTAATCCATTGTTCTCTCCAATTTCATTGATCTTTGATATTTTATCAAATCATCTTCTATTGCTTTACAGCCATTTGCATAAAATGGATCTTAAAGTTGAGGAACACACACAAACTCAACAAGTCAGCATCTATGTAGGATGATAAACAATCAGTGGCTTTTGGGCTGAGACTCTTCACCAGGACTGGAAAGGAAGGGAGATGGAGTCAGGCTAAGAAGACGAAGGGAGGGGAAGGAATGTAGGCTGGTAGGTGATAGGTGAACCAAGGTGAGAGGAAAGGTGGGGAGGAGATATGGAGTAAGAAGTTGGGAGAGGATAGGTGAAACAAGGTGAGAGGAAAGGTGGGGAGGTGGAGGAGGGGATATAGAGTAAGAAATTGGGAGGGGATAGGTGAAACAAGGTGAGAGGAAAGGTGGGGAGGTGGAGGAGGGGATAGGTGGAAAAGGTAAAGAGCTGAAGAAAAAGGAATCCAAAGGAGAGAACAGTGGACTATGGAAGAAAAGGAAGAAGGAGGGGAACCAGAGGGTGGGACGGGCAGATGGGGAGGAGAGGGGGTGAGAGGGTGACCAGAATGGCGAATGGAATTGATAACCCTGACAGATTCACAGGTGAAAGGATCTGAAAGGATAGTTTGGGGCCATGAATGATGGTGAAGGAGGAGGTGTAGGGGCAGGTGTAGCACTTGTCATGCTTGTAGGGATAAGTGCCAGGCAGGAGATCCGTGGGAGGTACAGGTAGATAAGAAAGCCACACATAGAGTGATCCCTATGGAAAGCAGAGGGAGGTGGAGCGAGAAAGAAAGACCTTCTTATTCCCGATTCTGCCCGCTTCACTTCTATTCCTTATGAAGGATTTTAATTATTTATTTCCTTTCATAGATGCTTCCTGATTTACTGAGCTCTTCCACATTTTGTGCATGTTGCTCAAGGTTTCTAGCATCAGCAAAGTCTTGTGTTTGTGAAAGTTGAGGTGAGATTCTTGAGAAAGAATCTGGAAAGGATTACTCCATTAAATTAATATGTTTCCTGGTAGTATATCGAAGATATTAGCCCAGATTTTCCAGTTAGCTCACGAGTGACATCAAAGAAGCCTGACTGTAAAAATTAAGGTGGCTTTGTGATAAAGATTTGCACTTTTCTGAAGTAGTTTGTGATCATGTGCTGACCCTGTGGTGTCTATGACACGGATATCATTAGGCAAACTGGGTGACCAAACAGAATTTCCTAAATATAGTTACTCAGGAGTTTAAAAAAAATAGGAATTTTAGTTTGTCCACATTCTATATATAAAAAAGACCAGGCATACACAATAACTATGGTACATTTAAGCAATTGTCTCACAGTGCTAGACACCAGGGTCCAATTCTGACCTCAGCTGAGGAGTTTGCACATTCTTCATGCAGGTTTTCTCCAATACTCTGCCTTCTTCTCACTCTTAAAGGTATGTAGGTTGGTAGGTTAAATGAGCACTGTAATTTGCTCCTAGTGGGTTGATGACTGCTAGAATCTGGGGAGATAATAAGAACGTGGGGAGTGTAAATGTGCGGTTGATAGTTATAATGTTCAATTGATCTAACAGCCTGGTTCCTTGCTGTATAAACTTAAGACTCTATAAAATAAAGCCTCAAATAAATTCAGAAATAATGTAAAAAAGCATTTTTACTATTGTTCTTCCAAGGGATTGGGGTAAAACTAAATTTTTCAAAACATCAAAGATGTTATGTGATATTTCAACAGTCCATTAAAAGTTATAGGATCAAAATTTTTAATTGTTTTCACAGTCAGAATGGCATATAAACAGTCAAAATTCACATTAAATCGTTGAGTGCACTGATGAAACCTGGAGGATACCTACTGGAGGATCAAAATGCCATTTATTGCAATCTTCAGAATTTAACACTACATATTCAGATGCCAGAGTATGTTAGCAGTTATATAATACAAAAATGGTAAAAATGAACAAATCTCTTGTAGTTTCTGATCTTTTTGTTTGGTTTAAAGAATCTATTTATTTCAATGTGTATCAACTCATTAATCGAGTATACAAGTCTTTTGTTTACTCACAAACACTGCAACTCTGACATGAATTTTATTGGCTTACCAGTCTACATGAGCAGTAGCTCTAAAATTATTTACTCTTTCTCTTTA
The DNA here is from genome assembly GCF_963921235.1 of Mobula hypostoma. NCBI lineage: Eukaryota > Metazoa > Chordata > Chondrichthyes > Myliobatiformes > Myliobatidae > Mobula > Mobula hypostoma. The sequence goes on along the minus strand of NC_086103.1, from coordinate 65,378,871 downwards.
TTACCTGATTTTTTGACACTAATCTTCTAGTTTCTTCTTAAAAGGTGACAATAAACTATATTTTGTCATGCACTCTGGTAGTGCAATGCACTGCTTTGAAACTCCAAAATGAAGTCTTATCCTGCTCTGCTCTCTTATTCTCAACAACTACAGAACAGTCTTTTACTGTCTACATAGCCCTATCTCTATCACAAATCTTCTTAACCTGGTCTGGCTTAATGAAAACACACTCTTATCTTTCATTTGCATTGTATTTCCTAATCCCAGATATGAAGTTTAGGCCACAGATCAGTCATAAAGATTAAAGATTATTATTTTTAAAGGTTATCTTTCTTTGCCACATGTACATCAAAACATGCAGTGAAAGTGTCATTTGCATCAAATCAAATCAGTGAGGATTGTATTAAGTAGGCCAGAAGTTTCTCCAAACCTCCGGTGCTGTAGCATGCCCACAGCTCACTAATACTAAACGTATGTGTTTGGAATGTGGGAGGAAACCAGTGAAGCTGGTGGAAACCCACGTAGTCATGGGGAAAATGTGCAAACCCCTTACAAACAGCGCGGGCACTGAACCCCGATCTTATAGCTGGCTGCTGTAAAGCGTTGTGCTCACTGCTCTGCCACCGTGCCGCACCATAATCTCATTGAAAGGCAGAATGGACTTAAATATGAATGGCCTACTCTTGTTGTTGTGTTGCTGTAACATCCAGCTTCTGAGCTGATTTTGTACTCGTGCTATTTATAAAGTTATATCATGAAGTTTCTGGTGAGCTTTGAAGTTGGGGCTGTTAGAGTGAGTTTTTTTGGGTAGATGATTTGTTTACACTTAAATGACTTTGGCCACCAGACTTCTACTTGACAAAGTACTGTGGATTGAATCCTCAACAATGTGCTTTCTAAAAAGCAGTGAATACCAGATACTTCTGGCGCCGTAGCTTGACCTGATGCTGTAGTTTCGAAGACAGTATGATCTATACTTTATAAATATTAATTGTCTTCTATGTTAGCACGGGAAATGTCAAATAAATGTATCATAGACTTAAATTACATTCCTAAAGGCTGTGGATACCAACCCAGACATATTGGCATCGGAAGGAAAGGATGGTGTGATATTTTGTATGTAGCTTCAATAAGAAGCATTGTCTATAACTTTTTAAGTAACGATTGCCTTTGTGTTTAGCATATAAATATCGAGCCCACATTGAGCTAGTAGACCTTTCTCCCGAAAGCATCTCCATCCGTATGAGCCCTGCTTATTGTGTCGAATAAAGAAGCTGATTTGTATCTACCAGTGACTCTGTCTCTCCAGTGATTTCAACCACGCTACAACAGGGGCAGCCAATGAGAGCAGTGCAATTGATCTTCAGATGGTAGCAGCTGGACACTCTCTTCTTGGAGAAAGATATTCCTTTCCACTTGTGTGATCCTAATATTACCTGATACTTATCAGTACAAGTCTGATGTTATCCAGATCCTGCTTGGGGTTCCATGGATTATTTTATTAGTTAAGGAATTGCAAATACCTCTAAGTTGAACGACTGGTAGCAGATGCCCTTATTTCCATTGGAGGGACATTTATTGATATGCAAAACTGGGTGCGTGAAACTCCCCAAAAGGATTTTGGCAATAATGTCCCAGGATCAAAAGAGTTGATTTCTAATGGGTATAAATATCTGCCATGGTGCTGCTTAATCCCCAAACATTTCCATTTCATTACTGTCTTGCTTTCTTTATAACTACATCAATATGCTGGGACCAGGTTAGATCCTCAGAGATCTTGACACCCAGGAACTTGAAGCTGCTCACTCTCTCCACTTCTGATCCCTCTATGAGGATTGGTATGTGTTCCTCCATCTTACCCTTCCTGAAGTCCACAATCAGCTCTTTCCTCTTACTAACATTGAGTGCCAGGTTGTTCCTGTGGCACCATTCCACTAGTTGGCATATCTTACTCCTGTACACCCTCTCGTCACCACCTGAGATTCTACCAACAATGGTTGTATCATCAGCAAATTTGTAGATGGTATTTGAGCTATGCCTAGCCACACAGTCATGTGCATACAGAGAGTAGAGCAGTGGGCTAAGCACACACTCTGAGATGTGCCAGTGTTGATTGTCAGCGAGGAGGATATGTTATCACCAATCTGCACAGACTGTGGTCCTCCAGTTAGGAAGTTGAGGATCCAATTGCAGAGGGAGGTACAGAGCTCAGGTTCTGCAACTTCTCAATCAGGATTGTGGGAATGATGGTATTAAATGCTGAGCTATAGTCGATGAACTGCATCCTGACGTAGGTGTTTGTGTTGTCCAGGTGGTCTAAAGCCGTGTGAAGAGCCATGGAGATTGCATCTGCCATTAACCTATTGTGATGATAGGCAAATTGCAATGCGTCCAGGTCCTTGCTGAGGCAGGAGTTCAGTTTCTTTCTTTTTTTCAATATTTTTATTCATTACTTGCATAGACGAGCACAAAATACGTTATGGTATTATGGAAACAGAAACAAGATTGAATTTCCCAACAACTATGTATTGTAAATTAACCATAATGTTAAAACATATATTTTATTCTAATCTAAGCAAAATCAAAACCCCATAACAAAATAGAAAAAAAAGAGGAAAAAAACAGAAAAAAAAGCTGTTTGGTTAAAAGAAAAAAAATCTCTGACTTATAGTCGTAAATTCAAACATATAATAGCCATCATCATTGCTGACCAAATCAAAAATTGTGAAAGTAGTTCCAAAAAGGTCCCCAAAATGTGAAAAAATCTAGTCTAGGTATAGAAATAGAACACCTAATCTTCTCTAGATTTAAACGTGACATAACATCAATCAATCAATCAATGGGCATGAGTAGGTGTAGTGGCATCTTTCCATTTAAGCAACACAACTCTTCTGGCTAAAAGAGAAATAAAAGCCAAAATATGCAAATCATTTGGCTTAAGAGTAAAATCATTTCCTCCAACAATGCCAAACAAGGCAGTCAGAGGGCTGGGTTTAAAGTTTACTTTAAAAAGCTCCGAGAAAGTCTGAAATACTTCTTTCCAAAATTTATCGAGCTGCGGGCAGGACCAAAACATATGAATTAGAGAGGCCTCTTCGACATTACACCTATTACAGTATGGAGAAAAATCTGAGTAAAAACAAGAGAGCTTATCTTTAGTCATATAGGCTCTATATGACTAAAGTTCAGCTTAGTTCAGTTTAGTCACATCCAACCTCTCAAAACATTTCATTGATTGCTCTGTCGATGTGAGTGCTACTGGGCGATAGTCATTAAGGCAGCCCACATTATTCTTCTTTGGCACTGGTATAATTGTTGCCCTTTTGAAACAAATGGGAACTTCTGCTCGCAACAGTGAGAGGTTGAAAATGTCCTTGAGTACTCCCTCTAGTTGGTTGGCACAGGTTTTCAGAGACCTTCCATGTACTCCGTCAGGACCTTCTGCCTTGCGAAGGTTCACTCTCTTTAAAGACAGTCTAACATCAGCCTCTGAGACAGAGATCACAGGGTCATCAGGTGCAGCAGGGATCTTCACAGCTGTAGTTGTGTTCTCCCTTTCAAAGCAGGCATAGAAGGCATAGAGTTCATCTGGTAGTGAAGCATCGCTACCATTCATGCTATTGGGTTTCGCTTTGTAGGAAGTAATGTCTTGCAGTCCCTGCCAGAGTTGCCATGCATCTGATATCGCCTCCAAACTCATTTGAAATTGTCCCTTCACCCTTGAAATAGCCCTCCACAAACCATACCTGGCTTTCTGGTACAGGCCTGGGTTTGCCAGACTTGAAAGCCACAGATCTAGCCTTCAGCATACGAAATACCTCCTGGTTCATCCACGGCTTTTGGTTTGGGAGTGTACGGTAAACCTTTGTAGGCACACACTCATCCACACAGGTTTTAATGAAGTTGGTAACAACTGCAGCATACTCATCCAGATTCAAAGATGAATCCCTGAATATAGTCCAGTCCACCGATTCAAAGCGGTACTGTAGGCGCTCCTGTGCTTCCCTTGTCCATACCTTCTCGGTCCTCACTACTGGTGCTGCAGTCTTAAGTCTCTGCCTATACTCAGGGAGTAGAAGTACAGCCAGGTGATCAGACTTCCCGAAGTGAGGGCGTGGAATAGCATGGTAGGCATTCTTGATGGTGGCGTAAAAATGGTCTGGTGTGTTGCTTCCTCTGGTATTGCAAGTGATCTGTTGATGGTAATTGCTTAGTGATTTTTTCAGACTGGCCTTGTTAAAATCCCCCAAAACGATGGTGAAGGCCTTAGGGTGCGCTGTTTCGTGGATGTTGATCCCATTGCTCAGATCATCGAAAGCCTGCTTGACATTGGCCTGAGGTGGAATGTAAACTGCTACCAAAATGACCCCAGAGAACTCATGTGGTAAGTAAAAAGGACAACACTTTACTGCTGGATATTCCAGGTCTGGTGAGCAGAATTGAGACAGCGCTGATATGTTCGTGCACCAAGAAGAGTTGAAATAAAATTGCTATTAAATACAACATAAATAAACTGCAAAATAAACAGAGTAATGAGGTAAACAACAGGAATTCTGCAGATGCTGGAAATTCAAGCAACACACATCAAAGTTGCTGGTGAACGCAGCAGGCCAGGCAGCATCTATAGGAAGAGGCGCAGTCGACGTTTCAGGCCGAGACCCTTCGTCAGGACTGAGTAATGAGGTAGTTTTGATAGGTTCATGGACTATTCAGTATAGGAAAAGAGGCTTTTACTGAATTATTGACTGTGGGGCTTCAGCCTGCTCTACTTCCTCTCGGATGGTAGTAACCGAGAGGACAACGGTCCTGGATTGTGAGGATCCTTAATGATGGATGCCACCTTTATTGAGCCATTGTCTCTTGAAGAGGTCCACAATGCTTCTCCCACAGCATTTTGATGAGAAATGTGGCGAGGAACATGCAGGTGATTTTCAGCCATGTTTATCAAGACCATTTGTAGCCTCTATTGCAAGTCACCAAAACCGTTTTTCTATTTTACAATAAACAAACAAACAAGTTAGCAACAGCGTTAGGCTGAGAATAAAGCAATTAATTCTGATTTAAGGCAAGAGGGCTTGCTCAGCACTGCACTTCTCTGTTCAACACATCATACTGGATCGTTATTACAAAAGTCATTCAAAACTGAAATACACACGATTTGAAACCAAGCTTCAAGCTTTCGACTTTCACATTTAAGAACGTCAATATTGAATATCCAATTCCCCTTTAATGTCTTTTCTCAATCAAAGGTGACTGGGAGATGCTTTAATTTCAAAAATATTGTATAAATATTTTTCCCAGTTCTAACTTTGCAACAATGGTGAAGGGCTGGCTGTAAGACAACCAGGAAGAGAATAGTGTTTTACTTTATCCAGACATGTGCTCCTCAGAACAAGGGATCCAACTTGCTTACTTCATGTCCTCTTTGTTATGAAGAGTTTCTTGTCCATTGCCTTCCTTCTAACTCCCAACCCATCCCTGAAGTCATCAAATGAATTTTTTGGAATTCTTTAAAATGATTTTACAACAGCAGTTTTCTGCTCGCTAACTATTTGAGGCAAAAGAAATACCTAAACAATAGAGCTGAGATATCATCTTCAACATTGTGTCTGAACTCTGTTTAAACCCTGTTCAATGAACTGATACTAGGGGTTGTGTTATGAAGTTGCCTTCTGTTCTGCTTTCATCGATTATTCATACATCACATTAAACAAAGTCAACTTCTGTCTACCATTAGAAAACATTTAATTCCTTGACGCCATTAGAACTGTTACAGTCATTTCGAGTCTTATCTGTGTAAATTTTCATATTAGGGAAAGTGCTTGTTACTACCTGTAAATACATTTTGTCTATGGTTTTATACTGATCTTCACTTTATGCTAATAAAAATACAGCAACGAGAATATAAATAATTTCAAATCTAGAAACCCACTAATTGTAATTGTTACTTCTGTGTGCCTTGTGAAAAGGGAGCACAGTCTCCAAGTGTGTCACATGCACATGCTCAGAAGTCATCAGGCACGCATCAGTTACGTTAATCATAATCCAATTTACATTGGACAGCACTCTTGTGCAATTCAACTATGCTCCATTTATTTCCTGCTGCCCCTAGTTGTGCACCACCTGCTGAAAGAGAGAGTAAAGTGCAAACATGAATGAAATGCAATCTGATCCACGTGGTTATCAGGATTATTTAGCTGACAATCTGCAAAATTTGAGAAATGGAGGGAGAAAACCTGCTTATTTTGAGAGTGGATGAAACACAGAACAATAGAAACAAATCTTGATGGATAGAGATTATAGGTAGGATAACGATGGAGGTGAATTGATTAGTGGCTAACTCTTGTTAGCAGTGTAATGACATGGCATTTGAAGAAGAATGTTTTAACTTTACCATATCAATTAATGTTCATCAGGTACTGCATCCAGAGCTGTACTGCTGATTATTCTGACGTAATTATGAGGGGTATAGATAGGGTATATGCAAGCAAGATATTCCACTGAGGTTGGGTGGGACTACAACTAGAAGTTATGGGTTAAGGGTGAAGGATGAAAATTTTAAGGGGAACATGAGAGGAAACTTCTTCACAGAGAGGTGTGAGAGTGTGGAGTGAGTTGTCAGTGCAAGTGGTGCATGCATATTCGATTTGAAGGCTTAAGAGAAGTTTAGATAGGTACATAGATGGTAGGGGTATGGAGAGCTATGGTCCCAGTGCAGGTCAAAGGGAGTAGGCAGCTGAAATGGTTTTGGCAAGCACTAGATGGACTGAAGGGCCTGTTTCAGTACTGTATTTCTCTACGACTCTATGACCCATCTACACTACATCACTATTTTTTCTTTTCTTTTTTATTTGCTCTCTTTTTCTACTTACTGAATTTCATTTAATAGTGTAAATATATTTCTTATAGTAATTTATAGTTTTTATTATGTATTCAAATATACGGCGGCCAAAAAAAATTTCACGACATGTGCCACTGATATTGAGCGTGATTCTGATTTTGAAGTGCGAACCAGCAATGTAGCCTATCTGTTGACTGTTGTCAGATATATTGAGTAGCAATTAAGTTTACCAAGCCTTTAAGTGGCTTTATGAACAAGGTATTGTAATGTGAGCATTATTAAAAGTAAGTTAATACTAATTAGGATAATGGGGGGGGTGGTTTACTTCCATTCTTTTTTTCACTTTCGGTGAGCTTTGTATATAGTGTGCCCGCCATGCCGTATGGGCTGTGGAAGCCTCTGTATATACATAATGGTTTTGAAGTTCGACATAAAGTTGTTTCTTTGGTGTGAAGTTGTCAAGTGTGCCCTTTTCAAAGTAGAAGTTACTATATATTTTTGGCGATGAGGTGAACTGGTTTTGTGAATGTTTTGGCACGTTTTTCGAATGGGAGCTTCGCGTTTCAGATGGCTACGTTTGGAACTATCGGGGAATTCCTGGAAGGAAATGAGGACTGGCTGGAGTATGAGGAAAGGTTGGGACACTCTTTCTGTGCTAATGGAATTACTGAGGAGGCTAAGAAGCGATCTATTCTCCTGAGTGTGTGTGGGGCAAAGACTTACAAGCTAATAAGGAATTTAGCCACACCACGGAAATCAGGGAACATTCCATATGATGAATTGGTCAAGCTCGTGGGGAACCACTACAATCTGAAACTTTTTGTGATAGTCCAACGGTGTAAGTTTCACAGCCATTTCAGGAAGCCAGGTCAGTCTGTGGCCGAGCTTCGGCAGCTGTCGGGGCATTGTGATTTCGGGGCAGTGTTGAATGACATGCTCTGTGATAGATTGGTATGCAGCATTAATAATGACTACATACAACGCCACCTGTTAGGGGAAACCTCACCACTGACTTTCAAGAAAGCCTTAAAGATTGCCCAAGACATAGAGATGGCTGCTAATAATGTCAAGGATATCCAGAAAGGACATGGGGGGTCGCAGTCGGTGGCAGTGCACCAAGTCAGGAGGGAGACTGGTAAACAGGCAAAGTGGGTGGAATGTTTCCAGTGTGGAGGGACGCACTATGCAAATGATTGCAAAGTCAAACGCACTGTCTCCCATGCTTGTAGCAAAAAGGGACACTTAGCTAAAAAGTGCAGAAGTTCAAAGGGTAACCCACACACCATCTAGAAGATGCAGATGAAGAGGCAGCGTGTGCCTACAACATGTTTGCAGTGGAAACAAATGAGAAACCACCTGAACCATATTATGCCACAGTCACTGTCAGGGAAAAGGAAATTAAGTGTGAGATTGATTCAGGGGCTGCTGCATCGGTCATTAGTGAGGAGACCTACATGGGGGTCCAACCTGCCTCCCATTAGACCGTCAAAGCTGAAACTTAGGACCTATACAAGGCAGTCCATAACTCATTTAGGGGTGTTATATGTGGCCATTTCAGCTGAGGATCAGAAAGCTGAAGCCAGGCTAGTGATAGCTAAGGGCAGGGGGCCCAGTCTTTTGGGTCGCAAATGGCTTCGCAAAATCCGGCTAAACTGGCATGAAATTAAGTATGCACACACGATGGAGGATATTCTGCAGCTGTACAGAGTGGGTGAGAATAATGCAAATGCTGATGCTCTAAGTCGACTACCTTTACCTGAGACATCTGTTGCTACATATGTGCCTCCAGAGACTGTGTTTTCAGTGGAGAGGCTGTCACAGATTCCCGTAAAGACGACCCAGATCAAGCAGTGGACACAGAGGGACAGTCCTGTCCCAAGTCAAGACTTTTCTTTTACAAGGCTGACCCAGAGTCGTGAGAGGAGAGGAACTGAGGCCTTATGTGAAACGCCAGACGGAACTCAGTCTGCAGGATGGCTGTGTTTTCTGGGGGCGGGGGGGCGAGAGTCATCGTGCCTCCCCCTGGCCATTCACAGATTGTGGAGGAAATTCATGAGACTCACCCAGGAGCGTCTCAAATGAAAAGCCTTGCAAGATCCTTCGTTTGGTGGCCAAGAATGGATCAGGATCTGGAGAACAAGGTAAAATCATGCACGCAATGTCAGACTTATCAGAATATGCCACCACCAGCTCCTTTGCACCCATGGGAGTGGCCAGACCACTCCTGGTCTAGGCTACATTTGGACTTTGCTGGCCCTTTTATGGGGCAGATGTTTCTTCTATCTTGTAATGGTAGATGCACATTCTAAACATGTAACCATATAACAATTACAGCTCGGAAACAGGCCATCTCGGCCCTTCCAGTCTGTGCCGAACTCTTACTCTCACCTAGTCCCACCGACCTGCACTCAGCCCATAACCCTCCATTCCTTTCCTGTCCATATAGCTGTCCAATTTAACTTTAAACAACAACATCGAACCTGCCTCAACCACTTCTGCTGGAAGCTCGTTCCACACAGCTACTACTCTCTGAGTAAAGAAGTTCCCCCTCATGTTACCCCTAAACTTTTGCCCTTTAACTCTCAACTCATGTCTTCTTATTTGAATCCCCCCAACTCTCAATGCAAAAAGCCTATTCACGTCAACTCTATCCATCCCCCTCATAATTTTAAATACCTCTATCAAGTCCCCCCTCAACCTCCTACGTTCCAAAGAATAAAGACCCAACTTGTTCAACCTTTCTCTGTAACTTAGGTGATGAAACCCAGGTAACATTCTAGTAAATCTTCGCTGTACTATCTCTATTTTGCTGACATCTTTCCTATAATTCGGTGACCAAAACTCTACACAATACTCCAAATTTGACCTCACCAATGCCTTGTACAATTTCAACATTGCATCCTAACCCCTATACTCAATGCTCTGATCTATAAAGGCCAGCATACCAAAAGCTTTCTTCACCACCCTATCCACATGAGATTCCACCTTCAGGGAACTATGCACCATTATTCCTAGATCCCTCTGTTCTACTGCATTCTTCAATGCCCTACCATTTACCATGTACGTCCTATTTTGATTAGTCCTACCAAAATGAAGCACCTCACATTTATCAGCATTAAAGTCCATCTGCAATCTTTCAGCCCACTTTTCTAACTGGCCTAAATCTCTCTGCAAGCTTTGAAAACCTACTTCATTATCCACAACTCCACCTATCTTAGTATCATCTGCATACTTACTAATCCAATTTACCACTCCATCATCCAGATCATTAATGTATATGACAAACAACATTAGACCGAGTACAGATCCTGAGGCACAGCACTAGACACCGGCCTCCAATCTGACAAACGGTTATCCACCACAACTCTCTGGCATCTTCCATCCAGCCACTGATGAATCCATGTTACTACTTCCAATATTAATACCTAACGATTGAACCTTCCTAACCAACTTTCCCTGTGGGATCTTGTCAAAGGCCTTACTGAAGTTCATATAGACAACATCCACCACTTTACCCTCATCAACTTTCCTAGTAACCTCTTCAAAAAATTCAATAAGATTTGTCAAACATGACCTTCCACGCACAAATCCATGCTGACTGTTCCTAATCAGACCCTGTCTATCCAGATAATTATATATACCATCTCTAAGAATACTTTCCATCAATTTACCCACCACTGACATCAAACTCACAGGCTGATAATTGATGGGTTTACTTTTAGAACCCTTTTTAAACAATGGAATGAAATGAGCTATATGCCAATTCTCTGGCACCATCCCCGTTTCTAATGACATTTGAAATATTTCTGTCAGATCGAAGCTCACATCATGAGCAACATCACAGCCCCCTCAACCATAGACTAACTCAGGCAAGTGTTTGCAGTCCACGGGTTGCCTGACACTCTGGTCACTGATAATGGCCTGACGTTCACCAGTGAACTGTTCAGTGAGTTCATGCAGCAGAATGGCATTCATCACATTTGGACGGCCCCTTTCCACCCAGCCTCCAATGGTTTGGCTGAGCGGCTGCTCAGACAGTGAAGGAAGGCCTGAAGCGGACGACAGGGGACTCTCTTAGTATGCGGCTCTCACATTTCCTGTTTAAATACCACCTCGCCACAGACTACGACTGCCCACATTCCAGCAGAGATGTTGATGGGGCGTAGGCCCAAGTCAAGATTGGACTTGCTGCGTCCGGACTTGAAGGCAAAAGTGAAGAGAAAGCAGGAAAAGCAGAAGGAGGGACATGATCAACATGCGCGAGAGAGACAGTAAAAACCGGATGACAATGTCTATGTGAGAAACAATCAGCAAAGTCTGCCTGGGGTTACTCTTAAACAGAGTGGTCCCATCTCCTATGTTGTTAAGCTGACTGATGGGCGTGTTTTCCGCAGACGTCAGGACCATGTGTGCCTGCGTCATGATACTGGCTCAGAGGTAGACAGTTCCATGGAATTTCCATTTGTGAGACAGACTACGGTGGAAGCATGTCCACCAGTGACTTTGCCAGAGGGAGAGACACTGGCAGAGGGGTCAGGGTCCCTTGAGGAGGATGGACATTCTCACGCAGACACACAGACCCCTCTCATGTCCCCCAAACCAGATCCACCCAAAACACCCTCACCAGTGGTGCCTGCTGGGTCACCGGGGGTAGTGCGCATATCACAGCGCACTTGTAATCCTCCTGACAGACTGAATCTTTGACAGGACAGTTCTTTTTTTGTTGTTGTTAGATTGAATGTTGAATTCGTCACGTTTTCCAGATGTTTTGTATTGATAAACTGTTGCTGAGATACTAGTATAAGTTTTCAGGGGTATGCAAGTTAATAACACCACTGTTTTTATTTCCTAGTTTTTTACATTTGGGGTTGTTGAATTTTAAAGGGGGAGAAGTGTTGTAATGTGAGCATTATTAAAAGTAAGTTAATACTAATTAGGATAATGGGGGGTTTTACTTCCGGTGTGCCTTGTATGTAGTGTGCCTGCCATGCCATACGGGTTGTGAAAGCCTCTATATATACATAACGGTTTTGAAGTTCGACACAAGGTTGTTTCTTTGGCATGAAGTTGTCGAGTGGGCCTTTTTCAAAGTAGAAGTTACTACACAAGGATTTCAGCTACTTTACAGTATTTAGAAGGTCACCTTCTTTTAAAGCATTTGCTGTTTAAGGGTAGGCTTTGTATTGCTCTAATTTGCATTTGGCTATCCTGGAATCATTAAGAAAAATAGATGAGTAATATTTTTCATTGATAGTTTAAATTAGTTTGCCTTTTCATTAAGAGAATTTTGGATCACTGATTTAAAGCAACAACTGATAATTTATTTAAACTTATTTCTCAGATAATGTAGCCTTTAACTTCCCACTAATTACTTGTGTCGTTTCTATAGCTATCTTGAAAGTGGTCCACCAAGCAACATAGGTGAAAACAAAGCTTTGATCCAGGAATAGCTGAATGCCTTTTATGTTCGCTTGCACCATCAAAACATGGAGGCACCTTCACAAACTCCCACAAGCCCCGATGACCCTATGATTTTAGTCTCTGAGGCTGACGTGAGGTCACCCTTCAGGAGGGGAAGTCCATGGAAAGTATCTGGCTGGCCCTGATGGAGTACCTTGTGAGTGTTCACTGATAGCTTTAACTTCTTGCTTCAGCGGTCTGAGGTACCCACTTGCTTCAGACAGGCTTCAATAACACCGGGGGGAAGAACGTGGTGACCTGCTTCAATGACTATTGACCGGACTATTGTATCCACTGTGATGAAGTGTTTTGAGTGGCTGGTGATCAACTCCTGTTTTCCTACGGTCACAAAAGGTCAACAGCAGATGCCATTTCATTGGCTCTTCACTCAATCCTGAAACATCTGGACAGTAAAGGTGCATATATCAGGATGCTCTTCATTAACAGTTCAGATTGGCAACAACATCTCGTCCACAATCTCCCTGAGCCCAAGTGCACCACAAGACTGTGGACTTAGTCCCCTGCTCTACTCATTGTGGGATGGCTGTTGGGGATCCTCCATAACGCTTCAGGCCCTTCATCTGCAATGTTTCAGGTTGTTCATCTACAATGCTTCCGGTAAATGTCACATAGTGAGGAGGAATACCCTGGTAATCCTCTCAGTGGTTTATACTATCCTCTGTAGGGCCTTGCAGTCTGATGCCTTGTAGCTTCCATACCACTCAAAGACGCAGCAGACAAGATAATCTCGATGGTGCTACTGTAGAAAGTTCATTAGAATGGGAATGGGGAGCATTGCACTCCTCATCCTCCTCAGAAACTGTAGTCACTGCTGTGCCTTCTTGACTACAGAGGAGATGTTGTGGGTCCAAGGAACTTATTGTTCTTTATTCTCTCCACAGCAGAGCCATTGATGTCCAATGGAGAGTGGTCAACCTGTGCCTTCCTGAAGTTCACAATCATCTCTTTTGTCTTGTTCATGTTGAGATTCAGGATGTTGTTCTCACACCATTTGACAAGCCTCTCTACTTCCTCTCCGTATGCCGACTCATCATTGTGGCTGATAGGCCAACCACTGTAGTATCAGCAGATAACTTGATGACATGGTTTGAGCTGGATCTCGCAGTGCAGTCATGAGTCAGCAGCGTAAACAGCAGCAGATGGAGCACACAACCCTGAGGGACATCAGTGCTCAGCATGATGCAGCTTGAGAAGTTGCTGCCAACACAGGCAGACTGGATTACTTCAGCCAAGAAGTATAAGATCCAAATACAGAGAGGGGTGTTGAGCCCACATGAGGACAATTTACCCATCAGCCTCTGAGGAATGATCATGTTAAACACAGAGCTGAAGTCAATGAATAACATCCCGGTGTACAAGGCATCATTTTCTAGGTGAGACGGGACGAGAGGGAGGGCCAAGGCTATGATATCTTCAGCGTACTGGTATGAGTGGTAGGTGAACTGGAAAGGTCCAATGTAGCTGGAAGCTGGGATTTTTTAATGAACCATTACCAGCCACACAAAGCACTTCATGATTGCTGAGGTCAGGACCGCAAGAAGATTGTACATGGTATACATACTTTGATAATAAAGTTGAACTTTGATTGTTGAAGTCAGTGCCACAGGGCAGTAATCATTTAGGCCAGTCACCGTCGCTCTCGACCTCTGTTGGCTGGTCTGCAGGGGCACTCAGCACCCAACCAGGTATGTTGTCTGATCCCACAGCATTGCGAGGCATTACCCTCGCTGGGATCCTCCTCACCTCAGCTGCAGCCGTAGAGCGTGCCTGTTCCTCATGCGGGAAGGCGGCCTTCCTCAATGTCGCATGATTCAATGCATAGAGGGCACTCAATCTATCAGGAAGGGAGGCGTCGCTGTCATTGACGGAGAGGGCGGACTTGTATTTGGTTACGGTTTGTATACCTTGCCACATACGCGTGCCTCTGGAGTCACAAAGAATTCTCTGTGCGCACGCACGCTATGTCTTCCTGATGGCATAGGACAGCACGGCTCTTGATCATCTTAGAGTTGTCCTGTTTGCCAACCCGAAGGCAGTGTCCCGATCAGTGCATGGTCCTTTGCAGTCAATCATGGTTCCTGGTTTGCCAGTAAGTAATTTAAAGGAAGTATATATGTATGATATGTATATGTACAATACATATGATGTTTGAAGCAGGATTTGAAAAAAAATTGAAGGTTCATCCTGGGTCATCTTGAATAACTATTGAGAGGCTTGTGTAGATCACATGGAATGGAATTTTTATCATGTTCCTGCACAGGAAACAATGGAATGTCTATATCACCTTAACTAACTGTGCAACAATGCTTTGCCTGTGCATAAGGAGAGTTGAAATGCCAATTGACTGTCAAATGTAAGAAGGGTAGTTTCTAATTTAATGGAAACAGTTGTTGCTTCTCAACTTAGTTCTCATCTTGAAAACTTTCTAGTAAGATTTTCAGAAAGGCATTGCATGGTTATATACCCCTATATACTTCCATCCCCCATCAGGAAGGTCTCAAAGCTCTATGCTTCTTTTTGGATTCCAGACCTAATCAGTCCCCCTCTACCACCACTCTGCTCCGTCTAGCGGAATTAGTCCTTACTCTTAATAATTTCTCCTTTGGTTCCTCCCACTTCCTCCAAACTAAAGGTGTAGCTATGGGCACCCGTATGGGTCCTAGCTATGCCTGCCTTTTTGTTGGCTTTGTGGAACAATCTATGTTCCGTGCCTATTCTGGTATCTGTCCCCCACTTTTCCTTCGCTACATCGACGACTGCATTGGCGCTGCTTCCTGCACGCACGCAGAGCTCGTTGACTTTATTAACTTTGCCTCCAACTTTCACCCTGCCCTTAAGTTTACCTGGTCCATTTCCGACACCTCCCTCCCCTTTCTAGATCTTTCTGTCTCTGTCTCTGGAGACAGCTTATCCACTGATGTCTACTATAAGCCTACTGACTCTTACAGCTATCTGGACTATTCCTCTTCTCACCCTGTCTCTTGCAAAAACGCCATCCCCTTCTCGCAATTCCTCCGTCTCCGCCGCATCTGTTCTCAGGATGAGGCTTTTCATTCTAGGATGAGGGAGATGTCTTCCTTTTTTAAAGAAAGGGGCTTCCCTTCCTCCACTATCAACTCTGCTCTTAAACACATCTCCCCCATTTCACGTACATCTGCTATCACTCCATCCTCCCACCACCCCACTAGGAATAGGGTTCCCCTGGTCCTCACCTACCACCCCACCAGCCTCCGGGTCCAACATGTTATTCTCCGTAACTTCCGCCACCTCCAATGGGATCCCACCACTAAGCACATCTTTCCCTCCCCCCCCCGCTGCATTCTGCAGGGATCGCTCCCTACGCAACTCCCTTGTCCATTCGTCCCCCCTATCCCTCCCCACCGATCTCCCTCCTGGCACTTATCTGTGTAAGCGGAACAAGTGCTACATATGTCCTTACACTTCCTCCCTTACCACCATTCAGGGCCCCAAACAGTCCTTCCAGGTGAGGCAAAACTTCACCTGTGAGTCGGCTGGGGTGATATACTGGGTCCGGTGCTCCCGATGTTGCCTCTTATATATTGGCGAGACCCGACGCAGACTGGGAGACCGCTTTGCTGAACACCTACGCTCTGTCCGCCAGAGAAAGCAGGATCTCCCAGTGGCCACACATTTTAATTCCACATCCCATTCCCATTCTGACATGTCTATCCACGGCCTCCTCTACTGTAAAGATGAAGCCACACTCAGGTTGGAGGAACAACACCTTATATTCCGTCTGGGTAGCCTCCAAACTGATGGCATGAACATCGACTTCTCTAACTTCCACTAATGCCCCACCTCCCCCTCGTACCCCATCTGTTACTTATTTTTATACACACATTCTTTCTCTCACTCTCCTTTTTCTCCCTCTGTCCCTCTGAATATACCGCTTGCCCATCCTCTGGGACCCCACCCCCTTGTCTTTCTTCCTGGACTTCCTGTCCCATGATCCTCTCGTATCCCCTTTTGCCTATCACCTGTCCAGCTCTTGGCTCCATCCCTCCCCCTCCTGTCTTCTCCTATCATTTTGGATCTCCCCCCCCCCTCCAACTTTCAAATCCCTTACTCACTCTTCCTTCAGTTAGTCCTGACGAAGGGTCTCGGCCTGAAACATCGACTGCACCTCTTCCTAGAGATGCTGCCTGGCCTGCTGCGTTCACCAGCAACTTTTATGTGTGTTGCTTGAATTTCCAGCATCTGCAGAATTCCTGTTGTTTGCATGGTTTATGTTGTTTTGGATCCCTGGACCCCAATTTGTAATTTTGTCAAATGTCACAATGTTTTTGGATGAGGTCTGATTTACAACAAATTATTGTTATAAGGACTCCCATCTATATCATATTCAATGTTGTTGTGTTTCTAAGGATAATGTTTGAACTGTTACTTCAGTCCAACATTCTTCTCGCCTCCCCTCAGGTCTACAATCCCCAGGTTCTAGACCCCCCCCCCACTGCCCACACTGTAACTTTGTCCATTCAGTTGAATGAAATTTGTTGTCAGTGCTTATCAGTTTAGATCAAATTATGGAAATTTGAATTGGATGATATTAGCCAATATGATTTTCAAAATATCTTGAATATCAAATCTTGAAAAAAATTTTCGTCACAGCTCATCATAATTTAAAGTGCAGCAATTATCTCTAATGTCACTGTTTACCCTTTCTTCACTTATCAACAATATTACCCTCAATAGGGGGTTAAATTGGTTGGAGTTCAAAACCATTTGCAAGGATTGTGTAGTGTAGTTAATCCATGCCTGCTGAGTGGAATGCAGTCAGCATGCCGTCTTTGCTAATTATAACAAGTTAAGCCACCATTGACCGTACAATCAGCTGCAGCTCAATATCACTCCTCACTTGTATTAATAAAGCTTAAGGAAGAAGCAGAGTGAGGAGAATTTACCTGTATCTGAAAAAACTTAGAAAAGGGAGGAAAAGCGAGGGCTCCCACATACACATACAGATGCTGCACTGGTGATCTTGGGGCAGGAGCTGGAAAGATATGCTCAACAGTGCAAAGGAGTTCTTCAAGCAGCAAAAACGGATTGCTATGGATGTGAATAGAGTCACAGAGTCGCAGAAAAGTACAGTACCGAAACAGTAGATGATCCCGACAGACTCACTGGCGAAGTGCCGCCTCACCTGGAAGAACTGTTTGGGGTCCTGAATGGTAGTGAGGGTGGAGGTGTAGGGGCTTTTTGGTTTCTGTTTAGAGCCTGTTTAAACAGCAGAACACATTGGCTATCCTCCAATCCTCTGATACCACTCCTGTCACTAAGGATGTTTTAAATATCTGTACTGGCGCTCTGGCAATTTCTGCATTCACCTTCTATAGGGTCGAGGGAACACCTTGTCAGGCTCTGGGGATTTATCCACCCTGATTTGTCTCAGGGTTGCCTCCTCTATAATTTGTACAGGGTCTATGAAGTTGATGCAACTTTGCCTCACTTCCATAGACTCCGTATCTGTCTCCCAAGTAAATACAGATGCAAAAAATACATTTAAGGTCTCCCATATCTGTTTTGGCTCCACACATGGATTACCATTCTGATCTTTCGGAGGACCAGTTTTGTCCCTAGCAATCCTTTTGCTCTTAACATACCTGTAGACTCACACTTTCTCCTTCCCCTCGTCTACTAGAGCAACTTTATGCCTTCTTTTAGCTTTCCTGATTTCTTTCTTGTGTGCTCTTGCATTTCTTGTACTCCATAAGCATCTCATTTGTTTCTACTTGTCTGTGTCTGCTATACACGTCCTTTTTTCTCTTAACCAGGGCTTCAAGATCCCTTGAAAACCAAGGTCCTCTACACTTGTTATCTTTACCTTTTATTCTGACAGGCGCATACAAGCTTTTTACTCTCAAGATGTTATTTTTGAAGACTTCCACTCTCCAAGTACACCTTTGCCAGTAAACAGCCTGTCCCAATCCACAATTGGCAGATCATTTCTGAAACCATCAAGAAATGATGATATTTCTCCAATTTAGACTTTCAACCAGCAGACCAGATCTATCTCTTTGCGTATTTGCTTTGAAACTCATGGCTTTGCGGTCACTGGATGCAACGTGTTCCACTACACAAACTTCTGTCACCTGCCCTATCTTGTTCCCTAATAGGAGATCCAGTACTGCACACTCTCTCATTGGGAATTCAATGTACTAATGAAGGAAACTTTCCTGAACATATTTGACAAACACTATCCCATCTAGTCCTTTTACAGTATGGGATTCCCAGTCAATGTATGGACATTTAAAATCACCTACTATAACAACCTTATGTTGCTTGCAACAGTCTGCAATCTCTTTACAAATTTGTTCCTCTAGATCCCTCAGACTGTTGGGTGGTCTGTAATATAGCCCCACTAATGTGGTCATAACTTTCTTATTTCTCAGCTCCACCCATAACACCTCACTAGATGAGTTTTCTAGATGGAGCACTGCCATGACATTTTCCTTGACTAGGAACACCATCCCTCCTCCTTTAGCCGTTCCCACTCTGTCACGTCTAAAACAACGGAACCATGGAATATTGAGCTGACAGTCCTGTCCTTCCTGCAACCAAGCCTCACTAATGGCTATAACATCATAATTCCAGGTGTTGATTCATGCCCTGAGCTCATCCTCCTTTCCTAAAATACTTTTAACTTTGAAATACACACAGTTCAGGACTCTAGTTACACCATGCTCAACCTTTTGATTCCTGACTTTGTCTGAGGTCTTACCAACACCTGCTCTCCACTAAATGTTCTGGCATTCTGGTTCCCATCCCCTGCAACTCTTGTTAAAACCCCACTGTGCATCACTTACAAACCTTCCCACTAGGATATTAGTACCCCTCAGGTTCAGGTTGAACCATCCCTTCTGTACAGGTCCCACTTTCCCTGGAAGGGAGCCCATTGATCCAAAAATCTTATGCCCTCCCTCCTATACCAACTCTCTAGACATGTATTAAACTGTGTAATCTCCCTGGTTCTGGCCTCACTGGCATGCGGGATGGGATCACAATCCTGGAGGTCCTGCCCTTTATCTTAGCACCTAACTCCCTGAACTCCCTGTGCAGAACCTCATCACTTGTCCTAACCATGTTACTGGTGCCTACATAGACCATGACCTCTGACTGTTCACTCTACCACTTAAGAAAGGACTCAATCCAAGATGTCTTGAGTTCTGGCACCTGGGAGGCAATATACCATGTGAGGATCTTGTTCTCACCCACAGAACCTCCTGTCCATTCCCCTAACTAACAAATCCCCTTTCACCATAGCATGCCTTTTCTCCCCCTTCCCTTCTGAGTCACGGAGCCAGAGACCCGACCATTGTGACTTTCCTCAGTTAGGTCAACCCCAGCAACAGTATCCAAAGTGGTATACCTATTGTTGAGGGGGATGGCCACAGGGGTAGTCTACACTGGCTCCTAAACCCTTTTCCCCTTCCTGACTGTCACCCAGTTTCCTGTGTCTTTCACCTTGGGTGAAAATACCTCTCTGTATGTCCTGTCTATCACCCCCTCTGCCTCTGTCCACTCTGACCCTGTCCACTCAGATGATGGCTGCTGCACTTGCCCCTGCTGTCCTTTAATTTGCTCTTGTTAATCAATCTCAGATACGGATGGTCACTGGTTGAAGCTCTATTATGTTGCAATGACCCACTGCCTCCTTCTTCTACTTGGTCAGTGGACCTGTGAAATCTCCTCCTCTCAAACTTGTGATGTCCAAATTGTTTGCTGGTCTAAGCTCTGTAGTGGGTTCAGTGTCCATTCAGTAATCTGATGGCAGAAAGAAACTATTCCTATAGCACTGAGTGTGTGACGTTAGGCTCCTCTATTTCTTCCTTCATGATAGCAATGAGAGGAGGGCATATCCTGGGTGATGGGGGTCCTTTGGATGCCATATTTTTGAGGCATTGCCTTTTGAAGATGTCCTTGATGCTGGGGAGGCTGGTGCCCATGATGGAGCTCACAGAGTTCTATCAACCAATATTGTCTTTTAACATCAGCCTGCTATTTGTGAATAACAATGTGAATTTCAAATGTAGTGATAACATTTACTTGCTTTCCGTTCACATCTCCCTGTTTGTAAACTAAAGAGTGTCTTTCAGTGTTGGCTGATTCAATGATTACGACATTGGGAAACGTCCTAGGATTATAATACATTGTCCAAATATCACCAGTATTTATTCCGCATGTTCTCTGGGGAATCCATCCATAGCAGGGGTTCCCAATCTTTTTCATGCCATCTGCCAATACCATTAAGCAAGGGGTCCACGGACCCCAGTTTGGGAACCTCTGATCTAAAGATTAGATGTACCATCACATGCAATATAATAGATAACTGTGCATAAACAAGGAGCAAGGAAATGCTTCGTCATCAGCATTTACTTTGGGAATTCTCCTTGGTCTGAATGAAGAGTGGTAGGGAAACACGAGATCACACAGAGCTTAAATAAGTCAAGACAAATCACTTTCTATTGTCATTTCGGCCATAACTACTGGTACAGTACACAGTAAAAACGAGACAATAGTTTCTTATTCATTTTGCATTGAGACATAGTAAGGCATTTGACAAGGTTCCACATGGTAGGCTTATTCAGAAAGTTAGAAGGCATGGAATCCAGGGAAGTTTGGCCAGGTGGATTCAGAATTGGCTTGCCTGCAGAAGGCAGAGGGTGGTGGTGGAGGGAGTACATTCAGGTTGGAGGATTGTGACTAGTGGTGTCCCACAAGGATCTGTTCTGGGACCTCTACTTCTCGTGATTTTTATTAACAACCTGGATGTGGGGGTAGAAGGGTGGGTTGGCAAGTTTGCAGACAACACAAAGGTTGGTGGTTTTGTAGATAGTGTAGAGGATTGTCAAAGATTGCAGAGAGACATTGATAGGATGCAGAAGTGGGCTGACAAGTGGCAGATGGAGTTCAACCCGGAGAAGTGTGAGGTGGTACACTTTGGAAGGACAAACTCCAAGGCAGAGTACAAAGTAAATGACAGGATACTTGGTGGTGTGGAGGAGCAGAGGGACCTGGGGGTACATGTCCACAGATCTCTGAAAGTGGCCTCACAGTGGATAGGGTAGTTAAGAAAGCTTATGGGGTGTTAGCTTTCATAAGTTGAGGGATAGAGTTTAAGAGTCGCGATGTAATGATGCAGCTCTATAAAACTCTGGTTAGGCCACACTTGGAGTACTGTGTCCAGTTCTGGTTGCCTCACTATAGGAAGGATGTGGAAGCATTGGAAAGGGTACAGAGGAGATTTACCAGGATGCTGCCTAGTTTAGAGAGTATGCATTATGATCAGAGATTAAGGGAGCTAGGGCTTTACTCTTTGGAGAGAAGGAGGATGAGAGGAGTCATAATAGAGGTGTACAAGATAATAAGAGGAATAGATAGAGTGGATAGCCAGCGCCTCTTCCCCAGGGCACCACTGCTCAGTACAAGAGGACATGGCTTTAAGGTAAGGGATGGGAAGTTCAAGGGAGATATTAGAAGAAGGTTTTTTACTCAGAGAGTGGTTGGTGCGTGGAATACACTGCCTGAGTCAGTGGTGGAGGCAGATACACTAGTGAAGTTAAGAGACTACTAGACAGGTATATGGAGGAATTTAAGTTGGGGGCTTATATGGGAGGCAGGGTTGGAGGGTTGGCACAACATTGTGGGCCGAAGGGCCTGTACTGTGCTGTACTATTCTATGTTCTATGAGACATCATGCTCTAACCTATCAGACAACTGAAGTTATCAGCAAAAAACTATTTTTTAAAAATAAGAAATAATACGCTCCATTTATATAGAAATAAGGACATTATATTATTCACGGTGGAAAATTCACAGACTGAAAATTTAGCTTTGATGCATTGATTAACAGGTTTCCATCTATTCACCCAACCACAACTCTAGTCTCATAGCCCAGCATTTTAATGAAGGTCCATAACATGCATTACTGGAGAAGTTTGGATAGAAGAGAAGAAAAAGCTATACAAACACACGAAAATCCTGCAATCAATAGAGATAAATTAATAGGCTTACTGAAAAAGGATAAAAATCAGTAAACAGTCTCACTAAAAATACTGGTGGGAAAAACAGTTAATTCTATGGAAAATAAAGTAGCCATAATAGTTATGTAGCAATGATTGGGAATATACACGACTGGTTGTCGAAGAATATTTAAGGAAAAATAATTTTTCATGCTGTTATGCTATTAATATCTTCAGCTAAAAAATTGTTTAACATATTGTATTCTTGATTCACCAACATTCTGTGTCTGTCCTTGCTGTGAAATGCTTACAAATTGACAGACAAGTGCCTTTTCCCTGCCTTTGCTGCAGGCCTCTTGTCCAATGACTCCTCACTCATCAATCTCTGGTACTGAACTAACATGCATAAAAAACAAAATGTCTGTATTGTAGTTGGCAGAGTGTCACACTAAGTCATTTCCCCTTTCTGCTCTTCAACCATACCTGCTTAGATTGTCATGCTAGGTTGTCTGAAAGGGAAAATATATATAGATAGCAATTCTGGTAATGAAGAGCACGGTGTAATTTGTGCATGACACCAGATGCAGATTGTAGATCAAAAGGGATTAGGGGATTTAGGCAAAATGGGATGTGATTAGTATTGACTGCTATTCCATTCATTACTCCACAGAAAAAGAAGTACTTATTCTCAAACATAAGACTGGCGTTGGCTGAAACATGGCACACTCTCCTCTGTGGGATCCTTAATAATACTAAGGACCCCGTGTAAGCAGCACTCCTGATAACTGTCCCTGATAAGAGACCCCTCTGATCCTCTCAGTGCTCTCACAGTCCTTTGTAGGGACTTTAGGTCCGATGCTTGATTTCTCCCAGGTGCTGGAGATGCAACTTGTCAGGAAGTTCTCAACGGTCTCCATACATAGATCATCATTTTGATCCTTCAGAGACCTTATTCTTTCTCAAGTTGCCCTTTTGCTTGAATGTCTTACGGTTCTCTTTTGCCTTATCTGCAACACTATCTCAATATCTTTATTTTACCCTCCCATTTTCCCTCTTAAATGTACCCCTATATTGCTTACATTCCCCATTTGATCTGAGCTACCTATGCCTGATGTGTATCTTCTTTTTACCTCTTCCTTCTCATAACAATGCTTTTAATTGTACAGGACATTATGGTTGCCCTTGTGTAATAGCTGCAGAAATACTCTTTTCAATTTGATTGCTGAAAGACAGCAAGATTCAGGACACTGGCTGATAGCTTTGCTCTCTATAGTCTTGAACTAATGCCAATTTCAATATCGCACCCCACTCTTTTGGAGATTATTGCCCTCAGCTCAGTTTAGGAATTAAACTTGGGATCTTCCTTAGTAATTATGAGATATTATCAGAACTGTCAGCACTTATGTATAGTTAAATTCTAACGCAGTTTATACTAACACTGCTGTTATAACAAGCTTGGCTGTTACGAATAAAACATTCAGAATGTGACAGCCTGATATTACAGAGAGTGATAAGTGATTAAAGCTTTGCTCAAGATTATTTTCATGCCAACGGTAAAATGTGACCTTTCATATTACAAATATTGTCTTGGTTGGTAAAAATAAAAGTCCTTCAGATTGAATTGCGTAGTTTGTGTTTGATTGTAATCACTGGCTTGCTGGTTAGAAATGGAGGCATGCATGTTTCAGTAGCTAATTATTGAAATCCCAATGTACATATTTTTGCACCTAGATGGAAACAGCAGGTTGTGTTAGGAACAGTGAATGCTTCCATGTTGGTTTATTTTCTTAGTCTGAAAATATAAAAATTAACAATAGCTACTCAATAACAATTTTTATACAAAAAATTGGTTCAATAAAAGGTAAAGATGTCTGTCTATTTATTCCTATACCATTCTGTGTTTTATGTGATGTTTAAGTGAAATTATCTATGATTATTCACTCTATCACTGTGGAGCTTGGAGTCAACAGATTGCTGTACTATCAATCCATCTAATATCTCCTGGAGGTAGTGTTTACCCGCTGAGTGGAATCTATGGTAGTCCAAGTTACTATGGCAACATAGAACCATTTTGTGTAGTGAAATCAACAATAATAACCAATTTCTTTTTGCTTATTCTAATATTGAAAATTATGTTTTCTCCTTCGGAAGTCTGCATTAATCTAACTCTACACTTCACATTGCCACAGTTGACAAGCTTCCAGAATTGTTTCATGACTTCATCAAGAATATTTGGGATTTATTCCAAATACAAGCAAATTGCATTGTCTTCTAAATTAATATTATGTAAATGGAATTTTAAATGTTAGAAAGCTTCTATTTCTTTTACTTTTATTTCATCCCACATTTCCGCTTGATATTGACAGTGAAGTAATGGAGCACTTATAAAGATAGCAATATTCTCTATTGCTCTTCATTTTACCAGGTATAGTAGACTGACATTCTAAAGCTTAGAATCAGAATCAGAACGAGTTTTAATATATTGGCATATGTTGTGAAATTCATTGTCTTTACAGCAGCAGTATAATGCAATACATAGTCATAGAGGAAAAACACTGAATTACGGTAAGTATATACAGTGACATGCAAAAGTTTGGGTACCCCGGTCAAAATTTCTGTTACTGTGAATAGCTAAGCGAGTAAAAGATGAACTGATTTCCAAAAGGCATAAAGTTAAAGATGACTCATGTCTTTAATATTTTAAGCAAGAAAACTTTTTTATTTCCATCTTTTACAGTTTCAAAATAACAAAAAAGGAAAAGGCCCGGAAGCAAAGGTGGAAATTTGCGAATGTCTTTAGTGACATAACAAATCTCCTCAAACTTCTAATGAAATATAACTGCTGCCATGTCTTCTTCGTAGCTGCATTGGTATGTTGGGCTCGGGATAGATTCTTAGAGATAGTGACACCCAGGAACTTGAAATTGATCACCTTTTCCACTTCTGATTCCTCGACGAGGACTGGTGTGTGTTCCCTCATCTTCCCTATCTGAAGTCCACAATCAACTCTTTGGTCTTACTGACATTGAGTTCAAGGTTGCTGCTGTGACAACACTCAAGTAGCTGATATATCTCGTTCCTGTATGCCCTCTCATCACCTTCTGAAATGCTGCCAACAATAGTTGTGTCGTCAGCAAGTTTATAAATGGCCTCTGAACTGTGCCTAGTCAAGGGTGTAGAGAGAGTAGAGCAGTGGGCAAGCACACATCCCTGACGTGCGCCAGTATTGATTATCAGTGAGGTGTAGATGTTATTTCCAATCTGCACAGACTGTGGTCTTCCTGTTAAGAAGTCAAGGATCCAGTTGCAGAGGGATTTTTAGGTTCAAGCATTCAGAAAAAAATAACTACTTTATCAGACTATGTTGAATACAATTAAGTATTTGTGAGATTGATTCATTAGTCTGAGAGCTAGGTAAAATTGATTTGGAAGCTGAATGGAAAATAAAACTGATTGCCTCTTAATTAGGGAGTTGAAAATTTAGGGAGATAAAGCAGATCACAACATTGAGGAACTGATGAATGGTTGGAAATTCAAATTAAATCATCTCCGGGTGAAAAATATCTTCTACACATCACCTCCAAATTACTTACTCCTCACCTTAAATCTATACACTCTAGTCTTAGATAACATCACAATGGTGAAAAGGGTTCTTACCATCTAACTACTGTATCTATGTCTCTCATAACGAATATTTCTAGAAGTTCCTCCCTTAGCATCCTTTGTTCTATGGACAACAAATCCAGCCTAACCAGCCTCTGCTCAGAACTGAAGCATCTATCCCAAGCAATGCACAAATAGATCTCTGCACCTTCTCAATTGCAATCCAAACTTTTCAGCAGTGTGGCAACCAGAACTGCGCACATTATAAAACATTAATTTTACATCTGGAATAAAATGTTATCAAGATTTTGTTGCTCTTATTTTCCGGGCTGTGGTAGCGAAGACATGCATCCCATATCTTTCCACAACAGTTAAAAAGCATGATGTCAATGGTTGAAAGTGCAGTTGTTCTGAAGAAGATTTTGCTTTCATATCAGGGTGTGCTTCCAGTTCAGCACAAAACTTAACATAGGCTTTCTGTGATTTCAATGGAATGAATTCAGGAGAATGCTGATCCAAATGTTTAGCACGCACTTAGTGTGATTCTCCAGTGATAAATTTCGAGGCAATGATATTTTAAAACACTCCCAAATGTTCATATGTGAATAAATTTGAACAGAAATTTAGGCAAACTATTATTTAGCATAGAAATACAATTTTGAATGGAATTTGAGTTGGTAATGTTAGGGAAGCCGTAGCAGAATAAGGCATAAGAAGCTGAAGGAACAGTACAACTGTTCATCCTCTCAAACTTTCACCACTACTCAACAAGGCATACAGGAGTCTGGCTGGGAAAAACAAGCTCACACTCAATATCAGCAAAACCAAGGAACTGATCACTGACTCCAAGAAGGAGAAGTTTGTGGAGTACACACCAGTCTTCGTTGAGGGGTCAGCAACTTCAAGTTCCTAGGTGTTGGCATCTCAGCTGATCTATCCTGGGCCCAACACAATGACACAATCACGAAGAAGACATGCTAGCATCTCTACTTCTTTTAGGAGTTTGAGGAGGCTTGTCATGTCACCGAATGCCCTTAAAATTTTTCTGTAGATGTACAATGGAGAAACATTCTGACTGGCTGCATCACACTCTTGTATGGAGACTCCAATATATAGAACAAGATTTTGCAGAGTGAATGTAGACTCAGCCAGCTCCATCACAGTCACACTCTCCCGACCATCGAAGTCATCTTCAAGAGGTGGTGTCTCATGAAGGCGGCACCTATAGCTAAGAATTTTCACCATCAGGTTCATGTCCTCTTTTCTTTAGAGAGGAGATACAGGAGCCATAAAGCTCACGCTCAACGTTTGAGAACCAGTTTCTTCCCCTCCACCATCAGACTTCTGAACTGTCCATGAACCCATGGTCACTCCTCTTTATTCCTCCATTTATTTTTGTAATTTATTGTAATTCCATACTTTTGCATGGCACTTCTGATGCAAAACAAAACATTTTCTATCATATGTCTGTGACAATATACCTGAATAAGGTCATTGCTAATGTGACCTTGGTCTCAGCTTTTGTGCTGGATATCCCTTGACTTCACCATTGACTAAAGTTTGACTTTTTTTGCTTTGAGTTACACAGTATTTAATTGATCAGACTTTCTGTGATGGAGAATTCCAAAGATCCACAGCACTTTGATAGAAGTTTTCTATTGTAAATTGGCAGGCCTTTATCCTGAAAGTTAGCCCCAATTTCTAGGATTCCCCAAAAGAGGGATGACATTCCTTAGGGAATTACTAGTTAAGGACCGTCTCAGAATTTTATGTTTCAATAAATTGGTTGCAAATGGGGGTTGGTGCAGTGAAGTGTCACGAAGGAACCAAACAACTGACTTCAGTATCCAATTCTTGTACTCTTCTTACCTCCAATCTATCTCAGTATCTTCTTTCAAAAGTGTCACATAGCCCACCAATCAAAAACAAACACTACCACTTTCTTGCAACTTTCTCCACTTATTTTATCCAGCAAATCAGGTCTGTTTGCTGCTGCTGTTCTCTTACAATCTGTTTCTGACAAGTAATATACCTTGTTTGAATTTATTATGAGCCACAGCAGTGAAGGATGCAAGTTAAAGAACATTGCAACTAAAACTACAAGACACATGGAACATGAAAAGTCATTGGGCATTCCCATTAGTAACGGGGGGAAGTGAGGGTATCTTCTGTGCCTCTGTTATGTGAAAGGATGCGAAGGTAGAAAACTCACCCACCGTTACAGACTAGAAGAAAGCTAACTGATGAATTACTAAAGACAGAGCAAATATCAACGTGGAGTAGACACAACCTCTTCATAGGCAAACATGGTTCATGATTTACAAGGATGTTACCTGGATTGGGGAGAATGCCTTAATGGAATAGGTTGAGTGAACTCGGCCTTTTCTCCTTGGAGTTACAGAGGATGAGAGGTGACCTGGTAGACGTGTATAAGATGATGAGAGGCATTGATCGTGTGGATAGTCAGAGGCTTTTTTCCCAGGACTGAAATGTCTAGCACAAGAGGGTAATGTTTTAAAGTGCTTGGAAGTAGGTACAGAGGAGATGTCAGGGGTAATTTTTTTTTATGCAGAGAGCGGTGAGTGCGTGGAATGGGCTGCCGGCGACGGTGGTGAAGGCGGATACAATAGGGTCTTTTAAAAGACTCCTGTACAGGTACATGGAGTTTAGAAAAATAGAGGGCTATGGATGACCCTAGGTAATTTCTAAGGTAAGGACATGTTTGGTACAGTTTTGTGGGCCGAAGGGCCTGTATTGTGCTGTAGGTTTTTTATGTTTTCATGATGTGTGTTTAATCTTCCCCATTGTCAGATTGTGTAGAAGTGGTTGGCAGGGATAATTTCTGTATGTTTCTGGAACAGTAACCCAGAGAATCAAGTTCAACTCCCACAATGACAGCTGTGGAATTTAAATTCAGCACATAATCTGGAATTCTGAAAAATAACTGCCATAAATTGCCATAATTGATAGCTATTAAAACTTTCAGCTGATTCACTGATGTCTTTCATGAGAAAAAGATCTGGGCTATATTTGACTTCCGATCCACCAAGACTGTTGATCCTTGAATGATCCAGCAATCTACTGAATTGGTTGTGTTATGTAACCGGCAACAATGAATATCAATCGAGACAGGTTATATAAAAACAACCAACCATTTATTAAACACGGATAAATCGTAAAAACGAAAAACAAACGAAAACCTTAACCGGAAGTTAACCGTTATGCAGCCGTTCAGCAACTTGTCACTCGACACTGGTTCTTAAAGCGTTAAATGCGAAAACAGTTCTTAAAGTGATAAAGTCAGATATAGTTCTTCAAATGGTAAGTTCAAAAGTCCAACAGATTTATATGTTCAATTGGGAGAGACTTCTCTGGAGAAGGATTTCTTCATAGACGCGACTTTCCTGCTGGTTCTGTCTGTGGGATTCACGATGCAGTAAACAAACAGTTTAAAACAACTGACCTTAATTTCTTTCAGCGAGAGCAAACCTTTGCATGAACTCTTTGCTCTTTTGGCAAGAGTTATCTCCGATGCAGGTCGCTACTCCTTCAATGAAGACTCAATAAGGTCGATCCTTGGTTAAACTACCGAACGAAACCGACTTCTCTCAATCCTTCGATCCTGTACTTTGATAAAGTCTTCACTCGCCCTTCTACTGCTGGAATAGGATAAATCAGCACATCTAGCCAAAAATTTCCAGTCCAATAATATTGTATCTTGCAACAGAACGCAACACTCTGTTTTAAAAATGAAACTGCGTCATAAAAACAAATACGCAACAGAAACGGAGACACAGTGTGATCTAGCTGGAAGTCTACAAACTAAAAACTAACTGTGTCGTCTGGGGTCTTCCCTTATATACCCATGGTGCAAATGTCATCACGTGACCTCACATCGGCAGGAAAATTACATCAGGTGACCTCCAAAAGACCATTACATCATTCTCACAAAAAAACACAGATCTCCCTGAGGCGTGTAACAGTCGGCATTGCCAGTGATGCCCAGCTCCCATCACCCTGCTTGAATTTCATTCCTCTTCCACCATTTATCTCTAACTCCTGTTCTGAATTGTCCCTCTGCCCAGTTTTATCCTCCCTTCCTTGACTTGATGGGAGTCAAGTCTTCAGTCCTGCCTCACCTATGATGCAAATAAACACAGCATGAAGAGAAATTTGTTTCAGGTAAACAATATTTGATTATTACTGCAACTACAGTGGATAAAAATGATGATTACAACGAACTATCAAGAATTATAGCAGTGGTAGATATAACAGCCTGGTTTATTTTATTTACTTTATTGTGGAACATCCCTTCCAACCCTTTGAGTGATCTGCCTGCAAGTCCTGATTTATTAGGGGTTTAGATTGCAAAGGGAGCTGGTAAAGGCATGTAATAAGGATATTGACACAATTGTAATGGGGGACTTCAATAAGCAAGGGGATTGGGAAAATGAGGTTGGTGTTAGATCGCAAATGAGGGAATTTGTTGAATGCCTACATGATGGCTTTTTAGAGCAGCTTGTTCTTGAGCACACTGGGGGAAAGGCTTTCTTAGATTGGGTGTTCTGTAATAACCCAGGCTTTTCAGGGAGCTTAATGTTAAGGAACCCTTAGGAGGCAGTGATCATACTATGATTGAATTCATATTGCAATTTGAGAGGGAGGAGCATAAGTCAAATGTATCAGTATCGCAATGGAATAAAGGGAATAAAGAGGAGCTTTCCCAGGTGGATTGGAGGAGGCTACTTGCGGGGATGACAGCAGAACAGAGATGGCTGAAGTTTCTGGGAATATTTCACAAGGCGCAGGATAGAAATGTCCCACACAGGAAGAAGTTTTCAAATGGCAGCAGCAGGCAACTGCGGATGAAAAGGAAGTTAATGACTGTATAGAAGTCAAAGAAAGGGTATATAAGGTAGCAAAAATGAGTGGGAAGTTGGATGCTTATGAAGCTTTTAAAATCCAATACAAGGGAATTAAAAAGCTATAAGAAGGGAAAAGATTAAATACGAGGGCAACTTAGCTAATAGTATAAAGCAGGATACCAAACATTTTTTCAGTTATATAAGGAGTAAAAGGGAGGTGAGAGTTTATATTGGACCACTGGAAAATGGGATGAGGTAGTAATGGGGGCAAAGAAATGGCAAATGAACTTAATGGGTATTTTGCATCCGTCTTCACTGTGGAAGACATTAACACTGTGCCGTGAGTGTCATGTGGCAGGAGTGTGTGCCACTGCTATGACAAAGGAAAAACTACAAGGCAAGCTCAAAGGTCTTAAGGTGGATAAGTCACCTGGACTAGGTGGACTATATCCCAGAATCCTGAGAGAGGTTGCTGAAGAGATAACGGATGCATTGCTCATGATCTTTCAAGAATCACTTGATTCTGGCATAGTCCTGGAGGACTGGAAGATTGCAAATGTCATTCCACTCTTTAAGATAGGAGAAAGGCAAAAGAAAGGAAATTATATGCCAGATAGCCTAACCTTAGTGGTTGGGATAGTGTTGGAATCTATTATTAAGGGTGACATTTTGGGGTACTTGGAGACTATTGATAAAATAAGTCAAAGTCAGCATGGTTTCTGTCAAGGGAAATCTTGCCTGACATATCTGTTAGAATTCTTCGAGGAAGTAACAAGCAGGGTGGACAAAGGAGAGGCAGTGGATGACAGGTATATGGTGTTGAGTGCGATCCAGGATCAGCCATGATGGAATGACGGAGCAGACTCAATGGGCTGAATGGCCTATTTCTGCTCCTATGTCTTGTGGTCTTATATCATGAGACAATTTACACTGACCAATTATCCTACTAACAGGATCTTTGGACTGTGGGAGGAAACTGGAACACGCACGTATTCCACGTGGGGGACCTTCAGTAGAAACTCCTTAGAGAGGATGCCAGGATCAACTCCGAACTCATATATTGTGACAGATCACAACTGAGCCGCATGGAGGCTGTAACTGGGAAATATCAAGTCAAGTTTAATGCCATTTAACTATATAACGTCCTGAGGTGACCACTACACTGTTGGGCTTGCCATGCAGTAGGTCACTCGCATATGGCTTCACCCACACTACTGTGCCCCTGTTCTTACTGAGTTTGCTGTGTTATGGCACGACCGAGTGTCCAGCGGTATAACTAGACGGGCAGGCTGGGCTCATCAGCCTTGGTTGGCAGCCAGCCTAGGAGGCGCACAACTCTGATTCCAAACCCGGGTAGACTAGACTTGTTAACCTTGCCAGGCAGTCTGTCTAGGAGACGGAAAACTCCGATACTCTACCTACAACTTTGCGGTTGCCAAAGTTGTCCCAGCTCACTGTGGCATTGTGGAACATCCCCTGACCTAAAGAGTGGAATTGGTCCAGGCACACCGATCCTCACTATAAACCTACACAGCGCAGGAGCAAAGAAAGTGCCATCGCTCCTGAGGTCTTTTCTTCCCTCCTGATCTTTACAAACGAAGAACCAGCCATCAATCAGGTATATAACGTATATAACAATATAATGTATATAGAAACGAGACAACATTTCTCCGAATCTGGGTGTAAAGCACAGCAGTACAGATAACACACGATAACTGATGAAGGTAAGGATAAAATCTGCAGATGAATCACACATAAGTAACAAACCAAAGTGCATTAATATTAAATATTGTAAGGCATGGAACACATTAACTAGCAACACTTTGAATACAGTGTGGCTGGGAGTCAGAAGCCTAATGGCCCGAGGGAAGAAACTGTTTCTCATCCTGATGTTCTTATTTTTATGCATCGTAGTCTCCAGCTTGATAGTGGAATGTCAAAGAGGATGCTGGATGGATGGGTGGGATCCTTAATAGTACTAAGGGCCCTACATATACAGCGCTCCTGATAAATGTCCCCGATGGATGGTAGGGAGAGCCCTGTGATCCTCTCAGCTGTTCTCACAGTCCTTCGTAGGGACTTCTGGTCCAATGCTAGGCTCTCCCATACCAGGTGGAGATCCAACTTGTCAGGATGCTGTCAATGGTGCTCCCGTAAATCACAGATAAGATGGGGTGGGGGGAGCCTTGCTTGTCTCAATCTGAGGAAGTGGAGGTGCTGCTGTGCCTTCTTGTTCAGGGAGGTGGCATTAAGGGACCAGGTGAGAGGTCATTCGTGATGTGAACTCCCAGGAACTTGGGGCACTTAACTCTCCCTACGGTGGAGCCATGTACTCGTGGAGGAGGTTGGTTCGTCTACACCTTCCTGAAGTCTACAATGACTTCCTTTGTCTTCTCCATGTTCAGGCTTAGGTTGTTCTTCTCACACCAATCCACCAGCCGCTCCACTTCCTCTTTGTACTACGTCTCATCGTCATTCTTGATGAAGCCAGCCACTCTTGTGTCATCCACAAACTAGATGACACGGTTTGAGCTGGATCCTGTGATACAGTCACGTGTCGGAAGTGTGAACAACAGCGGGCTGAGCACACAGTCCTGGGGAGTGCCAGTGCTCAGCGTAATGGGACTAGCGATGTTGCTGTCTACAGGAACTGACTGTGGCCTTACAGTTAAGAAGTTCAGTATCCAGTTTGCAGAGGGAGGTGTTGAGGCCCAGAGAGGACAGTTCCCCCACTAGTTTCTGGGGTATGATGGTGTTGAATGCTGAACTGAAGTCTATGAACAGCTGTCTGGTACATGAGACTCATTTTCCAGGTGGGACAGGACGGAGTGGTGGGCAGAGGCTATTGCATCATCATTGGTTTGATTTGAGCAATAAATGAACTGGAAAAGGTCCAATGTAGCCAGGAGAAATGTGCTTTAATATGCTCCATGACCTGCTGCTCAAAGTATTTCATAACAATTGATGTTAATGCCCCGGATGATAGTCATTTTGGGCAGGTTACTGTCGCCTCCTTTGGCACTGGAATGATGCTTGCCACCTTGAATACTGAGGGGAAAAGGAGTGTTCCAGAGAGATGCTGAATATACAGTATCCTTTAGTGCCTCCATTAGATGGGCTGCACAGTCTTTCAGAACTCGGCCTGGTATATTACCAGGCTCTGAAGCTTTGCGTGGGTTGGCTCTGGCTAGGGTCTTCCTAACCTCAGCTTCAGCCTGATGGGGTGACTGGTTCACTGGGGGGAGGGGTACCTTCCTCACCAGCACTTTGTTCTGCTCATCAACCTGGGCATTGAAGGCATTCAGCCTCTCAGGGAGTGAAGCATCCTTGTCACTGATGCGCAGGGTAGACTTGTAGTCTGTAACCTTCTGAATTCCCTGTCACATGTGCCTCGTGTCTCTGGTATCACAGAGATGGCTGTAAATTCTCGGAGAATGTTCCCATTTTGCCTTCCTGTTAGAGCGGGAAAGCACAGTTTTTGCTTCCCTAAGAGCTGTTGCATTCCCCGATCTAAAGGCAGCATCACAGTCCCTCAGCCACACATAGACCTCTGCAGTAAGCCATGGCTTCGATTTGCCCTCACCCGGATACGTTTTGTGATGGTAACATCCTCAGTACACCTCTCTATGCAGCTGGTTGCAGAATTCACATATTCCTCAATGTTAGCATAGTTGCCAGAGGCGGCAGCCGCCCGGAATATTCTGCAGTTTGTATTATTAAAGCAGTCCTGCAGTGCAGAGATTGCAGCCTCAGGCTGGGTTTTCATTGCCTTTAGAACTGGTTTGACCCGTTTGATCACTGGTTTGTATGCTGAAATTAACATTATAGATAAATGATCTGAGATTGGGGTTGAGGAACTGCTTTATAGGCACCTTGTATGTTAGTATAAACCAGGTCTACTGTATTTTCTCCTCTGGTAGCAAAATCACCATGCAAGACTGTTTTTAGGTTCGCATGGTTATAAGTCTTTTTATCAGAGTGTATCTCCAGGAGAGAGAGTCCACAAGGATCCAAGAGAATCTCATTCTCCTGACATAACATTTTATACTTCTTCAACACAAAGATAACGATAAATGATTAACTATACTTTCATTTGCTATTCACCTACTTAACTTCAGCATTTGGAATATAGTCAGGTAAATTTACAGAGTTATTTATAATTGTAGCACATCTCAACTCTCAAACTTCTTTGAAAACTCAATACCGATGTGTGTTCTGAAAGCCAGACACCCGGAAGGTTAAGTGACAAAACACATCTGTCCTGAACCATTCCTTAAGTGGCAGGGATACATCTTTAACAAATTGCTAATAGAAGGAAGATTAATCTATTGTCTTCCCCTCTTTAGTTTCAACGGACAGAATCCAAATATCCCACACCTAGTGATTAGTTTCACTAGCCTCTAAGTAGTAAGACCATAAGACATAGGAGCAGAACGAGACCATCTGGCCCATTGAGTCTGCACCACCATTCAATCATGGCTGATTTTTTTTTCTATCTCCTCCTCAACCCCAGTTCCTGGCCTTCTCCCCGTAACCTTTGACGCCATGTCCATTCAAGAACCTATCAGTCTGTGCCTTAAGTACACCCAATGACCTGGACTCCATAGCTGCATAAGACCATAAGACCATAAGACAAAGGAGCAGAAGTCGGCCATTCGGCCCATCGAATCTGCTCTGCCATTTTATCATGAGCTGATCCATTCTCCCATTTAGTCCTATTCCCCCGCCTTCTCACCATAACCTTTGATACCCTGGCTACTCAGATACCTATCAATCTCTGTCTTAAAAACACCCAATGACTTGGCCTCCACTGCCATCTGTGGCAACAAATTCCATAGATTCACCACCCTCTGGCTAAAAAAATTTCTTCACATCTCTGTTCTGAATGGGTGCCCTTCAATCCTTAAGTCATGCCGTCTCGTACTAGACACCCCCATCATGGGAAACAAATTTGCCACATCCACTCTGTCCATGCCTTTGTACGGGGTCTTTTGTTACATTTAAAATGGCGATTTTGTTTTGTTAATCTGGGGAATGCGGCTTTGTTGTGCTTTAACACTGAAGAGACTTTGCGCTAGCAGTTTATTTTACTTTAAATTGAGATAGCAGGGTTCTATTAGCCAATGGGTGGTTATGTATCGTTTTGTTTTTGGATACCATGCTGTATGATATGACTGTGGACTGAGTTTTGGCGGGGAGTCGGAGGAGAGACGAGGAGGACCGTGGACGTGCGGAGAGGCTCCGGTCGATCACTAAGGGTGGTCCCGAGCCGTGAGTCGACGGAATTCGGGTGGTCGTCTGCAGTCGAATTGAGCTCCAACGGTAGCGCGCGAAGAACTTGGACTTTGGACTTTGATAAGTGTTGGCGCCTTTTATTTTCATTACTTTCCTCTCTGTATCAAATGTATATTAATGTCATAGAATTAGTAATATCTATAAAGTGTATTTGTTAAAATTTACTGGGTGTGCTGGCTGATGATTGATGTTTGTGATTGATTCGGGCGGTGACCAACCCTGTGGGGAGTGTTGAAGCAGGTGCTGGGCTGGATTTCCCCTAGACATACACGAGCCAATATAACGGAACGTTACAAATGGGGGCTACCGTCCTGGATTTGGACTTTTCGGGAAAGTTGTACTAGTCATTGCGGTAAGTGGTGTGAAGATGGATTGAGATAAGATTGTAAGTTGGTGTGAATGGGAGGAGGTACCGGTGAATCATGCGTGTGTGGTAAGTGGGGTCGATTATCGCATTCCGGCAGAAGTACTGGTGCGAGGGTTGAGTCTGATTAAAGGTATCGGGCAGGTAGAGCTTATAGCTAGAAGGGGTGGGAAAGAACTGGAGTCCAGCTGGATGTTGGTGCGGACGAGTGCCGACGTCATGATGTTGGAACTACCAGCGACAGTCCACGCCCCGGGAGAGGCAGGGCCGTGGGGTCTCCACACCCTCCCGGACGATGCAAGTGAGGAGGTGCCGGAGGAGGAGCTAGATGAGGCCCCCGGCCGGGTGCCTGCAGCAAGAGGTGGAGGTGTGGAGTGGGAAGGTTTGGCCAGGCCCCGCCCCTATGGGCTTGAGGAGACTGCTGAGTTAACGGCTGCCATTACCTCCCTGGCGAGAAGGGTTGAGGGGCCCTGCCCGAAGCTGAGAATTTTCTCGGGAGCCAGGCCCACCCCAGAAGGGGAGGATGACTATGATACCTGGGTTAAAGATACATCCCAATTGTTATAGGTGTGGCCAGTTTCGGATGAGGAAAAGAGACAGCGATTGGTGGAAAGCTTAAGGAGCGGAACGCCCTTCTGCTTCCCTATCGGAGTGTTTGGACGCTTTGCAGGAAGTGTTTGGACTGTCAGGGGATCCCTGGCGGCATTTAGCAGAGTTTCAACGGATGGGGCAGAGAAGAGGGGAAAAGCTCTCAGACTATGTTTTCAGGCTGGAAGGAAAGCTTACGGGGTTGCTGCGATGAGGGGTAGTGAAGGAGGACGAAGTGGCGGAGTTAAGGATGAGCCAGATATGTAGCGGTTCCCGGGAGGATGACAGAGTGGCTTGGAGTGTACGGCAGTCATTTAAGCGGAGTCCCCCTCCATCATTTGGACAGCTGATCTGAGAGGTACGGGCCGAGGAGTGTGCTTTGGGCCGACCAGGGGGCTCGGACCCTCAGGGACGGTCTTCAGTGGTTCAGGAGGTGGTAGTCGGGGTGAGACCAGAGAAATCCAAGGGGTCCCCGGGAGGGCATATCGGGAGGAGAGAGGCGGCGAGTAGTGGGTGCTATAACTGTGGGAGAGAGGGGCATTTCCGGCGGGAATGTGAGTGGCCGGGGGCGTGCTACAGCTGTGGGGAAGCGGGCCACTTGCGGAAGGATTGTGAGAGACGAGATGCGCCGAAGGGGGAGGGCCCCCGGGCCACCAAGAAGGAAGAGGTGTCGGGAAACTTAGGAGAGGCTCAGTGAGGCAATGGACTGGAGTCTCGGGAGGAACATGTTCCCAGAAGACCAGTATGGAACCCCGGAAAGAACAAGCCCAAATTCCTGATGGACTGGTGGGACCCCGTTCCAGCTTGTCCCTACGGATAGAGGGAATCTTTGCGAAAGCCATCCTTGACACCGGGTCGCATGTTACCTTACTGTACCGGTCGTTCTACAACAAGTATCTAAAGCATTTGGCAGTAACTCCGTTTAACGCATTGGAGATTTGGGGCATAAGTGATGGTGATTACCCGTATGATGGATACTTGTCAGTGAGATTGGAGTTTTTGGAGGGAGATGTGGGAGTATGGGAAGCCTTTGAGACGCTGGTGTTGGTTTGTCCGGACCCGGTGGAGACCGATGGTGCTGCCCTGTTGGTGGGGACTATCTCCCCTCTGGTGCGACGGCTCTTGGGAGCCTGTAAGAAGAAGGGGAGGGAGAACTTTCTGGAGACCCTCTCGTTCCACCCCGTGTTCCGAGCGGTGTATGAAGGAGTGAGTGACCCCCAGGGACTGGATCCTGAGTGCAAACGAGGGACGGTGTGGTGCACTCAGGTGAGGCCTAAGGTGATACGGCCAGGGGAGGTGGCATTAGTGATGGGGACCCCAGATTCCCCGGATTACCGCCGGGCGAGGCCCTGCTAGTAGACGTCCCCGACGACCTGGAAAGGGAGTCCCGGTTCCCGGCTGGGGCGCTGGTGAGACCTGAATTGCAGAGGCCTTCAGCTGTACAGGCACGGCGGATGGGGGTGATGGTAAGGAACATAACGGAGAGGGAGATCACCTTTAAGCGCGGGATGCCCCTCGCGCACTTGTTCCCGGTGATGGTGATGTCCAGCGCCCCCGTGAAGCCCACTGGAGGAGAACTATTGGGAAATGGGGTGCGGCTGACCGAGGAGGCCTTTAATTTTGAAAACTCCCTTGTACCGTCGGCGTATAAGAGCAGGCTGGTGGAGAAGATGCTGAAGTTAGGGGGTGTCTTTTCTCAGGGCGAGTTTGATGTAGGATGTTCCAAGAGCACTCGGTACACTATTCGGGTGACAAATGACACCCCGTTTAGGGAGAGGTCGCGGCGGTTGGCCCCAGCAGATGTGGAAGATGTGCGGCAGTTGA
Source organism: Mobula hypostoma (assembly GCF_963921235.1). Lineage (NCBI taxonomy): Eukaryota > Metazoa > Chordata > Chondrichthyes > Myliobatiformes > Myliobatidae > Mobula > Mobula hypostoma. The sequence goes on along the minus strand of NC_086103.1, from coordinate 65,340,030 downwards.
AAGACGCAGGGATTATTGCGGAGTCCCGAAGCCCCTATGAGTCCCCCATAGTGGTGGCAAGGAAGAAAAATGGGAAGGTATGTATGTGCGTGGACTATAGGACCCTGAACCGCCGCACTGTTCCCGACCAATATACGGTCCCGAGGGTGGAAGATGCCTTGGCCTGTCTGAGTGGTGCACAGTGGTTCAGTGCATTGGATTTGCGGAGTGGGTATTACCAGATTCCGATGAGCGAGACTGATAAGGAGAAGACAGCCTTTATCTGCCCCCTGGGGTTTTTCCAGTTCGAACAAATGCCCCAAGGCATCTCGGGGGCCCCAGCCACCTTCCAGCAGCTCATGGAGCGGACAGTGGGGGACATGAACCTGCTGGAGGTATTGGTGTACCTGGACGACCTGATAGTGTTTGGATCTACGTTGGAGGAACATGAGGGTCGGCTGCTGAAGGTGCTGAGTCGGCTGAAGGAAGAAGGGTTAAAACTTTCCCTGGATAAATGCCAGTTCTGTAAGACGTCGGTCAGCTATGTCGGGCACATAATCTCGCGAAATGGAGTGGCTACCAATCCGGGTAAGATAGCCACAGTCACCACCTGGCCGAGACCTCAGAAGGTGAGCGCCTTACGCTCGTTTTTGGGGTTTTGCGGATATTACCGGCGGTTCGTGAAAGGATATGCGAAAATGAGTCATCCATTGAACCAGCTGCTGTGTGCTTATCCACCTGTGGGGAGGAGGAGGAAGGGAGACCGAGGGTCGGAGGTAGGAGGATACTTGAACCCGGGAGAGCCTTTTGGATTGAGGTGGGATGATCAATGTGAGGAGGCGTTCCAATCCGTAAAAAGGGCGCTGACGCAGGCCCCAGTGTTGGCTTTTGCTGATCCCCGGAAGCCGTATGTTCTACACACTGATGCCAGTCACGACGGTCTGGGGGCTGTTCTGTACCAGGAACCGGGAAACGGATTGAGGCCGGTGGCATTTGTCAGTCGGAGTTTGTCGCCATCTGAGAGAAACTATCCCACTCACAAGCTGGAGTTCTTGGCGTTGAAATGGGCGGTGGTGGACAAGTTGAGTGACTACCTATACGGGGCCCAGTTTGAGGTGAGAACTGACAACAACCCCCTCACTTATATCCTGACCTCGGTGAAGCTGGATGCTACTGGGCACCGGTGGTTAGCAGCCTTGTCTGCCTATGAGTTCAGCCTGAAGTACCGCCCGGGGAGTCGGAACATCGATGCAGATGCCCTGTCTCGTCGGGCGCACGACGAGTCGGGCACGGCCGAGGAGTGGAAGAGTGTCCCCGCCCAGGGAGTAAAGGCCATGTGTCAAGTTGGGAGCGACGGGGAAGTAGGAGCACAGATGGGAACGGATTGGGCAGTAGATCAACTGGGGGCTGACGATGACGCGCTACCCACTGTTTACTGTAATGTGACTGCTCTGAGGAACAGGCAGCTGCCGGAGTTGAGCCCCCAGGAAGTGGAAGCGGCTCAGCGTGATGACCCAAGCACTGGCACTATCTGGTACGCGGTTAGTCAGGGTGATATGGGGCAGGTGGAGAAGGCGAAACATGCCTCCGTTCCCCTACTACTGAAGGAGTGGCCCCGGTTGAAGCTGAAGAACCACGTCCTGTACCGGGTCACGTCGCCTCCGGACCACCCCCGGCGCTGGCAGCTGGTCATGCCTGAGAAGTATCGGAAGACTGTGCTCCAGGCTCTACATGATGATTCCGGGCACTTAGGGGTAGAGAAGACCTATGGATTACACAAGGACCGGTTTTACTGGCCCCGGATGAGGGGGGAGGTGGAAGAATACTGTAAGACCTGTAGCTGTTGCGTCAGGAGGAAGACCCTGCCTGTGCAGGCGGCCCCGTTATCCCACTTGCAGAGTGCGGGACCCATGGACCTGGTGTGTATGGATTTCCTGTCTATTGAGCCAGACACCAGCAATACCGCGAATGTCTTGGTCCTCACGGATCACTACACTAGATATGCGCAGGCTTTTCCGACTAAGGATCAGAAAGCGACTACAGTGGCGAAGGTGTTATGGGAGAAGTACTTTGTTCATTATGGCCTTCCCTGGCGGATCCACAGTGATCAGGGACGGGACTTCGAGAGCAGGCTTATCCATGAATTGCTGGATATGCTTGGGGTTGAAAAGTCCAGAACCACCCCCTATCACCCGCAGGGTGATCCTCAGCCCGAGAGGTTTAACCGGACCCTGCTGGACATGCTCAGCACCTTGGAGATTGGACAGAAGAGTAAGTGGAGTCAGCACATTGCCCATTTGGTTCATTGTTACAATTGTACTCGCAATGATGCTACGGGGTACTCGCCCTACTATCTGATGTTCGGACGGGAAGCGAGGTTGCCCATTGATCTGTGTTTTGGGACTGAAGCGGGGGAAATACCTTCGAAGCCATGTCTGAAGTACGTGTCCGATATGAGGAGAGAGTTGAAAAGGGCGTACGAGTTGGCTGAGGCAGCAGCCACCAAGCAGAACCAGCGGAATAAAAGGAGGTATGATCAGAAGGTAAAGTTTGTCCAGCTATTGCCGGGAGACCGAGTCCTTATCCGGAATTTAGGACTACAGGGTAAGCACAAGTTGGCGGACCGTTGGGCAGCCACCCCCTGTGTGGTGGAGAGTCAGGTGCCGAATCTCCCAGTTTACCGGGTGAGACCTGAGGGCGGGCAGGGGCCTGTCAAGGTACTCCATCAGAACCACCTGTTGCCTCTGGGTCGAGAGGTGAAGATGGACCCAGAGCCCGAATGGGAGTTTACTCCTATTACGAGGACTCTGCGAGGGCGCGGGGCATGGGAAGAGCCCGCTGCGAAGAAAACGGGGCCGGTCCCCACCTCTAGAGAGGATACGTCATCGGAAGATGATGATTCGGACGTGTGGTACCTGCTTCCGTTCACTGATTCCCCGGTGCTGGGAGAAGAGACTCCTGGCCCTTCCATCACTGAGTCAGGGGAACCGAGGGAGGGAGTTGCGGAGCCGCCTGTATTCCAGCCGGAATTGGGGGAGGGTGTTGCAGAGCCGCCTGTATTACAGCCGGGATTGGGGGAGGGTGTTGCAGAGCCGCCTGTATTCCAGCCGGGATTGGGGGAGGAGAGGGTGGAGGCAGAACCCGAGCCAGAGGGCTCACAGGGGCAGAGGGATCCCGGTGAAGGAGAAGGTCCGACAGATAGGCCCGAGGGGTCAACTGGGGTGTCTGAACAGGGAGAGTCAGCAGAGGAAGTACAGAGGCCTCAGAGGAGTAGGCATCCCCCGGAAAGACTCACTTATATAGCGCCGGGAGAGCAAGGTGTGATCTCTACTGCCCTGCAAAGTTATGTCACTGCTTTATGCACCTGGGTTGGGTTTTGTGTTTTACAAGGAGCACTGGTGAACTCTGTTAACGTCATGAGGCCATGACTTTTTGAGGTGGGGGGAGAGTGTATGGGGTCTTTCTTTTGTTACATTTAAAATGGCGATTTTGTTATGTTAATCTGGGGAATGCGGCTTTGTTGTGCTTTAACGCTGAAGAGACTTTGCGCTAGCAGTTTGTTTTACCTTAAATTGAGATAGCAGACTTCTATTAGCCAATGGGTGGTTATGTATCGTTTTGTTTTCAGATACCATGCTGTATGATATGACTGTGGACGGAGATTTGGTGGGGAGTCGGAGGAGAGACGAGGAGGACCGCAGACTTGCGGAGAGGCTCCGGTGGATCACTAAGGGTGGTCCCGAGCCGTGAGTCGAGGGAATTCGGGTGGTCGTCTGAAGTCGAATTGAGCTCCAATGGTAGCGCGCGAAGAACTTGGACTTTGGACTTTGATAAGTGTTGGCGCCTTTTTTTTTCATTACTTTCCTCTCTGTATCAAATGTATATTAATGTCATAGAATTAGTAATATCTATAAAGCGTATTTGTTAAAATTCACTGGGCGTGCTGGCTGATGATTGATGTTGTGATTGATTCGGACGGCGACCAACCCTGTGGGGAGTGTTGAGGCAGGTGCTGGGCTGGATTTCCCCTAGGCATACATGAGCCAATATAATGGAACGTTACACCTTTCAACATTCGAAATGTTTCTATGAGGTCCCCCCTCATTCTTCTAAGCTCCAAGGAATACAGTCCAAGAGCAGACAAATGTTCCTCATATGTTAACCCGCTCATTCCCGGAATCATTCTAGTGAATCTTCTCTGTACCCTCTCCAACGTCAGCACATCCTTTCTTAAATAAGGAGACCAAAACTGCCCACAGTACTCCAAGTGAGGTCTCACCAGCGCCTTATAGAGCCTCAACATCACATCCCTGCTCCTATATTCTATTCCTCTAGAAATGAATGCCAGCATTGCATTCACCTTCTTCACCACCGACTCAACCTGGAGGTTAACCTTAAGGGTATCCTGTATGAGGACTCCCAAGTCCCATTGCATCTCAGAATTTTGTATTCTCTCCCTATTTAAATAATAGTCTGCCCGTTTATTTCTTCTGCCAAAGTGCATAACCATACACTTTCCAACATTGTATTTCATTTCCCACTTCTTTGCCCATTCTTCCAATCTATCCAAGTCTCTCTGCAGACTCTCTGTTTCCTCAGCACTACTGGTCCCTCCACCTATCTCTGTATCGTCAGCAAACTTAGCCACAAAGCCATCTATTCCATAATCCAAATCATTGATGTACAATGTAAAAAAAAGTGGCCCCAACACAGACCCCTGTGGAAAACCACTGGTAACCGGCAGCCAACCAGAATAGGACCCCTTTATTCCCACTCTCTGTTTCCTGCCAATCAGCCAATGCTCTATCCACGTATGTAACTTTCCCGTAATTCCATGGGCTCTTATCTTGTTAAGTAGCCTCATGGGTGGCACCTTGTCAAAGGCCTTTTGAAAATCCAAATATACAACATCCACTGCATCTCCCTTGTCTAGCCTACTTGTAATTTCCTCAAAAAAATTGTAATAGGTTTGTCAGGCAGGATTTTCCTTTAAGGAATCCATGCTGAGTTCTGCCTATCTTGTCATATGCCTCCAGGTACTCTGTAACCTCATCCTATGCAATTGACTCCAACAACTTCCCAACCACCGATGTCAAGCTAACAGGTCTATAATTTCCTTTTTGCTTCCTTGCCCCCTTCTTAAATAGCGGAGTGACATTTGCACTTTGCCAGTCCTCTGGAACCATGCCAAAATCTATCGACTTTTGAAAGATCATCAATAATGCCTCCGCAATCTCCACAGCTACTTCCTTCAGAACACGAGGGGGCATTCCATCTGGTCTGGGAGATTTATTTACCTTTAGACTATTCAGCTTCCTGAGTACTTTCTCTGTCGTAACTGTGACTGTGCACACTTCTCTTCCCTGCCACCCTTGAGTGTCCAGTATTTGCTGATGTCTTCCTCAGTGAAGACTGATGCAAAATACCCGTTCAGTTCCTCTGCCATCTCCTTATTTCCCATTACAATTTCTCCAGCATCATTTTCTATCGGTCCTATATCTACTCTCACCTGTCTTTTACCCTTTATATACTTGAAAAAGCTTTTAGTATCCTCTTTGATATTATTTGCTAGCTTCCTTTCATAGTTAATCTTTTCCCTCTTAATGATCTTCTTAGTTTCCTTTTGGAAGGTTTTAAAAACTTCCCAATCCTCTGTCTTCCCACTAATTTTTGCTTCCTTGTATGCCCCCTCCTTTGCTTTAACTTTGGCTTTGACTTCTCTTGTCAGCCACGGTTGTATCCTTTTCCCATTCCAAAATTTTTTCTTTTTTGGAATATACCTGTCTTGCACCTTCCTCACTTCTCGCATAAACTCCAGCCGCTGCTGCTCTGCCGTCCTTCCCGCCAGTGTCTCTTTCCAGTCAACTTTGGCCAGTTCCTCTCTCATGCCACTGTAATTTCCTTTACTCCACTGAAATACCGACACATCAGATTTTGGCTTCTCTTTTTCAAATTTCACAGTGAACTCAATCATGTTATGATCACTGCCTCCTAATCGATCCTTCACCTCAATCTCTCCAATCACCTCTGGTTCATTACACAATACCCAATCCAGTACAGCCGATCGCCTAGTGGGCTCAACAACAAGTTGTTCTAAAAAGCCATCTCGCAGACATTCTACAAATTCTCTCTCTTGAGATCCAGTGCCAACCTGATTTTCCCAATCCACTCGCATGTTAAAATCCCCCACAATTATCATAACACTGCCCTTCTGACAAGCCTTTTCTATTTCCAGTTGTAATTTGTAGTCCACATCACTGCATCTGTTTGGAGGCCTATAAATAACTGCCATCAGGGTCCTTTTACCCCTGCGATTTCTTAGCTCAACCCATAAAGATTCTGCACCTTCCGATCCTATATCACCTCTTTCTAATGATTTAATATCATTTCTTACCAATAATGCCACCCCCCCCACCCCGCTTACCTTCCTATTCTTTTGATACATCGTGTATCCTTGGACGTTCAGCTCCCAGAGACAAGCATCCTTTAGCCACATCTCAGTGATGGCCACAGTATCATACCTGCCAATCTGTAGCTGTACGACAAGATCATCCACTTTATTCCTTATGCTGTGTGCATTTAAGTATAACATCTTAAGACCAGTATTTTGTGCTTTGATTTCACTGTAACTTCATTGCACAAATGTTGCATGTGGCAACAAATTCCACAGATTCACCACCCTTCAGCTAAAGAAATTTCTGCACATCTCTGTTTTGAAAGGGTGCCCCTCTATCCTGAGGCAATGCCCTCTTGTCCTAGACACTCCCACCATGGGAAACATCCTTTCCACATCTACTCTGTCTAGGCCTTTTAACATTTGAAAGGTTTCAACGTGATCTCCCCTCATCCTTCTGAATTCCAGTGAGTACAGACCCAGAGCCATCAAACGTTCCTCGTATGATAATCCTTTCATTCCTGGAATCATCCTCTGGTCTCTCTCCAATGCCAGCACATCTTTTCCAAGATGAGTGGCCCACAACTGTTCACGATACTCAAGATGAGGCCTCAGTAGTGCCTTATAAAGCCTCAGCATCACATCCTTGCTCTTATATTCTAGACCTCTTGAAATGAATGCTAATATGGCATTTGCCTTCCTCACCACTGACTCAATCTGCAAGTTAACCTTCAGGGTGTTCTGCACAAGGACTCCCAAATACCTCTGCATCTCAGAGCCCTGGATTTTCTCCCCATTTTGAAAATAATCCATACATTTATTTCTACTACCAAGGTGCATGACCATGCATTTTCCAAGTAGTAGTTGGAAGTTAAGTTGTGTACAGGTTCTATTTCCTGAAGGCTGGTTCTCATTTTAACTAATCCATAAATATGGTATCTTTAATGTCAAAATTCTAGAATGATCCCTGACAACATAGGTACTCACAGTTCTTATATTCTCCAATGTAGTGCAGATTTGATCAGTAACATAAGAAAACCATTTGGATTAAATCAAAGAACAGATGATAATATTTAGAACATAGAACATAGAATAGTACAGCACAGTACAGGCCCTTCGGCCCACAATGTTGTGCTGACCCTCAAACCCTGCCTCCCATATAAGCCCCAACCTTAAATTCCTCCATATACCTGTCTAGTAGTCTCTTAAATTTCACTATTGTATCTGCCTCCAACACTGACTCAGGCAGTGTATTCCATGCACCAACCACTCTCTGAGTGAAAAACCTTCCTCTAATATCCCCCTTGAACTTCCCACCCCTTACCTTAAAGCCATGTCCTCTTGTAGTGAGCAATGGTGCCCTGGGGAAGAGGTTCTGGTTATCCACTCTATCTATTCTTCTTATTATCTTGTACACCTCTATCATGTCTCCTCTCATCCTCCTTCTCTCCAAAGAGTAAAGCCCCAGCTCCCTTAATCTCTGATCATAATGCATACTCTCTAAACCAGGCAGCATCCTGATAAATCTCCTCTGTACCTGTCATGGTCCAGATCAGGGTCTCTTTAAACTTACTTTGTTTATGTTACGATCCGGACCGTCGACTCCCTGTTTCCCTTTGGTTCCCTGTTTTCCCGTGTCCCTCGGCCTTGGTGATTAGAGGCAATTTACTCTCGGCTGAACCGGTAGTTTATAGTCTCCGGCTTTCAGCTGTTCGGCGCGAGAGCATTTGCAAAGTCGCCAAAGGTACGGCGTGCCAATGTCATCTGGCCGGAGCAAGCCTAGTCTCCGCCTGAAGTGAGTGCCGGTAATTCGTCTTTCCTCACCGGAGCAACCCTGTCAAGTTACCTCGCCAAAGTGAGCCTGCAAAATTTCCTCACCGAGGTGGGTCCTTCAGTTAACCCGCCGGAGGGAATCAAGAACCGCTGTTTACTGTTCCCGGGCCGAGTTGAGAGCTCGCCACTACCCGGAGGCTCCAAGTCAAGTCCTAGCTCCGGGGGCATCCAAGTTCTAAGTCAACTCCTGCCCCTGGCAGCATCCAAGTTCCGAGCCAAGTCCTGGCCTTGGCGGCATCCAAGTTCCGAGTCAAGTCCTGGCCCTGGTGGCATCCAAGTTCCGAGTCAAGTCCTGGCCCTGGCGGTCTGTGATTCCTGTCCTACCCCCCTGTCTGAATCCCTTCTCTGCCCCTTCCGCCTCTAGCCCTCATCTGCAGCCCTCGCCTGCACCTTGGTCTAGTTCTATCGCCGGAGCTAGATAGGTACTGTCTGGTGTTCTTTCGTGTTGGTCTTGTCTTGTCCTTGCCTCCGTGGGGTAAGTCAGGCCGAATTGCTGTTGCCCCGGGGGGGGGTCATGAGTCCCAGCCCTATGTCCTGTACCAAAGGAGAGGTCCCGGCTCTCTGTTCTGTGCGTGAGTCCCGGCCTTATGTCTTGTACCCAAGGAGGGGTCCCGACTCTGTGTTCTGTGTATGTGTCCATGGTTCCATGTACCTGCTCTCCCGAGACCGAGGATCTGTTTTTCCATGTTCCTCCTCTCCCTAGCCCATGTCATGTCCATGCCTGGTTCTGGGGTCTGAGCCCGAGGCAAGACACAGGTACTGGGTCCTTGCCCAGTCTCTGGCTTGGGGTCCATACCGTAGCCTCTTCATGTCTCCTCTAGTTTTGGGATCCGATTCTGAGTCCAAGCTCAGACCCTTGGTCCCAGCCCAGTCGTAGACCTGAGTCCTTGTCTAGTTCACTATTCCTGCTCCTGCCTTGCTCTCCTGGTATCGAACAATAAACTAAATCTAAGTAACTTCACAAGATGTGTCTTGCATTTGGGTCCACCCTTCCTCCCTATGCCTCCCCACTGTGACAGTGCCCTTTCCAATGCTTCCACATCTTTCCTATAGTGAGGCGACCAAAACTGGACATAGTACTCCAAGTGTGGCCTAACCAGAGTTTTATAGAGCTACATCATTGCATTGTGACTCTTAAACTCTATCCCTCAACTTAAGAAAGCGAACACCCCATAAACTTTCTTAACTACCCTATCCACCTGTGAGGCAACTTTCAGGGATCTGTGGACATGTACCCCCAGATCCCTCTGCTCCTCCACACTACCAAGTATCCTGCCATTTACTTTGTACTCTGCCTTGGAGTTTGTCCTTCCAAAGTGTACCACCTCACACTTCTCCGGGTTGAACTCCATCTGCCACTTCTCAGTCCACTTCTGCATCCTATCAATGTCTCTCTGCAATCTTCGGCAATCCTCTACACTATCCACAACACCAACAACCTTTGGTCGTCTGCAAACTTGCCAACCCACCCTTCTACCCCCACATCCAGGTCGTTAATAAAAATCATGAAAAGCAGAGGTCCCACAACAGATCCTTGTGGGACACCACTAGTCACAATCCTCCAATCTGAATGTACTCCCTCCACCACCACCCTCTGCCTTCTGCAGGCAAGCCAATTCTGAATCCACCTGGCCAAACTTCCCTGGATCCCATGCCTTCTGACTTTCTGAATAAGCTTACCATATGGAACCTTGTCAAATGCCTTACTAAAATCCATATAGATCACATCCACTGCACTACCCTCATCTATATGCCTGGTCACCTCCTCAAAGAACTCTATCAGGCTTGTTAGACACAATCTGCCCTTCACAAAGCCATGCTGACTGTCCCTGATCAGACCATGATTCTCTAAATGCCCAGAGATCCTATCTCTAAGAATCTTTTCCAACAGCTTTCCCACCACAGACGGAAGGCTCACTGGTCTATAATTACCCGGACTATCACTACTACCTTTTTTGAACAAGGGGACAATATTCGCCTCCCTCCAATCCTCCAGTACCATTCCTGTGGACAATGAGGACATAAAGATCCTAGCCTGAGGCTCAGCAATCTCTTCTCTCGCCTTGTGGAGAAGCCTGGGGAATATTCTGTCAGGCCCCGGGGACTAATCTGTCCTAATGTATTTTAACAACTCCAACACCTCCTCTCCCTTAATATCAACATGCTCCAGAACATCAACCTCAGTCATATTGTCCTCACACCTTCATCAAGTTCCCTCTGATTGGTGAATACCAAAGAGAAATATTCATTGAGGACCTTGCTCACTTCCACAGCCTCCAGGCACATCTTCCCACCTTTATCCCTAATCGGTCCTACCTTCACTCCTGTCATCCTTTTTTTTTTCACGTAATTTAAGAATGCCTTGGGGTTTTTCTTTACCCTTCTCGCCAACGCCTTCTCATGCCTCCTTCTTGCTCTTCTCAGCCCCTTCTTAAGCTCCTTTCTTGCTACCCTATATTCCTCAATAGACCCATCTGATCCTTGCTTCCTAAACCTCATGTATGCTGCCTTCTTCCACCTGACTAGATTTTCCACCTCACTTGTCACCCATGGTTCCTTCACCCTACCATTCTTTATCTTCCTCACTGGGACAAATTTATCCCTAACATCCTGCAAGAGATCTCTAAACATCAACCACATGTCCATAGTACATTTCCTTGCAAAAACATCATCCCAATTCACACCCGCAAATTCTAGCCTTATAACTTCATAACTTGCCCTTCCCCAATTAAAAATTTTCCTGTCCTCTCTGATTCTATCCTTTTCCATGATAATATTAAAGACCAGGGAGCAGTGGTCACTGTCCCCCAGATGCTCACCCACTGAGAGATCTGTGACCTGACCCGATTCATTACCTAGTACTAGATCTAGTATGGCATTCCATCTAGTCGGCCTGTCCACATACTGTGACAGGAATCCATCCTGGACACATGTAACAAACTCTGCCCCATCTAAACCCTTGGAACTAATCAAGTGCCAATCAATATTCAGGAAGTTAAAGTCACCCATGATAACAACCCTGTTAGTTTTGCACCTTTCCAAAATCTGCCTCCCAATCTGCTCCTCTGTATCTCTGTTGCTACCAGGGGGTCTATAGAATACCCCCAGTAGAGTAACTGCTCCCTTCCTATTCCTGACTTCCACCCATACTGACTCAAAAGAGGAATCCTGCTCCATTACCCACCCTTTCTGTAGCTTTAATAGTATCCTTGACCAGTAATGCCCCTCCTCCCCTTTTTCCACCCTCTCTATCCCTTTTAAAGCACTGAAATCCAGGAATATTGAGAATCCATTCCTGCCCTAGTGCCAGCCAAGTCTCTGTAATGGCCACTACATCATAATTCCATGTATGTATCCAAGCTCTCAGTTCATCTCCTTTGTTCCTGATACTTCTTGCATTGAGGTACACACATTTCAGCCCTTCTACCTCACTACCTTTACACCGTTCATTCTGCTTCTCTTTCCTCAAAGCCTCTCTGTATGTTAGATCTGGCTTTACTCCATGCACTTCTTTCACTGCTCTGTCGCTTTGGGTCCCATCCGCCTTGCAAATTAGTTTAAACCCTCCCGAACCATGCTAGCAAACCTACCTGCAAGGATATTGCTCCCCCTCGAGTTCAGGTGCAACTCATCCAATCTGTACAGGTCCCACCTACCCCAGAAGAGACCCCAATGATCCAAAAATCTAAAACCCTGCTCCCTGCACCAACTCCTCAGCCACGCATTCAACTGCCATCTCCTCCAATTCTTACCATCTCTGTCACGTAGCACTGGCAGCAATCCTGAGAACGCCACCCTTGAGGTCCTGTTCTTCAGCCTTCTGCCTAGTTCCCAAAACTCCCACTTCAGGACCTCATCCCTCTTCCTGCCTATGTCGTTGGTCCCTACATGTATCATGACTTCTGGTTGCTTTCCCTCTCGTAAATATTTTTAGAATAAAATATGAATAATTAGCCTGAATACAGATGATTATCGAAGTAACGGAGGGCAGGCAATGTAATTATCACTTCTGATTTGTTACATTAAATATTACCACCACAGGCTACTATGCATATTTGGACCAGGTCGTGACTGTAAACGTCTTTCCTTCATGATAACTGGGCAGTTTGGACAACTTTAATGATTCAAGTATGTGTATTGTAAGCAATTTATTGTGAAGGTTATTTCTTCATCCTGGGACTGAAGATTGCCAGAAATGAACTGTCATATTATGGTACACAGCCATAATTAGTCAGATATCATAAAAGCACCCTTAAAGAAAAAAATGCTTATTCCATTTTATCAGAAAGAATGAACTGCATTTACTGAAGATCCAGAGTTTTTTTTTAGCATTTCTGAGTTTGGTTGATGGCCTTTTTCATTCCTTCTCTGCTAAAATAGGTAACAATCCCAGTAAAATAACAACGGAAACTGTAACCAGCTTTAAGTTCCCAGGTTTCGACATCTCCAAGAGTCTATCCTGGGACAACGCATTGATGTAATCACAAAGAAAACGTGCCAGTGGCTCCATTTCATTCGGAGTTTGAAGAGATTTGGTATGTCACCAAAAACTCTTGCAAATTTCTATACACGTGTGGTGGAGTGAACTCTGAATGAAGATCCAATGTGCAAGAGGTGGCAGAGGGTCATATAGTGATCCAGCTCCATCACAGGCACAACTTTCCCCATTACGGAGGACATCAAGAATGCAGCAACCACCACTAAGGACCCTTACCACCCAGCATATGCCCTCCTCTCATTACTACCATCAGTGAGAAGGTACGGAGCCTGAAGACTCCCACTCAGCAATTTTGGAGCAGCTTCTTCCCCTCCATCATTAGATTTTTGAATGGTTGATGAATGAATGAGTACTACCTCATTATTCCTCGTTTATTTCACTATTAATTAATTAGTAAAATTATTAAGATACAGCACGGAATAGCCCCTTCTGGCCCTCCCAGCAATCCCCTGATTTAATCCAAACCTAATCATGGAATAATTTAGAATGACCAATTAACTTGCCAACTGGTACATCTTATGGCTTTGGGAGGACTTAGAGCACCTGTGGGAAACCCAAGCGGTCACGGGGAGACATGCAAACTGCTTACAGGCAGTGACGAGAATTGAACCTGGGTCACCTGTACTGTAAAGTGTTATACTCACCACTACACTACCAGGCAGCTACTTTAGTTTATAGCAATTTTATGTTTTTGCACTGCACTGTTGCCCCAAGACAACAAATTTCACATCGTACTGGAAAAGACAACGATAATAAACATAATTCTGTTTCTAGTTTTGAACCACTATTTTATTATATTATTTTAAGGCATTTTTAAAAATCATCTACTGATCTGGGATAAATTGTCTACCATCTGTGTTCTTTTTCTGCACTTCTGGATGTCTGAGTATTTATACTTCATGAAATTTATCCTCTTATCAGATTTAATATAGTTTTAAGCTAATCCACTTTTGAACTCTCTACAATAGCAAATAAAATTTAAAAAAACAAAGCTAACTAATTATTGAAATTATGCATAAACAAAAGTTGATAATTAATTGTAACTAATTATAATCTTTTCTAGATGATTTCATCAGAGACTAAGAATCAGAAAAATGATAAAAAAAAAGAAATTGGTTTGTGGATTACACAGCATGGAATATATCTTGTTTCTTAAGATGTCAGCTACAGTCTATCTGTATCCTGCTACAGTATTATTTAATAATATGACCCTTACACAGGGTGGAAAAACAATCTGATAATATCATGGACATTTGGAGATATTGCTTTCCTTTTCTAATCCCTTCAGCCACTTCAAAGTTGGCATTGTTGAGAAAGACATAAATAGAAGAGAACATAAATGTCCCAAATATGCTGCAACAGAATTCCCACATCACTGATTCTTGAGAACTTGGATAAAACAGGTTTTAATTTTGAGAAGGAAAAAATTTAAATGTTAAGAAATCTAAACTCACATGTTTATAAAACAAGGTCTCAGCAATCAAGCAATATTTTGGTGCAACCTCCTGATTTTGTAATTTTTTCATAAAATATGTGTTTTTCCTGTCATTACTTAGTTTTTGTCAACACAGTCAGACACAACAAAAAGCTAGTTATTCCTATTTATTTAGTCTTATATAGATTTAGAGCTTTTAAATCATTGCGTCTACATGATAGGTACACATATATGCTCTTAAATGTTGAATATTCACTTTTATTCATTTTTTATACTATTTCACATGTACTTTAAAAACTGTTACATCGTGCAACTGTTATCATTAGCATTAAATATACAAAATACCAATTTTGGACATAAAAACATTTTTAATTTTAAAGAGACAATTACTTTAGTAAATCAACTGTTTTAGAGGAACAGATTATAAGCATATTAATTTAAAACGAAGTAAGTTCCATCTGATGGTGGTGACTGAGACCTGACGTTGGTGGCAGTGGCCTAATTACAACAAACAATTCCAACCTTTTCACCACTCAAGTCAATGCTTCCTTGCTTAACAACTTTATTTAACAATTTGGTACAACAAATAACAATTTGTCATGCACATTTTATCCTTCTGTAAATATTAACAACAATGGTAAATAGCAAAATATAAACTACAGTACCAACTGCAATGTTTAAGCATAAACATCAGAAAACACACCCGGAACTAAAAAAAAATTCCATCCATTTCTGGGATTGAAAATCTTCAAAAATGTTCGGTCAGCTTTATCAGGAGGTAGACGATTAATATGCTCCTCCTCTATGAAGTCCATGATTTCAGCAGACAGGCGTTAGACCTCCCTCGTCCTGCTTGGTATAAAGCACATATCCTTTCCACCTGGAGTGGGTGTTGGGCCATGAGGGTGGAAAAACTCCACTTGAACATCTTGATGATGAGTATCCACAGTGACAGCCTTTGCTAACCACCAATTTTGGTCATAAATGACTGCAAGGCAACCTCCACAATTAATGACACCAGCAGATATATCTGTTGAAGTCCCGTCAGAACCACTCTGGGGTTCCTTCTCCATTTCTTCCATCAGCATTGCCAAAGGCCCTCTGTTCTTTCCCATTGTGGTAGGGCCATCATTCTCTTCAGTCTGTACCCTGGCATGTGTATTTTCAGTCAACTGAAATGTTGTTGGGCTGAAACACTGGCACATCTGTGGCTCACTGCAGAAACACGACAATGATCTACAATGGATGCTGTTTCCCTACGGTATGACCTGATGGATTTTCCTCGTTGTTGGTACAGGTTTTAGTGGTTGAGAAAGGAGCGCATCATATGTCTGCATGTCACCTTCAGCAATATGATAGAGCTGAGTACTGCAAAGGCTTCTCCCAACCATCTCATGGAAGATCTTGCCATCCACAATGTCATTCGCCCGTAGTACAAGGCTGTCTGCAGTCCTTTTCACAGTTCCCCCAATGCCATCCAGAACTCCCTTCCCATGTGAAGTGGCGAAGAAGTTCCGGGTTGTCCTCTGGAAACCCAGTTTTGGAGGGACATTGCAGGGGAGAGAGAAGTTCTTCTTGTTTTTGTACTGCTTGCTGGGGCCATCTGACCAAAATTGAATGGTATCAACTTTTGGAAATTTTAAACAAATATCTCTGAGGACTGGTTCCATGTGAGTCCAAATTGCAGAAGCATGCTGTCGCTTGGATTCTGATATTGTAGAAAATCCTGCTTTCTCTTCTTTTGTGTAGTACATGTCGGTGTGCAGATCGAGCTTTGGGAGGTTCTGACCAAAATGTACCTCAGAACTATATTTGCATTTCCATGCCTCAGAAAAGTCCACATGCACAATTACAGTGCTTTCATTGCAGTTCTGTATCATGCTCCTGTATTCCCTGGACTGGTTCTGAACCAAACACACGTGTTGTTGTTTCACTCTTTAGTTTGTCTTCATACAGTTTGATGAGCTCTGCCAGTGTGCCATTGTGATTCACAGGTCTTGTATTGTAGTGAATTCCATCTGCTGTTTGGTGCTGAACTCGTTTCCATTGCTGGCACTCAATATCGGTCAACTCTTGCCGTGGGGTGGGAAGTGTGTGCTTGTGGAGACACTGGGTGCAGGAGCATAGAAGACATGCCTCGCTTGTCTGAGAACAACACACAAGTTCAAAACTATCCTCCAATTTGCTAGACTTGACAATACCATATGTTCTTAGGACCTCTAACATCAGCTTTGCATTTTCATGGTATTGGCATTGGCATGTTGTTCGATTTGATGGTTTTGGTGCTGTGACAGAATGGACGAATGCACAGAAGGATGAATAACTGAATAAGGATGAATATCTGAGTTTTACAGTTAGTTCCTTTTTGATTAACTCCCTGTGGAGGTTGAATATTGTGTCAATCCGAATCATTCTCTGATGCTTTATTTCCTTCCCTGTTATCGTGTCCTGTTTGTCAGTCGTCATTCGTGCAGCATTATGGTAGAAATGCTGAACCATCTGGATTATTGTTTGAATGTAAGTGTGTTTTTTGTGCACTTTATGCAGTCCTGGATAGGTCTGTAGTCTAGTGTAGTTTTTGTGTTTTTTTTCTTACATAGTTCAGTGTAGTTTTTGTATTGTTTCATGTAGCACCATGGTCCTGGAAAACATTGTCTCATTTTTACTATGTTCTGTACCAGCAGTTATGGTTGAAATGACAATAAAAAGTGACTTGACTTGACTTGTCAGTAGTCCTTCCCTTTCGCAGTGTGTTATGTCAGCCCGAACTGCTTTGTCTGGTGTATTAGGCGATATTTCTTTAGAGCCCTGCCTGTCAGAGTCAAGTTCTTTGACGTTTGAGCAGACCTGCCGGGCGACTGTAAATTATTTTTGTTTTGATTTAATTCTTGAATGAGACAGTTGTGGAAGAGCAGGGTTTTCTTGATGGAGGGGTTTTTGAGTTTGCTTCCCTGTAGCGACTGCTCTGTTTTTTACTTGGTGATTCTTGTGCTTTTTTATTTCTAGTTTGCTCTCGTTGCCAACGCTTTTTCAGTTTGTTCCTATCTTTTATTATCTCTTGAAGTTTATTTTTCAAAGCTTTCGTCTCTCTCAAGTACCTTGCTCTTGTTTTATTTCTTCCCCTTTCCCCTGCAATAGACTGCCTGCTGCAAGCTGGCTCCTGTATAGTCTGATCCAATGGACTATCTGGAAGAGTTTCTAGGCATTCTGGGTCCTTTCTCTTAAGCTCTCTTGACTCTTGCTGTCCTCGTTTCCATGCCTTTCTCTTATTCCTTTTTTTCCTTTCATTCAAATCACTGATAGTTTTTATCTTCCCATTCTCTATCTCTTCTTCCATCTTTGCTTTTCCTTTCTCAGGTATTCCTCCTTTAACTCTGGCTCACTATATATTTTCTCTCTCCACTTTTTGTGGTATTCCCTGTTTCTTCTCCTTCGCTCCTCCACTGATAGCTGCTGCCTAGCCATAACTTCCTAAAATACATAAAAGGAAGGCCAGAATTTAATGGAATTACTATGAAATTGTGCAAAATTATATGAATTTAATTATGTTTAATTTGGTAAAATTTTATTAAATGATTATGAAATGGTGCAACTAAATTCATATATGGTTTTAGTCATTGGGGATACATATAGAAAGAAAATATTGTAGGCCTGAGTGTGGAAGAACTAAAGGGGAAATTATGTATATTATAAATAAAGAGGTTAATGAAATATTACAAGCCATATTATTATTTATTGTGATCATAAATTTTATTCAAGCCTCCATTGAGGATGATTTGGATGTTTTTGTCACCACCATCAGACAGAAAACCTGAGGGTGCTGACGTCTGACAGCGGTGACAAAAACATACCTTTTTACATGACATGCATAAGTTGTATACAGGGGCCATCTTGTTTTCCCTCTGTTGCTCGCCGCCTCTGGCTTCTACTTAAAATGCATAAATTTACGTCATAATTTGAAATAATTCTTTCTATACAAAAGAGACAGTGTTGACACATCATGGTTGTAACAGTAGCATCATCAATAAATATGTAAAAATTATTGAAAAAATAACAAACTTACAGGAGCTTGTTTGACCTTGTTGCATTTAGCAGATCTGGAGGGTAGAAAGGGGATCCTCAGGAATATAGTTGATCATGTGGTTGCCTGATTTTATTTGCTTTTTTTTAATAAATATCTGTTGACAAAAACTTGGGACACATTTTGAGCAACCACAAAACAAGAGTAAATTGTTGAAAATTCACTGCTTTTAGTTTTAAAGAGGTTTTCCACTCTACTCTTTCCTCTGGCACATATATTATACATTTTAAATGATTTTTTCGCACTTTTTTATCAAATTGAAATGATAATCTCTTGTCTGAGGACAACTGATTTTCTGGGTACTGGGCTATCATATAATTTTTTAAAATTAAAAGCAAACATATGAAAAAATGTTGCATTTGTGCAAAAGACCCTCAGACGATCAACCCTGATTATGGTAATTAAGAAAATGCTATTCATTTTCAATGGAATTAGCACTTTTCTTAGTGGGGCATGTTTTTGCCGAAGTCTCAAGAATCAGTGACGTGAGATTCTGCAGATGCTGAAAATCCAGAGTGACACATGCAAAATGCTAGAGGAACTCAGCAGGTCAGGCAGCATCTATGGAAATTAATAGACAGACAATGTTTGGGGTTCATGCCCTTCATCAAGACTGAAAAGGAAGGAAGAAGGTCCGAGAATAAAAAGATGGGGAGAGGAGAACTAGGGCAATCAAGAAGGAGACAGGTGAAGCCAGGTGGACGAGGAGGGGGAATGAGGTAAGAAACTGGGAGGTGATAGATGGAAAAGGCAAAAGGGCTGGAGATGGAATTTGATGGGAGTGGAAAATGGACCATGGGAGAAAGGGAAGGAGGAGGGACTCTAGTGTCAGTGGTAGGCAGGTGAGGAGCAGAGGTAAGGGGCCAGAATGGGAAATTGAAGAAGAGGGAAGGGAGAGGAGTAGAAAGATTACCAAAAGTTGGAGAAATTGATGTTCATGCTACATTTTGGGGGCTACCTAATGGAATATGAGATGCTGCTCCTCCAACCTGCAAGTGGCCTTATTGTAGCAAAAGATGAGGCCTTGGAACAATATGTCAGAAACAGGAATGGGAATTGTAATTAAAATGATTGGACTCCAGGAAATGCCACTTTTTGTGGATGGAGAGCAGGTGCTTGAAAAAAACTGTCCCCCAATCCACATCAGGTCTCACCAGCGTAGAAGAGGCTGTATCGGGAGCTTTAGATACAGTAGACAAGCCTAACAGATTTTCAGGTGAAGTGGTTATCTGAAAAATGGAGGAGTTGCGGGTGAGGATAGTATCAATGACGGAGGAAAGGAAACCTCATTCTATAAACAAGGAGGACATGTCGAATGTCCTGGAAAGGAAAGCCTCATGCTGGGAACTGAAACAAGAGAAAATCTGCTGGTGCTGGAAATCCAAGCAACACACACAAAATACTGGAGGAATTCAGCAGGCCAGGCAGCATCTGTGGAAAAGTGTAGTTTACGTTTTGGGCTGACACCCATTGATGAAGGTCTTGGCCCGAAACGTCGACTGCACTCTTTTCTATAGATGTTGCCTGGCCTGCTGAGTTCCTCCAGCATTTTATGTGTGATGCCCAATTTATTCCTGCCTCTCCATCTGTTTAATTATTTTTAGACATAACTTTAATCATGCATTTTAATGAAAGAAAGAAACTGAACTTTTTGGCAGATATTATTTTCTGCCACTTTCTATTTACTTTCTCTAGCCCATTTATTGTATTTATTGTACCTGGGAATGAATACCTAGGTATTTATTGTACCTGGGAAACTAGAGGGTGTTGCAATTTTCATGAATGCTGTTTAATGTTGATTAATACTCCGTATTAAACAAAAATGAAAGTGGAATGCAAAAGTACCAGTAAGTTTCTATCAAGAGTAAAAAAGAAATTGTCCTGCAATTAGGCTGGAATTAAATTGGATGATTATTGGGAGGTGCAGCTCAAAGGACCAGAAGGGCCTGTTCTTTGCTGCATCTTTAAATAATAAATAAAGCTGTTGAATCTGAACAAAAAGGTATGGTCAGATTTTGATTGGCACTTTCTATGAAACCATCATCATAATATGTGCCATATCATAGGATGTGGGCGAACATGGTCTACGACCATGATTGTCCTTGACAAATTCCACAGAAGTGGTTTGCTATTGCCTTCTTCTGGGCAGTGTCTTTACAAAATGGGTGAACCCAGCCATTATCAATACTCTTCAGAGGTTGTCTGCCTGGCGTTAGTAGTTGCATGACCAGGACCTGTGATATACACCGTCTGCTCATGAGACCATCCACCACCTGCTCCGATGGCTTCACGTGACCCTGATTGAGGTGGTCTAAGCAGGTGTTACACCTTGCTCAAGGGTGACCTGCAGGCTAGTGGAGGGGAGGAGTGCCTTACACCTCCTTTGGTGGAGATGTATCTCCACCTCAGCACCCATGAAATAGACTGATTATTGATAGCTGGAAAAATAATAAGGGTTTAAACAGCTTGTCTTGCTCTCAAGCAGAGTATATTGCTGTTCAACATTATTGCAACCATTACCATGACTATCCAGCCAGCAATTTCAAATCTTGCAGATAATCAGCCACAAATATTTATGCAGACTGGGCACAATTTATTTGTCAACAATTCTGATTGTAGCCTGCAAGTGATTGATGCGGAATGACTTACTTTAAAATGAAAAAAGGCAGATTAAGTTGCCTTAAAGTACTGATCTGTTTGAACATTCGATGCGATAATCAGTAAATATTAGTGAGCTATGCATTTGCACTTCTAAATTTCTTTTCTGCAGTATGTTGCTGTGGGGTTATACTTTGCTTAATTTTCTCCATTTCACAGCAACACTTCTTAAAAAATATAATTGATATGCAGAAACATTAACATTGGATTGAACATTGGCAGTTTGCTGAAGTGAAGTAGATTGAGAGCTTTAAGAGAAGTGAGAAAAAATGAATTTTTTTTCTGATCCGTTTCAGATCCCTAGGATCTTACACTGAATAAATTAGTTTTTAAAATGCCTCATAATTATTAGATAGGCAAAGCAGGAGCCAAATTGCACATGTGATACTTGAGGCAGCCAAATGGATGAACAATCTGATAACAGAATTGAAAATACTGTGGTTTCGATTGAGATGAGCAATTTACAAGTGAAGTTTGAATGTTGTTATGGCAAGATTAAAATCTACCTCACTAGACAATTTAGTATTAGAAAAAAGTACCGCTGATGCAGGAAATTGGAAATAAAAGCAGAACATGCTGATCATTTGCACTGTTTCTCCCTTTCCACTGATGCTGCTAGGCCTGCTGAGATCATTCAGCACATCTGTCATTCAACGACATTGACTGATGTTGGAATGCTTTCCCAAGCAAAAGTGAGGGAATATTCCATCCCATTGGCAATTATTGATCGAGTAATTGTGTATAGGGACAGATCACAGTGAATGTACATTAAATGTTTTTAGTTAGTTAATTTGTCAACTATATCTTCCCAGTATTTACTGCTAAACTTACAGAATGAAATTACTTTTGCTCTCATTGATGTAGTAAACTAAAAAACATAATGGAATATCAATACACATTGCTGAAAACACATCATAAAAAACATGTTTTTTTCTTTGAAGAACACTACAAATGAGGTCCAAATTCACTGAAGTCAAAGCTTCACAAAAGTTAGAAATCCCAAAGAGCCAGTCATCTCCAACCTTCAACTGTGCTCCTCTGGTCCAAACAAATGCTGAGTTATCATTTAATCTGAGCCTTTAGAATGATGGTGACCATTCTGAACATCGTACACCAGTGGAGATTAGAGACACAAGCTGAGGTGGAGCAAGCATCTTCCATTGAAAAGGTAGGTGGAGGCAATGTAAGAACATGGCAAAATGCAGCACTGAATCTCCTCATTATTCCAAAATTCCTCTTGCCCCTCTGATATATCAATGCCATATTCCCACAGTGAAGTAATCTCGCAATGAGGTGTCGGCCATTTTACCTGCTGCAGGAGATTTCAGCGATCATTTCGAATCTGGGCGAGCATGCCATAGCTGTTACCACCTTCTTCAAAATCTGTGTGGATGAGTGTGTGCCGACAAAAGCTCGTTGTACATTCCCAAACCAAAAGCTGTTGATGAACTAGGAGGTTCGTCATCTGCTGAGGGCTGTATTTGTGGCATTTAAGTCTAGCGACCCAGAGTTGTACAAGAAACCCAGGTATGACTTGCAGAGGGCTACTTCAAGAGTGAAGAAACAATTCTGACTGAGGTTGGAGATGACATTGGATGCACATCAACTCTGGCAGAGTTTTAGGATATTACTTCCTAAAAAGAACCCAATAACATGAATAGCAGCAATGCTATACTACCAGCCGAGCTCAATGTTTTTTCTGCAAACACAAGGAATTCTGCAGATGCTGGAAATTCAAGCAACACACATCAAAGTTGCTGGTGAACGCAGCAGGCCAGGCAGCATCTGTAGGAAGAGGTACAGTCGACGTTTCGGGCCGGGACCCTTCGTCAGGACTAACTGAAGGAAGAGTGAGTAAGGGATTTGAAAGCTGGAGGGGGAGGGGGAGATGCAAAATGATAGGAGAAGACAGGAGGGGGAGGGATGGAGCCAAGAGCTGGACAGGTGATTGGCAAAAGGGATATGAGAGGATCATGGGACAGGAGGCCCGGGGAGAAAGACAGGGGCGGGGGGAACCCAGAGGATGGGCAAGGGGTATAGTCAGAGGGACAGAGGGAGAAAAAGGAGAGAGAGAGAAAGAATGTGTGTATATAAATAAACAACGGGTGGGGTACGAGGGGGAGGTGGGGCATCAGCGGACGCATTTAGTGTCCCTATCCCAGACCCTTCCACACCTTCAGGACACTTTCTTCGCCATCTGTAATGGTCCTACCCGTTATTTCATCCTCCGTCGGATTCACACCTGCAATCGCCGTTTTTTTAACTTTGTCATTTTAGGCAAGGATCGCAAGATCTTACATCTGCAGACCCCAGAGCCTGCTGGCCCTGACGCTAGCAAGCATGAACTTCAGATTGCGGCCCTTGTCATTGATCTCGCCGGCCCCATCACCTCAGGGCATATTTAAAACTCGGACTCCAGCAACGACCATGGACACCTTCAAAATGATTGTGCAACCACCAACTGCGACTCCAGCCTTGAACTCCAGGCCGGGTCTTCATGTGTCGCTATTGTGACTCCTGTCCCCCCACCACCATTCTGCAACCCCGTCTCCCTCAGATCCCACCATCAGCTCCTGGGCCCTCAGAGGCTCCTTTTTCCTCTCACCCCAACCCTCCCCCTCCACTGACACCCCCAGCCTCCCCCCTCCCGCTTCTGATCCCAGCTCTCATCCGTGCTGGGTCTTTACAATCCCCTCTGACCTTCAACTGTCGGAGGCAGAACGCTCTGTCCTCAGTAAGGGCCTTACCTTTGTCCCCCTTCGCCCACACCTCAGCGAGTTCCGTGTTCACCACGATGCGGAACTCTTCTTCCGCCGTCCCCGTCTCTGAGCCTACTTCTTCAGCAAGGACTCTTCCACCCACACCGATGACCCCTTCTCCTATCTTCAACCCTCCTCCTCTTCATGGACACCCCGCTGTGGTCTTCTGCCTGCTCTGGATCTCTTTATTGCTAACTGCCGACAGGACATCAACTGTCTCGACTTTACCGCACCTTGTTCCCATTCCAACCTCACTCCTTCCGAACGTTCTGCTCTCCACTCCCTCCGCACTAATCCTAACCTTATTATTAAACCCGCCGACAAGGGGGGTGCTGTTGTAGTCTGGCGTACTGACCTCTACCTTGCCGAGGCACAGCGACAACTCGCGGATACCTCCTCTTATTTACCCCTCGATCGTGACCCCACTAAGGAGCACCAGGCCATTGTCTCCCACACCATCACCGACTTTATCCGCTCAGGGGATCTCCCATCCACTGCTACCAACCTTATAGTTCCCACACCTAGCACTTCCCGTTTCTACCTCCTACCCACGATCCAGAAACCTGCCTGTCCTGGCAGACCTATTGTCTCAGCTTGCTCCTGCCCCACCGAACTCGTTTCTGCATACCTCGACACGGTTTTATCACCCCTTGTTCAATCCCTTCCGACCTATGTTCGTGACACTTCTCATGCTCTTAAACTTTTCGATGATTTTAAGTTCCCTGGCCCCCACCGCTTTATTTTCACCATGGATGTCCAGTCCCTATATACTTCCATCCCCCATCAGGAAGGTCTCAAAGCTCTCCGTTTCTTTTTGAATTCCAGACCTAATCAGTTCCCCTCTACCACCACTCTGCTCCGTCTAGCGGAATTAGTCCTTACTCTTAATAATTTCTCCTTCGGCTCCTCCCACTTCCTCCAAGCTAAAGGTGTAGCTATGGGCACCTGTATGGGTCCTAGCTATGCCTGACTTTTTGTTGGCTTTATGGAACAATCTATGTTCCAAACCTATTCTGGTATCTGTCCCCCACTTTTCTTTCGCTACATCGATGACTGCATTGGCGCTGCTTCCTGCACGCATGCTGAGCTCGTTGACTTCATTAACTTTGCCTCCAACTTTCACCCTGCCCTCAAGTTTACCTGGTCCATTTCCGACACCTCCCTCCCCTTTCTAGATCTTTCTGTCTCTGTCTCTGGAGACAGCTTATCTACTGATGTCTACTATAAGCCTACTGACTCTCACAGCTATCTGGACTATTCCTCTTCTCACCCTGTCTCTTGCAAAAATGCCATCCCCTTCTCGCAATTCCTTCGTCTCCGCCTCATCTGCTCTCAGGATGAGGCTTTTCATTCCAGGATGAAGGGGATATGTTCCTCTTTTAAAGAAAGGGGCTTCCCTTCCTCCATCATCAACTCTGCTCTCAAACGCATCTCTCCCATTTCATGCACATCTGCTCTCACTCCATCCTCCCGCCATCCCACTAGGAATAGGGTTCCCCTGGTCCTCACCTACCACCCCACCAGCCTCCGGGTCCAACATATTATTCTCTGTAACTTCCGACACCTCCAACGGGATCCGACCACTAAGCACATCTTTCCCTCACCCCCCTCTGCTTTCTGCAAGGATCACTCCCTACGCGACTCCCTTGTCCATTCATCCCCCCCATCCCTCCCAACTGATCTCCCTCCTGGCACTTATTCTTGTAAGCGGAACAAGTGCTACACATGCCCTTACACTTCCTCCCTTACCACCATTCAGGGCCCCGGACAGTCCTTCCAGTTGAGGCGACATTTCACCTGTGAGTCGGCTGGGGTGATATACTGCGTCCGGTGCTCCCGGTGTGGCCTTCTATATATTGGCAAGACCCGACGCAGACTGGGAGATCGTTTTGCTGAACACCTACGCTCTGTCCGCCAGAGAAAGTAGGATCTCCCAGTGGCCACACATTTTAATTCCACATCCCATTCCCATTCTGATATGTCTATCCACGGCCTCCTCTACTGTAAAGATGAAGCCACACTCAGGTTGGAGGAACAACACCTTATATTCTGTCTGGGTAGCCTCCAACCTGATGGCATGAACATTGACTTCTCGGACTTCCGCTGATGCCCCACGTCCCCCTCGTACCCCATCTGTTATTTATTTATATACACACATTCTTCTCTCTCTCTCTCCTTTTTCTCCCTCTGTTCCTCTGACTATACCCCTTGCTCATCCTCTGGGTTTTTCCCCCCTTCCCCTTTTCCTTCTCCCTGGGCCTCCTGTCCCATGATCCTCTCATATCCCTTTTGCCAATCACCTGTCCAGCTCTTGGCTCCATCCCTCCCCCTCCTGTCTTCTCCTATCATTTTGGATCTCCCCCTCCCCCTCCCACTTCCAAATCTCTTAATAGCTCTTCTTTCAGTTAGTCCTGTCGAAGGGTCTCAGCCCGAAACGTCAACTGTACCTCTTCCTAGAGATGCTGCCTGGCTTGCTGCATTCACCAGCAACTTTGATGTGTGTTGCTCAATGTTTTTTATGGCTGTTTTGAAAGGGAGAATATAACTACAGCTGTGAAGATCCCTGCTGTACCTAATGACCCTGTGGTCTCTGTTGCGGAGGCCGATGTCAGGCTATCTTTCAGGTGGGTGAACCCTCGTAAGTTAGTAAGCCCTGATGGAGTACTGGTAAGGCTCTAAAAACTTGTGTCATCCAACTGGTGAGAGTATTCAAGAACATTTTCATGCTTTCACTGCTACGGGCGAAAGTTCTCACTGGCTTATAAGGCCAACAAGTATTTCATTAGGAGTTGGAGGAGATTTGGCATGTCACCTAAAACACTTGAAATCTCCTACGGACATACTGTGGAGAGCATTGTGACAGGCTGCATCACAGTCTGGTACGGGCAGGGGCACCTACTGCACAGGACCAAAAGAAGATACAGAAAGCTTTGAAATTATTTAGCTTCAGCTTGGGTACTAGTCTCCAATAGTAAGCTGGCACGTGGCCAAGTGGTTAAGGCGTCGGTCTAGTGATCTGAAGGTCGCTAGTTCGAGCCTCAGTGTGTTGTGTTCTTGAGCAAGGCACTTAATCACACATGGCTCTGTGACAATACCGGTGCCAAGCTGTATCGGCCCTAGTGCCCTTCCCTTGGACAACATCGGTGGTGTGGAGAGGGGAGACTTGCAGCATGAGCAACTGCCGGTCTTCCATACAACCTTGCCTAGGCCTGCACCCTGGAAACCTTCCAAGACGCAAATCCATGGTCTCACGAGACTAATGGATGCCTATATAAAGTATCCAAGACATCTTTAATAAGCAGTGCCTCAGAAAGGCAGCGTCCACTATTAAGGACTCCCATCAGCTGGGACATGCCCTCTTCTCATCAGGAAAGAGGTCCAGAAGCCTGAAGAAACTCACCCAGTGACTCAGGAACAGCTTCTCCTCTGCCACCTGATTTTTAAAATGGACATTGAACCCATGGACACTACTTCACTTTTTTATATTATTTCTGTTTTTGCACTTTAAATTTAACTACTTAATATAAATGTGTGCGTGTATATACATACATATATATATATATATTTACTGTAGTTCATTTACTTATTTTTTCTATATTATTATGTGTTGCATTGTACGGCTGCCAGTAAGTTGCCAAATTTCACGACATATGCCAGTGATATTAAACCTGATTCTGATTCAAGCTCCTCCACCAATCAATCCGACCAACAGCCTCACATGCCTCTTCCACTACCATTAAATGGTACCAATCAATATCTCACAATTTTCCTTTCTAAAAGATCACTTGACAATAACAAAATTTTAAGAAATCGAGAAACTGGAGTTCAGAAATAATTTCTATATATGAAAAGAGATGAAACTTGAGATTTTAATATTGTGTGAAAGTACATGTGATTGATGGTGAATATTAAAGGCTTATCATGAATACCAGACACAATGCTGCATAATGATGACATTGAATATCAATTGCTACTGCACATTACAATACCAGAAAACAATAATGAGAGAGGAACGGGTGTTCCTGCAATAAGTGTTGATATGAGGTGCAATGTGAATTATACTTACAAGAAGAGTCTGTGGATTCAATTTTAATGGTCAGATTAAGTCATAGCAATGAATTCAGGAGCAGAGGACCTGCAGCTGCATCCAGGAGTTCAGCCTTGAATAGAGTCAGAGAGCACTAAAGCACAGAAACAAGCCCTTCGGCCGATCCAGCCCATGTCGAACCGTTAAATTGCCTAGTTCCATCAGCCTGCATGCAGATTATGGCCCTCCATACACCCCCAGTCCACGTACTTATCCAAATTTCCCTTAAGTGGTGAAATTTAAACCCACATCCACCACTTGCGCTGGCAGCTTATTCCTCACTCTCACCGCTCTCTTTGTGACAAAGTTCCTTCTCATGCTTCCCCTTAACCATTTTACCTTTCACTCTTAACCTATGATCTTTAGTTGTAGTCCAAAGGACCATGTGACCATAAGATATAGGAGCAGAAGTAGGTCATTCGGCCCATTGAGTCTGCTCCGCCATTTAATCACGGGCTGATTCAATTCTTCCAGTTACCTTCACTCCCCTCCCTTCTCCCCACACCCTTTGATGCCCTGGTTAATCAAGAACCTATCTATCTCTGCCTTAAATAAACCCAATGACTTGATCTCCACAGTCACTCGTGGCAACAAATTCCTCAGATTTACCACCTTCTGACTAAAGTTATTTCTCTACATCTATTATAAATGGACGTCCTTCAACCCTGAAGTCGTGCCCTCTTGTCTTAGACTCTCCTACCATGGGAAATAACTTTGCCATATCTAATCTGTTCAGGCCTTTTAACATTTGGAATGTTTCTATGAGATCCCCCCTTATACTTCTGAACACCAGGGAATACAGCCCGAGAGCTGTCAGACATTCCCCATACGGTAACCTTTTAATTCCTGGAAACCACATCAAAGTTGCTGGTGAACGCAGCAGGCCAGGCAGCATCTCTAGGAAGAGGTACAGTCGACGTTTCAGGCCGAGACCCTTCGTTCCTGGAATCATTCTCGTGAATCTTCTCTGAACCCTCTCCAATATCAGTATATCCTTTTTAAAACAAGGAGCCCAAAACTGCACGCAATACTCCAAGTGTGGTCTCATAAGCACCTTATAGAGCCTGAACATCTCATCCCTGCTCTTATGTTCTAAACCTCTAGAAATGAATGCCAACATTGCATTTGCCTTCTTCACCACTGACTCAACCTGGAGGTTAACCTTTAGGGTATCCTGCACAAGGACTCCGAAGTCCCTTTAATCTCTGCATTTTGAATACTCTCCCCATCTAAATAATAGTCTGCCTGTTTATTTCTTCCACCAAAGTGCATGAGCATACACTTTCCAACATTGTTACACTCAACCTCAGTGGAAAAAGCTTGCTTGTAATTACCTGCTCTATATCCCTTATAATTGTGTATACTTCATAGAAACATAGAAACATGGAACTGCTTCCAAAGAGCATCAGTCATACCAGTGCTCAGGAAGAGCCAGGTGAACTGCCTCAACAACTATCACCCAGTTCCACTCACATCTTCCGTGATGATGTACTTTGAGAGGTTGGCCAGGTTCAGAATCCGCTCCAGCCTAAGCCATGAAGAGGCCAAATTCGGTTTGGAGAGCAACACCTCATATCCCATCTAAGTATCATAGAAACATAGAAAACCTACAGCACAATACAGGCCCTTCAGCCCACAAAGCTGTGCCAAACATGTCTTTACCTGAGAAATTACCTAGGGTTACCCATAGCCCTCTATCTTTCTGAGCTTCATATACCCATCCAATAGTCTTTTAAAAGTCCCTATTGTATCCGCTTCCACCACTGTCGCCGGCAGCCCATTTCATGCACTTAACACCCTCTGCGTAAAAAATTTACCCCTGATACCACCTCTGTATCTACTTCCAAGCACACTAAAACTGTGCCCTCTTGTGCTAGCCTTTTCAGCCCTGGGAAAAAGCCTCTGACTATCCACACAATCAATGTCTCTCATCAATTTATACACCTCTATCAGGTCACCCTTCATCCTCCATCGCTCCAAGGAGAAAAGGCTGAGTTCACTCAACCTATTCTCATAAGGCATGCTCTCCAATCCAGGCAACATCCCTGTAAATCTCCTCTGCACCCTTTCTATGGTTTTCACATCCTTCCTGTAGTGAGGCAACCAGAACAGAGCACCACACACAACATGCTGGAGGAACTCAGCAGGTCGGGCAGCATCCGTGGAAATGAACAGTCAACATTTCGGGCCGAGACCCTTCATCAGGACTGAGCACAGAACTCCCAAGTGGGGTCTGACCGGGGTCCGATAGAGCTGCAACATTACCTCCCGGCTCTTAAACTCAATCCCACGATTGATGAAGGCCAATGCACCGTGTGCCTTCTTAACCACAGAGTCAACCTGCGCAGCTGCTTTGAGCGTCCTATGGACTCGGACCCCAAGATCCCTCTGATCCTCCACACTGTCAAGAGTCTTACCATTAATACTATATTCTGCCATCATATTTGACCTACCAAAATGAACAACTTCACGCTTATCTGGGTTGAACTCTATCTGCTACTTCTTAGCCCAGTTTTGCATCCTATCAATGTCCTACTGTAACCTCTGACAGGCCTCCACACTATCCACAACACCTCCAACCTTTGTGTCATCAGCAAACTTACTAACCCATCCCTCCACTTCCTCACCCAAGTCAATTATAAAAATCACAAAGAGTAAGGGTCCCAGAACAGATCCCTGAGACACACCACTGGTCACTGACCTCCATGCAGAATATGACCCATCTACAACCACCCTTTGCCTTCTGTGGGCAAGCCAGTTCTGGATCCACAAAGCAATATCCCCTTGGATCCATGCCTCCTTACTTTCTCAATAAGCCTTGCACAGGGTACGTTATCAAATGCCTTGCTGAAATCTATATACACTACATCAATTCATCAATGTGTTTAGTCACATCCTCACAAAATTCAATCAGGCTCGTAAGGCACGACCTGCCCTTGAGAAAGCTGTGCTGACTATTCCTAATCATATTATACGTCTTCAAATGTTCATAAATCCTGCCTCTCGGGATCTTCTCCATCAATTTACCAACCAGTGAAGTGAGACTCACTGGTCTATAATCTCCTGGGCTATCTCTACTCCCTTTCTTGAATAAGGGAAGAACATTTGCAACCCTCCAATCCTCCGGAACCTCTCCCATCACCATTGATGATGCAAAGATCATCACCAGAGGCTCAGCAATCTCCTCCCTCACCTCCCACAGTAGCTTGGGGCACATCTCACCTGGTCCCAGCGACAAATGTAAACGCAAATTTGCCGGATCAAATAACCACAGCACAAAAAGATCGTTACTTATCTTTTCATCAGTTTATTTCTTCTATCTCAGCCGGTGAGTGAACTTGGTACAGACATCAGGGAAGAAGCATTCTCATCCCTCCAGCGGTTCAGCAAGTTCACTGCCTGACGTCAGAATTGCACAAGTTATAAGGCCACAGATACAAAAGAACAATCAGTTTGATAGACATCACAGTTACTCAAATAGAGCAAAACTTAATAGCTTAGATAAAAGACTCCACTGAAATTTAAATTTTAATTGATATAGGAATGTCCTGTCTTAAGCTCCATCAGCAACCGCCTTTTGTCGAAACCAAGCGGTGTGAAAAGTCAGGAGACTTTTCATTCCCTCCTTTTTATCATTTGATGATAGAATTTAAAGTAAACCATCACGTTTACAACAAGCTATAAGAAGGGGACTAACATATCTTATAAGAATTACTATGGTTATAATTAAAACTATTATCATAGCTACATGCAGAAGCATTCCCCAGAAGTCTCCAAAAATGTTAAAAGGCCATGGCCAGGTTCCCTTACCATTGGTAAATCCATGCATCTTTTCTCCAATTCCCTTAATTTTCTGGATGTCCTGAGTGATATGCTGAGATAGATCTGTAATATTAGAAGCCTTATCTGGAAAATAAGTACAGTATTCCTTTCCTATGACAGCACATGTCCCTCCTTTCTCTGCTAGCATTAAATCCAATGCCACCCCATTCTGTAAAACTACCATCCTCAGAGCTACTATTTCAGTGGTTAAATCCTTAATCCAGGTCTAGACATCAGTTAAAGCCTTAGCAGTACTATTTGCCAACCCCTCTAGTGCAGCTGCCAACTTGATTCGTTCTCGCGAATTTTGAGCAAACCCAGTAAGCTCCATTAACAGCGTATAGAAACATAGAAACATAGAAAATAGGTGCAGGAGTAGGCCATTCGGCCCTTCGAGCCTGCACCGCCATTTATTATGATCATGGCTGATCGTCCAACTCAGAACCCAGCCTTCCCTCCATACCCCCTGACCCCTGTAGCCACAAGGGCCATATCTAACTTCCTTTTAAACATAGCTAATGAACTGGCCTCAACAGTTTGCTGTGGCAGAGAATTCCACAGATTCACCACTCTCTGTGTGAAGAAGTTTTTCCTAACCTCGGTCCTAAAAGGCTTCCCCTCTATCCTCAAACTGTGACCCCTCGTTCTAGACCTCCCCAACATCGGGAACAATCTTCCCGCATCTAGCCTGTCCAATCCCTTTAGGATCTTATACGTTTCAATCAGATCCCCCCTCAATCTTCTAAATTCCAACGAGTACAAGCCCAGTTCATCCAGTCTTTCTTCATATGAAAGACCTGCCATCCCAGGAATCAATCTGGTGAACCTTCTTTGTACTCCCTCTATGGCAAAGATGTCTTTCCTCAGATTAGGGGACCAAAACTGCACACAATACTCCAGGTGTGGTCTCACCAAGGCCTTGTACAACTGCAGTAGTACCTCCCTGCTCCTGTACTCGAATCCTCTCGCTATAAATGCCAGCATACCGTTCGCCTTTTTCACCGCCTGCTGTACCTGCATGCCCACTTTCAATGACTGGTGTATAATGACACCCAGGTCTCGTTGCACCTCCCCTTTTCCTAATCGGCCACCATTCAGATAATAATCTGTTTTCCTATTTTTGCCACCAAAGTGGATAACTTCACATTTATCCACATTAAATTGCATCTGCCATGAGTTTGCCCACTCACCCAACCTATCCAAGTCACCCTGCATCCTCTTAGCATCCTCCTCACTGCTAACACTGCCACCCAGCTTTGTGTCATCCGCAAACTTGGAGATGCTGCATTTAATTCCCTCATCCAAGTCATTAATATATATTGTAAACAACTGGGGTCCCAGCACTGAGCCTTGCGGTACCCCACTAGTCACCGCCTGCCATTCTGAAAAGGTCCCGTTTATTCCCACTCTTTGCTTCCTGTCTGCTAACCAATTCTCCACCCACACCAATACCTTACCCCCAATACCGTGTGCTTTAAGTTTGCACACTAATCTCCTGTGTGGGACCTTGTCAAAAGCCTTTTGAAAATCCAAATATACCACATCCACTGGTTCTCCCCTATCCACTCTACTAGTTACATCCTCAAAAAATTCTATGAGATTCGTCAGACATGATTTTCCTTTCACAAATCCATGCTGACTTTGTCCGATCATTTCACCGCTTTCCAAATGTGCTGTTATCACATCCTTGATAACTGACTCCAGCAGTTTCCCCACCACCGACGTTAGGCTAACCGGCCTATAATTCCCCGGTTTCTCTCTCCCTCCTTTTTTAAAAAGTGGGGTTACATTAGCCACCCTCCAATTCTCAGGAAGTAGCCCAGAATCTAACGAGTTTTGAAAAATTATCACTAATGCATCCACTATTTCTTGGGCCACTTCCTTAAGCACTCTGGGATGCAGACCATCTGGCCCTGGGGATTTATCTGCCTTCAATCCCTTCAATTTACCTAACACCACTTCCCTACTAACATGTATTTCGCTCAGTTCCTCCATCTCACTGGACCCTCTGTCCCTTACTATTTCTGGAAGATTATTTATGTCCTCCTTAGTGAAGACAGAACCAAAGTAATTATTCAATTGGTCTGCCATGTCCTTGCTCCCCATAATCAATTCACCTGTTTCTGTTTGCAGGGGACCTACATTTGTCTTTATCAGTCTTTTCCTTTTTACATATCTATAAAAGCTTTTACAGTCCGTTTTTAAGTTCTCTGCCAGTTTTCTCTCATACTCTTTTTTCCCCTTCCTAATTAAGCCCTTTGTCCTCCTCTGCTGAACTCTGAATTTCTCCCAGTCCTCAGGTGAGCCACTTTCTCTGGCTAATTTGTATGCTACTTCTTTGGAATTGATACTATCCCTAATTTCTCTTGTCAGCCACGGGTGCACTACCTTCCTTGATTTATTCTTTTGCCAAACTGGGATGAACAATTGTTGTAGTTCATCCATGCAACCTTTAAATGCCTGCCATTGCATATCCACCGTCAATCCTTGAAGTGTCATTTGCCAGTCTATCTTAGCTAATTCATGTCTCATACCTTCAAAGTTACCCCTCTTTAAGTTCAGAACCTTTGTTTCTGAATTAACTACGTCACTTTCCATGTTAATGAAGAATTCCACCATATTATGGTCACTCTTACCCAAGGGGCCTCTCACGACAAGATCGCTAATTAACCCTTCCTCATTGCTCAAAACCCAGTCCAGAATAGCCTGCTCTCTAGTCGGTTCCTCGACATATGGAGGGCGATCTGTCCTAATTTCTGTACAAGAGCTATTTCCCAAAAATGTTTCCTCTATCCCTCCAGTACGGCAATAACAGGTCCCATTTACCTTCCTCAGGGTATGGGCAAGTCTATAGAAGGTCTCTCAACCACTTCTGTAGGTATACGCAAATGCCATCCCTTAAAACAGAGACACATACAATTCTGGGTTGTTTTACATCCTGATATCCACCACTGATCCAAAATGGGTCTGAGGATTTACTCAAAGAATTCATAAATCTCACAGATAACATCTCACTACTATTCAAAGGTACTCCTTCCAAGGGCATTCCTGACTCTGCATGCTGGGGTAACCTGGCACGTACCCAACAAGCCAACTGCCTTATTTGTTCTGCATATGGGCGGCATAGAGAAAGGAAAGGATTCATTTGGAGACTTGGGGTACAGAGTACAAAAAGTAACATTAGTACCGTCATCATGATACTATTCCTCCTTCGTTTCTTCTACTTCCTTAACGATGGGTTTGCAGTGCATCCACCTTGGTTGTCCTTCCACCTTCATGGCCGTGGATGTGGTCAGCAGCACCTGATAAGTTCATTTCCACCGAGTGTCCAATTTCCTTCTGTCCCATTTCTTTATCAAGACAAAGTCTCTGGGATTTACAGTGGGATAATCCTCTTTAGCCTGATCCTTGTCCTCTTGGTGGGCCTGGACAACCTGCAAATGCAAACTTTGGAAAATTTTGGTTAGCTTACACAAATATTTTCCCATTTCCTCAGGGAAGGACGAGTTAACCCCGGTGTCCATGGGATACACATAGACTTTCCATAGATGATTTCTGCTGGGGATAATCCAGTTTTAGCCGAGGGTGTAACTCTCATATGGAACAATGCCAGAGGTAAAACCTTAAGCCAGGTTAGGTCAGTTTCTTGCATAAGTTTAGTTTGCTTATTCTTTAAGGTTCCATTTGCTGGTTCCACTATACCAGCTGCTCTTGGATGGTGAGCACAGTGAAATTGCTGTTTTATTGTCAGTTCTTTACAAATTTTCTCATTTATCTTAATAATTTAATAACTCTTAGTAATTTCTCTTTTGGCTCCAAAATAAAGGAGTAGCCATGGGCACCCGTATGGGTCCCAGCTATGCCTGCCTTTTTGTTGGCTTTGTGGAACAGTCCATGTTCCAAGCCTATACTGATATCCGTGCCCCACTTTTCCTTCGCTACATCGACGTCTGCATTGACACTGCTTCCTGCATGCATGCTGAGCTAGTTGACTTCATTAACTTTGCCTCCAACTTTCACTCTGCCCTCAAATTTACCTGGTCCATTTCTGACACCTCCCTCCCCTTTCTTGATCTTTCTGCCTCTATCTCTGGAGACAGCTTATCTACTGATGTCTACTATAAGCCTATGGACTCTCACAGCTACCTGGACTATTTCTCTTCCCACCCTGTCTCTTGCAAAAATGCCATCCCCTTCTCACAATTCCTCTGTCTCCACCGCATCTGCTCTCAGGATGAGGCTTCTCATTCCAGGATGAAGGGGAAGTCTTCCTTTTTTAAAGAAAGGGGCTTCCCTTCCTCCACTATCAACTCTGCTCTCAAACGCATCTCCCCCATTTCATGCACATCTGCTCTCACCCCATCCTCCCGCCACCCCGCTAGGAATAGAGTTCCCCTTGTCCTCACCTACCACCCCACCAGCCTCTGGGTCCAACATATAATTCTCCGTACTTCCGCCACCTCGAACGGGATCCCACCACCAAGCACATCTTTCCCTCCCCCCCTTTCTGCTTTCCGCAGGGATCGCTCCCTATGCGACTCCCTTGTCCATTCGTCCCCCACCATCCCTTCCCACCGATCTCCCTCCTGGCACTTATCCTTTTAGACGGAACAAGTGCGACACATGCCCTTACACTTCCTCCCTCACCACCATTCAGGGCCCCAGACAGTCCTTCCAGGTGAGGTGACATTTCACCTGTGAGTCGGCTGGTGTGATATACTGCGTCTGGTGCTCCCAGTGTGGCCTTCTATATATTGGTGAGACCCAACGCAGACTGGGAGACCGTTTCCCTGAACACCTACGCTATGTCCGGCAGAGAAAGCAGGATCTCCCAGCGGCCACACATTTTAATTCCACATCCCATTCCTATTCTGATATGTCTATCCACGGCCTCCTCTACTGTAGAGATGAAGCCACACTCAGGTTGGAGGAACAACACCTTATATTCCATCTGGAATATAACCTGATGGCATGAACATTGATTTCTCTAACTTCTGCTAATGCCCCTCCTTCCCTTCTTACCCCATTCCTTATTTATTTATTTATTTATTTCCCCCCCCCCCCCTTCTCTCTCTGTCCCTCTGACAATCACTCCTTACCTGGTCTCCATCTTCCTCTAGGCTTCCCTCCTCCTTTCTTTCTCTCTAGGCCTCCCGTCCCATGATCCTCTCCCTTCTCCAGCTCTGTATCCCTTTTGCCAATCAACTTTCCAGCTCTTAGCTTCATCACTCCCCCTCCTGTCTTCTCCTATCATTTCAGATCTCCCCCTCCCCTCCTACTTTCAAATCTCTTACTATCTCTTCTTTCAGTTAGTCTTGACGAAGGGTCTCGGCCCGAAAAGTCGATTGTACTTCTTCCTATAGATGCTGCCTGGCCTGCTGCGTTCCACCAGCATTTTGTGTGTGTGACTTATCCAACTTGATGCTTTCCAGAAGCTCCAGCACATTCACTGTCTGTCATAACAGGGGCGCTGGGAGCAGAACCAAATGCAAGACACAGGCTCCGAAGTACTAGGAACAGGACTAGATGTATCAAGAAAGCAAGGGAAGTAGGGAAGAAACAACGCTGGTCAAGACTAGGATACAGGGCCTGGGCTAGGACTAGACTAGGAAAGCAGGACCTGGATAAGGAACAAGGAACTTGGAACCTGGACAAGGACTCCGAGCCAGAGACTGGACAAGGACCCAGAACCTGGGTCTTGACCCAGGTTGGGACTCTGGATCTAGGTGAGGACAAGATATGGCAAGGCAACAGGACTGGACGTGAGTGCAGGACGCGGGACCAGAAATGGATGAGGACACGAAGCTCA
The DNA here is from genome assembly GCF_963921235.1 of Mobula hypostoma. Lineage (NCBI taxonomy): Eukaryota > Metazoa > Chordata > Chondrichthyes > Myliobatiformes > Myliobatidae > Mobula > Mobula hypostoma. The sequence goes on along the minus strand of NC_086103.1, from coordinate 65,302,675 downwards.
GACTTGGTGTTGGGAGACAGGAATGCAGAACTCAGAGCCTTGGTCTTGGGAGACAGGAGCATGGAACACAGAGCTGGGTCCCCTCCTTGTGAACAGGACGTAGGGCTGGGACTCATATACAGAACACAGAGAAATGGTTCCCAACACAAGGTAGCGGCAAACGGTCCGACCTACCTAGTGAAGGCGTGGACCCAGAGACAGTTCCAAACAATGATAGACAGTTCCTATCTAGACATAGCAAGGCTCCGGTCTTGCTCCAGCGGCAGAACTTGACAGCGATACAGGCGAGGTTTCATGGACCGGTCCATGAACCGGAATGCAGACCTCACGGACCGGACCATGACACTTTCTTAATATCTACATGTTCAAGCTTTTCAGTCTGCTGCAAGTCATCACTACAATCACCAAGATCCTTTTCCATAATGAATACTAAAGTAAAGTATTCATTAAGTACCACTGCTATTTCCTCTGGTTCCAAATACACTTTCCCGTTGTCACACTAGATAGGTCCTATTCTTTCATGTCTTATCATCTTGCTCTTCACAGACTTATAGAATGCCTTGGGGTTTTCCTTAATCTTGCCCGCCAAGGCCTTCTCATGCTCCTTCTGGCTCTCCTAATTTCCTTCTTAAGCTCCTTCCTGTTAGCCTTATGATCTTCTAGATCTCTAACATTACCTAGCTCTCTGAACCTTTTGTATGCTTTTCTTTTCTTCTTGACTAGATTTATTACAGCCTTTGTACACCACGGTTCCTGTACCCTACCATAACTTCCCTGTCTCATTGGAACACACCTATGCAGAAGGCCACACAAATATCCCCTGAACATTTGCCACATTTCTTCCATACTTTTCCCCGAGAACATCTGTTCCCAATTTAATCTTCCAATTTCCTGCCTGATAGCCTCATAATTCCCCTTACTCCAATTAATTGTTTTTCTAACTTGTAAAGAAGATAGAATTATGCTCACTGTCTCCAAACTGCTCTCCCACTGAGAGATCTGACACCTGACCAGGTTCATTTCCCAATACCAAATGAAGTACAGACTCTCCTCTTGTAGGCTTATCTACATATTGTGTGAAGAAACCTTCCTGAACACACCCAACAAACTCCACCCCATCTAACCCCCTTGCTCTAGGGACGTGCCAATCGGTACTTGGGAAATTAAAATCTCCCATCATGACAACTCTGTTATTATTACACCTTTCCAGGATCTGTTTCTCTATCTGCTCCTCGATATCCCCCTGTTACTATTGGGTGGCCTATAAAAAACACTCAGTAAAGTTATTGACCCCTTCCTGTTCCTAACTTCCACCCACAGAGACTCCATAGAAAATCCCTCCATGACGTCCACCTTTTCTGCAGCCGTGACACTATCTCTGATCAATAGTGCCGTGCCCCCACCTCTTCTGCCTCCCTCCCTGTCCTTTCTGAAACATCTAAAACCTGGAACTTGAAGTAACCACTCCTGTCCCTTGAGCCATCCAAGTCTCTGTAATGGCCTTCACATCATAGCTCCAAGTACTGATCCACGCTCTAAGCTCATCTGCTTTGTTCACAGTACTCCTTGCGTTAAAATAGACTCATCTCAAACCGTTGGTCTGAGCACATCCTTTCTCTATCACCTGCCTATCCTCCCTCCAAGCTTTCTCTATTTGTGAGCAAACCGCTTCTTCCCCAGTCTCTTCAGTTCGGTTCTCACCCCGCAACGATTCTAGTTTAAACTCTCCTGAGGAGCCTTAGCAAACCTCCCCGCCAGGATATTGGTTCCCCTGGGATTCAAGTGCAACCCATCCTTTTTTGTACGTGTCACACCTGCCCCAAAAGAGGTCCCAATGATCCAGAAATCTGAATTCCTGCACCCTGCTCCAATCCCTCAGCCACGCATTTATCCTCCACCTCATTCTATTCCTATACTCACTGTCGCATGGCACAGGCAATAATCCTGAGATTACTACCTTTGCGGTCCTGCTTCTCAAATTCCTTCCTGTAGTCTGTTTTCAGGACCTCTTCCCTTTTCCTACCTACGTCATTGGTACCAATATGTACCACAACCTCTGGGTGTTCTCCCACCCATTGCAGGATATCGTGGATGCAATCTGAAACATCCCGGACCCTGGCACCTGGGAGACAAACTACCATCCGAGTTGCTTTCCTACGTCCACAGAATCGCCTGTCTGACCCCCTAACTATAGAGTCCCCTATCACTACTGCCTTCCTCTTCCTTTCCCTACCCTTCTGAGCCACAGGGCCGGACTCTGCGCCAGAGGCACACCCACTGTTGCTTCCCTCAGTTAGGCTGTTCCCCCCAACAGTACACAAACAGGAGTACTTATTGTCAAGGGGTACAGCCACAGGGCTACTCTCTAGTATCTGACTCTTCTCCTTCCCTCTCCTGACTGTTACTTCAATCAACTCTCTCCTCAATCTTCAACGTTCTAGGGAATGAAGTCTGAACCATTCCCTATAACTCAGATCCTCAAGTACTAGCAGCATCCTTGTAAATTTTCTCTGCACTCTTCCAATCATATTTACATTTTTCCTATAGGTAGATGATCAAAACTGGACACAATACTCCAAATAAGGCCTCAACGTCTCATACAATCTAACATAACATCCCAACTTCTGCAGTCAATACATTGATTTAAGAAGGCCGTTATGCTAAAACCTTTTTTTTACCCTATCTACCTGCAACGCCACATTCGAGGAATTATGGACCTGTATTCCCAGATCCCTCTGTTCTACTGCACTCCTCAGTGCCCTAGTGCTCACTGTGTAAGACAAGTAGGAAGTGTTGCACATTCGGAGATCTTGGTTTGTCCTCCTAATGTGCAGTACTTCACATTTGTCTGCATTAAATTCCACCTGCCATTTTTCAGCCAAGCTTTTTAGCTGGTCCACATCCTACTGCGAGATTTGATAGTCTTATTTGCTGTGCACTACACCCAAGTCTCGGTGTCATCCACAAATTTGCTGAACCAATTTACTACATTTTCATCCAGATGGTTAATATAGATGACAAACAACAGTGCACACAGCACTGATCCCTGCAGCACACTACCAGTCACAGGCTTCCAGTGAGAGAGGCAACCATCTAATATGACTTTTTGGCTTCCCTCACAAAGCCAATGCCTAATCCGATTTGCTATCTCATCTCGAATCCCAAGCAACTGCATCTCCTTGACTAACTTCCCATGTGGGACCTTGTCAAATTCTTGCTAAAGTTCATGTAGACAACATCAACTGCCTTGCCTTCATCAGCTTTCCTGGTAACTTCCTCAAAATCTGTACAAGATTGGTTGGACATGACTTACCACGCACAAAGCCACGTTGACTATTCCTAATGAGTCCCCATCTATCCAAGTACTTATGTATCCATTCCCTTAGAATGCCTTCCAACAACTTTCCCATCACTGATTTTGAGCTCACTGGTGATAAATTCCTGCCTTATTCTTCGAATTTTTCTTAAACAATGGAACAACCTTATCTATCCTCCAATCGTCCGGCACCTCACTCATGGCTCAATATGTTTAAAATATCTCTGCTTTGCTGCTGTCTGTATGTAGGAGGGCTTTGGGGTTCTAATGTTTTTAGTGTCACTCATTCTTTGGGGCACTCTTCTTTTTTTGTGGTTGTCTGAGAAGAACAAGAATTTCCAGTTGTATATTGTATATATTCACTGATAGTCAATGGAACTGCTGACCTATTGAACTATGGCTGAGGACCTGCAGTTTTTGCACTAGCCATCCACACGGTCTGAGGGAACACCTTGTCAGGTCCTCGGTATTTATCCACCCTTATTTGCTTCAAGACAGCAAACACCTCCTCTGTAATCTGTAGAGTATCTCTGACTTCAGTGCTGTATGTCTCACATATAAGACTCTGTGTCTGTTTCCTGAGTAAATACGGATGCAAAAGATCTATTTTAGGTCTCCTCCATCTCTTTTCAGCTCCACATATATATAACCATTCTGATCTTCCAGTGGACTATTTTTGACCCTTGCAATCCTTTTGCTCTTAATATATCTGTAGAAGCCCTTGGGATTTTCCGACATCTTGTCTGCTAGAGCAACTTCCTGCCTCCTTTTAGATCTCCTGATTTCTTATTTAAGTGTTCTTTTGCATTTCTTATATATTCATCAAGTGCCTCATTTGATCCTATTGACCTATACCTGCAATGCACCTCCATCTTTTTATTAACCAGTGCCTCAACATCTCTCAAAAGACATTGCTCCCTCAAACTGTTATAGGGGAACATCAACTCAGACCATGAGAGGCCTGTGTCAGGCAGTTTCATGCCTTACAAGGGGCAGATTGGAAGTCTGTGTGGGCCGCCACTCCTCACACAGACACTAGAGCAATATGTGGTTAAGTGTCTTGCTCAAGGACACAAACTCGCTGCCACAGCTGAGGCTTGAACTAGCAACCTTCAGATCACTAGACAAATGCCTTAACCACTTAGCCACGTGTTTAAACAGGCCCCAACCTGTTATCCTTGCCTTTTATTCCGACAAGTCATACAAACTCCAAATTTCACTTTCGCTTACCAGGTACACCTTTGCTAGACAACAGTCTGTCCCAATCTACACTTGTTGGATCATTTCTGATACCGCCAAAATTGGTCTCTCTCCATTTTAGAATCCCAATACAAGGATCTTTTCTATAATTACCTCGAGACTAATGGCATTATGATCACTAGATGCATAGTGTTCCCCTACACAAACCTCCCCTGTTTTATTCCCTGACAGGAGATTTAGTATCACACTCTCTCTAGTTGGGACTTCGATGTATTGGTTAAGGAAATTTTTCTGAACACATTTGACAAACTCTTTCCCATCTATCTCTTATACAGTTTGAGAGTCCCAGTCAATATATGGAAAGTTAAAATCACCTACTACCACAGCTATATGTTTCTTGCAACAATTTGTGATCGCTCTACAAATCTGTTCCTCTAAAATCCACAAACTGTTGTGTGGCATATAACATAGCCCCATTAATGTGATCACACCTTTCTTATTCTCATTTCCACCAAAAAGTGTTTTCGAGTCTGTCCTGACTAACAATGCCACCTCTTCCCCTTTAATCTCTCCAACTCTATCGCATCTTAGACAATGCAATTCTGGAACATTGAGCTGCCAAGTCCTGTTCCTCCTGCAACCAAGTTTCAGTAGTGGCTATAATATCATAATTTCATGTGTTGATCCATGACCTGAGCTCATCTGCCTTTCCTACGCCACTTCTTGCGTTGAAATATACACATCTCAGAAAATTAGGCTCACCATGCTCAATATTTTGATTTCTGGCTTTGAATGTGACCTTAACAACATCTTTATCTATAATTACTCCACTATCTGTTCTTGTGCTCTGGTTCCCATACCCCTGCACCTCCAGTCTAAATACTCCCCCCAAAGCAGACCTAGCAAACTTTCCCACTAAAATTTTAGTCCCTACTCTAGTTCAGGTGCAACCCTTCCCTTCTGTACAGGTGTCATCTTCCCTAGAAGGGAGCCCAATAGTCCATAAATCTGCACCCTCTCCTTAGCCACGTGGTAAACTCTATGATCTTCCTATTTCTGCCTCACTAGCATGTAGTATGAGTAGCAACTCTCAAATAACAACCCTGGAGGTTCTGTCCTTTATCTTAGCATTTAACCCCCTGAACTCACTTTGCAGGACCTTGTCACCCCTCTGACCCAAGTCCATGGACAATGACCTTTGGCTGCTCACCCTCCCCTCTAAGAATGCTGTGGACTCGATCTGAGATGTCCCTGACCCGAGGACCACGGAGGCAACGTACCATCTGGAAATCTCATTCTCATTCACAGAACCTCTTTTCTGTTCCCTAAACAATGACTCCCCTATCACTACAGCTTGCTTCTTCTCTCCCTTGCCCTTCTGAGACACAGAGCCAGACTCAGTGGCAGAGACCTGACCACTGTGGCTTTCCTCTGATAGGTCATCCTCCCCACCCCTCCAACAGTATCCAAAGCAGTATACTTGTTGTTGAGGGGAACAGTCACAGATCACCTAGTTACCTGTGTTCTGTACCTTGGGTGTAACTGCCTCCTTGAATGCCCTGTCTATCAACCCCTTAGCCTCCTGAATGATCCAGATGTCATCCATTTCCACCTCCAATATCTTAACACGGTCTGCTAGAAGCTGCAGCTGGATGTGTTTCTTCCAGGTATAGTCATCAGGGACACTGGAGGTCTGTCTCCCTGCCTTCCCACATCCTACAAAAAGAGAACTCCACTATCATGCCTGGCCTTCCCACAGTTTTAAATAAGCAATAAGAAACAGAGAAAAAATAAATAACCAAAAAAAAAATCTACCTACTGCCTACACCTCCTTTTGCAAAGCCTCAAATCCCCACTCTAACACTGGCCCACTCACACAACGGTCACTCCACTCAACCCTAACTTCTGTTTATTGGACTTTCCCAAGTGCCTAATTATGCATATTCCAATATCTCATCAGGAACTGTAGTGCGGAAATTGTGCTGACTGCCCCATTTGCTTCTTTTAAACTCTCTCTCTTTTCCCTGCACAATCCAATACCTCCTTGGGAACTGCCATCCGCAAAATGTGCTGAATGCCTCAGCTCACTTATTTTAAACTCAATCCCTCTCTATGCAATTCAATGTCTCCTTGGGAACTGTGGTATACAAAATGGAGGTTCATCAAAATGACAGGAGTGCTCCTCCTCTCCAGCAAGGAGTCATTGATTCTTGGAGCAGTTTGGTGTATCTACAGTGGCATGCAAAAGTTTGGGCACCCCTGGTCAAAATTTCTGTTACTGTGAATAGTTAAGTGAGGAGAAGATGAACTGATCTCCAAAAGTCATAAAATTAAAGATGAAACATTCTTTTCAACATTTTAAGCAAGATTAGTGTATTATTTTTTGTTTTGTATAATTTTAGAGTGAAAAAAAGGAAAGGAGCACCATGCAAAAGTCTGGGCACCCCAAGAGATTTGAGCTCTCAGATAACTTTTTCCAAGGTCTCAGACCTTAATTAGCTTGTTAGGGCTATGGCTTGTTCACAGTCATCATTAAGAAAGGCCAGGTGATGCAAATTTCAAAGCTTTATAAATACCCTGACTCCTCAAACCTTGTCTCAACAATCAGCAGCCATGGGGTCCTCTAAGCAGCTGCCTAGCACTCTGAAAATTAAAATAAATGATGCCCACAAAGCAGGAGAAGGCTATAAGAACATAGCAAAGCGTTTTCAGATAGCCGTTTCCTCAGTTCGTAATGTAATTAAGAAATGGCAGTTAACAGGAATGGTGGAGGTCAACTTGAGGTCTGGAAGACCAAGAAAACTTTCCGAGAGAGCTGCTCGTAGGATTGCTAGAAAGGCAAATCAAAACCTCCGTTTGACTGCAAAAGACCTTCCGGAAGATTTAGTAGACTCTGGAGTGGTAGTGCACTGTTCTACTGTGCAGTGACACCTGCACAAATATGACCTTCATGGAAGAGTCATTAGAAGAAAACTTTTCCTGTGTCCTCACCACAAAATTCAGCGGCAGAAGTTTGCAAAGGAACATCTAAACAAGCCTGATGCATTTTGGAAACAAGTCCTGTGGACTGATGAAGTTAAAATGGTACTTTTTGGCTGCAATGAGCAAAGGTATGTTTGGAGAAAAAAGGGTGCAGAATTACATGATAAGAACCCCTCTCCAACTGTTAAGCACGGGGGTGGATCGATCATGCTTTGGGCTTGTGTTCCAGCCACAGGCACGGGGAACATTTCACTGGTAGAGGGAAGAATGAATTCAATTAAATACCAGCAAATTCTGGAAGCAAACATCACACTGTCTGTAAAAAAGCTGAAGATGAAAAGAGGATGGCTTCTACAACAGGATAATGATCCGAAACACATCTCAAAATCCACAATGGAGTACCTCAAGAGGTGCAAGCTGAAGATTTTGCCATGGCCCTCACAGTCCCCCCCTGAGCATCATTGAAAATCTGTGGATAGACCTCAAAAGTTGGCTCAAGAATCTCACAGAACTAGAAGCCTTTTGCAAGGAAGAATGGGCGAAAATCCCCCAAACAAGAATTGAAAGATTCTTAGCTGGCTACAGAAAGCGTTTACAAGCTGTGATACTTGCCAAGGGGGCTGTTACTAAGTACTGACCATGCAGGGTGCCCATACTTTTGCTTCAGGCCCTTTTCCTTTTTTTGTTATTTTGAAACTGTGAAAGATGGAAATAAAAAAGTAATTTTGCTTAAAATATTGAAGAAATGTGTCATCTTTAACTTTATGCCTTTTGGAAATGAGGTCATCTTTTACTCGCTGAGCTATTCACAGTAACAGAAATTTTGACCAGGGTGCCAAAACTTTTGCATACCTCTGTATAGTGCTTTCCCCATTTCCTTTTATGTGGTGAATTCCAGAATCAATGTGTCTTTAAATAATGAAGCCAAGTTTGGATTCCATCATCATGTATGCCAGCATCATGCCTGCTCAGTCTAAATGGACAGGAAAAAAATATTATCACAATGCCGTGGACGCATTGTACTGGGTCTGAAAAATGAGTTGGACAACCATTAGCACCACCTATTCTGCTTGCTTCTCACTTGTTAGGAAGTTAAGAGCCATCATTTTGACCCTGAGATTGAGATTCAGTGCAAGTGTCTCAGAAACATGTCAATGCATTCATCATAGAGTTGCTCGTAATTGTTTATGGATCAAGCTCCTGACTCCACTGCTGTTGTGATGCTTAGAACTTGGAAAATTATTAGCAGGAGTGAATATCTTCTCAGCTGTAGAAATTAGTCTTTCTTGCCAAGAATGCACAATGACACGTAGTTGAACATATTGACAGGGGCTTGTTTAAATATTTAGATATGAACTCCAATCCAACAGCCAGCTAAATTTACCATAACTAAGGAGCACATATATGCAACAGAGTTGTCACTGGTATTTGTTAGCTTCGAACCTGCAGGCAGCCATTGGAAGTAATTGGAACTGATCCAGGCTAAGTGGGGTTGAATGTTTGCTCCTATGTGGTATGTGGGGAGGGGAAAATACATTTGTTTCTTCCTGCCACATGAAATGCCAAGATGAGCAAATCTTACCTTGCCAATCCAAGCAGTCAATACTGCCTTCTCCAGCATTACTGCCAGGGACCTAGGGAGTAAAGTTTGTCGTGCTGATGATGCTCACCCCTTCTTCTTTCTCGAAGCTTGGTTGATTGAGCATTTCTAATTTATTCAGTTTTTAAATAAATAAACATGGTTGGGGTCTGGTGATTGAAACTGTGGCAGCCTGGTAATTATTTAAAAAATCAAGCTAATTTAGCCTGGAGCATGCAGTAAAAAAGAAACTGTAGCACAAACAGGAGCGTAGCCGACTGGCCTCTTGATAAACTCCCGGCTGACAATTTATTAACAAGCATGTGGCTTTTAAGTGTAGTAAAATGAATGGAAATGGATATTTAAGATTTTGTAATGTTGATAAGGACAACAAATATAGAAATCTCACTGAAATGTTTATGAATTTAGTAACACAAAAGAAAAAAAAATTCAAAAAGCAGCAATTGATGAAGTGAAACTCCGGCTGGAAAAATTATAACACACGTTTGAGATATAAACAGCTCCATTTCTCCAAGGACCCAAGGTGCTTTCTTCGTATATCTTGCCCTACAAGGGTTAGATTAGTGCACGAGTAGCCCTGATGAGAAGCTGTGAAATCTTTGCTTCAGGCAATCTGAAAAAAAAAGTCAACCAATTAATGAAATCTCTCACATATTTCCTGTAAGTGCAACACAGCCACATTTTAGGTCCCAATGGAAAACTTGATAGCTCAAATTAGAATGGGAGAAGGATTCCCTGCCAACTTTTTCTTGCACCATTTATACATCCTATGCTGGAGGGAACTAGAAAATTTGTCTCACACAGTGACTAGAGGATCTCTCATCTTCCTGTATTTTTCTTTTCACTCTCTACTAATTGCTTGGCAGCTACTAAGCGAAAGATTTGATTGCAATTAACTAGCAGATATTTTACCCTTTTGTTTCTGTTTTTTAATCTCCAAGGGCTCTGTTACTAATTGGTAAAGTAATTGTGGGTCTGCATTCGATTCATGTCCATTAAATAAAAATCAGTATGTCCAGCATAGAGCTGAATCTGTTCTGGAGAACCTGGAGGAATGGGAAGAATAAAGCAGGACATGATGACAAGGAGATGCCCACAGTACTTTGAATGTTGACAACAATGTGAAAGGAGGCAAATTAGTTGTTCATTGTATACCCTTCTTGAATTCAGAATCAGAATCAATTTATTGCCACGTGAAATCTGTTTTGTTATTCTTTTATTCCGTTAATGGAGAAGCAGATGGGATGTTTATCAAGAAATCCATCATTATAGCCTGCTTACAATCACTGGCAAAAATTAAAATCAGCCTTTTAATATGAAAGATGACAAAAATATAGAATTGCAGAACCATACTGTTACAGCATAGAAAACCATGTATCCCATTGCTCCTGTGCCCTCTCTTTGGTTGAAATACTCAATTACTTCTGTTGGCCGTCTGCCTGCCGTAAGAGGTTTTAAGTATGTTGGTAGTTGTAGTCAACTCCGACTGCTGCTGCAAGGAACAGCGATTTAACATTTCTTTCTGGGTATAAACCACTCTAACCAGGTAAAGGCGAAATCCATTTTCTAGACAGCTCCTCTCTCTCTCTCTCTCTCTCTCTCTCTCTCTCACTCTCTCTCTTTCTCTCTGTGCCATGCTCTGGTGCTTTGTCTGACTGCAGCTCCCAGATATAACAGTAATAGTCATTCTTGAGAAGTGGCAGAAAAAAACAGTGTAATACACAGTCAAGCTTGCTGACAGCCAAATAATTGAGCCAGCACTATTTCATACTTCCATGTTTGTCAGCCTGTCTGGTGCTGTGGCATTCTGCTGGGGCTGTCCTTTTGAAAACTGCACTCTAATAGCCAGCAGCCCAGCATTTTGCACATCATTGTAACACTAATGACTCTTATGATGGCTCCAGAAATGACTTGACCCAGAAATGAGGAACAAATATCTCTCCAGGTCATAAACAGATGGAAATGTTTTTCTTTATCTCAAAAGCAAGGAGAAATGGCAAATGTAGACCATAATATTTAGAACCATAGAGTGAAATGGCATGGACAGAGGCTGATTGGCCCAAGTCGTTCATGCTGACCAAGTTGCCTACTTGAGCTAGTCACATTAGTCTGGATCTGGCACATATCTCTCCAATCTTTTCCTAATCATGTCCTTGTCTAAATGCCTTTTAGATATTGTAATTGTACATTCCTCTATCAGTTCATCATATGTACCCAATGCCTTCTGTGTGGAAAACTTGCACCTCTGGTCCCCTTCAAATCTTTCTCCTCTCACCTTAAACCTATGCCCTCTATTTTAACTCGCATTCCTTGGCAAAAAAACATGGCAACCTTTCTCTTTTTCTATGCTTTCCATGATTTTATACACCTCTATAAAGGTCACCTTGCAGTCTCTTCAGCTAAAAGGGTAATAGGACAGAATTCAACTCTGTCTTCTTGGAGTCGCTTGGAATCAAGGATATTTTGCTTTCACTCTGGATTTCTGGCCTTTGAGCAGGCTAACGAAGCCAAATCAAATAAGTTGGTTAGCTTAAAGAGTTGGCAGGTATTATGGGAGGGTCAAATTCCAGATGAAAATTTACTGCATGCAATCTGGATTAAGGCCCTCTACAAATCACTTGTAGGCCCCCTACAAGTGAAATTAAATACAATTGGCAAAAATAGGCATATGTTTTCCCTTGTGTAAATCCTATCCATCCTTTGCACAGTCGGTGGTAATGAAGAAATCAAATCACAAGGTCAACTACCTATTATTTCTTCAATGAAAATATCAATCTGACATGATAAATGATGATCTACAGTTCCATTATGAAAATTATCATCAGTCAATGATTGTATCATTATATCTTCAGTATGTTTGTGTAATTTTTTTCTTAATTTTCTTGAAATAACATTTTGCTATTGGAAATAGGTACAGTACTTTAAGGACATGTTGTCAGACAACTTGAAAAAGGAGAATTATTGTCAAAAAGTGAAAATACAAATCCATGTCTTTCTGATACTGGTAATCCAAGTTTTCAATTGTTTGAGATGGAATGCATTGACAGATGGAGTTAAATATTTGATCCAGAACCATTTGAAGATCCAGCAAATACAGAAGTATCGTGTGGCCACTCTTTATATAGGAAGTCATATTAGACAGATTGGACTAGGCTTTACTTATTAAAAGATACAGTGAGGAACAGATCCTTCTGGCCCAATGAGCCATGTTGCCAAGCAATCCATTTATTTAACACTAGCCTAATCACAGGACAATTTACAATGACCAACTAACTTACTAACCGGTATGTTTTTGGACTGTGGGAGGAAACCATTGCACTCGGGGGTGAACATACAGACTCCATACAGATGGCGTTGGAACTGAACTCTGAACTCTGCAGATGGTGGAATCTGAAACAAAAGCAAAAATGCTTGGGAATTCAGCCACTCATGCTGCATCTGTGGAATGAGAAAGCAGTTAATGTTTTAAACTGAGGACATTACATCAGAGTGAAAGGTCTTTTTTCCAAAATGCTAACTGATTTCTCTTTCCAGAGATGCAACTTGATTGGTAGGGTTCTTCAATCAAAATTTGCATTTGGAACACAGTTTATCTCTGATGTTGGTTTATTGCCTGAGGGTTATTCTAGACCACATTTATTCTGAATTAATCCTAGATTATTCTTTTCAGACACATTGTTTAAGACAAATAATCATTGGAGGTTTAACATTTTGAAAGGCATTGATCGGGCTTTATAGTTAAATAGGTTTCACTTGTGGGGAAAATCTCTAACTAAGCCTCGTGAATTTAAGACAACCATCATTTGACATTGCTTTTGAGCTAAATGAAATCATTTCCATCCATTTATAACCTGGAGAAGTATTTGATCGCACAAGGAATTCAAAATTAACCTGATAACCCAATGAATGTTTCAAGTGTGAAATATCTCACCATAGGGAATGATTGAAGTTAATAACTTGGATGCATTTGTCCCCTAGTCATCATCTTCCCTTTCAAATTGCAGTCTTTGGTTCTTATTTACCATAGTGGCTGTGTTACTGACTGCACTTGTACGGGGGTGGGGGGGGGAGAGGCGGGATGCGCGGGGGGAGGTGCTGAGAGACGAAGTGCAACTTAATTGAAAGGCAGTGATTCTGAAGTGGTTGCTCCTCATAAATGTCACCATTTAATAACCGAATGTGATTCATAAGCAATTTACACAACGTGAAAGAAAATGTCACTGATGTGCGAGCAGATGTTTCTGAAGCTTTGTGGACACCCAGTAATTACTGCTACCTGTTTGTTCTATTCCTTTTACAAAAAGGAACATTAATCCCTTCCCTTCAGAGAACGGATGTTACTTTGAGCTAACTAGTCTATGGTGAGTTCCAAATGGTAAGATATAGGGATAATACTGTCAAAATAGTGGATATGACAATTCTAAGATGTTCAGGGTACCAATCTCGTAAGTAGCTCTTTTACTCAAAAAAAATCAAAACATGTGACTTTATTGAATTAAGGAAATAGAGGAAAATAGGTCTGATGCAACGAAGTTGCATTTCCTGCCTACCATATAATTATCAAGAGCCCTCTCTGATCTTTGCTCCCTAAACCTTAAATATTCTTCCTTCTTCTGCCTGACTAAATGTTTCACCTCTGACCTTTGCTTCCTAAACTTTAAGTATGCTTCCACCTTCCCCTTGACTAAATGTTCCATCTCTCTTTACCCCATCACCCTTTCCCTGCCTCGACTGGACAGCCCTATCCAGAATCCCATGCAAGTGCTCCCTGAACAGCCTGCACTTTCCTGTTCTAACTTCTGCCTTAACTGACCGTCGAAAACTCCTGAGCATTAAAGAAGCTATCACAAAAAGTTAAAAATATAAATACATTTAAAATAATTATTAAATTAAAATCAATTAAGCAATTAAGGTATTTAAGTAAAGACAATATAAAAAATGAAAATTAATTGAAGCTTACACCATGCAGCAATTCTATTCCAGCAGAACAAATGAAGACATGAAGTTTATACCTCCCCTATGTTGGTTTTGGGTGTTCGGGTCAGTTCCTTTTCACAAGTACTGGGAAACTGCCTCAAATTCTTATTCTGGAAGGAGACCCAATTGTGCTGCCTTTATGAGAGATGCTGGAAATAACTGACCACAACTTGGGGGAGGGCATTGGGTGGGGTCTTGGAAATTTACATAGCAGCTCCAATGTTACCTGGAGTTTCTATGACAAAGTAAAATAAAAACCCATTGGAAAATGATGCAAGCAAAGAGAAGGCGGGTCCGACAGAACTGGGCTTCTGAGGACACTGTGGACAGATGTTGACGGGCTGCCTCCTGAACCTCTTGAAAGAAGCTCTTTCATTATCACAAACTGCTTAACAGTGACCCACAATGCTGTTCTAATGCTAACAAATCACTGAGTCAATTCCTAGGTCCCTTTTATTCCGAGATATTAAATGTCTACATTAAAACCCACAAACTAGCAATTATTTTATGTTTGTCTAATGATGCTTTCATTCTGAAAATCAAATGTTTGCAGAAGGTAATCTAAGGGAACAGGAAAGCATTACTTCTATGTTTAATTATATAGTATGATTCTCTGATTAAATACAAGAATTGCCCCTTCTGGAACCGATCATAAAATGGAAAATCATTTTACATTAAAAATTAATGTCAAATTATATTATATCCAATCAGTTAATATAATGTTATTTGTAGAATCCATAGTATAATAAATAATGCTCTACAGTAGCAATTATAGTTTTATGTCAAATAGATGGAGTATTTAAAAATAAATGGTGTTCTCTAAAGTAATAATTGGTCAATTACTGATTGAGTTATCTATATTTGGAGCATATTACCTTGCGATATTTACAGTATAACAATGACTCTTCTATTTTATAGAATCATAGAAATTTACAGCGCAGAAACAGGCCCTTTAGCCCATCTAGTCCGATGCCAAGCCCTTTAAACTGCCGATATATATATATATATATATATATATATATATGATGGTAACTGGTACTAGAGATTGGGATTAAATTAATGCACATTTGGCCATTAGGAAGAGGATGGGTTGGGTGGAATATTGATTTTATCAGAATTATGGAGATCCTATTTTATGATGAAATATCCAAGATCTTGTCAGAATTAGGGGTGGGAAACCACAGATTTACTGAAAATTTGGCTTTGTTGGTGGCTTCCTGTCAGCTGTCTCTTGGCTTTGGCTGACTGTAAACATGCTCTTGATTTGGTTGACATCAATCTGTAACTTCGTATTAAATAGCTGCATAATTTATATTTGCTGTTTGGCTTTTAATTGTGTAACTCTCTCTTTCTGTCCAGTAGTTAGGATCAATATACATTCAAATTTCCGATGACACATGGGTGATAATAAGATTACTTTTTGATTTTAAAATTCGCCTGTTTTGCTTCTCAAGATTCACATAAGAATATTGGAATACTCACCTGTCATGAGCTATATAATAAATCCTCTTTCAGAGAAGTACCAGTAAACCTGAGCCTCTTTGATATACACATGATGGCTCTGGACATGAAGTGGTACAGCCCAAGGCACATGAGTTGCTTGTGTCCGTATGAAAATGCACCCTGATGCAAACACAACCTCTCTATAACTGATTTGCTCTGTAGTATCGCCTTAGGAGCTATGCCAAAACAACTCATCTATGTCAGCGTTTGTGAGTTCTGTCTGGAAGAACCAAATAGAGTTTTTAACTGGATGTGCATCTTTCACAAGGATGCAATCTCAGCAATTTTGTAAATAAAGCATGTAAGTGAAAAAAGCAAAAACAGAGAATATGAAAACATTAATAATCTTTTAATATGCATTGTTATCCTAAAATAACTTGCCACAATTTTTCTCCCACTAATATAGCTACTAGAACCATAACATATACATGGGATTCCAGTTATTTTAAAATTTGTATAGTGTGTAATAGGAACATGGACAGACTTTGCTATTTCAGTTTTCATTTATGATAATATGCATATTTATTCTGATGGGTTCAATCATTTTCATTAGATTAATTCTTCAATTCGTCTGTAGGACATTGCCTCACATCTGTTACCCATATTACGAAGTATTTTTAATAGTTCACACTCATGAACAGCACAGTGCTTCTTCAATGAAGTTTTCAGTTCAATCTCATCAAGTAACTAAAAAAGTTGATAAAATAATTAAATATACAATATATTATTTACCTTTCTTCACTAACGCCATAAATAAATTATTTTGTTGCTTTCCCCTCATGCTTACAAGCAATTTTCCAGTAGGTGAATTGGCACATCATTATCACCTTGTAGTAACAAACTCTAAATTTGAACTTCACCTGAATTCTTATAAATTCCTACTCTGATTGTATTTGTGATCATTTTACTACCCTGTTCTCCACTATAAGAAAAATAATCGTTTCAATAGCTTCTCTATCAAACTTTTTCATAACCTTAAAGACCAGCATTAGGTCAACTTTGATGATCTTCCCTTCTGGAAAGAAGTTTGTCAGTCTGTTCATCTTTCCAGATGGGTAACAACCTCTCATTTAAATATGATCCTAGCAAATCATTCTTGTTCGTGGCATTATTTAAACTTCTGTACCTAAGATATAATTGTGATTTAGGAGGTTAGATTTTGCCAGTTTGATATGTGCTAAAGAAGAAGTGCACATTGCTTATAGAAACATAGAAAACCTACAACACGATACAGGCCCTTCGGCCCACAAAGCTGTGCCGAACATGTCCTCACCTTAGGAATTACCTAGGGTTACTCATAGCCCTCAATTCTTCTAAGCTCCATGTATCCATCCAGGAGTCTCTTAAAAGACCCTATCGTATCCGTCTCCACCGCTGTCGCCGGCAACCCATTCCACGCACTCACCACTCTCTGCATATAAAACTTACCCCTGACACCTCCTCTGTATCTACTACCAAGCATCTTAAAACTGCTAGCCATTTCAGCCCTGGGAAAAAGCCTCTGACTATCCACACGATTAATCCCTCTCATCATCTTATACAACTTATGCTTGGATTGATTTGTTTTGAAATTGTACATCCAGTCTTCATGTCATTTATACTGACGGTGAAAGTTCAACCTAGAAGTAAGAAAATAGTGTTTGAATGGAAGTTAAGCAGGTATAAGGGTAAAAATATTTCACACCCCTTTCCACAAGTTATTAATTACTGTAGGATTACAGTTTCAAGGGGTCTACAATTTTTCATGAAGAACAACCATGCACCTGGATGTTGAAGGAATTACTTCAGCATTTCAATCTTTAACATAATAGTGAACACTATTGTAATCCACTTGCAGGATAAGGGTCTAACTGGCAGGGCAATATTTATTGCTCTTCTCTCATTGCCCTTGAGAAAAAACGGCTACGGCTATTGCTTCATGTTTGACCCCAGCAGGATAGCTCCTAACGTTCTCCAGAATTAACACTGCAGCCTTTCTGCAAAGCAGTCAGCCCTGACACCTCAGGGACATCTGGAGATGCTGGATATTTTTTAAATTATTGATTCACAACATAAACAATAGAAAATAGTAAATTTACTTAAAAACACAGCTGCTGAAAGGAAGGTTCAGATGCGAAGTGTATCTAAACCTTCATCTCAGGACATAGAAACATAGAAAACCTACAGCACAATACAGACCCTTTGGCCCACAAAGCTGTGCCGAACATGACCTTACCTTAGAAATTACCTTGGGTTACCCATAGCCCTCTATTTTTCTAAGGTCCATGTACCTATCCAGGAGTCTCTATCATATCTGCCTCCACCACCATCACTGGCAGCATGTTCCATGCACCTCACCAATCTCTGCATAAAAAACTTACCCCTGACATCTCCTCTGTACCTACTTCCCAAGCACCTTAAAACTGTGCCCACTCATGCTAGCCAGTTCAGCCCTGGGAAAAAGCCTCTGACTATCCACACGATCAATGCCTGTCATCATCTTGTACACTTCTATCAGGTCACCTCTTATCCTCTGTCACTCCAAGGAAAACAGGTCAAGTTCACTCAACCTATTCTCATAAGGCATGCTCCCCAATCCAGGCAACATCCTTGTAAATCTCCTCTGCACGCTTTCAATAGTTTCCACGTCCCTCCTGTAGTGAGGTGACCAGAATTGAGCACAGTACTCCAAGTGAGGTCTGACTAGGGTCCGAAATAGCTGCAACATTACCTCTCGGCTCAAACTCAATCCCATGATTGATGAAGGACAATGCATCAGATGCCCTCTTAACTTAGGGTCAACCTGCGCAGCAGCTTTGAGTGTCCTATGGACTCAGACCCCAAGACTCCTCTGATCCTTCACATTGCCAAGAGTCTTATCATTAATACTATATTCTGCCATTATATTTGACCTACCAAAATGAACCACTTCACACTTATCTGGGTTTAACTCCATCTGCCACTTCTCAGCCCAGTTTTGCATCCTATCAATGTTCCGCTGTAACCTCTGACAGCCCTCCAACACCCCCAACCTTTGTGTCATTAGCAAATTTACTAACCCATCCCTCCACTTCCTCATCCAGGTCATTTATAAAACTCACGAAGGGTAAGGGTCCCAGAACAGATCCCTGAGGCACACCACTTGTCACCAACCTCCATGCAGAATATGACCTGTCTACAACCACTCCTTGCCTTCTGTGGGCAAGCCAGTTCTGGATCCACAAAGCAATGACCCCTTGGATCCCATGCCTCCTTACTTTCTCAATAAGCTTTGCATGGGGTACCTTATCAAATGCCTTGCTGAAATCCATATACACTACATCTACTGCTCTACCTTCATCAATGTGTTTAGTCACATCCTCAAAAAATTCAATCAGGCTCGTAAGGCATGACTGCCCTTGACAAAACCGTGCTGACTATTCCTAATCATATTATACCTCTCCAAGTGTTCATAAATCCTGCCTCTCAGGATCATTTCCATCAACTTACCAACCACTGAAGTAAGACTCACTGGTCTATAATTTCCTGGACTATCTCTACTCCCTTTCTTGAATAAGGGAACAACGTCTGCATCCCTCCAGTCATCCAGAACTTCTCCTGTCCCCATTGATGATGCAAAGATCATCGCCAGAGGCTCAGCAATCTCCTTCCTCGCCTCCCCCAGCAGCCTGGAATACACCTCATCCGGTCCCGGAGACTTAACCAACTTGATTCTTTCCAAAAGCTCCTGCATATCCTCTTTCTTAATATCTACATGCTCAAGCTTTTCAGTCTGTTGTAAGTCGTCCCTACAATTGTTAAGATTCTTTTCCGTAGTGAATACTGAAACAAAGTATTCATTAAATACCTCTGCTACCTCCACCGGTTCCATACACATTTTTCCCGGCCCAAAACGTCGACTGTACCTCTTCCTATAGATGCGCCTGGCCTGCTGCGTTCCACCAGCATTTTTTGTTAATTAGTCCTATTGTCTCACATCTTATCCTCTTACTCTTCATATACTTGTAGAATGCTTTGGCGTTTTCCTTAGTCCTGTCCGCTAAAGCCTTCTCATGGCCCCTTCTGGCTCTCCTAATTTCATTCTTAAGCTCCTTCCTGCTAGCCTTATAATCTTCTAGATCACTATCATTACCTAGTTTTTTGAACCTTTTTTCTTGACCAGATTTACAGCAGCCTTTGTACACCACAGTTCCTGTACCCTACCATCCTTTCCCTGTCTCATTTGAACGTACCTATGTAGAACTCCACGCAAATATCCCCTGAACACTTGCCACATTTCTTCTGTACATTTCCTTCAGAACATCTGTTTCCAATGTATGCTTCCAAGTTCCTGCCTGATAGCCTCATATTTCCCCTTACTCCAATGAAGTACTTTCTTGACTTGTCTGTTCCAACCCCTTTCCAATGCTGTGGTAAAGGAGATGTAATTGTGATCACTATCTTCAAAATGCTCTCCCACTGAGAGATCTGACACCTGACCAGGTTAATTTCCCAATACCAGATCAAGTGCAGCCTTTCCTCTTCTAGGCTTATCTACATACTGTGTCAAGAAACCTTCCTGAACACACCAAACAAACTCCACCCCATCTAAACCCCTTGCTCTAGGGAGATGCCAATCGATGTTTGGGAAATTAAAATCTCCCACTACAACAACCCTATTATTATTACACCTTTGCAGAATCTGTCTCGCTGTCTGCTCCTCGATGTCCCTGTTACTATTGGGTGGTCTATAAAAAACACCCAGTCAAGTTATTGACCCCTTCCTGTTCCTAACCTCCACCCACAGAGTTGCTGTAGACAATCTCTCCATGATTTCCTCCTTTTCTGGAGTCGTGACACTATCTCTGATAACAGTGCCACGTCTCCACCTCTTTTGCCTCCCTCCCTGTCCTTTCTGAAACATCTAAAGCCTGGCACTCGAAGTAACCATTCTTGCCTCTGAGCCATCCAAGTCTCTATAATGGCCACAACATCATAGCTCCAAGTACTGATCTACGCTCTAAGCTCATCCGCTTTGCTCATAATACTCCTTGCATTAAAATAGACACACCTCAAACATCTTGGTCTGAGCGCGTCCTTTCTCTATCACCTGCCTATCCTCCCTCTTGCACTGTCTCCAAGCTTTCTGTATTTGTGAGCCAACCATCTCTTCCCCAGTCTCTTCAGTTCGGTTCCCACCCCCTAATAATTCGAGCTTAAACTCTCCCCAGTAGCCTTAGCCAATCTCCCCGCCAGGATATTGGTCCCCCTGGAATTCAAGTGCAACCCATCCTTTTTGTACAGGTCACGCCTGCCTTAAAAGAGGTCCCAATGATCCAGAAATCTGAATCCCTGTCCCTTGCTCCAATCTCTCAGCCGCACATCTATCCTCCACCTCATTCTATTGCTATACTCACTGTCACGTGGCACAGGCAATAATCCTGAGATTACTACCTTTGAGGTCCTACTTCTCAACTTCCTTCCTAACTGCTTGTAGCCTGTTTTCAGGACCTCCTCTCTTTTCCTACCTATGTCATTGGTACCAAAATGTACCACGACTTCTGGCTATTCTCCTTCCCACATCAGGATATCGTGGACACAATCAGAAACGTCCTGGACCCTGGCACCTGGGAGGCAAACTACCATCCGTGTTTCTTTCCTGCATCCACAGAATCACCTGTCTGACCCCCTAACTTTAGACATTGTGGGGTGTTCTCTGTATTTCGTAGTGCGATAGAGTTCAGCGATTGCTGCATCTAATTTCTCTTTCTCCATAGGCATTGCTTAAATTGTTTCGATTTTGGATTTCAACTTCTGTAGGGTCTTGGTTAGTTTTTCCTTTTACATTTTCATTTGTGGCATATGTGGCTGAACTACCTCTACCTTTCATGAAAATACTCTCTCAGAAAGGATTTTGGTAATTGTCTAGACACTCCTCTATGTTAGCCAACCTTGTATATTATTGCTAATTAGGTTAACAATTGGATAATTGAACTCAGTGGACACACTTGGCAATCCAAATAGACCATTCACTTATTGCAAGAAATGTGTACATTCTGCATCATGATGTAAATATTTGTATCTCTCTTTTGTGAATATATAGCACAATATATCTAAAAATGTTGCTGAATTAAATGCAAATTAAAGCATGATTGTCAGAAAAATAAAAGTGGATAAAAATAGAGATCTAAGTATGGAAAAACACGAGTAGGCAGTTTGATGTGGATATGATATCATTTATATTTTATATTGCATGACCTTTGGGAGACAATGCAACTAGTTAAATTTTGTATATACTCTGCAAATATATATATGAATGAGTTATGAATGGGTGTCAGCATTAAAATGGAAATTTGGTGTGGATGAAAGTTAGGTGCATGGAGGAAAGAGAGTCCCAAATAAAAGCAAAGAAAATATAGAAGGGTAATGGGAAATCAAGATAATCAAACTGAAGAGATTTGGCCTTTTACTTCCTTTACAAAATCTTTTTTTAGCAAGCTTCAAACACTGAAGTTTCAGAAATGGAACCAATTATATTATAGAATTATCCAGCATGAAAACAAGCCCTAATGTGAAACTCACTCATTTCAGTCAAGTTGCCTATCTCAGTTAGTCCTATTTGCCTGTGTTTTGCCTATATCCCTCTAAACCTTTTCCATCCATGTATCTACCTAAATGTCTTCTAAATGTTTGACTGTTATAATTACAACTACCCTAACCACTTCGCCTGGCGGCTCTTTCCAAGTACCCACCATCTTTCATGCCCCTCAGATCTGCTGTAAATCTTCCCCCAACTCCCGCATACTTTAAGCCTATGCCCTTTAGTTTTAGACTTCACTGCTCTGGAGAAAGGACTGTGACTATTCACCTTATCTATGTTATATATCTCTATAAGCACTCCCACCCCCAGCCTCCTACACTCCAAGGAAATCATACCCGACTTATACAATCTCTATTTGTAACTCAAGCCCTCCAATCTCAGTACCACCCTTGTAAATCTTTTATGCCTCTTTTCCAGTTTAATGACATCTTTTCTATAGCTAGGCAATTAGAGTTGCACACAATACTCTAACTGTCGTCTGTTCAACGTAGAGCTGTAACATGATGTCCCAACTCTAGTACTCTAGGTCCTGACCAATGAAGGCAAATGTGCCAAGTGCCCTCTTTATCTTAACCACCTGTGTCAACAGATTCAGGGAATGTATTGAAGGATGGTTACCTTCCAGGTCCTACTTCATCAATAGTAGTGACATGACAGCCAATGTGTTCAAGGATAAGCTAATCAAGTCTTAGTTGTGTAATAGCCAATGCATCAAAACATTTGGGAATGAAATGATTCTACATTTCATTTCATATCTTCTAACAACATAAAAATGTGCTTTTGAACCCATGGAGTTTTTACTGGAGCTCAGATCATTGCTGTAGCTCCAGGTATTACCTTGCAACCTGTTTACTCTCACTTGACCAGCAAATGTGCCCTGATACTCTCAAACTAAGGGCAGTATAAACCAGCCAATTAACCTACCAACTAGCACTTCTTGGGAATGAGGGAGGGAATCAAAAGACCTAGTAAAACACACCCAGTTACACAAAGAACAGTCAAATCCATGTAGGGTCAAGATTGAACTTGGCTTGTTGGAGCAGTGTGGAAAGTTCAAAGTTCAAAGTACATTTACTATTAAATTATGGATGCAGTATACAACCCTGAGATTTGTCTTCCCCACAGTTAGTTAGTTGGTAACTAATAATAGTTAGTGATGACACAAAGGATAGGAATGATTTGGACCAGCACCTCTGCCTGAAGTGTCTACCTAGGATCTCTGCATGCTGTATTTATCTGGATCAAATGCTACAGGACTTACCCCTTTTGCCTCCATCATCTGCAGTTCAACAACAAAGTCCATGCTGCATTTGGGCAGTCGCTAGAATTTGTAGGGGTTCTGACCCAGGATCACCTGACAGACTTTGAGAGAAGTGAGAGCTCGGTAAAGCTGACACTCAAGCACATTGAAAAGCTATTAACATTTAAGTTAGTAGTTCACTGAAAGAGACTCTGTGTTTTTAAATTGGATAAACATCCTCAGAAACAAATACACCATTACACCAAAAATACCCTGGGTGAAAAAAATTTTCCTTGTCTCATATCTAGGTAATGAACCAGGTCAGGTTACAGATCTCTCAGTGGGTGAGCATCTGGGGGACAGTGACCACCACTACCTGGCCTTCAGCATTATCATAGAAAAGGATAGAATCAGAAAGGCAGGAAAATTTTTAATTGGGAAGGGCAAATTATGAGGCTATAAGGCTAGAACCTACAGGTGTGAATTGGGATGATGTTTTTGCAGGGAAATGTACTATGGACATGTGGTCGATGTTTAGAGATCTCTTGCAGGATGTTAGGGATAAATTTGTCCCGGTGAAGAAGGTAAAGAATGGTAGGGTAAAGGAACCATGGGTGACAAGTGAGGTGGAAAATCTAGTCAGGTGGAAGAAGGCAGCATACATGAGGTTTAGGAAGCAAGGATCAGATGGGTCTATTGAGGAATATAGGGTAGCAAGAAAGGAGCTTAAGAAGAGGCTGAGAAGAGCAAGAAGGGGGCATGAGAAGGCCTTGACGAGGAGGGTAAAGGAAAACCCCAAGGCATTCTTCAATTATGTGAAGAACAAAAGTATGACAGGAGTGAAGGTAGGACCGATTAGAGATAAAGGTGGAAAGATGTGCCTGGAGGCTGTGGAAGTGAGCGAGGTCCTCAATGAATACTTCTCTTCGATATTCACCACTGAGAGGGAACTTGATGACGGTGAGGACAATATGAGTGAGGTTGATGTTCTGGAGCATGTTGATATTAAGGGAGAGGAGGTGTTGGAGTTATTAAAATACATTAGGATGGATAAGTCCCCGGGGCCTGACAGAATATTTCCCAGGCTGCTCCATGAGGTGAGGGAAGAGATTGCTGAGCCTCTGGCTAGATCTTTATGTTCTTGTTGTCTACCAGAATGGTACCGGAGGATTGGAGGGAGGCGAATGTTGTCCCCATGTTTAAAAAAGGTAGTAGAGATAGTCCGGGTAATTATAGACCAGTGAGCCTTACGTCTGTGGTGGGGAAGCTGATGGAAAGATTCTTAGAGATAGGATCTATGGGCATTTTGTCACACTGGCGGAGCACAGGGAGCAAGGGTAGACCCAAATGCAAGACACATCTTGTGAGGTTAATTAAATTGAGTTTATTGTTTGATACCAGGAGAGCAATGCAGGAGCAGGAATAGCGAACTGGATAAGGACTCAGGACTACGACTAGGCTGGGACCAAGGGTCTGGGCTAGGATTCGGAATCGGCTCCCAGAACTAGAGGAGACATGAAGAGGCTAGGGTATGGACTCTGAGCCAGAGACTGGGCAAGGACCCAATACCTGGGTCTTGCCTCGGGCTCGGACCCCAGAACCAGGGCAAGGACATGACATGGGCTAGGGAGAGGAGGAACATGGGAACGCAGAGCCTCGGTCTCGGGGAGCAGGTACATGGAACCATGGACACATACACAGAACAGAAAGCCTTGGGTACAGGACATAGGGCCGGGACTCGTGACCCTCCGCGGGGCAATGGTAAGACGGCCTGACTTGCCCCACGGAGGCAAGGACAGGACAAGACAAGACATGACTCTCCACGGGGCAATGGCAATACAGCCAGACTTACCCCATGGAGGCGAGGACAAGACGAGACAAGACATGAACCCCCGTGGGGTAATAGTAAGACGGCCTGACTTGCCCCACGGAGGCAAGGACAGGACAAGACCAACACGAAAGCATACCAGACAGTACCTATCTAGCTCCGGTGATAGAACTAGACGGAAGGGCAGGCGAGGGCTGCAGACGAGGGCTAGAGGCGAGAGGGGCAGAGGAGGGATTCAGACAAGGGGGTAGGACAGGAATCACAGACCGCCAGGGCCAGGACTTGACTTGGAACTTGAATGCCGCCAGAGCCAGGACTTGACTTGGAACCTCTGGATAGTGGCGAGCTCTCAACTTGGCCTGGGAACAGTAGACAGCGGTTTTTGATTCCCTCCGGCGGGTTAACTGACAGACCCACCTCGGTGAGGAAACTTTGCAGGCTCACTTCGGCGAGGTAACTGAACAGGGTTGCTCCGGTGAGGAAAGGCAAATTACCGGCACTCGCTTTGGGCGGAGACTAGGCTTGCTCCGGCCAGATGACATTGGCACGCCGTACCGTTGGTGACTTTGCAGACGCTCTTGCGCCGAATGGCTGAAAGCCGGAGACTATAAACTACCGGTTCAGCCGAGTGTTAATTGCCTCTAATCACCAAAGTCGAGGGACACCGGAAAACAAGGAATCGTAAAATCGTAAAAACGGTCCGGATCGTAACGTAAACAAGCTAAATTTAAAGGGACCCCGATCCGGACCATGACACATTTAGAGAATCATGGTCTGATCAAGGACAGTCAGCATGGCTTTGTGAAGGGCAGATCATGTCTAACAAGCCTGATAGAGTTCTTTGAGGTGGTGACCAGGCATATAAATGAGGGTAGTGCAGTGGGTGTGATCTATATGGATTTTAGTAAGGCATTTGACAAGGTTCCACATGGTAGGCTTATTCAGAAAGTCAGGAGGCATGGGATCCAGGGAAGTTTAGCCAGGTGGATTCAGAATTGACTTGCCTGCAGAAGGCAGAGGGTGGTGGTGGAGGGAGTACATTCAGATTGGAGGATTGTGACTAGTGGTGTCCCACAAGGATCTGTTCTGGGACCTCTACTTTTCGTGATTTTTATTAACGACCTGGATGTGGGGGTAGAAGGGTGGGTTGGCAAGTTTGCAGACGACACAAAGGTTGGTGGTGTTGTAGATAGTGTAGAGGATTGTCGAAGATTGCAGAGAGACATTGATAGGTTGCAGAAGTGGGCTGAGAAGTGGCAGATGGAATTCAACCCGGAGAAGTGTGAGGTGGTACACTTTGGAAGGACAAATTCCAAGGCAGAGTACAAAGTAAATGGCAGGATATTGGTAGTGTGGAGGAGCAGAGGGATCTGGGGTACATGTCCACAGATCCCTGAAAGTTGCCTCACAGGTACATAGGGTAGCTAAGAAAGCTTATGGGGTGTTAGCTTTCATAAGTCAAGGGATAGAGCTTAAGAGTCGTGGGGTAACGTTGCAGCTCTATAAAACTCTGGTTAGGCCACACTTGGAGTACTTTGTCCAGTTCTGGTCGCCTCACTATAGGAAGGATGTAGAAGCATTGGAAAGGGTACAGAGGAGATTTACCAGGATGCTGCCTGGTTTAGAGAGTCGGGATTATGATCAGAGATTAAGGGAGCTAGGGCTTTACTCTTTGGAGAGAAGGAGGATGAGAGGAGACATGATAGAGGTGTCCAATATAGTAAGAGGAATAGGTAGAGTGGATAGCCAGCGCCTCTTCCCCAGGACACCACTGCTCAATACTAGGGGACATGGCTTTAAGGTAAGGGGTGGGAAGTTCAAGGGGGATATTAGAGGAAGGCTTTTTACTCAGAGAGTGGTTGGTGCGTGGAATGCACTTCCTGAGTCAGTGGTGGAGGCAGATACACTAGTGAAATTTAAGAGACTACTAGACAGGTATATGGAGGAATTTAAGGTGGGGGTTATATGGGAGGCAGGGTTTGAGGGTCGGCACAACAATGTGGGCTGAAGGGCCTGTACTATGCTGTACTATTCTACGTTTTATGTTTATTTCTAAATGACTCGTTAGACTCGTCATGTTAACCTGTCTCTCAAGCTCATAATTCAAGATTCAGGATTGTTTAATGTCATTTCCTATACACAAATGTAATGGGGAACGAAGTGATTGTTACTGTGGATCTGACGCTGCACAAAAAACACAATAATGTGAAGAACATATTAGTACTGTAATTAAAAACACAATAAATACATAAGATAGCTTATATACATAGATTGATTGTGTGTCCATTGAGTGAATCTGGGTACAGGAGTGCCTGTACAGAAGGTGACTGACAGGAAATGTTAAAGTGGTGGTTGGGGCTGTGGAGGTTTTGATCAGCCTTACTGCTTGTGGAAAGTAACTGTTTTTGAGTCTGGTGGTCCTGTCGTGGATGTCACGTAGCCTCCTCCCTGATGAGAATGGGAGAAACAATCCATGAGCAGGGTGGGTGGAAGCCTTCATGATGTTACTGGCCATTTTTCTGACACCTTTCTGTCTATTTGTCCTTGATGGTGCCAGTGATGCAGCGGGCTGTTTTGACTACCCACTGTAAAGCCTTCCTACCCGCCGCAGTGCAGTAGCCACAATGGCTGTCCTGCCATTGCGGATTTGCCTATTGCCAAGGGCGTTCAGGTTGCCTACATTTCAGTTCCTCTTCCCACCTGCCTGCCAAGGACCTCAAATCCCAGCCCTTGTTCCAGCTGTAGTCTTTAATTTGCCACATCTAACTGAAGCTAATAACAGCCATTCAATAAGCTGGATCCCTTGAATCTGTGCTAACAGCACAGTTAGCACTGGCTAGTCTCTGAGATCATGGTAGTGAGTTCACAACCTGGATTCAGAGCGTGGCCTCATAGGCCAATGAAAGCAGATTATTTAAATTTAGGGGAACGGCTGAATTTCTCTCCTTTTTCTAATTGCCTCTCCTAGCCGAGCCTGAATTTGAACCAAGGTCAAGGTGGAACTCTAATCTTTGACAAGATGGTGAAATGAGCAGCTTTGCCGGTTATCATGAATCTTAGTGATGAGGATTAATTCTGAGAAATGCACACAGGAAGTAAGCAGTTTATTCATGAACAAACTATCATACCGCTCTTCATAATTCTTTATTGTGCAAGTCAGTTATGTATCAGTAACATTACTTGTTGTGTCCACAAGGACAATTTCAGGGTTGGCAGCTCTCTGTCTTATAAATATGCTATTAAATTCAAATGTTGATAAAACTACAAGTCATCAAAGAATTGTAGCTCTTATCTTCCAGAAGCCAGCACTTTGGCCTTCATTTAACATACTATACTCTAGGAATTAATGTAACATACAGAGATTCTGAAGTTGAAACGCAGAATTGTTGTGCATTATTCAGAAAAGGAATATTGCATGGTATTCAGAATACTCGCACACATCTATTCCTTTTCTCTTTTAGACTGTTATGTGTCTGGCTGTCTTTGGAAAAATTGGAACTAACGGATAGAAAACCACAAACTGTCACTTGTCATTTATTTTTATTTTATATAATGCTGTGCTTCATGGTAGAACTAAATTACCTTTTTATGGGATCCCAAACCTTCTGCTGTATCAGTGAGTGGGGTGGAGGTGGAAGCTAGTGCATTCTATTAGTAGATAACATCTTAAATTCTCCCATTTAAAATTATGTTATCTTTCAGATATATATTTGCAATGTTGCTCTCAGTGGAGATTTTTTTTTAGCAGTTTATCTCTCAACAAAGAAGTTAGGGTGAAGACCCTACAGCAGTGCATATTGCTTAGCATAGCAGATCTCTATGGCGACAGTGACATAATAAACTCTGACACCTAATCCAACCTAAGTAAATTGGAGGTTTACATACTATTGGAGAGCAGCGTCCAGTTTATTATAAAAGAAAGTGCAATTTGATTTTGTCCTTCACAGCTCTGGGAGACCTCATATGGCTGTCGAGGCTGTGAGTTATTTTTGAAGTGTTACTTGGTATGAAAAACACAAGAGGAGGGGTCCTGGTAGCTAGAAAGACATGACATATGGATGTTGTACAGGAGGCCAGGAAATAATTCTTCTGAGGGGTTATGATTGCAAAAATGTACTATGTACAAGGTCCAGGTTAGACTCGATAATTTAAAATGTTTAATGGCCTTCCTTGTTTGAGTGCTGCCATTGAAGAGCACCTGGCGAAAAACTGTTCAGATGAAGGGTCTTCCACATGAACTATTCGCTCTGGTTCTCTTCCTTCAGATGCTGCCCAAGCTTCAGAATATTTCCAGCATTTCCTGTAATTACTTTATAAATTCAAATCCCAGCATAAAGGTTGGGTTGTTTACATTCGTGTCATTTAATTTATAATGGAGTTTTTATTATAAAATGAGACTCAGCAAACATGGAACTACTGGATTGCTATCAAAATCCTTCTGATTCACAAGTTCCGTTTAGAGAAGAGGACATTCATCATCTTTAACTGTTCTGATCCAGCTGGGACTCTACACCCGTCACTGTGGTTGACTATTCAGTGCCTCCTCATTTCAGGAGTGATTTGCAAAGGCCTATAAAGTCAGGCATTACCAGCCACATCTACATGGCATCTTGTATTGGTGCACTTTCTGACACAATCAGTGGGTAGCTGAACCTCAGTATAATGGCAGCTGATATCATATCATGTTTGCATCCACTACAAATTTCTACAATAGTATGTTGCAGAATTATGCAGAGTAGGGAGAAGTATAGCTCTTATGTAGTGAAACACTTCACTAACTATAAAATCTACAACAAACAATGAGTGCGTTGCCTTGTTTATATATATATTGGAATAATCAATTTCATGAAATGTTGTCCGGTAAAATTCATGAACCAGTTGGTTTGGGTGCAACCACATGTTCTGCTTTGAATGTTCAATGAACCTCTTTGGATTCTTAAGGTAATTGAGATTTTTTCTTTGTTCAGAAGTTGTGTATTGCTGTCATATCTTGTGTTGATTTGGTATTTGTAAATACATACCAAATCATCCTTTTCACTCTTTACACCTGTATATGACAGTCTGAAAAGGATAACTACGAAAGCAGGTGTTTCAATGGTGGAATTCAATGTATTCTATGGTGGAATCTGTTATCCTGGAAATCTCAGATTTTGACAATGGCTGGGCATCACACTTTTCATACTTATCTCTCTGCCATGCTGCAGTCTGAAAAGGATAACTACGAAAGCAGGTGTTTCAATGGTGGAATTCAATGTATTCTATGGTGGAATCTGTTATCCTGGAAATCTCAGATTTTGACAATGGCTGGGCATCACACTTTTCATACTTATCTCTCTGCCATGCTGCAATCATATCTCCTGATCAAATGGTCCATTCACACACAGATTTGGCTTGGTTATGTGGCTAATACACAGAAGTCCATGCAATATTTGGTAGATAATCCACTATTTGTTTCTCACCAAAGTATTGCTTCTTTTGTAGAATACCTCAAGATATGAAACTTAATATGCACTTAATGGCAGAGCAGACTCGATGGGCTGAATGGCCTCATTCTACTCCTATGTCTCATGGTCTTACGGTCATAATTTTCTTTGTGTAGATCACTTCTATTATTAAATTATAAATATATATTGAAACACAGTTAACCCACCTATTGCTATGTTCCTTTGATTTGTAAGTTCCTTGGTATACATTTTTATCTAATCTGTATATTTTCATCTCATTGTACCATATGCTTTCTGAGATGTTAAGCTATAAGATTGCTGTGAAATTAGTTTGTTCCTCAGTGCACCAAATTATTATAGTTTTTGATCCCACTCATGATAGCCGTTTAGAATGATCATTGTTGACTATCTCCTGCACCAACCAGCCAAAAGGAATGTACACAATGTCTGTACATTGACCTCATACAAAGTGTTACATATTAAATGTCTGATTTCCTAAAATGCAGTCCACTAAATATTGTACAAAAGTACAGGCTTCTCTTGATAAAAGGGAACAAATTCATGTGCATGATTCTCCTGAAGAACATTTATTAATGTGGACAAAAACATCATACAATTGTCATTTATTTTATATGCTTATTTAGAGGTTTGTTAAGGTTATTATAGACAGAGGTGGTAATGGGGACAAGCTCCCACTACCTATTAAATGCTCCCAATGGCATGCGCCTCTAAAACCCTCTGACAACCAAGTCCAACTCATGGCCTTCACATGTGGGTTAGCTACTAAGGCTCACGCATACAAATTGCTGGTGAACGTAGCAGACCAGGCAGCATCTATAGGAAGAGGTACAGTTGACGTTTCAGGCCGAGACCCTTCGTCAAGCTTCGGGGAACTGTTTCTGCTGACAGGAGGGGCAAAGGTGGATTACTGGTGCCTTAAAAGCAGTCGCTTCAGGCAGATGGGACTCATCAGCCGTGGTTTAAACCTCTGTTGCCTTACGGCTATAGCCACTCATGGGGAAGGCTTCGGAGTAAACCCCAAGGGAGCTAGAGTCCCTAAGGCAGTCCTACACTGAGTTCAATGCTGACAGGCAACTCCTGCGATGCTGCTGGTACCAAACTGTATCGGTCTCTGCCGTTCCTTTGGGTTCATCAGATGCGTGGAGAAGGGGAGCCTGCCACATGGGCAATAGCTTGCTCTCCATTTCGTACAGGCCAGGCTTGTGTATCTGGACAGCCAGGACCCAATATCCATGGTCAGCTCTGACCAACAGTCGCCCTCACCACACACTTAGAGATACAGCATGGAACAGGCCCTTCAACCCAAGCCACCTCGTAACCCACTGATTTAAACTCTAGCCTGATCATGGGACAATTTACAATGACCCATTAACCTACTAAATGTGCGTTTTTGGACTGGGAGAAGAAACTGGTGCATATGAAGGAAACTCACGGACTCGTGTGGTGAACCTACAGACTCCAAATCCACATCCACATAGGCAGGAATGTACAAAACTTGCTTACAGAGGATGCCGGAACTGAACTCGAAACTCCGATGCCCCGAGCTGTGATAGTGTCATCCTAACCACTATGCTACTGTGCCGCTCCACCTACCTTGTCAAGTGATCATCTTTCCTCTCCTCCAGACCCCATCCCCAACCCATGAGAATCAGGAATAGTAGTAGAGCTACTAGGACTTGATGTTTCAATCCCTATGGTAAGTCAGCACTCTCGATGTTGGCAGTGGGCTTGGAGTGGTGACAAGGAGGGAGGGTAGGTACGTCATCGGGCTCATCAGGTGGGCACCCTCCTTCTTTGACGTTTCGTTGATAAGCCCACAATGTCTCCAGAGGGCTCAACGGTGCTACCTGGCATCCCAGATACACCCCCCTCAGTTTCATACCTTCCTGTCTTCATCTTGCAGCGCAGTTGTTGTCTTTCCTTTTAATCCAAATCCAGTTGCTGCTTTCTTCTGCTGCATTTGACAAGGACTTGATTGCTTGTTGGAGGATGTGACCCCTCACCCCCATCTTCCTCAATAGACTGGGTGTACATGTAGCAACGAATACCCTCTATCCCACTTCTACAGGGAAAATCTTGGTCTTCCATAGAACTTAGTGAATTCTAATTGTTACATTTATATTATTTCTACTGGTAATGCACAAATATGTTCATGATGACATCTAAAATTAACTATAGATGATTTCTCTGCTGATCTTCTGTTAAGCTGTTTTCCATTTGACATCCTTGTCTTGTTTGTAACTTTTGGAAGCCTTTTTCTAGCTCAGGCATATTTTGTATTTAAGTAAAATGTGTCTGTGTTAAATTGTACTCGAAAATAAAATGATTGAATGTTTTGAATTATTTTGTAAAATCTATTTCAAAGTATAACACCAACTTCATGGGGGTCACAATAACAATTGTGACTCCAGTTTTTCAAGAGGTAATCAAATAAATATTGAAAGAGATGTTTGCTGGAATCACATGACATAGCCCCATGCGCCATTGTGCGAATGAATGGTGGCTCGACAATATCCCCTGCTGGTGCCTGTGGAGAACAGCCTCCAAATCTGAAGTTCTTGCTAAACAATGACATGATATATACCCTGTAGACTTTGAAGCTGCTCCTGAGGCAATACTGAAGATATTCTTAAAGTAATATTTATCATTAACGTGGTTATTGAGGGAAATGAATGATACAACTGTATGAATGATTTATTTTTTTAATATCTAGAAAAAGATGGAGAAATGTTTCGTAATACAAGAGATTCTGCGGATGCTGTAAATCTTGAGCAGCAACACACACAAAATGCTGGAGGAACTCAGCAAGTCAGACTCCATGTGTGGAGAGGAATAAAAGATGAACGGTTTCGACCCGAATCGTTGACTGTTTATTCCCCTCCTTAGAAAAGTGCAGGAGACATATTGACGTTTGAAAACAGAAAATGAAGGTTAACGTATTGTCTGCTGTTTGATAGATGAGCTGTTTTTATTTCAGATTTTTAGATTTTTCTGTTATTTCCTTTTCACATTAGTGGAATTTTGTTTTCTTTTTTCATGCTCCTGTAAATAACTACAATAGAGTTTTGACATTTGTAGAAAAAAAACGAATTTCCCACTATGATACTTGAAACTTAACTCAGTCCCCTCTACAGATATATTTTATCTCAGCTTCTTCATAATTTGATTGAAATAATCTGTCCATGTCTGCCGTATCACTCTCTTCTCCTTGCATCTCCGAGAGAAGCATCCTGGCCTGTAGGATTCTGCTACGTCTTTTTCTAGATTCTCTCCTTATTGTATATTCTGTGTTCACTATGTTCATGGACTGAGCCTTCTGTGCTAAAATGCAATCAGGCCCTTTGGCCCTCTGCATCTCTCCAGCCAATGTAGTGATTTAGATGGCTTTTAAATGTTGCTACTGTGCCTGCTTCAACTACAATTTCTGGCAGATCATTCCAAATATGCACCACCTTTTGCATGAAGTTTCTGCCACTGATAACCCTAATAGGTTAGATTTACCACAGTACATAATTATCTATTTAAATGTTTATTTTCCTTTTATATCATCTCAAGGTGTACTTAAGAATGTATAAATAATTGTAGTTTTATACATATAAAAAAATGGAAAAGGTTATATGTGTGAAAAATTTACATGATAATTGTGAATTCCTTATCCAAATAAAAATAAAATTAAAAAAAAAGAAATCTCTCACCTCTAAATTAATGCCCTTTTGTTTTTAGCACCCCTCCCTCAGGAAAAAGTTATGTCCTTTTGACAGATCCACGTCTCTCATTATCTTATGTACCTCAATCAAAGCACCCCCCTCAAACTCTATCGTTCCAGGGAACAGTACTTGTCCTTGTAACCTCTCCCTATAACTCAGACCTCTGAGGCCTGACAGCATCGTCATAAATCTTCTATGCACTCTTTCTAATTTAATGATGTCTTTCCTATAGCAGAGTGGACAAAACTGTAAGAGGTCCAATCAGCATCTGGAGCAGAGCACTTCAAAGAGGTACTCACAGGTCGGCAAAGCTAGTATAAAAGGAGAGCTTCAGGGGCATTCAATCATTCCAGAGGTCCATTCACTGTCGGGAGCAGAGCACTTCAAATTAAATAAAAGTACAGAAGGGGCAAGCGGAGCGGCCATTGTCGGGAGTAGGCCAACGTTGAGAGTAGGAGTGTCAGGCTTTGACTCAAGAGGCTTCAATGTGAAGAAGCTGAGATGAAAGGAACAGGTTAGAAGATTTGGTCTTGGTTGTCCATTGTACAGTGCAGGCAGGATGGCAGATATGGCAGTGGAATGCTCCTCCTGCAGGACATGGGAATTCATGGAACCTGACGGTCTCCCTGATGACTAAACCTGCGGGAAGTGCAGCCAACTCCAGCTCATGAAAGATTGCGTTAAGGAGCTGGAGCTGGAGTTTGATGAATTTAGGATCAGCCAGGAGGGACAGCAATTGATAGATACGACTTTTGAGCAGGTGGTTACTGTCGTTGCATGAATGAAGTCGCCGGAGAAAATTACTGGTAGATACAAGCTGCTTCTTTATTTGACAAAACAAGGTACAGCAGGCATCATATGGAGATGCTTTCAGTGGAAAGGTCTGCTGGCCCAACGTGGGGCTCGATATTTATGTGCTAAACACAAATGACATCTCCATATTTACAAAGTATAGTCAATGCTTTCTTTTGAAACTGCATACAAACTTCACACCTCCTGATTCACATCTATCCCACAGATGCCAGCATCATCTGGACTGGGATTCAGAGCTTTTAGGAATACATTTTCAAGGAACAGAAGACTGGTAGCCAAAGCCATTTGCTAAATGCAAATGACCTAAACCCAAAAATCCCTCCAACAGTTACACCGAGAGTACAGAATTTAGGGAGTAGATGGCTGAACACCGAGAGAGGTAAAGGGAGAAGGAAGTCAGTGCAGGGACACCCTGTGGCCATTCCCCTCAGCAACGAGTGTATTCCTTTTGGGGATGACCTATCCGGGCAAGGCAAGACCAATAGCACTGTGGTCGGCTCTGAGCCTCAGAAGGGTAGGGTGAAGTCAGGGGGAGCAATAGTCATAGGGGGACTTGATAGTTAGGGGGACCGATAGAAGATTCTGCGGCAGCAAAAGAGACACCAGGATAGTGTGTTGCCTCCCGGGTGCTAGGGTACAGGATGTCTCTGAGCGCTTGCAGAATATCCTTGAAGGGAAGGGTGAGCAGCCGGAGGTTGTGGTACATGTTTGTACCAACAACATAGGCAGGAGAAGGGTAGAGGTCCTGCGCAGTAAGTTCAGGGAGTTAGGAAGGAGGCTGAAGAGGAGGATGTCCAAGGTGGTAATCTCCAGATTACTCCCAGTGCCATAAGCTAGTGAAGGTCAGAACATGAAGATAGCACAGATGAATGAGTGCAGGGGTCAGGGTTTCAAGTTCTTGGATCAATGCAATCTTTTCTGGGGAAGGGGTGACCTGTACAAGTGAGACGGGTTGCACCTGAAATGGAGGGGAACCAATATCCTGGCGGGGAGGTTTGCTAATGCCATTGGGAAGGGGGTGCATTTGCAAGGGGGTGGGAACCAAAGTGAAGAGGCAGAAGATGGGGAGGCTGGTGCATAAATAGTGACAGCTTGTAAGGAGTTTTTGAGGAAGGATAGGCAGCTGGTAAAGCAAAGAAGCACTCAGTCAGATGGTTTAAGATGTAACACACATCAAAGTTGCTGGTGAACGCAGCAGGCCAGGCAGCATCTCTAGGAAGAGGTACAGTCGACGTTTCGGGCTGAGTCCCTTCGTCAGGACTAACTGAAGGAAGAGCTAGTAAGAGAAACGTCAACTGTACCTCTTCCTAGAGATGCTGCCTGGCCTGCTGCATTCACCAGCAACTTTGATGTGTGTTGTTTGAATTTCCAGCATCTGTAGAATTCCTCGTGTTATGGTTTAAGATGTGTCTATTTTAATGCAAGGAGCATCATAAATAAAGTGGATGAACTTAGTGCATGGATCAATGCGTGAAACTATGATATTGTGGCCATTATAGACTTGGATGACTCAGGTAGGAATGGCTGCTGAGTGTGCTGGGCTTTAGATGTTTCAAAAAGGACAGAGAGGAAGGCAAAGGAGGTGGGGGAGTGGCATTGCTGATCAGGGATAGTATCACAGCTGCAGAAAAGGAAAAAGTCATTGAGGGATTGTCTACTGAGTCTCTGTGGGTGGAAGTCAGAAACAGGAAGGGGGCAACAACTCTACTGGGTGTTTTGTATAGACCCCCAACAGTAACAAAGACATCGAGGAGCAGATAGGGAGGCAGATTCTGGAACGATGCAATAATAATAGGGCTGTTGTGATGGGTGATTTTAAATTTCCTAACACTGACTGGCATCTCCTTAGAGCAAGGGGTTTAAATGGGGTAGAGTTAGTTAAGTGTGTTCAGGAAGGTTTCCTGTTGCAATATGTAGATAAGCCAACAAGAGGAGATGTTGTACTTGATCTGGTATTGGGAAAAGAACCCAGTCAGGTGTCAGATCTATCGGTGGGAGAGCATTTTTGGAGGTAGTGATCACAACTCTACCTCCTTTACAATAGCGCTGGAGAGGGATAGGAGCAGACAATTTGGGAAAACCTTTAACTCGGGTAGGGGGAAGTACGATGCTATTAGGCAGGAACTGGGAACATAAAATGTTCTCAGGGAAATTTACAGAAGAAATGTGGCAAATGTTCAGGGAACATTTTGCTGGCGATTTGCATAGGTATGTTCCATTGAGACAGGGAAAGATTGATAAGGTAAAAGAACCATGGTCTACAAAGGATGTAGAAAATCTAGTTAAGAAGAAAAGCTTATGAAAAGTTCAAGAAACCAGGTACTGATAGAGCTCTAGAAAATTACAAGGATGCCAGCAAGGAGCTCAAGAATGAAATTAGGGGAGCTAGAAGGAACTGGACAAGATATACCACAGGCTGCTGTGGGAAGCAAGGGAGAAGATTGCTGAGCCTCTGGCGATGATCTTCGCATCATCAATAGGAGCAAGAGAAGTACCAGAGGATTGGAAGGTTGCATGCGTTGTTCATTTGTATAAGATAGGGAGTAGGGAATTACCCAGGAAATTATCGACCAGTGAGTCTGACTTCAGTGGTGGGCAAGTTGTTGGAGAAGATCCTGAGAGGCAGGATTTATGAGCATTTGGAGAGACATAATCTGATTAGAGATAGTCAGCATGGTTTTGTCAAGAGCAGGCCTTATGAGCCTGATTTAATTCTTTGAGGATGTAACAAAACACATTGGTAGAGCTGTGGATATAGTGTATATGGATTTTAGTAACGTATTTGATAAGATTCCCTATGCAAGGCTCATTCAGGAAATAAGGAGACGTGGGATTCAAGGAGACTTTGCTTTGTGGATCCAGAATTGGCTTGACCACAGAAAGCAAAGAGTGGTTGTGGATGGTTGGTATTCTGCATGGTGACCAGTGGTGTTCCTCAGGGATCTGTTCTGGGACCCCTCCTCTTTGTGATTTTTATAAATGACCTGGATAAGGAAGTAGAAGGGTGGGTTAGTAAGTTTGCTGATGACACAAATGTTGTGGATAGTGTGGAGGGTTGTCAGAGGTCATAGTGAGACATTGTTAGAATGCAAAACTGGGCTGAGGAATGGCAGATGGAGTTCAACCCAGAGAAGTGTGAAATGGTTCATTTTAGTTGGTCAAATTTGAAGATAGAATATGATATTAATGGTAAGACTCTTGGCAGTGTGGAGGATCAGCGAGATCTTGGGGTCCATTTCAATAGGATACTTGAAGCTGCTGTGCAGGTTGACAGTGTTGTTAAGAAGGTGTATGGTGTGTTGGCCTTCATCAACCATGGGACTGAGTTCAAGAGCCATGAGGTAATGTTACAGCTTAGAAAACCTTAGACCTCACCTGGAGTACCGTGTTCAGTTCTGGTCACCTCATTACAGGAAGAATGTGGATACCATAGAGAGAGCGCAGAGGAGATTTACAAGGATGTTGCCTGGATTGGGGAGCATGTCTTATGAGAATAGGTTGAGTAAACTTGGCCTTTCCTCCCTGGAGCGACGGAGGATGAGAGGTGACCTGATATAGGTGTATAAGATGATGAGAGGAATTGGTCTTGTGGATAGCCAAAGGAATTTTTCCCAGGGCTGAAATGGCTAACATTAGAGGGCATAGTTTTAAGGTGCTTGGAATTGGGTACATGGGGGATGTCAGAAGTAAGTATTTCACACAGAGAGTGGAGGGTGCATGGAATGCACTGCCAACAAAGGTGGTAGAGTCTTTTAAGAGACTCTTAGATAGGTACATTGAGCTCAGAAAAATAGAGGGCTATGCACTAGGGAAATTCTAGGCAGCTTCTAGAGTAGGTTACATGGTCAGCACAACATTGTGGGCCGAATGGCCTGCAAAGTGCTGTAGATTTCTATGTTTCTATGTAATACTCCAAATTGGCCTCACCAACATCTTTTAATTGTAATATAACTTCCCAACTTCTATACTCAGTGCCCTGACTGATGAAGGCCAACATGCTAATTCTTCATCATCTTACCTACAGTACCTACGATGCTGCTTTCAGTAAACAATGCCCTTCACTCCTGAATCCCTCAATTCCCAGAGCCCTGCTATTCATTATTATTTGCCATTGTAAGTCCTTCCCTGGTTTGATCAATCAAAATGCAATATCTCTTATTTATCTGGATTGAAAGCTATTTGCCAATCCTCAACCCATATACCTAGCTGATCAACGTTACCCTGTAATTTTTCACGACCTTCTATACTGTCTGCAACATCATCTAGTTTAACATCATCTACAGACTTACTAACTTTCACAAGCAAATCATTTATATAAATTACAAACCACAAAATTTCCAGCACTGACCCTGTGGCATACTATTAGACAGAGGCCTACTGTCAGATAAACAAGACAACATCTACTGTCCTATCCTCATTTACCCTCTTGGTTAGTTCCTCAAAGAACTTCTAGAGATTTGTCAGACATGACTTCCCACCCACAAAGCCACACTGACGTAGTGAATCAGATCCCGTTTCTCCAAATGTTGAGAGATCATATCCCTCAAAATCCGCTCCAGCAAACTACACCCTGCCAATGTCAGAACCACTAGCCTGTAGTCTCCTGGCTTGTTTTTATTATCCTTTTTAAACAATAGCACCACATTACCCGCCATCCAGTTCTTCAGAACGTCACCTGTGACCAGAGGTGAAGCAAGTGTCTCTGAAAATTTTTCCTGAGCTTCCCAAAAAGTCCAAGAATGTACAAGATCAGGCTTTAGGAATTTACCCACTTTAAGGCTTATAATACCTCCTCCCTGTTAATTTGTATATGCCCAAGACAACACTCTCATATCCCCCATTTCCTTAACTTCCATCTTTTTTCCCTGAAGGTGAATATTCATTCGACATCTCTCTAATTCGGTTTGGTTGTATCCACAGGTGGCGATGCTTAGAGGATCTATTGTCTCCCTAGCAAACTTTTCACTGCGAATATACACATAGAATCACTTGGGATTTTTTCTCACCTTGCCTGCCAGCTCCCTCTCATATCTTCTTTTCTCCCTCCTAATTTCTTCCTTATGTGCAGTCCTACACTTCTTGTAATCACCTAGAGATTCTCTCGTTCCCAAACTTACTGGAACTGTGAGGCAGCAATGCTGTGCTGTACCATTCTGCCATTCCCTGTAACGGGATTAATTGCTTGTCTCTTCACATTGTTTTAGCAAGTGCTTTCCTGTCAACACTTCCTCATCTCCTTTCATCTGCACACTGTCCCTTCCAAGGATATCATGTTAGATACCATGGAGTATACGACGATCTCCAGTTTTATCTCTATTGCCCTTTTCTTGACTCTCTGGTCTCTGTGTATTGGGCTTGCTTCTTTAACCTCCAGTCTGTGTGAATGACAACTTCTCCAGTTAAGTGAGTGAAAGACCAAAGCCATTTTTCTGGTCATCGCTATTAAATCTGCCCACTCTCTGTTGTTCAGCTTTCACCATTACAAACAAATAGGCTATTTCATTTAACCCATATCCAGGATTTTAGCCCCTCCAACCACGATCACATAGCCCAAATGTTTTCGTCTTTGAAACATACAGTAGATTTTATATGAAGAATATTATCAAAGGAAGATTATTTATTCATTATTTGTAGGATGATAAAACTCATGGTACTTCAATATTACATTGCCAGTGGGGATTCAACCTGATATGGAACTAGCAAAGTGTGAAATTACTGGTTCCAGAGAATTTTCTGTTCTGGAAATATTGGCTTCCGTTCCCACAGGCAGTTTAGAAAATTTACAGGATAACTCACCCATCCCTGAAGCTAGTTACATTTCAATTTTTCTGAAAACCAATGCAATCAGTAATTATTTGTTTTCAAAATGCAATTTAAAAAAACTGTAAATGGTCAATTAGATCATGTTGCAAACATTTTCACCTGTCTTATTAGTCAGTCAGAATATGAAACTGACCCTAATCCTATCACCCTTACTGGGGCATTGGCCGCTGACAGAAGCTCGACAGAGTCCTCTGCCCTGGGCCTGTCTTTCAAGATATGCCCAGGTGTAGTCCATCAAAAATCCTTCCTCTCCAAGGGATGAGGTCTTTGGATCTTCTGTTGGAGTTTCTGCAGCATTGGGTTTTTACAGGATAGGGTTGTTAGCCTCGTATCCAACCCTCTCCCTTTTGCAGCTGGGTTTGAGACAGTGTAAAAGAGAGTTAATCCTATTATGATACTTTAAACCGGGCATTACAAACCTTTTTTATGCGATGGAGGAGGAACTAAAGATAGCGCCAGAGGGAGACTTCTCCCAGTCCATCTGTGAAAATGCTTTCAATTCTTCTTTCTAATGGCTTTTTTCCTTTCCAAGGTGGCTGGGGTCCTGTCAGAGTCCGTG
Source organism: Mobula hypostoma (assembly GCF_963921235.1). Taxonomy (NCBI): domain Eukaryota; kingdom Metazoa; phylum Chordata; class Chondrichthyes; order Myliobatiformes; family Myliobatidae; genus Mobula; species Mobula hypostoma. Next base: position 65,261,103 of record NC_086103.1, on the reverse strand, counting down.
ATCTACAGCTGCGCTCAAACTGCAGTTCTTCACGGCAGTGGGTTCCCACTCTCGGAGCTTGCTGAGTGGCCTAGTGTTTTGGATATCTCCAGGAGCGGCCTTGAAGACATATGCCTTCGGGGTGTGGCCTCGTGCCACCCGATTCCTCACCGGTGTCGCCGACCGTAGTGCCATGGGAGATTGGAACAGCAAGACAGCGGGTGCGGCCGTCAGAGGCCTCTGCACTTGAGCGACCTCGCTCTGTCTCTCAATGGGAAGAGAAAGGTTGCCGCCGGTTCTTGAGTCGGAGAAACTCGAAATAAAGCGACCCTGCAGATTGTAACATCACAACAGTGAGCTGTCGGTCTCCCCTCTTGCTGTGGCGGGGGTGATACCTCTTGCTCTCCCTTGTAACTGAGAGAGAGAGCCTGTGACATGTCAAACTGTTGGGCTGATGGACTTTAGATCGTGGTCTCTTTGGGGCTTTGCTATTGCTTGCATGCCGGGTGGTGGGGGGAGGGGAGGAGGCCTGATACTTTGTTGCTGCGTGTGTGTGGGAAGAGGCAGGGGGGCTTTGGGGGTCTAACTTTTCCCTGTTATTCATTCTTTGGGGTTTTTCTTCTGTTTTTGTGGATGTTTGCAGAGACTAAGAATTTCAGGTAGTATACTGTAAACGTACCCTGATATTAACTGGAACCACTGAACTACTGACCCAGACTATTAACCATGGAGGCCATGGACCCCAGGTGGGGAACCCCTGCTTTAATCTAATGGTCACAGGCTGTAAGCCACTTCCATCTCTGATAAGTGTGAAACCAATTTCAAAATGTAAATTGTGCATGGTATCACGGGACTATCAGTTACTCTTCACCACCATATTTGATTGTGCCTCTCCGCCAGCTTTGACAGAGGGTTGATATCTAATGAAGCACTATAGATTAATTTGTGGAAAGCCAGCCAATGTGCCCATTTATTTTGTTGGTTTTGCAATGCACGGTTAGGTATTTCATTTCTTGTGACAGCAAAACTTCCTGTGAAATGCCCCACAAGGTACACTAAGAATGTAGAATTGTAGAATCAAAACATGGGAGAGATTAGCAGAAAAGAACATCTAATTCTGCTTGGTTTAAGTTGAAGCTGGATTTTTAAAATTATTTCCCTGTAGCTTTTCGTTTTCCTCTTTTTAAGGTTTCCGTTAATCTCCCTTGTGCCTCATTAGGCAGCTGAAAGGAAGGACAAGAGAACCACAGCCTGACAGCATAAGAAATTCTGCTGATGCTGGAAATCCAGAGCAACACATACAAAATGCTGGAGGACCTCAAAAGCATCTGTGGAAATGAATAAATAGTCTATGCTTTGGGTTGAGATGCTTTATCAGGAGTTTTTTTTATCAATCTTGTCCACTGTAGTGTTGCAAACATCTACCAAACTTTCCAAAGCACTGGGGCGAATGAGAAAGTATTCAATCTTTCAACTGATATTGGATTTCTAGCATCTCTAATTTTTGCCTCTAAATCGGTAAATATATTTTCAGTAAAAATACAGAAAGCATTTACAATGTTGCTGTGAGTCCATAAGACAAAGGAGCAGAATTAGGCCATTCAGCCCATCGAGTCTGCTCTGCCATTTCATCATGGTTGATTGCGGATCCCATTCAACCCCATACACCTGCCCTCTCACCATATCCCTTGATGTCCCGAACAATCAGGAATCTATCAACTTCCGCTTTGAATATACCCATGGACTTGGCCTCCACCGCAGTCTGTGACAGAGCATTCCACAGATTCACCACTCTTCGGCTATAAAAATATCCTCCTAACTTCTGTTCTAAAAGGTCACCCCTCATTTTTGAGGCTGTGCCCTCTAGTTCTGGGTACCCCCACCAGAGGAACCTTCGCCTCCACATTCACCGTATCTAGTCCTTTCGACATTTGGTAGGCTTCAATGAGGTCCCCATGCATTCTTCTAAATTTCAGTAAGTACAGGCCGTGTAAGTAACAGCAGTCAACAGCAATTGTGCACTATTGTTCAGTTAGCAGCTTGGTAGAAGGATCATCCTTGTTATGTGGCCCCATTTTATGGTCTATTGAATGCTCATGAATTCAGTTTGTGGTGTGGCTGTGCATGTCTTGCTATGAGCACCATCTGGTGGTTTTTAATAGGAGATCGTTTCTGTCAAATTAGTGGTGGTTACTCAATTTCTTTTGCAGGGCACTTCACAGAAATAAATACAACTTGATGATGTAAAGATGGCATCCTCATTAATAATGCAATTATATGCTCCTCTATATGAAACCACAAGCAGAACAGTTATGTTGATCAAAACACTGATTACAAAAATTGTGCCAAAAATCAAACGAAATAGATTGACCAATCAATTCAGAAACAGGTTTATTATTAGCCTTATATGATGTGAAATCTGCTGTTTTATGGCATCTGCAGGATGGTGTAAAAATATAAAATGACAAATTATTCAATAAATAGTACAAAGAAAAGGAATAATGAGGTAATGCTCATGGGTTCATGGACCATTCAAAAAACTGAAGGCAGAGAAAAAAGCTGTTCTCAAAATGATCAGTATAGGTTTTCAGTCTCCTGTTCTTCCTCCCCAATGGTACTTACAAAAAGTGGGCATGTCCTGGATTGTGGGGATTGAAGAGGGCCTGTCCTCGATTGTGGGGATTGAAGAGGGCTTGTCCTGGATTGTGGGGGTTGAAGAGGACCTGTCTGGGATTGTGGGGATTGAAGAAGGCCTGTCCTGGATTGTGGGGGTCGAAGAGGGCCTGTCCTGGATTGTGGGGGTCGAAGAGGGCTTGTCCTGGATTGTGGGGATTGAAGAAGGCCTGTTCTGGATTGTGGGGGTTGAAGAGGGCTTGTCTTGGATTGTGGGGGTTGAAGAGGACCTGTCTGGGATTGTGGGGATTGAAGAAGGCCTGTCCTGGATTGTGGGGGTCGAAGAAGGCCTGTCCTGGATCGTGGGGGTCGAAGAGGGCCTGTCCTGGATCGTAGGGGTCAAAGAGGGCCTGTCCTGGATTGTGGGGGTCGAAGAGGGCCTGTCCTGGATTGTGGGGGTCGAAGAGGGCTTGTCCTGGATTGTGGGGATTTAAGAAGGCCTGTTCTGGATTGTGGGGGTTGAAGAGGGCCTGTCCTCGATTGTGGGGGTCGAAGAGGGCCTGTCCTGGATCGTAGGGGTCAAAGAGGGCCTGTCCTGGATTGTGGGGGTCGAAGAGGGCCTGTCCTGGATTGTGGGGGTCGAAGAGGGCTTGTCCTGGATTGTGGGGATTTAAGAAGGCCTGTTCTGGATTGTGGGGGTTGAAGAGGGCCTGTCCTCGATTGTGGGGGTTGAAGAGGGCCTGTCCTGGATTGTGGGGATTGAAGAGGGCTTGTCCTGGATTGTGGGGATTGAAGAGGGCCTGTCCTGGATTGTGGGGGTTGAAGAGGTGGGTGTCACCATCTTGAGGTACCACTTCTTGAAAGTGTGTTTGATGTTAAAATGGTTTGCGCCTGAGATGCAGCTGGCTGATTTTACAAACCTCTGAAACTTCTTGCTATCCTGTGTATTGAGGGCTCCATAACAGGTGGTGATACAATCAGTCAGCATGCTCTATACGCTACATCTATAGAAATTTATAAGAGTGTTTGGTGACATACAAAATCCATTCAAACTCTTAATGAAGTAGAGCTACTGGCATATTTTCTAATTAATTGCATCAATGTGTTGAATCTAGGACAAATCCTTGGAGCTGTTGACACCCAGGAACTAAAAACTACTCATTCTTACTACTCATTTTTTCCACCATTGACCCCTGCATGAAGACTGGTGAGTACTCTCCCAAATTCTCCTTTATCTTGCCGATGTTAAGTGTGAGGCTGTCTTGTGTACCACTCAGCCAACCAATCTGTCTCTTTCCTGTATACTTCCTCGTGACCATCTGAGATTTTACCAACAACATTGGTGCTATCTGCAGATGTACTGTATTGATGGCATATGACACGTCCTAGTCACACACTCGTGTGTAGGGCAGTGCGCCAAGCACACATTCTTGAGGTGCACCTGTGTTGATTGTCAGTGAGGAGAAGATTTTATCAGTGATCCGTACTGACTGTGGTCTCCTGATCAAGAAGTTGAGGATTGAGTTGTAAAGGAACATACAGAGGCCCAAGTTTAGAAGCTTGGTGATTAATACTGAGGGGATGATGGTATTCTCTGCCGAATTGTAATTAGTGAACAGCAGCATGATGTAGGTTTTGCTGTTGTCTAGGTGAGGAGTGGAGAGCTGGTGTCATTATATCTGGTAGACTGATGCGATAATGGTGATTTGCAGCAACTCAGTTGCCTGCATAGATGAGTATATCACTACCATGGCAGATTTGATCAGCAAGTATGTTGAAGACTGTGTACCAAAGAAAACAATCCAAGTGTTTGCAAACCAGAAATCATGGATGAACTAGGATATCCACTCTCCTCTGAAGTCTTGGTCTGCACTATGTGAATCAGCTGATCCTTACCATCCTAAGAAATCAAAATCAAACCTCATGTAAAGCTATCAGAGATGCTAACAGACAGTACCAATCACACATCGAGTCTTAGTCCAGCCATCAGCTGTGGTGGGGCTTACATATTATAATGAGTTACAAAGCAAATTCGGGCAGCATTGGCAACAGCAGCACATCCCTTCCCGTTGAGTCCAACACACTCTATGCACATTTTGATCAGAAGAGAATGGGTATGTCACCGCCCACTCTGACAGTCTCCAGTACACAGGAATCTACTATCATTGTTGCGGATGTGAGATCAGTCTTCCAGAAAATAAACTCGTAGAGAGCATCGGGCCTGGATGGTGTCCTGGCTATGTCCTTACATCTTATGCAGTTTAGCTAGCAGGGATGTCTTAAAACTTTCCCCACTTCTGGCTGTGGTTCCCTTCTGCTTCAGGAAGACTATTTTCATCCTGATACCCAAGGAAAACAAGATAACATGCCTTAATGATAACCACCCAGTTGAACTAACATTTACCATTATGACGTGCTTTGAGAGGCTGGTCATGGCACACATTAACTCTGGCTTTTGAGACAACTTTGACCCATCAATTTTGTCTATGGTGGACACCATCTCTCTAGCCTTACATTCATCTCTGGAGCATCTAGACAGTAAAGATACTGAGATCAGACTATTGTTTATTGACTACAGCTCTGCCTTCAATAATATCAGTCTAAAAAAACTTACCATTAAACTCCAGACACTGAAAGTTAATGCCTCCCTCTGTAACTGGATCCTTAACTTTCTGACCACCAGACTGCAATCAATAAGGATACACAGCAATACCTCCGCCATGATTACTCTAAATACTGGTGCCTCACAAGCTGTGTCCTCAGCCCTCTACTTTACTCTGCACTCATGACTGCATGGCCAGATTCTACTCTAACTCCCTTTGCAAGTTTGCAGATGATACAACTGTAGTGGGCCTGACCACAAATAAAGATGAGTCTGACTACAAGAAGGAGACGGAAAGCTTAGTGACATGGTGTCAGACAAGTTTTCCCTCAATGCCAACAGATCAAAAGAGCTGGGTGATTGACTTCAGAAGGGTGGTGGGTGATGCACATGCTCCTGTCTACATCAATAGCTGTTGAGATTGAGAGGGTTGACAGCTTCAAACTCCTATGTGTGAACATCACCAATAATTTGTCCTGGTCCATTTGGGTGGATTGCTTCATGACACATGATTGTTCTTGAAGTTCTCATTCTCTTTGGGCCTCTTGAAGAAGGCACATTTCTTATCTTTTATTGGTCAACCCTTTACCTGTTTCCTGGAGTTGTTGATTGGAAGCCTGGAAGTATTGAAAATGGCAATGGAATTGTTTTATTATTGTGACATGTACTGATATTCAGTCAGAATCTTGTCTTGTATACTGTTCATACAGATCAGACCATTACACAGTGCAAGGAAAAACAAAACAAAGTACATAATAAAGTGTAGCTGCTACAGAAAAAGTGCAGTGCAGTGAAACAATAAAGTGCAAAAACACTTCTGCTTCAGGAAAACTACAGTCATCCTGATACCCAAGGAAAACCAGATAACGTGCCTTAATGATAACCAGCCAGTTGAACTAACATTTACCATTATGACATGCTTCGAGAGGCTGGTCATTGCACACTTTAATTCTGGCTTTTGAGACAACTTCATCCCATCCATTTTGTCTATGGTGGATGCCATGAGGTAGCCTGTGATGTCAGGAGTCCATCTTATAATATTAAGGAACCATTTAATATACTTATGACAGTGGGGTAGAAGCTGTCCTTCAGCTTGATGTTATGTGCTTTCAGGATTTTGAATCATCTACTCAATGGACGAAGAGAGAAGAGAGTATGTCTGGACTGGGTGAAGTCTTTGATGATACTGGCTGCTTTACTGAAGCGGTGAGAAGTATAGACAGAGTCTTTGAAGGGAGGCTGGTTCCTGTGATATGTTTAGCTATGCTCACAACTCTCTGAAGTTTCTTGTGGCCACATGCAGAGCAGTTGCCATACCAAACTGCTATGCATCTAGATAGGATGCTGACTATGATATATCGCTAAAAATTGGGAAGAGTCAACAAGAAAATCCCAAATTTCTTTAACAAGAGAAAATCTGCAGATGCTGGAAATCCTTCAGCAGGTCTCGGCCTGATACGTTAACTGTACTTTTTTCTATAGATGCTGTCTGGCCGTCTGAGTTCCTCCAGCATTTTGTGTACGTTGCCCAAATTTCTTTATCCTCCTCAGGAAGTAGAGGCATTGATGAGCATCCTAGGCTGCGGTATCTACATGGTTGGATCAGGACAGGCTATTGGTGATGTTTACTCCTAGGAACTTGAAACTCTTAATCTTCTCAACTGCAACACCATTGATATAGACAGGGGGATGTCCACCATTCCCCTACCTGGAACCAATGACAAGATCCTTTGTTTTGTTGATATTGAGAAGAAGTTTGTTCAGAGTTTGAAGTTTAATTTTATTGTCAAAGTACGCAAGTATGCATGTATAATACAATATTGATACTTGTCTCCTTAGTAACATGTTGTCATGGCGTCATGTTCCTAAACTCTCTGTCTCCTTCCTGTACTCCAACATATCCTTATTTGAGATATGGCTCACAAGGGTGGTATTATCTTCAAACTTGTTGATGAAGTTAGTGCAGGGACTGGCCATGCAGTCATGAGTGTATCGGAGGAGATTAGGGTGCTGAGGGTACAACTTTGTAGAGCACTAATGTTAAGGATAATAGCAGTGGAGATGTGGCTGCATATTCTTACCGATTGCAGACTATTGGTCAGGAAGTGAAGGATCCAGTTGCAGAGGGAGTTTGGTAATGAATTTATTTGGAATTAAAGTATTGGAGGCAGAGCTGTGGTCGATAAGCAATAGTTTGATTGGGAGTCTTTACAGTTCAGATGCTCCAGATATGAGTGTAGGGTCACAGAGATGGTGTCCACCATAGACCAGTTTTGGGGGTAGGCAAAATGCAGAGTAGGTAGAGTTGGTTTGGAAGGCTGGAGATAATTCATGTCACGACCAGTCTTTCAAAGCACTTTATGTCAAATCCACTGGGCAATAGTAGCTAAGGCACATAATCTTGCTCTTGATAGGTACTTGGATGATAGCGGTCTCCATAAAGCAGGAAGGAACCACAGACTAAAGCAGCGAGAGGTTTAAAATGACTGCACATAACCTACAGTTCATTTTAATAATATATAAAGTGCCAGCTGATCTGCGCAGGATCTGAATACATAGTCAGTGGTACCATCTGAGCTGGATGTTTTTTTATGAGCTCACTCTCCAAAAACCGATCCTACGTCTGCATTGGAAGCTATCAGGGTGAGCGGTGACATACCCATTCCTTTCTGTTCAAAATATGCATAGAATGTGTTACGTTTATTCGGAAGGGACGTGCTACTGACAGCAATGCTGCTTGACTTTGTTTAGAAACTACTTATAGCATGTAAACTCTGTCAAATCTGATGGCTGCTCTAGGATCAGTTTTGGACTGGTATTGTCTGTTAGCATTTCTTATAGATTTATGCAGGTTGCATTTCAAGGTCAGGGTCACCTGATCTGAATACCGCAGACCTCGACTACAGTATGGTGTGGATCTTCTGCTGTGGTTTCTGGTTTGGCACACAGTCCTCAACAAACTTACAGATAAAGTCTGTGATGGTTGTACTATACTCATTTAGGGTGGCAGGTGAATTTTGAACACAAGCCAGTCTACTGATTCAAAGCATCTGTTTCCTCAGATCAGGACTGTATAAATTTCTGATTTGAATCCTCCTCTTTCAACTTCCACTTGAACGCAAACAGATCTCTGATGAATTTCTTTTTATGGTTGCCCACCACTGATATCCCTTGAACCTTGGTTGCATTGTTGGTGTCTGCATGTCCATGTGTGCAATTAATAGCACCTTGTAGCTTTGGACATCTCATTGGACTTGCAAGTGGAAAGCCATCTCATTCTGGCTATGATTGAACCATGGGAAATTTACTTAGTTGCTGACAACGTCAAACAATATACCTACGACCCACTTGTGCATATATGTATTGGTGTTTGGAAGATCACAGATTCTTGCAAGGAACCAGAGGTAGAATAGTTAATGTGATACACATCTGTTGTTCCTTAGTTATCAGGTTCAGTGGAGAGAAGGTATTCTGTCAGCAGTATAGGGATATGCATTGTTAAAAATTAATATCAGCTTGTGAAACCCACTCTTCAAAGAAGGTGAGCAATTAGACCACAGCCTGTATCCCTGCATTATGCACAATACCTCACACACACTCAGCCTTTCTTCCATGCAGTTCTGTCATGTTTTCCCTCTCCTCTGTACATTCTGATCCCAGCGCAGCAGGCAACAGGTGCTGTGCACAGAACATTGACGGTTCTCTTCCTCCATGAATGCACTCAACCCACCTCCATTCCTGATCTTGTCCATTTAAAAGTACTCAAGGTTGAAAACATAACAATATTGGCAGAAGGAACTGAAGCAATAAATGTAATAGTGAGGAGTCATTCAGACAGGTAAATGAGAAATTTAAAAATCCACCAACAGCTGTCAAATCTGCCTCTGCTTTACTGATCAGTTTCTCAAGTTTTCAGATGTCTTAAATTGGGAGCACAGTAAAACCAATTTCCTAAGAAAATCAATGTCTACGCAAACATGGATTAACAGCACCTATAGGTAACCACTTAGTTACAGTCCTTAATTCAACAAAGACAGCAGCTGTGTATCATCCAATCCCACTGACGTAAACCCAAAGTCAATGAGATAGAAATGATTTGTTTCTCAAAATACAGTATGCAGCAATGCAATCCATTCATTCCTTTTATCTCTCCTGTGCATATATGTGAGAGTGTGCACAGATATACTTAATATAACCTATCGGTCATGATAAGTATTGTTTCAGTATTGAGTAGTTCTGTAAAATTTGATTTTTTTGTTAGCTGTGAGTTTAATTCATAGGTACTTTGCAATGTTAGGTGTTGCTGGCATTTTCATCACTCAAGGCAGGTTTATTCTGTATGTGTAAATATTAAAATGAACATTTACTGGCGTGAAGCAGCACTTAACAGGTGGCTTGAGGTATAGTGTTCCAAGATTTATTTGAACAGTTGTCATGTTCTCTAGAAAACAAGGTGCTGCTTACCTAAAGGATACTGGTGGGACTACGAATCCCAATGAATTCCTTCGTCACCATGTGCCATGTTTTGACATATGCATATTGAAAAACATTGTGGTTGTGGATTTCATTATAAGTATTAGGTTATTGTCCCTCATAACTTGCTACAGAAGAATGTACCTTTCTTTTTTTATAAGGGTCAATTAAGTTTCTTAATGGATATTCATAACTGGACAGTGATTGCCTTCCTCGCAGACTGAGTTCCAAACACAAGAGATTCTGCAGATACTGGAAATCCAGCGTAACACACACAAGATGCTGGAAGAACTGAGCAGGTCAGCCAGTATCAATGGAAATGAATAAAGAGTCGAGGCTTTGGGCTGAGATCCTTCTTCAGGACTGGGAGAAGTCTGAGTTCTGTTTCTGGAATGTGCTCAGGTAGTTAGCCTCAATGATTTAACTGGGATTATCACTAAAAGTACTAGGTACTGTTGGTCAGTGAATTTCTGAGGCTGGAAATATGGCCATGTTTGTTATTCCTGATTCTGCTTGTTGTGGATAAAGATCAACTTGAGGAGTGAAGCAGTAGACACAACAAGCCTTTATTCATCAATAAAAGCAAACGTGTGGGGGTGATAAGGTGAGGGAGTCCCCTGAGAGTCAAAGTATAATGTGTCTTAATACACTTTGAATTCAGGGATAAAGTGTTACAGATGATTGATAGTCCATCAGATATGACCATGACCAGTACTTTTAATGAGGCTGTCGGGTTTCGGTGGGACTCAAGTGCAGACCAACGAATACTTTTTCACCAGGATTTATTAGGGAGCGCAAAGGCAACAGTCTTTCAAAAACAGAAGGCGGGCACGAATCCAAAATGGCAGGCAGAAGTCTTACCAGGAAAGGCGGTCAGGCGAGGGCAGACAATCCAGAGCACACAGGCAAAAATCAGGTCCAGGAACAGGCAAAATCCAAAACACAGAATCAGGCAAAATCAGTTGGCAGAAGTCGCAATGACAGGCTAGGATGACACAGGTCGGAACTGGGATGAACTGGCAGAGAATGCTAGTCAAGGTAGGGTTTAAATGGACAGGGTAATGAGTGAAAATTAGAAACAGGTGGGTGCAAATGAGGAGACAAGCAGGTAATTGGAGGGAGTCCAAAAAAAGAAAGGGACTGGGCTAGAACCCACATGGCCACATAAAAGAAAACAGAAATTAAAGACTGTCATGATCCAGAGCTACCAGCAGAGGCCCTTTGACCTAATGTTCAGGCTGGATCCTTAACAGTAACCCCCCCCCCCCCCAACACCTCACGGGCATCTCCAGATGCCCTTCTTGCTGGTACAGGGTGGCTCCTATGCAAGTCCTTAATGAGAGAGGGATCCAGGATATCTCGAGCAGGAACCCAACATCTCTCTTCAGGGCCATAGCACTCCCAATCAACGAGGTATTGCAGTCCATGACCTCTGCGTCGAACATCCAGTAATCGGCGCACAGTGAAGGTCTCTGAGCCATCGATGAGACGGGGAGGGGAGGGGGCTTGGGGGTGGGACAGAAGGGGCTGCAGACAAAGGGCTTAATCCTTGAAACAGAATGTAGGATGGATTCTGCGAAGGGTAGGGGGTAGTTTTAGACGTACTGCCGAAGGGCTGATCACCTTGGTGATGGGGAAAGGTCCAATGTAGCATGGCCCCAGCTTGCGGGAGTCCACCTTCAAGAGGATGTCACGCGAAGATAACCACACCTTCTGACCCTGGCAGTAATGGGGTGCCTCGATGCGGTGACGGTCTGCTTGCTGCTTCTTTCTGGTTGTAGATTGAAGCAGCGCCTTTCGGGCTCGTCTCCAGGTCCGTGAACACCTCTGGACAAACACTTCGGCTGAGGGAACGCCCACTTCCTCCCCCGAGACGCGAATAAGGGGGGTTGATAGCCAAGACAGCACTGGAACGGTGATAAAGCTGATGAAGCAGAAGGCGAAGAATTAATGGCGTGCTTGACCCAGGGAAGTTGCTGACTCCAAGAGGAAGATTCCTGAGACGTCACACAACGGAGCATCACCTCCATCTGCTGATTAGCCCGCTCAGTCTGGCCATTACTCTGTAGATGAATCCCAGATGAGAGGTTAACCCTGATCCCGAGTAGTTTGCAAAAGGCCCTCCAAAAGTGGGAGATAAATTGCGAACCTCTATCAGATACCACTTCAACGGGGAGACCGTGAATACGGAAAACATGCTGAATCACCAGGTTGGCAGTCTCCTTGGCAGAGGGCAGCTTGGGAAGGGGAACTAAGTGGACCGATTTGGAAAAACGATCCACTATGGTAAGAACAGTAGTGTTACCATCAGATGGAGGGAGTCCGGTGACAAAGTCCAGTGCAATGTGTGACCAGGGCCTTTGAGGAACTGGCAGGGGTTGCAGGAGACCAGTTGGTGGCTGGCTGGAGGTCTTGTTCTGTGCACAGACTGGGCAGACAGAAATGAAGCTCTCAACATACTTCCTCAGAGATGGCCACCAAAATCTTCGACTGATGAAAGCTGTCGTGCATCTGATGCCAGGGTGACATGCCAGTCTGGAGGTGTGTCCCCACTGGAGAACCTGGGAGTGGACAGACTGGGGAACATACAATAGATTAGCAGGGCAAGCACTGGGAACAGACTCACCCTGCTGGGCAGACTGGACCACAGATTCAATTTCCCACTGTGCTGCAGCAACCAGACATTGCTTAGGGAGAATGGTCGTAACCTCGCGCGCCTCGTTAGTTGTTGGAAACTGCCTGAAGAGAGCGTCAGGCTTGCTGTTCTTAGAGCCAGGATGGTAGGCCAGAGTGAATCTAAAACGGGCAAAAAACTGGGACCACCGAGCCTGGCGGGAGTTGAGGCCTTTGGCTGAACGGATATATTCCAGGTTCTTGAGATCCGTGCAGACTAGAGAAGGAGTAGTCGTTCCCTCAAGCCAATACCACCATTCCTCAAGAACAAGTTTAACAGCCAATAACCGATGTCATAGTTGCATTCTGCGGGCGTAAATTTGTGGGAAAAAAAGGCTCACGGGTGTAGCTTGTCGTCCTCTGCTGAACACTGTGACAGTATAGCCCCTACTCCAACATCAGAGGCGTCAGTCTCTACAATAAACTGCCTTGTAGGATCGGGCTGAAGGAGGATAGGTGCCGTGGCAAAACGAGTCCTTAGATCAGAAAAGGCTTTCTCGGCCGTTGGATTCCAGGCGAACTTCAACTTGGAGAAGGTTAGAACAGTCAGCTGGGAGGCCAGGATGCTGAAATTTCGAATGAATTGGCGATAGAAGTTGGCAAACCCAAGAAAGTGTTGGACATCTCATCGAGAGGCGGGTTGTGGCCACTCCTCTACCGCCTTGATCTTCTGAAGGTCCATCTGGATTCCCCCAGCGCTGATCACATATCCCAGAAACGAAGTTGAACTCCAGTGAAATTCACACTTTTCCGCCTTTACAAATAACTGATTCTCCAGGAGTCGTTGGAGCACCCAACGGACGTACTGGATGTGTTCAGAGAGGGACCTAGAAAATATCAGAATGTCATCGAAGTACACAAATACAAATTGATTCAACATGTCTCTGAGGACATCAGTCACCAGGGACTGGAACACAGCAGGACCATTAGAAAGTCCGAAAGGCATTACCAAATATTCGTAGTGCCCAGAGGGCGTATTGAACACGGTCTTCCACTCATCCCCCTCTCTTATGCGAACCAGATGGTAAGCATTCTGGAGGTCGAGCTTGGAGAAGATAGAAGCACCCTGGAGCAATTCAAATGCAGATGATATAAGAGGAAGAGGATAGCGGTTCTTGACGGTGACCTCATTGAGACCTCTATAGTCCACGCACGGACGCAGGGACCCGTCCTTCTTGGCTACAAAGAAGAACCCTGCGCCTGCTGGGGAGGAAGAGGGACGGATAATTCCTGCAGCCAAGGCCTCCTGGGTATACTCGTCCATTGCTTCCCTTTCAGGTGGAGACAGGGAATACAGACGGGCCCTAGGTGACGAGGTTCCTGGAAAGAGATCTATAGTGCAGTCATAGGGGCGATGTGGGGGTAAGGTGGTGGCCCGAGTCTTGCTGAATACCAGCTTTAGGTCCAGATATTCTGGGGGTACAGAGGACAGATCAGGAAACTCTTCTGTAGGCAGAGGAACCGGACTTTGAGTAGCATGAGCAACACGCAGACAATGATTTAGGCAGAAAGGACTCCAGCTTAACACTCTGTTATTAGCCCAATCAATGTGTGGGCCGTGCTGAGCTAGCAATGGGTGGCCTAACACAACATCAGCTTTGGGGGAATCTATCACATGGAAAGCAATGCTCTCCTGGTGATTGCCAGAAATGAAGAGACTCACCGGACCTGTAGAGTGGGGAACCATGGCAAATTTCACTCCGGTTAACCCGCTGGCCTCTAGGGGTTGCTTCAGACGGGAGAGTGGCATTTCGAGATTGGCCACAAAACTGGAACTGATAAAGTTGCCCTCAGCCCCAGAGTCAATAAAAACTGAAATGGTGCGTCTCCTCCCTTCAGCCAGTATAAAAGCAGGTAGCAGGGTTCGAGTGACGGGGAACCAGGGGAAGGAAGTACTGCTCACCCGTAGTCCCCTCTTTACGAGTGACCGTTGGCTTTTACAGGACAGGTAGCTACATAGTGACCAGCCTGACCACAATACAGACAGGAGTTGGTACTGACTCTCCTCCTTCTTTCCGAAGGAGACAAGTGGGTACGATGAATCTGCATGAGCTTCGTTAGGCTGGATGGGGGTGACTGAGGACTCGGGGAAGGAGATCTGGGTGCTGGCTGGGAAGAGGTCAGATGCCCCCTGGTGGTTCTTTGTGACCCCTGGACATCACACTCCTGCTGACGCTGTTTTAAGGGGCTGTCAATCTTAATGGCCAAATCGACCAGCTCTTGGAAGCCAGCAGGCAGGTCTCGGGTGGCTAGTTCATCCTTAACCTCTTCGCTAAGCCCATAGAGGAACACGTCAGATTGGGCCACCGAATTCCAGTTGGTAGTGGCAGCTCATGTGTGGAACTGAATGGCGTAGTCTGAAACAGAACGGTTACCCTGACAAACTCGCAACATCTCCCTTGTTGCCTCTCGCCCCTGCTGGGAACGGTCAAAGACTCTTCTCATCTCCTCACAAAAGTCCTTAATCGTGTGGCCAAAAGGGGCTCTGCTGTCCCACACAGCCGTACCCCACTCTCTTGCACTTCCTGACAGCAGCGTGATAACATAAGGAATAGTGGATCGATTAGTGGGGAAGGTAGTGGGCTGCAGCTCAAAAATAAGCGAGCATTAAGACAGGAAGGATCTGCAGGTGCCTGCTTCATCATTGTAAAGTTCAGATGGAGGTAAACGGGGCTCTCGGGCTGGTTGGGTTGGAGTCTGTGGGGCTGATGGTGCAGCAAGAGAAGGCGGGTTAGAGCTCAGCGCCAGCTGAATCTGCTGTAGCTGGGAGGCTATGCTGGTCAGAGTGGCAGAGGAGGCTTCCATCAACTGGTTGATAGAGATGAACTGTGTTTCATGTCTCCCTAACAACTCACCCTGTTGGGAGTGGGCCTCACGCACCTGGTTGGGGTCCGTTGAGTCCATCTTGACCAGTTCGTTCTGTTGGGTTTCGGTGGGACTCAAGTGCAGACCAACGAACACTTCTTCGCCAGGATTTATTAGGGAGCACAAAGGCAACAGTCTTTCAAAAACAGAAGGCGGGCACGAATCCGAAATGGCAGGCAGAGGTCTTACCAGGAAAGGCGGTCAGGTGAGGGCAGACAATCCAGAGCACACAGGCAAAGATCAGGTCCAGGGACAGGCAAAATCCAAAACACAGAATCAGGCAAAATCGGTTGGCAGAAGTCGCAATGACAGGCTAGGACAACACAGGTCAGAACTGGGATGAACTGGCAGAGAATGCTAGTCAAGGTAGGGTTTAAATGGACAGGGTAATAAGTGAAAATTAGAAACAGGTGGGTGCAAATGAGGAGACAAGCAGGTAATTGGAGGAAGTCCAAAAAAAGAAAGGGGCTGGGCCAGAGCCCACATGTCCAGGTGAAAGAAAACAAATTAAAGACTGTCGTGATCCAGAGCTACCTGCAGAGGCCCTTCGACCCAATGTTCAGGCCGGATCCTTAACAGAGGCTGGTGTTCAAGTAGCTACAAGGGATCTCCCATCATCTGGTTCATAAGTTTGAGATGGAAGATTCTCAAAACTAGGATCAAAATTAAGTTTGTTATTACTGATGTGTCATGAAATTTGTTGTTTTGTGGCAGCAGTACAATGCAAGAAATAAGTATTTTTTTAGTTAGAGATACAGCGCAGAATAGGCCCTTCCATCTCTTCAAGCTGTGATGCATAGCAACCTCCAGTTTAACCATAGCCTAATCACGGGACAATTTACAATGACCAACTAACCTGTCTGGTACACTTCTGGATGGTGGGAGGAAACTGCAGTACCCAGAGAAAAGCCACGTGCTCCATTGGGAGGACATACAGCCTCCTTATAGATGACATTGAGTCATAGAGCAGTACAGCACAGAAACAGGCTCGTCAGCCCAACTAGTCCATGCTGAACCATTTAAACTGCCTATTCCCATTGACCTGTATTGGGACCATAGCCTGTGACATCGGAATTGAACTCTGAACGTTGACGCTCCAAGATACAATAACGTTGCACCAACTGCAATGCTACTGGGGCGCCCATGGTAGCTTCGTAGTAAAAATAAATATGTTACAAAAATAAAGAAATAGGGCAAAGGCAAATAGTAAAGTAGTATTCAATGGCTGATGGACCATTCAGACATCTGATGGTGAAAGGGAAGAAGCCATTATTAGAATGTTGATTGTGGGTCTTCAGGCTCCTATATCCCCTCCCCAATGGTAGAATGAGAAGAGGCCATGTCCCGGATGGTGAGCATCCTTAATGATGCACCATCTCTTGAAGATGTCTTTGATGGTGGGAGAATGGTGCCTGTGATGGAACTAGCTAACCCTCTGCAGCCTTCTGTGATCCTGCACATTGGGACCTAGATGCAATGCTACAATGCATCCTGTCAGAATGCTCTCCCCCATATATCTGTAGAGATTTTCAACAGTCTTTGGAGACATACCAAATATCAACAGACTCCTAACGAAATAGATCTACTGGTGTGCCATGACATGTCCATGTTACTACTGCCAGATATTTGAGTACTCATATGTAATGTGCATTTAACACCTAGCCCATTTATAACTTGCTGTTCTCTCTCATTTCACACCTATTTGTAGTACGTTCAACCATTGTTTTCCTTACTCTGTTCTCATCCGTATTTCTTGGTGTGAAGTTTTAATGTGTTGCTCAGGATGTAGATTGTAGATTCTGTCCTTTCTCTCAATTGACTCAGAGAAACCTACTTTGATCAGCTTACACAAGAGATTCTGCAGATGCTAGAAATCTTAATTACATCAACCTGGCACAAGGTGGAGGTCGGCATCATCACAGGGTGCACTATCTCAGTGACACTGTTCTCCCTAGCCATGAACATGCTCATTAAGGCTGCTGAACCAGAGTGCAGAGGGCCCAGAATGAATTCCGCTCAACAGCAACCACCTATCAGGGCATTCATGGGTGACCTCACAGTCACCACAGAATCAGTCCCAGGCTGCCGGAGGATTCTGCAAGGGCTCGAAAAGCTGGTGGAGTGGGCCCGGATGCATTTCAAACCTGCCAAATCAAGATCGATGGTGCTGAGGAAAGGGAAGGTGGAGAACAAGTTCCGGTTCAGCATCGCAGGCACAGCCATCCCAACCATCACAGAAAAGCCAGTCAAGAGCTTTAGCAAAGTTTTTGACAGCTCTTTAAGGGACACAACATCCATTCAGGCAACCTGCACCGAGTTGGATGGCTGGCTGAAATCTGTGGACAAGTCTGGCCTAGCTGGGAAGTTTAAAGCCTGGATGTATCAGCATTGCATTCTTCCCAGAATCCTGTGGCCCCTCCTCGTCTATGCAGTTCCGATCTCGACAGTCGAAACCTTAGAGAGGAGGGTTAGCAACCACCTCAGGAGATGGCTGGGGCTGCCAAAGAGCCTGAGCAGCATCGCACTCTATGGACACCACAACAAACTGCAACTGCCCTTCAAATCCTTGGAGGAGAAATTCAAGGTAACAAGAGCCAGAGAAGTGGTACAGTATAGGGACTCAAGTGACCCGAAGGTGGCTACAGCAGGGATCCAAGTAAGTACTGGCAGGAAGTGGAGGGCAGAGGAAGCTGTTCAGGAGGCAGAGGCGAGGCTGCATCACAGGAGGCTGGTGGGAGTGGTCACACGAGGCCGAGCTGGGCTAGGATCCTTTCCAACTCCCCAAATGGACACCAGAGGGAAGGAAAGGTGTCGTCTAGTTCAGGAGGAGGTGAGAGCAGTAGTGGAGGAGATGAGAGCCTGCAAGGCAGTGGGAATGAAGCAACAAGGAGCTTGGACAAGATGGGAGAATGCGGTTGAGAAGAAAGAGCCCTGGGCGGATCTTTGGAAAGCCGAACCACACCGCATCCAATTTCTCATCCAGGCACTGTACGATGTGCTTCCAAGCCCATCAAACCTGCACACATGGGGCAAGGCAGAGTCATCTGCATGCCCACTGTGCTCCAAGCGAGGAACCCTGGAGCACATCCTCAGCGGCTGTGCAAGGGCACTTGGTGAGGGACGGTACAGGTGGAGGCATGATCAGATCCTGAAGACCATCGCTGAAGCCGTCAGTGCAGGAGTTGAGTGGGCGAAGCGGTCCCAACCCTCCAAGCAGACCATTGCCTTTGTCAGAGCTGGGGAGCAACCAATACCTGCCAAAAGAATATCGGCAGGCATTCTGACCTTGCAAGGGACTGGCAGCTGTTGGTGGACCTCGAAGGGCAGCTGAAGTTCCCCAACCATATCGCTGCCACCACCCTGAGACCAGACATTGTCCTAGTGTCTGAGTCTACTAAGCAAGTGGTGCTGCTGGAGCTGACAGTCCCATGGGAAGATAGCTTGGAAGAGGCCTTTGAAAGGAAGCTCTCCAAGTACGCAGGACTGGTCAGTAACTGTCAGCAGGCTGGTTGGAGAGCGAGGTGTCTCTCAGTCGAGGTTGGTTGTGGGGGATTGGCAGCTCGTTCTTTAGCTAGAGCCTTCAGCATTTTGGGCATCGAGGGAGCGAGGAAGAGGAGAGCCATCCGCAGTACCACTGATGCGGCAGAGAGGGCCTCAAGATGGCTGTGGCTCAAAAGAGGGGAGCCATGGTGTCTTAAGTATCTAGCCATCTGGACACAAGCCGGGGTCTGATCAGCCCTGGCTGGGTCACCTGGAGGAGGTTGTATGATGTTGAAAGACCCGAAACACCCGATGATTCCAGGAACATCACTGAAGATGTGTCCAGAAGCATCAATAGATGTATGTACACAGCAAGCAACACACACAAAATGCTGAAGGAACTCGTAAGGCCAGGCAGCATCCATGGAGGGAATTGAAACAGTTGACATTTTGTACTGATACTCTTCATTCTTCATCGGTGTTCAGTGTACCTCTGATCAGATATCCCATAAGATCTTATACTGCCAATACCAGTACTGTATAGATATGTTTCAGTATAATCCATTGTGACTAATATGAAAGCTGTGTCAAGAACCGATAATGCTAAGCTGCAATCTGGGTAAATGTTAGGATAGCACTGATGCACAAATATGATATTGTGGTGTAATCACCTATGCCATTCATGTACTTTTACATATAACACACGATGAATTATGTAAAAAGCAAAGAATGCTTAATCAAAAATATATTTACAATATTACTCAAATATTACCAAAATATTAAATACACAACACATCCTCCCTGCTAACAGTAGCTATATATACCCATGTGTGGATAGTATGTTTCCTGGCGGGGTTTGGAGGTTGGTCACTCTACTTGGTAGATGAGATATGTAGCTGTAAAACAGTCTCAAGTTTGGGGCCTCCTCTGTGTTGGCTGGAGGAGTTGACTTGGGACTGCAGGAAGTGGTTCTGACAGTTCTGGACACTTTTCTTATCTAGCAATCGACTCTGCTCTCCTCTACTGATCGATGTATCATCTCCAGATGACATCAGATGCAAACTTCACTATGTAAGAGGGTGGACCAGTTCTGTTCTTAATCTTTCTGAGTACCCACTTTTGATCATCTCTGTGGTCCCTTGCCAGGTCTGCTCGTCCAGGAATGAAACATCAAACCTCCTTCTTTGAGGAGGCCTCAATTTATCTCAACTGTTTGTCCTGCATACTCCTTCAGAGATTAGGTTTCAGGAGATCCAAGTGTAAGTGCAAGGGAATATCGAGGAACAGCATAGCTGGTGAGTTGTTAGTTGTAGAGTGTGCTGCCTTGCAGTATGCAAGGAGGAAATTGGTGAGCTTCTGATTCAGGTTCCGTGTAGTGTGCTCTACTCACAGTGCATTGTTTAGGCTCTGGATAAATCTTCTCACTAGGTTATTTGTACCTGGGTAGAATGCTGCAAATGTAATTTGGCTCTTCCATTCATTTCAGGGATGATTGAAACTGTTCCACAACAAACTGTAGTCTATTGTCACTGACTATGTATTCTGGAACATCAGTTGTTGAAAAGAGGATTCTCAACACATCTGTCTGCGAGACTGAAGTGGAGGCTATTGTGAACACTGCTGGCCACTTTGTAGCTTCATTCACTACTATCAACAAATTTGTGCCCATGAATAATCCAGCAAAATACACATGAATCCTCTGCCAGGGCAATGCAGACTATGCCCAGGGATGGAGAGGCACTGCTTTTGGCATCTTCTGGATGTGTTGGCATCCTACACAGTGCATGGTGAGCTGCTTGATCTGCTGGTTTATCCCAGACAAAGCTTTGAGCCAACATTTTCATTTTGACCATGCCTAGATGACTGGTAGGTAGCTCTTCTAACACTACAGTATGGATCGTACAACAACTCTCAATCATGCAAGGCAATCCCAGTCAAGGGCAAGTTCATCCCAGTGCTGATAACAACGGGGAATCTGGAATTTCTGCTGCACATTTCAGCCATTTTGGTTTTTCATGTAGACCTGAGAGAGTGTGGGGTCTTTTCTGGTTTTCCTTTGCATCACCACTGTCATAATAGGAAGACTTTCATTGGGAGAATACGTCTGGGGGAATATCACCTTTGTAAATTTTTCAGGTACTTCCTTAACCCAAGGGTAAATGGACAATCCATCATCATTTCCATGATGAGCTGGCCTCTTGAATTTGGTCATGTAATTGTGCCCTCCAAGAAACAGAGTTCATCTCTGAATATGTGCTGCTGCTATTTGAACACATGTATTTGGATTGAAAATGGACACTGGTGATTGATGATCAGTACTGAGGGTAACTCTCTCCCATACAAGTACTGGTTGAAATGATTTAAACCCCAAACCAGTTTCAAGGCCTCTCTGTCAACCTGATGGTAAATTTTCTCTGCAGTGGTAGGGGAACATGATTCTATAGGGCTTTCACTTCCATCACTCATAACATGTGACATGACTGCACCTATACCATGAGGCAAGGCACCACAGGCAAGCTGTACTGGATGATGTGAATCATAATGTGTGAGTAGTGTCACGTGACCGGCAACAATGAATATAGAATCGAGTCAGGTTTTATAAAAAATAAACAGACATTTATTAAACTCTGATCAACAATAGCGAAAAATATTCAAATGACTAATTTAACCGAGTTAACTGCTATACAGCAACTCTGGAACAGTTCTTAAAAGGGTAAATGCGAAAACAGTTCTTAAAGTGGTAAATTTGAACACAGTTCTTAGAATGGTGAATTCGAAAGTCCAAGAGATTTTTACAGTCAATTAGGAGAGACTTTGCTGAAGTAAAGAATTCCTTGAAGAGGTCATGTTAGCAGGAGCCTGCCTTGTCCGCAGGATTCATGACGATGGAAATAAAACGGTTTAAAGGAACTGACCTTTTCCTCCGGCGAATAGACACTGCACTATCCTTCCTACTTTAGCAGGGGATATCTCGGTTGCAGGTCACTTTTTCTAGAACGAAGATTCAATAAAGGTCGATCCTCTCCAAAACCGCCAAATGATATCAGCTTTACTTGACTCAGTGAATTCCTGTACTTTAGTAAGGTCTTCACTCTCCTATACTACTTATAATAGAAAGTAGAACTCCACTTTAAAACAAAACTGCGTCATAAGCCAAATACGCAGCAAAACGGAGTATCTAACACAAAACTAAACTGAAAACTAATTGCGTCACCAGGGGTCTCCCTTTTATATACCTGTTGAGAACAGGTCATCATGTGACCTCACTGGTGGGAAAATTGCATCATGTGCCCTCCGCAAGACCATTACATCATCCTCATAAGACAGTCACAAGATATCCATGAAGTATGTAACAGTAGTGTCTGACTTCACCACTTCTTTTGTCTTTTGGAGAGTCACTTCACACTGTTTTACGCATTGCCATTTCTTCCCGATATGTAGTTATAAGTTCACGGGTGGTGCACAGGAGCCAGAGTTGGCAGGAAACTATTATTGTAATTGACAAATCCTAAAATGGACTGCAACTGTGACATGTCCTTTGGGCTTGGGGCATGAACCACTGCTTGAATTTTCTCAGCACATTTGAGTAATCTGTGTGTGTCAATCATGTGACCCCTGTAAGTGATGCTTGGTTTAAAATATTCACACTTGCTGTCTCATGCTCCGAGCACATAATCTTCTGATCTTTTTAACATTCTCTTGCGATGTTGAGATGTCCCTTACCATTATTGCCAGTAACAATGATGTCATCCAGGTAACACTGAGTGCCTGGGCAGCCTTGCAGCAGCTGGTCCATAGCTTTCTGACCGAGTGCAGGTGCAAATACTACTCCGAAAATACGCCTATTATAGTGATAAAGCCCTTGGTGAATGATTGTGGTGAGAAACACTTTGTACTCTTCTTCCATCTCTATCTGTACATAGACCTCTGCTATGTCCAATATACTGAAGTGTTTTCCTCTAGAAAGATTTGCAAAGATATCCTCTATTCTAGGTAGAGGGTACTTCCAGTACTTAAAATCACCAAAAATCCTGATGGATCCATTCCTCTTGGCTACTAGAACCACTGGTGTTAACCGTGGGCTCCACTCGGCCTTGGAAAGAATTCCTTCAGCCTCCATGCAATCTTTCTCACTGGCTTCTTTATCACAGACGGTATAAGGAACCAAACAGGCTTTGCAAAACTTGGATGTGGCATTTTCACTTAACATTATTTTACCCTTGATATGTTTGAGTTTTCCAATGCCATCCTTGAACACGACTGTGGCATCACCCAGTACCTTTCTTATTTGCTTTAATTTGACTCTGTTACAGGGGATGTGGCATGCAAATTGTGGATGGATCTCCAATGAAGTTGCAGTTGTCTCAGCCAATCATGGCCCCTCAATGCTGGCCTCCCTGTTTTTACCACATTGTATTTCACTGTTACAAATGTCATTCCCACAGGAGTTATTTTTTTCTCCGGTATAAGTTCTTAGTGGCTATCTGCAGGCTTCAGTTCAGTATCTTTGAAATGTCATTCAAACTTATGTTGCGTAATGATTTAAACACTCGAGCCAGTGGCCAATTCCATTTTAATTAATTTGCCTTTATTTCTGGCATAAGCCATATTGTTTGTCTCTTGCTAGTTTTTATATTGTAAATCTTAAAGCTACGCAGTCCTGTGTCACTCTCATCATTATTAGATTTTTCATCAACAGCATACAGATTAGCACTCTTTTGAAACGGTACCTTGACATTTTTAAATCTTTTTCTCTTCCCTATACATTCCACTTATTTTTGTCTGCCCAGCATGTTCTATGTATGTGCCTTACCTTGTGAATTTTCTGCAAGTTTCCCCATGTAAACCTCCATTGGTCTGGTGTATGCAAGACCCCGCCATGATGGTAACACAATTTGCTCAGCTAGGCGGGCCTCGTTCTTGACGCAGCCATTTTGTTCATGCTCTTTTTCATTCTTAACTGCAACACAATTGCACCTCTGGCTATTGTTTCTTTTGATACAGAAATTTCAATTGCTCTTTTAAATGCGAGTTGTGCTTCAGTTAGGAATTGTTAGTGCATCATTAATCTCACCACTGATCTGACAATGCTCAGACAAAGTCTTCAATTCAGCCAATAAGCTGAAATGGACTCCCCTTCCTTTTGATTCCACATGTGAAACCTGAGACATCCTGCAATCAAAAATCCCTTCAGTTCCAAATGTTCTTGCATAACGTTCACGATATCAGCAAAGCTCATTTCGGCTGGTTTGGTTGGAACAGTCAAACTTCTAAGCAAACATTATGCTTTTCCGCTTAGCAAAACTGGCACACACTTTTCATTAGCTATTTCATTTGATTCAATGATATCACTCAATTTGCTCTGTATACATTATCCAGTTATCTCTTGTGCAATTAAATGCATTTAACTTTCCAATACAGCCAGCCATTTCTGCTTTCTTTTAGTCACACCAGTTACTGAAAGGTAATATTTTAGGGCATATTTATACAGAAATAGAGAAAATTCTACAGGGTTCTCAGTCTTTGTAGCACCACTGTATAAAACACTAGTGAGGCCTCACTTGGAGTATTGTAAGCAGTTTTGGATCCCTTATCACAGAAAGGATGCGCTGAAGCTAGAGAGGGTTCAAAGGAAGTTCATGAAAATGATTCCGGGATTGAATGGCTTGTCATATGAGGAATGTTTGATGGCTCTGGGCCTGTATTTGCTGGAAATCAGAAGAATAAGGGGTGATCTCATTGAAACCTATAGAATAGTGAAAGGCCTTGACAGAGTGGATATGGAAAGGATGATTCCTATGGTATGAGAGTCAAATACCAGAGGACACAGCCTCAGAATAGAGGAGTATCCTTTTAGAATGAAGATGAGGAGGAATTTCTTTACCCAGAGAGTTGTGAATCTGTGGAATTCTTTGCCACAGGCAGCTGTGGAGGCCATATCTTTATTAATATTTAAGGCAGAGGTTGATAAAATTCTTGATTGGTCAGGGCATGTAGGGATATGGAGAGAAGGCAGGAGATTGGGGCTGAGAGGAAAATTGGATCAGCCATGATGAAATGGCAGAGAAGACTCAATGAGCCAAATGGCCCAACTCTGCTCCTATATCTGATTGTCTTATATAGAGAAAGGTGCCAGAAAAGGCCCAGTAACATCGTGAAGGATCCCACCTACACTGTTGATGGGCTATTTGCCTCATTCACATTAGGGAGGAGGCCATGTAGCATCCAAGCCAGGCCACCAGACTCAAAAACAGTTACTTTCCCCAAGCAGTAAAGCTGATCAACATCTCCATCCACTAACTCAACTACTACTTTATTATTTCCTGTCAGTCACGTTACATTCAGCCTAGCATCACTTTATAGACATACAATCAATCTATGTACATAAGCTATCATATGGATTTATATTTATTATGTTTCTATTATTATTATTATCGTTTTCTTTATCTTTTGTGTTTTTTTTGTGCTGCATTGGATTGATAGTAACAATTATTTTGTTCTCCTTCATGCTTGTGTATAGAAAATGACATTAAACAGTCTTGAATCTTGAATCTTTCCAGATGACACCCTGACCTGCTGACTATTCCCACTATTCTCCATTTTTTTAGGTTTCCACTGTTGGATACAAACCACTCTTAATTTAAATTACATTGATACAATGTACTAATTGAGGGGTCAGCAGTGGAAAGAGTGAACAGCTTCAAGTTCCTGAATGTGTCTCAGAGGTTCTATCCTGGATCCAACATATTAATATAATTATGAAGATGGCATGCCAGTGGCTCTATAAGTTTAGGTTCTTGAGATTCAGCATGTCAATGAAGATTCTCACAAATTTCTATGGATGTACAGTACAGAGTGTTCTAACTTGTTCCATTGGAACCTAGTATGAAGGCTCGAATGCAAAGGATTGCAGAAGACCATTTCAGCAGTATTTAGAGAGGATATTCTTGAGGGATTATCTAACAAGGCTGTTTAGGTAGAATTTGAAGTAAGAAAGAGATGGTCAGCTTGATAGGGTGAGATTATTGCTCCTCCAATAGTCAGTGATAATTTGAGGAGCAGAAACATAATGTCAAGAAATTGCACATAGCTGTAAGAACAGTGGGATAGTGCTAATGAGACACTTCAATTTTTCTGGTATTGACTGGGCCCCCGGTCTGCAAAGGACCTGCAAGGGGCAAAATTTCTGCAGTATTCAAGTCAGTTTCCTCTCACAATTATAAAAAGTACTCATGCAGGAGCAATACTGGAGCTTCTCCCAGGGAACAAAGCTGGCCAGGAGTTGAAGTGGCAGTTGGAGAACACTTCAGGTCCAGAGACCAAAATTCTATTAGTTTTAAAATAGTCTTGGAAAAAGATAAGAACAGGTTCATAGATTAAAATACTGAATTGGAGCAGGGCCAACTTTGAGGGCATCAGGCAGGATCTAGCTGAGGTCGACTGGGTGACTCTATTTAAAGCAGCGGTCCTCAACCACCGGGCCGCGGACCGGTACCGTGCCGCAAAGCATGTGCTACCGGGCCACGAGGAAACGATATGAGTCAGCTGCACTTTTCCTCATTCCCTGTCATGCACTGTTGAACTTGAACATAGGGTTGCCAACTGTCCCGTATCTACCGGGACATCCCGTATATTGGGCTAAATTGGTTTGTCCTGTATTTCCCCTGCTAAGGTAGAGTGTTCCTTTGAAACCTTTCGTGCTGAAATGGCATGAAGCGAAGAAGCAAGTACCATTAATTTATATGGAAAAAATTTTTGAGCATTCCCAGACCCAAAAAATAACCTAATACATCATACCAAATAACACATAAAACCAAAAATAATAACTAACATAGTAAGAGGAATGATATGATAAATACACAGCCTATATAAAGTAGAAATAATGTATGTACAGTATAGTCGGGAAGAGGAAGGCAAAACCGATTTGTGGGAGAAAAAAATCGGCACGTACGCACATGCACACACAGGTGCCCGCGCAAGGCTCCATGGTCATGGTAGTCTTTCCTGGGGTAAAGTGTCCCGGAATTTGACTGCTACTTTTGTCCCTTATTTGGGAGTGAGAAAGTTGGCAACCCTAACTGTAAAAGGCATGTTGAGGTGAGTTTAACCCTACTTGAACACCACCCCCGCCCCCAGGTCGGACGGTCCGCAAGAATATTGTCAATATTAAACCGATCTGCGGTGCAAAATAGGTTGGGAACTCCTGATTTAAAGGCATATGATGGTATTGGCTTTGCTGTCCATAAAGTTCTGAACTCAAACGAAGACCTTAAGCACTATCCGATATAGATAGCTATGGGCACCCTCATGAAAGGGAGGTTATACTGTAGTCACCTACTCTTCAATCACTTCCAATTGCGGGTTTAGCTGCCAACACCCACAATTTGAATGGTGGGTTCCTCCTTCCTACCATGGCGAGGATACTTCCAACTAATAAAGTAGTTAAACCACGGTTCAGTTACTTTTGGTGATGCATATTTAAAATTAGATAAAATTCTTTAAAACA
Organism: Mobula hypostoma; assembly: GCF_963921235.1. Classification (NCBI taxonomy): domain Eukaryota; kingdom Metazoa; phylum Chordata; class Chondrichthyes; order Myliobatiformes; family Myliobatidae; genus Mobula; species Mobula hypostoma. The sequence goes on along the minus strand of NC_086103.1, from coordinate 65,233,912 downwards.
CAGTTAACATTCACAAAGGTTTTCTGTATTATGTTATATAATATTTTCAAATTACATACGATTTCTAAAACACAAAGGATTTCCTAAACGTGGGTAAAATTTCTATAACTTAAAAAGACATACCAATGAGTTGCAGACAAATGAGTTGTCCATAGTAAATATCAAAGGCAGAGGAATGGGTCGTAGTCACCTTGTCTTTTTAACATGCTTCTTATTGTTCTTTAACCATTCCTATCAAAACTGACTGTCTCTTACATTTATGCTGTTTTTTGCTCCTTGGTCACTTCACATACATGCAATATTTTTTCAGATTCCTTTTCACAAAGATGGTCTAAAAGCTTCTGGGGACAGGGATCCCAGACACCCACAATTAATGCTGTGAAAGCTGACTCTCTGAGACAAATATTCCAACTATTGATATATCAGCTATTTGATGTGCTAAGTGATAGTATCAGTCTGGTCTGCAAACTTCATTGAATCAAAGAACTTAGCCAATGTTTGTGGTTTGATGCAGGCTCAGTTAACATAACCCCTTTGTCTTAAACTGAATCTTTTGATGTGGATCATGAGCCTGTGGTTTATAGAGAGTGTTGTTGTTTGCAAAACTGTCCATTTAACTTCAGATGTATTATTGCTTTCAATTTACATTCAAAACTGAAGATTGGCTCTTGTTTATGACAAGAAACCAGGCAAGGAATATTAGTTGAAAGTTTAAATTACTCAAAAACAATTCTTTAATCCCTGGGAGTATCGGCTGCTGTATTAGAAACTGAGCTTGGCAAAAGATATGGCTCTGGACAGTGAATATCTACCACAGACAAAGGAAAAATTGGCAAATTGAAGACTTTTAAAAGGGTCTAATCAAGAGCCAAGGGGCAGCATGTTCTAGGTAGGTGGAAGAGTAGACATACCAAGTTCAGGGAACCCTGGCTGATGAGAGCTATCAAAGCTCTGGTAAGGAATTAGAAGGAAGCATGCATTACATTTAGGCAGCTAAGTATGAGTGAATCCCTCAATGAATATAACAAGACCAGGAATAAAAGGAAATTAGGAGGCAAATATACGATATTAGATGGATTTTGCAGGCAGTGTTAAAGATAATACTGAGCTCCTTCAGTTGTATTAACAGTAAAAGAGAAACAAGGGAGAGACTACATCTTAAGTACCACCAGGGCCGCTTATATGTGGAACCATAGGAGATACTATTTCTCTTCTGTATTTACTAGGGAAACTATCGTGGATGGGCAAAGAAATAAGGGTCGAATCATAAACAGGAGAAAATTTGCAGATGCTGGAAATCAAAGCAATACCCACAAAATGCTGAAGGAACTCAGCAGGCCAGGCAGCATCTATGGAAAAGAGTAACCAGTCGAAGATTTGGGATGAGAACTTTCATCAGGACCCTGAAACATTGATGGTTTACTTTTTTCCATAAATGCTACTTGGCCTGCTGAGTTCTTCCAGCATTTTGTATGTATTGCAAAGAAATAGTTAATGAGATCTTAGATCATATGAAAATTATATAGAAGAGGTATTTGCAGTCTAGAAGTGCATTAAGGTGGGTAGATCACTAGGGTTTGACCACCTTAAGGTGCTTCAAGGTTGCAAGGACCTTATGGGAGGCCAGGAAGGAAATTCCAGAGCACTTTGAAGAGATATTTGCTTCACTGTTAGCCACTGATGAAGTTTCAAAAGACCAGGGTGGGGGGTGGCTAGTATTGTTCCATTGTTCAAGAAGGGCAGTGAGGACAAGCCAGGGAACTACAGGTTGGCAAGACTGACTTCAGTTTTAGGGAAGTTTTTCAGAGAGAATTCTGAGGGACGGGAGCTACCATTTATTTGGATAGTGAAAGCCTGATCAGGAAAAGTCAGCATGGTTTTGCACAAAAGAAGTTGTGTCGACAAATGTTTTGGAGATTTTTGAAGAGGTAAAGTAACAAAGGGGATGTGAGAAGGTACAGCAGTGCACATTGTCTATGTGGACTTTAGTAAGACTTTTGACAAAGTCCCATGTGGTGGGTTGCAATAGATTCAGGGGATGCTAACAAGGTGGATTCAGAATTGCCAGGATGATAGGAAGCTGAGAGTAATGGTTGAAGGCTCATTCTCCAACTGGAGGCCTATGACTAGTTCAGTGCCCCAGGAGTTGGTGTCAGAACCTCTGTTACGTAAGTGATTTTGGTATGAAGAGCATGTTTGCTGATGATACTAAATTAGGGGGTCTTGTTGCTAATGAAGCATATTAGAATACATTGCAAAGAGATCTTGATCAGTTTGGGAGATGAACTAAGGAATGGAAAATGGATAACTTAGATAAGTGTGAGGTGAAAGATGTTGGTCAGTCAGACCAGGGTAGGACTTACACACTGAATGGTAAGGCACTGATGAACGTTGTGGAACAGGGGGACCTGGGAGTACAAGTGTACAGTTCATAGAAAGACATAGTAAAGACATTTAGTGTTCAGGCTTCATCATTCAGAGCATCAGAGTAGGGATATTATGTTGCAGGTATATAAGGTGTTGGTAAGGTTGCTTACATTGTGCAAAGACTTTGAATTATTATAAATTACACATTAAATAAGCAATGCATAAAAAGGAATAACAAGACAGTGTTCATGGGTTCAATAACCATTCAGGAATATAACAGAAGAGAAGAAGCTGTTTCTGATTTGTTTAGTGTGGGTCTTCTGGCTCCTGCATCTCTTCCCCAGTAGTAGAAACAAAAAAAGGGTATGTCCCAGATGGTGATAGTCCATGTAATGTATGAACCTTCTTGAAGATGTTCTCAATAGTGGGACGGGATATGCCCACAATGGATCTGGTTGAGCAATATCGTGTGCACTACAGTTTTGGTCACCTGGTTACAGGGAAAACTTTGTCAAACTGGAGAGGGTACAGAAGAGACTTACGAGAATGCTGCCTGGACTAGTGGGTCCAATTTATAGGGAGAGGTTGGCCACACTGGGTCTTTATTCCCTGAAGTGTAGTAGAATGAGAAATGATCTCAGAGAAGTTTATAAAATTGTGAAGGTTACGGATAAAGTAGACAGTCATAGTCTTTTCCCTCGAGTTTGGTAGGCGAAAACTAGAGGGCACAGATAAAAGATAAAAGGGGAGAGATTTAAAAGAAACTTGAGAGGTTGCTTCTATATACAGAGGTGGTAAGTATGGCAGAGAGTGTGGTCCTGGCAGGTATAAAGTGCAATACTTAAGAGGTCCTGGATAACTACATGGAGGGCTATGGACTGAAAGTGGGCAACTAGAAGCAGGGTGGGTACTGTGCTAGGCAAGGGGCGGTTGGAATAAAAAGTCTGTTCACATGCTATTTTACTCTATGATTCTAAGGTTGCAGGGGATGTGGGCTCAACCAGATCCACTGTTGGCACATCCCTTCCCACTAATGAGAACATATTCAAAAGGTGGGGCTTCAAGAAGGTGGCATCTGCATCCATTACTAAGGACTGTCACCATCTGGGACATGCCCTCTTCTTGTTACTGCTATTGGGGAGGAAATACAGGACCCAGAAGACCCACACTGAACAATTCAGAAACAGCTTCTTCCCCTCTGCCATCATATTCCTGAGTGGTCATTGAAGCCATGAACACCGTCTTGTTATTTCTTTCTATGCATTGCTTATTTAATGTGTAATTTATAATACTTTAAAGTCTTTGCACTGCATTGGCTGTTGAAAAACAACAAATTTCACGGTCATCTAAGTTGGTGATAATAAATCTGATTCTGATAATTTAGCTCTGGACTTTAAATTTAATAAAGGCGCCTACAATCTTGTTGACCATCTTCAAAACTTAAAACTTAGCCAGATGGACAACTGATTTCTCCTCTACCATTGACATTCATTATTGGTACGCACTGTAGATTATTGTGATGGACCCCTTCACATTTAAGTTATGTAGGCTGTGTAGAGCTTTAACTCTCTGCAAAAGGGTAATGGTCTGCATTCAAGCCAGGTATAATTGTAGCACCAATGCAACATTTTCCTGAAGATTGTTCTTACTGATCCATTCCATGAAGCTCTCTGACACAAATTCAACCTCACTAAGCCCATGCACAAGTAGAAAAAGATATGTTTGGGATAACATCTGCTGGCAAGACAGGTTACCAATATCTTGGTAAGTATATTGTTTTGAGGATTAAAAAGAGAAAGATATGCATTTGAAATTTTACAAATACTGAATTCTACAAAACAAGGCAAATTAATACAAGATCACTGATTCCATGTTCTTACAAACACAGTCTGATGTGTATAAACTCTGTAATGAACACAATTATTACTTTGGCCCCAGAAAATATATGTGCAATGTCTTCCTGTGAGATTTTTGAGGCTGTTTTAAATCATAATTAACCAGTGAGTAAGAGTAGGGGGATGTGTGTTTTCTTAAGTGTTCCACTTATTCATTTTGAAATTACTTGGGAATCTGTTTATTGTTAGCTCGTATATAGTGAAGCTCAGCTTACAGCAAAATAAATCAAATGTCTACTTCATTTTCCATTTTTACTGAATGAGAAACATTTCTGCTATTGTAAACTGACTACTGATGATGGTAACAAGCCAAGTGTTAACGATTCGCAGTGTAAAGAGAGAATTGAGCAGCACCCTCACACAACATTCCTTTCCAAACTAATCGGTTTTCACACCACACAATGTTAGCTATGAGGTGAACTGCTAAATCAGCTTTGGAAAATCATCCTGTTGTATTTGTCACACAGTAAGACAATCCATTTTGTAATATTGTATAAAAATAAGAAAAACCATTACTTTCTTATAAACAATTGAATCAAAATCCCAATTGTAATATTTCTGATTAGATTTCAGACATTACTTTGTCTACATTTAGCAAACCGAACTTCCCAGTGAAATATTACATTAAGTTGAAACTTGGTTATTACAGCATTCTTGCTTACATTTCAGATTTCCAGTATCAGCAGAATTTTAGTTTTGCATTAATTTTTTTTTCATTATGGCTTCTCATTCTCATTAGTTTTGGATTTTATTGTTGATAGAATATATGTGAAAGGTCATCGTCCTTAAATATGAACGCAGTTAACCATTTCCCTCCTCACAGATGCTGTCTTGAGTATTTCTGGCATGTTCTACTTATGTTTCTGGTTTCCAACATCTGTAGGATTTTGATTTTGAGGTAGGTAGGTAGTGTCTCTTGAGGTGCAGTCATTGTTGTAATGAAAACAACTATTTACATAAAGCCAGCTTCCACAAAGCACAGCATGGCAACAATTACATAATGTTGTTCTCAATTAATTACTGAAGTTTAGCTTGAAAGCCATTAGTAACTTCTCAGGTCTTTGAAATAGTGAGGCTGAGAGGGCCTCAATTAACATCTGGTACTGCGGGTAATTCTTCTAACTGGTCACTGGTAAGATAGTGATGTGCTTGGTCACAGCGGCCTCTCTGGGTCAAAACAAAGATGACTAAGGTTCATCCCTTATGTATCTTTTTATGATTGGAAGATATTAAGAACATCAAGTACTACAGCTCTACCTCACTAGCAAGTTGCTTGATAGTGGGGGAACTGGTCTTGTTGGGCAGTTGTTGTTGTGCAGAGCTGGTTCACAGTCTAACAAACGGTGCAGGTGATAGTTTGGGCGCTTTTATTGTGATTGCAAAACCCTGTTGGACATTGGTGATGTAGAATACAAGTCCGGTTCACTGGTTTGTTGCCAAGACCAATGGCGGGGGAGCTGCATGGATCCCTTTAATGCAGAGTCGCCAAGGGGAGGGGGTGGCAGAGGCGGTGTGGTGTGTCGGATATCCAGGCTGAGTTGGGGGCTGGCCCCTCCACTGTTTGCTTGGTGGAAGACAAGATGGGTTGTGTTCGTCTGCAGCTGCACTAGAGTGCTGAGGTGCTTGTTCTTGCAGAAACATAGCTCCAGGACAACATCTCATCCACTGTCAATCTACAGGCCCTGACACTCAAAGACTTGGGCTATTCTTTTGTGCCTTTATGTTTTTCTGCCTCTAGAATTATATGTTCTATACGTGCTGCGTGCTGAGTGTGACTTTGTTGGTACTGTGTTTTGCACCTTGGTCCTGGAGAAATGCTGTCTCATCTGCCTGTATTCATGTTCTGTATATGGTCAAATGATAATTAAACTTGAACTTGAAAGTAACTGTATAACAGTCCTTCAGTGTGACACTTATCTGATAGCATTGATTTCATATAACAACTTTCTAGCTTGGATGTGAAAATGCCACCAACTGATCCACAGCTGAGCCTGTGGTGTTTAGACCATAAGACCATAAGTCCTAGGAGCAGAATTAGGCCATTTTGCCCATCAAGTCTGCTCCACCATTCCATCATGACTGATCCTTTCTTCCCCTCCTACTATCAATTTGAACTGATTTGGTGAGAGCTCTCACTGCTGGGTGATTTACATCAATATATGAAATAAAGAATCATCAGACTAACTCACACAAGGTTCAGTAAGTAAATACAAAAGTAAGTAAAGATAATTCTTCTTTCCCTTGTTCAAGATATCTTTGTTTTCTGGTGCTCAAATCGATCCATTCTAATGCTCCTCAATCAGCACAAGTCTTTCTCTGAACTCCATGCTTGAATCATTCCAACTGAGATTACACCATGGCAAATTATCATAATGGCTCTTAACAAAGTCAGCACTTCTTGTCTTTCCTGAGCTTCCCATAGTCTTTGTCATGGTGGACTGTACCATTCTTCTCGAATATCTCTTCACCTTTACCTAGATGAGTTGGACTAACTTACTTGATTCAAGCTTATCTATCCAGTCAAGACCAGAAGTTTCATTGCTATGGGTTCTCTTCCCAGAATTATATCTTGTGATGTCAAGGATCTACTTTTGCCCCTTTCCTTTACTTGTCACCAAGCTGCACTTCACTGTTCCATCAGCAAACAGAGTGGCAGTTTCTGTAAGTACGTACCCAGCTCTTCATCATTTCACTTGTCCCTATATTGTCTGATGACTTCTATTTCGTACAGTTGTGTCTTCCAAGCATATATTGGGAAAACAAGCAGCTGTTTCTGGACCATGTGGATATCTGGCACTGACCTGATGGACAGAATATGATGATTATGTAACTGTAGGCATATATACCAACTTTGTAACACTCCCTAAGTACTGCACTGCCATGTCAGTGTTAGATTTTTCTGTAAATATTACTCACTGTCACAGCCAGGAACTCCTGTCATGACATGACAGCACGATAACACAGTACATAGAACATTACAGCACAGTACAGGCCCTTCAGCCCAGATGTTGTGCTGACCTTTTAATCTACTGTATGATCAATCTAACCCTTCCCTCTTACATAACCCTAATTTTTTCCGTAACCCAAGTGCCTATCTAAGGTTTTCTTAAATATCCCTAATGTATCTGCTTCCAACACCACACCTGACCAGACATTCCATGCACACACCATTCTGTGCAAACAGCTTAACTTGGGCATCTTCCATATGCTTTCCTCCATTCATCCTAAAATTATGCCCTTTCATATTAGTCATTTTCACCTTTGGGATAAAGTCTGGCTATCCACTCGATGTATGTTACAACATCTTCTCATCTCTATCAAGTCGCCCCTCATCCTCCTTCTTCCAAAGATAAAAGCCCAAGCTCACTTGACCTATCCTCATAACGCATGCTCTCTAATCAGGGCAGCATCCTGGTAAAGCTCCTCTGCACCCTCTCTAAAGCCTCTACATCCTTCCTATAATGAGGAACCAAGAACCTAGACACAATATTCCAAGTGTGGTCTAACCAGGGTTTTACAGAGCTGCAACATTACTTGGCAACTCTTAAACTCAATCCCTCAACTAATGAAATCAAAACACCCTATACCTTCTAAACAACCTATCAGCTTGAGCTGTGACTTTGATGGATCTAGGGATGTGGACTCCAAGATCCCTCTGTTCCTTCACACTGCTAAGAATCCTGATATTAACCCTGTATGTTGCCTTCAAATTCCACCTTCCGAAGTGAACCATTTCACACTTTTCTGAATTGAACTCCATCTGCCACTTCTCAGCCCAGCTCTGTATCCTATCAAATGTCCCATTGTAACCTATGACAACCTTCTACACAATCCACAATTCCACCAATCTTTGTATCATCTGCAAACTAAACTAACAGAACAGATAAGAATGAATCAAGCTGCTCGCAGACTTAGTGTTATATTTAATTCCAAGATGAGTTTTCCATTACTAAGGCTGATTATTTTGTTCTCTAATACCACCCAACTCTGATCCTATCTCAGCTCGACAGTTGCTAAAAGCCTTATCCAAGATTTCATTACCATTAGGCTTGTCTACAACAATCCACTTATGGCCAGCATCTACCACCTGTAATCTTCTGCTCATTCAAAGATTTGCTGTCTGAGTGTTTGCTTGCAGCAAGTCCAGCCTGCTAAGCTTCTTCTTTGGAAGTCCCTCAAGACCAAGGATAACTTGCTTCCACTCAGATCTTGCGGAGTTTATGGTGGCTAATGAAGGAATGTCAAATCCTTCCACGAAAGGTGCAGGAAGTGACTGATGAGAAACTCCTGCTGTTTAACTTGAGCGTTAAGTACTTTCCTACTTCCATACTTGGCTTTATTCCACTGTCCACTCAGGCCTTAATACCTAACTCGGACTAAACGCAGCATTTCATGTGTAAATACAGGCTTTGATTAGTTAAAATTGTGTATGCGTACTAGTTGATTTCAGTGGCATTGTGGCCCAGATTCAGAATTTTCTCATTTGTATTTAATTTAAATGGTAAGTTTCATGCATTGTAAAATGTGATTTCAAGCTTGGCTTTGAACTTTTTTCCTACTTTCTGTTGTAGTTATTAAATGCACGTTATGGTGATGTTTCTACATAGAACTCCACTTCTGGATTTTGTTTCAATTAGTTTCATGAACAGACTTTCAGAAGTAGTGTTCAATTTGTGTGTTGTGGAAATAATACTAGGTAGTAAATAGGGATGTGATTTTTGTACCTCTGTGGTAATTTATTCTGTAATCAGGACCTAGCCTGTAACTTAATGAATTATTTCATAATCACCAATGTACTGTAGTGTTACTGCTAATCTTATCGACTGAAAATGTAAAATCTGAACCAAATTCATGCTCTGGTTAGATCAGCTTTGACTGCTCTCCTGGTGTGCATCAGTATTTCAGTAAATTAACCATCATCTCCAACACTAACTCCATATGACCTTTCAGATTGCCCCTACAGTGTATAGACAAATAACCAAGTAGAAATTTCTACCAACTGGTTTAGAAATAGGTTCGGTGCAGGGAAAAACCAAATATTAGCTATATTTCCTTATTTTCATCAGAGAGGACATTGCAGATGCCTGATCAACAGAAGTTTCCTTATCCTAGATGAGCAGCCAACCATTACGTGTCAGTAACCTGCCTTTGCCCCTTCTCTTGTTCCCCGGTGAACATTTTAAGGCTGTTTTATATCTTTCTCACTTCAACCTTCTTTAAAGATAGTGTAATGCTTCCACACTTACCATTTTGCAATCCTTTTAACAAACACCTTACCCAGCCTCCTTTACACTGACCCATCTCTCGGTTACAGAGATTTAAGCCACGTTGACTTCAGTCCTGGGTTGCTCTCTATAAGTTTGACACTGCTTTTATTTGTCTCCCTTACTGCCTCCCATAACTGTTCTCATGTTATTGGGCAGATTATTTTTGTTTTGTTAGAGATGCTCTTATAACAGTAGCTTTTATTACCCTTAGAATATTTCATCATGAAGTTTCAACACTAGAAAAAGATTAAAAGATATTGTTTTAGACTAAGAGGTAAATAAATTTAAACGTTAATATAGAGTTGTCATTTAGAAAACCTGTTGCTTCATTCATTTTCTTAGCAATACACTAAGAACTTATAGGGCTAGAATCTCACATGTCTCCTGCTTCTTCTCCAGCACAACTGTAACCGTTTCTGAATTGAACTGAATAAAAGGGAAGATTGACAAGGCACTTTGGGCTGATAATAACTTCTACCCATCAAACACAATTTGTATGTCAGACATGAATAAATGATGCCATTCACTTCTGGAGCATTGCCTGGGGAACGCCTATCAATTGCTACTCTCAAAACAAACAGATTTTAGCGGTGCTAATTCAGGCGGTGACCTCACTTACTTACCTCATTCAGAAAGCAACCTTCCGACCTCTCCCCCCAACCTTGTCTGGCACCCTGAAATTCTGAGCCAGAAAACACAACCCAGACCCACTTCTTCAAGCCCTCTCTTTTGGGAGGCAAATAATTAGCATTAGTAAAATAAAGTTTCAGAGAAATTAATGGGATTGAAAGCCAATAAATCGCAGTACCTGAGGATTCACATCCAAAGTGTTTAAAAACATTGGTTGTGGACACTACGGACACCGTAGATAGACTAGTTGTCACATGGTTTAAGAAAGGTAGGAGAGAGATAATGGGGAGCTATAGACCACTTGGCCTATCATCAAGAGCAGGAAAAATGCAAGATTCTATTACTAAGAAAATAGTAGCAGGATACTTCAAAAGTAATAATAGGATTGGGCAGAATCCATGCAAATTCATTAAAGGGAAATCTGTTGGAGATTTTTCAGTTTGTAATTAATAGATTGTGAATATGGTGTATTTGCACTTAAAAGGCCTTCTATAAGATGACATAGAAGAGTATATTATTCACTGCTGGATTGTATGGGACTGACTGTGATATATTGACATGGGGAGGGTATTGGTTAACAGATTGAAAATTCTGAATAGGAATGCCAGTGTCATTTTCAGTTTGGGAATTAATGCCCAATGAAGCATTTCGGAGATCATCAGCAGGGAAATGTCTGTTCGCAATCTTTATCGATGACTTGCTGAGGTGACCAAGTCTAACATACCCAGGTTCGCTGATGACATAAAGCTCACCGATAGTGTGAGTCTTAAGGGAAATATAGAGAGGCTTTGGGCAGACTGAGTGAAAGAATGAGGACACAACAAATTGAACATATTGTGAAAACTGGGAGGTCATCTTCTGTGGTAGCAGAGATGTTATAATTCATGAGAGATTTGATAGGTGTTACTGCTCAGGGAGTCCGAGTGTCCAACAACATGAATCACTGAAAGGTGGCCGTTTAGAAAGTTAAATAGTATATTTTCTGATAATTGAAAGAAGATTTTACAAGATAAAAGGTACATTGTTACAATTATATTTGCTCCTGGTGAGACTACATGCATTGGTCTTATTTCTATAGAAATAAAATATTATATAAAATATAGAAGAAATGGAATAATTCCTAGGATGGGGAGAGACAGACTAACAGAGAAGTCAACTGGCCCACTTCTGGTTCTATTTCTTTGTTATGTTCTATAATTCACACTTGCACTGGAACTGTTGTTCAGTATGGACTGAGTTATTGCAGCTTGGGTATTACTGAAGTCTACGGACTCGTAAATGAAAAATTACTCAGAGGTTATGCAATAATCCCTTTCACACATCTTTTAAGATGTATATCAATCTCTAATCCTCAGATTTAATTAAAAAAATTATCCTAAGGCATTTCTCAGTTGTTGCTTGTAATTATAACAGATCAAGATAAACAATGTTCTTTAAGCACTCTCCCAAGAGAGCAATGGTAGCTGGCCTAAATGACTACTGCCCAGTGGCACTGACCTCAGCAATCATGAAGTGCTTTGTGTGGCTGGTAATGGATTGTAAAAAATCCCAGATTCCAGCTACATTAGAACTTTTCTAGTCACCTACTGCTCAAACCAGTACGCTAATGATGCAATTGCCTCGGCCCTCCACTCTATCCTGCCCCACCTAGAAAACAATGCCTTATACGCCAGATTGTTGTTCATCGACTTCAGCACTGTGTTTAACATCATCGGTCCTCAGACGCTGGTGGGTAAATAGCCCTCACTGGGGCTCCACACCTGTCTCGGTAACTGGATCTTAGACTTCTTTATGGAAAGACCCCAGTCAGTCTGAGTTGGCAGCAATATCTCAAGCTCCATCAAGCTGAGCGTTTTGTGCCCCCAGGGCTGTGTGCTCAGCCCACTGCTGTTCATGCTGCTGACTCACGACTGCACTCCGGATCCAGCTCAAACCGCATCACCAAGTTGGCTGATGATTGATGATTGTCCTCCTTAGCAACAATGATGAATCGGCTTACAGAGAGGATTGTCAAATGCTATGAGAACAACAACCTGAGTCTCAACACGGACCAGACAAAAGAGGTGACAGAGGACTTCAGGAAGGCACAGGTCGTCCAATCTCTATAGCACATCAATGGCTCTGCCATTGAGACAGTGAAAAACACACAGTCCCTTGGTATGCACATCATCCAACCTGGTCCCACAACATATTCTCAGTGGTCAAGAAGGCACAGCAGTGACTACACTTTCTGAGGAGATTGAGGTATGCAAGGCACTCCATCCCTATTCTGTGGGAGCACCATTGAGAGTTTCTGTCTGGCTGCATCATTATGTAGTACAGAAGCTGCAAGACATTGGACCACACGACAATACAGAGCACAGTAATAACCGCTGAGAGGATCTCCGGGGAAACCGTCCTCGCTATTTGTGACATTAACTAACAGCATGGTATAAGAAGTGCCCAAAACATTCTTGAGTATCCCTACCACCCATCCCACAACCCGTTTGAACCACTACCATCAGGAAAGAGGACTAGAGCTGTCAGACTGAATAACTGCTTCTTCCCTCAGGCTGTGAGATTAATAAATACTCTGCCACCAGCGAGGTCTTGTCACTAGGACCACGAGCTGACTATTGTTTATTGTACTTGATGGTAACAGTGTTATGTTTTGTAACTCCAGAAATTAATCAAAAGATAAAACAGGGGTGCCCGGGAAAATGTGTCTACTTCTTTTTTAACTTTATGAGGTGCACATTTATAATGTGGTGGTGTGATGATGCAAGTCATTCACGTACTTTTACATAGAACCCATAATGAATTATATAAACAACAAAGAATGCTTACTTAAACAATATTACAATATTACTTGAATATTATTGAAATATTTAATACACAGTACTCCTCCCTGCTTAGCTATAAACTCCAACTCAATATAGAATACATCTTAACCATACACACAGAATACTATATAATACAACTACTACATAGACACCCACTGTATAGTACATTTTAAATTGTCCCATTCAGGCCTAAAGATTTAATCGCTGAGGGGGATTTCTTCCTCTAGTGGGATAATGTCTTTCCCGACAAGGGGTTCACTCTGCTTGGCAGGAGACACTTGTGGCTGTGAAACAATCTCAGATTCTGGGGCCTCCTCCGTGCTGGTTGTAGGAGTTGACGCTTGGACTTCAGGAGGTATATAAAATTATGATGGGTATAGATAAAGTGAATGCAAGCAGGCTTTTTCCACTGAGGCAAGGGGAGAAAAAAAACAGAGGACGTGGGTTAAGGGAGAAGGGAGAAAAGTTTAAAGGGAACATTGGGGGGGCTTCTTCACACAGAGAGTGGCGGGAGTATGGAATGAGCTGCCAGACGAGGTGGTAAATGCGGGTTCTTTTTTAACATTTAAAAATAAATTGGACAGATACATGAATGGGAGGTGTATGGAGGTATATGGTCCGTGTGCAGGTTAGTGGGACTAGGCAGAAAATGGTTCAGCACAGCCAAGAAGGGCCAAAAGGCCTGTTTCTGTGCTGTAGTTTTTCTATGGTTTCTATGGTTTCTAAGTGGTTCTGACAGATCTGGACACCTTTCCTCTGGACATATTGGCATCCTGAACAGTGCATGGCAAGCTGCTCAATCTGTTGATCTATCCCAGGTCACCAGACAAAGCTTCGAGTCAACGCTTTTGTTCTGACCATGCCTAGATGACTGGCATGTAGCTCCTCAAACACTTTAGCTCTCAGTTCTGATGGTTCAACAACTCTTAATCCTCATAAAAGGCAAATCTATGTCAAGTGAAAATAGGGGAACTGGAATTTCTACTGCATATTCCAGCCATTTTGGGTTACCATGTTGAAGAGAGGCAAGGTAGGGTCCTTTTGAATTCCCTTTTAATAACCTCTGCCATAATGGGGAGACTTTCAAATTGCATTAGGGAGAATACCTCAAGAGGAGTATCGTCTTTTGTAAATTTTTCAGGTGTTTCCTTTACCAAAGTCCAATTCATCAGCATTCCCATGATTAGTTGTTCTCTTGAAGTTAATCTTGTAATTGTGTCCTCCAAGAAATAGAGCCCACCTCTGCATTTCTGCAGAGGGAACACCCTCTGTGGATTGAATATAGATACTACTGGTTGTTGATCAGTAATGAGGATAAACTCTCTCCCAAACAAATCCTGGTTGAAACATTTACATCTCAAACCAGACTCAAGGCCTTTCTGTGTTAGATTTGCTCTGAAGAGTTAAGGAAATGTGATGGAAAGGCTACGGGGTGATCACTTCCATCACTTATAACCTTTCTTAATTCACTTTCATTTGGTGGATGGACCTCCATCAAATTGTAGTTGTCTTAGCCATCACAGCCCCACAATGCTGGCTTTCCTGTTTTTATCATATACAAGCCAAATGTAATTCGCATAGGAGTTATATTTGCTCCAGTATAAGTTTTCAGTTGGATATCTGCAGTGTTGAATTCAGTATCTTTGAAATGTTGTTCAAACTTATTTTATGTAATGATTGAGATAACCAAGCCAATGTCTTATTCCATGTTATTGCCCATGTTTTGTTAGTTTTCACATTCTGTATCTCAAGGTACTCAGTCCTCTGTCACTCTCGTCATTGTCAGATTTTTTATCACTGGCATGCAGATTAGTGTACTTTTTGAATTTGCAAAGAGATTTTTAAAATCTTTTTCTCTTCCGTGTCATGGAACATGCAGGTTGATTAGGAAAATCAGATTGGTAATGGATCTCAAGAGAGTGAGTTTGTTGAATGCCTATGAGATTTTTTTTTGGGCAGTTTGTCGTTGAGGCTACGAGGGGATCAGCTGCGGTATACTGGATTGGGTGTTATGTAATGAACTGGAGGTGATTGGGGAGCTTAAGGTAAAAGAGCCCTTGGGAGCCGGTGATCACAAATGATTGAGTTCAACTTGAAATTTGATAGTGAGAAAGTAACGTCTGACATAGCAATATTTCAGTGGAGTGAAGGAAATTACAGTGGTACAAGAGGAGTTGACCAAAGTAATTGGAAGGAGCTGCTGGCAGAGGTGACAGCAGAGCAGCAATGGTGAGAGTTTCTGGGAAAAATGAGGAAGGTGCAGAATAGATGTATTCCAACAACAAAGAAATAATAAAATGGCAAAATATTACAACCGTGGCTGACAAGGGAAGTCAAAGCTAATTTAAAAACAAAAGAGAGGGCATACAACAATGCAAAAATTAATGGGAAAATAGAAGATTGGGAAGCTTTTAAAAACCCATAGAGAGTGACTAAAAGAATCATAAGAAGGGAAAAGATTAAATATGAAAGCAAGCTAGCAAACAGTATCAAAGTGAATAGTAAAAGCTTTTTCAAGTAAGTAAAAATAAAAAAAGGGATGAGAGTGAACATAGAACATAGAACATAGAATAGTACAGCACAGTACAGGACCTTCGGCCCGCAATGTTGTGCTGACCCTCAAACCCTGCCTCCCATATAAGCCCCCAGCTTAAATTCCTCCATATACCTGTCTAGTAGTCCCTTAAACTTCACTAGTGTATCTGCCACCACCACTGACTCAGGAAGTGCATTCCACGCACCAACCACTCTCTGAGTAAAAAACCTTCCTCTAATATCCCCCTTGAACTTCCCACCCCTTACCTTAAAGCCATGTCCTCTTGTATTGAGCAATGGTACCCTGGGGAAGAGACACTGGCTATCCACTCTATCTATTCCTCTTATTATCTTGTACACCTCAATCATGTCTCCTCTCATCCTCCTTCTCTCCAAAGAGTAAAGCCCTAGCTCCCTTAATCTCTGATCATAATGCATACTTTCTAAACCAGGCAGCATCCTGGTAAATCTCCTCTGTACCCTTTCCAATGCTTCCACATCCTTCCTATAGTGAGGCGACCAGAACTGGACACAATACTCCAAGTGTGGCCTAACCAGAGTTTTATAGAGCTGCATCATTACATCGCGACTCTTTAACTCTATCCCTCGACTTATGAAAGCAAACACCCCATAAGCTTTCTTAACTACCCTATCCACCTGTGAGGCAACTTTCAGGGTTCTGTGGATATGTACCCCGAGATCCCTCTGCTCCTCCACACTACCAAGTATCCTGCCATTTACTTTGTACTCTGCCTTGGAGTTTGTACTTCCAAAGTGTATCACCTCACACTTCTCCGGGTTGAACTCCATTTGCCACTTGTCAGCCCACTACTGCACCCTATCAATATCTCTCTGCAATCTTTGACAATCCTCTACACTATCCACCACACCACCAACCTTTGTGTTGTCTGCAAACTTGCCAACCCACCCTTCTACCCCCACATCCAGGTCGTTAATAAAAATCACGAAAAGTAGAGGTCCCAGAACAGATCCTCGTGGAACACCACTAGTCACAATCCTCCAATCTGAATGTACTCCCTCTACCACCACCCTCTGCCTTCTGCAGGCAAGCCAATTCTGAATCCACCTGGCCAAACTTCCCTGGATCCTATGCCTTTTAACTTTCTGTATAAGCCTACCGTGTGGAACCTTGTCAAATGCCTTACTAAAATCCATATAGATCACATCCACTGCACTACTCTCATCTATATGCCTGGTCACCTCCTCAAAGAACTCTATCAGGCTTGTTAGACATGATCTGCCCTTCACAAAGCCATGCCGACTGTCCTTGATCAGACCATGATTCTTTAAATGCCCATAGATCCTATCTCTAAGAATCTTTTTCAACAGCTTTCCCACCACAGACGTAAGGCTCACTGGTCTATAATTACCCGGACTATCCCTACTACCTTTTTTGAATAACGGGACAACATTCGCCTCCCTCCAATCCTCCGGTACCATTCCCGTGGACAACGAGGACATAAAGATCCTAGCCAGAGGCTCAGCAATCTCTTCTCTCACCTCGTGGAGCAGCCTGGGGAATATTCCATCTGGCCCCAGGGACTTATCTGTCCTAACGTATTTTAATAACTCCAACACCTCCTCTCCCTTAATATCAACATGCTCCAGAACATCAACCTCACTCATATTATCCTCACCACCATCAAGTTCCCTCTCATTGGTGAATACCGAAGAGAAGTATTCATTGAGGACCTCGCTCACTTCCACAGCCTCCAGGCACATCTTCCCACCTTTATCTCTAATCGGTCCTACCTTCACTCCTGTCATCCTTGTTTTCTTCACATAATTGAAGAATGCCTTGGGGTTTTCCTTTACCCTACTCGCCAAGGCCTTCTCATGCCCCCTTCTTGCTCTTCTCAACCCCTTCTTAAGCTCCTTTCTTGCTTCCCCATATTCCTCAATAGACCCGTCTGATCCTTGCTTCTGAAACCTCATGTATGCTGCCTTCTACCACCTGACTAGATTTTCCACCTCACTTGTCACCCATGGTTCCTTCACCCTACCATTCTTTATCTTCCTCACTGGGACAAACTTATCCCTAACATCCCGCAAGAGATCTCTAAATATCGACCACATGTCCATAGTACATTTCTCTGCAAAAACATCATCCCAATTCACACCCGCAGGTTCTAGCCTTATAGCCTCATAATTTTCCTTTCCCCAATTAAAAATTTTCCAGTCCTGTCTGATTCTACCCTTTTCCATGATAATGCTAAAGGCCAGGGAGTGGTGGTTGCTGTCCCCCAGATGCTCACCCACTGAGAGATCTGTTACCTGACCCGGTTCATTACCTAGTCCTAGATCTAGTATGGCATTCCCCCTGGTCGGCCTGTCCACATACTGTGACAGGAATCCGTCCTGGACACACTTAACAAACTCTGCCTCATCTAAACCCTTGGAACTAATCAGGTGCCAATCAATATTAGGGAAGTTAAAGTCACCCATGATAACAACCCTGTTATTTTTGCACCTTTCCAAAATCTGCCTCCCAATCTGCTCTTCTGTATCTCTGCTGCTACCAGGGGGCCTATAGAATACCCCTAATAGAGTAACTGCTCCCTTCCTGTTCCTGACTTCCACCCATATTGACTCAAAAGAGGATCCTGCTACAGTACCCACCCTTTCTGTAGCTGTAATAGTATCCCTGACCAGTAATGCCACCCCTCCTCCCCTTTTTCCACCTTCTCTATCCCTTTTAAAGCACTGAAATCCAGGAATATTGAGAATCTATTCCTGCCCTGGTGCCAGCCAAGTCTCTGTAATGGCTACTACTTCATAATTCCATGTATGTATCCAAGCTCTCAGTTCATCACCTTTGTTCCTGATGCTTCTTGCATTGAGGTACACACATTTCAGCCCTTCTACCTTACTGTCTTTACACCGTTTATTCTGCTTCTCTTTCCTCAGAGCCTCTCTGTATGTTAGATCTGGCTTTACTCCATGCACTTCTTTCACTGCTCTATCGCTTTGGGTCCCATCCCCCACACAAATTAGTTTAAACCCTCCCGAACCATGCTAGCAAATCTACCTGCAAGGATATTGCTCCCCCTCGAGTTCAGGTGCAACCCATCCAATCTGTACAGGTCCCACCTTCCCTAGAAGAGATCCCAATGATCTAAACATCTAAAACCCTGCTCCCTGCACCAACTCCTCAGCCACGCATTCAACTGCCATCTCCTCCAATTCTTACCATCACTGTCACGTAGCACTGGCAGCAATCCTGAGAACACCACCCTTGAGGTCCTGCTCTTCAGCCTTCTGCCTAGTTCCCAAAACTCACACTTCAGGACCTCATGCCTCTTCCTGCCTATGTCGTTGGTCCCAACATGTATCACGACTTCTGGTTGCTTTCCCTCTCGTACCAGGATGTCGTGCACCTGGTCAGAGACATCCTGGACCCTGGCACCCGGGAGGCAACAAACCATGCAGGTGTCCTTCTCACGTCCACAAAATCTCCTGTCTGCTCCCCTGACTATAGAGTCTCCAATGACGACAGCTCTCCTCTTCTCCGTCCCACCCTTCTGTACCACAGGGTCAGACTCAGTGCCGGAGGCTCTGCCACCGTGGCTCACACCTGGTCAGTCGTCCCCGCCAACAGTATCCAGGATGGTAAACTTATTATTCAGGGGAATGGCTACAGGGGTGCTCTGCACTACCTGTCTGCTCACTTTTGCTTTCCCCCCTCTGACTGTCACCCAACGACCTGCTTCCGACAGCCTAAGTGTGACTACCTCCCTATAGCTCTCATTTATGACTGTCTCATTCTCCCTTATGAGTCGAAGGTCATCCAGCTGTTGCTCCAGATTCCTTACATGGTCTTCCAGATCGCCCAGCCGTATGTACTTCTGGCAGATGTGACTCTGTGGGAGAGGGGAGTTCCCCCAGTGGATGCCACATCTCACATGAGAGGCACATCACTGTCTCAGGAGACATTGTAAAAACTAACTGCGAGCTAGCTTGTCCTCCGCCTCTTCTTGTCGAAGCCTCTCGAGTCAAAGCCTCAAAGCTCCATTCCTTCACTGGCCCACTCACGCACTGGCTGCTTTCCACTGCAGATATAGGACCGCTAGAAAATGAGGCCAGAGAAATAATAACGGGAGACAGGAAGATGGCTGATGAAGTAAATGAGTATCTTGCATCGGTCTTCACTGTGGAAGTCACTAGCAGTGTGCCAGGTGTTGTACTGTGTGAAGTAAGAGAAGTGAATGCAGTTACCAGGGCAAAGGTGCTCAAAAATCTGAAATACGTAAGGGTACATTAGTCACATGGACCAGATGAACTGCACCCTGGAGTTCTGAATGAGGTAGTGTTAGAGACTGTGGAAACATTAGTAATGATCTTTCAAAAATCATTGGATTAGCACAATGCCAGAGGACTAGAAAACTGTGAATGTCACTCCAATCTTTAAGAAAGGAGGAAGGCAGCAGAAAGGAAATTATAGACCAGTTAGCCTGACCTCAAGTGGTTGGGAAGATTTGGAATCAACTGTTAAAGATGAGGTTATGGCATACTTGGTGACACAGGATAAGATAGGACAAATTCAGCATGGTTTCCTTGAGGGGAAATCTTGCCTAATGAACCTGTTGGAATTATTTGAGGAGATTACACATAGCATAGATAAAGGGGATGCAGTGGATGTTGTATATTTGGACTTTCAGAAAGCTTTTGACAAGGTGCTACACATGAGGCTGATTACCAAGTTAAGAGCCCATGGTATTACAGGAAAGTTACTGGCATGATTTGAGCATTGGCTGATTAGTGGGAGGCAGCAACTGGAAATAAAAGGGTGCTTTTCTGGTTGTCTGCCAGTGACTACTGGTTTTCCGTAAGTGTCAATGTTGGGACCGCTTCATTTTATGCTGAATATCAATGATTTTAGATGATGGAGTAGATGGCTTTGTTGCCAAGTTTGCAGGTGATACCATGATTGGTGAGGGGCCAAGTAGTGTTGAGGAAACAGATAGGATGTAGGACTTAGACAGATTAGGAGAATCGGTAAGAAAGTGGCAAATGAAATACAATGTTGGAAAATGCATGGTCATGTACTTTGGTTGTAGAAATAAATTTGCAGACTATTTTGTAAACAGGGAGAAAATCCAAAAATCTGAGAGGCAAGGTACTTGGGAGTCCTTGTGCAGAACACCCTAAAGGTTAACTTGCAGGTTGTGTCAGTAGTGAAGAAGGCAAATGCAACGTTAGCATTCATCTCAAGAGGTCTTGAATATGTGCAGGGACAGGGATGTGATGCTAAGACTTTATAAGGCACTGATGAGGCCTCACCTTGAGTATTGTGAACAGATTTAGGCTCCCCATCTTAGAAAGGATGTGCTGGCATTGGAGAGGGTCCAGAGGTGGTTCACAAGGGTGATTCTGGGAATGAACAGATTATAATACAAGGAATGTTTGATAGCTCTAGGTCTGTGCTTGCTGGAAATTAGAAGGATGAGGGGGTACCTCATTGAAACCTTTCGAGTGTTGAAGAGCCTAGACAGAGAAGATGGGGAAACCAGATGGTGGGGGAGTCTACGACAAGAGAGCACAACTCAGGATAGAGGGGCGTCCATTTAAAACAGCGATGCGGAGAAATTTCTTTAGCCAGAGGGTGGTGAATTTGTGGAATTTGTTACCACAGGCAGCTGTGGAGTCCAGGTCGTTGGGTGAATTTAAGGCAGAGATTGATAGTTCTTGATTGGACATGGCATCAAAGGTTATGGGGAAGAAGACAACAGAATGGGGTTGAAGAGGGGAAAAAAAGTATCAGCCATGATTGAATTGTGGAACAGACTCGATGGGCCAAATGGTCTAAATATGCTCCTATGTCTTATGGTTTTATGTACAGTTCATTTACTTTTATCTGCCCAACATGCTCTTTTTCTGTGTCCTACTTTGTTGCATTTTCTATATTGGTCTGGTGTATGTGAGTCCCTTCTTCAATGATAATACAATTTATTCAGCCAGACAGGTTTATGATTAGTCATTGCAAATTTGTTCTTTCATTCCTGAGTGCAACTCATTTGTGTCTCTGCCTGCTGTTTCCATTCATACAACAATATTAACTGCTCTTTTAAATATGGGTTTTGCTTCAGTTAGTCACTATGTTTGAATGTTTTCTTGTAAGATTGCACTAAGCCCATCAGTGAACTGACAATGTGGGGACAACTTTTCAATTCTGCTATGTAAGCTGAAATATATTGACCTTCAGATTATGCTTATGAAACATAAAATGTTCCACAATCAACAATGGTTTTGATTTGAAATATTCCTGCATTATGTTCACAATATCAGCAAAGCTCAGTTAAACTCCTAAGCAGATTGTATGCTCTTCAACCTATTGCAATCAGCAATATTGGTACTTGCTTTTCGTAGGGTTTTTTTGTTCACATCAAAACATTGCTCAATTCATTTGGTATACAGCATCCAGTTATCTTCTGTTCAATTAAGTTGTCTGTCTTTCCAATGTAGCAAGACAATTCTGTTTATTTAAAAATTATTTATTATTATATCACCTAGTACTCTCTATTTATGAGCCCACGAATATTGTCCAATTGCTGCCTTTTTTAACTCGACTGTCTCTCTCCCCTTGTGAAGAAAAAAAAACATGCTGCACATCTTTTTAAACTTGAATGTCTCTCCCTCCTTTCTGAAGAAACAAATGCTGTTTTTTTTTTAACTTGAGCATCCCACTGCACTTCAACAGACAGTTTTAGTAGCCTCAGGTTCATTTTAAAACTTACTTATCGCCACTGTTATGTTTGGCAACTTTGTAAACTAATCAAAAGAAAACCACAGAGCACAGGAAAATGTATCTACTTTGTTTTTCATTTTCATGAGGTGTATACCTGTGACATGGTGGTGTGTTGATATATGTCTTTCACATACTTTTACATATAACTCATAATAAATTATGTAAAGAAATACTTAATTCAACAATATATTTACATATATTATGTAAATTATGTAAAAGAATGCTTAATTAAACAATATATTTACATATTACTCAAATATCATTGAAATATTAAATACACTGTTGTTCATTGTTCACCTGTGCTGAGTGTCCTACATGCACTTTGGATTATATTTTATTAACTTACTTGAGGTAATATTTTGTTTTATGTGCTGTATGATATATATGCATTTTAGGTGCACTGTCATCTGGAGGAACTTGTGTTTCATTTGGTTGTATATGTGTACAGTCAGATGACAAATTTGAAAATGAACTACTAAATAAAGTCATATTCATGCATGGAGCTGTCTATTCACCTTTGAAAGTAACATTGCTCAGTCCTCACAAAATATGATGATCTTGACACAGATAGGCCATTCCAAGAATAATCAATAAAAAGATATATCTATATAATTAAGTGGCAGGAAGCCTTTAACAAATTCCTGGTCATTATGAATTCAGTGATGGAGTCAGCTTGTGACGTTATAGTAAAAGATGAACAGGAGGTCTGGAAAATTCTGTGTCATCCACAGCAATGCTGGGTAAGTTTTCTGGACTGAATACTATATCATTTTTAACAAGTTGCCATACTGTATATGATTTTCAATTATAATAGGTTTCTGCTTTCTTCTCGAATGATTGTGTGTTTGTGTGTGTGTGTGTGTGTGTGTGTGTGTGTGTGTGTGTGTACACACACATATGCATGTGCATATATGTGTAAGAATGAACTTAAGTGCACACTCTAAAATGGAAAATAGTGCAAATAGAATCTTTGCAATTATTGGCAACATAATAAATTCATTGGTGAATTAGGGCTGCCGGTGAAGATATATGGACTCATGAAGGACTTTATATATTAGCCATATAGCCCTGAAAATATTTCATCATTCAGTAAAATCATGCCTAATCTGCTTTCTACATTAAGATCACTTCTCCATTCCTTCACCATATCCCTTGATGCCTTTAACATTTCAAGTGTTTATTGAGTGAACATTTACATTTCCAGAGCAGAGAGTCGACAAGACACCCTGAATTTAGAATCGTCTACTCATTTCACTCCTTATCATCCCACTGTTCTAGTCTCTCCAACCGGAGGAGCCAACTTGTCAATACCTGCCCATCAATCACTACAAATATACAATTAATATCAATTCCACTTGCTCTTTATTTGACATGGACGGAAAACCTGAGGTGAAGAAAACTGGGAAAATCTTGATTCAAAACCCAAGCCAATTCACTTTTAAGTAAGCCTACTTTCTGAAAACAGCACAGGAAACCTGTTTTTATTGTATGAATATTTCTAGTGAAACATTGGTTCTCTGCTACCATCTCAAGAGCAATTAGGAAAGCGTAGTATTTGTTCGCATGTAAATCAGTCTGATAAATCTTGAAAATTAATGAATAAAAACATACACTTCAATAGTGAAACTATGACAATTTAATGAAACAGTATTTGCCCAGTCCTTTCAGCGACCATTTCTCTGTTTTTCCTAACAATTAAATGTGGAATTAGGTAAAATACATTTTAAGCATGTGACACCTGGACAGATTGGTAATGGCAGGCTCCCACCACTGGCTAGAGAAACAAATTCTATTGCTAACTAAATGCAGACTAATTAATGACTTTTATAAGTTATTATGTATAATCCAACCAATGCTGATGCAATTAGCAATTAGTATTTCTAATAGTCTTTTGCCATTCTCTGGACTTCTTAGTTCTTCTCTGCAGTTCTTGATTTTCTTCACTATCCCATTATTTCTTGAAGAATGTGAAAGCATCTTATTCTTGTTAAAGTTGCAAGAACTTCAAAAGGGAAGTTCACCATGACCAGAAAAGCAAAGATGTTGGGAGACTTTTTTCATCCTTAGCTCCACCAGTTGTAATGTTTCCAGTTTTGTCTAGGTTGCATGGCTATGTCACATGAAGAAATATCATGCATATTAGGGCAGGTAAATTTCATACAACAGGTGTCTTCCTCTGACAATACATTGTCTTCTTGCTTAAGGCACCAGCAAACAATGTGAACAAGAGCAACATCCTCCAGATGGATCACAAAACCACTTTTTTGCATCTTCTTTTTCATTCAGATGTGGTTCTGCTACTGTTGGAGCCTGTGATTGATATTTCAGTGGTGTGTTTTACAGGCCGAATGAGCATTCTGGTGGTTTGCTGTCTCCAAGGGTGTTTCGAGCGAAGCCTGCAGCCTCAAAGCCAAAAAGCCTGGAAACAGGGTGAGAGCCCATGATCGAATCCATTTCTTACCGATCTTGCTGATTAAAGTGCCAAGGAAGATTGAACTCATTGAGGTGAGGGCAGATCAGCACTATCAAGCAGCCTCTTGCTTGCTGCTCTCTATGTGTGATGGTCTCTCTTTGTCTCTCCCTCTCACTCATTGCTCTTGGAGGAAGGTCCCTGTATTCAAATAGTCTCTCTCTCCCTCGATGGTACTGGAGTCCTGGGTCTTGTGCAAGGTTTGATCGACGCGGTTTGTGGATTGGTCTCTGTAGTTCACGTTATGATGTGTTTCTGGTTTCTGGGTCGCTCCTTCATTTTGTTGCAATTTTTGGTGATTTTGTATCCTAGCAGCCTGCAGATAAAGAACACTTGAGATGAACTGAAATATGCTTGGACTATTTTGATTTTGTGTTTTATATTTTGTGTTTTTTATTGCTTTTTGCTTTTTGTGTGATTTGTTTTTTTCTGCGTGTGGGGGATGTTTGATCTTCATTCTTTGAATGGGTTCAAGGCTTTGTCTCGTGGCTGTCTGTGGGGAAGACGAATCTCAGGGTTGTATACTGCACACATACTTTGATAATAAATGTACTTTGAATATAACACCATATGACGTTTTATTTTGCTACAGATGCTATATAAACATGGTCTGCACTTGCATATAACATGATTAAATATAACATCTCTGCAAACTCAAACCCAATCCTTTTGGTGTCCTATCAGAAAAGATCATTTTAAAGATCTCATTCTCTGAGGTGAATAGTCTGTATACGCAGGATTTATAACAAGCTAAGCACTTGAGCATTTGTACCGAGGCCAACTTTTTCTGAAATGTTATTTGCACTTTGAGATGTCAGGTCAGGCTTAACAGATAAAATTGAAAGACTGTAGTCCAGTCTCATAGTTGCTGTGTTACATGTCTGCCAGAAGAGGGTGTCTCTGTCCTTCAGTATGTCTCTAGTTCGCAAAGGAATAAGATAGCCACAAGGGACACTCAACACTCCGCCTCTGTTATTATAGTATAGTTACCCTTCAAGTGAACACACATTTCAGTACAGTTTCCTATTACCATGATGACAGCCATTCAGCAGGGCACAAGGATTGTAATTCCTGAGTTTAACCAGCTCATTTAGGTACTGGCAAACTTCATTTAAAGGAGTGCTAGGAGGCAGTCTGGCTGTCTACAAGCAGCCTGATCAAAGAGAAGAAAAGCATCTGGTTTTACTCTGTTTTCTGTCACAAAGAGGGAAAAAAATCCCTTACAAGTAAATCATGAAAATGAATACCTGTACCTGTCCTCAGGCACCAGGGAGGCCACAGCTATTTTACACACAACATATTTCCACTTTGGAGGTCATGAATAATTTGATTTAATAGACTATTACATTATTAATATATTCATTGTTGAATTGTTGCTCAATGTGTTAATAATACATTAAAATCAAATATTGAGCTAAGATTGTCACGACTTCGCTAATATTTAATGGGTCAGATTTACAAACCTGATGCAGATGTAGCTTTATAAGAGACATACAAATCTACACGCTGAAGTTTGGGGATATCAGGCCAAGTCAATGAAGTATACTGTATATTCAGACAACTAAACAGCCTTGTGTTTAATTGTCAGGCAAACACAAGAACAGCAGACACAACTTTCATATCAAATTGAACCTAGTTACAATGAATAGTAATGACTTCCTTCAGTAGTCACTTGGGATTGAGGATGATTCTTTTTCAATCCAGTTCTGTAGTGATTTATGACACCAATTTTGGATCTGTGGTGTCTGCCGCTGTTGGGGTCGGGAGTTCCTGACAGGACAGTATAGTTTGTGAGCTAGTGTGCTCCTTCTCTGATTTACATTGGGCTTCTGATTCCTCCTGAAGAAATAAGTCAAACTTTTTTGTGTCATCCTGTTCCTGGCCTGCAGATTCCCATTAGTTGTCGACGTTGCCTTCTCTAAGGAAGTCTCTGAGAAACCTTTTCTTTGTGCTGCTGAAGGATTTTTGCATGTGAAGGGACTTGATGCAGAATGCCTTCTTCAGGAGCAAAATATCAAGGGTGCTGTGGCCTATCCACTGGAGCTGGCTGAATATAGCTCCAATGGCTCGATACCAGGTATGTAGGCACGAAAGAAGACGCTAATGTTGGTTTATTATCTTGCCGGTCAGTTTGGAGGATTTCTATAGTGAGATTGTTGATTATACCTTTTTTTTGAGGTGCCTGATCTGGATAGCTCATGTCTGAAAAATGTATTGTAGGGCTGGAAGCACTGCTGTCTAGCAAATCTTTGTGCCAGCTCTTGACCTTCAAAACTTTCTTTTACTGTGATGGTCAAAAATGATAGCGAATATGATCAATAAAGTCTGTCTTCTCTGAGACACAAGAAAAGGTCTATGTTTTCTTTTTCTATCGTTGTAGACTTTTATGTTTGGGCTGGTCTGGTTGCGCACAGGATCAAGTAGATAAACACCATTAATTTGAAGACATTAAGGCTCTTCCTGTCTTATGCTTAAATGATTGAATGGATGATGATTTGGAACTTGAGCTCCAAAAATGCATACGTACAGTAGCTGGATAACTTGGATCGAAGTGATTTTTGTCCTAGAATGGAGACATCAAAGTTTGAACAGATTCCCATTCATTCTGTAGGTTAGCTTCATTTGACCAGGAAGCTTATTGGCAGCGAGGACAATGGTAACATTCAAATTGCTACCAATATCAACTTCTATTTGTTGTGCTCTACTTAACATTCTAGGCAAATCTTTTTTCCAAATAATTAAAAAAATATATAATTTAAGATGAATGAGGGTAACAAATTCATTTGGGTATTTAACATTGCTTTTCAACCTCCTGATTTAGACAGGCTTAGCTGTGTAACAGTGGTGATATTAATCTGGGCTGATTGTGGCTGGTTTATGGTCACAGGCACATGTCCAGTTGTTGAAGCTATTTGTGGTGCTTGCACATCAGATCTAAATGCACAAACCCAAGATCTCCAACAGAAAGTTCCTGTGAACTGGATTCTGTGCCCCGCTGTATTAGAGTCACTCCACAAAATACGTACGCTTCTCCAGGATCTCAATGTTTAAGGAGAGTGAACCATACAAGAGAAGAGTGATGGCTTCAAGCCACAATTCCTCACTCACACCACTCTGTCTGTGATTATAAAAGTAACTGCTGAGCCAAACTGCCTTTTTATTGCTGAAGCTCACTTCAGGCTGAAAGCTGTCATTTGTTTTTGAATGCTTTGAAATACCCCTGACTTTCAGAAGCATACAGAATTATGTGCTTTAAATTAAGTTAAAAAATTGTGCTTTAGTTAGAGTTAAAATTCTCACCATTTTGAAACACTTAACAGTACATTTTAAACATTATTTTTCCTTGTTGACAGTCCCTCAAGGTTGAAATTTTCTAGCTTCCAGCTCAGAGGTGACTAATGAGACCAAGTGAGAACTGCAAACTGCTACAGGTAGTGCATAAGCTGCCTAAAGGAGTAAGTGGGCAAATAATTTGTGAGGTGCGAACAAGCGGGATCTCCCAGTGGCCTCCCATTTTAATTCCATTTCCCATTCCCATATGTCCATCCTTGGCTTCCTCCATTGTTGTGATGAGGCCACACTTAGGTTGGAGGAACAGCACCTCATATTCCTTTTGAGTAGCCTCCAGCTTGATGGCATGAACATCGATTTCTTAAACTTCTACTAATGCCTCCCCATCATCCTCCTTAACCATCTCTCTCTCTCTCCTTATCCCCTTGCCCACCCATCGCCTCCCTCTGGTGCTCCTGCCTTCCTTTTCTTTCTTCCATTGCCTTATGTCTCTTTCACCAATCAACTTCCCAGCTCTTTACTTCATCCCTCCCCCTATAGGTTACACCTATCGCCTTGTGTCTCTTTCTCCCCTCCCTCCACCTTTTAAATCTACTCAGCTTTTTCCTCCAGTCCTCCCAAAGCGTTTCAGCCCAAAACGTGGACTGTACTCTTTTCCTAGATGTTGCCTGGCCTGCTGAGTTCCTTCAGCATTTTGTGTGTGTTGCTCGGATTTGAGCATCTGCAGATTTTCTCTTGTTTGTGGTGGGAAATTATTTCTTTGTTCTTCTGACTCAGAATTCTGAGTATGAGGCCACTTCTCCATGTTGATTGGTCTTAGGGCAAGGATTCCCTGGAGTAAGTGGAGATGTTGCAATTTTTCATGATCATATCCATTTAAACCAAATAATTAAAAAAAAAACTTCTTAAGATCTGCCTTCATGCCAATAGCTCACACAGCTACTGGGCCACAACAAACCAAGTGCAAGATTCTTAAAAAATTTCCTCAGAACAAATGCAGAGAACTTCCATCATTTGACTTTATTTGGACTATAACAGTGGAATAGATTGCCATTTTTATCAGAAAATTTCTGCCAGTAAATTTGGTGCTATTTTGGTGGAATATTCACGAGCTGAAACCCTAAAACTTTATACTTGCTAGCAAATTTTAAGCCTGACTTTTTAATGAATTATGAGTGATCTCTAGCAAAGGAAATAAAACTACTCATAGTAATCTGAATTTGGAGAGGACTGCAATGAGTCACACGCCTCTGAAGGGCTGGTCATCAAGAGAATTACTGAAAGCCCTTAAGATATGCCTTCACTTCTTAGGTCAGAGAAAACTCAATAGAATGCTCCAGATCAAGTGTCATGTATTGTTACTATGTGCAGTGTCCTGCACAGGTTCATATTCTAAAATTGATGGTCTGTGGGATTGGTTTGGAACAGAATGAGCTTCACTCAAGGCACATCTAAATGGAAAAAGGCATCAAAAGGACGCGCAACTGATGATTTCCAATATCTCCTGTCCCTGTGTAATCCTAGGCAACAGTGCTTAACTCTTTCTGCTCTGCCTTGAATCAAAAGGCCTTTCCATAATCTAATACCTGTCCTAGGAAATGAAAACACAACAGTCATACTAAATGATCAAACCATAAATATACTTTCCTCTAATGACCTACATTCTTCACAATGGATTAGGTCAGTGTTTACCAACCATTTTTTGACCCAACGGCCCCCTAAAGCACCTTCATATTTGCCAACACCCCTCCTAGGCATGATATACTTTCCGGTGTCCCCATTGTGTAAAAACATGTTTACTATATGCTAACATGAGAAAAATGATTCTGCTTTAAATTGTCATTTGTCTTTAAACCTAGCTTACACTGGCCAGCAGCTATGATATCAATATGATCCTTTAGTTTGATGGTTTTCAGCAAGCATTGAAATATCTGGTTTAAGTTGTGACAACAACAGCCTTAAGACCCACATGTAACAATGCCCAAGTGGTTTCTGTTTTTGGTGTGTATGTGGTTCACTGCATTGAAGCCTCTTTCAACAAGGTAGGAGGATGGAAATGCAATGAAGAGCATTTTGCCTCTTCTCCAAAAACCAGGAAACTTCATATGACAGTGCAGCCACATACCACAAAAGTCAACATTTATGTAAAGCATTTTTGCTTCTTCATCATTCTGAATTTTGATAATTTCTTCTTGCAAGTGCTCTTACTGTTCTTCCACCTTGCAGGGTAACGGGTTAATTACCCAGTCTGGAATTTCCAGATCATTCGAATACTTGAATCAATTCTGAAAATCCTTCTTCAGTGACTGCAGCTGTAAGCAGTACTCTTGCAAATCATCATCTGTGAAAAAGAGTGCCATACTTTCCATGCAGGGAATCTGTGAGAACATTATTTTCCCAAAGTTTGCATATATATTTCCAATTTTCCAATAAAAGTGAACACTGCACTTTTGCCAGGATTAAATTGAAATTCTCCCCCTGTAGTTTCATATTTAGAATGTTAATTTTGTCATACGGAACAGCTAGGTATGCTGCAACTCCACGTAGAAGTTCAATCTTTTTCCCCCCAGACTTTTGTTGACTTTGAGCAAAGACTCAACCACAATGTCAAAAAGATCAAAGAAACATTTTAAGCAGCAGCCTATTGACAGCCAATTCACTTTAGTGTGAAGAAGCAACTGTTCAAACTCTTCATTGTTATCATGGCATAAGTGGTGAGATATTTAGGTATTTCATGGATGAGCTTTAATTTTGTTGCTAGCAGATATTGTAAGAGTCATGCTTGAAAAAAGTTGCTGGCTACAGTTTTTGTCTGTGAGATGTTGATGATGAATTACTCAATGGATTGCAAACAGACTTGGAATTTCTTTTTTCATTAATGCCACTAGCCAACATAACAACCTGTCATATATTGCACTCCATCTGTTGCACCAGAAATCATCTTCCTCATCGGAATATTTTATTGTCAATATACACTTTGAGCTCATCGTAGATTGATTCTATGTTGACATTTGTTTTTAACTTTTTACAAAAGATAATATTTTCATAAACTTTTCAATTTTTGATAAACTGTACATATGCCATTAGCAATGCCTCATTGTCTCGCACAGTTGGCTCATTCAATTGTATCCCAACTTCTGTTTTTAGTAGCTCCGTGCATCGTTGATACTCAATGTCTTCACTCATTTCGTTAATATATTGAGCTACAGAGTTATTACTCAGAGGCATTGATTTTAAAATACTGGTACCTGTTTGGAGAACAGTGGTGAGCATTTCTGATACAGCAGGCATTATCAATCTTTTACCAATTGTATGAGATTTTCCACACTTTGCTATCATTTTGGAAATGCTATGAGAAGCAACGAGACCACTACCAAGGTTATTTTTAGCTTTTTTGGTAAATGACTCGAGTGTGCAATGCTTTTCAAATGCTTTTTTCATCTTCTGGAACTGAGTAATACCATAAGTAGCCATTTCAGGATGTCTTTTATGGAAGTGCTCCTGCAATTTCATGGTTTCAGGGCTTCATTAGACAGCACAGTATTACAAATAAGACACATGGGGATTTGCTTGTGTGACAGGAATAGAATAAAACCATACTCCAGGTATGTAAGATTGTGTTGATATACTTTCTGTAGTTTCTGTTTCTTTTCAGGGTAAGAATTCAGACTCATAGAGATTGCGCTGTAAGTATTTATCCATCATTAATGGGGCTAAAATAAAATTAAAAATTAACACAAACTGGGAATGCCTTTCGGATGTTGATGATGGTGACGAGTTGACCTGGATGGAATGATGGTAGCGGCAGGCAAAGGAACGGTGAGGCGAAGATGAAGGTGGTTATAACAGTGAAAATTACGTTGACAAGGATCTAGATTAGAATCTGAATGTTAGTCAGGATAGAGCTGGTATTCAGCAAGCTACCATTACACTATTCTAGTTAGCACGGTTGACCAATCACGTAAGGTCTCATAATCCCCGAAGATGGTTCTTGACTGCACATACTGTATGAAGCCGAGGTCATTTTGAACACCTCAAGAGCATTCTTTGGGTTGGTAGGTTCACTGATTGGCTCTTTTTCACCATTTGGTTCCACCGAGTGCTGTATCATTGCGTAACCTGTTTTCCGTAGATCTGTAGAGAAAGTTGAGAGGGTGTACTTGACTCACCAGCTGTTAAATTGCATGAACTCATTCCATGCTGTGAGTCAAGGGGAACTGCTGGGCACTCTGGTTACTATTTTATACATCCCTAAAATGCCTGTTTGGTTGGTAAGGTCGGATGAGATGGCTGAGTTTCAGAATGTTGGGATGATGAGTGCTCACCGCCTGCAGGGCTCATGCCTCAAGTTACGGTGCCACTTACAGCACCACCCTCAAAAATCTTGAAAGCCCGCTGACGACTTCTATTTCCCCTTACTCAGGACACATATGCATCCCTGTTGGGAATTAATCTACCTGTTCTCAACTGTTTAGTAATTGTCAAAAAGTGGATGTATTTTGGAAAAATATAACATAGCCAATTCATTTTTTAAAAGGTAAACATGTGGTCCCTTTGGGACTATAAACAATGTCAATATAGGCGTTCCCTACTCTGTTCCCAAGAAATGTTCACAACTCAAAAAGTTGGAAATGTATAGAATGATTTTTTGGGGAGGATCACAGAAATAGGAATGATAGGAGAGGAAGCAGGTGCAGGAACAGGGGCTGCCTGCTGGCCTTACTGACACGGTGCTGTGAGATTGCTCAGCACTGCCCTCAGTGCTCAGCTTGACCCAGCCCTCAAATTGTGCTGCATCTTCGGTGCAGGAGGTTGGAGGGGGAGGAAAGCAGGTGGAAATGTTCATTTTTGTTAGTGTCCTATAGCAGCCACCAATTCCAAACGCTCATTCACATGTTCAGGGTGTCAATAAGTAAGGAATTTGTAATCCGAGGAGGAGGTGTAATCTTTGATGGAAAGATATAGAAACTGATTCAAGTGCACCTGCATAATGCCTATAGAATACTATGTGCTGAGTTGGACACTGCACTATAAAATGGTTATTGAGGCTTTGGGAAGGCCGTAATGCAGATCCACCCAATTGCTACCTGGTTTGTTTGAATTATGTGAAAGCATGGATACTTTCAGCAGAATGGCACAGATTTCGAGGTGATATAACAGTATTTGAAATAATATTTTGAAGGGGCAGGATACAGAGATTCAATTATTTATGAACAATGCTTCCTGGAAGTTAAGGAACCATTGATACAAAATTATATCAAAAAGACAAACAATAAATGTCTTTTAAAGAGGATGGAATATAATTAATTTCCTGAATTACTAAATTGAAGAGGTGGATTAACCGAAAGTTATTGAAGGAGCATGGTAATTTAAGACTAATTTATTTGAGACAGGTGAATTGTAACAGAAAAGAATTTAGTCTCTTTTTGTATTATAACTTGTATATATAAATTAATTTGATTTCTTTGTAATCTCTTCACCAAACTCATTTGAAATAAAACGAAAAATTAATCATCAGGTTAGGCAGCATTTATGGAGAGAGAAACTGATTTAATGTTTCAATTCAATGGCATTTCACCAAAAGTAAGGCATTTGCAATGTAGGGAGGAATAGGTACACACCGTTTGTAAAAGATATAACATGCCCTGAAATTAAGAGAAAGGAGAAGGTATGGGGAGAAGTTGTATAATGGGACTGGGAAGAAGTTCTATAACAAGCTAGATAGTGTTTATAACAAGAAAGATGACAGTGCCAAGTAAAAAGGGGTGGAAATGGGATGAGAACAAAAGAAAACATATGACTTGAAGAGAAGTCAAAGAGATAAGGAAAATTACGATCTGCAATTGTGGAACTCTGTGGCTTGGGATTTCCTGCACTCGCTAAATAGATGTTTATAATTCACACCTTTATGTAATTTGTATCAAGAAATCAGAACTTTCTGAAGGATAACTCCAAATCATCAATGGTGACTCTACAATGAGACTCTACAATTACGTGGTAGGTCCAAAACAAACTCCTCCTACAGAATGACTGCAGAAACATCAACATGTGGTAAAGAATGCCCCACTTTTGCCATTTACCAAGTTTAGTGAATCCTTCAGAAAATTTCAGAACTACGCAAGTATTTTAAAACTATGATATCTCAATTATCAATAAGAATATTTTAAAATTATTAAATGAAGGGAAACAAATATATCATATATCTTCACTGTGGAAGACACTAGCAATGTACCAGATGTTGAAGCGTGTGAGGGAAGAGAAGTGGGTGCAGTTTCTATTACAAAGGAGAAGGTACTTAAAAAGCTTAAAGACCTAAGGGTATATAAGTCATCCGAACCAGATGAACTGCACCCTGGGGTTCTGAAAAGGAAGCGGTAGAGATTGTGGAAGCATTAGTAATGATCTTTCAAAAATTATTGAACCCTGGCACAGTGCCAGAGGACACTGGAAAATTGCAAATGTCACTCCACTCTTTAAGAAAGGGGAAAGGCGGCAGAAAGGAAATTGTGGACCAGTTAGCCTGACCTCAATGGTTGGAAAGTTGTTGTAGTCAATTGTTCAGGAAGAGGTTACGGAGTACTTGGTGACATAGGACGAAGTCAGTATGGTTTCCTTAAGGGAAAATCTTGCCTGATGAACCTGTTGGAATTCTTTGAGGAGATTACAAGTAGTATAGATAAAGCGGATGCAGTGGATGTTGAATATTTGGACTTTCAGAAGGCCTTTAACAAAGTGCCACACATGAGGCTGCTTACCTAATTAAGAACCCACGCTATTTCAGGAAAGGCACTGGCATGGTTAGTGCATTGAAATTGGTAGGAGGCAGCAAGTGGGAATAAAAGGGGCCTTTTCTGGTTGGCTGCCAGTGACTAGTGGTGTTCCGCAAGGGTCAGTGTTAGGACTGCTTCTTTTTATGCTGTATATCAATGATTTAGATGATGATATACATGGCTTTGTTGCCAAATTTGCAGATGATACCATGATTGGGGGAGGGGCAGGTAGTGTTGAGGAAACAGTAAGTTAACCTGCAGGTTGAGTTGGTGGTGAGGAAGACAAATGCAATGTTAGCATTCAAGAGAAGGGATGTAATGCTGAGACTTTTTTAAGGCACTGATAAGACCTCATCTTGAGTATTGTGAAAAGATGTGCTAGTTTTGGAGAGGGTTCAGAAAAGGTTCACAAGGACGATTCTGGGAATGAAAGGGTTATCATACGAGGAACGTTTGGTAGCTCTAGTCTGTTCTCACTGGAATTTAGAAGGATGAGGGGGAGATCTTGTTGAAACCTTTCGGATGTTGAAAAGCCTAGACAGAGTAGATGTAGAAAGGATGTTTTCCATGGTGGTGCAGTCTAGGCACAGCGCCAGGATAGAGGGGAATCCATTTAAAACAGAGATGCGGAGAAATTTCTTTTTTTCAGAGGGTGGTAAATTTGACGAATTTGTTATCACAGGCAGCTGTGGAGGCCCAGGTTGTTGGATGCAGTTAAGGCAGAGCTTGATACGTTCTTGATTGGACACAGCATCAAAGGTGAATAGCACTGAGGAGGGGGAAAAAGGATCAGCCATGATTGAATGGTGGACCAGACTCGATGGGCCAAATGGCCTAATTCTGCTCCTATGTCTTATGTCTTAAGCACATTATTTTTAAACAACTAAGATTTTTAAAGAAGTGCAATTAAACAAAAAGTTATGTTACCCTAGTCTTGTCATCCTTTGTCACAGATGTTCCTGTCTATCAAAATATATGGGGTACTGTATCTTTGAGACTGGCATAACCTGGTACAACTTTCATTGGTAGCAATGTTTGGTCATGGAATGCCTCTAGGAAGTTATTGTAACACACATAAAATGCTGGAGGAACTCAATAGGCCAGGCAGCATCAATACAAAAGAATAAACATTCTGGGAAATCATTGTTTCTTGGCAAATTCCATCCTTGTATTGAATCTGTCTTCATCCATAGATGAAGTATCAATCTGTGCTCAGTATTCCCAAAGTGGAGCAAATAGTCTGAGCAGTGAATAGAGTACACTAAAATGAAATGTGTACAAGTAATTACTATTTTACCTGGAAAGTGTGTTTACATCATAGAGAGAGTAAAAGGAGAAGTAAAATAGGTAGCTTCTGCTGAGTTTGCCTGAGAGAGAACCAGTGGGAGAAGAGAATGTTGTTTGTAATTGAGGAGAGGACAATAGTATCCTAGAGAGAAGATTACTGAAAAGGGAAGAAAGCTCAAGATTTATTTGGTATCTTCTACTTATTTTGGAAATAGGGTCCTGATGAACGATCCTAGCCCGAAATGTTGACAGTTTATTCCCTTCCGCAGATGCTGATTGACTTGCTGAGCTCTTCCAGCATTTTGGACATTACTCTAGATTTCCGGCATTTGCAGAATCGTTTGAGTTTAAGTAAATGAATGAGTCAATTTATATTGATGCTCAGAAGTAAAGATACGATGAGAATAATGGAAAAGAAAGCCTCTGAAACTGAAAGAATGGTGGAAGTTCACAGCAAATAATGCATTTTACTAGTTGAGGAATGGTCAAAAACTACACAAGGGGTTGATGAAGCACCACTTTTTCTACAATAAGCTTGATGGTTATTCCTATCAGCCGCGCTCTCACCACATAAGTCTTTGTGTCATTTTCAATGTTAAAGCAGTATTTAGTTCCTTCAACGGTGGAGATGGTGAATGAGTCACAACTCCTTACTCACCTTTGCTGAAACATCTCACTAAAATTGCAATGTAATACCTATTAGAAAAAAATACTACTTGATTGTTTGACACTAAGAAAACATTAGGCGACGTCAGAAAATCTGGTTGCAACTTCTGAGAAACATAGCTGTAACATTTTTACTATGTTTACAAACATCGGGTTCAGATAAGGAAAATTACTTTGATGTGTATGTGTCAAACAGAAGCCAAAATTGCCTTTTTGTTATATTAATTGGTATTTTTTCATTTAAATGTCCCTTTCCTGAGGGCAGAATTTGTGGCTCTTTGGATACTTGCAACCTGACAAGCAGCGGATTATCTTCTTCTCCAGGCCTTCGAACTGTCAAAGGAGCTTAGAAACCAGGAACATTATTTGTAATTATATTAAATTATTATGTTTAAGTTACACTGGCTTCTTTCTATTGGACTACACTCCTTTAGGCAACTGAACAAATACTTCTTTAGGAAGTTTATGGAACCATTTAGTGAGATGTTCAAACACTCTCCATTTATTGGGCTACACTAAATCTCTGATGCAGCTTTGTGGCTTTACACACTAAAATAACATTACCTCAGCTCTTCATCTTGTCATTTTCAATTTCCTGCACCTGCTAGATAGGTTAAAATCTTTATAGTTCTCAAGCAAGTTTCAATGTTCCAAAATTCACCAACAATTGTTATTTTTTATCTGGCTGCCAAGAGACTCAGAGACACGTCAGATATACCAAAGCACTTTATAGTGGAAAACAAACTTACTTTTTTGAGGTGTAGTCACACTACTAAGGATGGAAGGTCCCTTGGATAGAAAAGATTAAGTAAAAACCTAATTGAGGTATTTAAGATTATTAAGGGATTTAATAAGGCAGATGGAGAGTAGCTACTTCCTCTGATATGAGTCTCCAGAACAAGAGGAAATAATCTGAAAATTAGAGCTGGACCATGTCAGAAAGTACATGAATGGCAACAAAAGCCTGGAATTCTCCATAAAAAATCTGTGATGCTAAACAAATCAAAATTTCAAAACCTGAGATTACAACATTGTTGTTAGATGAGGGTATTAAGGATAACAAAATCAAGACAGGTGGATACAGTTAATGTGCTGATTAATGGCACTCTAATGAAATGGTTGTAGAGTCTTGATTCAATGAATTCCTCAAAAGGCTTTCCTGTATTTCCAGAAATGGCAATTAATTGATGCATGGAAAAATTCCATATAACAATGAAATAAGAGTCTTGATAATCTAGATTGGTTAGGTGAGTTGAGAAGTAGATGTTAGTTTGGTCTGGTCCCTTCTGTAACCTCCATGCATTTAATTAGTAAAGTGGGAAATGGGAGGGCAGATGGCTCCTTGGTGGATACTTGCAAATGTCCTGCAATGTCTTACAGAAGGATCAAAGACATTGTCTTGACCTGATGCTTAAGCCTCAGAAAACGACTTGACACACATCCTTCTGACTCAGTGGAACAGTAATGCAATTGAACCAAGTCTGACACCATACATTTCCTGGAATTTTATAGAAATATTGTATCTACCCTGTGGCTCTCCCAGTAATTATTTAGATATATTTATATGGTGTTTGATAGAAACATGGTAAACACTACTCTCTCAATTTTTTAATCTTTAAAATTAATGATTAGGAAATTGTCTATGCTGAGGCAGTCTGATCAGTCAGTCCACTTTCCTGATCTCTTGCCATGAGAGTTTCCACAAGTTCACCCAACAGTGTATCAGAGAAACATAAACAATAATACTGGTATTCATGCCAATTCCTACATAGTATCGACCGTGAATGTGTTTTGTCCTTCCCACAAAGGCACGTGGTCTTTAGCAGCCTCCTTAAGGGGCTAACTTTAACATACATCACCACATCTACTTGGCTATTGAAGACAGTTGAGATTGGCAGTAGCCCTGGTTTGCCTCATCATCTGAATTTCTACTCCATTTAAGCCAATGGAAAATGTTATGATTCAGTGTGTAAGTATTATGATTTGGAATGTATGAATCCAGACATTCACTTCTGCCAATTTCCCCATCAGTGGATTAAATATTTTTTTTAATTTTGTGCCACATTGGTTTTCTTCATGGTCCTGTGTTCATGTTCTCATGTTCTTTAGATTTATTGAGAATGCCCACAAAAATTGAATCTCAGGGTTGTGATGGTGACAAGTACATATATGTACTTTAATAATAAATTTACTTTGAACTTGTTTCCCTTTACTCCTTCAATTCAGTTAATTCTATGCATTTCCTTTCCTTCCACTTGAACTATAGATTTTACTATTAAAGGTCAGGAATTCATAGTTTAGGATTTTTTCATGGCTGCCTGCACGAGGACGAATCTCAGGGTTGTATGTGGTAGGTTCCGGCCTGAAACGTCGACTGATCTTTCCCACGGATGCTGCCCGACCTGCTGAGTTTGTCCAGCGTGTTGTGAGTGTTGCTCAGGGTTGTATACTATATACATATTTTAATTATAAATGCATTTTAAACTTTGAACACCTTTGATTACTCCTTAAAAAGTAAATGAAGGTAATACAGTAGCATAGCTTTATTACAGCTCAGGGCATACCAGGGTTCAGAGTTCAATCCTGGCGTCCTTGGCCCATCCTCGCCGTGGAATGCGTGGATTTTCTCTGAGTCCTAAGGTTTCCTCCTAAGTCCAAAGGTCTTAGCGGGTAGGGTAATTGGTTATTGTAAATTGTCTCATGATTAGGTTAGGGTTAAATCAGCGTTGTTGGGTGTTGAGGGTGATACAGCTGGAAGGGCTGGAAGAGCCTATTTGTTGCTCTATTTCTAAATAAGTAAGTAAATAATCATGGGGTCAGTGCTTAAGAATTTCCACCAGCTGTTTAGCTCCATATGAGATAATGGATAAATATCAATTGCTTCTGCGTTAATGCTGACCACAAATATATCTGCTTTGAGGGGTATACACAGAGGAAATGCAAGCAGGCTTTTTCACTGAGGGCGGATGAGACTAGAATGAGAGGACATGGCTTCAGGTGAAAAGTGAAGTGTTTATAGGGAACATGAGGGGGTGCTTCTTCACTCAGAGGATGGTGAGAGTGTGGAGTGAGTTGCCAGTGGAAACGGTGAATTCTGGTTCGGTCTCACTCTTTAGGAGAAATTTGTACATGTATGTGAGGAGCATGGAGGGTAATGGCTTGGTTGCAGGTTGATGAGACTAAATAGAATAATAGGTCAGCATGGACTAGATGGGCTGAAAAGCTTGATTCCATGACTCTATGATTATTGCTTGACTCTATCTTTAGCGTGAACAACACCTGTGCTTAAAATATGTTACTGTTTCCTCACTAAAGTCAACCATTTTTCTAATTTTCAATTATAATTCCTTGAAATAAGTCTTTGTCTCTGTTCTTAAAATTTGATCTTGGCCACAATTTTCACATTGTTTCCAGACACTTGTGCTTTTCTGAAGGGAATCACAAAGACAGGATCTGAAGCTGACAGCACAGATGCTTTGGTTTGAGACTTGGCAGGCCCTTCACTACGCAAAATGGAATGGGAACATTCTAATCTGTATGACTCAGGTAGGTACAACCCAGATCAGCCATTAAATATAAACATACCACAGGTCCGCAAAAAGAATGCTAATGCAGTTGGTAATTAGTAAACAATTTTTGAAAAGAGACTGAGATTGGAATTCTCTTTTCAAACTTATAATTACTTAATCTATTTATAAGAACAAAGCTTAATATTTCTGGGTGGGTCAAAGCCAGCTGAAAAACAAATTAGACTCAGAATTCTTTTAAGATAGAAAGCATTCCTCAGTACATTTTTGCTCCATTCATTTTGCCAGGCAGAGGTAAGATGCCACAATGAATGCAGATTTTACAATCAGATTAACAAATGAAAGTAAGCCTTTATCCCCATGGAACCTGCGGCCCCAAGTCAAGAGAACAATTGTTGTTTAAAATGTAATCTTCAAGCACAAAACTCTAGGCAAGGTAAACAGAAGCTAGTTTTGAATGTCATTTGAAGTGAGCAATCTGCAGAGACTGACTGCAACCTGCAGTGAAGAGTAAGTGACCTATTAACTTCTGTAAGCCATGAAAGTGCTTTCAGTTTCCTATATACCCTTCAGAAGTCCTCTCGATCAACCTTCTTGTTCTTTGTTCCTCTTCAGTGCAAGCATTTGAAGTCCAATTTAAGGTATTAAATATGAATATCCCAATGCCTGAGACCAAATCAAAGTTAACTATTTGGATTAAAAAAATGATCTATTCATTCAGTGAACAATTTACCCATAATCCCTCTCCTATGCTGGCAACAGACAGTTGCAGCAGAGGATTAAGACCAAACATCATTGAAAGTTACCAAACCTGCAATATTAGGTACTGTTGTCAATTTTACAATGTTGTGTTGCATAGTATACCCATGTTTCATTCTTCAGAACTGGGACACCTCACCATAATAATTAAACCTGAATACCTGTGGTTATAGCCTGAATTAAATTTGGTGCTGGCAGCCTGAATTTCCTAGAACCTGAGAAAAATAGCAACTACTTGAAGTCAGGAGGAATTAAGAATTTGTTATAGGCCTCTTGTGAGGCAGGAGGATGAAGCAGTAGTGTTCGTGGTGAAGTATGGTCTATGTGGCATTCATACTGCCACGATCAGCTGACCCTGACACCAACTCACAAATCTTGTCTGCTTTCCTCCCTCATTACTCTACTTCAAGACTTTCATAGAACTAGGAATCATAAAAATGTTCTGGCTCCCATTCCACTTTCCTTGCATTCCTTCAAAACCGGCACCAACATTATTACATATTTCATCACCTATTTAAATGAGTAAATATATTAATTTTCAGGTTTCTTATTTAATTATTTTTTAACATATCAAATAATGTGTTAAAGTTTGCAACAAAGGTTAAGAAATAAATCTGGCACAGTTAAATGTGTTGATACAGATGTAATTGGGTGCTGGCAATAATCTCATTATTAACTGGAAAGTTGTCACTGCTATTTCTGCCCTTGAACTGCAAAGCAAATGTTCTGCTGCAGCAAAGCCTCCTGTTGCTGTATTCTCTTAATATTAGGTATCCAGTTTTAATAGCATGTTAAAAATATTGGATGTATTTATTTAATATTTAACTCCATTGTCTCATTTGAAGTAACACCAAGAACAATGATGGTCAGAAGTCACTCTGGAACCTTTTCAGCAATGTACTTGATAGGTCTTTGCTATTGTATTCTGATGGCTTATAACTGGAATGAAGATTGTTTCTACTATTCATGTAATTGGGGGAAATTAAAATGGATGGCAGGGAGAGGGAATATCCTTGTACAGTAAGAGATTTCTAGTGTGGAAGACTGAATCATGCTTGGCATATGATTGTCCAGATATATCCTTGGATGATTTTTTTGTTGTATTTACTTTCAGCTGGAAGATATGGGACTTGGCTGAAATTTGAAAGGTAATGGAGTTGTGTCAGTGCGACGTCCATGGAGAATCAAGTCAAGTCAAGTCAAGTCACTTTTTATTGTCATTTCGACCATAACTGCTGGTACAGTACACAGTAAAAATTAGATAACGTTTTTCAGGACCATGGTACTCCATGAACAATACAAAAACTACACTGAACTACGTAAAACAACACAAAACTACACTAGACTACAGACCTACCCAGGACTGCATAAAGTGCACAAAACAGTGCAGGCATTACAATAAATAATGAGTGAAACAATATACACAGTAGAGGGCAGTAGGTTGGTGTCAGTCCAGGCTCCGGGTATTGAGGAGTCTGATGACCTGGGGGAAGAAACTGTTACATAGTCTGGTCGTGAGAGCCCGAATACTTCGGTGCCTTTTGCCAGATGGCAGGAGGGAGAAGAGTTTGTATAAGAGGTGCATGGGGTTCTTCATAATGCTGTTTTCTTTACGGATACAGCGTGTGGTGTAAATGTCTGTAATGGCAGGAAGAGAGACCCCGATGTTCTTCTCAGCTGACCTCACTATTCGCTACAGGTCTTGTGATCCGAGGCAGTGCAATTCCCGAGCCAGGCAGTGATGCAGCTGCTCAGGATGGTCTCAATACAACCTCTGTAGAATGTGGTGAGGATGGGGGGGGGGGTGGGAGATGGACTTTTCTCAGCCTTTGCAGAAAGTAGAGATCCTCAATGTTGAGAGAGATATGCAGAAAGTAGAGATCCTTTATGTTGAGAGAGTTATGCTGTCAATCAGATAATTCGTTACTTCCACAGCGGTTGAAGGCATTGTCTTACATTGGCAAGTTAATTCTCAGATCATCAATCTCTCCCTGGATAGAAGTGCAGGTCAATTGACAGTATGGAGGGGAATAAACAGCGAATGTTTTGGGTGCAGTCCCGATAAAGGGTCTTGACCCAAAATGTTGACTGTTTATTTCCCTCCACAGATACTATGTGACCTGCTGAGTTCCTCCAGCATTTTGTGATGCTCAGGATTTCAGCATCTGCAGAATCTCTTGTGTCTCCAGGAGCTGTGTAAGGCAGCGCAGAGCTTCATCTAGAGTAAGGGCAGGCAATGCCAACAAGACAGATTTGACACCTAGTGAGACCCTGGCTCCAGGCTCTAATTGGATTTACTATGAATATTTGTAAAGTCTTTGACATTCACAAGTTCAGTCAGGATGTAACATCATTCAACAAATTAAATCAGCAATGAAGGATGTAAAATTATTAAAATCATATAAAAGTTAAAAGACTAAAATTCTGTCTAGACACAAACACACAAACAGACACATCTAGGATTAACTGTACCTTTAGTCAGACTGATCCCGACAGTCACAACAATGGCATCAATCTGAAATAGAAAAATTGACCAGGTTTGCTTTGTTTACAAAAAGCAGGACAAATGTAATTACATGAAATTTTCAACAAAATAATGGAATGTGTTATCAATGGTTATATCAAGTGATATTTTCTCTGTGATAACTTGTACAGTTTAAATTTTGCCAATATCATTCTACTTCAAAACCTACTGCAAACATAAGCTAATGTTCTGAATTCGGAAGAGGAAGCATGAGGGAAGGGACTGCACCAGATATTAAGGCAGGATTTCTCTGAGGGCATCATCAAGGAGTTCAAATGTAGTTGAAGGCAAAGGATGTTAAGAGAAAATAATCCAATGGTTGTACTCATATGTTCACAATGGAAGAATATTGAAGATCAATCACTGCTAGAGACCCCTAAGGTAATGTCCCGGGTCTTACTATCTTCAGCTGCTCCATTAGTGATCTTACTTCCATCATAAAGTCAGAATTGGGAATGATTGTGCTATATTTCATCCCATTTATAATTTATAAGAAAATGAAGCTTTGCTTGCCTGCACCGAGCAAATTTTGACTGCATTTAGGCATGGGTTTATTAGTGGCAAGTAATCACTGCATCACCAAAACATCAAATGCATTGTAGATGCTTGCATAGGCTACTCCTACAATCTATAGCAGCAAGATAGACAGTCTTGCAAACTTTATCACCAAGAAAGACAAAGGTGGCAGCTGCATCAGAACACTATAATTTTTCCTTCTATTTGTTCACCATTCTTTCCCTAATCTTCACTGGACCTACATCCTGGGACTGATTGCATGAACAGCACCATCAGAACGACTCATGTTGATTAAGAAAGTGGTTCACCACCTCGTGGACAATTAGAAATGGCTAACAGAGGCTGACTTCATTGATAATAGCCGTATCGTGGGTTTAATGTCCCAGAGGGGGAAGCATCCCAAAATATGAATGGATAAATAAAAGAGCATTTTGTTTTTGTTTCAACTTCGTAACATCAGTAATAGTCTGCTTTGTATCGTATACATTTTGGATCTTGGGCTATG
This sequence comes from Mobula hypostoma, assembly GCF_963921235.1. Taxonomy (NCBI): domain Eukaryota; kingdom Metazoa; phylum Chordata; class Chondrichthyes; order Myliobatiformes; family Myliobatidae; genus Mobula; species Mobula hypostoma. Next base: position 65,189,315 of record NC_086103.1, on the reverse strand, counting down.
AAACAATGCAATATATTTTTTTAATGTGCAATTGTATAGATCCTGTCAGGGCAATCTAAAATACTTTATAGTCAATGAAACGCTCTAGTACAGAAACAGAGGCACTTGAGCACGAAGATTTGTGATAATAAAATGAATACAGTTTCATAAATTTATGACCATTAGAAAGGCTCTGGTTGACAATGTGGTATCTGCTCCATGGTATTTGGCATTTCTTTCTTTCTTTTTAAATCTTTTTATTCATTTTTCCAAGATTATAAACAAAATAACAATGTTGATACAAAGAGAATGGAATAATCTTATTGTTAATAAACATATACAGAAAAAATTTCAGATGACACAGGTATAGTAGACTTCCAAACTCACGATATAATTAATCATAGAAAAAAAGAAATAAGAAGAAAAAAAAATACAAAGAAAGGTAGTTGGCATTTCATGTCATCCTTCCTACAGCAAGGGGAATGATTTTTTTGGTTGTTTTATTTCAAGCAGGGACTGATGTTGATTGATGCTTTGCGCTTCGGTGCCTCTTGGTAACCAGAGGCAGAGTCCATTGTGTCACACCACATATGTGATGGTGATGGCGCAAGGGTGGAGGGCCTGCTCTGGGGAATATGCTTCCTCTCTTGCCTCCCACAGCTGCTCTTCACCAGTGAGTGGTACTTCTTTTGTATTCCTTCCTGTAGCCTCATAATTTGTTTTAGAGCACTGGTAGTTGGAGTAATGTTTGATTAAAAAAAAGGTGGGGTTTGTACTATTCTATGATACAATATGTTTTCCAAGATGACTTTTCATTCTTGCTCTTTATCATGAGAAGGACTGAAAGGGAAAGACAAAGGAAGCCAAATACACTGCGATAGCTGGATGAAAACAAGTCCTATTGTAATGAATGGGTGGCGGGATGGAGATAATTCTCTACCAAAGGAGGTGTAAGGTGTTCTTTCCTTCTAATAGTCTGCAGGTCACCCACAAGCAAGGTGTAGCACCTTCTTAGGCCTGCCACCCAACCAGGGTCACTTGAAGTCATGGGAGTAGCTGGTGGATGGTCCTATGAGCAGCTGGTGCATATCACAGGTCCTGGCACCAGACAGACAAGTTCTGAAGAGTGTTGATAATGGTAGGGGTCACCCATCTTTTAAAGATGGTGACCAGAGGGCAATGGCAAACCACTTCTGCAGAAAAATTTGCCAAGAACACTCGTGGTCAAGACCACAATCACCCACGTCATATGACATGGGACATAATGAATGAATGAATTGTAATGAATAAAACAGCTGGTGACAGCATGGAAACAAGAGATGAAAGGAAGCAGAAGTGAAGTTGATAGTGTTTTCTCTAATCTCGTGGTCACCTTAGGAAGTAAGTTATGAATCATTTCTTTCATGTGAAGAGGGGTGAGGGAAAGGATATGCCTATCCCTTTGTCTGTATCCAGGACTTCACCTGCTGACTGTTAGTCTTAACCTGTTATCGGAAGACAGCAAAGAAAAGATAACCACTGCTTTCTGAAAGCCTTTCTAACCAGGTAGATGCAGCATGACTTAAATTACTCCACCTTACCTTCTCTGAAATCAATAAGTACATACTTCAAATAATTTTGAGAAGTAGGCATTATCAGCAAGCATTTATTGCTCATCCCTAATTGCTTCTGCTAAAATGCTGGAGAAACCCTCTTTGAACTGCTGCAGTGTCTGTGGTGAAGGCAGTTTCATTGTGCTTTTGGGATTTTCACCTTACATAAATGAAGGAGTGGCGATACATTTTACAAAGTTCAGTTGGTGACTTGGATAGAAGTTTCGACATGGTAGTGTTTCCATGGCTCCTGGAATTGTATTGATGCAGCATCCTTAAAGGGAAAAGAAATCTATTGAGAATGTGTTAGAATCCTCTTTCGGAAGATTAAAAAAAAGGCACAAGCAGGTTATTCTGGCTCCTGTATTTCCTCTGCAATTTGATAAGATTTGAGGCTTAGGGTAATGAGTTGACATATGAAGAGTGGCTGAGCAGGTTGGACCTGTACTCATTGGAGTCTGGAAGAATGAAAAGTGATTGTATTGAAATAAGGGGCCATGCATTTAAAATGGACATGAAAAGGAATTCAGCTCCCAGAGGGACATGAAAACTAAGGATGTACAATGATTAAATATAGTTGAGGCATTGAGTGACAGATACTTGAATTGCAAGGGAATGAATGGGCTTGGGGAGAGAGCAGGAAGGAAATGTTGAGGCCAAGTTTGGATCAGCTATCATCTCACTGAATGGCAAAACTGATCCAAGAGGCGAACAGCAGGTTGCTCATCGAACTTGGCGGACCTGACAGCATCTGTGGAGTAAAAGGGACAGTCAATGTTTCAGATCAAAACCCTGCAATGAGTGGTGTTGGGGCAAAGGGTTATGATCGGTGTAGAGGTGCAGGAAGGATCTAAGCGTTTGTGATTGGAGAGAGTACTATGAAGGCAACTGTGGTGGAAGAGGAGTATGGGTGATCTATTGAGATGTTCAGGATAGGACTGTGTATGCAATCAAGGAAAGGATCTTTGATGTTAAGATGATTTGGAGATATTGGGAATTAAGATGGAGGGGTTGTCTGGGAAATAGTTGGGTGTGGTTGCAGAAATAATTCACTAGATTTGTCAGAAAGATGAATAGGATTGTCACAAAGATGAATGAAGGTGTCAGGGTACTTAGTTATTGAGAACAGGGATAATTGGCACAGTGGGGGAGTGGTGAAATGATTGAAAAGGATGTGAGAGATAGTTAATTTAGTTAGTTTTTTTATTTAGAGCTACCATGCGAATCGGCCCTTCAGGGCCTTCGAGCCGCACCGCTTCACAAACCCTGACAACCCCGCTTTAACCCTTATCTAATCACAGGACAATTTACTTTGACCAATTAACCTACGTGGTGCATCTTTGGACTGTGGGGGAAAACTGGAAGGCTCTGAGGAAATCTACTCATTCCCTGGGGAGGGCGTACAGAAAGTCATTACAGAGGATACTGGGATTGAACCCGACGCCCTGGGCCGTAATAGCCCTCTATCGTTAACTGCTACTCTACCATGGTATCCATGTAGCATGATAGGGGAATTAGAGAGATGACTGTGGGGAAGGCTGATGAAACAACTGGAAAGTCTTAAAACTTTGCTGATGTTTCAAAGTGTATTCTGACATGTGGGTAAATCTGAAGACTTGGCCCAGTACTGCTGTTATACTCAAGGGTTTATCACATTCACAGCAGAGTGCTCCATAAGTAAAACTGCAGGGATGTACTATAAGTAATGGTTCCATTTATTCAAAATGTTGTTATTCATAACTGCTGAAGCCAAAATACAATGAACTCTGAGCTTCCCTGCTTTAGGATTTCTTGCTTTTGAAACCAGCAAAATTATTGGAATTTTTTTTTTAATTTAATTTTAATCTCAGTCGACTTTTGCCTGCCAATCACATGAATAAGGTATGCTATTTGTATATACCGTAATCATGGGAAAAGCTCTGCACCATTTTTTATGTGATGTAAGGGATTATCAGAGTCATGTTCATTCATTGTAATGAAGAAACTGACAGTGAACATTGCGTTGGGTATTGCTGTTTTGGTTGGAAGCATGATCTATGGCTGAACTCTGATCACTTTAATAATAAATTATTAAGGCAGGATCAGAATTACCCCAGACTGAAGTCTTTGTTTAATTTGAATGGTAGCTTGGGAGTTAATACTTGAATGATAATTTTGTCTGGATTTTGCACACTCTGTTTCTTATTTGCTGGTGGTAAGGATAAAGAGTCTGAAGTTCAGGAATGGTTTCCAAGGCAATAAAAAATGCCAATCACTGCTCTGGAACTGGAAGAATTAGGCCACTGCATATAAATATAGATTATATATACACAGTATATATATATATAGACACAAAATGTGTGTGTGTGTATATATATACACACACAGTATGTGTGTTCATTGTTTTTGTGGATGAGAATTTCTGAAGTATCTAATTTTTCACCATCTGTTGCAAAATGATAAATACATTCTCTGCACAAGCATTTGTGTGAGCTAGGTGAATGAATAATGATAAAAATCTGATTGTCCTGTGTGACTGAGCACTTCGTACATGGTTTTCATGGTTTCTCAAATTAACTTGTGTATTGTAAATCTGTACATTAATTATGCAAAATTCTTGAGTGCACTCAGTTAAATGGCTTAAAAACATACCTGATTGGCGGCATGGTATCCCCAGCACTCAATATCTCAGGATGGTCCTTCTAAGAATGGTTTTCATACTGTTGCCTCACTGCTGATGACACCCTGTGCCATGACCAATTATATATACAAGCCCATCTCCAAATAGCATGTTTGGTCCTCCAGTACCAGAAAATGATGCCTTCCCCAGTATCCCTTACCTTTAGTTCTCCAAGTACCCAATGCTCCTTTCTGAAGCCAAGACTGATCTTAACTCCTACCTCTACCCCCTTACCCAGTGGTGCCACCCACTGAACTAAACCCCTCCATAATCCACATGCTTCTTCTCTCTCTATGGTGTCTCCAAGATGACTTTTCTTCCCACTGGGAGAACAGTTCCATTGAACACATCTTTATGGGGATTAGGAACAATTAGAATTTTGTTGCTGGGAGACTATGAAGAAAGTTGCTTGAATTCCTATGCTCTCAGCTTGCTGATTTAACATGTTTTGCCCTGCTTTAAAAAAGTAGAGAGTCCTGTATCTTATTTGTGAACTGTCTCTTGGGTTAAAAAGGATGCAGTCACACTTTTCTACTGCTGCTTGTAAACATACCACAGCCTGAGTTTGGGCAGAGATCATTACATCACTAATGTGACTTTGTTCTTACGTAAATATTCCCTGAATGAGATAGCCAAATAACTGCAAGTAATTTTTAATCTCCAATTAAAGCCAAATTAGTGTTGTAGTCAATTTTTACTGACACTATTATTTTTTTTTGATCCAATCTAATTGTTAGTGGGGCAACATTTACGTTATTAGTCCCTTTTGCTTTCAAAACTGGAACCTGGAGGAGAAAGCAATGCTACCCTGTTTCCAGGAGTAAAGAGCCGACTCTATCCATCCACAAGAGGAATTTCCACATATTCTGAAGTTAATATTCAAATAGCAAAAACTTGTTTCAATGAATCCAGTAGCACGTGAATCAGATTTTTACCGTGCTTTAAACAATTGAAATTTGATCCTGAATTTCAGCAGTGTTTTGGACAATGCCAAATTCCTAACTAATTAGCATGATCCTTATAAATAAAAGTCCTGAATATAGAGGCACCAAAGAGTCTGCTTTAGAAAAGGTTTTGGCATGTCCAGTGATGCATTGTCATTCAAAGTATATCTTCCAATTGCAGCTTTTGTTGATACTTTGCCTGCGGTTGCCTTGTCTCTGTTATTACTTCCTTGTGAAAGTGCAACAAATGTAAGATAGTTGCTTGACAACCACTTCGTTAATTGAAGAAAGAAATTCTGTGGTTTTGAAAGCTCAAGTGTATTATTATAATTGTGGGCCTAACTATTACCCTGTCTGTATTTTATTTATGACTAATCCTGTGACGCCAGCTACTTACTTCATTACTGCTTTGATCCTTATTCTTAGAACATAATAAACCTTTTAAAGGGCAACCCCACTTTAATTGCAATAATGGATAAGCTTAAAGGCCATCTACTTTGCTTTGGTTACATGTGAAACTGTTGAACATGTAAGTGAGCTTATCTTGTGGTTAGTTCCCAAGATGGTAAATACTAAAGGCACCACCCAGAAAATCACAAAGCCGCGGAAAGCAGAAAGTCGGAGATTTAATCCATGGGCACAGAAGGATTAGCAGACTGATTTTGGTCTGGAAGCAGCTGGATGCTACAAAAGGTGTCATTTGGACCAGCTATTCCTCATTTCTATTTGGTGGCCTCAGCTGGATAGAGCCTCATTGCACAAGGAAAAAGCAAATCAGAATAGTGTATATACTGCACCTACGAACTGGAGTGAATAACAAGATATATTTTTGATACATTGTTAGGCCAAGACACTGTAATTAGTTGTTAGTTAATGCCCGATAAACGATAAATTGGTTAAGCAACACGAAGGAAGTTCATAAAGACAGCAACTCATGGTGTGAATGAGGTGTTGCTGTATTAGCTTACAGCAAGGGGATGACTCCGTGTGAGAAGGCAAGAGAATATTATTCAACAAGATAGAGGACTTATGGATGGTGAGCAGTGCAAATGGCATATATTGGTATGTTTGTACGGGACAGGCAGTAATAAAGCAACATTTTCAGATTCCCTCAGTGAATAGCCATTCAAGAAGACCAAATATTACAGATGAACACAATGAGCAGAGCAGGTTTTCAAAGTGTCGCAGCCATAAGGATGGCATTCCCCTGTATTTCAGAGGCAGAAAGATATCCGACTAATAGACTTCCGAGGTACTGTATATAATTGTGGGAATGGAAAATGGTGACAATTTACTGTGCTGGGAGAACAAACCAGTGTACAACTTACACAGGTAATGGTAGGGCATTGAGAAGTCTGGAAGAACAAAGGATATGGAATACAGATCTAAAATTCGTTAGAAGTGGCATCACAGGTAGATTGGGTCATAAAGAAAGTTTTTGGCATGATGGCCTTCATAAATCAGATTATTGAGTTCAGGAGTTGGAAAGCTATCCTGAAGTTGTATAAGATGTTGGTGAGGCCAAATTTGGAGAATTGTGTGCAGTCTGATCACCGGCCTACAGGAAAGATATCATTAAGTTTAAAAGGGTTCAGAGAAAATTTACAAGGAAGTTGCCAGTAATTGAGGAGCTGAATTGTAGGGAAAGGCTGAGTAGGTTGAGACTTTATTCTGTGGAGCAGAGGAGAATGAGGAAATATTAATAGTAGTATAACAAATTATGATATTGAGTAAATGCAAGCAGGCTTTTCCCTCTGATGTTGGGTGAGACTACACCTAGAGGTCATAGGTTAAGGGTTAAAGGTGAAGCATTTAACAGGAACCTGAAGGGGAACCTCTTTACTCAGAGGGTGTTGTGAGTGTGGGAGGAGTAGTGGTGGATGTGGGTTCAATTACAACATTTAAGAGATGTTTAGATAAGTACTTGGATGGGAGGGGTATGGAGGGATATAATCTAGGTGTGGGTTGATGGGACCAGGGAGAAAAACAGTTCAGCACAGACTAGATGGGCTGAAGGGCCCGTTACACTATGACTGTATGACTGACTGCAGATGTTTAATTAGATTAGTCTTAATTTTATCAATGGTGCTCTGCAGAATCTGGGCATGATTATTCTTATGTAATCCATAATTAACTGATCAAATAGCATATTTAATCCAATTTTCCAAATTAGATTTTTCTTTCTATTGGTGTGGTAAATATGCGATGTGTAAAACATAAAGTCCAATCACAAATTCTAAAAAAAAATCCTAAAATTGGCAAAAATGCATGAGAAATGAGGACCACATGTCGCTCAAATCAGAACTTGCATGATGGGATCAGAAGTTGGGAAAGATTAAGTGCAGAAAACTGAGAGGTGATAACATTGAAATTAAAGTGAAGGTGGTTATATTTCATTTGGAGTTTGAGGAGACCTGGTATATCACCAAAGATTCATGCAAGTTTCTGCAGATGTACCATGGAGGGCATTCTAACTGGATGCATCACCATCTGGTATGGAGGGGTCACTGCACAGGATCGGAAAAAGCTGCAAACTCAGTCAGTTCCATCATAGGCAGATCCCTACATCAAGGATATCTTCAAAAGCCAATGCCTCAGAAAGGTGGCATCCATCATTGACGATCCCCATCACCCAGGATGTGCCCCCTTCCCATTGCAACCATCAAGGAGGAAGTCCAGGAGCCTAAAGATACACGCTCAGTGTTTTTCGGAACGTGTTTTTCCCCTTTGCCATCAGATTTCTGAATGGATAATGAACCCATGTACACTACCATTTTTTGTCTTATTTTTCTCTCTTTTTGCACTAATTACTTAATTTAATTTTGTATATATTTCTTATTATAATTTATGGTTTTGTTACTATTATGTATTGCAATTTACTACGCCACAAAACAACAAATTTCATGACATATGCAAGTGGCATTAAACTGGATGCTGAAACATATGAAATTAGCTTGATGTGTTATATGCAGAGTTAATGATTCCTCTGGCTGGGATGTCTAGAACATACAGAGTTAATGATTCCTCTGGCTGGGATGTCTAGAAGTAAGAGTTGGCATCAAAATAAAGTATTGCGCATTCAGGACTAAGATGAAAAAAAATCTTCATTCAAGGGACTTTAGAGTACCCTACCCAAGAGACTCAGTCACTGATAATTTTAAAGGCAGAGATCGACAGATTTTCAAATATTAAAAGAATCAAGGATATGTAGTCATTGCAAGAAGATCCACCTTGATCTTATTGAATGATGGAACAGAAACAGAAGTTCATACAGATTACATCTGCTTCTGTTTCTCGTGTTCTTATTTATGATGCATTCTGTCATGTGGTGAGCTTCAGATTGTTAAAGTACTCTCCCAGTGGTAACCAGTGAAAAGCCACACAGAGGGCTACGATGAAGGTGAGGAAGATTCAGACAAGGGTAACACTGCAATCTTCTTCATATATGTGCTCTGCCAATGGTGGACTGCTTTGATCATTCCATACTCTAAATGGTCCTACACCACTGAAAGGTGCTGGATCACAGAAAGAAGAACTAATAAGACTTGTATAAAAAGCCAATAAATACTGAAGGCATTATCAGAATTGAGGTTTTCATTATCCTGTGCATTGAACCCAATGTTTTGTGTAGGAGATCGGTTTCTTGTTGTTGATCTCAGTGCAATGGTACACCTGATTTTTGTGAGTTTTCATCTATCATTAGGTGTAAGATAAGATGGTAACATGATAATTATCATAAGGTGTAAACTATCTTGCAGTGTATGCAAGCACTGAGTGAAAATTAGACTCAGAGGTTCAACATCTCAATAACCAGTTGCTTGCTGCTCTACTTCCATTATACCCATGGCGGTGAGGCTAAATACAGCTCTAATTCTACATTCAAGTTTGCTGACTACACCACTGTTGGTCAACTCAAAGTGATGTGTATTCAATATTTCAGAAATATTTCAGTAATATTGTGAAAAAATATATGTGTGATTAAACATTCTTTGTTTGCTTACGTAGCCCCCCTGGTAAGCCTCAGGCTCGCTCAACTCGCTGTCGTCTAGGGGAAGCAGCCTTCGGCCCTGCCAAACTGGGTAATCAAGTTTGTGTGGATGCTATGTGATGTAACCCACCTCGCCAAATAACAGACAAAACACCATAAACGATTAATTGATTACAATTTATAGATATTATGGGAACTATATAATTAATAGAGATAAAATATAAAAGGAAAATAAAAGGCACCAAACTTATCAAAATTCAATCTCTTCATGCACAAACAGTTGGAGCTCTAGTTATTCTAGTTGGATCCTCTCTTCACCATTCGATCCCCTCTGACCACTTCGACCCGCCGCCTGGGACCAACAACGCTGGTCGATGAAATGCTCCACATGAGTCTGTCTCCATCTCCTCTCCTCGTCAAAGACCCTGGACCTCGGACTCCTGCTCGGGGTCCGACCCCGTTAGCCAGTCACAGCTCCGCATCCACCCTCTCTCTCCCCATCACGCCTTCTCCCCCCAAAAACCTGTGCATCACAATAGCTTACAGACACACAAGAAAGAATAACATCTGTCTCAATTGGTTCGTTCGCTGTCTTATCAATAATACAACCCAAACAAGCTGCTAGTGAGAGAACTTTCTCAACAGTTAACATAACAAAGAAGCCATTTTAATTAGCCTTTGCAGTAACATAAAAGAAGAAACCCCTTACACTTACATAATTCATTATGGGTTAGATAAAAGAAGAACATGAATGACACACGCCATTACTCCATCACGTCATATGTGAGCGCTTTACTAATGAAAAAACTAAGTAGACAAAACATATCCCAGCTCCTGTATTTTTCTTTCAATTAGTTTCTGAAATTACAAGACATAACAGTGGCAATGGGGAAGTTTTAAAATGAACTGATGGTGATCACCTACCTGTTGAAGCACAGCATGTTTTTCTTCAGAAGGAGAGAGAGCCGCTCAAGTTAAAAAAGGACAGAAAATGGACAAAATTAACAAGCAATGAATACAGCCACAGGTTCAAAAACAGAGAGTGCTGGATGATAATAATAAAAAATAAGTAAGTAATAATCAAAGTGGCTGGCTACATCAGAAAGATAGACATGTTGGATTGCATACCAGATAACTGGATGATGTATACGGAATGAATTGAGCAGTACTTTAAAGCAACTAAAATAGTAATAAAAACCAAGTGCCAGTTTTGCCAAGTGCTTTGTGTAGAAAAGCATACAGTTTGCTTAGAAGTTTAAATGCTCCAACCAAACCAACTGAACTTTGGTGCTATGCAGGGACCAAAATTATTGTTGATTGTAGAACACTTTAAGTTTCATAAACAGAATCAAACAACGGAGACCACAGACTGCTGAGCAGCTGAAGTCTTATATCAAGCAAGAATGGACAAAATTTCCAATTGCAAATCTACTACAATTAGTATCCTCAGTTCCAAAACGATTAAAAAGTGTTATTAAAAGGAAAGGTGATATAACACAATGGTAAACATGCCTCTGTCCCAACTTTTGTTGAGTGCGTTGCAGCCATCAAATTCTAAATTTGTGTGTGTTTACAAAATACAATTAAGTTGGTCAGTAAAACTGTTGAAAATCTTTTCTTTTTACTTTTGTCAGTTAAATAAAGGTTCACGTGAATTAACATATCCCAGATTTTTGTTTTTATTGCATTTTGGAAAATATCCCAACTTTTCTGGAAATGGGGTTTGTGAACATATATATATATATATACACACACACATTATGTATCTGTGTGTGTGCGCACTCTATAAGGTTACTAGAAGTCATTTGTTTACACAATTTATTATTGGTTATAGTTAAGAAACACATAAATGGCTTACATCAATATTCCTCCACGTCATACGTGAGTGTGTCACTAAAGAAAAAAAAAGTAGACAAAGCATATTCCACTCCTCTGCTCTTCTTTTGATTAGATTCTGGAGTTACAAAATATAACACAAAGGAGGTGATGAATTGGCCTACAAGAGGGAAGTTGAAAATCTGATTGAATGGTGGGACAATAACAACCCTTTCACTCAGCATCAGCAAAATCAAAGAAATTGTTATTGACTACAGTAGGAGGAACACGGAGGTCCATGAGCCAATCCTCATTAGGGGACCAGAGATGGAGAGAGTCAGTAACTTTAAATTGCTTGGCATATCATGTCAAAGCATCTGTCCTGAGACCAGCACGTAAAGGCCATTACAAAGAAGGCATGGAAGTGCCTCAACTTTCTTAGTTGGTGAAGATTTGGCATGTCATCTAAAACTCTGACAAACTACTATAGATGCACAGTGGAAACTATCCTAACTTGTTGCATTGTTGCCTGGAAACACCACTGCCCAAGTATAGAAAAGCCCACAAAAAAGTAGTGGATATAGCCCAGTTCATCACAGGAAAAGCCATCCCCACCATTTAGTACATCTAGAAGGAGCACTGCCACAAGAAAGCAGCATCCAGCATCGTCAAGGACTCTCACCATCCAGGCTATGCTCCCCACTTGCTGCTGCCATTGGGAATGAGACACAGGTGCCTTAGATTCCACACTACCAGGTTCAGGAACAGTTATTACCCTTCAACTATCAGGCTCCTGAACCAGTGTGGATAACCTTACTCGCCCCAACACTGAACTGATTCCACAACCTCACTTTCAAAGACTCTACAACTGATTTCCTTCCTTCCATAATGCATTCCTTCCTTCACTCCTTCCTTCCTTCCTCCCTTCCTCTCGCGCTCTCTCTCTCTTTTGTATTTGCAGTTTGCACATTGGTTGTTTGCCTTTGTGTTTAGTTTTTCACTGGTTCTATTGTGCTTCTTTGTAACTTCTGTGGATGCCTGCAAGAAAATAAATCTCAGGGTAGTATATGGTGGCACATATGTACTTTGACAATTAATGTACTTCAAGCTTTGAACCTTGTGTTTCTCTGTCATCATCCAGCCCTGAGAGCCTGATGAACAAGAGAATCACAGCAACACATACAAGTCTCTTAAAATCTCCTTCAGTGGATTGCATCCCATGTTGACAAAACTAGATTAATCTATTTACAAGTCAGACAGCTTCAAATGTTTAATTGGATTATTTTTAGTTTTATCCATGGTATACAGTACTACAAAACGTGATTATGTTTGTTCATCCTTAAAATAAAATACTGATTACCTGATTTCACCCACCCACCTCTAAAAAGGATAAAAATGTAATTGGCATTGGTATTGGTTTATTGTTGTCATGGTATACTGAGATACAGTGAAAAATTAGTACTTGCATTGCATGCAGGCTGATCACGCCACATCGAGGTAGTAAAAAGAAAACAGGATACTGTGGCGATCCACTTTCTAGCACACACGAACCGGCTCACAACAACGCGCGCAGGCAGAGGGCCGGCCCCAAAAAGGGCGCCAGGCCATCTTCACCAGCAGGGGGAAAATCCCGCGCGCAGAAAGGGTCTGGGAATATGCATTCCCCACAGTAGCCCCGCCCAGGGAGGGTGGGAACGGGAAGGCTTTAAAGCAGGCTGCAAAGTTTGAATAAATCTCTTTCATCGCAACTCCAACTCACCGACTCCGTGTGGTTATTCTAGTGCAGTGTGTAGCACACCGCTACATTTGGTGACCCCGACGGCCCAAACGATATTTGGGCCAGAGATGTCCGACACCGCATCTGTTCACGCAGTTTACGCTGCATCTGTTCACGCAGTTTCGTTACAACTGCCAAGCTTTTGGCCGCTGAGACTCCGTCTGTGGTTGGAACAGGCAGAAGCACAATTCCACATTCGGCAGATAACCTCGGAGTACACTCGCTACTACTACGTGCTGAGCTCCCTCGACCAAGAGACAGCTGCACAAGTTGAGGAGTTTATACAGTTGCCTCCGGAGAATGGCAAATACACAGCATTCAAAGCCCTGCTCATAAGGACTTTTGGACTTTCACGACGCGAACGAGCACGCCGCTTAATGCACCTGGATGGTTTGGGAGACAGGCCGCCGTCAGCATTAATGAACGAAATGCTGGCCCTGGCTGAAGGACACAAACCCTGCCTCATGTTTGAGTAGGCGTTCCTCGAGCAACTGCCCGAGGACATATGCCTGCTGCTGTCTGATGCAGATTTCAGCAACGCCCGGGAGGTGGCGGCCCGAACAGATGTGTTGTGGAATGCCAAGAAGGAGAGAGGGGCGTCCGTTGCACAGATCACCAAGCCGCGTGCCCAAAGGCAGACCAGACCAGGCCCGGCAGCAGAGCCCAACGAACAATCATGCTTCTACCACCAGTGGTGGAGCACAGAGGCCCGCCGCTGTAGACCACCCTGCAAATTCCCGGGAAACGCCAAGGCCCAGCCGCCGCCAATCACTATGGCAGCTGGCCATCAGGACAGCCTCCTGTACGTCTGGGACAAGCAGTCGGGACGGCGATTTTTGGTCGACACCCGAGCGGAGATCAGCGTTTTACCTCCAACAAGTTACGACACCCGCAACAGAGAACCCGGACCCACCCTGAGGGCCGCAAATGGCAGTGCAATACGAACCTACAGCACCCGCACAGTGCGGCTACAGTTCAGCTCCAGCCGGTTCATGTGGGACTTCACAATGGCTGCCGTGGCCCAACCACTCCTGGGGGCGGATTTTCTGCCAGCCCACAGCCTGCTGGATGACCTGCAAGGGAAGCCACTAGTCCACACCAAGGCTTTTCAAACATTCTCCCTGGGTGAAGCGAAGTTGCCAGCCCCACACCTGGACTCCACCACGCTGTCCGACGATGAATTCACCAGGGTCCTGGCGGATTTCCCATCAGTACTGACACCGCAGTTCACGGCAGCCATGCCCAGACATAGAGTACAGCACCACATCCCGACCCAGGGACCACTCCTCCACGCCCATGCTCAAAGGCTTCCCCCGGACAAGCTCCGACTGGCGAAGGAGGAGTTCAAGAAGATGGAGGAATTGGGGATCATACGATGGTCCGACAGCCCATGGGCCTCCCCACTGCACATGGTGCCCAAGGCAACAGGGGGCTGGAGACCATGCGGTGACTACCGCAGACTGAACGAGGCTGCAACGCCAGACCGCTACCCTGTGCCACACATTCAAGACTTTGCAGCAAACCTACACAGCGCAAGGATCTTTTCCAAGGTAGACCTCGTCCGGGGATACCATCAAATCCGGGTACATCCGGACGACATCCCCAAAACAGCACTCATCACCCCGTATGGACTTTCCGAATTCCTCCAAATGCCGTTTGGTCTAAAGAATGCCGCACAGACTTTCCAGCGGCTAATGGACGCGGTGGGACGCGACCTGGACTTTGCATTCATCTATTTGGACGACATCCTCATAGCCAGCAGTAGTCGTCAAGAGCATCTGTCCCACCTCCGCCAGCTCTACTCCCGCCTGAGTGAATTTGGCCTTACAATCAACCCAGCCAAATGCCAGTTCGGACTCGATACCATCGACTTCCTGGGCCACAGGATTACTAAAGACGGGGCAACCCCACTGACCGCCAAGGTAGACGCGGTCCGCAACTTCCCCCAACCCAACACAATCAAAGGCCTGCAGGAATTCGTGGGTATGGTGAATTTCTCCCTTCAGCAGCCTGAACCATGCGCCCCCGTTCACTCTAATGTCGGGTAAGGGCAAGGACATTACCTGGGACGAAGAGGCCGCAGCCGCTTTCGTTAAAACCAAAGATGCCTTGGCAAATGCCGCGATGCTAGTGCACCCCAGAACGGACGTTCCTACTGCCCTCACTGTGGACGCATCCAACACAGCAGTCGGTGGAGTGCTGGAACAACTCATCGAGGGTCGCTGGCAACCCCTGGCGTTCTTCAGCAAACACCTACGACCACCTGAACTCAAATACAATGCTTTCGACCGAGAGCTATTTGCACTATACCTGGCAATCCAGCATTTCAGGTACTTCTTAGGAGGTAGGCCCTTCACCCCGTTCACAGACCACAAACTGCTTACCTTTGCGTTCATGAAGGTGTCCGACCCCTGGTCGTCCCGCCAGCAGCGACATCTGTCCTACATCTCCGAGTACACGACAGACATCCGGCATGTCTCTGGAAAGGACAACGTCGTGGCGGACGCACTATCCAGACCTACCATGCAGGCCCTGTCCCAGGGGGTGGATTATGCAGCGCTGGCAGAGGCACAGCAGACAGACACTGAGATCCCCAGTTAAAGGACTGCAGTCTCCGGTTTGCAGCTCCAAGACCTCCCCGTAGGCCCAGGTGAGAGG
The DNA here is from genome assembly GCF_963921235.1 of Mobula hypostoma. Lineage (NCBI taxonomy): Eukaryota > Metazoa > Chordata > Chondrichthyes > Myliobatiformes > Myliobatidae > Mobula > Mobula hypostoma. Next base: position 65,173,903 of record NC_086103.1, on the reverse strand, counting down.
ACCCTACGATGTGACGTAGCTACCGGCCAACCCCACCCCGTCGTCCCAGCAGCCTGGCACCGGCGGGTTTTCGAGTCCATTCACAACTTAGCGCATCCCTCCATCAGGACAACCGTCCGGCTGGTCGCCAACAGGTTTGTGTGGCATGGGCTTCGTAAACAGGTCAGTGAATGGACCAAAACGTGCATGCAGTGCCAAACGGCCAAGGTGCAGCGGCATACCAAGGCTCTGCCACAGCAGTTCGAACCCACCTGCCGGAGGTTCGACCACATTCATGTGGATATCGTGGGGCCCCTGCCAGTGTCTCGAGGAGCGTGGTACCTCCTAACTATGATAGACCGCTTCACCAGATGGCCAGAGGCAGTCCCGCTCAGCGACACCACCTCCGAATCCTGCGCCCGAGCACTGATCGCAACCTGGGTAGCCCGCTTTGGGGTACCGGTCCACATTACCTCCGACAGGGGAGCCCAGTTCACCTCCAGCCTGTGGTCGGCTATGGCCAGCCTTTTAGGATCGCAGCTACACCACACAACTGCCTACCACCCACAGTCGAACGGACTAGTGGAGCGTTTCCACCGTCACCTGAAGTCGGCTCTCATGGCCCACCTGGAGGGGCCTAACTGGGTGGACGAGCTTCCCTGGGTCCTGCTCGGAATCTGCACGGTGCCCAAAGAGGATCTGCACACCTCGTCGGCCGAGTTGGTGTACGGCGCACCCCTGGTCGTCCCAGGAGGGTTCATACCATCCCCAAGGGGGCAAGAGGAAGAACCCACAGCAGTCCTGGACAGACTACGGGAGAGGCTCGGTAACCTGGCCCCCATACCCACTTCACAGCATGGACAGAGCCCGACCTGCGTACCCAGAGACCTGCAGAACTGTAAGTTTCTTTTTGTACGACGGGGCAGACACCGGGCACCGCTACAGCGGTCCTACGAGGGGCCGTTTAAGGTGATCAGGAACAACAGGTCCATGTTCGTGCTGGACATTGTGGGGAAAGAGGAGGTTTTCACGGTGGACCGGCTCAAACCGGCCCATGTGGACTTGACACAGCCGGTCCAGGCTCAGGCACCGCGGCGCAGGGGCAGACCCCCCAAACAGAGGCCGATCTAGACTGTGGACATTGTGGGAGGTATTGCCGGTTCTGGGGGCAGGTTATGTGGCGACCCACTTTCTAGCACACACGAACCGGCTCACGAAACAGCGCGCGCAGGCAGAGGGCTGGCCCCAAAAAGGGCGCCAGGCCATCTTCACCAGCAGGGGGAAAATCCCGTGCGCAGAAAGGGTCTGGGAATATGCATTCCCCACAGTAGCCCCGCCCAGGGAGGGCGGGAACGGGAAGGCTTTAAAGCAGGCCGCGAAGTTTGAATAAATCTCTTTCATCGCAACTCCAACTCACCGACTCCGTGTGGTTATTCTCGTGCTGTGTGCAGCACACCGCTACAATACCAAATAAAGTGTGACTGCAACAGAGAGTGTGCAGTCCAGGTAAACAAGTAAAGAGCAAGGGCCACGATGAAGTAAGTTGAGAGATCAAAAGTTTGTAGTTAGTGTATGAGAGGGGTGGTCAAGAGTCTGAAAACAGAGGGACAGAAGCAGTCGAAAAATATTGCAGTAACATTGCATAAGTGACCTTTCAATATTTACAAAGTCAATCCATCTGATGGTTTCTTCACTTGTTGCAATGACTTAGCTCAGCTTTTGTTGGATAACATGAGCGTATTTTTTTCTAGGAGTGTCCTCCTCCACCATGTCAGTATGTCAGTTCAAATAATAAGTGAGGAAATGTATAGTTCTGACAGAACTTCAGCAATATTTGATCAATCAAGTCCCGGGCTTCTCGTCAGGTTGAAATCAGGTCAGCTGCATATTCGAACAAAACTATTCAGGGTTTGATCAGATCTGGTCATGCATGCCAAGCTGGTCAAGATATCCATTTTAATGTTACTAACATGTGAAGAGCATATTTAAGATGGTTATGACAGTAGTAGGGTTGAATTAAGTTTGGAAAGATTCATAAGTACTGGTCCCAGGTTAGGTTGAGCTCATTTGTGGTTGGATTGTACTTAGGTCTGGTTTTAATTTTGTGCTCGAGCAGATGTCTATGTTACATAACATGCTGAGGCGGGGTACTTATGCTCTTCCACCAGTTCAACCAAATCTTCAAATGGCTTGTCTCCTGGTTCAGCTGTAGTCAGCAACATTTTTATCAACTTGTACGCCTTGCCTCCACTTATCAGCAAAGTAGACTTCCCTTTTGCAAAGTTGTTTGTAAAAAGTTTGCCATCTTTTTCTTATATTCAGCCCATGATTCAATTGAACTGTGAAAAAAAAATTAAATTATCAGTTCAAACAGTTATGGAGGGCGGAGATTAATTGTGCACTGCAGCATAGAAAATGGCCCTTTAACCCAACTTGTCCATGCTCACCATGGTGCCTGTTGATTGTAATCCAATTTGCCTGTATAAGGCCCCTACACGTCCACTCTTTTTTTTAATTCAAGTTCCTGTCCAAATGCCTTTAAATTATTGTAATTGTCTCTGCTTCTACCACTTGTTCTGGTAGTTCATTCCAGATAACCACGAGACTCTGTGAAAATATGCTATTCAGACCTCCTTTAATTTTCCCCCTCTCAATTTAAACCTATGCCCTATAGTTTTAGATTCCCCCACCCTAGGAAAAAGACTCTGGCTATTTGCTCTGTCTATGACCCTCAGAGTTCTGGTCAAAGCTCTGGTCAGCTGGTCAGCTTGACTCATTTCATGCCAAAGGAGGGGGTGGGGGTTGCATTACTAACCAAGGACAATATCACACTGAACTCAGAGGCTCATCCATGAGTCAATATGGGTACAACTCAAAAATAGGAAGGGTGCAATCACTCTAATGGGATTGAACTACAGAACCCTCAAAAGCTACCAGGACATTAAGGAACAGGTATGCAGGCAGAATAAGGTGTAAAAGCAAAAGGGTTGTTGTCATGGAGGAGGAGGAGATGGCGACGCGACGACGGCGCGCGCGGCCTCTCCAGTGAATGATATCTGTAATCTGTCAAGTAGGGGACTGTACACAATTCTGATTTGATGGAGACAGACTTGAGAGTACGGAGGAACACCTGGAAAACTTCTGAAATGTCCACTTCGCTGCCGCTGCTACTGTGTGGTAACTGGAATCTCCGGAGCAGAAGGCCCCGAATCCTCGGCTTTGCTTATTTCAGTGGCCAGGGCTAGGTCAAAGGCGCTCGGCAGAGGATAGTGTTCGGGAGGCTGTATCGGAGAGGCTGGTCGGAGGCACGAAGTTTTCGGATGGACGGACTCAGTGTCGGCTGTGGTCGGCTGCTTCCAAGGCATCGGCAAGTTGACGGTGCCTGGAGGTTTATGGCAGGGAGTTTCTCCCTTTTGCCACCTGCTATCGGGGACTCGGGAGTCAATCGACTCGAGGACTTTGAGACTTTTTTTTACCGTGCCATGGTTTGTTCTTCATCAAATTATGGTATTGCTTTGCACTACTGTAGCTGTATGTTATAATTATGTGGTTCTGTCAGTGTTAGTCTTTGGTCTGTCCTGTTTTCTGTGATATCACTCCGGAGAAACATTGTATCATTTTTTAATGCATGTATACATTTCTAAATGACAATAAAAGCGGACTGAGTGTTCTCATAATCAAAAAAAAACTTCCCCAATATAAACAGAGACCCTCTTAGTACAGGAGGTTTAGGTGGGGCAGAATTTGTTAGGTGCATCCAGGAGGGGGTTCTTAAATCAATATGTGCATAATCCAAAATTCAGGAGCTGTACTGGACCTGTGTTAGGTAATGAGCCTGGCCAGGTTACTGACCTTTCAGTGGGCGAGCAGTTAGGGAACAGTGACCTCAAGTTCTAAGATAGCTACAGATCAGGATAAGTATGGACCTTGCAGGAGATACTAAATTGAATCAGGGTAAATTATGAGAGCATTAGGCAGGAAATAGGGCGAGTTAATTGGGAACAGCTGTTTTTAGGGAAATCCATAGTCGATGTGTTTAAAGCCCAACTGCTCAGAGAACAGGACAGATACGTTCCAGTCAAAAGGAAGGGCACGGATGGCAAAGTAAGAGAACCTTGGATGTCAAGAGAGGTGATGAATTTACTCAAGAAGAAAAAGGAAAAGTATGTAAAGTTTAGTTAGATAGAACGAAACAGAGCTATTGTGGATTATAAAGAAATGAAAAAAGAACATCAAGAAGGAAATTAGGAAAACCAGGAGGGGCCGTGGAAAGTCCTTGGCAAGTAGGATTAAAGAGAATCCCAAGGCATTCTATACATACATCAAGAGCAGGAAGATAACTAGGGAATGGGTAGGACTACTCAAGGATAAAGATGGGGAACATTTGCTTGGATGCAGAGGATGTGGGTGAGGTCCTTAATGAGTATTTTACATCGGTATATACCAAGAACGAGGACATGGAGTATAGGGAGATCAGTGCTGAGTGTATAAATGTGTTAGGGTGTTTAGAGGTCAAGGAGGAAGGGGTGTTGTTCCTTCTAATGAGTATTAAGGTGGATAAGACCCCAAGGCCTGATGGTATTTGCCCCAGGTTATTGAAGGAGGCAAGAGATGAAATTATTGGATTCTTTACCAATATTGTGTATCCTCTCTAGCCACAGGCAAGACTCTGGAGAACTGCCAAGTGGCTAAAGTTGTTCCATTATTCAAACAGGGAACCAGGGATAATCCTGGAAACTACAGACAGTTGAATCTCATGTCGGTGTTAGGGAAGATAGTGGAGAGAATTCTAAAGGATAGAATTTATGAACATTTTGCAAATTATGGCCAATTTAACGAGAGCCAGCATGGCTTTAACCTGATTGAATTTTTTGAAGATGTAATGAGGGTGATTGATGAAGATAGATCTATGGATGTGGTCTACATGGATTTTAGTAAGGCATTTGACAAGGTCCCTCATGGACCCTTAACAGTGTTGATGAGCAGAGTGATCTTGGAGTCCAAGTTCATAGTTCTGTGAAAAAGTCTACACAAGCCAATAAGGTGGTTCAGAAGACATATGGCATGCTTGTCTTTATTAGTCAAAGCAACATATACAAAAGTCAGGATGTTATGTAGCAGCTTTTTAAAATGCTAGTTAGGTTGCTGTTGAGGCTTAGGAGGGCGAGCAGAAGAGGTTTACCAGGATGCTACTTTGATTAGAGGGAATGTGCTAGAATGAGGGGTTGGACAAACTTGGGTTGTTTTCTCTGGAATATCAGAGACTGAGGGGAGATCTGACAGAGGTTGATAAGATCATGAGACATAGAGATAGAGTAGACAGACTGCACCTTTTTCCCAGAGTTGAAATGTCGACTACCAGAGGGCATGCATTTAAAGTGAGAGGGGTTAAATTCAAAGGAGATGTGAGAGGCAAGTTTATCTTTTATATAAACACTAATTGGTGAGTGCCTGGATTGTGCTGCCTGGGGTGGTGTTTGAGGCAGATTAATTAGTGTCTGTTAAGAGATATTTAGATAGATACAGCACATGAATGTGAGGAAAATGGAAAGATATAGACATTGTGTAGGCAGATGGTATTAGTTTAGGTGGCTATTTGATTACTAATTTAATTGGTTCTGTACAACACTGTGGGCTGAAGGGCCTGCTCGTGTGCTGGACTTCTCTATGTTTTATGTTCTAACGTCCATCTGATGCATGAACAAACAACTGAGTGATTGAAATCCAACTTTTTTGAGTTTGAGTAACTCATGTTGTTTCACAGCTTCAAAGGTAGTAGAAAATTCAAAATCACTCACGAGGTAACAATTACTCCTAAAAATATAGTAATAAATTTTCTTTCATGCTCAGTTGTTAGTTATTATGATAATACTGACCTGTGTACACAAACATTGATTGAAAACAAGACTCAAAGTTCAGCTTCTTAACACCCAGTACGATCTTATTCCAGGATCACCATCCACTCACAAGAAGGAGCTGCACAACAGGATTACAACAAGTTATCCAGGAAACATTACATCATTTAACCAGTTCCAGTTTATATTATAAATGGAGAAAGTGTGTGAAGCATGAACTGTGATATCATTGGAAGTGTGACTGACACCTTGAACTTGTCCGATGTGCTAATGTGAGTTATACTAAGAAGTCCCGAGGCCATTTTCTCAATGGGCACTTTTTCACACGGAAATGATTGACCTAACCCTGGTTAAATCACTTTAATGTAAAACAGAGTTGATAAATTTATTTTCTAAGCTCGAACAGCTTCTGTGAAGGTACTAAAGGTCATTTTTGAAGGAAAAGATCAGAACCCAACCACCTTATTCAATTACTGAATATGGCCTGCCATTTCAAAACACTATAACAGATTTAATTGAGCTATGTGGGAGAACTTGGTCCTGCATAGGTGTAAATCCAATAGTATATTGGAAATGTCACTTGTCACCCAATGATCCCAGCAGCCCTGCTGCTACATGGTTGCAAAAAATAGTACTGTTGAAATTGGTTGCATAGAGGTGATATCCATTGCAGTCAGCAGATTCCTGACAAAGGACAAGTCTACACCATCACAATTTTCTACTTCTATGACAGTCATGTGATTATTCAGTTGTCTGAAGCCAGTCAAAAAGTAACAAAATACTTGTGACAGGGTTGTTGTGGTGGGAGATTTTAATTTCCCCAAATGTTGTATAAGATGATGAGAGGCATTGATCGTGTGGATACTCAGAGGCTTTTCCCCAGGGCTGAAATGGTTGCCACAAGAGGACAGAGGATTAAGGTGCTGGGGAGTAGATACAGAGGAGATGTCAGGGGTAAGTGTTTTATGCAGAGAGTGGTGAGTGCGTGGAATGGGCTGCCAGCAATGGTGGTGGAGGCTGATACGATAGGGTCTTTGAACAGACTTTTGGATAGGTACATGGAGCTTAGAAAAATAGAGGGCTATGTGTAAGCCTAGTAATTTCTAAGATAGGGACATATTTGGCACAACTTTGTGGGCCGAAGGGCCTGTATTGTGCTGTAGGTTTTCTATGCTTCTATATTTTTTCTATCCTCTCCTAGTTATCTTCTTGCATAGGAAGAAGGCCAATTGCTAGCAGAGAATCAAAGGATTTCCTCATTATTCGTGATATTTTATTGTAGAAATATCCTTAACAGGTTCCAATAGGTACATTTAATGTCAGAGAAATGTACACAATATACATCCTGAAATTCTTTTTCTTTGCAAACATCCACAAAAATAGAGGAGTGCCCCAAAGAATGAAAGACAATTAAATGTTAGAACCCCAAAGCACCCCTAGCTCCCCCCACTCACGCACAAGCAGCAGCAAGGCAATGACCCCCTCCTCCCTGTAGTTCTGCTGGGATATTGCTTTCTTTAGGTTAGATTTTGGGAGAAAGAAGTGCTTGACTCAATTTTCAATGGCCTTGTTGGTGAAATGATGCATGGTTTAAGTCCAAGCATTTGGAAGCTCAAGCAAGTGAGATGAACTTTAAACTACTTGGCATTTATTATTTTCATGAAGATGGCATTAAAAATGAATCATATTTTCTTTTATATTAGGAGGGAGGAGAAGATGGCGGCACGACGCAGTGCGTGCGGCCGTTCCGAATGAATATCGATATGTGTAACTAGGGGTGCCGTGCACAATCCAGATTTGATGGGGACAGCCATGAAGTGCAGAGGAACATCTGGAGAAACTTCTGAAATGCCTGCTTCGCTGCCGCTGCTACTGTGCAATAGAGAATCTCTGGAGACGAAGGCCCCAAATCCTTGGCTTTGCCTATCATCTGTTGCCAGGGCCGGGGTCGAAACGCTCGGCAGAGATGGTGCTCGGTGCATCGGTGTCGAATAGGTGGTCAGAGGCTCGGAGTTTTTTGGAGGGACTCGCAGTCGGACTGTGGTCGGATGCTTCCGGGATGCTGCATCGGCAAGTTGGCGGCGCTGGAAGTTTACCGACTGCGTGAGATGATGGGACTTTCGAGAGTCTCTGAGATTTTTACTGTGCCATGGTCTGCCCTTATCAAATTACGGTATTGCTTTGCACTGTTGTAACTATATGTTATAATTATGTGGTTTTTGTTAGTTTTTAAGTCGGTTTGTCATGTGTTTTGTGAATCATTCCGGAAAAACATTTTTATCACCTCTTAATGCATGCATTACTAAATGCCAATAAAAGAGGACTGCGTGTCCTCATAATCATAATCATAATCATAATTTCCTAAAGTGAGATAAAGTGCAAGTGAAGATTAAAATGTTTCCATTCCATTTACAGTATTGACCTTGCATTACTATCACATGCACACCAGCACATGTAAAAGGAAAATCAGCACCTGGATACCTTTGGTAGACAGGTTTGACTCAGAGTCAGCCAGAGAAAGACAGAGACCATGACCCTCAACATATAGTCATGGTCCTTCTCCCGTCAAGCATATGGCATTGTCTTACCCAACCACCGGCGGACTCGCCTACCTGGGCAGCATCATTTGGCAGGCTGATGGGACCAAAGATGACATCTAGTGCAGACTCAGCAAAGCTAAAAATGGCTTCATATCAATGAGCAGCATATGAGGATCAACCAAGTACAGTGCCAACACAGAGGTGAAGCCGTACCAGATCTGCCCACACACTTGTATGGGTCAGGGTGTTGGGTGCATGACAGAGAATGACCTTGCCAAGATGAAATTATTCACACCAGGAGCCCCTGGAAGACCCTCCATATTTTCTGGCCAAGAAAGATCTCCAAGCATGTCCTACTTCTTCAGTGTTATCAAGAGGACATTGCCACAATCATCATGAGGAATTGTTGGAGATGGATTGGGCACGTGATAAGAAGACAGGCAACTCCATCATCAAGACAGCACTTCACTGGACCCTGAAGGGCAGAAGAAATGTGGGAAACCAAAGGCAACTTGGTGTCGTACCATAGAAACAAAAGTGAGAACCCTGAACCTCACCTGAGGCACATTAGAGAAGATGGCCAAGGACAGACAGAGATGGAGGACCTTCATTACTGCCCTAAACACCAGTGGTGTAATGGGCACTAACTATGACCTTCATTGCTGCCCTAAACTCTAGCAGTATAGTGGGTGCTAACTATGTGCAGCAAGGCACAGTAATAGGTGGTTTCCCAAGGGAGGTCTAGACTGAATTACAGGAGTTTGTAGTCTCCTTTGAGGAGCTGAGGTGGGAAGGTTCTCACAGGGCCTTACGTCTACCCTGTTCACCCTCTTGATAGGCCCTCCCTCTCCTCCAAAGGTCCCAGAGCGTATGTGCGGTCTAGTACCTCTATCATCCTGTAGACAGTGGATTTCCAAGCATTCTAGATTTTATTGCGGAGTAATGGTTACTCCTGAGGTAAATCAGTGCACTTTGTCAATCTTAGGACAATGAATTTTATCCTTCCGTAAGCAATGTGCTCAGTAGCCTTCTGTTCAGAGTATTCTTTTGCTCTGGCATGAGCAATTTCTGATGTATGGCTAATCAGTCATATTTCCTGTCCACAGACTGATCTTCCCCAGCAGAGCACCCACAGGCAAGTGGAGATCAACACCGAGCAGTAGGTAATAAGGGGAATATCCAGTCGTTGCGTGAGGCATCACATTATACGCATACGCTAACTCGGGTAGATGCTCTGGCCATCTTCGTTTCTTTTCCAGAGGCAACACATGCAACAGATCGTGCATCGTCCAGTTGAAGCTTTCGCACCAAGCATTGTGAGTAGGATGATGGTGTGTTGTACAGCTTTTCTTTGCCCTGTGCAGTTTGCAAAGCTCAGCTGTGACCTCACTTTTGAAGAACGCTACCTCTCAAGAACACCGTACTTCATAAACCATTCACTCAAGAGCATCTTTTCATCCCGAGTTGGCCAATAAGGAACTCACACGACTTGGGTGAATTTTGTAAAACTGTCTGTGACTACTAAGACATTCTCACATCCATCAGCTGCCAGCTCAAGCACAGTGAAATCTACAGTGACAACTTCAAGTGGACTAGAAGCAAGGATTTCATCGGAGGACGGATCTTAGTTAACGCACAAGGTGGACAATTTTTAATCCGCTGTGTCACATCCTCGTGCATGCCTACCCAAAAACATCTGCTTCTCAACAAGTGCAGAGTACACTTTATGCCTTGATGACCCATAGAATCGTGTACACACCCTAACACTTTACTTCTCAAGCTGGTATGTAACAAAAGCTGATAACATTCCCCATGCTTCTCATCCTCAACAATACAACATGGTAACCCCTTTTGCCCCCTGATACTGTCCCAGTGCTTCAACAAGAAACGAAACAGGCTTAGGCAGAGCTTTACATTCATAGAAACATAGAAACATAGAAAATAGGTGCAGGAGTAGGCCATTCGGCCCTTCGAGCCTGCACCGCCATTTATTATGATCATGGCTGATCATCCAACTCAGAACCCCACCCCAGCCTTCCCTCCATACCCCCTGACCCCCGTAGCCACAAGGGCCATATCTAACTCCCTCTTAAATATAGCCAATGAACCGGCCTCAACTGTTTCCTGTGGCAGAGAATTCCACAGATTCACCACTCCCTGTGTGAAGAAGTTTTTCCTAATCTCGGTCCTAAAAGGCTTCCCCTTTATCCTCAAACTGTGACCCCTTGTTCTGGACTTCCCCAACATTGGGAGCAATCTTCCTGCATCTAGCCTGTCCAATCCCTTTAGGATTTTATACGTTTCAATCAGATCCCCCCTCAATCTTCTAAATTCCAACAAGTACAAGCCCAGTTCATCCAGTCTTTCTTCATATGAAAGTCCTGCCATCCCAGGAATCAATCTGGTGAACCTTCTTTGTACTCCCTCTATGGCAAGGATGTCTTTCCTCAGATTAGGGGACCAAAACTGCACACAATACTCCAGGTGTGGTCTCACCAAGGCCTTGTACAACTGCAGTAGTACCTCCCTGCTCCTGTACTCGAATCCTCTCGCTATAAATGCCAGCATACCATTCGCCTTTTTCACCGCCTGCTGTACCTGCATGCCCACTTTCAATGACTGGTGTATAATGACACCCAGGTCTCGTTGCACCTCCCCTTTTCCTAATCGGCCACCATTCAGATAATAATCTGTTTTACTATTTTTGCCATTCTTTGTCATTCCGCTTGCTTTTCTGGTCCCACAGTTTCTAAAGACACTAGACACAGGGTCTTGCTGCTTAAGAGTGTTCAAGTCTCCATCAGAATAACCCAGGAAGTTTGAGGTGTTTCCCTGCATCAGAATTTTTTGAGGATGTAACTAGTAGAGTGGATAGGGGAGAACCAGTGGATGTGGTATATTTGGATTTTCAAAAGGCTTTTGACAAGGTCCCACACAGGAGATTAGTGTGCAAACTTAAAGCACACGGTATTGGGGGTATGGTATTGATGTGGATAGAGAATTGGTTGGCAGACAGGAAGCAAAGAGTGGGAATAAACGGGACCTTTTCAGAATGGCAGGCAGTGACTAGTGGGGTACCACAAGGCTCAGTGCTGGAACCCCAGTTGTTTACAATATATATTAATGACTTAGATGAGGAAATTAAATGCAGCATTTCCAAGTTTGCTGATGACACGAAGCTGGGCGGCAGTGTTAGCTGTGAGGAGGATGCTAAGAGAATGCAGGATGACTTGGATAGGTTAGGTGAGTGGGCAAATTTATGGCAGATGCAATTTAATGTGGATAAATGTGAGGATATCCACTTTGGTGGCAAAAACAGGAAAACAGATTATTATCTGAATGGTGGCTGATTAGGAAAAGGGGAGGTGCAACGAGACCTGGGTGTCATTATACACCAGTCATTGAAAGTGGGCATGCAGGTACAGCAGGCGGTGAAAAAGGCGGATGGTATGCTGGCATTCATAGCAAGAGGATTCGAGTACAGGAGCAGGGAGGTTCTACTGCAGTTGTACAAGGCCCTGGTGAGACCACACCTAGAGTATTGTGTGCAGTTTTGGTCCCCTAATCTGAAGAAAGACATTCTTGCCATAGAGGGAGTACAAAGAAGGTTCACCAGATTGATTCCTGGGATGGCAGGACTTTCATATGATGAAAGACTGGATCGGCTAGGCTTATACTCGTTGGAATTTAGAAGATTGAGGGGGGATCTTATTGAAACGTATAAAATCCTAAAGAGATTGGACAGGCGAGATGTAGGAAGATTATTCCTGATGTTGGGGAAGTCCAGAACGAGGGGTCAGAATTTGACGATAAAGGGGGAGCCTTTTAGGACCGAGATTAGGAAAAACTTCTTCACACAGAGAGTGGTGAATCTGTGGAATTCTCTGCCACAGGAAACAGTTGAGGCCAGTTCATTGGCTATATTTAAGACGGAGTTAGATATGGCCCTTGTGGCTAAAGGGATCAGGGGGTATGGAGAGAAGGCAGGTACAGGGTTCTGAGTTGGATGATCAGCCATGATCGTACTGAATGGCAGTGCAGGCTCGAAGGGCCGAATGGCCTATTCCTACACCTATTTTCTATGTTTCTATGTTTCTATCAGACTGTTAGAGTGCTTTTTGTGATTAGGTCATTTACATTTAGCAAATGGCTTTGGCTGGCAGTCTTCTACTCCTTGGAAGAGTATTGTGGATTTGATTTGGAATGATGCATTCCTAAAAGCTGTGAATGCCAGTCCAGATGATGCTGGCATCTGTGGGATGGATGTGAATCAGGAAGTTTGCATGTAGATTCAAAAGCAAGTATTGTCTATACGTTGTAAATATGCAATTGTCCTTGTGTTTAGCACATAAATATCGAGCCTTAAGTTGGGCCAATAGACCTTTCCACTGGAAGCGTTTCCATATGATGCCTGCTGTACCTTGTTTTATCGAATAAAAAAGCTGCTTTGTATCTACCAGTAATTTTCTCCGGCGATTTCATTCACACATCAACATTTGGTGTCAGGAGTGGGATACCTTCATGGCCCATCGTGCAGCCAACGATCTTAGCAGTCTAAGTGTGTGAGTATTTTTAAAAATTAGCACTCGCACTTGGATCTGTTCGTTGGTACATAGGTACACAAGGTATCATGAATGTGGAGAGCTGAATTGGTAGATATAAAAGTCGTGTGTGTGAGTACCAGTGTGTTTATGTAAGGGAGGAAACTGCACGTTAATTTGCTGGAATGGAGTCACCAGTTGCGAAGAGTGGTTACCAACATTTCGGGCTGCCAGATTAGGGGCGTGTATACTCGTTTGGGGAGCTGCATTTTAAGCGTATACGTTTTGCAAGTGTGATGCAAAGGAATACAGCAGGCATTATGAGTTCAGGTGCTCAAAAGTGGCAGATTGCGGAGTACATACTCTGCAGTTTTAAGTATGTGCTGTTTAACTGGTACCCGTCTTCTATATTTTGCATAGTGTGGGAATTAGTGTGGAGATATATCAGGGAGAGGTTTTACCCAGCTATATTTGTCAGGATGGCATCTAGTGAGGTCAAGCAACGACAGGTCGAGGATCCTGATGATCCAAGCCAGCCCTTGATAATGATTACGACCATTCATAAACCCTTCCCCCCCCCGGGAGAAATGGAGCATTTTGTCAGAGTTGTCCTCACTTAAAGTCACATGTCGGAATTCAGAATTCTGGCGTAAGCTCAATGAAATGGTTGAAATTCACCAGATGCACCCTAAAGATATACACGTGTTGATATAAGCGAAGTGCCCAAGGGATATCTGGGAGGGAATGGCCCAGGGGGTGGGGGATGATACATGGGCAACTACTGAGAACGCCAGTAATGAAGAAAGATATCGCTCTTTTAAAGGGGAAGTGAGGCAGCAACTGAGGGGAGGTGAGAGTAACTGGGGAGCAACAATGGTAGTGACTCAGAGAGCTGACGAGAGAGCTATAGATTATGCAGAATGTAAATATCGAGCATATGAGGAGTATTCCAGGTTGGATAATCCAGGGAGGGACGACCAAGTCTTCCTGAAAACACTGAAGGAAGGCCTGAGCTCAGCCCACCAGGGAGTTTTAGATTTAGGCATAACGGTGGGGTTGACCTACTCTGCGATAGTTTCGTGGGCCGGTGAGATAGACCGAAGAACGTGCAAGAGAGATCGTGAAGTGGTTATAGTGGATGCAGCTGTAGTGATGTCCCAGAGAGTTTGTTTTGTTTGCCAGCGACCAGGGCACGAAGCAAGGAATTGCTGGAATAGATGTGAGACGGTAAAGGAGTTGATATGCTACAAGTGTGGCCTGTTGGGATATGGTTAGAGGTAGTGTCCAACAAGAAAAGGAAAGAAAAACAGGTGAATTTCACAGTAGACATGCAATCTCTCAGTCCCATCGGTGCCAAGTTTGACCAACCTGACTGCTGATCAGATCATAGAGCCAGTAAAGGCGGCTCCCAGGTCAGAAAAAGATGTGGCAGTGGGCCCCACTGCCAGTGCTGGTGACCCACGGATGTACACAGCAGTATTGTTAGGGGGTCGGCAATGCTATATGTTGGTGGACACAGGGACTTTGGTATTGATAACAGACCTACCATTGCCAACAACCAGACAGGTCACTTATATTAGGGGTGTAGGAGGGAAAACATTGAAAGCAGAAAGAAGCGAGTCTCAAATACTAGAAATCGGGGGAATGCAGCTTCCAGTGTATTTCTGGGTATGTCCAAATAATGAGGTCACTATCCTTGGAATAGATATCCTAAGGGAAGTAGGGGCCATTTTAGATTTGGGAAAGGGAAAAATAATATGGACGTCAGGGGCAGCGAACATGTACAACCAACAGAATACACAACCTGGCTAGCATAGTCACAGCTGCCCTGATCTTCAGAGACTGGAGCCAGCAATTCCCAGCAGTGTGGGCTCAACACAAGCAAGATCACAGTCCAGTTAAAATAGAGGAGGGTCTGTATGAAACCCATAAGTATACCCCATAAAAACTTGATGCACAGATCGCTGTTCAGGGTAAAGTGAAGGGAAAAAAACACTCAGGGATACACAGAGACACTGCGGCAACTACTAACTTGGCCATTTGGCCAGTAAAGAAGCCCAGCGGACCATATCCATTAACAATGTTAGAGTGAATTTCTTTTTGGGTCGTTGAATTGTTTACACTTATATGACCTTGGCCACCAGACTTCTATTTTTAACTGTTTGACAAAGGACTGTGGATTGAGTCCACCACAATGGGCTTCCTAAAAGTTGTAAATACCAGATGCTTCTGGTGCCTGATGCTGTAGTTTTGAAGGCAGTATCACCTATACATTATATATATTAATTGTATTAATTGTCTTCTATGTTAGCACGGGAAATGCCAAATAAATGTATCATAGACTTAACTTACATTCCTAAAGGCTGTAGATACAAACCCAGACATGTTGGCATCAGGAGGAAAGGATGGTGTGAGATTTTGTATGTAGCTTCAATAGGAAGCATTGTCTATGCATTGTCCGTAACTTTTTAAGTAGCGATTGCCTTTGTGTTTAGCATATAAATATCGAGCCCACATTTAAGCTAGCAGACCTTTCTGCGGAAAACGTCTCTGTTCATTAAGATGCCTGCTGTACTTTGTTGTGTCGAATAAAGAAGCTGCTTTGTATCTACCAGTGTCTCTGTCTCTCCGGGCATTTCATCCACGTTACAACATTTGGTATCAGAAGTGGGAAAGCTTTGTGACCCGTCGTGTGGCCAGCGTTCCTAGCAGTCTTAAGTTGGTGAGTATCTTTCTAAAATACACTCACACTTTGATCTGTTCGGTCGGTGGTGCACGGGATCACAAGGTACACGAACGTGGAGAGCTGAACGGGTAGATATTAAAGTAGTGTGTGCATGTGTGTTTATGTAAGTGAGGAATCTTTGCATGTTAACTTGGTGAGAGTTGGACCACCAGTTGCGAAAGGTGGTAACCAACGGTACGGTTCGAGACGTCAGCGTGGGGGCGTGTATACTTGTTCGGGGAGCTGCATTTTAGTGTATGTGTTTGCAAGTGTGATGCAAGGGAATACAGCAGGCATCATGAGTTCGGGTACTCAAAAATGGCAGATTGTGGAATACATACTCTGCAGTTTTATATTTTGCATAGTGTGGGAATTAGTATGGAGATATCTCAGGGCGAGGTTTTACCCTGATAAATCTACCAGAATGGCACCTATTGAAGTCAGGCAACATCAGGCTGAGAACCCTGACAATCCGAGCCAGCCCTTAACCGTGATTACAACTATTCATAAGCCCTTCACCCCCGGGGAGAAACAGAGCATTTTGTCCAAATTGCCCCCACTTAACGTCGCCTGTGGGAATTCAGAATTCTGGCGTAAACTCGAGGAAGTGGTTGAAATTCACCAGATGCACCCTAAAGATATACATGTGTTAGTGAAAGCGAATTGCCTGAGGAATATGTGGGACAGGATGGCCCAGTGGATGCGGGATGGTACATGGGCAACTACAGGGAGCACCAGTAATGAAGAGAGATACCACTCTTTTAAAGGGGAAGTGAGGCAGCGCCTGGGGGGAGGCGAGAGTAGCTGGGGAATGATAATGACAGTGATTCAAAAGGCTGACGAGACAGCCATGGATTATGCAGAACGTAAACACAGAGTGTACGAGGAGTATTCAGGGTTGGATAACCCAGGGAGGGATGACCCAGTCTTCCTAAAAATGCTGAAGGAAGGTCTGAGTTCAGCCCACCAGGAAGTTTTGGGTTTAGGCATAACGGTAGGGTCCAACTACTCTGAGATAGTTTCATGGGCCAGTGAGGTAGACCAAAGAAAAGGCAAGAGAAATCGTAAAGTGGGTATAGTGGATGCAGCTGCTGTGATGTCCCGGAGAGTTTGTTTTGCTTGCCAGCAGCCAAGGCACTTTGCAAAGGACTGCTGGACCAGGTATAAGGCAGCTGAAATTGCAAGTGTGCAGGAGGAAACGACAGAAGCCAGCTTAGTAAAATTATATGAAGAGGTAGAGGCAGAAGAGAAGGGAAAATGGAGGAGAAAAAGAGCAAAGAAGGGACCAGGTGGGTGCTGGACACATGGGGATGTTGAGAAATTCTGCTGCCGTTGTATCACTTGTGCCCAGCATAACCCTGGTAAGGGCAGAAAGCTACAGCTGGCAAATCAGCCTCGGACGAGGGGACCCTAGGAAAACATCCAGATAGTCTTCACAGGGCCCCTGCCAAAAAGCAGGGGAAAAGTTACTATCAACTTAAAGTATTAAAGGACCGAGTGAAACAGCAGCGAATCACTGATCAGAAAGAGCCAGAGGGAAAGGGGATAGTTCTTCCACAGCCCGGCGACCAAGTTATGGTAAGGGTGCTGCCAGAAAGGCCAGGGTTTGCCCCCAGGTGGATAGGACCACAGACGGTACTCTTAACGAATGATACGTATGTCTGTGTACAGACCTGGCGAGGCAACCAGTGGAAACACTGGACTCAGGTTAAAGCATACAACTCACCCTCTTGTTGTTCCCACAGACAGAGTGGGGAACCAAGTGTACCCACTAACCATGTAATTACAGAGAACCTAAGAGAGGAACACCAGGCGGCCATGGCAGACCTGACTACAGCTGATGAAAACATACCCGGAGAAAACGCAAAGGCAGAAAACGCCGAGAGCGTGGCAGGGCAGAAGACACTGAGAACGTGTTTGAAAACCGTGAATAGCCTGCTAAAGTGTGATGATGATGGTACTCTGCAAAGAAGGCTGGTTGCTGAAGGTAGATGATTAATTTTATAGCATAGTATAGAAAATTATTTGGGAAATAGATGGGGAGGGATTTTGAGTTAAAGCAGAGATGGCAAGTTCCACCACTTCGATGGCATTTCAGACTGTACACCTCAGTCTGAGGAGCTGGGCCCTTTTCAGCAGTTGAGCCAGTGATCGACCGGACAGTTCGGAAGGGGGTGCCACCGGGGAGAGGTCCTTGTAGATGTTTACGTAGAGGCCACCCCAACCCCTTCCTGTACATCGATGAGAGAGACTGTGTGTGGTCCTGGAAGGAAAGTTTCAGCGACCAGAGGATAAAGGGCTGAAGACAAAGGATTGTGATTAAGATGCAGTCAGCCTGCAGGGAAAGAGCAGGCACGTCAAAGGAGTCGCTTTCCTGAAGACTTGGAACAGCCTCTCTGCTTAACATTTGTTAAGTAGTGATTAGGTAATGCTAGGATAGATATGGAGGTGCATAAAATTGGGAGGAAATTTTGAGACAGGGCATTTTTGCTGTCCTATTGAGCAGATCCTCCTAGGTTGGCCTTTCCTGATACAAATTTAATTTGTCCAGGAGGGCCAAGAGGAGGGACTGTTAGAGTGGATTTCTTTTTGGGTAGATGAATTGTTTACACTTAAATGACTTTGGCTACCAGACTTCTATTTTTAACTGTTTGACAAAGGACTGTGGTTTGAGTCCACCACAATGGGCTTCCTAAAAGTTTTAAATACCAGATACTTCTGGTGCCTGATGCTGTAGTTTTGAAGGCAGTATCACCTATACATTATAAATATTAATTGTATGAATTGTCTTCTATGTTAGCATGGGAAATGCCAA
This sequence comes from Mobula hypostoma, assembly GCF_963921235.1. Lineage (NCBI taxonomy): Eukaryota > Metazoa > Chordata > Chondrichthyes > Myliobatiformes > Myliobatidae > Mobula > Mobula hypostoma. The sequence goes on along the minus strand of NC_086103.1, from coordinate 65,155,448 downwards.
ATAAATGTATTGTAGACTTAACTTACATTCCTAAAGGCTGTAGATACCAACCCAGACATGTTGGCATCAGGAGAGAAAAGGATGGTGTGAGATTTTGTATGTAGCTTCAATAGGAAGTATTGTCTATGCATTATCTGTAACTTTTTAAGTAGCGATTGCCTTTGTGTTTAGCATATAAATATCGAGCCCACATTTAGCTAGCAGACCTTTCTGCGGAAAGCGTCTCCATCCGTTAAGATGCCTGCTGTACCTTGTTGTGTCGAATAAAGAAGCTGCTTTGTATCTACCAGTGACTCTGTCTCTCCCATATTTTCATCCACGCTACAACAAACAATAGGCTATACTTCCCTTAAGACCATGTCAAAGTTGCTGGTGAACGCAGCAGGCCAGGCAGCATCTGTAGGAAGAGGTGCAGTCGACGTTTCAGGCCGAGACCCTTCGTCAGGACTAACTGAAGGACGAGTGAGTAAGGGATTTGAAAGTTGGAGGGGGAGGGGGAGATCCAAAATGATAGGAGAAGACAGGAGGGGGAGGGATAGAGCCAAGAGCTGGACAGGTAATAGGCAAAAGGGGATACGAGAGGATCATGGGACAGGAGGTCCGGGAAGAAAGACGGGGGGGGGGGTCCCAGAGGATGGGCAAGAGGTATATTCAGAGGGACAGAGGGAGAAAAAGGAGAGTGAGAGAAAGAATGTGTGCATAAAAATAAGTAACAGATGTAAGTTATTTTTACTTACATAAAAATAAGCAACAGATAAGACTGGGGACGTCTTACCCAGAAGTAAGACGTCTGGGTAGCCTTCAACCTGATGGCATGAACATGGACTTCTCTAACTTCTGCTAAGGCCCCACCTCCCCCTCGTACCCCATCTGTTACTCATTTTTATGCACACATTCTTTCTCTCACTCTCCTTTTTCTCCCTCTGTCCCTCTGAATATACCTCTTGCCCATCCTCTGGAACCACCCCCCCCAGTCTTTCTTCCCGGACCTCCTGTCCCATGATCCTCTCGTATCCCCTTTTGCCTATCACCTGTCCAGCTCTTGGCTCTATCCCTCCCCCTCCTGTCTTCTCCTATCATTTTGGATCTCCCCCTCCCCCTTCAACTTTCAAATCCCTTATTCACTCTTCCTTCAGTTAGTCCTGACGAAGGGTCTCGGCCTGAAACGTCGACTGCACCTCTTCCTACAGATGCTGCCTGGCCTGCTGCGTTCACCAGCAACTTTGATGTGTGTTGCTTGAATTTCCAGCATCTGCAGAATTCCTGTTGTTTCCCTTAAGACCATGTTGAGATTGCATCCATTGTGGCGGCCCTGCAATGATCGTTGAATGGCCTGTCTCCAGAACATGAAGTTTTTCCAGTCCCTTCGAGGACAGACATTACTGCAAATCAAGCAGCAGAAGTACAAGAGGCAATTGGAATTGCAAGTGTGCGGGAAGAAATGACGGAAGCCAGTTTAGTAAAATCATATGGAGAGGTGGATGCAGAAGAGAAGTAGAAATGGTGATGACTGGAGGGACCATATGGGAGCTGGACACTTGGGGAGGAAGGAGTCATGGCCCCACCATGTATTAGGCAGATACTGCTGAAGTTATATCATGGGGTGATGCATCAGGGGAGGAAGAACATGATCATGACCCTCCAGCAGGACTGGTGGTGCCCAGGGATGGGCAGGGATGTTGCGAAATTCTGCTGCCATTGTATCATTTGTGCCCAGCATAACCCTGGTAAGAGCAGAAAGCTGCAGCTGGCAGATCAAACACAGCCAAGGGGACCCTGGGAAGATATCCAGATGGATTTCATGCTGTCCCTCTGCAAAAGCAGAGGGGAAAGCTACTGTCAAGTAATTATGGATCACTTCACCCAGTGGGTAGAGGCTTTCCCAGCAAGGGACTGCACTGCCTGCACCGCTGAACGGATTCTAGTTCAGGAATTTCTCCCAAGGTGGAGAATCCCAGTTCAGGTGGTCTCGGACCAGGGAGAGCATGTCACAGGGAAATGATGAAGGAACTGTGCCGACTGTTAGGGATTCGACAACAGTTCCAAGTACCCTACCACCCCCAGAGTTCAGGAATGGTAGAAAGGATCAACTGAACAATGAAGCACGCCATAGGCAAAACTACAGCTGAGACGGGAAAGACATGGGTTGATGTATTACCAAGAATCCTGATAAGATTACGAATGACCCCGAACCGCACTTTGGGTCTCAGCCCCTACGAATTATTAATGGGGTGAGCAATGCGACTCCCTTATGGGGTAATTACGGATTGTGGGGAGCCTGGGGCTTACAGGGATAGAATGACACAATATGTCAAAGACCTTTGTAACCAATTTAAAGTGTTGAAGGATCAAGTGAAATAATAGCAGCGCATCGCTGATCAGAGAGAGCCAGAGGTAAATGAGATAGTCCTTCCACAGCCCTGCAACCAAGTCATGGTGAGGCTGCTGCCAGAAAGGCCGGAGTTTGCCCCCTGATGGATAGGACCACATTTTTATTTTTAACTAGTGACACTTTTGTCTGTGTGCAGACTCGGCGAGGCAGCCAATGGAAACACTGGACTCAGGTTAAAGCATACTCCTCACCCTCTTGTTGCTCCCACAGACAGAGTAGGGGATCAAATGTACCCAGCAACCGTGTAATTACAGAGAACCTAAGAGATGAACACAAGCCTGCCACACCAGACCTGACCACAGCTGGGGTCAGAAAAGGCAGAAGGCCCTGAGAGCATGACAGAAACCCGTGAGTAGCATGCTAAAGTGTGATGGTGATGGTACTCTGTAATGAAGGCTGGTTGCTGAAGGTAGATGATTAGTTTGATAGCATTGAACAGAAAAGATATTGAAAAATAGATGGGGAGGGATTTTAAGTTAAAGCAGAAACAGCAAGTTCCACAACTTCGAAGGCATTTCAGACTGCATACGGCATCTAAAGGCAGTTACCCCCAGTCTGAATGAGGAGTAAACCCAAATGAGCTGGACCCTTTCAGCAGTCGGGCCAGTGATCGACTGGACAGTTCAGAAGAGGGTGCCACCGGGGAGAGGTCCTTGCAGTCCTTTACAAAGAGACCACCCCAACCCCTTCCTATACATCGATGTGAGGACCTATTGGCCTCATGCACTTACCTTGCTGGTGCCCCTAGAAAGAGAGTTTTAGCGACCAGAGAATGAAGGGGTGAAGGCAAGGAATGTGATTAAGCTGCAATCGACCTGAAGGGAAAGAGCCAACAGGCACATGAAAGAAGTCTTGTTCAAATGCCTTGAACAACCTCTCTGCTTAGCATTTGGTATGTAGCGATTAGGGAATACTAGGGTAGATATGGAGGAACACAAAATTGTGGGGGGCGGAGTTTCAAGGTAGGGCATTTTTGCTGCCCTATTTGAGTAGGTCCTCCTAGGTTGGCCTTTTCTGGCACACATTTATTTTTGTCCAGGTGGGCCAAGAGGAGGGACCATTAGAGTGATTTTTGGGTTTAGATCATTTACATTTAGCAAATGGCTTTGGTAACAGTCTTCTGTCCTTTGAAAGTATATTGTGGATTTAATTTGGAACAATGCATTCCTAAAAGCTGTGAATCCCAGTCCAGATGATGCTGGTGTCTGTGGGATGGATGCCAATCAGGAAGTGTGAAGCTTGAATGTCGTTTCAAAAGAAAGCATTGTCTATGCTTTCTAAACATGGAATAATCATTTGTGTTTTGCACATAAATATCGAGCCCCATGTTGGGCCAGCAGACCTTTCCACCAAACACATCTCCATATGATGCCAGCTGTACCTTGTTTTGTTGAATAAAGAAGCTGCTTTGTACCTACCAGTAATTTTCTCCAGTGATTTCATTCACACAACAATACAGACCACTTACATCGCTAGTACCAAGAGCTCAAATTTGCTTAACCTTACAGCTTTTAAGACGGGCAGTAGCCAGTGCCGGGTCAAGGGCAGTGATGCGATTGATCAGATTATATTGCCATAGACCCATTGAACTCAGCATCCTCTGAGATAGGTTCAGGCTCCCCTGCAAATGGCTGCCTAGAGAGAGCATCAGCCTTGATATTGCTCTGACCTGGTTGATACTGAATATCAAAGTCAAAAACTGACAGCTGTGAGACCCATCCTGCACAATTGCTCCCAACGTGGCAGTTTGCAAGTGCGATAACCGATTATTGTCAATAATTAAGGTGAATTTGGAACCCAATAAGTAACCACAAAGCTTCTCTACTGTAGCCCACTTAAGTGTAAGCAACTCTAATTTCACGCTACTATAATTCCTATCATTCTTTTCAGCATTTCTCAATCATCGGCTTGCATTTGCAATAACTCTCTTTGACTCTTCCTTTTGCTGGTCAAAAACAGCTCCCAGTCCATGACTGTTTGCATCAGTCTCCGCTATGAAATGTTGTGTAAAAATGGCAAAGCCAAGGATGGGTGAACTGGTTGGTTTCTCTTTGAGCAAGTCAAAGGCAGTTTGACATTCTTCCATCCTAGCCTGTTTTAACAGCTGATTTGTTTTACCAGGACTCCCTGCATTAAGACACAAATTCACTACATTATGCAGCAGACCTGCAATCTTTGAGAATCCCTGAATGAACCTTCTATAATAAGAGATCTTCAGTCTTTGACCATTGACGGTACTGGTCATTGCTGAACAGATGAGACTTTCTTGGGATTTGTGTTTATCCTCTTGGCTAATATCTGGTGTCCTAAGAACTCGACCTCTGACTGCAGAGAACGACACCTTTTCCAATTTCACCTTCAGACCAGTCTCCTTAATGCTCTAAAGCACAGAATCAAGCCTCTGCAAGTGTTCCCGGAAAGTCTGTGAATCGACCAGAATATCATCCAGGTACGCAAACATAATTTGGAAGACTACGTCATTCATAGTTGCCTGCATGAGTCTTTGAAAAGTTGCCGGCCCATTGCAGACCCCAAACAACATGCGAAGATACTCGTATAGACCAAATGGGCTGAAAAAGCAGTCTTATGCCTATCATGCTCCTCTACCACCACTTGGTGGTAACCACTTGCGAGGTCTATTGTCAAGAAAAATTGTGCTCCCCGCAGAGCACTAAAACTTTCATCAATACATGGGAGCAGGAATGTGTGCTATTCAGTCTGCAATAATCCACACACAGTCTTATGATACCATCAGCCTTCCGTACCAACACTACAGGTGAGGCATACACTCTACTGCTCTCTTGAATCACACCCTTCTTCAACAACTTTGAGATGTGATCTTTCACTTCATCGTACTGATTGGGCAGAACATGACAGCATGGCTGTGAAACGGGCTCATCATCAATTAACTGAATTTCATGCTTGACCTTGTCAGCATACCCAAGATCTTCATCATCCACTGCAAAAATAACCAGGTACTTAGCCAGTAAAGCTCTTAGCTAAGCTTGTTGTTCTTCACTACCCCCAATTTCTTGTTTGTCTAGAATTGAGTTTAACCTGGGGTTACTACCCTCCGCCTTTACACCAACTGTCACTAGTTCAATGCCGGCTGAGATCTGCTGAAATCTTACTGCATATTGCTGATTACAATCTACCCTCTCAGCCTTCGACAGAATACCTAGCTGGGACCTAGGTGAGAGCCGTCTACCTTCTTGAGAGAGGCTTATAACCTGCACTGATACTGTATGACAATGAGAGTCAAGTGTGGAAATAACTACAAGAATTCCTGGTAGAGGGGTGTTAAGTGGCTCAAGTAACATCTTATGGTCAGTACCAGCATGTCCAGTGATCTTTCTAGCCACAGTGGTAACTACAGATTCAGCAGGTATGTGCTCAGTATCTTTTCCTGATACCCGCAGAATGGCTTTCTTTTCAGTAGTGCACATCTGCATTCTCTGGAAAACACCTCTCCAATTAGAATCCAACTTCCCTTTTGGGGTCGTGTCAAATTCGGTGTAGACAGGTTGTCTACATTGACTTATAATGTTCATTCCTAAAATGTGTGGGACAGTTAGTTCAGTGCTAACAGGATCCCTGACTACTAGAAAGCCACAATTGGGTATCTTCATGCCCATTGCTTGAACCTCTAGCTCTAGATACCCGTGGTAAGGAATATCAAGACTGTTAGCAGCTGTTAACCTAAGCCAGCCAGCAGTGGACAACTTATCCTCATCCTCTCCATTCAAGTGTTCTCAAAAGAACTGCTCAGTCATGGTGCTCACTTGACCTCCTGTGTCTAACAGACAATGGACAGCGACACCTGATATCTTAAGCTCAACAACAAGATGTGTTTCTATGACATGTTGCAGTAACTGGTGAAGAGATGGTTGTACATTATCTGAGTCTAATATGGTTCCTCCAAGTTGCCTGACTCACAATAACCTGAGGGCTAGAGGATGCAGGCTGTACATTCTTTGCACTTCACTTCTGTGGGCAATTCTTGGCCACATACCCTCCCGACTGACACTTGAAACGTATTGATTGCCCATCCTTTGTGAACCTAGGCTATTGGTGAACTTTGTGAACCTAGGCTATTGGTGAACTTTGTGAACCTAGGCTATTGGTGAACTTTGTGAACTTAGGCTATTGGTGAACTTTGTGAACCTAGGTCTATTGCTATTAGCATATGCAACACCTCTCTGTACAGCAAGATATCTTACAGCTTGAGTCAACTGACTAATGGCTTTACCTTGCTCTGCAACTACTTTAAGGACATTGCCTAGAGTGACAGACACTAGATTTCTGCACTGTGCCTGGCCACTGCTACACATTGACTTTACAGTCTCTGCATTTCCTGAGGGCTCTATTATAAACTACAGATAAACCTCTTCTTGCACATCTATCATCGAGGACTCTGGGTTGTTCCGCACATATCTGTGGAGCTCCCTTCTAGGGAAGGATCTCTGATTCCCCCCTATTAATTGATCTCTGAGCACCACCCTCTTATTGGCCACAGCATTAGGGGATCTTTCAGTAGCAAGTTAAGAGCTTGGGCTAGGGCGTGGGAAAACTTGTTTATGTCTTCTCCTTCACGCTCTTTGCGACTATAGAAGCTACACAACAGCTGGGGTGCACTACGCCTGTCTCTAAAATATTCCCTGAGATAGGTGAACACTGCGGATAAGTCTTTCTTCTAGGGTTGCACCCCTGAGCAGTGACATAACAAAATCATACTGATCCTGGTCAGACTGATTTCTAACATGAAGCACCTGTTCGACTTCTTCAATAAAGTCATCAACAGATCTCCCATCTTTCTCAATGTCCTCCGTAAATGGAACAATGTGTCTTTCCCTTGGAATATTATATATATATAGGACCTTTTGCTTAATTTATCCATAGTTGTCGTGGCTTCATCATACTTAATATGCAACTCTTTAATTTGTTCATTCAAATCAAGTTCAATTTTGTTCATCCTCTGAATGTAACATCCTTAAAGTCTCTACAACAAGCCTGGAAAGGAGGTTGTGACGTTTCCTACAGAAAACACAGCCACAGTTGCTCTGAATCACCATCACAGTTCTATGTCTTGGTGTTAGTCCCTGATGTTCCAACCTGGTCTCAAGGCTTTATCGTGGTCTCCACGAGACAACAACCTCTCCTCCCATCTCACGGGAATCTCCTGTTCTTTACCACTACCATATTATATATTGCGTATTGTACTGCATACAAAAATCAAAAACCCTCTGAACTACCTTGCAATAACCCCACTCTTGGTACCAAATTTTGTAGCCTGGGAAAAATATGCACCCAAGGCAACAAATACTTTTTCGGGTCGTTAATTCCTTAATCTGTTTTTGATGTTTTAATGCAGAAAGAGGGTATCAAAATAAAAGCAGCAAAATACATTTAAAAAACAGTTCCTGCCGTTACAATCAGCTTAATTTTGGTCCACACTTGTGTATCAACTAGTTACGTGTGCAGTATGAAAATAAATAAAACCAAATATTCAAAACCAATATAGTAGTGGCCATTCTAAAAAAAAATACAAACAGCAATAGAATCCCACCAACCCTTATATACAACATCAAAAATGTGAATAAATACATCTCATCTTAACTACTTTGGCACACACATGCTTCGCTGCCAAACACGTATAGGCTAGACCCTGAAACAAGTTCTGCTTACTCCCTCTACGTTAACAGAGATTAACACATTCACATTACTCCATTACATTCACATTCAGTCATGAAACAATAAAGTAAGACAAAACTAAACCTTTACAAATACTTTTACAATATATTGCCTTCTAGTTAAATTTCTAGTAAGATTAACCTACTAGGCCGATAAGGAATTTCGCACGACAGTGCTTTCCAGCACTGATACCTTACTCATGAAAATCTAAAGCATCCACATGTAAAACATATTAAATTAGATATTCCAGATTTACAAACAAATATAAAAGAATTTTCATGGATATTATCAAATATTATTCACCTTTTCTCGCCATACAACTAGTATTCCTGGGGAAAAGCAGCTCCCGGTACATGATGTTTGTCTTTCTAGGACAGTGTAACTCCACACATGCATAACGATGTCACTGTTTTCTCTTAAAGGCCCGGGCAGCTACTTTAGCATTACCAAGGCGAATGTATAAGTGCACCTTTAACAATAAAAAATAATATTCAATAGTCACCTGGTTACATTTATAACAGCCGAATAAACTGTCCTTCAACCTTGTGGTACATACTTTTAGGCTTTTGTATCTTCTTGAGAAGATGGCATGTCTGGGTTGAGAGACATCTTTGATTACAGGAAGGAGATAGAGAACCTAGGCATCTGGTGTCAAGACAACAATGTCAGCAAAACAAGAAAGCTGTTTCTCAGCTTGAAGAGTAGAATGGGGTGAAGTTCACATTGCTGGTGAATGCAGTGGTGCCGAGGTTGAGGGTTGAGAACTTCACATCCTTACCAGTAAATGTCATCAATGTTGGCTGCTTTACCGAGGCATCAAGAGGTGTTGGCAGAGCTTTGCTTTTGTAACGTGCTGAGCTGTGTCTGTAACTCTCTGTCATTTCTTGCGGTCTTGCTCAAAGCAGTTGCCGTATCAATCCGTGATGAATCTGGATAGGATGCTTTACTACAAAAATTGATGAGGGTTAACCCGGACAAGGCAAATTTCTTGAGCCTCTGATGCTGATATGCTTTGTTGGCCAAGGTGTCTGCATGGTTCAATCAGGACAGGTTATTGGTGACATTTACTCGTAAGGATGTGAAGCCCTGAACCCTCAATCTCAGCACCATTGCGTTCACCAGCAATGTGAACATAACCCCACTCCAATCCTGAAGTTCAGAAACAGCTTTTTTGTTATGCTGACATTGAAAGGTTGTTGTCTTGACACCATGTCCCTAGGGTTTCTATCTCCTTCTTGTACTCCAATTGATTGTTATTTGAGACACTACTGTGGTGGTGTCATCTGCAAAATTGCAGATGGAGTTAGGGAAAATTTTGTTGTGCTTTAGAATTATATCCCAGGCCAAATGGGCATATAACCTGCAATAAATGTGGAATCACTCATAATTTACTGTATTGGAGGGGTAATTTCCTGTTATGATGAGAGCTCTACTTCAATGTGTGGGTTCCTTTGAAGTAGTCTTCTCGCTGAGTGTTGGGTAGCTAATGGAGAAGTATTCAATTCACCTCCAACACCTAATGAACCTTACACTGCTGAAATTCTGGTATTAGAAGCTCCAAAGAGAAAGACGGGACTGGACCAACTGCAACAATCAATTTACCATATCAGCTCAGGGAGAGTTGAGCTCTTTAGTGTACTGCCGTGATACATGTGCCATTTGCAAAATGCATTCATAAGCTGCAATTTTTTTAAGATATTAAAAATGTGTTATTTGTTGATTATATCACTGCGGTGTGCCTGGACACTTCCATACATAAGTGTGTTGAATGCTTGGGAGTTCATGGGAGCCCATGAAGTAATTTCCTGAAGTGTGATCATTCTACAGATAAAATTATATCATGTAATGCATAAAAACACTGCAGTATATGTTAGAATTCCAAGCACTACATGTCCAGCAATACATTCCCAGAATAAAACTAATTTTATAACTCACTTTCTGCTAAAAAGCTTAAAACATCTGGAGGCAACCAATTTCTATTTTGGCTTATTTTTCACTTCTTGGATATTTGTTGCTGGCCAGTTTCACATGCAAGCATTTTTTAAATCTCAAGCTCAATTTAAAGTTTATTGCTGTCATAGGCATACATACATTGGGTAAAATGCCATGAAAATTAGCTTTTTATAGCAACAACACTGTGTTACAAGATGAAGACAAATATAAGTGTAAATTAACATAAATTATGCATAACTTACACATATGCAAAATATATAACAAAATACATGTAATGACACTGGAGCAAAATTAAGAAAGAAAAAATAAAATTTGTGCAAATCAATGTTAAAGCCACCACATTATTGTGCAATTGAACATCCACAAGTGTCACTTCTTATCCAATATAGATTATTAAATAGAAATTAAACTATATTTTGATCCCAAGAAACCACTGATTTATGTTTTTTTCATTAGAATTGGCCATCAGGTTGGAAACTACCCAAACGGAATACAGGGTGTTGTTCCTCCAACCTGAGTGTGGCCTCATCACGACAGTGGAGGAGGCCATCGATAGACATATCGTAATGGGAATGGGAAGTGATATTTAAATGGGTGGACACTAAGAGATCCCGCTTTTTCAGGCGGATGGAGTGTAGGTGCTCGGTGAAGCCATCTCCCAATCTAAGTCGGATCTCACCAATCTTCAGGAGGCCCAACTGGGAGCACCATTTTCCCCTTTTCCCTCTCTCACCTTATCTCCTTGCCCTCCCATCACCTTCCTCTGGTGCTCCTCCCCCTTTTCTGTCTTCCATGGCCTTTGGTCTCTTTTACCAATTTACTTCCTAGCTCCTTACTTCATCCTTTCCCCTCCACGTTTCACCTATCACCTTGTGTTTCTCTCTCCCTTCCTCTCATCTTTTAAACCTACTCCTCAGCTTTTTCTGCCGAAGGGTTTTGGCCTGAAACGTCAACTATACTTTTTTCCCAGATGTTGCCTGGCCTGCTGAGTCCCTCCAGCATTTTGTGTGTGTTGCAGGTTTTCTCTTGTAGGTAATTTGTGAGGTAGTATACTCCTCCTGCTACATGAACATAGTCTTCAACTCCTCCTGATGCATGGACTTGAGGCTGTCAGGGCCATCCTGAATGCTGTTTAGATCATTTGTGGCTGGAAATTCTCAAGAGTCAGTAGTGATGGTCACTTCTTCAGAGGTTTTTAGCATGCCCTATCATCTTTTAAGTAATGGATTGTAAAGTATTGTAATGAAACATATTTGAAAATTGACACTTAGAAAGGCCAATTCTAATGAAAAAAACATAAATCAGTGGTTTCTTGGGATCAAAATATAGTTTAATTTCTATTTACTTGTGGATGTTCAATTGCACAATAATGTGGTGGAATTTAGAGAATGTTTATATTCATGAATTTCCATCCTGAAGTAAATATATTAAGGTGACCTTTTGAACTTATCCTCAGGAGTTTGAATTCTTCTGGAATGTAATAACATATTCCAGTTCCACATGATAAAAAAGGCCAGTTTACCACTGCATATTTTGAGAGAGAAATGATAATTCACTCAGCAATAAACTGAATTACCCTCCTGTGGAGCAAAGTTGAATCAGCACATAGGAGGCAGAAATCTCTGATTCACAACAAGGCTGCTTCAGACAACTTTACCGCATCTATACAGGAAACTAATTTGGACCAGCTGTTATGTGGTACAAAGCTGCCATGCAGATTGGGCCTATCTCTCTCTGAAGGGCTCTCACATGAATCTATGTACGTACTACTTGCATTCGGATGGTGCGTCTCACATATTTGGCAGATGTCATGCATATAACACACCAGTAAGAGTGAGCCCATACATTTCCTTAGACTTCTCACCTCAGAAAACACAATTTACAAACGTTGATTACTCTGATGGAATCCAGACCTTCTCTGGCAAATAGCACGAAGCCCAAACAAACAAACCAACCAACCTGTACAACCTCTTATTCTAAAATGTCTTCTGCAGCTGGTGCAGGAGGACAGTATTAGTGGCTTAGTTTCAAAGAGCCTGGCTCAGCGAATAAACATTAGGAACTAAAATAAAGGAGATATTTGTTTGTAAAGGATAGCAGTGAGTTTAGCAATAGAAATTTGTTTTTAATTTAATTGGTTATATTTTCTGAGACCATGTTGCGACCACTTAATGCAATTGTGCAATGAGTTGACAGGAATCCCATTTTGAATTTAAGAAGGTGTAGAGAGGGGAGCCATCTGGTTTTATACTACCATGTACTACATCCCTTTAGAGTACATTTTTTAAAAAGAAAATATTTTGAGAAAAATTATTGGCATATAGCAACTGAATTCTAATTTGCTTTAATGGATTTTTACAGGGCTCCCCTGCACCTGCTTTATGCATTCTCTCTTCAGTTGAAACAAATCAAATAGAATATCCACATACCTGATGACAATTTTAAACTTAATTTAATCTGCTTAAACTGTCAGATTGATCTGGAATTTGGTTGTGATTATAATTATATCTTTAATTTTAGGTATAGAATTAGATTAGTAAAATAGTACACTATATGATAAATTAATGGGAAGTTGAGCTAAGTGTTTGGTTTGATATCTCTGGTTGTGATTTCATGATGATAATGAACTATTAACAGTAAGAAATTGGTATTCACAGCCTGCCAGCATCTATCAGTGTAAATATGATTAAATCAAAAACAGAGTGAGGCCCAACTTTTTCAGAGAAACCATCAAAAATGTGTCTGCTTTCATTTGGCATTCATTCTGGTCTTCAATGGACTTAGTCCAAGTTAACGAAGTAAAATCAGGATAGGAAACATGCTTTTCAAAATAATTTGTAATTTGCCACCTGGTAATATAAGTCTTGTGAGGATCAAAGAGAACATTCTGCAAAAGAATTCCTGCAGCTCTTTACATTGGCCCCATTCTCATCGATACCAATCAAATTGAAAGTTCACTGGAACTTGTCATGAGCCACAGCATAGGCAGTCTAGGGCAAATGCTAATTGCTGGCTTAAATTAAATGCTAGCTTTTCATAAATGTATGTTATCAGCATTGGCATAGAATCCTGCGTATTTTATTTCTAACTATGGATAATAACTACTATTCAAGAAAGTTTAGTAAAAATTGTGCTTGACTCATCAGCAGAATCTACACAACTCTCCGAACCTTAATGGTTGTTTGCATCCAAAGTTTGACCAGGCTAAGACATGTCAATATATATTTCATGATCTATTTCTTCTGTTGTCAAATATTACAGTGTTTCATTTCTCACAACAGTGGTGATAGATGGGCGGAATGGACGCAGTAGGCCGAAGGTCTGTTTCCATGCTATTCATCTCTGGGCCACTGTAATATTGATGAGCTACTCAGACCTGCTACATTGCCTTTGATGAAGCAGAGTCCAATTATTACCCTCCCCTGACCCTTTATAACCTCTCCTCTGACCCTCCACACCCACTCCCCGACCCTTCACACCCTCTCCCCCAACCCTTCACACCCTCTCCCCCTTCCCATTGAGTACTCAGGAACTGTTTTCTCCGCCACTCCTGCTTCCTCTTATAACATAACTAGACAGTCAGGATGTTTACAGTTAACCTCTTAGACGAGACTGTGTTTGACTTAAATGTGAATTTATAGTAAGGGAGAACAGTGAAGAATTTAGTTGAGATTCAGTTCACCTCATCCCACAATTGGTAGTAAGTGCTTACTAAGATGTTATAACTAATGAAATAACACTATGCTTTTACTGATCAAGAAAATACTCAGTGATCAGTCTAAAGATGAGCTGAGGAATGTTAAAAAATATTTCAATTCATTTTCACTGCAATATAATTGGCAGTGAATTGAGTGTAACCTGTACACACATTTCATTTAAATCCATTTTCCAGTGATTTGTATTATTTCATTTGTGGTAATGTTACATGAAAACTACCTAAACTAATTACTCTATAATCAATACTCAGAAGTTTTGGAAGAAATGGTGGAGAAAGGAACAGTTATTGGGCTGGATTTTAAAGAGATTTATGGACAATTATACCTGTCCTTGACAACAATTTCCCTCACATCTTTCCCATTGATTTCAGTAGACGAGAATGACTTAGAGCAGCAAAGGTAACTAAAGTGGCAAACAGTTTTTTGAAGATTTTCATCTTATTTAGTCTTTTTAGTGATTTAAGTCTTTATCTTCACTTTTGATCATTTTCAATTTGTTATTATTTAGATTAGTTTTAAACATTCACGGACTTCAAAATCATTGACAGCTTCAAATGCTGCCCCCCTCCCCACTCTCCGCTTTTCACAGGGATCACTCTCTATGTGACTCCCTGGTCCATTGTCCCTTCCCACTCATCTCCTCCTGGTACTTAACCCTACAAGTGAGGTAAGTGCTACAAATGCCTCTACACCTCCTGCCTCACCACCATTCAGGGCCCCAATCAGTACCTCTAGGTGAAACAGCACTTAACCTGTGAGTCTATCAGGGTCTTCTACTACATCCAGTGCTCCCTGTGCAGCCTCCTCTACACCAGTGAGAGGTGGATCAAGGGACGCTGTTTTGTCAAGCACTTTTGCTCTGTCAACTGCAAGAGCCAGGATCTCTAGATGACCACCAATTTCAATTAGACCTCTCATTCCAATTCTGACATATCTGTTCATGTCTTTCTCACTACAATGATGAGGCCAAATTCAGGATGAAAGAGCAACACCTCGTATACTTCCTAGTGGCCTCCAACCTAATGGCATGAGCATTAATTTCTTCAACTTCTGATAATCTCTCCCCTTCCCTCCTTCACTCTTTTTCTATTCCTCATTCTGGTTTTCCTCTCACCCCTTCTTTTATCCTCACCTGATCATCCCCTTTAGTTCCCCTCCTCCTTCCCTTTATCCCATGGTCTATTGTCCTCTTCGATCAGATTTATTCTTCCTCAGCCCTTTATCTCTTCTATCTATCTCCTCCAAGCTTCTTACCTCACTCTTCATCCCCTACCCATCCACCTTTCCCCTAACCTGTTTTCACCTTTCGCCTGCCAACCTGTACTCTCTTCCCCCTTCTTATTCTTGTTTATACTCCTTTCCTTCCCAGTCCTGATAAAGGGTCTCAGCCCAAAATAATGACTCTTTATTCCCCTCCATAGATGCTGCCTGACTTGCAGAGTTCCTCCAGCATTTTGTGTGTGTTGACAAAGTTTTTCTAGTTGTTCCACAGGTAAGATTTGTTTTTGGACTCATCCCCAATTTTACAAAACAGGTCCTGTTGTCATACAGGATCTTGTCAAGACTGTTGAAACCAGCTTCACCAGGACATCCCTAAGGGGACGTAATTGTTTGGTTTCGTCAAAGGGGGCAGGTCGCTTGCTTCTGACCATTAATTTTTCACCCTGGTTTCAGTTCAACAAGCTTTCATCAGGACTGGGGTTCTGATAAAAGGCCATTGATTACAACGTTAATTCTATATTTCCTTCCATGCTGAGGAATTTTAGATTTTCTGGTTTTGTTTCAGATTTCATGATATACAGAATGCCAGTGATAATAAACCTGATTCTGAGATTTACAGCATTAACTCTATGTTCTTAATAAATGGATTGATACATGATAATTATTTTCTGCATGAGCTACCACAACCACCCCCCCCCCCCCACCCCATTCTCCTCAGGGCCTCACTGATTAGAAGCCAGCTTCAGCAACTGTGTTGTGCTATGGGCTGGGAGTGGCAAAAAGCATGTGTGACTGGCTCATGGCTCACTAGGGCAGGTCAGTCCAAACATCCCACAGGCTGGAGGTGGCCCAACTAACATACATTTCTTCAGTGAAGTTTCATCATTGGGATACTGCAGTCTGAAAGCTCTGTAGTGGTTCTCTTGATCAGATGTGGGCAGATCTGTGGACCTTGGTCTGAATTTAGTCTTTTGAAACTTTTCTTTGGAGAGAGTCAAACGAGGTAATTAATTAGAACATGCATCGTGTTGTTTAATACATTGAAAGTGGGGTACAGATACATCTGTTTAATACATTGATAGCTACATTTGGCTACCAGCTTTGCAAAATAAAATATTTGCCTTAAATGGCCAGTGCCAGCTGTAGCTGTAACAGTTCCCAGAGAGCACAGACATTGAAATTAAATGTCTACCAAGTGTTAATGAGTTGAAGATGTGAATGAACGATTGCATTTGACATGAAGAACTATCCTTCTGCTCTCTACTTACCAACTTATTTGGGTTGGTTTACACCATAAGGAGTTAATTAATACATAGTACTGGTTTGTGTTTCCTCAAAGTACTTTGATTATTGCGTAAGCATAAGTGTGAAATTGTCTTTTAAAAGGCAATAACATATGGAAACAGTTACTTTCAATTCAATATAATTATTGTTTTATTGCATATAATTGGCTTTGCTAATTTTTTGACAACAAATCCAACATTTTGATTGATAGAGGCCATTAATGAATTTAATTAATAACAGTTATAAACAATTATGAAACTGCTGAGGTTTCCATTTTACTCATGAAAACATTTTACCTAAAAATGTAACCGAGTTGTGTCAGTCAGATCAAAGATGTGCATTAAGGTCCGTCAGAAGTCCTTTCTTCAAATACGTTATGTTTGACTGTATAAATTCAAGAAACTCATCATTGAATATTTACCCACAGTAAAAATCTCTACAATGCAGATCACTGGTAGTGGTCAATACTTCTAAGTTTCCCCACTGCTACTTTAATCAATCTTTGAAGTTAATAGCCATCTTAAAAGGTCCCAAAGTGAATACCCACTCAGGACAGGATGCAAGCCAAGTTACTGATCCTGGAAAACATCACTGAGGTTTCTGGCCTTTATATTGCTGAACTCAATGGCTCCTGTTGAATTTATGCACTCTCCTCCATAAACCTCTAGGCTGGTGGAATTCCTGGTTTGTCTTCACTCTGCATTGCAATTTCTAATTGAACTGATTGTGATCTACTGGTTGAAAATTTAGGGAATTTTATAGATGAAGCAATGCATTGAATTCTGCATGTGTTTGTCTGTTGCTGTGTTAACAATACTTTATTATTATTTGTACCAATTTTTAAAATCAAAATCATTAAAACAGATTTACCTGGCTATTTATCTTTTTGAAGAAGATCCTATGTGTGATTGCTAGTCATGGCTGTTAATCATTTGTATATTCGTGTTTCATATGCTTGTACTCGACTGGGTGATTTCCACAGACAGCCAGTGAAGCCTCTGTTGTGGCCTGACATGTCACAACTGACCAAATGAAATTGGAAGCTGATACTATCCGTTGCAATTTGCTATCTTATTAATTGATGTCATCAAGACAAATAGAACAAATTGATATAACAGACAGGAATATCGAAATGGAATAGAAAGTGCTATAAAAGACAATGAGCAAAAGTTATGAAAAAGTTTTAGCTGACTGTTAACAGAAATGAGTGACTTTGATGAACTATTGTTTTTAAGATCTGAAACAATGGAAACAGCTTAGATAACATCAGGAACATAGGGAAACCACTGCATTGGAAATTGTTTTTGCCTAACAATCTGGATATTTAACCTGAAGGATCATTGTTAATTAACTATTACTGTAACAGGACTAAGCATATAATCTATAGGAAATCACAAAAGAGAAAATCTGCAGCTGCTGGCAATCCAAGCAACACACACAAATGCTGGAGGAATTCAGCAAGCCAGGCAGCATCTATGGAAAAAGTACAGTCGACGTTCGGGGCCGAAACCCTTTGGCAGGACTCAAATATTGTTAGATTCTCCAGTAAGAGTCTGTGGCTTTGAGGACCGAATTCTTGGCTCCTCAGTTTCTTTGCAAGTACACTTTCTCAATTATACTGTAACATTCAGTAATGTAATACAATTGTATTTACCTCTACGTCAATGGAAAGCAAAAATTTTGAAACAGATTAATATTCTTCTAATAACTTTTTTATTGTTGGTCATTTTTTGATCAACACTAATGAGTTCTAATAGAGACATGATAGATCGTATCTATAATTTCGCAATTTATTTTGTGTGTTTTATACCATTTCTATGTATTCTACAAATTATTTTAAGAAGATATATACAGCTATGTACATACATCTATTGATGCTTCTGGACACATCTTCAGTGATGTTCCTGGAATCGTCGGGTGTTTCGGGTCTTTCAACATCATACAACCTCCTCCAGGTGACCCAGCCAGGGCTGATCAGACCCCGGCTTGTGTCCAGATGGCTAGCTACTTGTGACTCCATGGCTCCCCTCTTTTGAGCCACAGCCATCTTGAGGCCCTCTCTGCCGCATCAGTGGTACTGCCGATGGCTCTCTGCTTCCTCTCTCCCTCGATGCCCAAAATGCTGAAGGCCCTAACTAAAGAACAGGCTATGAATCCTCTACAACCAACCTAATTGTTCAGCTGCGATACTGACAATAATTGTTGTCATGGCTTGCAGCTTCCTATCAAGCCCTCCCTTCACCGTTGCCTCCAGAATTTGGTTAACATCTTCATCAATCTGCTTCCACAGTGAAGTCATGTTAGCTGCAGGCCATTTGATCTGCCTCCTGTTAGACTTCATGTTAGAGGGATTAGTTTGCAACACTTGGAGGTTCCAGGCACTATGAGGTGACTCCGGGCCTGGCCCCTCCTTCGTCTCACCAGCTTGGACACCTGCGCGTTGTGCTGCTCCTGCTCCCGCCAAACACTTCATCCTCACTTGGCAGTACATACGTAGATAATTCAGTATATATACACATATTTTAATAATAAAGTTGACTTCTACATAAAATCTGTGATATGGTATAAATCTCTTGAGTTTAAGCATTTAATTTTTAAATAAGATGAAGGAATAAATACAGTATATTTTTAAACTTTTATAATTGGTCCATGGTGTACAAAATGGAATTACCTTTGATACTGATTTCGAAGCATGAAGTCATGTTACTTCAAAAAGACCTAGAGAACAGAACTACTAACACAGTATTTTGCTATTTCTCTCTGTGCCTTGTGGTGCTTTGGGTGGCAACCTTACTATTTCTTTCACATTTAGTTGTCTGTTTTGTTAATGAGGTCAATTATGAGGCTTGGTGCTCAACCCAGCACGGATGGAAAGTGTGCACGAAGCCGGCAAGATTCAAATCTGGGACCATTCGCCTTGGAGTCCAGTTCTGATGCCACTACACCACTGGCCCACTGGCAACACAGTATAGTGTATATAGTGTGTGCCTCCCTGTGTCTAACATTGAGTTTAGCATTCACTGAATTATGGCATGGATTGATCTCCATTATCAAATGTTAATATTAATAAAATGTGAAGGCTAAATCTTGATAAACCATTTTCAAGGCACATAATAATTCTTTCAATAAGGATAAAGGAAAAGATTCTTAACTATCTTATTATTTTTAATCCATGCTGATCAGACTAATTTGATATTTGTGTTGCAGCAAACTTTGGAACAGACAGAGAATATGCACATCATCACCGACATTCTTTTTCTTCATAGGAATTCCCTCTTAGTCAAAATTGACACTTCCATTTTATTTTTGTGATTCTAAGGTGTCTGATGAGACCAGTGCAGGATTCACGCAGGTGGAGCAATGGATCTTGACAGGGTGGGTTGGAAGGATGTTTAGAAGGTCCTGAGCTCCTTTGTGCTGTCTTTGCTTGGCTTCCCAAAGATATAATTTGAACAGTCATGGGTCAGGTATGTGATTGTGTAACTTTTTTCAAGAAAAGTTTGAAAATACTGTTCTGGTACTTTCTTTGTGCTCCTGGAAATCTCCCAGACTGACAGAACTTCTGCAGAATGTCTGTTTCGGGGCATCTGATGTCAAACAAGTTAATGCTTTTATCTACCCATCAGAGTTCAGTTAGAACCTTGGCACAAGGAAATGTTGGTCTTGGACAGGATACTGATGCATATCCTACCAATAGAACTGGAAGAATTTGTGGAGATAGTGTTGGTGCTACTTCTCCAGTGCTTTGACTTGGTTGCCCTTGTCTCCAACGCACACAAGAGGACAGGAATCAGTAATGCTGACTTGAAGAGGAACTTAGTATTGTTTGACTTTGGAACACTCTTTTCCTCAGATAGCCAGGGAATGTGATAGTTCACTGAAGGCAATGGTAAATGTCATCACTGACAACTGCTTTCAGTGATTGTGATATGGGAATTGAGCTGTGTTTTCACGGTCCCCACACTGAGGCACCCATTGGATGAGTACCTCAACAGCCATATGCTAAGGACCCTTCCAACCAGTAGTCAGTTCTGAAACCGTCCGGATGGGTCTTTGGTTCCCTTTACATTATGAAAAGAGCAACAAATCCCCTCATTCTGCTGAAGCTGAACCCCAAAAGTGGCAATGTAGAACTTCTTGCTCTAGTTTCAGTTGGTACTGTTGGAAGTGTGTATTACACAAATAGGTAAATAATTTGATGTGCACCTGACTTGCAGTAAACATCAGATGTATAAACATGAACCAATTAAGGAGGAACTGATCTAATTTTACATCTGCCAGAATTTCACCTGGTAATTGTCCCCAACATGTTCTACTTTGGGTAAAATCATATTTGGTTTGCTTAACACCTAATAAAAAAGGTTTTTATTTAACCTCCCACTATCTTCTCCTCTGAGTTTAGTTTATAATTGTCATTAATTTTCACAGCTAAATAGAACTCCTATTACTTTTTCTTTTTTTTAATTTGGAGAAACAGCTGTTACTCCCTAAATTTTAAAACTGCAACACAGTACAGATTTTTCAAGATGCTTTGACAGATGTTTTGTTCCCAAGCAAAATTCTGCTTAAACCTTTTTTTATGTTGCCACCTTAGCCAAACATCATAACTACACATACTCAGATGAAGAATCATCTGGATTTCCTGGCTTTCTCTAAAATAGCATCTCCTTTAAAACATTTAAGAACAGTTTTAAACTGACAGACATAATGTCCTTAAATCATTTTCACGTTGAAAAGAAGTCACTTCAAAATCAACTCAACATGTTCTTTCGCGTTTAAAGTCTACTGTATGTACTTGGAACGTGGAACTGTACTTTGAGCTTTTCTAATGAAAATAAATGATGTGCCCCAGCAAACGACCTGTTACAAGAAGAATTTGTTCTGCCTTAGTCATCTGTTAAATTACACTATTTGAAGTAAGTATGGGAAAGCAATAAATTTGTAAGAAATGAATATAACTCAGCAAAATATTAAATATTAAAAAGGAATCTCCAGCAGATGTCATGTTGAATTACGGAATTGCAGCACCATTTTTTTTAGTTGTACTGCCCTTTGAAAGATCAGTTAAACTTAACTCCTTACCTTTTCTTTTTGAATGTTGCATTCTCGGTGAATCATCCTTAAAACTCTGCCCAACTTCCTTTAAAAATAATTTTTGAAATCAGCTTCCATCACTTTTTCCATATCCCAACAACGTTCCCAGTTAAAAATATTCTCACTATTACCCGCTAGATCTTTTGCCAATGATGTTAAATGAGTGACCTTCAGGAATTAACTCAGTCATCAGAGAGAACAGATCTCTTTTTCTTTTACCAGCCCCTCATCATCTTGTAAACCTCCATTAGGACATGTCCGTACCAGCTTTATTTCAAGAAGTACATTCTTTAACTTTCTAACTTTTCCTCCTCAAGATTAAAGTTCCTTCTCCAGGGTAACAATCCAGAAGACTCTCTCTCTACCTTTTATAAAAAGGCACTACAACTTTCCTTATGTGCCTAAAACCATTCATAGTGCTACATCTGTGGCCAAAGCAGTGATTTATAAAATTCGGTTAGAATATTTTAATGATTTTCTATTGCACAAATCTGTTTATAAATGCTAATTATACAGATACTTTTTCAACTGCCTTAGCAACTTTTTCTGCTACTTTTAAAGATTTATTTATGTGAATCCCATACTCTCTCTTCTTGTCCATAATTTTATCTGTTTAGCCATACTTCTTGGTAGATTTTTGTTGACAATAAATCTTGAAAAATCCCAGTTCATCTGACATAATAATACGATCTAGAAGGGTAGGCCTGTGAGGAGGAGGTCAAGTTATGTCCACTTGACTCAGTGCTATCTTTCCAGCCAATTGTCCTTTGCATTGGATGGTCTACCTAGTTAAGCTGGTGGAAGCAGCATGGATTTAATTAGTTAAGTCCTGAAATGCTCAGACATATACATGCCTACTCTTTTCTAAAGCTCTAGTAAGAACTATAGGCATAATTTGAAGATATTAAGCACTCAGTTATGACAACTAAAAACCCCACAAAAGGGTATGGGTCTCTAAGCTGATTGATTCCACAGCTCTTAATATTGTGATGGGATATGATGTGTCAGGTACTTAGCTGATCAAACAGAAGTATATTTTCCAACCAAAATGATTAATCATATTCCAGTATCATTAACCTAATCAGATTCTGGAATACCAGATGGAATTTATCCAATACAACACAAAGGAAGGTTATATTCTACCATCTGCTAGGAATTTACAGTCACAAGCAAAATCTCATTGCTAGAACAAGGGGAACGAGGTTCTAAATTTTGATTCCTATTTCCTGTTTGTTCCTTGATTGAAGACCATGTTCCTTCATCTCCCTAGATACCATGTTCTCTTATTTCAGTTCTCCCATAGGCTTCTCCTTGTTCCATCTGTGCTGCCCCCACTATATTACTTCTGGATGGTTACTACAGCCGATTACTATCACTCGTCACTCCTCTCTATTACCTACTGCTGCCATTCTGCACCTTAGCACAAATATTGATTGAGCTTTCTCCCTACCTAATGTTCTTCATTCACCTTGGCGCATTTCATCCTGATCCATGGAGCGTTGTTGTTGTCATTCCTTTCCGTGCCTCATGGCACGTCGGGTGGCAACCTTGCTGTTTCTTTAGCATTTGTCTGTTTTTTACGAGGCCCAATTGCTAGCTGGATTCTCAACCCAGCACAGATGGAAAGTGTGCAAGGAGCCAGCCAGATTCAAACCCAGGACCACTGGCCTCGAAGTCCAGTGTGGATGTCACTTCACCAGTGGCCTGCAGCTATGGAATGTATCATCTCAATACTAATTTAGAAAAATATAACTAAGTATCAAACATACTTAAAGTAGAAGAAAGCATTTCAACTTATATACCATATAACAGTAACATTTTATTTCAAATGTGTACATATATATATATGTAGCCCCTGGTAAGCCCCAGGCTCACTCAACTTGCTTTCATCTAGGGAAAGCAGCCTTTGGCCCCGCCGAACTGGGTAATCAAGTTTGTGCGGATGCTGTGTGATGTACCCCACCTCGCCAAATAACAGACAGTACACCATATGCGATTAAATGATTACACTATAACTTGTACTTTGACTATGTAGATAGTAAAGGAACAAAATAAGAACAGTTTAACTGTTTAAAATAAAAGAAAAAGGCGCCATTATTATTAACCAGTTCGTGCACACATCGTTGGAGCTCTTACAGAACCGGGTCTCCCTTCGTCTAGTCGATGCCCTCCGAACTCCGCCGACCCACGAATGGGACCATCCTCGGTGATCGACCAAACACTCTACTCTAGTCTGTCCGTGTCTCCTCTCCTTGCCGAAGACCCTGGGCCTCGGACTCCCGCTCGGGGTCCGATCCGTCGCCCAGCTTACAGCATTGCATCACCTCTCTCCGTCCCCATCCGCCTTCTGCCCAAAGCCCGCGAAAACAAAGCTTACAGACAGACAAGAAAGAATAACATCTATCCCAATTGGTTAGCAAATGAATACAATTCTCGTTATCAGTATTTATAACCCAAAACAAGCTGCTATAGAGAACCACTGTCTTAGCAGTTAACAGTACAGAGAAGCCATTTTATTAGCCTTAGCAGTAACATAAAAGAAGAAACCCCTTACATGTATATATAGTATATCTGTATGTTTTCTACAGTTCAATATTTAAAATTAAAAGTATATGAGAACTGCAGACTCATTTACAGATGAGGAAGTTGGCTGGGTTCAACTGATCTGCTTGTTACTTGAGGACTTCTCTCTATGACTGTATGGCCTTCCTCTTTCACTTTGAATGATAATTGTAAGGAATTCCTAGGAGTCAGTAGGGATGCTTCTTTATTTATCCAAGGAATCTTTGAGCACATCCTTGGATCTTTCCCTCTGTCCAACTGGCAATTGCCTTCCATGATGCATCTGTTTCAGAAATCTCGTGTTGTGTCTGCAAATGATGTCGCCAGCCTAAAATGGACAACTAAGTATAACTAGGAACTTAGTGCTGGAGATGTTAGCCTGGGAGAAGTATCTGATGTTGAATTTCATTATGGATGCCTGCTCTTCCCATGATGTGACTAGCTATGAAGCTTTATTGTTGGAGGGCAGTGTGCTTCAACAGAAGCAGGACAATAGAGGGCTTTTCTCTTGCAGATGTTAAGTACATGACCCATCCATCCACACACTTCAGTGAAAGGACTGACAATGGCCAGGAACCTCAGACTCGGAGTGTGCATCAATGCAATCGTGATCTGCACACTGCAGGTCATCACCTGAGGTTTGAGTAACCTTGGCTCTGGAATGTAGCTGCTTAGACTGGACAGTTTCCCATTCATTCAGAAGATTAGCTCTCCTGCTAGGAAGTTACTTTCAGGTGCGATACAACATTGTGGTCAGGACAAAAATTCTCAGTCTTTTTATTTGTGAAACCAGTTGATTTCCTTGGTTGTGTAAGTCCAGAGAATACACACTCTGGCCCCTGCCAAGCCCGTGATATTGAGATGCCTCTCCCACCCCAAATCCTGGTTTGTGTCGATGCGGTGTAATTTGCTACCCTCTTACAACTCAGTGCCAAGAAATAATAGACAGCACATTGCATTCAATTAAAGGAATTATGTTTATGAATCTTACTTAACTAAAGGGTTAGTAAAGAAAAGAGAGAAAAAACGCAAAAAGGGTCCATTATAATTAAGTAGTCAAATGTGCACAAGTTGGAGCTCATCTTGGACTTCTCTGTCACTCATGCGCTGGGCCCTCGGTCTGTGTGGAGGCACACACAACTTTCCGAATGTCGCTCGCAATCCATCTCGAACAAAAGGGTCTCCCCACTGGGTCGTATCCTACAACTGGCTCTCCAGTGTCTTCTCTCTCCATCTCCCACCGATAAAAATACCCAGGACCACCCTTAGTGTCCCTCATCAAAAAATCCTCTCCCCTAGTTCCATATTTGAACGTCATACATTCCTCATCATCCCTTATCTTCAACAATAACCCAAACAGACTGAAAGCAGAATAGACTGCTCATACAGAACTGCTAAATGAATACTTATAGCATTACAGTAAAGATGCGCAATGCTGAAATACACAATTTCAATTACCAATTTACTGACCACTGCTC
Source organism: Mobula hypostoma (assembly GCF_963921235.1). Lineage (NCBI taxonomy): Eukaryota > Metazoa > Chordata > Chondrichthyes > Myliobatiformes > Myliobatidae > Mobula > Mobula hypostoma. The sequence continues at coordinate 65,130,057 of NC_086103.1, read as the reverse complement.
AGAACTTGCTCAGTTTCCAAATGAGGTCTTTACGCAGATTTGTTCCACCCAGATTAGGGTTGCAATCTCAATGTTAGGTCATATGCAGATAAGGTCGAAATTTTCTGGCTAATGCCCAAGGTCTGAGGGAGCTGCTGTTCATTGCAAGGCTAGACGGCTTTGTTGCTCATGGTGGGACAAATGTCTTCTGCCTGGATTCACAGTTATAATCACAGTCAACTCCTCCTTTAATGAAACATGTCCTGTGATGCAAAGCCAGCAGTTTTACTCTTAGCTGCAGGCATTCTCTTTTTCTTTTTGGAAGTGGCAAGTCTGTTTTGGTCCCATCTTAAACTATTCTGACTGCCTACAAACTACCTCTCCTTAATCCAAGCAGTGGCAAAATGATTTAATGCACTCCCAACTGTGGGAAAGGTAGGAAGAATATCCTGGGACAATAATACCATAATACCGCTCAATCATGCCAATGTTTTGAAAAGATGGTATCCAGGATGCCCAAGATGGTATCGGCAATGAGACCTGGAATTTGCACTCAGCAGTCTTTGTATCCTCCAAGAAAGCCACAACCTTGTTGTAGTTTGGAAGCTTGAACGCCTCAATGAACTGGAGAGCTATGTTGGCTGGAGTCAGGGGTTTATGCTTTATTCTTGGTAGGGTCACCTATGCCAAACAGATCAAAGGGTAGAGGCCAGGTGAAGAGTGGTCTACCGGTCCTCCGGGTTCAGGGGTTCAGCGCGAGGATAACCACTCTGACTGGTCAACAAATTGTTATGGAAACAGCAATGAAGGGTCCTACATCTGAGTGGCCAAGGACAGACAGAAATGGAGAACCTTCATTGCTGCTCTAAACATCAGTGGGTGTAATGGGCAGTAAGGTAAGTCTTTGAACGATGGGTATACAGATACAAGACCAAGGGCAATTGGGTAAAACTGGTGTGTGTGTAGAGGGTGCTGAATCTCCAGATTTCTCTGCCCCGATGGGTTGCAGATTCTAGATCACCGCAGGTATTTAAAAAGGAGGTAGCTGGATTTTTGTAATTGTTTGGGAAATAGAGACAATGGGAACCAGGCACAGGAACTGCATTGGGTTCTGTGCATGAGAAAGGGTGGCTACGTTGGTTACTAAGAGATGTGAAACATCTAGTCAAGAGGGAGAAAGAAGCTTACTTACGATTTAGACAGGGTTTGACAGGGTTCGAGATAGTAACAAAGTAGTCAGAAAAGAGCTAAATAATGGACTTAGGCTAGCTAGAAGGGGGCATGAGAAGGCCTTGTAGAGTAGGATTATGGAAACCCCCACAGAATTTAACACTTAGGTGAAGAATAGGATGACTAGAGTCAGGGTAAGAATGGTCAGGGATAGAAGAGGAAATTTGCCTGGAGTTGGAGGAAGTAGGGGAGGTCCTTAATGATGTGATGTTGTGAGGATGGAACTGGACTCACTCACGGTGGTGTCTGAAAAGAGGATGCTGTCCAAGTTGCATGCCATCTTGGTCAATGTCTCCCATCCATTACATAATGTACTGGGTGGGCACAGGAGTACATTCAGCCAGAGACTCATTCCTCCGAGATGCAGCACAGAGCGTCATAGGAAGTCATTCCTGCCTGTGGCCATCAAACTTTACAACTCCTCTCTGGGAGGGTCAGAGACCCTGAGCCGATCGGCTGGTCCTGGACATTTCATAATTTACTGGCATAATTTACACATTACTATTTAACTATTTATGGTTCTATTACTATTTATTATTTATGGTGCAATTGTAATGATAACGAAAACCAATTTCCCCCAGGATCAATAAAGTATTACTATGACTACTATGACTATGACTATGACTAATAAATTCTTTGCTTCAGTATTCTCCAGTGAAAGGGGCCTTGATATTTGTGAGGACTGTGCTAGAACATGTTAACATTAAGAAAGAGGATTTGCTTGAACTTTTGAAAATCATTACTATAGATAAGTTCCCAGGCCTGGAAGGGATATACCCTAGTTTACTAACGGAAGCAAAGGAAGAGATTGTATCATGTCATGCTCCAGACACAAGTACCATCATGACATGTTCTCTGCCAAAACAGTGCATTACTCCAGGATAATTCTGCAAAAGAAAGTTAATGGTCTTTTTTTTGCACCTACATCTAGTTCCTTAAATTTAGCTACCTCTCCCATCATCTCCAACAGAAAGTGTGAGGCTTTCCTGGTTTATTTTATCTCTCCGTCTTAGACCTTCCTCACTGCAGATATGTCTTTTTCTCCAGTTTCTCTCTTATGATTCTACTTCACCTCTCCAGGCTTATTACTCCTCAGAACATAATCTTCTTCCATAATCCTCCTCCCCTGAACTTCTGATCATCTATTGTCTCTTTCCTTCCAAAACAATTATCGAATCTCTCAGAATTATTCATCTGTGTGTTAGCCCTCATCTTTTGTGAATCATTCTTCAGGCTCTGCTATTCAGGGACTTGTGCTAATATTATTTTGTGACTGTCTGCATTGGATTATAACTAAATGTGCTGTTTTTGCAGCTTGACCCTAGGGGAACAATGTTTTATTTAGCTGTGTACATGCGTATGGTTGAATGACAATAGACATGAACTTGATCTGGGATCATCTCTTGTATATCAGTTACAAAACCCAATTCTGTCTTTCTATCTTCTCCTGCAACCTTGCTACTACTTTGAGTTGTCACAGTAATTGCTTTGATTTTTACCAAAGGAAACCTAAGTTTCCTTCTGGCTCGTCATCCTGCTGAAGGTCTCAGCCCGTAGCGTCAACTGTACTCCTCTTCACAGACGCTAACTGGCCAGCTGAGTTCCTCCAGCAGTTTGTGTTGCTTGGATTTCCAGTATCTGCAAATTTTCTCTTGTTTTCTTGTTAACATTGTTTAGTCCATGACTTACTGAAACTGGTCTGATTTGAGAATTTGTTTTCCTCACTCAAATTAATGTTGACTGCTTATTATGACAAACACCTCTGTCAGGATGTGGTTCGTTGACTATAGCTCAGTGTTTAACACCATCATTTCCACAATCCTAATCGATAACTTACAGAACGTGGGCCTCTGTACCTCCCTCTGCAATTGAATCATTGACTTCCTAACCAGAAGACCACAATCTGTGCAGATTGGTGATAATATCTCCTCTTCGCTGACAATCAACACTGGTGCACCTCAGGGGTGAGTGCTTAGCTCACTGCTCTACTCTCTCTATACCCTGACTGTGTGGCTCGGCATAGCTCAAATACCACTGCTGATGATACAACCATTGTTGGTAGAATCTCAGAAGGGGGTGAGACGGCCTACAGGAGTGAGATACACCAGCTATTTGAGTGGTGCCGCAGCAACAAACTTGCACTCAACATCAGTAGGACAGAAGAGCTAATTGTAGACTTCAGGAAGGGTAAGACAAAGGAGCACAGTGTGTCAAGAATCCTGAGGATCTAACCTGGTCCCAACATATCGATGAAGCTATAAAGATGGCAAGACGGTTACTATATTTCATGAGGAGTTTGAAGAGATTGGTCTGTGAATTAAAACACTCAAAAACTTCTATAGATCTACCATGGAGAGCATTCTGACTGGCTGCATCTCCCTCTGGTAAGGAGTGGGAGACTATTGCACAGGACTGAAAGAAGTTACATAAAGTTATACATTTAGTCAACTCCATCTTGGGTACTAGCCTCTGTAGTGTCCAAGACATCTTCAAGGAATGGTGCCTCAGAAAGTGAACGTCCATTACTAAAGACCCCATCATCCAGGGCATGCCTTCTTCTCATTGTTACCATCAGGAAGGAGGTTCAGAAGCTTGAAGACATACACTCAATGATTCAGGAACAGCTTCTTCTGCTCTGCCATATGATTCCTAAATAGACATTGAACCCATGAATCCTACCTCACTTTTTTAAAGTATATATTATTTCTGTTTTTAATCTAATATATCTATATATATACTTAATTGTAATTGTAAATCAACTTTAATTGATTTTCTTATTTATTTACTTTTGCGTTGAACTGCTGCTGCTAAGTTAAAAGATTTTACTAATAAACCTGATTCTGATTGAGACTGGATTTCAACAGTAAGTTATTGATAAAAAGTTTAGTCAAGTCTAACAATGGGATGTTGACAATTAAGGCTAAGGGTTTCAATGGTAGAGAACTGTAAAGAGATCCCTGTTTCAGAATGTTCATCAATCCTAGAATGCAAATACTTTCCTTCTTAGGATCATTTTCCCTAGAGCTTTTCCCCAATTAAATTACAGATTTTGTCATAAATTTCCTCTGTGTTATGCAACATTCAGGCTGTCAGATCCCACTAGGCCAAATAGTGATCACTCCGATCTGATTAATATATGAGACATGAGGCACATGTGGATATTCTACTGGGAAATTAATGTGGCTGGATTGACTAGACCTTGAAAGTGGGCTAGGGTCTGCAATGATTTACTCACAGCCATTGGCAGCAATGCAGATGGCACACCAGCCTTGGGCTGTGTCCTCGTTACGATCGTTGTAGTGTTCAAACAGCACAAGCATACTCATAGACAGATAACTGGGATTCAGGCCATCAGCCCATCACATTCATGCAACCAGTTGCTACCCATCACATTCATGCAACTGGTTGCTACCCATCCTTATTAATACCACTTTCCAGCACTTGACCCTCATCCTTCTCTACCTTGGTAATACGTGAACACTGTTAACAATTGTAATTCAATGACACTTTATGGCAGGCTTATTCCAGTTACTTACCGCTCTCTGGGTTAAAATTGTGAGTGGCTAACATCAGCTAGCCTCTGCCCTGCACTGTCTGAAACTGAAGCGCAAAATTCTCTGCAGATGCTGGGGTCAAAGCAACACGCACAGTACGCTGGAGGAACTCAGCAGGTCAGGCAGCATCTGTTGACTGTTCGTTTCCACAGATACTGCCTGACCTGCTGAGTTCCTCCAGCGTGTTGTGACTGTTTGAAACTTAATTGCAGCCGCCAAAATGTGAGACATGGTATTGTTGTTTAGGTGGTGGTGGTTACTCTGCAGGAGAATTAGGTCTAAGGACACGGGGAAGAGATAATTAAGATGGAAAACAAAAAGCTCCAAGACATTCATAAGATGAACTGGAGATGTTGCAGGAGGAGATGGAATCTCAGAGAGATGCCCTATTTCTGCAGGAAACTTGAAGCCCTTCAAACATCTCGTCTGAAGGCAATGGGAGCAAACAGCTGCATGATTCAATGCCAGGAATCGTGTGTTGAGGACCATAATGTAAAGAGATAAGAATTTAAGTTATATCACTCAGGGGTTCAAAACCAATGACTGCATAGAACATAGAAATCTACAGCACATTACAGGCCCTTCAGCCCACAATGTTGTGCCAACCATGTAACCTACTCTAGAAACTGCCTAGAATTTCTCTACCGCATAGCCCTCTATTTTTCTAAGCTCTAGGGACCTAACTAAGAGGCTCTTAAAAGACCCTGTTGTATCCTCCTCTACCACCATCGCTGGCAGTGCAATCCACGCACACACCACTCTCTATGTGAAAAATTTACCCTTGTACCTACTTCCAAGCACCTTAAAACTATGCCCCCTCATGTTAGCCATTTCAGCTCTAGGGAAAAAAGCCTCTGGCTATCCACACGATCAATGCCTCATCTTATAGACCTCTATCAGGTCACCTCTCATCCTCCATCGCTCCAAGGAGAAAAGGCCAAGGCCAAGTTCACTCAACCAATGCATCTTCAGATTTGCTTTTGCTTCTTTATCGACCATTTCCTACAATATCAGGATGTCTCCCCAACATTACTCTCTTGCTGCTGTACCAACTTCATTCAGTAGCCACACACTTCCAGCCAGTCACAAGTGGCAGCAAATTCACCAAAAGGTGTCCCACCACACTGAATAGCACACCTCCCTCTGGCAGGACAAGATGGAATGTAACTTCAGATAAAAAAATCAATAAAAAATGAAACTTCTGGTCAGAGTCAACATCGAGCCTCCATATTGGAGTGACTGTTACAGTGACTGTTACTGTGTGGCCAACAATGGGCTATCATAAAACATAATGGTATCCTTATCCCTAATCCTCTCTTTAATCCCGCCTTCCCTCAACACAATTAATTAGTTGCAGACAATATAAGCATATGTCTCTCATTCCCTTTCAAACCCTTCACCATAATGCTGTCATTGCATCAATTCCAGATACCATTCACTGGCCATGCTTTAAAGTAAAAGTGAGAAGAAACCAGCGTAAATCTTCTGCAAGTATGCTAGTATTTCCATGTGGAGCTGTTGAGATATTTTTATGTGTCATTTTGGAGAACCTTATGACTTCAGCAACAAAGAGAATTGTTTGTTCTCAGTGACTCAGCTCACACAGGGACCACCTAGACAGCTCTGGAAAAGTTTGGAAGGGCTTAGGGTTAATCGTCATGAACAAGGTGGAATCTTTGGGTAGGTCCAAATGATAAATGTTGTCTGTTGCAGCTTGTGACCCAGAGCTGAATCCTGAAAATTGACATAACCTTCCTGATAGAAATGATTGAATCAATAAATTACAAACAAGAGAAAATCTGCCATTGCTGGAAATCCAAGCAACACACACAAAATGCTGGAAGAACTCAGCAGGCCAGGCAGCATCTATGGAAAAGAGTGCAGTCAACGTTTCAGGCCGAGACCCTTTATCAGGACTGGAGAAGGGTCTCGGCCCGAAACGTTGACTATACTCTTTTCAATAGATGCTGCCTGGCCTGCTGAGTTTCTCCAGCATTTTGTGCGTGTTGCTGGTTCCAATCTTTCCCATAATTACCATGTATTCTAACTCCTCTTTCCTAATCACATTTCCAATGAAGTTATGTTGCCTTTTCATGATCTCATGCATTATTTCCCTTTTTGTGTTTGCTCTGTTCATGACATCCTTGTTAAATATTCATTTTGTCCTGATATTCTTTGCATCCTCCTCAAAAACCACATTTCTGCTGCTTCAAAATTATGGGAAAGATTGAAGGGAAGAAAGCAAGAGGAAGACAAAGACAAATGATGATGGAGACAGCAGCCAGTGAACTGGAAATGAATACCAATGGATTGATCCACTTGACCTGAAACAGGAGAGTGTGGACCATGGCAGTCAAAGCTCAAACTGGGCATGGCACCTGATGATGATGATGCTGGTTCCAATAAATTACAGTATCAGTCTCTCCAAACAAAAACAAAGGTGTTAATTTCTGACCATTGAACTTTTCTTGTCTAATTAGATTATGAGAGAAAACTGCAAGTGTAATTTATATTTCCAGTTTTTGTCACAATTAATTAAAATATTTAATTGTTTTAAATGATACTTTGTTTAATTACTTATTAAAATATATACTGTATATTTATTTTATAATAGTTTATGAATGTTTTTAGAAAGCTTGCATTGAATGATATGAAGTATGAAGGAGCTTAGTAATTTGCTGGGCCTGGAGCCCATTCTTTCCTGTACAGAAATGGTGGCCAGCTTTACTAGTACAGCCATAGATCTGACCATGACGACTGTCATTAGAATTTCCACTGCAGTGCCAACAGTAGCAAATCGATGCTTTTCAATCGTTTCTGATGCTCAGTTTACTGCCAATGCAAATTAAGGTTGCTGCTTTCAGAAGCATGCTTTGTTAAGCACAAAGAGCTTTTTGGGACTCCTTAAGTAATCTATTAAGTTGTTCTCAAACAACATTAAGAATCCATATTTATATAGTGCCTTTAATATAGCAAAACACACCCAAAGAGATTATTTTTCTTTTCCAATATTTTTATTAATTTATATATAAGAATACAGAGTACAGGAAAAAATATATATGTCAATACATTCAACTAAATCGCATATAAAGACTCTGTACTATATTCATACAAATCAATTAGTTTGTAACATTGATAAATAATAATATTTTATATAAAAAAAACTAATCCACTACCAAGACCAAAGCTGATTAATAGAAAAAAAGAAAAAAGATTGTTAGTCATCATCGACAGGAATTCTGCAGATGCTGGAAATTCAAGCAACACACATCAACTGACTAACCTGACGAAGAGTCTCGGCCTGAAACGTTGACTGTACCTCTTCCTAGAGATGCTGCCTGGCCTGCTGCGTTCACCAGCAACTTTGACGTGTGTTGTTAGTCATCATCTCTGCTTTAACAGCAAATCAAAGGTTTTAAAAATAATTTAGAAAGGATCCCCACAATGTTTGAAAGTCTTGATTAGATTCAGAGGTTGAACATTGAATCTTCTCTAAATTTAAACATGACATCACATCACGTAACCATTGGGCATGAATAGGAGGGGCCACGTCTTTCCATTTAAGCAAAAGCGTCCTTCTGGTCATAAGAGACATAAAAACCAAAATGTGTAAATCAGATGGCTCCAAAATAATGTCCTTTCCTCCAACAATACCAAATAAAGTCAAAGGATTAGGCTTGAAATTTACTTTGAAAAGTATCGAAAAGGTTTGAAATACTTCTTTCCAATATTTTCCAAGACTCGGACATGTCCAAAACACATGAATGAGAGAAACTTCTCCATTATTACTTTTATCACAATACGAAGATATATCTAAATAAAAACGAGACAACTTATCCTTAGTCAAGGAGTTTCTAGGAGCACAATAAAATAAATAAAAGTAACGCTGTGCTAGATAAGGAGGTATGCCACTACACTCTGAAAAGGATGTGGTGGCTTGAGAAAGAATGCTGAAGAGATTCCCCATTTGCCTGGAATAGAGGGCTTTAGTCACAAGGAAGATTTAATAGCCTGGGTTTGCTGCCACTTGAGTGTAGAAAGCTGAGGGATGACCTGACAGAGATTGATAAGAATTTGACTGGTATAGGTATGGTGAATAGTCAAAGTGTTTCTCCCAGGGCAAGGGCAACGAAAAGTAGAAGGCATGAGTCTAAGTTGAGAAGAGAGAAATTTAAAGGTATTTTGAGGGCAGGTTTTTCCACATAGAGGTGGTGATTATATAGAACAAGGCGTCAGATGTACAGTAGTTATAATAATACCATTTAAAAGACATTTGAACAGGTATTTTGAAAGGAAAAGAGAAGCGGTGTTATGGAACTCATGAAGACAAATGGAATTATCATAGCGTCACAGTTGGCATGAATGAATTAGGCTGAAAGGCCCCTTTCTGTGCTGTAAGCTCCATGATTCTGTAAAGACAGAGGGCCAAAGACTTGGCATTTGAGACAATATAAGGAGTCTCTCAAAGAAGGAAAGATAGAACAAGAAGTTTTCAAAGGTAAATCTTCCTCAGCATTCTCTGTAGACTCAGGCAGCTTGAAACAACTACATAAACAGCAAAATTTATGGAAATGTTCCAATGCCCAGAAGAAGTACCCAGAAACTACTAACCTGTAAGTGGCATTAGCCAACTTAAACAGTGTGAAGAAGGGTGTAGATGGAGGTGTGTGCCTGGGGTTCATTAGTAGGGAGTGCTTCCTGCCTTTGAATGCAAATTGATTCTACAAAGTTTGAGAGAAGTCATCAACTAAAACACTAAACTTAAAATAAGTTGTTGTGAGAATAAATCAGAATTTCACCTGAATGATGCATAGCCAGTCTTCCGTATATTTCCAGTGGGCATTCATTGCCAAAACATTAATGGTCTCATCAATATTTCTTACATTTTCTACACAGAGCACTGCTGCAAGAAAGCAGTATCTATTATCAAGGACCCCCTACTACCCAGGCTATGCTCTATTCTCACTAGTGTCATTAGGAGCCTCAGGACCCACACCACCAGGTTCAACAACGTTTATGACCCCTCAAGCATCAGGCTCTTGACCAAAGGAGATAACTTCACTTAAACTCACTCACTCCATCACTGAACTGTTCTCATAACCTGTGGACTCACTTTCAAGGACTCATCATCTCCTGTTATCAATATTTATTGCTTATATATATATTTTTTTTTAATTTTGTGTTTGCATAGTTTGTTGTCCATCCTATTGGGTGCAGTCTATCACGTTTCTTGGATTTACTGTGTATGCCCCCAAGAAAACAAATCTCAGTGTTGTTTATGGTGTCATATGTGTACTTTGATGATACATTTACTTTGAGTCTGTGCCATTACAGAGTCTAAGGGCATCTATGGCGCATAGAAAGCAATCCTAATGCCCATTTGTGGGATTTTAATATTTCATGTTCAGTAGGTTTCTGGATTGTATATGTACAGAGAGGAATATTTGATTTGTTATAAAATCTGTGATAAAATGTTGTAATGGTGTTATGAGAGATGATCATTTTAAATTGCCATATATGCATTTACCATTGCCTCAACTTGTCTTAATAACTTGAACTAGTTTTAAGTTATGGACTAATATTCAATTAATGTAAATTAAATGGAAAGCATTATAAATTATAACGTTTTGTCATATCTTTTGGCATGCTCTGATTCTTTTATATCAAATCTTATATTTTTAATAAGCTGCCATGTGTAGAGCTTTGGCAATTGATATCCATATGGCACAGTCCCGTAGTCAGCAAAGAGAATAAGTGATGAGTTGGCAATATTTCAGGAAGTGTTATTTGATCTACATTAAATTGAATGTTGCTGCCAGTGGATGTGCATTCCAGCAGATTATGCAACATAAAATGTAATAATCCTTTGAAAATCCTATGGTGAGAAATTGGTTCATTGCATGATACTAATGACTTTAAAGTTCATAAATTGCATACAAGGTGCATTTTAATAATTGTGAGTCATTCGCATTGGACATGATGATAATGAGAATATAAAGGAGCATGTATAAAGTCATGAACATCCACTAGAAGAATTTCTGGCTTTTCTTCAAATTGTATGTTTGGATTCTGTTGTTTGTCTCTCATTTTAGCTTCTCATCGGAGGAAGGCTCCTCTCCTCTGCTAGCATTCCCTCAGTTTTGAACTGAAGTATCAACTTAGATTACGTGCTCAAATTCTCGAATGAAGTATTCCAACATGAAGAAAAAGCTCTACCAATTAAGTTAAACAGCTACGTAATTTATTCATTTGGAAGAGTTATTGCAGTGTCCATTAAGTTTGAATAGCAACTTTGCCTTGAGCTTTCATGTTAGGGTCGCTGAAGCAGTTACTTGTTCACTTGGTGAAGAGTCTGTCAGAGCAATATATAAAATAGTTAAAAGGAAAAATGAAATAACTCTTTTGAACTGTAGTCACCCCCAATATTTCTATAATAGTATTTTGGAAACTTATATTTGGATTTTGTAAGAAATCTCTTTTTCACTATTTGAAGTGCACAGAAATTGTGTGGCAGATGTCTGTAACTGAGACTGTGCAGCCAATTTAGAGGACAAATGATATTCTGCCCATGCTAGAAATTACCAGTATCATTATATTTGATTATTTTCTCTTCAAATTTAACTTAATCCAGTTCAAACAGCTATTCAGTTCATGCAAGGCCAGACATGCCAATCAAACTTGTTGTTTGAATTGGTTTCATTCTTTACACACACACACACAAATTCAGTCATAGATCTGATTATTCTAAAAACGCAGTGTAGCATGATATTCAATAAATGTTCCACTACAGAAATCCTTGCTAATTGAGAATTTACGTACTACAATCAACTTATGCTGACAATACAAACATTTTAAAATCAGAGGGTAGTAGCTCCTATTTAATGTTGCTTTCTCTAGAAGCATATGGAGTTCTGCACATATTGTATGCATACATGTTTTTGTGATTATGAGCTCCAGGAACCCATCATTCATGGCAGCTAAAAATGTCTAATTTGGTGAAGTCATGCACAGGCTGGCTGCCTGCTGTGAGTTTGTATACAGCCACCTTTGTGACCCTTTATTTTGATTTCCTGGACATGAGTCCTTATTTTATGAGCTCGACTTATTATATTGCTGAATGACCACTGTGTCCTCATTTATTGCCTCTTTATCCACATCAATCCTTTGCTTTAGGAAATGCTTCAATAGCCAGGACATCATTATGAAAGTTTTCTGACTTTATGCAAGCAACTATTTGGTAGATATAATAACATAATCAATTTGTTTCCCTGTTACAAAATTTGGCAAACATAGAAATATTAATTTCTCACTACAAAATTTGGCAAACATAGAAATATTAATTTCTCACATTCCTTGTATGTGTTAAAGAACTTTCCCATTTATTCTGCCAAATGGATCGTATTTATTACCATGACCATTTAAAGGAGATGGGCCCCTTGACACTTGATTTGCTGGACTAAAATTCTAGATGCCTGGACTAACTTCTGAAAATACAAGTTCAAATCCTGGGGAATTTCAATATGGTTGCTCAAATAATCTGGAGTCTAAAATGATGTATTTGTAATGGTGACCGTAAAACCACTGGATTGTCATAAAGACTCATTTGGTTCACCAATACACTTTGGAAAAGGAAACCTCCACTTTCATCTCCTCAAAGTTGCTGGTGAACGCAGCAGGCCAAGCAGCATCTGTAGGAAGAGGTGTAGTCGATGTTTCAGGCCGAGACCCTTCGTCAGGACCAACTGAAGGAAGAGTGAGTAAGGGATTTGAAAGTTGGAGGGGGAGGGGGAGATCCCTGTCTTCTCCTATCATTTTGGATCTCCCCCTCCCCCTCCAACTTTCAAATCCCTTACTCACTCTTCCTTCAGTTAGTCCTGACGAAGGGTCTCGGCCTGAAACGTCGACTGCACCTCTTCTTACAGATGCTGCTTGGCCTGCTGCGTTCACCAGCAACTTTGATGTGTGTTGCTTGAATTTCCAGCATCTGCAGAATTCCTGTTGTTTACTTTCATCTCCTAACTCCAGACCTACAGTGTTTGATTGACTTCTTAAATCAAGCATTGAATTCTGAAATGGTCTAGCAAGCCAATCCAATCTATCAAATAATCGCGTTAAAACAGAAATTCTGTACCTTACAGAATAGTGACAGTACATTCACTACCAGGTCTAGATTAAGTCAAGAAGGCAACGTGCTATCATTTTTCAAAGATAATTAATTATGGACAGTAAATATTCATCTGGCCCTGATGATCCTTTCTCTTGTCTCCAACCCTCCACCTCTTCTTGGACACCCTGCTCTGGATCTCTGCATGCTCTGGATCTTTTCATTTCAAATTGCTGATGAGGCATCATCTGTCTTGATAATAGCATTCCTCCTCCAAAGTTAACCCCTCTGAGCGCTCTTCTCTCCACTCTCTAGATCAATCTCAACTTTACTATTAAACCCGCTATTATAGTGCTATTATAGTGTGGCGGACTGACCTTTACTGTTCTGAGGCCAGGCAGCAACTCTCAGACACCTCCTCATACCTACCCCTTGAAGAGGACCCCAATCTAGACCATCAGAAAACTGTTTCAGACACCATCACTGATCTCATCAACTCTGAAGATCCCATTCATTGATACCACATTCATAGTTTTCTTATATCTCCTAGTACATCCTACCCAAGATCCACAAACCTGACTCTCTGGGTAGGCCCATTGTCTCTGCCTGCTCCTGCACAATTTGTATCTTCATAGTTGGTGACACTATTCTATCCCCATTGGTTCAGTCCCTTCCCACCTGCATCCATGACATTTCTCATGCTCTCATTCTCTTCACCAACTTTCAATTCCCTGGCTCTGACCGCCTCATTTTCACTTTGGATGTCCAGTACCTATACACTTCTATCCCCAATCAAGAAGGACTTAAATCTCTCTGCTTCACTCTCAATAAAAGAACCAACCAGTTCGCTTCCTCCACCTGGCACACATGGTCCTCACCTTCAAAAATTTCTCCAACCCCTCCCAGTTTCTCCAGACTCAAGGGGTAGTCATAGGTCCAAGCTATGCCCGGCATTTTGTTGGCTATATCCATGTTCCAAGCCTTCCCCAGTAATGCGGCCCAAATCTTCCTCTGCAACATTGACGACTGCATTGGTGCTGATTCGTGCTTCCATGCTGAGCTCATCAATTTTATCAACTTTGCCTCTAGCTTCCACTCTGTCCTTAATTTCACTCGGTCTATTTCTGGCATGTCTGTTCCCTTTCTCAATCTCTCTGTCTCTATTTCTGGAGACAAACTGTCAACCAACATCTTTTATAAATCTACCATTTCCCATGGTTATCTTGACTATACCTCTTCCCACCCTGTCTCCCATAAAAAAGCTATTCGCTTTCCTCAGTTCCCTCATTTCCACTGCATCTGTTCCCAGGATGCAGTATCCTTTCCAGGACATCAGAGATGTGCTCCCTCTTCAAAGAGTGGGGTTTCCCTTCCTCCACGTCTCCTCCATTTCCTGAACATCTGCACACACCCCAGCTTCCTGCCACCTTAACAGTGACAGGGTTCCTCTTTGCTCTTGTTCTTACCTACCACCCTATGAGCTTCTACATCTAACACATCATTTGCCACAACTTCCACCATCTGAAAAGTATCCTATCACCAAACATATCTTTACCTTCCACACCACCGCGCCCCCCCCACCCCCCGCTTTGTGCAGGGATGACTCCCTCCATGATTTCCTTGTCCATTCACCCCTGCTCACTACATCTCCTTCAGGCGTTTACCCCTGCAACCGGCCATTCTTCTCCTCCCTTACATCCATTTAGGGCCCCAACAGTCCTTCCAGATGAGCCAACACTTCACCTGTGAATCTGCTGGGATTGACTATTGTGTTTGGTGCTCCTGATGTGGACTTCTTTACATTAGTGAGGACCTTTTGGAAGTTGGGGGGGGGGGAGCGGGGAAGCTGCTTCATTGAACACCTCCACTCCATCTGCAAAAACTTCCTGGTGGCCAAACACATGAATTCAGATTCTCATTCCTGTTCTGACATGTTGGTCCATGGCCTCCTCTTTTGCCACAATGAGACCACCCTCAGGGTGGAGGAGCAACATGTTATGTTCTGTCCGATGGCATGAACATCGATGTCTCTTTCTGGTAAAAAAAAGTCATTCTCCCCCCCCCAACTCCTTCTATTCCCCACTCTGTTCTCTCCTATTCTCACCTGCTTATCACCTCCACCTGGATCCCCTCCTCATTTCCTTTCTCCTATGGTCCACTCTCCTCTCCTATCAGATTCCTTCTTCTCCAGCCCTTTACCTTCCCTCCCCGCCTGGCTTCACCCATCACCTCCCAGCTATCCTCATTCCCCTCCCCCCAAACCTCTTATTCCAACATCTTCCCCCTTCCTTTCCAGTCCTGAAGAAGGGTCTCGACTGCTTGGTTATTTCCATAGATGCTGCTTGACCTGCTGAGTTCCTCCAGCATTGATTTGGATTTCTAGCATCTGCAGAATTTCTTATGGTTAAATAATTACCTTGTAGATTGTGATCTCATCCCAGAAGCGAATAAAGAAAGCTTAATGGGACTCAAGGAAAAATAAATTGACCTTTTAATTCATAAATCATAAACTGGCAGGGCAGAATTTAATGATGTAATTTGAGTTAGCTGTTTTTATGACCATTCTAGTTAGTCAGCAAAACAAGAAACAATTTCTTACTTATTAGAAATATTGACATATTAATGTTTAATGTACAAATCATGACAAGAATATTGCTTATTTCTGCTGGGAGAAGGAATTCTATTATTTCTCGGCAAAAATGTAAGCATGTTCAGAGACTCTTGGACAAACGTGGAGATCCTGACTATGGAGCAGCAATACTCTGACTATGTTCAACATGTACACAGCATGTAGAGGTTTCCCATTGTGGCCAGAAAGAATGACAGTCTACAAATCAGAGAATTCGAATGAATTGAGAACAGTGGAAGCAGACAGACTAATTGTCTTTGTTCTTGCCGTGTGCTTGAGGATGGAGGCTACCAATTTGTGAAGACACTTTGTTCTCCATTTTGTGTGCTTGAAGTGCTTGGCTTGATCAATGTTTTAAAGAAGACACAATGATGCTCCAGGTAACCTGCTGGACTGGAGATCATTTCCAAATAAGAAGTTATTTGTGCGCTGAGCTGTTCTTTGGTTGGGTATAACATGCAGGTTTGTGAATGTTGGAGTTGGTGTATGCCTGGAGTGATTCAAGCTGGTTTCTGATTGAGAGTAAAGAGCCATAAATTAGCGACTGTCACTTGCTTGGAAGAGGGCAACAAAAGGACGCTAGCCCGGAGCAGAGCCAATAACAAGGTGTTAAAGGTCAGACACATGACCTGTGGACAATGACACTGGAATGCAATGTTTGAATTGATAAGGAATGGATATAAAAGTGGACGCTTCGTGTGTGCTTGTACCAGTAACTTTGAAGAATAACCATCGCAGATACAAGTGTGAGCATGTGGTGAGTGAATCAGGACTACGAGGAACGCCTGGTCAGCATAGAATCCTTTGCCCAGGTAATACCTTTGCTATTCTTTGACTATTCAGAAGAGTCAGGTAAACTTAGCAGGTCTGAACATGAAGTATTTAGTACATGAATTCACGTACTTGTTAGTTTAAGCAATAAAGGTACTTATTGGTAAATACAGATCTCTCTGTGCCTCTCTGACCATTGTTTCTTGGGGTGATTTTTATAACACCATCGTCCCTAATTCATGTTGAGAAATGTGTGCCAGATTAATCCTGGTGCAGGGTCTGCAGACCTTTTCATCTGAGAGTGGATTGTAGGACGGTGGAAATGAAATAGAAGAATAAGGTAAGTGATATTATATTTAAAATATTCAAAGACCTTCTGCAAGTGCTGGTTTTCAAATAAATCAGCTAAATTTCTACAACTTTCTTACGAACTCATACACCTCAGACACCATGTGATGATTGCTTCAGACTGAGATGTAGCCAAATTTTAAAGCAATTTTTGTGGCAATGGAGGGAATAGGTGAGTTTGTTTTCCTTCAAGTGAAGAAGGCAGAAAGCTGACCTGAGAAGTATATAAGGTTTTATGAAAGACTTAGATAGAGCAGATGGCCAGAATCTTTCTCTGAAGGTGTTGTGACTGTGACTAAGTCACTGGAGAAACTGAAAAAGTTGTGGATATGAACATTTTCATTCTTTATGACAAACAGACCTTCTCATGCAGAACCTCATGAGTCTCACAAACTCAAAGTGCATCACACCTTATACCCTTAAAGGCAAAGCTAACAGCTAGTGATTCAATATAGTTTCAATAGTTAAAATGGCATCATTTCGGGTCAAGACCCTTCTTCAGGACTGTAAAGGAAGGACTCTTCATCTCATGTTCTTGGTATTTATTGCTTATTTATTTATAATTAATATTATTTCTTTTTTTCTTTTGTATTTGCATAGCTTGATGTCTTTTGCACATTAGTTGTTCACCCTGTTGGTTATGGTCTTTTCATTGATTCTATTATGGTTATTGGATTTACTTAGTATGCCTGCAAGAAAACGGATTTCAGGGATGTATATCGTGACAGATATGTACTTTGATAATAAATTTACTTTGAACTTTGAACTGCTTCTGGAGAAAAAATGTTTAGGAGTTTGGGGAAAGCAAGCAGTAAGTTGGCCTCCACCCAGGAAGTTACAGAAATTATAGGCCAATATATGGTAATCTGCCTTTCGAAAGGCAAGCTGCAAAGTGATGCTGCAAAAGGTAGTTCACATCTTAGGACAGGTACCATTGAATCCCCATGCTGATGGTGATGTAAGATTCTGAGCCATATCTGATGAGCTTTGTACATTTACTGCTTGCTTATGCGGCAGACTTGACGGGAATATTTTTCTTCAGTAAAAATAGATCTAAAGCTATAGAGCTTGCAGGGATAAGTGTCCAGGGAAGAAGAGGAATTTTATCACTGTTAAAGTGGTGGGAAGATAGGGTAAGCATGGAAGTTCCTTGAGTGGAGGAAAGGAAACCCTGTTCTTTGAGGAAAACGGACATCTCTGTTGTCCTGGAAAGGAAAGCTGCATTCTGGGAACAGACGTGACAGAGGTGAAGGAACTGGGAAAAGGCAATAGCATTTTAGTTTACTTCAATACTTTGGATTGACAGTGCTTCCTTTCAGTATCTACTGTGGGCGACACCTCTGAATGCTCAAATACATACCTAGGCTGGGAAAAGCTAATTGCAGACTTCCGTAAACTTACATAATGTTCACAATGTTATAATTGTGCAAATTCCTTGAACCTGTAGTTGTTGTAAAGCAACTAACACAACCCTATTGTCTTAACATTTGGTTGATGCATATGTAAACATGATTCATGGTCATCATGTAGCAAACCATATCTCATGTGCTCCACAGACTTGCTTATTTTCAAATGTGGGTTTTTAACTTCAATTTACTGCTTGCAATTTATTTACAATAAGAACTGAAGACCAGTTTTTGCTTGAAATAATATCTGCTATATTCACATAACACTAGAATACCCCCTAACAATGGTAATGATATCAAAAACAAGAAAGCATAGGTATAACGTGAGAGGAGGGAGTCTGAAAGAGAAGGATAAGTTTTGAATTACATGAGGAACAGCTGATATTTGAGACATGCTGTAATAGGAGGTGGTGGAATTTGGTGCAATTTCCACATTTAAGAGGTATTTTGATAGACATCTAAATAGGTAAAGCATTGAAGAATATGGTCCTAATAAAGGCAATTGGAATTAGAAACATGAGAAATTCTGCAGATGCTGGAAATGCAAAGCAATACACACACAAAATGGAGGAGGAACTCAGCAGGTTAGGCAGCATCCATGGAAATGAAAAATCAGTCGATATTTTGGGCCGGGACCCTTCTTCAGGACTCCTGGAATTAGTGTAGCTGGGTGAAAAGGTAACCAGGAGTGTGGTAGCTTGAAAGGCTTGTTTCTATGCTGTATGACTCTAAGATTATGCTTTTAAACTAGCCCAACATATCACTAAAATTTAACCTACACCAAACGCAATTTTCTCTGAAAATCCTGCTTTGTGCTGGTTTTATAGAGTTAGCTTTAAAAAAAACAATGTAATCAAGCAGAGGCTCCAAGAGTTTACCTTTGGATGCCTATTCTGAGTGTGTAATATATTAGCCTGTGTACAGTACATTATAGACAACTTCCAAAAATTGATTCCATCCAATGAAACCAAATTTCCAAAGCTCTGTGCAAACCACGTTGTTACTGGATCATGTATGTAACACATGTGTGCTTCTATTCCAAGTGCAGATAGCTCCTATTAAGATTGGTGCACAGAATTCAACTTAGCTCATTTGCAGAATCACATAAAAGCAAGTATTACACGATATATATCACCTAGGTTCTTCAAGAATTTGTCAATATTTCTAACATTAATAATTTTGCTAATCCCTTTGGAACCTGATGGTTCTCAATTCTTTGTTGATATTCAGATATCCTTGGTTAGGGTCTCCAGCTCTTGATAATGGAGTAGAAATTATAGAATATTCCAGTTATGTTTTCTGTTAACACATGGTACCTTATAATGAAGTCTAGAGTGCAATGATAAAACTATCCTATGGAGTGCATAGACAGGTTCTGTGGGTTATTTTAGTGATTTGAATGCATTGATTTTTCAATTAGAAAGAAAGCATAGATTTTGGATGCAGAGTTCAACACACAAGGCAGAATTATATTTGCACATTTGACACAAATGACTGAGAGAAATTACCCGGTATAGGTACCATTAGCTGATGGGGATCCTTCTGGCATAAGTTAAATAAGCTACCAACCTATTGTAACTAATCATTCCTTGTCTTCTTTAAATGAGGTGAAGGAAAGTTTGGACTCGAATTCTGGCTAATCAGAGACATATCTTAGCAATGGCAAAGGTTGGCACTAACCACTATCGATTGGGAAAATAGTTTATCCAGTATTCATGTTTGTGTAATCTTATTGTGAAATTGCAACATAGACTCAAAAAGAACTTAAAACTTAAAAGATAGAAAAGCCAGAAGAGTAGCTAAGTTTTGGTACCGCGTAGCACTGTTTTATTATTGTTGCATGTACAGAGATACAGTGAAAAGCTTGGCATGCATACCGTTCATACAGATCAGACCATTACACAGGGCATTGAGCTTGAAAAAGGTGAAAGAATAGCACTGTAAAATAAAGTGTAAAACCTACAGAAAGAGTGCAGTGCAGGTAAATGATGACGTGTAAGATCATAGCGAGGTAGATTGTAAGAATAAGAGTCTATCTTATCATATAAATGTCTGATAACAGAAAATAAAAACCGCCCTTGAGCCTGGTGATATATGCTTTCAGTCTTTTGTATCTTCTGCCTAGTGGGAGAGGGGAAGAGGAGAGAAAGTATGGCATGGATGTGGTCTTTGATTATACTGGCTACTTTACTGGGACAGTGAGAAGTATAGACAGAGTCCATTGAGGGGAGACTGGTTCCTGTGACGTGCTGAGACGTTTCCACAACTCTGTAGTTTCTTGTGGTCGCTTGCAGAGCAGATACCATACCAAGACAATATGAAACTAGAGAGAATGCTTTCTGTGGTTACACCAGTAAAAGTTGGCAAGGGTCGACAGGAAGATGTCAAAGTTCCTTAGCCTCCGGAGAAAATAGAGGAGTAGAGAACTTCAAGTATTGCAGGCCTGCCCTATCAGCAAGTTGCTCATTGGTGGAGGATCTGCACAAGCTGTACTTGATGCAGACTGTGTTAAGTGCCTGCTACAGAAAAGTGTCAGAGTTGGTGTGCAAAGACGGTGTGCAGTCTAACAGTGAGTGATTGTCATAGATTTTTTTATTGTGATCGCAAAACCCTGTTGGAC
Source organism: Mobula hypostoma (assembly GCF_963921235.1). Lineage (NCBI taxonomy): Eukaryota > Metazoa > Chordata > Chondrichthyes > Myliobatiformes > Myliobatidae > Mobula > Mobula hypostoma. The sequence goes on along the minus strand of NC_086103.1, from coordinate 65,109,416 downwards.
ATTGGTAATGTAAAGTATTGCATAAATGTAATATATACAATTCACTAGTTCATTGGAAAGACTAACGGCATGGGAGCTGCATCGCTTCTGTTGTAGTGAGGATTAGGCCTCATGTCATGGGCTTGCCTGTTGCAGCAGTCCAGGAGGGGAGACACTAGACGAGGTGTGGTGCAGTGTCCACACTGGATTGGGGTCTGGCCCATCTCCCTAGGCGTGCCCTCCATTGTTCACTGGGTGGAAAACAAGCTGGATTGCATTTGTGCATATGTGTATGTGTGTGTGTGTGTGTGTGTGTGTGTGTGTGTGTGTGTGTGTGTGTGTGTGTGTGTGTGTGTGTGTGTGTGTGTGTGTGCGCGCGCGCATACATTTGCCTGTGGACTGCTGAGAACTGATTGTTCCTGCTGACACCATCCCATACACCATCAGTTTACAGAATGTGTCACTCAGGGACTTGGGCTGTACATTTTTTTTGTGCAACATACATCAAAGTTGCTGGTGAACGCAGCAGGCCAGGCAGCATCTATAGGAAGAGGCGCAGTCGACGTTTCAGGCCGAGACCCTTCGTCAGGACTAACTGAAGGAAGAGTGAGTAAGGGAATCCCTTACTCACTCTTCCTTCAGTTAGTCCTGACGAAGGGTCTCGGCCTGAAACGTCGACTGCGCCTCTTCCTATAGATGCTGCCTGGCCTGCTGCGTTCACCAGCAACTTTGATGTATGTTGCTTGAATTTCCAGCATCTGCAGAATTCCTGTTGTTTACATTTTTTTTGTGTGTGACTTTACGTTTACTTGCTGCCTTATTTGTGTTATTTGTGCCTTGTGCTGTGCATAACTGTGGGTAATGTGCTTTGCACCTTGGACCAGGAGGAGCACAGTTTTGTCTGACGATATTCATGGGTATTGTATATTCATTTGATGTATGGTTCAAATGGTTCCATTTAATATCAGAGAATGCATACATTATACAACCTGGAATTCTTGTTCTTTGCAGGTATCCAAGAAAATCAGAAGAGTAACTTGAAGAATGAGTAACCGTAAAAATGTTAGAACCTCAAAGCCCCCTTTTCCTCCTTACCACTCACAAACAACAGCAAACCATCAAGTGCCTCCCCCCCCACTGATTTCAGCAGATAACATCAGCACTCACCACTCACCAAGCAACCAATAGCAAAGCCCCGAAAGAGAGAGCACGATCTACAGTGAAACAAAAACTAGTCGTTCACCCCGACAATCCGACATGCTCTCTCTCTCTCTCTCTCTCTCTCTCCCTAATACAGGAAGAGAGAGGTGTCACACAGGGAGAATAGAGACTAACAAAACAAAAAAACAACTCGTTGATTGTGATGTTAAAGTCTGCCAGGTCACTTTTTATTCCCCAGAGTTCTCTGACTCGAGCATCGGCAATAAACTCTCCCCCACCACAGAGACAGAGAGAGAGAGAGAGAGAGAGAGAGGGAGGGAGAGAGATTTGAGTACAGAGGTCCTGCTGAAAAGTCTTGGTCCAAAAAGTCGACTGTACTCTTTTCCATAAATGCTGCCTGCCCTGCTGAGCTCCTCCAGCATTATGTGTGTGTTTGTGTGTTACTTGGATTTCCAGCATCTGCAGATTTTCTCTTGTTTGTGCTTCAAGACCAACGGTATAGTTGTGGTTGAATGATAACTAGATGTGAACTTGTATTGTTGAGATTTCTTGGCTGTGACATCAACATGGATGTACCAGGAAAACTGATGTTCACTCTGAGGAACTTAAGGCTCTCATCCTCAACAAAATTGATGTAAACAGGGGCATGTTAACCCAACCCCCACAACCCTCCATTACTTTTTGAAGATTGACCAGCTCCTTGGTTATGTTGACATTAAGGGAAAGGTTGTTGTCATGATATCACGTTGTTAAGCTCTCAATTTCTTCCTGTACTCCGACACATTATTATTTGAGATGCGACCCACCACAGTAATATAATTTACAGAATCTGGACATGCTGCCAGAAGTGTACAGGGAGTAGATCAAGGGGCTGGTAACACAACTTTGTGCAGCACCAGTGTTTAGAATAATCAAGACAGAAGTGTTGCTACCTATCCTTACTGATTTTGAGCTGTTAGTTTGAAGGTCAAGCTTCCATTTGCAGACGGAGACATTGACTCCTTGTGTCAGGAGTCTGGTGATGAGTGTGCTTGGAATAATAGTATTGAAGTCAGAACTGCTGTCAATAAACAATAGTCTGACATAGTTGGAGCCACACTTCCCTTTACCTGAATATCATTTTGTGGTAGAAGAGAAGGGAAAAAATGTTAAGAAAATTGTGGATTGAAATCTACATAGAATCTTTAAATTCTGGTGGATTCAATATAATTCACTAGAGTGTTCAGTCATCCCACCTCTCCCGGAAGTTCAGGGAGTCTCCTGCTGTGAATAGTGGCTCCCTGATGCCCGCAAATTATATACAATATCACGGAAATCAATTTTTTTGAGAGTGAGCATGGGAAAGCAAGTGAGAGAGCAAGAGGGAAAGCAAGCGAGAGAGCGAGAAAGCAAGCGAGAGAGCAAGAGAGTGTGCGAGTGACCACGAGAGAGAGAGAGAGAGAGAGTGAGAGCGCGCCATGGCAGAGTGTTCCAAAAAAAAAAGAAGATATAAAATGTACGTCACCCCAGACTACACTAAAGGGTACCCCTGCCTAATAGGGGTCAAAAATAATGGCAGTGTTGCTCGCTGCCCTGTTTGCAACAGTAACTTTTCTATTGCCCATGGTGGGTTAAGACTGTAAAGGACATGTTGAGGTGAGTTTAACAGGTGTCATTTGTTCATTAGCATAGCTGACGTTATTTAAACTAGCTGGCTAGCTGCTAAGGAGCTACTCTATTGTAGACATCCCACCTCTCCTGGAAGTCCCGGGACTCTCCCGCAAATTGATGATGCTACCTCCCTGAAATGAGTTTTTGCAGGGTGGGATGTCTGAGTGTTGAACATTATATTACTGATGCCTATTTGTCCTTAGTGTTTGACGTTAAATGCATTGTAAATACTGAGTAACATTAGTTCTTTTCATCTACTTCGCATTAATTTCCACTGATAAATGAAATGAAATGATGATTGATGAGTATAAACGTTGATACTCTGACTTGTATTTAACCATACCAAGAAAACACAAGAATTTTTTTCCCCCTCCATGAATTCAAAACAATCAGGTGCTTAATTTCTTTGACATCACTGATAATTTGAAATTATTCATGAATATTTTCAAAGTATATTTATTATTAAAGTTCTTATATGTCACTATATACAACCCTGAGATTCATTTTCTTGTGCACAGTCACAGTAGAAACAAGAAACACGACAGACTCAATAAATGACTGCACCCATCAGGATGAACAAACAGCTAATGTGGAAATGACAACAAGCTGTGCAAATACATGAATAAATAAATAAAAATAAACTGCGGCATTTTCCAGGGCGGCTCTTTAAGTCCACCATGGTTCTATCTAGCTTTAAACCTGCTTTCCAGTTTACTAAATCAGACGAAAATTGAGTATCAAATCAGAAACAACAAAATGAATTATACCTTGACACACCTTCTATCCATGGATGATTTGAAATTCTGTGGTCCTTCATCAGTAAAGCTAAAGCAATCAATTCAAATAGTAGAACTATTTTCAAAAGATATAAACATGAACTTTGAACTGGATAAGTGCAGAACATTAAACATAAAGAAAGGTACAATAGAGCTAATCGAAGACAAAACACAGCAGCAGGATACAATGCAGCCGATGGATGAATATGAAACGTATAAGTATTTGGGATATCAACAAGGAAAGAAAATAGGTCATAGTGCAATAAAGGGAAAACTTTTAACATAATTAAAGAACATTTGCCAAACAGAGATCAACAGTAAAAATAGAACAAAGACAATAAATGTGTTCGCTATACCCATATAAATGAATTCTTTTGGAATAACATCTCGGTCTGAAAGTGATCTGGAAAATTTACAAAGAAAAGTAAGAAATGAAATGACATATTTCAGAAAGCATTATGCACAATTGAATGTGCTTAGATTAACACTACCTAGGACAGAAGGAGGAAAAGGAATAATAGACATTAAAAATCTACACAAAAGTCAGGTAGAACTTCTAAGGATATATTTTCATCAACGAAAACATGATTTTGCACTCCACATGACCATATGCACTTCTGACTAAATGCACACCACTAACCTTAAATGAGAGCACAACCTAGAAAAATGAAGAAATTATCAATATAGAAGAAAACGTTAACCAATGGAAGAGCACAACCCTCCATGGAAGATCTCCATATGATCTGAGCAGACTAGATGTCAACAAGGAAGTTTCGAATGCATGGCTCAGAGTTGGAGACCTCCTCCCAGAAACAGAAGGGTTTTTTTGTGGCACAAAAGGACCAGGTGATTAACACAAAAAATTATCAAAAATATATAATAAAACACCAACAAATACAGCACAATAAATACAGAAAATGTCAAGAGAAAGAAGAAACAATCCAACACATTAGAAGATCCTGGGGCAGTTTAACTCAATTTGATTACTTACACAGACACAATCAAGTGGCAAACATCATTCACTAAAATCTTGCTTTAAGATACAAACTCATAAAAGGTATCATACCTTATTATAACTACAAGCCTGATCCAATTTTAGAGTCAGAATACCACAAACTATATTACAACCAATCCCTAATTACAGATAGGGCAATCCATAATAACCATCAGAGATAACAATACAGGATAAACAAGCAAGAACAACTTACTTAATAGACATAGCCATTCCCAACTCACATAACTTACAGAAATCAATAAGTGAAAAACACCAGAAATATGCTGAATTAAAAGAGGAAATTGAAAGACTTTGGAACATGAACAGGGTAGACATTGTCCCGATAGTAATATCTACAACTGGTATCATCTCAAAGGCACTACACAATAGCATGAAACAGTTAGGGCTACACAGCTATGCCTGTACCTCAGGTTTTACCAGCTTGAGCTAAGAATAAATAAACAAACAAACAAACAAACAAACAAACAAATAAATAAATGAATGAATAAGGAAATAAACAATAAATATTGAGAACATGAGATGAAGTGTCCTTGAAAGTGATTCCATAGGTTGTGAGAAAGTTTCAGTGAAGGGTTGAGTGAAGTTATACACTCTGGTTCAAGAGCAGGATGCTTGAGGGGTAATAACTGTTTCTGAACCTGGTGGTGAGGATCCTAAGACTCTTGTAACATCTTCCTGGTGGCAGCAGCAAGAAGAGAACATGGCCTGGATGGTGGGTGGGGGGGGGGAGGGGAGGAGTCCTTGATGATGGAAGCTGCTTTGCTGCAACAGTGCTCCTTGTTGATGTGCTGAATGGTAGAGAAGGCTTTATCTGTGATGGACTTGGGCTGTAACCACTACTTTTTGAAGGCTTTTCCATACAAGGGCATTGGTGTTTCCATATCAGCCAATATACTCTCCACCGCACATTGACAGAAGTTTGTCAGAGTTTTAGACGACATACCGAATCTTTGCAGACTTCTAAGAAAGTAGACACACTGCTGTGCTTTCTTTGTCCTGCTGGACACAGGACAGATCTTCTGAAGTGATAACACCGAGGAATTTAAAACTGCTGTCCCTCTCCACCTCCAACCCCCCGATGAGACTGGCAGATGGACCTCTGGTTTCCTCCTCCTAAATTCAATAATTAGCTCCTTAGTCTTGCTGACATTGGGTGAAAGGTTATTGTTGTGGCACCAATCAGTCAGATTTTCAATGCTGATTCTTCACTTCCTTTGATTCGGCCAATGACAGTGGTGTCAGCAGTATTTTAAATATGGCATTGGAGTTGTGCTTAGCCTCACAGTCATAAGTATAAAGTGTGTAGAGCAGGAGGCTTAAAAAACAGCCTTTTGGTGCACCTGTGCTGATAGAGACTCGAGAGGAGATGTTGTTGCCAATCCAAACCGGATCTGTAAGTGAGGAAATCGAGGATCCAGTTGCACCAGAAGGTTTTGAGGCCAAGGTCTTGAAGCTTTTTGATTTGTTTTGAGGGAATAAGCATCCTGACACCTTCACTGTCCAGATGTTCCAGGGTTGAGTGAAGTGTTGTTGACTTGTTGAGAAGGTAGCGAATTGGACCAGATCCAAATAACTTCTCAGGAAGGAGTTCATATGTTTCATCACCAACCTCTCAAAGTACTTCATCACAGAGGATGAAGTACTACTAGACGATAGTAATAGAGGCAGGTTAACACGTTCTTCTTCGGCACCGGTATAATTGAAGTCTGCTTGAGACAGCTGGGTACTTCCAACCTCTGAAGCAAGAGATTGAAGATAACAGTGAACGCTCCAGCCAGTTGAACACACAAGTCTTTAATACTAGGCCTGGTACCCCACCTGGGCCAGATATTTTCTGGGACCCTCTTGAAGGTTGTTCTCGCATCGGCCTCAAAGACTGAAATCACAGGGTCATCGGCAGTTGTGGGAATTTGTGAAGGGGCTTCCATGTTTTGACAGTCAAAGTGAGCATAAAAGGCATTGAACTCATCTGGGAGAGAAGCCTTGTTGTCACCTATGTGGCTTGCTTTCACTTTGTAGGAGGTGATAGTGTTCAAGCCCTGCCACGGCCGTTGAGCGTCCTTCAGTGATTCAAGTTTGGACCTGAATTGACACTTCACACACGAGCTGGATTTCTGGAGATTGTACCTGGATCTCTTGTATCTTACTTAGTTGCCAGATCTGAATGCCACTAATCTGGCCTGCAGTAGACTGAAGATCATCCAGAGCTTCTGGCTGGGAGAGACTCTGAATGATTTTACTGGGACACATTTGTCTACGACTGTATTTACAAAGCCTTAGACAACACGTATTCGTTCTGATCCTCTGTTGAGTCATTGAACACAGCCCCATCTACCAAATTGAAGCAATCTTGTACCAACTGTTCTGCCTCTCGCGATCTCCTCTTTGTTCTCCTTATTTCTGGAGCTTTGCTCTTTCACCTTGCCTGTATGCAGGTAGGAGGAGGACAGACAAGTGTTCAGATTTCTCCAAATGCAGTCTAGGCTTGGAAAAGTAGGCATTCCTAATCATAGTATAGCAATGGTTGAGTGTGTTGGAACCCCTGGTGTTGCAGGTGATATGTTGAACTTTGAAGTCTTTGACAATGATTTGAAATGTGCCAGGTAAAGTAATTTTTGTTTACTGATGGTGGCACTTAGTACCTCAAGTGCCAGCTTAATGTTGGCCCTTAGCAGTATGTAAACTGCAGTCAGGATCACGGAAGAGAACCGTCTTGATAAGTAGATTGGTCAGCACTTAGTCATTAGACGTTCCAGGTCAGGGGAGCAAGGGGGCAGGAAGACCATTGTGTTCATGCACCACGAAGAGTTTATCATGAAACATAGACCCCCATCTTTTGCCTTCTGTAAATCAACAGTCTGGTACATTCAACGTATCAAGAAGCCCTTGCGTCTTGCCATCGTTTCCAGTATGTATTGAACAAGCCATGTCTCCGTGAAACAGAGAACGTAACAATTCCTCGTTTCTCTCTGATACAGCAATTTAAGTATAAAGTATAAAGTAGTTTGCCCTTAGGTCCTCAATCTTGTTCTCCAGCAACTGTATATTTGCTATCAACATGCTGAGTAGAGAAGGTTCATTCCATAGAGTTTCAGCCTGGCTTGGAATCCACCCTTCCTCACTCTCTTTCGGCCGTGGCGATACACCTTCTGCTTAAAGGTGCCATACCTGCATGTTTGAGGGTTAGGTCCCCCGAACCCTTCAGAAGATTGTGAAATTGATAGTTCAAAAGTACATTACTTAAAAGGAACTTCCAGGCTGCAAATTAGAGTGAGAGTCATTCAGAAGAAGTATGTTCAGAAGGTTTGTAAACAGGCTATAGTATGTTGCTGTGTTTCACCAGTGCTATCTTGTAGGTACAGATGTAAATAACGTGAAAAATACAGTAGATTTGTAAGAATTGCCTATTTCTACCTAGTTGTGTAACAAATCCTTTTCTTCCCACTCTTCTTTTGCAGCAATATTATGGAAGTATCTCTAGTTAATCTCAACTATCCAATGGCAATAGAATGTAGTTTCATCAATAGAGCACATTTATTTACTCATAAATTAGATGTTACTTGGTAGTCCAATTCCCATTAAAATTAAATGCTTTTCAGAACAATTGCATAATTTGCTTATTGTTCTCAGCAAGTCTAGTTTAACAAGTATTGAAATGTTCATAATCCAGCACAAAATATAAATGAGATTGTCTGTTGATAATTTAAATCTTAAGCTCCTAAGGCTTCAGTTCATTTTAACAAATTCAGGCAGACACCCAGGATACATGAGGGCAAATTTATGCATAACTGGACAACAGATTCACAGCAAAAAAGCTGCTGCACCTTTCTCTGATTTCAACTTTGCTCTGGTATAAATTGTCAGTTCCTAAATAGTTCTCCATGTTTTAAAGTTCCCTCTTATAACATAGCTTTACTGCATTTCATGATGAATGGTAAGAATTTTTCTGTCAGCTGAATGTGTTCTGCCTTTTTAAGGAATGAAAATATATGATAATTATCGTTTAGCTATATCCTCCAGCACTATTTCAGATTACATATGCTCTGATTTTATCACCATTTTGTACCCACCAAGAAAATTCACTTGTAAAAGAAAATACTTGATACAGTCAGTTTCTATATTACAGCAAAAATGAAAAGATTACCTGAGGCATCAAGAGCTTAATATTTCAGAGAATAGTAAGTGTGGGAGTGAAATGAAAAAGAAACTAGGAATGCAAAGGGAGTGTACAGAATATTTTAAAAATACAAGATAATCCAAAAAGATGTATAAATGAATAAAATACAAAAGAGCCTCTTTGGGACCAAAAAGATAGCCTATGTTTGGAGGTATAAAATGTAGGCAAATTTCTTCCAACATTTTCTGTGTTTGTCTCTGTAGAAGATTGGGATCATGCTGATGTTGTAGAAACATGAAATATGGGTTAGGATAAGCATAATTAAAGAGGAAGTATTAAATCACTTAGTATCTGTAAGATTGAGTAAGTCATTGGATAAGGTTGAAATATATCCCAGGTTGTTAATAGTAGCAGGGAAGGAAATTATAGTGTTTTGTAGCATCATATTTCAATACATCCCAGCTACAGAACTGGTTCTCGAGGATAAGTGGACTCCTAGCATGGACTTTTAATGTAAATGATGCATGGGATAAGCAAAATACTTGCATGTCACTTGGTTTAACTTTAGTAATTGGCAAGTTGTTGGAATCATGCTTAAGGGTAAAATAAACTTTCATTTAGTTAGGCATATATTAATTAAGATCAATCAGCATATATTTGTTAAGTAAAAGTTATACCTGACTAAAGGTGAAATTCCTTGAGGAGGTAAAAAAGAGGGTTGATAATGGTGATATATTTGATGTTACCTATCTCAATTTTAACAAGTCTTTGACTAAATCTAACATGCAGGATAGCCAAAATATAAAAACCAAAGATATTTAAGGGGATGAAGGAAATTGGATCCAAGTCTGTCTCCGTGGCAGGAAGCAAGGAGCAATGATTGATGGTTGCTTTAGTCACTGAAATCTTTTTACTCGTGGGTTCCTCCAGCTTTAGTACTACATTCCACGTATTTTGTAATGTACGTTAATGAATTAAATATATTTAAAGAGCTTAAGTACACTTGCAAATGAGTTGGCTGTGTATTTAACTGAGAATAATAACTTTAAACCACAGAACGATATCTGGTCAGTTAGACCAAAAAGCAGTAATGGACCATCAGTCTAGAAAGGTGATGCACTATCAATTACTTCAAAAGACTGGAAGCAGAGTAAATACTGAAAGGCTTTTATTAACAGTAAATGGACCAACGTCCATGCTGATTATCTGTCCTGGACTGAGGGAGGAGCAGTGACACAATCACCTTTATTCAGGGGTCTGTGGGAGGAGCCACAGGAGCAGTCAGCAGAGGGGTGTGTCCAGGCATGTCCAGACAGGTAATCCAGTTACAACCTATATATATGGTTTACCACAAAAGGTGAGAGAGTAATTTAGGGAGATAATCACACAATAAATAGAAGGCTACAAGAAGTTGAAAAGCAGAGGGATCTTGTCTACATATCCTGAAAAGATGGTTCAAAATGGCAAACAGAATGTTTTCCTTTAATAGTTAAAACATAGAAAAATAGGGGAATTATTCTAGAATTGTACATTAGACCTCGGATTGAGTATTATACACAGTTACTGTATTATACAATGTTACTGAATATTTGCAATTAAACTAAGAAAGGTGTAAAGGACTTTTGCAGAGACGTGGTTAGGTCAGGAAACATCATCTATGAGGGAAGATTGGATTTTCTTTGGAACGGAGGAGCCTGAGGGAAGATATCATTAAAGTGTATTAAATTAACAAGGAACTACTTAGAATATAGAGGAATGATCTATTCATCTAAAAAAAAGACATAGATTTTAAAAACGCAAACAACAGGAATTTTGCAGATGCTGGAAAGTCAAGCAACACACATCAAAGTTGCTGGTGAACGCAGCAGGCCAGGCAGCATCTCTCGGAAGAGGTGCAGTCGACATTTCAGGCTGAGACCCTTCGTCAGGACTAACGGAAGGAAGAGTGAGTAAGAGATTTGAAAGTTGGAGGGGGAGGGGGAGATCCAAAATGATAGGAGAAGACAGGAGGGGGAGGGATGGAGCCAAGAGCTGGACAGGTGATTGGCAAAAGGGATACGAGAGGATCATGGGACAGGAGGTCCGGGAAGAAAGACAAGTGGGGGGAAACCCAGAGGATGGGCAAGGGGTATATTCAGAGGGACAGAGGGAGAAAAAGGAGAGTGAGAGAAAGAATGTGTGTATAAAAATAAGTAACAGATGGGGTATGAGGGGGAGGTGGGGCATTAGCGGAAGTTAGAGAAGTCAAATGTTCAATCCAGCAGGTTGGAGGCTACCCAGACGGAATATAAGGTGTTGTTCCTCCAACCTGAGTGTGGCTTCATCTTTACAGTAGAGGAGGCCGTGGATAAACATGTCAGAATGGGAATGGGATGTGGAATTAAAATGTGTGGCCACTGGGAGATCCTGCTTTCTCTGGCGGACAGAGCTTAGGTGTTCAGCAAAGCGGTCTTCCAGTCTGCGTCGGGTCTTGCCAATATATAAAAGGCCACATCAGGAGCTAAAAAGATCCAAGAGGAAAAGAGCAAATACTTTTTCACAGAGGAGATCGTAGACAGTGGGCGGTAGGAACTTATTGAGGGAGGTGGAGGCAGAAACTCTTTATGAATTTAAAAAGTACCTGACAATGGACCTGGTACTGGAGGATGAAATTAGGTTGGGCAGCATTTTCACAAACTGTCCAAATTCAATGGGCTGTATAGTATCCTGTGCTGTAAGTTGTCACTGAAGATATGATGTAATTATATTGATGAAAAACTCAAACAAACATCAATGTTAGTGTTAATTTTGCAAGAAATAACAATTGTGATAATATCACAAAATACATTTTTGGGAAGAATGCTGAGCAGAAGTCATAGACATGCAATAGTTCTAACATTTCAGATTGTACAATGTTTTCATGTGTCATGGAAAAGAATATTGTGTGAGCTCAGTGCTCTTCAAGGTATTGGGTCTAAGTGCTCGTTGAATAAGATGTGCGGACACACAGAGGTGACGGTGTTTGTCATGTCAGATACAGTGCATATTGATGTCAGTCTGGACCTCAAATAGCACTGGAGGATTGAGGACTATCTGGTGCTTGCTGAGAGGTCACTGCATCACTGCTGTTGGGCAGTTGTGACATGTTGATTTTTCTCAGTTTCACCTTTTTCAATATTTTATCTATTACTTCACTCAACAGACATTACTCTGTGTTTCTCCCAATCCCTGTTCTGAAACAAATATCCCCTCAGATTTGCAGTGGATAACTCTTTGTGGTCCCAATTCACCTCTTCTGCTCTTTCCCAATTGTCTGTTCAGACACCCAAGATTCATCTCCACACAACCCTCCCTTGATTATCTGTCCAGATCCTGCAGCTCGCACAAAATCAGTTCCTCTGGCATTTTTCCCCACCAAATGTCCCGCCTCCAGTTTTCACATCCAATCTATACCACCAATACGCCCACATCCTATCCAGCTGGACATCCCTGTTGATTATCCACTCCTCACACGAAAACACAGCAAATAGGAGTAGGCCTCCTGGCCCCTCAAGCCTGTCCTATCATTCAATATGATCATTGCAGGTCTACTCCAGGCCTCAACTCCTCCTCTGTGCCAGATTCCCAATCTTTCAAAGGTTTATCTACCTCCACGTAAATACTTCTAATGATCCAGCATCCACAACTTTGGGGCAGAAAATTCCAAAGATTTATGACCTTCTGTGAGAAGCAATTGCTACATGCCTCAGTTTTAAATGACTGACTATTCATATTTAAACAATGTCACCTCATTCAAGATCCTCCCACCACAGAAAATATCTTGACATTGACCCTGTTTAGCCCCTTTAGGATCTTATGTGTTTTAATCAGAGCTTTCCACTTCATACAAAATTTGTTCACATCCTCCACACACAGGACCTCTTCAACATATGTTTCTATGTATTAAAGAAAGTTTAAGCCATACAGTACACAACTGTTCCAGTTACTGACATTACCCTTAACATTAATCACTATTATAAATATTCTTAATCCCTCTTCATCATATTTTAATAATACAGAAGGAAAAGAGTGGAATTTCATCCTCTGACAAACTAGAATTAAAATTCAGAAATACTATGTGTTTAGCATACAATACATACATAGGGAGAATTTCTAGTTCAAAGTCCTTAATAACAGATCAGATGTGTACACTTCTTGTTAATCAAATTGTGTATGATTTTTCTTATTGGACATTTTAAGTGAGAACTCCAAAGTTAACTTCAATTTCTTACTTATCCAAGCAAGTTCATTTGACTCAATGCTGGAGTTTGCTGGTCTCATTGTAACTAAAGCTAATTTTAAATGGTCAATGCATCAGTGCTATGTATGTCATAATCCTTGCATTTGGGAGTCACTTAAATCGCAATCAGAACTCCTACAAGCAGAACCCTGTTGATGTAAACAGTAGACATTGAGAACTTTCTACCATGAAGTGTATCACTTTGAAGAAAATAATAATGAGTGAGCGGCAATATACAGGTGAATCTGAGGCTGAAATAATTTTGCTCATTGTATTTGAATTTCTGTTTGATAATTGCATTGATAACACAGTACACCTATTATTATAATTCATTTTAAATTAAGAACATCATTCAAGTCAATCAGGCCATCTTTGTTTGACTGAGAAGTTTTCAGTTTACTTCCAGTAAACCACATTGAGCAATAAATGCAGCTTTGTTTCACTAGAAGAGTTTTAGTTATGAAGCTATTAGTGCACTGAAACAGGGTTTTTTTTTGCTGCTTTATGAACATTTCCCTTCGCAATCTTTCATCTCGTCATAACATGCAAAATGTTTAGTTCCCTGAAGTGTGTAATTGTAGGGGTGGAGTGTAGGTTTTAACACAAAGGTAACATTGTCTACAGAATGGAAACTTTCCAGAATATGCCTGTGATATGCTGGTGAGAAATAGTGTGGTTGATCATAGGATGTTTATATTTTAGCTGTTCTAATGGAACATTTTTACATTCATCTGTTGCTTTCACGTCAGCTGTACAGTAAAAGTTGATGGTCACATGTGGCTTGAAAGGAAATTGGCCTGAAGCTGAAATTAAATGATTCAAACCTCAGCCTTTTAGTGTGTGAATGATGATGGTGGTTAATATAATACGGAAGACAATTTAATAAAAGTATTCCAGATGAAGACCACAATATCATTAGACATAAGATCAGAAATAAGCAATTTGGCCCATTGTGTCTGCTGTGTCATTTGATCATGGCTGATTTATTTTCCCTCTCAACCTCATTTTCCTGCCTTCTTCCCATAACCTTCCCATAAACATACAGCTGTGGAGGCCCGATCATTGAGGGTGTTTAAGGAGGAGATTGATAGGTTTCTAATTAGTCAGGGTATAAAGGGATATGGGGAAAAAGCCGGCAACTGGATCTAGATGGGAGAATAGTTTAGCTCATGGTGGAGTGGCAGAGCAGACTCGATGGGCCGAATGGCCTACTTCTGCTCCTTTGTCTTGTGATCTTGTGAAATCAGAAGCTGTGCTTGACAGCAGAGATTAGGGCACATCTGGGAGTTTTGGATGCTGCCTTCCGTTTGTGGAATAAGACGGCTCTTAGGCTTGTAAGAGCTGCACTTTCCTGCACCATCAGGAAGGCAAAATAGGATTATTCACAGGGAATTTGCAACCTTTTCTGTGGCACCAGAGGCACCAGGAACATGTGGCAAGGCATTCAGATCATAACGGACTGCAAGTCTACCCTGCACATCAACGTCAACTGATAGGTTAAATGTCTTTTACACATGGTTTGATGCACGGGACAATGTGCCAGTGAGGAAGGTACCACCTCCTCCCCATGGAACAGGCACTCTGGCTGGTTGCAGCTGATGTGATGAAGACCCGAGCCAGGATCAACCCACGAAAATCTGCGAGGCCTGATAACATATCCAGTTGGGTACTGAGGGACTGTGCAGCCCAGCTACTAGAGGTTCTAACAGACACCCTCAACATCTCTTTGGAACAGTCCACTGTCCCTGTAGACTATAAGGCAGCCACTATCATCCCAGAGCCCAAGAGGACCACAGGAACCTCCTTTAACGGCTAAATTCCAGTGGCAATGACCTCAACAGTAACAAAGTGCTTCAAGCAGTTCGTTAATGATCACATTAAATCCCATCTTCCTATTACATTAGAAGCTTTCCAGTTTGCTAATCACTCAACTTGGTCCGCTGACGATGCCATAGCCTCTAACCTCCACTCCAGCCTGTTCCAACTGGAAAATAGTTTCTCATATTACCAGAATGCTGTTTATCGACTTCAGCTTAGCGGTTAATATGATCATCCCTCAGAAGCTGGTAGGTAAAATGCCCTCGTTGAGTTTCAACATCTCTTTGTAACTGGATCTTGGACTCTTGACAGAAAGACTATCAGTCTATATTGGCAGCAACATCTCTAGCTCCATCTCACTGAGCACTGACAATCCCTGGGCTAGGTGCTCACCCCACTGCTGTTTAAACAGCAGACATATACATATATTAATTCCTTTCACAACAAATTCTACAGGGGCACAAATGAGAGCGTTCTGACTGGCTGCATCACTGCCTGATATGGGAACTGTACTTCCTTCAATCTCAGGACTCTGCAGAGAGTGGTGCGGCCAGCACAGTACATCTGCAGATGTGAACTTCCCACTATTCAGGACATTTACAAAGACAGGTGTGTAAAACGGGCCGAAGGAGCACTGGGGATCCGAGTCACCCCAACCTCAAACTGTTCCAGCTGCTACCATCTGGGAAACGATCTGCAGTATAAAAGCCAGGACCAACAGGACAGCTTCTTCCACCAGGCCATCAGACTGATTAATTCATACTGAGACAACTGTATTTCGATGTTATATTGACTGTCCTGCTGTACATGCTATTTATTATAAATTACCATAAATTGCACATTGCGCATTTAGACAGACACGTAATGTAAAGATTTTTACTCCTCATGTATGTGAAGGGTGTAAGTAATAAAGACAATTCAATTCAATTCTCCAACATCACACTTTTAAGCAAATTAAATCTCATTCAGTCACTTATCAAGGTCCTTGCAAAAATAATTAGTTCTTCCAGAAAATCAAATTGAGACCCTGCGAGTGAGAAATAAAATTATACATCCGACCAAGTTAAATCCTTTACATCTTGAAGCATTTTGCCCTGCACTGGTTCTTCGATCTTGGGTGGTTCGCCATCTTGTTTCTTGGTTTGTTGGATGAAATGGTGGGCATCCACAGAAAATCAATTCACAATACTTATACAAAAAAAACCTGACCTGAATACAACAGGATTACAATCCATAAGTTCTTGTACACTTTCTATTTTGTACTTCAAAATAACTCAGTATCACACTGTCATTTCCAAATATTTCTCAGTTACAACATTACTGAACATATTTTACACACAAATTTATATACTTGGAACAGTAAAAGTTTTAACTCACCAAATCCCTTGATGTGATTTAACTGAACTAATTCCCAGTTTCATAGTAGAGATCTTGGACACTCATCTATGCCGATATTGTCTCATTATAGCTGGTGCTCCTTATAACCGTAGCTTCAATAAATCCTTTATCAATATTGTTTTTCCTCCATTGATTTCGCCCTGAGGATTTCTGGTAAATAGGGTAGAGATACTAACTAATAATTCCACTTTTAACAATTTATATCTTTTGTTAGTTTCTATAGTTCATTGAGTTTCTGTTGCTTGTTCATGACTGCATCAGCCACACCTTGTTCTTGTATAGCTATTTTTTTCAAGTCGTTTTTTTTAAATTCAGTAAACCTCGTTTTCATCCTTCCACATGTGGAGCTTTTTAACATTACATCTTTGGGTTTAATTAACCTGGGTTACAGTGTGCTCAGGGAATGAGCATCACAGACACTGTCTCCAAATATTTTTAGACCACCTGTGTTAAAGATATCTGAAGAAATATGACATGTGTGAAGTCACCCAAGTGGCAGAGAAAAGGTGTAAATTTAGAAAGCAATTCAGGTTTATTAGGAATGGTCCAGAAACATCAAGAAGTATGACAGAAACACAGGGTGAACTAGGATCCATTTCTCTGCCTTAAATTTCTGCGACAGATGACTGTTTTTTTCTGCAGCTCATGGTATGCCTTTTTAGCATTTAGGAATTTTACCTTTGTTTTGGAAATCCTTTGTATTTTAGAAATAGTTTCAAATTTGGAAACCTTTTATAAGATAGAAATCCTCTGTGAGTTTTAAATGTGATTTCAGAATTTTATCCAAATTTAAATGTGTATCACTAAGAATAAGTGAACTGTGTTTTTAACTAGATGTGTGAAAGTTGCAGTAAGGACCCAGCACTCAAATAATGGGTATTGGCAGCTAAACATGCTGTGGAGAATAAACAGCGAAAGGAACTAGTCTTTGAAGATTGGATAATTACTGTATTACCTACCTTTAGTGAGAGTACTTGTGGATATTTATATCAAAAAGGGCTTACGGTCTTCTTTTGAGTTCAGAACTTCACAGTCAGCAAACCCAATATGATCACAGTTGCCACTGAACATGGTCACATTATACCAAAAGATTTAATTTTAGAAAGAATTATTAGTTAGCAGTAGTCCAACTCAGAGTGTGCTTGACAAGTGCAATGGCACTCCACCCAGTATGGTAAAATGGTTGACATCCTGGTTCTGGTGGTTGCTCTGGTCAATATTATGAATGTATCAATAGTATATGGGATACTACCCCGACTGCTCCTGAAATTGAATATGATAAATATGTTATTCTTCAGGTCAGAGACTGGAATGATGAAGCGACTGAACATAGAGCAGGTTGCAGATTAGACAGACCAAATCCTGCTATACAACCCTGCCATTTTGGTACAGATGAAGATACAGATACAGTTTTTACACTATCTTGTCCTAGATCATAAAAAAAAACTTGCACTTCTAATAGGAACACCAAATGCTTGCTGTTGGATTTGTACTATAATCAAACCAACAACTGATACAAATGCAATGGATGAATGAGACGTACATTTTCAGAAAGCAGCTGGACTATCATCAGGGTAAAATAATTAGCGTGAAATTGAGTCACAAACTAAAGAAAATCTGCAGATGCTGGAAATCCGAGCAACACACACACACACACACACACACACACACACACACACACACACACACACAAAAAAAACACAGAATGCTGGGGGAACTCAGCAGGCCAGGCAGCATCTGTGGAAAAAAGTACAGTCCTACCGAAAGGTTTCTGCCCGAAACGTTGACTGTACCTTTTTCTATAGATGCTGCCTGGCCTGCTGAGTTCCTCCAGCATTTTGTGTGTGTTGCTAGAGTGAAATTGAAACATATTTTGTACAAATATTATAACTATATACAGTGAATCAACATCCTAACCATTGTGGGATAATGGATACTGAACCAATGTTGCAAGGATTGACTTTTCATATGTATAAATCTTGCATAGATCTGGCAAATTGCTTCTGATTACACCCACCTCTTGTAAGTGACAGACATTACACAGCTTTATAGCACCTGGTGGCTTGCAATGTCAGTGGACCAGACTCCCACAGGGTTTTTGGAATAGTTCAGAAATATTTTTTGCAGGAGTCTTTCAGCCTTCAGCCTCCACAGGGAATAGCAGACATTTGTGCACTTTGATGGTGTATACTGCACAGCTGACACACTGGATGAACATTTGACACAGACTGAGACTATCATAAAAAGGTTGACAGACAGAAACTATATAATCAACATTTTTAAAAAATCTCAACTGTCAGATAGAAGTAAATTTCCTAGACATATGAATTACCAAACAGGGACATGGTTTAACCCTTGAATTTAGACAAAAATTGCTCAAGTATGCAAAGACGCTAAAAGCCTGACAATCAATCCTTGGATTGAATTATGCTAAAGCCTCCATACCTGACTATGCTCAATTGTCAAAATTATTATACGACAGAGGTTTACCAAAACATGTAAAACATTTTGTTTTTACCTCAGAAGATTGATGCTCTACAGAAACTGATGAATGCAGCTCAGCAAGTAATAGATCTCTGGACAAGCGGCCAAACAAAATCTCTTGTTCTGTGAATGTGTGTTTCTCCAAAGACCACTGCAGCCATTTGTTATGATGAGGGAGATGAAACTCCCGCCCCCATACACTGTGCCACATATAATTTAACAGAACAGAAATTTACTGCTTAAAATGATGTCTTACTAAGGAATTCCATACATTTATTGCAGTAAGATCACTGCAAGAGGACAAACCAATTATTATACAAGCAATTTGTGGCTTTGACAAATTATAGCAAATTACAAACAAATGAATGGAGACCTACTATTACTAGATATGGGAAATGGAAAACTCTTTTACAAGGACAATACCTTAAAGTGGGAATAAATTTCTGAGAATTATGATTTATGATCCTGACCAGTCATAGAAGATGCAGAACTATCTTCTCCATGACCTAATGCAGCAAGACAACCTTTAGAGCATTATTTTCAAATATGGTACTGTAATGGATCACCAAGGAAAATCCATGAAGATGGATCCACTCAATTATAATTCCTGCTTCTGATGATAAAAAGAATATTTTTTCAGAACTGAATTTGAACCACATGAGTTGCCATCTAAAATAATTCCATAATTATGTTAGCTAAATTTGCAGGGGCTAAAACCCTTGAATTACTTTTAAAACAAGTAAATACAACTGAATCAATCTTGATATGTATTGACTCTAACTATGTTAGGAATGTGGTAAAAGAGATTTTCCCATCTGGTCAACTACCACATGGAGAACACACGGAGGTAAACTACTTCCACATTTGTCCACGTGGAAGAATTATTATTGACTCGACTATTAGCGCAGGTGTTACAAATCCTGGGGCATACTGTAAGCCACCTATACAGCTAAGGAAATAAACTAGTTAATGAATAAATAAAACAATCTGTCGGGATGGACCTTACTATGGCAAGGGAGGCCAGTGGTTTGGTATTAACTAAGCAGTAAATAAAAAAATAACCAAGGTGATGTTTTAAGTATTCTCCTAGACTGAGATGCTGCTGAACCCAATTTTAAAGGATTTCCAACAGGGTACAAATACGAAATCGACGGTGAAGGAAAGGTTTGGGTATCTCACCCTAAAAAAGATAAGAAGTTTATACTTTCTGTCCACAAGTGGGAAGCACTGACTCAAGATCCCCCACCAAGGATTTGGACTCCATCATGGTGGTGGCAAGCCCCTCATGCAAAATCAGCCATGTTATACTGGTGGCCTTACACGTTGAATGATTGTAAGCAGTTTATTGCAAATTAAAAAGGCTGTCTGGTCTATAATAAGGGAGCAGTCACAAGACCACCTCCTACAAGACAAAGAAAACCAACTGCACCAATGCCAGTGTGGCAAATTAATTATATAGGCCCATTTATATCAAGAAATAGTAGGGGACAGAGGGTCCAGTGAGATGGAGGAAATGAGCGAAATACATGTTAGTAGGGAAGTGGTGTTAGGTAAATTGAAGGGATTGAAGGCAGATAAATCCCCAGGGCTAGATGGTCTGCCTCCTAGAGTGCTTAAGGAAAGTAGCCCAAGAAATAGTGGATGCATTAGTGATAATTTTTCAAAACTCGTTAGATTCTGGACTAGTTCCTGAGGATTGGAGGGTGGCTAATGTAACCCCACTTTTTAAAAAAGGAGGGAGAGAGAAACCAGGGAATTATAGACCAGTTAGCCTAACGTCGGTGGTGGGGAAACTGCTGGAGTCAGTTATCAAGGATGTGATAACAGCACATTTGGAAAGCGGTGAAATGATCAGACAAAGTCAGCATGGATTTGTGAAAGGAAAATCATGTCTGACGAATCTCATAGAATTTTTTGAGGATGTAACTAGTAGAGTGGATAGGGGAGAACCAGTGGATGTGGTATATTTGGATTTTCAAAAGGCTTTTGACAAGGTCCCACACAGGAGATTAGTGTGCAAACTTAAAGCACACGGTATTGGGGGTAAGGTATTGGTGTGGGTGGAGAATTGGTTAGCAGACAGGAAGCAAAGAGTGGGAATAAACGGGACCTTTTCAGAATGGCAGGCGGTGACTAGTGGGGTACCGCAAGGCTCAGTGCTGGGACCCCAGTTGTTTACAATATATATTAATGACTTGGATGAGGGAATTAAATGCAGCATCTCCAAGTTTGCGGATGACACGAAGCTGGGTGGCAGTGTTAGCAGTGAGGAGGATGCTAAGAGGACAGGGTGACTTGGATAGGTTGGGTGAGTGGGCAAATTCATGGCAGATGCAATTTAATGTGGATAAATGTGAAGTTATCCACTTTGATGGCAAAAATAGGAAAACAGATTATTATCTGAATGGTGGCCGATTAGGAAAAGGGGAGGTGCAACGAGACCTGGGTGTCATTATACACCAGTCATTGAAAGTGGGCATGCAGGTACAGCAGGCGGTGAAAAAGGCGAATGGTATGCTGGCATTTATAGCGAGAGGATTCGAGTACAGGAGCAGGGAGGTACTACTGCAGTTGTACAAGGCCTTGGTGAGACCACACCTGGAGTATTGTTTGCACTTTTGGTCCCCTAATCTGAGGAAAGACATCCTTGCCATAGAGGGAGTACAAAGAAGGTTCACCAGATTGATTCCTGGGATGGCAGGACTTTCATATGAAGAAAGACTGGATGAACTGGGCTTGTACTCGTTGGAATTTAGAAGATTGAGGGGGGATCTGATTCAAACGTATAAGATCCTAAAGGGATTGGACAGGCTAGATGCAGGAAGATTGTTCCCGATGTTGGGGAAGTCCAGAACGAGGGGCCACAGTTTGAGGATAAAGGGGAAGCCTTTTAGGACCGAGATTAGGAAAAACTTCTTCACACAGAGAGTGGGGAATCTGCGGAATTCTCTGCCACAGGAAACTGTTGAGGCCAGTTCATTGGCTATATTTAAGAGGGAGTTAGATATGGCCCTTGTGGCTACGGGGGTCAGGGGGTATGGAGGGAAGGCTGGGGCGGGGTTCTGAGTTGGATGATCAGCCATGATCATAATAAATGGCGGTGCAGGCTCGAAGGGCCGAATGGCCTACTCCTGCACTTATTTTCTATGTTTCTATGTTTCCGGCTTCCCAAGGCAACCTACCTTATCAGAAACCTAATATATATATTCTTGTGATAATTGATCTTTGTACGAGATATATGTGGTTAGTGTCCAGGACTATTTGTAGTGAAATTGCAAAGATCACAGCTTTCCAAGGCTCCATATTCCCATATGATGGGAACCCTGCCTGCATACATGCAGGGGGCCTTCCTTCAGCGGTAAAGGCTTTCAAGTCATATGTGAACAAACAGGCATACAAGTGGAGCACAGCGCTCTATTTCACCCACAATTGGGAACAAGGGAATCAAGCAATTAAGGAGGCCTGGCAAAACTGGTCTGTAGTAGAGGCAATACTAGTCCCTGTGATTTGTAATTGTCAATAAACAAAGTATCAATTGTGAAAATAGGAGTACACAAGAACTCCCATTGTAAGATACAATGTCCACTTAAATACATTCCTGGTTGTTAACTCAGGTGAACCATCGCTTACACCCAATATAACTCTCTTCAAGGAATTGAGAGAGCTTATAGGAATTCAAGAGAAAGCAAAGGAACCTGAGAAGAAAGTTTGAAGACCACATAAAGGGTACATGGTCCAAAAAAAGAAATTCCATAAAAATAATTCTGACTCTAGTTTCTGTCCTGAAGTGAAACCTCTTTGCCTCATTGCCCAGGTTATCAATGTGGTAATCTGTGGTAATCAAAACCGAGAGGTGAATTAAGACTATAAGTAAAACAGTCACAATGGATAATGTCAAACCATCCCCATCAGGATTTATTCCTCCATCTTGTGTGGAATTTTTATTTTAAACCAGTGCTTGTGTCCACTACAAAATCCCTAAATCCCTACACTGCAATGGGGGGGGGGGGCAGGGTGGATGAGATATTTTGAAAAGATGACACACATGTTTAGATATAGAAAGAAACATAAAAACATAGAGACTCCTATTCACTTGAAGAAGATCTCATGCATACATTGTCCAGTGATAATACATGCAAAAATTCATTGTTGTTTTGTAGAGTAAGAAAGACTCAAACTGCAGGGAGAAAAGTTGCTCTTGTTATACTTCACTTTAAATGTTTGTGCTTATAACAATATTATTTAGTGCTACCTTACTTACTATTTGCTTTTTAGCAAGCAAAGTTGTATTTACTATGGAAATTGTCTCACCTGACTTGGACACCCCTAAGACTCAATGACTCAGAGAATATTAGATTAAGAAGGTCTGCAAGTAATGATGACTCTATTTCAAATATCAGCAAATGACCCTTACCTCTTGGTGACATGTGGAATAATGCACTGGAACCCTTAATCCCTGCCTCTGGCAAAATGATTGTCCCATCCACTTAAACATTCACTCTGACTGTAACATGACAATCTTCTGCATTTCTGAGTTATGTTTTAAATGGTTCAGCGAAGCACTTGATCCAGGACTTTGCATGGAAAGATAAGATGGAAAGATGCACTGAAGCAGAAGGTAAGATAAAATGAAAATGTTTTCATCCCTGGTAAACTGAAACTATGAAATTCAAAAAGTTTTTTTGAAGGGACTTCAGTCCCATAGACTATTGTATCACCCTATTTCCTATTTGCCCCTAATTAAACAGTTATGAATAGTTCATGCTGTGGTACAAATAATACCTTACAACAAAAATTAGTTCTGACTTATTCATGTCCTTACAAATTCAATCATTTTCCAATAGGTATCAACTACAAATTGAAAAGCGGGGTAAATAAGTACATGACAAATCTTACTGATAGAGACCAATTGATAATGCTAATGTAATGTTTTGGTTCATATTTTTACTGCTATGCTTGTAGGTATTTCATTTTAGTAATTCTGTAAGAACAGTCTGTTCTGCTCTCAGCTTGTTCGGGTTTGTGCTGAGACAAGAGGCTTGTTGTACAACTTAGGAATGTGGTGTCAGCCAATCAGGATGGTAGAATTGGGGGAAGGTTCTAAAGACTGCTGGGAGGAGAGGTCTTGGTTGGCGGGAGCTGGGAGAAGACAGGAGGGAAGGTGGTGGAGGATGCCATCCTGTTGCACAAGGTGCTTTGCGCAGATGGATAGCTTCAAGGACCAATAATCCTGTGGGAGAGCTCATTTATTCAAGATAAATTTTGAGCAACCTTCAGAAGATGGTGTGTGCTTTCACACAGACCGAGGGTGAACTACAGACAAGTTCAAGGTTTGAGCTCCATCATGCACATGTGACTGTTTAAGTATAATGAGACCTTGGTGTGTTTTTTAAATTTCTTTCCTTTAATAACTGTTTGCTTAAGTTAACATTCTTAAATATACCTTCGTATGCAGCGTATGATCTGTTATTTCTTGCTGAGAGGCGATTCCCAGGGGGAGTAAATCACACTGCTTTGACACAAACTGGGGTTTGGGTGGGTGAGACATCCCAATCTCACAGATTTGGTGGGTCCAAAGTCATATACACCCTAGGTGTATGAGGCCTAAGAAAGGTGGATTTCTCACAGCGGAATCTGGTGGCTGTTTGCAAGGATCTAATGAGCCACATTTCCAGAGATGCACTCAGGGGGTTTCATTAAATTTTGGGGTTACACTGGTGACATTACTCCTCCAAAGATACAATGTTACATACACATATAGACCTTCAATCATTACTGTGTACTTAGTTGGATGGTGTTATAATCAACAGGGTTGAAAGCAATTTGCCCCTTGATTATTTTCATGATATTTTATTGGAGTCTTGCCTTGACAGTGCTCACTTTCATAATAGCACTGATGGACCTTCTATTCATTTGAATGAACAGAAGCATTGAATAATTGATATTATTTAAAAGTTACTTTAAAGGTATTAATAAGATTTTGCTGATATAGAATGTTATTTTTGAGTTTATCAGGCATGAACCTAGATACAAATGATTTACACACACTATTTACCTGTAGTATTCACTTGTCAAAATCCCACAATATTTTCCTGCAGAAAACTTAATGAAGTCCTTAGTTATCTACGTATATTTGCTTGTGTGAATGGAACAATGTGGTAATTGCACTGTATTTTGTTGTTTTCAGTTTCAGTCCTTATTCACTACGTCATGCGAGTGAGTCTGCAATTAAACCAAGGAGCTAGGATGCTATACCCTGACCCACATGTCATTTTTGAATGGAGTTTTGCTAACTGTCTAGCTGCTATTACAACACTTGAACGAGGATAGTACAGAAAGTATGAATCACAGGTCTGAAAATAGACTCTCTGAACTTCAATAAAGGAAAGTACAAGGTATGAAGATGTATTTGCCTAAATTAGACTGAACAAATATTTTCAAAGGTAAGATGGTGCAAATGTTTTACAGTTCTTTGTAAAGCTACGTTCCATTGAGAGGTAAAAATGATCCATTTCTGACGAAACAAAGATGCCACTGCATTATAAATCAGGGCATATAATGTTGTGAATGTTAAGTCATAGGCCAGAATACTGAGAACACTTTACAAGCAACAAAGAATGGGTAATAAAATGTGTGAAAATAAATTACAGGGTCAACTACTAAGAACAATGAAAAATGTGTTCAAAGCTTTTACCAGTATGCGAATGAAAGGGAGTGACTAAATAAATGCTTATCCCTTAGTAAGAGGAGACTAGGATAGTAATAACAGGAAATGAGGAACTGGCAGAGACTTTGAACAAATAATCTCTCTTCATGTCAGAAGACACTGAAAGCATCACAATAATAATAGGATCAAATGGGAGGAAGGTGTTGAAAACAACCATTATCACTGAAGCAAGAGTCAAGCATTAAACAATGGCTTGTATACCAGGACATTGTTCATCGTCTGCAGCTTGGTGTTTAAAACAATCATCCTTCAGATGCTTTTCTTTTTAAAATGTGTTCTGTATGATTGTAAGACTCTACTGAACAACAAGAACTATGGGTACAGGAGGTCCACCGCATCAGTGACTTGTTCGTAATTCAGAACTGCCCATTGGGGTGTCAAAGGAGCTGGCGCCAGGAGCTGAAGTTGGAGAAGAAGAAGCTGGTGCTCGGCCGGGAGGAGGAGAAGCCAGCAGATGGGCTGGAGAAGGTTTGGAGGAGCTGGCCTGGATGCAGACCTGGCTACTGCCGGCTACATGAAGACATCAGAGTTGGTCCGTGAAAGCAGCGTGCAGTGACTGTCTTGGACTTTCTCTTGAGATTGCAAGACCCCGTTAGACATTGATAATGTGAGATGCTGCAGGCCTGCTTCCCTTGTTTGGTGGTGAGACAGGCGAAGAGGCAGCAGCGTGGCCTCATTCGTAGCAAGGACAAGGCCCCAAGCGTGCTTGCCTGCTGCTGCAGTCCAGGAGCCACAACACTGGAGGCGGTGTAGTGTGGAGTCTGTGTTCAGTTGGAAGCTGGTCTCTCTCATTAGTGCTGCCCTCCAGTGTTCAGCTGGTGGAAGGACAGGTTGGATTGCCAGGAGTTGTACCATCAATTTGCATGTCGCTCAGGGACTTGGACTATACATGTGTTGTCTTGCATAACGATGTGTGAGAGTAGGTTTTTTTTTCTCTCTCACTAGTTTGAATATATGACATGCACCTCAGCCCCAGAGGAAAACTGTCTCATTTGACTGTATCCATGTGTGGTCTTAAACTTGGTTTGATTTGGTGGGTGAAGTAGCCTTACTGGGACTTAACACCCCTCTCTGTAACAACTTGAGCTCCGTCATGCTGAACACAGGTGCCCGCTGGGGTTGTGTGCTCAGTCCACTGCTGTGTGTCAGGGACGGGCTGGTGTTCAGCTCACTGCTCATTGAGGTTTATTCATCTGTTTTGAACTGAGGCTGTAGCTTGCAACAAATGGGCTGTTGGATCAGCTCTGATGGTCCCGTGGCTGTGAACTTTAGCTTATTGACATTCAGCATGGAGTAGGCCCTTCAAGCTGCGCTGCCCAGTAACCCCTGACCTAACCCAAGCCTAATCACTGGGCGATTTATAATGACCAATTGACCTACCAACTGGTACATCTTTGGACTGTGTGAGGAAACCAAAGCACCCAAAGGAAACCCAAGGCGAATCCAAACCCTATGCGATCATCCACATACGCCAAAACTCCAAACACCTTTTTATTTTATTTTATTAACTTATTTGTAAAATAATATTTCTGTTTATGTGCTGTGTGTAATATATGTTGTGTGGGTGCACTATGGTCTGGAGAAAGGTTGTTTCGTTTGGTTGCATACATGTACTGTCAGATGACAATAAACTTGGATATGAACCTGAAGGCAAACTAAGGGAACATGTCCCCTGGTCCCGATAGCTTGTATATTGGGGTTCTGAAATAAGTCGCTGTGGATATAGAGGATCCATAATCTATGCATTTCCAAAGTTCTTGGAAAGATCTCAGCAGATTGGAAAACTGCTGTTCAAGGAAGGAAAGAAACAGAAAGCAGTAAGTCACAGACCAGTTGGCCTTACAGCTGTCATTGTTTGAATCCATTGATAAGTAGCAGGTGGGTATTCGGAAAATCATTATACAATCAAGCAGAGTCAACGTGGTTGTTTTAAATGAAAATTATGTTTGCTAGGTAGAGCTCTTTAGAAAGCAATGAACAGACTGGATAAAGGGGTATCAGTAAACGTAATGTATTTGAATTCCCAAAAATTATTTGATGATACCAAATAAGAGGAGACAGTTAATAGATTGCATGAGCGGGTACTCTTCAAGACATTGCCAGGGTGACACCGCACATTGCATTTTGCATAAAATAATGATGTGGATTGAGGGTTGAATTCTGAAGCCTCCGTTGGTCTGGTTCGACCATGGGTGTTGCATCCTTGCTGCCGAGATGTGAAAAGCCAGGGCAGAACAATATGAAAAGCCAGCTGTTGCCCATGTAGCAATCTCCCCCACTCCACGCATCTGATGAACCTAAAGGAACGGCAGAGACCCATACAGTTTGGTAACAGCAGCTTCACAGGAGTTGCCAGTCAGCATTGAACTCAATGTAGGACTGCTTTAGGGAATCTAGCTCCAAAATTTGCTCCCAAGGCCTTCCCCATGAGTGGGTATAGCTGCAAGGCAGCAGAGGTTTACTATCAGGGTTCTCCTTCTCCTAGATGAGTTACCAACCATGGCTGACAAGGGCACCATCTGCCCAAAAGGTTGTATAAATAACAGTGAAAAGACAGACTGGGAAAATGAGTCACTCCTCGAATGGTAAGCCATGACTCATGAGATGCATTGTTGTTTAAAAATATACTTGCAGTCAAGAACAGTGGGTGTTACAGGCCTTTGTTCTGTACATGCAAGGATGACCAGGTGGAAGGATATCTCAAGAATCAAACACATTGTATTTTGCACTTGATACAATAGCAATACACGCCCACTCATCCTCTGTGACCATGACCATTTTTGGAGGGTCAAGATAGTCAGGTAATCATGTAGAACTCTATGGTCCTATGTATATGCTTGAGATGGGGGGGCGGGAGGCGGCGGGTCATCATTTGTTTCAGTGTTGCCAAGTAATTTATACTCTAAGTTGGCTAGGAATACCATCTTTAAATTTGTTGATGACACAACCATTGCTGGTAGATTCTCAGATGGTGATGAGAGGGTGCATAAGAGTGAGGTATGCCAACTAGTGGAGTAGTGTCGCAGCAACAACCTGGCTCTCAACGTCAGTAAGACGGAAGAGATGATTGTGGACATCAGGAAGGGTAAGACAAAGCAAAACATACCAATCCTCATAGAGGGATCAGAAGTGGAGAGAGTGAGCAGTTTCAAATTCCTGGGTGTCAGGATCTCTGAGGACCTAACCTGGTCCCAACATGCAGTTATACTGGCAATACTTCATTAGGAGTTTGAAGAGATTTGGTATGTCAACAAATACACTCAAAAACTTCTATAGATGTACTGTGAAGAGCATTCTGACAGGCTGCATCACTACCTGGTATGGGGCTGGGGGGGTGGAGGGTGGGGCTGGGGGCTACTGCACAGGACCAAAAGAAGCTGTAAAGGGTTGAGAATGTAGTCGGCTCCATCTTGGGCACTAGCCCACAAAGTACCCAGAACATCTTCAAGGTGCGGTGTCTCAGAAGGCAGCGTCCATTATTAAGGACCTCCAGCACCCAGGCCATGCCATTTCTCGCTGTTACCAGCGGGCAGGCAGTACAGAAGCCAGAAGGCACATACTCAGCGATTAAGGAACAGCTTCTTCCCCTCTGCCATCCGATTCCTAATGGACATTGAACCCTTGAACACTACCTCACTTTTTAAATATGTATTATTTCTGTTTTTTGCATGTTTAATCTATTCAATATATGTAATCTATTTATTTATTTATTTATTTATTTATTTATTTTTAATTATTTTATTATTTTCCCTCTTCTAGCAGCTATTGTATTGAACTGCTGCTGCTAAGTTAACAAATTTCAAGACACATGCCGGTGATAATAAACCTGATTCTGATTCTGATTCTGTCTAGTCATCCTAATGCCTACCTCATTATCAGTTGTTTCACTATATCAATACCTGTTTTCAGTTATCTTGTGCATTTCACACACTCCTTGTAGTACTTTGATCTCTTATCCTAATCTTATCAGTATGCCATGGATTGGAATTTTGATCAGCTTCAAGGAGTTGACTGGAATCCAATTACACAGCCCTTTGATTCTGCAGTCTTGAGAGGGCCCATTAAATCAACATATCACATGTGAGCTGTCCCTGTATTTAAAAAGATATCAATATACATGTACTGTATACGTTGAGGAAGTAATCATCATTTTACATAAATACAGTAATCATTTTCCAAACTACTAACGTCAAGTAGCTGACTGCTGTGTGTGATATTGTTGGTGATGTTTTCATCAAGAGTGAATGTTTTAATGGACTGTGAGCATTTTGTGTGCGTGAATTGGGTGTATTGTATAGAATTAATATCACATTGCAAATCACAAAATTGGGACATTCTTGCTTTATGAAATTAGTTTATTTGTTGCCTTCCAGTAGTTTTAACTTGATCTGTTTTTCACAGATAACAACTGCTTGCCATCTCTCATAATCAAAATCAAAATCAAGTTTTATTCCAACTGTCTTGTATGGCACAGTATTTATCGTTTTTTGACAGCAGTACAGTACAGCAGATATAAAATTAGTATAAATTGCAAAATGAATCAATAGTGTAAGACTAAAGAAATGATAAGGTAGTGTTCATGGACTGTTCATAATGTCGGGGAAGAAGCTATTTCTGAATCATTATATGTGGGTCTTTAGGATCCTGTACTTCTTCCCTGATGATAGTAATAAGCGAAGGGAAGTCCCAGATGGTGAGAGTCCATAATGATGGATGAAGAATTACTTTGAAGATGTCTTCAACAGTGGGGAGGGCCTGCCCATGATGGAGCTGACTGTGTCTTCTCTGCAGCCCCTTGTGATCCTGTGCATTAGAGGCTCCAGACTAGGCTGTGATGCATCTAGACTGTATGCTCTCCACTGTACGTCTATAGAAACTTGCAAGAGTCTTTGGTGACATATCAAATCTTCTCAAATTCCCAGCAAAGTAAAGTCACTTACATGCCTTCTTCATGGCTGCATCAATGTACTGGGCCTAGAAGAGATCCACGGAGATCCTGACACCCAGGAACACATATCTAGTATTTGGGAATTCATAGGCAAATTGCCACACATCCGGGTACTTACTCAGGCTAGGCCAGTAGGAAATGAGATAATGTTTTGATGGAGAGTGGGAAAACAAGAGGTCAAGGGAAACACCCGGAGATCCTGACTGTGGAGTGACTCTGATCATAACTATGATTATAGGTGGTCCCAAGATCCTGCAATCTGTGGCAGCCGCTGATCAACAGATCACAGCAGAGTCCAACTTTACAGAGGCCAGAGGCCAGTCCATATGGATTCCCCTATTATAAATTTCATGGGAGAGGAACTTGAACTTTTAATGATACCCTCAGCAGGAGCGATAGATTAAATCCAATATGGTTTACTATTTTCAGTGTGATGTTCGTGTCATCTAGATGTGAGTCATTCACTAAGGTCATAGACTTCAATCTTTTGGCTCATTTTCTTTGGGTAAGGAATTAAAACAAGTTGTGTATACATGTGGTAGGCTTGAGGGGGAAATGAAGTGATAAACAAGTGTAAGTGAATCCATTATTTGCTCATGGTTTATAATGTGGGAAATGTAATGTATGGGAAAAAGAAAAGAAAAAGAGAAAATTATTTAATTACAGAAAGAATTTTGCTGTCCTTGTACATGAAGCACAGAAAACTTGAAGATATAGCAAGTTATTAAAAAGACAATTGAAATATTGCATTTCTTTGCAGGAGAATAGCATGAAATTCTAGGAAATCTTGCAACAACTGTACATAGTGTTAGTAAGATCACACTTCAAGCACTATATACAATTTTGGCCTTATTATTAAAAGAGCAATATCCTTGTATTAGAGATAATTCACACAAGGTGATTATTGGAACAAAGGGTTATCTTCAAGCAAAACTGAGGCAAGTTGGACCTTCACTCGCTGAAGTTCGAAAAGGTGAGAGATGAAGTTGTTGAAATGTATCAGATTCTGAGGAGCCTTGACACATGCTAAATGCTGGAAATGTATTTCCCCTAAACGGAAAATCTCCACTAAGGAGCATGTTTTCAGTATAATGTTTCACCCATTCGACTCATTTGAATCAGACTGTCACAAATCTATGGAGATTTTCATCTCAGAATTGTAAAGGGTGAGCTATTAAATATTTTCAAGACTGACAGTGATTTATTTTTGAACTGCATGTGGCCTATGTGACATAGTTAATTGGCAGGAAAGTGGATTTGAAATTGAGATCAAATTGACTATGAATGGTAAAAACATGGTCAAGGGGACATTTGTCCTCTTCCTAATACTACTACTACTATTTATTGTGCTGTTATTTGCTTGGACATAAGAAGTAAATTCCCAATGTATGTTGATATGTATTTGACTTGAATTTAGTTTGAGTCAGGTTAAAATCTCTCAGTTAGCTTGAGCGGTATAGATCACAAAGATGGTTCTATGTGATGGAATTTAGCCAATTTCACCAAAGAAAACGTTTTGTGATGGTATTGGGTCAATTGACAGTTAAGTTCTAAACTCAAACAAAGACTTTAAGACTTACCTGATATAATTAGCCGCAAGTATCCTGACTAAAAGGAGATTATACTGTGACTGCCTAATCTACAAACAGTTGTTAATTTCCCTGTTTATAACTAAAATAACAGGGCCCAGAAACACTCACCCTTGGGACTCAAACTTTCTTTTTATTTTCCTTGTGCACAAGGAGGACCGTATGCCCACCGTCACCCACATTGTTCTGAAACCAGGACAGAAAACTTATTATTTTTATACATAATTGGCTTGTCAAATGAAGATATTGACCACTTGGTAAATTTCATAGCTGGAATTCTCGCTGAATCAATTGTCATTCAGCATAGAGGTCAGTCGAAACTTGAAGCAGACAGTCGATGATATTTTGAAGTTAGTAAACACAATTGTGCCTTAGTTGTTTGGTATGTTTCACATCCTTCCATTAATCTTATCTCGTCTGCCTTTAGCACCCCTATTGTGTAAAGGGGTGTCGTGTTTTAGGAAGACCTTTCTGGAATAGTCTCACTACTGAGGCTTAATTCGTCTGGCATGAGTGCACACTGCCACAGCCACCTCAACATGTCTCATCTGTAGTAAGCAGAGGTGTCTCTGTTGGTCTCACTTCAAAAGACTCGCATCACTACAATTGCCCCAGGCTATCTTGCCTGGATGTTTTGTTTAACCCTTGCCTTATCACAACTTCCAAACTTCCAGCTAACAAAGTAGTTTAAATACAGTCCTGATGAAGGGTGTCGGCCCTAAACATCAACTGTTTATTTAATTCTAGAGATGCTGTCTGAGCTGCTGAGTTCCACCAACATTTTGTGTGTGTTGCTTTGGATTGCCATCATCTTCAGAATTTCTCATGTTTATAATTTAAACACAGTTCATTGATTTTTAGTGATACAAGTTTAAATCCAAGCAACATTCTAAAATATATTTAAAACTCACAGGGGATTTCTATCCTATAAGAGATTTCCAAATTATAAACCATTTCTAAAACTCAAAGGATTTCCAAATCACAGGTAATACTCCTGTATGCTAAAAAGGCATACCCATGAGATGCAGATGAACCAGTCATTCATCGCAGAAATCGAAGCCAGAGAAACGGATTCTTGTTCGCCCTGTGTTTCTGTCATGCTTCTTGATGTTCCTGGACTATTTCTAATAAGCCTGAACTGCCTTCTAAATTTACACAATTTTTCTGCCACTTGGGTGACTTCACACACATGTGATATTTCTTCAGATACCTTTTAACACAAGTGGTCTAACAGTTTCTGGAGACAGTTCCCAGGTACCCAAAATTAATACTGTGAAGCTGACTCTCTGAGCACACAAACCTTCCTACTATTAACAGATCAGCTGTTGACATGCTAATTGATGTTGTCTATCTGTTCTGCAAGCTTCCTTGAACTAAACAACTCAGACAGCATTGTCTGTTTGAACCAAGCCAAATTATGTCGCTCATTGTCTTATACTGCACACATTCAGCATTTAGCACAGGTGCTGTGAGCTAGCAGCCTGCTCTATAGACTATGCTTTTGTTTGAAAAGCTCTGTTTTTACTTCAAATTAATAACTGCTTGCCATTTACATTGAGAACTGTCGACTGGCTCTTATTTACGGCCAGAATATAAACCAAGAATGTTAGCTAGAAATTTAACTTATTCAAAACCAACACTTTGATCATTTGTTTAGAAATCCAAGCTTGGCAATAAACAAGGCTCCCTGACCAAGGACAGCAAATATCCATCACCCACCACCCCTCCGTGAAGTGAATATTTCTCATCTAGCTTCTCTCTGAGGATCATTTTTGTGAACAGACTGCTGTGAAGATTCCTTCGGAAAGTGGACTGTCACTTCACCAATGCTAGAAGAGCTCTTAGTCCATCCTTAAAATGTTCTTCCTCGCAAATGGTTCTTGCCATTTCCTTGATGCCTATTTGGATCACTGTCTTTGCCACCATTAGTTCATCAGGTCAGCTAGGAATGTCTTTCACTGAGCTGAAGGTAGACCATTTCTTCCAGACCGGTGTTAGTTTGCTTTCAATGTAGTGCATGATATTATACAGGTTTTTTGAAAACAATTCTTGAAAATGAGTTATTGAATGTGTATTGCCGGCTTCTTTAACCTAAGGATTAATAATCTCACATTTTAGTTATAGAAAATTATGTTCATCAGTTACATGATCTCACAAAACAATAATATACATGTAAAGTGAGACATTTATTAGGGCACCTGCCTCTACGTGTGCAATGAGGCAAGAAAGAGTGCAGTTCTCTGTGGAGAATTCTGTCTGTACTTTAAATTCTGAACTCCCAGAAAAAGATGTCAGAATATAGGGCAAACACGAGGAAATCTGCAGATGCTGGAATTTTAAGCAACACACATAAAAAATGCTGGTGAACGCAGCAGATCAGGCAGCAACTATAGGAAGAGGTACAGTCAATGTTTCGGGCCGTGACCCTTCGTCAGGACTAAATGAAAGAAGAGATAGTAAGAGATTTGAAAGTCGGAGGGGGAGGGGGAGATCCAAAATGATCCGAATGCAGGGATTGGTTATGTCCTTCCCATGGTATGCTATAGCTTAGCATTGCAATACTGACCATACTATCTGCATAGATTTCTTCCCATTTTAGTGATACTGAGTATAATTGACCAGGTCTTCCCCCCTTTACTTCGTTAATGATTGGAGCTAACTGAGCATTGACACATCTTCCCAAAATGCATAGCCAGTTAGTGATCAGGACTAGGAAAAGGAGTGGAACAAGGATAACATGATCAGAGAGGTCTAGTCTCTGCTCTTCCTTCTTCCAGGTTTGAGGACAAACCGGAGGAATAGGTAAAAGGCAGATGAGACATAAACCACAGTAGTGCAGCTCAAGGATTGGAACTATGGAATGTCAGCAGTGGGGCCGTTGTACAAAAAAAGAAGTCACCAAACTTCAATCCTTACATGGCTTCAACGTTTCAACAAAAGGAGCACTGCAAAAACAATTATTCCAATGGCTAGGGGAATGGTCTATTGGAAAACTGCAAACAAAAATCTTTAACCCAATTTCATAGTAGTGCCAATCCAGGCAGAAACTGTATTCACTGCTGCAAATGTTAAATTTGCAATGGCTGGAAAGGTCTAAGTTACTGTTTCTGCGAGAGCATTAAGCCATTCAGGGACTCAGTACGAGTCTGCAAAGGAAACTTGTGAAAGGAAGTGCCTTGCTTGTCTGATCATGTCAGTTCAGTTACTCTAGTAGTGTCTCAAGAAATATTCATTTAATTTGACTGAGTTTCTTCTAGCTAATATTGACAAATATCAAGTCCTAGAATATTCTGTGTTGCAACTATTATAAATCATTCCTTAAAACTGGTCTTGTATTTTCTCTTGGGATACACAACGGATTTACTAATCAGATTACTCCAAGAGTCGTTTCCTTCATAAACCTTAAAAAGTGGGTGATCCTCTGATAGTGGTACGTCTGAACAACTTTTGTCATCAGAATGAACAGAATGAAGTAACATCAATGCTTCTGCCAGGGAAATAACAGGATGGATTTAATAGAAACTTCTTTTGTTCCTAACGTAAACCTCTGGCCTTCCGCCGGCCAATGTGCTTTTCTACTTGCGACTTCATGGCTGCACAGGAAGTGGCCTAATACAGATCAGAATGTGCTCATTAAAATAAAAGCTGAATGTGCTTAATCAGAGCAGAGCATTCTCAAAATGATTGTGAAATTTGATAATCCTCAGATTATCCTTTATTATACCACAATTCATTAATGTTGCCTCATCATCTAAAAGAGGATGATGAAAAATATCAGGATCAGATTTAAAATTGCCTGTTCCCTTTTTGGTTCTAGAACGCAACCTTCAAAGGCAATAACTCGAATACACTTTGGACACATCCACAGAGTTACCTTTGCAGGTATATTTGTCCAAACTACATAAAGTTTAAAGTCATCTAAGATTACGCTTTATTTTAACATCTCCTTGACTTATTCATCAGACTGCAGGGCGCATTGTCTTTACTTCTCACTCTTCCGACTCCTACTACATTATTTTAACTAACCTTGAATATCCTTTCATTATAGGTACATTGCTCATACACCCAGCAGCCTCTTCATGTCCACACAGAACCTTATATACTGTACATGTTGTACATTGCAAGAGCTGCTGGTTCCCCAGTGTTTGGATCTCATCCCTGCTTCACTCCTGAAATGCAAATAAAAGCTGAAGCCCAACACCTCCTTCCCTTGCCTGATCTAAATCACATTCATCACTAAAGTTCCACCTCAGTATGTTGAAAGACAGACACAATGTGCATAAGCATGAAAGATGCTAATTTTATAGTCTCAGCCTCAGATGACTTTAATTACCAGGTGACTGGCTCTATCTGACCAACAAACTGAGTATCAGTGTCTGCTTTGTCTCCTCCCGATGTCAATGGACACAAAGTATACAAATCATCTGCTTCCAAACTTTGGCTATCTTTATTTCAATAGGACCCACAGCTTTCTTCACATATTTATAAAGCACCTTTTGTCTTTTCTGACTTAACATGTCAGTATTTTCTCAAAGTACTTTATCTCCATAATTTCTTTTTTTTTCAAATTTCATCATGACATTTCTGTAACCTTCTTTACTTTTTATGGCGATGAGCTCTCAGCTTGTGTCATAATTTTAACTTTTGTTTTGCCTTATGTATGTTCATTACCATCCAAGACAACTTAGAAATGTGAATTGTCCCATGACATGAATTGGTGACATATTTGGCCTCAGTCTTCATTATCTGCTCCTCGAATACTACCCCCTGTACAAAATGCTACTTGTAGTCCATTTTTGCATAATCATATCTTAGCTAGTAAAACTGGCCCTACCCCAAATCTGGAACATACGCTCCTGCCTAACTTTGGTTTTTACCATAACTATGCTAAGTGTACCTGAATTTTTTCTTTCCTAATGTATTGTATTGTCCATTTGTGAAATTAGTTCAGCTCCTTTATTAACAAAACTCCTTGGATGAACTTCTTAGATTTCTTTTCACCACCCTTTATTTCCATTGCTTTCTAAATTCATTCCTCTGCCATGCAGATTCCTAAACCCTAATTTTGCTCCTTTGAAGTTGCTGTCAGGTTCCCACTCAATGTCAAGATACACTGTACAGAACAGTTTGAAACAACACATAGCCACTACAATATTGTATGCATGTGGAGAGGAATTACTACTCCATCCACCTTGCTGTTTGATCTGAAATGGAATGTAGGCCAGACTAGTTAAGACTATAGACTTTCTTCCCTTGAGGGCCTTGGTAAGCTGAATTTTTTTTTAAGAGAGAAAACAGGCCTTACGATGTGCTATTACAAATACATTTTTTAATTCAAAATTTATTTTCATTAATTGACTTTACATTACCCAGCTTCCGTAATTCTATTTAAACTCATGTATGGGGTTAATTAATCAGGTTTACTAGCCCAATAACAAAGCCATTTTATTGTTGTAACCTTTTTGATGTGCATTACCAACCCAGATAACTTAGTTGTTAAGTTACTAGTGTGGTGCTAATTTCTGCAAAGGATTAAGACCTTGGGATTGTTTCCTTTTCTATGTTGAGTTCATTGACGCTGGTGGGATTAGCACTTAAAATGGTGCAATTGATCTAGTTCCCTGGGTCTGTGAAGGCTGCTACACGCCTGATGTGTAGACTTCATGAGGGTTAGCACTCAGGATTAACCCCTCAGTTAATTCCAAACTTAACTGAAGTGAACAGCAGCTTTTGGGGTTTCTTCTGGAAATGTAGATATTTCAATGCACCATTTCATCATTAAGGAAAAAAAATAGTTCAGTGCTTGCCTTAATAATTGAATTATTGAATGCTCAAACACATACCCCAAAGAGCTCGAAAGCATGTCCTGAATTCTGCAACAAACATTGGTGCCTATCACACAACCCGCTCCAGTTGACTGCTCATTAAGGGATCAGTTTTAATTGTTTTGAAAGAGCTGACCGATAAGCACAAGGAATGATTGAGGAGGATAGCAGGGAGACATGGGTTAACTGAGGTTCTTGGGAACACTGTGGAATCAGTAGGTGCCACCTGCATGCAAATCTCATTTGAAAGATGGTCTCACCTTCAGGAGTGGGAACACAACAATCTGGAAACACCTTCAATTAGACTGTGCTGTGATTGATTGAAAACATGTCCATCGATTGTCACCTTGTGGTGGAGAGGCTTGTGAATTCCAGAATCTCAATGGCAATGCCACCTGGAGTTTACCCATCTGCCACTTAGCTCTTGGTAGGGTCACTTAGCTCTTGGTAAGTTCAAGAGGGATGTTCCAGACAAATACTGACCTAATTAGGACCTCAATGGTGGAGCAGGCAGAGATGATGACACATTACAACGAAAGTGGAGACAGAGGAAGGCTGCAGTAGTGAAGGGTCCCCAGTTATCTTGCAGTCCGTGTTACTGGAGCCTAATCCTAATCTGTCAACAAACATGTGGTGACTGTCCATGCATCGGCCTCTCTTCATTAAACATCGTCACACACAGGCGTTCTCCATGAAGGGAATCCTTAACATCTCACATATGTAGATCCCAGATCAGTCTCCACAGCCACCAATAGACAACCTTTTAGGAAAATGTCGTACTCAACTCAAGTGATCACACAACATCTGTGATAGAAAAGCTGAACAACGCAGGTGCAGTAGTCAAAACAATTCCCTAAATAAATGTTCAGCATTCCTGCGGCACATGAAAGGGGCTAATATTTGCTTTGGACAATATTTAAGTAATCAATATTGTGTTGGGCATGTTCCAAGGACTTTCAAGACTCATCTGAAATTGTCCTTTTTTAAAAACAAAAATTACAAAGCCAAACTACAACTCTTTCACTTTACCTGCACTCAGCTGCTGTCAGGAAATGAAGAGGCTTGGCTTAAGAGCGGAACAGCAGAGGTGATTCAGTGGTGAATGATAACTTTAACAATAGGCTACAAAAATAACAAGCCATGAGTGGCCACAAAACAAGAGGGAGCAGGTACTAAACGCAACAGGCAACAAGGTAACTGAAGGCTACGAGCAACTGGTTGAGCCTGGCTGGTTCGTATGTGTGAACAAGGAATGTGGATGAGAGATGGGGTTAACTAAGCTGGAGGTGGTGAGCTAGAAATGAGTGGCAGGTGACTCCTATCAGCTGGGTGGAGACTAGGACGTGCCACCCCGTGCAGGTCTGACAGCTGCCTGAGGATCCACCAAGAGACAGTCTCATAGGGAACATCATACTCAACTCGAGGGACGTTCTATGGCCATTCTAATGTTCCAGGACCAGCTGTATGGGTGGAGTGGAACTCCTTAATGAATCAAAGACAGCACCCAAGACTTCTCCCACAGGCTGTCCCCTTCCCAGCCAACCAGGCATTGCACACCCCATCCACGGCGACGTGAATCCATCAACCGGTGAACCGTGTACGCTGGACCACCTCCCACAGCCCTAGATTCCGGAGGTGCAGGCTCAGGTGGGTTGAGTAGTCCATGGACAATGAGTTTGAGGCAGTGTACTTGGAAGGTAGGTGCGATCCTGAGGTTCAGTGGCAGCTGGATATGGTAAGTGACTGGACTGATGCGATTGGTAATCTTGCAGGGACCAGTGAACCGGAGCACAAGCTTGCCGGAGTTGGTGTGCAGGGAGTGATCTCGAGTGGACAGGCAGACGTGGTCCCCAGGCCAGAGAAGTTTGTCTGTGGTTCTCCAGCAGTTGGGCTGATGGCAGTAAGTGCGGTTGGCAGCTGGGATGACTGTCTGTGTCCTCTTCCAGGCATTCTGGCAGCAAACTAGGGCCTGGTGGATGGGATCTCCACCATTGGCTCCTCCACGGAGAATAACTGGGGGGA
The DNA here is from genome assembly GCF_963921235.1 of Mobula hypostoma. Lineage (NCBI taxonomy): Eukaryota > Metazoa > Chordata > Chondrichthyes > Myliobatiformes > Myliobatidae > Mobula > Mobula hypostoma. Next base: position 65,069,649 of record NC_086103.1, on the reverse strand, counting down.
TGGGGTTAGTAGCCATGAAGCACTTTAAAGGGGGACAAACCCATGTCATCCACTCACCCTGCCCCCGCCCCCACCCCCGCCAACTTCCCTAGTGGATACAGATCAGGTTGGTTGCACTTGGTAGATCCAGTTTGGTACAGAACTGGGCCTCGTGGAGTGTTTCAATTGCATATCAAGGACAGAGGGTGATGGTTCATAGTGGTGATTTTTTGAGTCTGTGGTTGTCAATGAAGGACTGCCCATGTTTCTTTTGAACATCGAATTATCTTGCACCACAGGGGACTGGAATGGTCAAATGAAGCTGTTGCTGCAGCACTAGGCAATGTAGTAAATCATGGGTCGAGTTTCAGGTCTTGAGGAAAACGGGAGAATAGATGGCTTTGGGGAGGGGTGTTGTCTGGGAGGAGGTCGATCATGCGGTTGTGCGGTCTGCGAGGCCGCAGGGTGCCACCTTCTCGTTTACTGAAGGCAATGGCTAAGACGTGCTACCGCTGTGGGAGTTTGTTGACGTCAAGGGTTTCCTCTGTCTCCGTGAATTTATAAGGTGAAGAGAAATGAAGTTTCAGGCAGGGTGGTCCCAAACTGAACAGTGAACTGGATGACCAAGTGAGGTGAGAGTCCGGAGCATAGAGCCAGGGGTAACCCAAGATGAGAGGAGTGTTGAGTGAGTCAGTCAGGAGGAATCAGATTGACACAAGGTGCTCTCTGAAGCTCAGGTGCATGCTCTGACCATCCTAGACTCCAGAGGACTTTTCTCAAGGCTGTGATGGAGAAAGGGTGAGAGGTGGCTTGGTAGGGCATGCAAAATACTGAGTCCAGTCCAGAATGTTGTCTGTTGTGCCAGAATCCACCAGAGTCTCCTGTGAGTGTAGAGCCATTGGGATGTGCAGGAGCACGGAGAGAGTGAATCGGGCAACGGTACTGGAATGAGGGATTGCGAATGGAACTGGGGTTCTGGCTGATGATCTGAATGGTTGTTCCATAAGATGTTTGTCAATGCGGAGGGTCAGAGTAACAAGGCTTTTGACGTCAGTGGGTATCTCCCAGGAAGACAGTTCATCTTTCAAGCACACCGAGAGGCTGTGATGGTAATGGGCCAGCAGCACTTCCGCATGCCAGTCAGACTCCACTGTAAAGGTCCTAAATTCCACGGTATAATCCAGCACCGAATATGAACCTTGATATGGCCAAAGTGTGTGATCCACTGCCTCCCTTCCCCTTCCTGGATGGTTAAAAATCTGGCGCATCTTGGCAATGAAATGTTCGTATTTGATGCAAATAGTGGTTTTATTGTTCCAGTTCGTGGCAGCCCAGTTCAGAATTTGCCCAGCCAAGAAAGATGAGATTCAAAATTCAAAGCATGTTTATGATCAAAGAATATATAAATTATACACCTTGAGATTTGCCTGCTTACAGGCAGCCACAAAGCAAGAAACCCAAATAACTCAATTTTAAAAGAAGCAAAGACCCAAGAGCACTGCACAGAGAAAGAGAAAAGAACTCACAGATCATGTAAACAATGGAAGCAAGCCAGTGGAATTCCATACCAGACTGAGTTCCAGATCTGCTCCCGGAGCAGCCGGAGTAGGCCCAGGCCTCGGTCCCCGTCCAGCAGCTGGAGTGGGCCCAAGCCTCGGTCCCGGTGCGGTCCCGGTGCAGCAGCTGGAGTAGGCCAAAGCCTCAGTCCCGGTGCATCACACCAGCACGGCAAAATGAACAGAAGCTGGATCAGTTCACAGGCTCGGTGCCGCGGAGGAAGGAATGAACATTCATGGGAGAGCAAGCAAAATCAGCCCAACCCTCGCTTTCACTCCTGACACTTGGGCCTCCCGTCTGTGGCCCAAAGCCATTCTTGATCGCGTCACATCAGCTCGGCACTTGGAGCGACCCAGCTTCGCATCCAGGGTAGGTGGACGGGCATCGAAGCTCTTCCACGCCGACTCCTCTCTAAATTGCTCACTCCATCTCTGGCAGCAGTACCAACTCTGTCTGTGACCCTGGCTCGAACGCAGTGCATCTCGCAATGCTCCAGAACGGCTCATCCCCCGAATCAGCCTCAATTCTTTGCCTCTTCACTGACTGTGGCAATAGTTCACCACAATTTGCTTCAGAAAAGATGCTATAAGAAATGTTTTTGGTCTGAACTACCAATAAGCTTCGGTAGCAACATCCTAAACTGAAAGGCAATCATGGCTTGGTCCATTGAATACAGAGACGGCTGGAGCTTCAAGTGTAAAATAGACGGGGACAGGAAATTGCAGCATAGGCTTGGAGATCTGTCAAAAATTTCAGGCTTTCAAGCAGTTGATAGCTCCCAGGCTGCATTTCATCTGATGTTTTGTGTTTCTTTGTGGGTTTGATATGAAGCTATATCTTGAATATGAAGATATATATTTCACTGTAAGTTCTTTATAGCATCGCAGAACCAAATAGAAAGTACTGTCAAAGTCAAATAATAGTCACGGTAATTATCTTTTTGTGCAGGAGGCATCAAGCATGTTTTGAAACATTTCCTTGATTAAAACCATTGAATGGTCAGTAAGAAATCCTGGTGCGCTTTATGCTTGTGGATATTAATCAAGTGGTGAATCAATTCACAGTGCTTTCAATTTATTTTGTTGATTTGATCCACATGAACATTACTATATCACAAACTTGACCCTGTAATTTTCCTGAGTTGCTTGATTGTAAGTTATTGATAAAAAACTTGATGGAACGATGATGACTTATTGGTTTAATTACAGTAAGAAGCTAATTTGGGAACTGACAATCTTTGACAAAATTGTTACTGCACTACTTAAAACCAGGCAGTAGCTCTCTAGGTATGACAACCCGCCTCAGAGTACTGAAATGTTACGTTTATCCAGTTATGTTATACGGCTCAGAATGTTGGACAATATCTAGTAACATGAGGAAACAAATTGAAGCAGCAGAGATGTGGTTTTTGAGGAGGATGCAAAGAATATCATACATGAAATGAATATCTAACGAGGATGTCATGAACAGAGCAAACACAAAAAGAGAAATAATGTACCAGATCATGAAAAGGCAACGCAACTTCATTGGACATATGATTAGGAAAGAGGGGTTAGAATGCACGGTAATTATGGGAAAGATTGAAGGGAAGAAAGCAAAAGGAAGGCAAAGACAAATTATGATGGAGACAGCAGCCAGAGAACTGGAAATGAATACCAGTGAATTGATCCACTTGACCCGAAACAGGAGTGTGTGGGCCATGGCAGTTAAAGCTCAAACTGGGCACGGTACCTGATGATGATGATGATGATGATGAGCTCTCAACAAGGATATGCAACAAATCCTCTCAATGACTCTTCATCTGAAGCAAACACAGAAACACAACCAGTTCAGAAGCATCTGTGGAAGCAGAAACCAGTCAACAGTGCTTTCAACATTTCTGTTTTCATTTCAGACTCCCGCACTTGCAGTTTTGTTTGCTTTTAACTTTCAAGTTGGATTTCCCCTGGGAGATATTCAAGAATGCAGCTGCTTGGAACAGAATATGATCTGTAGTTTTCCAATATTGAGCCAAAGGTCTTGGTGAGATATTTGCCTCGAAGTTTATCCCCAATAGCAGAGATGAAGTTTCTTCCAACGTTCACTCTAGTAAAGTCAATGAAGTCAGTTTTGGAGACAGATTATACCACAGCAAGCTTGGTAAAAATAAGATAACCCTTATTTGCCACATGCACATCAAAACATTGAAACATATTCTCAGAATGTGTTGGTCGTAGATGTATTTTATTATTTAGTTTGTTATTTATTAAGATACTGTGCAGTGTAGGTTCTTCTGGCCCTTTGAGCCATGCTGCATGGTAGTGTAGTGGTTAGCACAACGTTTTACAGTTCAGGCGACCCAGGTTCAATTCCCGCCACTGCCTGTAAGGTGTTTGTATATTTCTTCCTGTTGAATGTATGGGTTTCTTCCAGGTGCTGTGGTTTCCTCCCACAGTCCAGAGGTGTTCCAGCTGGTAGGCTAAATGGTCATTGTAACTTGTCCCGTGATTAGACTAGCATCAAAAATTGGGGGATTGCTGGGAGGTATGGCTTGTAGAGGCGAGATGGGCTTGCTGTATGTCAATAAATAAATATTCATCTATGACTAACGCAGTCTGAGAATATGTTGGGGGCAGCCCACTAGTGTTCCGTATGTCCGTCAACAATATAGAATGTCCACAGCTTCCTAATTCTAATTATGGAATTGAAAAACTTACTGATTTAATCAATGACATTTACTAGACTGGAATGATACCAGAAGAGATGAAAAAAATCAATATTTATCACTCTTCCTAAGAAACCTGGAGCAATAGAATGTGAATTACATAGGACCATATGTTTAATGAGTCATATCACCAAGATACTTTCAAGAAATTTGATGACAAAAGCTAAAAGTAAGATACAAGCTGAAATAGGTAAAGAACAATGCGGTTTTGTGAAAGACAGAAGAATAAAGCCCTTAATTCTGAGTGGAGTCATTGGGATGCCGTCATGACGGTGTTTTTTTAGCAGGCTTTCTTATTTTTACAAAGCCAAGTTGCTAGCTCAATGGTCAACCCAGCACGGATGGAAAATGTGCAAGGGGGCTGGCTGGATTCGAACTCGGGAGCCTTCGCTCTGAAGTCCGGCGCTGATGCCACTATGCCACCAGCTGGCCATTTGTGAAAGACAAAGGTACAAGAACTGTGAAATTGATGTTAAGGAAGCTATCAGAATGAGCTATTCAAGTGCAAAAAGATTAGTTTTTTTTTGTTTTATGGACTATACAAAAGCATTTGATAAAGTGAAGCACAATAAGCTATTTGAAATATTACAGGAAACTCCTGATCTAGATTTGAAAGACCTCCACCTAATCAGAAATCTGTACTGGGAACAGACTGCCGCTGTAAGAATAGATGGAGAAGTGAGTCCGTTTATGAAAATCAAGAGAGGTGTTAGACAAGGGTGTGTTTTCTCCCCTGATTTGTTTAATGTGTATAGTGAAACAATATTACAAAAAATAAGAGACATCTTGGGAATCAAAGTTGGCAGTGAAAACATCAATAATTTCAGATATGCGGATGATACCGTGTTAATTGCAAATATGGAGGAAGAACTACAAAACTTAATTGATATAGTTGTTGAAGAAAGCGCAAAAATGGGTCTATCTATCAATTGCAAAAAGACAGAATGTATGGTGATATCCAAAAAGAAGGAGAATCCTATCTGCAGGCTGAGAATAAATAGGGAAGACATAAAACATGTACAGAACTTCTGCTACTTAGGAAGCTGGGTGACATCAGATGACAAGTGCGACATGGACATCAAAAGAAGAACGGGGCTGGCAAAAGACACCTTTAAGAGAATGGAGGGTATACTGACCAATACTAAACTAGGCATGATAACCCGTCTCAGAGTACTGAAATGTTATGTTTATCCAGTTATTTTGGACAATATCTAGTAACATGAGGAAACGAATTGTAGCAGCAGAGATGTGGTTTTTGAGGACGATGCAAAGAATATCATGGATGAAATGAATATCTAATGAGAATGTCATGAACAGAGCAAGCACAAAAAGAGAAATAATGTATGAGATCATGAAAAGGCAACATAACTTCATTGGACACGTGATTAGGAAAGAGGAGTTAGAATGCACGGTAATTATGGGAAAGATTGAAGGGAAGAAAGCAAAAGGAAGGCAAAGACAAATGATGATGGAAACAGCAGCCAGAGGACTGGAAATGAATACCAATGAATTGATCCACTTGACTCGAAACAGGAGTGTGTGGGCCATGGCAGTCAAAGCTCAAACTGGGCATGGCACCCGCTGATGATGATGTCTTTGGAAAGTGAGAGGAAATTCGAACAACTAGCAGAAACGCACATGGTCATGGGGAGACTATACAGACCATTGCAGGAAATGAACCCTGATTTCTGGTGCTATAAATTGTTGCACGAACCACAACGCTACCATACCACCAGTGCATTTCACAGAAGCAATTAGGGATCAATTCTTAGGAATTCTTGCTTCCATCGTATATTATAGTATGTGTGGTTCACACACATACTCAGCAGGTAATGGGAAGAATTAACTGTAGTGCTGAATGCCATAATGAAAAACAAAGGACCCACAAGTAGCATGTTAACAAAATTTGTGCCAAACATGAGAAAATCTGCAGATTTGGAAATCCAAGCAACCCACACAAAATGCTGGAAGAACTCAGCAGGTCAGGCAGCATCTATGGAAAAGAGAAAACAGTCGATGTTTCTGGCCGAGACCCTTCATCAGGACTTTGTACTGTACATCAGCGGTCCCCAACCACCGGGCCGCGGGCCGGTGTCAGGCCACAAAGCATGCGCTGCCGGGCCATGAGGAAACGATATGATTTGGCGATATGAGTCAGCTGCACCTTTCCTCATTCCCTGTCACGCCCACGGTTGAGCTTGAATGAATGCGAGGTCATTACCCGTGCATCATCCATGTCAGAAGAAGATCAACTCCTCGAGCTTGCAAATGACGACGGGCTGAAAAGTATGTTTGACATAACATCTCTGCCGGCATTCTGGATCAAGGTCAGGGCTAAATATCCTGAGATAGGCACAAAAGCACAGAAAACGTTGTTTACAACATCTTTCTGCGAAGCGGAGTTTTCTGCAATGAATGCAACAAAAACTAAATTGCGGAATAGACTGGACATAAGGAACCCCCTTCGAGTATCGCTGTCTCCCATCACCCCTCGATGGCACCGTCTTGTTGCAGGGAAAACAAGCCCAGGGCTCCCACTGATTCAGCGATATTGGTGTGTTGCAATGATTTTATATGTTCACACGGGGAAAATACGTGCTGTGTGTTTAATATCCAAACATACTTAAAAGTTCTGATGCTATTGACTTACTTATATAACCACATAACAATTACAGTACAGAAACAGGCCATCTCGGCCCTTCTAGTCCGTGCCGAACGCTACTCTCACCCAGTCCCACCAACCTGCACTCAGCCCATAACCCTCCATTCCTTTCTTGTCTATATACTTATCCAAGTTTTCTTTAAATGATAATATCGAACCTACCTCTACCACTTCTACTGGATGTTCGTTCAACACTTGCTTCAAGCTCCCCTGTCCTCCCCTGATAATTGACTTATCACTATATTCATGCGAGGAAAATATGCGCTGTGTGTTTAATATTAAATTCATTAGATAAACCCTTTTAGAAATGAAATTGAGTGTATTAGCCACTGATCACCGATATTCCGGTCGTGATTAACACTCCCCGCCGAACAGAATCGCCAAAAACGATTTGCAGGGAAAAAAAATCGGTAGGCGCATGCACAGGTCACGCACGCGCACTGGTGCCCGCGCACAAGGCTTCATGGTCATTGTAGTCTTTCTCGGGGTAAACACAACGTATTTGACTGCTACTCTTGTCCGTTAGCAACCCTACTCCTCCCCCCCTCCCCCGGGTCGGCCGGTCCGCAAGAATATTGTCAATATTAAACCGGTCCGCAGTGCAAAAAAGGTTGGGGACCCCTGCCGTATATGTACGGCAAGGCTATGGAATGCATATTCAAATACTACAGCACTAATTATTGATCAATGCAGGTCAGCCTCAGTAATGTATGAGCTCTTTCAGTCAGGACTTGTATCAAACATCGCCATGCTCCACCCTCCCAAGCCTATCATGACTTCAAGCCTCAGACCCATATCTCACAGCTTGTGAAACTTGTCAAATTCTCAAATGCACCTGTGCCCAGAAGCAGGAGGTTTGTGCAGAAGCTTGAAGTCAAAACCATGTCCTTCAGGATCTGACACGGTACTTCAGCAATTTTAAAGGACTCCAAATAACCCAGTACCTTTGTAGAACTGGAGAAACAGATGGTAGAAACTAATCTACAAGTAACTTGCACACATTTGAAAATTGTGTTTAGGTGCACTGGTGGATCTCCTTGCTGTTACTGGATGAGTGTGAGAGGGAGCATAAGCTTCAGTTTCACATTGCTGGAGATAGAGTAGGTAAGCATTGCTCACTGGCTGACCTTATGATCTGACAACCTCGCATGAGCTAATGTCCTGACCACTACAGCAGCTGATATGACTTGAACAACAAATGTCTGTATGGCATCCAAAGTGCCCTGACAATGGGAGCTACAGAGCCAAAAGGCTTTGTTCTAAGGAGGCCACTTATTCAAAGCTGCAAATGCACACCTCTTTCTGTTTCATCGAAACATTGACACACCCTCAGGAATTTGTCCTAAGCTCCTCCTTTACTCTCCGTGTACCCTTGACTGTGTCTCCACTCACAGCTCCAATCTGCTGATTAAATTTGCCGATGATACTACATTGATTGGTCTTATTTCAGATAACAACAAGGCAGCCTATAGAGAAGAAGACATCAGTAGTGTGAAGAAAACCTCTCCCTCAATGTTGCAAAAACAAAAGAACTGGTTGTGGACTGCAGGGGAAATGGAGACAGACAAAGCCCTATTGACGTCGATGGATCTGGGGTTGAAAGGGTGAACAACTTTAAGTTCCTCGGCATACACATCACCAAGGATCTCACGTGGTCTGTACATACCATCTGTGTGGTGAAAAAAGCACAACACTGCCTCTTTCACCTCAGACAGTTGAAGAAGTTTGGCATGAGTCCCCAAATCCTTAGGACTTCCTACAGGTGCACAATTGAGAGCATCCTGACTGGCTGCATCACTGCCTGGTATAGGAACTGTACTTCCCTCAATCGCAGGACTCTGCAGAGAGTGGTGTGGAGAGCCCAGTGCATCTGTAGATGTGAACTTCCCACTATTCAAGACATTTACAAAGACAGCTGTGTACAAGGGGCCCGAAGGATCATTGGGGACCCAAGTCACCCCAACCACAAACTGTTCCAGCTGCTACCATCCGGGAAATGGTACCACAGCATTAAAGCCAGGACCAACAGGCTCCGGGACAGCTTCTTCCACCAAGCCATCAGACTGATTAATTCACGTTGTTACCATTGTATTTCTATGCTACGTTGACTGTCCTGTTGTACATACTATTTATTGCAAATTACTATAAATTGCACATTGCATATTCAGACGGAGACGTAACGTAAAGATTTTTACTCCTCACTTATGTGAAGGATGTAAGAAATTATGTACAGTCGACCTTCACTAATCCGACTACCTGTAATCCGGTTCCTTCGATAACCCGGCACTGATTATACTTAATGTGATCCTTCTGTAATTCAGCATTTTCACCAATCCGGCACTCCTCAGGTCCCAATAGTGTCGGATTAGTGAAGGTCGACCTGTAATTCATTTCTATAACTAAATGTACACTATGCCATGATACAGTAAGTATAAATTAGTGGATTATTGAGAGTACACTTCGTTCTGTTTCTCCATGTTTCATCCATTAATAAGATGCTGAGCAATTTATATACTTCCATCAAGGTGAAGCAATTAAATCATATGGCACACATACTTTTTTTCTCACGGTCAAAAATAAAAACAGAATATTTCAGAAGTACTGAACAGGCCAGGCCACTCTGGGGGAAAAGAGTTGACACTTCTTCTTGACGACTTATCAACAGGACTGGAAAAGGTTTATGCCATAATAGTTTTTAGTGGGTGTGTTGATTAGCCTAAAATGAAAAAAGTGCGGTGCACATTGTGGATAGTTTGCACTGCAGATATGATGCACCTGTGATAAAGCGAATGAATGTTTCAAATGGTGAATAGGGAGGCAATTCAGCAAGCTGCTTTGATCTGAGTTATGCCAAACCTTTGATATAGTTTGAATCTGCACTCATCCAGGTAAGTGGGGGAATCAAAGGAGACCAGCTAAGTTAATAAAATGGATCCACCTGAGTCTGGTTGACAGAACTGCTCAGATCTGTTCAGAGAGGTCTCCTTTAAATCATGAGCTGTAGAGATAATGGCACAGTTAAGAATTTGGTTGAGCTCAGAGTGCCAAGTGACAGATGTAGTTTAAAATAATTAATGTCCTGATCCTGTAATAACAGAAAATATGAAAACTCGTCCCACAGCTATAAATGCCCAAGTGATTTTCCAGAATGGGGTAAGTCAGGCCAGACTGAGTACAGGTATTCTGCAGAGCAGTCACTCAATTTGAGTTGAATTTTTCCAGTGTAGAGGAGACCACTAAATTCGAAGTAGCAAGAGTGAATCTTTGCTGCATCTGAAAGGAATGTTTTCATTTGTAAATTAAGATAAAAGGGCAGGAATGTTGCATTTCCCATGATTGTAGGGAATGGTGATATGAAGGGGGGAATGGGATTGAGAATTAAAGAGACATAGGGGAAACTATTCCTTTGGAAGGTTGAAAAGGAAAGTAAGGAGAAGATGTATCAAGTGGCAGCACCAAGTTGACATTGGCAAACTGTATAGTGGATGATTTGTTCAAGATGGATGTTGGCATTGAGCAGAAAATGGAAACCTGGATAGACAGAGAGATATTAAGGAACATCTGTAACAGAGAAAGCTTGAATGGGAATTCCTGAATTTAAGCCCTTGATAGGCAAAATCATGGGGTGACTCAAAGGTTCAAAGGTTAATTTTATTATCGAAGTATGCATGTACAATATAACTCTGATATTTGCCTACTCCAGATAGCCATTAAACACAGAAAGACTATGCGTATTGATGAAAGAAAAGACATCAACTTCCCTCCCACCCCACCAGCACAAAAAGGAGAAGGAACAAAACTCGCAGACCACTACATTTCCCTTCCTCAGCAGTAAAAATAGCAACAGTACCAGTGAACCCCTAACCCCACTCCACACACACAAAAACTAACAAATCACACAGTCGTCCACAAGAAAGAAAACACTGAAAAACTGAAGGAAACCAATATACAGTCCAATAATTCTCAGAATATGGGAATATGGGAAACATCTTTTCGTTTGCATATGAGGAGATCAGCCACACAAATTCAGTCTTTCAGTAAAGAGCGACCACTGACCCAGGTCTGAATGCCGCCGATCTGGCTGCTGACGACCTCCATTGGGGGCTATTGCTGATCACCCCCACATTCACCTTGATGCTTCAATCTTCCTTACTGCTTCGAGATGGAGTTGTTCATTACCCCACGCCTCATCTCAGGACTATTCCACAAGTCAGGCTGTGTTCTTGGTCCTTTTCTGATCTTCACGAGGCAGCTCTCCTGACACAAGAATAGTGATGGATCCTTCGACCGAGTACCAAACTGACTCTCACAGCTATCTGGACTATTCCTCTTCTCACCCTGTCTCTTGCAAAAATGCCATCCCCTTCTCACAATTCCTCCATCTCCGCCGCATCTGCTCTCAGGATGAGGCTTTTCATTCTAGGACGAGGGAGATGTCTTCCTTTTTTAAAGAAAGGGGCTTCCCTTCCTCCACTATCAACTCTGCTCTTAAACGCATCTCCCCTATTTCACGTACATCTGCTCTCACTCCATCCTCCCGCCACCCCACTAGGAATAGGGTTCCCCTAGTCCTCACCTACCACCCCACCAGCCTCCGGGTCCAACATATTATTCTCCGTAACTTCCGCCACCTCCAACGGGATCCCACTACTAAGCACATCTTTCCCTCCCCCCCTCTCTCTGCATTCGCAGGGATCGCTCCCTACACAACTCCCTTGTCCATTCGTCCCCCCCATCCCTCCTCACTGATCTCCCTCCTGGCACTTATCCGTGTAAGCGGAACAAGTGCTACACATGCCCTTACACTTCCTCCCTTACCACCGTTCAGGGTCCCAAACAGTCGTTCCAGGTGAGGCAACACTTCACCTATGAGTCGACTGGGGTGATATACTGCGTCTGGTGCTCCCGATGTGGACTTTTATATATTGGCGAGACCCGACGCAGACTGGGAGATGGCTTTGCTGAACATCTACGCTCTGTCCGCCAGAGAAAGCAGGATCTCCCAGTGGCCACACATTTTAATTCCACATCCCATTCCCATTCTGACATGTCTATCCACGATCTCCTCTACTGTAAAGATGAAGCCACACTCAGGTTGGAGGAACAACACCTTATATTCCATCTGGGTAGCCTCCAACCTGATGGCATGAACATCGACTTCTCTAACTTCCGCTAGGCCCCACCTCCCCCTCGTACCCCATCTGTTACTTATTTTTATGCACACATTCTTTCTCTCACTCTCCTTTTTCTCCCTCTGTCCCTCTGAATATACCTCTTGCTCATCCTCTGGGTCCCCCCCCCTTGTCTTTCTTCCCGGACCTCCTGTCCCATGATCCTCTCGTATCCCCTTTTGCCTATCACCTGTCCAGCTCTTGGCTCTATCCCTCCCCCTCCTGTCTTCTTCTATCATTTTGGATCTCCCCCTCCCCCTCCAACTTGTAAATCCCTTACTCACTCTTCCTTCAGTTAGTCCTGATGAAGGGTCTCGGCCTGAAACGTCGACTGTACCTCTTCCTACAGATGCTGCTTGGCCTGCTGCGTTCACCAGCAACTTTGATGTGTGTTGCTTGAATTTCCAGCATCTGCAGAATTCCTGTTGTTTACCAAACTGTATGTCAAAGGTTCCAACAGTTTCCTCAACACAAACAAGACAAAAAGAACAAGTGGAAGGCATAGAAAAATTGAAATAATTGGAAGAGACTTGTTATCTGGAAGATGTAGCCTGAGGAATCTTGGTTCGCTGGCGCCAACTTGACCGGAGGTTGCAGAAACTTGACTGGTGATGCATCATTTGACAAATCTTCATTGCTTGAGTTTAGTCCAATTTACCATAAAGATAATATCCTTGTGTTTATAATGCTTATATGTACATTAATATAAAAACAAATGGGATGAATGATCTGATTTCAATATATTGCTTGCACAGTTATAGATATTTATAGATATGCCTATGTTGTTTACTTGTGTCTTTTTGTTCCACTCTATAAATAAAAACTGAAAATTCTAGCAACAAGGCAGACCAGTAAGAAAATGGTGGGTTAATTTTTATATGCAACTCCACACCTGACATTGGGAAAGTTTTGTCTGATGTGTTAATTTAATCCTTTGTTTTATCATGTGTTGTTTGATCAGCTTGAATTTGATACCTTTTGTTTCAAATTTCTTGCAATTGTATGCATATTTTTCAGTTTGATCTCATTGTATTATGCTGATTCTTTTAAAGTTTGTAAGAGAGAATTTGACATCTGTTGGCACTGGTGTAAGAGTGAGTTGTCAATCAGGTTATGAAACAGCAGCACGGGTGATTAATTCCTCTTACTTCCTAGTTTCTTCAGTAGCTCTTAGTAGATTGGTATAAGTTTTTTTCATGTTCTCCAATGTATACACAGACATAACCACTGGAGAGAAATCTGTACAGGTTGAACAATCCCTTTGATATAGATGTGCTTTTGAAGATGAATTTAAAATTTCAAACTACATTTATTATCAAGGTACATATATACCACCATATGCTACCCTGAGATTCATTTTCTTGCGGGCATTCACAATAATTACAAACGATCACAATAGAATCAGTGAAAAACTGCATACAAAAAAGACAGTCAACTACCAATGTGCAAAAGACAACAAATTGTACAAAAAGAAAAATATAAGAAAAGAAAAATAATAAATACTGAGAACATGAGTTGAAAAATCCTTGAAAGTGAGTCTGTAGGTTGTGGAATCAGTTCAGTGTCAGGGTGAGTGCAGTCCAGGAGCTTGATGTTTGAGGGTTAATTACAGTTCCTGAACCTGACAGTGTGGGACCTAAGGCTCCTGTACCTCCTTCCTGATAACAGCAGTAAGAAGAGAGCATGGCTTGGATGGTGGGGGTCCTTGATGGATGCCGCTTTCCTGAAACAACACTCCTTGTTGATGTGTTCAGTGGAAGGGAGGGCTTTTCCTGTGAAATTCATTAGGCTTTGGGTTAATATGGTCAAAACTAGGCACCTGTTGGGGTCTTGTGAGAGTGATTCAACCACTTAGAGCGAGAGAAATAGTGTCAATGATAATACCTTTTGACGACTAGTTTAGGTGGTAATTTAGTAATGATTTTATATGAACAGCTACCATTAAGATGTTACACACTACTACACCATTTTGCAAATGAATAAAACATCAGCAAGGTCTCATACATTTTAAGTACTCTTGTTTTCAAACTACTTTATCAACCAAAGCATTTTTATTGAGGCTCTATGCTGAATGCAGAAGTAATTTTGCTACCTGATACCTGAATAATTTTTTGAAGATATAATTGAGACTTGTTACTTCTAATTACATTATCTTTGTTTAATTCAAATACATGCACTGCTTGAAAGTCTGGCCTTAAGATGATGTTGATTGTCATTGCTATTTACAGCAGTTTTAAATTAAATAATATGACTTTTATGGAGTTGTTTGATTTATTCAGTCACGGTGTGATTTATGATCTTGTTGCGAAAACTTTTTGGAGAACAATTTGTTCAGACAGCACTCTGACTGAATCTATTGCCAAAGGGATAGTCTCTTCCTTGCTCATCTAAAATCCCTCCATATAAATAGAAATCAATTTGCAATTTCAAAAAGGTAATAACCACACAGTCTGTGTCTACTAAAGAGTGTGTGGTGTAGGAGGACCATGAGTAAGGTATGCTGAATATATCTGCGGAGTCAATTCTGGCTGTTCTTGCACAACTCTTTGGCAGTCACTTTTAGACCTGTGTCAACAGATGTGCAAATTCTGTCTTGCAAACTTTGAATCAACCAATGAGTGAAATCAACGCTGGCTTTACATGTGTTTTAAGTAGGTCTCATAGGCCATGCAGAAACGTGTCTTGGAAAGACTGGCCCAAAGATGGTGAAAATGGTGGAGGTGGTATCTGGTTATGTATGGTAGACCTCCATATGACGTGGCGCATACCTTCAGTTTTTAGTGCAAACATATGGAGGAACAGGAATGTGAATCGCAATCATTTCATCTTTTAGTTGAAATTCAAATATGTACACAAAAAGTGATCTGAAAATCAGCTAACAGGCAAGATGTTTTCACTAATTAGCTACATACCTGTCAAGGAAGTCCCTAATGTGTACAAATCTTATAAGCAGAGCATCATCAGCATTTGCATTTCATACTTTGAAGCAACACTTATTCTTGGTTTTCAAGTCATCAGAATACTTGCAGAGGAATAACATATCCGTTAGACATCTATATGAACTGAATTGGTGGATTGGAAAAACCAGTATCCTTTCTGTTTTACATCTACAGCTGCTGATTAACCTGTTGTTCATTTCATGAAGGTTCCTTTTTATGTACAAACGTATTTCAGTTTCATTTGTCTAACATCTTCATATAAAACAAAACAAATGTTTGACAACTTGGTAGGATTATGAAACTAGCATCTTGAAATGTTTTCAAGAAATGAAACATACTGAATATCATTAATCATTAAGATTGATATCCACCCAAAATTTGCATTCAATGACTTAATCTTGTAATATGTCCTGTTTACCACCCTATTCAGTTTGCTGGTCTACATTGTTTCTTCATTAAGTAATACCTCAAAATTAAAATTTGCATCCTTATTTTCAAATCCTCCAATAGGCATTGCTATTTCTGTCATTTCTTCAGTTTGGAGACTACAATTCTGCTTCACCTTTGATTTCCATGATGCCACAATTGGAGCAATCCAACGACAACTCAGGCTCTCAACTCTGGATTTCCCTCTCTAAATCTTTCTTTCAGATATTGTGGTGATCCTTAAAGCCCATGTCCTAGAATCAAACTGTTAGAGTGATTTTTGCGTTCAGGACATATACATTTAACAATTGGCTTTGGCTACCTGTCTTCATATCTGAAAACCCATTGTGCTTTTAATTTGGAGTGCAGCTCTTAACAATGGGTTCCTAAAAACTGTGAATCCCAGTGCAGACAATATTGATTAAAATTCATGTCTGTTGTGTGGATGTGAATCAGGAGGTGTGAAGGTTGTATGTAGTTTCAAAGAAAGCATTGTCCATACATTGTAAATATGGAATTGTCCTTTAATGTTGGGCATATAAAATATGGAGCCCAACATTGGGCCAGCAGACCTTTCCACCGAAAGCATCTCCATATGATGCCTTGTTTTGTCGAACAAAGGGGCTGCTTTGTATCTACCAGAAATTCTCTCTGGCAATTTCATTCACACAACAATACATACAATGCCAGGGCTTTTGTCCACTGTTATGTGACAGGAAAATTATGCCACTTGAAGTGAAATGTCTTTATTATCATGTCTGGAGCATTTCGCAAAACTCTGGAAATTTGATCAGGTCCTTCCTGGAGTGCTCCAGATTTGAATTTCTGATGCAGTTTTCATTGCTGGTCATGCAATGTTCATTTTGCCCTTTGGGCTCCCCAGTGATATGGTACAAACATTTCATATAATGCTCTGCTCCCATTCCTCTAACCTTCTGATGTCTTCAATATCCTCTGCTTTCCAATTGGTCCAAACGCTTCATCCTCTGACATTCTGAGGCCTTGGTTCCATACCCCCAGTTTTCTCACTGGCAGCCTGGGCCTGTGATCTTCAGCCAATGGTCACCAACAACTCCTCCACACTGAACCATCACACCTAGTCGAACTATCTCCTGCACATTTTCAAATGTAGAAAAATGCAATACTCTTTCTCAAGGGTTACTGAAAGCTGCAATGGTTGACCAATATTTATAATAGCCTGAAATATGTTTTTAAATTAACGTCATTAAGATACATGAATTTGTGTCCACTATAATCTGAGTGTACAGGCTTGCTTACTTACCCAAACATTTGGACATGTTATGTGCTTTGTGGTCAAACTTTGTTTCCTATTGTTCTTGTGAATCAATTTGCCATATCTACCAAAGTAGCAATATAAGTTACTGGAAAGTTTATGACTTTAATAAATGGGTTTCTTATTGGAGGTAATTACAAGTCAGATAACAGGAATTCATTCTTGTCCTACAGTAAGCCTGATGTAAGTTAATGGATGTGCCTTCTGCTCTGCCCCTAAGATTGGGTTGAATTGCGATCAATGCAACCATATTTCAGACGCAACCTGGATTGTTCAGCCTGTAGTACTCAGCTGCAAATAGGGATTAATTTTAGAACTTTATTGCTTCTTTTGTGAATTATAAGGATTGCTTCCCTCTTGTTAAAACCACAATACATATTATCAAAAAATGCAGAAGGGGGTTGGTACAAAGTTATATTTGAATCCCTTTTGTCTATTTGCTCCTTGCATATATTTTGAAGCCAGCTGAATCCCTTTATTTAAATGAAGCCTCATGGTAGTTTTCTGTCTTTTTTTGTTGTGGATTGCATTGCACACAATTAATTATCATTAAGATAATAGATTATTTAAATTACTTTTAGATGCAACATTCAAAATCTTTGAATTATTATTTTTCTGTGTTTTTTTTTGCTCTATGATGCTGCAGCCATTAATTAGCAACACAATAGAAAGTGTCTGGACAATGAACTATAAGAACTAATTTATAATAAGGAACATATTCAGAGACACCTCGATACTTATTCTACTCTATACTCACTGTGAAATAACTTGGCTAAAACAATCATACTTTGAGCATCACAATAAAATCTAGAAGAACAGAAAATCCAAATAAACATGATGTTTATAAGAGATTTTATCTTTTGAAGAAGTTTGAACAGTCTATTAAAATCCAAAAGTTACAAATACAGAGATGGGCTCTGTTTCTTGGAAGACAGAATTACAAGATCAATTTCAAGAGAATGACTAATCATTGAAATGCTGATGGATTATCTTGTTTACCATTGAAAAAGGAAACACCTGAAAAATTACAAAAGAGGACACACCTCTTAAGGTATTCACCCTAAGGCAAATCAAATATCTCCCTCTTATATGGCAGAGATTATCCAAAGGAAATCAGAAAAGACCCCTTTCTACATAGAAACATAGAAAACCTACAGCACAATACAGACCCTTCGGACCACAAAGCTATGCCGAACATGCCCTTACCTAAGAAATTACCTAGTGTTGCCCATAGCCCTCTATTTTTCTAAGCTCCAGGTACCTCTCCAGGAGTCTATTAAAAGACCCTATCGTATCCACCTCCACCACTGTTGATGGCAGGCCATTCTACGCCCTCACCACTCTCAGCATAAAAATCTTACCCCTGACATCTCCTCTGCGCCAGCTTCCAAGCACCTTAAAACTGTGCCCTCTTGTGCTAACCATTTCAGCCCTGGGAAAAATCCTCTGACTATCCACATGATCAATGCCTCTCATCATCTTGTATACCTCTATCAGGTCACCTCTCATCCTCCATTGCTCCAAGGAGAAAAGGCCGAATTCACTCAACCTATTTTCATAAGGTATGCTCCCCAAACCAGGCAATATCCTTGTAAATCTCCTCTGCACCCTTTCTATGGTTTCCACATCCTTCCTATAGTGAGGCAACCAAAACTGAGCACAGTACTTCAAGTGGGGTCTGACCAGGGTCCTATATAGCTGCAATACTACAGAGTCAACCTGCACAGCAGCTTTGAGTGTCCTATGGACTCGGACTCCAACATCCCTCTGACCCTCCATACTGCCAAGAGTCTTACCATTAATACTATACTCTGCCATCATTTCTGACCTACCAAAATGAACCACCTCACATTTATCTGGGTTGAACTCCTTCTGCTACTTCTCAGCCCAGTTTTGCATCCTATCAATGTCCCACTGTAACTTCTGACAGCCCTCCAACCTATCCACAACACCTCCAACCTTTGTGTCATCAGCAAATTTACTAACCCATCCCTCCATCCAGGTCATTTATAAAAATTATGAAGAGTAGGGGTCCCAGAACAGATCCCTGAGGCACACCACTGGTGACTGACCTGCATGCAGAATGTGACCTGTCTACAACCACTCTTTGCCTGCTGTGGGCAAGCCAGTTCTGGATCCATAAAGCAATATCCCCTTGGATCCCATTTCTCCTTAATTTCACAATAAGCCATACATGGGGTATCTTGTCAAATGCCTTGCTGAAATCCATATACACTACATCTACTACTTTACCTTCATCAGTGTGTTTAGTCACATCCTCAAAAAATTCAATCAGATTCGTAAGGCACAACCCACCTTTCACAAAGCCATGCTGACTATTCCTATTCATATTATGCCTTTCCAAATGTTCATAAATCCTGCCTCTCAGGATCTTCTCCATCAATTTAAAGGCATCCATTAGTCTTGCGAGACCATGGATCTGCGCCTGGAAAGTCTTCACTCTCCAGGGCGCAGGCCTGGGCAAGGATGTATGGAAGACCAGCAGTTGCCCATGCTGCAAGTCTCCCCTCTCCACGACACCAATGTTGTCCAAGGGAAGGGCATTAGGACCCATCCATCAACTTACCAACCACAGAAGTAAGACTCACTGGTCTATAATTTCCTGGGCTATCTCTTCTCCCTTTCTTGAATAATGGAACAACATCCGCAACCCTCCAATCCTCCAGAACCTCTCCCGTCCCCATTGATGATGCAAAGTTCATCGCCAGAGGCTCAGCAATCTCCTCCCTCGCCCTCCACAGCAGCCTGGGGGATATCTCATCCGGTCCCGGTGACTTATGCAACTTGATGCTTTCCAAAAGCCCCAGCACATCCTCTTTCTTAATATCTATTTGCTCAAGCTTTTCAGTCCGCTGTAAGTCATCCCTACAATGGCCAAGATCCTTTTCCGTAGTGAATACTGAAGCAAAGTATTCATTAAGTACCTTTGCTATCCCCTCCGGTTCCATACACACTTTTCCACTGTAACATTTGATTGGTTCTATTCTCTCATGTCTTATCCTCTTGCTCTTCACATACCTGTAGAATGCCTTGGGGGTTTCCTCAATCCTGTCTTCCAAGGCCTTCTCATGGCCCCTTCTGTCTCTCCTAATTTCATTCTTAAACTCCTTCCTGCTAGCCTTATAATCTTCGAGATCTCTATCATTATATAGTTTTTTGAACGTTTCGTAAGCTCTTCTTCTTGACTAGATTTACAACAGCCTTTGTACAGCACGGTTCCTGTACCCTACCAACCTTTCCCTGTCTCATTGGAACGTACCTATGCAGAACCCCACGCAAATATCCCCTGAACGTTTGCCACATTTCTTCCGTACATTTCCCTGAGAACATCTGTTTCCAATTTATGCTTCCAAGTTCCTGCCATATAGCCTCATATTTCCCCCTACTCTAATTAAACACTTTCCTAACTTGTCTGTTTCTATTCCTCTCCAATGCTATGGTAAAAGAGATAGAATTGTGTTCACTATCTCCAAAATGTTCTCCCACTTCGAGACCTGACACCTGACCAGATTCATTTCCCAATACCAGATCAAGTACAGCCTCTCCTCTTGTAGGCTTATCTACATAATGTGTCAAAAAACCTTCCTGAACACACCTAACAAACTCCACCCCATCTAAACCCTTCGCTCAAGGGAGATGCTAATCGATACTTGGGAAATTAAAATCTCCCACCACAACAACCCTGTTATTATTACACCTTTCCAGAATCTGTCTCCCTATCTGCTCCTCGATGTCCCTGTTACTATTGTGTGGTCTATAAAAAACACCCAGTATAGTTACTGACCCCTTCCTATTCCTAACTTCCACCCATAGAGACTCTGTAGACCATCACTCCATGACTTCCTCCTTTTCTGTACTATCTCTGATCAACAGTGCCATGCCCCCACCTCTTTTGCCTCCCTCCCTGTTCTTCCTGAAACATCTAAAGCCTGGCACTTGAAGTAACCATTCCTGCCTCTGAGTCATCCAAGTCTCTGCAATGGCCACAACACCATAGCTCCAAGTACTGATCCATGCTCTAAGCTCATCCGCTTTGTTCATAATACTCCTTGCGTTAAAATAGACAGATCTCAAACCATCGGTTTGAGCCCATCCCTTCTCTATCACCTGCCTATCCTCCCTCTCACACTGTCTCCAAGCTTTCTCAATTTGTGAGCCAACTGCCTCTTCCTTCATCACTTCAGTTCGGTTCCCACCCCTAGCAATTCTAGTTTAAACTCTCCGCAATAGCCTTAGTAAACTTCCCCACCAGGATATTGGTCCTCCTTGGGATTCAAGTGCAACCTGTCCTTTTTGTACAGGTCACGCCTCTCCCAAAAGAGGTCCCAATGATCCAGAAATCTGAATCTCTGCCCTTTGCTCCAATCCCTCAGCCGCACATCTATCCTCCACCTCATTCTATTCTTATACTCACTGTCACGTGGCACAGGCAGTAATCCCGAGATTATTCCCTTTGTGGTCCTGCTTCTCAACTTCCTTCCTAACTCCCTGTAGTCTGCTTTCAGGACCTCTTCCCTTTTATGTACCACGACCTCTGGCTGTTCTCCTTTCCTCATCAGGATGTCGTGGACGTGATCAGAAACATCCCTGACCCTGGCACCTGGGAGGCAGACTACTATTTGCATTTTTTTCCTGCATCCACAAAATCGCCTGTCTGGCCCCCTAACTATAGAGTTCCCCATCACTGCTGCCATCCTCTTCCTTTCCCTACTCTTTTGAGCCACAGGGCCAGACTCTGTGCCAGAGGTGCCGACACTGTTGCTTCCCCCAGGTAGGCCGTCTCCCCCAACAGTAGTCGGACAGGAGTACTTATTTTTCAGGGGGACAGCCACTGGGGTACTCTCTAATATCTGCCTCTTGCCCTTCCCTCTCCTGACTGTTACCCAGTTATCTGTCTCTCGAGGCGCCGGTGTGATGACCTGCTTATAGCTCTTCTCTATCACCTCCTCACTCTCCCTGACCAGATGAAGGTCATCGAGCTGCAGCTTCTGTCTCCTAATGTGGTCCCCAAGAAGCTGCAGCCCGATGCACCTGGCGCAGATGTGGCTGTTCGAGAGGCTGGGAGTCTCCCGTACTTCCCGCATCTGATACCGTGCACAGAACACTGGCCTCACACACATACTTCCTGTCTGTATTCTACACAGGCAACCTACCTCACCTCGACCCGTTATCACCGAAGCCCCATTGAGCCAAAGCCTTCCTATTCTGTCTCCCTATGCTCTGTCGCTTCCTCCTCTGCTGCCCGCTCTATAAAGCTGTCTTCTTTTTAAACTCTTCTCGTTGTTCTCACTGACTGACTTCCATGTGCTTGTGCAGTTGTGCCCCGATCAAACCACCAAAGAAATAACCATCTCCTTTTAAACTCTTCTCACTTTTTAAACTCGCTTTCTGACTCAGGCCTACATGGCCACCCAGAATAGCTGTAATTCCAGCTCCAGTATGAACTTGTCCCAGAGGGAGGACCATTCAAGGGCACAGATTTCTTGGTAGTATTGGATGCAGCTACAAAGTGGTCAGAAGTGTTCCCAATTACCTCCACTACAGCCTCACGCTCTGTTGATGTGCCTCTCCTCATCTATTGATATTCCAGAGCAGCTTTCAGTGACAATGGACCACAGTTTGTGGTGGAACAGCTCCAGTCATTTTAGGAAATGAATGGAATAAGATCTATTACTGTACTGTACGCTCCAGCTACCAATGGCTTGGTGGAAAGGTTTGTCCAGAGTCTAACAAATGCACTGCGAGCGATGTCAGCAGTACACCCTACACTGACTCTGAATCAGAAGCTTGTCAGTTTCAGTACAGCACACTCCACGGCCAACATCTCATCAGCTATGCTGTTCCTGGGTTGTCCCTTGTGTTCACACTTGGACCTCTTCAAATCCAATCCGTGATGGAGTATACTGGACAAACAGCTGAGACAAATTGAGGGCTCTTCAAAGAAGATTTGATGTTTCACTTCTAGACATGCAGTACTGGTGAGGGATGATAGAACTGATCAAAGGTGGATACTTGGAAAGATTAAGGATGAAACTGGACTACTGTCCTGTACAGTGGAGAATTCATTTGATGTCATCTGAGGTCAGTTGCTCGAGAAGGAATGTGTCCAGAGCTGTCAGAACCACTTCTTGCAGTTTCAGAGTCAACTCCTACAACCACCATGGGGGAGGCCCTAGAACTGAGATTGTTTCACAGTTCAAGTCTCTCCTGCCAAGCAGAGAGACCCCACCCCTTGTTAGGAAAGATGTTGCCCCACAAGAATAATAAAACATCCACAGCAAATTCTTTAGGTCTGAATGCGAGAACTTAAAATTTACTATGCTGTCGAAGTCTATATAGTAGTTTATTATAAAGTAAACTATTGATTTGGAGTTTGTAGCTAAGCCGGGAGGAGTGTTGTGCATTTATTGTTTCAGAAATATTTGAGTGATATTGTAAATATATTGTTTAATTCAGCATTCTTGTTTATATAGTCGTTATAGATTTTATGTAAAAGTACGTGAATAGCATACATCATTATGTTACCACATCATATCCACGCAACTTGTTAAGATAATGAAACAAACTGCAGACACATTTATCCTAGTCTCCCGTATTTTTCTTTTGATTAGATTTATGTTTTGGATTTACATCAGGTACCAAGCTGAAGGAAGTGTATATCAGACAATTTATATTCCCATGGAAAAAATTGCATTCAATACCTTTACTAAAATTATTTGAACACTTACACTTCCTGGCTTCTGTTATTTCACTGTGTTTGACTCTTTGACTGAGATGAGCATCTTTAATGAAGATGCAACTCAAGAGGCACATACAGTTTCATCAGGATCTAGATCAAGGGCCAGTAATTTCCATAGATTACATGGCTGCCATCATATTTAAGCCGAGGACCTAACGAAAAGCCTGCAGGGTTGGAAATATTTCAGCAGGAATGGGCAGAACATTCATTAAATGAAGTTTGTGCTCTGCCGATGCAACAATCAGCCAGAACAATACGCAAAATGCCGGAGGTATTTAGTGAGGCAGGCAGCCTCTGTGGAGAGGAATAAACAGACAACATTTGGGGCTGTCAGCAGAAGGAACTCAGCAGTTGTGCAGCATCTGTTAGAGGAAAGGAATTGTTGATATTTCAGATTGAAACCCTGCATCAGGACTGCAAGTGCAGAGGGAAGATGTCCAATATAAGGAGTGAGGAAGTGGTGATTTGTGAACTGAAGAGGGGTGTCTGCAAAATTCTGATGATATCCTCTTTACACCAAAGAGAACGAGGAAAAGTTTTGATTTAATTTTCCACTTAATTAAAGTTGTTGAGCGAGGTGAAATCCTGAATATTCATGAGAAATGCAAAACACGGAATAAGATCCTCTCTGTAATTATCACATGGCCCAGACTTTCTCCCTCATGCGTCCCTTCATACAGATTGCAAAATCGTGCAAATGCAGTGAAAACAAGTCTCAATGATGCCATCCTCCTAATCTGCTCCAAGATGCTTTTGTCTTTGATATTTAGCCAGAGAAAATTGTAGTTCACTCATAATCAAGTTGTTAGGGAGAATCAGATAAAATCAAAATATAAGAGTTTGGGTATAAATAAGCCATGATTTAAAAAAAATAAACTGCCAGCAGTAATTGATTTTTGACATTAAAAGCACAGGTCCCATCTGCAAGCAGAAGTTCTTAAGCTCCCTTCTCAACAGCAGAATCCATGTCCAAAACCCCTGTTGGATTTGAGGTTGGGCGGCCTCTAATTGAAATATTAAACTCAGTAGGCAGCAAGTGAGGTAAAAAAGCAATGAAGGTTTTTGTCCAGCATTGACATGTATTTAATAAGTTTGATTTTCTAATACCTTATCACAATATTGAAATACCTCCAAGTTCTTTACATGCTAAATTACTTTTGGAATGATTTCACTGCCAATTTAAAACTAGATTTAAATTGGAAGATTTCCCATTGGAGTATGCTGGTGGGCTGGTTATTTTTGCAGACTTCTTGTGGATTGCTGTAAATTTTGGAAGTGCTGTTCATGATGCCGCAAGGACTAAACATATCCGCCCAGAAAGAAATAAATGGGAATGTTTAATCCATGCATTAATGGTGGGAAAACATTAATTAACATTTTCCCATCATCAACATCAAAGCTGAGACTGCTGCAACAGAAAGACGCATTTATGTGACATTTTCATAGCCCCAGGCTGTTTCAAAGTGCTTTCAACCGAATAAGGTATTTTTTTTGGCAAATGTTGTCACAGCTTTAATAAAGAAAATTGACCAGTCAATTTATGTAAATTCTCGTGAACAATAGTGTGATAAATAACGAGGAAATTGTTGTGGAGATATTGTTAGTGATAAGTTTATGGCCAGTACACAATGGATAACTCCCTGCTCTTTGAGTTATTCTATAGTATCATTTACACCTAGCAGTTGAGGACTGAGATTATGTTTCAATTTCTCCTTCAACCCCAGCCCCAGTTGCTGGAGTCCCTGAAATTGAGATTATGCATGTACAAACATCTGAATCAGAGGTAAAAATATTGCCACACTGAGCCACAATGAAACACTGCAATACCAGAATGTTCCAGTGTGCATGCTGAAAGAAGCTTAATATTTTAAATCAGCGGTCCCCAACCACCGGGCCACGGACCGGTGCCGGGCTGCAAAGCATGCGCTACCAGACTGCAAGGAAACGATATGATTTGGCGATATGAGTCAGCTGCACGTTTCCTCGTTCCCTGTCACACCCTGTTGAGCCATTACGCATGTGTTGTTCATGTCAGCGCGGGAAGGAGATCAACCCTGAGCTTGCAAGTGACGGCGGGCTGAGAAGCATGTTTGACATAACATCTCTGCCGGCATTCTGGATCAAAGTCAAGGCTAAATATCCTGAGATAGCCACGAAAGCACTGAAAATGTTGCTTCCATTTCCAACATATCTCTGCAATGAATGCAACGAAAACTAAATTGGGGAATAGACTGGACATAAGGAACCCCGTTCGAGTATCGCTGTCTCCCATCACCCCTCGATGGCACCGTATGGTTGCAGGAAAACAAGCCCAGGGCTCCCACTGATTCAGCGATATTGGTGCGTTGCAATGATTTTATATGTTCATACCGGGAAAATATGTGCTGTGTGTTTAATATCCAAACGTTACTTAAATTATTATGATGCTGTTGACTCATATAACCATATAACAATTACAGCACGGAAACAGGCCATATCTGCCCTTCTAGTCCGTGCCAAACGCTACTCTCACCTAGTCCCACCGACCTGCACTCAGCCCATAACCCTCCATTTCTTTCCTGTCCATATACCTATCCAATTTTTCTTTAAATGATAATATCGAACCTGCCTCTATCACTTCTACTGGAAATTCGTTCAACACTTACTTCAAGCCCCTGTCCTCCCCGATAATTGACTTATCACTATATTCATGCGAGGAAAATATGCGCTGTATGTTTAATATTAAATTCATTAGATAAACCTTTTTAGAAACGAAATTGAGTGTATTAGCCACTTATCACCTATATTCCGGTCGTGATTAACACCACCCCCACCCCCGTACAGAATCGCCAAAAACGATTTATAGAAAAAAATCGGCACGTACATGCATGCGCAAATTACGCGTGCGCAATAGTTCCCCGCGCAAGGCTTCATGGTCATTGTAGTCTCTCGTTGTAAACAACGTATTTGACTGCTACTCTTGTCCTTTGGCAACCCTACCCCCCGCTTCCCGCCCCCCCCCCCCGGTTGGCCGGTCCGCAAGAATATTGCCAATATGAAACCGGTCCGCAGTGTAAAAAAGGTTGGGGACCCCTGTTTTAAATCTACCAAGAAAATGGTGCTTGAAGAACAGTTGATTTTCTTCTTTTCAACTGGAGTTTTGAATTTTAAAACAGTAACTCATTTTTTCTTTGTCATGTATGAGCCAGTAGGCCACAAGATACCAGCACAAGTACAGATGTTATGTCAGTGATGTCCAAATAGCTATTGGTAGAAGAATCAGAGTTTAGAATTCAATTCTGATGCTGTCTGTGAGGAGTTTGTTTGTTTTCCCTGTGACTGCATGGGTTTTTCCTGGGTGCTCTGGTTTCCTCCCACAGTCCAAAGACCTACCAGTTAGTAGGTTAATTGGTCATCATAAATTATCCTGTGATTAAGCTGGTGATTAATAAGTGGATTGCTGGGTAGTACAGATCACTGAGCCGGAAGAGACTGTTCTGTGATCTGTCTCTAAATAAAATAAAAACTATGGCTAGGTCCTTTGAATAAAAACATCCCCACTAACATAGCCATTTTAGTGATTAGTATCCACCTATTAAAATTGGAATGGTGTTGTGGCTATGGAGGAAGTTCACACCCAAAATAGTTTGGAGCAGTTCTTTGGTTCTTTGTTGACCAGCTTCATGCTTGTTAAATGTAATTAAATTTTGCTCGTTGACTCAGTAGCTTTATTGACACACCCACCATTGAGTTCCACCAAAATATTCCAGTCAGTTGTCTGCCCTTGCTTTCAACTGGAGAATTAATAATAACTGCAGTGTACCAGACAATGCATTATCAGGACAAGTGCCAGTGTCTTCCACATTCAGAAAGTAGTGGTTAGAAAGCTATACAGATGCCTGAAGTTATTTTGCATCAACAACTCATGTCAAGGCACGTACCTCCTCAATAACAGTTACCTGCAAATTATTGGAGAGTAATGGCAGCAATTCATTAGGGCACTCGTTGCTGGATTGTATAGGCTTGAGAAGTCTCAGCTTTGGTGGTTTACTCTACCATGATTTGCCGTGTCTGTGCCCACCTGGACAAGCCAGCGAGCACTGTGAGGGTCATGTTTTTTGACTTCTCCAGTGCGTTCAACACCATCCGCCCTGCTCTGCTGGGGGAGAAACTGACAGCGATGCAGGTGGATGCTTCCCTGGTATCATGGATTCTTGATTACCTGACTGGCAGACCACAGTACGTGTGCTTGCAACACTGTGTGTCCAACAGAGTGATCAGCAGCACTGGGGCTCCACAGGGGACTGTCTTGTCTCCCTTTCTCTTCACCATTTACACCTCAGACTTCAACTACTGCACAGAGTCTTGTCATCTTCAGAAGTTTTCTGATAACTCTGCCATAGTTGGATGCATCAGCAAGGGAGATGAGGCTGAGTACAGGGCGACAGTAGGAAACTTTGTCACATGGTGTGAGCAGAATTATCTGCAGCTTAATGTGAAAAAGACTAAGGAGCTGGTGGTAGACCTGAGGAGAGCAAAGGTACTGGTGACCCCTGTTTCCATCCAGGGGGTCAGTGTGGACATGGTGGAGGATTACAAATACCTGGGGATACGAATTGACAATAAACTGGACTGGTCTAAGAACACTGAGGCTGTCTACAAGAAGGATCAGAGCCATCTCTATTTCCTGAGGAGACTGAGGTCCTTTAACATCTGCTGGACGATGCTGAGGATGTTCTACGAGTCTATGGTGGCCAGTGCGATCATGTTTGCTGTTGTGTGCTGGGGCAGCAGGCTGAGGGTAGCAGACACCAACAGAATCAACAAACTCATTCGTAAGGCCAGTGATGTTGTGGGGATGGAACTGGACTCTCTGACGGTGGTGTCTGAAAAGAGGATGCTGTCCAAGTTGCATGCCATCTTGGTCAATGTCTCCCATCCACTACATAATGTACTGGGTGGGCACAGGAGTACATTCAGCCAGAGACTCATTCCTCCAAGATGCAGCACAGAGCGTCATAGGAAGTCATTCCTGCCTGTGGCCATCAAAATTTACAACTCCTCCCTTGGATGGTCAGACACCCTGAGCCGATCAGCTGGTCCTGGACTTATTTCATAATTTACTGGCATAATTTACATATTACTATTTAACTATTTATGACTATTTTCTATTACTATTCTACTACTATTTATTATTTCTATGACTATTACTATTTACTATTTACTAATAGTAATATTACTATTACTATTTCTATTACTATTTATTACTTATGGTGCAACTGTAACGAAAACCAATTTCCCCCAGGATCAATAAAGTATGACTATGACTATGACTTGATAAAATTTCTCTGTTCAGTCCTCTTCGTGGGATTTAAAAGCATGAATATTTCATGGTTGTGTAGATTTACTCAAAATGCTCCTACTTCGGTTCGAAGTCATAGCATCAATTTATTCACATGCTGAAAAACTTCTTTGCAAACTGGTTTTAGCACCAAGAGGGAGGATGCAATAGGAAATTGATTGGATAATACTGTATTATTCACAGGAGATTGCAGAAGAAGACAAAATGAGCTTCTAACTATTTATTAAAACTGAGCCATGACTATTTCACAACCTATTATTCATCAGTTCTCTTTATAGTTCATTTATCTGAAACTGGACACACATTGTAGTTCACTAGGATGATAATCAGGTCTCAAGTACTCTGGAACCTCAGAGACTCATATACATATCTACATTATATTATTTGGTAATTGAGAATGATCTATTCATATGCCAACAATGTATCAAAATATTAGTTATTTTGATATTTTAAAAATTAAATGGGTAATATTCTATTGTGCGGCTTAGGCAATGAGAATTAATTAAAGCTAATTGGAAGTAAGAAAAGCTCAAAAGGTTCAGACAAGTCAGATTGTGTGATGTGGACATGTATATATGATTTAGTCTAACTGTATATATTTATTCATTTATTAGCAGATCGAGGTTGAAGACCAATGCTTAAGCAAATCCTGCAGGTGGATTTGACAGATCAACAGCTCAGAATAATGCGAGCATTTCACACCAAGACCAGACAGATGCTATTGTCTTACATGAGTTACATCCTCTTGCCAATGACAATGCTGACGCCTTACTGTCTGTACAGTTTTGCTCCTGACTGGTGAGAACTCCACATGATTCCGGAGGATTTTGGCTTTATCCAGACTCTTAAACACTTACTGTATGCAACTTTATTTTTCAAAGAACTATAATATGGCCACATGCAACACACTTCTCTTCAACTCTTTTCCATGTGATATGTTTAAAGTTTATACATTTCTGGCTGTGAGCTGCAAATACTGAATTTACAGATATATAATGCTGTCACACCATGGCTTTAAATGTTTATGTGTAATTGAATACATCAAAATTAACCACTTCTGATTAATATTTCACCTTTTATTATTGATTTAAAAACCCCAGCCAATGATTGAGCTTCACATGACTGCATGAAGTTGTCCCTGCTCCAAAGGTACAGATTTCCCCGGATCTTCAGTTTACAGGAAGATTTCTATCATGCATACGCAAAGCTAACCTGCATCAGCCTTTCCTTACAGAACTTTCCTTTACTATTGCCAGATCTCAAGGAGATCACTTGTGGACAGGTGGTGGGTTTGGCCCAGTACATCATGGGTAAATCCCTCCCAAACATTGAGAACATCCAGATGAAACATTGCCGTATAAAAGTAGTAACAATTATCAAAGATTCTCACCATCACCCAGGCCATGCTCTTTTCTCACTGCTGCCATCAGGTAGAAGGTACAGGTGCCTCAGGACTCGCACCACCAGGTTCAAGAACAGTTATTACCCAGCAACCATAGGGCTCTTGAACAAAAGGGTACAGCTACACTCATTTAAGGACTCTCTTGTATTGTTATTTTATGCCCGTTATTTATTGTTATTTATCTGTATCTGCATTTGCAGTTTGTTTACAGTTTCTGATGTTTAGAGTTTACAGTTACTATTCTATAGATTTGCTGAAAAAGAATCTCAGGGTTGAATATAGTGATATGTATGTACTCGGATAATAAATTTTTACTTTGAACTTTGTCTTGACTGCTGATTGGCCCTGCTTCTTCCCTTTGTGTTGCCTTTTCTTCGGTTCCCACTACAACCTGCATGCTTGTTTTAATTTCAGTTCTTTGAATGTCTCAGTTTAGAAGATGTTTTAGCATGCTGGCCAGAGAAGTAATTTTAAATGTTTATGGTGAAGATGGCTGTCTAAGGCTATGCACTAAGAAGAAAGAACCTGCAGGCTTGGTAAGACGTGCTTGTGGACTGCACCATTTGCTGCTCAGCTTTGATGCACAGTAACAACAGAGAAACCAACAATATGTCCTTCAAAAGGTATCATACTAATATAATGGGTTCAAATATATGCAAATCACCCAACTGTGACTCCATAGAGGATGTTAGGTGTGTAGATAAATGTGTCCACATTTGAATGTAAGAATATTTAATAAGTTTGTACACAAACAAGGGAAAATCTGCAGATGCTGCAAGTCCAAAGCAACACACACAAAATGCTGGAGGAACTCAGCAGGCCAGGCAGCAGTTATGGAAAAGAATAAACAATCGAACTTTCGGGCGGAGACCCTTCAACAGGACTGGAGAAAAAAAGATGAAGTATCAGAGTAAGAAGGTGGGCGGAGGAGAGGAAGAAACACAAGGCAATAGGTGAAGATGGGGAGGGAGGGGTGAAGTAAAGAGCTGGGAAGTTGATTGGTGAAAGAGATATAGGGCTGGAGAACGGAGAATCTGATAGGAGGGAACAGAAGGCCATGGAAGAAAGAAAAATGGGAGGAGCACCAGAGAGAGGTGAGGGGCAGGTAAGGAGATAAGTTGAGAGAGGGAAATGGTGAAGGGGAGGGGCACATTATCGGAAGTTCGAGAAATCGATGTTCATGCCATCAGGTTGGAGGCTCCACAGACAGAATATAAGGTGTTGCTCCTCCAACCTGAGTGTGGCCTCATCATGTCAGTGGAGGAGGCCATGGATCGACATGTCAGAATGCGAATGGGAAGTGAAATTAGAACGTGTGGCCACTGGGTGGCCTCCGTTCTGGTGGACAGAGCGTAGATGCTCGGTGAAATGACTCCTAATCTACGTTGGGTCTTATCAATATATAGGAAACCACATTGGGAAAACTGAATATAGTAGATGATCCCAAAGGATGCTCAAGTGAAGTGTCTTCTCACCTGGAAGGACTGTTTGGGGTCCTGAACGGTAATGACGGACGAGGTGTAGGGGCGTGTGTAGTACTTGTTCTGCTTGCAAGGATAAGTGCCAGAAGGGAAATCAGTGTGGAGGGATGAATGGACAAGGAATTTGCATAGGGGGCAATCCCTGCGGAAAGCAGAAAGAGGTGGGAGGGGGATGGAAAGGTGTTTGGTGGTGGGATCCTGTTGGAGATGGTGGAATTACAGTGAAATACGTGCTGGATGCGGAGGCTGGTTGGATGGTAGGTGAGGACAAAAGGAACACTACTCCTGGTGGG
Organism: Mobula hypostoma; assembly: GCF_963921235.1. NCBI lineage: Eukaryota > Metazoa > Chordata > Chondrichthyes > Myliobatiformes > Myliobatidae > Mobula > Mobula hypostoma. Next base: position 65,037,640 of record NC_086103.1, on the reverse strand, counting down.
GTGGCGGGAGGATGGAGTGAGCGCAGATGTGCACAAAATGGAAGAGATGCAGTTGAGGGCAGAGTTGATGGTGGAGGAAGAGAAGCTTCTTTCTTTGAAGAAGAAGGACATCTCCTTAGGTCTGGAATGAAAAGCCTCATCCTGAGAGCAGATGTGACGGAGGTGGCGGGACTGAGAGAAGCGGATGGCATTTTTACAAGTAACAGGGTGGAGCGATCCTTTTGGCAATAGGCTAATAATTTTTAAAGATTGCTTTGTAATTCATTCTGATGTATGCATCTCATGCATATTTCTTTTGGTTCAGATATGTCCAAAGAATGTGTTGGAATTATGGAAATATTGCACAAGATTTGATTCCTCACCTTAAAGACTGATCATAATTTGACTATAATCTCAAACATATAAAAATGATCCTTCTGTAATGTCTGCAGATCTCAAGTTTTTAATTTTGTTTGCTAGAGCAATGTGAAAATTACAAATCATTTAAATGGAGATGTTTTTAAAATGAAAGGTTAACCTTTGATGCGGTGTTCATTGACGCAGGGAATGGTAGTGATACAGAATTAAATTTTATTTGATTTTTGTGTATTAAATTGCAAATCACTTTATGTGAACTTAAATGCTGTCATTATAAGTCTTCGACAGCCATAATATTAGAACCTCAAACAGTTGGCTGAATAAAGAGAATGCCTTAGTCTCAAATCTTCAGCTCTCAAGTCATAATCTGCAAGACAAATCACCTACAATTCTTTGGGGATGTTAAACATTTACTTGGAGGCAACCAAGCCATTTACCATCCTGATATGGAAATATATCAGCATTCTTTCACCATCTAGGTATTTGCTCTTTCTATCTATAGGACTGCAGGAGTTTACAGAAGGACACAGAAGGACTGCAGGAGTTTAAAGAAAGTTGTTCATTTCCACCTTCTCAAAGGCATATAATGATGGGAAATAAATGTTTGCCTTTCTGGGAAGGTTCCTACAGATTCTACATTTCCATAGATTTCTACAGATGAACCGTGGAGAGAATTCTAACTGACTGCATCACCATCAGGTCTGGTGGTGGGGTGGGGTGTAAGCTGCAGAGAATTGTAAAGTTAGTCAGCTCCATCATGAGCACTCCCTTCCCTAGTATCCAGGACATCTTCAAGGAACGATGCCTCGAAAAGGTGGCATTCGGCACTGAGGACTCCCATCACCCAGGTCATGTCTTGTTCTCACAACACGCTGGAGAAACTTAGCAGGTCAGGCAGCATCCGTGGAAAAGATCGGTCGACGTTTTGGTCCGGAACCCTTCGTCAGGACTGAAGAGGGAAGAGGCAGAGCCTTCTCCTTTCCACCCTCCCCCCACCTTCTTTGTAGGGCCTCTGCCCCTTCCCTCTTCAGTCCTGACAAAGGGTTCCGGCCCGAAACATCGACCGATCTTTTCCACGGATGCTGCCCGACCTGCTGAGTTCCTCCAGCGTGTTGTGAGGGTTGCTTTGACCCCAGCATCTGCAGATTATTTTGTGTTCATGTCTTGTTCTTATTGCTACCATCAGAATGGACATACAGAGGCCTGAAGGCACACACTCAATGATTCAGGAACAGCTTCTTCCCCTCTGCCATCTAATTTCTGAATGGACATTGAACCTGCTATATATATATATATATATATACACACACATATACATACATACAAAATATATAGTCAGCAAAGTACATGACATAACCCAAAGATATTAAAAACTGATTCTGATTTTGATTCTGAAGGTCCTCATCTTCTCAATGGGAAAAAAGAAATGATTTTCATTCCATTGGAAGGAGTAACTCATCAGTTGAGTAGACAGGGATCGTAACAAGAGAAATCTACTTCATTACATTTTAAACCAAATAATTGTTGATACTAAAGATTAAGAGTGCCATCAAAATTTTCAGACAGTTCAGTACATACCCAGAACAAGCACGCTTAAAGTCATTTTTTTCTCTTCCTGCTGGGCGTGTCTGGGAAAGAAAGGGAGAAAAGGGACTTGACAAAATAAAGGAAGCTTTGCTCCCAAAGAATATATTATTTATTAGTTGTTTCTTCCCACAATCCTCGGCAGATGGCTGATCTCAAAAAGTTCACTGTTCATTGAAAGTATTTCTGTCACATAATGACTTCTAGAAGTCTGTTCAGCTTTTGCATGGCTTTAATCCTTAGAGATCACATACATCCTTTTTAAAAGAATCAGTCATGCTATTATTTCATTAAATCACAAAGTAAATTCATAATTCATGTGCTGTTGTTGTAGAACTTCACCTGACAGAAGTTGTAGAATTGAACTTTGCTATTGCGGGATTCATCTGTGACCCCTTTTCCTTTTAAACGGGATTCTGCATTGGATTTACAGCATATTTATCAGCTGTACTGAACAGCATGTAATTCAATCATAAAGATTAAAATAACTTACTCCATTCTAATTAAATCCATACTAATTACAAAGAAGGTACTTACATTTGTTCTCTTTGTCCATTTTTTTAAATGTCCATCACTCATTTTATAGGGCTAGATTCTCTACCTGCTCACAGAAATTTGAAAGAAAATTAATGCTAGATTGACAGTAATAATTGCTATGGAATCCATCATTCTGTTACAGGAGAGGTCTGCGATGAGGCTTGACAGTACTAGTGCTCAGGAAGCTTTGAATTTATTTCCTTCTGAACCTTATAAAGGTTGATTTAGGTGACCCAAGTATTAACACCTTGGACCTCCACCTCCACAAACTCGTGCCCACACTAACACTCCTTCAGCTAACTAGCAGTCACATTTTGCTGTTTTTTTTCCACCCTATTTTTTCTTTACTTTTCTTAACCAAAAGGGTGGGGATTTTGGCAAATAGAATGGCTAATACTTTAGAGAGCTATGAGTCATTGCAAAGTCAGGATGCAGGGAGTTCTGTAATTTACATGGGCCCCTTTGATGTGGCATGTACATTGTCCTGTTGTTTTAGACAAGAATGAAAGCTAAAGAAAAATCTCCAGCTCTTATAATTGACAAGGGAGTTAATAACTTATGACTGCCGGATCAAATAAGAAAATTAATTAAAGACAGTCCATGGCCTGCTCTTGCGGCCACCCTCGAGGTGGAGGAGCAACACCTTATATTCCATCTGGATAGCCTCCAACCTGATGGAATGAATATCGATTTCTCCTTCTAGTTAAAAAAATCTTTCACCCTTTCTTCTTCTATTCTCCACTCTGGCCCTTTACCACTTCTTACCTGCCTATCACCTCCCCACATGTACCCTCCTCCTTCCCTTTCTCCTATAGTCCACTCTCCTCTTCTATCAAATTCTTTCCTCTCCAGTACTTTACCCTTCCCACCCATCTGGCTTCACCTATCACCTTCCAGCGGGCCTCTTTCCCCTCCCCAGAACTTTTTCTTCTGTCATCTTCCCCCTTCCTTTCCATTCCTGAAGAAGAAATGTGTTCCAGGTGTGTTTAAACTAAGTACTGGGGAGGAGGGGATGAACAGGAAATATAAGAATGGAGTTAAAGGGAATGAGAGAATAAGAAAAGTTAAGAAAGACAACAATTAAAGGGGCAGAAAGATCAGGAAGGGATCGGAGAGTATGGGCAAGTGCAATAGGAATCAATGTGAAAGGTGAGGGGAGTAAAAGTATTACTTTAAATGGATTAAAATATTATATATGAATGCACAGAGTATAAGAAATAAAGTGGATGAGCTTGAGGCTCAGTTGGAAATTGGCAAGTATGATGCTGTGGGAATAACAGAGTCAAGGCTGCAAGAGGACCAGGGCTGAGAAGTGAATATTCAGGGATATCCATCCTATCGAAAGGACAGACAGGTTGGCGGAGGGGGTGGGGTGGCTCTGTTGGTGAGGAATGAAATTCAGTCACTTGCGGGGGGGACATAGAATCAGGAGATGTAGACTCAGTATGGATAGAACTGAGAAACTGTAAAGGCAAAAAGACCCTGATGGGAGTTATCTACAGGCCCCCAAACAGTAGCCTGGATATAGGGTGCAAGTTAATTCAAGAGTTAAAATTGGCATATCGCAAAGGTAATTCTACGGTTGTTATGGGGGATTTTAACATGCAGGTAGACTGGGAAAATCAGGTTGGCACTGGACCCCAAGAAAGGGAGTTTGTGGAATGCCTCAGAGATGGATTCTTAGAGCAACTTGTATTAGAGCCTACCAGGGAGAAGGCAATTCTGGATTTAGTGTTGTGTAATGAGCCAGATTTGATAAGGGAACTCGAGGTAAAGGAGCCATTAGGAGGTAGTGACCATAATATGATAAGTTTTAATCTACAATTTGAGAAGGAGAAGGGAAGATCGGAAGTGTCAGTATTACAGTTGAACAAAGGGGACTAGGGAGGAGCTGGCCAAAGTTGACTGGAAAGATACCCGAGCAGGGATGACAGTGGAACAACAATGGCAGGTATTTCATTCATACAAAAGATGCAAGATCAGTTCATTCCAAAGAGGAAGAAAGGTTCTAAGGGGAGTATGGGGCGACCGTGGATGACAAGGGAAGTCAAGGACAGTATCAAAATAAAAGAGAGGAAGTATAACATTGCAAGGATGAGTGGGAAGCCAGAGGATTGGGAGACTTTTAAGGAACAACAGAAGATAACTAAAAGGACAATATGGGGTGAAAGGATGAGGTACGAATGCAAGCTAGCCAAGAATATAAAGGAGGATAGTAAAAGCTTCTTTAGGTATGTGAAGAGGAAAAAAATTAGTTAAGACCAAAGTTGGGCCCTTGAAGACAGAAATGGGGGAAATTATTATGGGGAACAAGGAAATGGCAGATGAGCTGAACAGGTACTTTGGATCTCTCTTCACTAGGGAAGACACAAACAAACAATCTCCCAGATGTAATAGTGGCCAGAGGACCTCGGGTAACAAAGGAACTGAAGGAAATTCGCATCAGGCACAAAATGGTGTTTGGTAAACTGATGGGACTGACGGTTGATAAATCCCCAGGGCCTGATGGTCTGCATCCCAGGGTACTTAAGGAGGTGGCTCTAGAAATCGTGGATGCATTGGTAATCATTTTCCAATATTCTATAGATTCAGGATCAGTTCCTGCGAATTGGAGGGTAGCTAATGTTATCCCACTTTTTAAGAAAGGAGGGAGAGAGAGAACAGGCAATTATAGACCAGTTAGTCTGACATCAGTGGCGGGGAAGATGCTGGAATCAATTATAAAAGATGTAATAATAGTGGCATATTTGGATAGCAGTGGCAGGATAGGTCCGAGTCAGCATGGATTTACAAAGGGGAAATCATGCTTGACTAATCTGGAATTTTTTGAGAATGTAACTTTGAAAATGGACTTGGGAAAGCCAGTGGATGTAGTGTACCTGGACTTTCAGAAAGCCTTTGATAAGGTCCCACATAGGAGGTTAGTGTGCAAAATTAGAGCAAATGGTATTGAGGGTAGGGTACTGACATTGATAGAATAATGGTTGGCAGACAGGAAACAAAGAGTAGGGATTAATGGGTCCTTTTCAGAATGGCAGGCAGTGACTAGTGGGGTACCGCAAGGCTCGGTGCTGGGACCGCAGCTTTTTACAATATACATTAATGATTTAGATGAAGGGATTAAAAGTAACATTAGAAAATTTGCAGATGACACAAAGCTGGGTGGCAGTGTGAAATGTGAGGAGGATGTTATGAGAATGCAGGGTGACTTGGACAGGTTGGGTGAGTGGGCAGATGCATGGCAGATGCAGTTTAATGTGGATAAATGTGAGGTTATACACTTTGGTAGCAAGAACAGGAAGGCAGATTACTATCTGAATGGTGTCAAGTTAGGAAAAGGGGAAGTACAATGAGATCTAGGTGTCCTTGTTCATCAATCACTGAAAGTAAGCATGCAGGTACAGCAGGCAGTGAAGAAAGCTAATGGCATGCTGGCCTTCATAACAAGGGGAATTGAGTATAGGAGCAAAGAGGACCTTCTGCAGTTGTACAGGGTTCTGGTGAGACCACACCTGGAATATTGTGAACAGTTTTGGTCTCCAAAGTTAGGGAAGGACATTCTAGCTATTGAGGGAGTGCAGCGTAGGTTCACGAGGTTAATTCCCGGGATGGAGGGACTGTCATGTTGAAAGATTGGAGCGACTGGAGTTGTATACACTGGAATTTAGAAGGATGAGAGGGGATCTGATTGAAACATATAAGATTATTAAGGGATTGGACACGCTAGAGGCAGGAAACATGTTCCCGATGTTGGGTGAGTCCAGAACCAGAGGCCACAGTTTAAGATTAAGGGGTAGACAATTTAGAACGGAGTTGAGGAAAAACTTTTTCACACAGAGGGTTGTGGTTCTGTGGAATGCTCTGCCTCAGAAGGCAGTGGAGGCCAATTCTCTGGATTCTTTCAAGAAAGAGTTAGATATAGCTCTTAAAGATAGCAGAGTGAAGGGATATGGGGAGAAGGCAGGAAAAGGGTACTGACTATGGATGATCAGCCATGATCACAGTGAATGGTGGTGCTGGCTCGAAGGGCTGAATGGCCTACTCCTGCACCTATTGTCTATTGTCTAAGAGTCTCAGTCCGAAATGCCGACTGTTATTCATTTCCACAGATGCTACCTGACCTGCTGAGTTCCTCCAGCATTTTGTGTGTGTTGCTATGTGACAATAGAAGTAATGATTTCTGACATTCTGATAGATGGGAAATTATATTTGTTTATTCCATCCATGTAACACATTAAAATACTTAACTATTCCATTGGTTGGATGTTTTGTTTCTTTCTATGTCTTATTTGCTCTACATTGTTCTGATTTTATACTTGTATTTAAATTGGTGTAAAGCTGTCTCAATAATTATGAGCCATTCAAGCATAAAAATTATTAGCTTGTTTTGGCTTTTCTCCCAGTTGTATACATGCTGACCCAATTTATGTTGAAAAATCATACCTTACCTCTATGTTTGATCAGAAATTGCTGATTTCACATTTCATATTCAGTCTAAATAAATATAAAACAGCCACCAAATTTTGTGCAGAGACATTCAATTACTTCTAGAATGGAACACAACGTTTGCACGCTATTTAATTTGAGGAGCTAACAGTAGCTTTTGTGTCATTTTTTTTAATACTCTGCAAGCCGAGCAAGGTTAGCTCATCTTAAATTAACAGGTGCATTGTTTTTTCTCTGCCTGTATTCTAATGACAGTGATGAATGCCCCAAATAATTCCCACATTGACATCAAACTAAGTTCAGTGCCAAATAGTTCATAGTAGCTGTCAAACACAAATTAACATTTAAAAGATTATCTATGCCTTAATCACAAAGTTGCATGCATTCAGGCATGCAGAATAATGGCACCACACCTCACTTTAACTTGCTGTAACATGATAGTGGAGCCTTGAATAAGCTATTATAATGGAAAATCATTTCATTAATGTCTAAATGCTCTTCAATGATACAGTGTGAATGATACAATGGTATCTTCTAAGAAATAGTAAATGTCCATTTATTGCCTTTCACTTTGGCCCATGTGGTCCTGGTATCAGTCAAATCCTGGTATGGTCATTAAAGTTTTGAAGTTTCCTGAGATTGTTAGATCTGTGTTCAGTAACTCCAAATAACTGATCATTACAATTTGAATTGCCATGAATTTTCCAAGCAGCTCAAGAGACACCTCTTAAGCAGTGTTTTTAGCTTATTCTTTAAGAATGGGTTGTGATAGTTCCAGCATTAACACCTTGTTCTAAATTGGTTTGCCAAGGTCAGATGGGCACACAAGTTAGTCATACATACTGCAAATACTGCATGGATACACAACTTTCAGCTCACAGCTGACCACTGTCCCCACCCAGCTAATCCCAATTTCCTCCATTTGGTCCATATACCTCCATGTACCTGTTCAAGTGCTTCTTAAATGATTCTCAATCATTTCCTCTGACAGTTCCTTCCATAAACTCACCACCCTTTCTTGCCCCCCCCCGATCTGTTTTAAATCAGTGCCCTCTCGCCCTAAACCTAGGTACCTAGTTTTGGTCTACCCAGTGTTGGGGAGAGGACTGTTACCACCTCATATGCCTCTCTTGGTTTTGAAGATTTCTATGAGGTCACCCTTCATTCTCCTAAGCAAGTGATGTTCTCCTACATGTTTGTCCTAACATGCTCACTTTTCTGCATCATTCCAGTGGTATACAGTAGATTCTGTCTAACTGAGACACGTTGAGAACAGTATATGTTGGACTAATTAAGCAGCTGCCCCAATGAGACGAAGTTTCGTGGAAATAGTTCAAAGTACATTTATTATCAAGGTACTGATTGTATACTGTATGTTGTATACTGTATACTTGTGATTCATCTTCGTCCAGGCAGCCACAAAACAAAGAATCACAATAAGAACTCATTAAAAAACCCACGCAATGAAGACCATCAACAGCCACTGTGTGAATAAAGAACAAATTGTACGAACAATAAAAAAGTAAACAAACAACATACAGAACACGAACCACAGATTACCTGAAAGTGAGCCCACAAGCACGGAGCCAGGTCAGTTCCTAGCCAAGTGGCAATGGCTTTAGGCCGCAGCTGCAGAGTCAGTTCGGTGCTGAAGCACCTTGATCAAATTGTGCAAATAGTAAAAGAAAAGTAAACAAAAACACATGGAACATGAACTGCAGAGTCCCTGAAAGTGAGCCCACAGCTGCAGAGCCCATTCAGTGCTGAGCTGAGTGAAGCTCGTCCAGGAGCCCGACGACTGCAGGACAATAATTGCTCACTTACTTGGTGGCCTGGTGTGATGATAGTTGCGAGGAGAGAGGGAGACCAGTCAAATGCAGGCAGATGGCGCCAAACACCCGTTTGTTTTCCGCGCTCACCCTCGACGACCTTAATCAATGCTCAATGCCTTAATTGGCAGGGAGTAATGGAGCCAACCATGGGTTCATCTTCTGTGATCAGGCATTGACGCAGCTGACACACCCAGCAATGGATGCCCCAGTTGTACCTGCACACTTGAGAGTCTAATTTGCTGAATCCCACAGGAAGTCGCAAAAATGCTAAATTATTTAGACAGTTCAAAAGTGCTTTCTTAAAAGGGAAATTACAGGCTACGATCAATTGTAGTTTGGAAGTATATCTGTCTTGTTTTAGCTGTCTTGTTAGGAGCAGGAGTAGGCCACTGGTTCCCTCAAGCCTGCTCCACCATTCAATAATATCATGGTTGGTCTGAATGGAACCTCAAATCCCCATTGTTGTCTCGACTGGTAACATTTCATCCCCGTTTATCAAGAATCCATACATCCCAACCTGAAATCTATTCATATCGCTGTTTCCGGTTTTCTTTGCAGAAATGAATTACAAAACTCACAAGCCTCTGCAACAGAGAAACATGCCTACTTTTTGCCTTCATTGAGAGATATCATACTTTTGAACATTAACCTCAGTTCTGGATTCTTCCAAAAAAGCAAATGTGCTCTCTATCTACCCTGTCAAATCCCCTCTAGATTGTATGTCTTTCAACAAAATCCTCTTTCAGTCTTTAAGCTATGATATATACAAACTTGATTTGCTCTACCTTTCAGTGAGGATATCATTCTGTATTTTCTTTCTCAACTACTTCTAATACATTTAGAGCCTTCCTTAAATAAGAAAGCCAAATTCGACCGGAGAAGCATAATTCCTCCTCCTTTTCCTGCCTCCATAAGCCCAGTCAGCAGGGATTTTAACACACACATGCCCACGGCTGTGAAACAGACAATGCCAGGTCTGTGCTTTTACCTTGCTCGTTTTGGTATGAACACTAGGAGGTGGCGACTGCCTTGCAGCTTCAGCAGCGCCAGTGCATCAGGGTCTCAGAGGTCTGTGAACACTGTAGGTTCCAGATGCCAGGGTCGTCTACTGTTCATCACAGATACACTACACTTTCAGGCCGATGCTTCCTGTGTGAGTCAGGTGCTCAAGTGAGTGGGTTACCAGCATCGCCTATTGATGAGAAAGCAAAGAGTGACAAAACCTCGCTGAAGGCCACCAACGGCAGCTAGATCCAGAGTTCCCGGACGTGACGGGAAACATTCTGTTTCAGTAGGCAAATTTACACATGGGGCTTTGACCTAGCTGAAGTGGCTAGACCTCTGCTCAGTGCAGATTTCCTGTGTACCTAAGGACTGTTAGTAGATCTTAAAAACTGCCACCTTGTGGATGTCCAGGTCTTTGGGTCATTATCCTGCTCCCCCGACTCTATCAAGATAGATAGAGTTCCCCACGACCCTATCAAGTGCAGGCACCACTGCATGTGAGTTTACTCAGCTGCTGGGTGAATTCCCAAACCTCACCAAGCTCACATTTTCCACTGCAGTCATAAGACATGGGGTCAAACACCACATTCCCACAACTGGGCCACCAGTTCATGTTAGGGTGCATAAACTGGACCCAGAAAAGCTGGCAACCGCAAAGACTGTGTTTGCCAACAAGAAAAGACTTGGCTTGTTGATCTTGTTGATATTTTTCACCCCTCCCGTGGTTCCACACACCTCCTTACTATAGTGAACCATACCACTAGGTGGCAAGAAGTCGTCCCTCTTGCATCGATGATGGTCGCAGACATGCCTTGGGCGTTCATCAGCACCTGGGTTGCCTGGTTTGGCACCCCATCTGATATTTCCTCTGACTGCGGTTCCCATTCCATATTAGACCTCTGGGTGCACTGACCGGGAACCGTAATTTTACACCATGGCGTATCACCCACAGTCCAATGGCTTTTTGCGAGCAGCATCCCCACTCCTTAAAGGCTGCTCTGAGCGCTTCCCTGACCAATGAGTCTTGGCATGATTGTCTCTTATAGATCCTGCTGGGGCTTAGAACAGCTCCAAAAGGGAACCTACAGTCATCTGTGGTAGAGTTGGTATACAGACAGCTGTTACGAGTGCCAGGTGATATCATTCCTAATGCCACAAGCACCTGGTCGGCCTCTCAACAGTCTTCTACTCTCAGAAAATTTATTTCTCTTTCACCTATTCCTACCTCCCATCATGGAGTACAGCTCTCTTGTGTTCCTGTTGACCTACATTCACCTCGCTGGCTTTCGTCCACCATGGTGCACACCAATATCCCCTTAGGCCCTCTTACAATGGACCCATCCACATTTTGGACAGGGAAAAAAGACTTTAATCATAGGAAAGAGGGGTAAACCTGAATGAATTTCGGTAGATCACCTTAATCTGGCCCACGAAGATTTGGAGTATTCCGCTGCCACGTCTCTGCCGTCACGACATGATCATGAGCGTGTCAACGCCCTTTGGGACAAGCGAGAGGCAACTGCTGTTCCTCCACCCATGGAACACAGGACCCGAGCCGGGCAGCTCGTCCGAGCTCCAGACAGGCTCAAAGTTTTGACCACCCATTGTGAAGTCTTGCTGTCCACCGCAGTGCAGCTTCCAGACCGTACAGTGATGCAGTGTGCTCTCTACTGCACATCTGTAGAAGATGGTTTGCATTGATGTGCATAGTCCAGCTCTCTTCAGCCTTCTCATAAAGCAGAGATATTGGTGAGCTTTCTCGACTGTGCAGCTTGCATTCTAAGACCGTGTGAGGTTGTGTGAGGTGGGCACTCCCAGGAGTTTGAAACTGATCACAATTTCCATTTCTGAGCTTCTCATGTAAAGGGGGGTATGAGTGGTGCAAAGTTCTCCTTTGTCTTTTTCATTTCATTTTTAATTTTTTTTTATTAATTATTATTAAAGATCAACAAAAATACATTAAAGTAATCGAGTCAATATGTCAATATGTACAATGAAGAATTAAATGAGCAAATGACTGATTAACAAAGCTAAGCAATATATCAATAATAATAAGAAAAAATAAAGTGTTAAGAATATTTTTTGAAAGAAAAAAGGAAAGAAAAAAAGCTCTACTAACTAAGAGGGAAAAAAAACCCTACTAACTAAAAAAACAAACAAAAAAACCCCATTGGGAGCACAATCCCGGAGCTATATGTTATACAAGCTTCCATAAAAGAAAAACATCAATTCGCCAACTCAAATCCATTTAAACAAAAGTCGGAAGGAATCCATATTAATTAACTCAAATCAGTTGATAGTAGCGGGCAAATGAACCCCACCTTTTCTCAAAATCAAGTTGAGAATCAGAAGTTCGACTTCTGATTTTCTCCAAACTAAGACATAGCATCACCTGAGAGAACCATTGTATCAAAGTAGGTGCAGAAGCATCTTTCCATTTCAACAAGATAGCCCTTCTGGCCAATAATGTAACGAATGCAATTACGTATTGGTCAGATAGAGAAATGCTATGAATATATTGAGGGATTATACCAAACAAAACTGTCAATTGATTCGGCTGTAGATTAATTTTTAAAACTTTAGAAATTGTAGAGAAAATTGTTTTCCAAAAATGTTTCAATACAGAACACGACCAAAATCTGTGTGTCAATGTAGCTGTCTCCGTTTTTCGTCTATCACACTGACTATCAACATTAGGAAATATTTTAGGCAGTCCCTCCTCTGTGAAATAGTAACGATGCACAATTTTAAATTGAATTAAAGAGTGACTGGCACAGATCAAATTCGGCAATCAATCCTCTGTTATCAGGGTCATGTTAAGCTCTCTCTCCCAATCTTGCTTAATCTTAAGTGAAGGGTAATTGTGCTGTTGTAACAATAAATTATGAGTTTTCCCAATAAAACCTTTCACTAAAGAGTTCATTTTTAACATAATATTTAACAGGTCAGAATCCTGTATATGTGGAAAATTACTTAAATATTCTTGTAAAAAGTGTCTGACCTGAAGATATTGCAGGAAATGTGAATATGAGAAAGAGTATTTAGTTACTAATTTCTCAAAAGACATCAATTGGCCATCTTGGAACAGATCCATGAAGGAATAAACTCCTTTATTCCTCCAAAGAAGAAAAGTAGGATCACTTAATGAAGGTTTAAATAAATAATTTCTATAAATTAAACTAAAAAGTTTAAATTTTTTGAGATTAAAAAAATTACGAAACTGGAAACAAATTCATAATGACTGCTTAATCACAGGATATAAAATTAAATTAGCAATTTTGGCCAGTTGTACAGGTAGAGAAGCTCCTAATAATGAGGTTAAGTAAAACTGTTTCACAGCCTTCAATTCCAAATCAGCCCAAGGTGGTCTTTCATTTTTATCGGCCCAATATAACCAAAAACACATATAACATATATTAATAGCCCAATAATACACTCTCAAATTAGGAAGAGCAAGACCTCTATCCTTTTTTAATTTTTGTAAATTATATTTACCAATTCTTGGTTTTTTATTATTCCAAACAAAAGATGAAATAATAGAAAACAACAAGAATTCTGCAGATGCTGGAAATTCAAGCAACACACATCAAAGGTGCTGGTGAACGCAGCAGGCCAGGCAGCATCTCTAGGAAGAGGTACAGTCGACGTTTCAGGCCGAGACCCTTCGTCAGGACTAACTGAAGGAAGAGTTAGTAAGAGATTTGAAAATGGGAGGGGGAGGGGGAGGGGGAGATCCAAAATGATAGGAGAAGACAGGAGCGGGAGGGATGGAGCCAAGAGCTGGACAGGTGATTGGCAAAAGGGATCATGGGACAGGAGGTCCGGGGAGAAAGACAAAGGGGGGGGAACCCAGAGGATGAGCAAGGGGTATAGTCAGAGGGACAGAGGGAGAAAAAGGAGAGTAGGAGAAAGAATGTGTGTATAAAAATAAATAACGGATGGGGTAAGAGGGGGAGGTGGGGCATTAACGGAAGTTAGAGAAGTCGATGTTCATGCCATCAGGTTGGAGGCTACCCAGACAGAATATAAGGTGTTGTTCCTCCAACCTGAGTGTGGCTTCATCCTTTTTTAAAGAAAGGGGCTTCCCTTCCTCCACTATCAACTTTGCTCTCAAACGCATCTCCCCCATTTCACATACATCTGCTCTCACTTCATCCTCCCGCCACCCCATCAGGAATAGGGTTCCCCTGGTCCTCACCTACCACCCCACCAGCCTCCGGGTCCAACATATTATTCTCCGTAACTTCCGCCACCTCCAACGGGATCCCACCACTAAGCACATCTTTCCCTCCCCCCCCCCTGCATTCCGCAGGGATCGCTCCCTACACAACTCCCTTGTCCATTCGTCTCCCCCATCCCTCCCCACTGATCTCCCTCCTGGCACTAATCCTTGTAAGCGGAACAAGTGCTACACATGCCCTTACACTTCCTTCCTTACCACCATTCAGGGCCCCAAACAGTCCTTCCAGGTGAGATGACACTTCACCTGTGAATCGGCTGGGGTGATATACTGCGTCCAGTGCTCCCGATGTATCCTTCTATATATTGGTGAGACCCGACGCAGACTGGGAGACCGCTTTGCTGAACACCTACGCTGTGTCCGCCAGAGAAAGCAGGATCTCCCAGTGGCCACACATTTTAATTCCACATCCTATTCCCATTCTGATATGTCTATCCACGGCCTCCTCTACTGTGAAGATGAAGCCACACTCAGGTTGGAGGAACAACACCTTATATTCCATCTGGGTAGCCTCCAACCTGATGGCATGAACATCGACTTCTCTAACTTCCGCTAATGCCCCACCTCCCCCTCGTACCCCATCCGTTATTTATTTTTATACACACATTCTTTCTCTCACTCTTCTTTTTCTCCCTCTGTCCCTCTGACTGTACCCCTTGCCCATCCTCTGGGTCACCCCCCCCCGTCTTTCTTCCCGGACCTCCTGTCCCATGATCCTCTCGTATCCCCTTCTGCCTATCACCTGTCCAGCTCTCGGCTCTATCCCTCCCCCTCCTGTCTTCTCCTATCATTTTGCATCTCCCCCTCCCCCTCCAGCTTTCAAATCCCTTACTCACTCTTCCTTCAGTTAGTCCTGACGAAGGGTCTTGGCCTGAAACATCGACTGCACCTCTTCCTAGAGATGCTGCCTGGCCTGCTGCGTTCACCAGCAACTTTGATGTGTGTTAGTTAAAAAGTAGGGATATTTTGAAATACATACAAAAATTTTGGTAAAATCATCATTTTAACTGCATGAATTCGGATGGCTAACTAAAGTGTAAGTGGATTCCATCTACAAAATAATTGCTTCATAAAATCCACTAAAGGAACCAAATTAGCTTTATAACGGTCTTTATGATTTTTAGTAATAATAATACCTAGATATTTACAAGCGTCCGCAACTCTAAAAGGAATGTCATCATATATTGTAGCAGAATTATTTAGTGGAAATAATTCACTTCTATGAAGGTTTAGCTTATATCCTGGAAACTTTCCAAATTCGTTTAATAGTTTCAATAAACTAGGAATAGATTCTTCAGGATTCGAAATATAAATGAAGAGATCATCAGCATAAAGAGAGATCTTATGAATAGTCCCATTTATGAATATTCCATGGATATCTTTAGCTTCACAAAGTGCAATAGTCAAGGGTTCCAGCTCCTTTGTCTTTTTGACATTACCTGGTACTGGTTCACGAGCTCTTCCTCCTCCTCTCTGTAGGCTGTCTCATCTTTGCTGCTGATGAGCCGCACCACTGTTGTGTCATTGGCAAACTTGACAATGCGATTAATCAGGAGCTTAGCCATGCCGTGCAGTCATGTGTGAGGAAAGTATACAGTAAGGCGCTCAGCACCCAGCCCTGGGGGGCACCCATGCTGAGGAAGATCGGGAGGGAGGAGCAGTTGTGCATCCTGACGATCCAAGGCCTGTTGGTGAGGAGTTCCAACACCCAGTCGCACAGTGGTGTACTTCGACTGAGGAGTAGGAGTTTGTTCACCAACGTTTGTGGGACAATAAAACTGAATGCCGAAATGAAATCCAGAAACAGCATTCTGACATAAGCGTCCTTGTTTTCTAGGTGTGTCAGGGCCAGGTAAATAACAAATGCTACGGCATCTGCCACAGAGCAGTTCTGTTGGTAAGCAGATTGGTAGATGTCCAGTGTGGTAGGAATGGAGGTTATAATGTATGCCATAACCAACTGTCCAAAGCACTTCATACTGATTGGCATCAGTGTCACCGGGCAGTCGTCATTTAGTTCTGAAGATGTAGAATTCTTTGGCACGGGGATGATGATGGCTGATTTGAAGCATAAGACATAAGAGCAGAATTTATGCCATTCGGTCCATTAAGTCTGTTCCACCATTCCTTCATGGTTCATTTATTATCCCTCTCTTCCCCATTATCCTGCCTTCTCCCTATAATCTTTGACACCTGAGTAATCAAGAGACTATCAATCTTCACCTTAAATATACCCAATGACTTGGTCTGCACAGCTGTCTGTGGCAATGAATTCCACAGATTCACCATCCTCTGGCTCAAGAATTTTTTCATCATTTCTGATCTAAATGGATGTCCCTTTATTATGAGGCTGCACCCTCTGGTCCTAGACTTCCCCATTATGTTAATGCCCTCTCCACATCCATTCTATCCAGGCCTTTCAATATTCAATAGGTTTCAATGAAATCCCCCTCATTCTTCTGAACTCCAGTGAGTACAGGCCATCAAACGCTCCTCATATTTTAACCATGTCATTCCTTGGATCATTCTCATGAACCTCCTCTGGATCCTCTCCAATGTCAACATATCCTTTCTTAGAAAAGGGGACCAAAACTGCTCACAACTGTGGTATGTCTTAATGCCTTACAGAGCCTCAACATACATCCTTGCTTTTATATTTTAGTCCTCGTGAAATAAATGCTAACATTGTATTTGCCTTCCTTGCCACTGACTCAGCTGCAAGTTAACCTTGAGGGAATCTTGCACAAAGACTCCCAAGTCCCTTTGCACCTGATTTTTGAATTTTCTCCACATTTAGAAAATAGTCCATGCCCTTATTCCTTCTACCAACATGCATGAGCAAATACTTCCCAACACTAAAGTCCATCTGCTATTTCTTTGCTCATTCTCCAAATTTCTCTTAGTCCTTCTGCAGACATCCTGCTTCCTCAACACTATCTGCCCCTCCACCTCCATATCATCTGCAAACTTGGCCAATTTGTCTGGCTTGGCAGCCTTAAGGGGGTTGCCCCTCTGCAGAGTCCTTCTCCCTTCTGCTGCTGTTACAGACAGGGGTTGCTTGGCTGGAAGGGGGAAGCTTTTGTGGCAGTGTTGTGTCGCATGCTTCGAAGTGTGTGTAAGAGTTGTTTCAAGAGTAGAGGAGGGAGGTATCATTGGTACAGTCACCACGGTTTTTCCATGTGTGATCAGTAGACTCAGGATCGTTAACAGAAAAGTATTCCTGAATTTTTTAACTATGGTCAGAGTTCTGTTATCTCTCACCATTTAGATAACATGTTTTAAAATTTTTTTTTGTAATTTATTTTTTATTGAATTTCATCATCAAACAAATATTTCCACAAGATGTATTTCATACACTGTACATATATGTCATATAATCATATTTGTCACAAATCTCCACGTAATACTTATCTGAGGTATACACTTACAGAAAGGAGAGGAAAGAAAGAACAATCAAAAGAAGAAAACTATGTACAGAGTAGGGAGTGATCTTTTTTTTCACAACATATTCATTGACTTGTGAGAATAAAATCAGGCCTATGAGGTGTTATGTAGTTAAACCATTTTTTCCAGTATGAATAAAATTGTTCCAACTTATGATTAACAGATGCTGTTATCTTCTCCATTTTTGTAAATGTCCCTTGTAATTTCCATCCATACATTTAAAGTTGGGCTCTCTTGTGATAACCATTTCCTGGTAAGGGTCTTTTTACCAGCCACCAGCAGTATATTCATTAAATATTTATCTCTTTTCAACCATTCTTGAGGTATAAACCCAAAATATATGGTCTTACTCTCTAAGGGTATTTCACATTTAAAGATGTCTTGTAGGGCATTTCACATCTTCACATACTGTACCAGAATCAGGGTTATTGTCACTCATATATGTCATGAAATTGGTTTCAGACTTGACAGGTCATTGCCTTAGCTTGTTCTATGCATCTCCTTATATCCTGTTCTCAAACTACATTTCTACTTATCGTTGCTTCATCAGCAAATTTAACAATCTGGCCTTTTGGTTCCTTCATCCTCATCGTTTGTATATATTGTTCGAAGCTGAGATCCCAGCACCTAGGGTACACTGCCCATTATATCTTGCTGACAAATTTAATTAAAAAGACCCATTTATGCTGACCGCCCATGCTCAATTAAACAGCCAACCTTCTTCTCATAAAAATATGTAATCCTTTACACCATGACCTTTTATTTTCCACAATAACCTTTTATAATTTACTTTCGCAAACACGAGGAAATCTGCAGATGCTAGAAATTCAAGCAACACACAGAAGATGCTCGTGGAACGCAGCAAGCCAGGCAGCATCTATAAGAAGAAGTACAGATGATGTTTCGGGCCGAGACCCTTCGTCAGGACTAACTGAAAGAAGAGATAGTAAGAGATTTGAAAGTTGGAGGGGGAGGGGGAGATCAGAAATGATAGAAGACAGGAAGAGGAGGGATGAAGCTAAGAGATGGAAAGTTGATTCGCAAAAGGCTGGAGAAGGGAGAGGATCATGGGTCGGGAGGCCTAGGGAGAAAGAAAGGCAGAGGGGGAGCACCAGAGGAAGATGGAGAGCAGGCAAGGAGTTATTGTGAGAGGGACAGAGAGAGAAAAAAGAGAGAGACAAAAAAAGGGAAAATAATAAATAAATAAACAAATAAACAAATAAATAAGGGATGGGGCAAGAAGGGGAGGAGGGGCATTAACGGAAGTTAGAGAAGTCAGTGTTCATGCCATCAGGTTGGAGGCTACCCAGACGGAATATAAGGTGTTTTTCCGCCAACTTGAGTGTGGCTTCATCTTGACAGTAGAGGAGGCCATGGATAGACATATCAGAATGGGAATGGGATGTGGAATTAAAATGTGTGGCCGCTGGGAGATCCTGCTTTCTCTGGCGGACAGAGCGTAGTGTTCAGAGAAATGGTCTCCCAGTCTGCGTCGGGTCTTGCCAATATCTAGAAGGCCGCAGCGGGAGCACCGGACGCAGTATATCACCCCAGCCGACTCACAGGTGAAGTGTCGCCTCCCATCCCATGATCCTTTCCCTTCTCCAGCCTCATATCCCTTTTGCCAATCAACTGTCCAGCTCTTGGCTCCATCCCTTCCCCTCCTGTCTTCTCCCAAAATTTCAGATCTCCCCCTCCCACTTTCAAATCTCTTACCATCTCTTCTTTCAGTTAGTCCTGACAAGGGGTCTCGGCCCGAAACAACGACTGTGCTTCTTCCTATAGATGCTACCTGGCCTGCTGCATTCCACCAGCATTTTGTGTGTGTTGCTTATAATTTACTTTGTCAGGTTTCTGGAAACCTGAGTGTAATACAATCCATTAATTCCTCTTACATGCTACTTCTACAAACCATTCCAATAAATTGGCCAGTTGTGCTTTTCTTTTCACAGTATAATGACATTGTCAGATTACCATATACAGTATTTTCCTCATTTTCTATTTTATTGAGAGATAGAGCACACAGGTCCTTCCAGCCCCACGAGCCGTGCTGCCCAGCAGCCCACCTATTTAACTCTAACCTAATCACAGAACAATTTAAAATGACCGTTTAACCTACTGACTGGTACGCCTTTGGAAACTGGAGCATCCGGATGAAACTCCCGTGTTCACAGTGAGGATGCTCAATTCTTTTTAGACGGTGTCAGAATTGGACTCTGAACTCTGATGACCCAAACTGTAAAAGCGCCTTGCTAACTGCTACGTTACAATGCACCCACTATAATGGGATATTTAGTTAGTATCTGAGGCCCTCCATTGGTCAGGGTCGACTATGGATTTGTCTGTGCAATACGTGAAGGCCAGGAGATGGGCTTGTTAGTTAGATGCCATTTGAGATGCACAATATTGAAAGCATTTAATAGGTAGTGGGAGCTTTCTCCCACTATATCCCCTGGCTATCACAACCTTAAAGACCCAATTTAATTAGTGCTTCGAACATTTTCCCAATGACAAAAATTAAGTTTACCAGCACATAAATGCTATGAATAAACATGCAAATCAGAGGCTGGGTGATTTGCAATGAGTGACTCGCCTCCCAACTCACATCTCTGACTCCACTTGCTTGAATGAATTTAAGTTTAACACCATTGAAGAAGCTTTGTGCTGCTGATTCATAAAGACCACATGACATAGGCGGAGAATGTGGCCATTCAGCCCATCGAGTCTGCTCCACCATTCTATCATGGCAGATGCCAGATCCCACTCAACCTCATACACCTGCCTTTTCGCCATATCCTTTGATGCTCTGACCAATCAGGAAATAATCAAATTCTGCCTTAAATATACACATGGACTTGGCCTCCACCACAGACTGTGGCAGAGCATTCCACAGTTTAACTAATCTCTGGCTAAAAAATATCCTTCTTACCTCTGTTCTAAAGGGTGTTCCCTCAATTTTGAGGCTGTGCCTTCTAGATCTGGATAACCCCAGCACAGGAAACATCCTCTCCACATCCACTCTGTCTAATCCTTTCAACATTTGGTAGGATTCAATGAGATCCCTCCCGCATTCTTCTAAATTCCAGTGAGTACAGGCCCAAAACTGCCAAACGCTCCTCATATGTTAATGCCTTCATTCATGGAATCATCCTCGTGAACCTCCTCTGGACTCTTTCCAATGACAACACATCCTTTGTGAGATATGGGTTCCAAGACGGTTGACAATACTTCAAGTGTGGCCTGACTAGTGTCTTATAAAGGCTCAGCATTATCTCCTTGTTTTTCATAAACAATATCTGCCTCCACTCCTGAGAGGTGGGGATTTCCAGGTTCTTTGATATTCAAAGCAAGGTTTTATATTGTAAGTTATTGATAGTAGAGAGTTTTATTATTAAGTGTAAAGTCATGTGTCTGTGAATGAGGAGTGAATGGCGCCCAACGGTGACTCCTTTGCTTGAATCTTCAAAAACAGTTCTATTTCCATCTTTAATATCTCTATTTTCCCCCATCAGAGTTCTTTTGAAGACCCTGACCTGGAGTTACACGCTGACTACGAGTTGTGGTTATTAGGCTCCACTGGGTCACTGGCACAGTTAGTAGTCCTGCTGCTTCACAGCTCCAGTGAACCAAGGTCAAATCCTGACTCCTGATGCTGTCTGCATGGGCTTTGCTTGTTTCCCCTGTGACTGTGTGTGTTTCCTCCAGGGGCTTTTGTTTCCCCATATCCCCAAAAAATTGCGCGTTGGTAGATTAATTGGCCACTCTAAATTGTTCCTAGTGTGCAGACAGAGAGGGTGGGGTATGGTGAAAAATAACGTGGATTAGAGAAGGATTAATATAAAAGATGGTGCTTGAAATGGGACAAAGTTCTTTACAATAAATTCATTGAAGTTAAGAAGCAAGAACCAGACTATTGTAGTTTGACATGAAAGACATAATTGACTCATATGATGTAACCAATCAGCAACAACTTACCAATGAAATTCTGCCCACATGTTTGTTAATGAAAACATATGTTATAGAATCCATATTTTACTTTATCCATGTTTCAGAGTACACTTTGATAGTACTATTCAAAGTTCCATTGTAATTAAGCTATTAATCGCAAACATATGAGTTGATAAGCTCCTTTATGTTTTCAAGTTTTCAAAAATAATTGAATATCCAATTTAGAAAATGTCACTTACAAATTTTGAAAGTTTCGAAGCGTTGATCAGTGTTACAAGTGAATGCCTGTTGAGTTTATTGCCATCAGTTGCACGTTTAAATAGTCTGAACATCTAACATTAATAGGAATTCATTTATTCTGTCCAACTCCACTTTTATAACAACATATCCAACAAAGCTAAGACTAGCTAAATGACCCAAGCCCAGTGGGACACAACTATATGTGCCCACTTCATTTCAGATTGGAGGTATATTCTGTGTTATACACTACAGATTGAGCCGTGTTGGTTTAGATCAGCTCTGCTCAGTATGCTATAAAGCAGGGGTCGGCAACCTTTTCACCTCTGTGGGCTGGATCGTGTATTAATGAGTGGACAGTGCGCCAGATAAATGCCATAAAAAACTTGAAATATGGGAATTATCCATTTAAATATATCTAGTTATCTTTTGCCTCAAATTAATGAATAACGCATGCTAGAAAATCATTTGTGCTTAACCAAGGATGCCAATTAGTAATCAAAGAACTCAGCTTAGTTGCAATTTATTTCAATCAAGGCATCTTTTGAATCTATTAAAAGGACACAAAGAATCTTTAAACATAAAACGTATGAACATGATGCATTGAATGGTGGTAAATTAAGTATAATAAAAAAGAAAATTTTAATACAAACAGTCAATAAATCAATGTGAAACTTGATGCTGTTTGTTGCTTGAAAGCTTCTCAATATTGGGTGTCAGACTTGTTGATGCCAAGAGCAAGACATTATCCAGATGAGCATCAGTCAATCTTGTTCTCAAATAGTTCTTGGTGTGCTTCATTTTTGAAAAGAATTTCTCACACAGGTAAGTGCTGCCAAACAATGATGTCATCTTTTTTGCATGGTCCACTAAGCTAGGATACTTCCCACTTGAATGAATATATTTTCTATGGAAGTCAAGCACTGACACATCTTCAGAATGAAATTTCGATCTCAATATGTCATCACACTGCATCTCAATCAATTCCATTTGAAAAATTTCTGATGCAGTGTCCACTTCCACATCAAATGGAGTAGCAAACAGCTTGAACTCGTTTGCATGCAAGTGAAAATCAGCAAAACGAGATGAAAACTCTTTTCTCAATTCTTGGACTATATTCACAAAAATGCCTGGATCTTGTGCTTTATTTTTTGAAAAGTGGGAAAATGTGCACAATTTCCTTTTTGAAGCTGGTACTCCCACTATTGCAGCTTTCTTTCAAAGGCCACAATATGACCATACATTTCATGTAGCAGCTGATTTTTTCCCTTGAAGTTGTTTTGAGACTTGTTTGCTGGCAAGGGTATTTCCTTCATTTTCACTGCTTCTCTTGGCAAAAAATGACATTTGTTTTCTGAAACTAACCTTCATTCGCTCAACTTCATCTTTCCTTGCTTGCCCAGTAAACTTGTTAAAATTTCCACTTAGGCGGGTCTCGTAATGTTGCCTGACATTTATACTTTATACTTTATTGTCGCCAAACAATTAATACTAGAACGTACCACCTTCTTGGCTCCTTTTCATTGACTACAGCTCTGCCTTTAATACCATCATTCCAAATAAACTGATTCCTAAGCTCCGGAACATGGGCCTTAGCACTCAGATCTGCAGCTGGATCTTCAACTTCCTCACAGACAGGATCAGGATTGTAAAAATAGGGACAAGCTCTCCTCTACAATCACTCTGAGCGCCGGTGCCCCACAAGCTGTGTACTCAGCCCCCTGCTGTACTCACTGTACACCCATGACTGTGTAGCCAAGTTTCCATCAAACTCAATATATAAGTTTGCTGATGACACAACAATTGTAGGCTGTATCTCGGGTAATGATGAGTTTGAGTACTGAGAAGAAATTAAGAACCTGGTGGCATGGTGCAAAGACAATAACCTATCCCTCAACGTCAGCAAGACGAAGGAATTGGTTGTTGACTTCAGAAGGAGTAGCGGACCGCACGACCCAATTTACATTGGTGGTGCGCAAGTGGAACAGGCCAAAAGCTTTAAGTTTCTCGGGGTCAATATCACAAATGACCTGACTTGGTCCAACCAAGCAGTGTTCACTGCCAAGAAGGCCCACCAGCGCCTTTACTTCCTGAGAAAACTAAAGAAATTTGCCACCTTCTTCACAGCAACATTTTCTTTTTTTTAAATTTATTTTTATTGAAGGAAGGACACAATACAGAATATATAATGGATTACATTTTCCTCCATTTTGCTTTAGTATCATACCCCCAAAACAAACCTCCCCCCACCCGCCCTCCCCGGGCATATCATGGCAGCTGATGTATTTACAACACAACAATTTGCAAATACAAGTATGGACATTTCACAACCATACCCCCACACTACTTCAATACGACGGTTCATACACATCTGCAACATGTCAGATGATCCAAAATATACTCATATTTACAATTCATCAACCACCCTGTGAGGTAAATTATAAGCGTGTTAAACGGGAGGCAACTTCCCAAGTACAATCAAATGCCCTCAACTATTAGGTAATTCCTTAAGACTCCCAAAATTTGAAAAGAAAGGCCCCCATTTCGAATAGAACTTTTTCACAGACCCCCTCAAAGTGAATTTAATCTTTTCTAATTTCAGAAAAAACATTACATCTTCTAACCAAGCGGCAGCAGTTGGGAGAGTGGCAGATTTCCAAAGCAGCAAAATTCTCCTACGGGCCGAACAGCAACATTTTCTAGGCAAATGAGACAAACTGGTTTCCCAGCTCGCTCGATGAAGAAGTAATCTAGTGTCCAAGTGTCTTGGAAATTTCGGCACTCAGTGTCTACCTTCCTGCGTTTTGCATTCATTGCCGTTGGAATTTTTTTCTTCGATTTTATTTCGAAACGCAAGTTATTTCAACAAGTATCGTAGCACATGTAAATATCTGGATACTTTAGCGTGGATTTCTTGTTAAAAAACAGTGACGCTGCTTCTGTTTACAAATTTGAACGATCCCATCTGAAAACCTGGGCGTGCACGAAGAGTATCTAATACATATTAATAAGGTAGTCTGCCTTCCCGTCATTCGTATATACCAGTGTTTGGTTTGGAACAAAACAGAACCTGGGGCCAGTGTAACAAGACGTCATGCATGTCCATCAGTGTGGTCGCGTGAAACACTCAGAATAAGGAAAAGTCGCTCGTGGAACAGATAAGCATGATATCCCAAAATTTGCTGTGGGCCGCTCAAAATACCTTTGTGGGCCGGATCTGGCCCGCGGGCCATAGGTTGCCTACCCCTGTTATAAAGCTGTACATCATTGAAAAAACAAACTTTCACACTTTTCTACTTTATGCAAATAGCTAAGTTTTCACTGGAAATCAATATTCAGTTAAAGGTTCAATCAACAAACACTTTTGAGAGTATTATACTTACAGTGAAGGTTAGGTCATACTACATATGAAAGAAATTCCTTTGGGTTGTGCTCAGACTGTCCATGGTCAGGTGAGGTTTGGGAGGGGTTTTAATTTTCCACCCATACAAATCATCAAACGGACTTGGTTTTGAATCTTATACATATTTATCATAAACCTGACAAAAATCCTGCAATCCCATAGTTTTTATAGCGGATTACCTGATTTTCTTTGGGCACGTGGCCAAGTGGTTAAGGCATTGGACTAGCGACCTGAAGATAGTGAGTTTGAGCCCCAGCCGAGGCAATGTGTTGTGTCCTTGAGCAAGGCACTTAATCATACATTACTCTGCGACGACACTGGTGCCAAGCTGTATGGGTCCTAATGCCCTTCCCTTGGACAACATTGGTGTCGTGGAGAGGGGAGACTTGCAGCATGGGCAACTGCTGGTCTTCCATACAACCTTGCCCAGGCCTGCGCCCTGGAGAGTGAAGACTTTCCAGGCGCAGATCCATGGTCTTACAAGACTAACAGATACCTTTATTATTTACCTGATTTTACGAGGAACAATTATGCGACATCCTGTACCACAGACTGGGTGGAAACTTCTGAGAAACAATTGTCTCCATGAGCAATGCTCTCTTTCCTAAAACACCAATACCCTTTTGCTTTTGAACATCTATTTTTTCTGACTCTAGGACTCTTTTTTAGGCAAAACTTATTATTCTTTTCTCATATAAAAGTTCAGCAACTTAAAGCTGGCAAGAACTCTCCTCTGTTCAAATATGAGCAATTACTTGAAAGTCAAATCATTCCCTTCATGCTTGTTAATATGTCCTGTCTGACAGTTAATGCTCATCTGGAGACCCTCGAGGAATCACTCCTCTGAAGCAATTTTGAACAGATGCAGAGACATAGCCAACAGTCAATGATCAAGATTGTTGACCAGGGAATTGTTGCTTTGATTTTTAGCTTTATTTTCATACACACACACACACACACACACACACACACACACACACACACACACACACACACACATATATATAATGCATGAACATAGACTTCCTAGAATATAATCTCCATCAGTACGCTGAATGCCAAATGGGTTTTCTGATTAATAATAAGAGAATGTTTGAAATTGAATTTGAAGAAATTGGGGAAAATTGTACAACATTGCAACAGTTAGAGCAGCTGCTACACAGCTGCAGGGATCTTGGTCTGATTCTGATCATGAGTACTATATATATGATTTTGCTGGGTGTTCTGGTCTCTTCTCACGTTCTTACCATATGCTTATAGTTTAAGTGACGACTGTAAATGGTCCCTAAGTATAAATAAATGGCATAAGAACCAAGAGACACTTGAGAGAGAGTTGTAAGACTGATGGAAAACAATGAGAGAGGGAATGGACTGAGGGGAACAGGCATGTACTTAATGGCCAAATACCTTCCCAGAATTACCATAAGACCCTAAGATACAGCAGTAGACTTAGGCCATTCAGCCCATCAAGTCCGCTCCAACAATCAATCATGGTTGATTGAATTTCCCTCTCAATCCCATTCACTGGCTTTCTCCCATTATCTTTGACACCCTTTCTATCAAGAACTTATCAATATATATCCATGTTTAATATAAGCATTACGGAGATACTAAACAGGAACAGGCCCTTTGGCTTTGTATCTTGTTGACAATTAAGCACCCATTTGCTTACTAATGTTACACTAATCCATTGTATTCTCCCACATTGCCGTAATTATTGGCTGTAACTTCACCCCCGGCCTCCCCCACCCCTGGCTTGGTTTGACCACTTAGCTACACTGATAGGGTCAACTTACAGTGACTGACTAAACTGCCAACCCACAAGTCTTTGGAATGTGGGCTGAAACCAGAGAACCCTGAGGAAACCCACACAACCATACCGACACCACCAGAGGCGAGAATCAAATCCGTGTTACTGCAGCTGTGAAGCAGCAGCTCCTCTACCTCACTGCGTCACTGTACCACCCTCTGAATCATTACAAATAAGAAAAGAAACTTAGATCTGATTGACCTCCATCAGACAAAATGGTCTGATTGTGTTTTACAAACACCCTCCCAGCAGATGCCCCCTCTATCCTCTTTGCTGAAAGCATTGCCATTACCAAGGATGTGTGAATGTACAGTGAATTAATTAAAGAGAGCGATATAATAAAATATCAATTATCAAGCAAAATAGCTGAAAATACTAGAAGTCAGAAATAATGAAAATGTACTGGAAAGATACAGCACGACGAAGAAAAAGGTAATTTTGATAATCTGCCTTTGAACAATGTTGACTAGGCTGATAATAACTGAAAGGAGTTGCTGGATGAAAATAACAATCAGTTAGTGTCTCTGACACCAGCAATAGAATGGACAAGTATATAAACGGAACTTAGAGAGTTTTGTAGCAAAAAAAAATCTTGTTTTGCCTGGACACTTTAAATAGATTCAAACAAAAGAGGACTGAAATAAGCCTTGAGACTGGCAGTGAATTGGATCTTCCATCCCGGTGCTCTAACCAACAGGCAGCATTTTATACCCTGTTGCTGGCATCAGCAGAAAGCAAACATCTCTGGAGGTTCCCCAAATTTTGGACTAGGTAGCTTGCCCACAGATCCCGAACCAAGTAAAACTTGTTTCAAAAACTAAAATAATTCTTGCTAATACAATTTCAGAAGAGATTCAAGCCGATAATATTGCCACTATATTAGTTTTGGGGTAGAAAATAATCTCTCATCACACACAGTAAACAATTGGTGTAACATTCACGATTTTAGGTTCAGTTTCTTTCGCTCAGTCATCCAATTCTGAATGGACAGTGAACCAGCTCATGCACGCTATTCATCATTTTTGCTCTTTTTTGCACTACCTATTTAATTTGATTTTTATACTGTACATATTACTTATTGTGATTTACTGTATTTTGTGTTGGCGCATGGCCAAGTGGTTAAGGTGTTCGTCTAGTGATCTGAAGGTCGCTAGTTCGAGCCTTGGCTGAGGCAGTGTGTTGCGTCCTTGAGCAAGGCACTTAACCACACATTGTTCTGCGACGACACTGGTGCCAAACTGTATCAGCCCTAGTGCCCTTCCCTTGGACAACATCGGTGGCGTGGAGAGGGGAGACGTGCAGCATGGGCAACTGCCGGTCTTCCATACAACCTTGCCCAGGCCTGCACCCTGGAAACCTCCCAAGGTGCAAATCCATGGTCTCACGAGACTAACGGATGCCTATTCCTGTTCAATTATTACTGTATTTTATCTATTGCACTTTCTATCTGCCGCAAAACAAATTTCACAACATGTCTGTGATATTAAAACTGATTCTGATTCGGATACTGATCGCTGATGATT
The DNA here is from genome assembly GCF_963921235.1 of Mobula hypostoma. NCBI lineage: Eukaryota > Metazoa > Chordata > Chondrichthyes > Myliobatiformes > Myliobatidae > Mobula > Mobula hypostoma. The sequence goes on along the minus strand of NC_086103.1, from coordinate 65,009,274 downwards.
TTTCTGCCTGTTGAATGCCCACTTGATAATTGATCCCCTTGAATTCTGAGGTATGTTAGCCCTCCCTTACTTGTTTAGCTGAATTTACAACTTGCCAGTTACTTCTCTGATACCATGGAACCGATTTATTTTTTAATTATGCATTTTTCAGGATTTGAGTGTTGATGTCAAGCCCAGTGCTTGTTGACCATCTCTGTAGCTCTTGAGAAGGTGATGAGTTGCTGAAGTTCTTCAGGTGTTGGTATTTAAACAATGCTTCTCATCAGGGCATTCCAGGATTTGGCCCTGGTGATGTTGAACAAGTGGCAGAGTATTGTTAAACCAATGTGGTGAGTAACTTGAAATGCAACTCGAAAATTGTGGCGTCCCACATGCCAGCACAGGGACCAGGCCATTCAGCCCCCAGTGTCGTGCCCTCCAGCTAAAAAGCTAATCAAGAACATCCAAACATTCATCCCTCCTACCTACACCAAGTCAATTACCCTCCATCTTCCTTACATCCATGTGCCTATCTCAAACGTCTCTTAAAAGCCTCTGATGTATTTGCCTCTACCATCATACCAGACAGTGCATTCCAGGCATCCATGACTCTCTGAGAAAAACAACTACTTTTCACTTCCCCCTTGAACCTTCAATGCATGCCCTCTGGTATTAGATATTTCAACCCTGGGAAACAGATACTGTATGTCCTCTTTATCCCTGCCTCTCATAACCTTGTAAACCTCTATCAGGTCTCCCCTCAGCCTCCACAGCTCCACAGTAAACAATCCAAGCTTATTCAACCTCTCATGATAACACATGTCTTCTAAACCAGGCAGCAATTTGGTAAACCTCTTCTGCCCCCTTTCCAAAACCTCAACATCCTTCCCATAGTGGGGCGGCTAGAACTGTACATAATACCCCAGATGTGGCCTAACCAGAGTTTTATAAATTTGCAACATAATCTCCTGACTTTTGAACTCAATGCCTTGACTAATAAAAGCAAGTCTTCACAAGATCTCTCTGCTCAGCAACAGTGGTAAGGATCTGTGCATTTTATAAATAGTACAAGGTACTACTACTGCATACAAATGGTGGAGGGGATGAATGTTTAAGATAGTTGTTGGATTTTTTGGAGTCATACTTATCTAAACCTGTTCCGGTAGCCAAAAGTTTTATGTGGCTGGTCAGTTTAGTTTCTAGTCAATGGTGAAACTCTCAGGATGTTGATGTTTGGGGATTTGGCATGTAAGTGCAATTATGAATAAAGCACTGCAGCACCTCTACTTCCTTAGAAGTTTGCAAAGATTAGGCACAAGTTTCGATAGATTATTATTATTATTGTTTTCTTCTGTATTTTAAGTTTGTTGTATTTTGCTCATTGGTTGTTTGTATGTCCTGTTGGGTGTGATCCTTTATTGATTCTGTGTGTTTCTTGGACTTATTGAGTATGCCCACAAGAAAATGAATGTCAGAGGGATGTATATGGTGACATATATGTACATTAATAATAAATTGACTTTGAACTTTGAACTTTGCTCCTTTGTTGGAAATCGCTGTGCCTAGCATTTCTGTGATATCAAAGTTACTTTCCATTCATCAGCTCATGTCTGAATATTATCTAGGTCTTTCAGTATGTGAACATCGATTGCTTTATTTGCCAGTTAGCTGTAACTGGAACTAAACATTCACCAGTACACAATCCTACTTCAGACCTTATGATGAAAGGAGTGTAATTGATAAAGGCAGTGAAGATGGGAACTCTTGCAGTGATGCCCTGGGACTGTGATGATGGCACACTTAGGCAAATATGGTCTTGACATCAAGGGCAGTTACTGTCACCCCACCACTGGAATTCACCTCTTTGCTCCATATTTCAACCGTGATGTGGTCCGGAACCAAGAGATCCTGGTGAGATCCAGGATGTGAGGATTTCTGGGAGGAAGCAGAGATGGATCATTCTTTGTTCTAATGGGCATTTAGACAGACACATGAACAGACAGGGAATGGAGAGATATAAACCAGATGGGATTCGTTAAGATTGGCTTTGTGGTTGTGATGCACTATCAATTACTCCAAAAGACTGGAAATAGAGTAAATACTGGAAGGCTTTTATTAACAGTAAATGGACCAACGTCCATGCTGAGTATCTGTCCTGGACTGAGGGAGGAGCAGTGACACAATCACCTTTATTCAGGGGTCTGTGGGAGGAGCCACAGGAGCAGTCAGCAGAGGGGCGTGTCCAGGCATGTCCAGACAGGTAATCCAGTTACAACCTATATATATGGTTTACCACAGGTTAGGACAGATAGTAGGCCAAAGGGTCTGATCCCATGCTACACTCTTTTTCTATTTGATGTTCTGTGTTGTATATTCTCTTTGATTGTGCACCATCATGCATAGCTGCACTTGATAGGTCTGCAGAGGTACGATCTGATCCGTACGAGATCACTTAGATGTCCATCGAACGGTGCTTTTAATGCTGAGCAAAGTATAGGCCTCCAAGGTGCAGCTTCAAGATGCTGACACCATATTGTTTTTATGTCTGACTGGTGCTTCTCCTGGCGTTCACTTCTGTAGTTTGCAATGATACCCCAGCTAGATGGTAATGGAAGAGCAAGGAACGTGCTGATCCATGAGGTTACATATTGTAATGATACAAATTTCTGCTGCTCTTCAGGGATGCTGAGTTGTGAGCAGCCTTTCGCCTCCTTGGTCTATCCCATTCAACATAACTGTAGTGCCATATAACATGACGGTGAGTGTCCTTGGTGTGAAGGTCAGACTTTGTCTTTGCAAGTGGTGATCATTTCTACAATGCTATCATGACTAGTGGCAGGTAGGTCGGTGAGAATGAGGTTAAGTAGCTTTATCCTTTGGGTAGGTTCACTGACTGCCTGCCATGAACACAGGACTCAGCATGTTTAGTGTATCTCATAAATCCACTCGATGATGGACTTAATGAATTCTGCTATTCTATTTTAACTACGCCTCCTCTAAACTGATCTGTTGTTACTTGTATCAGAAGAAAGTGCTTCTTGCAAGTGTTTTTCAACATTATATAGCACTGATTCACCAGCTGAGGCAGGATGAAAGGTGTAATCAGACTCATTAAATAGTATGATCCATCAGCACAAAACCATTACAACTTCATTACGAAAGCAGTTCAATCTGTGCACAATCCCATCTATCAGTCATATTTTAACAGCATAATTTTCTTCTGCCTTTGAACAGACTGCATATTATTACAAGTGTTAATGGTGAAAGTAAGCATAGGTTCTGCTATTGATGCACTACAAACAAATAGAATATCAACTGTCTAAGTAAGATGACAGATTTCCATTGTAGTATCTTTCATTCCCTCGTCAAATTGCCACTTCCTCATTAAAAGCTTTTGTACTGAATGTGCTTTGCAGGGATGTTAAAAGATTAAATGAAAATATATCAATCATAAGTCTAAATTTTCTGAGCATCTTTTAGAACATCTCATTAGAGTTGAAGGGCTTTAAACTCCTGTTCTCAGAAAGTGATTTATTTTATAATGCATTTCTGGTTCCATATCATCAAGTTACTAAACAGAATACAACTGATGTTGCCCTTGCCTCTGGAACAGTAGCTAAATGTTGGATATATTAAACACTTAAAATCCGTAAAACACACAAAACCTCAATTTACAAACCTCCTGGCAACATTTTTCATTCAAGCATCATGTAGTAGAGCTACTAGGACTTGATGTTTCAATCCCTATGGTAAGTCGGCACTCTCGATGTTGGCAGTGAGCTTGGAGTGGTGACAAGAAGGGAGGGTAGGTACGTCATCGAGGTCATCAGGTGGGCACCCTCCTTCTTTGACATTTCATTGATAAGCCCATGACATCTCCAGAGGGCTCAACGGTGCTACCTGACATCCCAGATACACCCCCCTCAGTTCCATACCCTCCTGTCTTCATCTTGCAGCCCAGTTGTTGTCTTTCCTTTTAATCCAAATCCAATTGCTGCTTTCTTCTGCTGCATTTGACAAGGACTTGATTGCTTGTTGGAGGGAGTGACCCCTCACCCCCATCTTCTTCAATAGACTGGTCGTAGATGTAGCAACGAATCCCCTGCATCCCACTTCTACAGGGAAAATCTTGGTCTTCCAGCCATTCTGGGCAGCTTCAGTTGCCAGTTCAAAGTACTTGGTCTTTTTCCTCTCATCAGCTTCTTCGACAGCATCTTCCCAAGGTAATGTCAATTCCACAACATATGCCAGCTTGGCTGCTGTGGACCACAGGACCATGTCTGGCCGGAGTGTTGTAGCCGCAGTGTCTAGGGGAAACACAAGCTTTTTTTCCAAGTCCACGTCCATTTTCCAATCCCAAGCAACCTGCAGAATGCTTACATCTTTTGATGTTATATGATGATCTGGAGGTTGGCCTGCTGGCACAAATCATGTGATGTGGACATTTCCTCCCGATGTTTGTGGGAGAGCATTTGTGGTGATTCGCCTCTGTTCCAAGATTGATGCCAGCTGTCTGAGAACTTGGTTATGCCACCAAGTGTACTGCCCCTGGGTGAGGCTCGTGGTACATCTTGTTAAAATGTGCCTCAGTGATCCAGGTGCTTGACAAAGAGAGCAAGTGGGGTCTTCTCCCCACCACTGGTTCAGGTTCTGGGGTGTGGGTAGGAGGTCATAAGTGGCTCTGATGATAAAACTTAGCCGAGATCCCTTCATCTCCCAGATGTCACGCCAGCTGAGTTTCCTCTTTTCCAGGCTCTCCTAATTAGTCCATTGGCCATTGAGACGGCCCTGGCATTTCACTCTGCCTCCTCCTGTCTTCTCAACTCTTCCACCACGAGTTGTCTCTTCTGCACTGATGTTGCCTTGTGCCATTGAGGAGCCTTTGGGACAAGCCCAAGCCCGGCTCTCCCATGTTGGACTTGGCCAACCACATTCCTGAAGCGAAGAGCAGACTTAGCAGCCTGAACGGCTTCAAATGGGGTCCACTTCCTCCCCGTTGTCACACGGGGGGGGGGCGCTGTGCGAAAAACAGTATCTTCAGATTCAGTGAGGGTCATGACCAACCTTGCTTTGATGCATTTGAATTCTTCCACAAGACTTGCAATTGGTAATTCCAATTTGCCGTTCCCGTACAGTCCAACAGGACTTAAGCATCGTGGAAGTCCAAGCCACTGTTTTACATGTGTGCTGATCACTCTTTCGAGCTTTTCAACCTTGTTGATGGGGATTTCATACACTGTTAAAGGCCACATGAGTCTTGGGAGTATGCCGAACTGGAAGCAACACAGCTTGAGTTTTCCTGGCAGCAAGGTCTTGTTGATGTGAGCTATGTACATGATGGTATCCTTTTTGAGTTGTTTAAACTGCTCAGTGTCCTTGAGCTTAGCATCATACTATCGGCCCAAGATCTTCACTGGCATTTCTGAAACAGTTGGGACAGGTGTTCCGTCAGTATGAAATCTTTGATCCGTGACTTGACCTTTGACAATGGAGATGCTTCTCCACTTGTTGGGCTTGACCTTCATCCTCGCCCATGTGATGTTTTGATGAAGCTTTTCCAGAAGTCTCTTGGTGCAGGGGACAGTTGTTGTCAGTATCGTTATACAGGTATCCCCTGCCATCCGATGGTAGAGTGTTCCTATGAAACGGTATGTAAGCCGGAATGCCGTAAAACGAAGAAGCAATTACCATTTACTTATATGGGAAAACTTTGTGAGCATTCGCAGACCCAAAAATAACCTACCAAATCATGCCAAATAACACATAAAACCTAAAATAATAGTAACATATAGTAAAAGCAGGAATTATATGATAAATACACAGCCTAAATAAAGTAGAAATACTTCTCTACAATTATTGCCGCACTGTTCTCCGTAATGAAAATCTCACGCAAGCGCTCTCGGCAGAAACACTCTCTCCACTAACCTTTAAGCTATGAAGCTGCCAAATCATACCAAATACCGCATAAAAATACACAGCCTATATAAAGTAGAAATAATGTATGTACAGTGTAGTATCACTTACCCGAATTGGGAAGACAGCGCCGAGCACACTGATGGTGTGTTAGGCTGAGTCATCGGAGTTTGGGTGGTGCAGTGGCCCCACCCTCCAGACTGCTGACCGATACCGATCCGCGAAGCATGCAGGGGCACAGCGGTAGCCGGGACGCACCCAGCACATCTTTAAGAAAAAAGCCAAAATAAACAAGCTAATTAATTAGGTGCCGCCCGACACGTAAATGTCAGCCCAGATCAGAGCCGACGCACTCAGCAATCGCCTCTGATCTGGGCCAACAATAACGTGCTGGGCGGCACCTAATTAATTAGATAGTTTATTTCGGCTTTTTTTCTTAAAGATGTGCTGGGTGCGTCCCGGCTACCACTGCATTCTCCACGGCGATGTACAGTATTGGTACGCGGCCCGGGGGTTGGGGTGGTGGGACACTGGGGTGTCATCTCATCGGCGTCTGTTTCCATCAGGGCAGGCAGGTCATCTTCTTCTGTGTCTGCCTGCCTCGATATTGAAGGTCGAGGTTTGTCGTCTGCTGTGGCTGATGTGGAAAGCTTGAAAAACAACAGTATGCTTGACTGCTTAGTCTTGCAGATTTTTCTATCATACAGTTCTTTGTAAGCACTCAAACCATCTTGCAAATATACCTTAAACCTACATACCCTTTTAAAATTAAAGTCGTACTTTTCTGCAATCATTGATGTCAATTGCAGCGAAAATCTCACACAGTTGCTTTACGTTCAGTTCCTGGACGACTTCACTTTCGGTCCGTTCGCTACTGCATTTGGTTTCGATTGTTATCCTTTCCTCTTCCAATTACATCAGCTCTTCATCTATCAGTTCTTGGTCATGGGATGCCAAAACCCCTTCAACATCATCTTCGTCAACTTCCACAAGCCAAACTCACTTTGTCCTTACTTTGTTCACCATGATCGAAATGCTTAATTATGTCTAGTTTTACGCTAAGTGTAACACCCTTATGAGCTCTTTTAGGCTTTTCCGATACCTTAGAACTCATCTTGGTAACGGATGCTCACAGGCACGTGCTTAAGCAATGCCAGCTGGAGTACAGTTCCGGGGGAGGAGCTTGGCTGCTCGGGGTGCACGCTGCCTTTTACCGCGTGCTGCATTTTTTAAAAGCTGTCTTTTTTCGTAACAGTGAAAACACCTTCTGTTAGCGAAAACAGGTAACTAACATAGGTCTTTTGTAACAGCGTGGTTTCGTAAAGCGAACGTTCGAAAAGAGGGGGACACCTGTATTGTCCATATAGGCTTGTATCGGTGGTAACCATTGACCAAACTGTAGCCCTTTTCCTCCCGCAACCCACTTTGAGGCTCTGATAATGAGCTCCATTGTCTTAGTAAAGGCCAATGGGAGATGGTGCACCCCTCCATGATGCCTACGTCCAGTGGTTGCCAGGCTGTGGTGAAGTCTGATGTTGTGAGACAAACTCGCAGATCCTGGAAGTAGTGCTTTACCAGATTTGTTATTGTTGCAGGCACCTGAACATTGAAAGAACCTTTGAGTATAAAATACTTTGGAAAGAGTGGCATGTAGCTATACAATTCCCAACATACTAATTTTCAGTTTGAACTCTGAATCTTCAGCAGGGATTTTTATCTTTATGATCCTTCCCAGAAATTACATAATTTTGCTTGTGAAATGCTCTAAGAATATTAAAGAACCTCTATAAATAAATGCAATTTATTTTCCTTCATCACCTACCTCTTTTTCTTTCATCCTTCTTTTTCTCTGTCATTTCTTTTTCCTTCTTCTTCCTTATCACCTTTTTCCTTTTCTATTTAATCCCTTCTTTTCTTCCCTTCTAGTTTTTTTTATCTTTCTTCCTTCCCTTCCTTACACAGAAGCAAAGCATTTTCAAGTAGCAATGCTAAATCTCATCTAACGTTAACACTGAAAGTGAGTACACTGAGATGGAGAAAGGGATAGTATGAACTACCTGCACCGTGTTAATGAAATTCAATGTGAGTTTGACAAATTACATTTTGTCCTTCATTTAGATACTATGCATTTAATGTAATTTGCCTTCCTCATCATACAGATTTTCCTTTCTATGTGTTCCCTTCCCTGCTTTGGCATTACTTTAAATCTGTTACATCTTCACCTATTTACAATTTTGATGAAAAGTCATTGACTTGAAATGTTAGCTTTGTTTCTCTCTCCAAAGATGCTGCATAACCTGTTAAGTATTTACAGAATTTTCTGTCTTTGTTTCAGATTTTCAACAGCTGTGTTATTTTTCTTACCATCCTGCAGCCCAAGAGACTTTCAATTCAGTCAAAGAATTTATAGACCATAACTGTCTTTACCATTACTACTCGGAATGATGATAGTACTAAATTATGTTAAATTCTTATGTTTTCTCTGTATTGTGTTAATAACTGAGAGTCTGCATTTTAAATGAACTAATTTATTTTTTTTCTTCTGATTTGTGGAAGCAACTATTATCTAAAAGCCTTTGTGTATTGGTTGACAATCCAGTAACCCATTAACTGGAATCTTATGCACATTTATATTCCATGCAGTTAAAACCCAAACATCGTTAACAATGGCTGGCTTGGATGAAGATAACTGGTTTCTCTTTCCACGTATATCTACTAGATTGTACCAACTTTAACTTTTGATACTTTCAACAGGATCTTGTAAATGACATTCCTGTTGATCATATGAGATTGTAGTAAATGACATTTCTGCTGATCATGTGAGATTGTAGTAAATGACATTTCTGCTGATCATGTGAGATTTTAGTAAATGACATTCCTGCTGATTATGTGAGATTTTAGTAAATGACATTTCTGCTGATCATGTGAGATTTTAGTAACTGGTAGATGGAGAAATGTTTTGCATTGATGGACTTTCCTTGCTTCCAAGATGATATGAAATATATTTTAGTTATGGTTCATCCAGCTCTAACATCAAAGTAGCTGGTAAGGTCAAGATTCTTTCAGAAGTAACCTGGAGTCTTTAATATCTTTGAAGGAACATATATATCAGTGAGAATAGTGAATTTATGAATGTTTTCTTCTGGTCAAAAAATAGAAACAGGAAAACGTGTAAAACAATTAATAGACATCATTCTTGCTCTGTCAACATCTGCAGCAGACCAAGACTAATCCTCATTATACAATAGGCCAGTCAGCCCCTGAGTCCACAGCAGGTCCTTAAGCAATTCAATCAGTTCCAATCCCTCAGTTATTTCTCTGTAACCCATTTTCTTACCTGTGACTTTCCTGTCACCTCAGACATCCCACCCTGCAAAAACTCATTTCAGGGAGGTAGAACCATCAATTTGCAGGAGACTCCCGGAACTTCCGGGAGAGGTGGGATGTCTGCAATAGAGTAGCTCCTTAACTTTAGCTATGCTAATGAATGAATAACACCTGTTAAACTCACCTCAACATGTCTTTTACAGTCTTAACCCACCACGGACAATAGCAGTCACTGTTGCAAACAGTTCACTGAGCAAGACTGTAATTATTTTTGATCCCTATTAGGCAGGGGTACACTTTAGGGTAGTCTGGGGAAACGTAAATTTTATATTTTCTTTTTTTTGGAACACTCTTCCATGGTGCGCGCTCTCTCTCTCTCTCGTGGTCATTCTCTCTCACTCTCTCACTCTCTCTCTCGTGGTCGCTCTCTCTCTCTCTCTCTCTCTCGTGGTCGCTCTCTCTCTCTCTCTCTCTCTTGTGGTCACTCTCTCTCTCTCTCTTGTGGTCACTCTCTCTCTCTCTCTCTCTCTCGTGGTCACTCTCTCCCTCTCTCTCGTGGTCACTCTCTCTCTCTCTCTCGTGGTCACTCTCTTGCTCTCCTTCTCTCTCTCGTGGTCACTCTCTCGCTCTCTCTCTCTCGTGGTCACTCTCTCTTTCTCTCGTGGTCACTCTCTCTCTCTCTCTCTCGTAGTCGCTCTCTCTCTCTCTCTCGTGGTCACTCTCTCTCTCTCTTGTGGTCACTCTCTCTCTCTCTCTCTCGTGGTCACTCTCTTGCTCTCTCTCTCTCTCGTGGTCACTCTCTCACTCTCTCTATCTCTCTCTCTCATGGTCACTCTCAGTCTCTCTCTCTCTCTCTCTCGTGGTCACTCTCTCGCTCTCTCTCTCTCTCTCTCTCTCGTGGTCACTCACTCGCTCTCTCTCTCTCGTGTTCGCTCTCTCTCTCTCTCGTGGTCATTCTCTCGCTCTCTCTCTCTCTCTCGTGGTCACTCTCTCAAGCTCTCTCTCTCTCTCTCGTGGTCACTCTCTCGCTCTCTCTCTCTCTCTCTCATGGTCACTCTAATTCTCTCTCTCTCTCTCGTGGTCACTCTCTCGCTCTCTATCTCTCGTGGTCACTCTCTCTCTCTCTCTCTCTCGTGGTCACTCTCTCTCTTTCTCTCGTGGTCACTCTCTCTCACTCTCTCTCACTCTCTCACTCTCTCGTGGTCGCTCTCTCTCTCTCTCTCTCGTGGTCACTCTCTTGCTTTCTCTCTCTCTCTCATGGTCACTCTCTCGCTCTCTCTCTCTCGTGGTCACTCTCTCTCTCTCTCTCTCTCGTGGTCACTCTCTCTCTTTCTCTTGTGGTCACTCTCTCTCTCTCTCTCGTGGTCACTCTCTCGCTCTCTCTCTCTCATGGTCTCTCTCACTCTCTCTCTCGTGGTCGCTCTCTCTCTCTCTCGTGGTCACTCTCTCTCTCTCTTGTGGTCACTCTCTCTCTCTCTCTCTCTCGTGGTCACTCTCACTCTCACTCTCTCTCTCTCGTGGTCACTCTCTTGCTCTCTCTCTCTCTCTCTCTCTCTCGTGGTCGCTCTCTCTCTCTCTCGTGGTCACTCTCTCTCTCTCTCTTGTGGTCACTCTCTCTCTCTCTCTCTCTCGTGGTCACTCTCACTCTCACTCTCTCTCTCTCGTGGTCACTCTCTCGCTCTCTCTCTCTCATGGTCTCTCTCTCTCTCTCTCTCGTGGTCGCTCTCTCTCTCTCTCGTGGTCACTCTCTCTCTCTCTCTTGTGGTCACTCTCTCTCTCTCTCTCTCTCGTGGTCACTCTCACTCTCACTCTCTCTCTCTCGTGGTCACTCTCTTGCTCTCTCTCTCTCTCTCTCTCGTGGTCACTCTCTCGCTCTCTCTCTCTCGTGTTCGCTCTCTCTCTCTCTCTCTCGTGGTCACTCTCTCGCTCGCTCTCTCTCTCGTGGTCATTCTCTCGCTCTCTCTCTCTCGTGGTCACTCTCTCAAGCTCTCTCTCTCTCTCTCTCGTGGTCACTCTCTCGCTCGCTCTCTCTCTCTCTCTCTCATGGTCACTCTAATTCTCTCTCTCTCTCTCGTGGTCACTCTCGCGCTCTCTATCTCTCTCTCTCGTGGTCACTCTCTCGCTCTCTCTCTCGTAGTCACTCTCTCGCTCTCTCTCTCTCTCTCGCTCTCTCTTTCTCTCGTGGTCACTCTCTCGCTCTCTCCCTCTCTGTCTCTCGTGGCCACTCTCTCGCTCTCTCTCTCTTTCGTGTTCACTCTCTCTCTCTCGTGGTCACTCTCTCTCTCACTCTCTCTCTCTTGTGGTCTCTCTCTCACTCTCTCTCTCTCTCTCTCTCTCTCGTGGTCACTCTCTTGCTCTCTCCCTCTCTCTCTCTCGTGGTCACTATCTCGCTCTCTCTCTCTTTCATGGTCCCCCTCTCTCTCTCTCTCTCTCTCTCTCTCGTGGTCACTCTCTCTCTCTCTCTCTCTCTCTCTCTCGTGGTCACTCTCTCAAGCTCTCTCTCTCGTGGTCACTCTCTCTCTCTCTTGTGGTCACTCTCTCACTCTCTCTCTCGTGGTCACTCTCTCTCTCTCTCGTGGTCACTCTCTCAAGCTCTCTCTCTCTCTCTCTCTCGTGGTCACTCTCTCTCTCACTCTCTCTCCCTTGTGGTCACTCTCTCTCTCACTCTCTCTCTCTTGTGGTCACTCTCTCTCTCTCTCGTGGTCACTCTCTATCTCTCTCTCTTGTGGTCACTCTCTCACTCTCTCTCGTGGTCACTCTCTTGCTCTCTCTCTCTTTCGTGGGCCCCCCCCCCTCTCTCTCTCTCTCTCTCTCTCTCTCTCTCTCGTGGTCACTCTCTCAAGCTCTATCTCTCGTGGTCACTCTCTCTCTCTCTCTCTCTCGTGGTCACTCTCTCACTCTCTCTCTCGTGGTCACTCTCTCTCTCTCTTGTGGTCACTCTCTCTCTCTCTCTCTCTCGTGGTCACTCTCTCAATCTCTCTCTCTCTCTCATGGTCACTCTAATTCTCTCTCTCTCTCTCTCTCTCTCGTGGTCACTCTCTCGCTCTCTCTCTCTCTCTCTCTCGTGGTCACTCTCTCTCTCTTGTGGTCACTCTTGCTCTCTCTCTCTCTCGTGGTCACTCTCTCTCTCTCTCTCTCTCGTGGTCACTCTCTCACTCGCTCTCTCTCTCGTGACACTCTCTCTCTCACTCTCTCTCTCTCGTGGTCACTCTCTCACTCGCTCTCTCTCGGTCACTCTCTCTCTCTCTCTCTCTCGTGGTCTCTCTCTCTCTCTTGTGCTCACTCTCACTCTCTCTCTCTCTATCTCTCGGTCACTCTCTCTCTCTCTCGTGGTCACTCTCTCGCTCTCTCTCTCTCTCACTCTCTCGTGGTCACTGTCACTCTCTCTCTGTCTCTCGTGGTCACGCTCACTCTCTCTCTCTCTCTCATTCTTTCTCGTGGTCACTCTCTCACTTTCTCTCTCTCTCTCTGTCTCTCGCTCGTGGTCACCCTCACTCTCTCTCTCTCTCTCTCTCGTGGTCGCTCTCTCTCGCTCTCTCTCTCGTGGTCACTCTCATTCTCTTTCTCTCTCTCTCTCTCTCTCGTGGTCACACTCTCTCTCTCTCTCTCTCGTGGTCACTCTCCCTCTCTCTCTCTCTTGTGGTCTCTCTCTCTCTCTTGTGCTCACTCTCACTCTCTCTCTCTCTCTCTCTTGGTCACGCTCTCTATCTCTCGTGGTCACTCTCACTCTCTCTCTCTCTCTCGTGGTCACTCTCTCTCGCTCTCTCGTGGTTACTCTCTCGCTCTCTCTCTCTCTCTCTCTCTTTCATGGTCACTCTCTCTCTCTCTCTCTCTCTCGAGGCCACTCTCTCGCTCTCTCTCACTCTCTCTCTCTCTCTCTCGTGGTCACTCTCTCTCTCTCTCTCTCATGGTCACTCTCACTCTCTCTCTCTCTCTCTCGTGGTCACTCTCTCATTCTCTCTCTCTCTCTCTCGTGGTCACACTCTCGCTCCCTATCTCTCTCACGTGGTCACTCTCATTCTCTCTCTCTCTCTCTCGTGGTCACTCTCTCGCTCTCTCCCTCTCTCTCTCTCGTGGTCACTATCTCGCTCTCTCTCTCTTTCGTGGTCCCTCTCTCTCTCTCTCTTTCTCTCTCATGGTCACTCTCTCAAGCTCTCTCTCTCTTGTGGTCACTCTCTCTCTCTCTCGTGGTCACTCTCACTCTCTCTCTCTCTCTCGTGGTCGCTCTCTCTCTCTCTCTTTCGTGGTCACTCTCTTGCTCTCTCTCTCTCTCTCACTCTCATGGTCACTCTCACTCTCTCGCTCTCTCTCTCTTGTAGTCACTCTCTCGCTCTCTCTCTCTCTTGTGGTCACTCTCACTCTCTCTCTCTCTCTCGTGGTGGCTCTCTCTCACTCGTGGTCACTCTCTCACTCTCTCTCTCTCTCTCTCGTGGTCACTCTCTCAAGCTCTCTCTCTCTCTCGTGGTTACTCTCTCGCTCACTCTGTCTCTCATGGTCACTCTCATTCTCTCGCTCTCTCTCTCGTGGTCACACTCTCGCTCCCTATCTCTCCCTCGTGGTCACTCTCATTCTCTCTCTCTCTCTCGTGGTCACTCTCTCGCTCTCTCCCACTCTCTCTCTCGTGGTCACTATCTCGCTCTCTCTCTCTTTCATGGTCCCTCTCTCTCTCTCTCTCTTTCTCTCTCATGGTCACTCTCTCAAGCTCTCTCTCTCTTGTGGTCACTCTCTCTCTCTCTCTCGTGATCACTCTCACTCTCTCTCTCTCTCGTGGTCGCTCTCTCTCTCTCTCTTTCGTGGTCACTCTCTTGCTCTCTCTCTCTCATGGTCACTCTCACTCTCTCGTTCTCTCTCTCTTTCGTGGTCACTCTCACTTTCTCTCTCTCTCTCTCTCTCTCTCGTGGTCACTCTCTCTCTCTCTCTCTCTCTCTATGGTCACTCTCACTCTCTCTCACTCTCTCGTGGTCACTCTCTCTCTTTTGTGGTCACTCTCTCGCTCTCTCTCTCTCTCATGGTCACTCTCATTCTCTCTCTCGTGGTCACTCTCTCGCTCTCTCTGTCTCTCTCATGGTCACTCTTATTCTCTCTCTCTCTCTGTCTCGAGGCCACTCTCTCTCTCTCTCTCTCGTGGTCACTCTCTCTCTCTCTCTCTCTCTCTGTCATGGTCTCTCTCTCGCTCTCTCTCTCTCTCTCTCTCTCTCTCATGGTCACTCTCATTCTCTCCCTCTCTCTCTCTCTCATGGTCACTCTCTCTCTCTGTCTCACTTGTGGTCTCTCTCTCTCTCTCTCTCGTGGTCACTCTCTCAAGCTCTCTCTCTCTCTCGTCACTCTCTCTCTCTCTTTCGTGGTCACTCTCTCTCTCTCACTCTCTTGTGGTCACTCTCACTCTCTCTCTCTCACTCTCTCATGGTCACTCTCACTCTCTCTCTCTCTCTCTCTCATGGTCACTCTCTCACGCTCTCTCTCTCTCGTGGTCACTCTCTCTCTCTCACTCTCTTGTGGTCAATCTCACTCTCTCTCTCTCTCTCTCGTGGTCACTCTCTCTCTCTCTCTCTCTCGTGGTCACTCTCTCGCTCTCTCCCTCTCTCTCTCTCTCCCTCTCTCTCTCTCGTGGTCACTATCTCGCTCTCTCTCTCTTTCGTGGTCCCTCTCTCTCTCTCTCTCTTTCTCTCTCATGGTCACTCTCTCAAGCTCTCTCTCTCTCGTGGTCACTCTCCCTCTCTCTCGTGGTCGCTCTCTCTCTCTCTCTCTTTCGTGGTCACTCTCTTGCTCTCTCTCTCTCTCTCATGGTCACTCTCACTCTCTCGCTCTTTCTCTCTCATGGTCACTCTCTCTCTCTCTCTCTCTCTCGAGCTCACTCTCTCTCTCTCTCCCTCTCTCTCTCTCGTGGTCACTATCTCGCTCTCTCTCTCTTTCGTGGTCCCTCTCTCTCTCTCTCTCTTTCTCTCTCATGGTCACTCTCTCAAGCTCTCTCTCTCTCGTGGTCACTCTCCCTCTCTCTCGTGGTCGCTCGCTCTCTCTCTCTCTCTTTCGTGCTCACTCTCACTCTCTCTCTCTCTCTCTCTTGTTCACGCTCTCTATCTCTCGTGGTCACTCTCACTCTCTCTCTCTCTCTCGTGGTCACTCTCTCTCGCTCTCTCGTGGTTACTCTCTCTCTCTCTCTCTCTCTCTCTCTCTTTCATGGTCACTCTCTCTCTCTCTCTCTCTCTCGAGGCCACTCTCTTGCTCTCTCTCACTCTCTCTCTCTCTCTCTCGTGGTCACTCTCACTCTCTCTCTCTCATGGTCACTCTCACTCTCTCTCTCTCTCTCTCGTGGTCACTCTCTCATTCTCTCTCTCTCTCTCTCGTGGTCACACTCTCGCTCCCTATCTCTCTCACGTGGTCACTCTCATTCTCTCTCTCTCTCTCTCGTGGTCACTCTCTCGCTCTCTCCCTCTCTCTCTCTCGTGGTCACTATCTCGCTCTCTCTCTCTTTCGTGGTCCCTCTCTCTCTCTCTCTTTCTCTCTCATGGTCACTCTCTCAAGCTCTCTCTCTCTTGTGGTCACTCTCTCTCTCTCTCGTGGTCACTCTCACTCTCTCTCTCTCTCTCGTGGTCGCTCTCTCTCTCTCTCTTTCGTGGTCACTCTCTTGCTCTCTCTCTCTCTCTCACTCTCATGGTCACTCTCACTCTCTCTCTCTCTCTCTCTTGTAGTCACTCTCTCGCTCTCTCTCTCTCTTGTGGTCACTCTCACTCTCTCTCTCTCTCTCGTGGTGGCTCTCTCTCACTCGTGGTCACTCTCTCGCTCTCTCTCTCTCTCTTTCGTGGTCACTCTCTCTCTCTCTCTCTCTCTCTCTCTCTCGTGGTCACTCTCTCAAGCTCTCTCTCTCTCTCGTGGTTACTCTCTCGCTCTCTCTGTCTCTCATGGTCACTCTCATTCTCTCGCTCTCTCTCTCGTGGTCACACTCTCGCTCCCTATCTCTCGCTCGGGGTCGCTCTCATTCTCTCTCTCTCTCTCGTGGTCACTCTCTCGCTCTCTCCCACTCTCTCTCTCGTGGTCACTATCTCGCTCTCTCTCTCTTTCATGGTCCCTCTCTCTCTCTCTCTCTTTCTCTCTCATGGTCACTCTCTCAAGCTCTCTCTCTCTTGTGGTCACTCTCTCTCTCTCTCTCGTGATCACTCTCACTCTCTCTCTCTCTCTCGTGGTCGCTCTCTCTCTCTCTCTTTCGTGGTCACTCTCTTGCTCTCTCTCTCTCATGGTCACTCTCACTCTCTCGTTCTCTCTCTCTTTCGTGGTCACTCTCACTTTCTCTCTCTCTCTCTCTCTCTCTCTCGTGGTCACTCTCTCGCTCTCTCTCTCTCTCGTGGTCACTCTCACTCTCTCTCCCTCTCTCGTGGTCACTCTCTTTTGTGGTCACTCTCTCGCTCTCTCTCTCTCTCATGGTCACTCTCATTCTCTCTCTCGTGGTCACTCTCTCGCTCTCTCTGTCTCTCTCATGGTCACTCTTATTCTCTCTCTCTCTCTGTCTCGAGGCCACTCTCTCTCTCACTCTCTCGTGGTCACTCTCTCTCTCTCTCTCTCTCTCTGTCATGGTCACTCTCTCGCTCTCTCTCTCTCTCTCTCTCTCTCTCTCTCTCATGGTCACTCTCATTCTCTCCCTCTCTCTCTCTCTCATGGTCACTCTCTCTCTCTCTCTCACTTGTGGTCTCTCTCTCTCTCTCTCTCGTGGTCACTCTCTCAAGCTCTCTCTCTCTCTCGTCACTCTCTCTCTCTCTTTCGTGGTCACTCTCTCTCTCTCACTCTCTTGTGGTCACTCTCACTCTCTCTCTCTCACTCTCTCATGGTCACTCTCACTCTCTCTCTCTCTCTCTCTCATGGTCACTCTCTCACGCTCTCTCTCTCTCGTGGTCACTCTCTCTCTCTCACTCTCTTGTGGTCAATCTCACTCTCTCTCTCTCTCTCTCGTGGTCACTCTCTCTCTCTCTCTCTCTCGTGGTCACTCTCTCGCTCTCTCCCTCTCTCTCTCTCTCCCTCTCTCTCTCTCGTGGTCACTATCTCGCTCTCTCTCTCTTTCGTGGTCCCTCTCTCTCTCTCTCAATTTCTCTCTCATGGTCACTCTCTCAAGCTCTCTCTCTCTCGTGGTCACTCTCCCTCTCTCTCGTGGTCGCTCTCTCTCTCTCTCTCTTTCGTGGTCACTCTCTTGCTCTCTCTCTCTCTCTCATGGTCACTCTCACTCTCTCGCTCTTTCTCTCTCATGGTCACTCTCTCTCTCTCTCTCTCTCGTGCTCACTCTCTCGCTCTCTCCCTCTCTCTCTCTCGTGGTCACTATCTCGCTCTCTCTCTCTTTCGTGGTCCCTCTCTCTCTCTCTCTCTTTCTCTCTCATGGTCACTCTCTCAAGCTCTCTCTCTCTCGTGGTCACTCTCCCTCTCTCTCGTGGTCGCTCGCTCTCTCTCTCTCTCTTTCGTGATCACTCTCTTGCTCTCTCTCTCTCTCTCATGGTCACTCACTGTCTCGCGCTCTCTCTCTCTCGTAGTCACTCTCTCGCTCTCTCTCTCTCTCGTGGTCACTCTCTCTCTCTCTCTCTCTCGGTCACTCTCTCGCTCTCTCCCTCTCTCTCTCTCTCCCTCTCTCTCTCTCGTGGTCACTATCTCGCTCTCTCTCTCTTTCGTGGTCCCTCTCTCTCTCTCTCTCTTTCTCTCTCATGGTCACTCTCTCAAGCTCTCTCTCTCTCGTGGTCACTCTCCCTCTCTCTCGTGGTCGCTCTCTCTCACTCTCTCTTTCGTGGTCACTCTCTTGCTCTCTCTCTCTCTCTCATGGTCACTCTCACTCTCTCGCTCTTTCTCTCTCATGGTCACTCTCTCTCTCTCTCTCTCTCGTGCTCACTCTCTCGCTCTCTCCCTCTCTCTCTCGTGGTCACTATCTCGCTCTCTCTCTCTTTCGTGGTCCCTCTCTCTCTCTCTCTCTTTCTCTCTCATGGTCACTCTCTCTAGCTCTCTCTCTCTCGTGGTCACTCTCCCTCTCTCTCGTGGTCGCTCGCTCTCTCTCTCTCTCTTTCGTGCTCACTCTCACTCTCTCTCTCTCTCTCTCTTGGTCACGCTCTCTATCTCTCGTGGTCACTCTCACTCACTCTCTCTCTCTCTCTCGTGGTCACTCTCTCTCGCTCTCTCGTGGTTACTCTCTCTCTCTCTCTCTCTCTCTTTCATGGTCACTCTCTCTCTCTCTCTCTCTCTCGAGGCCACTCTCTCGCTCTCTCTCACTCTCTCTCTCTCTCTCTCGTGGTCACTCTCACTCTCTCTCTCTCACTGTCTCTCTCTCTCTCTCTCTCTCTCTCTCGTGGTCACTCTCTCATTCTCTCTCTCTCTCTCTCGTGGTCACACTCTCGCTCCCTATCTCTCTCTCGTGGTCTCTCTCATTCTCTCTCTCTCTCTCTCGTGGTCACTCTCTCGCTCTCTCCCTCTCTCTCTCTCGTGGTCACTATCTCGCTCTCTCTCTCTTTCGTGGTCCCTCTCTCTCTCTCTCTTTCTCTCTCATGGTCACTCTCTCAAGCTCTCTCTCTCTTGTGGTCACTCTCTCTCTCTCTCGTGGTCACTCTCACTCTCTCTCTCTCTCTCGTGGTCGCTCTCTCTCTCTCTCTTTCGTGGTCACTCTCTTGCTCTCTCTCTCTCTCTCACTCTCATGGTCACTCTCACTCTCTCGCTCTCTCTCTCTTGTAGTCACTCTCTCGCTCTCTCTCTCTCTTGTGGTCACTCTCACTCTCTCTCTCTCTCTCGTGGTGGCTCTCTCTCACTCGTGGTCACTCTCTCGCTCTCTCTCTCTCTCTCTCGTGGTCACTCTCTCTCTCTCTCTCTCTCTCTCTCTCGTGGTCACTCTCTCAAGCTCTCTCTCTCTCTCGTGGTTACTCTCTCGCTCTCTCTGTCTCTCATGGTCACTCTCATTCTCTCGCTCTCTCTCTCGTGGTCACACTCTCGCTCCCTATCTCTCCCTCGGGGTCACTCTCATTCTCTCTCTCTCTCTCGTGGTCACTCTCTCGCTCTCTCCCACTCTCTCTCTCGTGGTCACTATCTCGCTCTCTCTCTCTTTCATGGTCCCTCTCTCTCTCTCTCTCTTTCTCTCTCATGGTCACTCTCTCAAGCTCTCTCTCTCTTGTGGTCACTCTCTCTCTCTCTCTCGTGATCACTCTCACTCTCTCTCTCTCTCGTGGTCGCTCTCTCTCTCTCTCTTTCGTGGTCACTCTCTTGCTCTCTCTCTCTCATGGTCACTCTCACTCTCTCGTTCTCTCTCTCTTTCGTGGTCACTCTCACTTTCTCTCTCTCTCTCTCTCTCTCTCGTGGTCACTCTCTCGCTCTCTCTCTCTCTCGTGGTCACTCTCACTCTCTCTCCCTCTCTCGTGGTCACTCTCTCTCTTTTGTGGTCACTCTCTCGCTCTCTCTCTCTCTCATGGTCACTCTCATTCTCTCTCTCGTGGTCACTCTCTCGCTCTCTCTGTCTCTCTCATGGTCACTCTTATTCTCTCTCTCTCTCTGTCTCGAGGCCACTCTCTCTCTCACTCTCTCGTGGTCACTCTCTCTCTCTCTCTCTCTCTCTGTCATGGTCACTCTCTCGCTCTCTCTCTCTCTCTCTCTCTCTCTCTCTCATGGTCACTCTCATTCTCTCCCTCTCTCTCTCTCTCATGGTCACTCTCTCTCTCTCTCTCACTTGTGGTCTCTCTCTCTCTCTCTCTCGTGGTCACTCTCTCAAGCTCTCTCTCTCTCTCGTCACTCTCTCTCTCTCTTTCGTGGTCACTCTCTCTCTCTCACTCTCTTGTGGTCACTCTCACTCTCTCTCTCTCACTCTCTCATGGTCACTCTCACTCTCTCTCTCTCTCTCTCTCATGGTCACTCTCTCACGCTCTCTCTCTCTCGTGGTCACTCTCTCTCTCTCACTCTCTTGTGGTCAATCTCACTCTCTCTCTCTCTCTCTCGTGGTCACTCTCTCTCTCTCTCTCGTGGTCACTCTCTCGCTCTCTCCCTCTCTCTCTCTCTCCCTCTCTCTCTCTCGTGGTCACTATCTCGCTCTCTCTCTCTTTCGTGGTCCCTCTCTCTCTCTCTCTCTTTCTCTCTCATGGTCACTCTCTCAAGCTCTCTCTCTCTCGTGGTCACTCTCCCTCTCTCTCGTGGTCGCTCTCTCTCTCTCTCTCTTTCGTGGTCACTCTCTTGCTCTCTCTCTCTCTCTCTCATGGTCACTCTCACTCTCTCGCTCTTTCTCTCTCATGGTCACTCTCTCTCTCTCTCTCTCTCGTGCTCACTCTCTCGCTCTCTCCCTCTCTCTCTCTCGTGGTCACTATCTCGCTCTCTCTCTCTTTCGTGGTCCCTCTCTCTCTCTCTCTCTTTCTCTCTCATGGTCACTCTCTCAAGCTCTCTCTCTCTCGTGGTCACTCTCGCTCTCTCTCGTGGTCGCTCGCTCTCTCTCTCTCTCTTTCGTGCTCACTCTCTCTCTCTCTCTCTCTCTCTCTCTTGGTCACGCTCTCTATCTCTCGTGGTCACTCTCACTCTCTCTCTCTCTCGTGGTCACTCTCTCTCGCTCTCTCGTGGTTACTCTCTCGCTCTCTCTCTCTCTCTCTCTCTCATGGTCACTCTCACTCTCTCGCTCTTTCTCTCTCATGGTCACTCTCTCTCTCTCTCTCTCTCGTGCTCACTCTCTCGCTCTCTCCCTCTCTCTCTCTCGTGGTCACTATCTCGCTCTCTCTCTCTTTCGTGGTCCCTCTCTCCCTCTCTCTCTTTCTCTCTCATGGTCACTCTCTCAAGCTCTCTCTCTCTCGTGGTCACTCTCCCTCTCTCTCGTGGTCGCTCGCTCTCTCTCTCTCTCTTTCGTGGTCACTCTCTTGCTCTCTCTCTCTCTCTCATGGTCACTCACTCTCTCGCGCTCTCTCTCTCTCGTAGTCACTCTCTCGCTCTCTCTCTCTCTCGTGGTCACTCTCTCTCTCTCTCTCTCTCGTGGTCTCTCTCTCTCTCTCTCTCTCTCGTGGTCACTCTCTCTCTCTCTCATGGTCACTCTCACTCTCTCTCTCTCTTTCGTGGTCACTCTCTCGCTCTCTCTCTGTCTCATGGTCACTCTCATTCTCTCTCTCTCTCTCTCTCGTTGTCACTCTCTCACTCTCTATCTCTCTCTCGTGGTCACTCTCTCTCTCTCTCGTGGTCACTCTCTCGCTCTCTCTCTCTCGTAGTCACTCTCTCGCTCTCTCTCTCTCTCGTGGTCATTCTCTCTCTCTCTCTCTCTCTCTCTCGTGGTCACTCTCACTCTCTCTCTCTCTCTCTCTCTCTCTCGTGGTCACTCTCACTCTCTCTCTCTCTCATGGTCACTCTCTCACTCTCTCTCTCTCGTGGTCACTCTCTCTCTCTCTCTCTCGTGGTCACTCTCTCACTCTCTCTCTCTCTCTCTCGTGGTCACTCTCTCTCTCTTGTGGTCACTCTCTCTCTCTCTCTCGTGGTCACTGTCACTCTCTCTCTCTCTCTCATGGTCACTCTCATTCTCTCTCTCTCTCTCTCGTGGTCACTCTCTCGCTCTCTCTCTCTCTCTCTCATGGTCACTCTCATTCTCTCTCTCTCTCTCTCTCTCATGGTCACTCTCTCTCTCTCTCTCACTTGTGGTCTCTCTCTCTCTCTCTCTCTCGTGGTCACTCTCTCAAGCTCTCTCTCTCTCTCGTTGTCACTCTCTCTCTCTCTCTCTTTCGTGGTCACTCTCTCTCTCTCACTCTCTTGTGGTCACTCTCACTCTTCTCTCTCTCACTCTCTTGTGGTCACTCTCACTCTCTCTCTCTCACTCTCTCGTGGTCACTCTCACTCTCTCTCTCTCTCTTTCGTGGTCACTCTCACTCTGTCTCTCTCTCTCTCTCTCTCTCGTGGTCACTCTCACTCTCTCTCTCTCTCATGGTCTCTCTCTCACTCTCTCTCTCTCATGGTCACTCTCTCTCTCTCTCTCTCGTGGTCACTCTCTCTCTCTCGTTGTCACTCTCTCTCTCTCTCTCTTTCGTGGTCACTCTCTCTCTCTCACTCTCTTGTGGTCACTCTCACTCTCTCGTGGTCACTCTCACTCTCTCTCTCTTTCGTGGTCACTCTCACTCTCTCTCTCTCTCTCTCTCTCGTGGCCACTCTCACTCTCTCTCTCTCTCATGGTCTCTCTCTCACTCTCTCTCTCTCATGGTCACTCTCTCTCTCTCTCTCTCTCTCTCGTGGTCACTCTCTCTCTCTTGTGGTCACTCTCTCTCTCTCTCTCTCTCTCGTGGTCACTCTCACTCTCTCTCTCTCTCTCGTGGTTGCTCTCTCTCTTTCGTGGTCACTCGCTCTCTCTCTCTCTCATGGTCACTCTCATTCTCTCTCTCTCTCTCTCGTGGTCACTCTCTCGCTCTCTCTCTCTCTCTCTCATGGTCACTCTTATTCTCTCTCTCTCTATGTCTCGAGGCCACTCTCTCTCTCACTCTCTCGTGGTCACTCTCTCTCTCTCTCTCTCTCTCTCTCTCTCTCTCTGTCATGGTCACTCTCTCGCTCTCTCTCGTGGTCGCTCTCTCTCTCTCTCTCATGGTCACTCTCATTCTCTCCCTCTCTCTCTCTCTCATGGTCACCCTCTCTCTCTCTCACTTGTGGTCTCTCTCTCTCTCTCTCTCATGGTCACTCTCTCTCTCTCTCACTTGTGGTCTCTCTCTCTCTCTCTTTCGTGGTCACTCTCTCTCACTCTCTTGTGGTCACTCTCACTCTCTCTCTCTCACTCACTCGTGGTCACTCTCACTCTCTCTCTCTCTCATGGTCACTCTCTCACGCTCTCTCTCTCTCGTGGTCACTCTCTCTCTCTCACTCTTGTGGTCACTCTCACTCTCTCTCTCTCTCTCTCTCTCGTGGTCACTCTCTCTCTCTCTCATGGTCACTCTCTCGCTCTCTCTCTCTCTCATGGTCACTCTCATACTCTCTCTTTCTCTCTCGAGGCCACTCTCTCGCTCTCTCTCTCTCTCTCTCTCGTGGTCACTCTCTCTCTCTCTCTCTCTCTCTCTCTGTCGTGGTCACTCTCTCGCTCTCTCTCTCTCTCTCTCTCATGGTCACTCTCATTCTCTCCCTCTCTCTCTCTCTCATGGTCACTCTCTCTCTCGCTCACTCTCGTGGTCACTCTCTCTCTCTCTCGTGGTCACTCTCTCGCTCTCTCTCTCTCTCTATCTCTCGTGGTCACTCTCTCGCTCTCTCTCTTTCTCATGGTCACTCTCTCTCTCTCTCGTGGTCACTCTCTCACTCTCTCTCTCTCTCTCTCTTTCGTGGTCACTCTCTCACTCTCTCTCTCTCTATCTCTCGTGGTCACTCTCTCTCTCTCTCTCTCTCTTGGTCTCTCTCTCTCTCTCTCGTGGTCACTCTCTCTCTCTCTCTCTCTCTCTGTCTCTCACTCGTGGTCACCCTCACTCTCTCTCTCTCTGTCTCTCTCGTGGTCGCTCTCTCTCGCTCTCTCTCTCGTGGTCACTCTCATTCTCTTTCTGTCTCTCTCTCTTGTGGTCACACTCTCTCTCTCTCTCTCTCGTGGTCACTCTCTCTCTCTCTCTCTCTCTCTCTGGTCACTCTCTCACTCTCTCTCTCTCTATCTCTCGTGGTCACTCTCTCGCTCTCTCTCTCTCATGGTCACTCTCTCTCTCTCTCTCGTGGTCACTCTCTCTCTCTCTCTCTCTCTCTCTGTCTCTCGCTCGTGGTCACCCTCACTCTCTCTCTCTCTCTCTCTTTCGTGGTCGCTCTCTCTCGCTCTCTCTCTCATGGTCACTCTCATTCTCTTTCTCTTTCTCTCTCTCTCTCGTGGTCACTCTCTCGCTCTCTCTCTCTCATGGTCACTCTCTCTCTTTCTCGTGGTCACTCTCTCACTTTCTCTCTCTCTCTCTGTCTCTCGCTCGTGGTCACCCTCACTCTCTCTCTCTCTCTCTCTCTCATGGTCGCTCTCTCTCGCTCTCTCTCTCGTGGTCACTCTCATTCTCTTTCTCTCTCTCTCTCTCTCTCGTGGTCACTCTCTCTCTCTCTCTCTCTCTCTCTCTCTCGTGGTCTCTCTCTCTCTCTCTTGTGCTCACTCTCACTCTCTCTCTCTCTCGGTCACGCTCTCGTTCTCTCGTGGTCACTCTCTTGCTCTCTTTCTCTCTCTCTCTCTCTCTTTCATGGTCACACTCTCTCTCTCTCTCTCTCTCTCTCTCTCTCGAGGCCACTCTCTCGCTCTCTCTCACTCTCTCTCTCTCTTTCGTGGTCACTCTCACTCTCTCTCTCTCTCTCTCTCTCTCTCTCTCTCGTGGTCACTCTCTCTCTCTCTCTCGTGGTCACTCTCTCGCTCTCTCTCTCTCTCGTGGTCACTCTCACTCTCTCTCTCTCTCTCGTGGTCGCTCTCTCTCTCTTTCGTGGTCACTCTCTCGCTCTCTCTCTCTCATGGTCACTCTCATTCTCTCTCTCTCGTGGTCACTCTCTTGCTCTCTCTCTCTCTCTCTCATGGTCACTCTTAATCTCTCTCTCTCTCTGTCTCGAGGCCACTCTCTCTCTCACTCTCTCGTGGTCACTCTCTCTCTCTCTCTCTCTCTCTCTCTCTCTCTCTCTGTCATGGTCACTCTCTCGCTCTCTCTCTCTCTCTCTCTCTCTCTCTCTCATGGTCACTCTCATTCTCTCCCTCTCTCTCTCTCTCATGGTCACTCTCTCTCTGTCACACACTTGTGGTCTCTCTCTCTCTCTCTCTCGTGGTCACTCTCTCAACCTCTCCCTCTCTCTCTCGTTGTCACTCTCTCTCTCTTTCGTGGTCACTCTCTCTGTCTCACTCTCTTGTGGTCACTCTCACTCTCTCTCTCTCACTCTCTCGTGGTCACTCTCACTCTCTCTCTCTCTCTCATGGTCACTCTCTCACGCTCTCTCTCTCTCGTGGTCACTCTCTCTCTCTCACTCTCTTGTGGTCACTCTCACTCACTCTCTCTCTCTCTCTCTCTCTCGTGGTCACTCTCTCTCTCTCTCTCTCTCGTGGTCACTCTCTCTCTCTCTCTCTCGTGGTCACTCTCTCTCTCTCTCTCTCTCTCTCGTGGTCACTCTCTCTCTCTCTCTCTCTCGTGGTCACTCTCTCTCTCTCTCTCGTGGTCACTCTCTCGCTCTCTCTCTCTCGTGGTCACTCTCTCTCTCTCTCTCTGTCGTGGTCACTCTCTCGCTCTCTCTCTCTCTCTCTCTCATGGTCACTCTCATTCTCTCCCTCTCTCTCTCTCTCATGGTCACTCTCTCTCTCGCTCTCTCTCGTGGTCACTCTCTCTCTCTCTCTCTTGTGGTCACTCTCTCACTCTCTCTCTCTCTATCTCTCGTGGTCACTCTCTCGCTCTCTCTCCTTCTCATGGTCACTCTCTCTCTCTCTCTCGTGGTCACTCTCTCAAGCTCTCTCTCTCTCTCTCTCGTGGTCACTCTCTCACTCTCTCTCTCTATCTCTCGTTGTCACTCTCTCGCTCTCTCTCTCTCATTGTCACTCTCTCTCTCTCTCTCGTGGTCACTCTCTCTCTCTCTCTCTCTCTGTCTCTCGCTCGTGGTCACCCTCACTCTCTCTCTCTCTCTCTCTCTCTCTCTCGTGGTCGCTCTCTCTCGCTCTCTCTCTCGTGGTCACTCTCATTCTCTTTCTCTCTCACTCTCTCTCTTGTGGTCACACTCTCTCTCTCTCTCTCTCGTGGTCACTCTCTCTCTCTCTCTCTCTCTCTCTCGCGGGTCACTCTCTCACTCTCTCTCTCTCTATCTCTCGTGGTCACTCTCTCGCTCTCTCTCTCTCATGGTCACTCTCATTCTCTCCCTCTCTCTCTCTCTCATGGTCACTCTCTCTCTCGCTCTCTCTCGTGGTAACTCTCTCTCTCTCTCTCTCTCGTGGTCACTCTCTCGCTCTCTCTCTCTCTATCTCTCGTGGTCACTCTCTCGCTCTCTCTCTTTCTCATGGTCACTCTCTCTCTCTCTCGTGGTCACTCTCTCAAGCTCTCTCTCTCTCTCTCTCTCTCTCGTGGTCACTCTCTCACTCTCTCTCTCTCTATCTCTCGTGGTCACTCTCTCGCTCTCTCTCTCTCATGGTCTCTCTCTCTCTCTCTCTCGTGGTCACTCTCTCTCTCTCTCGCTCTCTCTGTCTCTCGCTCGTGGTCACCCTCACTCTCTCTCTCTCTCTCTCGTGGTCGCTCTCTCTCGCTCTCTCTCTCGTGGTCACTCTCATTCTCTTTCTCTCTCTCTCTCTCTCTTGTGGTCACACTCTCTCTCTCTCTCTCTCGTGGTCACTCTCTCAAGCTCTCTCTCTCTCTCTCTCTCGTGGTCACTCTCTCACTCTCTCTCTCTCTATCTCTCGTGGTCACTCTCTCGCTCTCTCTCTCTCATGGTCACTCTCTCTCTCTCTCTCGTGGTCACTCTCTCTCTCTCTCTCTCTCTCTGTCTCTCGCTCGTGGTCACCCTCACTCTCTCTCTCTCTCTCTCTCTCATGGTCGCTCTCTCTCGCTCTCTCTCTCATGGTCACTCTCATTCTCTTTCTCTTTCTCTCTCTCTCATGGTCACTCTCTCGCTCTCTCTCTCTCATGGTCACTCTCTCTCACTTTCTCGTGGTCACTCTCTCACTTTCTCTCTCTCTCTCTGTCTCTCGCTCGTGGTCACCCTCACTCTCTCTCTCTCTCTCTCTCTCTCTCTCGTGGTCGCTCTCTCTCGCTCTCTCTCTCGTGGTCACTCTCATTCTCTTTCTCTCTCTCTCTCTCTCTCTCGTGGTCACTCTCTCTCTCTCTCTCTCTCTCTCGTTGTCTCTCTCTCTCTCTTGTGCTCACTCTCTCTCTCTCTCTCTCTCTTTCGGTCACGCTCTCGCTCTCTCGTGGTCACTCTCTTGCTCTCTTTCTCTCTCTCTTTCTTTTTTTCTTTTTAAATCTTTTTATTGAGTAAGTATACAAAAAAGGTAAGCCATATAAACATTAATACAATGTTAAAGTATAATAAAATTCCAAAAGATAACAATACCAAAAAGAAAATACTACAATGTAATTTAAGCATAAGAAACCAAGATAACATAATAGTATACTAAATTTTATATATATCAATGGAAAAAAAGAAAAAAAAAAACCCCCAAAAAAAAACCCACCGTGCAACTAACTAAAAGCAAGGCAAAGCAATGGGCTAACTTGAAACCAAACAGAGTTAAACTTAAAATCACGTCCTCAATCCCGACCTCCATTAAAACAGTGAAAAAAAAACAAGAAGGGTAAATATTACATTAAATGAAAATATCGAATAAAAGGTCCCCAAATCTGTTCAAATTTAAATGAAGAATCATAAAGGTTACTTCTAATTTTCTCCAAATTCAAACATAAAATCGTCTGAGAAAACCAAAAAAAGGTAGTTGGAGCATTAAGCTCTTTCCAATGTTGTAAAATACATCTTTTCGCCATTAAAGTAAGAAATGCAATCATTCTACGGGCTGAAGGGGAAAGATTACTAGAAATTTTAGGTAGTCCAAAGATAGCAGTAATAGGGTGAGGAGAGATATCTATATTTAATACCTTAGAAATAATATTGAAAATATCTCTCCAAAAAGTTTCCAAAGTAGGGCAAGACCAAAACATATGAGTTAAAGAGGCTATCTGCCCCGAACATCTATCACAGAAAGGATTAATATACGAGTAAAAACGCGCTAACTTATCTTTGGACATATGTGCTCTATGAACCACTTTAAATTGAATTAGGGAATGTTTAGCACGAATAGAGGAAGTATTAACTAATTGTAAAATCTGCCCCCAATCATCCACAGAAATGGTAAGCCCCAATTCCTGTTCCCAATGGAACTCTCGTGGTCACTCTCTCAACCTCTCTCTCTCTCTCGTTGTCACTCTCTCTCTCTCTTTCGTGGTCACTCTCACTGTCTCACTCTCTTGTGGTCACTCTCACTCTCTCTCTCTCACTCTCTCGTGGTCACTCTCACTCTCTCTCTCTCTCTCTCATGGTCACTCTCTCACGCTCTCTCTCTCTCGTGGTCACTCTCTCTCTCTCACTCTCTTGTGGTCACTCTCACTCTCTCTCTCTCTCTCTCGGGGTCACTCTCTCTCTCTCTCTCTCGTGGTCACTCTCTCTCTCTCTCTCGTGGTCACTCTCTCTCTCTCTCTCTCTCTCTCGTGGTCACTCTCTCTCTCTCTCTCTCTCTCTCTCTCGTGGTCTCTCTCTCTCTCTCTCTCTCTCTCTCTCGTGGTCACTCTCTCTCTCTCTCTCTCTGTCGTGGTCACTCTCTCGCTCTCTCTCTCTCTCTCTCTCTCATGGTCACTCTTATTCTCTCCCTGTCTCTCTCTCTCATGGTCACTCTCTCTCTCTCTCTCTCTCTTTGTCTCTCTCTCTCTCTCTCTCGTGGTCACTCTCTCGCTCTCTCTCTCTCTCTATCTCTCGTGGTCACTCTCTCTCTCTCTCTCTCTCTCTCATGGTCACTCTCTCTCTCTCTCTCTGTCGTGGTCACTCTCGCGCTCTCTCTCTCTCTCTCATGGTCACTCTCATTCTCTCCCTCTCTCTCTCTCTCATGGTCACTCTCTCTCTCGCTCTCTCTCGTGGTCACTCTCTCTCTCTCTCTCATGGTCACTCTCTCGCTCTCTCTCTCTCTCTCTCTCTCTCGTGGTCACTCTCTCTCTCTCTCTCTCTCTCTCTCGTGGTCACTCTCATTCTCTTTCTCTCTCTCTCTCTCTCGTGGTCACTCTCTCTCTCTCTCTCTCTCTCGTTGTCTCTCTCTCTCTCTTGTGCTCACTCTCTCTCTCTCTCTCTCTCTTTCGGTCACGCTCTCGCTCTCTCGTGGTCACTCTCTTGCTCTCTTTCTCTCTCTCTTTCTTTTTTTTCTTTTTAAATCTTTTTATTGAGTAAGTATACAAAAAAGGTAAGCCATATAAACATTAATACAATGTTAAAGTATAATAAAATTCCAAAAGATAACAATACCAAAAAGAAAATACTACAATGTAATTTAAGCATAAGAAACCAAGATAACATAATAGTATACTAAATTTTATATATATCAATGGAAAAAAAGAAAACCCCCCCCCCCCCAAAAAAACCCACCGTGCAACTAATTAAAAGCAAGGCAAAGCAATGGGCTAACTTGAAACCAAACAGAGTTAAACTTAAAATCACGTCCTCAATCCCGACCTCCATTAAAACAGTGAAAAAAAAACAAGAAGGGTAAATATTACATTAAATGAAAATATCGAATAAAAGGTCCCCAAATCTGTTCAAATTTAAATGAAGAATCATAAAGGTTACTTCTAATTTTCTCCAAATTCAAACATAAAATCGTCTGAGAAAACCAAAAAAAGGTAGTTGGAGCATTAAGCTCTTTCCAATGTTGTAAAATACATCTTTTCGCCATTAAAGTAAGAAATGCAATCATTCTACGGGCTGAAGGGGAAAGATTACTAGAAATTTTAGGTAGTCCAAAGATAGCAGTAATAGGGTGAGGAAAGATATCTATATTTAATACCTTAGAAATAATATTGAAAATATCTCTCCAAAAAGTTTCCAAAGTAGGGCAAGACCAAAACATATGAGTTAAAGAGGCTATCTGCCCCGAACATCTATCACAGAAAGGATTAATATACGAGTAAAAACGCGCTAACTTATCTTTGGACATATGTGCTCTATGAACCACTTTAAATTGAATTAGGGAATGTTTAGCACGAATAGAGGAAGTATTAACTAATTGTAAAATCTGCCCCCAATCATCCACAGAAATGGTAAGCCCCAATTCCTGTTCCCAATGGAACTCTCGTGGTCACTCTCTCAACCTCTCTCTCTCTCTCGTTGTCACTCTCTCTCTCTCTTTCGTGGTCACTCTCACTGTCTCACTCTCTTGTGGTCACTCTCACTCTCTCTCTCTCACTCTCTCGTGGTCACTCTCACTCTCTCTCTCTCTCTCTCATGGTCACTCTCATTCTCTCCCTCTCTCTCTCTCTCATGGTCACTCTCTCTCTCTCTCTCACTTGTGGTCTCTCTCTCTCTCTCTCTCGTGGTCACTCTCTCAAGCTCTCTCTCTCTCTCGTCACTCTCTCTCTCTCTTTCGTGGTCACTCTCTCTCTCTCACTCTCTTGTGGTCACTCTCACTCTCTCTCTCTCACTCTCTCATGGTCACTCTCACTCTCTCTCTCTCTCTCTCTCATGGTCACTCTCTCACGCTCTCTCTCTCTCGTGGTCACTCTCTCTCTCTCACTCTCTTGTTGTCAATCTCACTCTCTCTCTCTCTCTCTCGTGGTCACTCTCTCTCTCTCTCTCTCTCGTGGTCACTCTCTCGCTCTCTCCCTCTCTCTCTCTCTCCCTCTCTCTCTCTCGTGGTCACTATCTCGCTCTCTCTCTCTTTCGTGGTCCCTCTCTCTCTCTCTCAATTTCTCTCTCATGGTCACTCTCTCAAGCTCTCTCTCTCTCGTGGTCACTCTCCCTCTCTCTCGTGGTCGCTCTCTCTCTCTCTCTCTTTCGTGGTCACTCTCTTGCTCTCTCTCTCTCTCTCATGGTCACTCTCACTCTCTCGCTCTTTCTCTCTCATGGTCACTCTCTCTCTCTCTCTCTCTCGTGCTCACTCTCTCGCTCTCTCCCTCTCTCTCTCTCGTGGTCACTATCTCGCTCTCTCTCTCTTTCGTGGTCCCTCTCTCTCTCTCTCTCTTTCTCTCTCATGGTCACTCTCTCAAGCTCTCTCTCTCTCGTGGTCACTCTCCCTCTCTCTCGTGGTCGCTCGCTCTCTCTCTCTCTCTTTCGTGATCACTCTCTTGCTCTCTCTCTCTCTCTCATGGTCACTCACTGTCTCGCGCTCTCTCTCTCTCGTAGTCACTCTCTCGCTCTCTCTCTCTCTCGTGGTCACTCTCTCTCTCTCTCTCTCTCGGTCACTCTCTCGCTCTCTCCCTCTCTCTCTCTCTCCCTCTCTCTCTCTCGTGGTCACTATCTCGCTCTCTCTCTCTTTCGTGGTCCCTCTCTCTCTCTCTCTCTTTCTCTCTCATGGTCACTCTCTCAAGCTCTCTCTCTCTCGTGGTCACTCTCCCTCTCTCTCGTGGTCGCTCTCTCTCACTCTCTCTTTCGTGGTCACTCTCTTGCTCTCTCTCTCTCTCTCATGGTCACTCTCACTCTCTCGCTCTTTCTCTCTCATGGTCACTCTCTCTCTCTCTCTCTCTCGTGCTCACTCTCTCGCTCTCTCCCTCTCTCTCTCGTGGTCACTATCTCGCTCTCTCTCTCTTTCGTGGTCCCTCTCTCTCTCTCTCTCTTTCTCTCTCATGGTCACTCTCTCAAGCTCTCTCTCTCTCGTGGTCACTCTCCCTCTCTCTCGTGGTCGCTCGCTCTCTCTCTCTCTCTTTCGTGCTCACTCTCACTCTCTCTCTCTCTCTCTCTTGGTCACGCTCTCTATCTCTCGTGGTCACTCTCACTCACTCTCTCTCTCTCTCTCGTGGTCACTCTCTCTCGCTCTCTCGTGGTTACTCTCTCTCTCTCTCTCTCTCTCTTTCATGGTCACTCTCTCTCTCTCTCTCTCTCTCGAGGCCACTCTCTCGCTCTCTCTCACTCTCTCTCTCTCTCTCTCGTGGTCACTCTCACTCTCTCTCTCTCATGGTCACTCTCACTCTCTCTCTCTCTCTCTCGTGGTCACTCTCTCATTCTCTCTCTCTCTCTCTCGTGGTCACACTCTCGCTCCCTATCTCTCTCACGTGGTCACTCTCATTCTCTCTCTCTCTCTCTCGTGGTCACTCTCTCGCTCTCTCCCTCTCTCTCTCTCGTGGTCACTATCTCGCTCTCTCTCTCTTTCGTGGTCCCTCTCTCTCTCTCTCTTTCTCTCTCATGGTCACTCTCTCAAGCTCTCTCTCTCTTGTGGTCACTCTCTCTCTCTCTCGTGGTCACTCTCACTCTCTCTCTCTCTCTCGTGGTCGCTCTCTCTCTCTCTCTCTCTCTCGTGGTCACTCTCTCGCTCTCTCTCTCTCTCTCTCTCACTCTCACTCTCTCTCTCTCTCTCTCTCTCTGTCTCTCTCTCTCTCTCTCTCTCTCTCTCTTGTGGTCTCTCTCTCTCTCTCTCTCTCTCTCGTGGTGGCTCTCTCTCTCTCGTGGTCACTCTCTCGCTCTCTCTCTCTCTCTCTCGTGGTCTCTCTCTCTCTCTCTCTCTCTCTCTCTCTCGTGGTCACTCTCTCAAGCTCTCTCTCTCTCTCGTGGTTACTCTCTCGCTCTCTCTGTCTCTCATGGTCACTCTCATTCTCTCGCTCTCTCTCTCGTGGTCACACTCTCGCTCCCTATCTCTCCCTCGTGGTCACTCTCATTCTCTCTCTCTCTCTCGTGGTCACTCTCTCGCTCTCTCCCACTCTCTCTCTCGTGGTCACTATCTCGCTCTCTCTCTCTTTCATGGTCCCTCTCTCTCTCTCTCTCTTTCTCTCTCATGGTCACTCTCTCAAGCTCTCTCTCTCTTGTGGTCACTCTCTCTCTCTCTCTCGTGATCACTCTCACTCTCTCTCTCTCTCGTGGTCGCTCTCTCTCTCTCTCTCTTTCGTGGTCACTCTCTTGCTCTCTCTCTCTCATGGTCACTCTCACTCTCTCGTTCTCTCTCTCTTTCGTGGTCACTCTCACTTTCTCTCTCTCTCTCTCTCTCTCTCGTGGTCACTCTCTCGCTCTCTCTCTCTCTCGTGGTCACTCTCACTCTCTCTCCCTCTCTCGTGGTCACTCTCTCTCTTTTGTGGTCACTCTCTCGCTCTCTCTCTCTCTCATGGTCACTCTCATTCTCTCTCTCGTGGTCACTCTCTCGCTCTCTCTGTCTCTCTCATGGTCACTCTTATTCTCTCTCTCTCTCTGTCTCGAGGCCACCTCTCTCTCTCACTCTCTCGTGGTCACTCTCTCTCTCTCTCTCTCTCTCTGTCATGGTCACTCTCTCGCTCTCTCTCTCTCTCTCTCTCTCTCTCTCTCATGGTCACTCTCATTCTCTCCCTCTCTCTCTCTCTCATGGTCACTCTCTCTCTCTCTCTCACTTGTGGTCTCTCTCTCTCTCTCTCTCGTGGTCACTCTCTCAAGCTCTCTCTCTCTCTCGTCACTCTCTCTCTCTCTTTCGTGGTCACTCTCTCTCTCTCACTCTCTTGTGGTCACTCTCACTCTCTCTCTCTCACTCTCTCATGGTCACTCTCACTCTCTCTCTCTCTCTCTCTCATGGTCACTCTCTCACGCTCTCTCTCTCTCGTGGTCACTCTCTCTCTCTCACTCTCTTGTGGTCAATCTCACTCTCTCTCTCTCTCTCTCGTGGTCACTCTCTCTCTCTCTCTCGTGGTCACTCTCTCGCTCTCTCCCTCTCTCTCTCTCTCCCTCTCTCTCTCTCGTGGTCACTATCTCGCTCTCTCTCTCTTTCGTGGTCCCTCTCTCTCTCTCTCTCTCTTTCTCTCTCATGGTCACTCTCTCAAGCTCTCTCTCTCTCGTGGTCACTCTCCCTCTCTCTCGTGGTCGCTCTCTCTCTCTCTCTCTTTCGTGGTCACTCTCTTGCTCTCTCTCTCTCTCTCTCATGGTCACTCTCACTCTCTCGCTCTTTCTCTCTCATGGTCACTCTCTCTCTCTCTCTCTCTCGTGCTCACTCTCTCGCTCTCTCCCTCTCTCTCTCTCGTGGTCACTATCTCGCTCTCTCTCTCTTTCGTGGTCCCTCTCTCTCTCTCTCTCTTTCTCTCTCATGGTCACTCTCTCAAGCTCTCTCTCTCTCGTGGTCACTCTCCCTCTCTCTCGTGGTCGCTCGCTCTCTCTCTCTCTCTTTCGTGCTCACTCTCACTCTCTCTCTCTCTCTCTCTTGGTCACGCTCTCTATCTCTCGTGGTCACTCTCACTCTCTCTCTCTCTCTCGTGGTCACTCTCTCTCGCTCTCTCGTGGTTACTCTCTCGCTCTCTCTCTCTCTCTCTCTCTCATGGTCACTCTCACTCTCTCGCTCTTTCTCTCTCATGGTCACTCTCTCTCTCTCTCTCTCTCGTGCTCACTCTCTCGCTCTCTCCCTCTCTCTCTCTCGTGGTCACTATCTCGCTCTCTCTCTCTTTCGTGGTCCCTCTCTCCCTCTCTCTCTTTCTCTCTCATGGTCACTCTCTCAAGCTCTCTCTCTCTCGTGGTCACTCTCCCTCTCTCTCGTGGTCGCTCGCTCTCTCTCTCTCTCTTTCGTGGTCACTCTCTTGCTCTCTCTCTCTCTCATGGTCTCTCACTCTCTCGCGCTCTCTCTCTCTCGTAGTCACTCTCTCGCTCTCTCTCTCTCTCGTGGTCACTCTCTCTCTCTCTCTCTCTCGTGGTCACTCTCTCTCTCTCTCATGGTCACTCTCACTCTCTCTCTCTCTTTCGTGGTCACTCTCTCGCTCTCTCTCTGTCTCATGGTCACTCTCATCTCTCTCTCTCTCTCTCTCTCGTTGTCACTCTCTCACTCTCTATCTCTCTCTCGTGGTCACTCTCTCTCTCTCTCGTGGTCACTCTCTCGCTCTCTCTCTCTCGTAGTCACTCTCTCGCTCTCTCTCTCTCTCGTGGTCATTCTCTCTCTCTCTCTCTCTCTCTCGTGGTCACTCTCACTCTCTCTCTCTCTCTCTCTCTCTCTCGTGGTCACTCTCACTCTCTCTCTCTCTCATGGTCACTCTCTCACTCTCTCTCTCTCGTGGTCACTCTCTCTCTCTCTCTCTCGTGGTCACTCTCTCACTCTCTCTCTCTCTCTCTCGTGGTCACTCTCTCTCTCTTGTGGTCACTCTCTCTCTCTCTCTCGTGGTCACTGTCACTCTCTCTCTCTCTCTCATGGTCACTCTCATTCTCTCTCTCTCTCTCTCGTGGTCACTCTCTCGCTCTCTCTCTCTCTCTCTCATGGTCACTCTCATTCTCTCTCTCTCTCTCTCTCTCTCATGGTCACTCTCTCTCTCTCTCTCACTTGTGGTCTCTCTCTCTCTCTCTCTCGTGGTCACTCTCTCAAGCTCTCTCTCTCTCTCGTTGTCACTCTCTCTCTCTCTCTCTTTCGTGGTCACTCTCTCTCTCTCACTCTCTTGTGGTCACTCTCACTCTTCTCTCTCTCACTCTCTTGTGGTCACTCTCACTCTCTCTCTCTCACTCTCTCGTGGTCACTCTCACTCTCTCTCTCTCTCTTTCGTGGTCACTCTCACTCTGTCTCTCTCTCTCTCTCTCTCTCGTGGTCACTCTCACTCTCTCTCTCTCTCATGGTTCTCTCTCTCACTCTCTCTCTCTCATGGTCACTCTCTCTCTCTCTCTCTCGTGGTCACTCTCTCTCTCTCGTTGTCACTCTCTCTCTCTCTCTCTTTCGTGGTCACTCTCTCTCTCTCACTCTCTTGTGGTCACTCTCACTCTCTCGTGGTCACTCTCACTCTCTCTCTCTTTCGTGGTCACTCTCACTCTCTCTCTCTCTCTCTCTCTCGTGGCCACTCTCACTCTCTCTCTCTCTCATGGTCTCTCTCTCACTCTCTCTCTCTCATGGTCACTCTCTCTCTCTCTCTCTCTCTCTCGTGGTCACTCTCTCTCTCTTGTGGTCACTCTCTCTCTCTCTCTCTCTCTCGTGGTCACTCTCACTCTCTCTCTCTCTCTCGTGGTTGCTCTCTCTCTTTCGTGGTCACTCGCTCTCTCTCTCTCTCATGGTCACTCTCATTCTCTCTCTCTCTCTCTCGTGGTCACTCTCTCGCTCTGTCTCTCTCTCTCTCATGGTCACTCTTATTCTCTCTCTCTCTATGTCTCGAGGCCACTCTCTCTCTCACTCTCTCGTGGTCACTCTCTCTCTCTCTCTCTCTCTCTCTCTCTCTCTGTCATGGTCACTCTCTCGCTCTCTCTCGTGGTCGCTCTCTCTCTCTCTCTCATGGTCACTCTCATTCTCTCCCTCTCTCTCTCTCTCATGGTCACCCTCTCTCTCTCTCACTTGTGGTCTCTCTCTCTCTCTCTCTCATGGTCACTCTCTCTCTCGCTCACTTGTGGTCTCTCTCTCTCTCTCTTTCGTGGTCACTCTCTCTCACTCTCTTGTGGTCACTCTCACTCTCTCTCTCTCACTCACTCGTGGTCACTCTCACTCTCTCTCTCTCTCATGGTCACTCTCTCACGCTCTCTCTCTCTCGTGGTCACTCTCTCTCTCTCACTCTTGTGGTCACTCTCACTCTCTCTCTCTCTCTCTCTCTCGTGGTCACTCTCTCTCTCTCTCATGGTCACTCTCTCGCTCTCTCTCTCTCTCATGGTCACTCTCATACTCTCTCTTTCTCTCTCGAGGCCACTCTCTCGCTCTCTCTCTCTCTCTCTCTCGTGGTCACTCTCTCTCTCTCTCTCTCTCTCTGTCGTGGTCACTCTCTCGCTCTCTCTCTCTCTCTCTCTCATGGTCACTCTCATTCTCTCCCTCTCTCTCTCTCTCATGGTCACTCTCTCTCTCGCTCACTCTCGTGGTCACTCTCTCTCTCTCTCGTGGTCACTCTCTCGCTCTCTCTCTCTCTCTATCTCTCGTGGTCACTCTCTCGCTCTCTCTCTTTCTCATGGTCACTCTCTCTCTCTCTCGTGGTCACTCTCTCAAGCTCTCTCTCTCTCTCTCTTTCGTGGTCACTCTCTCACTCTCTCTCTCTATCTCTCGTGGTCACTCTCTCGCTCTCTCTCTCTCATGGTCACTCTCTCTCTCTCTCTCGTGGTCACTCTCTCTCTCTCTCTCTCTCTCTGTCTCTCACTCGTGGTCACCCTCACTCTCTCTCTCTCTGTCTCTCTCGTGGTCGCTCTCTCTCGCTCTCTCTCTCGTGGTCACTCTCATTCTCTTTCTGTCTCTCTCTCTTGTGGTCACACTCTCTCTCTCTCTCTCTCGTGGTCACTCTCTCTCTCTCTCTCTCTCTCTCGTGGTCACTCTCTCACTCTCTCTCTCTCTATCTCTCGTGGTCACTCTCTCGCTCTCTCTCTCTCATGGTCACTCTCTCTCTCTCTCTCTCGTGGTCACTCTCTCTCTCTCTCTCTCTCTCTCTGTCTCTCGCTCGTGGTCACCCTCACTCTCTCTCTCTCTCTCTCTTTCGTGGTCGCTCTCTCTCGCTCTCTCTCTCATGGTCACTCTCATTCTCTTTCTCTTTCTCTCTCTCTCTCGTGGTCACTCTCTCGCTCTCCCTCTCTCATGGTCACTCTCTCTCTTTCTCGTGGTCACTCTCTCACTTTCTCTCTCTCTCTCTGTCTCTCGCTCGTGGTCACCCTCACTCTCTCTCTCTCTCTCTCTCTCATGGTCGCTCTCTCTCGCTCTCTCTCTCGTGGTCACTCTCATTCTCTTTCTCTCTCTCTCTCTCTCTCGTGGTCACTCTCTCTCTCTCTCTCTCTCTCTCTCTCTCGTGGTCTCTCTCTCTCTCTTGTGCTCACTCTCACTCTCTCTCTCTCTCGGTCACGCTCTCGTTCTCTCGTGGTCACTCTCTTGCTCTCTTTCTCTCTCTCTCTCTCTCTTTCATGGTCACACTCTCTCTCTCTCTCTCTCTCTCTCTCTCTCGAGGCCACTCTCTCGCTCTCTCTCACTCTCTCTCTCTCTTTCGTGGTCACTCTCACTCTCTCTCTCTCTCTCTCTCTCTCTCTCTCGTGGTCACTCTCTCTCTCTCTCTCGTGGTCACTCTCTCGCTCTCTCTCTCTCTCGTGGTCACTCTCACTCTCTCTCTCTCTCTCGTGGTCGCTCTCTCTCTCTTTCGTGGTCACTCTCTCTCTCTCTCTCTCTCATGGTCACTCTCATTCTCTCTCTCTCGGTGTCACTCTCTTGCTCTCTCTCTCTCTCTCTCATGGTCACTCTTAATCTCTCTCTCTCTCTGTCTCGAGGCCACTCTCTCTCTCACTCTCTCGTGGTCACTCTCTCTCTCTCTCTCTCTCTCTCTCTCTCTCTCTCTGTCATGGTCACTCTCTCGCTCTCTCTCTCTCTCTCTCTCTCTCTCTCTCATGGTCACTCTCATTCTCTCCCTCCCTCTCTCTCTCATGGTCACTCTCTCTCTGTCACACACTTGTGGTCTCTCTCTCTCTCTCTCTCGTGGTCACTCTCTCAACCTCTCCCTCTCTCTCTCGTTGTCACTCTCTCTCTCTTTCGTGGTCACTCTCTCTGTCTCACTCTCTTGTGGTCACTCTCACTCTCTCTCTCTCACTCTCTCGTGGTCACTCTCACTCTCTCTCTCTCTCTCTCATGGTCACTCTCTCACGCTCTCTCTCTCTCGTGGTCACTCTCTCTCTCTCACTCTCTTGTGGTCACTCTCACTCTCTCTCTCTCTCTCTCTCTCGTGGTCACTCTCTCTCTCTCTCTCTCTCGTGGTCACTCTCTCTCTCTCTCTCTCGTGGTCACTCTCTCGCTCTCTCTCTCTCTCTCGTGGTCACTCTCTCTCTCTCTCTCTCTCGTGGTCACTCTCTCTCTCTCTCTCGTGGTCACTCTCTCGCTCTCTCTCTCTCGTGGTCACTCTCTCTCTCTCTCTCTGTCGTGGTCACTCTCTCGCTCTCTCTCTCTCTCTCTCTCATGGTCACTCTCATTCTCTCCCTCTCTCTCTCTCTCATGGTCACTCTCTCTCTCGCTCTCTCTCGTGGTCACTCTCTCTCTCTCTCTTGTGGTCACTCTCTCACTCTCTCTCTCTCTATCTCTCGTGGTCACTCTCTCGCTCTCTCTCCTTCTCATGGTCACTCTCTCTCTCTCTCGTGGTCACTCTCTCAAGCTCTCTCTCTCTCTCTCTCGTGGTCACTCTCTCACTCTCTCTCTCTATCTCTCGTGGTCACTCTCTCGCTCTCTCTCTCTCATGGTCACTCTCTCTCTCTCTCTCGGGGTCTCTCTCTCTCTCTCTCTCTCTCTGTCTCTCGCTCGTGGTCACCCTCACTCTCTCTCTCTCTCTCTCTCTCTCTCTCGTGGTCGCTCTCTCTCGCTCTCTCTCTCGTGGTCACTCTCATTCTCTTTCTCTCTCACTCTCTCTCTTGTGGTCACACTCTCTCTCTCTCTCTCTCGTGGTCACTCTCTCTCTCTCTCTCTCTCTCTCTCGTGGTCACTCTCTCACTCTCTCTCTCTCTCTCTCTATCTCTCGTGGTCACTCTCTCGCTCTCTCTCTCTCATGGTCACTCTCATTCTCTCCCTCTCTCTCTCTCTCATGGTCACTCTCTCTCTCGCTCTCTCTCGTGGTAACTCTCTCTCTCTCTCTCTCTCGTGGTCACTCTCTCGCTCTCTCTCTCTCTATCTCTCGTGGTCACTCTCTCGCTCTCTCTCTTTCTCATGGTCACTCTCTCTCTCTCTCGTGGTCACTCTCTCAAGCTCTCTCTCTCTCTCTCTCTCTCTCGTGGTCACTCTCTCACTCTCTCTCTCTCTATCTCTCGTGGTCACTCTCTCGCTCTCTCTCTCTCATGGTCACTCTCTCTCTCTCTCTCGTGGTCACTCTCTCTCTCTCTCGCTCTCTCTGTCTCTCGCTCGTGGTCACCCTCACTCTCTCTCTCTCTCTCTCGTGGTCGCTCTCTTCTCGCTCTCTCTCTCGTGGTCACTCTCATTCTCTTTCTCTCTCTCTCTCTCTCTTGTGGTCACACTCTCTCTCTCTCTCTCTCGTGGTCACTCTCTCA
Organism: Mobula hypostoma; assembly: GCF_963921235.1. NCBI lineage: Eukaryota > Metazoa > Chordata > Chondrichthyes > Myliobatiformes > Myliobatidae > Mobula > Mobula hypostoma. The sequence goes on along the minus strand of NC_086103.1, from coordinate 64,969,587 downwards.
AGCTCTCTCTCTCTCTCTCTCTCGTGGTCACTCTCTCACTCTCTCTCTCTCTATCTCTCGTGGTCACTCTCTCGCTCTCTCTCTCTCATGGTCACTCTCTCTCTCTCTCTCGTGGTCACTCTCTCTCTCTCTCGCTCTCTCTGTCTCTCGCTCGTGGTCACCCTCACTCTCTCTCTCTCTCTCTCTCTCATGGTCGCTCTCTCTCGCTCTCTCTCTCATGGTCACTCTCATTCTCTTTCTCTTTCTCTCTCTCTCATGGTCACTCTCTCGCTCTCTCTCTCTCATGGTCACTCTCTCTCACTTTCTCGTGGTCACTCTCTCACTTTCTCTCTCTCTCTCTGTCTCTCGCTCGTGGTCACCCTCACTCTCTCTCTCTCTCTCTCTCTCTCTCTCTCGTGGTCGCTCTCTCTCGCTCTCTCTCTCGTGGTCACTCTCATTCTCTTTCTCTCTCTCTCTCTCTCTCTCGTGGTCACTCTCTCTCTCTCTCTCTCTCTCTCGTTGTCTCTCTCTCTCTCTTGTGCTCACTCTCTCTCTCTCTCTCTCTCTTTCGGTCACGCTCTCGCTCTCTCGTGGTCACTCTCTTGCTCTCTTTCTCTCTCTCTTTCTTTTTTTCTTTTTAAATCTTTTTATTGAGTAAGTATACAAAAAAGGTAAGCCATATAAACATTAATACAATGTTAAAGTATAATAAAATTCCAAAAGATAACAATACCAAAAAGAAAATACTACAATGTAATTTAAGCATAAGAAACCAAGATAACATAATAGTATACTAAATTTTATATATATCAATGGAAAAAAAGAAAAAAAAAACCCCCAAAAAAAAACCCACCGTGCAACTAACTAAAAGCAAGGCAAAGCAATGGGCTAACTTGAAACCAAACAGAGTTAAACTTAAAATCACGTCCTCAATCCCGACCTCCATTAAAACAGTGAAAAAAAAACAAGAAGGGTAAATATTACATTAAATGAAAATATCGAATAAAAGGTCCCCAAATCTGTTCAAATTTAAATGAAGAATCATAAAGGTTACTTCTAATTTTCTCCAAATTCAAACATAAAATCGTCTGAGAAAACCAAAAAAAGGTAGTTGGAGCATTAAGCTCTTTCCAATGTTGTAAAATACATCTTTTCGCCATTAAAGTAAGAAATGCAATCATTCTACGGGCTGAAGGGGAAAGATTACTAGAAATTTTAGGTAGTCCAAAGATAGCAGTAATAGGGTGAGGAGAGATATCTATATTTAATACCTTAGAAATAATATTGAAAATATCTCTCCAAAAAGTTTCCAAAGTAGGGCAAGACCAAAACATATGAGTTAAAGAGGCTATCTGCCCCGAACATCTATCACAGAAAGGATTAATATACGAGTAAAAACGCGCTAACTTATCTTTGGACATATGTGCTCTATGAACCACTTTAAATTGAATTAGGGAATGTTTAGCACGAATAGAGGAAGTATTAACTAATTGTAAAATCTGCCCCCAATCATCCACAGAAATGGTAAGCCCCAATTCCTGTTCCCAATGGAACTCTCGTGGTCACTCTCTCAACCTCTCTCTCTCTCTCGTTGTCACTCTCTCTCTCTCTTTCGTGGTCACTCTCACTGTCTCACTCTCTTGTGGTCACTCTCACTCTCTCTCTCTCACTCTCTCGTGGTCACTCTCACTCTCTCTCTCTCTCTCTCAGGGTCACTCTCTCACGCTCTCTCTCTCTCGGGGTCACTCTCTCTCTCTCACTCTCTAGTGGTCACTCTCTCTCTCTCTCTCTCTCTCTCGTGGTCTCTCTCTCTCTCTCTCTCTCGTGGTCTCTCTCTCTCTCTCTCTCGTGGTCACTCTCTCTCTCTCTCTCTCTCTCTCGTGGTCACTCTCTCTCTCTCTCGTGGTCACTCTCTCGCTCTCTCTCTCTCTCTCTCTCGTGGTCACTCTCTCTCTCTCTCTCTCTGTCGTGGTCACTCTCTCGCTCTCTCTCTCTCTCTCTCTCTCATGGTCACTCTTATTCTCTCCCTGTCTCTCTCTCTCATGGTCACTCTCTCTCTCGCTCTCTCTCGAGGTCACTCTCTCTCTCTCTCTCTTGGTCACTCTCTCGCTCTCTCTCTCTCTCTATCTCTCGTGGTCACTCTCTCTCTCTCTCTCTCTCTCTCAGGGTCACTCTCTCTCTCTCTCTCTGTCGTGGTCACTCTCGCGCTCTCTCTCTCTCTCTCATGGTCACTCTCATTCTCTCCCTCTCTCTCTCTCTCATGGTCACTCTCTCTCTCGCTCTCTCTCGTGGTCACTCTCTCTCTCTCTCTCATGGTCACTCTCTCGCTCTCTCTCTCTCTCTATCTCTCGTGGTCACTCTCTCTCTCTCTCTCTCTCTCTCGTGGTCACTCTCATTCTCTTTCTCTCTCTCTCTCTCTCGTGGTCACTCTCTCTCTCTCTCTCTCTCTCGTTGTCTCTCTCTCTCTCTTGTGCTCACTCTCTCTCTCTCTCTCTCTCTTTCGGTCACGCTCTCGCTCTCTCGTGGTCACTCTCTTGCTCTCTTTCTCTCTCTCTTTCTTTTTTTTCTTTTTAAATCTTTTTATTGAGTAAGTATACAAAAAAGGTAAGCCATATAAACATTAATACAATGTTAAAGTATAATAAAATTCCAAAAGATAACAATACCAAAAAGAAAATACTACAATGTAATTTAAGCATAAGAAACCAAGATAACATAATAGTATACTAAATTTTATATATATCAATGGAAAAAAAGAAAAACCCCCCCCCCCCAAAAAAACCCACCGTGCAACTAATTAAAAGCAAGGCAAAGCAATGGGCTAACTTGAAACCAAACAGAGTTAAACTTAAAATCACGTCCTCAATCCCGACCTCCATTAAAACAGTGAAAAAAAAACAAGAAGGGTAAATATTACATTAAATGAAAATATCGAATAAAAGGTCCCCAAATCTGTTCAAATTTAAATGAAGAATCATAAAGGTTACTTCTAATTTTCTCCAAATTCAAACATAAAATCGTCTGAGAAAACCAAAAAAAGGTAGTTGGAGCATTAAGCTCTTTCCAATGTTGTAAAATACATCTTTTCGCCATTAAAGTAAGAAATGCAATCATTCTACGGGCTGAAGGGGAAAGATTACTAGAAATTTTAGGTAGTCCAAAGATAGCAGTAATAGGGTGAGGAAAGATATCTATATTTAATACCTTAGAAATAATATTGAAAATATCTCTCCAAAAAGTTTCCAAAGTAGGGCAAGACCAAAACATATGAGTTAAAGAGGCTATCTGCCCCGAACATCTATCACAGAAAGGATTAATATACGAGTAAAAACGCGCTAACTTATCTTTGGACATATGTGCTCTATGAACCACTTTAAATTGAATTAGGGAATGTTTAGCACGAATAGAGGAAGTATTAACTAATTGTAAAATCTGCCCCCAATCATCCACAGAAATGGTAAGCCCCAATTCCTGTTCCCAATGGAACTCTCGTGGTCACTCTCTCAACCTCTCTCTCTCTCTCGTTGTCACTCTCTCTCTCTCTTTCGTGGTCACTCTCACTGTCTCACTCTCTTGTGGTCACTCTCACTCTCTCTCTCTCACTCTCTCGTGGTCACTCTCACTCTCTCTCTCTCTCTCTCATGGTCACTCTCTCACGCTCTCTCTCTCTCGTGGTCACTCTCTCTCTCTCACTCTCTTGTGGTCACTCTCACTCTCTCTCTCTCTCTCTCGTGGTCACTCTCTCTCTCTCTCTCTCGTGGTCACTCTCTCTCTCTCTCTCGTGGTCACTCTCTCGCTCTCTCTCTCTCTCTCGTGGTCACTCTCTCTCTCTCTCTCTCTCGTGGTCACTCTCTCGCTCTCTCTCTCTCTCTCTCGGGGTCACTCTCTCTCTCTCTCTCGGGGTCACTCTCTCGCTCTCTCTCTCTCTCTCTCTCTCGTGGTCACTCTCTCTCTCTCTCTCTCTCTCTCTCGTGGTCACTCTCTCTCACTCTCTCTCTCATGGTCACTCTCTCTCTCTCTCTCACTTGTGGTCTCTCTCTCTCTCTCTCTCTCGTGGTCACTCTCTCAAGCTCTCTCTCTCTCTCGTTGTCACTCTCTCTCTCTCTCTCTTTCGTGGTCACTCTCTCTCTCTCTCACTCTCTTGTGGTCACTCTCACTCTCTCTCTCTCTCTCGTGGTCACTCTCTCTCTCTCTCTCTCTCTCGTGGTCACTCTCTCGCTCTCTCTCTCTCTCGTGGTCACTCTCTCTCTCTCTCTCTCTCTGTCGTGGTCACTCTCTCGCTCTCTCTCTCTCTCTCTCATGGTCACTCTCATTCTCTCTCTCTTTCTCTCTCGAGGCCACTCTCTCGCTCTCTCTCTCTCTCTCTCGTGGTCACTCTCTCTCTCTCTCTCTCTCTCTCTCTCATTGTCTCTCTCTCTCTCTCTCTCGTGGTCACTCTCTCGCTCTCTCTCTCTCTCTCTCTCTGGTCTCTCTCTCTCTCTCTCTCTCTCGTGGTCACTCTCTCGCTCTCTCTCTCTCTCTCTATCTCTCGTGGTCACTCTCTCTCTCTCTCTCTTTCTCATGGTCACTCTCTCTCTCTCTCGGGGTCACTCTCTCAAGCTCTCTCTCTCTCTCTCTCTCGTGGTCACTCTCTCACTCTCTCTCTCTCTCTCTCTGTCGTGGTCACTCTCTCGCTCTCTCTCTCTCTCTCATGGTCTCTCTCTCTCTCTCTCTCTCTGTCGTGGTCACTCTCGCGCTCTCTCTCTCTCTCTCATGGTCACTCTCATTCTCTCCCTCTCTCTCTCTCTCATGGTCACTCTCTCTCTCGCTCTCTCTCGTGGTCACTCTCTCTCTCTCTCTCGTGGTCACTCTCTCGCTCTCTCTCTCTCTCTATCTCTCGTGGTCACTCTCTCTCTCTCTCTCTCTCTCTCGTGGTCACTCTCATTCTCTTTCTCTCTCTCTCTCTCTCTCTCTCGTGGTCTCTCTCTCTCTCTCTCTCTCTCTCGTTGTCTCTCTCTCTCTCTTGTGCTCACTCTCTCTCTCTCTCTCTCTCTTTCGGTCACGCTCTCGCTCTCTCGTGGTCACTCTCTTGCTCTCTTTCTCTCTCTCTTTCTTTTTTTTCTTTTTAAATCTTTTTATTGAGTAAGTATACAAAAAAGGTAAGCCATATAAACATTAATACAATGTTAAAGTATAATAAAATTCCAAAAGATAACAATACCAAAAAGAAAATACTACAATGTAATTTAAGCATAAGAAACCAAGATAACATAATAGTATACTAAATTTTATATATATCAATGGAAAAAAAGAAAAAAAAAACCCCCCCAAAAAAAACCCACCGTGCAACTAACTAAAAGCAAGGCAAAGCAATGGGCTAACTTGAAACCAAACAGAGTTAAACTTAAAATCACGTCCTCAATCCCGACCTCCATTAAAACAGTGAAAAAAAAACAAGAAGGGTAAATATTACATTAAATGAAAATATCGAATAAAAGGTCCCCAAATCTGTTCAAATTTAAATGAAGAATCATAAAGGTTACTTCTAATTTTCTCCAAATTCAAACATAAAATCGTCTGAGAAAACCAAAAAAAGGTAGTTGGAGCATTAAGCTCTTTCCAATGTTGTAAAATACATCTTTTCGCCATTAAAGTAAGAAATGCAATCATTCTACGGGCTGAAGGGGAAAGATTACTAGAAATTTTAGGTAGTCCAAAGATAGCAGTAATAGGGTGAGGAGAGATATCTATATTTAATACCTTAGAAATAATATTGAAAATATCTCTCCAAAAAGTTTCCAAAGTAGGGCAAGACCAAAACATATGAGTTAAAGAGGCTATCTGCCCCGAACATCTATCACAGAAAGGATTAATATGCGAGTAAAAACGCGCTAACTTATCTTTGGACATATGTGCTCTATGAACCACTTTAAATTGAATTAGGGAATGTTTAGCACGAATAGAGGAAGTATTAACTAATTGTAAAATCTGCCCCCAATCATCCACAGAAATGGTAAGCCCCAATTCCTGTTCCCAATGGAACTCTCGTGGTCACTCTCTCAACCTCTCTCTCTCTCTCGTTGTCACTCTCTCTCTCTCTTTCGTGGTCACTCTCACTGTCTCACTCTCTTGTGGTCACTCTCACTCTCTCTCTCTCACTCTCTCGTGGTCACTCTCACTCTCTCTCTCTCTCTCTCATGGTCACTCTCTCACGCTCTCTCTCTCTCGTGGTCACTCTCTCTCTCTCACTCTCTTGTGGTCACTCTCACTCTCTCTCTCTCTCTCTCGTGGTCACTCTCTCTCTCTCTCTCTCGTGGTCACTCTCTCTCTCTCTCTCGTGGTCACTCTCTCGCTCTCTCTCTCTCTCTCGTGGTCACTCTCTCTCTCTCTCTCTCTCGTGGTCACTCTCTCGCTCTCTCTCTCTCTCTCTCGTGGTCACTCTCTCTCTCTCTCTCGTGGTCACTCTCTCGCTCTCTCTCTCTCTCTATCTCTCGTGGTCACTCTCTCTCTCTCTCTCTCTCTCTCTCGTGGTCACTCTCTCTCACTCTCTCTCTCATGGTCACTCTCTCTCTCTCTCTCACTTGTGGTCTCTCTCTCTCTCTCTCTCTCGTGGTCACTCTCTCAAGCTCTCTCTCTCTCTCGTTGTCACTCTCTCTCTCTCTCTCTTTCGGGGTCACTCTCTCTCTCTCTCACTCTCTTGTGGTCACTCTCACTCTCTCTCTCTCTCTCGTGGTCACTCTCTCTCTCTCTCTCTCTCTCTCGTGGTCACTCTCTCGCTCTCTCTCTCTCTCGTGGTCACTCTCTCTCTCTCTCTCTCTCTGTCGTGGTCACTCTCTCGCTCTCTCTCTCTCTCTCTCATGGTCACTCTCATTCTCTCTCTCTTTCTCTCTCGAGGCCACTCTCTCGCTCTCTCTCTCTCTCTCTCGTGGTCACTCTCTCTCTCTCTCTCTCTCTCTCTCTCATGGTCTCTCTCTCTCTCTCTCTCGTGGTCACTCTCTCGCTCTCTCTCTCTCTCTCTCTCGTGGTCACTCTCTCTCTCTCTCTCTCTCGTGGTCACTCTCTCGCTCTCTCTCTCTCTCTCTATCTCTCGTGGTCACTCTCTCGCTCTCTCTCTTTCTCATGGTCACTCTCTCTCTCTCTCGTGGTCACTCTCTCAAGCTCTCTCTCTCTCTCTCTCTCGTGGTCACTCTCTCACTCTCTCTCTCTCTCTCTCTGTCGTGGTCACTCTCTCGCTCTCTCTCTCTCTCTCTCTCTCTCTCTCTCTCTCATGGTCACTCTTATTCTCTCCCTGTCTCTCTCTCTCATGGTCACTCTCTCTCTCGCTCTCTCTCGTGGTCACTCTCTCTCTCTCTCTCGTGGTCACTCTCTCGCTCTCTCTCTCTCTCTATCTCTCGTGGTCACTCTCTCGCTCTCTCTCTCTCTCTCATGGTCACTCTCTCTCTCTCTCTCTGTCGTGGTCACTCTCGCGCTCTCTCTCTCTCTCTCATGGTCACTCTCATTCTCTCCCTCTCTCTCTCTCTCATGGTCACTCTCTCTCTCGCTCTCTCTCGTGGTCACTCTCTCTCTCTCTCTCGTGGTCACTCTCTCGCTCTCTCTCTCTCTCTATCTCTCGTGGTCACTCTCTCTCTCTCTCTCTCTCTCTCGTGGTCACTCTCATTCTCTTTCTCTCTCTCTCTCTCTCTCCTGGTCACTCTCTCTCTCTCTCTCTCTCTCTCGTTGTCTCTCTCTCTCTCTTGTGCTCACTCTCTCTCTCTCTCTCTCTCTTTCGGTCACGCTCTCGCTCTCTCGTGGTCACTCTCTTGCTCTCTTTCTCTCTCTCTTTCTTTTTTTTCTTTTTAAATCTTTTTATTGAGTAAGTATACAAAAAAGGTAAGCCATATAAACATTAATACAATGTTAAAGTATAATAAAATTCCAAAAGATAACAATACCAAAAAGAAAATACTACAATGTAATTTAAGCATAAGAAACCAAGATAACATAATAGTATACTAAATTTTATATATATCAATGGAAAAAAAGAAAAAAAAACCCCCCCAAAAAAAAACCCACCGTGCAACTAACTAAAAGCAAGGCAAAGCAATGGGCTAACTTGAAACCAAACAGAGTTAAACTTAAAATCACGTCCTCAATCCCGACCTCCATTAAAACAGTGAAAAAAAAACAAGAAGGGTAAATATTACATTAAATGAAAATATCGAATAAAAGGTCCCCAAATCTGTTCAAATTTAAATGAAGAATCATAAAGGTTACTTCTAATTTTCTCCAAATTCAAACATAAAATCGTCTGAGAAAACCAAAAAAAGGTAGTTGGAGCATTAAGCTCTTTCCAATGTTGTAAAATACATCTTTTCGCCATTAAAGTAAGAAATGCAATCATTCTACGGGCTGAAGGGGAAAGATTACTAGAAATTTTAGGTAGTCCAAAGATAGCAGTAATAGGGTGAGGAGAGATATCTATATTTAATACCTTAGAAATAATATTGAAAATATCTCTCCAAAAAGTTTCCAAAGTGGGGCAAGACCAAAACATATGAGTTAAAGAGGCTATCTGCCCCGAACATCTATCACAGAAAGGATTAATATGCGAGTAAAAACGCGCTAACTTATCTTTGGACATATGTGCTCTATGAACCACTTTAAATTGAATTAGGGAATGTTTAGCACGAATAGAGGAAGTATTAACTAATTGTAAAATCTGCCCCCAATCATCCACAGAAATGGTAAGCCCCAATTCCTGTTCCCAATGGAACTCTCGTGGTCACTCTCTCAACCTCTCTCTCTCTCTCGTTGTCACTCTCTCTCTCTCTTTCGTGGTCACTCTCACTGTCTCACTCTCTTGTGGTCACTCTCACTCTCTCTCTCTCACTCTCTCGTGGTCACTCTCACTCTCTCTCTCTCTCTCTCATGGTCACTCTCTCATGCTCTCTCTCTCTCGTGGTCACTCTCTCTCTCTCACTCTCTTGTGGTCACTCTCACTCTCTCTCTCTCTCTCTCGTGGTCACTCTCTCTCTCTCTCTCTCGTGGTCACTCTCTCTCTCTCTCTCGTGGGCACTCTCTCGCTCTCTCTCTCTCTCTCGTGGTCACTCTCTCTCTCTCTCTCTCTCGTGGTCACTCTCTCTCTCTCTCTCTCTCTCTCTCGATGGTCACTCTCTCTCTCTCTCTCGTGGTCACTCTCTCGCTCTCTCTCTCTCTCTATCTCTCGTGGTCACTCTCTCTCTCTCTCTCTCTCTCTCGTGGTCACTCTCTCTCACTCTCTCTCTCATGGTCACTCTCTCTCTCTCTCTCACTTGTGGTCTCTCTCTCTCTCTCTCTCTCGTGGTCACTCTCTCAATCTCTCTCTCTCTCTCGTTGTCACTCTCTCTCTCTCTCTCTTTCGTGGTCACTCTCTCTCTCTCACTCTCTTGTGGTCACTCTCACTCTCTCTCTCTCTCTCGTGGTCACTCTCTCTCTCTCTCTCTCTCTCGTGGTCACTCTCTCGCTCTCTCTCTCTCGTGGTCACTCTCTCTCTCTCTCTCTCTCTGTCGTGGTCACTCTCTCGCTCTCTCTCTCTCTCTCTCTCTCATGGTCACTCTCATTCTCTCTCTCTTTCTCTCTCGAGGCCACTCTCTCTCTCTCTCTCTCTCTCTCTCGTGGTCACTCTCTCGCTCTCTCTCTCTCTCTCTCTCATGGTCACTCTCTCTCTCTCTCTCGTGGTCACTCTCTCGCTCTCTCTCTCTCTCTCTCTCGTGGTCACTCTCTCTCTCTCTCTCTCGTGGTCACTCTCTCGCTCTCTCTCTCTCTCTCTATCTCTCGTGGTCACTCTCTCGCTCTCTCTCTTTCTCATGGTCACTCTCTCTCTCTCTCGTGGTCACTCTCTCAAGCTCTCTCTCTCTCTCTCTCTCGTGGTCACTCTCTCACTCTCTCTCTCTCTCTCTCTGTCGTGGTCACTCTCTCGCTCTCTCTCTCTCTCTCTCTCTCTCTCTCATGGTCACTCTTATTCTCTCCCTGTCTCTCTCTCTCATGGTCACTCTCTCTCTCGCTCTCTCTCGTGGTCACTCTCTCTCTCTCTCTCGTGGTCACTCTCTCGCTCTCTCTCTCTCTCTATCTCTCGTGGTCACTCTCTCGCTCTCTCTCTCTCATGGTCACTCTCTCTCTCTCTCTCTGTCGTGGTCACTCTCGCGCTCTCTCTCTCTCTCTCATGGTCACTCTCATTCTCTCCCTCTCTCTCTCTCTCATGGTCACTCTCTCTCTCGCTCTCTCTCGTGGTCACTCTCTCTCTCTCTCTCGTGGTCACTCTCTCGCTCTCTCTCTCTCTCTATCTCTCGTGGTCACTCTCTCTCTCTCTCTCTCTCTCTCGTGGTCACTCTCATTCTCTTTCTCTCTCTCTCTCTCTCTCTCTCGTGGTCTCTCTCTCTCTCTCTCTCTCTCTCTCTCGTTGTCTCTCTCTCTCTCTTGTGCTCACTCTCTCTCTCTCTCTCTTTCGGTCACGCTCTCGCTCTCTCGTGGTCACTCTCTTGCTCTCTTTCTCTCTCTCTTTCTTTTTTTTCTTTTTAAATCTTTTTATTGAGTAAGTATACAAAAAAGGTAAGCCATATAAACATTAATACAATGTTAAAGTATAATAAAATTCCAAAAGATAACAATACCAAAAAGAAAATACTACAATGTAATTTAAGCATAAGAAACCAAGATAACATAATAGTATACTAAATTTTATATATATCAATGGAAAAAAAGAAAAAAAAACCCCCCAAAAAAAACCCACCGTGCAACTAACTAAAAGCAAGGCAAAGCAATGGGCTAACTTGAAACCAAACAGAGTTAAACTTAAAATCACGTCCTCAATCCCGACCTCCATTAAAACAGTGAAAAAAAAACAAGAAGGGTAAATATTACATTAAATGAAAATATCGAATAAAAGGTCCCCAAATCTGTTCAAATTTAAATGAAGAATCATAAAGGTTACTTCTAATTTTCTCCAAATTCAAACATAAAATCGTCTGAGAAAACCAAAAAAAGGTAGTTGGAGCATTAAGCTCTTTCCAATGTTGTAAAATACATCTTTTCGCCATTAAAGTAAGAAATGCAATCATTCTACGGGCTGAAGGGGAAAGATTACTAGAAATTTTAGGTAGTCCAAAGATAGCAGTAATAGGGTGAGGAGAGATATCTATATTTAATACCTTAGAAATAATATTGAAAATATCTCTCCAAAAAGTTTCCAAAGTAGGGCAAGACCAAAACATATGAGTTAAAGAGGCTATCTGCCCCGAACATCTATCACAGAAAGGATTAATATGCGAGTAAAAACGCGCTAACTTATCTTTGGACATATGTGCTCTATGAACCACTTTAAATTGAATTAGGGAATGTTTAGCACGAATAGAGGAAGTATTAACTAATTGTAAAATCTGCCCCCAATCATCCACAGAAATGGTAAGCCCCAATTCCTGTTCCCAATGGAACTCTCGTGGTCACTCTCTCAACCTCTCTCTCTCCCTCGTTGTCACTCTCTCTCTCTCTTTCGTGGTCACTCTCACTGTCTCACTCTCTTGTGGTCACTCTCACTCTCTCTCTCTCACTCTCTCGTGGTCACTCTCACTCTCTCTCTCTCTCTCTCATGGTCACTCTCTCACGCTCTCTCTCTCTCGTGGTCACTCTCTCTCTCTCACTCTCTTGTGGTCACTCTCACTCTCCCTCTCTCTCTCGTGATCACTCTCTCTCTCTCTCTCTCGTGGTCACTCTCTCGCTCTCTCTCTCTCTCTCGTGGTCACTCTCTCTCTCTCTCGTGGTCACTCTCTCGCTCTCTCTCTCTCTCTCTCTCGTGGTCACTCTCTCTCTCTCTCTCTCTGTCGTGGTCACTCTCTCGCTCTCTCTCTCTCTCTCTCTCTCTCTCTCTCATGGTCACTCTTATTCTCTCCCTGTCTCTCTCTCTCATGGTCACTCTCTCTCTCGCTCTCTCTCGTGGTCACTCTCTCTCTCTCTCTCGTGGTCACTCTCTCGCTCTCTCTCTCTCTCTATCTCTCGTGGTCACTCTCTCGCTCTCTCTCTCTCGTGGTCACTCTCTCTCTCTCTCTCTCTGTTGTGGTCATTCTCGCGCTCTCTCTCTCTCTCTCATGGTCACTCTCATTCTCTCCCTCTCTCTCTCTCTCATGGTCACTCTCTCTCTCGCTCTCTCTCGTGGTCACTCTCTCTCTCTCTCTCGTGGTCACTCTCTCGCTCTCTCTCTCTCTCTATCTCTCGTGGTCACTCTCTCTCTCTCTCTCTCTCTCTCTGGTCACTCTCTCTCACTCTCTCTCTCATGGTCACTCTCTCTCTCTCTCTCACTTGTGGTCTCTCTCTCTCTCTCTCTCTCTCTCGTGGTCACTCTCTCAAGCTCTCTCTCTCTCTCGTTGTCACTCTCTCTCTCTCTCTCTTTCGTGGTCACTCTCTCTCTCTCACTCTCTTGTGGTCACTCTCACTCTCTCTCTCTCTCTCGTGGTCACTCTCTCTCTCTCTCTCTCTCTCGTGGTCACTCTCTCGCTCTCTCTCTCTCTCGTGGTCACTCTCTCTCTCTCTCTCTCTCTCTCTGTCGTGGTCACTCTCTCGCTCTCTCTCTCTCTCTCTCTCATGGTCACTCTCATTCTCTCTCTCTTTCTCTCTCGAGGCCACTCTCTCGCTCTCTCTCTCTCTCTCTCTCGTGGTCACTCTCTCGCTCTCTCTCTCTCTCTCTCTCATGGTCACTCTCTCTCTCTCTCTCGTGGTCACTCTCTCGCTCTCTCTCTCTCTCTCTCGTGGTCTCTCTCTCTCTCTCTCTCTCGTGGTCACTCTCTCGCTCTCTCTCTCTCTCTCTATCTCTCGTGGTCACTCTCTCGCTCTCTCTCTGTCTCATGGTCACTCTCTCTCTCTCTCGTGGTCACTCTCTCAAGCTCTCTCTCTCTCTCTCTCTCGTGGTCACTCTCTCACTCTCTCTCTCTCTCTCTCTGTCGTGGTCACTCTCTCTCTCTCTCTCTCTCTCTCTCTCTCTCTCTCTCTCATGGTCACTCTTATTCTCTCCCTGTCTCTCTTTCTCATGGTCACTCTCTCTCTCGCTCTCTCTCGTGGTCACTCTCTCTCTCTCTCTCATGGTCACTCTCTCGCTCTCTCTCTCTCTCTATCTCTCGTGGTCACTCTCTCGCTCTCTCTCTCTCTTTCATGGTCACTCTCTCTCTCTCTCTCTGTCGTGGTCACTCTCGCGCTCTCTCTCTCTCTCTCATGGTCACTCTCATTCTCTCCCTCTCTCTCTCTCTCATGGTCACTCTCTCTCTCGCTCTCTCTCGTGGTCACTCTCTCTCTCTCTCTCGTGGTCACTCTCTCGCTCTCTCTCTCTCTCTATCTCTCGTGGTCACTCTCTCTCTCTCTCTCTCTCTCTCGTGGTCACTCTCATTCTCTTTCTCTCTCTCTCTCTCTCTCTCGTGGTCACTCTCTCTCTCTCTCTCTCTCTCTCTCTTTGTCTCTCTCTCTCTCTTGTGCTCACTCTCTCTCTCTCTCTCTCTCTTTCGGTCACGCTCTCGCTCTCTCGTGGTCACTCTCTTTCTCTCTTTCTCTCTCTCTTTCTTTTTTTTCTTTTTAAATCTTTTTATTGAGTAAGTATACAAAAAAGGTAAGCCATATAAACATTAATACAATGTTAAAGTATAATAAAATTCCAAAAGATAACAATACCAAAAAGAAAATACTACAATGTAATTTAAGCATAAGAAACCAAGATAACATAATAGTATACTAAATTTTATATATATCAATGGAAAAAAAGAAAAAAAAAAACCCCCAAAAAAAAACCCACCGTGCAACTAACTAAAAGCAAGGCAAAGCAATGGGCTAACTTGAAACCAAACAGAGTTAAACTTAAAATCACGTCCTCAATCCCGACCTCCATTAAAACAGTGAAAAAAAAACAAGAAGGGTAAATATTACATTAAATGAAAATATCGAATAAAAGGTCCCCAAATCTGTTCAAATTTAAATGAAGAATCATAAAGGTTACTTCTAATTTTCTCCAAATTCAAACATAAAATCGTCTGAGAAAACCAAAAAAAGGTAGTTGGAGCATTAAGCTCTTTCCAATGTTGTAAAATACATCTTTTCGCCATTAAAGTAAGAAATGCAATCATTCTACGGGCTGAAGGGGAAAGATTACTAGAAATTTTAGGTAGTCCAAAGATAGCAGTAATAGGGTGAGGAGAGATATCTATATTTAATACCTTAGAAATAATATTGAAAATATCTCTCCAAAAAGTTTCCAAAGTAGGGCAAGACCAAAACATATGAGTTAAAGAGGCTATCTGCCCCGAACATCTATCACAGAAAGGATTAATATGCGAGTAAAATCGCGCTAACTTATCTTTGGACATATGTGCTCTATGAACCACTTTAAATTGAATTAGGGAATGTTTAGCACGAATAGAGGAAGTATTAACTAATTGTAAAATCTGCCCCCAATCATCCACAGAAATGGTAAGCCCCAATTCCTGTTCCCAATGGAACTCTCGTGGTCACTCTCTCAACCTCTCTCTCTCTCTCGTTGTCACTCTCTCTCTCTCTTTCGTGGTCACTCTCACTGTCTCACTCTCTTGTGGTCACTCTCACTCTCTCTCTCTCACTCTCTCGTGGTCACTCTCACTCTCTCTCTCTCTCTCTCTCATGGTCACTCTCTCACGCTCTCTCTCTCTCGTGGTCACTCTCTCTCTCTCACTCTCTTGTGGTCACTCTCACTCTCTCTCTCTCTCTCTCGTGGTCACTCTCTCTCTCTCTCTCTCTCTCGTGGTCACTCTCTCTCTCTCTCTCGTGGTCACTCTCTCTCTCTCTCTCTCTCTCTCGTGGTCACTCTCTCTCTCTCTCTCTCTCGTGGTCACTCTCTCGCTCTCTCTCTCTCTCTCTCGTGGTCACTCTCTCTCTCTCTCTCTCTGTCGTGGTCACTCTCTCGCTCTCTCTCTCTCTCTCTCTCTCTCATGGTCACTCTTATTCTCTCCCTGTCTCTCTCTCTCATGGTCACTCTCTCTCTCGCTCTCTCTCGTGGTCACTCTCTCTCTCTCTCTCGTGGTCACTCTCTCTCTCTCTCTCTCTCTCTATCTCTCGTGGTCACTCTCTCGCTCTCTCTCTCTCGTGGTCACTCTCTCTCTCTCTCTCTCTCTGTCGTGGTCACTCTCGCGCTCTCTCTCTCTCTCTCATGGTCACTCTCATTCTCTCCCTCTCTCTCTCTCTCATGGTCACTCTCTCTCTCGCTCTCTCTCGTGGTCACTCTCTCTCTCTCTCTCGTGGTCACTCTCTCGCTCTCTCTGTCTCTCTCTCTCTCTCGTGGTCACTCTCTCGCTCTCTCTCTCTCTCTATCTCTCGTGGTCACTCTCTCTCTCTCTCTCTCTCTCTCGTGGTCACTCTCTCTCACTCTCTCTCTCATGGTCACTCTCTCTCTCTCTCTCACTTGTGGTCTCTCTCTCTCTCTCTCTCTCGTGGTCACTCTCTCAAGCTCTCTCTCTCTCTCGTTGTCACTCTCTCTCTCTCTCTCTTTCGTGGTCACTCTCTCTCTCTCACTCTCTTGTGGTCACTCTCACTCTCTCTCTCTCTCTCGTGGTCACTCTCTCTCTCTCTCTCTCTCTCTCGTGGTCACTCTCTCGCTCTCTCTCTCTCTCGTGGTCACTCTCTCTCTCTCTCTCTCTGTCGTGGTCACTCTCTCGCTCTCTCTCTCTCTCTCTCTCATGGTCACTCTCATTCTCTCTCTCTTTCTCTCTCGAGGCCACTCTCTCGCTCTCTCTCTCTCTCTCTCGTGGTCACTCTCTCGCTCTCTCTCTCTCTCTCTCTCATGGTCACTCTCTCTCTCTCTCTCGTGGTCACTCTCTCTCTCTCTCTCTCTCTCTCTCTCGTGGTCACTCTCTCTCTCTCTCTCTCGTGGTCACTCTCTCGCTCTCTCTCTCTCTCTCTATCTCTCGTGGTCACTCTCTCGCTCTCTCTCTTTCTCATGGTCACTCTCTCTCTCTCTCGTGGTCACTCTCTCTAGCTCTCTCTCTCTCTCTCTCTCGTGGTCACTCTCTCACTCTCTCTCTCTCTCTCTCTGTCGTGGTCACTCTCTCGCTCTCTCTCTCTCTCTCTCTCTCTCTCTCATGGTCACTCTTATTCTCTCCCTGTCTCTCTCTCTCATGGTCACTCTCTCTCTCGCTCTCTCTCGTGGTCACTCTCTCTCTCTCTCTCGTGGTCACTCTCTCTCTCTCTCTCTCTCTCTATCTCTCGTGGTCACTCGCTCGCTCTCTCTCTCTCTCTCATGGTCACTCTCTCTCTCTCTCTCTGTCGTGGTCACTCTCGCGCTCTCTCTCTCTCTCTCATGGTCACTCTCATTCTCTCCCTCTCTCTCTCTCTCATGGTCACTCTCTCTCTCGCTCTCTCTCGTGGTCACTCTCTCTCTCTCTCTCGTGGTCACTCTCTCGCTCTCTCTCTCTCTCTATCTCTCGTGGTCACTCTCTCTCTCTCTCTCTCTCTCTCGTGGTCACTCTCATTCTCTTCTCTCTCTCTCTCTCTCTCTCTCATGGTCACTCTCTCTCTCGCTCTCTCTCGTGGTAACTCTCTCTCTCTCTCTCTCGTGGTCACTCTCTCGCTCTCTCTCTCTCTATCTCTCGTGGTCACTCTCTCGCTCTCTCTCTTTCTCATGGTCACTCTCTCTCTCTCTCGTGATCACTCTCTCAAGCTCTCTCTCTCTCTCTCTCTCTCTCGTGGTCACTCTCTCACTCTCTCTCTCTCTATCTCTCGTGGTCACTCTCGCTCTCTCTCTCTCATGGTCACTCTCTCTCTCTCTCTCGTGGTCACTCTCTCTCTCTCTCGCTCTCTCTGTCTCTCGCTCGTGGTCACCCTCACTCTCTCTCTCTCTCTCTCTCTCTCGTGGTCGCTCTCTCTCGCTCTCTCTCTCGTGGTCACTCTCATTCTCTTTCTCTCTCTCTCTCTCTCTTGTGGTCACACTCTCTCTCTCTCTCTCTCGTGGTCACTCTCTCAAGCTCTCTCTCTCTCTCTCTCTCGTGGTCACTCTCTCACTCTCTCTCTCTCTATCTCTCGTGGTCACTCTCTCGCTCTCTCTCTCTCATGGTCACTCTCTCTCTCTCTCTCGTGGTCACTCTCTCTCTCTCTCGCTCTCTCTGTCTCTCGCTCGTGGTCACCCTCACTCTCTCTCTCTCTCTCTCTCTCATGGTCGCTCTCTCTCGCTCTCTCTCTCATGGTCACTCTCATTCTCTTTCTCTTTCTCTCTCTCTCTCATGGTCACTCTCTCGCTCTCTCTCTCTCATGGTCACTCTCTCTCACTTTCTCGTGGTCACTCTCTCACTTTCTCTCTCTCTCTCTGTCTCTCGCTCGTGGTCACCCTCACTCTCTCTCTCTCTCTCTCTCTCTCGTGGTCGCTCTCTCTCGCTCTCTCTCTCGTGGTCACTCTCATTCTCTTTCTCTCTCTCTCTCTCTCTCTCGTGGTCACTCTCTCTCTCTCTCTCTCTCTCTCGTTGTCTCTCTCTCTCTCTTGTGCTCACTCTCTCTCTCTCTCTCTCTCTTTCGGTCACGCTCTCGCTCTCTCGTGGTCACTCTCTTGCTCTCTTTCTCTCTCTCTTTCTTTTTTTCTTTTAAAATCTTTTTATTGAGTAAGTATACAAAAAAGGTAAGCCATATAAACATTAATACAATGTTAAAGTATAATAAAATTCCAAAAGATAACAATACCAAAAAGAAAATACTACAATATAATTTAAGCATAAGAAACCAAGATAACATAATAGTATACTAAATTTTATATATATCAATGGAAAAAAAGAAAAAAAAACCCCAAAAAAAAACCCACCGTGCAACTAACTAAAAGCAAGGCAAAGCAATGGGCTAACTTGAAACCAAACAGAGTTAAACTTAAAATCACGTCCTCAATCCCGACCTCCATTAAAACAGTGAAAAAAAAACAAGAAGGGTAAATATTACATTAAATGAAAATAT
This sequence comes from Mobula hypostoma, assembly GCF_963921235.1. Taxonomy (NCBI): domain Eukaryota; kingdom Metazoa; phylum Chordata; class Chondrichthyes; order Myliobatiformes; family Myliobatidae; genus Mobula; species Mobula hypostoma. The sequence goes on along the minus strand of NC_086103.1, from coordinate 64,951,680 downwards.
CGAATAAAAGGTCCCCAAATCTGTTCAAATTTAAATGAAGAATCATAAAGGTTACTTCTAATTTTCTCCAAATTCAAACATAAAATCGTCTGAGAAAACCAAAAAAAGGTAGTTGGAGCATTAAGCTCTTTCCAATGTTGTAAAATACATCTTTTCGCCATTAAAGTAAGAAATGCAATCATTCTACGGGCTGAAGGGGAAAGATTACTAGAAATTTTAGGTAGTCCAAAGATAGCAGTAATAGGGTGAGGAGAGATATCTATATTTAATACCTTAGAAATAATATTGAAAATATCTCTCCAAAAAGTTTCCAAAGTAGGGCAAGACCAAAACATATGAGTTAAAGAGGCTATCTGCCCCGAACATCTATCACAGAAAGGATTAATATGCGAGTAAAAACGCGCTAACTTATCTTTGGACATATGTGCTCTATGAACCACTTTAAATTGAATTAGGGAATGTTTAGCACGAATAGAGGAAGTATTAACTAATTGTAAAATCTGCCCCCAATCATCCACAGAAATGGTAAGCCCCAATTCCTGTTCCCAATGGAACTCTCGTGGTCACTCTCTCAACCTCTCTCTCTCTCTCGTTGTCACTCTCTCTCTCTCTTTCGTGGTCACTCTCACTGTCTCACTCTCTTGTGGTCACTCTCACTCTCTCTCTCTCACTCTCTCGTGGTCACTCTCACTCTCTCTCTCTCTCTCTCTCTCATGGTCACTCTCTCACGCTCTCTCTCTCTCGTGGTCACTCTCTCTCTCTCACTCTCTTGTGGTCACTCTCACTCTCTCTCTCTCTCTCTCGTGGTCACTCTCTCTCTCTCTCTCTCGTGGTCACTCTCTCTCTCTCTCTCGTGGTCACTCTCTCTCTCTCTCTCTCTCTCGTGGTCTCTCTCTCTCTCTCTCTCTCTCTCGTGGTCACTCTCTCTCTCTCTCTCTCTCGTGGTCACTCTCTCTCTCTCTCTCGTGGTCACTCTCTCGCTCTCTCTCTCTCTCTCTCTCTCTCTCTCATGGTCACTCTTATTCTCTCCCTGTCTCTCTCTCTCATGGTCACTCTCTCTCTCGCTCTCTCTCGTGGTCACTCTCTCTCTCTCTCTCGTGGTCACTCTCTCGCTCTCTCTCTCTCTCTATCTCTCGTGGTCACTCTCTCGCTCTCTCTCTCTCGTGGTCACTCTCTCTCTCTCTCTCTCTCTGTCGTGGTCACTCTCGCGCTCTCTCTCTCTCTCATGGTCACTCTCATTCTCTCCCTCTCTCTCTCTCTCATGGTCACTCTCTCTCTCGCTCTCTCTCGTGGTCACTCTCTCTCTCTCTCTCGTGGTCACTCTCTCTCTCTCTCTCTCTCTCTATCTCTTGTGGTCACTCTCTCTCTCTCTCTCTCTCTCTCGTGGTCACTCTCTCTCACTCTCTCTCTCATGGTCACTCTCTCTCTCTCTCTCTCACTTGTGGTCTCTCTCTCTCTCTCTCTCTCGTGGTCACTCTCTCAAGCTCTCTCTCTCTCTCGTTGTCACTCTCTCTCTCTCTCTCTTTCGTGGTCCCTCTCTCTCTCTCACTCTCTTGTGGTCACTCTCACTCTCTCTCTCTCTCTCGTGGTCACTCTCTCTCTCTCTCTCTCTCTCGTGGTCACTCTCTCTCTCTCTCTCTCTCTCGTGGTCACTCTCTCTCTCTCTCTCTCTCTGTCGTGGTCACTCTCTCGCTCTCTCTCTCTCTCTCTCTCATGGTCACTCTCATTCTCTCTCTCTTTCTCTCTCGAGGCCACTCTCTCGCTCTCTCTCTCTCTCTCTCGTGGTCACTCTCTCGCTCTCTCTCTCTCTCTCTCTCATGGTCACTCTCTCTCTCTCTCTCGTGGTCACTCTCTCGCTCTCTCTCTCTCTCTCTCGTGGTCACTCTCTCTCTCTCTCTCTCGTGGTCACTCTCTCGCTCTCTCTCTCTCTCTCTATCTCTCGTGGTCACTCTCTCGCTCTCTCTCTTTCTCATGGTCACTCTTCTCTCTCTCTCTCGTGGTCACTCTCTCAAGCTCTCTCTCTCTCTCTCTCTCGTGGTCACTCTCTCACTCTCTCTCTCTCTCTCTCTGTCGTGGTCACTCTCTCTCTCTCTCTCTCTCTCTCTCTCTCTCTCTCTCTCTCATGGTCACTCTTATTCTCTCCCTGTCTCTCTCTCTCATGGTCACTCTCTCTCTCGCTCTCTCTCGTGGTCACTCTCTCTCTCTCTCTCGTGGTCACTCTCTCGCTCTCTCTCTCTCTCTATCTCTCGTGGTCACTCTCTCGCTCTCTCTCTCTCTTTCATGGTCACTCTCTCTCTCTCTCTCTGTCGTGGTCACTCTCGCGCTCTCTCTCTCTCTCTCATGGTCACTCTCATTCTCTCCCTCTCTCTCTCTCTCTCATGGTCACTCTCTCTCTCGCTCTCTCTCGTGGTCACTCTCTCTCTCTCTCTCGTGGTCTCTCTCTCGCTCTCTCTCTCTCTCTATCTCTCGTGGTCACTCTCTCTCTCTCTCTCTCTCTCTCGTGGTCACTCTCATTCTCTTTCTCTCTCTCTCTCTCTCTCTCGTGGTCACTCTCTCTCTCTCTCTCTCTCTCTCTTTGTCTCTCTCTCTCTCTTGTGCTCACTCTCTCTCTCTCTCTCTCTCTTTCGGTCACGCTCTCGCTCTCTCGTGGTCACTCTCTTTCTCTCTTTCTCTCTCTCTTTCTTTTTTTTCTTTTTAAATCTTTTTATTGAGTAAGTATACAAAAAAGGTAAGCCATATAAACATTAATACAATGTTAAAGTATAATAAAATTCCAAAAGATAACAATACCAAAAAGAAAATACTACAATGTAATTTAAGCATAAGAAACCAAGATAACATAATAGTATACTAAATTTTATATATATCAATGGAAAAAAAGAAAAAAAAACCCCCCAAAAAAAACCCACCGTGCAACTAACTAAAAGCAAGGCAAAGCAATGGGCTAACTTGAAACCAAACAGAGTTAAACTTAAAATCACGTCCTCAATCCCGACCTCCATTAAAACAGTGAAAAAAAAACAAGAAGGGTAAATATTACATTAAATGAAAATATCGAATAAAAGGTCCCCAAATCTGTTCAAATTTAAATGAAGAATCATAAAGGTTACTTCTAATTTTCTCCAAATTCAAACATAAAATCGTCTGAGAAAACCAAAAAAAGGTAGTTGGAGCATTAAGCTCTTTCCAATGTTGTAAAATACATCTTTTCGCCATTAAAGTAAGAAATGCAATCATTCTACGGGCTGAAGGGGAAAGATTACTAGAAATTTTAGGTAGTCCAAAGATAGCAGTAATAGGGTGAGGAGAGATATCTATATTTAATACCTTAGAAATAATATTGAAAATATCTCTCCAAAAAGTTTCCAAAGTAGGGCAAGACCAAAACATATGAGTTAAAGAGGCTATCTGCCCCGAACATCTATCACAGAAAGGATTAATATGCGAGTAAAAACGCGCTAACTTATCTTTGGACATATGTGCTCTATGAACCACTTTAAATTGAATTAGGGAATGTTTAGCACGAATAGAGGAAGTATTAACTAATTGTAAAATCTGCCCCCAATCATCCACAGAAATGGTAAGCCCCAATTCCTGTTCCCAATGGAACTCTCGTGGTCACTCTCTCAACCTCTCTCTCTCTCTCGTTGTCACTCTCTCTCTCTCTTTCGTGGTCACTCTCACTGTCTCACTCTCTTGTGGTCACTCTCACTCTCTCTCTCTCACTCTCTCGTGGTCACTCTCACTCTCTCTCTCTCTCTCTCATGGTCACTCTCTCACGCTCTCTCTCTCTCGTGGTCACTCTCTCTCTCGCACTCTCTTGTGGTCACTCTCACTCTCTCTCTCTCTCTCGTGGTCACTCTCTCTCTCTCTCTCTCTCTCGTGGTCACTCTCTCTCTCTCTCTCGTGGTCTCTCTCTCTCTCTCTCTCTCTCTCTCGTGGTCACTCTCTCTCTCTCTCTCTCTCGTGGTCACTCTCTCGCTCTCTCTCTCTCTCTCTCGTGGTCTCTCTCTCTCTCTCTCTCTCTGTCGTGGTCACTCTCTCGCTCTCTCTCTCTCTCTCTCTCTCTCTCTCTCATGGTCACTCTTAGTCTCTCCCTGTCTCTCTCTCTCATGGTCACTCTCTCTCTCGCTCTCTCTCGTGGTCACTCTCTCTCTCTCTCTCGTGGTCACTCTCTCGCTCTCTCTCTCTCTCTATCTCTCGTGGTCACTCTCTCGCTCTCTCTCTCTCGTGGTCACTCTCTCTCTCTCTCTCTCTCTGTCGTGGTCACTCTCGCGCTCTCTCTCTCTCTCTCATGGTCACTCTCATTCTCTCCCTCTCTCTCTCTCTCATGGTCACTCTCTCTCTCGCTCTCTCTCGTGGTCACTCTCTCTCTCTCTCTCGTGGTCACTCTCTCGCTCTCTCTCTGTCTCTATCTCTCGTGGTCACTCTCTCTCTCTCTCTCTCTCTCTCGTGGTCACTCTCTCTCACTCTCTCTCTCATGGTCACTCTCTCTCTCTCTCTCACTTGTGGTCTCTCTCTCTCTCTCTCTCTCGTGGTCACTCTCTCAAGCTCTCTCTCTCTCTCGTTGTCACTCTCTCTCTCTCTCTCTTTCGTGGTCACTCTCTCTCTCTCACTCTCTTGTGGTCACTCTCACTCTCTCTCTCTCTCTCGTGGTCACTCTCTCTCTCTCTCTCTCTCGTGGTCACTCTCTCGCTCTCTCTCTCTCTCGTGGTCACTCTCTCTCTCTCTCTCTCTCTCTCTGTCGTGGTCACTCTCTCGCTCTCTCTCTCTCTCTCTCTCATGGTCACTCTCAGTCTCTCTCTCTTTCTCTCTCGAGGCCACTCTCTCGCTCTCTCTCTCTCTCTCTCGTGGTCACTCTCTCGCTCTCTCTCTCTCTCTCTCTCTCTCATGGTCTCTCTCTCTCTCTCTCTCTCGTGGTCACTCTCTCGCTCTCTCTCTCTCTCTCTCTCGTGGTCACTCTCTCGCTCTCTCTCTCTCTCTCTATCTCTCGTGGTCACTCTCTCGCTCTCTCTCTTTCTCATGGTCACTCTCTCTCTCTCTCGTGGTCACTCTCTCAAGCTCTCTCTCTCTCTCTCTCTCGTGGTCACTCTCTCACTCTCTCTCTCTCTCTCTGTCGTGGTCACTCTCTCGCTCTCTCTCTCTCTCTCTCTCTCTCATGGTCACTCTTATTCTCTCCCTGTCTCTCTCTCTCATGGTCACTCTCTCTCTCGCTCTCTCTCGTGGTCACTCTCTCTCTCTCTCTCTCGTGGTCACTCTCTCGCTCTCTCTCTCTCTATCTCTCGTGGTCACTCTCTCGCTCTCTCGCTCTCTCTCATGGTCACTCTCTCTCTCTCTCTCTGTCGTGGTCACTCTCGCGCTCTCTCTCTCTCTCTCATGGTCACTCTCATTCTCTCCCTCTCTCTCTCTCTCATGGTCACTCTCTCTCTCGCTCTCTCTCGTGGTCACTCTCTCTCTCTCTCTCGTGGTCACTCTCTCGCTCTCTCTCTCTCTCTATCTCTCGTGGTCACTCTCTCTCTCTCTCTCTCTCTCTCGTGGTCACTCTCATTCTCTCTCTCTCTCTCTCTCTCTCTCGTGGTCACTCTCTCTCTCTCTCTCTCTCTCTCTCGTTGTCTCTCTCTCTCTCTTGTGCTCACTCTCTCTCTCTCTCTCTCTCTTTCGGTCACGCTCTCGCTCTCTCGTGGTCACTCTCTTGCTCTCTTTCTCTCTCTCTTTCTTTTTTTTCTTTTTAAATCTTTTTATTGAGTAAGTATACAAAAAAGGTAAGCCATATAAACATTAATACAATGTTAAAGTATAATAAAATTCCAAAAGATAACAATACCAAAAAGAAAATACTACAATGTAATTTAAGCATAAGAAACCAAGATAACATAATAGTATACTAAATTTTATATATATCAATGGAAAAAAAGAAAAAAAAAACACCCCAAAAAAAACCCACCGTGCAACTAACTAAAAGCAAGGCAAAGCAATGGGCTAACTTGAAACCAAACAGAGTTAAACTTAAAATCACGTCCTCAATCCCGACCTCCATTAAAACAGTGAAAAAAAAACAAGAAGGGTAAATATTACATTAAATGAAAATATCGAATAAAAGGTCCCCAAATCTGTTCAAATTTAAATGAAGAATCATAAAGGTTACTTCTAATTTTCTCCAAATTCAAACATAAAATCGTCTGAGAAAACCAAAAAAAGGTAGTTGGAGCATTAAGCTCTTTCCAATGTTGTAAAATACATCTTTTCGCCATTAAAGTAAGAAATGCAATCATTCTACGGGCTGAAGGGGAAAGATTACTAGAAATTTTAGGTAGTCCAAAGATAGCAGTAATAGGGTGAGGAGAGATATCTATATTTAATAGCTTAGAAATAATATTGAAAATATCTCTCCAAAAAGTTTCCAAAGTGGGGCAAGACCAAAACATATGAGTTAAAGAGGCTATCTGCCCCGAACATCTATCACAGAAAGGATTAATATGCGAGTAAAAACGCGCTAACTTATCTTTGGACATATGTGCTCTATGAACCACTTTAAATTGAATTAGGGAATGTTTAGCACAAATAGAGGAAGTATTAACTAATTGTAAAATCTGCCCCCAATCATCCACAGAAATGGTAAGCCCCAATTTCTGTTCCCAATGGAACTCTCGTGGTCACTCTCTCAACCTCTCTCTCTCTCTCGTTGTCACTCTCTCTCTCTCTTTCGTGGTCACTCTCACTGTCTCACTCTCTTGTGGTCACTCTCACTCTCTCTCTCTCACTCTCTCGTGGTCACTCTCACTCTCTCTCTCTCTCTCTCATGGTCACTCTCTCAGGCTCTCTCTCTCTCGTGGTCACTCTCTCTCTCTCACTCTCTTGTGGTCACTCTCACTCTCTCTCTCTCTCTCTCGTGGTCACTCTCTCTCTCTCTCTCTCGTGGTCACTCTCCCTCTCTCTCTCGTGGTCACTCTCTCGCTCTCTCTCTCTCTCTCGTGGTCACTCTCTCTCTCTCTCTCTCTCGTGGTCACTCTCTCGCTCTCTCTCTCTCTCTCTCGTGGTCTCTCTCTCTCTCTCTCTCTGTCGTGGTCACTCTCTCGCTCTCTCTCTCTCTCTCTCTCTCTCTCTCATGGTCACTCTTATTCTCTCCCTGTCTCTCTCTCTCATGGTCACTCTCTCTCGCTCTCTCTCGTGGTCACTCTCTCTCTCTCTCTCGTGGTCACTCTCTCGCTCTCTCTCTCTCTCTATCTCTCGTGGTCACTCTCTCTCTCTCTCTCTCTCGTGGTCACTCTCTCTCTCTCTCTCTCTCTGTCGTGGTCACTCTCGCGCTCTCTCTCTCTCTCTCATGGTCACTCTCATTCTCTCCCTCTCTCTCTCTCTCATGGTCACTCTCTCTCTCGCTCTCTCTCGTGGTCACTCTCTCTCTCTCTCACTCGTGGTCACTCTCTCGCTCTCTCTCTCTCTCTATCTCTCGTGGTCACTCTCTCTCTCTCTCTCTCTCTCGTGGTCACTCTCTCTCACTCTCTCTCTCATGGTCACTCTCTCTCTCTCTCTCACTTGTGGTCTCTCTCTCTCTCTCTCTCTCGTGGTCACTCTCTCAAGCTCTCTCTCTCTCTCGTTATCACTCTCTCTCTCTCTCTCTCTCGTGGTCACTCTCTCGCTCTCTCTCTCTCGGGGTCACTCTCACTCTCTCTCTCTCTCTCGGGGTCACTCTCTCTCTCTCATGGTCACTCTCTCGCTCTCTCTCTCTCTCTCTCATGGTCACTCTTATTCTCTCTCTCTCTCTGTCTCGAGGCCACTCTCTCTCTCAGTCTCTCGTGGTCACTCTCTCTCTCTCTCTCTCTCTCTCTCTCTCTCTCTGTCATGGTCACTCTCTCGCTCTCTCTCTCTCTCTCTCTCTCTCTCATGGTCACTCTCATTCTCTCCCTCTCTCTCTCTCTCATGGTCACTCTCTCTCTCTCTCTCACTTGTGGTCTCTCTCTCTCTCTCTCGTGGTCACTCTCTCAAGCTCTCTCTCTCTCTCGTTGTCACTCTCTCTCTCTCTCTTTTGTGGTCACTCTCTCTCTCTCACTCTCTTGTGGTCACTCTCACTCTCTCTCTCTCTCTCTCTCATGGTCACTCTCTCTCTCTCTCTCGTGGTCACTCTCTCGCTCTCTCTCTCTCTCGTGGTCACTCTCACTCTCTCTCTCTCTCTCTCGTGGTCGCTCTCTCTCTCTTTCGTGGTCACTCTCTCGCTCTCTCTCTCTCTCTCATGGTCACTCTCATTCTCTCTCTCTCTCTCGTGGTCACTCTCTTGCTATCTCTCTCTCTCTCTCATGGTCACTCTTAATCTCTCTCTCTCTCTGTCTCGAGGCCACTCTCTCTCTCACTCTCTCGTGGTCACTCTCTCTCTCTCTCTCTCTCTCTGTGTCATGGTCTCTCTCTCTCTCTCTCTCTCTCTCTCTCTCTCTCTCTCTCATGGTCACTCTCATTCTCTCCCTCTCTCTCTCTCTCATGGTCACTCTCTCTCTCTCACACACTTGTGGTCTCTCTCTCTCTCTCTCTCGTGGTCACTCTCTCAACCTCTCTCTCTCTCTCTCGTTGTCACTCTCTCTCTCTCTTTCGTGGTCACTCTCTCTGTCTCACTCTCTTGTGGTCACTCTCACTCTCTCTCTCTCACTCTCTCGTGGTCACTCTCACTCTCTCTCTCTCTCTCTCTCATGGTCACTCTCTCACGCTCTCTCTCTCTCGTGGTCACTCTCTCTCTCTCACTCTCTTGTGGTCACTCTCACTCTCTCTCTCTCTCTCTCTCGTGGTCACTCTCTCGCGCTCTCTCTCTCTCTCTCTCTCATGGTCACTCTCATTCTCTCTCTCTTTCTCTCTCGAGGCCACTCTCTCGCTCTCTCTCTCTCTCTCTCTCGTGGTCACTCTCTCTCTCTCTCTCTGTCGTGGTCACTCTCTCGCTCTCGCTCTCTCTCTCTCTCTCATGGTCACTCTTATTCTCTCACTCTCTCTCTCTCTCGTGGTCACTCTCTCGCTCTCTCTCTCTCTCTCTTTCTCATGGTCACTCTCTCTCTCTCGGGGTCACTCTCTCTCTCTCTCTCTCGTGGTCACTCTCTCTCTCTCTCTCGTGGTCACTCTCTCGCTCTCTCTCTCTCTCTCGTGGTCACTCTCTCGCGCTCTCTCTCTCTCTCTCTCATGGTCACTCTCATTGTCTCTCTCTTTCTCTCGCGAGGCCACTCTCTCGCTCTCTCTCTCTCTCTCTCTCTCGTGGTCACTCTCTCTCTCTCGCTCTGTCGTGGTCACTCTCTCGCTCTCTCTCTCTCTCTCTCTCTCTCTCATGGTCACTCTTATTCTCTCACTCTCTCTCTCTCTCATGGTCACTCTCTCTCTCGCTCTCTCTCGTGGTCACTCTCTCTCTCTCTCTCGTGGTCACTCTCTCGCTCTCTCTCTCTCTATCTCTCGTGGTAACTCTCTCGCTCTCTCTCTTTCTCATGGTCACTCTCTCTCTCTCTCGTGGTCACTCTCTCACTCTCTCTCTCTATCTCTCGTGGTCACTCTCTCGCTCTCTCTCTCTCATGGTCACTCTCTCTCTCTCTCTCGTGGTCACTCTCTCTCTCTCTCTCTCTCTCTCTCATGGTCACTCGCTCTCTCTCTCAATCGTGGTCACTCTCTCTCTCTCGTGGTCACTCTCACTCTCTCTCTCTCTCACTCTCTCGTGGTCACTCTCACTCTCTCTCTCTCGTAGTCACATTCACTCTCTCTCTCGCTCTCTCTCGTGGTCGCTCTCTCTCTCTCTCGTGGTCACTCTCTCTCTCTCTCTCTCTCTCGCGTGGTCACTCTCTCTCTCTCTCTCATGGTCACTCTCACACTCTCTCTCTCTCTCTCTCCTGGTCACTCTCTCTCGCTCTCTCTCATGGTCACTCTCTCGCTCTCTCTCTCTCTCTCTCTTGTTGTCACTCTCTCTCTCTCTCTCTCTCTTGTGGTCACTCTCTCGCTCTCTCTCTCTCTCTCTCTCTCTCGTGGTCACTCACTCTCTCGCTCTCTCTATCTCTCTCTCTCTCATGGTCACTCTTATTCTCTCCCTCTCTCTCTCTCTCATGGTCACTCTCTCTCTCGCTCTCTCTCGTGGTCACTCTCTCTCTCTCTCTCATGGTCACTCTCTCGCTCTCTCTCTCTCTCTATCTCTCGTGGTCACTCTCTCGCTCTCTCTCTTTCTCATGGTCACTCTCTCTCTCTCTCGTGGTCACTCTCTCACTCTCTCTCTCTCTATCTCTCGTAGTCACTCTCTTGCTCTCTCTCTCTCTATCTCTCGTGGTCACTCTCTCGCTCTCTCTCTCTCTCTCTTTCGTGGTCACTCTCTTGCTCTCTCTCTCTCTCTCTCGTGGTCACTCACACTCTCACTCTCTCTCTCTCTCGTGGTCGCTCTCTCTCTCTCTCTCTCTCTTGGTGGTCACACACTCTCTCTCTCTCTCTCCCTCTCTCACACTCACTCTCGCTCTCTCACTCTCGTGGTCACTCTCTCTCTCTCTCTCTCACATGGTCACTCTCTCTCACTTTCTCTCTCTCTCGTGGTCACTCTCTCTCTCTCTCGTGGTCACTCTCACTCTCTCGCTCTCTCTCTCTCGTGGTCACTCTCTCGCTCTCTCCCTCTCTCGTGGTCACTCTCTGTCTCTCTCATGGTCTCTCTCTCTCTCTCTCTCTCTCTCGTGGTCACCCTCGCTCTCTCTCTCGTAGTCACTCTCTCTCCCTCTCTCTCTCTCGTGGTCACTCTCGCTCTCTCTCTCTCTCTTGTGGTCACTCTCTCTCTCTCTTGTGGTCACTCTCACTCTCACTCTCCCTCTCGTCACTCTCTCTCACTCTCTCTCTCTTGTGGTCACTCTCACTCTCACTCTCCCTCTCGTCACTCTCTCTCACTCTCTCTCTCTCTCTGTCTCTCGTGGTCTCTCTCACTCTCTCTCTCTCGTGGTCACTCTCTCTCTATCTCTCTCTCTTTCTCGTGGTCACTCTCTCTCTCTCTCTCTCTCTCGTGGTCACTCTCTCTCTCTCTCGTGGTCACTCTCTCTGTCTCTCTCTCTCTCGTGGTCACTCTCTCTCTCTCTTTCTCTCGTGGTCACTCTCTCTCTTTCTCGTGGTCACCCTCTCTCTCTCTCTCTCATGGTCACTCTCTCTCTCTCTCTCTCTCTCGTGGTCTCTCACTCTCTCTCTCTCGTGGTCACTCTCTCTCTCCCTCTCTCTCTCTTTCTCGTGGTCACTCTCTCTCTCTCTCTCGTGGTCACTCTCTCTCTCTCTTTCTCTCGTGGTCACTCTCTCTCTTTCTCGTGGTCACTCTCTCTCTCGCTCTCATGGTCACTCTCTCTCTCTCTCCCTCTCTCGTGGTCTCTCTCTCTCTCTCTCTCGTGGTCACTCTCACTCTCGCTCTCTCACTCTCGTGGTCACTCTCTCTTTCTCTCTCGTGGTCACTCTCTCGCTCTCTCTCTCTCGTGGTCACTCTCACTCACTCTCTCTCTCTCTCCCGTGGTCACTCTCACTCTCTCTCTCTCTCTCTCTCTCGTGGTCACTCTTTTTCTCTCTCTCTCGTGTTCTCTCTCTCTCTCTCTCTCGTAGTCACTCTCTCTCTCTCTCTCTCTCTCTCTCATGTTCACTCTCTCTAGCTCTCTGTCTCTCTCCCTCTCTCTCTCTCGTGGTCATTCTCACACTCTCTTTCTCTCTCATGGTCACTCTCTCTCTCTCTCGTGGTCACTCTGACTCTCGCTCTCCCTCTCGTCGTCACTCTCTCTCACTCTCTCTCACTCTCTCTCTCTCTCGTGGTCACTCTCACTCACTCTCTCTCTCTCTCTCTCTCTCTCTCTCTCTCGTGGTCACTCTCTCTGTCTCTGTCTCGTGGTCTCTCTCTATCTCTCTCGTGGTCTCTCTCTCTCTCTCGTGGTCACTCTCACTCTCTCTCTCTCTCGTGGTCACTCTCTCTCTCTCTCTCTCGTGGTCTCTCTCTCTCTCGTGGTCTGTCTCTCTCTCTCTTTCTCTCTCGTGGTCACTCTCGTGCTCTCTCTTGCTTTCTCTCACGCGCTCTCAAATATTGATTTCCGTGTTATTGCATACAATTTGCGGGCATCAGGGAGCCACTATTAACATGCAGGAGACTCCCAGAACTTCCATGAGAGGTGGGATGTCTGCCACCTACTTGTTCAGGGCCAACTTACAGTATTCAATTAAGTTGACAACCAACTTGTTGTTTGTTGTGGGAGAAAACCATAGCATCAGGGGGAACTCTCTGTGATCACTTGGAGAATCTGTACAGCCTGCACTAACAATATTACAGATTTGAATCCTAGCTGCTGGAGCTGTGAGATGGCTTCACTACCATAATAATGCCCGGGTCCAAGAGCAAGGAACGACCCAAGGTTTGGACAATTTAAGCACTGGGCCTAATTGAAAAGGTTAGGGAGACGAGGAACGGGCTGGTTCAGCTCGTTGTTCTGCCAGCCCATTTCTGTGCTGTACTGAGGCAGTGGCCTGAAACAAATGGGCTGCTGAATCAGCTGCTGGCTTCATGTCGTGAACTTCAGTCCTGAATGCTATTTGCTTACTTTTATTGTTTGCACAATTTGTCTTTTTTCCGCACATTGGGCATTTGACGATCTTCTTTTTCTGATGGGTTCTATTGGGTATCTTTGTTTTGTAGCTGCCTGAAAGGAGACAAACCTCAAGGTTGCATATTATATATATACTTTGAGAAAATAAGGAACTGTAAACTTTGAACTTTTGAACCATCACCTGCCTGTTCTCTCCCAGTAGCCTATAGAATGCTTTGATTTAAAAATTAATTTGATTTTTCCTACAAAGGAATTCAGTAGCCTCCACTTCAATTATTCCTTGTTGAAATGTACACCTTCCTCCAACAATCACACCATTATAAGATTTCTCCTATTCTCACTCTCTCTCTTATAAATTGCTGAACATTGTCATTGATCTCTCAAGCTGAAGCAGCAGCCTGATGATCGATGCCACTTGAGCAAACAGTCAACCATTTACATTGGTTAGTTGGGTTGACAGTCCTGATTCCATGTTGGTACCTCAATAAAAATGTTTTTAAAATCCTCATTAAAATTCCATTAAACTTCCCTTGGTTCATAATAAGTTACAGCTGTAATAGATATCTATGTGACTATCAATTTGTTAGCAAGCACCCTATATTTTAAGGCAGCAATCAAATATTATTGTATAGTTGGAAAACACCAGCTGTGATCACAGATAAATTTGGAACAACTCTTGCTGGTGGTCTGCTTTGGAACTATCCCACGAGCTGAAAATCATTGCGGAGTTATATGTTTAGTAAGAGGTTAAAGACTCATAGCTGTATGCAATTCCAAAGGTGCAATCTGTAATTTGTTTCTTGGATCATCTGTGTTGAATTCATGAGATATTTAGGCTTGGAACTATTGCCTAAATTGCACCCATATTTGTTGGCTGATATAATAAGTAAGATCTCCTGAGGCTTTTTCCCCCTATTTTGCTGCCAGAGAACAGACTTCTAAAGTACAGGAGTGGCTTATTCTAGAAACTGAGTCCAAGGTTGTTAAGGTTGAACCGAACAGAACCACAAGACAAGCTTCAAAATATGAATCAAAGCAATTAAGCAAAAGATAAAATAATTTTAGACTATTAATGTTCAGTTTGGGTATCACAGACAAGCAGATCATTCATATGGTATACGAATCATGTTAGAGCTTAGGTGTTGAAACAAATAAATGATGGGAATACCTTGCAGTGCTATTTCACAAGATCAGAAGTGTGTGGTGAGGCAGATATTTTGCCTAATCCTTTTAGAATAAAGCCACTCTGTTGGCATCATGGGATCTGAATGTTTCTTCAGTTATTCTTCAATGTCGCCCTCCAGTAAATTTGTCTTGATGTGTTAATCCCTGTAGAATTTTAGACACCAATCCTAAAATTTCTACTTCGGCAATTTAAACCTGTTGTTCAGGCTTGAGCTCCAAATCTGAAGTTGTGCTAACATTTTAGGGAGATGGAGGAGGGGACTTTAGAGAGAAATCAAGGATATGAAGTTTAAAATTAAGTCATTGCAGGTATCAGAATCAGATTCAGAATTAGAATCAGGTTTCGTATCATTGACATATGTCTTGAAATATGTTGCTTTGCAGCAGCAGTGCATTGCAATACATAATAATAATAAAAATACAAATGATAAGAAATATTTATAAAAATAAATTAAATTAGTGCAAAAAGAAAGCAAAAAAAGAAACAAGAAGTGAGATAGTGTATATGCATTCATTGTCCATTCAGAAATATGATGGTGAAGGGAAAGAAGGTGTTGTTAAAACATTGAATGTGTGTCTTCAGGCTCTTGTACCTCCTCCCTAATGGTAGCAATGAATGAGACGAAGACATGTCCTGGGTGATGGTGGTCCTTAATGATGGATGCCGCCTTTTTGAGGCATTCACCTTTCGAAGATGTCCTCGGTGCTGGGGAAGATAATGCCCATTATGGAGCTGACTGAGTTTGCAACATTCTGCAGCTTTTTCCAATACGGTGCAGTAGCCCCTCCATACCAGACAGTGATGCAACCGGCATCGGTCAGCAAATTCAGAAGCTTGGATGAACAGGGCTCATCCTGAGACAGGACAGAAGCAGCAAGAATGTAAATAACCTAATTTACAAGAAAGAGAATGAGAAAAGCTATAAACCTTGACAAGAAAAGTCAAGCTTAAAGATATTTTATGCTCATTTTCTAGGCTGTTTCTTTGATTTCAAATGCATCACTAATTTTGCTTAACTGTAACAATGATATGTTCACATTGGGTGGAGCTATTGGCAATTCCCCACATAAAATCTAGTAAATTTGGAACTTGCATTCACACATGCATGAACGTGAAAGTTCTAAATTTGTTGCCAGCTCTTTACTGGCATTTGCCAACAAAACATTATTCATTGGTTTTACATTAGTTGGGAATCTGCTTCAACCATCTCAGCTAGGAGTAGGTACTCCATTTGCTTCAAGACAGAGGAATGGTTTTGAAGGATTTAGTGTCCATATTTTGTAATTTTTTTTTAGTTATTAACCATAATGAAATCTATTATCTATTGTTGGACAATAAATGCTTCAAAAGATTAATCATTGCTTTAAAATAATGCCTTAATTGAAGTTTTTACATGTTATTCTATGCTATATATTTTAAATGCTTTAGAATTATATTACTGTTAAATTATTTTTGAATATCATATATTAATTTAATTTATCTTCTATAGTTTAGGTATGTTATTGAATACAATATACAATAATCACAGTTTTTGATAATTTGCACAAATGGCTAAGGCAGGGATATCATTAAATGTCTTTCAGAGTTTTGTTCTGAGTTCTGTGGTCAACTATTGTTCTGTTCCTTCCTACTCACAGCTTCATAGGCATCTGCTAGTCTCATGAGACCATGGATTTGCGCCTTGGAAGGTTTCCAGGGTGCAGGCCTGGGCAAGGTTGTATGGAAGACCAGCAGTTGCCCATGCTGCAAATCTCCGCTCTCCAGGCCACCAATGTCCAAGGGAAGGGCATTAGGACCCATACAGCTTGGCACCGGTGTCATCACAGGGCAATGTGTGGTTAAGTGCCTTGCTCAAGGACACACACGCTGCCTCAGCCAAGGCTCGAACTAGAGACCTTCAAATCACTAGACGAATGCCTTAACCACCTGGCTGCGCGCCAACACTAGCTTCACTATTGGTTTTATGTATAGAGGGGCTTGTCATAATGTGGGGACTTGCCATTGAGAATGCAGCCAGCTTCTTTCAGCAATTTCCCTTTGACAAATACCAATAAGCTGAGTTTGTATTTTATACAGAGAGGATATGTAAACTTGGGCAACAGGTTTCTCATTGGTAGATCTGAGTGATTGTGTTTCTAAAACCAGACTGCAGAGTGAATATAAAATTCTTGATGATAAATGGAAACTATCATTGCTAGGTTGTGAACTCAATTGACTGCCCATTCAGTGTTTTATGTTCAGTTGTTTATTGCTTGGAATTAACTTGGTCTTTATTGGTAATGCACACTCTCTTAAAAAGGTAAGGCATCCCCAGTCTCAGTCACCCATTCAAAAAGAAGCATTTTCTGCAACAGAATCATTCGTCATCTTTTATGCCAAGAAATGAACTATCATGATTTTTTGCTGATTTTTTTTTGACAGAGGAAGTAAAAGCATACACCTTCAGTGTGGAGATCATTAATGAGGAAGGTTTACCTTCAATGTGGAGATAATGGAAGGCAAAAACTTAAGAACAAAATCTTGAGGGTCTAAGTTCAAAGTACAAAGTACATTTATTATCAAAGTATGTACTCTCTACTATACACAGCTTTGAGATATGTCTTCTTACAGGCAGCCACAAAACGAAGAAACCATTAAACCACATTAAAACTATCCCATTAAAGATATCCCACAGAACAAAGACTGTCAAATACCCAATAGGTGAAAAAAAGAACAAATTGTGCAAATGACATGAACTTGAACCACAAAGGCCATGAACATAGGCCGCTGCTGCAAAGTCAGTTCAGCACAGAGGCAAGTAAACCTTGAGGAGCAGCAAGTTGAACACTGGTCACTTCTCACCTCTGGCCCTGAATCTCTGACCTTTTCAACCTGGCCTGGTGTTTAAATCAGCCAAACATTGGCTTGTTCCTTGCTCTCAGGTCTAGGCCTAGGCCCCATCGCTTCAATCCAGCCCTAAGTCTGCTCCAGCAATAGCCAAACATCAGTTCATTTTCTGCTTTCTAGATAGATAGGCACTTCATTAATCCAAAGGAAATTACAGTGTCACAGCAGTATTACAAGTGCACAGATATACAAATATACAAATATTAGAAGAGAAGAAAGAATAAAAGATAAGTTACCTCAAACAGTCTAGCAGGAGGGAGTTATCACTTCCCTGGCTATAGGTTGACTCATTATAGAGCCTAACGACCAAGGGTGAGGATGACCTCATGTAACGCTCTTTGGAGTAGTGCAGTTGTCTTAGTCTATTACTGAAAGTGTTCCTCTGTTCAGCCAAGGTGGCATGCAAAGGGTGAGAAACATTATCCAAAATTGCCAGGATTTTCCATAGGATCCAGCCCCGTCACTTCAATCTGGTTCCAAGTCTGCATCAGCAATGGCCACAACGACTGTACCCTCGAGTCTCCAGGTTGCCGAATTCCTCCAGGACTCTGCAAAAACGTCAGGTCATACAGATAGTTCAAGAGCACACTCCCTGAAGGAAATTACAGGCCATTGATTGCAATGATTGTAGTTCAGAAAAGGGGTAATTAATAGAGTAGTTAGTTAGTAATTTTGTTTGCTGCCAGCGCCATCTTTCCCACCATTTCTGGTTGTCTTGAACGTGAATAAACATGTTTCTTGGTTGACAGATAAAGCATCAAATTCTGTTTATAAATACACTTCTGGCTAGAGATGACAACTGTTAGAAGGCATGATCAATAATTAAGAACTTGAGTAAATTAATCTAACATTTTCTAACAATTAATCTAACAATTAATCTAACAGGGAGTTAGATATGGCCCTGAGGGAGTTAGATATGGCCCTTGTGGCTACGGGGATCAGGGGGTATGGAGGGAAGGCTGGTGCAGGGTTCTGAGTTGGATGATCAGCCATGATCATAATAAATGGCGGTGCAGGCTCGAAGGGCCGAATGGCCTACTCCTGCACCTATTTTCTATGTTTCTATGTTTCTATTTTCTGTGACTTTTCTTGCCTCTCTGATTCTTTTGTACCATGAGGCAGGAAAGGTAGTCTGTTTGTAATCATCCTATGATTGAAGGAATTATTAGGAAAGAAAATTCATCAGAGGTGTAGTTCAGCTTTAACTATCTACCTGCAGGCCACCCACAGCGTTTGTTAATTGTGTATAGTTGATATGTTTCAACTCAGAGCTTCTTGGGTGCTTGCAAGTCAGACAGAACATCTCATTTGGCACACTAAATACTGTAATCAGGAACTTTTCAATCACACTGATTCCTCATAATAGAATTAAACAAGTATTTACCTGGCATTACATTTTTCCATCAGAAGGTTCAAGTTGGCTCTGCTCAATCCATTTGTCATCACTATCTTTCATTTGGTGTGGGAGACTTTAAGAAAAGTGTAACATCATTATGTCTGTTGTGAGCAGTTGCCCATCGTGTCCGACAATGACAGAAAACCTGTGCGGGAGAGTTTCTTAAGTGGAAAAGCTGTTGCACTGGAGCAGTTCAACTCTTGAAACCTCAGAAGTCCGGATACAGTGGTACAAATAAACGCCACAAACTGGGGTCTTCCTTGGTTGTAGCAGATGACCATGACACCTTCTGTGCCTTGTCATACCCTTTGCTCTCCTCAGAGCATTGTAGTGCTGCCCTCCTGGCCATTGGATCTCGCTGTAGGCCCATCCGCCCAGTCTGCTGGAGCTGACTTCACCTGCTAGGACAGACATGTCCCTCTCTCGCAGGGGTATGAGGCCACTCGCTACCCTCACCTGGTTTTGCTCACCTGTCAAAGCAGTGTACCGCGGTGTGGCTGCTGTCACATGCTACTTGGAGCCACAGGTGAGAGCTGGGTGTCTAGTGGGACTAAAGGAGAGTGAGCTGCCCTGGAATGGACATGACAAGCCCCTACACCAGAGGCACTATCCTCCCTGGACGCCCCATACACCCTAGAAAGGAAAATACTCATAAAGATTAACCTTCATCAGTGTAGTGTAGATCAGTACCTGATTTTGTTATTCAAATCCTGAGACCTAGGGATCTATTCGAAGAAGCAGAGAGAACAAAAATACAGAAATATTGACCAATGATATATTATCAGTGCAAATTTGGGCTCTATTATTAAGGCTAAGATAATAGAGCAAATATAAACTTCTGATGTAATTGAACAGAACCAGCGTGGTATGTATTAACATAAACACAAGAGATTCTGCAAATGCTGGAGATCTGCAGTTACACACACAAAATGCTGGAGGAACTCAGCAGGTCAGGCAGCATCTATGGAGAAGAATAAAAAGTTGGTGTTTTAGGCTGAGGCCCTTCATCAGGACTTTACATGGTATTTACCAATTGCTTGACTCGTCAGTGGGATAGCTGTCCTAACTTAAGCATCAGACCCTTGAGCTTGTGAAGAAGAGTCAGCAAATTCGATTGAACTGGAAATGACCTTGCAGTCCCTGGATCTAGTGACTAGGCTGATGGTAGTTGTCTCATGAGAAGAGGTTGATTAGATTTGGTCTATCTTTATTGCATTTTAGATGAATGAGAACTGATGTGAAGTATATAAGATTCTGAGGGAGACTGATAGAGTTGATTCAAAAAGATGGTTATTTGTTTCTGGAGAACTGAACCTGGGGTTGGGTGGGGGGTGAGCTGGTCAGCATCTTGTAAGAAAGGGTTGGTCAATTTGGACTGGAATGAGGATAAATTTCTTTCTTTCAGCTGCTGGCAGATCTTAAGAATTCTCATTTCTATGTCCCAATGGATGTACTGATATAAATATAATATATTTAGGATGAGTTTGGGAGATTTCTGGAAAAGGTATTTGGAAGAAATAGACATTGGGTGGGAAGGGTGAAGAAATACAAAACCAGACACAGTCTTATTAAATGCTTGATGAGCCATTGGTATTGTCGTACTTCTACTTCTTCTGGCTGCACTAGCAGTACAAAATCTTGCATCCTATCAAAGCGTACATTATGAGCTAATATGTCAACACTTCTTACAATTAATTCCGTTGAACTGCTCTGTCGCTCTGATAATCTGTGTTTGGTCTGCTTTAAATATCCATCAATATTTCTCATTGTATACGAAATGCTTGAACATACTGGATATCTAAGATAAATCAGAAATCTTGAATATTTCTTTTGAAAACATAACGATTAACAACAGAGTGTTCTAAAGAAATATATCTTCCTATTAATCCAAAATGCCCAATCTCTTCCTATGAGACTCTTATGCCCAAGTTTGAACTTCCAATCAGAGAAAAGAGTATTCTACCATCTACCCTGTCCAGCCTGACCTACTGAATTTTTCTAGCATTTTCTCTTTTTATTTTTCTTTAACAATCTTGATACAAAATATTCCACATATTCTTTATCTTTATTTAAAGTTGGTGTTAAGCTGAAAGACACTTCTTTCAGTTTAACACCAACTTTAAATTGCCAACTCCATGCCACAAACTCTTCATAAACTCATCATCATTAAAACAAATCTGTCCCGAACTTCCCCTCAGCCTTTTCAGCCTCAGTGGAAGTTCAAACATCTCCTCCTAACACTAATTATTATCACTGCTGTTAATCCAGACGTATTTACAGCCTGCAACTATTTCACTGCAATTCTGAGCTGCATCTCCACTTGTCTTTGTGCCTCAATTCACAATTCTTGCTGCAGTTTGCAAACTAAATTGGATCTCAGTTCTGTGCTCTCCCCTGTATTCAGTGATAGTTCGTGGTAGAAGTGAAGTGAATAAGATAAAAATGCAGACTTTTGTTTTTCTTCCTTGGAATTCGCTGTTCCAGCAGAATAGACATCAGAAAGCTGTCATAATGGGAAAACCTGGGGAAAAGTTTCGCTTTTCTAACAAGATAAAGTACAGGATATTGACTCAAACACCATTTAAACACCAATTTTAATTGTTTAACCAAAGGCAGTTCTGCTCAAGGGTATCGGGCCTGACGCGTCAACTGTTTCTGTTTACATAGAAGTTGCCTGACATGCTGAGTATTTTCAGCATTTCCTGATTTTTTTTTCAGATCACCAGCATGTGCCGTTCTTTCTCCTTTGCATTTTCATAAATTGTCAGAGAGGTGAATTGGGCAGCTGAGCTTATACAGTGCAATCAATATTAAGGAGAATTACTCTCATCAAAATCTCATCACTCTGTGGTGGAAGATTTTAGAAACTTTCTAAGAGTAGCCTTAAGGAAGACATCAATTATAATAACCAACTGTGACAACATTTAGTGAGGTAATTACCCAGCATAATAAAGCAAAATACTTTCCCCTCCCCAAACTGTAAAATGAGAAAATTGGAATGGGTGAGGTAACATTATACACTTACATTACCTGTTAATATTAGTGTGCATTGGCAAGATCCCTACTTGTCCAGCCTTATTGTTAGGGAATATCCTGCTAATGCCATGGGGAAGAAGCTAAAACAAAGGAACAAGTATAGAAACCATTACCCTTTCTGTAGTTTCAAGGTTATTTCTTTGGATGCAGGCCAGTGTACCCATCATAGCCTTCTTTGTTTCTATATTAGGTGACATCATAACAAGGTGTGGCAGAAGTTCTGTATCCGTGAACACTATTTGAATCTAGTGTTTACTAAGGCATAGGATAGAGAAAATTCAAACTGAAGCAAGACTATTTCAGGTTTTAACAATAGCAGACATTTGTCTTTGCACTGACAGTGGTAAATACATGAAATTGGAGCTGAAAAATCTAAAAACCGCAGAAGCCAGAAATCTGAAATTAAACCAGTAAAGGCTAAAAGCACTAAATGGATCAGACAGCATCTAAGGAAAGGGAAAAAGTTCAGATGGCATCCATTTAAAGAGAAATACAAAATGCTTTTTTTTCTACAGTGCAACACACAAAATGCTGGAGGGACTCGGCATGTATGGCTCTGTCTATGAGGGCAAATAGATAGTTGATGTTTTGGGTCAAGACTTCTCATCAGTACAGATTCTCTGGATTCCAGCATCTGCAGTCTCTTGTGTAACCTCTTCCCACAGATTCTGACTGATCTGCTGGGTGTTGCTTGCATTTTCTGTTTTTTTAAATTTCATGTCATAATATTGTCTAAACACTGTCATCATCATCATCATCAGGTGCCAAACCCAGTTTGAGCTTTGACTGCCATGGCCGACACACTCCTGTTTCGGGTCAAGTTGATCAATTCATTGGTATTCATTTCCAGTTCTCTGGTTGCTATCTCCATCATCATTTGTCTTTGACTTCATCTTCCTTTTGCTTGCTTTCTTCCCTTCAATCTTTCCCATGATTACCGTGCATTCCAACTCCTCTTTCCTAATCACATATCCAATGAAGTTACATTGCCTTTTCATGATCTCATACATTATTTCTCTTTTGGTGTTTGCTCTGTTCATGACATCCTCATTAGATATTCGTTTTGTTCATGATATTCTTTGCATCCTCCTCAAAAACCACATCTCTGCTGCTATGATTTGTTTCCTCATGTTACTAGATACTGTCCAACATTCTGAGCCATATAACATAACTGGATAAATGTAACATTTCAGTACCCTGAGATGGGTTGTCATGCCTAGTTTAGTGTTGGTCAGTATACTCTTCATTTTCGTAAAGGTGTCTTTTGCCATCCCAGTGCTGCTTTTGATGTCCAAGTCCATCTGATGTCACCCAGCTTCCTAAGTAGCAAAAGTTCTGTACTTGTTTTATGTCTTCCCTGTTTATTCTCAGCCTGCAGATAGGATTGTCCTTCTTTTTGGATATCACCATACACTCTGTCTTTTTGCAATTGATAGATAGACCCATTTTTGCACTTTCTTCAACAATTATATCAATTAAGTTTTGTAGTTCTTCCTCCGTACTTGCAATTAACAGTGTCATCTGCATATCTGAAATTATTGATGTTTTCACTGCCAACTTTGATTCCCAAGATGTCTCTTATTTTTTGTAATATTGTTTAACTGTACACATTAAATAAATCAGGGGAGAAAACAGACCCTTGTCTACACCTCTCTTGATTTTTGTAAACTGACTCACTTCTCCATCTATTCTTACAGCGGCAGTTTCTTCCCAGTACAAATTTCTGATTAGGCGGAGGTCTTTCGAATCTAGATCTAGAGTTTTCTGTAATATTTCAAATAACTTATTGTGCTTCACTTTATCAAATGCTTTTGTGTAGTCGATAAAATAAACAAAAACACTGTACACACATTTAAAGGTTGGAACTATTCGAAATAAACTTTGGATTTGGACTTTAATGCAAGATGTTGTAATATATCATACATTTAACAATAATGGCCATTGTGAAATATAAACATGCTATTTCTGGTAGAAGTGTGAAATTCCCATGTTTTAGTATAAGTGGCCTTAAAATTCCCAAAGGGAAACTGCTTTGCGTGGATGAAATGTCAAGGAATTTTGTCTACCATCTATTTTCCCAGGTACACAGATCATGACTTCCATGTCCTACAGCAACGATGAACACAATCCCTGCAAGTTAAAAAGGCAAAGCTTCAAACAATCCCCTTTTAAAAAAGAGCATACGAACTTAACACAGACTGCATCTGATGTCAAGATTGAACCCAGATCTCTGCCTCTGTGCAGAGATTAATTGTATGCACAGCAGAAGGCCGATCTGCCATTCCAACATGAAGAGCCAGAAGATATGGAAAAAAATCTCATGGACATGTTGCTCATGCAATATATATGAAACAATAATGCACTGCATAATTTTATAATGTGAATCTTTAAATAAGTGAATGTTCTATGTTATATGTTCACATGTTTTCTGAATAATATATATATGATTAAGATGTATCAGTGACTTCAAGGAGAATTGATGACATTTCTATACTTTTATCTGTATAACCCCCTGAGACAGGTTTCACTGCTAATGGAATGGTCTTTCTGTAGAGGCAGTGTTTGGGTGATGGTTAGGGATAACGGTTGCTTTGGAATGTGAGCCATCCAGTGACAGGAGGGTGTTTTCCTGCTGTGTGCCTGACAACAGGGTGATCTGGGCCTTTTGTTCAGCGGGAGATGAAGAGAGAAGATGCCGGAGTGGGGCCATGCCCCGACGGGCTGGGGAGATCGAAGGAGGATCGGTGAAGGGGAAACCGTGAGCTCCAACTTGTGCACATTAGACTGTTTCATTAAAGTGGGCCCTTTTCTGTTTTTTCGCTTTTTCTTCATGAACCCTGTAGTCAAATTCAGAATGATAAAGCTAAATCATTTAATTGTATGCTGTGTACTGTCCGTTATTTCACAGTACTGTTTTGTAACAGGGGAATAAATCACGCAGCAGCCACACAGATGGGGGGTTTGGGGTGGACTCACATCTCAATCTCACCTGTTTGCCAGGGCTGCAGATTGTCTTCCCTAGGCTTACACAACCAACAGTACCTGAGGGTTACAATTTTGGGGGCTCACTGGGGATTGACCATGTTGGATGCTGTGTGATTGCCTTGAGCATTGAACCAGTAGGTTGTGTGTTTAAGTCTGTGCTAAACTATTGTCCGGTAAAGTGATTACAATACGTGGGTATGGATGCTACCGGGATTGAGCAGTGGTGTGAATCCACAAAGTTACTGGTAATGAATGCGTGGGGTAGATATTCGTACTCCTGATGAATTGTTAATTCAACTATTAAGTACTATTAAAGCTGTAGGCAAAGTTACGATTGTGGGGCGGGGGTTTGATAAAATGGCGGGCACAGACTTTGTCTTAGTTCAGACGAGGAGAGGTGGGGCTGTAGACTGTCAATACTATCCGGGAGGAGGAGAGTGTAGGGGAGTGGGCCAATCGCAAGTCAAGTCTCCCATAGTTAGAGGCGGAGACTTCAAGGACGGGGTTATCTCGTTTTTGTGTAGCAAGGAAAAGGAGTGGTCTGATTTGCAATGTCTATCAGGCTCCACCCGGACCCCCACCCCCGCCCAGTGAAGAGTGAGATTTCTGAGTTAGTATCAGCCTTTACCTCCCTGGTGAATAAATGGAAAAATGCCCAGGTTCAAAATCCTAGCTACCATAGGTTCCACCTGTTCTCAGGAACGAAGCCCACCCCTAAAGGGGAAGAGGTGTATGAGACTTGGGCGGAGCAGACTGCTCGGTTGTTAGATGAGTGGCAGTGCCCTGATGACGTAAAACGACAGCGTTTGGTTGAGAGTTTGAGTGGACGGGCTGCTGACGTAGTGAGAGCCATAAAGGCACAGAACCCCCTTGCCACCTCTGCGGCCTACGTGCAAGCACTAGAAAAGGTGTTTGGTGTGACGGGAAGCCCAAATAAGCTCATGACTGGGTTTCAGAATATGAGTCAGGAGGAGGGGGAGAAGCTTTCTGTCAACAGTTTTTGGCTGGAGAGACAGCTAAATTGCTTGCAGCATAGAGAGGGCATTCAGACGGCTGAGGTGGATCAATTCAGACTGGACCAAATAGTGAAAGATGCCCAGTCCCAGAACCTGATTACTCGGGGTGTCCAACTGTCTCATAAGATGCGCCCCCCTCCCTTGTTTGTTGAGCTAATCAGAGAAGTACAAGAGAAGGAGAATGCGTTGGAGATTTAGGAGGCCTCCATCAGCAGGGTAAAGTCCTCAGTAGTGGCCCTCTGTGGTGAAGTGACCACAGGTAGCCTGCCCAGTGGACTGGGAAAGGAGATTGTGGCAGAGTTGAGAACTGAGATGTCCCAGTTGTTATCAGTGGGTGTGGCCCCCTCATATGATGGAACTGATAGGGAGGCAGATCCTCTAAGGGGAAGGACTATGCGGGGGGCTGCTAGCAAGGGTGTCCAGTGATAAGGGGAGTGGCCAGTATTGTCTGTTATAACAGTAGTGAAGAGGGATTCTTCATGCGGTAGTGCAAATGATGGGAAACCCTTTGAAGAGTGAGCCCCCGGGTACCTAAGCAGAGACAGTCATTGGGAAAACTCAAAAGAGACCCAGTGAGGGGACGGCCTGGCATATAAGGGAGAACACATTCCTAGCAATATATCAAGGAACACCCTAAAGAAAAAAAATCATATTCCTGAAGGCCGAGTGGGGTGTAGCTGCAGTGTATCACTACAGATGGAGGGTATTTATGCTAGAGCCATACTTGACACAGGGCCGCAGGTCACTTTGCTGTACCGTTCATTTTACAACCAGTATTTGACGCATTTACCATTGATGCCACTCAGTGCGCTAGAGACCTGGGGTCTTAGTGTGGGTGATAATCCATATGATGGTTATTTGTCAGTGAAGCTGGAGTTTTCGGAGGCCAATGTGGGAGTGGCTGAGGTCCTTGATATATTAGCGCTAGTTTGTCTGGACCCCGTTGAGAAGGGCAGGGTTTCAATTCTCGTGGGAACCAACACTCCTATTGTGAGGAGGCTCATGGGGGAGCCTGCAAGGAGAAAGCTGGAGAGAGCTTTCTGAGAACATTATCTGTTCACCTGGTGTTTTGAGCTGCTATTGAGGAAGTGCGTGGCTGCATTGGGCCGGATGATGAACTTAGACGAGGGACTGTGTGGTTTACCCAGTCAAAGCCAATCATGTTACACCCTGGGGAAGTAGCGAGAGTAATGGGAAACCCCAAATTTCCTGGAATACCTGAGGGTAAGGCTCTCTTGGTAGATGCTCCGGAAGACCACGAAGAGGAGTCAGGCGTGCCTGTTGGGGTACTGGTGAGGCCTGAACTGCAGAAACCCTCGGTTGTACAGGCGAACAGGATGGCAGTGATTGTCAGGACCACTATGAAGAGGGAGGTCACCTTCAAGCGGGGGATGCCCCTGGCACATCTCTTCCCGGTGACGGTAATGTCTAGTGTCCCTGTGAGACAAGCTGGGGAGAAACTAACTGCAAAAGGGGAAATTTTGACCGCTGAGTCATTCAACTCTGGGGACTCACAGATACCTGCGGGTTGGAAGGGGAGGTTGATAGAGAAAATGTTGAAGCTGGAAGGTGTCTTTTCCACTGATGAGTTTGTTGTGGGTTGTTTCCAAGAGCACTCGTCACACTATCTGGGTGACCGAGGACACCCTGTACAGAAAGATGTCGCAGCGACTGGCCGCTGCAGAGGTGGAAGACATTCGGCAGCATTTGCGTAAGTTGAAGGAAGCTGGGATCATCACTGAGTCCCGAAGCCCCTATGCGTCCCCAATAGTAGTGGCCAGGAAGAAGTATGGGAAGGTACAGATGTGTGTGGACTATAGGACTCTGAACAGGCGTACCATCCCCGACCAGATGCGCTGGCCTGTCTGAGCGGTGCGAAGTGGTTCAGTGTGCTGGATTTGAGGAGTAGATATTACCAGATCCTCATGAGTGAGGCTGGCCAAGAGAAGACGGCATTTATATGTCCACTGGGATTCTTCCAGTTCGAAAGGATGCCCCAGGATATATCAGGAGCTCCTGCGAACTTCCAGCATGTCATGGAGAAAATGGTGGGCGATATGAACTTGCTTGAGGTATTGGTGTATCTGGATGAGCTCATAGAGTTTGAGTCCACCTTGGAGGAACATGAAGCAAGGATACTGAAGGTGCTGGGCCACCTGAAAGCTGAAGGGTTAAAACTTCCCCTGGACAAATGCCAGTTCTGCAAGATGTCTGTCAGCTATGTTGGGCACATAGTCTCACAGGATGGTGTAGGTATGGATCCGTCTAATATAGGGGCAGTGACCATATGGCCAAAGGCCCCAGACTGTGAGCACTTACGGCTTATTCCTTGTGTTCTGTGGTTACTATCGGAGCTTTATGAAGAGCTATGTGAAAGTGAGTCACCCTTTAAATCCACTTCTGTGTGGTTACCCTCCCTTGGAGAAGAAAGGGAGGAGGACAAAAGGAGAGGAGGGTAAAGAATATCTTAGCCATTTGGAGCCTTTTGGATCAAGGTGGGATGCGAATTGTGAAGAGGCCTTTCAGTTGCTGAAGGAGCTGCTGACACAGGTGCCTGTGCTGGCTTTTGCAGACCCTGATTGCCATATGTACTGCAGACGGATGCCAGCAGAGAGGGCTTAAGGGGAGTCTTGTATCAGGATCAGGGCACCGGGTTGCGACCTGTTGCGTTTGTCAGCCGGAGTCTGTTGCCCTCTGAGAAAAACTATCCCACGCACAAGTTGGAGTTTCTGGCATTGAAATGGGCTGTGGTGGATGAGTTGAGTGATTACTTCTATGGTGTCAAGTTTGAGGTGAGGACAGACAACAATTCCCTAACTTATATCCTGACCTCAGCTAAATTAGATGCCACAGGCCATCAGGGGTTGATGATGTTGTCTGCTGATGATTTCAGCCTGAAGGACTGGTCAGGAAGTAGGAACATTGATGATGATGCTTTGTCCCGAGGTGCGCATGAAGGGCTGGACAGGGATGAAGAGTAGGAGAGCGTTTTTGCCCCGGGAATGAAAGCCATGTGCCAGTTTGCCATCACCATGAAGGCAGAGGGAAGACAAGGGCAGGATCGAGCGGTAGTTCAATTGGGATCCTACAGTCCCAGAGGTTTAATCGGACCTTGCGAGACATGCTCGGAACTTTGGAAATCAGCAAGAAGAACAAGTGGAGTCAACATATTGGACATCTGGTCCACTGCTACAACTGTACATGAAATGAAGCTACTGGGTACTCACCATATTATCTGATGTTTGGGCACGAGGCGAGGTTGCCCATCGACCTTTGTTTTAGGACTGGCGAGGAAGACCTACTACTGCAGACTTATCTGAAGTATGTGTCTGATATGAGAAGGGAGCTGAAAAGGCTGATGAATTAGCTGAGGTCATGGTTTCCAAGCAGGATCAAGGAAATAAGGGGAGGTATGATCAAAAGGTTAGGTTCTCCCAACTTATAAGGAATTTGGGGCTAGCTGGGAAGCATAAGTTGGCTGACTGCTATGCATAAGCATAAGCGGCTATGCCCTATGCAGTGGAGAGTCAGGTGCCAAACGTACCAGTTTTCCCGGTGAAACCAAAGGATGGGAATGGTCCTGTCAAGATTCTCTATCAGAACCGCCTTCTGCCTCTGGGACAAGAAGGTAGAAGGTTCTTGTCGAGCTGGAGCCTACACCTAGTAAGAAGACTCTGCGGCGACTGAAGGACCATTAACAAGAGAGATTGGTCGAACCCTGCCTCTAAATGGGATAGTGACTCGGAGAATGAGGAAATGGGGATGTGGTATATGCTGCTTTTTGCTAACTCCCCACTGATTGAGGGAGATTTCCAAACCTGTGAATCAGGTGAAATCGGGGGGGGGGGTGCAGGGGGGGCGGTGATGTGGTGCGGGGGACTATCTGCGGACAGATTGGGTTTCGCCGGACCCTGCAAGGGATGAAGCAGGGCTCAGCCAAGTGGCAAGAGGACAAGAAGCTGGGGAGGCCTCGTTATGTAGACCCGAAGTATCCCAAAGTGTCTGAACCTTAAGAAGTAGGTGACGGGGTAAGGAGGTCTCAAAGGATCAGGAGACCACTGGATAGGCTGGCCTATGTAGCACTGGGGTAACAGAGTGTCGCACCTATCGCCTTGGTGAGCTATGTCACTGCCTTTTACACCTGGGTTGGACTTTGTGCTTTGTATGAAGGGTTGGAAAATTATCTCAGTGTCCTGAAGACATGACTAACTCTGTTAGTGGGAGAGTGTAACACTCAGGAAAGGTTTCACTGCTAATGTAGTTAGGGATAACGGGTGCTTTGGAATGTGAGCCGTCCAAGGACATTAGGGTGTTTTCGTGCTGTGTGCCTGACACCAGGATGATCTGGGTCTTTTGTTCGGTGGGAGATGAAGAGAGAAGACGCCGGAGCGGAGCCATGACCTGATGAAGGCTGGGGAGATCGAAGGAGGATCGGCGAAGGGGAAACAGTGATCTCCAACTTGTGCGCATTAGACTGTTTCATTAAAATGGTCCCTTTCTTTTTTTTGATTTTCCTTCACTAACCCTGTAGTCAAATTCAGAACGATAAAGTTAATCGTTTAATTGTATGTGGTATACTGTCTGTTGTTTCGTGGTTCTGATTTGTAACAGGGTAACAAATCACACAGCATCCACACAGACAGGGGGGTTTCGGGGTGGACTCACATCTCAATCTCACCCATTTGCCAGGGCTTCCCCAGACTTACACAGCCAGCAGAACCTGAGGGTTACAATTGTGGGGGTATCGTTCGGAATTGATTTTGTTAGATGCTGTGTGATTGCCCTCAGCACTGAACCAGTGGGTTGTGTGTTTAAGTCTGTGTAAACTATTGTCCGGTAAAGTGATTATGATACGTGGGTATGGATGCCACCGGGGTTGAGCGGTGGTGTGAATCCACGGGGTTTATTGGCAATGAATGCGTGCGTGACAAACCTGAGGGTTACATCTGTTTCCTTCACAATGTAGATTAGATTGGTTCAATGCGCAGTATGAATGCAAATAATGTTGATGGTGGTTTGAAGTGTTGATGCTGAGCATTACTGGAACTGAAAGGAATTAAGCTTTATTGGAAACACAATTCAGAAAATCAGGGTCCCTCAAGCATCTGCTTGGTTTGGCAATTCACCAATGCCCTTGAATGAAAAATCCTATTAAAGTAGTGGATACGGCCCAGTACCTCACAGGTAAAGCCCTCCCACCACTGAGCACATCTACATGAAGTGTTGTTGCAGAAAAACAGCATCTATCATCAGAGACCCCCACCACCCAGTCCATGGTTTCTTCTCACTGCTGCCAACTGGAAGAAGGTACCGGAGCCTCAGGATTCACACCACCAGGTTCATGAACAGTTATTACACCTCAACCATTATGCTCCTGAACCAGAGGGGATAAATTCACCCAAGTTCACTTGCCCCATATCTGAACTGTTCCCACAACATATGGACTTACTTTCAGAAACTCTTCCTCTCATGTTCTCAATATTTATTTCTTATTTATTTCTTATTTATTTTTTTCTCAGGTCAAGCTGGAAAACCTGAGGTATGGGCATAGCCAAGCACGTTCATTTATCAATTGCTAGGAACTTTTGCACTATTCTAGTGGTGCTTAGTATTGTGGCTCATGAAGATTTTCATCGGTATTATTATGTAGACCGAATTGTTGAATGCTATTGTGTAGTGACTTTGGGATGACACCAGTTGTAGATATTATCATCAGGATAATGTATGCCTTGTTCACGTTCAAAATTCTTTCAATTTCCCCTTTTAATTTCAAACCAGGCGGGTTTAGAAATAGTAAGTTAGCGCAGATCAACATGTGGCTGAAGACATGGTGCAGGAGGGAGGGCTTCAGATTTATAGATAATTCGGCAGTTTTCCAGGGAAGGTGGGACCTGTTCCAGCGGGACAGTTTACATCTGAACTGGAGGGAGACAAATATTTTTGCAGGTAGGTTTGCTAGAGAGGCTCCTGTGGATTTAAACTAGATACAAGGCAGGAGGGGAACCAGAGTGTAGGAAGAGATGTAGGGGAAAAGGAAGAAAAAGAAAATAGTACAGTTGTTTGCACCATTAGTGATAAACAGAGAGTAAGAAGTGGAAAGTTTCTTAAATGCATTTATTTTAATATGAGGAGCATTATAAGAAAGGTGGATGAGCTTAGAGCATGGATTGATACATGGAAGTATGATGCGGTAGCTATTAGTGAAACATGCTTACAGGAGAGGTGTGATTGGCAACTAAATATTCCTAGATTTAATTGCTTCAGGTGTGATAGAATTGGAGGGACAAGAGGGGGAGGTGTTGTATTGCTCGTTGGAGAAAATATTACAGTGGTGCTCTGGCAGGATAGATTAGAAGGCTTGTCTAGGGAGGCTATCTGAGTGGAATTGAGGAATGGGAAAGGTGTAGTAACATTTATAGGAGTGTACTATAGACCATCTAATGGGGAGTGAGAATTAGAGGAACAAATTTGTAAGGAGATAGCAGATATTTGTAGTAAGCACAAGGTTGTGATTGTGGGAGATTTTAATTTTCCACACATAGACTGGGAAGCCCATACTGTATAAGGGCTGGATGGTTTGGAGTTTGTAAAATGTGTGCAGGAGAGTTTTTTGCAGGAATACATAGAGGTACCAACTAGAGAAGGGGCAGTGTAGGACCTCCTGTTAGGGAATGACGTAGGTCAGGTGACGGAGGTATGTGTTGGGGAGTACTTCGGGTCCAGTGATCACAATACCATTAGTTTCAATATAATTATGGAGAAGGACAGGTCTGGACCCAGGTTGAGATTCTTGATTGGAGAAATGCTAACTTTGAGGAGATGCGAAAGGATTTAGAAGGAGTGGATTAGGACAAATTGTTTTATGGGAAGGATGTAACAGAGAAATGGAGGTCATTTAAAGGTGAAATTTTGAAGGTACAGAATCTTTATGTTCCTGTTAGGTTGAAGGGAAAGGATAAAAGTTTGAGAGAGCCATGGTTTTCAAGGGATATTGGAAACTTATTTCGGAAAAAGAGAGGTATCTACAATAAATATAGGCAGCACAGAGTAAATGAGGTGCTCGAGGAATATAAAGAATGTAAAAAGAATCTTAAGTAAGAAATTAGAAAAGCTAAAAGAAGATACAAGGATGTTTTGGCAAGTAAAGTGAAAATAAATCTGAAGGGTTTCTATGGTTATATTAATAGCAAAAGGATAGTGAGGGATAAAATTGGTCCCTTAGAGAATCAGAGTAGACAGCTAGGTGTGGAACCAAAAGAGATGGGGGAGATTTTGAACAATTTCTTTTCTTCGGGATTCACTAAGGAGAGGGATATTGAATTGTGTAAGGTAAGGGAAATAGGTAAGGAAGTTATGGAAACTATGATGATTAAAGGAGAGGAAGTACTGACATTTTTAAGGAATATAAAAGTGGATAAGTCTTTGGGTCCTGACAGGATATTCTCTAGGACCTTGAGGGAAATTAGTGTAGAAATAACAGGGGCTTTGACAAATATTTCAAATGTCAATAGAAACGGGGATGGTGCCAGAGGATTGGTGTATTGCTCACGTTGTTCCATTGTTTAAAAGAGTTCTAAGGGTAAACCTAGCAATTATCGGCCTGTGAGTTTGACGTCAGTGGTGGGTAAATTGATGGATGGTATTCTTAGAGATGGTATATATAATCATCTGGATAGACAGGGTCTGATTAGGAACAGTCAACATGGATTTGTGCGTGGAAGGTCATGTTTGACAAATCTTATTGAATTTTTTGAAGAGGTTACTAGGAAAGTTGACGAGGGTAAAGTGGTGGATATTGTCTATATGGACTTCAGTAAGGCCTTTGACAAGGTTCCACATGGAGGGTTAGTTAGGAAGGTTCAATTGTTAGGTATTAATATCGAAGTAGTAAAATGGATTCAGCAGTGGCTGGATGGGAGTTGCCAGAGAGTAGTGGTGAATAACTGTTTGTCAGATTGGAGACCGGTGACTAGTGGTGTGCCTCAGGGATCTATACTGGGTCCAATGTTGTTTTCATATACATTAATGATCTGGATGATGGGGTGGTAAAATGGATTAGTAAGTATGCAGATGATACTGTAGGTGGTGCTGTGGATAATGAAGTAGGTTTTCAAAGCTTGCAGAGAGATTTATGCCATTAGAAGAGTGGGCTGAAAGATGGCAGATGGATTTTAATGATGATAAATATGAGGTGCTACATTTTGGTAGGACTAATCAAAATAGGACATACATGGTAAATGGTAGGGCATTGAAGAATGCAGTAGAACAGAGGGATCTTGAAATAATGGTGCATAGTTCCCTGAAGGTAGAATCTCATGTGGATAGGGGGGTGAAGAAAGCTTTTGGTATGCTGGCCTTTATAAATCAGAGCATTGAGTATAGGAGTTGGGATGTCATGTTAAAATTGTAGAAGGCATTGGTAAGGCCAAATTTGGAGTATTGTGTACAGTTCTGGTCACCGAATTATAGGAAGATGTCAACAAAATAGAGAGAGTACAGAGAAGATTTAATAGAATGTTACGTGGATTTCAGCACCTAAGTTACAGAGAAAGGTTGAACAAGTTGGGTCTTTACTCTTTGGAGAGCAGAAGGATGAGGGGGGACTTAATAGAGGTATTTAAAATTATGAGGGGGGATAGATAGAGTTGATGTGGATAGGCTTTTTCCACTGAGAGTAGGGGAGATTCAAACAAGAGGACATGATTTGAGAGTAAGGGGGTAAAAGTTTAGGGGTAACATGAGGGAGAACTTCTTTACTCAGAGTGTGGTAGCTGTGTGGAATGAGCTTCCAGCAGAAGTGGTAGAGGCAGGTGCGATATTCTCATTTAAAGTAAAATTGGATAGCTATATGGACAGGAAAGGAATGGAGGGTTATGGGCTGAGTGCAGGTCAGTGGAACTAGGTGAGAGTAAGCATTCAGCATGGACTAGAAGGGCCCAGATGGCCTGTTTCTGTGCTGTAATTGTTATATGGTTATATGGTTAATTCAGCTTAATTCTGGTGTTTTTCACTTATTGATTTCTGTTAGTTACGTGTGTTTGGAATGGCTATATCTATTAAGTAAGTTGTTCTTTCTTGTTTTTCCTGTATTATATCCGAATGGTTATTATGGGTTGTCCTATCGGTAATAACTGATTGGTCATAATATAATTAGTGGTCTTCTGACTCTAAAACTGGAGCAGGCTTGTATTTATAGTAAAGTGTGATTCCTTCTTTTTTTGTATTTGCACAATTTGTTGTTTTTTGCAACACTTGTTACCTGCCTTGTTGCTGTGGCCTTTCATTGATTCTATTATGGTTATTGGATTTATTGAGTATGCCCACAAGAAAATGAATCTCAGGGTTGTATATATGTCGTATATATGTGCTTTGATAATAAACTTATTTGAACTTCTGAACTTTTCAGCTTGACTTTAGAAACCTTTGTGAATGACCTTGCAATTTGCATAATACTGAATGGAAGCAGATTTTCAAAGTAAACATTAATGATAAAAATAAAGCAAAATTATGGTGTAACTCACAGAATCTCAGTAGGCCTTTCTAATGAGGGCAACCAATTTTATTCAATCAGATGATGGCATACATAAGTTTTCTTCCAAAATGAACAGTGTTAAAACTAACTTTTCATCATAATGCTTTCTTAACTGAAGCACAAAGTCCAAACTTTTTGTGACTTGAGTGGCACCAAAAAGAACAATAGATCTGTAAAAACAACCATTTATCTGAGTTGAAAAAGTTCCAAAATAGCTTTTTTACCATTTGATGGCTTCCTTACTGTTCAAATCCTTTTCAAGTGAGGAATCCACAGAGGAACTAATTGACTGCTTTTATAAGAATGGACAGAAATGATCCCTATCTTTGCTCCTGTCATGTGTGACTGTGGCCAGAAGATAGACCCTCATTGTTTTCACTTACAAAGGAATCAATAAAAACGCACCACTGGGTGTCACTGAAGTGGCTAAATGCAGCCACTGAGTTTGGAGCAGGTTAATAGTACAAACTTTGAAGTGAAGATTCTCTTAAATGAGTGGACTTGCTGTGGGAAGATTATATGTCACAAACAAACAAAGCAATCTGATGAAATCTTTGCACTGTTTCACAGGATGCAACTGTTGATAGATTCCTCAATGGTGACCGGAGTGAATCCTGAGGCCAGTCCCTGCTGAGGACAGCATCCCACAGAGTATGGGAATATGACCTATCCTCTATTACTTATCATAAGTTTAAAATCACTTCCATGACCTGATGATCTGTTTACACAGGCAGGCCACATTTATACTTCACTTTGCAGACTGACGCACTTTTCCATTTCTAGGCAAACTGGTGCTTCAAAAGGACAAATTGACCACACAAGGAGTTTCTTGTAGTCCAAATGATTCTTGGCGGGTATCCATCAATTGGTTTGGTCTGTGGTTGTTTACATATTTTGGGTACTGTTACATTTTGTGGGTGTTGCAATAAGTGTGATAAACTTCTGTGAAAGTTCGAAAAAACATTGAAGGAAGAAAATTTCATTCAAGTTTCTTTTAGATGCATCTTATAACAAATAATGTACATTGTCACAGTTTACACAGACGTGATACAAAACTTTTAATTTACAAATGGGGTGCTATTCACGCGAGTAATGCATTTTTTTAGGTCCAACAAAAAGACTGAAAAAGTTGCCTTATGCATTATTAGGAAGATTATCAAGACGATTCATCCAAAACAAACCAATTCATTTCATGCTCTCTTGCCGAATACCAGCAGGCAGAGAAATCATGGGAATTTGCTGGAACGATGAGTTTTCATGTAGTCTTGATTCAGATACTCCACAGACACAGTCTGCTTGGAGAAGTGCAGATGAAGTCTACTCACTCAATGAACGTCTGGTTTTTGATGGGCAGGGAATCTTGTAGAACAATAATCATAGACTCAATGTCATCCGCTGTGCCTATATTACCTCTGCAAACCAAAAATTAACTATGCAGCGCCAATGAGCTAATTCAGATAGCCTTTTCTTCCAAACCTATTCATGAGGAGCATATCCAAGTGCAATTCAAAATACATCAACCTACTCCTTCATTAACAATCCTATAGGTTTGCCTCGTTAGTGCTGAACAATCTAACAAAAAGAAAGGACACTACAAGATAGACATTCCTAGCCAAATGTATTAATAAAATCATGCCATAAGTCTTTGTGAATTCCTTCAATTTTTTCCTTTGTCTTTTGTTGATTAACAATCCCCCTGCAATTTTATTTAGTCCCTTGAGAGCCAGGTTGACTTACTCTGGTTGCACGGATTCTGAAGCGACTGATAATACCAAAATGGGACCTGCAGACACCTCCAAAATGAGGCAGCAGGTGTCTGAGAGGATGGGTAGGAAGGTATTTGGTGGGCCTGTGTGCTCCATCCACCATTTATTCTGGGCTCCTGTATATGTCTGACACATGGCATTGAAGTTCTCAGTACCACCCTGAATGTTCCTTCACACCTTGAACAAGCATTTCCAGTGGTGTTACCATACTTCTTCAAGGGTATCCTAAGATCAACCATGAATCTTTATCTCTGTGATTTCTTGTCTTGAAAATAGAGCAGTGTGTGTATTTGGGATAATAATGTCAGGTGTGCTAGAGATGTAGCCTTACTATTAGGAGCTGGTATGGTTAATTAAGGCCTCAGTCTTAGGACACCAATACTGATTTGAATGACTTGTATATAGATTTGGAGGGTTTTGCTCAGAAATCATTTATGGTATCTCTCCGGCACTTTTAAGTATCTGCCGTAGATTCACAATTTTTCAAAAGGATGCAGGAGGCTGGAGATCAGTGCTTCCTGATAGATCGTGTGAGTTAAGATATTAATTGCCCACCATTGAGAACGTCTACTATAAACGCTGCCTGGACAGGGTGAAAAGCATTATCAAGGATGCATTTCACCCTAACCATGGACTTTTTACTCTCCTCCCATCCAGTAGGTGCTACAGGAGCCTCCGCTCCCGCACCAGCAGGCACAGGAAGAGCTTCTTCCCTGAGGCTCTGACCCTGCTAGACCTCACGTCACAGCGCTAAGCAGTATTGCACCCATATTGTACTTTTATATTTGTGTGCTGAAGCACTTACTTTTTATCGCAGTTATTTTGTAAATAACGGTATTCTTTGCATTTCTGGTCAGATGTTAACTGCATTTCATTGGCTTTGTATCTGTACTTGGCACAATGACAATAAAGTTGAATCTAATCTAATCTGGTGCATTAAAGATGATGGCAAATTACATTATTGTTGCCTCTCTTCATGAGAGGTGGCTCTTGCGATATGGGAAGTGGTCCACATTTTCCAGGACCTTGCCATGGGCCCATAGTTTCAGAATATTGTGATGTACTTTGGGGGTATGTTGGCAGAGGACTTCATATGTGAACGTTAGGTATAAGAATGATTTGCAGCTTGGTACAGTCTCTGCGGACTGCACGTTGACATCTGAAGATTGAAACTTTGGTTGAGTTAAGGCATTATACATTGAATAGTTTCCCATTTGATCTGTGCTCAAGCACAACTTCCACCATCTTCAACGGGCATCATTCTCCTCCACTTCTGCCATGTTCTCTGGGATCTTACTGCCAAACAGATCTTTACTAACCTCTCTCCCCCAACTTTCTGCTTTCCACAGGGATCGCTTCCTCCCCATTAACTTCCCTCTGGGCACATATCACTGCAACTGACAGATATCTACACTGCCTTTTCACCTACTGTCTTAACTGTATTCAGGGCCCCAAACAGTTCTTCCAGGTGAGGCAACACTTCACCTATGAATCTGTTGGGGTCTCTATTTTATCTGGTGCTCCATGTGCAGCCTCCTCTACATTGTTGAGCCTCAACGTGAATTAGGGGGTTGCTTTATCGAGCGCCTCTACTCCATCTACCAAAAGTGGAATTTCCTGGTAGTCAACTATTTTAATTCCTATCTCCATTCCTGTTCTGACATGTTGGTCTATGGCCTTCTCTTCTGCCACAATGAGGTCACGCTTAGGGTGGAGGAGCAACACCTCATATTCCGTCTAGGTAGCCTCCAACCTGATGGCATGAACATTGATATCTCCTTGCAGTATTCTTTTCTGTTTTGTTCTTTTCCTCTCCCCCTTCCCTCTTTTTTAATGCCCTGCTCTGGACTCTTATCCCTTCTCCCCACCTGCCTATCACCCCCCGGTACCCCTCCTTCTTCCCTTTCTCCCATGGTCCACTCTCCTCTCATTTCATCTTCCTTCCATCCAGCCTTTTGCCTTTCTGACCCACCTGGCCTCATTTATCGTCTTCTAGTGTGTCCTCCTTCCCCCTCCTCCACCTTTTCATTCTGGCATCTTTCCCCTTCCTTTCTGGTCCTGATGAAGGGTCTCAGCCTGAAAAGTTGTCTGTTTATCCATTTCCATAGATGCTACCTGACCTGCAGAGTTCCTCCAGCATTTTGAGTGTGTTACTCCAGCTGGAACTTGTGGAGTATTAGGGCAATGATGCAGCTATGCTTGACACTAATCTGCACTGGAAATGAGCCCATTTCCAGTGGTTGCCAGATAGTTGAAGGCTGCTGGCTTATATGGAAGGATCTGCAAATAGCCTTGATGGACAAAGTCGAGCGGGTCATGGCATCCAACTCGGTGCTGCACGTTACGCCATTTTAATATTGACAGCAATGACCCCAGCTGACTGGTTGACAGGCAACAACAATGGCTTTGCCAGAAAGGTTGGGGGTGGGAGTAAACCAGACCCACTGAACCAGAATCAGATTTATCATCAGATTTATACTCCCGAAGCCCGCCCCAGGAGTGGGTACGGCTGGCTGCAAGGCAGCAGAGGATTGAGTTTTGAGCTTTCCTTCTCCTTGATGAGCTGCAAACCACAGCTAACGAGCCCCATCTGCCTATTGTTATATTGATTACCAAAAAGCCTTTGATGTCCCACTCTGAGCAGCAAAAATACAGAATAAAAGACCAACAAATTCAACAAAGTATAGAAAATGCCAAGAGAAACTAGAAACATTCCAACACATTAGCATATATGAACTACATCCAGTACTTGTGAAATACCTACTACATTTGATGAAGCATTGGTGTTCTATAATCACCCTATCTATTAAGAAACAAAAACAAAGATCAACCATCATCAAAATAAACTGAAGCAGTTTCTTCCCTCGCACCCTTCAACATCTGGCACACTGCCAGTGTCTTCCACAGTAAAGGATGATGCAAAATACTCATTTAGTTCATCTGCTACCTCCTTGTCCCCTGTATTATTATTTCCTCAGTCTCATTTTCCAGCAGTTCTATATCCACTCTCAGCTCTTTTTTTTGCATATTTGAAAAAGCTTTTACTTTCCACTTTGAGCAACAGGAATTCTGCAGATGCTGGAAATTCAAGCAGCACACATAAAAGTTGCTGGTGAACGCTGCAGGCCAGGCAGCATCTCTAGGAAGAGGTGCAGTCGACGTTTCAGGCCGAGACCCTTCATCAGGACTCACGAAGGACTCAGGTCCTGACGAAGGGTCTAGGCCTGAAACGTCGACTGCACCTCTTCCTAGAGATGCTGCCTGGCCTGCTGCGTTCACCAGCAACTTTTATGTGTGTTACTTTCCACTTTGATATTGTTTGCTAGCTTGCTTTCATATTTCATCTTTTCCCTCCTCATGATTCTTTTAGTTGCTCTCTGTAGATTTTTAAAAGCTTCCCGTCCTCTATTTTTGAATAATTTTTGCTTTTTTGTATGTCCTCTCTTTTGCTTTACATTAGCTTTGACATCCCTTGTCAGCCATGGTTGTTCTACTTTGCCGTTTGAGTATTTCTTTGTTTTTAAAATATGTCTGTTCTGCACCTTCCTCATTTTTCACTAAAACTCACATCATTGCTGCTCCATTGTCATCCCTACCAGTATCTCCTTCCAATTTACTTTGGCCATCTCCTCTCTCATGCACTCCAACTTCCTATACTCCACTGAAATACTGCTGCATTAGTCTTTACTTTCTCCCCATCAAATTTCAAGTTGAACTCAATCATATTTTGATCACTGGCTCCTAAGGGTTATTTTACCTTAAGCTCCCTAATCACCTCTGGTTCATTACATAACACCCAATCCAGTATAACTGATACCCTTGTAGGCTCAATGACAAACTGCTCTAAAAAGCCATCTCGTAGGCATT
The DNA here is from genome assembly GCF_963921235.1 of Mobula hypostoma. Lineage (NCBI taxonomy): Eukaryota > Metazoa > Chordata > Chondrichthyes > Myliobatiformes > Myliobatidae > Mobula > Mobula hypostoma. Next base: position 64,911,462 of record NC_086103.1, on the reverse strand, counting down.
CAACAAATTCACTCTCTTGAGATCCATTTCCAACCTGATTTTCCCAATTGACCTGCATGTTGAAATCTCCCATGACTACCATAACATTGCCTTTTTGACTCGCCCTTTCTATTTCCCATTACAATCCGTGGTCCACATCCCAGCTACTGTTGGGAGGCCTGTATATAATTATCATCAGAGTCCTTTTATCCTTGCAGTTTCTTAACTCAACCCACAAGGATTCAACATCTTCCGATCCTATGTCACATCTTTCTACTGATTTGATGCCATTCTTTACCAGTAGAGCCACACCAACCCCTCTGCCTACCTTCCTATCCCTCCGATATAATGTGTAACTTTGGACACTCAGCTCCCAACTACAACCATTCTTCAGCCATGATTCAGTGATGGCCATAACATCATACCCAACAATCTGTAAAAATGCAACAAGATCATCCACCTTCTTTCTTATACTCCATGCATTGAGATATAACACTTTGAGGGCTGCATTTGCTGCCCTTATTGATTCTGCATCTTGAATGCACTGATACTCACCCTGCTGGCTGCAATTTTGTCCTATTATCTGCCTGTCCTTCCTGACAGTCTGACTGCACACTATCGTTGCTTTATTACCATCTGTCCTACCCTGAGTCCCTTCACCCTGGTTCCCACACCCCCACCAAATTAGTTTAAACCCTCCCCAACAGTTCTAACAAACCTGCCTATGAGAATATTGGTCCCCCTTGGGTTCAGTGCAACCCACAACTTTTGTATAGGTTATACCTCCCCCAGAAGAGATCCCAATGATCTTAGAACCTGAAGCCCTGCCCCCTTCACCAGCTTCTGCCAAATCATCTTGTTTCTACCCTCATCAGCATGTGGCACAGGTAGCAATCCAGAAATTATTGCCCTGGAGATCCTGCTTCTTAGCTTTCTGAGTAGCTCTCTAAGTACTCTCTTCAGGACCTCTTTGCTTTTCCTTCCTAAGTCATTGGTACCAATATGTACCAAACATCTGGCTGCTCTCTCTCTCTCTTTAAAATACTGTGGACGTGATCCAAGATATCCTTGACCCTGGCACCAGGGAGGCAACAAACCATCCAGGTGTTCCGTTCATGTCCACAGAATCTCCTGTCTGTTCCCCTGATTACTGAGTCCCCTATCACTACCGCTCCCCTTTTCTCCTTCTTTACCTTCTGCAACACAGACCCATGCTCAGTGCCAGTAACCTGGTCTCCATGGAATTTCCCTGGGAGGGCATCCCACACAACAGTATCCAAACAGATATACTTATTTTTGAGAGGAATGACCCAAGAGGGTGCTCTGTGCTAACTGCCGATTCATATTTCCATTTCTCCTGACAGTCACCCGGCTACTCACCTCCTGCAACTTCAGGGTGACTATTTCCCTATAACTCTGATTGATTCTGTCCTCACTCTCCCGCACAGGCCAAAATGTCATAACCCCAGATTCAGCAGCGCAGTAGATACGGCGCTTGTGAATTTGCACATGTTGGCTAATTATTATTTAATCATGGTAGTATTTAACTCCAAACTTGTCATCGTAGTGCTTGTCAAGACTTGGACAGAACACAGCAATGCTTCACTGCCTGTTTGATTTCAGCCTTCCCTGAGAAACTGAACTTTTGAGTCAACTGACTCTGAAGACGAGCGGTGTATGTTTAATATTTAGATTTTCCTTTCATCTGCAGTGTAGGCTTCATTTCCCTTTTGAGAGTTTTAGTTACGGCGCTATTTAGCCTAGTGTTTATTGTTTATTTTTCCTTTAACACTGTTTGTAATAAAGTTTGTGAACTATCGACCTGCTTCAGTGTCTCTCACTCCTCACTTGGACCATATCTGAACCTGGTAGGAGCAAGTCTCAACCACACAAAGATGGACCCAGCAGAGAGAGAGCAGCTGACCTTGGCTGTGATATTCATTGGTCAGGTAGGAGACAAACTACAGGTAATGGAATCTGTTCTCAGTGAAGTTACGGAGGCAATGGGGCAGATAACCTCGTGCCGACAAGCCCAGTCTCACTTGGAGGAACAGGTATCATCACTAGCTGCAACAGTTCAACAGCTCACCACAGACAATCAGACTCAGGTGTCTACGATTTCCACACTCACAGCCGCTGTCCACGAACTTACTGTGAACAGCCAGCATCAGCTGACAACCATTAACATTCTCACCAGTTCAATTTGGCAGCTTCAGGCCGCCTCAGTCCCACTCCCAGCATCTCTCAGGTCCTCCTTTTCTGCTGCCCCGACAAACCCTGCTACTAATGCTCCCGATCCCATGCCCGGACCAGATCCGTCTCCCATGTCTGCACAGGAACCGAGTATTCCATCACCAGGCAGGTATTCTGGTGATCCCGATGGTTGCAGGAATTTTGTTACCCAATACGAGCTGACATTCCAAGCCCAGCCTGGTCATTTAGGTGATCGTGCATGAAAATTGGCGTACATGGTCAATCTCCCTGACAGAACTCTACTCAGCCTGTTCAACGCTTTACGGGAGCAAGGATAACCCGCAGCCCAGTCGTTCCGACATTTCGTGGCGGAGTTGAGGAGCGTTTTTGATCTTCCAGTACGGGGTCAGAGGCTGCCCGCTGACTTTTGGATCTACGCCAAGGCAGAGGAATGGTGGGTCTGTGCAGTCATATTCCATACCCTTTCAGTAGAGACGGGATGGAATGAGAGATCCCTCATCACTGCCTTCCAGCATGGACTGAATGCCAGGGTTCGGCATGAGTTCGCTTTCTGGGATGAGCAAGATAGTCTGGATGACCTGATTAATCTGGGTATTCGAGTTGACGACCAGGTAACTGAGTAGCGCAGGGAAAGAATGTTTCAAACTTCCTATGCACCGCCTGATCACTGTCTATCCTCGCCCTCTCCCCTCCCCCACTTGATCACTGTCTTTCCTCACCTTCTCCCTCTCCCTCATGACCCAGCACCCAGCCTGCGAAGGAGCCTATGCAAGTGGGGTGCACATGCCTGTCTCAGGAGGAACGAGAGCAGCACCGGAGGACAGGTTCCTGCCTCTATTGTGGTGATCCGGGACACTTCCAGGCGGCATGTTCCAAGCATCCAGTGAAAGAGAATACCCGTCAGCAGGGAGGGGAATCCTGACGGGTCTGTTCTCTCTTCAGTCAGCTTCCCCTAGATCTGTAATGCTCGCAGCTTCCTTGTCGTGGAGGTCTCAGACCCATGAACTTAAGGGTGTTTATTGACTCCGGTGCAGCCGGGAATCTTATGGACATCTGTCTCGTTCAACGATAGGGTGTTCTGGCTCAGGAATTAAAAGAAAAGATCAATGTCAACGTGCTGGACGGTCGACCTCTGGGAACCGGCTAGATCGACCTTTCCACCCAACCGCTCCAACTAGTGTTCAAAGGCAACCATCAGGAAGAAATATCTTTCTATCTGGTTAATTCACCTGAGCTGCCGCTGGTACTTGGCCTCCCCTGGTTATCCCGACATAACCCATGGATCGATTGGTCCCCGAAGGTACTCCTAGAATGGGGACCGGCATGTCGGTCTACCTTTCCGGGTCCAGCTCAAGCTCCATTCCATGAATCTCCTCCTGTGTCAGCTAAGGATGTGGACCTGTCTGGGATTCCGGCTGAATATGCCGATCTCCTTAAGGTTTTCTGTAAAAGAAAGGCCACCATCCTGCCCCCACACCAGCCTTACAACTGTGCCATAGCCCTCCTACCTGGTACTAGTCCTCCCTGGGGCCGGCTCTTTTCCCTCTCTCGTCCTGAAATGGTGGCCATGGAGGAATACATTAAGGAGGCATTGGCCATGGGGTTTATCCATCCGTCAACCTCGCCAGCAGGAGCAGGCTTCTTTTTTGTGAGTAAGAAAGATGGCAAGCTCTATCCCTGCATCGATTATCGGCCCCTGAACAACATCACTGTGAAGAACCGTTGCCCTCTTCCCTTGCTGGCATCTGCGTTTGAACATCTCCAGGGAGCAACCATATTTTCCAAAATTGATCTGCGCAATGCTTACAATCTGATTCGCATAAGAGAAGGGGATGAGTGGAAAATGGCTTTCAGCATCTCTAATGGGCACTATTAGTACCTGGTGATGCCTTTTAGTCTGGCCAACATCCCCGCTGTATTCCAGGCCTTGGTTAGCGATGTGCTCAGGGACCTGTTGAACCAGTTTGTGTTCGTGTATTTAGATGACATCCTGATCTATTTCCGCTCTCATCAGGAGCATGTGCAGCATGTCTGAAGAGTATCAGATGTACGCCAAGCCTGAAAAATGTGAATTCTAAAAAGAACATGTGTCATTTTTGGGCTATATACTTACCCATCCAGTGTTCAAATGGATCCTAGTAAAGTTCAGGCAGTTGCAGAGTGGCTCAAACCATCTACAGTCAAACAGGTATGGCGCTTCATGAGGTTTGCGAACTTTTATCGTCGCTTCATCCGGAATTTTGGCTCTATCGCGGCTCCAATTAATGCATTCACCAAGAAGACCTCGGCAGGATTCCATTGGACAGACGATACCGACCAAGAATTTTCAGAGCTCAAGTGACGTTTCGCCACTGCCCATTGCTGCAACACCCAGATTCATCTCAGCCATTCATTGTCGGGGTGGATGCATCCGATGTAGGCATTGGAGCTGTCCTCTCTCAGCGCTCGTCTGTGAATAGCCGGCTGCACCCTTGTGCCTTTCTTTCCCATCGCTTGACTCCAGCCGAGAAGAACTATGACGTTGGAAACCAGGAGCTACTGGTTGTCAAGGAGGCCCTGGAGGAATGGCGACACTGGCTGGAGGGGTCAGAGCATCCATTCTTGTCTGGACAGATCACAAGAACCTCTCCTATATTCAGGATGCTAAGAGACTCAACTCTCATCCAGCCTGGTGGGCTCCCGTCTTCACATGGTTCAGTTTTGTCCTCACTTACCATCTCGGCAGCAACAATCAAAGGTCCATGCTCTCTCCCGATAGTTCGACGGATCTGAGGATAATGCTGATCCGGAGCCCATTTTTCCTTGATCGTGTATCGCTGCTCCGGTGATCTGGGGAATAGAGGCAGAGGTGAGGGCTGTCCAACAATCAGATCCAGGCCCAGATGGGGGACCACCCAACCGACTGTTTGTCCCTGCTGTGGTGCGTTCCAAAGTGTTGGAATGGGGTCACTCCTCCTGTCTGGCTGGACATCCGGGAATTCAATGGACTTGAGTTTATAAAGAGACAATTTTGGTGGCCATCTATGTCCCAGGATGTCCACGGCATTGTATCTGCCTGTCTCACCTGCACTTGGAACAAGACATCACGCCAGCATCCTGTGGGTCTGTTATGTCCACTGCCTGTGCCCCACCACCCGTGGTCCCACCTCTCAGTAGATTTCTCACTGGTCTGCCCTGTCTAATAGAAACACCACCATTATGGTCGTTGTGGATCGATTTTCCAAGGCTGCCCACTTCATTGCCTTCCCCAAGCTCCCATCGGCTCGCGAGACTGCCACACTCATGGTTCAACATGTGTTCAAACTCCAAGGCTTTCCTCAAGACATAGTGTCCGATCATGGACCACAGTTCATTTCCTGCTTTTGGAAGGCTTTCTGCTCTCTTGTTGGAGCCACGGCCATCCTCTCGTCTGGCCTTCACCCTCAATCTAATGGCCAGACTGAGAGAGTGAACCAGGAGTTGGAGACAACCCTGCGCTGTCTTGCCTCTTCCAACCCCACGTCGTGGAGCTCCCAATTGGTTTGGGCAGAGATCGCCCACAATAACCTCCAGTCGTCCTCCACCGGTATGTCTCCCTTTGAATGCCAGAAGGGATTCCAGCCCCCGCTCTTCCCTGATCAGGAGATCAACGTAGGAATTCCTGCTGCTGAACAGCTGATCCAGTGCTACAAGCGCACCTGGAGATGAGCCAGGGTTTCTCTGCTGCGTGCCCAGAAACAACAGTCCTGGAAGGCTGATTGGCGTCGTCAACAGGTAAGGCCATTCAAACCAGGAGAGGAGGTCTGGTTGGCATCAAGAGATCTTCCCCTGAAAGTTGAGAACCGGAAAGTGGCACCGCACTATATGGGACCGTTTGTAGTGGAAAAGGCTGTCAACAAGGTGCCCTATAGATTGTGTCTACCAGCATCACTGAAGATCCACCCAGTATTCCATGTTTCCCAGCTCAAGCCAGTTATTCTCTCCTGGCCCCAGTTGCCCCATCTCCCACTCCTCCCTGCCTGGTAGATGGTTCCCTCATCTATACTGTGCATGGTAAAGTCCAGTACCTTGTGGACTGGGGAGGGTATGGCCCAGAAGAACGTACTTGGATCCCAGCAAAGGACATCTTGGAGAAGTCGCTGATCCGGGACTTCCAGCGGACACAGGTCTGTGGTGCTCCAGGAGCTGTGCCTAGAGAGGGGGGCCCTGTCACAACCACGGATTCGGCAGCGCAGTAGATACGGCGATTGCGTTTGTGAATTTGCACGTGTCAGCTAATTATTATTTAATCATGATAGTACTTAACTCCATACTTATTGTAATGCTTGTCAAGACTTGGACAGAGCACAGCAATGCTTTGCTGCTTGTTTGCTTTCAGCCTTCCCTGAGAAATTGGACTTTTGAGTCAACTGACCTTGAAGACTAGCGGTATTCGTTTAATGTTTAGATTTTCTTTTCAGCCGCAGTGTAGGCTTCATTTCCCATTTGAGTGTTTTAGTTAACGACTCGATTTGGCCTAGCATTTATTGTTTATTTTCCTTCTAACACTGTTCGCAATAACGTTTGTGAACTATTGACCTGCTTCAGTGTCTCTCATTCCGCACACGGGCCACGTTCGAACCTGGTAACACAGAAGTCATCCAGCCGCTGCTCCAGTCTTCGACATGGTCTTCAAGGTGCTGCAGCTGGATGCACTTCAACATCCGGCATGAAGAACACACAACAGCGATTTAAAACACTGAGTACAGCTACTACTACTACTACTACGTCGACTCAGGCCTAGGGGGCCGGCGTCGGGCACGATGATGGACTCTCCACTTTTCCCTCTCCTCATCAGTGTATTCAGTTCATCTACATTAGCCGCGCCGCTGTCTTCTAGGAGCGTGTTGACCATAGTCTTGGGAGAGCGCCCAGGGTTCATCCTCCCATGCTTGGGCTCCCATATGATGACTAGGCTGGCAGGTAGCTCGGGGTGGCTAGACAGTGCCCCACTAGTTGCAGTCTTCTCACCTCGATTTTAGTGGTGAGCATTGGTAGGTTGTCATAGAGCTCGACGTTTGTCATGTGCTGTTGCCAACTCACGTCAAGAGCCATCCAGAGCATTCATGTATAGCAACCATCTAGAGACTTTCATTTAGTCTTGGTGAGTGTCTACGTCTCACATCCGTATGTGAGAATGGATTCTATGACTGCTATGAAGATCCCCTTTTTAAGCTCTCTGGTCAGGTTCGACTTCCAGATTTCCTTCATGTTGTTCATAGTCCTCCACATCAGCACCTTCCATATCTTTACGTCCTTCTCTGAACTCATCATTCTTCATCCGAGGTACTTAAAGTCAAAGACTTTCTTAATGATATCATTCTTTACCGTCTTGAGAGTACCTCTGTCGCAGTTAAAAGCCATGTTCTCTGTCTTTTTAGCATTTAGGTGAAGTCCAACTTTATTGCATTCAATTTCCACTTTTGTCAGTAGCTGCTGTGCTTCTTCCATCTGGTCAGAGAGCAGGACTATGTCATCTGCAAAATCTAGATCTGTGAGCGTAACTGGTCTGACCCTTTTGGTTTGTTGTGGTTTTAGGGTAAAACCAAGCTTTCTTGCTGAGTACAGCAGAAAGAAAAATAATGGGAACCCTAACACTGTTAATGGTATCATCCCAAAGTCACTTCTACGCAATAGAATCGAATACTTAGGCCCACAAAATAATATCAATGTAAATATCCAGAAAGCCACAATACTAAAGACCAATAGTGTTCAAAGTTCGAAGTAAATTTATTATCAAAGCATGTATACACAATACAACTTTAATCTTCCTCTCCTTACAGGCAGCCCCCAAAGTGGACACCTCAAAATAACCCACCAAAAGAAAAAAATGTCAAACACCCAACATGAAGAGACAGAGAAAAAAACACAACTCGAGCAAACACCAAAAGCAAACAAATAGCTTCGGAACTGGAGTTTACAAAAGACATGAAGCCAGGCATCACTGCAACTGGTTCAGGCAAAGGCCACAGTTCATTCCCAAGCCACGTAAATGTTGCAAGACCACGGCCACAATGCCAGGTATTACTGCAGCCGGCACCGCAGTCCAGCACGGAGTTGAGCAAACGTCATGGAGCAGCAAGCTTAAATGGCCCGTCCCTTGCCTCCGGTTCTGACACCCTGACCTTTTCAATCTGGCCGAGCACGTAAATCAACCTAACAGCGAGCCGTTCCTCGCTGTCAGATCGCTCTGGTGCCTGGACCCCAATTCCACGATTTGGCCCGTACCCGACCTTTTCAATTCAGCCCAGTTTTTAAATTGATCAGACATCGAGGCTTGTCTCACTCTTGGGATGTCATGACCCTGCCTCATCTCTACTTCAACCCCGGTTCGCTTGCTGTGACCAGGCCTCACCTGCACCTCCACAACCGCTTGCCTTGACTATCCCATTATTAGCATTGGTCATTATTAATAAAGTGTTATTAATAAGACATAGAGTATTTTCCTTTGCTTTATTTTTTGCCACCTGTAAGTAGTCACCGGGCATCACCAGCACCAACTTAAGCCAGAAATAATCCAAAAGCTCCGAGCAATTGAAAAATGAATGTGTTTGGCTGTGCCTGTACCTCAGGTTTTACCAATTTGATTGAGAAAAAAATAAAAATACAGTAACAATCAATCAATCAATCAATAAGCAAATAATATTGAGAACGTGGGTTGTAGAGTCCTTGAAAGTGAATCCTTAAGTTTTGTTCATTGACTAGTTGGTGATCCTTGGTAGCAGAACCTTCCGTGATTATTGACAACAAACCCATGTTTACTGGTATGAAATTCATTGCTTTATTTTATTGTGCATTCCCAGCAATCTTGTACAAACTCACCCTTTGTAGTGTGTTTGTTGGAGAGGAAGATGTGAAATTAAGAATGCCGAGAGAAGCCATCAGGTTTATGCCACGCTAATGTGATGAAAGCTTCAATGCTGTGGTGATCTTCTGATCTCAACCTGAGATACTGAGCAGGCTCCATGCCCTGACAGTAAAAGATGGGGAAAATCAGAAAGTTAGTGGTCTCGGGTAACGTAATCAATTCCAAGCAAAAACCTCGAACAGTATACAGCCTTGTAAGAGCAACAGATGCAAACTTTTTTTGTGTATTAAATATTTTTGGCATAGAAACTAAAAGCAGAAAAAATCCAGAAAATACCACCTTCAAAATCTTCGAAATTAAATGCTCTCTGTTAAATTCACATGGCCCCAATCTAAAAATGATAATATTATAAATGTTGCATTACTTTGAGATAGATTTCAATTTAGCCTCAGGCATAAAACTACTGATGTGGAGCGACTGACTGTTATAGAAACTGTCTGAAACAATGGAATCGATAGAAGTTAAGATTGGGTGGTTACTGTAATTGGTGAGCAGTTCAAAATCTATCCTTTTATCTCTTTCTACTTGTTTATGTCTACTTTACATTCTGATTTAATACCCTAGAGCAGCCTGTGGCTGAAGTTGTGAAATGAATGAAACTTTTCTGTCCCTCTTTTTGGGAAAAAAATTCCAGGTTCGTAATTACTTTATTTTCATGCATATGCAATAGATTTAACCAGAGGTGGGTCTGATTAAAACCAGCACCACTCGTCACAAGTAATTTGATTGTGAAATGGTGATCAGGTTTCATTTAAATTTACATGGGCATGTTGAAAGCTATGTGAATGTGTTAGGTTCTAGGACTTGGGTTCACATCTAGTCTAGACGGCCAGAGTGAAGGTATCTCTTTGTATTTAACTTAATTTCTTCCAGCTTTGGGAGAGGTTCATGTCCTACTGATTTTAAATTAAGGAACTGGTTTGCCTGCATTTGTTGGCTTCTACCTTACCATCGCTCTGAAGAAGAACATAGATTGAATTCAACACTGTCATACCTGTGTAATTAGAACAGACTCTCTTGTCCAAATTGTAAAATTAAAATCCCCTTTTCTGTGTGTGTGTGTGCGTGTGTGTGTGTGTGTGTGCGTGTGTGTGTGTGTGCGTGTGTGTGTGTGTGTGTTTGTAACTGAATATGAAAAGAACCTTTTGTGTAGAGTCCAGTTACCAAAGCAGATTGGGTCTGTTATTACCTTGGATTGATTTTTAGGATGTCATCATAAGCAATTTTAGCATTTACCTTAAGTATAAAAAGGGCAAAGTTGGATTGGCAATGAATCATGTTATACAGCTTGATGAATTTTCTGAAGAGTGCTGTTGAAGAAGTATAATATTGTAAAGAAATACTAACAAATGGGAAGTTATTGAGTTTGGTGGAGAGAAACAGAGGGAGTGTGTTACAAGACAGGTAAATATGGTGACTGAAAAGAACTATGGGATGTTACTCTTCATTAACTGAAGCACAGAGTACAAGGGCTGGTGGGTTATGGCAGAAAAGTATACAAAATGGACTACAGTGTGCTACATACTATTCTAGTCACTACATGACAGGAGAGATACGATTACACTGGACTGGGTGTAAATTCATGAACATTTTATCAGAATTGTAAAATAGTCAATCTGGAGAAAAATTGGATAACCTGGGGCAGTTTGCTTTAGAACAGTGTGGCATAGTAGCACAGCAGCTAGTTCACAGCTCCATCAACTTGGGCTCAATCCTAACCTCGGGTACTCTCGCTGTGGAGTATCCACATTCTCCCTGAGATGCCTTCCACACTTTCAGCCCTCTATTATGTATCCCAGTTTTCTTAAGCATTACAAAAATGTGCTCGCAGGTGCTCAAATGTGCCCAACCTGTCTCTGAACGTGAACAAAACAAATGAGATGGTTGCTGACTTCAGGAGGACACGGAGCGACCACTCTCCGCTGAACATCGACGACTCCTCCATAGAGATCGTTAAGAGCACCAAATTTCTTGGTGTTCACCTGGTGGAGAATTTCACCTGGTCCCTCAACACCAGCTCCATAGCAAAGAAAGCCCAGCAGCATCTCTACTTTCTGCAAAGGCTGAGAAAAGTCCATCTCCTACCCCCCATCCTCACCACATTTTACAGAGGTTGTATTGAGAGCATCCTGAGCAGCTGCATCACTGCCTGCTTCGGAAATTGCACCAACTCAGATCACAAGACCCTGCAGCGGATAGTGAGGTCAGCTGAGAAGATCATCGAGGTCTCTCTTCCCACCGTTACAGACATTTACACCACATGCTGCATCCGTACAGCAAACAGCATTATGAAGGACCCCACGCACCCCTCATACAAACTCTTCTCCCTCCTGCCATCTGGCAAAAGGCATCGAAGCATTCGGGCTGTCACGACCAGACTATGTAACAGTTTCTTCCCCCAAGCCATCAGACTCCTCAATACCCAGAGCCTGGACTGACACCAACCTACCTCACTCTACTGTGCATATTGTCTTGTTCATTACTTATTGTAATGCCTGCACTGTTTTGTGCACTTTATGCAGTCCTGGGTAGGTCTGTAGTCTAGTGTAGTTTTTGTGTTGTTTACGTAGTTCAGTGTAGTTTTTGTATTTCATGTAGCACTATGGTCCTGAAAAATGTTGTCTCGTTTTTACTATGTTCTGTACCAGTAGTTATGGTCGAAATGACAATAAAAAGTGACTTGACTTGACTTGACTTGACTTGACTTAACCCTCGTGCAGTTAGTCAGCAAGAGAATCCGAGGCGTGTTGATGGAGAATAGGCTGCGAGAACATTAGCTTATTGTTCTGCTTTGGGAGTAAGCATTGATTTAATGGGATGAACGGTCTCCTTCTGCAATGCAAAAAGAAATAAGAACAGAGGAAGCTGAGGGTGACTTACCAAGGTCTATAAAATAATGAGAGGTTTGGAGACCTTTTCCTTCACAGGGAATTTAAAAATCAGGAAATGTGGTTGTAATGTAATTGGCAGAAGGAATAAAGGGGAGATTAAAATATAATGTTCTTTTCACTGCCAGGATTTTTATTTTATTTTATTTTATTTAGAGATAAAATGCAGAATAGACTGTTCCAGCTCTTCAAGCCACGCCACCCAGCAACTCCTGACAACCCCGACTTAACCCTAGTCTAATCACAGGACAATTTACGATGACCAATTCACCTACCTGGTATGTCTTTTTAAGCATTTGCTGGAGGCAGAGGCCTTTACCTCCAAACTGTACACACATGGACAGGTGAAGAATTGATCCTACTGGAACATGGACCTGATGCTAGAAGTTTTGTTCTTTCTTGACCAGTACAAAAACAACGATTACCTGCTTGCCCCTTTCAGGGAAATATGAACTTGAACCCTCAAGATCCCTCTGCTCATGGAATTCCTAGTATTTACTGTACGTGACCTACACTTACTTAACTTCCCAAAATACATCACCTTTCACCTGCCAGGATTAAATTCCGTTGCCAAAGCTTCACCCAGTTTCCATCTGATCTACATTCTACTGCAACCTATGACCTAAGACCTTCCTTGCTTTTAACAAGCCACCAACCTTTATGCCATCTGCACACTTACTAATCATGCCACCTACATTCCCATCCACAAACAAGAGTCCATCTGCAGATGCTGGAAATTAAAGTAATATACACAAAGTAAAGGAGGAACTCAGCAGGCCAGGCAGCATCTATGAAAAAGAGTAAACAGTCGATGTTTCAGGTTGAGAACCTTCTTCAGGACTCAGCACTGGCCCAAACCGTTGACTGTTTACTCTTTTCTGTAGATGCTATCTGGCCTGCTGAGTTCCTCCAGCATTTTGTGTGTATTAAATTCCTATCCAAGTCATTAATGTATATAACAAACAACAAAATGCCGGCAATGACCATTGGTCATAGACTTCCAATCAGCAAAGAACCTTTCCACCATTATGCCTCTTATCACCAAGAATGATTCATACCTGCTCAAGGAATATTACTGAGAAACTTACACTGCAGGATCAGAAAGCACTTATGTAACACAGGGAGTAGTAGGCTCAGGCTGTGGTTGATCTCTGAGTTGATGTCTGCTGTTGAGCAGAGAAAGCAGCCAAGGTAGGTATTATTTTCAAGGGCAATACCATCATCTTTTATGGAGGGCTGGAAAAATGGCTGATTGGGCAGTGGATGACATAGGACTTGTGACTTTTTTTATCTTTAAAACAAGAACAGAGAGCTAAGGCCTTGGCAAAGGCATTCGGGACACATTGGAGATCTTCTTCAGAGTGTGCTGTGATGGCATTGCTATCAGGATACTGAAATAACTGATATTTTAAAAGTATTTTCAAAAGAATCGAAATTAGTAATTTTGGTCTATCTCAGTATCAAATAATATGATAAGGTCACATTTGGAACATTGTGTCCACTTTTGGTCACTCTGCTGCAGGAAAGACACTCTTAAGCTTGAAAGAGTGCAGAGGAGATTTACGAGCATGTTGCCAGGACTTGAGGAATTGAGCAATAGACAGAGATTGAGCAGTTTGGGACTTCTCACTGGAGCACAGAAGAATGAGGGGTGATCTTATAGGAGTGTATAAAATCAAAAGGTGGGTGAAATTTTGCAGCATTATCTCCAGAAGTGTGGAAACAAGAATTAGATGGCATAGGTTTAAGGTGAGAGGGGAGAAATATAATGAGAACCTAAGGGGCAACTTTTTCACTGGAAGATGATCAGCATATGAAAAGAGCTGCCAGGGGAAGCGACCGAGGCAAATGCATCACGAACATTTAAAAAGGTACTTGGACAGGTACATGGATTGGAAAGCTTTAGAGGGATATGGGCCAAGTGCAAGCAAATGGCATAACCTTAATTGTTAACCTTAGGTGTAATGAAACAACTAGGCTGAAGGGCCTAGTTCAGTACTATACCACTCTTTGACTTTATAATGTGTGTGTTTGACCATCATCAACGTCGATGAGGTCCTCGACACCATTATGATGGTGTCGAGACTAGCGTGTGATTTGGATTGGAGAGTTGCGTAGCGTCTGCCTCATTCTCTCTTCCCAATTCCCGTCTGGATCCAGTGGTAAGACAGAGTCTAGACGGCTGGAGATAGGACTAGGTGCAGTGGATGACCAGGACATCTTCTGTGTCTTGTCCTGCTCTACACGTTCCACGACGCTTGCAGAGACCACCTTCTTGACCATTGGACCTTCCATTGGTCTCGTCCGCTCAATCCACCGGAGTCTGTCTTCACATGCTGGGATAGACAACTCCCTATCTCACCGAGGGTTTGAGACCCATCGGCTACCCTCACCTGGTTTAGCCGGCTTGTCGAAGCCGTTGCCCGGGGTGTGGCCGCTGTCGCATGCAAACAGCTAGGGGAGCCACAGTTGAGAGCTGAGTGCTAGGTGGGGACCAAAGGTGGACTAACCACCTTGAAAAGGACGTGATATGTTCCCCACCAGAGGTGCTACCCCTCCCTGACACCCGATGCACCCCAATAACTCTATAATACAGTGAGCCTGGCCATCCACAAATGGTGAGAAAATAAGACTTTTGGACAAAAGTGGCTCTTTGAATGATGGAACTCAGACATGAAAGTGGAGTTTCAGACATCAACTGTGGGTTTAAGAAATTTGCACCATTGTAAATATAAATAAGTTAAAGGAAGTGTCCCAGTCAAGTATTTGAACATTCAGAAGTGTCTCCCAAAAGAAGCATTGTCAAACCAAATTATTAAGGTAAACATTGTTATTGTAACTATTGAAGCTGTATTGAATCACCTCCTATTGCTATTGATCTTAAGGATATAAAAATATGATCTACTTTTGGATTTGTGAGGCTCTACCATGAGTGTCTCCATAAGAATGCCTGCTTGTTGTGATGGATAAAGACTCGTATATCACCAGCTTCACTGTCTCTCCTGTGACTTTAATCACAGTCATAACACTTGTCATTCTCGTGATTATGCAGTGATTTCAAGTCTTTTATTCTGACAAAAATTGAGGAATATCGATATATTATCGAATCAAAATGATGCTGGTATTTTTCCCATACACCTCTGCTTTGCCTCTCTGATAAGAGGCATTCTGGTTTACAGCTTACAGATGCTACATACTACAGTCTGAGTGCATTGTTGATATAAAAAAGGAGTATTTAGGATTCGACGAACACAAGAAAAACTGCAAATGCTGGAAATCCAAAGCAACACACACAAAATACTGGAGGAACTCAGCAGCTCAGGCATCATCTATGGAACAGTCGTTGTTTCAGGCTGAGACCCTTCTTCAGGACTGATTTAAGATTAAGTCAGCTGTTTTTCCTTGGATCATGTTGAGTTACCTGAGTATTGTTGAAGCTAAATCAATGTCGATACGTGTCTTGTAAATGGTCAACCATCTGGAAAGTTGTAAGTTAATTACTTGTTCAGAGGACCATTCGTCTGCTCTTAAGCTCCCAGTATCATGAAACTCACTTGGGCCCATTAAAAGTAAATAGTAAACTCCAAGTTAATGTTAAAGAGTATTTTGTGGCTATAGAATGTAACTGACTTTTCTCTTGTTGGAGGTGGCACTTTCTGACGCGTGACAAAAAATTGTGGACTGCCTCACCATCTCTTTATTAATAATTTCAATATTATATGAATTTTTCACAACAATTACCAAACATTTAACTTCTAACAGTGGAAAGAAGATCATCATCATTCTGTTTTCCTAAAACCTTGAAGTAGACAGCATTTCGGTTTTGTTTCTTTTTTTGGTTATACTTTAGTTGTCTTGCCAGTCATCTAGTATGGCCTGTTTGCGGCATACTAACAGGGGCACAATATATATTAATGACTTGGATGAGGGAATTAAATGCAGCATCTCCAAGTTTGCGGATGACACGAAGCTGGGTGGCAGTGTTAGCTGTGAGGAGGATGCTAAGAGGATGCAGGGTGACTTGGATAGGTTGGGTGAGTGGGCAAATTCATGGCAGATGCAATTTAATGTGGATAAATGTGAAGTTATCCACTTTGGTGGCAAAAATAGGAAAACAGATTATTATCTGAATGGTGGCCGATTAGGAAAAGGGGAGGTGCAACGAGACCTAGGTGTCATTATACGCCAGTCATTGAAAGTGGGCATGCAGGTACAGCAGGCGGTGAAAAAGGCGAATGGTATGCTGGCATTTATAGCGAGAGGATTTGAGTACAGGAGCAGGGAGGTGCTACTGCAGTTGTACAAGGCTTTGGTGAGACCACACCTGGAGTATTGTGTGCAGTTTTGGTCCCCTAATCTGAGGAAAGACATCCTTGCCATAGAGGGAGTACAAAGAAGGTTCACCAGATTGATTCCTGGGATGGCAGGACTTTCGTATGAAGAAAGACTGGATGAACTGGGCTTGTACTCGTTGGAATTTAGAAGATTGAGGGGGGATCTGATTGAAACGTATAAGATCCTAAAGGGATTGGACAGGCTAGATGCAGGAAGATTGTTCCCGATGTTGGGGAAGTCCAGAACGAGGGGTCACAGTTTGAGGATAAAGGGGAAGCCTTTTAGGACTGACATTAGGAAAAACTTCTTCACACAGAGAGTGGTGAATCTGTGGAATTCTCTGCCACAGGAAACAGTTGAGGCCGGTTCATTGGCTATATTTAAGAGGGAGTTAGATATGGCCCTTGTGGCTACGGGGATCAGGGGGTATGGAGGGAAGGCTGGGGCGGGGTTCTGAGTTGGATGATCAGCCATGATCATAATAAATGGCAGTGCAGGCTCAAAGGGCCGAATGGCCTACTCCTGCACCTATTTTCTATGTTTCTATGTTTCTAATATAATGGTTTGATATTTGGCTAGCAGGTGATTTTGTGTAAATAATAATTTGCAATGATTGACACTCTCTGTTGAGAAGGGAAATCATATTGTCTGGTTGCCTTTGACAGAAAACTGGCCAAATTTTCTTGATGGTCTATTAAGTTTGCTAATTTGATTTGTTGTTGGTCTAACATGAGGAAGTAAAGAATTTTGTTCTCATGAAAAGAATATTTTTTTCAAATAATCCTTAATTTACATGATATTAATGATTTTCAATCTGTAAGCTGAAGGATGAGATATTGCTATTAATTTCAGTGAACCATTAGCATTGTGTATTTGTAACCTATCTTAATACTTAATTAGACAGTACATATATCATGACTCAACACTTCATGCTCTGAATGTGTCTTTATTTCTCATTCTCGCTTCCAAGCTCCCTCACATCACGTATTGCTCTGTCCCAGACTGATGATGTCATCACTGTACATGACAAATGTCAAACTGCATTAATGGATCTTACAATTTCAATACATGACATCCCTCCTTTCCTGAGAAATGAACTTCAATGTTTTAGAGCATATTCAATTCACAGATTTAACCATTTCAATTCAACAGATATTATCTGATATGCATGATTATAACCAACACATTTTCTGTTTCAACTTAATGATAACTCTGAAACTGAAAAGTTCATTTTCAACCTACAACAGTTTTTATTGTTTCAAAACCCACAACCTAAAGCTCTACTTCAATACAAAATCGATAAACTTCAGAAGTTGTACTCTAACCTTTTGAGGTGTCTCTACCAGTTTCCCTTTGCTTTCAATGTCTGGTAATGGCTTTTGCTCACAATGAACCTGAGCTTGTCCGTAACTGTCCATCATACTGTCTTCCTGTCCTGGTACCTCATTGTCAAATCCTTGAATTTCCTCCTGTTTGTCAGAAGTCTCTCTTGTGTTGAACCTTTTCACATGTGTGGTGTTCCTTGCATACTGCACTTCAGTTGGAGAATCAACTACCATTTGATTTCCTGTTTTCCTCACCATTCTGTGGGATGTTGTGTTGAAAGGTGTGGTGAATTTGTCCACTTTTTCTTGCAGGATAAGCACAGTGTCCTCAACTTTTACAGTAGACTCTTGTGCTCCTCTGTGATCATCTGCATACAGCCTGTACTTTCCTTTTTCTGATCTGCATCCCAATCTCGTACTTCCAGTTCTGCTGTATGTACCTCCTTGATATCTGGTAACTACCCCTCATTTTGCGGTTGTGGAGAAGTTTGGCAGGACTTTTCCCTGCAGTGGCAAGTTCCACACATCTGTACACAGTCAAGTACTTTCTCAGCTCATGTTTCCAGTCAAGTCCTTCTGCTTGAGCAATCCTAATCCTTTTCATCAGTGATGCATTTTTGTGCTCCACTTCACCATTTGCCTGAGCCCACATTTGTGTTGTTTTCAGGTGTTTGATTCCATTACTCTCGTAATATGCCTTGACTGTTGAGATCTGAATTGAGGTCCATTATCTGATTTGATAGATAAGGGCAGTACATGTCTACTGAAAATATTTTCCAGGCTGTCAATAACTCTGAATGCAGTTGTAGAGATCAAAATGTCATATTCACAAATTGGCTGTAGTAAACAACTACTACTAGGGTGGAATGGTTTGTTGGTAATGGTCCAAGCAAGTTAACAGCTACCTCCTGCCAAGGACCATCCGGTATTGGTGTCAGTTTTACTGGTTCTGAAGGGTTGGGTCTAGATACAGTTTGACAGCCATGACAAGTTTTGCAGTATTTCTCAGCTGTCCACCAAACCTTGGTTCTGAGATGCTGGTTTGTACCAACTTTTGTATCGTGTCCATCATGAGCTAGGGCAAGTGCCCGTGAGTCCAAGGCTTTAGGTAACACAATCTGTGTCCCTCTGAGGATAAGATGACCCTCTATACATATTTGCAATGGACACATATGCTTCACAGTTCTCAAAGTGTCTATTCATGATGGCTGTACACACTTCCTGCAGCTCTGGATCTGTGACTGAGGCTCTCTCCACCTCTTGTGTTGTCAGGGCTTTAGTCATAGCACTCACAGTTATGAACCGGACATATTCCTCTGAACCATGCTTGTGTCTCTGTTTTTGAGCAGCCTTGACAGTGAGTCTGCAATGTTCTGTTTCCCCGGCATGTGTATGACTCTGAAATCAATGGTTACAATCTCATGACCTACCGCTCTATGTGTGCACATGGTTTAGATCTTGGGCTGTAAATCATCTCCAAAGGTTTGTGATCTGTGATCAGGTCAAATTTTCTCCCATACAAATAAGGATGAAGTCTTTTACAGGCCCACACCAGTGCTAATGCTTCTTGCTCTGTGAGTATTTTCACTCACTGTCTGTGGGACTACGGCTCACAGAGCAGACAGGTACCATCTCTTCATTTTGTTTTTGTATGAGTACTGTCCCCAGTCCGAATGTGCTGGCATCTGCTATAACTTTGGTTGGCACATCTTTATCAAAATAGGTCAATGTACCTGCTCTTCCTAGCTCCTTGTTTAGGTCACTTGAACTGGGTGTCATTCCTGGTCTATTGCCTCAGTGCTTCTAACAAAGTTGCAAATTGCGATATAAATCTGCTGCTCTAGCCAACAAGATCTAGGAAACTCCTCACTTCTGTGGGGTTTTGTGATTCCTGAGCCTCCATTACTGCTCACACTCTCTCGTCAGTTGGTCCGATGCCTTTCTGTGACAAGAGAATTCCCATGAAACTAGTCTGTCCATGTTGAACTGACATTTCTCTGGGTTTAGTGTCAGTCCACACTCTGCAAGTCTCTTTAAGACAACATACAGCCTGTCATGCAGTTTTTCATTAGGCTCATGTCAATGGCATCCTCTGAGATGTTCTCAACTCCTTCAATTCCAGCTAAAGCATTTGCTGTCTCTTGCTGGTACTGCTCACTGGCTGATGACACGCTAGATATCAGTCTGTTATACCATTATGCACAGGAAATGCCTCTAGATTCTAGAGTTAGTTCTAGCTGATGATAGCTCCATTTCAATTCCAGTTTGCTAAACACTGCATCTCTATTCATACCCTGTAGTATCTCATCTGCAGTTGGAATGGGATATCTCTCCCTCGCAATTGCTTCATTTGCCCTTCGCATGTCTAGGCACATTCTGATGTCCTTGTTGGGTTTTGGTAAAATTACTACCGGGTTAAACCAAGGAGTTGGGACTTCAACTTTCTCAATAATATCCATTTTCATTCACTGTTCTTTTTTCTTTCTCAACATCTCACTTAAGTTGTAAGGTATGTGTCTGAGTGGCTGAGGCACAGGTTTTACCTTTGGATCAATGTACAGACTGATCTGCTTGGTGTTCAGCTTTCCTACCCCTTCAAACACTTTTGGGTACTGCAGCTTAACTGACTCTTTAACATCTGTCTTTACTGACACATTTTCTCCAGTCTTTAACACATCCGATTTCCTAGCTATTTCTCTACCTAGAAATGGTTCACCATTGCCTTTTATCGCAATAAACTCTGCCTGGTCTGTTTTGTCTCCAATACTTATTTCACATTCAAACACCCCCTTGACCTCCAGTGATGTGCTGGATGAATATGGGTACAGCTTTCTCTTCTGCTTTGGAATATATAAATGGCACTTTATCTTCTCTGATTTAAGCTTTTTGCCACAAGTTTTCACCCTGTATATTACTTCTGGAACCTGAATTTGCTAACATGCATGCATTTACACCCCTTACGCAAAAAGTAGTTTTTTTCAGATGACTCTATCTGATTAACAACAAATGCAAATTCCTTCTGTTCATCCTCAACATGGTTCTCTTTCTTGTGTTTTTAATCTTTTTTTTTCTGGCACATTTTTGCAAAGTGGTCCTTTCCAGTGCATTTTTTGCACACCCATCCATGAGCTGGGCACTTTGTGTCTCTACCCAGGTGATCTGTGTTTCCGTATCTATAGCACTTCCCTTCATTTGTGGTAGTAGACTTTTCCTCTCTGTCTTTTTGCCATATGTTGTGTCCTCACGGTATGAAACAGGGCGCACAGTCTCCGGCTGGATCCCTTGGAGTGACATGGCTGACAATTGTTCCTCTACTTTTTCACATTGTGCCGCAATGTCCAGTGTGCGGGCAAGCATTAAACCCTGCATATTCTCCAGTAGTTTTCTCCGCATGTAGACTGAGTTACATTTTCCCACTCTGGCATCTCTGATTTGGTTGTCTGCATCCATTCGAAAATCACAGTCTTCTGCTGCCTGCCAAAGGTGAGTAGAGACTGTTGAACCGTCTCACTTTGTTTTTGGGCAAACTGATGAAAATGCTGCCGGGCAAATGTAGTGTTGACCTGGGGAATGAAGTAAGAATTCAGCACATCCACCACTGCTGTGTAGTCTGTGACTTGTTCCGTGTTTGGTAGCGTTGAGAATATATCCTGTACATCTGGTCCTTCAGGTTACAGAAGTAGCAGTCTCCTTTTTTGTTTCGTATTATCTGTTGCTCTATCATCCACTGTCAGTCCTTTAAAGTCGACATAAAGTTCAAATGAGTTGAGCCTCTGTGTCCATCTTAGACCTAGCGTTGCTGGCTCCATAAAACATTGGAAGTGTTGAATCCCCGATTTCTCCATTCTCATTAATTAACGTTAAACTTACTTTTAATGTGTTCATCACCACTGTTGTGTATTTGCAACCTAGCTTAGTATCAATTAGATAGTGCATATATTAAGACTTGACGCTTCATGCTCTGAATGTGTCTTTGTTTCTCATTCTCCCTTCCATGCTCCCTCACATCACGTGTTGTTTTATCTCCGACTGATGACGTCTTCACCGTACTTGACAAGTGTCAAAGTGCATTAACGGACCTTACCATTTCAATACATGACAATTAGAGCATTCACATTTTATCTGGTAAGTCACCAAAGCCAGTAAACGTGGTCAATATCTAATATGACTTGAACAAACTTGAATACATATAGTTACAAATAACTCTTCTGTTAAACACTGCCTTCATGTAAATGGTTTGACTCCACTTTGCTTTCTGCATATGTGGGAGTTCTTGTTTACGCTAAGAAACATCTTTGAAACAAACCGCATGATAAAGCTGCTATTGTTTTCCGAAAAGTGTAGGTGGCTGAAATGTTTTCTGCTAAAACCCAAAGGAGCCCTATACTTGGCAGACATCTCTATCATTCTAGGAAAGATTTTTTTAATACAAATGAATATGTTGTTTGTGTTCCCTGACTAAAAGCAGCTGATTGGGTTAAATCCTCTAATTACAGTGTGCACTGAAATGTTAATGTTCGGCAAAATGATGTTTATGTTTTCATTATATGTTGAATGGGACTTAACTAGGTTTGAATAGAATGCTATTGAATAGAATAGGATACTATTGTTCCAAACACAAAATACAGACGAGACAGTAAGGTGCTCCATTGATTATGATTTCTTCTTCATTCAGACAGTTGCAATTAAGTTTAGTATTAAATATTGAGATGTAGCTTTTAGTACGTGGGAAGCTCCTGGATCTTAGCACCACAGCCAACAAGCAGCTGCACAATTTCACTTACCTGAGTAACAGTATTTGCTTTATAACAAAGTACCCGTCTTTTAAATAACTCAACCAATATAACTTCAGTGCCATTGTGTATTATAGTATGTTACCCCTAATTAGGTTAATTGGTCATTGTGAATTGTCCTGTGATTAAATAGGTGGGTTTCTTGCCAGTGTGTCTCAGTGGGCCAAAAGGCAATGTACCGCACTGTATTTCTAAATAAAATAATTATAGAAAGAGTACAATTATTATATAGTTAAATCATGAGTTGAGATATTTTGATAAAGTAATCTTGCCATAGAATTGGCCTCTGAATATAACGAAATTTATATATTTTAACAGTAAAGCCATCTTTACATCAAATGGAGTCCTTCATTTTATAGAGGTATTATTTCTGCTTTCAAATGTTCGAAAATAAGACCATAAGATATAGGAACATAGACATAGAAATATAGAAACATAGAAAACCTACAGCACAATACAGGCCCTTCGGCCCACAAAGTTGTACCGAACAGGTCCCTACCTTAGAAATTACTAGGCTTACCCATAGCCCTCTATTTTTCTAAGCTCCATGTACCTATCCAAAAGTCTCTTTAAAAGACCCTATCGTATCCGTCTCCACTACCATTGCCGGCAGCCCATTCCACGCACTCACCACTCTCTGTGTAAAAAACATACCCCTGACATCTCCTCTGTACCTACTCCCAAGCACCTTAAACCTGTGCCCTCCTGTGGCAGCCATGCCGGCCCTGGGAAAAAGCCCCTGACTATCCACACAATCAATGCCTCTCATCATCGTGTACACATCTATCAGGTCATCTCTCATCCTCTGTCGCTCTAAGGAGAAAAGGCCGAGTTCACTCAAACTGTTTTCATGAGGCATACTCCCCAATCCAGGTAATATCCTTGTAAATCTCCTCTGCACCCTTTCTACATCCTTCCTTTAGTGAGGCGACCAGAAATGAACACAATACTCCAAGTGGGGTCTGACCGGGGTCCTATATAGCTGCAACATTACCTCTCGGCTCCTAAATTCAATTCCACCATTGATGAAGGCCAATATGCCGTATACCTTGTTAACCATAGAGTCAACCTGTGCAGCTGCTTTGAGCATCCTATGGACTTGGACCCCAAGATCTCTCTGATCCTCCACACTGTCAAGAGTCTTACCATTAATACTATATTCTGCCATCATATTTGACCTACCAAAATGAACCACCTCACACTTATCTGCGTTGAACTCCATCTGCCACTTCTCAGACCAGTTTTACATCCTATCAATGTCCCGCTGTAAACTCTGACAGCCCTCCACACTATCCACAACACCCCCAACCTTTGTGTTATCAGCAAACTTACTCACCCATCCCTCCACTTCCTCATCCAGGTCATTTATAGAAATCACGAAGAGTAGGGGTCCCAGAACAGATGCCTGAGGCACAACACCGGTCACCGACCTCCATGTAGAATATGACCCGTCTACAACCAGAATTAGGCGTTCAGGCCCATCGAGTCTGCTCTGCCATTTCATCATGGCTGATCGATTTTTCCTCTCAGCCCATTCTCTTGCTTTCTCCCATATCCATTCGTGCCCTGACTAATCAAGAATATATTAAACTCTGCCTTAAATATACCCGAAGACTTGGCCTCCACAGCCGTCTGTGGCAACAAATTCCACAGGTTCAGCACTCTCTGACTAAAGAAATTCCTCCTCATTTCCATTCGAAAAGGACACCCTTCTATTCCAAGGCTGTGTCTCGTGGTCTTAGACTCCCTCACCATAAAAGATGCTGTTAAAGATGGTGCCGGTAACTGGAGACTTTGCGCATGCTCTCCCGAGCAAACTGCCCTCTCCACTATCCTACACCCGAGAAACACTGCTAAACATCCAATTTAGTAAGATTAGGATCAACAACACCCTGGCGAAGCTACTGACTCAGCTGGAGACCACCGCACCAGAATTGCTTCTTAAACTCCGGACCACACCTGGACCCAACCAACAAGGCCCACCACGTTCCCGGAGACCCGCGGTCTGCTACCGTGCCGGAGCGCTCAGAGACCCGGCCCATTCCGACCAGCACCTCTCCAGAGCAGAGGACTACGCAGAAGTGATGGCGGAGACCTCTAGGTGCCCCAGACGCTTCCCCGGAGTGACCACTGTAAAGCCCGTTGGTGGCCATCCACAGTTGCCGGAAGTGAGGCCTCCGCCGCCGACCTCAGAAATCGAGCCCGAGGCTTGACTGGAGCAAAGGCCTCCGCAACCATGACTCGGCTTAAGGACTTGTTTCAGCCAGGAGCCCGGCCATCCGGGATTAAGTGTCGACTTCGGGGCCCGACCCAATCGACAGCCCGGGCCCCCGGCAGCTGGAAGTGGCAGCGGAGCCTCCCCCATTACTTAGCCCCCTGAAGCACACTACGACGCGACCCGACGATCGATTCCCGTGGGACGCGTCCGCCTACCTCAAACAGCTGCCAACAACACGCTGCATCGATGGAAACCTGGAAAGATGCACTATTTACCGGAGGAAGCGTGGGAAAAGAGCTGGGCTGCTGGTCAGATTGAAGCTGAGGGGCTTCAGGGTCCTATGCCCACCATCCTACTAGCTAATGTGCAAGCCATAGAGAACAAGGTGGATGATCCTAAAGGGAGGCTCACCTACTGCAGGGAGATGCAGAACTGCTGTGTAATCTGTTTCACCGAGACCTGGCTCTCCCCTGCCACCCCCAACTGTGCCATCCAACCTGAGGGATTTTCGATCCATTGGATGGACCGCACGGCGTCTTCGGGCAAGACAAGGGGAGGTGGTGTCTGCCTACTGATCAACACTGGGTGGTGCTCGGACACAGTGGCACTGACAAGCTCCTGCAGCCCGGACCTCGAACACCTGTCGGTGAAGTGTCGTCCCTACTATCGGCCATGGGAATTCACCTTGGTCATACTGACAGCGGTCTACATTTCCCCCCAGGTGGATGTGGAGTGTGCTCTGAACATACTGTATGCCAACATCAGTGAACTTGAGACCAGGTATCCGGAGGCTTTGCTCATTACAGCCGGGGACTTTAACCAGGCCAACCTCAGAAAGGCACTGCCAAAGTTATTCTAATATGTCTCCTGCCCCACTAGAGGCCCGAATATACTTGACCAGTGCTGCATAGCAGTCAAGGATGCCTACCGTTCTGTCCCATGACCTCACTTCTGAAAATCAGACCATCAGGCCGTATTCCTCCTCCTGGCTTACAAATAGAAACTGAAGCGGGTGGTCACGGTGTCAAAAGTAGTGTCGCATTGGAAGGAGGAAACGGATGAGGTCCTCCTTGACTGCTTTGAATCGGTGGACTGGTTAGTATTCAAGGACTCGGCAGCTAACCTCGACGAGTATGCCTCAGCTGTCATGGACTTTATTTGGAAATGCACGGAGGACTGTGTGTTTTGCAAGACGATCCGGGTATTCCCTAACCAGAAACCTTGGATGAACTATGAGGTCAAGTCCCTTTTAAAGGCTAGAGCTGCGGCTTTTAGGTCCGGGGATACCAGTCGCTACACAGAATCCAAGCATGAACTCCGGAAAGCCATTAAGGGCGCCAAGAGGCAATAACGAGCCAAGTTGGAAGCCCAGGCTAGCCAGAGGAATGCCAGTAGACTATGGCAGGATCTAAATGAGATCACTGGGTGCAAAGAAAAGGCTGGGAATATCAATAACTCTGACGTTTCTCTCCCTGATGAACTTAATGTATTCTATGCAAGATTCGAACAGAAGAGGAGCTTCCGAATCCCTCCGGATGAACCGAACCTGGTGGCATCGAGATTCATCATCACCGAGGAGGACATTAGAAGGGCCTTCCTGAAGATAAATCCAAGGAAGGCAGTGGGCCCAGATGGCATCCCAGGATGGGTTCTCTGAGCCTGTGCAAGTGAGCTAGCTGGAGTGTTTGCTGACATCTTCAACTGCTCCTTGCTTCAGTCTAAGATCCCCTTGTGTTTTAAGAAGGCAACGATAATCCCAGTGCCGAAGAAGAACAAGGTGGCATGTCTGAATGACTATTGACCTGTGGCTCTGACATCAAATTGCTATGAAGTGCTTCGAGAGATTGGTTATGGCACATATCAACCACAGCCTACCGGTCAACCTTGACGCTTTGCAATTCGCCTACCGGAGCAACAGGACAGTGGCAGATGCCATCTCTCTGGCCCAACATTCCTCCTTAGAACACCTGGAGAATAAAGACGCATACGTAAGGCTCCTTTTCATTGACTACAGCTCTGCCTTTAATACCATCATTCCAAATAAACTGATTCCTAAGCTCCGGAACCCAGCACTCAGATCTGCAGCTGGATCTTCAATTTCCTCACAGACGGGACCCAGGCTGTAAAAACAGGGGACAAGCTCTCCTGTTCAATCACTCTGAGCACTGGTGCCCCACAAGGCTGTGCACTCAGCCCCCTGCTGTATTCACTGTACACCCATAATTGTGTAGCCAAGTTTCCATCAAACTCGATATATAAGTTTGCTGATGACACAACAATTGTAGGCCGTATCTCAGGTAATGATGAGTTTGAATACTGAGAAGAAATTAAGAACCTGGTGGCATGGTGCGAAGTCAATAACCTATCCCTCAATGTCAGCAAGATGAAGGAATTGGTTGTTGACTTCAGAAGGAGTAGCGGACTGCACAACCCAATTTACATCGGTGGTGCGCAAGTGGAACAGGTCAAAAGCTTTAAGTTCCTCGGGGTCAATATCACAAATGACCTGACTTGGTCCAATCAAGCAGAGTTCACTGCCAAGAAGGCCCACCAGCGCCTTTGCTTCCGGAGAAAACTAAAGAAATTTGGCCTGTCCCCTAAAACCCTCACTAATTTTTACAGATGCACCGTAGAAAGCATTCTTCTAGGGTGCATTACAACCTGGTATGGAAGTTGTCCTGTCCAAGACCGAAAGAAGCCGCAGAAGATCGTGAACTCGGCACAGCACATCACACAAACCAATCTTCCGTCCTTGGACTCACTTCACACTGCATGCTGTCGGAGCTGTGCTGCCAGGATAATCAAGGACACGACCCACCCAGCCAACACATTTTTCGTCCCTCTTCCCTCCGGGAGAAGGTTCAGGAGCTTGAAGACTCATATGGCCAGATTTGGGAACAGCTTCTTTCCAACTGTGATACGACTGCTGAAGGGATCCTGACCCGGATCTGGGCTGTACCCTCCAGATATCTGGACCTGCCTCTCGTTTTTTTTTTTCACTACCTTACTTCCCATTTTTCTATTTTCTATTTATGATTTATAATTTAAATTCTTAATATTTACTAAATTTAACTATTTTTAATAATTTTAATATTTAATATTTGTAATCCAGGGAGTGGGAAGCGCAGAATCAAATATCACTGTGATGATTGTACGTTCTAGTACCAATTGTTTGGGCACAATAAAGTATAAAGTAAAGTATAAGAAGCATCCTGTCCACATCCACTCTATCAAGGCCTTTCAACATTTGATAGGTTTCAATGAGATTCCCCCTCATTCCTCATATGCTCCTCATATGATAAGCATTTCAATCCTGGAGACATTTTCATGAACCTCCTTTGAATCCTTTCCAATATCAGCACATTTTTCTGAGGTAAGGGGGTCACTAGTACTTTGTAAAGCCTCAACATCACATACTTGCTTTTATATTCTAGTCCTCTCAAAATGAATGCTAACATTGCATTTGCCTTCCTCACTACCAACTCAACCTACAAATGAACTTTTAGGAAATCTGCATGAGGACTTTCTCGTCCCTTTGCACCTCAGACAGATAGTTGAATTTTTTTTCCATTTAGAAAATAGCCTATTCTTATTCCTTCTACCAAAGTGCATGACCACACACTTCACGATACCGTATTCCATCTGCCTCTTCTTTGGCCATTCTCCTAATCTGTCTAAGTCCCTCTGTAGCCTCTCTCTTCCTCAAAGCTACCTGCCCCTTCAACTAACATCTATCATCCGTAAACTTTGCAACAAAGCTATCAATTCCATCATCCAGTCTCCCTGCTTCCTTAACACTGCTTGCCCTTGCACCGATCTTCATTTTGTTCATTAAACTAGCCACAAAGCCATCAATTCCTTTACCCAAATCATTGACATGTAGTGTTAAAGGGAGCATTACCAACACAGAACCCTGTGGAATACCACTAGTCACTGTCAGCCAACCAGAGAAGGCTCCCTTTATTCCCACTCTTTGCCTATTGCCAATCAGCCAATCCTCCATCCATGTTAGTATCTTTCCTGTAATACCATGTGCTCTTAAATAGTTAAACAACCTCACGTGTGACACCTTGTCAAAGGCCTTCTGAAAATCCAAGTACACAACATCCAACGATTCTCCTTTGTCTATCCTGCTTCTGATTTCTTTAAAGAATTCCAACAGATTTGTCAGGCAAGATTTTCCCTTGAGAAAACCATGTTGACTTTGACCTATTTTGTTATGTGCCTCCATGTACCCCAAAACCACATCCTTAACATTTGATTCCAACTACCAAGGTCAGGCTAACTGGCTTATAATTTCCTATTTTCTGCCTTCTTACCTTCTTGAAGAGTAGAGTGACATTTGTAATTTTCCAGTCCTCCTGAAGCATGCCAGAATCTTATGATTCTTGAAAGATCATTACAACCACCTCTTCAGCCACCTCTTTCAGTACCTTTAGGTGCAGTCCTTCTAGTCCAGATGATTTAGCTACTTTCGACCTTTCCAGCTTTTGAAGCACCTCATTCCTAATAATAATAACTGCACTCACGCTGCCCCCTGATACTCTTGAACATCTGGCATACTGCTAGTGTTTTCCACATTGAAGATTGATGCAAAATACTTATTCAATTTGTCTGCCATTTCCTTGTCCCTCATTATTACCGCTCCAGCATCACTTTTCTGTAGTCCAATATCTACTCTTAGCTTTCTTTTACTCTTTCTATATCAGAAGAAACATTTGGTATCCTCTTTAATATTATTGGCTAGCTTCATATTCCATCTTTTCCCTCTTTATGACAGTTTTAATTGCCTGTTAGCCTTTAAAAGCTTCCCAATCCTCTAACCTCCCACTAATTTTTGCTTTATTATATGCCTTCTCTTGGCTTTTATATTGGCTTTGACTTCTGTCATCAGATGGTTGCATTATCCTGCCTTAAGAATGCTTCTTCTTCTTCTTTGGGATGTATCTACTCTGCTCCTTTTGTATTGTTCCCAGCCACTGCTGCTTTGCTATCATCCCTGCCATTATTCCTTTCCAATCAACTTTGGCCAGCTCCTCTCACATGCCTCTGTAATTCCCTTCACTCCACTGTATTACATCTGACTTTAGCTTCTCCTTCTCAACAGCAGGGTGACTTCTATCATATTAAGATATCTCTTTCCCCAAGTGTTCCTTTACCTTATGCTCTCTAATCAATTCTGGTTTATTGCACAGTACTCAATCTAGAATAACTGATCCCATGGTGGGTTCAACCACGAGTTGTTCTAAAAAACCATCTTGTAGGTATTTTACAAATTCTCCCTCATGGGATCCAGCACCAACCTGATTTTTGCGATCTACCTGCATATCGAAATAACCCATGACTATTGTAATATTGACCTTTTGATATGCATTTGCTTTCTCCCATTGTAATTTATAGTGCACATCTTTGCTACTGTTCAGAGGTCGTATATAACTTTCATCAGTATATTTTTACCTTGCATTTTCTTGGTCTATCCACAATGATTCTACACCTTTCGACCAATATCACCTCTTTCTAAGGATTTGATTTCATATTTTACCAACAGAGCTATTTCACCTCTTTGCCTACCTGTCTGTCATAGAGTCAGAGAGAAGTACCACACAGAAGCAAACTATTTCACCCATCTAGTCCATACCAACACCATTTAGACTGCCTACTCCCATCAACCTAAACTGAGATCATAGCCCTCCATACCCTTTCTATCCATGTACCTATCCAAACTTTTCCTAAATGTTGAAATTAAGCTTGCATGCATCACCCATGCTGGCAGCTCATTCCACATTCTCACAACTTTCTGAGTGAAGAAGTTTCCATTCAGGATCTCCTTAAACTTCTCACCTTTCACCCTTACCCCATGACTTCTGGTTGTAGTCTCACCCAACCTCAGTGGAAGAAGGTCTGCTTGTATTTATCCTCTCGATATCCTCCATAATTTTATATACCGCTATCAAATCTCCTCTCAATCCTCTATATTCTAATGAATACAGTCCTAACCTATTCAATTTTTCCCTATATCTCAGTTCCTCCAGACCCAGCAACATCTTCGTAAATTTTCTCTGTACTTTTTCAACCTTCTTTACCCCTTTCCTGCGAGTTGGTGACTAAAGCTGCACACAATACTCCAAAGTAGGCCTCACTAACTTCTTATACAGCTTCAACATAACATCCCATCTCCTGTACTCAATACATTGATTTATGAAGGCCAGTATGCCAAAAGCTTTCTTTACAACCCTGTCTACCTGTGACACCACTTTCAATGAATTATGGACCTGTATTCCCAGATCCCGTTGTTCTACCACACTCCTCAGTGACCTGCTGTTCACTGCTTTAGACCTACCCTGATTGGTCCTACTGAAGTGCAAAACCTCATATTTTTCTGCATTAAGTTCCATCTGCCATTTTTCATCCCATTTTACTAGATGCAGATCCCTCATCATCTACTACAGCCCCAATCTTGGTGTCATCTGCAAATTTGCTGATTCATTTACCCACATTAACATCCAGATTATTGATATAGATGACAAACAACAAGGGACCCAGTACCGACCCCTGCAGCACACCACTAGTCACAGGTCTCCAGTCAGAGAGGTAACCCTCTGATACCACTCTCTGGAATCTCCTTCAAAGCTAATGTCTCATCTAATCTACTACCTTATCCTGAATGCTGAGCGACTGAACATTCTTGACTAACCTCCCATGCGGGAGCTTGTCAAATGCCTTGCTAAAT
Source organism: Mobula hypostoma (assembly GCF_963921235.1). Lineage (NCBI taxonomy): Eukaryota > Metazoa > Chordata > Chondrichthyes > Myliobatiformes > Myliobatidae > Mobula > Mobula hypostoma. Next base: position 64,880,094 of record NC_086103.1, on the reverse strand, counting down.
TCCATGTAGACAAAATCCATAGCCTTGCCTTCATCAACTTTCCTGGTAACTTCTCTGAAAAGTTCTATAATATTGATTAGACATGACTTACCATGCACAAAGCTATGCTGGCTATCCTTCATCAGTTTCGGCCCTAAATGTTGAGTGTACTTTTTTCCATAGAGGCTGCCTGGCCTGTTGAGTTCATCCAGCATTTTGTGTGTGTTGCTTCATCAGCACATGCCTTTCCAAGTACTTATTTATCTGGTCCCTAAGAATGCCATTCAATAACTTTCCCACAACTGTTGTCAGACTCACGGGCCTATAATTTCCTGTTTTATATTTAGAGCCTTTTTAAAACAGCAGAACAACACTGGCTGTCCTCCAATCCTCTGTTACCTCCCCTTTCATGAAGGATGATTTCAATATCTCTGCTAAGGCCCCGGTAATTTCATTACTTCCCTCCCGTAGCATCTGAGGGAGGCCCTGGGAATTTATCCACCTTAATTTCCCTCAGGGTAGCAAGCACCTCCTCCGCCATAATCTGTTTAGGGTCTATGAAGCTAGTGCCACTTTGCCTCACTTCTATAGACTCTGTGTCTGCCTCCTGAGTAAATACAGATGCAAAGAATCCATTTAAGATCTCCCCCATCTGTTTTGGCTCCACACATGGATTACCATTCTGGTCTTCTGAGGACTAATTTTGTCTCTTGCAACCCCTTCCATACAATGTGTGTCATTCGGTGTTAAGCTCCCAGCTGTAATATTCTTTTGACCACAGTTCAGTGATGTCTACAACGTCAAAACCTGCTAATCTCTAACTGTGTTACATTCAGCCACCTTATTCTGTATATTGTGTGCATTCAAATACACCATCTCCAGTCCTGTATTCATCACCCTTTATGATTTTTCCCCCTTTTATACTGCAACTCATCCCATCAACTGCAATTTTGCCCTATTACCAGACTGTCCTTGTGAGCGGTCACACTACACACTGTGTCTGTGAGTCATCCTCTGCCCAATCACTCTGGATCCCATTCCCCCACCAAATTCATTTAAACCCTCTTGAACAACTCAAATATAGAAAAAGATAGGTCTGGTCCATGGATTGAGATTGGAAATTAGAGAAGGGCCATTTAGATGGTATCAGAAAGGATCTGGCAAGTGTGGATTGGGACAGGTTGTATCCTGGCAAAGGTGTACTTCATAAAAATAGGAGGCCTTCCAAAGTGAAATTTTGAGAGTACAGAGTTTGTATGTTTCTGTCAGAATAAAAGGCAAGGATAATATGTTTAGAGAAGATATATGTTAAGAGATATTGAGGCCCTTGGTTAAGAAAAAAACTGAAGGTGCTCAACAGGTATAGGCAGGTAGGAACAAATGAGGTACTTATGGTGTATAAGAAATGCAGCAGAACACTTAAGAAATAAATCAGCAGGGCTAAAAGAAGGTATGAGGTTGCCCCAGCAGACAAGTTGAAGAGAATCCTATTAAGAGCAAGAGGATTGCAAAGTACAAAATTCATCCTCGTAAGATCAGAATGGTAATCTGTGCGTGGAGCCAAAGTAGATGGGGGGGGGGGAATAAATGGACTTTTTGCATCTGTATTTACTCAGGAAGCAGAGACAGAGTCTATAGAAGTGAGGCAAAGCAGCAGTGAGCTCATGAACCCTATACAGATTACAGAGGAGGAGGTGTTCAAGGTCTTCAGGCAAATTAGTGTGGATAACTCCCCTGTGAAATACACAGTGGGGCATTGAGGTGTGCGGTAGAAAAACAGGGATCTGGGAATACAGGTCCATAATTCATTGAAAGTGGTGGCACATGCAGATAGGGTTGTAAAGAAAGCTTTTGGCACATTAGCCTTCATAAATCAAAGTACTGAGTTCAGAATATCGGATGTTCTGTTGAAGTTGTATAAGGAGTTGGTGAGGTGTAATTCGGAGTATCGTGTACAGTTTTGGTTACCTAAGTTTTAAAGGCATCCGTTAGTCTTTCAAGCCCATGGATCTGCGCCTGGAAAGTCTTCACTCTCCAGGGCGCAGGCCTGGGCAAGGTTGTATGGAAGATCAGCAGTTGCCCATGCTGCAAGTCTCCCCTCTCCATGAATCCAATATGGTCCAAGGGAAGGGCATTAGGACCCATACAGCTTGGCACCAGTGTCGTCGCAGAGCAATGTGTGATTAAGTGCCTTGCTCAAGGACACAACACATTGCCTCGGTTGGGGCTCGAACTCACGACCTTCAGGTCGCTAGTCCTTAACCACTTGGCCACGTGCCCATACATAGGTTACCTAAGTACAGGAAAGATATAAATAAGTTTGAAAGAATAGGAGAAAATTTACAAGGATGTTGCTGGAACTGGAGGACGTGAGTTATATGGAAAGATTGAATAGGTTAGGAATTTATTCCTTGGTATGTAGAAGATTGAGGGGAGATTTAATCGAGATAGTCAAAATTATGTGCGGTACGGATAGGGTAAACACAACAGGCTTCTTCCACTGAGGTTGGGTGAAACAACGAAAGGTCACGGTTAAAGGTGAAAGGCGAAATGTTTGAGAGGAACTTGAGGGGAAATCTCTTCACTCAGAGGGTTGTGAGAGTGTGGAACAAGCTGCCAGCACAAGTGGTACATGCGAGCTCGATTACAACATTTAAGAGAAGTTTGGACAGGGACATGGATGGCAGGGGTATGGAGGGCTACGGTCCAGATGCAGGTCGATAGGACTAGGAAGCTTAAATGTTTCAGCATGGACAAAATGGGCAAAAGAGCCTGTTTCTGTTCTGTACTTTTCTATGATTCTCTAACTCGAATTAGATGAAAATGGTTTAGATCAGAGCTGTTGTTTCCCACTGGCCAGGAAATCTTGTTGTTCATCAATATTACCAATCAGAAACACATTGGACTTCTGGTAGATTTACATAGTTTTATACCTACCTTGCATGTGAAATAGCCTGACTAACCACAAATATATAGCTTGTCCCTGGCATTAAGCTACTAATGTATGCACATTAATAACTGAAAAGCATGAAGGCATTGCTAATGCAATGCACTTGTTCAACATTTTACAATTTATGGGAGGCAAAATCAGTACGTCCTCCTCAACTAATAGCTGTCCCCAGACAAAAATAAGGATTGTTTCACTGCTGTCTAGAAGTTAGCAAGTCTTTTGGTGGATAACTAACAAAATTCTATTCTAGATTCACAGTATATTTAAAAATTAAGAGAAGTGGAGAAGGTTTTGTTTCCTATTTTTCTGACGTAAGAATACATATTTATTTTGTGTACATTCATAATTTTAACTCTTATTTTGATACAGTTATATATTCTGTCGCTCAGCTGCAAAAGCTTCCCTTATGTTCATTACTGTAATGGGATATTGAAAATAAGGGAACTAACGTCTATCTAATTTTCCATCAGATCTGTCACTGCCTTATACTTTCCAGCATGGTTCATTACTGAAAGAGCAATAGCACTGAGTATGGCAGTGTTAGATATAAAGGATGTGTCTCTTGTAGTACAATTGACTGCAGACTGCAAAAGCATTGACACGTCTACTGCATTGTTGTGTTCAGAATCAAGTATACATTGAAGGCAGTGGTGACTGTAAGTCATTGGTAGCATATCTGCAAAATCTAGCAGGCTACAGATATCCACAGATTCTTAATGTGACATTGTAGGTCCGTAAAAACAATGCTTTCTGAGATTAAAAAAATGCTGAAAAATCATAACACATAGAATCTGTAGAAGGTGAAGCAGTCAATATTTGCAATATTGACACTATGTCAGAATTGGGAAAGACAGAAATACAAGTTAGCTTTCAGAATGAAGGAAGCTAGGGGAAGTTTTTGTAGAACAAAGTACATGCCTGCTTCCTGGGGTCCTACTTTCTAAGAGGCCAAAGAAGTTAGTCTTCTCCAAAATGTCTGAGTCATGCCTAGGTGCCTTCTCTACTCTGAAGCTGCTTATTCCAGCACAAGTCTTTCGCTCTAATTAGTAAAGCACAAAAATAAAAATGGTATTTCCATCCTGCTAGTGTCTGTTTGATCACTTCCAAAGTTCCCTCAAAACTCATTGGGGACAGGATCCCTTCGCAAAATGTTTGCCTATGGAGAAATGGAGCCTTCACAGAGATCTGCCAATTTGAGCTTCAAAGACTTGCATAGACTGCATCTGAAACTCATCTCATTTTAACTGGCAAGTTTCCTATGACCCGGGCAACTTTGCTGGAAGCATTATGTCTAACAGCAAGTTTCCTTTAGTTCAAAAGTCCCTCATTTGCATGTAATTATATATTTGGGTCTTGTGGTGACTGCTGATTCACTCATGCTAATGACTGCTTGGCTCTGGCAGTCAGTTTGCTTGCACGCATTCACATGCTGCTCAGTTAAACCTGGAAGTGGAAGGGTGGAGCTTGGTCATGATTGAGGTTTAGTTCATTTCTACTTTCGGTGATGGCTAGTCCCAAAGAACCTTGTGTATTCTGGTCATTTACTGATATGGTCCCCTGAACCCCATCATTTAAAAAGATTGTAATCATTAGCAGAGAAGTTCCACTTGGATTTGTCTCAGCTGGATGAGATTGCAGATATGTTGCCTTCTATGTTAATCCAAGCATGAGAACATTTCGATGAAAATATTTGTGGTGAATTTAGAAATTAAACTGATGTGGAAATCAAAATAGCTCTGCTGTCTTTAGAATGTTGACATATATCAATGACCCTTGTGTAACCAGTTGCGCAAGTGTATTTTGAGCAGGTTTTTTCCCCTCAGTTGAGCATTACGAAAAAGTTTGGAAGGTGCATTCCTTCAAGGAATGCACATGCCCTGTGGAAAATGTGAAACTATTCAGAATGAGTGTCAATGTGCTTTCCGCATTTATTCTAATCTACTTTTGACAGATAACTTACTTAAGTCTCGATTTTATGTCAGCATAGAAACAAACTGAGTGATGGTTATGTTTTGGCTGGGAGGAGGAGGCCGGCTGAGTTGGATTGACTGGAAGCTGGCTGTGTTTTGCTTGATGCGTGAATGTGGTTTGGAACCTGTTGAGGGAAAGAGAGTGGGGAAGGAACGGAAATTGCTGGGAGGGGGTCGTGTGGGTCCGGTAATGGCGGACAAGATAAGAGGTGGGGTTGAGGGAAAGAAAGTGGAGAAGGAGAAGGATAGAGACTTGGGACCAGAGGTAGGTAGCTGGGGAGAGGTGGATTATTGTGAAGGGAGAAATAAAGGGAATGAGGAGGTAGTGAGGGGTCGGATGAATAAAAACCAAGACAAAGGGAATAAAAGAATAAGAAATGATAGTGGAGAAAGCTCTGAAAGTGAAGAAGATGAACAAGCTCAGAGAGGAGATGTTGTCATAATTAGGTTTAATGAGAAGGCTCAGGGACACATGAAGAAAATTAACCCGTTTGTGCTAACAACAACTCTGACAAATAAGGTAGGGGAAATAGTATTTGCAAAAGTCCTTAATGATGGCAACTTATTGGTAAGATGTGCGAATGAGGAACAACTTGAGAAAGCACTCAAGCTAAAAGAGATAGGAAAATGCAAGGTGGAATACACTGGGAGGGTGGGAGCACAAAACAGTGGTTGTAAAGGAGTGATCACGGGGATACCAATGAGTATAAATATGGAGGAGATAAAGAGGAGTATCAAAGGAGGGAAAGTAATGAATGTTCAAAGACTGAAAACAACAAAGGAGGGAGTGAAAAAGGAAAGTGAATCAGTATTGATTGAATTTGAAGAAGAAAGAGTGCCAAGGAAGGTGTTCCTGGGTTTCATGAGTTATCCAGTAAGGGTGTATGTGCCAAAGCCACTGAGGTGCTATAATTGTCAAAGGTTTGGACACGTGGCTAAAAACTGTAAAAGGCAGAGGAGATGTGCTAGACGTGGGGGTGATCATGAATAATGGAAAGTGCGGAACAGGAGTTCAACCAAAATGCTGCAATTGTGGAGGAGCTCATAATGTTGCATATAGTGGGTGTGAGGTTGTCAGACGGGAGACTAAAATTCAAGAAATAAGAGTGAAAAGAAAGATCACTTATGCAGAAGCTGTAAGAATGTCAAGAGAACAGAATAATGCTCCTAATGAACAGGGAGCAATAGGGATACGAGAGATGCAACAAAGAACAAATGACAGGATTTATGTGGACAAAAAGGCTCTAGTAACATTCATTGCAGGAGTGATTAATAGTACAGCTGAGGTAAAGTCAAAAAGTGACAAAATTCAGCTGGTGGTAAAAGCAGCAGTAAACCATTTAGGGTTAGTAGGACTGACATGGGAGGAAGTGAGGGAGAACCTCAGTAATCAGTCAAGCCAGGAAGTGTCATGTGTTGGTTAATACTAATTATGGTGATTCTTTTACAATGGAATGCAAGGAGCTTACTGGCCAATAGCCAGGAATTCAAGCACTTTATTAAAGAAATGGTTGTAAAACCGGATGTAGTGTATATTCAGGAAACTTGATTAAAACCAACTTTAGACTTTGTGGTATGTGGGTATACAATGATAAGGAAAGATAGAAATCTAGGGGGGGGGTTGTGCTATGTTAATCAAGCAAGGTATACCATATAGGGTACTGGAAAAAGGAGATGATCAGGAATACATAGTGGTGGAAGTGTGGGAGAGAGGGGAGGGAGTGGTTATAATTAACTACTACAATCCATGTAAAAGGTTGGATTTGGACAGCCTATTAAAGATACAAGGACAAAACAGACATAAAGTAGTGTGGTGTGCAGATTTCAATGCTCATAGCACAATATGGGGGGTTCAGATTACAGATCCAAATGGAAAGGTAATTGAAGATTTGATGGAAGAAAGGGATTTGGTGTGTATGAATGATGGTAGCGGCACAAGGATAGATATAACAACAGGAACTGAGTCAGTGTTAGATATTACGTTAGTGTCTAATACCTTGGCTGGCATTAGTAACTGGGGAGTTTGGACTGCTTCAACAGTAGGCATTGATCACTACCCAGTTTTGTGTTCAGTGGGTGAAAGAGTTGAGGTAAGACCAGGTGGTGGAACCCCAAAGTGGGTGTTTGAAAAAGCTGATTGGGGTAAGTTCCAGAAGTTGAGTGAAGAAGGGTTGACAAAGATTGATATTTCTGGAAATGTAGATGAATTAAACAGTCATGTGACTTCAATTATCATGGCAGCAGAAGGATCTATACCTAGGAGTAAAAATAGGATGAATAGAAAACTGGTACCATGGTGGACAGAGGAATGTTGTCAGGCTGTAAAAAACAGAAATAGAGCACTCAGGCTAGTTAAAAGAACCCATAATATGCAGCATTTGGTTCAATATAAGAAAGCACAGGCAGTGGTGAGAAGAACTATACGTCAAGCTAAAAGGGCAAGTTGGAGGAGTTTTTGCGACAAGGTAGGAAGAACAACACTTGTGGGAGAGATATGGGGAATGATTAAGAAGATGGGAGGAGATAGAAGGGAATAGGAATATCCAGTAATGATATCTGAGGAGGAAACTGCAGTCTCCAGTAGGGATAAGGCTGAGGTCATGGCCAAGTCATTTGTACTGATACACAGTTCAGAAAATTTGTCTGAAGAAGGGAGAAGAAGAAGGGAAAGAATAATGAGCCAACACCCAGGTGTGTTAAGCAGGAGGGAAGGAACAGATGATATAATTGATGATCCATTTACATTAGCAGAAATGGTGAGAGCAATAAAGAGATCGAGACCAACCTCCCCAGGGAAAGATCTGATATGCTCTGTGATGCTAAAAAATCTACGAGAAGGAGCGCTCTTGAAGTTGCTGCATTTTTATAACAGAGTGTGGGAGGAGGGAAGATTACCAAGTGCATGGAAAGAAGCAGTAGTAATTCCAATAAGGAAGCCTGGCAAGGATCTGTCAAAACCCACTAGCTGCAGACCAATTGCATTAACATCAAGTATATGTAAGATAATGGAAAGGATGATAACAGAAAGGTTATCATATGAGCTTGAGAAAAGGGGAATGCTGGCAAGTTATCAGAGTGGTTTTAGAAAGGGAAGGAATTCCATGGACTCAGTGATTATGTTAGAGACTGAAATAAGGAAGGCCCAGGCAAATAGAGAGTCAGTAGTGGCAGTGTTCTTTGACATTGAAAAAGCCTATGATATGATGTGGAAGGAAGGATTATTAATTAAACTGCACAAGATGGGGGTTGGTGGGAGAGTTTTTAATTGGATTAAAGATTTTTTGTTTGGTAGAAAAATTCAAGTTCGGATTGGATCAGAATTATCAAAACAGTACATAGTGGAAAATGGCACACCTCAAGGTAGTGTGATTAGCCCGTTACTTTTCATCATTATGATCAATGATGTCTTCACAAAGGTACCAGTGGATATAGGTAGGTCACTGTTTGCGGATGATGGGGCCTTGTGGAAAAGAGGCAGGAACATGGACCTGTAGGAAACTACAAGAAGCAATTGATGAAGTGGTGGAGTGGGGTTATGATTGGGGATGTAGATTTTCAGTAGACAAAACTCAAACTGTATTTTTTTACCAGGAAAAGGGTTGAGGTAGGGAAGAAGTTAAGGATGTATGGGGTTGTATTAGAAAGGGTTGCATCATTTAAATTTCTGGGAGTTATATTTGATTCACGATTAACATGGGCAGACCATATCAGGAAAGTTGAGGAGAAATGTAAAAAAGTAATAAATGTGATGAGATGTTTGGCTGGTAGGGAATGGGGAGCAAGTTGTTCAGCTTTGAAGAGAATGTATGTGGCTTTAGTAAGATCTGTGTTGGATTATGGAAATATAGTATATGGATCAGCAGCTAGGTCTCTTATAAGGAAACTGGATGTGATTCAGGCTCAGGCCTTGAGAGTGTGCAGTGGGGCTTTTAAAACATCACCAGTGTCAGCCCTACAGGTAGATATGGGAATAATGCCTTTGGAACTAAGAAGGATGCAACTGATGGCAAACTACTGGGCTAACTTGCAGGGGCACAATGATTCTCACCCTACTAAAGGAGTGTTGCAGGAGTGCTGGGAAAATGGGAGGTTTCAGAGGGATACCTTTAGTTGGGTAGGGAATGATATCGCGAAAGAATGTGGAGTATTTGATCTGAGGATAAGTCCTTCAGTAGTTTATCCAGTTGTAGCTCCATGGAAGCTTGTATGGCCTGACATAGACTGGCATTTGTTAGAGGTAAAAAGGAAAGAAAGATATAAAACAGATTTGGTAAATGCATTTAACTGTCATGTGATGGAAAAGTATAGTGATTATACTCACATTTATACGGATGGTGCGAAGGAACCTGAAACAGGAGTGACAGGGTTTGGGCTGGTAATACCAGCAAAAGAAATTGGAATCAGCAGAAGAACATCTAATAAGTTAGGGGTGTTTACAGTGGAGATGCTGGCGGTGTTGGTTGCGTTGCAATGGGTGCAGAAAGCCAGACAAGCCAAAGCATTGATATGTTCAGATTCATCCTCAGTTCTAGCAAGTTTAAGGTCTTTTCACACAAACAGTCGGCAAGATGTACTTTATGAAGTCCTTCAGTTAATTACAAGAATTGCAAATCAGGGAGGTCAGGTAAAATTTCTATGGGTTCCAGCGCATGTAGGGGTGAAGGGGAATGAGAGGGTGGATGAGTTGGCAAAGAGGGCGTTAAAGAAAGAAAATGTGGAAATGCACATTAGTATCAGTAAAGCAGAGGTTAAGTGTGTAATCTGGGAAAAAGTCAACCGAAGCTGGCAAGAAAGATGGGACAGGGAGGGGAAAGGGAGGCATTTATATCAAATACAAAAGAGTGTTGCAGTTACTAGGGTAGGTAATGGAAACAGAAGAGAGGAAATTGTGTGGACTAGGTTAAGGCTGGGGCATTGTGCATTAAACAAAACATTGAAAATGATAGGGAAACACCAGACAGGATTGTGTGAGGAATGTCAGGAAGAGGAGTCAGTAGAACATGTAGTTTTGTGTTGCAGGAAGTATGGGATACAGAGAGAGATGATGAGAAATAAATTAAGGGAGTTGGGGATGCAGGAATTCACATTAAAAGGGTTGCTGGGCATGGGTGAGAGAGCACAAGTCCGGGTATTTTTAGCGTTTTTAAGGGGTACAGGGGTTTTTTATAGAATATGACGAATAAACAGGAATAGGATACTAGGATGGTCAAAGATGGGAGGGTGAAGTGTAGGTTTGTGTGTGTGTGTGTGTGTGGGTGTGTGTGCGCGATTGGATGAAGGGATCTAGAATGTATGTCTAGTGCACATTCTGGAGCAGAGGGTGGCGGTAGTGCACCATTAAGCTGGATGCCAACCACTGTAAAACAAGATACAGACAGACAGACAGAGTGATGGTTATCAGCCTCTGAAGGGAACTCGAGGTTATTTTGAAGATATCAGGAGGAGGCTGTGTTGCCTCAAAATACGAGAAGTAGAATTGCGCTTTTTGTTACTAGCACATAACAGGTATGAAAATGTGGGTCACTATTTGTTGGTTACTAACAAAACATAATTTTACTATTATCAGTGGTCCTGAATGCCATTGGGAAGAACAACTGACTGTTAATAAAGTATTTGTGTCCATTTAGCACTCATGACCAAAAATTAATGCTTGGCGCCTACATCTCCTATTTAAAAGTATGGAATAATATTGGTTCTTTGGTGCTTGGTGTAATTTAAACTTGTCTATGGACTCTAGAGCAAAAAGTCATAGTTTTGGCAAGTAGGCTCAATTTCACTCATCCTCCAGACAGTGACATATTTCAGGACAGCTGAAGGATTGAGTGAGAGAGCATAAGTCCTTAAAAGTTATGATTGTTGTTTTCAATGAAGGTGTTCTGGTAGTCCTTCTCCTTCAATCACACATTTCTAAGCAAGATAACCACAACAAATTAATCCTTTTGTCTTGTTAACATGTACATGGTGGCCATTAAAGAAGCATCATAGTTAATTCTCAAAGAGTTTCCCCAACAAATGTTGATAACAATATTGGCAGTTTTGACAAAATGTTTCGGAAAATCACCAGAATGTGTCCCATAAGATCTCGGCAGAAAATGGAGTTAAAAAGATGTATAGGAAAAATAACCCATATTCTGTCCCATGACTAAACATGTGATATTGCAATAATTCTATGTAACTTGCTTCTGAAATTTAGTTCCATTTATATCAATCATGCTTGTTGACTTTAAAGATTTGATATATGTTCTATATATCCCATTCCAATAGACTTGAGTGTTTTTCACCTAAGCTCAACATGGGCTGATTAGAATGGAAAAATTATGCATGATCCTCAAGAAAAAAATTGAACATTCTGGAATTTAACTTTATTTGGCATCTCACCTTATTTTAAGCAGGTTGTAAAGTATATTAACATATCTCACAAGCTATAGAGCTGTCAAAGGAAATTAACCCCACTGTGATTTTTGGCATCTTGTTCATCCTGAATGATAATGAATAAAAGTTTTCTTTTCTCTAAGCATACATAATCTGTTTTTATGGAGTCATATCCAAGACTCCTGGCTTGATATCAAAGGTTTAGAGCTGATGCATTTTGTGATCATTCTTCTGCAGGGTAGATAAGGTAGCATTCTGTTCTGTTGGCCAGGAACTCATTAACTTGACTAATGTCTTGTCCATGGTAGCAATAGAAAATGAAGTTGTCAGGAATGATTTCGGGTGGGATGGGGAGTTAAATTTGTCTTGTGGCAAAGAACTTTATGAATTTGCAGAGCTCAATTAAATGACAAATGTGCTTATTTTCTAAATGCCAAATTTCTGTCAGTGTGGATGCCAGCATGCATCACAACAATTTGTGACTGTGGACAAGTGTGCTGCAACTAATCCGTGTACTTCCTAATATGTGGAAGATAATAATTTTGTAGGATTCTATTAGGCATCAGATAGGCTGCAATGACATGCAGGGGAAATTCTGAATTAATTAAAAAAATACTAATCAAATTTTAATGATTTGGCATGGGCATAATAGCACACAACATTAATGCAATCAATTGTACTACAAGAGACACTGGAGTTTTGTTTGAGTCAAGGCAGAAATTTTGAATTTTCTATCAAACAAACACATGGGTTATGAGCTGCATATCAGCCTGGTACATATAGCTTTTAAATTCAATCTCAGCCATGAATTAGTATGTTTGAGCCTCTCTTAACTTTGTACAGTGACAAGTAATACATTCTAGCTTGTTCTTGGGAAAAACAATGAGGGGCCATTTATCACTTCCATCTCCAATGATTTTGCCTGACCAATTGTTTTACTTTAAGAAAATATATTAGCCAATGAGAACAGGGATATCAGGTATATGTTATCTGTGCCCTGTATCAATTTAGTGCAGTATATTTTATGGACTCACCAGCTGAATATGGTGACTATGTTGTCCTGCATTGTCCTAGCACGGGGCTATCCGAGTTGTGCATCAGGCAGCATGGTAGCATAGTGATTAGCATAGCACTTTACAGCATCTGCTGTAAGGGTGGGGTTCAATTCCTGCCACTGTCTCTAAGGAGCTTGTTAATTCTCCCCATGACCATGTGTGATACCTCTGGGTTTCCCAGTTTCCACCCACATTCTAAAGACGTGATTTACGGTCAGTAAGTTGTGTACATGCTATATTGGCACTGGAAACATAGTGAGACTTGCAAGCTGCTCCCAGCATATCTCAGACTGTGCTGGACAATGTTGCAAACAGCACACTTCACCGTATGTTTCAATATTTTGATGTACTGTGACAAATAAAGCTAATATTCTAATAAAGTAATATTAAAACAAAAGAACATTAAAATAGGAGGAGAGCAGACTATTACAATGCAATTAAAAAAAATATTAATCCATACTAATGGAGAACCCAGGCAGCTTCAGCATTTGAGTCTTTATAATGTTATCGCTCAGAGATCATCATAATTTGGCCATGTAGTAATAAGGCACAACAGTTCTTCTAAATGAGGCAAAACAACAAAAGTATCACGTATCAGTGGGAGAGCTAAGCTTCCTTGTTGTCTGAAGTTTCACTGATTTCAACCAGAAAACATCTGAGTTATTTAATGAAACTTGTATATATGTAATACTATCATCAAAATTACCCCCGCTGTGCCACTGTGGAGTTGATTTTTTTTAGTCCTCATTAAGAAACATTAAATAATCTGTCTCGACACAATGAGTGTACATAGGTGTAAGGACGTTGAGACCACCACACCCATCTGACACAACCACGGATTCGGCATCGCAGCAGATAAAGCAATAGCACTAGTGAATGTGCACGTATCAGCTAACTATTATTTCATTATGGCAGTATTTAGCTCCCTTTTCGTTGTGTTGCTTGTCAAGACTTGAGCAAAGCACAGCAACATTTTGCTGCCTGCTTGCATTCGACCATCCCTGAGAAAGTGGACCGTTGAGTCAACTGACTCTGAAGACTAGCAGTATTCGTTTTATATTTAATTATTCCTTTTAGCTACATTGTTGGCTTCATTTTCCATTTGAGAGTTTTAGTTAACAGCCCTGTTTGGTCTGGTGTTTATTGTTTTATTTTCCCTCTAACTCTGTTCGTCTATGAACTATCGACCTGCTTCTGTGTCTCTCGCTCTACACTTGGGCCATATAAAGCATAGTGATACCATCACCACGATTTTGTTTGGGAAAAATAAGGCAAATATAGAAAAAGACCGATCTCTTTAAATTTGACTAATATACAGTAAACTAAAAAACTATTGTCCACATCTTGGATATCGGTATGAATTTTACCATTATCTTTAATGTTGAAAATCAAGATGCAATAGAAGGATAGAACTAAATGTTGATTTGAACTTGTGTCACAGAGTTATCGAGTTATACTGCATGGAAAAAGGCCCAACTCATTCATACCAACATTGATACCTTCCTGAGCTAGTTCCATTGGCTAGAATTTAGCCCACTTTTCTCAAAATCTTTCCTATTTTGAACCTACCCAAATATCTTTTAAATATTGTTATTGTACCTGCCTCTCTCAATTTTTCTGTCAGCTTATTCTGTTTGCTCACCAATCTCTGTGTAAAAAATTTAGTCCTCAGGTCCCTTTTAAATCTTGCTCTTCACACTTTAAATCTATGCCCTCTTGTTTTAGACTCCCCTGGTAAAAAAAGACTATATTAACCACTATAATATTATTTCTCAGCATCCTGCACACCAGGGAAACAGCCCCAGTCTCTCCTGTCTCCTTTCATAGCTCAAGCCCTGCAGTCCAGGCAATATTTTTGTGAATATTTGGTGCACCATCTCTAGCTAGTCACATCACTCCAATAGCTAGTTGACAAGAAGTGTACAAAACATTTCAGTTATTGTCCTATCAATGTACCATACAATTGTAACATGCTCTCCGAGCTTTTCTCTCATTGCCCTCTCCAATAAAGGCAATCGTACCATACATCACCTCTATCATTGTGTATCTAATTTCAGTGAATGATTAGCCTGCTTTGTGCAGCAAATTGAATAAATTTTTACTTGAAATATCAAGGTAGAGTGATAACATTGACTGGAGTTGGGAATGTGGGTTTTGAGAACAATTATATCTGCTGCTATTTGATAAATGATAAACCACAGTCATCAATGGTGCCATGGCTGGAGGAAGTAATCCATATGAGAAAGGTCAGGAGGCCAAGGAAACTGCTGAGTTAATGGAAAAGTAAATCGGAGAAGTCACGAGGTAAAGCAAACCTAGAACAATTTGAAAGGAATCTCAGAAAGCTATAAACACAGCTTTGATAGGATGCCATATGTTAGTGATTTGTATGAAATTTTATGATGACTAAAGACTAAAGAAAGGAGTTGTAATGAAAATGCTGAAAACCTTGTTGCATGTCAGAGATTATATCAGAACTAACATAGTTAAATATACATGCAAAAAATAGTAATAGAAAGATAATCAGATAGTAACCGAAGTCTGACACAAAAAGCAGAGGAATTGACAGTGAGATTAAAGAGATGCAACAAGGCAGCACTGAGTTGAAATACATATATCTCAAAGAGAGCATGAGAAATATTATTATTAGCAGCAATACAGCTACAGGAACCTTTGACACAGTAAAATGTCCTAAGGCAATCCATTAGCATACTTAAAGAATTGATTGTCATTACAAAGAGGGAGATATCAGGGGAACAGGTCTTACAAGTTGGTCAAAGGAACTAGTAATAAGGACTATTTTAGAACAGGATAAAATAATGGAAAGCCGAGTTTAGGGTTGTGAAGGCAGTGCTGCTGCTGATGGACTAAGGAATAGGAGATGCGGAATAGGGGTGAAGAGCTGTTGAGCTGGAAAGTAAGTCAGAATCAGGTTTAAATTATCACCAGCATGTGTCGTGAAAATTGTTAACTTAGCAGCAGCAGTTCAATGCAATACATAATCTAGAACAAGAAAAAAATAAATTTCTAAATTAATTACAGTATATGTATAATGAATAGATTAAAAATCATGCAAAAACAGAAATAATATATATTAAAAAAGTGAGGCTGTGTTCACGGGATCAATGTTCATTTAGGAATTGGATGGCTGAGGGAAGAAGCTGTTTCTGAATCGCTGGGTGTGTGGCTTCAGGCTTTTGTATTTCCTACCTGATGCTAACAGTGAGAAAAGGGTATGTCCTGGGTGCTGGAGATCCTTAATAACGGATGCTGCCTTTCTGAGACACTGCTCCTTGAAGATGCCTTGGGTACTTTGTAGGCTAGTCCCCAAGATGGAGCCGACTAAATATGCAACCCTCTGCAGCTTCTTTCAGTCCTGTGCAGTAGTCCCCCTATACCAGAGAGTGATGCAGCCTGTCAGAATGCTCTCCACGGTACAACTATAGAAGTTTTTGAGTGTTTTTGTTGACATACCAAATCTCTTCAAACTCCTAATGAAGTTTAGATGCTGTCTTGCCTTCTTTATACTGTATCGATATGTTGGGACCAGGTTAGATCCTCAGAGATCTTGACACCCAGGAACATGAAACTGCTCACTCTCTCCACTTCTGATCCCTCTATGAGGATTGGTATGCGTTCCTTCATCTTACCCTTCCTGAAGTTCACAATCAGCTCTTTCGTCTTACTGACGTTGAGTGCCAGGATGTCGCTGCAACATCACTGCACTAGTTGGTATATCTCGCTCCTGTATGCCCTCTCATTTCCACCTGAGGTTCTACCAACAGTGGTTGTATCATCAGCACATTTATAGATGGTATTTCAGCTATGCCTAGCCACACAGTCATGGGTATAGAGAAAATAGAGCGATGAGCTAAGAATATACTATAAGGCGCACCAGTGTTGATTGTCAGTGAGGAGGAGATATTATCACCAATCTGCACAGATTGTGGTCTTCCAGTTAGGAAGTCGAGGATCTAATTGCAGAGGGAGGTACAGAGGTCCAGGTTTTGTAACTTCTCAATCAAAATTGTGGGAATGATAGTGTTAAGTGCTGAGCTGTAAGTCGATGAACAGCATCCTGACGTAGATGTTTGTATTGTCCAGGTGGTCTGAGGCTGTGTGAAGAGCCATTGAGCTTGTGTTGGTCTATTGTGGCAATAGACAAACTGAAGTGGGTCCATGTCCTTGCTGACACAGTTCAGCATAGTTATGACCAACCTCTCAAAGCATTTCATCACTGTAGATGTGAGTGCTACTGGGTGATAGTCATTAAGGCAGCTCACATTATTCTTCTTAGGCACTGGTATAATTGTTGCCTTTTTGAAGCAAGTGTGAACTTCCGCCCGTAGCAGTGAGAGGTTGAAACTGTCCTTGAATACTTCCAGCAGTTGGTTGGCACAAGTTTTCAGAGCCTTGCCACGTACTCCATCAGGACATTCCACTTTGTGAGGGTCCACCCTCTTTAAAGACAGCCTAACATTGGTCTCCGAAAGAGAGATCACAGGGTCACTGGGTGCAGCAGGGATCTTCACAGCTGTGGTTATATTCTTCCTTTCAGAGCAGGCATAGGAGGCATTGAGTTCATCTGGTAGTGAAGCATCACTGCCATTCTTGTTATTGGGTTTCACTTTGTAGGAAGTAATGTCTTGCAAACCCTGCCAGTGCTGTTGTACATCCGATGTCGTCTCCAACCTCGTTCGAAATTGTCTCTTCACCCTTGAAAGAGCCCTCCGCAAGTGAAGGAGTGGAAGCAGGAGGATCTCATATGGAAACTTTTGAATGGCTGTAGTGCTGAAGATGGTATAAATAAAGATAAGGTCACAAGGAGATTTAAACTTCAGACCAAAGAATTAAATAAACTTAAATAAAGCTACTTCACCTTTGAATATCTACTGGCTCTTTTGAAGACTGAGCTAGTTGATCCCTGATCTTTCCCCACATCTCTGAAAAATATATAATTAAGTAATTTATACTTAAGCATGATTGAATCTAAATCCATAACCATATTAGGCAGTGTGTATTTGTTGCTTAAACAAAAAAGCCACCTCTTGCTCTTTTGCCCGGTAATTTAAGCTTGTGACTCCAAGAAAACATTAGCTGGAAAATTAGTGGCATAACATAACCTGCTTGTTATCCATCCCGAGGATGGGCAAGAGGTATATTCAGAGGGACAGAGGGAGAAAAAGGAGAGTGAGAGAAAGAATGTGTGCATAAAAATGAGTAACAGCTCTCGGCTCTATCCCTTCCCCTCCTGTCTTCTCCTATCATTTTGCATCTCCCCCTCCCCCTCCAGCTTTCAAATCCCTTACTCACTCTTCCTTCAGTTAGTCCTGATGAAGGGTCTCGGCCTGAAACGTCGACTGCGCCTCTTCCTATAGATGCTGCTTGGCCTGCTGCGTTCACCAGCAACTTTGATGTGTGCTGCTTGTTATCTATCGCTTTAGATCTGGCATAATTTCAGACACAATATGTAGACAGGCTGATTAGTGGGGAGACCATACTGGACTAATATGAGGCAATGAATCTGATCAGGTGACAGATCTTTTGTTAGGCAAGCATTTTGGAGACAGTGACCACAACTCCCATATTTACCATAGCCTTGCATAGGAGCAGATGGAATGGGAAAACATTTAATTGGGGAAGGGCTACTTATAATGCTATTAGGCAGGAACTTGGCAGTGTAAACTGAGAACAGGTGTTCCCAGGGAAATCTACAATGGACATGCGGAGGTTTTTTTAGGGACACTTTGCAAGGAGTTCTGGACACACTTTCCCATTGAGGCAAGGAAAGAATGGTAGGATGAAGGAACCATTGTTGACAAGTGAAGTGGAGCATTTAGTGATAAGGGAAAAGGAAGCATAAGATGATAGGAGATGTAGATAAAGTGAATATGTTCCTAAGGTGGAAATGGCTAATACAAGAGGGTAATGATTGTAAGATATGGATCTATTTCTTTTAGAGGAATGACAAGCTCTCCCGCTCTCCCAGCACTACGTATCAAGCTGTTGTTTATGCATGCACATTGTTCTCTCTCTCTCATTGCAATGTGAATACTCCAGTTAAACACATCTCTGGTGTGCATGCTTTTATTGAATTGGTATGTAGTTGTGCACCGACACGACAAATTGGCGACGTGTACGAACCTGAATGTCAGAAAATATCATCAACTGCACTGACATTTACGGGATGAAACAGCGAGAGTTAAACAGCATGAGAAAGCCATCAAAGATATTAACAAAGGCATAGGACACAGTGAAAGATACATTGAATTTAAAGTGAAAATATTGTGGCAATGGCTGCAGTCGGGGAAATTGACAAATTTGATAGCACTAATGAAGGCTGAGAGTCATATACCAAGAGTGTGGAATTGTATTGTAATGCAAACAATGTGGAGGAGCAAAAGAAAGCCCCTACACATCTTAGCTTAATGGGTGCAAGGGCGTACAGTCTCTTACACAACTTAGCAACCCCTGAAAAGGCAACAAGCAAGACGTTCAATGAAATTGTTCCAATTTTACAGAATCACTTGAGCCCTAAGCCACTGATAATAGCTGAGGGATTTAGGTTTTACAAAAGGAACCAGTCGAAAGACGAAAGCCTTTCTGAATACATTCTAGAACTGTGCAAACTTTCCTAGTACTGTGACATTAGAGATAGACTTCCTGATGCATTAATGAACAGGCTTGTATGTGGCATGCATAGTCAAAGCACTTCAAAGAAGCTAATGCCAAAAAGAGACCTAACCCCTTGGAAGAGGAGCTTAGGAGGAGACAATGGCACCTAATGGCAACTCCTTTGCTTGCAACTTCAGAAACTGCTCTATTTCCATCTTTAATATCTCTATTTTTCCCTTTCAGGGTTCTTTTGAAGAACCTGACCTGGAGTTACACGCTGACTTCGGTTCTTGCGGGAATGGGACCTGCTCTCGGGGTTTCACAACTGGCCATTATTCGATATGCCAAGGACACAGTTTAAGAGATTAGCTCACCTTCAGAGTTCCAGAATCTCTTGGTTTAGGACCAAAGGTTGGTGTCTCTGCAGGAATGCAGTGTGTCGTGGGAGACAGTAGATTGAAAACAGCGAGCTGGTTGCTGACTATGTGCGCAGAGACCCAAGTACTTTGGACATAGAGCTTGGACAAAATGACACAACAGACTTTTAACATCGTAAATCAGCGAGTTGTTTGTTATGTCTCTGTGAAACAGAGACACCTCTTTCACACTTATTTGGGAGAGAGAGAGAGCGCCTGAGGTCTGTTGAATACCAGGTGAATGAATAGTCTTTGGGGTACTGCAAGTCTGTGTCTTTGCTGGTGCTTTGCTGCATGCTTGAGTGCTCCGTGGTGGGTTCTGATGCATTTTTTTGCTGGTGTGGGAGGGGGGATTGTTGATTTGCTGCTGCTTACATGTGGGAAGGGGAAGCTTGGGTGGGGGGTTGGCTTTGAGGTTCTAACATTTAACTGTCTCTCATTCCTTGGGGGCACTCCTCTGTTTTTGTGGATGGTTGTGAAGAAAAAGTGTTTCAGGATGTATATTGTATACATTTCTCTAACATTAAATGTACTTTTTTAAACCTTTGAAACCTTAGAATGGGAATTGACCATTGCAATATCATTAGAAACTGCAGCAAAAGATGCAGCAGAACTCAAGAAAAGGAGGTTAGAATGTGAAATGCACAAAAAGTCCCTGAATAGTCCAAAAAACTAAAAATGGCAAATCCTCCCATGAGGCACATGACTGCTGGTTGATAGAAAAAGTCTGCCGAAAGTGTTACAGACAAGGTCACGTAGAGAGAGTGTGCAATGCAAACAAAAGGCATAACTGAGTGAAAAGTCTAAAACACAAAACTAAGCAAATGTATAAAGTTACTGAATGTAAAACAGAATCAGACAACAAAGAGTCTGATAAAGGTGAACTGTCATGCCAAGAACTACATAATATTACAAAAGTAGATCACAATATAACATGGATCACAAACAAGTGTCCCCCGCTTTTCGAACGTTTGCTTTACGAAACCTTACTGTTACGAAAGACCTACATTAGTACCCTGTTTTCACTAACAGAAGATGTTTTCACTGTTACGAAAAAAAAGCAGCGCGTGATAAAAAATCAGCGCGCAATAAAAGGCAGCACGCACCCCGAGCAGCTGCTCTCCCCCGGATTTGGAACGACATTCTTGCCGGCATTGCTTAAACACGTGCCTGTGAGCAGCCGTTTGCAAGATGAGTTCTATGGTATCGGAAAAGCCTGAAAGAGCTCATAAGGGTGTTACACTTAATGTAAAACTAGACATAATTAAGCGTTTCGATCGTGGTGAACGAAGTAAGGACAAAGTGAGTTTGGCTTGTGGAAGCTGACGAACATGATGTTGAAGAGGTTTTAGCATCCTATAACCAAGAACTGACAGATGAAGAGCTGATGCAATTGGAAGAAAAAAGGATAACAATCGAAACCGAATGAGTAATGGTAAAGTACGACTTTAATTTTGAAAGGGTACATCGGTTTAGGGGATATTTGCAGGATGGCTTGAGTCCTTACAAAGAACTGTGTAATAGAAAAATGTGCGAGGCGCAGCAGTCAAGCAAACTTTTCACATCGGCCACAGCAGACAACGAACCTTGACCTTCGACATCGAGGCGAGCAGTCATAGGAGAAGATGAGCTGCCTGCTCTAATGGAAACAGACGACGAGATGTCACCCCAGTGTCCCACCACCCCAACCCCCAGGCCGCGGACAGATACCGATTCGCGGAGATTGCAATGGTAGCCAGGAGGCACACAGCACATCTTTAAGAAAAAAGCCGAAATAAACATGCTAATTAAGTAGGTGCCACCCGACACATAATTGTTGGCCCAGATCAGAGATGACACAATCAGAAATCGGCACTGATCTGGGCCGACAATTACGTAACAGGCGACACCTAATTAATTAGCATTTTTGTTTGTCTTTTTTCTTAAAGATGTACTGTGTGCCTTCCGGCTACCGCTGGACCCCTGCATGCCTCGTGGCAATGTATTGCTTGGCGGCCTGGAGGGTGGCGGCCACTGCACCACCCAACCTGCGACGACTCAGATTAAACACACCATCATCCGTGTGCTTGGCGCTTTCTTCCTAATTCTGGTAAGTGATACTACACTGTACATACATTATTTCTACTTTATATAGGCTGTGTATTTTTACGTGTTATTTGGTATGATTTGGCAGCTTCATAGCTTAAAGGTTACTGTAGAGCGCTTGTGCCGTGTTTTTGCCGATGGCGCTTACGTGAGATTTTCTGCCGACGATGCTTGCATGAGATTTTCGCTACGGAGAACAGTTCAGTAATGATTGTGGAAAAGTATTTCTACTTTATATAGGCTGTGTATTTATCATATCATTCCTGCTTTTACTATATGTTACTGTTATTTTAGGTTTTATGTGTTATTTGGCATGACTTGGTAAGTTATTTTTGGGTCTGCGAACGCTCACAAAATTTTCCCATATAAATAAATGGTAATTGCTTCTTCGCTTTACAACATTTCGGTTTAAGAACCGTTTCATAGGAACGCTTTACCTTCAGATGGTGGGGGAAACCTGTAGATGCATCTGGTGTAAAACTGAAAGTGGAGCCGAATACAGGGTCAGCTTTGTATATAATCCCAGAGGCTGACTGCAATAGACTGTTTTCCAAGATACTATTAGAGAACAATTCAATGATGCTAAAGACCTACAAAGGTGAAACAGTTTTGCCCAAAAGCAACATGAAAGTGAAGGTGACGTATGGAGGCCTAACACAGCAGTTAGAGCTTTATGTATTGGAAAGTGGAGGACCAGCACTTTCCGGACATGAATGGTTGAGGAAAATCCAACTAGATTGGCACTCAGTTAGAGCTTTCAGTGTGGCATCAGCAACCCAAATGGGAGCACTAACCAGAGACCGGCAGAGCTGGTTAATGCTATTGAGAAGGTGTTTGAGAAGGGGATTGGCAAACTCAAGGGCATGAAGGCCAGAATTGAACTGGCCTTCACCAAGCAACACCAAGATTCCATAAAGTGCATCCAGTGCCTTATGCACTACGTCCTAAAGTGGATGCTGAATTACTGAACTTGGAGGTGGCTGGAATTCTCTCCAAGTTTGAGTGGAGTGATTGGGCCACACCCATTGTCCCTGTGATCAAGAAAGTGAAGGCTGGAGCCACTCGTATATGTGGGGATTTCAAGCTGAGCTTAAACCTGGTGTTGCCCCAAATAGAAGACATTGTTGCATCTTTGGCAGGCAGGGAGAGGTTTTCAAAGATTGACTTGTCACAAGTCTATCTACAAATGGAGATCGAGGAGTCAAGCAGGAAGTTCCTCACAGACAACAAACACAAGGGATTGTTCCAGTATAATCATCTCGTCTTTGACGTTGCATCAGCTTCCGCAGTTTAGCAAAGAGCAATGGACCAAGTGCTCCAAGATATCACAGGAACACAATATTCACTTGATGACAGCATCCTGACCAGCAAGAATAATAAAGAGCACCTCCAGAACCTTGCTAAAATGCTTACCAGGCTGAGTGAGTATGGTTTGCGCACAAAGAGAAAGAAATGTGAATTTTTCTGAAATGAAATCTCATATTGTGGACAAGTCATTGACAAGCATTGGTTACATAAGTCATAAGAAAAGACTGAAGCAGTGCTACAAGCACCCAACAGAAAATGTGTAACAATAGACAATAAACAATAGGAGCAGGAGTAGGCCCTTTGGCCCTTCGAGCCAGCACCGCCATTCACTGTGATCATGGCTGATCATCCACAATCAGTACCCTGTTCCTGCCTTATCCCCATATCTCTTGACTCCGCTATCTTTAAAAGAGCTCTATCTAACTTTTTCTTGATAGAATACAGAGAATTGGCCTCCACTGCCTTCTGAGGCAGAGCATTCCACAGATCCACAACCCTCTGTGTGAAAAAGTTTTTCCTTAACTCAGTTCTAAATGGTCTACCCCTTGTTCTTAAACTGTGGCCTCTGGATCTGGGCTCGCCCAACATCAGAAACATGTTTCCTGCCTCTAGCGTGTCCAATCCCTTAATAATCTTATATGTTTCAATCAGATCCCCTCTCATCCTTCTAAATTCCAGTGTATACAAGCCCAATCGCTCCAATCTTTCAATATATGACATTCCTGCCATCCCTGGAATTAACCCAGTGAACCTATGCTGCACTCCCTCCATAGCAAGAATGTCCTTCCTCAAATTTGGAGACCAAAACTGCACACAATACTCCAGGTGTGGTCTCACCAGGGCCTTATATAACTGCAGAAGGACCTCTTTGCTCCTATACTCAACTCCCCATGTTATGAAGGCCAACATGACATTAGCTTTCTTCACTGCCTGCTGCACCTGCATGCTTACTTTCAGTGACTGATGAACAAGGACACCCAGATCTTGTTGTACTTCCCCTTTTCCTAACTTGACACCATTCAGATAGTAATCTGCCTTCCTGTTCTTGCCACCAAAGTGGATAACCTCACATTTATCCACATTAAACTGCATCTGCCATGTAACAAGCCAGGTTATACTTGGCTACAATGGTGCACCCATTGAACACACTGTTACAGACAGGAGCAAAGTGGGAATGGTCGGAAAGATGTGAAAAAGCATTCAGGGAAACAAAGAGACCAATAACATCTGAAGAACTGCTCACCCATTATGGCCTATCCCTGCCCATCAGACTGGCATGCAAATCTTATGGCATTGGTGCTGTTTTGTCACACATTATGAAAGATGATCTGAACGCACGATTGCATTTGCTTCAGGATCACTAACAAGTGCAGAACGCAACTACAAACAGATCGACTGAGAAGCTCTTTGTCTAATATGGGGGAAAAAGAAGTTCCACTAATCCCTCTATGGGAAAAAGTTTACACTAGTGACAGATCACCAGTCATGTTCAATCCCAGGAGGGAATTCCAGTGATGACTGCTACCCAGTTTTAATGTTGGGCACCATGATTATAAGCTCACTCATGTGACATAGAATTCAAGGGTACCAAACAACATAGCAACACTGATGGCTTTTCACATCTTGCACTATTGACAAGTGAAGAAGAAAAGTCTTCATACTGTGACCCAGCAGAAGTGTTTCACACTGCATTGGTGGATCAGTTGCTGGTAACAAATTCTGAAACACAAAAGAAAAAAAGGAATGAACTGACATTGTCAAAAGTCTATGAAATCACTATGTAAGGATGACCAGCTCATGGTAACCCTATGGTTGCAGAGTTCTCAGCTAGATGAAAACAACTGTCAATATGCCAAAGAAAGCTGAAGTATGGATCTTGACACAACCACAGATTTGGCAGCTAAGCAGATACGGCAATTGCACTTGTAAATATGCACATGTCAGCTAATTATTATTTCATTGTGATGGTATTTAACTCCATTCTTCTCATTGTCGTGCTTGTTGAGACTTGAGCAAAGCACAGCAACGTTTTGCTGCCCGCTTGCATTTGGCCTTGTCTGAGAAATTGGAATGTCGAGTCACCTGACTCTGAAGACTAGTGGTATTTGTTTTATATTCAGTTATTCCTTTCAGCTACAGTGTTGGCTTCATTTTCCATTTGAGTGTTTTAGTTAATGGCTTTGTTTGGCCTAGTATTTATTGTTTTCTTTTTCCTCTAAATCTGTTCTCATTAAAATCTGTGGACTATCTACCAGCTTCAGTATTTCTCGCAACGCACTTGGGCCGTATCCAAATATAGTGACTGATCTTGTGTTGATCTTGATCTAAACAGCGCACCAGCGTGTTAGAAAATATGCATGAAGGACACTTGGGTACAGTCAAGATGAAGTGTCTTGCCTGGAGCTACATGTGGTGGCCGGGAATAGATAAATAGATTGAAGACTTGGTCAGAAGCTGATTGGGATGTCAAGAAGTTCAAAATGCACCGCCATAGGCACTGTTATACCCATGGGAGTGGCTGTCATCATCATGACAAAGAATACATATTGATTTTGCTAGGCCGTTCATGGACTCCATGTTTCTGATTGCTGTGAATGCTTTTTCGAAGTGGCCAGAGGATATAGCAATGAAGTCAACAACCTCAGCAAAGACTGTCTCCGCTCTGAGGACTACTTTCACCAGAAATGGCTTACCAGAACTAATTATGGACTACAGACCAAATTAAAAATCAGAAGAATTCCAACTGTTCGTGAAGAAAAATGTCATCAGACATTTCAAGCCAGCTCCTCAACCACCCAGCAATGAATGGGTTAGCTGAAATGTTTATCCAAACCTTCAATATGTCCATTCAAGCAATGGACAAGAAGGACATTTCTCTACAGCACAAGATGAAGAATGGTGGCCGATTAGGAAAAGGTGAGGTGCAACGAGACCTGGGTGTCATTATACACCAGTCATTGAAAGTGGGCATGCAGGTACAGCAGGCAGTGAAAAAGGCGAATGGTATGCTGGCATTTATAGCGAGAGGATTCGAGTACAGGAGCAAGGAGGTACTACTGCAGTTGTACAAGGCCTTGGTGAGACCACACCTGGAGTATTGTGTGCAGTTTTGGTCCCCTAATCTGAGGAAAGACATCTTTGCCATAGAGGGAGTACAAAGAAGGTTCACCAGATTGATTCCTGGGATGGCAGGACTTTCATATGAAGAAAGCCTGGATGAACTGGGCTTGTACTCGTTGGAATTTAGAAGATTGAGGGGGGATCTGATTGAAACATATAAGATCCTAAAGGGATTGGACAGGCTAGATGCAGGAAGATTGTTCCCGATGTTGGGGAAGTCCAGAACGAGGGGTCACAGCTTGATGATAGAGGGGAAGCCTTTTAGGACCGAGATTAGGAAAAACTTCTTCGCACAGAGAGTGGTGAATCTGTGGAATTCTCTGCCACAGGAAACTGTTGAGGCCAGTTCATTGGCTATGTTTAAGAGGGAGTTAGATATGGCCCTTGTGGCTACAGGGGTCAGGAGGTATGGAGGGAAGGCTGGGGCGGGGTTCTGAGTTGGATGATCAGCCATGATCATAATAAGTGGCGGTGCAGGCTCGAAGGGCCGAATGGCCTACTCCTGCACCTATTTTCTATGTTTCTATGTTTTTATGACAGCGTAAACGCGAGAAAATCTGCAGATGCTGGAAATTCAAGCAACACACATAGAAGTTGTCCTACGTGACTCCCTTGTCCATTCGCTCCCCCCATGCCTCCCCTCCGATCTCCCTCCTGGCACTTATCCTTGCAAGCAGAACAAGTGCTACACATGCCCTTACACTTCCTTCCTTACCACCATTCAGGGCCCTAGACAGTCCTTCCAGGTGAGGCGACACTTCACCTGTGAGTCGGCTGGGGTGATATACTGCGTCCGGTGCTCCTGATGCGGCCTTCTATATATTGGCGAGACCCGACGCAGGCTGGGAGACCATTTCGCTGAGCACCTATGCTCTGTCCACCAGAGAAAGCAGGATCTCCCAGCGGCCACACATTTTAATTCCACGTCCCATTCCCATTCTGATATGTCTATCCACGGCCTCCTCTACTGTCAAGATGAAACCACACTCAGGTTGGAGAAACAACACCTTACATTCCGTCTGAGTAGCCTCCAACCTGATGGCATGACCATTGACTTCTCAAACATTCCGCTAATGCCCCAACTCCCCCTTGTACCCCATCCGTTATTTATTTATATATATTCTTTTTCTCTCTCTCCTTTTTCTCCCTCCGTCCCTCTCACTATACTCCTTGCCCATCCTCTGGGTTTTTCTCCCCCTCCACTTTTCTTTTTCCCTAGGCATCCTGTCCCATGATCCTCTCATATCCCATTTGCCAATCAACTGTCCAGCTGTTGGCTCCATCACTCCCTCTCCTGTCTTCTCCTATCATTTTGGATCTCCCCTTCCCCCTCCCACTTTCAAATCTCTTACTAGCTCTTCCTTCAGTTAGTCCTGACGAAGGGTCTCAGCCCGAAATGTCGACTGTACCTCTTCCTGGAGATGCCGCCTGGCTGCTGCGTTCACCAGCAACTTTTATGTGTGTTACAAGATGACAACTTCCTTTTTGTGTCTTGGAACTCTGTTCATGTGATGTAAAATCAAAACACCTGCAAAGCTGTTCATGCGCAGGGATCTGAGATCTCGCATAGACCTAATGAAACCAGATCTATGGAGGGAAGTACAGAATAAACAGTTCAGAAAGTTGCCAATTGAAGCAGCAAGGAGCTTCGAGATTGGATAGGAAGTCCTAGCGTGTGATTACTGAGAAAACAAGCGGACACCCGGTGGAATAGTTACAAGAACTGGACCAGTACACAGTGGATGTTGGCGATCAGACATAGATACGTCATATGGACCAGATACTGGATGCTCAGCTGAAGAGCACATCTGAGTCGATCGCATCCAACAAGATGGACACATTACAATCACTGGAATTACCTCTCAATGGTGATCACGTCACTGACACCAACGTGATTCTGGAAACCGAGAACATTGTCTTAGACAAGACACCTGCCAAACCTGATACTACTCCACAGGTCCAGAGGCGCTATCCTGAAAGCAATAGAGCACCATCCAAAATACTGAATCTTTAGAACTGTGAAGTTAGTTGTGGACTGTTATTGTGAAAGCATGTTTATTTGAAATATGGGTTTATGAAAGGGAAATTAAATGTTTTGTACATATACATTTTACGTTGCATTAATTTAAAGAGAGAGGAAGTGTAATGTATGGACCAATTCCTTTAGAGCAATGACTACCCCCCCCCAACTTAGCACTATGTATTGAGATGTTGTCTATGCATGCACATTGTTCTCTCTCTCTCTCTTATTGCAATGTGAATACACCAGTTAAAGCCACCTCCCACACGCATGCTTTTATTTAATTGATACACTATGTAGTTGTGCACAGACACAACAATAGCTTCAATGTGATTTGAAAAAAGTATAGGGGGGGGGATGTCAGATGAAGGTCTTTTACACAGAGAGTGTTACATTTTTGCAGGGGGTATTGGTAGCTGTAGATGCGTTAGGGACACTTAAGAGTCTCCCAGATAGGCACAATGGAGCGTGATGGTGGAGGGAAGGGTTAAATTGGTATTGGAGATGCTCGACACAATGTCATGGGCTGAAAGACGCTGTATTGGTATTGGTTTATTCATTTATTATTGTCACATGTACCAAGAATCAGTACAAAGCTTGACTTGCACACTGTTCATACAGACCAAATTATTACTCAGGGCCTTGATCTGGAATAAAGTAAACCAATAGCAATGCAGAATGAAGTGTAGAATCTTCTGAATAAATACAGTGTAGGTTAACAATCAACCATAAATACAAGGTCACAGAAAGGTAGAATGTAAGACCAAGTGTCCATCTTGACAAGAGTCTGCTAACAGTCAGATAGAAGCTGTCCTTGAGCCTGGTGGTAGGTGCTTTTAGATTTTTGTATCTTCTGCCCAAGGAGAGAGGTAAGAGAGAATATTTGAGATGAGTGGGGTCTTTGATTATGTTGACTGCCTTGGTAAGGTAACGAGAAGTATAATCTGTAGAGGGGAGACTGGTTCCTGTGTGGTGCTCAGCTGTGTCCAAACTCTCTGCATTTTCCTGTGGTCATGTGCAAAGTAATTGTCATACCAGGCCATTATACATCTACACTGAATGCTTTCTGAGATACATTGGTAAAAATTGGTAAGAGTCAATGGGGACATGCTAAGTTTCTTTAGCTTCCTGAGGAAATAGATGTTGGTGACTTTTCTTGGCGGTGATATCAACGTGATTGGACCAGGACAGGCTATTTGTGATGCTCACACCTAGGAACTTGAAGTTCTCAACCTTCTTGACACCAACACTGTTTATAAAGAGGGGAGCATGTACATTACCTCCCTTTCTGAAGTCAATGACGTAAGCAGAGTTATTTCTGCCTATCCTTATCTATTGTAGTCTGTTGAATATTCTATCATAAAGTTGATGGTAGATATTACAACTGTATTGGTAGTGTAGCATACAGAAGTAGTGATTGGAAGATTGGTATTAGGTTCCCACTGCTATCTGTAAGGATTTTGTACGTACTCCCTGTGACCATGTGGGTTTCCTCTGAGTGCTCCAGTTTCCTCCCACAATTTCAAAAAGTCATACGAGTTAGGGTTAGTAAGTTGTGGAAATGTTATACTGGTGCTAGAAGCAAGGAGGTTCTTGCAGACCCCCAGCACAACCTCAGATTGTATTGGTTGTTGATGCATACACTGTATATTTCAATCATTTGATGTACATGTGATGAATAAAGCTAATATAAATCTTAAACTGGACACAGAAAGATGGCATGAAAATAACCTGCCATGTTAATATAGTGGATTCTGGTTAGTTGGGACTAGTCTGGCCCAATGAAGTGTCTACCCCAGTTAGCTGAAATTTCATATAAGTATTTTAAAAGGTATAAAAAGACAAACTAAGTAACAAATTATGTATTTAAATGAAATACAGAACAAATTAAAACACTATTGCAGTACTATTAAACTGTGTATTAGTTCCTAATACTTATTGACGTAGAAATTCATTTTAACTGTAAATGAAAAAAGTTAGTGCAGATACCTAGCGATAATTTACTTCTTTTTTACTGTGCCATGGTCTGTTCATCATCAAGTTATGGTATTGTTGCACTGTTGTAACTATATGTTATAATTATGTGGTTTTTGTTAGTTCTTCAGTCTTGGTCTGTCCTGTGTTTTTGTGATATCACACTGGAGGAATATTGTATCATTTCTTAATGCATGCATTACTAAATGACAATAAAAGAGGACTGTGTGTCTTCATAATCTAATCTAATCTAATCTAATGGACTGCCTTCACAAAATGTTGTTGATGATTACATCCTCTAAATCCTCATTTTTGTTTTAACATTCAAGATGTTAACATTCAAGGTGAGAAACTGGCAAGAATTCAATAACTTCAAATTCTTCATAGTTTCTAACTTGTTGAAGTAGTGAAATCATTTCATTTTCACTCCTGGCCATATGTTGCATCTCCAAGCCTGGATGCTTGAAATCGCAGAAAACAATCAGCTCTGAATTGTCTTACTGATTATTTCTCGCCAATTATCAATGTCAAAAATTGCTGCTTTTGAACACAAACACGCAATTTAAAGCCTCTTCGATCGAAGCATGGTGTTGTGTTTAATAGCCATGAACTGCACATGAATAACGCTAATTAGAAACTGTTCAGCAATAGTCTCCTGCCCCAATTAAGCAGCATAGTGTCCCAAATAAAGAAGGGAATTCTGAGTATTTTCTCAATTAGATTCTGTTCTTTAAGGAGTTGTCTCAAATAAGCGACTGCCCCGATTAGACGATGGCCTAATTAATTGGAATTCACTGTAATTTGAAGTATGATCCCACTGGACAGATGCTCCAGATTACCACTTAGGCAATGTGGGAGAAAAGCATATCTAGCTTACAATAACATCCTTAGTTACAACAGTGAAATTACAGTGAAAGCAGGGATTCAATCTCTCTGGTAACAATAATCAAACCTGTTCTCAAAGCAATTTTTTGGTAGCCATGAGTCTTCATTGCAGAGATTTGAAATCAACATGGTTACACCGAATAATTGTTGTATGGTTATATGGTTAATGTTAAAAAGTAATATTACAATCTTTACACGAGTTAATATTAAAATGATTTCAATATTTAAAATGATTCAGTATAACTTGGCAACATTGCCACTGTATCTGCACATTTCAATCTCACAGCTCGTCAACAGCAATGTCCAAAAACAACAAAGCATTGTCCAGTTGAATTTTAGCCTTCTTTGTTGAAGACCTCTCTTGTATATTGCTTATCTATTAACTTCATTAACAAATTGAGGCTGAAATTTTAGTTAAAATTAGAAAGGTAGGCGTTAATTGACAGACACACAAGTCTCCTGCCATGCTTATTTATTAAAGTTCTATAAAAATACCATTTCCACTATGAGGGTTGCAGTGTTTCTTTGCTGCATCTAAAACAGATGGAAATTATTTGAAAGTATTTTCATTGATTTTCATTATAACAGTTCTTTACTCTCTGAGCACTTAACACAAAGTGCTCCTCATAAAAAGAAAGTTTCCATAGCTCTAGGATATCAGACTCATGAACATAAAGGAAAATGAAAAACACAATGCTGGGCTGCAGAATCCTAATAAATGTTTCAACCAGTGACTGAGGGCTAAAACATAAAATAAACATGTGCTGATAATATCCAATCATCAGAAGGAGATAATAGAATAATGATGGTAAATAGGAGTTAGTTTTATGCAACACACTGAAAAATTGCTGGTGAACGCAGCAGGCCAGGCAGCATCTATAGGAAGAGGTACAGTCGACGTTTTGGGCAGAGACCCTTCGTCAGGACTAACTGAAGGAAGAGTGAGTAAGAGATTTGAAAGCGGGGGGGGGGAGGGGGAGATCCGAAATGATAGGAGAAGACAGGAGGGGGAGGGATGGAGCTAAGATCTGGAAGGTTGATTGGCAAAAGGGATATGAGAGGATCATGGGACAGGAGGCCCAGAGTGAAAGGGGGAGGGAGGAGCCCAGAGGATGGGCAAGGAGTATAGTGGGAGAGGGATGGAGGGAGAAAAAGGAGAGAGAGAAAAAATTTAATAATAACAAAAAATAATAAATAAGTAATGGATGGTGTATGAAAGGGAGATGGGGCATTAACGGAGGTTAGAGAAGTCAGTGTTCATGCCATCAGGTTGGAGGCTACCCAGACGGAATATAAGGTGTTGTTCCTCCAACCTGAGTGTGGCTTCATCGTGACAGTAGAGGAGGCCGTGGATAGACATATCAGAATGGGAATGGATGTGGAATTAAAATGTGTGGCCACTGGGAGATCATGCTTTCTCTAGTGGACAGAGCATAGGTGTTCAGCGAAACGGTCTCCCAGCCTGCGTCGGGTCTCGCCAATATATAAAAGGCCACATCGGGAGCACCGAATGCAGTATATCACCCCAGCCGACTCACAGGTGAAGTGTTGCCTCACCTGGAAGGACTGTCTGGGGCCCTGAATGGTGGTAAGGAAGGAAATGTAAGGGCATGTGTAGCACTTGTTCCGCTTACAAGGATAAGTGCTGGGAGGGAGGTTGGTGGGAAGGGATGGGGGGGGGACGAATGGACAAGGGAGTCGCATAGGGAGCGATCCCTGTGGAAAGCGGGGGGGGGGAGGGAAAGATGTGCTAAGTGGTGGGATCCCGTTGGAGGTGGCGGAAGTTACGGAGAATAATATGTTGGACCCAGAGGCTGGTGGGGTGGTAGGTGAGGACAAGGGGAACCCTATTCCTAGTGGGGTGGCGGGAGGATGGGGTGAGAGCAGATGTGCGTGAAATGGGAGAGATGCGTTTGAGAGCAGAGTTGATGGTGGAGGAAGGGAAGCCCCTTTCTTTAAAAAAGGAGGACATCTCCTTCGTCCTGGAATGAAAAGCCTCATCCTGAGAGCAGATGCGGCGGAGACA
The DNA here is from genome assembly GCF_963921235.1 of Mobula hypostoma. Lineage (NCBI taxonomy): Eukaryota > Metazoa > Chordata > Chondrichthyes > Myliobatiformes > Myliobatidae > Mobula > Mobula hypostoma. The sequence continues at coordinate 64,847,319 of NC_086103.1, read as the reverse complement.
GAGGAATTGCGAGAAGGGGATGGCATTTTTGCAAGAGACAGGGTGAGAAGAGGAGCAGTCCAGGTTGCTGTGAGAGTCCGTAGGCTTATAGTAGATATCAGTAGATAAGCTGTCTCCAGAGATGGAGACAGAAAGATCAAGAAAGGGGAGGGAGGTGTCGGAAATGGACCAGGTAAACTTGGGGGCAGGGTGAAAGTTGGAGGCAAAGTTAGTGAAGTCAACGAGCTCAGCATGCATGCAGGAAGCAGCGCCAATGCAGTCATCAATGTAGCGAAGGAAAAGTGGGGGACGGATACCAGTATAGGCTTGGAACATGGATTGTTCCACAAAGCCAACAGAAAGACAGGCATAGCTGGGACCCATACGGATGCCCATGGCTACACCTTTAGTTTGGAGGAAGTGGGAGGAGCCAAAGGACAAATTATTAAGAGTAAGGACTAATTCCGCTAGACGGAGCACAGTGGTGGTAGAGGGGAACTAGTTAGGTCTGGAATCCAAAAAGAAGTGGAGAGTTTTAAGACCTTCCTGGTGGGGGTGGAAGTATATAAGGACTGGACATCCATGGTAAAAATAAAGCGGTGGGGGCCAGAGAACTTAAAATCATCGAAAAAATTCAGAGCGTGAGAAGTGTCACAAACATAGGTAGGAAGGGATTGAACAAGGGGGGATAAAACAGTGGTTGAGGTATGCAGAAATTAGTTCGGTGGGGCAGGAGCAAGCTGAGACAATAGGTCTACCTGGACAGGCATGTTTGCAGATCTTGGGTAGGAGGTAGAAATGGGAAGTGCAGGGTGTGGGAACTTTAAGGTTGGTAGCAGTGGATGGGAGTTCCCCTGATCGGATAAAGTTGGTGATGGTATGGGAGACAATGGCCTGGTGCTCCTTAGTGGGGTCATGATTGAGGGGTAAATAAGAGGAGGTATCCACGAGTTGTCGCTGTGCCTTGGCAAGGTAGTGGTCAGACTACAGCAGCACCCCCCTTATCGACGGGTTTTATAGTAAGGTTAGGATTAGCGCGGAGGGAGTGGAGAGCAGAGCGTTCGGAAGGAGTGAGGTTGGAATGGGAACAAGGTGCAGTAATGTCGAGACAGTTGATGTCCTGTCGGCAGTTAGCAATAAAGAGATCCAGAGCAGGCAGAAGACCAGAGGGGGGTGTCCATGAAGAGGAGGAGGGTTGAAGATGGGAGAAGGGGTCATCGGTGGGGGTGGGAGAGTTCTTGTTGAAGAAGTAGGCTCGAAGACGGAGCTGGCGAAAGAAGAGTTCAGCGTCATGGCGAATGCGGAACTCGCAGAGGTGTGGGCGAATGGGGGCAAAGGTGAGGCCCTTACTGAGGATAAAGCGCTCTGCTTCAGACAGCTGAAGGTCAGAGGGGGTGTCGATTAGTTTTATGACAGCTTGAACAAGTGAAGTACTTAAAACTATACCAACAAAATACAAGGTGGAAACAACAGGAATTCTGCAGATGCTGGAAATTCAAGCAACACACATCAAAGTTGCTGGTGAACGCAGCAGGCCAAGCAGCATCTATAGGAAGAGGCGCAGTCGACGTTTCAGGCCGAGACCCTTCGTCAGGACTAACTGAAGGAAGAGTGAGTAAGGGATTTGAAAGCTGGAGGGGGAGGGGGAGATGCAAAATGATAGGAGAAGACAGGAGGGGGAGGGATAGAGCCGAGAGCTGGACAGGTGATAGGCAAAAGGGGATACGAGAGGATCATGGGACAGGAGGTCCGGGAAGAAAGACAAGGGGGGAGGGGGGACCCAGAGGATGGGCAAGAGGTATATTCAGAGGGACAGAGGGAGAAAAAGGAGAGTGAGAGAAAGAATGTGTGCATAAGAATAAACTTCCCCCTCCCCCTCCAATTTTCAAATCCCTTACTCACTCTTCATTCAGTTAGTCCTGACAAAGGGTCTCGGCCTGAAACGTCGACTGCACCTCTTCCTACAGATGCTGCTTGGCCTGCTGCATTCACCAGCAACTTTGGTGGATATAAATAGAGTAATTTTACAGTTTAACTAACGACCACAAAGTGCTTGGGAAAAAAATGATGGAATTGAAAGTAGAAGAGATGCAGAATAACTTTGGCATACGTAATATCCAAACATGGAGAAAAATATTAAAGCAGGGCTTCTCAACCTGGTGTCCGTGGATCTGTCAGTAAACGGTAGGTGTCTGCGGACCCATTGGTAAACGGTAGGGGTCTATGGACCGTTGGTAAATGGTAGGGGTCCGTGGACCCATCGGTAACTGGTAGGGGTCTGTGGACCCATCAGTAAACGGGAGGGGCTTGTGGACCCGTCGGTAAATGGGAGGGGTCTATGGACCGTCGGTAAACGGTAGGAGTCTGTGGACTCGTCGGTAAATGGTAGGGATCTGTGGACCCGTCAGTAAATGGTAGGGGCCTGTGGACCCATTGGTAAATGGGAGGGGTCTGTGGACCCGTCGGTAAATGGGAGGGGCCTATGGACCCGTCTGTAAATGGTAGGTGTCCCTGGACTCGTCGGTAAACGGTAGGGATCTGTGGACCCGTTGGTAAATGGGAGGGGCCTGTGGACCCGTCGGTAAACAGTAGGGGTCTGTGGATCCGTCGGTAAATGGTAGGTGTCAACAGACCCGTCGGTAAACAGGAGGGGCCTGTGGACCCGTCGGTAAATTGTAGGGGTCTGTGGACCCGTCGGTAAACAGTAGGGGTCTGTGGACCCGTCGGTAAACGGGAGGGGCCTGTGGACCCGTCAGTAAATGGGAGGGGCCTGTGGACCCTTCGGTAAATGGTAGGGGTCTGTGGACCCGTCGGTAAATGGTAGGGGCCTGTGGACCCATTGGTAAACGGGAGGGGTCCGTGGACCAGACAGTAAACGGTAGGGGTCCGTGGACCTGGTGGTAAATGGTAGGATGCCATCTATCTGGCCAAGTAATAATAGTATCACTACATCTTAACTTCAGATATGGAAATTTCCTAAGCCCATTATGCCTCACCAATTTAGAACACCATAATTTACCACTTCGATATGATACCACTGAATTGTTTCTTTATTAGTTTCAAGACTTTGGCTTTTACAGATGTTTTAAAAACAGTTGTAAAACATGCAGTAGATACTGAGGCTTTGGGACTTCCAGAACAGAATAAATCCAGATTTAGTTTCTTATCTGTCCTGGGGTAACTGTCCTGGTTTAACTGTTGACTGGAATCCTACAGTTTCCTTTTGGAACATTGGCCCGTAAGAGGAAGGGACAACAAAGTTTTGTTGCTAATAAGTTCTGTCCTCTGAATGGAAGGACTAATTTTGATATTGCTGTGATAATACTCACCTTTCCACCTCACAATATGCTGCCTCTCCCTATCTATACTTAAATTGATTGCCAATACATACTGTTCTAAATTACATTTGAAGAAGGAACAAGATTGAGGAGGGATCCTGGCACCCATGACTCAAGGCAAGGCATGAAACGACACCTCCAAGGGCATATATGATACAATATTAACTTTACATTAAAGCATACTTCCCCTAGAATTTTCATCTCTACAACCTGATAGACATGGTAAGAACATTCTACAGTAACATTCTATACTTGCACAAACGCATGCATTAGAATGGGTAGAACATAAATTAATTTGGGAAGTTCCAGAACTAATTGGGATTTTCCTGCAGTCTCTAATACCTTTTAGTGTGAATATGTTTAGGGTTCTTGCCAGATATAGATCTCAAATTTGCAGAGTGACTGTGCTCACAGTTTAGACTTCTCACAAGTCCACTGGTACAGAATGAATTTCTTATAAATTGTCAACACTATGGTGCCCACCGCATTAACTGTTGCAGTTTCAATAGCAGCTTTAAATCTTTATTTTTTTAAATGATTAAATAAATGTAGATGCTTTGGGATGTTTCAACATTTAAGTGAATGTCTAAAGCATTCAATGTATTTTTGCATGCTTGATTGTCAGTTTGATAGCCAGCAAAGATGGAGGCATGTCTTCCCTGGCCGTCAAATCTTTTTCAGCTGCTTTATGGAACACACTTGTTTTGGCCCACCTGCATGTTAGTATTTCATTGTACAAGGCATGGCTGCACAGAAGCCCATGCCATTTAAGGTCAGGTTTGCTTTGGTCAGAAAGTTAAAATTTTGCTGATTCTGTTGGTCAACCATAAGTGTTGAAAACATAGACCATAAGCCCATAAGACATAGGAGCAGAATTAGGCCATTTGAACCATTAAGTCTGCTCTGCTGATCCTTTTCTCCCCTCCTCAACCCCACTCCTCAGCATTCTCCCCTTAACCTTTGATATCATGCCATGTCCAATCAAAAAGCTATCAAGCCACGTCTTAAATACACCCAGTTACCAGGCCTACACAGCTGTCTGTGGTAACAAATTCTACAAATTCACCACCCTCTGGCTAAAAAAATTTCTCCGCATTTCTATTTTAAATGGACACCCCTCTATCCTGAGGCTGTGCCCACTTGTCCTAGACTCCCCCACCATGGGAAACATCTTTTCCACATCTACTCTGTCTAGCCCTCTCGACATTCAAAATGTTGCAATAAGATCTCCCCTCATCCATCTAATTTCAAGTGATTAGAGATCCAGAGCCATCAAACGTTCCTCGTATGTTAACCCTTTCATTCCCGGAATCATCCTTGTGAACCTTCTTTGAAACCTTTCCAATGCCAGCACATTTTTTCTTAGATGTGGAGTCCAAAAACTGTTCACAATATTCAAGATGAGGCCTCACCAGTGCCTTATAAAGACTCAGCATCACACCCCTTTGCTTGTATTCTCGACATCTTGAAATGAATGCTAACATTGTATTTGCCTTCCTCAACACCAACTCTACTTGCAAGTTAACCTTTAGCACAAGGATTCCCAAGTCCCTTTGCATCTTATATTTTTGGATTTTCTCCCTATTTAAAAAATAGTCCACACATTTATTTCTAATACCTAAGTGCATTACCATGCATTTTCAAACATTGTATTTCATTCACAACTTTTTTTACCCATTCTCCTAATCTGTCTAATTCCTTCTTCAGCCTTCCTATTTCCTCAACACTACCTGCCCCTCCACCAATCTTCATATCATCTGCAAACTTGGCAACAAAGCTATCTATTCCATCATCTAAATTATTGATATACAGCATAAAAAAGTGGCCCCAACACCGACTCCTGTGGAACACCACTAGTCACTGGCAGCCAACCAGAGAAGGATCCTTTTATTCCCACTCGCTGTCTCCTACCACCCAGCCAATGCTCTAACCATGCCAGTAACGATTCTGTAATACCACGAGCACTTAACTTGGTATGTAGCCTCATGTGTGGCACCTTGTTGGAGGCATTTTGAAAATCCAATTCAACAACTTCCACATCATCTCCTTTATATATCCTATGTGTAACCTCCTCAAAGAATTCCAACAAATTCATCAGACAAGATTTTCCCTTAAGGAAACCATGCTGACTTTGTCCTATTTTGTCCTGTACCACCAAGTTATCCATAACTTAATCCTTAACAATTGACTCCAACATCTTCCCAACTACTGGGGTCAGATTAACTAGTCTATCATTTTCTTTCTGCTGCCTTCCTCCTTTCTTACAGAGTGGAGTGACATTTTCAATTTTCCAGTCCTCTGGCACCATGCCACAGCCCAATAATTTTTGAAATATCATTACTAATGCGTCCACAGTCTCTACCACTACCTCTTTCAGAACCCTAGGATGCAGTTCATCTGGTCATTGTGTCTGCTCTGCCATTCAATCATGGCTGATTTATTTTCCTTCTCAATCCCATTCACCTGCCCTTTTCCCTTAACCTTTGACACCCTCATTAATGACGAAACTATCAGTCTCTTTTTAAAATATACACAATAACTTTGCCTCCACAGCCATCTGAGGCAATGAATCACAGATCCACCACCCTCTGGCTCAAAGCATTCTTCCTCATAGAGAAGTACAGCACAGAAACAGGCCCTTTGGCCCATCTAGTCCATGCTGAAACCATTTAAACTGCCTACTCCCATCGACTTGCATTGGCCTCATCTCAGTTCTAAAGGGCCTCCCTTCTATTCTGAGGCGGTATACTTTGTTCCTAAACTGTCAGAAACATCCACATCCACACTATCTAGACCTTTCAATTTTTGATAGATTTCAGTGAGATTAGATTAGATTAGATTATGAGGACACTCAGTCCTAGTTTATTGTCATTTAGAAAAGCAGGCATTAAAAAACGATACGACATTCCTCCAGAATGATATCACAAGAAAACACAGGACAAACCAAGACTAAAACTGACAAAACCACATAATTATAGCATATAGTTACAACAGTGCAAAGCAATACCATAATTTGATAAAGAGCAGACTATGGGCACGGTAAAAAATAAAGTCTCAAAGTCCTGACAGACTCATCATCTCACGCAGGCGGCAGAAGGGAGTAACTCTCCCTGCCATGAACCTCCAAGCGCCGCCAACTTGCTGATGCAGCACCATTGGAAGCACTCGACCGCAGCAGACTCTGAGTCCATCCGAAAACTTCGAGCCTCCGACCAGCCCCTCCAACACAGCCTCTCCAAGCACCATCCTCTGCCGAGCGCTTCAAACCTGCCCCAGCCGCCGAGCAACAAGCAAAGCTGAGGACTCGAGGCCTTCTCCTCTGGAGATTCTGGACCACACAGTAGCAGCAGCAGCGAAGCAGGCATTTCAGAAGTTTCACCAGATGTTCCTCCATGAACTCATGTCTGTCTCCATCAAATCAGGATTGTGCATGGCACCCTACTTGACAAATAACAGACATCACCACCGGAGTGGCTGCTGCGAGCTGCGTAGCGCCGCCATCTTCCCTCCTCTCCCCCATTCTTCTAAACTCCAGCAAGTCTAAGTTCAGTGCTATCAAATTCTCCTCATGCATTAACTCTTTCATTTCTGGGATCATTCTCGTACATTCTTATCACAGGTAGCACATTCTTGTCCATTTTATTAAAATCCTGCATTAAATACTCTTGTTTTTAAGTGAATATATATCCTAATGTATCATTTCATGTCATTCAAACCTGGTATTAATTTATAGAATTAATCCATTATGAATAATTGCTTACTTTAGCCTCAATGTGTCCAAGATATTATGTTATGATATTTGAGTTATTTGGTTCAATGATTTGCCTTGATCATTTAATAATGTTTGCTTAGTAGTCTACAATAAAACTATAGCAATCAACTACAGATTAGATTGTTCAACTTTCTGCTGAGTTCATTTAATCTTTCTCTGAATTTTCTAGTTTATTGTCATTTGAATTTCAAAGGCAAATATGCAGAAATTTATGAAGCATGACTAGGATAATGATATGTGACATTTATAATTTGCTTATGAAAAAAAGTGATTCAGGGTTTTGAAATTGTATTCTGCTTTCATTTGGAAGTATGTTTTGAAATTTATTTTGCTTCAGACAGGGACCAAACATATGGTACTCATTAAGCTTGAATCCTATTAATGCCTTAGTGGCCACTTTTCTAACATCACAGCACTTCACCCTTTTATCAGTTCAATCATGACAGAATCAGAAAGCATATTCTACACAGTCTCTGCATTGTACTTAACCTGGCTGCATTGGAAAAGGCATCTGTGGTGCTGTCAGACTATCCCTTCGACTTTGCTGATGCCATTGCTAATCCAGTATCTTTTTCTTTTTAAATCTTTTTATTGAATAAGTATACAAAAAGGTAAACCATATAAACATTAATACAATGTTAAAATATAATAGAATTCCAGAAGGTATCAATACCAAAAAAAATACTACAAACAATGTAATTTAAACATAAAAAACCAAGATAACATAATAGTATACTAAATTTTATATATATATCAATGGAAAAAAAAGAAAAAAAAAACCCCCAAAAAAAACCCACCGTGCAACTAACTAAAAGCAAAGCAAAGCAATGGGCCAACTTGAAACCAAACAGAGTTAAACTTAAAATCACGTCCTCAATCCCGACCTCCTTTAAAAACAGTGAAAAAAAAACAAGAAGGGTATGTATTACATTAAATGAAAGTATCGAATAAAAGGTCCCCAAATCTGTTCAAATTTAAATGAAGAATCATAAAGGTTGCTTCTAATTTTCTCCAGATTCAAACATAAAATCGTCTGAGAGAACCAAAAAAAGGTAGTTGGAGCATTAAGCTCTTTCCAATGTTGTAAAATACACCTTTTCGCCATTAAAGTAAGAAATGCGATCATTCTACGGGCTGAAGGGGAAAGATTACTAGAAATTTTAGGAAGTCCAAAGATAGCAGTAATAGGGTGAGGAGAGATATCTATATTTAATACCTTAGAAATAATATTAAAAATATCTCTCCAAAAAGTTTCCAAAGTAGGACAAGACCAAAACATATGAGTTAAAGAGGCTATCTGCCCCAAACATCTATCACAAAAAGGATTAATATGCGAGTAAAAACGCGCTAACTTATCTTTGGACATATGTGCTCTATGAACCACTTTAAATTGAATTAGGGAATGTTTAGCACAAATAGAGGAAGTATTAACTAATTGTAAAATCTGCCCCCAATCATCCACAGAAATGGTGAGCCCCAATTCCTGTTCCCAATCTACCCTAATCTTATCAAATGGAGCTTTCCTAAGTTTCATAATAATATTATAAATCATAGCCGATGCACCTTTCTGACATGGATTGAGGTTAATTATCGAATCTAAAATATATGTAGGAGGAAGCATTGGAAAGGAAGAAAGTATAGTACTTAGGAAATTTCTAACTTGTAAATATCTAAAAAAATGTATTCTTGATAGCTAATCCAGTATCAAGGTCCAGTTTGTTTTTGTTCAGAGTATGAGGAAAGGAAATAAAATAAAATTAAAATTGTATTATATTGATTTACAGTAGAGGAGATTACTGAAGAATCAAAAGGCAATTAAACTAAAGAGAAAGATTTAAAGGCTACCCTTTGTTTATTTAAGGCTACAGCCTATTCTGCTTATCACTATAGTTTCCTATCTTGCTTTTCCTTGTTAAGCCTCAGAGTTACAACCTGATGCCCAAGTCTACTGACAATAGTACTCCATGTACTTACTTCATCGAAATGAACATGCTATTGCTTGTAGAAACCAAATGCAGAATTATCAAATTCACATCACCCCAATGTACCAAGTTTAACTAAATGTTGATGTGATGTGTACAGAAGCTTAGATTTATTTAGTAAATTGTACCAATGAATTGCACACAAATATATAGAAAAGTTGAGTTTGGAAAGTCAGTCAAAGTTTAGTAAAGGACTGAGATCAACAGAGAAGGCGATTCACTGTCATGACATTTGAAAATAAGTTAATTACATTTGGCCATAGTGTGGTAAAGAACCTAAAGCATAGATTGCAAACTTTCTCACAGTGGCTGCAAGTCATATACCTGGTTCATTTCAAAATAAAAACCTAAATAACTTTAAAAACATAAATTAATACTTTTTATTTAACTATATTAGTTGAAAAAAAAATCCTCTCCCTCACTTTGAAGTCAATGGACTCACTGTTCAAAAACCTGTTTTGGTAAAGGCTAAAGAGGGCAGATTTCCCAGAGTAACTTTAGAGAAATTGCAGGAAGTTGGTTTTCCAGCATTGAACTCCATGAGGAATCCTAGGTCAGAGTCTAGTCAGAGCAAAAGCAAGGGGATCACAGGAAGTGTAGGATTTCTTTGTCAGTGTATGATTGTCTAAGCAAGCCAGACTTATTGGGAATTAGACGGTGAAATAGTGGTGCTTCCATGGAGATCTGCCAATTCTTCTTGGGAAAATGTACATCCTTGAATGATGAAAATCAGGGAATAATATTGCACAGAAGGAAGCCATTTGGCATCTCATACTGACTATTTGGTAGAGCTAGTTAGACTCATTCCCTTGTTTTTCCCCCTGTAGTCCTGTGAATTATTTTCCTTCAAGTATTTATCCAATTATCTTTGGAAAGTTACTATTAAATCTGCTTCTACAGCCTTTCAGGCAGTCCCTTCCAGATCATAAAAACAAGCTGTGTAAAAAATGTTTCCTTATGTTGCTTCTGGTTCTTTTGCCAATCACCTTAACTCTGTCTTCTGATTATGGACCATTCTGCCAATTTCCTATCCATGCTGTTTATGTTTACTTAAAGTTTAGCATTAAAAGAATTTTTGAAAGAGAAGAGAAGATAGATCAGGAGAGATGTTTTGGAGGAACTCCAGAGTAGTCCTTAGTTGGAAGTGGCTATCCCAGAAAGAAGCTAATATTTTCTTATTTAAACTTTATGTAGAAAACATAATGTTGTTGATTAATAAATATGTTGATGGTGATTTGATCATTTGAACTGAGAATGCACAATTACCATCTGTTGATTGTCCATTGTGTTGAGTCAAAATTCGGTTAAGAGTTGCAAACTTTTATGAATATACCTTTGCTCTGATTAACAGCAGTGAGTGTTTCTCATCAAATGGTTATTGGTAAGTCATCTGCAAAAACCCGTCAATGCAAAGCGGAGGATTGAAAATTAGGATATCATCTTGTACCCAACAGCAATGAAAACTGAGCAATGTGTAAACTCTGATTCTGATTTTTAATCTCACTCATCACTAATGTTTTAGAGACAATTTGTCTTACCATCCTTCCCGAATCCATTTCCAATCAACAAAGCGAAAATCACTCAGAAGAAAACATTAAAGAGCAAAATGTTTGTTTCCTTTACATTTTTTCTGTCTTCACTGAAAGAACTTGGTTCTACTAGACTATGGCTACATATACATGAACCATAAGGTCATTATCACTGACTATTGAGTCTTCACTTGTCAGCCAAGATACCAATTTTAGTGGGCCATTCCATTTAGGAAGCGTCATGTTTCAATCTTAAACTGACATCTTGTAATAGAGTCACAAACAAGGAAGTGATTAGAAAGAAGAGCCTATTGTCTTTATTTCCTCCTTTGAGTTGAAGGGTATTATGTATTGTGATTAAAGAAATGAGACTAGAACAATAAACAGAGAATGGCTTTATACTGATGATAACATCACTGGTAGTGATGGTTATTCATTGCGTCTGATGATGACAGGAAACCTGCGGGGAAGAGTTTTTATAAAAGTGGAAAAGCCATTGCACTGGTGTAGTTCCACTCTCTTGACCTCAGAAGTCTGGATCCAGTGGTATGAACAAGTGTCACAAACTGGAGACTTCCTTGGTTGCAGTGGATGGCCATCTCATCTTCTGTGCCTTGTCACGTTCTTCTGTCTCCACAGAACATTGCAACACCACCTTCCTGGCCATTCGATCTCACTGTAGATCTCATCCACCCAGCCCACCAAAGCTGACTTTGCATGCAAGGACAGGCATATCGCTATCTCACCGGTGTAAGAGACCGCTGGCTACCCTCAGATGATTTAGCCCACTGACACATGCAAACAACTACTAGGAGCCACAGGCAAGAGCTGAGTGTCCAGTGGGGTCCAAAGGTGAGTGAGCTGCCCCAGAATGGACATGACAAGCCTCTGAGATGCTATCCCTCTCTGGACACCCAATACACCCCAATAACGTCACTAGTGAGGCAGAAATTCACCCCCAGTCACTGTCAGTCAGTGTACAATGTAGCAGCAGTTTTTCATTGTACTTAGCTTCTGAAATGCAATTCAATCAATGGTGTTGTCATTATTGTGCTTCAAATAAGAATTAAAATGATACTGGTATGGTTGATGCTGGTATGTCCAAGACCATGCAGTCAACATCAGGCAACACACATAAAAATTGCTGGTGAACGCAGCAGGCCAGGCAGCATCTCTAGGAAGAGGTACAGTCAACGTTTTGGGCTGAGACCCTTCGTCAGGACTAACATCAGGAATTGTTTGTAGACTTCCGAAAGGGGAGGTTGAGGGAACAGGCACCAATCCACATTGAGGGATCAGTGGTGCAAAAAGGTGAGCAGTTTCAAGTTCCTGGGTGTCAACATCTCTGAAGATCTATCCTGCACCCAACATATTGATGAAACTCCAAGAAGGCAACAAAGTAGCTATGTTTCATTAGGGGCTTGAGAAGGATTGGTATGTCAACAAAGACACATGAAAATTTACAGACCTGCCACAGAGAACATTCTAACTGATTGCATCACCATCTGAGATGGAGGAGCCACTGCACAGGATTGGAAAAAGCTGCAGAAAATTATAAACTCTTCCAGCTCCATCCTGGGCATCAGCCTCCCCAGCATCCAGGACACCTTCAAAAGACAAGGCTTCAAATCAGGCAGCGTTCATCATTAAGGACCCCCATCACTCGAGGAAAGCCCTCTTCTCTTTGCTGCCATCAAGGAGGAGATGGAAGAGCCTGAAAACACACAGTCAGCTTTTCAGGAACAGTATTTCTCTTCCACCATCAGATTTCTGAATAGACAATGAACCCATGAATGCAACCTCACTATTCTTTTGCTCTTTTTTGGCTCTACTTATTTTTTAAATATATACTTACTGTAATTTATCATTTTGTTATGTATTGCAGTCTCCTGCTGCTACTAAACAACAAATTTCATGACATATGCCAGTGATATTAAACCTATTGAACCTAATTTTGATTCTGATGCTGATTCTGATCACCATGCGTACATAGCCAATATAAAAGTCAGCAACTTACTCTCTGACAGCCTATTGTGCTCTGCCACTCCATCAGTTGCGGATAATTAGCTAGTTCCCAGGTCCCAATGATTTTAATGGGAGTCTAGGCTTGCTGGGGAAAAAAAATCATTATTTTTGTATATGTAGTTTGTTTAATGCTTTTAATCACAGAAATGTGTCTTTTTGTCAATGTTTAAATGTATTAAATGATTTATTTCATTTTCAATATTCTCATTGTTTCTGAATGTAAGCAACAGAATTCAGAAACATTTAAATCACTCAGCAGTCTTGACAACATGCAAAGCTGTGAATGGGGCTTCTTTATTGTGTTTTTAAGTCTCTGCCACTAGGGAGAATGGTATTTTTGACAATGATTGCTATCTGTGTACTCTTACCCTCAAAATCAGGACTATTAACTTATTAAGGCTTATAGCAAGATACAAATTTTCATTTAAAGTTTCTAGGCTAGCTTATGGTAGTTTTACATAATGCATAATCAAATCTCACAGGAGCTTTTTAAGAAATAACTTTATAAATTTCTATAATACTTTTTTATTTTTATTATTAGATTAGAAATATACTTGCTCAATGATTAACAGCAGTTTTATTCTTAAAGAATTGCTTAACTAGAACTGGGCTCTCAACTGAATATATGACATTTTATTGTCCCCTAAATTATCAGAAGTCTGGCCTAGTATTTCAGATGGTGCATTATTACCACTAGCCATTTCCCTTGTTTCCTGCACTACTTTTTGCTTTTCAACCATGCCCTGTTGTTATAAAAAGACCTTCTCTTATCTGTTCTAATGGGGTTAATACTGGTCTGTAGGCCCTTAAACATTTTTGCTGAACTTGGATTATGAAACAGTCTCTCAATATAATTCTAATATTAACACAGGGGCAGTTACTGCACTGTGCTTCCATGAAAATAGATGGGAAAGGAAATGAGAACTTAATACACTCTTAGATGAGTTTTACATTAAGGTAGAGTAGATTCAAGAGAAAAGCAGAGCATTAGTTGGATGAAATAATCCATATTGATTCAACTAATGATAGCCACAAAACTCCAATACATTTTGTGAGATGTGACTGATAACTTTCATTTTAGTAGAGTTCATGACCACTTTCCTCATCTCAAGTAAGCTTTATTGCACTTTTTATGATCTACAGATCATAATAATGATGTCTGGTGTGTAATCAGATTTAATCAAAAGAAAATAAATTGAAGATGCTCTGTATTCAATGGAAGGCAGGGAAAACTCTTTAGTGAGGTTTCTTTTTAAAATTTTATTAAACAGCTTGCCTTCATTTATCTGAGAGGTCAGATCAGGTAGAATCTATACACAGCAGATTCTGGTTAATTGGGACACATTGGGACTAGTACATTTTGGCAAATTAAACGATGCCCCAATTATCCAAAGTTCCATAGAAATAGTTAAAAAAAGTATAAAAAAAGAAAACACTGAATAACGAATTATGTATTTAAATGAAATACAAAACAAATCAGAACACTACCAATATGACTGCGTACTATAAAACTGTAGTAGTTCCTAATAGTTATTGATGGAGGAATTCATCTGCATTACATTGTTTGGACTGTAAATGAAAAAGATCAGCACAGACACCTAGTGCATATAATGGACTGCCTTCATATAATGGTGTCGACGATTACGTCCTCCAAATCTTCATTTTCATTGTAGCATTCAAGATGATTGTCGATACCTGCAAATTCTTCATTGTTTCTAATTTGCTGAAAAAGTGAAATTTATATCATTTTCAATCCCGGCTGTTTCTGGCATCTCCAAGTATGGATGCTTGAAGCCACAGTGAGCACATGGGTACTGAGTTGCCTTACTGCTTATGTCTTGCCAACTACCAGTGACAAAAATTGTTGCTTTTTAAACATAAACACACTCAACTGACGCTATTTAAAAACTGCTCACGCAAAGCATGGTGTTGTGTCTGAAGGCCATGCACTCGACTGACTGGTTAGAAACTGTTCAACAACAGTCGCTTGCCCAAATTAAGTGGCATGGTGTCCCAGATAAACAAAGTGAATCCTGACTATTCTGTCAATTAGCTTTTGTTCTTTGAGAGCTGTCTCAAATAAACGGCTGCCTGACTAACTGATGGCCCAATTAACCGGAATTCACTGTATGCATTGTATGTATATTTTCTATATGTGTCTATGGTTTGAATTGGTTTTCTGTTCCAAAGAGATTGTGCTACTGGTTTATCTATTACACAACATGTAACCAAGATTACCAAAAGTGACTTTCTTTTGATTGAAATCTCTGATTTTTTTTACACATAGTGTGGTTCATACCTGGAATGTGTTGCTCGAGGTGATGGTGGAATCAGATACAATTATTGTGTTTAAGATGCTTTTATACAGACACTTAGATAGGAAGGTGCAGAAGGACATGATCTTAATATAGGCAAATGAGAGTAGTACAGATGAGCAATAAAGTCTGTATGAACATGATGGACTGACGAACTTGCTTCTGCACTGTACAACTCTATGACTTTATAAGCCAATATATTGGCTTCTGGTACTAACAATTGTTAACAAACAAATTAATCAGCAATTTCTGCATTCTGCATTTTCCCAGCAATCTAGGGATTTTTGGAAAAATTATCTTGTTACTTCATAAGTTTTGTTCTAGTGGTATCTTGCTGAAGCTGCAGGCCATGAAATACAAGAAGAGAATTCAATGAGCAGCATTGTCCCATTAGATCCTCACTATACATATCTACCTGGATTTTCTAGGAAAATGTTTGCATTTCTTCATGGAAAGCCAGCTTCTTACAGTTTCCCATCACTTAAGCTTGGGAATCAGCTTGCTGAGTCTGGTTAGGCTCTCACTTCAACTGGATTATTGCAAGGAATAACTGTAAATGGAATGTACAGCAATTTACATTGTTAAATTTCATTGAATTTAACAGACTGTTTTAAGGAATCAACATGCTTTACAATGACATTTTTTTCCTTGGAATTATTAGTTCAATTTAAGTGTTGGTAATTTAATTATTTTGAACATTTTCTGGGTGTTTCAGAATCTGAGATAAATAACCTTTGTTGCTTTTTGCTGATTTGGCAGTCATCAATGTCAGGGACCATAGCTTACCTGCTTGTCAAAGTTAATTCAGCTTTCTGTGATTGCAACTTGTTCTGGCATTGCCTCATGATATAATGTTGACCCAAAATGCTCTGTAGTGCTCATTTCCTCACCACTGAAAATCTTGTTGGCTTTATTAAGGAAGATGGCGATGAGAAATCCATGCGTGCATTATAAGTAGTGAGGTGAATAGTGAACATGTGCAGTGTATCACTGCCTGAAAACAATGCATTCACATTGAAGGACATGTGAATTTTCATGTGAAAAATTCAAATTATGACCAAAAGTAAATTGCTACCATATATTTGATATTAAATGGAATCATGTTGCTTAAAAGTTAACTATTTATGGGGTTATAAAAATACATGTTGATCACTAAAATTTCTTCTTTTTGTCACTTACATCTTTAATCCTCGGTATTTTCTCTCTTATTAATTTAATCTTTGTACATTGTATGTGTTCTGATTTATGAACCCCTAAGAGTATGAAGCTGTCGATGTTTGCAAGCCTTCATTCAGTAACTATCAGTGCAAGCATATTTGTAATGGCAGAGTCTTAGTGGAGGAGTGGTAAGTCGTACATGTTTCATTGTCCAAGAAGAGTATTAGGAATAGTCCTTGAAACTATGCCATTTACACTTGCTTTCACCGACAGAACTTAGAGGCACCTTCTAAACCCCCACACCCCCAACATTGCTGTGATCCCAGTCTCTGAAGCTGACGTAAGAGCATCCTTCAGTAGGATAAATTTATGGGAATTGCCTGGCCTAGGCAGTGTACCTGACTGAGTACTGAAGACCTGCGTTATGTGCTGGCTGGAGTGTTTACCGACATCCTCAACCTCCCACTTTGGCAGCCTGAGGTACCCAAAGTTTCAAGCAGGCTTCAGTTATACTGGTGCCTAAGAAGAATATGGTAACCTGCCTCAGTGACCATCATCCAATAAGTCTATGAAGGTTCTCAGTCATCCAGGTCACTCTATACCAAGCAGTAGTAAATCAAGGTAACTGGGCTTGCTGTGTCGCCTAGAAGACATTTTGCCACTAATCTGAGAGGCTTCTTCAGTTCTAATCCATGGTGAGTAGTTTTCTGGCTTATAAACTCAGTGAATTGTTTAATGATATAGAAATCACATGAGGGTCATTAAGAGTCATAGAGGTAATGAGAGGGTCTTTAGTCTCATCTTTGTCCTTGTCTTTGACCCTCTTATTACATCCATGACTCCAAACAACCCTCAGGTATGTGTTCTGATTTATGAACCCCTAGGAGTATGAAGCGGTAGATGTTTGCAAGCTTTCATTCAAAATGAAAGTCAGTACAAGCATTTATGTAATGGCAGAGTCTTAGTGGAGGAGTGGTAAGTCGTACATGTTTCATTGTCCAAGAAGTTTGCTATACCTTCAAGCAACTCACTGAGTTTATGAGCCGGAAAACTACCTATCATGGCTTAGAACTGAAGAAGCCTCTCGGATGAGTGGCGAAACATCTTCCACACAACACAGCAAGTCTAGTTGCCTTGGTTTACTATTGCTTGATATCATCCAATAACACTTACATCCCCAATGATGAAGAGCCTTGAGAGAATGTTCATGAAGCATATCAACTCCTGCCTTAAGGAGCTATGTGGATGCATTCCAATTTGCCTACCATCACAACAGGTCAACAGCGGATGCCATTTCTTTGGTTCTTCACTCTACTCGGAACACCTGGATAATGAAGTTGCATACATCATCATACTCTTCATTGACTTAGCATACAACACTATCTTCCACTTGAAACTCAACACTAAGCTCCAAGACCTGAGGCATAGTCTCTCTTTGTGCAACTGGACCCTTGATTTCCTCACTGACAGACCGCAGTTAGTATGGATTGGCAACAACATGCCTTCCACACTTACCGTAAGAACAAAAGACATAGGATAAGAATTATGCCATTTGCCCGATAAGTCTGTTCTAGCTATTACATCATGGCTGATTTATTATCCTTCTCAAACCCATTCTCCTGCCTTCTCCCTATTGACTAATCAAGTACCTATCAATCTCAGCTTTAAATATACCCATTGACTTGGTTTTCACAGCTATCTTTGGCAATGAATCCGACAGGTTCATCACCCTCTGGCTGAAGAAATTCCTCCTCATTTCCGTTCTAAATGGACACCCCTCTATTCTGAGGCTGTGCCCTCCGGTCCTAGAATCCTCCACTACAAGAAACGTCCTCAGAACATCCACTATACACAGCAGAGCATAAAAAGAGCTACTTTTCCGTCAGGTCCGTGTCCAGAATTTTAAAAAGCAGAGCTTTGAGCTGGATTTCTCTGAGTTGGACAATCCACACTTGGTGTGCGTGAAAAGAGTTACTTTTTAATCAGGGTGGCGATCAAGATTTTGAACTTGGCTTTCCAGAAGGCCTTTGACAAGGTGCCATACATGAGGCTGCTTAACAAGCTACGAGCCCATGGTATTACAGGAAAGATTCGAGCATGGATAAAGCAGTGGCTGATTGGTAGGAGGCAAAGAGCGGGAATAAAGGAAGCCTTTTCTGGTTGACTGCCAGTGACTGGTGGTGTTCCACAAGAGTCTGTGTTGGGATAAATGCTTATTACATTATATGTCAATGATTTATATGATGGAAGTGATTTTGTTGTAAAATTTGCAGATGATATGAAGATAGGTCAAGGGGTAGGTAACTTTGAGGAAATAAGGAGGTTACAGGAGGACTTTGACAGATTTGGAGAATGAACAACATGGCAGATGGAATACAGTGTCGGAAGTGTATGGTCATGCACTTTAGTAGAAGAAATGAAAAGGTTGACTACTTTCTTAATAGAGAGAAAATAGAAAAAACTGATGTGCAAAGGGATTTGGGAGTCTTTGTGTAGGATTTCCTCAAGGTTAATTTGCAGGTTGAGTCTGTGGTGAGAAAGGCAAATGAGACATTAGCATTCATTGCAAGAGGACTAGAATATAAAAGCAAGGATGTAACGTTAAGACTTTATAAAGCACTGGTGAGGCCCCACTTGGAGTATCGTGTACAGTTCTGGGCCACTTATCTTAGAAAGGATGTGTTGATACCGAGGAGGGTTCAAAAGAGGTTCACAAAAATTATTCCAGGATTAAACGGCTTGTTATATGAAGAGCTTTTTATGGCTCTAGGCCTGTATTCATGAAATGGTGGAGCAAACTCAATAGGCCAAATAGCCTAATTCTGTTCCTATATCTTATGGTCTTGTGCTCTATCTAGGCCTTTCAATATTTGATAGGTCTCAATGTTCCCCCTCATTCTTCTAAACTCCAGTGAATACAGATGCAGAGCCATCAATCGCTCCTCATACATTACCCCTTTAATACCCAGAATCATTCTCATGAACCTCCTCTGGATCCTGTCTAATGCCAGCACATCTTTTCTTAGAAAAGGAGCCCACCTATCTCCATATAGTCTGCAAACTTGGACAGAAAGGCGTCAATTCCTTTATCCAAATCATTGATATATAACATGAAACGAAGCGGTCACAACACCAACCCCTGCGGAATGTCAATAGTCACCAGCAGCCAGCCAGAAGAGGTCCATTTTATTAGTAGATGAGTATCTCAGGGCTGTGTGCTTAGCTGCCTGCTTATCTCACTTTATAAAGTCATAGAGTCATAGAAAAATACAGCACAGTAACAGGCCCTTTGGCCCATCTAGTCAATGCAGAAACATTTAACCTGCCTAGTCTTATCGACCTGAATCCAGTCCATAGCTGACCATACCCCTGGCATCTATGCACTTATCCCAATTTTTCTTAAGCGTTAAAATTGAGCTTACAGGCCCCATGCACTGGCAGGTCATTCCACACTGTTATGAATCACTGAGTGAAGAAGTTTCTCCTCATGTTCCCCTAAAACATTACACCTTTCACTCTTAATTCATGATGTCTAGTTGTTGTCCTACTCAACCTTAGTGGAAAAAGCCTGCTTGCATTTACCCTATCTCTACCCCACATTATTTTGTATGCCTCGATCAAATTTCCCCTCAATCTTTTACATTCCAAGAAATAAAGTCCTAATCTATTTTAATCTTTCCTTATAAATCACATCCTCCAGTCCTGGTAACATCTTTGTAAGCTTTTGCTGTACCCTTTCAAACTTATTTACATTTTTCCTGTAGTTAGTTAAGGAAAGCTATCCACTCTACTCCAAATTCAGCCTCAATAACATCTTGTACAACTTCAACATAACATCCCATCTCTTGTACTCAATACACTGATTTATGAAGGCCAATGTGTCAAAAGCTTTCTTTGCGACCCTGTCTATCTGTGACGCCACTTTTAATGAATTATGTACCTGTATTCTGAGATCCTTTTGTTTTACCACACTCCTCAGTGCCCTACCGCTCTCACTGTGTAAGACCTACCAAGGTTGGTCCTACTGAAGTGCAACATCCTGCACTTGTCTGCATTGAATTCTATATGCCCTATTTCAGCCAGTTTTCCAGTTGGAACAAATCCAGCTGCAAGCCATGATAGTCTTCCTAACTGTCCACTGTACCCCCAGTCTTGGTGTCATCTACAAAATCGCTAATCCAGTTAACCACATTATCATTGATATAGATGACAAACATCAATTGACCCATCACTGATCCTTGCAGCTCTTCACTAGTCACAGGCCTCCAATCAGAGAGGCAAACACCTACTACCACACTCTGGCTTCTCACAGAAAGCCAATATTTAATCCAATTTAATAGCTCGTCTTGAATGCCAAGCGACTGAACCTTCCTGACCAATCTCCAATGCAGGACCTTGGCAAATATCTTGTTAAAGTCCATGTGGACATTATCCATTGCCTTGCCTTCATCTACTTTCCTCGTAACTTCCTCAAAAAACTGTATAAGATTGTCTAGACATGACAGGAGAAAGAAACCAGAAGTCCATGACGCAGTCTTCATTGGAGGATCAGAGATGGAGAGGGTCAGTAACTTGAAATTCCTTGGTGTTATCATATCAGAGGATCTGTTCTGTATAGATTTAGCATGTTTTCTAAAAAATTTGACAAACTTCTATGGCTGCACACTGGAGAGTACCTTTACTGGTTGAAAACACTAATGTACAGGAACAGAACATCCTACAGAAACTGATGGCTACAGCCCAGTCCGTCACTGGTGAAACCCGCCACCATTGAGTATATTTACACTGTGTGCTGCCACAAAACTAGCAGCATCCACCATCAAAGACCGTTGCCATTCATGCCATGCTCTCTTCTTGCTACTCTCATAGGTAGGGGCTACTGGAGCTTAGGCCCCATGCCATCAGGTTCAGGAACAATAATTACCCTACAATCACCAAACTCCTGAACCAAAGTGTATAAGTTCACTTACCACTCTTCTGAACTGATTCCGTAACCTGCACTCTTACTTTCAAGGACTATTCACAACTCTTTTTCACTGCATTATTTTTGTTGACAAAGTTTATCTTCATTTGCACTTTGCTGTCTTTCAGTTTTTTTTCTGCTATGTATAGTTTTTCATAAAATACTTTGTATTTCTTTTCTTTTTCCTGTTAATGGTTGCAAGTAAACAAATCTCAAGGTACAATAGGACAACATGTATGTTCAAGGGGTGATTGATAAGTTCATGGCCTAAGGTAGACGGAGTCAATTTTAGAAAACCTAGCACATTTATTTTTCAACATAGTCCCCTCCCACTTAGTCCAGTAGTAATGGAGCATATGGATCCCTTCTTTGTGGAAGTGGTCCACAGCAGGGGTGATTGATAAGTTCATGACCTAAGGTAGAAGTAGATGAGTTATTAACCAAACTTTCTGCATTATCACTCAAAGAGTTGAACTGCATGTGCATGTAACGAGAGTGCCTTGGACCTCCAGGTGGTCCACAGCAAGGGTGATTGATAAGTTCGTGGCCTAAGGTAGGAGGAGATGAGTTATACAGCTCTCGTTACATGCACATGCAGTTCAACTCTTTGAGTGAAAATGCAGAAAGTTTGAAGTTAATAACTCATCTTCTTCTACCTTAGGCCACAAACTTATCAATCACCCCTGCTGTGGACCACTTCTGGAGGACCAAGGCGCCGACTTCTACAAAAAAAGGGATCTGTATGCTCAATGACCGCTGGACTAAGTGTGTAAATGTAGGAAAAATAAATGTGCTAGGTTTTCTAAAATGACTCCTTCTACCTTAGGCCATGAACTTACCAATCACCCCTCGTACTTTGATAATAAAAATACTTTGAGTTTTGAACTTTGAACTATAGACCGGTAAGTCTCATGTCAGTGATAAGGTAGATACTGGAGAGGATTCTTAGGGCTTGGATTTATAAGCAATTGGAAAACCATGGCTGAATTAGGATCAATCAACATGGCCTTGTGTGGGGCAAGTTGTGACTTACTAATTTGAATGAGGTTTTCGAGGAGATAATGCAGACATCTATTCCAAAACCCCCATCCTTTGTGATATACCGCATATAAATGAACTGAATGAAAACATATGGGGCTGGGTTAATGAGTTTGCATAACATATGATGATTGGTTATGGTGTGGTGGATAGCATAGAATGACAAAGGGTTAGTGGGATATTGATCAGATGCAAATATGGATGGAGAAATGGCAGATGCAGTTTAACCCAGATAAACGTGAAGCGTAGCAATTTGGGAGATCAAAAGAGATGGCACTCTTTTAACGTCAAGATGCTTAGCAATGTTGGTGTGCAGAGGGATCTTGGGGTCCAAATTCATTGCTTCCAAAAGCGGCTACACATGTTGATAGACTGGTAAAGAAGGCATGGGGCATGCTTGCATTTATTATCAAGAAAATAAGCTCAAGAGCTGGCTAGTCATGTAGCAGCTTTAGAATCTCTTGTAAGGTCTGGAGTATTGTATTCAGTTCTGATCGTCCCTTTATATTAAGAATGTTGAGGTTTTGGAGAAGGTGCAAAAGAGGTTTAGCAGGATTCTGTCTGGATTAGGGGGCATGTGCTACAAGGAGAGGCTGGACCAACCTGTGCTATTTTCTCTGGAGTGGCAGAAGCTAAAGCCAGATCCAACAGAGTTTTACTGGATTATGATAGCATAGGCAGACAGAATTTTTGGTTTAATATCAGAGGACATGCATTTAAGGTGAGAGGGGGTAAGTTCAAAAGAGATGTGTGAGCAAGTGTTTACACAGAGAGTGGTGGGTGCCTACAGCATATTACCTGGGGGCAGTCCAGAAGCTCTTAGGTAAGGACAGGAACGTGCAGGAAATGGAAGGATATAGACAATTATGTGGGCAGAAGGGATGAGTTTAGTTGAGCATTTCCTTATTAATTTAATTAGTTTAGCACAGCATTGTGAGCTGAAGGGTCTGTTCCTGTGCTGTACTGTTTCATCTTCTGAAAATCAAAATTATAACACATTACAAATGATTGGCAGCACATCAGATGTGTGCATGACTACCTTTGGTGAGGCTAGGCTTTTAGACTTAGACGTTTGGGAATTCCTGTGATATTTATTCATGAGTTTGAGACTGAAGACCCTACTCTTTGTATTTGTGTTGGGATAGATCCTAATACTTTAACACTAAAATGTTTATTGGCCCTAACATCGGGCACATTCATTTTTTCTCGGTGTTGAATAGATGGTTATTTTCAGCCATCTAGTACATTTAACACATAGTCACCATTCTATCCTGTTCCCTTTATCTTAATCTCCTTAGAGCACTATGACCTGAAGATCTGATAGGCTTCTCAAAGAGTTAAGTGGTTGTTGATGCTTAATGGGTTGGTTTGAGTATCTCAGGAACTGCTGATCTCCTGGGATTTTTATGTACAACAGTCTTTAGTGTTTACAGAGAATGGTGTGATAAACAAAAAAACAACATCCAGTGTGCAGTGGTTCTGTGGGCGAAAATGCCTTTCTAGTGAGAGAGGTTAGAAGAAAATGACCATACTAGTTCAAGCTGACATGAAGATAGCAATAACTCAAATAACCACACATTGCAACAACAGTAATGTCCAGAAGAGCATCTCTGAATGCATAACATGTTAAATCTTGAAGTGGATGAGCTACAGCAGCAGAAGGTACAGGAACTACCTAATAGAGTGGCAAGTGAGTGCATATCCATTTAGATGGACCTGTTGAAGAACCGATCATTACCTATGTAAATACCATGGTTAGCTTCCAGACTCACTAGTGTTAAGAGGCAGAAATCCACTTAGGCATCCAAGGTAATGTTCTTACAAGGAATGTACTTGATCATAGCCTTTAAGTATCAATAATCAACTTTCACTTTTTGATAAAATGTACATATTCAATAAGAGTAGCTTGAAGACTGTTCTTGCTTATAGTAATGGTCTGCTGATAACTACTGTATATACACAGTACAATTTCTGGAAAGCCATCTCTTAGGCGAAGTGACAATTCTGGACTCAACTTGAATCAACAAAGGAATGTTGACAGTTGTGGCAGACCTTGAATGCTATCACCTCTTATAAAGTTAAATCAAGCGGCATAGATGAGCTCAATGCCTTCTATGCTTCCTTTGACCATCAAAACATGAAGGAACCTTCACAAACTCCCACAGCTCCTGAAGATCCTATGATTTCAGACTCTGAGGCCAACGTGCGAGCAGGCTTCAGAAGGGTAAACCCACAAAAAGCATCAGGCCCAAGTAGGGTAATTAGCCAAGTACTAAAGACCCAGGTTGATCAACTGGCTGGAATGTTCACTGAAACATTAACTCCCGCTTCAGCAGTCTAAGGTACCCACCTGCTTCAAGCAGACTTCAGTTCTACCAACGTCAAAGAATAACATCATAGACTGTCTCAATGTCCCATCCAGTAGAGACTATTGTCCAGAGAGGTTGGTGATGAAAATATCAACTCCTGTATGAGAAGCGACTCAGATACATTCCTATTTGCCTACCAGAGCAACAGAAGCCATCTCACTCAACTCTAGAACACCTGGACAACAAAGATG
This sequence comes from Mobula hypostoma, assembly GCF_963921235.1. Lineage (NCBI taxonomy): Eukaryota > Metazoa > Chordata > Chondrichthyes > Myliobatiformes > Myliobatidae > Mobula > Mobula hypostoma. The sequence goes on along the minus strand of NC_086103.1, from coordinate 64,822,660 downwards.
CATACATCAGGATGCTCTTTATCAACTACAACTCAACATTCAGTACTATCATCCTCTCAAAACTAATCAATAAGCCCCAAGACCTTGGCCCCAATTCCTCCTTATGCAATTGGATCATCGATATCCTCACTTGCAGACCTAGTTAGTTCGGATTGACTATAACATCTCCTCCATGATGTCCATCAACATAAGTCCACCACAAGGCTGTGTACTTAGCCCCCTGCTCTACTTGCTTTGCACTCATGACTGTGGGGCTAAGCACAGCTCCAATGCATTATTCAGGTTTGCGTATGACACCACGCCGTAGGACATATCAAAGGTGGTTATGAATCAGCACACAGGAGGGAGATTGAAAATCTGGCTGAGTGGTGCCATAACAACAACCTCTTACTTAATGCCAGCAAGACCAAGGAGCTGATTATAGACTTCAGGAGAAGGAAGTCAGAGATCCATGAGCCGGGCTTCGTCGGAGGATCACAGGTGGAGAGGGTCAGCAACCTCGAGTTCCTCAGTGTTATGGTTTCAGATGATCAGCCCTGGGCCGAGCATGTAAGTGGAATTGAAAATAAAGCACAGTAGCACCTCTAACTCCACAGGAGTTGGCGAAGATTCAACATGACATCTTAAACTTTGACAAACTTCTAAAGATGTATAGTAGAGAGTAAATTGCCTGGTGTGAAAACACCTACGGCCTTGATGATCCTACAAAAAGTAGGGGACGTAGATCAATGCGTCATGGATAAAGCCCTCTCCACCATAGAGCATATCTACACAAAACGCTGTCACAGGAAATCACCAACCGTCATCAGGGACCCCATCACTCAGGACATGCCCTCTTCTCACTGCTGCAATCAGGAATAATGTACAGGAACCTCAGAACTCTCACTGCCAGTATCAGGAACATTTATTTCCCTTCTAACATCAGGTTCTTGAACCAAAGGGGATAACCTCACTTAACTTCACTTGTCCCATCACTAAAATGGTCCCATAACCTATGGACTCACTTTCAAGGACTTCTCATCTCATGTTTGTGATATTTATTGCTTATTTTATTTACTTATTTATTTATTTGTAATTACACAACTGTCTGTCTTTTCCACACTGGTTGAATGCTTAAGTTGGTGCAGTCTTTCATTGGTTCTGTTATGGTTACTATTCTATGTATTTACGGAGTATGCCTGCAAGAAAATAAATCTCAGGGTTGTACATGGTGACATATATGTGTCATGGTCCCGACTGTTAATTCCGCATTTTCTCCTAATTTCCTTTGATGGCGGCACACCTGGCTTTCATCAAGACCTGCAGCATAAGAACCCCGGCTTTGCACCCACTAGTTGCCAGATCATTGGTTTTGCTAGTATGGTAATTAACGTTTCCCGGCCGCTTAGGATTGTGTTTTCTAAGTTTTGCTTCAGTACCGAGAATCACCTGTGAAACTCAGTCTCTCTGTGTCAAGATAAGTATTCTAAGTTTTACTTCAGCATCAAGGTTTACCTGTGTAACTCTGTCTCCCTGTGCTAAGAAAAGATTTGTCGCCACTTTCCTTTCTATGCTCCGTGTTGAGATAAGTTCTGCCTGCCTCCTGCTTTCCTGCACTCCCTCCTGTTTGCTGTTCAACGCTCACGGCCGCGTCTGCATCCTAACTCAATTTCCGTGCCTGTGTCCTGCGTTCGGGTTCGCCTCGTTCATTGCAACAGAATGATCTGGCCACCATGGACGCAGCGGACATGAATACCCTTCAACAAGCCCTCGGCAGCCAGGGTTCCCTACTGGGAGAGCACGACCAATTCCTCCGGGAGGTCATGGAGAACTTCCGTTCCCTGTCTGCTCACGTCACACAGATCGGTGATCAGGTGGACCGTGTATCCACTCATTTTACTCAACCCACTCCTGGAACCCTGTCTAACCATCCCAGACAGCCTGTAGTGGCAACTCCCCATGTGTCAGCAACATCCCTGCCAAGAGAGCCTCACGTACCTGAACTGGAGCACTACGCTGGAGATTTGGGGAAGTGTCGAGCCTTCCTTCAGTGCTCCTTGGTGTTCGAACAGCAGTCATCCACGTACTCCACGGATAAGTCAAAGATTGTTTATATCATGGGGTTGTTGCAGGGAAGTGCATTAGTGTGGGCCACAGCTGTTTGGATAACCAACCAGATATCTGCTCTTTCTTCGCCACCTTTATCGCGGAAATGAGAAAGATCTTTGACCACCCTGTCTGTGGTAAAGAGGCCGCTGAGCGTCTACTCTCTCTCCGCCAGGGCTCATGCAATGTTGCCGAATATTCCGTGGAGTTCCGGACGTTAGCGTCCGACTCGGGGTGGAATGATGAGGCATTCCAAAGGGTACTTTGAAATGGTCTCAGTGACATGGTGAAAGACAAGTTGGCGGCAAGAGAGGACACCGACAGCCTGGATTTCCTGATCTCTCTAGCCACCAGGTTGGACAGTCGCCTCCGAGAATGCCTCAGAGAAAGAACAGATCGCCCACCGCCTTTGGCCACTCCTCAGCACTCATTACCGCCTCCCGCCAGAACAAGACTCTCCCCTCCTCCTGCTCCTGGGGTAGGTCCCAGCCCTGTCGTTTCCACCGCCCCAGGAGAGGAACCCATGCAGCTGGGACAGAACCGCATTTCCCCCACAGAACGACTCCGGAGACTGAGAGCGGGTGAGTATCTATATTGCAGTCAGTCTGGTCACTCCTTGCTACCTGTCCCCTTTGGCCAAAAGGGAAGGCTCACCAATAGCAGGAGGACTCTGTTGAGTCAGACAACATTCCCTTCCATACCCCGACCCCGGATGCAGCTTCAAGCCACTTTGTGTTACAACCAACAGTCCCTGCCTCTGTTGGCACTAGTGGATTCCGGCGCTGAGGGAAACTTTATGGATGGAAACTTAGCCTTCCAAGCCGGAATTCCTCATGAGCCATTGAATAACCCCCGGACGCCCAGGTACTGAACGGTAGACTACTGGCCCGAGTCACACATTGCAAAGAACCCCTGCTTCTCCTTCTCTCCGGAAACCATCGGGAGCAGGTACGATTCAATTTAATTTCCTTTCCTCAAGCCCCTATAGTTCTTGGTTACCCCTGGTTAAGCCGTCATAACCCCTAAATCGACTGGTCCACCGGGAAGATAGTCAGCTGGAGTTCGTTCTGCCATTCCACTTGTCTGCAATCAACCCTTTCCCCAGTGGAGGTCACCACGACCTCGTCCGCCTCTGAACTCCCTTACTTATCCAAGGTTCCAGTAGAGTATCACGATCTGGGAGAAGTGTTTAGCAAGCAACGGGCTCTTTCCCTGCCTCCACATCGCCCTTACGATTGCACAATTAACCTTCTTCCTGGAGCCTTTCTACCCACTAGTCAGCTGTACAACCTGTCCCGACCAGAAAGGGAAGCAATGGAGGCTTACCTAAATGACTTTCCCGTTGCTGGCATTATCCGACCCTCATCCTCCCCTGTAGGCGCAGGTTTCTTCTTTGTGGGGAAGAAAGATGGCTCACTACGCCCCTGCATTGACTACTGTGGCCTGAACAACATCACCATAAAGAATAAGTATCCCCTGCCCCTTATCAACTCTGCATTCGAGCCTCTTCACGGGGCCACAATTTTCTCTAAGTTGGACCTGCGGAATGCCTATCATCTAGTCAGGATAAGACAGGGAGATGAATGGAAAACAGCTTTTAACACCCCCCTCGGTCATTTCGAATACCTGGTCCTGCCATTCAGTCTCACCAATACCCTCCGCCATCTTCCAAGCCCTGGTAAACAACGTCCTTAGGGACCTTATTAACTGTTTCATTTTCGTTTATTTGGACGACATCCTAATCTTCTCCCGTACTCTTCAGGAACACACCCACCATGCCTGTCAGGTTCTTCAGAGGCTTTTGGAGAACAAGCTATTTGTTAAGGCAGAGAATCATGAGTTCCATGCCCGTTCTGTCAGTTTCCTGGGGAACATCATTGAGAGCGGGCAAGTGCGGGAGGATCCCGAAAAGATCTGGGCGGTGGCAGAGTGGCCAAAACCCACGACGTTCAAACAACTCCAGAGATTTCTGGGGTTCGCAAACTTCTACCGTTGCTTCATCAGGGATACAGCTGGGTGGCAGCATCCTTTACTCAGTTCACCTCTCTTGCGACCCCTTTCCACTGGACCCCCGAAGTGGACTCAGCCTTCTCAGAGCTGAAGAGGTGTTTCACCTCCACTCCCATCCTGGTCCAACCTGACCCCTCTCACCAATTCATTGTGGAAGTTAACGCCTCTGACTCTGGGATGGGAGCGGTCCTCTCTCAATGCTCCGTCCCAGACGAAAAGCTCCATCCCTGTGCCTTCTTCTCTCGCCATCTATCCCCCGCCAAACGGAACTGTGTTGTTGGGAACCAGGAGTTGCCAGCCATCAAACTCACCTTGGAGGAGTGGAGGCACTGGCTGGGGAGAGCTGAACATCCATTCATCGTGGACGGACCATAAGAACCTGGCAGACATCCAAACCGCGAAACGCCTGAATTCCCGCCAAGCCCATTGGGCATTATTTTTTGGCCATTTCAATTTCTCCCTCACCTATCATCCTGGTTCCAAGAACGTGAAGCCAGATGCTCTCTCTCGTCAATACGTCTCCAAGGAGGGCCTTCCCAACCCCGGACCCATCCTTCCACCATCCTGTGTTGTGGCTGCCCTCACCTGGGAGATTGAAACCATAGTCAAAGAGGCCCAACGGACCCAACCTGACCCAGGCAATGGACCCCCCCAGTTGTCTCTTCGTGCCTGACTCTGTTCGGTCTCAGGTTCTCCAGTGGGGGCACACTTCTCGTAATCTATTGCCTTCCCGGAATCTATTAAACTCTGTCCCTTCTGAAGTGACATTTCTGGTGGCCCCCCATGGATGCTGACACTCGCTCTTTCCTCTCTGCCCGTTCTGCGTGTGCCCGCAGAAAAGCCTCCCATTGACCACCTGCTGGGTTCCTTCATCCCTTACCTGTCCCTAGCTGCCCTTGTTCCCACATTGCTCTGGATTTTGTTACTGGACTACCCCCTTCACATGGTAACACTGCTGTACTCACCGTGGTGGACCGTTTCTCCAAAGCCGTGCACTTCATAGTCCTGCCCAAACTCCCTACAGCCCGTGAAACAGCCAACCTCCTTGTCCATCACGTCTTCCATCTTCATGGAATTCCCTCTGACATTGTTTCTGACTGGGGCCCCTAATTCATCTCTCAAGTCTGGAGATCTTTCTGTCAAGCCCTTGGAGCCTCAGTAAGTCTGTCTTCCAGTTCCCATCCACAGACTAACGGTCAAGCAGAACGAGCAAACCAGGATTTGGAAGCAGCATTGCGCTGCATATCCACCAACAACCTGTCATTCTGGAGCACCCATCTCACTTGGGTGGAGTACGCCCACAACCCCCTGGTCAGCACCGCCACCAGAATGTCTCCCTTCAAATGTTCCCTCGGTTATCAACCCTCTTTGTTTCCTGCCCATGAAGACATGAAGGCCCATCTCCGCTGGTGCCGTAAAGTCTGGAAGGATGCACACGTGGCCCTGTTCCGTTCCGCTGACCTTAACCGGAGGATGGCCAATTGCCATTGAATTACTGCACCCAACTATCGGCCTGGTCAGAAGGTTTGGCTCTCTTCAAAAGAAATCCCTCTCAAGAATGAATACAAGAAACTCGCCCCTCGTTACCTCGGTCCATTCGAAATTGAGAGCATCATCAACCCCTCGGTGGTCAAACTCAAACTGCCCAGATCCATGCACATTCATCCCATGTTCCATGTCTCCCAACTGAAACCCGTGTCTGTCAGCCCTATGTGCCCTCCTGCTGAACCTCCTCCACCCGCCTGGGTCATTGAGGACTACCGTCAGTACACCGTCCAGCGAATACTGGACATGCGCCACTGAGGCAGGGTCTCAGTACCTGGTTGATTGGGAGGTATACGGTCCTGAGGAGCGCACCTGGATTCCCTGCTTCTTCATCTTGGACCCTTCCCTCATCCGCCTCATCCGAGATTTCCATCGAGACAATCCGGACAATCCTGGTGGTTCGCCTGGAGGCTCCTGCTGGTTGCGGGGGGGCGGGGGGTACTATCACGGTCCCCATTATTAATTCCCCATTTTCTCCTAATTCCCTTTGATGGTGCCATGGTTCCGACTGTTAATTCCCCATTTTCTCCTAATTTCCTTTGATAGTGGCACACCTGGTTTTCATCAAGACCTGCAGCATAAGAACCCCGGCTTTGCACCCACTAGTTGCCAGATCATTGGTTTTGCCAGTGTGGTAATTAACGTTTCCCGGCCACTTAGGATTGTGTGTTCTAAGTTTGCTTCAGTACCGAGATTTACCTTTGAAACCCAGTCTCTCTGTGTTAGATAAGTTTTGCCTGCCTCCTGCTTTCCTGACTGACTCCGCCTTCAGAGCAGGTGACAAGGCAGCCCTAACAACAGTGAGGGTCAATCTGTCCCGGGCCATCAGAAAGACAAAGCGTGGACACGCCCAGCGAATCCACAGCCACTTCCAGGACAGCGACGACACGCGGTGCATGTGGAAGGGCATTCAGGACATCACCTGCCTGTGCTGGTGATGCCTCCCTCCCAGATGCGCTGATCAACTTCTACGTTCGTTTCGAGGCGGAAAATGACGTAGTGGCGAGTAAGACTACTCCTCCTCCCAATGACCAGGTGCAGTGTCTTACTGTGACCGATGTGAGGAAAACTCTATGCAGGGTCAACCCACTGAAAGCTGCTGGACCAGACAATATTCCTGGCAGAGTGCTCAGAGGATGTGCAGAACAGCTGGCAGATGTTCTTACTGACATCTTCAACATCTCCCTGAGCAGCGCCGTCATTCCAACGTGCTTCAAGGCCGCCACCATCGTCCCCGTGCCGAAGAAGACTTCAGTGTCCTGCCTTAACAACTACCGTCCCGTTGTGCTCACATCCATCATCATGAAATGTTTCGAGAGGCTTGTCATGAGGCACATAAAGACCCTGCTGCCCCCCTCACTGGACCCCCTGCAGTTCGCGTATCGTCCCAGCTGCTCAACAGACAACGCCATTGCCATTACCCTCCAACTGGCCCTCACCCATCTGGACAAAAAAGACACATACGTTCGATTGCTGTTCATAGACTTCAGTTCAGCATTCAACACAATTTTTCCTCAGCACTTGATTGGAAAGCTGAAACTGCTGGGCCTGAACACTTCCCTCTGCAACTGGGTCCTAGATTTCCCGACTGAGAGACCTCAGTCAGTCCGGATTGGGAGCAGCATCTCCAACACCGTCACACTGAGCACGGGGCCCCCCAGGGCTGTGTGCTTAGTCCACTGCTGTTCACTCTGCTGACCCACAACTGTGCTGCAACACACAGCTGGAATCACATCATCAAGTTCGCCAATGACACAACCGTGGTGGGTAGCATCAGCAAGAATGACAAGTCAGCATACAGAGAGGAGGTGCAGAGCCAACAACCTGCTTCTGAATGTGAACAAAACAAAAGAGATTGTTATTGACTTCAGGAGAGCACAGAGCGACCACTCTCCGCTGAAAATCGATGACTCTTCCGTAAAGATCGTTAAGAGCACCAAATTTCTTGGTGTTCACCTGGTGGAGAATCTCACCTGGTCCCTCAACACCAGCTCCATAGCCAAGAAAGCCCAGCAGCATCTCTAATTTCTGCAAAGGCTGAGAAAAGTCCATCACCCACCCCTCCATCCTCACCACATTCTACGGAGGATGTATCGAGAGCATCCTGAGCAGCTGCATTACTGCCTGGTTCAGGAATTGCACTGCCTCGGATTGCAAGACCCTGCAGCGAATAGTGAGGTCAGCTGAGAAGAACATCGGGGCCTCTCTCACCGCCATTACCCACACTTACACCACACGCTGCACCCACAAAGCTAACAGTATTGTGAAGGACCGCACGCACCCCTCACACAAACGCTTCTTCCTCCTGCCATCTGGCAAAAGGTATCGAAGCATTCGGGCTCTCACGACCAGATTGTGCAACAGTTTCTTCCCTCAAGCCATCAGACTCCTCAATACTCAGAGACTAGACTGACATCTACATCATTTATTATTATATTGTAATTTGTCCTCTACTGTGGCTATTGTCTTGTTTATTAGTTATTGTACTGCCCTGCACTGTTTCGTGCACTTTATGTAGTCCTATGCAGGTCTGTAGTCTAGTGCAGTTTTTATGTTGTTTTATGTAATGTAGTATAGCCTTGTACTGTCTCACATAGTCTAGTGTAGTTTTGTGTTGATTCCGGTAGCACCAGGGACCTGGAGGAACGTTGTTTCGTTTTTACTGTGTACAGGTTTCCCCCGCTATCCGAAGGTAGAGCATTCCTGTGAAACAGTTCGTAAGCCGGAATGTCGTAAAGTGAAGAAGCAATTGCCATTTAATTTTATGGGAAAAATTTGTAAGCGTTCGCAGACCCAAAAATAACCTACCAAAGCATGCTAAATAACACATAAAACCTAAAACATATAGTAACATATAGTAAAAGCAGGAATGATATGATAAATACACAGCCTATATAAAGTAGAAATACTTTTCTACAATCATTGCCGCACTGTTGTCCGTAGCGAAAATCTCACACAAGCGCTCTCGGCAGAAACACTCTCTCCAGTAACCTTTAAGCTATGAAGCTGCCAAATCATACCATATAACACATAAAAATACGGAGCCGATATAAAGTAGAAATAATGTATGTACAGTGTAGTATCACTTACCGGAATCAAGAAGTCAGCGCTGAGCACACTGATGATGGTGTGTTAGGCTGAGTCGTCGGAGGTTGAGGTGGTGCAGTGGTCCCCAACCTCTGGGCAGTGAACCAATAACGATCCGCAGAGAATGCAGTGGTAGCCGGGACACACCCAGCACATCTTTAAGAAAAAAGCCGAAATAAACATGCTGATTAATTAGGTGCCACCCGGCACGTAAATGTCAGCCCAGATCAGTGGCGATGCAATCGGCAATTGCCTCTGATCTGGGCCGACATTTACATGCCGGCTGGCACCTAATTAATTAGCATGTTTATTTCGGCTTTTTTCTTAAAGATGTGTTGGGTGCATCCCGGCTACCGCTGCCAACTCCACGGCAATGTATGCAAATATGCCCTGAACCTACGAACCCTTTCAAAATTAAAGTCGTACTTTTCTGCAATGCAGGTATCCTCTGCTTTTCGAACGTTCGCTTTACGAAACCTCGTTGTTACGAAAGACCTACATTAGTTAACTGTTTTCGCTAACAGAAGGTGTTTTCACTGTTATGAAAAAAAGTAGCGCGCGGGGAAAAGCAGCTTGTGAAAAAAGCAGCGCGGAATGAAAGACAGCGCGCGCCCGAGCAGCCAAGCCCCTCCCCCGGAACTGCATTCTAGCCGGCATTGCTTAAACACGTGCCTGAGAGCATCCATTAGCAAAATGAGTTCTAAGGTATCGGAAAAGCCTAAAAAAGCTTGTAAGGGTGTTACATTTAGTGTAAAACTAGAGATAATTAAGCATTTCGATCGTGGTGAACAAAGTAAGGACAAAGTGAGTTTGGCTTGTGGAAGTTGACGAAGATGATGTTGAAGAGGTTTTGGTATCCCATGATCAAGAACTGATAGATGAAGAGTTGATGCAATTGGAAGAGGAAAGGATAACAATCAAAACCGAATGCAGTAGCGAACAGACCGAAAGTGAAGTCGTCCAGGAACTGAACAAGAAGCAACTGCGTGAGATTTTTGCTGCAATTATTGCAGAAAAGTACAACTTTAATTTTGAAAGGGTATGTCTGTTTAGGGCATATATGCAGGATGGTTTGAGTGCTTACAAAGAACTCTATGATAGAAAAATGCGTGAGGCTAAGCGGTCAAGCATACTGCCATTTTCAAGCCTTCCACATCAGCCACAGCAGACGACGAACCTCGACTTTCGACATCAAGGTAGGCAGACATAGAAGAAGATGACCTGCCTGCCCTGATGGAAACAGACGACGATGAGATGACACCTCAGTGTCCCACCACCCCAACCCCCGGGTCGCGGACCGATACTGTACATTGCCGCAGAGAATGTAGCAGTAGCCGGGACGCACCCAGCACATCGTTAAGAAAAAAGCAAAAATAAACAAGCTAATTAATTAGTTGCCGCCCGGCACGTAAATGTTGGCCCAGATCAGAGGCGATTGCCGATTGCGTTGCCGCTGATTTGGGCCAAAATTTACGTGTTGGGCGGCACCTAATTAATTAGCTAGTTTATTTTGGCTTTTTTCTTAAAGGTGTGCTGGGTGTGTCCCGACTACTGCTGTACCACTGCATTTTTCGCGGATTGGTATCGGTTCGCTGCCCGGAGGTTGGGGACCACTGCACCACCCCAACCTCTGACGACTCAGCCTAACACACCATCACCAGTGTGCTCGGCGCTGACTTCTCGATTCCCGTAAGTGATACTACACAGTACATGCATTATTTCTACTTTTTATAGGCTGTGTATTTTTATGTGTTATTTGGTATGATTTGGCAGCTTCATAGCTTAAAGTTTATTGGAGAGTGTGTTTCTGCCAAGAGCGCTTACGCCGTGTTTCTGCCAAGAGCGCTTGCGTGAGATTTTCGCTACGGAGAACAGTGTGGCAATGATTGTAGATAAGTATTTCTACTTTATATAGGCTGCGTATTTATCATATCATTCCTGCTTTTACTATATGTTACTGTTATGTTAGGATTTATGCGTTATTTGACATGATTTGGTAGGTTTTTTTGGGGGCTGCGAACGCTCACAAATTTTTCCCCATATAAATAAAAGGTAATTGCTTCTTCACTTTACAACATTCCGGCTTACAAACCATTTCATAGGAACGCTCCACCTTCGGATGGCGGGGGAATTGCAGTGAAAATCTCAGGCAGTTGCTTCACATTCAGTTCCTCAACGACTTCACTAGCGGTCCGTTCATTACTGCATTCGGTTTCCATAGAACCATAGAACCATAGAAACTACAGCACAGAAACAGGCCCTATGGCCCTTCTTGGCTGTGCCGAACCATTTTCTGCCTAGCCCCACTGACCAGCACACGGACCATATCCCTCCATACACCTCCCATCCATGTATCTGTCCAATTTATTCTTAAATGTTAAAAAAGAACCCGCATTTACCACCTCGTCTGGCAGCTCATTCCATACTCCCACCACTCTCTGTGTGAAGAAGCCCTCCTTAATGTTCCCTTTAAACTTTTCCCCCCTCACCCTTAACCCATGTCCTCTTGTTTTTTTCTCCCCTTGCCTCAGTGGAAAAAGCCTGCTTGCATTCACTCTATCTATACCCATCGTAATTTTATATACCTCTATCAAATCTCCCCTCATTCTTCTACGCTCCAGGGAATAAAGTCCTAACCTATTCAACCTTTCTCTGTAACTGAGTTTCTCAAGTCCCGGCAACATCCTTGTAAACCTTCTCTGCACTCTTTCAACCTTATTTATATCCTTCCTGTAATTTGGTGACCAAAACTGAACACAATACTCCAGATTCGGCCTCACCAATGCCTTATACAACCTTGTCATAACATTCCAGCTCTTATACTCAATACTTTGATTAAACAAGGCCAATGTACCAAAAGCTCTCTTTACGATCCTATCTACCTGTGATGCCACTTTTAGGGAATTTTGTACCTGTATTCCCAGATCCCTCTGTTCCACTGCACTCCTCAGTGCCTTACCATTAACCCTGTATGTTCTACCTTGGTTTGTCCTTCCAACGTGCAATACCTCACACTTGTCTGTATTAAACTCCATCTGCCATTTTCAGTCCATTTTTCCAGCTGGTCCAAGTCCCTCTGCAGGCTCTGAAAACCTTCCTCACTGTCTACTACACCTCCGATCTTTGTATCATCAGCAAATTTGCTGATCCAATTTACCACATTATCATCCAGATCATTGATATAGATGACAAATAACAATGGACCCAGCACTGATCCCTGTGGCACACCACTAGTCACAGGCCTCCACTCGGAGAAGCAATTCTCTACTACCACTCTTTGGCTTCTTCCATTGAGCCAATGTCTAATCCAATTTACCACCTCTCCATGTATACCTAGTGACTGAATTTTCCTAACTAACCTCCCATGCGGGACCTTGTCAAAGGCCTTACTGAAGTCCATGTAGACAATATCCACTGCCTTCCCTTCATCCACTTTCCTGGTAACCTCCTCGAAAAACTCCAATAGATTGGTCAAACATGACCTACCACGCACAAAGCCATGTTGACTCTCCCTAATAAGTCCCTGTCTATCCAAATGCTTGCAGATTCTGTCTCTTAGTACTCCCGCCAATAACTTACCTACTACCGACGTTAAACTTACCGGCCTATAATTTCCCGGATTACTTTTCGATCCTTTTTTAAACAACGGAACAACATGAGCCACTCTCCAGTCCTCCGGCACCTCACCTGTAAACAGTGACATTTTAAATATTTCTGCCAGGGCCCCTGCAATTTCAACACTGGTCTCCTTCAAGGTCCGAGGGAACACCGTCAGGTCCCGGGGATTTATCCACTTGAATTTTCCTCAAGACAGCAACGAGCTCCTCCTTTTCGATCTGTTCAGTTTCCATGATCTCACTACTTGTTTCCCTTAATTCCGTAGACTTCATGCCAGTTTCCTTAGTAAATACAGACACAAAAAACCTACTTGAGATCTCCCCCATTTCCTTTGGTTCCGCACATAGCCGACCACTCTGATCTTCAAAAGGACCAATTTTATCCCTTACAATCCTTTTGCTCTTAATATACCTGTAAAAGCTCTTTGGATTATCCTTCACTTTGGCTGCCAAGGCAACCTCATGTCTTCTTTTAGCCCTCCTGATTTCTTTCTTAAGTATTTACGTGCACTTCTTATACTCCTCAAGCACCTTATTTACTCCCTGCTTCCTATACATGTCATACAACTCCCTCTTCCTCTTTATCAGAGTTGCAATATCCCTTGAGAACCAAGGTTCCTTATTCCTATTCACTTTGCCTTTAATCCTGACAGGAACATACAAATTCTGCACTCTCAAAATTTCTCCTTTGAAGGCTTCCCACCTACTGATCACATCCTTGCCAGAGAACAACCTATCCCATTCCATGCTTTTCAGATCCTTTTTCATTTCTTCAAATTTGGCCTTCTTCCAGTTAAGAACCTCAACCCTAGGACCAGATCTATCCTTGTCCATGATCAAGTTGAAACTAATGATGTTATGATCACTGGAACCAAAGTGCTCCCCTACACAGACTTCTGTCACTTGTCCTAACTCGTTTCCTCACAGGAGATCCAATATTGCATCCCCTCTAGTTGGTCCCTCTATATATTGTTACGTACCCCGTAACTGGGTTGCCAAACCAGCAGAAATGGATCACTCAGTTGGAGTCTGGAGTACTAGAACTAAGAAAGTTTTATTAAAGAAACAAGCAACACATTAATCGAAAGGATAATAAATGCAACAGTTCAGCAATGATAAACGCACATGTGCACAGAATTAAGATAACAGCATCAATCAAGCTCTATCGTTGTCTAGGGGTAAATGACCAATTTCAAAATGACTCAAAGTTCAGTCCAGTTTAGTAGTTCAGTTCGCAGTAATCGTTGCCATGGCGGTGGACAATGTGGGGGAAGAGAGAGATAGAATAGGAACAACTCATCATTCAGAACGGCTTCACTCACAGACCAGCAGGATGGCTCACAGACCAGCGAGATGGCTCACAAACAGCTTTTTGGGCGGGTCCTTGGTGATGTCACCTGAGGTCACCGACTGTGACCCCTCCTCCAGATGCGGTCGATCCTCTGCAGTGAACCCGGCACCCAGGCAAGGGCGGACACACACCGGGTTCCCGCTGATCGTACCTTTCCACCCTTGTCGTTGTCTGGGACTTCTCACCCACTCGTGAGAAGCGCACCGCTTCCAGGGTCTCGTTACCTCGGGTGGCGTGTGTGTCTGTCTTAGCGAACCTGTCCCTTTTTATCCCCCTGCTGGGGTATCGCCTGTCCATCACTTCAAACAGTTCAGGGTTCAAAGGGGGGAGCCGCTCCAGACAGCTCTTCCTCCCACATCCCTTCATTACACATCTCCAGACGCTGCTCCATTGTTCCTTATCTCTCCTTCCCCTGAGGGCAGGTGGCAGACCAACTGCTGATGCCACTGATGCTAGCCCAGGCCAGCAAACATCTTAATTTTATGTGTATTCTCGTAACAATATTGATTTAGAAAACTTTCCTGAACACATTTTACAAACTCTAAACCATCTAGACTCCTAACGGTATGGGAGTCCCAATCAATATATGGAAAATTAAAATCCCCTACCACCACAACTTTATGTTTCCTGCAGTTGCCTGCTATCTCTCTGCAGATTTGCTCTTCCAATTCTCGTTGACTATTGGGTGGTCTGTAATACAATCCCACTAATGTGGCCATACCTTTCCTGTTTCTCAGCTCCACCCATAAGGACTCAGTAGACAAACCCTCTAAACTGTCCTGCCTGAGCACTGCTGTAATATTTTCCCTAACAAGCAATGCTACTCCCCCAGCTTTCATTCCTCTGCCTCGATCACATCTGAAACATCGGAACCCTGGAATATTAAGCTTATTCTTTCCTGAAATTGTTATCCTTTCCTCTTCCAATTGCATCAGCTCTTCATCTATCAGTTCTTGGTCATGGGATGCCAAAACCTCTTCCAACATCATCTTTGTCAACTTCCACAACCCAAACTCACTTTGCCCTTACTTCGTTCACCACAATCAAAACGCTTAATTGTGTCTAGTTTTATGCTAAGTGTGACACCCTTACGAGCTCTTTTAGGCTTTTCCGATACCTTAGAACTCATCTTGCTAACGGCTGCTCACAAGCACGTGTTTAAGCAATGCCGGCTAGAATGCAGTTCTGGGGGAGGAACTTGGCTGCTTCTTTCGCTCGCTGCCTTTTCTCGTAACAGTGAAAACACCTTCTGTTAGCAAAAACAGGTAACTAATGTAGGTCTTTCGTAACAGCGAGATTTTGTAAAGCGAACGTTTGAAAAGCCGGGGAAACCTGCACTGTACCAGCAGCTTATGGTCGAAATGACAATAAATTTGACTTGACTTTCCTGCACTCCCTCCTGTTTGCCATTCAATGCTCACACCTGCATCTGCATCCTAACTCAATCTCCATGCCTGTGTCCTGCGTTTGGGTTCGACTCGTTGGTTGCAACTATATGAACTTTGATAATAAATTTACTTTGAACTTTATGGCACTTTACTCCCATTCACTGAGTGTGGATATGAGTGGGTGAATTGCAACAGATATAGTATTTTCAGCACAGTTTATGTAACTGAAAAATTTCATAATATCACATAACATCAATGAATATGTGACACTGATTAGGTACCAGAGCTCCCATTTAAATCTTAATGCTAAATGAGTGTTATAACATAGGACGTAAGGCTCTATCATCAATGGTTAAAGACATTAGTGACGACTGGCAATTTGAAGTCTTCTGCCTTTTTTGCTGGTAGGAGTTTGGTGCTGGGGTTAATAGTTCCAGATCATAACATTTACAGAAGGTAACCTGACAAGTAATCTCAAAGGATGAAGTTTAACGATTGTTGTAATCGTTGTGAATACTTTTAGTCTTCATAGAGCTCTCTGCATCAGAGTTTGAGAGTTGAGATTTGGGCCATCATTTTGCTCTCTCCTGGATGCAGAGCATTCATACCCATTGCAGAACGATGTATAAATCCAGCCTCTAAACCAGCTGATAACCCATCATCATTACCGGAGCTGTTTGCCACATATGTAAGATGAAATGATGGTCAATTTCTTCATTAGTGTCTTCTCCATGTTTCTCGACCATAAGCTCTGGTTATGGTTTGCGAGCATATGAAATATAAAAGAAACGAGGTGAGGCGAAAATGCAGAGAAGATGTGGTGCAGGTGAGGTTTGGGTTGTGCTTGATGTAGGGAGTATGATTTGCATGCATGAACTGAGGGGGAGTTTTATAAAGCAGAAGGGATTGTGGATTGATGCTGGGCAATGCCATGTGGAAGAGAGTGTCATGCAATTTATCTGAGCAGATGGAATAGTTGGCTGAGTGTGCAAGCCATAAAATGTGAATGTCATGCTTGCAACATTGCTCACGGTACAAATTTTTTTTTTTATTTCAAAATATACTTTATTCAAAAATAAATATATACAATAAACCATTCAATAACTTTTCATCCTTTACATACGTTTGCGTTATACACAGTACATATCCGTATTTATACCACATCATTTCATTGTTGAGGGGTATACTCCCCGCCCTCCGACCCCTCCCACTCCCACGGGTGGAGAAACCTATACTGTGGTCCTTCCCCACCGGGCCCTTGCGGTGGCTGCACCAAGTTTCAGTGCGTCCCTCAGCACGTACTCCTGCAGTCGAGAATGTGCCAGTCGGCAGCATTCTCCCACGGACATCTCCATGTGCTGGTAGATCATCAAGTTACGGGCCGACCAAATAGCATCTTTCACCGAGTTGATGATCTGCCAGCAGCACCGGACGTTGGTCTCCGTGTGTGTCCCCGGGAACAGCCCGTAGATCAGAGAGTCCTCTGTTACGCAGCTGCTGGGGATAAACCGTGACACTAGCCCATCCATCCTCCTCCACACCCTCTTTGCGAACTGGCAGTGTGCAAAGAGGTGGGTCACAGACTCCTCCTCACTGCAGTCCTCCCGTGGGCAGTGGGGTGCGGAGACGACGTTCCGGGCGTACAGGAGGGCTCTGACTGGGAGGGCCCCTCTCACCGCCAGCCAGGCGAGGTCTTGGTGCCTGTTGGTGAGATTTGGCGATGAGGCATTTTGCCAGATGAACTGGACAGTCTGCTCCGGGAACCACCCCACTGTGTCCATCACGTCCTTCTCCTGCAGTGCCTGCAGGACACTACGTGCCGACCACTGCCTGATGGCCCTGTGGTCAAAGGTGTTCTCCTGGAAGAACTTTGCTACGTAGGACAGGTATGCCGGCAACGACCAGCTGACTGGGGCGTTGCGCGGGAGTGGGGCCAGACCCATCCTTCGTAGCCAGGGCGACAAGTAGAACCTGGGCACGTAGCGGTACTTGGTGCCCACATACCTGGGCTCTACACACAACCTGATGCAGCCACATACGAAACTGGCCATCAGGGTGAGGGCGACATTGGGGACGTTCTTGCCCCCGTTGTCCAGGGACTTGTGCATGGCGGTCCGTCCCACCCGCTCCATCTTGGATCCCCAGACGAATCTGAAGACAGCCCGGGTGATTTCCGAGCTGTAGGAGCGGGGGACGGGCCAGACCTGCGCCAAGTACAGCAGCCCTGAGAGCACCTCACACCTGATGACCAGGTTCTTGCCCGTTATCGACAGGGAGCGCCCTCCCCACAGTCCCAGTTTCTGTTTCACCTTGGCAGTCCGCTCCTGCCAGTTCTTGTTGCACGCCTCCGTCCCTCCGAACCATATCCCCAACACCTTCACGTGGTCAGACCTGATGTTGAAGGGGACGCTGGATCGGTCGGGCCAGTTGCCGAAGAGCATGGCTTCGCTCTTCGTGCGGTTGACCCTGGCCCCCGACGCTAGCTCGAACTGTTCGCAGGTGCCAATCAACCTGCGAACTGACCTCGGATCAGAGCAGAAGACGGTGACGTCGTCCATGTACAGGGAGGTTTTCACTTGGGTCCCTCCACTGCCTGGCAGCGTCACCCCTCTTATGCCCTCATCCCTCCTAATGGCTTCCGCAAAGGGTTCTATGCAGCAGACAAACAAGACAGGGGAGAGGGGACAGCCCTGCCTGACTCCAGACCTGATGGGGAAGCTGTCTGTTTCCCACCCGTTGACCTGGACTGCACTACGGATGTCTGTGTAGAGCAGTCTGATCCAATTCCGGATTCCCTCCCCAAATCCCATTTTGGAGAGCACGTCCGCCATGTACGTGTGCGATATCCTGTCGAAGGCTTTCTCCTGGTCCAAGCTGACCAGGCAGGCGTCCACCCTCCTGTCCTGCACGTAGGCGATGGTGTCCCTCAGCAGCGCGAGGCTGTCTGAGATCTTCCTGCCTGGTACAGCACAGGTTTGGTCTGGGTGGATCACCTGTCCCAGAGCAGACTTGACCCTGTTGGCGATAGCCTTGGACAGGATCTTGTAGTCCACATTCAGGAGAGAGATGGGTCTCCAATTTCTAATGTCCTCTCTTTCCCCCTTCTGCTTGTAGATGAGGGTGATGATGCCCTTCCTCATGGACTCAGACATACTGCCGGCCAGAAGCATAGCATTGTACACTTCCAGCAGGTCTGGGCCTATCCAGTTCCACAGAGCCGAGTACAACTCAGCCGGTAAGCCGTCGCTTCCGGGAGTCTTACCCGACCCAAAGGAACGGATGGAGCCTGTCAGCTCGTCCAGGGTCAGTGGCTGATCCAGACTCTCCCGCTTGCCGCCGTCTAAGACCTGCGTGATAGACGACAGGAAGTTGCGGGAGGCTGTGGATTCTGTGGCCTTTTCGTTGTACAGACCGGCATAGAAGGACTTGCAGATCCTCAGTATGTCGGTCTGCGAGGACGCGACTGAGCCGTCCTCTTCCTTAAGGTTGTGGATCACAGAGCTCCCCCTGTGCACCTTTTGGAAGAAGAAGCGTGAACACGTCTCGTCCTGCTCCACGGTTTGGACCCTTGATCGGAAGATGATCTTGGAGGATTCGGCGGCGAGGTTATGGGCTTGCCGGCCCTTCACCTCTTGCAATTCCTCCCTGACATCCACCCCCTTCGACTGCAGAAGGAGAAGTTGCTGCAACTCTGTCTGGAGTTTACGCAGTTCCCTCTGCTCCTGCCTTGCCTTCTGGATACCCTTGCGGATGAAGAACCTCTTAATGTTCTCTTTGGTGGCTTCCCACCAGTGAACCGGGGAATCAAAGAAGGCTTTCAAGGTTCTCCAACCTGTGTACTCCCTCTCTAGTTCCTCGATGTTCTCTGGGGTCAGCAGCTTAACATTCAGCTTCCACGTCCCCCTGCCTGCCTTCTGGTCCTCCCGTAAGCGACAGGTGGCTCTCAGAAGGCAGTGGTCAGAGAAGAACACAAATTGTAACAACCAAATTGTACAATGTTGTACTCTTTGCTGTTTTGTAACTCAGTTTTACTGCTCGAACATTTGTAAGAATCTTCTTTTCAACTATTATGGGCCACTTTTCTTGGATGTACAGCTTGGCTTTAAGCTGCTCAGACTAGTTATAAATGATGTTAGTCACTCAAAATATTGGTTTTGGATCCATGAACAGCACATTTAACGCTGGAGTTATGGAAATGATTACATGACTCAAATATGGAGTTACACTGAACAGGCATGAGTTAATCAAAATTGCGCTCATTTTTGTGGCTATCAGATCTACCCTATGCAAGTTTGAGTAAGGATACTTCAGTCTAATAGATTAAGGAAATGCAGTATTCCTTATCCATTTGGATCCCTAATTCATCATGGAAACTATTATAGACAAATATTCACTGACAATTGTAATGAACAGAAAGTACCATTAATTATTCCTGATATCAAAACCTGGTCATAAGCAGTGGGAGCCAGGAGGCAGTATGATGATTTCTTTGTTGCTGTTGTTATGTCTGTACTAGACTTCAAGGGTTGCTTCTTCTGCAGATTTATGAAAACAAAAACTACTACTAGCTATGTGTTTGTAAACTTAAAATATTTTGTAGTTTTCTTTTCTCTTTTAATAGGAAATGCCAACTAATACAGATTAAACTTCATATTTTTGAAAAGAGAAAAACTCTGCCCTTATATTGAGCACTTGGTTATCAGCATTAACAATAACCAATTTATCAGCATTAACAATAAACAATTTGTGGAGAAATCTGAAAATTTGAATCATCCTAGCTCTTTTATCACACTCTAATTATTAGTAGCTCAGAGTTTTGTTTTCAATGTAATGCTCTATAGAAGTTCAAAATCTCAGAATTTCTCATTTTGTATTTTTCTCTAATTTAATCTATCAAAGTCAGTAATTCTGAATGATGTATTAGAACTTACATATATTTTGGACTACAATTCTGGATATTAGAAACTTCAATGTCCATTAGTAGTTTCTTGGTTAAAACATTTGGACTAATTTATTGTGTTTAAAATAAATAGGTTTACAGTTTATTTAAGTTACTATATAAAAGAATATTACACGAGCAGATGAGAGAGTCTATTACCAAAAAGTAATAAAGCCTTTTTATTTACCTAATGGAATTTGAAATTCATTCATAGCTAGCATTCATTTTATTTTTATTGCAATAAGGATGTGTATCCACATGTAATGATAAGTTTTTCTCACATTTATACGTTAATAACATCGGTCAATCCATACCGATAAAACACTGTGGATTTTTTCATGTTATTTCTGTCCATATCTGAATTGTAATTGTAAATAATGACTGTAGGGGGTGTTACCTAGATTGTGTTTTGTGCATATCACTCCGAACAAACTTGTCAGAGTTCCAAGTTGCCATGTTGTAAAATTCCATACTTTTGGTTTGAATGCATCAGATTTGATGATACTGTTTGTCATGGAGCAGATTCATCCATTTGAAAATGTTTGAGCCATAATTATTTTTTTTTAAATTGAAAAGGCTAATACCTAAACAGAAAGTGAAGGCAATCTGTGGAAACAATAGCAGCATATTGTTAAAGTCAGAACTGTAAATAATAAAGGGAATTATTTAATAATGGTGAATTAGAGATCAGATATCTATCACGCAATGACTTTGCTCAAGTAATTAAAACAAAAAAAATTGAAAATTATGAACTTGTGTTTTGATGTAATTTTGATTGTTTATACGAGGGGTGGTTGATAAGTTCGTGGCCTAAGGTAGAAGGAGATGAGCTATACAGCTCACGTTACATGCATATGCAGTTCAACTCTTTGAGTGATTATTCAGAAAGTTTGAGGTTAATAACTCATCAGTTCATAACTCATCGGGGTGATTGATAAGTTCGTGGCCTAAGGTAGAAGGAGATGAAGTATTAACTTCAAACTTTCTGCATAATCACTCAAACAGTTGAGCTGTATGTGCATGTAACGAAAGCTGTATATCTCATCTCCTTCTACCTTAGGCCACAAACTTATCAATCACCCCTGCTGTGGACACTTTCTGGAGGTCCAAGATCCATACGCTCCACGACCGCTGGACTAAGTGTGTAAATGTAGGAGGGGACTATGCTGAAAAACAAATGTGCTAGGTTTTCTAAAATTGACTCCTTCTACCTTAGGCCACAAACTTATCAATCGCCCCTCGTAGTATATCTTCACTTTAGATTATAAAGTATGCAAGAAAAATATAAAAGTAGGCACCTAGATTTTCCAATAATATTTTAAGAAGAAAATAACCTAAGCCTATAATTTATTTTCTATTAATATTTGTAAGGAGAATTCATATTCCGTATTTCATGCTTCTTGGCCATATAGTCTGTGCCAATTTTCAGAGCAATCCCACTCACCCTCTTGTTTTCCTGTAACCTGCTCTCTCTCACATGCTCATCAAATCCCCACCCAACTATACTGGGGGTAATTTACAGTCGCCAGTGAACCTATGAATGAGCACAACTTTGGAATGTAAGAGAAGACTGCAGCATACAGGAGAAACCCAAGTGGTTACAGATGAAACATATAAACTCAACACAGACAGGATCAAACCTGGATTATGCAGTGTCCTACATATTAAATTTAAAATTATTCTGTGGAAAAAACAAAGAACTAGATGTTAACTAATTATATAATAGTCGGGGAAATATGATTGGTATATAATGAACTGGCAATTTTCAGTGGTTCCTGTTTATTCGGTGTTTCTCTTTACTCAGAGTATTAGACTCTTTCTCCTTAGTATTTGATTCCAGAAATGCCTGACTCTCAAAATCTTTATTCAAAATTCTGCTGCAACATAAAAACACTGCTTCTAGACTTCTTTCCCACTAACTTTGGGTTCTTAATGCTCATAAATTGCTTGCTCTCATCTTCAGAAACTGCAGAGGCATTTGAATCTGAAGTTCAGAGCTGAGTAGAATACACATTTGCTATTATACAAACATGCTCAGTTTGATCACAAAATATCTTCATTGCAAAAGTCTATCCTAATTAACCATATTTAATAATAAAAGAAGAATCATTGGAATTAAGATAATAAGTAAATAGATTTTCAAATTTCACTTGTCTTTCAAACTTCAATTTTAGTTCAATTTAATCTGGCATATAGATCTAAAGCACAACACATTAATACATTTCAGGTTCACGGTATCCACAGTAAGTATGTGCAAGACAGTGATAAAGGAAATGCAGTGCACTATTTTATAAGAATCCATTATCAGTGATGGATGTACATACTTAAGAGAGCAAATGTCTTTGTAAAATATGTGACGGTTCAAAAGCTAATTTGGAGGGAAACTATATTTCCTTTTAAACAGCAATTTAAAGCAACATTTAAGGCTGAAAGCATGATATGTGCATTTGCTTTGAGTAGACAAGACCTCATTTAATTTTTGTAATGTTAAAATCTGGGATTGTTCATCTCAAAGAACTGGATCTAATAATTTATGATAATTTAATTAACTGAGTTAAATGGGCTGTAATAGAAAAACTTTGAATTTAAAAAGATACATTTCCTGCTAGAATCTTACTACGTCTTACTAAATAATACTGAAAGTTTTCATGGAATTCTCTGAGTTCCTGTTACTTCCCTGAGGGAAAATTTCAAATTTGTCAATGAACTGATTGACACTTTAGTTGCATTATTTATGGGAAGTTCTGTTCTACCTTCCAAGGAAAGACAAATGCTTTCACAAAAAATCATGCACATTTCAAAAGAGGTTGCTGGAAAAGATGAAAGCATTTGGAATAACAGGGAAGCTAAGAACTGAATTAAGACAACAACAGAATTCGGTTCACATCAGGAGGATGTGGTTCGGTGGATGAAGCACACTGAGGACTGAGTTCGAGCTGTCACACTCCTCGATGTTGACGGAGGACGATTTTGAAATTCTGAGATATACAAGATATTAAGAGGAATAGATAGAGTGGATAGCCAGTGCCTCTTCCCCAGGTCACCACTGCTCAATACAAGGGGACATGACTTTAAGGTAAGGGGTGGGAAGTTCAAGGGGGATATTAGAGGAAGGGTTTTTACTCAGAGAGTGGTTGGTGCGTGGAATGCACTGCCTCAGTCAATGGTGGAGGCAGATACACTAGTGAAATTTAAGAGACTATTAGACAGGTATATGGAGAAATTTAAGGTGAGGGGTTATATGGGAGGCAGGGTTTGAAGGTTGGCACAACAATGTGGGCTGAAGGGCCTGTACTGTGCTGTATTTTTCTATGTTCTATGTTCTATTAGTGTGGACTATAGTCTCCTTCAATTTGCCTGAGTTTTCTTTCTGGTTGCCGAATAGTGGGTGGGCGATATGTTACTTTTTTGGGTCTGATGTTCTTTTTGGTGTTTTCCGTATGAGCTATCTGTTAAGATTTTTGTCCATGAGAGAGATTGGGGGTTTGATGCTATTGTCGCTGTTTTTTTTTGCATGGGAGGGGCTTAGAGATTAGAGGTTTGACATTTTTGCTGCCGTGCCCAGGCAGACGTTTTGTTAGTTTGTGTGCGAGGGAGGGTTCAGGGATTTGGAGTTTGCGAGTTTTTTTTCTTTTTCTTGCGTGTGCGTGTGCATGTGTGTGTGTGTGGGGGGGGTTAATATCTATTCTTTCAATGATTTTCATGTTCTTTATGTATTTCAAGGCTATCTGGAGAAGAGAAATCTCAGAGTTGTATCTTGCATACACACTTTGACAATAAATTAACCTTTGAATCTTTTAACCAAATGATCCTGAAAATGTTCATAGATTTCTCTGAGTTTCTATGGTTTTCCAGAGGACAAATTATAGATCTGTCATTGAACTGATCAGCACTTTGGTTGCATTATTTGCAAGAAGTTCTGATCTACCTTAAGAGGAGAGGCAACTCTTTCACATCAAACCAGGCAAATATCAAAATAGATTACTGGAAAAGATGAGAGCATTTGGAATAACAGAGAAGATAACAACTGAATTAAGAATTAATTTGAAGGGACAATTTTAATGTGTACACAATAGGAATGCCTAAAATTGTTTTTCAGATCCTTGGAGTTACTACAACTCTTGGGTCAACCTACACACAGTGGCCACTTTATTAGATACAGGAGTGGAACCTGGTGTGGTCTTCTGCTGCTGTAGACCATCTATTTCAAGATTCAACATGTCGTGTATTCAGAGATGCTCTTCAGCACACCACTGTTGTAACATGTGCTTATTTAATTTACTGTCAACTTCCTGTCAGTTTGAACTAGCTTGGAAATTGTCCTCTGACTCCTCTCATTAATAAAGCATTTTTACCCACAGAATTGCCACTCACTGAATGTTTTTGTTTATTGCACCATTCTCTGTAAACTCTAGAGACTGTTGTGCATAAATATCCCAGGTGATCAGCAGTTTCTGATATACTGAAACAACCCCCTCTGGTACCAACAATCATTTCATAAAACCATTATATCTGAAGCAGAATAAGGCCATTCAGCCCATTGCTTCATCATTTGATCAATGGCTGATCCATTTCCCTTTGAACCCTAGTCTCCTGCCTTCTCCCCATAACCTTTCATGCCCTGACTTACCAAGAATTTATCAACTTCTGCTTTTAATACTCTCAATCGGTCAAATTCATGGTCAAATTCCACAGTCAAAGTCACTTAGATCACATTTCTTCCCTAGTCTGATGTTTGGTCTGAACAAAAAATGGACCTCTTGACCATATCTGGATGTTTTTATGCATTGAGTTTCTGCCACATGATTGGCTGATTAAATATTTGCATTTACAAACATATATACTGGTTTACCTAATAAACTGGCCACTAAGAGTAGATCTGGTGCCAGTGTAGTCAGAAAGGTAAATGGGAGACCTATTGGTAAGATGCTGGATGAAAATTGGCCCTGGAAATCCATTATAATGGCTACTGAGGAGAATATGAATTGAAATGTTGACAGGCAGTAGATAACTTGGATGCATGGGAAAGATAGATACTAAAAATATTGCCTTAACACAGGTTATGCCTATTGTCTTGGGAAGGAAATGCCCTTCCTTTGACTCTCCAAGCAGTAGTAGGTCCTTCATGGCATCTTTGCTGCTCATTCCACAAAATTAACAGCATTCCCACTAATATTTGGCTGCTAATGATAATACAGATTGAAACCTTTTAGGACCATAAGACATAGGAGCAAAATTAGGTCATTTAGCTCATTGAGTTTGCTCCAGCATTCTGTCATGGTTAATTTATTATCCCTCTCAACCCCATTCTTCTGCCTTCTCCTAGTAATCTTTAATGTCTTTTATTATCAAAAACCTACCTACCTTCTCTTTAAATATACCCAGTGATTTCACCCCACAGCCATCTGTGGCAATGAATTCCACAGATTCACCACCCTTTGGTTAAAAAAAAAATTCCGTGTCTTTGTTCTAGAGGGATGATCCTTCTATTCTGAGGCTGTACCTCTGGTCCTAGACTCCCCAGCTATAGGAAACGTCCTCTATACATCCACGCTATCTTTCTATGACTTTCAATATTCAAAAAATTTTAATGATATCCCTCCTCATTCTTCTAAACTCCAGCTAGTACAGGCCTGAGCCAGCAAATGCTCCTTATATGTTAATCCTACCATTCCTAGGATCACTCTTGTGAACCTCCACTGGACCCTCTGTAGTGCCAGCACATTCTTTCATAGAAAAGGGATCTAAAACTGCTCACTATATTCCTAGTATGGTCTGATCAATACCTTATGAAGCTTTTGCATTACATCCTTTCTTTTATATTCTCGTCCTATCGAAATGCACGTGACATTACATTTGTCTTCTTTACCACCAACTCAACCTGCAATTTTATCTTTAAGGAATCGTGCACAGGGACTTCCAAGTCCCTTTGAACCATTGATTTCTGAATTTTTCTCCATTTAGATAATAGACTCCACCTTTATTCCTTCTACCAAAATGTATGACCATACACTTCCCTGTGTTGTCTTCCGTCTGCCAATTTTACTCACCACTATCTGCCCCTCCACCTATCTTTGTATCATCTGCAAACATGGCCACAAAGCCATCAATTCCATTATCCAGAACGTTGACATGTATCGTGAAAAGTAGTGGTCCCAACAACAATCCCTGCTGAACACCACTAGTCACAGGGAGCCAATCAGAGAGGCCCCTTTTATAAACACAAGATATTGGAAATCCAGAGCAACATACACAAGGTACGAGGTGAACACAGCAGGTCAGGCAGCATCAAAGGAAATGAATTAACAGTTGACATTTTGGTCTAAGACCCTTCATCGGGACTGGAAAGGAAGGGTGAAAAAGCCAGAATAAGAAGGTGAAGGAAGGAAAGGCCTAATTATTCCCACTCTTAGCTTTCTGCCAGTCAACCAGTTTTCTCTCCATACTACTATCTGTCCTGAAATACCATGGGCTCTTATCTTGGTTAGCAGGCTCCTGTGCAGAACTTTGTCAAAGGCTTTCTGAAAATCTGAGAAAGCAACATCCACTGATTCTCCTTTGTCTACCCTGCCTGTTATTTCCTGTTATTTCTTACATTCCTACATTCCTTCCCTTTTTACAAGAACTTTTAATAGTGGAATGCGAAGAATGATAAAGACTCCCATGGATGTAAGTGAAATAGTACTGGTAGTCTTTAAAAATAAAGATCAGGGAAGAATAAAATGGGAAGTGTGTTTGGTCTCACTCATTTTAATCAAGTAATTATTCACCAGATTTTTGATAAAGCCACCAAGTTCTCCTCCCTGGCACTTTGATGTCAGAAGTTATTTACTGGCAGAAAGAAGTATCCAATGACTAATAGCCTTTTGAGAAACATTCCAGGATGCCTGGTTATTAATCTCTGAATGTTCAATTTTTATTCATTTCTCTTTATCTCCTTAACATCTTTCAAACGTGCAAGATGTATCAACTCTTTGAACCAGTCACAAGCCTTTAAAAGCCTACAGTTTTTGCCTGTTCTCAGAGACAGCAATGGCCAGTTATAGACCCACTGCGATATTAAAGTTAGCCTGACCAAAGCAGGAACTTTCCTGTTGTATCCTCCAATCCTCCAATACTATGTTCATAATCACTAAGTCAATGAACATCAGAAAAATGACTGGTGTTGGAAATCCAAAACAAAAACAGAAAATGCTTTAAAAAAAAGTATTCAGCTGGGCTGGCCACATCTGTGGAAAAGGATGTATAGAATCTTTTCAGACGTGGCGTGACATGCTGAGTATTTCCATTTTTCTCTGTTTTTGTTTTAGATCACCAAGTTTAATTACTTTCACTTTCAGCCTTCTATGGGATTGCATCTATCACAGTCTGCTGCAATGAAACCAAATTCAGCTTTGTGAATTTATCCTAAAACAAAGGTTGGAGGATAAAAGCCAAACAGATCACAGAACAGTGAATGAGCGATCATTGGCTTGTTTGGACCTAACCAAATACAACCTTCCAATAATTTATCCACAACTGATATCAGACTCAGCAGCCTATAATTTCCCAACTTAGTCTTAGAGCCTTTCTTAAAACAATGGAACAATATTAGCTATCTTTCATTCCTCTGGCACCTCACCGATAGCTAAGGATATTTTAAATCACTCTGCCAGGTCTCCAGCAATTTCTACACTAACCTTCCACAAGGTCCAAGGGGGTGGCTCATCAGCCCCTGAAGATTTATGCACCCTAATACACCTCAAGACATCAAGCACCTCCTCTTCCTAACCTGAGTATGGTTCATGACTTCATTACTGTTTTTTCTTGGTTCTATAGACTCTGTGCCTGTCTCTTGAGTAAATACAGATGCAATGAATCCATTTTAAGATCTCTCCAATCTCTTTCAGCTCCATGCATGGATGACCATGCTGATCTTCAAGAGGACCAAATTTGTCCATTGCTATTTCTTAGCTCTTAACAGAGCTCTAGAAGCTCTCGGGATTTTCTTTTACTTTGCTTACCAGAACAACTTCATGCCCTCTATCAGCTCTCCTAATTTCTCTCAAGTGTTTTCTTACCTTTCTTATACTTCCCAAGCATCTTATTTGATCCTGGCTGCTTATACCTGATGAGTGCCTCCCTCTTTTTAGGAACATACAAATTCTGTACTCTCAATATTTCACTTTTGAAGGCCTCCCATTAGCCAAGCATCCCTTTGAGGGAAAACACCTAGCCTAATCCACATTTGCCATGTCCCTTCTGATGTCATCAAAATTGGCCTTCCTTCATTTTAGCACCTCAATCTGAAGACTAATCCTATCCCTCTGCATAATTATCTTGAAACTAATGGAATTGTGATCACTAGATCCAAAGTATTCCCTTTCACTCACTTCTGTTATCTTCCCTACCTGATTCTCGAAGAGGAGATCCATTATCATGCTCTCCCTTGTTGGAAGCTCTGCATATTGATTAAGGAAGCTTTCCTGAACACTTTTTGACAAACTCTATCCTACCCAGTCCAGTAAGGAAGTTCCAGTCAACAGGTAAAAAGTTAAAAACACCTACTTTAGCAATGTTTTATTTCCCACAACTGTCTGCTATCCCTCTACAAATTTGCTCCTCTAAATACCATTGACTACTGGGAGGTATATATAATATGGTCATAGTCATAGACATAGTCATAATTTATTGATCCCGGGGGAAATTGGTTTTCGTTACAGTTGCACTATAAATAACTAAATAGAAATAAAACCGTAAATAGTTAAATAGTAATATGTAAATTATGCCAGGAAATAAGTCCAGGACCAGCTTATTGGCTCAGGGTGTCTGACCCTCCAAGGGAGGAGTTGTAAAGTTTGATGGCCACAGGCAGGAATGACTTCCTTTGACGCTCCACGTTGCATCTCGGTGGAATGAGTCTCTGGCTGAATGTACTCCTGTGCCCAACCAGTACATTATGTAGTGGATGGGAGACATTGTCCAAGATAGCATGCAACTTGGACAGCATCCTCTTTTCAGACATCACCGTGAGAGAGTCCAGTTCCATCCCCACAACATCACTGGCCTTACGAATGAGTATGTTGATTCTGTTGGTGTCTGCTACCCTCAGCCTGCTGTCCCAGCACACAACAGCAAACATGATAGCACTGGCCACCACAGACCCGTATAATATCCTCAGTGTCGTCCGGCGATGTTGAAGGACCTCAGGAAATAGAGACAGCTCTGGCCCTTCTTGTAGACAGCCTCAGTGTTCTTTGACCAGTCCAGTTTATTGTCAATCCGTATCCCCAGGTATTTGTAATCCTCCACCATGTCCACACTGACCCCCGGATGGAAACAGGGGTCACCGGTACCTTAGCTCTCCTCAGGTCTACCACCAGCTCCTTAGTCTTTTTCACACTAAGTTGCAGGTATTCCCATTAACATGGTCATCCATCTTTTTTCCTCAGTTCCTCAATAGATGAGTCCTTCTGGATGTCCTCTCTGTGCACTGCTACGACATTTTCCCTGATGTGTAATGCCACTCCTTCCCCTTTATTCTCTCCAGCTTTATTGTGTCTAGAGCAACAGAACCCCAGAGCCGCCAGCCCTGCCCCTCCTGCAACCGTCTCAATGATGGCTATGACATCATAATTCCACAAAGCACATAATTTTCTAACTATTCCTGACATCTGTATATTTTTGTCATTTGAATAGCTAGATGACTGCCTGTATACCAAGGAAATTATTGAGAACTACTTTTCATGTTCATTGTGGAATTTCAGAGCTTTTAAATAGGCAAATAATCGAGTTCCTCCTCATCCCACTATTACATGATATTTTCCCTGTTATGCCAAATCATCATTCGAGAAAGAGCAAAATTCCTTTCAACTTTTCAAAGATGACCTCACCAGAGACCAATATAAGGTGAAGCTGATTTCCTAATGATAAATTTGCATTGAAACATTATGATAATGATTTGTGTTAACAGAACAGTTTCAATCAATATTGTGAACAGCTACTCTCTAGTATCTCTTTCAACCTTTTCTGAATTGTGACTATGAATTTCTCGATTCAATTTCCTCCCCTTACCCAGTCTCTCCCCAGCTACCAGGGCAACTTTTCTGGTGATCTCCACAGTTTATCATTTTCCAGTTTCCTGGTTGTCACTGATACCGTTTTACCATTGAGGCCCAGTCCTCTACATCACTCCTACCCTTCAGTTCTTTGTTAAAAGAAGAACCAAGCATCTTCGCTTTACTGTATTGGTCCTCCCATCTTCTCCTTAGACTTACTTTCTGTGGGAATCCATGAAAGTTTTAATTATGGTCCCTATTCATGGGTACCTGGGACATCCTTCAATTGAGCTCTACATAGGTCCCCTCTATCAACTGGTGTTGATACTATAGGTTTCAACCTAGTGCAATATTTCACCAGCTTTGCTTAGAGTTTTTGATTTTCCTCACCTCCACATGGTCTATCTCTGATTCATCCCTTGCTCTATTTCTGTTGCTGAGGGCTGGTTGGAAGTCTCTGCCCACTGTAGGGAACACAATATGTTATGGCAGGTTCTGTCTTGGCCATCAGCTTCAGGAGCCCAGGTTTGATCCTTGCCTTGGTGGAGCTTGTATATTCTCCCCCTAATTGTGGGATTTGGCGTTAGATCTTCTGGTTTCCACCCATATTACAAATATGTACTGGTGGATTGATTGGGTACTGTAAATTACTTCCCAGGGTAGAAGGTTGCTACAAGAAAGCAAGCAGAGAAAAAGTGGAACCTATGGGACAGATCAGCTGGGCTGAATGACATCCTTCTGTACCCAAGTAACTGGGCCACAATTACTTTGATTACAATTCCACCACTCATCTCCTTGTATCAACTTCTTTCAATCTCTATATCCTAATTTCATGTTTTGACAGTGTAGTTTTCCAGTATTTAAAATGTCTTCTCTTTTCCACAACTGAAGACCCTTCATTCATAAAAGCTCAAAGGAGCTCCGCCTCTCATTGTCTTCCACCCTGAAGCTAACAGATTATTTCTGCCATTTCTGTCTACTATTTCTTCCAACTTTATGACCCCAACAATCATCTTCCCCTCCAAGTCTTTCTCCTTTTGCACTCTTGTGGATGAAACAGCAACTTATTTGTTACTTTAACAAATGTGAGATTATTCCCTGCTCATGATGGGCTTCCTGGACAATGGGAAGACCAAACACAAATCTGATCCCCCAACTCACATTCAGCAACTCAGGAACAGCTTCCTCCTCTCTGCCACCTGATTTCTAAATGAAGATCGAAACCACGAACACTACCTCACTACTTTTTATTAAATTTCTGTTTTTGCACTACTTATCTAAATGTAACTGTTTAATGTACATATATACTTACTGTTGGGAAAAGGGGAAGGGAGAGGGGAGGAAGCAGGAAGCACCAGCAAGATATCCTGTAAAGATCAATAAACCAATGGTTTGGAATTATTGGGAGATTGAGTCACCTGGGACTATACTCTGGAGTTCAGAAAAATGAGAGGGATCTTATAGAAACATACAAAATTTTGAAAGGGATAGAAAAGATAGAAGTAAGAAAGTTATTTCCATTGGTAGGTGAGACTAGAACTAGCGGACCCTCTCCCCCTCAAGATTCAGGGGAGAAGATTTAGGACAGAGATGAGGAGAAACTGTTTTTCCCAAAGAAAGGTGAATCTGTGGAATTCTCTGCCCAGGGAAGCAGTTGAAGCTTCTTCACTAAGTATATTTAAGATACAGTTAGATAGATTTTTACATAGTAGGGGAATTAAGGATTATGGGGAAAAGGCAGGTAGATGGAGCTGAGTTTACGGACAGATCAGCCCTGGTCTTATTGAATGGCGGGCAGGCTCGATGGGTTGGATGGTCTACTCCTGCTCCTATTTCTTATGTTCTTATATTCTTATGTTCCAAATGACCATGACTGGTGTCTCAGGACTGGGTGTGTCTGCGCCCATGCCACCCTCTGCCCTTGGCACTCCTTTGTCTCCTGTCCCACACCACTCCTGTGGCGCACGACCCTTGCCATTACCAACATCCTTTCCTCCTGCCAGATTTACAAACTCACTCTCCACTCCACATTGACAAATACAGTACTGTGCAAAGATCTTAGGCACCATAACTATATATATGTGCCTAAGACCTTTAAAGTAGCACAGTACTGTACTGCCTTTCTTTAATTCTGTTGAAAAATTATCAGCCTGAAACATTACCTCAATTCCTCTTTCTATATACTATGCTTGAGCTGCAGAGTTCTTTGGCAATCATTCCCTTTATTTCTAACAATATATTCTTACCTCATGTCACCATAATCACAATTCAGCTACCTAAGTTTATTGTCACATAGTTAATCATATTATAACCAGCTATCAATTTTCATTTCTTTTGCATGTTTAGGCCTAGATTCCTTTGAATGTGATCAGTCTCCATTTACTTACTGATTACCTGACCTAAAGCTTAATGCCAAAGGAAAATGGAATAATATACACATTACATTCTCCATTGTACCATGACTAATGTGGACAGCTGTTAAAGTGCTATCCAATTCCAGTAGTTAGTATTTATAATGGAACTTTGCTTTTCATCACCACCTCTCTCACTTACCAAACCAATTGTTAATCCAATTTATTTAATTCCATTCTGATCCAGTTAATTACATTTCAATCAGTTCCATAAATTTTAACATATTCTAAAATATATGTGTATAAACAGCTCAAATGGTGTTGGAAATTAATGCAGTTTATCGATACAGATTAGATCATTTGCAGAAAATCTCACTCAACCTCTGCAAAATAAACTTTTGTTTTTTAGTCCTTGGTTCTACTTATGACTCTTATGGTCATCTTCAGCCTTCTTTTATTTAGCAAGTTATTTTGCTCAAAGATTCTTTAACAAGTTTTCTGCTTCCTCTCGAGGACTAAGGGACCTAGTAATATAGGGATTAAATATAAGTACCTACACCAATTTCAGCTGGGCTTCACTTTAAAGTGTTCAGCCTTCGTGAAGTGACAAAAGTATTCACTTTTCCTACAGTATCAATGGCCTTATTCTGCTCCTATGTCTTGTGGTCTTATAGTGTGGACAAATACACATCTAAATTTGTTGCCATTTAACAGTAATTAAAAATGTCTGCAGCATCACCGCCGGTAAAATTTGGGAACAAATAAATATTACCCTTTTGGAAGTATTTTATACACATTCCCGTATCTGACTCATTGAGGTAGAACAGCATATTTATTTGCTGTAAGAGGTATGATGTATTTCCATCAATGGAACCCTGAAGTACGACAGATTTGAATAATATTTATTAACTCCTATTCTAATGTAAATGAACCCATGCATTGCTGAGAGATAATAGATCTGAAACCCAAACTAACTTACACTTCAGAAATTGAAAATTTGTAAGATTTCAGAAGATATAAAAAGTAGCCAATTAAAAAAAAATAACTGAGCTAAACTTAATGGTAACTTTAGTACAGAATGCGCTTTTCTCCCTGACAGATTTCCCTTAAGATTCAAAATGCTACCCCTAATTGGATTAAGAACAAGTGCCAAATTGTTATTTCAATATGAGTGTTGCAGGGCATAATACAATCGGAAAACCACAGGCATATTTACAATAATGTCTCTCACGCTGCTTTGTGCTGCTTTATCTACCATTACTCAAGTTGAGTCAAGGAAGAATGGCCACAAGAATACTTGCTGAGTTAAAGGAGGCAATTATCTCTTCACTGATTACAGAAGATTTATGCAAACATTTTTAAATAACATTTTATGATGCTTTGATTTAATGGTAGATTCTTGGATTCTTGCCCTGCCTATATAAGAAAAATTATTTGTGGTGTACTGCCCTTGCTATCCTGCCAGATTCTTGGTTTTATTAGTGTTGATACTTGCCAGCAATAAAAAAAAATCTCTCTGTGTTACTTAGAGTGCTGACTTGTCTTAAATCAAACTAGTGCTCTGTTAGAATGATATAGCAATGGTTTTAGACTCAGAATGAGCCTGTATGTTTTTTTTAAGTGGAAGAATAATACAAGTGCCCATGATGAGTAGAATACATGTCTTCTGCCTTGTTGCTTTATATTGACCATTAATATTCTTATAATGAAAGACAAAGGGCTCTGAATTACATAAAGTTGCACCCTTGAAGCATACTATTCTGCTGGAGTTTATGTTGCACGCATCATGTAGAATCTTTCTCAAAATAACACCATCTGCATATCCTTTTGTCTCTTTCTTATCAAGCCTTTCATCATTGTATCTCTGTGTGACATAAAGTACACTTTCTCATTAGCAATATTTAACATGAACATATCTGAATAATTTTGCATAAAATTAGATTTCTCTTATTTTTGGTGTACTAAAACAACACAGTGATTAGCACTACTACTAAATTAGATCCCAAGATATTTTGTGAATTGGTCAAAAATAATTCACACAACATGAAAGCAGTTTGCATTAAGAAAGAAATGCTAAAATGGGGCCAGCCAGCATTGTTCCCATAAGACCAGGCTCAGTTGAATGGAGATGTCTTCACTTGGCAGTGCGGAGATCATAGCAACATTTCAATCCTGAAAGACGCCATGTCAGCCAGACAGGGGACAAGACCAAAGCTCCATGGGCTCAACTGTGCAGAGCAGGATAACACAAATTAGACGGAATTCTACAGTTCAGGGAGCAGACGGGCATTTCTGTGGTCAGAGATGTAATTCCAAGATGACATGTTGCCTCCCTGGATCTAGGATTAAGGATGTCATTGAATGGCAGCAAGATGATCTAGAGTTGTAGAAGTGGGGGTGGGTAACAAAGGCCATATTAGTATCAGTGATATAATCCAAAAAAAAAGAGATGAAACTCTGCAGGCAAACCTAAAGAGTTAGGAAAGAGATTAAAATGCAATCTGCAGGTTATTGCCTATTCCACAAAGTCACTGCATAGAAAATCAGATCTTTGCATAGACAATGTTTGGCTAATGAAATGGTGTACAAAGGAGGACGTCAGATATTTCAAGGATTAGGATCAGTTCTGGAGGAGGTGAGAGTGGTTAGCTCCTCAGTAGACCTGCGTCTAATATCCTCATGTGAAAGTCTGGTAATGCTGTGACTTCAAAGTAAAACTAAATTGTCTGTGGGTTGCACAGAGGAAGAGAGGGAGAAGGGATGTTTTGAAACATCCAATGAAAGAATCCATCAATTGGACAAAATAAAAGTTGTTATTCTGCTGAAATTATTACCTAGGCCATATTCTGGTGGGAAGGATATGAGGAACAAATTTACAAGAAAATTAGAGATATGTGCAGCATAAATAGAGAGTTGATAACACAGACTTTCAATGTTCCAAATATAGACTGGAATAGCATTAAAGCTAGCAGCAAATAAGTTGAGGAAGGTTTGAAATGTCTTCAAAAATTTTTTCTGATTATATGATTCCATTCCTTGAATAAGTTGGCATTGCTGTAATTGGTTCTGGCTAATCAACAGGGGAATCATTTGGGAAACAGGGATAATTATGAGATAAGGTTAATTATAACCATTGAGAAGGATACAGGCAATTCCAGTATAAGATGGACAATTCAAAAAGGGCAAATTTCAATGGGCTTTGAACAGATTTGCCCTAGGTAAAATGGAATCAAAGTTTTGTAGACAAAACGGTAATTGAACAATGGTTCAATGAAGTTGAAAATTTTTCAGTACAGTCTGAGAATATAGAGTATACTCTAAAATA
Organism: Mobula hypostoma; assembly: GCF_963921235.1. NCBI lineage: Eukaryota > Metazoa > Chordata > Chondrichthyes > Myliobatiformes > Myliobatidae > Mobula > Mobula hypostoma. The sequence goes on along the minus strand of NC_086103.1, from coordinate 64,786,925 downwards.
TATTCTTAAATACTTAAAGGGACATTTAAGCCAATACTTCCTGGATGACCACAACAATTGGGAGTAAAGAACAAAAGAAGAAAAGGCAAATTACAGACATCAGGTTGTTAACACAAGAGAGAATCAGGTGGAAGTTTCAGAGGGAAGCAAAAGAGGAAATGACAGAGACAGAGAGAGAGCATAAGGATAGGCTATTAGTAAACTTAAAAGGAAACCAAATAGTATCAGGAAAATTTTCAAGAGCAAAGATGGCACTGGTCAAGGACACAAGGAGGCAAAGAACATGTTCTAAATGAGTACATCACATTATTTTGCTCTAAAGAAAAATGCCCTATACTACTGCAATCTCACTCAGTAAAGATGTAGCTGAGATTTTGAAAAAGCAAAAAGCTAGGAAGGGGATAAATCCCCAGACCAAGATGTATTCCATTCTAGCTTGCTGATGGAAGCAGGAGAATAAAGTGTAGAGGCCATTGTCTTCCAAATATCAATGAGCGTGCCTGGCGACTGAAAAGTCTAAATTAACTCAGGAACTACTGACTACTGAGCTTAGCCTCTATATTGGAAAAAGTTCTGGAAACATTAATCACAGATAGAATTAGTAGTACAATAGACAAATCTGCATTGATTACAGGAAGCTAATATAGATTTGATAAAAGCTAACTTTGTTTAATCTTTTAGAGTGCTTTGATGAAGAAAAGGGGACGTGAGTGAAATGCAGTTAATTTTGTACATATGGATTTCCAAACAGCTACATATACCTTCCCAATTAAGTGGATCTCAGCAGCATGGATGGAAAATTAACTAGGTAACAGGAAACAGCAAGTAGGAGAGAATGGTTGCTTTTTGTGGTGGAGGGAATTGTAAAGTGGTGTACCCCAGGGATTGGTACTAGTATTACTGCTTTTCTTAATACATGTTAATCAACTGGACCTGTGTGTACAGGGGCACAATTACCTCAGAAACTTTAATCAAGTTAGTCACTCACAACCTTCCGTAACAAATCCATGCTGACTGCCCTTGGTTAATCTGTGCCTTGCAAACTGAAGATTTATGCTTTCCCTGAGATTGATTTTAATAACTTTCCCATCACTGCAGTTAAACTAACTGATCTTAATTACTTGGTTTCTCCTTTTATAAACCTAGCTACAATATTAGCAGGCCTTTAATCCTTTGACAAAATAATGGTCAGAACCTTTTCAGTTTGTTCCCTCATCTCTCTAAGTCGCAGAGCAAGTCTCAGTGGCCCTTTACTGGAAATTTTCAAAAAATATTGTCATTATAGTGATAGAGAAGTACAACACAGAAACAGGCCCTTCGGCCCATCTAGTCCATGCCAAAACCATTTAAACTGCCTGCTCCCATCAACTTGCACCGGGACCATAGGCCTCCATACCCCTACCACCCATGTAGTTATCCAAACTTTTCTTAAACATTAAAATCAAGCTCGCATGCACTAGCTATGCTGGCAGCTCATTCCACACTCTCACAACTTTCTGAGTGAAGGAGTTTCCACTCAGGTTCCCCTTCAACTTCTCACCTTTCACCCTTAACCCATGACCTCTATCTGTAGTCTCTCACAACTTCAGTTGAAAAAGCCTGCTTCCATTTACCCTGTCTATACCCCTCATTCTTGCAAGAAATGTAAGAAGCTGAGCTAAGCATCATGATGTGCATCATTCCTTAACAATTGTCAATGGCTTCAGTGAGAGCGTAATGCTTAAAGTGCATGGTGGAACTTGCTGAGGTTTTGTTTTAACTTATAAGTAGAATACAATTTCCTTCTTTGTTTCTGTGAGATATTTCTGTGAAGAATTTGTAAATGTATATTGCACAAGAGGTAATTTAATTACAAGGGTAAAATACTCATGTGTAATATTATAGCGGCCTGAAAAAGAAAGGTTGAATGCAAAAGTTAGAATTTGGAATTCTGTTGTTTCTAACATATACCAATGATCTGGCATTAAAACTGGGCTCAATTCCTTGGATGTCAAATTTGGTGCAAGTTTAAAATAGAGTCAAAAAAAGTGACATTGTATACAAGAAAAGGTTCATCTAAGGTGGATAAATCTCCAGGGCCTGACCATGTGATCTTTGGACTTTGTGGGAAACCAGAGAAGAAATTACGGAAGCCCTTATAAGGCGATTTGATTCATCCTTTTTCATTTGTGAAGTTCCCAAACACTGGATGTTGGCTAATGTTGTTCCATTGTTTAAAAATAGTAACAAGGGCAATCCAGGGAACCCTAGGCCTGTCAGCCTAACATCAGTATTTGGGAAATTACTGGAGGAAAATTTGAAGGACAACATCTACCAGAGTTTGGATAGTCTGAGACTGATTACGTGGAGGTATTATGGCTTTGTGCTTGTTCCAAAAGGCAGATGAGGGTACAGTAGTGGACGATGTCTATTTGGACTTTAGCAAGATCTTCAACAAATTCCCACATGGTAGCTGGTCTGAAAGGTTTGGTCCCATGAAATTCAGGAGGAGCTAATTACGAGGTTTAAAAATTGGCTCGGAGCTAGGAAACAAAGGGAGGTTGTTGAAGGTTCTTTCTCAGAGTGGAGGCCAATGACTAGTGATGTGCTGCAAGAGTCGTGTTGAGGAAGGTTATCGTTGATTAGAGGAGGATCCTGATCTGTTAGGGAAGTAGACCAAAGGGTGGCAAATAGATTTCAATACAGGTAAGTGTGAGGTGATGCATCTTGGAAAGTCAAACTAGCATAGGACTGAAATTATGAAAGGTAGGTCTCTTGGGAGTGTAATGAAACAGAGGAATTTAGGATTACAAGTGCAGTTTATTGAAAGCAGCATCAGAGGCAGATAGGGTGGTGAGAAAGGTGTTTTGCATGCTGGGCCTTCATCGGTCAAGTGCTAAGTATAAGCATTAGGACAATATGTTGCAGTTGTCTAAGTCATCGGTGAGGCTGCACTTAGAGCATTGTGTATGGTTTTGGTTGCCCTATTATAGAAAAGGTGTGGTTAAAATGGAAAGAGTTGCTGAGAAGATTTACAGAGATGTTGCCAGGACCAGAAGTCCTGAATTATAGGGAAAGATTGGCTAGGCTATGTATATATTCCTTGGAATGTGGAAGAATGATGAGCGTCCTTATGAAAAAGTTTAAAATTATGAGAAGCCTAGATAAATTGGACTGTAAATTTTTCCCTCGGTGTAGGGGAGTCCAAAACTAAGACACATAGACTCAGAGTGAGGGGGAAAGATTTAAAAGAGATCTGAGGGGAAATTTCTTCATGCAGAGCATGGTGAGTATATGGAATAAGCCGCCAGAAGAAGTGGTTGAGGCAGGTACAACAGTAGCGTTTACGAAGCTCTTGGACATGGAGGGGCAGGGCTTGGAGGGATGTGGTCTGAATGCAGGAAATTGGAATGAGCTTGGTGGGCACCATGGTTGGCATAGATTCACTGGGCTGAAGGACCTGTGTCATTGCTGAATTGTTCTGTGGCTCCATGATTCTAATAGACATGATAAGGATTTAAAATTGCTATTCAGTTAGCCAGATATATGCCAAATTAAATCATGCATAAATAAATATAATATATATTTCATTGTTCTAAGAAGTACTTAGAAATACAATAATAGACTAGTCTCCAGCAGTTAAATTGTCTTTATAATTTATTAGCCAAATCTTCCTGAGATGTTGGCCTGAAATTTCCTCAGATTTGTTTCATCTCTGGCACTTTTTCATGTCTGTGAATAAATTAGGGTTTTCTTAGCACTTCTGCCAAGGTTATTGTAGTGGAAGAGAGTAGCATTAAGATGAAAGCTAACCATATGTTTAATTGTGGGAAATGAACCATTAAATGATAATTTGGAAAAGGGTTGTATACAGTGATAACTCAATAGCCAGCTAGGGTGAGATGATTAGGTGATTCCTCTGGCAATCACCTGAATGAATACGATTGATTTTTTGCATACACTTTATACTTTACTTGTTGCATTTTTCTGTACAAATATCTCTACTTTTATTAGTACTTATTAATTCCCTTGACAACAGGACCTGACCTAATTTTTAAAGGAACAGAGTTGAAGGATTGCATTGATTGATCAAAAAAAAACATTCAATATTATTCGGAAGTAAAATCAAACTGTTAAATATTAGTTATTGAATGGACCATTTAAGTAATTTCGCTGATACCTAGTAATATTTACTATTTCTTACTATTGATAAATATTCCTAGCATCAATTGCCTATTGATAGAACATTGTACAGCACAGGAGCAGGCTCTCCTGCCCACAATATCTATGCGAAACATAATGCCGAATTAAACTAATTATGTTTTAATCGTACAAGATCTTTATTCCCCACCCACCCCACCAATTCCCTGTATATTCATGGATCAATCTAGCTTTCTCTTAAATCCACTATCATACCTGTTTACATCACTACCCTTGGCAGCCCCTGCCAGGCACCTATCACTTTCATGGTAAGATGGCGGAGTGTTCAAACACACCAATCAAAGGTGCGTTTTTCTTTTTAAAATGTGTGTTTTTTTTATGATTGTAAGACTATATTGTACTCCAAGAACTTCGGGGTGCAACAGGCCAGCCGCGTCAGTGATCTGTTCATGGCTCGGAGCTGCCAGTTGGGGTGTCAAAGGAGCTGGCAGCCCATTTAGAGAAGGAGAAGTCAGTGGGCGGCCGGGAGAAGAAGCTGGCAGGTAACTGGATGATGGAGAAGACAGCAGTCAGTTGGGAGAAGGAGAAGCCTGTGATCAGCCAGGAGAAGGAGATGCTGGCAGGCGGCCTGGAGGAGGAGAAGCTGGCGCTCAGGTTGGAGAAGGAGAAGCTGGTGGTTGTCTGGGTGGAGGAGAAGCCAGCGGACAGGCAGGAGAAAATTCTGAGGAGCTGACCTGGATGCAGACCTTGCTACTGCTGGCTACACGACGATATCAGAGTTGGTGCACAGAAGTAGTGTGCATTGTAACTGTGAGTGACTCTCTTGGATGTTTCTCTTGTGACTGCAAGACCCTGTTGGACATTGATAATGGGAGATGTTTCCCTTGTTTGGTAGCGAGACAGGCGACTGTATCCATGTATGGTCTGAATGATAATTAAATTTGATTTGATTTGAAAAAACTTACCCAGCACATCTCCTTCAAACTTTACACCTCTCAGTTATAGACATAGACATAGAATAGTACAGCACAGTACAGGCCCTTTGGTCCACGATGTTGTGCCGACCCTCAAACCCTGCCTCCCATATAAGCCCCCACCTTAAATTCCTCCATATACCTGTCTAGTAATCTCTTAAACTTCACTAGTGTACCTGCCTCCACCACTGACTCGGGCAGTTTATTCCATGCACCAACCACACTCTGAGTAAAAAACCTTCCTCTAATATCCCCCTTGAACTTCCCACCCCTTACCTTAAAGCCATGTCCTCTTGTATTGAGCAGTGGTGCCCTGGGGAAGAGGCGCTGGCTATCCACTCTATCTATTCCTCCTATTATCTTGTACACCTCTATCATGTCTCCTCTCATCCTCCTTCTCGCCAAAGATTAAAGCCCTAGCTCCCTTAATCTCTGATCATAATCCATACTCTCTAAACCAGGCAGCATCCTGGTAAACCTCCTCTGTACCCTTTCCAATGCTTCCACATCCTTCCTATAGTGAGGCGACCAGAACTGGACACAGTACTCCAAGTGTGGCCGCACCAGAGTTTTATAGAGCTGCATCATTACATCGCGACTCTTAAACTCTATCCCTCGACTTATGAAAGCTAACACCCCATAAGCTTTCTTAACTACCCAATCCACCTGTGAGTCAACCTTCAGGGATCTGTGGACATGTACCCCCAGATCCCTCTGCTCCTCCACACTACCAAGTATCCTGCCATTTACTTTGTACTCTGCCTTGGAGTTTGTCCTTCCAAAGTGTACCACCTCACACTTCTCCGGGTTGAACTCCATCTGCCACTTCTCAGCCCACTTCTGCATCCTGTCAATGTCTCTCTGCAATCTTTGACAATCCTCTACACTATCTACAACACCGTCAACCTTTGTGTCGTCTGCAAACTTGCCAACCCACCCCTCTACCCCCAGATCCAGATTGTTGATAAAAATCACAAGAAGTAGAGGTCCCAGAACAGATCCTTGTGGCACACCACTAGTCACAATCCTCTAATCTGAATGTACTCCCTCCACCACGACCCTCTGCCTTCTGCAGGCAAGCCATTTCTGAATCCACCTGGCCAAACTTCCCTGGATCCTATGCCTTCTGACTTCCCGAATAAGCCTACCGTGTGGAACCTTGTCAAATGCCTTACTAAAATCCATATAGATCACATCCACTGCACTACCCTCATCTATATGCCTGGTCACCTCCTCAAAGAACTCTATCAGGCTTGTCAGACACGATCTGCCCTTCACAAAGCCATGCTGACTGTCCCTGATCAGACCATGATTCTCTAAATGCCCAGAGATCCTATCTCTAAGAATCTTTTCCAACAGCTTTTTCACCACAGACGTAAGGGTCACTGGTCTATAATTACCCGGACTATCCCTACTACCTTTTTAAAACAAGGGGACAATATTCGCCTCCCTCCAATTCTCCGGTACCATTCCCGTGGACAACGAGGGCATAAAGATCCTAGCCAGATGCTCAGCAATCCCTTCCCTCGCCTCGTGGAGCATGTCCTCCAATACTTGACATTTTTTTTCCTTGGAAGCAGGTTTCTTAATGTCCACCCAATCAATGAGTCTCAATATTTTATAAGCTTCCATCTCCCTCTAGTCTCTAATGATCCAGAGAAAACAGTCCAAGTTAGTCCAACCTCTCCTTCTAGCTTGTACCTTTTAATCCCGACAGCATCCGGGTAAACCTCTTCCACAACCTTGTTAAGACCTCCACATCCTTCCTGTAATTGGATAGCCATAATTGAATTTAATACTCTGCGGATGGCAGAATCCAGGTTCTATACAACTGCTAAATGAATTTTTACTCTTGTATTCAGTGCCGTGACCCATGAATGTGATTATTAATGTCTTGTGTGACATTTTTGGGGAACTATGGCCTTAGACGCCATGATTCCTCTGTTCCATGAGATTTAATGGTTTGTGAACCGCAACCAGGCTTCAGATGGATGTCAAAAATGGATCACCTTCATGGACCTCTCTCACTCATGCTCTAAAAGACCATTCCATTGTTTCTAAATGACCTTGCCAGTCAGAGATTCTTAGAAACAAACAAAAACATCAAATGATTTTAAAAAATTAAACATTATTAAGAAGACAAAATTGAAAAAATGTTTCTAGCCCCTTTAGCTCAGAAGCTTATGAAATGCTCCTCTGGGCTCAGTGCTGAGTCCAGGACAGAACACTAGGTCAGTTACATCCACTTCCGATCTTCATCACGTTCCCGATCTCCATGCCCTAGTGCCATGGATGTGCGTAAGTCCTGCTTTGCACAATGCAAATAGTCGCCGGTCCTTCACTCTGGACCCACTAGCTCACTGTCACTAGACATCCATCCATGTGTTCTTGGGTATTTGTTTGAGCCATTAATGGATCAGTCTGACAAAATACAATAACTATCACATCATCCTTTAAAAAAGTTGATATGGTGACATTTATTATCTGCAAAAATTTTAGAATTGTTTTATCATGCCAAGAGGCACTTTAGGTTAATCCATCCTTCTTTGGTCTGCTCAATTGCCCTTGTAGTGTTGTGAATGACATAATTCAGGTACTGTTGCTCTTGGAAACAGACTTGACTTTATGCCGAGATCGCATAAATTTCCAGCCAGTTTGATGACACAACAATTTGTGCTGGTCCTTTTTTTGAAAACAGACTTAACTTCTGCCTCTCAGACTGTGTAAACAGCAATTAAAGCTGCCTCCCCACAGTCATCAACAAAATTAACTACTAAGTGATTTTTATATTTGTTTTGCTGATATGGCCAAATAGGGTCTACATAAATATTTATAATAAAACATGTAATTTTGTGCTTTACTCATACAAAGCATGACCCCAGGCAAACTTCTGATGTCTGCTCCTTAATACTGTCAAAAAGATGCACTTGCTTTAAATCACTCTGCACTGTACCTTTATATGAAAATAATTACACTGTGCCCTAAGGCTGTTACTGAGTCCTGCAAGTCTCAGACACTGTTAGCAGGCGCCACAAATTGTGTACGTCCTGACCCATGCTGGCTGGGAGTCTCGTTCACATGATACAGATATCTGATCATTCTGGCAGGAAAGGTGAAGGTGACACTGCCAGCCAGATACAGACAGATCTTACCAGAGATCAAGCAGAGCAGGACGAATAAGATGACTGCAACACACGAGTGCACAGTTTAACACAGACGTTTTATACAAGTATTTAGCTACAGAAGAAAATGACAAGACCTTGGGGGCACTTTTATAAAACTTCGGTCTGTTCTTCAATGCTGTATTTCACTAATTAATTCTAAAATATGTATTTCAATATATTTTAGAGCTTTAAAGGTGCATTACAGAATTTTCATTGCTTTGTATTGCACAATTATATTTTACTAATTATAACTACTGCATCAAAGTTACATTTCAGGTTTTGGAAAACCTCTGTTAAGCAACTTAATAGACATTTATCTGTGCAGCCCATGTTATTGTGCTTATTGACCTGAATAAATTAAAAGAAAATTAGAGGAAACCATACAAGGAAATAGTTTTAGTACTTTTCAGAGAATCCAATGTACTTTTGTCAATCTTCTTTTACAGTTATAAAATGTGTATGTAGATATATTTTAGAACTTTAAAGATGTGTTACAGAACATTCAATGCTCTGCATTACACAACTATATCCTACTCAGTAATTATAATTACTGTGCTGATATTTCAGTTTTGTAAAATCCCTGCTAAGTCATAGCAAATTAATAGTCATTGATTTGCGCAAATCCTGTGTTATTGTGCAATATTGACTTGAATGAAGTAATGAGAAACGAAATGAAACCAAGCAAGAAAATAATGTTAGCACTTTTTGGAAGATCCAGTATATTTTTGTATTCCTTTGGGCTTCTCTTAGAGTGTAATTGTTTGCCACTTTGTGTAGTTTTGAAAGTTATTACTTAGCTGCCAGTGAAAAGCACATTTCGGATTTGTGTATTTTCTGTTACCTTTAGTACATGTGCACAATATCATTTGTGATATGACTGGAAAGAGAAAGGTCAGTCAAGAAGTTCTAGAAAGGAGAGACAACTCTGACATATCGACAATGCTCTGAGCAACAGTGCAATTAGGCCTTGTGAGTGTAGAGTCTGAACATTAAGTGGAGGAAGAGTCTGAATTCATATTCCCTATCAATAGAAATGCCATAGCAAATTCAGTTGTGTTAAAAAGTGTTCACTTATTTATTTCCAAATTTTCCCCCTATTGTGATGAAGTTAGCAATTGCTTGATAGAGAAAAATTTAATGAGCAACAGTTCCTTTTCAGTACCTTTAAGCAACTGACCTTTCTTATTGTGTAAACCTTGAAAGGGAATGTTGCCAATAAACTATGCATTGCCAAGAAGAATACAACTCACTGAAGTTTGTTCACAAACACGTTATTTTACTCTTTTGTTGTGGTGACATTATGAAATGTTCTAAACAGCTGCCTTAATTGTCCATCTGGTAATGATACTCCAATGAAGAGTTGAGATGAAGGGTCTTGGCCCGAAATATTGATGGTTTATCCTGCTCAATTGATGCTGCTTGACTTGCTAAGTTGCGCCCGAATTTTGTGTGTATTGTTCAAGATGTCCAGCGCCTGTGGAATCTATTGTGTTAAACTAACTCCGATAACATTATTGGTTCACATTAGCAAATTCATACAACTGGGTGTCTTGCTGATCAACTGCAGCTAAGAGTTAAAAATCTACATGTGGGCTTCACATATAAACAAAGTTAGATAAGATTGGTAGATTTTCATTCTTCAAGGATATTATTAATAAATTTGAATTTTAATGACAATCCAATGGATTTATGAAAAGGATGAAAATTCATTTATAGTCACCTAAGCAAAAAATGGGAGTAATACAATATGTATATTATTCTCAGCTTCTGAAATTTGGCTTCAATTACTTCAAAATGAAGTTCAATAACCATAAGAACAAGAATAAATTTCAATTTTGATCATATGGCTTATTTTTCATTGTTTTTAATCATTTAAATCTGAAATCAAAGTCTTACCTCACAATGATGTGAATTGGAAGCATATTTTCAGAATAATTTTCTCAGCCTCTGTAGAACTCATCCAGTAACTTATGACAAGAGAATAAGAACATTTCAGACAGTAATGGGCTCCTTTTTCTCTCATGGTAAAAGGTTATTTATAATACCTTTTCATTTGCAAGCAAAATGATATAAGTCACAATGATGTTGGCAATTTAACTCAGAATTTTCCTGGTCTCTCTAAATCACTCTATAGACCTAACTTTGGGAGAGCTTAAGGTGAATGCTATATCCTCGATTAAGCATGAATTCTCTCCCCCAGAGAGCTGTGCGGGAGACAAAGATTGACAGATAGTTAACTACAAGGGTTCATGGGGAAAGAACAGCAAAGTGTTGTTGAGAGCAAGATTGAATTATCCATGCTCTTACTGAATAAGAGAACAGGATTAAGCAACTGATTAGCCGGTCCTGTTCCTGTTTCTCATGTTTTTATGTCGACCACGATGCAAATTATCTTTATATGCATATTAGAATAATTGGATTTAATTTTCCAGAGAAATGCTGGTAGTTCAATTCTATTTCACATGCAGATGTAAAAGCGTTCTGGATTCCAGTGTAAACATGCATGAAATAGAGGGTCCAAGCTTCCTGACAGAAGTCCCCAGTGAATGCCAGACTGTGTTCCAAGATTGCACTTCTCATGGATTCTAAACAGGGAATGCCAGCATCCAACAAGTTCACAGCAAGGTCCAACAGTTTCACTCAGGTAATCACCAGTGGAACCCTCTTTCAATTCAGTTTTAGCATATAAGCACCACTGGCAATGCCAGCATTTGTTATGCATATCGAATTGTTCTTGGGATCCTCATGACTGCTGAAACTACTGCAGTTCTTCTGGTGAGTTGGGTAGGGAGTTCTAGGGTCTAGATCCTGTGTCAATAAAGGAACTCCAACATATTTTTCTGGGTCAGTAAGGTATATGATTTTGAAGGAAACCTACAGGGGATGATAAAACTTCTGTTCTTGTCCTTGATGGTGGAAAGAGTTGTGAGTCTGGGAGGTCCTGAAAATTAATTTCTTCACTTTGCAGATGGTGGACTCTGCAGCATCTACGAACTGAAGTTCATTTAAATCTTTTCAATCAGGCAAGCTGCTTTATCTGGAATAGCGCAAAGCTTCCTGAGTGTTATTGAAGCTGCACTCAATCCAGGCATACAGAAAATAACTGCTACAGATAGTAAACATTTTTTAGAGTGTCAGAGGATGCGTAATTCTAAATTAGATAATCAATCTCTGCTCCTGTTGCTATTGTACTGATGTGGCTGCTCCAATTAAGTTTTTTGATCCCCAAAATAATAATAGCAGGGGACTTTGTGAGGGAAAATCCTTTAACAGATACCAGGTTAAACTTAGTACTGATTCACAGTTCCATCTATCTCAAGGGAGAGGAATGACTGGGGAGAGAGATGAGACTGAGCTCCTTTTCATTTATTTAACTGCAAATTGTATTTAGTTCTTTGTTATCTGCCTAGTTGGTGGTAAAAAAGCAACAGATGCCAAAAGCAAGGAAATGGCATTGATGAAGAAATACCATCAATCAATTTTAGACTTGCAGTTCCCTCTTCAGATACTGACATTATGTATTGAATTGAATTGAATTGACTTCATTTCTTACATGCTTCACATACATGAATAGTAAAAATCTTTACATCTTGTCTCCGTCTGAATGTGCAATATGCAAATTATAATAATTTGTAATAAATAGTGTGTACAGTAAGATATACAACAGAACAGTCAATATAGCTTAGAAATACAATTGTGTCAGTGTGAGTTAATCAGTCTGATGGCCTGGTAGAAGAAGTTGTCCCAGAACCTGTTGGTCCTGGCTTTAAGGCTGCGGTACCGTTTCCCAGGTGGTAGCAGTTGGAACAATTTGCGGCTGGGGTGACTCGGGACCCCAATGATCCTTCAGGCCCTTTTTTATGCACCTGTCGCTGTAAATGTACTGAATAGTGGGAAGTTCACATCTACAGATGCACTGGGCTGTCTGCACCACTCTCTGCAGAGTCCTGCGATTGAGGGAAGTACAGCTCCCATACTGGGCAGTGATGCAGCCAGTCAGGATGCTCTCAACTGTGCCCTGTAAAAAGTCCTTAGGATTTGGGGACTCATGCCGAACTTCTACAACCGTCTGAGGTGAAAGGTGCTGTTGTGTTTTTTTCACCACACAGCTGGTATGTACAGACCTAGTAAGTTCCTCGGTGATGTTTATGCCAAGGAACTTAAAACTGTTCACCCTCTCAACCCCAGATCCATTGATGTCAATAGGGGTTAGCCTGTCTCCATTCCTCCTGTAGTCCACAACCAGCTCCTTTATTTTTGCGACATTGAGGGAGAGGTTGTTTTCAGGATGACAGTGGTATCAGGATGATGACTTCTCTGTAGGCTGCCTGGTACTGTGTAGAGGAGGGATTGTTGGTCAATAAACAGAATGCCGCAAGAGTGCAGGAAAAGAATCAAGTTTGGGAGGATGAACACAGGCTCCAGATAGAGCAGAGAACAAGTGGAACATAGGTGACACAAGCACTGCTACAGAGGAGCCAGCAGAACAATCCTTTCGAGGTAGATCATCGAGAAAGATTAATGGGTAAGGCAATGAAACTCTCCGTATGTATTGCGTCTGCTAGAAAGGCTGCTTAATGTCAGAGTGGAGCCCAAGTCATCTTTACAGTGGGCTTACTCGATGTTTGATGCACAATCCTTGACATCGTGTAAGTCGCAGTTAAGCTCAGCGGCACATTTGTGAGGGTATGATGTAGCACAAAATGGGATGATAATTGTAGCAACTTCCCTTGCAGCATATGCAGAAGAGAGCCAATAGCTAAATTCTGCAGTGTAACCATAGAGCCTTGGCATGTAAGCTCAGACTTCAGTCATAATAACTCTGGATACCAGATCTTCAGGGTTCTGCAGCAGTCCAACAATCTGTTCTTCAGAGGATTATAGATTACTTTAGATTCCATCATGAAGGAGTGGCAACAATACAATGGAGAATGAGCTTGCTACTCCCTCTTGGGATAATTCCGCTCATCCTCTCACACTTACCACTCTTCCTATGCTCTGCCTGCATTCCATCTGCTGACCAGCTCAGATCACTGCCCCATAAACACAAGAGGTTCTGCAGATGCTGGAAATCCAGAGCAACACACACAAAGTACTGGAGGAACTCAGCAGGTCAGGCAGCATCTATGGAAAGGAATAAACAGTTAATGTTTCAGGATGAGACCCTTCATCAGGGCAGGAAAGGAAGGGGGAAGATGCAGAATAAATTGTAGGGGAAAGGAAGAGAGGACACGCTAGCAGGTGACAGGTGAAACCAGGTGGGTGCAAGAGGAATGATTAAGTAAGAAGCTGAGAGGTGATAGTTGAATGAGACAAAGGGCTGGAGAAGAAGGAGTCTGATAGGAGAGGAAAGTGGACAACGGGAGAAAGGAAAGGAGGAGGGGCACCAGCGGGAGGTGGTAGGCAGGTGAGGAGAAAACAAGAGGCCAGAGTGAAAATGGAAGAACAGGGAAGGAGGAGGAAAAAATTTACTAGGAGGAGAAAGTGATGTTCATTCCACACACAGAATTTCCAGCATCTGTAGATTTTCTCTTGTTTGTGATTTTATGTTGATGCGAACAGATTGGAAGCTACTCAGATGGAATATGAGCTGTTGCTCCTCCACCCTGAGAGTGGCCTCATTGTGGCAGAAGAGGAGACAATGGACCGACATGTTGGAGTGGGAGTGAGAATAAGAATTAAAGTAGTTGGCCACTGGTAAATTCCACTTTTTGTGGATGAAGCAGAGGTGCTCGACTAAGTGCAACGCTACCCCCTCTGCCTTCCTGCCTGTCCTTTCTTGGACTTTAAGCTCCCAGCTGTAATCTTCTTTCAACCATGATTCTGTGATGCCTACGTCATCATACCTGCCAATCTGCAACTGTGCTGCAAGTTAATATACCTTATTCCATATACTGCGCACATTCAAATACAATAACTTCATTCTTGTGTTCAGCATTTTCGATTTTGTCCATTTTTTTTGTTGCACCTCATCCTGTTGATGCAGTTTTGCCCTATCAACTTCCTCTCCTCACTACACATTGCCTCTGTTTGTAGCCCAGCTGCCTCATCTTCAGCAATATTATCTGCCTTTACTATAATACTCATCGCATTGTAATACAGGCAAATCAGGACACTAATTGCACCATGCTCAACCTTTTAATTCCTAACTTTGTCTGAGGTCTTACCAATATCTGCCTCCACAGCCTCTCCACTAACTGTTCTGGTGCACTGGTTCCCATTCCCTGCAACTCTAGTTTAAAACCCACTGAACATTGGGATATTAGTCCCCCTCCAGTTCAGATGCAAGCTGTCCCCTCTGTGCAGGTCCACCTTTTCGGAAGAGAGCCTAATGATCCAAAAATCTTATGCCCTACCTCCTACACCAACTCCTGAGCCAAGTATTAAACTATATAACCTTTTTAGTTCTGTCCTCACTAGCGCATGGCACAGGTAGCAATCTTGAGGTTGTGGGAATTAGTGAGTATTACTAGGAAAAGCTTGAAACATGGACTGTTCCACATAACCAATTAAGAGGCAAGCATAACTGGGGCCTTTGACTACTCTTTGAGTTTGGAGAAAGTGGGAGGAGGAGAAGGAAAAATTTTTGAGGATGAAGACCAATTTCACCAGATGGAGAAGTGTGTAGGTGGATGGCAATTGGTTGGGTATTTTGTCAAGAAAGAAGTAGAGAGCTTTAAGGCCTCCTTGATGAGGGATAGATGTCTATAGGGACTGGAAGTCCATGGTGAAAATAAGGCAGTCAGGACCAGGGAATTGAAATTTATTGAGGAGATCGAGAGCATGTGAAATGTCATGGGTGTATGTAGATGGGAAAGGACTGAACCAAAGAGATAGAATGGAATCAAGGTATGCCAATACTAGTTCAGTGGGGCAGGAGCAGGCAGAGACAACGGGCCTACCTGGACAATCAGGTTTGTGGATCTTGGGTAGGAGGTAGAAATGAGTAATGTGGGGTAATGGAACTATAAGGCTGGTGGCAGTGGATGGAAGTTCTCCAGAGTTGATGAGGTGAGAGATGATGTGGGAGACAATGGCCTGATGGTCTGGAATGGGGTTCTTTTCAAAGGATAAGTTCAAGGAGGTGCCTGAGAGTTGCTTCCTGGCCTCATTATGCCTCATTACAGCAGCTCCCCTTTAGTCTACAGGTTTGATAGTGATGTTGGAATTGGTCTAGAGAGAGTGGAGGGTTGTTCATTCAGAGGGAATACAGTTCAAGGAGGAGGGAGGAGTGCTGAAGTTGAGCCGGTTGATGTCTTGTCAGCAATTAGAGATGAAAAGATGCAGAGCACGCAGAGAACCAGATCGGGGTGTCCAGATAGCTGCCTTCTATACCAAGACATTGAGCAGTAAAACTAAATCTTCCCCATTTAGAACCCCTTGAGGCTACATAAAGGAGTAAAATGTGAGCTGTGTAATTTGGTTTGGAATGTTAATTTTCTTGGTTGATTTTTTTCTTGCATTATGGAAAATGAACTGTGATAGTGACTAACAGAGAGAAGGAATAGTGTGAGAATTAGAATCAGTTTTCTTATCATTGACCTGTGACATAAAATGTGTTGTTTTGCAGCAACAGTACAGAGAGTATAAAGCCATACAAATCTATAAATCATAAAAATAAATAAATAATGCAACAGGAAAGAATAACATGGCAGTGCTCATGGACTCATGGATCATCCAGAACTTTAATGTGGAGGAGAAAAAGTTGCACATAAAGCACTGAGTATGGATCTTCAGGCTCTTGTACCTTCTTGCTGAAGATAGTAATGAAAAGAGAGCATGTCCCAAATGGTTAGGGTCCTTAATAATGGATGCCACCTTTGTGAGGCACTGCCTCTTGAAGATGCAATTATATTTAGTCATATCAAAGTTGGATGAGCTTTTGACTAATAACTTGAGCAAAAATGCACCACCTATATTGACTCCACCCTACGTTTTTTTTCTCCCCTCTCTTGCATCAGTGAAAAGCTGAGCCCTTGAGGTGGCGATGTTGTGCAGCAGTCGACAGAGTACACACATCCAGACACTCAGCTTCCAGATACTGTAAGGCTCCTGCAGAACAGTCCAGCTAGCAGAGTTCTAGTTATCAAAAGCCAACGTTTGCTCTATTATATTTCATCGGACAGTGTGGCTTTCATTATATGCATGTTCCCTTTGTGTGCACAAGTTGGCCACCTGATCGTTAACATACTTCTTTTCATCCAGCAGTCATCTTTTGGTTTGCTGCAGAGGATCAAGATGAAATATACCTCAGAATATTGCACATTGAAAATATTATGTTTGATGTTAAGAATGCTAGACATTGACCTGTATGAGTCTATGCCATCAGCTGGAGCTCTCAGGAGTGGAATCTTGAACAGCTGCAACATATCTCCATGCTGGCATGTGGCACTTGGTACATGTAGTCAAAGTCCTGAGGAAGCCTGCATTTCTTGTGATGCTCTCAAGCAAGAAAGACAGAAATTCTGTTAGGTTTCTCTGGGTAAGTGTCAGTTATGCAACTGTAAGGCTCAGAATATCTCTATTTCCAAGCTGCAAGGATCCTAATTTACCATGGTCACCCTGAGAGTGGATGCAACAGGTGGGAGGTTTCAGTCAGGGTGTCCTTAATAAAGAGCAGATAGTTCAAATCACTCTTTCAACGTGCAGGATAATTTGTTCTCCTGTTGAGTTCCACTTCTCCTTCCCTTGTCCTCATACTGTCCAGCCCTACATGGCCTCTGTTCATGGATATAGAATTGCTATGACACTGTAAATGCCTGTTTGTCCCATTGTACATATGCCAGCTCTCTGCAAGACCATGCCAGTAAGTTCCCTTCTCCAGGTCCTACCCCATGGCCTGCTATTTCTCCTTCCTCAAGCACCTATTCAACTCACTCCTAAAATCTACAACTGACTCTGCCTTTCTCATCTTTATAGGCAGAAAATTTCAGATTACTACTAGTTACTGCATGAAAAAGATCGTCTTTGTGTCAACCAATTCCGTATCCTTTGGTCTAAACCTTTCTGCCACTGGAAACCTGCCAGTACCTCCAGTTGAACTTTGTCTTTTTGTGTGTTCCCCCCCTAGCCGTCAGTCTGTAGTTTTGTATTGCCATGTGCCCTTGTTTGTTTTCATGCCCCATGTGCTCTTGTCCCCGCTCCTTCTCTGCTCCGGCCCCTGTATTACTGAGTACGCCACCTGTCACCTGTTTCTCATTATTACCTGTTTTGCTCCACTTCTGTCTCATTGCTTTTTGTCTGTCTTGTCTTGAGTGAGTATAAATATAACTTCCAATCACTCCCTCAACCCTACAGCCTTTTTACTATGTTTTCCTACAATTTCCCTGTGACATGAACATTTATTTTTGTAATGCAGTGACCAGAATTAAATGCAATAACCCTGTTGCATCCACATTAATGCTTTATGGATGTTAACATTATTTTTTGCTTTTTGTGCTCTGTTGCACTTAAAAAAGTTCTACTACCTTCATACATCTGTTCTTGTAGAGTGACTCTTGGGGCTCTTAGTTGTTTGCTAAGCTTGCTTTCTGAACACAACAGCTGCCACTTGTAAATTCATAAACAATTGTAAATAAACTTCCAACTAAAAGTTGTTTGAATTCAGGTTGTAAATGGGAATCAGTCTTCACCTCTTAGAATGTAAATGGAAAGCAGTAATCAGCTTGAAGTTCAAACAAGTACTGTCTATGGAAGAGCAATACAAGCAAGCTCTTTGGATAGCAGACACTCTGTCTGAAAGAAATAAAATCTAGCCTACTACACCTGGTTTATTGCTGCTCAAGATGTAGTATGGGTTGTTTAATATACCTTGTTTCAAACAGACAAGCTGACTAAGTTGCCTAGTTCCAGAAAATGTGAAGATCAAATGGATAATATCATTAAGCGTATCAAATAACTGTTGTGTTTATAGTTGGCAAGTTTATGTGCTCAAGGAAGTTAACTTTACAGCACTGATTGTAAACTGTGAACACTAAGCTGACGTCAATGTCTCCATTTGTTTTAAAAGGATATCTGAGGAAATATCATATACATGTGAAGTCTCTGGCAGAAAAAGGTATCAATGTAGAGAGCAGTTCAGTCATATGAGAACAGTGGCTGAATAACATCAAAATGAACGATAGGAAGCGGGGTGGGGGGGGGGGGTGACCAGAATCCATTCCACTGGCATCAGTTTCTGTGATGGACAGACAGATACTTTATTGATCCCAAAGGAAATTACAGTGTCACAGTAGCATTACAAGTGCTCAGATATAAATATTAGAAGAGAAGTATAAAGAACAATGAACAAGTTACCACAAACAGTCTAATGGGGGGGGGGGGGGTGCTCATCACTTCCCTGGCTATAGGTTGATGGATTATAAAGCCTAATGGTGAAGAGTAAGAAGGACCTCGCAGAGCACTCTTTGGAGCCATTCAGTTGACTTAGTCTATTACTAAAAGTGCTCTTCTGTTCAGCCAAGTCGGGATGTAGAGGGTGAGAAACATTGTCCAGAAATGCCAGGATTTTCCATAGGGTCCTTTGTTCTACAACAGCTTCCAGTGTGTCCATATTGACTGCTATAACAGAGCAAGCCTTTCTAATCATTTTATTGAGCCTGTTGGCATCACCCATGTTGATACCATTGCCCCAGAACACTACCACATAGGAGATTATACTAGTGACAATAGACTGAGAGGACATGTGAAGTAGAGGCCTGCATACTCCAAAGGACCTTAGTCTCCTCAGGAAGCAGAGGTGACTCTGGCCCTTCTTGCACACAGCCTCTACATTGGTGGTCCACACAAGTCTCATTCAGGATCATGTAGCCCCAGGTACAAATCATTCATCTGCATTATTGGTATGTCTTTGTAGTTCATTGTACTGTTTTGGAAATACTTTGCATTTTATAAATGATTTGTAATTTAGAAATGTTTTATAAGATAGAAATCCTCTGAGTTTTAAAAGTTTTTTAAGAACTCTGTTTAAACCACTTGGTTAGCTGTATCTTCTTCTTGGTGGGAGGAGGGAACCATTGCTCAAATAGTGAGTATTGGCAGATAAAATCATCATGGAGAATAAACAAGGAAATAAACTGGTTTTTGAAGGTTGAGTAGTTATAGTATTATTTCCCTTTATTGAGAGTACTCATGGCTATTTATATCCAATATGGCTTAAGGTCTTCCACTGAGTTCAGAACTTTGTGATCAGTCAACCCAATACTATCAGAGTAGAAGAGTAGATGTCAAGGTATACTTGTATCTTTCTACAGAATGTTGCTTCTTTATTAGCATTACTCATTCTACCCACCAAAATGTGTCTCTTCATTTTTTTAACCATAAATCCACCAGCTTATCGTCAACTTTATCATTGTCCATCTCACTATTTACCATAAGATTGTTAAATTCCAAGGAGAATGGTTAATAATGCATCAATATCTATAAGCAACTGGTTTTTGCAGAGCCCTTGAAATCGAGACAAAGTCCTTCAGAACTTACCGCACATAGTAATTTGGCAATTTTAAAGAACTTTAGAAAGACACCCAGTAATAGAACCAGTAAGTATCAGTCAACACCCATTCTGAAAGTAGTTAATGATCCTTTTAAAATATCACTCAAGGGGATTTCTTCCTGTTTCTGAGCATGCGTTCAGTAATATAAAGTTAAGGAAGGATGTAATCTTGAGTGTTGAGTGTCAAATAATTTTACTTATGTCAAGTCATTCTTGCATACTGATTGATGACAGGATCAGTTTATATGATTCCTACTGATCTCAGCCATACATCAGCCAACACTGTATAAATATTACATGTTGTTGCTGAGGGTTTGTGATTCATACAATCGTGGGAGAAAAAGAGGGAAAGAATATATGCAACATACATCAAAGTTGCTGGTGACAACACCTTATGTTGCTAACAACACCTTATATTCCGTCTGGGTAGCCTCCAACCTGATGGCATGAACATCGACTTCTCTAACTTCCGCTAATGCCCCACCTCCCCCTCGTACCCCATCTGTTACTCATTTTTATGCACACATTCTTTCTCTCACTCTCCTTTTTCTCCCTCTGTCCCTCTGAATATACCTCTTGCCCATCCTCTGGGTCACCCCCCCCCCCGTCTTTCTTCCCGGACCTCCTGTCCCATGATCCTCTCGTATCCCCTTTTGCCTATCACTTGTCCAGCTCTCGGCTCTATCCCTCCTCCTCCTGTCTTCTCCTATCATTTTGCATCTCCCCCTCCCCCTCCCCCTCCAGCTTTCAAATCCCTTACTCACTCTTCCTTCAGTTAGTCCTGACGAAGGGTCTCGGCCTGAAACGTCAACGGCACCTCTTCCTACAGATGCTGCCTGGCCTGCTGCGTTCACCGGCAACTTTGATGTATGTTGCATGAATTTCCAGCATCTGCAGAATTCCTGTTGTTTAAAGAATATATGCATTGGGTCTGAAACCAAAGAATGAAAGCTATTGGATGCATTGGCTGGAAAGATTTGAAGAACAGTTCTGAAAATGGGATGAATTAAAGCTAATAATATTTTAAAAATTCATGTCCTAGTAGGGATGGCAAACCAATGCCCAAGATGGCACGTGCAAAAAATTTGGTGGCATGTGGCATGCAGTGCTGCCTCTTGATTCTTTAAACTCTACCCATAACAAAAAGATATATAATGATGATCTTTATTGCCAAATGAATCAGCAAATTGTTTTTTTACAACTAGCCGCAGTGAGCTGTTCTCACAGAAAAATTCTCACGCCAGCTTGGTGCCAGCCAGAAGATTGCGAAAATATGATCCATTGGAAGATACCTCTCAGCACACCTGGTGTACACACCAGTATTTGGATAGTCAATGGCTAGGCCAGTTGGCTTTGCCCTGCTTTGATTTTACTCTGAATAAATACTGGATATTCACGATTAATAATACATACTGTAGGTAGTTTAGCAGCTTCATGAATATTTATTTTTCACAATAAACTTATTTATATTCATAAAACCATGTTATTTAAGTTGATTAGTTGGATATTTTAAAATTGTGCTTCCTTTACAGTTTGCTCAATACGTTAGATACACCAGCATGGAACAAAATTCAGGATTACTGCCTACTCCACATGACAGTGAGTATAGGAATAGTATGAGGTGGAGGATAAATGCGTAGCTGAGGGATGGGAGCAGAGGGCAGGAATTCAGATTTCTGGATCACTGGGTCCACTTTTGGGGTAGGTGTGACCTATACAAAAAGGACGGGTTGCACTTGAATCCCAGAGGGATGAATATCCTGGCGGGGAGGTTTGCTAAGGCTATTGGGGAGAGTTTAAACTAGAATTGCTGGGGGGTGGCAACCGAACTGAAAAGACTGGGGAAGAGGCGGTTGGCTCACAAACAGAGAAAGTCTGGAGACAGTGCAAGAGGGAGGATAGGCAGGTGATAGAGAAGGGACGCGTTTAGTCAGATGGTTTGAGATGTGTCTATTTTAATGCGAGGAGTATTATGAACAAAGCAGATGAGCTTAGAGCATGAATCAGTACTTGAAGCTCTGATGTTGTGGCCATTACAGAGACTTGGATGGCTCAGGGGCGGGAATGGTTACTTCGAGTGCCAGGCTTTAGATGTTTCTGAAAGGACAGGGAGGGAGGCAAAAGAGGTGGGGGCGTGGCACTGCTGATCAGAGATAGTAACATGGCTGCAGAAAAGGAAGAAGTCATGGAGGGATTGTGTATGGAGTCTCTGTGGGTGGAAGTTAGGAACAGGAGGGGGTCAATAACTCCACTGCAAACAACAGGAATTCTGCAGATGCTGGAAAGTCAAGCAACACACATCTAAGTTGCTGGTGAACACAGCAGGCCAGGCAGCATCTCTAGGAAGAGGTACAGTCGACGTTTCAGGCCGAGACCCTTCGTCAGGACTAACTGAAGGAAGAGTTAGTAAGAGATTTGAAAGTGGAAGGGGGAGGGGGAGATCCAAAATGATAGGAGAAGACAGTGGGGGAGGGATGGAGCCAAGAGCTGGACAGGTGATTGACAAAGGGGATATGAGAGGATCATGGGACAGGAGGCTCAGGGAGAAAGACAAGGGGGGGGGGACCCAGAGGATGGGCAAGGGGTATAGTCAGAGGGACAGAGGGAGAAAAAGGAGAGTGAGAGAAAGAATGTGTGTATAAAAATAAATAACAGATGGGGTACGAGGTGGAGGTGGGGCATTAGCGGAAGTTAGAGAAGTCGATGTTCATGTCACCAGGTTGGAGGCTACCCAGACGGAATATAAGGTGTTGTTCCTCCAACCTGAGTGTGGCTTCATTTTTACAGTAGAGGAGGCCGTGGATAGATATGTCTGAATGGGAATGGAATGTGGAATTAAAATGTGTGGCCACTGGGAGATCCTGCTTTCTCTGGTGGACAGAGCGTAGGTGTTCAGCAAAGCGGTCTCCCAGTCTGCGTCGGGTCTCACCAATATATAGAAGGCCACATCGGGAGCAGCGGATGCAGTATATCACCCCAGCCGACTCACAGGTGAAGTGTCGCCTCACCTGGAAGGACTGTCTGGGGCCCTGAATGGTGGTAAGGGAGGAAGTGTAAGGGCATGTGTAGTACTTGTTCTGCTTACAAGGATAAGTGCCAGGAAGGAGATCAGTGGGGAGGGATGGGGGGGACGAATGGACAAAGGAGTCGCTTAGGGAGCAATCCCTGTGGAAAGCAGAGCGAGGGGGTAAGGAAAGATGTGCTTAGTGGTGGGATCCCGTTGGAGGTGGCGGAAGTTACGGAGAATAATATGTTGGACCCGGCCCTGGTGGGGTGGTAGGTGAGAACCAGGGGAACCCTATTCCTAGTGGGGTGGCGGGAAGATGGAGTGAGAGCAGATGTGCGTGAAATGGGGGAGATGTGCTTGAGAGCAGAATTGATGGTGGAGGAAGGGAAGCCCCTTTCTTTAAAAAAAGAGAGTCCTAACGAAAGGTCTCGGCCTGAAACGTCGACTATACATCTTCCTGGAGATGCTGCCTGGCCTGCTGCGTTCACCAGCAACTTTGATATCCACTGATGGCTACTATAAGCCTACTGAATCTCACAGCTATCTGGACTATTCCTCTTCTCACCCTGTCTCTTGCAAAAATACCATCTCCTTCTCGTAATTCCTCCGTCTCCGCCGCATCTGCTCTCAGGATGAGGCTTTTCATTCCAGGATGAGGGAGATGTCCTCCTTTTTTAAAGAAAGAGGCTTCCCTTCCTCCAACATCAACTCTGCTCTCAAACACATCTCCCCCGTTTCACGCACATCTGCTCTCACTCCATCCTCCCGCCACCCCACTAGGAATAGGTTTCCCCTGGTCCTCACCTACCACCCCACCAGCTTCTGGGTCCAACATATTATTCTCCGTAACTTCCGCCACCTCCAACAGAATCCCATCACTAAGCACATCTTTCCCTCCCCACCTCTCTCTGCTTTCCGCAGAGATTTCTCCCTCCGCGACTCCCTTGTCCATTCAATATGCTGCGTCCGGTGCTCCCGATGTGGCCTTCTATATATTGGCGAGACCCGACGCAGACTGGGAGACCGCTTTGCTGAACACCTACGCTCCGTCCACCAGAGAATCAGGATCTCTCAGTGGCCACACATTTTAATTCCACATTGCATTCCCATTCTGACATGTCTATCCACAGCCTCCTCTACTGTAAAGATGAAACCACACTCAGGTTGGAGGAACAACACCTTATATTCCGTCTGGGTAGCCTCCAACCTGATGGCATGAACATTGACTTCTCTAACTTCCGCTAGGCCCCACCTCCTCCTCGTACCCCATCCGTTATTTATTTATATACACACATTCTTTCTCTCTCTCTCCTTTTTCTCCCTCTGTCCCTCTGACTATGCCCCTTGCCTATCCTCTGGGTTTTCCCCCCTTCCCCTTTTCTTTCTCCCTCGGCCTCCTGTCCCATGATCTTCTCATATCCCCTTTTGCCTATCACCTGTCCAGCTCTTGGCTCCATCCCTCCCCCTCCTGTCTTCTCCTATCATTTTGGATCTCCCCCTCCCCCTCCAGCTTTCAAATCTCTTACTAACTCTTCCTTCAGTTAGTCCTGACGAAGGGTCTCGGCCTGAAACGTCGACTGCGCCTCTTCCTAGAGATGCTGCCTGGCCTGCTGTGTTCACCAGCAACTTTGATGTGAATAACTCCCCTGGGTGTTTTTTATAAACTACCCAATAGTAACAGGGACTTCAAGGAGAAGATAGGAAACAGATTCTGGATAGGTGTAATAATAACAGGGTTGTTGTGGTGGGAGATTTTAATTTCCCAAATATTGATTGACATGTCCCTAGAGCGAGGGGTTTAGATGAGGTGGAGTTTGTTAGGTGTGTTCAGGAAGCTTTCTTGACACCATATGCAGAGAAGCCTACAAGAGAAGAGGCTGTACTTGATCTGGTACTGGGAAATGAACCTGCTCAGTTGTCAGATCTCTCAGTGGGAGAGCATTTTGGAAATAGTGATCACAATTCTATCTCCTTTACCATAGGAAAAGACAAGTTAGGAAAGCGTTTAATTGGAGTAAGGGGAAATATGGGGCTATCAGGCAGGAACTTGGAAGCATAAATTGGAAACAGATGTTCTCAGGAAAATGTGCAGAAGAAATGTGGCAAACGTTCAGGGGATATTTGTATGGCGTTCTGCATAGGTACATTCCAATGAGACAGGGAAAGGATGCTGGGGTACAGGAACCGTGGTGTATAAAGGCTATTGTAAATCTAGTCAAGAAGAAAAGAAGAGCTAACAAAAATTCAAAAAACTCGGTAATGATGGAGATCTAGAAGTTTATAAGGCTAGCAGGAAGGAGTTTAAGAATGAAATTAGGAGGCCTTGGCAGACAGGATTAAGGAAAACCCCAAGGCATTCTACAAGTATGTGAAGAGCAAGAGGATAAGATGTGAGAGAATAGGACCAATCAAGTGTGACAGTGGAAAAGTGTGTATGGAACTGGAGGAGATAGCAGAGATACTTAATGAATACTTTGCTCCAGTATTCACTACAGAAAAGGATCTTGGCAATTGTAAGGATGACTTACAGTGGACTAAAAAGCTTGAGCTTGTAGATATTAAGGGATAGGATGTGCTGGAGCTTTTGGAAAGCATCAATTTGGATAAGTTACTGGGACTGGACAAGATGTACCCAAGGCTACTGTGGGTGGCGAGGGAGGAGATTGCTGAGACTCTGGCAATAATCTTTGCATCATCATCAATGGGGATGGGAGAGGTTCCGGAGGATTGGAGGGTTGCAGATGTTGTTCCTTTATTCAAGAAAGGGAGTAGAGTAAGCATGGCTTTGTCAAGGGCAGGTCGTGCCTTATGAGCCTGATTGAATTTTTTCAGGATGTGAATAAACACATTGAAGGTAGAGTAGCAGATGTAGTATATATGGATTTCAGCAAGGCATTTGATAAGGTACCCCATGCAAGGCTTATTGAGAAAGTAAGGAGGCATAGGATTCAAGGGGACATTGCTTTGTGGATCCAGAACTGGCTTGCCCACAGAAGGCAAAGAATGGTTGTAGACTGGTCATATTCTGCATGGAGGCCAGCGACCAGTGGTGTGCCTCAAAGATCTGTACTGGGACCCCTACTCTTTGTAATTGTTATGAATGACCTGGCTGAGGAAGTGGAGGGATGGGTTAGTAAATTTGCTGATGACGTAAAGGTTGGGGATGTTGTGGATAGTGTGGAGGGCTGTCAGAGGTTATAGTGGGACATTGATAGGATGCAAATCTGGGCTGAGAAGTGGCAGATGGAGTTCAACACAGGTAAGTGTAAAGTGGTCCATTTTGGTAGGTCAAATATGATGGCAGAATATAGTATTAATGGTGAGACTCTCGGCAGTGTGGAGGATCAGAGGGATCTTGGGGTCCGAGTCCATAGAACAGTCAAAGCTGCTGTGCAGGTTGACTCTGTGGTTACGAGGGTATACGGTACATTGGCATTCATCAGCTGTGGGATTGAGTTTAGGAGCTGAGAGGTAACGTTGCAGCTATATAGGTCCCTGGTCAAGCCCCACTTGGAGTATTATGCTCAGTTCTGGTCACCTCACTACAGGAAGGATGTGGAAACCATAGAAAGGGTGCAGAGGAGACTTAAAGGGATGTTGCCTGGATTGGGGAGCATGTCTTATGACAACTCAGACTCTTCTCCTTGAAGTGACGGAGGATGAGAGGTGACCTGATAGAGGTGTACAAGATGATGAGAGGCATTGATTGTGTGGATAGTCAGAGGCGTTTTCCTAGGACTGAAATGGCTAGCACGAGGGTGCACAGTTTTAAGGTGCTTGGAAGTAGGTACAGAGGGGATGTCAGGGTTAAGTTTTTTATGCAGCGAATGGTGAGTGTGTGGAATGGGCTGCCGGCAATAGTGATGGAGGTGGATATGATAGGGTCTTTTAAGAGACTCCTGGACAGTTATTTGGAGCTCAGAAAAATAGAGGGTTATGGGTAACCCTAGGTAATTTCTAAGGTAAGAACATGTTCGGCACAGCTTTGCGGGCCAAAGCGCCTGTGTTGTGCTGTAGGTTTTCTATGTTTCTAAAACTGTTGAAGTAATGAGGGAACCAGCAGAGATTTTCAAGAGAGGTGGTGTGAAAGATTTGGCCTGATTTCAAAGGGTGATAAAACATTTGCTTTTATGTTCCAAAGCAATCATGTGCAGGACTTCCTCCATAAAGCAGCATAATGAATCTGTTCTTAATGAGAAATAAGTTAGAGTCATGTCTGGAGTGTGCTCCTTTCCTTTTCGACGCCTTCCAAAAAAAAATTTAGCACATTAAGGATTTACCAGTGAGCAGAAAAATAGTAGTAAAAGATAGAATATTAGTGGTGGGAACAAACAAAGCAGAACACTAACAAAAGATATTAGTTCATGTAAGTTTCTTTCCATTTGTCTTGATGTTACATCATCAACTAGGCTAGCCATTATTGCTCAACTTTGCAGGGGTGATAAAATATGCAAGAATTAGTTAATGTGGTAACATTACCTGTACACACTGCAGGATTTGAAATGTCAAAGGCAGTAATAAAATAATTATCTGGTTGGCCATTAACATTTCAAAAATAGTTTCTGTGACAATTGGTGGTGCACCCAGTATGACTGCTTGCAAAATGTGTTTACCAATAAGGTTTCATTATATAGCACATGAAGAGGCTTTGTGTACAAAAGCTAGCCTTAAAGAACTTGAAGATACAATGAAAGTTTTAACCAAGGTACTTTATTTTACTTCAGGGTGTGCTTTAAAAAAAACAATTTCAGAATTTACCGAGTGAGGTGAATTTGGCGAATACAGGCAATGTTCATTGGCTTAGTACAGGCTCCGTCCTTAAACAATTTGTTCAGTATTTGGATGAAATTTGTCTCTTTCTGACAAAAGAAAATTTTCTTATAAAGAAATAGATGACGTGTGGATTTATAGATTTTTTTTGCAGATTTCTCCGCACATTTAAATGACTTCAACACCAAATTACAGGGATCTGACAAAACACCTGATGTTATGTTTGATAATATAAAAGCCTTTGAAATCAACTGGAAGCACTTAGACATAATGCCAAAAATGACACGTTTAAGTATTTCCCAAACCTATAGAAAACACATAACAGATATTGAAATTCCTGAAAAGGCATGCATTCAGAGCCTTCCAATGCAGTTTTTGAACATTATTGGTTCAACTGAACAATTTTCTTTCAGGTTCACTGGGTTCAGGTCATTTGAGGAAACTGCAAAAATTCATAAAGCATGCACACAGTGTAACATCAGACAAAATGAATTTGGAAAAGTTGCAGTGGACTGATTTTGATAATTTTGAAATGCAATTGATGGTTCACAAAGCAGTTCAATCTGAGGCAAAAAAAAAATTTTCAACTAAAGTGCTGAACCAAAAAATATTGGAAGATCAGTTAGTGACAGCATCAATGCATAAAAATCCAGACAATGAGGTTCTGAAACTCTGGAATTCTACCGGAAACTTCAGATTTATGAAACAATATTAACAATATTTTCATCAAGATATTCATGTAAGCCATTGATTTTAGTGAAGAACTTGGTCAAGTCTAATTATAGGAGTGGACTTAATGGAGAAACTATTTCTATGTGTATAGGTCTCAAAACAACCAAATACAAGCCAGATATAAACTATTTATCATTGGTAGGTCAGCAATAAAAGTATCATTGAGATTAAAGTGTGTTTATTTTCCTTTGCTCGATCCTTTATGAATATGCTCCAAAGCATTTAATAATTAATAAGTTTGAACAGGTTTTCTAAAACACTTCATTTATTTTAATTTTTTTCTATTAAACTTTTGTTAATAGTAAAACAATGAATATATGTAAATAAGCAATGTGACTCATCATTTTCCCTCAAAAAAAAGGTCCATAATTATTGGTAATGATTCATTAGTCAATGATAATCCCTCTCACTCGTGAGAATATTTTTGGAAAATTATCGCCAATTTGGGCATGTGCTCTTAAAAGTTTCATCATCACTACTCCAGAGCATGGGAATCCGGTAAAGGTGACGCTTTGTAGAGTGGCTTTGTGGGTTGAGTTAAGAAACTGCAAGGGTAAAAGGGTGCTGATGACAGTTATATACAGGCCTCCCAACAGTGGCTGGGAGGTGGACCACATATTACAACAGGAAATAGAAAAGGCGAGTCAAAAGAGCAATGTTATGGTGGTCATGGGAGATTTTAACATGAAGGTCGATTGGGAAAATCAGGTTGGTAATGGATCTCAAGAGACTGAGTTTGTTGAATGTCTAAGAGATAGCTTTTTAGAGCAGTTTGTCGTTGAGCCTACTAGGAGATCAGCTATACGGGATTGAGTGTTATGTAATGAACTAGAGATGTTTAGGGAGCTTAAGGTAAAAGAACCCTTAGGAACCAGTGATCACAATATGATTGTGTTCAACTTGGAATTTGATAGGGAAAAAGTAAAGTCTGATGTAGCAGTAATTCAGTGGAGTAAGGGAAATTACAGTGGTATGAGAGAGGAGTTGGCCAGAGTAAATTGGAAGAAGCTGCTGGCAGACATGACAGCAGATCAGCAATGGTGTGTGTTTCTGGGAAAAATGAGCAATGTGCAGGACATGCGTTTTCCAAAAATGAAGAAATACTCAAATGGTAAAATAGTACAACCGTGGCTGGCAAGGGAAGTCAAAGCTATTATAAAAGCAAAAGAAAGGGTGTATGACAAAGCAAAAATTAGTGGAAAGATAGAAGATTGGGAAGTTTTTAAAAAACTACAGAGAACAATTAAAACAAATCATTAGAAGGGAAATGATGAAATATGAAAGCAAGCTAGCAAATAAAATCTAAGTGGATAGAAAAAGTTTTTCAAGTATGTTAAAAATAAAAGAGAAATGGAAGTGGATATAGAGCCACTAGAAAATGAGGCAGGAGAAATAATAACGGGGTACAAGGAGATGGCTGATGAACTAAATGAGTATTTTGCTTCAGTCTTCACTGTGGAAAACATGAGCAGTATGGCTGATGTTGTAGGGTGTGAAGGAAGATAAGTGAGTGCAGTTACTATTACAAGACAGAAGGTGCACAAAAAGCTGAAAGACCTAAAGGTACATAAGTCACCCAGACTAGATGAACTGCACCCTAGGCTTCTGAAAGAGGTAGTGTTAGAGATTGTGGTGGCATTAGAAATGATCTTTCAAAAATGATTGCACTCTGGCATTGTGCCAGAGGACTGGAAAATTGCAAATGTCACTCCACTCTTTAAGAAAGGAGCAAGGCAGCAGAAAGGAAATTATAGACTAGCTAGCCTGACCTCGGTGGTAGGGACGATGTTGGAGTCAACTGTTAAGAATGAAGTGATGGAGTATTTGGTGACACAGGACAAGATAGTACAAAGTCAGCATAGTTTCCTCCAGGGAAAATCCTGCCTGACAAAACTGTTGGAATTCTTTGAGGAGATTACAAGTAGGATAGATAAAGGGGATGCAGTGGATGTTGTATATTTGAGCTTTCAGAAGGCCTTTGACAAGGTGTCACACATGAGGCCGCTTACCAAGTTAAGAGCCCATGGTATTACAGGAAATTTACTAACATGATTAGAGCATTGGTTGATTGGTAGGAAGCAACAAGTGAAAATAAAAGCTTCCTTTTCTGGTTGGCTGCCAGTGACTAGTGGTGTTCCACAGGGGTCGGTGTGGGACCACTTCTTTTTATGCTGTATATAAATGATTTAGATGATGAAACAGATGGCTTTGTTGCCAAGTTTGAAGATGATATGATGATTGGTGGAGGGGCAGGTAGTGTTGAGGATAACAGGTAGGATGCAGAAGGACTTAGATTAGGAGAATAGGCAAGAAAGTGGTAAATGAAATACAATGTTGGAAGTTGCATGGTCATGCACTTTGAAAATAGAAATAAATGTGCAGACTATTTTCTAAATGGGGAGAAAAGCCAGGAATCTGAAATGCAGAGGGACTTGGGAGTCCTTGTGCAGAACACTCTGAAAGTTAACTTACAGGTTGAGTCGTTGGTGAGGAAGGCAAATGCAATGTTAGCATTTATTTCAAGCGGTCTAGAATATAAGAGCAAGGATATGATGCTGAGGCTTTATAAGAGACTAGAGAGGCCTCACTTTGAGTGTTGTGAACAGTTTTGTGCTCCTCATATTAGAAAAGATGTTCTGGTGTTGGAGAGGGTCCAGAGGAGGTTCACAAGGATGATTCCAGGAATGAAAGGGTTATCATACGAGGAGCATTTGATGTCGCTGAGTCTGTACTCGCTGGAATTCAGAAGGATGAGGGGGGATCTCATTGAAACCTTTTGAATGTTGAAAGGCCTAGACAGAGTAGATATGGAAAGGATGTTTCCCATGATGGGAGTCTAGGACAAGAGGGCATAGCCCCAGGACAGAGGGGTGCCCTTTTTAAAGAGAGATTTAGAGAAATTTCTTTAGCCAAAGTGTGATGAATTTATGGAATTTGTTGCCACATGCAGCTATGTAGGCCAGGTTGTTCAGCATATTTAAGGCAGAGATTAATAGGTTCTTGAATGGACATGCAATCAAAGGTTACAGGGTTACAGGCTGGGAACTGGGTTTGAGGAGGAGATAGAAATAAAGGATCAGCCATGATTGAATTGCGGAGCAGACTCAATGGGCCAGATAGCCTAACTCTACTCCTATGTCTTATGGTCTTATGGACTTATTTTCCAGTCATGGTGAAATCTCTGATCTATTTTTGTTCTATTATTTCCATAGTGGGCCTCTGTGAAGTTTGATTTCAGTTGCAATATTGATGAACCTTTGTGATTAGATATCTGTCGATAGCATGATGAATTCATGAATACTGTATCCAATTTTAGGGAAATCTTTGACCAACGTATTAACCTCTCTGTTTAATGTTGATAATCTGTGTACCTGGCCAGCTAAGCTTTGTTTTCATCAATTCATCTTTTATGTGTCCACAAACAGTCAAAGAAATCAAACAAATAATTATCCTCCTCAGTACAGGTCTAATCTTGGTGATCAATAAATTGATCGTAGATGTTACGGACATTGCAATTTAGAGGTACTTATCCATCAAAAGTCTTCTCACTGGTAGAGTGGGTGAGTTTCACCATGACCATGAATAAAACAATGTTTCTATAACTGACAATAGAGGCGAAATCCAGACTAGGGATAAGAATGAAGTTTTGATGACAAAACAGCATTTATTTGCAGTGTCTAAGCAAAACTGAAGTTGACTTGAGGCAAAGGTAAACCCCTCCGCAGATTGGAATAGTTCTTAAACTACAAGCCTAGAAATCATGTACAGACAACTTGGTGAAATAAGTTAAAATCTCTCTAAAGCAACAAGAGAATTTCACATCTGTGAATTAACTAATCTCAAATAAACTCTTCTCAGGCTTCCAGCCAGATACAAGCATCGAATATAGCCAACGTTTCGATGACAAACTCTGCCACCTTCTTCAGGGATGATGCCTGGACATGTCTAGTCCAGTGGTATTTATATCCCCATAGTCCATTCCTCCTGATTGGTTAGTCCTCACCCAATCAGGTTTCCACTCTCCCACCTTGTTTACAATTAAATTCCAGTTCTTACTTAGAGGAAAACCTTTGCCTTTGTTAAAATTCTTTTCCTGAAGTTTTATTTCAATGACTTCCTTTACCAGGCGAGAAAGCACAAGATCCTTTTTTAACTAATCTAAAATTTATAAGGACATTTTGAATAAGATTGCCATACAAACTGATGTCTTTCATCTTTATTTTGCCTGACTGGTAGGTGAGTCCAAACCCACAACAATGTGTTGCAATAACTACTAAGCCATTCAGTTGCATTAGAAGCCGTAAAACCAGAGGAAAACAATTAAGAGTACAGTATATTATAGTTCTGAGTGGTGGCTCAGAAAGGCAGCGTCCATTATTAAGGGCCTCCAGCACCCAGGGCACGCCCTTTCCTCACTGTTACCATCAGGTAGGAGGTACAGAAGCCTGGAGGCACACACTCAGCGATTCAGGAACAGCTTCTTCCCCTCTGCTATCCGATTCCTAAATGGATATTGAACCCGTGAACACTACCTCACTTTTTAATATATATTATTCCTGTTTTATGCATGATTTTTAATCTATTCAATGTAGATATAGTGTAATTTATTTATTATTATATTCTTCTCCCATATTATGTATGGCATTGAACTGCTGCTGCTAAGTTGACAAATTTCAGGACACTTGTCGGTGATAATGAACCTGATTCTGATTCTGATTAGGCACCAGCCTAGCACGCAGACCAGTCAGCAAAAAATAATCATAGTCACAGCATCATTTCTTCAGACTTCAAAGTACATATATGTCACCATATATGACCTTGAGATTCATTTTCTTACAGGTATGCACAGCAAAACAGAGAAATACAATAGAATCAATGAAAAGCTGCACACAAAGACTGACAAACAACCAATGTGAAAAAGAAGACAAACTGTGCAAATACAATAAAAATAACAGATAATGAAGTAAATATATAGTAGATAAATAATACTGAGAACATGAGTTGTAGAGTCCTTGAAAGTAAATCCATAGGTTGTGGAATCTATTCATAGTTGAGGTGAGTGAAGTACATTACAGCCAACATCCCCCACTCCTCCACCATGATTCCTGAGTGCTCTCTTCCATCAGAGGATCTTCAGTGAGAGGGAGACTTCAGTATTAAATCGAGATCTAATGATCAAGATCAGCAGACCCAGGTCAAAAAACATTCAAGGAAACTTCTTTGATTACCACCTTAGTAGATGGATCAATGTTGAATACACAGAAGAATCAAAGGAGTCATAAGTGTATTGAAGTCAATCATCAAGGTTCTTTCAGCCTTTGCTATCTAAATCTGTCCAATATTTTGTTTTAGTTCTGCTCTTTTTGCATTGGGAATGCACCTATTTCTGGAATTAATTAATTTGCTTTCAATATACTTAATATAAATATGTTATTAAACCCAACTGAATTAAAATTGTACTACTGAACATTTTGATAACTCAGTGCAAGCTGTTTCAATAAACCTATCATTCCTGAGACCTACCAGTTGTTAGCTTCTTATTTATTAAAAGAAACAACAACAGTGTGGAGAGAAAGAGTTTCATATTAAATTTACTAGTGAACAGAATCCTATGTGATTTTATGTTACTTGGCAACTGATTATGGATCCCCTGGCACATAAAGCACATTGAGCAAAGGAGCAAATTGGTAAAAGCCGTGTGAGAGTAGGACTGAAAATATTGGAGATAAGTTGAAGTAATATATATATAGAGAGAGAGAGAGGGAGGAGAAGATGGCGGCACGACGCAGTATGCGCAGCCGTTTCGAATGATATCATATGTGTTAACTAGGGGGCAGTGCACAATCCCGATTTGATGGAGACAGCCATGAGAAGCATGGAGGAACACCTGGAGAAACTTCTGAAATGCCCGCTTCGCTGCCGCTGCTACTGTGCGATCAATAATCTCCAGAGGGGAAGGCCCCAAATCCTCGGCTTTGCTATTGCCTGTTGCCGGGGCCGGGGTCAAAGCGCTCGGCAGAAATGGTGCTCGGTGCTCGGTGTCGGAGAGCTGGTCGGAGGCTTGGAGTTTTCGGATGGACTCGGAGTCGGACTGTGGTCGGATGCTTCCAGGATGCTGCATCGGCAAGTTTGCGGCGCTGGAGGTTGACCATCTGCGTGAGATGATGGGACTTTTGAAAGACTTTGAGACTTTTTACCGTACCATGATCTGTTCTTTATCAAATTACGGTATTGCTTTGCACTGTTGTAACTATATGTTATAATTATGTGGTTTTTGTCAGTTTTTCAGTTGGTTTGTCATGTGTTTCTGTGATATCATTCTGGAGAAACATTGTATCATTTCTTAATGCATGCATTATTAAATGACAATAAAAGAGGACTGCGTGTCCTCATAATCTAATCTAATCTAATATATATATATGTATTTAAAACAGATGTCAATAGAATTTATCAGTATTTAATCTCCCCAACAAAAATTAAGAATGCAATGCTCTTGATAAATGAGAAGATAGGACTGATTCTAAAGAAAAATGGAATATATAAAAATCTATTCATAAGTTCTAATGAAAGATCAACAATCTTAAATAAAAACAAAATGCTTGAAACACACAGCAGGCCAGGCAGCACATGTGGGAAAAGGAACAGAGATAAAGCTTCAGGTCCAAGCCCCTTTGTCAACATTCAAGTACGCTTCAATGATTAGTATGAAGTACTTATGCCACAAAATGTGCTGGACAGTGATCATATAAGGATGAATTGAATCATTGACCTTAGACTTTGCATGGCAGTCATAGTGCTGAATTCACTATTACCATTTCTGGACCAGCCAGATAAATGCTGCGGTGTCAAGAGCAGGTCAGAGGTTACATATCTTGCGGTTAGTAACAAATTAAAATACTAGTTTGTCACTCACCACAAAATCAGCCATGACTGGAGGGCATAGTAAACTCAATGGGTCAAATAGCCTAATTCTGCTCCTGTGTCTTATGGTCGTTCCACATTCTACTAAGTACAAGTCAGGTACACGATAGAAACAATTCTGCTTGCCAACGACGTTCAAGAAGCTCGATACCATCTATGACAAGTAGCCCATTTGAATGGCACCTCATTTGCCACAGTAAGCGTTCATTCCTTCCAGCCCTGCCTCAAAAGAACTACAGTATAACATCCAGAAATTGTATAATATTTACTTACCCAGAGTACTCTGACTGCATCTCCCAAACCGTGACCTTCATCATGGTGTAGTAAGCGCTTGGCATGCAGAATGCCTTTTAACTATTCTGAATTGGGAATATATTACCACTCCTTCATCATGACTGGGCCATAGAACTGTCTCCTCATTAAAACTGAAGCTGCAATGATTTAAGAAGATACTCACCTTGTCAAGGACAACTTGGGATGAATAATAAATGTGGGCCATGGAAGTAATACTCAAATCCTGAGCATGAATTTTAAAAATATTTTCAATGTTATCAAAGGAGTGAATTTTAGAGGCGGAGTTCAAAGCCCTAATGTAACTGAATAATGCATTATCATAACTGATCGTGAACTAATTTTTAGCTCTACATCTCTACGACCATTCAAGATCTCTACATTCATCGATATTGGGGGCTCATACACCTTCTTAATTTTCATCACTACAACATTGACTGTCAAGCCTTTGGAAACCTAGACTCCAAATGATGGCCGTCAATGAAAATTCTCTCCTATAACCTACACTTCTCTATTGTTCTTTAAGTGTTTTTGTAATCTCCCTTATGGGGTGGCCTGTTGCCAAATTTCATTCACTAAACCTAAAGATATGAAAGATTCCTGGAATATTTTAATGACAAGTCCTGCATAAAACTAAGTTGATATTACAGATTCAGCAAAATCATTAAGTTTACTTTTGATTCAATTTATAGATACATGACAATTAATCCTGTTGTTTTTTCATAATCAAATTTCTAAAAACAACATCTTGTGCACCACAGTCCCCAGGGGATATTGGATTGTGGATAACTGGGCACTTGGCAAGGTCCAATAAAAAGACATTAGGTTTAAGTGGCCCATTGTGTGAGTGGGCCAGTATTAGAGTGGGGAGTTCAGGCTTTGTCTCATCAAAGCTTCAGCGAGTAGGGATATAGGCAATAGGTAGATCTTTTTCGTTATTTATATTTTCTTTCTAATTGTACATTTAAATCAGTGGTGATGCCAGGCAAGATAGTGGAATGCTCACCTTGTGGGATATGGGAAGGCAGAGAGACCTGAAGTGCCCCTGATGACAACACCTGCAAGAAGTGCATCCGGCTTCTAACAGACCCTTTTAAGGAGCTGAAACTGGAACTGGATGAACTCTGGATCATTCAGGAGGCTGAAGGGTGATAGACAGGACATACAGGGAGGTAGCTACACACAAAGTGCAGGACACAGGTAACTGGGTGATCGTCAGAGGAGGAAAGGGGATAGGCAGCCAGTGCAGATACCCCTGTGGCCATTCCTGTCAACAACAGGTATACCACTTTGGATACTGTTGGGGGTGGGATGGCCTGGCAGAGGAAAGCCACAGCTGTCAGTTCTCTGGCACGAGTCTGGCTCTGTTGGTCAGAAGGGAAGGGGGGGTAGTTGCGGAGAAGAGCCAAGCTGTAGTGATAGGGAATTCATTGGTTAGTGGAATAGAAAGGATGTTATGTAGATGAGAGTAAGATTCCTGGATGGTATGGTTGCCAGTGAAAGGGACATTTCAAATCAAGTCCACAGCATTCTTAAGTGAAAGGGTGAGCAGCCAGAAGTTGTGGTCCACGTCAGTACCAATGGCATAGGTAGGAGAGGCGACAAGGTCCTACAAAATGAATTCATGAGGTTAGGTGCTAATTTGAAGAATAGGAACTTCAGGGTTGTGATCTCAGGATTGCTACCAGTGTCATTTGCTAGTGTGGACTGAAATAGGAAGGACATAGAGTTTAACATGTGGCTAAGGAGGTTATTATTCCTTGTTATTCAGGAAAGAGGGCTTCAAATTTTCAGAGCATTGGGCTCTCTTCCAGAGGGGTGGTATTACTAGTCAGAGAAAATGTCAGGGCAATGCTGAGTCAAGACAGACTGGAGAGCTTGTCCAGTGAGGCTTTATGGTAGTATTGAGGAATAAGAAAGCTATAACCACATTACTAAGATGATATTATAGACCACACAACCTTTCACAAGATTAAGAGGAGCAAACCTGTACAGCAATTGCAGACTGTTGCAAGAAACATAAGGTTGTGACAGTAGTTGATTTTAACTTTCCACATATTAACTTGTACTCCGATACTTTAAAAGGGCTGGATGGGGAAGAGTATGCCAAAGGTGTTCAGGAAAGTTTCTTTAATCAGTGCATAGAAGTCCCAACTTCTATGTTGTGATACTAGATTTCCTGTTAGGGAATAAGACAGGGCAGGTGATAGAAGTTTATGTAGGGGAGCACTTCACACTCATAATGCCATTAGTTTCAAGGTAATTGTGGGAAAGGATAAGTGTGGTTAAGATTCTAAATTGGAGAAAGACCAATTTTCATGGTATCGGAAAGTATCTGGCAAATGTGGATTGGGGGAGGTTATTTTCTGGCAAAGGTATGCTTCCTAAGTGGGAGGCCTTCAAAAGGGAAATTTTGAGAGTATAGAGTTTGTACGTTATTGTCAGAATATAAGGCAAGGATAACAGGTTTAGGGAACCCTTGTTATTGAGAGATATTGAGGCCAAGATTAAGAAAAAGAAAGAGAGGCATAGCAGGTATAGGCGTGAAGGAAGAAAAGAGGTATTTGAGAATGGGAAATGTAAGAGAACACTTAAGAAGGAAATCGGGAGAGGTAAAAGAAGGCATGAGGTTGCTCTCACAGGAGACTCCTGGAGGCTTCTCCAGATATATGAAGAGCGAAAGAAAAGATAGGGACAAAATTGGTCCTCTGGGTGATCAAAGTGGTAAGCTGTGCATGGGGCCAAAAAAAATGTGGGAGATCTTAAATGGAGTTTTCACATCTGTATATACTCAGGGGACTGACACAGAGCCTATGGAAGTGAGGCAAAGCAGCAGCGAGGTCATAGACCATATACAGATTACCAAGGAGGAGGTGTTTGCTGCCTTGAGGCAAATTAGTGTGGATAAATCCCCAGGACCTGACAAGGTGTTCCCTCCGGTCCTGTGGAAGGCAAGTGCAGAAATTGCAGGGGCCCAAGAAGAGATATTTTAAACATCGTTAGCCACTGGTGAGGTGGCAGAAGATTGGAGGATGGCTAATGTTATCCAATTGCTTAAGAAAGTCTCTATAAAATTGAGCCAGAAAATTATAGGCCAGTAAGCCTGACATCAGTAGAGGAAAAAAGTATTGAAAGGTACAGTATTCTGAGGGAGCAGATACAGTATATAAGTATTTGGAAAGACAGGGACTGAATAGTGATAGAGAACATAGCTTTGTGCATGGTAAGTCATGTCGAACCAATCTTATAGAGTTTTTCGAGGAAGTTACCAGGAGAGTTAATGAACTTTAACAAGGGTTTTGACAAGGTCCCATATGGGAGTTCGGTCACTTGTCATTCAAGATGAGGTAGTAAAATGGATGAGACATTGGCTTCATGGGAGAAGTCAGAGAGTGACAGTAGATAGTTGCAGGTCTGCCTGGAGGCCTGTGACTAGTGGTGTGCCACAGGGATCGGTGCTAGTCCATTGTTGTTAGTCATCTATATCAATGATCTGGATGATAACGTGGTTAACTGGATCAGCAGATCTGCAGATGACACCAAGATTGAGAGTGCAGTGGATATTGAGGAAGACTATCACAGCTTGCAGCAGGTTCTGGACTAGCTGGGAAAATGAACTGAAAAATGGCAGATGGAATTTACTGCAGACAAGGGTGAGTGTTGCACTTTGGGAGGATCAACCAAGGTAGGTCCTACAGGGTAAGCAGTAGATGAGGAGTGCAGTAGAACTGAGGGACCTGGGAATATAGATCCGTACTTCCTTGAAAGTGGCATCACAGTTAAATAGGGTAACAAAGAATGCTTTTGCTACATTGGTAAATCAATGTCCAGAGTGCAAGATTTGGGATGTTATGTTGAAATCATGTAAGACGTTAGTGAGGCTTAATTTGGAGTATTTTGTCTGGTTTTGGTCACCTATCCACAAGAAAGATGTAAATAAGGTTGAAAGAATCTAACAAAACAAATTAAAAGAATGGTACTAGGACTTGAGGAACTGAGTTATAGTGAAAGTTTAAATAGATTAGGAATTTTTCCATAGAAGGCCAGCAGGTGGCGTAGTGGCATCGGCGCCGGACTTTGAATTGAAGGTTCCCAAGTTCGAATCCAGCTGGCTCCCTTGCACTCATCTGTGCTGGGTTGAGCATCGAGCTAGCAACTAGGTCTCATAAAGATAAGAAAGCCTGCTAAAAAAACATTATCATGATGGTGTCCCGATGACACCACTCGGAGTTAAGGTCTTTCTTCTCTTTCTTCTTCTTTTCCATAGAATGTAGAAGACTGAGGGAAGATTTCGTAGAGGCACAGAAAATTATAAAGGGTATTCTTAGGGTAAGTGCAAGCAGGATTTTTTCCCCTGAGGTTGGTTAAGACTACAACTAGAGATCATGGATTAAGGGTAAAAGGTGAAATGTTTAAGAGAAATGATGGGGAACTTCACTCACAGGGTGGTGAGAGTTGGAAACGAGCTGCCAGCGCAAGTGTGGTTACGGGATCGATTTCAACTTTTAAGAGAAGTTTTGATAGGGACATGAATGGAAAGGGTATGGAGGGGTACGGTCCGAATGCAGATCGATGAGACTAGGCAGATTAATGGTTTGGCATGATGATTTGCTAAGTAGAAGGCCTTCAAAGGAGAAATTTTGAGAGTGCAAAGTTTGTATGTTCCTGTCAGGATTAAAGGCAAAGTGAATAAGAATAAGGAATCTTGGTTCTCTAGGGATATTGGAACTTTGATAAAGAAGAAGAGAGAGATGTATGACATGTATAGGAAACAGGGAGCAAATAAGGTGCTTAAGGAGTATAAAAAGTGCAAAAAAATACTTAAGGAAGAAATCAAGAGGGCTAAAAGAAGACATGAGGTTGCTTTGGCAGTCAAGGTGAAGGATAATCCAAAGAGCTTCTACAGGTATATTAATAGCAAAAGGATAGTAAGGGATAAAATTGGTCCTCTCGAGGATCAGAGTGGTCAGCTATGTATGGAACCAAAAGAAATGGGGGAGATCTTAAATGGGTTTTTTGCGTCGGTATTTACTAAGGAAACTGGCATGGAGTCAATGGAAATAAGGCAAACAAGCAGTGAGGTCATGGAAACTATACAGATTAAAGAGGAGGAAGTGCTTGCTATCTTGAGGCAAATCAGAGCAGATAAATCCCCAGGACCTGACAGGATATTCCCTCAGACCTTGAAGGAGACGAGTGTTGAAATTGCAGGGGCCCTAGCAGATATATTTAAAATGCCAGTATCTACGGATAAGGTGCTGGAGGATTGCAGGATAGCTCATGTTGTTCCTTTGTTTAAAAAAGGATCAAAAGGTAATCCAGGAAATTATAGGCCAGTAAGTTTGACATCGGTAGTAGGTAAATTATTGGAAGGAGTATTAAGAGATAGGATCTACAAATATTTGGATAGACAGGGACTTATTAGGGAGAGTCAACATGGCTTTGTGCATGGTAGGTCATGTTTAACAAATCTATTAGAGTTTTTCAAAGAGGTTACCAGGAAAGTGGATGAAAGGAAGGCAGTGGATGTTGTCTACATGAGCTTCAGTAAGGCCTTTGACAAGG
The DNA here is from genome assembly GCF_963921235.1 of Mobula hypostoma. Classification (NCBI taxonomy): domain Eukaryota; kingdom Metazoa; phylum Chordata; class Chondrichthyes; order Myliobatiformes; family Myliobatidae; genus Mobula; species Mobula hypostoma. The sequence goes on along the minus strand of NC_086103.1, from coordinate 64,745,870 downwards.
TCCCGCATGGGAGGTTAGTTAGGATGATTCAGTCGCTAGGTATACATGGAGAGGTAGTAAATTGGATTAGACATTGGCTCAATGGAAGAAGCCAGAGAGTGGTGGTAGAGAATTGCTTCTCAGAGTGGAGAACTGTGACTAGTGGTGTGCCACAGGGATCAGTGCTGGGTCCATCGTTATTTGTCATCTATATCAATGATCTGGATGATAACGTGGTAAGTTGGATCAACAAATTTGATGATGATACAAAGATTGGAGGTGTAGTGGACAGTGAGGAAGACTTTCAAAGCTTGCAGAGGGATTTGGGCCAGCTGGAAAAATGGACTGAAAATGGCAGATGGAGCTTATTACAGACAAGTGTGAGGTATTGCACTTTGGAAGGACAAACCAAGGTAGAACATACAAGGTAAACGGTAGGACACTGAGGAGTGCAATCAAACAGAGGGATCTGGGAATACAGATACAAAATTCCCTAAAAGTAGCATCACAGGCAGATAGGGTCATAAAGAGAGCTTTTGGTACATTGGCCTTTATTAATCAAAGTATTGAGTATAAGAGCTGGAATGTTATGATGAGGTTGTATAAGGCATTGTTGAGGCTGAATCTGGAGTATTGTGTTCAGTTTTGGTCACCAAATTACAGGAAGGATATAAATAAGGTTGAAAGAGTGCAGAGAAGGTTTACAAGGATGTTGCCGGGACTTGAAAAACTCAGTTACAGAGAAAGGTGGAATAGGTTAGTACTTTATTCCCTGGAGCGTAGAAGAATGAGGGGAGATTTGATAGAGGTATATAAAATTATGATGGGTATAGATAGAGTGAATGCAAGCAGGCTTTTTCCACTGAGGCAAGGGGAGAAAAAAACAAGAGAACATGGGTTAAGGGTGAGGGGGGAAAAGTTTAAAGGGAACATTAAGGGGGGCTTCTTCACACAGAGAGTGGTGGGAGTATGGAATGAGCTGCCAGACGAGGTGGTAAATGCGGGTTCTTTTTTAACATCTAAGAATAAATTGGACAGATACATGGATGGGAGGTGTATGGAGGGATATGGTCCGTGTGCAGGTCAGTGGGACTAGGCAGAAAATGGTTCGGCACAGCCAAGAAGGGCCATAGGGCCTGTTTCTGTGCTGTAGTTTCTATGGTTTCTATGGTTAAAGTGTCCACAGATGGGTGATTGATAAGTTCGTGGCCTAAGGTGGAAGGAGTTGAATTATACAGCTCTCTTTACATGCACATGCAGGTCAACTATTTGAATGACAATGCAGAAAGTTTAAAGTTAATAACTCATCTCCTTCTACCTTAGGCCACAAACTTATCAATCACCCCTGATGAGTTATTAACTGATGACTTATAACTTCAAACTTTCTGCATAATCACTCAGATTTGAACTGCATGTGCATGTAAAGAGAGCTGTATGACTTATCTCCTTCTACCTTAGGCCACGAACCTATCAATCACCCCTGCTGTGGACACTTTCTGGAGGTCCAAGTACGCTACACGACTGCTGGACTAAGTGTGTAAATGTGGGAGGGGACTATATTGATAAATAAATGTGCTAGGTTTTCTAAAATTGACTCCTTCTACCTTAGGCCACAAACTTATCAATCACCCCTTGTAACATTTGTAGACATTTTTCCCACTGGCATTACATTTCTTTACATTTCCATTGTGTTACTTTTTAGATAAATACAATGGAAGTACATAAATATGGCTTCATTTTGTATTGCTTCAAAATGGAAAGCTAGTAAGAAGAAGAGGAGATTATACAGGTGGACTAGTAGTTTGCTCCCACTTGTCTCATTTTAATATTGTTATTGCAGTGTAGATTGGATGTACTGATGTACAAATAAGGTCCCCCCCTCCCCCCCCAGTCCGTTTTGTGAAATGCTCGAGAAAGGTCCAAGAGAGCCTAGAACACATAATAGTTACATCTTTTAATAAAAGCAAAAATGTTTTATTTGGGAAAACTAATCTTATAAGCATCACAATCTTTCTGTCATACTGTGTGTGTTTTTATTCTAACAGAAAGATAAGATCAGAGTGAAAATATTTTAGAAGTCTCAGAAGATAACTCCAGATTAATGGGTCCAAAGGGTGGGAGTTGTTTTAGAGTTTTTGACCATGACATTTATATAAATCTCATACAGATAAACTTCATCATTTTAAATTGCAAACTATTAAAATAAATCCCAAGAATCATTTGTTTCTTCTTAAGAAGGTCAAATAGCATTTTTTAAATTATAACTTGACTAGAAACAATAGATGTCAATGTTCTATTACTATGCTTTCTGGGTCCTGGACATTAACTGGATACTTTTTGCTTCAGGGAAATTTTAAGCTCTCCTTGATTAATGTTTAAAATCCCCACTGATATATTTGGCAAAAGAAACAAGCTTTCTTTCATTTTGCCTTTCGATCCTTTAATAACAACTGCTGTAATACGGTTATGAGGAGTGACATTTAAATCAGTTGTTTATATTTTATTTCAGCAGGAATGGAAAGTTTTCTTTTGATGTATGTAATTGCTTCCTTTCAGCAGTTTTAAGAGGAAGGAAGTTGTTCTTGATTTGAAAGATTGACATAAATAATCCGTACAACCTTAGTAAATAGCTTTAAAGCTTCTTAACATAAACATTTACTATGCTAGGCACAGAAATGTGAAATGGCAATCATAAAAGTTTATTTTACAACCTCTTTTTGGTATAATGATTCGAACAGCACTTACCATATTAGGCACTGAGAATAAATCTGATACTATGTTGCTTAAAAACTTGTAAAATAAAAACAATTTTCTGAATCCATTTGCATTCCCTGAAGTATCACAGTTAGGGTTGTTAGCGAGCATAAACTTCTGTTTTGTTTTTTCGCACATTCTTTTGAATTATGCCATTCTAAACTGGAACTCCTATTTTACAAAACCAAGTTAGGCTATCAGCTGTCACCCAGCTGTGAAATGGACAGCTTTCTTTAGCCATATGGACACACTAAGAAAGATCTAGGGAAAAAAAATACAAAATGAAAGCTGTTCTTGGGTTGGAGTGAATTGTAATTAAAAACTGCATCAATCATATCAACTTCCTTAGGATATATGTGCTGTATGGAGAGGAAAGAAGTAGATTCTGGCTGACTTTATTTTATTAGTTACATAGTTATATAACTGGCAGTTCAAATAACACACAGATCACTCGAGTTGAAGTGGTTTTATTTCCAACTCAGGGTATATATTTTAGATTACTGGCCTTTGAAATAGTTTGCTGTCCATAAATAAATGCTAATAATTAAGCTATTAGCATTCGTAAACCTTTTAAACAGTCACTTTTCAATATGCTGAGTTCTTCTCTGAAGTCAGAAATTATCGTTCGGAAAGTTTTGAGCAAGTACTTTGTGCAAGTGCACAACCAAGTGACAATGAAGTTCCTGCTCAGATAATCAGTCATGGCAATTGATGACTAACATCGATATTCTTAACTTCTAAGAATGCATAATAATAGAACTTGATGCACAATTGATTCAGTAAATTATATTAATCAATGCAAATAAAATAAAGTAAACCATAATGTTAGTTATTTTACTCCAATAAATTAACATGCAAGACAAAATCTTATACACATAGAGTCAGGGAAAAGAAATATTTTACTGTTCAAGAGGCAATGTAAATCTTATAAGACAGGAAATGCAGAGGTGTAAGGCAGAATCACTGGGGCAATATTCTTTGTTTGATTTTCAAAATATGACAAAAATAGTGGACAATATAATACAGCTTCCAATCAATAAAGGTGGTCACCTGAAGTGAAAATGTTTTACTCATCGATACGATATAATTTGTGACTTTGTCCTTCACACTTTCAATATTTATTAGTATTAGTGACGATGTATTAAAAATGTTGGTTATTCTGAAATGTGGCATCTGAACAGGACACTTTGAAAACATTTCTTGCAATATTCCTGTTGGCAGAACAGATACAACTTCTTCACCATTTGAATCAATTTAAATGAAAACCCTCATCCAAATAATGAAATGGAGGAATGAGAAAACATTCTATAAGCAGTAATATAAGACTTTGTCTCATTGCCCCCAGGTATGAGTTTCAATGAGTACATGATCATATTTCCTGGCATCACTGGAGACTCAGATATTGTCAACTATCTCTGGCAAAGATGTTCTACATCCTTTTATTTTACATTGACTGCTGCCCTGCCTTTTCCCTAAGGCTTTGCTTTGTGTGCAGCACTTATTGCTGAAAAAGGATCTAGTGCTTTCCTGGCATTGATGATGAATAAATTCTTCTCAGGCTTCCAGCCGGGTACAGTGATCGATTTTAACCAACATTTCAATGACAAACTCTGCTATCTTCTTCAGGGACGATGCCTGGGTATGTGTAGTTTGGTGGTATATATACAGCTATCATCCGTCCCTCCTGATTGGTTAGTCCTCATCCAATCAGGTTTCCACTCTCCTACCTTGTTTACCATCGATTTCCAGTTCTTACTTGGAGTGAGACTTTCGCCTTTGTTAAAATTCTTTACCTCATGTTTTACTTCATGGTTTCCTTCACCAAATGGTCCCAAAACAATAGTTTTGTGCCGTCCAAGTCAACCCTATGGCCCTTGCGAATGGAGTGTTCTGCTACCATCGATTTCTCTGGGTAATGCCCTGACGGGGTGCATGGTGGAAACCGGCTTCAAGAAGCAGAGGAGGGGTATCCATTTGGGTTACCCGGAGAAATCAGCAGTAGCAGAACATTGCATTCAGAATGGCCAAAGGATTGACTTCGACGGCACAAAACTACTTTACTGCACCAATGGCCTTTGAGACCAACTGGTGAAGGAAGCCACTGAAGTAAAACAAGAGAAAAAGAATTTTAACACAGACGAAGGTCTTGCTCTAAATTTAAAAAATTGGAATTTGATTGTAAACAATCTGGGACAGTAGAAAACTGATTGGATGAGGACTAACCAATCAGGAGGTACAGATGATGGGGTTATATATACCACCAGACTAGACATGCCCAGGCATCATCCCTGATGAAGATGGCAGAGTTTTCCGTCGGGATGTCTGTTAAAATCAATACTTGTACCCAGCTGGAAGCCCAAGAAGAGCTTATTTCATGTATTGCTGAGTAACCCATGACAAAGTTTCAAAATCCCCACTGAGATCTTATTACAGCACTGAAATGAGCTAATTAAGGAATCAAAATGTTCTACACTCTGATGGATAAAGATGAAAGAAAAAGATGCCTTTGTTAATTTGAGACCTATCCTCTATAGACATAAGGTTACCTCAAAAAAGCAGCATCTATCATGAAAGACACCCATCATCCAGGACATCGACTCTTCTCATTACTATTCAGGGAGGAGGTACAGGAGCCTGAAGATGCACACTCAACTTTTAGGAATAGATTCTTCCTGCCTGCCATCAGATTTCTGAACAGTCCATGTACTCATAAAAACTACCTCATAATTGTGCTCTCTTTTTGCAGTACTTATCGATTTTTTAAAAATATTTTTTGTTGTGACTTAAAGTATTTTTATGTTTTGCATTGGACATACAGTATGTCAATGACGATAAAGCTGAATCTGATTCTGACCTAAAACAGAGGCGTCCATAACCCAAACTGCAGCATTTTCCATGAACCCATCACTTTTCTATTTGCTGACCTAGACCAGATTCCAATTAAGTAAAACCTTGGCTATATAATTTTCATCCATGTTTTCAAATACTTCCCAAGCCCATTCCTCCAGTTCTATAATCTTCAGTGCTTATTCTGATTCCTTTAATTCCAATTTCATAAATAACTGATTGGTAGCTGCTGGGGCCCTACTGAACTTTCTTTTTCTCCTTGAAAGGGTCTCTAATGCAACAAAGTGATGTGGTAATTCCAGGTTTCTATAGGAGAAAGTATGCACTGTGTCTTTGTCAATTGTTAGCAATCATACATTTGTGATCCTCTTACTATCAATGGAAAAATAGCATCAGTCTTCACATAATACTCCAAATTCACTGGAATGATAAGGGTCACTGAAAAGGGAAGGTTCTTCCTTGCAGACCAACATCCACAGTATGGAGACACGTTATACTCTTCTGTCTACACTGGGCAGACACTCCTATATTACATCCTAAAAGATACACTTGATTTTCAGATCTATCATTGGTGGATTACAAGAAATGCTGAGAAGTGATTCAAGGGTGTGCTTGAAAGCCTTCTTGAAGAAGAGCAACATCCCCACTGACTCTTGGAGACCTTTGATTCATCCCTGTTCCACATGGAGCAAGAAAATTCTGAATGGTACTGGGAACATTAAGTATGCAGAAAACCTACACAATGAGTGTCCAGCTTCACAAAGTATCCACCCACTGTGGAAGAAACTCAAGTTTGCCCACTGACCTCATCAGTCATTCAGAATTTCACAAAACCAGTGTGGATGCAAATCACCCTCGATCCTGAGAGATTTGCTACAAAGAAAAAGACAATCAACCAACTGGGACCAATGTTATAAAGTAGAGCTTTTGTATATTTGCCCTAATATATCCTCACTTAATCTAGTATAAATTTTTGTTCAATAATGATTATGTGACGAACCTGGGATGTTTTACTATATTAATGACTTGATATAAATACAGCTTTCTTCACTCCTTTATTCACTATTTATAAGACTATGAGAGGCATAGATAAGAGTGGACAGAGAGTATCTGTTTCCCAAGGTTGAACTGTCTAATGCCAGAGGGCATGCAATGAAGGCAAGAGGAGGTAGGTTCAAGAGGGATGTTAGGGGTAAGTTCTTTACTCAGAGAGTCATGGATGCCTAGAATGCGCTGTCTGGTATGGTGACAGAGGCAAAAACATTAGTGGCTTTTAAGAGGTGTTTGGATAGGCACATGGATATAAGGAGGATGGAAGAATATGGTCATGGTGTAGGTAAGAGGGATTAGTGTTTCTGTGTTTTTGAATTGTTTTTTAGTTGTTTCGGCACAACATTGTGGCCCAAATAGCCTGTTCTGTTCTGTACCCTTCTTTATTCTATGTTGTTCTATGTCAAAACTAGAAATGCAGATGAGAACAGCTGATACATTATTGATCCTAACTTCTCAAAATATGGACGATTGTCGAGATTTCCTTTTGTAAAATTTCTCCCAACATTTCAAAGATTGTGAAAGACATTTGGCTTTTTAAGGGAGGTTGAGAAGATGTTGTCAGCTGCAATGTGCATCATTGTTACCTCACATTATTACAATGGAAATAAGACCTTGCAAATCGATGATTAATACTTTGGAATGATGAAGTTTCCACTGAATTCACTGACCTCATTCACTTGGAAGGAATATTTATTGTGAAAATGTTGTAAAAAATGTTCCACTACATAATAATGCCCCAGAGAGTGTAACAGATCAGACAACAGCAGAAAAAAATAAGTTCTGAATCACATCATGTATAAAGTCCTATTAATTACAAATGATTCCTGATATAACAATTTATGTAAAATTCACTTATATTAAACTATCAACCTGAGAAATTTACAAGTAAAAATCTATGTTGGAAACCTGGAAGAAGAATACAAAATTCAAAGTTCCCTACTTTCATCGCATCATCATCCTTGAGGCCTGACATGGTCATTCTGTCAGAGACCCTGAAGCAGGTGGTCATGGTAGAATTGACAGTTTCTTGGGAAGACTGGATTAAGGAGGCTTTTGAGCGTGAAAAAGCCCAATACCAGGAGCTGGTGGGGCCAGAGATAGTGGGTGGAGGGCTCCAGGTGGGTTGTAGAGGTTTTGTTGGGGGCTCGCTCTGCAGAACTTACTCCTTCCTTGGAAATGAGGGGGCTGCAAAGAAAAGAACCATCAGGACTATCAGAGAGGTTGCTGAGCAAGCCTCCAGATGGCGATGGGTCAAGAGGTGTGAGCTGTGGGCTAGTGCTACTGGGACACAAGCCATGGTCTGATGAATGTTGGCTTGGTCACTTGGGTGAGAGTATCTGATGTTGAAAGAGCCAGAAAACCCGATGACCCCAGGTTACATCACTGATGATGTGTCCCAGCACAGGATCTTAGCATCAGGAAACACTGTGAGTTAGGCAGCATTTGTGGAAAGAAATTAGGGGTAACGTATCACATCAAAAATCCTTCAGAACCCAGAACAAGAAAACCTGTTTACTAAATTGTAGCTGTAACTAGTAATTGTAAACTAAGGATTAAAATATGAGGAGCATTTGGCAGCTTTGGGCCTGTACTGAATGGAACTTAAAAGTAAGGAGATAATGCTGAACCTTTATAAGACACTAGTCAGGCCACGCTTGGAGTATTGTCAACAGTTTGGGCCCCATATCTGAGAACGGATGTGTTATCATTGGAGAGAGTCCAGAGGAGGTTCACGAGGATGATTCCTGGAATGAAAGAATTAACATATGAAGCATATTTAACAGCTTTGGGCCTGTACTCACTGGAATTTAGAAGAGTGTGGGGGAATCTCATTGAAACCTACCAACTGTTGAAAGGACTAGATAATGTGGATGTGGAGAGGATGCTTCCTCTGGTGGGGGATTCCAGAACTAGAGGGCACAGTTTCAGAACTGAGTGGCAACCTTTTAGAATAAAGGTAAAGAGAAATTTTTTTTTAGCCAGTGAATTTGTTGAATGCTCTGCCACATTCTGCAGTGGAAACCAAGTCTATGGATACATCAAAAACGGAAGATGATAGTTTCGTGACTGGCTAGGGCATTAAAGGATATGGGCGAGAAGGCAGGTGTATGGAATTGAGTGGGATTCAAGCTCAATTGTGATGGAATGGTGAGCTGAATGGCCTAATTCTGTTCCTATGTCTTGTGGTCTTATAGTGTTTCCTCTCTTTCCCGCATCTGATGAAAGATCTTATATCTTAAACATTAACTCTGTTTCCCTTTCCATGGTTGCTGCCTGAGCTGCTGAGTATTTTCAGCAAGTTCTGTTCTTATTTTAACATTTATATGCACCATTTTCTATAAATCAGACATGGATGACATGGAGTCTTGTTAGAGTTTTTCACATTCAGTATTTTCACAACATGGAGAATGCATCAATAATTTTTGTAGCCAAGCAACAAGAGTAAAAATCATTGAATACTCTGCCTAAGTCCTGCTTTAGCCTGGCATTGGATGAATTTTGTTTATAGTGTCTATTTGCTCCAGTCACAAACAGATGTTAATTATATTCACAAAGAACTTATAATAATAACCCTCAAAAAGTCGATCATTAATTCAACCGAATCAGCTAAAAATGGCAACATAACTATAAACAAACTATGACCATTGGCTGTTTGTTTTCCTGAGTACGGGTTGTTAATCAGACTTTCGGACTACATTTGCAACTGAACAATGAATATATTCTTCCAGTTTCAAGCCATATGATACAATGTATATATACCAGTAAATGACAGAGTACAGTATAATTACAAAATAGGATTCTGACATTAACAATATAGTATAGTACTTTTCACAATTTTATAATATAATATTCACAATAAATCTCCATATCTGTTTAAGAATAACATTAAAGTCATTCTTGGATACTCTATTTTAAACTCTATTCCCAGTATCCTTTAGATGGTGAAATATTATGCCTGTATTTTGTTGATTTAGTTGTGAGTCCTCTCTGTGGTAGTTTGGTGCATTGGTGTATTGGGTTGATGATGTGCATCGGTTACTCCTGTGACTGTAGAAGTTGCACACACTTTGCTGGTGCCACTGATAGTTGTGGTACCTTTGATGGTGGACACATATTACACATTGCATTTTGCACCTGCATCTCTTGACTTTGATGGTGCTACATCTTTTCCCAGTTTATAGTTCAGAGTAAAATCGTATCTGCGAAGACTTGAGTGTGAATGTTACAGACTGGCTGGCATGTTATACAAATTAGTTTTTTTTAAATTTACTCTGGGTGTCAGCAACCTGCTTTAATTATTGTAAAACTCCATTTAGCATGTAGCAGCTGATTCAAGAACTGCTTCTATCTGGCTATTACAGGATTATCAAATGATTCCCTGTTTGATAAAACGGACTCCTGACTTTATAGGCTACCTTGTTAAGGCTTTAAACCATATTGTCTTCCTGCACTACACTTTCTCTGTATCTCTAACACTTCACTCTGCACTCTGTCACAGCTTTACCTTGTACTTACCTGTTATTGTTTTACCTTGTTTGAAGAAATCTCTGCCCAATTATCATCAGCATTTTACCTGCAGCACCAGGGGTCCCAGCACACTCAATCACTGCTATACTATGATTGAGGCTAAAAAGCAAAGCTCCAGAGATAATGTCGTCAAAGAAGTGGGTTGATGGAGTCTACAGGATTACTTTGAGTCAGTAGATATGGCCGTGTTCGAGGACTCATCAGAGGATCTGAACAAATACACCACAGTTGTCGTGGACTTAATAAAAACAGTGGTAAATGAGTGTGTACCCACAAAATCATTCAGAGACTTCCCCAACCTGAACTCCTGGATGAACCATGAGATCCAAAATCTGCTGAGGGCCAGATCAGTGGCTTTAAGGTCTGATGACCAAGTAAGATACAAGAGATCCAGGTACAATCTCCAGAAAGCCACTTCATGTGCCAAGTAGCAATTCCAGACCAAACTTGAACCACTGAAGGATGATGGGCAGCTGTGGCAGGGCTTGAATGCCATAGCTACAAACTGAAACCAAGTGACTTAGTTGATAACAAGGCTTCGTTTCCAGATAAGCTTAATGCCTTCTGTTCTCGCTTTGATTTCAAAACATGGAAGAACTTTCATGAGCTCCTACAGCCCCCAATGGCTCTGTTATTTCAGTATCTGAGGCCAATGTGAGAGCATCCTTAAGGAGAGTGAGCACACGGAAGACCTCTGGCCCAGACTGGATACCTGGCCATGTACTAAAGATCTGTACTGATCATCTGGTTTGATTGTCCACAAGTATCCTTATCCTCTTGGTTCAGAGGTCTGAGGTACTCACCTACTTCGGGTAGGCTTCCATTATACCAGTACCTAAGAAGAAGATGGTAACCTGCCTCAATATCTATCATCCAGCAGCACTTTTATCCACTCGGATGTAGTGCTTTGAGAGGTCGGTGATGAAACATGTCATCTCCGGCCTAAGAAGTGACTTGGATCCACTCCAGTTTGCCTGCCATCACAACAGGTCCACAGCAGATGACATTTCATTTGCTCTTCACTCGACTCTGGAACATCTGGGTAATGAAGATGTATACATCAGGATACTCTTCATTGACTATAGTTCGGCATTCAACAGACAATAGACAATAGGTGCAGGAGTAGGCCATTCAGCCCTTTGAGCCAGCACCACCATTCAGTGTGATCATGGCTGATCATCCACAATCAGTACTCTTAACCTGCCTTCTCCTCATATCCCTTCACTACGCTATCTTTAAGAGTTCTATCTATCTCTTTCTTGAACGAATCCAGAGAATTGGCCTCCACAGCCTTCTGAGGAAGAACATTCCACAGAACCACAACCTTCTGTGTGAAAAAGTTTTTCCTCAACTCCGTTCTAAATTGTCTACCCCTTATTCTTAAACTGTGGCCTTTAGTTCTGGACTCCCCCAACATCGGGAACATGTTTCCTGCCTCTAGCATGTCCAATCCCTTAATAATCTTATATGTTTCAATCAGATCCCCTCTCATCCTTCTAAATTCCAGCGTGTACAACTCCAGTCGCTCCAGTCTTTCAACATATGACAGTCCCGCCATCCCAATACTATCATCCCCTCAGAACTAATCAATAAGCATCAAGATCTTGGCCTCAGTACCTCCTTATACAATTGGATCTTCCTCACTTGCAGACCACAGTCAGTTCAGATTGGCAAAAACATCTCTTCCACAACTTCCATCAGAGCAGGTGCAACACAAGGCGGTGTGCTTAGTCCCCTGCTCTACTCACCTTATACTTTTGACTGTGAGGCTAAGCATAGCTTCAACGCCATGTTTACGTTTACTGATGACAACACTGTTGTAAGCTGAATCAAAGGTGGTGATGAATCAGCATATTAGGAGGGAGATTGAAAATTCAGCTGAGTGGTGACAACAACAACAACTCACTCAATGTCAGCAAGACCAAAGAGCTGATTATTGACTTCAGTAGGAGGAAATCAAAGGTTCATGAGCCAGTCCTCATCAGTGGATCAAAGGTAGGCGGGTCAGAACTTTAAATCCCTTGGTGTTATCATTTCAGGGGTCCTGTCCTGGGTTCAGCACATAAATGCCATTATGAGGAAAGCATGACAGAGCCTCTACTTCCTTAGTGGTTTGCTAAGATTCACATGACATATAAAACTTTGACAAACTTGAAGAGATGTGTGGTGAAAAGTATATTGACTGGCTGTATCACAGTCTGCTATGGAAACATTAATGCCCTTAGAAGGAAAATCCCAGGAACTAAAATAGTAGATACAGTTCAATCCATCATGGTTAAACTCCTCCCCATGATTGAGCACATCTACCTGGCGTGCTGTTGCAGGTAAGCAACATTATCATCAAGGGCTCCCACCATCCAGGCTATGTCCTTTTCTCACTGCTGCCATCAGAAAGAAGGCACAAAAGCCTCAGGACTCACAGCACCAGGGTCAGGAAAAGTTATTACCCTCAACCATCAGGCTCCTGAACTAAAGGGGATAACTTCACTTGCCCCATCACTGAACTGCTCTCACAACTTATGGTCCCATTTTTAAAGATTCTTGTTCTTATGTTCTTGATATACATTTATTGCTTATTTATCGACCTAGCTATCTATTTATTTATGCATTTATTATTTATTTACCTATTTATCTGTTTATTTATTTGTTTGCTTGTTTTGTATTTGCACAGTTTGTTGTCTTTTGCACATTAGTTGTTTGTCCATCCTGTTGGGTGCAACCTTTCAATGATTCTATTGTGCTTCTTGGATTTACTGTGCATGCATGCAAGAAAATGAATCTCAGAGTTGTACATAGTGACAGACATGTACTTTGAAATATGTTTACTTTGAACTTTGAACTTGTACTATCTCAAAGCATTATTTTGATGGATTGACCTGAATGAACAGTACACAAGACAAGTTTTTTCATTGTAACCAATTTACTAATTAATCTAGCACATCAAGACTTTGGTGTACCTGAATGGCAGATTTCAGGACATTCTGCTGTTATTTTATTAATGGAAAATAGTATTAATGATGTTATACAGCATGTGTCTATTGACGTTTCAAGATATTGCACAGTATAATTTCACTGGACCCAGTAACTTTAAAGGGAGCATGGGAAATGGAACTATTTAAATTTCAAAGTAGTGTAGGAAACTGGTACCTAGAGAGGGGATGTGGATAGTAGGAACATGGGCCCTAGGAAATGGAATGGGAGAACAGGAAACTGGGCCCCTGTGAGTAGATGGGGAATGTGGGAACTGGGACATTGGTGAAAGTATGGAGAACATAATGGCATTACCCAGTGAGCTCAGTGCCAACCCATCACCACTGTACCTTCAGTGAGGTAATTTCTTCTTATATTGTCCTAAATGTCCCTTTGTTTAGAGACGGTCACCCTAGTTTCTGAACACTCTGGCACATGGAAACATCAACCCTGCATCAACCTGTGGAATTTCAATGAAATCACTTCTCATGTTTCAGTATGCAATAAAATTAAGGCCAGTCTGCTTATTTTCCACCACACCAAGAATCACAGAATAATGCTGTCAATTTTCTTTGTGAAAAGCCACACTTTTGTCTGTCTCAACATGGGCTATTGTGTTTAACTATTTCAAGCTATTTTGCAGCTGCCAGCATTTAGATTGGCAGAAACGACCTTGGCAATCATCCCTTCATATGCCATAATATAACACAGAGAGCATTCTTCCAAAAACTAGAGAACACTGCTGCAATAATTGATGCTACAATGATGGGATGTGGGCAGGGAGGAGGAGGTGGGACAGGGGGTGGGGGAAGAGGGGACAAGCGGGAGGGGAAAGCGTTGTTATGGATTGGAGGCTCCTCGACAGTCTAATGAAAAACAATAGGAAGCCGATCAGGGCTTTTGCCAAATATGCCTGGTAGGAAATTGCCAGAGAGGTCTCTGTAAAGATATGGACACAGATGTCAGAATCAGAATCTGCTTTGTTATCACTGACAGATGTCATGAAAGTTGTTTTGCAGCAGCAGTACAATGCAATACATAAAGATAGGTACAGCTTGTATAAAATATATTATAAAAAAATATGAAAATAAATTGTGAAACAAGAGAGCAAAATAATGAGGTAGTGTTCGTGGGTTCAGGGTCTGTTCAGAAATCTGATGACGGAGGGGGAGAAGCTGTTTGCTAAAACATGAGTGTGTCCTCAGTCTCCTGTGCTTCTTCCCTGATGGTCTTAATGAGAAGAGGGCATGTCCTGCATGGTGAGTGTCCTGAATAACGGATGCCTTTTAAAGATGTCCTCAATGGTGGGGAGGTCATGGGCTCAGTCTACCACCCTCCTCGGCTTTTTTGCATCCTGTGCATCGGTGATGCAACCAGTGAGGATGCTCTTCACGGTACATCCGTGGAGATTTGCTGGATGCATACACTATATTCTGGGGAGGCTTACAATGCAGTAAATTTTGCATGTCTATTCTTGTGGGCAAAAGGGGGAAAAGAAGTCTCCTTATGTACAGAGTTTGATTAACGTTACCCATTCAACAGTGAGCAGCAAACTGAATGATGGGGCAGAGATCAGCAGCAGTAACTTGAAACAATCTTGAGACCAAGGAGTTGTGACTGTTCCCAGCACAAGCAGCATGCTACAGGTATACAACTGGTCCTGTGTTAGTAGTCAAATGCAATGACTTCTCAGTGAGGACAAAGGACACAATTTGAGTGTTGACCCCTTAGATAGCATAGTTTCAGAGAAGACTGGTTCATAATACCAACATCTTCTGTAAGTGGATAAAAACTATTGTTCTTCAAACAAGTGAGGCTGAAAGTTACATTGAAGTTACGTTTTGGTCAAAACGGAAAATACTGCTGATGCAAATGAAACTTCTGCCAAAAAGACAGGAATTAATGTTCCTGACAGGTACAGGGACACTCAGAAAAGGACACAACATACTCATCACCAGATTAAACCTGTTCTGATTTGTATTTTCAGAGCTATACAGAGGAATTGTTATTATTATAATGCTGTTTTCCTCTGAATATCCCGCTGGAAGTTTGATATGAACAAGAGATTTTTGATTTTTTTGTGGACTGGCAAAAATCAAGATTATTGACATAAGATTTTTACACATTGTGGTGGATGCCAGGGGGTGGTAGAGGTATTTGGGGCACTTAAGAAATAGTTAAGTGTGTGTATGGATTATAGATAAAAAGAGGGCTATATAGGAGGGAAGGGTGAGATTGATTTTAGAGTAGGTTCAAATATTGGCACAATATTGAGCTGTAATGTTCTATGTTCTATGTTCTACATATTGCCAGAGAGCCACTTAAGTCCATTCTTTCATCTTTTGCTAAGAATATTGCTAGTGTAGAAGTTAGTGTTAGCTAATTCTGGCGGGACTAATATCCTTGCGGGAAGGTTTGTTAAGGCTACTGGGGAGAGTTTAAACGAGAATTGCTGGGGGGTGGGAACCGAACTGAAGAGACTGGGGAAGAGGCGGTTGGCTCACAAATCGAGAAAGCTTGGAAACCGTGTGTGAGGGAGGATAGGTAGGTGATAGAGAAGGGACACGCTCAGATGGATGGTTTGAGATGTGTCTATTTTAACCCAAGGAGTATTGTGAACAAAGCGGATGAGCTTAGAGCGTGGATCAGTACTTGGAGCTATGATGTGTTGGCCATTACAGAGACTTGGATAGCTCAGGGACAGGAATGATTATTCAAGTGCCAGGTTTTAGATGTTTCAGAAAGAACAGTGAGGGAGGCAAAAGGGGTGGGGGCGTGGCAACTGTTGATCAGAGATAGTGTCACGGCTGCAGAAAAGGTGGACATCATGGAGGGATTGTCTACAGAGTCTCTGTTGGTGGAGGTTGGGAACAGGAAGAGGTCAATAACTTTACTGGGTGTTTTTTATAGGCCACCCAATAGTAACAGGGATACCGAGGAGCAGATAGGGAAATGGATCCCGGAAAGGTGTAATAATAAGAGTTGTCATGATGGGAGATTTTAATTTCCCAAGTACCGATTGGCATGTCCCTAGAGCAAGGGGTTTAGATGGGGTGGAGTTTGTTAGGTGTGTTCAGGAAGGTTTCTTAACACAATATGTAGGTAAGCCTACCTGCAATTAATTGATAAATATTCTCTTTCATACTCACACTTTCTGCAATACCTTCAAGTTAGACATTTTTTACAAAAATATTTAAGTAATTTCCCTTACATACTGGAGGCTGACCTGTGAGATACTATTATGAGTATGAATCCTTTGATTAAGGGTTCTATTGGAAGAATTTATAATGTACTATTACAATGGGATAATCGTCCTTTTTCTAAGATTAAACAGGATTGGGTAAAGGAACTTAATTTGACTTTTATGTCGGAGGATTGGATGCGGATATTGAAGTTGGTTAACTCTTCTTCAATTTCTGCTAGCCATTCATTGATTCAATTTAAAAATGTACATCGTTATCATTTGACAAAGGAGAGACTTTCTAAAATCTTTCCTAATGTTGATAGTCATTGTGATAGATGTAAAACTGAGATAGCTACACTGAAACATATGTTTTGGTCTTGTTCTATACTGGAATAGTTCTGGAAGTCGGTTTTCTTAACAATTTCTAAAGCACTTAAAATTAATTTACAACCTAATAAATTAACTGTGCTTTTTGGAATAGTTCCTCAAAATATTCATGGTATTTCTGTGCCTGACCAACATGTTATTGCATTTGTTACATTGATAGCTAGGAGGGCCATTTTGTTGAAGTGGAAGAATACATCAGCTCCCACTTTGTCACAATGGTTCTCTCAAGTGATGCTATGTCTTAGTTTGGAGAAAATTAGAAGTCGAACCTTTGAACCTTTATTTGATTTTGAGAAAAGATGGGGCTCATTTGCTTGTTATTATCATTTGAGTTAATTGATATAATTTTTCCACGATCTAATTGTAAATTTTTTTAGTATATTTTCTTTACTTGCTGGTGGTTTGATGTTTATTTTTAGGAGCTCTTTGTATGATGCATGACTCCGGGGTTGTACACCTAATGGGTTCTCTTTTTTTTCACACTTTTCTGCTCAGTAGGTTTTTTTTGTTATCACAAAATTTTGTTTTCAATCTTTAAGATGATGGTTTTTTTTGAGGCATTGTAGGTGTTGTTACTTCAATGCACTCATGTTATTTTTCCTATATATACAATAAAAAGATTTGAAAAGAAAAGAAAAAAAAGAGAAAAAAAAAGGAAGCAGGTAAGCCTACAAGAGGAGAGACTACTTGATTTGGTATTGGGAAATGAACCTGGTCAGGTGTCAGTTCTCACAGTAGAGAGCATTTTGGAGACAGTGATCATAATTCTATCTCCTTTACAATAGCATTTGAGAGAGAAATAGGAACAGACAAGTTAGAAAAGCGTTTAATTGGAGTAAGGGGAATTATGAGGCTATCAGGCAGGAAATTGGAAGCTTAAATTGGGAACAGAAGTTCTCAGGGAAAAGTACGGAAGAAATGTGGCAAAAATTCAGGGGATATTTGTGTGGAGTTCTGCATCGGTACGTTCCAATGAGACAGGGAAGTTATGGAAGAATACAGGAACCATGGTGTACAAAGGCTATAATAAATCTATTCAAGAAGAAAAGAAAAGCTTACAAAAGGTTCAGAGAGTTAGGTAATATTAGGGATCTAGAAGATTATAAGGCTAACAGGAAGGAGCTTAAAAAGAAATTAGGAGAGCCAGAAGGGGCCATGAGAAGGCCTTGGCGGGCAGGATTAAGGAAAACCCCAAGGCATTCTACAAGTATGTGAAGAGCAAGAGGATAAGACATGAGAAAATAGGACCCATTAAGTGTGACAATGGAAAAGTGTGTATGGAACCAGAGGAAATAACAGAGGTACTTAATGAATACTTTACTTCAGTATTCACTATGGAAAAGGATCTTGCTGATTGTAATGCTGACTTGCAGCAGACTGAAAAGCTTGAGCATGTCGATATTAAGAAGGAGGATGTGCTGGAGCTTTTGGAAAGCATCAAATTGAATAAGTTGCCGGGACCAGGTGAGATGTACCCTAGGCTACTGTGGGAGGCGAGGGTGGAGATTGCTGAGCCTCTGGCGATGATATTTGCATCATCAATGGGGACGGGAGAGGTTCTGGAGGATTGGAGGGTTGTGGATGTTGTTCCTTTATTCAAAAAGGGAGTAGAAATAGCCCAGGAAATTATAGACCAGTGAATCTTACTTCAGTGGTTGGTAAGTTGATGAAGAAGATCTTGAGAGGCAGGATTTATGAACATTTGGAGAGGTATAATATGATTAGGAATAGTCAGCGTGGCTTTGTCAAGGGCCGTCGTGCCTTACGAGCCTGATTGAATCTTTTAAGGATGTGACTAAACACATTGATGAAGATAGAGCAGTAGATGCAGTGTACATGGATTTCAGCAAGGCATTTGATAAGGTACCCCATGCAAGGCTTATTGAGAAAGTAAGGAGGTATGGGATCCAAGGGGACATTGCTTTGAGGATCCAGAACTGGCTTGCTCACAGAAGGCAAAGAGTGGTTGTAGACGGGTCATATTCTGCATGGAGGTTGGTGACCAGTGGTGTGCCTCAGGGATCTGTTCTGGGACACCTACTATTCGTGATTTTTATAAATGACCTGGATGAGGAAGTGGTTAGTAAGTTTGCTGATGTCACAAAGGTTGGCGGTGTTGTGGATAGTGTGGAGGGCTGTCAGAGGTTACAGCAGGACATTGATAGGATGCAAAACTGGGCTGAGAAGTGGCAGATGGAGTTCAACCCAGATTAGTGTGAAGTAGTTCATTCTGATAGGTCAAATATGATGGCAGAATATAGTGTTAATGGTAAGACTCTTCGCAGTGTGGAGGATCAGAGGGATCTTGGGGTCCGAGTCCCTAGGACACTCTAAGCTGCTGTGTAGGTTGATGCTGTGGTTAAGAAGGCACACGGTGTATTGGCCTTCATTAATCGTGGAATTGAATTTAGGAGCTGAGAGGTAATGTTGCAGCTATGTAGGACCCTGTTCAGACCCCACTTGGAGTACTGTGCTCAGTTCTGGTCGCCTCACTGCAGGAAAGGATGTGGAAGCCATACAAAAGAGTGCAGAGGAGATTTACAAGGATATTGCCTGGATTGGGGAGCATGCCTTATGGAAACAGGTTGAGTGAACTCAGCCTTTTCTCCTTGAAGCGACAGAGGATGAGAGGTGACCTGATAGAGGTGTATAAGTTGATGAGAGGCATTGATCTTGTGGATAGTTGGAGGCTTTTTCCGAGAGCTGAAATGGCTGCCACAAGAGGACACAGGTTTAAGGTGCTGGGGAGTAGGTACAGAGAAGATGTCAGGGGTAAGTTTTTTTACTCAGAGAGTAGTGAGTGCATGGAATGGGCTGCCGGCAAAGGTGGTGGAGGTGGATATGATAGGGTCTTTTTAAGAGGCTTCTAGATAGGTACATGGAGCTTAGGAAAATAGAGGGCTATGGGGAAGTTTAGTTATTTCTAAGGTAGGGACATGTTCAGCACAACTTTGTGGGCCTGTATTGTCCTGTAAGGTTTTCTATGTTTCTAATTCTGATGAATAAGCTAAAATCAGAGGAAAAGTCAATTACATTAACATTTCAGTTGGAATCCTTTCACCAGAACACCCAACAACTTTTGATTTTGTCTTGGACCTCTGGGGCTTATGTTTTTCTTTTGATTTAAATTCAGTATCAAGCTCTTGCAGCCTGCCTTCAGATAAGTAGGTGATCTTAACATATTTGTAGTGTTAACCGGCATGGTAACACATCTGGGATCCATATTCAGACTGGGGATCCTGACGTAGTTTTAACTGAGTTTCCTTGGATTTCTGGTCAGACAGAAGGAGGCTGTAGCTGGTCTGTGACAGAAAAGGAATAATGCCCAAGTCGAGGATTTTCCTTTGATCTGGTGGAGGCAGAAGCTCCTCTGCGGCTTGCCCAAAGATAATCATAACATTTTTAGCCTCAAATTCTCCTCTAAGCTCATCCATCCTCCCAAATTTTTCCCACAACCTACTGACCAGGAAGCTGACTAGAAGTTAATGAGTAGTGGTTAAAATTATCACAGACCCCTGTTGCTTCATTCGTGTGGGAAATCAACTTATTGTGTTTTTTTCCCCACCAATATCCTGTTCTGAGTTAAAATCCATCCCATATTGTTATTCATCTTTCCCTTGTAGGTAAATTGGGTAGAGTTCTGGGAGGTGTTGTAAATCTTATTCCATTAAACAACAATCACTGCTTGAAGGCACCATTAGTGAGGCCTTAATGTAGAAGCTGTGAGAGAGTGTACCAATTATGTGGCAACTGTTATTTATAAGGGTCATGTATGCTCCTGTCAGCAGTGATCTTTATTATTAGTACATTTTAATTTCCAGCCTCTAGCCCTGTGGATTAATGCAAACCATAATCTGATGGCAAGTTAATTATACCATGAAACATGGAATAGAAAAGCACAGAAAACGGAACCTGCAGCCTAGTATGTCCATGAAGCAGCCATTCACACTAATCTTACCTTTTTTATTGTCTGCATATTCTCATCAACTCTGTCAAAATTCTACTACTCACCTGCACATTACAGGCATTTTACAGTCACCAACTAATCTACCAACGTATACATCTTTAAGAGGAAAATAGAGCACCTGGAGAAAACTCACCCTTGGGGAAATAGACTAACTCTACACAGTACCAGTGATCAGAATCAAACTTGATCAAATCAGCTTGGTCATACTTTCAAAAATCTTGTTCCATTGCATGTGTGTTGTACAGAGGACTGGATTTAGTCCACTACATCATGGACAAATCCCACCCAACCATCAGGAGCACCTACAGGAGGCACTGTCTCAGAGAAGCTACATCCATCACGAAAAATCCACACAATCTGAGAAATGCCCTCTTTTTGCAGTTAACACCAGGTAGGAAGAACCTGCTAGCCTGAAATCCCACATTGACAGGTTCAAGAACAGTGACTTCCCTTCAGGGTCAAGGCCAGGAAACACTGCCTGATACAAAAAGTAATGTAAACTAGGACACACTCACAACATACATCAAGGCTAGATTATTTGAAAATTTGAAGACTGAAAATTTAGATTTTTACAAGATTGATAAATTAGTTTAGCATTGTCACGTGCAGAGGTACAGTGAAGATCTTTGTTTTCCATGCCATTCATACGGATCATTCATCATATCAATGCTGTACTAAATAAAACAATAACAGAATGCAGAATAAGGTGTTATGGCCACAGAGAAAGTGCAGGCAGACAAGATAGTGTTAAGGTCACAAAGAGGTAGATTGTGAGGTCAAGAGTCTATCTTACTGCATGAGGAAACTGTTCAATTTCAATTAATATGTCAGGGATGATGCTATGAAAGCAGGTTAGAAGCTACCTTTGGGCCTGGTAGCATGCACTTTCAGCCTTTTGAATCTTCTGCCCAAAAAAGCAGTTGTATTAAAGTTTCCAAATTCAAGCCAGGAAGATGGAGTTAAGATGCAGATATTGTTGAAATGTATCTCAGGGCTCAATGGTCTTCTTCTTAATTGTTGTATAATGGTTTTACTTTGCTAAAGAACCTTGAAATAATTTTTTTGTATCTTTTGTCCATTGTCTTTCAAGTAATTGAGTTCTAATTAATAATTGAGAGAGAAAGGTGACATTCAATCTTAGTATTTTGGATTGGGTCAAGAAAAGGAAATAAACAGGAAGCCTTGGCCCTGCTGTTATATACCTATAATGTATATGGACAGCAGATCAGAATTGCTTTCATCCCTGTCATATTAATTGAAATAGAATTTCCTCTCATTTATGCAAAGAATTGAAATACATTAGGTAATAGCTGTGGAATGGTTGGGAGTAAAAAGAATTCTTACCAGTACAGCTGCATTGCAAACAACTTTGGCTACTTGTTACTGGTAATCTTCATAGTCCATAACGGTTTACACCTCTGAGAGTTGTATTTTTGTTGGAGCTATTATCCTAAGGAAAATGGTGACAAAGTGGGAATATCAAACAGATAAATATTTATCTTTGTAATCTGATATTAAAAAAAGATTGAATTTAAATTATAGATAGAAATAACTCTGAATTACAACTGGTGTGAAAGGAAGGCTCTTGTAAATTACCAATTAGAGATATAAACATAATTTCTCTAAAGATTATCCATTTCAAGTGGCACAACTTGAAAGTCTTCATTGTTCAAATTTGTAGGTAAGAAAATCTCATCAGTAATTGTAACTTATCCAAGCACCTACTCCTTGCATAACTGTGGCCTTTGTTAAAATACTCAAACGACAACACAGCAGGAACAATTTCCGGGAATTAGTTTTGATCTTATGCCTTTGACAGTTAATTATATTGTAGCTACCAAAACAAGTAATACTCTCACTCAATGTCAGCAAAACTTAAGAGCAGATTATTGTCTACAGGAGGAAGAAACTGGAGGTCTATGAGTCAATCCTCATCAGGGGTTCAGAGGTGGAGGTCAGTAACTTTAAATAGCTCCATATTATCATTTCAGAAGATCTGTCCTGGGTCTAGTACACTAATGCCATTACAAAAAAGGCACAGCAACACCTCTACTTTCTTAGAAATTTTCAAAGATTCGGCATGGCATCTAAAACTTTGACAAACTTCTATAGGTGCGTGGTGGAGAGTATACTAATTGGTTGCATCATGGCCTGGAATTGAAACAACAATGCCATAGAATGGAAAATCCTACAAATAAATAGTGGATACAGCCCAGTCCATCACAGGTAAAATCCTCCCTACCATTGAGTATTTCTACAAGAAGCACTGTTTCAAGAAATCAGCATTCATCATCAATGACCCAACCTCCACCCCCGCCATCCCTGCCAGGCTCTCATCTCACTGCTGCCATCAGGAAGGAAGTATGGGAGCCTTAGGCCCCACATCACCAGGTTCAGGAGCAGTTATTAACCCTCAACTATTAGGCTTCTGAACCAGAGTGGATAACTTCACTCACCCCAACACTGAACTGATTCCACAATCTACAGTATGTATTCACATTCAAGGGCTCCACAACTCAAGTTCTCTATATGTATTATTTGTTAAATTATTATTGTTTTTTCTTTGTTTTTGTATTTGCACAATTAGTTGTCTTTTGCACATTGGTTGTTCGCCTTTGTGCGCAGTTTTTAATTGATTCCGTTGTGGTTTTTTTGTATTTACTGTGAATGCCCACAAGAAAATGAATCTCTGTGTTGTATATGGTAACATATATGTACTTTGATAATAAATTTATTTTGAACTTTGAAGAAATTATTGAGAACAAGACGCTGCTTTTTTTCAAAAATGTAAGTACCATGAAAATAATGTTACTTAAATATTCAGCTTTGAAATATTATATGTTGCTCATGATAACTTTCTTTAGAGTTTGTTCCCCTGAAGTCGCTAGTATGTTGTATCATAAATATCACAATTTCTGAAGTAACTCTCTCAACCAAACATTCTTTATTCATGAATATGTCTGGACAGCAGAGATCAGAAGGTAATCTAATATTTTAGCCCGATCCTTGCAGACATATTATTCCACAAGTGTGAAGAGTGTAATTGGAAATCAAACTTTGATGGATATTTTCCTTCCAAAAGTAAATGCATAATGATGTCCACCTTACAACAAGAGGAAACAGCTAACTAAGCAAGTCTGTGATCTTTTGGTTGTTTTAATTTTGCTTTCCATAAAAACAAGATAAAAAGTTAATATTTATATAGAAAAAGCAAATTGGGCAAAATTGTTGAATTTGATCATGAATCCCAAAAGCTGTAACATGGTCAGATGGCTGTTGTCCCTTAAGTTTCCACTGGACCTCATTGAAACAATGCAGGAAAGCACAGATAAGTCAGAGTGGAAGTGAGATGGAAAAAATAAAATGAGAGGCAATTGGAAACTCAGGGCTGCCCTCTCTTTCTCCGTTGTATCAGAGCTAGCCAGTTCTACTGTGTAAAATCTGTAAAATTAATCATGTTTGGCTCTCTCCACTGATAGTGCCTGAGCTGTTAGTTTCCTACAGCTCTGATGTGTATCTCACAATTTTTCACATGTTGCTTTGTTTATTTTCCGTTCCCTCACTAACAACATCTTATCACCATAATAATCCTGACCACTCCTATATCAGAGAGAGCCCCTCTGTGGGTCCAACCCAGCCTCACCCTCTCTGCAAGTTAAAGTAAACTTGTTTTTTTCCTTTTCTTCATTCCAATGAGGGTATTTCAACCTGAAACCTGAACTCTGTATGTTTTTCTACAGAGGCTACCTGACCTGCTGCACATTTCCAGCATCTTTTGATTATCCTTATCCTTTGCATGTTGTGTTTTCAGTTTCTACTTTGGATTCTGCAATTCACTGTAATCCAAGGCTGCGGCCAAGGTTGTGACCTGCTCCATCTGCTCTGGGCTTCGTGTCTATGGATCCACTTTTGTACTGAATGTTATTTGCTTACCTTTGTTGTTTGCACGATTAATATTTTTTTCTCTCTGCACATTTGCTGCTTGATGGCCTTTTTTATGGGTTCTTTGGGTTTCTTTGTTTAGTCACTGCCTGTAAGGAGATGAATCTCTAGGTAGTATAATGCATACATACTTTGATAATAAATGTACTTTGAACTTAATCTATCCTCCCTCAGATGTCCATCAGATCTGCCCTGATTTTTGTACTACTCCCCTTACATTGCAGGTAATTTACAACAGTCAAGTAATGTATCAATGAGCATGTCTTAGAGACCTGTGAGAAGTGCATACATTCACAAGAACTCGTAAAACTCACACAGTCGTCAGCAGAGGTCAGGATTGAACCTGAGTCACAGGAGCCTTGCTGTTGCAACAAGTTCTATCCTGCTGCATTGCCCACCTAATCAATTACTATGGAATTGATATTTTCAAACTGATAGATAATGAACAAAGCATTGACTTGACTTTAGCTTCATTGCCAGGTATCTGGTTTCAGCCTACTGCTGGTGTACCCTCAAATAATGGAGAATCCAATCCAAACATCGGGGATGTAAGCTGATTGCGGCAAATTAAGTGGTTATCATAGTGACACAGGGCAGTTTTGTGTTGTGACTGTGTTGCAGACCTCACACTAGAAACAAAAGTTCAAATATTATGTTACATCTGTCGAAGATGTTAGTGACAGCAGACCTGGAATACTTTTTTCAGATTATGAGTCCTCATAATGAGAACTCAGTCCTCATTTATTGTCATTTAGAAATGCATGCATTAAAAAATGATACAATGTTCCTCCAGAATGATATCACAAGAAACACAGGACAAACCAAGACTAAAACTGACAAAACCACATAATTATAACATATAGTTATAACAGTGCAAAGCAATACCGTAATTTAATAAAGAGCAGACCATGGGCACGGTAAAAAAAAATTCTCAAAGTCCCGATAGCCTCATCATCTCACGCAGGCGGCAGAAGGGGGAAACTCTCCCTGCCATGAACCTCCAAGCGCTGCAAACTTGCCGATGCAGCACCATTGGAAGCACCTGACTGCAGTGGACTCTGAGTCCGTCCGAAAACTTCGAGCTTCTGACGAGCCCTCCGACACGGCCTCTCCAAGCACCATCCTCTGCTGAGAACTTCGAACCCACCCCGGCCGCCGAGCAACAAGCAAAGTCAAGGACTCGGGGCTTTCCCCTCCGGAGATTCTGGATCACACAGTAGCAGCAGAAGTGAAGCAGGCATTTCAGAAGTTTCACCAGATGTTCCTCCGTACTCTCACATCCGTCTCCATCAAATCGGGATCGTGCACGGCACCCTTCTTGACAAATAACAGACATCACCACTGGAGTGGCCGCTGTGAGCTGCATTTCGTCGCCATCTTCTCCTCCCTCCTTTATTGGGTGCATTTCTAGTTAATGTGCTATAGAAAGGATGTGATTCCTCTAGAGATGGTACAGAATAGCTTCATAAGGATGTTGCTGGGTCTAGAGGGCTTGTGTTATGAAGAGAGACTGGATAAGCTGAAAATGTTTTCCCAAGTGCGAAGAAGGCTGTGGAGTGAGTTTATAGAGATTTATTAAAACATTATGACCATCGATAAGGTGCACAGTCACAGCCCTTTTCCCAGGATAAGTGAATCTAAAAGTAGAAGGTATAGGTGTAAGGTGAGAGGGAAAACAGGGGACCTGAGAATCAAGCATCTCTGACGTAGCTTGGTGGCTAGGTGGAAAGGTTTGCCAGAGGAAGTGGCAGAGCTGAGTACATTTATAAGATATTTGGACAAAATCATGTGTAGGAGCTTTTTTTTCTGAAGGAAAAAGATCAAATGCTAGCAGATGTAACTAGTTCAGATAGACATCTTGATTTTCATGGGTGAGTTAGGATGACATATTGTAAAACTATATGACTTTATTATTTTAGTAAAATCACTAAATGTAGCCTTTTGTTCTCCTTTCATATTATTTAAAACATTTTTTCACCTATTCTGTTTGGTAAACGTGGGCATGGTATGCAGACAGTAGGCTCCTTACAAGCATAATACTCTGGTTTCACATATATTACAAGACAGAATTTGAATATCACTTAGCTTCAAGAACATCAAAGATACCAAGCAGTTGTTAGAAATTTTCTCTGAAGGTGGCAGGTGGGTAAATCAGCTGGCAAACCCATGTGGCACTGCAATAACATACATCTGTTGTCTCTTTTTCGCACCTTGTGGCACATCGGGCGGGTGGCAACTTTGACGTTTTTTAACATTTTTTGTCTGCTTTTCACAAGACCAAGTTGTTAGCTCAACACTCAACCCAGCACGGATGGAAAGCAAGCAAAGAGCTGGCTGGATTCGAACGCGGGACCACTTGCCTCAAAATCCATTGCAGATGCCACTATACCACCAGCCAGCTAGTGCTACTTATATGAAATAAGAGTAAATCATTGCTTGCAAAATTCTTGCCCGGTTTTCAGGCGCAATATATGACATCCATCCAACCTATGACTTTGATTTGTATCACTGCTGGAAGTTAATGCCTATGTCGTAGATAATGAGCTCTTCAGATTGAAATGAATTACGAGAGTGCTAGTCAGAATAATGGCCTTAGTGGTACCATATCATGGGTATTAAGAATGCTGTCTACTGCAGAGAAGTATGTCATTTTTGTTGTCTGCATGGCCTACAATATACTGTACAATTTTGGTTTCAGGAACTATCAAAACTGTAGTCTGCTGAGAACATGGGCCCACCATTTGGCCATTGGTTTGCAGCAGCATCTTCGGAAACAAAATGTTGGTATATATCAACATCAACACTTATATATAAGCATTTTATTGCTACCAAAACATGTCCATTCTATTTACTCTTGCTACCAATTTAAATTAACCAATTAGAAGAGCTGTTACTTTGCTTAAATAATACATTTCCTGGAAGCTATTTTGTCAAAATAGATGTAATGATCATTATTGATATTTGCTTTTTTATTCAAATCTTCTTGTATGATGTGAATAAAGGCCCATGTTTTGGATAGCTACATGTGTAACCACAGGAAAATCCTATTAAACTGTTTTTGATTTGTGGGTTATCCCTGAAACTTGTAACTTTAATATGGGTTAAATTGCCACTCATCCAAAATACATCATACAATGAAATAACATTTTGATTTTACAGATGTGAATTTCTGTCTGACCCACAAAATCATCACTCAGCCAATCAAATCCTGCTATTAAACAAGAACCTGTTGTGATTTGCAACATATGTAAGTGGTTGTATAGTCTGCTGTTTATTCTGGGTTTCCATGTGCTCCTGTTGTATGACCTCAATACAACCCCGAATCAGAAGAAAGCACCGCAATGCCTCGACTTCTTTCGGAGTAAGTGGAGATTCGGTATGAAATCTAAAACTTTGACAAACTTCTATAGATGTGTGGTGGAGAGTATACTGACTAGCTGCATCACAGCCTGGTATGGAAACTTCAATACCCTTGAATGGAAAATTCTTCAAAAAGTAGTGCAGATGTCCTCCCCATGAAACATATATGTTTCCCCAGATGCTCCAATTTTCCGCACAACTCAAAGACATACCAGGTAGGTTAATTGATCATTCTAAATTTCCTGTGACTAGGTTATGGTTAATCGGGGTTGTTGGATGTTGCTGGGGCAATGCAGCTCGAAAGGACTGGAAATGCCAACTCAGCACTCTATCAGTAAACAAATAAATACACGCACACACGTGCACATCCACACGCGCATGCACACACAGCTTTACGAGGGGTGATTGATAAGTTTGTGGCTTAAGTTAGAAGGAGTCAATTTTAGAAAACCTAGCACATTTATTTTTCAACATAGTCCCCTCCTACATGTACACACTTAGTCCAGTGGTCATGGAGCACCCTTCTTTGTAGAAGTCGGTGTCTTGGACCTCCAGAAGTGGTCCACAGCAGGGGCCATTGATAAGTTCGTGGCCCAAGGTAGAAGGAGATGAATTATTAACTTCAAACTTTCTGCATTTTCACTCAAAGAGTTGAACTGCATGTGCATGTAACAAGGGCTGTATAACTCATCTCCTTCTACCTTAGGCCACAAACTTATCAGTCACCCCTGCTGTGGACCACTTCTACAAAGAAGAGATCCGTATGCTCCACGACCGCTGGACCAAGTATGTAAATGTAGGAGGGGACTAAGTTGAAAAATAAATGTGCTAGGTTTTCTAAAATGGACTCCTTCTACCTTAGGCCACAAACTTATCAATCACTGTGTGTGTGTGTGTGTGTGTGTGTGTGTGTGTGTGTGTGTGTGTGTGTGTGTGTGTATTTATTCATTATTATTATAATAATTATGGCTAAATCAAAGTATATTCATCACATAATTGGTTCAGACTTGCTGACTTTTATTCCTTCTTCTTCTTCTAAGCCCCAGCCAGTCCACTAATCCCATTTTACATGCCTTTCACAAGCAGCTCATTAAAATGCTTTTATTAATGTCTCATCAAGACAAAAGGAGTGAAAGTGCCCATACAGATGCTTTAGACTTTCTCTGGCATGCCCCATATAATTTGTACTCCACTGCTCTGTCCATTTCTGGAGTTGCCACCTACTTTATAAAGCCCAACTTACTTCTCTGTGTTTTGGTTCTGTGGATCTAACGTAAAGACAGTAATGATGCTCATTATTTCCAATTCTAGGGTGTGAATGGGTAGTAGGGATGGAATCAGCAATAATCATTTGTATGACCCCTCTATCTCCACTATTCAGGCATAAATAAAAACCCTGAAAGCGCAAAGAGGGAAAATGTCAGGCAAGTCATCTTAGTTAAACTTAAACTGAGTACATGATGTCAATTACTTGTATGTGGTAGTTCTAAGACCTACTCCTACAGGATTTTGGCTAAAATCATCATTAATGATATGGACAAATTTCTCCCCACCCTTCTTGTGGGAAACATTTGGAGACACAAATAATAACATGAAGATGAGATCCAGGTGATTTGGGTGGCAGCTTCTGTCGGAGTCTCCCATGATCTGTCTCAGCAATCCAGAAACAATGACTCTGAAGCTCTCCAAAAGGGCGAAAGGGAGCTTTTTGAAGACCACAGCAAATTGAAATAAAACAGTGCAGCAATTAATCATATGAAGAGGTACTCCTCAAAACCACTCAGAATGATGTGAAGTAGCAAGAGAACCCCAATAACTTAAGAGGAAAAGAAGAGGAATTAAAAAAGTTAGGGCCAGGATGAGATAAATTGCTGGGTAGAAGTGTGTTTCAGGAAGGAGCGATTGAGAGAAATATTTAAAGGTAAACAACTGAAGCAAAATAATAGGAGGGCTCTAAAGACCTTATTAAATGGAGAGTACCTAAGCAAAATACAATTAAAAGTGAGTCTGAAAGCAGTAAAACTAAACAGGGGAAAGCATTGCAAAGTTAAACTACAAAGGGAAGACCAAAAGGAGGGAAAATCAAAAGCTCTTTAGTTTGAAAGGGAAGGATGAGGTACATTTCTTAGGCCAAGCAGATGTACACGAAAGGCAGAAGATCGAAGGAAGAAAAGATATGGAAATTGTCTATTGACAATTTAAAAGGAAGCCTAAGAGTCATGTCATTGAAAAGGGAGGTAGAAGGGTGAAAAAAGCAAAGTGTTTTGTTATATTCATTGAATAGGACAGATAACCAAGAAAATGTAAGGGCTATCAACTGAATCTTGAGTGTGATACACTAAGGAACAAAGCTGAAATAAAGCACATCAGTTGAGCTACTTACCTCAATGTATAAATAAATGCTAAAAGAATCCAGAGGAGTTGTTGTTATGGCTTCCATTAAGATTTGAAAAGTTGCAAGAACATCTTTTAAAACTGTCAAAAGAAGATAGAAACCACATGGTTTCAGTTTATTGTCGTGTAACTATTTCTTCTCATGTACAGCAATCATTCAGATTTAAAAACTTGGTGCAATTAATTAAATTGGACAGAACAATGTAATATTTATGGAGCACTGCACAAATAAGCAAAACTTCAGATACTACATGAATAATGTGAAAATTATTGAGGATGAAATTATAAGAGATCCAGGCAATTTAATAAATTTCATTCTCAATGTGCTTTAATATCACAGAGCATAGTCAAAGATGCCTCTAAGTTTGATCAATTTGTACCTGATTTTTATGCACAACTCATGCAGGAATTGAGTTAACCCAGCATAAGATGGTGCCAGAGATTATTTCCAAGTAAAATAGAATCCATTGGGAAATTAGACTGGACATTTCCAAATGCATTCACATCGGTGCTTCTGATGTGTCTGTGATGTCAGAAATTCACCTAATGATATCATTATTCATTAATTAGACATCAGCTATGCCCAATTCTGCCTTCATTTGCAGAAACTTGAGCTTCTGTGTTCCTTGAATTCTCACCCAACAGCCAAGCATATATTATGTTAACTTGTACCACTTTTGTCTACTGAAGCAGATCCCCTGCTAACAAGGGGACACTGAGTGAGCATTACCACTGTGAGCAGTTCAGACAATACCTATAGGGAGAGCTTTCTCCAAGTCTTAGCTGGTGAGATACTTATTGACTGTGTGTCTTAGTGACAACACTTCACTTCGTTAACAGACGGTAGCTCTGACCAGGCAGCACCTGCAGTAATGCCAGAGGTTGTCACACCAGTATGACTAACTTCTGTACTATTTATTCATGATATTTGCACCTAATGGGAATACACCAACAATGATGTCATCTTGAGAACTCTTTATTACTGTGAAAATATACACTCACTTTATTAGGTACAGCTGCTCATTAATGCAAATATCTAATTAGCCAATCATGTGGCAGCAACTCAAAGCATAAAAACATGCAGATGTGGTCAAGAGTCTCAGACCAAATATCAGAAAGGGGAAGAAATGTGATCTAAGTAATTTTGACTGTGGAATGATTGTTGGTGCAATATGGGCTGGTTTGAATTTTTCAGAAACTGCTGATCTCCTGGGATTTTCACACACACTAGTCTCTAGAGTTTACAAAAAACATCCAGTGAGCAGCACTTCTGTAGGCTTGTTAAAGAGAAAGCTTGGAGAAGAATAGCCAAACTGGTTCAAGCTGACAGGAAGGTGACAGTAACTCAAATAACTACATGTTACAACAGTGGAGTGCAGAAGAGAATCTCTGAATGCACAACATGTTGAACCTCAAAGTCGATGGGCTACAGCAGCAGAAGACCATGAACATATGCTTAATGGCCATTTTATTAGGTACAGGACGTAACTAGGAAAGTGCCCACTGAGTCTACATTAAGCAAAATTTTAATACATTTTGTTAAATTATCATTTTCCTTCTGTTTAATAACTGTGAATGCGAGTTTAGCTTTTATATTGCACGCAACGTTCTCCACTACTTCTACAGTCTTCTGCTTCCTTTTCCCTCGGTCCAGAGAGATATCCTTGATAACCCACAGCAGCTCTTGTCCAGTTGAGTGAGCAGACTGGGAGGCCTCAGGGGGAGGTTAATTGGGTGGGCAATTGTTCACTGACACTGATTCATCTTTGTTTCATCTATCAGGCCTAGGTCTGAGTTGGCTGACAGATCCCATATCCTATGTCATTGCTCTCTTCGCTCCTTTCACCGGAGTTACAGTGTTTCTTTCCACTATCTCATCACAATAAAGGTGTGTGTGTGTGTATGTATAGGGAGAGGAAGCATGTCTCTGTTACTACAGAAAAGAGGTGAGTTCCTGCTAGCCACAGCTCTGCTTCTGTAGGAGTGCAATCAGCTCACAGGCTCTGCATTGTCGCCCAGTCAGGAAAACAATCTGCTGATGTCCGGTGCCTCCTGGTTCTTAGAGATCAGCAGGCTGCCCACCTGCAGTACCTCTCTGTCCTTGAGAAGCACTGGTCTCGTCATGGCTGAAATCTTGTTCTATGTTAAGAGCAGCTCCTGTTCACAAATGGCATCTTGCTGCCCAATGAGAACAGCAATTTGCTCACAAGTGGCATCTTTGTGATCCTTGAGGGCATCCGTCTGCCTTTTGGTGGCGTATTGTTGTTCCTGGTTGGGGTGGAAATGGGGCTGCCACCTGTGCCTTTACACCAGCTGTCACTGGGAGGTGGGCAGTGATGGGATTGTCATGGAGGTCTTGCAAGGAAATTGGATGTTTTCATGGTTCCCAAAGGTCATGATCTCAGCACCCTGCATTGCCGTCCTGATGAGAACACAGTGCTGGACTACTACGTGCTCCTGGACATCGCTGTATTCAGAAAAACCTAACAGTCTGCTTGTCATGAGAGCATCCTAAAAATCTTCAGTGCTGCTGACTCTTCCATTCAGTGAGTTCTGCTCCAAATTCACTGCACCTACAGACTACTAGCCCACTCTACAACCTGCCATGCTTGGTGCAAATCCATGCAGCGCACATCCCTTGATCCTAATTTGCTCATCCCTGCGGCATCAGTCTCAGGTGGTGATGTGGCCAGACTGAGACAATAACGTACTGCAATCACCATCAACATATCATCACCCTCCTCCATCTTCTTTCCCTCCAGGTCACCTTCAGCATCAGGAGTCCTGATGAAGAGTCACAGCTGAACCATGGACAGTTTATTTCCCTCCATTGACCTGCTGAGTTCCCCCAGCATTGTGCGTGTTGCAACTTCAGCATCTTCTGTTCTTTCTGCTCCCCCTATCCATTCTGCTTGGGGCTGTCCTCTTCTGGGCAGGGAGAAATACATAGACTATCAGCACATATGGCAATGAAGTTGTCCACCATTGATCAAATCAAAGGGGATGAACTAATTACAATGAAATATTTTGCCACTGAGAATCTTCATGATCATTGAGCATCATGTGGCCAGCGAGAATATATGGAAGATTATACTCAGACATCTGGAATGGAGGTGCTTTGGGACACAGTGAGTTCTTTGTGATGAGCCCATCAATTGGAGGACAGCAGTGAATTCAAACAAGTCGAACTACAGCAGTACATAGGTGGCTTCCCACCTATTCCTTTCTGTCTTAATCTAACCAGAGAAAATAAAGAAATTGGGTAACCTATTCACTATCATTCTTTTGAAGGTTGATTATGTATCAAATAAAGGTGATAGAGTGTCACTGGTGGTGTGAAGGCAAAGGTTGATGGAGGATATGGAATGAAATGATGCACGAACTGAATAAGTATTTTGTAACAGTCTTTACTGTGGAAGACACTAGCAGTATCGTGGAAGTTCCAGGTGTCAGGAGGAATGAAGTTACCATAACCAGAGAGAAGGTTCTGGGGAAACTGAAAGGTCTGAAAGTAGATAAATCACCTAGACCAGATGGTGTACATCCCAGAGTTCTGAAAGAGGTGGATGAAGAGATCGTGAAACCACTTGTAATGATTTGTCAAGAATCACCAGATTCTGGAATGGTTCTGGCCGGAAGAGTGGAAAATTGCAAATGTCACTCTACTCTTCAAAAAAGGAGAGAGGCAAAAGAAAGAAAACTATGGGCCAGTTAGTCTGACCTTAGTGGTTGGGAAGATGTTGGAGTTGATTATTAAAGATGTGGTTTCAGGGTACTTGGAGGCACATGATAAAATAGGCCATAGTCAGCATGGTTTACTCAAGGGAAGGTCTTGCCAAACAAATCAATTGAAATTCTTTGAAGAAATAAGAATCAGGATAGACCAAGGACAATTGGTTGATGTTGTGTACTTGGATTTTCAGAAAGCCTTTGATAAGTTTCCACACAAGAGGCTATATAGCAAGATACAAGCCCATGATATTATAGGAAAGATGCTACCATGGATAAAGCAGTGGCTGATTTGCAGGAGACAAAGAATGGGAATAAAGGTAGCCTTTTCTGGTTGGCTACCAATGACTAGTGGTATTTGAAAAGGACCTCTGTGGGATCGATTTTTTTTACATTTTATGTCAATGATATAATTAATGGAATTGGTGGCTTTCTTGCAAATTTTGCAGGTGATACAGAGATAGGTGGAGGGGCAGGTAGTTTTGAGGAAGTAGGGAAGCTACAGAAGGACTTAGACAGATTAGGCAAATGGAAGTGACAGACAGTGTCAGGAAATGTATGGTCATCCACTTTGGTAGGAGAAATGAAAGGATTTACTATTTTCTAAATAGAAAGAAAATATTTAAAAAAACTGAGGTGCAAAGGGACTTGGGAGTACTTGCGCCCAAAATGTTAATCTGCAGGATGAGTCTGTGGTGAGGAGGGCAAGTGTAATGTTCGCATTCATTTCAAGAGGACTAGGATATAAAAGCAAATATGTAATATTAAAACTTTATATCGTATGTAAATCACTGGTGAGGCCTCACCTGGAGGATTGTGAGCAGTTTTGGGCCTTATAATAGGAAGGATATAACTGGAGAGGATTTTAAGGAGGTTCACGAAAATGACTCCTGGATTGAATGGCTTATCATATGAAGAGTTTGCTGGCTCTGGGCCCGTATTCGCTGAAATTCAGAAGAATGAAGGGTGACCTCATTGAAATGGTGATAGGCCTTGATAGAGTGGATGTGGAGAGGATGTTTCCTGTGGTGGGAGAGTCTAAGACCAAAGGACACAGACTGAGAATAGAAGGGCATCCTCTTAGAGTAGAGATGAGGAAGAATTTTTTTAGCCAGAGAATGGGAAATCTGTGGAATTCTTAGTGTCACATCCACGGATTCGGCAGTGCAGTAGATACGGCAATTGTGCTTGTGAGTATGCACTTGTCAGCTAATTATTATTTCATTGTGATAGCATTTAACTCCATACTTGTCATCGTAGTGCTTGTCGAGACCTGGACACAGCACAGCAACACTTCGTTGCCTGTTTGCATTCGGCCTTGCCTGAGTAACTGGACTGTCCAGTCAATTGACTCTGAAGACAAGCGGTATTAGTTTTATATTTTAGTTGTCCTTTTCAGCCGCCGTGTAGGCTTCAATTTTCCATTGAGAGTTTTAGTCAGCAGCCCTGTTTGGCTGAGTGTTTATTATTTTTTCTTCCCCTTTAACACTATTCTCATTAAAGTCTGTGAACGATCAAACTGCTTCAGTGTCTCTCACTCCACACTTGGGACATATCCGAACCTGGTAACGCTTTGCCACAGACAGTTGTGGAGGCCAAGTTTTTATATATATTTAAGGCGTAGGTTGATAGATCCTTGATTGGTCAGGGCATGAAGGGATATGGGGAGAAGACAAGAGATTGAAGATGAGTGGACGATTGGATCAGCCATGAAGAAATGGAGGAGCAGACTCAATAGGCCAAATGGCCTAACTCTGCTTCTATACCTTATGGCCTTATGGTTTAAACAATGACTTGTGTGTATGCTAAAGCAGGAAAGAATAATATTTATATTGGTCATGGAGATTTCATTGACCTGTTCACGGACACCAAGAAACCTTTGCAGCATTGTTCAATGATACAGCAATTCTTGCTCTCTTCTGAAGCTACTCTGACTACCTTCTCTCGTGTTCTTCTGAAGCCCAGTCTAACTACTCTCCTGACACTTTCTTGGCACAGTGAACATCTTGTCTGGACTGATCCCTTGCACCCTGATGCCTACGTCATTCTGAGTACCATGTAGAGATGTTATCCTCTCTCTGGCAACCTCCCATTATTTCACGGCAGCTTTACTTGTGGTAGCCACAGTCTGTTTGCCATAGAAAGTGTGCCTTTTGAAGCTGATATCTCCATGCAGTTGTCAACAGTGAAGAGCTTTCAGCCGTGCTGAACTGGATAAGGTCCTATCAGGAAATATGCAGGTCCCATTTTAGTGAGTGTTCTGGGCGTAAAACTTTATTTATTTCAAACATCTTTTTAACCAATTTTATAATTGCATTTTGGGGGGAAACCACAAAAGAATGTGATACAGTGGCAATTTAGCAACGTGGCACACTAAAAAGGGTGAAACCCAATTTTGAAGCAAACATCTGGTTAGCTGTAATCCAAACAACATGGTACAAGGTAGAGCTGTTTGTGGTATACCCCTGTCACACATCCAGTTGCACTCACAAAGACACAGCTGAGACAGTTAAATGCTGGAGGCTGTTCTGAGAAGAACCAGGAAGTTTATCCTTAGATCAGAGGTCTAAAGTGTGAGAAAAGAAAGGAGAAGCTTAAACTTTTCAACCTTGAAAAGATTGGATGGAGGAGTGATTTCATAGAGCAAGGAAAGGCAGATTCTAACTGATAAAAGGGAAATTTAGAATTGTTGTTAGCTCAAGGCTGAGATGTTGGGATGAATTTCCAAATACAGTAATGGAAACAAAGACTTAACATTGTTCGAAGAGAAAAAAAATGCCATCTGAATTGAGGAAATGAGGATTTTCCTGGATTGATTAAACAAGGTTGTTTGAAAATGCTTTATTCACTCTAATTTGTGTTGTAACATAAATGATCAATCTCTCTTTTAGAAAGGGTAAAAAACATGACTAGTGTCACCAAGCTAATTGCTGTCATGCCTCTTGAACAATTGTATTATGTTAATGATTTAACCTTTGTGCGCAAACCGTAAGTTTCAAGCAAGATGACTTTAAAAGCAGCATTGCTTCCTAAACTGTGGTGTGTAACAAGTTAATGTGGCGCTAAATTTGCTATTTCCTTTACCTGTGTAATGCAGGATCCAGCTGGAGGCTCTGACTTGGGACATTTGCTCATTGATTTACCATCATTAATGGATACAGCATTGCTTTTGTTAATAGGAGAAGCCTGAAGAGAAAAATCTATTCTCAGTTTATGAAGCTAATGGGTGGGTTCACAGGACAAAGGTCAAATTTAAATAATTTGTACACTAAGGAAAAGTAAAAGTAAGTGACAGATAGCTTTGTTTTTTTAGGAAAAAAATTGATGAATATTTTATTGTTGACACGGAATGCAGCATTTTTCTATTATGGCTAGAGCGTGGACTAGGCCCCTCAGGGCCTTCTGGCTGTGCTGCCCAGCAATCCCCCAATTTAAACCTGGACTAATCTCCGGACAATTTGCAATGACCAATTAACCTACCAACTGGTACATTTTTGGACTGTGAGACGAAACCGGAGCACCTGGAGGAAACCCATGTGGTCACTTGGAGAACGTACAAACTCTTTGCAGGCAGCAGTGGGAATTGAACCCAGGTCACTGGTACTGTAATTCTTTGTGCTAACCTCTATGCCAAAGAAACAATTATCATATGATGTCAATAACCTTTCACTATATAGAACCATCATGGACCTGCTGAATTAGCTTTTTTCCATTATTTTCTATGTTATGTTGCTCTTGGGTTCAAATTGTTTGATGATTGTTTTCTCAGCACTAACATAGGCAGGATTTTACACTGACAGTGGGGAGGTAAATAGCATTCACCGCTATTTCGGAACGAACCTGTCAGACACTGCCATTATCCTAAGATGTGTTCTTAAATGTGTCCAGTTTGCCCGATGCTTCTCAACCTTCATAACACAGGTTCCTCACCGAGGCATTCAGCAATCACACACAAGAAGGGCTTGAAACTGTTGTGCTGACCCACTGGGTGCCCACCAAACATCAGGAAAAAATTAGACTTTCCATCCAATATTTTTTAAATGTTGTAATGGATTTTATTTAGAAGAAATTCTTCTGACTCTAAATTTAGCAGTTCAAGTATAGTATCTCATTCATCTCGACTCCAGCAGTTGTGAACTTCTTAAAAACATTCACTTTCTCTTTACCCCATGCTCTTAATCCCATCTTTCTTAATTTTTTTTCCTTCATTTTCTGTATATGAGCTGGCTTTTAAATCAACATTCTATATTGCACATCTTGTTTTAGACAAGGCACTTCAATGAGGATATCTCATTCTTGGTGGAATGAGGACACTGGGTGCTTGTCCTGTTCGCTGAGATATTCCACTTAGGGGATGGCCTGTTTCAGATTTCACTTGCTACAAATGTAATGTGGAATTGTAATACTCTGACACCACTTGCAAAATTTATGTTGATTAGTTATCATTCCTTAACTTAAGTATTCATGGTGTTTTTAATAACATCGTAATTTTGATTTTTTTCTGTTGTACAGTTTGAAATAAGCAAATTTATTGCAATAAATAAGTTTGATCATTTAAGCTGTATTTTAGTATGATTTGTGATCCACAGAAATAGGTAAAATAAAGAAATTGCTTTTTGAGATAAAGTGATAATCAAATAGTATGAATATGGGAAAATTGTGAGGTTTTTGGACAACTGACAGCAGATGATTCAATCATTAAGAGACAGTATATTAGGTTTTTATTTTTTACTGTTTTATTGCTTTTCTTTTCATATTCTCCTTTCTTCCAGTTTATATTTTGTTCATGTTTGCTCTGTGGAATAATCCAATCTCATTAACACTTAGAAAATCAGTTAAACTTTGACAGGCACTGTTATTTGTACTGTCAAAATCAAGTGCAGCAGACTAATCAGCAACAGCTGTGAAACGAGTATTTTACAAAAGAAATCCTTTTCTCCCAGACAACACATTTCTCATTAAGCATCAGTCTGGTTCCTGGCTCCGACATTCCACTGCTCCTTTCAAAATTACTGAACATACTGTATCTTTTCAACCAGAGATAAATACCTCTCTGCTCGTGGACTGCATTAACCCTGCAGACTCAATCCGAAACCGGAGGGGG
Source organism: Mobula hypostoma (assembly GCF_963921235.1). NCBI lineage: Eukaryota > Metazoa > Chordata > Chondrichthyes > Myliobatiformes > Myliobatidae > Mobula > Mobula hypostoma. The sequence goes on along the minus strand of NC_086103.1, from coordinate 64,706,672 downwards.
AGATTATACTATTTCTGTGCCACCATCACTGGTATCCTTTTTCAATGCTACATATACAGCACCAAAGAGTTCATTAGGATCTGGGAGGTATTTTAGCCAGAGGTCTGCATAGAGAGAGTTTGCGTGACTTTTCAGCTTGTGCCTCACAGAAGAAAGTCAGATACTGAAGAAATCCAAAAAAAGTAAGTGTATATACTTACTCTGAGTCTCCTTGTGAAGGCTGAGGATACAAGATTGAATCTTTGGAATGGTTTTTGCTCCATCTCTCCATCTATCTCCTTCTTTACTGCTCAGCCTATCTGATCTTACACTTCACTTAATATTTGGCCTACAGCTAAACCTTCAAATGTATTCAGATTCATGCTGTATTTCACCATTACCAATCCCAAGCCTTGGCTTGTATTAAAGTCATTCTTCAGATTCTTTTCCTTTACAATTTGCAAACATTGTGAAATTTGTAACTTGTCAATTTCCATCTTTTTTTCACTTTTAAATAACAAAGTTGAAGGAGAGGATGAAAGTATCTTTACATCTCGGAGCATCGGAATTCCGAGTTCAATTCCGAGGTCACCTGTAAGGAGGCTGTATGTCCTCCCCATGGAATGCATGAATTTTCTCCAGGTGCTCTGGCTTCCTCCCACAGTCCAAAGTTGTACTGGTTGGTAGACTAATTGGTCATTGTAAATTGTCCTGTAATTAGGTTAAGGGTAAATCAAGGGTTGCTGGGTGGCATGGCTCAAAAGGCCAGAAGGGCCTATTCCGTGATGTATCTTTAAATAAATAAATAGGCACAATATGCAAATATGTCAAGAAATTGGGTTACACCTGTTTGCAGTATTTAGTACTAACTAGAAATCAAATTTCTGCAAAAGAAAATGTTAAATTTGCCCAAAATAAGTTTGAAAAGGTATTGGGGAGGTAACATAATTGGATCAGGAATTCAGTTATACATGTGTTAAAGTCAGAGCGCTCAAAGAATGGTTTTTATGCATCATTTACTTGTTACGTATGTACCATATTGGCATTAGAGATTGCAGTCTGGAGAGAGTCAGATGGTTTGCACTGTGGACTTCTATTTTAAAGGTCCTTTATGAGAAATGTCTCTCTACTTGTATCCTAAGTGGGCAAAGTCCCCCTTGTCTCTTAAACTGGAAAGTGGAGACGTGAATGCTCTTTGGGACACACCCTTGGAACTCTCTACTTAACTAATGTTCCTTTTATACCTATGTTTTTCCAGGTAATACCAGCTGCTAAATATGTCTGACATCATGGACTCCCTCAGTGTTAAGATGTCATGTGTAGTTCCCTGAAACATGGTTAGCACCATGAGGAAGATCTTCTCACACATTCAACCACTGGCACGTGTGGAAGTGGAAATACTTCAGTTCATAACAAGATCTGGGTTATTAAGGAGATCCAATGTCAATAGATGCCAGAACTCCTGCCGTATCCCAGTGTCGGAGTTGTCATCTGCTTTTGGCTGGAAATCGCAGAGTCATTGAGAGATACTGAACAGAAACAGACCCTTTGGCCCACTGAGTCTACTAAGGGTAATTTAGAGTGGTGAATTAACCTACCAACCTGCACGTACGTACTCAGAGGAAAACCACACAGCCATGGGGAAACCTTACAAGCTCCAAACAGAAAGCAAACCGAGGTCCGGATTGAACCTGGGCCATTAGCACTGTAAGGAAGTGGCTCCACTGGCTGTACCACTGTGCCACTCAAAAATACAGGAAGTAATGATTTTGTAGGTAAAAAGCCGACGTAACTTCTCTGGCAGGTAGGAAACTGTGAGATATTGTAGTGATCTAGTGCTCTATTTGGAAAGGATTCGTAGTGAAGAAATTGGATTAATCTGACTTTGTCCCACAGAGAGAGCAGTTCAGCCACATAATTATGGTTGAAGGTCTTTCCAAATAACATCAGATTGAGGACTATCTTGGATTCATCACACAGATTTAAATATGATGTGGTGTTCCTAAATAACCTTGGAAGTGGGACCCTTACAGATGCTTTAACATTGGCATAATGAGAACTACTCATTCAGAGTACGGAAATACTTATATTAAATTTTCTCTGAGAAATCTGTTATTTTCTGCTTCCAATTTGGTTTCATTGCACAAGACTTGTAGAACCATGTTGGAGAGGTTTTGTTCTTCAATTTGACAACCTCTGTTTTTCTCCTAAGCACTTCCTGGCTTCACCCTAACGTAATGTGACAAGTCAACATTACTTCATTCCAAGAGAACTTTATTCAATCACTTTTTTCCAATACAATTGGATCTGAGCCTACAATTGTCGATGGCAAGTTTTAACCTTCAGTGTTTTAATTTGTACAGGTTTTCAGATTTATTTCAGATGCTATGTATTCTGACCACCAAGCTGCATGTTCAGTTAGACCATCAATATCCTGCACCATCCAGTGACACAGAATGACACCAACAGTCAATAGTCAAGCCAGTTACAGCTTTAACCTTTATTCCACCTCTAAAACTGTCCATCTCTGCACTTCTCTGCTCTCTCCCATCCTAGCCCTAATTAAAATTTCACATTTTTAGTTACCATTTATCTCCTTTCTTAGCTCACATCAGTCTTTGTTGGAAGGTCCTCCTAGGAGATTTCACTATGTTAAATATATTTTGGAAATACAAGTTATTAATAGCATAATTCAGCGTACTTATTATTTTTTTTACATAAGTTTCTTTGTTCTTCTTTTTCCTTGTGACATAAATTTTGGCACATTGAGCCTACACTCCATCACACAGCGATCTTACATGCTCACTAATTTTTCCTGTAATCTAGAGTCCCCACCGGTGATACAGAACCCTGCAAGAAGTCCAGCTACAACCCACGGAGGGCCAATGAGAGAGCGATAGGGCAATTCCGTATGAAGTTAGAGACATGAGTGGATACACAACAGCAGGAGAAAGGTTTGCAGGCAAAATAGCAGAGCATAAATGTTTGTGACGCTTCACTCCCCAAAGACCTCATAACCTTTTATGTTTTGAAAGGGAGAATAAAGTTATCACTGTGCGAATCCCCATTACACCTGGTGACTCTGTAATCTCCAACTCTGAGGTCGACATCATGATATCCTTCAAGGGGGTGAACCCTCACAAGGTGTCGGACCCTAATAGTGTACCTGACAGGGTACTGAAAATCCGTGCCGAACAAATGGCTGGAGTTTTCAAGGATATCTTCAACCTCACACTACTGCACTTAGAAATATCGACTGTTATGTATTTGATGGTTCAAGAATATTAGAGTAATCTTGTAAATATATTGCTGTTTATATAATTAATTGTGGTTATATGTAAAAATAAGTGAATTGCGTTTGTCATCATGCTACCACATGATACGTGCATCCCTCACTTAAAATAAAACAGAGTTAGATTCACATTCTAGAATCCTTTATCTCCCTTTAATTTGGTTAATTAGTTTAATGCTTTGAAGTTACAAAACATAACAGTGGTGACAAGGTATTTTAAAAACAAACTCAAGACGGCTACCAACCTGTTGATCGATGAGTAAGAAATAACGCAGCATGTGCAGAGACAGTCAAGTAAAAAAAAAGGCAGATATAGAAGAATTCAAGGGTTCATAAACAGTGAGTACTGGCTGATAACAATCATAATAAAAGCAAAAATGGCTGGCTACATTAAATAAATGCACTCGGTTGATTACACAACAGATACAGTAACTGGCTTTTATGTATTGAATGGATTGAACAGTATTTTGAAGCAAATGAAATAGCTAATGAGAAACAAGTACCAATTTTTCTGAGTGTATTGGGGTTAAAGGCATACAGTTTGCTTTGAAGTTTAACTGCTCCAACCAAACCAGCATAAATGAGCTTTGCTGCTATTCTGAAAGTAATACAGGAACAGTTTGAAGCAAAACCATTGTTGATTGCAGAATGCTTTAGGCTTCATAAGCAGAATCAAAGGGAAGGGGAGTCCATTTCAGCATAAGTAGTTGAATTGAAGAAGCTGCCTGAGCTGCTGGATTGTTCCGTTTACCCTGGGAAAAGGAAATAGCAGAAAAATTTACAAAAAAAAAAGACACTCTTCTTGACATATTCTCCCTAACATAAATTGAAAGTCTCCCTATTACGGCAGGGATGATCCAAAGAGAAACCAGAAAGCGCTCCACACAGTATCAGGTCTATATGGGCACCCAAAATGGTTGAGAATATGCAGCAGAAATTCCAGTTCTCTCACTTTTATCAGCGCTGATATGAACTTGCCCTTGACAGAGGTTGCCTTATGTGGGGATTGAGAGTTGTTGTTTCATCGAAGCTGAGAGCTAAAGGATTAGAGCTAGACACTGGTCATCTAGGCATGGCCAAAATGAAAACATTGGCTCGAAGCTTTGTCTGGTGGCCTGGGATAGATCAGCCAATTGAGCAGCTTACTATGCACCATCCAGAAGACGCCAATACTGGCACCTCTCCATCCCTGGGAATGGCCTGCAATGCCCTGGCAGAGAATTTTGTCAGACTATTCATGGGCACAAATTTCTTGGTAGTAGTGGATGCAGCTGCAAAGTGGCCAGAAGAGTTACCAACAGCTTCTTTGTTGATGTGTCGAGAAGCCTCTTTGTAAGGACTGGTGTTCCAGAACACTTAGTATCAAGGGACCACAGTTTGTTGTGGAACCGTTTCAGTCATTACTGAAAATGACTGGAATAAGATATATTACGTCTGCACCATACCACCCTGCTAAAAATGGCTTGGTGGAAAGACTTGTCCCGAGTCTAAAGAATACTCTGTGAGCAATGTCAGCAGAACACCCTCCTCTAAAACTGAATCAAGTTGCCAATTTCCGAATTCCTCCTTGCATATTGCAATGCAGCACACTCCACAACCAATAACTCACCGGCTATGTAGTTCCTGGGTCATCTCTTGCATTAATGTCCTCAACCCCAATCTCAAAAGGTGTATGCAGGACAAACAGCTGAGACACATCGAAGGATCGTCAGATAAGGAGGTTCAATGTTGCACCCCTGGAAAAGCAGTTCTGATGAGGGACTATAGGGGTGATCAAAAGTGCATACTCAGAAAAATTAAGGACAGAACTGAGCCTCTCTGCTACTCAGTGGAGATTGCATCTGATGTCACCTGACGCCAACACATCATACTGCTGAGGACAGCAGAGTCAATTGTTCAAGAAGAAGGGTGGCTACTGCTATCAGCACCATTTCCTGCAGTTTCAGAATCAACTTTTAGACCCAAAAACTGAAGACTGTTTCACAGCCACAAGTCTCACCTGCCAAATAGAGTGATTCTCCTTGTCTGGAAAGATGTTATCCCAGAAGAGCAGGAAATCCAATTAAACAGCGACTAGATCTTTAGGCTTGAATGGGACAATTTAAAATGTACTATGCTATGGCTGAATGTGTATGGTAGTTGTATTATATAACATACTGTGCATATAGTTGAGGTACATTCTCTATTGAGTTTGAGTTTATAGATGAGCATGGAGGAGTGTTGTGTATTTGATGTTTCAGGAATATTTGTAAATATGTATATTGTTTGATTAAGCATTCTCTGCTGCTTATATTATTCATTGTAGTTATATGTAAAAGTACATGAATTGCATACGTCATCACATTACCACGTTTTATGCGCACAGCTCATTTAAAATAAAACACAAAGTTAGATTCACATTTCTGACTCCTGGGTCTTCCTTTGAAATCATTTAATGTTTTGAAGTTACAAAACATAACACCTACCTGCTTCACACCCGTGTCCAAGAAGATCAAGGTGAGCTACCACAACAACTATTGCCCGGGAGCACTCACATCTACTCTGATGGAGTGCTTTGAGAGGTTGGTCATGGCTGGGACAGAAATATCTTGATTCCAAGTAGCCAATCAAGAAGCTGAAATTTAAATAGAAGAATTGACCCTCTACGTCTTTGATTCTTCCTCTGGAGTAATGCCTGGCTTCCTCTTGGCAACTATCAATAGTGAAATGGTGAGAGACCCAGCATACAGTAGTGCAGCATCTTGGAGGATTGCTGAATGCAATCATTGAGCAACATACTGGCATTAATAAGGACCATACAGAAGGCTAAAGCTGATGCCAAACGTAAAATGAATTGACATTAAAATTATGTAATACTGTACACAAAGAAATGGACATGGAATAACCTCTTTTTGAACACAGACTATTTAATACTTTTATGAAAATGAATCAAAATATATCTTGGATGAAGTTGCCTCCAGGTTAACATCAGCTTATATTGAGGTATGCCTTTCATATTAAGTAAACACTTAAGCTATGTACAGTTTAAGTAAAGAACACATGAAAAGAGGCTCAATGGCTGGAGCAGATAAATATAGCTATTGTTGGATATCTAGACTTAGTATAACTAAACAACTCATAATGTAAAATACTTTGGTATATGCTGAATGATCTGACGATGTGGTTGATCTTTAAAAGAAATCTGTAAATTTTATTCAGGAATTACAAACTTAAGGGAAATCCTGAATACTTTTAAGGAAAATATGTTGCATCTGATTAGGGTTTGCTTATCATTCCTGGTATAGGGTGTATATATCATTTAAAGCATTAAAGAATAAAAAGACTTTCTCAATTATTATAACAGTTTGAATTTCAGATTAGGGGGCTGTAATGATTCTTAAATTAATTTCTTAAAAGCCAGAGAAGAAGATGGAATAAAACTGGACTTTAATTTCTCCTGCAATCACTTGCTCATGTCATGTTTTGTGCGTTTGCTAGGAAATACAGTTTGTTTAGCGGCTGCTTGAACAGTTGTTCAATTAAATAATCATGTCTTTCACTATTTCATGATGACTCAAATACACAACCAAGAATTTTCAAGGCACATTAACAGTTGGAAAAGGGATTAAGTGAAAATTTGGGTATCTACAAAGACCATGAGAGGAGATAAATCATTTGATTCACAGCTGATTAGATGTTTTGGGTTTATTGCTCACAAAGATTGATGACAATGAATTGGATCAGATAAGTGTAAAGTAAAGCCTGTCCTTTGAAGTAGGTCTTTGTATTATAGTGGTTTACTTTCAGATAAATCTGAAATTTGTCAACTTCATTGTGATATAATTAATGGATAAATCCATGTTTCAGAAAGTAACACCAATTAGTGATATAGGCGTACAATGAAATGGCCCGATACTGCTACTTGCTGTAATGAGTGAATAACCACAGTCCCTGGTTAAATTGTGCAAAAGTGAGGATGAATGAATCTTTTAAATACTGTGGGATTGTTCTAAACAAGGGAAGATGAATGGAAACATTTGAAGATGAATGAAAAGGAGAGAAAACAGACAATTGAAAGCTATTATATTTTTGAAGGAAAGGGTGGTATTTGCTGTATTGTAACGTCGCATTTTTGCTTTGTGTTATTTCCTACACACATCAGAGCCAATATATATACTCGATGTTCCCAGTCCACACACTCATTATTGAATGCTCTAGATATTTTATTGTCACACAACTTATCAAAATACTAGAAGATCAAGCACATTGTGTCAGATGCCCAATGATCATGTGCACTTATTTAGCTAAGTCTGCCAGTATTGACAGCAAGAAGTTGCAGTTTTAACGACAATCTCTGTTTTGCCCTCCAGTTGCTTCATGGAATCACATTTCCAAGGTCAAAATTATCCCAGATGTCATCCCCTTCTCTGCTTAGGAATGGATTTCAAATAAATAAATGATTGAAATAGAACAACAGAACATATCAAATAGATAAGAGTTCAGAAACAAAGTACTTTTAATGTAATTAGTCAGAGGTGAAATTCAGCCATTATGATATGGCAGGCACATCTTAGTGACTAACTAAAAGCATTTCAATAAACATTGCACACTGCCAAGAGATTTGAAAGTTTCAGGTTTACTTTTCCTAAGTGTTTGAATAGATAAGGAGTTTGAAATTGGAATATATACGCTTAACTGTTGTCTGACCAGATTTATAGTTAATTAATTTATTAAAATTACCAATTATGTAGAACAGCAAAGAACAGCTAATAAATCCTCTAACATAAAATGGAATTATCATTTTTTCAAGATCTTGTTAAATATTCTGAGTTAAGTGAATTTTAAATCCAAATATTAGAAAATTTGTTTTTTTCTCTTGGTGAGAAAATCATCTGTGATGTCTTAATACAAAAGAATGTGAGTTAAAGATGTGTTATAAGATGGGGCAGCACATGACACCAAAATGTTCATAGATGGAAAAGAAAGCATCAGTCATAGTCATAGTCATACTTTATTGATCCTGGGGGAAATTGGTTTTCGTTACAGTTGCACCATAAATAATAAATAGTAATAAAACCATGAATAGTTAAATAGTAATATGTAAATTATGCCAGTAAATAAGTCTAGCTCTAGATGTTACCTCTGTTGGGCAAATTTTATAGACTGTTTACATCCTAAAAATGGTTGTTAGAATATAATTTTTGTTCACTTCTGGTGCAGTGCAAGATTCTTCCATTCATAATGTTTGCTACAATGTATTGACTGACTTACTAGCAGCTTGTACTAGGTATTGAGTATACCAGTATTAATAATTATTTGAATATATGAAATTACATTTTCTAGAAGATAATTATGTCATAATTTTCGAAAATAATCATTAAAACAGCAAATTTAAGGCTCAAAGAGAAGCAATTCAGCCCTTCATATTCATGACAGATGGTAGAGAGTCTTTCAGTTTGTCATGACGAAGGGTCTCGGCCCAAAATGTCAACTGTACCTCTTCCTAGAGATGCTGCCTGGCCTGCTGCGTTCACCAGCAACTTTTATGTGTGTTGCTTAAAATTCCAGCATCTGCAGATTTCCTTGTGTTAGAGAGTTAATCTCAACTGCACCAAGTCCATAGCCAATAGTTTGCAGCTTTTCCAGTAAATAATCAAAAATATCTTTTAAATGCGATGAGGATTTCTGCCTGCAATATGCCTTCAGCCAAAAAATTTTACACCCCTATTGTCCTCCTTGGGAAAATAAATTCTTTCTTTATCTTCTTTCAAATCCATCTTTGAATTACACTCAGACCCCGCGTAACGCTGAGGATGCATTCCTCAGAGGTGAAGCACTATGTAAATCGGCGCTCTGCAGGGTCATTATAACAGTATTTAAATGGACATGTGTGCCTGATTAAAAAAATCAAACCCAAAATATATGATATACTATTTTATGTATACACAGTAATTCGTGGAGTAATAAGCACGCAAATAGGCCTAACCTATACATTAGAGGAGTGGCAACAAACCACAGCAGCAGCAGAGGGAAGCAGGTGGTGGTTACATCTTAGAGGAGGGACCAGGGCTCAGGGTCTTCCTCTAACTTTGGCTTCGTCTTCAACTAGTCTTCAATATTTGACTGCCTTTTCTTAAGTGCCCTCTCACGGAGCAGGTCTTGGTAGAAGGAAATCATGCAGAGAACACTTCTCTTTGCCTTATTGCTTTGCTCCCAGTCAGGGTTATTTTTGATAAGCTGGCCCTTGATTTGTGTGATCGTGGTGATGCTAGTGCTCAGGAATTTTGTGGTGAGGTTTCTTGCCAGTGTTGCCTTTTCTCCATCCGTGCGCTCAGATTCATCCAGGATGCGTTGCTCTGTCAATTCTCGAAGCTCTTCGGTATTAAGGCTCTCACCATGAGAGTGCAATAACTCTTTAACGTCACCATCATTAACATCCTCTACTCCCACTTCACTGGCCGGTTCAATAATGTTTTGGATGCCTGGTTCCGTCTGAAATCCCAGGACTTTATTGCATGCTTCTGGGAATAACTTGTTCCCACACTCCGTTCATAAAGTTTGAAGCTACTTCATCCCAGGCTGCTCTGATATTTTCTGTAGCTTTCATGATGTTGTAGTTTTTCCAAGATTGCTTGATGGATTGTTTGTCTCAATTTTTTGTTTCCTCTACAAGTTGATTGAATGTGCGATGAAGATAGTAGGCTTTAAAATTCGACATTACTTCGTGATCCAGTGGTTGGAGTAATGATCTGGCATTGGGTGGAAGGTAAACCACTTCTACAGGAATGCGGGTCTGAAGCTTGTCAAGATTCTCAGAGAGGCCTAGGGCATTATCAAGCACCAACAATGCTTTAGGTTCAATGTCATGCTCCTTGCAATACCGCTTCACTGCAGGACAAAAATGTGAAACGAACCAATTTTGGAAAACACCATTTGTCACCCAGGCTTCTTTGGTTGATTTCCAATTCACTGGTAGACTTGGCTTTAAAATGCCTTTCATTGCTCATGGTGTTTCAGAGTGATACACAATCATAGGCTTTAACTTAAACTCTCCTTTAGCTTTGCCTCCTAGCAAGAGTGTTAACTGGTCCTTTGCAGCCCTGAACCCAGATGCATGTTTCTCTCAGAAACATAGAAACATAGAAAATAGATGCAAGAGTAGGCCATTTGGCCCTTCGAGCCTGCACCACCATTCAGTATGATCATGGCTGATCATCCAACTCAGAACCCTGTACCAGCCTTCCCTCCATACCCCCGATCCCTTTAGCCACAAGGGCCATATCTAACTCCCTCTCAAATATAGCCAATGAACTGGCCTCAACTGTTTCCTGTGGCAGAGAATTCCACAGATTCACCACTCTCTGTGTGAAGAAGTTTTTCCTAATCTCGGTCCTAAAAGGCTTCCCCTTTATCCTCAAACTGTGACTCTTCTCAGGAGATGAAAGTACAAGAAGACATTATTTTCCAAAATAGGCCCATTTTATCTACATTGAAGACAAGCTTGAGAAGATATTCACCCTTTTCGATTATGGCCTTCAGCATTGCAGGAAAATCCCAGGCTGCCTTGCTGTCTGCACTGGCCACCTCACCAGAGTTACGAATTCTATAGAGGTAACTGTGCAATTTAAATCTATCAAACCAACGTCTGCTGACTGTGAATGTTACTGACACATCTTCTTCTTCTTCTTGAATAGGACTGAAGATGCTTCTTGCCTTTTCCATTATTATCAGCTGGCTTAGGGGCACGTTTTACTGTGTTTGATCATCCAACCACATATTTAGTCTATTTTCCATTTTATCAAGCAAATGGCTCCTTTAACGAGTCACCTTTGTTAATGATAACCTTTAAGTCATCGTTGGAGAAGCTTTTATCCTATCTGCATTTAATTATTCTGATCGTCAATGTAGCCAATTTCAAAGAGGTGTTAACATCAACCTGACACTCACCAGCTTCCAAATACCAAACAACTTGCAGTTTCACATCCATGCTAATGCTTTTCCTAGACATCTTAGTTGTACTACCCTCACTGGAAGTTGCAGGCCGTTTTCCAGACGTTATGCGGAGGAGGCAGAGTGTGAACTAATACGTGATTGGCTGTGGGTGGCTCAGAGCATATGTAAAGCGCTCTCATTGGCTGATTGAATGTCTACTGCAATGATGGCCACTCTTAAGAAGTTTTAAGAGTTCTTTAGAATGAATTTTTGTCATTTAAAAAATTTCAATAAAAAATTGAATAACCACTTTGTAATGAATCAGCACTATGTGGGTTAGCATATTGTGGTGCCTGAGCGTACTTTAAAATCTGTATAATCCTCACCACCCTTCATCACTATCATATCTCCAACCAACAAAACTCTAGTTATTAACGCTATTGCTAAGAGAGATTTGTCCTTTCTATTGAGGCTCTTCATAACTATATTCACCTCTACGGGACTAAAGGTGTTATATTTGAATGCACGTAATACACGGGATAAGGAAGATAATCCTGTAGAACAGTTAGAGATTGGCAGGTAAAACGCTGTGGGCATCACTGAGTCACGGTTGAAAGAAGATCATAGTTGGGAGCTTAACATCTACAGACACACATTGGACCAAAGGTCAGACAGGTGGAGGGGGTGGGGTGGCTCTGTAGGTAAAAAATGAAATCAAATCCTTAGAAAGAGGTGACATATGATCAGAAAATTTAGAATCCTTCTGTACAGAGTTAAGAAACTACAGGTGTAAAAAGACCCTGATGGGAGTAATATACAGGCCTCAGAATACCAGCCCAGATGTGGGATACATAGAACATAGAGTAGTACAGCACAGTACAGGCCCTTCAGCCCACAATGTTGTGCCGACCCTCAAACCCTGCCTCCCATATAACCCCCCACCTTATATTCCTCCATATACCTGTCTAGTAGTTTCTTAAATTTCACGAGTGTGTCTGCCTCCACCACTGACTCAGGCAGTGCATTCCACGCACTAACCACTCTCTGAGTAAAAAACCTTCCTCTAATATCCCCCTTGAACTTCCCACCCCTTACCTTAAAGGCATGTCCTCTTGTATTAAGCAGCGGTGCCCTGGGGAAGAGGCGCAGGCTATCCACTTTATCTATTCCTCTTATTATCTTATACACCTCTATCATGTCTCCTCTCATCCTCCTTCTCTCCAAAGAGTAAAGCACTAGCTCCCTTAATCAATGATCATAATGCATCCTCTCTGAATCAGGCAGCATCCTGATAAATCTCCTCTGTACCCTTTCCAATGCTTCCACATCCTTCCTATAGTGAGGTGACCAGAACTGCACACAGTACTCCAAGTGTGGCCTAACCAGAGTTTTATAGAGCTGCATCATTACATCGCGACTCTTAAACTCTATCCCTCGACTTATGAAAGCTAACACCCCATAAGCTTTCTTAACTACCCTATCTACCTGTGAGGCAACTTTCAGGGAAATGTGGACATGTACCCCCAGATCTCTCTGCTCCTCCACACTACCAAGTATCCTGTCATTTACTTTGTACTCTGCCTTGGAGTTTGTCCTTCCAAAGTGTACCACCTCACACTTCTCCAGGTTGAACTCCATCTGCCACTTCTCAGCCCACTTCTGCATCCTATCGACGTCCCTCTGCAATCTTCGACAATCCTCTACACTATCTACAACACCACCAACCTTTGTGTCATCTATAAACTTGCCAACCCTCCCTTCTACCCCCACATCCAGGTCATTAATAAAAATCATGAAAAGTAGAGGTCCCAGAACAGATCCTTGTGGGACACCACTAGTCACAATCCTCCAATCTGAATGTACTCCCTCCACCACCACCCTCTGCCTTCTGCATGCAAGCCAATTCTGAATCCACCTGGCCAAACTTCCCTGAATCCCATGCCTTCTGACTTTCTGAATAAGCTTACCGTGTGGAACCTTGTCAAATGCCTCACTAAAATCTATATAGATCATACCCACTGCACTACCCTCATCTATATGCCTGGTCACCTCCTCAAAGAACTCTATCAGGCTTGTTAGACACGATCTGCCCTTCACAAAGCCATGCTGACTGTCCCTGATCAGACCATGATTCTCTAAATGCCTATAGATCCTATCTCTAAGAATCTTTTCCAACAGCTTTCCCACCACAGACGTAAGGCTCACTGGTCTATAATTACCCGGACTATCCCTACTACCTTTTTTGAACAAGGGGACAACATTCACCTCCCTCCAATCCTCCAATTCCCGTGGACAATGAGGACATAAGGATCCTAGCCAGAGGCTCAGCAATCTCCTCCCTCGCCTCGTGGAGCAGCCTGGGGAATATTCCGTCAGGCCCCGGGGACTTATCTGTCCTAACGTATTTTAACAACTTCAACACAAATTACAATGGGAGATAGAAAAGGCATATAATGAGGGCAATGTTATAAAAGTCATGGGGGATTTCTTTATGTAGATAGATAGGGAAAGTCAGGTTGCTGCTGGATCCTAAGAGAGGGAATTTGCAGAATGCCTATGAGATGGCTTTTTAGATGGTTGAGAACACTATAACTTGAGGTTATATAATGTGTACATAATTTGAACTTTGAACAAAAGCAAGGATAAAATGCTGAGGCTTTATAATGCATTGGTCCAACCACGCTTGGAGTATTGCGAGCAATTTTGGTCCCCTTATCTCAGAAAAGATGTTTTGGCATCGGAGCAGGTGCAGAGGAGGTTCATGAAAATAATTCTGGGAATGAAAGGGTTAGCAATTAAGGAGCATTTGATGGTTCTGGGCCTGTATTCAATGGAGTTTAGAAGAATGAGGGTAATCTCACTGAATACTGAAAGGTCTAGGTAGAGTTAACATAGGGATAATGTTTCCTATAGTTGGTGAGACTAGGACTAGAGTGCACAGCTTTAGAATAGAAGAATGCAGTCTCTCTCTCTCTCACACACACACACACACACACACAATTTTTTCTTCTCTCTCTCTCACCCCGTTACCATCCATGTACCTTTCCAAGCTTTGCTTAAACATTGAAATCGAAGTTGTGTTGGCAGCTCATTCCACATTCTCACGACCCTCTGAGTGAAGAAGTTTCCCTTCATGTTCCCCTTAAACTTTTCACCTTTCACCCTTAACCCATGACCCCTGGTTGTATCCCTCCCAACCTCAGTGGAAAAAGCCTGCTTGCAGTTTGGCAGTTTTGGACCTGTACTCACTAGAATTTAGAAGAATGTGGAGGAATCTCATTGAAACCTACCAAATGTTGAAAGGACTAGATAGTGTGGATGTGGAGAGGATGTTTCCTATGGTGGGGCATCCAGAACTAGAAGCCACAGCCTCAAAATTGAGAGGGCAACACTTTAGAACAGAGGTAAGGAGGAATTTTTTTTGGCCAGAGTGTCAATCTGTAGAACACTCAGTCACAGACTGTGGTGGAGGCTCAGTCCGTGCGTATATTTAAGGTGGAATTTGATCATATCCTGATTGCTCAAGGCATCAAAGGATATGGTGAGAAGGCTAGTGTATGGGGTTGAGTGGGATCTGGGATCAGCCATGATGGAATGGTGGAGCAGACCCAATGGGCCAAATGGCCTAATTCTGCTCCTCTGTTTTATGGTCTTAGGGTCATATGGAATGTTCATTTATAACAGAGATTAGGAGGAATTCCTTTAGCCAGAGGGTAGTGAATCTGCAGAAGTCATTGCCACAGCCAGCTATGGTAGCCAAGTCATTGAGTGTATTTAAAGCAGAGGTTGATATGTTCTTGGTTATTCAGGTATCAAAGATAATGGGGAGAAGGCAGGACAATGGACTTGAAAGGCAAAATAAATCAGCTATGTTGAACAGCAGAACAGACTCAACGGGTCAACTAGCCTAATTCTGTTCCTCTGCCTTATGATGTTGTGGTTTATAAAGCCTCACCTCAATTTTCTCTATTGCAAAGGAGGCAATCCTAACCTATCCAGTCTTTCATTTCAGCTAAATTTTCCAGTCCTGACACATTCTTGGAATTCTTCTCTACATTTTCTTCAATGAAATCACATCATTCCTGTAATAGAGCAACCAGAATTGTTCCTGATGTTCAATCTGTCTTCTCATTCTGCCCTGAGAGAGCCATTACTATTGGCTTCACAACCAGATACACTCCCTTTCCTGATAATGTTGAATGGATTGCTACATTAAACTCTAAAAGATTCCCCACCCACACAAACATGGACATGGGTGGTGATATTCAAAATTATTGTGTGCAGTCTTAGCAAAATCTTCCTGTTTTACGAATGCCTCCACTAATAATGGAAAGCATCCTGCAAAACACAAAATTTTACTGTATATTCCCACTCCCATCTTGGACCAGCCTTTACAGGTGTTCCTTTCTAATCCCTTTGTAGACTTGTCTATCTACCTTTAAGGGGCTGTGGACATAGACTCTAAAATCCCTCTGTTCTTCCACACCACTCAGTATCTCCCCTCTACCGTCCTCCCCGCAATTTGGATCAAAGTTTTGTAGATGAATTAAACAGATTGCCTCTTCGAACCTTCGTTTTACCTCCTGAAAGAATTCAACTAAATTAGCCAGAGACGGGAATTAATCCCTTTAAATTGTCGATCACTGCAGGTAAACTCATTGTTGTTTAATTCTTTAGCTTATCCAACCTCTCTTTTTAAAGAAAAAATGTAATGTTAACAATCTTCCAGTCCTCTGGCACTGTAGTCAAGAGGAACTAAAATATAACAGAGCTATTTGCTCTTTTTCCCCATTTCGTCCAATTCTGATGGTTTAATGACAGCAGTGAGTATTTTAAAAGCAATTAAGTTTCAAGACATTTTCTTTTACTTTTATTACTGAACCACTGAATTGAAATATTAGTAAGAGCTCCTTGGTTTATTAGATTACGTGGAGCTGAAGAAACATTATAACATGATAGTTAAGCTCAATTTACGGTTTAGTTTGGCATGGGAGAAGATCACATCGAGAAGTTATAACAAGTTTTAAGAAGTTATAAGAGGCAACCTAAACAAATAGTGAAAAGTTTAAAATATACAAGCCTACTTTGAAATATTACTGATGTGCCTTCATTTCAATGCCATTCCTGCAAACACCCAACATTATAACAACAGTTAAAGCAAATATAACCTGCACTAACTCTGTGTTAAATATTATGCTATAAGGAAGCTGAGAATGCTGTGAAATAAATCAGACAGCATCGATATAATGGAATAAACAGCTTATGTTTTGGGCCAAGACTGGCTCCCCCAGCATTTTGTGTATGTCACTGTTACACTTACTGCCTTGTTTTCTTGACTACAATAAAGGTACTCTGTCTCAGCTACAGCCTAAGTCATGTCACGGGTTGGAGTAACATAACGATGTGGATGGATCAGAACCAGCCTCACTGAGAAAGCATCTAGTATCTAACATTATGTGTTATGAGTTACCATGTTTTTCTCCTTGAGATTCATTCTATGATCTCACACTCGTATTGGGAAGGTGTTTACAAAATGAACACAGGTTCTTCCGTTAGATTTTCGATTAGTAATGCTTAAGCCATAGAATCACAGAGTCTTATAACACAGGAAGAGTCCCTTCAGCCCATCTTGCTCATATTGACCACTTTTCTCATCTATAACAATACCATTTGCAAGCATTGAGACCCTATCCTTCTACATCTTGACTATATAAGACCTGCTGTAGCCTGCAGATTAAAATGATGCTATTACATCTCGAGGTGTTGGAGTTCAGAGTTCAAATCCCATGTGCAATGTAAGCAAGATCATACATTCCTTCCCGTGTGCATGTGGGTTTTCTCCGGGTACTTCGGTTTCCTTCCACACGCCGAAGACATACCAGTTAGGAGGTTAATTGGTCATTATAAATTGTCCCGTGATTAGGCTAGGGTTAAATCAGAGGGCTGCAGGGCGGCACCATGCTGAATCGCTAATTGAAATAAAATAAATAAATAAATATAACTGTTTCTCCTACAGCCAGTAATCATATCTGATTCTATCAATTCCTTTGGCAGCATGCCGAAGATATCAACCATAACAGTGTTTGTATTGTATTAAATAAGTAATTTCAAAGGGAAAAACCTTTACTTCTTTTACATTAGTTAAATAAAACAACTTAAAACACAAAATGGGGAGCAAATGCGATGTTAGCATTCATCTCGAGAGGACTAGAATATAAAAGCAAGGTTGTAATGTTAAGGCTTTATAAAGCACTAGTGAGGCTTCACTTGGAGTATTGTGAGTTGTTTTGGGCCCCTTATCTAAGAAAGGATATGCTGACATTGGAGAGGGTTCAAACGAGGTTCACAAAAATGATTCCAGGATTGAAAGGCTTATGATATGAAGAGTGTTTGATGGCTGTTGGCCTCTACTCACTGGAGTTCAGAAGAATGAGCTGTGACCTCAGTGATGCCAACCTCAGGGAACCCTATCAAATGTAGAAAGACCTCAATTGAGTGGATGTGGAGAGGATGTTTCCTATGGTGAGGGAGTCTAAGAACAGAGTATACAGCCTCAGAATAGAGGGGTATCCTTTTAGAATGAAGACCAGGAGGAATTTCTTTAGACAGAGAGTGGTGAATCTGTGGAATTTATCTGCCATAGGTGGCTGTGGTATATTTAAGGCAGAAGTTGATAGATTCTTGATTATCAGCGCATGAAGGGATATGGGAAGAAGGCGGGAGATTGGGGCTGAGAGAGAAAATAGATCGACCATGTTGAAATGGCGGAGCAGACTCAATGGCCTAAATGGCCTAACTCTGCTTCTATACCTTATGGTCTAAAATAATTCTAGATAGTTAAAATATTAAATAAAAGAAAAGATTAAATTTAAATACTTTTTCCATTCATCCCTTCATCACCCTTCAGAAGAAAGACTTGTACTGCCTGTGTAAATACTGGAGAATCTCAGCTGGAGCCTACATTGTTAGTGGATTCCATGGAAATCTGGTGGTGGAACATAGCAAATAGCTTGCCAGTGGAGTTTGGCCACACTTTTGGGTTCATGCATCCTATTCCCTGGTGCCAGACTTTACCAATAATTATTTTAAGAATGCTAGCTGTTCCATGCAGAATTGTTGATAATATTCCAAAAAACATCCAAGGCATTCAGTTTTGAGTCTATTGGGTTCAATTAACACGTGGCCCAACATTTTCAAGTTAACACCTACTAGCTGCAGTATCATCCTTCAGATTGCAAATCACCAGAATTCATTAAAAATAGGTCTGATTTATACAACTTTATACAATAAAATGAAGCAATTTGGCTTAGAAATTCCGATTCACTTTATTTCATGATACAGGCAGTGATAAAGAATTGTGCAGTAGTTTTTAAATTATCTGACCCAGACTTTTAACTATTTATTAATATTGAAAGAATATTGTTTTATAGCAGAGGATAGCTTTGCAGACTAAACAAAATGTTATTAATCTTCCAAAACAGTCAAAGGAAATCTTAAGCCAGGATATCTATGACTTAGTTCACTTGACTGAACCAAGAACAAAGCAAGAAGGTGTGTGTGAGTTGGGGGCTGGTGGGAGTGGAAGCTGTTTGGAGGGTTGGATAAGGGAAGAAGGAGAGAGCTGCTCAGTAAATAAGGGACATGGTAGCCAGCCCTGAAAAAAGTAGTTTCATCCACTGCTGACAAATTATGGGGAACTTCAATCAGATAAAATATTCAGTGTTTCAAAGCTGGCTGAAATCTTCTACAGGCTGTCACTGAACTGCTGGTATGTGTGGAAAATTGAATTTTTCAGCTGGTTTATGAGATCAAACATCTGTTAGTGATTGAATTAATGTTTAATACACCAGTGTAGTCCATGTATTCCTTTTTTAATGATAATGATAACCAGAGCTAGGTGAGAAATGGGTTTTCTTCAGTGAGGAGTTCTGCAAGGCTTATTAAAGAGGATTTGAAGAGATGATTTAGCTCTGTTACCCAACAGACCTGCAAAAGCTGACAGACTAATTGTGAAAAGTTGCCACAAATCTAGTAAGGTTCCAGCTCATTCTAAATAAACTGGAAAGCTTCCAAAGACCAGCAGAAGAAAAATTGCAGTAGCAACCATACTTGGTATCACATAAACTACAGATTTATGTATGTGAGGAGAAGAAAGTACAAAATATGTAACTGGTCCATATGGGTACAGAAGGGCAATCATCATGATGTGAGATGACTCGAACTTAAAATTTCCATGAGCCAGTCTTATTTTTCATCTCTGAACATTGGCCACATATAAAAACACTAATTTATCAAACCATCAATTGACCAATTGTGCACAATCGCATTGTGAATCTTTCATGACAGTCCTCTTTAAGTTAAATATAAATACTGCTCAAGAAAACTCGCTGTTAGTTTTCCTCTTCCAGGTGTCACTGAAATAAACCATATATCACAGTATATTTGCCAACACTTTCAAGTAAAAGTTTCGGCTTTCTGTTCCACAAAGTCCAACTATAGAAACATTATAGATTAAACCAGAGTCTGAGCACCTGCATGACACACAAAACAGAAGTGAGCTGCAACTGCAGGAAAGCTATAGACCATGCACATTGTAACCAGATTCCAGATTTATGCTAGGGAATTATTAAGCTTCCCCTGCTAGTTGCTTATGATACTTTTTATTATTTTCACCCAAAATAATAAATTCTAATTTTCCAGCTGTTCTTCTAGCCAGACTTTTCATTGGTAACTCAACTTACATTCTGACAAATACCCAATCTATGCCTTCAAAATGATTAAGAGTTCAAACAAATTTATTTCTCTATGTGCCTTTAATCCATCTTTCATGCTGTGGACAATTAGATAAGAACCTTCAATTTTGACTTTTTATTAATGTTTTCATATTCTGATGACATTTCTAGATGAAACTCTTGTCTTTGTGTGCTCGGCTCCTCCTGACACACTGGCATTATTTTTGTTTCCTTGCACCATTCCTGTATCTTTTCTTACAGCTTTCTAAGTTTTCCATCAGATCATAAGACATAGGAGCAGTATTAGGCCATTCAGCCCATCAAGGAGGCTCTGCTATTCCATCATGGCTGATTTATTATCCCTCTCAACCACATTCTCCTGATTCCTCCCCCATAAACTTTGACACACTTACTAATCAAGAACTTATCATCCTCCGCTTTAAATATACCCTATGACCTAGTGTCCACAGCCAACTATGGAAATGTATTCCATAAATTCACGTTCTCCTGACAAAAGAAATTCCTCCTCATCTCTGGGCATCCTTGTATTCTGATGCTGTGTCATCTGGTCCTAGATTCCATCACTATCGGAAACATTTCCTCCACATCCTTTCTGTTTAGGTCTTTCAATATTCAATTGGTTTCAAAGAGATCCCACATCATTCTTCTAAATTCCAGTGAGTACCAGCCCAGAGCCATCAGATGCTCCTCATACGTTAATCCTTTAATTCTCAAGGTCATTTTTTGCACACTTCCTTTGGACCCTCTCCATCCTTTCTTAGATAAGGGGCCCAAAACTGCTCACAAAACTCCAAATGTGGTCTGATCAGTGCCTTATAAAGCCTCAGCATTACATTCTTGTTTTCATATTCTAGTCTTCTTGAAATGAATATTAACATCGTTGTATGTACTTCCATCACTACTGACACAACATGCAATTTAACCTTTATTGAGTCCTGCACAAGGATTCATAAGTCCCTCTGCACCTCTGATTTCTGTCTGTGTCTTTATTCCTTCTATTAAAGTGCTGTAATAGTATTGGGTTTGCTGACCATGAAGTTCTAAACTCAAACGAAGATCTTAATCTCTATCTAATATAGATAGCTAAGTGTACACTCACTAAAGGGAGGTTATACTGTAGCATCCTATCCTTCAAAGACTAGATCACTTCACTGTTTATTCTCCATGGCACATCTAACTGTAAATACTCATTAGTTGAGTGGTGGGTCTCCCCTTCATACCAAGGAGAAGTTACTTACAACTAACAAAGAAGTTTAAACACAGTTCATTTTTTTAGTGATACACATTTAAATTCAGATAAAATTCTTAAATCACATTAAAACTCACAAGAGGATTTCTATCTTATAAAGGATTTCAAAAACACAAAATAGTTCCAAAACACAGGCTCAATTCTTATAAGCTAAAAAGACTTACCAATGAGTTGCAGATGAACAAGTTGTCCATTGCAGTAACCAAAGGCAGAGGAATGGATTCCAGTCACCCCATCTTTCTGTCATTCTTCTTGATGTTCCTGGACCATTCCTACTAAGCTTGACTGCTTTCTTACATTTACACTGTTTTTCTGCCACTCAGCGTATTCACACATAAATGATATTTTTTTCCGATACTTTTTAATACAAATGGTCTAAATACATCTTGAAGACAGAGTTCCCAGATGCCCACAATTAATGTTGTGAGGCAGACTCTTTGATTACAAAAGTCTTCCAACTATGTGGTTCATCGAATCTGCTCCACCATTCCATCAAGTGCGATGCATTACCACTCTCAACACTGTTTTTCTGCCTTTTCTCCATAACCTTTGATGCCTTCATTAATCAAAAATCTATGAATCTTTGCTTCAGGTTTTGTAAAAGAGCTTTGACCAGCATCCAATTCAGACATCAGAAGTTTGGAGAGGAGGGAACTTCAATTAGGTCCACTGCCCGAGGATAAATAGGCAACAATGGGTCGCAGCAGCACAAAAGAGCTTTGACCATTGATCAATCAGCATTTGAGATTGATAAGTAAGAGCAAATTGAAGGAAGACTGGGGCAAAAATAATGGTGGTTGTCAGAGTGGACGCAGACAGAGTGGTGACCTTGAGACTTTAGCTCTTCGCGGCTTCATCGAAGAGAGGCTTCATGCAGAGAAAGCAAAGGACAGAAAAGTTTGTTTTTTTTTCCTTCTTTTCTTAATATCTTCTCAGTAGAGATGTCAGGCAGGATAGTGAAATGTTCCTCTTGCATGATGTGGGAAGACAGGGAGACCTCCAGTGTCCCTGATGACTACAACTGCAAGAAGTGTATCCAGCTGCAGCATCTAACAAACCACATTAAGGAATTGGAGCTGGAGCTTCGGATCATTTGGGAGGCTGAGGGGGTGATAGATCCAACACAGAGAGCAGTGGTTACACCCAAGGTGCAGGACACAGGAAACTGGGTAACAGTCAGGAAGGGGAAAGAGGTTAAGGAGCCAGTGAAGAGTACCCCTGTAGCTATCCCCCTCAACAACAGGTATATCATTCTGGATACTGTCAGGGCGGATGACCTAAAAGAGGGAAGTCGCAGCAGTCAAGTCCCTGGCACTGAGTCTGTCTCTGTGACTCAGAAGGGAAGGGGGAGAAGATGCACGCTGTGGTGAAAGGGGATTCATTAGTTAGGGGAATAGACAGGAGGTTCTGTAGGTGAGAACTGAATGGTATGTTGCCTCCCAGATGGCAGGGTCCAGGATATCTTAGATCAAGTCCTTAGCTTTCGTGTGTGGGAGGGTGAACAGCCAAAAGTCATAGTCCATGTAAGTACCAATTGCATGGTAGGATGAGTGATGAGGTTCTGCATAGGCAGTTCAGGGAATTAGGTGCTAAGTTAACGAGCAGGACCTCCAGGGTTGTGATCTCAGGATTGCTTCCCGTGCCTTGTGCTGATGAGGCCAGAAACGGGAAGATTATACAGTTTAATACATGGCTAAAGAGTTGGTGTAGAAGAGAGGGCGCAAGATTTTTGGATCATTGGGCTCTCTTCCAGGGAAGGTGGGACCTGTACTGAAGGGACGGTTTGAACTGGAGGGGAACTAATATCCTGATGATAAGGTTCATTAATGCTGCATGCTGGGGTTTAAACTAGAGTTGCAGGGGGATGGGAACTAGAGTGCTAGAATAGTCGATGAAGAGGTTGTGGAGGCAGATATTGGTAAGACCTCAGACAAAGTTAGGAATCAAACAGTTGAGTATGGTGCGACTAGCGTCAAGAGCTGACTGTATTTCGATGCAAGAAGTAGCCTAGGAAGGGCAGATGAAGATGAAGGAGCTGGTTTGCAAACAGAGGCAATGTGTAGTGAGGAGAGGCTGTTTACAGGGCAGAGTTGCAGTCAACTGGATGAGTTAAAATGTAAAAGGTGAACAAAATTGAAAAGGGTGAGTACAGGACTGAAGGTGTTGTATTTGAATGCACCAAGTATATAGAATAAGGTAGATGAACTTGCAGCACCTTTGCAAATTGGCAGGTATGATGTAGTAGGCATCACTGAATCATGGATAAAAGATTATAGCATGGAGCTTAATGCCCAAGGATACACATTGTAACGAAAGGAAAGGCAGGAAGGCAGAGGGAGCAGTGTTGTTTCTTGGTAAAAAATGAAATCAAACCATTAGAAAGAGGTGACATAGGGTCGGAAGTTGTTGAATCATTGTGGATAGAGCAAAGGAAAAGCAAGGGTAAAAAGTGTTACACAGACCCCCAAACAGTAGCAATGATGTGGTCTACAAATTACAATGGAAGATAGAAAATGACTGCCAAAAGGGCCACGTTACAATAATCATGGGGGACTTCAACATGAAGTTAGATTGGGAAAATCAGGTTGGTGCCAGATTCCAGGAGGGGGGATTTTCTAGAGTGCCTATGAGATGGCTTTTTAGAGCAACTCATGGTTGAACTCGCTAGAGGATCAAAGATTCTGGAATGGATGTTGTGCAGTGAAACAGAATTGATTAGAAAGCTTAAGATAAAAGAACCCTGAGGGAAAAGTAATCATAATATAATGGAATGCACCCTGAAATATGAGAGAGAGAAGCTAAAGTCAGATGTATCAGTATTACAGTGGAACAAAGGGAATTACAGGGCACGAAAGAGGAGTTGACTGGAACTGATTGGAAAAGAACACTTTTAGGGATCACGGCAGAACAGCAATAGCTGGAACTTCTGGAAGCAATTCGGATGCACAGAGCATATACACATATATATTCGAAAGGGGAAGAAGCATTCTAAAGGAAAGATGACACAACTGTGGGAAGCTGTTAAAAACCAACCGAAAGCAACTTAAAAAGTCATTAAGAAGGTAAAGATGGAATACGAACGTAATCTAGCCAACAATATCAAAGGAGATACCAAATTTTCTTCAGTTACATAAAGTGTAAAAGAGAAACAAGAGTGGATATCGGACCACTGGGAAATGATTTTGGAAAGGTAGTGATGGAGGACAAAGAAATGGCGGACGAACTGAATAAGTACTTTGTATCAATCTTAAAATTGTGGAAGACACTAGAAATACAGTTCCAGGTGTTGGGGGCATGATGTGTGTGAAGTTACCATGAATAGAGAGAAGGTTCTTGGGAAACAGAAAGGTCTGAAGGTAGGTAAGTCATCTGGACCAGATGGTGTACATCACAGAATTCTGAAAGAGGTGGTTGAAGAAATTGTGGAGGCAGTAATAATGATTTCTCAAGAATCACTAGATTCTGGAATGGCGCCAGAAGACTGGAAAATTGCAAATGTCACTCCACTCTTAAAGAAGGGAAAGGTGCAGATGAAAGGAAACTTTGTCCATGTTAGTCTGACCTCCATGATTGAGAAGAAGTTGAAGTCAATTATTAAGGATGAGGTCTCAGGATACTTGGAAGTACATGACAAAATAGGCTGTAGTCACCATGGTTTCCTCAAAGGAAAATTTTGTGGACAAATCTGTTGGAATTGTTTAAAGAAATAACAAGGAGGACAGACAAAAAAGAATCAGTTGATGTTGTGTATTAGGATTTTCAGAAGCCTTTTGACAAAGTGCCACACATGAGACAGATTAACAAGCTATGAGCCCATGGTATTACAGGAAAGATTCCAACATGGACAAATTAGAGGATGATTGCCAGGGACGCAAAGAGTGGGGGAAAAAGCGAGCCCTTGCTGGTTGGCTGTTGGTGACAAGTGTTGGGACCGACTCTTTTTACATTATGTGTCAATGATATGGATGATGGAAATGGTGGCTTTGTTGCAAAGTTTGAAGATAATATGAAGATAGGTGGAGGAGCAGGTATATTTGAGGAAGTAGAGAGGCTACAGAAGGAGTTAGTCAGATTAGGAGAATGGTCAAAGAAATAGCAGATGGAATACAGTGTCGAGAAGTGTATGGTCATGCACTTTGGTAGAAGCAATGAAAGGGTTGGCTATTTTCAGAACGGAGAGAAAATACAGAAAACTGAGGTGCAAAGGGACTTGGGAGTCCTTCTGCAGAATTCCGAAAAGGTTAATTTGCAGGTTGAATCTGTGATAAGGAAGGTAAATACAACGTTAGCATTCATTTCAAGAGGACCAGAATATAAAAGCAAGAATGTAATGTTAAAACTTTATAAAACATTGGTGAAGCCTTATTTGGAATATTGTGAGCAGATTTGGGCCCCTTATCTTAGAAAGGATGTCCCAAAACTGGAGAGGGTTCAAAGGAGATTCACAAAATGATTCCAGGGTTGAATGGCTTGTCATATGTAGAGTGTTTAATGGCTCTGGGCCTGTATACACTAGAATTCAGAAGAATGAGGGGTGTCCTAACTGAAACCTTTTGAAGGTGAAAGGCCTTGATAGAGTGGATATTTCCTATGGTAGGAGAGTCTAAGACCAGAGGACACAGCCTCAAATATGAGGGGTAACATTTTAGAACAGAGGTTAGGAGAAATTTCTTTAGCCAGAGAGAGGTGAACCTGTGGAATTCTTTGCCTTAGCTGTGGAGGCCAAGGGGTTGATAATTTCTTGATCGGTCAGGGCAAGAATGGATACTGGGAGAAGGCAGGAGATTATGGCTGAGAGGAAAGTTGAATAAGCCTTGACGAAATGGTGGAACAGACTGAATGGGCCAAACGGCCTAATTCTGCTCCTATATCTTATGGTCTTAAATACTGTATACTCAATGACTTGTCCTGTATAGCTGTCCGTGGCAATTAATTCCACAGATTAACTGCGAGCAGGCTAAAGAAATTCCTCCTCCTCTCTGTCCTAAATGAACATCCCTCCTTTCTGAGGCTGTACCCTCTGGTCCTAGACTCACTCACTATAGGAAATATCCTCTCCACATCTATTTAAATCTACCTGCATATTTAAATCCCACATGGCTATTGTAACATTGCCTTTTTACATGCCTTTTTTTATCTCCCATTGTAATTTATATCCCACATGCTGGCTAGTATTCGGAGACCTGTACATAACTCCTATCAGGTTCATTATACTTTGCAGTTTCTTAACTCTAGCCACAAGGATTCTACATCTTCTGATCCTATGTCACCTCTTTCTAAGGTTTTGAATTTCACTTTTTACCAAAAGAGCCACACCACCATTTCTGCCTTCCTACCTGCCCTTTTGATACAATGTGTATCCTTAGATGTCAAGCTCCCAGCTATGGTCTTCTTTCAGCCACGTCCTAGTGATTCCCACACTGTCATACTTGCCTATCCCTAACAGCACTGTAAGATTATTTATCTTATTCCATATACTCTGTGCATTCAAATATAACACCTTCAGACCTGTATTCATCGTCTTTTTCGATTTTGACCCTATGTTACACTTTAGATTAGATTAGATTAGATTCAACTTTATTGTCATTGTGCCGAGTACAGATACAAAGCCAATGAAAGGCAGTTAGCATCTGACCAGAAATGTAAAGAATAGTGTTATTTACAAAATAACTGCGAATAAAAAAAGTGCTACAGCACACAAATATATAAGTACTGAGACAGTACAATATGGGTGCAATACTGCTTAGTGCTGTGATGAGACGTTCAGCAGTGTCACAGCCTCAGTGAAGAAGCTCTTCCTGTGCCTGCTGGTGCGGGAGCGAAGGCTCCTGTAGCACCTACCGGATGGAAGGAGAGTAAAAAGTCCATGGTTAGGGTGAGATGCATCCCTGATAATGTTTTTCGCCCTGCCCAGGCAGCGTTTATGGTAGATGTTCTCAATGGTGGGTAATTGGGTGCCGAAAATCCGCTGGGCAGTTTTCACCACACGCTGGAGTGCTTTGCGGTCTGATACGGTACAATAGCCATACCACACTGAGATGCAGTTGGTGAGTATGCTCTCAATGGTACAGCGGTAAAAGTGACAAAGCGGACAGAGGTGAGCTTTCTTGATGCTCCACAGGAAATAAAGGTGCTGTTGCACCTTTTTGATCAGGATGGAGGAGTTCAGGGACCAGGTGAGATCCTTGGAAATGTAGACACCCCAAGGAATTTGAAGCTTGATACATACTCCACTACAGTTCTGTTGATATAGATGGGGACGTGAGTGTGGCTCCTGGCGTGTCTGAGGTCTCACTAACTGCAATCTCACCTTATCATCTTTCAGTCCTTCCTCTCAGCCTCACTACACACTGCATCTACTTGCAAACCAACTGCCCAATTCTCAGCTCGTTCACTCCAGTTTCTATCCCCCAGCCAAGATAATTTAAATCCTCCCAACAGCTCTATCAAACTTGCCCACCAATTGATTAGTTATTTGATGTGCTAAGTGATAGTATCAATCTGGTCTGAAAACTTTCCTGAACTAAGTAATTAATCCAATGTTGTCTGATTTGATACAAACCAATTAACATAATCCATTGTTTTAGGCAGCATCTCTAGAGCAATCAGGCCAGGTGCTGTGGGTCAGCTGTCTGTGCTTATAGACAGTGCTGTTTGTTTCCCAAGCTGTCCTTTTAACTTCAGACTGATTATTGCTTGCCATTTACATTAAGAACTGACGACTAGCTCTCATTTATGAAGCTGAATAAGAATATTTGTTGGAAGCTTAACTTAGTCAAAACCAACTCTTTGATCTTTAGAAGCTAATAGTTACCGTGTTTAGAAAACAGAGCTTGGATGGAGAGTGAATATCCATCAGTGCATGGCCATACACATCCCTAACTGTACTCCATCTGACACATCTTTTCCTATTCACCTAATCTACCTAAGTCCTTCTGAAGACTCACTTCTTTCTCAACACTACCTGTCTCTCCACCTATCTGTGTATCATCCCCAAACTTGGCCACAAAGTCATCAATTCCATCATCCAAATCAATGGCATATAATTATAAAGTAGTGGTCCCAACACCAACCTTTGAGGTCAGCCAACTAGAAAAGGCCCCCTTTATCCCCACCCTTGGCCTTCAGCCAGTCAGACAAACTCCTATCTATGCTAGTATCTTTCCTGTAATACCATGGGTTCTTATCTTGTTTAAATTTCTTACATGCAGCACCTAGTCAACAGCTTTCTGAAAATCCAAGTGAACCATATCCACTGACTCTACCTTAGCTAAATTGTCCCTCGCCCACCCTCCTTTTCTCAATTAATTTAAGCCCCTATCAACAAGTCCAAGTTATTTGACTCACATGGACAGTCATGCCAGCCCAATTCAAATAAAGCTCATCGGAAAAAAAGCATCAAAACATGTTCCCCTTTCTCTGGCATTGGTGCCACTGCCCCTAGAACTGAAAACAATTTCTGATCTTATTGACCCTAAGCAAATTTTTGGTCACTCAAGCTCACATAGCAGTCCAATGATATTTATCCTTGTATTTTTTTTTAAGTTACACTACAGCTTCTCAAGCTTGATCGGCAGAACCTCTTCTCCAGACAAGCCATTGGTACTTGGACGATCATTCCCTTCCCACCCAAAATTACTCCTTAACCCTAAGGAGATATCCTTTATTCTAGCACTAGGTACTCAATGCTGTACATAACTGTACTGCTGATTTTGCTATCACATTCCTCCAACTTCAGGAAGGATAAGATGAAGGAGCACATACCAATCCTCATAGAGGGATCAGAAGTGGAGAGAGTGAGCAGCTTCAAGTTCCTGGGTGTCAAGATCTTTGAGGATCTAAACTGGTCTCAACATATCGATGTAGTTATAAAGATGGCAATTCAGAAGCTATACTTATAAGAAGTTTGAAGAGATTTGCCATGTCAACAAGTACACTCAAAAACTTCTATAATTGTACTGTAAAGAGCATTCTGACAGGCTACATCACTGTCTGGTATGAAGGGGCTACTGCACAGGATCGAAAGAAGCTGCAGAAGGTTGTAAATTTAGTCAACTCCATCTTGGGTACTAGCTTACAAAGTACCCTGGACATCCTTAGGGAGCGGTATCTCAGAAAGGCAGTGTCTATTATTAAGGACCTCCAGCACCCAGGGCATGCCCTTTTCTCACTGTTACCATCAGGCAGGAGGTACAGAAGCCTGAAGGCACACACTCAGTGATTCAGGAACAGCTTCTTCCCCTCTGCCATCCGGTTCCTAAATGGACATTGAATGTTTGGACACTACCACACTTTTTTTGTAACATACAGTATTTCTGTTTTTGCCCTTTTTAAAAAAATCTACTCGATATACGTATACTGTGATAGATTTACTTCTTTTATTATTATCTTTTTCTGTCTCTCTGCTGGATTATGTATTGCATTGAACTACTGCTGCTAATTTAACAAATTTCATGTCACATGCCGGTGCTAATAAACCTGATTCTGATTCAGATTCTGAAGTCTCCAAGTTCACAGCAGGGGTCATGAGCTTCACTCGAAAGTGTGTTGAGGATGTTGTCCCCCAAAAATCGGTCAGGGTCTATCCAAACCAGAAACCCTGGATCAATAGTTCCATGAGTGCTGCAATTACCGCGCGAGACAGAGCTTTCACTGCAGCTACAATCTACACAACATCATCAAGGCAGTGAAGTGACAATACAGACACAACTCTCCACCAACAACACACACAGCTTATGGCAAGGTCTGCACACCATCGCAGACATCAAAGCTAAATGCATTGGTACTGCCAACATCACTGCCTCTCTCCCAGATGAGCAAAATCTTTTTATGCTAGGTTCGATGTTACCAACACCGAGCCCCCCAAGGAGAGCCACCAAAGCGACCTGCATCTTGGTCATCGCTGAGGCTGAAGTATGCAGGTGTTTCCAACAAGTGGACAGTCGCAAGGCTGCAGGACTGGACGGAATTCCAGGGCGGGAACTCAGGATGTGCCCGGCACAACTGGCAGGTGTGTTTACCAACATTTTCAATCTCTCCCTTTCCCAATATAGAGGGCCCTTCTGCTTTAACACATCCACCATTGTCCCTGCACCTAAAAAGACCAAGGTAACATGTTTGAACAACTGGTGTCCTGTCACACTCACCTCAATAATAAGTAAATGCTTTGGGAGGCTGGTCAAGGATTACACCTTCAACATGCTACCATCCACACTGAACCCCCTACAGTTCACCTACTGACACAACCGGTGGACAGATGACGCAATAGCCACAGCTCTACACACCTGGAGAAGAGGGATGCTTATTTGAGACTGTTGTTCTTGGACTATAGTTCAGTATTCAACACCATAATTTCCTCCAGGCTTGACAAGAAGCTCAGAGACCTTGGACTTCACCCTGCCTTGTGCAGCTGGATCCTGGACTTCCTCTAAGATCACAAGCAGGTGGTAAGAGTGGACTCCGTCACCTCTGCCCCTCTGACCCTCAACATAGGTGCCCCTCAGGGCTGTGTCCTAAATCATCTCCTTTACTCTCTGTATACCCATGGCTGTGTCGTCACCCACAGCTCCAATCTGCTAATTAAATTTGCTGATGATACTACATTGATTGGCCTAATCTCCAATAATAATGAGGCAGCCTACAGAGAAGAAGTCATCACCCTGACACAGTGGTGTCAAGAAAACAACCTCTCCGTCAATGTCGAAAAAACAAAGGAGCTGGTTGTGGAACACAGGAGGAATAGAGACAGGCTAACTCCTATTGACATCAATGGATCTGGGGTTGAGAGGGTGAACAGCTTTACGTTCCTTGGTATACACATCACCAAGGATCTCACATGGTCTGTACATACCGGCTGTGTGGTGAAAATAGCACAACAGCACCTCTTTCACTTCAGGCAGTTGAAGAACTTTGGTTTGAGTCCCCAAATCCTAAGAACTTTCTACAGGGGCACAATTGAGAGCATCCTGACTGGCTGTATCACTGCCTGGTATGGGAATTGTACTTCCCTCAAACTCAGGACCCTGCAGAGAGTGGTGCAGACAGCCCAGGCCATCTGTAGATGTGAA
Source organism: Mobula hypostoma (assembly GCF_963921235.1). Classification (NCBI taxonomy): domain Eukaryota; kingdom Metazoa; phylum Chordata; class Chondrichthyes; order Myliobatiformes; family Myliobatidae; genus Mobula; species Mobula hypostoma. The sequence continues at coordinate 64,675,421 of NC_086103.1, read as the reverse complement.
TTTCCCACTATTCAGGACATTTACATAGACAGGTGCAGAAAAAGGACCGGAAGGATCATTGGGGACCCGGGTCACCCCAACCAGCTGCCACCATCCAGGAAACTGCACCGCTGCATTAAAGCCAGGACCAACAGGCTCCGGGACAGCTTCTTCCACCAGGCCGTCAGACTGATTAATTCACACTGATAGAATTATATTTCTATGCTATATTGATTGTCCTGTTGTACATGCTATTTATTATAAGTTACTATAAATTGCACATTGCACATTCAGACGGAGATGTAACGTAAAGATTTTTACTCCTCATGTATGTGAAGGATGTAAGAAATAAAATCAATTTAATTCAAATTTCTGATGATTGGCAGGTGATGACCAATTCGTCATAAATAACATGACTGAGGTTGAGATGCAGGAAGGCCTCTTGTCCTGCAATTTTACTCCCTGGTGTAGGTGCCATATGAGTATTTGTGTCCCTATGGTCTTCTGTCTCTTCATGTAGAAACCAATTTATTAAAAAAGTAAAGCTTTAATTGCTTCTATTTCAATAGGAATAAGTTAATGTTGTTTTCTTGTATGTAAAAGTCATACTTGACTGTAGAGGGGTTTTTACATTCTTAAGTAATGTCATTTGATTAAGTTGTGGTAAATCTTCGATCCTGTTATCTTCAAATAATTCCAAGATATACTCAACCCATCGTCCATGATCTCTTCTTTTTCATGGCATGGATTACCACTACCGTCTTCGATACACCCAGCTGATGGCACGATCCTCTTTAATCTTGTCATATCCTTTACCTTTTGATGAAGGCCTCTATAATCATGACTTTGTTCATACTGCTCAATTTCTTCGCACTGTTCATTCATCCAATTCTCTTTCGCTTCCTTATATTTTCTTTGAATCTGGCGGTGTAGGGCTTTGTAGCGTTCATTATTCCAATGTTTTACCTTTCTTCAGTTAACTTTCTCAACTTATCGGGGAGCCAAAGGTTATGTCTTTTGCTCTTTTTCCGATAACCCAAAGACTATTCCTCAACTTTTGTCACGGTCGTTTTAAACTCTTCCCAGATGTTCTCCACTGCCATGTTGCTACCCTCGTCACCTAAGACTGAAAATCTATTCTCCGTTTTGACCAAATATTCGATCTTTTTTGCTTCATCCATAATGAGTAAATCAAAGTCCATCTTATTTGATGGTTTGGCCTTTCTCATCTTCTTCAAATGCACACTTATGTCCAATACCACAGGGTTGTGATCTGTATAACAGTCAGCACCAGGGTACGTTTTCACCTGCTTCACTCCATTCCTGAACCTATTGGGTACTAAAATATAGTCAATTTGTTTTATTACTGAACCATCAGGACTGGTCCACGTGTACAGTCTCCGTATTGGCAGACTGTACCAGGTGTTCACGATCATTAGTTTGTTAGCTTTTGCAAATTCAACCAGTCTTTCTCCGCAGTCGTTTCTTTCTCCAAGCCCGAAGGGTCCTACAGTCAAAACATCGGCGGCTGGTGAAGATAAGATTTCCACTGAAATTCTGAAATCGCTTGGTCCGAAGGGAAAAACGAACCTTTTAGCAATACCAAACAACAGTTATACGACAGGAAATCTTCCGGAGGACTTTCTCAAATCGGTATCAATCGCCTTACCAAAAAAGCCAAGGACAATAAAATGTAACGAACACAGGACGATGAGCATAATGTCTCACTGCATCAAGCTACTGTTGAAAATAGTGTTTGGCAGAATGAAAGGTACAATCAGCAATGAAACTGGAGAAACACAGTTTGGTTTTCATAAAGGCACAGGAACAAGGGAAGGAATATTTGCGTTGAGAAACATCATGGACAGATGCATTGAGGCACAAAATACCATGTACTTTATGCTTTATTGACTATGAAAAGGCTTTTGATAAAGTAAGACACTAGAAAGCAATAGAGGTGCTGAACAAGTACGATCTGGAATGGGAGAATGTGCAAATGATAAGGAACTTCTATTGGAAACAGAAAGCGGTGGTCAGGGTGGTCATGGTGAGCTATCACCAAGGGCATGTATTAAACGAAGCAAAAGGCAAGGCGGTGTTGGCTTGCCGGATTTGTTCAACCTCTATGGAGAATGGATTTTTCGGGAATGCGACCATCAGGAGACAGGTATTCCAATAGGCCGGAAGGTGGATAACATCAGGTGTGCGGATGACACCGCGTTGGTAGCTGACAGCGAATACGAACTGCAAATTATGATGAATAAAGTGAATGAGAAAAACCTTGAATACGAAATAAAAATCAACCCTAAGAAAACAAAATCGATGGTGGTAAGCAAAGCAAACACTAAAGACTCATTCATGATGGTATCATTACAAGTGAATGGACAAGACATTGAACAAGTGCGAAAGTTTGATTATGTTGGCAGTTGTCTGACAGATAACGGGAGATGTAAAGTTGAGATCAGAAGGAGAATAGGTATGGCTAAGACCCAGTTCATGAAGCTAGAAGATCTACTATGCAATCGGAAGGTAGACATCCAAAGTAGAATCTGCTTCCTTGAGTGTTACATATGGTCAGTACTGAGGTATGAATCGGAAACATGGACCCTGAAGAAGGATGACATGAAACGAATTATCATTTTTGTTATGTGGTGCTATCGACGAACGTTGAAGATCAGCTGAGTAGAGAAAGTTTTAAATGAGAGGATTTTGTCCGAAGTTGATCAACCACGGATACTGCTGGAGAAGATCATGAAGTTAAAAGTTGCTTATTGTGGACACTTACGCGGAGAGATAACATCTTGTCGGACTTGCTATATGGAAAGGTGGAGGGAAAGAAAGGAAGAGGAAGGCCAAAAAACAACGTGGCTGGATAACATCAAGGATTGGACCAAGCTGGACAAGATTAGGGATGTTGCGGACAAGTGTCGGGACAGAGCGGCACAGAGGGAAATATTCTGCCAGCTGGAAATTCCAGATGCGACCTAACAACAACGACAAAGTAATGTCATGTTCACAGTAAATAATTTTATCTATTTAAGCAGAGTAATAATCTCTGACTGATTAGAAAACATCTAACTTCTGGCTGATAGTGCAAGTTAATTTTAATATAATATATTATCATATATTTCTCTTGAACTCACCTTTGTCCCCAAGGCTTTACAAAATTCTACTTTTAATCTTAATAATTCCAGAAGTTAATATTGACATTTTGGCACTTATTTCAATGTTCATCAGTTTCAGGGTAATTCATCAAATTAGAAGTTACAGCAAAATGAAACTACTGTACTTTAGACTAATTGCCCACTATGACACGTATAACTATGAAGTTGATATTTCCATATTTAATCTCATGTACTGTATGTGAATAGTGCAAGGTATAAATTTCTCAAAGTTACACCCTGGAGAAAGTAAATCCTAGTCTCATTTATTGCTCTTTACGTATGTTAATAAACTCTAATTATTAATGATGGACACTTTTTTCATTGATCTGTGATTACACATACCAAACATTTTAGCACATACCAAATCCGGCTAAGCCTCATTAAAACTGATTTTCTTTTAATAACCTTGCATGTTCCTGACGGTAAACAGCACAAAGTACAATTGAATAGTAGAAATATAAAATATATTTTTGTCCACTGCAATTGTTTTTAATTGGTGTGATCAGTTAAGTGGAGATTCTAAAATTTTTCTATATTATTCTTGTCAACCAATGCTGGGAAAGTAAAACAGGCAAGTAAATGGTAAATGCAAGCCGTTTTTGGCAGTTTTTATTTGTTAGTGAAGCGTTTATTTCTGTGCTGAGTGTTAGTAATTATTTCCCAAACCATAAGGCAGTAAACACTTCATAAATACTATCAAGCTATTAACAAGTACCGTATTAATCATGATATATTAGTAAATTAAGATAAATTGCATGAAAACACTAAAGCTATTGGTTTATAATAACCTTTAGGATTTTTAACCACAATGCTGTCATTTTGTATGCAATATCTTATATATATGGCTGTTTTTTTCAATTTGCTTCAATTTTCCAGTGTAGTAAGTAATATCCAAATGAAAGGGTACACATAAAAGAATTATTAGTCACATTTATGCAGATTAAAGAGACTTTTAACCACATAATATGCAGTGAGCTGGTCTTTGTTTCATGCATGTTGAACACATTTAATGGATTGTGGGTCTCCTAAATGTGGTCAGCAAGGGCAGGAAGAAGAGACTGTGGCACAGATGTGATAACCCACCACAGAGAATGCTTACAGAATTATTTGTATCCCTTTGCTTTTCGATATTACATTGTTATATACTGCTATTTTCCTCCTACATAATAGGCCACTAAAGTTTAGAACAATTCTTTTCAAAGTGGTAGAAGTCATTAAGGGGTTATGAAGTCTTTTCCTTCTACACTTTTTGGATGGTCATATGTTGGAAAGCAGGGTTACTCTGGGTTAGGCTTTTCATAGCCATCACAGACTTGATGACTCCATGATGCTGTGCCATTACTTGTTCCTCTGTGGCCCACATGCAGTCCTCCACTGGGGACATTGTGTGCTTGGTGGAGAGTGTGGAAATGGCACCAGATGAGGGAGGAGGAGTGTTGTATTTTGTCCTTTGTCATATTTTATAAAGTCTCTTGGCGTGCTCCTATTATAGAGATTCTGCAGTCTGCCATGCTAGACCTCGTCAATTTGAGATCTCACTGTTCAATTCAAGGGTGCAGGTTATTCAGATCAGTAGACAATGGAGACTAAATTGAACTGTTTGAAGGAAGGGGGTTCTAAATGGGCTAAAGATCTGCCAGTCTATACCCATAGTAATTACATCATAGTATCATAGTAATTACACACAAGGTGTATTAGCATATCTAAGCTTGCTGATGACACTAAATTGAGTTGAAAAGTAATTGGTGCAGAGGATACAGAGAGTCTGCAGAGAGATATAGATAGGTTAAGTGAGTCGGCAAGGGTCTGACAGATGGAATACAATGTTTATCATCATATAAGAAAATAAGAAATAGGAGCAGGAGGAAGCCATCTGGCCTGTCAAGCCTGCTCTGCCTTTCAATAAGATCATGGCTGATCAGACCATGGACTCATCTCCACCTACCTGCCTTTTCCCCATAACCCTTAATTCCCCTACTATGCAAAAATCTATCCAACCTTCTCTTAAGTATATTTACTGAGGTAGCCTCCACTGCTTCATTGGGCAGAGAATTCTGCAGACTCACCACTCTTTGGGAAAAGCATTTCCTCCTCATCTCTGTCCAAAATTTACTCCCCCGAATACTGAGGCTATGTCCCCTAGTTCTAGTCTCATCCACCAGTGGAAACAACTTCCCTGCCTCTATCTTAATAATTCATAATTTTATATGTTTCCATAAGATCTCCTCTCATCCTTCTGAATTCGAGTGAGTACAGGTGACTCAGTCTCTCCTCATAATCTAAACCCCTCATCTCTGGAATCAACCTGCTGAACCTCCTCTGCACTGCCTCCTAAGCCAGTATATCCTTCCTCAAGTAAGGAGACCAGAGCTGCACACAGTTGTCCAGGTGCAGCCTCACCAGTACCCTGTATAGTTGAGCATAACCTCCCTGCTCTTAAATTCAATCCCTCTAGCAATGAAGGCCAACATTCCATTTGCCTTCTTGGTAGCCTGCTGCACCTGCAAACCAACCTTTTGTGATTCATGCACAAGTACTCCCAAGTTCCTCTGCACAGTAGCATGCTGCAATCTTTTACCATTTAAATAATAATCCAGTCTTCTATTTTGCCTTCCAAAGTGGATGACCTCGCATTTACCAACATTGTATTCCATCTACCAGACCCTTGCCCACTCACTTACCCTATCTATATCTCTCTGTGTCCTCTACACAATTTGCTTTTCCACTCAACTTATTGTCATCAGCAAACTTAGATATGCTACACTCGGTCCCCTCTTCCAGATCATTAAGATATATTGTGAACCAAAGCCTCAGTTATAACCTCTCCATTTCTTTCAGTGCCCTGGGATGCATTCCACCAGGACCAAGGGATTTGTCCATCTTTAGGCCCACAAGTTTGCTCAGCACTGCCTCTTTGGTGATAGCTATTGTATCGAGATCCTCACCTCTCATCACATCCATAGCATCTCCCTTTGGCATGTTAGATATGTCCCCCACCATGAAGACTGACACAATATAGTCATTCAAAGCCCTGTCCACTTACACATGTGCATGTATGCGCAGGTGCAATGTAAAACTTACTTGCACCAGCATCACAGGCACATAGTGTCATATTAACACTGCTCACATGAAAACCTTAATTAAACATAAATTATGCACTACCTTTGCAAGAAAGGACACAATCAGAAAAAAAAGGTCAATTTTAGCGCCGAGTGATCAAAGTGGACACACTATTGCAAGGTTTTACCAGCAACTTTGATGTGTGTTGGTTAAATGAAAGGCAATTGCTGGTTTTGAACAAGGTGCTCTGGGGCATTACCTTCTGCACCTCCTGCCCAATGGTAGCTGTGAGAAAGTGGAGTGGTTTAGATGGTGTGGATCTTGGATAATGGAATTTGCCTCCTTGAGGCAGCACCTCCTGTGGATACTACCAGCAGTGGGAACGATGAGCCCTTGTTGTATTGTGCAGGATCTCTACTCTCTGCAGCTCCTTACATTCCTATATCTTTAAAATATAGATTCATCCAACAACAGTAACGTCATCAACAAATTTGAGGATGGCATTGGAGCTTTGCTTAGCGACACAGTCATGTGTGTATAGAGAGTAGAGCGGGGGCTAAGCATGCAGCCTTGAGGTGCATCTGTGTTGACGATAAGTGCGGAGAAGTTGTTCTTATGAATTCGCACTGATTGAGGTATGCTGACGAGGAAATCGCGTATCCAATTGAAGAAGAAAGTGTAGAGGCGCAAGGACTGAATCTTGATGATGAGTTTGGATGGGATGATTGTGTTGAATGCCAAGAGGTAGTCAATGAACAGCAGCCTGACATTTCAGTTCCTGTTTTCCAGACTCGCTCCTTGTTGGAACTCATTTGGGATGGATGGATGGATGGATCCAATTCTACTGCCATTTTCCAACCTCAGAGTCAGGCAGCTAGGTTCAGCACGGCTTCTGCTGGAGCACCAGGGAGTCATGTGAACCATCTGCTAAAGTATGTGAGGCATTGTATAAGTTTTGAAACATCTCTGATATTCAATGGTATTGGAAAAACAATCAAATAGCTATGAATATTACTTTTAACGAAAATCTTACAAAAATTAAAAATATATTAAAAATATATATTGGAAGATAAACATATCAAAATAAATAAGATAAATTAAAAAGATTTCTTCCTTATCTCCAGATTGGGGATGCTTATTCAAAAATATCATACCATAGGATTAACTTTTTTTAATCTTCCTTTCATTTTGCTGGGGGGAGAGAAGAAAATCCCATCTTCATTGTGAGATGTATAAACAACTTTATATCAATGACTGGAGGAATGACATTAACATTTGCCTATTTTGAGGTACAAAGTATTATTCTACCAGCTTGAATGTTACTTAAAAATCCCTAAATGTTTATACTGTAAAGCTAAACTAATGATACCAGTATAATAACTAACTTTATTAAGTGACGAAGGTTTTCCATAAACCTATGTGGATGTTTAGCATTCCCATGTGAATGCAGAATTGGTTGAGAACATTGTAGATGACTAACGACGTAGGCAGGAAGAGGGATGAGGTCTTGAAGTGTGAGTTTCAGGAACTGGGCAGAAAGCTGAAGAACAGGACTCGAGGGTGGCATTCTCAGGACTGCTGCCAGTGCTACGTGACAGTGATTGTAAGAATTGGAGGAGATGGCAGTTGAATGCTTGGCTGAGGAGTTGGTGCAGGGAGCAGGGTTTTAGATTTTTAGATCATTGGGATCTCTTCTGGGGAAGGTGGGACCTGTACAGATTGGATGGATTGCACCTGAATTCGAGGGGGAGCAAAACCCTTGCAGGTAGGTTTGCTAGCATGGTTTGAGAGAGTTTAAACTAATTTGCAAGGGGGATGGGACCCAGAGCGATAGAGCAGTGAAAGAAGTGCATGGAGTAAAGCCAGATCTAACATACAGAGAGGCTTTGAGGAAAGAGAAGCAGAATAAACCGTGTAAAGACAGTAAGGTAGAAGGGCTGAAATGTGTGTACTTCAATGCAAGAAGCATCAGGAACAAAGGTGATGAACTGAGAGCTTGGATACATACATGGAATTATGATGTAGTGGCCATTACAGGGACTTGGCTGGCACCAGGGCAGGAATGGATTCTCAATATTCCTGGATTTCAGTGCTTTAAAAGGGATAGAGAGGGCGGAAAAAGGGGAGGAGGGTTAGTTCCAAGGGTTTAGATGGGGCAGAGTTTATTAAGTGTGTCCAGGACAGATTCCTGTCACAGTATGTGGACAGGCCGACTAGGGGAATGCCATACTAGATCTAGTACTAGGTAATGAACCAGGTCAGGTCACAGATCTCTCAGTGGGTGAGCATCTGGGGGACAGTGACCACCACTCCCTGGCCTTTAGCACTATCATAGAAAAGGAGAGACTCAGAGAGGACAGGAAAATTTTTAATTGGGGAAGGGCAAATTATGAGGCTATAAGGCTAGAACTTGCGGGTGTGTATTGGGATGATGTTTTTGCAGGGAAATGTACTATGGACATGTGGTCGATGTTTAGAGATCTCTTGCAGGATGTTAGGGATAAATTTGTCCCGATGAGGAAGATAAAGAATGGTAGGGTGAAGGAACCATGGGTGACAAGTGAGGTGGAAAATCTAGTCAGGTGGAAGAAGGCAGCATACATGAGGTTTAGGAAGCAAGGATCAGATGGGTCTATTGAGGATTATAGGGAAGCAAGAAAGGAGCTTAAGAAGGGGCTGAGAAGAGAAAGAAGGGGGCATGAGAAGTCCATGGCGAGTAGGGTAATGGAAAACCTCAAGGCATTCTTCAGTTTTGTGAAGAAAAAAAGGATGACAGGAGTGAAGGTAGGACCGATTAGAGATAAAGGTGGGAAGATGTGCCTGGAGGCTGTGGAAGTGAGCGAGGTCCCCAATGAATACTTCTCTTCGGTATTCACCAATGAGAGGGAACTTGATGATGGTGAGGATAATATGAGTGAGGTTGATGTTCTGGAGCATGTTGTTATTAAGGGAGAGGAGGTATTGGAGTTGTTAAAATACATTAGGACGGGTAAGACCCTGGGGCCTGACGGAATATTCCCCAGGCTGCTCCACGAGGCGAGGGAAGAGATTGCTGAGCCTCTGGCTAGGGTCTTTATGTCCTTGTTGTCCACAGGAATGGTACCGGAGGATTGGAGGGAGGCGAATGTTGTCCCCTTGGTCAAAAAAGGTAGTAGGGATAGTCCGGGTGATTATAGACCAGTGAGCCTTACATCTGTGGTGGGAAAGCTATTGGAAAAGATTCTTAGAGATAGGATCTATGGACATTTAGAGAATCATGGTCTGATCAGGGACAGTCAGCATGGCTTTATGAAGGGCAGATCGTGTCTAACAAGACTGATAGAGCTCCTTGAGGAGGTGACCAGGCATATAGATGAGGGTAGTGCAGTGGATGTGATGTATAAGGATTTTAGTAAGGCATTTGACAAGGTTCCACATGGTAGGCTTATTCAGAAAGTCAGAAGGCATGGGATCCAGGGAAGTTTGGCCAGGTGGATTCAGAATTGGCTTGCCTGCAGAAGGTAGAGGGTCGTGGTGGAGGGAGTACATTCAGATTGGAGGATTGTGACTAGTGGTGTCCCACAAGGATCTGTTCTGGGACCTCTACTTTTCGTGATTTTTATTAACGACCTGGATGGGAGGTAGAAGGGAGGGTTGGCAAGTTTGCAGACGACACAAAGGTTGGTAGCGTTGTAGATTGTGTGGAGGATTGTCGAAGATTGCAGTGAGACATTGATAGGATGCAGAAGTGGGCTGAGAAGTGGCAGTTGGAGTTCAACCCGGAGAAGTGTGAGGTGGTACACTTTGGAAGGACAAACTCCAAGGCAGAGTACAAAGTAAATGGCAGGATACTTAGTAGTGTGGAGGAGCAGAGGGATCTGGGGGTACATGTCCACAGATCCCTGAAAGTTGCCTCACAGGTGGATAGGGTTGTTAAGAAAGCTTATGGGGTGTTAGCTTTCATAAGTCGAGGGATAGGGTTTAAGAGTCGCAATGTAATGATGCAGCTCTATAAAACTCTGGTTAGGCCACACTTGGAGTACTGTGTCCAGTTCTGGTCGCCCCACTATAGGAAGGATGTGGAAGCTTTGGAAAGGGTACAGAGGAGATTTACCAGGATGCTGCTTGGTTTAGAGAGTATGCATTATGATCAGAGAATAAGGGAGCTAGGGCTTTACTCTTTGGAGAGAAGGAGGTTGAGAGGAGACATGATAGAGGTGTACAAGGTAATAAGAGGAATAGATAGAGTGGATAGCCAGCGCCTCTTCCCCAGGGCATCACTGCTCAATACAAGAGGACATGGTTTTAAGGTAAGGGGTGGGAAGTTCAAAGGGGATATTAGAGGAAGGTTTTTTTATTCAGAGAGTGGTTGGTATGTGGAATGCACTGCCTGAGTCAGTGGTGGAGGCAGATACACTAGTGAAATTTAAGAGACTACTAGACAGGTATATGGAGGAATTTAAGGTGGGGGGTTATATGGGAGGCACAGTCTGAGGGTTGGCACAACATTGTGGGCAGAAGGGCCTGTACTGTGCTGTACTATTCTATGTTCTATGTTCTAACTGCTCTCTGCATGTTGTTACCACAATGTTTCAGTATGGAGGCTTGTTGGAACTTTTGGTCTACATCAGGGAAGATTTGTCTGGTTCTGCAGGTGAAGCCAATGTTGCTAGACTGCCTAATGAAAGTTTCCTAACAAACTATCTTTCAAGATTCAGGATTGTTTAATATCGTTATTACTGTCTGGAAGGAGGTACAGAAGCTGGAAGGCACACGCTCAGTGATTCAGAAACAGCTTCTTCCCCTTTTGACAATTTATAAATGGACATTGATCGCAATGAACACCAGTACCTCACTATTTCGTATTTTTAATTTAACTATTTAATACATACATACATATACTTATTGTAATTTAATTATTTACTCTATATTTATCATGCAATACATTGTATTGCTGCCATTGTTAACAAATTCCATGACATATGACAGTGATATTAAACCTGATTCTGATTCTAAAGTTTGACAGAAACTTATTGTTATTGTTCCTTTGTGTGTTGTCTAACTCTTCTGTCTTACAGGTCATTTAGTCCTTAGCTCTTTATCACAATATAACAAAATGAATGTGTAAAATTGAGTTAAGTATTGGGTAAATGGGAGCTAAAACTGGATAGAATGATGTATTGGGTCTCTGCTTTGAAGAGTACTCCACTACTTCAACATTATTACTACGCTGAAGTAGTTTTATACTAACTTTGAAGTGTGAATCCTTCTTCAAAAAAAGTAGGTAAACATATGAATGATGATCAACAAAATGACATTCAAAACAGTTGAGGTATTTTGATGCCAATATGATGAGTCAAATTTAACTTCTCACCTCCTTCTCTACTAATTCTAAATGTTATACAACCAAAAGTCAAAGCAATGCCGAGAAGGAATCATTTGTATACTGGTACAATAACAAGTCTACAATCCATGGAAAACCGCAATGTAATTAATTCTACTGTTCATGATGTCAGAAGAACGATTTTAGACTCATTGTCACATTAACAACTAATCTACCCTGAGTTTCAAGTTTTCAACTTGACTTCCAGAGTCATATTTAATAACCCACTTGCAAAATTAGACAAGTTGGTACAATGAAAATTTGTAATTAGCTTTTCATTTTAGAATGAATTGTCCTTGACTCATTCTGTGACTCATGCTGGATGGGTATATTTGCATATGCCATTTGCCATTTGCGATGGCAGAATTCCTGGCTGTCCTTCTTCCTGTCACTGGTCAGCTACATTACATTTTCCTTCCAAACTGCCTGATATGGGTAGCCTAGAAGAGTAGTCAGTATAATCTGATAAGTTAATTTATCGCACTAGCATTTTCAGTTCCCATAACTGACTTATGCTGACAGGGTTTTATTTTAATATGCAAAATGTGCATAGAAACAGTCTGGCACATTTTAATATAACTATACTCAGTTTTATTTGAAACTCCAGCCATACAGAAATTGAACCAAGCACTCTTGTTTGATGCTGTGTGTCTGTGATGTTGTAGCAAGTAAGTTTTTCATTGCCCCTGTGCATACATATGCTTGTAACAATAAATGTGACTTTGACTTTAACTTTGTTTCATCTTGGCACCAATGTCATTTCCATGGTGCTATTCAGACATATCATCAATGTGCACACTGCTAACTTCTTCGGAACAGTTGAGATGGGTGTGAGTATGTACAACCTACAACCTACATTTTTCATTCAGAATCAAATACTGAGTGCACTCTGCACAAATTCACTAACTGTACATGAATTGAGGTGTCCTCACTGGTATACCAAAGTTTTGCTCCCTCATGGTGAATTTCTGCATGATCACTGATCAGTTGTATGTTTCAGCAGTGCATCACTGCCAAACTCAGTTCTCTCATCCACACTTGCACTATGACTCCTACCTCACTGTAGTTTGGGGCCAGTTAGATGGCTGAGTGCTTTGCAATGCTATGTCTTTCTCACAATTTTTCTTTAGGATTGTCATTCCTCTTGCTCCCTTGTACTCTCTTGTCCCTCTGTTTTTCCATCTCTCAGCACACACACAAGCACAGAGTCTCTGTGTTCTGAATATCCTGTCTGGAATGCTGAGAGGGAGAGGAGTGACAGTGGATAGTGGCGGTGTGAAGACGAAGCACATCAAGAACTCAGTGCATGGACATTTAGATAAGCAACATCAGGAAGCAACAACAGCAGACTACCTGAAAAGGTTTTGATGAGAGACTTCAGTGAAGTCAGTTATCAGGCTGCACTTAGGACCACATCAGCCCAATTGCTAGAACACTGTTTAGAAACGCAGAAACAGAAAACATTCAGCACAATACAGGCTCTTTGGCCCACAAAGCTGTGCCGAACATGTCCCTAACTTAGAACTACCTAGGCTTTACTCATAGCACTGTATTTTTCCAAGCTGCCTGTACCCATCCAGGAGTCTCTTAAAAGACCCTATTGTTTCCGAATCCACCACCATCGCCGGCAGCCAATTCCACATACTCACCACTCCCTGCATAAAAAATTTAGCCCTGACATCTCCTCTGTACCTACTTCCAAGCACCTTAAAACTATGCCCTCTCGTGCTAGCCATTTCAGCCCTGGGGAAAAGCCTCTGACTATCCACATGATCAATGCCTCTCATTATCTTGTACGTCTCTATCAAGTCACCTCTCATCCTCCGTCACACAAGGAGAAAGGGCCGAGTTCACTCAGCCTATTCTCATAAGGCATGCTCCCCAATCCAGGCAACATCCTTGTAAGTCTCCTCTGCACCCTTTCTATGGCTTCTACATCCTTCCTTTAGTAAGGCGACCAGAATTGAGCACAGTACTCCAAGTGGGGTTTGACCAGGGTCCCTTAAAGCTGCAACATTACCTCTTGACTCCTAAATTCAATTCCACGATTAATGAAGACAATGCACCGTATGCCTTCTTAACCACAGAGTCAACCTGCGCAGCTGCTTTGAGTGTTCTATGGACTTGGATCCCAAGATCCCTCTGATCCTCCACACTGCCAAGAGTCTTACCATTAATGCTATATTCTGCCATCATATTTGACAGACCAAAATGAACCACCTCACACTTATCTGAATTGAACTCCATCTGCCACTTCTCAGCCCAGTTTTGCATCCTATCAATGTCCCGTTGTAACCTCTGACAGCCCTCCACACTATCCACAACACCCCTAACCTTTGTTTCATCAGCAAATTTACTAACCCATCCCTCCACTTCCTCATCCTTCTCATTTATCAATATCGTGAAGAGTAGGGGTCCCAGAACAGATCCCTGAGGCACACCACTGGTGACTGACCTCCATGCAGAATATGACCCATCTACAATCACTCTATGCCTTCTGTGGGCAAGCTAGTTCTGGATCCACAAAGCAATGTCCCCTTGGATCCCATGTCTCCTTACTTTCTCAATAAGCCTTGCATGGGGTACCTTATCAAGTGCCTTGATAAAATCCATATACACTACATCTACAGCTCTACCTTCATCAATGTGTTTAGTCACATCCTCAAAAAACTCAATCAGGCTCGTAAGGCATGACCTGCCTTTGACAAAGCCATGCTGACAATTCCTAATCATATTATGCCTCACCAAATATTCATAAATCCTGCCTCTCAGGATCTTCTCCATCAACTTACTAATCTCTGAAGTAAGACTCACTGGCCCATAATTTCCTGGGCTATGCCTACTCCCTTTCTTGAATAAGGGAACAACATCCGCAACCCTCCAATCCTCCGGAATCTCTCCCGTCCCCATTGATGATGCAAGGATCATCGCCAGAGGCTCAGCAATCTCCTTCCTTGCCTCCCACAGTAACCTGGGGCACATTCCGTCCACTCTCAGTGACTCATCCAACTTGATGCTTTCCAAAAGCTTCAGCACATCCTCTTTCTTAATATCTACATGCTCAAGTTTTTCAGTCTGCTGTAAGTCATCCCTACAATGGCCAAGATCCTTTTCCGTAGTGAATACTGAAGCAAAGTATTCACTAAGTACCTCTGCTATTTCCTCCAGTTCCATACACACTTTTCCATTGTCACACCTGATTGGTCGTATTCTCTCACATCTTATCCTCTTGCTCTTCACTAACTTGAAGAATGACTTGGGGTTTTCCTTAATCCTGTCCGCCAAGGCCTTCTCATGGCCCCTCCTGGCTCTCCTAATTTCATTCTTAAGCTCCTTCCTGCTAGCCTTATAATCTTCTAGATTCATAATATTACCTAGTTCTTTGAACCTTTCGTAAGCTCTTCGTTTCTTCTTGACTAGACTTACAACAGCTTTTGTGCAACATGGATCTTGTACCCTATCATCCTTTCCATGTCTTGTTGGAATGTACCTACTCAGAACCCCACATAAAAATCCCCTGAACATTTGCCACATTTCTTTGGTATGTTTCCCTGAGAACATCTGTATCCAATTTATGCTTCCTGTCATGGTCCGGTCCGTGAAGTCTGTATTCCGGTTCACTGTCCGGTCCATGGACTCAGAACTCCGGGTCTTCCAGCTGTCCCTTGTTTTGGTTGAGTTAATCATAGGCACCTGATTCCCATCTTTGGGCTTGGAATATAAGTAGCCTTGGAGTTGAGTGTAAGTGGTTGGTTTGTCTTGTCAGTCCCCCTTGGAGCAACCAGCTGATGGAAGGCTAGTGAAGTCATTTGTGATCTCTAGGCCTGGTTGGAGGACCATTGCTTCATGAAGACTTGTTGCCACTTGTTGGAGTAGTCTGTGGTATGGATTTGGCTGTTTCCTGGGCCAGCTGAGTGGCTGCTAGCCACTCCAAGCTAGTAGGGATCTGGCTGTTTCTGTAGCCAGCTGAGGTTGCTGACTGTAACTGTCACTTGGAGCAACCCTGAAGCAGAGATGGAACTGTCTGTTGTTCTTTGGTGTTTGTTTCTTCTTGTCCTTGCCTCTGTGGGGTAAGTCAGGCTGTTTTGCTGATGCCCTTTGGGAAGGATCTGTCTTGTCTTGTCCTGGCCTCTGTGGGTAAGTCAGGCTGTTCTGCTGTTGCCCTATGGGGATGGGGGGTTATATCTTGTCTTGTCCTTGCCTCTGTAGGGTAAGTCAGGCTGTTTTGCTGTTGCCCTGCAGGGGGTGGGGGGACATGTCATGTCTTGTCTTGTCTTTGCCTCTGTTGGGCAAGTCTGGCTGTACTGCTGTTACCCAACAGCTGGACCTGTCCCACCTTGGTGTGGAGAGGTTGAATCCAGGCTTGTCTAAGTATATGTCTTGGCTCTATGTCTATGTACTGTCCTGTCTCATGTTGGTGTCGTGTTAACGATGAGTCCCGGCTTTTCAAAGGACAAGTCCCAGCTCTCTGATGTTCAGTTCCTAGTCTGCATCTCAGCTCCAGCCTCTGAGTTATCAGCCTCTGCATTTCAAGGCGAGGATCGCGCAGCTGAGCTCCAAGAGCGCTAGCCTCGAGGATCGCGCAGCCGAGCTCCAAGAGCGCTAGCCTCGAGGATCGCGCAGCCGAGCTCAAGATCCAAGACCCCAGTCACTTCCTGTCTGGTAGACATGTCATGTCCTTGCCTGGTTCTGGGGTCCGAGCCTGAGGCAAGACCCAGGTCCTGAGTCTTTGTCCAGTCTCTGGCTCGGAGTTCAAGCCCAGGCTCATAGTTCCTTGTTTGGGTTCCCTTTCCTCCGTCACTTCAGTTTGGTTCCCAGCCCCCAGCAATCCTAGTTTAAACTTTCCTCAATAGACTTAGCAAACCTTCTCGCCAGGATATTGGACCCCCTCAGATTCAAGTGAAACCTGTCTTTTATGTATAGGTCACACCTGCCCCAGAAGAGGTCCTAGTGATCCAGAAATCTGAATCCATGCCCCCTGCTCCAATCCCTCAGCCACACATTTACCCTCCAGCTCATTCTATTCCTGTACTCACTGTCACATGGCACAGACAGTAATCCTGAGATTACTCCATGGTCCAGTTGTGTAAAGGAGCAACTGCGATACCCAGCATTTTCTGGGCCAACAAAGGGTTTGTTTCTAAATTATGTTGACTTTAGGAGCAAAAATCATGGTGGTTTCTGATTTACGTGAGATAGAGATGACATCTGAAATTGTTTCTGAAACATTAGCCCAAACAGTATAATGTATAGCATATATTTTTTCGTGCAGTGTGACTTTAATTTTTTTGTATGTTGCATATTTTACAATGAGATAGGGACCTCCAGGTACATGCCATGCATAAACACTAGGGACACTAGACCTATGCACTGATATCAGTCGGCACAAACAGCAAGGTTCACAAATGGCACAGGCTTCAAACATTGGAATGGTTCGTAACTGGTTGCAATGTCACTTCAGAAGCCTAAACCTGCTCATAAGTGCAAAGCATCAACCTTCTTTAAGCTGTGTTTTGTTTTCTATGCTACCTTGATTATTTATCTGACTGTCTGATCTCCTGCTTTGGCCCCAAGCGTGCCTTCAGACTTCTTTACCCCCATCTCTATCCCTACTGACTATCTCAGATGTAACTCCTCCACTCCTCCATTCCCCTCTCCCATTTTGCCTTTTTATCCATTAACTAATGTGTCCCTTTAGATATTAACTTTCAGTGTGACACTTTATCAAACAATTGAGCTAGAAGAATTGATATTAATAGAAGTTTATATTCAGTAGCCAAATACACAAAACATTAATAACTCTACATTGTACTACAACCAAAGGTCCTTCCTTATCTATCCTGCCAGCTCTACTTAATTTAAGCTTCATTTAATTCATTAAACATGATTCAGCTTTGATATCTAAGAAGTAGCCTATCCTCCCTTTGAGAATGTAATAGACATAACACTCCATGTACATTCTCAGTTACAAAGCGATAGTTTTACATTCTAATAGGGCAACGCACCATATCATCTTACATATTTCATGCACAATGACAAATAACTCCCATGCTGGCTAATCACTCTCCAATTTTAAACAGTCCTGTTTTACTATTGAGCCATCTCCCATTTTTTATTTAATAACCATTTCCATCATTCCCTCCACCTTGGTACCTGTATCCCTTGTACACATTTTTGTTTTATCCCTTCCATGGCTCAGATCCATCCAGCAGGGATGTATGGGTTATTTATCATAGAGTTTCAAGCTTAAAGGGAACTTTCTTGATTAGTTAAAGCATCAGAAGTTACAGTAGGAAGGTAAGTTGAGGTTGAGAGGGATATTAGATGATGGAATGGTGGAAATAACTCAATGGACCAAATGGCCTAATTGAGCTCCTATGTCTCTGGGTCTTAAGCTGAACTGAGTGGACAGCTACAATACTGTAACATGTTCAAAGCCACAGATCACTGGGACCAAGGACATTCAACTGGTTAGGAGTGAGGCTGTTGAAGACAAGGAGGGAAGGGGCTACAGAGAAATGGCTAAAACCAAAGATAATCTATCCATAAGGCAGATATACTCAGCAAGTCACAGAGTAGCTTTGGAGGGAGAAACAGGGTTAATGTTTCATGTCAATGAGATTCTATTAGAACTGGAAGAAGTTAGAGGTAAAACCAGTTGAAACACTGGGTTAGCCTGCAGGGCAGAGAAAGATTGGATGACAAAAGGGGGATTGAATCAAAGTGAAAGATTAATACATTAAAACTTAACAAAA
The DNA here is from genome assembly GCF_963921235.1 of Mobula hypostoma. Lineage (NCBI taxonomy): Eukaryota > Metazoa > Chordata > Chondrichthyes > Myliobatiformes > Myliobatidae > Mobula > Mobula hypostoma. The sequence continues at coordinate 64,657,101 of NC_086103.1, read as the reverse complement.
ATTGGTTACGGACTTTAGATAAATGTACATAGTAGCCACTTTATGAGGAAAATGATGATGAATAAAGCTTAAGAAGCAATGTTTATTCAAATGTATCAATCACAACAGAATTATCTGGAACTGAGAATGAATCAATGCCTTTATAAAAGTTGGTCATTGACAACTCTCTTCTTGCAATTGGGTAAAATAAATTATGTAACCTACAAAGCATTAAGGCCCCAAGCAAAAATAGTTTGCAATGTTCATGCATGTAAAGTTATTTTAATTAAGATGCACACTGAAAAATACAATCAGTGGCCGTTTTATTAGGTACACCTGTACATCAGCTCGTTAATGCAAATATCTAATCAGCTAATCATCTGGCTGATTGGATATTTACAGCTCAATGCATAAAAGCATTTAGACATGGTCAAGACATTTAGCTGTTGTTTAGACCAAGCATCAGAATGGGGAAGAAATGTGACCTAAGTAGTTTTCCCCGTGGAATGATTGCTGGTGCTAGACAGGGTAGTTCGAGTAACTCACAAATTGCTGATCATCTGTGATTTTTCACTTACGCCAGTCTCTAGAGTTTACAGAGAATGATAGAAGAAACAAAAACAAGTAGGGAAGGACAGTTCTGTGTGCAAAAACACCTGGTTAATGAAAGAGTTTAGAGGACAATGGTCAGACTGGTTCAAGCCAACAGGAAGGGAACAGTAACTCAAATAACAACGTGTTAGAACAATGGTGTGCAAGAGTATCTCTGAATGCACAGAACATTAAATCTTGAAGTGAATGGGCAACAACAGCAAAGGACAGTTTCCACTCATGTATCTACAAACGTTTGTAATAAAGTGGCCACTGAGTGTAAATTCAGGTTGAAAGATGTCATCAGGAAGAATTAGAAAGATATGTTGAGGCTGCACTGTACTTCAATGTGTCCCTTAGTATGTATTCCTGCATATTGAAATATGCTGACCAGCAGCTTCAGTTCTAGACATCTTGCAAAGGGTGCTGAGGAAGAGGACTTCTTGAAATGTATGCGGGTTAGTTTTCTGAACCAACATGTCGGGGAACCAACTAGAGAGCAGGTCATTCTGGACTGGGTATTGAGCAATGAGGAAGTGTTAGTTAGTAATCTTGTCGTGTGAGGCCCCTGGGTAAGAGTGACCATAATACAGTGGAATTCTTCATTAAGATGGAGCGTGATATAGTTAATTCAGAAACAAAGGTTCTGAACTTAAAGAAGGGTAACTTTGAAGGTATGAGACGTGAATTAGCTAAGACAGGCTGGCAAATGATACTTAAAGGGTTGATGGTGGATATGCAATGGCAAGCATTTAAGGATCACATGGATGAACTACAATTATTCATCCCAGTTTGGCAAAAGAATAAACCAGAGAAGTTAGTGCACCCGTGCCTGCCAAGGGAAGTTAGGGATAGTATAAATTCCAAAGAAGAAACATACAAATTAGCCAGAAAGAGTGGCACACCTGAGGACTGGGAGAAATTCAGAGTCCAGCAGATGAGGACAAAGGGCTTAATTAGGAAAGGGAAAAAAGATTGAGAGAAAGCTGGCAGGGAACATAAAAACTGACTGTAAAAGCTTTTATAGATATGTGAAAAGAAAAAGATTGGTTAGGACAAATGTAGGTCCCTTACAGTCAGAAACAGGTGAATTGATCATGGGGAACAAGGACATGGCAGACCAATTGAATAACTACTTTGGTTCTGTCTTCACTAAGGAGGACATAAATAATCTTCAGGAAATAGTAAGGACCGAGGATCCAGTGAGATGGAGGAACTGAGGGAAATACATGTTAGTAGGGAAGTGGTGTTAGGTAAATTGAAGGGATTGAAGGCAGATAAATCCCCAGGGCCAGATGGTCTGCATCCCAGAGTGTTAAGGAAGTAGCCCAAGAAATAGTGGACACATTAGTGATAATTTTTCAAAACTCTTTAGATTCTGGATTAGTTCCTGAGGATTGGAGGGTGGCTAATAAACCCTGCTTTTTAAAAAAGGAGGGAGAGAGAAACTGGGGAATTATAGACCGGTAAGCCTGACATCGGCGGTGGGGAAAATGTTAGTCAGTTGTCAAAGATGTGATAACAGCACATTTGGGAAGCAGTGAAATCATCGGACAAAGTCAGCATGGATTTGTGAAAGGAAAATCATATCTGATGAATCTCATAGAATTTTTTTAGGATGTAACTAGTAGAGTGGATAGGGGAGAACCAGTGGATGTGGTATATTTGGATTTTCAAAAGGCTTTTGACAAGGTCCCACACAGGAGATTAGTGTGCAAACTTAAAGTACACGGTATTGGGGGTATGGTACTGATGTGGATAGAGAATTGGTTGGCAGACAGGAAGCAAAGAGTGGGAATAAATGGGACCTTTTCAGAGTGGTAGGCAGTGACTAGTGGGGTACTGCAAGGCTCAGTGCTGGGACCCCAGTTGCTTACAATATATATTAATGACTTAGATAAGGGAATTAAATGCAACATCTCCAAGTTTGCGGATGACATGAAGCTGGGCGGCAGTGTTAACTGTGAGGAGAATGCTAAGAGGATGCAGGGTGACTTGGATAGGTTAGGTGAGTGGGAAAATTTATGGCAGATGCAATTTAATGTGGATAAATGTGAGGTTATCCACTTCGGTGGCAAGAACAGATTATTATCAGAATGGTGGCCGATTAGGAAAAGGGGAGGTATAACGAGACCTGGGTGTCATTGTACACCAGTCATTGAAAGTGGGCATGCAGGTACAGCAGGCGGTGAAAAAGGCGAATGGTATGCTGGCATTCACAGCAAGAGGATTCGAGTATAGGAGCAGGGAGGTACTACTGCAGTTGTACAAGGCCTTATTGAGACCACACCTAGAGTATTGTATGCAGTTTTGGTCCCCTAATCTGAGGAAAGACATTCTTGCCATAGAGGGAGTACAAAGAAGGTTCACCAGATTGATTCCTGGGAAGGCAGGACTTTCATATGAAAGACTGGATCGACTAGGCTTATACTCTCTGGAATTTAGAAGATTGAGGGGGGGGATCTGATTGAAAAATATAAAATTCTAAAGGGATTGGATAGGCTGGATGCAGGAAGATTGTTCCCGATGTTCCAGAATGAGGGTCACAGTTTGAGGATAAAGGGGAAGCCTTTTAGGACCGAGATGAGGAAAAACTACTTCACACAGAGAGTGGTGAATCTGTGGAATTCTTTGCCACAGGAAACAGTTGAGGCCAGTTCATTGGCTATATTTAAGGGGGTTAGATATGGCCCTTGTGGCTAAAGGGATCGGGGGTATGGAGAGAAGGCAGGTATAGGGTTCCGAGTTGGATGATCAGCCATGATCGTACTGAATGGCAGTGCAGGCTCGAAGAGCCGAATGGCCTACTCCTGCACCTATTTTCTATGCTTCTAAAGGACATCAATAAGTTTATAGCAGGCATGCATCATTCAGCAAAATGATGATCTTCCGGCAGCCATCAGTGTTTATCTCAGCATGTGTCCCTGGAATCAGCCATAGAGCAGAGTCCTATATTTAGCAATTGTTCACTCTATTCATTCTTAAACTCTCTTAACAAACACACAAAAAGATGGATAACAAACCAACACAATTGAACCTAACAGCTACACATCACTAAAGCACAGATATAAAGAAATTTAGGTTAAAAGGATTGGCTATTTTCAGAATTTTGTTTTATTTTAAATGTTTGGGATCTGTTCGATAACATTAGTTAATTGGCTTTTTTCAATGATCAAGAAATTTTTATGAACTGGCATTTGTAGCCCATTCCCCTTTCATTCTATAGGTTATCTCTGGTAGAGCAAGCACTCCGTGAGAAGGTAGTGATAAACCAATTTCTTGACTTGTTGCAGTGGCGATGCTGTCAGGTTGGGAGTTTCAAGAAACCGACCAGCAATATGAAGAAGGTGACTTATTCCTAATTGTATGTTATGGGAAGGAAACTCTCAGTTGATGATGTTCACAAGGGCATGCTACCCTTGTTCTCCTTGTTTGTAAGTCTGGGCGATGTTGAAAAGTTCTTGATGAATTGCAGCATCGTGATTTGTAGCTGGTACATATTCTAGGTAAGTTGTACTAGTGGTGGAGGGAATTAATGTTTTGTGTAGTAAATAGGTTGCTTTGTTCAGGACTGTGTCAAACCCTCTACAGATTAAATACAAACAGAAAGATCAGATCTGGGTTCATGATTGATATTTTGATACATCTTCCTTCCATACCTAATTCCCAAAGACCGGTTGGTGCAAGGTCACTAACAGCAGCAATTATTATCCTGAATTTTGTAATTCATTCAGATCCTTTTGGAACATAATCCTAATGTCCTTAGCTGGTCTTGCCTATATGTGGCACCAGTACCACACCAATATGTTTTGCATTTAGATGCCCTCTGAAGTAGCCCACAACTTATTCTCTTGTTTCACGGCTTTCCAGGACAACTTGGGAAGACCTACAAATGCCTGCCTTGACAGTGATGCCCACATCCTGAGAATGGATAATAAAAAGTAAGATACTGGAGAGATGCCAGTACAATGAAATCGGAAGCTGCAGATGCCATCAGCTTGATGTCTTCATAGCCAGCCCCAGTAAGAGTTGCCAAGAGCTATACTGGAGCTGTCAGGATGTTGTCTCTATTTCAGTTCATTGCTCCTTTCAGCACTGAGGCCCTGCTCCAGCTTCCTGATATAGATCTAAATTGTGGCTTGTATTAGATTGCACCTTGCTCGTGTTTCTATATATAAACCTGTTGATAACAGATATGCCATTCCATTACAAAAGTTTAAATTCATAATTCCCTTGTGTTTTTTTAACATTCTCCCAAAATACATCATAGCAAAACCAATCCATTCTCAAAACACATTTCCAAGGTAGAGTTATGCATGTGTTGGATTGGTTTCAGTTTGATAATTCAGCATATTAATAAGTTGAAACTATATAGGACCACAAAACTGAGCCAAAGAATGCCATTTTCTTTCTGTATTACAGGTATCATTTTGTTTCCAAATTCTATTGAGTGGTGACAGCACAGTTATATCATGATTTGCATGATTCCATGATAATATGCACTGAAATTGTGTGAAGTAAACAGATGGTAACATCTTTTTTTTGTGGAACAGTGAATTGATGTCAGCCCTACTAAATTTGACCATTACAAGTCAGATAATTTTGTGCTAATTGAGAATAGGAACTCTGTTTAACAGAATGGCTCAGCTGACCACTTTGTACACAGAGGTACACAATAATGGAAGCTTATTTAGGACTGAATAGAAAAGCATTAAACTCACAAGAAATGTATACACATGCTTCTGTTGAAATAAGTCTGCGCTCTGGGTGTAGACTTAAGGATTTTTTTTTACTTTGAGAGAGATTATCAAGTAGTGATTATCATGCCAAATTTCCAACGTAATATGGAGTGGGATGGGACAGAAGACTAGTCTAAGATCTCAGAAGAATCGTGAGGAAGATTGAGAGAGGATCTAGTTAGGAGCATCCAAAAACTAAGTTTAGTGAGAACAATGGTTGCATATCCAGCACAAGACCTGCTGAGACTGTAATTCCCAACAACATGGTTGCACAATACAGAGATGTAATCAGACCATCCACTACAGCTCATTGTCACCTATTACAGGTTACTTAGTCAGGCCAAGAGCTGCAGACCTCAGCAAAGACAGCTAGTTTTCAGCACTTTGGTGCATAATGGACATCGTAGAATTCTCTACACATGTTGAAGGGAAAAACATCAGGAAATACATCAAAGGGAAATAATTTGGGAGCTTAACACCCCAGGGTACACATTCTATTGAAAGAACAGGCACGAAGGCAGAGGGGGTGGTTGGCTCTGTTGGTTTAAAAAAAAATGAAATCAAATCCTTTGAAAGAGGTGACATACTAAAGGATCAGAAGATGTAGAATCATTGTGGGAAGAGTTAAGGAACTGCAAGAGTTGAAAGATCCTGAGGGAAGTTATATATGGGCCTCTGAACAGTAGCCAGGATACAGGCCACAAATTACAACAGAGGATAGGAAATTTATGTCAAAAGGCAATGTTACAATAGCCATGGAGAACTTCAGTGTAGGTTAAATTGGGAAAATAAATCAGCTGGTGCTGATTTTGGATCCCAAAAGAGAGAATTTGTAGGCCACTAGGTGATCAGCTATTCTGGTTGGGTGTTGTAATCAACTGGTTTTGATTGGAGAGCTTGAGGTAAAGGAACCCTGAGAAGCCAGTGATCATAATATGTTAGAATTCACCCTGCTATTTGAGAGGGAAAGGCTAACATTAGATGTATAAATATTACATTGGACTAAGGGGAAATTGCAGAGGCATGAGGGAGGAGCCAGCCAAAGTTGAATGTAAAGGGCCACTAGCAGGGATGACAGCAGAGCTGCAATGGCTGGAACTTCTCAGAGCAGTTTGGAAAGTGCAGGTCAGATACATCTCAAAGAAGAAGTAGTCCAAATGCAAATGACACCACTGGTTGACAAGGGAAGTCAAAACCAACATAAAAACAAAAGAAAGGACATATAATAGAGTAAACAATAATGGGATGTTAGAGGATTGGAAGCTTTTAAAAATCAACAGAAGGCAACTAAAACAAGCCATAAGGAGTGAAAAGATGAAACATGAAGGTAAGGTAGCCAATAATATCAAAGAGGATAACAAATGTTCTTTCAGATATATAAAGAATAAAGTAGTAGATATCAAACTGCTGGAACTTGACACTAGAGAGGTAGTGACGCGGAATAAGGAAATGGTGAGTAAGTATTTTGCATCAGTCTTCACTCTAGCAGACACTCTACCAGTATACTGGATGTTTGCAAGTGTCAGGGAGCAGAAGTGGCCGTCGTTGCTATTACTAGGAAGAAGGTGCTTGGGAAGCTGAAAGGTCTGAAGGTAGATAAGTCACATGGGCCAGATGGTGTACACTCGAGGGATCTGAAAGAGGTGGCTGATGAGCTTGTGGAGGCTTTAGTAAAGATATTTCAAGAATCAATAGATTCTGACATGATTACTGAGGACTGGAAAATTGCAAATGTCACTGTACTCTTCAAGAAGAGAAGGAGGCAAAGAAAGGAACTTGTAGGACAGTTAGCCTGACTTCAGTAGTAGGGAAGATATTGGAGTTGATGGTTAAGGATGAGGTTTCAAGGTATTTGAAGGCATATGATAAAATTGGACAAAGTCAGTATGGTTTCCTTAAGGGAAAGTCTTGCTTGACAAACCTGTCGGATTTCTTTGAGGAAATATCAAGCAGGACAGACAAAAGAGAATTGGTGGATGCTGTGTGCTTGGATTTTCAAAAGGCCTTTTGCAAAGTGTCACACCTGAGGCTGCATAGCAGGATAAGAGCTCACAGCCTTTAGTTATAGACATTTCTTCTTTGTGAAAAGTTTCTATCTGTTCCTCTTGTAATTTAATTATTTCTCTAGGTCCCCTTCAGCCCATTCTACTCCAAGAGAAACAAACCCAGCCAATCCAAACTCTCCTTATCATTGAAATGGTCTACCCAGGAAATATACTGGTAAATCAGCTCCAGTGAAATCATGCCCTCTCTAGAGTGCGGGAACCAGAACTGCTCACAGTATTCCAGTTGTGGCCTAAGCAAAGTTTTATTATGTACCATAATCTCCCTGCTCTTGTATTATATGAAAAGTATCCCTTGTGCATTTTTCATCACCTAACTATCCATGCTGCCTCTTTCAGAGATTCTTTTGCATGCGGCCCTACCATTTTTTGTATGTATTTTTGCCTTACTTTCCTAAAATGCTTCACCTTACATTAACCAGAATAATTTCCTTCTACCATTGTTCTGCTCATCTTATCAATTCATCAGTACTATTCAGCAGCCAAAGACAAACTTCCTCACTCTCAATAGCATCACAACTTTTTGTGTCGGAAGTGAAAATATGAATTATGAGCAAAATGGCAAACAATGGGTTAAAGCAAAAGGAAACAAAAGGTTGAAACCCTGCATGAGGACTGAAGGTGTAGATGTGGAGATAGCCCATATAAAGGACAGAAAGGAAGGGGCAAGGGCTGGAAGATGAAAGATGCTACCAGCTGAGGATATACAAAAGGCTGGGTTATCATTGTGAAAATGGCAAGGTGGGGACCAGGGAATTGCAAGCTGACAAAATGGTGGAAGGCATGTGAGGTATTCTGGATATAGGTGGGAAGATATAGGTCAAGAGGAAACAGGATAGAGTCAAGTTCAGTGGAGCAAGAGGAGGCACAAACAATGGGCCTACCAGGACAGTCCAGTTTCTGGACCTTGGGTAAAAGATGGAAGTGGGAAATGAAGGGTTGAGGCAGTATCAGAAGGAAGTCTGTAGTGGAGATATCTCCTGATGTGATCAGAACTGTGATGGAGGGATATAGTGGCCTGGTGTTTGTTCGTTTGGACACGGTCCAAGAGTAGACATGAAGTGTCTGAAAACTGCTATCCTCAGCCTCTGCTTGGTAGAGCTCAGACAGCCAAAGGGTAGTGGTCAGGTCAATAAGACTTATTCTGGCTGAGAGGACTGTGACTGGTGTAATTCTGCAGTAATCTATACTGGATGAAATGTAGATGAATGGGTTTGTAAGTTTGCAGACAATACAGCCATTGGTGAAATTGTGGATAGTGTGGAATTCTGGCAAAAGATACTGTGGGATATAAATCAGTTGCACACATGGCCAGAGAAATGGCCAATATCTGGGAAAAGAATCAGCCAACTGGGAAGCGTTTCCTCTTAGGAGATCAAATATAAAGACATGGAACACCATTAATGACAAGACCCTTAAGAATGTAAGCATGCAGAGGAATCTTGAGGTCGGGGACCATCACTGGCTGAAATTGGCTACACATGTTAATAAGGTGGTAAAGAAGACATATGTCATGCTATCCTTTATTAGTTAAGGAACTAAGTTTAAGTACTGGGAGGTTATGTTACAGCTTCTAACTAGGCTGCAACTGAATTGCACTTATTTCTGGTCGCCCATTATAGGAAGGATGCTTTAGAGAGGCGGGAGAAGGGGTTTACCTGTAACAAGAGAGCTATGGATGGTGGTGAACCCAAGTGTAGAGTAAGGTCTAGGATTATCTCAGACTTGAAATAAACATAATAACACAAACAAAATCCAAAGACAAATCCACAAACAGCAGTACTAGAAATGGAACTCCTATGATTGAGCACTGAGTGCTCAGCACAAGCCCTTTAAATACACATTTTCCATGAAGGTATGTGGCAGGCAATAATTGGCAGTCTGAGTCTTAAAGGGACAGCAGTAGCTAACCCACACTAGGGGATCGGATCACCAAAACTTGGATGCCTACCACTACTCAGTTGGGACTATGACGTTACCAGGATGCTGCCTGGATTAGATGGCATGTGCTACAAGGAGAGGTTGGATAAACTTGGGTTGTTTTCCCTGGAATGTTGGATGCTGAGAGGAGATCTGATAGGAGTTTGTAAAATTATGAGACATAGATACAGTAGATAGACAACCATCATCTTTTTCCCCCCAGGGTAGAAATGTCTAAATCCAGAGGGTATGCATTTAAAGTGAGAAGGGGTAAGTTCAAATGACATGTACAGGGCATTCTTTTACACAGGGAGTGGTGGGTGTCTGGAGCATGCTGCCAGGGGTGAAATAGAGGAAATTACAATAGGGACATTGAAGAAGCTCTTAGATAGGCACATGAATGTTCAGAAAGTGGAAGGATATCGATATTGTGTAAGTAGAAAGGATTAGTGTAGGTGGGTGTTTGATTACTAATGTAACTAGTTCAGCACAACGATGTGGGCTACAGAGTTTGTTTCTCTGCTGTGCTTTTCTGTGTTTCACAACAGCACTCACTGTGGGTGGGTTTGATGACAAGCAATTGGAAATGGAAAGGTCAAGAGGGTAAAAGGGCAGAGTACAGTGTCCATGAGGAAGAAGAGTGCCAAAGATATGAGAAAGAGTCATCAGCGGGGGGTGAGGACTTCTTGCCAAAAAGTCAATGGAAGAGGTTGAGGTTATGTGAGAAGAGTTCAGTATGCAAGTGCAGACAGAGGGCTGCTGACTCCTCCAAAAGTTTCAGTTTTTACTCTAGTTTTGACCAATTGCAGTCTCTTTTGTCTCCAGCTTATGAATCGTACCTTCCATCTAAATCACACTGCTAGGGAAGAAGGAGGGGAGGGCGAGATGAGCAGAGCAAGCAGTCATTAAGGGAGTGCTCCCCTGGAGAAGGCAGAAAGAAGAGGTGAAAGGAAGATGTGACTGCTGGTGAGATCATGTTGGAACTGGCTCAAGTGATGAAGCATGATATGTTGGACGCAAAGTTCACTCTGAAAGGTGAGGACAGAAGGGACTCTTTTCTGTTCTGTCTTTGGACAAGTAGGGTTGGAGCAGGCATACAGGAAATGGAGGAAATACGTGTGAGAGCACCATCATCTATGGAAGTTGGCAAACCATGTTTCTGGGAAAAGAACATTTCATAAGCAATGTATACACAGATCCCAAAATCACCCAGGCCTCACTATCTCTATCATTTCATAGTTTGAAAAATATTTGGATCCTTCATATTCTGGTGCAAAACACACCACATGTGTATCCATTTCTTAAATTTTGGGCACCTTCAACTTTCCTTTGCAATAGTGACCTCCAATCTACACCACTCAGGTTGCCAAATGTTGTATCATATAAACATGTAAATATGCAAATCATATAAACAGAAATAACACATTGCTCAGTGGATTTGAGAAATTCCAGGCACCCATATTCATGCAATTTTGGATGTGCTGGATATAAATATTAAATTCGGAATATTAAATGTGGGCAAGACACCCAAAGAACAGCAAGCAGTTAGCTTTGCACACTAGGGAATGTGATGTGACATTGGGATGAATGGCAAGGAAGGTTCCCAGGATAGGGGCCAACATTAGGAATCCCTCCCCACTGATCTCCCTCCTGGCGCTTATCCGTGTGAGCGGAACAAGTGCTACACATGCCCTTACACTTCCTCCCTTACCACCATTCAAGGCCCCAGTCAGTCCTTCCAGCTGAGGCAACACTTCACCTGTGAGTCGGCTGGGGTGATATACTGCGTCCGGTGCTCCCGATGTGGCCTTCTATATATTGGCGAGACCCGACGCAGACTGGGAGACAGCTTTGCTGAACACCTACGCTCTGTCCGCCAGAGAAAGCAGGATCTCCCAGTGGCCACACATTTTAATTCCACATCCCATTCCCATTCTGACATGTCTATCCACGGCCTCCTCTACTTTAAAGATGAAGCCACACTCAGGTTGGAGGAACAACACCTTGTATTCCGTCTGGGTAGCCTCCAACCTGATGGCATGAACATCGACGTCTCTAACTACCGCTAATGCCCCACCTCCCCTCGTACCCCATCCGTTATTTATTTTTATACACACATTCTTTCTCTCGCTCTCCTTTTTCTCCCTCTGTCCCTCTGACTATACCCCTTGCCCATCCTCTGGGTTCCCCCCACCTTATCTTTCTCCCCGGACCTCCTGTCCCATGATCCTCTCATATCCCCTTTGCCAATCACCTGTCCAGCTCTTTGCTCCATCCCTTCCCCTACTGTCTTCTCCTAAAATTTTGGAATCCTCCCCCCCCCCCCCCACTTTCAAATCTCTTACTAACTCTTCCTTCAGTTAGTCCTGACGAAGGGTCTCGGCCTGAAACGTCGACTGTACCTCTTCCTAGAGATGCTGCCTGGCCTGCTGCCTTCACCAGCAACTTTGATGTGTGTTGCTTGAATTTCCAGCATCTGCAGAATTCCTGTTGTTTGCGTTAGGAAGCTAATACTAGGAGTATGCATTTCAGATCTTCTAGGGGAGAACCCCAGGCAATATGCAGTACTAGAACAAACTAACAGATAAGGGTTGCAAATACTCAACACATAAGAGCTTCAGTACAGAGAAGAACCAAATTAATGTCTCATTAAAACTGAAGTGTCAACCCTGCCTCCAATCTCCACAGAAGATGAGCATGTTCAGCAGTCTGCAATATTTTGGTGATGAAGATGTTCCAACACAATATTGAAAGTAGAAGTAAATTATCTATTTGGAGCCAGAAATAGGAATAGTGGTGTTCGAATAGGAATGACAATTGCAGGAAGACTCTGGTAGGAGTAATAGGTAATGAACGATTTATTAAGTAACGTCTAATTTTAATTCAGAAAGTAATTGGGGACGAAGGCAGAACCAGGAATCCTTGAGGCTGGCAAGGTAAATCCCAGAAAACCAGTGCAGGGTCTCACTCAAGAGCCAATAGTAGAGGGAAATTCCATCCAGAAAACTGGCTGTTAATCTCTACAAGAGACATCACTGTACTGCGGGAGATGAGAATCAAAGTACATTTGCTTGTAGCACTCCATGGAATTTTGACCTTGTTGAATATGAATTTTGTGAATATGGGTGAAATCCCAATTTATTATGTCTAAGGGCTGTGACCTGAAAAGGTGAAGACCAACTTTTGGAAATGAGACAAGCCCAGGTTGCTCAATTTTAACCAAAATGGATATAAGAGATGAAATGGTCTCCTAAAAAGTTGCAATTTTTTATGATGTTCAGAATGTAATCAAATAAATGGGCATTATCATTCGATGGAAAACAGAGCTAATGTAACAGAAAACCAGATTGTTAGCATCACAAGAAACTCAGGTGGTTCAGCCAGAAAAATTCAAGAACCCACATCTGTTCCTGACTAAACTTCCAAAAGCAATAGAGATTTCCTATGAACAAGAGTTTTTCTCAGTTATTCCAACTTTCTACTTGTCAACAAAAGTATCACATTTAAGAACTCATAAACTTAAAAATCCAAACACGAGACAGATATTTTTATCATCTGGGTGCCAGATGGATAATTGTCCCTATATTTGAACCAGCAGGAATGAGAGAACTTTAACAAAACTCTCTGCTAAACTTTTCACTGGGTTTGAAGCATTGTCTTCTGCTATTACGAAGATGTATTCTCTAGTCACATAAACACCAGGAATTGAGCAAATACTTGACTAGGATGCAACAACTGGTTGCACGCAATTGTAGATTTTTTTAAGTCTGCCATTACAAATTTAAAATGGCTTTAGTAGGCCAAATACAGCTCAATGTTGTTTGTTTTAATTGCAATTAATTGTCAAAAGCATTTTATCAAGTATCCTAATCCAAAAACAATCAAGTCAATAAAAAGAGAAAGACTACTTGGCTTATTCCATTATTCATTATATATTATTTATTTAACCCTTTAATCCAAGGTATGATTCTCAGAGCGCTACCAACAGATCATCCAAGTTAAGTTTGTTCTTTTTGTGGTTTACGGGCAAGCTAAACTTAATACTCTGGTTAGGATCGAACTACTACCTTCTGCAGATGAAATTTGGATGAAGGGTCTTTGACTTGAACCATTGATTCTGTTCCTCTTCCAACAGATACAGCCCAACTTGCTGCATGATACCAGTGCTTTCTGCTTTATTTTAGATTTCCAACATCTGCATTTTTTCAGTGCTCTCTACAAATGGCAAATCAAACACTTGATGGAATATTCTGGGGTCTGGTCATACTAAATGGACACCTCTTCCCTTGAAATTCACTATTGATGGATTCCACAAAGCAAAGCTATGCTCCACTTTCGGTGTGCTTGGAGTACAGTAAGATGAATGCATTGATGGGAAAGGAAACACAGATCTTGCCCTTCGTTACTATCTGGTATAAAAATGTGCATGAGGGATGACAAGATTAGACCTTCTGCTAACAACACAAACTAGCAGAATTAGCAGTTTGTTTGCCTTGGTCAATGTTCTGTCAAAATCCAGACAGCTGGCTTTTTTCTGATTGAATTAAAACACTCCAATGGTCTTCTGGAATGTGCCTTGGAAAATATTAATTGATTGGACAAAGATGCACCTCCTCTCCTACTAATTGAAATAAAAATAGAGAATAATGTAAATGCTTATCAGTTCAGACAGTATCTGAGGAGATAGAAATAGGGACAATATTTCAACTCCATGAATTTTCATCAGAACTGAGAAAGGTTTGAAATTAATTGTTTCTAAGATCTCTAATTTATGATAAAAGGCTGTTGGCCTGAAATATTGACCCTGTTTTAATAGTTATTTAATCAGTTTATTCTACATCAGCCCTTGAAAGAAAGTATGCATCTGCATAATATCTTTTGCTTGTTCAGGACATCTGAAACTACGTTGTATACAGTTAAATATATTTAATCATCTTTAATTGTATGACCTATCAGAGATTTTTATCAGAATGCTGTGTACACAGGACCTTCAGCATTGTCAATGAACCATCCAACAATCTCTTTCACCCCTTTCCACCAGCCAGGAGGTATTAAGACAAAACAGTTAGGATGGGAAACAGCTTCTTCCCCTGGGGCCATAAGATTACTGAACTCCCTGCCACCACCCAGGTCTCATCACATATGAAATGCCAGTAGCGTTATACTGCTTACTTTTTAACTTGTGTCATAAATTCACCTTTTTATTTATTAATTTATTTGTGGTAATATTACTTTATATGTTGTGTGTGAATTTTATGTACTGTGTTGTGCACCTTGGTCTGGAGGAATGTTGTTTGCTTTGGCGGTTTACATGTGTGTGGTTGAATGACAATAAACTGAACTTGAACTTGAAATATTTTAGCAGGCTTGTTAGTGCTGTACTAAAGGCTAAATTTCAGCCAATGTTTGCACAATGATTTCCCACAAAGAACAATGAAGTAAATGATAGGATCATCTGTTTAACATGGTGGCTGAGAGATGGGACTTCAAAATAATCTTACACCCCTTCAGTGCTCCATAGTAGTACCAGGTCAGATTATTTACTCACATTTCTGGACATGAATCCACAATGTGGTGATTCCATCATGCTAACAATGACCGAAGGCTAATTGCAAAGACTTAATAATGGAAATTTAAAACATGACATGTTGGAGTTGTAACAGAGTTCAAATGAATAAAAGAAACTCTGGACCCTTGCCTTCCAAGGATACCTGCTAGAAGGGATTATTTATTTAGAGAACAGGTCTTTCTGGCCCAACAAGCTTAAATCCCAAGTAACCCTCCTATACTAACCCTACTCTAATCACAGGACAACATACAATGACAAATTAACCTACGAACTGGTACATCTTTGGACTGCAAGAGGACACTGGAGTACCTGAAAGAAGCCCACACGGTTCATGGAGAGAATATACAAACTCCTTTACAGATGATGCTGGAATTGAACTCAGAACTCCAGGATGCTCCAAGCTGTAACGTGTTGAACTAACCTTTACGCTATCATGATGCATCTTTTTTCTCCTCATGTGGACTTGTTGTAGACTCAGTGGTAGTGGTTATTTATCATGACTGGACAACAATTCTAATATCATATACTGTGTGGGTGAGTGCATGCCTTCAAGAGTATACTGGACATACACAAACCAGAAGCCGTGGATGAACCAGAGATATGCAGTCTGCTGAGAGCCAGATCTGTGACGTTTAAGACAGGTGATTCAGAACTCTGCAAGGAGTCCAAGTACAACCTCCGGAGGGGTATCATAAGAGGGAAAAGCAATTCCGAGTGAAGTTAGAGACAGAATTCAATGTACATCAGCTTTGAGAAGGATTGCAGGCCATTACTTCCTACAAAGTGAAATCTAACATCACAAATGTCTATGACGCTTTACTCCCTTATGAGCTGAGCGTCTTTTATGTACCCTTTCAAATGGAGACTAAGATTCTATCTGTATGAATTCCTGAAGCATCTAGCAACCCTGTGATATCTGTCTCAGAACATTCTTCAAAAAGGTGAATCCTCGAAAGGTGTCAGGCCCTGAAGTTGTATCCGGTAGGGCACTGAAAACTTGTGCCAGCTAACTGGTAGGAGTGTTCAATGACATCTGCAATATTCATCTGCTGCAGCCTAAGGAGTGACAATTATACCCATGCCTCAATGACTATCACCTATTACCAGCCACATCTACCGTGATGAAATGCTTTGAGAGGTTGATCATGGCTAGAATTAACTCCCGCTCAAGTATGGACCTGGACCCATTGTAGTTTACCTATCTCCCACAACAGGTCTACAGCAGATGCAATCTCACTGGATTTTCACTCACCTTTGGACCATCTGGACAACAGCAATATTTACACCAAGCTTCATTTTATTGATTACAGCTCAGTGTTCAACACAGTCATCTCCTCAGTACTAATCAGCAAGCTTTTAAACCTGAGCTTCTGTCCTTCCATCTGCAATTGGATCTTTGACTTCCTCATTGGGAGATCACAGTCTCTAGGGATTGGTAATAACATATTTTCCTCGCTAAGGGTCAGCACAGGCACACCTCAAGGATGGGTGTTTAGCCTGGGACTCTACTCTCCCTATACTCGTGACTGTGTGGCTAGGCATAGCTCAAAGGCTATCTTGAAATTTGCCAATGACACAACTGCTGTTGGCAGAATCTCAGTTGGTGACAAGGAGGCATACAGGAGTGAGGTAGATCAGCTGGTTGAGTGATGTCACAACAACCTTGCACTCAATGTCTGTAAGACCGATCTCCCCCTCCCCCTCCCCCTCCCACTTTCAAATCTCTTACTAGCTCTTCTTTCAGTTAGTCCTGACGAAGGGTCTCGGCCCAAAACGTTGACTGTACCTCTTCCTAGAGATGCTGCCTGGCCTGCTGCATTCACCAGCAACTTTGATGTGTGTTGCTTGAAATTCCAGCATCTGCAGATTTCCTCGTGTTTGCAAGGAATTGATTGTTGACTTCAGGAAGGGAAAGTCGGGAGAACACACACCAGTCCTCATCAAATGGCCAGCAGTGGAAAGGCTAACCACCTTCAAGTTCCTACATGTCCTCATCTCTGAATATTTATCCTGGACCCAACATTGATGCAGTTATGAAGAGGACATGCTTATGGCTATATCTCATTAGGAGCCTAAGGAGATTTGGTATGTCACCAAAGACTCTAGCAAATTTCTACAGATGTACAATAGAGAGCATTCTGCCTAGTTGCATCATCATCTGGTCTGGAAGTTCCAAGGTGGAGGATCAGGAAAAGCTGCAGTCGGTTTTTGAATCAGTCAGCTCTATCATGGTACAAGCCTCCCCACCTAAAGAGCACATCATCAACAGAGGGTGCTTCAAGAAGGTGTCATCCCTCATTAAAGACCCTCACCATCCTGGACATGCCCTCTTTTCATTGCCACCATCAAGGAGGAGGTACGGGAGCCTGAGTACACACACTCAACATTTTAAGAACAGCTTCTTCCTCTCTGCCATCAGATTTCTGATCAGTGCACAAATCCATGAACCTTACCTCAGTATTTTCCTCTCGTTTTGCATTATTTATTTATTTATATATATATTGCCTGTTGTAATTTATAGAAATTTTTAGACCATAAGTCTACAAGACATAGAAGCAGAATTAGGTCATTCAGCATTCCTTTTCTGTGTCAGAATTCCATTATGGCTGATTTATATTCCCTCTCAACCCCATTCTCCTGCCTTCTCCCTGTAACAGAGACTGATATGTTCTTGATTTGTAAAGGTGTCAACCCCTGTAACGGTTGACACCTTTACAAATCAAGAACATATTAATCTCCACTTTAAGTATACCCAATGATTTGGCCTCCATAGCCACCTGTAGCAATGAATTTCACAGATTCACCACCATCTGGCTAAAGAAATTCCTCCTCATCTCAGTGCTAAAGGGACATCCTTGTATTCTGAGGTCCTGCCCTCTGGTCCTAGATTCCCCACTGCAGGAACCATGCTCCCTATGTTCACACTATCAAGGCCTAAGTATAGGCTCAGACCCATTAAAAGCTCTCCATATGTTAACACTTTCATTCCGGAATCATTCTTGTGAATCTCCTCTAGACCCTCTTCGATACCACAACATCCTTTCATATATAAGGAGACCAAAACTGCTCAAAATACTGCAAGTATGGTCTGACCAATGCCTTATAAAGCCAATGAAAATTGAATGCTAACATACCACTTGTCTTCCTTACCATGATGCAACCTACAAGTTGACATCAGGAAATCCTGCACTAGGATTCCCAAGTCCCTTTGCTCCACGGATTTCCGTATTTTCTTCCTATTTAGTAACTAGTCTACATCTTTATCCTTTCTACCAAAGTGTATGACCATTCAGATCCCAACACTGTATACATCAGCCACTTCCTTGCCCTTCCTCAAAATCTGTCTAATTCCTACTGCAGATCCCCTGCTTCCCCAACACTACCTGCCCCTCCACCAATTTTTGTATCATCCATAAACTTGGCTACAAAGCTATCAATTCCATCATCCAAATCATTAACATATATTGTGAAAAGAAGCAGTCTGAACACCAACTCCTGCAGAATCCCACTAGTCACCAGCATCCAATCAGAAAATGCCCCTTTATTCCCACTCTTTGCCTCCTATCAGTCAGCCAATCTTCTATTTTTTCCTTTAATACCATGGGCTCTTATCTTGTTTAGCAGCCTCATGTGTGGAACTTTGTCAAAGTTCTTCTGAAAATCCAATTAAACAACATCTGCTGACTCTCCTTTGTTGATTGTGCCCACTATTACCTCAAAAATTCAAACAGATTTGTCAGGCAAGATTCCCCTTAAGGAAACCCTCTGACTTCAGCCTATTTTACCATGTGTCTCCAAGTATTCTGAAACCTCATCATTAGTCATGGGCTCCAAGATATTCCTAACCACTGAAGTCAGGCTAACTTGTCAATAATATCTTGTCTTTTGCCTTCCTCCCTCCCTAAGCATGGAAAAACATTTGCAACTATCCTGTCATAGAGTCATTGACACTACAGCAGAGAAACAGACCCTCCAGTCCATCTAGTCTGTGCTAAAGTATTCCGCCGCCTAGTCCCATTGGCATGCACCTGGACAATAGTCCTCCATACCCTGACCATCGATGTACCTATCCAAATGTTTCTTAAATGTTGAAATTGAACCCTCATCCACCACTTATACTGGCAGCTCATTCCACACTCTAACCACACTCTGAGTGAAGAAATTCCCCATCACGTTCTCCTTAAACATTTCACCTTTCGCCCTTAACCCATGACCTCTAGTTCTAGTCTCACCCAACCTCATTGGAAAACTCTGCTTGCATTAACCCTATCACATTGTGGGCTGAAGGGCCTGTATTGTGCTGTAGGTTTTCTATGTTTCTATACCCCTCATTATTATGTATACCTCTATCAAATCTCTCCTCATTCTCCAATGCTTTAGGGAATAAAGTGCTAACCTATTCAACCTTCATCTATAACTCAAATTCTCAAGTCCCAGCAAAATCCTTGTAAACTTTCTCTGCAATCTTTCAATCTTATTTATATCTTTCCTGCAGATTTCAGTCCTCAGGAACAATTTCAGAATCTAGTGATTCTTGGAAGATCATTACTAATGCCCCCACAATCTCTTCTGCTACCTCTTTCAGAACCCCAGGTGTAGTCCATCCAGTTCAAGTGACTAACCTACCATGAGACCTTTCAGCTTCTCAAGCACCTTCTCCTTAGTAATAGCACCTACATTCACTTCCGCCCCCGATACTCCTGAATATCTGGCATATTGCTGGTATCTTCAACAGTGAAGGCTGGTTCCTATTAAAATTATGGTGCAAGAAAAACTTTTTAAATTTAGTTGTGAATGTGGAACAGGCCCTTCCAGTCAATGAGCCGTGCTGTACAGTAACCCACCTATATAATGTTAGCCTCTTCATAAGGCAATTTCCAATGGACAATAAACCTAGTAACTGTTATTTGGACTGTGCGAAGAAACAGGAGTACCCCGTGGAAACCCATACAGTCATGGAGAGAACATACAATCTTGTTAGATTATCATCTGTTTGGCAGCAGTACTCTGGTACTTCTCCCAAATTATATCCCCTTCATGTGTAAACTGCAACAGTAAGTGACTAGATTATTCGAGCAACACACATCAAAGTTGCTGGTGAACGCAGCAGGCCAGGCAGCATCTCTAGGAAGAGGTACGGTCGACGTTTCAGGCCGAGACCCTTCGTCAGGACAACTTTGATGTGTGTTGCTTGAATTTCCAGCATCTGCAGAATTCCTGTTGTTTGAGGTTATTCGAGCATTTGGGGTTGGCAACTGAGCTCAGTCCTGTTCTCACACAGCACTTTTATCTTTGTAACTGGTAGCGTCACAGAGTTAAGATACATTTCCTGGTCTATGTCATGCAGCTGTACATTGGCCGCATACTTTCACGAGGGAAGTTTTGTGCCTTGATGGTTTCTACAAGTTTCTAAATGATGAATAACAACAATCCAGAAAATTAAAAAGAAAACACAGTAGATATTGTTTGTGCACTTCATTATTTCTGTTCACCCCATGAGCATGTAAATATCTTTACCTCAATGTGATTATATGGTAACAATGTCCTATATTATTGAGGGATTTCTTAAATATATCTCACTCCCTTATGTTAGCATATACATCAGAGCAGATGTTAAATAGAAATAAACATTTACAATGCACAAGAACAAAAGAAGTTTGTAGTGGATCCACAAAATATACTTTACGTTTTTACAAATTGTTCCCATGCTGTAGAAATATAAGAACAAAATGAGTTCCTTTCAAGCTTCTTGCCAAAACCATGGGCATTGTTCTGTGTATTGGAAGATGTTCATACTCACATGGGACAAACAACACAAATCACAAGTAAAGCCTCCGCAGAGCATTTCCTAATGAGAATGTGTGGGAAACTGCCTCTAATCAAGGTAATTGTCTTTAATTAGACACCAGAGGCACATCTATTTATGAGTCCGATGGCAGAAAAACAAGCCTCACCTTCCAGTTAATGGCATGTACTTGCATTGTTCATATCGTAACAGGCAAGGCTTCTAGCCTAATTAGAACCATTCCACCTAAGATTATAAGGTGATAGTTTTGTGAAAAGAGACCAAGAGAAAACAGTTCTCCACGTATCAGAACTATTGGGGTGGATGTGCTTTGATTCTAATTCTCATGTTGTTACTTCACAGGGAAGGGCACATAAGTGAAACAATCTCAAGAAAATTACTGGCTTTGAGATGACTTCTGGTGTACGTAGAGCCAAAGAAAACTAGTCTGCTGCATAGCTTCATATCAATGGTATTGCATAATCAAATTTCCAAAACCTGAACATCAAGATATAAGAGTATGGGTGGTATGTGATGAACAACTGCACATTCATTGATTTTCATTCATTTCTGCCTCAAAGGTAAATCTGTTAACAATGTCATAGACTAATTTACTCTGTGAGAACTTAACATTTTAAGTTGGCGTGAGTCTGGTGAGCAAAGTTAGAAATGGTAGATAGAAACGAAAAAGTAGTAAACTCATTCTTGCTCGGTTCCATTTTGGGTGGCTTTTCAGCTTGAGGTAGATGTGGTCATAAGTATGTGTTGCTCCCTAAAACACTGCTGGAACGAATGAGCTAGATCAATGGCTACAGATTAAGGCTTTCTGAGCCAAAGTACATCAGGGGGCATTTTCAGAGATGATCAGTCGCCCTGACCGCTTTGTGCTAAGACAGCCTCAATGTGGCGGGTGAGCTGTAGACTGAGATTGGACAGGTCTGACAGCAATAGCCATGGGCAGAAACAAAACAAGCTGAAAAATAGAAAAGGAAAATTCAGAGGCCTAGTCACATCTGGATTTTATCATCTCTTTTTTTTTCTGGGTAGTATTACACTAAACAATTATCTGCAGATCAGGAGACAGTGGGGACTTTAAAGCACTGAATTACAGAGAAAATTTGAGGAGATGAAAAGCAGCACATGCATCCCATCATTCTAATGAAATCAGCCTGACAGTCATACCATGGCACTCAGGCATTGTCCTAACTATTACTGAAACAACATGCAGCAAAGGGAGCTTCTTTTTATCTCATAAAACTAAAATAAAATAACGAATGGGAAACAGCTGCAGAAAATTGTAAACAATCTTCATTGATCAGTGCAGTGGGCTTCACCTTCAGAGGCTGTGTCTAACCCCCTTCAACCCACCCCCACCAAACCACCATCTCGCGCTATTCCATTTACTCTTCTGTGTCCAATAAAAGCAACGGCTCGGCTCTGGTCAATATTTACAGCACTCTCAGCCTGTGGATCCAGCAGTTAGCCGAACAAGTCAGCAACTGATTAAAATCAATTTGATTCGCTGCACCGTTCCCCAGACAGAAAGAGAGCGTGATGGGTTTTGATGCAGTAACCCGTGGGTGTATCATTATTCTCTGGCTATGCCACAGTGCAGCAATCATCCCTAACTGCGACTGTCTCCAGAGGAGGTTCCCTTGGCTTCGTCTATGCTTAGTACTCTTGGCTTTTCTCTCATTAAATCATGGCAGGTCAAAGAAAAGCCGCCTGTTGTGAACCTGGAGCAGGAAGGAATGAATTGATAATGAGCCATGATACACTGCATTGCTATTCAGTACAGAGCTTTATATATTCTTCATGTACCCAAGAGAAACTAATTCCTTTCTCTGCTGCCCAGTCTTCTAAGAGACTTTTAATCGAAAAGAAGATCAAACATTAGCAAAATTAATTTCAGTCTGATATTACAATAAGCATCTTTTGTCATATTTTGCCATAAGAGCACCAAGTAAAATTAATTATCTAAATTCTTATGAACTAAGGGGACCACAGACAAACATTTAATTAATTAATATAATAACACTCCAAATACACATATTGTTATAACAAAGCCAGCAATTTTTTATGCTGTTTTGAAGTAATGTGCATAAACACCCTGAAGTGAAAATGCTGGGATACAGTTACAAGTAGTTATAACAAATGGAATTTTAAAAAACACCTCAAAGAATGGACAACAAGGAGAGAAATGGTTTAGAAAAATGACTTCACATGAATTGTACAAAAATACAATCTACATTATACAAATCAAATACATTCATTCTAAATAAACATAAATATTTTATTAGTTACAATGGTTTATGCTCCTAAACCAACAAGGTGCTACTCTGTAAAGTGCAGTGGGATTGGTAAGTTTTCCAGGCAAGGAGTAGTATATTGCTTTTATTTTCAGTGTTCAACATTTTATAATCTTACTTCAAAACTAACAATTACAAATTTGGACCTTTATGAAATTTGATGCACACAAGGTTTGTTTTACTTCTTTTTGGAAGGACATTAAAAATTGTTGCAGAATGAACTGTTTAACTTTTGGAAGAAATGAAGCAAGGATAATTTCCATAGTTCACACAGAAAAAAATACAGAACCACCAGTTTGAAAATAGCAAATAGTATAGATTATACTTGCCCAGAATTTTACGAATCCTTGTTGGACACAGTCTGTATTGCCTACTATTTCAGGTATAAGCAGATCTCTTCAATCAGCCTAAAAACTGGACATTGGAAATAACTTACCAAAGGTCAATAGTAGGGCTTTTCCTATGAGTCAATTTTGAGTTTAATTACTGCTCTGGATACTTGACTCACCATATAGACTGACATTTCAGGTCTAGTACTGCAGGCATGCTGCTTTTTCAGCACTGTTGTTTTTCAAAGCAGAATCAGAATCAGAATCAAGTTTATTTTATCACTGGCATGTTCATGAAATTTGTTAACTTAGAAGCAGCAGTTGAATGCAATACATATTATAGAAGAAGAGGGAAAATAAATACAAAGTAAATAAATCAATCAATTATGGTATACATATATTGAATAGATTAAAAATCAAGCAAAAAATTGAAATAACATATATTTAAAAAGTGAGGTACTGTTCATCTGTTCAATGTCCATTTAGGAATCGGATGGCAGAGGGGAAGAAGCTGTTCCTGAATCGCTGAGAGTGTGCCTTCAGGTGTCTATACCTCCTACCTGATGGTAATAGTGAGAAAAGGGCATGTCCTGAGTGCTGGAGGTCCTTAATAATGGACGTTGCCTTTCTGAGACACCACTCCTTGAAGATGTCCTGGGTACTTTGTAGGCTCGTACCCAAGATGGAGCCGACTAAATTTACAACTCTTTGCTGCTTCTTTCGGTCGTGTGCAGTAGCCCCCCACCCCCATACCAGACAGTGATGCAGCCTGTCAGAATGCTCTCTACAGTACATCTATAGAAGTTTTTGAGTGTATTTGTTGACATGCAAGTTTCTTCAAACTCCTAATGAAGTATAATCGCTGTCTTGCCTTCTTTATAACTACATCGATATGTTGGGACCAGGTTAGGTCCACAGAGATCTTGACAGCCAGGAACTTGAAACTGCTCACTTTCTCCACTTCTGATCCCTCTGAGGATTGGTATGTGCTCCTTTGTCTCACTCTTCCTGAAGTCCACAATCAGCTCTTTTGTCTTACTGATGTTGAGTGCCAGGTTGTTGCTGCGACACCACTCCACTAGTTGGCATATTTCACTCCTGTACGCCCTCTCGTCTCCATCTGAGATTCTACCAAAAACTTAATCCAAAATCTTCTCTCTCAGATGGATACAAAAAATATCTCTTAATATTTACCTCTCAACCTCCACTACTAAAATGGTCTTTCTGGTCTTGGTATTGTTATGAATTCCTTATCACGAAAAATTGACTGTCATGTCTCCTCTAATTATAACAGACGCTGAAAGGTATGCTGCTTGTAGGAGATTTGGAGTAGTAATAAACTTCTTGGCCTTCTGCTGTTCAATAAGATAATGGCTGTCAGCTAATGTAACTACACTACCTGACTTTGCTTTCATATCTCTTAATGCTGTTGGTTGAGCAAATTCTATCAACATTAATTATAAAATCAACAACTGGTTTCATCAATTCTCATTTATGGTTCCTTAATGTTGTCAGAGCTGGGGGAGGTAGTAGGGATCAGCTCCCACTACCTATTAAATGCACCCTATGGCATGTGTTTTAAATAGGCTCTGACAACCAAGTCCAGTTCCTGGCCTTAATGTATGGCTTAGCTACTAAACCCAGTGGAACCGTTTCTACTAACAGAAGGGGCAAAGGCATGTTACTGGCACCTTAAAACCAATGGCTTTGGACAGATAGGGCTTGTCAGCCGTGGTTGTCAACCAATCTAGGATATGGAAAACTCAGATGTCAAAACTCCACTGCCTTGCAGCTATATCTACTCATGGGGAAAGCCTCATGAGTAAACCCCGAGGAAAACTCTGGAGCTGGGATCACCTAAGGCATTCCTACATTGAGTTCAACTCTGACTGACAACTCCTGTGGCACTGCAGGTGCCATACTGCCTTGGTTTCTGCTTCTCTTTTCCATTCATCAGCTGGGTGGAGAGAGGCAGGCCTGCTGCATGGACAACAGCTTGTTCTCCATATCATACTGCCTTGGCTTGCATATCACACAGACAGCATGGAAGCAGCATTCATGGTCAACCTCGACCAACAGAGGGCCTGAATATGGAAAGGAAATCCAAATGTCTATCACTACCTCTATGTATGAACCTCACTCCAAAAAGGTATGAATCTTACTTGTAGACTATGACCCCTATTCTTAGACCAGCTGAAACAGACTACACTATCAGTTCTGATTGAAAGATGATAAATTCGGTAGAAGCCACTCTAATTTTTGCAGTCTCTGCTTATATCTTTTGAGACTGCACGTCATTTTGAAAACTCTACATTTTACCCCTCCAGAAGCAATATGCATCTTCTTCGCTCTGTTACCTAGAACTGCTCACAAGACTCCAGATTTGTCTAATCAGGAACAGTAAAGCTGTTACACAACCTCAGCACCACACCCCCCTTCCATTACCAAATTCCCCACCCACCCCATTTTTTCTACTGTTTCAATAAAAAAACAGCAGCTATTCAATAGTCTTTTTGATTATATGACACTTTAATTAATAATTTACATTGATGACTACTGTTTCTAATTTCATTCCATTTAGAAAGTACCCTAGTTCTTTCTTTACAGACGTCATATTTGTTTATATTGAAATCCATTCCCCATAGCTTTTCACATTTGCTTAATCTTTAATATTTATTTATTTATTGAGATACAGTGAGAAGTAAGTCTTTCCAGCCCCTTGAACCGCACCACCCAGCAATCATGGGACAACTTGCAATCAGCAGTGACCTACCAACCAGAATACCTTTGGATTGTGGCAGGAAACAGGAGCACCTGAAGGAAGTCCACGTAGTCACAGGGAGAACATACAAACTCCTTTCAGGCAGTGGCGGGAATTGAACCCGGGTCGACTGTACTGTAAAGCATTGTGCCAACCATGACACTGCCGTGCCATCTCAATATCTGCTTGTGATTTAATATTAAATCTACATCACTTACTGTGCTGCATCGCTTATCTGGCATCACTGATAAGCATTGATAAGTGCTTATTTATAAGTGCATTGATATGTGGACATCCTATCACCTCAGTATTTATAGCTACACTGAAAAGTTAAGCCCCTTTATAGGACACCTCCAAATACACCCAATGGCTCCTTTATTGGATACCAGAGTGTATATTTGCGGTAGTAGCCACTGAGTGTATATTTGCGGTCTTCTGCACTTCAAGGTTCAACTTGTTGTGCGCTGGAAATGCACTTCCGCACACCGCTGTTGTAATGCATGATTATTTGAGTTACCATTGCCTCCCGTAGCATGAACCAGCCTGCCCATTCAACCCTGACCTCTCTCACTAACAAGGCTTTTTCACCCTCAGAACTGCTGCTCACTGAATTTTTTTTTTTGTTTTTCAAAACATTCTCTGTAAACTCTAGGGAGTGTTGTGTGTGAGAATCCCAGGAGATCAGCAATTTCTGAGAATATTCAAACCACCCTTCTGGCACCAATGATGAATTCATGATCAACGTAGCAGTAGGCTAGACAAGGGAGATGCAGTGGATATTGTATATTTGGATTTTCAGAAGGCCTTTGACAAGGTGCCACACATGAGGCTACTTAACAAGATAAGAGCCCATGGAATTACGGGAAAGTTACATACGTGGATAGAGCGTTGGCTGATTGGCAGGAAACAGAGAGTGGGAATAAAGGGATCCTATTCTGTTTGGCTGCTGGTTACCAGTGGTGTTCCACAGGGGTCTGTGTTGGGGCCGCTTCTTTTTACATTGTACATCAACGATTTGGATTATGGAATAGATGGCTTTGTGGCTAAGTTTGCTGACGATACGAAGATAGGTGGAGGGGCCGGTAGTGCTGAGGAAATAGAGAGTCTGCAGAGAGACTTGGATAAATTGGAAGAATGGGCAAAGAAGTGGCAGATGAAGTACAATGTTGGAAAGTGTATGGTTATGCACTTTGGCAGAAGTAATAAACGGGCAGAATATTATTTAAATAGGGAAAGAATTCAGTGTTCTGAGATGCTACGGGACTTGGGAGTCCTTGTACAGGATACCCTTAAGGTTAACCTCCAGGTTGAGTCGGTAGTGAAGAAGGCGAATGCAATGTTGGCATTCATTTCTAGAGGAATAGAGTATAGGAGCAGGGATGTGATGTTGAGGCTCTATAAGGCACTGGTGAGACCTCACTTGGAGTACTGTGGGCAGCTTTGATCTCCTTATTTAAGAAAAGATGTGCTGACGTTGGAGAGGGTACAGAGAAGATTCACTAGAATGATTCCGGGAATGAAAGGGTTAACATATGAGGAACGTTTGTCCGTTCTTGGACTGTATTCCTTGGAGTTTCGAAGACTGAGGGGATACCTCATAGAAACATTTCGAATGTTGAAAGGCATGGACAGAGGTGGATGTGGCAAAGTTGTTTCCCATGATGGGGGAGTCTAGTACGAGAGGGCATGACTTAAGGATTGAAGGGCGCCCATTCAGAACAGAAATGCGAAGAAATTTTTTTAGCCAGAGGGTGGTGAATCTATGGAATTTGTTGCCACGGGCAGCAGTGGAGGCCAAGTCATTGGGTGTATTTAAGGCAGAGATTGATAGGTATCTGAGTAGCTAGGGCATCAAAGGTTATGGTGAAAAGGCAGGGGAGTGGGACTAAATGGGAGAATGGATCAGCTCATGATAAAATGGCAGAGCAGACTCGATGGGCCAAATGGCCTACTTCTGCTCCTTTGTCTTATGGTCTTATGGTCTTATGGTCTAAAGTTACTAGATCATATTTCTCCCTCCATCCTGATTTTTGGTCTGAAAACAATTGAACATCTTGACCATGTCTGTATGCTTTTATGCATTAAGATGCTGCCACATGATTGGCTGATTAGGTATTTGCATTGGCAAGCAGGTGTAAAGGTAAACATATACCGTAATAAAGTGGCCACTGAGTGTATGTCCTGCCAATCAGAATATCTGGAAATTATTTCTGCTCTCTGTTTTGCACTGTTCAGACATGCAATTTACTAAGCACATTAACCCACAAAATAATTATTTACATTCCATTTTCAATTCATGATAATAGCTCAAAAGCTAAACGTAAGACTGTAAAAGTTTGACAAATATATTCAAATATACAGATGCTGTGCATATCCTAATTTAGCATTAGGTCACACAATATGTGCATTTAGATTCATTTTATCACACTATCTAGAAATGCATTTTAATATTTATCTCTTATTATCATATATTGTACTGCAAATTATTATTTACAATATTATTATCACATAATTTCAATGAAACATAATATTTATCGTCTACAATCTTCGTAGGTATCAAATAGTGATAAAGTGTG
The DNA here is from genome assembly GCF_963921235.1 of Mobula hypostoma. NCBI lineage: Eukaryota > Metazoa > Chordata > Chondrichthyes > Myliobatiformes > Myliobatidae > Mobula > Mobula hypostoma. Next base: position 64,628,480 of record NC_086103.1, on the reverse strand, counting down.
TGTGAACTAGAGCAGTTAGAAACAGTAAATCATAAACACAAGTGATTTTGCAGATGCTTGAAATCTAGAGCAACACACACAGAATGCCAGGGAAACTCAGCAGGTGAGTCCTGAAGAAGGGTCTCCGTCCAAATCGTTGACTGTTTATTTATTTCTGTAAATGCTGTCTGATCTGCTGAGTTCCTCCAACGTTCTGTGTGTGTTGCTCTAGAAATAGTAAAAGTAGGACCCACTCATTGACATAACTTGACAGAAGTACTGATCCTGGAAGAAGAAAGTTGAGGTCAGCCAGCTGTAGCAGGCTGTTTTCCTTTAGCTTGATCCTTTGTAACATTTAACATATGCATCATATAATTTATAAAAACTATAAGGTATATGTAACTTCACGGCTACAATTGTTAATGCAGGTTCCGAATGCACATCTCTATATTAAAACAGAAATAGATTCCCTTGACATCCTGTTAATAGCATTGGATCATGCTATCATGTCATTTACGGGGACGCAGATCACCTCTCTCTTCTCTGCTGTCAGTACTAATGGAAGGTATCAACGCAAAATATTGACAATTCTTTTCCTCCTTCAGATACTGCTCAACCTGCTGAGTTATTGGCATGGATAAAGGAATGGCTGACAGGTAGGAATCAGGTAAAAGGGGTCTTCTCTGGTTGGCTGCCAGTGACTAGTATGTTCTTCAGGGGTCAATTTTGGGACCGATACTTTTCATATTGTTTGTCAAAGATTTGGAAAATAGAATTGATGTATTTGCAGCAAAGTTTGTTGATGATATGAGGATAGGTGGAGGGATAGGTAGTGCTGAGGAAGCAATGTGATTGCAGCAGGACTTAGGGCTCAGACAAATTGGATAAATGGACAAAAAGTGGCAAATGGCATACAGTGCTGGGAAATGTATGATAATGCATTTTGGTAAAAGGAACAATAGTGTGGACTTACCTAAATGGGGAGAAGGTTCAACCATCAGAGCTGCAGAAGGACTTAGGAGTCCTTTTGGAATACTCCCAGAAGGTTAATTTACAGGTTGAATCTGTGGTAAAGAAGGCAAATGCAATGTTGGTATTTATTTCAAGGGGAATAGAATATAAAAGCAAGGAGATAATGCTGAGCCTTTATAAGATACTAGTCAGGCTACATTTGGAGTATTGTCAACAGTTTTGGGCCCCATATCTCAGAAAGGATGTGCTGTCATCGGAGAGAATCCAGAGGAGGTTCACGAGGATGGTTCCAGGAATGAAGGGGTTAACATATGAGGAGCGTTTGGCAACTTTGGGCCTGTACTTCCTGGAATTTAGAAAAATGTGAGAGGATCTCTTTGAAACCTACCAAATGTTGAAAGAACTAAATAGGGTGGATGTGGAGAAGATGTTTCCTGTGGTGGCGGTATGCAGAACTAGAAACCACAGCCTCAAAATTGAGAGGGCGACCTTTTAGAACAGAGGTAAAGAGGAATTTAGTTAGCAAGAAAGTAGTGAATCTGTGGAATGCTCTGCCACAGACTGTGGTGGAGGCCAAGTCTGTGGGTATATTTAAGGCGGACGTTGATAGTTTCCTGATCGGTTAGGGCATCAAAAGATAAGGTGAGAAGACAAGTGTATAGGGTTGAGTGGGATCCGGGATCAGCCATGATAGAATGGTGGAGCAGACTCGATTGTCTGAATGGCCTAATTTTGCTCCTCTGTCTTATGGTCTTATGGTTCCTCCAGCAGGTTGTTTGTTGTTTCATTTATGGAGCTCAGTCCATCTGGAATGCAGTTGCACAGTTACGGCTATCCTTTGGTACCTGTTCAGGTGTGCAAACTTCATTAGCCAGCTTAGCTTGAGATTAACATTTATCCCTGAATAACTTAGCTCATGGCAAATAGTTATGTGGACTATATAATACAGTCACACTTGCTTTCAAATGGATTACTACAAATTAAAATGCAACACTTTTTCATGAGAATATAAATCCCTGCATGAGAGATAACACCTAGCTGAATTATGATCTGGAATGGAAATCTGCTATTTAATTGTTAGCGGCACTTCAGGTTAATTACTTGCTCACTTCATATGTGTATGTTTTTCCAGCAGGAATCAGAGTTTAGAACAGAGAAGTGGGAACCATGACATTTTATTTTCGCTTTTTGGCCCAAAGGCCCAATTGTAACAGCTTTATTATTATGGCAGATGAGATAAGCTTCATAAATATTGGCCAAGAGGGATAAAATGTGCCTTTATATATTTTAAGCAGACTTTGGTAGAGTAGAAGGACTCAGACTGAATATCAAATCTAATGCTTTTGTGATGGAAATCTGCTGTAAAAGTATTGCTTTTCATAGCTAATATAAGAAGCTCATATGTTATTCAAATTGCTCCAAAGGATAATTGCATCCTGAAATAATTACAGTAGCAGCGACGTTATAAATATATAGTAGGTGATTATTGCATCAGAATTATCAAGGCATTATTGATCCCCAGTTTTATGCACAATTTAGGGTAGAATTTATGGGCTGGTTACAATGGACAAAAATAGACAGCACAGTTTGATCAATTTTCAACCAGATTTTTTTGCTGTTCATACCAATAGTATAGAACCTGGCTTTGGAGTACCTGGACAAGAGCAATACATACATCAATCTACTGCTCATTGATTATAGTTTGAAATACAACACCATTATCCCTTCACTATTAATCAACAAACTTCAAAACCTTGGCCTTTGTAGCACCGTCTGCAACTAGATCCTTGACCTCCTCATTGAGAGATCACAGTCTCTGTAAATTAGTAATAACATCTCCTCATTGCTGACAAGAATGCACACTTATCTCATTGCCCTACTCTTTCTACATTCAGACTGTGTGGCTAGGCACAGCTCAGACACCATCTATAAATTGGTCTACGACACCACTGTTGTTGGCAGAATCTCAGATGGCAATGCGAGGGTGTACAGGACTGCGATATATCTGCTGGTTGAGTATTGTCACAACAACAACCTTGGCCTTAACATTAGCAGGGCCAAGGTATTGCCTGTGAACTTCAGGAAAGGGGAAGTCAGGAGAACATATTGAGGGGTCAGTGGTGGAAAGGGCAAGCAGCATTGTTCCTGTGCGTCAGCATGGATCGAGCACATTGATGCACGCCACAGGCTATAATTCACTCAGAGTTTGAGGAGATTTGGTATGTCATCAAAGATTTCAGCAAATTTCCACAGATGTTCATTCTGTCTGGTTGTATCACTGTGTGGTATAGAGGCTCCAATGTGCTGGATCGCAAAAGGCTGCAGAGGGTTGTAGACACAGCCAGTTTCAGACAGGAGTAAATCTCCCCACCATCAAGAAAATCTTCAAAAGGCAGTGACTCAAGAAGGTGGTATCCATCATGAAGAACCCTCATCTTCCAGGATATACCCTCTATTGTTACTACCATAGGGGGGTAGATACAGAATCAGAATCAGGTTTATTATCACCGGCATGCGGCATTAAGTTTGTTAACTTAGCAGCAGCAGTTCAATGCAAAACATAATATAGAAGAAGAAGAAGAAGAAGAAGAAGAAAAAATAATTAGAATAAATAAGTAAATGAATTACAGTATATTGAATAGATTAAAAGTCATGTAAAAACAGAAAAAATATATATTTAAAAAGTGAAGTAGTGTTCATGAATTCAATGTCCATTTAGGAATCAGAAGGCAGAGGGAAAGAAGCTATTCCTGAATCCAAGTCAAGTCAAGTCAAGTCGCTTTTATTATCATTTCAATCATAACTGCTGGTACAGTGCACAGCAAAAACGAAACAGCTTTACTCCAGGACCATGGTGCTACATGAAACAACACAAAACTACACTAGACTACGTGAAACAACACAAAACTACATTAGACTTCAGACCTACACGGGACTACATAAAGTGCACAAAACAGTGCAAGACAGTACAATAATTAATAAACAAGACAATAGGCACAGTAAAGGACAAATTACAATATAATAATAAATGATGTAAATGTAAATGTAAACAATGTAAACAATGTTTTAGCAGGAATTGAGAGAGAAATGAGCAAAAATTGCAAATGAGTTGAGTGGTGTTCAGTTGAGTGTGTGTGTGTGTGTGTGTAGGTTGGTGTCTGTGTATGTGTGTGTAGGTTGGTGTCAGACTAGACTCTAATGGCTTGGGGGAAGAAACTGTCACACAGTCTGGTCGTGAAAGTCCGAATGCTTCGGTACCTTTTGCCGGATGGCAGGAGGGAGGAGAGTTTGTATGAGGGGTGCGTGGGGTCCTTCACAATACTGTTAGCTTTGCAGATGCAGCGTGTGGCGTAAATGTCTATGTAGCCCCCTGGTAAGCCTCAGGCTCGCTCAACTTGCTTTTGTCTAGGGGGAGCAGCCTTCGGCCCCCCCAAACTGGGTAATCAAGTTTGTGTGGATGCTGTGTGATGTACCTCACCCCGCCAAATAACGGACAATACAACATATGCGATTAAATGACTACACTTTATAGATATTACTGGAACTATGTAATTAATAGAGATAAAATATAAAAGGAAAGTAAAAGGTGCCAAACTTATCAAAGTTCAACCACTTTGTGCACAACAGTTGGAGCTCAATTAACTGAGTCTTCTTTCCACCATTCGATCCCCTCCGACCCCCTCGACCCATCGCCTGGGACCAACCACGGTGGTCGACCAGACACTCCACACGAGTCTGTCTTCGTCTCCTCTCCTCGCCGGAGACCCTGGGCCTCGGACTCCCGCTCGGGGTCTGTCCCGCCGCCCAGGGTCACAGCATCGCGTCTCCTCTCTCTGTCCCCATTATGCCTTCTGTGCCAAAGCCTGCGAAAACAATAGCTTACAGACACACAAGAAAGAATAACATCTATCCCAATTGGTTAGCAAATGAATACAATTCTCTTTATAACCCAAACAAGCTGCTAGAGAGAGAACTTTCTCAGCAGTTATTATTACAGAAAAGCCATTTTAATTATAACATAACAAAGAAGCCATTTTGTTAGCCTTCGCAGTAACATAAAAGAAGAAACCCCTTACATCTGTAATGGAAGGAAGAGAGACCCCAATGATCCCTTCAGCTGACCTCACTATCCGCTGCTGAGTGTGTGCCTTCAGGCTTCTGTACCTCCTACCTGATTGTAACAGTGAATAAAGGGCATGCCCTGGGTGCCAGGGGTCCTTAATGATGGAGCCTGAAGACCCTCAAACAACACTTTCAGGAAGAGCTTCTTCCCATGAGGTTGCTGAACAGAACATGAACCCAATGAACACGACCTTACTTTTTCTCCCTTGCACTAATTATTTAATTATTTGTAATGTATAATAATTTTTATGCTTTACACAGTACTGCTGTTGTGAAGTGACAAATTTCACATAAACCTACTTCTCCCTCCTCCAGAGTGCATATAAGGAGCAAGATTGAAAATCTGGCTGAATAGTGCCATAACAACAACCTCTCACTTAATGTCAGCAAAACCAAAGAACTGATTATTGACAACAGGAGGAGGAAACCAGAGGTCCATGAGCCGGTCTTCATCAGGGAATCAGAATTGGCGAGGGTCAGCAACTTTAGATTCTTTGGTGTTATCGTTTCAGAGGAACTCTTCTGGGTCCAATGCATAAGTGCCATTACAAAGAAGACACATCATCACCTCCACTTTCTTAGAAGTTTGTGAAGATTCGGCAGGTCTTCTAAAACTTTGACAAACTTCTGTAGATGTGCAATGGACAGAATATTGACTGGTTGCATCATGGCTTGGTATGGAATCACCAGTGTCCTTGAAGGGAAAAGCCTACAAAATGCCATGGATCCATCAGAGATAAAGCCCTCCCCAACAATGAGCACATCTAGAAGGAGCACTCTTGCAGGAAAGCAGCATCCGTCATGAAGGACCCCCGCTATCCAGGCCATGCCCTCTTCTCACTCCTGCCATCAAGAAGAAGGTTCAGGAACCACAGGTTCCACACCACCAGGTTCAGGAACAACTATTACCCTCCAACTATCGGGTTCTTGACTCACCCCACCACTGAAGGGATTTCACAAATATACACTTACTTTCAAGGACTCTACAATTCATGTTCTTGATAATTATTTATTTATGTATATATTTATTATTGTTATTTTATTATTTTAATACTTTTTCTTTTTTGTATTTGCAGAATTTGTTATCTTTTGCATACTGGCTGTTTGCCTTTGTTGTGTGTAGTTTTCCACTGATTCTATTGTGTTTCTTAGTATTTATGGTGAATGACTGCAAGAAAATGAATCTCAGGGTAGTATATGGGGATGTATGTGTATTTTGATAATAATTTTACTTTGAACTTTGCTTCTGATTCCGAACCTGATGTTGAATGTAGCACAGCTCTTAACTTGATATTGTCTCTTTCTTCATCCACCAAGCTGTATCTATTCTCTCAATAAACCTTTTTCTTCAAGAAAAATTAATGCATACTGCTTTGGTAGATTGTGAATTGATGGTGTTTATTGTTTCCTGACAAATTTTTTCAAGCAAGGTGCTGGTAGAAGGAAAAGGGCACTTCATCATAGATTGGAGTGGATCACAACTCAAAATTGGTCCAGTTTTGCACATACAAGAGAAAATCTGCAGATGCTGGAAATCCTAGTAACACACACAAAATGCTGGAGGAACTCAACAGGCCAGGCAGTATCTATGGAAATGAGTACTGTTGATGTTTTGGGCTGAGACTCTTCATTGGGACTGGATGAAGGGTCTCGGCCTGAAACGTTGACTGTACTCATTTCCATGGATGCTGCCTGGCCTGCTGAGTTCCTCCAGCATTTTGTGTGTGTTGTCAGGTTTATACTTCTATGATAGCATGGACTAGACGTGGAAATAGATTATCAACTCATCCGAAGCAAGGGACATTTACCCTGATTCAGAGGAAATGAAGGGGGATGCTCCTACCAATTTTTTTTTGTGAGTTACATATTGAAAGATGTACTTTAGGTCGCAGGATGTCATGTGATCTTCTGTTTGCTACATCGGTTTGTACCACTCGCAAATTGATATCCATGGATTGCAAAATCAAACATATTTCCCAAGTAACTCATTGGTCAAGAAGCAGTTTGATCTGATTTCATGAATGACATTTTTCTAAAAGGAAGTACTGCTTTCTCCCCATTGTTCTTGGTCAATATGCCATGTGTTCAAAGTTTACCCGGGGTTCAATGACGAAAAAGCTGCTAAAGGCTAAAGAAAAATCTACTGGAACTTTTCTTGTTGGAGAAAGTTATCACCTAATACACAAACTTTGTCAGAGCAAACTTGCATTTTGTCCTTGCAAAGTTTTAGGCTCACACCATCCGGTTTATTATCAGAAGAGTTGTAAATGTTGAACGATTAATAAAAATCAATAAACATAATCTTTAATATTCAGCAATATGAAATAATTAATAGTCAATAGTCTGGTGCTAAAAGTACTTTAAAAATCCTTTCAGTACAGCATTTTCTTTGATATGCCTTTTCTGTACGTACTTCAGACTAATGTTCAAACTGATTAATCGAAGGTTTTTCAACATGCCGCTTTAAGCTGAAAGCAAACTTGATCCAAGGATACCCTAACTGAGGTAGCATATTTATAATGGATGTAAGATTGTTGATGAGGCAGATTGAGGTAGTAGACCCTAGGAACATACAGCACAATTGTTTTGTAAAATAACATTTGCATACACTAAGAATACTGAAATGTGCTCTCTTCCTCTGCCTGTCTATGTATATATACACACACATCATAATTGTTCATTCATAACATCATTCAAGGAATTGCTGTACTGAAAGGATTTTTGAAGAGCTTTGGCTCTAATTTATTGGAAGATTTATTGCTTTCATATTGTTGAATGCAAAGTTTAGGTTTTTGATATTTATTGTTTGTGCGCAGACATTCTGCCCTCATTTTTTTGTCCATATTGTTCTTGAACCACCAAGCTCTAATTGACAGCACATTTGATTTGATCACTCTCAGATTCTTTCTTTCTAATTGGGAGATCTCCCTGATAATTTTAACTGAATTTGCAGACTTCACCTCCTTATCTTCACTGGCTGGCATGGGTAACAGCTAGGACTATAAAAGGACATTTTGTGAGCCACCACAGTGAATCAGATTCTCAGCACAGTTAAATCTTGACCTAGTAGGGTCTAGAGTGCCAAGAAATTTTCTGCTTGAATCAGGGTTATGCTTGGAACAAGACTTTTTTCTTTAATTGCAGATAAAAGTAGCTGTTTGGCAAATCTTTTTACACACAGCCCGTGTAATTATTTAGTTAGAAACTTAATCCAAGAAAAAAGACACATCAAAGCACAAAACTTGACAAAAAGGCCTTTCATTAAATTATGGTGTAACTGAGTGTAATCTATTGATATAGCAACTACTTTTGTGATGCTAAAGATTTTAAAGTGTACTAGAATTTAGAGCTAGACAAACATAGAAATTTTACTCAATAGAAGAAAGCCATTCAACTGAGCTGCCCATCGCAAATATGTGGATAACTGAAAGAACCCAGGCAGAGTTGATGAGAATGGGGGAAGAATATAAATAAGGAATTAATTCGCTATTCATGTAAATTGGTAGTTGAAGGTTGACATGAACACCATTCCGTGATGATGGGCCAGAGGGTCTGTTTTGTGGTGTATCTCAATAACCCCAGACCTTCCAACACCTGATCTGTGGCCCCATAGGTCCTGTGTTCGAGCACCCATCCAGGCACATTTAGCATTGTGACAGCATTTCTGTCTCTACCACCATTTCAGGCAATGAGCTCCAGGCCCTTATCACCTTACGATTGAAAAATGTTTTCCTGATTTCCACTCTAATCCTTCCACCAGCTTCCTTTAGATCCATGGCATCTGGGTCTTCATTCTTGAATCAGGAATTCTGTTTAATGACAAGAAAAGAGGCAGTAGCTTTCTTAGACAGGAATTATTCTGGATTCCGTTCAAAGCTATTCAGTTCAAATACCAGAAGTAGCTGTAGCTCTAAACATTTGATATTTACTGACTGTCCAAAAATTCACTAATAAAGTCAGGAAGTTTTAAGCAAATATTCCTGATTTAAAACTTTAGCATTAAAATTTTAACATTCAAATACACTGCTAGACTTGAGGGAAAAATGCTAGGGGGTTTGGCTGTGCAGGAATCTTGGAAATTTCTGAAACACATCTGCTAGTGACTTTTTATCCGGCCACTGCAAGAACATATTATTCCTGAGTTTCCCAACCAATATGATTGAGCTGACATGGTGATGATCTGCATGAGTCCAATCCAACTGCACCATTTAAACTGACTTGGCAACCATGAGATCTGATGAATTGTAGAGTTACAAGAAGGAAGGAAGCAACTTCAAGCTTGTAGTCAAACCCACAGTTTAATGACTCATTGAAAGTGATGCCAGAGCTGTAACAGGACACAGAAATATGATATTCCCTGATGGCCAGAAGGAGCCTGAAGCTTCCTGGAGAGCACATGCCTACCTGCAAGAAAGCCACAGCTATGCATCGATTATTATGACTGATAAACATTGCTACGTGATCTATGACATCCTCTTTTGTGGAGTTGGTGGTGCAGTACATCTGAGGAAGGCAAACCACAAAGTCATGCGTTCTGCTGCTATTGTAGCAGGCAGGGCCTGTATAATTAGCTTCCCTGCCAAACAAGGTACGTATAAGCCACCTAATGGTCTTACCGATGACTCAGATGCTGGCTGAACTCTGACAGCGAGTTGAGGCAAAGAACGTGAGCGCAGTGACTAACACAGTTCTAGGATCTTCACCTGACCTTCACAAGGCTGTAAATGTCTCCCTAAATCTGACAGAAGGCAGTGGAGTTTCCTGGGGAACAGTTGCTCAGATGTTTCCAGGAATCTTGCATGGTGTGTGCTGAGTTTTGCCAAGAATTTTAACCGTAGATTCATTAATTCATAGAATCATTCATCAATGTGCTTGGTAAAGCTAATTCTTGCACTTGAGATTATGGCTGCCAATAGTTTGCAGGTGAATTAGTAATCATGGAAAAACTGGGATAGGCACCATTGTGCACTGATGTTTGCCTGTCGACTGATTCACATAACAGGTGCATTTTCTTCGCCACTGGCAAAAGAGGATCCTTGGGGAAAACCTTCAAAAGTTGATTCACAAGCAGCAGGACATCGTGCAGAGTTCAGGAATGAAGCAACAATCAAAGGGTCTGCACTGTCACAACACACGGCCTTACATTTCACTAGCAAGCCATTTTATAACTTACTGGAGTTTCCTTCGTTAATCATAACCTCTTCTAGTAGCCACTTGTGATCCAGATGCTGAAGTCAGTGGCCCATTGATATTCTTGCAGATTTTGGGACCAGTTGCTGCAAAGGAGTCAAATGGGCCAGTTCATTGCTAGGGTGGTTGCCCAGAGAGTGACTGTACTCCTCCCCCCCACCCCACCCGCTCAGTTCCCCTCATCTCTGTGGCAAAGAGTTTGTTAAGCATTGCTGGCTCACATTACAGCAGTCAGTGTGATCACTGCAGTTGCTGTGAGTTTTACTTGGAGCCTCCAACAGAAACCATAGGCTCCTGTTCTAGCCTTGAATCCATAGAGCCACTTTTCATGCATTTTTGTTCACTATTGTGATTATTTTCAGATTAGAGAGAGCAAACGCATTTATGCACAGCATAGCAGAAAAGAGGATGCCCTCCAACTTGTCTGCATACCTCATGAAAAAGCACACTTGGTAAATTCCAAAAGGTAAAGATCCAAGTCTAACATTTGAAGGTTCCCTTCCAATGTTTATAAAATACATTCTTTGATCTTTTAAGGAAACTGTTAAGGTTACAGCTCTCACTGACACATGTGCCGCCAAAGATAAAGTCATCACCTCCTAGCACAGAAACACCCACCACACCAATCCTATATGTTTCGCCCCCCTGCATTACTCCCATTTTCTGGCAGTAGGATTGTATATTTCTATGCAATAAGCAATGCACACAGAGTGCAGGAAGAACTCAGCAGGTTAGGCAACATCCATGGAAGGGAATAAACAGTCAATCATTCAGGCCAAGACACTATATCAAGACTTTCTATGCCATGCTTGTCAAAATGCCATTTAAACATAATAACAGTGCCTGATTCCACTTCTGGCAGTGCATTCCAGATATCACCCACTCTCTGTGTAAAAAAAAATTATTCCTCTCAGCCCATTTAAAATTTCTTCCTCTCATCTTAAGCCCTATGCCCTCTTGTTTTGATACCCTACCATGGAAAAACTTGTGACTGTCCACTCCACCCATGCCTCTGATAATCTTATATACTTCTGGCACGGCATCCTTCTGCCTCCTTCACACCAGAGTAAATAAGATCAGTCTATCCAGAATCTTCATCCGAGTCCTAATGAAGGGTCTTGTCCCAAAATGACAACTATCCTTTTCCCTGCCTGACCCACTGAGTTGCTCCACCATTGTGTGTGTGTGTGTGTCCAAAAATAAACTCCTCCAATTCAGGTGTCATCTTACTAAATCTCCTCTACATTCCCTCCAGCACAATCACAGCCTTCCTATAGTGTGGCGAACAAAACTGCACACTCTACTTCAAAGATGACCTAATCTGTGATTTGTAAAGTGAGCTTCAGCAAACACATCAAGGGAAACACCCAGACACCTTCATATGGTGCTTGTTCAAGCAGAAGGACTTTATTGTGGATTTTTAACTTTAATTCTAGGTTGAAGGAATTACTATGCTTCATGATAGGCAACTGTGAGACTAAGGTAATGTAACCTGGGGGAAAGTACACACTCTGGACAACAAAGACTCTTTCGGGTTTTAATTCCTTTATCGGTTTTTGATGTTTAAGTGCCAGAAAAGAGTTGCGAAACAGTTCTTGCCGTTACAATCTCAGTTTAACTTTCGATCCACACCCTTGTGTATGGACAGAATTGCATATGCAGTATAAAAATATACCAGAACTAATACAGTACTAATACAGTACAAATACGGTAGCGGCAATCCTGAAAGAACACAATACAAACAACATTAGAATCCCACCCACCCTGCATCTTATACATAACAGCGAAAAATGTAAGCAAATACATCTCATCTAAGACATATACACGTGCTGAACTTCTGAACAGAGACTAAACATTCACGCTAAGCCGTTACATGCACAATCAGTCCTGATACAATAAAGATAGACAAAAGGTACACTTTGGCACAACTTTTACAAAGTATTGCCTGGTAGTTAAATTACAGGAAGACTGACCCACTTGGCTGGTGAGGAACTTTGTCCAAGCCACGCAATCCAGCGTTGAGTCACTTACTCGAGAAAATCTAAAGCATCCACATGTAAAACATGTCAGGTTACCAATATTCTCAATCCGCCAACAAGAATAAATGAATTCACATGGATATTGTCAATTAATGCTCACCTTTCCGCACCATGCCCAGCCTCGGGAGGAACCCACTTCCAACACCTTACCACGTCTTCAGCAGAAAGCAAAATGGTCTCCCCACTATCCCGCACATGCGTAATGACATCACCGTCTCCCTTAAAGGCACTGACAACTACTCTAGCATTACCCAGATGGATGTCTAAGTACACTTTTAATGATACTGAATAAGATCCGGCAGTCGCCCGGTTACAGTAAGAATATAAAGTTCAAAGTGCAAAGTAAATTTATTTTCAAAATATGCATATGTCACCATACTCTGATATTCACTTTCTTGTGGGTATTCACAGTAGATGCAAAGAAACACAACAGAATCACAAAGAAAGTGTGCAAAAGAAGATAAATGCTGCAAATACAAAACAAAACTAATAATAATTAAGTAACAAATAATACTGAGAAGATGAGTTGTAGAGTCAGTATAAATCAGGGCAAAAAGAGTTAGACTTTATTTTGCAACTGCCACCCCTAGTATGAAATTCTGTGAATGAGAGAAAGTTCCCTGAAAAACTGTTATTTCCAGTACTTCCATCGTCTTTTCCACCTCTTTCCAAACCCATGTGCTATATTGAAGCTACACACACAAAATGCTGGAGCAACTCAGCAGGTCAGGCACCATCCATAGAAATGAGTAAACAGTCGACATTCCATAGATGTTGCCTGACCTGCTGAGTTCCTCCCAGCATTTTGTGTGTGTTGCTTTGGATTTCCAGCATCTGCAGATTTTCTCCTGTTTTACAATATTGAAGCTGATTGCACCATTTCCAGCTTATATGGAAGAGTGAACAACTGTTCTGTAATACACCATTGACAACAGTTGATATTTCCTACACAGAACTGTAAGTCTGAACTTGCCATTAGTCTTTGCTTCAACATTGGTACAACAATTTCCTGCATCTTGTAATGGAGAATTATTCCACAAAACCTATTGTAATAACAGCCAATTCATTCATTTCAATCAGGAGGGACAGCTGTAGAGGCAGGGGTAATTATCAAATAATTTAATATCTTTTGAATTGATTGTTTATTTAAATACTTTGAATTCTTAGAAGCATTTTAAACATCTTTTGGTATCTAAATAGCATTGATCTGATTTTAATTGTTCCATTGATGTTTAAATGTTCCTGAAAGAGCTAAACTTTTACCTTAGTTGTTTCGTGAGCAGGTCTTGAGCTGTCCAGTCCAATGATGGCATTACCTCACCCACGTCCCTGCTGCTGGTTGGGCTGCATTCTCTGGCTTAATGATGACATCACACACTAACACTGTTATGGAAACTTGTAACTAATACATTTCGGAGGGGTTTTCCTGCAGAGGTAAGTATAACAATTTGGCTTGGCGGAGAAAAACAAATTAGTGAATACTTTCCTTTATGGCGTGTTAGATTGTTAGAGCTCAGACCAGTCACAGGGATCTTCGAGCTGGCTTCACCATACTGAACCAAAGGAAACCATGGTTCCTGCTTCGTTGTTAAATGTGTAAGTGGGTGTGGTAAACCATGTATATATGTTGTAACTCAGTTACCTGTCTGGACACACCCCTCTGCTGACTGCCCCTGTGGCTCCTCCCACAGAGTCCTGTATAGAGGTGTTCGCCTTGCCCCTCCCCCTCAGTCCGGGGGCAGACACTCACTGTGGAGGTCGAATTGTACAGCGAATAAAAGTCTTTCAGTATTTTACCAAACCTCAGTCTTTTGGAGTAATTGAAGGTGCTTCAGTGGGTGTCTGCCAGAGTGTGCTTTATGGAAGACACTGTTCTCAGTAGGAAGCCTCAGTGAATCAGAGCTTGAATCAGAGAGTCCAGCCAGGCGTTCTATCATTTAATGTAAACCGAGGAATTCTGCAGATGCTGGAAATTCAAGCAACACACATCAAAGTTGCTGGTGAGCGCAGCAGGCCAGGCAGCATCTTTAGGAAGAGGTACAGTCGATGTTTTGGGCCGAGACCCTTCGTCAGGACTAACTGAAGGAAGAGTTAGTAAGAGATTTGAAAGTGGGACGGGGAGGGGGAGATCCAAAATGATAGGAGAAGACAGGAGGGGGAGGGATGGAGCCAAGAGCTGGGCAGGTGATTGGCAAGAGGGATATGAGAGAATCATGGGGCAGGGTTGTGGTCAAGAGTGGAATATCCTGTGGGAGCCTCAATATACAATACAATGTTATTCAGATCTATTTCGATTAATTCCCACAAAACATTAGGACCGTGAAAGGTTTTGTAACTTGCAGAATTTCACTCCTTTGAAAGTGGTATATGACTGTCTAAATGGCCTAGCTTTAAAAAGGCAACTTTTAAAAGTTCTGGAGCAACACCTGAGGAATGGCACTTCATATTCCACAAGGGTTTTTTCCAGCATGGTAACTTGAACATTAAGTACTTACGTGTCCAGTAACCATTCCCCCCTATTCTTCTCCACTTTTTTCTTTCTCTCTCTCTTTCCGCCTGATCCACCTGGCCCCTGTAACCTCTTTAACCCCACCTGACTCCCGTTGTCTAGAGTGACTAGCTGTCAATCCCCGCCAAACAGTGTAAACACTTGGTGCGGATACGGTGTGAGACCCCTAAATATCAGCAGCGAGACCAATATCAAACACCATACAAGGTGCAAGTACAGAAATACACTTTATAGTAATTATTGGTGATGGGTTAGTAAAAACATCTAAAAGAAAAGGCAACAAATAAGTAAATTTATCGGTCTTGTGCACATAATATTTTAATAAGTTGGAGCTCACGCCTCCGATTCCATGCACAACATCCTTCCGAGACTTCGCCCACCATCCGAAATGCCGAGGTCCGGTAACTGCCACCCTGGAACCACGGTCCGTTCTCGCACATCCGTCCTCTCCGCTCGTCTCCTGAAAAAGCCCGCGATCCTCCGCTAAGCACACACATACAAGATAACATAACATGACTTCCATTGGCTAGCAAACGAATACAATTTCCATTATCACTAACTATGACCCAAGCATACCGCCACGGAGAACTCCTTACTCAGCAGTTAACAGTACGAGAAGCCATTTTGTAGTAGACAATTAACAGGTAACAGTCCATCTAATATTACTGAGAACCCTACACCCCCATCACCCAGCCTTGTTTATCTACCCATCACCTACTCACTCCTCCCATGTGGTTCCTCTTCCTTTATTTGATGCTCCACTTTCCTCTCCTATTAGATCACATCATCTTCAGCCTTTCACTTTAACATATCACCTTCCAGCTTCTGACATAATTTCCACTCACCTCCTCCCTCATTTGCCTGTAACTCCCTATCACCTGCCAGCTCTTGCTCCCACCCTTCTCCCTATGTTTTCCTGGCTTCCTTCACTATTTCTTTCAGTCCAGATAAATGGTCTTGACCTCAAACATTGTCCTCCTGGACTTTGCTGGATTAAATGTCCTTCGTGAAAACGTTTATCTGGACTAAAACCTTTCACTGCAAAGCCTTCCGGCAGTGGTCAGCAAGGAATGTCCTGCAGGAGAAGGATTCTTTGAACAAAGTGGAGTGGTTCCCTGAGCAGACTGTGCAGACCATCTGTCAGAATGCCTCGTTGGAGACCTCACGAACAGGCACCAAGATCTTACCTGGTTGGCGATGAAAGAGGTCCTTCCAGTCTGATCCTTCCTGCATGCCACTCCCACCGTGCGCTGCCCAGGGGTTGACTACGGCAGTGAGGAGACGGTAGCTCACCTCGTTGCAGTCTGTGGATCTGCGAAGAGGATATTTAGAAAGATGCAAGGGCCTGTGTCACGGTTCATCCCAAGCATCCACATGGCAGAGGATTCTCTGATTTAAGATGCACATGGAGACGAACGCCAAGTGCTGCTGGCAGATCACCAACTCAGTGAAAAACACCCCTTGGTCTGCCCGAAAGTTGTTGGTCTGTCAGCATATCAAGATATTTGTGGAAGAAAGTTGCCGACTGGCACATTCCAGGCTGCAGGAGAACATGCTGAGGGACACACTGAAGCTTGGTGCAGTAACTCCAAGGGCTTGATGGGGAAGGACCATAGCATAGGATTCTTCCGCTACTGGAGAGCTGGGGAGGGAGGGGCCGGGTTTTGTAGTAGTATACTGCCCCAGAGGGCCACATGCGTGGCAGCAGTGCTGTTGGTGTGTAGGAGTGTAATAGAACAGTACAGACAACATTGACTGTGAATGTAAAGAATGGAAAGGCATTGCACAGTTTATTCTTGTAAATATTTTTATTATGAATAAATCAGAATCAGGATGAATGTCATTGGCACATGTCGGGAAATTTGTTAACTTAGCAGCAGCAGTACAATGCAATAGGTTCAGTAGGTACATTTAATATCAGTGAAATGTATACAATATGCATCCTGAAATTCTTTTTCTTCACAGACATCCACAAAAACAGAGGAGTGACAGCTAAACGTTAGAACCCCAAAGACCCCCATTACTCCCCCTCCCACGGCACAAGCAGCAAGGCAACAACCCCCCCTCCCACCAGCAAAAAAGCACCTGCACCCTCCACCGAGCACTCAAGCATCATAAAGACATAGACTTGCAGTACCCCAAAGACCCGGTAACTCGACATACCACAGGCTCGCCCTCTCCTGAATAAGGGAAAAAGAGATGTCCCTGTTTCACAGCGAGAGGGGAGACATAACAAACAACTTACTGATTTAAGGTGTTAAAAGTCTGTTGTGTCACTTTTTCTGAGCTCTGTGCCCAGAGAGTCGGCCCCGGAAAGGCTCAGATATCTGGAAACACAGCCAGCAGCTGCTCCCAGTGTTCCATGTTCTCCCATGCTGCCTCTGTCGGCAGCACCAGCCCTGAATCAGCCCATCTCCAGAGCCACGAAAATCCAGCACCATGGAGGTGCGCTAGTCTTCCAGGCCGCATCCTTGGGATATCAAAATGCATCCGGTCGTGAGGCCTTGACAGCAGGTCCATTCCTGCAGAGACCCAAAGTCAGTGTGTAACTCCAGGTCAAGGTCTTCAAAAGAACCTTGAAAAGGGAAAAAAGAGATGTCAAAGATGGAAATAGAGCTGTTTCTGAAGATGCAAGCAAAGGAGTTGCCGTTTAGCGCCACCTTAGCTTTCCTCCGCCGTCTAATACATGATAATATAGAGAAATGTAAATAAATGAATTACAGTAAGTATATACTGTATCTGTATTTTCTTCTTCTTGCGCCTGTAATTCCTGGTAGAGTTGTCGGGGCGCCATCATGACAAGCTTTGCACCAGCTTATTGATGTTCTCATCGTGCAGCGTGTCTTAGGCATCTGAAACTTGGCAGAGCCCACCCCTCTCTAGGTTTGACCACAGCCGATTTCCTCCAACTAGGCGGCTCACCTTGGTCGTGAACACGTGGCAGTTATAGTTCATCTGAGAACCTTTCCATCCTGGCCGGTGACTTCATCATGGAAGTCTTTTGCCCAGTGGTGCCGTGTTAACACCACCCCCTCACATGGTTTAGCCCGCCAGCTGAAGCAGTTTACCGGGGTATGGCGCTTGGAGCCAACACGTGAGAGATTTAGGAGATAGATGAGGACCAGTGATGCCCATCCACCCTGCCTGGTAGGGAGCAGCATGCCAGACATCAAAGTTACTACCTCTATCCAGAGCCCCCTATACCCTTGTATCTGTATATTAAATAGTTAAATTTAAAATAGTGCAAAAACAGAAATGTGAAGTAATGTTCATGGGTTCAATGTCCATTTAGGAATCGGATGGCAGAGGGAAAGAAGCTGTTCCTGAATGGCTGAGTGTGTGCCTTCAGGCTTCTGTACCTCCTCCCTGATGGTAACAGAAGAGGGCATGTCCTGGGTAATGGGGGTCCTTAGTAATGGACACTGCCTTTCTGAGGCACCACTCCCTGAAGATGTCTTGGGTTCTACGGAGGCTAGTACCCAAGATGGAGCTGACTAATTTCACCACCTTCGGTAGATTCTTTCTATCCTGGACAGTAGCCCCCACACCCTACCAGGCAGTGATGCAGCCAGTTGTTTTAAAGATTTGTTTGGTGTTTTTTGTTTTATTTGTAATTTCTAGTGGTAACTATTCCTCATTTGGTAGCATCTCTGTTTCCGAGATTACAAAAAACAGGTGGAAATTCTAATCTAGAAATGTGTGCACAAAACCCCAATGCAATAATTAGGGAATATTGAAAATGTAGCCATTGGTATGAAATTTTAACTTGAGCCCCTTTTGCTCTTTTGGGTAGTGTTAAAAGATAGGGGAGTTAGCACAGTGAGGTGGCATATTTATGCCTCCCTCAGTATTAAGCAGATTATTTTGTTTTTAGCCCATTGGTGTTTATGAAAGCCACTGTACACAGACTGACACAAGACATTGCTGCTGATTGGAGCCGGAAGAATGACGTTGCACAGTAACGTTGTTATAAGGACTTTTAACTAGTAGATTGTAGGTGGATCTTCCTGCAGGGTTAAATATAACATCAAATTATTACATGTCCAGGGAGTGGCGCGGTACTGTAGCATTTTGTGCAATTCTCTGCAGCACCACTGATTAGGGTTCAATTCCTACCAATGTCTGTAAGGATTTTGTACGTTGTCTTAGTGACTGTGTGGGTTTTGTCCCACATTCCAAAAGACATATCAGTTAGACTTAGTAAATCATTGGCATAAAATATTGGCACCAGAAGCATGGTGTCACTTGTGGGCCGCCCGAGCACATCCTCGGACAGTGTTGGTTGCTGACGTAAATGATGACGTATTCAATGAGGTACAGTATTTGCGACAAATAAAGCTATATCATCTTGACTCGGCAGAAAATTAAGCAATGTCTTAATTTATGCCAGGATAGCTATCCTGTTTAACATGGGATAAGTTAAATATAAATTGTATACACCATGGGATGTCATGAAAAGAAACAAATTAAGCATGCAGGCTGATTGTTTGAAGACTTACCTGGGTCGATTTAGACTATCACAAGAAATAATGTGTGGCCCATCTGAAATTCAGTTCTGCTAATTTCATGAAAATGAATTTGTAGCCCAGAGCATAATGTGGGCATGCTATTATGTTGTGCATTTGGCACAGGTGATCAAAGACAAATTTCTGCCTTCATAAAGTACTAGAGCACAGCATGAAGTCATTTGGCACATGGTGCATTTGCCAGCTCTCTGAAAGCCATCCATTCAAACTATTTCCCATTAAACCTTTGAAGAATGCCATTGTTGTCAGTGTTTATGGCTGGTCGTACCATGCTCCAACAACAAACTGCAAACAAAATGTGTTGGCCTTTACCGTTGGCGTATGCAAATTATCTTCACTTGATACCATTTAGACAACAAACTACTAACCAACTCAAAGGATGTCACAATTTTGAATGCCTGGAATAAATTTCAATTCATTCATTTTTCCTCTTTTATTTGAGTATCAAGGCATTTGATGTGAAGAGTTGTATTCACTTATTTATTGAGATTATTGTATGCAGTTGTATATACATTTGTATATGCATATAAACATATGCAGGTGTATATACATATGTACATTCCACAGCATGTGCTTCAGAAATTTACTTCTACTGAAGATATCAAAACTGAATTTTGCAATATCTCGATTGCTATTACACGATTTTTACAAATGTATAGCCAAATCTGGACTCCAAATTCTAATTGTAGCCTTAAACATAATCCGTATAATTTTAATATAGGCACTGTAACAGCATCCCCAGTTGTAATGCAGATCAGTGCAATAGTATTTCAAAGCCAAAGTACAAAATGATATTGTAATTATAGAGAACCTACAACGTTATAGACCAAGAATGAATTTTGCCTGTAATATTTGAACAATTACCCTTGTATATAAATGTATCAAGGTATATCATATTTTTTTGGCATGTTGCTATAATGTATCCTACAGATAATGTACCCTACAGCCATATTGTGGAATGGCAGGTTGCTCTTGCTAAAGGCAGAATTCTAATTTTTTTGTATGAATCAACAGGTTTCAATAGGTATATTTAATATCAGAGAAATGTATACAACATATATCCTGAAATTCTTCTTCTTCGCAAACATCCACGAAAATGGATGAGTGCCCCCAAGATTGAATGACAGTTAAATGTTAGAACCCCAAAGCCGCCCCCAGCTCCCCCTCCCACACATAAACAACAGCAAAGCAACAAACCCCTCCCCCACCGGCAAAAAAGCATTGGCACTCCTCCACTGAGCACTGCAAAGCATCAATAAAGACATAGACTTGCTGTACCCCAAAGACTACTCATTCAGTCTGTTGATTCATACAAAAAAAATTAGAATTCTGCCTTTAGCAAGAGCAACCTGCCATTCCACAATATGGCTGTAGTGTACATTATCTGTAGGATACATTATAGTAACGTGCCAAAAAAAAATGATATACCTTGATACGTTTATATACAAGGGTAATTGTTCAAATATTACAGGCAAAATTCATTCTTGGTCTATAATGTTGTAGGTTCTCTATAATTACAATATCATTTTGTACTTTGGCTTTGGTTCTTCTACCACAGCCTCTCTCTCTCTAATAGGGGAAAAAGGGGTGTCCCCATTTCACAGTGAGAGGGGAGACATAACAAAGCAATTCACTGTTTTATGGTGTTAACCGTCTTGCTTCAGTTCTTCCAAGCTCTGTGCCCAAAGAACCTGGGTCTCTGGGCACACAGCCGGCAGCCAGCTCGCTGCTTATGATCTTCCATCTCCCACAACGCTTCAGACAACAGCAGCATCAGCCTTGAATCCGCCCACCTCCAGAGCCACCAAAATTCAGCACCCTGAAGGCACGCTAGTCTTCCAGGCCGTGTCCTTGGCATATCGAAAAGCAGCCGACCATGAGGCCTCGAGAGCGAGTCCCATTTCCGCAAAGAACCGAAGTTAGCATGTAACTCTAAGTTAGGGTCTTCAAAAGAACCTTGAAAAGGAAAAAAAGATATCAGAGATAGAAGCTGGAATCACTGGGCAAGATCCAACCAACCACTCAAGGGTAACAATGTACTTTGTACAATGGTGCTGAGTATTCCAGCATTGCCCTGGCTTTTACTGAGGGCTGTCCTTCTCATATGTAAATGAGCAATGCTGTGGAACTTGGAGCCCATGACTTGGAGTCCAGTACATTGAGGATTAAATAAATTACATTGGTGTTTTCATGAGTTGAGGCTGTTAGTAGTGCTTTACAGTAAACACTCAGCCCTTTGGGATCCATGGAGAATGGAGAGTGCTGGCTGCATGTATATGCCTGATGTATGAAAATTACTAAGCACAACATTAATGCAAATAACACACTAATACCCCAAACATAAAACTTTAAATAAATTGTCAGACTATCTGTCATTCCCTTCTCTTTTAAATGATACTGTTTTACATTACAATGTTATATTTTGAGGCTAAATAGTAGTAATGCAAAGCTGCAGCAAAGATATATCAAATGAATTACATTGGTCACCATTATATGAACTGCCAAAACTTCAAAGAAGATGTTGCTACTAATCATCCTACAATTGCACTGCTATTCTATATAAACATAAATAAATTATTTTTTTTCACACTTATTTTGCTTAACACTTGAAACAAAATTCACTGCTTGAGTTTATTTTCATAAAAACAAAACAATCTTGTGCAGATTCTGTATGGGCTTTTAGTCAAAGCCTAACCCCAGGGCTAAGCTACCAATTAAACTCAAATCACAATTCTAATAGCCAATGGGACAACATAATTCATTAACTATGTTGTGGATACTAATTTCATCAGGTTCAAGAGAACATTCATGAGTCGACATCAAAGGTTCAGGAGATTTAAACTGATGAGCCTTCTTGAATGTATCTCTCTTGCTTGACTGCTTGCATGTTTTCCTTGTCACATGCAAAAAAATGTAAATGAGAAAAGGTGCAATGAAGGAGCAGAAAAACAATGTTACTGCTCAACAGGTTTCAAATCCTTCAGAAGTAAATTTGAAAGAGACTCATTCCTCTGGCTCCCCAACATTATCACTTTCTTCTTCTTGAACTTTAGGTTTGTTACAATTCAAGAGATTTCCAATGATTTCATCTATATTTAATGTTGCTGTAACAGAAGCATTCCAGTCAATTTCTATCCATTTATTTAGTTCAACTCCTGAAAGTTTCGTTACTAGACTTTCAACACCTGACAGTCTACTATTCCAATTATTTCATCGCACTCAGGCAATGTTCTTAAGCACGTGAAATCCTAAAAGAAACTTGTTCATCAGGTGAACCTTCTTCAAGCATGACAAGAGTCCATAATTTTCATCTACATCTTCGCTATGTTCCATGTGCAAGGTATATTAAAATTTCAACACAAAAATTGCTGGAGGAACTCAGCAAGTGAGGTAGCATTCTTGGTGGGGAATAAACAGTCAGAAATATTCCCCTCCATAGATTCTGCCTGACTTGTTGAATTCCTCCAGCACTTTATGTGTCTTGCTCAAGATTTCCAGCATCTGCAGAGTCTCTTGTGTTTATATAAAAAGTTATACCTTTGATGGAATATTTTGACTGAAAATATTGGAATTTTCCTTTTTTGCTTGCCAGTCTTCTTATAAAGTTTGTACAATTTTTTACAGATGGTATTACACTCTGATCCGTAAACCAAATTAAATTTGTCACATTGTCAAAGCCAAAGTAAATTTATTATCAAAGTACAGTTCATATTTATTATCATATGTTATCTTGAAATTCATTATCTTGCAGGCATTTGTAGGAAATTAAAGAAATACATAAATATTTATGGAAGAAATAAACATAAACAAAGTGACAAACTATGTGCAAAGGAAGACAAATTGTGCAAATATAAAATAAATAATACTACAGCCCTTGAAACTGAATCTGTAGGTTGTTGAATCAACTCAGTTGTGGTGAGTGACATTCTCAATGCTGATTCAGGAGCTTTGATGGCTGTAGGGTAAAATTCTTCCTGAACCTGGTGTTGTGGAACCTAAGGCTCCTGTACCACCTGCCTGAAGGTAGGAGTGAGAAGAGACCATGACCTGGATGATTGGATGGTGGGAGTCCTTGATGATGGATGCTGTGGTAGTGCTTTTTATAGATGATCCCGATGATGGAAAGGGTTTTACCTCTGATGGACTGGACTGTGTCCATCACTTTTTGTAGGCTTTTCTTTTCCTGGCCATTGGTATTTCCATATCAGGCCGTGATGCAACCATTCAAGATACTCTCAACTGTACATCTGTAAAAGTTTCTCAAAGTTTTATATGACATTCCAAACCTATGCAAGCTTCTAAGACTGTAGAAGCAGGAGGATGCAGAGAGGCTTCATCGGGAATATGGATATTCCCAAATCACAACAATGAATATATTGTGGAGTAATGAATTTATGGATAGCATAATTATGGATTAATTAAAATGAGAACGTGAAGGAGGATCTAGGAAAGATGCTGCCAGTGGTTTTTGTAGACCCAGATGACTTCCTCCAGTTGGTCCACAAAAC
Source organism: Mobula hypostoma (assembly GCF_963921235.1). Classification (NCBI taxonomy): domain Eukaryota; kingdom Metazoa; phylum Chordata; class Chondrichthyes; order Myliobatiformes; family Myliobatidae; genus Mobula; species Mobula hypostoma. The sequence continues at coordinate 64,604,635 of NC_086103.1, read as the reverse complement.
AACTTATTCTTCTTCTCTTTTATCTTTCCTTTCTTTTCAAGGTGGCTGAGGTTCTGTCAGAGTCTGCGATCTACAGCTCAAACTACAGTTCTTTGTGAATGGTTGGTCTCTGGACTGACTGTGTTACCTGGCACTTCCTTATCTATAGGAACAGCCTGGAAGACACATAAACGACCCAGTTTGCTGATCTCACCAACCGAAGCGTGGTGGGAGACTGAAACATTGGGACAGCAGGTGATGTGTGCTGCTGTTGGACGAAGGTCCCTGTACTCCAGCAAATCCCTCCCTCTCTCCCTGTCTTTTGATGGTGAGTAAGAGTCTATCAGTCTATGAATCAGGGGGCTTGGAGAAGTGATGTAGAAGATTGCATCATCAGAACAGTGAATTGCTGGTCTCTGCTTTCGTTGTTGTAGGAGTGATCTCTCTCTGTCCCTCGCTGGTGAGAGAACCTGTCTGAGGCACTGAAGTGCTGGGTTATAGACATTCATGTAGTTTTATATAGTTTTTGATGGTCTCTTTGGGGGTTTTTGCTATTGCTTGCATGGTTGGTGGGGGGTTCAATGCTTCTGCTGCTGCTTGTGCATGATGGGGAGGGGGTTTGGGTGTTTTGATGTTTCTATTATTGTTTTTTTGGGGTTTCTTGTGTCCTGGATGTCTATGAAAAGTAAGAATTTCAGGTTGTATACTGTATACATACTCTGATTTTAAATTGAACCATTTGAACCAGTCTTCACAAAATACAACCTGTACACAATTCAACTTCCAATTGATACTTTGTGCCTAGTGAAACCAATCATTGCTTGTGGGGTATTCTCTGAACCATTGGAACTACATAAGGTAAGACAATAGATGAATATTCCTGTTAATAGCCCATTAATTGAGGTGTACCCATGCCAATTTAATGCACAGAGGAATGCTGCAGGAACTCAGCGGATCAGGCAGCATCTATGGGGAGGAATAGAGTCGATGTTTTGAAGGCTCTCAGTCAGAAACATCGACTGATTATTCCTTTCCATAGATGCTGCCTGACCTGCTGATTTCTTCCAGCATCTTGTATTACCAACATCTGCGGAATCTCCAATGATTATGATTTTCACTTAATGCACAATTCTGGACAGGTCTGTTTTATCATTTAACCTTCTGGTTAGTTGTATATTCATGGAGCCATTCCTCAACACTGTAACAGAAGGGATATATTTTAGGTATCTGGCTTTTGGAACAAACACAAGCTTTTGCTTCCTGAGTTCTTTTGGCTGTATCTTATGAATTTTGGACTGCTGATCATGAAAATCACCATGAAATTTCCCTAAAATGCACCATTTTTTAAAAATTGCCAATATTTATTATTTCAATTCATAATTTAAGTCAGAATAACTGATGCCAAGATTAAAGAAGGGAATTTTTGTTGGTCCACAAATCAAACAGGTCATCTATGAACTTCTAGTACAGGACTGGAAAAATCGAATGAAGGCATTCAAAGATGTTGCTGGAAGTTTTCTTGGCAGCTTCAGGGCACCAAACTACATGTAACTGGTTGACAACATGCTTCAGGCATACAAAACCATGAAGTGTAACATGTCATAAAAGATTCATTTTTTTTACATTTCCATTTAGACTTCTTCCTTGCAAATATTGGCTCTGTCAGTGATGCACATGGTGAAAGAGTTTATGAGGACATTGCGGTCATGATGAAACAGTATCAGGGGAACTGTAATTCATCAATGCTGGTTGATTATTGTTGAACACTTAATCAAGAAGCCACAGACACTGAGTAGAAATTAAAATCATCAATAAAGCATTTTTAGCTTAGTTGAACTATTGCAAAGCATCGGCACTGTTATGCAATTAAATGCATTATATTCAAATAAAAGTTAATTTTTTGTTTCTCCAAATTTGCATGTGGTACAAGTAGTCTGAAATTATATTTGTGTTCAGATTTAGGTGGTCTATTATAAGCAAAAAGAAAATTCTGAGGACGCAATAGTTCCACGAAAAAATTTTGTCGAGTTATATTTAAAGGGGTTCTGCTAGTTGGAATGTGCTGTAACATATTGTAAATATGTTATTCTGTAAATTTCCCTGACTGTATTCCAAATGTTAAAGTTAAGTAGATGATTACAGCTATTGAAACTGTAGTTAATCATGTACTGTTATCTTTGTGTTGGAGAAGTATAAAACATTGAGTCAGGAGAGTGAGATTCTCTTGAATTCTCCTAGACTCTCTCTCCAGGAGGTATGCTGTGTGAATAAAGACTTTTACATTTCTTATTCCTATATTAAGCAAAATATAAGAGGAGGATAAAAATCAAACAGTACATGCATTAATCTCTGGAGTTTTCACTCTAAGATCTCCCACTTCTTTACCACAGAACACATACAATTGCCTTTTATATTCCATTCATTTAAAACTTAACACACAGTTTCAAACTTATTCTTCATGCACACACAAGAAGTATACTATGATACAGTCTCCTAAACTAAAATAATCACACCCCTCTCGCATCCTGAATGGCCCACTTATCATAACTGGTGGTCCAGTCTCACCAATCTACCCAACAAAGTCTGTTTGCTGGTCACCTACACACACACAGGCATGCACACAACTTTTATATCTACCAGTTCAGCTGTTTTCTTTGATATTTCAGGATCCAGTGGTCATTGACCTGAACAGATCTAAGCATGGGATACTACTCTGAAAAATATTCATTCCATTATACTATAGAGGTCGCTTGGCCACGTAATGGTTCACAAATGTATCCCAGACAAACCCCAAATTTTGTGACTGACTAAAACGGAGCCACACAAAGCCTGTCATGGGTAAACACAAGAGATTATGAAGATTCTGGAAATCCAGAGTAACACATACCAAATGTCGGAGGAACTCAGCAAGTTTAGCACCATCTAAGGAAAGGAATAGATAGTCAACATTTCAGCTCAAGGTCCTTCATTAGTTCTGATGAAGGGTCTTGGCACGAAATGTTGACTGTTTATTGTTTTCCATAGATGCTGCCTGACCTGCTGAGTTCTTCCAGCATTTTGCATGGGTTTGCTGTAACTGGTAAATATAAAAGTCTTTATTCTCAAAGCAAATCTCCAGGAGAGAGAGTCAAGGAGAATCCAAACCTATCTCACTCTCCAGGCACAAAGTTTTATACTTCTCCAACACAAAAATAACAATACATAATTAACTACAGTTTCAAGAACTGTAACCACCTACTTAACTTTAACATTTGGAACATAGTCAAGTACATTTACAGAATTACACATTTACAGTGACAGCACCTCCCAACTAGCAGAACCCTTTTGAGTATTCAATACTTGCATCTGTACCAAAAGCCAGACACCAAAAATATACACCTTTTTTTTTACAGTGTTGAAGGAACTAACCAGAATGTTAAGTGAAGAAACAGACCGGTCCTAAACTTAGCATTAAGGGACAGAGGTGGCATGGTAGTGTAGTGGTTAGCACAATGCTTTACAGTACCAGCGACCTCGGTTCATTTCCCACCGTAAGGAGTTTGTATGTTCTCCCTGTGACCGCGTGGGTTCCCTCCATGCATTCCAGTTTCTTCCCACAGTCCAAAGGTGTAGGTTAATTGGTCATTGCAAATTCTTCTGTCATTAGGCAAGCATTAAATTGGGGGATCACTGGGCAGCGTTGATTGAAGTGCCAGTAGGGCCTATCCTGTGGTGTATTTCAATAAATAATGAAAATAAATATACCTTTAACAGTGTGACTAAAAGCAGGAACATCCATCAACTATCTTTCCAAATGTAGTTTCAATGGGACACAGAATGTGTCACATCCTATGATTGATTTCACTAGCCACAATTTATCAGTTGGAAGATAAATTGTGTACAGGTCTTATTTTGTGAAGACAGATTCTCATTCATAATTTTGCTATCCATTATTTCACAACTCCAGAATAACCACTAACTGTGTGGGTTTGGAGGTGGAAGAAAATTTGGAAAAAATGTCAAGGCATCCAAAAAACGGGTTTGAAAAGAGTTGTAAGGGTTTCTTCTTTCATGTTACTTGCTAAGGCTAATAATGAAATGACTTCTCTGTAGTGTATAATGAAATAGCTTCTCTGGAACGTTAACTGATGAGGTAATGTTCTCTGTAGCGGCATGATTGGGTTATAATTAGTGATAATCGGACGTGTTCATTTGCTAACCAATTGGGATAGATGTTATTCTTTCTGTCTGTGTGAAAGCTGTTAGTTTGTGCAGACTTTGTGGAGAAGGCGTGAGGAAGATGAAGAGAGAAGACGTGGCTTGAGGAGACGGTTGCCGGACCCGCTGGGCCTGGACTCGGGGCGGGAGCTCAGCGGTCGATGTTGAGCGGAGGAGGTTCAGTGAAAGGGAATCCGTGAGCTCCAATGTTTGTGCACTGGACATGTTTATGAGATTATTGGCGTCTTTTATTTGTTTTCCTTTTCTTTTGTTTCTCTACTAACCCCATACTTCAAGATAAAATCTTAATCGTTTAACCGCACATTGTGGACTGAATGTTATTTCGGGGTACTGATGTTACACAGGGGACACAACACGCAGCATCCACCCAACAAGAGTGCTAAAGGTTGGCTGGGTAGGGGGCACCACCCCTGAGATCATGCCACTGGGCAAAGCGAGTCTTACAGAATTTTTTTTAAAGTAATGTGAAGTTGAAAGTGATGGTAAGTTGAAGGATTTGTGTGCCCTTGTATACAGATCAATGAAAGTTTACTTTGAAATACAGTAAGCAATCTGAAAGACAAATAGCTTCTTGGCTTTACTTTGCAAGAGCAAAACCGTCATGTTTCAATTATAAAGAGCTGTATGGTGATTACATCTGGAATTTCATGCAGAGGCAAGGTTTTGGAAGGGGATGATTATCACACAACAAGTGATTAGGCAGACTATCCAGACCTTAGAAAAATGAAAGCCATCTTATTGAAAAGGGCCAATAAAGGGCCAGGTTACGGCTGGGAAATCTAACCCTGTGGTCACAGTACTGAAAAAAAATGGTCAGCCATTCAGGAAAGTAATGAGAATTTTTTTTCATCTGGACTATCCCTACCTAAAATGGCTGTCAAATGTCAAACTAGGTCATTGAATATGGTTAATAGAGGATCAATAGCTTTTCTTTTTAATATTAAGAGAATTGGTATGTTTTGTAACTCCAGAAGCTAATCGAAAGAAAAACAGGGAAGCCAGGATACTCATGTACTTGGTTTTACTTCAGTGAGTTGCTCACATATGTCATGGTGCTGTAATGGTGTATGGCATTAATGTATTTCTTATATGTAACCCGTAATGAGTTATGTAGCCATTTATAGCTGGGTGGTGTGGTGCAGATGTAACCTACATTTTCAGGAATGTCTGAAACTGTTCCGCAACAAACTGTGATGCATGGTTACTGACTAAACTTTCTGTAACACCACCCCTTGAGAAGAGGCCTCTCAATACATCAGTAGTGTGTGAGACCTGAATGGAGGAGATTGGGAACACTTCTGGCCACTTTGTAGCTGCAACCACAGCTACCAGGAAATTTGTGCCCAAGAATGGTCTGGCTAAAGCCACATGAGTCCTCTGCCAGGGCAATACAGGCCATTCCCAGGAATGGAAAAGTGTTGCTCGGATTATCTTCTGGATGTGTTGGCATCCCACATGGTGCATGGCAAACTGCTCAATTTGCTGATCTATGCAAAGGCACCTGAGAAAGCTTTGAGCTAATGATTTTATTTTGACCACCCCAAGATGACCGGCATGTAGCTCCTCAAACACTTTAACTCTCAGCTCGGATGATATAACAACTCTCAAGCCCCACCTAACACAACTCCCATCAAAGGCAAGTTTAACCAGTGCTGGTAAAAATTGGGGAACTGGAATTTCTGCTGCACATTCCAGCCATTTTGGGTTGCCATGCAGACCTGAGACAGTGTAGAGTCTTTCCTGGTCTCCCATTGGATCATCTCTCCCATTGTAGGGAAACTTTCAGTTTTCATTAAGGAGAATATGTCAAGAGGAGTGTACTTTTTTGTAAATTTTCAGGTATTTCCTTTTCTAAGGGTAAATGGCACAATCCATCTGCATTTCCATGATTAGTTGTCCTCCTAAATTTGACCTTGTAATTGTGTCCTCCAAGAAACAGGGCCCATCTCTGCATATATGTTACTGTTGCTTGTGGAACACACTTCTGTACTTTGGAAATGGACACTAGCTGTTAATGATCAGAAGTGGGGGTAAACTCTCTCTCATACAAGTATTGATCGAAACGTTTTACACCCCAAATCAGACTCAAGGCCTCTCTGTCAACCTGAGCATATATTTTTCTCTACAGCAGTAAGGGAATGTGATGTAAAAACTATGGGGCATTCATTTTGTCACTCATAACAAATAAATGACTGAACCTATACCATAAAGCAAGTTGATGATCTGGTCAGAACTAATATAATCCGCATTGCTGAGAAGTAGAAGCAGATTCTCGTCCATCATGTAATACCATCAGGCAGGCGTCCGAACAGCCCCAACTTCATTCTGTAGGGCAATGACCCCAAACACACGGTAAAGGTCATAAAGAATGATCTTCAGCAAAAATAAGAACAAGGAGCTCTGCAACAGATGGTATGATCTCCACAGATTAATGATCTCAATGTCATCAAGGCTGTCTGTGATTACCTGGAGAGACAGAAGCGAGACAGTCGAAGTCTGCAGAAGAACTGAGGCGCTTGGACCAACCCACCAGACAATTTTCTTATAAAACTGTACAAAAATGTACCTAAGAGAACTGATGCCGCTTTAAAGGAAAAGAGTGGACACATCAAATATTGATGTGATTTAGTTTTTTACTGTTTACTGCTCTTTATCGTGAATTTTTTTGATATTTGGAGAATTTATATTTCATTATTTTTGAAAACATTTTCATTTTACCTTTACAGAACCCTTGTTACATGTGCCTAAGACTTCTGTATAGTGCAGTACTGTATCCGCAATCCTGGGTAGAGGGTATTGATCCACTTTCAGTACTGAGTTGATGGACTTTAAAATCTCCGCGGATCCTGATAGACTCATCTTTCTTGGCTACAGGGACTGCTGGCAATGTCCATGGGTTCCATTCAACCTTGGGAAGAATTCCTTCCGCCTCCATGCGATCAACTGTGTCTATCTCTCTGATGTAGCCAGCCATTTCTGATCTTTATATGTTATTATTATCACCCAGTACTCAATGTTCAGGAACCTATAAATTTCATCTTTTTTCTGCATTATTTTATAACTCGAACATATCTGTCAGTTTCCAAAGAAAATAATATGCTGCACTTCAATAAGTAGGTGGTCATCTTGGGTTTGTTTTAAAATCTTCCTCATCGCCAGTGTTAAGTTTTGTAGCTCCAGAAGTGAATCAAAAGAAATACATGGGGAGCTGGGGATACTCGTGTACTTTGTTCTTTTTTTCAGTGAGGCATTCACATATGACATGCTGGTGTAATGACATAAGCCATTCATGTACTTCTTACATTTAGCCCATAATGAATTATGGAAACTACTAAGAATCCTTAATTAAACAATATATTTACAAAATTACTGAAATATTAAATATGTACACTACAAGAGTCAAGCTGAGTGCTGAGGAAAAAGTAAACTTATGGAATCTTACGGAATTGGGGCGGTCAGGCAGGAAGGGCTGAATGGTCTAGTCTTCCTATGTCTTAAGTTCTTCACACAACAAGATGCACATTCAAGTATACTATGCCAAACAGCAAAATGAACATAAAACATCATACTTACACCATGCCTAATTCAAATGTGCACTGCTATGGGCAGTAGTTCCCACTTGCTTCAAAAAGGCAAAAGTTATACCAGTGCCTAAGAAGAATAATGTGAGCTGCCTTAATGGCTATCGCCCGGTAGCACTCACATCTACAGTGATGAAATGCTTTGAGAGGTTGGTCATGACTAGACTGAACTCCTGCCTCGGCAAGGACCTGGACCCATTGCAATTTGCATATCGCCACAATAGGTCAACAGCTATCTCAATCTCAATGGCTTTCCACAGGGCTTTGAACCACCTGGACAACACAAACATCTATGTCAGCATGCTGTTCATCGACTAGCATTTAATACCATCATTCCCACAATCCTGATTGAGAAGTTGCAGAACCTGGGCCTCTGTACCTCCATCTGTATTTGGATCCTCGACTTCCTAACCAAAAGACCACAATCTGTGTAGATTGGTGATAACATATCCTCCTCACTGACAATCAACACTGGCACACCTCAGGGTGTGTACTTTGCCCACTGCTCCATTCTCTACATGACTGTGTGGATAAGAATAGCTCAAATTCCATCGATAAGTTTGCTGTCGATACAACCATTGTTGGTAGACTCTCAGGTGGTGACGAGAGGGCGTACAGGAGTGAGATATGCCAACTAGTGGGGTGGGGCCACAGCAACAACCTGGCACTCAATGTCAGTAAGACGAAAGAGCTGATTGTGGACTTCAGGAAGGGTAAGACAAAGGAACACTCACCAATCCTCATAGAGGGATCAGAAGTGGAGAGAGTGAACAGTTTCAAGTTCCTGGGTATTAAGATCTCTGAGGATCTAACCTGGTCCCAACATATTGATGTAATTATAAAGAGGGCAAGACAGTGACTATACTTCATTAGGAGTTTGAAGAGATTGGCATGTCAACAAATACACTCAAAAGCTTCTATAGATGTACTGTGGAGAGCATTCTGACAGGCTGCATCACTGTCTGGTATGGGGTGGGGGGGGGCTACTGCGCAGGACTGAAAGAAGCTGCAGAGGGTTTTGTAAATTTAGTCAGCTCCATCTTGGGTACCAGTCTACAGTGTACCCAGGACATCTTCAGGGAGTGGTGTCTCAGAAAGGCAGTGTCCATTATTCAGGACCTCCAGCACTCAGGGCATGCCCTTTTCGCACTGCTATCATCAGGTAGGAGATACAGAAGCCTGAAGGCACACACTCAGCGATTCAGGAACAGCTTCTTCCCCTCTGCCATCTGATTCCTAAATGGACTTTGAACATTTGGACACTATCTTCCTTTTTTTAATATACAGTATTTCTGTTTTTTGCACGTTTTTTAATGTATTCAATATGCATACACTGTAATCGATTTACTTATTTATTAATATTTTTTCTCTTCTATATTATGTATTGCATTGAACTGCTGCTGCTAAGTTAACAAGTTTCACGTCACATGCCGGTGATAATAAACCTGATTCTGATTCTGAAATGTGCTTTCTTTCATGCATTTAGCCAAGGACAGTCTGAAAGCTGCTGTCCTAAAATGAAGCAAGAGTGAAAGGACAGTGATGGCTTTTCTTTTGATATTATGGTTTGGTTAAGAGCTCCTGACCTCTGACTCTAGTGGGTGCATTGATCAAAAATTGTCAGCAGCTAAACTGCTGATCATCTCAGAAGTTGTAGCATCCAATTCCCAGGCCTATTCAAATTTAAACCAGGCCTTTAACAATTAAGCAAACTATTGGTGTTCCATATGAAGACTACGTCTTGGTCCTACAATTTCCTGTCAGCTCATTTTGACTCCTCTTCTCCCACAACTAGTAAAGACCTGCACTAAATGTTTCAATGACTGATAAAAGCCTCATAGAGGAAAAGTATCAGCCTCTGTTCATTGAGACCTCAGTATGTTAGGAAGCAAGAAGGGAGATTTTCCACATGCCGTTCCTTAGCATTTGTTACTAAATATTTCCAATATTTTTCTTAAGTCATAGACATAATTAACCTGTTGAAAATATATTTAATATTTGCAATTAGGCTGGCTTGTAGGCACTCATTAGTGCTGCTGCCTCAAATAAACCTCTTCAGTCCTGACCTTGGTATCTGTCCATGTGAAGTTTGCATTGTTTTCTTCTGTTTCCTCCCATATTCCAAAAATAGATAATTGGTTAGGTTAATTGGCTACTGTAGATTACCGCTTATCGCCAGGTAATAGCAAAAAGAATCAACAATGAGCATGTGTGCAGGGATTCAGGAAAATAAGGCAAGGGGAATGGGAATACACCTGGGAACTGGCAGCAGCTGGACAGGCTGAATGGCCTCCTTCACTTTAAGTTTAAAATAAATTCATTATTTTTGTAATATAAGGTCCAGTTTCTACTTAAATAATGTCAATAGTCCAGGATCCCACCTTTCTGTGATAAAACAAGAAGTTCTGAAACTAGTTCGAGTGGAGTCTGTCGAGAGAATTGTGAAGCCCAACAGTAGGGCTTTATCTGCTATTAGTACAATCCCATTAATTCCATCTTTTAAGTTCATTTTTTTTAATTCCTTGCAAGAAAATTTAAGTTTTTCAGTTAGTTTTTTTAAGTATCTATTTCAATTACTGTGTGACTTCAATAATCATGCACCCCTCTTTCCCTCCACTTCAGGCACACTGCGAGTATTCAAAGCTCAAAGTGAATTTATTATCAAAGAACATATATGTTACCATATACAACCTTGAGATTCATTTTCTTGTGAGAATACTCAATAAATTCATTATAGTATAATAACCATATTAGAATTAATGAAAGGCTGCAACAACTTGGGTGTTCAACCAGTGTGTATTTATTAATAAATATCAAGAAAGCCAGCTCAAGAGTTCTTGTAGGAACATCTGAATAATGGGGCAGGTGAAGTTGAATGAAGTTACATCCTTTAATTCAAGAGCCCGATGGTTGAAGGGTAATAACTGTTCCTGAACCTGGTGGTGTGAGTCCTAAGGCTTCTGTACCTTCTTCCTGATGGCAGCAGCAATAAGAGAGCATGTTCTGGATGGTGGAGGACCCTGATAATGGATGCTGCTTTCCTGCGACAATGCTTTGTGCAGATATGTTCAATGGTGGGGAGGGCTTCACCTATAATGGACTGGAGGTATCCACTACCTTTTGTACAATGTTCTGTTCAAGGGCATTGTTATTTCCATACCAGGCTGTGATGCAGCCAGTCAATATACTCTCCACACACATCTACAGAAGTTTGTCAAAGTTTTAGATACCATACTGAATCTTCGCAAGCTCCTAAGGAAGCATTACTATGTACCCAAAGACAGAAATTTGGTAAACATTAAATATTATTTCTGTTTTTGCATGATTTTAACCTATTCAATATACATATACTGTAATTGATTTACTTATTTAATTTATTATTATTATTATTATTTTCTTCATCTTCTATATTATGTATTGCACTGAACTGCTGCTGCTGCTAAGTTAACAAATTTCACTTCACATGCCGGTGAGAATAAACCTGATTCTGATTCTGAGATTCAAGATTGTTTAATGTAATTTCCGGTACACAAGTGTAAAGGAGAACAAAGTAATTGTCACTCCAGATCCAATGCAGCTCCAAAAAAACACAGCAAGATAAAGAACACAATTACAATTTAAAAAATGCAATAATTAGAAATACATAAGATAGCTTATATACAGAGACTGGTTCTATGTTCATAAAGTAATGCTAGGCTGAAGAGTGTCTGTACATAAGGTGACTCTGACAGGAAATGATAACGTAGTGATGGTGGCAGTTTGTGGGGTGGTGGGTTAATGAGTGGAGGTGTTGATCAGCCTTATCGCTTGCTGAAAGTAACTGTTTTTGAGGCAGTGGGATAGACAGTCTATGGGCAGGTTGGATAGGATCCTTCATGATATTGCCGGTCTTTTTGCAGCACCTTTCTGTATATTTCTCCTTGATGGTGCGTGGGTTGGCACAAATGATGCATTGAGCCGTTCTGACTACCCATTGAAGAGTCTTTCTCCCCTCTGCAGTTACGATTTCCATCTCATGCAATGATGCTTCAGATGTGTCTATCAAAGTTGTCAACTTCACCCACTTGATATTAAACATTTCCGTGCTTGCTTAATCTGCAATAGTTGTGAAATGTTTCTGGGTGTTCAACGAGATTTAAGTGTCCACAGCTCTAAAAGCTGACAAAGCCAGGAATGGGGCTTGTCTTTCTATCAAACACCCACTGTTTTATTGTGTGGGGGGGGGTGGGTATGGTTTCCTACTGCTACTCTTGACTCATTACTGGAATCCTAGCTGTTTTAGGCCAGTAAGCTCGGTTCTTTACCTTTCGACCAAGTTCAGTCTCCGGATGTCCACTGGTGGTAATATAAGACAGCAAGACCAGGCACAATGATTAGAAGAGGTCTTATGTTTAAAACAAATCATCAGCCTTGTATGCCTGAAAACTTACAATAGTATTTAAATTGGAACACATGGAAGCTTACGTAAATGAATCTGAATATACCGAATTGAGAACAAGTTGTGAGAGATACTATCACATGTTTGCTGTGGTGACCAAAGGTGAATTCTCCTTCATCATCTCTCCTTTCAAAAGGTATAGTGCCCAACAGAAATGAATATGGTCTCAAGTTTAAATCAGCAAACTTTATGAGAAAGGGTGAAGTCATGATTCCAGGCATTCAAAACAAAATGTTCGGTGTTTGTGGGTTCTGTCAAGTCCTAAATGTAATGAGCTATTTGCAGCAGTTACACTTGAGCACTCTCCGGATTAGATCCTGAGTTGCTAAGGAACGAGGTAAATATTGTAGTTGGGCTTGGCGATATGAGAACTCTCGGAGTCAGCCAAATGCAAAATAATGTACATGTTTGTGTACTCAGATGACTCCATCCCAGTGGATCCTGGATTCTTGTCACCACTAATCAATGGGCATTTGTGTCTATGGCAGCTATCAGTTCATGAAAACCCTGCAAGAATACAGCTTCCTGAAGCTGGTACATTAGGCACTCCCTGATTATTCCTCACGAATAGGTTACCATGTGCACCTCAATTACCGAGACAAAGCATCTAACGTAACTGGCATCTTCAATAATCAAACAAAAAAAAAATGAGGGCTTGGTTCTGAATACTCCTGTGAAGCACCTTGGGCATTGTACTCTTTTAAAGACGCAATTTGAATATATATTGTTGGAGACCCAGAGAAGGAGAAGAATCTTCCATTACAGTCAGAACTCACAGCGACCGGCTGTTGCAACTACTGGAAAACCGACTCTGAGACTCTGCGTAGGTAAAACATTTCCCAAACTTCCTGACCTCTGGTGCTGTACATAAGGAGTTCAACAATTTTTCCTATGCTGTTTGAGTTTCCTTGGTGTGTTCTTGATTTTTCTCACATCCAAAAAATGTGTAGGCTGGTGGTTTAGTTGGCCATTGTAATTTGCTTCTAGTGTACAGATGAGGGGTAGAGATTGGGGAAAGATGATGGGAATTTGGGAATAATGAAATGTGTTAAGGAAGGATTAGTGTAAAAAAATGGGTGCTTGATGGTTGGTGGGGACTAACTGGGATGTAGGGCCCAGCAGCAATTAAAATGGGGCGATGGCTAGGCAGGGGAAAATTGTTCAGCTTTTAGGTCTGTGGACTCCAAAAAGGAAGACATTTGGAGAAGTGAGAGACTGCAGATGTTGGTATCTAGAGCAAAAAAGAAGAGCTGCTGGGTGAACTCAGCAGGTTAGGCAGCATCTATAAAGGGAAATGGACAGTCAACATTTTGGATCAAGATCCTTTAACTGGTCAAGGAGGATATTTCTTTAATCTTTGTTATCACTAACTTTTGTTTCCATAGGGAGGAAGTAGATTGCAAAAGGTGAAGAAAGGGTTTTCCTGATCTCCAGTGGATGAAGGAAATGTCTTTAAGCTTCATTGCCAAATGTAATTTATATACAAGTCTCAAACAAATGTCAATGACAGTTCAGCAAAAAATCTATAGAAATATCTCTTTGATTCCTGATCCAAATTGGTGCAAGAGAGCTGGCTATCAGTTTATTCACCTCCCAAGACTTGGCTCTGTTGAAATCAGTTGAAGTAAATGTTGGAAATTGAGTACAATAGTCAATAAATTTGTGCAACTTGGGGCTAAGAATCAAGTGTGTATTTCTCACATGTATCTTTAGGAAAAAGCAAAAGGATGAAGTAAGATGAACACTATAGTTTCTATTCTAATGGGCAATTCTATAGAATAGAAATTGTTTCTGTCTGTGTGATAAAGTTTGTGCTGCAGAGAAAAAATAAATCTCAGACTATAATAATTACTCCCATATCTGTATCCTTGCCTCTTGACTGAAGATTATATATTACAAAATTATACATAATTAAAGCTGCAGCTTGTTCAGAACCCTGAGCAGTTTTTAGAATGTTTCATCTACTGCTTGAGCATTAGGCAAACGTCTTAACAAAATTGGTGATTGAGCAATGTAAGGTTAAGTTCAGTTCACCAGGCAAGATAAGCTCAAACATTATTTCAGTTTATATCTTGACAGATCTGAAAACTAGTGTTATTTTTCAGGCTAAGTTGAGTAGGCAATGGCCTATGATCCCCAAACTTGTCCTTGGTTGTTCTAAATAATATTTTAAAATGTGAGACCCAAAGACAGACTTTGATCAGCAAAGCAGAAGTCATCTCTCTGCCAGTGAATGATGAATTCTAACAAGGATCACTGGCTTGACAGGTACAAACGTGGAAATCTTGTTCAATAGAAGTTGCAGCTCTATGGAATTTTATCAAATGATTGGAATAGTTGTGGTATCTTTAGATTCATGGTATTCTTTATTTTGTTTCTGTTTTACTGAAATTAGATTCATTGAGACCATAACACCATAACATTGAAAAAGACCATTCATCCCACCATGTGCACACCAACAAGTGACAAAAAAGTGTATTAATCCCAACTTCCAGAACTTGGCCTTCTGTGCCTAGTTGATTTAACTGCTCATTCAGGCACCAGTGGATACAGCATTACAATTTCTTATGAATAATAACTGAACTTTAAGAAAGATAAAATGTTTCTAAAAATAGCAGTTAAAATTTTAATAGTGAGTAATTATAAAAATAAATGAGCAGGTAAAATTACTTTTAACAGGGGTAAACATTTTTATTGTTTCAGGATTAAAATTTATTGCTCCCATTAATCATTATCTTTGTAAAAGCTCTATTTGACTATGCAATAGTGAAAAGCAATGAGCTCTTTAACATAGACTTGGCAAGTTTTATTTCTAATGCTGGTTGATGGACATGTACGGTTCAACTTGCTCCATATTAGAACCTTAAAATTAAGCCTGTAAAAAAGAAATCTATATTTTGCTTGGTTATTAACTTACAACAAGAAGTATGCACTGAAAGAGATAATAGCGTATTATTAGGAAAATATGTATGTATACTATCTGAAAAGTATTTTGGTCATTTTGGAAAATAATATGTTTGGGAGCATTTGTATGATGCTGTAAAACACAGAGCTGACAGTCAAAAAGTACACAGATAACTCTGAAATGCTTGTGCAATAAAATCCATCCACAACAATACCCAGCTAATCTCCATTTTTCCTTATGTGCACTTAGTGTTATTCAATAGTGAATATGTTCTGCTGATTTGGTCCCGTGCAATACGGATTAATTACATTTTCTTCCTTACGAATTTATGCTTTGTAATCAAGTAATCTTTGCTAAGTTCTTTGTATAGCATGGAATTTTAAGATCCAAGAGTGGGTTGGCTTATGAACTGACTGGGCAGAGAAGGTAGGTGTCAAGTCAGGAGGAACTGGTCAAGTAAGGAGAAAGTGTTCATGTTGGGGGGGTACTTGCAGCCCATGGATTTCCAGGTTTCACCACGATGGACCAAAAGATGGATATGTAGTTATACGTCTTAATGAGACTGAAAGTCTTTGATCTAAGCTGCTTAAGGAGCTAGGGCTTTACTCTTTGGAGAGAAGGAGGATGAGAGGAGACATGATAGAGGTGTACAAGGTAATAAGAGGAATAGATAGGGTGGATAGCCAGTGCTCTTCCGCAGGGCACCACTGCTCAATACAAGAGGACATGGCTTTAAGGTAAGGGGTGGGAAGTTCAAGGGGAATATTAGAGGAAGGTTTTTTACTCAGAGAGTGGTTGGTGCGTGAAATGCACTGCCTGAGTCAGTGGTGGAGGCAGATACACTAGTGAAGTTTAAGAGACTACTGGACAGGTATATGGAGGAATTTAAGGTGGGGGCTTATATGGGAGGCAGGGTTTGAGGGTTGGCACAACATTGTGGGCCAAAGGGCCTGTACTGTGCTGTACTATTCTATGTTCTATGTTAAGAGTTATTTTGGCTTCACAAAACTCAGCAAAATCCCAAAGTTGTAGCGAACTAGGACTTTTCTCCTTGGAGCAAAAGAGTTTCAGAGGTGACTTAATAGGAGAGTTTCAGGTGATAACAGTCATAGATTGAGTGGACAGCTAACACCTTTTACCTGAGGTGGAAATGGCTAACATGAGGAGAGCATAATAAGTTGTTTGGAGGAAAATGTAGAGGGATGTCAGAGGTAGGTTAAGAGGCAGAGTGGTAAGTGTGTAGAGCACACTGCTGGGGTGATGGTAGACACAGATAGATTAAGGAGATATAAGAGACTCTTAGATAGGCAAATGGATGAAGGGAAATTGGGTGACTGTGTGGCAGGGAAGCATTAGATTGATCTTGGAGTAGGTTAAAAGGTCAGCACAGCACTGTCAGCGAAAGAGTCTGTATTATGCTGCATTGTACTATGTTCATAGTAAGAATAACTAAAGATGAATGGCTTTAAAGCAATCCTTGTTTCCCTTGAGAAGAAAGAGTGCTTCCATAGCTTTACAAGCCTCTCAAGCCATCTGATCCAATTCCCATGGGACCAGAACACCAATCAAACCTTTGCATTCCTTCTGGAATTCTCCCCACTTTATTGGAAGACAAGTCTATCCATCACATGACTTGCAGACAGGGAACATATTGGTACCAAATGCGAACCTGCTACAATCCGTGTCACCCAACACGATGGTGGAGCAATCTTCTCATGCTGGTATGGGTGCATAGGAGAGGGTTAATTTCACTCTACGGGCTGTCGCAGAGAGTTGTAAAGGGGCATCAATCTTAACTCTAGGGACATGGTAAATGGGTAGATAGTTGTCTGCTTGTGAGCCCATCCTCTGCAATGCAATAAAATATCCAACAATAAAACTGGAAAGCCATAGACAGGTTGGACTAAAGAATAGGTTTTAAATGTACCCTGAAAGCAGGCAATTGATTAGCAAACACGAGGAAATCTGTAAATGCTGGAAATCCAAGCAACACACACAAAATGCTAGTGGAACGCAGCAGGCCAGGCAGCACCCATAGGAAAAAGCACAGTCGATGTTTCAGGCCGAGAACCTTCGTCAGGACTAACTGAAAGAAGAGATAGTAAGAGATTTGAAAGTGGGATGGGGTGGGGGAGATCAGAAATGATAGAAGAAGACAGGAGAGGCAGGGATAGAGCTAAGAGCTAGAAAGTTGATTGGCAAAGGGGATACGAGGCTGGAGAAGGGAGAGGATCATGGGACGCGAGGCCTAGGGAAAAAGAAAGGGGGAGGGGAGCGCCAGTGGAAGATGGAGAGAAGGCAAGGAGCAATTGTGAGAGGGACAGAGAGAGAAAAAAGAGAGTGAGAGAAAAAAGGAATAATAAATAAATAAATAAATAAATAAATAAGGGATGGGGTGAGAACGGGAGGAGGGGCATTAACATAAGTTAGAGAAGTCAATGTTCATGCCATCAGGTTGGAGGCTACCCAGACGGAATATAAGGTGTTGTTCCTCCAACCTGAGTGTGGCTTCATCTTGACAGTAGAGGAGGCCGTGGATAGACAGACCAGAATGGGAATGGGACGTGGAATTAAAATGTGTGACCACTGGGAGATCCTGCTTTCTCTGGCAGACAGAGCGTAGGTGTTCAGCGAAACGGTCTCCCAGTCTGCGTTGGGTCTCGCCAATATATAGAAGGCTGCACCGGACGCAGTATATCACCCCAGCCGACTCACAGGTGAAGTGTCGCCTCACCTGGAAGGACTGTCTGGGGCCCTGAATGGTGTTGAGGGAGGAAGTGTTAGGGCATGTGTAGCACTTGTTCCACTTACAAAGATAAGTGCCGGGAGAGAGATCGGTGGGAAGGGGTGGGGGGGGGGGGTGAAGAATAGACAAGTGAGTCGCACAGGGAGCAATCTCTGTTGAAAGCAGAAAGTGGGGGAGGGAAAGATGTGCTTGGTGGTGTAATCCCATTGGAGGTGTTGGAAGTTATGGAGTATTATATGTTGGACCCGGAGGCTGGTGGGGTGGTAGGTGAGGACAAGGGGAACCCTATTACTAGTGGGGTGGCGGGAGGATGGGGTGACAGCAGATGTGCGTGAAATGGGAAAGATGCGTTTGAGAGCAGAATTGATGGTGGAGGAAGGGAAGCCTCTTTCCTTGAAAAAGAAAGACATCTCCTTCGTCCTGGAATGAAAAGCCTCATCCTGAGAGCAGATGTGGCGGAGACGGAGGAATTGCAAGAAGGGGATGGCATTTTTGCAGGAGACAGGGTGGGAAGAGGAATAGTCCAGGTAGCTGTGAGAGTCCATAGGCTTATAGTAGACATCAGTAGCTAAGCTGTCTCCACAGATAGAGACAGAAAGATCAAGAAAGGGGAGGAAGGTATCAGAAATGGACCAGGTAAATTTGAGGGCAGGGTGAAAGTTGGAGGCAAAGTTAATGAAGTCAACGAGTTCAGCATGCATGCAGGAAGCTGCGCCAATGCAGTCATCGATGTAGCGAAGGAAAAGTGGGAGACAGATACCAGTATAGGCTTGGAACATGAACTGTTCCACAAAGCCAACAAAAACGCAGGCATAGCTGGGACCCATATGAGTACCCATGGCTACACCTTTAATTTGGAGGAAGTGGAAGGAGCCAAGAAGAAATTATTAAGAGTAAGGACTAATTCCGCTAGACAGAGGAGAGTGGTGGTAGAGGGGAACTGATTAGGTCTGGAATCCAAAAAGAAGTCAAGAGCTTTGAGACCTTCCTGGTGTGGAATGGAGGTATATAGGGACTGGACATCCATGGTGAAAATAAAGCAGTGAGGGTCAAGGAACTTAAAATCATTCTAAAAATCCAGAGAGTGAGAAGTGTCACGAACATAGGTGGGAAGGGATTGAACAAGGGGGGATAAAACCGTGTCGATGTATGCAGAAACGAGTTCGGTGGGCAGGAGCAAGCTGAGACAATGGGTCTACCTGGACAGGCAGATTTGTGGATCTTGGATAGGAGGTAGAAACGGGAAGTACGGGGTGTGGGAACTATAAGATTGGTGGCAGTGGATGGGAGATCCCCAGAGCAGTTGTATTGCCCTAAATCTGGTTGGATGGAGTTATGCACATTCAAAAAGTGCTATAGAGATGCACAAAAAGTGTTATAGAGATGCACAGTCAAATCATTGCTATTCTGATTAAAATCAGTTATTAGATGTGGCTTGTTCATGATCTTAAACTTACTTTAGCATAGCTCCCTTCCCCTAGCTCAGATGTTAAAGCCAACGTGTAATTGAGCCATAGCAGAAATCCCACTGGGAATCCCACTCTGTAGTGAGTTAGTTGAACATTGGTACAGTGACAAAAGAGATATTATTTTACTCTCAGAGGCTCCAGAACACAGATTGGTAAAGCATCTAATATTCCCACCCCCGATTCATCTCTTGTGACTTCTCCTGGAAAACACTCAGGTGTGATTCTTAAATGAAGACAAGATTGGGTTTGGCAATCCTGTCCTGGATTACTTGCCAAGACTCAATGTCTGGGCTCACATGTGGAGAATGGCCACGTGACAAAATTTTGAGAGGTCCTTTGGTAATGTCAACATGAAGTCAATAAAGACAAATTATTTTCAAGCAACCAGAGACAGTCAAAATAAAATGCAACTATTGTTAATTCAAAGACTCTCAAAGAATACCATTCTTTGTAATGTAGGATATACATACTTTGAACTTAATCATGATAAATGAGTAAAATTGGAAAAGCAATAGTTTTGCCTGATATTGACATATTAATAATCACCCAATATGGCTCTGGAATTTGTGGTCAGTGGCAAAGCAACAGCAGCTTCTAAGCCCTTGAAGAAAACCACCTAGTGATCTTTTTGAGAACTATCTCATTTCTGCTTTTTGATACTGGCAAGTATCTGTTGCAAGGAAATCAGCAGAATCCAGCAGCTCTAATTTCAACAAATTAACTAATTTAGTAATTTTACAGATTACATTTTCATATTCTCTTATGAAACTAAGGAAAGCCATTTGCCCCCATGAGCATATAGTGGTTTTCAGAGAAATCCCATTTCCCCAATTATTTCCATGAAATTTCTTCTCTGTTTGTCTATCAAATCCAGGCTAATTTTCCAACTACACAGCTACATTGTAGAGTAATTTATAGTAACTAGTTAATGTTATGGTCAGCACAAATTTGGGTTGCAGGGTGGGGAGGTGATCCAGAATACCTGGAGAAAACTCAGATAGTCACAGGAAGAACAGGCAACACCAGAGGTCAGGACTGAATACAGACCATCAGAGTTGTGAGACAGAATCATTTCTTGTTGCATCATTGGCTACATTATATGCCAGAAAAAATTGCAATATTTGAATGTTTTTGAAAATATACAGTGCTGACAAAAGATTGGGAACCATACTTACTTGATTAAGATAGAAACTGAAATATCATCAATAATTTCTCTATTCATATTGGAATTGTATCTATTATGAATTATGTGAAGAAACTACAATCAAAGTATTTGTTAGCTCCAGTTAAGGTTCACTACACCATTAAAAGTCATTGACACGTAAACTCAGCTCTAGGTTTTAGTAACAACACAGCTTTATAGTTTAAAATCTTTCAAAGAGAATCCTTGATTAGGGGAAAGAAAGCTATAAAAAGTAAAACTTGTAGAGGCATGCTGAACTTCTGACAGTGAAGATTTCTTGTTCTTAACAAAATCCAAAGTTACTCTCAATTTCGTTGTGCAATGACAGTGCTAGGCAATAGCATGACATAATTGCTACTGTAAAATTTAGGGTATTATGTGCAACAGAAGTTAAATTTTGATTAGATCCAGTGATAGGTTCTCCTCGTTTTAGAACGTAGTGAACCAGTTGAGTTTTTATAATAATTGAACAGTCATATTTTTCTGATGGTATACCACATTATCAATTTAATTTAGTTTTACCATATGCTCTGAAGTGATATAAATTACACTACCTTTAGAATGCTAATGCATGGCATAACCACTAAACCAACAATCTGTGAATTTATTTGCAGTTAAGAAGCCACAAGCCCTGATGGAAATGTTTCAGTGAGTAAAGTCTTTAGTTTATTTCTGTAAACCACATACAGTACTATATTGATATATGCCCTTTTTTCCCTTAGACAGTGGCAGAGTCATCCTTGCATACTACGGTTCACTTCAGATAATTGCCAAGGCTGTATCCCAGACATTTTAGAAGCATTCTTAAATTTACTATCCTCAAAAGAAGACAACAATACTTAGAGAAATTACCTAACACTTAGAAAAAAGATTCTTTCTTGTTGCACTCCCTCCGATCCCCAACCTGATACTGTTTTATGGATCGTGATAGTAAAATAAAAACAACTGAATCTTTCTGCTTCAGCATTTTGCACTATCCTCTAGACTTGCATGTACGAGCTAGTATCAACGCTTGCATGGTTTTACCACACTCAGTTTTTCCTTCATTGGCTCATTCCAGAGAGTAATTAGAATATGTAGTTACAGTTTTTTTCACAAACCTGTGAAGTACTTCAAGATTTACTATCACCAACATGACCAGGTCACATTATTTGAAGACGTGACTAGGTTTATTAACAGTACAGGGAGTTGTAAATATCAATATGCATGACCCACCTTTAAAATGAGTGCTTTTCCACTACACAAGGGAATTCAATTCCACCAGTGACGAGCTGGTTCATTACCAGCAGCGATAAATCCTGCACATCAGTGCCTGTTCTATTGGCAACTAACGTGATGCATTTGTCTGGCAGCTCCCTAGACTGACAGCTTTTTGTGGCAAAGATTTACAGCTATGGGGTTAGGTCCTCAACACAAAAGTCTGCACTCGGCTTCTCTGGTTGATGACTTAACTGAAGAACCTGTCTCTGCAACAGAACATTGATGGAAGCAGAACCATGTAGTTACCCAATTGGTCAATGACAACTGACAAATTGAAGCCCACATCAGGAGCCCGGAACAGTCCAGAGTTAAAAAAAATAGACATTCTTTCCTGTGATGTGATTTGCACAAACTACTATCCAAAAATGGAGGACGAATGTAATACCAACTTTGCAGAAAAATTTAACAGCTTGCCAACGAGAAGAAAAATACAGCAATTGTTAAGAAGCCAAACTTACACCACAAACCCAGTATGTATTATTGGGATGTATATTGGTTGTGAACAATATTTGCTGATTAAATATTTGCTGATTAAAGCAATATTTGCCCTTTAAGAATTATGTCATGTAGCTAACTGTTCTCAGAGCTGCAACACAATGTCTAGATAGTGCCAAAGGTAGACAGAGAAGAACCTTTGAGTATACCACACATGGCTTGTGTGGGCTCTTTATGTCTTAATACATCAGTCTGTTGGCTCTGTAATGAGATTCAGTAAAGATTAAGAACTTCATGAAACCATACACTTCACTCTGTAGTTCATGTCATGATGTGTTTCTGGTTTCTGGTCACTTCTTTTTCTCTTGTTATTTTGGGCAATTTTGAATTGAGGCAGCCGACAGATAATGAACACAGAGCTGAACTGAATATGCCTGAACTCCTTCGATTTTCTGTTTTGTATTCTGTGTTTTTCACTCTTTTTTTTGTTGCTGTTTGCGCAATTTTTTTTGGATGGGGAGTGATATTTATTCTTTGAACAGGTTCCATGGTTTTCTTTGTTTTGTGTCTGTCTGTGGGGAAGATTAATCTCAGGGTTGTACACTTTGATAATAAATGTATTTTGAATCTTTGAGTCTTACTTCCAATTCCCTGTCCTCATACATCGGAACGCAGACTACAGAAATAAATTCTTCAAAAACATCAAAGGCCCTCTCAATTCCCACTTATCCCAATAAAAGTCAAATACATTAATTGCATTACCAAAGCATATTTCATCATTCTTCTTTTGACTGCCTCTGTGAATGAACTCACCCTTTCAGGACCTGCCAGAGGTAAATCACAAGACACTCATCTCTAAATTGATGGTTTGTCTGAGGGGAAATGGAATAATTAAAGGATCTTTCAAGATAAAGGTCCACAATAAACATCAGAAGTTTATTACTGTGCCAGTAGGGAGAAGGCTACGGAGTATCCCTAAGAGCTGGGATCCGAGATACCTAGATCCCTGTTTTTGTGCAACACACACAAACTGTTGGAGGAACTCAGCAGAACAGGCAGCATCTATGGAAAAGAGAAAACAGTCAATGTTTTGGGCTGAGACCTTTCATCAGGACTGGAAAAAAAAGATGAGAAGTCAGTGTAAGAAGGTGGGGGGAGGAGAAGAAGAATTACAAGGTAGTTGGTTGTAGGTGAAACTGGGAGGGGGAGGGGTGAAGTTGATTGGTGAAAGAGATAAAGGGATGGAGAAGAGGGAATGCAAACTGCTGGAGGAACTCAGTAGGTCAGGCAACATCTATGGAAAAGAGTAAGCAGTCGATGTTTCAAGCCGAGATCCTTCATCAGGACTGAGAAAAATGATGGGAAGTCAGAGTAAAAAGGTGGGGGGAGAGGAAGAGTAAGTACAAGCTGGTAAGTGTTAGGTGAAACCAGGAGAGGAGGAGGGGTGAAGTGAGCTGGGAAGTTGATTGGTGAAAGAGATAAAGGGCTGGAGAAGGGGTGTCCCTATTTCTATCCCAGTTATGGAAGAAAGAAAACAATTATTTGTTAGTATTTTTGGGATGGACTGATGAAAATACATTTCATCAGTCCACCCCAACAGTATTAACAAATAATCACTTACATTACTTGCATGTCTAAACAGATGACTAATAAAGTATATACAAATTCTTTAATCATATTACGGACTACACTTTGTCATCTTATATGAGTATATGAAGGGACGGGTATGTGTAGCAAGTAAATTATGTGTGGATTGTGAGCTCCCAAGGTAATTTGAAGGGGATTAAGAAATTTGGGTGTTAATTGATACATATGAAAGATTAAGTGGATAACCAAAGAATTGAAGTATTTTGATAAGGCACATGAGACTTTGAGTCCTGAGGCAATAGCGAATAGTTTGGTTATCAGGAAATGGGAAGAACTGATGAAGGCATAATTTAAGTTAAAACCTATTTATTATCAGAAATAAAAGTACAGTAATAAGGGTAAGGTTTGTCAATTAATTTGCTGACCCATTTGCTCAACCCCATTCATTTGATTCCATTGAGTCAACTGTAGTTTATTTTGTTAATTTGTTGGATTCCTTGTTCCTGTTATGAATTACTCAATTCATGTATATTGAATTGATTTAATCAATTCCATTGGCTCACCTATGCATTATTTAATGTTTTCTGAATTCTATTGACAGTCATTTGATGTTTATAATGACATTGCTCAATTATATTGAGTCTCGCCTACACAGTAATCAACGACTAATCCAATACCCTTTCATTCATACAAAGAATGCTTAAAAATTGAGCAGAGGAAGTAAATAAATGGGAAACTAAGGTGGTGTTGAAGTGATAAATTGGTGGGGAGAAATCAAAATGTTTTGACATGGAATAAAAGGGATCACGCAAGAGTCATTAGGAAGTTTGGGCAAGTGGAAGAGACAAAGAAATAAAATCAGTTTACGAAGTAAATGATTGAGAAAAGTTGAATTATTTGGCAATGGAAAGAAATGTAATTAGATCATCATCATCAGGTGCCTTGCCCAGTTTGAGCTTTGACTGCCATGGCCCGCATACTCCTGTTTCGGGTCAAGTGGATCAATTCATTGGTATTTATTTCCAGTTCTCTGGCTGCTGTAATTAAATAGATAAGCTAATAATTTCAAATTCTGATGTGGGAAACTTTTGAGACCAAGTTCAATGAATACTCTCAAGATTAATTTATGGATTAATATTGAGAGTATAAAAGAT
The DNA here is from genome assembly GCF_963921235.1 of Mobula hypostoma. Lineage (NCBI taxonomy): Eukaryota > Metazoa > Chordata > Chondrichthyes > Myliobatiformes > Myliobatidae > Mobula > Mobula hypostoma. The sequence continues at coordinate 64,579,680 of NC_086103.1, read as the reverse complement.
GTTGATATATAATAAAACATCAAAGATCTTCAAGGAGTAGCCCTGATGATCCTGACCTACCTTACTATTAGAATATGCGGTGAATTCCATCTGAAGCTGCTTTATTTTCTGAATTCTACATGTAAATAGATAACAAAATAAATGTAGCTTTAACAATGTCAGCTACCTCCAAAAACATATAAGATGCAGAGAACCACAGTAGGCAGAATATTTTTCAAACATTGATAATAAAATTGATATTATGTAATTTTGACATGGTTTGACCCTACTAATTAACATATTAAAATGAGAACATACAAGGCATGCCTCAAAATCATGAAATGTTGACATCCACAGGAAGCATATGAAATATCCAACATAAATAGATAGAAAGCTCTCAAGTAGTTATTCACAGAGAAGGTGAATAAAGATGAAGTGATGAAACTGTTCAATTAAAAATATGAGAGAAAAATTTAGCTGCAATTCTACTAAGGAAGCTATTGGTTTTTACATTGTAATTATTTCACCAATTTCTGAAGTTGGGAAATGTAACTAATTATAAGATGTATGTGGTAACTAGTGTTGCTTATGAACACAAAGATTGTCCTAATGATGCAGGTGATAGTGCTAAATAATCAAGTTTCTCCAAGTTTTTGAGCAATGTCTAATTATAGAGGTAACATTAATGTGGTTGGCAGTAATAGTTTGCCAAAATATATATAAACAATGAACCATTTTTCATAAGGTAGTGTTGGGTTGAGAAAATAATGTAAGAATGAGAATAATGCAGTGTTTGTGCAAAAGTTAATCCTCCTAAAGACCTCCTGCATATTTTTGGATTGGTTACAGTTACAGTCAGAAAATAAGTTAGTCTACAGGTAATGCTGGGATTCTGTGGTTGTTCAGATGACGAGCTTTAATGGACTAAAGTGGCTTTGCAATTTTTAGACTATTTCAGTAAGTTCACCATCACCTGTTTTACAATTTGCAAATAAGTAATGACTTTTGCCAGAGGGTCCAGATACATTGGATAGACTAAGGGAAGCAAGTGACACTCAAAAAATACATGCTGACTTGGAAATGTGGGAAAGAGGAACTGGAACCAGAGATTATAGCATAGCTGTGAAGTGGCTGAGTCATATTAGAGTGGATATGATGATTAGAATAATTATAATTGATATACAGCAAAACTAATGGTTATTTATTATCTGAAATAACATTTTGCCACAAAGTATTTAATTGTACTTGAGATACACAGAAGGCTTATATTTTTAATGAGGGCAGTTAAATATCAATATTAAAAAAATAAATCAAGATAGAAAATCTATCTTTGACACGTGCCGATATATAGGCAGAAATTTTAAAGCAACAGTTCAAAATGCATAATATTTCAAAGATTGGGTTAAGTCCTGCTTAAAAATACACTCAGTGGCCATTTTATTTAATGCATGTATACACCTGCCTGTTAATGCAAAAATATCTAATCATCTAATCATGTGGCAGAAATTCAATACATAAAAGCATGCAGGCATGGTCAAAAGGTTCAGCTGTTGCTCAGACCAAACAACTGAATGGGAAAAATCTGTAATCTGAGTGATTAATGATTAACAATTATTTGTGCTAGACATGATAATTTGAGTATCTCGGAAACTGCTGAAAATCCTGGAAATTAAGCACACGACAGTCTCTAGAGTTTACAGAGAATGGTGCGAGAAACAAAAGAAAAATCCAGTGAGCAATAGTTCTGTGGGCAAAAATGCCTAGTTAATGAAAGAGGTCAGAGGAGAATGGCCAGAGTGGATCAAGCTGACAGGAAGGCGACAGTAATGCAAGTAACCATATATTACAACAGTGGTGTGTAGGAGAGCATTTCTGAATGCTTAACATGTCAAACCTTGAACCAGATGAGCAACAGCAGCTGAAGACCATACGGGCTCCACCCCAGTGGCCATTTTATTAGGTGCACTCCTGCTCTCTGAAAGTAAATCAAACCTTACAGGAAAAAGGTGTTCCACTTTTTGTTTGTGTTACCCATGAGGTGGGTGTTAATTCCAGGTGCTGGACCACATTCTGGTTATTACATTAAGTACAGCCAGTTTGAGCAAGAATATGGTAAAATCAATTCCACTAATATACATTAGCTTCAACTTCATGACTTTATTTTTACTCTTTTGCAAAAAATCCAATTTTGTTGCAATGCCTCAGACTTTCCTAGGAATCATATTCGGCATGCCCAAGCTCATTTCTGGTTGAGCCTTCTGACATAAGACAGCCTTGAGATTTCGGTGACACTGTGAACACCATCTCACGTTTACAGCAGATCAGCTAAATTGAAGAATCTATCTGATACATAAACCGAAAGTGTGCAGGAAAAAAATGTCATGGCTATTGAGCAAAATTAGGTCATCATATTGGGATTTAGAGATTAACAGTCTGTACAAGTAAATTGTTACTTTTATTCAAAGCAGGATTTTCTCTTCTGGCAGACTTTGGGTATGTAATAATTTATCTGAAGATCACAGTTGAAGCTTGATATCATTAGCAAGCACATACATGCAATGTTTCATGCCTTTATTTGCATGGTGACTATCCCGAGCTCACTGTTAACACTCCCTGATTTTTTTATATATTCTGGTTATTGAAGTGAATTTGAAAGAACTCCAATTATAAGTCTTACAAGGGATCAGAATATCTGAAATCAAAACAACAACTGTAATGGAGAGGGAATGATTGAAGAAATACTGCTACTTTAAGTACTAATAATTGAAGGATGATCAACGTACTTATAAATAACAGCCATATACTTAATGCTAATCAGAACAGGCGCCATTCACTTCAATAAGGTAGCAATTTTCTTTCATTATAGCCATATCTGGCTAAAAAATATAGGATTCTTCTGAGCAAATTACAAGGTGTTAATAATAATATAATTGTAGCAATCTTCTAACTTTTTCCTGAACCTATAATCAGCACAAATAGCTTCAGAATAAGCATATGGTTAGGGTTAAGGAACCTACATAGCATTCTTTAGGATAGTTCTTTAAAGCTACAAAAGAAACGTTACACATACACCTTCAAACAACAGGAATTCTGCAGATGCTGTTACACATACACCTTCACTTGGATTCTCATTATATTCAATTACTGTATTAGGTGTTTTGTAATGTTAGTTACACATCACAATTATGGAGCCTTGAACAAAATGATGAATCATAATGAAATGCCCTCCAGTCAGCTCACTTTACACTTTTGCAATAATACTTTTATTAGAGTGGTTCATCTAACAATCTAATAAATGAGAAAATATGAAAACTACTGTTACTGCAATATGGCCTACCAACTCCAATAAGAACAGTCATATAATGACAATAAATTGCTCTGCAAGATGTTTTGTCACGTGTCCTTCCTGTGTCTTTTTTCCCTTTTTATTGATGTGGGAATAAGTTTTCAATGCAAGCAATTTAAGTGCATTTCATTGGTTTGTAACTTTAATAGAATGGAAAGACACCAGGAAGTTATTCACATCAGAATATCCAGCCTACAATCCACTGTTAGGGCTCTATGTAACTCTGAAGAATAGCTACAACAAGTTTTTTTTTCCCAGTATCCTTGCTGTGATGAGTAATTTTATTTAATTCATAATTAACATCATATACAATAGTTCACAAATTTTAGGGACATTCTATCATTTATGTGATGCTCTTATATTTTGATGATTTGCATCTGTAAAGTAATTACTGTTTCTCTTTGAAATGTTCAGAAGTTGCCATTGCCTGATGTTGCAGAGGTATTATTTAGGTTACATTAAGGAAGGCAGAATAAATAATGTTTTGGAGTTTAATGAGATTGGAATACAGGCAGTCCACGGGTTTTGACAGGATACAGTTCCTAAGAAAGGTTCATAAGCTGAACAATGAGAAACAGCCACAACAAGTTGGAAATGAACAAGAACGGTGTGAGGGAGAGGATCACAGAAGCAGCTGCAAAGGGGGAGTGAGCAGGTCCAGGGACAGCAGCCGGCCTCACTGACTCAGTGGGTAGGCGATTCAGTCTGTTCTAAGGTTCCGGTTCTGTTTAGCTCACCCAACCCCAATTGTTGTGATTCTGGGGTTAGAGAGGATGCAGAAGTGCCCTGTTGCCACCCAGCAGAAGATACCTGCAGCTCTGCAGCGGATGGCAAATTCATCCCCATCCATCCAGCCATTCTCCCTAATGCTTGTACGTATTTACAAGATGTCCAGACTCAGCTGTTTGTAACCTGGAATGAACCTGCACTACAAAAGGTGACTTCATCTGGGTTCTCATAGATTTATCAGGTTGATCTGCTGAATATCATAAGGGATATTATCCCTCATAAAGGCAATTTAATCCAAAACAACTCTAGGTGATGTCTGTTCAAATTGCCCTTTGTGCTGAGAACAATGGCTGCCTGAAAATATGATTATTGAGTTCATCAAATAGTGCACACCAAAAGATTACTTTTAAACTGTATCATAACAAAAACCAAATCCATTTTGTATGCACGTAACTTATGGGACAATGAGGTCTGGAGGGATTTCGGATAGATAATAGATATTGAGTACAGATTTGGGTGCATGGGAGAGAGTGTAAAGGATGAAATTCTGTTATCTGACTTTGCAGCACTTCCTTTGTTAAACCTTTAACATAAAACTCATTGTAACCATCACTTTCCAGTTTGCTAACAGCTGCAAGCTTCAGTCCCTGTAATTCACTGAACCTCCCACTGAGGTGGTCAATGTTACTGCCTGTTATAAACTTCAATGGATCTTTACTCTTTGCAAACATTTGAAAAATTGAAGTAATATCTTGGGAGTACTTCAATATTTTTTGCAACTTTTTCATTTCTTAGAACTTTGTGCTTTAAGAGCAATTGATGACAATTAAATTCTAGGAAGCTTACTGTTTATTACTGGCCAACCATGAACCCACAAATGTTTACAGGTGAAATTTATTTTCAGAATATATTCTTCAAAAAACAATAAGTATGATTATATCCAAAAAGTAAGATTATTACCAGTCAAATACACTCTAGACCAATTCATTTTGCAAGATCCTTTGAGATGTTTCAGCATAAGTTCTGGTGAGTGTATGAGGCATATTTTTATTTCATTTTAATTTCTTAATAGGAAAATGCCTTGCAACACAATGACTTGTAACATAGAACATGGAACATAGAACAGTACAGCATAGTACAGGCCCTGCAGCCCACAATGTTGTGCTGACCCTTAAACCCTGCCTCCCATATAACCCCCCCCCCGCCAACCTTAGATTCCTCCATATACCTGTCTAGTAGTCTCTTAAATTTCACTAGTGTATCTGCCTCCACCACTGACTCAGGCAGTGCATTCCACACACCAACCACTCTCTGAGTAGAAAACCTTCCTCTAATATCCCCCTTGAACTTCCCACCCCTTACCTTAAAGCCATGTCCTCTTGTATTGAGCAGTGGTGCCCTGGGGAAGAGGTGCTGGCTGTCCAATCTATCTCTTCCTCTTAATATCTTGTATACCTCTATCATGTGTCCTCTCATCCTCCTTCTCTCCAAAGAGCAAAGTCCAAGCTCCCTTAATCTCTGATATTAATGCATACTCTCTAAACCAGGCAGCATCCTGGTAAATCTCCTCTGTACCCTTTCCAATGCTTGCCCATCCTTCCTATAGTGAGGCGACCAGAAATGGACACAGTACTCCAAGTGTAGCCTAACCAGAGATTTATAGAGCTGCATCATTACCTGAGGACTCTTAAAACTTTATCCCTCGACTTATTAAAGCTAACACCCCATAAGCTTTCTTAACTACCCTATCTATCTGTGAGGCAACTTTCAGGGATCTGTGGACACGTACCCCCAGATCCCTCTGCTCCTCCACACTACCAAGTACCCTGCCATTTACTTTGTACTCTGCCTTGGAGTTTGTCCTTCCAAAGTGTACCACCTCACACTTCTCCAGGTTGAACTCCATCTGCACTTCTGCATCCTATCAATGTCTCTCTGCAATTTTTGACAATCCTCTACACCAGTGGTCCCCAACCTCCGGGCCGTGGACCAATTCCGATCTGCGAAGCATGCAGGGGTGCTGTGGTAGCCGGGACGCACCCAGCACATCTTTAAGAAAAAAGCCGAAATAAACAAGCTAATTAATTAGGTGCCGCCTGGCAAGTAAATGTAGGCTCAGATAACAGGCGATTGCCGATTGCATCGCCTCTTATCTGGACCGACATTTATGTTCCACCAGCGCCTTTACTTCCTGAGAAAACTAAAGAAATTTGGCCTGTCCCCTAAAACCCTCACTAATTTTTATAGATGCACAGTAGAAAGCATTCTTCTAGGGTGCATCACAACCTGGTATGGAAGTTGTCCTGCCCAAGACTGAAAGAAGCTGCAGAAGATCGTGAACACAGCGCAGCATATCACAGAAACGAATCTTCCGTCCGTGGACTCACTTTACACCGCACACTGTCGGAGCAGAGCTGCCAGGATAATCAAGGACACGACCCACCCATCCAACAGACTTTTTGTCCCTCTTCCCTCCGGGAGAAAGTTCAGGAGCTTGAAGACTCGTACGGCCAGATTTGGGATCAGCTTCTTTCCAACTGTGATAAGACTGCTGAAAGGATCCTGACCCAGATCTGGACCATACCCTTGCAAATATCCGGACCTGCCTCTCGGTTGTTTTGCACTATCTTACTTTCCATTTTTCTATTTTCTATTTATGAGTTATAATTTAAATTTTTAATATTTACTAATTTAAACTATTTTTAATATCTTTAATATTTAATATTTGTAATCCAGGGAGTGTGAAGCGCAGGATCAAATATTGCTGTGATGATTGTATGTTCTAGTACCAATTGTTTGGTGACAATAAAGTATAAAGTATAAGTATCCACTGCACTACCCTCATCTATATGCCTGGTCACCTCCTCAAAGAACTCTATCAGGCTTGTTAGACACGATCTGCCCTTCACAAAGCCATGCTGACTGTCCCTGATCAAACCATGATTCTCTAGATGTCCATAGGTCCTCTCTCTAAGAATCTTTTCCAACAGCTTTCCCACCACAGACGTAACGCTCACTGGTCTATAATTACCCGGACTATCCCTGCTACCTTTTTTGAACAAGGGGACAACATTTGCCTCCCTCCAATCCTCCGGTACCATTCCCGTGGACAACGAGGACATAAAGATCCTAGCCAGAGGCTCAGCAATCTCTTCCCTCGCCTCTTGGAGCAGCCTGGGGAATATTCCATCAGGCCCTGAGGACTTACCCATCCTAATGTATTTTAACAACTCCAACACCTCCTCTCCCTTAATATCAACATGCTCCAGAACATCAACCTCACTCATATTGTCCTCACTATTATCAAGTTCCCTCTCATTGGTGAATACCAAAGAGAAGTATTCATTGAGGACCTTGCTCACTTCCACAGCCTCCAGGCACATCTTCTCACCTTTATCTCTAATCGGTCCTACCTTCACTCTTGTCATCCTTTTGTTCTTCACATAATTGAAGAATGCCTTGAGGTTTTCCTTTACCCTACTCGCCAAGGCCTTCTCATGCCCCCCTTCTTGCTCTCCTCAGCCCCTTCTTAAGCTCCTTTCTTGCTACCTTATATTCCTCAACAGACCCATCTGATCTTTGCTTCCTAAACCTCATGTATGCTGCCTTCTTCCACATGACTAGATTTTCCACTTCACTTGTCACCCATGGTTCCTTCACCCTACCATTCTTTATCTTCCTCACCAGGACAAATTTATCCCTAACATCCTGCAAGAGATCCCTAAACATCGACTACATGTCCATAGTACATTTCCTTGCAAAAACATCATCCCAATTCACACCCACAAGTTCTAACGTTATAGCCTCATAATTTGCCCTTACCCAATTAAAAACTTTCCTGTCCTCTTGATTCTATCCTTTTCCATCATAATGTTAAAGGGAGTGGTGGTCACTGTCCCCCAGATGCTCACCCACTGAGAGATCTGTGACCTCATCCAGTTCGTTACCTAATAATAGATCTAGTATGGCATTCCCCCTAGTAGGCCTGTCAACATACTGTGATAGGAATCCGTCCTGGACACACTTAACAAAGTCTGCCCTGTCTAAACCATTGGAACTAATCAGATGCCAATCAATATTAGGGAAGTTAAAGTCACCCATAATAACAACCCTATTATTTTTGCACCTTTCCAAAATCTGCCTCCCAATCTGTTCCTCAGTATCTCTGCTGCTACCAGGGGGCCTATAGAATACTCCCAATAGAGTAACTGCTCTCTTCCTGTTTCTGACTTCCACCCGTACTGACTGAAAAGAGGATCCTGCTACATTACCCACCCTTTCTGTAGCTGTAATAGTATCCCTGACCAGTAATGCCACCCCTCCTCCCCTTTTTCCACCCTCTCTATCCCTTTTAAAGCACTGAAATCCAGGAATATTGAGAATCCATTCCTGCCCTGGTGCCAGCCAAGTCTCTATAATGGCCACTACATCATAATTTCATGTATGTATCCAAGCTCTCAGCTCATCACCTTTGTCCCTGATGCTTCTTGCATTGAAGTACACCCATTTTAGCTCTTCTGTCTTACTCCTTTACACCCTTTATTCTGCTTCTCTTTCCTCAAAGCCTCTTTATATGTTAGATCTGGCTTTACTCCATGCATGTCTTCCACGGCTCCATTGCTCTGGGTCCCATCCCCCTTGCAAATTAGTTTAAACCCTCCTGAACCATGCTAGCAAACCTACTTGCAAGGATATTGCTCCTCCTCGAGTTCAGGTGCTACCCATCCAATCTATATAGGTCCCAGCTTCCCCAGAAGAGATCCCAATGATCCAGAAATCTAAAACCCTGCTCCCTGCACCAAGTCCTCAGCCACACATTCAACTGCCATCTCCTCTAATTCTTACAATTACTATCACGTAGCACTGGCAGCAATCCTGAGAATGCCACCCTTGAGGTAACAATATATTGCAGAAGTTAGTGGAAAGCTAGAAAATTGGGAAGCTTTTAAAATCAACAGAAAGCAACTAAAGAAACAAAAGGAAAGAAAAGATTAAATATGAAGGTAAACTAGCCAATAATTTACAAAGTAAAAGAGGATACCAAAAGATTGTTCAAATACATAAAGAGCAAGAGAGGAAAGAGTGAACAATGAACTTCTAGAACATGACACTGGGGCGATAGTAATGGGAACTAAGAAATGGCAGACAAACTATAAATATTTTGCTTCACCCTTCACTGTGGAAAAACCGGCAGCGTGCCAGAAATCCGAGTGTATCAGGGCAGAAGTGAATATACAGGTAGTTGTTATTACTCAGGAGAAGGTGCTTGAAAAGCTGAAAAGTCTAAATGTGGATAAGGTATCTGGACCAGACAGACTACAACCCAGGCTTCTAAAAGGGGTAACTGAAAAGATTATGGAGGCATTTGTAGAGATCTTTCAAGATTCACTAGACTCTGGAATGGTGCTGAAGAACTGGGAAATCGCAAATGTCACTCCATAAGAAGAGAGGGAGGCAAAAGACAGGAAATTATAGGCTGACTTCTCTGATTAGCAAAATGACAGAGTATACTATTACGCATGAGCTATTGGGGTACTTGGAGGCAGACGATAAAAAACAGCAAAGTCAGCATCGTTTTTCTAAGTGGAAATCTTGCCTGACAAATCTGTTGAATTCTTTAAGGAAATAACAGGCAAGATAGACAAAGGAGAGTTAATGGATGTTGATTATTAGGGATTTTCAGAAGTCTTTTGACAAAGTGCCGCACATGGGGCTGTAAAACAAGATAAGGGTGCAAGGCATTATAGATATTAGCATGGATAGAAGATTGGCTGACAGGCAGAAGGTACAAAGTACAAAGTATGTTTACGTAATGAGTGGGAATAAAGGGAGTCTTTTCTGGTTGACTGCCAGTGACTATAGGTGTTTTGCAAGAGGTTGGTGTTGTATCCACTAGTTTCCTCATTATATGTTAATGATCCAGATGATGGAATTGATAGCTTTGTGGCCAAGTCTGCATATGAAACAAAGCTAGGTGGAGGGGCAGGTAGTGTTGACGAGGCTGGGAGCCTGCAGAAGGACTTGGACAAATTAGGATAATGGTCCCCAACCTCTGGGCCGCGGACCAATACCGATCCGTGAAGCATGCAGGGGTGCAGCGGTAGCTGGGAAGCACCCAGCACAAAAAGCCGAAATAAACAAGCTAATTAATTAGTGCTGCCGGGCACGTAAATGTCAGCCCAGATCAGAGGCGATTGATGATTGTGTAGAGCAAGTGAAATCGGCAATCGCCTCTAATCTGGGCCGACGTTTATGTGCCAGGCAGCACCTAATTAATTAGCTAGTTTATTTTGGCTTTTTTCTTAAAGATGTGCTGGGTGCGTCCCAGCTACCGCTGGACCACTGTATGCTTCGCGGATTAGTATCGGTCTGCAGCCCGGAGGTTGGGGACCACTGAATTAGGAGAATGTGCAAAGTCGCAAATGGAAGAAAGTGTAGGGAAGTGTATGGTCATGCACCTTGATTGAAAGAATTAAGGCATAGCCTATTTTCTAAACAGGCGGTGAACCCAGAAATCAGAGGTGCAAAAGGAATTGGCAATCCTAGCAGAGGACTCGCTGAAGGCTAATTTTCAGGTTGAGTTGGTAGTAAGGAAGGCAAATTTCATTGAAACTGATTGAATAACGAAAGACCTAGATAGAGTGGACATGCAGAGGCTATTTCAAATAATGGGACAGTCTTGGACCAGAGGGCAGAGCCTTAGAATAGAAGGACATACCTTTAGAACTGAGATTAAAAAGATTTATTTCACTATAGTTGGTGAATCTGCAGAATTCTTGCCACAGACAGCCATGGAGGCTTCGTCATTGGGTATATTTAAAGCAGAGTTTGGCAGGTTCTTATTTAGTTAGGGCATCAAAGGTTTCAGAGCGAAGGCAGGTGAATTGGGTTGAGAGGGAAGATAAATCATCTGTGATTAGCAGAGCAGACAAAGTGCTGAATGATCTAATTCTACTCCTATGTCTTGCATGAATTTATGGTATAAATAGTCTGATGTGAGAACAGAGCTACGCAGAAATCTAGTTATTAGTCAGATGATCAGGCAGAAGCAGAGATTTTAAATTATGCTGATGTCAGGCACTTAATTGTATCTGTTGAATCGCAAATGCTGAGGGAAAGGGTACACTTTAGTGACTCCTTGGCAATGTTGAAATAAAATTGGCACAAACTTCACACACTTATTTCTTGGACTTACATGGAATTCTTCTGGGTGTTTCTGTTATTATGACTCCCCATTTTTTCAAAAAGCATTGAATACTTAAAGTTTGGCTCTAGTTTACAATCTGTGGGAGGTGAGGGTTGGAGATTTGAATCCCTGTATGCAGGTAAATAATTTGGAAGTATACAGAGACTTAAACATGAAAACTTTGATGACAGCAGAAACCTATTATAAACTTGTCAATCCTTGCATTTAATTCAATTGCATTACAGAACTATTAACCTCTGACCTAACTTTCTCTAAGCTGCTGCTCTCACCTGAGAAGTTGATATTTCACTATATACATAAAGCATTTTGTTAGGAATCAAATTAAGAGTTTTTCAGATTAACTATATTCACATAAGATGTCAAAACTTCCTGAAATGTACTACAGAAATGTGAAAGCACAGAGGTACTGAAAGGAGTCTAAATGATTGGAAGTCAAATCTCACAGTAAACAGTGCTACCTCAAAGATGCTTTCTTAACAGCCTTAATGGATCTTGTTATTTTACAGAAACTGTACTGAGACACGGGATAGAAAACATTGGAGAAAATATTGCTACCATGTAGTCTAGCTGAAATAACATTGTAATTCATTTTCCAAACCCAGTTATGCTCCATTGTTAATTGGGAAATTTGGAGATCCTCAAAGCCGTATCTTCAGGGTATCCACAAGAAAACTAGGATGCACAACTGCAAGACTACTTTGTCTATTGCACAATATTTGGTACTAATTCACATCTCACCATTCTGCAGAAGTTCCAATGGCTACCTGAACAAAGATGTTTCGGACCAGAAAGTGGTATCAACACATCAAATGTGTATTATTAAGGAACTGTAATATAACAATTCACTATGTGACACCAGTTTGATAACTTGTACTTTGACGCCTATTTATTTTGAAAAATGAGAACCATAGAATATTCTTTGTTCATTTGAGGTCACTTCAGTCCTTTGTACATGAGGTTGCAAATTGACTGCAAATTTATGGGATTATCAGAATCCCTATTTCTATGTCCCTGCAGCCACTGTTCCCCTCATTGCTCTCCCAGGCCTTTGCAAGCAATGAATCACCAAGTCTTCCATTCCAGACCAATGGACCACTGAAAAGTCAACGCCAAGGTATTTACACACTTGATGAGGGCCAGTATGCATATCCTACTGCCAGATTTAATGCTTCATTCAAATATAATCTATTCATGGATAAGCTATCTTTGCAAAGGCCTGTGTGATCATGTTACTTATCCTTGAGACAGATTATTCTAACATATTCTCCATAGCATGGAACATCTGGAAATCTTACCAGTACCTTCTGCATCTGTATATGGTGTTTCGATAACCCAGAGAGTGCAACAACTGTGTTTTGGTCTGCCATGTGAACATCCATAAATACATTGCACTGTTGTCTTTGTCTCGAGTATCTGCACTTGCTCTCGGGCCAACCAAGCCAGACTCTCATTATGTCAATAGTGCACACCTGATATGAGATCGCAATGGTGCCCTGAAAATCTGTGACATCCTATCATTTCTGCAGAGAATTGGCCCTGGTGCATGCCCTGTGAAGCTTAACAATATCAAAGTTCAAAGTTCAAAGTCAATTACTAACGAAGTACATATATGTCACCTTTTACAACCCTGAGAATCATTTTCTTGTGAGCAAACTCAATAAATCCAATAACCATAATACAATCAGTGAAAGATAACCTGTATGCAAAAGACAACAAACAGTGCAAATCCAAAAAGAATGGAAAAAATAATAATAAATAAATAAACACACAAATAAACAATTAAATAAATAACCAATTAATATTGAGAACATGTGAAGAGTTCTTGAAAGTGAATTTGTAGGTTGTGGGAACAGTTTAGTGATGGAGCAAGTGAATTTGAGTGAAATTATCCCCCCGGTTCAAGAGCCTGATGGCTGAGGGATAATAACACTTCCTGAACCTGGTGCTGCAATCACCTTTATCCTTGTGACAGCACTGAGAAGAGAGCATGACCTGGATGGTGGGTATCGCTGACAATGGATGCTGTTTTTCTGCGACAACACTCCATGCAGATGTGCTCAATGATGTGAAGGTATTTACCCATGATGCACTGAGCTGCATCCACTACATTTTGTGGGATTTTCCATTCAAGGGCACTGGTGTTTCCATACTAAGCTGTGACGTATCCAGTCAAGATACTCTCCACCTCACAGAAGTTCCTCAAAACTCTAGATGTCAAGCTGAATCTTCGGAAACCTCTAATGAAATAGAGGCGCTGCTGTGCGTAATGGCAATTACATGCTGCACCCAGGACAGATTCTCTGCAATGATAACACCAAGGAATTTAAATTTAAACTTCATTTATAATCGTCAAGGTAAGACCAGTTAAGATTATCACTGCAAGATCACCATTTTTCAAATGCTGGTGGTTGATGATCATCATAATCATTTCTGATTTAAGTCCACGTAGACAAGTGCTCCGTGTTAATTAGAGAAGTAAAATTGTATGACCAGGTGTTAGTGAAACCATTATCTGTCCATCAGTAATAACTATACCTTTTGGCAAGGTTACCTACAGAGTAGCCTGTTCAGAATATCTGAGTTACAACATGCCTGAAAGGTCCCCAGATTCTCTGCCTGATTCTTTAGTACATGCATCATGCCCTGAATTGATTAAATAGATGGAGAGGTAAAGCTTGTGAAGGACAGGCAAGGATTTACCTAAAGAGAAATTGAATGGCGGTGCTGAGGATGGTGTTATGTTTTGTAACTTCAAAACTAATCAAGAGAAAAAAAACGAGGACCGGGATAAACATGTACTATTTGTTTTTACTTCTAGCGAGACGCGCACATATGACGTGGTGGCAAAATGTTGTATGCCATTCATACATATAACCCTTTATGAATTATGTAAATAACAAAGAATGCTTAGTCAAGCAATATATTTACAATATCACTCAAATATTACTTGTATATTAAATACACTACATTCCTTCCTGCTTAGCTATAAACTCCAACTCAATATAGAACGCTTCGCAACTATACACAAGGTATACTGAATAATACAACTACTATATAGACATCTTAACTTGTCCGATTCAGGCCTAAATATTTGATTGCTGTGGAGGATTTCTAATTCGTGTGGGATAATGTCTTTCTTGACAAAGGGTGTCACTCCGTTTGGAAGTAAAGAAATACAGCTGTGGAACAATCTCACGCTCTGGGGCATCCTCCATTCCTCCATGGTGGTGGGAGTTGACTCTGGGACAGCAGGAACTGGTTCTGACCACTCTGGACACCTTTCTCCTCCAACCATTGGCTCTGTCCTCCTCAAATGTTCGATGTGTCTTCTCCAGGTGGCATCAAACGTAATCTCCACTGAGTAGGAGAGTGGTCCTTAATCTGTCAAAGTACCACTTTTAATCACTTCCATAGTCCCTCACCAGGACTGCTTGTCCAGGAGTGAAACATCGGACCTCCTTTTTGAGGAACACTCAATTCGGCTCAGCAGCTTATCCTGCATAATCCTTCTGAGACTGGGTTTGAGGAGATCCGAGGGATGATCCGGAAACAGCATAGTTGGTGAGTTAGTCGGTTGTGCTGCATTGCGGTGTGCAAGGAGGAAACTGCTGAGCTTCAGATTCAGTGTTACTGTAATGAATTCTGCTGGCATTGCTCTTATTGTGTTCTTTAGACTTTGGACAAAACTTTCCACCAAGCCATTTGCAGATGTGGGGTATGGTGCAGATGTAATACGTCTTATTCCATTCACTTTCAGGAACGACTGCAACAGTTCCACAACAAACTGCGGTCCATTGTCACTGACTAAGTGTTCTGGAACACCAGTCCTTGAGAAGAGGCTTCTCAACACATCAACTGAGTGTGAGGCTGCAGTGGAGGCCATTGGGAACACCTCTGGCCACATTGTAGCTGCATCCACTACAACCAAATGGCCCGGCAAATTCCACATGAATCCTCTACCAGGGCTATGCAGGCTATTCCCAGGTACTGCTCTTGGCATCTTCTGGACGCATTGGAATCCCAATCAGTGCATGGTAAACTGCTCAATATACTTATCTATCCCAGGCCACCAGGCAAAGCTTCGAGCCAATGCTTTCATTTTATCCATGCCTAGGTGACTGGCATGTAGCTCCTCCAATACTTTAGTGCTCAGCTTCTCAAACTGTACACCTTATTGCACTTACTAACACTGGCGCTCATTTTTCATTGGCTACTTCATTTGCTTCAAAATACTGCTCAGTTTGTGTGGTATACATCATCCAGTTTTTTTGTTGTGCAATCAAATGCGTCCATCTTTCCGATGTAGTCAGCCATATCTGCTTTTTTAAAATTTATTATTATTATTATCTGGTACTCACAGTTTATGAACCCATAAATTTTGTCCATTTTCTGACTTGTTTTAACCTAAACATCTCTTTCCCTTTTCAAAAAGAACTTACTGCTCTTTAACAGGTAGGTAGTCATCTCAAATTTGTTTCAAAGCTTACTCGTCACCACTGTTATGTTTTGTAACTCCAAAACTAATCAAAAGAAAAAAATCAAGGAAAAATGCTCATTTTACTTTTAGTGAGATGTGCACTTCTGATGTAGTGGTGTTATGATGTGTGCCATTCACATACTCTTAGATAGAACCATAATTAAATATGTAAACAAGGAATGCTTAATCAAACAATATATTTACAATATTACTTAAAATATTAAATACACAACAGCTATGAGCAAGGCTCACAGAGAGACTGATAGATGCACCTGGAAGATGAAGCAATGTGTTGGGTGGATGTTTTTGAGGATTAGTGCAATATGTCACACTCACCTCAATAATAAGCAAATGCTTTGAGAGGCTGGTCAAGGACTGCATCAGTTGCATGCTACCACCCACACTGGACCCCCTACAATTCATCTACAAGCACAACCGATCGACAGATGACGCAACAGCTCTGCACACCGTCCTTACACATCTAGAGAAGAGGGATGCTTATGTGAGAATGCTGTTCTTGAACTACAGATCAGTGTTCAACACCATAATTCCCTCCAGGCTTGACAAGAAGCTCAGAGACCTCGGCCTTCACCCTGCCTTGTGCAGCAGGATCCTGGACCTTCCTGTCCGATCATAAGGAGCTGGTTGGTAAAAGTGGGCTCTCTCACCTCTGCCCCTCTGACCCTCGACACAGTTGCCCCTCGGGGCCGTGTCCTAACCCCCTTCTTTACTCTCTGCATAACCATGACTGTGTCACCACCCACAGATCCAATCTGCTAATTAAATTTGCTGATGATACTGCATTGATGGGCCTTACCTCAAGTAATAATGAGGCAGCCTACAGGGAGGAAGTCATCACCCTGACACAGTGGTGTCAAGAAAACAACCTCTCCCTCAATGTCAAAAAGCAAAGGAGCTGGTTGCAGACTACAGGAAGAATGGAGACAGGCTAACCCCTATTGACATCAATGGATCTGGGGTTGAGAGGATGAACAGCTTTAAGTTCCTCGGCATCCACATCACCAAGGATCTTATGTGGTCCGTACATACGAGCCTAAATATGCAATGCGCAATTTACAGTAATTCGTAATAAATACTATGCACAACAGGACAGTCAATATAGCATCGAAATACAATTGTATCAGCATGAATTAATCAGTCTGACGGCCTGGTGGAAGAAGCTCTCCCGGAATCTGTTGGTCCTGGCTTTAATGCTGCAGTACCATACAACAGCGCTTCTTTCACCTCAGACAGTTGAAGAAGTTTGGCATGAGTCCCCAGATCCTAAGGACTTTGTACAGGGGCACAATTGAGAGCATCCTGACTGGCTACATCACTGCCTGGTATGGGAACTGTAATCAATCACAAGACTCTGCAGAAAGTGGTGCGGACAGCCCAGTACATCTGTAGATGTGAACTTCCCACTATTCAGGACATTTACAGGGACAGAAGCGTAAAAAGGGCTTGAGGATCATTGGGGACCTGAGTCACCCCAACCACAAACGGCTACCATCTGGGAAACTGCACCACATTATTAAAGCCAGGACCAACAGGCTCTGGGACAGCTTCTTTCACCAGGCATCACGCTGATACAATTGTATTTCTATGTTATATTGACTGTCCTGTTGTACATACTATTTATTACGAATTACTATAAATTGCACGTTGCAGATTTAGACGGTGACATAAAAAGATTTTTACTCCTCATATATGTGAAGGATGTAAGAAATGAAGTCAATTCAATTCAACGCCCATCAGGATAGAGATGAGTGCCTTTCTATGTTCATCCTTCTCCATGGTCACAGGTCATTGTATCTTTGAACTGAGGACAGCAGACCATGCACATGGTCACCTCCTTGCCTAATTGATCCTAAAATCTGGAAATAATGCATGTTACAGCAATGGCTGTGTTGAAAAAATCTCTGACAAAAGCACTGCAAAAAGTTGAGTGTCCTGCTGAAGGGTTTCAGCCTGAAACGTCAACTGTACTCTTTTCCATAGATGCTGCCTGGCCTGCTAAGTTCCTGTATGTTGCTTGGATTTCCAGCATCTGCAGATTTTCTCTTGCTTGTGACAGAAAATTGAGTACCTTCTGCTCATTGGCAAACCACCCTTGCCACTCCCAAACTGATACGCACGTTAAACATGGAGCGACAACACTATATCTTCTAGCAGATTACAACAAAATCATAAACAAAGACATGTTATTGTCCTGTTTTAATAGAGGGGAAAGGTTACCTCCTTTATTAATGCATGATCGATGACAAGTTCCATTTACTGATGTTCACTGCATCTAATTGCTTCCAAGAATTCTCCCTTTGTAATTGCAGTTTAAGATAAGTGATCATAATTAGCTTTACACAGATAATGAATTAATAAAGGGCCCTCATCATTGACTCCAGTTGAAATTAATGAGGATTATTACAAGCATTTGTCCATTAATACATGTTGGAGTGCACATGAAAGTGAACTCATATAAATTCCAAGCAAATTTTGTTTGGAGTTTGTTTAAGTTCCACTCAAGAATTCTTAGCATGGAAATGTAGGCAAGCATTCCAAGCCAGTACTGACGGAGTGCTCAGTTATTGGAATTCAGTGAGACGTTGAACTGCTCTCAGGTGGATGTGAAAAACCCCATTAAAAAATTTCAAAGAAAATGACCATTATTTCCAGTCTAATGCATGAAATATAAATACATTTCAATACTATTTTGGCTAATGCTGTTTTGTTTATTTTCTAAATTAAGATTGAATGGTAGGGAAAGAATAGCATCAGTAATTTGAATCACCTCTACAACTTTCAAACTGAAGTAAGTTATCGCTACATGTTAGCAACAACTTGGTTTGCATCTCCAGGTTCAAGAACAGTTACTACCCCTCAATTATTAGGCTCCTGAACAAAAGGGAAAACTACACTCATTTAACGACTCTCGTTTTGTTATTTCATGCTCATTATTTTTTATTGCCATTTACTTATTACCTGCATTTGCACAGTTTGTTTATAGTTTACAGTTCTTGATGTTCACAGTTTACAGATTAGATTATTAGATTATTAGATTATGAAGACACGCAGTCCTCTTTTTATTGTCATTTAGTAATGCACGCATTAAGAAATGATACAATATTTCCTCCGGTGTGATATCACAAAACACAGGACAGACCAAGACTGAAAAAAACTAACAAAACCACAGAATTATAACATATAGTTACAATAGTGCAACAATACCATAACTTGATGAAGAAATCCATGAGCACAGTAAAAGTTCAGAGTCTCTCAAATGTCCCACATCTCACAGGAGAAGGAAGAAAAACTGTCCCTGCCATACCCGACCACGGTCCGACTCTGAGTCATCAGAAAACTTTGAGCTCTGATCAGCTCGCCAACACCGAGTACTGAGCACCATCTGTATCCGAACAATTCGACCTCCTTCTTGGTCGCCAACAGCAGGCAAAGCCGGGGATTTTGAGGCCTTCCCTCCGAAAGATTCCCGAACGTGCAGTTATGGCAGCAGCGAACGAGCATTTCAGAAACTTTTCCAGATGTTCCTCTGTGCTTTCACGTCCCTCTCCGTCAAATCAGCATTGTCCACGGCCCCTATTTAATGGATACGATATCGTTTTTCACTGGAGGGCTGTGCACGCGCAGCGCGCTGCTTTCTCTCCTCCCGTCGTCCTGTTTACAGTTACTGTTCTATAGATTTGCTAAGTATGCCCACAGAAAAAGAATCTCAGGATTGTATGTGGTGATGTGTATGCACTCTGACAATAATTTTTACTTTGAACTTTGGAATATAATAGGCTGCTTGTCGATGTTTATAAAGAAATTGATGGTCATTTATTAAACAAAATATCATCTAAAGCCTGCTGGTATTAAATAATAACCTAATCTTTAATTCTAAGATTTGAAACTGAAGTTGACAAAGTAACCAAAAACATATGTTATTTCTTTACAGTATCTTTTTGGGATGATGAGCTGTCAAAATGGTTGTTATGACGTATCTAGTGTGGTAGTGTAGTGGGTAGTGCTTGTCGCTTTCTCTTTCATTTTCAAATGGTGGCTAGCAGTCTTCTGAAAAGGAGAGCTGAATGTATAAGTCTCTCCCTGCCAGTACATAGCCTCTCCAACAGCAAGCTTCATGTAGTGCCTCCTTGCTGGCAACACACAGAAACTGAACTCCTTTTGGACTCAGGCTAAACTACAGAGAACAGGGAGGAGGTCTGGCCCATGCACACGTAGCACGCAGGCCCACCGGTGTGTAGACACGCCCCCTTGCTCGTAAACCAGATCCCCAGCCATGGGTAAATAGCCCCATTGCCTGTGGGTAGCCTCAGGAGAGACAAAGGCTACAGGAGTAAACGCAGACGGCAAATCCGGAGTGGAGCCCCTAAGGCAGCTGGACGTCATTGAACATCCTTCTTGCAGCTCCTGCAGCCAAGCTGGTGCCAAACGTATTGCTTCATAAGCTTTCCTTTGGATTACACTGGTGAGGCCAAGAGGGGGGTCTTGACAACTGGGCATCTCAGGACCTTCATATCTTCCTCCCAGGCTTGTGATGATGATCATCATCCATTGTCCTTCAAGACAGACGGATGCCGACCACAACATTTTGGCATAATGATAAATTGATGTCATTGCACTAAATTGTAAGAATTTTCTTGCAACTGATTCTAACTTGAATAGGCATTCACTTGAGGTTGAAGTGGATTTGATTCCATTCAATTTGTGTGGTTTCTGAGGTGACTAATGAGGACAGTGTAGGAATTATAGATTCTTTGACAGACAAGGTAGGAAGTAGGCAATGGTGCACCTGGAATAATAGCTGGTGTAGTGACATGCTCCTTCCACCACTTAAACAGGGTTTCTTTGTATTTCTGATGCAAGGCTTCAAGGGTCTCATTGACAAAGTGAATATTCTACAACCTTTGCATCATTCTGCTGCTTTATTCTCGTTGTTTTACTTACTGTCGCATTCGTGTTTTACTGTGAGCTTCATGCGAACAAAGAACTTCATTGTGCCCTGCTGTATATGACAATAAACTGATCTTATCTAATTTATTTCAATCAATTTCAGGCCAGGGACTCCTTGGAGTGAGTGGGGATATTGCACTTCTTCAGGGAAGCTTCGAACTTATCCTTGAATCTTTCTCTCTGTTCATCTAGTAATGCCCTCCTGCTACACAGCTCAGAATTATTTTAGAAGTCTGCTGCCAGAAATGTGAAAAAAAATGGTTTCCCCAATGAGTGACTATGTCTTCAATGCTAAGAACGGAGTGGTATTAACTTACATCACCTACATCTTCTGGATGTGAAATAGAATCTGTTTGCAGTCAATGGTGCTTAGCAGTGAAATATCAAATTAGTTGTGCAAAATAAATAACGGGCAGCATTTAGAATTTTGTGCACATATCTGATCCCCTTACCAGGACATACTTGTAAGAGGAGTGAAACAATGTTTTACAGACTGATTCTTGCAATTTGCTTTCTTTTGAATTAATTGTGTGTTTTCTTGTAAAAAAATTGACTTTTATTAGTTTCATTTATTTTTTTCTTATGAATGGTGCTTATAAGACGCCATATGCCTGTGATGCTACTGCAGGTAAGTATTTCATTGCACTTATGCATATGAAAATAAACTCAACTTTAACTTTGAAATGAAGATGTATATTATCCTGTAAGAAAAAGTAAAGCAAATTATGATATAATCCAGAGTTCAGAAGACTAAAAGGTGATATCAATGATATACATAAAATTGTTATGGAGCTCAACAGAATGAATCATTTGGTTCAACAACTTTCTTGTTATGAGGTCTCCTGAAAAGGGATGACCTTTCCCCCAGATGGAATATCTACAAACGTTTGTAGAACCTGATGCCAAAATAAGGAGTCAGTCGTTTAGACTGAGATCACCAGTAGTGAGTTGTTGGAGTTCCTTATGCTGTGGAGGCTCAGTGTTGAGTATATTCAGAGAAAACGATAAAGTTTTGGTTATTAAGGGAATCGATGGAATTGGGGACAGCGCTGGAGCGTGGCACTGAGATGAAAGATCAGTTTTGATGTTATTGAAGTTGCACCAGGCATGAGGGGTAATCTGCAGGCCATTCATTAAAAAAGTAGCATGGTTTTCATCTTAAAAAGCAAATACTAGGCATGTTCTAGGTCTTTAGTGTTAGCCTGATGCAAGCAGATTCCCTAATAATTTATTCACACTGCTTTCCTTTGTGTCCTCACACCATTCCAAAAAGGTACCTACCCCAGACTCAAACTTACAATTCTAACACATTTTTTGGTCCCCATGCGCCAACCTGCTTCTTAAACTGGTCAGATTTTCCCCTATCCTACCCATACCCATCACCCAGACTCAAGTACAGACCCCTAAATAGACCGCTGCCTACTAACCACCAACTGACTCTCAGCCCATAACCCCTGATTAATCCATCAACTGTTACAATCAACAGCAACACCCCCCAGCCCCTGTCAGGCAAATCCCTTCCCAACTAACAGATCCTACAAACCCACTCTGATTCCTCTGCTTACTGACCCCCAACCCCCACCAACTGTGAGACCTCTCACTCCTGCAACACTATGCACTGGATCCAGCTGCAGACTTATCCAATTTCCTCCACACATCCTTCACTTCCTTCAGTGTGCTGCCAAGTTGTAGCAGCCCTCTGCCCAAAATATCCAGCAACCACAGTTTAACTTGTCTTTGCCGACGATGACCAAATTATAGGACAAGAGGGTTTAAGCCATATCACTTGTACCAATTCTGCATTTTAATGCTTGTCTTCTGTACGCTTTTATTCATTTGATAATTAAAAGATGTGTACAGTTTAATACTCTTGATATTCTACGGCTAAGAGTGCTAGTTGAAAATAAAGTGCAATTCCTTGGAAGCCATGGGTGCCAGTACTTACTGCTGATAATATATGCAAATATATTTTGCATATAAATATATAATTATTCACCACAGGTTTTATTCAGGTCTTCCTTAGCCTGATTGCTTTTAATGTCAGCTTGTCAAATAATGTGCTATAAACTGCCAACATGAATCTTTTTGTGTAGGTTTGTGCTAACATTTACAATCTGCATTCACTCTATTAGCCTTTAAAGGGTCAGCATAGAGTATTATTAAACCACATTCCTGCAAACATTAGAGCTGTTGCTGTGCCAACCCCAATGCAGATATACACTCCTACTGTGGTACTTATTGAAGTCTCCATAGCAACTGACCCAGAGGACACTATACTCATAGATACTGTTATAAACCTTGCAGACTATGGCACAGAGGAACTAGCTCCGCTGCAAGAAACACAAATGGTTTCTATTTTTTTAATGTAATAAGCAGTACATTAGATTTATGAAAATAATTTTCATGGCTTGATGATAAGCATTATCTTTGGTTTTATTTCCTGTACTTAATGCCTTATACCAAATTCCACCTTTAATAAGATAAATGTTTTGAAAAGTTTAAGAGCATCTGTCTTTATTTGTCTTTTCTCTATTTTGCTATCAATCCATCAATGTTGAAAACTTATTTACTTGCTCTGCAAAAGAGCTCTATATTTAGTGCTGCATTTCATACAAGGAACAATTCCTGTCTGATAGCCATTTCAAGAGCATCATTTACACTCTGCCTGCAGGATGGAATTAGTTGTGAATTTCCAGCTGATTCCCACTCACGTTTCTCAACTGGTGCACAGTTATTTACTTTGATCCCAGCTGGGGTAAAAACTGCCACCTCAGGATAATGGAAATGAAGTCTGCTGCACATCAGAGGATTCGTGTCAAGCCAGTATAAATAACTCAAGCGAGAATCTCCAGTGCAGGGGAGCAAGTAACATACACACATTGGGTTGAAAACTAATATGGCCTCCCACAAAAAAATGAAATGGGTGAAAGTTGAGGTTAAATAAAATAAATCTTAGCATTGTCTATTCATTCAGTTTGAACTGAATAGAAAGTATAAGTGTAAATTTAGGTAAAATACACATATCATCTATCATTTATGATACAGAAACTGCCACTTTTGTCTCCATTGACAATCAATATCAAATTATAATTTTTCTAAATATATGTAAGCTTTTCTGTCCTTAATTCTTAATTTTCAACCTCAAATAGTCTGATTGTGTTTCCAGTTAAAGTTTATCTCCACGGCCTTTTCTCATTTATGTCTTAGTCATATGCTCTTATATCCATGAGACATTATTGGTCTACCTGGGACCTTCACAGGCAGGCAGCTCCCAGCCTAACCCAGCTGCCACTCATTTCCAACTCATCACCTGCAGCTTATTTAAACCCAGCTCTTATCCACAGTCTTTGTTCTCCCATATGAACCAGCCAGCGCCAACCAGTTACTCCCAGTCTTCAGTTACTTTGTTGTCTGTGGTGCTTAGTAACTGTTCTCTATTGCTTTGTGGCCCCTTGTGGCTTGCTGTTTTTGTGTCTGCTATTCCAGTTATCCCTCATTGCTGAATCATCTCTGCTGCTCTGCTTTTGGGTCAAGCCTCCTCTACATTTGCTGACAGGATGGATAAACTAGCAGAGTTTTCTCAGCTAAAGGAAGTTGTCCATCAACATGAACACATGATCGGAAAGCAGCAGGAAGCCATTGACCATCTTGTGACCACTTCCAACCAACACTTCACCTTGATACCGCAAGCCCTGCACCAGTCAACCTCCTTCCTTGGAGCCCAGGTTTCTGGTGCTTGAAAACTTTGTCTTACAAAATGACACACCAGATCACCAGCCAGAACCCCAGTTCCGTTCCAAGAACTATTGCAGGCTGCAGGACCCTCATTAGCAACACCTCCAGAATCCATACAGTGAACGAGTGCTCCCATAATCCCCCCAACAGCGCGGGAATCAGTGGAAGAACAACTTGAGCATTTACTGTGGAGCAGCCAATCACCCACGCAGCAGATGCCCACTCGGTATGGGAAACAACACCACCAGGCAGAGATGAAGGGTGGAGCAGGAGCGATGGGCCAAATGGCCTAATTCTGCTCCTATATCTTATGATCTTAGCTGGTAAGTAACGTATTCCAGCACCATAACCCAACGCTCTCTCTGTCCTCCTCCACACCTCGATGGCCTTACACACATTGGAGGCTTTGGTGGATTCTGGCGCAGTAAGCAAATTTCTGGACCGGACTCTGTGTGTACAGGCTGGACTCCCTAATGAGCCTATCTCTGCACTATGGTCATTGATAGACATCTCCTGGGCTCTGAGATGGTCAGAACACGCACATGGCCGATACACATGAGCATTAGAGAGCATCATGAGTCCATCCAATTTCTCCTGATCAACACACCCAACAATCCTCTCATATTGGGTTACCCATGGCTCTCCACACACGGCCTTTACTTTGCCTGATCATCGGGTTCATTGCTAAGCTGGAGACCCTCCTGCTGGACCACCTGCCTTCAACCTTAGTTAATTTCACCCTGTAAGTCCATGGAGACAGAGGAAGCCCTCAACCTCACCAAACTCCCACAGGAATGCAACAGTTTAGCTATCAACTTCAGTAAAAAGGAAGTCAGCAGCCTGCTGCCTCACGGACCAGATGACTGCACAATCTACTTCCTTCTGGGCACAACACCTCCAGACATCAACTGTTCTCCCTCTCCTCTCCTGAGATCCAGGCCATGAATGATTACATCGCCAAAGTGCTACAGCAAAGCTTCATATCCCAGTTCCCCAGCTGGTTCAGGATTCTCGTTTGTCAAAAAGAAAGATGGGGGTCCTCATCCCTGCATTGTCTACCACAGACTCAACAAATAGCCTTGATGGACAGTGCATTTGACACACGTAAGACCCAAATCTTCACCAAACTGTATCTATGCAGCACATACAACCTGATCCACATCTGCCTAGGAGCTGAGAGGAAGATGATGTTCATAACACCCACTAGCCACTACAAATACATAGTGATGCCCTTTGGACTTTCCAATGTTCCAGCCATTTCCCAGTCCTTCATTAATGAGATCCTCTGAAACATGCCACACAGGTATGTGTTTGTGTCCACCGACAACATCTTCATCTTCTTCAAGGACCCCCAAGACCATGTCTACCGCGATCATTCAGTCCTTCAGTGTCACCCAAAAAACAAGTCTATTGCAAGTTGGAGAAATGCCAGTTCCACACCCCAGTCAATTTCTTCCTGTGTTACGTCCTTTCACCCCGGGGCATACAGTAACCATGCACCCAGAGAAATGAATGGCCCTGACTGCGCTCCCTCAAACTGCTACAGCACTTGCTGGGCTTCTCCAACTTCTACCGCCGTTTCATTAGAAACTACAGCTTAATTGCCATGCCTCTCACCTCCCTCCCCAAGTCACTTACCTCATGGATAACCTGGTCTGCCTCAACGGACCACTCTGCCGAAGAGCTCAAGAGATACTTCACCACTACTCCCATTCTCCACCACCCAAACCCTTCCGGACCTTTCACAATAGGGGTGGATTCATCTGACATGGGCACCAGGACCAATCTCTCCCAACAAGAAATAGACAGAAAGGCACACCCTTCTTCTCGCACAAGTTCAACTTTACAGTCGGGGACAGGGAACTACGGAGTAATGGTCAGGGAACTACTTGCCACCAAGTGGGCCTTGGAGGAATAGAGACATTGTCTGATGGGGAATATGAAGCCCTTCCTGATCTGAACAGACCATTGGACCTCATATCCATTCAACAGACCCACCAACTCAACCCACGCCAGGCTCGCTGTGCCCTCTTCTTTGAGCAATTCAACTTCATCATCTCCTACTGACGGGGTGCCAACAACACTAAGGCAGACCTGGCTGTCCAACATGTAGTTAAGCTCCTCATCTTCCTCAGAACTTTATGGCAGACTGGAGCCCACAATACATCTTCCGTTTCTGGCGAGGTTTCTGTTCCCTCCTCCACACTGAGCGAGTTTGTCCTTCTGCTACCATCCCCAGACAAATGGGAAGTCAGAAGGAGCCAATCAGCAAGTGGAGGAGTTTCGGAAATGCTTTGCTGTCTCTAACCCTTCCACATGGGAGAGATATCTGCTCTTGGCTGAGCTGTCCCACAACCTACATGCCTCTTCTGCCACGAGTATGCCACCCTTTGAAGTGCTTCATGGCTAATAACTCCCATTGCTCCCCGCGGAAGAGCCAACGGTGGGGGTCCTATCCACCAGGGCCCTGGTCATCTGCTGCCAGAATGCTTGGAAGAGGG
Organism: Mobula hypostoma; assembly: GCF_963921235.1. Classification (NCBI taxonomy): domain Eukaryota; kingdom Metazoa; phylum Chordata; class Chondrichthyes; order Myliobatiformes; family Myliobatidae; genus Mobula; species Mobula hypostoma. The sequence continues at coordinate 64,552,738 of NC_086103.1, read as the reverse complement.
CATAGGAAGCCATTCTGGCTGCCAACTATTCTTACCACTGTTGGCCAACCACTACTCCAGCGGGGGACTGTGCCTGGCTGTCAACCCAAGGTCTACCCACCCCGGCCCGCACCAACTCCTGCAAGCTCTCACCCCGGTTGACTGGTCCCTTCAAGATTACCCATTACATCAATCCAGTCACTTACCATCTCCAGCTGGTAAGGCAAGAGATGGCAGAAGTGAGGCAGGACACATAACTTCCACGTGTCCTGCCTCAACTGCTCGGTCCACCTGAGCCGACAGTTCTGGAACCTAGGAAGGTGGAAAGTGGTCTAGTATACACGGTCCGCTGACTGATGGTTCACATTCCCATGTTTGGGGTGTATAGTACCTGGTCGACTGGGAAGGGTACAGCACAGAGGAGAAGTTTTGGGTGCCGTCCAGTTTCATCTTTCATCCATCACTCATCGAGGAGTTCCACCAGACCCATTCAGATCATCCTGGGCCACTGGGGGGCCAGCCATAGGAGGGGCAGACCTGTCCTGCCCAGCTCCCTGTCTTCACCCAGCTAATAGGAGTCATCTGCCTCTCATTTCCAATTTCATCACCTGCAGCCCATTTAAACCCAGCTCAGCCGCAGTCCTTGTTCACCCATTGAACCAGCCTCAACTAGTTCCTCCTAGCCTTCAGTTACCTTGTTGTCTATGGTGATTAGTAACTGGTATCTCTTGTTTTGTGACTCCTTGTTGCTTGTTATTTTTGCAGTCTATTATTAAAGTTATCGCTTGTCACTGTATCGTTTCCGCTACTTTGCTTTCAGATCAAGTCTCCTCTACTTGTCCTGACACTTTTTCTGTTAGCTTGGCCTATATTATCGAGTTGTTTGTGGCTTAGTAACTGAGTATCAAACTATCTGCAAATATGGATAGGGGCAGAAATTGGCCATATAGCTTATCAAGCCTATTTTATCATTCAACTTAATCTTGGCATCAATTTCCTGCCTGCTGTCCAGTGGCCTGCACAATTATATTATAGAACAACATACAGTATCTTTTCTAGCATTGAAGATACTCCATGGCAAGCTTAACCCACTGCTGTACTTCCTGTAAGCTCATGACTGTGTGGCTAGGCAGAGCTCAAATGCCATCTATAAATTTGCTGCACTCTTATTTGCAGAATCGCAGACGGTGACAAGGAGGTGTACAGGAGTGAAATAGACTGCACGGTCTAGTAGTGTTGCAATAAGAACTTTGCACTCAGTAGAATTAGGTTTAATATCACTGGCATATGTCGTGAAAACTTGTTTTGCAGCAACAGTACATAATTAAAAAAACTATAAATAGCAATAAGAAATATATATAAAAAATTAAATTAAGTAATTAGTGCAAAAAGAGAGCAAAAAAATAGTGAAGTAGTGTTCATGAGTTGATTGTCCATTCAGAAATCAGATGGCAGAGAGGTATAAGCTGTTCCTGAAACATTCAGTGTGCGTCTTCAGGCTCCTGTACCTCCTCCCTGATGGTAGCCCTGAGAAGTGAACATGTCCTGGGTGATGGGAGTCCTTAATGATGGTTCCCACTTGTTTATTCTCCCTTTCAAAGCATGCATAAAAGACATTGAGCTCATCTGGGAGTGAGGCATCACAGTCATTCATGATGTTAGGTTTGTGGGAAGTAAAAGCCTGCGAACTCTGCCAGAACTGATGTGCACCCGATTCTGTCTCTAACTTCAAACAGAATTGTTTTTTGCATCCTTAAAATAGCCTACCACAGGTCATACCTGGACTTCTTGTTTGGTTCTGGATCACCAGTCATAAGTGCCACAGATTTAGCCATTTAGCCTATGAATCTGCTGGTTATCCAACGGTCTTCATTTGGGTATGTCCAGTATGTTCTTGAAGGTACACACTCATCCGCACAGGTCTTGATGAAGTCAATGACAACTGTAGTGTATTCATTGAGATTCGAAGATGAGTCCCCGAATATTGTCCAGTCCACTGACTCAAAGCATTCCTGTGAGCAGTCCTTTGCCTCCACTGACCGTACCTTCTTAGTCCTCACCATTGGTGCTGCGGTCTTTAGTCTTTGCCGATAAGCCAGGAGTAGAAGTGCAGCCAAGTGATTGGACTATACAAAGTGTGGTCGTGGGATAGCATAGTAAGCATTCTTGATGGTCATATAACAGGGGTCATGTATGTTGGCTCCTCTGGTTCTAGAGGTGATGTGTTGGTGGTAGTTGTTCAGAGACTTCCTCAAGCTGGCCTAATAGAAATCCCCCGCTATAGTCAGAAAGGCATCTGGGTGCATGGTTTCATGACTGCTGATTACAGTGCTCAGTTCCTCCAGAGCCTGTCTGACCTGTTGGCCTGAGGTGGAATGTCCACCATTCCCAGGTACATTGCAGAAAACTCTTTTGGTAGATAAAACTGATGACAACAGCAGGAAGACTTAAGAACTGATTATAGACTTCAGGAAGGGGAAGTCGGGAGAACGTATTCCAATCCTTATTGTGGTGTCAGGGTAGGAAGGGTGTGTAATTTCAAATCCCTAGGCTTCAAAGTCTCAGGAATCTATCTTCGACCCAGCATATAGATGCAATCACGATGAAGGCACGTCAGCAGCTATATTTCATTAGGAGTTTGAGGAGATTTGCTGTGTCACCAAAGACTCCAGGAAATTTCTACAGATGCACTGTCTAGGGCATTCTAACCGATTGCATCACCATCTGATATGGAAGTTCCAATGCCCAAGCTGCCAAGAGGCTTCAAAGGGTTGCAGACTGGGTCAACTCCTTCACGGTTTCAAGCCTACCCACGACTGAGGACATCTTCTAAAGGCGGTGACTCAAAAAGGAAGTATCCATCGTGAACGACCCTCACCATCTGGGACAAGCCCCCTTGTCTTTACTACCATCAGGGAAGACATACAAAAAGAAGCCTGAAGACCCACACTCAATGTTTAAGGAGTAGTTTCTTTCCCTCAACTATTCGATTTCTGAATGATCCATAAACTCGTGAACATTACCTCACTGTTCTTCTTTTGCATTACTTTTTATTTATTTTATTGTACCTTTTAATAATTTGCTATGCCTGCACTGCATTGTTACCACAAAACAACGAATTTATGTCAATAACAATGAAACAGATTCTGATTTTGATTCTGAAATTGCAGCTCTCTAGCAAACAGAATTCCAAAGATTTTCAACCATCTGAGAAAGGAAAATCATCTCTATCTTGAACAGGTAACTTCTTATTCTGAAACTATTTCCCATGAGGGAAAACAGCATCTCTGCATCTATACTGCCAAAACTTCTCAGAGCTGTTTATTTCAATATAATTACTTCTCATTGTTCTGAATTCCAGTTTTGTCTATGAATGTCCAACCTGTTCAATCATTTCATATGAGACAAGTCAGTAGAAGTTTGGGAAGCTGAAATATTCCATTGCTACACAAAATGCTCATAACAATACCTACAGTGTTAATTTTAAAAAGTAAATGCATATTGGTATTGATTATGGATGCCCAGTCTTTACGTATCACACAACCAATCACAAATTAACGTGAGATGAATAGGCTTCAGTCAGTACTATTTCCACTGTATATTCAGTAATATTTAGCTATAATTATGTGGTAATTTGGAGCATAATAATGTTAACTATCCTGTTGATCCCTATTTTTTCATGTACAAGGAGACATTTGATTACTAAAGATTAAAGATAAGTGTTATTTCTCACACATACATAGAAACAGACAGTGAAATGTGTCATTTGCATCAAATTAAATCAGCTGTCATGTGCCACCATGTTTCCAGCATCAATGTATCATGCCCACAACTCACATCTTCGGAATGCGGGAGGAAACAGAGAGTAACCAGAGCAAACCCACGGGGTCACAGGGAGAATGTACAAACTTCTTACAGGCTGAAGCAGGAATTGGACCTCGATCTTACCGCTGGCACTGTAAAGCATTGTGCTAATCACTATGCTACCACGTCGTCCTTGTCTGCCACGGGAGGAGTCATTGCACATGCCCTCCTCAACTATGTCTTCCCTGCAACTAAAGAGATACTCCCTAATATTCCATGCTGATTCTGTCCATCAAGAGGTGCAATGAAAGTATTTGTTTTACCGTATGATAGCTCCAAGGCCTTCCTTATCATTGTAAGAACCTTGAACTCTATCAACAGTATCAACCAAAGGAATTGTCAAAAATCCAATTCAACTTGTCCGTCCTGCAGATTTGCCTCCATTCTGTGTCTACTGAACAAAATTTTAACCAACCAATCCACCACACAGTCAATTGGAGGCTAAGTTTCAGCAAAGCTATGTATCACTGCAACCTCAACTTGCTCATGGTAATATTCCACTGATCTCGTAACCTTCAGTGGAATGGAGATAACTTACAGGATGAAAGAGAACTTCACTCCAGAACCAAGGTTAAACCTCAGTAATTAAGCTGCATTGTTTTTTCTAAATATGCAAATAAATGGGCCTTACATTGGATATCCATTAACCAAAGGCCATTAACCTATCTATCTAATAGCAACCTTCTGCTCAGCAACTTCCTCATCCACCTTATATAGGCATCCGTTAGCCTCGCGAAACCATGGATTGCAACTTGGAAGGTTTCCAAAGCGCAGGCCTGGGCAAGGTTGTATGGAAGACCGGCAGTTGCTCATGCTGCAAGTCTCCCCTCTCCATGCCACTGATGTTGTCCAAGGGAAGGGCACAGGGGCCGATACAGCTTGGCACCGGTGTCGTGGCAGAGCAATGTGTGGTTAAGTGCCTTGCTAAAGGGCACAACACGTTGCCTCAGCTGAGGCTCAAACTAGCGACCTTCAGATTACTACACCAATACCTTATCCACTTGGCCACGTGCCAACACACACACCACACCAAAATATTGACCATTTTACATATCTTGGGACACACCTCTGAGCAGTCATTGATCACCACCTCCCGTGCCACAGCTCTACCATCCCATCCTGCAAGCTTTACCTGGACTACCTAGAGCATACTCTTCAAAGCACTGAAGAGATACCAATATTACTGTTTTCGTAATGTTATCCAAAAATATGGCAGGAGAAGCAAACCCATATCAATGCCTTCTCCAAGGTCATCAATCCCAGCATCCAGTCTCTGATCAAACTTCGACAAGTGAGGCAGATCAGCGACATGCCTGACATAAGACTCCCAAAACAGGACTTCGGTTCAGTCACAGCAAGTGGTATCCAAGGGGACAAAACAAATGCTTCAAGGATGATCTCAACGTCTTATGAAAAAGAGGTAATATTCTCACTGACAGAAGGGAACTGTTGGCTCAGCACTGCTTAAAATGAAGACAGAGCATTTAAGAAGAACACAAGGAGGCCGTGCAAAAATAGTAAAAGTCGTACAGAATGTCGCGACCCACCCAACTGAGCCTCAGTTAAAGTTAACACAAAAGTGTTGCTACAACTTTAACTGAGATCACCTCTCTCAACACAGTCTGGCAGTCAAAACTGGGGTCATCCTGACGGGACCCAGTCAATAATTAAAACATCTGACGAAATGTTGCCTGACTTTTTTTAAAATCAATTCCCAACAGTGCTTTGAAACAATAGTTGATTTTTTTTCTCTATAACTTGTATTTCTTATCTATCATGGGACTAGACACACATACTTGTACCAGATTTTAAAACTGTTTCCTTAGCTACCAATAAAGCCCACGAAAACAGTTGTGTCTGATAATCCAAGCCTTATGTTTTGTAGAAGCTGCCAATAACACAAATGTAAAAGAGAGAAAAAGTAACTTATTTATACTAGAATAACGCATGTTAGCTAAATAACATCTTTTCTGAACAATAACCATATCCCTTCCCAGTATGAACAATATTTTGGCTAAACTCACCTAAAGTAACACAGTAATAACTGGATCCATCAAGGGAAAAAGCACTTTGGTGCAAAAGGGAATGCGTAAGTTGAGATAATACAATGTTTGTAATAATGGATCACTTGCACCTTTCAATCTTGGAGCTGTGCCCTGACCTATAAACAATTGTATATTGACATGCTCCAGGATATGATATGCCTCAAATTGGGATAATTATGAGCTTAATAAATAAAAGTGTTGTCCTTTTACAATTGGGTCAATTACAACATTTAATACTTGCCTTGAATTGAGTAACTCAATGAAGGAAAGAAATTACAAGATAACTTTGAATGAGTAAGGCTACCTATCCCTGTATGTTTCTGCATGTACTCTTTCCTCTTTCAACTATGGCACTGGTGAACTTACACCATGACTTGGCCCACACCCAAATGCACCATTGTTACCTCACACCACTACCCCACCTTTCATTCCATGTTCAGCCCAGATCCTTCAATAATATCAAATTAAACTCTTCCTGAAATCCATAGGCTTCAGTATTTGTCCTGGCTTCTTCAACTATTTATCAAAAGCAACCACAGTAATTACACAGAGCCCTGTACTCCCAACCATAACCATCCTTTCCCCACCATTGTTTATGTCCTTTATGAAGTGTTCTTCTTGAGTTTATCTTGTTAATAACAATCTACTATTTTAAAACAAGACTCTAAAAGGAAAAAAAATAATATTACAGGCCAATCAATTTATCCTTGCTGGTGGAAAACTTTTAGTAAACATTCATCTGGGATTAATAGCAACTTAGACAAAAATAGGTTAGTTAAGGATAATAAGCAGAAACTTTTTAAGGGCAAATAATGTTTAATTTTTTTAATGAGGTAACAGATATAGTTGCTGAGGACAGTACATAGGTTGTGCAAATGGACTTCCAGATGTTTTTTGATCAGCAAAGTTCAAGTACTTGACATGAAAGGCACATTGAGAGCATGGGTGCAAATTTGGCTAAGTAGAAGAGTGATGGAACAAAAAAATAATGATGGAAGAACTCAGTGGGTCAGTCAATAAGAGTGGGGACAAAGAGTATTTAGTCAATGTTTCAGGTTGAGACCCTTCAATTGAACTGAGAACGTATTGTTGATCACACGTACATAGCAGCTTGTGTGGTGTGGGATTAGGGCTACCAGGTGGAGCCAGATGGTAAGGGGATGATGGGACAATGGAATATGGGTGGAGGTGGGGATGGGAGGGATGAACAAAAGGAGAAGAAAATCAGGAGTACAAGTAAGTGTCTGTGGGAGGAGAGCGCTAGAACTGTGGTTTATCTGAGACTGGACAATTTAATGTTCATACTAAAAGTTGGTAAATTATCCAAGTGGCATATGAGAACTGTAAGTCAATACTTCAGGTCAAGAGCCTGCATCAGGACCAAGATCAATATTCTGAGCAGAATGGTTGCTTCATTCCTACTAGAAGAAGGTGAATAAGGTGCTCCTCATGGATTGATATTAGGGTCTTTTCATTTAAAAAAAAATTATATTAATGACATATACTTGGGAGTGCAAGTCACAACTTCTAAATTTGTGCATGAAATAAAACTTGGCAATATTGTAAAGAATATGAAGAGGATAGTGGAAGACTACAGCAGTTTCTATACAGACTGGTAGAATGGGCTGACAAATAGCAAATTAATTTTAATGTAGGGGAATGTATTGTGATAGATTTTGTTAGGAAGAATGAAGAAAACCAAACACAGAATAAAAGATACTATTTTAAAAGAAGTGCTGGAACAGACTGCAAATCATTGGAAGTGGTTGTACAGGCTGAAAAAGCAGATAATAAGAGATACACGATTAGCAACAGGGATATGAAGTTTATGCTGAAACTTCATATAACATAAAGCTTCATAAAACATAAAATATGAAGTTTATTCTGGATTCGGGTGGAATATTGTGTTCAGTTCTGGTTGCCACATAATGGGGAGGGTGTGAAGATCCTAGAAAGGCTGAAGAAAAGTTTACATGAATGGTGATTGGGATGAGGAACTACAGTTAGATGGGGTAGATTAGAGAGACTGGATCTATATTTTTTTGGTAAGAAGTGGCTGAGGGGCAGATTTGCTGCAAGTATATAAAATAATGAGGCATCTGGACAGAGTAGATAGTATGAGGCAGGAGTTAAGTTTTAGTAGTCACAGGTCTATATTAAAGAAGAAGAGAATGAAGAATGTCATAAGGGAAACAGTTTTTGATGCAAAACATGGTTGGAATCCAGGATGCTCTGCCTGCAGATATGGTTCAGACAAATTCCATTGTTGCTTTCAGAAGGAATGTGATAAATAAATGGCGGAGAACAATCTGCAAAGCTACAGAGAGAGGGATGATGTGTGCTACTGGAGAGCTGATCTGGTAGAAAGCCAGCAAGGACGTGTTGAGTTAAATAAGTCTAATTATGTGATTTTGTTACTGTACATTGCATTAGAACCTTACACCAATTGGTTATATGGTTGAAATATTGAAATATAATAATACAGGCTATCTTAGACTTGATGTGGGAATAAAATACAGTCTTTCCAGATTCTGATCAACTTTAACACTGCTTTAAAACAATTTAAATTGGAGTAGTACAATACTTCACTTCTTTATCATTTCTACTCTTTGTCTTCCTCTCACAGTTTAGTATTGTTTTATGTAATCTAACTTCACCATTTTCATTCAGTATCATTACACTCTTCCTATGAACATTCTTCAAATATTCTCCTTGTTAATTTTCTTCTTCAAAAGTTCCCTAACTACCTACATCAAAAATTAAAGCAACCTACAAAAACATATATAATTCTAATCTAGATTTGAAGGAAAATAATACAAAGGTAACAGTGATATAATAAACTCTCTCCAAATTAAATCTTATACGTCAAGGGATACTGGTGGTACAGTTAGATGTGTGACTTGTCACACACATCAAAGTTGCTGGTGAACGCAGCAGGCCAGGCAGCATCTGTAGGAAGAGGTGCAGTCGATGTTTCAGGCCGAGACCATAAAAAGTAGTAATAACAGAAGAATGACTCTGCAACGTTTACGTGCTATTGCATATTTTCCTTCCTTTAAATTAAAGTCGAAGTTTATGTAACTATTCTACATGATGTTTAGCTCGATGCAGGTCTGTATATGTATGACCAACACTGCGTAGAACATGGAATAAATATTTGTATCACTTTATTGATAGTGGTTTATTATTGTCATTATGTACCAAAATACAGTGAAAAGCTTTTGGTTGCCATTCAGACAGAGCAAGCCATATATAAGCACTAGAAGGCAGTGAATTTAAAAAAAATTGAATGTATTTAATGCACTCAAAAAAAAAGCTAATTTGGAAAATAACCATTACTTTTCTGCAATCTGCTGGTTCTCAAATCCGTCTCAGACTGAATGAAGCCGGTTTTAAAGACTCAGATTTGAATACAAAATGTACCAAGTTAAAAAGTAATAATTTATATGTAATAAGAAATAAGATCATAATAACTCCAGTTTAAGGATGGCACAGTGACAATTCAACAGATCTCTAAATCACACAATGGCAGTCAGTAATGAAATTATATCAAAATAACATGATAAATCAACAGCTGTTTTCAGTAGTCTCACATTAATTAGTAAAATGTTCATTCTGCAGCATAAACTTCCCCAAAAGTCAACATGATAAATATTTATAGGATTTTGATTCCAACAACTGCAAGCTACGCTGAAGAGCTTGCCTTATTCTTTGGTTTAATAGTTTAAGTCAGTAGTTAACACGCCTGTCCTGAGTCTGTTAAAGCCTCATTAGTACATTCTGATTATCCATTGTGGTGTTGTGAAAATGTTGGAGGTGGTGATCTTTTGATGAGACATAAAATTGAAGCCCTGTCTGTTCCTTTCCCCCAAAAGGACAGTTGTTACTGCTCAAAGAAGAGTAGGGAATCTTCATTGTGCCTTGGCCAATATTTGTCTCTCAACAATACCATTATGTATAACAACAGGAATTCTGCAGATGCTGGAAATTCAAGCAACATACATCAAAGTTGCTGGTGAACGCAGCAGGCCAAGCAGCATCTATAGGAAGAGGTGCAGTCGACGTTTCAGGCCGAGACCCTTCGTCAGGAATTATGTATAAAATTGTTTCATTGCTGTTTCTGGAACCCCCTTGAACAAAATGCCTTCCGTATTTGCTTTATTAATTTTCAGTGCAGCTTTCATCCACTTAACTGCTTTCTGAGGAATGTGATAAAATTGTAAATATTTTCATTGTTCTTCAGAAAAGCATGTCATTTCCATATTTCCAAATAATGGTAATCACAACCATTCATTAATGTTCCATTCTCTCTAATTCTACTCATATTGATGATGATGATCATCATCATAAGAATCCAAATAGCATCCTCCTCCCTCCTATATATGAAATAATCAAATACAATGTTACTTCGCGATATGCCTTCAGTTAATTATGATTGCCTTCTGTCTTGTTTAGTTCCTTAGGTTGATATAAATGCCCCTGTGCCTCTGATAATCTCTGAACGTACAAGTTGTAATATCTGATTCATTCTTGTGTAAGAGCATTTTTAAATCAATTTCAATTTGCCAAAAAAAGCAAGCACTTTATGAAGAATTTAAACCATGTTCATTGAGGCTTAAACCGTCAGAATCGCCCATGGCTGTTTTGTTCTTAAGCGTAGAATTAAATTCTTGACATAAACTAAAAAATCAGTTGTATTACAAGGATATGTTCTAATATTTCTGATTACTTCCATGATGTAAACTGCTGCCTCTCCTTAATGACTGCATTCTGTGAGAAGATTGTTACCATACTCTTTACAGTAGCAGAGCTACTGTTATACTCTGTGGTTTCAGTGTTTACCAAATATGTTACAGTAAAGAAATCCAGTGAGTGAACATAACATATTCAATAAGACAATGGCCAAATAGTGACGTGGGGAGGTTTGATCCATTCAGGTGTATTCCTTGGTGAAAGCACTTTCATTTGTTTTTGTAAACACCCAGGTAGAAGAATGTTCACTCCTGCAAATGATAAAAAAAACGTCTTTCCCAATATGTTTCTAATTTACATGTCATTTCCAGTAAAGTGAAGTATGTCCATTTGTCAGTGCATCTAATTATATAATATACAATGCTGATCAGATGTACAGCATTTAAACAAATAGTATTTAAAACATTTTCTGTATTACTATCAATATTTGCAAAACAAGAGTAAAATTGATTATATTTAAAAACTTAATTTGATTTATTCCTTGTATTTTTTCTCACTGGAATATCAGTATTTGTCCAATCAATAGAATATTTATACTGTATTCAGTTACTTTAGCTATGCAAAAAGATATACATAAACACATAATCACACTATACTTCCAAGCACCAGGTTTAATTTGGAGAAAATTATATAACTTAATTCTAGGATTTTAGATGTGGATGATCCTGATTGCCCACAAATTGAATCTTGGATAAACTCACTCAAATATATTTTACATCGTCAGTGTTTCTATACTAAATCCGTTGCCTGCAACCTCAGAGGGGTTGCCGAATCAAACACTTTTAATTTACTTTACATCTAAAAATATATAGAACTTGTGTAAATTACTCCAGGTACAATGAAATGTTAAAATCCAACTTTACCAAAACTTTAAAAAATACAAACCGTTAAAATGTGCGCATTTAGATAAATTTAGATATTTATGTTTAATATTTTACTGCTGAATGGTTACTTGGGAATGAAGCGAAAGGAAGAGTAATGTATAAAATTGCATATATCGTACATTGTTATGCTCGAAAGAAATGTCATTCTATTCGAATGCAATGTTGACTTTAAATACGTATAATTTCTAATCAACAAAATACTATCTTGTTGCTGCATGAGATGAAATATTTGATTTGGAATAGTCAGATATAATTCCTTTCGACCTTACATAATGTAGTATGTGATTCCTTAACGGTGAATGTGAAAATTGCTTGTTTACCTGCATGTCGCTAAAATACTATATATGGAAGTTACAATAGCGACGTCTCGATTTTATCCCGTGTCAAATCGATCCCATTGTTTAGGCATATTTAGCGAATATTAGTGATTAAAATCCGTAAAACTTTTTAAAAAAACAACTGACATTTGCAGTGGGTGAATTATTAATAAACCGATCGAGCAAAATGTTCAAATTTATCACCAGAGAAAAACAGGACTTCTTTTCCCTTGTATTTAAATACAATAACAATTTAGGACATACTTGTCTTTTTAATCCACTCAGATAGCGATTGTGGGTGGTTTGATATATATCGTAAAAAATTGCTTAATTAAGGGTAAAACGATGCATTCCGCACTCAAACAGAAAAATAATCAACATGTTAACAATAAACGGCTTAAATCCTAGCCCAAATATATAACCTATTATTAAAGTAACGTGAGTAAATTTGAAACCTTGACTAAAGAACTAGGTTCACTGTGCATTGCGTTAAAGTATGAAAGGTGATAGAAGCCCTCATAATTTAAATCCGTAAATGGAAATGCTAAAAATTAGTAGTAAAAGTATCAATGAATATTACTATAGAGTACATTTACGAGATAAAGTGCATTTACAAGATATGACCTGAACGATTCTAACGGCCTTTGCGCAGAAACAAAGTTTGTTTAACGGTTAACACGTGAACCAATATGAGTACCATTGTTGCCCGTTACATATCTCGGATGCATAATTATTGTGTACTGTACTTGAAATTAAAAATACGTTGCAATTTTTCTCAAGTGAATTTGACTAAGAGCAACGATTCGTTCAGTATATCCATTTTGTCATCCGTATCGTCAAATTTTACAGCGTTAACGCAATTGCAATTGCGGCTGCTTTCAAATGAACGAATATTAAACTATAAGGAGGCCATTGTTCTGTAATACATACAGCATAACAGTAAAAATTTGAACCATAGCACTATATATACATAAATAAGGTACGATATAAGTTGGAGAAGAATTGAAACTTTGCAACTTATGCCTCATATTCTAAAATCAAAAACTAGAGGAAAGGTGTTGATATGCAGTGGAAACAGTGAAGGAATTATAGAAATGCTACTATTCTTTCCATATTAGTTAAAAGGTGATCATTCCAAAATAGATATCTGGACCATTTCATTTCTGCAGCCTTGAAACGATAAACCGGTTACTATTTAAATTAAAACTCTTAGTCTTCACTAAGCAATAGATGCACTTTAAAATATCGGTTTAGCAAAAGCATTTTCACTCAATTTAAAGGCTTCGGATTGCGAACATCTCTCGTCATATCTGACAGCATACATCACCTGTCGGCACCTGTGCGTACAAACTGCCGCAGGGTCGCATGAGGACAAGTCCAATTCATTGCGAAAAGTAGCGTTCGACAAGATACAAGACCTTGATATAAACCTTAGGAGCAAATATCACTTTATCTTACTTTTAAAACATAAAATTGAGAATAACATTTCATCCTAATTTGTTGAAAAACATAGTTCATTTGTGCAATGTATATATTTAGAACTGGCTTAGAAGAACTAATTGTGAAGACACCACTCAGTTGATTTTTGAGGGACTCTGAAATAATTAGGTTTTTTGAAAGAAGGAAACAAGTTGTTATTAGATCTTTACACTGTACTAATAAATGCTGTATTGGAATGCATTTGACGGCATGCATTTTACATTCAGGATGTTCACTTTAAACCCTACTGGCAATCTGGTGTTTTACAAGCGTTTACGCTATGTTCTTTTTGCTCGCTTTCTTTTCCCATCCTTGAATTCAAAGTCAGGACGGGCTCTGGAATCAGCTCTGCCCGGGGGTTGAGGCGTGTTCGGCGGGGGCGGGTCGCTCCTGGAGCCGGCCAAACTTTCCACGGCGTCCCCCAAGGAGATTGCCTTTGATGTCGCCGATCCTGGCGCCTACAAACAACCTCACTTGTCTGCCTCTTCACCCTGCTGACTAATCGTGACAGACTGTTTATCCACGCAATTAGCAAGGCAGACAGTTCTCAGAACAGGTGGCTTTGGGCACAAAGAAGAAAGTATTACATCTATTCTTTCCCCACATTTATTGTCCTTTGTTACGTTTTTAGAGGGGTTGTTTTTTTTGCACCCATATTTTTTTCCGGGGGATGGGTGGGGAAAAAGTGACGGCGGCTTTCCTTTTCACTTAATTAGCTTCATGTTTACAATGAGATTAGAGCCCCGCAGCTATCACTAACCCATCACAGCGAGTGGCCCATCTGATTAAAGACTAATTTATTTAAAACGATCATTTACTGCTACTGGCACTTTCAACAACCAATCCTGTTGGTAGCTTTGCAGCACCACCCGGCCAGACGTCGTTGATTGGCTGAAAGTTTCGCCCCCTTGTAAAGTTTTGCAACCTTTACTGCAGTTCCATGCCTCCCTGACCCTTTAGTTGTAGAAGTTGCTTAGTTTGGTAAAGGATCACTTTCTCCAGAGTTGTAACTTTTTTTATGTCTTTTTATTGCTCGTCATGATGTCTTCGCCACAAGTCTTAACAATGAAGGATAGCAGCGCCTCTGACTCAGACATCCAAAGGGTTGCTGAAAGTGCTTTGAACGATCAAAAAGTCCAAGTGTCGAGTCTTCCCTTTAGTGTGGAAGCGCTGATGTCTGATCGGAAACCTCTCAGAGGTACCGTGCCTCCTACGGACGGAGCAGGCGGCAGCGCTTCGCAAAGGAATCCCTCCAAGTCAATGGCCAGGGATTCGCAGAATCCTGTAGAATCGTCCTGCTCACTGGAAGGTTTTATAAAGACTTACGACAGTTCGCCGGTGAAATCTGAAAACTGCAAGGAAGAAGATTGTGTTCCGTGGGGCAAAAATTCAAGTTACTCGCCGCCTCCAAATAGTAAGTTTGCTTCAGAATAATGTGTCTACGTGATCTGTGCCTGTGTAAATTTTATTTTCTAATGCAGGTTTGGGGGAACAAAAGTAAACCATTCATTGTTTAATTGAGCTGAGGTGGATTGTAATTCGGAATATAGAAAAACCTTTTTTTTTCCAATTCGAAAGTTTTAAATTTTTAACGGTGATCTTTTTGACTCCAGAGCTCGTAAACACTATATGTTTACTTGGGTTGCCGACTGTTCATGATACAGGCTTTGACAGACCGTAAAACTTAGAACAATGTATGGGCAAGTTGATAGGCAAGAAAGAAATCGTTCACAATATTCCTAATGTCGGGAGTGCCTCTCAGAAGGCATACTTGAAGAAAAGTTGCTTTAACGCTAGATTTTTGGGACAGATGTCAGTCGTGTAAGATAAGTTTAGAATAAAATTTGCAACATAAGCAAGCAGTAGTTCAATCCCAACATAATTAGGTAAATATTCTTTCTAGTGTTAAGATTAACGAGATATTGTTTCGGTGCTGGAAAATAATCATTACTGTAAATGGCGTAAGTTAAATTGTTATCAGTTTATAAATTCCACTGTGGACATGATATACTGATAAGTCATTCGTTCATTTTTACTAGGACATTTGAGCCCCACTTCTTGCACACTGAGAAAGCATAAAACCAACAGGAAACCCAGGACGCCCTTCACCACCTCTCAGCTCCTGGCTCTGGAGCGCAAATTCCGGCAGAAACAGTACCTGTCCATCGCGGAGAGAGCAGAGTTCTCCAGCTCCCTCAACCTCACAGAAACGCAGGTTAAAATCTGGTTTCAAAATCGCAGGGCCAAAGCAAAGAGACTGCAGGAAGCCGAACTGGAAAAGTTCAAAATGGCAGCGAAACCCATGTTACCCCCAGGGTTGAGTCTGAGTTTTCCAATGAATTCCCCAATGCACGGAGCTTCACTTTATGGACATACGTATCCTTTCCATAGACCTATGCTCCCAGTCCCACCTGTAGGACTTTATGCCACCCCTATCGGATACAGCATGTACCATTTATCTTGAGAACAAAATCAGTATAAAAGACTGAAAACTTCGAAATATATTTGAAACGATGCCAGCGCTTTTAACATTGTTTTGATTGCTATCCCTTTGAAAGGGATACTATGTACTATTTTATATATATATGGAGATTTATTATTTCTTATATTCATTATATTTGTGAATAAATTAAAGTAATTGTTGAATATTATACTGCACTGGTCCATCTAGTTTTCATTATTACGTTCCAGATACATGAACATTAAGTGCGCCTAAAACGAACACACACTGCGGAGACAACGTGCTTAAATTGGTATTTATGGGGAAGAGTAACTGATATTATTCATGTTAAATTCACAGGATTAGACACAATTATTTCAAGGTAAATCTTTGAGTATTAAACATTTTTGAAATCTTGTTATAAACACCTACTTGAAACAGGCTTTGATAGAAAAAGGGTTTATTTTCTATATTTAAGGATTCATACTTCCATTCCACTCTCCTGCCCACGAAGTGCTGACAAACCTTTTAAGTGCTGTTTTTCCCCTCCTGCAAAAACCAGGGAAGCTTTTTATATATTAGTTGGTGTCAATTTTAAGATAATGCAATTTCCCCTACTTGGCATCTATGTTTCAACATGATATAATGTAGGGTTTAGCATTTCAAAGTTCACTTGAATCAAATGCTGGTTGAAACTGACTAGATTAATGAACCAGATAGCCAACATAATGAAAACCTGATGAGGTGACATCTTGAATGTTACTTTCTAATGCACATGGTATACTTGAACTTAAAATTCTAACCTATATAATTTATTCAGGGACTAGTCTAGAAGGGAAAAAATGGTTTGTTGCTAGTCAGTGTAAACATGGAGCTCAACATCAGTTTGCATCTATTTCATTTCACATGTAATTTAACTTCTGGTGTTTAGCAGTAAATTGTGTATTTCCAAAGGTCAGACAATTCCAACTTCATTCAACCACAAGATGTTTCCCACACCCTACTAATACCATGTTTTTTATTCCCTTCAGTCTGCTAAGTCATCTCAGACAAATAAGATGATTTTCACTATATTTTGTTTTCAACTATAGACATATTAAGCTTTTAGTTTGTACAAATACAATTGGTGCATCTCATCTTGGAAAGTGTGGGACTTGCTTTTCTTTGTTTAACTAGCCAATTTTATACCTTTTATGGGGACTATCAATACATTTTATACTGTGCATCAAAAGTTAAAAGAAATTCATAGCTAAATGACAGCCTTCTTCAAGTCAAAGCTCACTTCATTGCATAAATTTACTATATGGTTTCTACACAATGCACTTTGTCCATATATTGCACTATAAGCATTTCGCTTGTGTAGAAACCTACACAAGGACCTACACTGGCCTGAAGAAGGGTCTTGTCCTGAAATCTCCACTGCTTGACCTGAGTTCCACCAGCATACCTACCTATTGTAAGTTTTTATTCATTTGGCCAAACGTGTTAAAATAGAAAGTAACTATTCAACACATGAACATTAAGAGTGGTTTTGAGGGAAAAAAACACCTGAAAGGTATGTGTGAATGTAGTAGTAGGTTTCAAAACTAACTTTGACTTGGGAATTATTAGCAATAAGATTGAAATCACTACAAAATTAAGCATTATGATAATTAAGTACTCATATATTAAAAGCTCTTTACTAACTAATAAAAGCAATGTTTTGCAAAATGAAGTAAACAACATCCAGTGCCATCTGTCAGTAGGGTTGATTACCTTTGAAGTCACACCTCATAATTTAGAAAATTGAGAAAATAATTTTATTTGCACTGGGAGCATGGAATTGCATGAGAAAAGGAATGCTATTATTTTATTCAAGTTGATTGCTTTGGCTCCACTCTGGCTGTAGCTGGGGGCAAAGTAGAGCACCATACAGACATACTTTATTAGGTTCCTGTAACTCTTGAAAGGCCTTTTTATACTTTGATTTTGTCTATTGCTTTAAAAGGGCTCTACTCTGTAATTACTGTGCAATATGAAAAGCATTATTTTAACTTTGCACTATTTCCACGGGCAGCATACCAATTAAGCATGTTTAATTACTGAGACCGGACAAACGCAAGGAAAGAGAATTCTGTTTTAAACCCAGTTTTCACGGGTGGGTGCACTAATTAATACAGTGTCTGCCACTCCTGTGGATTTTTAATATTAAAAGACGATAGGGCAGAAGGTATTTAGAGGCAAACTCCTGCCGAAGTTTTTTTTATATGATTTGGTTCATGCTGGTGGAACTCTCCAAGAGCCTTGTGTTTAAGCGTTTCTTTTGATGTAGCAGTTCTATTTAAGAATGTGTTCGCGGTTATCAATCACGCCAGCCGCCTCTTTAAAGACTGCCTTAATCTGATTTAATTGCTCATCTAGCGCCGGTCGCCCCTCGGGCTAGAGCCGCCTTGCTCAATTACACCCAAATGCCAAGCAATCAATAAATAAGTAATGACAACAAGTTTGAGGATTAGATAGCTCTGAACAGTCGAACTGGAAAAGATTACAAGAAAGAGGAGAAAAAAAATCACGTCAGCGACACTCTCTATGATTAAACATACACCATACGGAGTGAGACGGTTGACAATCATTCCCGTTCTTTTGGTCTCTTCAGCCTGCATTGTCTTGTTTCTTTTTACAGTTACACTATAACAGACCGGACTATACAATAGTAAAACGCTCTTCCGTTTGCCCACCATAACTCTTTTGCGCGTAGTGGACCCCCAAATCAGGCATACAATTAGTTGGCAATCATTTACCGCAGCGCCAGGCATCTCTCCCTGAACCATACACTGCGCGGAAACATTAGTAAACAAGTCGATTGCGGAGCCGATCCCCCACTCGGTGTAACATCTAAATTGATATGTTTCCTCTATATTGTCGAAATGAAACAAGCACTTCGATCTGATGAAATCGTATACTGTACACCTGGGTCAAGTGATGGGCGCTTGTAATCGTTTTACTGCTTACCATCATTCTCCTCTGCAGAATCAACATTCAGATATTCCAGCCTAATGTACTTTATAGTTCGAATACAAATAACCCTCCAGCTGAGACGAACTCTTCTGGCAAAAACGAACTGATTTTATTAGAGTTCGACGTTTTCTTCTGCAAACGTCCCCGTTGTCTAGTATAATATAATGTTATGCTTAGAAATGTCATTCTGTATCAATCACGCCATGAAACCGTATACTTTCGTGATTTGTTTACTGTAAGGTCTGTTAATCAGTGCCTGATTACTTAATTCATGAGACATTGCTTGAGAAATAATGATTGAATTATACTGATTTTGCAATGCAAATTTTGTATTGAGGGACCATGGCGCC
Organism: Mobula hypostoma; assembly: GCF_963921235.1. Classification (NCBI taxonomy): domain Eukaryota; kingdom Metazoa; phylum Chordata; class Chondrichthyes; order Myliobatiformes; family Myliobatidae; genus Mobula; species Mobula hypostoma. The sequence continues at coordinate 64,533,631 of NC_086103.1, read as the reverse complement.
GGATTCCCTTCATGACATTTATAGGGAGTTACCTGCCCCGCAGAGATCGTTCTTAATTATTCTCATCACATTGCTTCCTACTTTATACATTTTTAATGATAAGAAAAATAACAGTAGACATGAAAAATGACAACAGACTGCATTCTACTGTCCAATGGTATTCTGCTGCGGTAGATTAATTAAAACGACGTAATATTACACTGGACACCAGAATGTAAGTTTAAACTTCATCCACATACACACTGACTCACATTGATGATAAATATTTCCAGGATCAGCATTTTTATAAAATTCTAACTTTCTGAAAAAAGTAAGAGCTTAGCCAAAAAGCACTGTGTTCTTGGTCTGTTGCATAGCCTACTTCAGAACAGTATATAATCGCTTTCAGAAAGAAACAGAGCAATTTTGAAACGTTGACGGACAGTAGAATATGCGCGTACTTTCTCGCTATCATCGTTGTGGGTTTTCAGATTATAAATTACAAATGTGTACAGCGACATCGAGATATTCGGATGCCTTTAGAGAACGGTGGGTATTTTTTTTTGCACCGGATCAAACAGATGGCGAGTTTTGATCGATCCCTACAGCGTTCGCCCTTTGCTTCAAACAGTTCGTCTATCCGAATGCTGCCGATTTCACTCCGATCCAAGTCCAAATTCCGAAACGAGGAAACGAAGACAGTATTCTTTTTTGTCGTCAACATCTCCACAACAGCATGAAGATTAAAACCAAATCACTGCTGCCGACTGCACACACGAAGCTGGAATACAGTTGCGTTTTGAAGTTGCCTTTTCATGTACCAAAATATTTAGCTTTTAATTTCAGGTCAGTTGATAATATTTTAAATTAACTTTAGTTGGAGATAATCTGAATAAAGTCAGAACAAAAGTCTGCGACCACGGACTGTTAAAATAGCTGAAATACCTGCGAAAACGATAATCGTAAACATTCACTATATATAACCCAACGGGGCTTCTTTTGGACTGTTTTGGTAAATAGACTTTTATTTTTAAATTTCTTTTATTGTTGCACCCTGCTCAACTGTATTTCAAACATTGTTCACATACTTACAAACGTGAAAATATTTGTATAGTGTAAGCGATTTCAAAAATTAATTTAACAAAGTGGAAACAGGAACATTAACATTGTCCTTTTCCAACGCATTCCAATCAAATGATTCAAAGGTACTTTGTAAATGCTAGTGTTATGCAACATACCTTTAATATGTAATTAATGGAACTATCTATTTCCATTTGGGCTATGCTAAAGGCAAAAATCAGTCTTTGCTGACGGAATGATAAACCGGTAGGGCTGTATTTCGGGAATCCACAGCTTAAACAAACTGTCCAGTGTAGTTTCAGTCTTAAATCAATCTAACCATTGATGTAAATAAATACACCATTAAATGCAGCTCACACCATTGCTGTCGAGTGATTGCTCTTTTAAACCAGGTTGTACGTAGGTGTAGGTGTAATTGCCCTAATTAATTACCCAGAATAAATCATTCTAACTGCTGGTGGCACAATATAGAACAGTCTCCTTGCCAACTAAAGGAAATTAGCTCATTTTAATGGGACCAAATTGTTACATTAACATAGCCTCACGGCCGACCCGCGTTAATGTATAATTTTTGCAAAGCGATGAATGCCGCACGACGTAACAATACACGAAGCTGCAGTTTATGTTGGCAACAATAAGTAAATGCTACGCTTTAAGCTACTTGTAAATATTTCTTTAAATATATATTCTTTACAGTGTCTATACATAAAGCATCACTACATCATACGTATACAACTTGTGGGGCACAGCTATATCCAACACCAGGCAATGCTCAATCTCACTGGAAACGACGAACGCGCTATTTAAATACAAATGGTTACTTTTGTAGACATAAACCTGTTTATTACTGCCATCTACCCAGTCATGGCTCTTGCACTTTATTTGGCTACCTGCACTGCACTCTCTCTCTGCAGCTGTAGTACTTTATTTTTGAATTTTGTTTTCCTCTATAGTACTTCAATGTACCTAAGTATGGCAGATCTGTTTGGATGACACGCCAACAACAGCTTTTCACTGAATTTCGGTGTACGTGACAGTAACAAACCAATTACAATACCATAACATAAATAACATTTCTATTACTATCATTATTCAAAGAGTCTACCTTTGACTCCGTGGTGCACTTTATTAATAGCAAATTGTCTCGCGGCGAAGAAATTTGATTTTTACGTCAAATTTAATCGTTAACATTTAGAATTTTAAAAGTGGTAATTAAGATACTGCTGCGTTCGAAGTTACCTGGAAGTACTGTTCTCGGGCGGGCGCTAACGCTAACTTGAAATGCCTTCTTTATGATGATTTTTATTCAGTCCCAACAACGTAAGTAGTCTTTTGATTTAAAGCCTTCAAAGCAGTGCTCTGTATTTGATCAGAACTGATTTTGTTACATCACCTCTTGAATATATAACTGCACGGATCTATGTCAAACGCATAGCCCAAACGGTTGCCTATACTTTTCCTGTCAACACGGTATCTGTTTAAGTACGGAGAGGGCTGTATATAGTGTGCGCGTAGATCGTGATTTATTTCACTTTTATTGGATGAAATTCATTTTTTCCCAGACACAACAAGCAAGATTAATAGTCCAACCGGTGAAAATCAAATTGTGGCCTAATTTTTGATATAATTCACTTGATTTTTTTAAACCACCAAACTAGACTTGCCCTAGGTGATTATAAAACTGGCTGCGTAGATTTAGGCAGTACACCTAAATCAATTTGAGAATACGATTCTCTATATGTGCCAATGTGTCCCACGGTGCTACACTGTTGCTAAATTGCCATCGACGCAAGCTGCAGGTTTAATGGTGTATTTTAATAGACAACACCTAATTAACACCTTGGGAAAAGTTTTGCAAGGGAAGATCGAACCCTTTTTGAAACCATGTTTTCGGGGCAGAGAGAAACGAAGTTGCGGGGTGGCGTAGTCACACGATGTTATTTCACTTAGTTTGGTTAATCCGAGTCGAACTTCACTTTAAGGGTCAAACCAACAACGTGAAGAAGTCTTGCAACAGGCGCTAACGAAATTATTAAATTCGTCCCAAATATCTAAAACCAGATCAACGATTTTTACCAAAACTTTGATGACTTGTATGCCAGTGTGAAACGGTCATGCATACTGAAAGTGAAAGTATGACTTGGGGAGTAGGCGCACATTCTGCGCAATACGTTACTGAAGCCTGAATCTCGATGTTTTGGAACCGGAAAATGCGGGCGAAGAAGACACCGATTTTAACTTCAGCAGTTCCGGCAATCAATTCTATTGAAATAGTACTCCTAGATCAGGCGACGCGAGGTTCGAGGGGTTAATAGGACAATTTCAACACCAAACGCTAAATCATTTTAAATGGCCTATCACAAAACTTATCTAACTTAATTCAATACAGCTATTCATTTGAGTTTTCTATCGATTAAAACGTTTCTGCTGTCGTAAATTATTGGCTTCGAAAAGAATTTTAATCGTAATTTTGATCAGAGATCCTCAGTTAATCCTGAAAGTTCTTCTATCGCTGTGTGAATATAAACAGCGCCACCGTTACAAATAACTGCGCATTTGATTTCTACCTGCCGTTGCTAACATTAAAATCGCAGTAGCTGGCAAATCTCAGTAAAGTATTCCAAACCCAAGTATCTAAAAGGAGGATTCACCTCATATTTTAGGAGGTGAACCTATTCGACTTCGAATCAACATTTTTAAACAATGGCGTTTGCCACATACCCGACCCCCTCCCCGTTCCAAAATATTGGCTGAAACTATCAGTTGAAAGAGACGAATCCTAACCGGTGTGAATATACGTTTACTAATCCCTTTTCCACGTGCTGCGTGATTTGGGTTACAAGTGTTACAGTTTATAACAAATTAATTCCACGACTAGAGTGAAAAGTTCTTTAAAAATGTTGCTCAAATAGTTTTAGGCTATGATTTCATAACTGGATTCGGAAAGGGACTCAATAGTTGACGGAACTTCTGGACCGGACAGCAAGCAACCGGATAACACAAGTTTCACTTAGATTATGTTGTTACGTTACGACATGGACTGAACCCGAACAACATACTTCCTTAAGCATTTATAGATTTTGCCTGATTGAAATATATATATATATTAAATTCAATTAATCTACTACAATATAAAGGGAAACATTGAGCTATGGGTTTACCTTATGTTATTTAGCTACTGAACGAATAATGTTAATATAAATAAATTACTCATTTTTGAGTGTGGCCTTGGCGGATACCATAATGAAAATTTGAGACAAGAATTTAATAGGAACTTGACAACAATTAGTTTGTATTTTCAAAATTTCAATCATCAAATATATATTTTTTAAAAATCATTTACGTTACTTTAAAACTATTCGTCCAAAATCCCTCATCAACTTCCAGAATTGAACACATTTTGGCGACTTTGAGTACCTCGGTACAGAAAGAGCCAATCAGTGGTGAGTTTGCTGATGGATTGGGCAGCTCATTTACGCGGGTCTTTCCGAATTCCCAGTCCCATTCAATATTGCAAAGTCGCTTTCCGCACCCCATAGTCATGTTTTGACCTCGTGACATTACATTGAAAGAAACTATGAACTTGGATTCCAATTGCTCAAAAGCAAGTTGAAGGCGCATTCGCTGTATAGTCGCAGTTTGAAGCAAGCCGTTCGGTTTTGTGGGGCGCTGATCTGTCAGTGTAAATGCATTCTCAATCCGAAATCAGGATACCAACGAAGAGGAATTGGCCATGTTATGAGAAGAGTCTCAATGAATTGGGTTTCGGAACTCCGACTTTGATGTCCAGTTAATTCAAGTTTAACGTAGTCACTAACTAAAGCCATTTATTTGCCCGGCCAACTCACTGTTAGAATATGAACTCACATTGTAATATAGCATGCTATCTGAATCGCAAAGTGAAGTCCTTCTAGGTGAAGGTGAACTAGAGGAAGGAGCTAGGATAGGAATGATTATCAGTGTCGATTTTCCGGTAGCACGGAAACTCAGGTTACCGATATTCCACCACTGTAGAAAGACAAACGTGACATACAGTGGAAACCCCGGTAATCCTATACATGCTCTCCCACCCTCCCCCATCTTCCCGGAGTTGCATAAACTTTTACCACATTATTTCCATATCGAGGTTTATTATTCTCATTTAGATCAACGTAATTACAAATATTAAATACGTTAAGCTTCCCTAAGAATAAATATTGAAGATTAAGCATTTGCAAAGACCTTGTAATCAAAGCTATTGACAGAATCTCTAAAAAATATTAGACGTTTAGCCGTGTATTAAAGCTGGTTATAGAGAAGTTTTTGAGCATATGAAGGCTCTGGAAAGCAAACGTGTCTATGCACAACCATAAACTATAAAGCCCATCATAATCATACGAGTAGAATAGACGACGCCAGTTTGATAGGGATGGAAGTCAACATAATCACATCGCCCGCACTACTCCCAGTTATATGTCGGAATGATGTTAACTTGGGAAGCCAGTCCCTTTACGATCATTTGTCTGATATTTGCTTTTCCCTTATTAATCAGTTCTGGAACCACAGAGTGGAAATGATGGTTTAAAGAGCGTGATGAAAGTGTATTTTGTTTTATGGGTGTGAGGCGGCCAGTTTGAGTTATTTATTTTTACTTCAACGCTGTCATCAACTTACAAAATACATCACTCTGGGATCGCAAACTTCCTGGAAATTAATGGATTCTAAAAAGCGTCCTCTTGTGGTGCTGCTCCGTTTGTGCGTTGTGTCTATCAACTATCGTTCCACCGATCAGCAGTGTATACAAACGCGTATTGCTCAAATATATTCAAGTACAGTATCTGGGAAATACAACTTGTCTTTCTGCGTACACTGGAATTCAATAAAGAGGTGTTGGTGTAATAATGGGATATCGCACTGAAACATTTACAGATGTTGTTTTAAATAAACAACTATATATATAAATGTTAACGCACTCGCCTAATTTGCGGTAAGAGGTAGGTTAATTGGCTACAGTAAATTACCCACAATGCAGGTGGATGACAGAAGAAGACGATAACAAGAATGTGTTAATAAGCGCGTGGGAGATAATAGTCTACAAGGAAATACATAGAGGACTGCATTTAATCTATGTTGCAAGCGAGTATGTGGAAATAATTGGTGCACTTCTTCAATTCAATGAATCCTTTCCCGAAGTGCAAATAAAAAGATTGAAGGGTAGTTAAATTGTGTATTTCATAACTTCTAGATGCCCATAAAGGATAACGTCAATTAAGCACTCTTACATTGTGGACACTGTTGTTTGGGAGGCTCACCAGATAACCCTCCTGTTTTTACCTATTTGAATGGTATGGGACTTATACTTCCACTCAAGAAAACACACGATCTTTGTTTAATGGCCACGTCCAACAATACAGCAGTAACAAGACAATCAGCCAGGACTTTGGTAATCCATTCTCTGGATTCAGTGGAGAAGGCACTATCTAATGAAGTTCAAAGTTCAAAGTAAATTTATTATCAAACTACATACTGTATATGTCACCAGATACAACCCAAAGATTCGTTTTCTTATAGGTATTAACAGTAAATACAAGAAACACATTAGAATCAATGAAAGACTGCACTCAACAGGACGGACAAACAACTAATGTGCAAAAGACAACAACTGGAAAACAAAAAGAAAGAATAAATTAATAACATTGTTCATCCATCATTGTCATCGATGAAGACCTCACCAGCGCTTGATTTGGATTTAAGTGAGGGAGAGTTGTGCAGCGTCAGCCTTACTCTCTCTTCCCAATTCCCATCTGGATCCAGTGGCAAGACAGAGTTGAGATGGCTGGAGATGGGACTCTGCGCAGTGGATGACCGGGACATCTTCTGTGTCTTGTTCTGCTCTACACGTTCCACTACGCTTGCAGAGATCACCTTCTTGACCGTTGGACCTTCCATTGGTCTCGTCCGCTCAATCCACCGGAGTCTGTCTTCACATGCTGGGATAGACACCTCCCCATCTCACAGAGGGTTTGAGACCCGTCAGCTACCCTCACCTGGTTTAGCGGGCTTGTCGAAGCCGTTGCCCAGGGTGTGGCCACTGTCGCATGCAAACAGCTACGGGGAGCCACAGGTGAGAGCTGAGTGCCAGGTGGGGACCAAAGGTGGACAAACCGCCCTGAAAAGGATGCGACATGCTCCCCCACCAGAGGTGCTACCCCTCCCTGACACCCCATACACCCATATTGTTATTAATAATAATAATAATAATACATAATAGCATTAAACAATCAGGGCTACACAATAATACCTATGTAAATCTTCAGAAAGCCACAATACTAAACACCACTAGAATAGTCCGAAAGTTCCTAGCACTTGGCAAATGAATGTGCTTGGCTATGCCCATACCTCAGGTTTTACTAGCTTGAGCTGAGAAAAAAGACAATAATAATAAATTTTAAAAAAGCAATAAATATCAAGAACATGAGCTGAAGATTCCTTGAAAGTGAATCCATAAGTTGCGGGAACAGCCAGGTCAGTGATGGGGTGAGTGAAGTTGAGTGAAGTTATTCCCTTTGACTCAAGAGCACAACTGTACCCCACCTGATTTAATAACTAAATGGGACTTTGTATTATTTCTAAGTTATCAGATAGCTTATATCAATATTGTATTGAATTTCATATGATGGTGTTTCTTTGAGACTAACTACATTGTCTTAACAACTAAGCAGAAAGATGGCAGCACTGAATTCCAGGCTAGCTGGTAATGCCTGTTTGACAAATCTTTAACTGGTAAAGATCTAGCAAAAAATATGCTTACTACAATTCTGATCTGATTCTTTTGTCAGTATATTTATTCTAAATGATATTGTTCTCAACTCCACAGTTAAAGTATCATTTTTTCCATATTGACCTGAGAGCAAGTGTAGGGTTAGGCTTCATGATTGCATCTGTATTTTTTTTTTTGTTTAACAATTAAGGCTTATTCACGTATATAACTTACATTTATTGTACCATGGAATATTTTTCATTTCAAATTTAATCATTTCCAAATGCACCTTTGATTTTGAAGCTATGCTGTGTTACTCTGATGAGTTAGCTTGGTTTTGAAGAGAAGCCTGTTTTTCTTTAGTTTTTAGGTCAGTCATGACCATTCTGAATGCTCTGCAATTTAATATATTTGGCATCACCATATTGATATCAATCAGTTACAGCTGAAAAAACTTCAGGTGCCAAGTTTGCTATTACATCCAAAATGGATATCACCTTGTCTTCTTCCATTAAAGCAAAATCACAGCACATTTTGTAACATATTCACAATATTTTTAATGGAATGTTCCTTCACCTTTCTGTTCTAAATGTGAGAGATATATACCATCAACCATGTAGCTTTGTCTGTAAATATTAAGACATAGTACGAGGGGCGATTGATAAGTTCGTGGCCTAAGGTAGAAGGAGTCAATTTTAGAAAACCTAGCACATTTATTTTTCAACATAGTCCCCTCCTACATTTACACACTTAGCCCAGCAGTTGTGGAGCATACGGATCTTGGACCTCCAGAAAGTGTCCACAGATGGGTGATTGATAAGTTCCTGGCCTAAGGTAGAAGGAAATCAGTTATACAGCTCTTGGTACATGCTCGTGCAGGTCAACTCTTTGAGGGATTATGCAGAAAGTTTGAAGTTAATAACTCATCTCCTTCTACCTTAGGCTACAAACTTATCAATCACCCCTGATGAGTTATTAACTGCTGAGTTATTAACTTCAAACTTTTTGCATAATCACTCAAAGAGTTGAACCGCATGTGCATGTAAAGAGAGCTGTATAACTCATCTCTGTCTCCCCAGGTCATGAACTTATCAATCACCCCTGCTGTGGGCACTTTCTGGAGGTCCAAGATCCGTATGCTCCATGACCGCTGGACTAAGTGTGTAAATGTAGGAGGGGACCACGTTGAAAAATAAATGTGCTAGGTTTTCTAAAATTGACTCCTTCTACCCTAGGCCACGAACTTATCAATCACACCTCATATTATTAGCATTAGATTTATCTCCTTCTTTTCTGTAGGTCTGGATTCCTGGCAAGTGTACAACTTATGGATGCCATCCAGAATCAGGTTCAATATCACTGGCATATGTAGTGAATTTTTTTGTTTTGCAGCAGCAGTACATTACAATACATAACAATAAAAACTATAAATTACAATAAGTATATATCAAAAAAGAGAACATTAAATTAAATAAGTCGTGCAAAGAGAGGAAAAAATATTGAGGTAGCATTCATGGGTTCATTGTCCACTCAGAAATATGATAGGTGGATGGATAAAAACTGGTTCTGAAATGTTGAGTGTGTGTCTTCAGGCGCCTATACCTTCTCCTTGATGGTAGCACTGAGAAGGGGGCATGTCCTGGGTGTTGGGTGTCCTTAATGTCAGATGCCACCTTTTGGAGGCATCGCCTTTTGAAGGTGTCCTGGGTACTGGGGAGGCTAGTGCCTATAATGGAGCAAGCAGAGTTTACAACTTTCTGCAGCTCTTATTCATCCTCTGTAGTGGCCCTTCCATACCAGATGGTGATGCAACTAGTTATAATGCTCTCCACTGTGCATCTGTAGAAATTTGTGAGTGTTATTGGTGACATATCAATTATCTTCAAATTCCGAATGAATAAAGCTGTTGTCATGCTTTCTTTGTAATTGCATCAATATGCTGGGCCCAGGATAGATCCTCAAAGATGCTGACACCCAGGAACTTGAAACTGCGTACCCTTTCCACTTCTGATCCCTTGATGAGAACTGCTGTATGTTCCCTCAACTTCCCCTTCCTGAAGTCCATAATCAATTCCTTGGTCTTACTGGCCTTTGGTGCAAGGTTGTTGCTGTGATACCACTTAACCAGCTGATCTATTTTGCTCTTGTAGGCCTTCTTGTCACCATCTGGAATGTTGCTAACATTAGCTGTGTCATTGGTAAATTTATAGATGGTATATCATCTGTGCCTAGCCACATAATTGTGGGTGTAGAGTGGGTAGAGCAGTGGGTTAAGCATGCATTCTTGAGTTGTGCCATTGTTGATTGTCAGTGAGGTAGAGATGTTATTTCTGATCCACACAGACTGTGGTCTACTAATGAGGAAGTCAGGGATCCAGTTGCAGTGGGAGGTACTGAGGCCTACTTTTTTGAGCTTTTTGATTAGAACTGAGGGTATAATTGTGCTGAACACTGAGTTGTGATCAATAAGCGGTAGCCTGAGGTAGGTCCAGGTGATCTAAAGCTGAGTGAAGAGTCAATGAGATTACATCGACTGTAGACCTATTGTGATGATAGGTAAATTGCAATGGGTCCAGGGTTTTGATTAGGCAGGAGTTAATTCCAGCCATGACCGACCTCCATCTTCCAGTATCTCACTCAGGTAACTACTCATTATTTGTGAAACTAACCACTCTGTGCCAGCAAAATATTCTGTATGGAGTTTATTGTAACCAAGTGAAATTGTCCTCTTAAATGTGCTCATTTGGTTACAACCTTGAATCAGAAGAATGTGGGTTCAAGTCCACTCCGAACATTTGAGGACAAAGGTGCAAAAGGAAATTCTAGCACAGAGGAAATTTGTATTGTCTGAGATGATGTCTTTCAGCATCCAAATAATCTCACAGCAGCTCTCAAAACTGAGATGGAAAACTATCCAAAGTTTCACAGTCAGCATCAAAACATTGATCAACTTCATCTAAAAAGCAAATTATTTGGTCATTTTCACAATGTTCTTGTAATGAAGCAATAATTTGAGATGTTGATTTTCAAACAACTTTTTCCTTAAGTGGGTAAGGTGTTCGCGGTCTTACGATTGGCACTGTCAGTGAATGTATTCATAATCAATGTCAGCCTTTGCTGAGAAGTTATTCCCTAAAACAAGGGAAGTAATAAACTCAAGAGATTTTGCTGATGCTGGAAATCCGGAGTAACACACAACAAAATGCCGAAGGAACTCAGCAGGTCAGACACCATCTGTGGAGAGGAATAAACAGTCAATGTTTCAGGCCAAGACCCTTCGTCATGATTGTTGAAGGATCTTGACCCAAAATGTTTACTATTCCTCTACATAGATGCTAGCTGACCTGTTGAGTTTCTCCAGAAGTTTGTGTGTATTAAATGGGAAGGGGTGCCTATTTTCCAGGACTTCACTCTAAACCTTTATCATTGGGAATTGATGTCCAGTAGCGCAGGTTGGCAGAGGACCTTCACTTTGAAGATATCTTAAAGCTTCTTCTCTTGAATCCTTCACTATGACTTGAATTTCAGCCTTCAATCACACTGCTTTCATCAAAAATTAGGGTGACCTTTATTCTGATGTGAAAATGAGATGTATTGAACAGTTTCCTATTTAGCTTGTGGATTAGTTCCATTTCCAGCAGGAAGCTTATTGGAGATGTAGTCCAGAACTGCAGCGCAGAAGACATAACATGAGACTGAAGACATGGCCTTGTTTGACACTAGTCTGCACTGAGACTGGATCTGTTATGTAGTTTCGGTTAGGACGATGACTGCTGAAGAAAGCAAAATGGAGATGAATTTTTGCAGGCAGACATACCTGAACATAGTCCCCCTCAAATTATGGAGTCAAAGTCTTTGCTGAGTTGAATGAGGCCACATGTAGTAGTTGGTGCTGCTCAGTTCATTTCTCTTAGAGGCCAAAATCTCACAGCAAGTGGTAGTTATCTCCGGACTCCTCGCTGCCTAAAATGCTAGGCTACTTGTAGCTCTAGAAAGTTACCACAAACACTGCCTCTGCAAAGCCTTTCAAATCCACTGGCAGGAAAAATAAACCAACATCAGTTTCGTCTTTCAGGCCGATATCTTTAACATCTTCAGTTGGCTCCATGGGACAGAAGCACATTATTTACATTCCTGATAACATTCAATTCTGAGCACTGTAGCAGTGGAAGTATGCCAGGGGTTGGTGCACCTGGAATGCACAGAAGCTCTATGGAAATATTGGAAGGTATACACCATCTCCCAATTTACATTCAGCCCCATCCTACCACCGCCTCGTTCCCTCACAAGCTGGTATCTCCCCTGCCCCATTTGTGCTCCACATTATAACCCACAGAACTGGAAGGACCAGGTAAGGAGGCAAGAAGAATAACACTTCAAAAGTATTCCATTATCTGTAAAGTGCTTTGGAATATCATCATGCCATGAAAGGCGTTTTACAAGGTGCTATATACTTGACATCACTGCACTGAGATCATCTGCTTTCTATTAGGAACAAAGCTCAGTGAAAAAATCAGATGTTATCCCTAAAAGAATGAGCTAATCCAAAAAGAATCATGACCCTTTAAGTTAAATATTACATAGCTATCTTCTTTATGTATGAAATAAGAGGTATTGGGAGCATTTAAGAAGTGTTACGAAGTATTGGGAGCACTTAAAGATAAGTTAAAAGCATTGATGAAGCCACTGTTAACAGTGCTCTATATTCTGCCTCAATGCCTACATAAGGCCATAAGAAATAGGAGCAGAATTAGGCCATTCAGCCCATTGAGTCTGTTCCACTGTTTTATCATGGCTGATTTACTTACCCTCTCAATCCATACTCCTGGCTTCTCCTCATAACTCTTGATGTCCTTACACACTTCTTCTGTTTCAAATATTTGCTCAGTTTTCTCTAATAAGCATAGGTACAGTATGCATTGTCAACGCCTGCTCCTGCAGGCACCTTCCAGTCTCCACCCAAATATAGGAATCACCTGCCACTCATTTCAGGCTCATCACCTGCAGCCTATTGAACCCCAGTTCTCATCCACAGTCCACGTTCAGTCATCGTACCAGTTGGCCTCAGCCTCTTGCTTCTCGTTGTCTGTGGAGTTTAGTTTCTGTTCTCTTTTGGTTTGTGGCCCCTCTTGGCTTGTTATTTTGCTGTCTAGTATTAGAGTTATCATTACTGCTGAATCGTCCCCATGACTCTGCTTTTAGGTCAACTCTTCTCTACATTTACTGACATCTGTGTCACAATTATTCCCTGTAGTAAATCCATCTATCTAAATTACTTAAAATAAATTTGAAATAAAGTACTGCGGTGAAAATATAAGGCAGCATCTATCATGGGGAGTAATTCTGCAATAGTAAATTTATCACAGGATAATAAGAACTGAAGTCCTTTTGTCATTTTAGACAATAAGGTATATCAAATAAGATTAAATTGTTTAACTTGTGGGAAATTGGGGCTGCTTATTGACAGCATTAGTATCTTTTAAATAAGAAAGATACTTCTGTTATGTTTTCAGTTACTCATTTAGCATTTTCTGTGATATGTCAGTAGAATGTGTTAGTTATATCATTGCAGAAAATTAGGTTAGTTGTGTTATTATTCTGCAAGTTCAATTCATGACGCGGAAAACAATGGGGGAATAACTTAGAGCTTCTATTACAAGACGGTTGTAACTTGGAAAAAATGTAAAATAAAGTCAAATGAATTTCAAATCATCCATCATCTACCAATGAAGTATCTTCCAGGTTCTGTCAAAGCACTTCAGTTTATGATGGGAACAATTAAGCCAAAAGGGAAAGGTGTAAGGATCAGCTCTGATATTTTTGTGACATTACACAGTTAAAAATAAGTTAAATAGTGGCAGTGTGTGGCAAGAGTGGGTGGAAACAGTAATGTCCATATATAACTGCAACCTTCTCATCCTTTTCATCTTCACTTTAAAGTTGAGCAGAAAAGTGTTAATATCTACACCAGGGGTTCATATAATGGAATTGCAAAGTGTTGTGTCAGATATGTAAATCAAAATCACAATCATTACACTTAAAACAAATAAACTGGCTGGAAAGGAAAGTAAAATGGCAAGGGAAGGACAGAAAATGCTGAATACAGTTCTGCCCTGAGGCTTCCATGATTTTTGCACTCTAACATCTTGGAATTTCTTCTACAGCATCTAATAAGGCTATTTAGGTATTCCAACAAGGTTAGAAGCAACTTGAGAGAAATAAACCTAGCAGTTAGAATGACCATAGTACATGAATTATTGCAATAAAGTGGTTACTTTTCTGTAAACCTGACAGAAAAGCTGTCACTTCTCCTTTGTATCAGAGCTCAGTCAACACACTGTATTAATAAATGTGTTAAAATGCTTGTAGGCAAGCAAAAATACCTGCAGTCAGTTTCCAAATTAAAGAACTTTGCCCCCTGCATAAAGAACTGCACAATATACTGTCCTATGGGAAAGATAAAAGAAAAAAAAATAAACTGCTTGTTTTCAGTGCAATAGTGCAAAATGTAATTTGTAACATAACATGAGGTGAAAATGTATTTTATTGCTCTTTGAGAAATATAAAAGCTGGACACACATTCCTTACCATGTGCTGGAATAGTACATGCTCCTTCTGAGTCGGCCTCCAACCACAACATACCATCATCACAATTAACAGCTCCTTGATTAAAACAGTCTTGACGTAAATTTGGTTTGTAAAGTACCTCAGCTGGGAAGTCACAGAATATCACGTGTGTATTACTCAAGAAGGTTCCTCCCAACAGTGAGGTTGAGAGTTAATTCAGATATGTGTTTAATATTTGCTTTATTTGAAAAAAATATGTGATGCGGCATCTTGGACAAAAATATTAAAGTCATAGAAAGTATTAAGTTGATGTGAATTGCTTATAATGATAAATGTTAGCCTTATCTTGAATAAGGGATTGTATCACAGCTTAACAAGAAGACAAAAACGAACAATGCAAAATTCCAGAGGAACTCAGCAGGTCAAGCAGCATCTATGAAAGTTGACGCTTCAGACCTGACTCCTTATGCTGCCCCATAGATGATGCCTGACCTGCTGAATCCCTTCAGCATTTTGTGCATGTTTCCCTGGAATTTCAGCATCTGCAGAGTCTTTTCTGCTTTGCAAATAACACAAAGCACTGTTCATTCAAAGATATGTTTGACATCGACATCATTGTTGAATTCTGTATGGGCAAGATGGATTATTGGAATTTGTTACCAAATTTACCGTAAGTTATTAATGTTTAACAAGACATGAATACCTCATGTACTAATTCCACTTCAATTTTCTAGGCAGTTTGTTCTCTCCATGGAGAGCTTTGCCATGAGTTTAATGAAACTAATGTATTTGGCCACTAATTGACAATTAAACTCAACATGGGAAATTTGGTCTGATAACTGATTGCATTGGTATACAGTATTTTAAAATAAGAATTATATTCCTAAAATATCAATCAATTTTTCTTTTGCAGAAGTGGAACATTGAAGCTCTGAGTCTTTTTCCTGAATGTACTAAGTCATTGCTAGAGATAGTCAAAAGACTTGCGAATATCTTTTTTTCCTTTACTTCCATACATACCTTTCTTGTCTTTTACTCTCACTTTTAATCCTCTATATATTTCTATGTTTATTTTTTGTTGTACCTGATTTGACTCTAATTCACTCTTCTTGGGGCCCCTCTGTTGGTTGGGGTTGACCATGGATGTTGCATCCCAGTTGTCTACATGATACGCAAGCCAGGGCAGTATGATATGCAGATCAAGTGGTTGCCCATGTAGCGGGCTCCCCCTCTCCACGCAGCTGATCAATCCAAAGGAATAGCAGAGACCGATACAGTTCAGCACCGGCAGTGTCACAGGAGTTGCCATTCAGCATTGAACTCAATGTGGGACTTGTCTCATGGACTCCAACTCCTATATTTCCTCGGGGTTTACCTCCAAACTCTTCCCATGAGTGGGTGTAGCCACAAGGCAGCAGAAGTTTGAGATCAGAGTTTTCCTTCTAGATGAGCTACCAACCACGGCTGACAAGCCCCATCTGCCTGAAGTGACTGGTTTTAAAGCACCATTAACCTGCCTTTGCCTTTCTCTTGTCAGTAGAAGACGTTCCACCAGGGTTAGTAGCTAAACCTCACATGAAAGCCAGGAGCTGGACTTGGGTTTCAGAGGCTATTTGAGGTGCATAATATCACCCACCACCAGCCCCCTCGCCCGGGCTATAGCAACCTTAAGAAACTCTTATATACTCCCTCTGTTGTTCTGTTTCTTTTAAAGACTGTAAATTCCATTGATTGAAGGGGTGGCTTCCTCGTCCACAAATAAAACAAAGTATTATCGGTTCTTACTTGTTCTCATTCTATAGTTTGCTCTGCATTGTAATAGTCACAGTAAACCAGTGATATTTGGTGAGCCAATCCGTGATTCGTGCAGGGGGCATTATGCAAGAGGTCCCAGCATGTTGAACACAATGGAATTGGCATGTTTTGCAATTTGCTCAGTTTGCAAAGTGAAGAAGCTCAAGTTGTGCATCATGGGCCAAAGGGTAGGGTTTATGTTTAGAGGAGTGAAGGGCAGAGTCGCAGCATCAGTCGCAGAGGAACTTCAGGATCCTGCTGATGGGGGTAAGAGCACTGAAGTGGGAAATGAAAGACTCAGTGTTATGACCAGTTGCTAGACAGGTATTAGTTTGTGACCTCAGTGACGGGGGGCTCGAAGTAGACCCAGACCAAAGGGGAAGAAGAGAAACTAAAGTGAACCCACCTCAGCTGAGACCTCATCAGGCAGCTCTCCTTCTAACTGTACTAAAGCAGGATTTGGAAATATTGAGAAATTCAATTTTGCCTGCATAATTTCTGGGCACTGCACATGGTGTCAAAGTGTGCATTACAGGCCATTTGATGTCACTGCCCATCTAAAAACATATTTGATATATACAGACTCCCTGGAACCAATTTCTGTATATTAAATACATAAACAGGTCTTTGCTAGTACTAATTTGAAAATTTTGTTATGAATAATGTATATTTTATTAGTTGTTATAATTAGACAATTTTATCTGAAAATATGCCACACAGACCTTTAGCCCCTAGATTCTAGCCATAATTCAATAGTTTGCTCAGACATCTGACATTAGCTTGCTGCCAGACAGAGTACAGAGTCTCCAATGTGCTTGTGAACAATAGGAAGAACAATCAGGCTTCCTATTATTGATGATTACGAATAAACTCTGCTGAAATATGACCTTAAAAGTCCTCTCAATCCTTTGATCTCGTCTAAAGCCACACCACTAATAATATCACTTTCAGAAAATAATCAGAAACAAGTAAGGCTTCTGGACCTATTTAATTCATCCATGAAGATCCAATACATCTTCCCACAATTCCCTTGAGAAACTAAATTAGTTATTTAGAGATACAGCATGGTACTACTACTACTACTACTACTATTACATCGACTCAGGCCTAGGGGGCCGGCATCGGGCACAATGACGAACTCTCCATTTCTCCCTCTCCCTCATCAGTGTGTTCAGTTCATCTACATTAGTGGCTCCGCTGTCTTCTAAGAGCGTATTGACCATAGTCTTGGGAGGGCGCCCAGGGTTCATCCTCCCATGCTTGGGCTCCAATATGATGACTAGGCTGGCAGGTAGCTCGGGGTGGCTAGACAGTGCCCCGCTAGTTGCAGTCTTCTCGCCTCGATTTTAGTGGTGAGGATTGGTAGGTCGTCATTGAGCTCGAGGTTCGTCATGTGCTGTTGCCAACTCACGTCAAGAGCCATCTGGAGCATTCGTGTATAGCAACCATCTAGAGACTATCGCATAGTCTTGGTGAGTGTCCACGTCTCGCGTCTGTGCATGAGAATGGACGCTACGACTGCTATGAAGATCCTCTTTTTAAGCCCTCTGGTCAGGTTCGACGTCCAGATTTCCTTCATGTCGTTCATAGCCCTCCACGCCAGCGCCTTCCGTATCTTTATGTCCTTCTACGAACTCATCATTCTTGACCGGAGGTACTTGTAGTCAAAGACTTTCTTAATGGTATAATTTTTTACGGTCTTGAGAGTACCTTCGTCGCAGTTAAACGCCATGTTCTCTGTCTTTTTAGCGTTTAGGTGAAGTCCAGCTTTATTTCACTCAATTTCCACTTTTGTCAGTAGCTGCTGTGCTTCCTCCATCTGGTCAGAGAGCAGGACTATGTCATCTGCAAAATCGAGATCTGTGAGCATAACTGGTCTGACCCTTTTGGTTCGTCTTGGTTTTATGGTAAAACCAAGCTTGCCATGATCTTTGGTAGCTTGATGTTAAGCGTAATCAAGGGTGATTATAATGATGTAGGGTGCCAGAGTGTCTCCTTGCAGCACTCCAGCTAGGAGCTCGAACACCGCTGTTTCTCTGTCTGGTGATACAACTTTCGCCGTGGTTTTGGTATAGCTGGACTCTATTGCTCTCAGTAGATAGTCTGGCACTCCGTAAGCTTTCAGGATCTTCAGCATTTTACCCATGTGAATGGAGTCTAAAGCTTTGCGAAAATCGATGTAAGTAAGCATGGCTGGTAACAGGTCTCTCAATTACATGCATTTGAAAAATTAACCTGCTATTCCATACATTTTTGGAATGTGGGGGTGAAGTGGAGCACTCGGAGGAAACCCAAATGGTCATGGGGAGAATGCACAGCAGCGGAATTGAACCCAGGTCACTGACACTGCAATAGCATAATGCTAACTGCTACTCTGCAGTGCCACCCCATTTCTTAAATTATTTCAAGGCCTTTGCTCATGTTATCCGTTCTGGGCAATTATTGTGCTCATCTCTGCACAAACACAGATTTGTTCTTAAATTGACCATCTGTTATATAGTCTAACAGATATTAGGTAGATGGTTCAAATCAATGATATTGAAATCATAAGTACTGGATTTCAAATCTAAGAGATATAGGTCAATGATCTGCCTCACCCATTTTGCATTGCTGCCCTGCACACACTATTTTAGTTCTTTTTGCGGTGCTCCCATAATTTAATTCAATTTAATATCCTAGTTTAACTTTTTCATCCTCTACAGTGGAAATCTTTTTTTTCCTCTCTCACAACTCCGAATTGATAGTGAGATCAGTTTTTTGTCTCCTTTTGTTGTTTCTAGTGTCTGGTGGTCCCTCTTGTTTGTTGGTAACAAGAACTGGCCATAATGTTTTAAGGTGCAGTGCAATTCGAGTAAGTAATGTGTGATCATGACCTCTTACGACTTGATCTGTTTTCGTTATGTAGTTTAACATCTGTTCTTTTGGCTTTGTAATTTGCTGCAAGAATTAGCACCATTTTTTAAACTTTCAGAATAAACTTTAGTCATAAATCATATATTCAAGAGCTACTGAAAAACTGCGTGACTTTCTCTTTACATTCACAGTGTTGCTCAGTCATTCACAGTTGGAATTGGAATTTATTATTGTCACATGTAGTGATCCAGATCAAATCATTTCACAGTGCATTGAGGTAGTACAAGAGCAAGCAATAGCAGAATGCAGAGTAACAGAGAAGATGCAGTGCAGGTAGACAATAAGGTGTAGGATCATAATAAGGTAGACTGAGGTTAGGATTTCATCTGATTGTACTAGTGACCCATTTAATAGTCTTATAGCAGTGGGATAGAAACTGCTCTAGAGCCTGGTGGTACACACTTTAAGACTTTTGCATCTTCTGCCCAAGGGGAGGGGGAGAAGAGGGATTGTCTGGGGTGAGTGGGTTCTTTGATTATGGTGGCCTCATTACCGAGGCAGTGCGAAGTATAGGCAGAGTCCATGGAGGGGAGACGAGCTTCAGTGATTTGCTGAGCTGTGTCCTCAGCTCTTTGTAGTTTCTTACAGTCATGGGCAGAGCAATTGTCATGCCAAGCTATGGCACATCCAGGTAGGATGCTTACATCCAACCTATCCATTAAAACATTTAAATTCCTTCTGTTGGAATTTAAATGTTTTAATGAGATTACCTTTCATTCTTTTAAAATCTGGGGCATACAGGCTTAGTCAACCCCTTCTTTCCTCATGAAACAGGCTTGTCATCCTTTGAGTTAGTCTGCTGAGCCTTCATTAAACTCGCTCCATTGTGAATTAAGTGCGTTAGTAAATGATTCATTGATAAAAATTGTTGCCAGCTTTCTTTAGCCTTCTGAGGAAGTAGAGGCATTGGTAAGCTTTCTTGACCACTCTATGTGGTTGGACCAAGACAGGCTAAAGGTGATGTTCCATCCAAGGAACCTGAAGCTCTCAACCCTCTTGACCTCAGCACCACAGATGTGGACAAAGGCAAGTGCACTGCCCCTCCCCAAAGTCAATGACCAGCTCTTTAGTTTTGTTGACATTGCGGGAAAGGCTGTTGTCATGACACTGTGGCGCTAAGTTCTCTGTCACCTAATTTTACTCAAACTCATTGTTATTTGAGGTACGACCCACCACGATTGTATCATTCGCAAACTTGTTGGTGGAGTTAGAGCAGAATCTGGCCACATACTCATGAGTGTACAGAGAATAGAGGAGGCAGCTGAGGATGCAACCTTATGGAGCACCAGTCTTGCGAATGATCATGGTGCTGCCTATCCTTGCTGACCATGGTCTGTTGGTCAGGGAGTTGAGGATCCAGTTGCAGAGGGAAGTGTTGAATTCTTGGTCTTGGAGTCTGGTGATGAGTTTGCCTGGAATTATAGTATTAAAGGCAAAACTGTAGTGAATAAACAATAGTCTGACATAGGTGTCTTTAATGTCCTGATGCTCCAGAGATGAGCATAGGGTTAAGGAGATGACATCCATTATAGACCTGTTTTGGTGGTGGGTGAATCCTAGTGGGTCCAGGTTATCTGGAAGAATGCCATGACCAGCCTGTCAAAGCTCTTCATGATGGTGGATGTCAAAGCTACTGGGCATAGTCATTAAAGTACATTACCTCATTCTTCTTAGGTAGCAGGATGATAGTGGTCTTCTTAAAGTAGGTGGAAATCTGAGACTAAAGCAAGGAGAGGTTAAAATGTCTGCAAATAACCCCATCGACTGATCTCCACAGGATGTAAGGACCTGGCCAGGGACACCAACCAAGCCAAATGCTTTCTCCGGGTTCACTCTCAAGAAGTCTGATCTTACGTACATCTGATAGCTTTACCGGTCATGGTCACCTGATTTGAATGCTGCAGTTTTAAATGTCAGGAGGAAGTGGATCTGTTGGTTCATCCATGGTTTCTAGTTTGGGAATGCCTGGATACACAGACCTTAACATAATTGCTGATAACGTCCAAATTGGTGGTGACATACTCATCTAGGCTGGGAGCTGAGTCTTTGAACATGGACCAGTCTACAGACTTAAAGCTGTCACGTAGAAGCTCATCTATTTCCTCAGACCAGCACTAGATCCACAGTGGATCCTTCTGTTTCAGCTTATGTTTGTATACTGGAAGAAGGAGCACTGCTTGATAGTCTAATTTACCAAAGTGTGGATGACTAGTGGCTTTAATGGTGGTATAGCATTGGTCAAGCATGTTAGGGCCACTGCTAGGGCAGGAAACATGCTGTTGATATTTTAGACTAATTGGTCAATCAACCCAAGCACACGATCAATCAGCGATGATAACGAGTATGAGCACATTCTTATACAGAACACAATGGAATTCCTTTGGGTACTACAAAATTTCCAGTATTTGAGTGTCTTTTAGTCTGTTACAAAAGCTTACTGACAGATGGGCCTTGGACTGGAGATCTTCGTCACAAAGCCCTAGCAGTTACTTGCAGCAAACCTCAGTGCAACCTTCAAGCAAGTGCTTCTCTAGCCTGAAATGTTCCAGTCAGTATCCTGCCCTGACTTGCATCTTATTGTATTGGAAGACCAACGAGTTTCAGACACACACAAGGGTCCCTTTTATCCTTTTCTAGAGCTTCTTTGCAAAAGATGTGGATGATTATTTTGCTGTCATTGTAGCCACGCAAAGGGGAATACGCTCTGACAGCGAGATTCTAACCATGCAGGAAAAATCTGAAAGGGCGGGCTCCTCTTAATGTCAGCGAAATGAAGTCAAATTAATTTGAGTCTTCTTCAATTTCCCCTTAAGGAACTTAATACCATCCATGAAGAATCTGTGCCAACAGCTTCATATCCATACAATTTTTCATTTATTTTGCAATAAATTACATCTGTGATTGTTTCTGACCTTGCTCTTACGTTGTCCAATTTATTTAATAGTTTCTCAGTTGGTTCTTACAGTTCCATAGTTTCATATATTTTAAAATCATTGGCCAAGTTGAATACTCTTTGTCCTTCTGAATGCAAACAGTTTTCGTAAATTAGAAACAGTAGTCTCCTTAGCACTGAGGTTGGAGGCACCCCAGTGCTGTTGATAAGTCTGACATAACTTCTCTAACGGGTACACATTGTTTCTTATGCTTCAGCCAATTTCACACCTCTTCCCAGGTTCTTCTCTGCAGCGCCTGCAGCTCTCCATTTCACTAATAGCATTTCATGCACAGCTTTGACAAAAATCATTTGGAAGTCCAGCACACCAAGTTTATGGGGTTTACCACATTCCATCAAGGTTGTTATTTCTTTAGGGAAGTTGAAGCAATTGATCAGGCATACTTTTCTGCTTCAGAATTCATGTTGATTGCTATTCATTACATCATTTTTATATTTGGGTTTTCTTTTTATTTTATTTAGAGATACAATGCGGATTCAAGCTTCTGGTTTAACATGGTGCTACTGAAGGTGAATGACAGCTTACTGGTAGTTAGAAAGGCAAGCAATTTGACAAAAACATAACTAATAACACCTTTTCTGAAGTAAATTGTGGTAAACTATGATTGCAAAGAATGAACAGGCAAGTGAAGGTAAAGCAGATTTGAGGGATGAGCCATACTAGTGTGTTACAAAATCGATGCAGATGAAGTTGGAATGATCAATTCAGAGAGGACGAGGCGAGGCACAGGAATTTTGATGTCCGTCCAACTAACCTAAGTGCGGGGTTGGATCAGTCTATGTGCCACGGGGATATGGAGAGGTCAAGAGTTGCTTTGGGCTGGGTGACGAAGTCTAGACCCAGGGCAAATCACTGGGTGGTGTGGTCTAGACCCGGAGTGTTTCGCTGCAGTTGGGCCCAGGTCCTAATGTGAGTCACGATCTGCTTTTTGGACAATTTAAACACTGACCTAGATAGACTAGAAAGGCAGGGTGTTGGGACTGGAGGTGAGAATCAAGCTAATTTTGTTCACTCTCGTACGATGTTCACTTCTCTCACTGCGAGACTGTGAGACTGCCCCAGCTGCTGGGCTTTGTCTCTGCCAGCGATGTCGTGATTTGCCCCACTAACACAATGAACTGAGACGGAAGCTTGGGCCTACGCTGGGCTGCTCTGGGGATTCCGATCTAAGGACTCAATTTGGTTTGAAATGCTGTTGCTCGCTTCTATTGTTTGCATGATTTGTGTATTTTTTCTCTTTCTCTGTGCATTGGGTGTTGGCTTTTATTTTTTAAAATTGGATTCTTCTGGATTTCTTGCTTTGTAGCTGCCTGTAAGTAGACAAGTCTCAAAGTTGTATAATTTATACAATCTTTGATAATAAACGTACTTTGAATCTTTGAAATGGAACTTCCAGTCCAACTTAGCTGTGCTGTCCAGCAATCTACCTCCTTAACCCTAGCCTGATCACAGAATAATTTGCAATGACCAATTAACCTGAAAACCGGTACACCTTTACACTGCACAAGGAAACTGGAGCACCCAGAGGAAACTCATGTGGTCACAGGGAGAACATATCAAAATCATAAGACCATATGACCATAAGACATAAGAACGGAATTAGGACATGCAGCCAATCATCTGCTCCACCATTCCATCAGGGCTGATTAATTATCCCTCTCAACCCAATTCTTCTGTCTTTTCCCTGTTAACTTTTGACACCCTGAGTAATCAAGAGCCTAACAAACTCCACTTTAAGTATACCCAATGACTTGGCCACCACAGCCATCTATGGCAATGAATTCCACAGATTAACTACCAACCCTTTGGTTAAAGAAATTCCTCCTCATCTCTGTTCTAAATGGAAGCCCTTCTATTCTGAGGCTGTGCGGTCTGGTCCTAGACTCCCCAAGTAAAGAAACATCCTCTCCCATCCACTCTATCTGGCAGTTCAATATTCGATAGGTTTCAATGAGATACCCCCTCATTCTTCTAATCTCCAATGAGTACAAGCCCAGAGCCATCAAATATTCCTCATAAATTAACTTGTAATTCCCAGAATCATTCTTGTGAAACTCCATTGGGCCCCTCCAATGCCAGCACATCTTTGCTTAAATAAGGGGCACAAAACTGATTACAGTACACCAAGTGAGGCCTCACAAATGCCTTCAAAAGCTTCATCATTACATCACTGGTTTTATATTCTAGTCCTCTTGAAACGAATCCTATCATTGCATTTGCTTTCATTACCTGTAAGTTAACCTTTAAGGAATCCTGCACAAGATCTATCAAGTCTCTCTGCACCTCTAATTTTTGAATTTTAACCCCATTTAGAAAATACACTATGCCTTCATTCCATCTACCAAAATTCCTGGACCATACATTTCCCTACACAATATTTCATCTACCACATTTTTACCCATTCTCCCAATTATCTTAATTCCTTCTGCAGACTTCCTGCTTTCTCAATGCTACCTGCTCCTGCACTAGGGAAGCAATAGCAAAGTTCCCCAAAGATCCAATGATCTAGAGTCCATCAAAATAAAACCCTGTCCATCCCAACACTTTGACATCCCACAGGCTCTCTCTCTCTCTCTCTCTCTCTCTCTCTCTCTCTCTCTCTCTCTCTCTCTCTCTATAACTAATGAAGGAAATGTATTGCTCCTGCCACAGTGAGAGGGAGACCAACTGCTTACTGGTTCAATGTTACAATCTGCAGCATTGCTTACGTTGACAGCAAAGTACGCTACTGTCTCGATGTTCTGATCTCCTGCGTCACTTTAGTCAGGGCACCAGTGAGAAATTGGGTTGTCCACATGGCCACAGAGCCACACCCCAAAGACACACATTTTCCAGGTTGCTCCTGGAGATATCAAAAGCACTACGCCACTTGGCGAACTCCGAAAGCAGGAACCCACCACTTTGAAGAACCGCAGTTTGATTGCAGCTGTAGATCACGGACTCCACAGGTCGGGCAGCATCCGTGGAAACGTTGACTGTTCGGTTCCATGGATGTTGCCCAACCTGCTGAGTTCCTCCAGCGTGTTGTGCATGTTGCTTTGACCCCAGCATCTGCAGAGTATTTTGTGTTAAAGATCACGGACTCCAACAGGACCTTAGCCACCTTGAAAGGAAAGATGAGACGTGAAAGAGAAGAAATTAAACTATTTCACATGTTCTGCTTCTGATGAACTCTAAGTAGTGGTCCTCTGGTGCCATCTTTAGCTCCTCCTCCATGGCTATATGCCAACCCTATTGCTTTTATGCTGTCTTTGACTTCCCTCACCATCATCTAACACTATCATTCCCACAATCCTGATTGATAAGTTACAGAATTTGGGCTCTGTACCTCCCTCTGCAATTGGACTTCCTAACCGGAAGACCACAATCTGTGCGGTTTGATGATAACATCTCCTCGTTGATGATCAACACAGGTGTACCTCAGGAGTGTGTGCTTAGCCCACTGCTCTGCTCTCTTTATACGCATGACTGTGGCTTGGCTTAGCTCAAATGCCATCTATAAATTTGCTGATATAACCATTGTTGGCAGAATCTCAGATGGAGATAAGTGGGCGTACAGGAGCGAGATATACCAACTAGTGGAGTGGTGTCACAGCAACAACGTTGCACTCAGCGTCAGTAAGATGAAAGAGCTGATTGTGGACTTCAGGAAGGCTAAGACGAAGGAACACATATCAATCCTCATAGAGGGATCAGAAGTGGAGAGAATGAGCAGCTTCAAGTTCCTGGGTGTCAAGACCTCTGAGGATCTAACCTGGTCCCAACATATCGATGCAGCTATAAAGAAGGCAAGACAGCATCTAAACTTTATTTGGAGTTTGAAGAGATTTGGTATGTTAACAAAAACACTAAAAACCCTCTATAGTTGTACCGTGGAAAGTACTTTGACTGGCTGCAAAACTGTTTGGCATGACAGCGCTGCTGCACAGGACTGAAAGAAGCTGCAGAGAGTTGTAAATTTAGTTGGCTCCATCATGGATACTAGCCTACAAAGTACCCAGGACATCTTCAAGGAGTGGTGTCTCTGTTATTAAGGACCCCCAGCACCCAGGGCATGCCCTTTTCTCATTGTTACCATCAGGTAGGAGGTACAGAATCCTGAAGGCACACACTCAGCGATTCAGAAACAGCTTCTTCTCCTGTGTCACCCAAAACAAAGGAATGCAAAGCTTTGTGTTTCGTGGAGACCTGGCTGATGGAAGAGAAACCGGATCATGCCATCGAGACATTTGGGTTCTCCCCGTTCTGGGCAGACGGTTCAAAAAACTTCACTGGGAAGAGTACAGGAGGAGGGGTATGCTTCATGGTCAACAATGCTTGGTGTGACGCCCAGAATGTGCATGCACTCAAATCCTTTTGTTCCCCAGACCTAGAATACCCTACTGGCTGCTTAGGGAGTTCACGGCTGTTATCATCACAGCGGTGTACATTCCGCTGCAGGCTGTTACTGACCTGGCTTTCAAGGGACTGTATGAGACCATTAACAAACTGGAGACTGCACACCCAGAGGCTGCCTTCACCGTCACCAGTGACTTTAATCGAGCGTCGCTGACGAAGGTTTCTCCGAAGTTTTGTCAGCACATCCAGGTGAGCACTCATGGAAATAAAACACTTGACCACTGCTACACTCCCTTCCGCAATACTCAAAGCTCTCCTTCACCCAACTTTTGGAAAATCGGATCACTCTTCGATCCTGCTTTTGCCGACGTACAGGCAGAAGCTGATAGGAGAAGTGGCCATAGTTAAAACCGTCCACTGTTGGTCCGACCAATTGGCCTTCATGCTGCAGGGCAGCTTCGATGACGTCGACTGAAATATCTTCAATGATGAGGATGTCTCCCAGTTCACTGATGGAGTCACGTGCTTCATCCGGAAGTGCATCAACAATGCTGTCCCCCAGAAATCGGTCAGGGTCTTCCCGAACCAGAAACCCTGGATCAATAGTTCTGCGCAAGCAGCACTTACAGCGCAGCATCGAGCTTACATCGCTGACAATCAACCAGAGCTCAAGAAAAGCAGCTATGATCTGCGCAAAGCTATCAAGGCTGTGAAACAACAATGTAGAGAGAAGATTGAGTCAAGATTCACAATGAATAGCACACATGACTCGTGGCGAGGGCTGCTTACCATTGCAGACTTCAAAGCCAAATGTTGTGGTGCTGCCAACGTCATGGCCTCATTCTCAGATGAGCTCAATCGCCTTTATGCTTGGTTCAATGTCTGAGACTCCGAGGAAAGTTACCGCTACAACCTGCAAACTGGTCATCTCTGAGGCTGAGCTACGCAGATGTTTCCAACGAGTGGACAGTCGCAAGGCTGCGGGACCGGACGGCATCCCAAGGCGAGTACTCAGGATGTGTGCAGCACAAATGGCAGATGATATTTTTAATATCTCCCTCTCCCAGTGTAGAGCACCCTTCTGCTTCAAATTATCCACCATTGTCCCTGTACCAAAAAAGACAAGGTAAAATACCTGAACGATTGAAGTCCTGTTGCACTCACCCCAATATTAGGCAAATGCTTTGAGAGGCTGGTCAAGGATCACAACTGCAGCTTGCTACCACTCAAACTGGACCCCCTACAATTCACCTACTGACACAACCGATTGACAGATGACGTAATAGCCACTGCTCTGCATACTGTCCTTACACATCTGGAGAAGAAGGATACTTAAGTGAGAATGCTGTTCTTGGA
The DNA here is from genome assembly GCF_963921235.1 of Mobula hypostoma. NCBI lineage: Eukaryota > Metazoa > Chordata > Chondrichthyes > Myliobatiformes > Myliobatidae > Mobula > Mobula hypostoma. The sequence goes on along the minus strand of NC_086103.1, from coordinate 64,505,911 downwards.
CTACAGTTCAGCATTCAACACCATATCTCCATCCAGGCTCGACAAGAAGCTCAGAGACCTTGGCTTTGACCCTGCCTTGTGCAGCTGGATCCTGGACTTCCTGCCAGATCAACAGCAGGTTGTAAGAGTAGGCTCCCTCACCTCCAATCCTCTGACTCTCAATACAGGAGCCCCTCAGGGCTGCGTATTGAGTCTCCTCCTTTACTCCCTGTATACCCATGACTGTATCACCACCCACAGCTCCAATCTGCTAATTAAATTTGCCAACGGCACTACATTGATTGGCCTTATCTCAAACAATAATGAGGTGGCCTACAGGGAAGAATTCATCTCTCTGACACAATGATGTCAAGAAAACAACCTCTCCCTCAATGTTGCAAAACAAAGGCGCTGGTTGTGGATTACAGGAGGAATGGAGACGGGCTAACTCCTATTGACATCAATGGATCTGGGGTTCAGGGGGTAAACAGTTTCAAGTTCCTTGGCATCCACATCACCAAGGCCCTCATGTGGTCTGTACACACCTGCCGTGTGGTGAAAAAGGCACATCAGCACCTCTTTCACCTCAGACGATTGAGGAAGTTTGGTATGGGCCACCAAATCCTAAGAACTTTCTACAGGGGCACAATTTAGAGCATCCTGACTGGCTGTATCACTGCCTGGCATGGGAACTGTACCCCTCTTAATCGCAGGACTCTGCAGTGAGTGGTGCGGACAGGCTAGCACATCTGTAGTTGTGAACTTCCTATGATTCAGGACATTTACAAGGACAGGTGTGTAAAAAGGGCCCGTGGGATCAGTAGGGATCCAAGTCATCTCAACCACAATCCATTCCAGCTACTATCATCTAGGAAGCAGTATTGCAGCATAAAAGCCGGGACCAACAGACTCTAGAACAGCTTCTTCCACTGATGAACTCACACTGATTTGAGTGTACTCTATATTACATTGACTGTTTTATTTATTATAAATTATTATAAATTACTATGATTGCACATTGCACATTTAGATGGAGACATAACGTAAAGATTTTTACCCCTCATGTATGTGGAGGATGTAAGAAATAAAGTCAATTCAATTCCTAAATGGACATTGAACCTGTGAATACTACCTCACTTTCTTAATATACATTATTTCTGTTTTTGCACGTGTTTTAAACTATTCAAGGTACATATACTGTAATTGATTTATTATTTATTTATTTTTACTTTTTTTTCCTTCTATGTTATGTATTGCATTGAACTGCTGCTGCTAAATTAACAAATTTCATGGCACATGCCGGTGGTAATAAACCTGATTCTGATTCCTTGTCAGCCATGGTTGTGTCATCCTCCCTTTAGGATGCTTCTTCATCTTTGGGATACATCTATTCTGTGCCTTCTGAATTGCTCCCAGAAACTCCAGTCATTGTCATTCTGCTGTCATCGCTGCGAACGTCTCTTTCCAATCAACTTTCGCGTGATCCTCCCTCATGCCTCTATAATTCCCTTTACTCCACTGTAATACCAATACATCTGATATTACTGTCTCCTTCTCAAGCTGCAAGGTGAATTCTATCATATTATGATCACTGCCTCTTATAGGTTCCTTTAATTTAAACTCCTAATCCACTCTGGCTCATTACACAACTCCAATCCAGAATTGCCTATTCCCTAGTGAGCTCAACCACATGCTGCTCTAAAAAGCCAGCTCATAGGCATTCTACAAATTCCTTATTCCCTACTTCCTGTAAACTCCTTACAGGTGGCAAAAGAGCTCACCTCTGCCCCAGGATACTGACAGACTTTTACCACTGTACCATTGAGAGCATATTCACCAAATGCATCTCAGTTTGGTATGGCAATTGTCCCGTATTGGACCGCAAAGCACTCCAGCGTGTGGTGAAAACTGCCCAGTGGATTATCGGCACCCAATTGCCTACCATTGAGAACATCTACCATAAACGCTGCCTGGGAAGGGTGAAAAGCATTATCAAGGGTGCATCTCACCCTAACCATGGACTTTTTACTCTCCTCCCATCTGGTAGGCGCTACAGGAGCCTCCGCTCCCGCACCAGCAGGCACAGGAAGAGCTTCTTCCCTGAGGCTGTGACCCTGCTGAACCTCACATCACAGCGCTAAGCAGTATTGCACCCATATTGTACTGTCTCAGTACTTTTATATTGGTGTGCTGTAGCACTTTTTATTCGCAGTTATTTTGTAAATAACACTATTCTTTGTATTTCTGGTCAGATGCTAACTACACTTCATTGGCTTTGTATCTGTACTCGGCACAATGACAATAAAGTTGCATTTGACTTAATCTAATCTAATCTAAACAAAAATAAACTCTGAACTCCAATGCCTGGAGCTGTAATAGTACAGCCTCTGTTTTGTTTAACACCCCAATTGGAATTTAGCATGAAGTTAACATTTAACATGAAATTAACATCAACTTGAGTGATCAATTGTCACCATTTCATTGTTGCATTGACTCAATCAATTTCCCTTCCTTTCCAATAAACTATGTATATTAAAACTGAGAACACCATTCTCTCTGACCATGAACATTGTTCCACCTTGTGAGTCTGACACAGTCAATGATGTCTTTTTTGTCTATGGTGCCATCTCACCTGCCTGGTTCCACTCACAGCTGTCCAGATGTAAAGCAGCTCTGGTATTGTTTTTGTTTCCTGTCATCAGACCGTCATTTCAGGAGCAGTTCAGCCCCCACTTTCCTTTTTGAATGACTTTTGCTGACATTATCTTCAGGCAGACTTTCCGCTCTTAGACATATCTATGACAATCAGTTCCACCTCCTCAGTTTTTCTTTCAGTCACTCCGTGTCTTCTGTCCTGTCTGATTGCCAGTTTGATATGTATTTGTAGATGGGCTGTATTTTGAAAACACTAAAGCATTTTCCCCCCTCTTTGGTCTCAAATTCTGCACTATCACCATTGACTTCAATGTGTCATTTGAACACAAGACATGGAAGCCTATCAATCTGATCTGCTATTCTTGTGGGCTGCTCCACCTCATCCATAGGTTGTTAGCACAAACGACACATTCCTCTGTATGTTTCAATGTAGATGTGATAAATCAATAAATCTGAATCTGAATCTGAATAAGATTATCGTTTGAATTTGACCTCAGCAGTACTTTTCTGTAGTAACCACATATTCTTTGATTCCCTTAATGTCCAAAATCTTTCCATTGTTGTCTCAAATTAAGCCTACACAGGATCTTAGGGTAGAGAAGCAAACTGAATTCTTCTAATTTTTGTCATCTATTGTTGAGTCCTTATTTTGAAGCTATTCCCTTTACTTTGAAACAGAGACAGCAATGTCTCTACATCGTCAAGTCCTGTAATAATTTTGTAAGTTTCAGTAAAATAGTTCCTTATTCTTTTAAACTTCAGAACTCAATGTTTCTTATCCCCTCTCCCCCTGTTATCTGCTACCACAGTGACACACATCAATCCTTGGACTCATTCTGGTGATGCTTTGTTTCAGATCCCTCTGTCCCAAGGGTATCTTTTCTTAGGGAGAGAGACCAGGAAACCAGACTTGTACACGTTAATTAAGGTACCACATCATCAAGCCCCTGTAAAACCACAGCAAGACAGTTTTATTCTGATCATTAAATCCTCTTGCAATGAAGGACAATAATATCATTAGAAACATAGACACATAGAAAATAGGTGCAGGAGTAGGCCATTCAGCCCTTTGAGCCTGCACTGCCATTCAGTATGATCATGGCTGATCATCCAACTCAGAACCCTGTACCTGCCTTCTCTCCATACCCCCTGATCCCTTTAGCCACAATGGCCATATCTAACTCCCTCTTAAATATAGCCGATGAACTGGCCTCAACTGTTTCCTGTGGCAGAGAATTCCACAGATTCACCACTCTCTGTGTGAAGAGGTTTTTCCTCATCTCAGTCCAAAAAGGCTTCCCCCTTATCCTCAAACTGTGACCCCCCGTTCTAGACTTCCCCAACATCGGGAACAATCTTCCTGCATCTAGCCTGTCCATTCCCTTTAGAATTTTATACGTTTCAATAAGATCCCCCCTCAATCTTCTAAATTCCAGCGAGTATAAGCCTAGTCGATCCAGTCTTTCATCATATGAAAGTCCTGCCATCCCAGAAATCAATCTGGTGAACCTTCTTTGTACTCCCCCTTTGGCAAGAATGTCTTTCTTCAGATTAGGGGACCAAAACTGCGCACAATACTCCAGGTGTGCTCTCACCAAGGCCTTGTACAACTGCAGTAGAACCTCCTTGCTCCTGTACTCGAATCCTCTTGCTATGAATGCCAGCATACCATTCGCCTTTTTCACCGCCTGCTGTACCTGCATGCCCACTTTCAATGACTGGTGTACAATGACACTCAGGTCTCGTTGCACCTCCCCTTTTCCTAATCGGCCACAATTCAGATAATAATCTGTTTTCCTGTTCTTGCCACCAAAGTGGATAACCCCACATTTATCCACATTAAATTGCATCTGCCATGAATTTGCTCTCTCACCTAACCTATCCAAGTCACCCTGCATCCTCTTAGCATCCTCCTCACAGCTAACACTGCCGCCCAGCTTTGTGTCATCCGCAAACTTGGAGATGCTGCATTTAATTCCCTCATCTAAGTCATTAATGTATATTGTAAACAACTGGGGTCCCAGCACTGAGCCTTGCGGTACCCCACGAGACACTGCCTGCCATTCTGAAAAGGTCCTGTTTATTCCCACTCTTTGCTTCCTGTCTGCCAAACAATTCTCTATCCACATCAATACGTTACCCCTAGTACCATGTGCCTTAAGTTTGCACACTAATCTCCTGTGTGGGACCTATTCAAAAGCCTTTTGAAAATCCAAATATACCACTTCCACTGGTTCTCCCCTATCCACTCACATCTTTGATAACTGACTCTAGCATTTTCCCCACCACCGATGTCAGGCTAACCGGTCTATAATTCCCTGGTTTCTCTCTCACTCCTTTTTTAAAAAGCGGGGTTACATTAGCCACCCTCCAATCCTCAGGAACTAATCCAGAATCTAATGAGTTTTGAAAAATTATCACTACTGCATCCACTATTTCTTGGGCTACTTCCTTAAGCACTCTGGGATGCAGACCATCTGGCCCTGGGGATTTATCTGCCTTTAATCCCTTCAATTTACCTAACACCACTTCCCTCCTAACATGTATTTCCCTCAATTCCTCCATCTCACTAGACCCTCGGTCCTTACTATTTCCGGAAGATTATTTATGTCCTCCTTAGTGAAGACAGAACCAAAGTGGTTATTCAATTGGTCTGCCATGTCCTTGCTCCCCATAATCAATTCACCTGTTTCTGACTGTAAGGGACCTACATTTGTCTTAACCAATCTTTTTCTTTTCACATATCTATAAAAGCTTTTACAGCCAGGTTTTATGTTCCCTGCCAGCTTTCTCTCATAATCTTTTTTCCCTTTCCTAATTAAGCCCTTTGTCCTCCTCTGCTGGACTCTGAATTTCTCCCAGTCCTCAGGTGTGCCGCTTTTTCTGGCTAATTTGTATGTTTCTTCTTTGGAATTGATTCTATCCCTAATTTCCCTTGTCAGCCACGGGTGCACTACCTTTCCAGGTTTATTCTTTTGCCAAACTGGGATGAACAATTGTTGTAGTTCATCTGCCCATACACCTCCTCTCTCACCTCCATTCAAACTGTCCTTCCAGGTGAGGCAACACTTCAGCTGTGAATCTTCTGGTGTTGCCTATTTTGTCCAGTGCTCCCTATGTGGCCTCCTCTACTTTGGTGAGACCCATCGTAAATTGGGGGACTGGTTAAGTGGAATTTCCCTGTGGCCAAACATTTTAATTCCCATTCCCATTCCTGTTCCAACGCGTCAATCCATGACCTCCTCTGGTGCCAAGATGAGACCACCCTCAGAGTGGAGGAGCAAAACCTTATATTCTGTCTGGGTACCCTCCAACCTGATGGCGTGAATATCGATTTCACCTTCTGGTGAACAGAATTTATCCCTCCCCTGTGTTCCCCACTCTGACCTTCTCACCTGCCTATTACATCCCCTGGATCCTCTCCTCCTTCTCTTTCTCCTATGGTCCACTCTCCTCTCCTATCAGATCCTTTTCTCTCCAGCCCTTGACCTTTCCCACCCACCTGGCTTCACCTATCATTCCAGCTATCCCCTTTCCCCTTCCATCACCTTTTAATTCAGGCATCTCCCCCCTTCCCTCTCAATCCTGAAGAAGAGTCTTGGCCCGAAACAACAACTTTTTACTCTTTTTCCACAGATTTTGCCTGACCTGCTGAGTTCCTCCAGCATTTTGTGTGTTCCTTTTCCTTCTTTATTGTTTATTGTACCTGCACATTAATTTACCATGACGTATTTACGAGGCCATACAGATCCTTCTGAATACTGACACCTTTCAATCTCCCAACCAATCACTTTGGATACTTTTTTAATATAAGTATATTGTATGACTACTTCTTGTGGTTTGTCACTATGCCGGGAATGGTACCATAGACTTCATTCAGTGAAGTTGGAGATTATGGAAATACAAATTGAAAAAAGAGGACCTGATCTTTGAGTGAAAGTGATGCATTGCCCTCAAAATTTCTGTAGGGATTTTTCAGTTGAAAAAGGTATGTGGACAATGAACAAAGATCTGTTTCATTTAAGCCATTCAATCCTTTGCTGCTCAATCACAAACTGATGTTGTTAGATGTGAGACAGTCCACCACCCTAACCCACTGGCCATCTGTGGAATACCAGCAAAACATTTTTTTTTTAATGCAGTGATTAAACCATGAAATTCCTAACTGAGTGAAAGTTGCGTACACATATTTTGAGAGGGAGGAAGTAGGCTAAGAAGAGAAACAAACAAGGAAAAGGATACAGTAATATTCGTTCAAGGGCTTTCTTCTGTCATTCTATCCAGCTTACTGAAGGGAAGTGCATGGAAGGGGAACAAATGAAAAAAAAAATCAAAATGTGATTGCTTGATTAAAAAGGATGAACCATTAGCAAACAGTCTGGGCCATGTTTGTCATTTCAGATACATAATGCTTGCTAAACAAATCCAATGAAATCCACAGTTAGAAGTTATGTAGTTTTTCCAGTAACATATGGTTTCAATAACCATGGAATATTTCAAGAAGTCCACATACATATAACAAAGAAAGTTAAGAAGTCAGGGATTTTATAATCTGTTGTGGGTCTCAATAATCATCTTGAAACTATCAGTTGCAAAGTAGTATTCATTACACATGTATGTTATCAAAATGTAATGTTTCTGAGCTTTCTTCATGAATTCCATACTGCGGACGCCTTGTTAGTCAAATTCCAAACCATTCCTTCGTAAGTATCAAATAAGCACTTACAGTAAGTGATTTCACATGGGCTTGTTTGTTACTATGGTCTTATGGATTATTTCACGGCTTTTTATGACCTACATGAAGAGTTCACTTTAGTAAAAAGTAATCGCTATTCATTTTGGCACAAAAATAAAGAATAAAAAATAAAAGCTTTGGAACCATTCACAGTTATTGTTTTGTTACAGCACATTTCATTGTGGAATTTGGAAGGTTGAAGCCTAAAGGCTGCCAGTAATTTGTGTATTAATCAAACCGAGAGAAAAAGTGTCAAGGAATAAGGGAGGCCAAATCAAAATATTTGAATGGCTTTTCCTTCACACTAATAACTTGGGATTGCAGAGTACAGCTCTTGATTGTTGCCAATTTAAGAATCTCTACCTATTTTCTTTAGTTGGAATCAAAACCAAATCCACTTTAGTCTCTACCATGTATAGACTGGATTTATATTATCAAGAATATGGTATTATAATCAGTCCAGATATAACTAAATGGATATAACTGTAAGAATGGACTATCTTATCCTGTATTCTTACCCTATCCATTTTCCAAGTGGCAGTACATCTCTTAAAGCATCATTGTGTTCTCTTGAACACATGACATTCTGCAGAGGCTGGAAATCCACAGTAATACACACAAAGTGCTAGAGGAACTCAGCAGGCCAGGCAGCATCTATGGAGAGAAATAAACAGTCGACATGTTGGGCTGAGACTGTCCATCAGGACTGGAAAGGAAGGGAGAAGAAGCCAAAATATTTTTTTGACTTTTATTTTTCCTCCAACATGCTGACAGAAAAATCTTGTGAGATTCTAAGAAGACTTTCAGTGAGGGTTCTCAAAAATGTTATGCACCAATAATGGAAAAAGGTTTTAAAAGTTGTCAACTCCAAGAATTTTGCCCTTAGGAGCCAGGAGTAGAGTAGAATGTGTTGAAGTTTGTTTATTAATGTATCAAGGATAATAATTGCTTTTCCTTTCTCCCTCTTTCTCTATTGTACATGCCATCCTTGATTCCCATCCCTCGCTATTCAATTCCCTCCATTCATTTCACCTTTCAATATCTAGCACAAGTTCACATCATATCATCTGTCCTTGACACTGCTTGACACTAAGGATTGCTCTTTTTTATCAGCTATATATGATTCTCCTCTTTTAAAACAATCTTGGTGAAATCAAGAAATTCTATTGGGTGCTCCTTATTTTATTTCACATTCCATATACTTACTCTCCACCCAAAATCTTCTCACCCTGCTTGCTACTTGTTTCTTCTTCCATCAATATTTACACAACGTCATGCATCTGCAGTTTTGTTTACAATGAATGATTTTTCAATTCAGTTATATCATAGCTGGTTTATTAATGCATGACCATATATTGTAGGTCAAAGGAGGCAAGACCTGGGGAGGACAACCAGCCTCATGATCTTTTTGGTTACGTTGAAACTGTGAGCTTTGGTAATTTCAATGCTACATACAGGATTTCAGATGCTTACTTGTGTTCTGCCATTAGGATCTGGATGACGCATGAGCATCAAACTTCATAATGTTAAATTACATTTTCACACATATTTTCTGCACCTTCCAGCATTCCATTGCTAAATTAACGATAGTATACTCTCTAATTTATCTGGGTTCCTCACATGCCACTTAAGAAAACACCACCAAATGCCCTAAAGCATGCTTCATCATAATTAAGAACCCATGATTGGTTTAAGAGGTGCATTTGAGGGATCTGCATTAGTACCCAGGAGTAGATGAAAGGAGCAAGGGCAGCCTTTGGAAGACAGCTAGCTACTTTGCCTTCTTTTAGTTCTGTTTAGCAAGATAGAGATGAACGCTTGAAGGACACAAAAAGATTGTCTCCATCTTTATGAGAAATTAGAATTCATAATATTGCAAAATTATAGCCCAACCCAATCCCCTCCACTAGATAAGTCACTGAGAATTTGAAAAGACAGGCAACAATCTAGGGATTCAGCCAAAAACGTACTGTGGCATCCATGGCTGACAAACAGAATATTTATCTGGACTATATCCTTTAATCTTAGAAACTTTAGTTCATTTGCAGATAGAAGATCTGGGAAACCTCATATTGATTCATTTTGCATGCTTCAGTGGAACTACAAAGCCCTCAGAGGCCAACAGTAATGAATCACCTATCAGGTAAACTCCCTATTTAAAGTGATTCCAACGGCAATTTAATGGTCTGCTTTGAAATCAGTTTCAATACATTTACTGTTTCACATTCAGTCGATTGAATTACCACAAATCGAATCAGCATGCTGGAATTTTAAAATTGGTCAAAAGAAACTAAATCCCCAACCTAAACATTGGCAAACTTTAATAGTATCAAAAATCAACATTAAAATGTGTTTGTTTATCAGAATAATTCAGCATTACCATCAGTGTCTTACACTCCATTTAAAACAGGTATAGAACATAGAAAATAGAACAGTACAGTACAGGCCATTCATCCCACAAGGTTGTGCCAAACCTTTAATAGACTCCAAGATCAGCCTAACCATTCCTTCCCACATAGCCCTCCATTCTTCTTTCATCCATGTGCCTATCTAAGTGTCTCTTAAATGTCACTAATGTATCTACCTCTACCTCTACCACCACCCTGACAGCTTGTTCCACACGCTTACCACTCTCTGTGTAAAGAACCTACCTCTGTCATTCCCCTATACTTTCCTCCAAGCATTTTAAAGTCATGCCTCTTCGTTTTAGCCATTGCTGCCTGGGGAAAAGTTTCTGGCTGTCCACTCCATCTATGCCTCTTATCATCTTGTATGTTCCATCAAATCACCTCTCATCCTCCTTCCCCAGAGAGAAAAGCCCTAGCCCATGCAACTTATCCTCATAAGACATGCTCTAATCCAGGCAGCATCCTGGTAAGTCTCGTCTGCATCCTCTCTAAAGCTTCTACATCCTTCCTACAATGAGGTGACCAGAACTGAACACAATACTAGTATGGTGTGGCCAGAGCTTTGTAGAGTTGCAACGTTATCTTGTGGCTTTTGAACTCCATCTCCCACTGAATGAAGGCCAACACACCATATGCCTTCTGAGCCATTCTATCAACCTGTATTGCAACTTTGAGGGATCTATGGATATGAACCCTAATATCCTTTTGTTCCTCCCACTATTAAGAATGATGCCATTAACTCTGCATTATGCCTTCGAGTTCAACCTTCCAAAGTGAATCACTTCGCACTTTTCCATATTGAACTCCATCTGCCACTTCTCAGCCCAGCTCTGCATCCCATCAACACCCTGTTGTAAACTATGACAACCTTTTATACTATCCACAGCTCCACCAACCTTTGTGTCATTTGCAAACTTACAAAACTCATCCTTGCACTGACTCATCCAAGTAATTTATAAAAATCACAAAAAGCAGTTGTCACGGAACAGCTGTGGATCACCACTACTCACTGTCATCCATACAGACCATTCTTCATCAACGACTAACTTCTGCCTTTTGTAGAAAATCAAATTCTAATCTACACCGCCATGTTTCCCTGGATCCCTTGTCTCCTGACTTTCTGAATGAGCCTCCCATGGGGAAACTTGTCAGACACCTTACTAAAATCCATAAACACCACATCTACTGCTCTGCCTTCATCAATATGTATTGTTGTTTCCTCAAAGAATTTGGTCACGCTTATAAGGCATGACCTGCCCCTCACAGAGCCATGTTGACTATCTCTAATTAGACTATGCTTCTCCAAATGCTTGTACATCCTGTCTTGAAGAATCCTCTTCAATAGTTTGTCCACCATTGATGTAAGACTCACTGGTCTATAATTCCAAGAGTTATCCTTATTACCTTTCTCGACCATAGGAATAACATTTGCCACCCTCCAATCCTCTGGCACAATAGCAGTGGCCAGTGAGGACATGAAGATCATCACCAAAGATGCAGCAATTTCTTATCTCACTTCCCAAAGTAACCCAGAGTATCCTATTTGGTCCAGAGATTTATCTATCCTAGTGTTTCTTATAAGTTCTAGCACATCCTCTTTTTTAATGTTGATATGTTTCCAGCATATTTGTAGAATGTCTAAGAGAGGGAATTTTTAGAATGTCTAAGGGATGGCTTTTTAGAACAGCTTATTGTTGAGCCCACCAGGGGATCGGCTGTGCTGGATTGGGTGTTGTGCAATGATACGGAGTGTGATAAGAGAGGTTAAGGAACCCTTAGGGAACAGTGATCACAATATGATCGAGTTCACATTGAAACTTGAGAGGGAAAAAATAAAATCCAATGTGTCGGTATTTCAAGGGAATAAAGGAAATTAAAATGGCATGTAGGAGAACTGGCCGAAGTTGACTGGAAAGCGACATTTGCAGGAAGGACAGCAGAGCAGCAATGGCTGGAGTTTCTGTGAAAAATGACAGTATATTCCAAATAAAAAAATTTCAAAGAGAAGAAGGGCAGTACCTTGACTGACAAATGAAGTCAGAGCCAAAGTAAAAGCAAAAGAGATGTGTATTTTGCACCAATCTTCACAGTGGAAGACACCTGCAGTATACCGGATGTTCAAGAGCGTCAGGGAAGTGAAGTTTGTGCAGTGAAAGTTACAACTGACAAGGTGCTTAGGAAGCTTAATGCTCTGATGGTGGATAAATCTCCTGGACCTGATGGAATGCACCCTTGGGTTCTGAAGGAAGTAGCTGGAGAGACTGCGGAGGCATTAATGATGATCTTTCAAGAATTGATAGATCCTGGCATTGTACTGGATGACTGGAAAATTGCAAATGTTACTCCGCTATTTAAGAAGGGTGGGAGGCAGCAGAAAAGAATCTATAGACCTGTTAACCTGACATCAGTGGTTGGGAAGTTGTTGAAACCTATTGTTAGGGATGAGATTACGGAGAACCTGGAGGCACATGACAAGATAGGCCAAAGCCAGCATAGTTTCTTGAAAGGAAAATCCTGTCTGACAAACCTACTGCAATTCTTTGAGGAAATTACAAGCAGGGTAGACAAAGGAGATGCAGTAGACATAGTGTACTTGGATTTTCAGAAAGCCTTTGACAAGGTACCACACATGAGGCTGCTTAACAAGATAAGAGCCCATGGAATTACAAGGAAGTTACTAGCATGTGTGAAGCATAGGCAGGTCAGCAGAAAACAGAGAGTGAGAATAAAGGGATCCTGTTCCGGCTGGCTACCTGTTACCAGTAGAGTTCCAATGAGAGGGTTACCGTATGAAGAATGTCTGGCAGCTTTTGGGCTGTATTCCCTGAAGTTCAGGAGAATAAGGGGAGAATCTCATAGAAACATTCCAAATGTTAAAAGGCCTGAACAGATTAGATATGGCAAAGTTGTTTCCCATGGTTGGGGATTCTAGGACAAGAGAGCAGGACTTCAGGATTGAAGGATGTCCTTTTAGAACTGAGATGCGGAGCAATTACTTTAGTCAGAGGGTGGTAAATCTGTGGAATTTGTTGCCACGAGCGGCTGTGGAGGCCAAATTATTGGGTGTATTCAAGGCAGAGATAGATAGGTTCTTGATTAGTCAGGGCATCAAAGGGTACAGGGTGAAGGCAGGGCAGTGGGAATGACTGGAAGAATTGGATCAGCCCTTGATTGAATGGCGGAGCAGACTTGATGGGCCAAATAGCCTACTTCTGCTCTTATATCTTATGGTCTTATGGTCTTGTGGTCAAATCAGCCTGCTCTATGCTGACCTCACATTTGTCAAGGTCCCCCTCGCATTGGTGAATACTGAAGCAAGGTATTTATTAAGGACTCACCTATCTCTTCTGACTCCAAGCACAAGTTTCCTCTTTCATCCCTTGTAGTTTTTAATCAACAATCATGGGTGAATTCCAGTTCCACTGGCATTTGCCACTTGCCCATATAAGAACTCAAAAAAATGCATGCCCTAGACACACTTATAACTTATCCTCCTACCATCCCTTTGGATGGAAATAAAATCTCTTTGCTCAACACTATTTCTGATTGTGAAAAGGGAAGGAAAAAGGTCCCTAGGTTGAGGAGATTTCTTAGAAATTACTGCAATATGATGTCACAGTAGGATAATGGTTAAATGTTGCTCAAGGCACAAAGTTATAAGAGCTGTAACTTGCAGTGGTGGGGATGTGGTGATATGATGTGTCAGAACGTAATTGGAAAGAGTTCTGAGCATGCGCAGAAATAATAGAATGATTGAGAACATGGTACTGTAAGAAACGTGGTTTGGTTGTAGCTGTAAATAAAAGTTCTATGTCTTCCAGAATAGGATTCTTTATCAGTAACCCACGGTCCGTATAAATATAAAGAACACAACGTGGTGTCAGAAGTCGATCTGGAAGACAACATGGTGTCAGAAGTCAATCTGGAAGAATAATACATTTCCTAACAAGGGACAATCAAAGATAAAAAAGAGTTCGAACTGTTTTGGTGCTTGCTAACTGTTTTACAAATGGAAGGTTTGCAGCCTCCACCAACGCTTCAATTGTCTGGGAACATAGCTGAGAACTGGAGAAAATTCAAGTAACGTTTTGAACTATATTTATCGGCAATTGATACTGATGGAAAACCGGAAAAAACAAAAGCTGCGCTTCTACTCCACATAATAGGTGATGAGGTATACAATTGAGGTATATAATCAGTTTATTTTTGAAAAAGGAGATAATTTAAAGTTAAAATCAATAATGGACATATTTGAAGCATTTTGTATACTGAAGCGTAATGTGATGTACGAAAGGCACATATATTTTACATGTACGCAGAGAGCTGGTGAAACTATTGATCAATATGTTACTGAGTTGAGACACCGGAGTAAAACATGTGAGTTTAGAGAACTGACAGACTCTCTCGTCAAAGACAGAATTGTTTGTGGCATTTGGGATAATGGTCTGAGAGGAAGACTGTTAAGAGAACAAGACTTAGATTTGGAAAAAGCTTTGATGCTCTGCAAAGCTTCGGAAACCCTGACGTCACAGGCTAAAGACCTTTTCATTGAGAGCTACAACGTAGACGCTGTAAAAAAGCGGGAACATATTAGAAAAAATAATAAAACAACAACAAAACCGACAGAGAGCAAGACGTCATCTGAGAGAAAACAGCTATGTGATCGCTGTGGGCGGCAGCATCAGCCAAAACAGTGTCCAGTGTATGGAAAAATGTGCAACGACTGTGGTAAGAGTGATAATTTTTCACACTGTTGCAGAAGTAGAAAGAAAATAAAACAAGTAAATGCAGTGCTTGAAAATGAACTTAAGGAGTTTTATATAGATGTGCTTTGTGAAAACAAACAAAGTAAGAATGATTGAACTATTCCATTGCAAGTGAACCAAAACAATATTCTGTTTAAACTTGATACTGGAGCACAAGTAAATTTTCTTGCAGAATCTGAGTTTAATGCATTAAAGCCAAGACCAAAGTTACATAAGACAAACATAAAAGTGACTGGGTATTCAGGTGCAGACATTCCAGTTAAAAGAACATGTGTGGCAAAAGTATCACACAAGAATATTGTGCCCACACTTTCATTTGTGGTGGTGCCAAAGAATGTACAGTCAATACTGAGTTTATCTTCCTGTGAGAGACTGAATTTGGTGAAAAGAGATTTAGTCCTGGACAGTGACACACAGTCAGAATACAGTGACTTGATGAAAGAGTATAAGGACTTGTTCAAAGGGCTTGGTTGTCTTCCAAGAGAGCACGCGATTAATTTGACAACACAGTGCAACCCGTAGTACATCCACATAGAAAAGTACCTTTTGCATTATGTCATCAACTGAAAACAGAGCTTGACAGAAAGGAATGGCTAGGAATCCTAAAAAGAATTGATGAACCGACTGAATGGGTCAATTCGCTTGTCATTGTTGATAAGAAAAATGGAAAACTGAGGATTTGCTTAGATCCAAGAGACTTGAATCGGGCCATTAAAAGAGAGCATTTCAAATTGCCTACTCGTGAAGAAATTATGTCACAGTTTGTTAATGCAAAGTACTTTAGTAAATTAGCTGTATCCTCTGGATTCTGGCAACTTAAACAAGATGAACCAAGTTTAAAGTTGTGTACCTTAAACACTCCTTTTGCCAGATACTCTTTTCTTCGGCTTCCATTTGGAATTGCATTAGCTCCTGAAATGTACCATAAAACCATTCCCATGCTATATGAGCACATTGAGGGCATGGATACATCCATGGACAATATTATTGTTTGGGGATCAACTAAATAACAGCATGATGCTATGTCAGCTAGGAGTGGCTGAACTTACCTTTGTGGGTGATATCATCAGCAAAGAGGGTATGCGTCCCGATCCATTGAAGGTTTCTGCTATTGAGAACATGCCAAGACCGCAATGTTAAAAGCATGTTCAAAGGTTTATGGGAATGGTCAACTACATGGGAAAATTCATACCCAATCTTTCGGAACAGCTTGCTCCATTGAGGCAGCTAACAGAAAAGAGAAACGAATGGAGCTGGAATCATGAACAGGAGAAGGCATGGCAAAATCTCAAGAAAGTGCTCACTGAAGAACCTGTGTTGAAATTCTGTGATGCTGAGAGACCCATCAAAATCTCATGTGATGCATCTCAAACAGACTTAGGGGTAGTATTACTCCAGAAACATGATAAGGAATGCTATCAGCGGCATATGCATCTCGTTCATTATCTGATCCAGAAACAAAGTATGCCCACATGGAAAAAGAATTGCTCAGCATTATGTTTGCTTGCGAGAGATGTCATCAGTTTGTGTAGGGGCAATCTATTGATGTTAAAACTGATCATAAGCCTTTGACTGCATTATTTCACAAACTTTTAAGTGACAGTCCATTGTGAATTCAGCGAATGATGATCAAATTGCAAGGATATGCATTGAATGTGTCATACACACCTGGAAGATTCATGTACACGGCTGACACACTTTCCAAAGCTGTGGATCCAACAACAAAAGACATTCACAGGGATGCTGTTGATGTTCAGGCATTTGTTGATATGATCATAGCGACTGTACCTGTTTCTGCTGAAAAGTTAAAAGTGCTGCGTCTTGAGACAGAGAAGGACAAAATTCTCAGTCAGGTAATACAAGTGGTGATGAATGGATGGCCAGATAATAAGCATGACTGTACCTCAGTAGTACAAGAATATTGGAACCACAGATCAGAACTTTCTGTTGTGGATGGGATATTGTACAAAGGTAGAAGAATTGTGATTCCCAAGAATCTCCGAAAAGAAATACTTGGGAAAATTCATGAAGGCCACCTAGGTATTGAAAAATGTAAGAGAAGGGTGCGGGAAGTGATATTTTGGCCCAGGATGAATAAAGAAATTGCAGAATTGGTATTTTCTTGTCAAATATGCCTTAAATACCAACCTAGCAACCCTAAGGAGCCACTGCATCCACATCCTAGTCCTCAGAGACCTTATCAGAAGGGAGGCATTGATCTTTTTGTAACTGACAACAAAGATTATCTATTAATAACGGATTAATACTCATTGTATCCTGAAGTGTGTGGCCTGAGCAGAACAACTGCAGAGAATGTAATTACATGCATGAAATCAGTTTTTTCCAGACATGGTGGACCTGATGAAGTTTTCACAGACAGTGGTCCACAATTCAATGGTGAATGCATGAGACATTTTGCTCATGAATGGTGCTTTGTTCATACAACATCTAGTCCATTTTTCCCTCAGTTGAATGGCTTAGTTGAGAAGTCGGTAGGAATTACCAAGAAACTGATGCACAAAGCAAAAGATAGTGGAGGTGATTTTTATAAAGCTTTGTTAGCCTATCGCAGTACTCCACTTGAATGTGGATTTTCACCTGCTCAGCTCTTGATGGGACGCTGTTTGAGATCCAATCTGCCAAAAGATGAGAGCCTTCTGAGAACAGAGGAAGGTGAACAAGTGAAAAGATGGAAAGATGAATACAACGCAAAGCAGAAAACATACTTTGACAGATGTTCTGGTCCATTACCTGAACTGCACCAAGGAGATGAAGTAAGGATACAAGACAAAATGAACACATGGACACAGAAAGCTACAGTACTTGAAGAAGTACAACCCAGATCATACATGGTCCAAAAGGAAGAAGGAGCAGTGTTAAGAAGAAATCGCAAAGACCTTAAGAAAGAGCCAACTTCGGAGTTTCAGTTAATTGATGCAGACCGGACAAAACATGGAAATAACAACGAAACACAAGAACTGTGTGAACCACTTAGAAGGTCTACTCATGTTCGTAAACCCCCAGAGAGACTGATAGAGACATGTTAAATTATGCATTTGCTCTGGTCAGTGCTGCTAATTGTTTTTCTTTTTAAGGAAAGGAAGATGTGGTGATATGACGTGTCAGAACGTGATTGGAGAGAGATCTGAGCATGCGTAGAAATGGTAGAATAATCGAGAATATGGTACTGTAGGAAACGTGGTTTGATTGTAGCTGTAAATAGAAGTCCTGTGTCTTCCAGAATATGTTTCTTTATTAGTAACCCACGGTATGTACAAATATAAAGAACACAACAGTTGTGTCTTTAGAAAATATCAGAAGGTAAAGCTTCTTGGTTTAAAATTTAAAGCTCTAGCATATATAATTGGCTTATTGCAGAAAATGTTGTTGGATGAAATATTCTCACTGTATGTTCTGGATATCATTTATTATCAAAAACTGCCCTATATTTAGCAGGTTACAATTAATTGAATTACTTCAGTCACTTGATTCTTAAAAGAAAATAGTTTCAATTCTTTCAGTCAGAATACCAGATCTGAAAGTCCTTCTGCTGTTCTCCGATATGACATTAATTAAGATAAGGATCTCAGTGGTTTGGGAGCAACATTTTAGTTAATATTATCAGGTCTGCTTGTGTTGCTGTGTAGGAAGGGAACACGCTTAGTTAGTTTTAGATCTTTGGTAATATTTTCACTGCTAAGTCAGACAGTTTTGAGCTCATTTCTCACCCTGGACAGCTGAGCAAGATAACTTAGTGTTGTGCTGTCTGACCTTCTGTCCTTCAGGCCAGAAGTTAAAGCAAAACCTATCTGTTTCCTTAGACAGATGCAATAGATCAAATGTACATTTATAATTTTGAGGAGTTACTCTTAATGTCTTAGCTGATATTTATCTCCTGCAAGTGGTATTTGTGTACTTTGCTGTGAGAGTAACAACAGCTGCAATACTGACGGAAAGTTTGTAAAACGGTATTGGGATGTCATGAAGTCAGGAAAATTGTAGATTGTTTATTTTTGGTGGGGAAAGTGCTTGTAAACAAAAGTTTTTTTTTAAATTTGGTGTGTTGAACATGTTCACTCAGAGATACACTGGCACAGTAAATATTTGATAACGTTTCACTCTTTCAGGTCCTATTCTCCGGTAGTATTTACAATAGCATTTTGGAAGCGCACTTTAACTTGAATGACTTTGGATTCCTATGGCTTTCCTCAGTTGTTCAACACCATTTAATTATTTTAAAATGTTTGGGCTAAATAAGCAGAATAATTAAACAAATTTGGGAAGGAAGTTTAGTCATTTCAATACCATTAATCATAAATTTATTTTACTTAAAACTCTTGTTCTTTGCCAGGTGCAAGAAAGTTTTATGTATATCTGCATAGAATTATTTAGATTCCTCTATTATATCAACTCCTATCCTTCCTCATCCAGCTTGATGAACATAATTTTTTATCCCCCTATCTTCTCACAGTCAGACCCTTAAATGTGTTGATATTATTTTCTGCAGAAGATTGTAGCAAGTTCTATATTCCTCCCACTATCTAGCTACAGAGCTTTCTTCTAAATTTTTTGGTTTTAGAATTTCCTGGTGACTAACTTCCATCATCCATTGATGTGCTTGAAGTTTACCTTCTTGACACTCAATGTTTCAGGAACCATTTCTTCTCCTATACCATCAGACAACGAACCCATGAACACAAGCTCACTTTTTTTTCTCTCTTTTTGCTATTTACTGAATTGATATATGTATCAATATATATCAACACTGGTGCCAAGCTGTATGGGTCCTAATGCCCTTCCCTTGGACAACATTGGTGTTGTGGAGAGGGGAGACTTGCAGCATAGGCAACTGCTGGTCTTTCATACAACCTTGCCCAGGCCTGCGCCCTGGAAAATGAAGAATTTCCAGGCGCAGATTCATGGTCTCGCAAGATATATATATATTTCTTATTGTAATTTGTAGTTTTTAAAAACGATTATGTAATAAAATGTACTGCTGCGCAAAACAACAAATTTCACAACATTTGTCAGTGATATTAAACTTGATTCTGATTCTGACTCTGGAAGTTTGTGTCCTGTCATTGTGTGAATTCTATCAAAGATTTTCATCAGTATCAAGATCTCACTAGTTCATACTTTAGTCTTCATTTTCTAGAGAAAAGACAGAACTTATTGATCCTTTCCTGATGTCTATCACCTCCTATTTCTCCTCCACAATCACCATCTTCATAGATGTACCACAAGGCTGTGTGTTTAGCCATCTGCTCTACTCATTTTGTACTCATTACTGTGAGCATGAGCACAGCTAAAATGCCGTATTTAAGTTTGCTGATGACACCACTATTGTTGGCTAATCAAAGGTAGTGCCAAATTAGCATACAAGAGGGAGATTGAAAATCTGGCTCCACCTCTGATCCCCTGATGAGGACTGGCTCATGGACCCCAATTTCCTCCTCACATTGTTGCCACAACAACAATCTCTCACTCAATATCAGTAAAACAAAAGAGCTGATTATTGATTATGTGAGGAGGAAATTGGGGCCCGTGAGCCAGTCCTTATCAAGGGACCCGAGGTGGATGGGCCAGTAACTGTAAACTGCTAGGTGTTATGATATCAGAATCTGAATCTGAATCAGGTTTATTATCACTGGCATATGATGTGAAATTTGTTAACTTAGCAGCAGTTCAATGCAATACATAATATAGAAGAGAGAAAATAATAAATAAAATAAAAATAAATAAGTAAATTACAATATAGTACACTGAATGGATTAAAAATGTGCAAAAATCAGGTATACTGTATATTAAAAAAAAAGTGAGGTAGTGTCAAGGGTTCAATGTCCTTTTAGGAATCAGATGACAGAGGGAAAGAAGCTGTTCTTGAATCACTGAGTGTGTGCCTTCAGGCTTCTGTACCTCCTGCCTGATGGTAACAGTGAGAAAAGGGCATGCCCTGGGTGCTGGAGGTCCTCAATAATGGACGCTACCTTTCTGAGACATTGCTCCCTGAAGATGTCCTGGGTACTTTGTAGGCTAGTACCCAAGATGGAGCTGACTAGATTGACAACCCTCTGCAGCTTCTTTTAGTCCTGTGCAGTAGCACCCCCACCTCCCCATACCAGATAGTGATGCAGATTGTCCGAATGCTCTTCACGGTACATCTATAGACGTTTTTGAGTGTATTTGTTGACATACCAAATCTCTTCACACTCCTAATGAAGTATAGCCGGGGTTTTGTTTTCTTTATAACTACATCTATATGCTGGGACCAGGTCAGGTCCTCAGAAATCTTGACACCCAGGAACTTGAAACTGCTCACTCTCTCCACTTCTGATCCCTCTATCAGCGCATCTGTCCTGGGATCAGCATGTAAATACCATTTCAAAGAAAGAACAGCAACATCTCTACCTTCTTATAAGTTTGTGCTGATTTGGTATGTTATCTGAAACTTTGACAAACTTCTATAGATGTACAGTGGAGAGTATACTGACTGGTTGCATCACAGTCTAGTCTGGAAACACAAGTGTCCAAGAACAGAAAAGCCTGTAAAAAGTGATGGATACAGCCAAGTCCATCACGGGAAAAGCCCTCCCCACTAATGAATACATCCACAAGGAGCACTGCGACAATGAGGCAGCATTCATAATGAAGGACTCCAACTATCCAGACCATGCTCCCTTCTCATTACTACCATCAGGAAGGAGGTACTGGAGCCTTAAGTCCCACTCCACCAAGCCCCAAAACAGTTATTACCCTTCAACCATCAGGGTCCTGAACCAATATGGATAACTTCATGCATCACAACATTGAACTGATCCTTGAATACAACCTTTGAACTCAGTTTCAAGGACTCTACGAGTCATGTTCTCAGTATTATTTACTTACATATTCATTATTACTTTTACTTGTTTCTTTTGTAGTTGTAGAATCTGACCACAATTTTTCATTGATTGTATTGTACTTCTTTGCTCTAGTGTGAATGCCTGCAAGAAATTGAATCTCAGGGTAGTATTTGATGCATCCTCTACAATCTATCTTCGTGCTGTCCTTCTTGGTGTTTGCAATTTCCCACGAGTTGTCTTCTTTTCACACCTCAGAAAATCTACTGAACTATTTGAAAAATAACAGGTGAGTTCTCCAAGACTCCTTTTTAATCTCATTCTTGAGATGGCATCTGACTGTACTTTAACAGATTTGCTGTGTTTCCAACATTATAACAACAATTCTGCTTCATTGGTTGCAAAGGTGATTTAGGGACCCAGTCATATAAATCTGAAATAATAATAAAATAATCAATAACTGTAGAAAGAGTTGTGGCTTTATTGAGATTAATTGCCATTATTGTTTGAGAAGCTATCAGAAATTATTTGATAAAAGAGATTTCATGATCAAATCTTTGAAACCTTCCCATCTACCTCATTGTTGGATGCACTACTTCACCCAAAGAATTGTCTAATACAGTAATTGAATGGATAGCTTTAATGAAAGACTGAAATAGAAGTAGAGAATCAGGACTGAAATTTAGGAAGGAAAAGCAATGTTGTATTGATGTGTCAAAAACATTTTGCAATTAAATGGACACAAAACTATTGGAAATTTGTTTTATACAGGTCGCTAAACATTCACGTCTATGGTGAAGACAATAATGGAATTTATTAAATGGAAAGAAAAGCACTACTGACATGAAAGCAATAATTTCACAGCATTATTTGTTTGTAAACCATTATCTGAAAACACAATAAACATATTGAGAAGAAGTGAATTGCACATGATGTGAATGCCTGACAAATCAGAATCAGAATCAGCTTTATTATCATCGGCATGTGTTGTGAGATTTGTTAAATTAGCAGCAGCAGTTCAATGCAATTCATGATATGGAAGAAAAGAAAAATAAATAAATAAATAAATCAGTTACGGTATACGTATATTGAATAGATTAAAATCGTGCACAACCAGAAATAATATCTATTAAAAAAGTGAGGTAGTGTTCACAGGATTAATG
The DNA here is from genome assembly GCF_963921235.1 of Mobula hypostoma. Lineage (NCBI taxonomy): Eukaryota > Metazoa > Chordata > Chondrichthyes > Myliobatiformes > Myliobatidae > Mobula > Mobula hypostoma. The sequence continues at coordinate 64,483,366 of NC_086103.1, read as the reverse complement.
TCCATTTAGGAATCAGATGGCAGAGGGAAAGAAGCTGTTCCTGAATCGCTGAGTGTGTGCCTTCAGGCTTCTGTAACTCTTCCCTGATGGTAACTATGAGAAAAGGGCATGCCCTGGGTGCTGGAGGTTCTTAATAATGGATGTTTGCGGATGTCCTAGGTAATTTGTAGGCTTAGTACCCAAGATAGAGCTGACTAAATTAATTGACCTTCTGTTTGGTCCTGTTCAGTAACCCCCCCCCCCATACCAGACAGTGATGCAGCCTGTCAGAATGCTCTCCATGGTACACCTATAGAAGTTTTTGAGTGTTTCTGTTGACATATCAAATCTCTTCAAACTCCTAATGAAGTATATCTTGCTTCTTCATAGCTGCATCAGTATGTTGGGACCAGATTAGGTCCTCAGAGATCTTGACACCCAGGAACTTGAAACTGCTCACTCTATGGGGATCAGTATGTGTTCCTTCATCTTACCCTTTCTGAGTCCACAATCAGCTCTTTTGTCTTACTGACATTGAGTGCAAGGTTGCTGCTGCGACACCACTCCACTAGTTGGCATATCTCACTCCTGTACACTCTCTCATCTCCATCTGAAATTCTACCATCAATGATTATGTCATCAGCAAATTCATAGATGATATTTGAACTATGCCTAGTCATACAGTCATGGGTATAGAAAGAGTGGAGCAGTAGGCTAAGCACAAACCCCTGAGGCGCACCAGTGTTGATTGTTAGTGAGGAGAAGATATTATCACTAATCCACACAGATTGTGGTCTTCCAGTTAGGAAGTCAAGGATCCAATTGCAGAGGGATCTTCACAGCTGTAGTTATATTCAAAGTGCTGGAAGTTAAAGGGAAGATATATAAAATAAGATAAAAATAATTAAATCAATAGTAGAAAACCAACAATTTATTAATACCAATAGTTTTATTTTGGTAATATTGCTTACAGTTTATCCTATTCTGATTCCAGTTTAAAATAAGTTGGAATAATTATAACAATTTCCTTTGGGTGCATGTTGAGAGAGCATAACTAAAATTACATATCCAATGGAATTTAATGTCAAGTCAGAGTCAAAGTTAAATTTATTATTAATATATATGTTACCATATACTACCTTGAGATTTATTTTCTTGTAGGCATTTACAGAAAAATAAAGAAATACAATAGAATTTATGAAAAACTATACATAAACATGACTGACAACCAATATACAAAAGAAGACGAATTGTGGAAATAAAAATAATAAATAATACTGAGAACATGAGTTGTAGAATCCTTGAAAGTGAGTCTGTAGATTGTGGAATCAGTTCAGAGTTGTGGTGAGTGAAGTTATCCACTCTGGTCCAGGAGCCTGATAGTTATACAGTAATAACTTTTCCTGAACCTGCTGGTGTGAAACCTGAGTACCTCCTGTCTGATGGTAGCAGTGAAAAGAGAGCATGGCCTGGATAGAGGGACTTCTTGATAATGGAAGCTGCTTTCCTGCGATAGCATATCATATAAATGTGCTCATTGGTAGGGAGGGCTTTGCCTGTAATGGATTGAGCTGTGTCCATCATTTTTCTATAGATGTTTCCATTCCTGGGCCTGATGCAACCAGTTAGGAATCTCTCTGCTGTGCAACTTTGGAAGTTTGTTCAAGTTTTAAGTGACAGGCAAGGATTGAGTTTAAGCTGTTGCTGTCCTTGATGCTGACAAAGGATGTTTTTGAAATTCCAAGACATGTGAATTATTGGTGTGGACTGTAGTTTATATTCAGTTTTACTGTGTTTTCTTTCTTGTTGCCAGTTGGTGGGTAGGCGATAAGTTACTTGTTTGGGTGAGGGAGTGGTTGGGGGTTTGATGTTATTGTCGCTGTATTTTTTTGCACGGGAGGAGCTTGGCAATTAGGAGTTTGATGTTTTAGCTGACATTTTCGGGACAGAGATTTGTTAGCTTTTGCGTGAAGGAGAGTTTGGGGAGGATGTGGTTTGCGAGTTTTGTTTCTTTTTCTTTTTTTGTGCATGAAAGGGACCTTAACTACTTCCATGGTTTTCCTGTATTTTATGGCTATCTGGAGAAGACAAATCTCTGAGATGCATTGTGCATACATACTTTGACAATAAAAAGAAACTTTGAATCTACGCAAACTTCGAAGAAAGTAAAGGAGCTGTTGTGCCTTTTTCATGAGGCAGGTCCCAGGACAGATCGCTAAGGAATTTAAAGGTACTGAACTTCTTCACCTTTGATCCTCTAATGAGGACTGTCTCGTGGACCTCCGGCTTCTTCCATCAGTAGTCATAATCATCTCTTTGGTTTTGCTGATGTTGAGTAAGAGATGACAAGACTATAATGTTTGAAATATGAACTATCAATTGGCATCACAGAATGCACAGCATGATCTAGAAACTATCAATTAAGTGGAACAGCAATCAATGTTTAATTTTATTCACATCCATTCAGAAGTTTTGAAACCCATAATAAGACTGCTAAGCTTAGCCCATCTAAGATCAAGAATTCCAAGATGGTGCCAAGCTGTGACCTCTGTTGAGGTTGTAGCTCAGTTTTGTTAGGTTTGTTGGGAAGGTTTTTGGGGACAGAGAGGGGTTAGGGGTCAGTTTAGGGTTCAAGGTTAGGGATGCGGGCCATTAGAAAACATGTTGAGTCTAAGTCTCTGCTCTGCATTCAAAGGCCAGCAACATGGACATGAGATATCTGCAACCTGGGCTGGATAGCAGACCAATATGGACATGGGCTGGTGTCCACCCCACCTCCTCCGCCTCCAGGATCAGCGAGCTGTCAGTGAATTCTGGAGTCAGAATTCCCTGCAGGCACAAGGGACGAGGTCCAATCACTCCCTGGGTTCATGAACAGGTGAAACCAGAGATCAAGGTCTGGTGTTTGGGGTCCTGTCATTGGTGAGTTCAGAGCTCGAGGACTAGTGTTTGGTGATCAGTGGTCCTGTGGTTGATGATGAGTATCAAGGCCCAGGGGTCAAATTGAAAGTCCAGAAGGAGAAACCACTTGGTCAGAACCCCAAGTCTGTGAATCTCCGTGGGATATGGAAAGCCCAGTTTCCACGAATCTATATCTGAGAGCACTGGAGGCTGGAAGCAGAATAATGCGGCCTGTCCTGGGGTTAGAGGACCGTGGACATGTGTGGGTGGGTGGTGAGGAATAGAACTTGTTTTGCTGTTGTTATTTTGTTGCTTGTTATATTCTGTGTTGTTCTGCCAACCATTCTGGACATGCTATGTTGGTGCTGGAATGTGTGGTGATATTTGTGGGCTGCCCGCAGGATACCTTTGGGTGTGTTGGTTGTTAGTACAAGCAACACATTTCATAATATGTCTTGATGTACACATGATAAATAAACTTGAATCTTGAATCAGCTTATGCAGCATTGACTATCATATTAGACTATTGCTGACAAACTGGCTGAGTATAAAAGCATCTGCTAGTTTTTATGGATATTGCTACTGTTATTTTGAAATAAGTGTAATGCTTGTGCTAAGCATTTTGACTGTAGTCAGATTACACAGATTTTCACCATCTATTTCAATTTCAGACGCACTCTGTATGATTTTATATCTTTGCACATGCTTTCATTCTGGAAAGAATCATGGCTTCCTATATGTGATGAAATGATACATTTGGAACTATTAATAAAATCTCATTCTTTTCCTGCAGCAACTTCCAGAGAAAATAAGGAAGTGTAATAGGATGTGGAATTTATTGCATTTCAAAAGGAAAATTTTCCTAATTGATTTTAGGTTTTAGTATTTGACAGTTTCCCAGATTGTACCTCCTGTGTATTATAAATTAGATAATCAGAATTCAACGTTCATCAGAACACTCTTTTCCACAAAAATGACTACATAATTATTTGCGTAGCTGGATCTCATATGACAATGTAGTTTTTCAAAATATAAACAGAATTGGCAATGTCTACGGAAATGTTCAAGGCTATTTTCTGGTATGTTTTTTTTAACTCATGGGAAGCAATAAGTGTTTCTTCCAGCCAACATATGAAAGTATAGCACAAGTCATTGGTAATAACTAGGAGGTATATAATTCAGAACCTCTTTATGGTATTATTTTGATGTAGCGTATTTATTTATTTATTTATTTGTCTATCTATCTATCTATTTATTTATTTGCTAGCTGATTTACCTCATGTAATCAAAATAAACTTCGCTTTCCATAATATCATTTGACGTTGTTTCCTACTGTGCAGGACAGTGTTAATGCTGGATGCCTGTTCTTTTCTTCATTGGCAAAGCCAAAAGAAATTATTTTGTTTTATGATACTGATAAAATCAGTGTATTATTAAATTCCATGTAGTTGTCCATGCAGGATAAACTGAACTCCTTAATGGAACATTTTCCACTTGGTACAGAGCTAATGGCTCATTTAAAATCACTGTGATCTAAGTTTGATGTAAAAGATTTTAACAAAGCTAATTCTCATGCAATTCTGGGAAAGTCTGGTAACTGAAATTGCAGAACCATGTGGGAAAGATCGTCTTGCAATACATTTGAAACAGCTGTTGTATCAGAAGCTAAGCCAAAACATATTTTGAGGGTATGAACATTGGGTACTTGGAAACAGCTCTGAGTGTACTAGCTGCAGATAGTTGGAAAAGTATCAGAAAGCATTGGGAAGAATAACCTCAGTACTTAGAACACTGACAGACACAATAATATACTATACCACCTGATGGAGCATACTAGCACTTGGAGTTATTGTGCTTCTTCCAATGACTTACAGCATAGGTCCTTCTGAATTTTGATTAAAAAATCAGGAAAACAGGAGCAAATATGTATCATGCACTTTTCTTGTAAATTATTTTTCCCATTCTTTTCAGATCTTTCCAGACCATTTACTGAGTTGAGAGCATGTGCTGACCCTAGGCCATAAACCGAATAATGCCAAGGGAACTTCCAGTGATGGACTTGAGCCCTTCCATGCTGATCATCCTTCCCTTCAGTTAGTGCTAAACATCCTATTCTAAACTCTCCCTTCCCCAAAATTGTCGGAAGTGCTGAGTTTTCTTTGCAACTTGTTTTGCTAACTGGGTTGAAGGCAACAACAGATTAACTGGTTAATTGTGGTCATTCATGTTTATAGTTTTAGCATATTATTCCTTGCTCGGAAACTCTGTTACAGTAGTTACTTGTCCTTATGGATGTTGACTCAAGAGCTGAAGTAACAGAAGTTTGGATAGCATGACCTCCAAGAAGACCACAAACTTGTCATCGGGTTTGACCCAGACGGCTATGTTGGCTGGAGTCAGGGCTTTATGCTTTGGCTCTTTGTAGGGTCACTAATGCCAGACAGGTCAACTAACAGTGGTTCACTAGTCCTCCAGGTTCACGGATTCAGCTCAGGGCTAACAACCCCGACTGGTAAAACAAAATTGTTACGGGAACAGCAATGTAGAATCCTTCTACATCTGAGTGTGACAGTATGGACAGACAGAGATGGAGGACCTTCGCTGCTGCCTTAAATTCCAGTGGTGTAATGGGCAGTAAGTAAGTGGGTAGTATGAGTTTGTGTCTATCTACTGTCTAGGAAAAGCTAATTAAGTTTAAGGAATGCTGTGATAAAATAAAGAAGGTAAGAGCTAAATAACACGATAATCACCACAGTCGTAAATCTATGTCTTACTACTCAACAATTAATTCTAATAATATAAATTTGCAATGTTAATGCACTAATCACTGGTCATTGTGGTTTAACGTGATTATCTGGGATAAGTTCCTTTTGCCACGAACACAGAATTTCAAAGTCTTTTAGTTGATGTAAACAGTGCAATTTCTCAATAGTGCTGTGAGCTGTCAAATGAAAGGCCAATGAGAGAGATCAATCAGAGCATTGACTGAAGCATTGCACTAATACACATAGTAGCAGAATTAATCCATACGACTAATCGTGTCTGCTTTGCCATTTGATCATGGCTGATTTATTTTCCCTCTCAACCTCATTCTTCCTGTAACCTTTGTCACCCTTACTAATCAAGACCCTATTAACTAGCACTTTAAATATGCCCAGTAACTTGGTTTTCACGGCCATCTATGACAATGAATTTCATAGATTCACCATCCTCTGGCTAAAGAAATTCCTCCTTATCTCTGTTCTGAAGGAACGTCCTAGTGCTCTCTGGTCCTGGCTCTTCCGCTACCGGAAACATCTTCTGTACGTCTACTCTATTGAGGCCTTTCAATATTCGGTAGGTTATGAATGAGACACCACCTCATTCCTTTGAACTCCAGTGGGTATAGTCTCAGGGTCATCAAACACTTCTCATAAAGGGAACATTATCTCATAAAGCCAACATTTTGCTGCAGAGCTGAAGCTAGTTGAATAAAAAAGGTTACACTTCAATGAATACAGGATGAAATTTGTTATATGAGGTGCAATTGTGAAATGTTGTCTCACACTGGGCAGAAATACACTGTCTCAAACAGACTCGTTTATTTTTGCAGCAAGTAATGTGCAAATTACATTGGTCTCCACCTTTCCTTTGGACTCATCATCTGTGTGGAGAGGCAGAGCCTGTTGCATGGGCAACAGCTTGCTCTCCACATCATACAGCCTGACTTGCGTATGCCAGCCAGAATGCAGCATCCATAGTCGACCCTGAGAAATCGAGGTCTATAATGTGTCATTTTAGATGATGGCATATGACCAGTTAAAGAAAAAGAATCACTTTTCACAACTGTATCATGACCACCTTTGCTGAACTATCTGAAGAATTACTAAGTTGACAATTAGAAAGCTTTGAGCTACTGTGGTCATATTCATAATGCCACTGTCTGTATTATTCCACAGCCTTTAAACTTGATGTCAATCCCACTTTCAGTCACTTTTTGAGACAACATTTGGAAGTTAGAACATACTGTATCAGCTACATTTTACTCAACAGCCTCTTCTCTGCTACATAATAAAAATAATAGTTTGGATTTGTCTTGAACAAATACATGAAGGCTTGGTCTACAATATGTGTGACTGCTAATTTTACCAAGATAATTATTTGTAAAACTTTTCCTACAATCGAGGCTAAATTTTGATGGTGTCCTTAATTTTGTTTTCTTATGATTCTTTTGTTTCATCACCTAAGTTACAAAGAAAGGTTGAACAAGTTGGGTCTTTATTCTTTGGAGCATAGAAGGTTGAGAGGGGACTTGATAGAGGCATTTAAAATTATGAGGGGGATTGACAGAGTTGACATGGATAGGCTTTTTCCATTGAGAGTAGGGGAGATTCAAATAAGAGGACATGAGTTGAGAGTTAAAGGGCAAAAGTTTAGGGGTAACATGAGGGGGAACTTCTTTACTCAGAGAGTGGTAGCTGTGTGGAACGAGCTTCCAGCAGAAGTGGTTGAGGCAGGTTCAATATTGTCATTTAAAGTAAAATTGGATAGCTATATGGACAGGAAAGGAATGGAGGGTTATGGGCTGAGTGCAGGTCGGTGGGACTAGGTGAGAGTAAGCGTTCGGCATGGACTAGAAGGGCGGAGATGGCCTGTTTCTGTGCTGTAATTGTTATATGGCTATATGGTTATATGATCAGTTCTGAGTGATCAGAGTTCAGAAGTCTGATTGCAGCTCTCCTGGAAACCAAAATCAGGTTTATTATCACTGACATACATTGTGAAATTTGTTGTTTTGCAGCAACAGTACAGTGCAATCATAAAAATTACAATAAGTAACAAAAGTAAATAAATACTGCAAAAGACACAAAAAGAAGGGTGGATTCACAGACCATTTAGTATTCTGATAGTAGAGGGAAGGAGCTACTCCTAAAACCCTGATTGTGGTCTTCCGGCTCCTGTACCTCCTCCCCAATGGTAGAAATGAGAAGAGTGCATGTCTCAGATGGTTAGGGTCATAATGATTGATGTCACTTTACTTAGGCTCTACCTCTTGAAACTCTCCTTGATGACAATAAAGGAGCTGACTGATTCCACACCCTCTGCAGGCGCAATCGGTCTGTGCATTGGAGCATCTATTCCAGGCAGTGATGCAAACAGTCAGAATGCTCTCCCCCGTATATCTAAAGGAACTAGCCAATTCCTAATCACACAAGATTGGGGAGGGGTTGGTCATTCACCAGGAGGGCAAGTCCTCCCCTGAGCCTTCATCTGCAGCTTACACGGCAGAATTTTGGAAATCACCAGTGTGCTTAGTGAAAAAACAGGCCTCTCAGATCAATGTCATATGGAACAAACTGTTTTTTTTCACACACAGGAATCCCGTACATACAGGAATGTTGGCAATGCTACACCAGGACATACTAAAATCCAGCCTCTCTGAAGCTTTCTTTGTTGCTGATGAAACTACATGGTGATGGTGTGGGTGGGGGAAGAGGTCAATCATATATTCAAATTTGGGTTTCTTTTCATATGCACAAGGCCTGTAATTAGAATGAAAAACCTACTTGCAACAGTACCAAACGCAGATAGCACTTAGAGACAGTAATGGGGAAAGAGGAAATGGCGGATGAACTGAATGAGCATTTTGCATCAGTCTTCACTGTGGAAGACACTAGCAGTATGGTGGAAGTTCCAAGTGTTGGAGGACTGAAGTGTGTAAAGTTACCTTAACTGGAGAGAAGGTTCTTGGGAAACTGAAAGGTCTGAGGTTAGGTAAGTCACCCCAGAGTTCTGAAAGAGGTGGCTGAAGAGATTGTGGAGGCATTAGTAATGATCTTTCAAGAATCACTAGATTCTGGAATGGCTCCGGAAGACTGGACACTTGCAAATATCACGCCACTCTTCCAGAAGGGAGAGAGGCATAAGGAAGGAAACTATAGGCCAGTTAGTCTGACCTCAGTGGTTGGGAAGATGTTGAAGTTGACTATTAAGAATGAGGTCTCAGAGTACTTGGAGGCATGTGATAAAATAGTCCGTAGTCAGCATGGTTTCCTTGAGAATGAAGGGCGACCTCATTGAAACGGATCGAATAGTGAAAGAGCTTGATAGTATGGATGTGAAGAAGATGTTTCCTATGAATGGAGAGTCTAAGACCAAAGGACGTAGCCTCAGAATAGATGGGTGTCCTTTTAGAATGGAGATGAAGAGGAATTTCTTTTGCTAGAGGGTGGTAAATCTGTGGAATTCTTTGCCATAGACAGCTGTAGAGGCTACGTCTTTATGTATATAAAGGCAGAGATTAATAGATTCTTGATTGGTCAGGGCATGAAGGGACATGGGGAAAGGGCAGGAGATTGAGACTGAAAGGAAAACTGGATGAAATGGTGGAGCAGACCCAATGGGCCAAATGGCCTAATTCTGCTCCTATATCTTATAGTCTTATAGGCACCATTCACAAGAAAAAAACATTAATTAAACATAAATCATACCCAATCTTTACAAGAAAGAATGTATTTAAAACAAAAAAATAAATAATTGGAGTCAAATGTGGTCAAAGTAGTTAAATTGTTGCTTAACTGTAGAGATTAGGGATGTGCAGTTTGGTTCAAGAACTGAATGGTTGAAGGGAAGTAGCTGCCTTGAACCTCATGCTGTGGGACTTTAGGCTTCTTTACCTCTTACATAATGATAGCTGCAAAAAGATGGCATGGTCTAGATGGGGGTGGGGGTGGAAATCTTTGATTATAGAAGTTGCGTTCTTGAGGCAGTGCCTCCTGTCCTCCTGTAAATACTTTTGATGATGGGCAGAGATGTGCCTGTGAAATACTTCACAAGTATTGGAATGAGTCCCTGCTCTGCAGCTTCTTACATTCTGTGGAATTCTCTGCCACAGCAAACTGTTGAGGCCAGTTCATTGGCTATATTTAAGAGGGAGTTAGATATGGCCCTTGTGGCTACAGGGGTCAGGGGGTATGGAGGGAAGGCTGGGGCGGGGTTCTGAGTTGGATGATCAGCCATGATCATAATAAATGGCGGTGCAGGCTCGAAGGGCCGAATGGCCTACTCCTGCACCTATTTTCTATGTTTCTATGTTTCTATTCCTGAGCACTCAAATTGCCATATCAGATCACAATGCAACCAGACAGGATACATTCATCTGTAGATCTGCAGAACTTTCTTGGAGTGTTTGGAGATGTGTCGAACCTCCTTATCTTGATAAGAATGTAAAGATGCTGGCAGGGCTTCCTCGTAAATGCATCCATATCTTGCACTCGGGATTGGTCATCATGTTGTCATAAAGACCTACCCTGCATCCCACCAATTAGCTGGAAGCTAACCACTTGCTAAAGGAATGGGTTGGGTGGCATGATGGATAAAATAATCAAATGCATTTTATGCGGCACTCTCCCAGTTGTGTGTCAACCGTAAGCTGGTCATTGGAAGATCTGTCCCAATTTTTCACGCTTACAAGGATGCAATTTTCACTTCAGGCAAGCCAGAGGGAGGAGCAACATTTACTTCTTAAGATTGTATTTGGGGGTCCTCTGTGAACAGTAGCTCATGAATTCAACCTACTTCTTGTTGGGCATTTTTACAGGTTAAGTATATTCAGGATTTGGGACTATTTGGCTTGTATGAAAATGAAAATCAGTCGTATTGGTGGTGTACTGTTGAGCTCAGCTGAAAGCCCACTTGTGTGCCATATAGGAATACAAATATAACATATTAAAACAATCCAACCCCCTGCATGGATATCTCTGAATCTGTCAACAGTATACTTGAACTAGTAACTCTTTGAATTTCATTCTTTCCCCAACAATTTCTTCCCTTAAAGACTGTGAGATAGTATATAGGGCAATGAAAAATGTTTGAAAAAATATTAAATGAAAGTTTAAAATGTAATATAAGTATAACTGTAATGATCCTCATCCCCTAAGGGTTGTTTCAATTCAATTGTAGCCCAACAACTTCCATCTGTTTGAACTTTACCATATGATGCTCTCAGCTTGCTGCAGGGTGATTGATTAGAGATGCTTTGATTTCTTTTATTGTGTTTGTGAATCTTGTCAAGATCTGTCATTTTCTCCCTTGCTATGGAAATTAAGATGTCACCATGCAATGATTTCTTTGTCTTGTGGAAAGTTTCTCAAAGTTATCATTGTCTGATGCTAACCAGAAGATATTCTTTGGCAAGGAAATAGTTGCTATTTTTTTTAAACAATGGCAAGAACAGTTGATAAGGAAAGAAGTTGGATTAATGTTCGTGCCCAAAGTAAGAGTGCGAGAGAGAGAGAGAGAGAGAGAGAGAGAGTGTGTGTGTGTGTGTGTGTGTGTGTGTGTGTGTGTGTGTGTGTGTGTGTGTGTAGTTGAAGGTGTGGGGAGAGGGAGTTAGTGCTGGTTTAGAACAAAGGCAAAAATAGTGCAGTGTAGGATAAATATTGAAAAGAGCTTTGTGTCCCTGGTTGTGAGTTCAATCTCCACTTCAGAGACTGAGCGTATAATCATGGTCAGAGATACAGCTAGAATTTCACTCATAAAATAATTGAATCAAGGGTTAAAGTTGAGTGTTAAATGCAACTAAGAACACCCCTAACTTGCATCATGTGTATTGTGCATTTCCCTATTCTCACAAAGGGCTCTGACAGTACTTATCATAAAAAACACATTTGATATTGCTGCAATCATATTGGACTCAAATATGTTACTGAGACATAACTAAGGGATGTGGGTGAGAAAACAGACCCTAGTAGAATGAGATATCTCCTCTGATTCTTCCTTAAGGGGAGATTTTTGAATTGTCTCAGTGATGGGGACTGTCTTACAGAAGGCATCAATAAATTCAGCCCTGATCTAACCATTGAGCTCTTTGGAGATGAAGCAACTTCCATGTTGATGAGTGAGAGTGTTTGGTGGAGGAGGTGTAAGTGTATCTGACCTGCTGAATACTTACAGAATTTTCTGTTTTTCGTATTAAGACTGAGAAGTCTGGTCATTTACTTCAATGTGGGCCAATGGTGCAGTCATGGATCTGCTTCCTCAAAGAGAAAACAGACTGAATTCAAACCTGGGTGCTGTCTGTTTGGAGTTGGCATACTCTCCCTATATTTCTATGAGTACCTGTAGTTTTTATATTTCCTCCCATATTTCAATTGTGTGCATTTGTGGTCACTTTAAGTTATCCCTAATGGGATGGTGAGTGATAGAATCTGGGAGGACTTGACTGGAAAACAGGTATAGTATTGTCAGTGAGGGAAATTAAGTTGCTTTGTGAGTTGGTGTGGACTTGATGGACCAATTGAGTTTTGTCAAGAAATTACAACACATGACTTTATCTTTCACCTTGAATGGGCCTTGAGTTTTGCAACTTTTGTAGGATTCCAACACACACTGGCAGTGCACATATGGCCAACAGTTTTCCTGAGCTCAGACCAACAATGGCAAAGGGTTTTACTCCCAAGAACATTTGCTGACACAAAGAGAGTGCAATAGTATCATGACTATATTCCTCTTCTAGTAATCCAGAGATCTGTATGCAAGTTCAAATTTCAATATGAAACTTCAAACTTAGATAGAAATTGACATCAATCTGAAGTATCATTAACATCCGATTTTTATGCTGATGCCCCTCAGCACAACAACATCTGTCATCTATACAGTATGTGACTCAAGCTTGACCTGTTTTTATCTGGCCTTGTATTTGTATTTGCGGTGGGCTTGAAACTCTGGCAGTACCACAATACTCAAATCCCAAGAAAGAGTGAAGGAAGGACCTTCGCCTTGTTTAAAGCATTTCTTATCTTGCCCATATCATTGATTGTGTGTGATGCTTCTTGAGTGTTGGGACTGGGTGACATGCCAGATCAGATGCAACAGCAGCCATGACTTAATCAGTGCAGTTAATAAGGGCTATTAACAATAATTCTAGCGCTTGGACTATACTGAGATTTGCCATTGAACATCGCCGAAGTAAAATCAAGTATAGCAGAATACTAGATAACTTGAGGTGCAACTGTTGCTGAATACTAATGGAATCCATAAACCATAGTACGTGTGAGAATCTGTGGAGCTGGAGGATGGGATTGCAACTATCTGCAATATTAGCCTGGAGAAGAAATTGTCCAGCACCATCTCGATGAATTTCCCCAAAGCAACTGCTTCCAAAACCTCATCTCACAGAGTACAGATGTGTTTCTGGGACTGTTAGAGCCTATGATTTACAGTTTGGAGATTGATTGAGTGATCCAGCACTTTGCTATCTCTGAGGAGATTCCAGGAAGTGAGTGGGTACGCGGACGGCCTTAATGTGAAGAAACTTCACGACAGGGTGCGAGCCAATGTTCAACTCCATTTCACCGGTTAAAGTATCCATTAATGGCCCATTAAAGCATCGAGGAAGATTGAGACATCGAGGCGAATGCAGAAGGTTGAGTAAGAGTTTCAGTGTCAACTGCCTTCCTTTTGATCACTGTCGAGAAGGAGTCTGTGAGTGGCCTGTCTCAGTGTGGCTCCTCCCTCACAGTAGCAATGAGAAGAGGGCATGTGTGGCGTGATGGGGTCCTTAATGATGGATGCCGCCTTTTTGAGGCATCGCTCCTTGAAAATGTCCCCGTAGCTGGGGTGGCTAGCGCCTGTGATAGACCTGACTGAGCTTAGAACTTTCTGTAGCTTATTTTGATCCTACATAGTGGTCCCTGCACCCAAAGTGTCTTTGGTAACATACAAATCTCTTCAAACTCCAAATGAAGTATAGCCACTGTCGTGTCTTCTTTCTAACTGCATTGGTATGTTGGGCTCACAGAGATGTTGACACCCAGGAACTTGAAATTGCTCCCACTTTCCACTTCTGATCCCTCTATGAGGACTGGTGTGTATTCCACATCTTACTCTTTCTGAAGTACACAGTCAATTATTTGGTCTTATTGACATTGAGTGGAAGGTTGTTGCTGATCTATCTCACTCCTATACACCTTCTCATCAGCATATGAAATTATGCCAACAATAGTTGTGTCATGCTGCAAGATGCTGGTCATTAAGGCAGCTCACCCAGCTCTTCCTGGGCACTGGCACGACTGTTGCCCTTTTGAAGCGGGTGGGAACTTATGACTGTAGCAATGAGAGATTGAAAATCTCTTTGAACACCCCCGCCAGATACTTCGCACAGGTTTTCACAGCCCCACCAGGTTCACCATCTGGGCCTTTCGCCTTACGAGGGCTCACCCTCTTGAAAGACAGTGTGACGCCAGCCTCTGAGACAGAGATCACAGGATCACTGGGTGCTGCCGAATCCACATAGCTGTAGTTTTGTTCTTCCTTTCAAAGCGAGCATAAAAGATGCTGAGCTCATCTGGGAGTGAAGCATCTCTACCATTCATGATGTTAGGTTTCACTTTGTAAGAATCAATGGCCTGCAAACCCTGTCAGAGTTCATGTGCATCTGATTATGCTTCTAACCTCAATCAGAGTTGTTCTTTTGCTCTTGAGATAGCCCTCTGTAAGCCATACCCGGCCTTTTCATATTGCCCTGGATTACTGGACTTGATAGCCACAGATCTAGCCCTCTGCAGACAACAAATCTCCTGGTTCATCCACGGCTTTTGAGTTGGGTATGTACAGTATGTTCTTGTAGGCACACTTCTCAAGTACCTCATTTTTTCCTACCTGCCTCTATCTGCGAGGCATCTCTTTTTCTTAACCAGTGTCTCAATATCTCTCAAAAACAAATATTCCCTAAGCTTAAACAACAGGAATTCTACAGATGCTGGAAATTCAAGCAACACACATCAAAGTTGCTGGTGAATGCAGCAGGCCAGGCAGCATCTGTAGGAAGAGGTGCAGTCGACGTTTCAGGCCGAGACCCTTCGTCAGGATTAACAGAAGGAAGAGTGAGTAAGGGATTTGAAAGTTGGAGGGGGAGGGGGAGATCCAAAATGATAGGAGAAGACAGGAGGGGGAGGGATAGAGCCAAGAGCTGGACAGGTGATAGGCAAAAGGGGATACGAGAGGATCATGGGACAGGAGGTCTGGGAAGAAAGACAAGGGGGGAGGGGGTACCCAGAGGATGGGCAAGAGGTATATTCAGAGGGACAGAGGGAGAAAAAGGAGAGTGAGAGAAAGAAGGTGTGCATAAAAATAAGTAACAGATGGGGTACGAGGGGGAGGTGGGGCCTTAGCGGAAGTTAGAGAAGTCGATGTTCATGCCATCAGGTTGGAGGATACCCAGACGGAATATAAGGTGTTGTTCCTCCAACCTGAGTGTGGCTTCATCTTTACAGTAGAGGAGGCCGTGGATAGACATGTCAGAATGGGAATGGGATGTGGAATTAAAATGTGTGGCCACTGGGAGATCCTGCTTTCTCTGGCGGACAGAGCGTAGATGTTCAGCAAAGCGGTCTCCAAGTCTGCGTCGGGTCTCGCCAATATATAAAAGGCCACATCGGGAGCACCGGACGCAGTATATCACCCCAGTCGACTCACAGGTGAAGTGTTGCCTCACCTGGAAGGACTGTTTGGGGCCCTGAATGGTAGTAATGGAGGAAGTGTAAGGGCATGTGTAGCACTTGTTCCACTTACACGGATAAGTGCCAGGAGTGAGATCAGTGGGGAGGGATGGGGGGAACGAATGGACAAGGGAGTTGCGTAGGGAGCGATCCCTGCGGAATGCGGGGGGGGGAGGAGGGAAAGATGTGCTTAGTGGTGGGATCCTGTTGGAGGTGGCGGAAGTTACGGAGAATAATATGTTGGACCCGGAGGCTGGTGGGGTGGTAGGTGAGGACCAGGGGAACCCTATTCCTAGTGGGGTGGCGGGAGTTTGGAGTGAGAGCAGATGTACGTGAAATGGGGGAGATGCGTTGAAGAGCAGAGTTGATAGTGGAGGAAGGGAAGCCCCTTTCTTTAAAAAAGGAAGACATCCCCCTTGTCCTAGAATGAAAAGCCTCATCCTGAGAGCACTGATCCACTGATGTCTACTATAAGCCTATTGACTCTCACAGCTATCTGGACTATTCCTCTTCTCACCCTGTCTTTTGCAAAAACGCCATCCCCTTCTCGTAATTCCTTCGTCTTCGCCGCATCTGCTCTCAGGATGAAGCTTTTCATTCTAGGATGAGGGAGATGTCTTCCTTTTTTAAAGAAAGGGGCTTCCCTTCCTCCACTATCAACTCTGCTCTTAAACGCATCTCCCCCATTTCACGTACATCTGCTCTCACTCCATCCTCCCGCCACCTCACTAGGAATAGGGTTCCCCTGGTCCTCACCTACCACCCCACCAGCCTCCGGGTCCAACATATTATTCTCCGTAACTTCCGCCACCTCCAATGGGATCCCACCACTAAGCACATCTTTCCCTCCCCCACTCTCTCTGCATTCCGCAGGGATCGCTCCCTACGCAACTCCCTTGTCCATTCGTCCCCCCATCCCTCCCCACTGATCTCCCTCCTGGCACTTATCCGTGTAAGCAGAACAAGTGCTACACACGCCCATACACTTCCTCCCTTACCACCATTCAGGGCCCCAAACAGTCCTTCCAGGTGAGGCAACACTTCACCTGTGAGTCAACTGGGGTGATATACTGCGTCCGGTTCTCCCGATGTGGCCTTTTATATATTGGCGAGACCCGACGCAGACTGGGAGACCGCTTTGCTGAACACTTACGCTCTGTCCGCCAGAGAAAGCAGGATCTCCCAGTGGCCACACATTTTAATTCCACATCCCATTCCCATTCTGACATGTCTATCCACGGCCTCCTCTACTGTAAAGATGAAGCCACACTCAGGTTGGAGGAACAACACCTTATATTCCGTCTGGGTAGCCTCCAACCTGATGGCATGAACATCGACTTCTCTAACTTCCGCTAAGGCCCCACCTCCCCCTCGTACCCCATCTGTTACTTATTTTTATGCACACATTCTTTCTCTCACTCTCCTTTTTCTCCCTCTGTCCCTCTGAATATACCTCTTGCCCATCCTCTGGGTCCCCCCCCCACTGTCTTTCTTCCCGGACCTCCTGTCCCATGATCCTCTCGTATCCCCTTTTGCCTATCACCTGTCCAGTTCTTGGCTCTATCCCTCCCCCTCCTGTCTTCTCCTATCATTTTGGATCTCCCCCTCCCCCTCCAACTTTCAAATACCTTACTCACTCTTCCTTCAGTTAGTCCTGACGAAGGGTCTCGGCCTGAAGCGTCGACTGCACCTCTTCCTACAGATGCTGCCTGGCCTGCTGCATTCACCAGCAACTTTGATGTGTATTCCCTAAACTTGTTATGCTTGCCTTTTATTCAGACAGGATCATACAAGCTCTGTACTCTCAAAATTTCACTTTGGAAAGTCTTGCACTTGCCTAGTATACCTTTGCCAGAAAACAACCTGCTCCAATCCACACTTACCAGATCCTTTTTGATACTATCACAATGGGCCTTTCTCCAATTTAGAATCTCAACCCAATGACCAGACCTATCCTTTTCCACAATTAACCTAATACTAATGGTATTATGATCACTAATTGCTAAGTGTTCCCCTACTGTCACCTGTCCTTTTTCATTCCCTAAAAGGAGATCTAGTATCACACTCTCTCTAGTTGGGGCTTGTTTGTACTGATTAAGGAAACTTCCCTGAATACATTTGACAAATTCTTTTCCATCCAGCTCTTTTACAACATGGGAGTTTCAGTCAATATGTGGAAAGTTAAAAAAAAAATCATCCACTATAACGATGTTATATTTCTTGCAACAGTCTGTGATAATAATGATAATTATAATGAAAATAATGATATAGTCCTATTAATGTGGTCATCCCTTTCTTATTCCCCAGTTGCACCTACATAGCCTCAGTAGACAAGCTCTCCAGTCTGAGCACTGCCACCCTGTGTAGTAATGCCAAGCCTCCCCTCTTCCACTCTATTATGCCTAAAATAACAAAGCCTTGAAACATTGAGCTGTCAGTCCTCCCCTCCTGCAACCCAGTCTCACTAATGTCTACAATGTCATAATTCCGCATGCTGATCCATCCCCTAAGCTCAATCACCTTTCCTAAAATAGTCCTTGCATTGAAATACTGTATGCACAACTTAGAACATTAGTCCCACCATGCTCAATCAACCTTCCGATTCCTGACTTTGTATGCAGGTTTAACAACATATTTCTCCACAACCTCTCTAATATCTGTTCTTGTGCTTTGGTTCCCATCTCCCTATAACTCTAGTTTAAGCCCCTGCGTAGCAGGAGCAAATCTTCAAACCAGGATATTTGTCCCCTTCCAGTTCAGGTTCAAACATTCACATCAGTACAGTACCACCTTCCTTGGAAGAGAGCCCAATGATCCAAAATTCTGAAGCTATTCCCCTACACCTTCTTGTTAACCACATGCTAAGCTGCATGATCTTCATATTTCTGGTCTCGCTGGCATATGGTACAGGTAGAAATCCTAAGGTCACAACCCTGGAGGTCCTGTCCTCCCTGAACTCACTTTGCAGGACCTTGTTACCCTTCCTACCAGAGTTATTGGCACCATGTGGACCACAAGCTCTGGTTGTTCACCCTCCCATTTAATTCTGTGGACTCAATCTGAAGTATACCTGACCCTGGCAGCCAGAAGGCAACCTACCATCTGGGAATCTCTTTCTCGACCACAGAACCTCCTTTCTGTTCCCCTACCCAATGAATCCACTATCACTACAGTTCACCACTTCTGCCCCCTCCCCTTCCCTCCTGAGCCACAGAGTCAGGCTCAGTGTCAGAGACCTGACCACCATGGCTTTCCTCTGCTAGTTTATTCCCCCCAACAGTATCCAAAATGGTATACCTGATATTGAGGTAAATGGCCACAGGGGTACTCTGTACTGTCTATCAATCCCCTTTCCCTTTCTTGATGGTCACCCAGTTACATGTCATAGTCATAGTCATAGTCATAGTCATACTTTGTCGATTCCGGGGGAAATTGGTTTTCGTTACAGTTGCACCATAAATAATAAATAGTAATAGAACCATAAATAGTTAAATAGTAATATGTAAATTATGCCAGTAAATTATGAAATAAGTACAGGACCAGCCTATTGGCTCAGGGTGTCTGACTCTCCAAGGGAGGAGTTGTGAAGTTTGATGGCCACAGGCAGGAATGACTTCCTATGATGCTCTGTGCTGCATCCCAGAGACTCATTTCACCGAGATGCAGCACAGAGCGTTATAGGAAGTCATTCCTGCCTGTGGCCATCAAACTTTACAACTCCTCCCTTGGAGGGTCAGACACCCTGAGCCAATAGGCTGGTCCTGGACCTTGGGTGTAAATAGCTCCCTGTATCAACTGTTCAATGACCTGGTGTCCCAAATTATCTGAAGTTCATCCAGGTCCAGCTCTACTACCTTAACATCGTCTGAAAGAAGCTGCAGATGCTTCACTTCTTCCAGGTGTAGTCATCAGGGACACTGGAGGTTTCCCTGTGCTCCCACATCCAACAAGAGAATCATTCCCACTACCCTGCCTAGCATCCCCACTGCAAAAAGAAAGAAAGAAAAAAAGAAAAATTAAAGGAGCAAAATTACCTACAGCCTTTGTCTCCCTTCACCGAACCCTGCATGAACCAAGCCTAAACTCCCCACCCTAACGCTGGTCCACTCACACAATGCCCACTCTGCTTAAACCTAATTTCTTTTTTATTGTATGTTGGTCAAGTGCCTAATTATGCACAATCCAACATCTCCAAGAGAACTTTGGCATGCAGAATGTCCTGACCGACTCCATACACTTCTTTTGAAATCTCTCTCCCACTAGGCAATCCAATGTCTCCAAGGGAATTGTGGTGCACAGAATGTCCTGACTATCTCTGCTTGCTTCTTTTGAAATCTCTCTCCCACTACATAATCCAATGTCTCCAAGAGTGGTAGAATATCCTTACTGCCCCCCACTCTTTTTTTTTGAAATCTCTTTCCTGCTATACAACCTAACATCTCCAAGGGAACTGTGGTGCACAGAACTGTGGGACAGTATCCAGCACTGTTGTAAGTTTAGAACCCATGTCCACGAGAAACTGGATGAACTCAGAAAACTGAATTTATTATCTTTCAAGCAAGCAAATACTGATAATCAATTGAAATTTTAACTTAAAAATAGCAATGGAAAAAATTGTAGCTTAAAAACATATGTGACAGTTAACAGCAGAAACCTTTTTTCATAAAAACTGCTTCTTTAAATAAATCCATTTCATAAATCATATAAAAATAAATACAGATGTTTCATCAGGCAAGTTCAGTAATGCGTTTCGTGCCACACTCTTCATGCTTAATTTGTCTAAAGTACAATCACACTTCATAAATCGTGCGATATATTAATCCACATATGGAAATAAAATACTATGTGTAAATGATAAAATCTTGAAACTTTAACACCTGTCCTTCAATGGCACTGTAATTATGTTACTTGAGATGTGTTGCAATCATAGTTCAGACCGTTAACAACAACATTTATCTGAATAATAAAATGAAAAATATGCAAAGGTGCTTCATAGGCTTTTTACCCAAACAGTTTGTTGCAGTGTTTGACGTATTGTTGGGGATACCTGTTAAAAGTTCGAAGTAAGTTTGTTACCAAAGTATATATATATGTTACCATATATTACCCTGAGATTCATTTTCTTGCTCACATTCATATTAGAATAAAGAAATACAATAGAATCAATGAAAAACCACAAACAAGCAAAGACTGACAATCAATGTGCAAAAGAAGACAAACTGCAAATTTTAAAAGATAATACTGATAAGCTAAGTTATAGAATCCTTCAAAGTGAGTTCATAGGTTGTGGAATCAGTTCAGAGTTGGGGTGAGTGAGATTATCCACGTTGTTCAGGAGCATGTGTGTATGTTCTAATACAGACATTGCACAATATATAAGAGACATGTTCATTTTTGAATTGCAATCGTGATTTTCAGTAAAGTTTTCATCATAAGCATACTTTGGATCTAAATTTTCTTTCTGTCCAGATGATGCAGTGTTTGATTGGTTATTAAAGTTGGCCCAGTCTCACTGGCACCAAGTATATGTTGTTGCACAGATTTAATCATTGATTGCTCCGATGACACCTAACACCTCCTGATGACAGCACAGATACAAATGCAAAAGGAATCATGTGGCAATAATTTGCACAGGGACAGATTACTTAATTCACAGGAGAAGGTCCAAAATATTAACCAATTACTGATTCTTCTGAGGAATTTTAAAATACCAGAAGAGTAGCAGAATAAACCTCAGGAGACGATAAAAGGAAATCACAGAAGGTTCAGGATTCACACTGAAATGAAAGAACAGTTAATTTGCCAGAACACAATAAACAATAGATTGAAAACTTGGTGAGCAATGTTGGATAAAAGAAGGATATGCTCTTTCAAGAGGGTCCACTATTGAATGGTAGAGCAGACTCTATGAACCAAATGGACTATTTCTCTTATTATGTATTGTAGTCTTACAATAAGACGAAACTGAAGAGATTGGAAATATGAAATGAAAACAGAAAGTGATGGCATACACTCAGCAGGGCTTGCAGCATCTGTGGAAAGAGAGGCGAAATGAACGCTCTGATGAAAAGTCTTTAACTTGAATATCCTTTTCTGTTTCTATAGAGGTAGCATGACCTATTGTGTATTTCCAACATTTTCTGTTAACAGTTAATTGCCTATACAGATGAATAAAATTAGAATGCTTTCATTTGCTGCTAATTTGCTTCAGACAATTGATTACTATAGAGACAGTTTCACAAAAATTCACACACAACATATGAGTAACACACAAAATACTGGAGAAACTCTGCAAGTGAGGCAGCGTCTGTGAAGGGGAGAAAACAGCTGACGTTTCAGGCCAGGATCCTTCATCAAGCCCTAATTAAGGGTTTTGACCTGAAACATCAACTGTTCATTTTCCTTTACAAAAGCTGCCTACTTACTGAGTTCCTTCAATATTTTGTGTACACAGTATGTATACATGTTATCCATTGGTTAATCAGGGCAGCTATTTATTTGGGGAAACCATTAAGGAACTAAACTAAATCGAGGAAGTAGCTGGGATTTCCTTCATTTATTTGGGGCATACCGCTGCTTAATTGGGGCAGAAAACTGTTGCCGAACAGTTCCCAACTAGTATCAATAGCAAGCACTTGCAAGGCTGTTGGACACTACACCATGGTTAGAACTAACAGTGCTTAAATAGCGTGAGTTGTGTATGTCTGTGTTTAAAACAGTAATTTTGGTCATTGATAGTTGGTGAGTAAGAGCAGTAAGATAATTTTGGATTAGATTAGATTATGAGGACACGCAGTCCTCTTTTATTGTCATTTAGTAATGCATGCATTAAGAAATGATACAAAGTTCCTTCAGTATGATATCACAGAAACAGAAGACAGACCAAGACTAAAAAACTGACAAAAACATAAATATAACATAGAGTTACAACAGTGCAAAGCAATACCGTAATTTGATAAAGAACAGACCATGGGCACCATAAAAAAAAGTCTCAAGGTTTCTTGAAAGTCCCATCATCTCACGCAGATGGTAGAAGGAAGAAAACTCTCTCTGCCATGAACCTTCAGCACTGCAAACTTACCGATGCAGCACCCTGGAAGCACCCGACCACAGCTGACTGTTGAGTCCGTCTGAAAACTTCAAGCCTCCGACCAGCCCTCCGACACCGAGCACCGAGCACCATCTCTGCCGAGCGCTTCGATCCCGGCCCCGGCCACCAAGCAACAGGCAAAGCCGAGGAACCGGGGCCTTCTCCTCTGGAGATTCTCGACCGCACAGTAGCAGTGGCAGTGAAGCGGGCATTTCAGAAGTTTTTCCAGATGTTCCTCCGTGCTTCTCACATCTGTCTCCATCAAATCAGAATTGTGCACGGTACCCTAATTAACAAATACAGATATCATTCACCGGAGAGGCTGCGTGTGCTGTGTCGTGCCTCCATCTTCTCCTCCCCCTTTAGAACTGTTTTGCTCACTACAGTTTCAAGCAATGCAGGCGTGGAGATGCTGGGAACATCCGGGAGTGAAAATGAAACAATTTCATTACTTCAACAAGTTAGGAATTATGAAGGTATTGATAATCATCTTGAATTTTACAATGAAAATGAAGATTTGGAGGATGCAATCGTCTAAAGCATTGCATGGAGGCAGTATATTATCTGTACTAGGTGTCTGCACTGATTTTGTTCATTTACAGTCAATCAAAAGAATGCGTCTCTATACACTGGATGAATTCATCTGTCAATAACTTTAAAAACTAGTACACAGTTTTATAGTACTATAAAGGTATTGGTAGTGTTCTAATTCTGTATTTTTTTAAGTACATTAACTGTTACTCAGTTAGGTGGTAATTTGTCTTTTTTATACCTTTTTAACTATTTCCATGAAATTTCGACTAATTGGGGCAGCCACTTAATTAGGCGAAAATGTACTGATCCCAGTGTGTCCCAGTTAACAGGATCCACTGTAGTTAAAAAGGTTTTTGCATGGAACTTGACAACCAGCACTATTGCAACCGGAGGTACTGTCAATCCTTTCCCATTTCATGTTGATTAGTTTTACCAAGTTTGTATTTAAATTTAATACTTTATTGCCCCAGTAATTTTTTTTCACCCCCGTGTTAGTCCTTTTGTTCCATTTCTCAATGTGAACTTGCAGAGAATTCAGACTATCCACCCTGTTGTCAGCTACTTTCAAAACTCTGGCAGCCTGAGGAGGCTCTCAAGCTTCTGCTTTCAATTTCCTTGCCCGCCCACCACAGTCTCAGCTGACCTGCTTTGCTCCTTCATGTGCAATGCCTACAGGCACCTATTTCCCTGCTGCCTACTCTACTGCCACTGGCCCATCACGCTCAGAGGAACCTTTTTCTCTGCTCGCAACTCAGTCTCTGCATTGCCTGCAAACCACTCTACTTTGTGCTGGTTTTGCTCTCCAAGCTGATTGCCCTTTGACATGACTTACTTTAAAATTATATTTCCAAATTCCCTGGCCATGGTCTGTCTTTGCCTCAGGAATATTTGGCTGTATGTTTCAACTAATATTCTATTCTTCATATTGAATCAGTGAACACTTTGTTTCCAAGTTCATTGACTAAATAGTCCATTGGCCCCAGTCCATATGACTTCCACCTACCTTGCTTCGTTTTGTTTCCGCTAAAACCCTTGTTGATTTAGGCCTTCCTCCAGCTTTCCTATTTCCAGCGTTTTTGTTTCCCAATGGCACATTACTGTATCAGGCTCCACCTCTATGTGGTTACATCCTTCACCTGGTGTAATTTTAGTCCAGTCCTACTCTTCATAAGACCATATGAGCTTAAGACATAGGAGTAGAATAAAGCTATTCGGCCCATCAGTCATCTCTGACATGGTCGATTTATTATCGCCCTTTCAAACCCATTCTCCTGCCTTCTCCCCGTTATCTTTGGCCACGTTATTAATCAAGAACCTATCAACCTCCACTCTAAATATACTCAATAACTTGGCCTCCCCAGCCATCTGTGGCAATAAATTCTATGGATTCACCAGCCCCTTGAAAAGAAATTCCTCCTCATCTCTGTTCTAAAGGGACATTCTTCAATTCTGAGGCTGTGCCCTCTGATCCCAGACGGTTCACTATGGGAAATATCATCTCCATGTCCACACAATCTAGGCCTTTCAATATTTAATAGGTTCCAAATGAGGTCCCCTTTCATTCTTCAGAACTCCAGCAAGTACAGGCCCAGGGTCACAAAATGCTCCTCATACATTACCATACTCTAAGAATGTGACGCCAGTGAACAAAGCTCCTAAGGATGACATCTTCCAGACAGGGCATGAGGCAACTCTTTTCACTCCATTTGCATCTTTATTTTTACTTCAGATGTAGTTCTGCTACTATTGGAGCGTTTTACCTACATTCTGGTGGTTTGCTTTTGGGTTGATCGGGTGATCAATACCTTGCTGTATCCGAGAGGTTACCACGAGGCTGCAAGCAAAGCGTGTGGCATGGACGCCAGGAAGCCAGGAGACAGGGCATGAGCCCATGATTGACTGCATTTCTCACCAATCTTGCTGATTAAAGTGCCAAGGAAGATTAAAATCATCGAGGCGGGTGAGGAGGTGAGTGAGTGTTCAGCACCAGCTATCGGCATCTTGCCCATTGCTGCTGGAGGAAGGTATCTGTGTGTAACAGTCTCTCTCTCCCTTCGCTGAGGGAAGGTTCTTTCTTTTAAGTGATCTCTCTCTCTCTCCCTCGGCACTGTCGGGGGATGGTTCTGGAGCGAGGTTTAATTGATGTGGTTTGCAGATTAGACTCTAATTCATGTTATGATGTCGTCTATTTTTCTGGTCACTTCTTTCCTTTTGTTGCTGTTTTCTGAATCAGGACAGCCTGCAGATAATCAACAGTGAGCTGCCTTTTGACTTTGTGTTTTATATTCTGTTTGCACTAATGTTTTTTTGCCATTTCACAACTTATTTCTTTTTGTGCGTGGGAGGAGTGGGTTGGGGGGGTTGATGTATTTTCTTCGAATGCATTCCATTGTTCTTCTTTGTTTCGTGGCTGTCTGTGTGAAAGTGAATCTCAGGGTTGTATACTGCATACATACTTTGATAATAAATATACTTTATGTTATGATTGTGTACAACTATATATCAATTAAATTAAAGTACACACACAGGTAATGGCTTTAACGGGTGTATTCACATTGCCGCGGGAGAGAGAGAGAGAGAAAACAATGTTCATGCATAGACAACAGCGCATGTGCAGACAACAGATCAATATGTAGATATAAGGGGAGGTTCATTGCTCTACAGGAAATAGATCCACACATTATACTTCCTCCTCCTTTAGATTAATGCAGCATGTATTATGTATATGCACAAAATATCTTATTTCCCTTTCATAAACCCATATTCCAAATAAACATTCTTTCAACAATAACAGTCCATAACTAACTTCGCAGTTCTAAACCTTCAGTCCTTTGGGTGGCACTCTGTTTCTTACAGGATAGCGCCTCAGGACCTGTGAAGTGGGGTCATATTTGGCAGGTGTCTTGTCAACGATACCATTCTCGTCGTGTCTCCGGACCTATGGAGTGGCATCAGGTTTGCTAGGTGTCTTATCTGAGACAACGTTCTTGGTTTCCCATGTCATGTTGCTATCAGTGGTATGATCATCATTGAGAGGTAAATCCATTGACTGTGTTGTGTCTGTCTTGATGGATACAATTGACTCGGTATGTTCTTCACTTGAGCATTCAGTGCTTAGTCCACTTGACATCTCCATGTCTGATGTCCAACACCCACTGTATATATCAGTGGTCCAGTTCTTGTAGCTATCCTATGGGTGTCCACTTGTGTTCTTGGTAATCACGCACTAGGACTTCCTGTCCAATCTTGGAGCTCCTTGCTGCTTCACTTGGGAACTGGCCGAACTATTTATTCTGTATTTCTCTCTGCAGGGCTAGTTTCAGGAGGTCTATGCGAGATCTTAGATTTCTACTCATGAATAACATTGCAGCTGTTTGATTTGTTGTCGCATGAACAGAGTTCCAATACACAAAAAGGAAGTTGTCCACCTTGTGCTATAAAGAAATATCCTCCTTTTCCATTGCTTTAATGGACTTCTTGATGATTTGGATAAACTTTTAGCTAACCCATTTGTTGCTGGGTGGCAAGGAGCTGACTTGAAAAGCGAGGAGTTAAATGATGCCATTTTTCTTTGAGAACAATTGGAATTCTTCTGACCTGAATTGTGGTCCGTTGTCACTCACAATTTGTTCTGGTAAGCTGTTTCTAGTGAAGATAGTCTTCAGAGCGGAGACAGTCTTTGCGGACGTGGTTGATTTCATTGGTATAACCTTCGGTCTCTCAAATGAGCATCCAGAACAATCAGAAATATGGAGTCCACAAATGGCCCAGCAAAGTCAATATGTACTCTTTGCCGTGGTGAAGACGGCCACTCCCAAGGGTATAATGGTGCCTGTGGGGTGCACTTTGAACTCTTTGATCAAGTCTTCGATCTGTTTATCTATTGCCTTCTCAAACACCTTCTGATTAGCATTAAATGGCTGTGACAGCCTCTGTTTAGTACTACCATTTGGGCTGCAGGTGTCTGTTGATGCCACACTGAGAGTTATGATTGAGCGCTGGTCTAGTTAGATTTTTCTCAACCATTCACATCCGAAAAGTGTTGGCCCTTCCCCTTTCAATGCATAAAGCTCTAACTGTTGTGTTTGGCCTCCGTACATCACATTTACTTTCATTTTGTCTTTGGGAAACACTTCCTTGCCTATATAAGTCTTTAGCACCCACTGAGATCTTCTCTAATGGTAACTTAGAAATCAGTCTGCTGTGGTCAGCCTATGGAATTATGGGCCAAGCTGACCCTGTATCCAGCTCCATTTTCAGTTTTACGCCAGATACATCTATTGTAATCCAGAAGGTTTTCTGATCTGCTTCAGTTATACTATGCAGTTCTAGGCATGACAGTTCACTTTTGTCAGACTCTATGTTGTCTGATTTGGTTTTACATTTAGCAACTTTATGCATTTGCTTAGTTTTGTGTTTGAGACTTTTCAATGAGTTGTGCTTTTTGTCTGCCTAGCACATTCTTTCTATGTGACCTTGTCTGTGACACTTCCTGCAGACATTTTCTTTGAACCATCAGTTATTTGCATCATGGGAGGATTTGTCACATTGATAGCAGCTTTGGCTTTTTGCGTCATACAAGGACATTTTGTGTATTTCCCATTCTAGCCTCCTTTTCTGTACTTCTGCTGCATCTGTGTTGCAGTCTCTACTGATATTGCAGTGGTCAATTCCCGTTCTAAGGTTAGTTCTCTTTCGGACAGTAGCCTCTTTTGAGTGCTTTGACTATGCATGCCACATACAAACCTGTCTCTAATGCATCAAAAGTCCATCTCGAAAGTCACAGTCCTGGGAATGTTTGCACGGTTCTGTAATGTATTCTGAAATGTTTTCATCTATTGACTAGTTTCTTTTGTAAAATCTAAATCTCTCAGCTATTACCATGGTTAAGGGCTCAAGTGATTTAGTAAAGTTGTAACAATTTCATTGAATGCCTTGCTCGCTGGTTTTACAAGGATACTAAATTACGTAAGAGACTGTATGTTCTTGCACCCATTAAGCTAAGGAGCGTGGAGGCTTTCAATAGCTTCTCCACGTTGTTCACATTACAATACAGATCCATCCTCTCAGTATATGACTCCCAGCCTTAGTTAGTGCTATTAAATTTGTCAACCTTCCCGACTGAAGCCAGTGCCATGTTACTTTCACTTTAAATTCACTGCATCTTTCGCCATGTGCTATGCTGTATTCATGCATTTGTTAGCGTCCCTGACAGCCTTCTCTGTACTGTTTAACTATTGCTGTTTGTCTCGTAACTCTTGGTGCAGTTCGTGATATATTCTGACATTCAGGTTCGTACTTGTCGCCAATTTGTTGTGTCTGTGCACAACTACATATCAATTGAATAAAAGCATGGGTGCAGGTAATGGCTTTAATTGGTGTATTCACACTGCAGTGAGCAAGAGAGAGAGAGAGAGAGAACAATGTGCATGCATAGACAACAAATCAATACATAGTGCTAAAGGGGAGGTCATTGTTCTAAAGGAAATAGATCCATACATTACACTTTGAATTCTTTGAACCCTTTTATTCCTCAGATCATTCTCCTGGCCCTCCTCTGAACCCTCTCCAAATCCAGCACATCCTTTTTTAGATAAGGGGCTCATGCTCAGATTTTAACTTTGCCATAGCATTTCAGTATTATAACCCCCTTCAGGCCCAGATACAATTCCTCTGCCTATATTATTGACACCCTTCTGGATGAAACCAGCCTAATAATTTTCCTCTAATCCTATCAGGAGATTAGTGTGCAAACTTAAAGCACACGGTATTGGGGGTATGTTATTGATGTGGATAGAGAATTGGTTGGCTGACAGGAAACAAAGAGTGGGAATAAACGGGACCTTTTCAGAATGGCAGGCAGTGACTAGTGGGGTACCACAATGCTCAGTGCTGGGACCCCAGTTGTTTACAATATATATTAATGACTTAGACAAGGGAATTAAATGCAGCATCTCCAAGTTTGCGGATAGCACGAAGCTAGACGGCAGTGTTAGCTGTGAGGAGGGTGCTAAGAGGATGTAGGGTGATTTGGATAGGTTAGGTGAGTGGGCAAATTCATGGCAAATGCAATTTAATGTGGAAAAATGTGAGGTTATCCACTTTGGTGGCAAAAACAGGAAAACAGATTATTATCTGAATGGTGGCCGATTAGGAAAAGGGGAGGTGCAACGAGACCTGGGTGTCATTATACACCAGTCATTGAAAGTGGGCATGCAGGTATAGCAGGCGGTGAAAAAGGTGAATGGTATGCTGGCATTCATAGCAAGAGGATTCGAGTACAGGAGCAGGGAGGTACTACTGCAGTTGTACAAGGCCTTGGTGAGACCATACCTGGAGTATTGTGTGCAGTTTTGGTCCCCTAATCTGAGGAAAGACATTCTTGCCATAGAGGGAGTACAAAGAAGGTTCACCAGATTGATTCCTGGGAAGGCAGGACTTTCATATGATGAAAGACTGGATTGGCTAGGCTTATACTCGTTGGAATTTAGATGATTGAGGGGGGATCTTACTGAAATGTATAAAATCCTAAAGGGATTGGACAGGCTAGATGCAGGAAGATTGTTCCAGATGTTGGGGAAGTCCAGAACTAGGGGTCACGGTTTGAGGATAAAGGGGAAGCCTTTTAGGACCGAGATTAGGAAAAACTTCTTCACACAGAGAGTGGTGAATCTCTGAAATTCTCTGCCACAGGAAACAGTTGAGGCCTGTTCATTGGCTATATTTAAGAGGGAGTTAGATATGGCCCTTGTGGCTAAAGGGACCAGGGGGTATGGAGAGAAGGCAGGTACAGGGTTCTGAGTTGGATGATCAGCCATGATCATACTGAATGGCGGTGCAGGCTCGAAGGGCCGAATGGCCTACTCCTGCACATATTTTCTATGTTTCTATGTTTCTTTGTTACGATCCCTAAATTTTCAGCTGGCCTTATTGACCCATTCTTAGCTATGTTTGTTGGAACATATTTTATCTAAAAGTCTTACTTTTTAGTGATCATGAAACTTCAAAGCGTGGGTCTTTCCTGTCTCCAAGAACAAAGATATTTAGCTGCAGTGTCAGTAAGCCTCTTTCTCCCGGCAGGAGATCTTTCTAAATTCCAGAAACGTGCTGTTTGGTGTAGGATGACTGGTACTTCGTCATACTTAGAGCTAATACTGGGCACCAATTTAAATGTGCCTGTTTGAATTTGTCTTTCTCATTCTGTTGCCAAATTTCAACTTTTTATTATGTTAGCTATTTGCTCTAATTTAGGAAAGCAAAATCACACCATCCCATAATTTTTACTGGAATTGAACTGCAAATCCAAGAACTGATATAATCAGGTTCTTGGATGAGATGCAAAGCTGAGGCTTTCTCAGGTCGATAATTTCGTCCCATACCATTAAAGAAGCACTAAACAGTTTCTCAAAATTATATAATTCATCCAAAATGGACTCTTGTTGTTATTTCATTCAGTAAGAACTTGCTGTGCAGAAATCGACCATTGCATTTATTGCCTTACTGCTTCTCAGAAAACCGTATTTGACTTTGAAACCTAGTTATAGGTCATGAAAGATGTTATATGAAAGTAAGCTTTTTTTGTTTTCCTTTTTTATATTTTTGTAGATTTGTTCTTAGCTGAGACAACAATTCCAAATAGAATAGCCAATCATATTTGGTTTTCAAAGAATAATATGAATCTTCTGGTAAGGTAGTGGCATGCTCGGATGCATTGACTTCTTCTGGGCCAACCAATGGCGTTATGGTATTTTAAAACATATTTTTTATGATTGCAAGAGCCTGATGGACATTAAGAATATAAAGTACCGCAGACCCATCCCATAAGCAAATTGCTTCTTAGTGGAGAACTGAAGGCACTGGACTTGGCGTAGATCATGCTGCTACCTGCAATGGGCATCAGAGTGGGTATGCAAAGGCGGGGTGCAGCTTAATAGCGAGTGATCGTCTTACTCATTTTTCTTGTGATTGCCAGACACTGTTGGACATTGTTCTGAAAGCCATACTGACTGGCTTATTGGTGAATGGTAGAGGTGGGCAGCAGGGAGCTGCATGTCCTCAGTCGTAGTGAGGACTAGTCCTCAAGCCATGGTGTCACCTGTTTGCAGCCACCCAGGAGAGAGCCTTTGGAGTGCTGGAGTCAGTGCTGCTCTCCAGTGTTTGCTCAGCAGAAGACAAGATGTATTGTGTTTAACTGCACACTGCTGCAACATTCATGGACCCAGGGATTTGAACTATACATTGCTTTGTGTGACTGTATTTTACTGCTGTCTTATATGTGCTATGTGTGCCTTGTGCTGGGTATGACTTTGGTGCTGTGTTTTTCACATTGGCCCTGGAGTATTAAACTTGAAGTTGAACTAATTTGACAGTCAAAACTAAACAACAGAATAAAATCTCAGGATTAGCATTTAATAAAATTGGAAAAGTGGGGGAAGGGGAGGGCTATTGCTTTGCTGCTGCTTGTGTGTGGGAGCGGGGAGTGGGGGGCTTCGGGGGTCTAATATTTTTACTGTCACTCACTCTTTAGGGCACTCTTCTGTTTTCGTGGATGCCTGCAAAGAACAATAATATCAGGTTGTATATTGTATATATTCTCTGATATTAAATGGAACTATTGAATATTATGCCTTTAGTTAGTCTGAGTCAGTTGCTATACATAGTGTTATTTATTGGTATAAATCATCATCAGTCTGTAGGTGTAGGTCTCTCAGTCTATTTCCAATATCTATTCTCATGTAATTGTGAAGGAGTTTCTGAACTCATATCCAGCTCCATGGTATTTATTTGTACCCTGATGCTGAAGTTAGTTCCACTGACTTCAAGTTCAGCGATACTATGGTGTATTTGTGGTTTTACGTGGATTAATTTCTCAAATGCATTTTCCATTACCTCATATTTTAACTTCTAATGAAGGATTAGTTAAAATGATATGAAACGAGACAAAAGGACAAAATGACGTTGATAAAAAAAATGACAGGACAAGACCATCAGGATAAATACTGAAGTTATTTAAAGTGGAATTAGGTGGCATGATGGAAGCAATGTTGCATTAGAGTGATTAGCTTGTGGAGTTAACAACCCCCTTCCAAAGCTAAAAGCAAACTGCTGGAAGAACTCAGCAGGTCATACAGCATCAGTGAAGGATAGTTGGCGTTTTAGATTGAACCCTGCACTAATGTGAAAAAAACCTCCCCCCCCCCCCAATCCCCTTTAACCTTTTTATTCATCACTTTAAACATATGCCCTCTGGTCTTAGATGATGCATTCCTTACCATACATATACCTCTCATATTGCTTTCCATTCAGTTGTAAATAGGAATACTGCACCACACAAAACACAAATAAATTACCTTAAGGGTAAAGTACTGTAATAATCTCAGTATGCCACAGGTTTGACCAGAAATCATTCTATGTAATGGAATATAAGGCATTCAGAGGAAAAGGTACAGGAGGTTGAATACCTGGACAACTAAACTTAAACACGGCCTCTTCCCCACTGCTATCAGAATGCTTTCTGATCCTCTTCCTGTAGTTCTACATTGTACATTGTGAGCACGTTGCCAAGTGGTTAAGGCATAGGACTAGCTACCTGAAGGTTGTGAGTTCGAGCCCCAGCCGAGGGAACGTCTTGTGTCCTTGAGCAAGGCACTTAATCACACATTGCTCTGCGACGACCCTGGTGCCAAGCTGTATGGGTCCTAATGCCCTTCCCTTGGACAACAATGGTGTCGTGGAGAGGGGAAACTTGCAAGCATGGGCAACTGCTGGTCTTCCATACAACCTTGCCCAGGCCTGCGCCCTGGAGAGTGAAGACTTTCCAGGCGCAGATCCATGGTCTCACAAGACTAACAGATGCCTTAAAAAATATTGTCCATTACTGTCACTTCAGCATTTCTTTCTGCGTCACCATTTGCATTATTACACATTGCACCATTCTGATGCTTTCGCACGCAAAACTGTATTTATTGTCGTAGTTGTTATTACCATGCATAATATTTCCATTATGAGCTTCACATGAACAAGAAATTATTTGCAGTCTGCTGTATATGACAATAAACTAATCTGGATCTCAATCTCAATCTCAGTCTCTTGAGCAGCTTTGCATCATTTAAATAGTCATGCATTCCATTGCATTCCACACCCTTCCACATCCAGCTGCAATGTGAAGTGAATTGTGTAAGGTTTCAGTGAGATGCAACTGAATCAGAAGGTTTAAAGAACAAGTTATTTTTTGTTACAGTTACAAACTATAAATGTGAACAATAATTACTTCATATTCAGTCATATCAGTAAGTTAGATGAGAGTTTTACCATTTGCTTGATTAGTTTCTATAAAGCAGTTATGCTACAAGCCCTGAATTTTGCAGAAGGTACAGTATACATATCTTAACTATTTTGATAATTTGATTTACAGTGCCAATAAAAAGTATTCACCCCTTGGAAGTTTTCGTGTTTTATTGTTTTACAACATTGAACTATAATGGATTTATTTTGGCTTTTTTGACACTGATCAACAGAAAAACACTTCTTCACGTCCAAGTAGAAACAGATCTCTACAAAGTGATCTAAAATAATTACAAATATAAAACACAAAATAATTGATTGCATAAGTATTCACCCGCTTCAAGTCTGTCTTTAGTAGATGCATCTTTGGCAGCAATTACAGACTTGAGACTGTGTGGATAGGTCTCTATCAGCTTTCACATCTGGACACTGCAATTTTTCCCCATTTTTCTTTATAAATCTGCTCAAGCTCTATCAGATGGCATGGGGATCATCTTTGAACAAACCTTTTCAAGTCCAGCCATAAATTCTCAATTGGATTAAAGTTTGGACTCTGACTTGACCACTCCTGGATATTAACTTTGTTGTTTTTAAGCAATTCCTGTGTACCTTTGGTGTTGTGCTTGGGGTCATTGTATTGCTGGAAAACAAATCTTCTCCCAAGTCGCAGTTCTTTTGCAGACTGCATCAGGTTTTGCTGCAGGATTTCCATGTATTTTGCTGCATTCATTTCACCCTCTACCTTCACAAGCCTTCCAGGGCCTGCCACAGTGAAGCATCCCCACAACACGATGCAGCCACCACCATGCCTCATGCTAGGGATGGTGTATTTTTGATGATGTGCAATGTTTGGCTTACTCCAAAAATAGCGTTTAGTCTCATGGCCAAAAAGCTCAATGTTGGTTTCATCAGACCATAGAAACTTCTTCCAGCTGACTTCAGTCTCCCACATGCCTTCTGGCAAAATCTAGCTAGATTTCTTGTGAATCTTTTTTTCAACAGTGACTTTCTTTTTGCCGCTCTTCCATAAAGCTGCGACTGGTTACGAACTCGGGCAGCAGTTTTATGCACAGTCTCTCCCATCTTGGCCACTGAAGCTTGTAACTCCTCCAGAGTTGTTATAGGTCTCTTATTGGCCTCCCTCACTAGTGCCCTTCTTGCATGGTAACTCAGTTTTTGAGAACAGCCTGCTCTAGGCAGGTTTACAACTGTGCAATATTCTTTCCATTTCTTGATGATTAAATTAACTGTACTCCAAGGCATACTCAGTGACTTGGAAATTTCTTGTATTCATCTCCTGACTTGTACTTTTCAAAAACCTTTTCATGGAGTTGCTTGGAGTGTTCTTTTATCTTCATGGTGTAGTGTTTGCCAGGACACGATTCACCAGCAATCGGACCTTCCAGATACAGGTGTATTTTACTACAATTAGTTGAAACACCTTGACTGCACACAGGTCTCCAAAAGCAGATCTCCATTTAACTAATTATGTGACTTCTAAAACCAATTGTGTCATGGTCCGGTCCGTTAACTACTCATTTCAGTTAATTTCCTTTTCCCCGTGTTCCACTGGGCTCCTTGATTAGGGCACCTGATCTTCATCCAAACTGGCAGGATAAAAACTCCGACTTACAGCTACTCGGGGCTGGTCTGTCACCATAGCCAGGGCACTGATGAATGTTCCGAGCTGCCAAAAATAAGGGACCATCTTCATGAGCTTCTTCGTGTCAAGATTAATGTTGTCTGTTTTTGTCGTCTCGTGTCCAGCTGAGTGTTGCCGCTGCTCCGAGCCGGGATTCGGGTGGTCTGTCGTTGTTAGTTTTTGTTGTCTCGTGTCCAGCTGAGTGTTGCCAGTCATTTTGCTGCTGCTCCGAGCTGGGATGCAATTGGTCTGTCGTTTTGTTTTGAAGGCTCTGAGTCCCAGTCCCAGTCAAGGCTCCAAGTCCGTGTCAAGGCTTCGTGTCCAGTCAAGGCTTTGTGTCCAGTCCAGGCTCTGTGTTCCAGTCAAGTCCAAGTCCACTGTGTTCCAGTCAAATCTAAGTCCAGGCTCTGTGCTTTAGATCAAGTCCAAGTCCGTCTCCATGTCAAGTCTCCATGCCTGTGTCCTGCACATGGGTCAGCTTCCTCCCAAATGCCGGATTGTTACATAATTGGCTGCAGCAGCGATGGCTTTATGCGGCATATTAAAGGGAGTGAATACTTAATGCGATCAATTATTTTATGTTGTATATTTGGAGTTAATTCAGATCACTTTGTAGAGACCTGTTTTCACTTTGATGGGAAAGAGTCTTTTTGTTGATCAGTGTTAAAAAAGCTAAATTAAATCCACTGTGGTTCAATGTTGTCAAACAATAAAACATGAAAACTTCCAAGGGAGGGGTGGGGTGAATACTTTTTATAGGCACTGAAAATTAGCAATCAGTTGAACTATCTGTTGCAGGAAAGGAGGGTTCTTTTATTATTGAAGGAAACACACAGAAATGTCTTCACATCATGTCGCCTTTTTAAGCAGGGCACAACTGAAAGTCAACAGATGGAATGGCAGATTCAAATATACATTTTCATTGAAAATTAGGCAGAGAGAAAATTAGACTGGGCACTTCCTGACACATGTGAACCTTACCTGTTTATCATGCACAACTTGCGTGGATTAACATTAGCCTTTTGCAACATTCATTTCGCGCATTGCTGGAGGAAATAGTGTCACAATTTTCCACTTCATTTTAATGGTTCATCAATCCCGTTTGACATATCATTCCATTGTGCTCCATTGAGGCATGGCCCCTAAAATTCACATATACAGCTTCTTGTAGACCACTCTGGAGGCTCATTCTGAAGCCTGCTGTTGCTTACAACAGTAAACCTGGGTTAGTACATTGTCAATTCTGCATGTGTTCTTTTGTCAGGGATACTGCTAGGGTTCACAAGTGGAATAGCATGGATGAGCTGGAGTTCTAAAACAAGCATTGGAGACTGGGATACATACCCACCGATCACATGCCCTAAAGCCAACCTGGAAGAACATCTTGTCTTCAGCTTGCTAAAATGTAATATTAATAAAGACAAGTTTTTAAGCAGTTTTGTTGCAGAGCTATAAGCATTAATAGTGAAAGCTGCAACGATTTACTCATGCCAGGACAACCATTCCTGAAGTGCTCAATGTCACTCTCTTCCTGAACTTCCTAGACTCTAGGTTATTCCAGGTAGCTACATCTGATCCATGCAAATTTTTCCGAGTTTGTTGCATACAGTTGCATTGGGAAGGTCATGATGATCTATGCTCTTGTCTTGTTCGTTGATTATGAGAACCAGCGTTGGGAAGAACTATGTTACCAACCTGCAGGAGGACTATGCTCTCTTGCTCAGCAATGCCAATTTTTTTGTGCACCTTATTATTGTTACATACAATTGCCTATGTCTTGATAGCTTAGTATTCAGTGACTTAGATCATATCACTGATCTTAAAGCCTCCATAGTTATAGAGAGAGTAGACTAAGTTCTGCCATGAGTGCAGTCATTTCCACATAGACCACTCTTTGCACAGAAAGTACAATTTGAATTCAGTTGAGATCACCTGCTCTGGCGTGACACCCCTTTGTTTCCTCAATTTGTTCTCTGGTGACAGTAAGTGGAGCAGACTTCAGTTCCACAGAGGCATGAAGACATTCTGTGACTTCACCTAGACCTCTGGCATCATTCCTCTCTTGCCCTCTGTCAGGAAGCTGGTCTTGCTTAGTCATCCACAATCAGGACTTATATATCTGCTTCCCCAGTCACTGTCATCAGGTTGATCTTGTCACAAGATTTTTCCAGCTGGAAAAATGGCAGATGGAATTTAACGCAGACAAGTGTGAGGTGCTGCACTTTGTGAGGACAAGCCAGATTAGGTCTTACACAGTGAACTGTCGGGCACAGAGAGGAGTGTAGATGAACAGAAGGATCTGGGAGTACAGATCTATAAATCATTGAAAGTGACATAACAGGTCATAAAGAGAGCTTTTCGCATGTTGGCTTTCGTAAATGAAAGTACTGAGTATGGGAGTAGGGATGTTATGTTTACATTGTTGGCAAGACCATATTTGGTGTATTTTGGAGTTCTGGTCATTTATCTACAGGGAAAGATATCAAAAATATTGAAAGGGTGCAGAGAAAATTCATAAAGATGTTGCCAGGACTTGAGGACCTGAATTTTAGGGAAAGCTTGAATAGGTTCGGAACTTATTCCCTGGAGTGTAGGAGAATGAGGGGAGATTTGATAGAGGTATACATAATAATGAGGGGTATAGATAGGGCTAATAAAATTTGGGTGAGACTAGAATTACAGATCATAAGTTAAGGGTGAAAGGTGAAATAGTTGATGGGAACCTGAGAGGGGTTTTCTTCACTCAGAGAGTGGTGCGAGTGTGGAATGAGCTATCAGCGGTAGTGATGGATGCAGGTTCGACTGCAGCATTCAAGAGAAGTTGTGTAAGTATATTGTTGAAAGGTGTATGGAGGGCTATGGTCCAGATGTGGGTCAATGAGACTAGGTGGGACTACAGACTGGCATAGTTAGACAGGCTGAAGGGCTTGCATCTACACAGTAACGTACCATGACTCTATGACTATAACCTACCAGTGTCTGAACTGTTCTTTTTACAGAATGAGTGCAATAACACTCTATTGCTCTTTCATTGCCTATCATTGCCTACGATATACAGACAGTGTCAGAGTACAGCTACGATGAGTGCAAGGGATTACTTATGGGATTGGCCAATACATGTAAGTATATACAGATAGAATACTCAGGAAGGAATGGATGGTGAAATGACAAACCTTGTGCAGTTGGGAGATTCATGACTTTTTGGTGGCACTTGCATCAAGGCTTAGGAGAGGCCAATGTGGCTACTGTTGGTGTTGCCACAGTTGGAGCAGGACCTACAGCACTTGACAGGGAAAGTGGGAGATTAGTTTGTGAGGTGGTGCACTCCCTCTGCCACTGACAGATGTCTTCTGTAAGCTAGCAATGTGTGAGCTCAAGGTCCTCAACTCCTTTTCCAATCTGAGCCAGTCTTAGCCAAAGATTCCCAGGAATCAGTGCTAACATTGCAATTTCTTCGAGGAGGTTTTGACATACTCAGACCTTTTTCTGCGTCTGCCTGCAATTGTCTTCCCATTAAGCTGGAAGTAGAGTGTTTTGGGAGCCTGGTATCAGGCACCTGAGTGATGCATCCTGCCCACCATGGCAAACTGAGAGTAGCTAAGGTCTTGATACTGAAGTTGTCAGCCTGGGAGAGGACACTGATATTGGTTGACTTATCCTTCAATTGAATTTTATGGATTTTGTGGAGATTTGGATTTGAATTTGAATTTATTTAAATCTCTCATCCATTCCATAACGGGGGCGAGTAAAAACCTTTGTGTTATGACTCCGTTGCAATGTACAGACATGTGAATTTATAAGTCTAATGACTTGTAGAAAGAAGCTGTCCCATGACTGTTGGTCCTGGCTTTAATGATGTGGTACTGTTAGCCAGATGGAAGCAGCTGAAACAGTTAATAGTTGGGGTGATTGGTCTCCACGATGATCTTCCAGGCCTTCTTTATGCACCTGCTGTTGTAAATGTCTTTAGTGGAGGGAAGTTCACGTCCATAGATGCACTCCGCTGTCCGTACCACTCCCTGCAGTGCCCAGCGATCAATGTTGGTACAGTTCCCATACCAGGCAGTGATACAGCCAGTCAGGGTGCTCCCAGTGGTGCCCCTGTAGAAAGTCTGGAGGATTTGGGGTCTCAGGCCAAACTTCTTCAGTTGCCTGAGGTGAAAGAGATGCTTTTCTCTTGCCACAAGCCCGTGTGTACAGTCCAGTTGATATCCTCAATGATACCTGTACCAAGGAACTTGAAACTACTCATCCTCTCAACTGCAGTCCCATTGTGTTGATCAGGGAGAGCCTGTTCCTCCTGTAATACACAATCAGTTCTTTTGTTTTTTGGACATTGAGTAGGAGGTTGTTATCTCAGCATCACTATGTCAGGGTGTTAACCTCTCCTCTGTAGGCTATTTCGTCACCACTAGAAGTAAGGCTGATCAATGTCAAGTCATCTGCAAATTTGATCAGCAGATTGGAGCTGGGTATGGCAGCACAGTCATGGGTGTAAGGGGACTAGAGGAGGGGACTCAGGACACAACACTGGGGGGCACTTGTGTTGAGGATCAGAGGGGCAGAGGTGAGGAAGCCCATCCTTATCACCTGTCAGTGATCCAATAGGAAGTCTAGGATAGTCTTGAGATAGTCTAGAGGCAATCTTGGTGTTATTTTTCTAGTGTCTTAAGAATGCCTTTTGTACACAGTACACAGAAATACATAAGGAGTTGGCATCGCTGCTACCTGTAGTCCATGAAATTTGTGCCAGGTTTGAGGTCTTGCACTTCAAATGCTCTTTCCCATAATTGACCAAAACTACTGCTTACGTGTTGATGGCAGTGGGGAATTTGATCATCAATGTCTTCCTTCAGTGAAAGGATGGTTTTCACCATAAAGCCGTCTAAGTTTTCCAGGGTCTCACCATGATCCTTTATTGATGGAAAGAAGAGCAGTGCAGCAGTGACTGGTTGGTTATG
The DNA here is from genome assembly GCF_963921235.1 of Mobula hypostoma. NCBI lineage: Eukaryota > Metazoa > Chordata > Chondrichthyes > Myliobatiformes > Myliobatidae > Mobula > Mobula hypostoma. Next base: position 64,443,496 of record NC_086103.1, on the reverse strand, counting down.
GACTTCAGATTTGCAGATGTTGAGTTTAAATGTCGTCCTTTACAGGAGGTTCAGTTAAGCAGTCAATGATGGCCGAGAGCTCAGCCTTGAAGTAAGTGTCATCTGCATATTGCAGATACTGAAGTTATATACTGGACTGTAATCACCATAAGCTGAACAGTTTCCCATCTCACCTCTGACAAACTTCCTTGGAAGGCAGACATAATCTTCAGAACGAATGGCAAGAACTGTATCGATAGTGAATGACAACAAAACTGAGTTTCACTTGAACATCCATCCAGTTAGGCAATCCACTTGTCAGCATCCACCGTCTTCAGTTATACATGAAGAACAAGTCAAACAATGGTCAAGCTGCCTGTCAATCTTCACAGCACATTCAAAGCAAAGAACATGATACTGAGAAGGAATATAATGTTACTTGCAAGTGACTGGGTGCTTTATATAGTGTTTGGATATGTGTTGTTACAAATAGTGCTATTGTCTAATATTGGACATAAAATCAAATTAAAGCCTGTCAAACACTTTAAAACAAGGACTAATAATAAACAAAGTGTGTGATATCCTTGATGTTATATTCATTAAAAGCTAATAAGCCCCTTTTTCTGCCCCAGGCCTTCATAGACTACTTGCATTGCACACACTCGGCCACTAGGTCTGGATATAATTAGAGTTCATCCTCTCTTTATTCTTCATCAATAATTGGAAAGTGACTTTAGGTAACCTTTGGCACTGCCTGTATTGCGAGCACTTGAAGTAGCCCAGATTTTATCGATGCTGACTCTTTTCTGCTGCCCACTCAGCTATCTAATTGTGGTCTCATTAATTCAAGTCAGAATAATGCCTCAGTGTTATGTTAGTCATGCATCAGCTACCTCCCAGAAACTATCAAAAGCCACATAACAACAGTATTTTTCAGGATTGTTTAATGCAAAGTAGCTCCATTACCAATAGAAGAGTTCAAGCAGGGGTGGTGTTCCAGACATTCCAGACATAAGATTACTGACATTACATAACTCCTTCACAAATATAATCTATAACAAAATATATGGTATGGTTTCAAGGGTGATGTTAATTATTGTCCTTTCAAACAATATTAAGCAAAGGGAAATACATTTTCTAGGTAAAGAAACATAAAGACTGGTTTGCATTCAGCTTTTTTTTTGAGGCTCATTCATAGCATACTTTACCAAATATGAGAACTAGTACATTGTGTTGACTCATTTCATAAGGGAGAAACAACAGAGGAATGATGTCATTTAATTGAAAATAACAACCTGTTTAAGACAAGATTTCTTTGTGTCCACAATGGAATATTTTTTATTCCAGCAGTTCTAATGAAAAGTCATCACTGCTTCTCCATGCATGCTGCCTGACTTGATGAGCACTTGCAGGAAGTTTTCTTTCTGCTTTATTTAGTCTTTAGTCATTCTTTGGATATTTTCCTTCCAATATTCGTGTCTACAGATGAAGTGGCAGGTTAGGAAGGAATAAAGAATCCCCTACTCTAGAAAAGAGATAACTGAATCATGATTTTCATAACATCAGTTTGGGATAAATTCCAGAAGCTAAAGTACATCTCACCAAGGTTGGTTTATATTATTTTTTTTCTGGATTTTCATCAGGTATATCATTACCCCTGGATAATATTGCACACATATTTTTCAGTGATTGGCAGCTTTTCATTAAATATTTACAACCACAGTGGTGGGTGTGAGGAGGAGTTGAATCACATATTTTTCACCAATCTTCCTTTCACTCCAGCCTGAACTAACTGTAATGGAGCCAAAGCCGTGATACTGTATTTCCTTTTTGTTCATTTCTGCTTTCTCAGATGGGTATTATTCCCATTGCCTTTTTCAGGTTTATTTTACTGTGAAATACTACCCTTATTCAAAAATGTGTGAAATTGAGTTACAGTCATTTTCATGAAACCACACCTACCATCTGTGCTTTCTGCAGATATGACTTTCGTAGGTTATGTGTCAATGTTATAAAGCATAAAAGGGTTTTGGGTGCTGAATATTGCAAAAGTGATAGTGTAATTCAAGGGAGTTTTCTGCAGTGTATAATATTCTTCAGCTGGTAACTCAAGAGTAATTCAAGGTCAATCCAAGTGCAGTGTAAATCTAATATAAGCACCTTTTCTTTCTCAAATAAAGTCTTTTATCAAGGAGAACCATTTTCTCGTTAAACTCAAAATACTCAAATGGTATTAATGGTTAATTTTCGGAAGTACTTAATCCTAAATTATTTATTTTCAAACATCATATAAACACATATTAAAATATCTAATTAAAATTATGTTCTGTCAGTAATGCTTTTGTATCTTGATAAATGGAACTGTTAAATAAATTCCTTCAGTAGACAATGTTCAGTTCAAATATCCATGTAATTAGATACAGCATCCATAAGAAAATAAATAATAAAATCACAGACTTTCGGAAAGAGTGCTCATGCTGTTTTCTGTTGCCGTCATGTGAAACACTGCCAAAATACAATCTGAATTTGTTGCTTTGCTGGTTTGAATCAGAATCGTGTTAAAAAAAAGCTTGAATTCTGTAGGAAAATTTCTTTAAATATTCCAATTAGCCAGATAATTACTTACATAATTTTAAATGATTAAATTAATTGTAGATGATAGCATATTGCTTAAAGTTTATTTTCATTTGAAACCTGTTTTTCTATTGCAACAAACTCTAAGATGTCTTGTCTTAGACTGTTCACAAGCCCATGCTATTTTTCAGCCCAATTGCCCTAATATTTATGTAATTATCACAGACGATAACAGAACCTTAAGGGCAAGTTATATTCAGCGCAAATACAGTTACCATAATCTTTTCCACAACTTTAGAAATTATTACACTAGAAGCCTCTCCCTCCCAAAATACGGACCACATACCCAGAATGAATTAACCACTGCAAGGTTGCAGATTTTTGAAGTAGCTCCAAAACTTAAATTGGATATTTTAATTGCAAAGGAATTAATATATAAGTTTTAAAATTTTTGACATTTATTCATAAATTTACTAAGGAAATAAATGTGACATTCAACGTCAACTGGAAGATTTTTAAAATATTTTGTTAAAAGAAATTTTTAATATATTTAAATCTGGATTGATATAATAACTCTGTGATCCAGAATCTCTGGAGGAGAAGGCCCTGAGTCCTCGGCTTTGCTTGTTGCTCGGCGGCCAGGGCGGGGTCGAAGTATTCAGCAGAGATGGTGCTCAATGCTCGGTGTCAGAGGGCTGGTCGGAGGCTCGAAGTTTTCGGACGGACTCAGAGTCCGCTGTGGTCGGGTGCTTCCAATGTATAGGCAGTTGTCGGCACTTAGAGGTTTATGGCAGGGAAAGTTTCTCCCTTTTGACGCCTGCTATCAGGACTATCCGGAGTCGATTTGTACTTTGAAACTTTTTTTTACCGTGCCCATGGACTGCTCTTTATCAAATTATGGTATTGCTTTGCACTATTGTAACTATACGTTATAATTATGTGGTCTTGTCAGTGTTAGTCTTGGTTTGTCCTGATTTTTTGTGATATCACTCTGGAGGAACATTGTATCATTTCTTAACGCATGTATGCATTTCTAAATGACAATAAACGAGGACTGAGTGTCCTCATAATCTAATCTAATCTAATTTTACATGTTTAAATTGATAACAAATTCATCTTCAAATTAACCAGATTTCCACTCTATAACAATTCTACAACTATTTCTCATGAAACATATTTAAAAAAAGCAATAAATGCAAGAGATTCTGCAGATACTGGAAACCGAGAGCTACACTCACAAAATCCAGCAGGTCAGACAGCATCTAAAGAAAATAAATAAACTGTGGATGTTTCAAGCTGAGACCCTTCATCAGGACCGGAAAGGAAGGGGGACAAAAGAAGTTAGGGGGTAGGGAAGGAATATAAACTGGAAGGTGATAGGTGAAGCTAGGTGGGTGGGGGAAGAGGGATGAAGCATGAAACTGGAAGCTGATAGGTGGAAAAGGTAGAGAACTAGAGAAGACAGAATCCAATTGGTGAAAAGAGTGGACAACGGGAGATAGGGAAGGAGAAGGGGTACCGGGGGAAGTGATTGGCAGGTTAGGAGAAGAGAAGAGGTAATGGGAGGCTAGAGTGAGGAACTGAAGAAGAGGGAAAGGGGAGGGGGAAAATTACTAGAAGTTGGAGAAAGCAGTGTTCATGCCATCATGTTTGAGGCTACCCTTACAGAATATGAGGTGTTGCTCCTCCAATCTGAGAGTGGCCTCATCATGGCAGTAGACAGACATGTCAGAATGGGAATGTAGATTGCAATTGAAATGGTTGGTCACCTGGAATTCTGCTAACAACCATTACCTTTTAAATAGCAGCTGCATTAGGCAAATTCTGCATTCAATCATGTGCAAATAAATTTCAGCAGCATGCAAGTGAATTTGCACAAAAGATAAAGACTTCACAATGGATACAACTTGTACTGGATAGTTGAATATACTTTAAGAGGAAATTCTACATTAATTACTACTAATGTGTGAACTGAAAATGCTTGCTCTGAAGATGGAGTTATATCACATGGTTAAATAATTTTGCTTGAGAGAGCTTTGCAGGTAACCCACATCTTTAAATAAACTACAGGACAGTAACAATTCCTCTTTCTTTCTTTGAGTTCCTCAGAATGGTTTTGAATATTTACTCTAGTAGAATTCATCTACGATCAAGTGTACTAACCAGATGAGTTTCCTTCTGCAAGTTTCACTGTTTATTATTGCAGCAGTGAGCAAAGTTTACATGAAGGATTAATACAAAACAATGTGAGCTTTGTATCAGCATTAAATAGCTTAAACCTAAAACCATTTGGGCATATAACATATAGATATTTTGAAAAATAACCTTGAACTATTTTGGGGCTGTCTGTGCAACATAATTGCTATGGGAATGAAGCAAAATGGATGAAATTCTCAAGCAATCCATTAAACCAGCAGAAGACTTTTCAAACCAATTCCAGAAAATTACTGCAGTAGAGACTTTTGCCCTAATGACTCTTTGCTAATTTTGAGAATGTAACTAACAATCAGATATCTGTGACCAAATACAGATAATTATGATGATGAAATAATAAGAACCTGAAAGAACTCCTTCACAGTCAACAGATGCTGTTTTCAAATATATACCTGTGGTACAACAAGGCCCTTAGAGTGTTAAACATTTCTTCTTTTTCTAGAAATTATAATGAGGCACTTCATGATTCACAATGCCGTTCAAAATTTAATTCACGCATAATCTAACATACCGTGATTGCTCAGGTATAATTTAGCAGTGAGTATGTTTTTGTACATGTAATCTGTGAATTTACAGGGTTCAATGAATGCATTGACTGCATTCAGAATAAGTGCTTACTCAATGGTTGGAAAGTACAAACATTCACAGACTACACTTGATAATTCTTTACTTTACTCAACTAACTATGATAATTCAGGCTTATAAAGTTCAAAGTAATGAAAACATGCTATAATTGCTCTTTTGGTTAATGTGATTGCTCAACAATGTGCCCTCTAACTTTTGCCCAAGAATCCGAATATATTATTACGGCAATTTGTTAGGCAGCACCTTACATCTTCTTGCAAAAAACAATTATGAAACATAAACACTAGTCTCTGAGAAGTCTGTTTGCAATTTTCTAAATTCATGCAGTAATTAGAAAGTATTTCACGGCCCATTAATATCAAATAATATTTTTTGGCAAAGCCGGGCATTGTTAGAATCTAATTTACAAGCCATTATTCTTTCTGGGTAATTACATTCTAACTCTGCATAGCTCATCACATGGGTTAGAAGGACCATGCAGCATTCAACACTACACATGATCATACACGAGCTTTGAAGAAATCTTTGTGTCGTAATGGAAATCTGATGGTAAGTAGGAATCAAGGTGATGACTTCTAGTACAATCAAAGAAGGTGCAACAGTATTGAAATCACAAACAAGAGAAAGTTTGCAGGTGCTGGAAGTCCAAGCAACCCACACAAAATGCTGGAGGAACTCAACAGGCCAGGCTGCATTTTGTGTGAGATGCAACAGTATGTGTTGACCTGATAGATAGGTGGATATATGAAACATGTTGTGTCATACTTCATGAAACTGTGTAAATCGGGAAAATACTGGAGAGATATTTCTCCATGTTTCTATCTGTAAATGAAATGATCTTGGGGTCATATTAACAGCTAAAAGGGGTCAAAAACTCAAGACCAAGGACTAGAAATTTGTTTGATCAGAACACTGCAAATCCTTGAAATTGTCTTCCCAAAAACCTATGGATTTTATTTATTTTGGCTTCCAGGTGTTATTGCCAAGGTCATTACTTATTGCCCATTCAAATGCTTTTGAGAAAATGTTGCTTCTGTTCTTTTGGTGAAGGTCCTCCACAGTGCAGCTGAGCAAGGAATGCAGTGATTTAGAGCCAGCAATGAAAAAAGGATTATCAATGTCTTTCCAAAAGATATTGAAAGACACTTTATAGCGCATGTCCTCAGTATTATTTTATTTGCACAATTTGTAATCTTTTGCACATCGGCTGATTGCCAATCTTTTTTTTTGTATGGCTTTTCATAAAATTCTGTTGATTTACTTTTTCTTCATGCAAGAAAATAAATCTCACGGTCTCACGGTAGTATACAGTAACATATGCATGCTTTGACAATAAATTTAATTTGAATGTTGAACTTTTGAAACCAGGATGGGACAAAATTTGAAAGAGAACCAGTAAATGGTGCTGTTCCTATGTAAATGTTGCCTTTATCTTTCTAAGAAGAGGTTGTGGGTTTGCAATATTCTGACAGTGTCTGGTTGAGATGACAGTACACACAGCAGCCACTGCACGCCAGTGGTGAAAGGACTCATCTTGCGCTGATCAAGTTGCTTTATTGTTCTCACTGAGTTGCTAATGCTTTACTCATCCCGCTAAGAGGTGAGTATTTCATGCACTTCTGACATGTGCCTTATAGAGTGGAGAAAGGCTTTGAGATATCGGAAGGAGAGGCACTTCTACAGGATACCCAGTCTCTGAGTGAAACTTGTGGTTGTTCTAGCTGAGCTGGTGAATGGTGATCCCCAAGGATTTTGATAGATTATAGATCATAGGACATAAAACAGTACAGCACAGGCCCTTCAGCTGACAATGTGGTGCTGACTAACATAAATAAATGGTGGAGGAACTCAGCAGATCAGGCAGCACCTATGGTGAACCCAGTGAAACCTATGTTAGATCTATGGTGACCCTGTCCTGATGAAGGGTCTCAGCCCGAAAGGTCAGCTCTTTATTTCTTTCCTTAGGTAAGTTCTAACCTGCTGAGTTCCTCTAGCATCTTGTGTGCGTTACTCTGGATTTCCAGCATCTGCAGAATCTCTTTTGTTTGTAGAGTTACAAGAGGTCCAGACACAATCTCCGGAAAGCCATCTCACAGGCAAAGTGGCAATTCCAAACTAAACTTAAATCAACGAAGGAATGTTGACAGTTGTGGCAGGACTTGAATACTATCACCTCTTATAAAGTTAAATCAAGTGGCATAGGTGACAGCAGGGCTTCACTTCCAGTTGGGCTCAATGCCTCCCCTGTGCTGATGAAGAGTTTCGGCCTGAAATGTCGACTGTTTACTCTTTTCTATAGATGCTGCCTGGCCTGCTGAGTTCCTCCAGCATTTTGTTTGGATTACTTTGATTTCCAGCATCTGCAGATTTTCTTTTGATTAATGCCTTCTCTGCTCACTTTGACCATCAAAATATGGAGGAACCATCACAAACGCCCACAGCCTCCGATGAGCCTATGACTTCAGTCTCTCAGGCCGATGTGTGAGCAGCCTTCAGGAGGGCGAACCCACGAACAGCATCCTGCCCAGATGGGGTACCCGGCCAAGTGTTAAAGACCTGTGCTGATCAACTGGCTGGAGTGTTTATCACTATCTTTAACCTGGACCTGAATTCTGGAGAGCGGGTCTTAGTCATGATGGCACTAAACAGCGACTCCTTTGCTCGCATCTTTGGAAACAGCTCTATTTCCATCTTTAATATCTCTATTTTTCCCTTTCAGGGTTCTTTTGAAGACCCTGACCTGGAGTTACATGCTGACTTCGGTTCCTTGTAGGAATGGGACCGAAGGGGTTTCTCAGGGTTTCTCGGGGTTTCACAACTGCTCTTTATTTGACGTGCCAAGGACGCGGCATAAGAGCTTAGCTTGCCTTCAGAGTTTTAGGATTTCATGGCTCTGGAGGCAGGTGGACTGAAGGTCGGTGTCCCAGCAGGAGATTGGTGTGTCATCGTGGGAGTGGGAAGATGTATGGCTGTGTGTCCAGAGACTTAAGATCTTTGGGCACACAGCTCAGAAAAAAGTGAGGCGACGGCCTTTTAACATCATAAACCAGCAAGTTGCTTGTTACGTCTCCCCTCTCGCTGTGAGATGGAGACATCTCTTTCTTCCTTATTAGGGAGAGATAGAACCTGTGGTATGTCGAATACTGAGTGAACGAGTAGAATTTGGGGTACTGCAAGTCTGTGTATTTGATGTTGCTTTGCTGCATGCTTGAGTGCTCAGTGGTGGGTGCCAATGCTTTTTTATATTGGTGGGCGGAGGGGGGATTGTTGCTTGCTGCCACTTATGTGCGGGAGGGAGGGTAGCTAGGTGGGCTTTGGAGTTCTAACATTTAACTGTTGTTCATTCTTTGGGGGCACTCCTCTGTTTTCGTGGATGGTTGCAAAGAAAAAGCATTTCAGGATGTATATTGTATACGTTTCTCTGACGTTAAATGTACCTTTGAAATCCTTGAACCTCTCACTTTGGCAGTCTAAGGTACCCACTTGCTTCAAGCAGGGTTCAATTATAATGCTGCCTTAGAAGAACATGGCGACCTGCCTCAATGACGATCATCCAGTAGCACTTACATCCACTGTGATGAAGTGTTTTAAGTAGTTGGTGATGAAGCATATCAAGTCCTGCCTGAGAAGCAACCTACATCTGCTTCAGGTCCATAGCAGATGTCATCTCATTGGCTCTTCACTGAACCCTGGAACATCTGGGCAGCAAAAATGCATACATCAGGATGCTCTTTATTGACTACAGCTCAACATTCTATATCATCATCCCCTCAAAACTAATCAATAAGTTCCTAGACCTTGGCCTCAATACCTCATTGTGCGATTGGAGCCTTGATTTCCTCACTTGCAGTCCCCAGTCAATTTGGATTGGCAACAACATCTCCTCCATGATCTCCATCAGCACAGCTGCGTGCTTAGCCCCCTGCTGTACTCGCTTTGCACAGCTAAACACAGCCCCGTTGCCATATTCAAGTTTGCTGATGACACTTTTGTCATAGGCTGGTGATGAACCAGGGAGGGAGATTGAAAATCTGGCTGAGCGGTGCCATAACAATAACCTCTCACTCAAAGTCAGCAAGACCATGGAGCTGATTACTGATTCAGGAGAAGGAAACCAGAAGTCCATGAGTCAGTCCTCACTGGAGGTTCAGAGGTGTAGATGGATAGCAGCTTTAAACTCCTTGGTGTTAGTATTTCAGAGAATCTATCCTGGGCCCAGCACATAAGTACAACTATGAAGAAAGCACAGCAGCACCTCTGCTTCCTCTGAGTTTGTGAAGATCTGACATGACATCTAAAACTTTGGCAAACTTCCATAGATGTGTAAAGAGGAGAATGTTGACTGGGTGCATAAAACGGAACAGCCAATGCCCTTGAAAAATCTTGCAAAAAGTAGTGGATACGGCCCAGTCCATCATGGGTAAAGCCTACACCACCATTGAGCACAGCTACACAAAGTGCTGTTGCAGGAAAACAGCATCCATCTTCAGGGACGCTTACAACCCAGGGCATGCCCTCTTCTCATGACTGCCATAAAGAAATAGGTAAAGGAGCCTCAGGACTCACCCCACCAGGTTCAGGCATAGTTATTACCCCTCAACTATCCGGTTCTTAAACCAAAGGGAGTAATTTCACCTGCCCCATCATTGAAATGTTCCCACAACCTATGGACTCACTTTCAAGGACTCTTCACCTCATGTTGTTGGTATTTATTGCTTATCTATTTATTATTAGTTCTTTCTTTTTGTACTTGCACAGTTTGCCTTTTGCACACAAACTGAATGTCCAGGTTGTGCTGTCTTTCATTGATTGTGTTATGGATTGATTGAGTATACCCGATAGAAAATGGATCTCACTCGATGGTCACATATCTGTATCTTGATAACAAATTTACTTTGAACTTTGTTGTTTTGAACTAAATGATATTAATAATCAAATGCCCAACTAAATGAATCATTTCTGCCCTCAAGATACCTATTTCCTTCCATTTCCTGCACATTCATGAGCTTTTCTAAGAGCATCTTGAATGCCTCTACCATATTTGCCTCCACCAGCACTCCATTGTCCTGGATGGTATCAGAGTTGCTGATGCTTTACTCATCCAGGCAGCCCACTTCAGGAACACATCATGTTCTGTGTTAAGAACTTGGCCCATACATCTCCTTTGAACTTACCCCTCTCATCTTAAGAATGATACTGGCTGTTTACTTTATCCACACCTCTCATAATTTTATAAACCTCGATTGGGTCTTCCCTCAGCCCCTCCCGCACCAGAGAAAACAACCCATGTTCATCCATAACCTCTTGATAGCAGATGCCCCCTTGTCCGGGCAGCATCCTGGTAAGCATCTTCCGCGCATACTCCAAACACTTTTACATCCTTAAGATGATGTGACCCGAATTAAATGCAATAATAATGATACAGCATAACTAGAGTTTTATAAAGGTGTCACATAACTCCCCAGCTCTTGAACTTAATTCCTCAACTAATAAAGACAAGTACACCATATAGCTTCTTTACCACCTGATCACCTGTGCAGCCACAATGTACTTGGACCCAAATACCTCTCTGCATACCAGCACTGTTAAAATGTAATTGCCTTTAAAAATGTAATTGCAACATTGAACATTTGGCTGGGTTAAACTCCATCTGCCATTTATCCACCCATAAATACAAAGGATCTCTATCTTGTTGAACTTTTTGTCAGTCTTCTATGCTATGCACAACACCACCAATCTTTGTATTGTCTGCAAACTTACTAACTGATTTTAATTCCATTAGTTTCAAGATAATTAGGAAGAAGGGTAGGATTGGGGCTTGGATCAAGATTTTAAAATGGAGAAAGGCTGATTTTGATGGCACCAGAAGGAATCTGGCAGGTGTGGATTGGGACAGGTCTCTTCCAGCAAAGAGATGCTTGGTAAATGCTTTCAAAAGTATGTTCCTGTCAGAATAAGTGGCAATGCTAACAGGTTTAGGAAACCTTGGTTATTGAGGGATATTGAGACCCTGGGAAAGAAAAAGAAGGGATGACATATCAGGTAAAGGCAGTTCGGATCAAATGAGGTGCTTATGAAAAACAAGAAATTTATTAGAACTTTTCAACAGAATAGAAATTCATGAGAAGTTAGGAAGAATAAAATATGACGTGGTTGCTCTTGCAGACAAGGTGAAAGAAAACTCAAAAGAATTGCAATTGACAAAATTGGTCTCTTGAAGATCAATGTGGTCATCCCTGCATGGTGCTGGAAGAGATGGTTGTGATCTTAAATGAATTTTTTGTATCTATATTTATTCAGAATACAGACACAGAGTCTGTAGTACTAAGGGAAACGAATAATGAGATCATGAATCCATATCCAGATTATGGAAGAAGTGCTTGCTGTCTTGAGGTGAACTAGGATGGATAAATCCCTAGAGCCTGACAAGGTGTCTCCTCAGACCTTGTGGGAGGTGAGTGTAGAAATTGCAGAGGCCCGACAGAGATATGTAAAATGTCATTTGTCATGGTTGTAATGCCAACTGGAGGACAGCTAATGTTGTTCCATTGTTTAAGGAAGGCTCTAAGAATAAGTCAGGAAATTATAGGCTAGTGAGCCTAATGTCAGTTATTTGTGAGTCAGCTGTGGGAAGGTTTATAAGGGACCGAATATTTAAGTATTTGGATAGAAAACACCCGATTAAGGATAGTCAACATGGCTTTGTGCATGGCAGATCATGTTGATGAAAGGAAGATGGTGGACGATGAGTAGGTGGACTTTTGCCTTTGACAAAGTCCCATATGGGGGCATGGTCGAGAAGGTTAAGTTGCTTGGCATTCAGAATGGAGATGTCAGAGAGTGGTTGTAGATGGTTATCTTCCTGATTGGAGGCCTGTGACTAGTGGTGTGCTGCAGGGACTGGTGTTGGGTCAGTTGTAGTTTATCATCTATATTAATGATTTTGATGATAATGTGATAAACTGGATCAACAAATTTGCAGATGACATCGAGAATGTGGGCTTAGTGGACTGCAAGGCAAGCTATCAAACCTTGCAGCTGAAAAAATGGACTGAAAATGGCAGATAGATATTAATGTAGACAAATGTCATGTGTTACACTTTGGGAGGACTAATTAGGCTATAATTTATATTGTAAATGGCAGGTACTGAGATGTGCAGAAGAACTAAAGGACTTGGGAATACAGATTGATAATTCCTTGAAACTGGCATTACAGGTAGATATGGTCATATAGAGAGCTGCTTCTACAAATTAGGAAAAGGGGAGGTGCAACGAGACCTGGGTGTCATTATACACCAGTCATTGAAAGTGGGCATGTAGGTACAGCAGGCGGTGAAAAAGGCGAATGGTATGCTGGCATTTATAGCAAGAGGATTCGAGTACAGGAGCATGGAGATACTACTGCAGTTGTACAAGGCCTTGGTGAGACCACACCTGGAGTATTGTGTGCAGTTTTGATCCCCTAATCTGAGGAAAGACATCCTTGCCATAGAGGGAGTACAAAGAAGGTTCACCAGATTGATTCCTGGGATGGCAGGACTTTCATATGAAGAAAGACTGGATGAACTAGGCTTGTACTCGTTGGAATTTAGAAGATTGAGGGGGGAATCTGATTGAAACGTATAAAATCCTAAAGGGATTGGACAGGCTAGATGCAGGAAGATTGTTCCCGATGTTGGGGATGTCCAGAACGAGGGGTCACAGTTTGAGGATAAAGGCGAAGCCTTTTAGGACTGAGATTAGAAAAAACTTCTTCACACAGAGAGTGGTGAATCTGTGGAATTCTCTGCCACAGGAAACAGTTGAGGCCAGTGCATTGGCTATATTTAAGAGGGAGTTAGATGTGGCCCTTGTGGCTAGGGGGATCAGAGGGTATGGAGGGAAGGCTGGTGCAGGGTTCTGAGTTGGATGATCAGCCATGATCATAATAAATGGCGGTGCAGGTTCGAAGGGCCGAATGGCCTACTCCTGCACCTATTTTCTATGTTTTCTATGTTTTCTATAAATCAGAGAGCCTTCATAAATCAGGGTATTTAGTGTAGGAGTTGGGATGTTATGTTGAATTTGTATGAGTTATTGAAAAGTCCAAATTTAGCATATTGTGCACAATTCTGGCCAAATTTACAAGAAAGATATCAATAAGCTTGAAAGAGTGCAGAGAAATTTTACACAGATGTTGCCAGGACTTGAGGACCTGAGTTACGGGGTTAGGCGATATAGGTTAGCACTTCCCTGGAGTTCAGGAGAATGAAGGTATATCTTGTAGAGGTACACAGAATTACGAGGGTGTAGATAGGTGTATAGATCTATTGGGTTCAGATCCTATAAAGTTAGCATTCAAGTTGTTAGGATTGTTAAGAAGGCATATGGTGTGTTGACCTACATTAGTTGGCGGACTAAGTTCCAGAGATGTGAAGTAATGTTCCAGATATAAAACCATCTTTGGAGTATTGTGTTTGGTTCTGGTCATCTCATTATATGAAGGACGTGAAAGCTTGGAGAGAGTGCAAAGGAGATTTATTAGGATGCTGCCAGCATATTACAGTAAAAGCATACTGAGGAAAAGTTAAATAAGCTAGGGCTTTTCTCTTTGGACTGAAGGAGGTCAAAAGGTGCCTTGATAAATATAAACAGGATAACAATAAGCATAAAGTGGAAATTTAGTGCCCTTTTCTCAGGGCAAAAATAGTTAATATGAGATGGCATATTTTTAAGGTGATTGGAGGAAAGTATGGGGGGATATCAGAGGCAGGTTTCTTACATTCAGACAGTGGTAAGTGCGTGGAACACACTGCCAGAGATGGTGGTAGAAGTGTATATAACAGGGAAGTTTAAGGGTTGATAGATAGGTATATGGATGAAAAAAAATGAAGGGGTAAACGGGGGAAAGAGTTAAATTTATCTTGGAGTAGGCTCAACATTGTGTGCCGAAGAGCCTGTACTATGCTGTACTGTTCTGTGTTCTATGAATGCATGCTGGATTTTTTTCCCTCAGAGGCTGGGTCAGACTAGAACTAGAGGTCATACGTTTTGAAAGAAAGGTGAACTATTTAAGGGGAACCTGAGGGGAAACTTCTTCACTCAGAGGATGATGCGAGCTGCCCGCAGAACAGGTAGATGTGGGTTCAATTGTAACATCTAAGAGAACTTTGGATCAGTACTGTATATGATGAAAGAGGTACAAAAGGCTATAGCCTAAGTTCAGGTAGATGGATGTACGTAGAAAATCAGACTGGCATGGACTAGTTGGGCCAAAGGCCTGTTTCTGTGCTGTAGTGCTTTATGGATCTATGGTTCTATAAACCATTCATCTACATGTTCACCCAGGTCATTTTTATACATTACAAACAGCAGAGGTCCCAGTACCCTGGGGAACAGCACTGCATTGATCACAAACCTCCAACCAGAATAAGAACTTTTCTCTGTCTCCTCTGGGCCAGTCAATTCTGAATCCAAATGGCCAATTCACCATGAATCCCATGCATCCTAATCTATTAGATAAGCCTCCAAAGAGGGACATTATTAAACAACATAATAAAATCTATGTGGAAAACATCCACAGCTCTATCAATTACCTTTGTCACCTCGTCAGAAAAACTCAATCCAGTTAGTAAGACATGACTTACCCCGCTCAAAGCCATGCTGGCTATCCCTAATTAGGCCATGGTTTTCCAATTGAATATAAATCCTAGTGCTAAGAATCCTTTCCAATAACTTTCCTACCACTGATGAAAAATTTGCCACTCTATAGTTTCCAGGATTATCCCTATTTCCTTTCGTGAATAATGGAACCATATTAACAACTTGCCAGACCTCCAAGATGTGGTCGTGAAGACACAAATATATTAGTCAAGACCTTTGCAATCTAATTTCTTGCCTCTCTCAATAAACAGGGGGATATCCCATCAATTCTTGGAGATTAACCATCTTAATGTTTTCAAGAGACTCAATGCTATTTTTAATTCCTTGGTGTTATCAACAAACATGTATCCTGTATATCAAGTAGGACACAAGAGAAAAAACTTGAAATTGTGCTCTCAATTAATTTTTGCAGGGTATTCAAGAAGGATTTACTTCAGGACTTCCCACCTAGGTTTCCTCCCACTACCTAACTCCTCGTTACCTCCCTTTTAACATCAGGGACGGTATGTACCAAAGGCAGATACAAAACTGCAAGGACTCCATGTGCTATGTGTTGATGATCTCCAGTGAGCATTGAAATTATAATGGCTAGGTAGTTGTGGTTGTCTCTTGGTAGGGTTATATAAAGTGGTAGATGTATATTTACAGGATGGTCACCACATTTGTGCTTGGCTGATGTTCGCTGAATTTTGCTGTTCTGTAGTCCAAGAGTACAAAGCAATGCAATTCCCTATCATCATCGTGATTAATTCAAGCACACCATGACTGAATCTAGCACTTTGGGGGCTTACAGTACTTCATGTTTGCTGCGCTAAATATTTAACAGATGAAGTACCAGAAGAGGAACCTGTTGTTGCATTTGTCTCACTTTACATGACAAATAACAGTGTAAAATGGAAGAAACTAGTCGAATCAACAATTGTCCTAGTAACAGGAACACAATGGCAGGAGCTCCACCACAGTAGCATTGCAGTTAGCACAATGCTATTACGACTGGCGCGTCAGAATTCAGAGTTCAATTCTGTCATCTTCTGTAAGGAATCTGTACGTCCTCCTCGCGGAATGTGTGGGTTTTGTCTGGGTGCTCCGATTTCCTCCCACAGGCCAAAGACGTACTAGTAGGTTATTTGCTCATTGTAAATTCTCCCTTGATTATGTTAGGGTTAAATCAGTGTTGTCTGGGTTGTTGGGGCAGGAAGGCCTGAAGAACTGGAAGGGCCTACTCTGTGCAGCATCACTAAATATAAATAAAAAGGAGTCTTTGTTGAAAGTAAGCTTAAAAGTAACCTCTGTAGCATTGACAGGTACAGCAATTTGTGGAACCGTTTCAGATAGAATTCTTTCTGCAGCTATTAACCGGTTAATTTCATCCGAGCTGTGAGATGACCCCTTGAACTTTCCTGTGACCTTGGTGTTAACTGTGACAAATTAGGCACCTTTTGTAAATAGGCCAATGATAAACAGTTGTGAAGTTTTGCCTCATGAGTTTACAAACTAGCCACAGAACTTCCAGCAAATTAAGTGCAAGTGATTTTGTAAAAAACAGCTCTCAGTAATGACATTAGCACTTGTTTAATATTATGGTGAAAATGGCTTTACTTGTCAACACAAACTGTCCTGGCAGTCAGCAGCTGCACTAGTTGTAATGCCAATACAAAAACAGAGTCCAAATCTAACTCTATAAAAACTATACGTACATTAGGAAAAGGGAGAATGGCATGTCTTCACGGCTGTAATACCGAGGAAAGTTACATACAGTACCTGCAGATAATGACATTGCTGAAAGTGTTAATTAGATTACTATATAGTATAACATTTTTCATTTGCTCTCCTTGTTCTCCTGATCTTATTTACTGTTTGATTTGGTTGTTATGTTTAAAACCACTCTCCCATACGAAAGGAGTTAGAAAGGAAAAAAAATACGTTTAATCATCCTAGACATGAAATGCTGACAACTTGTGCTTCCAATTTTACAGACCTGAGCATTTTCATGCTTTTTCTTTTTGCTGTCATACTTAAGTGTTGGGGCTTAATCAAAGTGTAGTAACAACTTTTATATAAGTGCTTAGATTAAATGATTTAAAAATGTTTTAGATTTTCTTTCATCAAAAGGAAGCAACAGGCCATTCAATAGTCTTTCTAATTAATGTCTAAACTCTCCACACAACTGGGGAAGAAGTCTTTGTTCCAGCGTACTCCCTGAATTTGACTTTTTTGGATAGAAAGAGATACAAGCAGAGGCAGGAAAGCTCATTGAAGGCAGATTCTTTCTTTTATGTGTCTTAGTGTTTGCCAATTTTGGAAGGCTAGCACACAAGTTATTTACAATATAAAATGAAGAAAAATCCGTGACATAAAGCTGATAATTTATTACACACTTACTATGAAATACTTGCTTTATGATTCATAGCATGCCTCAGTTTAACAAGTATTTTCCAGGACCACCTTCAGAAAGTTTGGAGAGTTATATTTTGGGCTAAATGCTGAAGACGGCAAGCTTCAATTCAGATTTCAATTAAATGGCATTGTTGTGCCTTTGAATGATGCTAACATATCGGATGGTGTGGGCATATCTTTCAATATAAAATACATTTTAATGAAATACTCCTAATGTATTGAGGAGTACCTTGAGAAAATTAAGTGTACAACAATTACATAAGTAAGCATGATAGTCAGCTCATGTCATTTATAAAGTGAACCTGTAATCAACAGTTATTTTTTAGGATTTGAAATATGAGAAAATAGTTAAGTCAGTAATTAGATACTGAGTAAACAAAAAGCTGATAATTCAGAAAGTAAATAGCTTACCACCAAGGATAAATTTTAGCTGGATATTTGTTCTGATCACACCTGGTTCTCATACCCAGAAATATGGCAGGATTTTGTTTGTACCAGAAGTAAAATTAGTTCCAGGAATGCATACTTAATTGAATGGTTAAAGCATTACTCAATAACGAAACTTACAGCAAGATAAGTATGAATTAATTATGGATAGTAATCACCGATCTTAATCATTCACCCACGAGGAGCCTGAGCCACTTAACTGTATGTAAATGATCCTTGTTTGATTGCAGGGTTTCCATGTCCATTTCGTGTACACACTGCTCATAGTCTTCAGAAGATCTTTCTGAAATCAGCTTTATTTTTGAATAATTTGGAGCTGCCAAAAAATTCAAATCAATGGAATTTGTAAGATTTAACTTTTTCACATGCTATGTAAAGTTAATACTGTAATTCCCCAACATCAACGAGAGCTTGACAAGGACAAGAACACAGTGACTCCAATCTTTCCTTTCTAACATTACAGCTGAAAGATAAGAAATGAGTTTTGTTGCATTTTCCTGTAACTCTTCAAACATTAGACTATTTACCTCGTGCTTCATTTTCTGAGTACAGTACTCAAAATGTGATCTGCAAAATCTAAAGGCAACTTCAGCTAACTTGCATACTATTATTGTGTCTAAGCTGCTCAATACCTTTTCCTCAAGACTGCATACATATCATTCCTGTAGTGTAGCTTAAGACATAAATCTGGAAACAATATTATTCAGTTAAATTTAACAATGCCTGAAACTATAAAGGTATACTGAGGTATTTTTTTCACACATGTGGATATATAAAACTGTGGGGGTCTGATACCAAATTTTATATTTATACTTATATTGCCCTTATATTCACTGTACATTTTTTCATTTCCGGATTAGGAAGACTCATTTAATAATTTAATAGCCAACTCACAGTTGCTAGTAATTGCGGTCAAAAACTGCCAGAAGATGCCATGATTGGAAGTGACATTCCCAAAGAGAGATTTCTATCTACGTCAAATATTGAATATCTCAAACGCAAGCCAGTAAAAACCTTTTATTCATGTTCTTTCCTTAGTTGGTCTTAGTTCCGTGGATTCTGTAGTTCTGTGGTAACTCATGCTAGTGCACAAAACCTGGTCAACAATTTGTTTAAGGCCGTACCATGACCAATCCAAACATTCTTTCCAAGCAAACAATCAAGCTGCTTGTGAGAAGAACAAACTGTTAAGAAATATAGGAGGAGGAATGCAAAAAAGAGCCAAAAGGCCAAGCAAAAGAAAAATAAAAAATGAAATGCAGGTAATAGTGAAAAAGAGAAAATCTAAATAACAAAACATTAGCTGTTGCTTCAATTTTAATGAGGGGACACTCAAACCATATCAAGGATCAAGGATCAGCTGTATTCACCATAAACAGTTATGGGTATTAGGAATTTCGAGTGATGCAGTGATCAGGGTTGACGTAACAAAAACAACATCCGATGATTATAAATAAAGAGCTATATAAAAATACTGTTAGAGGTAAACATATGGATGTGGAATAAAGTGTGCATAAATACATAAAAACCAGCATGTAATTACCATGTAAACAGTATCATAAAAAGCTATTCAATTTGTTTACAGTACAGTGTGGACAGAAGGTGATGAGAGGGGCTAATTCTCATGGTTACCTGCCTGAGGAAGAAACTCATAACTGAACATTTCACACCAAAATGTATTTTATTTTTGAATTGAAATAAAATTGTAAGCTGCATTTTATTTAGCTGACAGCAGAGTGCAGCATTAATTTCTGTTCCTTTACTCTGCATATTCATTATATTTCATCCCATACTATAAAAATCTGGAAGGTATTTCTTAAGAAGTTATTTTTAATTACACTTCAATGAAATAAAATCAAAATTTGGGCAAAATTCATGCACAATTATGCGTCATAATTTGCAGTGGTGCCAATAGCTTTATACTTGTAGCAATTGGCTGTCCGGCTCAATTCCAAACAGAAAACAAGAAAGCACCAGATTTTTATGTCAATAAATTAGCAGTGACATCTCTGTTAGAAACAGATGACTCTTATCAATTCTCTCTGAATTTTAGAATGATCATGATATATTAGTAAGACATTATAACAGCCTGTAAATAGAGGAGCACAATTCTTCTTTGTCATAATATTTCCTACAATTAAAGTTATTGAGATTTGGGCATGATCTTAGGGTTATATGTTTTTGGAGTCAAAAATATGCTTCTAATAACTGTCTAAAAATGCTGATGCTCATTAGTTCAATTGAAGCTAAGGAGATTGGATTCAAGGTTAGTGGAAATGCTAGAGGAGGCTGTTAATTAGATGTGGAGAGAGGTGGGAAGCTGGTTTTCTAGAATTATTGTTTTGGGCAATTGAGGTGATGGGTTAGGCTGTGAACAAGTGATGGAGGTGGTTGATTAGGGGTTGGATAGATGTCTCAGTGCAAGGGTGATGAGTTCTTTCAACTTGCAGGTTTGTTATTGGAAAATGGGGGAATGAGGTTGGAATAAGGAGCTGCGGATGCTTAAGATTCAAGAATGTGACCAGGATCATTTAGACCTGGACGGATTGAAGGTTGGGTGGCAGAATAGACCTGCATACAAAGTTAAGTCAAGAGACCTGGCTTATGTGGAATTCAAAATTCAAAGTACATTTATTATCACATTATGTATACTTTATACAGCCTTGAGATTTGCCTTCTTACAGGCAGCCACAAAACAAAGAAACCCCAAATAGCTCAGACAAAAGACCATCAAACACCCAATGTGCAGAGAGAAAAAAAATGGTGGAAACAATAAAAGTAAGTAAATAGCATTCAGAACAAAAGTGAGTACAATAGATTCAGAACAAAATAAAAGACCAGAGCAGGCCACAGCCATAGCCTCAGCCTCCCTTCAGCACAGAACCGAGTAAACATTGCAGAGCCCTCAGACGCAGAGCCTGGAGCAGCTGAAGCAGGCCATAACCTCGGCCTCAGTTCAGCACACAGACATGGAGCCCAGTGTAGGCCATAACCTCGGCCTCAGTTCAGCACACAGACATGGAGCCCAGTGTAGGCCATAACCTCGGCCTCAGTTCAGCACACAGATATGGAGCCCAGTGTAGGCCATAACCTCGGCCTCAGTTCGGCACACAGACATGGAGCCCAGTGTAGGCCATAACCTCGGCCTCAGTTCAGCACACAGACATGGAGCCCAGTGTAGGCCATACCCTCGGCCTCAGTTCAGCACACAGACATGGAGCCCAGTGTAGGCCACGACCTCAGCCTCAGTCCAGCTGGAATTCCTTCCAGCGCAGTGTTTGTAAAACATGATTATTTTGGATTGATTAACAAATGTCAAACAGTGTTCACTTTTGGAACAAAAGATTTCAATTTCCTTCATAATGTTCCAAAAATAGTACTGCACATGATATTACATCATACCAAATAATCGCATGATTAGTGCAAAAATGAAAAATGACTAGAAGGACTCAGCAAATTTCCAGTACAGAACTAACCACAATTAAAATCTTTTTGGCTGCCATTTTGTCATATCTAGATCAACTGAGGATTGAATTACACAGGAAAAAAATTGACAAGATGCAGATGATAGGCAAAATTAGTGCAGGAATGGCATTTCTCTGAGTTTGAATAGGTTTGATGGGTTGAATGGCTTCCTCTTTTGTTGTCAGGAAATGAGAAATAGTTGCATTGCTCTTGAAGTTACTTTATTTCCCACATTATTGTGACAAGTCAAGTGCTGAATAAAAGGAGATAAATGAAGAAAGAGGAATCCTGCAAGGCTGAAAGGGTATGTTTGAGTGATCTAATCCCAAGATACTGAGACCACCTTCAATTTCTGCAAGGATATTAGCTGCTGGGCCAAGGGAGAAATTGAATACAGATCATCATGATGGTTCTGACCTCTGGCATTCAGTCTTAAATGAAATGCATTCAAAATAAGGATTACATTAGGAGATAAGTTTGACTTCCCAAAGTCTGGCCAATCCCTCACTATATGCTGCAAGTTACTCTCTATTAACAATCACTTGTACATGGAAAAACAATTGTCCATTGTGACAGTCCAATTTTTCTGAATCTATGGAACAGGAAAAATTTACTATAGGTAACCATATAACATTTTTTTGGAAAATACACACCAACCTTACTCGGCAAGTTGTTTTAACTGGGGTTAGCAGATATATATGCATTAGGGTTTGGGTTAGCTTAAGCCTAACCCTAACCCTAACCCAATGCATAGCAAAAATTCCATCAATGGAAAGATATAGCCACATGTGTTCACACACACACTGGGTGGTGGGGAAGGTAAATAAAGTACTTATACCTGGAGTGATTAAGGATTGTGATGGCCTGCTTCATGTTGCATAGTTTTTCTCTACATGCAAAGTTTCCTGACCTGGAGTCCACAGACCCCTTGCTTGATGATATTGGTACATAGCATAAAAAAGGTTGGGAACCCCGGCATCTACAAGACAGATTAGTCCTTATCCCAGCAGCTAATAACCTCACGGAGATGGACAAGATGAGTCTAGGCATCACATTTATTCACCCAAATTTCATTTTGTGGAGCGATACTACAAACATTTAAACCCTAACGCAATCTTGAAAAGCAATATTTCTGCTGCAAATTTTGAAGTAATTTTTGCCTTTGTCACAATTACCACACCTGGACAGGAAGGATATGTTGTGTAGAGAGAATTTTATCAAATCTTGTCTTCTTGATATTGAGGAAACTGACTGCTTGTTCTGATTGTTGAACTCTTGAGATCTGGCTACTCAGAAAATGGCAGCACATTTTCACCAGGTCCTGTGCTATCCAAGGACTTAACCTTCGTGAGGGCTCTCCGCACACTTCTCTCTCCAGTAGTAGAAAAACTACTCCGGTTCATATTCAGGATTCCATTGCTCAGGAGGCACGACGAACCTGATCTTGCACACATAATACCACAGACTTTGATTTTGTTAATTGAGAGGAATTGTAGAGAATCTTTTTCAATTTAGCTGTTAAAATTTTAATTTATTTCTGTTAATCTATCAACATCAATCTATGTCCACACAGGTGACTTTGATCAATTGGTCCAACACGGAGCCAATCCCAATGATGAATGTGTCTGCATTGTTTCCATAACTTTCGGTTCAAGCTTCCTCATTACAATATTTCACCTTATTTTCCATAAAATAGTCGTTAATCCACTGGACAGACAGATATTCCAACCTCATTGTAGCTCTGATCACATTCAACCTTCCGGACTAGATGGTCCACACCATCTGAATGCCTGACATCAGATTCATGGAACACTTTCTCCACCTCAAGCTCCCTTGTGGTGGAGGAGGATGAAAAAACTTCAAAGATGTCCTCAAAGCTTACTTGGAAGAAAAAATGAAACAATGTTATCAATGAAATAATCTCAGGTTTTCATAGTTCAAATCATGAGGGATAATTCATTGGGAAGATACTGAACATAAGGTCAGGCAAAAATAGCAGAAGGAGTGTAGAACTTCCCAAACAATCTGATCAGTCCACCCATTCCACAGAGTATCTCAGGCCCACATGACAGAGTCTGCATGTTTTCCAAATTAATCTCATCTGTCACCACCAGAACCCTGAGTCACTGCCTAGGAAGGCTGGAGTGAACTCATTATCCTGTTAGGACAGCAACTAAACTAGAATCAGTTTCAATAATTCACTTTCTCTAAAATAATTGCCAAGAGACTTGAAAATAATGAGTTCCATTTGTTTCTTTTTGCAGTGATGAAATCATCAAGACAGATCACCATTTCATTGCTTCAGCTAAATATTGAGATGTTATCAGCCAGAACTCCAACAATAGACGTTGCAGATCTCATCAACATCTAGCCGCATGGAGGGCCTGAGGAAGGGACAGCTGCAATTGAAAGAGTAGCTGATGACTATAGATGTTGGAGGCTGAGAAATGACTTCCCAACCTTTCATCATGAAAGCACATGCTCTTCAAATGAAGAAGTGTTGAATTGGAAACAGTAATGCTATTTAAATTGCAAACATTGCTAAATAATTGCTCTATTGAAAGTGCCCCTGGACTTCGATCTAATATTAGTAGCAACCGAATTAACAAAAAATAAAACACAAGGCAGAATTCAAAAATAAAGAAACAAAGTGCTGTAGCCTCCTTCCATTAGGCACAGGACTGAGGGGAATCAAAGGGCACGGAATCTATGGAAGCTAACACTGTCTTCATCCTGACTTGCACCTTTACTTGACCTTGATACTTTACATCTCTTGTCACTCTTGCATGGCGAACACGGAAATTCAGAAGTAGTACCCAGCACCCAGTATTAGGTGCAGGTGCCATCTGTTGCACAGTTCTGTGCTGCGAAAGTGAAGATTTGGGAATAGTGTGGTATCATGGCTGCCCATAATTACAGCAGTACTGTTAGATTGTTCAGATGAGACCCAAGTGGGGTGGGGGGCAGAGAGAGAGAGAGAGAGACCCCCACCAAATCGTCACTGTGTTTTACAGGAGCATCTTGACAAGTCCCTTCTCCATCTGGTATGGGAGCAGTTGAGCATCGGACCTAAAGCTCCTACAAAGGACTATGAGAACAGCTGAGAGGATCATAGGCTACCAACCGCTGTGGACATTTATCAGGAGCACTGCATATGCAGGGCCCTCAGCATTATTAAGGATCCAGCCCATCATCCACATCCTCTTTGACTTTCTACCATCAGGCAGGAGACTACGATGCATATAAACAAGAACGTCAGGATAAGAAATAGTTTCTTCCCCTGGGCCATTAGCCTTCTGAACTCCCTGCTGCATCGTATTCGAAGTATCGCTGGTTAATCTGTTCTGTACCTTACAATATGTAATATTACTGCACTTTAGTTTGCTACTTATGTGTGAGTCATCTGTAGATTCTGTCCTTACCTTCAGAAGTAATTGTGTATTTTATGTGTACAACTGTGCTTTACACCCTGGTTCGGAGAAGTGTTGTGTTGTTTCTATATACATTACATGGTTAAATATGAAATATACTTGACTTGACTTGAAGCAACTCAATATTTCACTGACTTTAATAAAAACTGTTGCAAAATTTAAATGAAAAGAAAAACAATAAATGCGAGGCTGACAGGGCCGCGAACTAAAGCTCTCAAACTGAAAGTTAAACACCAACTCTGTGGCTGGAAGCAATAACTAAATCAGAAATGCATACTGCATCTTTAGAGCGTCTGTTGAAATGATAATCCTCCTTCCCGGACAAGGATGAGGATAAGTAGGGAGTGTAAATGTTGCTCTGCTTTGGGCAAGTCTCGACAAGACTAGAATGAAAAGAAGGAAGTTAAATACCACCATAATGGAAGACTAATTAGCTGGAGCATGCATGCTCATCAGCGTGATTGTCAAACCTTTTGCACAGCTCACCTGTGCGGGCACATAGACACTGCAGCAGAGTAGGGGCTGAGAAAAGTACTTGATGTATGAACATCAAGGAACAATGATGTTTCCTATCTACAATTGCTTCCATTCATGCTGCGCTTCACCTCCGACAAACTTGCCAGAGGAGTGAGGCTAATCACTTCTCTGCAATGACTACAGACCAGTACAAAAATCACCTCAGCCTCAGTAGCTGAGTTGCTGTCTACAAGCAACACTTCTGTTGGTGTGCACTTCGAGACTGAGGTCTAAGCACTATTGATTCACTAGACTTTGTGTTCAGGACCTTGCCACTAGAATACATACCTAGAAAATGAATTCTTGTACAGAGTGGAATGTAGTTATGATTGTCTTTCTGGATTAAATTGCATAATACTATCAACCTGGCCCTTCCTATATGAATTGGATTTCCACAGCTAAAACACTTTCTATCTACACATGCACTAGATACACATTTTGTTAATATTGCCCATGCACTGTTCATAAATGGGAGAATAAATCGATGTTTTCTGAAATCCATCTACCATTGAGTACTTTTAAGTCAACAATATTTTAACATTATTTCTAACTTGTATCAGCACAATTGAAAGAAACGCTGCATGAGTAAATTCCTGATAATTTTATCTTTTATCTGTTGCCCCATCAATTCCTAGCATCTGTCATAATTCTTCCTAAACTCATGATCACCATACCTCCCCTCTCACCAATCTCCTGACTTAGATTTCAAGATTCCAAGCACTTGACACTTATGACCAGATCCCCAAACACAGATCACAACTCTAGTCAGCAGCCAAGAGTGATAATTTGTCAGACGATATAGAAGTCATGACCTATTGGTAAGAGACGGGAAGTTGAAAGTAACTCAAGATCGTATCATTCACCAGCTCATTGAATGGTGTAGCAAATAACAGATCAATGACCTATACCTGCTCCCACACCGTATATTCTAAGTCTCACCTTAGATTTTATTTTTCATTGAAACTGAATCATGTACTGCATAAGTTGAGTTACTCAGTATATTTCCCAGGCAAGTTTTGTTTATATTGGGAAAAGAAGCTGATGCAATGTTATGAATCAATTAACTTATTGAGCAACATTACCAGCATAATCAACTAACAGTATGAACAGATAGAGAGCCTTCAGTGATTATTGAAATATTAGTTTCTGATATAATTTCCTCTTTGAAATTGTGTTTCCATCGATCTGAATGCAAAAGACAGTGTATTACTTTCCAGGCGACTGAGAGAGGTCAGGAAAGTTAATCTGCGACTCCATCTCAGATGGAAATAATAGGACATTGAAAACATCATTTAACAACAATTATTGTTAGTTTCACTCTTTCAAAAACAGTACATCTTTCATTGTTAAAACTCGTCAAGATTGACAGAAGAGCATATGTTGAAAGCATACTTATTTTCTCCAATAAGTATTATGGAAAGTATTACTGTTGAAAAGTGTTGAGTGTTTAACTTATAAGGAATATTAATTACACAGGAGTGTTAATAGCTCTAAACTGGAGTAAAACAATATCATGGTTGTCTGGCTAAACCGCTGAGGTCCTTAAAAATGGAAACTAAATAATGGTTTTAATGAATTCATTCAGTGAATCGCTTTCATGCCGACCAGTTAAAATGACTAAACATTGGTCTGTATTAAGTTAACTGACTTTTCCTTGAAAGGAGGTCAGATTACAATTGGTATGAGAGCCTTAGAGGGGTGGATAGTTCCTGTTTGTTTGTACTTTAGTTATTTCGACATTGAACTCGACTTGCTTCCACTTGGCTGTTGTGGAATCTGAGATGACTAATGAGGAAGTCACAGGCCTTCCAGAGAAGAAGTGGGTGGGCAGGTAGCTTGTGAGGTAGTGCATACCTTTTGCTGCCTACCATGGTTTCTTTATGCCTTCAATGCTTGGCTTGGGATTCTCAATACTTTGAGCATTCCTTGGCTGGAGGTGTATAATTCCAATACTCAGACTACAGCAACGTGGTTTATCGATGTCTCTCTTCTGACATCCATTGGTCATGCCCAGTTTATGACAGATATCTGCAGCCATGCAGGAACTGACAGATACATCCTGCTAGTTTCCCAAATGGACGTGCTGTATATAATTTATGTGTTCATAAGTTGGGGAGGACCTGTACCTTTCTGACACCTCTTCAGTCATGCAAAGTAGATATTGTAGTAAGACAGCAAAGCCAACTGTCAAATTTGAATTATACCTCAGCAAGAAATAACCAACTTCAAGTGAGAACAGGTGGAGAGAATATTAATGAGAAACTATATCAACAATGCTGTTAAATTTAAGTGAAAATTATAAAAGAACTGTGAGTTCTGGAAATCTAAAATAAAAACAGAAAATGCTCCAAATATACACGTCAGGCCACATCAGTGGGAAGAGAAACAAAGCTGTCATTTTAGGTTGAATAACTTTCGTCAGGGCTACAATGCTATAACATTTAATTCAGCTTCTTTCTAGCAGTTTTCACTTCCAATATTGGTGCAATAATCAACAGAACACAGCAAATATATTTTGAAATTTATCATCTGTCAGGCGTTTTAATAGAAACTTAGAGTGATTATGATTGTTTTCATTAGATTCTAACATTATACCCCCATCAAATCAAATGCTTGCTGAGAATAGACTGTAAAGCATTACTATAAATAATATGTACCAACAGAGTATATTTCCAAGTGAATAAACCACACAGAGAATAAAAACATTTAACCTACAAGTATGCAGTTCATTATTGTAGAAGCACTGTAGAATTGTAGTCTCTATGCAGTAATCTAACTTTAGTATAACCTACAAGATCCAAATGAAGATAACAATTTAATTATAGTCTGGTAATTTACTGTCTGAATTTATTAGAATGTAGATTTGAAAGTACTCTCTGGTATTAATTAGCTTGTCCATGCTGTTTTATATGGAATAGATATTTTGGTCCATTTTTAAATCTTGCAGGAAACACAATTATGAGTGTGAGTTGAGAGGACATTTACTATGCCTAACATATTCTAAGTTCACTCAAGAGGATTAAACATTAGAACACAAGCCAGACTTGAGTGAGGTTCATTTCCTTTCCAAAGGAATATGTCTTTGTGCTACACTCAGATGCAATCATTGAGAGATAGATAGAATGCTGTTCAGACATTTTGGTGCAGAAACAGATTCAGACTGAACATTGCACATGTATATGATGGATACATTTTGCAAAACTATAGTTTAGAGACAGAATCCACAGTTGGATATGATTGATCTACACAGATATTAATTATGAAATCCTATTCAATGGGGTGGGAGATGGAAATTGTCCTCATGAATTCAGAAGGGGGATGTTGGTGAATTTATCAAGAAGAATCTGGGCAAAAGAGGGTGACAATTCCACCCACCAGAGTTACTCAAGTTAGAGCCTCCCTGTATATATGAACACTGTCACTACTTTCTGCTTGGACTTGCCCAGCTGAAGTGTTTAAGGTGGTTGAAGGAACTGGTAGGAGGAGCTAGAACAAGAAGCAGTATAGTTAAAAGTTCGAATTTTGTTGTGGGGATAACCTCAAGGTGCACTTCTTCATACAAACAGTAATTGAAATCTGACTCCTTTCGACAGAAATTTATCGAAGCTGAGACAATTGATAATTTCAAGCATATTGAACTTAAGCATTGAAGCATAGGAAAGATCAGGGACAGACTAGTCATTATCGATTAACATGTCAGAACAGGCTAGGGGAGCTGAATGGCCTAAAGCTATTTTCATGTTCTTGTGTGTGAAATCAATATAACTTAAAGGCTTGTTGCCCCAAACTATAGGGGACCACATCTCTATTGCAATGTTTAGAAATGGTAATTTAATAGTGTTAACTATCATAGACAATTCAACATGAATGTTTTCACAGCATGCAGTGTTCACAGGCCAGGACATTGGCAATAGCAGTAAAAAAGTTATTTGCTAATTGTTAAAAACAAAGGGCAGCACAGTAGTGTACTAGTTAAAGTAATTGCATTACAGCGCTAGCGACCCGGGGTGAAGTCCCCTGCCGTCTGTAAGGAGTTTGTATCTTCTCACCATAACTGTGTGGATTTCCTCCAGGTGCTCTGGTTTCCTCCCACATTCCAAAGACATACAGGTTAGTAGATCGATCGGTCATATGGGTGTAATTGGGTGACGCGGGCTCATTGGGATTGATGAGTTTGTTACTGTGCTGCATCTCCAAATAAATGGAACGAATGTACTGTTCTGTTGGAGGTAAGGATTCGTGTTTTTACACAGCAGGAAACTGATACTAAATCATAAGGTATGTGGTGAGCCACCAGTTCCAGCAGGTTCATTTTCATTAATTCATATTGCTCACGAGCCAATTCCACTAAAGTATGGTTTTATCATTCTGTAAGCAATTAACACAAAAATAGTTACACCTCCCACAGAGATTCATTTATCTAACTGACTACAATGATATTACGTTCATCATGGGACGTGTAGAACAAAGAAGTGATTGAATATTTTATTGTAGCAACCACTGACAAATATAGAGTACCCATTTTAGCTGTTACCTATAAAACAATAGCACAATAGAAACATAAATGGCCCTAAATAAATATGTAAGGGCAGGGCATGTCCTGTTTTTCTATATTTGATGGAGTGGGACGAGTGGAGAAATTTGTTCTATTAACATCTGTTATCAATATATTGAGATATGGGAGGTGGGTTACTGCAGGGGAGGGTGTTGAGTGCAGGCAAGGTGATGCTTGGCTTACAACCCTGATCACAATGCTGGAAGCAGTAGGTAAAAAAAATGTCTTTAGCTGGTGAGCCGGTAATGCATGATATGCTGTTGCAAGTGAATCTCACTTTGCTTACAACCTCAATTACATTTATATCAATGGAGAAAAATTTTGGAAGCAAAGTTAGGGTGCATTAACCAATATAAATGTATTTTCCACATATATGATGAGAGTCTCTCATCTCAGTTTTGATCAGTCTTTATGCAATTTCTGGACATTGCATTAACCAAACCTTTCTGCTAGACATGGCACACATCCATTTAGATGCTGATAAATTTTTGAAACATAGAACATAGAACATAGTAATCTACAGTACATTACAGGCCCTTCAGCCTACAACATTGTGCAGACTATGCAACCTACTCTAGAAACTGCCTAGAATTTCCCTAGCGTATAGCCCTCTACTTTTCTAAGCTCTATGCACCTATCTTAAAAAACACTATTATATTCGCTTCCACCACCACCGTCAGCAGCACATTCCATGCACCCACCATTCTCTGTGTGAAAAATTACCCCTTGGTACCTATTTCCAAGCACTTTAAAACTATGCCACCTTCCCTTAGCCATTTCAGCCCCGGGAAAAAGCCTCTGGCTATCAATACAGTCAATGCCCCTCATCACCTTATACACCTCTATCAGGTCACCTCTCATCCTCCATCGCTCCAAGGAGAAAAGGCCAAGTTCACCCAACCTATTTTCATAAGGTATTGTCTCCAATCCAGGCAACATCCTTGTAAATATCCTCTGCACTCTCTCTATAGTATCCACATCCTTCCTGTAGTGAGGTCACCTGAACTAAACACAGTACTCCAAGTGGGGTCTGACCAAAGTCTTAATGTAGCTGTAACGTTACCTCACGGCTCTTGAACTTGTTTCTACAGTTGATGAATGCCAGCACACCAAACACCTTCTTAATAACACTGTCAACCTGTGCAGCAGCTTTGAGTGTCCTATGGACACAAACCACAAGATCTCTCTGATCCTCCACACTGTCAAGAGTCTTACCATTAATATTGTATTCTGTCTTCAAATTTGACCTACCAAAATGAACCACTTCACATTTATTTGATTTGAAGACCATCTGCCACTTCTCAGCCCAGTTCTGCATCCTATCGATGTCCTGTTGTAGCCTCTAAGAACCCTCCAGACTATCTATAACACTGCCAACTTTTGTGTCATCAGCAAACTTACTAAACCACCCTTTTACTTTTTCACCCAGGTCATTTATAAAAACCACAAAGAGGAGGGGTCCCAGAACAGATCTCTGAGGAGCACTACTGGTCATCGTCCTCCATGTAGAATAAGAACCATCCATAAACACCCTTTGCCTTCTGGGGACAAGCCAATTCTGGATCCACAAAGCAAGGTCTCCTGGGATCCCATGCCTCCTTTCTCTCTGAAGGAGCTTTGCATAAAAAACGTTATCAAACGCCTTACTAAAATCCATAAACACTACATCCACTGCTCTACCTTCAACAATATGTTTTGTTACACTCTCAAAGAACTCAATCAGGCTCGCAAAGTACAACCTGTCCTTGACAAAGCCATGCTGACTGTCCCTAATCAGGTTGTGGCTCATAAATCCTACCTCTCAGGATCTTTGCCAACAACTTGCCCACCACTGAAGTCAAATTCACTGGTCTATAATTTCCTAGGTTATCTCTGCTCCCTTTCTTGAACAAGGGGACAACATTTGCAACACTCCAGTACTCTGGTACTTCTCACATCCCAATTGATGATGCAAAGATCATCGCAAGAGGCTCAGCAATCTCCTCCCTTGCTTCCCATAGCAGCCTGGGGTATATCCCATCTGGTCCCGATGACTTACCTAACTTAGTGCTTTTCAAAATCTCCAGCACATCCTCTTTCTTAATGTCTATATGCTCAAGTGGTTCAGTCCGCTGTAAGTCATCTCCACAATTGCCGAGGTCTTTTTCCGTAGTGAATGCTGAAGCAAAGTATTCATTAAGTACTTCTGCTACCTCCTCCAACTCCATTCAGACGTTTTTACTCTCGCACTTGTTTGGTCCTATTCTCACACGGCTCATCCTCTTGCTCTTCACAATACTTGCAGAATGTCTTATGGTTTTCCTTAATCCTGCCCACCAAGGCTTTCTCATGGCCCCTTTCTGGCTCTCCTAATTCCATTCTTAAGCTCCTTCCTAGCAACCTTGTAATTTTCTAGAGTTCTCACAGTACCTAGTTTCTCGAGCCTTTTTTAAGCTTTTCTTTTCTTCTTAACTTGATTTTCTACATCCTTTGTATACCATGGTTCTTTAACCCTACCATTCTTACCCTGCCTCAATGGAACATACCTATGTAGAACTCCATGCAAATGTTCCCTGAACATTTGCCACATTTCTGCTGTGCATTTCCCTGAAAACATCTGCTCCCAATTTATGTTCCCAAGTTCCTGCCTAGTAGCATCATATTTCCCCCTACCCAATTAAATGGTTTCTCAAATTGTCTGCTCCTATCCCTCTCCAGCACTATGGTGAAGGAGATAGAGTTGTGGTCACTACCTCCAAAATGTTCTCCCTCCAATAGATCTGATATCTGACCAGGTTCATTTCCCAATAACAGCCTCTCCTCTAGTTGGCTTATCTGCATATTGTGTCAGGAAACCTTCCTGAACAAACCTAACAAACTCCACCCCATCTAAACCCCTTGCACTAAGGAGATGCAAATCAATATTAGGAAAGTTAAAATCTCCTATCACAACAACCCTATTATTATTGCTTTATTCTAGAATCTATCACTATTGCTCCGTTCCAGAATCAGGCCAAGAAATGCTTGTAACCCTTCTCCAACAACTTTACATAACTTCCCTTTGGCAATAGATGCTGAAGTCTACATTTCTGAGTATATTCCATATTCTTCTGGTTCTTCACAGTTACATTCAATATGGAGAAATGACTGTGGATGATTGTTGAGAGGAGGCTTCCATGTCCACATTTCATCTGAAACGGTGGTATCTTATTGTTTCCTTTTTCAAAGTAAAGGACTCTCAAGGTAGCTTCCATCTAGATCATAGAAATGATAGAATCATAGTATGGAAACATTCAGCCAACTTCACTACCCTGACCAGTGAATATGCCCAGTGCCCACTAACATTGGGATTCTCCTGATGGTGGACATACGATATATGGGGTAATAGAACTGTTTGACATATTGAGTGCTATGTATGATTCCGAAGGTTGTACAACTCTGAGCCTTGGAACCATTGTTTTTTGTTTTTTGTAGGCTTGTCATGGGTGGTTTCTACGATATGTTGCAGCTGATTTTTTTTTCTTGTAGCCAGTTGATATCAATTTACTGTTTGTTAGCCAATTCAGAAAACAGGTAAGAGTCAAATACATTTCAATAGGGCTGCATGTTTAGCTGGTCGACTAAAGGATAGACTATTTCCTTCACAAAAGAGTTTTAATGAATGAAGTGGTATTTACAAAAAATCAAAAGCTTGACAGTCACCACATGTCTATTCAAATTTGTACACTACTGTATTGTGCTCTACACTGATTTTCTGTATTCAGCCTGCAGCAATCACAACAAAACATCACCCTTTCATTAAGGAAATAAAATAACTGTTTGTAAAGGAAGAATACGAAATGGAGATGGATGGAAGCAACAGAGAAAGACAGTAACTCAGAATTGATGGGTTAAATGGCCTTGAACTGAAACTTGACGTACTTTTCATGCCATAATACTTCAGTTATAACAGGATTTATCATCACAATTCATCAACCTGCCAGATGTTCAAAAATGTTATGAATGTCATTCAAATTAGATTCATTCACATAGAAACCACAAGGGAATTGACGTCATTTGTTATCACACTATTACAATTTACTACAAATTGCTTCTTTTCAGAAATTATAGAATATTTGTTATCTAATGTGTTATAGAATTCTTCAGCAAGATGAACTGTAGAGTTAGCTGCAGACAGTCAGACTTTGCACTGTTGAGCATGATCTCCAGGATATAGTTATCAAGTTAGAAGCAGAAAGAGCGATTTCCCTTGATAATTCCTGGAAGTTTAACCAGATAATCTAATGCACATTATTTCCTTGACAACAGCCCTACCACATATGCTCTGACCATATTTTTTACTCTGGAAAGCAGAGGCCTAATATGAGAAGGAGTAGCATCATTGTGAAAGGCTTTGACAAAAATGAAATGTTATAAAGCAGCAGTAATCTGTTGGTCAAGTATATGAGAAACCATGAGAGAGTTTACAAGTCATGCAGAGTTCATCAAGGCGATTTCTTACTTCAGGCGATGAGACAATTATTCCAGCTCATTCCCAAACTTAAACAGACAAGAGGGTATATAGACTTTTTCCCCGCTCTAAAAACAGAACTGAGGGCAGTTACATCTGGCAACATTTCACAAACTGTCACTAATGCTGAGGGGAGCGTTTCACAGTATTCCTGGTACAAAACACATCCCTTTTCAATAGGACCTTGGGACACAGAACATAAAACAGTACAGCACAAGAACCGGCCCTTTGGACCACACTGTTGTGCTAAACCAGCTAAAAAGCAAGTAAAAAACACCCAAACACCAATCACTCCTGCCTATGCTACATCCATATCCTTTCATCTTCCTTACGTCCACGTGCCTATCTAAATGTTTCTTAAAAGCCTCTAATGTATTTGCCTCTACCACCATACTAGGCAGCACATTCCAGGCATCCACGACTCTCTGAGTAAAAAATTAACTCCTCGCATCCCCTTTGAACATACCCCCTCTCACCATCAATGGTACTAGTCATTTCAACCCTGGGAAACAGATACACCCTGTCTACTCAATCTACGCCTCTCATAATCTTATAAACTTCTTTCAGATCTCTCTTCGGCCTCTGATGCTCCAGAAAAAGCAACCCAAGTTTATCCAATCTCTCATGATTGCATATACCCTCTAAACCAGGCAGCATCCTGGTAAACCTCTCCTACACCCGCTCCAAAGCCTCAACATCCTTCCTATAGTGAGACAACCAGAACTACGTGCAATTCCCAGGGTTTTATAAAGTTGCAACACAACCTTTTGACCTTTGAATGCAATGCCTCAACTAATATAATCAAGCATTCCATAAGTCTTCTGAACCACCTTATCAACCTGTGTAGCCACTTCAAGGAGCTATGAACTTGGATCCCAAGATCTCTTTGCTCAGTGACACTGTTAAGGACCTTGCCCTTTAACAGCATATTGTCTCCTTGCATTTGCCCAATCAAGGTGCAACACATCAAATTTATCTGGGTTGAACACCATCTGCGATTTCTCTGACCATATCTGCCACTGATCTATACAGTAACGCACTATATTCTTTACCAATCTTTTACACCATCCACTACTCCACCAATCTTGTGATCACCTGCAAATTTACTAACCCATCCATCTATATTTTCATCCAGGACATTTATGTACATCACAAACAGCAGAGATCCCTGAAGAACACCACTAATTACAGACCTCCAGTTCAAATAAGTCCCTTCAACCAGTGCCGTCTGTCTTCTATGCGCAAGTCAGTTCTGAATCCAATCATCACAGACCCCATGCAACTTAATCTTCCGGAATAGCCTCCCATGAGGGGATTTGTCAAATGCTTTACTAAAATCCATGTAGACAGCATCCTGTACCCTACCCTCATCAACCTCTCTTGTCACCTTGTCAGAAAACTCAATCAAGTTGGTAAGACACAAACTGCCCAGTACAAATCCAAGCTGACTCTCCCTAGTTTGACCATGCATTTCTAAATGCTAATATATCCATTTCCTAAGAATTTTCTCCAGCAATTTCCCTACAACTGACATGAGACTCACCTGTCTATAGCTCCCAGGATTTTCCTTTGTTCCCTTCTTAAATACAGGTACAACATTAGCCACTCACCAGCCCTGCAGGAACTTGCCTGCGGCCAGAGAGGGCATGAAGATACTGTCAAAGCTCCAGAGATCTTGTCTCTTGCCTCCTTCAATAACCTGTGGTAAATCCCATCAAGGCTTTGTGGACCTATTCACCTTAATAATCATTAGGAGGCCCAACACTTCCTTCTCCTCGACTTCTAAAAATCCCTGATGTATTTATAAACCAGCACTGATCTCCTGGTCCTCTGTAGCCTTTTCTTTGGTAAATACTGAAGCAAAGTACTCATTAAGTACTTCACTCACTTTCTCCTCATCCAAGCAAATGTTCTCCCCTTTATTCTTGAGTGGTTCCTCCCCATAGTTATCATCTTGCTCTTGATGTATATATAGAATACCTTAGAATTCACCTTAATCCTACTTGCCAAAGACTTTTCATGGCTCCTCCTGACTTCCCTAATTCCCTTCTTTCGTTCTTTTCTGGCTTTTCTATACTCCTCGTGTGTTTTGGTTGATCCTAACTTCTGAAGCTTTACATACTATTCCCTGTTTTTCTTGACTAAATTCATCACCTCTCTGGACATCCAAGTTTCTCTTATCTTCTGATCTCATCCTTTCTTCTAACAGAAACATACTTTTCCTGTACTCTGTTCAATTGATATTTAAGCACCCTCCACATGTCTGATGTGGACTTGCCTGAAAAAAGGCATTCCCAATTGACTCTTCTAAGTTCCTGCCTAATGCCCTCATAATTCGCTGTATTCCAACTTAAAACTCTCCTGAAAGGACCATACTTATCCTTGTCTATGGCTATCCTGAAAGATAAGGAGTTGTGATCACTGTTTCCTAACAGCTCACCCACTAAAAGGTCAGTCACCTGACCAGGCTCATACCCAACACTAGGTCAGGTACAACCCCTCCTCTTGTTGGAACGTCCACATACTGATTTAAGAAACCTTCCTGAATACAGTTCGCAAATTTTAACCCCCTGCACTAAGAAGGTCCTAGTTTATATTAAGAAATTTGAAATCCCAAAGACAACATTTCCTAAATCTGATTACATATCTGTTCCTCAATGTCCCGGTGGCTATTGGGAAGGTCAGTAGTACAATCCCATCAGTGTGATTGCACTCTTCCTATTCCTGAATTCTTCCCAGATAGACTCAGTGCCTGTCCCCTCCTTTATGTCTGTCCTGACTAGAGCTGTGATATTGTCCCTGATTAGTAGTGCAACCTCCGCACCCCCCCACCTCCTTCTCCATCTTACCTAAAACTTTGAAAGCCAGGTACATTAATACCCATTCCTGCCTCTCCCTCTCAACCAATTTTCAATAATGGCCACAACACCATTGTTTCATGTACTAATCCATGATCTAAGTTCATCACCTTCACCCATAATACTCCTAGAATTAAAATACGGACATTTCAAACTATCCGACCCATCATACCTGTTATTTGGATTTTGAATTTCAATACTTTTCCTAAACACAAAATACTCTGCAGATGCTGGGGTCAAAGCAACCCTCACAACACGCTGGAGGAACTCAGCAGATCGGGCAGCATCCGTGGAAACGATCAGTCAATGTTTTGGGCCAGAACCCTTCATCAGGACTGTAGAAGGAAGGGGCAGAGGCCCTATAAAGAAAGTGGTGGGAAGGTGGGAAGGAGAAGGCTGGTGGGTTCCAGGTGAAAAACCAGTAAGGGGAAAGATAAAGGGGTGGGGGAGGGGAACCAGGGAGGGGATAGGCAGGAAAGGTGAAGAAGGAATAGGGGAAAGCACAATGGGTAGTAGAAGGAGGTGGAACCATGAGGAAGGTGATAGGCAGCTGGAGGAGGGGGCAGAGTGAAACTGGGATAGGCTAAAGGAGGGGGAGGGAATTACCAGAAGTTGGAGAATTCTATGTTCATACCAAGGGGCTGGAGACTACCTAGACGGTATATGAGGTGTTGCTCCTCCAACCTGAGTTTAGCCTCATCATGGCAATAGAGGAGGCCGTGTATGGATATATCCAAAAATGGGAATGTGAAGCAGAGTTGAAGTGGGTGGCAACCGGGAGATCCTGTCTGTTGTGGCGGACGGAGCAGAAGTGCTCGACGAAGCGGTCCCCTAATCTGCGTCGGGTTTCCCCGATGTAGAGGAGGCCGCACCAGGAGCACCGGATGCAATAGACGACCCCAACAGGCTCACAAGTGAAGTGTTGCCTCACCTAGAAGGACTGTTTGGGGCCCTGAATGGTGGCAAGAGAGGAGGTGTAGGGACAGGTGTAGCACTTACGCTTACAGGGATAAGTGCCTGGTGGGAGATCTGTGGGGAGGGACGTGTGGATCAGGGAGTCGTGGAGGGAATGATCCCTGCGGAAAGCTGAGAGGGGTGGAGAGGGAAAGATGTGATTAGTGGTGGGGTCCAGTTGAAGGTGGCGGAAGTTGCGGAGGATAATGTACTGGATCCGGAAGCTGGTGAGGTGGTAGGTGAGGACAAGGGGAACTCTGTCCCTGTTGTGGTGGCGGGAGGATGGGGTGAGGGCCAAAGTGCGGGAAATGGAGGAGATGCGAGTGAGGACATCATTGATGAAAACCAATACTTTTCCTGATGTCTAATATCCAGTTTGATCTTTCTCTTACATATCTGGTGCTCCGGTTCCGAGCCCCCTGCAAAACTGGTTTAAAAACTCTCCTGAACATGAGAAAATCTGCAGATGCTGGAAATCCAAGCAACACACACAAAATGCTGGAGGAACTGAGCAGGCCAGACAGCATCTATGGAAAAGAGCAACTTTCAGGTTGAGAGACTTCATCAGGACTCCTGCATTTTGTGGGTGTTGTTTAAACTCTCCTGAGTAGCTCACTTCCTGGCCAGGACATCACTAAATCCTGAGGCCAGTTTAATTATTTTCATGAATTTCATTTGCAGTCCCGCAAGTATGATCTCTAAATGACTTTCAGCTCTGGTGTGCTTTAGTGGTCAGGAACAGCAGCAGAGCAATCAGCTTATACAGTTTCACAAATACACAGTATTCATTGGATTGTAACTGTTTAATAAGAAAATATAGAGAAATAATATCACTACACATTATAGTGCACATGTATTCTTGTGTGAGGAACAAAATGGAAAAATTTGCTTCAGTTGGACCATGACAAACACGTCCCTCATGCAGTACACTTCAGTAAATTTATGTAGGGGGAGTAAAAACTTTGGCTCTTTCTAAAGAGTCAAAATTTCAGTAATGTTTGCAAACAGTTTTTCTGAAACAAAAAAATCATGAGTAGGAATATAATCTTGAGGTTATTTATACCAATTGATCCAGCTTCAGTTAAAGAAAATGAACTTAACAATTAAGAAAGATCCAATTGATACATTTTATTTTAAAATTTAAGCCTATCACTTATAAGCAGAAAAATTGACTTCTGACCAGTTGAATTATTTCTGATTGGCATGTTACAACACAATCACCCCAATGAAAAATAGTATTCTGTTTCCTTTGTTATATTTGCAGGAAACCTTTCAAGCATCACTGCCAATTGAAATTGGACACTTGTCTCAAGTCGCACTGTTGATTTCAGTGAAAGTTTCCTAATGATATGACAGCGTCACACAGCACTCCGCCTATCTGCATGGTATTCAAGGATGTCAAAGCATCATTAATGTTAAAATTCTGCATTTGTGGTCAAATAATGCATCAATGTCTTATTGTGTTTTGGGGGGGTTAGCACATGTAGCAAATAACTTCAGCAAATGACTCCAGCCACCAGTCTTCAGATCTGAATATGAACTGTAGATTAAATCTAAAATGCATCTCTGAACAATGGGCTCCCAAGAACCGTGAACCACAGTTAACTGGATGACCAGACAATGCTGATTTAAAATCGTTATTTTGGTGTCATTGTGGGTGCGAAGTGGGAGGTGTAGTTCAAAGGCAGCATTGTAAATATGGAATTGTCCTGAATTGTCCTCTAATCTATAGCATATAAAATGCTGTGTAGTGTTGGGTCAAGCAGGCCTTTTTCCTCTGAAAGGGAACTCAATATGAAGCTTGCTGCATCTCATTTTGATGAAGAGAGAGACTACTTCAGATCTACCAGTACTCCTACCCGGTGACGTTGTTCAGGCGTCAACATTTGGTGTCAGCAGTGAGATATATTCTCACGACCCATCGTGTGGTCAGCAATCTTGGCTGTCTAAGCGGGTGAGTATTTGTAACATTAGCACTCTCGCTTGGACCTGTTCAAGTTTCGGTGACTATAGGATCGCTAGGTATCACGAACACAGCGGGCAGCTGAACTGGCAGATTGAAGTAGCGTGGTGTGTGTGCATGCATGTGTGTTAATTTGGTGAGATGGGGCCATGAGTAGCAAAAGGTGGTTATTGAAGGTTAGGGGCACTAGTGGGCATGTGCTGTATACTTGTTCTGGTATTTTAGCAATAGCATTTGTGAGTGTGTGTTTTACCGATACGTCTGTAGCCTTGGTGTGACAGTTAGGTGCAAGGTAATACAGCATGGCATCATGAGTGCAGGCGCACAAAAGTGGCAGATTGCAGAGTACATGCTCTATGGTTGTAAGTATGTGCTGTTTAACCGGTATCCATCATTCATATTTTGCGTAGTGTAGGCATTAGTGTGGAGATATTTCAGGGAGAGATTTTACCCAAATAAATCTGTCAGGATGGCACCAATTGAGGTCAGGCAATGTCAGGTTGAGAACCGTGATAGTCCAAGCCAGCCCGTGACTCTTTCATAAAGCCCTTTCATAAAGACCATTCATAAAGCCCTTCATTTTGCATTTTGTCCGAGTTGGCCTCACTTAAAGTTGCATATGGGAATTCAGAATTCTGGCACAAACTTGAGGAAATGAGCCCCCCCCCCAGGGCTTTGTCCTGGGTCCCTTCCTCTGCTCCCTATACACCCACAACTGTGTTGCCATGCAGAGCTCCAATCTGCTGATCATACTTGCCAATGACACGACATTGATAGGCCTTATTTCCAACAAAGATGAGACAGCCTTCAGAGGAGAAGTCAATGCCCTGACACAGTGGTGCCAAGAAAACAACCTCTCCCTCAATGTTCAAAAAACAAAGGAATTGATCATGGATTACAGGAAGAACAAAGACACGCTAGCCCCTTTTGAACAATGGGACTGTAGTTGAGAGGATGAGTAGTTTCAAGTCCCTTAGTATACACATCACTGAAAATCCCACTTGGACTGTACATACTGAATGTGTGGTGAAAAAAGTACAACAGCACCTCTTTCAACACAGACAGCTGAAGAAGTTTGGCATGAGTTCCCAAATCCTCAGGACTTTCTACAGGAGCGCCATCGAGAGCATCCTGACTGGCTGTGCCACCACCTGGTACAAGAAATGAGCTATCCTCAATTGCAGGGTACTACAGAGAGTGGTACGGACAGCCCAGTGCATCTGTGGATGTGAACTTTCCTCCATTCAGGGCATTTACAGCAGCGGGTGTGTAAAAAGGGCCCAGAGGATCATCGGGGATTCCAGCCTCCCCGACCACAAACTGTTTCAGCTATTGTCTGGCAAACGGTACCGCAGCATTAAGGCCAGAACCAACAGACTCTGGGACGGCTTCTTTCACCAGGCCATCAGATTTATCAATACACATTGATCTGATTGTGTATCTGATTGCACATACACGAATACAAAACAATTATGTATGCAATCTTAGTGCTTGGGCAATATCCTCCCACGTTCATCCTCTTTATTGCTTGTACATTGCAATGGAGACATGACATAAAACATTTTTACTCCTTTGGATGTAATAAATAAATAAATAAATGGTTGAAATTCATCAGATGCATCCTAAAGATATATACATGTTGGTAAAATTGAAGTGCCCGAGGCATATGTGGGACGGTATGACCCAGAGAGCGCAAGATGATGCATGGGCAATTACCGAGAATACCAGCAATGAAGAAAGATATCGCTCTTTCAAAGGGGAAGTGAGGCAGTGACCTGGGGGAGGTGAGAGCAACTGGAGAACAGTAATGGCAGTGGTTCAAAGAGCTGATGAGCCTGCCATGGATTATGCAGAATGTAAGTATTGAGCAAATGAAGAGTTTTCTGGGTTGAATAATCCAGGGAAGGACGACCCAGTCTTCCTGAAAATGCTGAAGGAAGGCCTGATATCAGCTCACTAGGAAATTTTAGATTTGGGAATAGTGGTGGGATAAACCTACTCAGCAATAGTTTAATGGGCCTTGACAGACATTCTGCTATCAGCGTCATGCCCTGCCCTGTAAATGTAAGGGGAGTGAGGAGGGTAATGGATCAATTCAATTACTGCTGTAACTTCATACAAGGGTTCTCAGCACGAGTGGCTCCGATACAGGCTTAATTATGGGAGAGAAGCTTTCTCTGGTAGAAGTAAGATGAGGGCGAGATGAGGAAAAGGCTTTTACAGACATCAAGAAAGCCCTGGTTTGTGCACCTGGCCCCTTTCATCTATACTGCAGCAATGAGGGAAGGTGTTTCAACACAGTAGTGCTGCAGAACCATGGGGTCACCAAAAGGCCAGGGGCATAGTAATCAATGAAACCAAAACCCACCGTAGCATGACTCCCCCTCTGTGTAGTTGCTTTAGACGGCACAGCATGGGCAGTGCAAGTAACCCGAACCAATTGTAATGATGGGACAGTTCATACCACACATACCCCCATACTGTTGTAGAGCTCCTAGATATGGGGAGGCTGAGAGCAGTCACTGACAACAGAAAGCAGCTTGGGAATCAGGTGTCGTCCCCAAAGGCAAGTCAGTCCACGTACCTTACCACCCTCAGAGCTCAGGAATGGTAGAAAGGATGAAACAAACAGTCAAGAATGCCTTAGCTAAAGCTATACCGAGATGGAAAATTCATGGGTTGATATATTACCAGGAATCCTCATGAGATTGCGAGCAACCCCAAACCCCATGCTGGGTCTCAGCCCCCATGAATTATTGATGGGGCGAGCAATGCAACTCCCTTATGGGATAATTATGGGTTGTAGTGGGCCTGGGACATATAAAATGTGGAAGAACTTTATAACCAGCTTAAAGTGTTGAAGGACCAAGCCAAACAACAGTAGCACATTGCTGATCAGAGAGAGCTGGAGGGAAAGGAGAGAGTCCTCCCCCAGCCAGGTAATCAAGTCATGGTGAGGGCACTGCCTGAAAAGGCAGGGTTTGCTCTCGGATGGTTAGGACCACAGATGGTACTTTTAACAAATCACGCCTGTGTCTGTGCGCAGACTCGGTGAGGCAGCTGGTGGAAACACTGGACTCAGATTAAACTGTATGACGCATCTTCTTGTTGCTCCCACAGACAGAGTGGGGAATCAAGTGTACCCAGTAACCCTGTAATTACAGAGTACCTAAGAGATGAACACCAGCTGGGCACACAAGACCTGACCACAGTTGATGAAAACACTCCCATGGCAAACGTGAAGGCAGAAGACACCCACCAAGAGCGTGACAGAAACCCGTGAATAGCACGTTAAAGTGTGATGGTGATGGTGATGGTACCCTGGTGAAGACATGATTGCTGAAGGTAGATGATTAGTTTAGTAACATAGAATAGAAAAGATACTGGGGAAAATAATGGGGAGGGACTTAAGTTACAACAGAGACGTCAGGTTCCACAACTTCAAACGTTCAAATGTTCAAGGGTCCAATTTAACATTGGGAAATGTACACAATGTACATCCTGAAATGCTTTTTCCTCACAAACATCCACGAAAACAGAGAAGTGCCTCAAAGAATGAATGACAGTTAACATGAGAACTCCAAAGTCCTCCCCGCCAGCTCTCCCCTCCCACGCATAAGCGGCAGCAAGCAACGATTCCCCCCTCACCTCCAGCAAAAAAAAAGCGCACCCACTACCGAGCACAAGTGTGAGCTAGGCGATAACAAAGACCCGGACTTGCAGTAACCCCAAAGACTTTCGCATTTCACCCAGTATTCGAGAAACCATAGGTTCTCTCTCTCCCTAATAAGGGAGAGGGAGGTGTCCCCCATTATCCCCCA
Organism: Mobula hypostoma; assembly: GCF_963921235.1. NCBI lineage: Eukaryota > Metazoa > Chordata > Chondrichthyes > Myliobatiformes > Myliobatidae > Mobula > Mobula hypostoma. Next base: position 64,399,606 of record NC_086103.1, on the reverse strand, counting down.
TTGTCCCCCCATGCACTTTGATGGCATGGCAGACTGAGAAAGATTGCACATGGCATCTGAAGGCAATCACCTCCAGCCTGAATGGGAAGTGATATGAATGAGCTGGGCCCTTTCAGCAGTTAGGCCAGCAATCGACTGGACAGTTCAGAAGGGGGTGCCATCGGAGAGAGATCCTTGCAGTCATTAAAAATAGAGACCACCCCAACCTCTTCCTGTACTTCAATGGGAGGGCCTGATAGCCTGATACATTTACCTTGCAGGTATCCCTGGAAAGAGGGAGTTTTATTTATCAGAGAATGAAGGGATGAAGACAAAGAATGTGATTAAGCTGCAATCAACCATGGAAAGAGGCATATAAATGAAACTGCAGTCAAAAGACTATTGTTCAAATTTCTGAAACAATCTCTCTGCTTAGCGTTTTGTAGGTAGCCATTAGGGATCATAGAAAAGATGTAGATGCACATAAAGTAATTGGGGGTAATAACAAAGCAGTTCATTTTTGCTGACCTATTTGAGTAGATCCTCCTTAAAGTTGGCCTTTCCTGGTTGAAATTTATTTTTGTCCAGGAGGGCCAAAGGGAAGGACTGTTAGAGAGTTTATTGGGATAGCAAATGACTTCAGTCACCAGTCTTCAGATCCGAATACAAACTATGGATTAAATCTAAAATGCAGCTCTGAACAATGGGTTCCAAAGAATCGTGCGCCAAGTTAGTTGGATGACCAGACAATGCTGTTTTAAATTTGTTAATTGAGTGTCTGTAGTGTGAGTGTGAAGAGGGAGGTGTGAAGGTTGTGTGTATTTGGGTGTCTGTAGTGTGGGTGCAATGGAGGTGTGAAGGTTGTGTCTATTTGGGTGTCTGTAGCATTGATGTGAAGGTTGTGTGTATTTGTGTGTCTGTAGTGTGGGTGTGAAGAGGGAAGTGTGAAGGTCGTGTGTATTTGTGTGTCTGTAGTGTGGGTGTGAAGGGGAAGGTGTGGGGTTGTGTGTAGACCAAAGGAAGCATTATAAATATGGAATTGTCCTGAATTGTCCTTTGATCTTTTGCATATAAAATGCCATGTAGGGTTGGGCCAAGCAGGCCTCTTCCCTCTGAAAAAGGTCTCAGTATGATGTTTGCTGTGACTCATTTTGTCGAATAAAGAGACTACTTCACATCTACCAGCACTTCCATCTGGTCACTTTGTTCATGCGACAACACACAGTGTAAGGAAATATTAATTTGTGTCCTACCACTGCCAAAATATCCGGGGGCATCTTCTGAGATTTACAATTATTTGTCCTCATTAAACACTTAACACATTGCAAAATTTTTACTAATAGCTTTTCAGATAATGAGGAGAAAATGGAATTCTTTAATATCTAATTTTGCAATGAATTAGCATCTCATAATAAGATAAAATTACATGTGCAGTTTGTGCACATAGAGCATAGAACAGTACAGCACACAATGTTCTACTGACACTTAAACCTACTGTACTCCAAGAACAATCTAACCTTTCTGTTATGTTTTGTAACTTCAAAACATTAAACTAATTCAAAGGAAGACACAGGAGTCCAAAATGTTGACATTAAGCGAGACATGCGCATATCACATGGTAGTGCAATGACATATACAATTCACATATTTATACATATAACCAGTAATGAATTATTTAAACAAACAAAAATGCTTAATTGAATAATATATGCATGTTTATTCAAATATTAAGGAAATATTAAATGCACATCACTCCTCCCTGCTTAGCTATAAACTTTAACCCAATAGAGAATACATCTGCTGTAAAATACATCTATTATATACAGACATGCACAGCATAGTAAATTTCAAATTGTCTCATTCAGGCCTAAAGATTTAATCTTATTCTAATTTCTTCCCCTCCTTGCCAGTTCTAATGAAGGGTCTTGCCCTGAAATATTGACTGTTTACTCTTTTCTGCAGATGCCGCCTGGCCTGTTGAATTCCTCCAGAATTTTGTGTGTGTTTTCAAAGATTAATCACTGCGGAGGTTTTCTTACAGTAGTGGGATAATGTCTTTCCTGACAAGGGGATCACTCTGCTTGGCAGTTGAAATATGTGGCTGTAAAACAATCTCAGGTTCTTGTTCTGGGCCTCATCTGTGGTGATTGCAGGAGGTGACTCTGGATCTGCAGGACGTGGTTCTGACAGCAGTAGCCAAATTTCTTCTCGAACAATTGACTCTGCTTTCCTCAACTGATCAATGTGTCACCTCCAAATGACATCAGGTGCAATACCATTGTGCAGGGGACTGATTCAGTCTGTCCTTAATCTTTCTAAGTACCCACTTTTGATGGCCTCTGTAGACTGCTTTTCCAGGAGAGAAATATCGAACCTCCTCATTTGAGGGGTTCTTAATTTGTCACAGTTATTTGTCCTGCATGCTCCCTCTGAGATTGGGTTTGAGGAGATCCAAGTGTGAGCACAAGGGACAACCAAAGAATAACATAGCTGGTCAGTTGTTGGGTGTGGACTGTGCTGCATTGCGATATGCAAGGAGAAAATTCAGTTTTAGTGGATTGTGTTCTGCTGGCATTGCTCAGAGTGCGTTCTTTAGACCGCGGACAAACTTTTCCACCAAGCCATTTGCAGCTGGGTGGTACAATACCGATATGCCTTATTACATTGATTATTAGCAATAACTAAGACTGTTCCCCACAAGCTGTAGTCCATTGTTACTGACTATTCTGGAACACTAGTCCTTGCAAAGAGGCTTTTCAATACTTCAACAATGTGAGAGGCTATAGTGGGGGCTATTGGGAACACTTCAGGCCATGTTGTAGCTGCATCAACAACTATCAAACATATGTGCCCCTGAATGGTCCGGCAAAATCCACATGAATCATCTGCCAGGGCAATGCAGGCCTCTCCCAGAGATGGAGAGATGCTGCACTTGGTATCTTCTGGACATGTTGGCAACCCATATAGTGCATGCCAAGCTGCTTGATCTTCCCAGACCATCAGACAAAGCTTGGAGACAACACATTCATTTTAGTCACTCCTAAATGTAGCTCCTGCAACACTTTAGTTCTCAGCTTGGATGTGTGACGAGAATACACATAAATTAAGATGTTTGCTGGCCTGGGCTTGCACCAGTGGCATCAGCAGTGGTCTGCCACCTGTCCTCAGGGGAGGGAGAGATAAGGCACACAATGAAGCAGCATTTGGAGGTGTTAATGATGGAGCCATCAGTCTGGGTATTGTCAAGAGCGGCTCCCCCTTTGAACCCTGAACTGTTTGAAGTGATGGACAGGCGATCTGGAGATGTGTAATGAAGGGACGGGAGAGAGAGCTGTCTAGAGCGGCTCCCCCTTTGAACCCTGAACTGTTTGAAGTGATGGACAGGCGATACCCCAGCAGGGGGATAAAAAGGGACAGGTTCGCTAAGGCAGGACACACACGACACCCGAGGTAACGAGACCCTGGAAGCGGTGCGCCTCTCACAAGTCGGTGGAAAGTACCGGGCCATAAACGCACAGGGTGGAAAGGTACGATCAGCGGGAACCCGGTGTGTGTCCACCCTCACTTGGGTGCCGGGTTCACTGCAGAGGATCGACTGCATCTGGAGGAGGGGTCACAGTCGGTGACCTCAGGTGATATCACAAAGGACCCGCCCGAAAGCTGCTTGTGAGCAATATCGCCGGTCTGTGAGTGGAAGCTGTTCTGAATGATCAGTCGTTCTTGTTCTCTCTCTCCCTCCCCCCACGTTGTCCATCGCCATGGCAACGATTACTGCGAACTGAACTAAATTGGACTGAACTTTGTGTCACTTTGAAATTGGTCATTTACCCCTAGACAACGATAGAGCTTGATTGATGCTGTTATCTTAATTCTGTGCACATGTGTGTTTATCATTGCTGAACTGTTGCATTTATTATCCTTTCGATTACTGTGTTGCTTGTTTCTTTAATAAAACTTTCTTAGTTCTAGTAATCCAGACTCCAACTGAGTGATCCATTTCTGCTGGTTTGGCAACCCAGTTACGGGGTACGTAACAGATGATACAGCAACTCTCAATCCCCAGAAATGGCAACCTCCAGCAAGGGCAAATTAATCTCAGCGCTGGTAAAAATTGGGGAACTGGAGGTTTTGCTGTGCACTCCAGCCATTTTGGGTGGCCATGTAAACCTGAGGAAGTGTTGAGTCTTTTCTGGTTTCTGCCGTAATCGGCAGACTTTCAATTTGTACTGCGAAGAATATGTCAAGAGGAATGTCTTTTTTTGTAAATTTTTCAGTATTTCCTTTTCCAAGGGCCAATGTGATAATTCATCAGCCTTTCCCTGATTAGTTGCTCTCTTGAATTTAATCTTGTAATAGTGTCTTCCAAGAAACTGAGCCCATCTCTGCATTCTTGCTGCTGCTATTAGTGGAACATCCTCTGTGGAATTAAAATGGACACTGTTTGATAATCAGTAATGCGGGGAAACTGTTTCCCATACAAATACTGGTAAAACCACACATTACTTTGTCCATTGCCATTTCTTTCTCATCTGCAGTAATGAGATCAGTGGGTGGAGCACAGTAGCCATGTTTGGCAGGAACCTGTTATAGTAGTACACAAATCTTAAGAAGGACCGCAACTGTGACGCACCCTTTGGCCTTGAGACATCCACCACTGCTTGAACTTTCTCAGCACACTTGTATTATTTATGTGTATCAGTAGTGTAACCACAGTAAATGAAGTTTAGTTTAAAAAATTCACATTTATCGAGTGGGAGGAGAAGATGGCGGCGCGCCTGCGTGTGCGCAGCCCTCCGGTGAAAATGATATCGTATCTGTTAAATAGGGGCCGTGGACAATTCCGATTTGATAGAGAATGGACATGAAAGCACAGAGGAACATCTGGAGAAATTTCTGAAACGCCCCTTCGCTGCTGTCGTTACTGTGTGGTCGGGAATCTTTTGGAGGGTAGGCCTCAAAATCCCCGGCCTTCCCTGCTTTTGGTGACCGAGAAGGAAGTCAAATATTTCAGACAGAGATAGCGCTCAGTACTCGGTGTTGGAGAGCTAATCAGAGCTCGAAGTTTTCAGATAACTCAGTCGGATTGTGTTCGGCATGGCAGGGAGAGTTTTTTCTTCCTTCTCCCGTCTGCGTGAGATGTGGGACATTTGAGAAACTTTGAACTTCACTGTGCTCATGGACTTCTTCATCAAGTTATGATATTGTTGAACTGCTGTAATTATATGTTACAATTATGTGGTTTTGTCAGTTTTTTCAGTCTTGGTCTGTCCTGTGTTTTGTGATATCACACCGGAGGAAGTAATGCATCATTTCCTAATGCATGCATTACTAAATGACAATAAAAGATTATTACGTGTCTTCATAATCATGCTTTGAGTCCATACTTTTCTAATCTTTTTAACACTGCCTTAAGGTCTTGGAGACATTCCTTGTCATCCTTACAGGTAACAATGATGTCATACAGGTAACACTGAGTGCCTGGGCAGCCTTGCAGTCACATCCATAGCTTTCTGCTAGAGTGCAGGCACAAGTACTACCTCAAAAATAAACCTGTTATAGCAATATAGCACTTTGTGAGTGTTATGGTGGGAAACACTTTGCATTCTTCTTCCATTTCCATCTTCAGGTAAGCCTCAGTTAAGTCCACTTCACTGAAGTGTTTTCTTCCAGAAGGGTTTGCAAAGGCATCCTCTATCCTGGGCAGAGAGTATTGATCTACTCTCAGTATTGGGTTGATGGTAATCTTAAAATCACCACAGGTCCTGATGGATCCATTCTTCTTGGCTGCTGGAACCATTGGCATTGCCCATGGGCTTCTCTCACACTTGGAAGGAATTCCTTCAGCCTCCATGAAATCTAGATCTCTGTCTACTTTATCATGAATGGTATAAGGAATCGGACAGGGTTTGCAAAACTTGGGTGTGGCATTTTCAATTAACACTATTTTCCCTTTGTTACATTTGTGATTTCCAATGTCATCCTTGAACACTGCTGTGGCATCAGCCAGGATCTTTCTTTAGTTGCTTTCATTTGGCTTCATTCTGGATGGATCTCCAAACAAGTTTTAGCTGTCTCAGCCAATCACATCCCCATAATGCTGGTCCTCCTGTGTTTCCCACAAACAAGCTCAATGTGGTTTGTTAGTTGTTGCATTTCACAGATAAGAATGTTGTTCCCTCAGGAGTTACCTTTCTCTCCAGTATAAGTTCTTAGTTGGATATCTGCTGGCTTCCATTTAGTATCTTTGAAATGCCTCCCAAACTCATTTTGTGGAATGACAGAAACAGATGAACCAGTGTCTAATTCCATTTTAATTAATTTGCCATTGGCTTTTGGCATAAGTCACATTGCTTGTGCCAGAATTTTCACACGCTATATTTCAAGACTACACAGTCCTGTGTCACTTCCAGCATTATCAGACTGTTCATCAAAATTGTGCATGTTAGTGCTCTATTTGAAACTGCAAATTAACTTCTTAGCTTTTTCTCTTCCCTGAACAGTTCATTTATTTTTTTGTCTGCCTGACATGCTTGTTGCTGCATTTTCTGCAAGTATCACCTTCAAACCTGCATTTGTTTGGTGTATGTGAGCCCCTGCCACAACAGTAACACAATATATTTCTCTCGGCTAGTTTCTGTTTAGACATTTAGATGTTACAATTTTGTTCACACTCACTTTTCATTCCTGACTGCAACTGAACTGTATCTCTGTCTACTCTTTCTGTTGAAACAACAATTTCAACTGCTCTTTTAAATGTAAGTTGTACTTCAGTTAGGAGCTGTTTTAAATACTTTTTGTAAGATTTCACAAACTAAACAATCTCTCAGTGCATCACTGCTGAAATGATAATGCTAAGGTAACCTTCAATTCAGCAACATACATTGAAAAGGACTCCCCTTCTTTTTGATTCCACTTGTGAAATCTAAATCATTCTGTAATCAACAATGGCTTCAGTTCTAAATGTTCCTGCATTATTTTTACAATATCAACAATGGTTTGGTTAGTACAGTCAAACTTCAAAGCAAACTGACTGCCTTTAAACCCAATGCAGTCAGCAAAATTGCTACTTGTTTCTCATTGGCTATTTCACTTGCTTCAAAATAATGTTCAGTTTCCTCAGTATATAAAATTCAGTTATCTGTTGCATTATCAAACATGTCAGTCTTTCCAATGTAGCCAGCCATTTAAGCTTTATTTATAATTATTATCATCTGGTACTCCCTCTTTATGAACCGGTGAATTCTTCCATTTATTATCATTTTTAATTCTCAATTGCTTCTTTTCTTGCGAAGAACACGTGCTGCACTGCATTGGTTTAATTTTGACAGTCTCTGTAGTTGCTGGTCTGCATTTCTTTACTCGCTGCTCCTTGCAGCATTTCTCTTTAGTTTGAGCACCTCACTGCATTTCTACAGGTCACTAGCAGTCTCCGGTTCATTTTAAAAATACCTCACCATTAATGTTATGTCTTGTAGCTTCAAAACATTAAACTAATTCAAAGGAAGACACAGAAGTTTGAAGTGTGAGTCTAACTTCATATTTACTTTAAGTAAAGCATGTTCATAGCACATGGTAGTGTGATGACGTGTGCAAATGTAATAAATATACAAACAGGTTATACATATAACCTGTAATGATTTATTTAAACTAACAAGAATGTTTAACCAAACAATATAAACAACATATATAGACACACACACACACACACACACACAAGGTTACTCGAATACTCGAATATTAAGGAAATATTAAAAGCAGAAGACCTTCCCTCCCACATACCACTTATCCTTCTTAAGCACCAGTATACTTGAAGCCTGCTTGAAGCAGGTGGGTACCTCAGACTGCTGAAAGGATGGGTTAAAGATATCAGTGGACGCTCTAGCCAACTGAATAGCTTCAGTATTTGGCCATGTACCCTGTCTGCGCTGGATGCTTTCCATGGTTCACCCTTCTGATGGATGCTCTCATGTCAGCTGAAATCACAGGGTCATTGGGGGCTGTGGGAGTCCCTGAAAGTGCCTCCATGTATTGATGGTCAAAATGAGTATATAAAAGGCATTAAGCTCATCTGAGGCAAAGCCTTGTTGTCACCTCTGTTGCTTTGTAGCAGGTGCCTGGAAACACCTATATCCAGGATCAGAAAAATCTACAGAAAGTTGAAGATACGGGTTAGCCCATCAGAGGCAGAGCCTTCCCCACCACTGAGTGTATTTACTATTAACACTACCACAAGAAGCACCATCCATCATCAAAGACCCCCGTCATCCAAGCCATGACCTCTTTTCACCACTAATATTGGACAGGAGGTACAGAAGTTTAAGGTCCTCCACTATCAGGTTCAGGAACAGTTATTATCCTCCAAGTGTCAGGCTCTTGAAATGGCATGGATAACTTCATTCATCACTACTTTGAACTGATTCTATGATCTACAGATGCACTTTCAAGGACTCTTTATGACTCATATCCTCAATATTGTTTTATTTGCGCAATTTATCTTCTTTTGCACATTGCAATTATTTTTTCCTATAAATACCTGCAAGAAAAAGAACATATGCATACATTGTTAATAAACTTACTTTGAACTTTAAACTGTGACAATATTTCTAGAAATATCAGTGTACAGTGTTCAAGGGCAAGAGAAAGCCATTAGCACTTTAAATTTCCTCCATTTGCATTTTAATTTTCCCACACCTTTAGCTTACCTTGCAATGCTCAAATCTGTTGATAGTAAATTATACTTTATACTTTATACTTTATTGTCGCCAAACAATTGCTACTAGAACGTACAATCATCACAGCAATATTTGATTCTGCGCTTCACACTCCCTGGATTACAAATATTAAATATTAAAAATAGTTAAAATTAGTAAATATTAAAAATTTAAATTATAAATCATAAATAGAAAATAGAAAAATGGGAAGTAAGGTAGTGCAAAAAAACCGGGAGGCAGGTCCGGATGTTTGGAGGGTACGGCCCAGATCCGGGTCAGGATCCATTCAGCAGTCTATCACACTTGGAAACAAGCTGTTCCCAAATCTGGCTGTACGAGTCTTCAAGCTCCTGAACCTTCTCCCAGAGGGAAGAGGAACAAAAAGTGTGTTGGCTGAGTGGGTTGTGTCCTTGATTATCCTGGCAGCACTGCTCCGACAGCGTGCGGTGTAAAGTGAGTCCACGGACAGAAGATTGGTTTCTGTGATGTGCTGTGCCGTGTTCACAATCTTCTGCAGCTTCTTTTGGTCTTGGACAGGACAACTTCCATACCAGGTTGTGATGCACCCTAGAAGAATGCTTTCTACAGTGCATCTATAAAAATTAGTGAGGGTTTTAGGGGACAGGCCAAATTTCTTTAGTTTTCTCAGGAAGTAAAGGCGCTGGTGGGCCTTCTTCGCAGTGGACTCTGCTTGGTTGGACCAAATTAGGTCATTTGTGATATTGACCCCGAGGAACTTAAAGCTTTTGACTTGTTCCACTTGCGCACCACTGATGTAAATTGGGTCGTGCAGTCCACTACTCCTTCTGAAGTCAACAACCAATTCCTTCATCTTGCTAATGTTGAGGGATAGGTTATTGTCTTTGCAGATCTAGCAAATGTATTACTATTTAATGTTATGAGAAGCCCCAACATGCTTTTCAGATTTAACTTGAAGTAATGTTTGGGTTTTAGATCATCGCAATCAATTAATATTTGGTACAGTTTGCAACACTAATACTTTCAAGCCAAGAATTTTCATTTCATAAAATTTAAGTTTGGTGCATACTTATGATATTTATCCATTATTATTTGTAAAATTGCAGGGAAGCAAGTAATCCAATGACAAAATGTTCTCAGTAAAATTAATAAATATTGAATAAAATACACATTACATATATTCTTAAATACACAGATGGGTAAATACTCTTCAAGAAAAGCTCACAACCAGAAGTGCATAATGAGATGTTTCACCCTTGGAAATAGGATTCCCTTGTAATATATCACAAATGATGTCTCTGTGCATGTTGTGAATGACACAGCAGCTACATTTAACCTGTTCATGAAAGGCTTGATTGACATATTTATCTGAAGCTTGGCAAAAGCACTTCAAATCAGTCTCAAACTAAGGAACAGCAAACGTTATGAAAGAGGATAAACTAGGTGAAATCTTGTAGCTGTCTCCTACTCAGCTATTATTCTTATTCTATGTATCCCTCAATGCTTAACATTTTTCCTTAGTTGAGGCTAAAGTAATAGTTCTTAAGAACTTTCAAGGCTGAAAATCTAGATCCAACTTTGATTGGTAAAAATAGGGCAGGTAACAGATTATAGCTCCTGGCACTTTTACCATGTTTGAAAATTTATCATTCTCTCAACATCACTAAGGGGTAAGATTTAAGCTTGTTAAAAATTTCAGGGTCACTTGCCTGTCAGATTTGTAAGAATAATAGAGGAGAGTCGAAAGAAAGATCTGTAGGCGTTCCATTATTCTTTTCATTCAAAGGGACATGTTCCTATTTGAGTTCCAGTCAGCAGCCTGTATAGTGATACAATAAGAATTATCAGGATCAGAATCAGGTTTAATATCACTGGCAAATGTCGTGAGAATTGTTGTTTTGCAGTAGTACGACATTATATAAACAGTAAATTAATTAAAGTAGTGCAAAAAAGGAAGGAAAAATATAGAAAGGTAGTGGTCATGGGTTCACTGTCTGTTCAGAAATCTGTTCGCAGATGGGAAGAAGCTGTTCCAGAAACAGTGAGTGTAGAATTACATCAAGTAGCTTCTCTGCCTCCAGTTATATTCACAATATATAATCTGGTGATGCAACTGTGATTTCGGCCTCCTATATAAATTAGTAAACTGAGATACTCAATGTAAATACTGACTTCCAATACAGAAGCACAATCTTGAACAGTTATTTACAATTAGTGGGATGACTCTACCAAACAAAATATGCTTGCTTAAATATTGGGGCATCATAAAACATGGCCTATTTACTTTGGAAGCTTATATAGAGCTTGATTCATCTTAACTATCAATGTGTTGTAACATTGTACTTGTGCATGTATATTAAGAGATACCATAAGACCTAAGATATGGGAGTAGAACTTGGCCCATCGAGCCTGCTCTGACATTTCAACGTGGCTGATCCAATTTTTCTGTCAGCCCCAATTTCCTGTCTTCTTCCCATATTCCTTCATGCCCTGACTAATCAAGAAGCTATCAACATCTGCCTTAAATATACATAAAGACATGGCCTTCATAGCTGCCTGTGGCAGAAAAATCCACAAATTCACCTCTCTCTGGCTAAAGAAATTCCCCCTCATCTCCATTTTGTAAGGACACCCCTCTATTCTGAGGCTGTGTCCTCTAGTATTAAACTCTCCCACCAAAGGATACATCCCCTCCACATCCACTCTACCAAGGTCTTTCACCATTTGATAGGTTTCAATGAGGTCACCCCTTGTTCTTCTGAATTCTAGTGAACACAGCCTCAGAGCTATCAAATGCTCTTCATATGACAAGCCATTTAATCCTGGAATAATTTTTGTGAACCTCCTTTGAACCCTCTCCAGTTTCAGCACATCATTTCAAAGACCAGAGGCCCAAACCTGCTCACAATACTCCAAATGAGGCCTCAGCAGGCTTTATAAAGTTTCAACATTACATCCTTGCTTTTATATTCTAGTCCTCTTGAAATGAATGCTAACACTGCATTTGCCTTCCTCACCACAGACTCAACTTGCAAATTATCTTTTAGGGAATCCTACAGAAGGACTCCCAAGTCTCTTTACACCTCAGTTTACTTGTATTTTCTCTCCATTTAGAAAATAGTCAACCCTTTCATTACTTCTACTGAAGTGCATGACCATACACTTCCCAACACTATATTCCATCTACCATTTCTTTGCCCTTCTTCTAATCTGTCTAAGTCCTTCTGTAGTCTCTCTACTTTCTCAAAACTAGCTGCCCTTCCACTTACCTTCATATGTCTGCAAACTTTGCAACAAAGCTGTCAATTCCATCATCCAAATCATTGACATATGCTGTAAGAAGAATGTCCCAGCAAAGACCTCCGTGGAACACTAGTCACCAGCAGCCAGTCAGAAAAGGCCTATTCCTACTTTTTGCCTCCTGCCAATCAGCTACTGCTTTATCCATGCTAGGACCTTTCCAGTAATACCATAGGCTCATAGTTTGTTAAGCAGCCTCAAATGTGGCACCTTCTCAAGTGCCTTCTAAAAATCCAAGTACATAACATCAACCATAACAGTGCAATAAATTCACAATCCAAGCGATAAAATCAATATATCAAATGAGTATTGCTTACAGCTAACATTTTAACTACTAAAAAAGAGATTTTTTTTGCATATCACACCCAGATTTGATCATTTTTGATTGTTTCCTCGTCCCTGTATGACATTACTATTCAGAGGTAAATGACTGTCCCTGGCTGTCAGTCACAGGTTGTTTCGGCAGAGGCAAACCAGCATGTGAACATTGTGGTATTATTCTGTGGCTTGTTATAATAAAAAAAAAATCGCTTCCAGAAAGATTTATAAACTGCATGAACTTGACAGTTTAAGTGAGGCCGCTGGCTTGTTCCAGAGCATTTGTGAGTATTGTACACTCAGTGGCCCTTTAATAGTTACTTCCTGTACCTAATAGAGTCATAGAAAACTACAGCACAGAAACGGTCCATCCAGTCCATGCCAAATCATTTAAACTGCCTAGTCCCATCAACCTGCACCTGGACTATAACCTTCCCTACCTCTCTTATGCATGTAGCTATCCAAACTTTTCTTGAACGTTAAAATCAAAATCACATCCACCACTTGCACTGGCAGCTCATTCCACTCCATCACTGCTCTCTGAGTGAGGAAGTTTCCACTCATAAACTTTTCATCTTTTACCCTTAATCCATTATCTTTTGTTGTAGTCTCACCCAACCTTAGTGTAAAAAGGCTACTTGTATTTACCCGATCTATACCCCTCATAATTTTGTTTACCTCTACAAATCTCCCCTCAATCTTCTACATTTTAGGGAATAAAGTTCTAAACTATTCAATCTTTCCTTATAACTTAGGCCCTTCAACATGCTTGTAAATTTTCCCTGCATTCTTTCAATCTTATTTACATCTTTCCTGTAGGTAGGTGACTAAAACTGGACAAAATACTTCAAATTAAGCCTCAACAACATCTTATACAACTTCAGTATAACTTTCCAAATCCTGTACTCAGTGCTTTGATCTATGAAGGACAATGTGCCAAATGCTTTTGACACCCTACCTTCCTGCGACACCACTTGCAATGAATATTAGACCTATATCCCAGATCCTTTTGTTCTATCACACCCTTTAGTGCCCTACCCTTCACTGTATAAGATCGACCATGGTTGGTCCTACCAAAAGTGCATCACCTCACACTTATCTGCATTAAATTCCCACGGCCATTTTTCAGCTCATTTTTAAGCAAGTCCAGACCCTATTGCAAACCATGATAGTCTTTCTCGCTGTCTTGGTGTCATCCGCAAACTTGATCATCCAGTTAATCACATTATCATCCAGATCATTGAAATAGTTGAGAAACAACAACGGGCCTACCACCAATCTCTGCAGCAAGGCCTCCAGTCAGAGATGTAACCATCGACTACCACTTTCTGGTTTCACCCGCAAAGCTAATGTCTGATCCAACTATAGAAACCACAGAAACCATAGAAAAACTACAGCACAGAAACAGGCCTTTTGGCCCTTCTTGGCTGAGCCGAACCACTTTCTGCCTAGTTCCACTGACCTGCACACGGACCCTCCATACACCTCCCATCCATGTATCTGTCCAATTTATTCTTAAATGTTAAAAAAGAACCCGCATTTACCACCTCGCCTGGCAGTTCATTCCATACTCCCACCACTCTCTGTGTGAAGAAGCCCCCCTTAATGTTCCCTCTAAACTTTTTCACCCTCACCCTTAACCCATGTCCTCTGGTTTTTCTCTCCCCATGCCTCAGTGGAAAAAGCCTGCTTGCATTCACTCTATCTATACCCATCATAATTTTATATACCTCTATCAAATCTCCCCTCATTCTTCTACGCTCCAGGGAATAAAGTCCTAACCTATTCAACCTTTCTCTGTAACTGAGTTTCTCAAGTCCCGGCAACATCCTTGTAAACCTTCTCTGCACGCTTTCAAACTTATTTATATCCTTCCTGTAATTTGGTGACCAAAACTGAACACAATACTCCAGATTCGGCCTCACCAATGCCTTATACAACCTCATCATGACATTCCAGCTCATATGCTCAATACTTTGATTAATAAAGGCCAATGTACCAAAAGCTCTCTTTACGACCCTATCTACCTGTGATGCCACTTTTAGGGAATTTTGTATTTGTATTCCCAGATCCCTCTGTTCTACTGCACTCCTCAGTGCCTTACCATTAACCCTGTATGTTCTACCTTGGTTTGTCCTTCCAACGTGCAATACCTCACACTTGTCTGTATTAAACTCAATCTGCCATTTCTCAGCCCATTTTTTCCAGCTGGTCCAAGTCCCTCCGCAGGCTCTGAAAACATTCCTCACTGTCTACTACACCTCCAATCTTTGTATCATCAGCAAATTTGCTGACCCAATTTACCACATTATCATCCAGATCATTGATATAGATGACAAATAACAATGGACCCAGCACTGATCCCTGTGGCACACAACTAGTCACAGGCCTCCACTCGGAGAAGCAATTCTCTACTACCACTCTTTGGCTTCTTCCATTGAGCCAATGTCTAATCCAATTTTCCACCTCTCCATGTATACCTAGCGACTGAATTTTCCTAACTAACCTCCCATGCGGGACCTTGTCAAAGGCCTTACTGAAGTCCATGTAGACAATATACACTGCCTTCCCTTCATCCACTTCCCTGGTAACCTCCTCGAAAAACTCCAATAGATTGGTCAAACATGACCTACCACGCACAAAGCCATGTTGACTCTCCCTAATAAGTCCCTGTCTATCCAAATGCTTGTAGATTCTGTCTCTTAGTACTCCCTCGAATAACTTACCTACTACCGACGTTAAACTTACTGGCCTATAATTTCCCAGATTACTTTTCGATCCTTTTTAAAACAACGGAACAACATGAGCCACTCTCCAATCCTCCGGCACCTCACCTGTAGACAGCGACATTTTAAATATTTCTGCCAAGCCCCCTGTCATTTCAACACTAGTCTCCTTCAAGGTCCGAGGGAACACCCTGTCAGGTCCCGGGGACTATTCCACTTTAATTTTCCTCAAGACAGCAAGCACCTCCTCCTTTTCAATCTGTACAGTTTCCATGATCTCACTACTTGTTTCCCTTAATTCCATAGACTTCATGCCAGTTTCCTTAGTAAATACAGATGCAAAAAACCTATTTAAGATCTCCCCCATTTCCTTTGGTTCTGCAGATAGCCGACCACTCTGAGCTTCAAGAGGACCAATTTTATCCCTTACAATCCTTTTGCTCTTAATATACCTGTAAAAGCTCTTTGGATTATCCTTCACTTTGACTGCCAAGGCAACCTCATGTCTTCTTTTAGCCCTCCTGATTTCTTTCTTAAGTATTTTCTTGCACTTCTTATACTCCTCAAGCACCTTATTTACTCCCTGTTTCCTATACATATCATACAACTCCCTCTTCTTCTTTATCAGAGTTGCAATATCCCTTGAGAACCAAGGTTCCTTATTTCTATTCACTTCGCCTTTAATCCTGACAGGAACATACAAACTCTGCACACTCAAAATTTCTCCTTTGAAGGCTTTCCACCTACCGATCACATCTTTGCCAGAGAACAACCTGTCCCAATCCACGCTTTTTAGATCCTTTCTCATTTCTTCAAATTTGACCTTCTTCCAGTTCAGAACCTCAACCCTAGGACCAGATCTATCCATGTCCATGATCAAGTTGAAACTAATGGTGTTATGATCACTGGAACCAAAGTGCTCCAAAGCACAGACTTCCGTCACTTGCCCTAACTCATTTCCTAACAGGAGATCCAATATTGCATCCCCTCTAGTTGGTCCCTCTATATATTGATTTAGAAAACTTTCCTGAACACATTTTACAAACTCTAAACCATCTAGACCCCTAACAGTATGGGAGTCCCAATCAATATATGGAAAATTAAAATCCCCTACCACCACAACTTTATGTTTCCTGCAGTTACCTGCTATCTCTCTGCAGATTTGCTCTTCCAATTCTCGTTGACTATTGGGTGGTCTGTAATACAATCCCACTAATGTGGCCATACCTTTCCTGGTTCTCAGCTCCACCCATAAGGACTCAGTAGACAAGACCTCTAATTTGTCCTGCCTGAGCACTGCTGTAATATTTTCCCTAACAAGCAGTGATACTCCCCCACCTTTCATTCCTCTGCCTCGATCACATCTGAAACATCGGAACCCTGGAATATTAAGCTGCTAGTCCTGCCCCTCCTGTAGCCAAGTTTCACTAATTGCTATAACGTCATAATTCCACGTGTCAATCCACGCCCTCAACTCATCTGCCTTCCCCGCAATACTCCAACCTATTACCTCATCTTAAATTCGAAGCAATCGAACATGCTTGAACAACCTCCCATGTGGAACCCTGTCAAATGGTTTGCTGAATTTCATGTAGACAACATGCACTGCCTTGCCTTCATCAACTTTCCTGGTAAGATCCTTAAAAAATCTACAGGATTGGTGAGACATGAGACTTATCCCTAATCAATCCTTGTCTACCAAGTACTCATAGATCTGGTATCTTAGAATATCTTCCAATAATTTTCTCACTACTGATGTCAGGCTTACTGGCCCATAATTTCCTGGTTTATTCTAACAGCTTTTCTTAAACAGGGAATAACATCAGCAACCCTCCAATCCTTTGGTACCTCACCTGCCGCTAAGGATGATTTGAATATCTCTGCTACTGTCCTTGTAATTTCTGCACTTGTCTCCTATAGGGTCTGAAGAAAGTCCTTGTCAGGCTCTGGGATTTATCCAGCCTAATTTGCCTCAAGACAGCTAACACTTCCTCCTCCATAATCTGTATAGGTCCATGAAATTGATGCTGCCGTGTCTGTCTCCTGAGTAAATACAGATGCAAATAAACTAACTTAAGGTCTCTCCCATCTTTTTTGGCTCCAGGCATGGATCACCATTCTGATCTTCCAGAGGACCAATTATGTCCCTTGTAATCCTTTTCCTCTTATCTGTAGAAGCCTTTACAATTCTCCTTCAACTTGTGCAACCTCATGCTTTCTTTTACCACCCCTCCACCCCCCCAATTTCGTTCTTAAGTGCCCTCTTGCATTTCTTGGACTCCTCCTCATAAAATGATGTTTGTGATCTTCTGCTGCTGCAACCCATCTACGTCAAAGTTCGACATATTATGCATTCAGGGATGCTCTTCTGTACACCGTTATTGAAACACACAATTGTTTGAGTTCCTATCACCTTCCTTTCATCTTAAACCAATCCGCCATGCTCCTCTGACCTCTCTGATTAACAAGGTGTTTTCACTCACAGAACTTTCTTTCACAGGATATTATTCATTTTTCGTTTTTCACACCAGTCTCTGTAAACTCTGCTGTGTGTGAAAATCCCAGGAGATCAACAGTTTCTGAGGTACTGATGCCATCCTGCCTGGCACATCAATTATTCCACAGTCAAGCTTACTTCGATCACCTTTCTTCTACACTTTGTGTTGGTCAGATTAACAAGTGAATTTTTTGACCATGCCTGCATGCTTTTATGCATTGAGTTGCTGCCACATGATTAGCTGATGAGATATTTGCATTACTCAGCAGGTGTACCTAATAAAGTAGCCACTGAGTGTATACGTCAGAATGGTGTTGAAGGTGCATACTTTTAAATCTTGTTTGCAAATAAACATGACCATTGACTTACGCAACTATTCATATCCTGTATCTGCTCTTTGTAGATAATCACTAGCAGTTAGAATTGTAGAGCATTTAAGAACAATACCAACATTTTGCCTTCAGGGTGCTGAAATAAGTGTTTACTTAAATTTTCCTTACACTTAATTTAGTTCGCCTCACTTACTCAGCGAATGAAAGCGTGCCTCTCCTTCAGTTCTGTAATACTCAGTTATCAAAAGTTATTTTAAAAATATCCACTCGGAGACAATAATGTGGGGAAAATATGGATGGAAATAGAATTTACATTTTTGGAACAAAAAAGCAAGCTATGATTTTCAACGTGGGTCTGGTTTGCCCAGATGGTTCCAATGTTTGGCACTATAAGTTACACAAATAATGTCTTTAATCAAAATATCCTGGTGGTACAACAGATCCAAACATATGTAAATGTTTTCCTGCATGAAATCCGTCTCATCTGTGATCTGAAGTCGAGTTCCACATTGAATCAGAAGGAATGGGCTACATGCATGATGGTGATATTCAAAATATTTTAACGCAGACTTTGTTCCATTTAGAATCATAGATCATCACAACACAGAAACAGGGCCTGTGGCTAATATGGTTCATGCTGAACTGTTATTCTGACTAATTCTATCAACCTACACCTGGACCATAGCAGTCCATATCCCTCCTCCATATCCCTCCCATTTATGGACTTATCAAACTTCCTTTAAATGTTATAATTGAACCCACATCCACCACTTCCGCTGGCAGCTCATTCCATACTCTCACCACCCTCTGAGTGAAGAAGCTC
Organism: Mobula hypostoma; assembly: GCF_963921235.1. Taxonomy (NCBI): domain Eukaryota; kingdom Metazoa; phylum Chordata; class Chondrichthyes; order Myliobatiformes; family Myliobatidae; genus Mobula; species Mobula hypostoma. Next base: position 64,380,941 of record NC_086103.1, on the reverse strand, counting down.
CCACTCATATTCCCCTTAAACATTTCACCTTTTACCCTTGACCTCTAATTCTAGTCTCTACCAACCTCAGTCAAAAAAGCCTGCTTGCATTAACCCCATTTATACCAATCATAATTTTGTATACCTCTATCAAATCTCTCCTCAGTCTCTTATGCTCCAGGGAATAATGTGCTAACCTGTTCAACCTTTCCTTTAAATTGGGTCCTCAAGTTGTTATTAAACTTTTCTTTTCAAACTCTGATTCAAACTTCTAAAAGAATTTCAAAAAATATTGCTTCTTTTTGCCCAAAGGATTAATTCCAGAAAATTTGTCACATCTTCAACAAGCTAGTGCATATTTAGACTGCCCCTCCCTGGTGTCCCTGTGCTAGTCACAGAGAAGCAATGAGTATTTCATCATCCCAGTATATTCCAACTGTTCTCAGCCACACTCCGATTTGCTTTCCTTTTGGAGAATTTATTGTATGTGACACAATTTCTAAAGCTTTTCCTGGCAATGTTTTCCATATTCCTACTGTACCATTTGTACAAAATCTATGTGAATAAATAAGAATTTTAAGAAGATTTATCCACTGGTACAGCTGGGCAAATGTAACTTACACTCATTTTATGAGTAATTTTAACTGCAGTTATAGAAGGACGTTAGATGTCAATGATTTGACATCATTGATGTCAAGGACTGTCTTGTCTCTCTTTCTCTTCACCATTTACACCTCGGACTTCAACCACTGCACAGAGTCTTGTCATCTTCAGAAGTTTTCGGATGACTCTGCCATAGTTGGATGCATCAGCAAGGGAGATGAGGCTGAGTACAGGGCTACGGTAGGAAACTTTGTCACATGGTGTGAGCAGAATTATCTGCGGCTTAATGTGAAAAAGACTAAGGAGCTGGTGGTAGACCTGAGGAGAGCTAAGGTACTGGTGACCCCTGCTTCCATCGAGGGGGTCAGTGTGAACATGGTGGAGGATTACAAATACCTGAGGATATGAATTGACAATAAACTGGACTGGTCAAAGAACACTGAGGCTGTCTACAAGAAGGGTCAGAGCCGTCTCTATTTCCTGAGGAGACTGAGGTCCTTTAACATCTGCCGGACGATGCTGAGGATGTTCTACGAGTCTGTGGTGGCCAGTGCTATCATGTTTGCTGTTGTGTGCTGGGGCAGCAGGCTGAGGGTAGCAGACACCAACAGAATCAACAAACTCATTCCTAAGGCCAGTGATGTTGTGGGGATGGAACTGGACTCTCTCATGGTGGTGTCTGAAAACTGGATGCTGTCCAAGTTGCATGCCATCTTGGTCAATGTCTCCCATCCACTACATAATGTACTGGGTGAGCACAGGAGTATATTCAGCCAGAGACTCATTCCACCGAGATGCAACACAGAGCGTCATAGGAAGTCATTCCTGCCTGTGGCCATCAAACTTTACAACTCCTCCCTTGGAGGGTCAGACACCCTGAGCCAATAGGCTGCTCCTGGACTTATTTCATAATTTCCTGGCATAATTTACATATTACTATTTAACTATTTATGGTTCTATTACTATTAATTATTTATGGTGCAACTGTAACGAAAACCAATTTCCCCCGGGATCAATAAAGTATGACTATGACTATGACTATGACTATGACTAAGTGAATGATGGAATTGATGGTCTTGTGGCCAAGTTTGCAGACAATACTGTCACGTGACTGGCAACAATGAATATAGAATTGAGTCAAGTTTTATAAACAAATAAACATTTTTTTAAACTCTGCTCAAAATTAGCAAAAAGATAAACAAACAAAAACCTTAACCGGATGTAAATTGCTATGCGGCCATTTAACAAACCGCCAAACTCAGTACTAGTTCTTAAAGCAGTAAATGCGAACACAGTATTAAAGTGGTAAATTGGAACACAGTTCTTAGAATGGTAAATTTGAAAGTCCAAGAGATTTATATAGTCAATTGGGAGAGACTTTCCTGAAGTAAAGAATCCCTCGAAGACATGACGTTACTGCCGATCCCAGCTGGAACCTGCCTTGTCCACGGGATTCACGACGATGGAAATAAAATGGTTTAAGGGTACTGACCTTTTTCTCTGTAGAATAGACTAAGTACTGCACAACCTTCTTTGCTGCTTTTAGCAGAGGTTATCTCATGCAGATCACTCTTTCTTGAACAAATTCAATAATGGTCGATCCTCCCCAAAACCGCTGAACGACTCCTTCAGGTTCCTGTCTTCGCTCTCCAATATTACTGAAAAGGTACATCAACAAATCTGGCAGCTATTGGTGAAACACTTCTGTACCTTACAATAGACAGTAAAACTCCGTTTTAAAACTATACTGCGTCTTGAGACTAATACGCAGCGAGCGGAGTATCTGACTGACGATCTAACTGAAAACCCAACTGGGAAAACTAACTATGTCACCAGGGGCCTACTGTTATATACCTGGTGAGAACAGGTCATCATGTGACCTCACATCAGCGGGAAAATTACATCATGTGACCTCCGCAAGACCATTACATCATCCTCATAAGACAGTCATAAGATCCATGAAGTATGTAAAAAATACAAAGAAAGGCAGGGCTGGATTAAGCTAGTGCGGGGCCTGTAGCATATGTTATAAAGGTGCCCTAAATTTAAAATATGCACATAAGTATTATAGCATAAATTATTTACTTGCATAGTACAGTAATTCAATTTTTTTCATTTGCTATAGGTCAGATAATACAACAGATGGCTGACACTTCAGTAATAGTAATACTTACATGTAGGTATCAATTTTAAATGTCAAAAATAACAGAACTACAATTTAAAAGTTACATTATCTAGATTTAGCGTGAGCATATTTGTTGATGATTTAAAAATGTCTATTTCATGCAGAAGTTCATGTTCAATGCTCATTAGAGTGAGATTGTTCAATGTGTTTTGACCCATGGTGCTCCTTAGTTCATTTTTAATCCTTTTCAGTTTTGAAAACGAGCATTCTCCACTGCATTTGGTAACCATGAGTGACAAATAGATGCGCAAGGCATTTTCTACATTTGGAAAACATGACTCCAAAGAATTGTCAGTTATCAAACGGTACAACTGTAACTCTACAAGGTCTTGTTTGGCACCAATATGAGAAGCAAGATCAGTTTTCAACAGTTCAGTAAACTGCACAATTCTTCATCAAGACTTTCTTCCAGATCTTCCGGATATGATTTAATAAGATTTGATGACCTCTTTACGATCTCTTCAGGTGTAAGCGACTGTAACTGATGAAGGAATCCAAAAATACCACTCACCTTTAGATAAGCTTTCTGCCTTTTTGACAGGGCAGAAAGCAAGCTGTCCATGGCAAGAAGTGTTCGGCTTTTAAACGTCTGAGAAGGCGTTTGAGATTCAACAAGTGGATCAAAAGTGCTGAAACCACTGAAATCATCATAGGTGTGATTTTGCTTGTGTTTTCTTCAAGCTTGCTGTTGATAATCTTCATTTCATTTTTAAAATCTTTATTAATTATTATTAAAGATCAACAAAAAATACATTAATGTAATCGAGTCAATATGTCAATATGTACAATGAAGAATTAAATTAGCCAATAACTGATTAACAAAGTTAAGCAATATATCAATAATAATAAGAAAAAATCCTACTAACTAAAAAAAAGGGAAAAAACCCCATTAGGCGCATAACCCCAGAACTATATGTTATACAAGCTTCCATAAAAAAAAATCAATCCGCCAACTCAAATCCATTTAAACAAAAATCCAAAGGAAATCATATTAATTAACTCAAATCAGATGATAGTAGTGGGCAAATGAACCCTACCTTTTCTCAAAATGAAATCGAGGATCAAAAGTTCGACTTCTGATTTTCTCCAAATTAAGACATAGCATCACCTGAGAGAACCATTGTATCAAAGTAGGAGCAGAAGCATCTTTCCATTTCAACAAAATAGACCTTCTGGCCAATAATGTAACAAATGCAATTACATCAACACACACAAAAAATGTTGGTGAACACAGCAGACCAGGCAGCATCTATAGGAAGAGGTACAGTTGACGTTTCAGGCCGGAACTCTTCGTCAGGACTAACTGAAAGAAGAGATAGCAAGAGATTTGAAAGTGGTGGGGGGTGGGGGGAGATCCGAAATGATGAGACAGGAGGGGAGGGGTGGATCTAACAGCTGGAGAAGGGAGAGGATCATGGGATGGAAAGCCTGGGGAGAAAGAGAAGGGTGGAGGGGAGCCTGGAGGGTGTAGAGCAGGCAAGTAGTGAGAGGGACAGAGGGAGAAAAAAGAGAGAGAGAGATAAAAAAGGGGGAAAAAATAAAAGATATATATATAAAAATAAATAAGGGATGGGGTGTGAAGGGGAGGAGGGACATTAACAGAAGTTAGAAAGGTCAATATTCATGCCATCAGGTTGGAGGCTACCCAGACGGAATATAAGGTGTTGCTCCTCCAACCTGAGTGTGGCTTCATCATGACAGTAGAGGAGGCCATGGATAGACATATCAGAATGGGAATGGGACATGGAATAAAAACGTATGTCAACTGGGAGATCTTGCTTTCTCTGGCGGACAGAGCATAGGTGTTCAGTGAAACGGTCTCCCAGCCTGCACCGGGAGCACCAGGAGCACCGGATGCAGTATATCACCCCAGCCGACTCACAGGTGAAGTGTCGCCTCACCTGGAAGAACTGTCTGGGGCCCTGAAAGGTGGTGAGGGAGGAAGTGTAAGGGCATGTGTAGCACTTGTTCTGCTTACAACGGTAAGTGCCGGGAGGGAGATCAGTGGGAAAGGTTGGGGGTATGAATGGACAAGGGAGTCACGCAGGGAGTGATCCCTGTGGAAAGCAGAAAGCGGGGCGGGGAGGGAAAGATGTTCTTGGTGGTGGGATCCCGTTGGAGATGGCGGAAGTTACGGAGAATTATATGTTGGATCCGGAGGCTGGTGGGGTGGTAAGTTAGGACAATGGGAACCCTATTCCTAGTGGGGTGGTGGGAGGATGGGGTGAGAGCAGATGTGTGTGTGTGAAATGGGAGAGATGCGTATGAGAGCAGAGTTGATGGTGGAGGAAGGTAAGCCTCTTTCTTTAAAAAGGGAAGACATCTCCCTCGTCCTGGAATGAAAAGCCTCATCCTGAGAGCAGATGCGGTAGAGACGAAGGAATTGCGAGAACGGGATGGCATTTTTGCAAAAGACAGAGTGGGAAGAGGAATAGTCCAGGTAGCTGTGAGAGCCCGTAGGCTTATAGTAGACATCAGTAGATAAGCTGTCTCCAGAGATAGAGACAGAAAGATCAAGGAAGGGGAGGGAGGTGTCAGAAATGGACCAGGTAACCTTGAGGGCAGGATGAAAGTTGAAGGCATAGTTAATGAAGTCAACGAGCTCAGCATGCATGCAGGAAGCAGCGCCAATGCAGTCATCGATTAGCGAAGGAAAAGAGGGGGACAGATACCAAAATAGGCTTGGAACATGGATTGTTCCACAAAGCCAATGAAAAGACAGGCATAGCTGGGACCCATACGGGTGATCATGGCTACACCTTTGATCTGGAGGAAGTAGGAGGAGCCAAAGGAGAAATTGTTAAGAGCAAGGACTCTTGCTAGTCTATGTATTCAAAGTATCCCTATTTTTTTAACTAAGAAGTTTTTTGATCAGGTTGACTCTATTTATTCATCTTTTGTTTGGAATGATAAAAGACGAGGAATTGGTAAATATCATTTCCTTGTGTCTGCGAACGCAATTACAATTACACTCTAAAAGGAATGTCATCATATATAGAAGCAGAATCATTTAGTGGAAATAATTCACTTTTATGAAGGTTTAGATTACATCCCGACAACTTTCCAAATTCGGTTAATAGTTTCAATAAACTAGGAATGGATTTTTCACGATTCAAAATATAAACAAAGAGATCGTCAGCATAAAGGGAGATCTTATGAATAGTCCCATTTATGAATATTCCATGGATTTCTTTAGCTTCACGAATTACAATAGCCAAGGGTTACAGCACCAAATTAAATAACAAGGGACTTAACGGACATCCTTGTCTCATACCCTGTGAAAGCTGAAAAAAAGGAGATCTGCAATGATTGGTAATAACAGTAACAATAGTGCTTTTATATGTCATTCTGATCCGCTTATTAAAATTAATACCAAAGCCAATTTTCTCTAAAACATTAAATAAGTATTTCCATTAAAGTCTGTCAAATGCCTTTTCAGCATTGAAAAAGCCAACACATTGGGAGTCTTAGAAAAGGATGAATATATAACACTTAACAGTCTCCGAACATTAGCGAAGGAATAACGGCCCTTTACAAAACCTGTTTGGTCCTGAGAAATAATTTTATCTAAAATATTCTTCAGCTGATTAGCCATTATTTTTGAAAGAATTTTAGCATCCACATTTAATAATGAAACAGGTCTATATGAAGCACAGTCAGTAGGGTCTTTATCTTTCTTAGAATTAAAGAAATAGAAGCTTCATAAAATGTGGGAGCTAACTGTCCTATCAAAATAGAATCTTTAAGCATTTCCAACATATATGGAGAAAGAAATTTTTCAAATTCTTTTATAAAATCCTGCTGAAGAACCATCCAGTCCAGGAGCTTTACCAGATTGCATTGAAAAATTACAGTGATAATCCTCAGTGTTAGTCAGATCCTTGGCTTTTTGCTCAATGTCTGAAAAAGTAGACCACATAGCTTGACTATATTCATGCAAGGATTCCTAGAGTGCACAAGCTGTGTTCAAGTCTTGGCCAAAAGATTGCAAAGTGCACTGGTCATTTGAAAACGCTGTAACACTTGATCCCACAATATGCCCATTATTCCTGTTTCCAACTTCATCATGGTTGAAAGTAGTCCACGAGCCTGTTGTCGACACTCTGCCTTCTGATTATTATTATTTGAAATGTCATCCAGGACTTGTTTTATTGCAGAAAAGCTGTGTAAAAGTGCTTTTGTTGCATCTGCACGAGCTGACCACCTGGTATCTGACATTCCTTTCACAATGGGCAAATGATCACCACTGTTAGAAAATGCAGCAGAAAGGAGATCCCACCGATAAGTAGAAGCAGAAAAAAATGTGTACAGGTTTTCTACAAATTGAAAGAAAATTAGTGCTTCTTGACAACATTCAGCAGCACATTTTCCAACCAAATTTAGTGAATGTGTAAAACATGGAATGTAATCCGCAAACTCATTCAGCTCTTTAATTCGTGCTTGTAAGCCACTATACTTACCACTCATGTTGCTGGTATCGTCATAACTTTGACCACGGCAGTCTTTTATATCAATGTCATTTTCCTTTAAAAAGTCAAGTAGGCTTTGAGCGAGCTGTTCAGCACTATGACCTTCCATATCCAAAACTTCACAAATCTTTCAACTGGTCCAGACGGCAAAACATAGCGCACAGTCAAAGTCAGCAGTGCACCCTCCAGCGGCGTAACAGCGCACGCTACAGCGGCTTGGGAGCATGGGAAATAGCACAAAGGTTCACCACGACACAGCAAGGAGCCAACACATGCCTGCACACACATACCATGCAGCATGCAGCTCCCCTGACATGGAAACAACAGTGTTGCCAGATCGTTGTGAGAATACGGTGAGATGCCGATTTCCTCAGAGTGCAGCTTGCAAGCATTTAGTGCGGGGCCCTCGAAAAGGCGGGGTCCATAGCATATGCTACTTTTGCTACTAGGATAATCCGGCAAAGGTGGAGGGGTGGGTTGTGTTGAGGAAGCAGGGACTCTACAGATTAATTTAGACAGATTAAGTGAATAGGTAATAAAGTGACAGATAGAACACAGTGCAGGAAAGTGCATGATCATGCACTTTGGTAAAAGGCAAAAAGGCATAGACTATTTTCAAAACCGGGAGTCAGTTCAGAAATCAGTAGTGCAAAGGGACCTGGGAGAGCTAGTGCAGGATTCCAGAAATGTTAATTTGCAGGTTGAGTTGGTGGGAAGGAAGGCTAATGCAATGTTAGCATCCATTTTGCTAGGACTAGAATATAAAAGCAAGGATGTAATACTGAGACTTTATAAGGCATTGGTCAGACCACGCTGGGAGTATTGTGAGCAGTTTTGGGCCCCTTATCTAAGAAAAAATGCGTTGCCATTGGAGAAGAGCCAGAGGAGGTTCATGTGAATGAATCTGGGAATGAAAGGGTTAATATATGGAGTGTTTGATGGCCCTGGGCCTGAACTCACTGCAGTTTAGAAGAATGAGGAGGTGTCTCATTGAAATCTATCCAATGTTGAAAGGCCTGGATAGAGTGGATGTGGAGAGGGTGTTTCTTCATGGGACAGTCTGGGACCAAAGGACACAGCCTCAGAATGCAAGGATGTCCCTTCAGAAAAGAGGAATTTCTTCAGTCAGAGGATGGTGAATGTGTGGAGTTCATTACCACAGATGGCTGTGGAGGCCAAGTCATTGGGTATATTTAAAGCACAGGTTAATAGGTTCTTGATTAGTCAGGTTATCAAAGGTTAAGTGGAGAAGGCAGGAGAGTGGGTTTGAGAGATAATAACTCAGACATGATGGAATGGCTGAGCAAACTTGATGGGTTGAATGGCTTATTTCTGCTCCTGTCTTATGATCTCATGGCCTTATTTTCTTATGATCCACAACTGGTTGTTAGATGAATGAAATAGAAGCTCCTCTCGTATATTTAATATTTACCTCAAGCAAACCAGGAATTGTTGCAACCTTCTGTTCCAGCTTAGAAGCAATCAGAATAATAGGAACTGATAACCATCTTAATATTAAGAGATTCAACTTGTACCATCTAGGAAACTTGACTCGGCACCTCCTAGCTCACTAATCTTGATCAAGCCCCCATCAACTACTTCTTGACCCCTATATCCCTTCCTAAACCTAATCCAAGACCCCTCAATGAAACCTGGACACTTGATCATTAACCATCTCCACAAACTAATTTGGCAACCTTTCCAACACACTGAGTACCTCCTCCTCAACAATCTGATCTGCAGATCAACTACACCACCACTCCCAACAGCAGTCGAAGCTATGGCCTTTGAATACCATGGCAATTACCAACTCTTAATACAGTAACTTGACCCAAAGGAAATTAAATCATCTAAAGTGCTCCTCTGCCCACACACAAAAATTTCCACCTACTCTGTATCTCAAGCCCTGATTGAATCTACTCCTTATCCAGTGGCACTAGAGCGTACCTGCTTGTTTTGAGTGCTCTGCTCTGGCATAGTGCATAATGCAAAGTGCTAATACATTTGACTGCTGATTCAGTCATCAGCATCTTAGTCCCTTATTATCCTTTGGGGTATCCAGTGAGTTCCTAGTGATACAGAACAGCAGAGCAAACTTCACTCAGATGATATTTAGCTGGTATCGTTTCAAACTAATTTAATCTCAGCTGATATAGTAACAAAAGCTCAGTTCAATCACAACTGAAATCCTCATACATGCTTTTGTTTGTGCTAAAACTGATTGTTCCATGACCATCCTCCTTTCCCCTCAGCCTCCTCTCTGTCAACTTGAATTATTCCAAAAAAGTTGCTGATTTTGTTCCAAAAAGCATTAATTCCATTTGCTTGAGTACACAGGCACACATTAATGTAATATTCTCATTTGAAAATGCATCCATAGGACAGCCATTTTATTGAAGTGGAAGGATTCTAATCCACCTACGGTCTTTTATTGGCTCTCCTCCATTAAGTCTTGTTTAAGTTTAGAGAAAATAGGAAGTCAGACATTTGATACATCCTTTAAATTTGAGCAAATATGGCGACCTTTTATCCAATATATTTATTTAATTTGATTTATTACTCTTTCAATCTCTTTTTTGAAGTTTTAGATTTGATCAGAAAGTCTTTCTTTCTTTCTTTTTTGTTCATATCCTCAAAATGGACTACCCAGTCCTTTTTTTTTTGTTTTGTTCCTTTTGTCTTTTCATTCAAAACCCAATGTTTTTTCCTTTCTCTTCATAAACTGGTAAGAGGAGAATTGTTATTTTCATTTTTTATTATATATTTTATACTAGTTTAACAATATCTATGATTTTGTCAATGTCTATCTTAGTCTTGGTTTATATTGTTACTGATATATATATTTGAACTAATTCTTCTCTTGATTGTAGTTATGCTTTTTTTAAATCAATAAAAAGGATTAATAAAGAAAGAAAATGCATCCAATCCCTAATGATTTTGGTTCACTGATTTATGTAATTTTTCCCACTCTCAGTCCTTGGAGTATAATTATTAACCAAGCTGCCACAGGTTTCATAGCTAGGGAGTTCCAGAGAGTAGTACACTCCTTTAATTTTGATCTTGTACTCTTTGGGTGGGCACGTCCACAGCTGCCAACTTCTGGTCTGGTCTCTCTTTAATCTTTTTGCATTTCTACAGTACGTCACTTTTTTTCTTTAGGTTATTCTTTACAGTATCTCTCTTTTATCAGGCGTTTGGTCATCTGTCCTAAAGTTCAACAAAAATTACTTGTTTATTAATGCCCTGGTGAAATACTTTGGAATGTTGATTATTTATTAAAAGCAGTGTATGAATGTAAGTTGTTGTTACTGATAGCCATCCAATAACTTAGGCTGGAGGCTAACCAAAAAGAATGGAGCTTCATTTTTCTGATTTTTAGTATTTCAAGTCAGGTGCTTCTCGTTAACTTTCACAAGTAGTTAAGTGCTTTGGTAAATATTAATTCAAAACTGTTTGCCTACATTCACAAATAATGTACTTAAATGATAGAAGTTAATGTCTTTGTTATATATTAATAAAATTGAAGTATATTTTAATAGCCAACAGTCAGCATATTTGGTCTGTTTTTGTGTAATAATACTGACTTAGTGTATTATTAGTACAAATGGATAATTTGGAAAGTATTCATTCATTTTGGGAAACTGACGAAGATTTTCAGTTTCTGATGACCTAGAGTGCCTACAGTAATATCTTTACTGTTTTGTTACGTATTACAAGACTTAAGTTAAAAAATAGAGAAAGTATTTCTATATATATCAGCAAGACAAACGTGCTAAACAGTTGAAAAACACCTAGTGAAGCCGAAACCTTTGAAACATCGTAAAAGGTACTTGAAATGTTGTTAAAATGTATTCGATACACAATACAATGAAAGTAAGTTACTCTGCATTTTGCCTTTAGCTGGAAATGTGACATATAGTAAATCACCTTACTCATAATATCGGATGTGATTTATGTTGCTTTTTAATTTTTTTTGCATGTTTGCCCAATAAATGAATTGTATTTGATAATAGTTCCCTCGCTGTAAAATGTTACCTTAAATAGTTGATAAGATACAAATCGCAACCTGCAACACAAAGAGATGGAGGCAAAAGGGGCTACTTGAAGCATAATTATAAAAACTGAGTTGAATTACTAATGATGAGTTACTAAAAAATTATAATTTAATCTAAATTCTACTTCACATACGAAATACAAACAAATTGGCCATAGATTTGCTTGTGATGGCTCTACCATCAGCATGGTTTTGACAAATCTTTTTCTCAGTAGTCTTCTCAATACTACCCATTATTGTCTGATCCCTTAATATTCAAAGGTCTGTCAACATCTCTTGAGCTTTTTTAGCCTCTACAATTCCCTTGGATAGAAAACTACAAAAAAATCACTATCCTTGGGATGTCTTCATCTCATTCCAGAATTTTGAGTCAGTGACACACACCAGCCAAAAGTCACATCATCCCATACCTATCATTTTAAGCCCTGAAGGAATTTTGTGCATTTCAATAAGATCACAATCATGCTTCTAAACTTGACAGTTTCAGTCCAATCTGCTTAGTGGATCCTCATGCCAGAAATATCCTCAATCTGGGAGTCAATCTGATAAACCCTCGTTGTTCTCACTCTACCACAACTCTGTCCTTCCTGGGGACTTAGAGATGTGCAGCATGGAAGCAGGCTCTAAAATCCACTGAGTCTGCACCAAGCATCAAGCACACATGTAAACTGATCCTACACTGATACTATTTATTCCACTTGCATTTCTAGCAAATTCCTCCTTGATTCTGCTGTCACCTGGGACACTTTACATAGGCAATTAGCATACACACCATGTGTTTGGGATGTTCAAAATTCAAATTCGAAGCTTAAAGCTCAAAATAAACGTATTGTTAAAGTATGTATATGTTAATATAAACTACACTTAGATTCATTTTCTTGCAGGCATTCACAGCAGAACAAAGAAATAAAATAGAATCAATGAAAAACTACACAAAAGCAAAGGCTGAAAAACAACCTATGTGCCAGTACAATTAATAACAAAAAACAATAAATAAATAAACTCGGATTTGTAGGTAAGCCAGATAAAGCTGACCTATCAAATATGGTATGTGACTGTAAGAGTTACATTCAAAAGGATTAATGCATTACCCATGCACAATAAAGCTAATGGTGACCACACTAAAGGAGAAGAGGAGGAAAATTGCTGATATCTTAGCAGTTGCAGCAGAAAATGGACCATGTTTACAGAGGATTTAGCCAATGTAACCAAGTAGAGTGGAATATTAGAACATCTGAAATACAAACTGAAATATAGAGCAGACCCATGATGTTGTGCCGACCTCTTAGCTACTCCAAGATCAACCTAACCCAACTGCTCTACATAGCCCTCCATTTTTTCTCATTCATGTGCCTCTCTAAAAGTTCCTTAAAGTCCCTGCTATCACCCCTGACAGAACATCGCACACAACATACTTTCCTCCAATCATCTTAAAATTACACCTATTTGTATTAGGTATTTCTACAACTGGGCAAAAATTGCTGGCTCTCCACTTAGTCGATGCCTCCTATCATCTTGTACACCTCTATCAAATTATGTCACTGCTCATACTTGTTATGTTTCTGAAAATTAAACAATGAGCCTGTGTGTCTTTTGGATATGGGAGGAAACACACAAAGTCACAGACAGAGTGTGCAGACTCCACAGAGACAGCACCCAAGGTTGAGGTTGAACCTAAGCATTTGGTGCTGTGAGATCACGACTCTATTAGATGCACAGATCCACTCCTTAAATATGGAATAAAATTTCTCATTTTATCTTGCAATGTAGAAAGAGGCCATTCAGTCCATCAGGTCCATGTAGTTCAGAGAGCAATCCCATCAATCTCATTTCCTCACTTACTTCCCTATAATCTACTCTCCATTGGGTACCCTCTCCACCAACTTTTCTACCACCTACCACACCAGGGTTAACTTACAGTAACCAGTTAACTTAACAATCTGCACATGTGTGGACATCAAAGCATCAGTGTAACCCACAAGGTCACAAAGAGAATGTACAAATACCATATGGACAGCATCAGAGGTTTGGATTGAGCCTGGGTAGCCAGAGCTGCGATATGCTGAGTTGAAAAGTAATAGATGGGTAGAGGTAAAGAGAACTACTGCACTACCAACCCAACCACTATGGAGTTTAACTTCACTGCAAGCAAAAGGGAACCAAAAAGTATATAAGCTTTGGAGAGTGTACTGCAAACAAATACCACAAGAATAACTTAGAACCAATCTTCTTCATGTGGAATTTATGTAAAAGACATTTGTAGTAATGTGTCACAAAGGAAAGTGCACATACAATTGCCAAATATTTATCTAAATAATAATCCTAAAGATATCTGCTACTGCTAGATATCCTGGATTAGTGTCCCTATACAAATTGCCACTGATGCAGATTATATTGAGAAGTGCTGGGCTCTACTGTCGGCTAAAGCTCTTTGGCCCGCACCAATCCTAATAGAGGGATCAGAAGTGGAAAGAGTGAGCAATTTCAAGTTCCTGGGTGTCAAAATCTTCAAGGATCTACCCTGGACCCAACATATCAATGCAGCTACAAAGAAGGCACAATAGCGGCTGTATTTAATTAAGAGTTTGTGGAGATTTGGTATGTCCCCAAAAACACTGGCAAATTTCTACTGTGGAGAGCATTCTAACTGGCTGCATCACCGTCTGATATGGGGATACTATGAGCACTGGCTTCCATAGTATCCAGTACTCTTCAAGGAGTGATGCCTCAGAAAGGTGGAATCCATCATTAAGGACCCCCACCACCCAAGTCCTGCTTTGTTCTCATTAATACCATCAGGAAGGCACCCACTTAATGCTGGAACAGTTTCTTCTCCTCTGCTATCCAGATTCTGAAAGGACATTGAACCCATGAACACCACCTCACTACTTTTTATTTCTATTTTTGCACTACTTTTTTAATTTAGCTACTTAATATATTTTTTCGCTGTAATTCACAGTTTTTTTTCCCTATTATCTTGTGTTGCATTGTACTGCTACTTCAATGAGAACAAATTTCACAATATATGTCAGTGATATAAAACCTAAACCTGATTCTTATTGTCAACACTCCTGTTCTGGGATTTGATTGTGGATGCAAGCATAATGACACATTATATATTGTTTTATGTAAAATCCTTGGAATGTACCACAAAGGATTAAAACAAATAAGGCTTATATAATATAAAGAATATTTAAGTAATCATGTTCTTTATTTTTGTCAAAATAATTGAATGCATGGTCTTGTTCGCTGATAATGCAATTATTCTACTTAGACAATCCCTATAGATTGAGGAGGGTTTACTTCCAGAGCAGTTCTGTGAGTTCTGAGGTAAGTAATGAAGTGACGTGGGACTCACAGACTCTGGAACACAGGAAACAAGACATGCTTGATGAGGGTAAGCAGTAAGTAGTATGGGAACTGAAGCATTTCTTCTGGCATTTATGATGGGCTTCTGGGTGCTCCCTATATGGACTCAGAGTTCTCTGCATCATCAAAATGTCTGCTTTTTGTGGCTCAGGGATTCCCTCAACTTGATGACAATACTACATTTCTTCATGGCTTAGTGTGTTTGTTTTAGGAGACTGGTGTCAAGCATTCAAAAGCTGTGGTCATGCATCAAAGATAACTGAGTGTAATTAAAGCCTCAGTGTTGGGGCTGTTGATGTGAGAAAAGACATTGCCATATTAGGAAGAGACAAAGTTGGTCACGCCTTAAAATGCACTGCTTGTTCTGTCATGCTGCAATATTGCACTGTACAACCAACAAGATTCCCACTGGAGTGGAGCTACCCTGGATGTTTTCTCTTCTCCCCTCTCCCATAAGGCAGGGTATACAAAAGCCTGAAAGCACCTACCACCAGGCTCAAGGACAGCCTCTGTGGCACTCTGACCAGACTCTTGAAATGAGCACGTATGATAAGATGGATTCTTGACCTCACAATCTACTTCATCCTTAGATTGCATTTTATTGTTTACCTGCACTGCACTTTCTCTGTAGCCTTTACTCTGTAACATGCATTGTTATTGGTTTTTTTTGTTCTACCTCAATGTATTGTGTAATGATTTGATCTGAATGAACAACATGCAAGACCAGCTTTTCACTGAATCTCAGTACATATGACAATAATATACCAATACCAGAATGAATGGGAAGCTGTGCATCCAAGTTTCACTTCCACACCAGAAACAAAGAGGCTCCCACTTCAGTCATCACGTTTCAACTGCAGTACACAGAAGAAACTCGAAAACTCTACGTGCATAGTCAAAGACTATGGATATTATTGGCTTACTCAATGAAGCTAACAAGAGAATGTGCTTTGCACTACATATCCACAATATTGATCTGCCCTGTTGTCTTCTACTGCTCCCTACTGTCACTCAACAATAAAGATAAATAACAAGACCTTGGAAAATTTGATCCCTATCTTGGAAGCTACAAAGCAGAAAGGGCAGATGAAATGTACCACCATCTTCAGTGCAGCAGAGCGAATTCTGGTTTTCTGAGGGAAAATTGGATCAGTAAATTTGCTGATGATACAAAGATTGGAGGTGTAGTGGACAGTGAGGAAGGTATTCAGAGCCTGCAGAGGGACTTGGACCAGTTGGAAAAATGGGCTGAAAAATGGCAGATAGAGTTTAATACAGACAAGTGTGAGGTATTGCACGTCGGAAGGACAAACCAAGGTAGAACATACAGGGTTAATGGTAAGGCACTGAGGAGTGCAGTAGAATAGAGGGATCTGGGAATACAGATACAAAATTCCCTAAAAGTGGCATCACAGGTAGATAGGGTCATAAAGAGAGCTTTTGGTACATTGGCCTTTATTAATCAAAGTATTGAGTATAAGAGCTGGAATGTTATGATGAGGTTGTATAAGGCATTGGTGAGGCCGAATCTGGAGTATTGTGTTTAGTTTTGGTCACCAAATTACAGGAAGGATATTAACATAGTTGAAAGAGTGCAGAGAAGGTTTACAAGGATGTTGTCGGGACTTGAGAAACTCAGTTACAGAGAAAGATTGAATAGGTTAGGACTTTATTCCCTGGAGCGTAGAAGAATGAGGGGAGATTTGATAGAGGTACAGTATATAAAATTATGATGGGTATATTTAGAGTGAATGCAAGCAGGCTTTTTCCACTGAGGCAAGGGGAGAAAAAAACAAGAGGACATGGGTTAAGGGTGAGGGGGGAACAGTTTAAAGGGAACATTGGGGGGCTTCTTCACACAGAGAGTGGTGGGAGTATGGAATGAGCTGCCAGACGAGGTGGTAAATACGAGTTCTTTTTTAACATTTAAGAATAAATTGGACAGATACATGGATGGAATGTGTATGGAGGGATATGGTCCGTGTGCAGGTCAGTGGGACTAGGCAGAAAATAGTTCGGCACAGCCAAGAAGGGCCAAAAGGCCTGTTTCTGTGCTGTAGTTTTTCTATGGTTTCTATGGTTTCTATGGAAAGATTATTGGAAGAACAAAATCTTAAATACAGCAGAAAACTTGTGATCCACTGAGTAGTAATCATTTTTTACAACTGATCTTCTAACCATTTCTGATATGTAAGGCCCTTCATAAGATTCCAAAGACAGCAAAAAGTTTGTAATCAGTTCAGAACAGTGATATTAAGCAATCTACTAACTTTATTAAACCTTTATAATATATACAGTTAACATTGTAGGAAATGGTCATGGTTAAATTGTTTAGAAGCTGATAAATTATGTGGTGGTATATGGCGAGGATGGCATCAGCAAACAACACCACCAAAGGTGACATCCTCAAGGTGGTTAATGAAGCAATTCTTTACACTTCCTTTACATCTTGTTTTATTTCAGATGTGGTTCTGCTACTGGTAGAGCCTATTATCTACACTCTGGTGGTGTGATTTTGGGCCGATCAGGCGATCTGGCATTTTACCATCTCTGCGAGTGTTCCACGCGACTGCGACCAAAGCAGGTGGCAAGGAGGCCAGAAAACCAAGAGCTGAGGCGCGAGCCCACGATCAACTCCAACTCTCACTGACTAAAACAGCAAGGAAGATTGAAATCATCAAGGTGGGTGCAGAAGGTGAGCAAGTGATCAATGCCGCCTACCAGCTTCTCACTCGTTGCTGCCAGAGAAGATGACTGTGTTTGGCCATCTCTCGCTCTCTCTCATTTGCTGGATCTTCCTGAGGGAAGATCCTTGCTTTCGAGTGATCTCTCTTTCCTTTGTTGCTGTCGGAGGATGGTGCCAGAGCGTGGTTTAATTGATGTGGATTGTAGATTTGGACTTTAATTCAGGTTTACGATGTGTCCTATTTCTGGTTCTTGTTCTGGTCGCTACTTTTTATTACTACGTTTGGGCAATTTTTGAATTGGGACAGTCTGCAGATAATGAACACTGAGCTGAAATGAACTGAAATATGCCTTTTGATTTTGTGTTTTACATTCTGTGTTTTCACTTGTTTTTCTGTTGCTATTTGTGTGATTTGGAGTTTGATGTTTTTCTTTAAATGGGTTGTTTCCATGGTTCTTTTTTGTTCTATGATCGTCTGTGGGAAGATGAGTTTCAGGGTTGTATACAGCATACATACTTTGACAATAAATGAACTTTGAATCTTTGATTAAAATTAGTTTGCTGCAGTGATCTGACATGTGACAGGAGGTCATGTCCTCAAGAAGATTTTACCATTTATGGAATGAACTTCTCCTTTGAACTGAAGCTGTGAGTAATGCTAAGGACCAGAACAGAGAAGATATGTTTACAATTTCAAATGGTGGGATATTGAACAATATTAGCATTCCAAAGAACCTATATATTCTCATCTATGAACCAAATGCAGGCAAGCCGTGTGAGAGCACTGTATATCAATGCCAGAGGATTTGAGGGCCTCACACTATGATTAAAGGATTGAAAGTATATACAGTGCCTATAAAAAGTATTCACTGCCCCCCTCCCTTGGAAGTTTTCTTTTTTTTATTGTTTCACAACATTGAATCACAGTGGCTGTGATTTGGATTTTTTGACACTGATCAATAGAAAAAAGACTCTTTTGTGTCAAAGTGAAAACAGATTTCTACAAAGCGACCTAAATTAATTACAAGTATATAGCACAAAATAATTGATTGCATAGGTATTCACCCCATTTTATATGACACACCATATTACCACTGGTACAGCCAATTGGTTTTTGAAGTCACGTAATTAGTTAAATGGAAATCTGCTTTTGGAGACCTGTGTGCAGTCAAAGTGTTTCAACTGATTATAGTAAAAGTACACTTCTATCTGGAAGGTCCAACTGTTGGTGAGTCAGTATCCTGGCAAAAACTACACCATGGAGACAAAAGAACAGTCCAAGCAACTCCACCAAAAGGTTATTAATAAGCACAAGTCAGGAGATGAATACAAGAAAATTTCCAAGTCACTGAATATCCCTCAGAGTACAGTCAACCATCAAGAAATGGAAAGAATATGGCACAGCTGTAATTCTGCCTAGAGTAGGCTGTCCTCAAAAACTGAGTGACTGTACAAGAAGGGGACTAGTGAGGAAGACCAACAAGGGACCTATGACAACTCTGGAGGAATTACAAGCTTCAGTGGCTGAGATAGGAGAGACTGCTGTGATGAAAGACCGAGTTATCAGAAGATTGATGCTGATGAGAGAGATAAGAGAGAAAAAAAGGAGAAGCGTTCAAAATGTTAATGAGAGACGAGAGAGATTAATGAAAAGAGACACCGTTCTGAGTATTGACAGACCAGTTGCTTTGAACCTGAACTGTTTGAAGTTTGATGGACAGGCGATACCCCAGCAGGGGGATAAAAGGAACAGGTACAAGATAGGCACCACGAGATCACGAGATAACAAGACCCTGGAAGTGCGGTGTGCCCCCACAAGTTGGTGGGAGTTTGGAGGTCTGATCGTGGGACCGACCATAGACGCACAGGGTGAGAAGGTACGATCGGCGGGAACCTGGTGTGTGTGTCCGCCCCTGCCTGGGTGCTGGGTTCACCGCGGAAGAACGATCGTATCCGGAACGGAGGGGTCACAGTCGGTGACCTCAGAAGACATTAAAAAGGGCTCGCCCAAAAGCTAACTGCGAGGAATATCAAAGGTCTGTTTGAATCCGATTTGCATATCATCATTCGCTCTCTCTCTCTCTCTCTCTCCAACAGCACAACAGCGATTACTGCGAACTGTACTAAGCTGAACTGAACTCTGCGTCACTTGAGACTGGTCATTTTACCCCTAGACTGCGATAGAGCTTGATTGATTCCTATTATCCTAGTTCTGTGTACATGTGTGTTTTATCATTGCTAACCCATTGCATTTATATCCTTACGATTAGAGTACTGTGTTCCTTATTTTTTTAATAAAACTTTCTTAGTTCCAGTAATCCAGACTCCAACTAAGTGGTCCGTTTCTGCTGGTTTGGCAACCCAGTTACGGGGTATGTAACACTGCACATAAAACAATTGTTGCCCAGGTGCTTCACCAGTCACAGCTTTATGGGAGAGTGGCAAAGAGAAAGCCACAGTTGAAAAAAACTGACATGAAATCTTGGCTAGAGTTTGCCAGAAGGCATGTGGGAGACTCTGAAGTCAGCTGGAACGTGCTATGGTGTGATGAAACCAAAATTGGAGTTTTTGGCCATCAGACTAAATGCTATATTTGACATCAGCCAAACACCATACATCATCAAAAACATACCATCCCTACCATGAATCACGATGTTAGTTGCGTCTTGCTGTGGGGATGTTTCACTGCATCAGGCTCCGGAAGGCTTGCGAAGGTAGCAGGCAAAATGAATGCAGCAAAATACAGGGAAATCCTGGAAGAAAACCTGATGCAGTCTGCAAGAGAAATGTGACTTGGGAGATTTGTTTTCCAGCAAGACAATGAACTCATAAAGCCAAAGCTACACAGGAATGGCTTAAAAACAACAAAATTAATGTTCTGGAGTGGCCAAGTCAGAGTCCAGGCTTCAATCCAACTAAAAATTTGTGGCTAGACTTGAAAAAGGCTGTTTACTCACGATCCCCATGCAATAACAGAGCTTGAGCAGTTTTGTAAAGAAGTATGGGGGAAACTTTTAGTGTCCAGATGTGAAAAACTGATAGAGACCTATCCACACAGTCTTAAGACTGTAATTACTGCCAAAGGTGAATCTATTAAATACTGACTTGAAGGGGGATGAGTAATTTAGCAATCAATTATTTTGTGTTTAATAATTGTATTAAATTTAGACTAAATTGTAGAAATTTCTTTTCACTTTGACACAAGAGTCTTTTCTGTTGATGGGTGTCAAAAAAGCCAAATTAAATCCACTGTGATTCAATATTGTAAAACAATAAAACATGAAAACTTCCAGGGGGGGGGGGTGGGTGGTAATTACTTTTTATAGGCACTGGAGCTAATACAAGCAGGCTTAATTTTAAGATGATTGGAGGAAAGATTGGAGGGAGAATGTCAGAGGTACTTTTTTTTACACAGAGAATGGTAGGAGTGTGGGATGCTCTGCCAAGGATGGTAGTAGGGACTTTTAAGGGACTTTTAGAGAGGCACATGAATGAGAAAAAATGGAGGGCTATGTAGAGCAGTTGGGTTAGGTTGATCTTGGAGTAGCTAAGAGGTCGGCACAACATCATGGGTCTGCTCTACTTTTCAGTTTGCATTTTGGATGTTCTAATGCTCTGCTCTACTTGGTTACATTGTCTAAAATGCTTTGTAATCTTGTCTTGTTGCAAGGTCCATGTTCTGCTGCATCTTCAAAGGTTTCAGCAATTTTCCTCCACTTCTCCTTTCATGTGGCCACCATTAGCTTTATTGTCAATGGGCAGTTTTGAACGTAACTCTTACAGTCACGTATCACATTTGATTGGTCACCTTCATTTGGTTTACCTACAAATACAAGCTTATTTATCATCCCTGGTGTCAAATCTCATAACACTCTTTCAAAGCCACAAACTCCTCAGCTCACCAAGCTTTGCACTTAACGTTCAGTTTCAATGTGATAACCCACGTAGCTGCTTCTCATTCAATATGCAGTTTTTAATTAATTAACTTTTTTATGCGTTTCTACAATACAGCAACAGAAAAAACCCATCAACGAAATGGAAATTTATAAAGTGGTGATTTATAAATTTATAAATGGAGATTTATAAACGTGTCCAATATATAATTTATAACAATAAGGAAAAAGCACCCCAAAATAAATTCATATAAAATTAGTATCCTCCCCACCCTCCCACTATAAAACCCTAGGGCAACCATTTCTATGTGTAAAAGAAAAATTAATCGGAGCATTCAACGCCACAGAGCTGTAAATATATATAAAAAAAGAAAATATAATGCCGTCTACCAAAACTATAATGTAATTCACAATAAAAAACCATAAAACTTACAGAAAAAAAAGCTATATGTAAGGTACAGCCAAATCAAGAAGTAAGGGACGGAAAGAGCATCCTTGACGGGTGCCACGTTTAAGGCTAAAAGACTGGGATTGCTGAGAGTTGGTCAAAACAGAAGCAGTGGGACATGAATATAACAATTTAATCCTGAAGGTCGTGAGTTTGAGCCCCAGCCGAGGGAATGTATTGTGTCCTTGAGCAAGGTACTTAATCACACATTGCTCTGCAACAACACTGGTGCCAAGCTGTATGGGTCCTAATGCCCTTCCCTTGGACAACATTGGTGTCATGGAGAGGGGAGACTTGCAGCATGGGCAACTGCTGGTCTTCCATACAACCTTGCCCAGGCCTAAGCCCTAGAGAGTGAAGACTTTCCAGGCGCAGATCCATGGTCTCGCAAGACTAACGGATGCCTTTAAAGTAAGGGATTATAGTACAAAAGAAGAATAAACTTAATCTAAAGAGGAGTTATGAAAGTATTCAAGAAAAGGTTCCCACACATTTTGAAACTTTCTGTCCAAATTAGGAAGTGAATAATGAATCTTTGCAAGGTCTAAGCAGGACATAATATCACTAAGCCATTGAGCATGAGTGGGTGGGGCAGCATCTCTCCACCTAAGAAGAACTAACCATCTAGCCAAGAGAGAGGCAAAATATAATGTATGACGTTTAGTTGAACTCAAGTGCATGTCTACTTCACCCAAGGTGCCAAAAAGAGCAATCAGAAGGTTAGGTTCTAAGTGGCAATTAAGAATATGGGATAGAGTTGAAAAACCTTCTCTCCAGAATATCTCGAGACTAGGGCAGGCCCAATACATATGGATAAGAGAAGCCTCGCCCCCTTTACATTTATCACAAACAGGACTAATATCAGGGTAAAACTGCGATAATTTAGTTTTAGACATATGAGCTCTGTGTAAACCTTAAACTGCAAAAGGCAGTGGCGAGCACATAAAGAGGTTGAGTTAACTGATTTAAGAATTGAATTCCAAACCACATCAGATAAGGAAATACTTAAATCATGCTCCCAAGCAGTTCTAATTTTATCGAGGGAGGCACGCCTCAAGGTTACTAACTTATCCCGAATAGCAGATATTAAACCTTTACCCAATGGATTAATACAAAGAAACAGGTCCACAAAGTTTTTCTCAGGCATCTGAGGAAAGTTTGATATTAAAGGATTAATGAAATGTCTAATTTGAAGATATCTAAAGAAATGAGTATTAGGTAGGTTAAACTTTACAGACAGTTGTTGAAAAGTTGCAAAACGATTACCAATGAAAAGATCTTCAAAGCGCCTAATACCCTTTCTGTACCAATCAAGAAATATTGAATCTCGCATAGAAGGTAGGAAAAGATGATTGTGTAAAATAGGGCTAGAGAGAGAGAGAGAGAGAGAGAGAGAGAGAGCATGAAGGCCATTATATTTTCTGAACTGAGCCCATATTCTCAGATTATATCTAATAAGAGGATTAACAATTAGTCTAGGCAAATGACAAGGAACTGCAGATCCAAGAAGTGCAGAAATGGAAAGATCCTTACTAGATTTCAATTCCCTTGCCACCCATTTAGGGCAGTCAGACTGATATGGAAGAAAGACCAAAAAATAAGACCACGAATATTGGCTGCCCAATAATATAAACAAAAATTAGGCAGGGCCATACCACCTTCCTTTTAAGTTTTTAAAGGGGAGCTTTATTAAGTCTGGAACGTTTGCCCTTCCATAGATAGGACGAAATTAGAATCTAACGCATCAAAAAAAGCTTTAGAAGTAAAATTTGGTAAGGATTGAAATAAATACAAAAATTTGGGAAGGATATACATTTTAATAACATTAATTCGACTTACCAGAGACATGGACAAGGGTGACCACTGTGTCAGATGCTGTTTTGTAGAATTTAGAAGATAGGTAAAATTTTCTTGAAAAAGATTCTTAAAGTTCCTTGTTACTGTAATACCAAGGTAAGTGAATTGATTATTAACTACTTTAAAAGGGAGGTCATGAAATACTAGTGATTGTGTTTCTCTATTAATTGGAAAGTGTTCGCTCTTATGAAAATTAAGTTTGTAACTGGAAAGCTGACTGAATTTATTAAGAAGTGAAAACATTGGGGGTAAGGAGGTGGTCAGGTTTGATATAAAAAGTAAAAGATCATCGGCATAAAGGGAAACTTTATGTTCAACACCTCCCCTCCAAATCCCCATCACTTCAGCACAGCTACAAAATGCAATCGCCAGTGGCTCTATAGCCAAATCAAAAAGTAAGGGACGGAAAGAGCATCCTTGACGGGTGCCACGTTTAAGGCTAAAAGATTGGGATTGCTGAGAGTTTGTCAAAACTGAAGCAGTGGGACATGAATTTAACAATTTAATCCATGTAATAATCTTCGTCCAAAATCATATTTTCCTAAAACCTCAAAAAGGTAATTCCATTCCACACGATCAAGTGCTTTCTCTGCATCAAGAGAAATAACACATTCAGGAGTCCCAACTGAGGTTGAATATGAGATATTAAATAAGCGCCGTATATTAAAAAAGGGAAGGCGATTTTTAATAAAACCAGTTTGATCTTCAGAAATAATAGAAGGTACAATGTCCTCTAACCTACGAACTAAAATTTTAGCCAAAATTTTAACATCGGCATTTAACAAAGAAATCGGCCTATACAAAGAACACTGTTGGATCTTTATCTTTTTTGGCTAAAAGAATGATACATGCCTCGTTAAATGATGCTGGCAATTTACCATGTTTAAATGAATCAGATAGAAATAATAATAATTGAGATGATAGCAGTGAAGAAAATGATTTATAAAATTCGGCAGAAAACCCATCAGGTCCACGAGATTTATCTGACTGCAATGCAGAGATGGCAGAGAATAATTCCTCTAATGATAATGGCTCATTGAGTTTTGCTTTAAAGTCGGAAGAGAGTGAAGGAATATTTAAACTGTTTAAAAAATGCTCAACAGAGATATTATCATTCAAAGATTCAGAGGTATAAATTTGAGAATAATAGTTCTTAAATGTATCATTCATTTCTGAATGATTTGAAGTAATGTTCCCATTTCCCATTTGAATTTTTGTAATTTGTTGTTTAGCTTTAGAGCGTTAGTTAACTAAAAACTTACCAGGTTTATCACCATGAACATAAAGTCGACTCTCACTGTCAAGAAGCTGGTGTTCAACTGGCTGAGTGGAAATAAGGTCAAACTTAGTTTTAAGTTCTACTCGCTTCTTATACAGTTTGGGATTTTTGGTTTGGGCATATAATTGGTCTGTTGCTTTAATTTGACTAATCAAGTCTAATTGCTCTAAATAGGTCTTTCTTTTCAGATTCACAGTATATGAAATTATTTGACCCCTCAAATATGCTTTCATAGCATCCCAGACAACCTGGGATGAGATTTCAGATGACATGTTAGTACTCAAACAAAAGTTATCTAGTCCTTCATAAATTTTACAAAATCATTATCCAACAACAAGGTCAGGTTGAAACACCAATGTTCCTTCATTTGAGGGAAAGCAGGGAAATTTATGGACAGGATAATTGGGGCATGATCCGAAATCAATATATTCTGATAATCACAAGAGCAAACAGATGGAATCATCTGGTTATCCATTAAAAGATAACCAATTCTAGTAAAAGTATGATAGACATGTAAAGAAAAGGAACAATCTCTCTCAGTAGGATGGAAAAAACGCCACACCTCAGAAATACCATAATTAGGAAGGAAAGAGTGAATAGATAAAGCAGATTTACTAGGAAGTCTAGGAACAGTGGAGGATAGATCCAATACTGGATCTAACCAACAATTAAAATCACCACCCAGTATGAGGGAATATAAACTCATGTCAGGCAATAAAGAGAAAAAAACGATCAAAAAAGTCCACATCATCCAAATTGGGAGCATAGTGGTTAGCCAAGACTACCCTAGTATTATACAATTTCCCAGAGACAATAATAAAATGACCATTTGTATCAGATACTTTGTTGTGAAGCTCAAAGGGCACATTCTGATTAATAATGATTGAAACCCTCCTGGCTATAGTCGGAAAGGCAGAATGGAAGTGCTGTCCCATCCATCTAGACATAAGGTGAGAGTTAATCAAAACTATAAATATGTGTTTCTTGCAAAAAAGCAATGTCAGCTTTGAGCTGCTTAAGATGTAAAAACACTTTCCTTCTTTTAACAGGATGGTTCAATCCCTTGACATTCCAGTTTATAAGATTCAACGGGCTAAACATTGTCCTTTAAAGACACATAAAGGGTAATAGGCATAGACAAGAACAAACATTCAAATAACAGCTCTGGGGCAAAAGTAGAAGACAAGAGAATCAGGACAAAAAAAAGTCCTGAGTAACAAAGAATAACTAAAGGTTGTATAAATGGTATTGGCACTAGAGAACCCTTCCCCCCCCCACACTAATCCCAAAACAAGAAAGCTACCAAAGAACTGCAGCAATCTCTTCAGAAAAAAACTACCCCAAAATCCAACTTCCAGTTTCTGAATATCTTCATAAGCTCCGTTTAATTAACAGTTCAAAAAAAAGAGAGCTTATGCACTACAAATTAAAATTGTGCATATATAAAAAAGGAACAGTTCCATCAAAAAGCATTAGACTTAACTCAAAGTAATAATCCAGAGTACCATATCTGTGAAAATTATGAAAAAGAATTCAGTAATTTAAAAATTAAATTTAAAAAGAAAACAGGGGAAAAAAAAACAAGAGAGGAAAAAAGTACTAATCGGCCATTTTAAATAATCAGATCGAGTCTGAAGGAGTCACATCGGCAGGGAGACTTTTGATAAATTTCTGAGCTTCTGTAACAGAGTTAAACCATCTTTTGTCCCCAGTACTAAGAGTTATTCTGAGATGGGCAGGATAACGTAGAGAGGGCTTGAATCCACGGTTGTAGAACCTCTTTCATAATGATATGTACTTGGCGCGCAGCCTCAGAACTTGAGGAACATAATCCTCAACAGTACGGATGGAATGACCCTTATGATGCAATTTTCCTTTCCGACGTGTTTCCATGATCAGAAAGTTGTTCACTTGATATCGATGAAAACAGAGTATAACTGGGCATGGCCTAGAGCCTAACTCAGGCTTGGCCAAAAATGTACGGTGACCTCTGTCTAACTCGGGTGGAGTCGGAAGATTATCTTTCCCAAAAATCTCACAAAGTAAAGAAGAAAAAAATCCAGCAGGAGATCTGCTTTTGATAGCCTCTGGCAAGCTGCGGATTCGTAGATTAGGCCTTCTGCTCTGACCTTCGAGATCAGCTATTTTAGAAGATAACTTGGTGTTACACTCACTCAAATTAGAACAAACGGCTTTCAGCTGCTGAACACGACATTTTAAATCTCCGGTTTCTGAGTCAAGATGAGAGAGACGTACAGCATGATCCTCCACTTTGGAATTAATTTGACCCAATTTTGACTCCAACAAATTGAAGGAAGACTTATATTCAGACTTAAGTTCGGATATAATCTCTTGTCGGTGCTGTTCCAAAACGGCGATAATCTCGGCAGAAGAGCTGCAGACAGTCGCAGTCGCAGAGACTTCTTTTTTCCCAGATCTAGAGGGCTTAAAAGCCATTGTAGGACAGGCGTATTCGCAGGCAGGTAGGAAAACAAAAAAAAAAAAAATTAGCAGTCTAGGGTAAAAAAAAGAAGATAAGAAGTGAGGGGGTCAGAAATGAAACAGAGTGACAGTTTTAAGCCATTAAACTATCGCCATCTTACGGTTCTGTAGTTTCTTTTAAATTTTGTTCATGTAAGTCCATTGTGCTGCTTTGCAGAGAGTGTATAGAGTCTGTTTTCTGTTATTGTAGGACTCAAAAGGAGGCCACTCTGTCACTCATGACCATCACAAATGAAAAATGAATTTTAGTTTAATCTACACACACAAATTACTGGTGGAACGCAGCAGGCCAGGCAGCATCTATAGGAAGAAGTACAGTCAACGTTTCAGGCTGAGACCCTTCGTCAGGACTAACTGAAAGAAGAGATAGTAAGAGATTTGAAAGTGGGAGGGGGAGGGGGAGATCCGAAATGATAGGAGAAGACAGGAGGGGGAGGGATGAAGCTGAGAGCTGGAATGTTGATTGACAAAAGGGAGACAGATTTGGAGAAGGGGGAAGATCATGGGACAGGAGGCCTAGGGAGTAAGACAGGGGGAGGGGAGCCCAGAGGAAGATGGAGAGCAGGCAAGGAGTGATTGTGAGAGGGACAGAGAGAGAAGAAAAAAAAGGGAGAGGGGAATAAAAATAAATAAGGGATAGGGTAAGAAGGGGAGGAGGGGCATTAACGGAAGTTAGAGAAATCAATGTTCATGCCATCAGGTTGGAAGCTACCCAGACGGTAGTCTCTTCTTTCAGTTAGTCCTGACAAGGGTCTCGGCCCAAAACGTCAGCTGTACTTCTTCCTATAGATGCTGCCTGGCCTGCTGCATTCCACCAGCATTTTGTGTGGGTTGCTTGAATTTCCAGCATCTGCAGATTTTCTCGTGTTTTAGTTTAATATGATTTCCTGAATTCTGGCCCTTGGTGCTTTTTCAGCTTTTCTTTAAATGATTATTGTCTCTGCTTCAACCATTTATTTTGGACAGTGACCTTCAACACTTAATGAAGTTAATAATTTCATTTTTCTCAAATTTTTGTCTATTTCTTACACTAATTCAATTCAGTCTTTGCCTCTTTGTTACTGACTTCACCACTCCTAGAAATAGATCTTTCCTGTATAAGGTTCTTAATCAATTATGTGTTCCTGTTTGAGCCCAGTTAGTGAGTAGAAACAAATGGAAAGAAAACACAAAGAAAGAAACCTAAACCATACCATTCGCTACGGGAAGTTGCAATAAAAAGATCTGGTTACATAAATCTTACATCTTGTGTTGCACAAAGCTTTCCACTATCTGCAAAACTCTAGTCAGGAACATCGTGGAGTGCTTTCACTTGCCCAGATTGTCAATTTCAACATCCCTCTAAGGGTAAAGCAGCCCATTTGACTAGCACCATATCTGCCAAACAATGCACTCATTTCTTCCCCACAAGTGTATTGTGTCTGCACAGTGTACTACTTCAAAAAAAAAATCACTGTAGTTTACTTCCTGAGGCCACTTTGATAGCATCTCCCAAATACACTGAGGGAAAGGCCAGCAGGTTCTTGGGACCACTGCCACTGGTGATTCCTTTCCTAATTAAAAACTATCTTTGTCATGGTCCGGATCAGGGTCCCTTTAAATTTACTTTGTTTATGTTACGATGCGGACCGTTGACTCCCTGCTTCCCTTTGGTTCCCTGTTTTCCCGTGTCCCTCGGCTTTGGTGATTGGAGGCAATTTACTCTCAGCTGAACCGGTAGTTTATAGTCTCTGACTTTCCACCGTTTGGTGCGAGAGCGTCTGCAAAGTCACTAAAGGTACGGCGTACCAATGTCATTTGGCCGGAGCAAGCCTAGTCTCCGCCCGAAGTGAGTGCCGGTAATTCGCCTTTCCTCACCGGAGCACTCCTGTCAAGTTACCTCGCCAAAGAGAGCCTGCCGTTTCCTCACCGAGGTGGGTCCGTCAGTTAACCCGCTGGAGGGAATCAAGAATCGCTGTCTACTGTTCCCAGGCTGAGTCGAGAGCTCGCCACTACCCGAAGGCTCCAAGTCAGGTCCTGGTCCTGGCGGCATCCATGTACCAAGTCAAGTCCTGGCCCTGGCGGCATCCAAGTTCCGAGTCAAGTCCTGGCCCTGGCGGCATCCAAGTACCGAGTCAAGTCCTGGCCCTAACGGCATCCAAGTTCCGAGACAAGTCCTCATCCTGGCGGTCTGTGATTCCTGTCCTACCCCCATGTCTGAATCCCTTCTCTGCCCCTCTCGCCTCTAGCCCTCATCTGCAGCCCTCACCTGCACCTCAGTCTAGTTCTATCGCCAGAGCTAGATAGGTACCGTCTGGTGTTCTTTCGTGTGGTCTTGTCGTGTCCTCACCTCTGAGGGGTAAGTCAGGCCGTCTTGCCATTGCCCCGCGGGGGGTCATGTCTTGTCCTCTCCTCCGTGGGGTAAGTCAGGCCGTCTTGCTGTTGCCCTGTGGGGGGTCATGTCGTGTCTTGTCTTGTCCTCGCCTCCATGGGGTAAGTCAGGCCGTCTTACCGTTGCCCTGTGAGGGTTCATGAGTCCCGGCCCTATGTCCTGTACCCGCGGAGGGGTCCCGGCTCTCTGTTCCGTGTGTGAGTCCCGGCCTTATGTCCTGTACCCAAGGAGGGGTCCCGGCTCTGTGTTCTGTGTAAGTGTCCATGGTTCCATGTACCAGCTCTCCCGAGACCGAGGCTCTGTGTTCCCATGTTCCTCCTCGCCCTAGCCCATATCATGTCCTTGCCTGGTTCTGGGATCCAATTCCAAGTCCTAGCCCAGACCCCTAGTCCCAGCCTAGTTGTAATCCTGAGTCCTTGTCCAGTTCGCTACTCCTGCTTCTGCTTTACTCTCCTGGTATTGAACAATAAACTCAATTTAATTAACCTCACAAGATGTGTCTTGCATTTGGGTCCACCCTTGCTCCCAATGCCCCACCATTGTGACAATCTTGCTTGGAAATATATTGCTATCTCTTTACTTCAATAAGCTTAGGTTGTGAGAACGTTTTACTCAATAGCTTTGTGGGAGTACCTTAACCAGAAGGACTGTCATAAATCAAAAAGATGCTCATCCTCTGTTTTGCAAGGGTGGTTAGAGATGGTCTTGTTCTCAGAACTCAGATTCCATAAGTAAATTAAAAATCTAACGCTTCCAATATAATTTGACATATTAAGTTTGATGAAAGATTGTCAATGATAAATTGTTGTTTACTTCCAGTCAACAAGGAGTCATCTTCTAGCAAGTAAAAAGAGCAACGAAACAGTCAGATTATTTGATCAAACAAGCCATTAGAAGGTTGAGCTATTCATAAACCTGCAATCAGAGCAGCCTTTAATTCTAACCGACAGAAAGAATAAACATTTTTTTTTAAGTCCAGCAGATAATAGCATTTATTAGAAAAGTTACTTGGAGCAGAATTTGAGTTTTGCTAAGGAGTTTCTCTGGGTACTGCAAAGAAAAGAAACACCATGTTGCACGTAAAAACTCTTCCAAATTCACTGGAAGAACAAGTTAAGTAATGTCAGCATCCTCTCCCACACCAACATGCCCAGTACTGAGGCCCTTGTCACTCCATTGGACTTAGACTCCTTAAGCACGATTCCCTGCTCTGTGATAGGAAGTGATTATCAGGAGAACAGAGGAAAAAATAAGTATATTCTCAAACTTTCCTTGAAGAAGTACAACATTCTCCCAGGAATCAATGACCCACATCTGCTCAAAATGAAGGAGCATCCGTGATGATATAGAGAATCTCAAGGCTATGAGCAACGTACAGAAGCTCTACTGTGAAGCTCACCAATTCACAAAATAATCCACCTTCTACCCCACTGGCCACCTCCTGTCTCATTTGTGAAAGAAACTGCATGTCCCACGTCGGCTTTCTCCAAACCCACTTAAGTGGAGTGGAAGCATATTCTCCTCACTTCCAAGGGATTGCCTAAAAAGGACAAGAAGAAGGGTGAGGCGTTGAAACAGGTGACTGCAGCTGGTCAGTGACAAGAGAAGAGAGAGAGCCAGCTCTGCTTTCTGAATTAAGAAAAGAGAGAAGATCCTATTGAAATGCACAAAATTCTTGGATGGTACGGTGAAGATAGTGATAATGTTTCCCTCTGAGGCAACTAGAACCAGGAATAATTTTTGAAATCATCAGACAGTAATTTAGGGTTGAGCTGCAAATAAATTATGTCATCCAGAGGATGATAATCTTTTTGGAATTTTCACCCAAATCTACTCAATGGAAAATCAATAGATTTTTGTATATTGTGAGACAAGAAATATGAGGTCAATGTCAATAACATGGTGCTGAGATCAAAGACTACTTGTGAATTCAAATGTAAGCAAACATGGCCATAAGGTCTACTGCTTTTGTTTCTTATAGGACTTTGCCAACATCCTTGCTTGACTGCAATACTTTAAGCTGAATGCAAGTAGCCCATTTGCAAAATTGTGCTAATCCCTACACTACTGTGTTAACCCTACTTCCTGACACTCTCTAACAAAAACATCTCAATATCTCCCCTGTCATACTCCCTAAGGATCTTTTTTGTTTGTATAAGATCCCCTCATTCTTTTAAACTTCAAAGAATACAGACTCTCTAGCCTTCTCCATGCCAGGAATTAGTTTGGTGCATCTTCTTTGGACTACCTCCAATACGGCTATATTACTTTTCGAATTAAACAATTAAAGCTGCACAGTATAGTCTCACCAACACTCTGTACAACTATAAAAAAAAGCTCCTTATGCATAAACTCCAACCCCTTCACATTAAAAGTCAAAATGTATTTGCACTCTTAACTGCGTATTGGACATGCCTGCTAACTTTTGTGATGCATGTGCTAGGAAATCTAGACCCCTCTAAACTTCAGTCATCAGCAGTACCTGTCCATTCAGATAATAATATGAAAATATCTTTTGCTTTTACAGGTTAGTTAAGTATTGACAGCATTAACAACACTCCTGTAACTTGAATGTTGGTCCAAGGGTTTCCATGAAGTAAGGCAGGAATATATGACCTAGTAAGTTATGTGTCAGCATTACAAATTGAAGTTGTCTCTGTGAAAAGATCTGTCGTCTTTGAGTCAAGAGATCACTTGATAACTTATTGACTTATGCTGATAAGATTTGGAGGCTACTTTTGTGGATTTAAAGATTCCAGTTACTGCACACATTGCAGACGTTAGCAGAACATCCACATATTTGAAATTATGTCAGCAGCACAGTACCTAATTTTTAAAAAATCTTTCGTATTTGGACCCCTGCTAGTTTTTGCAGTAAGTTCTCACAATTTCCATTTTTAAAGATGATGAGGAAGGTTCAATAGCTAGCTCAGGGTGAGATCTTCTTTTAAATTTTGCTATAAATGATGCCATGCAGGTGAACAAGAACTTTGTACTTATTGAGGTAAAACAATGAGAAATTGAACTTAGCTGGATATGGTATGGAGGAATATTCTGCTATTGCTGGCAGGTCTGAACCCAGCCTGTCTTCAGTTTTTAATCTGAAATAAGACATAAAATTGCATCTTAGCATCATACTTTCACTTAGCTGCATCCACCTACAGGAAACTATACACTGCTGAATGGAAATGCCCTTTACATAGAACTTCAGTGTTTAAAAAATAGAATGGAAAAAAGAAATTGAAGTTTTTTCTTCGGTTACAAAAGAAAAAATGGCTAATAGCAAGTTCTCTTCTGTAAATACTGTTCCAAATTACCATCAATGTTGTATAATTGAAATATTCTGTTCAGCATTATGAGAGTCCATTGCTCCTTCCACAGACAGAACAGATTGAGAGCTTTATTGTGTACAAGTTTGCATTATTTACAGAATACATGTAAAAAACTTCTACTGCAATGTGCTGCAATGATCTTCTCAATTAAAGTCAGTTCTTTTTATTTGAAGTGGTGGAGTCAGCGCTGTGTTTATTTATTTTTATTTGAGAAGCTGTCATCATCAGTGGATGACAGAATTTCCTCCACTACACAGCAATGATACAAACAACTGACAAGAAAATTTTAGTTTTTCATTCCACAAGACTGAAGATTTTAAAGATAATCATTAATGTAGTCAATAATTCATGACAAAATCTATCTATTTTTTGTCTATTTTACATTCATCTCAATTGTACATACAGTATTGTAGGTACATGAAATATTAATTAGATGGCACCAGTATTGTCTGAGCTGATAGCATCTCACCTCTTTATCAAAATCTTCAGGGCTTTCGTACCATACCAGAGCCCTGAGCTCAAGATTCATGGATACCGAGGAGGTACGGCCCTGTCAGAATTGGATGACCTGCTATTTTAATTATATACAGCAAATACTGAAAATACAGTAAAAAGCAGGTTAGGTCACACCTGAAGCATTAGCTTTGTTTCTCTTCCAACAGATGTGGCTTGACTTGTTGAATATTTCCAGGACTTCTTAAAATTTTTATCTTAGATTTCAGTACCAGTGTTTCATTTTGATTTAAACTTACTTGTTATTTCAAATGTCTGTATGTTCTCTCTCCTCCAACATTTTTCAAAGAAGAACAATGCATTCTGACAAGTATATATCCTGCATCCAATGTCACTGATCTATTGGACATGAAAACACAATGTATACAGGCCCAGATCATAGAATGCCATTAAGGATACAGTTACTGGAAAAAACAGGATCAAAGCATTCTAGCTAATCAGCAAGGCACACACCAAATCACAATTTAAATAGTTTACTAGCTTCAGATCGGACTAATGTTTAGCAGAGGAGACTGGTTCATCTTCAAGTTTACTGTTGTCCTAAGTTGATTTAAATGTTAAACCAAATGGAATTCACCATAAAAGATCTATCATTTTCTCCCCACCATCAATGAATGGGTCATCTGAAGACGGATTTGTATATATATTTTTTTGAAAAGACGATCAATCACTTACCTATTGCATCTGCCTGACAGTTCTTTGTGAAAGCAAATTCCATAAGGTGATTTATGGAGCCTTTGACTCTAACTTCGTCCTCTCCTGCCCCCACGTGTCTCCATTTGCCCTTTTTCCCCCTTGTCTGTTTCCCATCAATCACCAGCAGTCTCTGTCTGCAAATACCACCCTCCCCTTCCATCATGACGTCCATCTGCCCGCCATCTCTCCCTTACCTGTTTCCACTTTTCATCATCCCGCATCTATCTCCTCCCACCCTCACTCCCTCCCTCACCTGGCTCCAACTGTCCATCATCTCCCACCTCACCTTGTCCCACCTATTGCCTACCAGCTCATTCCCATCTCTTCATGCTGGTTTTCTTCCCTCCTTACTTTCATAAATGCCATCAGGCTTACTGAGTTTCTCAGGTAAAGCACACAAAACGCCGGAGGAACTCAGTAGGTCAGGCAACATCTATGGAAATGAATAAACAGTCAACGTTTTGGGCTGAGGCCCTTCTTCAGGTTCTTAGGTAGTTTGTTTTTGCATAAGGTGACTGATGACCATTACTGGTAGGTTATCAGGCGGTTATTCTGGCCTTCAGCCACTTCATATTTTAATTGTCTTTAGCCGGAGAAGTAAAGGAGAGTTTGACAGTCTTATCCCTATGGACTTCTCTGGAGAGGGACAAAGAATGACTATTTACTGCTTGGTCCATTTAAGGTCAGTGCTCTGCATGCTTGACATCTCCATCTGCACCTACTTCATTCACAAGTTCCTTTGCTTACCTGTTAGTAAGTGCTGCCCCAGCCTTGCTCCTTCACACTTATCCGCTATTAACTGAAGGACAATGCATTACTTAGCTAAAATGCTGGAGGAACTCAGCTCCCTAGATATATATATATATATATATATATATGTGTGCCTAAGACTTTTGAATGGTACTGTATGTCTTGTTTGTCCATCGTCGTCGTCGATGAAGACCTCGACACCATTGATGGTGTCGAGACTAGCGCATGATTTGGATTGAAGTGAGGGAGAGTTGCACAGTGTCAGCCTCACTCTCACTTCCCAATTCCCATCTGGACCCAGTGGCAAGACAGAGTCCAGATGGCTGGAGATGGGACTAGGCGCAGTGGATGATCAGGACGTCTTCTGTGTCTTGTCCTGCTCTACGTGTTCCACAAAGCTTGCAGAGACCACCTTCTTGACCGTTGGACCTTCCATTGGTCTCGTCCACTCAATCCTCCGGAGTCTGTCTTCACATGCTGGGATAGACATCTCCCTATCTCACCGAGGGTTTGAGACCCATTGGCTACCCTCACCTGGTTTAGCCGGCTTGTCGAAGCCGTTGCCCGGGGTGTGGCCGCTGTCGCATGCAAACAGCTACGGGGAGCCACAGGTGAGAGCTGAGTGCCAGGTGGGGACCAAAGGTGGACAAACCGCCTTAAAAAGGATGCAACATGTTCCCCCAGAGAGGTGCTACCCCTCCCTGACACCCAATATACCCCGTACTGTATGTACTGCAAATACAATATAGACTTACTTCTGCACGTAATGTAATGACCGTTGTTCTGCTATTTGTGAAATCATGTTCTACAGTTTGCTTGTGCTTGTAATTACCGTCGTTATAAACGTTAAACACTGCATGATCTGAACTTCATTCCTGTCTTCTCGTTATGGTGGTAACAAAACTACCCACATAAATGATGAATAATGTTTACAGACATCAGCAGGTTCATGCCATCAGTCTGGCGGTTACCCAGACGGATTATTAGGAGTTGCTCTTCCAGCCTGAATGTGGCCTCATCGTGACAGCTGAGGGGGCCATGGATTAACTTGCTGCAATGGGAATGGGAAGTCAAATTGAAATGGGTGGTCATCAGGAAATCCCGCCTTTGGCGGTGGACGGAGCGAAGGTGCTTGATAAGGTGGTTCCCTAATCTACAGTATGTTTACTCCTCCCCATGCAGGCTGTCTGACTTGTTAAATATCTATAGATAGCTTTCTTCAAGGTCAGCAGCAGTGTCCTTCTAGCTGTGACTAAAACAAATCTAAGGCTACTGTTGCCTCTAACCAGCACTGCCCTAGAGTAGCAGTTCATCAATTAATGTGTCAAATATTCATCAGATTGCATTTTAGGATGTTCCGCCGCTTTGCCTGTGATAAAAGGTGGCCCATGCTTCAGAAGTCCACTAGGTGGGAGCATCACACCAGCAGAAATACTGAAATTGAATCAGCTTCTGCAGAAAATCTCATTGCAAAAGTTTAGTTCAGACTTTAATACACAATCCCAAAGGCTCAATTATTATTCACTAAACCCATATCTTCATTGGAACTCATACCATCATCTGGATCACTCCTCTTTGTGCTGCACTAAAACATAATTGCATTTTGCACTCTGTGCAATCGAATCCTTGCCAAACCCGCAAGAAATCACAAAATTAATCAAAAAGATGTTGGCAGCTAGGCAAGATTGGGAAAAACGATCTGTGTGACTCTGAGTAGGAGCTCATCCAGTGTGCACCTTCTGCCACCTTGCAGTATGGTAACCAGAGGATATCGAGCTTGAAGCGTACACACGACACAGCAGAACAGCACACACAAAATGCTGGAGGAACTCAACAAGTCAGACAGCATCTATGGAGTGGAATAACTGTTAAGGTTTTGGGTCAAGACCCCATCCATAGGTGTTGCCTGATTTGCTAAGTTCCTCCCTAATTTTGTATGTATGGTGCTCAAGATTTCCAGCATCTGCAGAATCTCTTCAGTCTATGCAAAGCAGATCACCAACAACAGAACGGTTTGGCAAGAGGTGATTTCAGCAGTCACTTCTGCAAATGAATTTTCCCACACACTCCAGGAATACTGAAATGAACTGTGGATGTTCACAAGGTACATCAAGGATATCTACATGCAGAAAGGTTATATTTCTGTCCTGGACTGCAATATACTCCATACACTTCCCTGCTACACTCAGCTGGGACCTCAGGTGTGGATGCAGAACTGTCATGGTCCGGATCGGGGTCTCTTTAAATTTACTTTGTTTATGTTATGATCCGGACTGTTGACTCCCTGTTTCCCTTTGGTTCCCTGTTTTCCCGTGTCCCTCGGCCTTGGTGATTAGAGGCAATTTACTCTCAGCTGAACCAGTAGTTTATAGTCTCTGGCTTTCAGCTGTTCGGCACGAGAGCATCTGCAAAGTCACCAAAGGTACGGCGTGCCAATGTCATCTGGTCGGAGCATGCCTTGTCTCCGCCCGAAGCGAGTGCCGGTAATTCGCCTTTCCTCACCGGAGCAACCCTGTCAAGTTACCTCGCCAAAGCGAGCCTGCAAAGTTTCCTCACAGAGGTGGGTCCGTCAGTTAACCTGCCGGAGGGAATCAAGAACCGCTGTCTACTGTTCCCAGGCCGAGTCAAGAGCTCACCACTACTCGGAGGCTCCAAGTCAAGTCCTGGCTCCGGGGGCATTCAAGTACTAAGTCAAGTCCCGGTCCTGGCAGCATCCAAGTTCCGAGCCAAGTCCTGGCCCTAGCAGCATCCAAGTACCGAGTCAAGTCCTGGCCTTGGCGGCTTCCAAGTTCTGAGTCGAGTCCTGGCCCTGGCGGTCTGTGATTCCTGTCCTACCACCCCCCCCCGTCTGAATCCCTTCTCTGCCCGTCTCGCCTCTAGCCCTCGTCTGGACTTCGGTCTAGTTCTATCGCTGGAGCTAGATATGTACTGTCTGGTGTTCTTTCGTGTTGGTCTTGTCTTGTCTTCGCCTCCGTAGGGTAAATCAGGCCGTCTTGCCGTTGCCCCGCGGGGGGTCATGTCTTGTCTTGTCCTCGCCTCCGTGGGGTAAGTCAGGCCGTCTTGCCGTTGCCCCGCGGAGGGTCATGAGTCCCGGCCCTATGTCCTGTACCCAAGGAGGGGTCCCGGCTCTCTGTTTTGTGTGTGAGTCCCGGCTCTATGTCCTGTACACAAGAAGGGGTCCCGACTCTGTGTTCTGTGTATGGGTCCATACTTCCATGTACTTGCTCTCCTGAGACCGAGGCTCTGTGTTCCCATGTTCCTCCTCGCCCTAGCCCATGTCATGTCCATGCCTGGTTCTGGGGTCCGAGCCTGGGGCAAGACCCAGGTACTGGGTCCTTGCCCAGTCTCTGGCTCGGAGTCTATACCGTAGCCTCTTCATGTCGCCTCTAGTTTTGGGATCCAGTTCTGAGTCCTAGCCCAGACCGTTGTCCCAGCCTAGTTGTAGTCCTGAGTACTTGTCTAATTCGCTATTCCTGCTCCTGCCTTGCTCTCCCGGTATCGAACAATAAACTAAATTTAATTAACCTCACAAGATGTGTCTTACATTTGGGTCCACCCTTGCTCCCATTGTGACAAGAACAGAGCCATTATTGAATTGAATTGACTTTATTATTTACATCCTTCACATACATGAGGAGTAAAAATCTCCATCTGAATGTGCAGTGTGTAAATTATAATAATTTGTGACAAATAGTGTGCACAGTAAGATATACAATAGAACAGTCAATATAGCTGAGGAATACAATTACATCAGAGCGAGTTAATCAGGCTGATGGCCTGGTGGAAGAAGCTGTCCCAGTGCCTGTTGGTCCTGGCTTTAATGCTGTGGTACCGTTTCCCAGATGGTAGCAGCTGGAACAGTTTGTGTTTGGGGTGACTCAAGTCCCCAATGAGCCTTCAGGTCCCTTTTACACACCTGTCACTGTAAATGTCCTGTATGGTGGGAAGTTTACATCCACAGTTGCACTCGGCTGTCTGCATCATTCTCTGCAGAGTCCTGTGATTGAGGGAAGTACAGTTCCCATACCAGAGAGTGATACTGACAGTCAGGATGCTCTCAATTGTGCCCCTGTAGAAAGTCCTTAGGATTTGGAGACATACCAAACTTCTTCAGCCGTCTGAGGTGAAAGAAGCATTGTTGTATTTTTGACACCACATAGCTGGTGTGTATAGTCCAAGTGAGGTCCTCGGTAATCTGTATACCATGGGACTTAAAGCTGTTCACCCTCTCAACTCCAGATCTATTGATGTCAACAGGGGTGAGCCTGTCTCCATTCCTCCTGCAGTCCACAAACAGCTCCTTTATTTTTGCGACATTGAAGGAGGAGTTGTTTTATTGACACCACTGTGTCAGGCTGATGACTTCTTCTCTGTAGCTTGCCTCGTTATTATTTGGGATAAGGCTAATCAATGTAGTATCATCTGCAAATTTAATTAACAGTTTGGAGCTGTGGGTAGAGACAGTCATGGATATACAGAGAGTAAAGGAGGAGGCTTACGACACAACTCTGGGGGGCTCCTGTGTTGAGGGTCCGAGGGGCAGAGGTGAAGGAGCCCACTCTTACCACCCGCAGCGATCTGACAGGAAGTCCAGGATCCAGCAGCTCAAGGCAGGGTGAAGGTCAAGGTCTCTGGGCTTCTTGGCAAGCCTGGAGGGAATTAATGGTGTTGAATGCTGAACTGTAGTCCAAGAACACATTAGTATCCTTTTTCTCCAGTTGTGTAAGAACAATGTATAAATCTGTGGCTATTGCGTCATCTGTCGATCGGTTGTGTCAATCGGTGAATTGCAGGGGGTCCAGTGTGGGTGGTAGCAAGCTGCAGATGTAGTCCTTGACCAGCCTCTCAAAGCATTTGCTTATTGTTGAGGTTGAGTGTGACAGGACGCCAGTCGTTCAGACATGTTACCTTGGTCTTTCTAGGTACAAGGAGAATGGTGGATGTTTTGAAACAGGCGGGCATTCTACTCTGGGAGAGGGAGAGATTAAAAATGGCTACAAGCACCCCAGCCAGTTATGCCGCGCACATCCTGAGCTCCCGCCCTGGGATGCCATCCAGTCCCGTAGCCTTGCGACTGTCCACTCGTTGGAAACACCAGTGTACCTCAGCCTCAGAGATGACCAAGTTGAAGGTCACTTCGGTGGCTCTCCTCAGGGGCTCAGTGTTGGTAACATCGATCCGAGCTTAAAAAAGATTTATCTCATCTAGGAGAGAGGCAGAAATGCTGGCAGCAACACTGTGTTTAGCTTTGAAGTCCGCGATGGTGTGCAGACCCTGCCGTAAGCTACGTATGTTGATGGCGAGTTGTGCCTGAAAGCTGTCACCTTCCTCCTGACCCTCCGGTCCCCGCTGCATCCCGCACTCTGCCTCATCACCCTCAAACTCCGGGACACTCTGCTCCTCTTCCTCCTGACCCTCTGGTCCCCGCTGCATCCCGCACTCTGCCTCATCACCCTCAAACTCCGGGACACTCTGCTCCTCTTCCTCCTGACCCTCTGGTCCCTGCTGCATCCCGCGCTCTGCCTCATCACCCTCAAACTCCGGGACACTCTGCTCCTCTTCCTCCTGACCCTCTGGTCCCTGCTGCATCCCGCGCTCTGCCTCATCACCCTCAAACTCCGGGACACTCTGCTCCTCTTCCTCCTGACCCTCTGGTCCCCGCTGCATCCCGCACTCTGCCTCATCACCCTCAAACTCCAGGACACTCTGCTCTTCTTCCTCCTGACCCTCTGGTCCCCGCTGCATCCCGCACTCTGCCTCATCACCCTCAAACTCCGCGACACTCTGCTCCTCTTCCTCCTGACCCTCTGGTCCCCGCTGCA
Source organism: Mobula hypostoma (assembly GCF_963921235.1). Lineage (NCBI taxonomy): Eukaryota > Metazoa > Chordata > Chondrichthyes > Myliobatiformes > Myliobatidae > Mobula > Mobula hypostoma. Next base: position 64,340,133 of record NC_086103.1, on the reverse strand, counting down.
TCCCGCACTCTGCCTCATCACCCTCAAACTCCGGGACACTCTGCTCCTCTTCCTCCCGACCCTCTGGTCCCCGCTGCATCCCGCACTCTGCCTCATCACCCTCAAACTCCGGGACACTCTGCTCCTCTTCCTCCCGACCCTCTGGTCCCCGCTGCATCCCGCACTCTGCCTCATCACCCTCAAACTCCGGGACACTCTGCTCCTCTTCCTCCTGACCCTCTGGTCCCCGCTGCATCCCGCGCTCTGCCTCATCACCCTCAAACTCCGGGACACTCTGCTCCTCTTCCTCCTGACCCTCTGGTCCCTGCTGCATCCCGCATCCTGCCGCATCACCCTCAAACTCCGGGACACTCTGCTCCTCTTCCTCCTGACCCTCTGGTCCCCACTGCATCCCGCGCTCTGCCTCATCACCCTCAAACTCCAGGACACTCTGCTCCTCTTCCTCCTGACCCTCTGGTCCCTGCTGCATCCCGCATCCTGCCGCATCACCCTCAAACTCCGGGACACTCTGCTCCTCTTCCTCCTGCACCATCTGTTGTATTGTGCACCATTCAGCAGAGTAGAATGGAGTATCTCTGTGGTGCATATTGGCAGGCATCCCAGCCTGATGTGGGAAGCCCAGTCTTACCCCGCTCACGGCCACTCTGCTGTTGTGGTTTGGGAATACAGTGGATTGAACAGCCAAGGAAGTATTGGGAAACTCTTGTCCTGGTCATTGAAAATGTCTGTCATAGTATGTTCTCTTAAAATGAGGTCCCTATTATGTTTTGTAACTCTAATCTCTAATCAATAGAAAAACACAGAGTCAGGGGTGTGATGTCGTGGCGTAATGATGTATGCCATTCATGTACTTTCATATACAACCTTTCATGAATTATGTAAACAAAGAAGCTTAATAAGACAACATATTTACAATATTACTCAAATATTCTGTCTGAAGTCTGAGGCCTCCATCCGTCAGAATCAACCATGGATGTTGTGTCCTAGCTGTCCAGATACACAAGCCTGGGCAGTGCGATATGTAGAGAAAGCTGTTGCCCATGCAGCAAGCTCCCCCTCTTCATGCATCTGATGAACCCCAAGAAACAGCTGAGATCGACACAGTTTGGTATCAGCAGTGTCACAGGAGTTGTCAGTCAGCATTAAGTCAATGTCGGACTGCCTTAGGGACTCCAGCACCGGTCTTTTTCTGTGGGGTTTACTTCCGAAGCCTTTCCCTTGTGTAGCTGTAGCTGCAAGGCAGCGGAGGTTTGAAATTAGAGCTTCTCTTCTCCTCGGTGAGCTGCCAATCATGGCTGATGAGTCCCACCTGCCTGAACCAACTGGTTTTAAGCCATCAATAACCCATCTTTTCCTCTTCTCCTGTCAATAGAACTGTAGAACTGTTCTGTCACGCTTTGTAGTTAAGCCACATGTGAAGGCCAGGAGTTGGACTTGGTTGTCAGAGGCTATTTGAGGTGCATGCCACTGGGAGCAATTAAAAGGTAGTGGGAGCTTGTTCCCATTACTAACTCCAGTTATAACAACCATAATATTAAATACACAACACTTAGCTATGAACTCCAACTCAATATAGAATGCATTTCAACTCAAATATGCAATGTATTGCTCTCTGGTTATCATATATATATATATAATAACTGGAGGACATACTGTTGCTCCTTAGTCATATATATATCTATGCATACATACACACACACACACACACACACACACACACACACACACACACACACACACAATATTTATTAATTTATTAACTGGTTTATTGATCATTATGAATATCTCTCCGGTGCTTCCTGCTCCCTCCTCTCTCCTTTCCCTTATTCCTAACCATGATTTCCCTCTCCCTGCCCTCTTCCCACTCTCAATCCACAATAGAGACCCACATCAGAATCATCACTCATATATGTCATGAAATGTGTTTGTTTGCAGCAGCAGCACAGTGAAATACATAAAATGACTGCAGTATTTTACAAGAGTCTTCGACACTATAGCTGTAAACTGTATATGTGCCCAAGAACTTTGCACAGTACTGTATTATAATATATATCAATCAGACACCTCCTGTAACATGGATGACATCAAGCTGTATGCCAGAAATGAAAGAGACGTTGAGACACTAATCCACCTGACAAGGTTTACAGCAGAGACATCAGGATGTGACTTGGACTGGAAAAGTACAGCCCGATGATAGTGAAAAGAGGCAAACTCATCAAGAATGAAGGAGTCGAGTTACCAGAAGGCCACATACGAGACGTACCGAACAACTACAAATACCTGGGGATCCTGCAGATGCATGGAAGCCACGGTGTGGACACAAGGAAGGCTGCAACATCCAAGTACCCCTAATGAGTGAGGCTGGTCCTAAAAAGCCAGCTGAATGAGAAGAACAATGTCAGAGCCATCAACACGTTTGCCCTACCAGTCACCAGATACCCAGCCACAAAAATATGCTGACCAAGGAATGAACTGGAAACCACCTGGACATCAAGACCTGAAAACTACTAACGAAATACAGAGGATTCCATCCAAGGTTCAATGTCAAGCGACTGTACACCCGCCAGAATAAAGAAGGACAGGGGCTCAGAAATGTCAAGGCCACAGTCCTGGAAGAAATGTGAGACACCCATGAGTATGTCAGGAAGATGGCCCCCAAGGATGACCTGCAAGGAGAATACCTCAGACAGCAGGCGGGGGATATGGAAATGGAGGTGAGCAAAGCAGAGTCAGAGAACCTGGGGCCATGGCAGGACAAGCAACTGCATGGGATATACTGTTGCCAGATATCAGAGGCGGCTGACATAAAAAAGTCCAACTAATGGCTGGAAGTGTCAGGGCTGAAGGACAGCACAGGTGCTGCTCGTGGCTGCACAAGAACAGGTGCTGAGCACTAGAGCAGTAGAAGCAGGGGTCTATCACACCAGACAAGACCCAAGATGCAGACTGTGCAAGAAATCTGCTTAAACCATCCAGCACATAGTAGCAGGGTGTAAGATTCAGGCGGGAACAGCAGACACTGAACGGCACAACCGAGCTTCAGGAATTGTGTACAGGAACATCTGCGCTGAGTATGGATCGGACATTCCCAAGTCCAAATGGGAAACACCCGAGAAGGTAGTGGAGAATGACAGAGCTAAGATCCTGTGGGAATTCCAAATAAAGACTGATAAGCAGGCATTGGCCAAACAATCAGACATAGCAATACTGGACGAGGAACAGAAGAAAGCAATAGTAATAGATGTAGCAATCCAGAATGACACTAACATCAGGAAGAAAGAATATGAGAAGCTGGAAAAGTACCAGGGCTTGAAAGAGCAGACAGAAAGGATGTGGAAGGTTAAAACAAGAATAATCTGGTGGTGATAGGAGCACTTGGAGTTGTGACACCTGGTCTGGGAGAATGGCTCCAACAAATCCTGGGAACAACATCTGAGATCTACATACACATATAGTAAAATTACCATATAAACATGCATAGCATAGTCAATTTTAAATTTGTTGCATTCAGGCCGAACTATTTAATCACTGTGGAAAATTTGTTACACTTGTGGGATAATAACCTTCCTGACAAGATTGGAGGGGCCGTGCTGCTTGGCTGGTTATACTTCTGGCAGTGAAACATAGAAAACATAGAAAACATAGAAAATAGGTTCAGGAGTAGGCCATTCGGCCCTTCAAGCCTGCACTGCCATTTATTATGATCATGGCTGATCATCCAACTCAGAACCCCGCCCCAGCCTTCCCTCCATACCCTCTGATCCCCCTAGCCACAAGGGCCATATCTAACTCCCTCTTAAATATAGCCAATAAACTGGCCTCAACTGTTTCCTGTGGCAGAGAATTCCACAGATTCACCACTCTCTGTGTGAAGAAGTTTTTCCTAATCTCAGTCCTAAAAGGCTTCGCCTTTATCCTCAAACCGTGACCCCTCATTCTGGACTTCCCCAACATCGGGAACAGTCTTCCTGCATCTAGCCTGTCCAATCCCGTTAGGATTTTATACGTTTCAATCAGATCCCCCTTCAATCTTCTAAATTTCAACGAGTACAAGCCCAGTTCATCCAGTCTTTCTTCATATGAAGGTCCTGCCATCCCAGGAATCAATCTGGTGAACCTTCTTTGTACTCCCTCTATGGCAAAGATGTCTTTCCTCAGATTAGGGGACCAAAATTGCACACAATACTCCAGGTGTGGTCTCACCAAGGCCTTGTACAACTGCAGTAGTACCTCCCTGCTCCTGTACTCGAATCCTCTTGCTATGAATGCCAGTATACCATTCGCCTTTTTCACCGCCTGCTGTACCTGCATGCCCACTTTCAATGACTGGTGTATAATGACACCCAGGTCTCGTTGCACCTCCCCTTTTCCCAGTCGGCCACCATTCAGATAATAATCTGTTTTCCTATTTTTGCCACCAATGTGGATAACTTCACATTTATCCACATTAAATTGCATCTGCCATGAATTTGCCCACTCACCCAACCTATCCAAGTCACCCTGCATCCTCTTAGCATCCTCCTCACAGCTAACACTGCCGCCCAGCTTCGTGTCATCCGCAAACTTGGAGATGCTGCATTTAATTCCCTCATCTAAGTCATTAATATATATTGTAAACAACTGGGGTCCCAGCACTGAGCCTTGCTGTACCCCATTAGTCACTGCCTGCCATTCTGAAAAGGTCCTGTTTATTCCCACTCGTTGCTTCCTGTCTGCTAACCAATTCTCTATCCACATCAATACCTTACCCCCAATACCGTGTGCTTTAAGTTTGCACACTAATCTCCTGTGTGGGACCTTGTCAAAAGTCTTTTGAAAATCCAAATGTACCACATCCACTGGTTCTCCCCTATCCACTCTACTAGTTACATCCTCAAAAAATTCTATGAGATTCGTCAGACATGATTTTCCTTTCACAAATCCATGCTGTCTTTGTCCGATGATTTCACCACTTTCCAAATGTGCTGTTATCACATCTTTGATAACTGACTCCAGCAGTTTCCCCACCACCGACGTTAGGCTAACCGGTCTATAATTCCCCGGTTTCTCTCTCCCTCCTTTTTTAAAAAGTGGGGTTACATTAGCCACCCTCCAATCCTCAGGAACTAGTCCAGAATCTAACGAGTTTTGAAAAATTATCACTAATGCATCCACTATTTCTTGGGCTACTTCCTTAAGCACTCTGGGATGCAGACCATCTGGCCCTGGGGATTTATCTGCCTTTAATCCCTTCAATTTACCTAACACCACTTCCCTACTAACATGTATTTTGCTCAGTTCCTCCATCTCACTGGACCCTCTGTCCCCTACTATTTCTGGAAGATTATTTATGTCCTCCTTAGTGAAGACAGAACCAAAGTAATTATTCAATTGGTCTGCCATGTCCTTGCTCCCCATAATCAATTCACCTGTTTCTGTCTGTAGGGGACCTACATTTGTCTTTACCAGTCTTCTCCTTTTTACATATCTTTAAAAGCTTTTACAGTCAGTTTTTATGTTCCCTGCCAGTTTTCTCTCATAATCTTTTTTCCCCTTCCTAATTAAGCCCTTTGTCCTCCTCTGCTGAAACAATCTCAGCTCTAGAGCCTCCTCCATGGTGATTGTAGGAGTTGACTCTGGGACAACAGGATGTGGTTCTGACAGCTCTGGAAACCTTTTTTTCTCTAACCATTGACTCTGCTCTCCTCAACTGATCGATGTGTTGTCTCCAGATGACAGCAGCTGCAATCCCTACTGTGTAGGAGAGTCGTCCAATTTTGTCTTTAATCTTTCTGAGTACCCACTTATGATCACCGCTGTAGTGCCTCACCAGGACTCTTTGTCCAAGAGTGAAACATTGAACCTCCTTGTTTGAGGAGCCCTCAATTTGTCTCAGCTATTTGTCCTGCATCCTCCTTCTGAGATTGAGTTTGAGGAGATCCAAGCATGAGTGCAAGAGATGACCCAGGAACAACATAGCTAGTGAGTTGCTGGTGGTGGAGTGTGCTACATTGCGATATACAAGGAGGAGATTGGCTAGATTCTGATTCAGTGTCAGTGCAGTGTGTTTTGCTGACTTTGGTCACAGTGTGTTCTTTAGACTCTGGACAATCCTTTCCACCAAGCCATTCGTAGCTGAGTGGTACGGTGCAGATGTATTATGTCTTATTCCATTCATTTTCGAGAACGACTGAAACTGTTCCAGAACAAACTATGGTCCATTGTCACTCACCATGTGTTCTAGAGCACTACTCCTTGAGAAGAGGCTTCTCAACACATCAACAGTGTGTGAGACTGTAGTGGAGGCCATTGGGAACACTTCTGGCTACTTTGTAGCTGCATCCACTACTACCAAGAAATTTATGCCCATGAATGGTCCGACAAAATCCACATGAATCCTCTGCCAAGGAAATGCAAGCCATTCCCAGGGATGGAGAGGCACTGTTCTTGGCATCTTCTAGATGTGTTGGCATCCTGAACAGTGCTTGGCAAGCTGCTCAGGCTGATCTATCCCAGGCCACTAGACGAAGCTTTGAGCCAAGGTAGAGTGGAGCTCGTGAGCAACACTGGTGGTTCCAGTAGCCAAGAATGGGTCTGTCAGGATCTGTGGTGATTTCAATGCCACAATCAACCCAGCACTGAAAGTAGATCAGTACCCTCTGCCCAGGACAGAGGATATGTCATACGGGAGGGCGGGGGTGGGGTGCACGCCAGACCTACCTAGCAAAGGCGTGGACACAGAGACGGTTCTCAATACAAGGTAGCGGCAAACAGCCGGACCTACATAATGAAGGCGTGGACACAGAGACAGTTCCAAACAACGATAGACAGTTCCTTATCTAGACACAGCAAGGCTCCAGTCTTGTTCCAGTAGTAGAACCTAACGGTGAAAATAGGTGAGGACGCAGGCGAGGCTTTAGGTGAAAGGTAGCAGGCGAGGCTTCAGCCAAGGGCTACAGAAGGAAGGGGAAGGGAAGGGAAGGGAACAGTCCAGCAACTGAAGCTGAACCCAGGAGCTGTTTATGTAGCCAGCCCAAAATGAGAATCATGTGCCTCAATTAAGGCACTAACAGAATAAGGGAAAACCGGAAAACCTGGAATAAGGATCGATGGACCAGTCTGTGAACCGGAATGCGGACTTCACGGACCAGACTATGACAGGTTATCAGTTACTGTAACATGTTTCAGTCAAACCTGACTAATATGCTTCACCCCTTGAACTCATTACCACAGTGGCAATACACAAAGCAGTGTGAGGTGCTGTTCCAAAAAAGTAAAACAAGAACAATGTGGCTTGTTGGTTGTTTTTTTTTTCACTATTATGACTATCATTCCCACAGGAGTTACCTTTTCTCTAATGTAAGTTCTTAATTGGATATCTGCAGAATTCAGTTCAGTATCTTTGTTCAAACTCATTTTGTGGAATGATGGCAACAGTTGTTCCAGCGTCCAAATGCATTTTAGTTAATTTGCCGATCACTTCTGATGTAAGCCATATTACTTGTCACCTATTAGTTTTCACATTGTTTAATTCTCAAGGCTACCCATTCTTGTGCCACTCTCATCAACATCAGATTTTACATTAACAACCTGCTAATTAGTGCTTTTTTTGAAACTGTGACTTGACATTTTATCTTTTTCTTTTCCCTGTGCAGTCCATTTATCTTTGTCTGCCCAACATGCTCTTTGTATGTGCCCAACTTTGTTGGATTTTCTGCAAATTTTGCTTTTAAATCTATATTGGTCTGGTATATGTGAGCCCCTGCCACAACAGTAGCACAATGTATTCAGCCAGCCAGGTTTCTGTTTAGACATTGCAATTTGTTCATGCTCACTTTCATTCCTAACACAACACACTTGCATCTCTGTCTGCTGTTTCCCTTGATACAGTGATTTCAACTGCTCTTTTGAATATGAGTCGTACTTCAACTAGGAGCCGTTTTGAATGCTTTCTTGTAAGATTCCACAAACTAAATGATCTCTCAGTGCGAGATTTAGCTAATTACTGAACTGACAATCTCAGATAATCTCTTTAATTCAGCCACATATTCTGAAATGAAACCTCCTGCCTTTTGATTCCACTTATGAAACCTAAAGCATTCTGCAATCAACAGTCTTCTTTTCTAAATGCTTCTGTATTAATTTCATGATATCAGCTAAGCTCTTTTTGGCTAGCTTACTTTGAGTAATCAAACTTCTAAGCAAACACTATGCCTTCCCACCCAATGCATCAGCAAAACTGGAACTCGCTTTTCATTGGCTATTTCATTTGCTTCAACATACTGGTCTATTTGCTCAGCATAAAATACACATTATTATTTGTGCAATCGAATGCATCTATCTTTCTGATGTAGCCAGCCATTTCTGCTTTTTTTATTTATGATTATTATCACCTGGTACTCAGTCTTTACAAGTGGGTAGCCAGCTAGGCTGGTAGATCCATTTGCCTGAGATGGCACCTGCTCATCAATGAAGGCAGTATGAATGAAATATTGTTTTTGTTTGTATAGAGTGCATGTGACCTTCCTGAGACAGGTGTGAGCAGCCAACTGGGAGACGTGTCCTTTTGGAAAGATCCTTGCATGAGGAAATAGAGAATCAATGTGATCCTAATCTCTATGACAATTCAGGCACAAGAAAGAAAAAAAATTCTGTGAAATGCTACATTGCTCAGCGAAGACAACATTGAAAATTTGATCTTGCAAAGATATTGTTTGTTAGAAAGACTTATGTAGGATACAATGATGCTGAAAGTTCTCTGACAGCTATCTCTTTGATAATTTTTGTCTGCTTTCCTAAGGCTCCTGACCTACAGTGTGGCCAACCAGCCACGTATCCTGTAATGGATTGCAGCCAGCAAAGTCACTATTTTAGTACCCACAAGACAGGTATCTTAATAGATAAATGCTCACAGGAACATTCTTTTTTAGTTACATTTTGTGGGGTTAGGAAAATCTGTGTGATCTGTCCTTTCTTCTAATGGTGTCCAAACAAATCTCACAAAGTCAGCAGTTTCCCTTTAATTAGTGAACAATGAACAAACCAGTATGGATATGTCCCCAATTCCACTGAGTTGATAATGTAATTAAGCAGCGGAGGTGTTTTATATTTAATAAAAATGGTAACAACTCATTTATTGTACTCCATACACTGAATACAAAGCATGGTAACCCATCAGACCACATCATATCAGGCCATCCTCAAAGTGAACACAACTCAATGTTGGTGGCTCTGAATTATGTACATTCCCACCAATTACATTATGCTACAGCCACACCACCGCCACCCCCCCCCCAACCAGAATTCACCAGAACCGGCATTGCGAGCCTGTCTGGAGCTCAGACGAGCCACCCGGCTCAGCCTGTGTGTTCCGTGGGTGGAGGAACAGCAGGTGCCTCTGGCTCATCCAGTTACATGCTGACACGCTCATGGTCATGACATAACGGCAGTGCATGGTAGACGGATCCTCCAATTCTTGGTGGGCTGGTTTAAGGCATTCTACTGAAGTACATTCAGGTTAACCCTCTTATCGATGATAAAAGTCTTTTCCCCCATTCCAAAATGCAGAACAGCCCATTGTAAGGGGGCCTAAGGGAATGTCGGTGTGCATCATGGTGGATGAAAACAAACGATGTGGAATGTAGGTCAGCAGGAACCCAAGAGTGCTCTACACCAGGATGAGAGATAGGAATAGGCGCAAAGGGAATTGAATTTTCTGAGGAGGATGGAACACTGTTGAGACAGTCATGGCATCAGGAATGAAATATCCCGACACTTGTAACACCTTCCTGTATACCAGCTCAGCCACGGCGACTGGAAGTCCTCTTTTGGAGCTATTCTGAGCCCTAGCAGGACCCATGGGAGATGATCATGCCAACACTCATCCATTAGGGAAGCCCTCAGAGCAGCCGTTAAGGAGCAGTGAAACCACTCGCATAGATCATTGGACTGCGGGTGATACGCTGTGGTATGACGTAGCCTAAACATCTGATATGAATTGGGGACTGCAGTCAAAGGAAATATTAGATGGGGTGCCAAACCGAGCAACCCAGGTGCTGATGTCTGCAGCTGTCGTCAATGCTGGAGGGACAACTTCTAGAGGGTATGGTTCACTGTTGTAAGGAGAGGATAACCTCTAGAGGTTATGGTCCACCATGAAACCTCATGAAGGGGAAGCGGACCAATGAGTTCCACATTGACATGGTCAAACATCTACTTAAGGTCCTCAAAAGGTGCCAATGGTGCCTGACCATGACAATTAATGTTTGCCCACCGGCACTCCACACAGGCTGCAGTCCAATCATACACTTCCTTTCTAAGGATGTGCCACACAAACCTTGTGCAACTAGCTTCTGTGAGGCCTTCCGGCTCGGACGGAGAGGCCACGTATGGAGCCAAAAACAGTCCGTCTCTAATCTGCGGGCACTATGGTGTGATGGTGATCAGTTGAGACATCACACAGGAGAGAAATCCCAGCTTCCCCAAACTTAATGTCAGCCAACTGCAGGCCTGTGACTGCTGTTTGGTAAGCCTGGACCTCTGGGTAAGTAGCTGAGCTGGCTGCCATGCCGGCATAGTCAGCCCCTATGCATTTGGCTTCAATGGCTGGCCGTGAGAGGCAATCAGCTATGGCATTATTTTTCCCCTTGATGTGTTATATATCAGTTGTGAACTCTGATATGAAGGCCAGGTGGTATTGCTGTCATGCAGACCAAGGGTCTGATATTTTGGCTATCACATGCATGAGGCGTTTCTGGTCAAAGAACTCTGTAAAATAGCAACCCTCTAGAAGAAAATGAAAGTGGTGAACAGCCAGATAGAGGCTGAGAAGTTTATGATCAAACATGCTGTACTTTCTTTCGGAGGGACAGAACTGCCAGCTGAATTAATAAAAAAGCATCCACAACAAAGACAGACGAACAACAAATGTGCAAAAGACTACAACTGTGCAAATACACAAAAAGGAAATAACGGTAACAAATATAGAGAACACATGTCGTGGAGTTTCTAAGAGCAAGTTTATAGACTGGGGAATCATATCAGTGTGGGGTGAGTAAAGTTACCTCCTCTTCTTCAAGAGCCTTATGGTTGAGGGCTAATAACTGCTCTTGAACCTGGTATTGTGAATCCTGAGGCTCCTGTACTTCCTTCCTGATGGCAGCAGTGAGACGAGAGCATGGCCTGGATGATCTGGGCCCTTGATGTTGGATGAAGCTTTCGTAAGACAGTTCTCCTTGTAAATATGTTCGGTGATGGGAGACCTTTACCTGTGATGAACTGGACCAGTTTTTGTAGGGTTTTACATTCAGGTTACTGGTGTTTCCATACCAGGCATGATGCTACCAATTAGTACACTTTCCACTGAGCATCTGTAGAAGTTTGTCAAAGTTTTAGAAGACCTATTGTATCGGCACAAACTTATAAGAAAGTAGAGGTGCTGCCATGTCTTCTTTATAATGGCAGTTATATGCTGGATCCAGGTCAGATCCTCTGAAATGATAATGCTGAGGAACTTAACATTGACATTCTTCTCCACTTCTCATCCCCTGATAAGGACTGGGACATCAACCTGTGGTTTCCTCCTCCTATAGTCAATAATCAGCTCAAACATGAGGAAATCTGCAGATGCTGGAAATTGAAGCAACACACACAAAATGCTTGTGAATGCAGCAGGCCAGGCAGCATCTATAGGAAGAAGTACAGTCGACGTTTCGGGGCAAGACCCTTTGTCAGCTCTAACTGAAAGAAGAGCTAGTAAGAGATTTGAAAGTGGGAGGGGAAGGAGGATATCCAAAATTATAGGAGAAGACAGGAGGGGGAGGGATAGAGCTAAGAACTGGAAAATTGATTGGCAAAAGGGATAGAGTTGGAGAAGGGGGATCATGGTTCAGGAGGCCTAGGGAGAAAGAAAGGGGGAGAGGAGCCCAGAGGAAGATGGAGAGCAGACAAGGAGTGATTGTGAGAGGGACAGAGAGAGAAGAAAAAAAGAAAAAGGGGCGGGGGGAGAATAATAAATAAATAATGAATGAACGAATAAATAAATAAATAAATAAATAAATAAGAGATGGGGTAAGAAGGGGAGGAGGGGCATTAACGGAAGTTAGAGAAGTCAATGTTCATGCCATCAGGTTGGAGGCTACCCAGACGGAATATAAGGTGTTGTTCCTCTAACCTGAGTGTGGCTTCATCTTGACAGTAGAGGAGGCCATGGATTGACATATCAGAATTGGAATGGGATATGGAATTAAAATGGGTGGCCACTGGGAGATCCTGTTTTCTCTGGTGGACAGAGCGTAGGTATTCAGTGAAACGGTCTCCCAGCCTGCATCAGGACTTGCCAATATATAGAAGGCTGCACCGGGAGCACCAGACACAGTATATCACACCAGCCGACTCACACGTGAAGTGTCGCCTCACCTGGAAGGACTGTCTGGGGCCCTGAATGGTGGTGGGGGAGGAAATGTAAGGGCGTGTGTAGCACTTGTTCCGCTTCCAAGGATAAGTGCCAGGAGGGAGATCGGTGGGAAGGAATAAGGGGGGAGCAATCCCTGTGGAAAGTAGAAAGGGGGGGAGGGAAAGATGTGCTTGGTGGTGGGAGCCCGTCGGAGGGGGCGGAAGTTACGGAGAACTATATGTTGGACTGAACATCCATGGTGAAAATAAGGCGGTGGGGGCCAGGGAACTTAAAATCAACGAAAAAAATTCAGTGCGTGAGAAGTGTCACGAACATAGGTGGGAAGGGATTGAACAAGGGGGAGATAAAACAGTGTCGAGGTATGCAGAAATGAGTTCGGTGGGGCAGGAGCAAGCTGAGACAATGGGTCTACCTGGGCAGGCAGGTTTGTGGATCTTGGGTAGGAGGTAGAAGCGGGAAGTGCGGTGTGTGGGAACTATGAGGTTGGTGGCAGTGGATGGGAGAACCCCAGAGCTGATAATGTTGGTGATGGTGTGGGGGACAATGGCCTGGTGCTCCTTAGTGGGGTCATGATCGAGGGGCAAATAAGAGGATGTATCAGCGAGCTGTCGCTGTGCCTCGGCAAGGTAGAGGTCAGTACGCCAGACTACAACAGCACCCCCCTTATCAGCGGGTTTTATAGTAAGGTTAGGATTGGTGCGGAGGGAGTGGAGAATCAAATCTTTGGTTTTGCTGACATTGCGTGAGAAGTTGTCGTTGTGGCACCATTCAGCTGGATTTTCAGTCTCCCTCCTAGCTGCTGATTCGCCATTACCTTTGATATGGCCGACGACAGTGGTGTCGTCAGCAAACGCTAATATGGCATTGAAGCTGTACCTAGCCTCACAGACATAAGTGTAAAGCGAGTAGAGCTGAGGGTTAAGCACACAGCCCTGTGATGCATCTGTACTGATGGTGATTTCATGACTGTAACTGTTTGTCTGCCTGATGTGCTTCAGGTAATAAACAATTTTGCATGATTAGCACTTGAAGTTGATGATACCCCTTAGATGACAATTTATTCAAATGAGGAAGAAATGCTACAGCTGATTTTCAATGCCAATTGATCACTGCTGCACTTCATTCAAATCCAACTATTTTGCAAGGGATGCAAGATGCAGAGATTCCATGGTTATCATCATGACTTGTTATGCCATTTAGTAGGAAATGAATGTTGTAAACTGACTTGAAGAAGTACTCCCTTAAGGAAAGAAGTATTAGAGCAATCCAAAGATGCTCAGAAACAAAATCAGGGCGAAGATGGTGGCACAAAGCCGTGTGGTTCAGTGGCACATCCAGTCGAGCCACCACTTCATGAATCCTAGACTCAGCAGTGTTTTGTGTAGAGCTTGCATGTTCTTCCTGGCCACATGGATTTCTCTTCCACATCCCAAAGTATTGTGAATTCCGTGTCTTTTTATGAATTCCAGTCTTTTTATGACTCTGTGCTATAGGACAAGAAGCATTGAGCTCCATCAGGAATTAGGAACTCTTGGAATAATTATTTCATGAGATATGTTAACCAAAGCAAACACATCTTTAAATAAGAAACAGATTCAAAATGTGCCAGCCATATTAAGTTATTAGTTTTACTTTGTGGGGATTAACTAGTTTCTTTTATGCAAGGGTAAACTTTATTTTAGTAATTGAATACAGCTTGAAGTATGTCAGAAATAAAAATTAATGGATTACCGATTATGAACCAAATTATCTTTATGTATACTTTCAGATCTGCATTTAAAGATGCCTTAAGCAGCTGCATGGTAATATGTATTAGGGATTAAACAACTCATCTATTCAATCAATTTTGTAAATCCAGAAGCACAACTTTTTTCATGGGAGTTGAATCCTGTTAGTTTATAGGTATAGCTTGCACTAGCTATTGGTTTTCATAAAAATTGGCATTAATAATAAGACCATGATCAAAATCATTGATTAATGTCAGTAGATTTTTAAACTGTAGTTATTTTGAAACTTACCTCTAAATTTGCAGATGACATGAAGGTTGGTGGTGTTGTGCATAGAGTAAGAAAGTTGTCGTAGGTTACAGTGGGACATTGATAAGTAGCAAATGGACTTCAATGCAGGAAAGTGTGACGTGATATACTTTGGAAGGTCAAACTTGAAGACAAAGTACACAGTATTCTGAGCAGTGTGTGGAGGATCAAGGGGATCTCTGGGCCCATATCCATGCATTCTTAAAGTTACTGCCCAGTTCATAGGGTAGTTAAGAAATCATATGGTGCACTGGTCTTCATTAAATAAGGGATTGAGTCTAAGAGCCACCGCATAATGTAGCAGCCCTATAAAGCACTGATTAACCACACTTGAAGTGCTTTGTTCAGGTTCTCATGTCCTGGCAACGGGCAACATCTTTGTATTTTTTTTCTGTATTCTTGCAATCTTATATCTTTTCTGTAGCCAGGAGACCAAAATAGCACATGATACTCCAAATTTGGCCTCACCAATGTCTTACACAACATCAACATAACATCCCTGTTCCTGTACTCTGTACTTTGATTTTTGAAGGCTAATGTGCCAAAAGCTTTTTAAGCAATCCTATCAACCTCTAAATTTGCAGATAAATTCCATGATACTACTTTCAAGGAATTATGGATCTGTATTCCCAGATCCCTTTTGTTCTACCACACTCCTCCGTGCTCTACCATTCACTGAGTAAGTCCTCCCCTGGGTTTGTCCTGCAAAGTGCAATACCTCACACATGTCTGAATTAAATTCAATTTTTCAGCCCACTTTTTTAGTTGGTCCAGATCCTGCTTCAAGCTTTATTAGCCTTCTTTGCTATCCACTACACCCCCCAGTCTGGTGTCATCTGCAAATTTACTGATCCAATTCACCTCACTATCATCCAAATTTTTAATATAGATGACAAACAACAATAGACCCAACATCGATCCCTGCAGCACACTACTAGTCAGAGCATCCATTCAGGGAGGCAACTATCTATTAACACTCACTGGCTTTTTTCCACTAAGCCATTGTTGAGTCCAATTTACTACTTCATCCTGAATGGCAAGCAACTGAACATTTTAGACCAGCCTCCCAGACAGGACTTTCCAATAATTTTAGGCTAGTCAGGCTCAATGGCCTATAATTTCCTAGCTTATTCTTAGAAGCTTTCTTGAGCAATGGAACAACAGAGCTATCCTCTAGTACGCTGGCACTTAACCCATGTTTAAGGACTTTTTAAAATATTCTGCCAGGGCCTCTGAAATGGCTGCACGAGCCTCCCATGTATTCCAAGGGGACACCTTGAAGGGACCTGGGGACTTATCCACCCTAATTTGCCTGAGGACAGCAATCACCTCCTCTTCAGCAACCCATGTACAGTCTATGTCCACATCTACTTCAATTCTTTAGACTCTGTGTCCATCTCTTGAGTAATATAGATGCAAAAAAAAAAATCAATCTAAGATCTCCCCCGTCTCTTTTTGCTTCATGCATAGATGACCATTCTGAACTTCAAGTGGACTATTTTGTCCCTTGCTATATTTTTCCTCCTAATATAGCTATAAAAGTTCTTAGAATTCTCCTTCACCTTATCTGTCAGAGCAATTTTTTACCTTCTTTTGACTCTCCTGATTTCCCTGTTATACTTCTCAAGCATCTCATCTGTTCCTTGTGCCTTTAATTCGGTTGCACCTCCTTCTTCTTAGCCAGGGCCTCAATATCCCTTGAAAACCAAGATTCCTGATAGTTGTCCACCTTGCCATTTATTCTACCAGAAAATACAAAATCTGTGCTGTAATGAAACAATATTTTACTCTTGAAGGCCTCTCAGTTACCCAGCATCCAGAAAATAATATATCTCAAGCCACACCAGCTAGATCCTTTCTGGGTCACAAAGCCACTCAATCCCAGAGACCTGACTGCAGTGGCTTTCCTCTGTTAGGTCATCCCTCCAACAGTATCCAAAGCGGTATACTTGTTATTGAGGGGAATGACCACAGCAGTACTCTGTGGTATCTCTCTATTCTTTTTCCCTCTCCTGACAGTCACCAGGCTACCTGCTTACTGCAACTTAGCTTGACTGCCTCCCTGTAGCTCTTATCTATCACCTGCTCATTCTCCTAAATGGGTCATAGGTCATCCAGCTGCAGCTCCAGTTCCCTAACAAGGTTTGTAAGGCACTGTACCTAGATCTCCCACATCTTGCATGAGGAGCACACCACTGGCCTGCGATTGATTCTCATTACTGTAGCTTAACACTAATAAATAAATAAAAAAGAACCTCAAACTGGACTTGGTCTCTTCTCCTAAAGCTTCCTGAGCCAAAGCCTCAGCTCTTGACTCTAATCTTGGCCCACTCCCACAATGGCAATTCCACTTAAACCTATCTTCTTTGTATTGGCCTTTGTCAAATGCCTAATAACTCAATCAAGCTCAAACTCCATTAAAAGTCCTGACAGGCCCCACTCATATTTCAAATCTGGCACTAAACTCCACAAGCAATGACTTATGCGATCTCAAACTACACTGAAAAAGGAAACATTGAGAATGTTGCCCTAGAATAAATGTATTTAAAAGACCTCATTTGTAGTAGACTTACTATGATTCTGTAAATAAGAATGATGGACTTTAGTAACCAACTTTTCAATCATGAGCAAGACTTCTCTGAGACTTGGCCATTGTTTAAATGGGAAAGAGAAAATCAATATAATGATGCTTGCTAAAAACATTAAAGACCTTGTAAAATATTCAGAAATAAAATGGGAGTTACAGAGAAAAATTTCAAAATGTCACTGGAATTCCAATTTATTAAAAAAAATCTATGATGAAGTTGAAAGAAATGGTGCTCATATCCCTGTAACATGCTGCAGGGTTTCACTGCTGTGTAACATGCTGTAAGGTTTCACTGATAATGTAATTGTTTCTCTGTAGCAACAATATTTGGGTTATGACTAGAGATAACGGGGTTTGGAATGCTGTTGTTCTTCCTTGTGAGTCTGGAAGAGAGATTTTCGCAGTCTTTTGCCCGGGAGAGATGCGAATGGAGAGAGCTGGTAGACCGCCGGACAGGGTGGACTTGGGAGCAAGGGTCCGAAGGGCAGTGACAATCGGAGGTCGATGGTGGATGATCAGCTTATCAGTGAGCTGCAACATTGCGCAACAGACTGTTTCATAAGATTGGGTCCTTTTCCCTTTTTTTGGTTTTCTTTACTAACCATATAATCAAAGTAACAATTATAAAGCGTAATCGTTCAATCACATATTGTGTACTGTTTGTTATTTTGGGGTACTGATTTGTAACAGGGGACACATCGTGCAGCATCTATCCAAATGAAATTTCTTAAGTTTGACCGGGCCGGGGGCTATCACCCATTATATTAAGCCACTAGCTGAAGCGAAAGTTACACCCCCTAGTCACAAAGCTTATTAATGATCTGGATGAAAAGCAATAATGCAGCAATATTTTGAACAAAGTTAAGTGGAAAAATGATTCTGCCAAGGAATGGGGAATAAGGTAGCATATTGAATACAATATGGAAAGATGTGAGATTATATACTTAAGAAATAACTGAGGAAAAGTACTTCTTAGTATAGTGACTGATGAGTAAATACTTATATAAGGGGGAATCTTGGTTGGCTGCTTGATGATGTCGGAAATTAAGTATGTGGGTTCAGCAACTAGAAAGGCAAACAATGTTTTAATCTTTCTGCCTTTGGCATATTGAAGAAAGTATTACTGATATTATACATTTTTGTTGAGACATACTATGGAGTTCTTTTGATATAAGAAAGAAACATGTATCAGAATTTGAGCAACATGAATTCAATAGATTGAGCTGTGAGCTGGGGGATTGTCCTATGAAGAGAGACTGAGTAGACTGGCTTATAGTCTTCTGAGTTTAAAGGAAAGGAAGATGATTTCATGGAGATTTACAGTACAAAATTCAGATGGACGCACAAAGGTAGATGCTGAAAGACTGTTTCCCCTTGCTCAAGGACTAAGCTGAGGAGAATTTTAAAAGTTTAAATCTTTAGAAATCCTTTAACATAATGATGGAAAGTTTTTGAGTGCATTCAAGGGTGAGCAATGGATTTTTAGACACTACATTGAAGGGTAGGGGTAGTGAAGATGAAGATTTCAGATACAAAATGTGCTCTGATTGTAATGTGGAGCACCCTGGTTGGGTTATGTAGCTTATTGAACCTCTATTTCTTATGTTCTTATCAACTCAACTCTGTACCTGACACTGATAATGACTCAAATACTGCTGTCAGCTCTAACCTTTTTTCTCTAGTAAATCCAACCTAATTTCCAAGGAACATGAAGTGCCTCATTGTTTGATCATTCAAGCATTTTAATGTGGTACTAATACACCAGCTTCTACAGTCCTTGTGTGGTAACTTAAAAATAATTCATCATCCATTTTGAAAGACAAATATTTCAAATAGCTCCCAAGGGCTTCTAAATATATTTTAATCTGTTTTTCTTCAAAACATATGCACAGCAAAAAAGTGTTATAGTTGTTACTATGGCTACAGGAAAGCATATAATACCCAAATTGTCCAGGTTTGGAACTGTACCTTATCTTCATGTGCCTTATGTTAAACACTAAGATTTCAAGTAATTAGTCGAAACACTAGAAGAGTGATCGGGTAGATCTTTACACCCAGATGAGAAAAGTCTTGAACTCACTGCTTGAAAGGGTAGCTGCGGCAATGTAACTGAGGGCATTTTCAGAAAATTCTTCACATCTTGAGCTTTCCACGGTAAACACAAACTGTTTTTCAGCTCATCTATTATATCTGCGGTAAATAGATAACAATAACATTAGAAAGAATTTGTGCTAGATCAGATAAAATTTAAAATTATCCATACCAAGATTAATTACTCTCACTCTGGAGAACAATTCATTAAAATAGTTTACCATTCCGTCTGTGATTCAGTTCCACATATATAATATCCTCCAAATAGCAGCTAATGAAAAAAAATTCTATTCATGGATGTGATTTTTCTGGCTTCACCTTATTGAAAAATTTCAAACTACATCTATTGGCTTACATTTCCAAGTTTAGACAAATATTGAAGTACCAGATTTGTGTATCCATCTTTCTTGATCTCATTGTAAATGTAATGCACCCTCACCCCGAGTTTTGTGGGGAAATGCAACCTGTTCAGCACTGAACATTTGGCAACACTCAGTTCAAGGTCCGGGAATTTGCAGAACTGCTTTGCAAATGGTGTTGGATCTATTCTAAATCTAATAATGGAATTGGATTGGGCTGAAATTCCCAACCAATTATATTGAGAAAAATACACTTGGAGTCTTCCCAAGGCACTTGGAGTCTTTGAAGGCTAGAGCTGCGGCTTCTAGGTCCGAGGATACCAAGTCGCTACACGGAATCCAGGCGTGAACTCCCGAACGCCATTAAGGGAGCCAAGAGGCGATACCGAGCCAAGTTGGAAGCCCAGGCTAACCAGAGGGATGACGGTAGACTATGGAAGGGTCTAAATGAAATCACCGGGCGCAAAGAAAAGGCTGGGAATATCAATAACTGTGGCACTTCTCTTCCTGACGAACTTAACGTATCCTACGCAAGATTCAAACAGAAGAGGAGCATCCCGCTCCCTCCATATGAACCAGACCTGGTGACATCGAGATTCATTGTCACCAAGGAGGACGTTAGAAGGGCCTTCCTGAAGATAAATCCAAGGAAGGCGACGGGCCCAGGTGACGTCCCGGGACAGGTTCTCTGGGCCTGTGCAAGCGAGCTAGCTGGAGTGTTTGCTGACATCTTCAACTGCTCCTTTCTTCAGTCTAAGATTCCCTCTTGTTTTAAGAAGGCAATGATAATCCCAGTGCCGAAGAAGAGCAAGGTGGCATGCCTGAATGACTGTCGACCTGTGGCTCTGACATCAATTGCTATGAAGTGCTTCGAGCGATTGGTTATGGCACACATCAACCACAGCCTACTGGTCAACCTTGACGCTTTGCAATTCGCCTACCGGAGCAACAGGTCAACGGCAGATGCCATCCCTTTGGTCCTACATTCCTCCTTAGAACACCTGGAGAATAAGGATGCATATGTAAGGCTCCTTTTCATTGACTACAGCTCTGCCTTTAATATCATTATTCCAAATAAACTGATTCCTAAGCTCAGGAACCTGGGCCTTAGCACTCAGATCTGCAGCTGGATCTTCAACTTCCTCACAGACAGGACCCAGGCTGTAAAAATAGGGGACAAGCTCTCCTCTACAATCACTCTGAGCGCCGGTGCCCCACAAGGCTGTGTATTCAGTCCCCTGCTGTACTCACTGTACACACATGATTGTGTAGCCAAGTTTCCATCGAACTCAATATATAAGTTTGCTGATGACACCACAATTGTAGGCCGTATCTCGGGTAATGATGAGTTTGAGTACAGAGAGGAAATTAAGAACCAGGTGGCATGGTGCGAAGACAATAACCTATCCCTCAACGTCAACAAGACAAAAGAATTGGTTGTTGACTTCAGAAGGAGTAGCGGACCGCACGACCCCATTTACATTGGTGGTACGCAAGTGGAACAGGTCAAAAGCTTTAAGTTCCTTGGGGTCAATATCACAAGTGACCTGACTTGGTTCAATCAAACAGAGTCCACTGCCAAGAAGGCCCACCAGCGCCTTTACTTCCTGAGAAAGCTAAAGAAATTTGGCCTGTCCCCTGAAACTCTCACTAATTTTTATAGATGCACCATAGAAAGCATTCTTCTAGGGTGCATCACAACCTGGCATGGAAGTTGTCCTGTCCAAGACCGGAAGAAGCTGAAGAAGATCGTGAACACAGCCCAGCACATCACACAAACCAATTTTCCGTCCTTGGAGTCACTTTACACCGCACGCTATCGTAGCAGTTCTGCCAGGATAATCAAGGACACGACCCACCCAGCCAACAAACTTTTCATCCCTCTTCCCTCCGGGAGAAGGCTCAAGAGCTTGAAGACTCATATGGCCAGATTTGGGAACAGCTTCTTTTCAACTGTGATAAGACTGCTGAACAGATCCTGACCTGGATCTGGGCCGTACCCTCCAAATATCCGGACCTGCCTCTCAGTTTTTATGCACTACCTTCCTTTCCCTTTTCTATTTTCTATTTATGATATATAATTTAAATTTTTAATATATACTATCAATTTGTACTCCAGGGAGGGCAAAGCGCAGAATCAAATATCGCTGTGATGATTGTACGCTCTAGTATCAATTGTTTGGTGACAATAAAGTATAAAGTATAATTAGACTTAATTGGAAAGTTATTCGTGGGTGGATGGACCATGAACACTGAAGGCCACTCATGTCTCCAAGAAATGTAAGGATTGCTTTGGTGGTACCTTGGCCTGACAAAGTCTGAGCCCATCCAAAGCAGGATTTAGCCACCCATGACAAGTGCTTAGCTCTCACTGAAGTCCTACCTTGGGCTCTCCATCACTGTAATCTAGCTTGTTCATGACAGTACACCACATCACATTGACACCACAGCTCTCAATCCAATGACTTAATCTGATCAATATAAGCTGACTGGTGCCCCAATCTGTCCACATCCCTCAGTGATGGAACAAATGAGGAAATACCAGTGTGTGCTAGGCATGTGAGATCTATTCTGTTATGCTCTTGTGATGTAAAGTTTTGCTAAGTAGCATTTGCGCAGATCTTATGTTCTCACTGGGTGTGTAAGACTTTCTGGACTATTATCTTCAGTTCAAAAAACTTCTCATGATATGTTAGTTCTTTATGATCTGTCTTGAAACAGAAAGTACCACAAAATCACTGGCATGAAATTTCTAGCCCACCACTATTTAGAAATATAAAACATCATTCAATCTCTTTTCTATAAAAAGAAAACATAAATCTCATGTGCAAAGACATTTTTAAAAATCTGCAGATGCTGACTATCCAAAATAAGAACAAAAAATGCTGAAAATACTCAGAAGGTCAGGCCATATCTTTGGGTAGAGTAACATGGTCAACATTTTAGGTCAAAGGCCCTTTACAAAGAAGTTTAATCTTCAACATTATGTAGCTTCATCTTTTACCTCTATAAATAAAGCAGGGATATGATGTAAATTAAACAGAAACAAAATATTTGCAATTAATTCAAATATCAATTATCCTATTAAATTTAATGAATGAAATATAATGATTTGTGCTCCTCAGAAAAGCTGAGCGGAGATTCAAAAATAGCATCCCTACTAATTCAGAAAAGAACAAAACATGGATTATTGTTTTATCAGTGCAATCCAATTTTGGCAAAAAATAATCACTGTGGTAATGCAGCTTGACATATTTTCCAATGCCTACCAACTATAAATTGTTCATCATGAAGCAGAAGTCAAACACTTTTTCACTCATACTGATGAATGGAGTTCTTGTGGAGGTATAATTGGCAAATTATGAAAGGGTTTGCAACTGGTGAGCTGAGTTTGCAACTCCCTCAAGCTATCTAACATGTTCTGATATTGGGCTGTAATTGATCTGAATGGAATGCTTACTAGCCAGAATACACAAGGCATCTATTTCACAAAAATGGATAATACATCAAATGGAGTACAAATTTTCTTTTTCTTTTTGTCAGCGACCGGTATTTAATTGCTTGTGTTTATTTTACTGAATTTTGAGTAGATCCAGCTGCTGGAATTGGCCTGAGTCCTGGTATGTTTTCTTTTCTGCTTCTAGTCTTCCACGTAACAATGCCTTTACAGGATCTTGGTGACATTCTTAACTCAAATTTGATAACATATATTTAGTAACATTAAATGATTCTATTTAATTCTTGGTAATTATTAACCAGTCAAAACTCAATGAGCATACACGTAAACAATGGAGCATGGCTAAGATCACCCTCAAAATGAAGGATTGACAATGATGTATTCAGTGAACTATGACTAAGAGATAATGAAGCACACATATATTCTTCATTCTATTTTGGTATATAATTATTTGCTGTGAGAGTAGAGGGTCAAATTCCACAGTTGAGCTTTGCTACTATTGTATTTGAATCAATCATTTCACTAAACACTTTGGCTGTTGTTTATTTAGTAACATTCTCATCTGCCAGTATGGAAATTGTGGTCGGAACTTCAATCTCATCTAACAAAGCTGCTCGTCTATGATCTATACATAGCCAGAGCTATGGAATGTCAGCCACCACTGGCTGTTCCTCCACCTACTAAATCTGTTTCCATCTTGCATACATCTGTCAGTAAGGATTTCCTCAAGTAAACTGGTTCTGACCAGATGGTTCTGGGGCATGCAGGACCTTCCCTTTGTAAGGCTTTGTCACTTTGTCATTTGACTAAGTCACATATCTCGTCTGAAATGGCTGTCACACAACTTGAATGTTTGGTATGTCAGAGACTTTGAGAATCCTATTTAAATAAAGTATAGTAATTTTAAAAGAATAATTAAGTATTGCGGCAAGCATTTGGTCCATAATGACAGACAAGGAAGCTCCTTAACTCAACAACCATTTTATTGTGATAGACACAAAATAGCACCATGGCCCGGAGTGTGAACTCAAACAGTCTCATACAGACAGGGAAGATGACCATCACACACCCTGGCTACAGTCAGGGTGACCCACAAGCACACAAGTGAATAACCGTATAACCCAAGTTAAAATGTAAGCAATAAATGAACTGGAACTTCCACCATAATCCCACAAAAGCATTTTAACACAAGAACAATAAACAGTACTGGTCATTAGAAATGAAGGGCAGGCTGTGAACCAAGCGTTTCCCACACCCCACCCCCACGCCCAAGTGTCACAGTATAAAATTAAAATACTTAAAATGAATAAATAAATTCAAATTAATTAATGAATGTAAACTATTTGAAGTGACCTCTCTCCAACTCTGCTATTTCTGTCATGAAATAAATGAAGTTGTTGAACCTGCACCAGATCTAACTAGAGATTTTCCAGTAACTTTGTACTCCATTGTTGAATTCCAGGATCACAACAGAATGGTAGCGGTGGTTAATTGTGGGGTTTGGGATTCCCATGTTCACAGGTGCTGATGTAGAATTCCTAGCCTCTTGACCATTACAAAGTTACAGCAGTAAATTAGCATCTCCTGTTGGGTTAACACATGGAGCAAAGAGACAGGGAGTATGCCCACTAAATTTCCCCCAAAAGAACTCAAGTAATATCAAAATGTCTAATGCTTTACAGAAAGTCCAATACACACTTATATACATTACAATGGCAGTGATATCCTAACAAACTTCTCATGTTAAACTATGTCTGTCTTAATTTAGCAATTTGATGTTCATTTGCACCTCGTAAGAACTACATTCAAACAATATACGTGTGCTGTACCATCTCTTTACAAGTACACTCCCTACAAATGCCCATATCATGTACATTGATTGTTAACAAGTATTTATTCAACCCAGTATGTCTAACATGTAAACGTGTACTGTAGGTATAACATCTTTCCTCCTTTTCTCCCCATCTGGATGTGGGGGTGGAAGGGTGGGTTGGCAAGTTTGCAGACGACACAAAGGTTGGTGGTGTTGTAGATACTGTAGAGGATTGTCAAAGATTGCAGAGAGACATGGATAGGTTGCAGGAGTGGGCTAAGAAGTGGCAGATGGAGTTCAAGCCAGAGAAGTGTGAGGTGGTACACTTTGGAAGGACAAACTCCAAGGTAGAGTACAAAGTAATTGGCAGGATACTTGGTAGTGTGGAAGAGCAGAGGGATCTTGGGGTACATGTCCACAGATCCCTGAAAGTTGCATCACAGGTGGATAGGGTAGTTAAGAAAGCTTATGGGCTGTTAGCTTTCATAAGTCGAGGAATAGAGTTTAAGAGTCGCAATGTAATGATGCAGCTCTATAGAACTCTGGTTAGGCCACACTTGGAGTACTGTTTCCAGTTCTGGTCACCTCACTGTAGGAAGGATGTGGAAGCATTGGAAAGGGTACAGAGGAGATTTACCAGCATGCTGCCTAGTTTAGAAAGTATGCATTATGATCAGAGATTAAGGGAGCTAGGGCTTTACTCTTTGGAGAGAAGGAGGATGAGAGGAGACATGATAGAGGTGTACAAGATAATAAGAGGAATAGATAGAGTGGATATCCAGCGCCTTTTCCCCAGGGTACCATTGCTCAATACAAGAGGACATGGCTTTAAGGTAAGGGGTGGGAAGTTCAAGGGGGATATTAGAGGAACGTTTTTTACTCAGAGAGTGGTTGGTGCGTGGAATGCACTGCCTGAGACAGTGGTGGAGGCAGATACACTAGTGAAGTTTAAGAGACTACTAGACAGGTATATGGAGGAATTTAAGGTGGGGGCTTATATGGGAGGCAGGGTTTGAGGGTTGGCACAACATTGTGGGCCGAAGGGCCTGTACTGTGCTGTACTATTCTATGTTCTATGTTCTATCTCCCAGTTGAGTCCCCACCATCCTCCTGTAGCACTCACATCTATGGTAGTGAAGTGATTTGAGAGGTTGGCTATGGCTTGAATCAACTCCTGTCTAAACAAAGACCTGGATCCACTACAACTTGTCTATCTCCACTATAGGTCTACAGCAGTTGCAATTTCATTGGTTCTTCACACGGCCTTGGATCACCTGGACAATACTAATACTGACATCAGACTGCTGTGCATTGACTACAGCTCAACAGTCAACCCAATCATTCCAACAGTTGTGATCTAAGAGTTCTAAAACCTGGGCCTCTGTATCCCCCTCTGCAACTGGATCCTTGACTTCCTCACCGGAAGACCACAGTCCGTGTGGATTGAAAATAACATCTCTACCTTGCTGATAATCAACACTGGTTCATCTCAAGAATGTGTGCTTAGCCACAGCTCTACTCCCTCTACACCTACGACTGTGCGGCTAGGTACAGCTCAAATGCCATCTATAACTTTGCTGACAACACAACTATTGTTGGCAGAATTTCAGATGGTTAAGAGAAGGCATACTGGAGTGAAATAGATCAGCTGGTTGGGTGGTATCATAGAAACAAGCTTGCAAATAATGTCATTAAGACCAAAGAATTGATCGTGGATTTCAGAAAGGATAATATCAGGGAACACACACCAGTCCTCATAGAGGGATCAAAAGTGGAAAGGCTCAGCAATTTCAAGTTGCTGTGTGTCAACGTCTCTGAGCCCAACTTATCGATGTAGTTACAAAGAAGGCACGACAGCGGCTATATTTCAATATGGGTTTGAGGAGATTTGTTTTGTCGCCAAAGACACTCGCAAACTTCTACAGAAGTGGAGAGCATTCTAACTGGCTGCATCTCCGTCTGGTATGGCTTGGGGGTAGGGGGCACTGCACAGGATCGAAATAAGCTGCAGAAAGTTGTAAACTCAGTCATCTCCATCATGAGCACTAGCTTCTTCAGCACCCAGGACATCTTCAAGGAGTGATGTTTCAAAAAGGTGGCATCCATCATTAAGGACCCCATCACCCAGGACATGCTCTCTTCTCATTGCTACCAACAGGGAAGAGGTACAGGAAGTACCTGAAGGCACACGCTCAATGATACAGGAATAACGTTTTTCCCTCTGCCATCGGATTGGACATTGAATCCATGAACACCACCTCACTATTTTTTCTCTTTTTGCACTACTTTTTAATTTAACTTTTTGAATATATATACTTCTTACTGTAATTGAGTTTTAATTATTAAATATTGCAATCTACTGCTGTCACATTACAAAAAAAATTCACAACATTAAACCTGATTCTAATACTGGTCTAATTCCTCTGAATTGTATATAATTGCTGTCCTTTCTTTTCCTTATCCCAAATTTGTTGCCACAGTGATCAAATAGACGTTTTAATTACAACTTTCATCTCCCATTTATGCAAAGGCAGCATCACATTTACAACCTTGATTTTAAGTGATTGCTTGGCTAGAATGTCTTCCACCTCATTTCCTAGCCCCAACATGGGCATTAAAATGGATACACAAGCCTAGGTCCTGCAATCTCAACAAGAAGAATGTCTGGCTTATGTTACGTACCCTGTAACTGGGTTGCCAAACCAGCAGAAATGGATCACTCAGTTGGAGTCTGGATTACTAGAACTAAGAAAGTTTTATTAAAGAAACAAGCAACACAGTAATCGAAAAAATAATAAATGCAACAGTTCAGCAATGATAAACACACATGTGCACAGAATTAAGATAACAGCATCAATCAAGCTCTGTCATTGTCTAGGGATAAATGACCAATTTCAAAGTGACACAAAGTTCAGTCCAATTTAGTTCAGTTCGCAGTAATCGTTGCCATGGCGATGGACAAAGCGGGGGGAGAGAGAGAGAGAACGGGAACGACTGATCATTCAGACACGGCTTCACTCACAGACCGGCGATATGGCTCACAAGCAGCTTTTGGGCAGGTCCTTGGTGATGTCACCTGAGGTCACCGACTGTGACCCCTCCTCCAGATGCGGTCGATCCTCTGCAGTGAACCCGGCACCCAAGCGAGGGTGGACACACACCGGGTTCCCGCTGATCGTACCTTTCCACCCTGTGCGTTTTAAGGTCAGGTACTTCCCACCGACTCGTGAGAGGCGCACCGCTTCCAGGGTCTCGTTACCTCGGGTGTCATGTGTGCTGCCTTAGCGAACCTGTCCCTTTTTATCCCCCTGCTGGGATATCGCCTGTCCATCACTTCAAACAGTTCAGGGTTCAAAGGGGGAGCCGCTCCAGACAGCTCTCTACATATCTCCAGGTGCTGTTTCATTGTGTCCCTTATCTCTCTCCTGAAGACAGGTGGCAGACCAACTACTGATCACACAGGACAGCTAACATCTATGTGTATTTGTCACACCTGTAAGTTGAAATACCTGTTTTATTAGATGTTAAAACTGAGAACAAATCAGAGCACAGATGTATATAATGAGGGCATACTTCTTCAACCCACTCCATGGCTAAAAGAGTAGCAACAATTTCAGACATGAATACTGATACTTTATCAGATAATCTTTTCTTAATAGTCACCTGAAACTTTGGAACATAAACAGAAACACCTATACGACCTGTCACTGGATCTTTTGAACCATCTGTGCAGATATGAAAGAAGCCATAATATCTGTCTTACATATATTGCTGAACTACCAATGCCACTACTACACGATCAATCTTCATCGTGATCTTTTCTTGAAGGCTTAAATCAACCACAGGCAAAAGGAAATCCCATAGAGGAGTGACAGAAAGGGGTACACTGGGAACATTAAGTAAACCAAGATTTTGTGCCAATTCTTTTCCCATCCACTCAAAACTGAAGACGTTATGAATACAGTGTTCCCAACACTCTTTTAATGTTGCCAATACTGGACAACCAACTTTACGTCCCCTTACTTTAACCCAACAAACCACTGCTAACTGCAACCTGCATAGATGTAAAGTACTATACTTCACCCATTTCTACCAGAAATGCCGAAATTGGGGATGATTTAATATCGCAGTGCTTGATCTTGAAATTTATCTTTTAATCCGGGACTTTAAGACCACTGGTGAGGCAGACCCATAAGCAACTCATCCATAATCAAAGACAGATCTGATTAAATTAATACACCGCAGTTCTGAAAACCAACAAGATAGAACTGTGGTCACAGAGTCTTAGAGTCATAGGGTTATACAACATGGACACAGGCCCCTCAGCTCAATTGGGCCATGCTGACCATAGCAACCCCCCTGCTAGTCCCTGTTGCCTGAGTTCAGCTCCTCCTCTCCACATATGCTTCCAAATACCTCTTAAATTGTACCTATCTCAACCACCATCTTACAGCTCATTCCAGGTACTCTGTGTAAATTCAGTACCTCTCGACTGTCTTTTAAAATTTCTCTGCTCTTACTTTGTATCTGTGCTCTCTAGTTTTGGACTTCCCAACCCTAAGGAAAGGACTGTGATCTCCCACCTTATCCATACCCCTCATGATTATATAAACCTCTATGAGGCTGTCCCTCATTTTCTTGCATTCCAGGGAATAAAGATCCAACCTGTTTAATCTCTCCCTATATCTCGGGCCCTCTAGTCCAGTCAGCATATTGGAAAATCTCTTCTGCACCCTCTCCAGCTTGACAATGTCTTTCCTTTAACAGGGCAACCAAAACTGTACACAGTTATCCATGTGTAGACTCACTAATGACTTATATAACTGTGATATAATGTCCCATCTCCTAAACAGATGCTCTGACTGATGTCATCCAGTATGCTAAATGCCTTCTTCAACATCCTGCCTACTTGCAGTGTTGCTTTCAGAGAACTGCACTCTTGTACTCCCAGGCCCCGCTGTTCCACAACACTTGGCAGTGCCCTGCTATTCACTGTATAGGTCCTACCCTGGTGTGAATGTTCAAAATGAACCACCTCACAGTTATCTTGAAATCCTTTGCAATTCACTGTAACCTGCTTCACTATCAACAACAACCCTAATTTAATATCATCAACAAACTTGCTAATTGTGCCACACCCAAATTATTTGCATGCATAATGATACCAGAGTTCTCAACACTGACACCTGGGGCAACCCCACTATTCACGGGCTTCAATAATATTCCATTATTCCTAGTTCAAGTATTCAGACGTGCTAGGCCTGCCTTGAACACTCTAATTTGTTCATACATCCCAGGACACCCAGCTGAGAGCTTAAAGGGTACATCGAAAGGCAGGGAATGATACTGGCAGAAGCTTGCCTCTTGCTGGACTGCCAGCCCGATCCAATTTGGACACTAGCGGTCAAGCAGGCAAAGTGAAAATCGTTAAGTCCTGAATACCAAACTAAGGCCCAATTGTTAACAATTCAATTAATTTACTTTATCTTATTATTTAATGGATTACTCCATATACTATTGTTAATACTCATTCCAATCACAGTGGCAAGCATTCTCTCACTTTCAAAAAACTTCAAAACAAGTGGTTGGTTTTGGACAATACATTTCTAGTTCAGTTTTTTCCTGCACTTTTATGAGTATTAAACAAATGCAGAGGTTGAGTTAATAAAGTTAAAAATTTGACACTACTGCTGCCAAACAAAAATTTCCGTTCTGTGCAAAGGAAGAAATAAAAACCCTCATTAAGTACATTTGATTCAGAACATCTATGTGAAAAGGCTATATTAGCATTGTAACATAAAGACATCATCCAAAATAATGTTTTCATAAAGTATAAAAATTACATAGCTTAATCAGTTCAGATTTATATACCCTGAACATTAAATCTATTTCCTCCCAAAATTCGTGGAACAGATTCAAGTCACTTCTACTCGAAGTGAGGTGCGAGTGACAGATGGTTTTCACTGTGTGGGAAGCAATCATGTAGAACAGAATACAATCACTTGATAGAACCCTCCTGTTGTATATTTGGCTGAAATTAATTGAATAGAAAATGGTAAAATCTGTAAACTCATCATTTCTCCCTTCAGATTATTATCCTGGTGTTATGACCTTAAGGATCCTCAGATCTAGCCAGCATTCCTCAAGCATGCAAAGCCTGAGGGGAATAAAACACACTGTCTCTTGGTTCCATTCATTAAACACTCTTTAACCATATTCCTCTTCCTTGTCTGATTCAAGCTTTTTCAATTCCCCTCCAATTAGTTCCATCCCTCGAGTCATGTTAAATTCCATGAGTGCCAGCTGACCACCAATAACTTGCCCATTTGGTTACATTTAATCCTGGGTAGTCATCATTAGCAGTGTCAAATCACACTTTCATCTGTTCAGCCATTAAATCTGGTTTATTTTCCCTCTCCCTGCCTCAGATTAATGTTTGTCACTTTCACAGCTGAGAGCAAATTTCTTAATGTTTTTCAACAAACCAGTGACTACTCTTGAGTATTTCTTAGTGTTACAATAAATTGTATTCTAAGAAGCATTTTCACTTCATTAATTTATGTCTGCCACTGAGACTGAGATTAACCAGCCCTTGTGTATTTGTATTTGATTCACAGAGCAATCAGTCATGGATGGCATTTTTTTTCAACACTCCAGTTTCGATGGTTGCAACAGATTGCAACATACCTTTGTAGTTCTAAACAGTGACCGCAGATGCTGGGATCTGAAACAAAAATAGAAACTTCTTGGAGAGCTCGTTTTCTGTGGAGAAAAATAATAAGGGTCATTGATATTTTCACCAGAACTGGAAAAATATTAGACATAAATAGGTCTTATGATTTAGAGAAAAATGGAAGTGGAGGGAATAAATGGAGAGTTATATGTTAGATTCTAGGACTATTTTGATTTTGCCAGGTAATTCCACTCTTCAAGAAAGGGGAAAGGCAAAAGCAAGGAAATTATAGGCCAGTTAGCTTGATCTCAGTGGTTAGGAAGATGTTGCAGTCAATTGTTAAGAATGAGGTTTCAGGGTACTTGGAGGCACATGGTAAAGTAAGCCATAGTCAGCATGGTTTTCTCAAGGGAAAATCTTGCCTAATAAATCTGTTGGAACTCTTCGAGGAAATAACAAGCAGGATAGCGAGGGAGAATCAGTGGATATTATGTACTTGGATTTTCAGAAGGCCTTTGACAAGGTGCCGCACATAAGACTGCTTAAAGAGATAAGGGCCCATGGTATTACAGGAAAGATACTAGCATGGATAGATAATTGGCTGATTGGCAGGAGGGAAAGAGTGGGAATAAACGGAACCTTTTCTGCTTGGCTGCCAGTGACTATTGGTGTTCTGCAGGGCTCGGTGTTGGGACCTCTTCTTTTTACATTATATGCCAATGATTTGAATAATGTAAATGATGGCTTTGTGGCAATTTTTGTGAACAATGCAAAGATAGGCAGAGGGGCAGGTAATTCTGAGAAGCAGGGAGGCTGCAGAAGGACTTGGAAAGATAAGGAGAATGGGCAAAGAAGTAGCAGATGGAATACAGTATCAGAAAGAGAATGATCATGCATTTTGGTAGAAGGAATAAAAACAGTCTATTTACAAAATGGTGAGAAAATTTAAAAATATGAGGTGCAAAGGGACTTGGGACTTCTTGTGCAAGATTCCTTCATGGTTATTTTGCAGGTTCAGTTGGTGGAGAGGAAGGCAAATGTAATGGTAACATTCATTTTGAGAAGATTAGAATATAAAAGCAAGGATGTAATGCTGAGGCTTTATAAGACACAGGTGAGGCCTCGCCTGGAGTATTGTGAACAGTTTTTGAGCCCTTATTTAAGAAAGGATGTGTTGACATTGAAGAAGTTTAAGAGGAAATTCACGTGAATGATTCCAAGAATGAAATGCTTGTCATATGAGGAACCACTGATGGCTCTGGGGCTTAACTCACTGTAATTTAGAAGACTGATGGGAATCTCATTGAAACCTATTGAATGTCGAAAGACCTAGATAGAGTGTATGTGGAGAGGATATTTCTTATGGTAGGGGGTCTAGGATCAGGGGCTACAACCTCAGAATAGAGGGACATTCAATTAGAATGGAGATGAGGAAGAATTTCTTTAGCCAGACGGTGATGAATCTGTGGAATTCATTACCCACAAGTGTTTCTGGAGGCCAGGTCATTGAGTACATTTAAGGCTGAGGTTGATAGGTTCTTGATTAGTCAGGACTTGAAAGGTTACAGGGAGAAGGCAGGAGAATGGGCTTGAGAAGGAAATGAATCAGCCATGATGAAATGACAGAACAGACTCGATGGGCTGAATGGCCTAATTCTGCTCCCATGTCTTATGGTCTTATGAAAAATAAATTCTAAGGTGCTTTTGTAGGAAAAGCTTTATTCCCCCAATGGTAATAGGTGAGCAAGTGAATTATTTCCAATTAACCACATTTTAGAAAATACAAAACTAATTCTATCAACTAATAGCACACCAAGTGATAAACGGAAAAATTGTTTGTCCTTAATAATGACTTGCTAAGCCATGCAAAGCACAGATCAGATATATTGCATGTGAATATGTTTGTATTTGGAGAATTCTGGATCACTCATTACTACTTCTGTGTGTGATGCTTTGCAACTCTCTTCAACTTTCTATGAAAACCTTCTAAATCAGTCACCATGCTTATTTTCCTTTGTGTATATACTCAGTTTTAATCTTATTCTTTCCTGCAGTCTGGGGGTAAGTATTTCTCTATTTGGCAGTGTTGGAGAGGGTATGGAACTTTGGTAGGACTGGGGGAGGATCTGCCAGATATAGGTGGGAGATGGCTGCAGTTTTCATCAGCAGCTTTCATTTCTAAAACTTTTCTCCCTTGTTTCCTCTCCCCAAATATTTGAATCCGTTCAAAGTGAGACTCTGACCTCAGCATGGTTCTCCAGAAATAATGCGTCTTTGTCAAATCTTGACCTGAAATGTTCCCAGAATTCAAGTACTTATCAGAGAAAACAAAACCCTTCAGAGGTTACCATGAAGAAAACAATGAGAAAAATAAAATAAATATTATTTAACATATTTAATTAACCCAAATAGTCCATAAATAACTGTTTCCAAATGTAAAAATCCACAAAAAATGTGCATGTAGATGAGAGAGCTGTTCTCTTTCTCTCTGGTGGGTAAGCTCTTACTGGCACAAGAGCATAGGAAATAGAAGCAGCAATCGACCATTCAGTTCCTCAAACCTAATCCACCATTCAATAAGATCCCAGTACACTATTCCTATGCTAATCCTATATCACTTGATTCCCTTAGTATTCAAGAATTTACTGATTCCCATCTTGAATGTGCACAGACACTGAGCCTCCACAGCCATCATAGGTGAAGAATTCCAGAGATTCACAAACTTCTGTGTGAAGAATTTCCATCTCAACTCTGTTCTGAATGTCTGACCCTTAATATGAGACTCGAACATTGCCTGGTCATCAGCTCATCATTCTCAAAACTTCTTTGTCAAGCCCTGTAAGGATTTCATATGAGGCAATGATGTCACCTCTCATTCATCCAAACTCAAGAGTTTATAGACCCAGTTTGATTAATCTTTGTTTGCATGAAAAACCTCTATTCCCCAGGACATAATCTGATTAAACTTCCATAACCAAATCAGATGTTACACTGTTCAACATTATAGTCCATCTGGTAGGTCCTTATCCATTTACTTATCCTGTCTCTTTCCTCTTGTGACTTCTCTGTACCCTCCTCACCACCTATTTTTCCACCCAGCAGCAAACCTGGAGTACATCTCAGGGTCCCTCCATCCAAATCATTGATATATTATGAGGAGCTGAGGCCCCAGAATGGATCTCTGTAGTACTCCACAAGCTATAACTTCCTAACCCAAGGATTGCCTTTTCATTCCTAACCCTGATTTTTACTATGTCGAACTAAGTATTAAGTATTTAATAACAAATACAACATCTGATTTCAACTAATTTTCAAAAATGTAAAAATGCCAAAAATGGATTTTTTTATACTGTAAGGAAAACATCCTTTTCATTTCAAAAATGGTTGTTGGGAAAGTAATGGCCCAGACGAATAAGTGCAGTTACATTTGCCTACTTCAATGTTATGGTCCGGTCCATGATGTCCGCATTCCGGTTCATGGTCCGGTCCATCGACCCTTGCTCCAGGTTTGCCTGTCTACCCTGTTTCTGTTCCTGTTGAGCACTAATTGAGGCAGCTGATTCTCGTTGGTGCTGGCTGCATAAATACTTCGAGACCAGGGCGTGGCTGCTGGATTGTTCTTGTCCTTACTCCTTGTATCCCTTCCCCTGCCTTCTGTTTCCTCGCCTGAAGCCCTGCCTTGTCTTGCCGGTAACCCCCGCTTCACCTTGCCTCTAGTCTTGGAGCCACCCTGTACCTAGCTCCCTTCCTGTCCCTTGCCTCTGCCAGGTATGTCAGACAGTCTTGCCATTACCCTGCAGTTGGTTCTGTCCCTTCCTGTCCCTTGCCTCCATCAGGTAAGCCAGGCTATATTGCTGTTACCTTGTGGCTGGTTCTGTTCCTTGTCTCCGTCGGGTGGATGTCCATGCCCTGCCCGGTGGTCTGCGCCCTGCCCAGGAAGAGCTTCAAGACCCCAAGCCTCGAGCCTCGCCCCAAGCCAAGCTTCAAGACCCCAAGCCTCAAACCTCGCCTCCCTCAGGTCTCTGGTCTCCAGCCTCGCCTCAAATCTGAAGACTCCAGCCGCATCCTGTCTGCCAGCTAAGTCACGTCCTTGCCTAGTTCTGGGGTCCGAGCCAGAGGCAAGACCCAGGTTCTGGGTCCTTGTCCAGTCTCTGGCTCAGAGTCCAAGCCCGGGCTCCTAGCTCTCTTGTCCAGTCCTGTTCCGGGTTCCTGGTTTTCATGTCCATGTCCTAGCCCTCACCCGGTGTCCTAGTCCTGTCCCTAGTACTTCAGTGTCTGTGTCTTGCACTTGGGTCGGTTCCCAACCCACCCCCTTATGACAGAACAATCCAGCCAACCATGGACCCAGCGACACAGACACTGTCATCTTCCTCTTGCCACCCGGGGTTCCCTTCTGTTAAATACCCTTCCACCCGCCCGGGTCATCCAGAGTCTGGATAGCCTGTTTGGTCGCCAGGAGGATCCCGTTGGGAGGGGGGGATACTGTCATGGTTGGGTCCGTGAAGTCTGCATTCTGGTTCACGGTCCGGTCCATCAACCCTTGATTCAGATCTTCCTGTCTACCCTGTTTCTGTTCCTGTTGAGCACTAATTGAGGCAGATGATTCTCGTTGGGACTGCATAAATACCTCCAGAGACCAGGGCGTGGCAGCTGTTTTCTCGCCTGAAGTCCTGCCTTGTCTTGCCGGTAACTCTCACCTCGCCTCCCCTGTAGTCCTGGAGCCACCCTGTACCTAGCTCCCTTCCTGTCCCTTGCCTCCGCCGGATAAGTCAGGCTATCTTGCAATTACCCTGTAGTTGGTTCTGTCCCTTCCTGTCCCTTGCCTCCATCGGGTAAGCCAGGCCGTCTTGCCTTTACCTTACGGTTGGTTCTGTCAATTCTTGTCCCTTGCCTCCATCGGGTGGAGATCTGCGCCCTGCCCAGGAGTACCGTGCCCTGCCCAGGAGGAGCTTCAAGACCACAAGCCTCGAGCCTCTAGTCTCAAGCCTCACCTCAAGTCTCTGGTCTCCAGCCTCGCCTCAAGTCTGAGGACTCCAGCCTTGTCCTGCCTGCCAGCCAAGTCACGTCCTTGCCTAGTTCTGGGGTCCAGCTAGAGGCAAGACCCAGGTTCTGGGTCCCTGTCCAGTCTCTGGCTCGGAGTCCAAGCCCGGGCTCCTAGCTCTCTTGTGCAGTCCTGTTCCAGGTTCCCGGTTTTCGTGTCCATGTCCTAGCCCTCACCCTGTATCCTAGTCCTGTCCCTAGTACTTCAGTGTCTGTGTCTTGCACTTGGGTCCGTTCCCAGCCATCATCTCATGACATTCAACCTACCTGTGCAAAATGGAATGACAGTTAAAACTGTTTTCGAAGATTTACCCATTTCTAATTCTTTCTTGCTATCCACAATCTAATATGAGCTTTAACTGTAGCTGATGAAAATTTGTATGTAGGGATATAGACCAGGCGCAGGGAGCTGAGATTAGCTTGGAATGGCCTCATGGTCAGGATAGATATTGCGGGCCAACAGGCCTGTTCCTCTGCTGACCTCTTCTATATTCTATGTGGATCTGACTTTCCTGATTATAAGAAACCCTCAATTTCATAATAATATCACATGAGAAGGAATTTTAGTTGCAGACTCGTGTTGCTGTTTTCCCAATTCAGCTTCAAGTGTTCTGGCTCGAGATGTAAAACATTGGCATAATGGACAAAAAAAACTTGCACTATTCTCTCAAGTTTAACAAAAGAATATGACAAGCACAACATACCATGAATAACTTTATGTTCTGATGATTCATCAGAGAAATAAGATTGTGCAATAATTTCAGCCTTACTTCAAAGAACAAATGAGATTTATTTTCTGCCACTGTATACACACAAATCAACACTCATTTATCACTGCTACGGTAACATGATTCTTGTGTCTTTAGACTGTTAATCAATAAGTCTGAACTAATAATCCAAGTTCAGATCTCACCATAAAAATTTAAGAATTTCACTTCAGTTTAAAAATATGAAAGTAAATGGCTGATACTATCACAAATGCAGATGTCAATAATTGTACTGATAGCAGTATTGGAAGATAAATGTCTTTAATACTGGACAATGCAACTAAAACAATCATCATAAATAAGTGAAGATTAACCAAACATCCATTACAAATTTGCTGCTGCCCCAAAATAAATTCAGTCTACCTGAGCAAGCTAAATAAAATTGAAAGTTTTGCTGAAATCAGGACAACCTTCTAATTTGCAATGCCCTGGAAATGTGGGTTCCAGTCATAGAAGGAAAACTTGGAGTCCATCTATATAGTTAACAGATGCCATCCCTATTAAGCAGACAGAATATGCTCTTTTCTCTCCTTACAAAAGAAAAAAAAAGCGGAGAAGGCGGAGATCCAGAAATGCCTCATCTGTCATCTCACATATGTGTGGGAGGCAGTGGACAGCAGTAGAATATCAACATGCTTGGACATTAGAAGTAAGTATGAAGGTATTTCAAGATGCAAGATTCAAGTTTCAAGATTTTTTAATGTCATTTCCCCATACACATGTGCAAGGAGAAAGAAAGAATTGCTACTCTGGAACCAATGCAGCACAAAAGAAAACACAAAAGATAAAGAATATAATAATAATAACAATAAGCACAAAAAATATAAATATGTAAGATAGCTTAGATACATGGATTTATTGTCTTTCCATTGTGACACTAAGCTGTACACAAGGTGACTGAGGGGAAATCACAAAGTAATGGTGGAGTTAATGGCTGCAGGTGCTGATCAGCCTTACTGTTTGGGGAAAGTAACTGTTTTTGTGTCTGGTGGTCCTGGCATGGGTGCTACATGGCCTCCCCCCTCATGCACAGAGTGTGTGGGATCCCTCATGATATACTGGCTCTTTTCCTGTACTTTTCTGTATATACGTCCTTGATGGCCGGTAAGCTGGTGCTGGTGATTCATTGGGCGGTTTTGGGTACCCATTGTAGAGCCTTCCTGTCCATCACAGTGCAGTTTCCATATCAAGCAGTGATGCAGTTTGTTATGATGCTCCCTACTCGCACATCTGCAGAATGTAGTGAGTATGAATGTGCAAAGTCTGGCTCTCCTCAGAAAGTAGAGGCATTGGTGAGTTTTCATGACTGTGGATGTGCTCTGGGAACATGAAAGACTATGTGTAATGTGCACTCCCAAGAGTTTGAAGAGCTTTCAGTTTCCATTGCTGGGCCACTGATGTAAGGAGGGGTGTGAGTGGTGCAAGTTCTCGTGAAGTCAATAACCTTCTCCTTTGTCTTGTTGACGTTAAGGAAGAAGTAATTTTCCTGGCACCAGACTTGAGCTCTTCCACCTCCTCTCTGTGGGCCATCTCATCATCGTTGGTGATGAGCCCCGTGACTGTCATGTCATTGGCAAACTTGACAGTATGCTCAGGAGTTTGGCCGTGCGCTCATGTGCAAGCAGAGTGTACTGAAGTGGACTCAGTGCACAGCCCTGGGGTGGGGGTGCACCCATACTGAAGATGATGGGGAGGGAGGGGTGGTTGTATATCTTGACTTTCTGAGGTCTGTTCATTAGGAAGTCCAACACCCAGTTGCACAGTGTGCATTTAGACCGAGGAGCAGGAGCTTGTTCACTAAGGTCCGTGGGACAATAGTACTGAACGCCAAACTGAAATCCAGAAATAACATTCTGACATAAGTGCCCTTGTTTTCTAGGTGTGTCAGAGCCAGGTGTATGACAGATGCTATAACAATGTGATTGTGGATGGCAAGAAAAAATTAGAAATGGGTAAATCTTCAAAAGCAGTTTTAACTGTCAATCCATTTCACATAGGTAGGTTGAAGTAGTCAAAAGGATATTCTATGGCATCTGTGCTAGAGTGTTTCTGTCAGTAAGCATATTGGTGAATACATTGACAAGCATATTGACAGATGCAATGTGGCAGGAATGGAGTTTTTACTTTGTGCTATTATCAGTCATTCAAAGCCACCTGGTTATTTAATCACTTGGCATACAGCACTCACTCATTTCAATCTCTTTTAAGACTTTTAAACAGCTCATTGACAATAACCCCGGGAGATTATGGTGACTCCTCACAGAAAATCACTCATTCTTGCATTCCGATTTCCAAACACAAACACATGCAGACCATGTATCTGCTCAGATAGTCATACTTAATTGAAAGCAGCCAGGCCGATGGCTTATGTTTCCACCTAATGACTGATCCATTACAAGTGAGCAAGAGCAACGCAGGACTCTAGTGGAAAGTCTGCTCAGGAGAGTGCACGATGTTCCTTTGAAAGGAGCTGACGTTGCTCAGTGGCCATTAAGGAGCAGGATACTACAAGGGAAATAATAATGAACTTGAGATGAAATGACATACGCACAGTATGCTCTGTTGCATTGATCACTGTTGTGGTGTACTGGGAGGATTCTTTTTCAGCTTTGGCATCACAGGCATTTTTGATAAAGTCTTTGTCCATGTAAAGAGTGGCCACAAGGTGAAACATCAAACAAGTATATCTAAGTCTTCTGGCACACTGTAAATACATCTTTAAGTTGGATGCAGGAAAGCCAACATTTGGCTGCCCATCTCTCCCACATCCTCCACCCCACCTGTCAGCCCAGCCCCATCTTTCATGGTACTCTCAAACATCATAAAAGTGATGGAAGTTTTCATCTTACAGACATGAAGAAAGCTTACTCACCAAGAGCTTCTTTAGTTGTGCTTATTGTTTAATTGTGTTTAATTGTCCATCAAACCACTTAGCAGTAGAGCTCATTAAAGCCTTGTTCAGATATGGACAAAGGAACAACTTTCATACATGAATGAATGTGGCTGACTTGCCGAGTAAGGCAGCATAGCACAGATAGGCTCATTACCAAGAGATCAACCACAGGTTATATGGATGAACATCATCTGAAATTTGGTGATTGGGTCTTACTGTAAAGTTAAAGGAAAATATCAGTGATAGGGAGTGGAATACTAGTGTTTGGAATGGAATATCAGTTTTGGGGAATGGAATACCAGTGTTGGGGAATGGAATACCAGTGAGGACCAAGAAGGTTTGGACAAGGGAAGCACAGGAGCGCCTACAGGATTGCTTTGAATTGGTGGACCGGACTGTATTCAGGGATTCTTCGTTGAATCTGGATGAGTATGCTGCAGTTGTTACTGACTCCATTAAAATCTATGTGGATGAGTGTGTGCCTACAAAGACTTACTGTACATTTCCAACCCAAAATCCGTGGTTGAGCCAGGAGGTACGCTGTCTGCTGAAGGCTAAACCTGTGGCATTCTCGTCTGGCAACCCAGGCCTGTACCAGAAAACCAGGTATGATTTGCGAAGGGCTATTTCAAGGGCAAAGGGACAATTTCGAATGAGGTAGGAGGTGATATCAGATACACAGCATCTCTGGCAGGGTCTGCAAGACATTACTTCTACAAAGTGAAACCCAATAGTATGAACGGCAGTGATGCTTCACTACCAGATGACCTCAATGTCTTCTATGCGCGCTTTGAAAAGGAGAACACAACTACAGCTGTGAAGATCCCTGCTGCACCTGATGACCCTGTGATCTCTGTCTCAGAGGCCAATGTTAGACTGTCTTTAAAGAGAGTGAATCCTCTCAAGGCAGAAGGTCCATATGGAGTACCTGATAAGGCTCTGAAAACCTGTGCTGACCAACGAGCAGGAGTATTCAAGGACATTTTCAATCTCTCACTGCTATGGGCAGAAGTTCCCACTTGCTTCAAAAAGGCAACAATCATACCAGTGCCTAAGAAGAATAATGTGGGCTGCCTTAACGACTATCACCTGGGAGCACTTATATCGACAGTGATGAAATGCTTTGAGAGATTGGTTATGACTAGACTGAACTCCTGCCTCAGCAAGAACCTGGACTTATTGCAACTTGCCTATCACCACAATAGGTCAATGGAAGTCACAACCTCAATGGCGCTTCACACGGCTTAGACCACCTGGACAACACAAACACCTATGTCAGGATGCTGTTCACCAACTATAGCTCAGCATTTAATACCATTATTCCTACAATCCTGATTGAGGAGTTGCAGAACCTGGGCCTTTGCACCTCCCTCTGCAATTGTATCCTTGACTTCCTAACCCGAAGACCACAGTCTGTGCGGATTGGTAATAACACATCCTCCTCGCTGACGATTAACACTGGCACACCTCAGGGGTATGTGCTTAACCCGCTGCACTACTCTCTGTATACACATGACTGTATGGCTAGGCATGTCTCAAATACCATCTACAAATTTGCTGATGATACAACCATTGTTGGTAGAATCTCAGGTGGTGACGAGAGAACGTACAGGAGTGAGATATACTAACTGGTGGAGTGGTGCCACAGCAACAACCTGGCACTTAACGTCAGTAAGACGAAAGAGCAGATTGTGGACTTCAGGAAGGGTAAGACGAAGGGACTCATACCAATTTTCATAGAGGGATCAGAAGTGGAGAGAGAGAGCAGTTTCAAGTTCCTTGGTGTCAATATCTCTGCGGATCTAACCTGGTCCAAACATATCAATGTAGTCACAAAGAAAGCAAGACAGCGCTATACTTTATTAGGAGTTTGAACAAATACATTCAAAACTTCTATAGTTGTACCGTGGAGAGCAGTCTGACAGGCTGCATCACTGTCTGGTGTGGAGGGGCTACTGCACAGGACCAAAAGAAGCTGCAGAAGGTTGTAAATCTAGTCAGCTCCATCTTGGACACTAGCCTACAAAGTACCCAAGCCACCTTTAGGGAGCGGTGTCTCAGAAAGGCAGCGTCCATTATTAAGGACCTCTAGCACCCAGGCCATGCCCTTTTCTCATATTTACCATCAGGTAGGAGATACAGAAGCCTGAAGGCACACACTCAGTGATTCAGAAACAGCTTCTTCCCCTCTGCCATCTGATTCCTAAATGGACATTGAAGCTTTGGAGACTACCTCACTTTTTAAAAATATACAGTATTTCCATTTTTGCATATTTAAAAAAATCTATTAAATACAGGTAATTGATTTGCTTGTTTATTTATTATTATGTTTTATTTTATTTATTTATTATTATTTCTTCTCCCTCTGCTAGACTATGTATTGCATTGAACTGCCGCTGTGAAGTTAACAAATTTCATGTCACATGCCAATGATAATAAACCTGATTAGCAGTCAGACTGCTAAATAGCTGCTCTACCTGACTCTGCTTTGGACACTTTTAACCTGCAATGGACACTTATAACTTGATTTTAACTGACATGTGGCTGTTGTGTTTTACTATTTATTGTTATGTTTATTATTTAGTGTTGTGTTTGTTATGTTATGATTGCACTGCTCCTGGAATACGCTGTCTCATTCTGCCCTGCAGAGCTGATGTACGGTTAGAATGACAATAAAGTTTTTTGAATCTGATTCTGATTCTGTTAGGGAATGGAATACCAGTTTTGGGGAATGGAATATCAGGGTTGGGGAATGGAATACCAGTGTTAGGGAACGGAACTCTTCCATTTTGGAGGTTACTATCATCGTGTATTTTTTATAGCATGGTTAGATTATTTCTCAGCTTTTAGCAATTCACCATAACCCAAAGACCATATATTGTAACTTCTATTTGTTCTATGTGACTAATGTAACACCTGACTGTTCAATTCCTCCTTCACCTCCAATCAGGGAGGTGAACCAAACTGTCACTCCTATCCCCTTTCCTGCTCTGACGTGTCAGTCCATAGCTTCCTCTTCTGGCACAAAGAGACTGCTCCGAGATCAGAGCGCAAAACCTCATATTCCTTCGAGGTAGCTTCCAACTTGATGGCGTGAACATTGATTTCTCCTTCCAGTAAATCTCCCCCTCCTCCATTCCTCTATTCCCATCCATGGTCTGTTATCTCTTCTCCTCACTTGCCTATCACCTCGCCCCTGGTGCCTCTACCTCTTCCTTTTCTCCCATGGTTCGCTTTCATCTCCTATCAAATTCCTTTTCTCTAGCCTTTTATCTTCCCCACCCACCTGGCTTCACCTATCACCCACTAGCTTTTCCTCTTTCCCCTCCCCCCACCTTTTCATTCGGCATCTTCCCACTTCCTTTCCAGTCCTGAAGAAGGGTCTCGGCCCAAAACATCAGAAGCTTATTCATTTCAATGGATGCTGCCCGACCCGCTGAGTTCCTCAACATGTTGTGTGTTGCTCTGGATTTCCAGCATCTGCAGAATCTCTTGTGTTTAACAGTTTTATCTTTTTTTTACCAGTCAAAGATTCAGATTCGGATTTATTTATCATTTTGGTTGGAAACATAGAGTGAAGTGCGTTGTTTGCGTTAACAACCAGCACAGCTAAGGATGTGCAAGTGTCACCAGACACTACACTGTCAACATAGCACACTCACAATGCTTGGCAGAACAACCAGGACACAACAAAACAGAATAAAACAAGCAACAAAACAACAACAGCAAAAAATCTCACCCACCTACACATTCAGACAGTCATCCAAATCCAAGATAGGCCTCCGGGATTCCAGTCTGCAGTCCCCAGGCTTTGGCCATCGGGCTTTGACTTCTGGACTTCTAATCAATCTTTGGGCTTCAATTTTCAGTAACGACCCCCAGACGAGCCGATAAAAGTCCCTGAATTCTAGGCTGGAAGACTGATCGCCACTTGTGCACAATCCTGGAACCCATCAACCTGGGTGAACCCGATTTCCATGGATGCCCTTTCTCACCTGTTCATGTCACTAGCCTTCGAGTGCAGAGCATGGATCAGACTAAAACTGTACCAGATAAGTATAATATATTTCAACAAATTCGCAACCAGGAAATAAAATAATTAGATTTGCTTCAGTGTAGTGTGTCTCCTTGCTCTTAAGTGTACGCATTGCAAATTTTACATGTATCGGCTGTTAAGATATAGAATCCGAATCGGGTTTGTATTCATTGACGTGTGTTGTGAAATTTGTTAGCTTGGCAGCAGCAGTTCAATGCAATATATAATATACGTTTGTAGAAGAAAATAAATAGATAAATCTATTACAGGTTTCCTCGTGTTTACAGTATATTGTATATTGAATAGATGAAAAATCAAGCAAAAACAGAAATAAAATACATTTAAAAAGTAAGGTAGTGTTCATGAGTTCAACATCCATTTAGGAATCGGATGGCAGAGGGGAAGAAGCTGTTCCTGAATCGCTGTGTGTGCCTTCAGGCTTCTGTACCTCCTACCTGATTGTAACAGTGAGAAAAGTGCATGTCCTGGGTGCTGGAGGTCCTTAAT
This sequence comes from Mobula hypostoma, assembly GCF_963921235.1. NCBI lineage: Eukaryota > Metazoa > Chordata > Chondrichthyes > Myliobatiformes > Myliobatidae > Mobula > Mobula hypostoma. Next base: position 64,295,480 of record NC_086103.1, on the reverse strand, counting down.
AATGGACGCTGCCTTTCTGAGACACCGCTGGTTGAAGATACCCTGGGTACTTTGTAGGCTAGTACCCATGATGGAGCCAGATGGAGCTGACTAAATTTACAACACTCTGCAGCTTCTTTCAGTCCTGTGTAGCAGCCACCACCACTCCTCCATACCAGACAGTGATGCAGCCTGTCAGAATGCACTCCCCGGTACATCTACAGATGTTTTTGAGTGTTTTTGTTGATGTACCAAGTTGACGTACGAAATCTCTTCAAACTCCTAATGAAGTATAGTTGCTGTCTTGCCTTCTTTAGAGCTGCATCGATATGTTGGGAGCAGGTTAGGTCCTCAGAGATCTTAACACCCAGGAACTTGAAACTGCCCACTCTCTCCATTTCTGATATCTCTATGAGGATAGGTTCGTGTTCGTTCGAATTACCCTCCCTGAAGTCCACAATCAGTTCTTTAGTTGAATGCAGGGCTGTTGCTGCAGCACCACTCCAGTTGATGCTGTATCTTGCTCCTATACGCCCTCTCGTCTCCATCTGAGATTCGACCAATGGTGGGCGCATCATCAGCAAATTTATAGATGATATTTGAGCTATGCCAAGCCACACAGTTATGGGTATAGAGAAAGTACTGTACATGGGTATAGAGAGAGTACAACTGTTCAAACAGCTGATAAACTTTAACAATATTTGTGGATGCTGTTCCAATTACAGCTTAGCAGTTAAAGAGTTACAGATTTGAACATGGGAGTCAGGGGAACATAATTCTTAGAGTGTTACATTATCACAGGAACATATTTTCTGCCTAATGATCAGAGTTCCATTGCATAACTAAGGCGAACGAGAACTGAGGGGAAAAACAAAATTGGGGTGTTTTATTTGACAGGATTTGACTTTATTTTGTACACTGTCATTTTTCATTTGCTCAAGAGGTATGAGTGTGTATGGGTAGATCAGCATTTATTGTTCATTTCTAATTCCCTGGAACTTAGTAGCTATTTCAACAAGAAATAAGAGTTAACCAATTACAGTGGATGAAGGTCAATATCAGTCAACCAGTTAAAGATGACTGCGATCTGGTAATTTCACCATTGCTGTTACTAGTGTTGTAATGGTGAACAAAGTCACCAGAGAGACACTGAAACTAATAGATATGGAAGTGTTTATTCAGCATTCAAGACACTCTTGGAAGAAGAGACCTGCTCAACCTAATATTACACTACAGTTTTATATGCTAAAGGTCAAAGGTATCAGTAGGACAATTCTATTGTTATAATGTATCTACAATGCTTCCTTTGAATTGCATATAGTTTTCAAACATCTCCTTCTTCACACCCACACTCCAGACACCCAAAATGAATATTAATCCCTACTGACTCTAGGCTGCATTTATGTATATGCAGGTGTTTGAGGTCTAAGTGGAGTGTATTTGTTTGTGATAGACCCCAGCCTGCAGCTCCAGGAAGCCCATTGCTCTGAGCTGCATTTTAAATTCAATCTGTAATCTACTTTCAAATCTGAGGAATGGCTGCTATTGAAATTAATATTTGCTATATACCCTAACTCCAGAATACAGCTTAACACTAGTACCAGTATTTTTTTAATTCCAGATTTATTTAAGTAATTAAAATTTAAATTCTTCAGCTATCAAAGTGATAGCTGTCTTTAGCTGAAGCTGTGTGTCCAGTTACCATTCCAACAGCTTAAACCTTTTCCTTGTTTCCCTGTGTCTGCAAAATCCTTGGCTAGCTGTCAAGAGTGATTTCTCATTGGATTTGATTTTTAGAAATGACATTTCAGAGGTACAACACATACTTTCATACCACAGCATAGTTTAGACATATTCATGTAATTAAGGAGGTGTGCTGCCCTATAACTATAAAGGAATGGATGTAGCATTCAAAGCACAATCCAACCCTTCCTTACAGGTGGCTTCAATAAGAATTAAAACTGCATTCCCCTCCTGTGGCAGAATGTGAGCTTGTCAATATGTACAGTAGCCAAATCATGATAAATATCATGTGTTTTCTGTTAGTAAATGATTTTAATAGTGTTACATAATTTGAAACATTCTGAAGCTCTGATGTTCAGTAGGTGCACAAACTCACATCAGCTGTTTATAGCAGTATTTGTTGGACTGACTAATTCCAAAAACTGAGATGCTGCTGCTAAATAAAATTCCATCCAGAAAGAAAAAAATCCTTTTTGTTAAAATGTTCAACAAAGGATTCAAAGTACATATCAAAATATATATGCAATCCACAACCCTGAGGTTCATCTTCCCCACAAACAACCACAAAACAAAGAACCATTCAAAGGAAAGCATCAACCCCACCCCACCCTTGCACATGCAAAAACAAAACATTGTAGTGATGTGCTACACACAGCGCTAGAATAACCACATGGAGTCGGTGAGCTAGAGTTGCGATGAAAGAGATTTATTCAAACTTCGTGGCCCGCTTTAAAGCCTTCCCGTTCCCGTCCTCCCTGGGCGGGACTACTGTGGGGAATGCATATTCCCAGACCCTTTCCACGCGGGATTTTCCCCCTGCTGGTGAAGATGGCTTGGCGCCCTTTTTGCTGCCGGCCCTCTGCCTGCGCGCGCTGTTTCGTGAGCCGGTTCGTGGGTGCCAGAAAGTGGGTCGCCACATAACGCCCCCCAGAACCTGCAATACCTCCCCCAATGTCCACAGTCTGGATCGGCCTCTGTTTGGGAGGTCTGCCCCTGCGCCGCGGTGCCTGAGCCTGGACCGGTTGCGCCAAGTCCACATGGGCTCGTTTGAGTCGGTCCACCGTGAAAACCTCCTCTCTCCCCCCAATGTCCAGCATGAACGTGGACCCGTTGTTCCTGATCACCTTAAACGGCCCCTCGTAGGGCCGCTGTAGCGGTGCCCGGTGTCCGCCCCGTCGTACAAAAAGAAACTTACAGTTCTGCAGGTCTTTGGGTACACAGGTCAGGCTCTGTCCGTGCTGTGAAGTGGGTATGGGGGCCAGGTTACCGAGCCTCTCCCGCAGTCTGTCCAGGACTGCTGTGGGTTCTTCCTCTTGCCCCCTTGGGGCCGGTATGAACTCTCCTGGGACGACCAGGGGCGCGCCGTACACCAACTCGGCCGACGAGGTGTGTAGATCCTCTTTGGGCGCCGTGCGGATTCCGAGCAGGACCCAGGGAAGTTCGTCCACCCAGGTAGGCCCCTCCAGGCGGGCCATGAGAGCCGATTTCAGGTGACGGTGGAAGCGCTCCACTAGTCCGTTCGACTGTGGGTGGTAGGCAGTTGTGTGGTGTAGCTGTGTTCCTAAAAGTCTGGCCATAACCGACCACAGGCTGGAGGTGAACTGGGCGCCCCTGTCGGAGGTAATGTGGGCCGGTACCCCAAAGCGTGCTACCCAGGTTGCGATCAGTGCTCGGGCGCAGGATTCGGAGGTGGTGTCGGTGAGCGGGACTGCCTCTGGCCATCTGGTGAACCGGTCTATCATAGTTAGGAGGTACCGCGCTCCTCGTGACACTGGCAGGGGCCCCACGATATCCACATGGATGTGGTCGAACCTCCGGCGGGTGGGTTCGAACCGCTGCGGTGGAGCCTTGGTGTGCCGCTGCACCTTGGCCGTTTGGTACTGCATGCACGTTTTGGCCCATTCACTGACCTGTTTACGAAGTCCATGCCAAACGAACTTGTTGGCGACCAGCCGGACGGTTGTCTTGATGGAGGGGTGCGCTAAGTTGTGAATGGATTCGAACACCCGCCGGCGCCAGGCTGCTGGGACGACGGGGCGGGGTTGGCCAGTAGCTACGTCACACAGTAGGGTCCTCTCACCTGGGCCTACGAGGAGGTCTTGGAGCTGCAAACCGGAGACTGCAGTCCTGTAACTGGGGATCTCAGCGTCTGCCTGCTGTGCCTCTGCCAGCGCTGCATAGTGCACCCCCTGGGACAGGGCCTGTATGGTAGGTCTGGAAAGTGCGTCTGCCACGACATTGTTCTTTCCAGAGACATGCCGGATGTCCGTCGTGTACTCGGAGATGTAGGACAGATGTCGCTGCTGGCGGGACGACCAGAGGTCGGACACCTTAGTGAACGCAAAGGTAAGCGGTTTGTGGTCTGTGAACGCGGTGAAGGGCCTACCTTCTAAGAAGTACCTGAAATGCCGGATTGCCAGGTATAGTGCCAATAGCTCCCGGTCGAAAGCACTGTATTTGAGTTCAAGTGGTCGTAGGTGTTTGCTGAAGAACGCCAGGGGTTGCCAGCGACCCTCGATGAGTTGTTCCAGCACTCCACCGACTGCTGTGTTGGATGCATCCACCGTGAGGGCAGTAGGAACGTCTGTTCTGGGGTGCACTAGCATCGCGGCGTTTGCCAAGGCTTCTTTGGTTTTAACGAAAGCAGTTGTGGCCTCTTCGTTCCAGGTAATGTCCTTGCCCTTACCCGACATTAGAGTGAACAAGGGGCGCATGGTTTGGGCTGCTGAGGGGAGGAAACGGTGGTAGAAATTCACCATACCCACGAATTCCTGCAAGCCTTTGATTGTGTTGGGTCGGGGGAAGTGGCGGACCGCGTCTACCTTGGTGGGCAGCAGGGTTGCCCCGTCTTTAGTAATCCTGTGGCCCAGGAAGTCGATGGTGTCGAGTCCGAACTGGCATTTGGCTGGATTGTTTGTAAGGCCGAATTCACTCAGGCGGGAGTAGAGCTGGCGGAGGTGGGACAGATGCTCCTGCCGACTACTGCTGGCTATGAGGATGTCGTCCAAATAGATGAATGCAAAGTCCAGGTCGTGTCCCACCGCGTCCATTAGCCGCTGGAAAGTCTGTGCAGCATTCTTTAGACCAAACGGCATTCGGAGGAATTCGAAAAGTCCGAACGGGGTGATAAGTGCTGTTTTGGGGATGTTGTCCGGATGTACAGGGATTTGATGGTATCCCCGGACGAGGTCTACCTTGGTAAAGATCCTTGCGCCATGTAGGTTTGCTGCGAAGTCTTGAATATGCGGCACAGGGTAGCGGTCTGGCGTTGTAGCCTCGTTCAGTCTGCGGTAGTCACCGCATGGTCTCCAGCCCCCCGTTGCCTTGGGCACCATGTGAAGGGGGGAGGCCCATGGGCTGTCGGACCGTCGTATGATCCCTAATTCCTCCATCTTCTTGAACTCCTCTTTCGCCAGTCGGAGCTTGTCCGGGGGAAGTCTTCGAGCACGGGCGTGGAGGGGTGGTCCCTGGGTCGGGATGTGGTGCTGTACTCCGTGTCTGGGCATGGCTGCAGTGAACTGAGGTGTCAGTACTGATGGGAAATCCGCCAGGACCCTGGTGAATTCATCGTCGGACAGCGTGATGGAGTCCAGGTGTGGGGCTGGCAACTGTGCTTCACCCAGGGAGAACGTTTGAAAAGTCTTGGCGTGGACTAGTCGCTTCCCTTGCAGGTCGACCAGCAGGCTGTGGGCTCGTAGAAAATCTGCCCCCAGCAGTGGTTGGACCACGGCGGCCAGTGTGAAGTCCCACGTGAACCAGCTGGAGCTGAACTGTAGCCGCACCGTGCGGGTGCCATAGGTTCGTATTGTGCTGCCATTAGCGGCCCTCAGGGTGGGTCCCGGTTCTCTGTTGTGGGTGTCGTAACTTGTTGGAGGTAAGACGCTGATCTCCGCTCCGGTGTCGACCAAAAAGCGGCGTCCCGACCGCTTGTCCCAGATGTACAGGAGGCTGTCCTGATGGCCAGCCGCCATAGCCATCAGCGGCGGCTGGCCTTGGCGTTTCCCGGGAATTTGCAGGGCGGTCTGCAGCGGTGGGCCTCCGTGCCCCACCGCTGGTGGTAGAAACACCATTGTTCGTTGGGCTCGCGGCTTGGTGATCTGTGCGACGGATGCCCCTCTCTCTTTCCTGGCATTCCACAGCACATCTGCTCGGGCCGCCACCTCCCGGGGTTTGCTGAAATCTGCGTCGGACAGCAGCAGGCATATGTCCTCGGGCAGTTGCTCTAGGAACGCCTGCTCAAACATGAGGCAGGGTTTGTGTCCTTCAGCCAGGGCCAGCATCTCGTTCATTAATGCTGACGGCGGCCTGTCTCCCAAACCATCCAGGTGTATTAAGCAGCGTGCTCGTTCGTGCCGTGAGAGTCCGAATGTCTTTATGAGCAGGGCTTTGAATGCTGTGTATTTGCCGTCCTCCGGGGGCGACTGTATAAACTCCTCAACTTGTGCAGCAGTCTCCTGGTCGAGGGAGCTCAGCACGTAGTAGTAGCGAGTGGACTCCGAGGTTATCTGCCGAATGTGGAATTGTGCTTCTGCTTGTTCGAACCATAAATGGGTCGCAGCGTCCAGAAGCTTGGCAGTTTTAACGAAACTGCGTGAACAGATGCAGCGTCGGTCATCTCTGGTCCAAATATCGTTTGGGCCATCGGGGTCACCAATTGTAGCAGTGTGCTACACACAGCGCTAGAATAACCACACGGAGTCGGTGAGTTAGAGTTGCGATGAAAGAGATTTATTCAAACTTCGCGGCCCGCTTTAAAGCCTTCCCGTTCCCGCCTTCCCTGGGCGGGACTACTGTGGGGAATGCATATTCCCAGACCCTTTCCGCGCGGGATTTTCCCCCTGCTGGTGAAGATGGCCTGGCGCCCTTTTTGCTGCCGGCCTCTCTGCCTGCGCGCGCTGTTTCGTAAGCCGGTTCGTGGGTGCCAGAAAGTGGGTCGCCACAACATATCATGCAAATGGTAACAAATAAGAAATAAGCAAAAACATAGAATATAAAACAGAAAATCAAAAGGCATATTTCAGTTCAGCTCAGTATTCATTATGTGCAGGCTGCCCCAATTCAAAAATCGCCCAAAAGTAGCAATAAAAGGGGAGTGACCAGAAACTAGAACACATCATAAAGTGAATTAGTGTCCAACTTAAAAACTGGGTCGATTAAACCTTGCTCTTGTACCATTCTCTGACAGCATCAAGGGAGAGAGAGAGATCATGGGAGCAGAGAGCAAGAGACTGGTAGACGGTGCTGAACACTCGCTCGCCTCCACATCCACCTAGATGATTTCCATCTTACTTGGCGCCTTAATCGGCAAGACTGGTGAGAAACAGAGTTGATCATGGACTCGCGCCCCATTTCCAAGCTTTCTGGCCTCCATGCCACATGCTTTGCTTGCAGCCTTGTGGTACTCTTTCGGATACAATAAAGCACCTGATTTTCCAATCGGCCCAAAAACAAACCATCAGAAAGTAGATAACAGGTTCCAACAGCTGTAGAACCTCATCTGAAATAAAAAGAAGATGTAATAGTGATTCACGCCTGCAATCGCTGTTTTTTTGACTTTGTCATGTTAGGCAAAGATCACAAGATCCTACATCTACGGACTCCAGAGCCTGCCGGCCCCGACGCTAGCAGGCATGAACTTCAGATTGCGGCCCCTGCCATTGATCTCGGCGGCTCCAACACCTCAGGGCATATTCAAAACCCGGACTCCAGCAACGACCATGGACACCTTCACAGCGATTGCACAACCACCAACTGCGACTCCAGCCTTGAACTCCAGGCCGGGTCTTTATGTGCTGCTGTTGTGACTCCCGTCTCCCCTTCCCCCACCACCACTCCGCAGCCCCGTCTTCCTCAGATCCCACTGTCAACTCCTGGGCCCTCGGAGGCTCCATCTTCCTCTCAGCCCAACCCTCCCCTCTCCATTGACAACCCCAGCCTCCCTCCTCCCACCTCTGATCCCAGCTCTCATCCGTGCCGGGTCTTTACCATCCCCTCCGACCTTCAACTGTCGGAGGCAGAACGCCTTGTCCTCAGTAAGGGCCTCACCTTTGTCCCCCTTCGCCCACACCTCAGCGAGTTCTGTGTTCGCCACGATGCGGAACTTTTCTTCCACCGTCTCCGTCTCCGAGCCTACTTCTTCGGCAAGGACTCTTCCACCCACACCGATGACCCCTTCTCCCGTCTTCAACCCTCCTCTTCTTCATGGACACCCCGCTCTGGTCTTCTGCCTGCTCTGGATCTCTTTATTGCCAACTGCCGACGGGACATCAACCGTCTCGACTTCACCGCACCTTGTCCCCATTCCAACCTCACTCCTTCCGAACGCTCTGCTCTCCACTCCCTCCGCACTAATCCTAACCTTATTATTAAACCCGCCGATAAAGGGGGTTCTGTTGCAGTCTGGCGTACTGACCTCTACCTTGCCAAGGCACAGCGACAACTCGCGGATACCTCCTCTTATTTACCCCTTGATCGTGACCCCACTAAGGAGCACCAGGCCATTGTCTCCCACACCATCACCGACTTTATCCGCTCAGGGGATCTCCCATCCACTGCTACCAACCTTATAGTTCCCACACCCCGCACTTCCCGTTTCTACCTCCTACCCAAGATCCACAAACCTGCCTGTCCTGGCCGACCTATTGTCTCAGCTTGCTCCTGCCCCACCGAACTCATTTCTGCATACCTCGACACTGTTTTATCACCCCTTGTTCAATCCCTTCCGACCTATGTTCATGACACTTCTCACGCTCTTAAACTTTTCGATGATTTTAAGTTCCCTGGCCCCCACCGCTTTATTTTCACCATGGATGTCCAGTCCTTATATACTTCCATCCCCCATCAGGAAGGTCTCAAAGCTCTACGCTTCTTTTTGGATTCCAGACCTAATCAGTTCCCCTCTACCACCACTCTGCTCCATTTAGCGGAATTAGTCCTTACTCTTAATAATTTCTCCTTTGGCTCCTCCCACTTCCTCCAAACTAAAGGTGTAGCTATGGGCACCCGTATGGGTCCTAGCTATGCCTGCCTTTTTGTTGGGTTTGTGGAACAATCTCTGTTCCGTGCCTATTCTGGTATCTGTCCCCCACTTTTCCTTTGCTACATCGATGACTGCATTGGCACTGCTTCCTGCACGCATGCAGAACTCGTTGACTTTATTAACTTTGCCTCCAACTTTCACCCTGCCCTCAAGTTTACCTGGTCCATTTCCGACACCTCCCTCCCCTTTCTAGATCTTTCTGTCTCTGTCTCTGGAGACAGCTTATCCACTGATGTCTACTATAAGGCTCCTGACTCTCACAGCTATCTGGACTATTCCTCTTCTCACCCTGTCTCTTGCAAAAACGCCATCCCCTTCTCGCAATTCCTCCGTCTCCGCCGCATCTGCTCTCAGGATGAGGCTTTTCATTCTAGGACGAGGGAGATGTCTTTCTTTTTTAAAGAAAGGGACTTCCCTTCCTCCACTATCAACTCTGCTCTTAAACGCATCTCCCCCATTTCACGTACATCTGCTCTCACTCCATCCTCCCGCCACCCCACTAGGAATAGGGTTCCCCTGGTCCTCACCTACCACCCCACCAGCCTCCGGGTCCAACATATTATTCTCCGTAACTTCTGCCACCTCCAATGGGATCCCACCACTAAGCACATCTTTCCCTCCCCCCCCTGCATTCCGCAGGGATCGCTCCCTACACAACTCCCTTGTCCATTCGTCCCCCCCATCCCTCCCCACTGATCTCCCTCCTGGCACTTATCCATGTAAGCGGAACAAGTGCTACACATGCCCTTACACTTCCTCCCTTACCACCATTCAGGGCCCCAAACAGTCCTTCCAGGTGAGGCAACACTTCACCTGTGAGTCGACTGGGGTGATATACTGCGTCCGGTGCTCCCGATGTGGCCTTTTATATATTGGCGAGACCCGACGCAGACTTGGAGACTGCTTTGCTGAACATCTACGCTCTGTCCGCCAGAGAAAGCAGGATCTCCCAGTGGCCACACATTTTAATTCCACATCCCATTCCCATTCTGACATGTCTATCCACGGCCTCCTCTACTGTAAAGATGAAGCCACACTCAGGTTGGAGGAACAACACCTTATATTCCGTCTGGGTAGCCTCCAACCTGATGGCATGAACATCGACTTCTCTAACTTCCGCTAGGCCCCGCCTCCCCCTCGTACTCCATCTGTTACTTATTTTTATGCACACATTCTTTCTCTCACTCTCTTTTTTCTCCCTCTGTCCCTCTGAATATACCTCTTGCCCATCCTCTTGGTCCCCCCCCCCTTGTCTTTCTTCCCGGACCTCCTGTCCCATGATCCTCTCGTATCCCCTTCTGCCTATCACCTGTCCAGCTCTCGGCTCCATCCCTCCCCCTCCTGTCTTCTCCTATCATTTTGCATCTCCCCCTCCCCCTCCAGTTTTCAAATCCCTTACTCACTCTTACTTCAGTTAGTCCTGACGAAGGGTCTCGGCCTGAAACGTCGACTGTACCTCTTCCTACAGATGCTGCTTGGCCTGCTGCGTTCACCAGCAACTTTGATGTGTGTGGCTTGAATTTCCAGCATCTGCAGAATTCCTGTTGTTTGCGTAATAGTGAAAGAGTTACTTCGTGATCTATCTTGCGGGTGTCACCTTTGGTAGCGTTGTTCACTGGTGCCATCTTCTTCCTGGCTCTCTGCCACTTCGTCACTGCTGAGATATACAAGGTCATTCTGCAGCAATTTCTTTGCTCATTTACCTTGTAAATTATGAACTAAAAAAAAAAGAAGTGCTATGTCTTGTGGGAGTAGCCAAAGAATATTTGAGCACTCATAACATCTGGCAGAGAGTTAGGGCAGCAGGACATTTGGATATAAAGAAATCAATGAAGAACAATATCTTTTTACTCTGCATCTGAGAAACTAATCACATTGAGACCATCTGTAGGATAGTTATTAATGCTAACAGTATGCAAGGTTGAAATCTGTCCATCAACTCCTCAGCAACCAAGGAGCTGGTGATATTTTTATTAGTTTTAGTATTTGCCACAGTATGATAGGAACAGGAAGTAACTTTATGTTGCAAGACATAATGAGTTCAATTTCGTTATCTTTTGAATCATTTCAAAATTTATCTCTTTATAGCATATTCCTCAATATCTTAACTATGATTAAAGCAGAAATAAAATCAAATGAACAATTCAGTTATAACTGAAAATAGAAAACACAGTGTCAATCCAATCATAAACCAAACACAGCTGATACCCAAAGAAAGCTTTCAGATATCATTACAATTTCCTGCATTTTGCTTAATTTGGGCTCCAAATATTCTGGTTATTATCGCTGGAAACTGTCAGCCAAAACAAGTGTGATGATATGCAGCAATGCAAAAGAATTGTTTGATGTTTCTCAGCTGCTGAATGATGCATTTTTGATATGTGATTTAGCCAGATGATGTGGATTAGTCAATGCAGACATTCAGTGTTTAAAGACTGATAGCCTCAGTAGTTGCTTCCTTAAATAGGTGAAGAATCTGAATGCCTGTATCCAAATTTTTGCCACAGGTCACTTTTAACTATTTAGGTTCACTCCACATGGTATCAAGAAATTGCTCAGGAAGGAAGGAATATCAAAAAGACTATGGGATAAGTCAATATAACCATGGCAGTTATGGAAAACTATATTCTATAAGCAGCTGTGTCTTGAGCTTACCTATTTTATTATAGCTACAACATTGACGGTTATCCAACAATTTAAAAAATTCCCAGGTATGTCCTGTTCACAATCCAGTCCTGATAATTACTGCCCAATCAGTTTACTCTCAATTAGCAAGTGGAAGGTGTAACCAGCTGTGCTATCAGAGAACATAAACCAATAACTTGTGGGACAACTCAGTTACAAACATCATGACAGATTTGGTTCAAACATGGAACAAAGAGCTGCATTCCAGAGGTGATGTGAGAATGAATCAAGGTACAAACTGACAAACATGTACCATAAATACAGATTGCAGGTAACATTTCAGATTCGTCAGAACTGATATTCACAATTTATTTAAGTGTAGTATGAAGTGTTTATGTCAATAGGCATCATGAGAAAGAAAACACTCAAATGACTGGAATCTGTTATCCTACTAAAGGAAGATAATTGAGTTTTTTAGAGGTCAATCATCCCACCCCCAGGATATCACTCTAGGTGTTGCTTATGGAATTCACCAGGCCAACTAATTTATTCAATGACCTTCTCCAATTCATCACAAAATTGCCAGTAATCATCTGCAGAAGGGGTAAACCTAACTGTATACTCAATGATATTACCTAGCCCATCCCCGCCATTAATGTCCCGGAGATCACCTGGAGATCCTGGGATCTTGGGATCCACATCCATAGCTCCCTCAAAGATGCCAAGCAAGTTGATAGGGTGGTTAAGAAAATATATGATGTAATTGGGGGACTGAGTTCATGAGCCATGAGGTAATTTTGCAGCTCTATAAATCTCTGGTTAGACCACACTTACTAAGTTCAGTTCTGATCACCTGATGGTAGGAAAGATTTGGAAGTGTTGGAGACAGTGCAAAGGAGATTTACCAGGATTCTGCCTGGATTAGAAACATAGAAAATGACAGCACAGTACAGGTCCTTCAGCCCACAATGTTGTGCCAACCCTCAAACCCTGCCTCCCATATAAGCCCCCAAATTAAATTCCTCCATATACCTGTCTAGTAGTCTCTTAAACTTCACTAGTGTATCTGCCTCCACCACTGACTCAGGCAGTGCATTCCACACACCAACCACTCTCTGAGTAAAAAACCTTCCTCTAATATCCCCCTTACCTTAAAGCCATGTCCTCTTGTATTGAACAGAGGTGCCCTGGGGAAAAGGCGCTGGCTATCCACTCTATCTATTCCTCTTATTATCTTGTACACCTCTATCATGTCTCCTCTCATCCTCCTTCTCTCCAAAGAGTAAAGCCCTAGCTCCCTTAGTCTCTGATCATAATGTATACTCTCTAAACCAAGCAGCATCCTGGTAAATCTCCTCTGTAGAAAGCATTTCTTATGAGGAAAGCTTGAGCAAACTTACTCTTTTTTTTATGGAGAAAAGGAGAATGAGAGGTGACTTGATAACAATGTATAAGATAATAAGACCATAATACATAATAGCAGAATTAGGCCATTTGGCCCATCGAGTCTCCTCCACTATTTCATCATGGCTGATCCAATTTTCTTCTCAGCCCCAATCTCCTGTCTTCTCCCCATATCCCTTCATGCCCTGACCAGTCAAAAATCTATCAACCTCTGCCTTAAATATACAAACCGTACATAAAGGCTTGGCCTCTAGAGCTGCCTGTGGCCAAGAATTCCACAGATTCACCTCTCTCTAGCTAAAGAAATTCCTTCTCATCTTTGTTCTAAAAGGACACCCCTCTATTCTGAGGCGCTGTCCCTTAGTGTTAGTTTCTCACACCATGGAAATATCTTCTCTCCAATCACTCTACTGAGGCCTTTCATTTTTCGCTACGTTTCATTTAGGTCACCCCTCACTGAAAGAGACATGGCAAGAGATATTGATAGCATGGGCAGCCAGCTAGGTCATAATTTTAGGATGATTGGAACAAAGTGACGGCGGATATCAGAGGTAGATATTTCACACAGAGAGAGGTAAATGCATGGAAAGCACTGCTGAGGGTGATGGTAGAGGTGGATACATTAGGGAAGTTCAAGAAAACTTTTAGATCGGCACATGGATGAAATAAAAGTGGAGGGCTATGTGAGCTCAAAGCTTTATATTGATCTTGAAATAAGTTAAAAAGTCAGTAACACACTGTGGGCTAAAGGGTCTATACTGTGCTGTATTGTTCTATTTTCTATGTCTATTTTATTTGACCAGAAACTAAATGGAACTCTGACATAAGTATTATGGCCAGAGGAATATCTCAGATGCTAGATGCTTGTGGCAAGTAACTGATCTCTGGACATCCCAATGCCTTTCCAACATCCACAGAGGGAAGTGAAATGGAACACTCTTCAATTTCTTCAATGAGTGCAGCTCCATTAATATTCAACATCACCCGATACAAAGCAGCCAATTTTAATTAGCAACCCATAAACCAACCTGAACGTACATTCACTGCACCTCCAGTGCATGGTGGCTGCAGTGTGTACATCATCTACAAAATGCACTGAATTACTTTCCTAATCTGCGGCAGAATTTCCAAAGTTTGCATGCTTTACTACAAAAAAAAAGGAAAGTGCTCTCTATGTCACTTCCACCAATGGAAATATATCAATATATCACCATTTCTACATTGCTACTAAGTCTGGAACTGTCTTCCCTACAGCACCGTGGAAGTATATTTACAAGAAGGACTGCAGAAATTCAATAAGGCAGTTGAACATTCTTCTCTCAAGCAAAATTGGAGTTAGACAATGATGATAAGATAGCAAAAAAATGTTATTCTTGAATTTTGTTATTTAAATCATTTTACAAGTGTAGCATTCAGACAGATTTCAGACAGTTGTAGGAGAATAAGAGGATTGGCAATTTGTTGACCCTTTGAAGCAGGAATGTTTGCCCATAACAATGCTGTGAACATAATGGTGTCAGAGGATGGAGACAAAATGTTTGTTGTGATGCATCTAGTATGGTAGTGTGGTGGGCAGTGTTTGTCACTCTCACTTTCAGCTTCCACCACCGGCTAGAATTCTTGCAAACAGGAGAGCTGAATGTGTAAGTCTCTCCCTGCCAGTACATAGCCTCTCCAACAGCAAGCCTCATGTAATCCCTCCTCATTGACAAGACATGGGAACTGAACTCTTTTTGGACTCAGGATGGGGAGGAGTTCTGGTCCCTACACACATAGCACGCAGGCCCACTGGTGTGTGGACACGCCCTGGTGCTTATGAACCAGATCCCCAACCATGGGTAAGTAGCACTACTGCCTGCTGGGCAGCCTCGGGAGAGACGAAGTCTATGGGCGTAAATTCAGACAGCAAATCCAGAGTGGAGCCCCTAAGGTGGCTGGACGTCATTGAACTTCCTGCCGGCAGCTCCTGCAGCCAAGCTGGTGCCAAACGTATTGCTTCATAAGCTTTCCTTTGGACCGCACTGGTGTGGCTGAGAGGGGCATCTTGACAATTGGGCATCTCAGGATCTCCAAACCTTCCTCCCAGACTTTTGATACGATCATCACCCATTGTCCTTTGAGACAGACAGATGTCAACTACCACGTAATGAATATTCCATTCAAATTTCAGAAATTGTTTGAATTTCTCTGTGGGGGAGTTATGGACTTGGAAAAGCACAACTGATGACAGTTTCCTCAAGAGGGCATTAATGAGGACCAGAGAGTTTTTTTTCTGAAATTTACAACCAAGGCAACACCCACAAATTGCTGGAGGAACTCAACAGATCGGGCAGCATCGATGGAAATGAATAAGCAGTCGATGCTTCAGGCCGAGACCCTTCTTCAGGACAGGAAAGGGAGGGGGAAAGTGCCAGAATAAAAAAGTGGAGGAAGGGGAAGGTGATAGGTGAAGCTAGATGAGTTAGGAAAGATAAAGGGCTGGAGAGGAAGAAATCTGATAGGAGAGGACAGAACATAGGAGAAAGGGAAGGAGGAGGGGATCCAGGAGGAAGTAATAGACAGGTGAGAAGAGGAAAGTGGCCAGAGTGGAGAACAGAGGAGGGGAGGGGAAGAAATTTTTTTACTGGAAGGAGAAATCAATTTTCATGTCATCAAGTTGGAGGCTACCCAGATGGAAAATAAGGTGTTACTCCCAGACCCTGAGGGTGGCCTCAAGTTGGCACAAGGGAACTATCACGTCAGAATGGGAATGGAATGAGAATTAAAATATCTGACCTCCAGGAAGGTCTGCTTTTGGCAGATTAAGCAGATTGAGCGGATGGAGCAGAGATGTTCAATGAAGCAGTGCCCCAATCGTAACCAAGCTTCTCTGAAAGATAATTTTTTCATTTAAAGGTCATATTATTAAAATATTGTAAAGGAGGCTCACATTATAAATTGAATTTGAAATAAAATTGTTAAAAATAAATTTATTAACATGGCATTGGAGTGCAGAAGTGCTGATATTTTATTGTTAAGGATAAGGAACAGGGAAGACGAAAAGTAAGTTCCATTTTAATTGAGTCCTATATTCATTGAGTTTAACATATATTGGAGAAAATGTGTTTGGCAGGCAGAATGTCTTAATCATCCCATTTAATAACATTAAGTTATAATGAATTTATTGGAAATATTTCCTCAAATGACGTACAATTAATCCAGCATCAGTTGTTCAACATTATTCATTTCTTCATTAGATTTAAATTTCAAATAACCTCCAAAGAAGAGATTTGCTTGGGAAGCAGGAAAGTACCGAAAACCAGCAACAGCACCAAAAGTGAATGAGCTGTTTAAACTTCTTCAGCATGAAAATTATTGTGAACTTGAAAATCCTTGGTAACACTAAAGGGACATAAATTTAGTAATATCCACCCGGCCAATGAAAGAACAGCTGTAAAATTCCACTATTTTCACCATTTCCCTGATGTAAACTTCACCTTACTTTGTCCATCTTCATCACCCTACACATCCATCAGCGCTGTACCACTTCTTCAGGGGCCAAGTCTCACTCTGTTCAACACCATTAAATACACATGTCTTGTACACTTTTCCTTTCAGGTTCTTCTATTTATAGTATTTCTGTTGCCAAGACCCATCTGCCTTATTCTTATTTGATTCAACCTTTTATCTAACGTGGCACTCTGCTGAACAGATTACCTTAGATGGTCATACACACGAGCTTTTGAAAATGTTTCATGTAAGTTTCGATGCTTAGGTGCTGGAGAGCAATAATAGTGCATGTGCTCTGTTATGGATTGATCACCCTTCATTCCTCTTCCTTCCAACCTTTCTTTCCATCTGTCCAGTGACGTTATGAGTGTTTTTAAATGCACTAATAGAAATCAGAGTCATATAATATGAAAAAGTAACAAGGTTCTTATCCCATTTACAATCAAACGTACAAATAAGGAGCAGGGGTAGGCCATTTCAGCCCTTTGTTCCAACCGTCGTTTAATAAGATCAGGACTGATCTGACCGCAACTTTAAATCCACCCTTCTGTCTACCTGTGGTAACTTTACATCACCATCACATCCTCTGTCACTCCTCTGTTGATCAAGTACTTCTGCTTTAACGATAAATTCAATGTCTCTGTTTTCACTACCCTTAGAGAAAAACTCATTGTCCTCGAGAGTAAAGCATAATGTTCTCATCTATACTTAAATGGAAAGCACTTATTGTTAAACTGTGATTCCCTGATCTACAAGGGGTGATTGATAAGTTCGTGGCCTAAGGTAGAAGGAGTCAAGTTTAGAAAACCTAGCACATTTATTTTTCCTACATTTACACACTTAGTCCAGCGGTCGTGGAGCATACGGATCCCTTCTTTGTAGAAGTTGGCATCTTGGACCTCCAGAAAGTGGTCCACAGCAGGGGTGATTGATAACTTTGTGGCCTAAGGTAGGAGGAGATGAGTTATTAACTTCAAACTTTCTGTGCTTTCACTCAAAGAGTTGAACTGTATGTGCATGTAATGACAGCTGTATAACTTGCCTCCTTCTAGCCTAGGCCACGAACTTATCAAACACCTCTGATGTGGACCACTTCCACAAAGAAGGGATCCGTATGCTCCATGACCGCTGGACTAAGTGTGTACATGTAGGAGGGGACTATGTTGAAAAATAAATGCGCTAGTTTTTCTAAAGTTGACTCCTTCTACCTTAGGCCACAAATTTATTAATCACCCCTTGTATGTTTTCCCACAAATGGAATTATCTTTTCCACCTCTACCCCATTAAGACCCATCAGGATCTAATACATTTAGATTACTATATTAATACATTAATATATTTTGAGTCTTCTCTCACTCTTATAAGTGCCAATGGATAAAAGTCTGCCCAGCCTTTTATCATTTGACAATCAACGGATTCCAAGTATTATAGAAAACTTTCACTGCACTGCTTCCAATGCAGTAGCAAGGAGCCCTGTACTGTACAGTTTTCCAGATGTGGGTTCATCAATAACCTCTATCAATGAAGCAAAACCTCCCTATATTTGATTTTGGTTACATTCATAATTATTAGCACAAAAGTTGAAGCTCAAAATCCAAAGTAAATCTATTATCGAAGTATTTATATGTTACCATATACTACCTTGAGTTTCATTTTGTTGCAGGCATTTACAGGGAATGAAGACATTCAACAGAACTTTACAAAGAACTCTACATAAACAGACAAAGACTGACAACCAACCAATGTGAAAAAGAGGACAAGTTGTACAGATACAGAATAATACTGAGAACATGAGTTGTAAAGGAGGAGAAGATGGCGGCGCGATGGCAGCACGCGCGGCTTCTCCGGATGATATCTGTCAAGTAGGGGACCGTGCACAATTCTGATCTCTTGGAGACAGACATGAGAGTACAGTGGAACATCTGGAGAAACTTCTGAAATGTCCGTTTCGCTGCCGCTGCTACTGTGTGGTAACCGGAATCTCCGGAGCAGAAAGCCCCGAATCCTCGGCTTTGCTTGTTTCAGCAGCCAGGGCGGGGTTGAAGGCGCTCGGCAGAGGATGGCACTCAGGAGGCTGCATCGGAGGGGCTGGTCGGAGGCTCGAAGTTTTCAGATGGAAAGACTCAGTGTCGGTTGTGGTCGGCTGCTTCCAAGGCATTGGCAAGTTGATGGTGCCTGGAGGTTTATGGCAGGGAGTTTCTCCCTTTTGCCGCCTGCTATCAGGGACGCGGGAGTCGATCAACTCGGGGACTTTGAGACTTTTTTTTACTGTGCCCATGGTTTGTTCGTCATCAAATTATGGTATTGCTTTGCACTGCTGTAACTATATGTTATAATTATGTGGTTCTGTCAGTGTTAGTCTTTGGTTTGTCCTGTTTTTCTGTGTTATCACTCTGGAGAAACATTGTATCATTTCTTAATGCATGTATGCATTTCTAAATGACAATAAAAGAGGACTGAGTGTTCTCATAATCTAATCTAAAGAGTCTTTGAAAGTGAGTGTGCGGGTTGCAGGACCAAATCAGAGTAGTGGTAATTGAAGTTATCCCATGCCATTTCAGGAGCCTGATGGTTGTAGGACCATAACTGTTCCTGAATCTGGTGGTGTGATACATAATGCTTCTATGCTTCCTGCTCAGTAGTAGTGTTGAGAAGAAAATTTGGCCCAGAAAGTGGGAGTCTTTGAAGATGGATGCTGCTTTCTTGGGACAGTGCTCCATGTAAATGTACTCACTGGTTGGAAGTGTTTTGGCTGTGATGCACTATGCTATTTCCACAACTTTTGATAGCTTCTGCCATTCCTCAGTATTGGTGTTTCCATGCCAAGCTGTCATGCAGCCAGTTGGGATGTTTTCCATTGTGCAACTATAGAGGTTTTATCAAAGTTTTTTTGTGACATGCCAAATCTATGCAAACTTCTAAGAGTGTAGAGGTGCTATTGTGCCTTCTTTTTAAAGACTTTTATTTGCTGGTCCCAGGACAGATCCTTTGATATGTTGATACTACTGATCTCTCCACTTTTGCTCTCCAGATGAGAACTGGCTCATTATCCTCTGAATTCTTTCTCCTGTAGTCGATAATTAGATCTCTGGTGTTACTGATATTGAGTGAGAGGTTGTTGTTGTGGTACCACTCAACCAGATTTCCAATCTCCCTCTTATGTGCCAATTCATCATCACCTCCGATTCAGCCAACGGTGGTATCGTCAGCAAACTTAAATACAACATTGGAACGTAGCTACACGGTAATAGGTATAACGTGAGCAGAACAAGAGACTAAGCCCACAGCTCTGTGGCGCACCTGTGCTGATGATGAGTATTGAGGGAGATTTTATTACCAATCTGTACTAACTGGGCTTTGTCAGTGAGAAAATCAAGGATCCAGTTGCCCAGATACTGACACCCAGGTCTTAGAGCTTCATAATGTTTTGAGGGGATGTTAGAATTGAATGCTAAGCTTTAGTCAATGAATGAATCCTGGTGTACGCATCTTCATTGTCCAGGTGTTCCACGCTGAGTGAAGTGCCAATGAAATGGATCTGCTGTTGACATATTCTGATGGTAGGCATATTGGAGTGGATTCAGGTCACTCCTTTGGCAGAAGATGATATGCTTTATGACCAACCTCTCAAAGCACTCTATCTCTCCTGAGGCTCTTGTACCTTCTTCCTGATGGCAGCAGTAAGAATAGAGCATGTCCTGAATGGTGGGGTGTCCCCAGTGATGAATGCTTCTTTCCTGCAACAGTGTCTTATGTAGATGTGTTCAATGGCTGAGAGGGGTTCAATTATGATGTATTGGGATGTATTATTGACTTATTGGTGTTTCCATACCAGGATGTGATACACTCTCCAGTACATATCTTATAGAAGTTTGTCAAAGTTCTAAGTGTCATGCTGAATCTCCACAAACTCCTAAGGACATAGAAGTGCTGCCATGCCTTCTTCATAATTGCATTTACATGCTGAATCCATGATAGGTCCTCTGGAATAATGACACATCAGAATTTAAAGTTGCTATCTCTCCAAACTGCTGATCCTCTGATGAGGATTGGCTCATGTACCTCCAGTTTCCTTCTCCTGAAGTCTATAATCAGTCCCAAAAATTTCAGTTTTTGAATTTTAAATTTTTCATTCTTTACCATTTCCTTGTTTTTACTGCACTACTGTGAAAAAGGAGTATGTGATTCACAAATAAAAATTCTCAATTAAATTGATCAAAATGCCCAGTTGTAATACTTATTTATGTGAAAAAAAGTTTGGGGGCTGAATGCTTTTTTAAGTCAAAAAGATAAAGATCCATTAATATATCAAAGAAATGGTATGCAACATAATATTTTGTCTGTAGTGATTATCTACTTATTCTAGATGCTGTAATGCTTATTAAATGCACATCAATAAAAGGAAAATGAAATGCTGGGTTGAATGCAATTTATACTTCTCACGTTCTGAAGACATTGGTATACCAACGTTCTTTGTGTCTTCCATGCAACAGTGAAAATCGAAACCTCAAGTTAATTGAGTTAAATCATGTAACATTTCAGGAGTTTATTTTAGTTCCAAACATGAAAATTGTGCCTAATTACTACTTGCAGTTAAATCAGTAGCAAATATCATGCATGCCTCTACTTAAATAGAAGGATGCATAAATAATGTAAAGATGTTACATCTATGGGAATTATAAATAGTCTCTCATTTACTATCAGGGCCATAAAAAGGTAAAAGATATGCATGGATTTGACTTTAGAATGTCTCAAACTGAACAATAAATTGAGGCTTGAGTTTAAATTATATTTTAAGATAATTCTATGCTTAATACAGTCAAGAGTTGAACATTGGCCTGGATTTTGCTGTAGGAATTAATGCAATGGTCCTTGCCAATGGGAAAGCAACCTGCATTTACCTAGTGTCTATAATACTCAATATGTCTCTCGCAAATATAATCAAAGTTTTACACTGAGAAACATAAGATAGCATATATGTTCAGATGAACAAAGGCTTGGCCACGTGTAGGTACCATAGGATGTCTTAAAGGAGAAAAATGAAGTGGGGAGAGGGTGTAAATTGGAAAAATAATTCCAGGCCTTAGTAAATAGGTAGCAAAATGCAAATGATGGAATGATTAAAAATCAAGACTGATAAACAGTTCAAGATTGGAAACCAGATAGTGCAGAATTGAAAAAATGATGGAATTGCAGGGCCGAAGAATGATATCTGTTTGGGTGGATTTCAAACCAAGGATAAAAATGTCAAAATTGAGATGTTACTAAATTAAAATCAAGTTCCACAACTACATGTGTGATGGGTTCCAGAACTTGGATCAGGCAGTTTTGGATGAGTCCAAGATATGGAGGATAGAGCATAAGATTGGGATCAAGATTAACCGTTGACTCTTTGTGGTCTTATCTTCAGAGATTTCAACTATCATTTGTATTTTCCAAAATTATACCCAATGATGATAGATCCAAGGCATCTGTGAGTAATTGAAGAAAGAAGATGAAGTCAACTACTATTGTTATACACTAACTTCAAACCTGCAAGCGGAAATTGAAAAATATAAATTATATTTAAATGAGCTGCAGAAAACAAATCTAAGACTGAGGTGGGTGTAAAATGACACTTAAAAGGGTCAGGTATGGAAAAAAAAATTATTTTCAAGTACTAACTTGCTTGTCAAGAAATGAAAATTCACATATGGAAAATAATTTTTCAACAGCTGGAGAGGTCCTTATGCAGTAATTATATTTTTAAAGCAAAATTTAGCTATCGTTAAAGTGTTATACATCTTAATGTGATATTTTCTAACTTAGAATAAGTTTGAATCAAATGTGCAAGTATATATCAAAAGGACATGTATCAGTGTAGACTCAGTCACTAAAACATAAGGTGTAATGACATGAGGCGTGCTAAGTAATCATTACGTATCAAGATAATCATTTAAAATGTACACTTGGGTAATGATATTAAATTATTTCAATGGTAGGATTTAGAGCTAAGCAGATACATAGAAATCTTGCAAAAATAGTCTTTCAGCAAATTGCCCTGTAAACTATTTATAATTCATTGCAAACACATCATTAAGCTTTGAAGCTGTTTGGCATCAATGTATATTTGGACATAATATTAGATGATTACAATTAGGATTATAATGAATATCAAATGCATGCTTCAAAATAGAATTTCATAAATTGAAAAATATTATGAACAAACTATGATACAACCGAATTGTTCAACAGGAAATTAATGATTTTTGCTGCATCCCTGAAGTAGTTTTAAACTTAAATGAATGTGAATACCTGGTTGGAGTGCTCTCTGTGAGCTCAGCTGTGATCAACGGGAGGTTGACAGACAAATGCAGAAGATAAGTGTTAAATGATACATCAGAAACACAAGGGAAACTATGTTGTATGGAGTAGAGTAGAACTGAGAAAGTGAAGAAGACATGGAACATGTGGAGGCAAAATATTTGAACACCAGATCCACGTTTGTGAACACTGTCAGCTAACTGAGTCTGCAACATCTTGCCAAACAATAACTAAGTCGCCACAGAATGAGCCATTGACTAAGACTTGCATAAAGGACTGAACAATACTTGTTTACTGAAATATGCAATCTAAATTTAATTTTAAAACCTGCAATATTAACTCAGTAAATATTATGATACATTGGGTTTCATGCTGAAGTCAGTTCATTAGTAGATAAAGTAATTGAGTCAAATTAAAGTTTGACTTTAGTTTTTGAATAAGTTTTTTAAAAATCCCCAGGATTTTAAAAAAATCACTTAAATCTAAAAGTTTATTTTACAGAATTTTCTGCTGATTGGCTCAAAATACCTGTGATAGGTGGCAGGTCATATTCAATTACTCTTGGTGCCCAGTATGACATTCAGTGTGTGATATTATACAGTTTTTTAGTGAGTCTGGTGTGACATTTGACAATTGGTCTGTGTTCTCTGTAATGTATTATACTGACATTTAGATTTCTTGGTATGAAATTCTATCAGAGGTCAGTTTTCCTCCTGTGTGCTTCTACTGTTATTCATTTCTCCTGGTGTAATTAGTGTCATGTGTTCAATGTGCCTGGTATGTTATTAATCTATTTGCTGGAATGTCTATTCTAACTTTATAACAGTGGTCAGTGTACTACTATTTACTTACTACCCTGTATCTTCATTGACATTATAGACATGATCACTCCACCAGCTGCTCAGCATGCATTTTTATATTTCATCTGTCACAAGAGATGAGCTGCTGCCAAATTATTTTACTCAATTGCAGCCTGCCTGCATTGCTTCAAAATCCCTGAAATGTAATGTTCCTTGATAAATTTTGATTGAATTAAAGAACCTCATCTCTGCTTCTTCGTAATTTTAAGTGGAGTGAGAATAATTTTGGCAGCAGCATTGGATGTGAATATGCAGGTGATGTTTTAAAAATGAAAATGTAGTCATTTATTCTGATCTGTATCTTTTTATAAAATTCTATTATACAATTCATTTTAGGTAACTTGGGCATGAAGGTAATTTGCTGAAAACTTCATTGAGGCTGTCATTACTACTATTTTTTGCCAAGGCTTTAAAAGAACCCAATTTTGGTATGTAAGGGGTATCATTTGTAAGGTGAAATTCTTTGTACAGAAAAACAATGCATTATATGATCTTCACTTGTGATAGCATAGTCTACTTTGTAGGCAATTGTATTTATATAAGTGAATAAAATAAAAGCTGTAAAATACCAAATATCACACATGATAAATTTTACAGTACATGCCCATGATAATAAACCTGATTCTGATTCTGATTCTGTGCAATTGTTTTTGTGAAGCAACAGAAGAAAGACACCTATTCATTAAATTGGTTGCATGCTTTATGAAGGTGTCCCTGAGAATTTTTTTTTTAAAAGGGAATACAAGCATTAATATTGCTGCTTTTTATGTTTTTTAATAAAATTTATGTCTATCTATAAAGTTACTGCAACTCAAAGATTTTGATGAAATAAAAAAACGAATGTCCTAATCTTCAATTGATTCTGTTGTAACCCTCTGTGTAAGTCTAGGGAAGACAATCTCAGGCCCCACCAAACATATGAGATTGAGGTGAAAAACCGTTTTTTTTATGAAGTGCAATCATGAACAATAGCCAGATCAGAAATGCTGATCAAGTCAACTAGTTCTCAAGGAGAACTCTGCTAGGCCAATCAGATGGTTCACTGCTGCTCAGCAATAAAACATAAAAAAATCATGCGTACAATTAAGAAATATTAGAGTAGTAGAAATACTGGAGTCATGATGATCATGATGAAGTCTGCTGGAGACAGACATTTATACACATGCTGTCCTCTATAATTCAAAGAGATTGAAGGATAAGGTTGCAGGGTGACAAAACGTGGCAGGAGCACTTGGAACTAAAAACTAATCCCTACCGGGAGAAAACAGCACCTGCTCTTTTCGCACTGTTCTCTAGCAGTCTAAGGACTAAGTCCAACCAGAACATAACTCACAAGTGCTCTTGAAAGTCAGGTATTAACCCTACCTACTATCAACCAAGCATTGCCATCCTGGTCCCCTTCATGATAGCTTATGAAGAAGCATGTGACTTCCCTCCCAGAGATGATAGGTGTTTGTGCACTCGACTCTTGAAGGCTTGGACCCCATCGTCGCAGATGTTTCCAACCGCAGCATTTGGAAGACTGTTCCAAGTTCTGATAGCACAGTGAAGGAAGCTTCTATCCAGTGTGTAGGTTCTCCCATCAGGCACGGAAACAGCATGAGCAGGCATAGATAAACTTGACTGTGTGGTGCACCGTCTCTCATGAGGTGAAGGCAGCATGGCGCGAAGGTCTGCAGGGCTGTGGCTGGTGTGCATTTTGTATAGCACGGTAGCTGCAGCAATCTGTCGTCTGTGGTGTAAACTACTGATGGCTAGCTGCTCACGAACTGTGGCTTCGTCTACACCTATAATCCTGAGAGCCTTTCTTTGAATGGGATCAAGCTGGCTGAGGACACTCTGTGAGGCATTCATCCATGATACTTCGCACGTGGGCTTTGTAAACCGAGGCTCTGCCCTCTTTGTCTATTTTGGATGCTACTTTCAAGTAGCTGTATGATGTGTTACCCTGTTACAAATCAGTACCATGAAATAATGCACAGTACACCAAATGTAATTAAACGATTTAGCTTCATAATTCTTAACTTGACTAAAGGGTTAGTAAGTAAAACAAAAAGAAAAGGGCCCATTTTAATGAAACCATCTAATGTGCACAAGTTGGAGCTCACGGTTTCCTTTCCACTGGTCCTCCATCGATCTCCCTGGGTTTTGTCAATTCGCAGCCCCACTCCAAGTCCCCTCCTTTCTGGTGTCTATAACTTCACCTTTCTGGCATCTTCTCTCTTCATCTTCTGCCGAACAAAAGACCCAGATTATCTTGGCCTCAGGCACACAACAAGAAAAAACGCTCCCTTCATCAGACAGCGCATATTCCAAAGCCCTCGTTATCTCTAGCCATAACCCAAACAACTACTGCTACAGAAAAACCATTACATTAGCAGTGCTTCAACAGAAAGACCATTACATTAGCAGTGAAACCTTTCCAAGGGTGTTATACTGTTATAGTTATTATTTTATAGATTATTGGGTATGCCCACAAGAAAATACATCTGAGGGTTGGATATGGTGAGATATATGTACTTTGATAATAACATTTACTTTGAACTTCTGAACTTCAGGGGCAGAACTCTTTTTCAAACATTTGGATTAAAGCCTCCGCAAAGTTAGAAGTAAAATTAAATACAATATCACAAATTTTACTCTACCATCTGTCATACATTTTAAACTATATCCAAAATACTTCGAGTGGACTGCTTATGGAAATAATAACCAGAGATTTGAAGTAGGACACTGACTTGCTCTATACCATTCTATATCAAAGTACAAATTTTGTTAGATATTAATGTGGAGGGAAATCAATGAAGAGAATTATCGGACTCACATGCTTAAAAAATCAAAATCACTCAGAATTAATCCCTGATTATCTATCAGATAGCCTTTTAACACAGAAAACACTACATCCTGCAAATATTCCAAGCGGAGCTTACTTCCTTAGCTTGTGTTTTCATTAGAGAGATTAATGAAATGCATGGAAATTCTATTTACATATTTAGCTTGACGCTTAAAAATAAAATGTAAACAAATACGAAAGAAGAATGATCTAAGACTGTGTGTGTGAGAAGCTTAATGTAATATAAATATTCAGCTATTTTTTGTGATCGACTTGGGTTTTCATTTGCTTTTGTTCCATTTATCTCCACCTTCAGCACTTGGTCTTTTTACAGCCTTTGACTGATAGACTTCCAGTTAATAATTTTAATTATGTGAATTAATGAACAAGGTGTTTAGGTTTAGTAGTGATTTATGGGTTCGTTCTTCTGTTCATTTTTCAACATTTTTTAATAATGCTTGCAAAAACATTTGGAGGAAATATTTTTTGGCAAAGATACTGCAGAATCTGAATGAAGAGTATATTTAAGACTTATTGAACACGTGAATAACTCAGTGCATTCAAATTAAAAAATGTACATTTTACTCATGAGTAAACTATATCTGGAAATTTCTTTGCAGCGGCTTCTATTCAATAGCTGCAAATTTCCTGAAGCATCAACAGAATCCACATTTCAAACTTCAAAGTACATTTATTACCCAAGTATGTTTGCATTATACAGCCTTTCGATTTGTCTCCTAGTGGGAAAGTTGGGGAAAAGGAGATGTGGGATGTAAGATGAAGAGAAGACAACATGCAAATTAGCACAGATGAGATCACTAAAATAAGCCTGATGGCATTGGAGGACTGGAGTTTATGGAACAGAAATGACTGGAATTGGCCAGAAATTTTAACATGGATACAAAGTAGCTCCTATGCTCCTTCCAAAAGTTACTAACTATAAATGCTTTTATCTAATATTTTGGTTGTAGCATTCAGCTGCTCACTTAAGGATTTCTGGCTAGGTTGCTATTAATCTCAACAAGGATGACTGCAGTCATAGTTGGGCAGAAATCAGTTTACCAGTGAGGCCTGTCAAAGGCATTAGGCCTTTCTTTCGTATTCCAGGCTGAAGATCCAGTTGTATTTTGCCATTTCTTCAGTTGTCCACAAATAAAAATCATTAGCTATTGGAGTGGGTGTAATTACCAGCTCAAATCAGGCCCTTCCAGGAATATGACTGGACATTCCCCTTCACAGTTTTAGATAAACACGAGCAGGTGCTGGAAATCCAAAGCAACACACACAAAATACTGAAGGAAACAGTTGATGTTCCAGGCCAAGACCCTTCTTCAGGAGTGAGAGAGAAGGGGGAAGACTCCAGAATATAAAAGTAGGGGGAGGGGAAAGAGGATAGCTAGAAAGTGATAAAGTGAAGCCAGGTAAGTGGGAAAGGACACGGGTTGGAAAAGAAGGAATCTGATAGGAGAAGAAAATGGACCATAGAAGAAAGGGAAGGAGAAGGGGACCCGGCTCACCTGTTGTGTTTGTTATACGTTCCATGGGTTACTAAGAACAAACCATATTCTGGAAGAACATAACTAGAACTTTTATTTAACAGCAAACAGCAACCACATTTAACATACAAGCTCCTCGATCATTCTGTCAGCTCTGCGCATGCCACGAGCTCTGTCACGTGACACATGATATCACCACATCTTCCTTTCCTTAAAAAGAAAAACAATAAGCAACATTAATCAAAACAAATGCATGATTTAACATGTCTCTGTCAGTCTATCTGGGGGTTTACAAACACGAGTAGACCTTCTAAGTGGTTCAGAC
This sequence comes from Mobula hypostoma, assembly GCF_963921235.1. Lineage (NCBI taxonomy): Eukaryota > Metazoa > Chordata > Chondrichthyes > Myliobatiformes > Myliobatidae > Mobula > Mobula hypostoma. The sequence goes on along the minus strand of NC_086103.1, from coordinate 64,267,387 downwards.
AGTTCTTGTGTTTCATTGTTATTTTCATGTTTTGTCTGGTCTACATCAGTTTACTGAAACTCTGAAGCTGGCTCTTTCTTGAGGTCTTTAAGAAGAAATCGCAATTCATTCATTAACTGTGTAATCTCTTTTTTATGCTGAGACTTCATCATTTCAATAAAACTTCCCAATTCCTTCACTTGTGCTTTCACTTCTTCAATTGGATCCTGATTCTTGTAACTCTTTGGCTTCAGATCAGTATTGTACTGTACCAGCAAGTTTGTTTTTATTGGCAATGCTTTGTCAGATGCTGGTAACAAAGCGATGGGTCTGGGATTGTTCTTTATGACTTCTTTTACTTTTGCCACGTTGGAATCAAATTCTGTTCTCTCTCACTTTTTCATCAAATCACTGTATTTTGAATCTGTGTCACTGTCCAGGACAAATACTCTTTTCATCAAATTCAGTTTCTCACAGGCAGATAAACCAAGTATTGACTGTATATTTTTTGGCACTACCACAAATGAAAGTATGTGCTCAATATTTTTGTGTGATACTTTTGCCACACATGTTCTTTTAACTGGAATGTCTGCATCTGAATATCCCGTCACTTTTATATTTGTCTGACATAACTTTGGTCTTGGCTTTAATGCATTAAACTCAGATTCTGCAAGAAAATTTACTTGTGCTCCAGTATCCCACTTAAACAGAATAATGTTTTGGTTCACTTGCAATGGCATAGTCCAGTTATTCTTACTTTGTTTGTTTTCACAAAGCACATATATGTAAAACTCCTCACATTCATTTTCAAGCTCTGCATTTACATGTTTTATTTCCTTTCTACTTCTGCAACAGCATGAAAATGATTACCTTTACCACAGTTGATGCACATCTTCCAATATGTTGGACACTTTTTAGGTTGGTGCTCCCACCCACAGCGATCACAACGTTTTTTTCTTTCAGATGACGTCTTGTTCTCTGTCTGTTCCGTTTCCATTTTATTATTTTTTCTAATACTTTTACGCACAGCATGTACGTTGCAGTTCTCATTAAGAAGCTCTTTAGCCTGTGACATCACAGTCTCAGAAGCTTTGCAGAGTGCCACAGATTTTTCCAAATTCATATCTTGTTCTAACAGTCTTTCTCTCAGGCCATTATCCTGAATGCTGCAAACAATTCTGTCTTTAATGGGAGGGTCTGTAAGCTCTGCAAACTCACATCTTTTACTGTGGTTTTTCAACTATGTAAAAAATTGATCAATCGTTTGACCAGGTCTCAGCCGACATTTGAAAAAATTGTAGCGCTCATTCGTCACATTACACTTAGGTATACAAAATGCTTCAAATGTGTGATTATCACTTTTAAATTCAAATTATCTCCATTTTCAAAAGTAAAATGGTTATATACCTCAATTGCGACATCCACTATTATGTGGGGTACAATTACAGCTTTCGTTTTCTCTGTTTTATTATCTGCTCTAGTAGCCGATAAGTAAATTTCAAAACGCTGTTTAAATCTTTTCCAGTTTTCAGCTACATTTCCAGTCAGCTGAAGCATTGATGATGGTTACAAAACTTCCATTCTTAAAGCTGTTAGCAAACAACAAAAAAGTTTGTGCTCTTTTTTTTGATTATCTTCACTCCTCCCATGTTCGCGAAACGAATTATTCTTCCAGACCAACTTCTGACACCATGTTGTGTTCTTTATATGTACCGTGGGTTACTAAGAACAAACCATATTCTGGAAGAACATAACTAGAACTTTTATTTAAAAGCAAACAGCAACCACGTTTAACATACAAATTTCTTGATCATTCTGTCAGTTCTGCGCATGCCCCAAACTTTGTCCAATCACGGTCTGACATGTGATATCACTACACACCCCTCCCAAATGCCACGAACCTCTCAAACAATTTCTTTATTTACCTTCGCAAACACGAGGAAATGTGCAGATGCTGGAATTTCAAGCAATACACATAAAAGTTGCTGCAGCAGGCCAGGCAGCATCAATAGGAAAAGGTACAGTCGATGTTTCGGGCCGAGACCGTTTGTCTGGACTATGTATTGTGGCTACACCGTGGTCCGGACAGAGGTTGTTTTGTTTGTGGACAATCAGCCAGATCGCTGATTAGACGCTTCGGCCCGAAACGTCGACTGTACCTCTTCCTATGGATGCTGCCTGGCCTGCTGCGTTCACCAGCAACTTTTATCTTTATTTACCTTATTTCTTTCCATCATTCCTGGCTTGCTCTCTCGTTTCACGGACAATATGCTGGAGGAAACCAGTAGGTCAGGCTGCATCTATGGCGGGGAATAAAGAGACAATATTTTAAAATGAGACCCTTCGTCAGGACTAGAAAGGAAGGGGGAAGAAGCCAGATAAGAAGGTTGGGGAAGGGGAAAGAATGCAAGCTGGCAGGTGATAGGTGAAACTAGGTAAGTTGCAAAATGGATGGGTGGGGGAGGGGGATGTTGTGGGAAGTTGGGAGGAGATAGATGGGAAAGGTAAAGAGCTGAAAAAGAAGGAATCTGATAGGAGAGGAAAGTGGACCCTGGGAGTATGGGAAGCAAGAGGGGAACCAGTGGGTGGTGGTAGATAAGTAAGGAGACGAGAAGCTGTATGCAGGGAGCAAGAATGGGGAATGAAGAAAGAGAAGGGAGAAGGGGGAGAAATTACCAAAAGTTAAGGGAAGTCGACGTTCATGCCATCAGGTTGGAGATTACCCAGATGGAATACGAGGCGATGCTTCTCCAACCTGCGAGAGGCCTCATCGTGGCAGAAGATGAGAATCGATATCTTGGAATGAGAATGGGAAGCAGAACTAAAATTGATGGCCACTGGGTGAATCTACCTCTGTGGTGGACAAAGTTAAGGTGCTCCACAAAGTGGCTCCCAATCTACAGCCGGACTGATGCACTGGGAGCACCAGATACGTTAGACACACCACATAGGCACAGATGTTGTGAAACTCGTTGTCTTTGTGGCAGCAGTACAATGCTATACATAATACTAGAAAAAAATGTATAAATAACATGGTTGAATTAAATAAGTAGTGCAAAAATAGAAATAAAAAAGCAATGGAGCAGTGTTCATGGGTTCAATGTCCTTTCAGAAATTGGATGGCAGAGGGGAAGAAGCTGTTCCTGAATCATTGAGTGTGTGTCTTTAGGCTTCTTTAACTTCTTCCTGATGGTAGCAATGCGAACAAGGCGTGGCCTGGGTGCTGGGGGTCCTTAATAATGGATGGTGTTTTTTTGAGGCATTGCTCCTGAAAATGTCTTGGATACCACGGAGGTTAGTGCCGATGATGGAGCTGATAGAGTTTACAAGTCTCTGCAGCTTATTTTGATCTTGTGCAGTAGCCCTCCCCCACCCCCATACCAGACAGTAATACAGCTAATTAAGATGCTCTCCACAGTACATCTGTAGAAATTTGGGTGTGTCTTTGGTGACAGGCTAAATCTCCTCAAATTCCAAATGAAACATAGCCGCTGTCGTGCCTTCTTTATAGCTGCATCAATATGTTGGGTCCAGAATAGATCCTCAGAGATATTGACACCCAGGAACTTGAAGTTGCCCACTCTTTCCACTGCTGAACCCTCTATGGGGATTGGTGTGCGTTCCCTCATCTTCCCTTTATGAAGTCCACAATCAGTTATTTGGTCTTACTGATGTTGCGTACAACATCACTCAACTAGCTGAACACTGAACTCCAACCCCTGAATATTGATACTCTCTCCCCAGTGAGCCAAATCCAGCCCTGTCCTGGACCTCTCCAATAGCTTTCTTCACAGGCTTCAAAATCCAGTGTGAAAAGGAAGATACACAAAGGCCTTTTGTGAAAGTCAGTTGCTTTCAATGCCTTGAGATCAAGTGCCATAGGGGACTCCAAAAGGCCACCCACCAGTCTGCGGGATTCAAGGGATCAAACCTGGAGAGACTTTTGCAAGAAACATAAGGTTATTATAGAATGTAATTTTAATTTTCCACATATTTACTGGGACTCCCATACTGTAAAAGGGCTGTATGGGATAGAGTTTGTCAAAAGTGTTCAGGAAAACTTCCTTAATCAGTATATAGAAATGCAGGTGTGCAATACTGGATCTATTAGGGAATAAGATAGGGCAGGTGAAAGAAGCTTGTGTAGGGGAACATAATACCAATAGTTTTAAGATAAATATGGAAAAGGATAGGTCTGGTCCTCAGATTGAGATTCTAAAATAGAGAAAGGCTGTTTTCTGGCAAAGGCGTACTTAACAAGTGGGAGGACTTCAAAAGTGAAATTTCAAGAGAACAAAGCTTGTATGTACCTGTCAGAATAAAAGGCAAAGATAACAGGTTTAGGGAACCTTGGTTTATGAGAGGTATTGTGAAATTGGTTAAGGAGGTGAATTGTAGGTATAGTCAAGTAGGGACAAATGTGATACTTGGGGAGTATACAAAAAGCAAGAGAACACTTAAGAAAGAGGTTATGACCTGGATGAGGAAGTGGAGGGATGGGTTAGTAACTTTGCTGATGACACAAAGGTTGGGGGTGTTGTAGATAGTGTCAGAGGTTACAACAGGACATTGATAGGATGGAAAACTAGGCTGAGAAGTGGCAGATGGAGTTCAACTGAGGTAAGTGTGAGGTGATTCATTTTGGTAGGTCAAGTATGATGGTAGAATATAGTATTAATGGTAAGACTCTTGGCAGTGTGGGGAATCAGAGGGATCTTGGGGTCTGAGTCCATAGGACGCTCAAAGCAGTTACGCAGGTTGACTCTGTGGTTAAGAAGGCATACAGTGTGTTGGCCTTCATCAATCGTGGAATTGAATTTAGGAGCTGAGAGGTAATGTTGCAGCTATATAGGACCCTGGTCAGACCCCATTTGGATTACTGTGCTCAGTTCTGGTCACCTCACTACAGGAAGAATGTGGAAACCATAGAAAGGGTGCAAAGGAGATTTACAAGGATGCTGCCTGGATTGGGTGGCATGCCTTATGAAAACAGGTTGAGTGAACCTGGCCTTTTCTCCTTGGAGTGACGGAGGATGAGAAGTGTCCTGATAGAGGTGTATAAGATGATAAGAGGAATTGATCTTGTGGATAGTCAGAGGTTTTTTCCCAGGGCTGATATGGCTGCCACAAGAGGCACAGGTTTAATGTGCTTGGGAGTATGTACAGAGGAGATGTCAGGTGTAAGTCTTTTACGCAGAGAGTGGTGAGTGTGTGGAGAGGGCTGCCGGCAATGGTGATGGAGGCGGATATGGTAGGGTCTTTTAAGAGACTTTTGGATAGGTACATGGAGCTTAGAAAAATAGAGGGCTATGGGTAACCCTAATAATTTCTAAGCTAGGGACAACTTTGTGGGTCAAATGGCCTGTATTGTGCTGTAGCTTTTCTATATTTCTATGTTTCTAAAGAAATCAGAAGAGCTAAAAGAAGGCTTGAGGTTACTCTAGCAGTCAAAGTGAAGGAAAATCCTAAGGACTTCTACAGATATGTTCAGAGCGAAAGGATTGTAAAGGACAAAATTGGTCTTCTGGAAGATCAGAATAATAATTTATGCGTGGAGCCTAAAGAAATGGGAAATCCTAAGTGGATTTTTTGCATCTGTATTTACTCAGGAGACAGACGCAGAGTCTACAGAATTGAGGGAAAGCAGCAGCAAGGTCATGGTCCCTATACAGATTACAGAGGAGAGGAGGTGTTTGCTGTCTTGAGGCAAATTAGGTTGACAAATCCCGGAAGTATGACAAGATGTTTCCTCAGATTTTGTGGGAGGCAAGTGCAAAAATTGCAGGGGCTCCAGCAGAGATGTTTAAATCATCCTCAGTGACAACTGAGGTGTCAGAGCACTGGAGGAAAGCTAATGTTGTTCCACTCTTGAAGAAAGGCTCTAAGAATAATCCAGAAGCTTGACATCAGTAGTGGGAAAGTTTTTGGAAGGTATTTTAAGGGACCAACTATATAAGTATTTGGATAGACAGGGACTAATAAGGGATAGTCAGCGTGGCTTTGTGCATAGTAATTCATGTCTAATTAATCTTATAGAGATTATCAAAGATGTTACCAGGAAAAGGGATGAAGGCTAGGCAGTGGATATTATCTATGTGGACTTCAGCAAGGCACTTGACAAGATCCTGCATGGGAGGTTGGTTAAGAAAGTTAGTTGCATGGCATTCAAGATGAGGGAGTAAATTGGATTAGACAGGAGCTTTGCAGGGAAAGTGAGAGAGTGGTAATAGATGGTTGCCACTATCCTGGAGGCCTGTGACTAGTGCAGTGCCGTAGGGATCAGTGCTGGGTCTGTCGCTGTTTGTCATCTATATCAATTATCCAGATGATACTGTGGTTAAATGGATTGGCAATTTTGTGGATGACACCAAAATTGGTGGTGCAGTGGACAGTGAGGAAAACTATCAAAGCTTGCAGCAGTTTCTGGACCAATTGGAAAAATCGGCTGAAAAACGACAGATGGAATTTACTACAGATAAGCATGATGCATTGCACCTTGGGAGGACCAGCCAAGCTCGGTCTTTCACAGTGTGCAGTAGGGCACTGAAGAGAGCATAGAACAAAGGGATCCAGGAATACAGATCCATACTTCCCTGAAAGTGGCATCACAGGTGGATCAAGTCAATAAAGAAATCCTTTGGCACATTGGCCTTCATAGATCAAAGTATTGAGCACAGGAAGTGGGATGTTATGTTGAAGTTATATAAGATGTTAGTGATGCTTACAGAAAAGATGTAATTAATGTTGAAAGAGTACAGAGAAAACTTACAAGGATGTTCCCAGGACTGGAGGACCTGGATTATAAGGAAAGACTGAATAGGTTAGAACTTTATTCCCTAGAATGTTAAAGATTGAGAGGAGATTTGATAGAGGTGTACAAAAATTATGAAGGGTATAAATAGCGTAAATGCAAGCAAGCCTTTTTCACGGGGGAGGGGCGGTGAGACTAAAACTAGAGGTAAGGGTTAAAGGTGAAAGGTGAGATATTCAAAGGGAACATGAGGGGAAACTTCGTCACGCAGTTGGTGGAAGTGAGGAGCTGCCAGCGCAAGTGGCGAATGCAATTTTGATTTCAACATTTAAGAGAAGTTTGGATAGGCACGTGGATGGGATGGGTAGTCCGGGTGCAGTTCGATGGGACTATGCAGATTAATGGTTTGGCATGGACTAGGTAAGACAGTGCTCCTTCTGTGCTGCAGTTTTCTATGTCTCTCTGACTGTATGACCCTAAACAAAATGCACTTTGGAGTACAACACCACTACTTCTTGAAGAGTCTACCCCATATATCAATAAAAGTCTAAACCTGCATACTTCTGCTCCAAGGACCCAGGTGTAAAAGATTTCACTATTTCATTAGTGCATATTAGGGAATGAAATAGCATTTACTTTGCTTTTATAAAGAGAATAGAATCCATTATTAATATTTCCATTTTCTATTTGTTAGAAGCTGACAGCATTCATCAGGAATTATTTTGAGTAACATCTGATCTGGTAAAGTCCTAATGAAGGTTCTTGGCTGACTGCTTATTCCTCTCCATGGATGCTGTCTGGCCTGCTGAGTTCCTCCAGTGTTTCGGGTGTGTCGATCTGGATTTCCAGCATCTGTACAATTTCTTGTGTTTTTAATTATTTTGAGTAATGGCTATTCAGAACAATGAATGATACTGACACAATGCAGAGAATGAGATGAGCATTCAGTGGTCGGCCTGTCTGCAGATAATCAACCAGGTTGTGTGAAATGTTTCAAAGTGACTGGAACTAAGAGTTTATTACTAATTTGCATAAAATTCACAGACAAAAGAAAAACGAAATTATATGTTCCAAGTTATTTTATCAGCATCATATCCTGGGCAAAAGGATCTGTTGGAACAAAGCCTTCTTTTCTGCCTTGGAACCTACTAGCATATCAGTGATGTATATACACACACACATGCAGAAGATCCTCTTTGTGTAGCAAACCCAACAAGAACACCTTTGAAGCATCCATAGCAAGAAGATAATAACTGTATAAGCCACATTAGTACTCACCAGAAGTTGCTACTATAGCTAACACGCACTATCTTGACCCAACAAGCTTCTAAAGGAAAGTGCATAAAGTAGATAAATCATGGAAAGGCTGGCCCATACTATTTCCTAATTGGACAAGTGTGATACAAGTGAAGAAAGGAAGTTCACAAAGAACATTGCTCAAGCATTGTTATCATCTGTGTATATTCCATGGGTTTGATAGGCTAGTGGGCCACAAACATAGAACTGTTGGAGCTTTGAGTGTTATATTAAGCTCAAATATTTATCACGTTGATGATGTGTGCATTTAAAGACAGGTATTTGATTACATAGCAGACAAAAAGAAATTGGAGCTCTGTAAAAGCATTTCCAAATTGAGATCTTCTTACATGGACTTCACTGAATGTGTTTTGATTGAATATCAGGCCAGATCATGCAGTATTGGTCCACTACTGAATCACTGCCCTTAACCTGGGACAGATGTGCATTGTCTGGTGGATGCCCAAATCATGGCTTAGGTGAAGCTTTCTCCTGTCAAAAACATCACTGATTTTGGTCAGTTTTACACACCTCTGAGATTCAGACATTTATAATCCATTAAAATTGAAGCAAGTAATTCAAACAAAATTGCCACTGTAATTATAATTTCTCAACCAATTAATTCCTTCCCTATTGCAACCACAAGATTTCACTGTAGCAAAACATATTTGGACCTCATTCAAAGGCTTTCTAATACCTGTGATAAATAATGTTCACATCCGGGAAGGAATTTGAAAGTACAGTGTACATTGAAAGTGTTTCTTTTAAACTTCCTATGATACTAAAGGAGAATATCACATCCGTATTGCAATCCTCCTGTTCCCGGCAGCATATTCTTTTTCACATAACCATCAGCACACTTTTTACTCTTTTACTACTTAGAGACACAACAGATGCTAATTAAAAGTTTTTGGCATCTGGAAAGAAATGGGAGTACCCAATGGCCAACCAGAGGAGAATGGAGAAACTCAACACAGATAAACACGAGATCAGGAAAAAACCCAGACCGCTAGCAGCACCAAATGGGTGCCACTCTACTGGCCTTAGCACCAGAGCAGAGGTATATATACTGGTAAAATGGGAAGATTTATGTGTCAATGAAAGATAAGGCAGTAAGGTAAGAAGTTATATTTACATTCTGGTAGAAAGTGTAATTATGGATCTATTTCTTTCAGAGTAGTAACCGACCCCATGCTTCGCACCACATCTGGATCTGTTGTCTACACATGTACATTGCTCTCTCACTCTCACTGCAACGTGAATACACCAATTATATCCATCTCCTGCATGTGTGCTTTTATTTAAATAACATGTAGTTGAGCACAGACACAACAGAAAGAATAGGATTCAGTTACAAATTTAAGAGATTCAATTTTTCAAAGTTTAAGTTTAATATATTTGACTGTTTTTATATATAAATTAACTAAAATTACACTTCACAGAGTTTCTGTATCTGTTTGAAATCACAAGAAGGTGCCTTACTTGAATTTAAGATAACACTCTAGATATCACTCATACTATAAGCACTGACATCTTATATTACCTCACGACATAATTTAACCCATCTTGCCCATACTAACTTCTAGAGCAATTCCACCAGTTCCACTCCCCTCCTTATTTCTCTGCAATCTACTCTCCCTCTCTGATGCTCTGATTTTCCTACCTCCTTCCCTCCCTCACAACTCATGGTAGACCTTTTATCTACCAACCAACGTATCTTTGGCATGAGGGAGAAAATGGGAGCACAAGGATGTAACTCACATGATCTTAGGGAAGAACATAAAAATTCCACACAGGCAACACCCAAGGTCAAAACCAAACTCATGTCATTGAAGCAATGATGTTACAGTATTAACTTAAAAGCTGCTATGTTACTTTGTGGACCAAAAAATTATTTATCCTGGTTCTTCTTCAATGGTTCTAACTGTAAGCTTATGTACGGATGACTTTTTCACACAGTAATTCTCTGCAAGTTGATTGAACTTTCTGAACTCTGCATATTTTACTATAAACAGGACCCAATTCTCTCCTGTGGAATTCATACTTCCTCCCACATTTCCAATGCACGGATCCTTGGGGTTTCTTTGGCCCTGGGTTGTAGTATTTTCTGCTACCCCCAGAGATTTTTTTGGCTTACATGCTGCCCTCACATTCCATTCTGTTGACACAAGTTTAACCATCAACCTTTTAGCTGTATGACAAAATTAATACTTCTTTCCCTCAGGTTAAGTTTGTTTCTCAGAAGAACCTTTCTCGTACTCTTCATTCCAAATACTTGCCAAGTATTTCTTTCAGCATAATTACTTAAATCCCACAACATTCAGAGTGTTTTAATAATGAGGTTATTTTGATTCACCAACAACATAACATTACAGTTGACCAAGCTCAGAAAATGTCCACAACACAAGTGTTATCATGTACCTAACATATTCTTTGGCACAATTTGCCCAAGATTTCATGTGCTTCAACCCTGAAACAACAATAAATATTGCCGCCTGGTGTTGTTATTTCATTTTCTGATTCAACATCATCACTTCAGCATACTTCTTCCAAACTTATGTAAATAACTCGGGTTTCTGCAGCATTTCATAATGCACTTTGAGACTCCATACATTACCTTTCGACTTTTCCTTGATCGCCATTTCAGCCCATGCTCGCTCAAAGAACAATTCTATTTCCTTGCTAAATTTCCATGTAATCCATTCTGTCCACATTCCCATCAAATTCCACTCCCCCTACCCAGATTTTTATAATAATAGAAAGATACAGCATGGGAACAAACTTTTCTGCTCATAAAATTCATGAGGACCATCAAGCACCTATTTTTACAGTAACCCTCCCCTAATCCATTTTGTTTTCCCCACATTCCCATTATCTCCACCAGATTCTACTACATAGCTACCCTTTACAGAGCAAGTAACTAGCCAATTAAAATACCAACCTCCAGTTTTGGGATGCTGGCGGAAAGTGTCACAGGCAGAATGTGCAACCACAACACAAATATCACCTGAGGTCAGGATTAAACCCGGACCACTGACGCCATAAAGCAGTGGTTCTTGTTCACACACGAGGGACAATTTAGAGCGACCAGTTAACAACTCAACTCTTCAACTATCCAACTTCACTAAGTCAACTTGCAAACAGTTATGGAAGTATTTTCAAGCAACAGGATCAAATCTAAGTTATTCACCAAACAAAGCAAGAGTTGGGTTAAACAATCACATCACTGCTATCCTGTATTGATTTCTCCTACTAGTCAAGGTTTGTTATAAAACAAAATAACTACTAAAACTCAAACATTTTATAAACTGGTTCCTCAGAGATACACCTAATAACACCATGATAGAATACAATTAAGCAAACATAGCCAGTCATTACATTATTTACTCAGTTGGAGTCATAGATCTCTTTTACAACTTCAGTAATTATATCTACACCCTATGCTGCTCTTCAGTGACATTACATACTCTAGAAGCGCAGGGCAAAAATAAATTCCAGTAATTTATGCTGGAAGTGGTTTAAACCTCAATTATTCACCCCTGGTAAATTTGCCATTGTGTAATTCCTTATTGCATGTTTTCATCATGACTCTGTCAGTACTAGATCAGTCAGTGGGGCTGTATCATCCTGTAAAAGTCTGATGACAGCTAGTAGTTCAGACTGCTGACGACCTCGGAGTCTGGCAGGCCTGGTGGTGGACTTACTGCATATGACAACAGTATTGCAGGCCTGGCTGCGGACTTCACCACCTTACTGCATATGACAACTGTATAGGCCAAATAATTAGCTGATTGACACAACTATAGAAACATCTGCAGGATAAACGTTGGTTTCCTAAAACAGAGCACGTGGGACTCTTTGAAATGAGTGCTACTCCCCGAGATGGAATCCTGAACAGTCCTAATAATCTGCTGAAAGGCAGATTGTCAGCGTGTTGGGAAGTACACTTTACCTCCTGCAACTCAGCCTTACTTCCTGCGACGATGTCCCAGCTTCTACTGCTGCACCCAAATACAAGCTGTTGCTGCTCTGGCTGGAGTGGAATGGGAAGATCAGGAGTCCATATTTAGACAAGAAATTGGTCACCATTCCCTGGACGAGCACCACAGACTTTTTCATAGCTCCATTTTAGGTTGTGTTGGACTCATTCATGCTCCTTGACACTGCAAAACTGTAACTGTCTGTAAGTAGGTTTCAAGGATTTGGATCAATGGTGGTTAAAGAATACTTCAATGATACAAGCTTACAAACACACAATTTATTAGAATATTAACAAAGCAATGTTACTAAGCTGTGAGTAAAGCAACAATTCTCAGGATCTTCCGCCCATCAGGGATTCTAGAACCATGGTTAGTCTGGACAGCTTGCAGATCCTACCACAGCATTAATCTCAATCTGAGGAGAAGTCCAGTGAACTCACTTTAGCTCCTACTTATGTAGTTAAAAGAGAGCCCATGCGTTATTCCTAATTTCACATGCATTTAGCAAGCCAACTAAAAAAAAGTCTCTTACCCTTCTTGCCATGAACAGGAGCTGGTCTTAATCACCTCCCTGCCATAAATATGTTTATCTTATCTTACTACATCACGACATGTTTCACAGATAACTGACACAAACCCTCATACTTTATTTGTTCTTCAAGTTCCTCGTGACAGTAGAATACGTCCTGTAAACAATTATGTCCACATTGCTGAATCAAGTCCACTAATGGAGCTAACTATGGATCTGAGCATTCTAGTGATGGCAATACTTACATACTTTGCCAGAATTGGCGTCCAGGTCTGCAGACTCAGAATGAAGAAATCTTTCCAAAGTCCCAGGCAGACTTCGGGCTTGGATCAAAAAGGTACCGACTGAATCATAAAGGCAAAAATCCATCCAGTGGAGCTGTCAAGGGTATCAAAGTGCCAAGTCTGCTAATGTTGTCTCCTAGCGGCCATAGTTTAGTATTATTAGAAACAATTGTCACTAAGTGTATCAAACAAAAACTGCACATCCCACTGACAGAGATCTGGGCTTCAAAATCCTAGAGTAATATCCTGCTTCAATCAGAAATTAAGCCAATTTTTTAAATGATGCCTTGAAATCTGTTGATGCTTGTGGATCTGACTGATGTTCAGAAATAATTCCCTGCACTTGACCCACATGATGTACAATTTCATGCACACAGCTCAGAGTGGAGAGCAAGCAAGCATTATACACAAGTACTAGGACATGAGAAATGCAGGGAATATGTGAATCAATAGCACATTTAGTGCATTGCCCACATTGATTTGCAAATGATGAATCATGAATCATGAAGGACATGTATCAAAGTGCAAAACAAAATGTACTGATTTAAATTTCTTTGGCCGTGTCTATAAATTGGGCAATTTACAGTACATTCTACCAAACCATCGACCTCGTGATCTACGCAAATGTTAGATACAGCTACTACACTGGGTGTTTTGCTTTTTATCTTACTTCATTATTCTGTTTCAGCTCCAGTTTATCATTGTCATGCCCAAACCGGAGACTGCTGAATCCACAGTCAAAACTGATGTGAAGTCAGAAGAGTCTGCAGATGCTGAAATCTGCAACAAACAGTGAGCTGGACATTCAGTGTTGAGTCCCTTCATCTGACTGCTGAGGTATAAATGATTAAGTTTGATATCCATACAAAAAAATGCCTTCTATAATTTTGTAATCAGCATAAAATGGTTATCAACTCAGCATAATTTATGACCTAGCCTAAGCAAGCTTTAACAAACAGTTCAGGTTTACCATTCCTTTGTCTTTATCTTCTGGTATGTTCAAATAAAGGAATGTAAACTGACAATTGATCTATATCACACTGTTAGCTTAGATCAACCCAAGTCCAATCTAGGCTGACATTTCTGCACTTTAATGGAAGTGGATTCTGATGTATTTCAAATGAAAGAACTCCTATTTATCAGCTTAGATGAATAATTTTACTTAAGGAACTTGAAGCTTTCACACGGTACTGGTTGACAGTCATTTCTCCATTCTGCCAATGTCATACTGAGCTTCGGAAAATAAGAACACAAGAAAATAAGTGCAGAAGTAAATCACTTGCTCCTCAGTCCTGACCTACCAATTAATATGATCAAGGCTGATCTCCCCCAGTCCTTTACTCCTCTTCAGTACCAGTTCACTATAGCCCTCAATCCCCTAATTATTTAAAACTGTACTTCTCTTCCATCTTCAAATGCCCTCATTGACCAAGCTGCCATAATGCTCCAGGGTTATTTATGTTCTTTGCTATACGTAGGATACCACTATTTGAGAAAAGACCATTGCATTTATCTAAACAGCAAAATTATTTATTGGATATGAATTGCATGGGGACATGCTGAAGAGGTGATATGGTATTCTCTCAATTGCTACAATCATAGTTTATGACATTCAGATTGATTGCTGAAACTCAACCCAAGCAGCACTGTAACAAAAAATGTAAGCTGTTGGAAATGCACAGCAGATGAGGCAGCCTTCATCGCAATGATGGATATGCGAGATCAGAGACCGGCTCGATAGGAAAGTGCATTGAGGATGTTACCATGATTGAATAGTACACTGCCAGGGCAAACCAGAAACCATGGCTGACTGCAGAGGTTCACACACTGCTTAAGGAGCAGGACGCTGTCTTCAGATTGGGGGACAGGATAACTCTAAGGTGAGCAAGAGCCATGCTCTCACATGATATCAGGAAGGCAAAACAAGACACCAGGGACACGCAGCGCATGTGGCAAAATTACAAGTGCACCTTGCATGTCAATGACAGCGACACCTCCCTTCCTGATAGGCTGAATGCTTTCTATGTATGATTTGACCAATTGAATGAAGTGACATTGAGGAAAGCCCCCCTCTTTTCCTGAGGAACAGGCACCCTGTTTGGCTGCAGCTGAGCTCAGGAGCACCCTAGCCTGTGCAAGCCCACCCAATGCTGTAGGGCCAGACATCATACCTGCTCAGGGACTGAGGGACTGTATGGCCTAGCTAACAGAGGTCTTAATGGACATCTTTAATATTTCTCTGAAACAGTCCACCGCCCCGGCAGGTTTCAAGGCTGTCACCATTATTTGGGTGATTAACGCCCAGTGGCACTGAATTCAACAATCATGAAGTGTTTCGAGTAGCTGATAATGGATCATATAAAATCCCACTTTCCAGTTTGCCTACCACTCAAATGATACCTCGTACACTAGGATGTCGTCCATCTAATTCAGCTCAGCGTTTAACACGATCATTCCTCGCAGGCTGGTTAATAAATTGTCCTCATTGGGACTCAACCCCCCCCCCCCGTAACTCCGTAACTGGATACAGGTGGCTCCCCTTTTCCGAATGTTCGCTTTACAACACCTCGCTGTTACAAAAGACCTACATTAGTTACCTGTTTTCACTAACAGAAGGTGTTTTCACTGTTACAAAAAAAGGCAGCGCACGCCCCGAGCAGCCAAGCTCCTCCCCCGGAACTGCATTCTAGCCGCCATAGCTTAGACACGGACTTTATCTTGATTTATTTTGTGCATCGGTTAGCAAGATGAGTTCTAAGGTATTGGAAAAGCCTAAAAGAGCTTGCAAGGGTGTTACACTTGCGTAAAACTAGACCTAATTAAGCATTTTGATCGTGGTGAACGAAGGAAGGATGATGTCCGCTCGTTGAACTTGCCTACGTCCACCATTCGCACTACAGTATTTATATGCAGAGAGAAAGAATCTTGAAAGCTGCTGATGTTACTGGTGGTTCTGCTGGTAGCAAAGTGCTCTCTTTTAGTTGACATCCAGTAATGGATAAAATGGAAAGTCTATTGCTTGAGTGGATTGATGGGTGTACAAAGCGTGGTGTTCCGTTAAGTTATCTTATACTTAAGGAAAAATCAGTCAGTCTTTTTAATAAGCTGAAACAGAAAATACTGGACGATAGTGATGAAAGTGTTGTGAAAGTGAAATTTAAAGGTAGCAATGGGTGGTTTGATTGGTTTCTGAGACGAGGGCAGCTTCACAGCTTAAAGTTTACCAGAGAGAGTGCTTCAGCTGATACTGAAGCTGCCGAAAAGTTCCCAACAGAACTAAAGAAAATAATTACAGAAGGTGGTTATTTGTATAAGTAAGTGTTTAACTGTGACGAAACCGCAATTTATTAGAAAAAATTGCCGAGCACCCCAACCTCCGACGACTCAGTCTAACACACCATCATCAGTGTGCTTGCTGTCTTCCCGATTCCGGTAAGTGAAACTACACTGTACATACATTATTTCTACTTAGAACCATAGAACCATAGAAACTACAGCACAGAAACAGGCCTTTTGGCCCTTCTTGGCTGTGCCGAACCATTTTCTGCCTAGTCCCACTGACCTGCACATGGACCCCATATCCCTCCATACACCTCCCATCCATGTATCTGTCCAATTTATTCTTAAATGTTAAAAAAGTACCCACATTTACCACCTCGTCTGGCAGCTCATTCCATACTCCCACCACTCTCTGTGTGAAGAAGCCCCCCCTAATATTCTCTTTAAACTTTTCCCCCCTCACCCTTAACCCATGTCCTCTGTTTTTTTTCTCCCCTTGCCTCAGTGGAAAAAGCCTGCTTGCATTCACCCTATCTATACCCATCATAATTTTATATACCTCTATCAAATCTCCCCTCATTCTTCTATGCTCCAGGGAATAAAGTCCTAACCTATTCAACCTTTCTCTGTAACTGAGTTTCTCAAGTCCCGGCAACATCCTTGTAAACCTTCTCTGCACTCTTTCAACCTTATTTATATCCTTCCTGTAATTTGGTGACCAAAACTGAACACAATACTCCAGATTCGGCCTCACCAATGCCTTATACAACCTCATCATAACATTCCAGCTCTTATACTCAATGCTTTGATTAATAAAGGCCAATGTGCCAAAAGCTCTCTTTACGGCCCTATCTACCTGTGACGCCACTTTTAGGGAATTTTGCATCTGTATTCCCAGATCCCTCTGTTCTACTGCACTCCTCAGTGCCTTACCATTAACTCCGTATGTTCTACCTTGGTTTGTCCTTCCAACGTGCAATACCTCACACTTGTCTGTATTAAACTCCATCTGCCATTTTTCAGCCCATTTTTCCAGCTGGTCCAAGTCCCTCTGCAGGCTCTGAAAACCTTCCTCACTGTCTACTACACCTCCAATCTTTGTATCATCAGCAAATTTTCTGATCCAATTTACCACATTATCATCCAGATCATTGATATAGTTGACAAATAACAATGGACACAGCACTGATCCCTGTGGCACACCACTAGTCACAGGCCTCCACTCAGAGAAGCAATTCTCTACTACCACTCTTTGGCTTCTTCCATTGAGCCAATGTCTAATCCAATTTACCATCTCTCCATAGCGACTGAATTTTCCTAACTAACCTCCCATGCGGGACCTTGTCAAAGGCCTTACTGAAGTCCATGTAGACAATATCCACTGCCTTCCCTTCATCCACTTTCCTGGTAACCTCCTTGAAAAACTCCAATAGATTGGTCAAACATGACCTACCACACACAAAGCCATGTTGACTCTCCCTAGTAAGTCCCTGTCTATCCAAATGCTTGTAGTTTCTGTCTCTTAGTACTCCCTCCAATAACTTACCTTCTACCGACGTTAAACTTACTGGCCTATAATTTCCTGGATTACTTTTCGATCCTTTTTTAAACAACGGAACAACATGAGCCACTCTCCAATCCTCCGGCACCTCACCTGTAGATAGCGACATTTTAAATATTTCTGCCGGGGCCCCTGAAATTTCAACACTAGTCTCCTTCAAGGTCCGAGGGAACACCCTGTCAGGTCCCGGGGATTTATCCACTTTAATTTTCCTCAAGACAGCAAGGACCTCCTCCTTTTCGATCTGTACAGTTTCCATGATCTCACTACTTGTTTCCCTTAATTCCATAGACTTCATGCCAGTTTCCTTAGTAAATACAGATGCAAAAAACCTATTTAAGATCTCCCCTATTTCCTTTGGTTCTGCACATAGCTGACCACTCTGATCTTCAAGAGGATCAATTTTATCCCTTACAATCCTTTTGCTCTTAATGTACCTGTAAAAGCTCTTTGGATTATCCTTCACTTTGACTGCCAAGGCAACCTCATGTTACTTTATATAGGCCGTGTATTTTTGTGTGTTATTTGATATGATTTGGCAGCTTCATAGCTTAAAGGTTACTGGAGAGACTGTTTCTGCAACGTAGTGAGATTTTCGCTACACTAGTGCTGCAATGATGCTGAAAAATATTTCTACTTTATATAGGCTGTGTAGTTTTCATATCATTCCTGCTTTTACTATATGTTACTGTTATTTTAGGTTTTGTGTGTTATTTGGCATGATTTTGTAGGTTATTTTTTGGGTCTGGGAACGCTCACAAATTTTTCCCATATTAAAAAATGGTAATTGCTTATTCACTTTACGACATTCTGGCTTATGAGCCATTTCATAGGAACACTCTACCTTCGGATAGCAGGAGAAACCTGTATTGGACTTCTTGGTGGAAGGACCCCAGTCAGTCCAAGTTGGCAGCAACATCTCAAGCTCCATCCCACTGAGCACTGGTGCTCCCCAGGGCTGTGTGCTCATTCCGCTGCTATTCACACTGCTGACTCATGACTGCACTGCCAGATCCAACTCAATCCTCACCATCAAGTTCACTGATGATACTTCAGTGGCTGGCTTCATCTGCAACAGTAATGAGTTGGCATGCAGAGAGGAGGTAGAGAGGCTTGCCAAATGGTGTGATAAAACAACCTGACTCTCAACATGGAGAAGTGAAAGAGACAATTGTAGACTTCCAGAAGGCACAGGCTGATCACTCTCCATTGCACATCGATTTCTCTGCCATGGAGATAGTGAAGAGCACAAAGAACCTTGGTGTGCAAATAATGGATGATATAACCTGGACCCACAGCAGCTCCTCAGCAGTCAAGAAGGCACAGCAGTGTCTACACTTTTTGAGGAGATTGAGGTATGCAACACTCGCCCCCCTCATTCTAGCAACTTTCTACAGGAGCACCATCAAGCCTACCCTGATTGGCTGCATTATTGTGTGGTATGGAAACTGCAAGACACTACAGAGAGCAGTAAAAACTGCTGAGAGGAATATCAAAGTCTCCCTCCACCCCTATTTGTGACATTTACCGGAAACGTTGCAGACGAAGGCCCAAAGCATTTTTGTGGATCCCTACCACCCATCCCACTATCTCTTTGACCCTCTACCATCAGGAAGGAGGTACAGAAGCATCAGGACCAGGACTGCCAGACTGGGTAACAGCTTCTTCCCTCAGGCTCTGAGGCTAATGAATACTCTACCACCACAGAGGTCTCGTAATTAGGACAGCGAGCTGTTTATGTACTGTGTACTCTTTACTGTTCACCTGTGCTGTACCTCAGTATATGCATTTTGAATTATATTTTATTAACTTATTTAGAGTATAAGATTTTGGTTTTTGTGCTTTGTGTGATATATGTTATGTCAGTTCACCGTGGTCCAGAGGAACATTTTTTTGTTTGGTTGTATCTACAGTCTGATGACAATAAACTCGAAATTAAACTTGACGTAGACAGAAACATTTACTTTTCCAGTCAAGGAATTATCATCAAATCTTTCTCAGTTCTGATGGAATGTCACTGACAGACATTTCTTGACCTACAAAGAATTTCAGAATTTTCTGTTTTCTCCTCTCTGCTTACCAGCATCTGCAGTATTTTGCCTTTGTCGGCACTTAGTATAAGTGTAAAAATACCCTTTGGCTCTTGCCTCTATTTTATCATGAGTATATTGCGCATGACGTTGTCCGTAGTCAAATAAAGAGAATATTTATTTTAATATTGTGTTTAGTGACTATGAGAAAGATTTCAAAAATGAATTTCCCCACCGTCACAGTCAAAATTTACCCTGCATTGTAAATATGGTACATCAAAATTGAACAATCCTTTCCATTTCTAATTGTTGATGGGAAAAGAGCAACCAAATATTGTGACAGCAAGAAAAAAATTGTGAAAATATAATATGGGCCTAATACAATACGAAACAAATGTACACTATTTTCTGAATTTTCTATTATAAAATGCAGTCGCACTCAATTATATTTTTAAACCTAATATAAATGGAGATAAACATCTGACTGGGAAGTTGATAGGACAAATCATTAAATCAGTGAAATTGATTTGACCTGGAACTCTTTATATTGAGCTAATAGTGCTTTAATTGCTATACAGCCAGTTATTAGCATGTTAATGGCAGATTCACATTCATATGCTAATGAAATATTGACATTCACATGTTAATGACGATTCACCTTCACATGTTAATGGAGATTCATGTTCATGTGTTAATGGCGATTCACATTCACAGCTCAGCATCAAATGATGCAGTCTTTGCCCACATGCACCACAACCCACACAACATTTAGACAATGGGTTTTAAAAGGCAAGTATGTGCCACAGTAAGTATATCCAACAAGGGAAACTCTAATTACTTATATCAAAATTCAATGTAATCCTCTGCCATCAATATTCTGGGGGTCACCATCAACCAGAAACTCAGCTAGACCAGGTATCTATTAGTAATTGATAATATTATTGTCACATGTTCTGAGACACAGAGAAAAACTTTTTTTGCATGCCATTCACACAGATCATTTTAAAAAACATCAGTACATTGAGATAGAATAAAGAGAAAAGCAATAACAGATTGCATAACATTGTATACAAATACAGAAAATGTGTAGCTCGGGTAGATAACAAAGGGCAAGAGCCATGAAGAGGTAGATTAATTCATCTTTATTGTATAAAACATCCATTAGAGAGACTTATGACAGTGGAATAGAAGATGTCCTTGATTCTGGTGGTGTGTTAGGCATGGTCTGGAGTTATGATATAGCAAGTATTAATTTCAGCAGCAAAATAGTTGTGACATATCTAGTCTCGTGGCATAGTGGGTAGTGCTTGTCGCTCTCACTTTCAGCTTCCATCACTGGCTAAAGGTCTTGCAAGAAGGAGAGCTGAATGTGCAAGTCTCTCCCTGCCAGTACATACAGCAAGCCTCATGTCGCACTTCCACACTGGCAACACACGGAAACTGAACTCCTTTCAGACTCAAGCTGAATGACAGAGGACGGGGAGAGGTTGGGCCCCTGCACACATAGCACGAAGACCCATCAGTGTGTGGACGTGCCCTGCTGCTCATGAACAGGATCCCCATCTGTGGGTAAACAGCCTCACTGCCTTGTGGGTAGCCTCGGAAGAGACAAAGGCCACAGGAGGAAACCCAGAGAGCAGATCCTGAGTGGAGCCCCTAAGGCTCTGGACGTCATTAAACATCCTTCCAGCAGCTCCTGCAGCCAAACTGGTGCCAACTGTATTGCTTTATAAGCTTTCCTTTGGACTACATTGGTGAGGCTGAGAGGGGGATCTTGATGACTGGGCATCTCAGGATCTCCATACCTTCTGCGCAGGCTTGTGATGATGATTATCATCACCCATCGTCTTTCAAGATAGACAGATGCCAACCATCATCAATTTCAACAGCAAGCAATCTTCAGACATGAACGCAGATTGTAGTTTAAGATGCAGCCCAAAGCAACAGTCTTCCTGGAGCTGCAGACTGCTGTTGATTGCAAACCAGGAAACATCTATTCACCAAAGGTGTCTGCATATGCTTGAATGCAGTTGCAGTGCCTGTGGGGATTAAAATTCATTTTGGGTGTCTGGAGTGTGGGTGTGAAGAAGGAGGTGTTTGAAAACTATATGTAATTCAAAGGAAGCATTGTAGATACACCATAACTATAGGATTATTCTGCCATCACCTTTCATCTTTAGCATATAGAATATCATGTAATATTGGACCAGTCAGGCCTCTTCTTGTAAGAGTGTCCCCTGTATGATTTCTTCTTGAATGGCTGAATAAATAACTTCTACATCCACCAGCTTCAGTGTCTCTCCAGTGACTTTGCTCACAGTCACAACATGGTGCATGTTTTTAAGCTTTTGCAGCTTCTGTCTAACAAAGGGGGGAGAAGAGAGAATGTCTAATGTGGGTGGGGTCTTTGATTATGTTGGCTGCTTTTCCCAAGGCAACAGGCAAGGTAGGCATAGTCCAAGGAGGAGAGACAGGTTTTCATGATGGACTGAGCTGTGTCCACAACTCTGCTATTTCTTGTGGTCTTGGAAAACAGTTGTCATATGAAGCAGTGGTGCACAGATAGATTGCTTTCTAAGGTGTACCTATCAAAAACTGGTGAGGGTCAACAGGGGCATATTGAATTTCCTTAGCCTTTTGAGAAAGTAGAGTGTCAGAGTGCTTTCTTTTCCATTGTGTCTATATGCTTAGATCAGGACAAGCTATTGATAATGTTTAAACCTCAGAATATGAAGCTCTCAACTCTCTTGACTTCAGAACTATTAATGTAAACAGGAGAATGTGCACATCCCCTCCTTTCCTGAAGTCAATAACCAGTCTTTTCTTTTGCTTACTGAGGGAAAACTTGTCTTGACGCCATGTCACTAAGCTCTGTCTATCTCCCTCTATTCCAAATTGTCAGCACCAGAAGTTAGAGGCTGGGTATTCTCCACTAAATGTCTCTCCTTTGACACCATTTGGTTTTTCCACAATCTACAAAGAAAATGTCAGAAGTAGGATGGCATGTTCTCCGCTTGATTGGTTCAATGGTGAAGAAGCCTAACACTAACCAGAAAAAAAAATCAGCTCAATGGTACCCTAAATGTTCATGACCTTTTCCAGAAATAGTGTGCAAAATGCATTGCCATGATTCATCCAGGCTCCTCCAAGTAAACCTCCCAAGTCTGTGACCTCTAAAATAAGTTCCCAAAATTGTACAAAGCAGCACAAGTGCCTGAGTCGGGAGTTAAGAGGGGGTTTGTAAAGAGGCAGTCTACATTGAGTCCGAGCACTGGGAACAGATGGAGAAGGATCCAAAACCTGGCAAGAGTAGCAAAATCGAGTTTAGGTGCGGAAGTACAGCAAAAATAGTCATCCAGGACCAATGTGACTTCAGTGGCACTAGATAAAGCAGATTTTTTGGACTACTTGATGTTATTCCTTTGAATCCTTAAGCACATTTCTTTTAACACAGTTTTACATGTTATGCAGCAGTGACCTTAAAGAGAGTAGGGTGGTAGGGAACTATTGATATTGTATTATACTGCTGCCTTATTATTGTCACATGTACCGGGATACGTACATTGAAAAGCTTGTCTGGTATACTGTTCATATAAATCAAATCATTACACAGTGCACTGAGGCAGAACAAGGTAAAACAATGACAATGCAGAATAAAGTTTACAAGCTACAGAGAAAATGCAGTGCAGGTCAACAATAAAGTGTAAGATGGTAATGAGGTAAATTGTAAGGTCAGAAGTCCACCTTATTGTAAAATACGTCTTTTTAAGAGTCTGATAATAGTGGGATAGAAGTTGTCCTTGAGACTAATGATATGTGGTTTGGGGCTTTTGTATTTTCTGCCTGATGGGAGAAGGGAGAATGTCCAGAGTGGGTGTGATCTTTAACTATACTGGCTCTTTTACTGAAGCAATGAGAACTATAGACAATGTACATGGAGGCGAGACTAGTTCCAGTGATGTGTTGAGCTGTGTCCACAACTCTTTGAAGCTTCTTATGGTCAAATGCAGACCAGTGCCATTCCAAACCATCCAGATAGAGTGGTTTCTGTGGTTTATTGATAAAAATCGGTAAGGGTAGACAAGAATATACCAAATTTATTTCACCTCCTGAGGAAGTAGAGACTTTGGCGAGATTTCTTGACCATGACATAGTCATGGTTGCACCAGGCCTGACTATTGGAAAGATTCACACCTAGGACATTAAAGTTTTTTACCCTCTCAACCCCAACACTATTTATATAGACAGGAAGATGTACAACCCCTCTCCCCATCTTTCTGAAGTCATGATCTTTTGTTTTGTTGATTTTAGGGAGAGGTTGTTGTAATGAAACCATGCCATTAAATTCTTTATTTCCTTCCTGTACTCTGACTCATCATTATCTGAGATACAGCCTATTATGGTGATATCATTTGTAAACACGTAGATGGAGTTAAAGTAGAATCTGGCCACAGTCATGAGCATAGAGGAAGTACGATCAAGGGCTGAGTACACAACTGCATGGAACACCAGTGTTGAGAATAATCTTTAGGGGGATGTTGCAGCATATCCTTACTGATTGTGGTCAATTGGTCAAGAAGTCAACAATTCAGTTACAGAGGTTGATATTGAGTCCAAGTAATTGGAGTTTGATGCTTCAACTAATAGTATTGAAGGAGGAGCAGTAGTCAATTAACAATAGTCTGATGTTGGTGTCTTAACTGTCCAGATGCTTCAGAAATGAGTATGCATCTAGGGAGATTGCATCTGCTATAGACCTGTTATGGCAGTAGACAAATTGTAGTGGGTCAAGGCTATCTTGGAGGCTGGAACTAATACGCACCATGACCAGCCTCTCGAATCACTTCATGATGATAGATGTTAGAGCCACCAGACAGTAATCATGAAGGAGTGTTTTCTTGTATTCTTGGGGTTACTGGGCTGATAGTCATCTTCTTAAAGCAGATAAGAACCACCACAGCATATTTGGATCCTTCATTCAGCCACAAACTTATTCATGTCCCTGACCACTGATGCTTTAGACCTCAAATCCATCTGCTGCCTACAGTTTGGATACCAGCCCTGGCTACATTCCAGATCCCCAGCTCTGACCTCAGGCCTCGGCTTGCAACCTGAAGCCTTGGCTCTCATTCTCAGCCAAAGACTGTACTAGAAGCCAGATCCCTCGGGCTTCTGAGCAATTGGATGCTGAATTATTGAAGTTTTGCTGTACTGTAATGTTTCTATAATGCAGGAGACATGGCATAATTTGGCTGTTGTAATAAATGGTCGGACCTCACACATTAAACCAGGCATTGAGAAGGAGCCTTTCTGCACGTATGATTGATGAGAAAGCGCTCATGAAACTTGATATTTTGGCTTAAACATGCTGCAGACAAGAACATGGTAAACATTCAGTGTATTCTTCTTGTTAAGACTTGGAATAGTCTAGAGGCTCCAAACACTATTGGAACGGGGTGCGAGTTAAACCTGCAGACAGACTTGAATGGAAAAGTATGTATTAGAACATGCTACTGGTCACAGATGATGGATATTGTATTTCGTGATTATATTTGGAAAAAATAAGGAGGATAGAACAAAATTAAAGTACAGAAAATGAGACCCTGGGAAGCTGCTTTGTTTTAGTTTATTATGCATGCTTTGACTGATGACACCATATATTGCTGAAAATAACTCTGTCCCAAAGTTAACATTTAAAGAATAAGGTCATCAGCCACATCATGAGAAGGCCTGAAATCAAATGCGGGTCAATAAACCACAGAACATGAGTTGGCATGTCTGTCCTATATTAAACTCTCAGGGGTACACAATTTTTTGGAAATAAACTTTGTACCACCAGCTGCACAGATAATGTGAATGTTTATCATGGGGCACACTTAAATTAATTTGTTGCATTTTCAATGATTACAAAACAAATTAGAATGCCATTACAAGAATGTGTTATGAAGTTAGAGGACATACAGCTACTCTACTTTTATGTACATTATGGCCACACACATAACAATGTTATTTGTATATATATATTTAAATCAAAACATTTTTTTCTATTAGAAACCAAACCATTATATTTATATTAAGACATTGGACTTAATTGTTATCTTTGCTCCTCTGATAACTTTTCCTGATTCTACAACTTTGCTACTTCAATTGGTTTGGAAAGAATATCCCCCTCTTCAAAAGAAAATTGCCCATATAGAGTCACAGTGAAGTACAGCACAGAAACAGGCTCACTGACCCATTTAGTCCATGCTGAAAACATTTAAACTGCCTAATCTCATTGACCTGCACCTGGACCATAGCCCTCCATACCCCTAAAATCCATGTACCTATCTGAACTTCTCTTTGAACGTTGAAATTGAGCTTGCATGCATGACTCGTGCTGGCAGATCACTCCACAATCTCATGACCCTCTGAGTGAAGAAGTTTCCTCTCATGTTCTCCTTAAACTTTTCACCTTTCACCCTTATCATGACCTCTGGTTGTAGTCCCACCCAACCTAGTGGAAAAAACATACTTGCATTAACCCTATCCATACCCCTCATAATTTTGTATACCTCTATCTAATATCTCAATCTTCTATTTTCTAAGGAATACAGTCCTAACTTCATTAATCTTTCCTTATAACTCAGTTCCTAAAGGCCAACAACATCCTTGTAAATTTTCTCTGTACTCTTTCAACCTTGTTAATGTCTTTCCTTTAGGTAGGTGGCCAAAACTGCACACAATACTCCAAATTAGGCCTTATCAATGACTTATAAGACTTCAACATAACATCCCATCTTCTGTATTCAATACATTGATTATGAAGGCCAATGTGCCAAAAGCTTTCTTTATGACCCTATCTACCTGTGACGACACTTTCAACAAATTATGGATCTGTAATCCCAGATCCCTTTGTTCTATTGCATACCTCAATACCCTACCGTTCACTGTATAAGACCTATCCTGGTTGATTTTACCAAGGTGCAAAACCTTGCACTGTCTGCATTAAATTCCATCTGCCATTTTTTAGCCATTTTTTCAGCTGATACAGATCCTTCTGCAAACCATGATACGCTTCTTCACTATCCACTACACCCCTAATCGAGGTGTCATCTACAAATTTGCTGATCCATTTAACCACATTATCATCCAGATCATTGATATAGATGACAAAAAAAGAGGACCCTGCAGTGCACCACTTGAAACAGGCCTTCAGTCAGAGAGGCAAACATCTACTACCACTATCTGGCTTCTCCCACAAAATCAACATCTAATCCAATTTACTATCTCATCTTGAGTGCCATGTGACTGAACCCTTTTGACCAACCAGCCATGCGAGACCTTGTCAAATATCTTGCCAGAGTCAATGTAGACAACATCCACTGCCTTGCCTTCATCCACTTTTCTGGTAACTTCCTCAAAAGCCTCTAAGATTGGTTAGAAAAGTCCTACCATGCACGAAGCAATGCTGACTATCCTTAATCAGTCCATGTCTATCCAAATAATTATACATCCAGTCCCTTAAAATACCTTCCAATAGCTTTCCCACAAATGATGTCAGACTCACTGGCCTATAATTTCCTGGTTTATGTTTAGGGCCTTTTTTAAACAGTAGAATAACATTGTCTATCCTCCAATCCTTTGGTAACTTTTCTATTGATAAGGATGATTTAAGTATCTCTGCCAGGGTCCTGACAATTTCTGCAATTATAAGGTCTGATAGAACTCCATGTCAGGCCCTGGGGATTTATCTATCCTGATTTGCTTCAAGACAGCGCAGCAAACATCTCTTCCTCTGTAATCTGTACAGGGTCCATGAAGTTGATACTGCTTTGCCTCATTTCAATAGACTCTGTGTCTGTCTCCTGAGTAAATACAGATGCAAAAAAAGATTAAAATCTCTCCAGTCTGCTTTGGCTCCACACATGGTTTCCCATTCTGGTGTTCCAGAGGACCAATTTTGTCCCTTGCAATCCTTTTGCTCTTAACTGTAGAATCCCTAGGATTCTCCTTCATGTTGTCTGCTAGAGTGACTTCATTCCTGTTCATGAACAGTATTACAGGCGTTTGATTTGTTGTTACATCAACAGAGTTCCAGTACAAAAAAAGCAAGTTATCCACCTTGTGCTGTAGAGAAATGTCCTCCTTGTCCAAAGCATAATTGGCCATCTTGAAGGATTGGATAAACCTTTCAACTAACCCATTCATTGCTGGATAGTGAGGAACTGACTTGAAATGTCCAATGCCATTTTTCTTCATGAACAGTCAGAATTCTCCTGATGTGTGCTGTGGTCCGTTGTCACTCACAATTTGTCCTGGAAAGCCATTTCTGGCAGAGACAGTTTTTGCTGATGTGGTTGACTTTATTGGTATGGCTTCCGACTACGTCAAATGAGCATCCACAGCAATCAGGAACATGGAGTCCATGAATGGCCCAGCAAAGTCAAAATGAACACTTTGCCATGGTGACGACAGCCACTCACATGGGTGCATTGTTGCCTGTGGGGGTGCATTTTGAACTTTATGGCATCCCCAACAGCTTTTGGCTAAGTTATCAATCTGCTTATCTATTCTCAGCCACCACATATAGCTCCGTGCAGGACTCTGCATCTTGACTGTAGCTAGGTGTCCTTATTGCAGATTTTCAAACACTCTGGTACGCAGTTTAAAGGGAACCACAACACGAGATCCACACATCAGCATTCTTTGACATACAAACAATTTGTCTCGCCTTACTGAGAACTCTGGAAACAAAGGGTTACCATGAGCAGGCTATCCTTGCATGGTGATTTCATAGACTTTTGATAACATCTGGTTATTCCTTGTTTCCCTTTATATTTCAGAATTTTTTTTATCAGCAACTGGTCCACCAATGCTGTGTGGATTGCTTCTGCTGGGTCACAGTATGAAGACTTTTCTTTTTCACTGCAAGATGTAATAAGCCATCAGCATTGCTGTGTTGCTTGGTACCCTTGAACTCTATGTCATAAGAGTGGGCTCCTACGAATGGTGCCCAATGTTGTAACCAGGTATCTGTCATCACTGGCACTCCCTTCCTGGGACTGAAAATAGCTGGTGATCTATCACTAGTGTAAACATTTGTCCATAGAGGTAGTGGTGGAACTTCTTTATTCCCTATACTATACTAAGAGCCTCTCGGTCAATCTGTGCGTAGTTGCATCCTGCACTTGTCAGTGATCCTGAAACAAACACAATTGAATGTTCAGATCCATCTTTCATAGTGTGTGACTAAACTGTATCAATACCATAAGACGACGCATTGCACACCAATCTGATGGGCCAGAGATGGGTCATAATAGTTGAGCAGTTCATTGGATGTTATTGGTCTCTGTGTTTCCATGGATGCTTTTTCACATCTTTCTGGCCATTCCCACTTTCCTCTTGTCTGAAACATTGCATTCAATGGATGCAGCACTGTAGCAATGTTTGGGAGAAACCAGTGGTAGTAGTTTACAAGGCCCAAGAATGACCAGAGTTGTGACACCTTTTTCGGTTTGGATGCCTGTGGCATTGCTTCAGTCTTCTCTTGTTGCTTATGTAAGCCATGTTTGTCAATGACATGTCCATAATATGAGATTCATTCTTGAAAAGCTCACATTTCTCTCTTTTTGCAGATAAACCAGCCTGGAAAGCACTTTACCAAGGTTCTGGAGGTGCTCTTCATCAATTTTGCCAGTTATGATGATGTCAACAAGGTAACATTGTGTCCCTGGGATATCTTGGAGCATCTGGTCTATTGCTCTTTGCCAAATTGCTGGAGCTGATGCAACACCAAAGACGAGATGATCACACTGGAACAATTCCTTGTTTGTGTTGTATGTGAGGAACTTCCTGTTTGACTCAATCTCCATTTGCAGACGGGTTTGTAACAAGTCAATATTTGAATACCTTTTCTTGCTTGCCAAAGATGCAGAAATATCTTTTATTCATGACAGGGGTTGCTGCACACTACGCAGCACCAGGTTGATGCTTACTTTGAAATCCCCACATACGCGAATGACTCCGGCCTTCCCTTTCTTGATCACTGAGACAATAGGTGTGGCCCAATCCACTTTGGAGAGAATTCCAGATTCCTCCAAGCTCTGAAGTTCAGAATTCACTTTGGGATCTAGTGTGTGAGGCACTAGACATGCCTTATGGATTCTTGGTGTTGCTGCTTCATCCAGTTCAATTCTGGTCCTCATGCCCTTGAGTTCACCAATGCCCTTCTCAAACACCTTCTCATTAGCATTAAGCAGCTGTGACAGGCTCTGGTTAATGCTACCACTTGGGCTTCCATTGCCTATTGATGCCACACTGAGAGCTTTGACTGAGTGCCAGTCTAGTTGGATTTCTCTCAACTATTCACATTTGAAAAGTGCTGGCTCTCCACTTTAAATACATGAAGCTCTGACTGTTGTGTTTGTCCTCAATACATCACATTCACTTTCAGTTTGCCTTTAGGAGACACTTTAGCATCACTGAGGTCTTCATTTTCAGTTTTATACTAGACACATCTATTGTGATCCATATGATTTTGTGATCTGCTTCAGTAATACAATGCTATACTAGGCATTGACAGCTCACCTTTGTCAGATGCTGTGTTGTCTGATTCTGTTTTGCATCCAGTCACTTTATGCATTTGCTATTTTGTGTTTGCAATTTTTCACCCGGTTGTGCTTTCCTCTGTGTTGCACACTCTCTCCATGTGACCTTGTCTGTGAAACTTTCTGCAAACTTTTTTTTTCAACCAACCATCATTGGCATCATGGGTGGATTTGCCACATCGATAACATTTTTGGCTTTTCGAACCATTCAGGGACATTTTGTGCATTTAATATTCTGAACTCTTTTTCTGTAGTTCTGCTACATCATTTGCTGAAGTCTCAAACAATATTACAATGGTCAATGCCCGTTCTATGGTTAAGTCTCTTTTTGCCAGTAGCCCCTTTTGAGTACTTTGATGATGCATGCCACGTACGAGCCTGTCCCTTAATTTATCTGAAAGTATCTCTAAAGTAACAGTACTGAGAAAGTTTGCGCAGTTCTGCAATGTATTCAGAAATGCTTTCATCCTTTGACTGGTTCCTTTTGTAAAATCTAAATCTCTCAGCTATTCTCAGTGGTATAGGGCTGAAGTGATTTTGTAAAATTGAAGCAATTGCGTCAAAAGTCTTGTTTGTTGGCTTTTCAGGGGTTACCAAGTTGCATAAGAGACTGTACATTCTAGCATCCTTTGAGCTAAGAATCATGGGGGCTTTCTTTTCCTCATCCACGTTGTTCACATAACAATACAGTTCAACCCTCTTGATACATGACTCCCAGCCTTCATTAGCACTATCAAGTTTATCAACTTTACCAACAAAAGCCACCTCCATGTTATTGTCAACTTAACTTTGCTAGTTATAACTATGCACTATAGTGTTACTCACTGATCCCTTTGCTAGCTTCTATGACAGCTTTCTCTATCCTGTTTAACTCCTTCCCCTTACTGTCTCATCCTATGTAGTTGGTGACATTCATGTTCATACTCATCGCCAATTTGTTGTGTCTATGCAACTACATATCAATGAAATAAGAGGGGTGGTTGATAATTTTGTGGCCTAAGGTAGAGGGAGTCAATTTTAGAAAAACTAACATATATTTTTCATACATTTACACACTTAGTCCTGCGGTCGTGGAGCATACGGATCCCTTCTTTGTAGAAGTCGGTGTCTTGGACCTCCAGAAAGTAGTCCACAGCAGGGGTGATTGATAAGTTTGTGGCCTAAACTAGAAAGGGATGAGGAGAAACTTCAAACTTTCTGCATTTTCAGTCAAAGAGTTGAACTGCACGGGCATGTAACGAGAGCTGTATAACTCATCTCCGTCTACCTTAGGCCACAAAGTTATTGATCACCCCTGCTGTGGACCAGCTGGAGGTCCAAGACACTCTCTTTACATGCACGTGCAGTTGAACTCTTTGAGGGATAATGCAGAAAGTTTGAAGTTAACAATTCACCTCCTTCTACCCTAGTCCACGAACTTATCAATCACCCCTGCTGTGGACCTCTTCTACAAAGAAAGGATCCGTATGCTCCACGACCACTAGACTAAGTGTGTGCATGTAGGAGGGGACTATGTTGAAAAATAAATGTGCTAGGTTTTCTAAAATTGACTTCGTCTACCTTAGGCCACAAACTTATCAATCACCCCTCGTAAAAGCACGTACACAGGAGATGGCTTTAACTGGTGTATTCACACTGCAGCAAGAGAGGGGGAGAGAGAGAGACAACAATACGCATGCGTTGACAACAGATCAATACGTAGTGCTAAGGGGAGTCATTACACTAAAAGAAATAGATCCATAAATTACATCCACTGTACAGCATTAGCAAACCTTTCTGCTAGAATATTAGTCTTCTTCTAGTTCGGGTGAAATCACCTCTTCTGTACAAGTCCTACCTTCTCTGGAAGAGAGCTCAATGATCCAAAAATCTTATGCCTTCCCTCCTACACCAACTCCTTAGCCACATGTAAACTGTATAGTCTTCCTATTTCTAGCCTCACTTGCACATGTCATGGGTAGCAATCCTGAGATCACTACCCTTTAAGTCCTGCCATTTAACTTAGCACCTCACTCCCTGATCTCCCTATGCAGAACCTCGTCATTCGTCCTGCCCATGTCATTGGCACCTACATTGACCACAACCTCCTGTTGTTTGTGCTCCCACTTAAGAATGCTGAGGACTCGATCTGAGATGTCCCAGACCCTGGCATCTGGGAGGTAACATACAAATTGAGAATCTTGTTCTCATCCACAGAACCTCCTTTCTGTTCCCTTAACTAATGAATCTCCTATCACCACAACACACCTCTTCTCCCCATTCCCATCTGAGTTGCAGGGCCAGGGACCCAACCACTGTGACTTTCCCCTGCTAGGTCATCCCCCACCCACCTCCACAGTATCCAAAGTGATATACCTGTTGTTGAGGGGTATGTCCCACAGAGGTACTCTGTACTGTCTCCTTAACCCCTTTTTCCTTTCTGACTGTCACTCAGTTTCCAGTGTTCGGCACCTTTGGTGTAACTATCTCATATTATGTCTTATACGTCACTCTTTCAGCCTTCTGAATGATCCGGAGTTCATCCAGTTCCAGGTCCAACTCCTTAACGCAAATTGTTGGAAGCTACAGCTGGATATATTTCTCTCAGTTGTTGTCATCAAGGACACTAAATGTCTCCCTGTCCTCCCACATCCCACAAGAGGTGCATTCAACTACTCTGCCAGGCATCTCTCTTGTCTTAGCTGAGTAATTATAAAGAAGGGAGGGGGGAGGGGATAATCTCTACCTATAGCTTTTCTTTTTTGCTTTCTCTGACCAAAGCTCCCTTCACTGAAGCCATGAAACGCTTACACTCTCAAAATCAGCCAGCTAACTATGTCCACTCTAAGAAAAGCCACAGCACTTGCCCCTGCCTTCCTTTAATTTGTTCCTGCTAATTAATCTCAAATGCTGATTGGTCATTGGTCAGAGCTCCCAAAAAAAATGGCCACGTGTTGTTGCCTTTTTCTACTCCATTAACAAGCTGAGTGAAATTCCATTGTCTGAAGCTTCTGATCGCCTGATTGGCTGCTGGTCAAAGCTCCCAGAAAAAAAAAGTTCTGCAGTAAATAGGTATTTTGTCCCTTATTTTTAAGGTACAGTGTTGACAACCCTTAAATCCCCTTACAATCTACAGCTGAGATGACATGCAGTCATTCACTGTCCGCATCAATTAACACAGAAGCATTCCTCCTGGACTTCAAAATTTCTGATAAAGCTTTAATAAAGCACACAGCAGTCTTCAACAGCTGGAAGAATACTGAAGGTATTATGTGCTTGTGCCTTTGATGTCCATGTGTCTAGGTGCCTGCAGAGGTGAGAATTTAACTAGATATACCCACTATTCCTGAAACAGAGCAGAATTACACAAAGGGTGCGAAAAAATTGTTTCATAAGTACTGATGATGATTTTCTAGATATTTAGAGGGGTTTTAACACAACAGTTTGGATGGTATAGCAATTTTTTAACAACCAAACAGAAATTGCTCAATCAGATTTCCGGACCTTTGTCCAGAAGCACAAATTCTGTAATATTATTTAATCTGTTCCTCCATATTGATGATACATATCTAATTCCTGTCCTTTCTTTCGAACCAAGATCTTTCTTTCCGACTTCTCTGCAACAAATTTTGACTGCCTGATGATCACCTATTACTACCAGCCTGATTGTGCCCGCTTAAAACTAATTATTGCTTAATTAACTTTAAACCAGCATTTGAATCAATGCTAATAGTTAATTAGCTACTAATTACATTTAAAATGCATTAAATCAGTAGATCCTAATTAGTCATTATGTGTTAAAAAAAATTAACACAATGGAACTGAAATTTAAATTGATGCAAACGGTGCTGCCAAGATTGCATTACCTCATTCACGTCCTTTCCCCCTAGTCAGAAGATACAACAAAAGCCAATGGGATTGTCAGATGTGGGGTTGGGAAAAAGACTGAACATAGGTTAGGAGTTTTTCACAGGTAGGAATGGGGTAGAGATGGATGGAAGTGATGGAGAAGATGGTGGTAGTGGTATTAGGGGATAGGAGTTGCAATTTACATTTCTGTTGCAAATACTCAAGTTATTTGTTTTTTCTAAAATGAACACTACACCCACAATTGATCTCAAGTTGTATGTTAAATCCCTTAAACAAGAGTCAGTCGTCATGTCTCTTGGTATGTGGATGGAGACAAGGCTAACAAGGAAGGTGCATATAAATAAAATTCTAGAGGTGTTTTTAAAAAAAACTCTTAATATTCTTGGTTGGGTGTGATTGGGGTGTGAACAGGAGGTCACTTAAACAAATTTCTGTTGCTTTAATCAGATCTGTCTTTGATTTTGAATGTGTTGCTTATGGGTCAGCCTCACCAGTAGACTTAAAGCCCCTACATAAAGTAGCATTAAGCATCAAGCATCAAGAATTAGGGTGCTATTAAATCATCTCCAATTTCAGTATTACTGGGAGAAATGGGTGAAGAACCTTTATCTCGATGCAGCTTACAGTTAGCAAAGTTTTATTGGGTCAACATAAGAGGGCATAAAGTTGGTCATCCAATATTGGCAACTTTAGTAGTGTTGGGAGCACTGTACTTATTATCTTAAGTTTTACTTGAATGAGAAACAAATGGGCACAAAATCTTGGGTTGTTTAATGTGGGTAATGGATGCAGTATACACATTTCTGTCATTGCTCAAAGGTCTTTCCCCTTTACCTGTGGTTGATTTGGGACTTCAGGAAAATATCAAGATGAAGAGTGATTGTTTATCAGTGGGGCAAGCCATTCATCAATATATGCAAGACAAATATTATGAATTCTTGTGTATCTGCACAGATGGTTCAAATAATCCAGTGACGGGTCATACAGGTGTTTCTGTTTATGTTCCAATGTTTCAGGTGACTATTGAGAAAAGATTATCAGAGAAGGTATCAGTATTCTTGTCTGAGATGGTTGCTATCATTTTAGCCTTGGCATGAATCAAAATATGTCCTGATTATGTACTTCTATGCTCTTATTCATTCTCAGTTTTGACATCTATTAAAACAATATCTACAATACTTCAAATTGTAGACCAGACATTCTTCTTTAGATTGGACGACATCTGTTGATGCAGCAGGGTCTAGGTCTGTGCGTACATTTTATATGGGTTCTATAAGACATAGGAGCATAACTAGGCCATTCAGCCCATCGAGTCCACTCCACCATTTCGTCATGGCTGTTCCTGGATCCCATTCAACCCCATACACTGGCCTCTTACCATATCCCTTGATGCCCTGACCAATCAGAAATCTATCAACTTCCACTTTGAATATAACCACAGTCTTGGTCTCCATCTCAGTCTATGGCAGAGCATTCCACAGATTCACCACTCTTTGACTAAATATATTCCTGCTTACTTTGGTTCTAAAAGGTCGGCGCTCAATTTTGAGGCCAACCCCTCTAGTTCTGGATACCCCCACCAGAGGAAACATCCTCCCCTCATCCACCTTATCTAGTCCTTTCAACATTCAGTAGGATCCAATGAGTACAGGCTCAAGGCTTCCAAATGCTCTTCATACGTTAACTGCTTCATTCCTGGAATCATCCTTGTGAACCTCTTCTGGACTCTCCAATGACAATACATCCTTTCTGAGCTGAGGGGCATCAAACTGTTGACAATACTCCAAGTGAGACCTGACTAGTGTCTTGTAAATCTTCACCATTATCTCCTTGTTTTTATATTCTATTCCCCTTGAAATAAAGGTCAACTTTGCATTTGCTTTCTTTACCACAGACTCAACCTGTGAATTTATCTCTGGGAGCCTTGCACGAGGACTCCTAAGTCCCTTTTCCCCTCTGATGTTTGGTTCCAGCCCATGTTGGGGTTGAAGGTAATGAGATAGCAGACATTCTGGCCAAGCAATCACTTAAATTCAGGATATAAACATAATGCATAAGGGGGAGTCTTGTTTAAGGGAGAGGTGACATCCGTAATTTTAAAAAATCCACTCAATCACAGAGCAACAAGGTTGGAATAAGGAAAAGAAGGGGTGGCATTTATATAAAATCTGGAGGATGGTGGGAACTCAACTGAATTTACTGTGTAAGGCTGCAAGAAAACAAATCTCAGGGTTGTATATGGTGAATTATCATAATAATAAATTTATTTTGAACTTCTAATTTGTACCAAGTACAAGTCCTAATTATACTTGGCAATTGACTTTACACAATTCAGTACTTCAGTACATAAAAGAAGAACAGTATGTGAATGAATTTCAAGATTATTCATTTTCTAAAAAAGTAATAAGATAAATTAAAAATGTACTATGAACCATGCAAGATAAAGATGTTTCAAGCAAAATGGAGTACATTGGCTTTCTTTATTCTGAAGCTACCTGTTCAAGAAATAAAATAAAGGATCTATCTTAAACAGCACACACAAAATGCTGGAGTAACTCAGCAGATCAGGCAGCACCTAGGGAAATGAATTAATAGTCAGCATTTCAGGCTAAGACCCTTCTTCAGGACTGAGAAGGATGGGGGAATATGCCAGAATAAAAAAGTGGGGAGGGGAAGGAGGATAGATGAAAGATGATGGGTGAAGTCAGGTGGGTTGGGAAGGCCAATGGCTGGAAAAGAGGGACTCTAATAGGAGAAAGGGACAGAGAAGGGGACCCGGGGGAAGTAATAGGTGGGGAATAGAGGGGGAGAATGGAATTTGTTTACCAAAAGGAGAAATTAATTTTCACGCCATCAGGTTGGAGGGTACCCAGTTGGAATATAAGATGGTGCTCCTCTACTTTGAGAGTGGTCTTATCTTGGCACAAGATGAGGCCATGAAACAACATGTTGGAATGGGAATGGGAATCAGTATTTAAATATTTGGCCACCGGGAAGTCCCGCTTGTGGCGGATGAAGCGGAGGTGCTTGATGGAGTGGTCCTCCAATATATGCTGGGTCTCACCAATGCAGAGGAGGCTATATCAGGAGCACTGGACTCAATAGATGACCACAGTACACTTGCAGTTGAAGTGCTGCCTCACCTGGAAGGACTGCCTGACCAGCTGAGTTCCTCCAGCACTTTGTGTATGTGTTGCTTTGGATTTTCAGCATCAACAAACTTTCTTGTGTTAAGGGTCTATCTCATTCCACACTGCGGTTTCCCAAGGAATAAAAGCCCTTTTTTGTTGTTCAGATAATCTTCTTACAAGGATTGAGATTTTCTTGTCAGAACTTCCCAACTCAAATCGCTAAATTGTAATGAATTGAATTTATTGCTGGCTGGTTGCAAACACTCAAGGCTTTTTGTTTGAAAAGAACATGCTCTCCAGCATTTGAATCTTGTAAAGGTTCATTAGATCTAACAAAAATTATTAAAAAATCATTAGATTAAACAAGTGTCAAACTAATTTATCAAATTAATATTTAAACATAACCCTTTGTTATCAAATTAAATCTTACAT
Source organism: Mobula hypostoma (assembly GCF_963921235.1). Lineage (NCBI taxonomy): Eukaryota > Metazoa > Chordata > Chondrichthyes > Myliobatiformes > Myliobatidae > Mobula > Mobula hypostoma. The sequence goes on along the minus strand of NC_086103.1, from coordinate 64,229,697 downwards.
AGAACTCATTAGAAGTCATTTAATCAGTCAAAATGTAGTGTGGCTAATAAACAACATTTCCAGGTTTAGACAAAATCAATATTGTACATTGATTCTTTATTCCTATCTGCCGTTTTGTTGTCCCAGTGCAGGGTGGGAAGAGGGTATCATTAGAGGATGAGACTATACCACTCAAAATGGAAACTATCCAAGAACATTTGTTTCATTCTTTCACAGTCCATAGACCAAACTCCTTTTTTTTCATGTCTCAGGGCAAGGAGGTGATAGTGAGGTAGTCAGGAAAGATTTGTGATCCATCTTGGAAACTTGCTTGAGAGCATCTTCTCAAACTTAAAGTTTGAAATACAAATTTATATCTGAACTAGCTTCACCATCTGGCTGCCAATGTTGGAGTACAGTTAGATAAGTTAGCAGAGTAAAATAAGTTTACAGGGGCAGAGCCAAAATTGCAACCAAACATTACTGGGATCATCCATGGCAGTTAGCTGGATCACAATCTCTCTGTTTCCATCTAAATAAGTAACACCATATGATAAGAGTTAATATACGTGGCCTCAGCTGGTGCATTGGTGCTCAAGTCTGGGTGTTACTTGCAAAGAAATCTATTAAGTTTTTTAGAAATACAGTTAGGATTTTTTTCTGGTTCTTCTACTTTGCAGTGTTCACAAAATATTTCTGTACTAAGAAGTTCAAAAGAAGAAGAGTGATATGAAAGACACTGGAATGGAGATTCCTCAGGTGTAATGGGCCAGATTTCGCAGATAAACACTGCTAATTGCCTGTGTAACTGGCGATGTTTCTTTCTGTTTATGCCGGTATTCAGGATTTCTGCATATCATTCCATGAATATGAATGTCCTGATCTTGCTGAGAATTTCAACTGGAATTCTCTAACTAGTCTCTGACTATAGACTCTTTATGAAGTCCACTGGTGAAGGAGTTTGTGGCAATTCACAGTACTTCTGCTGAAAAATCTGCATTAGGAAGAGCTTCTCCTATGTTGATTTCAATTGAAAAGAAGAGTTTAAGGATTAAGAAAGGCAAAGGTTGTTTTGATTTCACCTGTGTTCTGTTCTTTGACTAGGTAGCCCTGTTGTTACACACAATGTTTTTCTTCTGCTTCTAGTATTGTTTAATGGCATCTGGCAGACCAACATAAGGTGCATTACTGCCACCTACTGAGTATCATTATCATTCAAGCACACCAAATACTTTTTCTTTCAGAAAGTCTTCCTCCACCTTCCCTTTCGATTTGTCAAAATTTTCTCCCCCACACATCAATAAGGGTTTGTCAAAGTTATACAGTAGATGTCATGCTGAATCTTCACAAACTTCGAAGGAAGTATGGTCACTGTCGTGCTTTCTTTGTAATTGTACTTGCGTACTGGGCTCTGGACAGATCTTCTGAAATGATAACTGAGGAATTTAAAGTTGCTGACGCTTTCCACCTCCGATTCCCCCGGTGAGGACTGGCTCATAGACCTCTGGTTTCCTCCTCCTGAAGTGAATAATCAGCTCTTTGGTTTTGCTGACATTGAGAGATTGTTGTTTGAATTTGATGACATTAAGGGAAAGGTTGTTGTTGTGGCACCACTCAGACAGATTTTCATTCTTTTTTCTATATGTGAATTCATCACCATCTTTGATTTGGCCATCAACAATAATGTCATCAGCAAAATTAAATATGGCCTTGGAGCCATGCTTACCCATAGTCATAAGTACAAAGTAAGTAGAGCAGGGGGATAAGCACACAGCCTTGTGGTGCACTTGTGCTGATGGAGATCATGGAGGAAATGTTGTTGCTAATCCGAATTGATGGGTGTCTGCAAGTGAGGATATCAAGCATCCAATTGCACAAGGAGGTCTTGAGACCAATGTCTTGAAGCTTACTGATTATTTTTGAGGGGATGATAGTATTGAAAGCTGAACTGTAGTCAATAAAAAGCATTCTGATGTATGTATCTTTGCTGTCCAGATGTTCCAGGATTGAGTGAAGAGCGAATGAGATGGCACCTGCTTTGGGCCTGTTTCTCTGTTGGGTAAACTAAAGTATATCCATGTCGCTTATCAGACAGGAGTCGATATGATTCATCAGTAACCTCTCAAAACACTTTATCACAGTGGATGTAAGTGCTACTGGATGATAGTCATATGAGGCAGGTTACCCTGTTCTTCTTGGTTACAGGTATAATTGAATGCAGGCGGGTATCTCAGACTGCCGAAGCAACAGATTAAAGATGGCTGTGAACACTCCAGTCAGCTGATGAGCACAGGTCTTTTGTACGCAGCCAGGTACCCCATCTGGGCCAGACCTACTGAATAAGTAGTGGAGCACCCTTTCGAACAGACTCATTCAGCTCTGCTGTCACAAAGATCGATACAGATAATTTTTCATACCAATTGCAATAAGCATATACAACAGTTTGTCTCTGCACGCCAGGAGAACACATATCATAGTACAATGGCCTCTGTTTTATTATTGTGTTCTTTATTATTGCACATTATTGCAAATAATTGCACATTGGTAAACTATTATTATGTATATTATTATTCAGTACTTCATTATCAGTTAAGTCTACACGCTGCTAAGTGTTCTTTTTAAAATGTTACTGTTGTAATGAAAAGATATCCCCTTGGATCAATGCAGTACTTATTATCATTATTATTATGTTTTCCACGGGTTCACCCTCATGAAGGATGTTCTCATTTTGACCTCAAATACTAAAATCACAGAGACTCTGTGGTTTGTGGGTATTTGTGAAGGTTCCTCCATGTTTTGATGGTCAAAGTGAGGGTAGAAGGTGTTAAGATCATCGGGGGCAAAACTTATTTGTCACCCATGTCACATCGTTTCCCTTTGTAAGAGATGATAGCATTCAAGTCCTGCCAGAGCTGTCGAGCATCCTTCAGTGATTCAAGTTTGGTCCAGAATTACTACTTTGCACTTGAGATGGTTTTCCCAAGATCATATCTGGATCTCTTGTATCTAATTTGGTTGCCAAAACTGAATGCCACTGATCTGGCTCTCAGTAAATCATGGATCTTATGGTTTCTCCAGGGCTTCTGGTTGGGGAAGATTCCGAAAGTTTTGTGGGGACACACTTGTCTATGATCATTTTTATAAAAGCTATGACAACTGTGATGTTTTCACTGAGATCTCTGTGTCCTTGAGCACGGCCTAATTGAAACACTCCTCTCTCTCCCATGAATCAGAATCAGGTTTATTATCACCGGCATGTGAGGTGAAATTTGTTAACTTAGCAGTAGCAGTACAATGCAATACGTAGTATAGAAGGAAAAAAAAACAAAATAAAATAATAATAATAATAATAATAATAATAAATAAGTAAATTAACTCGTATATTGAACAGGTTAAAAATTATGCAAAAAGTAGAAATAATATATATTAAAAAAGTGAGGTAGTGTCCAACAGTTGAATGTCCATTTAGGAATCGGACAGCAGAGGGGAAGAAGCTGTTCCTGAATTATTGAGTGTGTGCCTTCAGGCTTCTGTATCTCCTACCTGATGGTAACAGTGAGAAAAGAGCATGCTTTTCTGAGACACTGCTCCTTGAAGATGTTCTGGGTACCTTGTTCCTTGTAGATGGAGCTGACTAAATTTAGATATTAAGGAAGAGGATGTGCTGGAGCTTTTGGAAAGCATCAAGTTAGATAAGTCACCGGAACAGGACAGGATGTACCCCAAGCTACTGTGGGAAGTGGGGGAGGAGATTGCTTAGCCTCTGGCGATGATCTTTGCATCATCAATGAGGACAGGAGAGGTACCGGAGGATTGGAGGGTTGTGGATGTTGTTCCCTTATTCAAGAAAGGGAGTAGGGATAGCCCAGAAAATTATAGACCAGTGAGCCTTATTTCAGTCGTTGGTAAGTTGATGGAGAAGATCCTGAAAGGCTGGATTTCTGAACATTTGGAGAGGCATAATATTATTAGGAATAGTCAGCATGGCTTTGTTAAAGGCAGGTCGTGCCTTATGAGCCTGATTGAAGTTCTTGAGGATGTGACCAAACACATTGATGAAGATAAACTATAGATGTAGTGTATATGGATTTTAGCAAGGCAATTGATAAGGTACCCCATGCAAGGCTTATTGAGAAAGTAAGGAGGTATGGGATCCAAGGAGACATTGCTTTGTGGATCGAGAACTGGCTTGCCCACAGAAGGCAAATGGTAGTTGTAGATGGGTCATATTCTGCATAGAGGTCGGTGACCAGTGGTGTGCCTCAATGATCATTTCTGGGACCCTTAGTCTTCGTGATTTTTATAAATGACCTGGATGAAGAAGTGGAGGGATGGGTTAATAAATGTGTTGATGACACGAAGGTTGGGGGTGTTGTGGATAGTGTGGAGGGCTATCAGAGGTTACAGCAGGACATTGATAGGATGCAAAACTGGGCTGAGAAGTGGCAGAGGGAGTTTAACCCAGGTAAGTGTGAGGTCACTCATTTTGGTAAGTCAAATATGATGGCAGAATATAGCATTAATTGCAAGACTCTTGGCAGTGTGGAGGATCAGAGAGATTTTGGGGTACAAGTCCATAGGACACTCAAAGCTGCTACGCAGGTTGACTCTGTGGTTAAGAAGGCAGATGGAGTATTGTCCTTCATCAATCGTGGGATTGAATTTAAGAGCCGAGACACAATGTTGCAACTATATAGGACCCTGGTCAGACCCCACTCGGAGTACTGTCCTTAATTCTGGTCGTCTCACTACAGGAGGGATGTGGAAACCATTGAAATAGTGCAGAGGAGATTTGCAAGGATGTTGCCTGGAATGGGGAGCATGCCTTATGAGAAAAGGTTGAGTGAACTCTGCCTTTTCTCCTTGGAGCGAAGGAGGATGAGAGGTGACCTGATAGAGGTGTACAAGATAATGAGAGACATTGATCGTGTGGATAGTCAGAGGCTTTTCCCTAAGGCCGAAATGGCTAGCACGAGAGGGCATAGTTTTAAGGTGCTTGGAAGCAGGTACAGAGGAGATGTCAAAGTTAAGTTTTTTTTTTACGCAGAGTGGTGAGTGTGTGGAATGGACTTCCAGCAGCGGTGGTGGAGATGGAAACGATAGGGTCTGTTAAGAGACTCCTGGATGTTAAAAAAAAGAGGGCTATGGGTAAGCCGAGGTAGTTCTAAGGTAGGGACATTTTCGGCACAGCTTTGTGGGCTGAAGGGCCTGTATTGTACTGTAGGATTTCTATGTTCTATGTTCCATGTTCTAAGTTCAAAATTAACAACCTTTGGCAGCTTCTTTCGGTCCTGTGCAGTAGAGCCCCCCCCTCCCCCCCCATACCAGACAGTGATCAGTGATGCAGTCTGTCAGAATGCTCTCCATGGTACATCTATAGAGGTTTTTGAGTGTACTTGTTGACATATCAAATCTTGTCAAACTTCTAATGAAGTATAGCTACTGTCTTGCCTTCTTTATAACCACAGCGATATGCTGGGACCAGGTTAGATCCTTAGAGATCTTGACAGCCAGGAACTGGAAACTACTCACTCTCTCCACTTCTATCCATCTATGAGGATTGGTATGTGTTCCTTCGTCTTATCCTTCCTGAAGTCCACAATCAACTCTTTCGTCTTACTGACACTGAGTGCAAGTTTGTTGCTGTAACACCATTCCATTAGTTGGCATATCTCACTCCTGTACGCCCTCTTGTCACCACCTGAGATTCTACCAACAATGGTTGTATCATCAGCAAACTTATAGATGGTATTTGAGCTGTGCCTAGCCACACAGTCATGGGTATAGAGAGAGTCAAGCAGTGGGCTAAGCACACACCCCTGAGGTTCCTCAGTGTTGATTGTCAGCGAGGAGAAGATGTTATCACCAATCCGCACAGATTGTTCTCCTCATTTCTGGAGCTTTGCTCTTTAGCCTCTGGCAGTACGCGGGTCGGAAAAGGACAGCTAAATGATACGATTTCCCAAAATGCAGTCTAGGCGTGGAACAATAAACGTTCCTTATTGTAGTGTAGCAGTGGTTGAGTGTGTTGGCCCCTGGTGCTGCAGCTTATTCATATGCTGATGAAATTTGGTCAGAGATTTCTTCGTACAAGCCTGCTTGAAGTCCCTGACTGATTTGAAATGAGTTGGGATGAGCTGTTTGTTGTTTGGTGATGGCAGCATTCAATATCTCGAATGCCTGATTCACGTTGGCTTTTGATGGCACTTACAACTACTTGCTGCTGGGTAAATAATTTGCTTGTACAAAGTGTGAAGGACACACTAGAATGATGGTAATGGTTATATTACAATTGATACTGTCAGTCATATTAAATCATGCATGCACTGTATAGAAACAATGTTAGCCACACATAGTAAATATGTCCTTACACCTCAGGAATAAGCCACTACTTACATGTTTTAGGGATATTGATGGAGTCACACAACTGCAATTTTTATCTTATGTGACACCTTCAATATATTTGCCACTTGACCCCGCCCAGAGTCCTTCCAATCTCTTTCTGGGTTACCACGCTTGCCGTCAAGTTGTTATCAGAGAAGCAGGACTCTCACTCCTGATATTGTCATATCACCCCCGCAGAAAGTTCCTTCCGAGACCTCCCATTACCACCAGAACTGGTTATAGTTGAATGATACTGCCTCAAATGAGTTCCAGCAAGCTAGTGTATGTTACTTCATTCACGTGGTCAGAAATTACATCCAAATGCACTTAAGCACGAATGATCATAAGTGTCAGTTATATTCAAAGGCTGTCTACAACATACTTCATCGAGAATCAATCTTAAGCTGTAACATGATGTACTAACACAAGTGTCCATACGATATTAATTTAATATTTTATTTATTTCAAAAATACATTTTAATCATAGTATACAGACAGTTAAAACAATTGGTACAATTTCTCAGCATGTGTTGTACTATCAATTCAATGCATTCTGTTACAATGCATAAATGCCATAAATATATCTTTCTCAATCAGTGCACCTGAGAGGTTGTTGCAGAGGATCCAGTCCAACATTCAGTGCCGGCAGGACTCTAGACCAAGCCCCTTCCCTACAGAGATGTTGTAGTATCTGTGCTGACCTTCAGTGGGTTCCTCAGCAAAGAGTCCTGCACTCTGGGGATGTGCCAGTTTGCAGCATTCAGTTGTGGACATCTTACACTGGATGACCAACGGGTTTTTGAGGCTGATCATTTTCCAGAGGTGGTTGATGTTTGGCTCAGTATGCTTCCCTGAAAACAGCCCACTAATCAGAGAGCTCCCTGATGCACAGCACCTTGTGACAAATCTTAACAAGAATCATTGCATCCTTTTAGACATACGTACTGTCCATGAGGGGTAGCACCTCTGGGTGAGGGAACATGTCGCGTCCTTTTCAAGGCCGTTAGTCCACCTTTGGTCCCCACCTGGCACTCAGCTCTCACCTGTGGCTCCCCTTAGCTGTTTGCATGCGACAATGGCCACACCCCGGGCAACGGCTTCGACAAGCCGGCTAAACCAGGCATAGGGTAGCTGACGGGTCTCAAACCCTCGGTGAGATAGGGAGTTGTCTATCACAGCATGTGAGGACAGACTGCGGATTGAGCGGACGAGACCAATGGAAGGTCCAACGATCAAGAAGGCAGGCTCTGCAAGCGTCATGGAATGTGTAGAGCAGGACAAGACACAGAAGACGTCCTGGTCATCCACTGCACTTAGTCCCATCTCCAGCCGTCTCGACTCTGTCTTGCCACTGGATCCAGATGGGAATTGGGAAGAGAGAGTGAGGCTGACACTGTGCAACTCTCCCTCACTTCAATCCAAATCACGCGCTAGTCTCGACACCATCATAATGGACGAATACACACACTGTCCATGAGGCATTCGATGAGCATTTGCTCTGCACTGCAGCCACCTCAATGGCAGCACATGGTGGGAATGCAACTCCAACTGTCCAGGAAGGACTTCATGGGAAATGAGGGTGCAGGGGACATGTGAAGAAATAGAGGCAGAGGGGGCCCACTCATTGCGAGCATGGCACAGTCTTTGCTTGTATGTTCTGACAATCAGATGCTGCACTGAATGACTGATGTCTTCTCAGGAACCGTGCCACGGGATTCACTATGTCCTTCCACAGAGCTTCCAGAACATTTTATGGTGACTTCTGCCTGATGAGATTAAAGGTATCTTTTTTTCTCTCTGAAGAAACCTCTTTAAAAGACAGATAGTGCCACAGGGTCCAGCAATGAGCCATTCCCGTCCTCTGCAAAACCAAGGAAAGATAGGACCTCAGTACGAAGTGACTCTCGATGATTGTGTATGTATCAGATGTACAAGTAGCTTGACAAAAGCCACGCACAAAGATGGCTATCAGGATGAGGGCCATGCTGGATGCACTTCTCCCCTATTTCGCTGGAAAATCATATATCAGAACTTATTGGATGGGATGCACTCTGGATTTCTGGATGAAATGGGAGATGGCTTGGCTGACTGCCACACTGCAACAGTGGGATACGTGCCACAGCTGTAATGCATATGGCAATGATAAGAACACCTTGTGCCTGACGACCACAACTTGCCCTCCATTAAGAGGGAATACTACTCCAAGATTTCCTTGGCTATCCACACCAACCAAATCTTGGCACTCACTTACAACAAGAATTAATTTGAAGAATGGATTTAGAAATTGTCTTTTTCAACATTTTCTGTTACCCTATAGATATTATGGCTGCACATAAGTAAGACAAGAAGTTTTACACACCAAAGTTGCTGGTGAACGCAGCAGGCCAGGCAGCGTCTCTAGTAAGACGTACAGTCGACGTTTCAGGCCGAGACCCTTCATCAGGACTAACTGAAGGAAGAGTTAGTAAGAGATTTGAAAGTGGGAGGGGGAGGGGGAGATCCTTTTTGAACAAGAGTCAATGAAAAAACTACACACAAAAACTGACAGCCAATGTGCAAAAGAAGACAAACTGTGAAAATAAAAATGAATAGGTAACAAATAAATGATACTGAGAATGAGTTAAGGGTCTTTGAAAGTTAGTCCATAGGTCATAGGGGCTGATTATTACTAAGACATCAAAATATAATTTTCATATATTTTGTGTGAGCTGTGACTATTGACATACATGAAATCACAGGAGGTACAAGAGACTGCAGATGCTGGAATATGGAGCAACAAACATTCTGCTGGAGGAATTCAACAGGTTGAGTAGCATCTGTGGCAGGAAATTGATAATGCAGATCGATACGCTGCATCAGGACATAAGGTCACATGCCAAAATTCAACCTTACTATTCACCTCTCTACTATCGATAGTCAGGGAGGAGTCTACTCTGACAGCCTGCCTGAAGGTTCCTATTCAAGATTTCACAAGCACTAAAAGGTTAAAAAAATAAATCTGCAAGAATGTAGACTTATAATTGCTTTTCCTCGGCCTCTTTTTATCAATAAGGAAAGCAATTTATAACAAAATGATGTTAATGCAGATTGATTATATATAACATCTACAATTTATGATGAGTCTCATTGAGTGTATTATGCCTGCAGGTGCTTGATGATGAGGATTCAATTATAAGTGATTATTATAATTGTAAAATAGTGATGAGTTTAGTTGAGTGGCTCTGCCACACTGGAATTTTGCAATAGATTCTGTCAAAACAATCAGTATATTAAATAACCTTTTCCAATTTTGGTCAGCACCAGAAGTTTATCTTTATGATGGATTTGTAGTCAAAGTTCTTTAAATAAAAGAAAATGGAAACAATCAATCAACAGCTGATGGTTAGAATTAATTTTAAGCTTTGCCAAAAATTTGAAGAGATTTTTTTTTAATACTGTGGGTGTGGTCGTGACTACATAATGTCAGTACAGGGATGAGTTATTTGTTTTTTTTAGAACCATGAAAATTCCTACTTTCTGCTCCTGTTAAATATGTTAAATATCCATTCTGTTACTGTACCCCTTTATATTTGAACTGATTCAGAGAATTTTTATCACATGTACCTCAAACAGACAGTGAAATGTGTTGTTTGTGTTAACAACCAGTACACTTAAGAATATACTGGGGGATGCTCACATAACATGCCAACCATGCACAGCAGAACAACACAGAACACAACAAAATGGAACATAGCAAGCAGCAACAGAAAAACAAACTCCATTCCACCCTCCCTACCACCCACCCACACATACACATAGATATTCCTCCTGGACAAGCCATTTTCAGCCTCCAGCGGACTTGTGAATCTGGTCAATTCATGGATTGAGCAATTATTTCACCCTTTGAAATATTAAGTGGGCACTTGAGTTACTGAGTGCCATCAGCAGCAAATAATAAACGATGCACCCCAACGCCTCTCAAATCATTGTCAGTGACTTCCATCAGCCTTGTTTGAAGAAACCCTCAGCCCAACTATCATCAGCATATCACCTGCAGCACCAGGGGTCTCAATCCACTCGGCCACGGCTGCACCACCATAAGAAATGCTGTGAAGGAGAGCACTTGGTAAATGCACTCCTTACACTTGCATATTTACACACACACAACATTGCCTTGTCATTCTATGGATTCTGCGCTAAGTGTACACAGTTCAATGCCTTCCCCAGTATAGTGTCATAAGGGTCCTAAAACAAGCTGATGCACTCAGTTTGGCTTTATGTTGCTTTTCCCCACCATACACAGTGGAATAGTCCATCTCTTTAGTGATGGGGATGTATAAATGTGTATATGTTGTTTGTTTACAGCACAGGTTTCCCCCGCCATCCAAAGGCAGAGTGTTCCTATGAAACGGTCCGTAAGCTGAAATGTCGTAAAGCGAAGAAGCAATTACCATATGGGAAAATTTTGTGAGTGTTCACAGACCCAAAAATAACCTACCAAATCATGCCAAATAACACATAAAACCTAAAATAAGAGTAACATATAGTAAAAGCAGGAATGATATGATAAATACACAGCCTATATAAAGCAGAAATACTTTTCCACAATCATTATTGAACTGTTCTCCGTAGCGAAAATCTCACGCAAGCGCCGTCGGCAGAAAATCTCACGCAAGCGCCGTTGGCAAAAACACTCTCTCCAGTAACCTTTAAGCTATGAAGCTGCCAAATCATACCAAATAACACGTAAAAATACACAGCCTAAATAAAGTAGAAATAATGTATGTACAGTGTAGTATCACTTACTGGAATCGGGACAGCGCCGAGCACACTGATGATGGTGTGTTAGACTGAGTTGTCGCAGGCTGGGGTTGTGCAGTGGCCCCCCCACCCTCCAGGCCGCTGAGCGATACATTGCCGCGAAGAACGCAGGGGTCCAGCGGTAGCTGGGAGGTACACAGCACATCTTTAAGAAAAAAGCCGAAACAAACATGCTAATTAATTAGATGCCGCCCGTAATTGTCGACCCAGATCAGTGCCGATTTCCGATTGCGTTGTCTCTGATCTGGGCCAACAATTACGTGTGGGGCGGCACCTAATTAATTAGCATGTTTATTTCGGCTTTTTTCTTAAAGATGTGCTGTGTGCCTCCCGGCTACCTTTGCATTCTCCGCGAATCGGTATCTGTCCGTGGCCTGGGGGTTGGGGTGGTGGGACACTGGGGTGTCATCTCGTTGCCTGTTTCCATTAGAGCAGGCAGCTCATCTTCTTCTATCTCAGCCCGCCTCGATGTCAAAGGTCGAGATTCATCGTTTGCTGTGGCTGATGTGGAAGGCTTGCTTGATTGCTGAGCCTCGCGCATTTATCTATCACACAGTTCTTTAATAAGGACTCAAACCATCCTGCAAATATCCTCTAAACCGACGTACCCTTTCAAAATTAAAGTCGTACTTTATCATTACTCATTCGGTTTCGATTGTTATCCTTTTTTCTTCCAATTGCATCAGCTCTTCATCTGTCAGTTCTTGGTGATGGGATGCCAAAACCTCTTCAACATCATCTTCGTCAACTTCCACAAGCCAAACTCAAGTTGTCCTTACTTCGTTCACCACAATCAAAACGCTTAATTATGTCTAGTTTTACCGTAAGTGTAACACCCTTACGAGCTCTTTCAGGCTGTTCCGATACCATAGAACTCATCTTGCAAATGGCTGCTCACAGGCACGTGTTAAAGCAAAGCAGTTCCGAATCCGGGGGAGAGCGGCTGCTCGGGGCACGCGCTGCCTTTTATCGCGCGCTGAATTTTTTTTTCGTAACAGTGAAAACACCTTCTGAAAGCGTAAACAGGGTACTAATGTAGGTCTTTCGTAACAGTGAGGTTTCGTAAAGCGGGGGACACCTGTATTTAGGGTTGATACTTTATTTTGAAATATGATTGTAACTACATTGTGGGGTGCATCGTATTCTAATTTGTGTGTTGTCTTAAGTTAACCTTGTGGGTAATTAAAGATGGAACATCCTGCTGCCTAATAAATGGGGCTCATTACCCTCAGTCTGAGAGCGAGAGATCGGGCCTGCCAGGATTTCACACTGGACAAAGGGTGGAGCTGTTATTGTGTTTTCTGTTAGGTATCTTTTTGTAAATACTGGCAGTTTTCCTTTCACTATTTTTGCTAAATTTTGTAAGTTTGAAATTGACACACCTAATCACCACCCCTGCACTAAACTGCTAAGTGACTCCAGCCATTTTTCCACTGGTCATAACCCATGTGTTTAGCATATGGTGGCAACAGTGGGATGGCCAGTCACAAAGAGGTGCGTTTAATTTGGAGAAGCGCGATTGCGGTCCCAGGTCAGGAAACTTCTGAGGCTAAGTATAAAGCAGATGCCTAGGAAAGAGTAGAGACCTCCGAGGAGGAAGAATTTAAGCCCAGGCCAAACTCCAGCCAGAAGCAGAAGGGCCTTCAAATGGCACCACCTCCGAACCCTCCTTGGAAAATCTGTACCGAGACTTTTTGTCTGCCCAGCAAAGAAGAGTTCCTCCAAAGGAAAACCAGTTATTCCACCATTAAAAAGGAGTGCCTGACCATTAAGCTGGCCTTTGAGAACCTCCGATACTACCTCCTTGGCAGGGAGTTTGACCTTTACACAGATCACAGAGCATCGACATGGATTCAGATAATGAAGGACCAGAATACTAGAGTGACAAGGTGACACTTAGAGCTCCAACTCTTAATTCTATGTCCACCGTAAAGCAAAGAAAGGAAATGCTACTGCAGACTACCTGTCTCGGCTGCAGGCATCGTCGCCACAGGAAAGGAGAGTGGTAATGTGATGGAAAACACTGAGTAAATGCACTCCTTCGACACCCGCACACACTCACTCACACTCACTCACACACAGCCTTGTCATTCTGTAGATGCTGGGCTGAGTGTACACAAACACTTCGATATTTTCATCTCTCCTCTGCTCCATATATTAGATACGTGGGTTATAACCAAAGAAAAAATGGTTGCAGCCACTTAACACTTCAGTGCAAAGGTGCTTATTAGGCGTGTCAAAAATCAAACTTTAAAAAATTGGTGAAAATAGTGAAAAGAAGTTGCCAATGTTTACAAAACGATACCTACCGAAAACAACAATAATTCCATGCTTGATCCACTGTGAACTCCTGGCAGCCCCATCTGTCTCAGACTGAGGGTGATGAGTCCTTTTATTAGGCACCAGGACATACCATCTTTAATTTCCCACAAAGTTAACTCAAGACTACACATGAATCAGAATATAGCACACTCCAAAAAGTTATTGCAATCATGTTACAAAATAAACAGAAGTGTCTACTTTAAATAGAGCATACAAGCAACATATACACATTCCCAATACAGTGGAATATTTTACTGTGTATGGTGGGAAAGACACCATAAAACCAACCCAAGAACATCAGCTCAGCTTAGGATCTATAATGAGAATGTACCGGGGAAGATATTGAAGTCCATACACTCGGTGCAATGATGGCAGATTGAAAAAGGAACATTTCTGTGTGTGTAAGGAATGCCTTTACTGAATGCTCCTCATCACAAGTCCCTACCATTCAATCCCTAGACTGCATTTTGAGAAATTTGATCATTTGGCTGTCCTCCCTCTACCAGCAGATAGGCAGAGTCTATGGAGCAAGGCTCCAGAAGTAAGAGCAGCAGGAAGCAGTGCAGACTCCAAAGTCTTTGAATGGAAAAGCCTACAAAATGTAGTGGATACAGCCCAGTTCATCACAGGTAAAGCCCTCCCCACTATTGAGCACATCTACAAGGAGCACTATTGCAGGAAAGCAGCATCCATTATCAAGCACCCCTACCATCCAGGCTATGCTTTCCTCTTGCTGCTGCCATCAGGAAGGAAATACAGGATCTTCAGGACCCACACCACCAGTTCCATTACCCCTCAGCCATCAGGATCTTGAACCAGAGGGGATAACTTCACTCATCATCACACACCCATCACTGAACTGTTCCCACAACCTATGGACTCACTTTCAGCTCATGTTCTTGATATTTATTTATTTATCGATTTATCTATCTATCTATCTATCTATCTATCTATCTATCTATCTATCTATCTATCTATTTATTTATTTATTGTTGCTGCTGTTGTTGTTATTATTACTTTTTTCCTTTCTTTTTGTATTTGCACAGTTTGTTGTCTTTTGCACATTGGTTGTTAGTCTGTCCTGTCCTGTACAGTATTTCATTTATTCCATTGTGTTTTTTGTATTTGTTGTGAATGCCTGCAAAAAATAAATCTAGGGGTGTATCTGGTGACACAAATGTATTTTGATAATAAATTTACTTTGAATTTTGAGGAATTCATGATGCATCTCCTGTATTATTTCTTAAATCTTTGTAAGGCACTTAATACAATTTCAGATTTAGAACTACAATAAATCATTTTATGATGAAACTTTCTTGATTTTAATAACATAAAGTTAACAACTGGATGCTTATATTCATATGATGAATTTAGTATTCAAGAAACGAATTGTGAAGTGATTATAAACCCAATGACAATAACAGACCAGCAATATCTTTCCAAACCTAGGCTTGGAGGAGAGCATGCAGGATGTGGTGTTCCCATCTGCCTGCCAACATTGTCCTTCTCACAATAGCATGCCTTTGCTTTTGAAAGTGGTCTGTAGCTTCTCAGCATGTTTTGTTGCTGGTACATACTGAAACTACTGTGCACCAGTTAGAGAAAATGAATACTTAGAATGATTAATATGGCATCCGTCAAGTAGGCTGCTTCACTTTGAATTGCGTCAAGTTCCTTGAGAGTTGTATTTATCCAGAGAAGCGGGGAATATCCCATCAAACTCCCGACTCAAGCCTTGTAGGTGGTGGAATGGTTTTGATGGAACTGAATGTTGAGCAGACATCACTACTTTTTTTTCCCTTGTGATGAAAAGAAACCTTAACAGGGATATCAGGAAAAAGTTGACTTCTTTGATTTGCACTTCTGGCTGAACACGTTTGTACCCACTTTGGGCTGGCCTGGGCTTCACCATTTTGAGAGTGGTGAGTGTGGGGGGGGGGTGGGGGGTAGTCAGGGAAGCCTCCCCTTCTGATGTTGTTTAGTTGTCAACCACCATTCGTAACTAGATATGGAAGAGCATTTATCTAATAAACTGGATTAACTGTAAATTAAGATAACTTTGTCTATTGCATGCTGTCAACAGACCTTCCTGGATGCCACATTTTAAGCTGCCTGATCTGCTCTGAGTCTATCCCATTTATTATAATGTATTGCCACATAGCACAATAGAGGGTGTTCTCCGTGATTATTTTGTGACAGTCACTTTTACCAGTCCTTTCATATATATGTGGCACAGGTAGATTGCTGAGAATGAGATTAAGTCGTTTTATTTCCATATTTTTTTCCTCTCCCACTCCCTCTCCCTCTTCCTCTCCCCCCTCTTCTCCCCCCTCTTTCTCCCCTCTCTCTCTCCCCTCCCCCTGTTAAATTGAATAGACTTTATTACTTACATCCTTCATATACATGAAGAGTAAAAATCTTTACGTCTCCATCTAGATGTGTAATTTACAGTATAATAAATAGTATGTACAACGACATAACATAGAAATACAGCTGTGTCAGCATGAGATAAGCAGTCTGATGGACTGGTGGAAGAAGCTGTCCCGGAACCTGTTGGTCCTGGCTTTTATGCTGTGGTACCATTTCCCGGATGGTAGCAGCCAGAACAGTTTGTGGTTGGGTTGACCTGGGTACCCCAATGATCCTTTGGACCCTTTTTACACTCCTGTGTTTGTACATGTCCTGAATAGAGGGAAGTTCACATCTACAGATGCGCTGGGCTGTCCACACCACTCTCTGCAGAGTCCTGTGATTGAGGGAGGTTCAGTTCCCATACCAGGCAGTGATGCAGCCAGTCAGGTTGTTCTCAATTGTGTCCCTATAGAAAGTTCTTAGGATTTGGGGGCCCACACCAAACTTCTTCAACCGTCTGATGTTGAAGAGGCGCCGAAATGTACTGATCACGTGAGATCCTCGGTGATGTGTATGCCGAGGAACTTAAAGTTCTTCACCCTCTCAACCCCAGATCCATTGATGTCAATAGGGGCTAGCCTGTTTCCATTTCTTCTGCAGTCTACAACCAGCTCCTTTGTTTTTGCAACATTGAGGGAGAGGTTGTTTTCTTGACACCACTGTGTCGAGGTAATGACTTCTTCTCTGTAGGCTGCCTCATTATTATTTGAGATTAGGCCAATCAGTGTAGTGTCATCAGCGAATTTAATTAGCAGATTGGAGCTGTGAGTGGCAGCACAGTCATGGGTATATGGAGAGTAAAGGATGGGGCTTAGTACACAGCCCTGAGGGGCACCTGTGTTGAGGGTCAGAGGGGGCAGAGGTGAGAGAGCCCACTCTTACTACCTGCCGGCAATCTGACAGGAAGTCCAGGATCCAGCTATGCAAGGCAGGGTGAAGGCTGAGGTCTCTGAGGTTCTTGTCGAGCCTGGAGGGAATTATAGAGTTGAGTGCACTGTAATCCAAGAACAGCATTCACACATAAGCATCCCTCTTCTCCAGATGTTTAAAGATGATGTGTACAGCTGCGACTACTGCATCGTCCATCGATTGTTTGCGTCGGTAGGCAAATTGTAGAAGGTCCAGTGTGGGTGGTAGCATGATGTGGAGTCTTTGTGGCAACTATATGCTTCTAGACCCATCCAGCTAGGGCATTCCTACCTGGTCACTCTGGTCTCCCATCTAATATACATTCTGTATAATTTTTACTTTCAATGCTTCTTCCAAGTTTTGTTCATTTTGGAAAAGCACTGTTACATCAGCTGAGGGAGAATGGTAAATGGTAATGAAGGGGAGTCCTCATATATGTTTGACCTGATGTCATGAGACTTCATGGGGTTTGGATTCAGTGCTAAGGACTCCAGGGTCTACCCTCTTCTATATGTATACCACTATTCCACTAGCTTTGTTAGATCTTTCCTTTTGGGTAAGACAAGTTATGCCCATGGATTGAGATAGAGGAGTCTGGCACATTGTAAACTTTGGTTAGGAAAATACAAATAACTTTTAATAGAATATGAATTAACTAATCCATGACTTCTGGAGCATTTCCTCCACACTGAAATAAATAGATTCTGGCCCCAGTTCCTTGGGCAAAATCCTCACTTTGCCATTAGGAGCTGCTGGAGAAGAGCTGCTAGCTGGTTTGAAAATTGCACATCCTTCTGGGAATCCCAATATTAGAGTACTTTAGATACAGAAATATCAGTGGTTTACTGTGAAACTCCTTACATGCTCCAGCAAATCCAGAATCATCATTTTGTCACACAGCAAAATGTCATTTGAATAGCTGCAGTAAGAATATATGTAGCTTATATTCCATTGAATTTAAAGGAATCTAATTATAAAGTTTTATCTTTTGGGAAGAAAATAATTAGCTGTTAAGGGGCATGTGAACTCTGCACACACAATTCCACCATGGACTGTCCCAAGCAAGGCTATGAATGAAGGAGGGTTGTACATGGGGGTCGCAACCCTATCCTGTAAAAGCCCCAGAGCAACAGAAACACCAACAGGATCTCCAAAGACCTCATCTACAGGAGAGGAATAATGCAACATGAAAGACTGGACAAGAACAGAGGACACTGGCGAGCAGTTGTTGGCAGCTGATGGTCTTAAATAAGTAAGTCTGCATATACGGACTTCAGACAAACCCTATAGCACAGGCATATTTAGTAAGTTCCATCAGTACATCTGAGCAGGAGCAAGGAATACTCCTTTATACTATCTTAAGATCTATAAATAAAATGCTTCACAGCCTTCAAGTAAAAAAGACTGAATGATCATTTAATCATTATTTTCATTCTAAATGTTGACATTAAACTCTTCAACTTATATTTGAAAGTTTGTGATAATATGCCAACACATTCGCACAGCATGTAATCATCAGAGCAGGCTGTCTCCAATTATTAACCAGTAGGTGTTTAATGTCTCATCTTCACAATTGCTTTGCCTCTATTTTAATAATAAATGTTATATCATCTGCAAAATGCACTGTAGTTGCTCACCTAGGCTATTATGACCTCACCTCTCAAGTCTCTACCAAGAACAAGGACGCAATTGCATGGAAATACCACACCAGAGATTTCCCCCAAGCTGACTGGGTACTATGGTGCTGATACTTTGTTCTGGGTGGAAATCCTGGACTTCTTCAAACTACAGAAAGACCATAGCATCAAGATTGGGAGGTTAATTCATCATTGTAAATTGTCCTGTGATTAGGGTAGGATTAAATTGGGGGAATTGCTGGGCGGTATTTATCAAAGGGTCAGAAGGGCTGATTCTTTGCTGTATCTCAACAAATAAACTTTTTTAAAATGGTAGTTTAAAGTAAGTTTAAACAAAGCAAAATCATTTGTGAATAAATTACTTCAAACTAATTGTAATTGGGAGATGAATAACCTGTAAATACAAGTAATCACCCTCAAATACTGAAATATATGTAGATAAAAAGTTTGTCAAACTCAGCTCTTACAGAGTTACAGAGTTGAATTATTGGCAACAAATATCATTGAAAATACTAACAATTAGTGAAAAGTATTACTTTTCCTAAAAGAAATTAAGGCCACAGTATTAACAATTCCTGCCATCTGTTCTCCTCTCATTATGTTAACTAAATCCTCTCCAATCTGTGAAACAGGAGCAAAACACCCTTTGAAACAGAAATAATTTTGAATGAGTCTGTAGAAGTAAATAATATTAGGATTATTCTGAATTCATTTGCGTCATTCCTAGTTCCCTGTTATGTAAACAAAAAACCTCATAATAATCTCAAAACTGGAAACTAATTTTAAAAGCTAAATAACTCAAACTATTTTGTGGATAATGTATTTTAGAAATGGGGATGTAAGATTAAAAAAAGCTGACAAAGTTCCCAAGCATCTTTCAGATTCACTTAGCTTTATTTTAGTTTATTGTAATAACTAATATAGATACCAGCAATAACTGAAATGAAAAATTCAAATAATCAACTAAAGTGCTAACATAAATACACAATACATTGTTATTCCACAGAATCAACAACAAAGGTTAGTCTTTTAAATGGTTTCAAGAATGATGATGGGAGAATTAAAAACAATGGAAATCTCCTCATTCTTATCAGTCTGCAATAACTGAGGACAATTTGTGTGAATATCTCAGGTGATGGATGAAGCCAATATGGGAAATGTACTCTTTCACAGATGGGTTTGGAGTTGCCCGATAGGACAGATAAATGGGTAGATTGGGAAGTAGGTGCTGTGTTCGATATTGAGCAATAGTGCAGAGCACACCAAGGCGCCTGCATATAGGATATTCAACTCAACTTTATTGATCCCCTTGCTTGTGCAGTATGTGAACTCCTCTCATGTGGGAGTGGCTAACTGAGTAGCACAATTAACTACCACTACATCTCCCCTTCTTGAAAAAAAAGAAACACTATGTACTTCCTGTTGCATTGAAACTATAGTCACCAAAATTGAGTGATTTAGTTCACTTACTCATAGCATGTAAGTTATACTCCTTACATGCTATGAGTAAAGATTGCGAACATAATAACGGTCTTCTCTTTGTTTCTCTCTGCCTATGCTTTCCTCATTGTTTCAGCAATTCTTTTTTTAAAAGAACAGTCACATTTTGTGAAATATTTTTAACATTAGAACTCTTTTTAAAAAATCACTAAATTGAATAGAGGTCATGATAGACTATCTGAACACTCCAGAGGATTATTCTGCCTCTTTAGTCACTTGCCGTAAGCTATTAGACTATGGAGTATATCTCTGTGGGACAGATAAACAACCTGATCTGGTACAGGTTCCTAGAAATATTGTAGCAGATGGAGTTTCTTGAACAGGTGTGTCCACCTCAACTAAGTGGCCCTCGTCATAAGGATCAGGCCACTCTACTACTTTCTCTAACTTTTGTGGACTTGGAAGGCACATGTGTGCACGCCTGGTCCACCTGATTTCAACGTGTAATGTTCTGATCACAAATGATCATGGTGCATGCTGCAGGACTACTGTTCCTTTGGAGAAATTGTTCTGAAACTCAAAAAGCTTCTCCGCTCCTGAACAGCGACAAAGATTTTCTTCTGTGTCTGAGAATGGAGACTTGCCACATCTCTTGCAGTTGGACATTTTACCTCCTATTTGTTTCGCTTGTCTGTTTTGTTTCAGCTGAGCTCTACCGTCCTATTTTTCTGTAGTCTTTCCAACTGCACCTTGTTGTACCTTTCCTTTTGTACAGCTTCTAGCTTTACCTCAGCATTGTTTACCTCACCCCAAATCTCTCAAAGTGTCTGAACCATCTCTCAAAATCCTTTGCTTTAGAGAAAACAAATGTCTCAGGGGCTTTATTAAGTAAGTAGATGTAGGTTGAAACATAGAAACACAGAAAACCTACAGCACAATACAGGCCTTTCAGCCCACAATGCTGTCTCGAACATGTACTTACTTTAGAAATTACCTTGGGCTACCCATAGCCCTCTATTTTTCTAAGCTCCACGTACCTATCCAGGAGTCTCTTAAAAGATCCTGTTTTATCCACCTTCACTACCGTCGCCAGCAGCCCATTCCACACACTCACCACTCTCACTTTAAAAAAACTTACCCCTGACATCTCCTCTGAACCTACTTCCAAGCACCTTAAAACTGTGTCCTCTTGTATTAGCCATTTCAGTCCTGGGAAAAAAACCTCTGACTATCCACACGATCAATGCCTCTCACCATCTTGTACACCTCTATCAGGTCGCCTCTCATCCTATGTCACTCCATGGAGAAAAGGCCAAGTTCACTCAACCAATTCTCGTAAGTTATGCTAGCCAATCCAGGCAACATCCTTGTAAATCTCCTCTGAACCCTATAGTTTCCACATCCTTCCTGTAGTGAAGTGACCATAATTGAACACAGTACTCCAAGTGGGATCTGACCAGGGTCCTCTATAGCTATAACACTACTTCTCAACTCTTGAACTCAATCCCACGGTTGATGAAAGCCAATACACCGTATGTCTTCCTAACCATAGAGTCAACATGTACAGCAACTTTGAATGTCCTATGGACTCAGACCCCAAGATCCCTGTGATCCTCCACACTGCCAAATGTCTTACTATTAATGCTACATTCTGCCATTATATTTGACCTACCAAAATGAACCACCTCACACTGATCTGAGTTGAACTCCATCTGCCTCTTCTCAGCCCAGTTCTGCATCCTATCAATGTCCCACTGTAACCTCTGACAGCCTTCCACACGATCCTCAACACCTCCAAACTTTGTGTCATCCCTCCCTGAAAGTTTCACTGACTTCTCTGCTGCGTCTGTGCCTCTGTGCACTTCCCTAGGCTGGTGGCCCACAAATTATTACAATGTATTCACTTTTGGGTATAACTTGAAGATATTGCCCAGCAACTCTGGCCAGTTCTCAGCTCATGATTCAGGGTGTATACAATTAGGCAGTTTAGGCTAAAATGTCTCTGGATATGTTTCATAGGTGAACAAGAACAGACTTACTGTAAATTCATTCTTGTTGGGGGTCTAACTTGGCCTGTAGCACCAGTTCATCAATGGCGACACCATGGTGTGTTTGATATTGAGCAATAGTGCAGAGCACGCCAAGACACCTGCATGCAGGATTATTCAACTGAAGTTTACTGGTCCCTCTTGTACAGTATGTGAACTCCTCCCATGTGGGAAAGGCTAACTGAGTGGCATAGAAATATCACTATTAACTACACTTCAGTGTTATACTCCTTCTGCAATGTGTGTATGGCTTCTAATTGTAATTGATGCAGGAACTGGAGGTTCTCAATACTTTCTTGGATGCCTTCTTCCCCACTTTGAGGATCTATAGGTCAGGAGTCATCTGAGATATTGCAATTTTTAAGGAGGTTTTTACTTCTTAATTTTAATTCCCTGTGTCAGTCTGGAATTGAGAAATTCATTAGTAGGCAATCCAAAGCCGCATTCTTTATTTAATCCTTAGATATATACAAAGGGCAAATAATAGGGGTCAATTAACCGATCTGTTCAGAATGTAAGACAAAATTGGAACACTTAGAAGAAATCCCATGCAGTCACAAGAAGAAAATGCAAATTCCACATGGACAGCAGAGGTCAGCATTGAACCCAGGTCGCTAGCTCTGTGGGAATGTGGCTCTACTGACCACTGTGCTGTCTCAAGTCGTGTTAACCTATCTTAAGTAAGACTGGTTAACCCATCTTAGGCATAAGATGGTATCTTTGTGAACACGAGATTCCACAAATACAGGATGTCTTGAGCAACAGTCACAAAATGTTGGAGTTGCTCAGAAGGAGTTCAGAGTCCTTTCAGAATTTTGTGTGTGCTACATCTTTGTGAAAAAAGTTACAGGTATCTGCTGTTCGCAGATGCTGAGAGGATGATTAAGGCCCTGCTAGTCAGTTATTGTCTTCTCGCACTCTTTAAAAGGATTACATGCTATTTTGCTGGTAAACATTTCAGTAAGTGATCTCTACCAGCTGAAGGAGATAAGATTAGAGTCAATGAGGAGTACAGAGAATTGTGAGTGCAAGTTCAATCTATGTGTTACTTGATAATGATCAACAGACCAGAATGCACGTGAAGAAGCCTCTTCATATAAATCAGCAGACACTCTGGCTCATTGCTGAGGCATCGTATCAATGTTTCAACTGTAAGTTCACAGAGAATTTAATCCAAGAGGGTAACTGCTGCATTATATTACCTTAACAGTTTTCCCAAACAATGAATTGATTAGTAAGTGTGATCTTGCTATGAACTGTCCTTGGTCCAGAGGAGGAGTTAAGGGCAAAGCTGCATCAGCTGATGGAAGAGGGAGAGATAGTGCTGGGAGATTGCAGAAACCTCTCAATTCTTCCCTCATTACATTTCAAAAGAACCTCTATCGAAGAAGCCACACTCTGAAAGATCACAGATCAAGCCCTGAAAGGTGCGAATCGGCTACATGGCTATTTTTTGACAAGCACAGACTTGCTGGACTGGATGGCCATCTTCTCAATAGTAACAATTCTATAATTTTATAACTCCCTCACAGCTTGTATCATCTACCAAGACCCCAATGAATATCACATAATCTTCCATCATTTTCTTACGTCTCTGAGCCACACGAAAAATACCATTATCCTGTTCCTCAGATTTACCAGCAGTCAATTCACTCAACAACTTCAGGGGAGAGCAAACTTGAAAGAATGCCCTCCAGGAACATTGCTTCTACCTAACACAGGAATAATGCACTGTTAATAATTCTAAGCACATTTAAACGTTAACATTCATCAGTAAATCCTAATGTTTCACAATGAATCAGATTTTAAACAAAGGCATTTTTGTGCCTCTTTTTTTTTCTTCTTTCCCAAATAATCATTTAGCAATCAATCACTCTCTTTTTGGTTGAAGTTGATAAGTATCCTATTTCTAACTTCTTCAGATGCAGTTTTTTTATTGTTCTCTACTCTCCACTACCCAATTCCAACTTGCTCCAACAACACCAGGAGTTGTTCAATATTTCCTGATGCTGTTGTATCAGAGACACTTCATCCCGTTAATCATTCCCCATTTCTCTGCACTCAGAACTTGTTTTATTTCCATCTTGCGTCAGTTCTTGTGAAAGGAAAATGACCTGAAACGTTAATTTTGTTTTGTTCTTCATAATTGCTGCTAAACCTGCTGAGAATTTCAGAGCTTACTGTTTCTATTCCATATAACAAAGCTTTTGTTATATAATTCCAATTTTCACCAATTTTGCTTATAAATTGTTGCTGACTCTACAATCTTAAACCTATAGAGGCACAGATAACTGGATGACCATCAGGAGAGAGAAAGAGGATAGGTAGCTATTCCACTCAATAACAAGTATATTGTCTTGGACACTATTGTTGGAAAGTCTATCTGTCAGTGGAAAGTCACAACAGTCAGGTCTCTGGCATTGAGACTGGCCCTGTGATTCAGAAGGGAAGGGGGAAAATGAACAGTAGTGATAGGGATTCATTAATTAGGG
This sequence comes from Mobula hypostoma, assembly GCF_963921235.1. NCBI lineage: Eukaryota > Metazoa > Chordata > Chondrichthyes > Myliobatiformes > Myliobatidae > Mobula > Mobula hypostoma. The sequence continues at coordinate 64,205,274 of NC_086103.1, read as the reverse complement.
GTAAGAAAAGAGGTTCTGTGGCGTGTCTGAGATTCCCGGATAGGATGTTGCCTCCTGGGTGCCAGGGTCAGGTCTACACTCCAGATGTGGGTCAATGGAACTAGGCAGAAAAAAAATTGCAATGGACTAGATAGGCTGAAGGGCCTGATTCAAATGCTCTATGACTGCCTCTAAGATCGAAAATGTGAATATCATAAATTGGCAAAACTTTAATGACCATTTCTGACACTTTTGCAGCTCAACAATGTTTAGTAAATATTGGCTGATAGAATTTTACTCCTGTATTTACTTCTGGAAAGCTAACCTTTCAGATGTAAAAATAACAGCCAATTACAAAGGAGAACTGAAATTAAATGGAAAACTAAATGGAGCATTTGACCGTGAGCACATGTACACTTAAAAGTCATGAAATAAAATTACAGAGGAGAAGCAGTGAATATATAACTCCCTTTATATCACTTATAAATGTACTTCTCCTATCACGGCACCTTCCTAAGATCCCTGCGGGGTCTAAATTGGATGGTACCCAAAAACAAACACATTGATATTGGTGCAAAGTGCCTGTTGCAGCTGATGTGTAACCCTTATGCCACCTACTTAGTAGCTGCATACCACAGCAAAAAACCCAAAATTGCAAGGGCATAGAATTCCTTAAAGCTAACTTGCATTATTTTACAAGGCTGCATATTTTAAATCTCTCGGTTATTTTGAAACTTTCTTTGCTCTAAGACACAATAAAGAATGGCAATGAATGTGAAATAATTAACAATCCAGAGCAGCAGGAAAGAAGTACTGCAATACCTTGTGCCATTTTTCAGCTATGATTCTTAAAGACATATTTCTTGTGTTGTTGCCCTGGAGTTATTTATTTTCTGCATTCCAGTGGAATAGGACAGGTTGAACATCCCGTACCGAAATGCTTGGGGCAGAACGAGTTTCGGATTTTGGATTTTGGATTTTGGAATACTTGCTTCCATAAATGGGGATGGGACTCAAGTCTACACATGAAATCAATTTAGATAGTTATAAATGTTTCCTTTTTTTACTTCACTATTCCCCATCGGTATAACTGCAGATCTTTTTGATATTTCCAGCAATATTTTCACAGCACAGAGCAGAGAATAAGTGCGAACCACATGGTAATGAATGTGAGTAACACAGGAAGATCTGGCTATGATGACCTCTGAACACAAACTGGTTCCAGCAGGGCCCCACTCAGGGTATGTGAGGTCACTTCTCAGAACTGTCAATGGTGCACACAGATTGTGCATTGACCGGGAATCTTCCCAGAACCTTGTGGGAATTTTCATTTGTGGTGTCACGTCAGCACTCAAATAAGGTTTTGGATTCCGCAGGTTTTCCGATTTTGGCTTTTCGGATAACCTGTATATATTGCAAAGACAGTAGGAGGAGACAGGCACAGAGTCCAAGATAAATGAAAGCATCTTCAACTCTCATCAATAGCTTCATTGTTCCCAGAGATCTGGTCAATCTGTCACTCACTCAACTGAGAAATGAAAGGATTGCACCTGCATTTGAAAAACATCATTTGCAGTTTCCCCTTTAAATCCCAGAACTTGACTCAGCAGCATTATCTTCACTTGGAGGACATCAAAAGATCCTGACTTACCATTGCCTTCAAGAGAAGTTAACAATAGGCAACGGATGAACGAATGGATGGTGGGCCTTGCCAAGAAAGGCTACATCTCAAAAAATGATGAGAAAAGCCTAACATTCACCCTATTCCTGACATTAATGAAATTTAGAAAGGACTCACACTTTTTCGAACCATCAAAATCAACAAGTAATTTACCAGCACTTTATAAGTAGCACAAGTGGGTTAACCTTCCTATTACTGAATTAAGTCCAGTTATGTTAGGCTAATGAGGGCTGAAGTCCTACTGGCATCAGATTGGTCCCTACAACCTAATTTAGTAAATCAACCCTCACCAATTTCTTGACTGAAGCGAGTCAGGCCATAAATGAGGTTACATGAAATAGGGACCATATCGAAACTAAAACAAAAATCCTGAAAATTATAGTCTCTGTATTTTATGTTCATATTTATTTATTTAGTGATACAGCGCAGAATAGGCCCTTCCATCCTTTTGAGCCATGCTGTCCTAGCAACCTCTGACAAACCTGATTAGGGAGGGAACGTCGACTCAGACCATGAGAGGCCTGCGTCCGGCATTTTCATGCCTTACAAGGCGCAATTGGAAGTCTGTGTGGGGCGCCACTCCTCGCACAGACTAGGGCAATGTGTGATTAAGTGCCTTGTTCAAAGGCACAAACACGTTGCCACAGCTGAGGCTTGAACTAGCGACCTTGAGATAACTAGACGAATGCTTTAACCACTTGGCCACATGCCCAACCCTAACCTAATCACGGGATAATTTATAATGACCAATTAACCTACCGAGTATATCTTTGAACTATGCAAGGAAACTGGAACACCATAAAGGCATTATTGTGATCATTGGTTATCATATTTCAGGATTTTTTACTTCCTTTTTATTGAGGGAAAGGATTTTGAATTCAAGATGGCCATAATATTCATTTGCAATCAATTATTTTGTCCCTCACTTGGACTAGTTAATTTGTCAACACTATGCTTGGGCTGATGAAATTCAATGCAGAAGCATGGAAGGAATATTAAACAGAAACACTAAGTAGTCTGTAATATTTTATAAGCAGTGCAAGAGGAGGCAAAACTAATCTTTAATTAAACAGTTAACAATGCATATATAGACTTAATAAAATGAGAACTGGGCATTTATGGGTATCAACAATACGTTATTGAATTTAAAACACGTGGATGTATGTCACTGTAAGGTAAGTTTCGAACTGGTTTTGGTTGCTTTCTGGTCAATGTCACCATGACCAGCAGCTCTTGATATCAGGACATAGATGATGAGTAAATAAATTTAACTATCTCAACAATACAGCATTAACCCATTCTGGAAATTTGCACATATTTTTGATGGAAAATAATTTGCTCTAATCTTAATGTTGCTTCTGTGACAATGTTATTATTGGAAATTGCAGAAAGGTATGAAATGAATAGCTTCTGCCTACTCCTGCTTCTAACTTTTAATATTGCTTTGTATAGAGAAAACCAAAGTTACTGGCTTTCAGGAATCTGTTCACTGGCCATTGAAAAAGTTCCTCCTCTCAGCAACTTTCTAAAGGTGAACCAGACTTGACAATCTTGATGTCCTATTTTATCCTGACTTACCTTTCAGAGCTCATAACCATGCCATCTCAAAGATGCCATCCATCCACCTTCATACTATTCTTCTCTGCCAGCCTTGCATCAACTTGGATTTGCTGAAATCCTGATCCATGTCTTTATAACATCTAAACCAGACTTCTGCAAATCCCTAACTGCTGTTAGAATATAAGAAAGTAGTAGTAGGCCACTCAATCCTTCAAGGCAGCTCAATATTCCATACAGTCATGGCTGATTTGACCCAGGCCCAGGATCTCCTCTTCTGTTTTACGTCCTCAAAACTCTCACTTTTTCTCCTTCTCAGAAATTTATCTACTTCCTCTTTAAGTATCTTCAAAAATTGGCCTAATTCATTCTGTTTTCTATCACCTTTCTAAGTCTCAGTTGCCTGTGTTTTCTCAGCAAATATCATATGGTAAACGTTGTTTACCTATTACTTGGGAGTCCTTGTGAAGGATTTCCGGAAGGTTAATTTGCTGTGGTGAGGAAGGCAAATGAAACATTTGCAGTCATTTCAAGAGGACTAGACTATAAAAGCAAGGATGTAATGCTGAGACTTGTAAAGCACTGGTGAGGCCTCAGTGGAGTATTATGAGCATCTATGGGCCCCTTATCTTAGAAAGAATGCGCTGAAACTGAGAGGATTCAAAGGAGTTACTCAAAAATGATTCCAGGATTGGATGGCTTGCCATATGAATTGAATTGAATTGACTTTATTTCTAACATCCTTCACAAACATGAGAAGTAAAAATCTTTATGTCTCCATCTAAATGTGCAATATGCAATCATAGTAATTTATAATAACTTATAATAAATAGAACAGTCAATGTAATATGGAGTACGCTATACATAAACACGTGATTTCAGCAGTCTGATGGCCTGGTGGAAGAAGCTGTCCCGGGGTCTGTTGGTCCTGACTTTTATGCTGTGGTACCACCTCCCGATGGTAGCAACGTGAATAGGTTGTGGTTGGGATGGCATAGGCCTCCAATGATCCTACAGGCCCTTATTACACACCTGTCCTTGAAACTGTCCTGAATCATGGGAAGTTCACAACTGCAGGTGTGCAGGGCTGCCCGCACCACTTTCTGCAAAGTCCTGCGATTGAGGGAAGTACAGTTCCCATACCAGACAGTGATGCAGTTAGTCAGGATACTCTCATTTGTGCCCCTGTAGAAAGTTCTTAGGACTTGGGGGCCCATACTAAACTACCTCAACCGTCTGAGGTGATAGAGGCACTGTTGTGCCTTTTTCACCACACAGCTGGTGTGCATGGTGTGCACAGACCACCTGAGGTCCTCGGTGATGTGGAGGCCAAGGAACTTGAAGCTGTTTACTCTCTCAACCCCATCTCCATTCCTCCTGTAGTCCACAACCAGCTCCTTTGTTTTTGCGACATTGAGAGAGAGGCTGTTTTCTTGACCACTGTGTCAGAGAGATGACTTCTTCCCTGTAGGCCACCTTTTTATTGTTTGAGGTAAGACCAATCAATGTGGTGTCGTCGGCAAATTTAATTAGCAGATTGGAGCTGTTGGTGGCGATACAGTCATGGGTATACAGGGAGTAAAGGAGGGGACTCAGTACGCAGTCCTGAGGGGCTCCTGTATTGAGTGTTGAAGGTGAGGCGTTCTGACAGGAAGAGTGTTTGATGGCTCTGGGCCTGTATTCACTGGAATTTAGAAGAATAAAGGGTGACCTCATTGAAACCTATCAAATGGTGAAAGGCCTTGATAGAGTGGATGTTTCCTCTGGTGGGAGAATCAAAGATCAAATGGCACTGCCTCAGAATAGAAGGGCATCCTTTTAGAATGGAGATAAAAAGGGATTTCTTTGGCCAGAGAAAGTGAATCTGTGGAATTCTTTGCCACAGGCAGCTGTGGAAGCCAAGTCTTTATGTATATTTAATGCAGAGGTTGATAGATTCTTGACTGGTCGGGGCATGAAGGGATACAGGGAGGAGGCTGGAAATTGGGGCTGAAAGGAAAAATGAATCAGCCACGATAAAATGACAGAGCAGACTTGATGGGCCAAATGGCCTAATTCTGCTCCTGTATCTTATGGCAATACCTGTACTTAATTTCTCTTTTAAGATACTCCTTAAAGCTTTGCTTTTAATATGTAATTTGTGTTATATTTCTGGATTCTTTCTAATGTGACAAAGCATCAAGTCAGCCATGTTAAATGCTTTGAGACAGATTGGTTACATTAAAGCCCAAAATAAATAGAAATTTTATTGTTGTTATAATTAGTTACTTTCTAAGCAGGAGAGACTGATTGGCAATCATTAGCAATTGTCAGATCATTAAAGGGGTGCTTATGATCTTGATTACGTTCTATGAGTTTAATGGCCTATTACTGTACAAATGCTATGACTTCATGAATATCACAAAGATGTTAAACACAAGATGCTATTTTGCAAAGCATTATTGAGAGCATTATTGCCAGTGTTTAAAGTGCATGCTACTTCTATACACTTTAGTAATTAATGTAATCAAGCAGATGCATGCAATGACTGATAAATTATTGAATAATGCTGGTCCAAGATGTTTCGGGATTTAGGCATTAATAGAATAAGTCACTGTTAATATTTTTTTCTTAAAATATATCCCAAAACGTCCAAGCTAGTGTTGATGCTTTGGATCAGTGTCTGAGAATAAAATGCTGTCCGCAGCTTTTGAGAATGTTTTTTCAACTAAGTATTGGCATCATTTATCATTGGAGAACAGTAGGACCGCAGTCACACTTTATCAGCCCAGCAGCAAATAGTTGACAAACACCAGAAAATCTGCAGATGCTGGAATTCCAAAGCAACAGACACAAAATGCTGGAGGAACTCAACAAACCAAACATCTGTGGAAAAGATTTAAACAGTTGACATTTCAGGCCAAGACCTTTAATCAAGACCAGAGAAAAAGAGGAGAAGTCAGAGTAAGAAGGTGGGGGGAGGAGAGGAAGAAGTACAAGGTGGTAGGTGATAGGTGAAACTGGGAGGGGGGATAGATGAAGTAAAGAGCTGAGAAGTTGATTGGTGAAAGTGATATAGAGCTGGAGGAGGGGGAATCTGATAGGAGAGGGCAGAAGATCATGGAAGAAAGGAAAGGGGGAGAAGCACCAGAGGAAGGTGATGGACTGGTACAGAGATAAGGTGAGAGAGGGAAACAGGAATGGGGAATGGTGAAGGTGGGGGTCAATTACCAGATATTTGAGAAATCAGTGTTCATGTCATCAGATTGGAGCAGGGGTGGCCAACCTTTTACATTCCATACATCAATTTTTTCACTCACGAGTTCAGTTGTGCCATACAACTCTTGTAAAACCCCCATTCAATTCTTGTAAAAATATGTTAATATAGAACTCGTGCATGAAAAAAAATCACATCTGAACTCGTGTATGAAAAAATTGACGCATGGAATGTAAAAAGTTGGCTACCCCTGGGCTGGAGGCCACCCAGGTGGAATTTAAGGTATTACTCCTCCAACCTGAATGTAGCCTCATCACAGCAGGAGAGGAGCCAATGGATGGACGTGTTGGAATGGGAATGGGAAGTAGAATTGAACTGGATGGCCACAGGGAGATCCTGCTTTTTTTTGGCAGAAGGAGGGTAGGTGCTTAGCAAAGCGGTCTCCTAATTTACATCAGGTCTCACCAATGTATAGGACCCACATCGGGAGCACCTGATACAGTCGCTGACCCCAACAGACTCTTAGGAGATGTATCACCTCACCTGGAAGGACTGTTTGTGCCCTGAATATTAGAGAGGGAAGAGGTGTAGAGGCAGGTGTAGCACTTGTTCCACTTGCAAGAATAAGTACCAGGAGGGAGATCACTAGGGACATACGAGTTGACAAGTGAGTCACATAGGGTGCAATTCCTGCAGAAAGTCGGTGGAGGATGGGGCGGGGGGAGAAAGGAAGATGTGCTAGGTGGTGGGATACCTGTGGAGATCATAGAAGTTATGGAGAGTTCTGTGCTGGATGTGGAGGCTACTCGGGTGGTAGGTGAGGACAAGAGGAACCCTATCGCTGGTGCAAATCCTCTATATTTCCCTACTCGTCAGGCCATTGTGAGATGTGATAAATTCTAAATTAACAACAAAATAGGTGCTCAGCATGTATAATAACTTGCATTCTTTATAACAGTAAATATTAAAATTGAGAGGATTTAAAGTGGTCAATGAGATCTGGCACAGTTGGCTTTCAGATCATTCTTTTGTTTGTCTTCCTCATCTGGCTAATTGCAAAACATAGCTATTCATCAAAGCACCTTTCAAATCGCATTGCATAACTATAGTAGAACTCTTTCATTCTACAATTGTCTCTCCAGAAGTTCTTAGGAACACTTTCACCTGAAAGGCTACAATGGATTAACAAGTTGGTTCATACCTTCTCAAGGACAAGTAGCGAAGAGAGCCTGTTCCAGTTTTTCCAGTGTTGATACCATTCATATGTTGAACAATGAAAATGTTGTACCCCAATCAGAAAATACAGAACATTTTGGATATTTCATTGCAACACACACAAAATGCTTGAGGAACTCAGCAGGCCAGGCAGCATCCATGGAAAAGAATGCAGTCGATGTTTTGGGCCGGGACCCTTCATCAGTGCAGGGGGAAAAAAATGAGGAGTAGGAGTTAGATGGTGTGGTAGGGAAGGAAGAAATACAAGATAATAGGTGAAACTGGGGGTGGGGGAAGGGAGGGGTGAAGTAAAGAGTTGATTGGTGAAAGAGATATTGGGCTGGAGAAGAGGGAATCTGAGAGGAGAGGACAGAAGACCATCGAAGAAAGAAAAAAGTGGAGCACCAGAGAGAGGTGATGGGCAAGTAAGGAGATAAGGTGAGAAAGGGAGAAAGGAATGGGGAAATTACCGGAAGTTCGAGAAATCAGTGTTCATGCCATCAGGTTGGAAGGTACCCAGACGGAATATAAGGTGTTGCTCCTCCATCCTGAATGTGGCCTCATCACAACAATAAAGGAGGCCATGGACTGATGTGTAGGAATGGGAGTAGTAAGTGGAAAAAAAAGGGTGGCCACTGGGAGATCCCAGTATTTGTGGCGGATGGCAGTTCCTTCACCATTTTGTGTGTGTTGCTTGGATTTCCAGCATCTGCAGATTTTCTCTTGTTTATGTTCGGATATTTCATTTTAGCCTTTCAGCCTAATACACAAAGAAACACTACCACAGTAAGGTGGAAATAAATATAAATGCTTTAAAATTAATGAAAGCTCTTTAGCCACTAATATTAATCCTGTTTCTCTTCCCAGATATGTAGCCGAGCTGTTGCAGCATTTTGTTTATGAATTAAAACATACATCTTTGTTGCCAGCTATAACTGAGCAGACTTTCACCAGGATCTGCCAAGGAAACAGATTGTCAACTGAAGCCATGTGCTAAATGTGTGCTGTCTCTTGACACAAGTTTGCAGTGTTCCAATGTTTCCTATTTGTTTAATACAGCTAAAACATTAACAGAGTATGTTGAAATAATAAAACTGCCTTGCTAAGTAGCTTAGAGAGAAACAAGAAGATTAAAGGAACTGGCATGGAATTTAAAGCTAAATCTTAGATGGTACATCTGGAAATTCCAATGCATAACACTATTTTTTAAAGTATTACGCAATATTGAAAATTGATACTTCCTGGAGCAAAACAACTTAATGACCATGAGCATTACTTAGAATATTTGACCTGGACTCCCAAGCATCAGCTATCCTTGAAATTCCAGAGTAACTTCTGCCAATGGTTTATAGTAAGTAGGTTGACTTATCATGCAGAGGACAGAGCTAATAATCAAGAGAATGGAGTTCTAATCCTACCATGTTGCCAGCGGGATTTAAAACTAGGTTAATAAACTGAAATGCATTTCAAGATCACAGCTAGTCGTTGCAATGATGATTATGAAACTAACTACGAGATTCTCATAAAAACCTGTCAGGTTCACAAATATCCTTCATAGAAGGAAAATAGACCTCGTTACCCAGCCTGGCCTGTTTGGGACTCCAGATCCACATATGTGTTGTGGAATAATCTACTGAACCAATCTGTTCAGGTACAATTAAAGGCAAACAATAAATGTTGGTCTTGCCAATGATGCCATGTTCTGAAAATTGTATAAATAACTCATGGAAACATGACATTTTCCCCCCACACGGCAGTATTTTACATCTTAATGCTGAACTAGAAGGTTTATAGCTACGAGTATGCCAAGATCAGCTTAGCTTTGGGATAGGAACACCAAAGAAAATGCACAATATCTAAACTATTGCACTCAAGAATCTGGGCCTAAGGTACAAATGAACCTTTATCCAATTGGCCAAAAACCAAAGCAGTCATTAGCATAATTTATCTCTCACATGGGTGCCCCAAATTCTACACCACAATGGCTCAGCAGTTGCAGAACAATCCCTTTTCACTGGATTTTATGTAAAGTAACTATATCCAGGGTACGTGTTATTTATTTCCAAATATTAAGCCTGAGTTCTCTAGTTCTGATACATACTTCATGAAAAATCATAAAATTAATGTATCTACTCAGTTATGAACATTAAATTTTTAACCAATATTTTCTCTGGGCTTTCTTTTTACCAATGTAACTAATTGCAGTTTCTCAATTTCTTTTTGAAGTCCATCTGATTATGTTCAGTTTGTCCTATAGTTATTCTATACTATTCTGATGTCAATGCCTTTTCTTCAGTACAGAGACTGCAATTATGCACAGTGTTCCATGTGTTTCTTATTTGCTTAATACAACCAAATCATAACCTGAGTTAAGTTTAAGTATGTTATGAAAATAAAACTTGTCTTTCTAAATAGCCTGGAGAGAAATGTAAAGATTATGGAATCAGCAGTTGAAACTGATTCAATTGAAAGTATGTAAAAAAGATCATCTCATGGGATTTATGTTCCAATGTAGTTTCATTGTTGTGATTATGAACTGAGAAGTTGCTTTGAATAGCCAATGCTCTGAGGGCTCTTTCCAAGAGCCTGGAGAAAATTGATTTGTATTCTGTGTTAAATGGTTATGTGCTTCAGACCTCCAGCAAGAAGTGAAACTAGAACTCAAAACCCTCAACTACAATTTTTTTTCAACATTCCAACCATTGACAATAGGGATAGTTCATTGCTTCAAGGGTTATCCACCTACATAGAAGCCTTTTTTAATGAATTCAGGAAATTTAATTGAGAATCAGTTCTTTAATGATTATCCAGGGCCTGCTTTCTTAATATGCATTTCAACTTCATTAATAGGATATGCCTTCAGATTTAATCAGCACTGCTACTGAAATCCTCAATTTGGCTGCCTCGATTCTCTTCAGTGCCAAAAGTAAGTGGAAAAAGATGATCCTCTTATCTCTCAAATTAGTTTCACATCAAACTTTATATCCCACCCAGTTGATTTTCTATATCATTATCAAACAAAATTCTTCAGCCTTATCATGGGAATCATATAATTCATAAATAGAATCTTGAGAATTCATTTTCCATAACTCCCTCAGCTAATAACACTGCTATTTAACTTTCTTAACTAGTACAAACGTATTTACCACTGCTATGCTTTATGCAGTCTAAACAGCTTTTGTGACTTTTCTATATCCATTGTTATTTTGTTTGCTCCTCCACCTGTCATAAATTAAATCTATTTCTATGTCTTTATTGCCGTCTAAGTAAGGACATTAATACAATAGCTGAAGATGATATGAGTGGATAGATTTCCTGCTCAGAATCTTAATACAGTTCCTCTCGTACCATATTTCCTGTCATGCATCGAACTAAATAACCCATTACTTTGTTGCGAGTTATAATTCTAGGCATTACTAATATATTTTCTTGCTTTATCATAGGGATACTATTGGCAAGTCCACCATTTGGTCCTTCAATGATTCTGCTAATATTGTAAATACATGCTAGTATCTATGAATTTATGCACATTTTATTCCATATCCGTATTTTAAACCCTAACTTTATTTTCGTATAATTCTTTATTCGTTATAATTGTTGATTTTTGTTGCATGCTGTTTCCTGATTAACATACCACAGCAAATTCCTAAAACAGATTGAACATTCCATATTAGAAATTACAAAATCTGAAAACCTCCGAATTCTGTATTTTTTTTGAGCGCTGACATGACCTCACAAATGGAAAATCCCACAACGAGCTGAGAAGTTTCCCAAGGTCTCTTCACACCACAAACAATTCTGTGAAGTGACCTCACATATGTAATGAACAGAAGTTAATCAAAAATAGAAAAAAAACTCTGCATAAACCAAAAACTAAAGATCTCAATCGTGTATCCCAGTGCTGGAGTGAATATATGCTGCTTAACAGTGTGTTGATCTTGAAACAAAGATTCATCACAATGAACTGAAAATTGAAGGTAAATTTGAATATTCAGCAGGCTGGTTGCAGCAATTTAAGAAAAAGCATGGTGCTAAGTTCTAAAATGTCTGCTGATCACAAAAATCTAACAGCAGACAAGTCTACAATGCTGATTGGTTTTATTCCTTACATAAAACCTAAAAAAGGGCATGCCCTCTTCTTGTTGTAACCATTGGAAAGGAGGTATAGAAGCCTGAAGGTGCACACTCAATGATTCAGAAACAGCTTCTTCTCCTCTGCCATCTATTTTCTAAATGGACGTTGAACCCATGAACACTACCTTACTACTTTTTTTATTTCTGGGTTTTTTTGCATTACTTATTTTAATGTAACTATTTAATAGACATATACTGTATATACTTACTGTAATTCAGATTATTTTCTCTGTATTTATTTATCGTGTATTGCATTGCCGGTGATATTAAACCTAATTCTGATTTTGAAAAACACAAATAATGTATTGTAATCTATTAATCAAAACACAGCATCGTAGGTGGAGACTGAAAGCCTGGCGTTGTTTGTTGTTGCTCAACAGCTGATTCAGGTATTCTCCCGATGCTGCAATTCAGCTTTTGTTACCCTGCACACATTATATTACTGTTAGGTAATAATTTTTATTGTTCAGTACACATAAAACCATAGAGCATAAAACATAGGAGCAGAATTAGGCCATTCAACCCATCGGGTCTGCTCCGCCATTCCATCATGGCTGATTCAAATCCCACTCAACATCATACACCTGTCTTCTCACCATATCCTTTGATGCCCTAACCAATCAGGAAACTATCAACTTCCACCTCAAATATATACACGGACTTGGTTTCCACTACAGTCTGTGGCAGAACATTCCACAGATCCACTTCTCTCTGGCTAAAAAAAATCCTCCTTACCTCTGTTCTAAAAGATCACTCCTCAACTTTGAGGCTGTGCCCTCTAGTTCTGGATCCCCCCACATCTACCCTCTCTAGTCCTTTCAACACTTGTTAGTAATCAGTGAGATCCCCCCACCCTCACACCCGCATACTTCTAAATTCCAGTGAACTCAGGCCCAAAGCTGCCAAATGCTCCTGATATATTAACCCCTTCATTCACAAAATCATCCTCGAAAAACTCCTCTGGACTCCATCCAATGACAGCACATCCTTTCTGAGATATGAGCCCAAAACTGTTGACAATACTCCAAGTGCAGCCTGATTAGTGTCTTATAAAGCCACAGCATTATCCCTTTGCTTTTACATTCTATTCCCCTTGCAATAAATGCCAACATTGCATTTGCCTTCTTTATCACAGAGTCAACCTGTAAATTAAACTTCTGGGAGTCTTACATGAAGACTCCCAAGTCTCTCTGCACCTCTGATATTTGAACCTTCTCCCCATTTAGCTTATAGTCCGCACTATTGTTCATTTTGCCAAAATGCATTATCATACATTTCCCAACACTGTATTCCATCTCCTCTTTTTTGCCCATTCATCCAATTTGTCCAAGTCCTGCTGCAATCACATTGCTTCCTCAGCACTACCTACCCCTCCACCTATCTTCATATCATCCGCAAACTTTGCCACAAAGCCATCAATTCCATTATCTAAATCAGAGAGAAACAATGTGAAGAGTAGCGGTCCCAATACTGATCCCTAAGGAACACCACTAGTTACTAGCAGTCAACCAGAAAAGCCCCCCTTTATTCCCACTTGCTACCTCCTGTCTGTCAGCCATTCCTCTATCCATACGAGTATCTCTCCTGCAATGCCATAGAATTTTATTGCATGTAGTCTGTCTGGTCCAGGTGACATCCACCTTCCGACATTTGAGTTTGCCTAGCCCTTTTTCCTTTGTAATAGCAATGACACTCCTGCCCCCTTGACACTCAGGGACCTCTGACATCCTGCTAGTGTCTTCTACAGTGAAGACTGATGCAAAGTACCCATTATCTTCCATTTCTTTGTCCAACGTTACTACTTCGCCAGCATCATTTTCCAGTGGTCCAATATCAAGCCTCACCTCCCTTTTGCTCTTTGTATAATTGAAATAACTTTTAGTATCCTGCATGATATTATTGGCTGGTTTGCCCTCATATTTTATCTTTTCCCTTCTTATTGCTTTCTTAGTTGCCTTTTGTTGGTTTAAGTGTGATGAACAATTGCAAGACAAAGTCAACTTACCGGTAGCACATAAATTCAGAGTCAGAAATGATAGTGATCCCAAGCTATCTCATTATATATTTCAAAATCTGAAAAAATCCAGAACACTTCTGGCCCCAAGAATTCTGGATCAGGGGTCATCAACCAGTATATGTCCTATCATTAACCGCCCTGAAGGATTTAACCATGAGCCTCATTTGTGTATTCAATGGTATGGTTCTGTAATTTAGAATACAGTTCCTCAACTGAATTTTATAGAACATAGAACTGAGAACACAGAAATCTACAGCACATTACAGGGCCTTCGGCCCACAATGTTGTGTTGACCATATAACCTACTCTAGAAACTGCCTAGAAGTTCCCCACGACATAGCCCTATATTTTTCTAAGCTCAATGCACGTATCTAAGAGTCTCTTAGTAAAGCTTTTATCCTACTTCTTTTTCACTATATGAACATTGATCTCTATTTGCTTTAATTACCATTTAAGGAGTTTATTCATATTCTGCACTTTGTTCATATATTGGCATTTTGGAGGAACTCCACCATTTGGCATACCACTGCTTTAACACAGGGGAATCATAATCCATTTCTTGTGTACTCAAACCAGATGACTGAGGCTACTGCAGTGATACTTTTCCAGAAAGCATAGCATTCCTTTACACAATAAGGTGTGCCAGAAACAGACAAGATAGGAATAATGGAAGGATGTGAAACACACCCGATAACTAAGGGCCAATTCATTACTAACTTCAAAATATCATCGGTTGTCAGCTGAAAGATTAGAATGAATTTTAACACCTTTATTGTGAATAGCGATTGATCTTGCAAGTAAGGAATTCAAACATATACAATTTACCATATGATCAATATTTGTAATTGATAACCAATTCTGTACAAAACTAACAGGTTTCTGTCCTAGCTTCAGAGCACTGTTGGTGAGAGGAGACATGCTGTTCTCCTTCTGCAAAAGTAAAATAAAACTGTTTTGAGCAGTAATGGTGAGTGTGCTCTGGGCCCAGTGATTTTAGTTATTTTATTATTTGTAATGACAGTTACTTGTAGGTTCTACTGAGATGGCTAACCCTTGACTTCTTTATACAGGAGAAAGGAATTCAGCCCTGGCAGATCATCAGTCTGAAATCCTCAGCTGCTGGTATGTAAATTTCTTCCTTTGTGGAGTAGTCAAGGTATGGCAATCCCTCAGTTGCTGATGTAGGAAAGATGCAGCGTTAAAATATACTGCTCTTCTGTTTTAGTTCCTCAATACCCTCACTTCATTCCTCTGTCAGAAATGTATCTACTTCCTCTTTACATATCCCCAATGATTGGCCTCATTCATTCTGTTTTCCAGCACCTTCTGAAGTCTCTGTTGCCTGTGATTGTGAAATGCAAAAATGGTTTGATAAATCCTGTAAAAAAGCAGCAAAAGTGGCAAGGTAAGTCAGTGGTTGAAAAGGAACAGTTAACACCAGAGTCTGAGGATTGACGAAATACTGTACCTCTGCCTTCCCCAAGCACAGTTTTAAAAAGTGGTACTTCTTGAGAATTTGGTGAAGCCAGCATCATCTGGTGCCTTGACACAGGAGACATTTCCCAATAGCACTGTGGGAGATGGAGGCCTTGAACAAAATGTTGATTTAAATGTATCTTGAACTGATCTAGTAGGAATCCTAAGAAAATGTTCTCTTCATAATCTAGATTGGTGTTAAAAATTTTCAGACAGGAGACAATAATATTAATGAATATGTCGAACTGTGTGTATAAATGTTTTCAGAAGTAATCTGGTTTAACTCTAGAAGTGGGTCACTCAGCTTAATAAATATTATTGTATATAAATTGTAATCTAGCTTAAAGGAAAACAGATACTGTTACTTCTGTGCGACGAGAAGAGGCAAGTAAAATTGTGTCTTTTGTGATATTGCCAAAAGCAATTACAACATCAAAGAATTAAAACTGTTGAAGGGAATGAGGATAATACTTGTGCGATACTTCACAGCTGCTCCACTTCAGCCTTTGGGCAATATTGTACATTGCTTTAAAAGTATTGCAATAGCTACCCTATGCAATTTGAATCTTATAGCTTTGTTTTATATTTAATCAACTTAAGAGAGACCAATTTTTGATTAATCATTACCAGATTAACTTCTGTTTCAGTATTTCACTGTAAACGTCATTTTTAACATCACCTTTTATTTTACACATATGGCGCATGTCTCCACATGTGACTGGTAATTTTCATTTAGATAATACTATTCTAAATGTATGGGTTTTACAGTTCTGCGATCCAACAAATATGGAAATGGAGGCGTGGACACCATAGGGGTAAAATGTCCATGAGGGGTATGTTTTTGTTTCTGAACAGTCTTGGCACTGGGCTCAAAGATGCCCTTGGGCCAAGGCAACTTTGATAACAGTTTCCATCTCCACTGCTAACAGTACCATAGACAATGCAGTTTAAATCATCTGTTCTCGAAGTGTACTTAAGAACTTGTACGATTTTAATTCTGCCCGTTGTAAAAAGCCATCTGAATGTAAGCCTGCATTTAATTTTTCTTTGAAGGCATTTTGTCCTGAACTGATATTGGGGGAAAAATGTAGTGGAAGATTTTAGTGGATATGCGGTGTGTGCACATCATATAATGGCTGAGAAGGCATAACTACCCTCCCTTCTGTTCTGCTTAAGCAGCTGAACTTTTTTAGCTAAACAAAAGCCTACATCCTTGCAGCTGGAGCTGCTGTAAATAATGACACTGAATCTCTGTATGCTTCAGGAATAGCACATAACAATGGACAATTAAGGAGACTAGATGGGTTTCTAACCTCTTTGGAATGCCAATAAAACATGGTGAACTAAATATGAATCATTCCCTGCTTTTCAATTACTTACTTCACTTGTATTACAACTATGTGGCTCACGCTAAGGGAAAGGACGAAATAACTGTCGGGAACAAATGAGCTGAGTCCTTTGCTAAGGCAGCAACAGCAGATCTTTATGGCCACCTAGCACTCCAGTATGATCTGGCTGCCAATACTTTCCACATCCTTTGATGAACTAGTACAATTGCAGCGTGATGCGTCAGTGGCTGAACAGACTTTATGGACTAAAGCACGCTAAGTGGAAGGCAATAAATCAGGGGTGCCCAACCTGGCGTCCACAGACACCTTGCTTAATGGTATTGGTCCATGGCATAAGAAAGGTTGGGAACCCCTGCTATAAAGGATGATGGGTGTAATTTAAAGTGAAAGATTTGTGAAAACAGCAAGAAAAGGAGCAGCAACTGTATGATTTGCCAGAGACATGAACCTGAAAGACACAACCACTATTTGCCACTGCTGGGCACGCCCCTTGGAGGGTATATTTGCATCTCCAAACAGACTTTGTGCAAGTATCTAAATGTATGTGTTGTGATTATTCAATTGTTACTTTGTTTGTTATCTCCGTTGGTAAAAGCTTATCCAACTCAGAGAGATGATGCTGTAATTGTTGATCATTTTTGTTATGAGAAGTTAGTACTAGGTTTGGATGCCTGACAAATTCTCAGTGGTAACACTCATTATTTTAGGGGTAAGGTTTTACAGTAGTTGATAAAAACCGTGTAACGTAAACAGAATTTCACCTGCCATTACCACTCTCAATCTTATGGGGTAGCTGAAAAACAGGTTGGCTAAACTACACAGCGGAGTCAAGTTAAAGTGGCCAGTGGAGCTTCCACTGGTGCTCATGACATGTTGCACTCCAAACTGTGTAATGGGCCCATCTCCGCATGATGTAGGTTTGCAATGTCCCATGCACTTGACAATTGCCTCTCCCTTTTTAATCAAACAGATGGACGTCCGTATACCATGAGTGGAAGCATGTTGCATTATTGTATAGCACTAATATACACTCCTAAAGGTTTCCCTCAACAGGTACTTAATGCTCAGATGATTGTGCTAGCTGCCGAGTGCCACACATCCTAGCTGGGAGAGTGGGGTACGAATGAGAACCTACCGACAAAAGAGCTGCCTGGAGTCCAGCTGGGAAGGCTCATTCCAAGTGTTACTGACCATATACAGTGGTCCAAAGAAAGCCCATGTGTATGCACAACTCACACATTAAGCCAGGGAACCTGACCAGGGAACAGTTGGCCAGAAGAACATTGATGGACTGAACTCTCGGTTTTTACTATTTACTAATGTTACAAGGATTACCCCTCAAGTATTAACTTTCAATAATAATGATCAGTTAGGCACAGGGAGAATCTGTATCTACTAACAAGTACCTTTATTGGCTCAGTTCAGAACTACACAACCAAGTATCTGTGAACACAACTACTAGGCTTCCCTGACCCTCTATGAACAGCCAAACAAGAGGAAAGCTAATACCTAGGGAAGAAAATCTGCACTGGCTAGGCATTCCTTGTAGTCCCGATGTGACCTCGACATGTCCAATGTGGGGCCCACCACATCTGTGGTGATTGATCTCTGGAGAGCCGTTGCTGCTTGTACTCCCAAAATCGTTCATTCTTATTCTTTCCCTTATCAGATCAATCTACGACGTTTCAATTTTGTTGGCTCAAGGTCATCTGACTGATCTGTATCAAATTCTCATTTGATGTACAAGAGTTTTGCTTGATGATCCTTCCTCCAGCTTCATGCCTCAGGTAATTTCTTTTGTTTTGCTAAACTCAGACTGGTTCAAGCTAGTCTAACCAGGTCATCCCAAAACTGGGTCCAGCTGACCAGATCACAGGCTGTTCCTTCTGCAAATTGTCATGTTACATAACAAACAGCTTCTTATCGGAGGATTGCGGATGTTGTTCCATTATTCAAGAAAGGGAGTAGAGATGGCCCAGGGAATTATAGGCTAGTAAGTCTTACTTCAGTGGTTGGTATGCTGATGGAGAAGATCCTGAGAGGCAGGGTTTATGAACATTTGGAGAGGCATAATATGATTAGGTATAGTCAGCATGGCTTCGTTAAAGGCAGGTCGTGGCTTACGAACCCGATTGAATTTTTTGAGGATATGACTAAGCACATTGATACAGGTAGAGAAGTAGATGCAGTGTATATGGCTTTCAGCAAGACATTTGACAAGGTTGCCCATGCAAACCTTATTAAGAAAGTAAGGAGGCATAGGATTCAAGGGGACATTGTTTTGTAGATCTAGAACTGGCTTGCCCACAGAAGGCAAAGAGTGGTTGTAGATGGGTCATAACCTGCATGGAGTTTGGTCACCAGTGGTGTGCCTCAGGGATCTGTTCTGGGTCCCCTACTCTTCATGATTTTTATAGATGACCTGTATGAGGAAGTGGAGTGATGGGTTAGTAAATTTGCTGATGACACAAAGGTTGAAGGTCTTGTGGTTAGTGTGGAGGGCTGTCAGATGTTACAGCGGGACATTGATAGGATGCAAAACTGGGCTGAGAAGTGGCAGATGGAGTTCAAGCCAGGTAAGTGTGAGGTGGTTCATTTTGGAAGTCAAATATGATGACAGAATATAGTATTAATGGTAAGACACTTGGCAGTGTGGAGGATCAGAGGGATCTTGGGGTCTGAGTCCATAGGACACTCAAAGCTGCTGCACAGGTTGACTCTGTGGTTAAGAAAGCATGTGGTGCATTGGCTTTCATCAACCATGGGATTGATTTTAAGAGCCGAGAGGTAATATTGCAGCTATATGGGACCCTGGTCAGACCCCACTTGGAGTACTGTGCTCAGTTCTGGTCGCCTCACTATAGGAAGGATGTGGAAACCATAGAAAGGGTGCAGAGGAGATTTACAAGGACGTTGCCTGGATTGGGAAGCATGTCTTATGAGAATAGGTTGAGTGAACTTGGTCTTTTTTCCTTGGAGCAACGGAGGATGAGAGGTGACCTGATAGAGGTGTATAAGATGATGAGATGCATTGATTGTGTGGATAGTCAGAGGCTTTTTCCCATGGCTGAAATGGCCAGCATGAGCGAGCACAGTTTTAAGGTGCTTAGAAGCAGGTACAGAGGAGCTGTCAGGGGTAAGTTTTTTTATGCAGAGAGTGGAGAGTGCGTGCAATGGACTGCCGGCGACAGTGGTGGAGGCAGATATGAAAGCGTCTTTTAAGAGACTCATGGACAGGTACATAGAGCTCAGAAATATGGAGGGCTATGGGTAACCCTAGGTAATTTCTAAGGTAAGGACATATTCAGCATGGCTTTGTGGGCCAAAGGGCCTGTATTGTACTGTAGGCTTCCTATGTCTGTATATTTCTATGTCTATCTGAGAATGGTCTTATCTTTACCAGATCATTAGCAGATTCTCCTTGTGTCCACATTCAACTGCTCTGATTAAGTTATCCCAGAAGAAGAAATAGTTCACCAAACAGTTCATAAAATGGCAGCTACAAGGACAGTCTCACAAAATGGCCACCTCTATTCCTGACATCACATGGCAAGAACAAAAAACGATTCTGTTGTCTGTTTCCACCACCCTTAACTCATTCTTATTCACTGATTCGTAGCAATACACACAAAATGCTGGAGGCACTCAGCAGGCCAGGCAGCATCTATAGAAAAAAAAAGTACAGTTGACATTTTGTCTGTTTCGACATTTCAATGCTGGACTTCCTCCAGCATCTTGTGTGTTTTGTTCGAATTTCCAGCATCTGCAGATTTTCTCTTGTTTGTCACTGATTTGTAGACTGTGCTTTTTTCCCTGACCAACATCTCCCTCCTCTTCATGCAAAGATATTTAACTTAGGATCATTATCCTCCTCTCATTCTGTTAACTGCCCATAGGACTGCCATGGGCCTCTGGAAGGTGTGCTATGCTTATATTATATAAAGGTAAAGGTAACATTTATTTACTGAATGAAACATACTCTTATACCAACAATCACCTCTTCTGTTTTATACGACCATCTTTCTCTAACTTTCACCAAAATTTAAGTTGATATACATTAAGCATTATAATTAACTATGGACATAACATTAGTATTTCAACAGCATGCAATACTATACTCACCCATGGATGTATTTAAGCAATTGGCCACCAGTTCAAACACTTATTCCACAAATCTAAGTCATTCAATGTCCAGTTTGCACTCAACGGAGGAATCGGCGAAACTTGGTAACAACATAGTCCAACAAATATTGATCCGAGTCACTGCATTGGATTGTGAGGTTCTCCTTCATTACCACATCTACTGCTTGCTGAGACAAAGTTCATCGTCTGACAGCCAGATCTAGAGTCATAATTCCAATGTGAACACTGTGACCTTTCAAAGGGCACGATTTCCATCTCTTGGTATAACTCATGCAGCTATCACTAAATGCTTGTCCTACCAGTACATATAGCAAGAAAAACTGATTATTCACAGTAGAGAGTATATTGACTGGCTTTATCGCAGCTTTGTATGGAAACACCAATGCCTTTGAATGGAAAATTCTATAAAAGGAAATGGATACAGTCCAGTGTATTATGAGTAAAACCCTCCCACCAATGACACATCTATACGAAGTAATGTCACAGGAAAGCAGCATCCATCATCAGAGTCCCCATCAGCCAGGTTATGGTCTCCTCTCACTGCTGCCATAGGGAAGAAGGTACAGGAGCCTCAGGACTCACACCACCAGTTTCAGGAACAGTTATTACCCCTCAGCCATCAGGCCCTTGAGCCAAAGGGGATAACTTCACTCAACTTCACTTGTCCCATCATTGAAACATCCCCACAACCTATGAACTCACTTTCAAGGACTCTTCATCTCATGTTCTTGATATTTATTGCTTATTTATTTATTATTATTATTTCTTTCATTTTTTATTTGCACACTCATTGAACGCCAAAGTTGGTGTGGTCTTTCATTGATACAATTATGGTTATTTATTCTATTTTGAATTTATTAAGTATGCCCACAAGGAAATTAATTTCAGAGTTGGATATGGTGACATATATGTACTTGGAACTTTGAAATAGGCAATGAACAGTTTTCATTAGTACTGTAACCAAAGTTACCCATGTACAATGTTCTCCTGTGTATAACTAATAATGATCAAAGCAACCTTTGGAAAATATTTGGTGGTAACCACCCCAGTAGATATATCTTGTGTGAATCACTGCCTCTCTCATTCACATGAGTGTGATCTCTTGGAACTGTAATCATAGCATGGCCATCATTACCTGAGGGCTGTTCAGTGATTGGACGTAAAAACTAATTATTATTCCCTTTGGGATACTTGATATTGTCACTTTTAGAATTTTATATTAGGACTTTGGGATACCTAAGATTTTGTCATCACATTTCAAACCATCTACCCTGGCATAATACAAATTTGAATCTCTACTCCTCCTTTGCTAGCCCAAACTTACTCAAATTCATTGAGAAAGGTTGTGCTCACCAAGCATTTTCCAACTATCAACATCACTGTTGATGCATTTACCTGCTGTAATAGGTCTGGAACAACACCAACCATGGCCCCAGTCATAGTTAGCATAGTTAACTCCATTGCAATGAAACACAATGCTTCTCTTCACCTTATGTTAAATGAAATCTTAGGATTAAAGATTTCATAATCATCATCATCATCGTCCGGTGCCGTTCCCAGTTTGAGCTTTGACTGCCATGGCCCACACACTCCTGTTTCAGGTCAAGTGGATCATAGAAACATAGAAGATAGGTGCAGGAGTAGGCCATTCGGCCCTTCGAGCCTGCACCGCCATTTATTATGATCATGGCTGATCATCCAACTCAGAACCCCGCCCCAGCCTTCCCTCCATACCCCCTGACCCCCGTAGCCACAAGGGCCATATCTAACTCCCTCTTAATATTTGTATTCATTTCCAGTTCACTGGCTGCTGTCTCCATCATCATTTGTCTTTGCCTTCCTCTCACTTTCTTCCCTTCAATCTTTCCCATAATTACTGTGCATTCTAACTCTTCTTTCGTAATCACATGTCCAATGAAGTCACATTGCCTTTTCATGATCTCATACATTATTTCTCTTTTTGTGCTTGCTCTGTTCATGGCATCCTCACACTTTCCTTTAGCCTTTCCAGAACATTTACTGCCCCCTAGTATCCCTATAGATCATGGTACCAGTGGATCACTCGGTTTCATTCTTCCTCTGGAACCACAAATTTCACATAAGACCACTCAGTCTATAGTAAGGACTCCCTTGTGCTCCTTGTATATTTCTGACCCTGCTCCTTTTATCATGTTTTAATACTTTCTTTCTCCTGCTCCTCTGTTATATCCATAACCTTAGCCTGTTGCTCCTTCTGTCTTCAATTTGTCTGATCTGCAACTGCCCTGTCAGGTTGCAGCACCTTGTTTTGCAAACTTGTTAGTCTGTTTGTTCCATTCTGGGATAATTTTCAGTGGGCTTCCACCTTTATGACTCTGTTCTTTTACACTCACATATATCCCACAGTTGGTTCTCCCCTCACCACGCTGTCAAGGTGAAGAACCATCTACAAAAAAATATATAGTGGCATGCAAAAGTTTGGGCACCCATGGTCAAAACTTCTGTTACTGTAAATAACTAAGCGAGTAAAAGATGAACTGATTTCCAAAAGGCATGAAGTTAAAAATGACACATTTCTTTAACATTTTAAGCAAGAAATCATTTTTATTTCCATCTTTTACAGTTTCAAAATAACAAAAAAAGAAAAGGGCCAGAAGCAAAAGTTTGGGCACCCTGCATGGCCAGTAGTTAGTAACACCCCCTTCGGCAAGTATCACAGCTTGTAAACGCTTTTTGTAGCCAGCTAAAAGTCTTTCAATTCTTGTTTGGGGGATTTTCACCCATTCTTCCTTGCAAAAAACTTCAAGTTCTGTGAGATTCTTGGGCCGTCTTGCACGCACTGCTCTTTTGAGGTCTATCCACAGATTCTCAATGATATTTAGGTCAGGGGACTGTGACTCAAAAGTTCTATTCAAAAGGTTCAAAGGAACATCTAAACAAGTCTAATGCATTTTGGAAACAAGTCCTGTGGACTGATGAAGTTGAAATAGAACTTTTTGGCCACAATGAGCAAAGGTATGTTTGGAGAAAAAAGGGTGCAGAATTACATGATAAGAACCTTTCTCCAACTGTTAAGCACAGGGGTGGATCGATCATGCTTTGGGTTTGTGTTACAGCCAGTGGCACGGGGAACATTTACTGGTAGAGGGAAGAATGGATTCAATTAAATACCAGCAAATTCTGGAAGCAAACATCACACCGTCTATAAAAAAGCTGAAGGTGAAAAGAGGATGGCTTCTACAACAGGATAATGAACCTAAACACACCTCAAAATCCACAATGGACTACCTCAGGAGGCGCAAGCTGAACTTTTGCCATGGCCCTCACAGTCCCCTGACCTAAACACAGAACTGGAAGCCTTTTGCAAAGAAGAATGGGTGAAAATCCCCCAGACAAGAATTGAAAGACTCTTAGCTGGCTACAAAAAGTGCTTACAAGCTGTGATACTTGCCAAAGGGGATGTTACTAAGTACTGCCATGCAGGGTGCCCAAACTTTTGCTTCTGGCCTTTTTCCTTTTTTTGTTATTTTGAAACTGTTAAAGATGGAAATAAAGAAGTTTTCTTGCTTAAAATATTAAAGAAATGTGTCATCTTTAACTTTATGCCTTTTGGAAATCAGTTCATCTTTTACTCGCTTAGTTATTCACAGTAGCAGAAAAATTGATCATGGGTGCCCAAACTTTTGCATGTCACTGTAAGTAGAATCTTTCCTTTGTTTGTGTCTTTGTTCTTGAGTATTTCTTTATTTGTTCTCCTTCTAGCTCGCCCCTTATTATTTTTATACAAATGGTCCCTTGGGATAATTTGCTATCATATTCTGACACCCATGCAGTTCTCCAATGCAATAAAGATTATCTGCAAGGAAGGTAGAAACTATAATACCCTTTCCAACGGCATCACAACCCTGCAGAGAGAGGGCTGACAGACCAAGTCATTTTAATTCGATAATTCAGCTGCATTTGGATAAATGTGTGCTTTAAGATGGTGAGGGAATTAATGCAGAGCTGTTGTTTGGACCAGGATAAATGTTTAAATCGAAAACTTTCATTTGCAACTTAAGTGATAAGCATTGATTGCATCAAATCTATTTTCCAAAGAAATTCAAACTCAAAATCAATATGTCATATGTCTTGAGCAACATCGTTTATGTTCTGTTAAAAGAAAACAGTCTTGTTAGTAAAAACAACTTTAAGGATTGTTCCCAAATGTTCCAATCTCCCAACATATCAATTCCAAATTCCCAATTTAATTGTCCACCAAGGAGCAATTTCCCCAAATGCTTATTTCCCTCTGAAATCTGGGCATCTCAGATCTGGAATAAAGATGCACAGAACGAAGCAAAAGAAAAGAGGGCAGGGTGGGGGCTCCTGATGCATTCACACAACCTCTTAAAAAAAAGTGCAACCTCTTAAAAGACAAGAGCTCCTGCAAATTCTCTTCAGAATACCAAAATATTTCAATTGATCACTTTTTCCTCTGAAGCATAGGAATAACTCAAACTTCCTTCCAATATTGATTGAGCAAACACATAAACAGCCTTTCTTTCTCTTTCCCTCTCCCTCTCCCTCTCCCTCTCTCTTTCTCTCCCTCCCTCCCTCCCTCTCTCCTTCCTTCCTTCCTTCCTTCATCCCTTCCTTCCTTCTTTCCTTCTTTCTTTTCTTCCTTCCTCCCTTCCTTCCTTCCTCCCTTCCTTCCTTCCTCCCTTCCTTCCTTCCTCCCTTCCTTCTTTTCTTCCTTCCTCCTTCCCTTCCTTCCTTCTTTCCCTCCTTCATTCTTTCCTTCCTTCCTTATGTTAGAAGCTATTCATCAGGCAAAGGTAAACTTCCAACAAGTTTAAAGCATGAGATTCTACATTACCCAAAATTCCAAGATATCCCGACCTTTCTGTGATTCACATTAAATGAGCTCATTCTGTGCAGTTCCAGGCATAATGATCCATGTTACTACAGCTAAAACAGCAGATTTGAGCACTGTATTGGGATGTTTGCTCCCACCACAGTTTCCTTGAAAGGATGATGGTGTACTTCAGTGCTCTGTGACTTCTCTTCTGCAATCTCTCTGCTTGCTTCTACCCTGACCTGTATTTCTCTTCACGATGCCTCATCTATTTTTTTGAAAGCGAACATTTTAGCTGCCTCTGAAGTATTCCTAAAGTTAAAATCTGACTCCTGCACTTCCTCCTGTCATGCTCTAACCATGTTCCTCAATACCTGTGCCTCAGTATGTGTAGAGTCACTGGATTGAACTGTTTCAATATCTTTCTAGATTTATCAGTGTTATAAGACACTATTACTCTTAACCATCTATTTGTGGGTTCTGATCCTAAAGGATCTCAACCTAATTTTAATGCATACGTCTCTTGGAACACCATCCATCCATTCCTCTGACAACATTTACTTATTGGGTTCCCGCTATTCTTATCCATAATAGTCAATATCACATTCTTTAACTCATTTATTCCCCTAGTGAGTTGCTGTACTTCTGGCAAAGCAAAGTGTATGGTCAGATGCATCGACATTATAATCAATCCCCTTTCCTTGGCGTCATCTAGACTGTGTATTGCTCTCTGGTAACTAATTGCCTGGAACAGCTCCCTAGAAACTGCTTGTGTCTACGTTCAACTGCTCTGATTAAGTCATCCCAGAGCAAGAAGCAATTCATCAAACAGTTCACAGAATGGTGACTGCAAGGACAACCTCAACAAATGGCCATGTCCATTCCATATGGCAAGAACAAAGACTTTAGTTTTGTCTGTCTCCACTGTCCCTGCGTCATTCCTGTTTGCAGATTGTATTTCTTTCTGGCCAACGCCGCCTTAAGTTATCACTCTACATTGTAAGTTTTGGGTAACGTGGGCATCTATATTTCACCTATGTGCAGAAGTATCTCATGACACTAATACTCCTAACACTTTTCTTCGCCTTGGTTATGAACATTCATCACATACTAACTGGTCAGATTGTTGGGTGTGCTCTAAAGAGGACCTGTATCTTCAGAAGGTGGCTTTCAAATGTGTTTATACCCTTGAATCATAGTGAGTTTGATTCCGTGCTTTACTTTGATAATGAAACTAGGACTGTAAAGGAGCAGGGAGCTGCACTGCCCAGAGGAATGACTCTTACCAACGCAACTGTTTTGAGAGTTAGTATCAACCTACTTACAATGATTGCATTAAACCCATGCTCCAAAGCTGCTTCATGGGGTGAAAAACATTAATATAACCATCAAGGGATAGGTCTAGCTTTAGGTAACAGTCTGTGCAATGTCTATACAGTTGCTAATCCACCAAATCCTGTTAATGATACTTACTGAGTATGTGGCCAACAGATCAATCACTGACTGCCAGGAATACCCATTAAAAAATGGGGTCTTTGGCCTGAAACAAAGCCATGGAGGTGCTGTTGTTATCTGGCCTCTATGGCATCTACCTGGCATCTATGTACCACCTGCCTGCACTTTCTCTACATCCCACTGTGTGGGGCCACCATCAAAGGAGTATTATGGAATCTGAGCATTTCTGGGTAACAGCATTCCTGTTCTGAGAACTGCCAATCTCACTCACGAGAGCATCAATATGGCCTCAGCATTCAAGAAATTGGCTAATGATACTTTAAAGCTACATGAGCCAGGCCATCAGTGACATTACTGCTGAAATGCTGGCAATCACTCTGTGGTCCTTCACAATCATCTAGCACCAGACTTTCTGTTGTCTAAGAAAGGTGGTACTTGTGCCATTATTAGTCAGGAGTGTTGCACATATGTCCCAGAAAACAACAAGCAACTGTCCATGATGAAACTGTCACAGAGTCTCAGAGAACCTGCGCTACTGAAATTCAGTAAGATTTATATTGTCCTGTACAGGACAAAGAGGAGGGAGTGTGGAAGTTGCATTAAGGCAGGGGTTAAAGGCAACATCCAGGTGAGGATGACTATGACAGTGTACAGTCAAACCCATACAAGGGGGAACATCGAAGTGAGACCACCAGAACCAATCTTCCCATTGCAGACAGGTACACAGGGATGACTGCGACCGTGTGTACTCAAGCCAGACAAATGAGGCCACTGTAGTGAGACTTTTCCTAAAACATAGCATCCCTTTACGCTATAAGGTGTGCCAGAGACAGACGAGATAGGAATAATGGAAGGATGTGAAACACACCCAATAACAATTGCTTTACTAACTTCAAAATATCATCGGTTGTTAGCTTGAAGTTTCAATTGACTTTTAACACTTCTATTGTGAATGGCGATTGAACTTGCAAGTGAAGAATTCAAAGATATACAATTTATCAAATGGACCAATATCCATAACTGGTAAGTCAATTCTGTATGAAAATAGCAGGTTTCTGTCCTGGCTTCAGAACAGTGTGGGTGACGGGGCCATACTGTTCTCTTCTCACAAATAAAATAAAAATATGCTTGAGTCCCAAGAGTGCATGTGTTCCAGGCCCAGTTATTTAAGTTATTCTATTTTTTTAAAGGGCAATGACAGTATTGTGATGCATGCTGAGGGTTTGCTGCTTCAGAGCTTCAGAAAACTGAGTTCAGTCCCGATCCCAGAGCTGTCAGTGTGGAGTGTGAACATTCTCTCTGTGACTATGTATTTCCTTAGTTGCTCTTATTTCCTCCCTTGTCCCAAAGATATGCAGGGTGGCAGGCTAATTGACCACAGTCCACTCTAAGCTGTCCTTAACATGTTGGAGAGTGGTAGAATATAAGGAGAGTTGACAAGAATGTGAAGAACTACAAATAGAATTATTGTGAAGGAGTGCTTGACGGCTGGCTCAGGCTCAATGAACCTTCTGGCCTGTTCTCATGCTATATGCCTCTATGACACCTGTTTGGTCAGGTGTTACATTTTGTTTGATAACATACCTGTGAAACATCATGGGGGATTTCATTCATTACAATCCTGTGCTATCTGGAAAGTTTACTAATTCAGGGCATCTGTTGTATGTCAGAAGTTACATCCAGCCACTGAACTAATTAAAAAATAAGTCACTATTATCTATTTAATCTTGAAGTGGCAGGTCTGAACTCCAGTTCATGCCAACTTCATTTCTTAATTGTATTTCCATAAATCCCATTTGCCACTCAATTGCTACCTCTGTCTCAAATTGTTTTCTGCATTCATTGAACATTTTATTAAATTGTGCTCATAACAGTATTGGGAAGTAATTACTTCTGAATTCCTTCTCCATTCCTCTCAAAGTTGTCAACCCAGATGAATATAATGAAAAATAATTTAAATATTGTACCATTATCATATTTTGCTTAATCATACACAAACCAATTCTGAGAGAAAAAGAGGGAATTTTGATTTGAGTTAATACTGTAATGTCCGGAATCATTAAACATCTTGGCTTCATAAAAGACTATATGGCTCATCATACAAGATGCTGGAGAGACTCGGCAGGCCAGGCAGCATCTATGGAAATAAATAAACAGTCGACATTTCAGGCCAAGACCATTCATCAGGACTGGAAAAAAGATGAGATGTCAGAGCAAGAAGGTGGG
This sequence comes from Mobula hypostoma, assembly GCF_963921235.1. Taxonomy (NCBI): domain Eukaryota; kingdom Metazoa; phylum Chordata; class Chondrichthyes; order Myliobatiformes; family Myliobatidae; genus Mobula; species Mobula hypostoma. Next base: position 64,176,030 of record NC_086103.1, on the reverse strand, counting down.
GGCGGGGGAGGAAGAAACATAAGATAGCAGGAGATAGGTGAAACCGGGGGGGGCGGGGTGGGAGGGGTGAAGTAAAGAGCTGGAAAGTTGATAGGTGAAAGAGATAAAGGGCTGGAGGAGGGGGAATCTTATAGGAGAGGGTAGAAGATCACGGAAGAAAGACAAGAAAGAGGAGCACCAGAGGGAGCTGATAGGCAGGTTGTGAGATAGGAGAAAGAGGGAAATTAGAATGGGGAATAGAGAAGGGTGGGGGCTCCAATTACCTAAAGTTCGAGAAATCAACATTCATGCCATCAGGTTGGAGGATACCCAGATAGAATATAAGGTGTTGCTCCTCCAACTTGGGTGTGGCCATACGATGGCAGTAGAGGAGGCCATGGACTGTCATGTCAGAGCAGAAATGGGAAGTGGAATTGAAATGGATGGCTAACAGGAGATCCTGCTTTTTCTGACAGACCGAGTGTAGGTGCTCGACAAAGCGGTCTCCCAGTCTATGTCGGGTCTCACCAATATACAGGATGGCACAACGGGAGCACCAGATACAGTAGATGACCCCAACAGACTCACAGGTAAAATGTTACCTTACCTGGAAGGACTATTCAGGGCCCTGAATGGTAGTGAGGGAGCAGATGTGACAGTTGTTCTGCTTGCAAGGTTAAGTGCCAGGAGGGAAATCAGTGGGGAGGGACAAGTGGACAAGGGAGTCGTCTTGGAGCGATCCCTGTGGAAAGCGAGAAGAGGGGGAGGAAAAGATGTGTCTGGTGGTTGGATCCTGGGAAAGCATATCTCACACAACCTCTTATGGTCTCAAAACATATTCCACACAATCTGGAAAACTCACAAACACCTCTACATTCTGAGGAGGCTGAGGAGTGCTGGACTGTGTACAATAATACTCACGTCATTCTACAGATGTGCAATAGAGAGCATTGTAACAAGATGCATCACTTCTTGGTACAGAAACTGCACTGCAGCAGACAGGAAGAAACAAAAACAGTTCGTTAAAAGTACCCAATGCATCTCCAATGCCAGCCTAGCTGCCATCAAGGACATAAATACAGAAAGGTGCCAGAAAAGGGAAATAACATCACAAAGGATCCCACTTACCCTGCTAATGGACTGTTTGTCCCACTCCCATCAGGATGGAGGCTACAGAGTATCCACGTCAGGCCCACCAGACTCACACACTAACCCACTCCTCCACACCACCAACCACAACTTCATCATTTCCTGTCAGTCACTTTCTGTACAGGCAGTCTTGTATCTTTATAGACATACAATCAATCTATGTATTTAAGCTAATTTCTGTTATTAAATTTATTGTGTCTTATTATTATTATTGTGATCTTTATCATTATCTTTTTTGTACTGCATCAAATCCAGAGTAACAAATATTTTGTTCTCACTTACACTCTTGTAGCGGAAATGACATTAAACATTCTTGAATCTTGAATCTGGGGAACTATTCAATATTCTTCTAACAGAGAGATTGAAGCTGTTCTTGAGCCTGATGGTATATACTTTGAGGCCTTTGTATCTTCTGCCCAATTGCAGAGGAGAGTAGACAAGATGTCAAGAGTAAGTGGGATCTTTGATTATTCTGGCTGCTTTACTAATGCAGTGAGAAATATAGACTGAGTCCATGGAAGGGAGACTAGTTTCTATAATATACTGAGCTGTGTCCACAACAATGTGCATTTTCTTGGGGTCATGGGCAGAGCAGAGACATATTCAGACAGGATGATTTTCATGGGATATCTATAAAGGTTGGTAAGGATCAATGGGGACATGCCAAATTTCTTTAGCCTCCTGAGGAAGTAGAGGCACTTTGTTGTTGGTGCAAATCTGAACAGATAGGCTCAATGTTGGCAATTTAATATTTTTTGCTGAGTATGATAGTTTTTTTCTTTTTGTCACAGAGCATATGTAAATAAAATATAGGAAACCATCGAAAAATAACATTTGCTGTTGTTAACATGTAGCTGTTCCAAATATTTGTTCATATCAGGGCTGGATTTTGCCAAGCCATCCTGCAATGGCTCCCTCTTTGGATCTAAATTTACCTAGTTCCTGCCTATAGACTGTATAGTGCAGACATTTCAATTCTTCAGCAGCATTTATTAAACAAACTCTAGATTTAAAAAGATGCAAATCAAATTCACTTGGTTTGAGAAGTCTTGGTCTTATTCATTTGGAAGTTAACAATGTTCAGTTTCAACGTAAGTTGGCACTTATTTTGTGGGGCCAAGAATTTGAATCTGAGCTCTTTGATTTGCCAATATCCTATCCGAAAGAGTATGAATTAGCTGGTGGAATTTAAATGAAGCTTTTAAATGAAAATATGCTGGAAGAACCAGTAGGTTTCTAACAATACTAGCTTGGATTTATTAAATGAACTATAGATTAAAAAAAGAAGCAAGTTCAATTCACTTGGTTGGATGTCTGGATCTCAGAAATTAGAGCTGTTGGTGATTTTCTTTATATCCTACCTTAAGATATTGCTGGCCTTGGAAACAATATTAAGCTCTTAATTTGTAGTTATATGAGACAGTTAAATGGTGACTAAGTCAGGGAAATAAAGGTCAATTCAATATTGAATCAGGTTATGATTTAATACCCTCATAAATTATCTTAGAATAACTAACACACTGATATGATGCTACATGGAGTAATCTAAGTACAGAGAAACAAATCTGATACAAACTGTTTGAAAAAAAGAAGTGAGGAGGTGATTTGAAGATACAAGGAGATTATGTGAAAAATATGATCAGCTGGGACAGCAACTCCTCAAGATTCTCCATGTTCATATTTCTGCCACTGATGACTACCATCAACCTACTGCTCGTTATGCTTAATCCTGTTACACATATGCCTACAGTCAGGAACTACTGCTCTATGTAGGAAAATGAAAATACTTACAGTAGCTCTGGAAGCAGAGTAAGTGATTGATTTTCCCTGGGAATACTTGCAGCTGTTCAGTTCATGCAGAAAGGCAGCCTAATCCTCTTCAGGTTTGAATTCATGAAATGTGATTGCCAGGGAAGTGGTATCCAAAGAAGATATTTTATTGACTGGATAAAATTTATAATAAGAAATATAGAAATACATAGATAAAAATCTATTGCACTCGGATTGGGAAAGTTGACTTGTTTATTCAGAACTTAGCTACTTTTTAATTCAATCCAAAATCTTCCAATTTAAATTATTCAATGTGGCATTGAGATTTATATAATTTATCCCACTGAGCTAATCTAATTGGGCCAGAAACACCATGGCCTAGTTCTGGGTATAGAGTAAATGCATTGAGCCATAGAACAGATGACTAGTTGCTGGCAAAAGAATATCATTGCTGGAAAAACTAAGTGAATTTAGACTAAAAAGTGTCATAAAATTGAGCGTATGATTCATCACCAAAGGCACATTTGCAATGCACCATGTAATTTTGTGTTATGCCTCCATCTGAAAATTGAGGAAAAGGATACATTTAATGAGGAATCTGTAAGATGACTGCAGGATTTTCCAGTTATGTTTTGAGGAGAAGTGATTTTTTCTTGCAGAAAAGGAAATTGAAAAGAATACAGGTTTTGAATTCCACCAAATGATACTTAGTTTTTAAAAATTATTGAATGAATACATCTAAAAGTTAGTTATTGTTTTAACACTGTTGGCTTTCAGAATAGCATTGAGGGCCTCCATTGGTTAGAGTTGACTATCAATATTGCATCCTAGCTGTCTAGATACACAAGCCAGGGCAGTAAGGCATGGAGAGCAAGCTGTTGCCCATGTAGCGAGCACTCCCTTTTCAGGCAACTGATTAACTTAATGCAGAAACGATACTGTTTGGTACCAGCAGTGTCACAGGAGTTGCCAGTCAGCATTGAACTCAACTGCCTTAGGGACTCCAGCTCCGAACTTTTCCCTCGGGGTTTACTCCCGAAGCCTCCTGCATGAGTGGGTGCAGCCACAAGGCAGCGGAGGCGTGAGATCAGAGTTTTCCTTTTCCAAGATGAACTGTCAACCACAGCAGACAAGCCCCATCTGCCCAAAGCCTCTGGTTTTAAGGCACCAGTAACCACCTTTGCCCCTTCTCCTGTCTGTAGAAGTCCAGGAGCTGGACTTGGTTAGCAGAGGCTATTTTAGGTGCACACCATTGCGAGCATTTAATAGCTTGTCCCCATTACTAACCTTAAAGAACCAAGGATAGCATTGACAGTGTACTTATAATGAATGCAGTACTCTTGTTTTCTTTTCTAATGAAACTATGGATATTTGTGAAATGTAAATGGTTCACTGAACATTTTCTGTCTTCTGTGTCCAGAGAAAAGATAAGAATTTAATGTTCTTGGGTACTGAATTAATTGTGTTGCAACAAGATGGTGCATATAAATTTGGCTTGTAAATGAAGCAGAAGGCAAATTGTTTTTACTTGCTCAATATTTTTTATTATAAAATGTAAGCCCATAAGATGCAAGTTACAAAAGCGCACAGAGTCAGCCCTCAAAGGATTAGTTTTGTTTGTCATATGTACATCGAAAGATGTGAAATGTCTCATTTGCATTAACAACCAACACAGTCCTAGGATGTGCTGGAGGCTGTCTGTAAATGTTGCCATGCTTCTGGTGCTAACATAGCATGCCACTACTTACTAACTCTTAACCTATAACCCGTGCAGCTTTGGAACGTGGAAGGAAATCAGAGGATCCCGGGGAAACCCATTGGGTCACAGGGGGTTCGCACAAACTCCTTACGCACAGTGGCGGAAATTGAAATCCGATCGCTGATGCTGTAAGGCATTGCACTAACTGCCACTGTTAACTGTTAACTCCCATTGTTAACATGCCACTTCCAAAAGAATGATGGGATCATTTTTTCTCTCGTCCTCTATCCAATAAACTTCATGTTAAGCACATAACCTTTTTTAACACCTCCACACTTTCCCACTAACCAACATCTTCACTGCCTACATTCTAAAAAGGTTGAACCTTCTATAATATACAGATTCATTTCTCCACTAATTGTTTCCCCGGACCGTTTCCATAAAAATGTGGGAGTTGCACACCCTGCACATTCACCACCTCCTATAATAGCATGTGGAACCTCAGATACTCTTACTGGTGGAAATTCGGAGAAGTGATTCACTCCCTGTCTTGGTCTGTGGGATGGGAGGTGGCTGATGAGGCCAACGTGGGATCTGTAAGCTGAACCTCAGGTGGGGCATGAGATCCATCATTAATTGGAACAATGGGAGGTTGTGTGCTTTCTGCTGCTTGTCCATGGCCTCCAAGTGCTTTCTCTGTGCAAATTACCGTGATCAGTCCATGCCAAATTTACCTCCTTAATTTTGTGTAGTCAAGAGCCATAATTAGCCATGGCTCAGGGAATGTGTGTATCTTTATTGAGATCTTAAGAACAGTTATGGCTTGTTCTTTGTCCTGGAAATCGCTTGCTGCGAGAGAACTTAAAGAGGAACTCGGAATGCGCTGTTGGACTTGAGGATGATGTGTCTGGCTCTTCAGAGCTGCTTGAACATGATTAGAACCTCAGCATTTGAATACTTTTTAGATTCCATCCAACGGTCTCTGCTTCAATTTATTCATAGTGACATTTAGATTCAGGGATATTCTGACTTGGATTTTTCCATCTTGCCAATAGATTTGGAGACTTTTAAGGAGATAACATGGGTACCTTGCTGTGGGTAATTTCTCCAAAGCAAGGTAGAGATTTGCTAATGCTGTGTAAACCACAAGCCTGGTGCCAGGCCTGAAGTCGTGATATGCAAACACTCTGTCAGTTGATGCACTGTTAAATGTAATGTTAATTTATTGCCTTTGCTGAGTATTGGCTCATGAGATAGGGAAGGTTCATACAAATTCATTGTATTTCTATGCTTGTTCCACAGACTCAGTCCCAGTGAAAACTTGTGGTCAAGCAAGCCTGTGCATTCATATCAATGCTGCTTTCTTCCGACCTAAGATATTGCAAGCACTGCTCAATCCGCACTTGCAATCTTTGCCTTATTTAGCATTCCAAACTGAAATAAACGAAACATATTGCTCATTGCCTCCACACAGTGCACATGGCATGTTTCCAAATAAAAATGAGATGATGGAAAATAATAGTAATCTCAAGGCCTGTACTAACAACCTGGAGACTGGAAACCATGATAGCAGTTGAATTTACATCAGTTTTAAATTAAAAACAAGAATCCTTATTAATGATTATTATAATAATTACCAAATGTTCTATTTATATCCTTCAGCAGTGGGAAGTCTGTCATCACTACTGGATTTGGCTGACCAGAAATCTTTTATTATCCTCTGAAATGGCTCAGCAAAGCTGATCCGTTGGCCCGTTACAGCTTCTTTCTAAAAGAGAAAGAATGTCTGATGGATGACTCCACATTGACCTAAGGAAAGTATCTGCAGATGGTGAAGTCACTGCTAGTTCCATCAACCTTGCAAAATCTGGGCACAAGCATTAAAATGAAAATGTTGAAAATGCTAAGTGTTCATGCAGCATCTATGAAGAAAGCCAAAGTGTTACTGTTTCAGGTCTACGAGCTCTCTCTCTACAAATGCTGCCTGATCTGTTGAGTATCTCTAGCATTTTCTGCTCTCATTTCAGATTTCCATTTTCTGCATGCTTTCAGCTTTTAAATTAATGACATGATCTTAAATCTGTTCACTAGCTGTTTCCGGTTCACTTCCACACTCTAATCTCTCCGTATCTGTTCCACACCCTTTGAGGGAAGCAAAACACAAATCTGGGAGACAACATTGCTTCCTTCTGTCAGGTGTGGAACATACAAAATAATCCCTGGGTTCATCACGTCCACAGATTCCCAGAAAAAATTTGACAACTGCTACAGCAGAGGAGGGTTTTTTGGTGACCCAAGAAGAATTTAAACTCCGGTTTTTGAATTTGACTCAAGATGCATAGATGTGTTGAGCTCTCAGAAGCACTTCAGTGAAGCAGTGACACAAGCTGAAGAATTGACAATAACCTTACTATAAATTACCACTGGAATGACCTGTGAAAAAGATTTCTTCACAAGAGCTGTTAATTACTTCTTACATAGGCATTGTAAAAGGTTTTAGAGGATTAGTGATAATCTTACTGTTCATGACAATAATATTAATTAATTAAAGAGCCCGGCATCTGTGGCAGGGTTTGCATGCTGCACAACAGCTGTGGTGGGTTTTGTAAGCCATTATTTCCTATAAAATGTAACCTAACAGCATAAACGGCAGTGATGCTTGACTCCCGAAGAGCTCAATACCTTTTATCCATGCTTTGAAAGGGAGAATCACACTACACCTATCCAGATCCCTACAGCATTCGCAAACCCTGTGATCTGTGTCCTGAAGGCTGATGTTAGAAGATCCTTCAAAAGGCTGATCCCATACAAGGCACAAACAAGAGAAAAGCTGAAGATGTTGGAAATCTGAGCAACACACATAAAATGCTGGACTGGAGGAACTCAGCAGGCCAGCATTTTGTGTGAGTTGATCCCTTATGAGAAATCAGGTCCTAATGATATACTTGGCTGGATACCAAAACTTTGGACTGACCAACTGGCTGGAGTGCTCAGGGATATCTTCAACCTCTCACTGCTGCAGTCTAAGTTTCTCAGCTATGGGGAGCATTCATACCAGTGCCCAAGAAGAGAAGGTTGAGCTCCATTAATGACAGTGGACGGGTAGCATTCGCATCTACTATAATGACGAGCTTCAAGTGGTTGGTCAAAGCTAGCAAAGGCTTGGTGTATATGATATGCTGCAATAGTGGCATGCCATGGAGCAGAGACTGTCAGACAGCTGCTCCTATATCTCTGCAGCCAACTTGAAAAGGACGTGACACTTGCTGGCAAAGGATATCAAAGTAATCACAGTCCTCAATCCAGTGAGAATTCAAATCTCCATTCCTGTTATCCTCTGACCTTAATACTAACCTTAGCAAATTCTGCCTTTAACTTTTGATCTTATTTTTCCTTTCTGAGTGTGAATTACTGTTTCCAATAAACTATTTCTACCTATGCTCTCAGTTCACTATATTAACTGATTTGTTCTTTGTCTGCCATTACTCCAATCCTCTCCACCTGCTCCACACTGCCAGCTTATGGGTGCTTATTTACTTTTAGGTCTCTTAAATAGGATTTTGCTGAAGAAGGAGGAGATGTCAACAGATCTGTACTACACCAGAGGACACAGATGATAGCCATGACTTTTATGCGTTTGTGACAAGATGGGTACAGATGCACATGGAGTTGGTAAACATATTATTTGTCTACAGGAGACAAGGGACCATGAACCTTGCACTGTTCAGATGTGATCAGAATTGACTGAGTAGAAAAGTCAAAACTACAGCGACAACACATGTGATTCGGAACCTGTCATCCAGACCTGCTCCAAGCCTGGAAGTTGAAATAATGTCAGTTTAGTATGGTTGCCAGCAGATTGTAAGACCATTATCAATCCAGACTGAGAATTTATCTGACTTGCACGTTTAAAATATTGATGTCCCTCTCTCAGAGAAATCACAAGTTCACCTCCCACCGCTAGCAAATCCACACTACACCATCAAATGGAGTCCAAAACTAGCCCATTGAAGGCAAGATTTTCCTATGGGTCATTGATGATATCTGTCCAGAACTCTGAGAGGGAGCAGCTAGACTTCATCACATAGTGGACAGGGCAACTTAATGCTGGGACGTAAAAACTCCCCAGAACGTTGTCAAATAGGAAAGGTATTAGGGTATATGAATATGGAAACAAATGCCATTACTTTCCATTTATTTATTATTTGTTTTCACCATTTTATAAATAATTCCCAAGAAACATATAATGTTCAAATGCATTCTCTTTCACAGCACACAAGTTATTTCAGTAGGCAGAAATAAATCACTCAAAAAGTGGCAGAAATAAGAGAATATATAGATTGCTTGTGCAGGGTAGGTTTGACATTCTAATGATAAGGTACAAATTTCATGACCTGTGTGAGTGCTATTGTTTCTACCACTGATATGTCAATCTTTCTCCTGCATTGCCTACCTTGAAATTGTCATTTGGTACAATGGACTTAAACGAACTTCAATCGAACTTCCATGGAGAGTTCTCACTGTTGAATAAATGTTGATACCTTTGGTTTGAAATGTTAGTCATTCACCATCCCCCGACTTATTGAATACCAATCTTATTAATTATTTTATCTTGCACAATTAGTTTAGCTTCGGTGGCTACAACACTGTCAATGCTGAGTTGTAGTCCAAAAGGTTTCGATCAATCTGAAAAAAAGTAAATTCTACAGGGATTATAGTCATTTAAATTAAGTGCCACTCACCAAGAAATAAAGGGATATTGTAGGAACCCATTTAAGTATTCTTTTTCGCAAATTTGAAATTAAGTTATTCAATCATTGATATGTTATAATCAGTATGTGTTCTGTGAGAATTTTGTATGCCCTTGCTGCTGATTATCAGTGAACTGTGTTTTAGTCATACATTGAAGTATAAAGGTTTTCTTAGCTTCTCTGGGGACAATGACCTAATGAAAGGCACTGCTTTATATGGGAGTTCCTCCTGACCAATGCAGACTTTGTGTCCCCCCACCCCCCGATTGGGATATGGGATTCTTGTACCTGTATATCAGTTGGGACCTCCCTTCAATAGTCCAAGCTTTCCTGTTCCTTCAAGCTGCGTCTGATGGCACTCAGCCTCCAGATCTTCAGGTGGCTCTTCTTCTGCCTTTGTCTGCAGTTTGCAAGGTTTGGCAGTATTCAGCAGCTGATGGCGAAGGCTTCAAATATTTTTCACTTTACTGCAGAGCCTTCCTGCATAGATGGAGGCAAATTCAAATCCTCTTCCTGAGGAGAACAAAGCTGTTTTCTACTTCTGTTCTGGAACTTTGATGGCTCTTATTATATTGGTGTTGCAGTACCTAGTCTCCAAGCTGCTGTGAGGAGCCATGGAAATAAAGATAACTCTATTCCCTAGATAACTATGTTCCAGGATAAGTAAGGGTAAGATCAATATTGGATCATATGGCACTTTATAAAGCAACAATCACTGGATCATGGCTGAAGGAAGATTATAGCTGGGAGCCTAATGTCCAAGGATAAACATTGTATCAAAAGGACATGCAGGAACGCGGAGGGGGTGGCATTGCTCTGTTGGTAAAAAATGAAATCAAATCATTAGAAAGAGGAAGGTGTTGAATCACTGTAGATAGAGTCTTTGATAGAGTGGATGTGGAGAGGATGTTTCCGATAGTGAGAGAGTCTAAGACCAGAGGACACGGCTTCAGAAAGGAGGAGGAATTTCTTCAGCCAGAGGGTGGTAAATCTGTGGAATTCTTTGCCACAGGCAGATGTAGAGGCCAAATCTTCATGTGTATTAATGTTAGAGGCTGATAGGTTCTTGATTGGTCAGGGCATGAAGGGATATGGGGAGAAGGCAGGAGACTGGGACTGAGAGGAAAAAAGATGCCATGATGAAATGTTGGAGCAGACTCAATGGGCCAAATGGTCTTATGCTTTAATGAGCAATCCTGTTTCTTGGATAGAATTTTACAGACCCTTTGTTCTTTTACCGGTATTTTCCTTTGATCCAGTAACACACTCAAAATGTTGGAGGAACGTAGCAGGCTGAGACCCTCGGGCCGAAACTTCAACTATTTCTCTACATGGATGCTGCCTGACCTACTAGGTTTTTCCAGCATTTTGTGTGTGTTACACTGAATTTTCAGCATCTGTTCCTTGTTCCTTGTTCCTTGGACCCAGCAATCATTTTTGGGTCCTTGTTTTATTTGTTTGAACTTTCCTCAAGCTGTCTAATCAGAAACCTATCATACACCTTTTAAGGCCTATATATACTAAGTTCAAAGTTGCTGGTGAACGCAGCAGGCCAGGCAGCATCTCTAGGAAGAGGTACAGTTGACATTTTGGGGCGAGACCCTTCGTCAGGAAGGCTCCTGACGAAGGGTCTCGGCCCGAAACATCGACTGTACCTCTTCCTAGAGATGCTGCCTGGCCTGCTGCATTCACCAGCAACTTTGACATGTGTTGCTTGAATTTCCAGCATCTACAGATTTCCTCGTGTTTGCATGTACTAAGTTCTGCCTTATTTCTTCCATTTATGCAATTGATTACCTCCTTGATACAATAGCTACATCAAATAGGCACGATTTGCTTATAAACATTCAGGCTCCCGTCCTTGATTATTCCATGCATTTCAAAACACATATTAATTATATCTCGTGACAGATAGTAAAGGATTGCCCAGAAATTATATTTGACTAACTGGTCCACTGTCACCAATTTATCCTTTACTCCCTGCTTGAATTACATTACACTGAATACACCCTAGTCAAAAAGCACAAAGGATTTTGGTCTCCAATGTTATCTGACACCCTTGAACAACTGAATATACACATCATAAATGATCAACAATTCATCTACCCTGCTATTTTTAATGTAATTACTAATAAAAAAAACAATCTTGAATACTGGGGAATGCTTGCATCTGTCATTCAAAATCATAATCATATCCTCATAGAAATATTTATAGTCCACGGGCAATTCAATATTAACCATAACATGCTATTTGACAAGTATAATTATACACTTGAAAATACATTTCAAAAATGTTACATCCAAACTCTTAACTAATGCAAGAAGAATCTTGATTTTCCCATGTTTGTTTAAAGGTAACATTAAGATTATGTTGGATATGTGGTGTGGTTGATTATCTAAAGTTAAAGGATAAAGTATTGATATTAATATAAATCTTTTGATATAAATATTGATGTAAAACCATATTTGAATGATCAAGTCACAGAAGGATCAACCATATTTCCTTTATTTTAAACTATGACATCACAGCAAACATATCACAGTATTTTACTTATTTTCTGTAACACCTTCTGCACCAGGTCATTTGATGACTAGCTGGAGATAATTCTTTATTATTGGTTATGACTGGATTTAATTGTTTAACATATTACCCATTAGGTATATGTATTTAATAAGGAATCTGAACAAGGATAAGTATATTTCATATTAGCAAGTCTAACACCTGTGTTAAAGCTGACATCTCAATTACTTAAGCAGTAACATCTAATCATCAGAGTCATGTCAAGATCAGAAAAGAGACGGATAATCATCTGAAGTTTAAAATGTTATGAATTCCTATTATGTCTGCAATTTTCCAACTTAGTCTTCAAACACCTGTAGTATCAATCTTGTTTGATTTATCTTGATCACCTATTGCAATATTTATCCTTGACTTAAATATTTCTAACAAGATTGTGATTGAAGTTGATCTTAACCTGACATCTTAAAAGTGCTTTAAAATTCAAAGTAGAGAGTCCTAAAGCTACAATAAACTTTAATTTCATATAGTATCAATTTTAAAATAAATGTCTGGACTTTCATGTAATAAATAGTATAAATAAATAAATTTATTACTATAAATAAATAAATTTATTTATAGTAATAAATCTTGGCTTTCCATCTGTGGCAATTTTTGTACAGAAAATGTGTACAAAGGGTAAATTTAATGTTTAGAGTAAGATTAATACATTGATATGAAACTTAAAACTATGATCTCTGAACACGGATTGGATTAACATACTGAGGAAGATATTCATTCTTTCGAGATCAGTTTATGTCATGCCGCAGTCTGACCACATGGGACAGCCAGAGTCCTCTGCTCCTGATTATTAATTGATTGTTTTCACCTGTGTCTTATTATAGTTATCAGTGCATCAGTGCCTTGTTTTGTTTGCCTATTTAAGTTCCCTCTGTTGTGTTGGTCTTTGTTCAGTCTTGAACCTGGCATGTGTGAGGTGGTCCTTGAGTCCAAGCTAATGATCCCTGCAAACCAATCCAAAAATAAAGATTCTTTGCAACACACACAAAATGCTGGTGGAATTCAGCAGGTCAGGCAGCATCTACAGGAAGAGGTACAGTCGACATTTCAGGCCGAGACCCTTTGTTCAACTCCATTCTCGTCTCTAGTCACCTCTGCACTTGAGTCCACCTGTTCTAAGCTTCTCCTGGTAGTCCACTGGTTGAAGATACAGAACTTCACCATCACCACCCAGATCAGACCCAGCACGGTGACCACCCTGTTACAGTTTGCAGCCATGTCATCATAGAACCACTGAATAGTAGAACAAAAATATCAATTTGGTTACCTGACCAAACATCAAAGTTTAAAGTTCAAGGTAAATATATTATCAAAGTCTGTACACTAGATGGTTACTTTATCAGGTAACCCCTGTACCTAATAAAGTGGCCACCAAGTGTATGTTTGTGATCGTCTGCTGTAGCCCATCTACCTGAGGTCTCAATGTATTGTGCATTCAGCGATGCGGTTCTGCACATCACTGCAATAATGCGTAGCTATTTGAGTTGCTGTCACCTTGAATTCATCTGGCCATTCTTTTCTGATGTCTTCTATGGCCATTTTCACCCATAGAACTGCAACTCACTAGCTGTCTTTTTGTTTTTTGCATCATTCTCTGTATGCTCTAGAAACTATTGTGCATGAAAATTCTGGGAGATCAGTAGTTTCTGAGATACTCAAACCACCCCATCTGGCACCAACAATCATTCCATGGTCAAAGTCACTTAGATCACATTTCTTCCCTATTTCAATGTTTGATCTGAACAACAATTAAACCTCTTGACATGTCTGCATGCTTTTTTGCATTGAGTTGTTGCCTCATAATTGGCTGATTATATATTTGCATTAATGAGATTCGATTGGGAGAAGTGCGCAGATGCAATAGCTCGTCATCACGCAAGGCCGCTGAGAAGACTTGAAAAGCGAGGCGTTTCTTTCAGTGGAAGATTCAATTGGGAGAAGTGCACAGATGCAGTAGCTCGTCATCGCACAAGGTTGCTGAAAGGTTCCAGGATAAAAGGGAGACACCGCCTAGCGGAGCAGTCATCGGTGTAACGTGAGTCAGAGTAGTACGGCTTTGGCTTATCGGGGCTTTGGGTAGGATAGGCCTAGGTAAGGTAAGGAAGTAAGTTACTTCCATATCTCTTTTTTCCTTTAACTTAAGAATAGTGAGTATGACTGCAAGGCCAGTTTTCTGCTCTGGGTGTCAGATGTGGGATATTCGGAAGACATCCAGTCCCCCCGATGGCCACAACTGCACAACATGCATCGAGCTGCAGCTCGTTGGAGACCAAGTTAGGGAAATGAACCTGCAGCTCATTGACCTTCAGCCTGTTAGGGAAAGTGAGGAGGTGATCGATAGGAGCTACAGGCAACAAGACACACCGGAGCCACAGGAGACAGATAAATGGGTGACTGTTAGGAGAGGGAAGAGAGAGCATTAGGTAACTGAAAGCACCCCTGTGACCATCCCCCTCAACAATAAGTACTCCATTTTAAGTACTGTTGGGGTGATGACTTACCTGAAGGAAGCAACAGTGGTCGTGACTCTGGCATTGAGTCTGGCTCTGTGGCTCAGAACGGTAGGGAATGGAAGAGGATGACAGCAGTATTAGGGGACTCTCTAGTTGGAGGGACAGATAAACAAGTTTGTGGGTACGAGAAAGAAACATTGATGGTAGTTAGCCTCCCAGATGCCAGGGTTCATGATGTTTCTGAACATGTCCACAATATCCTGAAATGGGAGGGTGAGCTGCCAGAGGTTGTGGTACATATTGGTACCAACGACATGGGTAGAAAAAAGGAGAAGGTCCTGAAAGCAGACTACAGGGAGTTGGAAAGGCAGCTGAAAAGCAGCAACTCAAGGGTAATAATCTCAGGATTGCTGCCTGTGCCCGTGACAGTGAGCATAGGAATAGAATGACGTGGCTGATAAATTTGTGGCTGAAGGATTGGAGCAGGGATTCAGATTTCTGGATCATTGGGATCTCTTCTGGGTCAGATGTGACCTGTACAAAAAGGACAAGTGGCACTTGAATCCAAGGGGGACCAATATCCTGGCAGGGAGATTTGTTAATGCGATTGGGGAGGGTTTAGAACTATATTTGCAGGAGGGTGGGAACCAAAGTGAAGAGGCAGAGGATGGGGTGACTGGTGCACAAGTAGAGTCAGCTTCTAAGGAGGTTGTGAGGAAGGATAGGCAAATATACACTCAGCCTGATGGTTTGAGATGCGTCTATTTTAGTGCAAGGAGTATCACAAACAAGGCGGATGAACTTAGAGTATGGATCAATAGGATGTTGGGACCATTACAGAGACTTAGATGTTTCAGGGGCAGGATTTTTCTGCTGAGTGTGCCAGGCTTTAGATTTTTCAAAAAGACAGGGAGGGAGACAAAAAAGGCATGGTATTACTAATTAAGGATAGTGCCATGGCTGCAGAAATAGAGGAATTCATGGATGGATTATTAGTGTAGGTGGAAATCAGAAACAGGAAGGAGGCAATAAATCTACTGAGTGTTATTTTATAGACCCCCCAATAGTAACTGGGACATCGAGGAGCAGATAAGGAGGCAGATTCTGGAATGGTGCAATAATAATATTGACGGGCATCTCCTTAGAATAAAGTGCTTAGATGGGGTGGAGTTTGTTAGGCGTGTTCAGGAAGGTTTCCTGACGCAATATGTAGGTAAGACAACTAATGGAGGGGCCGTACTTGAGCTGGTATTGGGGAATGAACCTTGTCAGGTGTCAGATCTTTTGGTGGGAGAGTATTTCGGAGACAGTGATCACAAATCTATCTCCTTTACCATAGTGCTGCAGAGGGATAGAAGCTGACAATTTTGGAAAACATTTAATTGGGGTAGGGGGAAATATGATGCTATTAGCAGGAACTTGGGAGCATAAATTGGGAGCAGATGTTCTCAGGGAAATGCATGGCAGAAATGCAGCAAATGTTCAAGGAACATTTGCATGGTGTTCTGCATAGGTATGTTCCAATGCAGCAGGGAGAGGATGTTAGTATTAAAAAAACATAGTGTACAAAGGATGTAGAAGATCTAGTTAAGCAGAAAAGAAAAGCTTTCAAAAGGTTTAAGAAACTAGGTACTGATAGAGTTCGAGAAGAAGCTTAAGAATGAAATTAGTAGAACTAGAAGGGGTCATGAGAAGGCCATGGTGAGCAGGATTAAGGAAAACCCCAAGGCATTCTAGAAGTTGTGAAGAGCAAGTGGATGAGCTTTGGCAATTGTGGGGATGACTTCAAGTGGACTGAAATGCTTGAGCATATAAACATCAAGAAAGAAGATGTGCTGGAGCTTTTGAAAAGCTTTAAGCTACATAAGTCAATGGGACTGGACGAGGTATATTCCAGGCTACTGTGGGAAGTGAGGGAGGTGATTGCTGAGCCTCTGGTGATGATCTTTGTATTATCAATGGAATGGGAGAAGTACTGGAGGATTAGAGGGTTGCAAATGTTGTTCCCTTGTTCAAGAAACAGAGTAAAGATAACGCAGGAAATTATAGACCAGTGAGTCTGACTTCAGTGGTGGGCAAGTTGTTGGAGAAGATCCTCAGATGCAGGAGTTATGAGCATTTGGAGAGACATATCTGACTAGGAAGTCAGTATGGCTTTGTCAAGGGAAGGTTGTGCCTTATGAACCTGATTGAATTCTTTGAGGATGTAACAAAGCACATTAATGAAGGTATATGAATTTCAGTAAGGCATTTGATAAGGTTCCCCATGTAATGAGGCATGGAATCTAAGGAGACCTTGCTTTGTGGATCCAGAATTGGTTTGCCCACAGAAGGCAAAGGATGGTTGTAGATGGTTTGTATTCTGCATGGAGATCGGTGACTAGTGGTGTTCTGCATGAATCTATTCACACAGACAGTGGTGAGTGCATGGAATGCACTGCCGGCGACAGTGCTGGAGGCGGATACAATAGGGTCTTTTAAGGGACTTTTAGATAGATACATGGAGCTTAGAAAAATAGAGGGCTACACAGTGGTGTAATTCTAGGCAGTTTCTAGAGTAGATTAAATGGTTGGCACAACATTTTGTGCCGAAGCTGTAGATTTCTATGTTCTATATTCTAATGAGCAAGTGCATTGTGGCCACTTCGTTTATATGTCACCATATACGATCTTGAGATTCATTTCCTTGCAGGCACTTACAGGAAAATAAAGGAATACAGTAGAATTCACGCAATTATGAAGAAAGTAGGGCAATACCTCTACCTCCTTAGAAATTTGCAGAGATTCAGGATGCAATTGAAAACTTTGCCAAACCTCTATATATGTGCGCGGTCTTTCATGATACTATTATAGTTATTATTCTATAGACTTATTGAGTATGCCTGCAATTTGGATAATAAATTTACTTTGAACTTTGAATTTTGATTCTGACAAGCAATGTTGACCAAATTCTAGGCACTGACCTCATAGAATAGATCTCCTCATATCATAAGTTTCACTTTAATTCTCTCCTCTCTCGCTTTGAACTTTTTGCACTCCATCAAGGAGAACAGTACACTACATACTCTATCCAGACCTATTGTTATTTAAAACATCTCCGTCAATTTTCAATTTTGTCTGCATTGTGGTGCTGAAATCCTGGCTTCCCCAGTCTTTCCTGCAAGACAATGCCTAATCACTGGTAAACCTATTCTGCATCTTCTCCAAGCCGTTCCAAAAGTGAAGTTCCCAAAATTGGATGCAATTCTCCAAATTTAGTTCAACAAATGTTCTCTAAATCTTTCTAATAACAAACCCACTTTTGTACTCCATGAACCCCAGGACAGTGTATCTTTTTTAAACCACTTTCTCTGTCAGCTGTGCAACTTCAACAATTTGCACACATTTACTTAAGTTTCTCTGTTTCTAAGCTTCCTTTAAAAGTATCTTTTAAGTTCATTGCCTCTCTTCTTCCATCCCAAAATATACATAGCACTTTCCCAAATTAAATTCATCCTCACCAATCCCATTAGCTGGCATGTTTCATCTTGCACACTATCGCAGGTTGTCTTATTGTTGCTTTCTCTATCATGTTCAAATTGTTCCCATTACACCCAAATAAAAATCACGAATATGTCGGGAAAAATAGTTTTTCCAAACAGTCTCCATGGAAAACTATTGTCCGCCTTCCTCCTGTCTGAAAGAACATTACAATGTATCTCTACTTTGTGTCAATAAGACAATTAATTATCTATAATTCCTCTTTTAGCTAAATGTCTATTGGCACTCAATACCCTAAATAACCCTCTCTACTACCACGGAAAATCAATCAGTTGTTAGTTAAACAAGATTTATCTTCTCTAAGTCCATGCTGAATTCCATTAATTAATTCACATTCACATGACCGTAAATTTTGCCCTGGATTACGGCTTTAAAATGCTTTCCCAAAATAGGTTGGCCTGTATATGTTCAATAATGTTATACAATACCCCAGGCCTCTAGAAATCCCAGGATTAAAGCTACCACTTCTGCAGTTTCCATTTTTAATTCTCTGAGCAATCAAAAATACAATGATCTAATCAGTTTTAATTAGAAACAGTTTTTGTAGAATTTTCTTTTAATTAAGTTTTATCCAGTATTTCAAGGACCTCCTTTTTTTTTTAACTATTTTCATGACACACTATCTGCTTCTGGCTGAGATCAGGTGTTTATTTATTGGCTTACAAATGCACCATTTTGTTGAGTTGGATCTGTTTTGGTCCCAAAATGAGCAACCTTCCTCTTTCCACCAGTTTACTATTTATGTGCCATTTATCTTAACTCTATTGCATATTGAATACAGAGAACATCTTGATACCAAATAAACCAAGGTTGAAGATTCAATGAACAACTTCCACTATTCATAACGCAAATGCACAATTATTTACTATCTCTCAACAACTAATAAAATAAATAAATATGTTTCTCTTGATTATATCACTGGTTTATAATTAGTTTTAAAAATTAGGTAAAATGCTGATGGTTTATTGAGTCTGATTGGGGCAATGGGTACACATGAGGCATGGATCTTCATTGCTTAATAGGAATAGGTATGATGCTAGAGGCTGTTACCAGGGCACAGTTTCAGTCATTTTTGTGTATTAATTTGTCATATTTGAATAGAGCACAGTTGTGATCCGACTGTTGAGAAAGGGATTACCAAACGCTCTTGCGTTATATGCTTACAGCCCTTGCATTATTATATGAGAAGCACTGTTCCCTCTGGACTGTGGGGTTGTACGGCAATGCAGTAATGAAATGCTTCCTCACATATCACATTTGTTGCTGTGCAGCTGGAATTTTCTTTTATATAATATTAATATAATTTTGAAATCTATGTTAATATAGCTGTGAAATACCATGTAATTAATTATGTTAATGATATAGTCAACACATTTTGCACCATAAACTTTAGTTTGAAATATCTTAGAGCTTCAATATATTTACATTGTCAGTGATTCAAGTTACAGCACTTACAAATTGTAACAATAAACACAGAGTGGAAGTCCGTAGCTCATTGTCAATAAATAGCTAGCCCGCTGAGCACTGACACCATCTAGTCAAAACATTTTATTTTGCCATTGTGCTTGTCAGTTATTTTGATAGCCTGACATTGTTCACTTGTGTGGAAGTTATGGCTTTGTTTTTGTTTGATGTTTATATTACAAATGAAAAGCATTTAAAGTGCTGCACAGCTTTCAGGTCATGTAAAAATTTCCTGCTCAGAGCAATGGTTGGTCCACACAGCTGTAAAAAAAAACAGGAGGGAACTTTGATGAGAAGGGTCCAAAATTGGCACATACACATTTTCATGCTGTTGGTGCTAATTAAAGGAATTATCAACTAGTTTTCAAGTTATTAGTTAACTAAGTTCTGTTGACTGTTGTTACTCATTGTTTGGCATGAACATGGGAGGTGGAATTGACTGTTTCTTTACTTTGTGACAACCGGAGTCAAATAAAACTGTGTTAGTGGATGTCACATAGGGCTTTTTTATGATTTACCCGCTGTTGTTGAATACCAAATAGGAACTATCTACTGTATAGAAGTCCCAATTCAGGAAACTATTAAAATATTCACCATAAAGTATGTCTGAGTTGGTAAATCTATGAAATACAACATCATCCAGGAACCAAAAACTGGCATCTTGTCTACTTTCCACTACGAGCATATTGTGACTACAATGTACAGCATATACTAAATACTTGACAGTTACGTGTAAAGAGAACTCAAACACCCCTGAATGTGATACCTCTCCAATGGAAGTAAACAAATGAAAAGATTGCAGTTTGCAGGTTCCTCACCAAGTCACATTGAATGAATCATGATGCCTGTTCTCTTCACTGTTGCGGGAGTCTGAATCTAGAAACACCCTACTTAACAGCACTGTGGGAGTAGCTTTAGAAGAAGAACTGCCGTGGTTGAAGAAGGTAGCTCCCAACACCTTTTGGGGACAATTCCGAATGAATAATAATGCCAATGACATCCACATCCCACACACACATGTAAGTGAGCTATTTGATGTTGGTTTCAGATGCAACAAGTCCAAATGCATGTGTTCTAACGGATAAAAATTGTTGATAGTTCAGCAATAAGGGTGTGGTGCATTAAGTATGTTTGCCATGGTGCATTTTAAAGGATGTGATATTTTAAGGTAATGTTGACTGTGCATATGAAATCATTGAATTACCTGGAGCAGTTCATTAGGAATTAGTTCTGTCATTTTTTATTTTGCCTTCGCAGAGACCTTCTACCTTCCCGAGGACAAAGGACATTTCTCCCTTTCCTCACTACATGTAACAAAGGCTCCAGCATAGCAGAGAATAGCAGAACTGCTGCTTCCATGAACAGTTCTTTAATGCCACTTAAATCCAAGTCCAAGTTCCAGCTGCAGCTTTAAAACATCTCCTCTTCAGAGAAGCAGGTCATATTTAACTGATGCCAGTTGGTCACAAAATTGAGGTCTGCTGAGCTGATGGGCTAAGGAACAGTATGGTTGATGGTGTCTGCGTATAGCAATCATGTAAGCGAGTGGGCAGTACAGTATTGATGTACTTGCTGCACAGGAGTCAATGTGCATAAATACACCAGCTATGATTTCACCTAGTAGCTGGGGAAAATTGTTTTGTTTTTCTAATATTGTGGCGACCCACTTTCTAGCACACAGGAACCGGCTCACAAAACAGCGCGCGCCAGCAGAGAGGCCGGCCCCAAAAAGGGTGCCAGGCCATTTTCACCAGCAGGGGGAAAATCCTGCGTGCAGGAAGGGTCTGGGAATATGCATTCCCCACAGCAGTCCCGCCTGGGGAGGGCGGGAATGGGAAGGCTTTAAAGGAGGCCGCAAAGTTTGAATAAATCTCTTTTATCGCAACTCCAACTCATCGACTCCATGTGGTTATTCTAGCGCTGTGTGTAGCACACCGCTACAGTTGGTGACCCTGATGGCCCAAACGATATTTGGACCAGAGATGACCAACGCCCCATCTGTTCATGCAGTTTCGTTAAAACTGCCAAGCTTCTGGATGCTGTGACCCCAATTATGGTTCGAACAAGCAGAAGCGCAATTCCACATTCGGCAGATAACCTCAGATTCCACTCGCTACTACTACGTGCTGAGCTCCCTCGACCAGGAGACTGCTGCACAAGTTGAGGAGTTTATACAGTCGTCTCCGGAGGACGGCAAATACACAGCATTCAAAGCCCTGCTCATAAGGGCTTTTGGACTCTCACAGCACGAGCAAATGCCCGCTTACTGCACCTGGATGGTTTGGGAGACAGGCCGCCGTCAGCATTAATAAACGAAATGCTGGCCCTGGCTGAAGGACACAAACCCTGCCTCATGTTTGAGCAGGCGTTCCTAGAGCAACTGCCCGAGGACATATGCCTGCTGCTGTCCGACGCAGATTTCAGCGACCCCCGGGAGGTGGCAGCCCGAGCAGATGTGCTGTGGAATGCCAGGAAGGAGAGAGGGGCATCCATTGCACAGATCACCAAGCTGCGTGCCCAACGGCAGACCAGACCAGTCCTGGCAGCAGAGCCCAATGAACAATGGTGCTTCTACCACCAGCGGTGGGGCACAGAGGCCCGCCGCTGTAGACCACCCTGCAAATTCCCGGGAAACGCCAAGGCCCAGCCGCCGCTGATGGCTATGGCGGTTGGCCATCAGGACAGCCTCCTGTACGTCTGGGACAAGCAGTCGGGACGCTGATTTTTGGTCGACATCGGAGCGGAGATCAGCGTTTTACCTCCAACAAGTTATGATACCCGCAACAGAGAACCCGGACCCACCCTGAGGGCCGCAAATGGCAGCATAATACGAACCTACGGCACCCGCACGGTGCGGCTACAGTTCAGCTCCAGCCGGTTCGTGTGGGACTTCACACTGGCCGCCGTGGCCCAACCACTCCTGGGGGCGGATTTTCTGCGAGCCCACAGCCTGCTGGTTGACCTGCAAGGGAAGCGATTAGTCCACGCCAAGACTTTTCAAGCGTTCTCCCTGGGTGAAGCACAGTTGCCAGCCCCACACCTGGACTCCATCACGCTGTCCGACGATGAATTCACCAGGGTCCTGGCGGATTTCCCATCAGTACTGACACCGCAGTTCACGGCAGCCATGCCCAGACACGGAGTACAGCACCACATCCCGACCCAGGGACCACTCCTCCACGCCCATGCTCGAAGGCTTCCCCCGGACAAGCTCCGACTGGCGGAGTTCAAGAAGATGGAGGAATTGGGGATCATACGACGGTCCGACAGCCCATGGGCCTCCCCCCTGCATATGGTGCCCAAGGCAACAGGGGGCTGGAGACCATGCGGTGACTACCGCAGACTGAATGAGGCTACAACGCCAGACCGCTACCCTGTGCCGCACATTCAAGACTTCGCAGCAAACCTACACAGCTCAAGGATCTTTTCCAAGGTAGACCTCGTCCGGGGATACCATCAAATCTCGGTACATCCAGACGACATCCCCAAAACAGCACTCATCACCCAGTTCGGCCTTTTCGAATTCCTCCGAATGCCGATCGGCCTAAAGAATGCCGCACAGACTTTCCAGCGGCTAATGGACATGGTGGGACGTGACCTGGACTTTGCATTCATCTATTTGGACGACATCCTCATAGCCAGCAGTAGTCGTCAAGAGCATCTGTCCCACCTCCGCCAGCTCTACTCCCGCCTGAGTGAATTTGGCCTTACAATCAACCCAGCCAAATGCCAGTTCGGACTCGATACCATCGACTTCCTGGGCCACAGGATTACTAAAGACGGGGCAACCCCTCTGTCTGCCAAGGTAGACGCGATCCGCCACTTCCCCCGACTCAACACAATCAAAGGCCTGCAGGAATTCGTGGGTATGGTGAATTTCTACCACCGTTTCCTTCCCTCAGCAGCCCGAATCATGTGCCCCCTGTTCACCCTGATGTCAGGTAAGGGCAAGGACATTACCTGGGACAAAGAGGCCACAGCCGCTTTCGTTAAAACCAAAGAGGCCTTGGCAAACGCCGCGATGCTAGTGCACCCCAGAACGGACGTTCCTACTGCCCTCACGGTGGATGCATCCAACACAGCAGTCGGTGGAGTGCTGGAGCAACTCATCAAGGGTCGCTGGCAACCCCTGGCATTCTTCAGCAAACACCTACGACCACCCGAACTCAAATACAGTGCTTTCGACCGGGAGCTATTGGCACTATACCTGGCAATCCGGCATTTCAGGTACTTCTTAGAAGGTAGGCCCTTCACCGCGATCACAGACCACAAACCACTTACCTTTGCGTTCATGAAGGTGTCCGAACCCTGGTCGTCCCACCAGCAGCAACATCTGTCCTACAACTCTGAGTACACGACTGACATCCAGCATGTCTCGGGAAAGGACAACGTCGTGGCGGACGCACTTTCTAGACCGACCATACAGGCCCTGTCCCAGGGGGTGGACTATGCAGCGCTGGCGGAGGAACAGCAGGCAGACGATGAGATCCCTAGTTACAGAATTGTGATCTCTGGTTTGCAGCTCCAAGACCTCCTCGTAGGCCCAGGTGAGAGGACCCTCCTGTGTGACGTAGCTACCAGCCAACCCCGCCCCGTCGTCCCAGCAGCCTGGCGCCGGCAGGTTTTCGAATCCATTCACAACTTAGCACCCCCCTCCATCAGGACAACCATCCGGCTGGTCTCCAACAGATTAGTGTGGCATGGACTTCGTAAACAGGTCAGTGAATGGGCCAGAACGTGCATGCAGTGCCAAACGGCCAAGGTGCAGTGGCATACCAAGGCTCCGACGCAGCAGTTCGAACCCACCCGCCGGAGGTTCGACCACATTCATGTGGATATCGTGGGGCCCCTGCCAGTGTCTCGAGGAGCGCGGTACCTCCTAACTATGGTAGACCGGTTCACCAGATGGCCAGAGGCAGTCCCGCTCACCGACACCACCTCCGAATCCTGCGCCCGAGCACTGATCGCAACCTGGGTAGCACGGTTCGGAGTACCAGCCCACATTACCTCCAACAGGGGCACCCAGTTCACTTCCAGCCTGTGGTCAGCTATGGCCAGCCTTTTAGGAACACAGCTACACCACACAACTGCCTACCACCCACAGTCGAACGGACTAGTGGAGTGTTTCCACTGTCACCTGAAGTCGGCTCTCATGGCCCGCCTGGAGGGGCCTAACTGGGTGGACGAACTTCCCTGGGTCCTGCTTGGAATCTGCACGGCGCCCAAGGAGGATCTGCACACCTTGTCGGCCGAGTTGGTGTACGGCGCGCCCCTGGTCGTCCCAGGAGAGTTCATACCAGCCCTGAGGGGGCAAGAGGAAGAACCCACAGCAGTCCTGGACAGATTACGTGAGAGGCTCGGTAACCTGGCCCCCATACCCACTTCACAGCATGGACAGAGCCCGACCTGCGTACCCAAAGACCTGCAGAACTGTAAGTTTGTTTTTGTACGATGGGGCGGACACCGGGCGCCGCTACAGCGGCCCTACGAGGGGCCGTTTAAGGTGATCAGGAACAACGGGTCCACGTTCATGCTGGACATTGGGGGGAGAGAGGAGGTTTTCACGGTGGACCGACTCAAACCGGCCCATGTGGACTTGGCGCAACCGGTCCAGGCTCAGGCACCGCGGCGCAGAGGCAGACCTCCCAAACAGAGGCCGATCCAGACTGTGGACATTGGGGGATGTATCGCTAGTTCGGGGGGGGGGTGGGGTTATGTTGCGACCCACTTTCTGGCACACATGAACCGGCTCACAAAACGGCGTGCGCCAGCGGAGAGGCCGGCCCCAAAAAGGGCACCAGGCCATCTTCACCAGCGGGGGGATATCCCGCGCGCGGGAAGGGTCTGGGAATATGCATTCCGCACAGCAGTCCCGCCCGGGGAGGGCGGGAATGGGAAGGCTTTAAAGGAGGCCGTGAAGTTTGAATAAATCTCTTTTATTGCAACTCCAACTCACCGACTACAGGTCATTATTCTAGGGCTGTGTGTAGTACACCGCTACAATATAATTATTTTTAAAGACGGGAACTGAGTTAGACCTCTGCAGTAATGCTTTCGAAATAGGCTTGGCATACACTTCATCAGGATACACTCTAGCACAAGGAAATAAATGGCTACTTGAACTTATTTTCCAGTTAAAATCTGTTTTAGGATTTGCTCTGTACCACTATGTATATTTCAGCAATGCATTTACTTTTAATTTAAAATTAAGCTTTACCACTGCATGTGACAGAGGATATAATGCAATGACCATAATATAACTTCCTTTATTAATTAAAGCTTGCATTAAAAATATCACTGGTAGTTCATTTCTGACTGGCAACACAACATGTACTGCATTGTCCCAACAGACCATTGCATTCTGCCACTGAAATTCATTCTGTTGAAGTTAATGGAATGAATTTCTGAGAGGGAATGTGATGCATTGATGTATATATACTGTGTTCAATATGATCATTTCAGGACACTCATTTCCAATATATTCCTTCATCACATTAAAAGTATGCTTTCCATTGCTTCGCTATAAAAACAAGAAATCCTAGAATTGCAAAGTATATACTAAAGAAATTTAGTTAACGTTTTGCATTTAAACTTTAGTAGATAATTTGTTCTGTTTTCTGCAAAGCAGTTTAATTCTGAAATTCTAAATCTGCCCATAATCTATGCTGCTACCAATGTATTTCCTATGATACTGCTAAAGACATGTTGAAGAACATCCGCAGTGTTTATAGAAGGAAAAAAAGAAAAGAAAATTGGAAGTACACAGCAATCATGCAGCATCGATGGAAATAGGATTGGTAGATAGTTTGGTTCAGGACCATTTTGAAGAAACATTACCCATTTCTCCTTTTACGGTTAGTCAAGATACTGTCCCACAACTCCAGCCACCCGAATTCATTCCTGACCTCCAGTGCCATCTGTGTGGGGTTTGCTTGACTACAAGGGCTTGACTACCTCCTGTACATAATGAAGAGGCCACTGAGTATATGTTCACAGTTATCTGCTACTGTAGTCCAACCACTTTAAGGTTTGACTAGTTGTGCATTCAGAGATGCTCTTCTACATACCACTATTGTGTAACACATTGTATTTGGGTTGAAGGGTCTCCTTCAATGATAGAAAATATAAATTCCAATATGGCCTGTGATTGAGTATTTCATTACCTTGGGACAACTGCCAGAATCACTTTGAACTACCTATGGACTCTGAGGGGGTGACCTGACAGAGGACAACCATGGCAATCGAGTCTCTGGCACTGAGCCTGGTTCCGTGGTGCAGAAGGGAAAGAGGAAGATGAGAAATGCTGTAATCATAGGGGATTCCATAGTGAGGGGAAAAGACAGGAGGTTCTGTCAGCCTGATAGAGATACCCGCATGGTGTGTTGCCTCCCAGGTGTCTGGGTACGAGATGTCTCAGATTGGGTGCAGTGTATTCTGAAGGGAGAGGGTGAACACCCAGAAGTCTTGGTACACGTTGGTACCAATGACATAGGTAGAAAAAGGGAGGAGGTCCTGAAGAGAGAATTCAGGGAGTTACGTTGGAAGCTGAAAATCAGGACCTCCATGGTAGTAATCTCAGGATTGCTGCCTGTGTCACATGCTAACGAGCGCAAGAATAGCTTGATCAGGCTTATTAATGCGTGGCTGAGAGACTGGTGTAGGGTGCAGGGCTTCAGATTCCTGGATCATTGGAGTTTCCTCTGGGGAAGTTATGACTTGTCCAAAAAGATGGGCTACACCTGAAGCCAAAGGGGTCCAATATCCTAGCAGGCAGGTTTAATAGAGCTGTTAGGGAGGTTTTAAACTAATTTGACAGGGGGATGGGAAACGGAGTGATAGGGGTGAGGAAGGGGAAGACAGAAGTAAATCAAAGATAGCTTGCAACAGAGATGATAGAAAGGACGGGGAGGAGATGAAGCATAATCACAGCCAGTGGGATGAGTTACAGGGCAATAGAGGCGTGGCGCTGTTAACACAGGAAGCAACAAATACTGGACTGAAAGTGTTAAACTTGAATGCACGCAGCATAAGGAATAAAATGGACGATCTTGAAATTCAGCTACAGATCGTTAAGTATGACGTTGTGGCCATCTCTGAAACTTGGCTAAAGGATGGCTGCCATTATGAGCTGAACATCCAAGGATGTATGGTGTATCAGAAAGATAAGTTAGTAGGCAAAGGGGGTGGTGTGGCTCTGTGTATAAGAAATAATATTAAATCATTAGAAAGGGATGACATAGGATTGGAAGGTGTAGAGTCTCTGGGTTGAGTTAAGAAATGGCAAGAGTAAAAGGACCCTAATGGCAGTTAGGCCTCCAAACAGCATGTGGGAGGTGGATTCCAAATCACAGCAGGAAATAGAAAAGGCATGCCAGAAGGGCAATGTCATGATAATTGTTGGGGATTTTTTTCCCAATATTTTTTATTGATTTCTATATAGAAGAATACAGAGTTCAAGAGAATACATATTATAAAACAAAAGAAAAATTATAATAATACCAGATAAAGTATATTGAATCACATTAACAAAAACTCTTTACTCAATATTCATATGGATTAGATTAACTTGTATATTAGAATATAAACAATTTTATTTTAAAAAGAAGTATCTGCACCCACTACCAAAGTTGAAGCTGTTTGGGAAAAAAAAGAAAAAAATAACTTATCAGGTAATAGAATATACTATTAACCAACTTCTGTAATTTAACAAGAAGTCAAAGATTATGAAAATAATTTAAAAACATCCCCTACAAATTTTGAAAATCTTGCTTAGATTCAGAAACTGAACAACAAATCTTTTCTAAATTTAGACATGCTGGGGATTTTAACATGAAAGTGGATTGGGAAAACTAGGTCAGTACTGGACCTCAAGAGACAGAACTTGTAGAATGTCTAAGGGATGGCTTTTCAGCTTGTTGTTGAGCCCACTAAGGGATCTGCTGTGCTGGATTGAGTGTTGTGCAATGATCCGGAGATGAAAAAAGAACTTAAGGTTAAGGAACCCTGAGGGAACAGTGATCACAATATGATCGAATTTACTTTGAAATTTGAGAAGGAGAAACTAAATTCCAATGTGTCAGTATTTCAGTGGAATAAAGGAAACTACAATGGCATAAGAAGGGAACTGGCCAAAGTTGACTGAAAAGGGACACTAGCAGGAAGGACAGCAGAGCAGCAATGGCTGGAGTTTCTGCAAAAAATGAGGGAGGTGCAAGACAGATATATTCCAAATAAGAAGAAATTTTCAAATGGAAGAAGGACACTACTGTGGCTGACAAGTGAAGTCAGAGCCAAAGTAAAAGCAAAAGACAGAGCATACAAGAAAGCCAAAGTTAGTAGGAAAATAGAGGATTGGGAAGCTTCTAAAAACTTGCAGAAGGAAACCAAAAAGATCATTAGGAAGGAAAAGCTGAGTCATGAAAGGAAGCTGGCGACTAATATCAAAGAAGGTACTAAAAGCTTTAAACACATTAAGGGTAAAAGAGTCGAGGGCAGATATAGGAGGAATACAAAATGACGCTGGAGATATTGTAATGAGAGACGCAGAGATGCCAGAGGAATTGAATGCACATTTTGCATCAGTCTTCATAGTGGAAGGCATCTGCAGTATACCGGACATTCAAGAGTGTCATGGAAGTGAAGTATGTACGGTGAAAATTATGGCTTAGAAGGTGCTCAGGAAGCTTAATGCTCTGACGGTGGATAAATCTCCTGTACCTGATGGAATGCACCCTTGGGTTCTGAAGGAAGCAGCTGGAGAGATTGTGGAGGCATTAACAATGATCTTTCAAGAATCTGTAGATTCTGGCATTGTATTGGATGACTGGAAATTATAAATGTTACTCTACTATTTAAGAAGGGTGGGAGGCAGCAGAAAGGAAACAATAAACCTGTCAGCCAAATATCAGTGGTTGGGAAGTTGTTGGAATCAATTGATAGGGATGAGATTACAGAGTACCTGGAGGCACGTGACAAGATAGGCCAAAACCAGCATGGTTTCCTGAAACGAAAATCCTGCCTGACAAACCTACTGCGATTTTTTGAGGAAATTACGAACAGGGTAGACAAAGGAGTTGCAGTAGGTGTGGTGTACTTGGATTATCAGAAGGCCTTTGACAAGGTGCCACACATGAGGCTGCTTAGTAAAAGAAGAGCCTAAGGAATTACAGGAAAGTTACTAGCATGGGTGGAACATTGGCTGAATGGTGAAAAACAGAGTATGGGAATAAAGGGACAGAGTATGGGAATAAAGGGACAGAGTATGGGAAGCTGCTGGTTACCAGTGGAGTTCCACAGGTGTTGGGGCTGCTACTTTTTATGATGTATGTCAATGATTTGGACTATGGGATTAATGGATTTGCGGCTAAATTTGCTGATGATGCAAAGATAGACGGAGGAGCACGTGGTGTTGAGGAAACAGAGAGCCTGCAAAGAGATTTAGATAGTTTAGGGGAATGGGCAAAGAAGTTGCAAATGAGATACAATGTTGGAAAGTATATGGTCATGCATTTTGGTGGAAGAAATAAACAGGCGGACTATTATTTAGATGGGGAGAGAATTCAAAATGCAGATACAAAGAGACTTGGAAGTCCTCGTGCAAGACACCCTAAAGGTTAACCTCCAGGTTGAGTCGGTGGTGGTGAAGGCAAATGCAATGTTGGCATTCACTTCTAGAGGTATGGAATATAAAAGCAGGGATGTGATGTTGAGGCTCTATAAGGCACTCGCGAGACCACACTTGGAGCATTGTGTGCAGTCTTAGGCTCCTTATTTTAGAAAGGATATACTGACATTGGAGAGGATTCAGAGAAGTTTCACGAGAATGACTCCAGGAATGATAGGGTTACCATATGAGGAACG
Source organism: Mobula hypostoma (assembly GCF_963921235.1). Taxonomy (NCBI): domain Eukaryota; kingdom Metazoa; phylum Chordata; class Chondrichthyes; order Myliobatiformes; family Myliobatidae; genus Mobula; species Mobula hypostoma. The sequence continues at coordinate 64,145,787 of NC_086103.1, read as the reverse complement.
TCTGGCAGCTCTTGGGCTGTATTCCCTGGAGTTCAGGAGAATGAGGGTGGGGGGAATCTCATAAAAACATTCTGAATGTTAAAAGGCCGAAATAAATTAGATATGGCAAAGTTATTTCCCATGGTAGGAGAATCTAGGACAAGAGGGCATGACTTCAGGTTCGAAAGACATCAATTTAGATCAGAGATACGGAGAAATTACTTCAGACAGAGGGTGGTAAATCTGTGGAATTTGTTGCTACGAGCAGCTGTGGAGGCCAAGTCATTGGATGCATTTAAGGCAGAGATAGATAGGTTCTTGATTAGCCAGGGTATCAAAGTGTATAGGGAGAAGGCAGGGGAGTGGAAATGACTGAAAGAATTCAATCAGCCCATGATTGAATGGTGGAGCAGACTCGATGGGCCAAATGGCCTACTTCTATTCCTATACCTTATGGTCTTATGGCCTTATCTACAGATTTGTCACTGAAGAAGAGATAGTGGTTTACTCTGAAAATAAGTATACAGATTGGAATGGCGGGTTAACACCATGACTGAGATTGGCATGTTCTGAAGTTGGTATTTGCCAAAGTGGACGAGAGGCAAGCAGTAAGAGAGAGGATAAACGTGCATGGTCCCTTTCTCACTGATATACTTTTCCTGAATATATTTGCCTGTGGTAATATAGATAGGAATGACCATAACAAAGTTAGTTTATGGTAATTTGCAGAATACTTCATTCACTATATTTGACCTGGCAATGTGAGGACTATGGACATGAACACAAAGTGGGCAAATAGGATTAGTTTAAATGGGAAAAAAACTCAATACAGCCATTGTGGGCAGGGCTGGATTAAGCTAGTGCGGGGCCTGTAGCATATGTTATAAACGGGCCCTAAATTTTAAAAATGCACATGTATTAAAACATAAATTATTTACTTGCATAGTAAAGTAATTCAAGTTTTTCATTTGCTATACAGCCAGATAATACGACAAATGTCTGACACTTCAGTAATGGTATTACTTACATGTAGGTATCAATTTCAAATGTCAAAAGTAACAAAACAACAATTTAAAAGTTAGATTTTCTAGATTCAGCATGAGCAAATTTGTTGATGATACTGGAAATGTCTATTTCACGCAGAAGTTCATGTTCAATGCTCATTAGAGTGAGACTGTTCGATCTGTTTTGACCCATGGTGCTCCTTAGTTCATTTTTAATCCTTTTCAGTTTTGAAAATGAGCGTTCTCCACTGCAGTTGGTAACCATGAGTGACAAATAGATGCACAAGGCATTTTCTACATTTGGAAAACATGACTCCAAAGAATTGTCAGTTATCAAATGGTACCACTGTAACTCTACAAGGTCTTGTTTGGCACCAATATGAGAAGCAAGATCAGTTTTCAACAGTTCAGTACACTGCACAAATCCTTCATTAAGACTTTCTTCCAGATCTTCTGGATATGATTTAATAAGATTTAAAAAACTTAGAACATAGAATGGTACAGCACAGTACAGGCCCCTCAGCCCACAATGTTGTGCTGACCCTCAACCCCTGCCTCCCATATAAGCCCCCACCTTAAATTCCTCCATATACTTGTCTAGTAGTCTCTTAAACTTCACTAGTGTATCTGCCTCCACCACTGACTCAGGCAGTGCATTCCATGCACCAACCATTCTCTGAGTAAAAAACCTTCCTCTAATATCCCCCTTGAACTTCCCACCCCTTACCTTAAAGCCATGTCCTCTTGTATTGAGCAGTGGTGCCCTGGGGAAGAGGCACTGGCTATCCACTCTATCTATCTATTCCTCTTATTATCTTGTACACCTCTTTATTTTTGATGACGATTTGATGACCTCTTTACGATTTCTTCAGCTGTAAACGACTGTAACTGATGAAGGAATCCAAGAACGCCATTCTCCTTTAGATAAGCTTTCTGCCTTTTTGACAGGGCAAAAAGCAAGCTGTCAATAATGGCAAGAAATGTTCCACTTTTAAACTTCTGAGAAGGCGTTTGAGATTCAACAAATGGATCAAGAGTACTGGAACCACTGAAATCATTATACACGCGATTTTGCTTGTGTTTACTTCGAGTTTGCTGTTGATGATCTTCACACTTAGTCAGATCCTTGGCCTTTTGCTCAGTGTCTGAAAAAGTAGATTACATAGCTTGAATATATTCATGCAAGGATTCATAGAGTGCACAAGCCATGTTCAAGTCTTGGCCAGAAGATTGCAAAGAAGCACTGGTCATTTGAAAATGCTGTAACATTTGATCCCACAATATGACCATTATTCCTGTTTCCAACTTCATCATGGTTGAAAGTAGTCTATGAGCCTGTTGTCAACACTCTGCCTTCTGATCATTGTTCTTTGAAATGTCATCCAAGACTTGTTTTATTGCAGAAGAGCTGTGTAAAAGTGCTTTTGTTGCATCTGCACAAGCTGACCACCTAGTATCTGACATTCTTTTCACAATGGGCAAATGAGCACCACCATCAGATAATGCAGCAGAAAGGAGATCCCACCGATAAGCAGAAGCAGAAAAAAATGTGTACAGGTTTTCTACAAATTGAAAGAAAATTAATGCTTCTTGACAACATTCAGCAGCACATTTTCCAACCAAATTTAGTGAATGTGCAAAACATGGAATGTAATTCGCAAACTCATTCATTCAGCTCTTTAATTCGTGTATACAAGCCACTGTACTTGCCACTCATGTTGCTGGCATTGTTATAACTTTGACAACGGCAGTCTTTTATATCAATGTCATTTTCCTTTAAAAAGTCAAGTAAACTTTGAGCTATGACCTTCCATATCCAAAAACTTCACAAATCTTCCAACTGGTCCAGGCGGCAAAACATAGCACACAGTCAAAGTCAGCTGGTCCACATTAGAAATATCTGGAGTAGAATCCAATGAAACAGAATAATACTTGTATTTCTTCACTTCACTGATAATGTGATCCAGTACACTGGATCCAATCAGATTGACGAATTCCTCACATGTTGCTTTAGATAGGTATGATTTATGTTGGCTTCCTTGGTTTGCACGAGCATTTATGCCAGACACAGCAAGGAGCCAACTCATGCCTGCACACACATACTGTACCATACAGCATGCAGCTCTCCCGAAATGAAAACAACAGCGTTGCCAGATCGTCATTGTTGTGGCGTGGATGAAATCACAGAGTGTTGCGTTACCGGTAGGTACAAGGCAGTTTCTTTATTCGACAAAACAAGGTTACAGCAGGCAGAGACCCCTGGCAAAACAGGTCTAACCACCTTGTGATTGAGGCTCGATATTTATTTGCTAAACACAAAGGATAGTTCATAGTTACAAGTATAGACAATTCTTTGAAGTTTTCACATCTTTTGATTAAATTCATTCTACTGGCACCAGTATGCCTAAACTGGCATTCATGGCCTTTAGGAATGCAGGTTAAAATCCAAAATACATTATTTGGTATGTTATGTGCTAACACAGAGGACAATTTTATTCAAAAAGCATAGATATGGTGTCTTCACAACTACCTGTAAACTTAGCATTCTTGTCTCAGAGGCGCCAGAGATGCATTGGTACAAATGAAACTGGATTTAGAGAAATGTATTGTTATGAACACAATCCACAGTACTTTGTCAAAGAACAGAAGACTGATGGCTGAAGTCATTTATTTAAGTGTAAATGAATCCTCCACCCAAAACTCACTCTAACAGTCGTGAGAATACAATGAGATGCTGATTTCACTAGACTGCAGCTTGCAAGCACTTAGTGCGGGCGGGGCCCTTGAAAATGCAGGACCCGTAGCATATGCTACTTTTGCTACTAGGTTAATCCAGCCCTGATGGTGGACTGAAGTTAAAGGTCACTCTTATTATTGAAGAGTGTGAAGTCGCATAGACACCACAAATGGAAAGGGATTTCCTTCTCATGTTGACATCAGTGAATCAGATGGGCTTTTGCAAATGTCTGTCGTCTTATGGTCAGTAAATTTTGGGACTGACTTCTTTCAACAAACCAAATTCATGAGTGGCGATTTAATCAAATTTAATTTCTTAACGCCTTCCTACTCATGAAATTGAAATTGGTATCTCAAATCTGTGCTCAAATAACTTGACCATCTCTAATTTAATAACTTACCCAGCAGTCCCTGCAATCTGTTATAGATAGGTCAATTTTCATGATAGCCAAATAATGCTTCATGTCCAGGGAAATACATTTCACAATATGTATTATATGTGAATATTTCTTATTAATTCAAAATTGCATATGAATTATTCGGAGTTTCTCGATTGCATTTATTTGTTAACACACAGTTCATTTATATATTTCTTGATGATAAAGAGGAAATAGTTTATTTAGCAAAGGGATAAAATGATGTGATTTTGCAGACTACATCTAGAGGGAGCTATTGGAATACTATTTCAGTAGTTCAGTTGACAGTGTTTATGATTTAACTAGGCTCTGACATAAATGTCTTAAAACATCTTAATGCATTGAGTGTGATACCTTTTCAGCTATTGCTGTCTTTTATGTTAAAAATATGTATCACATTATGTACAAGCACTTCCTTCTGCATTCAAGTGCTGCAGATTCTTTCGCATTTACATACAGGCTTTCACTTTCCAAGTGGGATCAGAATCTAACAACAGGAAGTGACTTTGAGTGTTGTGAATGCCCTTAGGGCTTCAGAATGATGCCAGTGATGTGTACACATAGCCGTGGGTTGAACCACGCCGGGCAATATGGTGGGTTGGGTGTTCAGAGGTGTACTGTTGGTGGGTTAAGAGGGAAATCAGAAGTAGGCAGGCCCAGTGAACATCTGTCAACAGTATATGGTGCAGACAGATTATAATATCAAAGCAATGTTAATTTGCCAGCACTGTGATTTTGGAGTTGAATGCTCCAATTTATTGCCTCACTTAAGCTCTTATGGCAGGACACATGTTTAACAGTAGGAAGTACAAGCCAAGAGACAATCTGCAGATACTGGAAATCCAGAGCAGCACACACAAAATGCTGGAGGAACTCAGCAGCGTCTATGGAAAAAAGTCGATGTTTCGGGCCAAGACCCTTCATCAGGACTGGAAGCGAAAGGGGAAGTAGTCAGAATAAAAAGGTGGGGGGAGAGGGGACGTAGAAGTATAAGGTGGCAGGTGATAGGTGAAACCGGGGGAGGGGGAGGGGGTGAAGTAAAGAGCTGAGATGTTGTTTGGTGAAAGAAGGGGGAATCTGATAGGAGTGGACAGAAGACCATGGAAGAAAGGGAAGGGGGAGGAGCACCAGAGGGAGGTGATGGGCAGGTAAGAAGAGAAGGTGTGAGAGGGAAACAAGAATGGGGAATGATGAAGGTGGGGGGTGGCATTTACCAGAAGTTTTAGAAATCGATGTTCGTGCCACTAGGTTGAAGGCTACCCAAATGGAATATAAGGTGTTGTTCCTCCAACCTGAGCGTGGCCTCATCGTGGCAGTAGAGGAGGCCATGACTGGTATGTCAATTTGGAATGGGAAGTGGAATTGAAATAGGAGGCCACCAAGAAATTCCACTGGTTGTGGTGGATGGAGCAAAGGTGCTCAACAAAGCAGTCTCCCAATCTACGTCGGGTCTCATCGTGCACCAGCCTTCAGCAATATAACCGGGAGTCATTGGCTTTTACTAATCAGTTCGTGGTTGATTTTTGTGATTCTTGCAGTAATTTTATAAATATTAGGTGATTTCTCTGGCTTTTCCAAGTTTCAAAATGGAGTATTGGACACTGAAAACTTTTAACTGACTTCAAAGTTTTTGTATAAATCAGTTCCTAGCAGACATGGATGCTCTTGTCGGTATTCTGCTTTGAGTATAGCAAAACTGGAGGTGACATATGTTCAAGATAATATTCTGAAAGAGAGAAAAGGAAAAGAGCAGCTATGGATGTAATATTGAACTCAAAGCTCCAGCAAATGTCCTTTTACATTTACCAGCAGGAACAAATTCCTAAAATGGTTTAACTATGATTTAGGATATATTGCCTGACTGATTTTTCCTTTTGTTGCTATGATTCATACGTAATTGGTACTTTCAAGTGCTCTTTAAAGCATTTAGAATGCATTAGGTGTTGTATGATTCTAAAGGACTTTTCTCCAAAAGTTCAGTTGTTCCCAGGGACAATGCATGAGTGAGCTGTAAACATTGACTGCTTTAGGAGATATATTTGTAATTAATTACTCAAACTCACTTTTGATAATGTAAACTAGGCTGATTTCTATATTGTTCACAATGCTAATAGCTGGAGGTTTTCTGTTGGCTTCTGTTGACTTTTCTACCTTTTGTGGTACTGCACAGGCTCAGGGTTGCACAAGCCTAAAAGAGGAAATAAACTCTGTACATAGAAACTGAATTATTTATATACCAGAACAATAGTTATTTCTTCAGCAGTTTGATCAAGGCACAACTGCGCAAACACGTGGACGTCATCCAGTTAGAACAGCGAGAAGAGTTTAAGAGTGAAACGCATTTAAAAGGAGACGGTCATTTCTTCAGTGGTTTGATCGAGGCAAGACTGCACAAGCGGGTGGACGTCAGCCAGTTAGAACAGCAAGAAGAGCTTAAAAGGAGGCAGCTTTATAGAGCAGGCGCCAGAGGAACGGGTGACAGAGTAGAGGGAGACAGAGTAGGAGGGCTTTGGTTCAACGGGGCTTCGACGATAACGGATCGCGGCTAGGTAGGTTGCCTGTGTAGAATACAGACAGGAAGTATGTATGTGAGGCCGGTGTTCTGTGCTGGGCATCAGATGTGGGAAGTCTGGGAGACTCCCAGCCTCCCGGACGGCCACATCTGCACCAGGTGCATCGAGCTGCAGCTCCTTAGGGACGGCGTTAGAGAACTGGAAATGCAGCTTGATTACCTTCATCTGGTCAGAGAGAGTGAGGAGGTGATAGAGAGGAGCTATAGGCAGGTAGTCATACTGGGGCCTCAGGAGACAGATAAATGGGTAACAGTCAGGAGATGGAAGGGCAGGAGTCAGATGCTAGAGAGTACCCCTGTGGCTGTCTCCCTTAACATTAAGTACTCCTGCTTGAGTACTGTTGGGGCAGGGGAACGGCCTACATGGGGGAAGCAACAGTGGACATGCCTCTGGCACAGAGTCTGGCCCTGTGGCTCAGAAGGGTAGGGAAAGGAAGACGATGGCAACAGTGATAGGGGACTCTATAGTTAGGGGGTCAGACAAGCGATTCTGTGGACGCAGGAAAGAAACATGGATAGTAGTTTGCCTCCCAGGTGCCAGGGTCCAGGGTATTTCTGATCATGTCCACAATGTCCTGAAGTGGGAAGGAGAACAGCCAGAGGTTGTGGTACATATTGGTACCAACGACATAGGTAGAAAAAGGGAGGAGGTCCTGAAAGCAGACTACAGGGAGTCAGGAAGGAAGCTGAGAAGCAGGACCACAAAGGTAGTAATCTCGGGATTACTGCCTGTGCTATGTGACAGTGAGTATAGGAATAGAGTGAGGTAGAGGATAAATGCGTGGCTGAGGGTTTGGAGCAGGGGGCAGGGATTCAGATTTCTGGATCACTGGGTCCTCTTTTGGGGCAGGAGTGACCTGTACAAAAAGGACGGGTTGCACTTGAATCCAGGGGGACCAATATCCTGGCGGGGAGGTTTGCTAGGGCTACTGGGGAGAGTTTAAACTAGAGCTACTGGGGGGTGGGAACTGAACTGAAGAGACGGAGGAAGGCTACGGAGTCTCTGTGGGTGGAAGTTAGGAACAGGAAGGGGTCAATAACTCTATGGGGTGTTTTTTTTAGACCACCCAATAGTAACAGGGACATCGAGGAGCAAATAGGGAGATAGATTTTGGAAAGGAGTAATAATAACAGGGTTGTTGTGGTGGAAGATTTTAATTACCCAAACATCGATTGGCATCTCCCTACAGTGAGGGGTTTAGATGGGGTGGAGTTTGTTAGGTGTGTTCAGGAAGGTTACTTGACACAATATGTAGATAAGCCTACAGGAGGAGAGACTGTACTTGATCTTCTATTGGGAAATTAACCTGTTCACGTGTCAGGTCTCTCAGTGGGAGAGCATTTTGGAGATAGTGATCATAATTCTATCTCCTTTACCGTCGCATTGGAGAAGGATAGCAACAGACAAGTTAGGAAAGAGTTTAATTGGAATAAGGGCAAATATGATGCTATCAGGCAGGAACTTGGAAGCAGAACTTGGGAACAGATATTCTCAGGGAAATGTACGGAAGAAATGTGGCAGATGTTCAGGGGGTATTTGCGTGGAGCTCTGCATAGGTACATTCCAATGAGATAGTGAAAGGATGGTAGGGTACAGGAACTGTGGTGTTCAAAGGCTGTTGTAAATCTAGTCAAGAAGAAAAGAACAGCTTATGGAAGGTTCAAAAAACTAGGTAATGATAAAGATCAAGAAGATTATAAGGCTTGCAGGAAGAAATTTAAGAATGAAATTAGGAGAGCCAGAAGGGGCCATGAGAAGGCCTTGGCAGACAGGATTAAGGAAACCCCCAAGGCATCTACAAGTGTGTGAAGAGCAAAAGGATAAGATGTGAGAGAATAGGGCCAATCAAGTGTGACAGTAGAAAAGTGTGTATGGAACCGGAGGAGATACTAGAGGTACTTAATGAATATTTGATACCAGAGGTACTTAATGATTACTTTGCTTCAATATTCACTACAGAAAAAGATCTTGGCGATTGTAGGGATGACTTACAATGGACTGAAGAGCTTGAGCATATAGATCTTAAGAAAGTGCATGTGCTGGAGCTTTTGGAAAGCATCAAGTTGGATAAGTCACTGGGTCCCGACAAGATGTACCCCAGGCTACAGTGGGAGACGAGGGAGGAGATTGCTGAGCCTCTGGCAATGATCTTTGCATCATCAATGGGGACAGGAGAGATTCCAGAGGATTGGAGGGTTGCAGGTGTTGTTCCCTTATTCAATAAAGGGAGTAGGGATAGCCCAGGAAATTATAGGCCAGTGAGTCTTACCTCAGTGTTTGGTTGGTAAGTTGATGGAGAAGATTCTGAGTGGCAGGATTTATGAACATTTGGAGGGGTATAATATGATTAGGAATAGAAAGCACGGCTTTGTCAAAGGCAGGTCATGCCTTATGAGCCTGATTAAATATTTTGAGGATGTGACTAAATACATTGATGAAGGTAAAGCATTGGATGTAGTGTATATGGATTTCAGCAAGGCATTTGACAAGGTACCCCATCCAAGTCTTATTGAGAAAGTAAGGAGGAATGGGATCCAAGGTGATATTGCTTTGTGGATCCAGAACTGGCTTGCCCACAGAAGGCAATGTGTGGTTGTAAAGAGGTCATAATCTGCATGGAGGTCGGTGACCAGTGGTATGCCTTCAGGATTTGTTCTGGGACTCCCTACTCTTCGTGATTTTTTTAAATGACTTGGATGAGGAAGTGGGGGGATCAGTTCATAAATCTGTTGACATCACAAAGGTTGGGGGTGTTCTGGATAGCGTGGAGGGCTGTTAGAGATTAGCGGGACATTGATAAAATGCAAAACTAGGTTGAGTGAATTCAGCCTTTTCTCCTTGGAGAGATGGAGGATGAGAGGTGACCTGACAGATGTGTATAAGATGATGAGAGGCATTGATTGTGTGGATAGTCAGAGGTTTTTTCCCGGGTTGAAATGGCTAGCACGAGAGGGCACAGTTTTAAGGTGCTTGGAGGTAGGTACAGAGGAGATATCAGGGGTCAGTTTTTTACGCAGAGAGTGGTCAGTGTGTTGAATGGGCTGCCGGTGACAGTGGTGGAAGCGGTTACGATAGGGTCTTTTAAGACACTCCTGAATAGGTACATGGAGCTTAGGAAAATAGAGGGCTATGGGTAACCCCAGGTAATTTCTCAAGTAAGGACATGTTTGGCACAGCTTTGTATTGTGCTGTAGGCTTTCTCCGTTTCTATGTTTCTATAATAATGTAGAGTAACAACATCAGGTGAACGTTTTCCTTAGAATCCTGGACAATGGAAAAAATGATCAAGGGATTTCAAAAAGAGGTGGCAGGAGCTCTCTGGAAGTGTCCGTATGCATTCAGGTCTGTACGGATCCAAGTAATGAACACTGATTTATATATTTGCATTTCATTAAGGATATTCTCAATAAAATCCACCTCATTCTACATAAACAATATTAGTATCAAGGTCTAGTTCAAGGCCATTGAGGAGACTGTGCCAATGAATATTTGTGCATTTGACTGCAGCTGGTGTGTAACCACAGGCTGTGAATCAAGAATGGCACATTTGGTTATCTCGGCTGCAGTAATGAACCTGCAGCCATTCTGCTGTCCCAGCTGTATCTGAGCTACCATAGCAAATCAAACGTAGTTACCAGCTGGCCAGTGCTACTCAGCTGATGAGTCAGTAGTGGAACCCATCAAAGAGAACCTGAAATAGAAATAGAGTGGATGTGATATAAATCTTCAAATGAATGATTGTTTTATGGTTATATATAAAATTTGGAAACTAACACAAGCTTAATAACTGATAGAGTGTTGAGGAGGGAGAATAAACTGTTATTCGAACTCAACATAAATGCTGAGAGATCAGACCCATTTGTGCCTGTTTTATATATCTCAAGTGTACACAGAAGTCATTTCTCACAAGTATCAAATTGATTATGCCATTTCTAATGGAAGTCCTGCCCGTCAGGAAATAGGATCGGGCACGATTCAGCCTTCATCAGTTTTTTTGACATGAAATGTTTGCTCTGCTCCTCTTTCCACAAATCCTGCATGGCCTGATGAACATTTCCAGCATTTTCAGTTTTTTTTGTATCAGCTGTCAGGCACTTACAGCGTTTTTGATTTTCAATTACATCTGCTGAGCGTGGGTATCATTTTCTAAGTGCCACTGGTACATATGATGGTGTTATCCATGGGAAAATATTCATTTCTTAATTAATATTTGAAAGTGATGCAAAATGCACAACTTGTGACCTGCAATTTTCACTCACAATAAAACTAAAAACATACCCTGCACTCAATTACAAATCATAGGTGAATTTAGATATGCCTGCAGTGAAATCAATGTTTTCATCTCTGATTGCGTCTGCTTGACTGATCACTGCATTGCACAAGCTGGAATTGCTTCCTTTTGTTTGATTGCTAGCAGCAGTTTTTCATTGTGGCAATCAGTGCAATGTGCAGAAGGTGGCTCTCAATGGTTTGAGGTCACTTTAAGGACAGAAGTTATTGCATGGACATAATTGCAGTGTTAGGGATATGAACAGACATGTTTTGCTTTCTTTTGATGCAGCATTTTCTGCAGTGAATGTTGCTGCCATGGAGAATGCAGCTTAAAGCTCAGACCTGCTTCTCCTGAACTCTAGTTGCAATATTGGGTGAACTGTCATGCTGGCTTGCAGCTTCATTGAGGATGGTACAGTGCACGACTGTCATACTGATTTGTGTTTCTAAAGTATCAGTTAACCAATCTGGTAATTTAGAGTAGGCTGATAAGAACTAACAATATTCATTTATTTCAACAAAAATGAATTAAATTCAATTTCTGGGCAAAAGAAATTGTCCAGACATCCTTCTCAAGGAAAGGTATGACCAAAAGTTGCAGAAAGAGAAACATACACACACAAAATGCTGGAGGATCTTAGCAAGTGAGGTAGTATCTATGAAGAGGAAAAGAAGAGTCAATGTTTTGGGCTGAGAATCTTCATCAAGACTGGATAGGAAGGGGATAGAAGTCTAAAAAGAAGGTAGAGGGAGAGGAAGTAGTATAAGTTGGCAGGTGATATGTGAGGCCAGGTGAGGGGTAAGGTGGGTTGGTAGGGGGTAAGAAGCTGGGAGGGGATAGGTGACAAAGGTAATGAGCTGAAGAAGAAGGAATCTGATAGGAGGGGGGAGCAAAACATGTAAGAAAGAGAAGGAGAAGAGGCGAGAGGCTAACCAGAATGAGGAATGGAGAAAGAGAGGAGAGAGGAGGAAGACATTTCTAGAAGATAGAGAAATTAATTTTCTTGCCTTCAGGTTGGAGGCTACCCAGATGGAATATGAGTTGTTTCACCTCCAATCTAAGTTTGGCCTCATCGTGGCAGTGGAGGAAGCCAAGGACCGACTGATATGAGTGGATGCCAGGAGGGGAATTGAAAAAAACACATTGTGTGAGGATCCGGTTCATAGAGGACTTGGCAATGGACTCAGAGGAAAGCTGGGTAAATAGATAAGTTAGATGAATTAATTTTATTTGGATTCCCCGTGCATTTTTGGGAGCTGGTACACCTTTTAAGCAGTGCAGGAGTAGGTTTCATAGACATTGCATATTTCTGCCCATGGGCCATGTTAGCTGAAATGAAAATTACGTACGTGATCTTCAATGACATACATTTTATGTCCAAAGTCTTTCTACAGGCTGGTTTTACCGAATGACATTAACACCATGCATCATTCAGACACAAGTGTGGTATTCAGCAAATTCCATGTATAGTTTACAAGGTCATAGTGGGAGCAGCCATTTTACTTCTCCAGCAGTATACATATCCCAACTTTAAACAATAGTCTTCAAAATACTTCATTAAAAGTAATCTATCAGATTCAGGTTTGTAATTAACAATGCATGAACCATATGCGACTTGGAGAGAAGAATTTTAAGCTCCTGCTATATTTTACACTTTGAAATGTGACCTAACTTTCATTAAAGAAAGGCCTGGTTCCATAGGCTACATGCTCTAGCCCAAGGTTCCCCAACAAGTGGAAGTTGCTTCTCTCTTGCTTCTCTGTAAGTTCACATTAGCATCTGAAAATTTGTTCAAATTGCCTATTAATCTTATAAACCTCTTAACTGAACCCGGAAGTCCATTAATCATTCCATTTATTTGACTGTATTATTCCCACAAACACAACACCATTTTTAAACTGCCATTGACAACTATGAAATAACAATGGCAATTCACACTTCTCTTTAAATAACAAATATTCACCCAAAACCTCGTAGAGTATCATTCAGTTAGAAGTTGAATGTCATCCATTTTTGTTTCGCTAAAATACGTATTGGATTTGCCCTATTACCAAATTCGAGAACTTATTAGTGAAAAACACTTGCAATTGGTCAAACTTACCTTTTGCCCACCTCAGTGTGGTGTACTAAATGCAGCCTGCTCTGGTCACTAGGACAGCCATCTGTAGACAGAGTCATACAACACAGAGAGAGGCTCCTCATGAGGTCAATATCAACCATCAGGAACCCATACTTCCAGAGTGCCTAGGCGCGACTCGAGTAGCAGTCATACTCTCAATGGATATGATTAAATATTCCCGTTTCAGCCTGATACATCTAAAAAGCACAACTGCTTCCAAGATCAGTACAGTCAACAAAGATGTCTTAATGCATTTAAACAAACTTAAAACCAATGGAAACAACATCGATTGTGGTCGGAAGTGCTCACGGAGGACACCTCAGAGGAAACGTGGGTGTAAATCAGGGTTACAAGTGCGTTTAAGGAGACGGGGTTTTAAACTCCCTATACCGACCATCTTGCTGGTGAATGTGCAGTCTCTGGTGAATAAAATCTATGTTCTCAGAGACAGGGTGCTGAATCAAAGGGCACATTAGGACCGTGTCTGCCCTTTGTTTCGCAGAATCCTGGTTAACCCCTTCCATACCGGATGCAGCGATCCAGATTGATGAGTTTACTATACACCGATAGGATAGATCTATAGAGTCTCTCAAAAGCAAAGGTGGAGGAGTATGCCTCATGATCAACTCTTCCTGGTGCACAAATATATCAGTGCTAACCCAATTCTGCTCACCAGACCTGGAATATCTAGCAGTAAAGTGCCTTCCTTTTTACCTATCACGTGAGTTCTCTCAGGTCATTTTGGTAGCAGTTTACGTTTCACCTCAGACCAATGTCAAGCAGGCTTTAGATGATCTGAGCAATGGGATCAACATGCACAAAACAACACACCCTAATGCCTTCACCATTGTTTTGGGAGATTTTAACCAGGCCAGTCTGAAAAAATCACCAAGCAACGACCATCAACAGATCACTTGCAATACCAGAGAAATCAACACAGTGGACCATAGCTACACCTCCATCAAGAATACCTACCGTGCTATTCCATGCCCTCGCTTTGGGAAGTCTGATCACCTAGCTGTACTTCTACTCCCTGAAGACTGCAGTGAGGACCAAGAAGGTATGGACAAAGGAAGCACAGGAGCTCTTACAGGAGTGCTTTGGATTGGTGGACTGGACTGTATTCAGGGATTCATCTTTGAACCTGGATGAGTGTGCTGCAGTTGTTACCGACTTCATTAAAAGAGACAATTTTGAACAAGGTTGGAGTTGACATGGGATGCAGGGCATCTCCGGCAGGGTCTGCAAAACATTACTTCCCACAAAGTGAAACCCAATCGCATGAATGGCAGCGATGCTTCACTACCAGAATCAGAATCAGGTTTATCATCACCGGCATGTGACGTGAAATTTGTTAACTTAGCAGCAGCAGTTCAATGCAATACATGGTCTAGCGGAGAGAGAGAGAAAAAAATAATAAATAAAATAAAACATAATAATAAACAAACAAGTAAATCAATTATGTATATTGAATAGATTATTAAAAATGTGCAAAAACAGAAATATTGTATATTAAAAGAAGTGAGGTAGTGTCCAAAGCTTCAAAGTCCATTTAGTAATTGGATGGCAGAGGGGATGAAGCTGTTCCTGAATCGCTAAGTGTGCGCCTTCAGGCTTCTGTATCTCCTACCTGATGGTAACAGTGAGAAAAGGGCATGTCCTGGGTGCTGGAGGACCTTAATATTGGATGCTGCCTTTCTGAGACACCAGTCTCTAAAGATGTCCTGGGTACTTTGTCAGATTGAACCTGGGTCTTTGGCACTGTAAGGCAGGGCCAGAAACTGAACGAATAGACTGAACGATGTTTGGGCAGAGGTTTAAGCACTGGGACGAATCAGAAAGGACGAGTACAGGTGAATCGAGATGGCAGGGTCGTAAATTTAGATGCTGGGCCAGATTGAAAAGGTCACGGTGTCAGGCCCTGAGGCAAAGTACGGGCTGGTTCAGTTCGCTGCTCTGTGACTGGGCTCTGCATTGAACTCAGGATCTTGGACTCTCTTTGCTGACTTCATTTCAGAAGGCTATTTGCTTGTGGTTATTGTTTGCATGATGTGTTCTTTTTGTCTTCTCATTGGTTGTTTGAAGGTCTTCATTTTTATGGATTTTTTATTTTCTTAAGGGTTCTTTTTTATGGGCATGATGTGTTTTGCTTTCTCTCTGCACATGGGGATGTTCAACAGTCTTTTATATATGAGTTCTTTTGCCTTCCTTTGTTTTGTGACCACCTGTTAGAAGAGTCTCAAGGTTGTATAATATATACATACATCAATAATAAATGTACTTTGAACCTTTCAGTGGCTCTACTAGTCACCTGTCATGAGCCCTTCAGGCCTTTGCGGCCTGCTGTAGAGTGTTGGACTTCTAGGTTTCTCAAGGCCCTGTATTTGCTAACTGTAATCTTAACAAGAGATTTTAAGCACTGGTGCTTTCTGTTTAATCTTGTCAAGTTAATGGTGACTGGCATGGGTTTTCTACGTTCGATAGTTAGTGTTCTCGCTGGGTCCTCGTGTTTTTGTGAAGAATGCTTTAAAATATAATAAAACCAAATATAACTAAATCAATGGAATTATTTATCACACTTGCTGCCCAGGATGATGAATTCCCAAAACTTTCAGTATTATTTATTTCACTACCGATGATTTACTCAAAAGGCTGCTATGGATAATTGAGCTTTCAAAAGTGTTTTACATGAAATGTATTCTTATTCAAAATGTCACCATACATGTCATTTAAAAATTAAATGTACACAGCATACTGGCTGTGGCTCTCACGAGGACCTTTGCTATTTAATCATACATTTAGCTGCAATCTGCCTGTCACATTAAATTTCAACAGGAGCTAGAATCCCTAACTTTATGACCTTTGAGAAAAAGTAAACCAGTGTGAAATGTTACAAAGTATAGGTGGAAAATAATAATTGAGCAGTCATTTCTAGTGTAAAGTTATGGATTCCAACTCCTTTAAAATGAGTTTTGAGGTATAGTAAAAAGCTATGATATTGAAACATTTATTTTTATTTGTTAAACTTATAAATGCAGAAGCTATCAAGATTCCATGACTGTGCAGAATGGCTGTTTGATTTGGTTTTGAATAAATCATGAAGGCTTAAACACACACCATAAACAAAGAAACAATTCAAACCTTGGAACAATACATAGATCTACTCATTAGATGGAAGTGGTACATCAAGTGGAGATTTTGTTGGCTGGGTGAGTAACTAAATAGCTAAGTGGCCTGCTAAGTTCTGTCACAGAGCAAATCAAGGGGGAAAGGGACTGGTTTAACTAGAAATAAGAGAAGATCTGCAGATTTTCTCTTATTGCATGGAAATTCAGGCAAAACACTCAAAATGCTAGAGGAACGCAACAGGCCAGGCAGCATTTATGGAAAAGAGTTAACAGTCAGCTTTTCAGTCCAAGACCCTTCATCAGGACTGGAGAAAAAAATATGAGGAGTCAGAGCTGGAAGATGGTGGAGGGAAGGAAGAAACACAAGGAGATAGGTGAAACTGAGAGGGCAAGAGAGGTGAAGTAAGAGCTGGGAAGTTGATTTGTGAAAGAGATATGGGACTGGAGAAGAGGGAATCCGATAGGAAAGGATAGCAGGCCATGGAAGACAGAAAAGGGGTAGGAGCACCAGAGGGAGGTGATGGGCAGGTAAGCAGATAAGATTAGAGAGGGTAAAGGGAATGGAGAATAGTGAAGTACAGGAAGTTTGAGAAATCGATGTTCATGTTAACTAGTTTGAAATTGTAGAATAGATACAGCATGGGAAAGGGTATTTAGGCTCTTTGATGCCATGACAACAGTCAGTGCAATGGATTCAGTCAATTTCCATGTCTCCCTATAGCTCTCCAAATTATTTCTGGAAGTCCTGCTTGATTCTATTTCTACCATTTTACAGGCAATGTTCATGATTGCAAATAATGTGTGTAAAAAATATCTCTCCTCACATCCTTCCTGTAAAATTTTCTCCATTACTTCGACCCCATGCCCTCTGGTACTTGAACTATCCATTAATAGAAGATGCTTCTATTTACAAATTAGGTGATAATAGACTTGAAGGAAGTTAGATCAACTTTGATTTTATTAAATGATGAAGTGGGATCATAGTTGGGGAAGTAGAACAGAATATATTTGTTAATGTCAAAACATGCATGGCTAATAATTGATTTTTTTTTCTCTGATATTGAAGGAAATTCAGAAAAGTTGTCCACGTTGATTTACCAAATCCCAAATAAAAGGTTGGTTAGTTTAACTGAAGCAAGAAAATTTCATGAATATCTGAGATTAATTTCAATTCACTAATACCTGTAGTTTATGCAGAAAATTGCTGAATAAATGCAAGCCCTGTGGAGGAGATGACAAAATGAAGATGTCCACATTTAACAGTAGAGATGTTGTGGTCATATTTCCTGTTCTAAAATGCTAAGCAATAAAAATCTATTGGTCCCTGAAAATCCCAGGCTGAACTTTGGTCTGGATCTTCTGCTTGAATCATGGAGCTGTCTGCGTTCACCAGCATAAAAGTGCAGAATTTCAGGACTCCCAAGTGAAAGCCAGACCTCAAACTGTCATGCTGTCAAAAACCAGTTGTCATATTTCTCTGAGCGTTTAATGCAAAAGTTTCCAAATTCAGACTTCCAAGCACCTCAGCTGGGGAATACTACCAATGATCCTGCAGTAAACTAATAGTGCAGTTCAGTGATCTTATTGATTTAATGGAGAAAATCAGCTGGATAGAGAAGGGAGAGAGCATGTTAATTGAGTTGCATTAAATTTATTTCATTGTTCTTGTTTCCACAGTGTCTGAATCTTCAGTTTCACTGTCAGCTGAAGCACAGAACCAAAATAATTTAGAGCACTAAAGACACCTTTATCACAATGGCTGCCTCAATGAGCTTCTATGAACAATGCAACATTTAAACCTAGGATATCTTTAAAATTATTCCAACATATACCATAGCTTCATGGTGTTATTAAACTGTTTTCTTTTAACATTTTTTATACTTAACCTTACTAATGGTAAGTTGTGCTATAGAACCACTCCAAATGATGGTGTGTCAGTCAGTGGAAGAATCCAACAACTAGAACAAAATCTCACAGTTTTGCTTGGCAAAAATCAAGATTATATGAGATTAACATTCATATTGGAGTTCAGACTCACTCACTATTTCCTCTGACATATTTTAATGCATTGTCTGACACCAGTTTCAATGTCGTTGTTTCTAAGATTGATGATTCAGAGAAAGTTCAAATGTCAGGCAAGAAAAGCATGAAGTTAATCCCTGCTCAGAGGGCTTTCCAACTTTGACCTGCAAAATCGGGTCAGATGTGTTTAGAAGTTATTGATCTGTTCTGAAGAATTTGCTGAGAGGCAGGTGAAGATACCGACAGTAGTGCAAAGTAAATCTTCTGTTTTCAGAGCCAGGCTTGTCCAGATCAATACCACCATGTGGTTCAAATACTGAAGCTAGAGGCTTCATACCTATGTACAGATAATATTGCACAGATAAGGAAAATGATGACACACAGCATTTATATCATACCTCTCATGGTCCCAGGACAACCAAATATTTCTCATGGAAACATAAAAAATAGAGCAGCTAGACTATTTTCCCTTTCAAGCCTTCTCTGCTACTCAATATGATCATGGTGTATCATCCAGGTACAGTACCCTATTCCTGGTTTCTCCTCACATCCCATGATTTCTTTAGCCGTAAAAACTTTAGCTAAGTTCTTCTGGAGTATATTTAATGATTTGACATCAATTACTTTTTTGCAGTCTTTAATAAATACCCAACACTCCTCCATGCTCTGCTATAAACTCCAACTCAATACAGAATACAGCTCAACTTATACACACACATTATATATACAGTGTTCTACATAATACAACTTCTATATAGACATCCACAGCATAATGTATCCTAAATTATCCCATTCAGGTCTGAAGTTTTAATTGCTGGGGAGGATTTCTTAGTCTTGTAGGATAGTGTCTTTCTTTATCGGGGGGGGGGGGGGATAAACAGTCGATATTTCAGGCCAAAACCCTTCATCAGGACCTGATGAGTCTGATAATGAGGATGAGTCCTGATGAAGGGTCTCATCCGAAATGTCAACTGTTTACTCTTTTTTCATGAATGCTGCCTGGCCTGCAGAGTTCTTCCAGCATTTTGTGTGTGTTGCTTTGATTTCCAGCATCTGCAGATTTTCTCTTGTTTGTGATTAGACAGAAACACTTACTGATGATCAATCAGGCCTTAGCAAAGAACTTAACTGCCAATCCACTGTACTTCGAATTTTTAGTATTGTGATAATGTTGAAAATGATGAATCAGTTTTCATACGTTGTTTAAATGTTTGGTGTCTTAATCTCATCAAAATGGAAAACCATATTTTTATGTGGCGAAGCACTAGAATGACCATTTTTGAATTATTGTGTATCAATTTCAAAATTCCTGAGTGTGTCAATACATTTTCTCTTCAAAAAGGGATCTATTGGGTCCAATGAGTCTCTGTTAGCATTCAGTTCAATCCCACCATCCTTACTCCCTAACACTAACCCTAACCCTAACCTTAATGCATTTCTCCTTCCTCCAGCTATTTCCTTATAATGTTATTTTGTCATACATCTTATTAACACCAAATTGATTCTCCCACCAGCTCCCTACATTAGGCAAATTTATAATAGTCAATTGACCTAACAACCAGCATATCCTTGGGATGATGGACGAAATCACCATGAAAATGTGCAAACCCCATATGGATAACGATATTAAAGCCAGAATTGAACTCAGACAGGCTTGTTGCACAATAAAATATAATCTTGCATCCTGACGTAGTTTGTGTCAGAAAGATATAGGTAATGTCCTTTGTCATGCAATTTTCTTTTTGGATATTGTTAAAGTCAAGTTGCTCCGGTGACTTGTGAATGGTATTCCCAGGCCATCTAGGCTTTACCACCACAATGCACAAAGAAAACACTAGCCAGTGAAGTAAATTGCTAACTTTATACTTAGGCGTGGCACCACATCCCCTCACCATATGTGCTCCTTCACCCTAATTTACCAACTTGACTGTCTGCTCATCAGTTCTGAACCCCAATGCTTCCAATATCATATCCTCAGCTCCTTTCTCAAGACTTAATGCCAGTCCAAACTCTCCCACTCAGTCTATGAATACCAGCTTCTGATACCAACCTCCACAAGGGTATTGGGCCACATTTCCTTTTTATTCTGAAGGATTAAATGAAGTTTCATTGACAATCAAAATAATCATTAGCATTTCATTACTGCCAGAAGCGGGTAGAATCTCTATGGATTTATTACGTATTTTTACCCTCCTCGGGAAAATACTGCATACACAATGTAATGCCCTGGTTGAGGTTTTTACTGCTATGCTGTGAAGTGGTTTATATTAGCAGTTTACTATAAAAGCAGTGTGTAATGTTGGGGAGTGTGTTTTGGCTTCAGCTAAGATAAGGACCCATGTTGTTCAACTTAGGAATGTGAGCCAGCCAGTCAGGGCTGTGGGGAAGAGTTTCTGAAGGGCAGTAGTCTGGTTCATGCTCCTTTGGCAGGAGATGCGGTAAAGAGAAGATTCGAGAGACATCCGTGGGGCTTGATCTGACGGGAAGACGCAATTGCAAGGAGTACTTCATGAGACAAGGGAGCCCAAGATGGGAAGCTCTACCGGTGACTGGTGATGAGAATTCAGTGCCATGAGTTATAGAGGCAAGCTTCTTTTTAGAAGGGATGAGCTCCAACAGTCATGTGCACATTTAGACTGGTTTAACTGTAATAGGCCTTTTTTCCTTTCCTTTCACTTAAAACTGTTCGATAAAGTTGAAATTAGTAAATATACTTTTTTTTATAATTTTATGCAGCATGTGATTTGCTATTTCTTGCCGACCAATAATTGTGAATGGGCAGAATTTATACAGCATTCACTCAAATTTAGATTTCTTTAATCAGAACATTACAACTTTCCTGTTTGCTTGAACCCCAAATCAACTCCCGATGTAGATTGTATATGAAAGGTGGCTTTCTCTCTGTTGAGTCAGGTAGCTGTTAGCAGAGTTAGCCAACGAGCCAGGTCTGTATATGAGCCACAGTGAGAGGGTTACAACATCATAGATTTGTTTGTTTTTAAATGTCAAATACCAAACTAACTTGACAAGATAACAGCATGGGAACTCTTTCTGTTACAGTACTTTAATCTCTTCTGCCCTTTAAAGCTCTTTCCAGGCTACCTCTCTGGACATTTAGACAGAGTTCAGCTGACTTCCTCTTCAAATGAGCATACCACAGGTGCCCATGACTTACTGAATGTTTTCCTTCAATTGGATTTACTTAAATTGCATTTTTAGAATTACAAATTGGATGTCCTACAAACATCTTCCAAAATTAATGTGGACATTATGCCCCGGACTCCTCTAATTTGGATTGAGCAAAGACATCCAGCCCAGGCTTTCCAATCCAATTCATTTTTACTTTAAAAATAAATTTAGGTTTCTTATTCTTTTGAAAAAAACAGTTCCACATATATAAATAGAATTATAATTCTTTTCATCTTGGTCAGACAGAAAACTTAAGTTTGCATTGCAACTTTAACCTGCTAAAACATTCTTAGAGTTTCACAGGAGTATCTCAGAGAAAAAAATGTATCAGTCCAAAGAGACATCAGCGCAATTTATGAAAAACTTGTAACAGGTGATGATTTTAAAAGAATTTCTACAAGGAAGTGTGAGAGGTTGAGATTTGAAATAGTTTAAGGCAGTAACAAGATTCTGGAGCTAAAGGGATTAAAGTGCCTGATCAACACAAAATAGGGATGCATAAGATTTAGGAGTTAAGGGGTTCTGCAGTTTTAGGATGAAATAAGATTGGAGAAGTTTACAATAGGAAAAGGTACAATGATGGATGCATTTGAAAACAAAGAAGAGGATTTTTAAAAATTGAGGGATTACTAGGGAAGACCTATCATGAGTGGGTGCTGCTGCGGGAATTACTGGAACATGATGCAAGTGAAACTTCAAGCAACAGGTTTTTGCATAAAATTTATGCAGTGTAATGTGAAAGTCCATGTGGGACGCATTGGAATAGCTGTCTCTCAAGCTAACAAGGGCATAAGGCATAGACGGGAATGTCAGGAACAAATGAGCTATTATTGGGCCCAAGGTTACACTGGTGAAAAATGATAGCCTTCATAATGGAGTAATGATGAGGTAGGAGTTTTCTTGCAGATAGAATGGAAGCTGTAATTGTCCATGATCTGCTACAGTGTTGCAGCAGTTTGGAAAAAGACTGAATTTGGTTGTAAGGGAACGGTGTCTGTGATGGAGATCTGACTTTCCCCTATTTGTTTGGCTGAAACCACATTCCTTATCACAGGCAACTTTAGAAATACACACAGGAACCAAATTAGTTGCTTTTTGAGAGAAAACAGAATATTTCATATCCTTGCATTGATCTGAAATATGTAGCTTTTGCATGAAATGGTAGGACTGACAGCAAATATAATAACCATGGAATTCCGTTACTCGGTAGATATAACATTCATAGACTCATAATGGCAGTATGGTAGCATAGTGGTTAGCACAATGCTTTTCAATGCCAGCAATCAATGACTGCGATTCAATTCCTGCCACAGTCTGTATGTTCTCCCCATAACCACATGGGTTTCCTCTCACGTTGCAAAGACATACAGGTTAAGGTTAGGGCTAGGGTTTGTAAGCTGTGGCTATTCTATGTTGACACTGGAAACATGGTGACAGCTGCACATCCTCAGACTGTGTTGGTCTTTGATAAAAATAACACATTTCACTGTATGTTTTGACGTTTTGAAACAGGCCCTTGAGTGAAATCTATCCATGCCAGGATACCTATCCATGCTAATCCCATTGTGCACTATACCTGAAGAGACTTCTTTTTAGCTAAATATTCAAAATACTGCATTAAAATGAAGTTATTTATAACTTCATAACTGCTAAGCCAATTGACCCAAGACTTTTAATCAAACTTGTTTGCACCCTTCTTCAATTTTCCTTAAGCAGAATGTTTGTATGCTTGGATCAATAGAGCTACAATCATGGGATTAAATTTCAATTAAATTTAATTTCCTTCGGTACAATTTAATGAGATTTCTCAAAACCATCATTTAATGACTAGGGTTTAAGCAAGAGCAATTTTTTTTTCCTCAATTAATTCTATCTTCTAACAAACGTGGGTGATTTTCACCATGGAATTGTTCTGCAGGAGGGAATAAATGTCAGCCTGCGACAGACTGCACATGGTAAATTAGGAAAATATTAATGAGACTAAGCACAGTAATTACAGCTAATTGCCAAGGAGTGTTTATTCACAGCAATGTTGAGCCTGTCTTGATATCATGCAGTTTATTACCAAAAGGAGATGTCACTAAAAGTATAAGCAGTTAATTAAAAGATTTGAAGCAGCAGCAAAAAAATGTTCAAAGAGCACAGTTACTGATTTTTTTTGGTTGATAAGAAGTTTAGTTAAATCCCAAATAATGCAATTGTATTTTTATTTTATCCTGAGGCTTCACTAGGATTTATAAATCAACATATTCACTAATCAAGCACGTACTGGTATTTTACATTCAAATATGCATTGTTCAATCTCATCTTCAAGGTTTGTTCTGTACGGGGGTTAAACAAGGATGACACATTTCAAATCATCTGCTTTCTAGACAACTGTATGAGTTTTTAGCTGCAAGTCATCATATTGCTTTCCCAAAAACCTCCCATTGCTGATGCAGATCAGGTAGATCTAGTGATATGGGATTGATGGATTACGTGGGTGATGGCGGTGGCTAAAGATTAGGAAACCAATAAAAACAAGAGCACAAATTGGGAGCAGAATAATCCACAGATTAAGCAGGAGTAATTAGGAGAGTGGGACAGTATTTAAGTTGCCAGGGCCCAATGTATTGCCTGGATGGAACAACGTTGTACTGTCATGATATGGAAAATGATATGAAATGGCTCCTACAATTGTTCAACCACTGTCTGGCAACACACAAGCTACCTAATATTTGGCAGAAGTCGCATGTAATAGACTATTAAAGCCCAGAAAAGATCCCTCAGATCCTAAGAGTTTTCGGCGAATCTCACTGCTTTGCCATACCAATAAGCTGTTTGAACGGCTGACTCACAATAGGAAAGCACCAACTATAGATGAGAAGATCATTCCAGAGCAAGCAGGTTTCTGCCCCGGCAAATCAACAACAAGCCAACTGCTCAACCTCACACAATATATTGAAGATAGTTTTGAGCAAGGGATGGTAACAGGTGCTGTTTTTGTAGACTTGTCAGCAGCTTACGATATGGTGAACCATGGACGTCTCCTCTGTAAGATCCAAGAGATGACAAAAGATATTCACTTAACAGAGCTGTGAGAAAGCATGTTTCAGAATCGCCGGTTCTATGTTGAATGAGGTGGGAAGCGCAGTAGGTGGCATATTCAGAAGAATGATCTTCCTCAGGGAAATGTGCACGCACCGATGCTGTACAACATCTACACGAATGACCAATCTATAGATGATGTCACACGTCGTTTTATATATGCTGATGACTTATGCATCACTGCCCAAAGCACTGATTTAAACACTGAGGAGAAAATGCTTTCTGAGGTCTTGGAGGGACTAACATCCTACTATGAAGAAAACCACCTCCGCGCAAACCCATCAAAGACGCAAGTTTGTGCATTCCACCTCAGGAACCATGAAGCCAAACGACAGCTTAAAGTAATCTGGTGTGGAACAACACTGATGCATTACGAGCACCTGATCTACTTAGGAGTCACCCTCGACAGATGCCTCACTTTCAAGAACCACACATCAATAAGGCAAAGGCAAAAGTGAGCATACAAAACAACATCCTGAATAAGCTCAAACAACAGGAATTCTGCAGATGCTGGAAATTCAAGCAACATACATCAAAGTTGCTGGTGAACGCAGCAGGCCAGGCAGCATCTATAGGAAGAGGTGCAGTCGACGTTTCAGGCCGAGACCCTTCGTCAGGACTAACTGAAGGAAGAGTGAGTAAGGGATTTGAAAGTTGAAGGGGGAGGGGGAGATCCAAAATGATAGGAGAAGACAGGAGGGGGTGGGATAGAGCCGAGAGCTGTACAGGTGATAGGCAAAGGGGGATACGAGAGGATCATGGGACAGGAGGTCCGGGAAGAAAGACAGGGGGGCGGTGTGACCCAGAGGATGGGCAAGTGGTATATTCAGAGGGACAGAGGGAGAAAAAGGAGAGTGAGAGAAAGAATGTGTGCATAAAAATGAGTAACAGATGGGGTACTAGGGGGAGGTGGGACCTTAGCGAAGTTAGAGAAGTTGATGTTCATGCCATCAGGTTGGAGGCTACCCTTATATTCAACACCTTATATTCCGTCTGGGTAGCCTCCAACCTGATGGCGTGAACATCGACTTCTCTAACTTCCTCTAAGGCCTCACCTCCCCCTTGTACCCCATCTGTTACTCATTTTTATGCACACATTCTTTCTCTCACTCTCCTTTTTCTCCCTCTGTCCCTCTGAATATACCTCTGGGTCACACCCCCCCCCTTGTCTTTCTTCCCGGACCTCCTGTCCCATGATCCTCTCGTATCCCCTTTTGCCTATCACCTGTCCAGCTATCGGCTCTATCCCTCCCCCTCCTGTCTTCTCCTATCATTTTGGATCTCCCCCTCCCCCTCCAACTTTCAAAACCCTTAATCACTCTTCCTTCAGTTAGTCCTGACGAAGGGTCTCGGCCTGAAACGTCGACTGCACCTCTTCCTATAGATGCTGCTTGGCCTGCTGCGTTCACCAGCAACTTTGATGTATGTTTCCTGAATAAGCTCACTAACCAAAAATGGGGAGCAAGCTCGAAAACATTGTGAACCAGTGCACTTGCTCTTTGCTATTGCACTGCCAAATATGCCTGCCCTGCATGGGAAAGATCTATTCATGCTAAGAAGATGGATGCCATTCTGAATGCAAGCTGCCGACTTATCACAGGTTGTTTAAAACCAGCAAACACCAACAGCCTATATATCCTGGTGGGCATCGCTCCCCCTGATATAAGAAGAACAGTAGCCAGCAAGAAAGAACGACTCGGTCAGACATCAGATGAGATGCACCCTCTACATGGTCATACACCTACACCCGGCCGCCTAAATTCAAGGAAGAGCTTCATAAACAGTGTTGTTCCATTACAATCAACCCCACCTGAAGCCCGCATCGCCTTGTGGAAAGACCAGGTTGCCAGTCTCAAACAACCCCCAATGATGGAAATTACACCGATGAAAGCCTTCCCCCAGGAGCTTATTGCAACTGGGCAACCTGGAAGTGCCTTAACAGACTTCGGACTGGTGTAGGTCGTTCAAAGGTGTCACTGAACAAATGGGGATATACAACCAGCCCGACAACTTGTGAATGTGGAACTGAGCCACAAACTATACAACATCTCCTGCAATGCCCATCGCTAGAGGAACCCTGTACTGTTGCAGATCTTGCTGAATTCAACAACAAGGCGCAAAAATGTGTCCAGTTCTGGCTGG
Organism: Mobula hypostoma; assembly: GCF_963921235.1. Classification (NCBI taxonomy): domain Eukaryota; kingdom Metazoa; phylum Chordata; class Chondrichthyes; order Myliobatiformes; family Myliobatidae; genus Mobula; species Mobula hypostoma. Next base: position 64,119,119 of record NC_086103.1, on the reverse strand, counting down.
GCCATGTATAGACTCTCCGTGGACACGATAAGACGATGGAAAAGTCCTTACCATGTTTGGAAGCAGCATTGTGAAGTATTATTTGATGATATTTTTGATGAGATATTTTATGCTCTTTCAGCTGCCTGCTTCCTGTTGTATGAGATAACTAAAACTTATGATTAAAAGTAGAACAGAGATGAATTAAAGGGTCATTGTTAGGGAGTATTCTGAAGTTATGTAAATAGAGAAAATATTAATTCAAACAAGAACTAAACTTCAATTCTCATTGTAAATGTACATAAGTAAGTTCAGGAAGCTTGTAATTAGCCTTCAGATTCTTTTTGGTGATGGCAAGCAGTAAGGAGAGTTTCCTGAGGAGACTGAGGTCCTTTAACATCTGCCGGACGATGCTGAGGATGTTCTACGAGTCTGTGGTGGCTAGTGCTATCATGTTTGCTGTTGTATGCTGGGGCAGCAGGCTGAGGGTAGCAGACACCAACAGAATCAACAAACTCATTCGTAAGGCCAGTGATATTGTGGGGATGGAACTGGACTCTCTCACGGTGGTGTCTGAAAAGAGGATGCTGTCTAAGTTGCATGCCATCTTGGTCAATGTCTCCCATCCACTACATAATGTACTGGGTGGGCACAGGAGTACATTCAGCCAGAGACTCATTCCACCGAGATGCAGCACAGAGCGTCATAGGAAGTCATTCCTGCCTGTGACCATCAAACTTTACAGCTCCTCCCTTGGACGGTCAGACACCCTGAGCCAATAGGCTGGTCCTGGACTTATTTCATAATTTACTGGCATAATTTACCTATTACTATTTAACTATTTATGGTTCTATTACTATGTATTATTCGTGGTGCAACTGTAACGAAAAACAATTTCCCCCGGGATCAATAAAGTATGACTAAATTGAATTTAAAAGTATAGCCAAACATTAAGACAATGGGGTTTTGTTAATTGGATTATATCAAACCAGGCAACACCATTATGACTGAGTTCATACTGGCAGATCAGACAGAAATTGTCACTTAGCATATCAAACAGGGTCACGCATATAGGTAATCAATAGTTTTGTATACTTACGATATTTATATACTCGGCCCTGACAACATTAATTTTGGGTGTCTGGGAATTCTTCCCCCAGAAGCTTTTAGACTATTTGTGTGAATTATTTTGTGTCAAAGGTGTTCAAACATTCAAAGGCATCTGTCACTGTAGATAAGTAATTCAAAGAAAGCATTGTTAACCCAATACACTGAAGCAAATGATGTCATTGCGGCTAGATTAGATTAGATTAGATTCAACTTTATTATCATTGTGCCAAGTACAGATACAAAGCCAATGAAATGCAGTTAGCATCTAACCAGAAATGCAAAGAATAGTGTTATTTACAAAATAACTGCAAATAAAAAGTAAGCGCTACAACACACAAATATAAAAGTACTGGGACAGTACAATATGGGTGCAATACTGCTTAGCACTGTGATGAGAGGTTCAACAGGGTCACAGCCTCAGGGAAAAAGCTCTCCCTGAGCCTGCTGGTGCGGGAGCGGAGACTCCTGTAGCGCCTACCGGTTGGGAGGAGCTTAAAAGGTCCATGGTTAAGGTGAAATGCATCCTTGATAATGCTTTTCACCCTGCCCAGGCAGCGTTTATGGTAGATGTTCTCAATGATGGGCAATTGGGTGCCGATAATCCGCTGGGCAGTTTTCATCACACGCTGGAGTGCTTTGCAGTCCAATACCGGACAATTGCCATACCACACTGAGACGCAGTTGGTGAGTATGCTCTCAATGGTACAGCGGTAAAAGTCCATCAGTATTCTGGGACGGAGGTGAACTTTCTTGATGCTCTGCAGGAAATAAATTGAAACTGTACTGAATCAACTGCCATTGCCTTTGATCTTAAAGGCATAAAAATGTGATGTATCTTTAGGATTGTGAGCCTCTACTGAGAGTATCTCCAGAATGATGACTGCTTGTTGTGATGAATAAAGACTTCTATATCACCAGCTTTAGTGCCTCTCTAGAGACTTTGATCACAGTCATATAGTCATGTTCTCACGAAAATTAACAGGAAATTACCGCCTTCCCTTAGTTGCCAATCATATGGAGTGTCCTTTCCTCAGGTCAAGGTAAGTGACATCCTATTTCCTACTTTTTCATTCTGCCCAAAATCAAAACATACATTTCTTTGATGTTTAACTTCTATAGCAACTACATCTATTCAAGAATATTCATTTTCATTCCCTCTGAAATAAGGGAGATTAATGAAACGACCAGAAAATAAACAAGAAAAAAGTGGTTTTATTGCTTTAAGATTCATTACAAGCTTATTAACTTCACAATGGTTCAGGAGTATCTCCAAAGCAAAATAAAAGCAGAAATTGTTGGAGATACTCAGCAGGTCAGGCAGCAACGACAAAGAGCAGCAATAGGTGATCAAGAGCTCCAAAGTAAAACTAATCAATGCAAAACAATCATGAATGTAAATTAGTGGGAATAAAACTATTTTTCTCAAGAGAAGTTATGTTTGGTATTTAAAGACAGGCACCTCTCTGCATGTCTTGGCACTTTGGGAAATTCTTAACAGTGGGATTTTTATTTACACCAACGAAATTTTATTCCCAGCAGAAACTCTCTAAATGAAATCAACAACAGTGCAATTTATGAAATTTGGTTCTACTTACTTGAAAAAAGTGTTAGGTAACATTTATGGAAAGAACAGCTAGATTTTATTAATACTTTGCCCTAGTAACTGTAGAGTCTGGCACACTTAACTCCATTCTTTGTTCTTGCTAACATCTGGACTTGAAGTACAGCTTCAGTGTGCTTGGACTGCATTTCCTGGGAAGTCAAGGTCGCAGTCATTCTCTGTTTCCTAACTTCAGCGTTTTTGCACACTGCTGCTGATCATTTACACGTCTCACAGTGTGCCATTCTCTGTGGCATTAGAGAGGTTACTTGCACTCCACATATAGGGAGAAGAGATTTCATTGAAGCCTGCAGAGTGAGTCTGGCAATTTGTCTGTATTGCAGGTTTCTCCAGAGTTTTGGAATTCATACATGATGTCTTTCCAGCAAAGTCCCTGAAAACCTTCAGAATGGAGCTACTGGAGGGTATCATAACAACATAAAAAACAAAAGGAAGAATAGGCCAGATTCTCAGTTTCATCCTAATGTTCATATTAGGCAGAAAACGGCTGAGTTCCACATTTATTATAGCATACAAGGGTGTCATATGACTTACTAGCTGACTAGCACCTTGCAGAGAACCAATCTCATTAATCACATAACCCCTTGCCTCATTTATGTGCACTCCTGCATCTTATTCTCTCTCACACATGTCCCCTATGACTCTTTTGCCAATAGCTTACACAAACGAGCAATTTACATTAGCCATTTCACCCATCAGTATGGAAACAGACATTATCTAATGTCAAATTGAATCTGAGTCCCTGGAGTTGTAAGGGAGCAGCATTAACTCCTAGGTTCTATCGTCAGCACTGAATGAATGTCCTTACCAACTATTATGTTCCACACGTGCCGGCAGGCTACCTCTGGTACTTTGTGAAGGAATACACTTTAAAATGGAAAGCCTAAATAGCTTTTATAATGGATTTTTGCTCCTGTACAAATAATGTGAACAATTATTAATCTCTTTAACCAGAATCAGAATAAACAATTGCTGATGAGCAGCTCACTACTCATTAAATGATCCCAATGGTGTGTATCTGACAATCAAGTCTAGCTCTTGGCCTTCACATGTGGCTTAGCTACTAAGTCCAGTGAAACTGTTTCTACGGACAGGAGAAGGGGCAAAGGCGAGTTACTGTGGTGCCTTAAAATCAGTCGCTTTGGGCAGATGGGGCTCGTCAGCTGTGGTTGGCAGTTCATCCAGAAGAGGGAAAGCTCTGATCTCAAACGTCCGCTGCCTTACAGCCATACCCACTCATGAGGAAAGCTTAGGGAGTAAGCCCCAAGGAAAAATCAGGAAATGGAGTTTGGAAGGCAGACTAGCAACTCCTGCAATGCTGCAGGTGCCCATCTGTATCGGTCTCGTTTGGATTAATCAGCTGTATGGAGAGAGGGAGCCTGCAGCATGGGCAATAGTTTACTCCCCCTTTCTTATCACCCTGGCTGGTGTATTGACCTAGACAGCTGGAATGCAACATCCACAGTTGACTCCAACCAGTGAAGGGCTTCCACCAGTGTGAATTGCACAACCAGAATCAGGTTTTAAGACAGAGAACTTAATGCCAATTTATGCATGAACGGTGAAATGAAGAAATGAAAGATGGCAGTAGCATGGAATAAGGAAACAAAAGAATCTTTAAAAAGTAAAATTAAGATGTATATAATTTATCTTATCAGTGAAGACTTTTCCTTGCCCAAAGTGAGATTTTCATGTAATTGCTTCATTTTATTTAGAGTGTGATGAACAAACTCTAAATCTCTAAATTTTGGCAACGGCAGTTGCTTCCCGTCATTCAGATGCATCCTCTTCATGCTGCCCCACATCTCGTGCCTGGAACAGTACTTCATAGTGAGATACTAATGTCTGAATGGACAACTCAAAGAATAGCTTCTGGTTTACACAGTATATTTAACAGCCAGTGTTTGTTTGCTGATATACACTTTAAAAGTCGAGCTAATATTTTGTAATTGTTGCTGCAGATTCTTTTCAATTTATGACAACTGATAAGTAAAAAGTTAAAGCTTCTTTCAATTAGTGCTACATATCACTAGGTTATTGACAAAGCAGCCTTTAACTAATATTATTGGATTTGGTTAATGTGACACTACCATAACAATCCTAATTCTGAACATAGAATTTATAGCCTCATATATTTACTATATCATTTGCAGGTATTACAAAATTAGAGCTTTACTGCTAAGCATTTATCTCCTATAAATGCTCACACCTTAAAAATCAAAGTAAAAATCCATATGAGGAATGATGTAACCATTAATTATTCACTCCTGCTGATGGACAGGAGCTTATGCTGATCTCATTTCCATTGTCGACGCAAATGAAGAGAACTCTGCACTACAAATCAATCTGTAAAAATAAATGGCCTCAGGGGAATTTTTATTTGGAGATTAATTAAGATTTATTATAAAAATCATGGTCTAGTTTGGTTCTCCAGTCTATCCCTCCATTTTTGTATTCCAGCTTTTAAGTGCAGCCAGTTCACTCACCACAACATGGGGATTTACTACTTGCCTGTCTACCGACCGAGAGAGATACTTCATTTATAAGCCTCTCAGGCAAGCAGTGAATCCTCAAGCTGTGTGAAAGCACAGAAAAATCCGAAGTATCCTGTTGAAAGCTATCGAAGCCGACAAAATACCTCCATAGTATCTGATGTCTGAAGTTAGCTGCTGAATCTGGATTGAAGCCATGGGATTCAGCATACAGCAGTTAGTAAATTATCTGCGAGTGAGTCATTCGGGCTTTTAGTCATAGAAGATAAAATGATATATAATTTTAAAGATTTGTTGATTAGATTCTGCAGTACCACATTTAGTTTCTTATGTGATCGTGCATCACCGGAGTACTTGTTCATTGATCCATAAGTACCTGCTTCTAACTTGTTACAGACACCATTAATGTCACGTAGTCTACAAATTAAACATCAATAAAGACTCCATGTATTGAATGTAAAATTATGCCTCGATTTTTCAGACCTGCTCTGCAAAATGTGTATGGTTATAAATTACTTCATTGCTAGGCTATGCGGTTGCTGTCCGAGGCTCCCATCTGTTTCAAAAGGGCATCAAACATCATGGTGCTCAAGAAGAGAAGAGTGAGCTGCCTCCATGACTATCACCCGGTTGCACTTATAGTTTCGGTGATAAAGTACTTAGTGAGGTTGGCCATGGCTAGAATCAGCCATGCAAGGACCTGGATTGCTGCAATTTGTCAGGCACCACAGCAGATCTACAGTGATTGCAATCTCACTGGCTCTCCACTTGGCAATGGAGCACCAGGACACCAGCAGTACATATGTCACCTGCTGTTTATTGATTGCAGATCAGTATTCAAATTCACCACGCATCAGTGTGAATCAACAAGTTTCACAACCACTGGCCTCTGCACCTTCCTCTGCAAGTTGATTCTTGATTTCCTCATTGGCAGACCACTGTCAGTGCAAATCGGTAATAACATCTCCTCTTTCCTGACAATCAACATTGGTGCACCTCAGGGATGTGTGCTTAGCCTACTGCTCTACTCTCTCTACACTCATGACTATGTGGATAGGCACAGCTAAAACACCACCTATAAGGCTTGACTACTGTAATGGCATTTTCACAGGGCTCTGTAAAAAGTCCCTCAGACAGCTACAGCTTATTCAGAACTCTGCTGCTGGAGTCTTCACTAAGACCAAGAAAGTAGAACATATCACTCCAGTCCTCAAATTACTACACTGGCTTCCTGTCCATCAAAGGAATGACTTTAAAATATTACTACTGGCTTATAAACCACTGAATATTCTAGGGCCAAAATACATCTCTGATCTCCTGCTGCATTCTGAACCTTCCTGAGCTCTCAAGTTGTCTGGGGTAGGCCTGCTTACCGTCCCAGGGTCAAAACTAAACATGGTGAAGGAGCTTTTAGTTACTATGCTCCACATATTTGGAATAACCTTCCAGAGGAGCTGAAGTCAGCCCCAACTTTAAGCTCTTTTAAATCGAAGCTTAAAACTTTTCTTTTCACTGTAGCTTTTGACTAGGATCTCCTGCACTGTAACTTCTACATATCATATGTATTTTTGTGTGATTTTATTCTCTTAAATAGTCTGAAATTTGATGTTTGATTTTTATATCTTGTTCTATGTAAAACACTTTGAATTGCTTTGTGTTTGAGAAGTGCTATACAACTAACTTGCTTGCTTGCTTGCTATAAACTTGATGATGACACCATTGTTGGCAGAAACTCAAATGGTGACAAAAAGGCATACAGGAGCAAGGTAGATCAGCTGATTGAGTGGTGTTGCAACAGCAACCTTGCATTCAGACTCAGTAATACCAAGGAATTCATTGTGGACTTGAGGAAGAGGAAGCTGGGACAACTCTCCTCATTAAGGTGTCAGTTCTGGAAAGCATTAGCAACCTTACATTCCTAGGCTTCGACATCTCAGAAGATCTATCCTAGGCCCATCATATTGATGTAATCATGGAGAAGGCATGCCAACTGCTACATTTCATTGAGAGTTTGAGAAGATTTGGTATGTCACCAAAGACTAGCAAATTTCTCTAGATGTAAGGTGAAGAGCATTCTGACTTGTATGGAGTCAGAATGCTGCATGGTATGGAGAAAAAACCATTGCCTACCATGCCCTTCCACTGTATGGTATGGAGACTCAACTGCACAGGACTGAAAGATGCTGCAAAGGGTTGTAGATTCAGAAACCTCCATCACAGGCACAAGCCACCCCACTATCGAGGGCATCTTCCAAAGGAGGTACCTGGAGAATCTAGTTTCTACCATTAAGGATCTTCACTGCCTGGGACATGCCCTCTTCTCATTGCCACCATCAAGGAAGAGGTACGTAAGCCTGAAGACACACACTCAATGTTTTAGGAATAGCAACTTCCCCTCTGACATCAGATTTCCGGACAGTCCAGGAACCCATGAACACTACCTCGTGTTATGTTTTGCAACTCCAGAAACTAATTGAAGGAAAGACATGGAGCCTGGGTAAAAGTGTCTCCTTCATTTTACTTTAGAGAGGTGCTCACATGTGATGTGGTGGCGTAATGATGTATGCCATTTACGTACTTCTTATATATAACCCTTAATAAATTATGTAAACAAACAGAGAATGGTTAATCAAACAATGTACTTGCAATATTGCTCAAACATTACTGAAAGATTAAATATGCAATCCTCCTCCTTGGCGTAAAGATTCAATCGCTATGGAGGATTTGTTACTCTTGTGGGATAACATCTTTCCTGACAGGGGAGCGTCACTCTGCTTGGCAGGTGAGACTTGTGGCTGTGAAATAATCTCAGGTTCTGGGGCCTCCTCCCTGGTAGTGGTAGGAGTTGACTCTGGGACTGCTGCAAGTAGTTCTGACAGCTCTGGGCACCTTATTCCCTCTAACAATTGACTCTGCTCTCCTCAACTGATTAATGTGCCATCACCAGATGACACTAGACACAATCTTCACCATGTAGGAGAGAGGTCCTTAAACTCTCCGAGTCCCCACTTTTGATCACCTCCGTAGTCCCTCGTCAGGACTGCTCCCCAGGAGTGAGACATTGAACTTCCTTGTTCGGGAAGCCCTGAGTTTGTCTCAGCTGTTTGTCCTGAATACTCCTTCTGAGGTTGTGTTTGAGGAGATACAAGCATGAGTGCAAGGACCGATCCAGAAACAGCATAGCTGGTGAGTCGTTGCATTGCAATATTCAAAGAGGAAATTGGTGAGATACTGATTGTGTGTCAGTATAGTGTGCTTAATAACATAACTCACAGTGCATTTTTAGACTCTGGACAAACCTTTCCATCAAGCCATTTGTAGCTGCGGGGTATGGTGCAGATGTAATACATCTTATTCCATTTATTTTCAGGAATGACTGCAACTGTTCTGCAACAAACAGTGGTCCATTGTCACTGACTAAGTGTTCTGGAACACCAGTACTTGTGAAGAGGCTTCCCTACATTTCAACAGAGTGCAAAGCTATAGTAGAGGGTATGAGGAATACTACAGTGTGCAAGGCTATAGTGAAAGGGTATGGGGAACACTACCATGTGCAAAGCTATAGTGGAGAGTATGGGGAACAGTACAGTGTGCATAGCTATAGCAGAGGCTATTGTGAACACTTCTAGCCTTAGCTGCATCCACTACTACCAAGAAATCTGTGCCCATGAATAGTCCGGCAAAATCCACATGAATTTTGTGCCATTCCCAGGGATGGAGAGGTGCTGCTCTTGGCAGCTTCTGCACGTGTTGGCATCTTAATCAGCACAAGGTGAGCTGCCCTGATCTATTCAGGCCTCCAAGCAAAGCTTCGAGCCAACCCTTTCATTATGGCCACAGCTAGATGACAGGCATATAGCTCCATCAACATGTTAGCTCTCAGCTTGGATTGTACAACAACTCTCAATCCCCAGATAAGAGCAAGTTCAAGGGCAAGTTCATCCCAGTGCTGGTAAAAATGGTGGAATCCTGCAGCACAAACCAGCCATTTTGAGTGGCCATGTAGATCCGAGATGGTGTGCGGTCTTTTCTGATTCCTCTTGGATTGTCTCTGCCATAATCGGAAGATTTTCGATTTGCATTAGGGAGAATACATCAAGAGTGTCCTCTTTTATAAATTTTTCAGGTATTTCTTTTTCAAGGATAAATGGGACAATCCATCAGCATTTCCTTGATTAGTTGTCCTCCTGAATTTGATCTTGTAATTGTGTTTTCCAAGAAACAGAGCCCATCTCTTCATTTATGCTGTACTGTTAGTGGAACACCCTTCTGTGGACTGAAAATGGACACCAGTGGTTGATAATTAGTAATGAGGATAAACTCTCTCACATATAGAATCAGAATCAGAATCAGGTTTATTATCACGGGCACGTGACGTGAAATTTGTTAACTTAGCAGCAGCAGTTCAATGCAATACATAATCTAGCAGAGAGAAAGAAAATAAAATAAATAATAATAATAAATAAACAAGTAAATCAATTACCTATATTGAATAGATTTTAAAAAATGTACAAAAACAGAAATACTGTATATTCAAAAAAGTGAGTTAGTGTCCAAAGATTCAACATTCGTTTAAGAATTGGATGGCAGAGGGGAAGAAGCTGTTCTTGTATTGCTGAGTGTGTGCCTTCAGGCTTTTGTATCTCCTACATGATGGTAACAGTGAGAAAAGGGCATGCCCTGGGTGCTGGAAGTCCTTAATAAGGGACGCTGCCTTTCTGAGACACCGCTCCCTGAAGATGTCCTGGGTACTTTGTAGGCTGGTACCCAAGATGCAGCTGACTAGATTTACAACCTTCTGCAGCTTCTTTCAGTCCTGTGCAGTAGCCCCTCAATACCAGACAGTGATGCGGCCTGTCAGAATGCTCTCCAATGGACAACTATAGAAGTTTTTGAGTGTATTTGTTGACATGCCAAATCTCTTCAAACTCCTAATAAAGTATAACCACTGTCCTACCTTCTATATAAACACATCGACATGTTGGATCCAGTATAAATCCTCAGAGATCTTGACACCCAGGAGCTTGAAGCTGCTCACTCTCTCCATTTCTGACCCCTCTATGAGGATTGGTATGTGTTCCTTCGTCTTACCCTTCCTGAAGTCCACAATCAGCTCTTTTGTCTGACTGATGTTGAGTGCTAGGTTGTTGCAAGCAACAAGTACTGGTTCAAATGTTTTACAGTACAAACCAGACTCAAGCCTTTCTGCAACTCTGTGCGTAATTTTTCTCTGCAGTAGTAAGGTAATTTGATGCAAAGACTATGGGCATTCACTTCCATCACTCATAACATGTGTCACGACTACACTTATATCATAAGGAGAGATGTCACAGGCAAGCTTCACTTGACAATGTGGGTCAATATGTGCGAGTACAGTGTCTGACATTACCATTGCCTTCGCCTTTTGGAAAGCTACCTCACATCGCTTTGTCTGTTGCAATTTCTTCCTGATCTGTAGTAATGAATTCAAGGTGTAGAGCACAGTAGCCAGGTAGGAACCTGTTATTGTAATTGATAAATCCTCAAAAGGACTGCAACTGTGATATGGACTTTGGTCTTGGAGCATCACCAGTGCTTGAACTCTCTCAGCACACTTGTGTGTCAATGGTGTGACCGCAGTAAGTCACGTTTGGTTTAAAGGATTCACACTCGTTGCATCATGCTCTGAGCCCATAATCTTCTAATCTTTTTGACACTCTTTTGAGGTTTTGGAGATGCTCCTTGTCATCCTGACAGGTAACAATGATACCATGGGTGCCTGAGTAGTCTTGCAGCATCTCTATCTCCTTTTTCAAAGAAAAAAAAATGTTGTGCTTTTTTTAAACTTGAACGTCTCACTGCACATCAACGGTTGTCATGAATTCACTTGACAATGACCTCATCACCACTGTTATAGTTTGTAACTCCAGAAACAAATTGAAAGAAAAATGTGGGAACCCAGGACAATGTTTCTACTTCATTTTACTTTAGAGAGGCCCTTACATATTGGCCCAATTAAGTGATTCCCCAATTAGCTGAAGCTTCATGGAAATTGTTAAAAAGGTATAAAAAAGACAACTATCATTTAACCAATGGCCCTATTGACCAGAATTCACTGTGTTTTTAACAATAGCTAATGTAATTATGCACATTACCAAGTCATGATCAATAGCATATTGTGAGCTGGAAAGCCTTCAATATGTTAGATATGAGCAGAGAAATGGCAATTGGGGTTCAATCTGAATGCTGGGGAGGTAGTAATGGGGGACAAAGAAATGATGGATGAACTTAACAAGTATTTTGCATCAGACTTCACTGTGGATGGCACTAGCAGTATGCCAGAAAGTTGAGAGTGTCAGGGGGCAAAATTGATTGTACAGTAGTTGCTATTACTAAGGAGATGGTGCTTAAAAAGCTGAGAAGTCTGAAGGTAGGTAAACTCAGAAGGATAATAAATCAGCCATAATGGAATGGCAAAGCAGACTCGATGGGCCAAACGATGTTATCCTGTTCCTATGGCTTCTGGTTTTATGGTTTAAGAGTGAAATGTTACACTTTGGAAGGTCAAATATACAGTGAAAGTATAAAGTGAACAGCAGGACCCTTAGAGTATTGTTTTACAGAAGGGTGCTTGGGTGCAATTGGTACCAGAGGTATACTTTCAGTTTGACAGGGCAGACATTTAAAGGAGATGAAAAAAGCAAGTTTTTTTTTTGCAGAGACAATGGTAAGACCCTGAAACTCATTTCCAGCTGGGGGTTGCTGGAACAGATATGATTGTGATGTTTAAGAGGCATTTAGACAGGTACATGAATATGTGAGGAATGAAGAGATATAGACCATTTCCAGGTAGATGGAATTTATTTCATTTGACATCATTATCAGCACAGGCATCACGGGGTAAAGGGTACTGTATTTTTCTATGTCCTATGTTCTATATATTTTCATGTGTTGAAATTGTGCTACATATACCCGTTTAGTATGATGCCACAGGAACCCAAATCCAATTGTGTTTCAACTGAACAGAACTGTATTGTAAGTTACAGCAGCACCTTTTTCATCTCAATATTATTGTCATTTGCTATGTTGCAGAATCTCTAAACTAAATATAATAATATTCCTTGGAAATTAATAATACAGTATACAAAGAATAAATAATAAGAAATTATTTTGTCTCTATTGAAATATTCTTCCTCTCCCAATATACAAGTCATGCAAAAGTAATTCCATTTAATGGGCCTTAAACCAAATATATGTTCTCATAAACATGAGAAAATCTGCAGATGCTGGACATTCAAGTACCACACACAAAATGCTGGTGAACGCAGCAGGCCAGGCAGCATCAACAGGAAGAAGTACAGTCAATGTTTCAGGCCGAGACCCTTTGTCAGGACTAACTGAAAGAAGAGATAGTAAAGATTTGAAAGTGGCGGGGGGAGATCCAAAACGATTGGAGAAGACAGGAGGGGGAGGGGATGAAGCTATGTCCTACTCAGATACAGCAATTCCCCAGTCACCATAGTTGATCGGACCAAGTGCAGGGAATCGTCATCCATTTTCTTCAGTGAAGGAGAATGGCTGAGGAATTAAGTTATGATTATATGTTTAATTGTTTTAATTTGAGCATTTAAAGTATTTCAGTTTTAGATTACCTTACTTTTTTCATTTCACAGAGGGTTTGTTTCACTATTAGTATTTTCACCATCCAGCATTCACAAGCATTGCGTACGAACAATTCGGCATGGTTTTAGTGCCTGGAATCATCAGCTTGAACTTTCCATCCCTGGTTATTCAGTCATTGTTGGTGATTATTGCTGGATTTTGCAATTTGCCGGATCATGAATACTCTCTGCACTAGGAGAAAGGAAAGGCACGGCGGAGAAGACAGCAGATGTTACAAGCACATAGACTTCCCTTGACTTAAAGCCTCTCGGGGTTTCTGGGAACGTTCAAAACACAAGAGAGTGGTGTCTAAATTCCACACAGGAATCCATGGCTTTTCATATCCTGCAATTTTCGTCATTCCTTGATTGTATGTGACCATTATTATGCATTGATGAATCTACCATAGATATTATGTTTCTGGTCCAACAGGATAGGAAACAATGCTGGATATGGATTTGGGTAATGGGATGGGGCAATTGCACAAAGTTTTGGTGGAGGAACATTTGGGAGATGGTGATCATAATATGGCAAGATTTGGGATGGCAGATGTTAGAGGTTAGATGTTTTACAACTCCAGTGACCTGGGATAAATTCCCACCACTGTGTGAAAGGAGTTTGCATGTTCTCTCCGTGATCACGTAGATTTCCTCTGGATGCTCCAGTTTCTTCCCACATCCCAAAGGTGTATGGGTCAATAGGATAATTGGTCACATGAGTGTAATGGGAAACACGGGCTCACTGGGCCAGAAGGGCCTGTTACCGTGCTGGATCTCTAAATAAAATAAATATGACATGGCTTAGTTACAGTAAAGGAAACTAAGCCATCCAAAATGAAATAATAAATATTTGGAGGGAGGCCAGTTTCAATGGGAGCTCAGGACCAGATAAAAGTTGTCGTTCCAAGCTGTAACAACGCAACGGTCTGCATTTAAGGAAAAGATGGTTCAAGTGCTATTCTGTCCTATTCCCATGAAGGACAACAAATCCAGAGCTGATGTAAGAGAGTAAAAGAAATATAAAGCAAGTATTGACTCATGAGAACTAGTCTACTGGCACATCTATAAACTCTGGCAGAATGGGTCTACCCTGGGTCCCAATGTGGTTTTCGCGCAAGAGGTCAACTGTTGACATGATTTTCTCACTCCGTTAACTCCAGGAGAAGTGCAGGGAACAACAGGAACTGCTCCATGTCGCTTTCATCGACTTAACCAAGGCTATCGACCTTGTCAGCAGGGATGGGCTCTTTCAGATTCTCCTCGAGATCGGCTGTCCCTCGAAACTCCAAAGTATCATCAAGCCATTCCATTGCGATATGAGGCTACTGTTCAGTACGATGGCAGCTCATCAGAATCCTTCGCTATTCGTAGTGGACTCAAACAAGGATGCGTGTTGGCCCCAACATTATTTGGCATCTTCTTCTCTCTGCTATTGAAGCACGCGTTTGGGACATCAACAGAAGGCATCTACATGCACACCAGTTCTAATGGGCGGCTGTTCAACCCTGCATGCCTGAGAGCAAGAACAAAGGTGCAAAAGATCTAAATACATGACATGCTCTTTGCCGATGACTTCTCACACCAAACAGCAACTACAAACTCTCATGGACTGCTTCTCTAAGGCATGCAAGGACTTCGGGCTTACCATCAGCCTAAAGAAAACAAATGTCCTTGCCCAGAACATAGTGGAGACACCAGTCATTACCATCGACAATTACGATCTAGAAGTGGTCCACAAGTTCACATAGTTGGGGGTCGACCATTAGCAGCACTCTCTCCCTTGATGCTGAAATCAATAGGCGTATCAGCAAAGCAGCATCAATCCTTGCTCAACTCTCCTCGTGGGTCTGGGAGAATCTGAAACTCCTTACAAAGATCAAGACTGGTGTATACAATGCATGCGTTATCAGCACCCTCCTGTATGGTAGCGAGACTTAGACAATCTACTCCAAGCAGGAGAAGAAACTCAATAGTTTTCACCCGCGCAGCCTTTGCCACATCCTCGGCATCCTGTGGAGAGACAAAGTCCCAAGCTCTGAGGTCCTCTCCCGTGCTGAACTTCCCACAATGTTCACGCTTTTAAGACAATGCAGACTGCGCTGGCAGGGCCACGTGTATCATATGAAGGATGGTAGACTGCCAAAGGACATCCTCTACGGAGAACTAGCAACAGGCAAGAGCAACACTGGTAGACTCCAGCTTCGCTTCAAGGACCTCTGCAAGCGCGACATGAAAGCCTTAAAAATCAACACAGAGTGCTGGGAGGATACAGCAGATGACCACAACACATGGCGAGGTACTCTTCAGCAACACCTAGAGCGAGGTGAAAGAGTGATCCTGAGTCAGTTTGAGGAGCGGCGAGCTAAACAGAGAGCACAGCGGACAGCAGACAACAATTCCATGACACCCTACACATGCAGCAACTGTGTCAGAGCCTGCCGTTCTAGGATCGGCTTCAATAGCCACAGTTGACGCTGCTCGACAAACCAGAGGCACAGTACCCATGGTCGACCATGACCGACGGAGGCCACACACACAGAGACTGCTATCAGAACAGTGAGAGCTGACATGAAAATTAAAATGAGAAGCAAAGAGAGCATATGAGGAAAGATTAGATACCAATGTAAATTGAATCCAAAAGGCACAAAAATAGTCAAAAAGTGGAACATGAAGGAGTTAGGTACTTAAGCACAAAAGAAAAATGAAATTTACACATGGCCATTGTGAGCACTGTTAAGGTACTAAATGAGAATCAGATAAAAAGGTACCTATCGAACTAGTGGGGGGGTAACTGAGTCAGTGGATATGTTAAAGATCGATAGTATGAAAAGATTTTGAAAAATTGGTTGAACTTAATAAGTTCAATGAAGCAGCTCAAAGTAAATTTATTATTGAAGTACTGTATCTGTCATCATACGCTATCTCGAGATCCATTTTCTTGCAGGCATTCTCATTAGAACTGTGAAATACAATGGAATCAATGAAAAATGATACACAAAGACTGATATACAGCCAATGTGAAAAAGAAGACAAACTGCAAATAAACAAATAAATATATAGTAAATATATGAGTTGCAGAGTCATTGAAAGTGAGTTCGAAGTTGAGACGAGTGAAGTTATCCATGCTGCTTCAGGAATGTGAAGATTGAAGGGTAATAACTGTTCCTAAACCTGGTGGTGTGGGACCTAAGGGTCTTGTATCTCATTGTGGCTGCCATTGGGAAGGAGGGAACGTGGTCTGGATGGTGGGGGTCCTTGATGATGGATACTGCTTGCTTGTGGCAGTAATCCTTGTAGACGTACTCAGTGATAGGGAGTGCTGTGCCTGTGATGTACTGGACTGTATACCCTAATTTTTTTTTTAGGCTTTTTCATTCTTGAGCAGTGGTATCTTCATAGCAGGCCATGATGCACTCAGTCAGAATAGCCTTCACTGTGCATCTGGTGATAGAACTGTGCTATAATTGCTCTGAACCAATCGATGAAGCATCATCCATAAATTGTTATATTGCTACTTTTAATACTTTTATGGCTGTCATGTATCTGAGTTGTGCTTTTGTACTGCTGGACATTGCTTGTACTGGCTGGTTGCTTGATTTTATTTATTGTTTATTTATTTTATTTGTTGTTTTATAGCATTGAGTACGAGATTTGCAAACTCATTTTCACTGTACTCTATCAGTGCATGACAAATTGTACTATGCAATGACAATAAAGATATTTCATTTCATTTCATTTCATGAAGTTTATCAAAGTTTTAGATGACATGCCAAATCTGTGCAAATCTCGAAGAAAGTAATCAAGCTGTCATGCTTTCTTTGTAATGGCTCTTACGAGTTGGTCCCACGATAGATCCTCTGATATGATAACACCATGGAATTTAAAATTACCAATCTACTCTACCTCTGATCCCATAATGAGGACAGGCTCATGGACCTCCAGTTTCTTCATGCAGCAGTCGATAATCAACTCTTTCGTTTTGCTGACATTGGTTGTTGTTGTGGCACCATTCAACTAGATTTTCAATCACCTTCCTATTCTTCATCACTTTGATTTGGCCAAAAACTGTGGGGTCATTAGCAAACTCACACATGGTTTTGGAGCTATACAGCCTCACAGTCATAAATATAATGTGAGTAGAGCAGAGGGCTAAGCACACAGCCTTGTGGTGCACCTGTGCTGACAGTGATTGTGGAGGAGATGTTGTTACCAATCCAAACGACTGGGGTCTGAAAGTAAGAAAATCGAGGATCCAATTGCTTAAGGAGGTATCTAGGCCTAGCACTCGGAGCTTAGTGATTAGATTTGAGAGGATGATAGTGTTGAATTCTGAGCTATAATTAATGAAGAACATCCTAATGTAAGTATCTTCATTGTCCAGATGTTGCAGAATTGAATGACAAGTCAATGAATTGAATTTAAATTGGGCAATTCATCAGAATCATGGACTTTGAGGGAAGTACAGGAGGAATTCACTGGTCAGAATCTTCCAATGATTTTTGTATATCATGATAAATTCAGACAATATAAAGTCCTAATCCACAAAAATATCAAAGCCAAATTAAGATGAGTTGCAAATCTTAGCTTCCAATCAATGCCCACATACACAGGCTATAATGAACAAAAAGAAATCTGATCACCTTGTTACACTGTTTCAGTCTTGCATGCTCTTCAGTACTTATCACCTCAGTATCCCATCCTACACTAATTGTGAAAACTGGAATCAACTAAGGCACTGTGCCAAATACTGACCAGTTTCTTGGGGCATCGGTGCTGGTGTTGGCTTTTCTGACTGCTTCCTCCCGCTAGCAGTTCAATATAGCACTTGGTCTCCAGTTCTCAGCACCTGTGTAGCTCTTGCCCAGCAATACTTTATCACATGTGTGCTTTGGTGGTAACTACAATCTCAAATTTGCTGCTATGCCTCTAATCCAGTCTGTTCATATATTTCCATTGTCATTGTAAATGTCAGCGTTCTGCAGGTTGCACAGTGATCCCAGCAGCGATCATATTCACTGATTTACTCTCTTTTAAGAGGTGCAGAGATGGGATTAATTAGCACTGCATTGTTTCAGCAGGTTTGCAGAATTTCTAAAATGCTCAAGATTAAGAACGTTCGCAGAAAGCAATTCAAAACATGCTTTCACCGCACAGGAGTCCTTGGATAAGGATCAAATATGAAAATCATACAGTAATGGCAATGAGTCAAATAGACACCAGCAGCTTTTTATTACGGGTATGCCTTTGAATAAGAACAGTCTTTAAAATGGGCTATTAATGATTTTAAGGGGCACACTGTGATTCCGTGGTTCAATTCAAAGAAATGTTCAACTCCATTTGAAATCACTACCTCAACTATTTCCATTAAAAATATTAATGATCACTATGTCTCATGAATAATTGATTAGCTGTGGAGTGTTTTACAATGACCTGACAGCAAGGGTAAATGTATGATTTTTAAAATCATGTTACTTACATGTATTAAATCTGACTTTAATCTGCCTCAGAGAAATTAATTTGAATTATTTTGAATATCTCCACATTACTATCAATATTTCATTACAAAGAGAGATAATAATATTTCATCCAATGACGGCTTCAGGACCTTATTGAAAATAACAGGAGTCTGCAAGTTTCTGACTGCAGATCAGAAGAAAAGAGCAACTAGATCATGGTGTATGATCTATTTCTGATGATTTAATAAAAATGTTTATTTTTGATTTTATTCTTTGTAAACCCCAATGGTGTCTCAGTTCTCTATTGAATTCCTTCCATCAGTAACTTTTCATGCAGTACCTGCCACTGAATTCCAAAGGCTGCCAAGTATCTGTCACACAGAAAACAATTGGCTTACTTTTCTTTTATCTCCTTTTATTTGTCTGTTTCACTGTGTGAATAGTTCCAATAACATGGATGAGGAATGTCATAAAGTGTGTACCATCAAATAGCCACTTACTCGATAAAATTCAATAACTTGTCACATCATGGTAATCATATATAGTCATCATCCAGGTATTGATCTGTATCATTAGGACCATGGAATTTTGAATGTGATTTATTATTACATCAAATGTCAAGTCCAATAAGTTTATTACATTTCATTCAGATACTTAGACAAAACATTGTCTAAATCCCTGGCTTCTTTCCAGGATTTACTAAAATCTATTTCAACGTATGAATTAATTTTGTATCGCACAAGCCCTGTTTCAGCCATCCTCCTGTAAAAACTCCCTAGTGCCACTCTGCTCCCTGAATCTGTTGCATCCTCCATTATGGGATATCTACAATCCCTACTTCTGCATTTCTTCACCCCTTTCTCTTTTCATTCACAACCTCTCCCTACGTATACTCTCACCTACCTCTCCACAACCACCACCACTGTCTTTCAAACACCACCATTCCCTCAGACTGCTCTCCGATCTCAGATCATGTCACTTGCTGTGTTACTTCCAGCCACAGCCTGTCCAAAATTTTGGAATTGTTTAAAATCGCTATCCACAGCTGTAACTTTTATTTTAAAGGGGGAAAACGATGAATTTACACTTCAGAAGTGTAAATTTACATAAACATCATAGTTATTGCAGATAAAACAAAATTAAATTCTCTTGTCGGCACCTAAAAAGGACTGTTGAATTAGTGTTGTGCAGGTGCAGGAATATGCCAACTTTATGCACGGTTCCCTGGAGCCATTTGCTATGACGTCATGCGTGATAAATGGGCATTATAAGTACATGCACACATAAAAACCTGACCTTGCGTAACTGCATGGTGAAGCACCAACAGCGGATATCAGATTGATGGCACATTGTCCATATGGTAGTGTTGAGAGAAAGAGTGTGTCAGATTTCGAGATGTGAGTGAGGAAAAGTTAGAGCATCAAGGGAGTTGAGACATTTGCCATCAGGTCTTCAGATGACAGATGTGTCTCTGACATGGGGTCTGGTCAGAGATGCATTTGGGTAAGAATTTGGAAAACTTGAATGGTCTGAGGTGAAGGGAAAGGGGTCAATGTAGGCAGCAGGTCAAAGATACCAAGCACGAAAAGCTGGCTGCATTTAACAATGGAGTTTTAGGATGGGTTGTTCAGTGTAATGTATAAAAACTCCACAAAAAAATCTCACCCCTTGAAACAGCTGGAAAGCAAAATTTGCAAACAAGATACTTATTGCAGATAAAATAAAATTAAGTTTAAAGCACATCTGTGATATTTGGTGTACCAGCCAGAGTAAGGTCTCACAGTGTCACAGTGGGGTGTTAATTTGAGGTCAGGACTGTAGAGTGGGGTTTGAAAGTCCAGCATTACGATTCAGGAGCAAAAGTGTCAACAGTGATCCATGACTGACATAATTGTAGTAGCAAACAGGTCTAAGAATAACTTATCCAGAGTCTGGTCTGGTTGAATTAAAATGTGCTGCAGTTAACCAGTGCACTCCAAGACCTCTTCATTCCCCGATACCCATGAAGTCATTTGAAGTGATACTGTATCCAACAGAGTGCCATCATTCTTGCGTTACTTTCTCAGGGACTGCTTTTGAAAGTGAACAGCCAGATCAGAAACTATACAGTAGTGGCACTTACATTCACAGTGATGAAGTGTTTTGAGAGGCTGGTGTTGAAGCAGATCAACTCTTGTCTGAGTAGTGACTTGTATCCGCTCCAATTCACCTACCAAAGCAACAAGTCCACAGCAGATGCTATCTTGTTGGCTCTTCACACAAGCCTGAAATATCTGGACAGTAAAGGTGTATACATCAGAATGTTCTTTATTGATTACAGCTCTGCATTTAATACCATCATCCCCTCAAAACTAACCTGTAAACTCCATGACCTGGACCTCAACACCTGCTTGTGCAATTGGATCCTGGACTTCCTCACTTGATTGGATTGGCAAAAGCATCTCCTCCACAATCTCCATCAGTATACGAGCACCACAGGGCTGTGTGCTTAGCCCCCTGCTCTACTCACTTTACACCTATGACTGTGTAGTTAAGTACATCTCCAACACCATATCAGGATCAGGTTCATTATCACTGGCCTGTGTCATGAAATTTGTTAAACTTAGCAGCAGCAGTTCAATGCAATACATAATATAGAAGCAAAAAAACAAAATAAAATGATAATAATCAATCAATCAATCAACCAATTACAATATATGCATATTGAATAGATTAAAAATTGTGCAAAAAACAGAAATAATATATATTATAACAAGTGAGATATTGTCCAAGGGTTCAATGTCCATTTAGGAATCGGATGGCAGAGGAGAAGAGGCTGTTCCTGAATCGCTGAGGCTTCCTTCAGGCTTCTGTACCTCCTACCCGATGGCAACAGCGAGAAAAAGGCATGCCCTGGGTGCTGGAGCTCCTTAATAATGGACACTGCCTTTCTGAGACACCACTCCATGAAGATATTCTGAGTATTTTGTAGACTAGTACCCAAGGTGGAGCCGACTAAATTTACAATCCTCTGCGGCTTCTTTCAGCGCCCCCCCCCCCCCCCACCATGCCAGAAAGTTATGCAGCCTGTCAGAATTCTCTCCATGGTACATCTATAGAAGTTTTTGAGTGTACTTATTGACATACCAAATCTCTTCAAACTCCTAATGAAGTATAACTCACTGTCTTGCCTTCTTTATTATTGCATCAATATGTTGGGACCAGGTTAAATCCTCAGAGGTCTTGACACCCAGGAACTTGAAACTGCTCACTGTCTCCACTTCTGATCCCTCTATGGGGATACAAGGTTGCTGACGACACCACCGTTGAGGGCTGTTTCAAAGGGGGTGATGAATCAGCATGCAGGAGGGAGACTGATAACTTGGCAGAGTGATGTAATAACAATAATCCCTCACTCAATGTCAATAAGACCAAGTAGCTAATTGTAGACTTCAGGAGAGGGAAACCAGAGGTTCATGAGCCAGTAGTCATCAAAGGATCAGAGGTGGTGAGGGTCAATAACTTTAAATTCTTGGGTGTCAGTATCTCAGAGGGCTTGTCCTGGATCCATCATATAAATATTATTGTGAAGAAAGCATGACAGTGCCTCTACTTCCTCAGGAGCCTGCGGAGGTTTGGTATGCCATTGAGAACCTTGACAAACTTCTATAAATGTGTGGTGAAAAATGTGCTGACTGGCTGCTTCACCAACTGTTATGGGAACACCAATGACTTTGAATAGAAAATCCTATAAAAGGTAACAGATTCAGCCCAGTACATCATGGGTGAAACCCTTTCAACCATTGAGCACATCTACATGAAACGTTGCCGCAGAAAAGCAACATCCATCATCAAAGAACCTCACCACCCAGGCCATGCTCTTTTCTTGCTGCTGCCATCAGATAGGATGTGCAAATGCCTCAGGACTCACATCAACAGGATTAAGAGCAGTTACAACCCCTCAACCATCAGGCTCTTGAACAAAAAGGGGATAGCTACACTTATTTAAGGGCTCAGTTATATTATTATTTCATGCTCATTATTTATTGCTATTTATTTACTGTATATCTGCATTTACATAGTTTGTTTACAGTGACTGTTCTATAGATTTGCTAGGTATGCCAAAGTGGATCCTTACCAATCGCAAAATTAGACCAGGTATTTCCTGCTACAATTTACAATAGCATATCCAACATCTTTGCGACATCAGGTGTGTACCTACTGACATCATTATTTGCACAACACCAGTTTCTGCCTGTAAAGACATATGTTGTTGTCACAGTGGCGGGGGCATTGGGAGCAAGGGTGGACCCAAATGCAGGGCACATCTCGTGAGGTTACTTAGTTTTAGTTTATTGTTCGATACCAGGAGAGCAAGGCAGGAGCAGGAGTAGCGAACTGGACAAGGACTCAGGACTACGACTAGGCTGGGACTAAGGGTCTGGGTGAGGACTCGAAATCGGATCCCAGAACTAGAGAAGACATGAAGAGGCTAGGGTATGGACTCCGAGCTAGAGACTGGGCAAGGACCCAGTACCTGGGTCTTGCATCGGGCTCGGACCCCAGAACCAGGCAAGGACATGAGATGGGCTAGGGAGAGGAGGAACATGGGAAAACAGAGCCTCGGTCTCAGGAGAGCAGGTACATGTAACCATGGACACATACACAGAACACAAAGCCGGGACCCCTCCTTGGGAACAGGACATAGGGCCGGGACTTGAATTGGTACTCAGATGCTGCCAGGGACAGGACTTGACTTGGTACTCGGATGCCACCAGGGACAGGACTTGACTTGGACGTGGTACTTGGATGCTGCCGGAGCCAGGACTTGGACTTGGATGTGGTACTTGGATGCCACCGGAGCCAGGACTTGAACGTGGTACTTGGATGCTGCTGGAGCCAGGACTTGAACGTGGTACTTGGATGCCGCCAGAGCCAGGACGTGGTACTTGGAACCTCCGGGTAGTGGCGAGCTCTAGACTTGGCCCAGGAACAGTAGACAGAGGCTCCTGATTCTCTCCGGCTGGTTAACTGACGGGCCCATCTTGATGAGGAAACTTTGCAGGCTCGCTTCAGCGAGGTAACTGGACAGGGTTGCTCCGGTGAGGAGAGGAGAATTACCAGCACTCGCTTCAGCAGAGACTAGGCTTGCTCCGGCCAGATGACATCGGCACACCGTACCTTTGATGACTTTGCAGATACTCCCACACCGAACGGCTGAAAGCCGGAGACTATAAACTACTGGTTCAGCCAAGTGTTAATTGCCTCTAATCACCAAAGCCGAGAGACACGGGAAAACAGGGAATCAACGGTCCGGATCGTAACATAAACAAGGTAAATTTAAAGGGACCCCGATCTGGACCGTGACAGTTGTAGCTCAAAGTTCCACATTAATCAAAATATGAAGTAGGTTCAATCAACCAAAAGGCAGATGTGGAACTTTGTGGTGTATCTCCCTACTTGGAGGAGGAGCAAGGAAAGATAATGCCAGCGGATTCTGCAGCCCTGGGTGACAACTTCCAGTTTGTTCACAAAATGGCTTATTTCTCTTCTCTTACATCTTTCTTTTCTTTTCAAGGTGGTTGTAGATTTGTCGGAGGCCGTGATCTACAGTTCAAGCTACGATTCTTCGCAAGCAGTGGGTTTTTGGAACAACTGTGCAGACTAGTCCTTCAGTATCTTCAGGAATGACCTGAAAGTTGTGTGCTCTGAAGGCTGGGAGGTAATAAATCTAAGGAGATGCCCCCAGGCCACCCAGTTGCTTGCTGATTTTGCTGATTAAAGCATGGTGGGAGACTGAAACATCAGGACTGGAATAGCAAAGCAGCAGGAGGTGTGTCTGCTAATCGCCGGGCTGCTTTCAGAGGAAGGCCCTGTACTCAAGTGATCCCTCTCTCTCTCTCTTTTGATAGAGAGAGTCAGCCCATCAATCCTTGAGACAGGGGCGTTTGGAGATGAAACACAAAAGATTTTAACATCAGAACAGCGAGTTGCTGGTCTCCACTTTCATTGCAGGAGCAACCTCTCTCCCCTTTGTTGGAGAGGGAAAGCTTGTCTGAGATACCAAAATGTTGGTTTGTGGAGAATAGTTTGATGGACTCTTTAGTGATACTGTTGTTGCTTACATCTGGGGAGAGGTGAGGGCATTGGAGCTTCTCCTGACACAGGGGACTTTGATGTTTCTATTGTTCTATGGAGTTTGTTTTGTGGATGTCTGTGAAAAGGACAAATTTCAGGTTGTGTACTGGATATGTACTCTGACATTAAATGTACTTTGAACTTTGAACTTTAAAGGAGTACACTGGTAACCCAACTGCACATTTTGATCTGGTTACTCAAGTCCCTAAGAATTTTGCAATGTTTAGTTCCTGAGGAACTGATTCCTGCAGCAATGTGACTATATTTATGTCAATATGTGTTAGTTTGTAATTATAGGAGAGTGAGACAGCATGTGGCTGTAAGTAGATGAGAGATTGCAGTGCTTCTGCTGATATATAGTCACTTTTATATACACTCAGTGGTCACTTTATTTGATACCTTCCTTACATACTAAAGTGGCCATTGAGTGTATGTTCACAGTCTTCTGCTGCTGTAGCCCATCCACTTCAAGGTTTAATGTGTGTTGTGCATTCAGAGACACTTTTCTGCACGCCACTGTTGAAACATGTGCTTATTTGAGTTGCTGCTGCTTTCTTGTCTGCTTGAAACAGTCTGGCATTCTCCACTGACCTCTCTCATTAACAAGGCATTTTAACCCACAGAACTGCTGCTCACTGCATGTTTTTTAGTTTATCGCATCATTCTCCATAAACTCTGAGACCTTTGTGCATGAAAATCCCAGGAGATCGGGAGTTTCTGAGGTCAGACCACTCCAGATGGCACCAACAATAATTCCATGGTCCAAGTCATTTAAATCACATTTTTCCCTATTCTGATGTTTGGTCTGGACAACAACTGAAACTCTTGACTTTGTCTGCATTGAGTTGCTGCTACATGATTGCCTGATTAAATATTTGCATTAATGAGTAGGTATACAGGTATCTCTAATAAAGTGGCCACTGAGTATCTTAGGTAGTTATAAAATTCCTTCTGACTAAACTCTATTCACTTGAGTTCTCATTCTTGCAATCATTTCCTCTTCGGTCTTTCTAATAGTGGCCTGGGAAGCTCTCCCCTTCTTCAGTACACATAGCTTTTCTCTTAGTACGAATTTCACCAGAACTTCAAAATTATTTGCTGAAACTCTGGGTGTTTCTCCCTCTTTCTTCCCTCTACTTTCATTAGTGTCAATCAAACATGTGTGTTGCAACTTCCTGGTTCCCATCAGCATCCTATAGTTGTTGCGAAGGAAAGTGTTGTGTATGTGGCCTGGTTACACAACAATGCTATTAATAAAAATGCTGGAGACGGGAGCTAAGGTTCATGGTTCTTTACCGGCAGAAACCGAACTCGGCACACACGTACAGATCAATACGTGCCTAATAGCGCATGCAACGACATGTTCCTGCAACATAAAATAGTCTCTTATTATACTGTAGGCCATAAGTACATTCCTCCCCTTTTATTTTAATAGTATATCAACTTTCTTTTTTACTGGGTCACTATGTTAAGTGGGCCGGGCAGCATCTCTAGGAAGAGGTACAGTCGACGTTTCAAGCCGAGACCCTTTGTCAGGACTAACTGAAGGAAGAGTTAGTAACAGCTGTGAAAGTGGGAGGGGGAGGGGGAGATCCAAAATGATAGGAGAAGACAGGAGGGGGAGGGATAGAGCCAAGAGCTGGACAGGTGATTGACAAAGGGGATATGAGAGGATCATTGGACAGGAGGCCCAGGGAGAAGGAAAAGGGGGGGGAACCAGAGGATGGGCAAGGGGTATAGTCAGAGGGACAGAGGGAGAAAAAGGAGAGTGCAAGAAAGAATGTGTGTATAAAAATAAATAACGGATGGGGTACGAGGGGGAGGTGGGGCATTAGCGGAAGTTAGAAAAGTCAATGTTCATGCCATCAGGTTAGAGGCTACCCAGACGGAATATAAGGTGTTGTTCCTCCGACCTGAGTGTGGCTTCATCTTTACAGTAGAGGAGGCCGTGGATAGACATGTCAGAATAGGAATGGGATGTGGAATTTCCCTGGAATCCCCTGCTTGATTCCATTGTTCTTCACAAAACTTTGGAATTCTTCAGAGACAAATTGTCATCAATTGTCTGTGCAGATTTGCTCTGGTATTCCATTCCTGGCAAACATGGTCCTCAGCACTGTAATGGTCTTTTCCGATGTGGTTGTCTTCATTTTGATGACCTCTGGCCACTTGGAATGTGTATCAATGGTGATTAAAAAGATAGAGTCCATGAATGTTCCAGCAACGTTGATGTGCACTCGTTGCCATGGTGATGAGGGCCACTCCCACAGATGGAGAGGGGCTTGTAGTGGTGTGTTCTGGATCTTTTGACTTCCAGAGCAGTTCTTGGTCATGTCCTCAATCTGTTTATCGATTCCTGGCCACCACACATAGGCACGGGCAAGACATTTCATCTTCACGGTACCCAGGTGCCCCTCGTGCAGTTCCTCCAGCACTCTGGTGCGTAGCTTGGGAGGAATCACAACTCCTGAGCCACACATTAGTGTTCCCCGACACACTGACAACTGCTCCTTCCTCACTGAGAAGGCTGGAAACAGTGTGTTACCACGCGCTGGACTTCCCTTTACCGTGATGTCATACACTTTTGACAATGTAGGGTCATTGCGTGTTTCCCTTTCAGTGAGGCTGTTTGTCACTGGTAATAGTTCAACTATTGTTGTGTGAAAGACCTCTGCTGAATCTATTTGTGTAGTTATCTCTGAAGTCAGCAGTGGTAAACGTGACAACCCATCTGCGTTGCCATGTTGCTTGGTCCCCTTGTGTTCAATATCATACATGTGACCTCCAAGAACAGAGACCATCACTGCAGCCTTTGTGCTGTCATCACTGGAACACCGTTTCTTGGATGGAAGATTGACACGAGAGGTTAATGATCAGTCAACAGGGTAAACTTTTGGTCATACAGGTAGTGACTGAATTTCTTGACTCCCCACACGAGGCCTAGAGCCTCCCTGTCAATCTGTGCATAGTTGCGTTCAGCTGAAGTTAGCGTTCTTGAGGCAAAGGCTATTGGTCTTTCTGAGCCATTTGGAAACCTGCGTGATAACACAGCTCCCATCCCATGTGTCGAGGCATCACAAGCTAGTTGGATTGGTAAGGAGGGGTCTAAGTGCGCGAGTACCCCTTCTGAAGTTATGAGTCTTTTAGTTTCTTGAAACGCTTTCTCACAGCTCTCAGTCCATTTCCATTGTGTCCCTGTCTGTAATAGTGCATTTAGTGGGTGTAGGACTATGGATAGGTTAGGTAAAAACTTGTGGTAATATTTCACTAGTCCAAGATATGCTCTCAGCTGAGACACATTTTCAGGTGATGGTGCCTTAAGCATCGCTTTTATCTTGTCTTGAGAGATGTGTAAGCCATCCTCGTTGATCACATGCCCACAGTATGAGATTTCCTTTTTGAAAAACTCATATTTCTGTCGATTAGCTCTGAGCCCATATTCTCGTAACCTGGTGAGCACTTGTTCAAGGTTAGAAAGATGTTCGTTGTCATCCTTGCCAGTGACAATGATGTCACCCAAGTAACACTGAGTCCCTGGAATCCCCTTCAGGACCTGGTCCATTGCTCTTTGCCAGATTGCAGGAGCTGATGCGATCCCAAACACCAACCCGTTGTACTGGTAAATTCCTTTGTGTGTATTCATTGTCAGGTATTTCTTGGATGCTTCATCGATTTCCATTTGGAGATAAGCCTGGGTCAAATCGATTTTTGTGAAATGTTTCCCTCCTGACAGGGAAGCAAAGATGTCCTCACTATGAGGGAGCGGATACTGTACTGTGCGGATTACCAGGTTAACAGTCACTTTTAAAATCAACACATATGAGCACCTTGCTTGGTTTTCCTGGTTGATCCTTAATGTAATGTTCAGCAAAAACTCCTACACCCCTCCATAACTTTTTCATTTGTTTGAAAATAACATGCTAGAAGCAGGACATAATATGATGTAAACAAATACAGTGGATACTGTTTATTTGGAAACATTGGGACCAATACATTTTGGCTTAATTAAGCCACTGCACCATTTAGCCAAAGTTTCATGGAAAAAATTAAAAAGCTACAAAAATATAAACTCTTGTTTAACTGAGTAACAAATTATACATTTAAATAAAATATAAAACAAAGTAGAACACTCTTAATACTACTGCGGTACTATAAAACTGTGTATTAGTTCCTAATAGTTACCGACGGAGGATACCTCATTCTTCTGATTGATCATGAATGAAGAAAATCAGTGCAGACACCAAATATAGATAATGGACTGCCTTCATACAGTGCTATTGATGATTGTATTCTCCAAATCTTCATTTTCATTGTAACATTCAAGATGATTGTCGATACTTTTAAATTCTTTGTTGTTCTTAACTTTTTGAAGTAGTGAAATGGTTTCATTTGCACTCCTAGCTGTTTCTGGCACCTCCAAGCTTGAATGTTTGAAAATGCAGTGAGCAAAAGAGTTCTGAATGTAAACACGAGGAATTCTGCAGATGCTGGAAATTCAAGCAATACACATCAAAGTTGTTGGTGAACGCAGCAGGCCAGGAGATGCTGCCTGGCCTGCTGCGTTCACCAGCAACTTTGATGTGTGTTGCTAAAAGAGTTCTGAATTGTCTTACTGCTTATTACTCATCAACTATTGGTAAAAAAAGCTCTGCTTTTTGGACATGAGCACATACAACAGACGCTATTTAAAAACTTCACACTCAGCATGGTGTAGTGTCTAATGGCCAAACAAGTGAATGCGTCTGACATTAGTTAGGAACTGTACAGCAAGTCTTCTGCCCCAATTAAGCGGAGTGCCCCATATAAATACAAGGAATCCTGATAATTTTCTCCATGAGTTTTTGTTCTTTAGGAGTTATCCCAAGTAAGTGGCTGCCCTAACTAACCAATAGCTCAATTAACTGGATTCCACTGTATTTACCTAAATTTATCATGAGCGCTTTATTTTAACATCTCTCCATAATGAAAGATTTATGAAACTGAATCTCCGAGGATTTCTGGAACTCCAAGTAGCTCTCAAGATATCTTCATTCTTTGGTCTGAGTCCGTCTGGAAAATCTTAGTCATATTTGGGAATGTTGTGAGGGATTTTTATTTCTTTAGTGGTTAGATAAATTAAGTGGCTTACTAGAATTTATTTGAGAAGAACTAAAGCGTCGAGCACATTGTGCAAAACTATAGCTTCACTTGAAGCAGACCTAGTGAAAATATAAGCTTTAATTTTATGAAGGATATTAGAAAAGCATTGGAAATTTACAATATTCTAACAACTTAATGGTCACTCTAGTGATATCTACTTTTTATTCCGCTGTTATTGATTAGAACCAAATTCAAACTTAAATAAGTTTGATAAGTCAATTTTTTTTTGCAATAAAGAAAGAGGGAGAGAGCCAAAGAGACAGACAAAGAGTGAGAGACAGAGAGGGTAATAGTCTCTTCATTGATCCTTGGGATGAACAATAGTACACAGTGGAATTCTTTAAAAAATCTTCTCCCCATTTCCTGTTTAGTTTGCAGACTTTCTATCCATCCTCCAATAATTCTCTTAATGCACTGCCAAGAGTTAACTTCTTGAGCACATTTTTGATGCTACAATAGAATATATTTTGACAGTCATAAAATCAAGTGTAAATTTGAAGTAATGGACAAATCCCCTAAAGATACCTTGCAACAGAGTACATGGAGCATAGAAGAGTACAGCACAGGGACAGGCCCTTCAGCCCACAATGTTGTGCTGAACTGAATAAATTAGGAATAAAATGGCCATCTAAACTAGAGTTTCTCAACCAGGGTTTCCCCGGAACTCTGAGGTTCTGTGAGAGGTTGCTAGGGGTTCAGCAAGAGATTGTGATTTTTGAATTTCAGGTATTGCACAAATCTAATGATGCTAACTAGTGGTTGGCAGTGACCAATCAGCCCCATTAGCAATCTCATTAGAGTCCTCTCAACCTAGTATGGCAGTACGCAGTAGGACTGTGTTTATCCTTAGTTTTTGACACGAGATAGGGGAGTCTGTTGATAATTAGTGAGCACTGTATTGCATGGTGGGGGGGGTAGGTTGATAATTGGTGAGGGCTGTGTTGTCTGGAGTGGAGGACAGCAGGCTGATGTGGAGCGTGAAGTGCATTTTCCGAGCATTGAATGGACTCGCCCACTTTGAGCTGTGACGTCAGCTCTCCCTCCCGAATTACCTCCCCCAACTTCCCCTTACACGCCGCTGAATGACTTATGGGAGCGAACAAACTACCAGTGTAGTAGAAAACTGGAGGGGAACTTTCATTCTAAAGAAGGAATTCTTACGCGCTGTGGTTCAGCTGCTGACCTGCGTGTTGCTGTTGTTGTAAACATTGCAAAAGCTGGATTGCATAAGTTAGAAATGAACTGTATTGTGAAGTTTTCTGTTTTTTGCATTTTTTCATTTAGTTAGTTATTATGCCATTCTTACTACGCAACAATGGACACAGAAAATATTGGTCCTTACAATGAAAGCTTCTTATCAATGGGTTTTACATAGCCTGGTGATCCAAGTTGTCCTATTCTATTGTGCCTAGTCTGTGGCAAACAACTGCAGCAATGGTTCCAGCAAATTGAAAAGACACCTAACTACAAATCACAGCCATATGACAAGTGAAGGTGTTGATTATTTTGAATGGCTATTGATATCTCATAACAAACAGAGCAAAGCTTTGGTTAACACAAATAAGAGAAAATCTGCTGATGCTATAGAAATCCAAGACACACACACAAACTGCTGGAGGAACTCAGCAGGCCAGGCAGGATCTATGGAAAAAAGTACAGTCAATATTTCACAGTAAAAGGGCTTAGGAAGCAAGTTATTTAGTAGCAGAACTTAGTACCAAGAAAAGGAAGAGTCATACCATTGGTGAGAACCTAGCCATGCCAGCATGTAAAATTATAGCAGATAAAATGCAGTCTAAGAAATTGAAAAGGTTTCATTCTCAAACAGTAAGATAAGTCAACATATTGATGACATGTCACATGATGTTGAAGAGATTTTTGTGTGAAAAACTGACAAACAACAGCTTCTCTGTCCAGGTTGATGAGTGAACAGATTTCGCCAATAAATATCATGTTGTAACATTTGTATGATTTGTAAATGATGATGAAATTCAAGAAAACTTTTTTCTGTTGCAAAAACAAGCAAAGGCCAAAATATGTTTAATGTTTTGTCTTCATATCTGGAAACAAAAGATCTACCTTGGAGGAACTGTATTGGCATCTGTACTGATGATGCCCCATTAATAGCTGGCTCCATAAGAGGTTTTGTTACTCTTGTTAAACAAAATTCTGACATTGTCACAACACTGCTTTAATATTGTCAATAAATTTTCATGTTGTAAACAGCATTAAATAAAATCAATTTACAACCTTCATTTAAATTAAGTCTACCGAGCCTTCCTTTTGAAAATTGAATCCCATTTTGGTTTAAGCCAGTTATTAAACAAAAATTTATTATGCTTGCTTTGTGAGATTTTAAAATTCATGAAAGGAGAAGAAAAAGATTAATTTCAAGAAAAGTAAGCTAAGCTTAACTACCTGTTTTTTTCAAGAAAATTTGGCTAAAAATTCATTCTCTTCTCAAAAGAGTATTGACAATTATTTTTTGATTTTTATATCTATAACTTACTGATCATGCTAACGTACCTTGAGCTGTAGATATAATGTTTTTTACACAAGGTTTCCCTGAGACTTGAAAATTATTTCAGGTGTTCCTCCAGGGCAAAAAAGTTGAGAATGGCTGATCTAAACTAATCCCTTATGCTGCATAATGATAGTATCCCTCCATTTCCTTCACAGTGCCCATCTAAATGTCTCTTAAAAGTCTCTAATATATCTTCCTCAGGCAGTGCATTCCAGACACCCACCACTCTCTGTGTAAAAATCTTACCTCTCACATCTTCTTTAAAATTACTCCTTGTCACTTTAAATGCATGTCCTCCGGTATTGGATATTTCAACCCTGGGAAAAAGATACTCTGTCTTTTCTGGCTGTACCTCTCATAATCTTATAAACCTTTATCAGATCTCACCTCAACCTCTGCAACTCCAGAGAAAACAACACAAAAGTTTGCTAACCTCTCATTATAGCACATGCTCTCTAATCCAGGCAGCATCCTGGTAAACTTCGTCTGCACCTTCTCCACACCCTTGACATCCTTTCTATAACGAGGTGACCAGAACTGTACACAATGTGAGAGGTGGCCTAACTAGAGCTTTATAAAACTGCAACATAACTTCCTGACTTTTGAACTCAATGCCTCAACTAATAAAGGCAAGCATTCTATAATCAGAATCAAAATAAGGTTTATATTATCACCAGCATGTGACGTGAAATTTGTTAACTTAGTAGCAGCAGTTCAATGCAATACATAATCTAGCAGAGAAAAAAACATAAGAAATAAAATTTTAAAATAATAATAAATAAACAAGTAAATCAATTATGTGTATTGAATAGACTCTAAAAAACATGCAAAAACAGAATAATGTATATTTAAAAAAAAAGTGAGGTAGTGTCCAAAGATTCAATGTCCATTTAGGAAGAAGCTGTTTGTCTGTGTGCCTTCAGGCTTCTGTACCTCCTACCTGATAGTAACAGTGAGAAAAGGGCATGCCCTGGGTGCTGGAGGTCTTTAATAATGGATGCTGCCTTTCTGAAACACAGCTCCCTGAAGGTGTCCTGGGTACTTTGTAGGCTAGTACCCAAAATGGAGCTGACTAAACTTACAACATACTGCAGCTTCTTTCAGTCCTGTGCAGTAGCCCCTCCATACCAGACAGTGATGCAGCCTGTCAGAATGCTCTCACCGTACAATTATAGAAGTTTTTGAGTGTATTTGTTGACATGCCAAATCTCTTCAAACTCCTAATAAAGCATAGCTGCTGTTTTGCCTTCTTTATACAGGTGTCCCCTGCTTTTCGAACGTTCACTTTACGAAACCTCACTGTTACGAAAGACCTACTTTAGTACACTGTTTTCACTTTCAGAAGGTGTTTTCACTGTTATGAAGAAAGGCAGTGCGTGCCCTGAGCAGCCGCTCTCCCCTGGATTCGGAACGGCATTGCTTAAACACGCTTCATTGAGCAGCCGTTAGCAAGATGAGTTCTAAGGTGTCGGAAAAGCCTGAAAAAGTAAGGGTGTTACACTTAGCGTAAAACTGGACTTAATTAAGCATTTCGATCGGGGTGAACGAAGCAAGGACAAAGTGAGTTTGGCTTGTGGAAGCTGACGAAGATGATGTTGAAGAGGTTTTGGCATCCCATGACCAAGATCTGATAGATGAAGAGCTGATGCAATTGGAAGAGGAAAGGATAACGGTCGAAACCGAATGCAGTAGCGAAATGAACGTGAAGCAACTACATGAGATTTTCGCTGCAATGATAAAGTATGACTTTAATTTTGAAAGGGTACGTAGGTTTAGGGGATATTTGCAGGATGGTTTGAGTGCTTACAAACAACTGTATGATCGAATAATGTGCGAGGCTTAACAGTCAAGTAAGCCTTCCACATCAGCCACAGCAGATGACGAACCTCGACCTTCGACATCGAGGTGGGCAGTCATGGGAGAAGATGAGCTGCCTGCCCTGATTGACGATGAGATGACACCCCCGTGTCCCACCACACCAACCCCCGGGCCTCGGACAGATACTGTACCGATTCGCAGAAAATGCAGCAGTAGCTGGGAGGCACACAGCACATCTTTTAGAAAAAAGCCGAAATAAACATGCTAATTAATTAGGTGCCGCCTAGCACATAATTGTCCGCCCAGATCAGAGGCGACGCAATCGGAAATCGGCACTGATCTGGGCCGACAATTACATGCCGGGGCAGCACCTAATTAATTAGCATATTTATTTCGGCTTTTTTCTTAAAGATGTGCTGTGTGCCTCCCAGCTACCGCTGCATTCCTGCATGCTTCGTGGCAGTGTATCGCTCGGCAGCCTGGAGGGTGTGGGCCACTGCATCACCCAACCTGCGATGACTCAGTCTAACACACCATCATCAGTGTGCTCGGCGCTGTCTTCCCGATTCCCGTAAGTGATACTACACTGTACATACATTATTTCTACTTTATATAGGCTGTGTATTTTTGCGTGTTATTTGGTAGATTTGGCAGCTTCATAGTTTAAAGGTTACTGGACAGCGCGTTTATGCCAACAGCGCTTGAGTGAGATTTTCTGCCGGGAGCGCTTGCGTGAGATTTTCGCTACGGAGATCTGTGCAGGCAATCGTTGTAGAGAAGTATTTCTACTTTATACAGGCTGTGTATTTATCATATCGTTCCTGCTTTTACTATATGTTACTGTTATTTTAGGTTTTATGTGTTATTTGGCATGATTTGGTAGGTTATTTTTGGGTCTGCGAACGCTCACAAAATTTTCCCATATAAATAAATGGTAATTGCTTCTTCGCTTTGCGACATTCCGGCTTACGAACCGTTTCATAGAAACGCTCTACCTTCGGATGGCGGGGGAAACCTGTAACTACATTGATAGCCCTGACTAGGAGTTGAGGATGCCATCGTCTACCTGCTGAACCGTGTCTACGCCCACCTGGGCAAGCCAGCAAGCACTGTGAGGGTCATGTTTTTTTACTTCTCCAGTACGTTCAACACCATCCGCCCTGCTCTGCTGGGGGAGAAGCTGACAGCAATGCAGGTGGATGCTTCCCTGGTATCATGGATTCTCGATTACCTGACTGGCAGACCACAGTACGTGTGCTTGCAACACTGTGTGTCCGACAGAGTGATCAGCAGCACTGGGGCTCCACAGGGGACTGTCTTGTCACCCTTTCTCTTCACCATTTACACCTCAGACTTCAACTACTGCACAGAGTTCTTGTCATCTTCAGAAGTTTTCTGATGACTCTGCCATAGTTGGATGCATCAGCAAGGGAGATGAGGCTGAGTACAGGGCGACGGTAGGAAACTTTGTCACATGGTGTGAGCAGAATTATCTGCGGCTTAATGTGAAAAAGACTAAGGAGCTGGTGGTAGACCTGAGGAGAGCCAAGGTACCGGTGACCCCTGTTTCCATCCAGGGGGTCAGGGTGGCCATGGTGGAGGATTACAAATCCCTGGGGATACGAATTGACAATAAACTGGACTGGTCAAAGAACACTGATTTCCTGAGGAGACTGAGGTCCTTTAACATCTGCCAGATGATGCTGAGGATGTTCTATGGGTCTGTGGTGGCCAGTGCTATCATGTTTGCTGTTGTGTGCTGAGGCAGCAGGCTGAGGGTAGCAGACACCAACAGAATCAACAAACTCATTCATAAGGCCAGTGATGTTGTGGGGATGGAACTGGACTCTCTGTCGGTGGTGTCTGAAAAGAGGGTGCTGTCCAAGTTGCATGCCATCTTGGACAATGTCTCCCATTCACTACATAATGTACTGATTGGGCACAGGAGTACATTCAGCCAGAGACTCATTCCACCGAAATGTAGCACAGAGCATCATAAGAAGTCATTCCTGCCTGTGGCCATCAAACTTTGCAACTCCTCACTTG
Source organism: Mobula hypostoma (assembly GCF_963921235.1). Lineage (NCBI taxonomy): Eukaryota > Metazoa > Chordata > Chondrichthyes > Myliobatiformes > Myliobatidae > Mobula > Mobula hypostoma. The sequence goes on along the minus strand of NC_086103.1, from coordinate 64,083,177 downwards.
TAGGGTCAGACACCCTGAGCCAATAGGCTGGTCCTGGACTTATTTCCTGGAATAATTTACATATTACTATTTAACTATTTATGGTTTTATTACTATTTATTATTTATGGTGCAACTGTAACGAAAACTGTAACGATCAATAAAGTATGACTATGACTATGACTATATGCTGGGACCAGGTTAGATCCTCAGAGATCTTTTCTTTTTCAATATTTTTATTAATTACTTGCATAGACGAACACAGATTCATTAGGATATTATGGAAATAGAAACCAGGTTGAAATGCCCCATATCTATGTATAGTAAATTAATAATAATATTGAAAAGGTATATTTCATTCTAATCTCAAGCAAAATCAAAACCCCATAACCAAAAAAAGGGGGAAAACAAAGAAAAGGAGAGAAAAAAAAACAACAGTTTGGTTAAAAGAAAAGAAAAAAAAAATCTTGGTCATATAGTCATAAATTCAAATATACAATAGCCATCATCATTGCTGACCCAATCAAAAATTGTGAAAGTAGTTCCAAGAAGGTCCCCATAATGTGAAAAAATCTTGTTGAGGTATAGAAATAGAACACCTAATCTTCTCTAGATTTAAACATGACGTAACATCAATCAACCAATGGGCATGAGTAGGCGGAGCAGCATCTTTCCATTTAAGCAACTAAACTCTTCTGGCTAAAAGAGAAATAAAAGCCAAAATATGCAAATCATTCACCTTAAGAGGAAAATCATTTCCTCCAACAATGCCAAACAAGGCAGTCAGAGGGTTGGGTTTAAAGTTTAATTTAAAAAGCTTTGAGAGAGTTTGAAATACTTCTTTCCAAAATTTAACAAGCCGCAGGCAGGACCAAAACATATGAATTAGAGAGGCCTCTTCGACATTACACCTATTACAGTATGGAGAAAACTCTCAGTAAAAACGAGAGAGATTATCTTTAGTCATATAGGCTCTATGAACCACTTTAATTGTTAAAGAGAGTGATGCACACATAACGAAGAGTTGTGAAGGAGTTTAAAAATTTTTTCCAAGTATCTTCATCAATTGAAATCTGTAGGTCTTGTTCCCAGAGGTTTTTAATTTTGTCTAACGAAATGTTTCTCATTGCCAACAGCATACTATAAATATTAGAAATAGATCCATTATGAAAAGGTTTCAGAGTGAAAATTGTATCAATTAAATTCTTATCTGGACATTTAGGAAATGTATGAAGTTGAGAACGCAAGAAGTCTCTAATTTGTAAATATCTAAAAAAGTGAGCTTTACGAAGATTGTATTTAATAGACAATTGATCAAATGAGGAAAGACTATCTCCAAGAAACAGATCCTGAAAACATTTGATACCTGGTCTATTCCACTCTTTAAAAACTACATCAGTCAAAGAAGGTTTAACAAAAAATGAGAAAAAAATGGAACTAGAGAGTGAAAAACCAAATAACCCAAAGAATTTTCTAAATTGTAACCAAATCCTCAAAGAATGTTTAATTACATAATTATCAGAAATTAAAGAACCAAGAAGAGAATAATAGAAAATTTATTAACAGAATTAATTTCTGAAGAAACCCAAACCAGACAGTCTTCATGATTAATATAGTCTAACCAAAGCGTAAGGTAGCGTATATTGACTGCCCAGTAGTAAAACCTAAAGCAACACACATCAAAGTTGCTGGTGAACGCAGCAGGCCAGGCAGCATCTCTAGGAAGAGGTACAGTCGATGTTTCGGGCCGAGACCCTTCGTCAGGAAGGGTCCTAAAACCTAAAATTGGGTAGGGCTAATCCCCCATTTTTTTAGTTTTCTGAAGATGAACTTTGTTTAATTGGGGGGTTTTATTCTTCCATAAGTAAGAAGATATAGTTGAGCCTAAAGAGTCAATAAAAGATTTAGGAATAAAAACAGGTAGGGCTTGAAATAAATATAAAAATTTAGACAAAATATTCATTTTAATAGAATTGATACATCCAATCAGCGACAGAGAAAGAGGAATCCAATTTGATAGTACCTTCTTAACATACTCCAAAAGAGTGATAAAGTTTTCTTTACAAAGAAATTTATAATTCCTAGTAATTTTTCTACCCAAGTAAGTAAATTGATTTCTTACAATTTTAAAAGGAAGGTCAGAGTTGACTGATACCAAATTATTCACAGGAAAAAGTTCACTCTTATGAAGATTAAGTTTACATCTTGAGAACTGACTAAATTCAGAAAGTAAAGAAAGTACTGAGGATAGGGAGGACTCCACATTAGTGATGTACAGCAAAAGGTCATCAGCATAAAACAACAATTTATGAGTGATACCCCTCCTTAAAATACCCGAGACGTCAACGGATTCACGAAACACGATGGCAAAAGGCTCTAAAGTTAAATCAAAAAGCAAAGGACTCAAAGGACATCCTTGTCTGGTTCCACATTGGAGATTAGATGGTTTAGAACTCCGAGAGTTAGTAAGAATCTGTGCAGTGGGAGATAAATAAAGTAATTTAATCCATCGAATAAAATTGGACCCAAAGTTAAATTTTTCTAATATCTTAAATAAATAATTCCATTCAACCTGGTCAAAGGCTTTCTCAGCATCTAAAGAAATCATACATTCTGAAGTTTCTTTAGAGGGAGAATAAATAACATTCAGTAAATGACGAATGTTAAAATGAGAATAATGATTTTTAATAAATCCAGTCTGATCGTCAGAGATAATAGAAGGCAGAATGTTTTCCATTCTATGAGCCAAAAGTTTAGATAAAATCTCAGCGTCAACATTAAGAAAAGATATAGGTCTGTAGGAAAAGCAATCAGTTGGATCTTTATTCTTTTTGAGAATAAGTGAAATAGAGGCATCATAAAAAGATTGTGGCAACCTGCCTAATTTAAAAGAGCCAGAAAGGACAGAAAGTAAGTGAGAAATAAGCAAAGTAACAAAAGCCTTATAGAACTCTCCAGAAAATCCGTCAGGACTGGGAGCCTTCCCGTAACTCAGAGAATGGACAACCCGGACAATTTCCTCAGAAGGAAAAGGTTCATGTAACCATTTTCAATTAACCTCAGAAATTGAGGGAATGTTTAAACGATCTAGAAAATTATTCATAGCAAAATTGGCTTTAGGGGAAATCAGAGCTATACCTTTTAGAGTAGAATTCTCTGAAAGTATCATTTATTTCTAATTGATCAGAAGTTATATCACCATTCGCTTTGATTTCCTTAATTTGAAGTTTAACTATTAAAGTTTTAAGTTGATTTGTCAAAAGTTTGCCCGTTTTATCACCATGGAGATAAAATTGACCTTTATCTTTTAAAAGTTGAGTTTCAACAGGATAAGTTAAGAACAGATCATATTTAGTTCTAACATCAACTCGCCTTTTATATAAGATGGGATCCAGATCAGAAGCATATTTTTGATCTAAATATTTCAGCTGATTGGCTAAATCAGTTCTCTCCTTATTAGCTTTTTTCTTAATATTGCTGTATAGGAAATAAATTGGCCTCTAATATAAGCCTTGAAAGCATCCCAAATAATAAGGATAGAAGTGCTATCTAGCATATTCTCTTCAAAGAAAAAAGTAATTTGACTCTCTAAAAATTTTTAAAAAGCCTTATCCAATAGTAAAATTGAATTAAAACGCCAAAATCTGTCTGATCAAGAAACAACCAGAAAATTTAAAGATAAAAAAGGGGGCATGATCTGAAACAACAACTTCTTTAAAATCACAGGATCGAACAGAGGTTGTCAAATGACTATCGACAAAAAAATCAACCCTGGAATAGGTATGATGAACATGAGAAAAGAAGTAATATTCTCTACTTGTTGGGTGTAAAAAACACCAAACATCAATAATGTCACATTTCATTAGAAAAGGTTGCATATAGGAGGCAGATCTACTAATATTCAATCATTTTGAAGATGAACAGTCTAAAGCAGGGTCAAGGCAGCAATTAAAATCACCTCCTAAGATGAAAGAGTACAAATTTAAGTCTGGTAAAAAAGAAAAAAAATGTTCAAAAAAGCCAGGATAATCTATATTCGGAGCATAGAGATAAGCAGAAATCATTAGTTTGTAATCGAATTTCCCTGAGACTATAACAAACCACCCATTGGGGTCAGAGATTACATCATGTTGAATAAAAGCAACTGAATTGTCAATCAAAATCGAAGTACCTCTGGCCTTGGCTTGAAAGGAAGAATGAAAATCTAGACCATTCCAAGGTTTGAACAAACACCCACAGTCAGATCTGCGAACATGTGTTTCTTGTAAAAAAAAATTGAGGCATTCAGTTTCTTAATATAGATAAAAATCTTATTGTGTTTCACAGGGTGATTTAAATCTTTCACATTTAAACTAAGAAAATTAATATTGTATGCTATTTAAATATGTTTAAAACAGAGGTTAAACATATAAACCACTGGAATATACCAAAAATCCAAACCTTAAAATTCAAAATACTTAATTGAGCAATAGATGAGGCGGGGACAACCAAACAGCAGATGAAAAGGAAAAAGAAAAAAAAGCTCATTCCCACCCACTCCCGCCCACCCTCCCAAAGAAAAAAAATCACCCAAGAGAGGACGAAAGCTGATCTACTGATAAATCCCACCCCCGACATCCTACTTGCAGAGTCCAAGAGAAGAAAAGATTAGTACTGAATGAATTCCAACCTAGACTAAATAACCTTCAAAGGAACTAAAAAAAATTCAAAACATAATGTTTGCAAAAAATAATTACTAAGAAAACTTACTGAAGTTAAGTCTATTAATTTTCTAAACAGAAAAAAAACTTAAAAAAGAAAAAGAAGGATGATTCATGAAAATATACTGAAAAAAAGAATTGTTCAAAAAAAGAATAAACAAATAAACTGCACAATTGCAACGAATTAATCAGTCAAACTGAGGGAACAAGGTTATATGAAGCAGAAATAAACAGTTAAACCAGGAGTTGATGGACTAAATATTATTCAAAAGAGCTAAAGAAGAGTTCAAAACATGATGTTGAAAAAAAATTAACTCAGCAAAGAAAATATGATAAGAGCAGAAACTAATTATAAGAGTATACAAGAATAGAAGAGAGAATTGTTCAAAAGAAAAACGTACTAAACCATTAGACTGCGAACTTCCAACAGCAAAGAATCAGTCAAGCTAAGGAAGCGTAGGTTATATGATATGGTATTAAACAATTAGTCTTCTGGACTTGATTTGGCCTGAAGAAAATCGTGCACTTCCTCAATTGAAAGAAACCACTAAGGAGATCCATTTTCCAAAATGATGCTGAGGCGAGCGGGGTAATTTAGTGAAGGTTTATAGCCTTTGTTATAAAACTCCACCATGGCCTTTTTATACTTAAAACCTTCACTTAATACCTCAGCCGAATAATCTTCGACCAGCCTTATCTTATAATCTTCAAAGTTAATCATATCTAACCGATGAGATTGGCAAATTATCGTAACCTTTGGTTGGAAGTCATGAAAAGCAATTTTCACAGGTCGAGGTTTTTGTTGAGAAGAGGATCTAAACACTGGGGCTCGGTGTGCCCGGTCTATTCTTGGTGGAGTATCTAAAACATCAGAAAACAAATGAGTAGCTTTGCAACAAATTCTGTAGGTCGCGTGTCTTTGACCAACTCAGGAAGACCCAAAATTCGTATATTGTTCCTTCTTGATCTATCCTCTAAGGCGACAATCTTTTGTCTTAAAGATTCAATGATTTTCGATTGTTTATCTCCGAACTTTTCCAACTCATCCATCTTAGTATCCAGTCTTGTTAGAGCATCTTCATGTTCTTGAAACTGAGTAGTATGTTCCTGTAAAGTTTTTTTGAATAGTCTGCAGCACAATCTCCATTTGTTTAAGCTCTGGGGTAACTTTTAAACACACATCCGAAAGTTGTTCATACGTTTCGCTCTGAGCTTTCTGAATTAGCTCCACAATAGCTTCCACAGTCACAGAGGGATCCTCTTCTTTTTTTAAGAAGTTTTAGCATGAAACATCATAATACTCTAAGAGTAAGTTTTCAAAGCAGATTAGATTCAGTAATTTAAAAAGAACGGAGCTACTCAGAAACATGTCTAATCCATGCAATGCCAGTAGGAGGAGTCAGATCCTCAGAGATCTTGACACCCAGGATCTTGAACCTGCTTACTCTCTCTATTTCTGATCCCTCTATGAGGATTGGTATGTGTTCCTTCGTCTTACCCTTCCTGAAGTCCACATTCGGTTCCTTATTCTTACTGATGTTGAGTGCCAGGTTGTTGCTGCGGCACCACTCCACTAGTTGGCACATCTCACTCCTGTATACCCTCTTGTCACCCCCTGAGACTCTACCAACAGCCTTCTTAACCACCTTATTAAGCTGCATATTCACCTTCAGGAATCTATGAACTTGAACCCCAAAATCCCTCTGCTCATCAACACCATTAAGGGTCTTGCCCTTAACAGTATACTGTCTCTTTATATTTTACCTACCAAGGTGTAACACATCATATTGGACTGGGTTAAACTCCATATGCCATTTCTCTGCTCTTATCTACAACTGATATACATCCTGCAGTATTCTTTGCCAGTCATCTATGCTATCCACAACATTACCAATCTTTGTATCATCTACAGACTTACTAACCCAACTACAGTATCTACATTTGCATCCAGGTCATTTACTGTACATACATCACAAACAGCAGAGGTTCCAGTACAGATCCTTGTGGAACACCATGAATTGTAGACCTCCAGCTAGAATAATCCCTTCAACCACCAGCTTTTGTCTTCTATGGGTAAGTTAGTGCTGAATCCAAGCGGCCAATTCACCATTGATCCCATGCATCTTAATTTTCTGGATGAGCCTCCCATGAGGGACCTTGTCAATCATCTTACTAAAATCTATGTAATCTTCTCCTTTTTCTTCTTGACAAAGTACATCTCCTCCCTCAACATCCATGGTTCTCTTACCTTGCCATCCTTGTGTTTCCTTGTCATTCCACATATTGACTGTTCCCATTTTATTCTCCCAAGTTCCTGCCTAATTTTCAACACTGCTCCACAAGAAAAATGATTATTACCATGACATGGATAACATTTTGCACATCAATAATACAGATGAAATAACTCATTATTTATTACCTAGTTCTTACACGTAGATATTGAATTGAATGAAGTTCAAAGTAAATTTATTGTCAAAGTACATGTATGTCAGCGTATACAACATTGAGATTTATTTTTCCAGGCATACTTAATAAATCCACAATAGAATCAATGAAAGACCACACCAGCCAGACATTCATGTAATGTACAGAAGACAACAAACTGTGAATGCAAAAGAGAGAATAACAATAAATATGCAATAAGTATCAAAACCATGACATGAAGAGCCATTGAAAGAGTCCTTAGATTGTGGGAACATTGCAGTGATGGGGTAAGTGAAGTTGAGTGAAGGCATCCCGTTTGGTTCAGGAGCCAGCTGGTTGAGGGGTAATAGCTGTTCCCAAACCTGGTGGTGTGAGTCCTGGGGCTCCCATACTTTCGTCCTGATGGCAGCAGTGAGAAGAGAGCATGACCTGGCTGGTGCGAGTCCCTAATGATCGTACTGCTTTTCTGCGACAACGCCCTGTGTAGATGTGCTCAATGGTGGTTGGGGGGGGGGGGGCGGTGATTTACCCTTGATGGATCAGGCTACATCCACCACTTTTTGTAGGACTTTCTGTTCAGGGAACAAATAAAGCAATGTAAGGAGATAAGGAAAAGCAACAGCATTGTTTCTCTTCCATGCCCAAGATATCCACTTACCAAACCAAGAAAAATATGAACCCATAATCTCCTAAAGCAGAATTCAATTGAATTTGCATATATTGAATAATTGAAATTGCTTATATTTCAATTATCCTCTGTTGTTTGCTATGGGATGAATGTGTTTCAAAGTCCAACAATTGTCATCAATTTCTCTTGACCAAATAAAAGGGGTCATATATCATAAACGTGTACAAAAGAAGAAATATCCTTCTCAGGAAAAAACAAAATTGCGAAGACACATAGCTTTAAAGATTATGAAGACACGCAGTCCTCTTTTATTGTCATTTAGTAATGCATACATTAAGAAATGATACACTATTTCCTCTGGTCACAAAACACAGGACAGACCAAGACTGAAAAAAACTAACAAAACCACATAATTATAACATATAGTTACAACAGTGCAGCAATGCCATAATTTGATGAAGAAGTCCATGAGCACAGTAAAAGTTCAAAGTCACTCAAATGTCCCACATCTCACACAGACGGAGAGAAGGAAGAAAAGCTCTCCATGCCATACCTGACCACGGTCTGACTTTGAGTCATCCGAAAACTTCGAGCTCTAATCAGCTCTCCAACACCGAGTACTGAGCGCCATCACTATCCGAACGATTCGACCTCCTTCTCGGTCGCCAATGGCAGGCAAAGCCGGGGATTTTGAGGCCTACCCTCCGAAAGATTCCCAACCGCGCAGTAACGACAGCAGCAAACGAGCGTTTCAGAAATTTTTCCGGATGTTCCTCTGTGCTTTTACGTCCATCTTCATCAAATAAGAATTGTCCAGGGACCCTATTTAACAGATACAATATCATTTTTCATCAGAGGGCTGTGCACGCACAGCGTGCTGCTTCTCTTCTCCTCCCGCCGAGTAAACCTGGAATAAGCTTTTATTAACAACAATGACACCAAGCAGCAAATGAGCCACACAGGTGGTTGATCTAGCTATTTGCTTCAGAAGGGAATTGCCAGTACTCCTTAGGGCAGTAGAACAAAACAAAAAACATAGAACAATACAGCACAGTCCCTACCCTTCGGCCCACAGTGTTGTGCCAACCTTTTAAATTTCTCAAGGGTCAATTTACCCTTCTTCATGAAACATGCTGCTTAATCTAGGCAGCATCCTGATAAATCTCTCACCTGCACCTTCTCTGAACTTTCAGATCCTTCCTCTAATAAGGTAACCAGAACTAAACACAATTCTCCAAGTGTGGTCTAAACGGAGTTTAATAGAGGTGCAATGTTACCTTGTGGCTCTTGAAATTAATGCTGCAACTAATGATGGCTATCACACCTTACTCTTCTTAACCACCCTATCAACTTGCGTGTCAATTTTAAGGGATCTATGGATGTGGACCCCAATGTCTGTCTATTCCTCCACAGTGCTAAAAGTTCGTCAAGTTCCACCTTCCAAAGTACAGGGTTAATTAAAACTGAACTTCATCTGCCACTTCTCACCTGGTTCTGAATCCTATCAGTGTCTCTTTGTAACTTAAGATAACCCTCCACACTATCTACAACAGCACCGACCTTTGTGTCATTTGCAAATTTCCTTACCCTCCGTTCCATTTCATCATCCAAGTCATTTAGAAAAAATCAGAAGAAGCAGGGGTCTGAGAACTGATTCATGCTGAACATCACTGGTCACCAAGCTCCAGACTCCATCTACTACCACATTCTGCCTTATGTGGACAAGACAATTTTAAATCCGCACGGAAAATATTCTCTGTGTCCCATGCCTTTTAATGAGACTACCATGGGGAACCTGCTGAATGCCTTACTAAAGTCCATATTCACCACATACATCACTCTGCCTTCTTCAGTTTGTTTTATCACTTCCTCAAAAGAGTCAACTAGGCTTGTGAGGTATGACCTGTCCTTCACAAAGACACACTGACTACCCCTAATCAAACTACACTCAAAGATCGTGTCTCTATAAATCATTTCCAGTATTTTTCTCACCAATGATGTAAGACTCACTAATCTATAATTCCCAGAATTATCCCTATTATTTTTGGAACAAATTAATTGTATCTTCTGGTAGTAGTAGTGCAATCACTCAAGTCAAGAGTGATGCTCCCATAAGGGGTTGTCTATTGGTGTGGGGTGGATTCCTTCAATGGAGAATGCCTGTGGGGGACTTTATTTAATGTGGGTAACCACCATACAGTCCTTGATAGATCAGGGTGAGGGTCCTGTGGCATGCAGTGCAAGATGACTGGGGACACTTCACTGCTGCAGCCTTCCTTCACCTTCATGGCCATTATGATGTGTCATTATCTTCTGCCAACTCCACTGTTGAGGTCTTGGTTGGATCACTTACTGTCCAGAACCACCCCTTGATCTTACCACCATTGCTGTCCCTACCAGAAGCTGAACTCCATACACTGTCGCTCTCAGGATCTCTGAACTCACTAACCTCTCCACCATGACAAGGTGATGATCCGCAGAGAATCTTCTGGTACTAATCCTGTGACTAGTGAGGATACGAAGATCAACACCAAAGGTGCATTGGTCTCTTTCCTCATTTCATGTAGTAACAGGGGTATACCCCATCTGGCCCAGGGGATTTAGCTATTCTAATTTTTTTCAAAAATTCCAGTACATTGCTTTCTTAAAGTCAACATGTCTGTTCTATGCTGTTCTTGCATCCTTCAAGGTCCCTCTCACTGGTAAATACTGAAGCAAGGTATTCATTAAAGAACTTCCGCACCTTCTCCGACATTAGAAACAAGTTTACCTGATCAGTCCTAACCTCATTCTTGTCATCCTCCCGTTTGTCATGCACATATGGAATGCCTTGGGGTTTTCCTTATTCCTACACATCAGGACCTTCTCATGCCCACGTTTATCTCTCATAGTTCCTTCTTAAGTTCCTTCCAGTCTTATAGCTCTCAAGAACACTCTCTGATCATTGCTTCTAAAACCTCAGGTTTGCTTTTCTCTTCCACTTGACTAGATGTTCTACCTCTATTAACAACCATGGTCCTTTCCTTGCCTCATGGGACAAACCTATCCTGCACACAATGTAGGTGCTCCCAGAATAACCCCACATTTCCATTGTAACAAACTGATTTATAACAAACATACATTCTTTTAAGACACAAAAACTCAACAGGAGAAGAAGCTGGATCACAGGAAAAGTTAAAGGTTGCATTAAATCACAGAAAAAGGTTTAAAATGATGGTAGGAAACAAATTAGTAGCATACAAATTAGCCAGAGAAAGTGGCTCACCTGAGGACTGGGAGAAATTCAGAGTTCAGCAGAGGAGGATAAAGGGCTTAATTAGGAAGGGGAAAAAAGATTATGAGAGAAAACTGGCGGGGAACATAAAAACGGACTGTAAAAGCTTTTATAGTTATGTAAAAAGGAAAAGACTGGTAAAGACAAATGTAGGTCCCCTGCAGACAGAAACAGGTGAATTGATTATGGGGAGCAAGGACATGGCAGACCAATTGAATAATTACTTTGGTTCTGTCTTCACTAAGGAGGACATAAATAATCTTCCAGAAATAGTAAGGGACAGAGGGTCCAGTGAGATGGAGGAACTGAGTGAAATACATGTTAGTAGGGAAGTGGTGTTAGGTAAATTGAAGGGATTGAAGGCAGATAAATCCCCAGGGCCAGATGGTCTGCATCCCAGAGTGCTTAAGGAAGTAGCCCAAGAAATAGTGGATGCATTAGTGATAATTTTTCAAAACTTGTTAGATTCTGGACTAGTTCCTGAGGATTGGAGGGTGGCTAATGTAACCCCACTTTTTAAAAAAGGAGGGAGAGAGAAACCGGGGAATTATAGGCCGGTTAGCCTAACGTCGGTGGTGGGGAAACTGCTGGAGTCAGTTATCAAGGATGTGATAACAGCACACTTGGAAAGCGGTGAAATGATCGGACAAAGTCAGCATGGATTTGTGAAAGGAAAATCATGTCTGACGAATCTCATAGAATTTTTTGAGGATGTAACTAGTAGAGTGGATAGGGGAGAACCAGTGGATGTGGTATATTTGGATTTTCAAAAGGCTTTTGACAAGGTCCCACACAGGAGATTAGTGTGCAAACTTAAAGCACACGGTATTGGGGGTAAGGTATTGGTGTGGGTGGAGAATTGGTTAGCAGACAGGAAGCAAAGAGTGGGAATAAACGGAACCTTTTCAGAATGGCAGGCGGTGACTAGTGGGGTACCGCAAGGCTCAGTGCTGGGACCCCAGTTGTTTACAATATATATTAATGACTTGGATGAGGGAATTAAATGCAGCATCTCCAAGTTTGCGGATGACACGAAGCTGGGTGGCAGTGTTAGCAGTGAGGAGGATGCTAAGATGATGCAGGGTGACTTGGATAGGTTGGGTGAGTGGGCAAACTCATGGCAGATGCAATTTATGTGGATAAATGTGAAGTTATCCACTTTGGTGGCAAAAATAGGAAAACAGATTATTATCTGAATGGTGGCCGATTAGGAAAAGGGGAGGTGCAACGAGACCTGGGTGTCATTATACACCAGTCATTGAAAGTGGGCATGCAGGTACAGCAGGCGGTGAAAAAGGCGAATGGTATGCTGGCATTTATAGCGAGAGGATTCGAGTACAGGAGCAGGGAGGTACTACTGCAGTTGTACAAGGCCTTGGTGAGACCACACCTGGAGTATTGTGTGCAGTTTTGGTCCCCTAATCTGAGGAAAGACATCTTTGCCATAGAGGGAGTACAAAGAAGGTTCACCAGATTGATTCCTGGGATGGCAGGACTTTCATATGAAGAAAGACTGGATGAACTGGGCTTGTACTCGTTGGAATTTAGAAGATTGAGGGGGGATCTGATTGAAACGTATAAAATCCTAAAGGGATTGGACAGGCTAGATGCAGGAAGTTTGTTCCCGATGTTGGGGAAGTCCAGAATGAGGGGTCACAGTTTGAGGATAGAGGGGAAGCCTTTTAGGACTGAGATTAGGAAAAACTTCTTCACACAGAGAGTGGTGAATCTGTGGAATTCTCTGCCACAGGAAACTGTTGAGGCCAGTTCATTGGCTATGTTTAAGAGGGAGTTAGATATGGCCCTTGTGGCTACAGGGGTCAGGGGGTATGGAGGGTAGGCTGGGGCGGGGTTCTGAGTTGGATGATCAGCCATGATCATAATAAATGGCGGTGCAGGCTCGAAGGGCCGAATGGCCTACTCCTGCACCTATTTTCTATGTTTCTATGTTTCTAAAACGCAGTGGGCCTAAGGATGGGGAGAATTAGGGGCAGTGTGAGAATTAAATAAATTAAAAGAAGGACAATAGAGATTAGGTAAGTTAATGAAAATGTAGAATCGGCCTTTAAGAGCTTTTGTTGATGTGTAAAATCAGAAAAAAACATGTGAGGACAATTATCAGAATCATGTTTAATATCTTTTTACTGTATATACAGTACACACACACATACACAAACATACATATATATAGTTTAAGTAGTGTAAAAAATAGTGAACTATTATACATGGGTTCATTGTCCTTTCAGTGGAACAAGCTGTTCCTAAAACGTTCAGTGTGTATCTTCAGGCTCTTATATCTCCTCCTTGATGGCACCAATGAGAAGAGGATATGTACTGGGTGATGAGGATCCTTAATGATGGATGCCACCTTTTTGAGGCATCATCTTTTGCAGACATCCTCGGTGCAAGGGAGGCTAGTGCCTGTGATGGAGGTGGCTGAGTTTACTACTTTCTGCAGCTTTGTACAGTCCTGTGCAGTGGTTGCTCCATGGTGTTGCATCCAGTTAGAATGCTCTCTACAGTACATCTGTAGAAATTTGTGAGAATCTTTGGTGACATACCAAGTCTTCTCAAACTCTATAAGAGCAAAAGAACTGCAAGGGACAAAATAGGTCCTCTGGAAGATCAGAATGGTAAGAGAGCCAAAAGAGATGAAGTGATCTTAACTAAACTTTTTTGTATCTGTGTTTACTCAGGAGATGGACACACAGTCTACGGAAGTGAGGCAAAGCAGAATCAACTTCATGGACCCTATACAGTACAGAGGAGGAGATGTTTGCTGTCCTAAGGCAATCAAGGCAGGATAGATCTCCAGAGCCTAACAAGGTTTTCACTTGGACCCTACAGAAGGCAAATGCAGAATTTGTTGGAGCCCTAGCAGAAATATTTAAATTATCCTTAGCGACAGGGGAGGTATCAGAGGATTGGAGGATAGCCAATGTTGTTCTGCTGTTTAAGAAAAGCTCAAAACATAAACCAGGAAATTATAGGCCGGTGAGTCTGACATCAGTTGTGGGAAAGTTATTGGAAGGCATTGTAAGGGACTGGATATATATTTAGATTGACATGATTTGATTAAAGATAGGCAACACCTGTGGTAGGTCATGTCTGACCAATCTTATAGAGTTTTCAAGGAAGTTACCAGGAAAGTGAATGACGGCAAGGCTGTGGCTGTTGTCTACATGGACTTTAGCAAGGCCACATGGAAGGTTGGTCAAGAAGGCTCAATTGCTCAGTAGTCAAGATGAGGTAATAAATTGGATTTGACATTGGCTTTGTTGGAGAAGCCAGAGAATGGTAGTAGATGGTTGCCTTTCTGACTGGAGGCCTTTGACAAATGGAGTGCGCAAGGTCTGGTGTTGGGTCCATTGTTGTTTGTCACCTATGCCAATGATCTGGATAATAATGTGATTTACAGGATCAGCAAATTTTCAGTTGATGCCAAGTTTAGGAGTGCAGTGGACAGTGAGGAAAGCTATCATGGCTTGCAAAGAGATCTGGCTCATCTGGAAAAATGGGCTAAAAAGTGACAGATGGAATTTAATGCAGACAAGTGCGAGGTGTTGCACTTTGGTGGTTCCAAGCAGGGTAGGTCTTACACAGTGAACAGTAGGGTTCTGAGTAGTGTGGTAGAACGAAGGGATCTGGGGTTACAGGTCCATAATTCATTGAAAGTGGCATCACAGGTCAAGAGGATCATAAAGAAAACTTTTGGCACATTGGCCTTCATAAATCAATGCTTTGAGCACAGGAGATGGGATGTTATGTTGAAGACAGTTAGTGAGGCCTAATTTGGAGTATTGTGTACTGTCTTGATCACCTGCCGACAGGAAAGATGTAAATAAGGTTGAAAGAATACAGATAAACTTTACGAGGATGTTGCCGGCTCTGGAGGACTTGAGTAATTAGGAAAGATTAAATAAATTAGGACTTTATTCTTTGAATGTAGCAGATTGAGAAGAGATTTCATATGAGGATTATTGATAGGATAAATGCAAGCAGGCTTTTTCCACTGAGACAACAGGAATTCTGCAGATGCTGGAAGTTCAAGCAACATACATCAAAGTTGCTGGTGAACGCAGAAGGCCAAGCAGCATCTATAGGAAGAGGCGCAGTCGACGTTTCAGGCCGAGACCCTTCGTCAGGACTAACTGAAGGAAGAGTGAGTAAGGGATTTGAAAGCTGGAGGGGGAGGGGGAGATGCAAAATGATAGGAGAAGACAGGAGGGGGAGGGATAGAGCCGAGAGCTGGACAGGTGATAGGCAAAAGGGGATACGAGAGGATCATGGGACAGGAGGTCCGGGAAGAAAGACAAGGGGGGGGGGGTTTGACCCAGAGGATGGGCAAGAGGTATATTCAGAGGGACAGAGGGAGAAAAAGGAGAGTGAGAGAAAGAATGTGTGCATAAAAATGAGTAACAGCTGGGGTACGAGGGGGAGGTGGGACCTTAGCGGAAGTTAGAGAAGTCGATGTTCATGCCATCAGGTTGGAGGCTACCCAGACGGAATATAAGGTGTTGTTCCTCCAACCTGAGTGTGGCTTCATCTTTACAGTAGAGGAGGCCGTGGATAGACATGTCAGAATGGGAATGGGATGTGGAATTAAAATGTGTGGCCACTGGGAGATCCTGCTTTCTCTGGCGGACAGAGCGTAGATGTTCAGCAAAGTGGTCTCCCAGTCTGCGTCGGGTCTCACCAATATATAAAAGGCCACACCGGGAGCACCGGACGCAGTATATCACCCCAGTTGACTCACAGGTGAAGTGACGCCTCACCTGGAAGGACTATTTGGGGCCCTGAATGGTGGTAAGGGAGGAAGTGTAAGGGCATGTGTAGCACTTGTTCCGCTTACACGGATAAGTGCCAGGAGGGAGATCAGTGGGGAGGGATGGGGGGGGACGAATGGACAAGGGAGTTGTGTAGGGAGCGATCCCTGCGGAATGCAGAGAAAGGGGGGGAGGGAAAGATGTGCTTAGTGGTGGGATCCCGTTGGAGGTGGCGGAAGTTACGGAGAATAATATGTTGGACCCGGAGGCTGGTGGGGTGGTAGGTGAGGACCAGGGGAACCCTATTCCTAGTGGGGTGGTGGGAGGATGGAGTGAGAGCAGATGTAGGAGTTTTTCCACTGAGGTTGGTTGGGACTACAACCAGAGGTCATGGGTTAGGGCTAAAGTGTGGAAGGTTTAAGGGAAACTTGAGGGGAAACTTCTTCACTCAGAGGGTCATGAGAGTGTGGAATGATTTACCAGTGCAGGTGGTGCGTACAAGCTTGATTTCAATGTCTAAGCACAATTTGGAAAGGTACATGAATGGTAGGGGTGTGGAGGGCTATGGTCCTGGAGCAGGACAATAGGAGTAGGCAGTTTAAATGGTTTCGGCATGGACTAGATGGACTGAGGGCCTGTTTGATGCTTACTTTTCTATGGCTTTATGATTCTATGAATCTAATGAAATGTAGCCACTGCTGTGCTTTCTTTGAAATTGCATCAATATGTTGGACCTGGAGTATAAATCTTCAGAGATGTTGGCAACCAGGAAATTGAAATTGCTCACCTTTTCCACTGCTGATCCCTCAGGAGGACTGGTGTGTGTTCCCTCAACTTCCCCTTCCTGAGGTTACAATCAACTCCTTGAGCTTACAGAGTGCAAGGTTGTTGTGACACCTTTCAACAAGCTAATTTATAGATAGCATTCGAACTGTACCTAGCCACACAGTCGTGGATGTAGAAAGATTAGAGCAGTGCTGATTGTCAATGAGGAAGAGATGTTATTTCCATTCTGCTCTGTCTGTGGTCTCCCGATGAGGAAGTTAAGGATTCACTTGCAGATGGAAGTACAGAGTGTCATTAAGGAGGTGGCTAGGAACGGACCCAAGTGCAAGACACAGACACTGAAGTACTAGGGACAGGACTAGGATACAGAGTGAGGGCAAGGACATGGACATGAAAACCCGGAACCCGGAAAGGACTGGACAAGACAGCGAGGAGTGTGGGCTTGGAATCCAAGCCAGAGACTGGACAAGGGCACAGAACCTGGGTTTGGCTCTGGCTGGGACCCCAGAACTAGGCAAGGACGAGGCTGGAGTCTTCAGGCTTGAGGCTAGAGGCTAGAGACGCGGTACCCCTGGGCAGGGCACGGTACTCCTGGGCAGGGCGCGGATCACCACCTGACAGAGGCGAGGGACAGGAAGGGACAGAACCAACTGTAGGTAACGGCAATATGGCCTGGCTTACCTGGGCGGAGGCAAAGAACAGGAAGGGACCTAGGTACAGGATGGCTCCAGGACAAGACTGCAGGCGAGACAAGGCGAGAGTTACCAGCACGACCAGGCAATGCAAGGCGAGATGAGAACTTCAGGTGAGGAGAGTTACCGGCAAGACAAGGCCAGGCTTCAGGCAAGGAAACAGAAGGCAGAGGAATGGATACAAGGAGTAAGGACAAGAAAAATCCAGCAGCCATGCCCTGGTCTCTGAAGGTATTTATGCAGCCAGCCCCAGTGAGCATCAGCTGTCTCAGTTAGAGCTCAAGAAGAACAGAAACAGGGTAGACAGGAAAACCTGGATCAAGTGTCGATGGACCGGACCGTGAACCGGAATACGGACTTCATTGAGAGGACCATGACAGTACTCCCCCCCACCCCCAAGGGAGCCTCCTGGCGACCAAATAGGATATCCAGACTATGGACGACCCGGGGGGGTGGGAGGGTATTTAACAGAAAGGAAACTCGGGTGGCAAGAGGAAAACAACCGTGTCTGTGTTGCTGGGTCCATGGTTGGCTGGATCGTTCTGTCATACGGCGCTGGCTAGGAACAGACCCAAGTGCAAGACACAGACACTGAAGTACTAGGGACAGGACTAGGATACAGAGTGAGGGCAAAGACATGGACATGAAATCCGGGAACCCAGAACAGGACAGGACAAGAGAACGAGGAGCTTGGGCTTGGACTCCGAGCCAGAGAATGGACAAGGACCCAGTACCTGGGTCTTGGCTCTGGCTCAGACCCCAGAACTAGGCAAGGACGAGGCTTGGCTGGCAGGCAGGATGAGGCTGGGGTCTTCAGGCTAGAGGCTAGAAACTTGAGGTGAGGCTTGGCAGGAGGCAGGAGGCTGGAGTCTTCAGGCTAGAGGCTAGAAACTTGAAGCAAGGCTTGGCAGGAGGGAGGAGGCTGTAGACTGCAGGCTAGAGGCTAGAGGCTAGAGACTTGAGGTGAGGCTTGGCAGGAGGCAGGAGGCTGGAGTCTTCAGGCTAGAGGCTAGAGGCAAGAGACTTGATACGAGGCTTGGCAGGAGGCAGGACTCTTCAGGCTAGAAGCTAGAGGCTAGAGGCTAGAGACAAGACTTGGCAGGAGACAGGAGGCTGGAGTCTTCAGGCTTGAGGCTAGAGGCTAGAGATGAGGCTTGGCAGGAGGCAGTAGGCTGGAGTCTTCAGACAAGGCTAGAGGCTAGAGACAAGGCTTGGCAAGAGGCAGGAAGCTGGAGTCTTCAGACGAGGCTAGAGGCTAGAGACAAGGCTTGGCAGGAGGCAGTAGGCTGGAGTCTTCATGCTTGAGGCTAGAGGCCAGAGACAAGGCTTGGCAGGAGGCCGGAGGCTAGAGGCTCCTCCTGGGCAGGGCGTGGTAATCCTGGGTAGGGCGCAGTACTCTTGGGCAGGGCACGGATCACCACCCAACAGAGGCAAGGGACAAGAAGGGACAGAACCAACTGCAGGTAACGGCAAGGCGGCCTCGTTTACCCAACGGAGGCAAGGGACTGGAAGGGACAGAACCAACTGTAGGAAATGGCAATACGGCCTGGCTTACCTGGGCAGAGGCAAGAGACAGGAAGGGCGCTAGGTACAGGATGGCTCCAGGACAAGACTGCAGGCGAAACAAGGTGAGATTTACCAGCAAGACCAGGCAAGGCTTCAGGCAATGCAAGGCGAGACGAGAACTTCAGGTGAGGCGAGAGTTACCGGCAAGACAAGGCAAGGATTCAGGCGAGGAAACAGAAGGCAGAGGAATGGATACAAGGAGTAAGGACAAGAACAATCGACCAGCCATGCCTTGGTCTCTGAAGGTATTTATGCAGCCAGCCCCAACGAGAATCAGCTGCCTGAATTAGAGCTCAACAAGAACAGAAACAGGGTAGATAGGAAAACCTGTATCAAGTGTCGATGGACCGGACCATGACACGGAATACCGACTTCACGGACTGGACCATGACTGTACCCCCCCCACCCGCCACGGGAGCCTCCTGGCAACCAAATAGGGTGTCCAGACTCTGGACGACCCGGGCGGGTGGGAGGGTATTTAACAGAAAGGAACCCCGGGTGGCAAGAGGAAAAACAACAGTGTCTGTGTCACTGGGTCCATGGTTGGCTGGATCATTCTGTCATACAGCGGTGGCTAGGAACTGACCCAAGTGCAAGACACAGACACTGAAGTACTAGGGACAGGACTAGAATACAGAGTGAGGGCAAAGACATGCACACGAAAACTGGGAAACCGGAACAGGACAGGACAAGAGAGCTAGGAGCTCGGGCTTGGACTCCGAGCCAGAGAATGGACAAGGACCCAGTACCTGGGTCTTGGCTCTGACTCGAACCCCAGAACTAGGCAAGGACGAGGCTTGGCTAGCAAGCAGGACGAGGCTGGAGAATTCAGCCGAGAGGCTAGAGACAAGAGGCGAGGCTTGGCAGGAGGCAGAAGGCTGGAGTCTTCAGGCTAGACATGAGAGACTAGAGGCAGGGCTTGTTAGGAGGCAGGAGGCTGGAGTCTGCAGGCCAGAAACTAGAGACTTGAAGCGAGGCTCGGCAGGATTCAGGAGGCTGGAGTCTTCAGGCTAGAGGCTAGAAACTTAGGATGAGGCTTGGCAGGAGGCAGGAGGCTGGAGTCTCCAGGCTAGTGGCTAGAGGCTAGAGACTTGAGGCGAGGCTTGGCAGGAGGCAGGAGGCTGGAGACCAGGCTTGAGGCTAGAGGCCAGAGACGAGGCTTGGCAGGAGGTAGGAGGCTGGAGTCTTCAGGCTTGAGGTTAGAGGCTAGAGACGAGGCTTGGCAGGAGGCAGGTGGCTGGAGACCAGGCTTGAGGCTAGAGGCTAGAGACAAGGCTTGGCAGGAGATAGGAGGCTGGAGTCTTCAGGCTTGAGGTTAGAGCCTAGAGACGAGGCTTGGCAGGAGGCATTAGCTGGAGTCTTCAGGCTTGTGGCTAGAGGCTAGAGACGAGGCTTGGCAGGAGGCATTAGCTGGAGTCTTCAGACTTGTGGCTAGAGGCTAGAGATGAAGATTGGCAGGAGGCAAGAGGCTGGAGTCTTCAGGCGAGGCAAGAGGATAGAGATAAGGATTGGCAGTAGGCTGGAGTCTTCAGGCTTGAAGCTAGAGGCTAGAGACGAGGCTTGGCAGGAGGCAGGAGGCTGGAGACCTGGCTTGAGGTTTGAGGCTAGAGGCTAGAGAGGAGGCTTGGCAGGAGGCAGGAGGCTGGAGTCTTCAGGCTTGAGGCTTGAGGCTAGAGGCTAGAGACGAGGATTGGCAGGAGGAAGGAGGCTGGAGTCTTCAGGCTAGAGGCTGGAGACTTGAGGCGAGGCTTGGCAGGAGGCTGCAATCTTCAGGCTAGAGGCTAGAGGCTAGAGACTTGAGACGAGGCTTGGCAGGAGGCAGGAGGCTGGAGTCTTCAGGCTAGAGGCTAGAGATGAGGCTTGGCAGGAGGCAGGAGGCTGGAGTCTTCAGGCTTGAGGCTTGAGGTTAGAGGCTAGAGACGAGGCTTGGCAGGAAACAGGAGGCTGGAATCTTCAGACTTGAGGCTAGAGGCTTGAGATGAGGATTGGCAGGAGGCAGGAGGCTGGAGTCTTCAGGCTTGTGGCTAGAGGCTAGAGCCGAGGCTTGGCAGGAGGCAGGAGGCTGGAGTCTTCAGGCTAGAGGCTAGAGATGAGGCTTGGCAGGAGTCTGGAGGCTGGAGTCTTCAGGCTTGAGGCTTGAGGTTAGAGGCTAGAGACGAGGCTTGGCAGGAAACAGGAGGCTGGAATCTTCAGACTTGAGGCTAGAGGCTAGAGCCGAGGCTTGGCAGGAGGCAGGAGGCTGGAGTCTTCAGGCTAGAGGCTAGAGGCTAGAGACTTGAGGTGAGGCTTGGCAGGAGGCAGGAGTCTGGAGTCTCCAGGCTAGTGGCTGGAGGCTAGAGACTTGAGGCTAGGCTTGGCAGGAGGCTGGAGTCTACAGGCTTGAGGCTTGAGGCTAGAGGCTAGAGATGAGGCTTGGCAGGAAACAGGAGGCTAGAGTCTTCAGGCTTGAGGCTAGAGGGTAGAGATGAGGCTTGGCAGGAGGCAGGAGGCTGGAATCTTCAGACTTGAGGCTAGAGGCTAGAGATGAGGATTGGCAGGAGGCAGGAGGCTGTAGTCTTCAGGCTTGTGGCTAGAGGCTTGAGCCGAGGCTTGGCAGGAGGCAGGAGGCTGGAGTCTTCAAGCTTGAGGCTAGAGGCTAGAGATGAGTCTTGGCAGGAGGCAGGAGTCTGGATTCTTCAGGCTAGAGGCTAGAGGCTAGAAACTTGGGGTGAGGCTTGGCAGGAGGCAGGAGGCTGGAGTCTCCAGGCTAGTGGCTGGAGGCTAGAGACTTGAGGCTAGGCTTGGCAGGAGGCTGGAGTCTACAGGCTTGAGGCTTGAGGCTAGAGGCTAGAGATGAGGCTTGGCAGGAGTCTGGAGGCTGGAGTCTTCAGGCTTGAGGCTTGAGGTTAGAGGCTAGAGATGAGGCTTGGCAGGAAACAGGAGGCTAGAGTCTTCAGGCTTGAGGCTAGAGGCTAGAGATGAGGATTGGCAGGAGGCAGGAGGCTGGAGTCTTCAGGCTTGTGGCTAGAGGCTAGAGCCGAGGCTGGTCAGGAGGCAGGAGGCTGGAGACTTCAGGCTTTTGGCTAGAGGCTAGAGCTGAGGCTTGGCAGGAGGCAGGAGGATGGAGTCTTCAAGCTTGAGGCTAGAGGCTAGAGACGAGTCTTGGCAGGAGGCAGGAGGCTGGAGTCTTCAGGCTAGAGGCTAGAGACGAGGCTTGGCAGGAGGCAGGAAGCTGGAGTCTTCAGGCTTGAGGCTGGAGGCTAGAGGTGAGGCTTGGCAGGAGGCAGGAGGCTGGAGTCTTCAGGCTTGAGGCTAGAGGCTAGAGTCGAGGCTTGGCAGGAGGCTGGTGTGTTCAGGCTTGTGGTTAGAGGCCAGAGACGAGGCTTGGCAGGAGGCCGGAGGCTAGATGCCCCTCCTGGGCAGGGCGCAGTAAACTTGGCCGGGGCGCGGTACTCCTGGGCAAGGCGCGGATCACTACCCGACAGAGGCAAGGGACAGGAAGGGACAGAACCAACTGCAGGTAACAGCAATACAGCCTGGCTTACCTGGGCTGAGGCAAGGGACAGGAAGGGAGCTAGGTACAGGATGGCTCCAGGACAAGACTGCAGGCGAGACAAGGCGAGAGTTACCAGCAGGAGCAGGCAAGGCTTCTGGCAATGCAAGGCGAGCCGAGAACTTCAGGTGAGGCGGGAGTTACCGGCAAGACAAGGCAAGGATTCAGGCGAGGAAACAGAAGGCAGAGGAATGGATACGAGGAGTAAGGACAAGAACAATCCAGCAGCCACGCCCTGGTCTCTGAAGGTGTTTATGCAGCCAGCCCCAATGAGCATCAGCTGCCTCAATTTGAGCTCAAGAAGAACAGAAACAGGGTAGACAGGAAAACCTGGATCAAGTGTTGATGGACCGGACTATAAACCGGAATACGGACTTCACAGACAGGAGCATGACAGTACCCGCCCTCTACGGGAGCCTCCTGGCGACCAAATAGGGTACCTAGACCACGGACGACCTGGGCGGGTGGGAGGGTATTTAACAGAAAGGAACCCCAGATGGCAAGAGGAAAACAACAGTGTCTGTGTCACTGGGTCCATGGTTGGCTGGATCGTTCTGTCATACGGCACTGGCTAGGAACAGACCCAAGTCCAAGACACAGACACTGAAGTACTAAGGACAGGTCTAGGATACAGAGTGAGGGCAAGGACATGGACACGAAAACCAGGAACCGGGAACAGGACAGGACAAGAGAACCAGGAGCTCGGGCTTGGGCTCCGAGCCAGAGAATGGACAAGGACCCAGTACCTGGGTCTTGGCTCCAGCTCGGACCTCAGAACTAGGCAAGGACGAGGCCTGGCTGGCAAGCAGGACGAGGCTGGAGTCATCAGGCTAGAGGATGGAGACAAGAGGCGAGGCTAGGCAAGAGGCAGGAGGCTGGAGTCTTCAGGCTACAGGCTAGAGACTAGAGGCGAGGCTTGTCAGGATGCAGGAGGCTGGACTCTGCAGGCTAGAGGCTAGAGACTAGAGACTTGAAGCGAGGCTTGACAGGAGGCAGGAGACTGGAATCTTCAAGCTAGAGGCTAGAGGCTTGGCAGGTGGCAGGAGGCTGGAGTCTTCAGGATAGAGGCTAGAGGCTAGAGATGAGGCTTGGCAGAATGCAGGAGGCTGGAGTCTTCAGGCTTGAGGCTAGAGGCTAGAAATAAGGCTGGACAGGAGGCAGGAGGCTGGAGTCTTCAGGCTTGAAGCTAGAGGCTAGAGACGAAGCTTGGCAGGAGGCAGGAGGCTGGAGTCTTCAGGCTTGAGGCTAGAGGCAAGAAATAAGGCTGGGCAGGAGGCAGGAGGCTGGAGTCTTCATGCCAGAGGCTAGAAGCTAGAGACTTGGGATGAGGCTGGGCAGGAGGCAGGAGGCTGGAGTCTTCAGGCTAGAGGGTAGAGACTTGAGGCGAGGCTTGGCAGGAGGCAGGAGGCTGGAGTCTTCATGCTTGAGGCTAGAGACGAGGCTTGGCAGGAGGCTGGATTCTTCAGGCTTCAGGCTTGAGGCTAGAGGCTAGAGACGAGTTTTGGCAGGAGGCAGGAGGCTGGAGTCTTAAGGCTTGAGGCTAGAGGCTAGAGACGAGGCTTGGCAGGAGGTAGGAGGCTGGAGTCTTCAGGCTAGAGGCTAGAGGCTAGAGACGAGGCTTGGCAGGAGGCAGGAGGCTGGAGTCTTCAGGCTTGAGGCTAGAGGCTAGAGATGAGGCTTGTTTGGAGGCAGGAGGTTGGAGTCTTCAGGCTTGTGGTTAGAGGCCAAGACGAGGCTTGGCAGGAGACAGGAGGCTGGAGTCTTCAGGCTTGGAGCTAGAGTTTAGAGACGAGGCTTGGCAGGAGGCCGGATGCTAGAGGTTTGGCTGGAGGCCAGAGGCTAGAGGCTCCTCCTGGGCAGGGCGCGGATCACCACCCAACAGAGGCAAGGGACAGGAAGGGACAGAACCAACCGTAGGTAATGGCAATACAGCCTGGCTTACCCAACAGTGGCAAGGGACAGGAAGGGACAGAACCAACCTCAGATAACGGCAAGACGGCCTGGCTTACCTGGGCGGAGGCTAGGGACAGGAAGGGAGCTAGGTACAGGGTGGCTCCAGGACAAGACTGCAGGTGAGACAAGGCGAGAGTTACCAGCAAGACCAGGCAAGGCTTCAGGCAATGCAAGGCGAGACGAGTACTTCAGGTGAGTCAGGAGTTACTGGCAAGACAAGGCAAGGCTTCAGGCGAGGAAACAGAAGGCAGAGGAAGGGATACAAGGAGTAAGGACAAGAACAATCCAGCAGCCATGCTCTGGTCTCTGAAGGTTTTTATGCAGCCAGCCCCAATGAGCATCAGCTGCTTCAATTAGAGCTCAACAAGAACAGAAACAGGGTAGACAGGAAAACCTGGTGCAAGGGTCGCTGGACCGGACCGTGAACCAGAATACGGAGTTCACGGACTGGACCATGACACAGAGGCCCAGGTTCTGGAACTTGTTTATTAGTACTGAGGGTATGATGGTGCTGAGTGCTGAGCTATAGTCAATGAACAGCAGCCTGGCATAGTTATGTCTATTGTCCAGATGATGCAAGGCTAAGCGGAGAGCCAATGAGATTCCATTCACTCTCGACCTATTGTGGCAATAGGCAAATTGCAGCAGCTCCAGATCCTTGATTAGGCAGGCATTGATTCTGGCCATGAATGACCTCTCAAAGCACTTCTTCACCGTAGTTGTGATGCAACTGTGTGATAGTCATTGAGGTAGCTCACCCTGATCTTCCTGGGCACTGATGTGATTGTTGCCCTTTTGAAGCAGGTACGAACTTCCAACAGCAGCAGTGAGATTGAAGATATCTTTTAATTTCTCTGCAGAAACAGAAGAATTTATAGGGTGGTGGAACAAATCAATGATAAAGCCATTAAATATACTTAGTGTGTCTTCACAGAGTCATCTTAGTATTGATATTGGCTTCTATTTGTTTATTATTGTCTTATATAACAAGTCACAGTGAAAAGCTTGTCTTACATACTGATCATGCAGATGAAATCATCACACAGCGCATTACATAGAGCAAAGTAAAACAATAACAATGTTATTAAAGTGTAAAAACTACAGAGAAAGTTCAGTACAGGTAAACAATAATCTGCAAGATCATAATGAGATACACTGTGATGTCAAGAGTTCAACTTATTGTACAAGAAGTCCATTCAAGAGTCTGATAACAGGAGGATAGATCTGCCTATGGCACTGGTGATATGTGCATTCAGGTTTTTGTATCTTCTACCCAGTGGGAGAGGGGGGAAGATAGAATGTCTGGAATGGTTGTGGCCTTTAATTATGCTGGCTACTTTACTGAAGCAACAAGCAGTATAGACAATCCACAGAGAGAAGGATAGTTTCCTTGATGTGCTAAGCTGTCCACAACTCTGCAGATTCTTGCCATTACATGCAGAGCGGTTACCCTATCAAATCATTATGCATCAAAATTGAATTCTTTCTGTGGCGCATCTTCATTTTGTAGCCCATTATAGCAGGTAAGCCCTACCACGGTTGACAGCAGCACTGAGATTTGATTTTGGACTTATGGAGAACCAAGGAGCTAGGGGAAGTGAGGAAATGTATTAATGAAGGAATGGTACTGTCTTTAAACTAAAAATTCCCAAGGACATTTTAACCAAAATTCCAGAGGTTTGAAAAAGGTGTTCGAAATTCTATAGAATTTGAAATATTCTTCTGGTTTTAAGGGTAGTAACGCAACACCACTGCTTCAGAAAGATGTAAAGGAGAGATAAAATAGAGAATTATTGACTTTTAGACTGAAATCAGTAATAATGAAAATGCTGAAACCTAAAATAAGTAATGTGGCATCAATAAACTTTGAAAATTATACTCTGACCACAGAATTAACACAGATTGCTGAAAGAAAAATTATGTTTTGACTCATCTTTAGAAGTTCTTTGTGGCTCAGTCTCGTAAAGTTGACATTCGGTACTTGGATTTTTGGAAGGTTTTGATAGGGTCCCACATATAAGGTTGATGAGCATGATTTCAGCACATGAAACATGGGGTAATATGTTAGTATGGAATAAGAGAACTTTTTTCTACCAGATTGAAAACAATAGAGTACTGAATGGGTTGGTGCTTAGGTCCTAATTATTCACAATCTACGATTGAGTGAACCTGATGTAACATTTCCAGCTTTGCTGAAGACACAGAAAAAAGAAAAGTGAAATGTGATAAGGGTACAAAGAGGTTTCAAGGAGATTTAGACAAGCTTAGTGAGTGGACAACAACATAACAGAGGTAAAGGTGGAACCCGCTGATAAAGGGGGTGCTGTTGTAGTCTGGCGTACTGACCTCTACCTTGCCGAGGCACAGCGACAACTCGCGGATACCTCCTCTTATTTACCCCTCGATCATGACCCCACTAAGGAGCACCAGGCCATTGTCTCCCACACTATCACCGACTTTATCCGCTCAGGGGATCTCCCATCCACTGCTACCAACCTTATAATTCCCACACCCCGCACTTCCCGTTTCTACCTCCTACCCAAGAAACACAAACCTGCCTGTCCTGGCCGACCTATTGTCTCAGCTTGCTCCTGCCCCACCGAACTCGTTTCTGCGTACCTCGACACTGTTTTATCACCCCTTGTTCAATCCCTTCCGACCTATGTTCGTGACACTTCTCACGCTCTTAAACTTTTCGATGATTTTAAGTTCCCTGGCCCTCACCGCTTTATTTTCACCATGGATGTCCAGTCCTTATATACTTCCATCCCCCATCAGGAAGGTCTCAAAGCTCTACGCTTCTTTTCGGATTCCAGACCTAATCAGTTCCCCTCTACCACCACTCTGCTCCGTCTAGCAGAATTAGTCCTTACTCTTAATAATTTCTCCTTTTGCTCCTCCCATTTCCTCCAAACTAAAGGTGTAGCTATGGGCACCCGTATGGGTCCTAGCTATGCCTGCCTTTTTGTTGGGTTTGTGGAACAATCTATGTTCCGTGCCTATTCTGGTATCTGTCCCCCACTTTTCCTTCGCTACATCGACGACTGCATTGGCGCTGCTTCCTGCACGCATGCAGAACTCGTTGACTTTATTAACTTTGCCTCCAACTTTCACCCTGCCCTCAAGTTTACCTGGTCCATTTCCGACACCTCCCTCCCCTTTCTAGATCTTTCTGTCTCTGTCTCTGGAGACAGCTTATCCACTGATGTCTACTATAAGCCTACTGACTCTCACAGCTATCTGGACTATTCCTCTTCTCACCCTGTCTCTTGCAAAAACGCCATCCCCTTCTCGCAATTCCTCCGTCTCCGCCGCATCTGCTCTCAGGATGAGGCTTTTCATTCTAGGACGAGGGAGATGTCTTCATTTTTTAAAGAAAGGGGCTTCCCTTCCTCCACTATCAACTCTGCTCTTAAACGCATCTCCCCCATTTCACGTACATCTGCTCTCACTCCATCCTCCCACCACCCCACTAGGAATAGGGTTCCCCTGGTCCTCACCTACCACCCCACCAGCCTCCGGGTCCAACATATTATTCTCCGTAACTTCCGCCACCTCCAACGGGATCCTACCACTAAGCATATCTTTCCCTCCCCCCCTCTCTCTGCATTCCGCAGGGATAGCTCCCTACACAACTCCCTTGTCCATTCGTCCCCCCCATCCCTCCCCACTGATCTCCCTCCTGGCACTTATCCGTGTAAGCGGAACAAGTGCTACACATGCCCTTACACTTCCTCCCTTACCACCATTCAGGGCCCCAAACAGTCCTTCCAGGTGAGGCATCACTTCACCTGTGAGTCGACTGGGGTGATATACTGCGTCCGGTGCTCCCGATGTGGCCTTTTATATATTGGTGAGACCCGACGCAGACTGGGAGACTGCTTTGCTGAACATCTACGCTCTGTCCGCCAGAGAAAGCAGGATCTCCCAGTGGCCACACATTTTAATTCCACATCCCATTCCCATTCTGACATGTCTATCCACGGCCTCCTCTACTGTAAAGATGAAGCCACACTCAGGTTGGAGGAACAACACCTTATATTCCGTCGGGGTAGCCTCCAACCTGGTGGCATGAACATTGACTTCTCTAACTTCCGCTAGGCCCCACCTCCCCCTCGTACCCCATCTGTTACTCTTTTTTATGCACACATTCTTTCTCTCACTCTCCTTTTTCTCCCTCTGTCCCTCTGAATATACCTCTTGCCCATCCTCTGGGTCACCCCCCCCCCGTCTTTCTTCCCGGACCTCCTGTCCCATGATCCTCTCGTATCCCCTTCTGCCTATCACCTGTCCAGCTCTCGGCTCCATCCCTCCCCCTCCTGTCTTCTCCTATCATTTTGGATCTCCCCCTCCCCCTCCAGCTTTCAAATCCCTTACTCACTCTTCCTTCAGTTAGTCCTGACGAAGGGTCTCGGCCTGAAACGTCGACTGTGCCTCTTCCTATAGATGCTGCTTGGCCTGCTGCGTTCACCAGCAACTTTGATGTGTGTTGCTTGAATTTCCAGCATCTGCAGAATTCCTGTTGTTTTTGTTTAAAGGTGGAAATGATAGTTTATCTATTTTGGTTTGAATGTGTTTATTTTAAGAGAGATTTCATGCATTAGTTATTGACAGCTAACATAAATGTGCATCACAGGTCTAGGAAGACAATGGTGGCCTTTCTTTTAGAAGAATATGAGTACAAGAGCAAGGATATCTTACCACAAAAACATAGAGATTGCATCTGGAGAAACGTGTAAGTTTTTGGTCTCCATAACAGTCCCTAATACCAAGGGAATACAGCAATGGTTCATCAGACTGGATCCCAGGATGGCAAGCTCGTCCTGTGAGGAGAGCTTGAGTAGGTTCGATCTTCATTCTCCAGATTTTAGAACAGGGGTCCACGACCTTATTTATGCCATGGACCAATACCATTAAGCAAGGGGTCCATTGGCCCTAAGCTGAGATGCCCTGGTTTAGAAGAATGACAAGGGACCTCAATGAAACCTGTGAAACTCTCTGAGGACTTGATGTGGGAATGAATCTTCTCTTATCTTAGAGTCTAGAACTGGGGGTCTTGGGCAATATCGGACTGAAATGAGAAATTTCATCCCATCAGAGAGCAGTAAATTTTGGAAGATTCTCTTTTGAAGCATAGATTGCATTCAAACCAAACAAAAAGGGGTGTTAGAAGAATCAAGGGAAATGAGATAAGAGCAGGAAAATCATGTATAAAATAAATCATGAATGCTTGAGCAATCTCAAGGAACTGTATAACCTAATCCTGATCCTCTTACTTAAGTTCTTATGTACTGAATTAAGTTCTGGGGAAAATCAATGGATACTTGTATGGAACCTTTTTAACCAATATCTGAGAAATCCAGAAAACAAAGCTTCATTTGATAACTTGATTACAGTGAACCTGATAGCAAGAAGAAATTTGCCTTTACAACTGAAATTGACTGCACACCACAAAATATCAAATGGCTGAGTATATACAATGCAACAAAATATTCCTGCTGTAGAGTTGCTGACATACTCTAGATCTAGCTGTGCCTTGAAGCCAAGCTGTTGGAGTACTGACAGTCGGCTGAAACTATAAAAACTGCAAAAGTACTTTTTATCCAAATCAATATAAAGCATCTACCCTAGCCAGCTCTTGGCCCGTCAGAGTATTCTGAAGCTGCAAAGATAAGATAGGGACTGTCCACATTTCTGTCAAGCACTACTCACGCACTGATAGCCAGCAGAGCATCACTCAGCTCTGCACTTCATTCCAGCTTTGGTCAAAAGAGAGAAGTTTTAAGAATAAAGTGAAAGTGATTTCCTCTGACATGAAGGTAACATTTGGCAGAATGTGTCAGCAATGGGCTCTGCTGAAACATAGAAACATAGAAAACCTACAGCACAGTACAGGCCTTTCAGTCCATGAAGCTTTGCCGATCATGTCCTTATCTTAGAACTACCTAGGCCTACCCAGAGCCCTCTATTTTCCTAAGCTCCATGTATCCATCCAAGAGCTCCTTAAAAGATCCTATCGTTTCCGCCTCCACCACTGCCACAGGCAGCCCATCCACGCACTCACCACTCTCTGCATAAAAACTTACCCCGACACTCCTCTGTACCTACTTACAAGCACCTTAAAACTATGCCCTCTTGTGCTAGCCATTTCAGCCCTGGAAAAAGACTCTGACTATCCACACGGTCAATGCTTCTTATTATCTTGGACACCTCCAACCAGTCACCTCTCCTCCTCCATCGCTCCAAGGAGAAAAGGCCAAGTTCATTCAACCTATTCTCATAAGGCATACTCCCCAATTCAGACAACATCCTTGTAAATCTCCTCTGCACCTTTCCTATGGTTTCCACATCCTTCCTGTAGTGAGGCGACAAGAATTGAGCACAGTACTCCAAGTGGGATCTGACCAGGGTCCCATATATCTGCAACATTACGTATTGGCTCTTAAACACAATCCCACAATTGATGAAGGCTACAGAGTCAACCTACGTAGCAGCTTTGAGTGTCCTATGGACTTGGACCCCAAGATCCCTCTGATCCTCCACACTGCCAAGAGTCTTGCCATTAATCCTATATTCTGCCATCATATTTGACCTACCAAAATGAACCACCTCACACTTATCTGGGTTGAACTCCATCTGCCACTTCTCAGCCCAGTTTTGCATCCTATCAATGTCCTGCTGTAACCTCTGACAGCCCTGCACACTATCCACAACACCCCAACCTTTGTGTCATCAGCAAATTTACTAACACATCCCTCCACTTCCTCATCCAGGTCATTTATAAAAATCACAAAGAGTAGGGGTCCCAGAACAGATCCCTAGGTACATCACTGGTGACCGACCTCCATGCATAATATGACCTGTCCACAACCACTCATTGCCTTCTGTGGGCAAGCCAGTTCTGGATCCACAAAACAATGTCCCCTTGGATCCCATGCCTCCTTACTTTCTCAAAAAGCCTTGCATGGGGTACCTTATCAAATGCCTTGCTGAAATCCATATACACTACATCTACGGCTCTACCCTCATCAATGTGCTTACTCACATCCTCAAAAGTTTCAGTCATGCTTGTAAGGCACGACCTGCCTTTGATAAAGCCATGCTAACTATACCGAATCATATTATGCCTCTCCAAATGTTCATAAATCCTGTCTCTCAGGATCTTCTCCATCAACTTACCAACCACTGAAGTAAGACTCACTGGTCTATAATTTCCTGAGCTATCCCTACTCCCTTTCTTGAATAAGGGAACAATATCCGCAACCCTCCAATCCTCAGGAACTTCTCCCATCCTCATTGATGATGCAAAGATCATCTCCAGAGTCTCAACAGTCTCCTCCATCGCTTCCCACAGTAGCCTGGGGTACATCCCGTCCAGTCCTGGTGACTTACCCAACTTGATGCTTTCCAAAAGCTCCAACACATCCTCTTTCTTAATATCTACATCCTCAAGTTTTTCAGTCCACTGCAAATCATCCCTACAATCGCCAAGATCCTTTTCCATAGTGAATATTGAAGCAAAGTATTCATTAAGTACCTCTTCCATCTCCTCCGGTTCCATACACACTTTTCCACTGTCACACTTGATTGGTCCTATTATCTCATATCTTATCCTTTTGCTCTTCACATACTTGTAGAAGCCTTGGGGTTTTCCTTAATCCTGTCTGCCAAGGCCTTCTTATGGCCCCTTCTGGCTCTCCTAATTTCATTCCTAAACTCCTTCCTGCTAGCCTTATAACCTTCGAGATCTCTATCATTGGCTAGTTTTTCGAACCTTTTGTAAGCTCTTCTTTTCTTCTTGACTAGATTTCCAACAGCCTTTGTACATCACAGTTCCTGTACCCTACCATCCTTTCCCTGTCTCATTGGAACATATCTACGCAGAATCCCACGCAAATATCCCCTAAACATTTGCCACATTTCTTCTATACGTTTCCCTGAGAACATCTGTTCCCAATTTATGCTTCCAAATTCCTGCCTGATAGCCTCATATTTCCCCTTACTCCAATTAAACGTTTCCCTAACTTGTCTGTTCCTATCACTTTCCAATGCTATGTAAAGGAGATAGAATTGTGATCACTATCTCCAAAATGCTCTCTCACTGAGAGTCCTGACACCTGACCAGGTTCATTTCCCAATACCAAATCAAGTACAACCTCTCCTCTTGTAGGATTATCTACATATTGTGTCAAGAAACCTTCCTATATACACCTAACAAACTCCACCCCATCTAAACCCCTCGCTCCAGGGAGATGCCAATCATTATTTGGGAAATTAAAATCTCCCACCACAACAACCCTGTTATTAGTACTCCTTTCCAGAATCTGTCTCCCTATCTGCTCCTCGATGTCCCTGATACTATTGGGTGGTCTATAAAAAGCACCCACTCGAGTTATTGACCCCCTTCCTATCCCTAACTTCCACCCACAGAGACTCCGTAGACAACCTTCATGACTTCCTCCTTTTCTGCAGCTGTGACACTATCTCTGATCAACAGTCACACCCCCACCTCTTTTGCCTCCCTCCCTGTTCTTTCTGAAACATCTAAAGCCTGACACATCTCAAACCATCGCTCTGAGTGTGTCCCTTCTCTATCACCTGCCTATCCTCCCTTTTGCACTGTCTCCAAGCTTTCTCTATTTGTGAGCCAACCTCACTTCAGTGACTCCTTCACTTCAGTTCGGTTCCCACCACCCAGCAATTCTAGTTTAAACTCTCCCCAATAGCCTTTGCAAACCTTCCGCCAGGATATTGGTCCCCTAAGGATGAAGATGAAGACAGTGTGAATCAGGGGCAGCATTCTCCAATGACGGCTGTCATTCCACACAAAGACCTTGGTCCTGGCGGCAGGAGTTCCTCAGCACAGTATCTCAGGCCCAGCCACTTTCATCTACTTTGCTGATTGGCTGTATTGTTCAGGTTTGATCTGATTAGCTCTTGTGATGAATAGTAAGATTCATGTCATAGAAGGCCACCTCCAGCTTTTGTTATCTTTACCAGCAAACTGTCTAAGAGTACGCCATAGAATCTCAGAGTCAGGCAGTTGTACAGCACAGCAGTAGGCCCTTCAGCACACCATGGTCATGCTGATCTTTCCCACAACCACACTAATCCCACATTAGGTCCATATCCTTCTCGGCCTTGTGTATTTAATTATTTCTAAAATTTAGTGACTTACCGATTCCACCATATCCTCTGGAGTGAGTTCCAGATGTCCACTACTCCCTCTCAACACTTACCCCTCAAATTCCCTTTAAAACTCCTTCCCTAGCCCTAACCCTTATCTTAAACCTAGGCCCTCTTGTTCTTGATACCCGTAATGTGGAAAAAAGATTCTGACTATCTACCCTGTCATTCATCTTATAATATTATATTCCTCTAGTCTACAAGGTCACTCTCAGCTCTGTTGCTCCATGGAAAACAAGAATCATGAAAAAAGATTCCGACTATCTACCATGGCATTCATCTTATAATGTTGTACTCCTCTACAAGGTCACTCTCAGCTCTTTTGCACCGGCTTTTCCAATTTCTCTCCACAACTCTAAACCTCTAAGTCTAGTCCTCCAAGCCAAGAAACATCTTAATGAATCCTCTCCAGTTGTCCCTCCGGTGCAAACACATCCAGAACTGCACACAAAGCTCCAAATAAGTTTTGAAATGTGCAATGTATTGTCCCAACTCTGCCCCAACCTATGCCGCTAAGTATGCCACATGCCTTCTTCACCAACTAATCTACTGTACGTGAGTTGCCCCTTTCAGAAAGCCTCATTGAGTCTCATTAACATCCCTCCCCACCTTACCATTTACTGTATATCTATCATATTTGACTTCCCAAACTACATTACCTTGTGCTTATTAGGATTATATTCCATTAGACATATTTCTAGCATACTTTCCATCTGATCTATATACTGCTATAGATAAGACAACATTCCTCACATTCCACAACACCACCATGTATTATATCAAATGTGAATCAATCATTTCTCCAATGAGAATATCACCAGCTCAAAGTTCCCTTCAGAGTACACAATTTGTTCACTGGAACGCACATCACCATTCTGTCAATGAGGAGTAAATTCTGCCAACTTATCAGCGCTGTGGGAGTCCTTCATCCTATGAACTGCAGAATTCATAACCATCCTTTCATAGATAAATGTGGGAATAACTATTGGCCTGACATTAATGAGCATATACATATCACATAGCAAATATAGATAAAATAAAAAGGAAAGAAAACCCAATTACAGCCCCACAGGCAATGCAAAATAAAATTAGATTTTTACTGGTATTAATTGCATACAAGTATTTCTCTTTATAGAGGTACAAATGTTACTACAGATACCTGCAACATCCGGGAGGCCACAAGTCAGTGACTGCTCTTCATGGAAGGACTGAGTTTGAGTGGCCACTCTCCCTGGTTCTGGCAGGAGGATGTTTTCCAAATTCTGAGATTAATGTGACTATTGGACTGGGGTTTATATTGCTCCCCTTCAGTTTTCTGTGTTTCCTTTCTTGTTGCTGATTGGCGGGTTGTGGTTCTAAGTGGGTGATGTATTGGTTTTTGTGTGAGGGAGGGATTGGGGATATGGGGTCTCATGTTCTTGTTGGTTTTTGTGTGTGGAAGAGGGGGTTGGGGGTTTGATGTTGTTGCCGCTGTTTTTTTTTTGCAAGGGAGGGGTTGGGGGGTTTGGAGTTTGGTGTTCCAGCTGCTGTTTTAAATGTGGGCAATCTGTTAGTTCTTTTTTTGAGTGAGGGAAGAGATGGGGGAGGGTGGGTTCGGGTCTGTGAGTGTTGCTTTTTTTCCTTTTTGTGCAGGGAGTGGGGTTGATGTCTTTTCTTTTAACGACTCCTGGAGTTTTATTGTATTTCATGGCTATATGGAGAAGATGAATATCAGAGTCGTATTGTACGTGCATACTTTGACAAAAAAATAAACATTTGAACCTTTAAAAGAAAGAATATGGCTTAGAATTACAGTCATTGCACCATCTAGCATTTTGTCAAAGAAAATAAGGACTAATCAGCCTTTAGTATCCAGGCCCTGTCAATAGCAAACATTAACTTCTGATGGTGTTACCCAAATGCGAATGCCACAACCAAATCTCTTATTCTTCTGAATTCATAGCCATCCTCCTGACCTACCACATGACTTCTGCAATGCTAGTGTTGGCCTAGTCTTTAATGAAACTTCACTAGAATTTTGCCTCCTAATCCCTGCAGGTTTCTAGCTCAGTCAAAGTGAGGTACTGCTTTGAGGTAGCCTCATATATCATGATTCAGGTGTGAAAATTATTTATTCTCCTAACCATAAATGCTTGGTGTTATGGGTTAAATAAAATGCAAAATAAAAATAAAAGAAAAAGGGATGCAATCAGAATCAGAATCAGCTTTAATATCACTGGCATATGTTCTGAAATTTGTTAACTTTGTGGCAGCAGTACAATGCAATACATGACAACAGAAAAAAACAGTGAATTACAGTAAGTATGTATATATTATATAATTAAATTAGATAAGTAGTGCAAAAATAGAAATAAAAAAGTTGTGACGTAGTGTTCATGGGTTCAAGGCCCATTCAAAAATTTGGTGGCAGAGGGGAAAAAGCTATTCCTGAATCATTGAGTGTGAGCCTTCAGGCTTCTGTACCTCATTTCTGATGGGAAAAAAAATGACAATGGGCATGTAAAAGAGCACTGGCAAAAATTAAGGGGAAAGATTGATTAGACCTAGAGTATAATACTTCTGTGATCGGCAAGTGAAAGTACCAATGGGTTATGTAAGATATCCTTTGGGGATTAGGGCAAATAAGTTCTATGATATTATCTCTGTCTTCAAAGAATAAAAGGATTGTAAGCATTTTACATTCCACTGGGATACCAAACAGTACGAGGTACTATTTTCAGTATGCTGGAATCAGCAGTAGTATGAAGTTGATTGTTGTCGGCAGAGCAACAAGAAGAGACCAAAAACAATTTTGTTTTGATAAATACAGCATTCAGAGGAAACTATCTCATCTTCTGGTCAGCTATTGAGATAGATTTTCCTATTTCATACTGTATATGAGAAAATCATTGCACAAAAATCATCTCTTCAGTATTTGGAGGAGATCTCTGAGCTGATCACTCCTTCCTAAATATTTCCTTGCTGTATAAAAATCATCGGCTGCATCTATTACACGTCAAATAAAAGTTTATCTCACAAACATGAGCTCATCTTATCAATCTTATTCTTAGGAAATGAACCTGGCATGTGATGGAAATGTACTTGGGGAAAACTTTTCAGAACAATGAACACAATTCTGTATTTTTTGAAGTAGTTAATTGGAGTAGAATTAATTGAGATCATTCTATCATAGAACTTACTAAGTAAGTTGGAGGGGGAGGGGGAGATGCAAAATGATAGGAGAAGACAGGAGGGGGAGGGATAGAGCCAAGAGCTGGACAGGTGATAGGCAAAAGGGATACGAGAGGATCATGGGACAGGAGGTCCGGGAAGTAAGACAGAGTGGGGGGACCCAGAGGATGGGCAAGGGGTATATTCAGAGGGACAGAGGGAGAAAAAGGAGAGTGAGAGAAAGAATGTGTGCTTAAAAAAAAGTAACAGATGGGGTACGAGGGGGAGGTGGGGCCTTAGCGGAAGTTAGAGAAGTCGATGTTCATGCCATCAGGTTGGAGGCTACCCAGACGGAATATAAGGTGTTGTTTCTCCAACCTGAGTGTGGCTTCATCTTTGCAGTAGAGGAGGCCGTGGATAGACATGTCAGAATGGGAATGGGATGTGGAATTAAAATGTGTGGCCACTGGGAGATCCTGCTTTCTCTGGAGGACAGAGTGTAGATGTTCAGCAAAGGGAGTGTTTGGATAGGTTTCACACACTGAGACACAGTGGAGGGACTAGATGGTTAGGGTAATAGATTGAGTGCCAACCATGTGCACTGCCTTGTCTTATACCTACCGAGTGTTGTTGGAGCCAGATTAATCCAAAAGTGTACGGTATTCCATTATTCACTTGGCCCTTGTCTTGCAGATGAGAAACAATCTTGGAGAGTCAGGAGTTCAGCCATTCAATGCAGGATGAGAAGCCCCTGACATACTCTTGCAACCATTGTACTTACATGGCTAGACTGGCTGAGTTTCTGGATTATTCTGAAAAATATTTTTTTTCTACTGCATTTCCTCAGAAGACACCTGACTAAGACTGTTCATATTGCTTTTCTGATATAATAGCATCTGTAATATCTAATGAAAAGTTACTAGTGATTTTGCAGGTCTAAGGTTGTCTAACCAAAATTGATGTGACCTAGAGTAAATCACATTACCAATCACTTTCAGGTTAAATCATATCAGTACAAAACTGGACGTGGCACATCCTATCAGGAATAAAATGAGAAAATGATTGAAATACTTAGGTTAGGTCAGGTAACATCCTGTTGGGAAATATTGCTATTGTGTTGAAAGTTTCCCCTGATGTGCACAAGATGTCAATTCTTGTGAAGGACATGTTTGAAGATTTCCTGACATGAATTTGAACTGCTGGATCCAGACGTTGACAGTCATTGGCAGTTACAGTAAAGAAGTAGCAATCCTTTGAGTTTGTCCTGTGGGAGAGAGGCCCCAGGTAGGCAGAGGGAGAAGGGATGCTCAGTAAGTGGAGATGATAACAGTGGCAGTTTACTCAATAAGTGCAAAATGATAGCAGATAAGAGATACTCAATAAATGCAATATGATAATAGTGACACTTCCCTCCTTTCCATGTGCCAGTTTTTTCTATTCTTGCCTGTCCCTGCCTCAGTCAAGGATATGGAGCAAGTGAACTTATCATTATGCATCTGTAGAGGTAGTGTATATCTGAAGGGCTGCTGGGAAACAATTGTCCATGTGCAATATGAATAGTTTCTGTCACCTCAGATAGTACAGCCCACTTGACTACAATGGATTAGTGGGCGGTGGGGTGGAGGCTGTCAGCTGCACACAGGAGGCTGGCTGCTTCTACATGTGTGCACACTCAAACCAGAAATTTTAGCAATGAAGAGAAGTATATGGCTGCAGAGATCACTTTGATAAATATAATGATATCATGATAATTTTTCTAACATTGCTATATTGTGCACAGATTCTCCTTCGTAAATCTGTTGCTCTTTCCCTAGCATTTCCCTCTGTGACCATTGGTGAATCTTGCCCTTTTCAGTTTCTCTCACCTCCACAGCAGCCATTGTGGGTGAAACAGTGGTGGTACAGGTGGTACAGTTGTGTCACAGCTACAGGGCTTGGATTTGAACCTGCTTCTGGTTACTGTCTGTAATGTACATGATGGTCTTCCTGCATCTAGGTGGGTTTTATGGCTCATGCTGATTAATTGTCGAATTAATTTTGGGCAATACAAGTAACAAATGGGTCAAGAGGAAGGGATGAGCACATGAGAGAGCATTAACTTGCAGGGATATTGTGAAATAAGATGGCGAGAACGGAACTGATGCGATTCCACTGTTGGGAACCTGAAGGAACAATGACCTCAAAGCTTCATTTATCATCAACGTATGTATACAGTATACAATTCTGAGATTTCCTTCTCCAGACAGACACAAAACAAAGAAAACCGTGGAAATTCTTCAAAGAGAAACAACAAATCCACCCCCAACACAAAAAAAAATGGCAATAACAATCATCAAACCCCAAATTTCCCCTCCCCTACACAAACTTACTGAGTATGTCAGCAGGTAAAGCAGCCTCAGTGATGTATGTGGTAACATATATGTAGTCTGATAATAAAATTTACATTGAACTTTGAAATATGAACAAAAAATCGAACAAAACATATCAAGAACATCAATCCCCAAACCCCCTCCCCTTGTACAAAAGAACAAGGAGAAAGGACGGGCAAAAACGCAGAATATAAAATCCATAAGACTGCAAAAGTCCACAATCCACAGTCCAATCCATGCATGCAGAGCCTCAGTACATACTCTGAACACATCGAGAGAGAGAGAGAGAGAGAGAGAGAGAGGAGAGAGAGGGAGACACTACTCGAACACAGCAGCCTGCCCTCCAGCCACAGCGAGCCACCAAACACTGTTAGACCACCACACAGACTCCTTATCCAGCAGCAGATCCGTCCCATCAACGATCAACAGCCAGGGGTTTGACACTGAATCCTCATTCGCCTTCCACATGCAATTCAATATTTCAATCTTCCTTGGCACTTTAATTGGGAAGTAGCTTCTTCCCCTTGTGACAGGATCCTGAATTACCCCTATGAGCTGTGCTCGTTTACCCCTATTAACCGTGCTTTTGAGAAGAGAGAGAGTTATTTACCACCAACATCTTGTTTTGAAAAAGAGAGAGAGCGAGAGAGATGAAGACTAACTGTTGGACTGTCACTTTAAGGAATGAGAAAGAACTGGTTAAGTTTTGGATTTCTGCTGAGTTGGAGACAGCACCGAGCAGCTTGTAAGTTGCTATGGTGACTGTAACGTATTGAGTGAGTATTTGTAGCATCAGAGTGCATATGACATCAGGACGTGGAAAAGGGTTTAAAAAAATGGAAGTCTGGTGAATAAAGGTTGGTTGTTCAATCTACACCGGTGTCCGAGTCATATCAATATTACATGGTGTCAGAAGAAAACGCGAAAAATAAAAAGGAAGAGAAGACCCGTAAAAGATGTCGCAGTTACAGCCACCGTCAAGTTTAAGCCTACAAGGTAATCTTGCTGAAAACTGGAAAATATGGATCCAGAAGTTTGAGCTGTTTTGCACCGCTAGCGGCCTAGCTGAAAAGACGGAGAAAATGCAATGTGCTACGTTTCTGCACGTAGCAGGAGAAGAGGCAATAAAGGTTTGCAACACGTTTGTCTTCCAAGATGATGAGCAAGAAAAAATTGAAGTGTTGAAAAAAAAGTTTCAAGATTACTGCGAACCGAGAAAAAACTTACCGTTCATCCAACATCGGTTTTTCATGAGGGCTCAAGGACCAACGGAGACCATAGACGCCTATGTAACAGATTTAAAGAGCAAGGCAAAAGACTGTGAGTTCGGACAACTGCATGATTCTTTAATACGTGACAGGATTGTATGCGGCATACGAGATGATCGAGTGAGAGGCAGGCTATTGAGAGAGGCAGATCTTACATTAGAAAAGGCGATTGATGTTTGCTGTGCCAGCGAGATCACGTCAAGTCAGGTTAAACTGCTCAATGAGGAGATTGAAGTGCACAAAGTAAAAACTGTGAAAACTAACAAGAGTAGGACAAAGCCAGCTCCACAGGATGATCAAAAGGAAGTTAACTGCAACAGATGTGGTTATAAACATGGATACAGAAAATGTCCAGCCTTTGGTCAGACATGCAAGTTATGCCAGAAAAGAAATCACTTTGCAAAGATGTGCAAATCGAAGGAGCACGCAAGGAAAATGCATGCTGTGGAACAGAGTGAGGGCAACAGTGACATGTTCATTGGCACAGCTGAAGTGGAACAGGAGGTATGCATCAAGAATATTGACAATGCAGAGATGGAGGATGAAGATGATTAGACCCAAGATCTGATAATAAACAGGAGGAAAGTGACATTTAAGCTTGACACTGGGGCAAAGTGCAATGTAATGTCGGCAGAAAAATTCAACTCAATGGACATCAGAGGAAGACTGGAAAAATCCACCTGCAAGCTTGTTGCATATTTCGGCCACAAGACGGCGCCACTGGGCAAAAAAGCACTCACCTGTGAATACAAAGGTCAAAAATACAAGATCGAGTTTGAAATAGCGCAGCAACATGTTTCAGCAATACTGGGCAAAGCAACATGCACAAAGCTAGGCCTGGTGAAGCGAATCTATGAAAAAGAAAATGACTTTCTCAAAGATTTTGATGACTTGTTTTCTGGATTAGGATGTTTATCAGGGAAACACCATATCAGGATTGATCCAACTATTGCACCAGTCGTGCATGCCCCGAGAAAGATTCCATTAGCTCTAAGGGATCGAGTATTGGAGGTGCTACACAGAATGGAACAGATGGGAGTCATAACAAGACAAATAGAACCGACTGACTAGGTGAATAGTATGGTGACAGTGGTCACAGAAAAAAAGACGAGGATTTGCATGGATCCAAAAGATCTCAACCAAGCCATCAAAAGAGAGCACTATCCGCTGCTCACGGTTGAAGAGGTTGTCTCCTGCATGCCTAATGCAAAATACTTTTCAGTATTAGACGCAAATCAAGGCTTCTGGCAGATCAAGCTGGATGAAAAAAGTTCCAAATTATGCACTTTCAACATGCCCATGGGGAGATATCATTTCCTGCGTCTACCCTTTGGGATTTCTTCTTCATTAGAGGTATTCCAGAGATCCGTGGCACAAATGATTGAAGACCTGGACGGGGTGGTCAACATCACTGATGATTTGCTGATATGGGGTGACACAATTGAGGAACATGATCAGAGACTGAGGAAGCTCCTGGAGAGAACACATGAGTACAACCTAAAACTGAACAAAAGTAAATGTACGATCAGAACTACAGAGATCAAATTCATAGGTCATGTGCTCAGTGTTGATGGGCTAAAACCAGATGATGAAAAGGTCAAAGCTGTGGTACAGCTACCACCACCCAAAGACAGGCAAGAACTATTGAGGTTCATGGGCATGATACAGTATCTTGCCAAATTCATTCCCAACTTATCAGAGGTCAGCACTCCACGCCGAAAGCTACTAGAGAGCAACACTGAATGGCATTGGGAAGACGAACAAAGTTTTGACACATTGAAGCAGTTGGTTACCAATGCACCAGCACTCAAGTTCTATGATGTCAATAAACCAGTGACGATGTCTGTGGATGCCAGTTCGGAAGGAATAGGAGCTGTTATACTGCAG
Organism: Mobula hypostoma; assembly: GCF_963921235.1. Lineage (NCBI taxonomy): Eukaryota > Metazoa > Chordata > Chondrichthyes > Myliobatiformes > Myliobatidae > Mobula > Mobula hypostoma. The sequence continues at coordinate 64,041,018 of NC_086103.1, read as the reverse complement.
GATGGGAGGCCTGTGGCGTATGGATCACGAGCACTTATGCCGATATGCTCAAATCGAGAAGGAATTACTCGCCATAGTTTATGGATGTGAGAAGTTCCACCAATATGTATATGGCAAAGAAATCCAGGTTGAGAGTGATCACAAAACACTTGAGAGCATCTTCAAAAAGCCACTCCACCAAGCTCCTATGAGGCTGCAAAGGATGCTTCTCAGGCTACAGAGGTACACTCTCACAGTCACCCATAAGCCAGGAAAAGAACTGCACATTGCTGATGCTTTGAGCCGTGCTTACCTCAAAGAGCAAAAGGAAGAGTTGCTAGGAAGAGAGCTGGAGGTCAACTGGGTTACACCTCAGCTACCCATCTTTGAGGAGAAGTTGAACATGTTCAGGAAAGCGACTGCAGATGATCCTGAAATGCAAATGCTAAGAGACATTACAATGAATGGATGGCCAACAGAAAGAAAAGATATTCCAAAGGAAATGCAGAAATACTGGACATTTAAAGAGGAAATCAGCTATGCATCAGGACTAATGTTCAAAACGGCAAAACTCATCGTACCAAACCAAATGAGACAGGAAATGCTCAACAGGATTCATGAGTCACACCTGGGGATAGTGAAATGTAAAGAAAGAGCAAGGGACATTCTCTATTGGCCAGGCATGTCAACTCAGATAGAAGACATTGTGTCTCAGTGTGCTGTCTGTAATGAAAACAAAAACAGCAATCCAAGAGAGCCTCTGCTTCCCCACCCACTACCAGGAAGACCATGGGAGAAGATTGGCACAGATCTCTTTCACTACAATGGTACAGAATATCTGCTTTGTGTGGACTACTATTCAAAATATCCGGAGATCACCAAGTTAAGTGACACGTCCAGTCGAGGTGTCATTACCGCAATGAAATCGACATTTGCAAGACATGAGATTCCTGATATCGTCGTTAGTGACAATGGTCCACAATATGCCAGTGGTGAGTTGAGAGGGTTCTCAGAGAGCTGGGAATTTCAACATGTTACTTCCAGTCCAGGACACGCTCAGTCTAACGGACAAGCAGAGAGAACTGTACAAACTGTCAAGAACATGCTCAAGAAGGCACATAGCAGCAACGGTGACCCTTACATTGCTCTGCTTGAATACCGCAACACACCGATTGAGGGTGTGGGATTCTCTCCTGTGCAGCTGTTGATGGGACGTCGTCTGAAGTCCAAACTGCCAACATCCACAACTCTACTGACTCCTGAAGGTAATGCTCAACTACATGACAAGCAAAGGTACAAGCAAATAAAGCAAAAGAGCTACTATGACAGACATACTATACAGTTGCCAGATCTGCATACAGATGAAAATGTCAGAATACAGAGAGGGGACACTTGGCAACCAGCTGTGGTTGTGAACAGACATCAGCAACCAAGATCCTTCATAGTTCGCACGCCCGATGGAAGAGTCTACAGGAGGAACAGGAAGCATCTGCTGAAGACAGGCCAGAGTGAGTTTCCACGCACAGATGCACAGGACATTTCCACAGATACAGACATGGAAACAAACGACACCAAGAATGATGCAGACCACAAAAACACAGAGGTCACTCGAGAGACTGACGCGGATGAAGGTCAAGCACAGTCACAGTTGTATCACACACGGTCTGGGAGACAAGTCAAACTTCCAGCTAGAAACAGAGACTAGACATACAGTTTGAGGCAAAGTCACAAATGTCGTAAGTTCCAAGGTGTGAAATAAAAGGTTTATTAGTCTATGTTAGTAAAAGAAAATACACTGCTGTTAGTATTGTAAAATACAATGCAGAATACAGTACAAGGTGGTAAGATTTTTTTTAGTTTATGTCATAGTTGTTGCACTGCAAGAAAAGCATACCTAGAGGCATTGTTTTGGTAATTCACAGTGTTGTAAAAAAAAAATCTTGAGAAGGGATGTAATGTATTGAGTGAGTATTCGTAGCATCAGAGTGCGTATGACGTCAGGACGGGGAAAAGCGTTTAAAAAAATGGAAGTCTGGTTAATAAAGGTTGGTTGTTCACTCTACACCGGTGTCCGAGTCACATCAATATTACAGTGACTGAAGACGTTATTTAATGGACGCTCGATGTTATGATTTTCGGCAGGTTGTTGACACTTCTCAAGGACTTTTGCCTGCTTGCATTTCTTCACAGAGAGAGGAAGGAGGGGTTATTTGAATGACAGTTGATGCTCAGCACGAGAAGATAAAATAGGAGGTCAGATTATAAACCTCAAACACATGTTCTGGACACTGAATGAGCATTGTTATGCCTGCATAAAAAGTGGGTTTTGAAGGATCGATCAGGAGGATCAATCAGTCGCTCTTGCAGCGGAAAGAGAAAAGGGGTTGACTGGTGGGGAGTTGTCCATGTGTCCACACTTGCCTGTGGATAGCTCCACCACAGAAAACTGGTCCCCTCTGTTAAAGTCACAGTCGGGGACTTCTAAAGGATTTTGAAGGACAACGAGAAGATCAACAGTGTCAACTCACCTGAAAATTCAAATCTCTCCCTCTCTCTCTCCATCACTACTCAAGTCAATACCATGAACTGAACTGAACTGAGCTGAACTTTACTCATCATTGTAACACTCTATCTTTTTACCCCTAGACTTAAAGAAGCTTGGTTTTTCATACATATATTTCCACACTTACTGATATACTTACTTATATATATATATATATAATCATTGCTAACCTGTTTGATTTATCTACATTTATATTACTATATTGCGTAGTTACTAATAAATATTATTAGTTTATAGCAATACTGGACTCCAAAGTTTTTTTCTATTTCTGCTGGTTCTTTATTCCCGTTACAGGGTTTGTGACACCCTCCAGGGCACTTTAGTTTGCACTAGAAGAAACCTGGAATCTTCTCAGAGACAGCTAGGCACTAGATCATGCAATCAACCTCCAAGCTGTAAATCACAGGATCTAACAGTTCCAGAAACATATTTAAAATGAAAAGCAGGTGTAAAAGAAGTGACATAAACAATTTCATGGACAATCAGGAAGATGTCGACTGAGGAGCGTTATATACACTGACGTTGTCTTGATCTCTTTTAGTAGTAAATAAATCAGTAATTTGTGCTGTCCGGCTGTCTTTAGGGGCCAGCCTCCTCCTCTGATAGCTGCACAGTTAAACGATAGCCCCTGGGATAAATTAGGGGTGCTACATTTTTGCACCCTCACATCATTTTGCATGGAAATCACACTATTACTGCTCAACAAATCTTTACAGCCAGTATTTAGTTTTTTGAAGAGATCCAGTTTGGGTCAGCTGGTGTACCAGTAATATTTAGGCACACCCAAAACTATAAAATCCAATTGTTCAGTATATTTGTCATAAACAGAATTTCTGGAAGGTCAGATATTTTCAGTGGGTTACTTATAGACCTACAGATCATAGTGATTTTCCTTTGTTGTGGCTATCAAAAAGTCAAAAATGCAAAGAAAATCACAATTTAAAATTGAATACTGTATTTGGGGAGATATGGATCAATAGCATTGTTTTGTATAGTCTTTCCTTCAGCACTTTAATGAATGTTCATCAAAAATGTGTCACAATATCTGAAATATAATTGATATTAATTTACAAACATATTTTGTAGTTTAGAATCTAGAGACTATCTGTAAAGATATATTGCTGCACTTAAATTATATACAGGATTTAGGAGTAAAAGAATGAATTGTTGTATAACAAACAATACACATAAAAATTGCAGGTGAACGCAGCAGGCCAGGCAGCATCTCTAGGAAGAGGTACAGTCGACGTTTTGGGCCAATTCCCTTCGTCAGGACTAACTGAAAGAGTTAGTAAGAGATTTGAAAGTAGGAGGGGGAGGGGGAGATCCAAAATGATAGGAGAAGACAGGAGGGGGAGGGATGGAGCCAAGAGCTGGACAGTTGATTGGCAAAAGGCATATGAGAGGATCATGGGACAGGAGGCCTAGGGAGAAGGAAAGGAGGAGGGGGGAAGCCCTGAAGATGGCCACTGGGAGATCCTGCTTTCTCTGGTGAACAGAGCGTAGATGTTCAGTGAAATAGTCTCCCAGTCTGCGTCAGGTCTCGCCAATATATAAAAGTCCGCATCCAGAGCACCGGACGCAGTATATCACCCCAGTCGACTCACAGGTGAAGTGTCGCCTCACCTGGAAGGACCAACTGGGGCCCTGAATGGTGGTGAGGGAGGAAGTTTAAGGGCATGTGTAACACTTGTTCCACTTACAAGGATAAGTGCTGGGAGGGAGGTCAGTGGGAAGGGATGGGGGGGTGAATGGACAAGGGAGTCGTGTAGGGAGCGATCCCTGCAGAAAGCAGGAAGTGGGGGGGGAGGGAAAGATGTGCTTAGTGGTGGGATCCCGTTGGAGGTGGCGGAAGTTATGGAGAATTATATGTTGGACCCCGGAGACTCGTGGGGTGGTAGGTGAGGACAAGAGGGACCCTATGCTTAGTGGGGTGGTGGGAGGATGGGGTGAGAGCAGATGTGTGTGAAATGGGAGAGATGCATTTGAGAGCAGAGTTGATGGTGGAGGAAAGGAAGCCCCTTTCTTTAAAAAAGGACATCTCCTTCGCCCTGGAAGGAAAAGCCTCATCCTGAGAGCAGATGCGGCGGAGATGAAACAATTGCAAGAAGGGGATGGTATTTTTGCAAGAGACAGGGCGAGAAGAGGAATAGTCCAGATAGCTGTGAGAGTCCATAGGCTTATAGTAGACATCAGTAGATAAGCTATCTCCAGAGATAGAAAAAGAAAGATCAAGAAAGGAGAGGGAGGTGTCAGAAATGGACCAGGTAAACTTGAGGGCAGGGTGAAAGTTGGAGGCAAAGTTAATGAAGTCAACAGGCTCAGCATGCGTGCAGGAAGCAGCGCCAATGCAGTCGTCTATTAAGTTCCCTGGCCCCCACCGCTTTAATTTAACCATGGATGTCCAGTCGCTATATACTTCCATTCCCCATCAGGAAGGTCTCAAAGCTCTCTGCTTCTTTTTGGATTCCAGACCTAACCAGTTCCCCTCTTCCACCACTTTGCTCCGTCTAGCAGAATTAGTCCTTACTCTTAACAATTTCTCCTTTGGCTCCGCCCATTTCCTCCAAACTAAAGATGTAGCCATGGGCACCCATACGGGTCCCAGCTACGCATGCCATTTTGTTGGTTTTGTGGAACAATCCATGTTCCAGGCCTATACTGGTATCTGTCCCTCACTTTTCCTTTGTTACATCAATGATTGCATTGGTGCTGCTTCCTGCACGCATGCTGAGCTCGTTGACTTCATTAACTTTGCCTCCAACTTTCACCTTGACCTCAAGTTTACCTGGTCCATTTTCGACACCTGGTCCATTTCCGGTGCTCCAGATGTGACCTTTTATATATTGGCAAGACCTGACGCAGGCTGGGAGACTATTTTGCTCAACACCTATGCTCTGTCCACCAGAGAAAGCAGGATCTCGCAGTGGCCACACATTCTAATTCCACGTCCCATTCCCATTCTGATATACCTACCCACAGCCTCCTCTAGTGTCAAGATGAAGCCACACTCAGGTTGGAGGAACAACACCTTATATTCCGTCTGGGTAGCCTCCAACCTGATGGCATGAACATTGACTTCTCTAACTTCCGTTAATGCCCCACTTCCTCTTTGTACCCCATCTGTTATTTATTTATGATTATTATTAATTCTTTTTCTCTCTCTTCTTTTTCTCCCTCTGTCCCTCTCACTCTACTCCTTGCCCATCCTCTGGGCTTCCCCCCTCCCCCTTTCTTTCTCCCTAGACCTCCCGTCCCATGATCCTCTCATATCCCTTTTGCCAATCAACTTTCCAGCTCTTGGCTCCATCCCTCCCGCTCTTGTCTTCTCCTATCATTTTGGATCTCCCCCTCCCCCTCCCACTTTCAAATCTCTTACTAGCTCTTCCTTCAGTTAATCCTGACGAAGGGTTTTGGCCCGAAACGTCGACTGTACTTCTTCCTATAGATGTTGCCTGGCCTGCTGCGTTCACCAGCAACTTTTATGTGTGTTGCTTGAAATTCCAGCATCTGCAGATTTCCTCGTGTTTGAATTGTTGTATAACTCTTTGTTTTTCCTTAATTAAGGAAGTTTGATTAGAAGCTCTATCCTTGATACTTCTCTTACAAAGTAACAAAAAATATATAAATGCAGTACTACTCACTCAGAAGAACAAAATTTAGTTTCAAAGTTCTGCTTGAATTGAAGAAATCATATTTTATTTCCCATTTATGATCACAAATACATTTGATAGATTTCTGGGAAATAAATTTTCCCAATTTCAAGGAATAATTAGGGTAATTATTTATTAAAATCCAGTGGATACAAATGTGCAGTTGCTGGAGAAAAAACTGAGGATCTGAGTGCAAGGGGCAGATGAAATTTTACTCAATTGTATGCTGTATCGAAACTTAGTAATCCCTGGATTCACCTGATTCAGCAGTCAGATCAAAAGGATTCACAATTCACAGAATGGACCAAAATGTGGCCTTGGGTAAGGCAAAGAGACGAGGTACAGTATGTGTTTTATGGTCGATTCTCACTGGTGATCTGACGTGGCAGTTCTGTTGAACTTGTGTTCCCCCAAGCTGGAACACATAATGGTCAAATACTGACCATTCTATTTACCTCAGGAGTTCTCAACCATGATCCTGATGCCAGTTTATATACCACCAATTGTATGCTGTGACAACACTGCATGATGTCATCTGCAGTCATGAAACAGCCCATGCTGATGCATTTCAAATTATAGTTGAAGACTTCAGCCAGGCTTGTTCGAAGAAAATCTGCCCAATTATCACCAGCATATAATCTATAGCACTAGAGGCCCCAACATACTGGACCACTACTATACTAAGATAAGGAATAGCTACTCTACCTTGCCCAGACTGCATTTTGGTAAATTCAATCCCTTGTCTGTTCTCCTACTACCTGCATACAGGCAGAGCCCAAAAACCAAGGCTCCAGTGATTAGGATAACTAAGAGGTGGCTGCAGGAGGCAGAAGAGCTTTGAGTCAGTGGACTGGACCATGTTCAAGCACTCATCTAGGGATCTGAATGACTACATCCTAGTTGTAACAGACTTTATTAAAACTGCTCTAGATGAGTGTGCCTCCATTAAATCATTCAGAGTCTTCCCCAATCAGAAGCCCTGGATCAACCTTGAAATCTGAAATTTGCTAAGGGCCAGGTCAGAGGCATTCAAGTCTGGAGACCAAGAAAGCTACAAGAGGGGCAGGTATGATCTCAGAGCTAAGTGGAGATGCCAGACCAAACTGTAATCAATGAAGGATGCTTGACAGCTGTGGCCGGGCTGAATGCTATCACCTCCAACAAAGTTAAATCAAGTGACACGGGAGGCAGCAGGGTTTCACTTCCAGATGCACTCAATGCCTTCTGTGCTCACTTTGACTAACAGAACATGGAGGAAGTATCATGAACCCCCACATTCCCAAATGATCCTTTGATCTCAGTATCTGGAGCTGACATGCAGGCTGCCTTCAAGAGAGGGTGAATCCATGGAAAGCAACTGGGTAGGATAGGATGCAGTACCTGGCCATGTATTAAATACCTGTGCTGACCAGGCTGACTGCTGTGTTCACTGAGATCTTTAACCTCTCACCTCAGCAGTGTGTAGTACCCACCTGCTTCAAGCAGCCTTCAGTTATGCCAGTGCTCAAGAAGTGTGTGTTGACCTGTCTCAATGACCAGAGCCCTGTTGCAATCATATCCACAGTGATGAAGTGTTTTCAGAGGCTTGTGATGAAACATAAGCGCTCATGCCTAAGAAGTGACTTAGATCCACTTCAGTTTGCCTTCTGGAGCAACAGGTCCACATCAGATGCAACCTCATTGGTTCCTCACTCAATCCAACAGCAAAAATGCACACTGCAGGATGCTCTTTATTGACTACAGCTCAGCATTCAATACCATCATCATTTTTCAAAACTAATCAATAAACTCCAAGACCTTGGCCTCAATACTTCCTTGTGCAATTGGATCCTGTATTTCCTCAGTTGAAGACCTCTGTCGGTTCGGATTAGCAACAACATCTCCTCCACGATCTCCATCAGCACAGGTGCACCGCAGAGATATGTGCTTAGCCCCCTGCTCTACTCACTTTATACCTACGACTGTGTGGCTAAGCACAGCTCCAATGTCACATTCAAATTTGCTCATGACACCACTGTTGTAGACCAAATCAAAGGTGGTGATGAATCAGAGAAATTAAAAATTTGGCTGAGTGGTGTAAGAACAACAACATCTCACTCAATGTCAGCAAGACCAAGGAACTGATTGTAGACTTCAGGAGAGGGAAATCAGAGGTCCCTAGGCCAGTCCTAGGGAGGATAAGAGGTGGAGAGGATTAGCATGTTTAAATTCCTGGGTGTTAATATTTCAGAGCATTTGTCCTGGACCCAGCACACAAGCACATTTGCGAAGAAAGCACAGCAGCGCCTGTATGTCCTTAGGAGACTATGGAGATACTGCATAACATCTAAAACTTTGACGAACTTCTATAGATGTGTAGTGGAGTGTGTATTGGACTGGCAGCCTTGTGGCCTGCCATGGAAACATCAATGCCTTTGAATGGAAATCCTACAAAAGATAATGGATTCAGCCCTGTACATCACAGGTAAAGCCCTTCCAACCACTGTGCACATCTCTGAAATACCGTTGCTGTAAAGCAGCATCTATCATCTGGGACCTCCACATCCAGGTCATGCTCTCATCTCACTGCTGCCATCAGGTAGAAGGTACAGGAGCCTCAGGACTCGCACCACCAGGTTCAAGAACAGTTACTACCACTCACCCATCAGGCTCCTGAATAAAAGGGGATAACTACACTCACTTGCCCATCATTGAGATGTTTCCCACAACCAATCATCTCACTTTAAGGACTCTTTATCTAATTATGTTTTTGTTACTTATTGCTATTTATTTATATTTGCATTTGCACAGTTTATTGTCTTCTGCACTCTGGTTGCTCTTTCTTTGATCCTGTTATGGTTACAGTTCTATAGATTTGCTGGGTACGTGCACAAGAAAGTGAATCTCAGAATTGTAAGTGGTGACATATATGTACTTGATAATAACATTTACTTTTACTTTGACTTTGATTGTATAAAATTTAGACAGGAATTTAAGAGAGGAAATTGGAAAATGTTCTAAAAATCAAAATAATTAATGACAGCTTAGTTAATCTATTCTGTAAATTTATGTTAATGGATATTTTATCATCTATGATGACACATTGGAAGAATTAATTGCATAGGCAGCTGCTGAATCTCCAAGGCGTGTAAGCGGTGTCAAATTAATTTTAAGTAATTGCGCTGTCAAATGTAAAACCACAAATTATAGTTAATATATTTTAAATAAGAAAATTATTATTATTGCTGTTTGTTATCAATCGGAACATAAATTATCTGTTAATAAACTTACAAATTTGAATCATGATCAGGTCAAACATGTTTCATGTGAAGATGTCTCTGAAATAATGCAGATTGCCTATCTTTCCTGTAAAAATTTGGTGTCATTGTTTTAATGTAGAAACACGAGTAGTTGTACGAGTTACCTAAATTGGCACACTTAATACCCCAGAGCAGCAGTGTTCTGATGAACAAGGCTTTTTTTGTGATACTCTAAGGACGTCTTGTCGGTCAGAGACTAACCTGTGTGCTGCAACTAAAGATTCTCATTGAGCAGTACAGCATTTATGGGTTCTTTGTTACCTCATAAGGAAAGTAGCAAGGACAGAACTGCTAAACAACCTTCCTTTCTTAATGAAAAACACCCAACTAATGGTTGACACAACAATCTGTCTGCATAGTGCACATAGCCTTAAAGATATATGTACACTTTATAGACATAATACAGGTTCCCTGTAAAAAAAAATGAACAAATCCATATTACCAGGGATCATCTATATACATTGCATCATATTAAATATAATCTATGGTCGGATGCTTCCAGGATGCTGCATCGGCAAGTTTGCGGTGCTGGAGGTTCACCGTCTGCATGAGATGATGGGACTTTCGAGAGACTTTGAGACTTTTTACTGTGCCTACAATCTGTTCTTTATCAATTACGGTATTGCTTTGCACTGTTGTAACTATATGTTATAATCATGTGGTTTTTGTCAGTTTTTCAGTCGGTTTGTCATGTGTTTCTGTGATATCATTCTGGAGAAACATTGTATCATTTCTTAATGCATGCATTGCTAAATGACAATAAAAGAGGACTGCGTGTCCTCATAACCTAATCTAATCTAATCTAATGTTAATAATGCATAACAAAATGTGTGTAAATGGTAAAAAGAAATGATATGTATGATAAATTAAATCAGTCCACACGTTTTCTCATTCTCTCTGATCTTCTTTACAACAAAGGAGACTTTGTTTCTCTTGGTGTCTGCTCTAGAGCATTTGTTCCAGTTACTTACCTCAACCTGGAGCTGTGTTCCATCCACCTGATTTCATGTCTCTGGTTCTTCATGTCCCATGTCCTGCTCAGTCATTTTTCAGCCAGATAAGCAATCCTGTAACTTGATCTTAGGCTCTGCCTGTGCAAAATGTTCTCAGTCATCATCTTCCATCATTGTGAAACTTCACCAATCACCTGTTTTACACCTTTATAGTTCCTCATCCTCCTACATCTTTGTTGACAGTAAATGGATTTGACAGCATTACTGATTCAAAGGAGGGGCTGGTAGACAACATGACTACTCCATGAGTCAGTGCACTGAACGCTGTGGCCCTTCTGATACTGAGTCCATACTACAAATAGCTGCACTGCCAATGCAGAGTACAATTTCTCCACTGACATCAGTATTCCCATTGAATTGGCCGTGATCACTCCATGTATCATCCAAAGCACCTAACTTCATTCAGAATATGCAAGAATCTGCAAAAAGGTGCCACATTTTCCCAGCGGAGATGCTTTGGACAAATATTCAAATAGTAACTCATCTATAGGCTATGTCCAGTCAGGACAATCATTTATTTTAAAAGTAATCTTATAGCTGTTCAAGGTGTACAGGAGTGGCATAGATCAGCTGGCTGAGTGGTGTTGCAACAGCCACCTTGTATTCAACATCAGTAAGACCAAGGAATTGATTGTGGACTTCAGGAAGCCAAAGTTGAAGGAACAGGCAACAGTCCTCATAGAGTAACAAGCAGTAGTAAATCAAGGCAACTGAACTTGCTGTTGTTTTGCCACTCATCTGAGAGACTTCTTCAGTTCTAGTCCATGGTGAGTAATCTTCTGGTTAGTAAACTCTGTGAGTTGTTTAAAGGTATAGCAATCACATGAGGGTCATTAAGAGTCATAGAGATAATGAGAGGGTCATTACTATTATCATTGCATGAATGGAGGTGTGAACTGTTGTAGAGATGCTGGGGTAAAGATGTTAGGACTACATTGTCAATAGCTGATAGGTGGTGTTGTAAACCATCCCCTCTATTCAGCAATGGGTTTTACAATGTAGTCCTATATTTTTACCTACATCTTAACAACCCTCATGTGATTGCTATACCTTGAAACAACTCACAGCGTTTATAAGCTGGAAAACTACCCACCATGGATTAAAACTAAAAAAGCCTCTGGATGACTGGTGAAACACCTGCTCAACAACACAGCAAGTCCACTTGCCTTGATTCATTACTGCTTGATATACAATGACCTGGATGATTGAGAACCTTCATAGACATAATCCCCATAGAGGACCTTCAGTGGAAAGGATGAGCATTTTCAAGTTCTTGGGTGGACAATATCTCTGAAGATCTATCTTGGGCCGAATACATTGATACAATTACAAAGAAGGCACAACAGCATCTGTACTTCATTTGGAGTCTGAGGAGACGTGGTATGTCACTAAAGATTGTCAGAAATTTCCAGAGATGTACCACAGAAAACATTCTGGCTGATTGCGTTACCATTTGGTATGGAGGGACCACTGCATAAGATTGGAAAAAGCTGCAGGAAGTTGGAAATGCAACCAGCTCCATCATGAGCACTAGCCTCCCAAGCATAGAGCACACCTTTACAAGGCCATGCCTCAATGAGACAGCATCCATCAGTAAGGAATCCAATCACCCAGGACATGCCCTCTTCTATTTGCTACCATCAAGGAGGAGATACTGGACCCTGAAAAAAACACACGCAATGTTTCAGGCACAGCCGGTATCCAGTATCAGATTTCTGAATTGTCCATAAACTATTATATACTAAATCACTATATATACTTATTTTTTATTGTAGTTTATAGTTTTTTATTATGTATTTCAATGTATTACTGCCACAAAACACCAAATTTCATGACATATGCCAGTGACATTAAAGGTGATTTTGATTTAGTTGACATGCTGCAAACTGGCATTAATCACCTTTATGAAACACTCATCAATAAGATCTCCACAATGTTTGCAGCATCTCATTTTGTTGATCACCCATCTATATCTGCATTCCACCCCTCTGATCCAACAGTTTCTCCCTAATGATGCTTGTTGTGACCACCTGACATGATGCCATAGATGAAAGAGGTACCATTATTTTGTAGTCCTCCAGTATCCCACTTCATACTAAACAGTCTCGGAATTTGAGCATCAATCCCAACGAGGAGGCCATCCTAAATTTCCTCTCAAATGTCAAACAGAATTTTTCTGAATTTTCTTCACAACCAGTCTGATCTTGTAGCATCACATTTAACAAGGTCTTGAAACTGCGAGTGATTTCCTGTGTGTTTGATTGTACGTACCAAGTGCACAGCTCACTGAAATTCATGAAGGTACTGCGTCAAAATATCTCATCAAATTCCTTAATAAATCCACATAACAGACATCATTCATGGTTTTGCTGCTTGCAAATTTGTTAGCATTTTATAAGTCTTCAGTTCCACCTCTGCAAATAGTAATGCCTCTTTCTTTTCACATAAGACCATACTGATTTTATATACAGTACTCCACCATGACCACTGCAATGTAATTTGCTATCAGGGACATGAATACCCATTTCATGTGCAAACAAACAGCAGTAATTGTCCAGCTCATCAATGTATCCACTATGTTCACCACTTGCCATCATGGAGACGGTCATACATTCATAGAGCACTGAAACTGTTATTTTGTCTAATCTCATTGACCTGCACCTGGCCCACAGCCCTTCATGCTGCTTCCATTCAAGTATTTCTCTGAAATTCTCTTAAATATTGCAATCAAACCTGCATCTACCACTTCTGCTGGCAGGTCATTCCACATTCTCACCATCCTCTGAGTGAAGGTGTTTCTCCTCAGTATTCTCCTTAGTATTTCACCTTTCACTCTAAATCTATAATCAATTTTTCTAGTCTCACCCAACCTCAAGTAAATGCCTACTTGCATTTACCCTATCTATCATCATCATCAGCTGCCATGCCCAGTTTGAGCTTTGACTGCCTTGGCCCCACGCACTCCTATTTCGGGTCAAGTGGATCAATTCATTGGTATTCATTTCCAGTTCTCTGGCTGCTGTCTCCATCAACGTTTGTCTTTGTCTTCCTCTTTTTTCCTTCCCTTCAAGCTTTCCCATAATTTCCGTGCATTCTAACTCCTCTTTCCTAATCACATGTTCAATAAAGTTACATTGCCTTTTCATGATCTCATACATTATTTCTCTTTTTGTGTTTGCTCTATTCATGACATTCTCATTAGATATTCGTTACGTCCATGATATTCTTTGCATCCTTCCCAAAAACCACATCTCTGCTGCTTCAATTCGTTTCCTCGTTACTAGATATTGTCCAACATTCTATACCCGATCTATACCCCTCATAATTTTGCATACCTCTATCAAATCTCCCCTAATTTTCCCACATTCCAGGGAAGAAAGTCCTAACCATTTCAATCTTCCCCTATAGCTCAGATCCTCAAGTCCCAGTAATGTCCTTGTAAATTTTTTCTGCACTCTTATGATCTTATTTATATCTTTCCTTTAGATAAGTGACCAGAACTCTAAATTTTCTCACATTCAACATAACACCCTGAATCCTGTACTCAATACTATGATTTAGGAAGGCCAATGTGCCAAAAGCTCTCCTTATGACCCTATCTTCCTATAATCCTATTTTCAAGGAATTATGGACCCATAGTCCCAGATCCCTTTCTTCTACCACACTTCAGTCCATCTACCTCAACAACAGGTATATCACTTTGGATTCTGTGGAGTGGGGGGGGGGTGGGTGGAATAACCTAGCAGAGGAAAGTCACAGTGGTTGGATCTCTGCCTCTGCGACTCAGAAGGGAAGGGGGGAGAAGAGGTGAGCTGTGGTGATAAGGGATTCATTAGTTAGGGGAACAGAAAGGAGGTTCTTTGGATGAGAATGAGATTCCCAGGTGATATGATAGCTCCTGGATGCCAGGATCCGAGACATCTCAGATCGAGTCCTCAGCATTCTTAAGTGGGAGGGCGAACAGCCGGAGATCGGGGTCCACATAGATACCAATGACATGGATAGGATGAGTGATGAGGTTCTGCAAAGTAAGTTCAGGGAATTAGGTGTTAAGTTAAAGGGCAGGACCTCCAGGGTTGTGATATCAGGATTGCTATCTATACCACATATATGCCCTGAAATAGGAAGATTATACAATTTAACATGTAGCTAGGGAGTTAGCGTAGGAGAGAGGGCATAAAATTTTTGGATCATTGGGGTCTCTTCTAGGGAAGGTGGGATCTGTACAGAAGAGACAGTTTGCACCTGAAATAGAAGGGAATTAATATCGTAGTGGGAAGGTTTTCTAATCCTGAATGGGGATGAGAACCAGAGTGCCCGAACAGTTAGTGGAGAGACTGTGGAGACAGATGTTGTTAAGACCTCAGATAAAGCCTGGAATCAAAAGTTTGAGCATGATGCGACCCATGTCCTGAGTTGCATATATTTCAATGCAAAAGTATAGGAAAAGAGGACAAGCTCAGGGCATGGATCAACACCTGGGATTATGATGTTGTAGCCATTAGTGAGACTTGGTTGCAGGAGGGGCAGGACTAGCAGCTCAATATTCTAGGATCTCATTGTTGTAAACGTGACAGAGCCAGAGGGAGTAAAGGAGGAGGGGAGGCTTTACTAGACAGGGAAAATGTCACGACATTGCTTCATCAGGACAGAATGGAGAACTTATCTATTGAGGTTTTATGGATAGAACTGAGATATAAGAAAGGTATGATCACATTACTAGGGCTATATTACAGACCATTCAGTAGTCCTAGAGATTTAGAGGAACAAATTTTAAGAGAGATAGCAGACGGTTGCAAGGCACATAAGGTTATAATAGTAGGTGCTTTTAACTTTCCACATATTGTCTGGGACTCACATACTATAAAAGGACTAGAGTTTGTCAAATGTGTTCAGAAAAGTTTCCTTAATCAGTACATAGAAGTCCCAACGAGATAGTGTGCGGTACTGGATCCGCTATTATGGAATGAGACAGGGCAGGTGACAGAAGCTTGAGTAGGGAAACATTTTGCATGCAGTGACCACAATGTCATTAGTTTCAAAGTAAATATGCAAAAAGATAGGTCTGATCCACGGGTTAAGATTCTAAGTTGGAGAAAGAGCTATTTTGATGGTATCAGAAAGGATCTGGCAAGTGTGGATTGGGACAGGCTGTTTTCTGGCAAAGGTGTACTTAGTAAGTGAGAGGCCTTCAAAAGCAAAATCTTGAGAGTTAAAAGCCTGTTTCTGCCTGTCAGAATAAAAGGTAAAGATAGCAAATGTGGGGAACCTTGTTTTTCAAGAGATCTTCAGACCCTGGTTAAGGAAAAAAAAGGTGCATAGCAGATATAGTCAGATAGGAATAGATGAGGAGCTTTTATGGAGTATAGCAAATGCAAGAGAACACTAAAGAAAGAAATGAGGAGGGCTAAAAGAAGGCATAAAGTTGCTCTAGCAGTCAAGGTGAAGGAGAATCTTAAAGGATTCTATCGATATGTTAAGAGCAAAACATTGCAAGGGACAAAATTGGTTCTCTGGTGTATCATATGTTAATCCATGTATGGAGCCAAAACAAATGGGGGAGATCTTAAAGAACAAACTTGCATCTGTATTTACTCAGGAGACAGACACAGAGTCTACAGAAGAGAGGCAAAGCGGCATCAACTTCTAGGGCCGTCTACAGATTACAGAGGAGGAGGTGCTTGCTGTCCTGAGGCAAATAAGGGTGGATAAATCTCCAGAGCCTGACATGGTGATGCCTTGGATCTGATGGGAGGAAAGTACAGACATTGCCGAGGTCTGAACAGAAATATTTATATCATCCTTAACAACAGGAGAGTTAGCAAAGGATTGGAGGATAGCAGTTTAAGAAAGGCTCTAAACATAAAGCAGGAAATTATAGGCCAGTGAGTCTGACATCAGTAGTGGGAAGTTTATAATAGGGTATTCTAAGGGACAGGGTATATAAGTACTTGGATAGACATGGACTGATTGACAATAGTCAACGGGAGTTCAGTGAAACCATCTCTCACTGCTCCCCATCTGTGATTTCTTCGGCTCTTCAACTTTTCGACCAGACTTTGACTCAAACTCACTATCACTTATGGATGTCCAGTCCCTATATACTTCCATCCCCCATCAGGAAGGTCTCAAAGCTCTACGCTTCTTTTTGGATTCCAGACCTAATCAGTTCCCCTCTACCACCACTCTGCTCCGTCTAGCAGAATTAGTCCTTACTCTTAATAATTTCTCCTTTTGCTCCTCCCATTTCCTCCAAACTAAAGGTGTAGCTATGGGCACCCATATGGGTCCTAGCTATGCCTGCCTTTTTGTTGGGTTTGTGGAACAATCTATGTTCCGTGCCTATTCTGGTATCTGTCCCCCACTTTTCCTTCGCTACATCGACGACTGCATTGGCGCTGCTTCCTGCACGCATGCAGAACTCGTTGACTTTATTAACTTTGCCTCCAACTTTCACCCTGCCCTCAAGTTTACCTGGTCCATTTCCGACACCTCCCTCCCCTTTCTAGATCTTTCTGTCTCTGTCTCTGGAGACAGCTTATCCACTGATGTCTACTATAAACCTACTGACTCTCACAACTATCTGGACTAATCCTCTTCTCACCCTGTCTCTTGCAAAAACGCCATCCCCTTCTCGCAATTCCTCCGTCTCCGCCGCATCTGCTCTCAGGATGAGGCTTTTCATTCTAGGACGAGGGAGATGTCTTCATTTTTTAAAGAAAGGGGCTTCCCTTCCTCCACTATCAACTCTGCTCTTAAACGCATCTCCCCCATTTCACGTACATCTGCTCTCACTCCATCCTCCCACCACCCCACTAGGAATAGGGTTCCCCTGGTCCTCACCTACCACCCCACCAGCCTCCGGGTCCAACATATTATTCTCCGTAACTTCCGCCACCTCCAACGGGATCCCACCACTAAGCATATCTTTCCCTCCCCGCCTCTCTCTGCATTCCGCAGGGATCGCTCCCTACACAACTCCCTTGTCCATTCGTCCCACCCATCCCTCCCCACTGATCTCCCTGCTGGCACTTATCCGTGTAAGCGGAACAAGTGCTACACATGCCCTTACACTTCCTCCCTTACCACCATTCAGGGCCCCAAACAGTCCTTCCAGGTGAGGCATCACTTCACCTGTGAGTCGACTGGGGTGATATACTGCGTCCGGTGCTCCCGATGTGGCCTTTTATATATTGGTGAGACCCGACGCAGACTGGGAGACCGCTTCGCTGAACATCTACGCTCTGTCCGCCAGAGAAAGCAGGATCTCCCAGTGGCCACACATTTTAATTCCACATCCCATTCCCATTCTGACATGTCTATCCACGGCCTCCTCTACTGTAAAGATGAAGCCACACTCAGGTTGGAGGAACAACACCTTATATTCCGTCTGGGTAGCCTCCAACCTGATGGCATGAACATTGACTTCTCTAACTTCCGCTAGGCCCCACCTCCCCCTCGTACCCCATCTGTTACTCTTTTTAATGCACACATTCTTTCTCTCACTCTCCTTTTTCTCCCTCTGTCCCTCTGAATATACCTCTTGCCCATCCTCTGGGTCACCCCCCCCCGTCTTTCTTCCCGGACCTCCTGTCCCATGATCCTCTCGTATCCCCTTCTGCCTATCACCTGTCCAGCTCTCGGCTCTATCCCTCCCCCTCCTGTCTTCTCCTATCATTTTGCATCTCCCCCTCCCCCTCCAGCTTTCAAATCCCTTACTCACTCTTCCTTCAGTTAGTCCTGACGAAGGGTCTCGGCCTGAAACGTCGACTGCGCCTCTTCCTATAGATGCTGCCTGGCCTGCTGCGTTCACCAGCAACTTTGATGTATGTTGCTTGAATTTCCAGCATCTGCAGAATTCCTGTTGTTTGACAATAGTCAGCATGGCTTTGTGTGTTGTAGGTCATGTCTAACCAACCACACAGAGTTTTTTGAGGAAGGTACTAGGAAAGTGGATGAAGGCAAGGCAGTGGATGTTGTCTAAATCGACCTTAGCAAGGCACTTGACAAGGTACCACATGGGAGGTTAGTCAAGAAGGTTTCGGCACTTGGCCTTGAAGCTGAGGTAGTAAATTGGATTAGACATTGGCTTTGTTGGAGAAACCAGAGAGTGGTAATAGAAGTTGCCAGTGAATGTAGTCGGCTGAAAGGGAGAGGAAAGTATGTCAGCACTCGGGCTGCAAACCCAGCCATAACCCTGATCCCTCATCTCCCAGAGGCCGGCCTCGGCTCACGTTCCAGACAATGAGTGAGCTAGGTGGTGATCTGTCAGGCTTTTCAAATGGTTCTGCGGGTCAAGTTATTGTTCAGCACGGACTTGAAGGGCCGAGATGGCCTGTTTCCGTGCTGTAATTGTTATATGTTCTATATAGATGGTTGCCTTCCTGACTGGAGGCCTGTGACTAGTAGAGTTCCACAGAGAACGGTGCTGGGTCCGTTGTTTGTCATCAATACCAATAATATGGATGATAATATAGTTCACTAGATCAGCAAATTTGCAGATGACACCAAGATTGGGAGTATAGTGGACAGTAAGGACAGCATTGATGACTTGCAGAGGGATCTGTATCTGCTGGAAAAATGGGCTGAAAAATGGCAGATGGAATTTAATCAGTAGGCCCAACCAGGGTAGATCTTACACAGTGAATGGTAAGGCACTGAGGAGTGTGGTAAAACAAGGGGATTCGGGAATATTGATCCATAATTCATTGAAAGTGGTGTCGCAAGTAGATAGAGTTGTAAATAAAGCTGTTGGTACACTGGCCTGCATAAATCAAAGTATTGACCACAGGAGATGGGATATTACGTTAAAGTTGTATGAGATGTTGGTGAGGCCTAATTTGGAATATTGTGTGCAGTTTTCGTCACCTACTTACAGGAAAGATGTAATTAATGTTAAAAGAGTACAGAGAAAATTTACAAAGATGTTATTGGATCTGGAGGACCTGAGTTATAAGGAAAGATTGAAAAGATTAGAACTTTATTCTAGAACATAGAAAATTGAGAAGGAGATTTAAAAGAGGTATACAAAATTATGAGAGGTATAGATAGGGTAAATGCGAGCAGGCTTTTTCCACTGAGGTGGGAGTACAACCAGGGGTCATGGGTTAAGGGTGAAAGATGAAAAGTTTAAAGGGAACATGAGGGGAAACTTCTTCACTTGCTCAGAAGGATGTGAGAGAGTGGAACGAGCTGCCAGCACAAGTGGTGCATGCGAGGTTGATTTCAATGTTTAAGTGAAGCTTGGATAGGTGCATGGATGGTAAGGGTATGGAGAGCTATGGTCCTGGCACAGATCGATGGGAGTAGGCAGTTTAAATGGTTTCCACATTGTCAATATGGGCCGAATGGCTTGTTGCTGTGCTGTACTTCTGTATGACTGTGACTCCTCAGTTCCCTGCCATTCACTGTGTAAGTCTTACACTGGTTTGTCCTCCTAAAATGTAACACCTCAAACTTATTAGCATTAAGTTACTTCCACCCATGTTTCAGCCCATTTTTCCAGCTGGTCCGGACCCTGCTGCAAGCTGTGATAGCCTTGCTCGTTCTCCACTACGCCCCTAGTTCTGGTGTCATCCGCAAATATGCTAATCAGTTTGCCACATTATCATTCAAATCATTAATATAGATTTCAAACAACAATGCACTTCCCAACATTGTATTTCATTTGCAATTTTCTTGCCCATTCTCCTAATCTGTCTAAGTCCTTCTGCATCCTACCTGTTTCCTCAGCACTACCTGCTCCTCCATCAATCTTCGTATCACCTGCAAACTTAGCAACAAAGCCATCTATCCCATCATCTAAATCATTTATATACAGCGTAAAAAGTGGTCCAAACACAGACTCCTGCAGAACACCACCAGTCATTGGCAGCCAACCAGAAAAAAGATCCTTTTATTCCCACTCGCTGACTCCTACAAATCAGCCAATGCTCTAGCATGTTATTAACTTTCCTGTAATACCATGAGCTCTTAACTTGGTAAGCAGACTTGTGTGTGGCACCTTGTCAAAGGCCTTCTGAAAGTCCAAATATACAACATCCTCTGCGTCAACTTTATCTAGCCTACTTGTAATCTCCTCAAAGAATTCCAACAGGTTCATCAGGCAGGATTTTCCCTGAAGGAAACCATGCTGACTTTTTCCTATCTTGTCCAGTGTCATCCATTATCTCATCCTTAACAATTGACTCTAACATCTTCCCACCCACTGAGGTCAGGCTAACTGGTTATAATTTCCTTTCTGCTGCCTTCCTCCTTTCTTAAAGAGTGGAGTAACATTTGCAATTTTCCAGTCTTCTGGAACCATGCCAGATTCCAATGATTTTTGAAAGATTATTTCTAATGCCACCACAATCTAAAACCACCTCTTTCAGAACCCTAAGATGCAGTTCCTCTGGTCAAGGTGACTTATGTACCTTTAGGTCTTTCAGGTTTTTGAGGTTACTAAACTCCAACATACACGGATAGCAAGTAATTAAAAGGCTAAATTCATGCTCATGTTATCAAATTAATGGACCTGTCTGGCTGCTGCTGTGTTACATAGCCACCAGTTTAATTCTCAGAAGTGGGTAGAGTGCCCAAGTGTACACTGTAATACTTAAAAGGGATTGCTTTTAATAAATCATTCAGATCACTTTACCAAAACAAAAATACTTCCCTAGTGGTTGAGAGGCTGAACCAGCTGGCAGGAGAATTCAAATCTACTGATCAAAGTCCCAGGATAAGGAACGGTGCTTATGGGAATTAGCTAAGGAAACACTCCTATCATTTCAAGATGAGTGAACTGTTGAAATTTTCTAGTCCTGTCATGGTCCGGTCTGTGAAGTCCGCATTCTGATTCACGGACCGGTCCATTGATCCTTATTCCATTTTCCTGGTTTTCCCTTGTTCTGTTGGTCCCTAATTGAGGCACATGATTCTCATTTTGGGCTGGCTACATAAACAGCTCCTGGGTTCAGCTTCAGTTGCTAGACTGTTCCCTCCAGCTTCCTCCTGAAGCCTTGTCTGAAGCCTTTGCCTGCAACTTCTGCCTGAAGACCTGCCTGCAATCTCGCCTGCGTCCTCGCCTGTATCGCTGTCAAGTTGTACCACCGGAGCAAGACCAGAGTGTTGTTGTGTCTAGATAAGGAACTGTCTATCGTTGTTTGGAACTGTCTCTGTGTCCACGCCTTCGCTAGGTAGGTCCGGCCGTTTGCTGCTACCTTGTGTTGGGAACCGTCTCGTCGTGTTCAGCATTCTGTGTATGAGTCCCGGCCCTACATTCTATTTCCAAGGAGGGGTCCCGACTCTGTGTTCTGCGTTCCTGTTTCCCAAGACCAAGGCTGAGCTTCGTGTCGTCATCCAGTTCTGGTCCCGCATCCTGCCCAGGAGTCCCGTGTCCTGCTGTCACGTCTTGTCCTCACCTAGAGCCCGAGTCAAGAC
This sequence comes from Mobula hypostoma, assembly GCF_963921235.1. NCBI lineage: Eukaryota > Metazoa > Chordata > Chondrichthyes > Myliobatiformes > Myliobatidae > Mobula > Mobula hypostoma. The sequence goes on along the minus strand of NC_086103.1, from coordinate 64,019,090 downwards.
CCAGGTTCCGGGTCCCTGTCCAGTCTCTGGCTCAGAGTCCTTGTCCAGGTTCCAAGTTCCTTGTTCCTCATCCAGGTCCTGCTTTCCTAGTCTAGTCCTAGCCCAGGCTCTGTATCCTAGTCTCGTCCAGGGCCTGTGTCTTGTCCAGCATCATTTCTTCCCCACTTCCCTTGCTTTCTCGACATACTTAGTCCTGTTCCTTGTACTTTAGTGTCTGTCTCTTGCATTTGGGTCTACTCCCAGTGCCCCCCTCCCTGTATGACAATTCCAGTGAGTAGTGCAGATTCAGTTCGAACATGTTCAGGACTTTGATTCTTAAATTTATGTGTATTAAGAGAATTGATGGAAATCTGAACCAGTTAGGCATACTGATAAGAGAAACAAAGTTAATATTTCAATTTGAAGACCTTTGTTTTCATAAATGCTGCCTGATGCATTGACTATTTCCAACGTTTTCTGGTTTTGTTTCAGACTTCTAACATCTTCCTTTAAATTTCCATTTGAGTATAACCACATTATTTTCCTTAATGTTAATTAGGAAGAGGAACATAAAGAAGTTTTTCTCTTTGTGATCATAATCCCTCACACTCTACATTGCACATACAGAAAAATTAGCCAAGGATGGATTTGAAGATACCAAACCACCTAACCCATACACCAACACAAGTTACTTATAAACAGAAGCTTCTTTGGGTAAGATACCAATGGGCATCCTGCTTCTCGGGTTTGTATCTGAGGAAAAATAAATGGTTTCATATTGGAGAAATAAAGGACGAAATAGCTGTTTTTGTTAATTCCCCAGAGCCCATTCATTCAGATCATCACACCAGTGATCATTTTGCAATAAAATTTGCATGATTTCTTTATATTTTTAATATGTATCATTAAGAAATAATGTCATTCGGATTCCCGGAAAATTGTAACAGTTGTTATTTTTTTATATAAATCCACTTCCTTTCAATATATCAAAACAGATTTCAGCAAGGTTTCTGGAGTTCCATAAATTAATTTTCTTTAAAGGATGTTTGTTGGCTGACCAAAAGTGTAATTAATTATAGAACAGAGAACATAGAACAGTATAGCACAGGCTCAGGCCATTTATTTCACAATATTGTGCCAAACAAAATTTATAATGAAATGGCCAACTAAACTAATCCTTATCCCTGTACAGTATGCATATCTTTTTATTCTCTGCAGGTTTATGGGCCTATCTAAAAGCCTCTTGAATGCCTCTATTGTATTTGTCTCTACCACCACCAGCAAGTATACTGAATGGATTTTGAACGACTCTTCTTAAACCCCTCCGCCTTCCTTAACTCAGCTGCATTCTCAAGGACCCCAGTCGATTTATTGGTCGATGGCTTTAGTTCTCTCATATCCAAATTGACTGCTCTTAATTCTGCCTTGTTTCTTTGAATGAGAATTAATAGGATTCTAAGACCCATGAGACAAGAACTTCATTTACCAAATAAAACAGTCAAGGCTGATAAAAGAAATTACAGATAATGTAAAGCCAAAAGAAAGTACAAACGTACATTGAAAAATTCAATGGATAGAAACCCAGGAATCAGAAAAAAAAGAGAACAGTAATAAATTAAGTAAGAACTACAAAAAGATACCTTGCAAGGAATATAAAGATGAACTCAAAGATTTTATACTTGAAGATAAAGTGAACAAAATTAATCCTTTAAGTATACAGTGACAATACAAATGAATATGAGGAAGCTAGCAGACTTGTTAAAAAACTAACTTGGCCTGGATTTAACTTTGTGAGCAATTGGTTTCAGAACAGTCATTCAATGACAGTGCACTGGGAAGTTACCACCAACCTTTCAGCTTTCGGGCAGGATATTTGTAAACATTATTCTTCAGAAGACCATGGGCCAATTTCAACTTGTTAGTAACTTATCAATGTCAATTTTTTTTTGAATTTAGAATTTTAACTCATAAAGTACAGTATTCTTAAGTTTCTAGAAATTTGTTAGTTAACACAAGAACTCTGTCAAATTAGAGGTGGATTGTTAATGAGGCGAGTGTGTAGTGATTTTCTTGTGTGATCCTCAAAAAGTTTGTGATAATAAGTTATACAGAAAATTATAGGGCAATATTTCATCTGGAAATAATATTGCAAATTTTGAAAGTTTACAAAATTTGGAGATGAGCATTTGTGTACAGCAACTCATAGTACTTCACAGTCATGCTAGCATGGGTGTTGCTTCTAGTATAGTATTTGGAGTTTTAAACTGACTGTGAGATCACATATCTGCTTTCCTTCCTAACATATAAGCAGGTAAATGCTGTGGCTTCACCAAGTTCCATCTCATTTGGGATTCTATTAAATGGTCATAAGCCATCTCTTGAAAGCAATGATCTAACCTGCTGCATGCTTAATGTAGTTTCAATTATTCATATAATTTTCTGGCATTGAATTCAGTTTCACTAATGCCTTATAAGGTTTTAGCTTTACATTCTTGCTTTTATATTCTAATCTCCTCAAAATAAATGCTAACATTGCATTTGCCTTCCTTACAACCAACTCAACCTGCATGTTAACCTTTAGGGAATCCTGCATGAGGACTCCCAGGTCCCTTTGCACCTCTGATTTGTAAATTTTCTCTCCATTTAGAAAATAGTCTACTCCTTTATTCCTACCGAAGTGCATGGCCCTGTTTCATCAGTACTACCTGCCCCTCCACCTATCTTTTATCATCTGCAAAGCCACCAATTCCATCATTCAAATCATTGACATTCAATGCAAGAAGAAGCAGACCCAACACTGATTCCTGTGGAACACCACTATTCACTGGCAGCCAACCAGAAAAGGCTCTTTGCTTCCTGCCAGTCAGCCAATCTTCTGTCCATACAAGTATCTTTCCTGTAACACAACGGGCTCTTACCTTGTTAAGCAGCCTCATGTGTGGCACCTTGCAAAAGACATCTGAAATCCAAGTAAGCAACATCCCTGACTCTCCTTCATCTATCCTGCCTGTATCCCTTAAATACTTCCAACAGATTTTTCAGTAAAGGTTTTCCCTTCAGGAAACCATGCTGACTTTGACCTATTTTATCATGTGTCTCCAAGTACCATGAAATGTCATCCATCCTCCCTTTAGAATTCTTCTCCATCATGCACCTTCCCAACTGACCCCAGAAACTTCAGCTATTGTTGTGCTATCGTCATTCCAACTAGAGTCCCCTTCCAATCAATGCTGGCCAGCTCCTCTCTCATGCCTCTGCAATTTCCTTTACTCCACTATATATAGGCATCTGTTAGTCACATGAGACCATGGATTTTTCCTTGGAAAGTTTTCAGGGTGCAGGCCTGGGCAAGGTTGTATGGAAGATGGGCAGTTGCCCATGCTGCAAGTCTCCCCTCTCCTCGCCACCGATGTTGTCCAAGAGAAGGGCATTAGGACCCATAGAAACCATAGAAAGCATAGAAACTACAGCACAGAAACAGGCCTTTTGGCCCTTCTTGGCTGTGCCGAACCATTTTCTGCCTAGTCTCACTGACCTGCACACGGACCATATCCCTCCATACACTTCCTATCCATGAATCTGTCCAATTTATTCTTAAATGTTAAAAAGGAACCCGCATTTACCACCTCGTCTGGCAGCTCATTCCATATTCCCGCCACTCTCTGTGTGAAGAAGCCTCCTTTAATGTTCCCTTTAAACTTTTCCCCCTTCACCCTTAACCCATGTCCTCTGGTTTTTTTCTCCCCTTGCCTCAGTGGAAAAAGCCTGCTTGCATTCACTCTATCTATACCCATCATAATTTTATATACCTCTATCAAATCTCCCCTCATTCTTCTATGCTCCAGGGAATAAAGTCCTAACCTATTCAACCTTTCTCTGTAACTGAGTTTCTCAAGTCCCAGCAACATCCTTGTAAACCTTCTGTGCACTCTTTCAACCTTATTTATATCCTTCCTGTAATTTGGTGACCAAACTGAACATAATACTCCAGATTCAGCCTCACCAATGCCTTATATAACCTCATCATAACATTCCAGCTCTTATACTCAATACTTTGATTAATAAAGGCCAATGTACCAAAAGCTCTCTTTACGACCCTATCTACCTGTGATGCCACTTTTAGGGAATTTTGTATCTGTATTCCCAGATCCCTCTGTTCCACTGCACTCCTCAGTGCCTTACCATTAACCCTGTATGTTCTACCTTGGTTTGTCCTTCCAACGTGCAATACCTCACACTTGTCTGTATTAAACTCTATCTACCATTTTTCAGCCCATGTTTCCAGCTGGTCCAAGTCCCTCTGCAGGCTCTGAAAACCTTCCTCACTGTCTACTACACCTCCAATCTTTGTATCATCAGCAAATTTGCTGATCCAATTTACCACATTATCATCCAGATCATTGATATAGATGACAAATAACAATGGACCCAGAACTGATCCCTGTGGCACACCACAAGTCACAGGCCTCCACTTGGAGAAGCAATTCTCTACGACCACTCTTTGGCTTCTTCCACTGAGCCAATGTCTAATCCAATTTACCACCTCTCCATGTATACCTAGCAACTGAATTTTCCTAACTAACCTCCCATGCGGGACCTTGTCAAAGGCCTTACTGAAGTCCATGTAGACAATATCCACTGCCTTCCCTTCATCCACTTTCCTGGTAACCTCCTCGAAAAACTCCAATAGATTGGTCAGACATGACCTACCACGCACAAAGCCATGTTGACTCTCCCTAATAAGTTCCTGTCTATCCAAATGCTTGTAGATTCTGTCTCTTAGTACTCCCTCCAGTAGCTTACCTACTACCGACGTTAAACTTACTGGCCTATAATTTCCCGGATTACTTTTCGATCCTTTTTTAAACAACGGAACAACATGAGCCACTCTCCAATCCTCCGGCACCTCACCTGTAGACAGCGACATTTTATTTCTGCCAGGGCCCCTGCAATTTCAACGCTAGTCTTCTTCAAGGTCCGAGGGAATACCCTGTCAGGTCCCGTACAGCTTGGCACCACTGTCGTCGCAGGGCAACATGTGGTTAAGTGCCTTGCTCAAGGACACACACGCTGCCTGAGCCAAGGCTTGAACTAGTGACCTTCAAATCACTAGATGAATGCCTTAACCACTTGGCCACACACGATCTCCACTGTAATACTGACAAACCTGACTTTTTCTTCATAGGAGCAGAATTAGACAGTGTGGCCCAATGACTCTGCTCCGCCATTCAATCATGTCTGACTTATTATCCACTTCAACCGTATTCTCTTGCCTTCTTCCTGTAACCTTTGAAACCTTTACTAATCTACAACCTATCAACCTCCACTCTAAATATAACCAAAGTTTTGACCTCCACAGCCATCCGTGACAAAGAATTCCACAGATTCACCACCCTCTGGCTAAAAATAAAAGTCCTCCTCATCTGTGCTGTAAAGCGACAGCCTTGTATTCTGAGGCTGTACCCTCTGGCGCTCGACTCCCCACTATAGGAAACATCCTCTCCATATGCACTCTATCTAGGCCTTTCAATACTCAATAGGTTTCAATAAGACGCCTCTCCCCCCACCCCCAACGAGTACAGGCTCTGAGCCATCAAACACTCCTCAAATTTTAACCCTTTCTTTCTTAGCAAACCTTCTCTGGAGCCTCTCCAATGCCAGCACATCCTTTCTTAGGTAAAGGGCTCAAAATTGCTCAGGATATTCCAAATGCAATCTGAACAATGCCCTATAAAGCCTCAGCATTATATTCTTGCTTTTATATTCCAGTCCTCTTGAAATGAATGCTAACATTGTATTTGCCTTCCTTACTACCGACGAGGTGTATGGGGCATCAGGGAGGGGTAGCACCTCTGGTGGGGGAACATGTCGCGTCCTTTTCAGGGCGGTTTGTCCACCTTTGGTCCCCACCTGGCACTCAGCTCTCACCTGTGGCTCCCCGTAGCTGTTTGCATGCAACAGCGGCCAAACCCTGGGCAATGGCTTCGACAAGCTGACTAAACCAGGTGAGGGTAGCCGACGGGTCTCAAACCCTCGGTGAGATAGGGAATTGTGTATCCCAGCATATGAAGACAGACTCCAGCGGATTAAGCAGATGAGACCAGTGGAAGTACCAGCAGTCAAGAAGGCGGTCTTTGCAAGCGTCATGGAACACGTAGAGCACGACAAGACACAGAAGATGTCCTGGTCATCCACTGCGCCTAGTCCCATCCCCAGCCATCTCGACTCTTGTCTTGCCAGCGGATCCAGATGGGAATTGGGAAGAGAGAGTGAGGCTGATGCTGCGCAACTCTCCCTCACTTAAATCCAAATCAAGCGCCAGTCTCGACACCATCATCATTATCATCATCACCCTCAACCTTTGAAGTCCTGTGGCGATGGGTGAGCAATGAAGCGCAGGTGTGGATACACTGGGAGTTGTAGTCACGGACCTGCACGCAGGTGGATCAGGTCTAATGGTCGCTTTTCGTTGACCAAAGCAGCAGTGAAACTCAGCATCTACCTGGGAAACTGAGCAGCCCTCTTTAGGAATGCACTGCTCTACTCTGTAGTACAAGGAAGGGGCTAGAAATGGTGCCCTAAACATTGCCTGCTTCATTACACCCTGGCCAGTTTACTGCGGCTGGCGGGGATCCTATCTTGACGGTCGAACAAACACAACAAAACGCAAGGTGACACTGCTCACCATTGGCACTTGGAACGTGCACACGCTATTGGACAACCCTACAACAAACAGACCAGAGAGAAGAACAGCCTTAGTTGCCAGAGAGCTTGCAAGATACAGCATTGACATTGCAGCCCTGAGTGAGACTCATCTTGCCAACGAAGGTCAGCTGACTGAAACTGGAGGTGGATACACCTTTTTCTGGAGCAGTCATGGAAGCAATGAGCGTCGTGATGCTGGAGTCGGATTCACTGTCAGAAGTCACCATGCTCGGAAACTTGCCAGTCTCCCCAAGGGTGTGAACGACCAGCACATGACACTACAGTTTCTGCTACAGAATAGAAGTCAAGCCATCGTGATCAGCACCTATGCTCCACAATGACCAACCCGGGGAAGACGAAAGGCAGGTTCTTTGAAGAACTAAACACCCTACTATCAGCAGTGAGCAGCACCGACAAGCTGATCTTGCTCGGTGACTTCAATGCAAGAGTAGGGTGCGACTCTGCAGCCTGGCAGGGAGTCGTTGGGAGACATAGAGTGGGAAAATGTCACAGTAACGGCCTACTCTTACTGAAGACCTGAGCAGCACACGACCTGCTCATCACCAACACAACTTTCCGCCTGCCTACCCGTAACAAGATCTCCTGGATGCACCTCCGCTCTAAGCATTGGCATCTTATTGACTATGTCATTGTGAGCAGAAAAGACAGGCAGGATGTCAGAGTGACCAAGGCCATGTGTGGCGCTGACTGCTGGACAGATCACAGGCTCATTGTCTCCAAAATGAAGCTCCGTATCAGACCCAAGAGGCAACCACAAGGAAGCAAGGCTATGAAAAGAATCAACATGGTCAGGCTGAAGAACCCCAGCATAGTTTAGCACTGGCTGAAGATTTAGAAACCAAACTTGCTGACCTACACCTTGCAGGCAGCGCTGTGGACAACTGGGATCGCTTCATCTACACTGAAGATGCTAGGGCTCTCTAACCGCAAGCAGCATGACTGGTTTGATGAGAATGATGAGGAGATACAGGCTCTACTTTTTGAAAAGCACTGCCTTCATCGTGCCCATCAGAACGACCCATCATCAGCTGCCAAGAAAAACGCCTTTACCAGTGCTCGCAGGATAGTCCAGAATAAACTGCGTAAAATGCAAGATCCCTGGCTGAGAGCCAAGGCAGATGAAATACAGGGATATGCTGACAGAAACGACTTGAAACGATTCTATGAAGCCCTCAACACTCTCTACAGACCTCAGTCTCTCGGGAGCTCCCCCTCCTGAGTATAGATGGTACAACTCTCATTACAGGGAAGGCTCAGATCCTGCAGAGATGGGCTGAACACTTTGAAGCCGTCCTCAACCGACCGTCATCTATTAACGATGAGGTGATAGACAAGATTCCCTAGGTCGACATCAACAGCGCTATGGATAACCCACCCGTAGTAGCCGAAGTCACGGAAGCTGTCAGCCAGCTATCCAGTGGCAAAGCCCCGGGGCGGACACCATACCTGCAGAGATCTACAAAGTCAGTGGTCCTGTACTTATAGAGAAGCTCACCGAGTTATTGCAGTCTTTTTGGAAGCAAAGATCCATTCCTCAGGAACTTAAAGATGCATCCATCGTACACTTCTACAAGAGGAAGGGCAATCGACAAGTATGCGACAACCACTGAGGAATCTTGCGGCTCTCTATCGCAAGAAAAACCCTTGCAAGAGTCCTGCTAAATCGTCTAGTCACTCATCTGGAGCTGGGCCTGCTGCCAGAGTCATAGTGCGGCTTTCGCAAAGGTCGTGGGATGATTGACATGATTTTTGCCGTGCGCCAACTTCAGGAGAAGTGTCAGGAGCAGAATCGCGAACTCTACACAACTTTTGTTGACCTCACGAAAGTCTTCGACACTGTCTGCCGACAAGGCCTGTGGAGGATCATGTCAAAGTTCGGCTGCCCCGCCAAATTCATTCAGATGGTACACCAGTTCCATGAAGGCATGACATCCAGAGTGCTGGACAGCGGAGAATCCTCTGAGGCGTTCCCAGTCACCAATGGCATCAAACAGGGCTGTGTGCTCGCACCCACACTGTTCAGCATGATGCTTACTGCCATGCTGAATAATGCCTTCCAGGACAGTGATGCTGGAATCAGCCTCAAGTACAGCGTGTATGGGAAACTCTTCAACCTGAGGAGACTCTAAGCTATCACCAAAGTGAAGGAGACTGTTCTGAGAGACTTCCTCTTTGCTGATGACTGCAGCCTGTATGCTGGCTCAGAGCCAGAGATGCAAGTCAATATGGACAAATTCTCCACGGCTTGTGACAACTTTGGACTCACCATCAACATCAAAAGACCAAAGTCGTGCACCAGCCTGCTCCTCCTGCACCGTACACAGAACCCAAAATCACAATCAAAGGACAGAAACTACAGGCAGTGGACCAGTTTGCAGCACCCTCTCCCAAGCAGTGACTATTGATACAGAAGTTAACTGCAGAATAGCAAAGGCACGTTCTGCTTTCGATAGACTGTGCTCCACTGTATGGGAACGTTGAGAAATCAGTCCAGCAACAAAACTGAAGGTCTACAGAGCCGTGGTACTCACTACCATCCTGTATGCCTGTGAAACATGGACTGGAACGAAGGCATGCAAGACAGCTCTACCATTTCCACATGACTTGTCTTCGCAGAACATGTGTCAGGACATTCCGTGCCAGAATTGGCCTGACCAGTCATCTTCAGACACACCGCATCCAGTCTCAAAGTGACTAATGGTGTCAAGGTCTTCATCGATGACGGTGGATGAACCACCGACTCAGCCTGCAAGTGTTAAACCCATACCAACCTTCCCCTGTTGCTCAACAGTACACACTAACAACTAAAGCCCATGACAAGAAGCCAGAATGTATGGATTACATTTCATGTGTTGGCATCCCCTCTCAGCAATAGCATGCACTGATAAATCACCTTCAGTGTGTCATCGCATCCTTGAACCAACAGAGGAAAAAATATCTAAAGAACAAGACCTCAATCCCAGCAAAATGCAAATGCTCTACAAGGCAGCAATGATCTCCTTACCACATGATTTCTTCCAAGACTTGGACTATTTACAGTTTGCACCTCAAATCTCTTGAATTGTACCACTAATGTTCTCTCTACAAAATACACCAGCAGGATCAGAAACATCTGTTTTCTCCCAGCTTTGAGTGGTTCCCTGCAGCAATCTGCAATGGACTGGCCACACTATTCACATGCTAGGATCACAAAACATTCTTTCTACTCACACTCCATTACAGCCAAGGGTTTTTAGATTGACTATCAACTTTCCCAAGGTTGTTTTCAAAGTTAGAATATTTGACATTCCCACTGACTTACAGCAGTCCCTAACCTATAACTGCTTAAAAAGATAATACAGCATCTGGGGTACCACTGAGATCCCCAAGTCTCTTCATGACAACACATGGGAGCCTCCTGGACACTGAATAAGGAATCCACCAATTTCCATGTTATCCACTCAATCTCCTCCTGCTGACCTGTGTCAAGGTCTGCAAGTCCCATATTAGGCTTCACAGCTATATCAGAACTCAAAGACTAGAGTAGAAGAAACATGTGCTTGACGCAAGGGTCTGCCTACGAAGAAGCACTAGGAAGTAGGTTCATAAGTGAAATATGCTGTATTTTCACAATTTTTTTTGTCTTTTTCCCTTAACTATCCAAAATGCTTTGGGAATATTAAAATATTCATATATCTGTCCTATTACATTTCTCTACATTCCTTTATATGTCTAGGAAGCTTACATTCGCAATCACTTAATGGTGTGTAACTGTTGTCAGTAATGCAATGTTAACCTTATTATTAATTTCTAGTTGGAGGAATGAAGTGTCCAAGCTTTTCCAGTATCAACCAAGACAAATATAATATTATTCAAATGAACTGTTTTCCAAATGAGACCTTAAACTAATGCTCGACCTGCTCTCTAAGGTAAACATGAAAAATCCCACCACTCTGAAACAAGCAAAGAATTTTCCTGGTCCCATACCAAATTTAATCCATCAACCAAAACTAGTCACTTACCTCATTCTTGTTTGTACGACATAATTGCAGTTTATTTGTTGTCATATTTTCTCATATTATTATAGCAACCATTCTTCACATCCACTTCATTATCTGTGAAATGCTGTGAGGCATCTTAAGCTCCTGAAAAATGTTAAATAAATGCTCCTTCTTTTAAACAAAGTCTGAAGTCTCATGACCCTTTAAAAAGTTAAATCCATAAAATTCAGGAAAGCCAGTATAAAACTGTAAAGAAATAGGTACAACTCTGAAATGCTATTCTTAGCTAAAGTATATAACTAAACTATTTCAAAACCATTGCTTCAAGGCAGCTGAATATATTAAATGCATTTAAGTGCTTCTGATTTAATGATTTTGCTTAGCTTTCTGGAATCATAATTCAGAGTTCAGCTGACTGCTTGATGAAAACTGAACCCTAGATGTCACATGACAATCATACAGAAAGTAGTTACAATAGGAATGCAGTGGAACATAAACTTAGCGTGACTTAAGCTGCAATTCTATCTGACGTTCTTTCAACTGCATTATGATGAAAAACTGAAGAAAAGCAACACTTTATTTTTTGTAAGGAAAAGAGACCTCACTAGTTTAGCATAAATTCCCAGGGGGATCTGCCCTGTCTGGAAAATTTTATTTTTCAAATAACTATTGAATCCATTTTCAATATTTTGTACGGTAGAACTTTAGCCATACAAAAATGCAGTGGAAATAACTAACTTAAAGGGGACCTTCCATAGATGTATTAGAGATACTCACACCCAGACAGATCCCCTTTTAGTTGTGTAGAAGCTTTTAGTTGTGATGGGAGGAGAAGATGGCAGCACAATGCAGCCTGCAGCGGCCACTCCAGTGGTGATGTCTGCTATTTGTCAAGTAGGGTGTTATGCACAATCCTGATTTGATGGAGACAGATGTGAGAGCACAAAGGAACATCTGGAGAAACTTCTGAAATGCCTGCTTTGCTGCTGCTGCTACTGTGTGGTCTGGAATCTCCAGAGGAGAAGGCCTCGAGTCCTCGGCTTTGCTTGTTGCTCGGCGGCCGGGGCAGGGTCGAAGCGCTCGGCAGAGGATGGTGCTCAGAGAGGCTGTATTGGAGGGGCTGGTCAGAGGCTCGCTAAGTTTTCGGTCGGACTCAGAGTCAGCTGTGGCTGGGTGCTTCCAATGCATCTGCAAGTTGTTGGTGCTTGGAGGTTCATGGCAGGGAGAGTTTCTCCCTTCTGCCATCTGCGTTAGATGATGAGTCGATCGGGACTTTGAGACTATTTTTTTACCGTGCCCATGGTCTGCTCTTTATCAAATTATGGTATTGCTTTGCATTGTTGTAACTATATGTTATAATTATGTGGTTTTGTCAGTTTTAGTCTCGGTTTGTCCTGTTTTTTTTGTCATATCATTCTGGAGGAACATTATATCATTTTTTAATGCATGCATTTCTAAACAACAATAAACGAGGACTGAGTATGCTCATAATCTAATTTAATCTATTGCATGCACAGTGAAGGATGATCTGTTCATAAGTGGCCCATGCTGTTTGCAAATAAAGGTTTCCCCCACCAGCTGAAGGTAGAGCGTTCCCATGAAACGGTTCGTAAGCCAAAATGTCGTAAAGCGAAGAAGCAATTACCATTTATTTATATGGGAAAATTTTGTGAGCGTTCGCAGACCCAAAAATAACCTACCAAATCATGCCAAATAACACATAAAACCTAAAATAACAGTAACATATAGTAAAAGCAAGAATGATATGATAAATACACAGCCTATATAAAGTAGAAATACTTTTCCACAATCATTACTGAACTGTTCTCCGTAGCGAAAATCTCACGCAAGCGCTGTTGGCAAGAACACTCTTTCCAGTAACCTTTAAGCTATGAAGCTGCCAAATCATACCAAATAACACCTAAAAATACACAGCCTATATAAAGTAGAGATAATGTATGTACAGTGTAGTATCACTTACCGGAATCAGGAAGACAGCGCCACGCACACTGATGATGGTGTGTTAGACTGAGTCGTTGCAGGCTGGGTGATGCAGTGGCCCCCACCCTCCGAGCCACCAACCGAAACCGATCCGTGAAGCATGCAGGGGTCCAGCGGTAGCCGGGAGGTACACAGCATATCTTTAAGAAGAAAGCCGAAACAAACATGCTAATTAATTAGGTGCCGCCCGTAATTGTCAGCCCAGATCAGTGCCGATTTCCGATTGCGTCGTCTCTGATCTGGGCCGACAATTACGTGTCGGAGGCACCTAATTAATTAGCGTGTTTATTTTGGATTTTTTCTTAAAGATGTGCTGTGTGCCTCCCGGCTACCTTTGCATTCTCCCCGAATTGGTATCTGTCCGTGGCCTGGGGGTTGGGGTGGTGAGAAACTGGGGTGTCATCTCGTCGCCTATTTCCATTAAAGCAGGCAGCTCATCTTCTTCTATCTCTGCCCGCCTCGATGTCGAAAGTCGAGGTTCGTCGTCTGCTGTGGCTGATGTGGAAGGCTTGCTTGACTGCTGAGCCTCACGCACTTTTCTATCACACAGTTCTTTAATAAGGACTCAAACCATCCTGCAAATATCTCCTAAACCGATGTACTCTTTCAAAATTAAAGTCGTAATTTAGCATTACTCATTCGGTTTCGATTGTTATCCTTTTTTCTTCCAATTGCATCAGCTCTTCATCTGTCAGTTCTTGGTGATGGGATGCCAAAACCTCTTCAACATCATGTTTGTCAGCTTCCACAAGCCAAACTCATGTTGTCCTTACTTTGTTCACCACGATCAAAACGTTTAATTATGTCTAGTTTTACCGTAAGTGTAACACCCTTACGAGCTCTTTCAGACTTTTCTGATACCATAGAACTCATCTTGCAAATGGCTGCTCACAGGCACGTGTTAAAGCAATGCCGTTCCGAATCTGGGGGAGAGTGGCTGCTGGGAGCGCGCTGCCTTTTATCGCGCACTGATTTTTTATCGCGCGCTGAATTTTTTTTCGTAACAGTGAAAACACCTTCTGAAAGCGAAAACAGGGTACTAATGTAGGTCTTTCGTAACAGTGAAGTTTCATAAAGCGAACGTTTGAAAAACGGGGGACACCTGGTAAATACAATGAAAGTGGCATCAAGTTGTCCACAGATTGCCATTTAATGCCACCTGAACCATCCATGTGTAGGCCCAGCAAAATACACAGAGGACACGGAATCCATTTGATGTCTTGTGAGAACAGTGCAATCAATGAGCAACTAAGTAAAGTGATTTCTGAATGGTAAAATTAATAAACAATAGTTCCTCAGCATTTTTAAAATGCGTTAAATGCTACAATGCCAATGTTATTTATTAGTGTCAACAAGATAACTTGAACTTATTTCTCTCCCTATTCAAAGATGACTGCCCCATTAAATAGGAAGGAGTTCAGCTATATTATGGCATAATTTTGTCAGGTAAATATTATAAGTTTTTCAAATTTAGCATTCCCTGGAATTCATGATGTTATTTCCCCTCCCCTTCAATCAAGTAATGTTCTTCCACTTTCCACATTAAAGCATTATTGAGCAGCAGTCTGAGGGTTCTGCTGTTTCCTTCTGTCCTCCGTATCATCTTTTTCTTGTTACTCTCTACTTTCATCCATTGTTTAACATTCATTGCCATGTGCTTCCCCTGTCCTCAATCCTTCCTACCCTTCACTTTTCACCTTTCAGATCATTCATTCTATCTTGCTTTTTCAGCACGCCACAAGCACTGCCTTCTTCCTTCTACTTTCCAGTCATTCTGCTCCCTGCCTTTACCATGCATTCTGTGTTCTTACCCTTTTCTTGCGATCTGCAACCCTCTGTGTCATGTATTTCTTAGATATTCTCCCCATGACTAATCCATTAGATTGACTCTGCTTGTTAATTTTGTTTATTCTTACAATGGTAGCGCAAAGCTATTACCTCTTGGGCATTCCAGAGTTCAGAGCTCAATCCCGGTGTTATTCTGTAAGGAGCGGCCGTACGTCCTTCTCAAGGAATGCGTGTGTTTTCTCCAGGTCTTCTGGTTTCATCACACAATCCAAAGACCTACAAGGAAGGTTAACTAGTCATTGTAAATTGTCCCGTGATCAGGTTTGTTCGGGGTTGCTGAGGTAGCATGACTCGAAGGGCCGAAAGTGCCTCCTCCACACTGTATAATTAAATAAATTAATTATAATTTAATTAATTGCGACTGTATATGCTGAAGGCAGGAAATCCAAAAGGTAGCAAGCAGGAAGGGAAATGGAGCAGGTGGGGAGAATGAATTTATGCCGCTCACTGATTTCAATCTGCAGAGATGGAAATCTCAAACACTGGCTTTCTTCTAAATAATCTTTAGTTGACAAATATCATTCTCCCGCTCTACATGAAAGTAGTTGTATGATGTAACAATACACGTCTTCCTCTTTCTCACTTTACAGCTTTCTCAACATATAATAGTAACGTTCAAACTCCTTTTTAAAGAGTAATTGTTCACTAATATTTAATTTTAAACATGTAAGTAATTCATTTTAAGTAACTCTTTCAATTCTCTACTGTGCTTCTCTCACTTGCAAGGCACAATATTGTGATTGCTGAGATACAGCAGTTTTGTAATGTCAATAGCACACAGATTACCACTTGAAAAGACTTCAAATTTAATGCGATCAAGTCAATCTCGCAGTTTACCACCTGCATCCCCCCACCCCACTCCAAGTGAAAGTATTGAGTTTGGAGTTCCACAGCTATGCACCACTTAAATGTGTTCTCGTCACTTCAGTGAGTTTGTGCAGTTGTTTTATCTAAGAAAGAAAACATAAATACCCGTTCTGCTATTGAGTAAAAAATAATACAACATTTGACATAAATGTACACTGTTAATAATTTAGTAAAATAGTATCTACACAAAGACAATATGAATTTCATGACAGATAATACCTATTTTCATACTTATTTTGGCCTTGTGAAAAGTCTATCTCACAGTTCAGAGATAATTGAATATAAGCTCAATAGAGTATATAGGCAATCGTTCAGGCTTTTATTCTGAAATATAGTCCTGCCGATTTTTAGTCTGATTGCACTGCCGACTTTAAATTTGAAATTGAGTTGGACCACACGAGGATAGCAGCCATTTTGTGATGGTGTCAAGGATATAATACTTGGTGTGAAAAGGCAAAAGAGAAGACTGGTTTGATTTAAATAATTATGCAAGGGTTGTCATTATTGATGATCACCCAGCTGTAGCTGTACAGGAGCAACAGTCTGTGTCAACTGTGAATGATGGTTTTACAGAAGTTAGCTCAAAAAGGCACCATCATTTGCTTGAAGAATAGCACAGAAAGAACAAGCAAACCTTGCAGGCACCTGGGGAAAGCTCAGAACGAGAAAAACTAGACATCTTCATCTAAAATTACCCATCGTTTTATTAAAAAGCATGCAAATTTGAGAAGCTCAGAAAGGAACCCCATAACTTTCCTGGCAAGCACCATGATGTTCATATGCCATTACCATGAACAGGGACAGCATGAAAGATGCACAATCACAGAAGGGTTTTCAAAGTGGAGTTCAAGGTGACAAAGCAATGGTCAAGCAAAAAGTTCTTCAGTTCTGTATCTGAGACTGTTGTCCTGAAAAAGTAGGACTCAACTTTCTAACCTGTTTCATTAACTGTTTGTGACACCTTTATAAATGCCAGGTGGGGATTGTTCAGAATTGTAGTTTGAAATATAGCCCTGTCGACCATTTATTCTGGTTGCACTGCTGACTTTAAATTTGAAATACAGTTGGACCATTTGAGGAGAGCAACCATTTTGTTTCAGCGGATTTTTCCAGTCAGAGTGAAGCAGGTTTACACAATCCTGCGTTGACTTTTCTTTTTTCCACCATTGTAAATCATCACCTATGAATTTTGGCTGAGTTCATAAAGGAGAATGCTATCTGCACAATATTTTATGTTAATACATAAAGGTTTATTTTCAATTGTTTGACCAGCCTTGGTAGTTTAATAAATGTTTACATGATATTAATTTTCTCGCATACCTTACTTCTCAATTTTTGGATATTTTACATGTAAATCGACCTTCACATATTCCTAATTTCTTATGAATATATGATTAAATCATCCTAAGTTTGTTGCATTAAGTATTAACGGTATTCTTCTAGTTAGTTCTCAGTTTTACTCTTACTGAATTGTATATGTGCATGTTGCCCAAACAAAGCACCCGGAGCTTGCACGCTATATCCTGACTCCTGTGTTCAGTTGATTGGGGCTTGGCTTATTGCTGAATTGTGTACTTCCTACTTCACACAAGGAGAGTAGCACAATAATACAATTCTAATAATGGCAAATGGAGGAAAATGCCTGCCACAAGCTGATCCAAGTCATCTTGCTAACCAGTGAGTCAAATCTCTCCAGCCATTTTTCTGCTTCATTTGCAGAACATCCTGCAGAGTATTTTCCAAAAAGGTGGTAATAGTCTAGATAATAGGCATTATTTTCTTCAAGCTGCACAGGAAGCTAACAGCATCTGCTGCTGACAACTTTAGGAGTTCTGTTGGTGATAGATGTAGAGAAAAGAAAAGCAGAACTTCCACATCAAGCTTGCCCCATCCAGAAAGGCATACTTCTTGAATTATTTAACCATCTCCCAGCCACTTAGTCTCCAGGCAGAGTCCAAAGGGAAGGGAACATTTCTCAAACTGCTTCTCAGAAATGCCTCCCCGAATGTTGAATGCAATCACATGGTAGGTCATTTCAATAATTAACAATCTCAACCAGCTGTCACTTATTTTCTATATTTGGAAAAGATTTCTATTCACAGGAACTCATGCAGTTATTTCTTGAAGACAGCAATGGGCCTGTACTTCATATTGTACTAATAGCTGGTTGTAGCATCCATGGTGTTTTCTTTTCTTTGCTCAGTGGGCTTCGGGTACCCGAGTCTCTGCGTTGTCCTCTCTGTTTGTCTGTGGTATGAATATGAACACAAGCTGCTTGCTAAATCTAGCTCAAATATGCAGCTCTTGTTCAAGGACAAAATCAGTCAAATGATGGGATGTGCTCACACGGAAAATGAGTTGATGTTCCTAAGGCTCAAGTTCACTTCAGATTCTCGCAAAACTGTAGTCCAGTCCCATGTGTATAGATTGCAAATACTGAATCCAAGGAAATTAATTCCCCACGCTGCAAATAATCACCAGTTCAAAAGCAAACTACAGAGGAAGCAGTCTTTTCAGAATTTTCTGTTTCATATTAACAATCACAAGATAAATTCTCAGCTGATGTTTTAATATGGTTTCACCTTGGTCTCTGGCTACTATTTCTGTTAATGCTATGAGGCTCAAGCTGAGGCTGATAAAGACTAGTAGGCAAAGCAAACAAGAAACATCTATATTTCAGTAACAAGAAAATTTCAATATAAAAAAGTCATACAGGGGGAAAAATAATTGATTGGAAGGAAAGGAGGGCTTGAGTTATAAAGAGAAATTGATTGAGCTGGATTCTTTTCCTGGGAGCCACAGAGGCTGGGTGGGGACATGATAGTAATATAAACATTATGAAAAGCTTATAGACCCATGGCTAAAACTGGAGGTCACAAGTTTAAAGAGAGTTAGAAGCATGTTTAAAATAGATGTGAGTAGTAATTTTCATACCAAGAAAAATTGGCACCTGGAGTAAGCTATCAGAAGAAGTTATGAAGGAAGAACATTAACAACATTCAAGAAGCATGTGAACAAGAACTTGAATGAGCAAGACAAAGAGGGAAATGCAATTAACGCAGCCTAGTAGGATTAGTACAGATAGGCATGATGTTTGACATAGATGTAGTTGGTTATTTCTATACTGTACAAATCTATGACTCAGTGAATGATATCTTACACAAAGGAAGATAATTGTGGTTGATGGAGGTCAATCATCTCACCTCAGGAAATAACTGAGAAACTCAGGTCCTTGACGTAGGCCCGATCATTTTCAGGTGCTTTATTAATAACCTTCCTTCCATGTAAGGTCAGAGTACAGATGTTTGCTGATGGGTATACAATGAGTTCCATTCACAACTGACACAAGTGAATGATTGATACAGGACAAGACATTGTAGAATTCCATACTGAGACCAGAAGGCTGAAATATGCTCACATGGAAAATCAGTTGATGTTCCTCAGGCTCAAGTTCCTTCTCTGTAGTGCAGTGGAGAATTAAAACAGCAAACAATGGAAAGTTAAGGGTCTCCCTTGCAGATTGAATGCAGGTGCTCTGCAAAATGATCACCAAGTTTGTGTTTGTTTTCTCCAGTTTAGAGGATGAAAGCCATATGCAGTATTCAAGACTAAAAGAAGTGCAAGTAAATTTTGCTTCACTGGAAAGACTGTTAAGGTGGGTAGAAGCTTACAGTGCTTCTATAGTTGCAAGGGGACTGTAGGAAATGAAGTGGTCGGTTCCATTGAATGTGCAGACTGGTTGGGTAGAAGGTGAGGACCATGGAACTCTACCTTTGTTCTGCTCTAGCGGAGAGTGGCTCAGGGCAGAGGTATTGGCACAGGAAATGGACTCGATGCAGGCAGAGGCTTTGTTAACAACGGTACAGGAGAATATGTGGTTCTGGAAGAAGCATTCAAAAATTCAATTCCACAATATCTGCCATCTTCAGAGAATTCCCACCACTAGATACATTTTCCTCTCTCTTCCTCTTTAAACATTTTAAAGGGGCTGTTCCTTTTAGTACTTCCTAGTCATTTTTTCCATTCATTCCACCATCTTGATTTGCCAATATGTCACTGCTGGGTGTTAATCATGGAACTTTCTACAAAAATCGTGATGGAAATACTTCCAGAGAAGGAGTCCTGTTTCAAGAAGGAGGCTCAGAAATGCCTCAAATGCAGTTAGGGATGGACAATACATGTAGGTCTTATGTCCTGAAGTCCAATCCCTTTTATTTCAACAGTGTAACAAAATTTGATGAAAGAACTCCACAAATAAGCTGTTAACTCTTTGATTCAGGACCCTTTATCTGTACTAGGGGCTCCAGATGAACGACGTCAACCTGAAACATTGCCTATCCCCTCCAGCACAGATGCTGCCTGGCCTGAGAAGTTCCTCTAGCATCTTGCTTTTTGTTCCAGATTCCAGCATTAGCAGCTTCTCATGTCTCCACAAATGAGCTGTTTTCCGAACAAATATCAGAGAGTTATAGAGAAGTACAGAACAGAGTCAGGCCCTTTGGCCCATTTAGTCCAAGCCAAGACCATTTAAACTGTCTATTCCCAATGACCCGCACCAGGACCATAGCCCTCCATATCCACGTACCTATCCAAACTTCTCTTAAATGTTGAAATCAAGCCTTCATGGACCACTTGGGTTGGCAGCTCATTGCACAATCTCACAAACCTCTGATTAAAGAAGATTCCCCTAATGTTCCCCTTAAACTTTTCACCTTTCACCCTCAACCCAATACCTCTGGTTGTAGTCCCACCCAACCTCAGTGGAAAAATCCTGCTTGCATTTACCCTATCGATACCCCTCATAATTTTGCATACCTGTATCGAATCTCCCCTCAATCTTCTACTTTCTAGTACACGGTCCCAACCTATTTAATCTTTCCTTATAACTCAGGTCCTTCAGACCCAGCAACGTCCTTGTAAATTTCCTCTGCACTCTTTCAACCTTTTTTACATCTTTCCTGTAGGTGGGCGACCAACACTGCACATACTACTCCAAATTAGGCCTTACCAACATCTCATGCAGCTTCAACATAATATCCCATCTTCTGTAAGCAATGCATTGACTTCTGAAGGCCATTGTACCAAAAGCTTTCTTTATGACCCTATCTATCCATGATGCCACTTTCAATGAATTATGTATCTGTGGTCCCAGATCCCATTGAATGTAGAGAAACAGAATGTGGACATCTGGCAAATACTTAAAATATGAAAGATAAATTTGAATGGACTGAATGTATTGAATGTTGTATATCTTCTATTGTTTCACCATAAATATCCTAACACTATTGAGCGCTTTAGTTACATTGAGAGATCAAGATTTTAGAAACTCTGCTCAGTTAGTATTTACTGTGATTTATTCCCTTACAAATTGGATTTTCTTCAGCGTTTGTGTTTTCTCATATTTTTATGTATTAATGGAAAACAGGAAATCAGAGTCCCCTTTTTACTCCTTTTGAGAACTTAGCAGATTCAGGCCAAATGGGTAGTCAGATGGGAGACTATCAGGTGCAGTAGCTTTAGGATGGTTGCCTCGGACAACTAATTATTCAACCAGCAGAATGTTCAGCAAGAACACGGCGTGCTATAAAACAAATGGTGCTGGTTTTACTTCTAACCTATGTTTGAAATTTTCCAACATTTCTGGGCTTGGGAAACTGGAATGAATGATTTGATGCAATTTGCTGTTATGGTGGTTCTGTGTGCTGAATGGGAGAAGCAATAACACCCAAATTGGATTGCCTTAGTCCAACTGATTTGCCCATCACTTAATGGACTAAAGCACAATTGTCTTGGTCTCTCTGAGAATTTCTATAATTTTTCCACTCTTGCTCATAAAATCAGTTCATATGTTCAGATATTCTAATTGTTGAAATAATACTGGTGAATAAATATTTATAACATAGAATTTGCTTCATGACAACCAGCTTGGAATTAGAGGATAAGTTATTCCCAATGATAGTTTTAGGCATTCTCATGTTCGATTTTATTTGTATCAAATAAGCAAAATAAAAATTGAATAAGTGTGAAAGAATGATTTTTATTTTAACTGACAGATTTCCATGGTAAAGGAGACAAATATCCAAATCTTTATGTTTAAGAGAAAAACCTTTATATAATAATAATTTCTCTTAGACTGTTTGTTATATCTGTCATAGCCGAAGACATATCCTAGAGCTAATACAGGATGTGACCCCAGTGTACTATGTCACAATGTGGTGAAATCAAATCTTCATTGAAGTAGAATAGATGAGTAATTATAGCCTGGGATGAAAGATTCACAACTCGACTGTCCGCATTTGTTTTTGCCCCAAGCAATTAACTTACCCTTACACAGAATGTGTGTGTGCATTCGTGCGTGTGTTTGTGTAAATTTTATGTCACATTTGAAACATTTGTAAGAAAAGCAAATCTCTGCTGAAAACGTGCTTGAGGTCAAATTCCATCCATAGCATTCCTTCTCGGGTTGACTCATCTTGGGTTAATTAAGCCAGCACAGCTTTATTATCAACTGATGTGCAGTTCCTATTTTAAACACATTTTCTTTACAGTGACTGCGCTTCAATAATAGTAACAATTTCTTGAGGCAGAAATATATTATGGGCTTAAAATATCTTTGCCTGTTACAACAAAGAATTGAATAATGTTTTTGTAATGACCTGCTGAGTTCCTCCAGCATTCTGTGTATGTTGCTTTGAATTTCTAGCATCTGCAGAATCTGTGTTAATGTTTATCCTTTCCGTGTTTGCAGTGACGTGGATTTTTTTTTTGTCGATGGATGATGCGTTTTCCCAGAAATGAATGATCAGGGTGCTGGGAGCTGACAACTTAAACAATGAAATCCCACAAGTATTTTGAATTGGTTGCTATTCTTATTGATTGGCAAGGTCATGCAGTATGCAGCAGAATTATGAAGTAGTCTCCACAACATCTTGTCATTGGAATTTTACATTACAGCCATGGTCCTTTAGCAC
The DNA here is from genome assembly GCF_963921235.1 of Mobula hypostoma. Classification (NCBI taxonomy): domain Eukaryota; kingdom Metazoa; phylum Chordata; class Chondrichthyes; order Myliobatiformes; family Myliobatidae; genus Mobula; species Mobula hypostoma. The sequence continues at coordinate 63,996,718 of NC_086103.1, read as the reverse complement.
TCTCTCTGCATTCAGCTGCTGTATTTGGAGTGTGCTCGTGAATGATTGGTCAGGGAAATGGGAAAAAAGGCCCTCATCCCTGAGCATCCATCTTTCTGGATAGCACCAGTTATTGAAAATATCCAGTAATGTGGACTCCTCCAAAGTGGAGGACCTATAGTGATTCCTAGAAATGTGGCATTCAGCTTGAGGAAATTCTTCTTGTCATCCTGAACGCTGCATTAAGGGAGTGGAAACCAGGTACTGGGTTATTAAGGGAAGTTGTGTAATTACTGCCTGAGGTGCCATCTGTTCCCATTGAAATCAACATGAATACAGCACCATGTGATGTCTCTACCAGAAACGAATTGCGAGAAATAGCAGCTTGGGAAGATCCTGTGGGGATAAAATTGAGAATCAACATGATGGTGACATCCAGCGAGAAAGCAGTCCAGGCAAATAAGACAAAGTCAAAAGTGGAAAACAAATAAACCTGCTAATGCTGAATCTAAAACAAAAAGAAAAAATGCTGGAAGAACTTAAACAGTAAAGTAGCATCTGTGGAAAGAGTAACCTGTTAATGTTTCAGGTCAAAGGTTCTGATTCTGATTTATCTTTCAGGACAGGGGCCTGGTGGCTTTCCATTTCAACTCAACTTCCCAATCTGATTTTGACATTTCAGTCCATAATTTCCTCTACTGCATGATGAGGCCAAACTCAGATTGAAGGAACAACATATCTGGAGAGCTTCCAGATTGATGGCATAGACATCTCCTTATCCTTCTCTCTTTATCCATTCCCTATCCTGGCTCTCCTCTCACCCCTTCTCACGTTCCATCACCTCTGTCATGCGCTCTGCCTCCTTCCCCTTCTCCCATGCTCCACTCCCCTCTCCTATCAGGTTCCCTTTTCTTCAGCCCATTACCTCTTCCACCTATCACCTCCCACCTTCCCACTTCATTGCCCTTCCCCCACATCTGGATTCACCTATCACCTGCCAGCTTCTACTTCTTTCCGTCTCTCCACCTTCTTATTCTGACCTCTTCACCCTTCCTTTCCAGTTCTGATGAGGGTCTCAGCCTGAAACATTGACTATTTCTTCCTATCCATACATGCTTCATGGCCTGCTGAGTTCCTCCAGCATTTTGTATGTGTTGCTCTGGATTTCTAGCATCTCCAGAATATCTTGCATTTATGATAAATACATCAGGCAGCTTTTGACTGACACCTAGGTATCTGCCTTCAGACTTGAGGTCTCCAACCAGCCATGTCAACAATTCCTTCAGTAATGGAGTGTAACTAGCACTGTTGGGAATGATGGATTCTGGAAAAATAAAAATTTAATTGTTGCAGTACTGTCTGTAGACCTTTTTCATAGAGCTTGGTTCTACAGCTGATATAAGTTAATATAGGCTGAACTGCATGTTACTTAAGTAATAACACAATTTAATGCCTGCCTGTTGTCTGGAACGTTTAAACCTGTTCACATGGATTGTACCTAGAGGTGTCCAAGTTAACTTTGCTATTGCTATAGATAAGATTCCAAACACAATCTACTCTGGGTAAAAACAAAATCAGAATAACTAATGTCTAGACAGGCAGTATGTGATTAACCATTGTGTTTTTAGCCCACTGTCCTACTCACTTTATACTTATGACTGTGAGGCTAAACCCCCAGCTCCAAAGCCATATCTAAAGCTTGCTGACGACATCACTATCATTAGCCTGATCAAAAGTGGTGATGAATCAGCAGGTAAGAGCATGATTGAAAATGTGGCTGAGTGTGTCACAGCAACAACTTCTCACTCAGTGTCAGCAAGACCAAGGAGCCGATTATTGACTACAGGAGGAGGAAACCAAAGGTCCATGTGCCAGTCCTCATCGGGGGTCAGAGGTGGAGAGGATCAGCAACTTTAAGTTCCTCAGTGTTATCATTTATCCTGTCTCCAATATGTAAGTGCCATTACAAATAAAGCATGGTAATGCTTCTACTCATTTAGAAGTTTGCATAGATTTGGTATGTCATCCAGAACTTTGACACAACTTTATAGATATGTGGTGGAGAGCACATTGATTGGTTACATCATGGAAACACCAATGCCCTTGAATAGAAAAGCCTATAAAAGGTAGTGGATACAGCCCAGTCCATCACAGGTAAAGCCCTTCCCACCATTGAGCACATCTACAAGGAGTGCTTTTGCAGGAAAATAGCATCCATCATCAAGGACTCACACTATCCAGGCCATACTCTCTCTCACTGCTGCCATCAGGAAGGAGATACAGGAGCCTCAGGACCCACACCACCAAGTTCAGGAACAATTATTGCCCTACAACCATCAAGCTCCTGAGCCAGAGGCGAGAAATACTCAGCTTTACTCACCCCAGTACCAAACTGAACATAATCTTTCAAGGAATCTTCATCTCATGTCCTCGATATTTATTATGTATTTATTTATTTACTTTTTACATTTGTACAGTTTGTTGTATTTTGCACATTGGTTGTTTGTCCATCTTGCGCGTGGTCTTTCATTGGTTCTGTTGTGCTTCTCTATAATTTTTTGCAAATGCCCACAAGAAAATGAACCTCAGTGTTGTATATAGTGACATCACAAGATCACAAGACAAAGGAGCAGAAGTAGGCCATTTGACTCATCGAGTCTGCTCCGCCACTCCACCATGAGCTAAACTATTCTCCCATCTAGTTCCAATTTCCGTCTTTTTCCCCATATCCCTTGATACCCTGACTAATTACATACTGGTACCTATCAATCTCCTCCTGAAAGATCCTCAATGATCAGGCCTCCACAGCCGTATGTGACAACGAATTCCATAAATCCACGACCATCTGGCTAAAAAAATTTCTCCTCATCTCTGTTTTAAATTGGTACCCTCTAATTCTAAGACTGTGGCCTCTTGTCCTGGACTCACCCACCAAGGGAAACAGCCTTTCCACATCTACTCTGTCCAACTCTTTCAACATACGAAATGTTTCTATGAGATCCCCTCTCATTCTTCTATACTCTAAAGAATACAGTCCAAGAGCCGACAAATGCTCCTCATACGTTAGACCCTGCAATCCAGGAATCATCCTCGTAAATCTTCTCTGAACTCTCTCCAACATCAGTACATCCCTTCTAAGACAGGAGGCCCAAAACTGCACACAGTATTCCAAATGAGGTCTCACCAATGCCCCATAAAACCTCATCAACACCTCCTTACTCTTATACACTATTCCTCTTGAAATGAATGCCAACATAGCATTCGCTTTCTTTACTGCCAATCCAACCTGGTGGTTAACCTTTAGGGTATCCTGCACGAGGACTCCCAAGTCCCCTTTGCACTTCCGATTTTTGAATTTTCTCCCCACCTAAATAATAATCTGCCCAATCATTTCTTCTTCCAAAATGTACAATCGTACATTTCACAACGTTGCAACTCATCTGCCATGTCTTTACCCACTCTCCTAAAATGACCAAGCCTCTCTGCAACCTTTCCATTTCTTCAACACTTCCTGCTCCTCCACCTATCTTGGTGTCATCCGCAAACATAGCCACAAAACCATTTAATCCATAATCTAAATCATCAATATACATTGTAAAAAGAAGCAGCCCCAAAACTGACCCCTGCGGAACACCACTAGTAACTGGCAACCAATCAGAATAGGATCCCTTTATTCCCACCCTTTGCTTTCTGCCTATCAGCCAATGTTCCACCCATTCTGATATCTTTCCTGTAATTTCATGGACTCTCATCTTATTAAGCAACCTCTTATGCGGCACCTTATCGAAGGCCTTTTGAAAATCTGAATACACATCATCCACATCTCCCTTATCAATCTTATTTGAGATTACCTCAAAAAATTCCAGTAGGTGGTGAGACAGGATCTTCCCTTCATGAAACCATGCTGGTTTGGGCCTATCTTGTCATGTACCTCATAACCTCATCCTTGAGGATCGACTCCAATAACTTTCCAACTACCAATGTCAGACTAATGGTCTGTAATTTTCTTTTTGCTGCCTCCCTCCTTTCTTAAACAGTGGAACTACATTTGCGACCTTCCAGTCCTCCGGAACCATGCCAGAGTCTATTGATTCCTGGAAAATCATTTTCAATGCCTCCACAGTCTCCAAAGCCACCTCCTTCATATGCAGAATGTAAGTAGAAAATAAATTTACTTTGAACTCTGAATTTCTAGTCTAGTTTAACATGCTCAGAAGTTGTTGATAAATTATTAACTAATTCAGAACTGATTGCATTTTTTAAAATTGCTGTCATCCTGGTATGCTTAAATGGAAGACTCTTATAGAAAAGTACTAGATCTAATTAAACGGTTCAATTATATATCTTTGGAGGTGCTGGTATTTGGAAGAGATTTTGACAATTACTCTGTGCTATTCTGTATAAATCACTTGCATTCATTTTGGCATACAACAGAATTCCTTGCCATGCTTTGTGCTTATCGTCTTCACACATAACATTGTTCTGTTTCTACTCATTATTTCCTTTATCATCACCCCACTATATCCACCTCTCCAAGCAGGATGGCAGCTCAATGTCCAGCACTGGGTAAGTAGAAATGTCCTCAGTCTAAATATAGCAAAGACATTACCTTCAATCCTTGAACTCAAGTCCACTTCTTGACCATCAAGTGCCTTGCCTCCTTGGTGACTTCTTGAAAATATTCAGAACTTTAATGTTATATTGAAATGCATGATTTTCATCATTAATCATGAAATTATCAATAATTTGTGTTTATGCAGTGACTTTAGTGCAATAAAAGTTTCCTGTGTTCGATGTTAGGCAGGCTTGATGGGCTCAGCTCATGCTTTCCTGTTTGTCATTTTGTTATGTGCACACAAGCATGCCCACTAGGACAAGGAAGTTGATTAAAGGTTACTGGTTAGAGAGATGAGTTTTAACAAGCTATATTTGAGGAAGGCAGAGAGTTCCAGAGAGGAGGAGCTGACATATTGAAGATCTTATAATGAGATTGGGGAACTGGAGGAGAGAATGCACAGGAAGCCATATCAGAATATGATACAACCATTCCCTGTATTTGTTTTTTCTCAATAGTTATCCTGAATAAAGGATTGTCAAAAACAGGGAACAGGATATGCTGCTAAATTGAGATCACCCTTTCTCAATCTGTACTCATAAGTGCCAAATATAAATACTATTTGTTTCTCAGCAAGTTAATTGGTGGTAAACAACTTTGGAATTACCTGATGTCTTGATATAGAATTACCATAATTTAAGATCAAATTCCTTCCCTTCTAAAATGTTTTCTGTATTGATTGAAATACAAAGTTTCTTGGAATTGACTAATTCCTCCATTAAATTAACTAATTAATTTTTGCAAAGTTGTCAAATTAAAAGCATTAAGATAACAAATTTTACCCTCGTAACTGCCACTATTTAAATATACTTACTTGAAATACTGTTTACTACTGTGGATTCAGAATGTTAAAAAGCGGTCATTAAATAAGGGGAATGTCTTTTAGGACTTTAATTGTAGCATAAACCTAAGTTCATTTCTAAGCTGTCAAAACTGGACCCCTAATTTTTTTACGCAAACAACAGGAATTCTGCAGATGCTGGAAATTCAAGCAACATACATCAAAGTTGCTGGTGAACGCAGCAGGCCAAGCAGCATCTATAGGAAGAGGCGCAGTCGACGTTTCAGGCCGAGACCCTTCGTCAGGACTAACTGAAGGAAGAGTGAGTAAGGGATTTGAAAGCTGGAGGGGAAGGGGGAGATGCAAATGATAGGAGACGACAGGAGGGGGAGGGATAGAGCCAAGAGCTGGACAGGTGATAGGCAAAAGGGGATACGAGAGGATCATGGGACAGGAGGTCCGGGAAGAAAGACAGGGGGGGGGGTGACCCAGAGGATGGGCAAGAGGTATATTCAGAGGGACAGAGGGAGAAAAAGGAGAGTGAGAGAAAGAATGTGTGCATAAAAATGAGTAACAGATGGGGTACGAGGGGGAGGTGGGGCCTTAGCGGAAGTTAGAGAAGTCGACGTTCATGCCATCAGGTTGGAGGCTACCCAGACGGAATATAAGGTGTTGTTCCTCCAACCTGAGTGTGGCTTCATCTTTACAGTAGAGGAGGCCGTGGATAGACATGTCAGAATGGGAATGGGATGTGGAATTAAAATGTGTGGCCACTGGGAGATCCTGCTTTCTCTGGCGGACAGAGCGTAGATGTTCAGCAAAGCGGTCTCCCAGTCTGCGTCGGGTCTCACCAATATATAAAAGGCCACATCGGGAGCACCGGACGCAGTATATCACCCCAGTCAACTCACAGGTGAAGTGATGCCTCACCTGGAAGGACTGTTTGGGGCCCTGAATGGTGGTAAGGGAGGAAGTGTAAGGGCATGTGTAGCACTTGTTCCGCTTACACGGATAAGTGCCAGGAGGGAGATCAGTGGGGAGGGATGGGGGGGACGAATGGACAAGGGAGTTGTGTAGGGAGCGATCCCTGCGGAATGCAAAGAGAGGGGGGGAGGGAAAGATGTGCTTAGTGGTGGGATCCCGTTGGAGGTGGCGGAAGTTACGGAGAATAATATGTTGGACCCGGAGGCTGGTGGGGTGGTAGGTGAGGACCAGGGGAACCCTATTCCTAGTGGGGTGGTGGGAGGATGGAGTGAGAGCAGATGTATGTGAAATGGGGGAGATGCGTTTAAGAGCAGAGTTGATAGTGGAGGAAGGGAAGCCCCTTTCTTTAAAAAATGAAGACATCTCCCTCGTCCTAGAATGAAAAGCCTCATCCTGAGAGCAGATGCGGCGGAGACGGAGGAATTGCGAGAAGGGGATGGCGTTTTTGCAAGAGACAGGGTGAGAAGAGGAATAGTCCAGATAGCTGTGAGAGTCAGTAGGCTTATAGTAGACATCAGTGGATAAGCTGTCTCCAGAGACAGAGACAGAAAGATCTAGAAAGGGGAGGGAGGTGTCGGAAATGGACCAGGTAAACTTGAGGGCAGGGTGAAAGTTGGAGGCAAAGTTAATAAAGTCAACGAGTTCTGCATGCGTGCAGGAAGCAGCGCCAATGCAGTCGTCGATGTAGCGAAGGAAAAGTGGGGGACAGATACCAGAATAGGCACGGAACATAGATTGTTCCACAAAGCCAACAAAAAGGCAGGCGTAGCTAGGACCCATACGGGTACTCATAGCTACACCTTTAGTTTGGAGGAAATGGGAGGAGCAAAAGGAGAAATTATTAAGAGTAAGGACTAATTCCGCTAGATGGAGCAGAGTGGTGATAGAGGGGAACTGATTAGGTCTGGAATCCAAAAGGAAGCGTAGAGCTTTGAGACCTTCCTGATGGGGGATGGAAGTATATAAGGACTGGACATCCATGGTGACAATAAAGCAGTGGGGGCCAGGGAACTTAAAATCATCGAAAAGTTTAAGAGTGTGAGAAGTGTCACGAACATAGGTCGGAAGAGATTGAACAAGGGGTGATAAAACAGTGTCGAGGTATGACTTTATTAACTTTGCCTCCAACTTTCACCCTGCCATCAAGTTTACCTGGTCCATTTCCGACACCTCCCTCCCCTTTCTGGATCTTTCTGTCTCTGTCTCTGGAGACAGCTTATCCACTGATGTCTACTATAAGCCTACTGACTCTCACAGCTATCTGGACTATTCCTCTTCTCACCCTGTCTCTTGCAAAAACGCCATCCCCTTCTCGCAATTCCTCCGTCTCCGCCGCATCTGCTCTCAGGATGAGGCTTTTCATTCTAGGACGAGGGAGATGTCTTCATTTTTTAAAGAAAGGGGCTTCCCTTCCTCCACTATCAACTCTGCTCTTAAACGCATCTTCCCCATTTCACATACATCTGCTCTCACTCCATCCTCCCACCACCCCACTAGGAATAGGGTTCCCCTGGTCCTCACCTACCACCCCACCAGCCTCCGGGTCCAACATATTATTCTCCGTAACTTCCGCCACCTCCAACGGGATCCCACCACTAAGCACATCTTTCCCTCCCCCCCCCTTTGCATTCCGCAGGGATCGCTCCCTACACAACTCCCTTGTCCATTCGTCCCCCACATCCCTCCCCACTGATCTCCCTCCTGGCACTTATCCGTGTAAGCGGAACAAGTGCTACACATGCCCTTACACTTCCTCCCTTACCACCATTCAGGGCCCCAAACAGTCCTTCCAGGTGAGGCATCACTTCACCTGTGAATTGACTGGGGTGATATACTGCGTCCAGTGCTCCCGATGTGGCCTTTTATATATTGGTGAGACCCGACGCAGACTGGGAGACCACTTTGCTGAACATCTACGCTCTGTCCGCCAGAGAAAGCAGGATCTCCCAGTGGCCACACATTTTAATTCCACATCCCATTCCCATTCTGACATGTCTATCCACGGCCTCCTCTACTGTAAAGATGAAGCCACACTCAGGTTGGAGGAACAACACCTTATATTCCGTCTGGGTAGCCTCCAACCTGATGGCATGAACGTCGACTTCTCTAACTTCCGCTAAGGCCCCACCTCCCCCTCGTACCCCATCTGTTACTCATTTTTATGCACACCTTCTTTCTCTCACTCTCCTTTTTCTCCCTCTGTCCCTCTGAATATACCCCTTGCCCATCCTCTGGGTCACCCCCCCCCTTGTCTTTCTTCCCGGACCTCCTGTCCCATGATCCTCTCGTATCCCCTTTTGCCTATCACCTGTCCAGCTCTTGGCTCTATCCCTCCCCCTCCTGTCTTCTCCTATCATTTTGCATCTTCCCCTCCCCCTCCAGCTTTCAAATCCCTTACTCACTCTTCCTTCGGTTAGTCCTGACGAAGGGTCTCGGCCTGAAACGTCGACTGCGCCTCTTCCTATAGATGCTGCTTGGACTGCTGCGTTCACCAGCAACTTTGATGTATGTTCCCTAATTTTTTTATACCAGATTCAAACAATAATCACTTGGTTCCTAGCAGAGTGTGTACGGAACAACAGAATCAATGCCTGTGAAATACTGGACTAAATGGTTAAACCAAATCATCTATCATAAATAAATTACTTGGCATAGCAAACTAAATATCTTTTGCTGAGTCACAAGTCAGTAATTCAATTGAATTACTTGGACGCTGCCTAAAGATTGAGGCTTCAGAGGCCTAAGGGTAAAGTCCCAAGATCGGTGAGTCTTAGGCTTGATAGCCAGAGAGGGAAGGGGAAGGTTGAAAGGTTGAAGTCCAAAGGTCAGTGAATCCGGAGGGGGTAGTGGGGGCGGTGGGGGCAGAAATCTGAGGGTCGAAGACTGAAGTCAGCAAGTCCAGAGGTAGAGGCCTGAAGGTTGAAACCCCTGGTTTGGCCTGTCTAGAGATCAGACACCTGATGTCTGTGAGTCTAGGCTAGGGACTGGAGATTGTAGGCCCAATGTCTGAGAGTACAGAGCCAAGGAGTGGAGGCCTGGAGGTGGCCTGTTCTCTGGTTGGAAGCCTATCTGTGTGTGCATGGATGGGTGTGTTGGAGGGTAGGAAGGGACTTCTTTCGCTGTTGTTGTTTAGTTTTCTTGTTATCATTGTGCATGCAGGCTGCCCCCAGGTCCTCCTTACGTATATACAATGTGTATGAAATTAATGTGAGTGCTGATGACTGGGATTAGGAAAATAATAGTAACCCGGAGATTATGGCGAACATTGACAGAAGACATTTGAAAAATTATGGAAACTTGTTGTCTCAGGTAAGTAACTATAAATATGTGTTGGTTTATTGACCAGGAGCTGTGATAAAATCAATTCTGTGACATAGACAAGTAATATAGCTTCTTTGGTTCCAAGACATGCCATGAGACATATAATTACAAACTTTAACATTTCATAGAGAGATCTAAGCCTGGAAATAAATAATAATAATATTCATACAACATTTTTCAGATAAAAAGTAGTGATCAAGAACACTTCAAAATATGTTAGTGAGTGTAATCATTAAAATAGTGATAAGATAGCAAAGAGTGGAGACATTTTATACAAAAGCATCAGCATTTAACTTGTAATCACCAACAGGACATATAAACCCATAAGATACTGTAAATCAAAACTAAAGCAAACATAAACATATAGATAGCTGTATATGTGAATACATACTCATGTACATATAAACATGAACACTTATACATATAAACCACATGCAGAATTCTAACAAATTGAACTGCTGACATATTCTATTAAAATTTAACAGATTATTGATAAAATACCAAACTCATCCTGCAAATTACAGGGAATCATCTTTAACAAATGTATGCAAAATTAAATTAACCACATCCTTGTCAAGTTGATCCTAGAAATGTTACAAATTTCAGGCATTTACCTTTTATACATTGTACCAAAAAATTAAATTTAAAATTATATAAATCAAATATTCAATTTAGATTATATCAATTGACTTTATCAAGTTATCATAATTCTACAGATATTCAACAGATTCAACAAATAACTAGAATTCAACAGTTTACTTCCATTTGATTTTCTTGTTTAATACCTACTTTTAAAACTGCAGGAAATTTCTCATTGGATATTACACACCAAGGTTACTCAGAAAATAACAGCGGAAAAAAATTTCTGGAGGTATCATAATTGCAATTGCCTTTTCACATCATCAACCTACAATCTTCATGTCATATAAAAATATGATCGCACTTGTGTGACCTTATCTAACTACCTATGAAGGATCAGTGCCAAAGAATTAAAAAAGAAGATGGTTTAGCTGTTGATTCCACCAAATGACTTACATTGATAATTTCATCGCCAGAGAGTAAAACATTGCAGATGCTGAAATAATTAATATCTAAACCTGAAATAAAAAGAGAAAATGCTGGAGTGTATTTCTCTGCATTCAGGGCAGAGTTAATGTTTCAGGTCTGAAATGTTAATTCTGTTTCTCTACAGCAGCTGCCTGACAATTTTGGATTGTTTTATTCAGGCAATCTAACACTTTTTGATACAAATGGTATTTATAACTCTACAATTCTCAATTCTTTAAAGGTAGATGTAAGTGCAAAAATATACCTCCTGATTAATTTAAATTTACCGTCATGTAAAATTAGAATCACCTCCTTAGTGCTGACAGCAAAATAAACTGACCGAATACAACCTGAGGACATTGCTGTTATTCTACTAGAGATGTCCTTGAGTGAAGGTTTCAGCCTTCCAGTTTACAGAAACACTTCGCTCTCTCCTTGGAAATAGTAGCCACATAGCTGCCGTCCCTTCGCTGCAATCACTTGGTTCTGCCATTGGGAAGATTTGGAGATTCACTTGTTCTGAGTTAGGAAGTAAGTGCACTGAAATAGAGCCAGGACTGCTTGACATCCACAGGGCCTCACCAATCGAAACAGAGCCTACACTATACACAAACAAGAGAAAATCTGCAGATGCTGGAAATTCAAGTAACATGCACATAGTGTTGGAGGAACTCAGCAGACCAGGCAACATATATGGAAACAACAGGAATTCTGCAGATGCTGGAAATTCAAGCAACACACATCAAAGTTTCTGGTGAACACAGGAGGCCAGGCAGCATCTCTAGGAAGAGGTACAGTCGACGTTTCAGGCCGAGACCCTTCGTCAGGACTAACTGAAGGAAGAGTTAGTAAGAGATTTGAAAGTGGGAGGGGGAGATCCAAAATGATAGGAGAAGATAGAAAAAGGAGAGTGAGAGAAAGAATGTGTGTATAAAAATAAATAACGGATGGGGAAAAGAGTGCAGTTGACATTTCGGGCCTGATGAAGGGCCTTGGCCTGAAATATCGACTGTACTCTTTTCCGTAGATGCTGCCTGGCCTGCTGAGTTCTTCCAGCATTTTGTGTGTGTTACCTGCACAGAAGCTAGCATGCAAATGAGGAAGATTCTTAATCACTTTTTTGAGGGACCACGATGAGTATCTTGAATGGATTATTAAAGCAGGGGCTCCCAACCTTTTTTATGCCATCGACCCTTGCCATCAACTGAGGGGTCTGTGGATCCCAGTTTGGGAACCCAAACTAAAGCTTTTCTAGTTCTCTGCTGCAACCAGTTGAATGTGAATGAAGAACATGGATCAGTGATGCGGTGGCCATTACAGAGACTTGGCTGTCATCAGGGCGGGAATGGCTGCTGGATGTTCTTGGGCTTAGATGTTTCAGAAGGGGCACGGGGGAAGGTAAAAGAGGTTGGGGAGCGGCATTGCTAATCAGGGATATTGCCTACTGTGAAAGTATGTGGAAGTCAGAAACAGGAAGGGAACAATCACTGTTCTGGGAGAATTCCATGGCCCCTACCCCCAACAGCAACAGGGTCATGGAGGAGCAGATTAAAAGGCAGATTTTGAAAAGGTGACAGAATAACAGGGTTGTTGTCATGGGTGACTTCAACTTCTCTAATACTGATTGGCACCTCCTTAATGCAAAAGGCTTAGATGAGGCAGAATTTGTTAGCTACAACCTGTAAGTGTGGCCTGGAAGGATTCCTGGCACAATATGTAAGACAGGCCAACCAGAGGAAAGGCCACTTTGGATCTAATATTGAGCAATGAGCGTGGTCAGATGACAGATCTCTCGAGGGATGAGCATTTTGGAGACAGTGACAACAACTCCTTGACTTTTACCATAGCCGTGGACAAGGATAGGAGCAGATGGAATGGGAAAGTATTTAATTGGTCTAGTGCTAATTTTGATGCTATTAAGCAGAGGATTGAGAACAGATGTTTTCAGGGAAATGTATAACAGAAACGTGGAAGTTGTTTAGGTAGCAGTTGATTTTCTCTGTGTCGTGCTCTACATCAATTGAGTATAACAGCACAGGGGTGTTTGGCCATTGAGAAGAACCTACAGCTCCTCAGGGCTGCTAGAAGTAAAATTCAGCAATTGCAAAGCGCTGCACTGAATACTGGATGCAACTCAGTACAGTCATCCAGACCACGGGCAATATCAGGAGTATGTACGATGGCACCAGGAAATCCCTTAGCCCCTTGCACAGCAAGATGGCTCCCCTCAGATTCATCAATGGAAAGTAATCACAGACAGAGGAAAACAGATGGAAAGATGGGTAGAATATTACTCTGACCTCTACTCCGGAGTGAGCACTGTCGCCACATCAGCCCTAGATGTCATTGGAAGAACTAGATGCGGAGCCAACCTCAGCAACACCATTGGTAGCTTGGCCTCATAGAAGGTACCAGACAGTGATGGGATTCCCCTAGACCTGAACAAGCACCGCAAGACCATCAGCACCCCGGAGACTGCACACCCAGAGGCTGCTTTCATCTTTGCTGGAGACTTAATAGAGTGTCACTGTCTAAAGTCTCCCCAAAGTCTTACCAACACATCTAGGTGAGCATATAGGAAGATAGCATACTCGATCGCTGCTACTCCACAACACTTAGAAAGGGCTGCTTCGTCCGCCGTTTGGAAAGTCAGATCACTCTTCCATCTTGCTGCTGCCGGGTACCGGCAGGAGCTGAAACAAGAGGCAACCTTAGTTAGAACTGTCTACTGCTGGTCGGACCAATCAGTCTCCATGCAACAGGACTGCTTTGATGACATCAACTGGAATTTCTTATGTGATGAGGATGTCTCCGAGTTCACAGAAGGGGTCACGAGCTTCATCCTGAAGTGCATTGAGGATGTTGTCCCCCCAGAAATCAGTCAGGGTCTACTCAAACCAGAACCCCTGGATCAACAGTTCTGTGCGAACAGCACTTACAGTGCGACACAGAGCTTACGTTGCCAGTAATCAGCAGAAGCACAAGAAATGCAGCTACAATCTTCACAAAGTCATCAAGGCAGTGAAACAGCAATACAGGGACAAGATCCAGACAGAACTCTCACATGCAGTTTATGGCAAAGTCTCCACAACATTGCAGACTTCAAAGCTAAGCGCAATGGCACTGCCAACATCGCTGCCTCTCTCTCAGGTGAGCTAAATCTTTTTTACGCTTTGTTCAATGTCACCAACACTGAGCCCCCAAGGAGAGCAACAAAGTGATTTGCACCTTAGTCATCTCTGAAGCTGAAGTATGCTGGTGTTTCCAACGAGTGGACAGTGGCAAGGCTGCCTGAGCATCCCAGGGCAGGTACTCAGGATGTGTATGGCACAACTGACAGGCGTGTTTACAGATATTTTTAATCTCTCCCTCTCCCAGTGTAGAGTGCCGTCCTGCTTCAAAGCATCAACCATTCTCCCTGTACCTAAAAAGACCAAGGTAACATCTGAATAACTGGTGTCCTATTGCACTCACCTCAATAACAAGCAAATGATTTGAGGGGCTGGTCAAGGACTACATCTGCAGCTTGCTACTATCCACAATAGACCCCTTACAATTCACCTACAGTCACAACTGATCAACAGATGATGCTGACTATACTACATTGATTGGCCTAATCTCAAATAATAACAAGGCAGCCTACAGAGAAGAAGTCATCACCTTCACGGAGTGGTGTCAAGAAAATAACCTTTTTTCTCAATGTCGCTAAAACAAAGGAGCTGGTTGTGGACTACAGGAGGAATGGAGACAGGCTATTGATATCAATGGATCTAGGGCTGAGAGGGTGAACAGCTTTAAGTTCCTTGACATAAACATCACCAAGGATCTCACGTGGTCTGTATATACCGACTGTGTGGTGAAAAAAGCACAACAGCACCTCTTTCACCTCAGACGGTTGAAGAAGTTTGGTATGGGTCCCCAAATCCTAAGGATTTTCTACAGGGGCACAATTGAGAGCATCCTGACTGGCTGCATCACTGCCTGGTATGGGAACTGTACCTCCTTCAATCGCAGGAGTCTGCGGAGAGTGGTGTGGACAGCCCAGTACATCTGTAGATGTGAACTTCCCACTATTCAGGACATTTACAGTGACCGGTGTGTAAAAAGGGACCAAAGGATCATTGGGGACTCAAGTCACCCAACTACAAACTGCTCCAGCTTCCGAGAAACAGTACCACAGCATAAAACCCAGGACCAATAAGCTCTGGGACAGCTTCTTCCACCAGGCCATCGGATTGATTAACTCATACTGATACGAATATATTTCTATGTTATATTGACGGTCCCGTTGTACATACTATTTATTACAAATTACTATAAATTGCACATTGCACATTTAACTGGATATATAATGTAAAATTTTTACTCCTCATGTATGTGGAGGATGTAAGTAATAAAGTCAATTCAATTCAGTTCAGTTCAGTTCTATTGTACCTGCTTCATGAAGTCCTCTGTCAGTGCTGGCAGGAAGGAGCTGTACCTCAGGATAGGAGGGATGCCAAGGTTATTACCCTCTACAAAAACAAAGGTGAGAGAAGGCACTGCAAAAAAATATGAGGCATCTCCCTCATGAGTGCTGTTGACAAAGTCTTTTCCCTAATCCTCTTGGTCCACCTGCAGAAGTTTGCTTAACATGTCTACTTGGAGTCACAGAGTTGTTTCTGTGCTGGAAGGTGAACAATGACCATGATTTTCTCTCTGTGACAGCTTCAGGAGAAGTGCAGAGAACACAAGAAGCCCTTCTACTTTGCGTTTATTAATCTCACCAAGACATTTGACTCAGTCAGCAGAGATGGACCCATCTCTGGTGATGTGCAGTAATGATCCTCTCCAAGGTAGGTTGTTCACCAAGTCTGCAGAGCATAATTGAATGCTCATGAAGAGGAGTGTGCAGGACAATGGCAGCTCTTCGGAGCCCCTTGACATAAGCCGTGATTTTTAAGCAAAGCTGTGTTCTCAATCCAGCGATCTTCTCTTCTCCTAATTCACACATTTGGCACTCCAACAGAACGGACCTACCTCCACGCTAGATTAGACGGCAGGCTTTTTAACCTCGCCTGCCTGAGAGCCAAAACCAAAGTGTGCAAGGCTGTGATCAGAGACATGTTATTTGCTGATGATGCGCAGTTGCAACCCGCACTCCGCAGCACCTCCAGAGCTTGATGGATCACCTCCCCCAGGCCTGCGAGGAATTTGATCTGACTATCAGCCTGACAATGACAAGCATCGTGGGACAAGACGTGGAGACACCACCACGTCTCCACTGCAAACTGGTGTTGTTCATCAGTTAACATACCTGGGATCTGTCATCAGTGACAACCTCTCCTTGGATGCGGATATCGACAGGTGTATTGGGAAGTCTGCAACAAATCTTGCCTGCCTCGCCAAGCGAATCTGGGAGGACTCGAAACTGTCACACAAAACAAAAATGGCAGTTCACAACACTTGTGTCACCGGCACACGGTATGGCAGCGCCATCTAGACAACAAACGCTAAGCAGGAGAGAAGGCTCAACACCTTCCGTTTAAGATTGCCTCGCTGTATCTTGGGCATCACCTAGAGAGACAGATCAATCAATGGTGAGGTTTTCTCTCTAGTGTGTAAACTCTGCTTGGGCAAAGTAGGCTGCACGAGCTAGGCCATGTGCATCTCATACAGGTGACAGCATCACAAGAGACGTCCTCTACGGTGAACTGGCTTCAGGCACCCACAACTAAGCTACAAGGATGTCCGTAAGTAAGACGTAAAGGCATTGGGCATCAACATTGAGTGCTGGGAGGGACTTGCAGCCAACTGTAACAGGTGGAGAAGCACTCTTAAGCAACACCTTGTCAAGAGGAAAGGAACTGAAAATGGCAGAAGGCAAATGGGCCCATAGAAAGGAACGCTGCAGCTCCAGCAGAGCAGAGACTACATATAGATGCAACCTTCGTAACAGAGACTGTCACTCTCACATTGGTCTTGTCAGACACAGACAGCACTGCACCAACAACATGGAGAGCTAGGATGCAGTATCCACAATTGACCTGGAACAGGGAGGGCCACCACTGTGTATGGAGTTCTGGATAAGATTTGTTCCATCGTAGCAGGGGAAGGATGGTAGGGTGAATGAACCATGGTTGACAAAAGAGGTGGAGGATTTAGTCAAGAGGATAAAGAAAACATACTTAAGATTTAGGAAGCAAAGATCAGACAGGGCTCCTGAAAGTTACAAGGTAGTCATGAAGGAGCTTAAAAAGGGACTTAAGAGTGCTCAAATGGGACATGAGAGCAAATAGGATTAGAAAAAAAAACCAAGGTGTTTGAAACATACGTGGAGAACAGGAGGGTGACTAGAGTGAGAGTAGGACTAAGCAGGGACAAAAGGGGAAATGCAGTATGTGCTTGAATTGGAAGAGGTAGGGAAGGTCATTAATAAATACTTTCAATAGTTCAATGGCTCAGTTTAAAATCAGAGAATGTATACAGTACACAAACTGAAAATCTTACTCTTTGCAGAGACATCCACGAAACAGGAAAAAACATAATGAGTGACAGAAGCATCAGAATTCCAAATTTCCCCTCCCCCTTCCCACACACAAGCAGCAGCAGAAGCATCAGCTGTCCCCCTCAGCCTGGGACAGGGCAGAATTTATCACAGGTTTCTACAGGAATTGAGGAAAGAGATTGCTGTGTCTTTGGTGATGATCCTTCTGTCCTCTCTGGCCACAGGAGTAGTACCTGAAGATTGGAGGAGGTAAATAAAGAAAGGTAACAGATAAAACAAACTGATGAAGGTAGAGAGGTGGATGTGGTGAATATGGATTTAAGCAAGGCATCTGACAAGGTTCATCATGGTAGGTTCATTCAGAAGTTCAAAAGGCATGGAAACTTGGATGGATCGGCTCCGGTTTAGCTTTCCCACAGAATGCAGAGCATGGTAGTAGATGGACTGTATTCTATTTGGTGGTCATGACTAGAGGTGTTTGGCAGGGATCTGTTCTGGGCTCCCTGCATTTTGTGATTTTTATAAACAACTTGGATATGGAGGTGACACAAAGGTTGCTGAAGTTGTGGATAGTGTAAAACGTTGTCCAAGAGGGTGTGGAGAAAGATGCCTGTGTGACGGTTCATCCCAAGCAGCTATGTGATAGAGGACTCTTTGCTCTTGTGCTCTTGTGACTCAAGTACTGTTTCCAGGGACACACACGCAGACGAGCATCAAGTGCTGCTGGAAGATGATCAGCTCTGTGAAAGGTGCCTTTTGGTCTGCGTACAGCTTGTTTGTCTGCCAGCACTTGAGACGTCCGTAGAGGAATGCTGCCAACTAGCACATTCCAGGCTGCAGGAGTAGGTGCTGATGGACACACTGAGGCTTGGTACAGCTGCAGCAAGGGCTCAGTGGGGAAGGACCACAGTATAGGGTTCCTCCACTACAGGACAGGGAGTGGCCACATTTTTTGAGGAAGCCACTGAATTATTGTTGTAGTGTACCACACCAGGAGGCCACAGGAATGGCAACAGTGCTATTGGCTTTAAGAAATGTAATTGAACAAGAATAAAAAGGCATTGCATGGTTTAGTCATGTAATTTTTAAAAATTATGAATAAAGCTTATTTTGATGATAAAAATACTGACACTCAAGCCTTGCATTACTTCACACTATTACAAGATTTAGGATTATCAATAGACCAGTGATCGCAGCATTCAAATTTCAGGATCAAAGTAAGTTTACTATCAATGCAAGTAAATGCCACCATATACTATTTTAACACTCATTTCCTTGCTGATGTTCACAGGAAAACAAAAAAATACATTAGAATCAATGAAAAACTACAGGCAGACGAAGACTGACAAACAACCGAAATGCAAAAAAACACAAACAAACAAAATAAATAAATAATACTGAGAACAATAGTTCTCGAGTCATTGACAATGAGTACATAGGATGTGGAATCCTTTCAGAGTTGAAGTCAGTGAAGTTATCCATGTTGGTTCAGGAGCCTGATGGTTGATGTTCCTGAACCCGGTGGTGTGGAACCTAAGGCTCCTTCCCAAATGGCATCAGTGAGAGAAGAACACATTTGGTAAGGATCTTTGATGACGGATGCTGCTTTGCTGTGGCAGTGCACTTTGCAAATGTGCTCAGTGGTAGGGAGGGTGTTTCCTGTGATGGACTGGGCTGTATCCACCACGTCTTATAGTTTTCCATTATTGGGCATTGGTATTATCATTCCAGGCTGTGATGCAACCAGTCAGGACTCTCCACTACACATCTACAGATATTTGTTAAAGTTTTGGATGATATGCCAAATCTGCACAAACTTCTAAGAAAGTAGAGGCACTTATGCGCCTTCTTTGTGATGACACTTACACAACAGTCCCAGGACAGATCCTTTGATATGATAACGCCAAGGAATTGAAAGTTACTGACCCTCTCCACCTCCAATCACTTAATGAGGACCACCAATTTCTTCCTTCTGTAGTCAATAATCAGCTCTCCAGATTTGCTGATGTTGAGAGAAAAGTCAAAGTGATTGTAAATAAAAGGCTGCAGTTACTGAATGGTGCTGTCTGTTGAAAAGTGAGGTTGGGATCTCCTGTATGCAGGACACAAATGTGACAGAAGATTTTAATTCCCATATAATTCCCAAACCCTGCATTATCTACTCCTTGTTTAGGCAGGCTGTAAGTTTCCCTTCGAAATTCCATTTTCTGACCACAATGAAGGAAACGTTAACCGTGTAACCTATGACATCATCAACATTTTGACTGGCACCAGGATATCATCAGCTGAACTATGATGAATCATGTCTAAAATTGATTGAGTATTTCACCCAATGATCACTAATCAATCAGAAAAATATTCTTAGCACAATCCAACATGCACCACACACCTTTAATGGGATAAGAATGTGCACAAGTGGGTCCAATTTCTAGGCATGTGATGGAATTTTGGTATAAATGTGGTAGCCAGTAGATTCATCAACAGCAGTAAACAAAAGAGGCAAATTAATGTTTAGACTGTAATCACTGTTTGCTGAGAATCAAACTGCAGAGCAGATTGGATGATGAAGTGAATCCCAATATATTTGAGCTGCAACCTGCAGCTGTTCATAGGCCTCCTGTGTTTTTCCCACTGTTTCTTTGAGCAGCACTGAGTACCAATATGCGAGCAGGATAAGGACTGCAACTGTTTGACAATTAGAGTGAAACTGGTTTTTCCTAAATTTCCATTTATTCTGAATTCAATGGAATTGAAAATCATGAGAGACATACAATTAGCTGCCAAATCATTATTTCACATGGGTCCAGAATTTACAGTTAGTACCTGCAGCTGAGTTTAGGAACGTTTGCTTGTCTTTGCTAAGTTAGTTTGATTACTTGTAATTATGAAACATGGACACCCAGTGCTGCCAAACTTATTTTACGAACTTTACTGAAGGCTGTTTTGTTGTAGGACCAGTTGCTAATAATTTCCAGTTGTGACCTGGGTGTTTTGTCATCATCGCTATCACAAAATCAGAGCTTTAATTAAAAAAATTACACTCACTGGATCAAAAATATGCCATCCAGTATTTCCACTGGCATTCACAATGAAATTCTGAACAGGAAAAATTCAATGTCCTTGTGAATAATTGAGGTTCATTTATAGTGGTTTCTGGTTAATTCGGCCTCTGGTTAATCAAGCAGGTTCTTATTTGGGCTAACACTTGAAGAACAACAACTAATCAAGAAAATAGCTGTTATTCCCTTCTTTTAGTGGGTGGGGGGGATACTATGCCACTTGACTGGGGCAGGAGATAGTTACCAGTTTCTAACTAGCGTCAGTCGTATGACAGTACACCATGCTTAGAGGGATCAGTTTTCTAATAGCATTAGCTGCACGTGTTTGTGTGTTGAAAAAAAAACAGTGATTTGTGTCACTGGTGGTTGATGAGAAATAAGCAGCAAGATTGTTCAGAACTGTTTTGCTCACTGCGAGTTTAAATATTCAGGCTTGGAGACGTCAGAAAAGGCAAGGAGTGAAAATTAAACCATTTCACTACTTCACCAAGTTAAGAACTGTGAAGAATTTGAAGAAGTCGAAAATCATCTTGAATGTTACAATTAAAGTGAATATTTGGAAGGTGAAATTGTCACAACAATTGTATGAAGGCAGACCATTATCTATGCTAGGTGTCTGTGCTGATCTTATTCAATTACATTCAATTAAAAGGACATGGCAGTGTAGACTGGATTAATTTCTCCATTGATTACTATTGAGAAATAATACACAGTTTCATAGTACTGTAGTAGAACTGAGAGCATTGTGATTTGCTCTATTTTCATTTAACTACATGATTTACAACTCAGTTAAACAGTGGTTTGTCTTTTTTATATCTTTTTATCTATTTCCATCAAATTCCTTCAGCGAATTGGGGAAGACAGTTAGGCTAATTCAGCTAATTAGGCCTACATGTACTGGTTCCCATGTGTCCCAATTAATAGGAATCCACTGTATTTGGAAGAGGAATGTCTATGAATATCAATGGAAGATTAAACAAAATGATATATTGCATATGATTTCTGTTGAGTCAATTATCAAATACTGTACTGAAGAGTGTTTAGTACTCTTTGGATTGAATTACCAAGATTATGATTGTAGGGTTCTCAGTAATATGAACTGTAATGTTAACTGTTAACTGCTAATAATAAAATAGCTTCTCTGTAGTGTTATAATGAAATGGCTTCTCTGTAATGTTAACTGATGAGGTAATGTTTCTTTATAGCTGAAATGTTTGAGTTATAACTATAGATAACGGGGAAATACCCAATGGAAGTCATGTTATTCTATCTGTATGCATGGGAACCTGAGTGAGTTCGCGGGATTTTCGGTGAGGAGAGGCGAACAGAAGGGACGTGCAGGAAACGCTTTGGTAGACCATTGTGGTTGGTCCCAGTCGGAGGGTCGAGGAGTTCGGAGATCTAATGAAGGAGAGAAGACCCTGTTCCTTGAGCTCCAATGATTGTGAATGAACTGTTTAACTTTGATAAGTATGGCACCTTTTTCTTTCATATTTTGTTTCCCCACTAACCACATAGTCACTGTAAGATTTATGAAGAGTAATCATTTAATCGCTTATTGTGTATTGTCTAATTTTTGCATTGTGGGTTTGTACTGGGGTACATTACACAGCAACCACACAAATTTGATTACCCAGGTTGGCGGGGCTGAGGGCACTTCCCCTGGACGAACACGAGCAGAGCGAGTCGGAGGCTTACATTTGGGGGCTCATCTGGGATTTGATCCTATTGGATGCTGTGTGATCGCCCTGTTTAAATTATTGCTGAGATGGACCCGGCTAAGATTGCACGCTGGTGTGAGTCCGAGGAATTACCGCTTAGTCATGCGTGCATATTATGTGGGGTGGATATGCGTACCCCGGAGAGAGTGTTAATTTGATGTTTGAGTATGGTTAAAGCTGTCAGCAAGGTTGAAATTGTAGCTAGAAAGATTGGTAAAATGGCAGACTCAGGCTTTATGTTAGTTCGGACTAGTGCTGACATCACGGCGGTGGGACTGCCAGCGTCTATCTGCGACCCCGGTGAGGCGGGGCCATGGGGCGTTCACATTGTCATGGAGGAAGGCTCTGATGGGACGCCAGAGGAGTTGCCTGCAGCAGCGGGCAGAGATTTTAGAGACAAGGTCTTAGCGTTTCTGCAGGCTGAGGGGAAGAAGTGGTCGGATTTGGAGGGTTTAATTAAGTCCCTGTCCCCCACCGAAGGGTGAGGGCTCTGAGTTGGCGTCAGCCAGTACCTCCCTGGTGAACAAGGCAGCGGGACCACATCAGAAGCTAAGAATTTTCTCTGGGAAAACGCCCACACCCGAAGGTGAAGATGATTATGAGACATGGGTGGAGCAAGTCTCTCAGTTATTAGGGTGAGTGGCAGTGTTCTGAGGAAGAAAAGCGACAGAGATTGGTTGAAAGTTTGAGGGGGTTGGTGGCTGAAGTAGTAAGAAGCGTGAAAGTTAACCAGCCTTCTGCTTCACTTGCTGAGTACCTAGACGCTTTGGAGGAGGCTTTTGGTCTGACGGGGAGCAGGCTGGAGCTCTTAGTGGGGTTTTAAAACCTGCATCAGGAGAAAAGGGAGAAGCTTTCAACGTACCTTTTTCGGCTAGAGAGACGGCTAACTAGTTTGAGGCACTGGGGTATCATTCCGGCGGCTGATGTAGATCAGATAAGGATGGACCAGGTAACCAGAGGCACCCTGTGGCATGACATGATTGCTTGGAGTTTCCAGCAGTCCCGTAGAACGCGCTCCTCCCTCTATCATTTGTTCAGCTGCTTCGAGAGGTGAGGGAGGAGGAGGACGCAGCAGAGTCGGGGGAGGACTCCATTTGCACGGTGCAGTCCTCAGTAGAAGCCCCTTGTGGTGATGTGACCGGGGCCAGCTCCACCCAGGAGATAGTAAAGGAGGTGGTGACAGAGCTGGGAATGGAGAGGTCAAGGAGGGTCACGGCAGTTGGGGGTCCCTCCACAGGATAGGACTAGCAAAGATGGCCCCTCCCTGAGGGGACAAACTGCACAGCGGCCCATGGGGGCCAGGGGTCCTGCGAGACGAGGTGTGTGTTATAACTGTGGGGAAGAGGGGCATTTCTGGTGGGAATGTGAATGGCAGGAAGTCCCTTGGAGAGCGAGCCCACGGGTGTCCCAGCCAGAAGAGGGGTCGGGAAACTTAGAGGAGACCCAATGAGGGAACAGCCTGGTGTCTCTGGGAAAACACATTTCCAGCAATGTGCCACGGGACCCCCGAAAGGAAAAGACCCTGTCCCAGAAGGATTGGTAGGACCCTGATCCAGCGTGTCATTACAGATAGGGGGAATATATGCAAAAGCCATACTCGACACTGGGTCGCAGGTCACGTTGCTGTACTCGTTCATTCTACAATCAGTATTTGAAACATCTACCCTTGACACCCTTCAGTGCACTGGAGATTTGGGGTATCAGTGCTGGTGATTACCCGTACGATGATTTTTTTAAAAAAAATTATTTCCATAAGAGAACGTTTAATAGAAAACTATATTAGATAACAGTTACTCAAGTGTATTTGGATTCAATAGAAAACACTTTGGTCTGAAACATACTAAAAGCAAAAAGCAGAATCAATTTTTTTTATTTTACAAGGTAAATTATTATTACTTGTCTGGTTAGTAGCCAGCTCTCCATTGTCCTCATTCTGTCTTCTGTACAGTTCCTTCAAGCATATACACTTTTCATACAAATTTAAAATAAGTTAATTGTAATGTTGATGTTCAGGTCATTCAACATTCTGATCTAAATGCTGTTTAACTTGACTTAAACAGAGTCTCCACTCCTCCATCTCTTGCTTGACAAAGTCCATTTCTTCTACAATTTTATTACTCTCTTCCTTGGCGTTCTGTAACTTCAGCCTCATCTCCTGAAACCCATCTCTATTCTCCATTATGTTCCTTCTCTAATTTTCTAATTCCCTCTGGAGATTCTCCACAAGTGCCATTGTGTCCCTTCAACATGCACTTGTTTGCTCATTGTTTTCGATTATTTCATTCGCTGAAACAGGATCAATCAGGTTGTTCTCCAGTATGACCGCACAATTCTGTACCCTCTTGCTTAATGCTTCACTTTCAGATTGCAAATTTCCATTTTTAATCATATAATCATGTACCTGATCCGTAGCTAACTTTAGTTCCTGCTTTAATTGCTGCTTGGGAACTTCTAATGGCTGATTTTGGTCCCTTAACTCTGCTTCAACCACTTTCATGGCCATGTACTTCTACATGTCAGCATGAGTGATTCTTGATAATGAAGACATTTCCTTTCTTTTATTTAATGCAACATTCCCTTGTTTTGAAGTCGCTTCAAAACTGACTGCCCTTGAAGTTTTTTGTGAAAAGTTAAATGTCCAAGGTATATCTTTCTCTGGTGCCAGTATTGGGTTGGCATGGAAACATTTTGCTGAAGGTTGTAAATGAACACTTTTTGCTTTCGGCCCCCTGCCTGTGGAAGCCTGCAGCTGAGACAGGGCAGTGCGTGTGTCTCTTGGTTGGTAAACAGGTAATTTAGATCTCTGCATCTTTTCTGACAGATCTGCTGCGAATTTGTCTGCAAGTCAAACTTGTATTGCAAACCTTTATTAACCCCTAACAACAGTCCCCTCCATTAACAGGCTGCACCACTGCATGACCCAAATTCAAAATTTCTTCTTGGACCTGCTGCCACGATTCAAGCACTGACCCGCCTCTATAGTGACTTCACTTCCCTTTCAAAATCTGCAATGAATTCTCTCTCGAAAATCCCTACTTTTTCTGAAGCGATTTCCCTTTTTAATTATGTAATTCCCCCACCCATTTCTTTTGCTTTGAAGAAGCGACACCCGTACGATGGTAATTTGTCAGTGAAGCTGAAGTTCTCAGAGGCCGATGTGTCTGAGGCTCATGAGGCCTTGGTGCTGGTTTGCCCGGACCCAGTTGAGACGGGTGGAGTTTCAATTCTGGTGGAGACCAACGCCCCTATAGTATGGAGGCTCATGGGGGCCTGCGAGGAGAAGGCGGGTGAGAGTTTCTTGGGGACCCTGTCGGTGCACCCAGTGTTTCGAGCTGCTGTTGAGGAAGTGCGGGGCCACACTGGGCTGGATACTGAATTTAAAAGAGGAACTTTGTGGTGTGCCCAGTCGAAGTTTAGGGTAGTACGGCCCGGGGAAGTTGTGAGAGTGATGGGGACCCCCAGATTTCCTGGAGTGCCTGATGGCGAGGCCCTTTTAGTGGACGCCCCGGAAGACCGCGGGGGGGGGGGGGTGGTCGCGATTTCCAGCTGGGGTGCTGGTGAGACCCGAATTTCAGAGGCCCTCGGTGGTACAAGCGTGCAGGATGGTTGTGATTGTCAGAAACGCCACGAAGAGAGAGATCATTTTTAAGAGAAGGTTGCCCCTGGGTTGGAAATGGAGGCTGGTGGAGAAGATGTTGAAGCTGGAAGATGTCTTTTCTCTTGACGAGTTTGATGTGGGTTGTTCCAAGAGCACCTGACACACCATCTGGGTAACTGATGACACCTAATTTAGAGAAAGGTCGCGGCGACTGGCCCCTGTAGACGTGGAAGACGTGCGGCAACATTTGTGTAAGTTGAAGGCAGCTGGGATCATCACTGAGTCCCAAAGCCCTTATGCATCTCCAATAGTAGTGGCCCAGAAGGAAAACGGGAAGGTACGCATGTGTGTGGACCCTGAACAGGCGCACTGTCCTTGACCAGTATACCATTCTGAGGGTCGAAGACACGCTGGCCTGTCTGAGTGGGGTGAAGTGGTTTAGTGTGCTGGACTTGAGGAGTGGATATTACCAGATCCCGATGAGCGAAGCTGATAAGGAGAAGATGGCATTTATATGCCCTCTGGGATTTTTCCAGTTTGAAAGGATGCCCCAGGGCATATCGGGAGCCCCTGCCACTTTCCAGAGGGTCATGGAGAAGACGGTGGGAGATGTGAATTTGCTCGAATTGTTGGTATATTTGGATGACTTGATAGTATTTGGATCAACCTTGGAAGAACACGAAGCGAGGCTACTGAAGGTACTAGGCCGACTGAAGGAGGAAGGGTTAAAACTCTCCCTGGACAACTGTCAGTTCTGCAAGACGTCAGTTAGCTATGTCGGGCACATAATCTCGCGGGAGGCAGTAGTTACCGACCCGGCTAAGATAGAAGCGGTGACCATAGGGCCAAGGCCGCAGACTGTGAGTGCTCTGCACTCATTTTTGGGGATCTGTGGTTATTATCAGAGATTTGTGAAGGGCTATGCCAAAGTGAGTCACCCCTTGAACCAGCTTCTGCATGGTTACCCTCCCTTGGGGAAGAAAGGGAAAGGGGAAAAGAGGACAGGAGGTTGGAGAATATCTAAACCCGTCGGAGCCCTTCAGACAGAGGTGGGATGCAAAATATGAGGAGGCTTTTCAATCAGTGAAAGAGTTGCTGACCCATGCACCAGTGCTGGCTTTTGCAGACCCCCAATTACCCTATGTGCTACACACTGATGCCAGCCAAGAGGGATTAGGGGCCGTTCTGTGTCAGGATCAGGGCACTGGATTGAGACCTGTAGCTTTTGTCAGCCGGAGTTTGTCGCCCTCCGAGAGAAACTATACCACCTACAAGTTGGAGTTCCTGGCGTTGAACTGGGCGGTAGTGGATAAGCTGAGTGACTACCTCTATGGGGCCAAGTTTGAGGTGAGGACGGAGAACAACCCACTCACTTACATCCTGATGTCGGCGAAACTGGATGCTACAGGCCATCGGTGGTTGGCAGCCTTGTCGTCGTATGATTTTAGCCTAAAGTACCAGCCAGGGAGCCAGAACGTCGATGCGGACACCTTGTCCTGACGGATGCATGAGGAACTGTAGAGCGACCAGGAGTGGGAGAGCGTTCCTGCCTCTGGGGTGAAGGCCATGTGTCAGTTTGCTATCACCATGACGGTCGAGGGAAAGGAGAGGCCGGATGGCGCAGAGGACCCATTGGGGGCTATAATGACGCCCTATCCCCAGTTTACTGTGACTTGACTGCTCTGAAGACCAAGCAGCTGCCGGAATTAAGTCCTGGGGAAGTGGCAGCTGCTCAGCGAGATGACACGGGCATTGGCACCGTTTGGTACGCAGTGGAAAAGGGGATATGGCACAGGCAGAGAAGACAAATCACATTTCGCTGCCTCCGTTACTGAGGGTATTTTGTGCATTATGGCCTTCCCCAGTGGATACATAGTGACTAGGGACGGGATTTTGTGAGTAAGCTCATTTATGAGTTACTGGGCATGCTGGGAGTTGAGAAATTGAGGATCATGTCCTATCATCCGCAGGGCAATCCCCAACCAGAGAGGTTTAATCGGACCTTGCTGGACATGCTTGAGATTCTGGAGATCAGCAAAACGAGCAGATGGAGTCAACATATTGGGCATCTGGTTCACTGTTACAACTGAAGCTATTGGATTCTCGCCCTATTATGTGATGTTTGGGCGCAAGACAAAGTTGCACATTGACCTCTATTTCGGGACTGACGCAGGTGACGTACCACCGAGGATTATCTGAAGTACGTATCTGATATGAGGAGAGAGCTGAAAAGGGCTTACAAGTTGGCTGGGGTGGCGGCCACCAAGCAGAATCGGGGAAGTAAGAGGAGGTATGACAAGAAAGCAAAGTTCTCCCAACTCCTGCCAGGAGACCGAGTCCTCATAAGGAATTTGAGATTACCTGGAAAGCACAAGTTGGCTGATCGTTGGGTGGCCACACCCTATGTGATGGAGAGTCAGATGCCAAACCTACCAGTTTTCCGGGTGAGCCCCAAGGAAGGGCGGGGGCCTGTCAAGATTCTCCATCGGAACCACCTGTTGCCCCGGGACAAGAGGTGCTGGTAGACCTAGAGCCCGACTTGGAGTCTACACCTAGTACAAGGACTCTGTGGAAGTGCAGGGCGAGGGAAGAGCCCACCATGAAAGAGACTGGGCCAGACCCAGCTCCAGAATGGGATACTGATTCGGAAGATGATGATTCGGATGAGTGGTACATGCTGCCATTCGCTAAATCCCCCGTGACAGAGGAAGAGACTCCAGGCCCTTCTCCCACTGCGTCAGGTGAGGTGAGGGGGGCTATTGGTGGGCAACAGGGAGTGCAGCAGGACTCTGGAGGAGAGGAAGTGGGGTCTGAACCCGAGACAGGGGGCACCGAGTTGCAGAGGGGTTTGAGTGACAGGTCGCAGAAGGTTTCGCCAGGTAGCCACAAAGTGTCCCCAGTAGTGTCTGAGCCAGAAGAGTTAGAAGGCGGGGTAGGGAGGTCTCAGCAGATTAGGAACCCCGTGGATAGGTTGGTCTATGTAGCACCTGGGGAACAGGATGTGATCTCTACTGTTTTGGGGAGCTATGTTACTGCTTTCTGCACTTGGATTGGGCTCTGTGTTTTGCAGGAAGGGTTGGCAAGTTATCTGAACGTCATGAGGGCAGACTAAATTCAGTGGGGGAGAATGTAGGGTTCTCAGTAATATTAACTGTAATGCAACTGTTAACTGCTAATAATGAAATGGCTTCTCTGTAATGTTAACTGATGAGGTAATGTTTCTTTGTAGCTGAAATGTTTGGGTTATAACTATAGATAACAGGGAACTAACCAATGGAAGTCATGTTGTTCTATCTGTATGTATGGGAACCTGAGTGAGTGCGTGGGATTTTCGGCAAGGAGAGGCGAAGAGGAGGGACGTGCGGGAAGCGCTCTGGTAGACTACTGTGGTTGGTTTCAGTCCGAGGGCCGAGGAGTTTGCAGGAGATCGAATGGTGGAGAGAAGACCCTGTTCCTTGAGCTCTAGCGATTGTGCATGAACTGTTTAACTTTGGTAAGTGTGGTGCCTTTTACTTCTATATTTTGTTTCCCTAGTAACCACATAGTCACAGTAAGATTTATGAAGTGTAATCATTTAATCGCTTATTGTGTGTTGTCTGATTTTTGCATTGTGAGTTTGTACTGGGGCACATTACGCAGCATCCACACAAATTTGATTACCCAGGTTGGCAGGGCTGAGGGCGTTTTCCCTGTACGAACACAAGTGAGAGAGTCGGAGGCTTACATGATATTATCCACAATTCTTCACGATGTTATCATAAAATCTTAATCATCTTCCAAAATAAGGAGACCAAAGCAAATTTTAACAACAGGAGAAAGTGTTCAGTGCAGTCATTAAGCTTCATTATTGATTCAGCCTGAGATATATATTCAAAATCATGAGGAAATAATTCTCATGTGATCACAGTTCTGATGTCTTCCATAATACGCCTTGTGCTGGTGTTTAAATGAAGTGTATTTTACATTTATAATTGCTTGTACTGCTTTTGATTCAAGTGGCTCTGAACTCCCAAATGAAAGTCTAAAGACTGCAGATTCGCACAATATGGGATTTCAGTGAACTCCACAAAGGATTAGATTTGTTGATTAGGTTTTTTTTGTAGTTTTTTGTTTGAAGCAAATTCAAAGTGTGCTATTTTTAAAGGTCACAAGAGACCCTGAAGATGCTGGGACTCTTGAGCAGCACACTTAAGATGCTGACAAAACTCAGCACGTCAGGCAGCACCTACGAAGGGGAATAAACAGTCGACATTTCAGACTGAGACCCTTCATCAGGATTGGAAAGGTAGGGAGCAGAAGCCAGAATAAGGTTGGGGGAGGAGAAGGAATGCAAGCTGGGAGGTGATAGTTGAGTCCTGGTAAGGGGGAAGGTAGATGGGTGTTGGGGGGGCACGGTGGGCAAAGGTAGGATGGAATAGGTAGTAGGGGAAAAGGGCTGAAGAAGCAGAGGACAATGGACCATGGAAAAAAGAGAGGGAGAAGGGGATCCAAGGGTGGAGAAGAGAAGGAGTGAGAGTGTAACCTGAATGAGGAATGGAACAATTGGAGAAGGAGGGAGAAAGGAGAAATTACCAAAGGTTAGAGAAATAGATATTCATGTCATCAGGTTGGAGGCTACCCAAGCACAATATGATGTGTTGCCCATCGAACCTGAGTTTGACCTCATCACGGCTGTAGAGAAGGCCCTGGACCAAGATGTCGGAATGGAAATGAGAAGTTACATTGAAATAGCCTCTGGAAGATTCTGCCTTTTGCGGCAAAAGATAGCGCAAAGGTGCTTGACAAAGCTGTTTCCAATCGTTACGTTTCATCAATGCAGAGGAAGACATAGCAGATCACCGGATACAATCGATGACCCCAACAGACCCACAGATAAAATGTCACCTCATATGGAAAGACAGTTTGGGACTGAATGGTGGTGAGGGAGGAGATGTAGCACTTATCACATTTTGCAGGAATAAGTGCCAGCCAGGTAGGACAAGCAGAAAAAGAAGATTATATTTTTAAAAGAACTGCCAAAAAAGTAAATTTGCCTTAACGTGAACAAGATATTTTCCTTTATTTGTGAAGTAATGCAACTGTAAAAACTACTATTTCCAGTGAAAACATTAAAAATACATAACTTTCACCAGACTAGAATTGGAATCTGTGTTACATAATATACAGAAGGCTCTTTCAGAAGTAACATAAGTTTCCTATCAAAATTTCTCAGCTTTCAAAAATAAGTGAGAGTATACATGCTTGTTAAACACCACCAAGATTGAGTCATCTTCTGTGATTTTGTTTTAAAAGTGTTTCACTCGTGAAATGTTTAGGCATTTCTTTTGAAGTGCTTCATTCACAATTGACAATATTGAAGTAGTGGTTCTCTGGGAAAATGTGACAGTCACTTTTCATGTAGTGGTCTCTCACAAACACGAGTGTGACATTTGAGCAACTAATTACTTATTTTATCTTTTCAGAGAAAATAATTGCAATGAAAAATCCACTTGGAAGGTGGAATATTTCAAATGAACGAAATGACAAGACAGTATTTCACAATAATATCCCATCAAAGGAATAGAACTTCCAATAAAGCAAAAATGGCTTCCTATTATCCTAGATTTCCATAACCTGCAGTCACTTTTGTCTCCATGGCTTAGCGTAATGTTAATTTGAGTCATATATTCCAGCACCAGAGAGGGTTCAAACCCATCATTTATAAACAGGACATCATGCATGTACTAGCTAAGTCTTGACTGTAAGGGCAGAGGGGCTGGAAGGTACTGCTGGGGAGCCTGGGGAATCTGTCGTTTTGCCGTGGCATGTTTCCTGCCCGGTCAGGCCTGATGATTGGAGGAGACAGGGAGCACTCTAGAGGACACCTCTACCTCATTTCGATCCACTGCTGCTGGAAGTGGGAACAGAGAGTAGTACTATGTTAGAAGCTCTCAGCCTCTTGACAGTATTCAAATAGATGGACTGTCTGCTGGGAAAAGAATGGCTGTTCTCACCTCAGACTGCCTCTCAGAAGTAGATAGGTTTGACACAGTTTGCGGTTTGCTTTGAGATTTTAAAAATATTATAACATCTTGCCTGACCTTATCCTACCTATTTTTTAAGTCTTTCAGTCTTGCAGTCTTTGATCTCGAGCAGGTAACAACTCCTTGAGAAGGTGAGATTATTTAACTGTGATATTGATGGAAGTTGACCAAAGTTACTGTTTTTGGAATATTGCAAGATATCCTGAGAAGGTAGTAAAATACAAGACTGAGTTAGCAACAGATCACTTGTTGTGAGAGTACAGACAAACATTAGTAATACCAGTTGGAAAAATAATCTCAGCCCTATAAATGAGTTATAAACATTCTGCTGGATGAATTAGAAACCACAGAGGGAGAGCAATGCGAGAGGATCTCACAGAACTCCCTTTGCAGAGAGGAAGAAAAACTCTTCAAAGTCAGTATACCTTGAGGAGACTTTGCAGTGCAGTAAAATGGAGGTAAAAGATCCGGCAGATGTTGGAACTGGAGTGTAGAAATCACAGACAGAGAGTCTTACAAAACTTCCTGACATAATCAGTAATGCTCCAGATTCCAGTATCTGCAGTCTCTTCAAAATAAGTACATTAATTTTACTAATTCCACATGTGAAAAGAACAATGAATAATTAATAGGAAGCAAGTGAAGAGCTATATTTGTTGTAGGACCTTTAGTACCTTGAAAAAGTTTCTTAGAAATAAATAAATAATAAGAGTAAAATTTCTTCTACAGATTAAGGAAGTATTGCAGCAACTTCTGACATAGCATGGTGTTCAAAAGAAATCTATTCTCATTCTCTCTCTAACCTCAAGTAATTCTTTCCTATGTGAGAAACTAAATTCTAATTTTAAACATCAATCAATAGCCTCCGGGTTGGTCAGAAAGATCAACACTTTTTTTCCTTTTCATTCCATGAAGTAGCTTTCTCGAGGGAGAAAACAGTGTTTGGCAGGGAAGAGCAGGCAGTGTATAAACCATAGAAACCATAGAAACTACAGCACAGAAACAGGCCTTTTGGCCCTTCTTGGCTGTGCCAAACCATTTTCTGCCTAGTCCCACTGACCTGCACACGGACTATATCCCTCCATACACCTCCCATCCATGTATCTGTCCAATTTATTCTTAAATGTTAAAAAAGAACCTGCATTTACCACCTCGTCTGGCAGCTCATTCCATACTCCCACCACTCTCTGTGTGAAGAAGCCCCCCCCCCCCGATGTTCCCTTTAAATTTTCCCCCCCTCACCCTTAACCCATGTCCTCTGGTTTTTTTCTCCCCTTGCCTCAGTGGAAAAAGCCTGCTTGCATTCACTCTATCTGTACCCATCATAATTTTATATACCTCTATCAAATCTCCCCTCATTCTTCTACGCTCCAGGGAATAAAGTCCTAACCTATTCAACCTTTCTCTGTAACTGAGTTTCTCAAGTCCCAGCAACATCCTTGTAAACCTTCTCTGCACTCTTTCAACCTTATTTATATCCTTCCTGTAATTTGGTGACCAAACTGAACATAATACTCCAGATTCGGCCTCACCAATGCCTTATATAACCTCATCATAACATTCCAGCTCTTATACTCAATACTTTGATTAATAAAGGCCAATGTACCAAAAGCTCTCTTTACGACCCTATCTACCTGTGACACCACTTTTAGGGAATTTTGTATCTGTGTTCCCAAATCCCTCTGTTCCACTGCACTCCTCAGTGCCTTACTATTAACCCTGTATGTTCTACCTTGGTTTGTCCTTCCAACGTGCAATACCTCACACTTGTCTGTATTAAACTCCATCTGCCATTTTTCAGCCCATTTTTCCAGCTGGTCCAAGTCCCTCTGCAGGCTCTGAAAACCTTCCTCACTGTCTACTACACCTCCAACTTTGTATCCTCAGCAAATTTGCTGATCCAATTTACCACATTATCATCTAGATCATTGATATAGATGACAAATAGCAATGGACCCAGCAGTGATCCCTGTGGCACACCACTAGTCACAGGCCTCCACTCAGAGAAGCAATTCTCTACCACCACTCTTTGGCTTCTTCCATTGAGCCAATGTCTAATCCAATTTACCACCTCTCCATGTATACCTAGCGACTGAATTTTCCTAACTAACCTCCCATGTGGGACCTTGTCAAAAGCCTTACTGAAATCCATGTAGACAATATCCACTGCCTTCCCTTCATCCACTTTCCTGGTAACCTCCTTGAAAAACTCCAATAGATTGGTCAAACATGACCTCCCACGCACAAAGCCATGTTGACTCTCCCTAATAAGTCCCTGTCTATCCAAATGCTTGTAGATTCTGTCTCTTAGTACTCCCTCCAATAACTTACCTACTACCGACGTTAAACTCACCGGCCTATAATTTCCCGGATTACTTTTCAATCCTTTTTTAAACAACAGAACAACATGAGCCACCCTCCAATCCTCCGGCACCTCACCCGTAGACAGCGACATTTTAAATATTTCTGCCAGGGCCCCCGCAATTTCAACACTAGCCTCCTTCAGGGTCCGAGGGAACACTCTGTCAGGTCCCGGGGATTTATCCACTTTAATTTTCCTCAAGACAGCAAGCACCTCCTCCTTTTCAATCTGTGCAGTTTCCATGATCTCACTACTTGATTCCCTCAATTCCATGGACTTCATGCCAGTTTCCTTAGTAAATACAGACACAAAAAACCTATTTAAGATCTCCCCCATTTCCTTTGGTTCCACACGTAGCCGACCACTCTGATCTTCAAGAGGACCAATTTTATCCCTTACAATCCTTTTGCTCTTAATATACCTGTAAAAGCTCTTTGGATTATCCTTCACTTTGACTGCCAAGGCAACCTCATGTCTTCTTTTAGCCCTCCTGATTTCTTTCTTACGTATTTTCTTGCACTTCTTATACTCCTCAAGCACCTGATTTACTCCCTGTTTCCTATACGTTTCATACAACTCCCTCTTCTTCTTTATCAGAGTTGCAATATCCCTTGAGAACCAAGGTTCCTTATTCCTATTCAATTTGCCTTTAATCCTGACAGGAACATACAACCTCTGCACTCTCAAAATTTACCCTTTGAAGGCTTCCCACCTACCAATCTCATCTTTGCCAGAGACCACCTACCAATCACATCTTTGCCAGAGGCAGTATGTTTACGAAAAATGAAATGAAAAAAGGGATAAGTGATGGTAAAGCAGGATTGATGTACAGACTCATATAACCTGATTGGCATTGCAAATGCAGCTCAAAGGTTTTGATGAAAGGCTGCTCTGAGGTATCAATGCTCCCACTGCAGAGCACAAAGCTTTTTCTTATACTTTAAAGCAGGAGCAAGTCTGATTATTTCATCAGTTTCTTTTCTAAAACAAATCATTGAAAATTACTCAAGATCAGTGTTTTTTAAATAATTCCAGCCAGTTACATTTAATTTATAATCATTTAAGTTAAAGATTTGAACATCATCAAATACTTACATTTATTTTGTGTCTCTCTTCTCCTTTTTGCTACAATCCAACTCAATGACACGTGCGAATTTGTGCTTTAAAATGCGTTAAGGCAAAACGAAAGCCCAATCTCTGAGGTGCTCATACCACTTCTACTGTCAATACATGAACAAGTCGCTGGACACAACTGCACTATGGTCTAATTCTTATATTTCAAAACTGATTTTAACCCATAAATAAAATTATGCAATAATTTGAATAACACTAAGAAAATAGTTTTGAAAAATATCAGATCAGCACGAACAATATTGAATTGTGACTTTGAACTTAGGAGACTACATGTTTGCCCTTTTTGTGTATTTATTCCATATTTATAAAAATTGTCAATTTTCTTCTCCAATTTTCCTTCTTCCTTATTTTCCAGAGAATATTCAGCCACTGAATATTCATCATATTTTTTCAGAGTAGAAGTCTTCACCCAATATGCCAATTATATCTGTGCCTGTTTTAACAGTGCATAATTCAGTTATGGAATATTGGAATTTGCCATAATCTTGATCTGTGAAGATCTAATTATAATAAGTAATTTGCATGTTAGGGGTATTTATCATACATAATTAAGATATCAAAAACAATGGCCATTTCTTCAAGATAGAAACATCATAATCAGAGTAAATCCATGATGGCAGACAGACCACAACTTGCCACAAGGTCTATTTATTTTCATTAAATTATGGTTCTTTCTGTGTTGGTGAGTTCTACAATTGCTTTGCCATTGTCACCAAGAAGAATGCCTTCTGACAGGGAACTAAGTCTTGAATAAATGTTATATTATTGAAGAGACAAAACAAATTAAAATTGTTGAATTAATTATTATTCTCTACTTAAAGCCATCGTTCACAATGCATTGCAAAGATAATGTAATATAAAGAACTCATGTCCCAAACACAAGAGATTCTACAGTTGCTGGAAATCCAGAGCAACACACATAAAATGCCGGAGGAACATCAGAATTGCCTGAAACATCAACTGTTTATTCCCCTCTATAGATGCTGTCTGATCTGCTGAATTCCTCCATCATTTTGTGTGTATTACCTACGTCCCAAAGTTAGGAATGCAACTGAACATGTTCTCTCATTTTATTAATTGAAGGGAGATCCAAATTTCCAGTTGGCCCTCTGAAACGATACAGCCTGAGAATGATATCCTGTTGCCTTTGTTGCTTTTAGGCAATGGTTTTCATTCCTATTTCTACCAACTCCCCTGATGTTTTGTTCCGTGGTACTCACTCTTCACCCTCATAAGATATTTATCATGTAATATGATGTTCTTTAATTAGGTAGGCTCCTGAAATAGACACTCCATACTGAGCTCAGTCATGGGATGGGGTTACCAGGCAGACATGGAACATAGAACACAGAACAGTGGGAAGTGTTGTGCTCGCAATGGAGATGGCTGAATCTACAGCTCTCTGCAGCCTCTTGTGATCCTGTGTATTGGAGGCTCCATACCGAACTGTGATGCAACCAGCCAGAATGCTCTCCACTGTACCTCTGCAGAAATTTGCAAGAGTCTTCAATGACATTCCAAATATCCTCAAGCTCACAATGAAGCAGAGCAGTGGCTTGCCTTCTTAGTGATTGTGTCAATGTGTTGGGCCCAGGATAGTTACTCTAAGTTGTTAACGCCCAGAAACTTGAAACTACTTACCCTTTCCACCACTGACCTCTTCATGAGTACTGGTGTGTGTTCACCTGACTTTCCCTTCCTGAAGTCTACAATCAATTCCTTGGTCTTGCTGATGTTGAATGCAAGGTTGCTGTTGCAACACCAGATAACCAAATGAATGTTCTCATCCTGTATGCCTCCTTGAAACCATCAGAGGTTCTGCAAACAACAGTGGTGTCATTGGCAAGCAAGTTGAGGATTCAATTGCAGAGGGAGGTAAAGAGTCCAATGTTTTGAAGTTTGTTGATTTGAGTTGAGGGCATGATAGTGTTGAATGTTGAGCTGTAATCAATGAACAGCAGCCTGACATACATATGTTTTGCTATTATCTCCGTGTTTCAAAGCCATGTGGGGAGCCAATGAGATTGCATCAACTGTAGACTTGTTGTGGTAGACAAATTACAGCATGTCTAGGTCCTTGTTCAGGCAGGAGTTCATTCTAGCCATGACAAACTCTCAAAACACAGTAGATATGACTGCTACTGGGAATAAAATTAATGCCTACAAGACGTCAGTGGCCCTTACCATCCTGGATAACCTAGTAAGTTACTTCAAGACACTGCAAAGATGCCTTCAAATATCCTACTACAATATCTCCAAATCCACTGGAAAGTGAAATGAACCAATATCAGTGTCCAGTACTGGTCCAGCATCCCCATTGTTAAGGCATTAATTATACTCATGATTGCACCGGCTTCATCCTTTACACACCCATTAATAGACTCCCACTTTCTCAGCACTGAGCTTGGAAGAGATTTCTCAGGTAGACAGGAAAAGTGTTTAAGGTTGTGCTCCAAAGCTTCCTCAAAAATATATAGAGTACTATTGTTTATTGCAAGGGGAATTGAATACAAATTTAGAGATACAACAGAGACTGTAGATGCTGGAATCCAGTGCACTAAAAAAAACTGCTGGAAGAACTTAGCAAGTCAAAAAGAATCTGTGGAGGAAAGATCTGCCTCTCTGACTCCCAGAAATCCTGGAAATTCCTGACCACTTAAGTTAAAGTTTAATTATCATTCAACCATACATGGATATAGCCAAACAAAACAGTATTACTCCAGGGCCAAGCTACAAAATACATTACCTACAAACCACGGCACACCGCAAATAGCACAGAGCACATATGGTTGTAATTTCAGAGAAACACAGTCACAAATAAAAGAAAGAAAATAATATAGTCCAAGTTCCTGTCTGGCATGACTGTAGAAATGATGATAAGTTATTCTGGTTCAGCTTGTTCTTCCACCAAGCAAACACTGGAGGGCACAACTGAGCAAAGACCAGAGGGCAGCACCAATTGGGAGGCCAGCCCCCAACCCAAGTACGGATTTCAGAGGATCCCCCACACCACCTTTCCTGGTCAGCTGCCACAGGTGAGCCTATAGCTTGGGCCTAATCCTCGCCGCAACCAAAGCAATGCAGCTCCCTTGCTGTCAGTCTCACCAATGAACCAGTGAGCATTCAAGACAATCACTCGCACCATTCTTTTGTGTCACACACCAACTTCGCACAATGGTACATGACAAGTCCAGGCGACAACACAACAACAGTAAGCAAGAAGTCCAGCTCCATCACTATTGAGCAACTCGTCGATGGGATAGTCCTGCAGCACCTGATGTTCTTAATGTCCAGCAGTGACCTGTGATCATAAAAAAGACAAGCAAGTTGAACAAATACACCTTTGATTGGACCCAGAATACCACCATTTTACTGGACAAGACAAGACAGAGAAGAAGCATTTGGGGTGAAATAAAAAGTCAAAAACCCAGCTTGAATGGCTGAAGGATTGCAGCATCTCACAAACAATCTATCTTCCCACTTCACCAGGCACCTTTTGTCTCTGGGGAAGTCTGCAAGTCCTATATTGATCTTAGCTGTCATCTCAGAATCATAATGGAAGCAGGTTTTCTTTGGTAGTGAGCAACTGCCTAAGAAGATTTCTTTACACAGTTCTTTGAAAAATAAATATGTTTCTGCACCTTGTTTTGGTGAATATGTTTAATTATTTTCTGCTTTTATTCAATTTGCCTTCCCAATTACGCATTTTATGTCGCAAACACGAGGAATTCTGCAGATGCTGGAAATTCAAGCAACACACATCAAAGGGTCACATCATTCGAAGGGTCTCGGCCCGAAATGTCGACTGTACCTCTTCCTAGAGATGCTGTCTGGCCTGCTGCGTTCACCAGAAACTTTGATGTGTGTTGCACGTATTTTATGTTGATGGTTTCCAAACACCATAGTTTCACACAAATTAATTTCATATTTGTCTCTATTTTTCTAAACAAATGAATAACATTACATTCCCCTTCTTTATTTTCCACCTGGCAAGTCTCAGCTACATGCTTAACCTGCATAGACTTGTTTGCAGACTTTGATTCCGCTTCTCAGCTTCCTTCCCTATGAACCTCCCTTCTCCATTTTCTTACAACACCCTTTCTTGAATAACACTCATATTTCAATAGGATGTTTGTAGAATCTGGGGAATTCTTAAAACTTAATAGCAATGATTTCACTATCTCTGCAGTCACCTCTTTTAGAACTCTAGAATACAGTTCATCAGGTGCAGGAAGTTTTGCTGCCTTGAATGAGCTCCTCTCAGGCTTCCAGTTGGGTACAGGTTTCAATTTTAACTGATATTTCAATGACAAACACTGCCATTCATCAGGGATGAAGCCTGGGCATATCTGGTCCGGTGGTATTTATACCCCATCATCCATCCCTCCTGACAGGTTAGTCCTCATCCAATCAAATTTCTGATGTCCCACTTTGTTTACAATCGAATTCCAGTTCTTAGAGTGAGACCTGTGAAGGAAGCCATTGAAATAAAGCTAGAGGAAAAGAATTTTAACAAAGACAAAGGTCTTTATCTAAGCAAGAACTGGAATTTGAATGTAAACAAAGTGGGACAGCGGAAATCTAATTGGAAGAGGACTAACCAACCAAGAGGGGCAGATGACGGGGGTAAAAATACCACAGGGTTAGACATCCCTAGGCATCATCCGTAATGAAGAAGGCAGAGTTTGTCATCGAAACATCAGTTAAAATAGATACCCGTACCCAGCTGGAAGTCTGAGAAGAGTTTATTTATCATATACTCTGGGAAAGCACTAGATCCTTTTTCATTTACTGCCTTGGTTTGGAGAAACAGAGATGGCAGGTACTGGAATCTGGTGCAACAAATAAAGGACCTCAATGGGTCAAGCAGCATCTTTCAAAACACTGATAATTTCTTTCCTCTCACAGATGTTATTCAACTCCTGAGTTCTTCCAGAAGATTGACTGTAGCACCATTGACTTATCTGGTATTTTTTTCTCCAGTGTTATCACCAGTTTCGTCACTTATTCATTGGGAGTTAGAAAAAGTTTCATTGAATGTCTGTTAGTGTTTATCTATTTTTGAATCTTTCAATTTATTTTTCCAATCTATCTTGGCCAACTCGCTCACCCGATGCCCATAGCAATCTGATTGCCTTTGTTAAAGTTTAATTTTGCACACATTGCCAACATGTATAATTATTTCCCAGGCATAAAACAGTTCTATGAAAGCAAGACTGGAATTACACTAGCTTGTGCCATGACCCGATTACAAAGTGATAATAACTTACATGCTAACGGATGGCTGGAGAGGTAATTAAAGGCACTTGCAGACAGACACAAGAGTGCACAAGTACTGAAATCTGCAGTTAAAGAACAAACTGCTGAAGGACTTTCGTAAGTCAGGCAACACCTGTGGATGAAATGGACAGCTGTCATTTGGATCGAGTCTGCCCTTTTCCATCTTCACCTGCTGCCTGGCTGACTGACTTCCTTTAGCAGCTGGGTTTTATTTGTATTGTAGAACTCAATTTAGTATTGGGGCACTGATATCCTCATTTTTACCCTCACACTGAACTGTCTTCCCATTCACTGTCAGAAAGAGCCTTTAAAGTACAATCAGCATCCCCCACTTTACTAGGTTTGGCAGGGTTTCGTATCTCATTTCTGACCGTGGTCAAGGTAACACACCCAAAATGCCGCAGGAACTCAGCAGGTCAGGCAGCAGCTACGGAAATGAACAAACAGTCAATGTTTCAGGCTGAGACCCTTCTTCATGACCGGAAAGCAAGGAGGGAGATGCGAGAATAAAAACATGGCCGGGGGTGGGAAGGGGAAGAAGAATAGGTGGAAGGTGATAGGTGAAGTCAGATGGTTGGGAAAGGTAAATGGCTGGAAATGAAGGAATCTGATAGGAGAGGAGAGTGGACCGTAGCAGAAGGGAAAGGAGGAGGGGCACTAGGGGGAGGAGATAGGCAGGTGAGAAATGGTGAAAGGCCAGAATGTAAAATAGAAGAAGGAGGAAGTAGAGGGAATATATTTTTTACAGGCAGGAGAAATTGATATTTATGCTGTCAGTTTGAAAACTACCCTGACATAATATAAGGTGTTAATCCTCCACCCTGAGAGAGACCTCATCTCGGCACAAGAGGAGGCCATGGACTGGCATGGCAGAACAGGAATGAGAATCGGAATTAAAATGTTTTGCCACCAGGAAGTTCCGCTTTTGGCAGATGGAGCAGAAGTGCTCGATGAAGTGTTCCCCCAATTTCCAAAAGACCTCACCAATATAGAGGAGGCCGTATTGGGAGCACTGGATAAAATAGATAACCCCAGTAGGTCTGCAGATGAAGTCTTGCCTCACCTGGAAGGACAGTTTGGGCCCTGAATGGAGTTGAGGGAGGAGGTGAATTGGCAGGTGTAGCACTTTGGTCACTTGCAGGGATAAATGCAGGAGGGAGATGAGTGGAGAGGGACGAATAGACAAGAGAATCATGGAGATCCCTGTAGAAAGTGGAAAGTGGGAGGGGGGCCGGAGAGGTAAAGATATGTTTGTTGGTAGGATCCCTTAGGAGATGGGGGAAATTGCAGAGAATGGTGCGTTGGATGTGGAGGCTCATGGGTATAGGTAAAGACAAGAGGAACTCTAACACTGTTAAAGAGGTGGAAGGATGGATGTTCAGGAAATGGAGGAGATGCAAGTGAGAACAGTATCAATCGTAGAGGAAGGGGAACCTCTGATATCCAAGGACAGAAAACTGCATCCTTTGATCAGATGTGGCAGAGATGTCTAGGAAGGATGTGGATACCATAGAGAGAGTGCAGAGGAGATTTACAAGGATGTTGCCTGGATTGGAGAGCATGCCTTATGAGAATAGCTTGAGTGAACCTGACCCTTACTCCTTGGAGCGACAGATTTCAACCATTTCCCCTCCACCACCACCCTCCTCCATCTGGCAGAACTGGTTCTCACCCTCAATAATTTCTCCTTCAGCTCCTCCCACTTTCTCCAGATTTGAGAGGTAGCCATGCGCACCCACATGGCCCCAGTTATGCCTGTATTTTCATAGAGTAAAGATAGTCATGGGAATCTGTTGGTTTATGAAATATGTCGGTTGACAGTTTGTCTGCAGCGTTAGGGACAGAGAGATCAAGAAAGGGGAGAGAAGTGCCAGCAAGGGACCAAGTGAAATTAAGGGCTTGGTGGAAGCTGGAGGCAAAGTTGATGAAATTGACGAGTTCAGCATGGGTACTTGAAGCAGCACCAATGCAGTCGTCAATGCAGCAGAGGAAGAGTTGGGGAGAATTACCAAAGAAAGCTTGGAACATGAGTTCAGTGGGGCAGGAGCAGCAGAGACAATCAATCTACCAGGACAGTCACATTTGTGGATCTTGGGTAAGAGGAAGAAGTGAGCAGTGTGGGGTAAGGGAACTTTGAATTTGGTGTCAGAGGATGGGAATTCTCCAGAGTTGATGAGGTCAGTGATGGTGGTGGAGAGAGTTCCCTGCTGATAAGGAGTGGAGTCCTCTTCAAGAGGTAGGTTTGAGGAGATGTCTGAGAGTTGCCACCTGGCCTCAGCAAGGTAGGGGTCAGTCTGCTACACTACCACAGATTTGATGGTGAGGTTGGGATTGGTGTGGCGAGAGCCTAGGTAGCTGAATCAAGTAACTACATTATTTAAAGTTATTCATACTGTCTTAAGACATGCCGGTAATTCATCAGATATACAAAATTTATGCTCACATCTAATTGACAGGAAAAACATGATAGCCCAAGAGGAAGTACAGATACAGTTTCCAAGGTTATTGCCAGGTATTGAGAATGTCACCTGTGAATAAAAATTACAAGGTCTAGGGTGGGTTTTCACATGATGAGAGAAGGTCGAGGGATTTAAATGAGATTTAATTAGATTTGTGATTTCCATTTTCACAAAAATTAATATGAGCACACTTTAAGGTTATGATAGTTTTAAACAAGAGTTGAGGAAAACACTTCATCTGTAGACCAGTGGTGGTTTGGAACTCAGACCTTAAGTACGTGATTGAGGCAGGAAGACTTTACAGTTACAAGAAGAACTTGGATAAGAATTAGTTGCTGTATCCTGCAGGTGAACAGACCTAGAAAGGGCAATATAGCTCAGCAACAATAAACCAACTGATATGGACACACTGCACCAAATGGACTCTTTCAGTGCTGCAAGATTATGTGATTCCAAAGTTCTAGGAAGGTGAATGACATCTTGCAGAGTTGGCAGTAAGACCCCATATCGTCTCTTTTACTTTAAAGGAAGAGTGGTGGAAGAAAGAGAGTAGGAGCCAAAAATGAGAAGTAAAGGCCTTAGTGAAACAGCAGGATACAGCTTCGACTGTTTACAGGGATTTGGTAACATGAGGAGAAGCAGACACAGAGAATGGCACCCACAATGAACCTCTAATGTACTGCAAGGAACATGATGTTGTGCTAAGCTAACTAAACTAGGAATTAAATGCTAGTGTATTGTTAGAAGTTCATCTTTGTGTTTGCCGAATGACTTCACCCCTACTGAGCCATTAAACAGAGCAGAACTTGCTACAGAAGTTTGCGTACAATGGTGGGAATACAATACAGTGACAAGGGATATACAATACAACTATGAAAATGCAATATACTCTGGGAATACAACTGTGAGAACCCATGAGTGGAGCTTGTGAAGTGTGGTGAACCAGTGGGTGGGGCTCATGAAGTGTGGTGAACCCATGGGTGGGATTTGTGATGCTAATATATTGGTCCACTTACAGTAGCATTTCATATCAGTGGAATGGGTATAAAAGTACAGTAATCACGGGGCTTGAGGTTAGCTTCTCGAGGCTGGAATGTGAATGGCATGTGGATGTTCCTGAGATTGGAATATTTTCTTTGATAGTGAGGATCAGGAGATGAGGCTGGATGGGAATCCAATAACTCCACCAGTGGAAACTCTCCCTCCTCCTTATTTCCTCCAGCCCTTGAAAGCACAACCAGCTAGGGTTACTACATCCACATCTGACCGATTATTCCTTCTCCAAGCACCCCACAGCCTGCAGAGTTCTCCATACTCCAGGACAATCCTGCACCCTGGGACACTACTGCATCCTGGGATAATGTGTTATGCAGCTAGAGGAAGAGCAGGAGTGGAGACACAAAATGGAGACCACCTTGGTAACGACTACCCCTCCAAGGAGCTGGTGAAGCTGGTAATCAGTACAGATAGCAATCAGCGGAAACCATTATTGGTTGGTTATTAAGAATACAGTGCAATGTAAAAGTATTCAACCCCCAACCCTT
This sequence comes from Mobula hypostoma, assembly GCF_963921235.1. NCBI lineage: Eukaryota > Metazoa > Chordata > Chondrichthyes > Myliobatiformes > Myliobatidae > Mobula > Mobula hypostoma. The sequence goes on along the minus strand of NC_086103.1, from coordinate 63,952,324 downwards.
TGTTCATATAAATGAGTATTACAACCAAGGATTTTGATCAATTTAGTTTAGAATTTTTATTGTGAATCACATATTTCTTTTTTCACAGTAGAGCCCCAAAACAGGGAAAATTGTAAACATGAAAAAATAAAAATTCAAAAACGGAAATGTCAGCAGTTCAAAAGTATTCACATCATTTTGCTCAGTACTTAGTTGAACCACCTCTCGCAGCTGTTACAGCAGATAGCCTTTTTGGGTAAGTCTCCATTAGCTTTGCACAATGTGATGAAGCAACTTTTGCCCATTCCTCCTTGAAGAATTGCACAAGCTCCTCCAGGTTAGTTGGGGAGCAGAAGTGGACAGAAATCTTGAGGTCTTGCGAGAGATATTTGATTGGGTTAAGGTGAGTACTCTAACTGGGTCACTCAAAGACATCAATTTTCTTCATTTGAAGCCACTCCATGGTTGCTCCAACAACAGTAGGTTGTTGTCCTTTGAAAGATGAACTTCCTCCCGAGTTTAGGCTTTCTGGCAGAGGCTAGCAGGTTATTATCCAGGATCTCCCTGTATTTCGCAGCGTTGATCTTCCCATCAATCCTGACCAGACTTCCAGGCCCTGCTGCTGAAGAGCATCTCCATAGCATGATGCTACCCTCCACCATATTTTAAAGTAGGGTTGATGGTAGTTGGCTGATGCTAGTATTATATTTACACCACACTGCCTAGTGTTGAGGCAAGAATGTTCCACTTTAGTCTCATTCTGCCACAAGGCTTTATTCCACATTTTTACATTATCTTCTAAATGACACTTCACAAAGTCTTTATGGACAAGGATATGTTTTATTTTAGCCACATTTTATTCTTCCTTGTCACTTCCATACTCTTTTTGTGCAAGGTCTTAGAGATGATGGAGCTATGAACATTATCTCCAGCTGTAGCCACTGACTTCTGCAGCTCACACAGGGTGACTGTTGGCATCACAGCAGCCTCTCTTACAAGTGCTGTTTTTCTCTGGCAACTAAGTTTAGAGAGGTGGCCTGACCTAGGTAGAGTGGCTGTGGTTTCACGATGGACTGCACTGAGCTCCGAGGTATGTTCAGAGCCTTTGAGATGGTGTTGTACACTTCCTCAGACTCGTGTTTCTCTATTATCAATTCCCTGACGTGTCTTGAATGCTGTTTTGTCTTCACTTTGGTTTGGTCTGTTGAAAATCGTGACACAGTTGACATCCAAGCCTGATGGTACTTCTGGAATTAATGGAGATTCCGGAGGATGTGGTCTGTCCAGAAGCTCCTTGAAGTATTGTGCCCAACATTGGAGCTATTTCTCTTCTTTAGTTAGGACATTTCCATCTTCATCCTTCACTTAAGTGTTGATTTGGTTGAACTTGCCAGCTAGTTTCTTGGTAGTATTGTAAGACTCTTTCATATTCCCATTTGTTGAGGCACCTGCTTGGGATTCAAGGGTGTTGATGTACCTTCTCCTGTCCCTCTTTATATTTCTCCTTACTCCCTTTTGTACTCTGTCATATTCCCTCTGTGCCTCTACTTTCTCATTCCAAATTCTGCTTCCATTTCCTTTATCTTTGGTATTCTCCTCTTGTTGATTGCTTCCGTCATTCCTGGTGTAATTTTCTCCTTATGCTCAAATATTCTTTTCCCCAGGACTTCTTCCCATTTCATTGATTGCCTTTTTGACAGCCATCCATTCATCTTTGATATCAAAGTCCTCGTGCCTTGAACCTGTTGGTAAGTTGGAGGGCAAATCTCAGAAAGAGGTTTTTTTTTATTCTTATGAATTCAATGAAAACAATTTTCCACATCAGCAAACTGGGTGAGTTTGTAAATTAATACAGCATATTGCACCAGAGAAAAGTTAGTGTACCTTTTCAGACTCACAATTTTGGTTTATAATTTTTAGTTAATTGTTGACCGGTTTTGGAACTTTTATTTTGATGCACAATGTTTTGTAGATTAGCTCAAAAAATTAATTCAATACATTTTAAATTTAGAAAATGAGACAGGAAAGTGAAAATAGTTGTGGGGACTATATACTTTTTCAAGGCACTGTACTCCCCATCTAATGATGATACTGAGACCATTTTATCAGGTATCTCAGAAAAAAGACCCCTTTCCAGTAGGATTCTGACCAACAAGCTGCGTTTGAGACTGCCAAACAGGGGGTCAAACAGGTCCTCCCCCGCCCCAAGACAACATGAGGTACCTTTTGAACTACAGGTCTCCGCAACATCTCAAGTGACTGAATCTAGTCTGTTGCCTTCAATGAAAGGATGTTGGGTTCCATTCAGGTTTTGGAACATGACCCTTCCTGAGGCTGCAACCAGATACAGCTGTTTTAAGAGACAGCTCTTAACCTGTTACTGGGTCCTCTTGGCCACTGAGCATGAGACAAGCTCAGACGCTGAGCCTTAGGTGGTCTTGAGACCCTGACGTATCTATTATGCAATGGGTGATTTCTGAAGATGTGAACCACAAAGAAAGTTGAGCTCAGATCTCTTCTATAATTAAATGGAAGTACAAACGTTTGTAGTATATAACAGATTGGGCGGAGGGGTGGAGAAGGGCCTTGATGGGATGATCTGCCTCCATGAGCAGGTTACAGTCCCAACCGCCAATGACCATAGCAGGTCCAATGAGGTTGCAGTCGTCAACCCCTCACCAAACCGAATGATGACAACCCCAGAGGAGAAAAAGTATGTGTGGTTCACCATCAGCTCCAGACATTGGTGGAGTGGCAGACAGAGGTAGAAGATTTCTGCCCTCCACTCCGCAATGGGGAAAGCAGTAACAGCTGAGGGGTGGGAGGATACAGCCAGCTAGCAGACTGGTGGCCGTAACTATGCCCCAGTGCAAGGTCACAGGGCCGATGCTAATATGCGGTGTCTCCTGGACCATGGCAAATGTGATGACCATATGGATGTCCCAATGCAATGTGCAAAATTAGGAGATACAGTACCTGGACAACCACTCTGAGGACGAACCAACTGGGAAAACATATGGGACAACACCCAGCGGTACCAGATCACTGTCGACCATATTGATGGCCACACTTCTTGTGACATGAGGAGGTGACACCCAATGCTGCTGCTGACGAGCTGCTCAGATAATGACAGCCATAGCAACCCCAGAGGAGGAAGGTCGAGATCATTTGGCTGTGTGGGCATATCAAAAGATTGGACATCCAACGGTGGAAGGAGTATGAAATTGGCAGAGTCCTGAGGGGTAGCATTGACACATGATGAAGCCCAAAGCAGCAGCAACAAATTGTCCAGTATGCTAGCAGATAAAGCCAAGAGAATGGCCGGTGAGCCCAGGGGAATGAATCCAGAGAGGTACAAGGAGCAGGCCAAATTTGGCAAGTTGTCTATATTGGGCCTTTACCTGTGCATAATTAGAAGCTTATGTGTTGACTATGTTGGATACTTACTCTGGAGAACTGGTGGCAATTCCCTATAGCCATGCTGATCAGCGGCATACAATTAAGGGTTTCAAACATTTATCCTCCATGGCTGGTATCCCTTGGGAATACAGACAGGCAATGGCTCACATTTTGGGGGAACCAAGGTCCAAGAATGGGCCACAGAATCTGGGATCCTCTGGGTTTTCCATGTTCCCTACTCTCCGCAGGCTGCAGGATTGATCGAGCGAATGAATGGGCTGCTGAAATAGCAGATTAAGTTGTTAACACTGACATCTACCCTGTAGGGCTGGTTGTGCATCCACACCAGGCAGTGGACAACTTGAACTCCAGATCAGCAGGTGCCAACTGAGCTGCTGGGGTGGGTGGGGGGTGGGGGCCAGGGAGTATGTGAAGTGTGGTGCTTTTGGGAGAACAGGGAAAGGTGTGTCTGAACAGCCGATGATTAACTAAAAGGGAGTGATGGAAGGCTTCCCTACACTGCAGAAATGACCATGACATTGCTGCTGCTCCTCAACACAACAACCATGGTGATCCTGACTAATGCCTTTCTCAGAATATCATCTGAATATGGTTATTGTCTGAACATATCGAGTGTTGGGTGTGCTCCAGATTCTAACACACTCAGGCATTGGAGCACTGATCCCTGTCCCTCTGAATGACTCTGAATGCTGGACATGGATTGAATCCGTCATGAGCTTGTCAGTTCTGACTGCTGATGGGAATGTAAAAGTGATGCTATGTACCAGCATATGATCAGAGGAAGAGCGGAGTACCAACGTTGAGTGTAATACCACAATCCAGGAATAATTGCCATTTCTGTTTTGGTGGGCAGGTACCAAAGAGGAAAAGCTCAGGTACCTGTAATGATGAACCCAGGCTAGCGAACCCAGGTGTGAAGTAACTGGACACTCAAGTATTGCACACCGACAAGAATTTATTCACATACAAATCAACAAAGACACGCAGGTTACTCAGAACGAACGTTGCTATGGAAAGGCTGGTCCAAGACTGAGCAATGAGTGCTCAGTGTACGTAATTTAAATAGTACAAGGTCACATGAGAAACCCACAGTTACCAATAAACAACACGAGAAAACATCAGGGAGCAATTAACAGGAAAATCAAGCCACAAGTTGTTTTGGTTTTGTTGGTATCTCCTCTCACTTTGGGGCACCTCTCTGCCCCTTTATTAAGGAGAGAGAGAGCCTGTGGTATGTCAAAGTGAATTGAATTGACTTTATTTCTAACATCCTCCACATACTTGAGGAATAAAAATCTTTACATTACGTCTCCATCTGAATATGCAATGTGCAAATTATAGTAATTTGTAATGAACAGTATGTACAGTAAGATATACAACGGGACAGTCAATATAGCTTAGGAATACAATTGTGTCAGCGTGAATTAATCAGTCTAATGGCCTGCTGGAAGAAGCTGTCCCGGTGTCTGTTGGTCCTGGCTTTTATGCTTCGATACCATTTCCCAGATCGTAGCAGCTGGAACAGTTTGTGGTTGAGGTGACTTGGGTCCCCAATGATCCATCAGGCCCTTTTTACACACCTGTCACTGTAAATGTCCTGAATAGTGGGAAGTTTACATCCACAGATGCACTGGGCTGTCCGCACCACTCTCTGCGATTGAGGGAAGTACAGTTTCCATACCAGGCAGTGATGCAGCTAGTCAGGATGCTCTCAGTTGTTTTTAGGATTTGGGAACTCATGCTGAACTTCTTCAAACGTCTGAGGTGAAAGAGGCACTGCTGTGCTTTTTTTACCACAAGCCGGTACGTACAGAACAAATTAGGTCCTCTGTGATGTATATACCAAGGAACTTAAAGCTGTTCACCCTCTCAACTCCAGATCCATTGATGCCAATAGGGGTGAGCCTTTCTCAGTTCCTCCTGTAGTCCACAACCAGCTCCTTTGTTTTTGTGACATTGAGGGAGAGGTTGTTTTCTTAACACCACTGTGTCAGGGTGATGACCTCTTTTCTGTAGGCTGTCTTGTTATTATTTGAGATAAGGACAATCAATGTAGTATCATCAGCAAATTTAATTAGCAAATTGGAGCTGTAGGTGGTGACGCAGTCATGGGCATACAGAGAGTAAAGGAGGGGGCTTAGTACACAGCCCTGAGGGGCACTTGTATTGAGGGTCAGATGGGCAGAGATGAGAGAGCCCAATCTTACCACCTGCTGGTGATCTGACAAGAAGTCCAGGATCCAGCTGCACAAGGCAGGGTGAAGGCCGAGGTCTCTGAGCTTCTTGTCAAGCCTGGAGGGAATTATGGTGTTGAGTGCTGAACTGTAGTCCAAGAACAGCATTCTCACATAAGCACCCCTCTTCTCCAGGTGTGTAAGGATAGTGTGTAGACTTGTGGCTATTGCGTCATCTGTCAATCGGTTGTGTCAGTAGGCAAACTGTAGAAGGCCCAGTGTGGGTGGTAACATGCTGCAGATGTAGTCCTTGACCAGCATCTCAAAACATTTGCTTATTATTGAGGTGAATGTGACAGGATGCCAGTCATTCACACATGTTACCTTGGTCTTTTTAGGTACAGGAATAACGGTGGATATTTTGAAGCAGGAGGGCAGTTTACATTGGCAGAAGGAGAGATTAAAACTGTCTGCAAACACACCAGCCGGTTGTGTCACACACTTTCTAAGTACTTGCCCTGGGATGCCGTCTGGTCCAGCAGCCTTGCACCTGTCCACTCATTGGAAATACCTGTGTGCTTCAGCCTCAGAGATGACCGAGGTGCAGGTCTCATTGGCGGCTCTACTCGGGGGCTCAGTATTGGTGACATCAAACCAAGCACTAAAAAGGATTTAGCTCATCTGGGAGAGAGGCAGCAATGTTGGCAGCACCACTGCATTTAACATTGAAGTCTGCGATGGTGTGCAGACCTTGCCAAAAGCTGTGTGTGTCCTTGGTGGAGAGTTGTGTCTGGATCTTCTCCCTGTATTATCATTTCACTGCCTTAATGACTTTGTGCAGATCATAGTCGCATTTCTTGAGATCCCGATGGTTACTGGCAGTGAAAGCTCTGTCTTGCGCAGTGAGTGCAGTGTGCACAGAACAGTTGTTCCAGGCTTTCTGGTTTGGATAGACTCTGACCGATTTTTGGGGGACGACGTCCTAGATGCACTTCTGGTTGAAGCTTGTGACCCCTTCCGTGAACTCAGAGACATCCTCATCATGAAAAGCTTTCTAGATGACATCATCAAAGCAGTCCTGTAGCATGGAGGCTGATTGGCCAGACTAACAATGGCTGCCTCTTGTTTAAGCTTCTGCCTGTACACGGGCAGAAGCAGGATGGAGGAGTGATCAGACTTCCCAAGTGATGGACGGAGGAGCACTTTGTTAGTGTTGTGGACAGGAGAGTAGCAGTGGTCGAGTATGCTGTCTCCCCCTGTGCTCACCTAGATTTGTTGACAAAACTTTGGAGAAATCTTAGTCAGCAACACTCAATTAAAGTCTCTGGCAACAATGAAAGCAACCTCCAGGTGTGCATTTTCCAGGGCGCTGGTGGTTTTGTACAGTTCCTTGAGAGCCAGGTTAGTATCAACCTACAGCGGAATATACACAGCTGTGATAATAACAGCCGTGCACTCTCTAGACAGCCAGAAAGGTTTACACAGTAGCACAGGTACTCCAGATCCAGAGAACTAAAGAATTTGAGGGCATGCACATTCCAGGGGTCGCACCAGGCATTATTGACCATGAAATATATTCCACCTCCTTTACTCTTCCCAGAGAGGTTTTTACACTTGTCTGCTCAGAACAGGGAGATCCCATATGGCTCGATGGCATGATCCGGTATCTCCTCCATTAACCAGATCTCCACGAATCACAAAACATTACATTCCTTTGTTTCCCGCTGATAGGAGATTGTGGCTGTCAGTTCACACAGCTTGTTGTCGGGTGAATAATTAGTTTTTCTGTACTGCAGATCATGGTCTCCCTTGGGGGCTTGCTTGGTGGGTTTGGGTGCTGATAATTTTTGCTGAAGTAAGCAGGGGAGGACTGATGCTTTGTTGCTGCTTGTGCATGGAACGGGGGAGAAGGGGGCTTTAGAGTTCTTACGTTTTTACTTCATTCATTCTTTAGGGTATTCTCTGATTTTGTGGATGTCTGTGAAGAGCAGGAATTTCAGGTTTTATATTGTACGCTCTCTGATATTAAATGGAACTATTGAACTATTGAATTAAGTAAATTAACAATATTCAAGTCAAGTAGAGCATTGCGGTCTGAGACCCTTGGGGCACTACTGCTGATCCAATGGATTCGTTATAGGACCTGCCAACCCCCTCAAGGTCTGCCTCCTGAAAGTCTCAAGTCGATCAGAATGGTGGTTGTGAAAGTCTGTTATCAATTCAGGGTCCAAAATGACCTGAGAAGGAACAAAGCACCTCTCCTCCAGACCATATCCTTCCCAGTCCCCCAATTATTGCACCTTGAATTATTGCCATATAGGAGTCCAACAGTCACTGAACTGTTTGTCCATCAATAATATGGGGAGGTGGAGGTAGTACTGTGGCTCTCTTTTGCTAAATACCTCCAGCAAGGCCAAATATTCTGGAGGCACACTAGACAACTCAGTTAACTTAGAGTTCAGTTCTGAGGAGTGGCATTTTGGAAACTCAAGTTGTCATCTTGGAAACCCAGGCTAGCCTCTCAGAAACTTGGGCTGGCATCTCGGAAACTCAAGCTGACCTCTTGGAAACACAGGCTGGCCTCTCGGAAACAACTCAGGAGATCTCACAGGTGACCAGCAGATAACTCAGGAGATCTTTCAGGCAACTCAGCAGGCCTCTTTGGAGTTCTTGCTGGCAACATGGGAGAGGTTGCAGGCAACTTGGGAGATCTAGGAAGAAACTTGGAAAGTCCTGAAGACAACTGGAAAGGTCCTGTTACCAACTCCAAAGTTAAATAATTGATCGGGCATGAGGTTCAACAACGCTAAATGGCACCAGTGAACCAATTGATCAGAGGATTGTGAAAATCCAGGGATGACCAAGAATGAGTTGAATTTCAGCAAACTGGATAAGATAACAGTGAACAGATTCCATATGCTGGCCAATATTAAGTTTAAGAGGAGAAATAAGAAAACAAATTTACCCCAGGATCAATGGTCTCCCATCCAGAGCGGTGGCAATGAATGGCCGGTCCCCAGATGGTAAAAAGGCACTTTAAATCACCTGGCCAGCCCAAGATCTTGGAAACTCTTCACAGCACCCAGAGTCAATGAAGACTCCAAGAACAGGCTGATGGTTTCCCTAAGCAATAGTGAAGGTAACACCACTCCAGAATTCAACAAGTCAGAAGAGAGACTAGGGATCATTACAGTTCTTACCTTCACTGGACAGTTCTGGGAGTCTCCCAACAGCTCCGGAGGACAAGAAACCTGAGAATGGCCAGCCTCACCACAGTAAACACAGCACTTTTCTCTTCTTCTTCTCTCTCACTCAGTTAGAGAGAGTCTGGTTCTGCCTACTTGCTTTGGCTCCTACGGAGAGGAGGGGGATTCGGTGGAGGTCTAGATGGGACAATGAAATGGAATGAAATGGCTAGTTCTATTCCACTTGAAAAAATTACTTATAAGTTAAGAGATAAATATGAAACATTTTTGAATATTTGGCGCCCTTATTTACAAAAGATAGGATGGCATATTTAGTTGCTCCGATGATAAAGATCTTGGTCCCTTGGGGAAAGTAATAAATAAATATACTAAATTTATTTTGAATCCCATGGAGCATGTGGAAACCTTCCAATATCGAGGTGGTTCTTTTTTTTTTGCTTTTTGCTTTCTTTCTTTTCTTTTAGGTAGGAGTATATATCTGGGGGAAGGGTTAAGGGGAGGGGGGAGGGTTGACACTATCTTTTCATGTATTCACTTTGAAAACTCAATAAAAATTATATTAAAAAAAAAGAAGGCATCAAGCAAGCATGAGGAGTGTTTGAGAAAGTTCACTATCTTTCCAGCCTCCTCTCAGGATAATCAGTTATCGATTCAAATTGCCAGGTCTATGAGACTCTCCAGATTTTCAACTGGTCTCCGACTGCTAAAACATCCTTAAGGTCATTATTGAGCCCCTGATGAAATATGGTCGTCAGCACCTCCACGTTCCAGCCACTTTCTGCAGCCAAAGTGAGGAATTCTATCGAGTAGTCTGCCACGGACCAGTTAGCTATCACCTGACTCCTGGTGGGGTGATTGAACATTCTCCTTATTAGTCTAGTAAAGAGGACCATATCAAAGCAGGTGTGTGAATCCTTCTCCCGTAGTGCCGTTTTGCCCAAAAAAGGGAGATGATGTATGCCACCTTACTTTGATCTGAAAGGAACTTGGAAAGATGCAAATCAAATGTTAAGGGGCATTGTATCAAAAACCCCCCAGCAAGACTTGAGTTACCATCGCAGGAGCTGATAGGTTTAATGATTCTTTACGGGAGTTATGAAAATCCATGGCAGGATGCACAGGCAAGTGCGTGGGAACTAGAACCAATCACAAAAGAATGTAAATCTCACCCACCAGATTCAGAGAACTTGTGCAGCAAGGTTAGTACCCCCTGGAGTATGTGTTCATGTCTCCCAATAGCTACTCCTTAACAGGCCAATGCCGTACACAGCTTTTCACACTCCACTGGGTCCATGTCAGTCTTGCTGTAACATTGAGCTCAGTCTAGAGAACCGAGGCACAGAGTAACTGGAGACTCAAATATGAAACACTTAGGAGAGCTTATTCACAGATAAATCAATGAAGATACACACGTCATTTGGAATGAACGTTACTATGGAAAGGCTAGTTCAAGACTGAGCATGAGCACTCAACGTGTGTAACTTTAATAGTACAAGGTCAGACAAGAAACCTTCAGTTACTAATAGCAGCACGAGAAAACATCATGGAAAAATTAACAGGTAAAACAAACCACAATTAGGCAAATTAACGAAATTCAAGTGAAGTGGACCACCAAGGTTTGGGGCCCTTGGGGACTTCCCACTGATCCGAAAGGTTCCTGACAGTGTCTCTATGCACCTTAACAGTACAGAGCAGTGTGTTACTACTGTGTAGGAATACTACTTTTCTAGGGCAGGTTTCTTTCCCTCATTGAATGGTGCGTACAGAGTGTGCGGCTTCCAGGCCTTCTCTTGGTTCCCCATGGGCTGATCAGGCTGCAGCTGCCTGGGGTTTATTGTGCCGTATATGTATCACATTGATGATCTGGCACATCAGGAAAGTAGTATCATGGAGACCAATCAGTTCTGGATGGTAGCTTTTCCCCCCTATAGCATAGCCTGGTTTTCAGGGGAGGTCACCGTGATGGCCTCAGCCATGGAGTCATTAGCCAATGCATCTGTGCTGGCTTTGGAGCAAAAAAAGCAGGGGCTCTGATGGCTTTCAGCCATCATGAGGGTAGCCCTACAAAATAGAATGTTATTGGATTATATCCTGGCAAAGGAAGGAGGTACCTACGCTATAATAAGCCAGGAGTGTTGCACATACATCCCTGATGAGTCAGAGAATATAACAGATTTGATTCACCATAGCCAACATTCGATAGATCAGAGACAGTTCCATAACTATTATACCCCAGCAGGAACTGGTGGCCCTTTGGAGCACCGGAAAGCTGAGGGGTAGCCATAATGCACTGGGGTGTTACTATAACAATTTTGTTTTTAAGAATAGCAGTGACGTGATTTGCTGTAACATGGTGGGCGGGATGCAAAGGGGTTGCAACATTCGAGGGGTGGAATGTATTTAAAGGGTTAATCTTTGTGTTTGTCAAATGTCTTCACCACCACTGTGACCTTGAACATAACAGAACGAACTGCAGAAGCTGTGGTTATGACTGTGGGAATACAATGTGGTGGCCATGGGGTACAACATTACTGTGTGAGTACAACCATGAGAACGTGGAAGTCACTTGAACACATGGGTGGGAATTGTGAAGTGTGATGACAAGTGATGATTGTTTCTGGTTCAGTGGTTCATACTGGATAATGTATTGGTCCATTTACTGCAGCTTCTCATATCAATGCAGTGGATATAAAAGTAGAGCTGTTGGGGGTGGGGGTTGAGCGTAGTATTTTTGGATTTCCCCACAAGCTGGAACATAAATGCAACCATGGATTAGATAGAGTAGGAGGGGGAGCCTCTTGGGGCACTAGATGGAGTAAGTCACATTTTGGCTTTGCTCTGCTCATTTTTCAGTCTTCTTACCACCCTTTTACTATCTATATTAAAGTGTTTATAACACTTTTATATGCTTGAACTTTGATTTTTAATCGCTGGAAATGAGTACCAGAGGGAAAAAGGCAAGGAAGCCGGTAATGGAAATAGAAGGAAAGAATGTGACTCTCAACAGCCTACATCTCAACTCACTTTGGAAGCTATGCCGAAGCTCCTGGATGATAAATTCAATACAAGATTTTCTAATTTGGAAGTATTGTTAAAAGATCGAAAGTAAACTGGGAGCACTATGTGTGTAGTAAGGAGCATTTAATTCGAATTGACCATTGGAAAGGGGTTATTGAATATTGTGACCTCAAGTTTCGTTCAGTCAAAGATTACAGTCCTGAGGTAATGTTTGAAGATCGCTTTTTAAACCGGTGATGTCAGAGCTCTATCAAAGAAAGTTCCAACCAGCTCGGCTATTTCCAGCTCGCCTAAGGGTTGTTCTGCCTGATAAATCACATAAATGAAGCTCATCAATTCCTTGAGGATCAACATTCGATCTTAGCTGTCTAGTAAATTTACTTTTTTTTCATGTCTGTATTCATTTGGTTTATAAGTTAATAACCAGTTCAAAGATTTGGTTTTTAAAGTTTGAAGAATTTTTCCCTTGGTTTGATAATGCTCGTACTTTGTTTTGGAGTATGGATATTTATCGTGCTTTTATGTTAAAGTTCCTTTTTTTCTCCCTTAATTATTTTATTTTATTATTTTCAATTGTTTGTTTTTGAGAATAATTAAGAATCTGATTTGGTGACTGATTATTTTCCTTGAAATATTAATAAGATTGTATTCTGTTTCACTTTCCAAGATCTTTCCTTTCAAAATGTTTTGCAAATGGCTGTTTTTTTAACATTTGTTTGGTGTTTTTATGGCATTCTCTTCTCAATGTTTTGACTATGGGTGGTGTTTAGTATTCTTTTCAATTTTGGAAACTTGCCTACAAGAGAGATGGGGGTAGGGAAGTGTCCAGATAGCTTTCTGGCTGTCTATTGGCCAATTTTCGGGCTTTTGTGGGTGGGGGGTGGGGCTATTTTTAGTTTAGTTTTTTCCACCTGGGCTGATCTGAAACTACAAATATGTCTGAATCGTCACGACTTCCAGTTCCTCTTTAAACTTTTTTCCCTCTTCCTGATTCATGAGTTTCCTATGCAGTAAGGTTAACTCTTTACACACCATATGGTTTATTCAAGTACAATGGATAATATTATTAACTTTGTTTCATGGAATATGAATGGTTTGAATCATCTGATTAAATGGAAGAAGATTTTTAAAGTTTTTCATAGATTGAATGCTCAGATTATCTTTGCCCGGAAACTCATGTAAGGAAGGAGGATAATCAGCGTTTTTTTAGGTTTTGGAAAGGTCAAAAATTTCTCTCCAATTCATAGGATAAGGTGAAAGAAGTCTCTATTTTTATAGATTCCTCGATTTCATTTGTTCACTATGAAACAATTTCAGACCCGAATGGTAGATTTCTATTACTGGTTTACTTCATAACCAAAAAGTTGTTATGGTTAATATCTATGCACCAAATATTGATTATCCTGAATTCTTGAAACATTTATTTGCATTTCTTCCTAATTTAAATGAATTATACTTTGATAATGGGCGGAGATTTTAACTGTTGCCTGAACCCCTCGATGGACAGATCTGCGCCCATTCAGGTACTTCCAAGCAAATCCATTATTTTTATTAATTCCTTTTTAGTTGATTCTGGAATTTTAGAAGTTTGGAAGTTTTTATATCCTTATGATAAAGAGTTCTCATTCTTTTCTCATGTATATCATAATTACTTTAGAATTGATTCCTTTTTTATTGACCCTGGATTAGTTTCATCTGTTACTGCTGTGAGTACGATTCAATCGCCGTCTCTGATTATGCGCCCCTGAAACTATCTGTCAAATTAACTGATGTAACTTTCAGTGCTAGACAATGGCCGTTCAATTCTACTCTGCTTCAGGACTTAAATTTTGTTAACTTTATTAAAGAACAGATTGCCTTTTTCTTCTCAACTAATTTTATGGAAGAAATTTCCAGTGGGATATTATGGGACACTTTTAAAGTATATATCCGTGGGCAAATTATTTCATATTCTGTTGGATTGAAAAAACAAATTAATGATGAAATACTGTAGTCACACTGATATGCAATGAGTGAAAACAGCACACTGAGTCAAGCAGGGTCTGGTTGAACTGTTTACTGTTTCAATCCGTGCACGCTTAAGTGCCCGCTCTTTGCAGGGCAGAAGTGATGTCAGCTTCTGGGCCAAGTTCTGCCCCGCACTCAGAGCCCTCTGGGTTACCACTGGCTGTGGACTCGACTGCGACTGCTGGAGAGGACTCTCTTGCCGCGTGGGTGATCCACCACATGACCCCCCCCCACCCCAGAACCGGCGCTAGGAGGTGCAGAGTCCACAGCCTGCACACTGTCAGTTCTTTTAGGTAGCCGGCCTCATCGTCCTGGGGGTGGCACCGCAACCGGGCATTCAAGGTTCAGGTGCGCCGGTTTGAGATGGTCAATGGTAAAAGTCTCATCCTGACCGTCGATGTTGAGAACGCAGGTTGTCCCACTATGGCGCACCACCCTGTAGGGTGCTTCGTATGGTCGCTGCAAGGGTGGTCTGTGCACGCTTTGGTGAACGAAAACATACTTGCTCTGTTGTGGGTCCCAGGGCACGAAAGAGGGTGTTGTTCCATGATGGGACATCGGGAATGCGGCAAGTGTTCCAAGCCACTCCCAGAGTTTAGTTAGGACTGCCGTAGGTGTGTCCTCCTGGCCACGGGGTGCTGGCACAAACTCACTGGGAACTGTGAGTGGGGCATCGTAAACAAGTTCAGCCGATGATGCGGCCAGGTCCTCCTTGGGTGCCGTGCGGATGCCAAGCAGCACCCAGGGGAGTTCGTCAACCCAGTCTGGCCCTTGGAGGCGTGCCATCAGGCTGACTTCAAGTGCCTGTGGAAACGTTCCACCAGGCCGTTGGACTGCGGGTGGTAAGCAGCCGTTCGGTGGAGCTGGGTTCCGAGGAGTTGTGCCAGTGCAGACCACAAAGCCGATGTGCACTGCACACCCCGGTTTGAAGTGATGTGGGCTGGGAGTCCAAACCGTGTCACCCAGGTGGTAATCAGGGCTCTGGTGCATGTCTCTGTGGCCGTGTCAGCAAGTGGGATAGCTTCCAGCCACCTCGTGAACCTGTGCATCATGGTGAACAGGTATCTCGCTCCTTTCGAAACCGGCAGTGGGCCGACGATGTCCACATGGACATGTTCAAACCTCCTATGCGTCAGCTGGAAGAGTTACAGTGGGGCCCTCACGTGCCTCTGGATTTTGGAGGTTTTACAGTGTGTGTATGTCCTGGCCCAGTGTCCGACCTGCTTGTGTAGGCCGTGCCACACAAACCTGTCTGCGATCAGCCGGATGGTCACCCGGATGGAAGGGTGGGCTAAACCGTGCAAGGCATCGAAAACGCGGTGCCTCCAAGCGGTCGGGACAATGGGCCGAGGTTGCCCGGTGGACACATCGCAAAGGAGCTCATTACCTTCGGGCCCAATGGGTATGTCTTCGAGGCGGAGTCCTGAGACTGCAGTTCAGTATGCCAGCATCTCGCTGTCCAGTTGTTGCGCCTTAGCTAATGCCGCATAATCCACCCCCGGAGACAGAGAGTGCACTGATTGGACGGAGGTGTGTGACAGCGTGTCGGCTACCACGTTGTTCTTCCCGGAGATGTGCTTGATCGTGGTGGTAAACTCCGAGATGTACGACAGGTGGCATTGCCGGCGGCCCGACCACAGGTCTGACACTTTGGCGAACGCGAAAGTGAGGGGCTTGTGGTCTGTAAAGACCGTGAACTCCCTCCCTTCCAGGAAATACCTGAAGTGTTGGATGGCAAGGTACAGGTCCAGCAGCTTCCTGCCGAAAGCGCTGTACTTAAATTCCGGGGACCGTAGGTGCTATCCCTTGGTGTGGGTGTTACGTGATCCGCTGCTAAGGTGTGGAAGGGTTGAACTTACGGCCGTGCCGCAGCACTAATCTTGATGGTGGTTTCACCAGTTTATTTGGCACGCTAAAGCACGTCCGCACGGGCAACCACCCTGCGTGGATCTCTGAAGTCTTCATCTGCTAGCAGGAGGCAGATATCTTCTGGCATTTTCTCCAAGAAGATCTGTTCAAAAAGCAGGCAAGGGTCTGCCAGTGCTAGCATGTCGCTCATCAGGGCTGATGGCATGCAGTCACCCAGGCCATCCATATGCAGTAACCGCAAGGCTCGTTCGCAGCAGGAGAGGCCAAATGTGTGGATTAACAGGTCCTTGAGTGCCTCGTACCTGTCTGTTGCCGGGGGCTGATGCAGAAAGTTGATAACACGGCCCGCTGTCCCCTGGTCAAGGTCGCCCACCACGTAGTAATACCTGGTGGTGTCTGAGACAATTTACCCGACCTGGAACTGGGCCTCTGCTTACTCGAACCAGACCAGGGGTTGAGTGATCCAGAAGGTTGGGAGTTTAAGGGAAACTGCATTATGCAGAGCCGAGTCATTCATGCAGTGTCCAAATGCAGTTGGACCGTCGGGGTCACCAATGTAGTCGCGCTGATACACGAGTGAAAACAACACCTGAACACACTGGGTCTGGGTGAACTGTTTACTGTTTCAATCCTCGCACGCTTAAGTGCCCGCTCCCAGCCTCCCCCACTCTTTGCGGGGCGGAAGTGACATCGACTTCCAGGTTGAGGGCTGCCCCGCACTCAGAGCCCTCTCAGTTGCCATTGGCTGCGGACTCGCCCGCGACTGCTGGAGCTGGTTCGCTCGCCGCGTGGGCGAGCCGCCACAGTACGTACATTGGTTGATAAGATTAAAGAAATTGATAAGAAATATTCTGCTGCTCCTAATTTGGAGCTTTACAAAAAGAGAGTTGAACTTCAGATGCAACTCAGTTTGCTATTAATGTCCCAAATTGAAAGTCAATTACTTAAAACTAAGAGTCAATTTTATGTACATGGTGATAAATTGGGTAAATTACTTGAGTAAACAATTGAAAGCTGCTTTGGCTAAACATCAGATTATTAAAGTTCGTAAGCAGGATGCTACTTTGACGGTTGACCACGACAAAATTAATAAATCTTTTCAAGAATTCTATACCTCTTTATACCAATCAGAATCTCCTGACGATTCTACCATAACGCATGAATTTTTAAGAAAATTGAATATTCCAAAATTACCACTTAATGAATGTCTAACATTACATGCACCCATTACAGAAGAAGAAATAAAGAAAGCAATTTCCTCGATGAATTCTGGTAAAGCACCCAGCCTGGATGGGTGTACAGTAGAATTTTTAAAATCTGTTTCAAGTCTACATTCTCCTTGGTTATGTAGAATTTTTAAGGATGCCTTATTTGTAGGTAAATTACCACAATCTTTTTATGAAGCATCTATTTCTCTAATTCCTAAAAAAAAATAAAGATCCCACTGAATGTGCATCATATAGACCTATATCCTTGTTAAATGTGGACTCCAAAATTTTTTCCAACATATTAACAATTAGATTGGAAAATATAATGCCACAAATTGTCTCTGATGACCAGACAGGATCTATTAAAAATCATTATTCATATTTTAATGTTAGGAGGTTGATGAACATTGTATATACTTCTTCATCTAAAACTCAAAAATGTGTTATTTTGCTTGATGCCGAGAAGGTGTTTGATAGAGTTGAATGGAAATATTTATTTAACATCCTTGAGAAATTCAATTTTAGCCTAAAATTCATATCTCGGCTTAAATTGATATATCATATACCTTTGGCTTCTGTACTTACTAATAATCAGAGATCCCCCTTTTTTAGGCTTATTTGAAGTACTAGACAAGGCTGTCCTTTAAGCCCTTTACTATTTAATATTGCCTTGGAGCCCTTAGCAATCGCTCATCATGATTCACTCAATATATTTAGCATTATTCGTGGGAATGAGACGCAGATGATCTGCTACTATACATCTCTAATCCAGAGAAATCCATCCCTGCAGTAATATTAATACTTGCTCAGTTTAGTAGTTTTTTTGGTTTATAACTTGAATTTTGATAAGAGTGAGCTAATTCTATTAAATATCCAATCTATAGACAATCACCATTTAGACTGGTTACTAATTATTTTACTTATTTGGGTGTTAAAATTCCTGAGAAGCATAAGGATCTATTTAAAGTTAACTTTTTACCCTTAATTGATCATATTAAACAACTGCTTACTAAATGGTTCCCATTGTCCCTTTCATTGATTGGTCGAATCAATGCTATTAAGATTATTTTACCTAAATTTCTGTATCTATTTCAGGCGGTACAAATCTTCATCTCTAAATCCCTTTTTGATATCATTGATTCTAAAGTTTCTTCATATATATGGCAGAATAAAAATCCTAGATTGAGTAAGAAATACTTACAGAAATCAAAAGGATGGCAGTTGGGCATTGTCGAACTTTAGATTCTATTATTGGGCAATTAATGTTCCATATCTAACATTCTGGACACAAGATTTGGATGAAATTCAATGTTCACAATGGGTGAACCTCGAGTGTGAGTCTGTATAGGGGTTCTCATTGGCTTCTATTTTAGGGGCTTCACTTCCCTTTGCACTTACTAAACTGAATAAACAAATGATTAATCCAATAATTAAATACACAATACAAATATGGTTTCAATTTCGTAAATTTTTTGGATTGAATAAATTTATCCTATCAAGTCCTATTATATCCAATTTTTTCTTCCAACCATCCAGAACTGATCAAGCTTTTCTTTTATGGAAAACGAGGGGAATAATATGTTTTCGTGATTTATTCATGGATAATTGTCTCATGTCATTTGAACAGTTGGCTAATAAATATAATTTGCCTAGATCACATTTTTTCAGATATTTACAGATTAGAAATTTTTTGAAGGTCATTTTACCCACTTTCCCGATATCATGTCAAAGTGAAATTACAGAAATATTTTAGGATTAAACCCGTATCAGAAGAGTTTAATAACAATCATTTATGATTTAATTATGAAAATACATTTAGGTATGTCTGATAAAATTAAGAATGAATGGGAAAGAGGACTTCAGGTATCTTTACCCCTAGAGAAATGGGAGAAAATTCTCCAACTAGTTAGTACTTCTTCAATGTATGCTAGACACGCTTTGATACAATTTAAGGTGGTTGATACGGCCCATATGTCTAAGGATAATTTAGCTCATTTTTATGGTTATATAAATCCTGTCTGTGACAGATGTAATTCTGAGGTGGCTTCCTTAACACATATGTTCTGGTCTTGCCCTCTTTTGGAAAAATATTGGAAAGACATTTTTTGATATTATTTCAGTAGTTTTGCATATTGATTTACGACCTCATCCTATTACTGCTATTTTTGGACTACCAATGATAGACTTTAGTCATTTATCCCCTTCAGCTTGTTGTTTCATTGCATTTGTTACATTAGTAGCCAGAAGATCAAGTTTATTTAAATGGAAAGATTCTAATCTCCCTACTACATTTCAATGGTTTTCCCAAACTTTAACGTGTTTAAACTTGGAAAAAATTAGGAGTGGTATCACTGATCCCTTCGGTTAAATTTGAAGAAACATGGAGGCCATTTATTCAACATTTTCATATGATGTAAGCTGACCTTTTCCTAATCCTTTTTAATAACTTTTTGTTTGTGTATAGAGGAGCGGAGTTATGGACAAATAGTGATCTTAACCGATGAAGTATGGCAGCCCAGTCTTTGTTTTGTTTTGTTTTGTTTTGGTTTTTTAGTATAGGGGGTAAAAACTTTTTTAAAAATCTTTTTCATGTTCAGTTATTAAGAGATAGGGAGGTTTAAATTAAATATGTTACTCGGAGTTCGTGCCTATATACGTTAACCGTTATTAATGTAATCCCGATCCCTTTGTATTATTATCATTGTTCTGTTAATCAATTTGAAACTCAGTAAAAAAGATTGAAAAAGAAAGATAGAGTAGGAGGTGTGCTGCTGTGAGACGGACCCACGCACATCAAAATGAGTGTTTTAATGCTTTCTACTCTGTCCTATCAAGCAAAATTTTGTAGTTTTAAGTAGATAATTGGAGTTTCTGCCTTTCTGCCTCACCAAGCCAGATCTAAGAACGTTCTGATGTAACATAACAATGAGTCTCTTCTGCCTACACAGATCCTTAATTCTCCATTCTCTGTGTGTTCATGTGCCTAGGAGCTTCTCAAATGCCATTGTTGCATTTGCCTCCACCACCACCACCTCTAGCAGCGCATTTCAGGCAACCACAACCAATTTTCATATGGACTTTAGTAAAGTTCAGGCAGGTACAGAGTGGCCCAAACCATCTACAGTCAAATAGGTACTATGCTTCATGGGGTTTGCAAGCTTTTATCGCTGTTTCATCCGGAACTTCAGCTCTATTGCAGCTCCTATAAATACACTCACCAAGAAGTCCTCGGCAAGGTTCCATTGGAGAGATGGTGCCGACCAAGCATTTTCAGAGTTAAAGCGACGTTTCACCATTGCCTCACTGCTGTAACACCCAGGCCCACCACAGCCATTCATTGTCGAGGTGGATGCATCCAATGTCAGCATTGAAGCTGTCCTCTCTCAGTGCTCGTCAGCGGATAACCGGCTGCACCTTTGTGCCTTTCTTTCCCATTGCTTGACTCCGGCTGAGAGGAATTACGATGTTCAGAACCAGGAACTTCTGGCTGTCAAGGAGGCCCTGGAGGAATGACGACACTGGCTGGAGGGTGTAGAGCATCCATTCTTAGTCTGGACAGGTCACAAGAACCTCACCTATATTCAGGATGCAATGAGACTCAACTGTTGTCAAGCCCAGTAGGCTCTCCTCTTCACACAATTCAGTTTCATCCTTACCTATCCTCCTGGCAGCAAGAATACAAAGGCTGACACTCTCTCCCAGCAGTTCAACGTATCTGAAAACAATGCCAATCCAGAGCCCATTCTTCCTCACTCGGGTATTGCTCTGGTGATCTGGGGAATAGAGGCAGAGGTGAGGGCCGCCCAACAGTCGGACCCAGGCCTGGGTGGGGTGCCTCCCAACCGGCTGCTTGTTCCTGCTGCGGTGCTTTCCAAAGTGTTGGAATGGGATCACTCCTCCCGTCTAGCTGGACATCCATGAATTCAACAGACCCAGGAGTTTATAAAGAGACAATTTTGGTCGTCGTCTATTTCCCAGGATGTCTACGACCTTGTATCTGCCTCTCCCACCTGCACTCGGAACAAGACAATACACCAGCGTCATGCGGGTCTGTTATGTCCACTGCCTGTGCCCCTCCACCCCTGGTCTCACCTCTCAGTAGATTTCATCACTGGGCTGCCCCCATCTAATGGAAACACCACCATTTTGGTCGTTGTGGATCTATTTTCCAAGGCTGTCCAATTCATTACCCTCCCCAAGCTCTCATCAGCTCATGAGACTGCCACATTCATGGTTCAACATGTGTTCAGGCTCCATGGCTTCCCTCAAGATATCATGTCTGATCATACACCACAGTTCACTTCCCACTTTAAGAATGCTTTCTGCTCTCTTGTAGGAGCCGCAGACAGCCTCTTGTCTGGTTTCCACCCTCAATCCAATGGCCAGACTGAGAGACTGAACCAGGAGTTGGAGACAACGGTGAGCTGCCTTGCATCTTCCAACCCCTTGCTCTGGATCTCCCAGTTGGTTTGGGCAGAGATCGCCCACAATAACCTCGAATCTTCCTCCATTGGTATGTCCCCCTTTGAATGCCAGAAGGGATTCCAGCCCCCGCTCTTCCCTGATCAAGTGATTGATGTAGGAGTTCCTGCTGCTGAACAGCTGATCCAGTGCTACAAGTGCCCCTGGAGACAAGACAGGGCTTTTCCGCTGCGTGCCCAGAAACAACATGCCTGGCAGGCTGATCAGTTCCTCCAACAGGTAAGGCCATTCAAGCCAGGAGGGGAGATTTGGTTGGCATCAAAGGATATTCCCCTAAAAGTCGAGAGCTGTAAATTGGCACCACACTATATGGGACCGTTTGTAGTGGAAGAGGCTGTCAACAAGGTGTCGTATAGATTGTGTCTGCCAGCTTCTCTGAAGATCCACCCAGTATTCCATTTTTCCCAGCTCAAGCTGGTTACTACCTCTCCCCTGGTACCAGTCACCCCACCTCCCCCTCCTCCCCGCCTGGTAGATGGTTCCCTTGTCTATACTGTGTGGTGCCTCATGGCATCTCTCCAGGTATGTGGTAAGGTTCAGTACCTTGTGGACTGGGAATGGTATGATCCAGTAGAACGTGCTTGGATCCCGGAGAAGGACATCTTGGACAAATCACTCATCTGGACTTCCAGTGGACACAGGTCTGTGGCGCTTTAGGAGCTGTGCCTAGGGAGCGGGGGTCATGTCACAACCATGAATTCGGCAGCACAGCAGATATGGCAAATGCACTATTGAATATGCACATGTTAGCTAATTATTATTTCATTGTGATGGTATTTCGTCCTTTCTTTTCATTGTAGCACTTGTTGAGACTTGAGCAATGTACAGCAATGTTTCATTGCCTGCTTGCACTTGGCCTTACCTGAGAAATTGGACTGTCGAGTCAACTGACTCTGAAGACTAGCGGTATTCGTCTTACATTTAGTTATTCCTCTCAGCCACAGTGTTGGCTTCGTTTTCCATTTAAGAGTTTTAGCTAATGGCTCTGTTTGTCCTGGCATTTATCGTGTTCTTTTCCCTCTAACTCTGTTCGCATTACAGTCTGTGAACTATCAGTGTCTCTCCCTCCACACTTATATCCGAATGTAGTGACTACAGGAATGGCTTAAAAATAATAAAATTAATGTCCTGAAGTGGTTAAGTCAGAGTCCAGACCTTAATCCAATTGAGAATTTGTGGCTGGACTTGAAAAGGGCTGTTCACTTATGATCCCAATGCAATCTGACAGAGCTTGAGCAGTTTTGTAGAGAAGAATTCAGAAAAACTGCAGTGTCCAGATTTGTAAAGCCAAGGCTGTAATTGCTGCCAAAGGTGCATCTACAAAACACTGACTTGAGGGGGTGGATACTTATGCAATGAATTATTTTGTGTTTTATATTAGTAATTAATTTAGATCACTTTGTAGAGATCAGCTTTCACTTTGACGTAAGAGTCTATCCCTGTTGATCAGTGTCAAAAAGAGAAATTAGATCCACTATAATTCAATGTTGTGAAACGATAAAACATGAGAACTTCCGGGGGGGGGGGGGGGGGAGGGGTGAATACATTTTATAGGCACTGTATCTGTTTATAAAATCTTGCTCTGCACTTCTCCTTTGAACTTATTCCCTCTCACCTTAAATGCATGCCATTCAGCATTAGACATTTTGACCCTGGGAATAGATACTGGCAGTCTGCCCTATGCCTCTCATAGTCTTATAAACCTCCATCAGATCGCTCCTCAGTTTCTGCCACTCCAGAGAAAGCAACTCAAGTTTCTCAACCTCTCTTCATAGCTCATGCTATTTAATCCAGGCAGTTTCCTGTTAAACCTCTTCTGCACTCTCTCCAAAGCCTCCACATCCTTCCTAAAATGGGGCAACCAGAGTTGAATGCAATCCGTCAGTTGTAGCTAAAGTAGAATTTTATAAAACTGCATAAGTGTTACGAAGCCTGGGTAAACTTCAGGTAGTCAGATCTGATCAGCTTTCTGGTAAATATGGAAAAGGAGTGTTGTAAAAAAGGATCTAATGTTTTCCCAGCGTACATGATGAATAAACGTTTCTCAGCTTCCAGCCTGGTACACGTATCGATTATAACCAATGTTTCAATGACAAGCTCTGCCATTTTCATCAGGGATTATGCCTGGATATGTCTAGACTGGTGGTATTTATACTCCCATTGTCCATCCTCCTGATTAGTTACTTCTCATCCAATCGGTTTCCACTCTCCCACCTTGTTTACAATCAAGTTCCAGTTCTTACTTGGAGCAAGAACTTCATCTTTTTTAAAATTATTTTTATTACAATGGCTTCCTTCACCGAGCAGTCCTAAAACCCATTGGTGTGACACAGTAGTTTTGTGCCATTGAAGTCAATCCCATGGCCATTGCGAATGCAATGTTCTGCCTCTGCCAATTTCTCTGGGTAACCCAAATGAATACACCTCCTGTGCTTTTTGATGCAGATTTCCGCAGTGTCTGGATGACACACGCTGCTCCACATTCACAGGGAATCCTGTAAACGCTAGCCATCCTGAGCCCCAGATCATCTTTCACCCACACAAGCTGTGATTTGAGCTTCCTTATGGGTCTGTTGATGGTATTAATTTGGTATTTCTTCAGATCCTGGAGAATCTTCCAGAAACCATGGAAATATAGAGAAGACAGGCAGTAACAACGGGTTCTTCCTCATTGTTAGGTTTCCTGGGTTTCCACTGCCCTTTTCTTAAAATTAATTTTTTTGTGCATTTCTGCAATACAGCAACAGAGAAAAACCCATCAACAAAATGGAGATTTATACAGTGCTAAACAAATGTGTCCAATATATCATTCATAACAATAAGGAAAAAGCACCCAAAATAAAATCATGTAAAGTTAATGTCCTCCCCACCCTCCCACTGTAGAACCCCAGGCCAACCATTTCTATATATAAAAGAAAAATTAATCAGAGCATTGAACCCCCACAGAGCTGTAATATATATAAAGAGAAAATATAATGCCGACTACCAAAACTATAATGTAATTCACAACAAAAAACCCACACCTTATGAAACTTTATGTCCAAATTAGGAAGTGAATAATGAATCTTTTCAAGGTCTAAGCAGGCCATAATATCACTAAGCCATTGAGCATGAGTGGGTGGGGCAGCATCTTTCTACCTAAGAAGAACTAACCGTCTAGCCAAGAGAGAGGCAAAAGATAATGTATGACGTTTAGTCAAACTCAAGTGCATGTCTACTTCACCCAAGGTGCCAAAAAGAGCAATCAGAGGGTTAGGTTCTAAGTGACAATTAAGAATATGGGATAGAGTTGAAAAAACTTCTCTCCAGAATTTCTCTAAACTAGAACAGGCCCAGTCCATATGGTTAAGAGACGTCTCGCCCCCTTTGCACTTATCACAAACAGGACTAATGTCAGGGGAAAACTACAATAATTTAGTTTTAGACATATGATCCCTGTGTACAACCTTAAACTGCAAAAGGCAGTGGCGAGCACATAAAGAGGTTGAGTTAACTGATTTAAGAATTGAATCCCAAACCACATCAGATAAGGAAATATTAATATCATGCTTCCAGGAAGTTCTAATTTTATCGAAGGGGGCACGCCTCAAGGTCACTAACTTATCCTGAATAGCAGATATTAAACATTTACCCCATGGATTAATACAAAGAAACAGGTCCACAACATTTTTCTCAGGCATCTCAGGAAAGTTTGATATTAAAGGGTTAACAAAATGTCTAATTTGAAGATATCTAAAGAAATGAGTATTAGGTAGGTTAAACTTTACAGACAGTTGTTGAAAAGTCGCAGAACGACTACCTATGAAAAGATCTTCAAAGCGCCTAATACCCTTTCTGTACCAATCGTGAAATGTTGAAACTCATATAGAAGGTAGGAAAAGATGATTGTGTAAAATAGGGCTAGAGAGAGAGAGACCATGAAGGCTATTATATTTTCTGAACTGAGCGCATATTCTCAAAGTATGTCTAATATGAGTCTAGGCAAATGACAAGGAAGTGCGGATCCAAGAAGTGCAGAAATGGAAAGATCCTTACTAGAATTCAACTCCATTGCCACCCATTTAGGGCAGTCAGACTGATTATGGAAGAAAGACCAAAAAATAAGACAATGAACATCGGCTGACCAATAATATAAACGAAAATTAGGCAGGGCCATACCACCTTCTTTTTTAGACTTTTTGAAGGGGAGCTTTATTAAGTCTGGAACGTTTGCCCTTCCATAAGATAGGACAAAATAATAGAAGCTAAAGCATCAAAAAAAGCTTTAGAAATAAAAATTGGTGAGGATTGAAATAAATACAAAAATTTAGGAAGGATATACCTTTTAATAACATTAATTCGACCTACCAGAAACATGGACAAGGGTGACCACTGTGTCAGATTCTGTTTTGTAGAATTTCGAAGATTGGCAAAATTTTCCTGAAAAAGATTCTTAAAGTTCCTTGTTACTGTAATACCAAGGTAAGTGAATTGATTATTAACTACTTTAAAAGGGAGGTCATGAAATACTAATGATTGTGCTTCTCTATTGATTGGAAAGAGCTCACTCTTATGTAAATTAAGTTTATAACCAGAAAGCTGACAGAATTCATTAAGAAGTGAAAACATTGGGGGTAAGGAGGTGGTGGGGTTTGATGTAAAAAGTAAAAGATCATCAGCATAAAGGGAAATTTTATGCTCAACACTTCCCCTCCAAATCCTCATCAATTCAACATAGCTACAAAACGCAATCGCCAGTGGCTCTATAGTTAAATCAAAAAGTAAGGAACTTAAAGGGCATCCTTGACGGGTGCAACATTTAATGCTAAAAGACTGGGATTGCTGAGAGTTGGTCAAAACAGAAGCCATGGGATATGAATATAAGAATTTAATTCATGTAATAAAACTTTGCCCAAAACCAAATTCTTCTAAAACCGCAAAAAGGTAGTTCCATTCCACACGATCAAACGCTTTCTTCACATCAAGGAAATAACACAGTCAGGAGTCCCAATTGAGAGTGAATACAAGATATTAAATAAGCGCCATATATTAAAAAAGGAAGGCGATTTTTAATAAAACCAGTTTGATCTTCAGAAATAATAGAAGGTACAATGTTCTCTAATCTATGAGCCAAAACTTTAGCCAAAATTTTAACATAGACATTTAACAAAGAATCGGCCTATACAAAGAACACTCTGTTGGATCTTTACCTCTTTTGGATAAAAGAATGATACATGCCTCGTTAAATGATGCTGGCAATTTACCATGTTTAAACGAATCAGACAGAATTTAAATAATTGAGACAAAATAATTTGAAGAAAATAATTTATAAAATTCTGCAGAAAACCCATCAGGTCCAGGAGATTTACCAGACTGCAATGCAGAGATGGCAGAGGATATTTCCTCTAGTGATAATGGCTCATTGAGTTTTGTTTTAAAGTTTGAAGAGAGCGAAGGAATATTTAAACTGTTTAAAAAATGCTCAACAGAGATACTATCATTTAAAGATTCAGGAGGATTAAAGTCGAGAATAATAGTTCTTAAATGTATCATTAATTTCAGAATGATTCGAAGTAATGTTCCCATTTCCCATCCAAATTTTTGTAATTTGTTGTTTAGCTTTAGAGCGTCTTAGTTGGTTAACTAAAAACTTACGGGATTTATCACCATGAATATAAAATCGACTCTAACTTTCAAGAAGTTGGCGTTCAACTGGTTGAGTGGAAATAAGGTCAAACTTAGTTTGAAGTTCTACTTGCTTCTTATATAGTTCGGGATTTTTGGTTTGGGCATATAATTGGTCTGTTGCTTTAATTTGTCTAATCAGGTCTAATCACTCTAAATAGGTCTTTCTGTACAGATGCACAGTATATGAAATTATTTGACCCCTCAAATATGCTTTCATAGCATCCCAGACAACCTGAGATGAGATTTCAGATGACATGTTAGTACTTAAAAAAAAGTTATCCGGTCCTTCATAAATTTTACATAATCATTATCTGACAACAAGGCCAGGTTAAAACGCCAATGTTTATTCATTTGAGGGAAACCAGGAAAATTTATGGACAAGGTAACTGGAGCATGATCCGAAATCAATATACTCTGATAATCACAAGAGCGAACAGATGGAATCAGCTGATTATCCATTAAAAATAATTAATTCTAGTAGAAGTATGATGGACATGTGAAAAAAAGGAATAATCTCTCTCAGTAGGATAAAAAAAACGCCACACATCAGAGATACCATAATTAGGAAGGAAAGAGTGAATAGATAAAGCAGATTTACTAGGGAGTCCAGGAACAGAGGAGGATAGATCCAATACCGGATCTAATTAACAATTAAAATCACCACCCAATATGAGGGAATATAAACTCAAGTCAGGCAATAAAGAGAAAAGAACGATCAAAAAAATCGACATCATCTGAATTGGGAGCATAGAAGTTAGCCAAGACTACTTTAGTGTTATACAATTTCCTAGAGACAATAATAAAACGACCATTTGTATCAGATACTTTGCTGTGAAGCTCAAAGGGAACATTCTGGTTAATAAGGATTGAAACCCCCCCTGGCTTTAGCCGGAAAGGCAGAACGAAGTGCTGTTCCACCCACCTAGACATAAGGCGGGAGTTATCCAAACTATGAATATGTGTTTCTTGCAAAAAAGCAATGTCAGTTTTGAGCTGCTTAAAATGTGAAAACACCTTCCTTCTTTAAACAGGATGGTTCAATCCCTTAACATTCCAGTTTATAAGATTCAACGGGCCAACCATTGTCATTTAAAAAACATAAAGGGTGGTAGGCATAGACAAGAACAAACATTCAAATAACAGCTCTGGGGCAAAAGTAGAAGACAAGAGAATCAGGACAAAAAAAAAGTCCTGAGTAACAAAGAATAACAAAAGGTTGTATAAATGGTATTGGCACTACAGAACCCTTCCCCCTCCCCACTAATCCCAAAACAAGAAAGCTACCAAAGAACTGCAGCAATCTCTTCTGAAAAAACTACCCAAAATTCAACTTCCAGTTTCTGAATATCTTCATAAGCTCTGTTTAATTAAAAGTTGTAAAAAACAGAGAGCTTATGTACTACGAATTAAAGTTGTACATAAAAAAAAGAAACAGTTCCATAAATAAGTATTCATCTTAACTCAAAGTAATAATCCAGAGTACCATACCCGCAAAAAACTATGAAAAATAATTCAGTAATTTAAAAATTTAATTTAAAAAGAAAACAGGGAAAAGAAAGCAGAGAGAAAAAAGTACTAATCAGCCATTTTAAATAATCAGTTCAAGTCTGAAGGGATAGCAATGGCAGGGAGACTTTCGATAAATTTCTGAGCTTCTGTAACAGAGTTAAACCACTTTTTTTCCCTGGTACTAAGAGTTATTCTGAGATGGACAGGATAATGTAGAAAGGGCCTGAATCCATGGTCGTAGAACTCTTTTATAAGGACTTTGTACTTGGCGCGCAGCCTCAGAATTTGAGGAGCATAATCTTCAACAATATGAATGGAATGACCCTTATAATGCAATTTGCCTCTCAGACGTGCTTCCATGATCAAAAGGTTTTTCACCTGATATTGATGAAAACAGAGTATAACTGGGCATGACCTAGAGCCCAACTTGGGCTTGGCCAGAAATGTACAGTGAGCTCTGTCTAACTCGGGTGGAGTTGGAAGAGTATCTTTTCCAAAAATCTCACAAAGTAAAGAAAAAATTCAACAGGAGATCCGCTTTCGATAGCCTCTGGCAGACTGAGAATTCGTAGATTATGCCTTCTGCTCCGACCTTCGAGATCAGCTATTTTAGATGATAACTTGGTGTTACACTCACTCAAATTAGAACAAACAGCTTCCAGCTGCTGAACACGACATTTTAAATCTTCGGTCTCTGAGTCAAAATGAGAGAGATGTATGGCATGATCCTCCACTTTGGAATTAATTTTATCCAACTTTGACTCCAACGAACTGAAAGAAGACATATTCGGACTTAAATTGAGATATAATTTCTTGTCAGTGCTGTTCCAAAATGGTGATAATCTCGGCAGAGGAGCCGGAGACAGTCGCAGTCGCAGAGACTTCTTTTTTCCCAGATTTAGAGAGCTTTGAAGCCATTGTAGGACAGGTGTATTCGCAGGCAGGTAGGAAAACAAAAAAAATATAGCAGTCTGGGGTAAAAAAAAGGATAAGAAGTGCAGAGGTAAGAAATGAAACGGAGCGACAGTTTTAAGCGATTAAACTATCGCCATCTTACCGGAATTCTCCCCATCGGCCTTTTTAAGGGCCCGATTGACTTTCTTCACCTTGTAGCCATTCTGTAGGAACACTGAGTGTAATTGTCTTATTTCCTCATAGAGACTCTCCAGGTCCGAAATAATTTTCACATGGTTAATCAAAATAGAAAGAACTGCTCAATACTGGGAGGTGTGATGGTAGCTGTTATTGTTGAGGTAAAAGTCCATGTGAGTGGGTTTCTGATAAGTGCCATGTCCGAGGCTACGGTCCAGTTTCCATCATATTAGAATGTCCAGGAACGGGAGGTAACCATTCTTCTTCATCTCCAGCGTAAATTGAATGTTGACTATATAATGCTTAATGATTATATATATTATAAGACCATAAGACCATAAGACAAAGAAGCAGAAGTCGGCCATTCAGGTCTGCTCCGCCATTTTATCATGAGCTGATCCATTCTCCCATCTAGTCCCACTCCCCCGCCTTCTCATCATAACCTTTGACGCCCTGGCTACTCAGATACCTATCAATCTCTGCCTTAAATACACCCAATGGTTTGGCCTCCACTGCTGCCCGTGGCAACAAATTCCATAGATTCACCACCCTCTGACTAAAAAAATTTCT
Organism: Mobula hypostoma; assembly: GCF_963921235.1. Taxonomy (NCBI): domain Eukaryota; kingdom Metazoa; phylum Chordata; class Chondrichthyes; order Myliobatiformes; family Myliobatidae; genus Mobula; species Mobula hypostoma. Next base: position 63,922,123 of record NC_086103.1, on the reverse strand, counting down.
TCACATTTCTGTTCCGAATGGGCACCCTTCAATCCTTAAGTCATGCCCTCTCGTCCAGCCCTTCTGAATGGTTAGTCCTCGTCCAATCAGGTTTCCACTCCCCCACCTTGTTTACATTCAGATTCCAGTTCTTACAGTAAGACCTTAATCCTTTTAAAAATTAATTTTCTCTAGTTTTATTTGAATAGCTTCCTTCACCACTGATCAAAGTACCAATTCCTTGGGAAGATTTAACCTCACAAAGACACCAAATACCAGAGATGGTGTAATCTGAAACAGGGAAAATATGCTGGATGTATGCCATTCAAAGGCAACAGCCCTGTGGTACTGATACAAATTGGCATCATTAGCCAATAAGATCCAGCAGAACTCTCTTCCTTGCCATTTCCTTCAAAGGTTCAAAGGTACAATTTAATGTCAGAGAAATATATACAATATACATCCTGAAATGCTTTTTCTTCACAAACATTGATGAAAACAGAGGAGTGCCCCAAAGAATGAACAACAGTTAAATGTTAGAACCCCAAAGACACCCCCCCCAGCTCCCCCTCCCGCGTGTAAGCAGCAGCAAGCAACAATATCCCCTCCCCCCACCAGCAAAAAAAAGCATTGGCACCTGCCACTGAGCACTCAAGCGTGAGCAAAGCAACAGCAAAGACACAGACTTGCAGTTACCCCGAAGACTTTGCATTTCACCCGGTATTGGATATACCACAGTTTCTCTCTCTCTCTCCCTAATAAGGGAGAAAGGGATGTCTCCATTTTCCCAGCGAGCAGGGAGACATAACAAACAACTTGCTGGTTTATGATGTTAAAAGTCCATTACGTTGCATTTCTCAAGCTCCGTGCCTGAAGATCGCAAAGATCCCGGATCTCCAGGCACACAGCAGATATCTCAACTCCCCCGACGACACACAGGTCTCTCGTCGTGATACCGACCCTCGTTCCGCCCGTCTCCAGAGCCATGAGATCCTAGGCTTCCAAATTCAAGCCAACTCTTAGACCAAGCCTTTCGTCTGCCGAACAACAGCCAGTTATGGAATCCCGAGAGCGGGTCCCATTCCAGCAAAGAACCGTAGACAGCGTGTAACTCCAGGTCAGGGTCTTCAAAAGAACCCTGAAAGGGAAAAATAGAGATACTAGAGATGGAAATACTTTATACTTTACTATACTTTATACTTTATTGTCACCAAACAATTAGTACTAGAACGTACAATCATCACAGTGATATTTGAATCTGTGCTTCACACTCCATGGATTACAAATATTAAATATTAAAAATATTAAACATAGTTAAAATTAGTAAATATTAGAAATTTAAGTTATAAATCATAAATAGAAAATAGAAAAATGGGAAGTAAGATAGTGCAAAAAATCCGAGATGCAGGTCCGGATATTTGGAGGGTACGGCCCAGATCCGGGTCAGGATTCGTTCAGCAGTCTTATCACAGTTGGAATGAAGCTGTTCCCAAATCTGGCCATACGAGTCTTCAAGCTCCTGAGCCTTCTCCCAGAGGGAAGAGGGACGAGAAGTGTGTTGGCTGGGTGGGTCGTGTCCTTAATTACCCTGGCAGCACTTCTCTGACAGCGTGCGGTGTAAAGTGAGTCCACGGACGGAAGATTGGTTTCTATGATGTGCTGCGCCGTGTTCACGATCTTCTGCAGCTTCTTTTGGTCTTGTACAGGACAACTTCCATACCAGGTTGTGATATACCCTAGAAGAATGCTTTCTACGGTGCATCTATAAAAATTAGTGAGGGTTTTAGGGGGACAGGCCAAATTTCTTTAGTTTTCTCAGGAAGTAAAGGCACTGGTGGGCCTTCTTGGCAGTGAACTCTGCTTGGTTGGACCAAGTCAGGTCATTTGTGATATGGAACCTAAGGAACTTAAAGTTTTTGACCTGTTCCACTTGCACACCACCGATGTAAATTGGGTCGTGCGGTCTGCTACTTCTGAAGTCAACAACCAATTCCTTCGTCTTGCTGATGTTGAGGGATAGCTTATTGTCTTCGCACCATGCCACCAGGTTCTTAATTTCCTCTCTGTACTCAAACTCATCATTACCCGAGATACGGACTATAATTGTGGTATCATCAGCCAACTTATATATTGAGTTTGATGGAAACTTGGCTACACAATCATGAGTGTACAGTGAGTACAGCAGGGGCTGAGTACACAGCCTTGTGGGGCACCGGTGCTCAGAGTGATTGTAGAGGAGAGCTTGTCCCCTATTTTTACAGCCTGGGTCCTGTCTGTGAGGAAGTTGAAGATCCAGCTGCAGATCTGTGTGCTAAGGCCCAGGTTCCGGAGCTTAGGAATCAGTTTATTTGGAATGATGGTATTAAAGGCAGGGCTGTAGTCAATGAAAAGGAGCCTTACGTATGCATCTTTATTCTCCAGGTGTTCTAAGGAGGAATGTAGGGCCAGAGAGATGGCATCTGCCATTGACCTGTTGCTCCGGTAGGCGAATTGCAAAGCGTCGAGGTTGACCGGTAGGCTGTGGTTGATGTGTGCCATAACCAATCGCTCGAAGCACTTCATAGCAATTGATGTCAGAGCCACAGGTCGATAGTCATTCAGGCATGCCACCTTGCTCTTCTTCAGCACTGGGATTATCGTTGCCTTCTTAAAACACGAGGGGATCTTAGAGTGAAGCGAGGAGCAGTTGAAGATGTCAGCAAACACTGCAGCTAGCTCGCTTGCACAGGCTCAGAGAACCCGTACTGGGACGCCATTTGGGCCCGTTGCCTTCCTTGGATTTATGTTCAGGAAGGCCCTTCTAACGTCCTCCTCGGTGATGATGAATCTCGATGCCACCAGGTCCAGTTCATCCGGAGGGAGCGGGATGAAATTGAGCTGTTTCCGAAGATGCAAGCAAAGGAGATGCCATTAGGCACCATTAACCTTCCTAAACTCTGCCTCAGTCAATACACTAATTCACATTTACATAAATTCTCTCCATTATCCTGGTCACTCCAACAGATGTAACCCTCATTCCTGTTCCTTTTAGTTTAAGGGATGCAGACTTGAATCTTGCCTTGTATTCCTTCACTCAAAAGTTTTACCTGTTTTCAGAAGCTGGATAGATAGATAACTCCAGTCTAAGCGTAGCTGTAGTTGAAGGCGGTTTTATTATTCATCAATGCATTACAATATGTAAGGAGCTGGTGTAAAAAGACAGAATTTCTCAGTGTTCTCTTGAGATGTAGATTCAAACACTGATCAAACCTTCCAACAAATTGCTCGAAGTACAAAATGAAATGTCCAAACGATTATATAATGGCCGACCTACTGTCAAAGGATAATTGCTTAACAATGCAAAAATAACAGCAATGCACAACAACAGCTGTGACTTACAAATAGTGAGATCTAATGACTTGAGATTAAAAAACACATTAGGAAAGATATAGCTTCTTGTGCTGAGCCAAGGTTTGACTGCAGAGTCAGAAATTCTAATAGTCTGCCTTGAGTTTGTGTGGAACTTGGTACTGAGGTAATTCTTATCTCATGTATTCTGAGGCCTAGGAGAAAACTTCGGTAGTTCTGCATTGCCAAGACAGCTGAGAGGTTAACCTGTCTCCTGACTCATAGATGAGTAATCATCCTCATAGACTGGCTGAAAATTCCACAGATTCACAGCCTCCTGGCTAAAGATATTCTTCCTTATCTCAGTTGTAAAGGGACTTTGCTTTATTTTAGAGCTTGCTATTAGATCGTAGACTCTCCTACTCATGGAAACATCCATTCTATGCAGGCCTTCCAGAATCCAAACAACAGGAATTCTGCAGATGCTGGAAATTCAAGCAACACACGTCAAAGTCCTGACAAAGGGTCTCGGCCTGAAACGTCGATTGCACCTCTTCCTAGAGATGCTGCCTGGCCTGCTGCGTTCACCAGCAACTTTGATGTGTGTTGCTTTCAGAATCCAGTAGGTTTCAGTGAGATTCATTGTCATAATTTTTCTACAGTTGTTTTTCAAAAACTTCTACTCTATAAAAATATTTTGGGTTTTTTTCATTTCCTCAAATTATTTATGTTAATTGTTCTGAAATGTCTTTATCAGTCAGTGTTATTCAAAACTATTGAAAATCCTTCTCAGTTTTTACATGGGCAAAGATGAGTGTTTTTGTGGTGGTGTAGGAGCCAAAGTTTTCTAGCTGCATTGTCTGAAGGCCTACGGCTATGTACGGTACACTGTTGGAATTCAGGAAACTCCTGGCCAACAGGTTCAGCCCCTCCATACCTGAAGTAAATTGGTATTTCTGGTCAGGCAGCACAGTGGCACAAGTCATGCTCATGAGAAGCAGAATTAGGTCATTCAGACATCGAATATGCTCTGCCGCACAATCATGACTGATTTATTTTCTCTCCCCATTCTCTTGCCTTCTTCCCATAATCTTTGATTCCCTTATTAATCAAAAACATATCAACCCCCACTTTCTATTTAACCAATGACTTGGCCTTCACAGTTGTCATTGTCAAGTCAAGTCTAGTTGAGTTTAATATCACCAGCACAAGTACAGTGGGGTACAGGTACAATGAAGTATTTGCTTCTATCAGCATCACAGGCATGTAGGTACAGGCAACATAAATTATAGAACTGATGCCTCATTGCTTTGTTCTTGTAATAACATGGGCTCTTAGCTTACTCAGTAGCCTCATGTGTGGCACTTTGTCGAATGCTTTCTGCAAATCCAAGTAAACAACATCCACTGACTCTCCTTTGTCTATCCTACCTGTTAGTTCCTCAAAGAGTTACCAAAAAGTTGTCAGGCAAGATTTTCCCTTAAAAAAAACCATGCTGACATTGACCTGTTTTATCATGTGCCTCCATCTACCTCAAAACCTCTTCCTTAAAAGTTGACTCCAACATCTTCCCTAGCATTGAGCTTAAGCTAACTGGCCTATCATTTCCTTTGTTCTGTCTCCCTTTCTTCTTGAAAAGTGCAGTAACACTTCCAGTCATCTCTAGTCATCCAAAACCATGCCAGAATATATTTATTCTTGAAAGATCATTACTAATGCCTCCTCCATCTCTTTTGATATCTCTTTCAGAACCCTGGGGTGTAGTCAATCTGATCCAGGTAACTTATCTACTTTCAGACGGTTCAGCTTCTCAAGAACCTTCCCCCAGTAATTGCAGTCGCACTCACTTCTGCCCCCTGACACTCTGTAACTTCAGGCATAGTGCTTGTGTCTTCCACAATGAAGACTGATGCAAAATACATTTTTTAGTTCATCCACCATTTCCTTGTCCCCTATTACTACCTCACCATTTTCAGCGGTCTGATATCTACTCTCGCCACTCTTATACACGTTATATATAAAGAAATTTTTAATATCTTCTCTAATATTATTGGCTAGCTTACCTTCGTATTTTATCTTTTTCTTCTTTACGACTTTTTTTTGCCTTCTATTAGTTTTAAAAAGCTTCTCAATCCTCTAACTTCCCATTAATCTTTGCTCTATTAAATGCCCTCTCTTTTACTTTCTTGTTGGTTTTTACTTTCCTTGTCAGTCACAGTTGCATCAACCTGTCTTTAAAATACTTCTTCTTTTGGAAATATCTATCCTGTGCCTTTTAAATTGTTTCCAGAAATTCCAGCCATTGTTGATCTGCCATGATCCTTGCTAGTCTCCATTTCCAATCAACTTTGGCCAGTTCCTTTCTCATGCCTCTGTAAATCCCTTTACCCCACTGTAGTATGAGGGGTGATTGATTATTTCGTGGCCTAATGTAGAAGGAGTCAATTTTAGAAAACCTAGCACATTTATTTTTCAACATAGTTCCCTCCTACATGTACACACTTAGTACAGCAGTCATGAAGCATAGGGATCCCTTCTTTGTAGAAGTGCTCCACAGTAGGGGTGATTGATAAATTTGTGGCCTAAGGTAGAAGGAGATGAGTTATTAACCGAACTTTCTACATTATCACTCAAAGAGTTGAACAGCACGTGCATGTAACGAGAGCGTCTTGGACCTCCAGGTGGTCCACAGCAGGGGTGATTGATAAGTTCGTACCTTAGGTAGAAGGAAGTGAGTTATACAGCTCTTGTTACATGCACGTGCAGTTCAACTCATAGCTATCTCATAGGCATTCTGCAAACTCTCTCCCTTGGGATCCAAAATCAGTACCAACCTGCTTTTCCAATCCACCTGTATCTTGAATTTCCCCATGGCTATCTTAACATTGCCCTTTTGACATGCATTTTCTATCTCCTGTTGTAATTGCATCTCACGTCCTGCCTGCTCTTTGGAGACTGTATGTAACTCCCATCAGAGTCTTCCTTAACTTTACCCACAATAATTCTACACTTTATGATCCTGTAACACCTCCTTTGAAAGATTTTATTTCATTTCTTTACTAACAGAACCATGCCATTCCCTCTGCCTACTTGCAGAGTCATTGCCTGTCATTTCAATGCAAGGTGTATCCTCGGTTGTTAAGCTCCCATCCATAATCTTCTTTTAACCACAACTCAATGATGCCCACAATGTTGTACCTGTCAATCATCTACCTTATTCTGTATACTGTTTGCTTTCAAATTCAACACCTTCAGTCCTGTATTCATCACCCTTGTCAGTTTTATCCCCGTTACACTGCAACTCATCTCACTGACAGCAATTTTGCCCTATCATCTGCCTGTCCTTCCTCACAGTCTCACTACACAATGCCCCTGCTTGTATATTAACTCCTCCATCCTCAGCCCTATCACTCAGTTTCCCATACCCCTGCCAAATTAGTTCATCCCCTCCGCGACAGTTCTAGTAATCTGCCCTCAAGGATATTGGTCGCTCACGGTTTCAGGTGTAAGTCATCCTTTTTGTACAGGTCGTACCTTCCCCAGAAGAGATCCCAAAGATCCAGAAATCTGAAACCCTGTCTCCTGCACCAATTCCTCAGCCACACATCCATCTGCCAAATCATCCTATTCTTACCCTCACTGGCGCACGCATTCTCCTTGTGACCATGTGGGTTTCTCCCAAGTCTTCCAGTTTACTCCTGCATGTGAAAGATATGAAGGTTGGTAGGTTAATTAGTAAAAATGGCTATAGTGTATAGTGCATGTTGGAATCTGGGTGAGTAAATGGGAATGCAGAGTGAATAAAATGGGAGTATAGTTGGATTGATGGGCAGTGCTGATTGGTTCCACACAGACTGTTTATAGCATGACTATGACTATATGTATACAGATACCACAGGCAATGATCCCAGGTAGAGAAGTAACACAGAAGATTTACTCATTCAGGTGAATGGAGGGCAGAAAACATAAGGGTTGAGAAGTTAAATTTCCAATTATAAATGTTACGACAAGCCTTTCCCTCACCTCCATTGTCAGGTACGGGAGAAAGTGAGGATAGGAGAAGAAAGGGAATTGACATGGAGAATGACAATAAATGTGACTGGAGAAATATTTATTGATGGCTGAGACAATGGGCGCTGTGAGGCCACTTGTGCTGGTACGTTTGAGGGGGCTGCTGTAAATACAGGTCAGAAAGTTAATTAAGGCTTCGCCTCAGAGGATGCTTAATACATTAAGCTATAAATGTGGTACTTGATAATTTTAGTATTATTGAATTATTTTATGTCTGACTTCTAAACTGAAAATACTGTGGGCCAAATTATTTAAGGACTTGCCTATCCTACTTTATTAAATTCAGAAGAAGTGGTGTGTATCTGCAAAAGGGTATCAGAGTTATTTGTATTCATGAGTCTTTCTTAATCTAGCTTTGAAGTGAATTGAAAGTGAGCACATTGCAGCAGTCTAATTTTGCTTTCGTTCTGGTGTAAACCAATCTATAAAATTATTCAAAGTTACCAGTGCAAAGAAAAGAAAAACTTTCCATTTGCTAGTCATATTCCTACAAACTTCAACCCAATAAGTAAGTTTAATTACATTCCAACAAACTATTAATTGGATCTGCTTCCATTTATCATTACTCATCTTTGTGTAGACTTTTATTTTTCCTACTCTTTTGATACATACTGTACAGTCCCAAACTTTGGTTTCTCCCTGTAGCTTCTATTTCTCTGATTCTGGGATCCTAATTTTGACTTTGTTCTCCTTTAGGAAAATCACTATTACCTGGCACAGGCTGGACATGACAGGTGCCAGTGAATCGGTCATGCCAGTTAACCTTGTGGCCAACTGGGCACTCCTGCTGCACTGCCAAAGTGTGGGCTTGGGGACTTCCTAAGAGATGACTAGCCCATTCTCTTAAGACAATAAGACCATAAGAGAAAGGAGCAAAATTAGGTAATTTGGGCCATCGAGTCTGCTCTGCCATTTCATCATGGCCAATCCATTTCCCTCTCAGTCCCAGTATCCTGGCTTCTCCCTTCATGCCCTGACTAGTCAAGAATCTATCAAATTCTGCCTTAAATATACCCAATGGCTTGGCCTGCACGGCCACCTGTGGCAAAGAATTCCACAGATTCATCATCTCTGGCTTAAGAAATTCCTCCTCATCTCTGTTCTAAATGGAGATCCCTCTATTCTGAGGCTCTGTCCTCTGGTCTTAGACTCCTACACCATAGGAAACATCCTCTCCATATCTACTCTATCATATCAAGGCCTTTCTACTTTAATTAGCGTTCAATGAGATACTCCCTCATTCTTCTGAGTTTCAGTGAGTACTGTGAGGGGATCCAGGAGTGCCCCTATTAACTGTTCGAAGAGAGACAGAGAGAGACATTCATCATTGATGGTTTGTTTGGACAGGAGAGAGAGACAGAGTTATTTACCACCGATATGCTGCTTTTGAAAAGAGAGAGAGAGACGAAGATTAACAGTTGGACTGTCACTTTAGGGCACTGGGAGTAACTTTGGATTTATACTGAGTTTGGAGTTGGATACAGCACCGAGCAGCTCGAAGGTTGCTATGGTGACCGACAGGACATTATTGATGTTACTTTCAAGGACTTGTTGCCTACTTGTGCATTTCTTCACAGACAGAGGAAGGAGGGACTCTTTGAATGACAGGTGATGCTTCAGCCTGGTGAAATAAATGGGAGGTCAGATGATACAGACCTAGGACACATGATCTGGACACTGAATGAGCATTGTTGTGCCCACAGAGAAAGTGGGTTTTGGAGGATCGATCAGGCGGAGCGATCCGAATTGCTATTCGACTGTTGAAAAAGGGGTTGACTGGTGGGGAGTTCTCTATGTGTCCACCCTTGCCGGTGTGATAGCTCCAGCACAGGAAAACCGGTTCCCCTGGTTAAAGTCACAGTCGGTGACTTGTAAAGGATTTCGAAGGATGACGAGAAGATTGATGGCATCAGCTCACCTGAAGGCTAAATTCACTCTCTTTCTCTCTCTCTCCATCACTACTCAACTCAATACCACGAACTGAACTGAACTTTACTCAACATCGTAAGACTGTATCTTTTTACCCCTAGACATAAAGAAGCTTGGTTATCATACATACATTTCCACACTTACTGATTTACGTACTTTTATATATATTCATTGCTAACCTGTGTGATTTATTTACATTGATATTACTGTATTGCGTAGTTACTAATAAATATTATTAGTTTATAGCAATACTGGACTCCAAGGTGGTTTCTATTTCTGCTGGTTTCTTTATCCCCATCACGGGGTACGTGACATAAATTGGGGGCTCATCCGGGATATGAACAAATTGGTTGGGAGGCTGGTTTGAAATTGATTGGGGAAAATCCCTTTTGATTTGGTTGTGTGGAAAAGCAGCAGAAATGGCTGTTAGAGACTTTCTGAAATCACCAGACCTGGTGACTTTGAAGTTTGCTAAAAAAGCATGAGTTGCGGGACATTGCTAAAGAATTGAGAATTGAGGTAAAGAAGGGTGTGACTAAGGTAGAAATTCAAAGAAGGGTAGTCGGATATTATATAGATAAATGAACATTTGATGAGGAGGCGTTAGAGGTGTTCGTGGAAGGTGAACCTACTGAGAATAATCTTCAGCTTTTGTTGGAAATATTAAGAAGGCAGCATGAACTGAGATTAAAACAGCTTGAGAGAGAAACCAGAGAAGCAGAGAAACTGAGAGAAGAAGCAGCAAGACAGAGAGAAAAGGCAGCAAAACAGAGAGAAGAGGCAGAAAGACAGAGACAGCTCAAGAGGGAGAAATGGCAACGTGATGATCACATGGCAGAAAGGCAGAGACAGTTTAAAAGGGAGAGGATGCAGCAAAGAGGTTTAGTGACAGACCCTGTTGATTTTTTCAGCTCGGAAGGGCTAGTTTTGTGTGATGAATTTAAAAGTTGTTTTCCTGATGAGATAAGGGCATACCCAGTGGCAGAGGATGCCCCTACCCTGCAGGGGTCTGTTGAGAAAGAAGACGAAGAAGTTTTAACCCACGAGGTTGAGATTAGTCCAGAAGGGAGTTGGCCAGAGAATAGCTGGGAGGTTTGAGATGACCTTGAACTTGAAACTGGGACAAGAGATGACAGCCTAGAAGAGGCAGTTGTTCCGATTGAATGTGTTCAGGTTGTTCAAGTACCTGTGAGTTCACAGGGTTCTGAACCTTATGTTGAGGCTCAGTTGAAGTCTGAGGTGCCTGACTTGGTTGAAAATGAAAAGGAATGCAGTTTTTATGTGTCAGATGAACTTGGTTCAGTGAGTAAGGGGTCAATCTTGGTACCAGTGGAATGTGAGGATTCTCAGTCATTTGTAGCAGGCCGTGTTTTAAAAGCTGGTGAGGTCAATGTTGCTAGAAGTAATGGCAAAAGTGCTGTTCCTAGACTTTTGGATAAAGTGGTGGAAAAGGTTGGACTGGTTGCGTGACCTTTGACCCTGCTTGCAGGACAAAGGCCTGCTGAGACAGGATGCGCTAGTTTGTTGGATTTTGTTTGAACATCTGAGCACCTGCAAGGTCATGCTGTTACTCAGTGTAATGTGATGGAAGCAAGGCGTAGTGAAGGTCGGAGAAAGTTGACAAAGAGATTGTTTAGCCTCTTTCATGTTTACGTAATTCTCATCAGCCTAATGATGGTACTGAGTTTAATAAACAATGGAGGCATGTTGATAGCTCTCCAAGATAAGAGTGTTTCAGCAATTCAGCCAATGAGCAAAGCTGCTGCTGAGGCAAGACCAAAGGTTTAAATTATGATATGTCAGAGACTTTTCTACCTTCCAGATTTCAGCAGGACTTAGAGGCTAGTGCAATTGATAAGGGTAAGGTGTATAAGAAAGGTTTGTCTTTGTTGAGAAAGGAATGTATCAAGGAACAGAAGCGAGATTCTGGAATGGTGGCTTTAAGAGAGATAGCTCTCACAGGAGAGGAGGTTCAGAGAGAGTCAGTGGGATGTTACCTTAAAGATGGGGTGTTGATGAGGAAGTGGAGACCAGCCACTGTGCCTGCAAGTCACGCGGTGGTTTTGAAAGGTTACAAGACTGAAATTTTAAACATGGCTTACAGTACGCCTTTAGGTGGACATCATTGTGTGAGAAATGAGGAAAGTGGGAACGAGAGGGTTCCCCTCTTCTTATGTAGTGTTGGAGTTTCGATTCAGAAGGCAGTGAAGGGTAATTTGTTAGAACCTGTGTTCAGTTACAGACCAAAAGGACCTTTGACCCTACTCAGAGAACTCTGGAAGGGATATAGTAAGCTTTGTGACTTTGCCAAGGAAAGTTTACAAAATGGTCGAGTCAAAATAAGACCCTTGTTTACTAGAATTGCAGCTGGGAGAATTGTTGAAGTACAAAATGGAGTCGTGAAATCTGATAATGGAATGGAAAGGCATGTTTGCTCACTGAATCTAGACGCACCAAGATGTCAGAATTCCATTGTTTTGGAAAATACTACTGATAAAGTCCACCAGTTGGACCCAAAGCCGAAAAAACAAGTAAAAGGACTAATTGGTGTTTTGAAATGGTGCACAGGTGCAGTGCATCACGTCATTATGAATTTAGCCCAGCTTATGAAATGGCATCTTCACAGAATGAACTTTGAGAAAAGTAAAATGAATGAAGAAGAAATTAGAAACAAGAAAGAACAAAGAAAGAGAATGGATGACTGTATTGATAGAGTGGGGAAGGCTAAATACCTTATTAAGATTGACTTGTTAAAAGGATACCGGGGTGTTCCTTTAACAGAGAGGGTTAAAGAAATATCAACATTTGTGACATCGTCTAGACTGTATGAATACAATGTTTTACACTTCGGGATGAAGAATGCTCTAGAAACATTTCAACGAATAATCAATTCTGTGATTGGAGGGTTAGGAAGCACAGGAGTTTATATCAATGATTTAGTGGTCTGGAATAACACATGGGAAGAACATATTGCAGCTGTAGAGAAACAGTTTGACAGACCTTCCAAGGCCACTCTTAAGGTGAACCTCGTTAAAAGTGAATTTGGCCATGACACAGTCACATATCTGGGTTATGTGGTGGGCCAAGGCCAGCTGGCTCCTGTTCAAGCGATTGCTGAAGTTCCTGTTCCAACTAGCAAGAAAGCTTTAAGAAGGGTTTTAGGAATGGTTGGGTATTATCATAAGTTATGTAAGAACTTTGCTGACATCGCTCTTCCCCAAGCAAAACTCCTAGGGAAGGGTGAAAAATTTGAATGGAGTGAACTTTGCCCGGAGGCATTTGAAATCTGGAAACCATCCTGTGTTATCATCCTGTGCTCAAAGCACCTGATTTTTCAAAGCCATTTTCTATAACAACAGGTGCTAGTGACAAAGAAGGAGTTATTGGCACTTATTCTGGCTTTACAACATTTTGAGGCCTATGATCAGAGACCTCAAAACCTTTCTGTTGCTCAGAGACCACTTATGCTTTACATGGGTTATAATCCGTTGATGTTTCTAACTAAGATGAAGGATAAGAATAGAAGGTTGTTAAATTGGAGTCTGGTATTGCAGGAAGGTGACTTAAAATTCAAACATGTGAAAGGTACTGACAATGTTATAGCTGATTAGTTATCTAGATGTTAAGTTGAAAACTGTAACCATTTTTGCTTTGTCATCTGATGTTTTTTCCCTGTATTGTTTAAAATCCTGTGATGGACCTTTTAAAAAAAAATCGTCTTCGACAATTTTTTTTTCCCTGAGGAAGGGGAGTGTGAGGTGATCCAGGAGTGCCCCTATTAACTGATTGAAGAGAGACAGAGAGAGACATTCATCATTGATGGTTTGTTTGGAAAGGAGAGAGAGACAGAGTTATTTACCATCGATATGTTGCTTTTGAAAAGAGGGAGAGAGACGAAGATTAATGGTTTGACTGTCACTTTAAGGCATTGGAAGTAACTTTGGATTTGTACTGAGTTTGGAGTTGGAGACAGCACCGAGCAGCTCAAAAGTTGCTATGGTGACCGACAGGACATTATTGACGTAACTTTCAAGGACTTGTTGCCTACTTGTGCATTTCTTCACAGACAGAGGAAGGAGGGACTCTTTGAATGACAGGTGATGCTTCAGCCTGGTGAGATAAATGGGAGGTCAGATGATACAGACCTAGGACACATGATCTGGACACTGAATGAGCATTGTTATGCCCGCAGAGAAAGTGGGTTTTGGAGGATTGATCAGGCAGATCAATCCAAAATACTATTCCGCCGTTGAAGAAGGGGTTGACTGATGGGGAGTTGTCTATGTGTCCACCCTTGCCGGGGTGATAGCTCCACCACAGGAAAACCGGTCCCCCTGGTTATGGTCACAATCAGTGACTTGTAAAGGATTTCGAAGGATGACGAGAAGATCGACGGCATCAGCTCACCTGAAGACTCAACTCACTCTCTCACTCTCTCTCTCTCTCTCTCTCTCTCTCTCTCTCTCTCTCTCTCTCTCTCTCTCTCTCTCTCTCTCTCTCTCTCTCTCTCTCTCTCTCTCTCTCTCTCTCTCTCTCCATCACTACTCAACTCAATACCACAAAATGAACTGAACTGAACTTTACTCAACATTGTAAGACTGTATCTTTTTACCCCTAGACTTAAGGAAGCTTGGTTATCATACATACCTTTCCACACTTACTGATTTACGTACTTTTATATATATTCATTGCTAACCTGTGTGATTTATTTACATTTATATTACTGTATTGCATAGTTACTAATAAATATTATTAGTTTATAGCAATACTGGACTCCAAAGTGGTTTCTATTTCTGCTGGTTTCTTTATCCCCGTCACGGGGTACGTGACAGTACAAGTCTACAGCCATCAAACACCCTTCATGTGATCCCAGAATCATTTTTGTGAAGCTCCTTTGAACTCTCTCCAAAGTCAGCTCATATTCTCTTCGATAAGGAACCAAAAATTACTCACAATACACCAAGTAAAGCCTCACCAGTTGCTTATAAAGCTTTAACATTACATCATTGCAGTTATATTCTCGTCCTCTCAAAATGAATGCTAACATTACATTTGCCTTCCTCACCCCTGACTCAACCTGCCAATTAAACTTTAGAGAAACCTGCATGAGGACTGTCAAGTCCCTTTGCACCTCAGATTTTTGATTTTTTTTCTCCATTTGGAAAATAGTCTACGCTTTTATTTCTTATAATAAGGTGTATCACCATATACTTCCCAGTGCTGTATTCCATCTGCCACTTCTTTGCTCATTCTCCTAATCTGTCTGTCCTTCTGTGGCCTCCCTATTTCCACAAACTACCTGCCCCTCCACCTATCATTATATCATCCACAAATTTTGCAATAAAGCCATCAATTTGATCATCCAAGTCATCGACATATAACATAAAAAGAAGGGGTCCCAACACAAACACCTGTGGAACACCACTAGTCACCGCAGCCAACCAGAAATGCTCCCTTTATTCCCATTCTTTGCCTCCTGCCAATCAGCTTTATCCAGACTGGTTCTTGTCCTGTAATACCATGGGCTCTTAACTTGTTAAGCAGCCTCATGGGAGGCTCTTCAAAGGCCTTCTGAAAATCCAAATACACAAACATCCACTGATTCTTCTTTGTCTATCCTGCTTGTTATTTCTTCAAATAATTCCAACAACTTTGTCAGGCAAGATTTCCCCTTGAGGAAACCATGCTGACTAGTCTATTTTATCATATGCCTCCAAGTACCCCAAGCCCACAACCTTAACAGTCGATTCCAACATCATCACAATCACTGAGGTCAGACTAAGTGGCCTATAATTTCCCTTTCTTCTGCCTCTCTTCTTTCTTAAAGAATAGAGTGACATTTGCACTTTTCCAGTCCTTCAGAAACTTGCCAGAATCCACTGAGTCTTGAAAAGCCAATACTAATGTCTCCCCAATCTCTTTAGCCACCTCTTTCAGAACACTGGGGTATAGATTATCAGGTCCAGGTGACTTATCTATCTTCAGACCTTTCAGTTTCCCAAGCACCTTGTCCCTAGTAATAGCAATTTCACACACTCCTGTCCTTGACACTCTCATTCTTCCAGTATACTGCTCATGGATTCCATAGTGAAAATTGATGCAAAATACTTATTCAGTTCACCCGCCATTTCCTTGTGCCTCATTACTACCATTCCAACATCATTTTCCAGTGGTCCAATATCTTCTCCTCGCCTTTTACAGTTTATATATCTAAAGAAACTTTATGTATCCTCTTTAATATTACTGGCTAGCTTACCTTCATATTCCATCTTTTCCTTCTTTATGACTTTTTAGTTGCCTTCTGTTGGTTTTTAAAGGTTTCCCAATCCTCTAGCTTCCCTCTAATTTTTGCTCTATTATATACCGTCTTTTTTGCCTTTGACTTCCTTTGCCTGCACAGTAGTGTCATCCCTCCTTTAGAACAATACTTCTTCAGGGTATCTATCCTGCATTTTCTGGATTGCTCCCAGAAATTCCAGCCATTAATGCTTTGCCATCATCCCTGCTGGTGTTCCCTTCCAATCAACTTTGACTAGCACCTTTCTCATGCTTCTGTAATTCACTTTACTCCACTGTAATACTGATGCATCTGACAAATGCCCATTATAGTGATGTGTTGCTCAGTGAGGTTATAGATTGCCAAATTTTTACAGATACTTTTAGCTATTTGGGTTCTGCATCTTAGAGCTCTCTTCCCAGCTCTCATCATGTCTCACTAGGCCTATCCCTTTAACCATGCTTCATCTTCCTTCTTCTAAATACTTCCACATGATGGTTCTCATTCAATACACCTGTTTGCTAATTGCTTGTAAATCTTTCTGAGCCAGATGAGTAATTTTTGAACAGCTTGTTGTTCGATAGCCCATGGATTGAGAAGCAGATGTTGCATATCCCTTTATAAGTGTCCAAGAGCTCCCGTGATTTAGAGAATTTTCAGAGATCGATTTAGAGCTTGTGTTGAGTTCTGCTTTTCAAAACACAAATGCTGCATGACTTGCTGATTTTTTCCATCTTTTACTGTTTTGTTTTAAGTTTATTTCAGAATTTTAGCATTTACAGCATTTGGATTTTCATGTGCAGAGTCAGGACTCTACCTCTGGGTTTCTGGTGGAATTTGGGTAACCCCATTTCTTCCATGCCCACCCTAACAAGATCTTCTTATCTAAAGGCACAATCATCTGCTATAAGATATAGGGATATCCATCTTCCAGTGCCCAACAGCCCTCTATGGTTCTTCCTTCACAAATATCAGGTAAATAATAGTGACTAGGAACTGCAGTGATAAATTGTAACAACCACTCAGTTCTTCAGAATCCTTGAGAACTTGGTATCTGGTAGGATGCAATCTTAACGACACGAAGTGGACAAGAGGTCAGATAATTCCCGATTTTGTTCCTGCTGCCTCTAATCAGCATCCATAAGATTTTTCATATGCGTGCAATGCAATTAATTTTTTATGTGCTTTTTCTCACCCTTGGTACAAAGAAACATGGCAAGACTGAGCGCTCCTGTGCAAGTAACCCTACTTCAGCTTCTTGTTGTTTTCTGCATCATTAAATATAGGAGGGATATGTACTGGTATATTGACGCACTTAATACCTTTCAACTTAGAAAAGCAGTGAAGGCAGCTTAAGCAGGTATATCCCTCAGAAATACTTAAAAATTGGTACCACATTGAAAATGTTGCAGAATACAAGGTACTGGTAAATTCAAAATGCTCTTTCACTCCTGTTGGAGAAAACTAAATTACCAAACATAAGACCATAAGATATAGGAGCAGAATTAGGCTATTTGGTCCATCGAGTCTGCTTTGCCATTTCATCATGGCTCATCCATTTTTCCACTCAGCCCCAGTCTCCTGCCTTTCCCCCAGTATCCCTTTATGGCTTGACCAATCGAGAGTCTAGCAACCTCTGCCTTAAATATACATAAGGACTTGGCTTCCACAGCTACATTTGGCAATGAATTCCAGTTTCCCATTCTCTGTCTAAAGAAATTCCTCCTCATCTCCATTCTAAAAGAACATCCCTCTATTCTGAGGCTGTGTTCTCTGGTCTTGGCCCACCATAGGAAACATCCTCTTCACATCCACTCTATCTAGGCCTTTCGCCATTCGATCGATTTCAATGAAGTCACCCCTTATTCCTCTGAATACCAGTGAATACAGGACTAGAACTATCAAATGCTCAACATAAAACCATAAAGGTGAACAATTGATTTTCCATGGTAATTTGTAAAATTTTTGACATTGTTTAATACATTTTCAATGAATGTACATTGAAAATTCTGACTTCTGTCAGAAAGTTTTAAACTCCTGCATCAAAACTACTTGGTCTTATTCATACTGCTATTAGTTGGAGTGTGCTGTGTGCAAATTAAATGTTACATTTTCTACCTTCTTGGTAGCAGCAGATAATCTATAACACAAAATAATCTGCAGATACTGTTGTCAAAGGAACACTCACAATGTGCTGAAGGAACTCAGCAGGTCCGTCAGCATCAGCTGAAAAGATCATTCAACGTTTCGGCCCGAAACGTCGACTGATCTTTTCAGCTGATGCTGACAGACCTACTAAATTCCTCCAGCGCATTGTGAGTGTTCAGCAGATAATCTATTCCAAGGGTAAAACCTGAATTCACTTTCACTTTTTTAGCCGATTGCAAATTAGAGGATTTGGATCTGGATTTACCATCCCTTCTGTAGCGCTGCAAAAGGAAAAATTCCAATTATGCAAAATCCTTCCAAATGTTTTTCACCAGTATTTATCAATTGTATGTTTCAAAAAATTTATGAGAAACTCAACTAGTAATTCCAAATTTCTCTTTTAATATTTAATGATTGGTTCATTTAAAACATTATACTTTCACAATAATTTGTTTTTAAATTGATATTTTGGGTTTCGACATGCAGTTAGGAAAGTTTTTCTCCCAATGCTATTACAACAATGATTCTCACCCTGCCTCTTGCAAGAATGCCATCCCCTTCTCACAATTCCTCCATCTCCGCCGTATCTGCTCTCAGGATGCGGCTTTTCATTCCAGGATGAAGGAGATGTCCTCCTTTTTTAAAGAAAGGGCCTTCCCTTCCTCCACCATCAACTCTGCTCTCAAATGCATCTCTCCCATTTCACGTACATCTGCTCTCACTCCATCCTCCCGCCACCCCACTAGGAATAGGGTTCCCCTTGTCCTCACCTACCACCCCACCAGCTTCCGGGGTCCAACATATAATTCTCTGTAACTTCCGCCACCTCCAACGGGATCCCACCACTAAGCACATCTTCCCCCCCCCGCCGCTTTCTACAGTGATCGCCCCCTACGCGACTCCCTTGCCCATTCGCTCCCACCATCCCTCCCCACCGATCTCCCTCCCAGCACTTATCCTTCTAAGCGGAACAAGTGCTGCACATGCCCTTACACTTCCTCCCTTACCACCATTCAGGGCCCCAGACAGTCCTTCCAGGTGAGGCGATGCTTCACCTGTGAGTCGGCTGGGGTGATATATTGCATTCGGTGCTCCCGATGCGACCTTCTATATATTGGCGAGACCCGCTGAACAACTACGCTCTGTCCACCAGAGAAAGCAGGATCTCCCAGTGGCCACACATTTTAATTCCACGTCCCATTCCCATTCTGATATGTCTATCCACGACCTCCTCTACTGTAAAGATGAAGCCACACTCAGGTTGGAGGAACAACACCTTATATTCCGTCTGGGTAGCCTCCAACCTGATGGCATGAACATTGACTTCTCAAACTTCCGTTAATGCCCCACCTCCCCTTCATACCCCATCCATTACTTATTTATTATTATTATTTTTTTTTCTCTCTCTCCTTTTTTCCCTCTGTCCCTCTCACTATACCCCTTGCCCATCCTCTGGTCTTCCCCCCTCCCCCTTTTCTTTCTCCCTAGGCCTTCTGTCCCATGATCCTCTCATATCCCTTTTGCTAATCAACTGTCCAGCTTTTGGCTCCATCCCTCCCCCTCCTGTCTTTTCCTATCATTTCGGATCTCCCCCTGCCCCTCCCACTTTCAAATCTCTTACTAGTTCTTCATTCAGTTAGTCCTGACAAAGGATCTCGGCCCGAAACGTCGACTGTACCTCTTCCTAGAGATGCCACCTGGCCTGCTGCGTTCACCAGCAACTTTTATGTGTGTTGCTTGAAATTCCAGCATGTGCAGATTTCCTCGTGTTTCCAACAATGATTTACCCTGTTCTCAAAATCATACTGCTCCCCATGTCAAAAAAACATTTTCACCTTGATTCACAAGTCACAAAATACTTCCTTTCATGAACAGCCTATCCTGATTCCTTCAATTCCTCTTCCTAATAAGAAGACTTGAGGAATTTAGTCATGAGTATACTGGCCTACCTATCCAATATATTTCTCTAAGTAGTCATTTCCTTCTTTGGTGTGGGTACTCTTATTAGATCTAGCTGTGAGGAGGTTAGGTGAAAGATTTGAAGGTGTGGCCAACACTAATTTAGAG
The DNA here is from genome assembly GCF_963921235.1 of Mobula hypostoma. NCBI lineage: Eukaryota > Metazoa > Chordata > Chondrichthyes > Myliobatiformes > Myliobatidae > Mobula > Mobula hypostoma. Next base: position 63,902,325 of record NC_086103.1, on the reverse strand, counting down.
AAAAGCTTTGGACAATAAATACAAGACCTTTGGGAAATAATTTGACAAGTTACCAATGGAAGATTATTAGGGAATTGCTGTTTTTTGGAATTAAAATAATCCAGCAGCCCCAATAAAAATTGGCTTAAAGAGAAGAGATAAAAGCTTAATTTATTGTAGTCACAAGGAGGTAGTGCTGTACAGAATCCTCTTCGGCACACTAAGAAATACAGCAATGACATTTTTGTTGGATTACAAAAATAATGGGTGTTATTAATTGATTGGAAGACCAAAGGAAGCTATAAAGGGATAGTCTTATAATGGGTGAATGGGCTTAAATTGATAATAGCTGGCCTACAGGGACGAGGTCCAGCACCTGGCCGCGTGGTGTACCGAAAACAACCTGGCCCTTAACACCCAGAAGACCAAGGAGATCATTGTGGACTTCAGGCATGCTAGGAGCCACACTCATGTCCCCATCTACATCAACAGAGCTGTAGTGGAGCGTGAATCAAGCTTCAAATTCCTTGGTGTCCACATTTCCGAGGATCTCATCTGGTCGCTGAACTCCTCCATCCTGATCAAAAAGGCACAAGAGCGCCTTTATTTCCTGTGGAGCATCAAGAAAGCTCACCTCTGTCCCAGGATATTGATGGACTTTTACCACTGTACCATTGAGAGCATACTCACCAACTGCATCTCAGTGTGGTATGGCAATTGTCCCGTATCGGACCGCAAAGCACTCCAGCGCATGGTGAAAACTGCCCGGTGGATTATCGGCACCTAATTGCCTACCATTGACAACACCTACCATAAACGCTGCCTGGGCAGGGTGAAAAGTATTATCAAGGATGCATCTCACACTAACCATGGACTTTTTACTCTCCTCCCATCCGGTAGGTGCTACAGGAGCCTCCGCTCCCGTACCAACAGGCACAGGAAGAGCTTCTTCCCTGAGGCTGTGACCCTGCTGAACCTCTCATCACAGTGCTAAGCAGTATTGCATCCGTATTGTACTGTCTCAGCACTTTTATATTTGTGTGCTGTAGCACTTTTTTTATTCACAGTTATTTTGTAAAGAACACTATTCTTTGCATTTCTGGTCAGATGCTAAATGCATTTCACTGGCTTTGTATCTGTACTCAGCACAATGACAATAAAGTGAATCTAATCTAATCTAATCCAATATAGAGTTCATTGCCTGAAAATATGAAGAAAGTAAAAGAATGAACTGCAGTAATTGAACCACAACTAAGAAAAGACTTGCCTCTGGAAAAAATAAGGAGGGAGTGAAAGAACAAGATTAAAGGCAACTACTCAAAGCGATAAACCTGAAGAAAATACAAGATTTTACTTATGAGATATTGATACAGAAATAGCTAGCCTGCACTAAATATTACAAACACTAAATACTTCCACTATAATGGAAAATCTGGACTATATACTGTTTCTGAAATTGAGTTTCATTGCAATAAATGGAGGCAAATGCCTGTATAATATTTATTGCTCATGCATTATTCTACAGTATTGAGAGTTTAGTATGTAAGACTAATAATACATGACATAGCTATAACAGCCAAGTGATAATAAGTGATAATGACAGTCCTGTGTAAAATGCTAGTAAAATCTCAGCTAAACCACAACTGCACTATGGAACTCCACTGCATATTAAGGAAAATGAAGCAAGGAAAATGTATGATGCAGATTGACTAGAAAGCTGCCTTTGTAAAAAAAAAGCCCAATATGAGCTGAATATTTCGAAGGATAGAATAGGGCAAATAGAAACATACTGCTCCCAGCACAGATAACATTAAATGTAATAGATTTTAAATGGTGGGCATTAAAACATAGTACACCAAAATTTGTAACGCTGTGGAATTTACACTTAGGGTTAATAATGGAAGAAGAAATTATGCCTACACTGAATGACTAATGACAGGTGAAGATGAAGGAAAGGTGATTGAGGGAAAATTGGAATAATGAAGTAAATATGATTAAAATGACTTACTCAGTGGAAAGGCACTTCAATGCTGGTATAAGTTGATTCCTTGTTATAAGTTTACTTTGTAGTTCTAATATTCTAATTTGATATATGCACATTCAGTAACGTCAGACATGTCAAACCTGCTTCAAAGCAAACCCTAATGATGTTCAGAAACAGAAATGTGTTCCTGTTCAGTTCTGCCAAACGACTCGAATGCAAACACAGAAGGTGTAGTTGCTGAAATTGCTGATGACACAAAGAATGGAAGGAAAGTAAATTTTGAAGAGACCTTAAAGAGGCCACATAGGTATGTATTTCATTTGAGTGGGTCAATGAAGATCTAATGCAGAAAATGTGAGCTACTCTTTAAAAAATTCAAATAATTCAAAGTACATTTTTACCTTGAGATTGATCTCCTTACAGTCGGCCACAAAACAAGAAACCCAAAAGAGTCCATTCAAAAAAGACTGACAACACCCAATGTGCAAGCAAAAAAATTGTGCAAACAGTAAAAGTAAGCAAAATAGCATTTAGAATGAAAATTGTGTCCTCAGAGAGCAGGCTCAGAACCTCAGCCTCAGTTCAGCACATAGAGGACTAAATATCACAGGGCCCGCAGGCATGAAGCCGAGAGCAGCAGGAGCAAGCCTCCACCTCGGCCTCAGTGCAGCAAAGAGCAAAGTAAATGTTGCCGAGCAGTGAACAGAACCAGCCTAACCCTCGCCTCTCATCCCGACACCCTACCTTTTCAATCCATCTGGCCTGGCATTTAAATCGATAAGAGAAATAAAAAAGGTGGCAAGGTTCTGATGTGCAGAAGAAGATGCCCAAGTGCAAGATTCACAGAAGGTAAGTATTCAGTTATAGTAAATATTTGGAAAGTTATATTTTATTATGATGGAACTTGAAAACAAAAGTAGAGAGTATATGCTTCTGCTGGGGCATTGGTGAGACTATATATGGAGTATTGTGCATAATTTTGATCTTCTCTAAGGAAGGATATAAATAAACTGCCAGCAGAGCTGAGAAGGCTTACTCAACTATAAAGGAGAGCAGGGGCTTGTTTGGAATATATGTAATCTTAACATCATGGATAAGGAGAGGGTACCTTCTCGCATGGAAAAATCAGGAATGACAGTCAACTCTAAAAATATTAATTCCACATCCCATTCCCATTCTGACATGTCTATCCACGGCCTCCTCTACTGTAAAGATGAAGCCACACTCAGGTTGGAGGAACAACACCTTATATTCCGTCTGGGTAGCCTCCAACCTGATGGCATGAACATTGACTTCTCTAACTTCCGCTAGGCCCCAACTCCCCCTCGTACCCCAGCTGTTACTCATTTTTATGCACACATTCTTTCTCTCACTCTCCTTTTTCTCCCTCTGTCCCTCTGAATATACCTCTTGCCCATCCTCTGGGTCACCCCCCCCCGTCTTTCTCCCTAGGCCTCCTGTCCCATGATCCTCTCGTATCCCCTTTTGCCTATCACCTGTCCAGCTCTCGGCTCTATCCCTCCCCCTCCTGTCTTCTCCTATCATTTTGCATCTCCCCCTCCCCCTCCAGCTTTCAAATCCCTTACTCACTCTTCCTTCAGTTAGTCCTGACGAAGGGTCTCGGCCTGAAACGTCGACTGCGCCTCTTCCTATAGATGCTGCTTGGCCTGCTGCGTTCACCAGCAACTTTGATGTATGTTGTCTAAAAATAAGGGTTGTTCATTTGTCAGGGAGAAGTTTTTCTTTTCTGAAGGGTTGAGAGTCTTTGGAACTCACTTCCTCAAGGGAGGTGGAAGAAAAATCCTTGAGTATTGTTAAGGCAGAAGTAGATTGATTCTTAACAAGTAAAGGGATGTAAGGTTACTGCAGGTAAGTGGGAATGTCGAGGAGAAGTTACAATTAGATTAATCATGATCTTATAGAATGCTGAAGCACAGTCAGCCTGGCCCTGATCCTAGTTTATTGGTTCTTCTGAAAATGTTCCATTGTGTCGCACCTCTGCCTCCAATTTTAATAGAATGAATTTCTAGATGCAATCACAATGTAGGATCTCCAACAATTCTATCAGGAGTCCAAGGAGAACTGGGGCATCAGCAAAGACTCTTGTAAATCTCTGCAGATAAATGGTGAGAGCATTTTGACTGGCTGCATTAGAGCCTGGTCTAATGCCTCTGATGCACAGGATTACAAGGGGCTGCAGGGGGCTGCAGACTCAGGCACATCATAGGCACAGTCCTCCCCACCATCAAGGAGATCTTCAAGAGGCAGTGCCTCAAGAAGGCAGCATCTTCCATTGAAGATCTTCATCATCTGGGACATGGCCTCTTCACTTTACTAACATCAAGGAGGTGATACAGAAGCCTGAAGACTCCCACTCAGTGATCCAGGAGCAGCACTTCCGAACAGTCCATGACCCCTTGATATTTGTCTTTTCCATTATTTATCAATTTTTGTAAATTATAGTATAATTTTCATGTCTTGCATTGTAATTTTGCCACAAAACGTTAACGTCCATCGCAGCTGTCGTTGATAATAAACCTGATTCTGATAGATGATGCTTCATGCTTTCAGATTGGCATTTTTTCATAGCATTGACCAGAAGAAATGCTATGAAAGAAGATTCACTGGTAGCACAAAATGTCTACTTAAAATTGAATGATGTATGGATATGCAGTCATATTAACATTGAAATCACAATCAATCCAGATTAACTGACAACATCTTGCATTTGTCCTTAAGCCATGGTGCAATGTAAGCACAACCACGATTAATGTCTGATTAAAATTAGGCAGTAAGTGAAGTTCTTTGGATAACATTCAAACAAAAATTTTTCTCTGTGTTTCAGTACACATGATGATAATACACTAATACAAAACTTAAACATTTTAAAATCAAAAGGTAATCTGAATTACTCACAGAAGTTTGTTATTCTAACCATGTTATTTGTTTCCACAGAATGTCATTCCTTGTATAATAACCAATAGCAAAATATCGTGTTACCTTACCTTATTAGAATACCTGTATTATCAAAATTAATTCCTGTTAGCGAGGTTATTCAGCAGCAACATAGGACACACTATGACTTATCCAGAATTAGTTTGGCCCTCTGATGATCCCTGATAAATTTTAATTAAACCTTGACACAGAGTATTTCAATGCTTGGCGATTTATCATTTTAGTCTGTAAGTATTTATCAATATTTCTTATAAACTAAGGAAAGTAACCTGGCAACAGGGTTTACTATGTCAAAGGATTTTTCAATGGAATTTGCCAAGAAATGCATTTACAGAAGTGAATTTATTTCTGTCATCTGAGTTTTGCTTTAATTGTTTTGAATTGTTTAAGTTATTACCATTTGAAAAGGACCAGTTAACTATTGATTGGTTATTCTGTAAGATCATAAATGCAAACATGGGATTATTTTCTTTAGGAAAGTAAAGAACATGAAAGCTGAGCCTTGCATTAAGAGCCACTGAATATGGCAATTTTATTTCCAGTGACTTAAGTGCTATAAATTGTCAATAGATTCTATGTGTTTCTATTTAATACCTTTTAATAAAATATAACCATATAACAATTACAACATGGAAAAATATACTGTATTTATGAGTTTTAAAGCTTAGTTTCCTGTTCAGTATTGATATAGTTAAATTGCATAGAACCTTAATTTTGACAGAATAAATGGATATTATAAAATTCTGTTCCACTTTTTAATCAAAATTTTAAGGCCATCGTTCCAGAGGAATAAGTGATAAGTTATATTTAAAGAATTATATAGCTGGTGCTGTATTATTGTCAGCTGTTTTGTTTCCTTAATATAGCTGCAGCAAAATTATCATTTATGTTACTGGACTAATAATACAGAGGCATATTATAATAATCTGCAAAACACAATTTCACATCTCATGATAGTAATTTGAGATCTACAATTCAGTGCAAAGGACTTGGTAAAAATAGGCACGATGCTGCTGAGTTCTCAGTAAAACCGAATTCTCTAACATCATTTAAGCTAAAGAAAGTAATTTTTCCATAGATAGTTTGATCCATGAGTGAACCTAAGTCCACCCCAATCTGATTGGTCAATGCTATCCGAGGTAATTTATCATGAAATATTTGTTGTAAGGTAAGCAATAAATAATTGGCCTTGCCTATGAATGGTCTTGGAATGAAGACATTTACAATGGCTCTTATTACAATCAAGGCACGTTGGATTAACTATATCATTTTGAGCAGCATTCCAAACATGAGCACATTAAGAATATGTATTTTATGTTCCCAATAATATTTAATAGCTAAAAACTGGAATAAGAATGGTGAGGTATTTTAACTTATTCTGCTGACATGTATAAGCATGTCTGCAATATCCCTACAACCACCTTAAATAGATCAGAAAATGCATTATCAATTATTAATAGAGGGTCCATGAAAATAGGTCAAATCTATACAAAGTATGAAAGTGTGATTTAGTGTTTTTGTCCTGAACGTACCACTCTGTTTGGCAAAATAAATTTTAGTTGTACATCCTAGGACCCCTGCTTAAGAAAAGTCAAATATACATTCAAGATTTTTTTAATGGATCTGAGGATCTATGATATTAGATGTACTGTTTGACATCAGTTTTACATAATGCTGATCTGTATTCACAATAACTATTTCTTTTTTAAATTCAAATTTTTATTATTATTTATTCTTATTTTACCAAGCAGCACAGCATATCACATAGCAGATACAGTACAGCATATTTACACAGCCTTCCCATGACAGGAAAACAAATAAAACTTAAAGACAGAAAGAAGTTCTAATTTAAGTTTAAATTAACATGCAACCAAAATTGATCTTATGCATCTTGCACTTTTCCCTCACTATTAATTCTTCCCAACATGTATTCATATGATGAAATCTTAATCATTTCCTCAGTCCATTCTTTCACAGTGGGACATCTGGGTTTTTTCCAGTTTTGCAATATAATTCTTGCAACTGTGATGAGACCTACCTTTTAAATAGTAAATTTGTCATTGTTTACATTAGGTATCATTGTCCTAGCACCCAAGAGACAAAACCGTGGGCACAGGGGCAGTGTGGAACCCCAACAGATCAAGAACTTTACACCAAAATGGATGAACCACGGAACACTCCCAAATCATGTGAAAATATGTGCCCACCTCATTGTTACATTTCCAGCATAATGACTATTTCTGTATTTTAGATATTAATATTACACAAACAAAAATCTTCCATTGACTCAGAAGACTGTAGGCAATAAAATAAAAAAAATAAAGTTCAAATGCTCTGAAAGTTCAAATTTTAAAATAATTTTTTATCAAATTACATATGTCAGCATATACTACCCTGAGATTAGTTTTCTGCATTCACAGTAAATACAAAGGAACAAAGTAAAATCAGTGAAGAGCTACACATAGCAAAGATGGACAAACAACTGATGTGCAAAAGGCAACTAACTGTGCAAACAGAAACAAACAAACAAATAAATAAATAAGAATTGAACAGATGATCTGTAGAGTCCTTGAAAACTGATTGTGAAACCAGTTCAGTATTGGGGTGAGTAAAGTTATCCACTCTGGTTCAAGAGCCATATATCCAACAGATGCCAAATTAAGCTTAGTTTCATGGCCATTGGCACAGAATGGCATGTAAATAATTCCTACCACCTCTACTTATCACAAATATATTACTGATGTGTCATGCAGTAAATAGGATATGCCTCACACTGATTTGCTCTTCTGAAGGCACTTTTAATTATTCTCTGCTCAGCATGTCAAACAATATTGTGCCCAAAGACCTACAGGGGTAATAATTAGTTATGCCTGAGGTACGATCCTTCCACAGAACACTCAAAGAAACAAGATTGGTGTTTTTGTGGGAAACATAGATGACTGGCAAAAAATACAGTAGGATATAGATCAGTTGCCAGCTGGTCGCGTAGTGGCATCAGTGCTGGACTTTGGGGCAGAAGGTCCCGAGTTCGAATCCAGCCGGCTCCCATGCACGCTTTCCATCCATGCTAGGTTGAGCATTGAGCTAGCAACTCGACCTCATAAAAAAGGAATTGCCTGCTACAGAAACATCAACGGCAAAATGTCGGTGGCCTATGCTCTTTCGTGAGTTTAAAGGCAATTTCTCCTCTTCTATAGATCAGCTACAGACATGGGGGGAGAAATGGCAGATGGAATTTTAATATGGCGAAATGGTGTTGCACCTTGATAGGTAAGAAGTAAAGAGGCAGGACGAGACCCTTAACAGTGTTGATGAGTAGAGGGATCTTAGGGTCTAAGTTTATAGCTCCCTACACAGGTCAATAGGGCAATTAAAAAAGCATATGCCATGCTTTCCTTTGTTAGTCAAGGCACTACATTCAAAAGTCAGGAAATTATGTTCCAATTTTATAAAACTCGGTTCAACCTACATCTGGAGTGTTACATAGAGTTCTAGGAAGGAGGTCATAGCTTTGCAGATGGTGCAGAAGAGGTTTATCAGGATGCTGCCCAGATTAGAAGATGTGCTATAATGTAAGGTTGAACAAACTTGGATTGTTTGCTCTGGAATGATGGAGGCTGAAGGGAGATCTGATAGAGGTTTATAAGATCATGACAGGCATAAGTAGACTACATCTTTTTCCCAGCATTGAGATGTCTAATACCAGAAGGCATGTACTTAAGGTGAGCAGAGTTAATTTCACAGGAGATGTGAGAGGCAGGTACTTTACACAGAGAATAGTGGTTGGCCGGTGTGCACTACCTGGGGTAGTGGTAGAGGCAGATACATTAGGAACTTTTAAGAGAAGTTTAGATGGGCACATGAATGTGAGGACAAAAGGATATGGACATTGCGCAGCCAGAAGAGATTAGTTAAGTTGATAACTGATTTAATTGGTTCGGCACAAAATTGTGGGCTGAAGGGCCTGTTTCTGTGCTATGCTGTATTGTTCTGTAGTGCATCCTAAGCTCCAGATGATGGAGGGTAAGATTGGTATTCAAAGGCTACAATAATCAGTCAGAAATGTAGGTCATTGATCAGGAGGGTTGCCAGATGCTGGAGATTTTTTTTTGATCAATTCAACTGTGACATTAGTGGGTTGGAAGACTTAGGCTTAGGAGTTAGGGAGCTCCATCATGGGAGCCCTGAAGGAGACTAAGGGGTCTTTCTGAAATGAGTTTCTTGCACAGATCTTGAACATGGTTCAGAAACTTTCTCTAAATCGCACAAAAACAAGTTTCTCATGTGTATTGAAAGCCACTGAAAATTATAGATGTTGCCAACAGGTGTTGATTTGTATTTTGTTGAATATTGCTGCATGTTTTCAGAATTGTGTGTGCATTGTGCATCAGGTGCACAGAGAATCACAGACTAATTCTCTGTATGATCTATGCAATATGTCCTTGAGATTCATTAATATTTAATTTTTCACTGAAGTTGGATCACACAGTGCTCAAGAACATGGTGTTATATAATCCAATTTCCAGAGATAAGTATTAATACAATGGCAACCAGTATGACTCTGAGAACTAAAGCATCAAATACCAACATACACTTCCTCTAATTTAGTTTAATCTTTTCCTTTGAGTTTTAAGACTGATGTTATCATTTAACTGTGCTGTGTACAGAATGCATTAGCCTTAGTATAACACATAGAGGATAAGGAAACTACATTGACTGTAAATTTTAAAAAAAGATTTGGAATATTTTTATCCCTGTTTCCTTTTGGAATTTTGCATATCATTAATTACTTTTGAGATCACACATAATGCATTAATCATTGATGGGTTGATGGATAGGTGGCTACAAATTATTCTGATTACTTTATTATTTAATGTCTCCTAGGATCTGATGGTACACATAATAATTAAAATCAGGCTTCAGTGGGACCTGACAGGGCAACAAATAGACTATGAAATGATGTTTAACATTTAGTATCACCAGACTGCCTTCTTCAATAACCATTAGTTGTCTGGGAAAGTATCAAATAGATTCAGACTTTACCTTCAAAACTTTAATATTTGCATGCAACACACACAAAATGCTGGTGAATGCAGCAGGCCAGGCAGCATCTCTAGGAATAGGTACAGTCGACGTTTCGGGCCGAGACCCTTCGCACAGTCCTGACGAAGGGTCTCAGCCCGAAACATCGACTGTACCTCTTCCTAGAGATGCTGACTGGCCTGCTGCGTTCACCAGCAACTTTGATGTGTGTTGGTTTAATATTTGCATTGCAGTTTTAAATAAAGGTATTCTCAGCTTTAATTGTTTTGTTCTCAGAATAGCTCATGTCTTTCCACAGAATAACCACAGAATTATATTTACTTTAATCAAATCAAATAAGTAATTTCTAAATACTCTGGACTCACTGCACAGTAACATACAGAACTTAGGGGGCTCACACAAAACCACACAAGTCTCCTATACAACATTACCAGCACCTCCTTTAGAAATGTTACCTGGAAAGATTCAGTCCTAGTTAGCCATTAGTGAAGCTATAAAAGCCCTGACTTCACAGCTGTAGTACTGTTTAATTCAGTCTCATGCATATTCCCAAAGAGGAGCACTACTGAGATAATTTTCTGGCTGAATCACCTCTCCAGACATTTAAGGGCAGCTGCAGTTGTTTATCGCCCTTGCACCAATTATGCGATTTACTCTTCAATTATTCGGTCACATTGTTCTGAAGAGCAACTTTCAATTGTTGCTCCTGGAACAGTCATGTTTGGGTGACTCAGCCTGACAACCAAGTCAAATCACAGCAAGTTTACTGTCACCTCCGTGTGTAAGCTTAGGGGCAATGAAATACTTGCTTGCAGCAGTATTGATGGTAAATAACATTAGAGGCACAACATTCAGAAAGAATATTTGAACAAAAATTTATGCATAAATTGTATAAGAAATTTTCAAGAAGTTTACAGGAGCACCATTGAGAGCGTCCTGACAAGTTGCATTTCTATCTGGTTTGGGAGCAGCAGAACACTGGACCAGAAGTCCCTACAAAGGACAGTAAGAATGGCTGAGAGGCTCATAGGGATCTCCTTCCCATCCATTTGGGACATTTATCAGGAACCCTTAGCGTTATCAAGGATCCCACCCATCCATCTAGCATCCTCTTTAAATTTCTACTGTCAAGAAGGCTCTGAAGCATAAAGAAAAGAACGGTCAGAATGGGAAACAGCTTCTTCCCTCAGGCCATTCGGCTTCTGAACTCCCAGCTGCATTGTATTTGAATTGTCACTGGTTAATTTTTTCTGTACCCTAAGATATTTAATTTATGTTCTTTAGCTTGTTCACCTATGCATAATTCATCTGTAGATTTAATTCTTACTTTCCTAAATTATTGTGTTTTATATGTGTGTTACATGTACTACTGTGCTTTACACCCTGGTCTGAAGAAATATAGTCTCATTTGACCGTATACATGCATATAGGTAAATGAAAATAAATGACTTGACTTGAAAGAACACATTTAAGTGTTCATAATGTAACTATTGTAAGTTAGTGACTACTACCTCAGCTGAATTTAAAATAGCCTCTTGACATAGCCTCAATACAAATACAGCACTGGGAACCCAATCCAGAGTTATTTTTTATATACCTACATTCCTTATGTCTTCCATCACACTGGCCTCCCATAGATGTCCTGTCCCAAGCCACAAATTCCACATTCCTAATCTCTGTATTCTTCTTCCACACAACACCTACCATCACCACCAGGTTCTAAATGGAACCTCAAATACCCAATCTCCCAAACCCTACATAAGTCAAGACGTCCCAGTTCCATTGGCTCAACCATCCTGACCACAGATCCTCTTTAATCCCAGCCATAAGATCCCTGAAAATTCTTTGTTATGAGCTCATTGTATATCCCTCATGCACTCCACAGCCTACAGAGCAAGGTATGAAATAGTCAATTTGTGCATCTAACGACTCTGTCCTTTGGGACTCTTAAGTTTTGTTGTGGCAGACTTACAAGTAAGTGATCATTGACCTCTGCACTCTATAATGACATCAGTGATTTTCTACGTCCTTGTTCTTTTGTGGTTTCACTTTTACAGAAAACTGTAGAAAATCAATCCAGGGAAGGAAAAAAAACACAAATGGAACAAAAACATTTCTGAATGATGTGAGTTAAAAGAAAAACTTTACAGAAATGTAATGTCATTATAAGAGCACAGTATGAGTAGTTACAGAAAAAAAATATTTTGTTAGAAATCTTTAGGTTTGCCCTGGATTACAGGTAGAATTATACACTACATGAATCATACGGAGGCATCCTAGAAAGTTATTTCTCAGTACAATTTTCTAATCTCCAATTGTAGATCTTCAGCCAAGCTTTTGGTTAGAGAGTAGACTTCTTTCTTCAATGTGTCTGTTTTATTCGCAATTCAAACTTGAGCCAAAACTATTTTGTCCTTTCTATGTTTCTATTTTGTCATTTGTGTTTTTATAGAGCAGAACAAGGCGTTCTAATAATGCTCTTTTTTGCCTGGAATAATAAAATCTTGTACCAGAAGTCCTGAAGATTTTTTTCAATAGCTGATCTAAAAATGTAAAAAAAAGTTCAACATTTTGCTAAGAAAATAAAATATGCTTGGAATATAATTAAGCTGGCTGCTATTGCCGAATTACTCTAATTATCAAATGCAGAAACTGCTATATTAAACCTTGGGACTGTAATGTTATTAGACTAGTCCAGGACAACTTGACTCTAAAAACATGCCAAATTTAATCTCACTCATTTAAATAATGGATACAGCTATGATTATTTATAGCCATGCAAATGAAAAACAGAAGATTAAAATACTCATGTTATTTGAAATGATCTATGGAGCATTGTAGAGGGACAGTTACAATTTTGTAGCCTTGAATGTTATAAATGATTTTCTGTTAACCCTGAGAGCACCAGTGATATAAGCTACCAAAGATGTATGGCTTTTTTTTCTTTGCTTACTCTTGCAATGAGGCAATCAATATAGTTTAAATTTGAAAGCAGAATTGCACCTACTGTATTTTGATATTAAAATGTGATGTATGAGTTGAAAAAAAACGTTGACATAATTTGAATAAGCACATAACAAATAAACTAGTAAAGTTTGCAGATGACACAAAATTAGGGGGATGTGCTGATAACATTCAGGCAGCAGAATCAATTCAGGTAGATTGAAACAAAATACAGATGTGAGCGAGTAAGTGGCAGATGGAACCTAATGTAAGTAAATGTAAAGTATTTCCTATAGGAAGTAGAAATATTAGATAAAAATGTGCAAAGTGCACTGTATGAGAAGGATTTGGGTATCCTGGTAGACTCATCACTCTCAGCATCTAGACAATGCACAGAAACGATCATGAAAGCCAATAGAATGTTGGGCTATATGATGTGCTCAGTGGAGTTCAAGTCTAGGGACATTGTCCTGAAGCTGTATAATGTGCTTGTGAGGCCACACTTTGAATACTGCGTACAATTTTGGTCTCCATATTTTGTGAGGGATTTGAAGGCACTGGAGAGAGTTCAGAGGAGGGCAATGGGTCTACAGGGTATGAGCTATGAAGAAAGATTGGAAGAATTAAATCCTTTTTAGCTTAAGTAGATGTCGAATGAGAGCAGACATGAAAGAAGTGTTTAAAATCATTAAGAGTATAAGTAAGGTGGATGCCAGCTTCTACCTCAGAAATTAATCCATCAACAAGGATACAGTGTAGACCATGTTAAAGGAAAATTTCAGACAAGCATCAGGAAGCACTTCTTTACACAGCAAGTTGTGAGCACATGGATCAAACTACCCATTTGTATAGTTGAGAATAGTTCCTTAGAGACTTTCAAATCTAAACTCGATAGTTATTTCAACACACTATGTGAATAGGAATTTGGCAAGCTTTGATGGGATAAATGGCCTGTTTTTGTCAAAAACCTTCTAATGTTCTAATTCATTTTCTGCTGGTGGTACATATTGTAGACATTTTACTGGCACTACATACATAAGGGCAGTGACATCCGGGCAAAATTAGGCAATTCAGCCTATCAAGTTTGATCATGGCTAAAGTATTGTCCCTCTCAGCCCTATTCTAATTAATTAAAAACCTATCAATCTCCACTTTAAATATACCCAATGACTTGGTCTCCGTGGCCGCCTGTGGCAATGTATTCCTCAGATTCACCATTTTCATCACCCCTGGCAAAAGAAATTCCTCCTCATCTCCACTCTAAAGGGACATTTCTCTATTCTGAAGCTGTGCCCTCTGGTCCTTGTCTCTTCTTCTATTAGAAACAGTCTCTCCTTGTCCACTCCATCTAGGCCTTTTAAAGTTCAGAAGTTTTCAATGAAGTCCTTCTAAACTTCCATGAATACAGGCCCAGAGCCATAAAATGTGCTGGGCCTGCATTCCTGGGATCTTTCTTGTAAACCCCCTCTGGTCCTTCCAATGCCAGCACAACATTCCCTAGATATGGGGCCTTTTGAAAATGTCCTTGATGATGGGAAAACTTGTTTCATCAGGGCAGTAGCCTCCCTGCCAGCAAGGACATCTTCAACAGGGCAATGTGTCAAGAAGGCAGCATTGATCATTAAAGACCCTCACCATCCAGATATACCTTCTTTTCATTGCTACAATCAGGGAGAAGGTACAGGAGCCTGAAGACAAACATTCTGAGTTGTAGAAACAGCTTCTTGCCCTCCACCTTCAGATTTTTGAATTGACCAAGAACCCATGGACACTACCTGATTTTTGTTCCCTTTGTGCACTACATATTTGATTTTGTATATTTCTTATTGTAATTTATAATAATTTTGATGTATTGTGCAGTACTCATGCTGCCAAACAACAAATTTCACAACATATGTCAGTGAAAATAAATTTGATTCTGATTTTGAAAGCTGCTCAAAATATCCCAAATACAGTCTTATCAATGCCTTATAAAACCTTAGCATTACATCCTTGTTTTTAGTTTTACTCCTCTCAAAATAAATGCTGAATTTGCATTTGCCTTCCTTACTACCTTCTTATCAATGGGCCAAGACTCGATGGGCCAAATGGCCTAATTCTGCTCCTATATCTTATGATCTTTTTGTACAGGTTCACCTTTAGGAGTTCCTGTCCCAAGTTCCTATGCACCTCCAATTTCTGAATTTGCTCCCCAGTTAAAAAATAGTCTATGACTTTATTCCTTCTATCAAAGTGCATGATCATGCATTCCCCTGCACTGTATTCATCTGCACCTTCTTTGCCCATTCTTATAATCTGTCCAAGTCCTTCTGCAAAGATCTGCTTCCTCAACACTACCTGTTTTGTATCATCTTTACTTATCTTTGTAAAACTTGCCTAGAAAACCATAAAATAGAAAGACTGTCAAGGATATTATAGTTACTACTAATGATGCTGCAAAATTGATGTTAGTATAACCAGCATTTTTTGCATAGATTATGAGTCTAGCTCACAAAGAGAGATTCAATCAGGCATTATACACCAGCAAGACGGGAAGATGGGATGAATAATTAAGCTCTGAGTTTATATGCTGTAAATGCAAGTTGCAGTTACAAGTGCAAGTTGGTGAGAAAAGATAAACTCCTACTTCAGGGTTCTGATCATTGTCCATTTGCTTTTATCAAAATGGTATGTAACACACCCTAACATTAGAGGTACATTTGCATTTGAAGAATTTGGTGAGGTATTGAATCTCCAGGCCCCAGGTATTTCATTGCATACCTGACCAATCAGAATATTATGAAGAAAATCAGAAATGTCTGCAGTTACCAAGGACTGCCAAGAATGGTGAATGCATTGGGTAAACATTTTTATAACTAAGGAGCATCCCCCGAGATTATCCCTGGGATTCCGCTGAGCTAGCTCTCTCCCTCTGACCTGCCACCTCCCCCCCACCCACGAAGCCAGATACTGCCAGGGCAATTCCCCACCTCCACCAGCCAACACCACCCCGCACTGCCAGATGCTGGACCACAAAAGGCCAACATCACCAGCCCCTTCACACTAATGCTTCTGCCACAGTTATAGTGCAATTGTTATTAATGCTAGTTGGCAGTATCTTTGATAGCAGGCATTCAAAGGGGCAAGGAGAGATCAGGGAGGCACCCACAAAGTTATTTTTGAGGGAGGTACTGAGGGTAGGAATTAGAGGAGAAAAGGAGGACAGGAGGTTGACAGCGCTGAAGCACGGAGTCCGACAGGACACATTTTGGAGGCATCAAGACATTGCCTGAAATTTGAAGACTGGCTTTAATGAGGTGGTGAGATCAGGTTGGTTATAATTAACCTTGCAGACTTCTCACAGGCCAACACTGTTGTTGCAGGACTAAACAATGATGGGCAAACCCATGGCAACATGACCCAACTTCCTCCAAAGTGCCCTAAAAGGTGCATTATACAGGAAATGATGTCATCACCAAAAGTTGCACAATTTTCAAGCATGACTCATGACAGGAAGCAGTAGCTCAAGTTTCTTTGCAATAATAGACTTAGAAATGGTCTTTATCACAATTCTGTCTTGGAAAAGTTGATTATCAATTGCAATAGTACAAAAAGACCGCATTATAGAAATGGATTTCCTGGTTTGTGTGATGAAATCCAATTGTAAACCACTGCTACAGTCTAGAAACTTTATCTTAAGCATATACAAGAATATACTGCAGATATATGACACAGAGTTGCCCTTGATTGTCTCTTCTCATCTTTCACCTGAACTGACTCAAGTCCACTTAACCTTGGGAGATGCAAGAAACAGGGGGGGAAGCTGGAGGAAAAAAACAATAGATTCCTTCTGTAGTTTTTTTGCTCACTTAACTTTAGTTTGCATTAATGTATACTGCATTAATTTTAGTTAAACTGAAGTAATTTCAACTCAACTGATCTCCATGTTAATGGAAAATTAATTGATTAATAGATGTAAACCAATTAAAGGCCATGTAATTTATTTATTGAGATTCAGTGAGGAATAGGTTCTTCCAGCCCTTCAAGCTGCTCTGCCCAGCAAACCTCAGTTTAGCCCCAGCATAATCATGGGACAATTTACAATGATTTACTAACTGGTACGTTTTTGGACTGTGGGTTGAAAGCTGGAGTACCTAGAGGAAGCCCACGCAGTCACAGGGAGAACGTGCAAATTCCTTACAGGCAGCAGCGAAGATTGAGCAGGGGTCACTTGTACTGTAAAGCATTGTACTAACAACTATGCTAAGAGTGTCATGGTAGTGTAGTGGTTAGCACAACGCTTTACAGTACCAGCGACCTGTATTGAATTCTTGCTGCTGCCTGTAAGGAATCTATATGTTCGCCCTGTAACCACTTGGCTTTCCTCCAGGTGCTCTGGTTTCCTCCCACAGTCCAAAGACATACCAGTTGGTAGGTTAATTGGTCATTGTAATTTGTCCTGTGATTAGGCTAGGGTTAAGTCAGGGGTTGCTGGGCGATACGGTTCAAAGATCCAAAAGGGCCGGCCTGTATCTCAATAAATAAATAAAATAAAGTTTACTAAAGACATCCACATAATGTTAATCTTTCTCAGTGGATTATTATTGGTGTGAATTTACTGTTAATTGTCAATTCTTTCATTGGCTGGTAGATCATCAATCCTTTATAGATTGCTCATGGTTATATAGATGGTAGTTCATGAATTTGTTACTGAGAATCATACTGAGCTATATAGCCATAACTGTTCAAGATGCAACTGATTCCTAAAGACACCAGAAATGGGACGCAAGGTTACCGATGAGAAAAAAGGACTGAGTTTTGCTCTGTTTTAAGTATCTTCACAACATCTGCTAGAAATGCCTATACAATGACATGTGTGACTGAAACACTGACCATCATGATAACGTGTAATGACTTGTGTAACAAATAAAACAAAGGAATAAATTAACTACAGGAAAGAACTAATGTCTATTATTACATAGGTAAACAGGTTGTCCTTGGGAAGTTGTGAAAGCAAGTAAATCGTGATGTGGGGAGGAAATTGGCCAGGACAAAGATGTACAGGCCAGATGTCCAAAACTATTAATATGTATGAAGTGCAATTCTGACATAAGCATCTAAAATAGAAAGCTTGAGTTTTTCAGAGTTTGTTGTGTACATGGAGAGAGAAAAGGAACCTGAATGTTAATGTATGATTGGACAGCTATGCTGTAAGAATACAGCCTGCATTATAACCTCATCTGCATCATGAATTTCTTACTCAGAAGAAATATTTACTTGTCATTATTTTGTCAGGATCTGGGTGTCATCAGTGACCAGCATTTATTGTCTATCTCTAACTGCACTTAAGAGATGGTGGTGTAGGATCCTGACAGGCTGATGAGGAGAGTATGTTTTTTTTCTTGTGGGAGTATCCAGAACTCGAACTAAAACACATTTATTATAGTTACGGAACATTTCTTTTTTCAGATGCTTGTGAATCTTTGAAGCTTTCTTCCTCAATGTGATGGAAGTAGTCTTAAATTGTTATAAGGCAGAGGGAGATAAATTCTTGATAAGATTGCAAGTTGAGAGGGAAGGTGAGAAAAGATATGTTTAAAGGCTGCAGCAGTAAAAGTAGTGGGGACTGATTTGCTGAATGTGGATGCTGATAAACCAAAGAAGAGTACAAAGGAAGCTCTGTCATGTTCTAAGAGGAAAGAGAAGGATAAGGGTAAATGTACAAGAAATGGCAGATTCAATTGAGAATCCAGTTAAGCATTATGAAGGGAATCATCAAAGAGATTGTGACAGAGGCAAAAAAGCTGGCATCACTTTCCACATCATTGCTTCCCATCAGTCAATCTTTATCCTCAATCGTGGACTTCTCTCCAATGTTTGCCATCTTCAATATTTCTATGAAACCTCCTGTCAGTAATCTCCAACAGGTCTAAAAAGGCTACATTTCGCTAATCTTTTCACATAATTTAATCCTTTGCAATTAGAGATCACCTCTTCTTAGCAATTTTCCAGGAGCAAAGAAATGTTTTCTGTAAGCTACTGAATAAAATAAGACAGAAAACTCAAGTTATGGTGTTATCAGTATCCTTAAGAGTTATGTATTTCAGCCTTATTAGCTTTCGTAGTGTTGCTTCAAGATGACAAGAGTTGATTGCTGCCAAGCCAAGAAATTTTGAGACAATTTCAATTTCATCATAAATTATTTAACTACAGTCCTGAAGCATTTATGTTATCTTATGACTTTTTTCTTGTTCCTACCTTTGATCCTTCTTTTACGAAAGTTGTTTCAATGGAACACAGTATATTACTTCTCTGTCGAGGAGCAGTGCTATAGATAGCCTACTCCTTTGGGAGCATACATTTTAACTGCTCTCAGAAAATACAAATGAAGTCATAGTTTAAATGTTCTTTACCTGGATGTGTTTCAACACCAGCTTTGCTAGGTAGGTTAATTTCCACATTCCAGTTTGAAAGTTAACTTCCATAAGGTAATCAGCACTATCATTTTTTTTAATTTAGTTGAATAAATTTGCCTGGTTTAGATGGATTCATCCATGCATTTCACTATAGTTTTGTTTGTTCATGCACCATGGTGATTAGATGCTGTATTAATATCTGGATTAAAAATTAATTATGAATGAATGAATGAATTTATTTCGGTCAGTACAAACATAACAAAAAGCATCATTTTCAATAATGCTTTCATAATGATGATTTCATAGGACAAAATTACAACAAAAAACATAGATATTATTTAAAACAGACTGAAAGGGTGTAGGCTGAAGCTACAGTTTTTTACCTGTCAATCAGAATGGTCTTTTAATCAATTTCTGTTAACAATATTTTGAGAAGTCTGTAGCTAACCATTCAAATCTTGGCAAATCTTCAATGTATTAAATTGCAAGTACAATTTATGAAACTGTAATGCCGGGTATCAAACAACACATCAATTTTCTGGCATCAGTGGGTAAACTAATATCCGAAATGATTACATTAAATGAAGAATCATCTCAACTGGAATATTATGAAGAGATGTCACAATAGTTGATCATCTCCCAAAATATAAAGAATAATAATGAGTCCACCTCAAAATGATATTTGATAGTACATTTATGATGTATGAACAATTTAATTACTTATTGTTAGGAAGGTTAGAGCAGAATATCTAACATTATCAGTTTTGGACCAATGAGGAATTCTGCAGGAACTCTGTAGTCTGATAATTGCAATCCATGAGCAACTATGAAGAACGCAAATATTCAACAATACTCCTGACATATATAACAATTAGTATTTATATGATTACAACAAGCAATACCGTTAATATACAGAGATTCATCTGCAAATAGGAACATGGAACCAGTCAACCATTGGAATAAATCTTTCAGAATAGGAAACTGAAAAAGTGATAGGTGTTTTTGCAAAATCAAAAAGAAAAAGAGAATTGGTGAGCTGAAAAGTTTCTCACCAATCTCAAGAAGAATGTTAAAGGTGTGATCTGATTAAAAGGAAATAAGTTATTGAATAATGTTAATGTTATGCTTACATGTAAAACAAATTTGCTTTACATGTAAAACAAACAGTGCTGATTTTAGATGTCTATGCCTGAAAAAAGTTAATTGCTAAAAGTGTTCCAAGATTAAACAAGATTGATATTACTTAGTCACTTACACATATTGATGCAATTACAAAGAAGGCACAACAGTTGCTATATTTCATTAGGTGTTCAAGGAGATTTGGTATGTCACAAAGGACTCTAGCAAATTTATACAGGTGCACTGTGGGGAGCACTCTGACTGGTTGCATCACTGTCTGGTATGGCACAGGATCAGAAAAAAGCTGCAGAAAGTTGCAAACTCAGCCAGTTCCATCATGGGCACTCATCTCCCCAGAATCAAGGACATCTTCAAAAGGTGATGCTTCAAAATGGTTGCATCCATCATGAAGGACCTTCATCACCAAGGACATGTCCTCTTCTTATTGTTATCATCAAGGAGAAGATACAGGAATATGAAGACACACATGCAGCATTTTAGAAACTCTTCATCCCCTTTGTCTTCAGATTTCTAATTTTTAAATACTTTTATTAATTATTATTGAAAATCGACAAAAAACACATTAAAGTAATCAAATCAACATACCAATATGTACAATAAGAGTTAAGCTATCAAATAACTGATTAACCAAGCTAAACAATATACCAATAATAGTAAGAAAAAACAAAATGTTAAAACTATTATTTGGAAAAAAGAAAGAAGGAAAAAAGAACCCCTACTAACTAAAACAAAAAAAACCCTACTAACCAAAAAAGAATAAGAAAATAAAACCCATTGGGAGCACAACCCCGGAGCTATACGCCATACAAGCTTCCATAAAAGAAAAACATCAATCCGCCAACCAAATCCAATTACACAAGAATCAGAAGGGGACCATCTTAATTAACGCAAATCAAATGATAGTAGCGGGCAAAAGAACCCTACCTTTTCTCAAAGTCAAATCGAGGATCAAAAGTTTGACTTCTAATTTTCTCCAAACTAAGACATAACATCACCTGAGAGAACCATTGTATCAAAGTGGGAGCAGAGGCATCTTTCCATTTCAGTAAAATAGCCCTCCTGGCCAATAATGTGACAAATGCAATTACATGTTGGTCTGATATAAAAATACCATGAATATATTAAGGAATTATACCAAATAAAACTGTCAATTTATTAGGTTGTAAATTAATTTTTAAAGCTTTAGAAATGATAAAGAAAACAGATTTCCAAATCTGTTTCAATACGCAACACGACCAAAACATATGTGTCAATATAGCCATCTCAGTTTTACATCTATCACACTGACTATCAACGTTAGGAAATATTTTAGACAGTCTCTCCTTTGTCAAATAGTAATAATGTCAATTTTAAATTGAATTAAAGAGTGACTGGCACAGATTGAAGAAGAGTTAACCAACTTCAAAATTCGCAACCAATCCTCTGTCATCAAGGTCATGTTAAGCTCTCTTTCCCAATCTTGCTTAATCTTAAGTAAAGGATAATTATACAGTTGTAATAGTAAATTATCAATTTTCCCAATAAAACCTTTCACTAAAGGATTCATTTTTAAAATAATGCTTAACAGGTCAGAATCTTGTATATATGGAAAATTACTTAAATATTCTTGTAAGAAATGTCTGACCTGAAGATATTGCAAGAAATGTGAGTACGAGAGAGAATATTTAGTTACTAATTTCTCAAAAGACATCAATCGACCTTCTTGAAACAGGTCCATGAAGGAATAAACTCCTTTATTCCTCCAAAGAGAAAAGGTAGGATCACCAAGTGAAGGATTAAATAAATAGTTTTGATAAATTAAACTAAGAAGGTTAAATTTTTTAAGATTAAAAAAAATTACGAAACTGGTCCCAAATTCATAATGACTGCTTAATCATAGGATATAAATTTAGAATAGAAATTTTGGCCAGTTGTACAGGTAAAGAGGCTCCTAATAACGAAGTTAAGTAAAATTGTTTCACAGCTTTCAATTCCAAATCAACCCAAGGTGGTCGTTCATTTTTATCAGTCCAATATAACCAATAATACACATAATATATATTAACTGCCCAATAATACATTCTTAATTTAGGCAGAGCAAGACCTCCATCCTTTTTTGATTTTTGTAAATGATATTTTCCAATTCTTGGTCTTTTATTATTCCAAACAAAAGATGAAATAATAGAATCAACCTGATCAAAAAACTTTTTAGTTTAAAAAAATAGGAATATTTTGAAATACATATAAACATTTTGATAAAATCATAATTTTAACTGCATGAATTCGGTCAGCTAACGAAAGTGTAGGTGGATTCCATCTACAAAAAATCCACTAAGGGAACCAAATTAGCTCTATAGAGATCTCCATAATTTTTAGTGATGATAATACCTAAATATTTGAAAGAGTCCATAATTTTAAAAGGAATGTCATCATATATAGAAGCAGAATCATTTAGAGAAAATAATTCACTTGTATGCAGGTTTAATTTATATCCTGAAAACTTTCCAAATTCATTTAATAATTTCCATAAACTAGGAATGGATTCTTCAGGATTCAAAACATAAACTAAGAGATCATCAGCATAAAGGGAAATCTTATGAATAGTCCCATTTATGGAAATTCCTTGAATATCTTTAGCTTCATGAAGCGCAATAGCCAAAGGTTCTAACGTCGACTTAAAAAACAGGGGACTTAACGGACATCCTTGTCTCATAACCCGCAAAAGTCGAAAAAAAAGAGATCTGCAATTATTAGTAATAACAGTGGCAATAGGGCTTTTATATATCATTCTAATCCACTATTAAAATTAGTACCAAAGATGAATTTCTCTAAAACATTAAATAAGTATTTCCATTCAACTCTATCAAATGCTGTTTCAGCATCAAGGGAAATAACACATTGGGGAGTCTTAGAAAGGGATGAGTATATAACATTTAACAGTCTCCGAGTATTAGAGAACGAATAATGGCCTTTTATAAAACCTGTTTGGTCCTGAGAAATAATTTTAGCTAGAATATTCTCTAGTCGATTAGCCATTATTTTTGAAAGAATTTTAGCATCCACAGTTAATAATGAAATAGGTCTATATGAAGCACAATCAGTAGGGTCTTTATCTATCTTAAGAATTAAAGAGATAGAAGCTTCATAAAATGTGGGAGATAACTCTCCCAACAAAAAAGGATCTTTGAGCATTTCCAACACATATGGAGAAAGCAATTCTTCAAAATTTTTTATAAAATCCTACAGAAAAACCATCCAATCCAGGAGCTTTACCAGATTGCATTGAAAGAATAGCTTTCTGAATTTCTTTTTCAGTAATAGGAGTATCAAGAGTTTGTTGATCTTCAACAGATATTCTAGGAAAATCAAACTTTTGTAAAAAGGCATTCATTTTAGAAGGATCAGCTAGAAACTGAGATTTATAGAGTTCACTATAAAAGTCTTGAAAAATTTTATTAATGTCTTCATAATTACAAGCTAAACTACCATCTCCCTTATGAATTTTTAAAATTTGTCTTTTACCCAGCTGCCTTTAATTGGGATGCTAATAGCTTATTATTTTTATCTCCAAATGTATAAAATTGACTTTTTAATTTAAGCAAATTTCTTTCAATAGGATAAGTTAATAGTAAATTATTTTGTGATTGAAGTTCAACCCTTTGTTTAAATAAATCAATGTTAGGAGAGACTGCATAAATATTATCAGATAGTGGATATTTCAGCTCGCTTGGAACAAGCTCAACACAGGATAATCGATTTGGAAGCAAGATCTTGTCGGAATAACGTTCGAATTGTTGGACTGAAGGAAGGATCTGAGAGTGGGAATTTATTGGACTATTTTGCTAATTTGTTTCAATCACTGTTTCTGGATATTCTACCTCAGCCTCCCGTTATTGAAAGAGCACATAGAATTTTCACTTCAAAATCTCAAGATTCAGCTAAATCACGTGCAATTCTGGTCAGTTTTCTTCGTTTTAAAGTTAAAGACCAACTCATAAAATGTGCAGGGAAACAGAGTTTTTAAACTTAACGGTTCCGAGATTCATTTTTATTAAGACTATCTACAGGAAGTTATGGAACAGCGGATCAATTTGTTCCA
This sequence comes from Mobula hypostoma, assembly GCF_963921235.1. Classification (NCBI taxonomy): domain Eukaryota; kingdom Metazoa; phylum Chordata; class Chondrichthyes; order Myliobatiformes; family Myliobatidae; genus Mobula; species Mobula hypostoma. Next base: position 63,877,808 of record NC_086103.1, on the reverse strand, counting down.
GCTATGAAGATAGCCCCTGCTAAGGGATTATTCCCATCACTTTGCCATCCAGCCCGGTTAAAGTTATTTCCTAAAGATTCAACTCCATGTGTTTTTTTGGATCCCCACGTGGCATTGGACTATGTTAATTCTATTTTGGAGGTGGCCTAAATGGTATTAGGTCTACTGAAAAATTTTCCGAAAGAAAGCAGGCCTTGAAGACTTCTGATATATTGAAGATATCCTTTGATCAACAGACTATTTAAAGAAAATGTGAACTTCTTGATTTGACTGAGCGAATTAACACAACGGACAGATTGTTAACTGGTTTGATTATCTGTTTTTATTCTTCCTTTTCTTCATTAATTAAGTGATAGCTTTTATAGTTTATATTGACTTTTTCTTTTCTATATATATATAGCGAGGAGTGCTTAGTAAATAGATAATTAGTTTTAGTTTTTCTGTCAAAAACAGTGCTTTTTCATCAGGCAGTAAATCAAAGGGATAATAGCGCCGATTTTTTTCATTAGAGATTATATTTAGGTTTAATTTTATTGCTTTGATGTCTCTGGAGATTGCTTTTGCATTCCCTAGTTTATTTTTAATGATTAAGTATAAACATCTTTTTTTTCTCTGTAGGGCTTTCTTATCTTACAGCCGTGTGGTTTTTTTTTGTAAAGGGAAGGGGGGGATTAAGAAAAACTTTTAAAATAGCTATTTAAATTGAGCAGCTCTCAGAGATCTGTTTCTTTTTTCTTTTTCTATGGGGACGCATTCCGGCTTATTTCTTCTTTTTGCCGGATTTCTATCTTTTGAGATGGTGGGAGGATTGGGGGTAGTTTTGAATTATAGCTCTTATTGTAGGATTAATTTTATTTTTCTCAGTTTTTTTCTCTTCTTGTATTTTTTCTCATTACAGAGTTTCGGAGCATGCGTGTTTTCTTTATGGTTATACTCATCACCACCATTTTTGATTAGCTCGCGTTGGTATATGTGTACTTTCATGTTAAAAAATAATATCTTATGGCAGTTAAACAGATAAATGTTACTAGTTGAAACGTATGTGGCTGAAATCACCCTACTAAGCGAAAGAAGACTTTTAAAATTATTAATAGATTCCAGCCCAATATAATTTTTGCTCAAGAAACGCATATCAGAACGGGCGATCAAAATAGATTTTTTAAAACGTGGAAGGGCCTTCAATATCATGCCACTTGTCAAAATAAAACAAAGAGGGTATTTATTTTTATTAAATCAAATATTTTATTTATCCAAGAAGATATCGTGTCAGATATTAATGGTAGATTTTTAATTGTCAAAGGAAAAATTTGTGATAGAAAAATTGTCCTGGTTAATCTATATGGACCTAATGTAGAAGATCCTTTTTTAAAAAATGTATTTGGTTTATTGCCAGATTTAAATGAATATATGTTGTTAATGGGTGGTGATTTTAACTGTTGTTTAAATCCCTTGATTGACAAGAGTTCAACCAATCAGCGACTTCCAAGTTGTTCAGCATCACTTATTAACTCTTTTTTAATTAATTATGGTTAGAACGAAATCTGGAAAAATTTACATCCTAATGATAGAGATTATTCTTTTTATTCACATGTTCATAAAAAATATTCGAGGATTGATTATTTTATAGCTGATTTCTGATTTTTGTCCAAAGTCCAGAAATGTGAATATGACTCTATCGCTGTTTCGGATCATGCGCCTTTAAGCTTAATTTTAGAATTGAATGATGTCGATATTGTAAACTTGCCTTGGCGTTTTCCAGAAAATTTATTACAAAGTTCGGACTTTGTCAAATTTATTGAGACTCAGATAAAAGATTTTTTTCTTTTTAATAATACGGGAGATGTGTCAAAATTGATTATATGGGATACACTTAAAGCATATTTGTGAGGTCAGATAATCTCCTATTTGGCTAAGCTTAAGAAACAGACAAAAGTAGAGTTATATAAGATTTCAAAACAAATTAAAGACTTGGGTCATCAGATTTCTGAATGGACAATGACCCCTCTACACATTACCTCACTATTTCCTCACAGTTTTTTCTCTCTTTTTACACTACCTATTCTATATATATATAAAATTATTATAATTTATAGCTTTTTATTATTGTGTATTGCACTGTACAGTGGTGGCAAAACAAATTTCATGACATATGCCAGTGATATTAAACCTGATTCTGACTCTGACTATCTTTACAATTATAAATATGTTCAATTTATAATGAGGTAAATTTTAATAGCCACAAAGTTATTTTGTCAAAAAAAACTAAAGCTGGTGACATAGAAGCTTATGTTCATCACAAACAATTTAAATAGTTACAATGACATCATTTACTTCAATACTTTGGGTTGATAATGCTTCCATTGAATTACCTATCTCCAGTGGAAGTCACAACTAAGTGTCCAAACACTCTGCTGGGACAAACTAATTGACACAGATATCCTAAAAACTTCTGAAGACAGGGAACCAGACACCAGAGTACCCGTGGTTTTAATATTTGGTTGATGCACATGCCAATGACTCATGGTCACCATTTTGAAAATCATATCTCTTAGTCTGTGGGCCAGCCTGTGCTCCATAGACAGTGCAAAGGCATGCTTTTAACTTCAATTTACTGCTTGCAATTTACAATCCATATTGAGAACTGGAAACTGGTTCTTGTTGAGAAGGAATTTAACTTTTATCAATGGTGTAAAGTTTATCACAGCCTATGTCATCATTCATAATGCATCCACCAAGAAGGTACAACCATTCCCTTCCTGAACAGTTCTGTGGGAGTATCTTTACTAGAAAAGCCACCACTTTCTGCAGATCAATAAGTTCTGACATTGCCAGGTCCCGGAGTGAATGAATAATGAATGACTGCATGAATAAGTTAGTCTTTAAGCACAAATGTCATACCAAATTATCAGCTCGTCTACCCTCAGAACCTCTACAATGTAGATTAATCCAAAACTCTGGCCCCTCTATTTAGGACTTTGACCGAGAATAAGAGGCAGTGAGTTACCAAATGAGTGCCTGCATTGTAGGTAGTGGATTATTGGCTCACACCATCCACAATCAATCCTTAATGATTCCCTAGCAATGTTTAAAGTTTGTTCCTTAGCCAGAATTCGTCCTTGAACAGCATCAGAGGAACAAATCATTTAGCTCCCTATCAATTGAAAACATCAGCCTATGTAAAGAATATGCCCCATTTCTCCATGTATGATAAACACCATAATACAGAAAGTACTTCATTTACAATCCACTGTTCATCATGGCCTAAGGTTATGAAAGGATTTTATTTGGTCTGAGAGAGGAACAGAATATATTAGAAATAGACAATAGGTTAATTGGTATATTCTTTCTAGAAGCTTGAGGTCTCGTCCACAGCATTTCTCTACGTATTTCAGATTTTCAACAATAATTTTATTTCTTCATTGCAAAGCTCATTGATAACCTTCATTAATATCTGGAAAGACTTGTTCTTAACTGAGTCAACTACACAGCTGCATTTTCTGCTGGAACCACAATAATTTAGAATTCAGCTGACCACAATCAGTAAGCTTGTAACTGGCACTTAGCACTGATAAATCTATGCCTCTCATTTTAATGATAGTCTCACAGAACTATTTTATCATGGGTGCATATGCCCAAAGCTAGAGAAAAAAGAAAGAGCTACTGTACATTTTAGCAAAATTAATTAAAAGAGTTAATCCATAGGCAAGGATATAAAATAATGTGAATTAAAACATTACTAATATAAAAACAATCTGTAAGAACATAGCAAAGCTGTAATGTTCTTTTCCTGGGAATATCATGTTCTGAAGTTAATAATGGACGAAACTGTTCTCAATTTCAGTAACTCTGCAGATCTTGCAACAAATTCAAAGGCAGGGAGTTTGTTTTCATTAGTCCTGAGTTATGGGCCTTACATGATTAAACTACATCTCTTTGATAAGAAGCAAAGTAAGTGTATAAACCAACCATTACTAGGTTTACCAACACTAACTACCCTTTTGTTGCTTTTAGTTTAAACTCACTGGGCCCAGTTTGGAGAGTGGCTAGCACCAGTTCAAACAAGTTGGTGCTGATTAATTCCAGTTTGAATCTATTAGTGGAGGTCATTGGACGCGTCTTTGAAACTTTCTCAAGGCAATGACTGCACATGAGTGAGACCAGGCACCCTGAAATTCTGTCTCATTCTATAAGGAGGAGGGAAGGAAAGAGCGATGGTAGGAGAGGAGAGTTGTCATGGTCAAGATGATGTGCGAAGACCAAAGGACATGGACTGTGGTAGGACCAGTGACAAACGTTAATAAAGTTCTCTTCAAATTCCATCTTCACAAAGTGTTGTAAAAGTTTAATTCATTAGGGCATGCAGTACACCCATCAATTAGCTCCCAAAAATGTATAGGTTTGGAGGTTATTCAGCCACTGTAAATTGCCCCTGCTCTGTAAATGGGCTGTAGAATCAAGAGGAGAGTTGATGGGTATGTGGGGAGTATACGTTAAGGTAGAGTTAATGTAAAAGTGGAGGTTCAACGGTTAACTCAGTGAGCTGAAGGTCCTCATGCTGTGCCATATCAATAAGTTTAATACCTTCCACTAGCCTCTGTCCTAAAATTCATATCCCCCTCCAACACACTGCTGCCACTCCCAACTTCACACCATCCGTCCAGCAGCTTGCACACATTGCCCAGCCATCCATCCATGGTAGTTTAATCACTCAAACACATCTATTGCTCTTGCTGAAGAAGATGGTGTATAGCTGATGCCTCAACAATAAAATATTGAGAGACAAGTGTGAGTAACATTCCACAACCCCTCACCTCAACTCCCTGTCACTAACCAGCATCCAAACCTCTCCACAGAGAATGTGCTTGACCTTTTTGAAGTATCTATGACAGAGAATGTGATCAGCAGTGGTACTAACAGGATTGACGACAACGGTGAACTCACAGTGACACAAATATGGAAAACACTAGAATCAGTAAAGGTGCCTACCAAGCCACCAATTCTCATAAAAGTCTATCTGATTTTCTGATGTCTTCAGGGAAGGAAATTTGTTGTCTTTACTTGGTCAGATCTGAATGTGACTCCATGCCACAGCAATGCAATTACCTTTTTGTTCTCCCCCAAAATGACCTAGTTGGCCATTCTGTTCAGATGGACAATAAATGCTGGTCTTGGCCTGGCATTTACATCCAATGACTTCATTAATAAAAAAAGTACCGATTCCTCCTTCTGAAATTCAACTTCACACTCATTCCACAACTAGCTTGCAATTGTTGATGAAGTTAATGGAATTGAAGCTGTTCAGTTCTATCCCCTCCCGTTATATTGAATATTTTCAAATAGACAAGAAGTCGAAGTTGGTCAGGACACAGCAGAGGAGCAAGAGAATGAAGATTAAATGCCCTCACCCCATCTCTATAACCCTCACAGCCAGCAGCTTAGATAAGGTCAATATCAATTCAGGTTTTCCTTATGATATGTGATGTGGAAGTAAATGGCCTAAAGCCAGGTACAGAGTAGAATATTTCTTAGGAAGATTGCTAGTACGAGTCAGATCACCCTGACAATCAACAGCCCTCCAAATCAGTCAGCAGCTAAGCTGCAAGTAACCTGTGAACCCTAAGTAATACACATGGAGTGTGAGTGAGGTGAGGACTTACATACTACTACTGTGAGCAATTTTCAGAGGTGATATCACTTTCCATAAGCATGCATGTTGCTTAAACCATTCCTCCTATATTCAAACAGGGCATCATTGTCTACTCTTCAAGTGGATAATTATTGGGATGTTCTGTGAAAAAATTTAAAAGTTATGGATTATCTAGATCAGCCACTAGTAAGTGTCATGGTCCAGTCCATAAAGTCCGTATTCCGGTTCACGGTCCGGTCCATCGACCCTTGCTCCAGGTTTTCCTGTCTACCCTGTTTCTGTTCTTGTTGAGCTCTCATTGACGCAGCTGATGCTCGTTGGGGCTGGCTGCATAAATACCTCCAGAGACCAGGGCGTGGCTGCTGGATTGTTCTTGTCCTTACTCCTTGTATCCCTTCCTCTGCCTTCTGTTTCCTCGCCTGAAGCCTTGCCTTGTCTTGCCGGTAACTCTCGCCTTGCCTGAAGTTCTCATCTCACCTTGCTTTGCCTGAAGCCTTGCCTTGTCTTGCTGGTAACTCTCGCCTCGTCTCGCCTGTAGTCTTGTTCTGGAGCCACCCTGTACCTAGCTCCCTTCCTGTCCCTTGCCTCCACCCAGGTAAGCCAGGCCGTCTTGCTGTTACCTGCAGTTGGTTCTGTCTCTTTCTGTCCCTTGCCTCCATCGGGTAAGCCAGGCCGTATTGCCATTACCTACGGTTGGCTCTGTCCCTTCCTAACCCTTGCCTCCATTGGGTAAGCCAGGCTGTCTTGCCGTTACCTGCGGTTGGTTCTGTCCCTTCCTATCCCTTGCCTCTGTCAGGTGGTGATCCGCGCCCCGGCCAGGAGTATCGCGCCCTGCCCAGGAGGAGCCTCTAGCCTCCAGCCTCCAGCCAAACCTCTAGCCTCCTGCCAAGCCTTGCCTCTGGTCTCTAGCCCCAAGCCTGAAGACTCCATCCTCCTGCCAAGCCTCAAGCCTGAAGACTCCAGCCTCCTGCCTAGTCTCAAGCCTGAAGACTCCATCCTCCTGCCAAGCCTCAAGCCTGAAAACTCCAGCCTCCTGCCAAGCCACAAGCCTGAAGACTCCAGCCTCCTGCCTAGCCTCAAGACTGAAAACTCCAGCCTCCTGCCAAGCCTTGCCTCAGGTCTCTAGCCTCTAGCCTCAAGACTGAAGACTCCAGCCTCCTGCCTCCTGCCAAGCTTCGCCTCAAGTCTCTGGCCTCTAGCCTCAAGCCTCAAGTCTCCAGCCTCCTGTCTCCTGCCAAGCCTTCTCTCAAGTCTCCTGCCTCCTGCCAAGCCTCAAGCCTTAAGACTCCAGCCTCCTGCCTGCCAGCCAAGCCTCGTCCTTGCCTAGTTCTGGGGTCCGAGCCAGAGGCAAGACCCAGGTACTGGGTCCTTGTCCAGTCTCTGGCTCGGAGTCCAAGCCCGGCCTCCTAGCTCTCTTGTCCAGTCCTGTTCCAGGTTCCCGGTTTTTGTGTCCATGTCCTTGCCCTCACCCTGTATCCTAGTCCTGTCCTTAGTACTTCAGTGTCTGTGTCTTGCACTTGGGTCCGTTCCCAGCCACCGCCTTATGACAGTAAGTGGTGATTGATATTCACTTCCGGGGCCGGCGGGGGGGGGGGGGCTCTTCTTTTCTGCCAGGTTCAGCATTCTAAACACAGCTGACACTTCTAGATATCAAAGTGTTGTTTTTGGGTAAGTTAAACTTCCAACCCATATTCTTTGTTTAGCTTTCTGTCATAAACAGGAGCCAATGTTAAGTTCCTAATATAAATGGCAAGTAATAATCAGTTTGAATTTAGGAGGATAGCTTAACAAACAGACTCTCTGTCTATGAAATGCAGGATGTTGCTTCATAGAACTTGAACGGGCTTCTCAAGAGCAGAAGTGCAAAACAATGAGTTATTCATCTGGGCTTGATTCAAACCAGACAAGCTGTCTAAGTTAACTAATTCATGGAAGTGTGCAGGCCTGATTGATAGTATCACATAGCATATCAAGTAGTTGGAAAGTCTGCATGCTCAAAGAGTCAGCTTTACTTGTGAGAATCTGGGAACGATGTCTCCAAGGAGCTTTTAGACTACTTGTGTAAAAAAGAGCATCTGAAAAAAGAAATCATACACATCTGAATCAGCACATAGGAGGTGACTCAATGTCAGAAAGAGGAAGGAGCCAATTATTGTCCTCAGGGGGAGGAAATCAGAGGTCCGTGAGCCAGTCATCATCAGGGAATCAGAGGTGGAGAGGGTCAGCAACTTTAAATTCCTTGTGGTATCATCTCAGAGGATCTGTCATGGGTCCAGCATGCAAGTGAAATGACATAGGAAGCATGGCAGCACCTCTACTTCCTTAGAAGTTTGCAAAGATTTGGCATGCTGTCTAAAACTTTGACAAATTTCTATAGATGTCTGGTGGATAGTGTATTGAGCGCCTGCATCACAGCCTCATATGGAAATGCCAATGCTCCTGAATGGAAAATCCTACAGTAAGAGGATTCGGCCTAGTCCATCACATATATAATAAATCCCTCCTCACCAGTGAGCCATCTACATGAAATGTTGTCGCAGGAAAGCAGGATCCATCATCAGGGACCCCCACAACCCAGGTCATGTTCTCTTCTCACTGCTGCCATCAGGAAGAAGGTACAGGAGCCTCAGGACTCACACCACCAGGTTCAAGAACAGTTATTATCCCTCAACCATCAGGCTCATGAACCAGAGGAAATAACTTCACTCAACTTCACTTGCCCCATCATTGGATTGTTCCCACAACTGATAGGTTCACTTTCAAGGACTCTACATCTCATGTCTCAATATTTATTGCTTACTTATTTATTATTATTATTATTTCTTTTCTGCTCCTATATCTTATGGCCTTATGGTCTTATGGTCTTTTACCACTTTTGTATTTGCACAGATTATTGTCTTACACATTGATTTTTTTTTGTCCATCCTGCTTGGTGCAGTCTTTAATTTTATTGTGCTTCTTGGGTTTTCTGCGTATGCCCACAAAAAGATGAGTCTTAGGGTTATATATGGTGACTTATACTATGTACTTTGATAATGAAGTAATTTGAACTTTGAACTTTGAAGTCGTAGAAAAACATTGAACATCTAGAGGGTGGTGCAGATTTACTAGAAATGGTTAAAGAACATCAAGAGGAATGGCAGAAAGACGGGGTGACTAAAATCCATTCATCTGCTTTTAATTCCTGTGATGGACGATTAGCTCATCTGAATTGATGGCATGTCTTTTTAGCTTATAGGAATTGATTCTGTGCTTTGGAAATCCTTCCTATGAAGAAATGGTTTGTAATTTGGAAATGGTTTTTAAGATAAAAATCCTCTGTGAGCTTTAAATGTATTTTAAGAGTTTTGTCTAGATTTACGCATGTATCACTAAAAATAAATGAATTGTTTAAACTATTTTGTTAGCTGGATTTTTCTCCTCCTGTAAGGAGAGGACATCCACTCAAATAATAGGTCTTCCCAGCTAAATTCAGTGTGGAGGATAAACGGGATGTACCATGGAGAGGATTCTGACAGGCTGCTTCACTATCTGCTATGGGGTGGGGGGGGGGTGCTACTGCACAGGACCAAAAGAAGCCTCAGAGGATTGTAAATTTAGTCAGCTCCATCTTGGGTACTAGCCTACAAAGTACCCAGGACATCTTCAAGGAGCGGTGTCTCAGAAAGGTAGCGTCCATTATTAAGGACCTCCAGCACCTTTTTCTCACTGTTACCGTTAGGTAGGAAGTACAGAAGCCTGAAGGCATACACTCAGCGAATCAGGAAGAACATCTTCCCCTCTGCCATCCGATTCCTAAATGGACATTGAACCCTTGGACACCACCTCACTTTATTCACTTTTTTAATATATAATATTTCTGGTTTTTTTGCATGAGTATTGAACTGTTGCTGCTAAGTTAATAAATTTCATGTCACATGCCAGTGACAATAAACCGTATTCTGATTCTGAAAGTGAACTGCTTTTTGAAGAGTAGGTAGTTGCAGTATAACCTCCCTTTGCTGAGTGTACCTATAGCTATCTATATATGAAGGTCTTTGTTTGAGTTCAGGGCTCAGCAAACCCAATATCCTCACAGTTTATTTTTGCAGACGTCTACCTTATAAGTTTGAAGATTACAGTCAGAGATTTTACCTTGTGGAAGTCAAGAAATTCACTTAAAATTCTGACATTTATAGTTTCAGATTCAAAAAAAAAATTTCCACGGACCCTAAAATGAACCAGAACTCTACAGCATCAAATATCGTACACTCACAAGACTGCAAATGCTAGGACGTGCAACAACAAGCATACTGCTGGAGGAACTCAGTGGCTTGGGCAGCATCTCGCTACTCTGCATTGGCTTCCTGTATTTTTAAAAATTGATCTTAAATTACTTTTACTTGTCTTTAAAGCTCTCAACAGTCTGGGCTGGAATACATCTTTTTTGTTTAAAATCCTGCTAAAGCTCTCAGGTCTTCTTCCACCAGTCTCTTAAATTTAAACAATCTCCCTCAAAACAAAAATTGGCAAGTCCGTTTTTTTTAAACTATGCTCATAAACTGTGGAACTCAATACCTAAAACTGCAGACTCAGTTGATACTTTTAAACACCAGCTCAAAACCTATTTATTTAATCGTGCTTTTAACTAATATATTTTTGTCCTTTATTTTAGTGTTTGTACTTCATCCCATTGTAAAGCACTATAAACTACATTATTTCTATGAAAAGTGCTCTGTAAGTATGTTATTGTTATTATTATTATTATTATTATTTGAGGAAGTAACGGGATAGTAAATATTTCAGGTTGAGAACCTGCACCACTCTAAGATAAAGAAATATAATATTTTTGTCCTTGCTTTGTTTCAAAATGATAACCAGGTGTAGTTTAATTAATAGAGCTGAAAATACATTGGCTCACCTGTGCAGAACATATTTCTGAATCAGCGAAAATGACAGAAATAGATACTGAGCTACATAACAGCTTCGTAACAGTAGAAATGACTGTGCAGACTATTTTCTAAATGGGGAGAAAATCCAAACATCTGAGAGGCAAAGGGACTTGGGAGTCCTTGTGCAGAACACCCTAAGGGTTAACTTGCAGGTAGAGTCAGTGGTGAGGAAGGCAACTAACAGGTTAGTGTTCATTTCAAGAGGTCTAGAATACAAAAGAAAGAATGTGATGCTGAGACTTTATAAGGCACTGGTGAGGCCTCACCTTGAGTATTGTAAACAGTTTTGGGCCCCTCATCTTAGAAATGATGTGTTGGCATTGGAGAGGGTCCATAGGAGATTCACAACGATGATTCCAGGTATGAAAGGGTTATTAAACGAGGAACAATTGATGGCTCTGGGTCTGTACTCGCTGGAATTCAGAAGGATGGGGGGACCTCACTGAAAACTTTCGAATGTTGAAAGGCCTGGACAGAGTAGATGTGGAAAGAATGTTTCCCTTGGTAGGAAAGTCTAGGACAAGAAGCACAGCCTCTGGATAGAGGGGCGCCCTTTCAAAACAGATGCAGAGAAATGTCTTTAGCCAAAGGGTGGTGAGTTTGTGGAATTTGTTGCCACATCCAGCTGTGGAGGCCAGGTTGTTAGGTGTATTTAAGGCAGAGATTGATAGATTCTTGATTGGACATGGCATCAAAGGTTACGGGGAGAAGGCTGGAGAGCTGGGTTGAGGAGGGAAAAAAAGGATCAGCCATGATTGAATAGTGGAGCAGACTCAAAGGCCCAAATGCCCTAATTCTTCTCCTATGTGTTATGGTCTTATTTATATACACCAGCCAGTTTCTTAATATCTTCATTGGTATTCACTAGCCAGTGTGTTAATCTCAAAAAGTACATGTCAAAATAAAACAAGACAAGCCATATTCATTAAGATTTATGTGCAATTTTACAGAAACCTCAGCTAAGGTAAATGCATAATTAACTACTGAAATGAGAAGTTGATGTCCAAAGTGCACTGTTGATACATGGCTGAAAAAGATTCAGCCACAGGAATTTTCAGGTTTGAGTGGTGAATAAATTATGAACTTGGCACAGAAACTTAAATCAAATCATTTCAGGACAATGATCATGAAAGATGCAGATTTGTAGTCTTATTCATTCATATTTTGGTTGTTGGGGATTTGTTTTAAAATTTTTGATTTTATCTGACCCTTTTAATAGGGTCTCTGTATACAATTTAATTACTGACAAATTCTTCACTCATTACGCTTCACTATCCTTTAATCTGATAACAAGAAAGATATTCACTTCCGCTTTTCACTCAGATCACTAATATCCTGTGAAGATGACTGAATTGTGTCTGATTTGTACTTTTTGACAGTGCACGAAGTATATGGAGAAAAACATATTTCCTGACTAATTGCAATGAACTTTGGGCCAGTATTTTTCTGAAATTAGTAAGTTTGAAATGCTGTAAGTGGGTGTTAATGTCTATGAACCTAAGGTAATGAGCACAAACAGAAACAGCCTTTCCTGATCACCACAGTCTATTCCAGCTGCTACCATCCGGGAAACGACACCACAGCATAAAAGCCAGGACCAACAGGCCCCGGGACAGTTTCTTCCACGAGGCCATCAGACTGATTAACTCACACTGATTTGAGTGTACTTCTATGTTACATTGACTGTTCTGCTTATTATAACTTATTATAAATTACTATGATTGCACATTGCACATTTAGACGGAGATGTAACATAAAGATTTTTACTCTTCATGTATGTGTAGGATGTAAGAAATAAAGTCAATTCAATTCGGTCAGCAGTATCTTGCTAACCTGAATAGTGGACAGGGATGCACACAGGTAGAAATGAAATGAACAAAGATAAAAGATGATGTAACACACAGAGCACATAGCTTGATCAATAAGTGGCTTAACTTTAAAATGCCACAATTCCTAGGATTGATTTGACTCATACTTCCTATAATTCACTCAGAAACCAGCTGAATGTTTACTTCTTTTAAAACATGATGGCTTATATTGAGTAATATTAAAGTGCCAGCCATATGGCCACATATGAGACAGTACATTAACTGATAAAGAAACATCCTGTAAAAGAAAGTTACATTTCTGTCAGTGCATTACCAACATGTACAGTAACTACAAGCCACAAGTATTTACCAGTTTATGGACAGACTGATCCATCCTCCTTAGAGGAATCCGAAATACTGGCAAATAGAATAGTGTGGTACATACGGATAATCCATCATATATTTAAATATATTCGGGCTATTGTCCATTTCAAATAATGAGTTGCATTAACTTCATGATTTATCATCATGGAACAAATTCTGCAGCTGTGAGTTAAAATTCCCATGGCATTTTTGCTTTTCAGGGCTATTTATTCCCCAGGGCCGACATGCATTTTCATCTCATGATTCCATCGCAATGTTTCTTTTGGAACTAAAAGTGCCATCAAATTATCATAAAAGTACACTGAATAACATTGTTAATTCAAGATTGTCAGATTTTCTTGCATTAAGTAACTGATGATTACATCCAAAGATGTGTTTGTATAACATCCTTATTAATGAACATTATCCCAAAACCAATACTATGGAGCTGTCAAATAAAATCGATATAGGGATAAATGGGATAAAGGTCAAAGAGGTATTGGAGGAGTGTTAATGGAGGAAAGAAAATAGAATGGCAGAATGGTTTAGAGAGAGAAGTTGTGGCCTTTGAATCTACAAACTTGAGAAATTAACTGTGTAAGAAAGAAATCAGGAGGGCTAAAAGAAGGCATAAGGTTGCCCTAGCAGACAAAGTGAAGGAGAATCCTAAGGGATTCTCCAGATATGGTAAAAGCAAACAGATTGCAAGAGACAAAATTGGTCCTCTGGAAGATGGGAATGGTAATCCATGTGTGGAGCTGAAACCGATAGGGGAGATCTTAAATAATTTTTTTTGTATCTGTATTTACTTAGGAGATAGACACAGATGTGAGGCAAAGTGACATCAACTTCATGGACCCTGTACAGATTACAGAGAGGAGGTGTTTGCTATCCTGAGGCAAATAAACCCCCACGGCCTCACAAGGTGTTCCCTCGGACCCTACAGGAGGCAAACGTAGAAACTGCCAGAGCCCTAGCAGAGATATTTAAATCATCCTTAGTAAAAGGAGAAATACCAGAGGATTGGAGGATAGCCAATTTTGTTTCACTGTTTAAGAAAGGCTCTAAATATAAACCAGGCAAGTGAGTCTGGCATTAGTTCTGGGAAAGTTATTAGAAGGTATTCTAAGAGACCGGATATATAATTATTTGGATAAACATGGACTAATTAAAGAATGTCAGCATGACTTCATAAGTGGTATTCTTCATCTGTGATAGATCACTATCAGGAAAGTTGATGAAGGCAAGGCAGTGGATGTTGCCTACATGGACTTTAGCAAAGCATTTGACAAGGTCCCTAATAGGAGGTCGGTCAGAAAGATTCAGTTGCTCAGCATTCAAGATGAGACAGTAAACTGGGTTAAACATTGGCTTTGTGGGAGAAGCCAAAGAGTGGTAGTAGATGGTTGCTTCTCTGACTGGAGGCCTGTGACTAGTGGAGTGCTGCGGGGATCGGTTCATGATCCTTTGTTATTTGTTATCTACATCAATGATATGGATGATAATGTGACCAACTGAATCAGCCAATTTGCAGATGACACCAAGATTGGGAATGAATTGGACAGTGAGGAAAGCTGTCATGGTTGCAGAGGGAACAGCATCAGCTGGAAAAATAGGCTGAAAATGGCAGATTTTAGTGGGAGGTTTTGCAATTTGCACCAACCTGGACTGGTGTTACACAGTGAATAGTAGGACATCGTGGAGTGTGGTAAAACAAAGGGATCTGGGAATACAGGTCCATAATTCATTTAAAGTGGTGTCACAGGTTGATAGGTTCATAAAGAAAGCTTTTGGCACATTGGCCTTCATAAATCAATGTATTGAGTACAGGAGATGGAATTTATGACGAAATTGTATAAGACATTGGTGATGCCTAATTTGGAGTATTATGTGCAGTTTTGGTCACCTACCTACAGGAAAGATGTAAACAAGGCAGAGAGAGTACAAAGAAAATTTACAAGGATGCTGCCTGGTCTGGAGGACCTGAGTTATAAGGGAAGATTGAATAGGTTATGACTGCATTCTTTAGAACGTAGAAGATTGAAGGGAGATTTGATAGAGGTATACAAAATTCTGAGGGGTATAGATAGGGTTTATACAAGCAGGTTATTCCGCTGATGTTGGGTGGGACTGCAACCAGAGCAAATGGGTTAAGGGTGAAAGGTGAAAAGTTTAAGGGGAACATGTGGGGAAACTTCTTCACTTAGATGGTCGTGAGAGTGTAGAATGAGTTGCCAGCACAGTGGTACACACAAGCTTGATTTCAACATTCAAGAGAAGTTTGGATAGGTACATGGATGGCAGGGGTATAGAGCGCTATGGTCCCAGTGCAAATTAATGAGAGTAGGCAGTTTAAATGGTTTTGGCATGGACTAGATGGGCAGTACTGTACTTTCATATGACTCTAAGACTATCAAGAGGCCAAAATCAGAGGAAGGCTTTAGGCTTGTATATATATATCTGCCAGGGTAAGCACATGGAGTGCCTTTAAACAGATAGGAGATCAACAAGCAGATGTATGATGCATGATCAGCACCATCTGTGAGGTACAGCACATGGAATCAAATTTTCAATGACTGTTAGACCTCTAGAGGCACAATGAAGAAGACACAATGGGTGTACATTGTGATTGCGAAGCCCAGAGCCAGCAAAATTTCTGGTCACCTCATTATAGGAAGGATATTGAAGTTTTGCAGAGCGTACAGAGAAGATTTACCAGGATACTGTCCAGATTACAGAACATGCCATATGAGAAAAGGTTGAGCAAGGTAACGTCTTTCTCGTTGAAGCGAAGGAGAATAAAAGGAAACTTGTTAAGTTGTATAAAATTATGAGAGGCAGAATCAGAATCAGAATCAAATTTAGTATTACTGGCATTTGTCATGAAATCTGTTGTTTTACAATAAGAAATATATTAAATATATATATAAATATAGAAAATAATTATATATAATAACCACATAACAATTACAACACGGAAACAGGCCATCTCGGCCCTTCTAGTCCGTGCCGAACTCTTACTCTCACCTAGTCCCACTGACCTGCACTCAGCCCATAACCCTCCATTCCTTTCCTGTCCATATACCTATCCAATTTTACTTTAAATGACCAATATCAAACCTGCCTCAACCACTTTGCTGGAAGCTCGTTCCACACAGCTACCACTCTCTGAGTAAAGAAGTTCCCCCTCATGTTACCCCTAAACTTTTGCCCTTTAACTCTCAACTCATGTCCTCTTGTTTGAATCTCCCCTACTCTCAATGGAAAAAGCCTATCCACATGAACTCTATCTATCCCTCTCATAATTTTAAATACCTCTATCAAGTCCCCACTCAACCTTTTATGTTCCAAAGTATGAAGACCCAACTTGATCAACCTTTCTCTGTAACTTAGGTGATGAATCCCAGGTAACATTCTAGTAAATCTTCTCTGTACTCTCTCAATTTTGTTGACATCTTTCCTATAATTCGGTGACCAGAACTGTACACAGTACTCCAAATTTGGCCTTACCAATGCCTTGTACAATTTCAACATTACCTCCCAACTCCTATACTCAATGCTTTGATTTATAAAAGCCAGCATACCAAAATCTTTCTTCACCACCCTATCCACATGAGATTCCACCTTCAGGGAACTATGCACTATTATTCCTAGATCCCTCTGTTCTACTGCATTCTTCAATGCCCTACCATTTACCATGTATGTCCTATTCTGATTAGTCCTACCAAAATGTAGCACCTCACATTTATCAGCATTAAACTCCATCTGCCATCTTTCAGCCCACTTTTCTAACTGGCCTAAATCTCTCTGCAAGCTTTGAAAACCTACTTTATTATCCACAATGCCACCTATCTTAGTATCATCTGCATACTTACTAATCCAATTTACTACCCCATCAGCCAGATCATTAATATATATGACAAACAACATTGGACCCAGTACAGATCCCTGAGACACACCACTAGTCACCAGCCTCCAATCTGACATACAGTTATCCACCACAACTCTCTGGCATCTCCCATCCAGTCACTGCTGAATCCACTTTACTACTTCAATATTAATACCTAATGATTGAACATTCCTAACTAACCTTTCATGTGGAACCTTGTCAAAGGCCTTACTGAAGTCCATATAGACAACATCCACCGCTTTACCCTCGTCAACTTTCCTAGTAACCTCTTCAAAAAATTCAATAAGGTTTGTCAAACATGACTTTCCACGCACAAATCCATGTTGACTGTTCCTAATCAGACCCTGTCTATCCAGATAATTATGTATATAATCTCTAAGAATACTTTCCATCAATTTACCCACCACTGACATCAAACTCACAGGCCGATAATTGCTAGGTTTACTTTTAGAACCCTTTTTAAACAATGGAACAACATGAGCAATATATCATTTATAATATAATATGTGTAATTATTATAATCACACACACACACACACATATACAGTGGATTCTGGTTAATCAGGCTATCAGTTAATTAGCGTTGCTGCTTATTTGGGACAACCTGTAAAGAACAAATATTAATCAAGTAAATAGCCAGGATTCCCTTCATTTGAGACACTATCCAGTATAATTGGGACAGAAGAATGTTGCTGAATAGGATTCCTGGGTGATAGTGTCCTTATGAGCTACCTTTCAGTGAGGTCAGTGTTCAAGATTTATAAAAGCAGAGCTTTGTGGTAGTTTCTCTGAGTTAAGGAGTAACCAATCAGTGAGTGGGATTCATTAGAAAGGGCCAATAAAAATCAGTGCAAGCGGAGGAGCCATACTATTGGCTGTACCAGTGTTTAGAGCAGTTTTCACTCATCAGGCTTAGGCGAGATCAGGCTTGGGTGAAGTAAAGTATGTGGTAAGTTTCTGTTTTTATTTGTTCATCCTTATCTTTTAGGGGCATAGGTAGCATGAATGGCTCCAGGGGCAGTGTCTTGTACTTTATGTGAGATGTGGGAAGTCCAGGAGACATCCAATCTCCTGAATAAACACACCTGTACCAGGTGCACCAAACTGCAACTCCTGAGAGAATATATTGAGGAACTGGAGCTGCAGCTCGATGACCTTCGACTCATATGGGAGAATGAGGAGATGATGGACAGGAGCTACAGGGTGGTAGTCACCCCTAGACTGCAGGAGACACATAACTGGGTGACTGGCAGGAGAAGGAAGGGAAGTGTCCAACCAGAGCAGAGTACAACTGTGACCATTCCCCTCAATAAGTATACTATTGAGATGGGGGGAGGCGACCTGCTGGGGGGAGCCACAGTGATCGGGTGTCTGGCACTGTGTCTGTTGCTGTGGCTCAGAAGAGCAGAAAGGTGAAGAGGAATTCAGTGTTGATACCACATTCCATAGTCAGAAGGGCAGAGATGAGATTCTGTGAGTGCAATGCAGACACCCAAATGGTATGTTAGCTCCCACATGGAAAATGTGAGGGATATTTCGGATTGGGTCCATGGCATTCTCAAGAGTGAGGGTGAGCAGCCAGAAGTCTTGGTACATATTGGCACCAATGACATAGATAAACAAGTTGAGGAGGTCCTGAAGAGATATTTTAGGCTGCTAGGTAGAAAGCTGAAAAACAGTACCTCCAGGTAGTAATCTCTGGATTGCTGCCTGTGCCACACACCAGTGCAAGTAAGAATAGGATGATTTGGCAGGTGAATGCACGTCTGAGGAAATGGTGCAGGGGGCAGAGGTTCAGATTTATAGATCATTGGGATCTCTTCTGGGGAAGGCAACATTTATGAAAGGAACAGGTTACAACTGAACCCAAGGGGGACCAATATCCTTGTGGGCAGGTTGGCTAGAATTGTTCAGGAGCTTTAAACTAATTTGGTAGGGGGATGGGAACTAGAGTGATAAGGATGAGGTAGTTGATTTACAAACAGAGGATATGTGTAGTGAACTTCCTAGAAAGGAAAAGCAGATGATAGGGCAAAATAGCAGTCAACAGGATGAGTTGTAATGCAAAAGGCAGACAAAATCAAAAGTAAATACAGGACTGAAGGTGTTATGTTTGAATGGACGCAGTATACGGAATAAGGTAGATGAACTTGTAGCACAGTTACAGAGTGGCATGTGTGATGTTATAGACATGATGGCTGAAAGAAGATTATAGCTGGGAGCTTAATGTCCAAGGATACTACACATTGTATCCAAAGGGAAGGGAGAGGGGGTGGCGTTGTTCTGTTGGTAAAATATGAAATCAAATCTGATATAGGGTTAGAAGGTATTGAA
Source organism: Mobula hypostoma (assembly GCF_963921235.1). Taxonomy (NCBI): domain Eukaryota; kingdom Metazoa; phylum Chordata; class Chondrichthyes; order Myliobatiformes; family Myliobatidae; genus Mobula; species Mobula hypostoma. Next base: position 63,858,815 of record NC_086103.1, on the reverse strand, counting down.
TCATTACGCAAGGGTAAAATACCCTGATGGGATTTGTATACAGACCCCCAAACATTAGTAAGGATGTAGCCTACAAATTACAATGGGAAACAGAAAATGCATGCCAAAAGGGCAATGTTAGTATAGTCATGGGTGATTTCAATGTGCAGGTAGATTGGGAAAATTAGGTTTGTGCTGAATCCCAAGAGGGGGAATTTCTAGAATGCCTACAGATCGCTTTTCAGAGCAGTTTCTGGTTGAGCCCACTAAGGGATCAGCTATTCTGGACTGGGTGTTGTGCAACAAACCGGAATTGATTAGAGTGCTTAAGATAAAAGAACCCTTAGGGGAAAGTGATCATAATATGATCAAATTCTCCCTGAAATTTGGAAGGAGAAGCTAAAGTCAGATGTATCAGTATTACAGTGGAATAAAGGGAATTACAGAGACCTAAGAGAGTGGTTGTGTCATGGTCTGGTCCGTGAAGTCCGCATTCCAGTTCACGGTCCGGTCCGTGGACCCGGGACTCCGGGTCTTCCAGCTGTCCCTTGTTTGAGTTAATCATGGACACCTGATTCTCATCTTTGGGCTTGCAATATAAGTAGCCTTGGGATTGATTGTGGACTGCTGGTTTGTCTTGTTAACCCCCTTGGAGCAACCTACTGCTGGAAGGCTAGTGGCACTATTTGTGATCTCTAGGCCTGGTTGGAGGACCACTGCTTCATGGAGCCTTGTTGCCACTTGCTGGAGTAGTCTGTGGTGTGGATTTGGCTGTTTCCCAGGCCAGCTGAGTGGCTGCTGGCCACTCTGAGCTAGGTAGGGATCTAGCTGTTTCTGTAGCCAGCTGAGGTTGCTGGCTGAACTGAGACTCGGAGCTTCCCTGGAGCAGAGAGGGAACTGTCTGTTCTTTGGTGTTTGTCTCTTCTTGTCCTTGCCTCTGTGGGGTAAGCCAGGCTGTTTTGCTGTTGCTCTTCGGGGGGGGGGGGGGGGTCCTGTCTTGTCTGGTCCTTGCCTCTGTGGGGTAAGTCCAGCTGTTCTGCTGTTACCTGATGGAGAGACCTGTCCCACCTTGGTGGGGAGATGAAGTTGAGTCCTGGCTTGTCTTAGGATAAGTCCCGGCTCTATGTCTATGTTTGGTCCTGTCTCATGTTAGTGTCATGTTAAAGATGAGTCCTGGCTTGTCGAAGGATAAATCCTAGCTCTATGTTGATGTTCAGTTCCCAGCCTGTCTGAGGGTCCCCAGACCCCAGCCTGTCTGAGGGTCCCCAGACCCCAGCCTGTCTGAGGGTCCCCAGACCCCAGCCTGTCTGAGGGTCCCCAGACCCCAGCCTGTCTGAGGGTCCCCAGACCCCAGCCTGTCTGAGGGTCCCCAGACCCCAGCCTCAAGCCATGTCATGTCCTTGCCTGGTTCTGGTGTCCAAGCCCGAGGCAAGACCATGGTTCTGGGTCCTTGTCCAGTCTCAGGCTCGGAGTCGAAGCCTTGCCTCCTAGTCCATGGTTCCTAGTCCTGGTCCTGCTTTCCCTAGCCCAAGTCTGCGTTCTTGTCCCTGCTCCTGGTCTGAATCCTGTCACATCCCCACTCTAGTCAAGTCCTGTTCCTTGTACTTCAGTTTCTGTGTCTTGCATTTGGGTCTGTTCCCAGCACCCCATGTGACAAGTTGGCCAGAATTCACTGGAAAAGAACACTGGCAGGGATGATGGCAGAGCAGCAATGACTGGCATTTCTGGAAGCAATGCATATGCAGCCCTCCTGATAAATGTCCCTGATGTATGGTAAGGAGACACCTATGCTCCTCTCAGCCGTTTTCACAGACCTTCCAGTCCAATGCTCGGCTGCTCCCATACAAAATGGAGATGCAACTTGTCAGAACACTCTCAATAGTGCTCCTGTAAAATGCAGTTAAGATTGGGAAGGGGAGCCTTACTTGTCTCACTCATCTTAGGAAGTGGAGGTGCTGCTGTGTCTTCTTGTTCAGGGAGGTAATATTAGGAACCAGGTGAGGTCATCCGTAATGTGAACTCCCAGAAAATGTGTGCACATATCTCTTATGGAGAAGCCATGTATTTGCAGAGGACAATGGTTCATCTGCACCTTTCTGAAGTCCACAATGATATAATTTGTCTTCTCTACATTCAGGCTTAGGTTGTTCTTCTCACAGCAATCCACTGGCCACTCCACTTCCTCTCTCTATTCGGTCTCGTCATCATTCTTGATGAGGCCAACTTGTTACACATGTTACACGCAAACTTGATGACAGAGTTTGAGCTGGATCCTGCAACACAGTCTTGCTTCAGCAGTGTGAACAACAGCAGACTGAGCATGCAGACTTGGGGAGTAACATTGCTCAGTGTAATGGGACTAGAGATGTTGCTGTCCACATGGACTGCCGCGGACTTACTGTTAAGAAGTCCCATATCTAGTTGCAAAGGTAGGTGTTGAGAAACAGCAAAAGCAGTTTCCCCACTAGATGCTGCTGAATGGCAAACTGGTCTATAAACAGCATTCTTGTATATAAGACCCCATTTTACAGGTGGGACAGGACAGAGTGGAGGACAGAGGCTATTGCATCATCAGTGGATCAATTTGAGTGATAAAAAACAAACTGGAAAGGGTCCAATGTTGCCTGGAGGAAGGTTTTATTGTGCTCCATTGTTTGAGGAACAGCTTCTGTCCCTCTGTCATCATATTTCTGAATGGTCCACGAACCCTTTTGCTCTCTTTTTACATTATTTTTTTATATCTCTTGTTGTAACTTACAGTAATGCCTATTGTCTTGTTGTACTACTGCTGCAAAACAACAAATTTCATGACAACTTCAAAATCCCAAAAGGGATTCAATTCCCTCAATAATTAAGTCATTGTTCACAAGGGGTGCATTCAAACAAGTCAACAGAAAGTGTGAAGCTCGGAAACTTACAGGATTTTTATTTCTTTTACAGAAAGTATTGTGGCAACTTAGAGTGAATGAAATATGTGACCTCCGCACTGAGCAAGAAGTGGCAACTTGCCTGGCTGGTATGTTTCATTACTAAGGTAGACATCTGTCCACTGAGGCATCGAGACTGTTCTTTTGGTTTCTTCCAATCAAAGGGAAAAAAAAACAAACCTCAAGGGTAAAACTTAAAACAGAATAAAGTTACTTTATGGAACAGAATTAAGTGTAACATATGGCTTAACATATGAGGAACATTTGTCTGCTCTTGGATTGTATTCCTTGGAGTTTAGAAGAATGAGGGGAGACCTCATAGAAACATTTCGAATGTTAAAAGGCATGGACAGAGTGGATGTGGCAAAGTTGTTTCCCATGATGGGGGAGTCTAGTACGAGAGGGCATGACTTCAGGATTGAAGGACACCCATTCAGAACAGAAATGCGAAGAAATTTTTTAGTCAGGGTGGTGAATCTATGGAATTTGTTGCCACGTGCAGCAGTGGAGGCCAAGTCATTGGGTGTATTTAAGGCAGAGATTGATAGATATCTGAGTAGCCAGGGCATCAAAGGTTATGGTGAGAAGGTGGGGGAGTGGGACTAAATAGGAGAATGGATCAGCTCATGATAAAATGATGGAGCAGACTCGATGGGCCGAATGGCCTACTTCTGCTCCTTTGTCTTATGGTCTTATGGTAATCATAAATAGGGTAATTGTTCAAGTTGACATGCATCAAATAATTACATTTGTTGCCTCTGATCTGTCAAAAATAAATGGATTAGTGACATTTCTCCCAAGTTGTGGACTAACTCAGAAAATAACTCATTCTCTATCAAAGGCTAATATGTCAATTGTTCATTCATAAATTATACATTCTCATTCATCTTTTCATAAAACTCTACGATGAGACTAAGTGCAGCAATGTGCGCTTCTCTATCAATCGAAGTTGGTGCGGAGACATGACTGTTGTCAAGCGGATTTGTACAGCTTTTATTGAAGCTGTATTCCTCAATTACAAACTCTTATATTGTCCTTGAGTACGTACTTCTGCCATTTTGTCCAGTGTCTAAAGTCTGCAAGGCACTATAAGTGTTTACTGATCTGGTTACAAAGGCTGAAAAAGACTATTCATACTCTGTTGTTATTATTATAGGTGATATTAATCAAGGTAACTTAAAACAGGAACTTCCCTCTTTTCCCATACACATTAAATGTGCTGCAAGAGAGGGTAACATTCTGCACCATTGCTGCAGCTCGATCAAAAATGCCTATCATGCCATATCCACTTGATGTTCTGACCATGCTAAGATGCAGTTCATCCCTGCATGCAGGCAAAATTTGCAAACAGTAAAGCCTACTAAAAGTTGTAAGAATATGGTCTGATAAAGCCACTGATATGCTAAGAGACTGCTTTGATTCCACTGACAGGAATATTTTTAAAACTAGCACTAACAGCATTGATGGATACACTGACAGAGTTACCTCCTATATTAGCTTTTGTGAAGATGCCTGCATCCCCACTAAAATAATCACAGGCTTCAGCAATAGCAAACCCTTGTTCAACGCTGTGCCTGGAGCAGAAGGACTACAGAAGTGGAGATAAAGGGCAGTTCAAAAAGGTCATCTGAGCTGCCAAATACCAATATTTAGTCAAAATGGATAAACAGTTTTCTGCCAAAAGCTGTTCTTCAGTTTGGAAAAACCTGTAATCTTTTAGCAACTACAAAAAGATCTTAAGACCATAAGATATACCCAGGTTTTCTGCATTGTGGATACAGATGTGGAATATAGACTTTCTTTAATCTTATAGTTTTTTTAAAATATGTCTTTCAGCTAATCTTTCTCCTATTTGTGTGTATAGTGGAGAGGAATTTGGGGGTTGATGTGCCTGTTCCAGTTTTGTTTGTTTTTTGTGTGGAGGAGGATGATTTGGGGGGGATTGATGATTGTGTTGGCATCCTTTCATGGTTTCATGGCTATCTGTAGGGAAAGAAATTCAGAGTTGTATACTTTGATAATAAATGTACCTTTGGGTATGCTCTGCCATTCCATCACAATTGATTTATTATCCTTCTCAACACCATTCTCCTGCCTTCTCCCCATAACCTTTGATGCCCTGATTAATCAATAGCCTATCACCCTCTGCTTTAAAACATACTTCACCTCCACAGCCATCTATAGCAATAAATTTCACAGATTCACCACCCTCTGACTAAAGAAATTCCTCCTTCTCTCTGTTCTATAAAGCCGTTCCTCTATTCTGAGGCTACGACTGCTCCACTGTAGGAAAGGGCCTCTCCACATCCACTCTGTCTAGGCCTTTCAATATTTGATAGGTTTCAATAAGATCCCCTATTTCTAAACTCTAGCAAGTACAGGCCCAATACCATCAAGTGCTCATCAAATGTTAACCCTCTTGATCGCTGAATCATTCTCATGAACCTCTTCTGGGCTCTCTCCAATGCCAGCACATCTTTTCTTTGATAGGGAGATCAAAACTGCTCACAGTACTCCAAGTGCAGCCTCAACAATGCCTTACATCCGTGCTTTTATATTCTGGTTCTTTCAAAATATATTTGCCTTCCTTACCATGACTACAGAGGGGCAGAATGAAGTCAAGATGGTGCTAAATGGTGACTGCTATGCTTGTATCTTCGGAAGCCAGCTCTATTTCTATTTTTGAATTTATTTTGGTCTTCAAGGTTCTTTTGAAGACCCTGACCTTGAGTTAAACTCTGACTTCAGTACTTTGCAGGAATAGGACCCACTCTCAGGGCCTCACGACCGGCCACTTTTTCATATATCTCAAGGATGCCGAGCATGCCTCAGGATTCCAGATTTTCATGGCCTTGGAGACGTGCTGATTCTAGGCCGGTGCCCCTGACTGAAGCGTTGCTGGAGAACACGGAACATCGGGAGCAGTGGGTTAGCTGCCGGGGATTGTCTGTCCGGAGAGCTGCGCCTTTCTGGTGCCAACTCTCTGGCACAGAGCTCGGAAAAAGCAATGCAACAGACTTTTAACATTGTAAATCAGTGAAGTTGTTTGTTATGAAATGGGGATACCTCTTTTTCCCTTGTTAGGGAGAAAGAGTCTGTGGTATGTCGAATTGCCAGGTGAATGAGTAGTCTTTGGGGTACCGCAAGTCTGTCTTTACTGATGCTTTGTTGCACGCTTCAGTGCTCAGTAGGGGGCACTGATGCTTTTTGCTGGTGGGGGTGGGGGGGGACATTGCTTTGCTGCTGTTTGTGCATGGGAGGAGGAAGCTGAGGGGGTCTTTGGGGTTTTAACATTTAACTGCCATTCATTCTTTGGGGCACTCTGTTTTTGTGGATGTTTACGAAGAAAAAGAATTTCAGGATGTATATTGTATACATTTCTCTAACATTAAATGTATCTATTGAATCAACAGAATTCAACCTCAATTTAACCTTCAGTGAATCCTACACAAGGACTCTCAAGTCACTTTGCACCTCTGATTTTTAAATTTTCTCCCTGTTTAGAAACTAGTCTGTCTTTATTCCTTCCCTACGCTATATTCCTTCAGCTATTTCTTTGCCCATTCTCCTAAAAGAATGCACCCTAAGCTCCGATAGCCTTCTCCCAAACCAGTGAAATGAGTTCTACTGCAGCTTTGACTCACAGATCCACTTCAAAGACACCCTCTCATGTCCATTCAGCCAGATGATCACCAATGCCCCACACTCTCCATTGTCAAGGAAGAGGGCGCTGTTCAGGAAGCAAAATAGCAAGAAGGCTGCTGGCCTTGACTCTGTCTCCCCACTGTCCTTCAACACTGCTCTAAGCAGGAGTCTATAGTCTTTACAGACATTTTAAATCAGTCTCTTAAGCTATGCATTGTACCAATGTGTTTCAAGAAGTCTGTTATTATTCCAGTCTCCAAAAATCAAAGATCACTGGACTCAATAACTACAGGGCTGGTACACTTGCATCAGTCATAAGATAAATTTTGAGAGGCCAGTCATTTTATTTCTTAAATCCATAACTCAAAATTTTCTAGATCCACTGCAATTCACCACAGAGCTGTAAATGATGCAGATAACATTGGTCTGGACTTTATACAACAGCACTTAAATGTCCTGTCACATGTGTCAGGCTTCTCTTTATAGATTGCAGTTCATACTTCAATAGTGTCACCCTTGAGCTTCTCCAAGCTTAACATAACAGGTCCCATCCGAAGGTGGATCACAAAACTTTCTCTCTGACAGGAGGCAATATGGGAGACTAGGCAAGCATATCTCCACATCCCACTCAGTCAGCACCGGTGCATCACTGGAGTGTGCTCTCTCCCCTTTCCTATTTTCTCCATACACCAATGACTGTGTTTCCAGTGATCATCATTAAAACTGAGAAAGTTTTTGGATAACACCACTATCGCGAGGGAGGGTAGTGACCTACCCATTCACTTCTGTTCAGAACGTGGATAGAATGTGTTAAGCTCCTCGGGTAGGGGTGTGCTGTTGTCAGCAATGCTACCTGACTTCAATTTGGACCCTGTTATTGTATGTAAGCTGTGCCACAGCTGACAGGTCAACTGGGGTTCGATTTTGGTCTGGTACTGTCTCTGAGCATCTCTGATTGCTTTATGGAGGTCACCACTTAAGCAAAGGCTATGTTTCATTTGATTATGTGGAAGGTTTGCTAACAAAAGTTTGGAAGAAGCTTACATTGATGCTGATTATAACACATTTGTACCTTACAAAAATGTTAGAAGGCAGTAGTATACTGTATGTGTTAAAGATTCATGGAAAGAATGATTCCCTGAACAATTTCCTTAATTCCCTCAGCAAATGGCAGTACAGGAAATACTGAAGATGAAGCCTGAATAAATTTCACCTTCTGCAGCAAAGAGTTGTCTCACACACTTTCTTCTAAGTTTTTTCTTGCTCCATTTGGAGACTTTGCTCTTTTACAGCCTCCATGACATTAGTTCTTTTTTTAGAAAGCTGCAGGCACCATCACACCTGAAAACTCACACCAGGCCACTCCAAGCATCTGAAGTGTGATTCGAGTGCCTGTGGTGTGTATGGTAGCAACTCTGACAGAAGCATGCATATTGTTTATATAAAAATAACAAGGGATTATGCAGATGCTGGAAATCCAGAGTAACACATGCAAAATGCTGAAGGGACTCAGTAGGTCAAGCATTATCTATGGAAATGAATAAACAGATGACATTTCAAGCAAAGACCCTTCATCAGAACTGGAAAGAAAAGAAAGAAGCCAGTGTTTAGTCTGTTCTCCTATAGAATTTCCTTGTGTCCCCAGAAGAAGTTGATATTCACGCTACCAAGTTGGAGACTACCTAGATGGAATATGAGATGTTGCTCCTCCACTCTGAGAGTGGCTTCATCATAGAAAAAGAGAAGAGCCATGGACCAACACGCCGGAATGGGAATGGGGATAGAAATTAAAATGGCTGACCTCTGGGAAATTCCACTTTTGCTGGATGGAGCAGAGGTGCTCGACAAAGCAGTCCCTTAATTTCAGTCTACATTAATGCAGAGGAAGCCATATTAGGAGAACCAAATACAACAGAAAACACCAACAGGGTTTGCAGATGATGTGTTGCCTCACCTCAAAAGATTGTTTGGGGCCCTGAATTGAGGTAAGGGAGGAGGTGAATGGGCAGATGTAGCATTTCTGTCACCTGCAGGGATATGTGCCAGGAGGGAGATCAGTGGGGCAGGACAAATTGACAAGGAAATCATGGAGGGAGTGATCCCTACAGAAACTGGAGAGTGGGGGAAGGTAAAGGCGTCTTTGGCGGTAGGACTCCATTGAAGAAGATGAAAGTTGTGGAGTATGATTTGTTGGATGCAGAGGCTCATGGGGTGGTAGGCCAGGACAAGAGGAACTCTATCAGCAAGATGGCACCGATGAATCATGGCGATGTTCTGCGGGCTACATACAAAACTACTAAATATCCCTCTCTTGAATCACTCTCAGTGAAATATGCAGTGTGTAATTTCCCTTTAATCAATGTAGTTTTGAACTGACTTAATGACAGCATCCTTCAGGAGGTTGAATCTGTGGAAGGCATTCAGCCCAGGAAGGGTACCAGGCCAACTACTAAAGACCTGTGCTGATCAACTGGCTGGAGTGTTCACTGAGATCTTTAACCTCTCACTTTGGTAGTCTGAGGTACCCATGTAATTCAAGCAGGCCTAAGAAGACAATGACTATCATCTAGTAGCACCAACATCCACAGTGAAGAAGTGCTTTGAGAGGTTGGTGATGAAACATATCAATTCCTGTCTGAGAAGCGACTTGGACCTGCTGCACTTTGCGTACAGGCAGAACAGGTCCACAGCAGATGCCATTTCACTGGCTCTTCACTCCACACTGGGGTATCTAGACATGCATACATTAGGATGCTCTTTAGCTACTACAGCTCAACATTCAGTACTATCATCCCCTCTAAACTAGTCAATAAACATCAAGATCTAGGCCTCAATACCTCCTTGTGCAACTGGATCTGCAATTTCCTCACTTACAGACCCTAGTCAGTTCAGATTGGAAAATACATCTGCTCCACAATCTCCATTAGTACAAATGCACCACAGCACATCACAGGCAGTTGTGAGCTTAGATCTCCGCTCTACTCACTTTACAGTTCTGACTGTGTGGCTAAGCACAGGCCCAATGCTATATTTAAAGTTTGCTGATGGCATCACTGTCGTCTGAATCAAAAGTGGTAATGAATCAGCATGTAGGAGTGAGATTGAAAATCTGGCTAAGTGGTACCACAACAACAACCTCACACTCAATGTCAGCAAGATCAAGGAGCTTATTAATGACTTCAGCAGGAGAAACTAGAGGTCTAGGAGCTATTCTGCATCAGGAGTTTGAAGGCGGAGAAGTTCAGTCACGTTAAATTCCACGAAAGTGCCATTACAAAGTAAGCATAGCAGCACCTCTATTCTCTTAGATGTTTGCAAAGATTTGGCATATGATCTAAAACATTGACAAACTTCAATAGATGTCTGGTGGATAATATATTGACTAGCCACATCACCGCCTCGTATGCAGATACCTGAATGGAAAGTCCTACAATAAGTAGATGATTCATCCCAGTCCATCACCGGTAAAGCCCTCCCTACCATTGAGCACATCTACACAGAGCGTTGTCACAGGAAAACAGCATCCATCATCAGGGACTCCCACCACTATACTCTCGCTGCTGCCATCAGAAAGATGTTACAGGAGCCTTAAGACCCCCACCACTAGGTTCAGAAACAGTTATTACCCCTCAACCATCAGGCTCTTGAACCAGAGGTGTTAACTTCCCTCAACTTCACTTGTCACATCTCTGAACTGTTCCCATAACCTATGGCCTCACTTTCAAGGATGCTTCATCTCATGTTCTTGATATTTGTTGTTTGTTTATTATTATTATTTCTTTCCTTTTGTATTTGCTCAGTCTTTTGCACATTGGCTGTCCATCTGCTTTGTTGGATATGGTCTTTCTTTAATTCTATTATGGTTATTAGACTTATTGAGTATGCCCACAATAATTCAAATCACAGCGCTATATATGGTGACATATACTGTATGTACTTTGATAATAAATTTACTTTGAGCTTTGAAGTTAGAGCTATCAATTTTAAGGCGGCAGGAAGATAGGGTGAGCTCAGATGCCCAGGAAATGGAGGAGATGTGGATGAGGGCAGTATCAATGGTGGAGAGAGGGAAACTCCATTCTTTGAAGAAGAAGGACATCTCTGATGGCCTGGAAAAGAAAGCCTCATCCTGGGAAAAGATGCAGTGGAAACAAAAGAACTGAGAAAGGCAAGAGTATTTTTAAGGAGAGATATAGACAAGATAGCAGTGGGAATTGATAGGTTTTTAAAAGGCGTAAGTAGACAGTTTGTCTCCAGGGATAGAGACAGGGAGATTGAGAAAGGAGAGAGATATGTCAGAAATGAACCGTGAATTTAAAGGAAGAAGTTGACGACATTTATGTGCTTAGCATGGGTGCCTGAAATGGCACCAATGCAGTCACCAATGTAGCACTGGAAGAGTTGGAGAGCATTACCGGGAAGACTTGGAACATGGACGGTTCTATGAAACCAACAAATGTTAGGTGCAGCTGGGGCGCATAGAAGTGCCTACGGCTACCCTTGGAGTTTAGAGAAAGTCAGAAGAGCCGAAGGAGAAATTGTTGAGGGTTAGGACCAGTTCTTCCAGATGGAGGAGAGCGGTGCTGGAGAGAAACAGGTTGGGTCTTTAGTTGAGAAAGAAGCAAAAAGCTTTAAGGCCTTCTTGGTGAGAGATAAAAGTGTACAAGGACTGGATAACCATTGTGAAAGTAAGGTAATTAGGACCAGGGAATTGAAAATTGAGGACACCAAGGGCAATCAACGTGTCGTGGATGTTAGCGGGATGGTATTCACTTTCTTTCATTCTTTTAATGCTACTGAGTGATCAATAACCACAGCTTTAATCTCCAGAGCCTTTAAATAGGTTTTCCTGCATTGAGTAATAGCATCATTATAAACTTCCTTAAATAGAAGGTATTATAAAAGACACTAGGAAAGAACATTAGCAGAGCATTAATGACTGTAAATATGTTGTGTGATGAAAAAACTTTTCAAAACATGTTGGTAGAGGTGTTCCATTATGGAGCACAAGCACTTTGTTTTTTTAATCATTCTCTGCATTTTAAGGGCTCCTGCCACTCTGAAATTATAGTCCTTTAATTCTGCTGATGAATAATTATTATCAAGCAGATAAGTCTTGGGAAGCAGGAGCACAAGTAGGGTCACATCACTCAAGCATGTGATAAGGGGCACTACCTTCAAGGGTGCTATACAAAGGGAGCTTAAGTTCAGCAGCTCATGGATTGAAATGGTGATATAAGTTCGCCATACCTGAACACTCTTGCAGTGCTTTGGTAGTCCGGAGCACTGGAAAGTCCATAATAGCAGTGATTTTTGACGGCAGAGGTGTCACACCTTTTGTGGAACTGCAACAGTTGAGAAAGTCAATAGTAGACAAATGGGGTTAATAATTAGTCCATGTTAACTTAAGTGCTTAAAAAGTGTGCGAAGATGAGTTAAGCATTCGGCTTTGGATGGACTGGTGACAAGTACGGGATGAAGAGAAGATGGCGACGCAATGCATCGCGCGCGGCCTCTCCAGTGATGAATATCTGTAATCTGTCAAGTAGGGGACCGTGCACAATTCTGATTTGATGGAGGCAGATGTGAGAGCACGGAGGAACATCTGGTGAAGCTTCTGAAATGCCTGCTTCACTGCCACTGCTACTATATGATCCGAAATCTCTGGAGGGGAAGGCCCTGAATCCTCAGCTTTGCCTGTTGCTTGACGGCCAGGGCCGGGGTCGAAGCGCTCGGCGGAGATGGTGCTCGGTGTCGGAGGGCTGGTCGGAGGCTCGAAGTTTTCAAGTTTTCAGACGGACTCGGAGTCGGACTGTGGTCGGGTGCTTCCAGGATGCTGCATCGGCAAGTTTGAGGCACTGGAAGCTCATGGCAGGGAGAGTTTCTCCCTTCTACCGTCTGCGTGAGATGACGAGGCTATCAGGACTTTGAGACTTTTTTTTTACTGTGCCCATGTTCGGTTCTTATCAAATTACGGTATTTCTTTGCACTGTTGTAACTATATGTTATAATTATGTGGTTTTTGTCAGTTTTAGTCTTGGTCTGTCCTGTGTTTCTGTGATATCATACCAGAGGAACATTGTATCATTTTTTTAATGCATGCATTTCTAAATGACAGTAAACGAGGACTGAGTGTCCTCATAATCTGATCATCTAATCCAGATGAGCAAAAAGAAAATTTTATTCTTTTAACGTGGAGTCCATTAGTCACTTAAACGTCTATGCTGCATTTTTCACCCCAAAAGTCTTAAACAGAAACTCAAGTAGGTCAAATGGGTTATAACAGCAGTTTTGGGAACATCCTCAATGCACACAAGCATCTTTGGTACACGGGCAACCTGCAGCAAGTAGCAGTCTAGCAATTTTAGCCATGACAAAGTCCATGCGTAGCATTGGCCACTGAAGCAGAGCATCACACGTCATGTCCCATAAGATGACCCTGGCATCTACGGTGTTCACAGACCTCCGATGTCTCAATGCACTGGCACTTCAACTTCATGGTGGTCAGCACATCTTGGCATTCATGCCACAGCATGTACAAACATCGACCCAGCATTGTCTAGTCCAGAGTCATGGGTGTGAGTATGCTGAAGGCTCTGCTGACAGGACTTATTGAGACAGGGAAAGGAGGTGGAATGATACACCTCTGCCAGGCTGGGTGTAGACTACTGGCCATTTTAGCAAGCTCCCTGTAGTCCTTCTCAGTGTACTTGCAAGGGCTGTATGAAATAGATCAGGTGTTTGTTGCATAAAGAGTTCTTTAAAAATAAAACAAGAGTGGTGATTGCCCACGAGAGCTACCACGTGGTCCATTCGTTCTAAAGGTCTTGTGTCACCCAGGCCAGGCAAGGAGAGCAACATTTTGGCATGCTCTGACCAGAAGTCTATAATAGGTGAGTTTTCATAGAGACATGTTTATCACTTGCAGGCAGGTCTTCTCGTAGACTCGCCACTCTGGCAGCAGTGGAACTACCTAGCGATGCTACAACATTGTAAAATTTGGTATTGTCTGCGCTGATTTCTCGCAGTGCGAGCTGGGCTTCCACCTGTGCCAACACACGCTCCCAAAACTCCAGCAGCTTCAAAGCAACTACGTTGGCTGACATATCATTAATTAACTCCGGAATCATCCAAAAGCATCAGGGTCACCAATGTAGGGCTTTGTGAATAAAACATGTGAGAGTTGTTTCATATACTTAACAAGAGCCCCAGCCCTTTACTTCCATTACAAACAAACCAAGAGCAGTCACCTCACACTGACCTCATTATGTCAGACACCGTCTCTTAAAGTGAACACAACAACTCAATGGTGGTGTTTGTGAATTATGTAAACAAATTCTATTATGAACAATTTGTGCCATCTATCACCCATCACGTTACCCCACAGGGGGCCCATCAACTATGGCAGAGGGTAAGTCACATTTCCTGAAGAAGGGAGATATTTCAGTGGGCCTGGAATGGAAAGACTCACTGAGAATAGGTATGGTTGCTGCAAAGATATTGAGGGAAATGGATGGTTTTCTTACAGGAGACACAGTCAAGGAGGTGTAGATGGATAGCTGTGGGAATCCATAGGTTGAAAGGAGATAATGGTAGATTTTTCTGCTCCCAATATGGAGACAAAGTGATTAAGAAAAGTGGGAGCTTTGTCAAAAGTAGTTCAGGTAAATTTGAGGGCAGGGTGGAAACTTGCGGCAAAAGTGATAAAATTTATGAATGCTGGAAGCAGCACCAATGCTGTCATCAATGAGGCAGAGGCAGAGCTGGGGATGGATGCCATGGGAAGTGAGTTGATCAGTTTGCACCTCATACTCCACTGGGTAGCCTGCACCTCAATGGTATGAGCATTGAATTTTTGTGTTTCAGGTAACCCACTCCCCGGCGTTCCTTTCCCACTTTCACCAATCCACCCAGGGTCCCTCTCACTTTATTCACCATTTCCTTCTCTTACTCCCATCCCTCACTACCCAAACTCATCACCCTCCATCATCTACTTCTATTTGCCCATCACCCACATACTTTCTACCTGGGGTTCACTCCCTTAATTCACCTTTCCTATCTCTCCCAACTGGTTTCCCTCTGCCCGCTGTGTTTTCACCTATCACTTACCAGCCTCCAAATCCACCTTCACCCTGCCCAGCCTGGCCCCATTTGTCCACCACCCCTCCTCATCTGGTTCCACCAATCACTTAGATTGCTTATTTATATATACTGGCTGTCTTCCAGCTACACTCTCAGTCCTGATGAAGGGTCTCAAGTTAAAATTTTCACCTTCCCTGTGCCTCCACAGATGATACCAGACCTGCTGAGATTTTCCAGCACTTTAATTTTTGTTCCATTTAACAAGTGATTGGCACGTTTTGTCATTTCTCTGATAATACTTCAATACATAAGCAACATGAAACAATACAGTGCTGTGGAATGTGCACATTCATTGGCTGTTACATGTCTCTGTCTATATGCTATTACATCTGAGTGCAGGGCATCACCAAGAAGCTCGGCTCAGCCGCTAATCCTCCATTATTTCCGCTCTCTAGTCAAGGAGCACATCTAGACTGGAAGTGTCACAGTGGGGGGGCATTGGGAACAGACCCAAATGCAAGACGCTGACACTGAAGTACAAGGAACAGGATTTGACTAGAGTAGGGACGTGACAGGATACAGACAAGGAGCAGGGACAAGAACGCAGACTTGGGCTAGGACATGGACTAGACAGGGAACCCGAGCAAGGAACTATGAACTAAGAGCCTGGGCTTGAACCCCAAGCCAGAGACTGGACAAGGACCCAGAAGCTGGGTCTTGCCTCGGGCTCGGGCCCCAGAACCAGGCAAGGACTTGACATGACTGCAGGACTGGAGGCTGGGGTCTTGAGGCTCGAGGCTCGGAGAAAGGCTTGGGGTCTTGAGGCTTGAGTATGAACTCAAGGACCTGGAACCTGGGACTTGACTCTGGCTCAGACTCCAGAACTAGACGAGGCTATAGGACTGGACATGGCTTGGGTGAGGAACTCCTGGGTAGGGCGAGACTCAAGAACAGGTAAAGGCACATGGACAGGACTCAGATAGGTCTGGACTAGGCACGGACTGGACAAGGGCCTTCAGGGGTACAGAGCCTTGGACTAAAAGAGACGGGAGCATGGAGCCTTGGACTAGAAGAGACGGGAGCATGGAACACAGAACTGGGACCCCTCCTTGGGAACAGGACGTAGGGCCGGGACTCATACACAGAACGCTGAACTTGAAGAGACAGATCCCAACGCAAGGTGGTATCAAACGGCCGGACCCACCTAGCGAAGGCATTGGCACAGAGACAGTTCCCAACACTAGGTAGCGGCAAATGGCCAGACCTACCTAGCGAAGGCATGGACACAGAGAGACAATTCCTCACAATGAAAGACAGTTCCTTATCTTGACCGAACAAGGCACTGGTCTTGCTCCGGCGATAAAACTTTAGCGATACAGGTGGGATATATAGGAGGGGTATCCAGGCTAGGTGAGCAGGCAGAGAATCAGGTGAGGTATCCAGGCAGGGAGTCAGGCAGGTGAGCAGGCAGAGAGTCAGACGAGGTATCCAGGCAGAGAGTCAGGTGAGGGGGAAAAAGACAGGGAGGGGAACAGGACAATCCAGCAGGGAATCCTTGGTTTGCAGATGTATTTATGTCTCAGCCCCAAAACAAGAATCATGTGCCCACAACAGAAACTGGGGAAAACCAGAAACCCCGGAACAAGGAACCATGGACCGGACCGTGAACCGGAACCTGGACTTCACGGACCGGACCATGACAGGAAGTCCTAATTGTAAATCTGTAATCAGCGTTTTGGAATGTGCAAAGTCATGAGCAAGAACTATCTGTATGCAGGTTAGGTCAATGAAAGATTAAGCAGTTTGCAGCTGCTTATCAGGGTTTGGTAAAGCTCCGAGGTGGGTGAGAAATAGAAATGGTGTGAGTAAACACCTTTATTAGTACACTTCCAACTTCTTGCCTCAGCCAGCCATCTCCCTTGGAGAGCCCTTTGCCGCTA
This sequence comes from Mobula hypostoma, assembly GCF_963921235.1. Classification (NCBI taxonomy): domain Eukaryota; kingdom Metazoa; phylum Chordata; class Chondrichthyes; order Myliobatiformes; family Myliobatidae; genus Mobula; species Mobula hypostoma. The sequence continues at coordinate 63,842,242 of NC_086103.1, read as the reverse complement.
GGATATAGAAACACAGCTAGGACCAAGCCAAGAAAGCTGCCATCTAAGAATTAACTTTGTATGTTTGCAGTCAACCCATGCATACACAGATTTGGAGCATTTAATGCTACACAGTGTTGCCCATTCAACTCGTCCCCTCAAAACTCAAAGAGAGTGGAATCTGAGTATCTCTGAGTGAAACGTACATTGTTTGCTACTCCTCAGGCCGCCTCCTTTCCGTCAATGACCTGTGAGCTATAGTATCGATGTCCAGCTGAGCAGATCCTGGAGCACCTACTGTGTCTGATAGAGACTAATTTCTGTTGTCCCTGCCAGCAGAATGTGTTTCTGCTCACTAGTACAGTGGGAGTCATGGTGTAAAAACTGCCCACATACATAACCCAAACAAAGTACAAATTTCTGTATGGGTCTATACTATGCTGGTGATATATTCTTGAGGGAATAGCAAATATATCTCCTCTTCCTTGTACACAAAATAAGTTATTAAGATGTATAATTGGGCAAAGTTTTGAAACATCACAATTTGAATATTTAAATTCCTCTTCTGTTCTCTGGGCCAACATTTTCCAAATTGTACCTTTAGAGCAGTATTTTAAGTAGTGGAACTCACATTAATTCATTGGGTCTTCATCACACCCACTAGAAAAGTTCAGACAGCAGTACCTCAACAGCTATGAAAATGAAGTGGCTGAGATTTAATATAAAACTGAAAGATTTACACACCTTTCTCCGCTTCCTTTCATGGTCCTGTTGCACATGCTCGACAGTATGTGGGTCATGTTTCAGATGGCAATACAATTTTTGTATTGCATAAACTCTTAGATAACTTGAACAAAAAAAACTTTTTAATTTTAATTTCTGATACAATTTATATATTATTGAAAGTTCTGGTCACACAGTCTAGGAAGGATATGGAAGCTTTACAGAGGATGTAGAGGAGATTTTCTAGGATGTTGCCACCAGGCCTCGAGGGCAGGTCTTATGAAGATAGATTAGATTAGATTATGAGGACACTCAGTCCTCGTTTATTGTCATTTAGTAATTCGTGCATTAAGAAATGATACAATGTTCCTCCAGAATGATATCACAGAAGCACAAGACAGACCAAGACTAAAACTAACAAAAACCACATAATCATATCATATAGTTACAACAGTGCAAAGCAAAACCGTAATTTGATAAGAGCAGACCATGGGCATGGAAAAAAAAAGTCTCAGTCCCGATAGCCCCATCATCTCACGCAGGCGATAGAAGGAAGAAAAACTCTCCCTGCCATGAACCTCCAGCGCCACAAACTTGCCATTGCAGCACCCTGAAAGCACCCGACCACAGCCAACTTTGAGTCCATCCGAAAACTTTGAGCCTCTAACCAGCCCTCCGATACCGAGCACCAAGCACCATCTCTGCCGAGCGCTTTGACCCCGGCCCCGGCCGCCAAGCAGCAGGCAAAGCTGAGGATTCGGGGCCTTCTCCTCTGGAGATTCTGGATCGCACAGTAGCAGCGGCAGCGAAACAGGCATTTCAGAAGTTTCACCAGATGTTCCTCCGTGCTTCTTACATCCGTCTCCATCAAATCAGGATTGTGCATGGCATCCTACTTGACAGATTACAGATATTCATTCCAGAGTGGCCACTGCGCGCTGCGTCGCGCCATCTTTTCCTTCTCCTTTTCTCATATCGAGCAAGCTAAGGTGTTACTCTTTGGAGCAAAGGAGGATGAGTGGTGACTTGATAAGGGATTTAATAAGAGACAAAGATCAAGTAGATATCCGGAGGCATTTTCCAAAGATGGAAATGGCTAATACAAGGGAAGACAATTTAAGGTGATTGGAGAAAAGTACGTATGGGGGGGGCGTTCGGGCTGGTGTCAGCAGTAAGTTCTTTACACAGGAAGTAAAGAGTGCATGGAACACCTCACCATAGTAGAAGCAGATACATTCAGGACATTTAAAAAACACTTCGATAGGTATATAGATGACAGGAAAACAAAGGGCTACATAGGAGGAAAGGATTGGATTGATCTTAGAAAAGGTTAAAAGGTTGCCATAACAGCCTGGGTTGAATGTTTTGCCATGTGCTATGATGTTCTATGTTCTATATTTAAACAAGGCTGGATCTACATTAAACCAAATCCATGTATTTGCAGTATTCCCTCCAAGACCAATAAATCTATCCAAGAACTGTAAACAGTAATGAGGCAAAACTTCTATGTTCTCTTATTCTAGCCCTCTTGATACAATGGCCAATGTTTCATTAACCTTCCTGGTTATTTTTAGAGGATTTCCCATCAGTATTAACTTTAGCCTCAGATCTCTGAACTCAAAAGCACATGATATTCAAAGTCATTATCAGTATAATTTTATGCAAATATCATCCAGATTATAAATGAAGGGAAATTATGCATTAGTTGTTTGTTATATTTCTATATAATTTTAAAGTCTAAGTGTGTGGAATCTGTGATCTGGAAGATTAATCCCTCCAGTTATGCTATCTTCAGATGAATCAAACTAAGATGGTGAAAGTATAACACTGAACGTTTTCTGAGTTGTCAGGATTTCTACTTAACCTGTGTACCATTTTATGTATTGCATGTGCCTAGCTTGACAAGAATAATCATCTTTTCTGTTTCTGTGAGCAGAAAAATTTGCAAATATATCATTACGTTTTAAATATCCTCCCAAAATGCTTACTCTTGATTGGATTCTATCCTTTATATCCACTTGATTCTAACCTCTATGTTTATCAATTAGTTATACAGATTTCAGGTATACTCAGGTATACTCTAAAATGATTACCACATGTTAGACAAGGGGAATCTACTTTTCAGCTAGCGCCAGCATGATTATCAGCATCAGTCTGTAGCAGAGAACCAGTCCACTTGTTTGGCTATCTAAATGTCTTTCATCTTTTCTCCTTGTGCAACAAACACTTCAATGAACTTAGGTAACGAGGGTAATGACAGTCCTTTTATTCTGAAGTAATGGAACTTTTTGTTGTATTATATAAAACTTTTAAAAGCTGGTACTGAATTTTCCAGAAGTACTTAGCCCAACTTCTGGCAGCTAATCAGAAAACACAATCCACTTTAGCTACAGCCTGAACTAAGGAGTGAGTTACGTACATGGATTTTAATTAATATTTAAATAATGAACTCTTTATAAGTTTTGATCTGGATATGCAGTGTAACTGTTGTTTAAAAGTATAGCATTTTTAATCAGATTCCAAAGATACTATCAGAGCTTCCTGCTGAAGTGATCTGGAGTTGGAAGGTGAATTATAGAAAACGGGTTGCTTAAGGTATGTTTTTAATTTCAAAGGTTCAAAAGATTCAAAGGTTCATTTATTATCAAAGTATCCAACTTGAACTTTTTCTCAAGGTAGCCATGAAAACCAATAAAGAAAAGAAAGGCAACCCCAGAATCCCACCTCTCTGCACAAAAAAACCAAAACAAAACAGACATATCAAACCCCAGGTTCCTCCTCCAGCACAAAAATAACAAATAGAACAAGACAAAGGTTCAAAAGTCCAAAGAATCGTTTTATTGTCAAAGTATACAACTCTGAACTTCTTCAGTTCTCCAGGTTGCCACGATACCAAGAAAGAAAAGAAAGGCAAAACTGTCAACAACTCTCACCTCCCCGCAAAAAAAAAGAAAAACAGATCAGGTACATCAACCCCCCAAATCCTTCCTCCCACATAAAAACAAACAAAACAGGTCAGGCATATCAAACCCCAAATCCCTCCTCCCACATAAAAACAAACAAAACAGGTCAGGCATATCAAGTCCCAAATCCCTCCTCCCATGTAAAAACAAACAAAACAAATCAGGCACATCAACCCCCAAATCCTTCCTCCCACATAAAAAATTTAAAACGGATGAGATACATCAATCCCACCCCCCAAATCCCTCCTTTCAGACAAAAGGAACAAACAAAAATGGATCAGGCACATCAACCCGAAAACATGCAAATTTCATTAGTAGCATCAGGTAGATGTTAAAATTTCAACTCTTCCCTTCTTTGGACTTTTCTCCCAGGCTTTGTTGAAGATCCCCTGCAGTATGAAACTCTATTCTTCAAATGTAGCTACTTGCTGATGACTCGCATAAAGTCCGGAATCTGAAATCGTCAGGCTCTTCATTAGAGCATGATGAGAGGGCAGACGGTATAGTAAGCAAAATCAGTAGGTCCCTTGCTCGCTTTGAAAACTTACAGCTTAGGTTAATTGTTTGAAAGAGAAAGTTGGCTTCCTTGCTAGACACTTAACATCTTTTAAATCAGTGCATTATCAGTTACAAACTACCTTGCTAACAAAAGATGCAGTGGGTTTACGGTGTCACTCCAAGAGGCAATGCATCACGGATAGTACTCAGTGTGAGGGATATTTTAGATAGTCCTATAATAAAGGAGAGAGGTGGCAAACACAATCAGTGCAGCCATCACCGTACCACACTCTGCAGCGCACTGCAGAAGGATGACCAGGAGAGAATGCACAAGGGGGCAGGATGTGCAGTGAGTTAGCAAAAGAAAGGTCAGGGAAGAATCATTGCCTATTCACAAGAATGTCTGCAGATGCTGGAAATCCAAAGCAACAAAGAAATAAGCTGTAATATCATCAAGTCTGAGGTAGGATCTCGGCCCAAAACATCAACTGCTTACTCTTTTCCATAGATGTCTGGCCTCCTGAGTTCCTCCAGCATTATGTATGTGTTTTTTTAGTCATTCTCTCAGTTTTAAAGAGTTGAACAAGATATTGCCTTATCTTGACAAGCAACAATTAGTTATTCAAAGTCCAGAGTAGAATATCTGTGTGATCCATGCATGATCATTCGCATTTCACCTTAGTGGATTTGTTGGCCACTCTGATAATAATCAGACAGCTTCCAAATCCAACCTAATTTGATGTGCAAGTAAACAGGCCTGTGTGAAATAAAGTTAGCTGTCATTTGTAGGAAGTTCTGAAGCAGCGTTTATCTTTTACTGCAGCAAGTAGTTGGCAAACTTACTCCAATTCTGAAGCTTGATCAGTATACTCATTTTTCATTTTTAAGTCTTTTTATTATTGAAAATTGACAACAAAGAAAAATACATTAATATAATCAAGTCAATATATCAATATGTAGAATAAGAGTCAAACTATTAACCAAACTAAACAGTATATCAATAATAAAAAAACAAAATGTTAAAGCAATTTTTAAAAGAAAGAAGGAAAAAAGAACCCCTAACTAAAACAACAAAAAAACATGATCAGTATACTCAATGTCTGCCTGATCAAGCTTCTCTACCGAACCATTTCTTTGTAACATGCTGTCCCCCTAATAAAGTTTCAGAGTGAGACCCTGGAAAAGGTTAATCACTTCCTTTATCATGAGAGCCAGCTCTCACTGAAGAGCAATATTGACAATCAAATTCACTGCTGCCTTCAATGCACCTACAATAATCTTCTTCAAATGAAGAATTTTTAAAGACCAAAACTTCAGCCCTGGCACAAAACTCAACTGCTGCTCAGAAACCGTGACTCTGTTTTCTCACATGTTTCTGAAAACTGGGTTATCAACAGTAGATAAAATACCACTAATTCAAGAAAAACTGTAAAATTTGCTGGAAGGATATGCAAACCAATGTTAGCATTCTCTTTCAGATCAGCACTCCAGCAGTGAGTTTCACATTAGGGACAAGTTGGCCAGGTTAGGTCTTTATTCATTGGGATGTAGAAGAATGAAATACAAACTTAAAAAATTGATTAAAATTATGAGGCATAAATAAGTATCAACTTGAATCAACACACATCTAAGTTGCTGGTGAACGCAGCAGGCCAGGCAGCATCTCTAGGAAGAGGTAAAGTCGACGTTTCAGGCCGAGACCCTTCATCAGGACTAACTGAACTAGCTCTTTCTTCTGTTAGTCCTGATGAAGGGTCTCGGCCTGAAACGTCGACTATACCTCTTCCTAGAGATGCTGCCTGGCCTGCTGCGTTCACCAGCAACTTTGAGGTGTGTTGCTTGAATTTCCAGCATCTGCAAAATTCCTCGTGTTTGCGTTTTTAAAATCAACTTGAATCAACTTTGCATGCTCGACAGTTGTGGCGGAGCTTGATACTATAATTTCTTATAAAGTTAAATCAAGCATCATAGCCGACCGCAGGGCTTCACTTCCACATGAGCTCAATGCCTTCCATGCTCAGCTTTGTCTGTCAAAACTTGGAGGAACCATCACAAACTACTACAGCCCCCCGATGATTGTGTGATTTCAGTCTCAGAGCCCGATGTGCGAGCGGCCTTCAGGAGGGTGAACCCATGGAAAGCATCCAGCCCAGACGGGGTATCTGGCCAAGTACTAAAGACCTGTTCTAAACACTCTGGCTGGAGTGTTCACTGATACCCTTAACCTCTCCATTCTGAGGTACCCACCTGCTTCAAGCAGGCTCCAATTATACTGGTGCCTAAGGAGAACCGGTAAACTGCCTCAGTAACTATCATCAGTAGTACTTACATCATAGTGATGAAATGTTTTGAGAGGTTTGTGATGAAAAATATCAACTCCTGCCTGAGAAACAACTTGGATCTGCTGCAGTTTGCCTACTGGAGCAACAGGTCCACAGTAGATGCCATCTTCACAGGCTCTTCACACAATCCTGGAACATTTAGACAGCAAAGGTGCATACCTATATGTCAGGATGCTCTTTAGTGACTACAGCTTCGCATTTATTACCATTGTCCCCTCAAAACTAATCAATAAGCTTCAAGCCCTGGGCCTCAATACCTCTTTGTGCATTAGATTAATGATTACCTGACTGGCAGACCACAGTACGTGTGCTTGCAACACTGTATGTCAGACAGAGTGATCAGCAGCACTGGGGCTCCACAGGGGACTGTCTTGTCTTCCTTTCTCTTCATCATTTACACCTCGGACTTCAACTACTGCACAGAGTCTTGCTATCTTCAGAAGTTTTCGGATGATTCTGCCATAGTTGGATGCATCAACAAGGGAGATGAGGCTGAGTACAGGGCTACGGTAGGAAACTTTGTCACTTTGTCACTTTGTCACTTTAAAACTTTGTCAGAATTATCTGCAGCTTGATGTGAAAAAGACTAAGGAGCTGGTGGTGGACCTGAGGAGAGCTAAGGCACCTGTGAGGCAAAATAATGCTGCCAGCGACAATTTTTTCCCCTGTGAGGCAAAATAATGCTGCCAGCGACAATTTGGGATCAATTGCTTGTAGGGTAATATCCCCTTGCCTGTCTATGAGAGTATGTCATGTAATCACCATGACAGCTGAAGTCCAAATTTTGACAGGATGGTCAAATCTGCCCTGTGTTTGTCATCCCAGATGATTTGTGCATCTTATAATTAATTTGGTGTCCTTGTCATCTGCTGTGACAAACTGCAATTCTAGAATAGTGTTGCTTCAGCGCCATGTTTTACAATATTTGTTAACTATGATTAAAGTATGGAACACTTCATAAGCACTTTACCATCTAGCACTGGAAATAGTAACTATGCAGGTTTCCAATATAATCAAGCAAATTCAGAATTAAATATGAGAACAAAGTGCGGAAAGAATCATGGCCTGTTACCTTTAACAGCCCCAATTGACAGACAGTATATTAAGTAAAGCATTACGGTTAGTGACTTTTGCATATTTGGAGCGAAACTATTTTGTTATTTAAAGATGCAGTGAATGATTTTCAACCATTTTAAAAGGAGCTATTTAAAATATATATATATATAATAAATAAACAAATTTCAAAAAGTTTAGTTTGATTGTTTTTACTGGTGTACAAGGAAGGTAGGGCTTTCTGTATAATATTTTGGCTTCATGGAATAGATTTCATACTGCCCAAATTCCCATCCCATATAGCTGGAAAAGCTGTAAGTTGCCCTGTAGGATTTATATGTAATTCAGAGGTTTAAATAGTGCCAGTCTTTCTATTCTCCTTCGGCCTGAGTTTTGAACTGACACCAAAATCCGCCCTCAAACAACTGCTCCTTTTTAACAGCTGTATATTTTTTCCCAAAAATAACATTCAAATCACAATTTTCCTGCTGATTCAGATCCAAAAGGCTCCTTGGTAGTAATTGAAGCAAAGTTTCTGATGTCATGACCGTGGTATATTTATAAATAATTATGCAATTAGGTCATTGACTATGTAACAATCATATTTGCATCAAGTAAAAACCAAATTGATGGAGGAACTCAGCTGGTCAGGCAGCATCTGTAACAAGCAATTGACGGTCAATATTTTGACGTCAGCGGTCCAGCTGAAGGGTCTCATGCTGAGACATCAGTTGTCCATTTCTCTCCACAGATGCTGCCTGGCCCATTGTTGGAGTTCTTTCAACAGTTTGTTTTGTTTTTGCTCCTGGCTTCCACATCTGCAGTCCCTTGTGTCTACATCAAATATTCAATTGTTGCTGTTAGTCTGAAATAAATTACACAACTTGTTCTGATTGTAATGATAATGTCACATTATAAAATAACTTATTTTAAAAATTAATCATGTACAAATACACAACAATCTTAACACCATAAGGCTTTTCACAATAGTCTTATAATGAGCAGTACCAGCCTATTTCTTTGTCTATTCTCAAATATATTACATTTGATTATGATGATATTCTCCAGTACTTGATGAAAAAGCACCACTTGAAAATACTTTTGCTAAGCCACTGGAACATTGCAAATCAATGGCACTGATCATGCAACCCTGAAAAGGGCAGAACTTTGGAAGGAGAGATGGCCTGACCGTTAATGTTCTACAGGTACATTGTGAGCCGCTGATGCTGAGGTACATCCTAGGATGCGCTGGGACATACATCAGTGATGTAACCGGGGGTCATTGGGGTTTCGAGTATTTCAACATCAGACACTCTTGCACCAGTGATCCAGCCAGAGTTTATCAGGACCTGGTCTGTATCCCACATCAAAGTTGCTGGTGAACGCAGCAGGCCAGGCAGCATCTCTAGGAAGAGGTACAGTCGACGTTTCAGGCCAAGACCCTTCATCAGGACTAACGAAGGGTCCTGACGAAGGGTCTCGGCCTGAAACGTCGACTGTACCTCTTCCTGGAGATGCTGCCTGGCCTGCTGCGTTCACCAGCAACTTTGATGTGTGTTGCTTGAATTTCCAGCATCTGCAGAATTCTTGTTGTCTGATCTGTATCCCAGCAGCTTTGGTCCACAGGTCACAGCTCTTGTTCCATGGCCAACTGGAGGCTCACTAGCAGACTCTGTGATGGTTCCGACGGCTCTTTCCTTTGCAGCCCCTGTAATGCCATGAAGGGTAGGTTCTGCACAGTGAGCAGCCAGAAAAATCTCTACACCCCACCTTTATAGGCTTACAATGTGCCCACCACCCCTGTCTCTGGTACTGCTCCACCAGCTCCTGGTATTTGGCTTTCTTACATTCAAATGCGTCCTCAATCTGATCTTCCCAAGGAACTGACGGTGCTGCCATCACCACCTGCTTTGGGGTTTCTGACAGAATGACCATGTCAGCCTTCAGGAGGATGATGCCATGAAGTCAGGGAATTTTAATTGCTTGCCAAGATCGACTTTCAGTCGCCAGTTGGACAGCTTGGCAAACAAGCCTGCTGGTGATCTGGGCTGAGGTTGTGGTTGGTCTCCAGCTTTGACAAAGGCTATGGGCTTTTTGGTTTGGTGGAGTTACCTATTGTTGTTAATGGCTGAGGAGATACTGAATTTGTTTATGCATTGTCAACTACAATAAGAGAGAGAGGAAAGGAGAAAGAGCAGATGCTATCATGAAGTCCAAAGAACCTCAGCAGATCTTTTCAAGGAAGATTCAACATGATTTTGATTCTTGTCAGGTCTCACTGTATTGTGTTGACATCAGTGTGACAGCATCTTAGAACAAGATTCAAGATTCAAGATTATTTCCAGTGCACAAGTGTAAAGGAGAACAAAATAATTGTTATTGCCAGATCCAATGCAGCACAAATAAAACACAAGAAGATAAAGAAGACAGTAATAAAAGATATAAATACATAAGATTACATATATATATTGATTGATTAGATGTACATAAAGTGATGCTAGTACAGGAGTGTCTGTACAAAAGGTGACAGATGGGAAATGATGAAATAGTGGTGGGGGGTCCATTAGTGGATAAAAGTGTTGATCAGCCTTACTACTTGTGGAAAGTAATTGTTTTTGAGTTCAGTGGTCCTAGCATAAAGGATATGCAGTCTCCTCCCTGGTGAGAGTGGATAAACAGTCCTTGAGCAGGGTGGGGTTGGATCCTTTATGATATAGCTGGCCTTTTACCGGCGTATTTCTGTTTGTATGTCCTTGATGGGGTGTAGTCTGGTGCCGGTGATGCACTGGGCAGTTCTGGCTGCCTGTTGTAGAGCCTTCCTGTCCACCACGGTGCGGTTTCTGTGCCATGCAGTGATGCAGCATGTTAGGATGTTCTCTACCATGCATCCCTAGAAGCTCAGGAGTATTGATGTGCATAGTCTAGCTCCCTCCAACCTCTTCAGAAAGGAGAGTCATTGGTGAGCTCTCCTCATTGTGTATGGTGTGTTTTTGAGAGGTTGTGCAAGATGAGAACTTCCAGGAGTCTGAAACTGCTCACAATTTCCACTACTGTCCCACCAATATAAAGAAGGGTGTGAGTGGTGCCAGTTCTCCTGAAGCCAATCACCATCTCTTTTGTCATGTTGCCATTGAGGAAGAGGTTATTTCCCCCACACCAGGCCTCAAGCTCTTCCATGTCCTGACTGTAGGCTGTCTCACTGATGTTACTGATGAGCCCCAACACTGTTGTGTCATTGGCGAACTTGACAATGTGATTACTCAAGTGACAGGAATTCTGCAGATGCTGGAAATTCAAGCAACATACATCAAAGTTGCTGGTGAACGCAGCAGGCCAAGCAGCATCTCTAGGAAGAGGCGCAGTCGACGTTTCAGGCCGAGACCCTTCGTCAGGACTAACTGAAGGAAGAGTGAGTAAGGGATTTGAAAGCTGGAGGGGGAGGGGGAGATCCAAAATGATAGGAGAAGACAGGAGGGGGAGGGATGGAGCCGAGAGCTGGACAGGTGATAGGCAGAAGGGGATACGAGAGGATGTCCAGGAAGAAAGACGGGGGGGGGGGTGACCCAGAGGATGGCCAAGAGGTATATTCAGAGGGACAGAGGGAGAAAAAGGAGAGTGAGAGAAAGAATGTGTGCATAAAAAGGAGCAACAGATGGGGTACGAGGGGGAGGTGGGGCCTAGCGGAAGTTAGAGAAGTCAATGTTCATGCCATCAGGTTGGAGGCTACCCATACGGAATATAAGGTGTTGTTCCTCCAACCTTTCAATCATTCTCCGTAACTTCCGCCACCTCCAACGGGATCCCACCACTAAGCATATCTTTCCCTCCCCCCCTCTCTCTGCATTCCGCAGGGATCGCTCCCTACACAACTCCCTTGTCCATTCGTTCCCCCCATCCCTCCCCGCTGATCTCCCTCCTGGCACTTATCCGTGTAAGCGGAACAAGTGCTACACATGCCCTTACACTTCCTCCCTTACCACCATTCAGGGCCCCAGACAGTCCTTCCAGGTGAGGCATCACTTCACCTGTGAGTCGACTGGGGTGATATACTGCGTCCGGTGCTCCCGATGTGGCCTTTTATATATTGGTGAGACCCGACGCAGACTGGGAGACCGCTTCGCTGAACATCTACGCTCTGTCCGCCAGAGAAAGCAGGATCTCCCAGTGGCCACACATTTTAATTCCACATCCCATTCCCATTCTGACATGTCTATCCACGGCCTCCTCTACTGTAAAGATGAAGCCACACTCAGGTTGGAGGAACAAACCTTATATTCCGTATGGGTAGCCTCCAACCTGATGGCATGAACATTGACTTCTCTAACTTCCGCTAGGCCCCACCTCCCCCTCGTACCCCATCTGTTACTCCTTTTTATGCACACATTCTTTCTCTCACTCTCCTTTTTCTCCCTCTGTCCCTCTGAATATACCTCTTGGCCATCCTCTGGGTCACCCCCCCCCGTCTTTCTTCCCGGACATCCTCTCGTATCCCCTTCTGCCTATCACCTGTCCAGCTCTCGGCTCCATCCCTCCCCCTCCTGTCTTCTCCTATCATTTTGCATCTCCCCCTCCCCCTCCAGCTTTCAAATCCCTTACTCACTCTTCCTTCAGTTAGTCCTGACGAAGGGTCTCGGCCTGAAACGTCAACTGCGCCTCTTCCTAGAGATGCTGCTTGGCCTGCTGCGTTCACCAGCAACTTTGATGTATGTTGCTTGATTACTCAAGTGCTTGGCCATGCAGTCATGTGTGAACAAAGTGTACAGAGTGAGCTCAGCATACGGCCCTGGGGGGGTGGGGGGGTGGGCGGGGGGCACCTGTGCTGTGGATGACAGAGAGGGTGGAGCCATTGTGCATCCTGACCATACGGTCTGTTCATTAGGAAGTTCAACGCCCAGTTGCACAGTGGTATAATTAGATCTAAGAGTAGGAGTTTTCTCACCAAGGTCTGTGGGACCACAGTGTTGAATGCCAAACTGAAATCAAGAAACAGCATTCTGACAAGTGTCCTTGTTTTCTCGGTGTGTCAGGGCCAGGTAAATGACAGATGTTATGGTATCTGTCAATGAACAGATATGTCAGTAAGCATATTGGTGGGTGTCCAGTTTGACAGGAATGGAGTTTTTGATGTGCATCATCAATCTAAATTCTAAATTAGTGATGACACTAAACTGAGTGGAAAAGCAAATTATACAGAGGACATGGAGAGTCTGCAAAGGGATATAGCTAGGTTAAGTGAGTGGGCCAAGGTCTGGCAGATGGAATACAACGTTGGTAAATGCAAGATCATCCACTTTGGAAGGAATAATAGAAGAGCAGATTATTATTCAAATGGTGAAAGATTGCAGCATGCTGTTGTGCAGAGGGACTTTGTGAGTGCTTGTTCATGAATCGCAAGAAGTTGGCTTGCAGGTACAACAGGTTATTAAGAAGGCAAACTGAATGTTTGCCTTCATTGCCAGAGGAATTGAATTCAAGAGCAGGGAGGTCATGCTGCTACTATACAGGGTACTGGTGAGGCCACACCTAGAGTACTGTGTGCAGTTCTGGTCTCCATACTTGAGGAAGAATATACTGGCTTTGGAGGCAGTGCAGAGGAAGTTCACCAGGTTGATTCCAGGGATGAAGGGGTTAACCTATGAGGAGAGATTGAGTCACCTGGGACTATACTCTCTGGAGTTCAGAGGAATGAGAGGGGATGTTATAGAAACATACAAACTTTTGAAAGGGTTAGATAAGATAGAAGTAGGAAAGTTGTTTCCATTGGTAGGTGAGGCTAGAACTAGGGGACATTCCCTCAAGATTCAGGAGAGAAGATTTAGGACAGAGATGAGGGGAAACTGTTTTTCCCAGAGAGTGGTGAATCTGTGGAATTCTCTGCCCAGGGAAGCAGTTGAGGTTTCTTCACTAAATATATTTAAGATACAGTTAGATACATTTTTACACAGTATGGGAATTATGGGTTATGAGGAAAAAGCAGGTAGATGGAGCTGAGTTTACGGACAGATCAGCCATGATCTTATTGAATGGCAGGGTAGGCTCAATGGGCCGGATGGCCTACTCCTGCTCCTATTTCTTATGTTCTTATGTAAATAGAAAAATAACTCAGTGCAAAACATTTGATCCATATAAGCAGAGATTGTATCCTAAGTATATTTTTGTTCACTATGGTTCAACAAGGTTGCTGAAATAAGTGCAATGCCTCCAATTACTGTATAGAAATGACTTGGGCATCGCTATATTATAAGTGAAAGCTAAGAATCATTAATAGCATTTTCACTAACATTCTTTGAGTTAAGTGCGAAAAATTGTGCACAAATTGAGAGTTAGGGCCTAGGAATTAATTTTTTTGCAAAGGAATTTCATGAGTTTCCTCTGGGAGGTTCTCCTGTTAATGTGTATATATGCCATAGTTTGGAGCTGTAATAGTCTCATAAATGGATGAATGCCTGTACTATGGAGAAGCCAGTGATGACACCAAATGTCCAAGCTCTTTCTGCTGAGTCATGTTGTCTGATAAAACAGAAGACAAAGCTTCATGTTGTTGGATGCAAACAACAGGAATTCTGCAGATGCTGGAAATTCAAGCAACACACATCGAAGTTGCTGGTGAACGCAGCAGGCCAGGCAGCATCTCTAGGAAGAGGTGCAGTTGACGTTTCAGGCCGAGACCCTTCATCAGGACTAACTGAAGGAAGAGTTAGTAAGAGATTTGAAAGTGGGAGGGGGAGGAGGAGATCCAAAATGATAGGAGAAGACAGGAGGGGGAGGGATGGAGCCAAGAGCTGGACAGGTGATAGGCAAAAGGGATATGAGAGGATCATGGGACAGGAGGTCCGGGCAGAAAGACAAGGGTGGGGGGGAACCCAGAGTATGGGCAAGGGGTATAGTCAGAGGGACAGAGGGAGAAAAAGGAGAGTGAGAGAAAAAAAATGTGTGTATAAAAATAAATAACGGATGGGGTACAAGGGGGAGGTGGGACATTAGAGGAAGTTAGAGAAGTCGATGTTCATGCCATCAGGTTGGAGGCTACCCAGACGGAATATAAGGTGTTGTTCCTCCAACCTGAGGAGGCCATGGATAGACATGTCAGAATGGGAATGGGATGTGGAATTAAAATGTGTGGCCACTGGAAGATCCTGCTTTCTCTGGCGGACAGAGCGTAGGTGTTCAGCAAAGCGGTCTCCCAGTCTGCGTCAGGTCTCGCCAATATATATAAGGCCACACCGGGAGCACCGGACACAGTATATCACCCCAGCCGACTCACAGGTGAAGTGTCGCCTCACCTGGAAGGACTGTCTGGGGCCCTGAATCGTGTTAAGTGTGGATGTTGTTGGATACACAGAATTAGGCAGTGCAGAGGCACAGCATCTTCACAGCTCCATCAACACGGGTTCAATTCTAACCTCTGCTGCTGTCTGTATGAAATTTGCATATTCTCCCTGTGACTGTGTGGGTTTCTCCCATGTGTTCTGCTTTACTCTCACATCAAAAATAAAGTCTAGCAGGTTATTTGATTATGTAACTCTAATTAGTGCAGGCTGTTGGAGAATCAGGTGGAATTAATGGCTGTTCGTGAGAGGATTGGTTATAGAGAATAAGTGGGAAAATAGAATTCTGTTTAAGGGACAACATAGACTCCATGGGCCAAATGGTCAAAGTCATGAAGGAAGTAATGACCTCTGGAATGAAACAGTAAATCAGAACACACCATAAGTCACAAATTTCGACAGGTGTATAGTGGAGAGTGTTCTGACTGGTTGCATTACTGCTTTTTATAGAGGTTCTAATAGACAGGATCAAAAGAGTTTACAGAATGTTGTAGACGCAGTCACTCCAATACAGGCACAACCCACCTCGCCATCCAGGCGACATCCATCCATCACTAAGAACCAAAACCATTCGGACTTGCCCTTTTCTCATTGCTACTTTTCGGGGGAGATATAGGTGACTGAAAATCCACATGCAGCATTTTAGTAACAGCTTCTTCCCTCTACCTGCACATACCTCAACAGCTTATTAACCGATGAACACTACCTCGCTACTCTTCTTTTGCACTATGTATTCGTTTAGTTTTGTGATTTATGGTAAAGTTTATGTCTTGCATTGTAATGCTGCAAAAAAAAACACGTTTTACAACATACAGTATATCTATGATAATACGTACACTTGATCCTTTCTCTGATCCTGAAATGACATACACCAGCAGCTCTAAAATGGGGCGACTTGGAAGACAGGAGGTTGAGGAGATGACGAGGTGCACAAGGCCCGTGTCTGTGTGCATGTTACACGTGTAAGAGAACAGTCCTTTTACTGGTGTGTAGTTCACCTTCACATCTCAGCTCAGTAATCAATAAGCTTCAAGACCACAGACGTATGGTGCATAGACCTCAGTACCTCTTTCTGCAATTGGATTTTCAGTTTCTTCACTTACAGACCCCAGTCAGTTCAGATTGACAAATACGTCTCCTCCACAATCTCCATCAGCTTAGGTGCACCACAGAGTTGCATGCTTAGCCCCCTGTTCTACTCGCTTTATGCTTATGACTATGAGGCTTAGCACAGCTCCAATGCTATTTTTAAGTTTGCTAATGACACCACTGGTGTTGGCCGAATCAAAAGTGGTGATAAATCAGCATGATGGAGGGAGATTGAAAATCTGGCTGAGCAGTGCCACAACAATCCCTCATTTAATGTCAGCAAGACCAAGGAGCTGATTATTGACTTGAAGAGGAGAAACCAAGAGGTCTATGAGCGAGTCCAGGGGATCAGAGGTGGACAGGGTCAGCAATGTTAAATTTCTTGGTGTTATCATTTCAGGGGATCTGTCCTGGCCCAAGCAAGAAAACACAGCACCTTTCCTACTTTCTTAGAAGTTTGCAAAGATTCAGCATGTGTGTATGTTCATAGTCTTTTGCTACTGTAGCCCATCCACTTCAAGGTTCCATGTGTTGTGTGCCTGGAGATGCTATTTTGCACACCATTGTTGTTTGAGTTACTGTTGCCTTCCCATCAGCTTGAGCCAGTCTGACTGTTCCTCTCTGGCCTCATTCAGAAGGCATTTTTGCCCACAGAACTTCCATTCACTGGATGTTTTTTTGTTTTTCATACCATTCTCTGTAATCCCTAGAGACTGTTGTGCATGAAATTCCCAGGAGATCAGCAGTTTCTGAGATAGTCATAGTACCCATCTGACACCAATAATCATTCCATGATCAAAGCCACTTGGATCATCTTTCTTTCCCATTCCCATGTTTGATCTGGATAACTACTGAACTTCTTAGCCATGTCCGCTTGCTTTTATGCATTGAGTTGCTGCCACATGATTAGTTGATTAGATATTTACATTACTGAGCAGTTATATAGTTGTACTTAATATAATGGGTATGTATTTCTTATAGATGCTGAAGAAACTATATTAAAAGATATTAATTTGAAGGATATGAACTTGAAATACAGTACGTTGACTATTCCTGTTCCCTCTAACCTAATTCTCAACCCTCTAGTCACATATTAGCCTTAATTTCATTGACATCCGGAGCTAGAGATTGTATTTCAAAAGGCATCGCCTCAAAAGGGTGCATCCTTCATTAAGAATCGTCATCACCCAGAACATGCATCTCTTCTTATTACTACCATCAAGGAGGCAGTACAGGAGCCGGAAGACACACTCAATGTTTTAGAAACAGCTTCATTATTAATTTTTTGAGATGCAGCGCAAAATAGGCCCTTCCAGCCCTTTGAGCAACGCCGCCTAGTAATCCTCCAATTTAGTATGAGCCTAATCACCAGTCTTTTTTCAAAGGAATGTAATCCAACATTTTTTTTTCAAATCCAAATTATGACTTCAAAAATGACCAAAAAAAGAACTGCTGATGCTGTTCACCTGAAATAAAAGAAGACAGAACATGCTGGAAATGTTCAACACTTTCAAGGTTGGCCCACAGACTAGGAGATATATATGGTTTGCAAAACTGTGACCATGAGACTTTTGCATCTATATCAGCCAAATGTTAAAAGAATGGGGTTATGTTAATTGGCTTGCATCAAACCAGGCAATAATGCTAAATTACTTGTGATTGAGTTCCAGCTGGCAGACCAGGCTGATATCACTTAGCATATCAAGCATGGTCACTGGCATAGTTGCAGTCATACCTGGATCCATGATGTAATCTGGTCCCTGCCACTCTGTCTTCAGAAGTTTTTAGAACATCTCTGTCAACAGGAGTGTTTGAACATTCAGGGGTGTCTCCCTCTGTAGATATGTAATTCAAAAGAGGCATTGCCAACCCAACATATTGAAGTAAATGATGCCATTATAACAATAGAAACTAGATGAATCACCTGTGGTTCCCTTTGATCTAAAGGGTATAAAATGTGTACATTTTGGGTTGTGAACCTCTACTGAGTGTGTCTGGGATCTGGCTCTCCATCTTCAGAAGTTTTAAGAATATCTGTTGCAACAGGAGTTTTGAACATTCAGAGGTGCCTCGCACTGAAATATGTAATTCAAAGGAAACATTGTCAATCCAAAATATTGGAGTAAATTATTTCATTTTAACTATTGAGATTGTATTGATTCAACTGCTGTTACCTTTGACCTTAAGGGTATCAAAAATTAGATGTGGGCCACTGCTGAGTGTGCCTCCAGAAGATAAATAAAGACTTCTGTCTCACCAGCTTCAGTGTCTCCCCAGTGACTTCGACCACATTCACAAGAACAAATTAGTTAAAATGGCACCTCACTATAGGAAGGATGTGGAAGCATTGGCAAGAGTACAGAGGAGATTTACCAGGATGCTGCTTGGTTTAGAAAGTATGCATTATGATCAGAGATTAAGGGAGCTAGGGCTTTACTCTTTGGAGAGAAGGAGGATGACAGGAGACATGATAGAGGTGTACAAGATAATAAGAGGAATAGATAGAGTGGATAGCCAGCGCCTCTTCCCCAAGGCACCACTGCTCAATACAAGAGGACATGGCTTTAAGGTAAGGGGTGGGAAGTTCAAGGGGGATATTAGAGGAAGGTTTTTTACTCAGAGAGTGGTTGGTGCGTGGAATGCACTGCCTGAGTCAGTGGTGGAGGCAGATACACTAGTGAAGTTTAAGAGACTACTAGACAGGTATATGGAGGAATCTAAGGTGGGGGCTTATATGGGAGGCAGGGTTTGAGGGTCGGCACAACATTGTGGGCCGAAGGGCCTGTACTGTGCTGTACTATTCTATGTTCTATGTTCCTAAAAGTGTATTAAACTTCTTTGGGCTGTAAAACCAATATGGCTTTTTTTTAAATACAGGATTAAATTTAGCCATCATTTGCGTATTAAAGAAAACTGGCTCACTAACCACAACAAAAAAATCTGCTGGAAGAACTCAGCAGATAAACAATATCTAAGGAAAGAAGGGGATTGTCACCATTTGGGGTCGAAACCCTGCATCAAGACACTAATATCCAGTAGAAAAAGAAGTCTGCTACCCCTAAATATTCGGTCATCTATTATTCCAAGCACGTAGCTTTACTCTTGATTGTTAACTACCTTAGAAATGTCCCAAAGACCATTTATTTCAAGGGCAGAAGGAATGGACTATAAATACTGGCTTTGCAAGTGATACCCATGGCTTGTGAATTAGTAAGTACATTTGTTATTCATGTCATTTATTGCCTTGCTCAAAAACTTTTATCTGAGAGCTTCATCCTTGCCTGAAAATCAAGCTTGTATTGGATTTTTCTTTGTCCAGAGCTATTGGGTTGTTGACTGAACAGAATGTACCATCTGTTCCTTTGTACTGCCATTTGTATTCCTGCCACATAGCAAACTGATTTGTGAAGCTTTTTATTTGACCTCTTTTCATGTAGTGGGCTTCCAAATTATTTAAAGCAGCAATTAAAGATAAATTTATAATTTCAAAGTCTTCTAGCTAGATGAGCATATCAGAGTGAAACAATGAAATACTTCAGATTTTACTATTCCTGTAGGTTTTGAGTGTTTTATAAATTCTGAAAGAGGATCAGTCAGAGTACTAAGTTTACACTTCCATAAAGGTTCCCTTGACACGGTTTGGTGAATTACATGATCTGTTAAAAGTACTTAACTACTTCATGATTAAATAGGAACAATGGTAATTGTCAGATTCAATGCAAGTTATTCTTTTCATTTCTTGAAAACATTCTAATTACAATTACTTGTGATATTTAGATCAATGAAGATCTGCTTAAATAGTAAGAAGTCTGCTATTTATACAATGGATGCATGCAGCCTTCTATATAAGGATTATTCACCAATGAACTGAGCTACTTCCCTGCCCAGTCTGTCACATTGAAAGCAAGCTGTCTTTAAACAGTAATCATGGAATAGGAACCAGATTGACTGCACCTCACGGTGCATTTAAATCCTCTGACTATTCAGCCACATGCTTGGCCAAATTTCAGTAGACAAACTGCAGCAATTTACCTGCTCCACAATGTCTACATGAAAGCTATGAAAGCAATGAAAATATCAGGTCTCTTATTCCACAAGTCATTTAAGATTAATTGAATGGCGAATGCAGATTTTACCATTGTGAAAATCTTACAACAGCTGAATGTGTTTTTCCATGGGTCTACCAGAAGTCTTTCTCCCCTGCGCTAACCGCAACAATCTTGTGCCCAACCAATTTGGTCCAGGAGTTACATTCACAACTAAAGCAGGAGTTAATCGATAAAAGGTCTTTATACTGAGTTCACTATGGAAGGCTGATTATCCCAGGCATGGAGTCAGCAGAATAAAACCACAGGGAGACTCCCTGTAGCACTCTACTAGTATGCCCTTTTCAATGTCTTACAAACTCTTTCGTTCTATCTCCTTGGCATAAAGGGAAGCAAACCAGATTGGCTGATTGTTTGATAATGAAATGGTCTCAGGCAGGCTGGCAATGCTGGTATCAGGAATCTTATCCCCAGAATGAATAACAGATCTGTACATCACATTGCTAATGGAGACATCTGACATGATGCTACAGCACGTCTAGTATCTCTTTGGAATTGGACTTGGTTTATTATTGTCACAAGTATCAAGGTACAATGAAAAGCTTGTGCTGTATATGGCTCACACTGATCAATTCATTGCACTGAGGTACTACAAGGTAAAATTTACAGAATGTACTTCAAAGTGTAACAGTTACAAGAGAAAATGCAGTGCAGGTAAATAATAAGGTGGAAGGTCATATTGAGGTAGATAGTGAGGTGAAGAGTCTATCTTATCGTTCTAGGGAACTATTCAAAAGTCTTATGATAGCGGAGTAGAAATTGTTCTTGAGCCTGATGGTACATGCTTTCAGGTTTTTTTTATCTTTTACCTGATGAGATGGGGTTGAAGTGAGAATGTTTGGG
Source organism: Mobula hypostoma (assembly GCF_963921235.1). Lineage (NCBI taxonomy): Eukaryota > Metazoa > Chordata > Chondrichthyes > Myliobatiformes > Myliobatidae > Mobula > Mobula hypostoma. The sequence continues at coordinate 63,821,318 of NC_086103.1, read as the reverse complement.
GTGGCCCCTTTGATTATGCTGGCTGCCTTACTATAAGTGTAGACAAAGTCCATGGTGAGGAGGCTAGCTTCCATTATCCTCAACTCTCTGCAGTTTCTTGTGGTCATGTGCAGAGCGGTTACCATGCTAACCAGTAATGCATCCAGAATGCATTCTCTGGTGTGTCAATAAAAACTAGTACAGTCAATGGGTACATGCCAAATTTCTTCATCCTCCTGAAGAAGTAGAAGCATCAGTGAGCTTTCTTGGCTCTGGCATCTACATGGTTGTGACCAGGTCATGCACTTGGTGATTTTCACTCCTAGGAACATGAAGCTCTCAACCTTCTTAATCTTAGCACTACTGATGTAGACAGGAGAATGTACACTACTTCCCTTCTTGAAGTCAAATGCCAACTATTTTGTTTCACTGACATTGAGGAAAGTTGGTGTCAGAACGCTATGATATGAAGACCATAAGTCATAGGAGCAGAATTAGGTCATTTGGCCCATCGAGTGTGTTCCATTATAGCCCTATCATTAAGTTCTCTATCTCCTTCCTGTACTCCAACTTATTATCATTTGAGGTACAGCCCACTAGGGTGATAGCATTTGCAAAATTTAGATGGAGTTGGAGCAGAATCTGGCCATGTAGTTATGAGTGTACAGGGAGTAGAGTAAAGAGCTGAGGACATAACTTTCAGAGCACCAGTGTTGAGGCTAATCATGGTGTGGATTTGTAGGTGGATTGATGAACAGTATAACACTCTATTATCTTCTTTGCAGACTGACGTCCGTCACCAGCCTAGAGCAACAAGTGCATGTTTTCACTGAGCTGACTGATATGCGCCACATCCCATTCTATAACTGAAGCTGAGAATCAGTCACCTGCTATTTCATTACAGTTTGTCAAAAGCAGAGTTGTTCTCCATTCTCCTGAAAAATACTAAGTACCAGGCGATGTGCACGGTTCTATGTAACATCGTTCTTGGACTCTTTCATGTTCCTTAACAAAGCTCATCAATTATCCCAGCAACTCGATATACATCCCAGCCACGGTCTGAAATCTGCCCCTTCAGATTCCACCTCTCACTCTTCTACTACCTTTTGGGACATTGAGAAAGCACTTTTATTCACTGTCCTTACCCCAGGATCTGGGTGCACAATGGAGAGATAGTTCCTCGTGGTCAAGGTGTCTAACAGTGATGGAGTTAACTCAAGAACATAGATTTGAAGAAAGGGTTAAGAGGTTTATAAGGAACCTGAGGAAGATTTCTTTTCAACTAAAAGGTTATTAGAATCTGGAATGTCTGCCCAAGTGGACGATAGATTTAAAAGCTCTCTATTTATATAGACAAGCACTGGAACTGACAGAGCATAGAAGGGTTTGGACTAGCTGCTGATAAATGGGATTACTGTGGATGGATACCTGGTGGTGAGCATGAAGATGGTGGGATATAGATTGTCTTTGTGCTATTCCATTCTATATTACTCTATGACTCTAAGGATGGCATATCACTGGGCTGCTGCCAACATTAAAAGCCCCTGAGACCAAGTTAATCACGCATTGCCGTATCCTTATTCATTTGTGGGTGCCATCCAATTTAATTGACTATTTCCCTCTTTGCATGGATGGCTCTTAATTATCAATTTTTTTTAGTTAAGATTTGCTGCCAAAATAGCAGCACGTTATTGGAGAATAAACAGTTGTTAGTTTTGTGGGTAGAGCAGATGTGCAGTGAAATATTGATATGCCACAATTGAATTTTAAGTTACACACACAAAATGTTGGAAGAACTCAGCAGGCTAGGCAGCATCTATGGAAAAGAGTACAATCAACATTTCGGGCTGAGACCTTTCATCAGGACTGGAGAGAAAAAGATGAGGAGTCAGAGCAAGAAGGTGGGGGGAGGGGAGGAAGAAACAGGTATGATGGGTAGAATCAGGGGAGGGGTGAAGTAAAGAGATGGGAAGTTGATTAGTGAAAGAGCTAAAGGGCTGGAGAAGGGGGAGTCTGATTGGAGAGGGCAGAAGGTCATGGAAGAAAGAAAAGGGGGAGGAGCGCCAGAGGGAGCGAGGGGCAAGTAAGGAGATGAAGTGAGAGAGGGAAAAGGGAATGAGGAATGGTAAAGGAGAGTGGGAGGGTGCATTTTCAGACGTTCAAGAAATCAATGTTCATGCCATCAGGTTTGAGGCTACCCAGAGGGAATACAAGATGTTTTTCCTCCAACTTGAGTGTAACCTCATCATGACAATAGAGGAGACTATGGATTGACATGACAGAATGGGAATGGGAAATGGAACTAAAATGAGTGGCCTCTAGGCGATCCCACTTTTTTTGGGTGGACAACATATAGGTGCTTGGTGAAGCGGTCTCCGAATCTACGTCAGGTCTCACCGATATACAGGAGGTCACACTGGAAGCATCATATATAGTACATGACCCCAACAGGCTCACAGGTGAAGTGTTGCCTCACTTGGAAGGACTGTTTAGGGCCCTGAAAGGTAGTGAGGGAGGAGGTATAGGGATAGGTTTAGCACTTGTTTCACTTGCAAGGATAAGCGCCAGGACGGAGATCAGTGGGGAGGGATGAGTGGACAAGGAAGTCATGTAGGGAGCAATCCCTGCAGAAAGCAGGAAGTGGGGGAGGGAGGGAAAGATGTACTTGGTGGTGGGATGCTGTTGGTGATAGCGGAATTTACGGAGAATTACGTGCTGGACGTGGAGGCTGGTGGAGGTGGTAGGTGAGGACAAAAGGAAACCTATCCCTGGAGGGGTGGCAGGAGGATGGGATGAGGGCAGACGTGCAAACAGTGGAAAAGATGTGGTTGAGGACATCGTTAATGGGGAAGGAAGGGAAGCCCCAGTCTTTGAAGAAGGAGTTCATCTTCTTAGTTATGGAATGAAAAGCCTCATCCTGAGAGCAGATGCCACAAAATGCTGGAGGAACTCAGCAGGCCATGTAGCATCAATGGAAAAGAATACAGTCAACATCTCGAGCCAAGACCCTTCATCAGGACTGGAGAAAAAAAAATGAGAAATCAAGAGTAAGAAGGTGGGAGAGGGGAGGAAAAAAACAGTGTGATATTTGAGTCATGCCATTTCACCTTCACTTTGACAAAAAAAATCTCATCTCACACTGAGTTATAATTCCATTTTCTTAGGCTTATGTTGAAAATGAATCTTAGGCTTTGCAGGATTGTGGGAGATGCCTATTTTCAGACAAATCATTCATTTTATCCATTTGGATAAAGAAGTCATCAGGGTGAAATTTGTCTTGCATGTTAAACCAGCTCAGGGCCTGACAAACACAATAATTGTTTGTTGGCAAACACATGGTCACACATATGATCAATAACAAAACAATAGTTAGTTGATTTTGCTTCCAGTGTTCATGAATAATGCTGGCAATGCTGGAAATTATTGTTCATTAATAATTGCTCTAAATTGTGGAATTAAACAGCCAACAGCCAACCACATTCCAAGGCATTTCAATTTTCCATCCTTGAGGAATAAGAATGAACCATGTGGGTTTTTACAACAATCCATTGTTACTGTGGTTATATTTCAAAAAAAAGTACTTAATTACTCCAATTTAAATTCCTTAGCTGCCATTGTGGGATTTTGACTCCTGTCTCTAGATTAATAATGCAGGCTCTGGTTAGTAATTCTTTAAACACTAAGTATTTAACAATAACTTTGATGGTCTTGGCTTAGAAAAGAAAGACGGTCAGAACAGCTTGTTTATTCTCCTGAGATACTGTCACAGGATTTCATGCTGACAAACAAGTCTTAATTCAATGCCTCCAATAATCACAAAGCTCCCTCGAACCAACTCTGATGTCAGACTACGTTATTTATTCAAATTCTGGAAGGGATCTTCTAGTCACCACTTCCGATACAGAACCAAGATTAGAATCAAAGGAGAAAAATATGTACAAGGCAAGTTATTTCATCTCCAGAAGAAAATACATTTATTTTCCCTTATGGAAATTCGAACATAGAGGAGTGCAGCAGAGTACAGACCCGATGGCCCATGATGTTGTGTTGATCTTCTAACCTGTGCCAAGAGCAATCTAACCTTTTGCTCCCACATAGCCCTCCATTTTCTTTCATTCATGTCCCGATCTAAGAATATATTAAATGTTCCTCATGTATTGGCCACTGCTACCAACCCCAGTTGGCATTCCATACACTTAACACTCTGTGGTAAAAATCTGTCTCTGACTTTCCCCCATTATTTTCCTCCAATCCCCTGAAAAGTATACCATTTCAGATTAACCCTTTCTGCCTGAGAAAAAGCTCTGGATGTGCACCTTATATATACCTCTTATCATCTTATACACCTCTCTCAAGTCACCTCTCATCCTCTGCTCCAAAGAGAAAAGCCTTATCTCATTAAACCTTTCCTCAGAAAACCTGCTCAGTATAGCCTCTGTTCTAGCCAGTCTGTCCACATACTGCATCGGGAATTCTTCCTGGACACAGCCAACTGATTTTGCCCCATCTAAATCTCTTGCACTAAGGAGGTGCCAATTAATATTAGGGAAACTGAAGTCTTCCATAGCAACAACCCTGTTATCTTTGCACCTATCCAAAATCTGCTTCCTGATTTGTTCACAGTGTCTCCGCTGTTGGGGGAGGGGTGCGATAGTCTATTGAATATTCCCAGTAGAGTGATTGCTCCCTTCTTGTTTCTGACTTCCACTGCACTGACTCTATCATTAATGCCTCTACAACGTCCTCCCTTTTTTGCAGCAATGATACTATCCCTGATTAGCAATATCACTCCTCCATCTGTTTCCTCCCTCCTTGAAGTTTTTGAAACACCCAAACCCTGGAATATCCCGCAGCCATTCCCTGAGCATGTAGTGATCCATGCTCCAGGTTCATCAGCCTTACACCTGATATTTATTGCATTAAAGTGAACACTTACAACTCATCTATCTAACAGCTATTATACCCTATCCACGGTCTATCTTCCAATAAAATCTCTCAGCATATTGCACCTACCTTTACACCAACTTCTCCAACCTCTAACCAATCACTCCAATTTCCATTTCCCCTGCTAACCTCTTTTCAACCCTCCCCAGCAGCTTGAGCAAGCCTGCCTGCAACGACTTTGGTCCCTCTTGAGTTCAGGTGCAAACCATCCCTTTTGTACAGATCATATCTTCCCAGAAGAAATCCCAATGATCCCCAAATCTGAATCCCTGCCCCCGGCACTAATGCTTCAGCCAAACATTCATCTGCCATATCATCTTATTCTTACACTCATTCGCATATGTTTAGGCAGTAATCCTGAGGATCCTACCCTTGAAGTCCTCCTTTTTAGTTTCCTTCCTAGCTCCCTATATTCAATCTTCAGGATGCCATCTGTGGACTAGACGATGTTGTGATGTTGTTGGTATTGCATTGTTTGAATAGGGGCTATTTGATTGGTTAACCCTTATCTACGAATTTGAATGGAATGTTTCTTGTCTCTGTGGTACAATGTGAACCACAAGACTCTGCCACGCATTCACTGGCCACATCATCCTATTCTTCCCTCACTGGCACATGGCTTCAGCAGCAATCAGAGATTACTACCTTGGAGATAATGTTTCTCAGCTTTCTACTGAGTTGCCCAAAATCTCTCTTCAGGACCTCCTCACATTGTCTACCTGTGTCATTGGTGCCAATATGTACCAAGACTTCCAGCTGCTCACTCTTGCTCTTGAGCACGCCATAGACCCAATCCAAGCCATCTCTGATCCTGGCACCAGGATGTTGCTCACCGCCGCTTACACGCAGGAGGGGGACTGGGGAGGGGAATTTGGGGTTCTTGCATTTAACTGTCGTTCATTCTTTGGGGCACTTCTCTGTTTGTGTGGATGGTTGCGAAGAAAAAGCATTTCAGGATGTATATTGTATAGATTTCTCTGACATTAAATTTGACCTTTGAACCTTTGAAGATCATCGAGCTGCAGCTCCAGTTCCTTAATATGTTCTGTGAGGAGAGGCAGCTTGGTGCACCTGATGCAGCTGTCCTTATCTGGGAGACTAGGGGTCTCCTAGACTTCCCACACCCCACAGACAGTACAAAACACTGTCCCTGGAGCCATTTTCACAACACTCCTATGGCTTAATAGATAAGGATGAACAAATAAGCACAGAAAAAGTGGTGTGCCTCAGGGATCTGTTCTGGTACCCCTACTCTTTGTGATTTTTATAAATGACCTGGATGAGGAAGTAGAGGGATGGGTTAGTAAATTTGATGATGACACAAAGGTTGGGGGTGTTGTGGATAGTGTGGAGGGGTGTCAGAGGTTACAACGGGACATTGATAGGATACAAAACTGGGCTGAGAAGTGGTAGATGGAGTTTAACTCAGATAAGTGTGAGGTGGTTCATTTTGGTAGGTCAAATATGACAGCAGAATATAATATTAATGGTAAGACTCTTGGCAGTGTGGAGGATCAGAGGGATCTTGGGTTCCGAGTCCATAGGACACTTAAAGCAGCTGCGCAGGTTGACTCTGTGGTTAAGAAGGTGTACGGTGTATTGGCCTTCATCAATCGTGGAACTGAGTTTAGGAGCTGAGAGGTAATGTTGCAGCTATATAGGACCCTGGTCAGACAACACTTGGAGTACTGTGCTCAGCTCTGGTCACCTCACTGCAGGAAGGATGTGGAAGCCATAGAAAGGGTGCAGGGGAGAATTACAAGGATATTGCCTGGATTGGGGAGCGTGCCTTATGAGAATAGGTCGAGTGAACTTGGCCTTTTCTCTTTGGAGCGACAGAGGATGAGAGGTGACTTGATAGAGGTGTACAAGGTAATGACAGTCATAGTCATAGTCATACTTTATTAATCCCGGGGGAAATTGGTTTCCGTTGCAGTTGCACCATAAATAATAAATAGTAATAGAACCATAAATAGTTAAATAGTAATATGTAAATTATGCCAGTAAATTATGAAATAAGTCCAGGACCAACCTATTGGCTCAGGGTGTCAGACCCTCCAAGGGAGGAGTTGTAAAGTTTGATGGCCACAGGCAGGAATGGCTTCCTATGACGCTCTGTGCTACATTTCGGTGGAATGAGTCTCTGGCTGAATGTACTCCTGTGCCCACCCGGTACATTATGTAGTGGATGGGAGACATTGACCAAGATGGCATGCAACTTAGACAGCATCCTCTTTTCAGACATCACCATCAGAGAGAGTCCAGTTCCATCCCCACGACATCACTGGCCTTATGAATGAGTTTGTTGATTCTGTTGGTGTCTGCCACCCTCAGCCTGCTGCCTCAGCACACAACAGCAAACATGATAGCACTGGCCACCACAGACTCGTAGAACATCCTCAGCATCGCCCGGCAGATGTTAAAGGACCTCAGTCTCCTCAGGAAATAGAGACGTCTCTGGCCCTTCTTGTAGACAGCCTCAGTGTTCTTTGACCAGTCCAGTTTATTGTCAATTCGTATCCGCAGGTATTTGTAATCCTCCACCATGTCCACACTGATCCCCTGGATGGAAACAGGGGTCACCGGTACCTTAGCTCTCCTCAGATCTACCACCAGCTCCTTAGTCTTTTTCAAATTAAGCTGCAGATAATTCTGCTCACACCATGTGACAAAGTTTCCTACCGTAGCCCTGTACTCAGCCTCATCTCCCTTGCTGATGCATCCAACTATGGCAGAGTCATCCGAAAACTTCTGAAGATGACAAGACTCTGTGCAGTAGTTGAAGTCTGAGATGTAAATGGTGAAGAGAAAGGGAGACAAGACAGTCCCCTGTGGAGCCCCAGTGCTGCTGATCACTCTGTCGGACACACAGTGTTGCAAGCACACGTACTGTGGTCTGCCAGTCAGGTAACCAAGAATCCATGATACCAGGGAAGCATCCACCTGCATCACTGTCAGCTTCTCCCCCAGCAGAGTAGGGCGGATGGTGTTGAACGCACTGGAGAAGTCAAAAAACATGACCCTCACAGTGCTTGCTGGCTTGTCCAAGTGGGCGTAGACACGGTTCAGCAGGAAGACGATGGTATCCTCAACTCCTAGTCAGGGCTGGTAGGCGAACTGGAGGGGATCTAAGTGTGGCCTGACCATAGGCCAGAGCAGCTCCAGAACAAGTCTCTCCAGGGTCTTCATGATGTGGGAGGTCAATGCCACCGGTCTGTAGTCATTGAGGCCGCTGGGGCACGGCGTCTTCGGCACAGGGACGAGGCAGGACGTCTTCCACAATACAGGAACCCTCCAGTGTCTCAGGCTTAGGTTGAAGACATGGCGAAGTACTCCACATAGCTGAGGGGCACAGGCTTTGAGCACCCTGGTACTGACACCATCCGGTCCTGCAGCCTTGCTTGGGTTGAGACGTTTCAGCTGTCTTCTCACCTGTTCCGCTGTGAAGCTCACCGTGGTGGTTTCATGTGGGGAAGTGGTATAGTCATGAGAGAAGGGTGGGGGACTGTGAGGAGGGGTAGGAGGGGAGAGTGGAATATGTGTTGGTTGGGGGCCGACAACAGATGGCTCATGCATGGGATGGGCAGAGGCCACAATGTCAAATCTGTTAAAGAACAGGTTAAGTTCGTTGGCCCTGTCCACACTGCCTTCAGCTCCTCTGCTGCTAGTTTGCCGGAACCCAGTGATCCCCCTCCAGACCTCTCTCATGTTGTTCTGCTGGAGTTTCCACTCAAGCTTCCTCCTGTACCTGTCTTTAGCCTCCCAGATCCTGGCTTTCAGGTCCCTCTGTATTGCCCTCAGCTCCTCCCTATTTCCATCTCTAAACACCCTCTTTTTAGCGTTCAGGATGTCCTTAATGTCCTTTGTCACCCATGGCTTGTTATTTGAATAACAAAGGACAGTTCTTGTCGGAACATTGCGGTCCACATAGAAGTTGATGTAATCAGTGATGCACTCTGTGAGCCCATCAATATCCTCTCCATGTGGCTCACAGAGTGTCTGCCAGTCTGTCACCTCAAAACAACCCTGGAGCGCCTCATAAGCCTCCTCCGACCATTTCCTCACTGTCCTCGAGGTTGCAGGTTTACTCTTCACCAGAGGCACGTAGCAGGCTTTTAGATGCACCAGGTTGTGATCTGACCTTCCCAATGGGGGGAGGGGAGAGGAGCTGTATGCATCCTTAACGTTAGCGTACATCAAATCCAGAGTCCTCCCCCCTCTGGTTGTACAGCTCACATACTGCGTGAAGTTGGGCAGTGTTCTAGCCATGGTAACCTGGTTGATGTCACCCGAGATGGTAATGAGGGCACTCGGGTGCTGGGTTTGTAGTCTGGCTATGACGGTGTAAATGATGTTACACGCCGACGTCGGGTTGGCAGAGGGAGGGATGTGAGAGGCATAATGAGAGGCATTGATCACGTGGATAGTCAGAGGCTTTTCCCCAGAGCTGAAATGGCTATCATGAGAGGGCATAGTTTTAAGGTGCTTGGAAGTAGGCACAGAGGAGATGTCAGGGGTAAGTTTTTTTAAGCAGAGAGTGCTGAGTGCGTGGAATGGGCTGCTGGTGGCGGTAGTTCAGGCAGAAGCAATAGGGTCTTTTAAGAAACTCCTGGATGAGTAAATGGAGCTTAGGAAAATAGAGGGCTATGGGTAAAGCCTAGGCAGTTCTAAGGTAGGGACATGTTCAGCACAGCTCTGTGGGCTGAAGGGCCTGTATTGTGCTGTATTTTTTTCTCTGTTTCCATGTTTCTAAAAAGAGAATCCTACCAAATACTTAACCTCACCCAAGCCTGATCTCACCAAAGCCTGATGAGCAAAAGCCACTCTAAGCTCTGGCACACTGAACAGAATGGCCACTCTGCTTGCTCCTGTGCTATTTTATTGGCCTTTCCTAATGAATCCCTCTTGCTGATTGTTCACTCCTCCACTCAGAGAAACTGCCACAAAGTTCTGCCGTTAAAATCTTAATCACCATCCCGATCGAAAGCTAGCTCTTTTTACGCACCCCTGACATCCATTGTCCAGCTCAGAGCTCATAGCTGGATTCACTGGACTTGCTGATTGAATGATGAATCAGAATCAGAATCACCAGCATGTGTCGTGATATTTGTTAACTTAGCAGCAGCAGTTCAATGCAATACATAATCTAGCAGAAAAGAACAAAATAAAATAATAATAATACATAAATAAGTAAATCAATTACAGTATATGTATATTGAATAGATTAAAACTTGTGCAAAAACAGAAACAATATAGATTTAAAAAGTGAGATAGTGTCCAAGGGTTCAATGTCCATTTTGGAATTGGATGGCAGAGGGGAAGAAACTGTTCATGAATTGCTGAGTGTGTGCCTTCAGGCTTCTGTATCTCCTACCTGATGGTAACAGTGAGAAAAGGGCATGCCCTGGGTGCTGGAGGTCCTTAATAACGGACGCTGCCTTTCTGAGACACCGCTCCTTGAAGAGGTCCTGGGTACTTTGTAGGTTAGTACAAAAGATGGAGGTGTCTAAATTTACAACCCTCTGCAGCTTCTTTTGGTCCTGAGCCGTAGGCCCCCCACCCCCCATAGCAGACAGTGATGCAGCCAGTCAAAATGCTTTTCATGGTAAATCTATAGAAGTTTTTTGAGTGTATTTGTTGACACGCCAAATCTCTTCAAACTCCTAAAGAAGTATAGCCACTGTCTTGCCTTATTTGTAACGGCATTGATATGTTGAGACCAGGTTAGATTCTCAGACAGCTTGACACCCAGGAACTTGAAACTGCTCACTCTCTCCACTTCTGATCCCTCTATGAGGATTGGTATGTATTCCTTTGTCTTTCCCTTTTTGAAGTCTACAATCAGCTCGTTCGTCGTACTGACATAGAGTGCCAGGTTGTTGCTGCGACAGCGCTCCACTAGTTGGCATATCTCCCTCCTGCCTTAAGAACAGGACACCACTTGGACAACCAAGCAGCTGCTGCTTAAGAGGTCCCGCTCATAGTCAACAAACTATGTACTGAGTTATGGGCATCAAACATTTAAACTTCGATCAAGCGCGTTACTAGAAACAGCCTCAAAGCTGGATAGATTGACTGCACTGCTTGTAAACACAGACACCTATCCCAATGCTACATTATTCGATTTAGCAGAATAATAACCAACAGGATGCTGTTGAGTTAAGACTACTATCGAGTAGCCATGTTTACATACAGAGTAAATGCTTTACCTGTGTCGGGATTCCTCATGCAGGTGCAATGCACAATGCTGCCTTTAAAGTTTGACACACTTTCGGTTGTTCGTCATGAAGAGTCACAGAGTCATTTGAGTACTTTCTGCCCTTCAGCAGATGATGAATGGTTGAGCAATTTCAGCTTATGAATCATGCTGTAGTTTCACAAACCCAGAAATAACTGGAGTTACTGAACTGTTGTAGGGCGCTTTGCTGACTCAACAGCTTTTGAACAATCCTCAGTGATTTTCTGCTTACCTTGGGAAATTTTCTGTCCTGAGCGAATTATTTCTTCTTGTTGCAATTATGCCTTGTCTTGACTTGTTTTGTGACCTTTGGAGGATCGATAATCGTGCAAATAAAGCACATCAATGTTCATGCTGATCTGAAGCTTCAGATGCCAACAGGAATTCATCCATTATTCGAAACAATGGCTGGTAATTTCCTCAGATGTGTCAGAGCCATGTGATAGACTGTGGAACAGTCATGGAGCCCTTGCTGTAGCCTCATCCACTGATATGAGGAGGACCAGAATTCACTGCGCATATCAATAGCTGTAAATATCTTTTGTGATGGCTTCAGGCCATTGAAAATAGTAGATGTATCTGCCACTATAGGGGTTAGCTTGTCAATACATTGACTAGCAACCCAGTAATCCACTACCTATCTCCTATCATAGGTTCTATTCTCAGTCCTATATATCTTCACTCCCTTGGTCTTTATTGGAGCAAGCTGTGGTATAGCTATTAATCTTATCGCTGCATCACTGTCATCCTCATTTGAGTGACTAGAGGCTGCTGTAGAGTGCATGTCATGTCCACCCTGTAGTTCCTCGGAATTCAGGTGGTGCTGCTGTCTCAGAGGAATGTAGGCTGGAGTCACTGTTTCGGAGAACTGTTCAATGTAGGCTGGAGTCACTGTTTCGGAGAACTGTTCAATGTAGGCTGGAGTCACTGTTTCAGAGGATTGTCTGAGGTAAGGGTTGTCTCCCCAGGAGGAGCATCAGATGTAGTGTCACTGGAAGTGTCACTAGCAAGACCACGCCTTGAAGACCCAGCTGCTCTTGCTCCTGTCAATTCAGTCTGACTTGAAGGTTTGTCCACTTCTCTTCCATTTGATTACTTTTATCATGCTGTTTTTCTGCTCGTCCAGTTAATTCATGAATTTACTCTTTGGGCTTTTTACTGTCTCTATCATGCCATTTTCATAGTTTTTGTAGATTATTGCAACTTATGTGTTTAATTCCCAATTGATTAGCAAAAGTCTTTACTCGCCCCATTAACTTTTCCATTCACTCGTGCATTCGATCAAACTGACTATGCAATCTTATTTTTAACTCACACATTCCAGGTTTTTCCTTCCCTCAGGCATTCCCTGGATCTTACCCATGCCTTCTTATTCCTAATAAACTTATCATCGTTGGTATTTTTCATACAGATTTTTTCATTAATTTTATCAAACTGAGATGTTTTATTCACATAAGAACTCAGTTTCACGACTTTGGCCAATGTCTTGATTAGATATTAATTGAAAACACTTTTTAATACTTTAACCTTGATCTTAAAATATTAGTAGATTGCAACTGATAGGCTGTCCTGCAACCAAAATTTTAATAGATTGTCCTACACCCAAAGTTTAATCAGTTTGCTATGCAATCAAAATTTTATAGATTGTCCTGCAATAAAAGTTTTAATAAATTGCCAGGCAACTGAAATTTCAAAAGATTGTCCTGTATATTCTTACCGTTTGTACAGCTGAGCCTGATATTAATTTCAGCACTCATCTTGATTTCTACAATTGTTCTTTTTAAATAATGTTATAGCTGTTCCTCATTCCAAATTCCATCTGATGATATATTGAAGCCAGATCTAAGTCTTCTCTCAAACAATTTGGAATTAGAGAAAACCTAGATCTGGCTTCAATATATCATTAATTTAGGTGCCAAAAATTCACCACTTTGTGATTCTTCCAAGTCCTTAAATCTTTGCAACCATTTTCACTTACTGCTCCAAATTTGTTGGATTCTGATATTTTTAATCCAAGATTTTTTTGGAAGTTAGGAAAGAGGCACAAAACTTGTTGTTTCTTGATTATTTTGTTGAGCACTAATACAGTGTTCTCCAATTTTTTTTAGCCCAACACCCCTCTAAAGCACTTTCATACTCTCCAACGCCCCCCTAAAGCACCTTCATACTTGCCAATGACCCTCTTAGGCAATATATACTTTCCGGCACCCCCGTAGTGTGAAAACATGTCTACCATATGCTATCATGAGAAAATTTATTCTGCTTTAAATTTTTACTTGTCTTTATGCCTAGTTTACACAGTACCTGAAATACCTAGTTCAACTTGTGACAGCAAAAACCTTAAGTCTCCATGCGTAACAATGTCCAAGTGGTTTCTGCTTCTTGTGAGTATGTGGTTTACTGAAGCCTCTTTCAACAAAGTAGGAAGATGGATATGCTATGAACAGCAGTTTGGCTCTTCTGCAAAGACCAAGAAACTTCATATGACAGTGTAGCCACATATAACAAAAGCCGACATTTTTGAAATCCATTTTTGCCATTTTATCATTTGGAATTTTGATAATTTCTTTTTGCAAGCTCTCTTCCTGTTCTTCCACCTTGCAAGAAATAGACTAATGACCCAGTCTGGAATTTACAGATCTTTCAAATCCTTGAATGTACTCTGAAAATTCTTCTTCAGTGACTGCAGGTATAAGCAGTACGCTTGAAAATCACCATCTGTGAAAGAGAATGCCATATTTTCCATGCAGGGAAACTGTGACAACATTCTTCTCCCAATGTTTTGCTTATATATTTCCAGTTTTCCAATAGAAATGGACACTGTGTGGTAAACCATACATATGTTATAACTGGGTTAACTGTCTGGACACGCCCCTCTGCTGACTGCCCCTGTGGCTCCTCCCACATCACCCTGAATAAAGGTGATTTCACCTTGCCCCTCCTCCTCAGTCCAGGGGCAGACATTCAGTATGGAAGTCGAATTGTACAGCGAATAAAAACCTTTCAGTATTTACCCTACTTCAGTCTTTTGGAGTTATTGAAGGTGCTTCACACTGCACTCTTTACCTACATTAAACTGAAATTCTTACCCTACATTTTCATATTTAGTATGTTCATTTTGTCATACAGATTAGCTAGGTATGCCACACTTCCACTCAGAAGTTCAATCTTGTTTTCCAAGCGCTTGTCATCTTTGAGCAAAAATTCAACCACATTTTCAAAAAGATCAAAGAAATGTTTTAAGCAGCAACGTTTTGACAGCCAACACACTTCAAATTCTCTATTGTTATCTGGGCATAATAGACTAAATATTCTGACATTTAATGGATGAGCTTTAATTTTGCTGATAGTAGATATTACAAGAGTTATGTTTGAGAAAAAGTCACTGGCAGAGGTTTTTGGCTGCGAGATGTTGGTGATGAATTACACAATAATTTGCAAACTCACTTCGAATTTCTTTTTCATAAATGCCACTAAGCTATCATGGTGACCTGTCATAAGACCATAAGACAAAGGAGCAGAAGTCGGCCATTCGGCCCATCGAGTCTGCTCCGCCATTTTACCACTCTCCCATTTAGTCCCACTCCCCTGCCTTCTCACCATAACCTTTGATGCCCTGGCTACTCAGATACCTATCAATTTCTGCCTTAAATACACCCAATGACAGTTGACTCATCCACTTGTATCCCAAATTCTGTTTTTTGTAGCTCTGTGCATAGTTGATATTCAATGTCTTCACTCATTTCATCAATACGACGAGCTACAGAGTTATTACTCAGAGGAATTGATTTTAAAATACTGGTATTCATTTTGAGAATTTCTCATACGGCAGGCTTTATTATTCTTTCACCGATTGTTTGAGATTTTCCACACTTTGCTATCATTTTGGAAATGATATAAGAAGCACTATCGAGGTCATTTTGACAAATGATTCAAGTGGGCAACCCTTTTCAGTGGATCAATCCCCAGTGGATGGGGATCTCCCATCCACTGCTACCAACCTTATAGTTCCCACACCCCGCACTTCCTGTTTCTACCTCCTACCGAAGATCCACAAACCTGCCTGTCCAGGTAGACCCATCATCTCAGCTTGCTCCTGCCCCACCGAACTTATTTCTGTATACCTCGACACTGTTTTATCCCCCCTTGTTCAATCCCTTCCCATCTATGTTTGTGACACTTTGAATCTTTTCAATGATTTTCAGTTCCCTGGCCCCCACCGCTTTATTTTCACCATGGCAAAAGGGATATGCCAATCACCTGCACAGCTCTTGGCTCCATCCCTTCCCCTCCTGTCTTCTCCTATCATTTTGGATCTCCCCCTACCCCTCCCACTTTCAAATCTCTTACTATCTCTTCTTTCAGTTAGTCCTGACGAAGGGTCTTGGCCCGAAACGTCGACTGTACCTGTTCCTAGAGATGCTGCTTGGCCTGCTGCGTTCACCAGCAACTTTGATGTGTGTTGCTTGAATTTCCAGCATCTGCAGAATTCCTCGTGTATCAGTATTAGTGTGGAGTAAACAGAATTACGGAGGCGTGAGAGAGGGAGTGACCAGAATTGATTGGAAAAGAACACTGGCAGGGGTGATGGCAGAGCAGCAATGGCTGGAATTTCTGGGATCAATTTGGAAGACAAAGGATATATACATCCCAAGGAGGCAAAAGTATTCTAAAAGAATACTTGGAAGATCACTACTAATCCCTCCACAATCTTTTCATCTACCTCTTTCAGAACCCTAGAGTGTAGTCCATCTGGCCCAGGTAATTTATCTACCTTTAGACCTTTCAGCTTCCCAAGCACCTTCTCTTTAGTAATAACAACTACTGACACCCCATGACACTATTGCATGTCTGGCATTTTGCTCGTGTCTTTCACAGTGAAGACTGACACAAAATACTTACTCAGTTTGTCTGCCATTTCTTTGACCCCTATTACTACATCTTCAACTTTATTTTCCAGTGGTCCAAAATTCACTGTCATTTCTTGTTTACTCCTTATACTGTATTACTGAAAAAAAAAATATCTTATCCTGGGATATCTCCATATTTGCATCTAACGTTCCTAACAAAGCTATTAAATCTTTCCATGTGTTCAATATAAAAGCTACCTTTCACCTCAGTTCAGATTGTACTATTCCAGTAGGGCATGGTTTATGCAATTACATTTTACATTGCCCTAAATGAAGTAATGACTATAATTTTCCTTGAAGATATCTATCAGCAGACCCCTATCGAGTAAAAATACATGGAACAATACATATTTCATGTGCAGAAATAAAGCCTGTAACTCTCTTCCATGCAATTGGATAGGATCTTGTTATTTAGGGTATGTTTTTCCTGCTATGAGACATACACAAACCTTTATCTTTACCTCCTGAGTCTAGAAGTAAACGAGACATTTCAGAAGATCGTTTTGTATCAATTTTATTCCCATTTTTGTTGTTGCAAGGAGTATGAGAGAGATTAAAAACGTTGCTGCATCTTTAGAAGGGGTGAGCAATGATACTGCTGATGCCTTGGGAAAAAGTAACAAAAATTGTCACCATGTGTAAGATGGTTCTTCAGAATCATATGGCATTGGATCTTCTCATAGCGGTTGGGGATGGGGGAACATGTGAAATTATAGAAAAGAAGTGTTGTACTTACGTACCTGATGGGTCTGAAGGCATAACTGATTTGGCTGAACATATTTATAAAGAAACAGCCGAAATATATCAGTCTGATGGATGGGATTTCTTTGATTGTATTCATTTAAGTCTCAGAAGCTGGGGTTGCTCAATATTATGAGTCATATTATTTGCACTAACATGGTTTATCATAATTTACCTCTTTTTTGCTTGTTTAAGGCTGATCATTTATAGAAAAGTTCAAGCTCACGTAAGTGTGCTGACTAATTAGTCTAATCATGGCATAATCATATGAATACTTAGATGAATATATACCCTTTGATACTTCTGAGCTCATGCAGTTTTTGATTATTTTATACTTGACACAGAAACCACAAGTCTTTCTGCCTCTAAATTTTCAGATGTTGTGATTCTAAAATGTGTGATTTAGAATCAAAGTGGGGGGGATTGTCAGTCTAGACGGTATAATTGTTATTTTCTTTGCATGTTAAAAATTAATTACCTGCTTCCATTTTATATAACTAGTTATATACATGAAACTGTTTATTATATTTCCTAGTGGTCACAGTATGTATATGCAGTTATGCAGTATGATTCTGGAAAGCTCTGGAACCTTCTCTTGGTATTGCAATATTTCAATAGGGGCTATTTGATTGGTTAACTCATCTATGAATTTGAATTGAATGCTTCTTATCTGTATGGTATAAGGAGGCTCTGCTATCTTGTGCTTATTCTTTCCCTTCTGCTATAAGCCTCTGCTTCTGTTACTGTCAGTTTTCGATTTTCTTTATTCTATGAACGCTTAATAGAATGATTAAGAAGCAACACATTTTGTGCCTCTTTCCTGCCAAACATCAAAATCCAACAATCCCTTTTCCCTACCTATATAGCTAGCAACAATATGTACCATGACTTCTGGCTGCTAATCCTCCTCCTTAAGAATGCTGTGGATCCAGTCTGAGACATCCTGAACCTGACACCTGGAAGGCAACATACCACCAATGTGTCTCGTTCATGTCCACAAAATCTCCTGTCCGTTCACCTAACTATTGGATCCCTTAGCACCACCATTCTCCTCTTCTCCCTCCCCCCACCCCACCCCGCCACTTCCCTTCTGAGTCTTAAAGCCAGACTCAGTGCCAGAGACCTGATCACTGCAGTTCTCCCCTGGTGAGTCAACCCCTCTTTCAATAATACCCAAAGCAATATACTGTACTTGTTATTGAAGGGAATGGCCTCAGGGATACTCTGCACTGTCTGCCTATTCCCTTTCCCTCTCCTGACTGTCACCTAACTACCTGCTCCTACAATTTGAGTGTGAGTGCCTCTCTGAAGCTCCTGTCTATCAACTTCTCATTCCCCTGAATGATTTGTAGGTCATCCAATTCAAGCTCCAGTTCCCTAACACTGTCAGGAGCTGCAGCCAGATGCACTTCTCACAGGTGCAGTCCTGAAGGACATTTCACACATTGTGCAAGAGAAGCACACCACTGCCCTAGGATCTAGTCTTGGTGCTCTACCTATGCAATAGTAATAAAGGAAAGGGAATTTGGACAGAAACCTCACCTAAGCATTGCATTTTAATTTAATTTCCAACTTGTTTTCTTTGCCTATGAATCTGTGCCTGTTATTCTATTATCATGAGTGTTATTCCTCAATATGGCAAATGATGCTTTTATGGATTGTGGTGTGATATTTTCAGCTTGTGATTTTGCAGCATTCTCTAGTGCCCTGAAACTTGGAGAGCCATTCTCCATTTCCAGTCATGTTCCAGGATGACATCTGATTTCATGCATTTGCAATTCATTCAAATTTCATGCAGTTTTTGAAGCCTGTTGATAAACCACTGATGCATTAACATCATGCACAATCAAAAGATTAAACTATCCTCACTCTATGCCTGGTCGAATTCAGACAATCTGACACATCGCATTGAAGCTGACTTAATGAATGGCCCCAGATGTTTGAAAAAGCTGCCAATTGGCTACATATAACCTTTTCCCTCTAATTTGTCCCTCCATTTCTATTCTCAATAGAGATTCCTATGATTATTTCTTTTGGTCACCCTTATTCTGAACTCATCACGGCCTCTATTTTCATCTCAGTGATGTGTTTAAAGCGTACCTGAGAATATTACGCTTTGAATTTTCACGCACTTCTCATTATCATGTATTTGCAAATCCTCCTTTCCTCACAGCATCCTCTCACTAACACCTAGTTTCGCACTCTTCAAAATCAAAATCACACTTCTTCCTTCCCTACTTGCTGTTGCTTTTTTTCTGGATACTCCCTGCCGAAACATCAGTATTTCACACCACCACAGCATTGACCAATGTACTTAGCCTTCTTTCTATGCAAGAAAGTTATTTATGTGAATCTCTTTTGTCTAATACGCCAATTTCATAGTGCTCAGTTGGGATGTGAGAATTGGAGGCAGATTAGCTTATTGTTGGATAAGCAGTCTTTATTTTATCCTCAAGTACATCAAGGAAGTATCTGTGTGTCAGTAAGTGAGCTCTTCCTTCCATTCTGCCCTTTCCCTCATTGATATCATATGCAAATAAAACAGAAGAAAAACATTACAGCCATATTCGGGCAAAGTGTCTTAACACAGTTTCAAAGACTGGTTACACAGGACAACAAAGATTTTGCTTCCTGAATACCTTTAGGTGTATCATATGAATTTTGGGCTACTGATCATGAAGATCGCCATGAAATTTCCTTATCACACACCATTTTTTAATAAACTTAGGTTTATTATTTCAATTCATAATTCAAGTCAATTAAAATGTTGCCTACAATGTAAGCTGAAAAGTTTCCTATCTTATCCAGGCATGTTTGGGGATGCTTAGGCAGCGTGGCTGCTGCACGGCAGGACAGGTTTTAGTAATAATTATTGGCTTCAGGACTGTAAGGTTGGAATTTGCTATTACCAAGCACAAAAATTTCTATGAAGGATTTTGATATTTGAGACAGATGCTTCCCAGAATAACTGATGCCAAAATTAAAGAAATGATTTTTGTTGGTCCACAAATCAAACAGGTCATCAATGACAGGCAATTTGAAGAATTTCTAGTGGGACCGGAAAAAATCATATGGAAGGCATTCAAGGAAGTTGTTGAAATTTTTCTCGGCATCTACAAAGCACCAAACTACATGCAGCTGGTTGAAAGCATGCTTCAAGCATATAAAACCATGAAATGTAACATGTCACTAAAGATTCATTTTCTGCATCCCCATTTAGACTTCTTTCCTGCAAACCTTGGTGCTGTTAGTGACGAGCATGGTGAAAGGTTTCACCAGGACATTGCGGTCATGGAGAAAAGATACCAGGGCAACTGGAATCTATCAATGCTGGCGAATTATTGTTGGACACTTAAGCGAGAAGCCTCAGACAGTGAGTACAAATGAAAATCATTAACAAAATATTTTTAACTTAGTTGAACTATTGCAAAGCATCAGCACCATTATGCAATTAAACACATTATATTCAATAAAAGTTAATTTGTTGTTTTTCAAAATTCCTAAGTGATACAAGTATTCTGAAATTATATTTGTGTTCATCTTCAAGCAGTCTATCATAAACAAAAAAATTCTGAGGAAACAACACTTTTGAAAAAATTTTTTGCCAGTGTTATCACACAGACCAGTGACCTGGAGCAGGGGGCAGAGTGGAAGCTATCAAAGATAGCCGATGACACAAAAATAAATGGAAGGGTATGTTGTGATGAGGATAACAGGACTCTTATGAAGGGAGTTTACAAATGGGTGGATAGGTAGTGTAGGCAGGTAAAAACTTCGCAAATAGAATACTTTGCAAACAGCACCTCTTTCACCTTGGGTGGTTGAAGAAGTTTGGTATGGGCCCCCAAATCCTAAGAACTTTCCATAGGAGCACAACTGAGAGCATCCTGACTGGCTGCATCACTGCCTGGTATGGGAACTGTACTTCCCTCAATCGCAGGACTCTGCAAAGAGCGGTGCAGACAACCCAGTGCATCTGTAGATGTGAACTTCCCACTATGCAGGACATTTACAAAGACAGGTATGTAAAAAGGGCCCAAAGGATCACTGGGGATTCAAGTCACCCTAACCACAAACTGTTCCAGCTTCTACCATCTGGGAAATGATACCGCAGCATGAAAGCTAGGACCAACAGGCTCAGGGACAGCCTCTTCCACTAGGCCATCAGACTGCTTAATTCATGCTGACACAACTGTATTTCTATGTTATATTGTTGTTGCACATACTATTTATTATAAATTGTTATAAATTGCACATTGCATATTCAGACGGAGATGTAACGTAAAGATTTTCACTCCTCATGTATGTGGAGGATGTAAGAAATAAAATCAATTCAATCCAATTCAATAAAGTGCAGTATTGTGAGGTCAGGAAAGAGGAATCAAAGGCAGACTATTAATTTAATGAAGATAGGTTGCAAATGAGTGAAGTACAGAGTGATCAAGTGTTCATGTGCAAGAAGCTTAAGATGTTAACAAGGTGGTGCAGGATGCAGTTAAGAAGATAAACGGCACATTATCTTTATTGGAAGAGAGTTAAAGTTTAGAGCTAGAGAAGTCTTGTTACAATTGTGCAGGATGTTGGTGAGGCCACACCTGGATTACTGCACACAATTTCCCCTCATCTAAGAAAGGATTTAGTAGAAATACAAGCTATTCAACAGGGATTCACTGGCTGGGAAGGATGCCTGATCACAGCAGCCTAAAGAAGCTGAATCTATATTCTTTGCAGTTTTAAAAAAAATTAGGGTAATCTTAATGAAATATATAACATCCAGGGGATGGGCATGACAGGGTAAGATTTTGAAATGTTTCCTCTGATGCAGTAGTCTCAAACAAGGGGATATTGATATAAGATGAGAAGGCAATCACTTAAAACTGATGTGTGGAGAAATTTGCTCTGACAGAGAATTGTGACACTGGAATTTTCTAACACTGAGAGTTGTAGGAGCCAAAACACTATTCAAAGTGGAGGAAGATAAATATTTGAATGGTTGGGGAACTGGGGAACTGACAGAAAAAGTAGTCATGCTTGGGGCAGATTAGTCATGATCATAGTAAATGGTGAGACAGGTTTGAGGGGCCACCCCTGCTTCTGCTTTCTTATGTTCTTTACATCTTTTTCAGCATTCTAGATCTAAGCATTGGATTCCAGACTTTAGCCACAGACCCACTATCTAATCTATTTTCCTTACATGTCTAACCAGTCCCCAGCTTTACATGCTTTCATGTTCCTCACATTTCACTGACTTTCTAAATAATTAACACACTTTCTGATTCTTTAGTATCTCTGCATCACTTACCCAGGGTGATTTGTTATGATCCCCGCAGAGTTTGTGTGCATTTGGTTTTCCTTCCCTCCTGCCTCTCTAACAGTGTGTGTGCCTGACTGACTCAGTGTTGAAAAGCAAATCATTCTTGGGACATTGATTAACCTCTTGACTCCTCACCGTGCCAGCTGACCAGATGTGAATTTCTTGTATTTTTAGGGCTTGTTTCAGATTTCCAGCAATTGAAGTTGGTTTTTCTGCATTTTTGATGAATTCCAATAGCTTTTTTAGACAGCACTTCTGATTCATTTATTAGTTCTGTTCCAAAATTCCAGTCACCCAAATTAGAAAAGGAAATGAGAATTCCAAAACATAACTGAAATTTCTAGGATGAAGATAAAGAAAACATAATTGAGACAAATTCACATTTTATCTCAGAAGTTACTGAAACAGCATGGTTAAATGTAAAATCATTTGTCCATAGAGAAGTTATATTGTTCCTCTTCTAATTCTTTTAATTCTACATTACAAACATTGCAAATGATGTAAATGTGCTCACCTGTCAATAATATCATCCCATCATCACTCTTTAGAGACTAACAGTCTTGCTGTGCCTTTCTGGTATTTTATGTTTCACTTATTTTTGTTTATTATTTCTGCCCAGAATGAAAGACCATTAATTATTGTCTAACACCCTTTGCCTCTGGAAACATATGGCCTGTCAGCCATTTCAGAGCATACTGAAACCTAACAATATTAGTTGATTGGGAGAAACTTACTGTATGGGACGATTATAAAAAATTATGGTTCGTCCATAAAACCAGGACGCACCAAAAGAGTCAGACTAGTTATGCTCACAGATATCGATTTTTCAGATGACATAGTCCTGCTCTCTGACCAGATGAAGGAAGCACAGCAGTGGAAATTGAGTGCCATAAAGTTGGACTTCACCTAAACGCTAAAAAGACAGAGTACATGGCGTTTAACTGCGACGAAGGTACTCTCAAGACCATAAAGAATGATACCATTAAGAAAGTCTTTGATTACAAGTACCTTGAGTCAAGAATGATGAGTTCGGAGAAGGACATAAAGATACAGAAGACGTTGGCATAGACGGCTATGAACGACATGAAGGAGATCTGGAAGTCGAACCTGACCAGAGGGCTTAAAAAGAGGATTTTCATAGCAGTCATAGAGTCCATTCTCACGTACGGATGCGAGACATGGACACTCACCAAGACTATGTGAAAGTCTCTAGATGGTTGCTATACTCGAATGCTCCGAATGGCTCTTGACATGAGCTGGCAACAGCACATGACGAACATCGAGCTCTATGACGGCCTACCGATGCTCACCACTAAAATCGAGGTGAGAAGATTGCATCTAGCAGGGAACTGTCTACGCCACCCCGAGCTACCTCCAGCCTAGTCATCATATGGGAGCCCAAGCACGGGAGGATGAACCCTGGGCGCCCTCCCAAGACTATGGTCAACACGCTCCTAGAAGACAGCAGCGTGGTTAATGTAGATGAACTGAACACACTGATGAGGGAGAGGGAGAAGTGGAGAGTCCATCATCTTGCCCGACACTGGCTCCCTAGGCCTGAGTCAAAGTAGTAGTAGTAGGACTGTATGGGTCCTACCCAGTTACAGATGCCTTATTTTATGGACAACCTGTTCACATGAGGGAGCGTTTGGGAGTCTGGAAGGAATAATGCGATGGATTTGCAAGTTGCTGCGGGCCTGGAGGCATCTTCTACCAGGTGAGAAGGGGCCATCTTTATGTGGTTTCTCTCCTTCAAGCCTTGACAATCTGGAGCCGGGTCAGGCTGAGCAGAGCCAGGAGCACCGAACAGACTCATCCACTCACTCATCAAGACAGTGAAGCCAGGTGGTGGTTGTTTTTCCAGTGCCTGCTCACTCTCCTGTCCCAGCTGCATCAGTGATCCTCTTTCACAGACTTGCTTTCCTAATTACAAACAGTTTGGATTATGAGCAGTTCTCAGGAACACACACAAAATGCTAGAGAGACTCTATTGAGGAAAACAAAACAGTCAAAATGTCAGGTCCTAATCGACAGTTTTGGCTCAAAATATTGACCATTTATTCCTTTCCATAGATGCTGCCTGACCTGCTGAGATCCTCCAACATTTTGTGTGTGTGTTGTTTAAGATTTCCAGCATGTGCAGAGTATCTCCACCTGCCCAGCAGTAGCTCCAAAAAGATGGCCAGGCCTGGATGGTGGGGATCTTTGATGATAGCCCTTTTGAAGCAGCATCTCCTGGAGATACTGCCAGTGGTGGGAAAGGATGTGTCCATGATGTACTGGGCAGAGTCCACTACTCTTTGCAGGCTGTTACATCCCTTACATTCAAAATGCTGTACTAGATCATGAGGCAACCAACAGGGATATTTTCAAAAGTACAACTGTAGAATTTTGTTGGAGTTTTCAATGACGAGCTGAACTTCCTTAACCTCCTAAGAAAGTAAAGACGCTGGTGCATACCTATATGCAGAGCCCAGAGCAGGTTATACAATATGTAAGTACCCAGCAAATTAAATCCGCTGCCTCTCTTCACTGCCAATGCCTAATGTGGACCATAAGACCATAAGATATCATAGCAAAATTAGACCATTCAGCCTAACAAATCTGTTCTGCCATTCCATCATGGCTGATTTATTATCCCTCTCAACTCCATTCTCCTGCCTTCTCCCATAACCTATGATGCCCTTATTAATTAAGAACTTGGAAGCCTCTGCTTTAAGTATACCCAATAACTTGGCCTCCTCAGCCATCTGTGGCAATCAATTCATCGGAATCACCACACTCTGGCTAAAGAAATTCCTCCTCATCTCTATCCTAAAGAGACATCCTTCTTTTCTGAGGCTGTGCCCTCTGTGTGAAACTCTCCCACTAGAGAAAAACTCTTCTCCACATCCACTCTGTATAGGCCTTCTAATATTTGATAGTTTTTAATGAAATACCCCCTCATTCTTCTAAATTCTAGTGAGCACAGGCCCAGAGTTGTCAAACGCTCCTCATATGTTAACCCTTTCATTCTCAAGATCATTTTCATGAGCCTCATTTGGATTACCTTCAATGCCAGCATATCCTTTCAGAGATAAGGGCCCAAAACTGCTCACAATATTCCAAGTGCGGTCTGACCAATGCCTTATAAAGCCTCAGCATTACATTCTTGCTTTTATGTTCTAGTCCTCTTGAAATGAATGCTAATATTGGATTTGCCTTCCTTACTATTGACTCAATGTGTAAATAAACCTCAGGGAATCCTGCATGAGGATTCCCAAGTCCTTTTGCACCTCCAGTTTCTGAATTTGCTCCCCATTTTATAAATAGTCTATGCTTTACCAAAGTACATGACCATACACTTCCCTACACTCTATTCCATTTGCCACTTCTTAACCTATTCTTCAAATCTTTCCAAGTCTTTCTGCAGCCCCCCTGATTCCTCAAACCTACTTGCTCTTCCACCTACCTTTGTATTCTCCACAAACTTGGACACAAAGCCAACAGTTCTGCAGTCCAAAACATTGATAAATCACAGGAAAATAAGTGACAACAAGAAGTCCCGACTGTGAATTCTGCAGAACACCATGAATCACTGGCATCAAAACAGAAAAGGACCTCTTTATCCCACTTTTTGCCTCTACCTGTCAGCCTATCTTCTATCCAAACTAGTATCTTTCCTGTAATACCATGGGCTCTTATCTCGTTTAGCATCCTCATATGTGGCACCTTGACAAAGGCCTTTTGAAAATCTAAGTAAGCAAGATCAACTGACTCCTCTTTGTCTATCCTGCCTGTTATTTCCTCAGATAATTCCAACAGGCACAATTTCCCCTTCAGAAACCATGCTGACTTCAACCTATTTTATTATGGGCCTCCAAGCACCCCACAAGCTCATCCTTAATAAGGGGCTCCAATATCCTACCAACCTCCAAAGTTAGGCTAACTGGCCTGTCTTTTGTCTCCCTCTCTTGCTAAAAGGTGGAGTAATATTTTCTATTTTCCCATCCTCCGGGAACATTCCAGAATCCAGTGATCCTTGATAGGTCACTACTAATGCCTTCACAATCTCTTCAGCTTCCTCTCTCAGAACCCTTGGGTGTAGTCCACCTGGTTCAGGTGACTTAACTACCTTCAGACCGTTCAGCTTCCTAAGCACCTTCTCCCTGGTAATGACAACAACTCTCAATTCTGCCCTCTGACACTCTCAAATGTTTCACCCTGTTCGTGTCTTCCACAGTAAACACTGATGCAAAATACTTACCTGTCATTTTTTTGTCTGCAGTTACTACCTCTCAATTTCCAGCAGTCCAGTATCCACTCTCTCCTCTTTATATCGTTGAAAAAACTCTTTTAGTATCCTCTTTTATATTATTGACTAACTTAACTTCATATTTCATCTCTACTTTCCTTATTGTTTTTTTTCAGTTGCCTTCTGTGTTTTTAAAACTTCCCAGTCCTCTAACTCCCCACCATTTTTTGCTATAGGACATGACCTCTGCCTTGCTTTTGTGGTGTCTTTGATTTTCCTTGTCAGCCAATGTTTTCTCTTCCTTCTTTTAGAATATATATATACCCTGAAGCTTCTGAATTACTTCTAGATTCCCCAGCCATTGCTGTTCTTCCGTCATCTCTGCTAGTGTCCCTTTCAAATCAACTTTGTCCAGCTCATATAGTCATAGAGTCATAGAAGCCTACAGCACAGAAACAGGCTCTTTGGCCCATCTAGTCCATACCAAAGTCTTAATCTGCTTAGTCGAATTGACTTGCACTCAGACCACAACATAGAAACAAACCCCTTGGCTCATTAGTCCATGCCGAAGTCTTATTCTGCCTAGTCAAATCGATTTTCACCCAGACCACAGCACTCCCATACATGTACCTATCCAAACTTCTCTTAAATGTTCAAATTGAACCCGCATTGTTACGTACCCCGTAACTGGGTTGCCAAACCAGCAGAAATGGATCACTCAGTTGGAGTCTGGATTACTAGAACTAAGAAAGTTTTATTAAAGAAACAAGCAACACAGTAATCGAAAGGATAATAAATGCAACAGTTCAGCAATGATAAACACACATGTGTACAGAATTAAGATAACAGCATCAATCAAGCTCTATCGTTGTCTAGGGGTAAATGACCAATTTCAAAGTGACACAAAGTTCAGTCCAATTTAGTTCAGTTCGCAGTAATCATTGCCATGGCGATGGACAACGTGGGGAGAGGGAGAGAGAGAACGACTGATCATTCAGAACGGCTTCCTCTCACAGACCGGCGATAATTGCTCACAAGCAGCTTTCGGGCGATCCTTTGTGATGTCACCTGAGGTCACCGACTGTTACCCCTCCTCCAGATGCGGTCGATCCTCTGCAGTGAACCCGGCACCCAAGCGAGGGTGGACACACACCGGGTTCCCGCTGATCGTACCTTTCCACCCTGTGCGTTTAAGGCTGATCCCCCGATCAGCCGTCCAAGAGCTTTCCACCGACTTGTGAGAGGCGCACCGCTTCCAGGGTCTCGTTACCTCGGGGTGTCGTGTGTGTCCTGCCTTAGCGAACCTGTCCCTTTTTATCCCCCTGCTGGGGTATCGCCTGTCCATCACTTCGAACAGTTCAGGGTTCAAAGGGGGAGCCGCTCCAGACAGCTCTCTCTCCCGTCCTTTCATTACACATCTCCAGATCGCCTGTCCATCACTTCAAACAGTTCAGGGTTCAAAGGGGGAGCCGCTCTTGACAATATTCAGACTGATGGCTCCTTTATTAACACCTCCAAATGCTGCTTCATTGTGTGCCTTATCTCTCCTTCCCCTGAGGACAGGTGGCAGACCAACTGCTGATGCCACTGGTGCTATCCCAGGCCAGCAAACATCTTAATTTATGTGTATTCTCGACACAGCATCCACCACTTCCTCTAGACACCTCATTCCACACTCCCACCACCTTTTGAGTGAAGATGTTCCCCTCATGTTCCCCTTAAATATTTCACCTTTCACCCTTAATCCATGACCTCTAGTTCTAGTCTCATCTGATCTCAGTGGAAAAAGTCTGCCTGTATTTGCTCTATCTACAACCGTATATCCCTCACAATTTTGCATACCTCAATCAAATCTCCCCTTATCAGAATCAGATTTAATATCACTGGCATACGTCATGAAATTTTTAACTTTACGGCAGCAGTACAATGATGTACATGATAATTAAATATAGAGGAAAAGACTGAGTTACATTAATAAATATGTCTATTTAATAGTGAAGTTAAAATAGGTAGTGCAGAATAACAGAAATAAAGTCGTGAGATAGTGCTGATGAGGTCAATGTTCATCTAGAAATCAGATGGCAGAGGGGAAGAAGCTGTTCCTGAATCACTGAGTGAGTGCCTTCAGGCTTCTGTACCTCCTTCCCAGTGGTAACAGTGAGATGAGGACATGTCCTGGGTGGTGGGGATCCTTAATGATGACGCCACTTCTTGGAGATGTCTTGGATACTATGGAGGCTGGTTCCCAAATTTCTGCAACTTATTTCGATCTTGTATAGTAGCCCTTCCCCCCAACCACACCTCCATACCAGACCTTGATGCAGCCAGTCAAGATGCTCTCCATGGTACGTTTGCAGAGGTTTTTGAGTGTTTTAGTTGACAAACCAAATCTCCTGAAACTCCTAGTAAAATATAGCTGCTGTCTTGCCTTCTTTATATCTGCCTCAGTATGTTGGGACCAGGTTAGTGCCTCAGAGATATTGACTCACAGGAACTTGAATTTGTTCACTCTCTCCACTTCTGATCCCTCTATGAGGATTGGTTTGCGTTCCCCTGTCTTACCCTTCCTGAAGTCCACAATCAGCTGTCTGGTCTTGCTGACATTCAGTGCAAAGTTCTTGTTGCAACATCAGTCAACTAACTGGTATATCTCATACCTGTACACCCTTTCATCGCCATCTGAAATTCAGCCAACGATGGTTGTATCATCAGCAAAATTATAGATGCAGTCTGAGCTATGCCTAGCCATACAGTCATGGGTGTAGAGAGAGTAGAGCAGTGGGCTAAGCACACATCCTTGAAGAGCACCAGTGTTAATTCTCAGCAAGGTGAAGATATTATTTCCAATCCGCACAGATTGTGGTCTTCCAGTTAGCAAATCAAGAATCCAATGGCAGAGGGAGGTACAGAGGCCTGGGTTCTGTAGCTTTTCAATCAGGACTGTAGGAATGATGCTGTTAAATGTTGAGCTATAGTCAATAAGCAGCATCCTGGCATGGGTATTTGCATTGTCCAGGTGATTCAAGGCTTTTTGCCGCCTGCTATCTGGGACTATAGGAGTCAATCGGGACTTGGAGACTTTTCTTTTTCGTGCTCATGGTCTGTTCTTTCTTAAATTATGGTATTGTTTTGCACTGCTGTAACTATATGTTATAATTATGTGGTTTTGTCAGTGTTAGTCTTTGGTTTGTCCTGTTTTTGTGTGGTATCACCCTGGAGGAACATTGTATCATTTCTTAATACATGCATGCATTTCTAAATGACAATAAACGAGGACTGAGTGTCCTCATAATCTAATCTAATCTTTCCTGCAGGTAGGTGACCAAAACTGCACTTAATACTCCAAATTAGGCCTCACCAATGTCTTATACAACTTCAACATAGCACCCCAGCTCCTGTATTCAATACTTTGATTTATGAAGGCCATTGTGTCAAAAGCTTTCTTTACAACCCTATGTACTTGTAATGCCACTTTTAAGGAATTATGAATGTGTATTCCTAGATCCCTCTGTTCTGCCACACTCCTCAGTGTCCTACCACTCACTGTGTAACTTAGCCTGGTTTGCTATTCCAATGTGCATCACCTCACACTTGTCTGCATTAAATTCCATCTGCCATTTTTCAGCCTATTTTTCCACCTGATCCAGATCCCGCAGAAAGCTCTGATAACCTTCATTACTGTCTACTACACTCCCAATCTTGGTGCTATCCGCAAACTTGTATATCCAATTTACTACATTATTCAATAATTAGATAACAAACAACAACAGACATAGCACTGATCCCTGAAACACACCACAAGTCACAGGCCTCCAGTCCGAGGGGCAACCACTTACTACCACTCTATGGCTTCCCTCACAAAGCCAATTTCTAATCTGATTTACTAACTCAATTTGAATGCCAAGCAGCTGAACCTTCTTGACCAAACTCCTATGTGGGACCTTTTCAAAGCCTTGCTAGAGTCCATGTAGACAACATCCACTGCTTTGCCTTCATCAGCTTCCTCTCTCACAAGCTCCTCTCTCATGCCTCTATAGCTCCCTTTACTCCATTGTAATACTGATGCATTTTAATTTAGCTTCAGCCTCTCAAACTCTCGGATGACATCTATCACATTATAATCACTGGCTCCAAAGGGTTCTTTTGCATTAAGCTCTCTAATCAAATCCACTTCATTACACAACACACAATCCAGAATTGCCCCTCCTCCAGTGGGCTCAAACATATGGTGCTCCAAAAGCTATCCCATAGGCATTCCTCTAATTCTTTCTTTTGGGATCCACTGCCAATGTGATTTTCCCAATCTACCTGCATATAGAAATCCCCATGACTTTTGTAACATTGCCCTTGTTACATGCCTTTCCTGTCTCCTGTTGTAATTTGTACTCCACATCCTGGCTACTGTTTGGAGGTCTGTATTTCACTCCTATCAGGGTCTTTTTAACCCTGCAGATTCTTAACTCCACCCACAAGGATTCTACATTTTCCGATCCTATTTCACTTCTGTCTGAGGATTTGATTTCATTTTTTACCAACTGAGCCACCACAACACCTCTGCTTACCTGCCTGTCCTTCCAATACAATATGTATCCTTTTATGCTCATATCTCATTCATGATCTTCTTTCAGCCGTAACTCAGTGATACCCACATTACACTTGCCTACTTCTAACTGCATACAAGATCATCCAGCTTATTCATATACTGTGTACATCAAATTTAACACCTTCTATCCAGTATTCATTACGCTTTTCAATTTCGCCCCCATGTTACCAGAAGTTAAATTACTATCCCTTTCTAAACTTCTTGTCTCTTTATTTATTTTGGAGACTTTTGTAACCTCTTCCACACGCTTCTTCCCTTTTACTTCATCCTCAACTCCCCAAACTGTTAAACAATATTTCCCAATCTGTTAGACTGGCACCTGTCCGCCTCCCCCTTTCCCTTCCTAAAGTCAACAATCTGAAGAGTCTGAAGTCAACAGTAGGCTCTCTAATGTTGCTAACACCGAGAAAGCAGGTGTTTTTGCTGCACCACTTAAACAGGTGTCCTATCTCCCTCTGCTACGATGACTCATCAATGCCCCCGATTTATCCAACAAAGCAAGTGTCATTGGCAAATATGAATGGCATTGGAGTTGTGCTTAACCACGCATTCGTGTGTGTATTGGGAGTAAAGCAGGGGTTAAGCAGAGCCTGGAGGTACACTTGTGTTGATGATTGAGGAGAGAATATTGCTCCCATTTATCTCTGTTGAGGTCAGTTTATGAGAAAGTCAAATTTCCAGTTGCAGATGGGTTATTATGATAACCACCACAAAAGTTGGTGATGTTGTAGATAGTGTTGAGGATTGTCGAAGTTTACAGAGAGACATTGATAGGATGCAGAAGTGGGTTGAGAAGTGGCAGATGGAGTTCAACCCAGAAAAGTGTGAGGTGGTACACTTTGGAAGGACAAACTCCAAAGCAGAGTACAAAGTAAATGGCAGGATACTTCGTAGTGTGGACGAACAGAGGGATCTGGGAGTACATGTCCACAGATCCCTGAAAGTTGCCTCACAGGTAGATAGGGTAGTTATGAAAGCTTATGGGGTGTTAGCTTTCATAAGTCGAGGGATAGAGTTTAAGAGTTGCGAGGTAATGATGCAGTTCTATAAAACTCTGATTGGGCCACACTTGGAGTACTATGTCCAGTTCCAGTCGCCTCACTATAGGAAGGATGTGGAAGTATTGGAAAGGGTACAGAGGAGATTTACCAGGATGCTGCCTAGTTTAGAGAGTATGGTTTATGATCAGAGATTAAGGGAGCTAGGGCTTTACTCTTTGGAGAGAAGGAGGATGAGAGGAGACATGATAGAGGTGTACAAGATAATAAGAGGAATAAGGTGGAATAAGATAATAAGGTGAATTGATTATGGGGAGCAAGGACATGGCAGACCAATTGAATAATTACTTTGGTTCTGTCTTCACTAAGGAGGACATAAATAATCTTCCAGAAATAGTAAGGGACAGAGGGTCCAGTGAGATGGAGGAACTGAGCGAAATACGTGTTAGTAGGGAAGTGGTGTTAGGTAAATTGAAGGGATTGAAGGCAGATAAATCCCCAGGGCCAGATGGTCTGCATCCCAGAGTGCTTAAGGAAGTAGCCCAGGAAATAGTGGATGCATTAGTGATAATTTTTCAAAACTCGTTAGATTCTGGACTAGTTCCTGAGGATTGGAGGGTGGCTAATGTAACCCCACTTTTTAAAAAAGGAGGGAGAGAGAAACCGGGGAATTATAGACCGGTTAGCCTAACGTCGGTGGTGGGGAAACTGCTGGAGTCAGTTATCAAGGATGTGATAACAGCACATTTGGAAAGCGGTGAAATGATCGGACAAAGTCAGCATAGATTTGTGAAAGGAAAATCATGTCTGACGAATCTCATAGAATTTTTTGAGGATGTAACTAGTAGAGTGGATAGGGGAGAACCAGTGGATGTGGTATATTTGGATTTTCAAAAGGCTTTTGACAAGGTCCCACACAGGAGATTAGTGTGCAAACTTAAAGCACACGGTATTGGGGGTAAGGTATTGGTGTGGGTGGAGAATTGGTTAGCAGACAGGAAGCAAAGAGTGGGAATAAACGAGACCTTTTCAGAATGGCAGGCGGTGACTAGTGGGGTACCGCAAGGCTCAGTGCTGGGACCCCAGTTGTTTACAATATATATTAATGACTTGGATGAGGGAATTAAATGCAGCATCTCCAAGTTTGCGGATGACACGAAGCTGGGTGGCAGTGTTAGCTGTGAGGAGGATGCTAAGAGGATGCAGGGTGACTTGGATAGGTTGGGTGAGTGGGCAAATTCATGGCAGATGCAATTTAATGTGAATAAATGTGAAGTTATCCACTTTGGTGGCAAAAATAGGAAAACAGATTATTATCTGAATGGTGGCCGATTAGGAAAAGGGGAGGTGCAACGAGACCTGGGTGTCATTATACACCAGTCATTGAAAGTGGGCATGCAGGTACAGCAGGCGGTGAAAAAGGCAAATGGTATGCTGGCATTTATAGCGAGTGGATTCGAGTACAGGATCAGGGAGGTACTACTGCAGTTGTACAAGGCCTTGGTGAGACCACACCTGGAGTATTGTGTGCAGTTTTGGTCCCCTAATCTGAGGAAAGACATCCTTGCCATAGAGGGAGTACAAAGAAGGTTCACCAGATTGATTCCTGGGATGGCAGGACTTTAATATGAAGAAAGACTGGATGAACTGGGCTTGTACTCATTGGAATTTAGAAGATTGAGGGGGGATCTGATTGAAACGTATCAAATCCTAAAGGGATTGGACAGGCTAGATGCAGGAAGATTGTTCCCGATGTTGGGGAAGTCCAGAACGAGGGGCCACAGTTTGAGGATAGAGGGGAAGCCTTTTAGGACTGAGATTAGGAAAAACTTCTTCACACAGAGAGTGGTGAATCTGTGGAATTCTCTGCCACAGGAAACTGTTGAGGCCAGTTCATTGGCTATATTTAAGAGGGAGTTAGATATGGCCCTTGTGGCTACGGGGGTCAGGGGGTATGGAGGGAAGGCTGGGGCGGGGTTCTGAGTTGGATGATCAGCCATGATCATAATAAATGGCGGTGCAGGCTCGAAGGGCCGAATGGCCTACTCCTGCACCTATTTTCTATGTTTCTATGTTTCTATGAATAGATAGAGTGGATAGCCAGCACCTCTTCCCCAGGGCACCACTGCTCAATACAAGAGGACACGGCTTTAAGGTAAGGGTGGGAAGTTCAAGGGGGATATTAGAGGAAGGGTTTTTACTCAGAGAGTGGTTGGTGTGTGGAATGCACTGTCTGAGTCAGTGGTGGAGGCAGATACACTAGTGAAGTTTAAGAGACTACTAGACAGGTATATGGAGGAATTTAAGGTGGGGGCTTATATGGGAGGCAGGGTTTGAGGGTCGGCACAACATTGTGGGCCGAAGGGCCTGTACTGTGCTGTACTATTCTATGTTCTATTTTTGATCATTATCACTAAAAGTAGCTTTTTAGTCAAACTTCATTTAATTACTTAGATCAAATAACTCTGTTGCCACTACGGGGTTCATATTCATGTCTCCATTCCATTTAGCTTCATTATCTGCCCTTCTCAGTGAATCCAAAAGGCTCATTTATTCTGTTGTTATTACCTCAAAACAAGTATGTGCTGCTATTTGTCATTGATGAAACAGCTGTTTTGTGCTTAATAGAAGAATATGTTCTAAGTATAGCCATGAGTTCTGTTCACTGAGTGATACAATCAGCCCTCATCAAAGCAACAGGATGTGACAATCGGCATCGGTATGAAGGATGGAATCCAACACAGAACAAAAGCCAGTATCACAGAGAAAAGGAAGAATACCCCAGGCTGCTCCAGCATAATTCCCTTTAGTTAACTAAATGTATTTCAGACTTTTGAAATCTAAATCTATTCTGCAATCATACAAAGGAACTGGATTCTGGGTTAATTCTTAAGTGAGCGCTCACATAGAACATGAGGTGGGTGGAGGGAGCTCATCAGTTTATCTCATGGCAGTCTTCAGATGCTGGAAATATCTTGGTCTGGCCTCTGGCACCTTGCTCAGGATTCTATCACAGTTTTGGAACTAGTTGCTTATTAGAATAGAAGAAAAATAAGATGCTATAGCATGGGTCCAGTTACCCAAGATGTGGTATGAGAAAATGTACAGTGGCTGGTCAGTCAATGCACCATCTGATGCCACAAAAATTATTGAGTAATCTTTGATTTGAATAGTCTATATGAAGTCTTTTTAAAGACTTTCAATTCGTAGCAATTCATTTACAGTACTGTGAGAAAGTCTTAGGCACATTTACAGTCTATATAGCTAAGACTGTATTTGACAATGTGGAGAGGAGAGTGAGTTTGTAAATCTGGCAGGAACAAAGAATGTTGGGAATGGTGAGGGCGGACCACTACGAGAGGGGTGTGAGATCACTGGCAGAGAAGGAGTGCCAGGGTGGATGATGGCACAGGTGCAGACACACCCAGCGCTGAGACACCAGGCAAGGTCATTTGATTCCAAACAATTGGTTTATTGATCATTACAGAATGTCTCTCTGGTGCTTCCCTCCCCTCCCCCTTTCCCTTTTCCCAATCATGGTTCCACTCTTCCTGCCCCCTTCCCACTCTCAGTCCACAACAGAAACCCATATTAGAATCAGGTTTATCATCACTCACATATGTTATGAAATTTGTTTTTTTGGCTTGTGGCAGCAGTACAGTGCAAGACATAAAATTACTACAGTACTGTGTAAAAGTCTTAGGTACCCTAGTTGTATAAATGTGTCTAAGACCTTCGCACTGCACTGTATATACTATCAACAACAAAGTTGTAATTACAAGGAGATGCTGACATTGCAATTGATTGACGATCAATCTACATATTGCCTCTTAACAGCCAGTGTCAACAGAGTCACTAACAACCAAGTTAAAGAGTAATGAAGCAAGAACTACCTATTGATTTTCATTAGGAAGCTCATCAAAAACATTTCAATTTAGGAGAACAGCAAGGAGCAAACTTTGGCAGAACTTGAGACCCCATGAATTTACAGATGAGTTTTTTTGTCTAAGTAGCTTAAGCAAATAATTTGGGAATATCAACTGAGCCACTAATATGTGGGATTTGTGGCGAAAGACAGGTATTGCATTATGGCTTTCTCTGTGATGTACAGGATGTAAATGACATGCATATTTTGAATCTCCTTGGCTAACATTAAGATGCATTTTATACTTTGTTCAAAACTAGTGAAACTCTGATTACAAAGTAATAGATACATTGCTAATTACACCTTTGGAGAGGCTTTATTGAAATGGATCTTGCAACAGAAATCTGTGAATAATATCAGATTTGGAGGGGATGTTCAATTCTGAGGTGGTGACAACAAACTACAAGCAGGGTTTAGACAGTCACTGTGTGAAACTCCTCCCTCCCCCCCCCCCCCGCAGAACATTTCATCAAACACTTCCAGAAGGAAAAGAAGGCCAAAGTTAAATTAAAGTAAATTACAGCTGGATACCAATAAACTTTTAGAATGAGCAAATAGTGACAAACTACATTCAACAGGAATAAATGGGAGGTAGCATATTTTTGAAGGAATGAACAGAGAGGTCACTTGGTGGTAGTACATTTCAAGGTGGGATAGCAGAACAAGAGGTGGCAGTATACAAACACTCCAATAAATAAAAGGTGTACCACAATCCAGCAAAGGCAAAAACAAAAATTAAATCAAACACTAAGGTTTGTTTCTATATCTTGATTACAGCGTACATAGAATATTACATTCAGTTTGGATCACCAAATTCTAAAAATGATATAGAGATGTTGGAGGTAGTGCAGAAATGTTTTATAAGGACAATATTAGAAATACATACATACTCATATTAGGATGAACATATTGGATCTTTTATTTCTTTTGAGTAATGTGCAATTGGTCACCTTTTACCTTGACAGACAATTTTTGATTTATGATTGCTGTCCTCAAAATGCTTAATACCACTGTTGTACTGCATTAGACAGCTCTGACTTACTTGTGTTTTTCTGGATTTAAAAATACAACATGTTTTGTTATCACTTCGCTGATTACCAGACCACTGATTGCCTCAGACATCCAAAATTGCAACTTCAATAGCTACTATTCAGTCAACTCCACATCAAATCTAAATTCTCCTGACTGTGTGCAGTGCCCCTAGAATAAGGACTGGAGTAATTCTCAAGGTATGCCATTCATACAGCTGACTATCCCAGAGCACGATTGGTGAAGCAGCATGTTCACTTTTTGTTTTCCCCTCTTTATTAAGCATTGCCAATTTGAAATACAGAGAGAAAAAATAGCCTACCTTCCATTATTGATACACTGTTGGCAAGTTACATGCCTTCAGGCCCAACTGCTGAGATGTTTTTATCTGCTTTGTCATTCACCATGCAGGTCAGTAATGCACAATCTACTGGACACAACTTTAACCTGGTATGTCCAGTAACTCAACCATGCATGGAAGCCAGAGCATGGTAGTAGAGGGCTGTCTCTCTGACTGGAGGCCCATGGCTAGTGGTGCCGCAGGGACCGGTCCTGCTCCATTGTTGTTTTTCATCTATACCAAATATCTGGATGATAATGTGGTTAACTGGATCAGCAAATTTGTGGATGGCACCAGGATTGGGGGCGAATTGGACAGTGAGAAAAACTACCATGGCTTGCAGAGGGGTCTGTATCAGCTGGAAAAATGGGCTAGAAAAATGGCAGATGTAATTTAATGCAGACAAGTGCAAAGGTTTTGCACTTTGGTAGGACCAACCTGGGTAGGTCATACACAGTGAATGGTAAGGCACTGAAGTGTGTGGTAGACCAAAGGGATCCAAGAATACAGGTACACAATTAGTTGAAAGTGGTGTTACATGTAGCTGGGGTCGTAAAGGAAACTTTTGACACATTGCGCTTCATAAATCAACGTATTGAGTACAGAAGATGGGATGTCATGTTGAAATTGCATAAGACGTTGGTGAGGCCAAATTTGGAATATTGTTTGCAGCTTTGGTCATCTACCTACAGGAAAGATGTAAACAAGGTTGAAAGAATGCAGAGAAAATTTACAAGGATGTTGCCAGGTCTGAGGACCTGAGTTATATGGAAAGATTGAGTAGGTTAGGACTGTCATTAGAATACAGAAGATTGAGGTGAGATTTGATAGAGGTACACGAAAGTGCAAGGGATATAGATAGCATAAACGCAAGCAGGCTGTTTCCACTGAGGTTAGGTGGGAGTACAATCTGCCCCTTCCCTCTACAGTCCTGATGAAGGGTTCTGGCCCGAAACATCAACTCATCGTTTCCACGGATGCTGCCCGACCTGCTGAGTTCCTCCAGCGCGTTGTGAGTGTTGCTTTGATCCCAACATCTGCAGATTATTTTGTGCTTATAAGTTAAGGCTGAAAGGTGAGAAATTTAAGGGGAACATAAGGGGAAGCTTCTACATTCAGGGTTGTGAGAGTGTGGAATGAGCTGCCAGCACAAGTGGTCCATGCATAATTAATTTCAACATTTAAGAGAAGCTTGAATAGTTACATGGATGTTAGGTGTATGGAGGGCTGTGGTCCCGGTACAGGTCATTGAAAGTAGGCAGGTTAAATGGTTTCAACATGGACTAGATGGGCCGAAGGGCCTGATTCTGCACTGTACTTCTCTATGACTCCCTTTGACTCATTTACTATGTGGAACACTGTGTTTATACTTTACCATAAGGTCTCCCGTTGGGATTGTATCTTCTTATAGATGGTCACAAGGCCACCTGAGACTGTTCTAATGTCAAATGTCACCATGTATTTTATTTCTCATGGGGATCCAGGTAGCAATTCTTACAAGCAAGTCAGTTTTTACAACAAAACTCTAAATCAGCTCACACCATTTCCTGCCATTGAACTGAGTTGGTTTATTATTGTCACGTATACTAAACCACAGTGCAAAGCTTGTATTGCATACTGTTCATACAGATCAATTAGTTATGCGGTACACTGAGGTATGTACAGGAAAAAATGATAGATCCAGACTAAAGTGTAACAGCTACAGAAAAAGCACAACACAGGTAACAATAAGGTGCAAGATCACAGCAATGTAGATTGTGAGGTCAAGACTCTATTTTATTGTATGAGGGAACAATTCAATCATCTTGTAACAGCAGGATAGAAGCTGTTCTTGAGCCTGCTGGTACATGCAATCACGTTTTTGTATCTTCTGTCAATGGAAGGAGTGAGAAAAGAGAATGTACAGGGTGAGCAAGGCCTTTGCTGACTGCTTTACTAAGGCAGCAGGAAGTTTTGAAGAGGCCATGGAGGGTAGTCTGGCTTTCTTAAACTGGAGAGCTGTGTCCCCAACTTTCTGCAGTTTCTTGTGGTCCAGGGAAAACTGCTGTTGTACCAAACTGTTAAGCATACAGATAAGATGCTTTCTATGATGGATTAATATAATTGGTAAGAGTCTGCTTCCTCAGGAGGCTAAATTTCTTTAGCCTCCTGAGGAAGTAGAGGTATTGGTGAGCATTCTTGACCATAATGTCTTCACGTTAAATCAGGACAAGGTATTTATGAGGTTGTCACCTCAGAACTTGAATCTTTTTACTCTCTCAGCCTCTGCACCATTAATGTTGACAAGAGCACCTTCCTGAAGTTAATGACTAACTCTTTTGTTTTGCCGATATTGTTGTCATGATACCGTGTTATTAAGCTCTCTACCTTTTTCCTGTACTCTGACTCCTCACTGTTTGAGATGCAGCCCAGTATTGTGATATCATCTGCAAACTTATAGATGGAGCTGCAGCACAATCTGGCCATACTGTCATGTGTAGGAAGCTGAGGATTTGTGGAGTGCCAGTGTTTAGAATAATCGTGGAGAGTATGTTCCTGTCTATTCTTACCGATTGCAGTCTGTTGTTCAGGAATCAAAGATTCAGTTGTAGAGAGTGGTATTGACTTCCAGAGTCTGAAGTTTGGTTATGAGTTGGGTTGGAATTATAGCAGAGGTTCCCAAGCTTTTTGATGCCATGGACCCTTACCATTAACCAAGGGGTCCGTGAAACCCAGGTTAGGAACCCTTGAATTATAGCATTGAAAGCAGAGCAGCAGTCCATAAACAATAGTTGAACATAGGTGTCTTTAATGTCCATCTACTCCAGAGATGACTGTGGGGCCAGGGAGATTCCATCAGCTGTGGACCTGTAAGCAAATTGCAGTGGGTCATATTATTGGTATCTTATTATTATTAATAAAGTATTACTAGATAAACTCTGTCAGGATATAAGGTAACTTCTGAATTAGTCACAGGCCTCCATCATTCTAATAGAGATTATAGTACTATTATGTGGTACTAGATGGCAGTACATCTCTCTTGGAGGAGGAATACTTGGTGGAAGACACAGGGGGTTTAGTAGTTCAATAGTTTGCCATTTCTCAAACGTACAGGCAGTATAGTTTATGCTAAGCAAGTAATCAATAAAAGTTTAATGACATAAACAAAAAGGATATCAGGCATTTCAATGTTTATCTCAGGAAAATGCATCCCGACCACGTCCAGCTGTCAGACACTTTGATAGCACAGAAGCAGGGAAAGATTCAAGGCTGTTGGTTGGTTTTATATTGCATGAAATAAATGAAATGTAAGTTAAAGCATTTCACAACCAATTATTTACAATTTGGATTCCATGCACCGCATTTGAATACAGTGATCAAACAAATCAAACTTAATAAATGAAATTATTACTAGGTCTGATTAACAAATCAAGGCACAAAATCTTGCAATCTATTACAATCCATTGATGAATCTCCCAATAACCAAATGTCTGCAAAGTGCGAGATCGCAGAGTGAATTGAAGACAGTTTTTTGTGGACTTTACATGCCAGTTTTAAAATGTGAGCAAGACCTGTCGGGACATCTACATGACAGAAAATTGCTTGGGTTAATATTGACTGGGATTAACTAGCAAGGGGTAATAAGAAGAAGCAGGGTTTGAAAGGAGTGACCCTTGTTGGAGTGGGCAGTGTTATAGTGGTCAGGCTTTGGATCAATAGAATTGAGCAAGAACAGGCGCAGACTAGGCCTTAAGTTTGAGAAGTTAGAGGCATAAAAAGTATAGGTACAATGATAGTTCAGGCAGTAGGATGCTCCTCCTGTGAGATGTGGGATTTCAGGGTAACTAAAGGTCTACCTGAAGACTACATCTGCAGGAAGGACATCCACATTTAACTCCTGACTGACAAGCTCAAAGAACTGGAGCTGAAACAGAATGTACTGCTCTCGGGACCATCTGGGAGACTGAAAGCTTCATAGATGAGTCTTTTACTGAGGTGGTCACACCCAAACTCGGATAGTAGATGGATGACCACCAGGAGAAGTGAGGGGAGTAAGCAGTCAGAACGGGTTTTGTTGTAGTCGTTCACCTCAGCAGCCATTATATCCCTTTGGATACTGCTGGGGTAGGGGGTGGGGGGAGATGACCTATCAGGGCTGGCACTCAGGCTGGCTCTGAAGCTCAGCAGGGAAGGGTACATTCAGGCAGAGCGGTTGTGATAGGAAAATCAATAGTTAGGGGACAGGCAGGAGATTCTGCAGCTGCAAAAGAGAAGCCAAGATGGCGGGTTGCCTCCCTAGTGCTAGGACCCAGGATGTCTCAGCACAGCTGCAGAAAATTTTCAGTTGAGAAGTTGAGCAGCCAGAGGCTGTAGTGCAGAATGGCCTCAATAACGTAGATAGAAAAGGAGAAGAGGTCCTGCACGGTGTGTATAGGGAGTCAGGGAAAAGGCTGAAGAAAAGGACATCCAGGGCAGTAATCTCAGGATTACACCCAGTACCACGTGCTAGTCAGGGCAGGAATAAGATGATGGTACAAATGAATAGAAACATAGAAACATAGAGACATAGAAAACCTACAGCACAGTACAGGCCCTTCGGCCCACAAAGTTGTGCCGAACATGTCCCTACCTTAGAAATTACTGGTGTTACCCATAGCCCTCTATTTTTCTAAGCTCCATGTACCTATCCAAAAGTCTCTTAAAAGACCCTATCATATCCGCCTCCAGCACCATCGCCAGCAGCCCATTCCACGCACTCACTATTCTCTGCATAAAAAACTTACCCCTGACGCCTCTTCTGTACCTACTCCCAAGTACCTTAAACCTGTGTCCTCTTGTGGCAGCCATTTCAGCCCTAGGAAAAAGCCTCTGACTACCCACACGATCAATGCCTCTTATCATCTTATACACCTCTATCAGGTCACCTCTCATCCTCCTTCACTCCAAGGAGAAAAGGCCGAATTCACTCAACCTGTCTTCATAAGGCATGCTCCCCAATCCAGGCAACATCCTTGTATATCTCCTCTGCACCCTTTCTATGGTTTCCACATCCTTTCTGTAGTGAGGCGATCAGAACTGAGCACAGTACTCCAAGTGGGGTCTGACCAGGGTCCGATATAGCTGCAACATTACCTCTCAGCTCCTAAGTTCAATTCCATGATTAATGAAGGCCAATACACAGTATATCATCTTAGCCACAGAGTCAACCTGCGCAGCTGCTTTGAGTGTCCTATGGACTTGAACTCCAAGATCCCTCTGATCCTCCACACTGTCAAGAGTCTTACTGTTAATACTATATTCTGCCGTCATATTTAACCTACCAAAATGAACCACTTCACACTTACCTGGGTTGAACTCCATCTGCCACTTCTCAGCCCAGTTTTGCATCCCATCAATGACCTGCTGTGACAGCCCTCCACACTATCCACAACACCCCCAACCTTTGTGTCATCATCAAATTTACTAACCCATCCCTCCACTTCCTCATCCAGGTCATTTATAAAAATCACGAAGAGTAAGGGTCCCAGAACAGATCCCTGAGGCACACCACTGGTGACCGACCTCCTTGCAGAATGAATTGCTGGAAGTGGTGCTGGGAGCAGAGTTTCAGATTTCTGAAACATTAAGAATGGAAGGAATGGGCATAAAAAGGATAGGTTGCACCTGAATCTGAGGGGGATCAATATCCTTATGGGCAGATTTGTTAGAGCTGTTGGGGAGGGACTAAATTAAGTAGGCAGGAGAATGGGAACCAAAGTGATAGAGGTGAGGATGGGGCAGTTGGTATACCAGTCGATGAAGTGTGCAGTGAAACTGTGAGGATGGACACAGGCAGATGGTAGAGCAAAACTGCAGTCAGTAGGATGAGGTGAATTGTAACATGGGGACAAAATTGTAAAGGGTGATGAATACAG
Organism: Mobula hypostoma; assembly: GCF_963921235.1. Classification (NCBI taxonomy): domain Eukaryota; kingdom Metazoa; phylum Chordata; class Chondrichthyes; order Myliobatiformes; family Myliobatidae; genus Mobula; species Mobula hypostoma. Next base: position 63,778,169 of record NC_086103.1, on the reverse strand, counting down.
GTCTGAAGGTGTTATATTTGAATGCACACAATATATGGAATCAGGAAGATGATCTTGTTGCTAAGTTACAGATTGACGGGTATGACGTTGTGGTCATCACTAAAATGTGGCTGAAAGAAGATCATAGTTTGGAGCTTAATATCCAAGGATATTGTATCAAAAGGACAGGCAGACAGGCAGAGTGAGTGGGGTGGCTCTGTTGGTAGAAAATGAAACAAAATCCATAAAGGAAGTGACATAGGAACAGAGGATGTTGAATCCTTGTGGGTAGAGTTATTAAACTGCAAGGGTAAAAAGACCCTGTTGGGCTCCTGAACAGTAGCCAGGATGTTAGATATAAGTTTCAACAAGAAAGGCATGCAATAAGAGCAATGTTATGATACTCATGCAGGATTTCAATATGCAGTTAGATTTGAAAAATCAGGTTGGTGTGGATCCCAAGCAGGGGATTTGTAGAATGCCTATGAGATATCTTTTTAGAATAGTTTGTGGTTGAGCCCACTTGGGGAAAGGCAATTCTGGATTGGGTGGGAGTAATGAACCAGATTTAATTAGGGAGCATAAGGTAAAGGGAATCTTTGGAGGCAGTGATCATAATATGATAGAATTTACATTTCAGTTTGAAAGAGTGAAGATAAAGTCTGATGTTTCAGTATTATAGTGGGGTCAAGGGAATAACAGAGGCACAAGAAAGGAACTGGCCAAAATTGAATGGAAGGGAACACTAACAGGGATGATGGCGAAACAACAATAGCTGTAGTTCTGGGAGTAATTCAGGAGGTGCAGGATAAGGTGAGGAAGTATTCTAAGGGGAGGATGAGGCAACCATGGTGACAAGAGATATCAAAGACAGCACAAAAGCAAAACAGCATATAATATAGCAAAAGTTAATAAGAAGTTAGAGAATTGGGAAGCTTTTAAAAACTAACAGAAGGCAACTAAAAATGCCACAAGGAAAGAAAAAATGAAGTATGAATGTATGCTATCCAAAAATATCAAAAAGGGTACCAAAAGATTTTTCAGATATATAAAGAGTGAAAGAGAGACAAAAGTGGATATTGGACTGCTGGAAAATGACGCTCAAAAAGTAGTAATGATGACAAAGAAATGACAGATGAACTTTGTGTCAGTCTTTACTGTAGAAGATGGCAGTAAGCCAGAAATTCTAGAGTGTCAGGGGGCAGAAGTGAGTGTAGTTGCTATTACTAAGGAGAAGGTGCACTGGAAGTTGAAAGGTTTGAAGGTAAATAAATCATCTAGACCTGATGGACTCCGCCCCAGGGTTCTGAAAGAGGTAGTTGATGAGATTGTGGAGGCATTAGTAATAATCTTTCTGGAAGGTCAGGTATAGGCTAAATCAGAGTTGCGGGGCCTGGGTCTGAGAGCAAGAAACAAGCCAATGTTTGGCCAATTTAAGTGCCGGGCCAGATAGAAAAGTTCAGGGTGATGGGACCAGAGACGAGGGGTGGGCCAGTATTCAGCTCACTGCTTGGCAAAGTTTACTCATCTCTGCGCTGAACTGAGGTTGTGGCCTGCAACTAACAGGCTCCTGATTGGCTACAGTGATGACCGATTTTATAACTGTTATTTGCTTACTTTTTATTGTTTGCACGATTTCATCTTTTTTTTGCATATTGGTGTTTGACAGTCTACTTTTTTAACGGGTTTTATTGGATTTCTTTTTCTTTATGGCTGCCTGTAATGATACAAATCTTAAGGTTGTATGTAGCATATTTATTTTGATAATAAATGTATTTTGGACTTTGAACTTTGAAGAATCATGAGATTCTGCAATGGTTCCAGAGGACTGGAAAGTTGCACTCCACGCTTTAAGAAAGAGTGGAGGCGGAAGAAAGGAAATTTTAGACCAGGTAGCCTTACTTCAGTGATTGGGGAGATATTGGAGTCCATTATTAAGGATGAGGTTTCCTCATACTTGGTAGACCTTGATAAAGTAGGCCAAAGTAGCATGGTTTCCTTAAGAGGAATTCTTTCAGAAAATAACACGGGATAGACAAAGGAGAGTCAATGGATGTGATATACTTGGATGTGCAGAAGGCCTTTGACGAAGTGCCACACATGAGGCTGCTTAACAAGATAAGAGCCCATGGTGTTACAGGAAAGATTCTAGCATGGATAGAAGATTGTCTGATTGGCAGGAACCAGTGTCGGTAAAAAGAAGGCCAATTCTATTTGGTTGCCCGTGACAAATAGTGTTTCATTGGAACTGCTTCTCTTCATGTTATAAGTCAGTGATTTGGATTACGGAACTGATGGCTTCGTGGCCAAATTTGCAGATGATATAAAGATAGCCTGTGGAGCAGTTAGTGTTAAGGAATCAGGGAGTCTGCAGAAGGACTTGGGCAGATTGGAGAATGGGCGAAGAAGTGGCAGATGGAATATAGTGTAGGGAAGTGTATGGTATGGCACTTTGGTAGAAGGAATAAGGGCATGAACTATATTCTAATCGGGGAGAAAATTCAGAAATCAGATGTGCAAAGGAACTTTGGAGTCTTTGTGCAGGATTCCCTAGAGGTTAACTTTCATTTTGAGTGGTGGTAAGGAAAGCAAATGCAATGTTAGTAGTCATTTTGAGAGAACTAGAATATAAGAGCAAGGATATGACACTGAAGTTTTATAAGGCATTAACCTGAGTCCACTTGGAGTGTATGCAAGCAATTGTGGGCCCTTTATCTCAGAAAAGGTGTGCTGGCATTGGAGAGGGTCCAGAGGAGATTCACGAGAATGAAAACTTTAATGAGGAGCATCTGATAGCTCTGGGCCTATACTCACTAGAGTTTTGAAGAATAAGAGGGGAATCTCATTTAAACCTATCAAATTTTGGAAGTTATAGACAGAGTAGATGTGAATAGGATATTTTCAATAATGGGTGAGTCTAGGACCAAAAGGGCACAGCCTCAGAATAGAGGGCCATACATTTAGAACGGAGAGCAGAAGAAATTTCTTTAGCCAGAGGATGGTGAATCTGTGGAATTCATTGCCACCAACAGCTGTAGAGGACAAATCATTGAGTATATTTAAAGCAGAGGTTGATAGGTTCTTCGTTAGACAGGGCATCAAAGGTTAAGGGGAAAAGGCAGGAGAATGGAATTGAGAGGGAAAATAGATCTGCCATTTTGGAATGGCGGGGCAGATTCTATAAGCCAAGTGGCCAATTCTGTCCTTATGTCCTATGGTCTTATGGTCTAAAAACCAGTATTGCAATGTTGAAAAGTCAAAACATACAAAAAGGGGTTGATAGTTGGTTAATATATGAAATAGTACTGAGAGACCACCCTATTAAAATTACCTTCAGAAACATTACTCCTATTGAGTATGCTGGTACAGGTGTCCCCCGCTTTTCGAACGTTCGCTTTACGAAACCTCACTGTTACGAAAGACCTACATTAGTTCCCTGTTTTCACTAACAGATGGTATTTTCACTGTTATGAAGAAAGGCAGCGTGCGGGGAAAAGCAGCCCACGATAAAAAAAAATCAGCGCGCGATAAAAAAATCAGCTGTTCTCCCCCAGATTCGGAACTGCATTCTCGCCGGCATTGCTTAATCACGTGCCTGTGAGCAGTCATTAGCAAGATGAGTTCTAAGGTGTCGGAAGAGCCTGAAAGAGCTCGTAAGGGTGTTACAATTAGCGTTAAACTAGACATAACTAAGCATTTCGATCGTGGTGAATGAAGTAAGGACAAAGTGAGTTTGGCTTGTGGAAGTTGACGAAGATGATGTTGAAGAGGTTTTGGCATCCCATGACCAAGAACTGATAGATGAAGAGCTGATGCAATTGGAAGAGGAAAGGATAACAATCGAAACCGAATTCAGTAGCGGAAGTGAAGTCATCCAGGAACTGAACGTGAAGACTTTCGCTGCAATGATAAAGTACGACTTTAATTTTGAAAGGGTACATCGGTTTACGGCATATTTGCAGGATGGTTTGAATGCTTACAAAGAACTGTATGATAGAAAAATGCATGAGACTCAGCAGTCAAGCAAGCCTTCCACATCAGCCACAGCAGATGATGAACCTCGACCTTCGACATCGAGGCAGGCAGACATAGGAGAAGATGAGCTGCCTGCTCTAATGGAAACAGGCGACAATGAGATGACACCCCAGTGTCGCACCACCCCAACCCCCGGGCCGCGGACAGATCAGAGGTGATTGCCGATTGCGTCGCCTCTGATCTGGGCCGACAATTACATGCCGGGCGGGACCTAATTAATTAACATGTTTATTTCAGCTTTTTTCTTAAAGATGTGCTGTATGCCTCCCAGCTACCGCTGTACCCCTGCATGCTTCGCAGATCGGTATCGGTCGGCGGCCCGGAGGGTGGGGGCCACTGCACCACCCAAACTCCGACAACTCAGTCTAACACAGCATCATCAGTGTGCTCGGCAAGCTGTCTTCCCGAGTCCCGTAAGTGATACTACACTGTATATACATTATTTCTACTTTATATAGGCTGTGTATTTTTATGTGTTATTTGTTATGATTTGGCAGCATCATAGTTTAAAGGCTACTGGAGAGAGTGTTTTTGCCAAGAGTGCTTTCGTGAGATTTTCGCTACAGAGAACAGTGCCGGCAGTGATTGTGGAAAAGTATTTCTACTTTATATAGGCTGTGTATTTATTATATCATTCCTGCTTTTACTATATGTTACTGTTGTTTTAGGTTTTATGTGTTATTTGGCATGATTTGGTAGGTTATTTTTGGGTCTGCGAATGCTCACAAAATTTTCCCATATAAATAAATGGTAATTGCTTCTTCGTTTTACGACATTTCGGCTTACGAACCGTTTCATAAGAACGCTCTACCTTCGGATGGCGGGGGAAACCTGTACCTGTACTTGAAGAAAGATGAAGCTGCGTACAGAATTTATAGGTTTAAATAAATCATAGCATCTACATTTAAATGTGATGAAGCAATTATCTTAAATCTCTTCACTCGTTTCTTGAACGTACTTTTCTTATAAGTTGTATCCACAGATAGGTCAAGTTGCAATGTAAAGCTGAACAGATCAAATAAAATGCAGGGAAATTAAGTGATAAATAAATCCAAAAAAATTAACAAAAATGAAATTTTCTGTATTTAATTTTGTATTCATTAAAATGCAAAGTAAAAAAAAAGTCAATCCAAGATATGGACATCGTGGATAGGGCCAGTATTTTTTACTTAAGTCTTATTGTCCTTGAGAACAAGATAATGAGCTTCCTTCCTGCATGAGTTAGGATGGGTAAAGGGTTCCAGTTTTGATAAATAGTGACAATAACGGAACAGCAATATATTTGCAAGAAAAATGTTTATGCAATTTTGAAAATGTTCTTTGCTTAATTATAACAGGTTGTGACTAATACTAATAATGAACCACACTCCAAAATTACATCCTGTTATACTGTAAATAACTGTCTGGTCTGTTCAATTAAATCTTATTTATTTCCAGTTCTCTGTCATTTAATCAACAAGAGTTTCTTTTGTCTTATGACATTAAAATGATTCTGATAGAAGTACGATCTCCTATTCTTCTGATTAACTCTGATTAAAGTAATGGACTATTATTAAACTGCTTAATACTTCACGTAGTTTGGAAAGTCCTGATGAGATTATGAGGACACTCAGTCCCTGTTTACTGTCATTTAGAAATGCATGCATGCATTAAGAAATGATACAATGTTATTCCAGAGTGATACCACACAAAAACAGGACAAACCAAGATTAACACTGACAAAACCACATATAGTTACAGCAGTGCAAAACAATACCATAATTTGATAAAGAACAGCCCATGGGCACGGCAAAAAAAAGTCTCACGTCCCGATCGACTCCTATAGTCCCCGATAACAGGCGGCAAAAGGGAGAAACTCCCCTGCCATAAACCTCCAGGCACCGACAACTGACAACTGCCGACGCATTGGAAGCACCCAACCACAGCCGACTGAGTCCATCCGAAAACTTCGAGCCTCCGACCAGCCCCTCCGATACAGCCTCCCAAGCGCCATCCTCTGCTGAGCGCCTTCAACCTCGTCCCGACTGCCAAAACAAGCAAAGCCGAGAACTCAGAGGCCTACTCCTCCGGAGATTCCGGACCACACAGTACCAGCAGCAGCGAAGCAGGCATTTCAGAAATTTCTCCAGATGTTCCTCCGCGCTCTCACATCTGTCTCCATCAAATCAGAATTGTGGATGGTACCCTATTTAACAAATATAAGTATCATTCCGGAGCGGCCGCGCGCGCTACGTCGCGTCACCATCTTCTATCCCTCCTCCTATAAGTTGCATAAGTTCAAATGCTTATTATGGTTGTTCAATCAAATAAAGTGAATGCCATGAGCATTATGTTTATTGGGAGAAAGAAGTACTAACATACAACATTTGAAATGTAGGTAGCTATTGATCAGAATGGAAATATTCATAGGTTTTTCCAATTTACAGCTTACGGTTTAATAATGATTGTTTTCATATTAACTAACATGTATATTTTGTCAAACTGGTCTCCTGGCAGGTCTAACTGAGGATGTGGAGAACCCTTTTAGTCAGATCATGGAGAATTTACAACACAGTTCCATTTGATAGCTAGGAAATGGAAGTGAAGCATTTGAGATGGTTGTGAAGAAACTAGTTCTGATTTTCTCCCTTCACTACTAGCCAGTAGAACAGAGAGGTAGCATTAGGCAGAGGAAGAGCATTTATTGAGGAACATAGTTCACCATTGCATGCAAACATAGAAGATTCTGCAGATACTAGAAAATCGGCTCAAGATACATACAATGCTGGAGGATCTCAGTAGTTTAGGCAGTATCTATGGAGAGGAATAAAGAATTTGATATTTCAAGCCAAGGCCCTTCATCAGGACTGAAATGCAAGGCGGAAGAAGCCAGAATAAGAGAGTGGGGGAAGGAGATGAGTACAAGGTGATAGGTGAAGCCTCGTGGGGGAGCAGCTAGGTGGGTGGAGAAGGGGAGAATGCTGTGAGAAGCTGGGAGGTGATAGGTGGAAGAAGAAAAAGGTTAAAGATGAAGGAGTCTGATAGGAAAGGGGAATGGTATATAGGAGAGAAGGAAGGAAGAAAGAAACCAGAAGGAGGTGAAGAGCAGGTGAGGAGAAGAAAAGGGGTAAGATCAGAGCCTTAATAGGGATTAGAAAAAAGAGACAAGGGGAGAAATTACCAGAAGATAGAGAAATCGATTTTCATGCCATTACCCAGAGAGAATATGAGGTGTTGCTCCTCCAGCGTGAGAGTGTCCTTGTTGTGGCAGTAGAGGAGGACACCGATTAACGTATCAGAATAGGAATGAGGAGTGGAATGAATATGGCTGGCCACTGTGAAGTCCTGCCTGTTACAGACTGAACAAAGTGGTCTCCCAATCTACATTTTGGGTCTTCCCAATGAAGGGGAGACCACAGTGGGAACACCAAATGGAATAGGTGACCCCTTCAGACTCACAGATTAAGTATTACCTCACCTAGAAGGACTGTGGGTCCCTGAATGTTAGTGAGGAAGGAAGTGTATGGACAGGGAATTGACAAGGGAATCACAGAGGGAGTGGGCACCACAGAAAGCGGAGAGTGGGAGAGGGAGGTAAAGATGTGTTTGGTGGTAGGATTCCGTTGGAAATAGCAGAGGTAGCAGAGAATAATGTGCTGGTTGCGAAGGCTCATGGTATGTAAGGTCAGGGGGAACTTACCACATCTCCTCCATTTCCCACACAACTGACCACAACCCCATCTTTTCCCACTGCTATAACAGGGATAGAGTTCTTCTTGTCCTTTCCTACTTTTACCTTTTCCACCTTTCACTTCCCAGCTTCTTCGCCACAACTTCCTCCACCACCCCCTGCCAACAACTTGTACTCCTTCCCCTCCCCCGCCTTATTTTTTTGGCTTCTTTCCCCTTCCTTTCCAGTCCTGATGAAGGGTGGTGATCCAAAATCAGAATCAGATTTAATATCACCAGCGTATGTCATAAAATTTATTATCTTTAAGGCAGCAGTACAATGAAATACATGACAATGAGATTCATGGGTTCAATGTCCATTTAGAAATCGGATGGCAGAGGTGAGGAAGCTATTCCTGAATCACTGAGGGTGTGCCTTCAGACTTCTGTATCTCCTACACAACGGTAAAAATTTGAGGAGGACATGTCCTGGGTGGTGGGGATCCTTAATTACAGACACCACCTTCCTACGGTACCAGTCCTTCAAGATGTCCTGGATACTGTGGAGGCTGACACTCACAATGGAGCTGACTAATTTTACAAGTTTCTGCAACTTAGTTCAATCTTTATGTCGACTGTTTATTTCTCTCCATAGATGCTGCCTGACCTGCTGAGTTCTCCAATATTTTGTTGTGTGTAAGTCTGACTATTGATTGTCATGGACAATACAAACCTGCTGAACAAGTGAAATTACAGTCTGCTAGCTAGTGACCTAGAATTCATGGCTGATTCTAGAAGTTCATTGTATAAAGGAGAACTATTGTAATTTCTTCATCATATTCCTGGAACTTCTGACAGGTTATCTGGGAGTATCTCCACCAAGAGGATTGTCGTAGCTTATGAAGATGTCTCACTTTTACCATCTCTATAATTGTTATTCTGACCAGAGGTATTTGCATCTTCTGAATAAAAGTAATACTGGAAATGTGAAGCAAAAGCAGAAAATACTGGAAAAGCCATTGCATCATAGTCAATCTCCAGTCATTTTCCAATTAATTACACCAGCTAGACATCTATTTCTACGTATACTGGTCTATATTGAAAATAGGCAATCTCTGTCCCAGTTTTTTACACCAGGCATAATTTCCTTTTGGCAGCCCATTATAATCTTTACTGCTTTTGATTGTATTGCCTTAGAGATATCCAAATTAAAATGAATATATTCAAAAATAATAATGCAATCTTTATGGCGGAGACGGCGAAGAAAGTGTCCCGAAGGTGTGGAAGGATCTGGGATAGGGACACCAAGTATCTTCTCATGGATTCACGCCTGCAATCGTTGTTTTTTTGACTTTGTCATGTTAGGCAAAGATTGCAAGATCCTACTTATACGGACTCCAGAGCCTGCTGGCCATGAAACTAGCAGGCATGAACTTCAGATTGCGGCTCCTGCCATTGATCTCGCCGGCTCCAACACCTCAGGGCATATTCAAAACCCGGACTCCAGCAACGACCATGGACACCTTCAAAGTGATTGCGCAACCACCAACTGCGACGCCAGCCTTGAACTCCAGGCCGGGTCTTTATGTGCTGCTATTGTGACTCCCGTCTCCCCTTCCCCCACCACCACTCTGCAACCCCATCTCCCTCAGATCCCACCGTCAGTTCCTGGGTCCTCAGAGGCTCCATTTTCCTCTCATCCCAACCCTCCCCTCTCCACTGACACCCCCAGCCTCCCCCCTCCCACTTCTGATCCCAACTCTCATCCGTGCTGGGTCTTTACCATCCCCTCCGACCTTCAACTGTCTGGGGCAGAACGCTCTGTCCTCAGTAAAGGCCTCACCTTTGTCCCCCTTCGCCCACACCTCAGCAAGTTCCGTGTTCGCCATGATGCGGAACTCTTCTTCCGCCGTCTCTGTCTCCAAGCCTACTTCTTCAGCAAAGACTCTTCCACCCCCATCGATGACCCCTTCTCCCGTCTTCAACCCTCCTCTTCTTCATGGACACCCCGCTCTGGTCTTCTGCCTGCTCTGGATCTCTTTATCGCTAACTGCCGACGGGACATCAACCATCTCAACTTCACTGCACCTTGTTCCCATTCCAACCTCACTCCTTCGGAACGCTCTGCTCTCAACTCCCTCCGCACTAATCCTAACCTTATTATTAAACCCGCTGATAAGGGGGGTGCTGTTGTAGTCTGGCGTACTGACCTCTACCTTACCGAGGCACAGCGACAACTCGCGGATACCTCCTCTTATTTACCCCTCAATCGTGACCCCACTAAGGAGCACCAGGCCATTGTCTCCCACACCATCACCGACTTTATCGGCTCAGGGGATCTCCCATCCACTGCTACCAACCTTATAGTTCCCACACCCCGCACTTCCCGTTTCTACCTCCTACCCAAGATCCACAAACCTGCCTGTCCTGGCAGACCTATTGTCTCAGTTTTCTCCTGCCCCACCGAACTTGTTTCTGCATACCTCGACACGGTCTTATCCCCCCTTGTTCAATCCTTTCCTACCTATGTTCCTGACACTTCTCACGCTCTTAAACTTTTCAATGATTTTAAGTTCCCTGGCCCCCACCGCTTTATTTTCACCATGGATGTCCAGTCCCTATATACTTCCATCGCCTATCAGGAAGGTCTCAAAGCTCTCTGCTTCTTTTTGGATTCCAGACCCAATCAGTTCCCTCTACCACCACTCTGCTCCGTCTAGGAGAATTAGTCCTTACTCTTAATAATTTCTCCTTTGGCTCCTCCCACTTCCTCCAAACTAAAGGTGTAGCTATGGGCACCCGTATGGGTCCTAGCTATGCCTGCCTTTTTGTTGGCTTTGTGGAACAATCTATGTTCCGTGCCTATTCTGGTATCTGTCCCCCACTTTTCCTTTGCTACATCAACGACTGCATTGGCGCTGCTTCCTGCACACATGCTGAGCTCGTTGACTTCATTAACTTTGCCTCCAGCTTTCACCCTACCCTCAAGTTTACCTGGTTCATTTCCGACACGGCCCTCCCCTTTCTAAATCTTTCTGTCTCTGTCTCTGGAGACAGCTTATCCACTGATGTCTACTATAAGCCTACTGTCACAGCTATCTGGACTATTCCTCTTCTCACCCTGTCTCTTGCAAAAATGCCATCCCCTTCTCGCAATTCCTCCGTCTCCGCCGCATCTGCTCTCAGGATGAGGCTTTTCATTCTAGGACGAGGGAGATGTCCTCCTTTTTTAAAGAAAGGGGCTTCCCTTCCTCCACCATCAACTCTGCTCTCAAACGCATCTCCCCCATTTCACGCACATCTGCTCTCATTCCATCCTCCCACCACCCCACTAGGAATAGGGTTCCCCTGGTCCTCACCTACCACCCCACCAGCCTCCAGGTCCAACATATTATTCTCTGTAACTTCCGACACCTCCAACGGGATCCCACCACTAAGCACATCTTTCCCTCCCCCCGCCGCTATCCGCAGGGATCGCTCCCTACGCGACTCCTTTGTCCATTCGTCCCCCCCATCCCTCCCCACTGATCTCCCTCCTGGCACTTATCCTTGTAAGCGGAACAAGAGCTACACATGCCCTTACACTTCCTCCCTTACTACCATTCAGGGCCCCAGACAGTCCTTCTAGGTGAGGCGACACTTCACCTGTGAGTCGGCTAGGGTGATATACTGCGTCCGGTGCTCCCGATGTGGCCTTCTATATATTGGCGAGACCCGACGCAGACTGGGAGACCGCTTTGCTGAACACCTACGCTCTGTCCGCCAGAGAAAGCAGGATCTCCCAGTGGCTACACATTTTAATTCCACATCCCATTCCCATTCTGACATGTCTATCCACGGCCTCCTCTACTGTAAAGATGAAGCCACACTCAGGTTGGAGGAACAACACCTTATATTCCGTCTGGGTAGCCTCCAACCTGATGGCATGAACATCGACTTCTCTAACTTCAGCTAATGCCCCACCTCCCCCTCGTACCCCATCCGTTATTTATTTTCATACACACATTCTTTCTCTCACTAAACAACAGGAATTCTGCAGATGCTGGAAATTCAAGCAACACACATAAAAGTTGCTGGTGAACGCAGCAGGCCAGGCGTGTGTTTCTTTCTCTCACTCTCCTTTTTCTCCCTCTGTCCCTCTGACTATACCCATTGCCTATCCTCTGGTTTCCCCCCCCCCTGTCTTTCTTCCCGGACCTCCTGTCCCATGATCCTCTCGTATCCCCTTTGCCAATCACCTGTCCAGCTCTTGGCTCCATCCTTTCTCCTCCTGTCTTCTCCTATCATTTTGGATCTCCCCCTCCCCCTCCCACTTTCAAATCTCTTACTAACTCTTCCTTCAGTTAGTCCTGACGAAGGGTCTCGGCCTGAAACATCAACTGTACCTCTTCCTAGAGATGCTGCCTGGCCTGCTGCGTTCACCAGCAACTTTGATGCATGTTGAATGCAATCTTTATTTTTGCCAATATATCACTTTCCTCCGTACACTAGTACATAACTACATTCTTCCACCTAATAAGTAAATTATGTCGTCTTCATTCCTTCATATGAGACATTTTATTCCCTTAGAGCACTATAAATCTTTGGAACACCCTTTCTGAAAGAGTGGAGGAAGTAGTCTTTGGATATCTTTAAGATGGAGATTGATAATTTCATCTCAAAGGAAAGATCACTGAGGTGGGTGCAAAAAGAACAGAGTTAATGTTGTAGTATGATCAACATTGATCTTATTGAATGCTGAAATGTCTTCAAGTGGGTCACACGTTAGAGAATGCAGTTCATGCAATTATTGGACCACCATGCCTCTAGTTTGTGTGTTCAAATGCACCAATCATCAACATTTTTCTTTAATTCTATAATCTTAGGTTTGCTCCTAATTTGCTTTTTCAGAGGTATTAGTTGCACAGAATTAATATATGAAATAGTCATAGTCATAGTCATACTTTATTGATCCCGGGGGAAATTGGTTTTCGTTACAGTTGCACCATAAATAATCAATAGTAATAGAACCATAAATAGTGAAATAGTAATATATAAATTATGCCAGTAAATTATGAAATAAGTCCAGGACCAGCCTATTGGCTCAGGGTGTCTGACCCTCCAAGGGAGGAGTTGTAAAGTTTGATGGCCACAGGCAGGAATGACTTCCTATGACGCTCTGTGCTGCATCTCGGTGGAATGAGTCTCTGGCTGAATGTACTCCTGTGCCCACCCAGTACATTATGTAGTGGATGGGAGACATTGACCAAGATGGCATGCAACTTAGACAGCATCCTTTTTTTCAGACACCACCATCAGAGAGTCCAGTTCCATCCGCACAACATTAGTGGCCTTACGAATGAGTTTGTTGATTCTGTTGGTGTCTGCTATCCTCAGCCTGCTGCCCCAGCACACAACAGCAAACATGATAGCACTGTCCACCACAGACTCGTAGAACATCCTCAATATCGTCCGGCAGATGTTAAAGGACCTCAGTCTCCTCAGGAAATAGAGACAGCTCTGACCCTTCTTGTAGACAGCCTCAGTGTTCTTTGACCAGTCCAGTTTATTGTCAATTCATATCCTCAGGTATTTGTAATCCTCCAGCATGTCCACACTGACCCCCTGGATGGAAACAGAGGTCACGGTCCCTTCGCTCTCCTCAGGTCTACCAGCAGGTCCTTAGTCTTTTTCACATTAAGCTGCAGATATGTGACTTCTGAAATTAGGTGCCATTAACTTCAATGGTGATAGATGTTGGAAGCAGTATTCTACACAACCAAAATACTACACTGTCATTTGTTTCCATCTCCTGCATTTCTTGTTTTCTTAATACAATATCAATGCGAAAGTTCTCAAATTTAATCCTTCACATCCATTCCATTTTCAATTCATACCCTGATAGTTTTCTCATCTGGAATCAAATGAGAAACTACTGAAGTGAGAAAAAGTCTTTTTCTCAGGAAAATCAGATGCAGTCATAAAGTTTCCAGGATATTCACAGTGGGTCATTCTATCCTGGACATTTTTTATAATTCAGACTGTTTATTTGAAAACTGTCAAATATGTTATTTACAGTGGTGCTCAGTTTACATGAAGCCTGAGTAAAAGTACTTCATTCAGTTTTGTAATCTCTTCTTCTTCTAGAAGAGTCAATATCATTTGTCCAATTAGGATATCCAATATATCAACTGCTCATAAAGAAATGAATATTAAAAAAATCTCATCACACATTTGTTTTACTACTCAATTAGAATAATGAATTATGTCAATTTTTGTTGTTTATCTTATTGAAAGACTGCAGCGTCTAGACATTGCCGAGAAATGATTACATTTGTAAATGCACCCAAGCTAATGAATTAGACTAATAACTCGGCAAGTTTCCTTTTCAAGGTAGAACTGATTACGTACTTCCAAGCTCAGTTATATCCCTTACAAGGTCGTAATTCCACAACAGTAAACGGATATCAATGGAAAGTATGTTTTAAATCACCAAAAGGTAGTTAAGTTTTCAGCGTTACACATTAGGATGCTTCAATGCTCAACCAACTATTTATAGCAAACTAAAAAAAATTAGTATACAATAATGCAACATCAGTTTAAGTTCTTATGGTGTTGATCTAGCTAGTTAATTAGGACAAAAATTACCCTGAGGTGTTTTGTGTAAACAATTTTATTCAGCTGCCTACTTTGATCAATACCTCCAAAGAAAATGAATACTTCATTTTTGCTTTAATTCTGCCATCCAGTGAAGTATCAGAAACCGAATCAGGGAGTGGTTTTAATATTGTTGGTGTATGTCATGAAATACGTTGTTCTGCAGCAGTAGTGCATTTCAATACATAATAAGTAAAACTATAACTTACAATAAGAAATATATATATATATCAGATTTGTTGGTCTCAGTTATACTGGAGGCTGCTCCAATATAACTGAGACCAATACCTGATATATGCTGTATGCATCAGCAGCTGCAGTCCCAGAAATGCCAGGCTACAGAATGAAGTACAGTGGAGAGTACTATTATAACACCCCCACCCAACTCCCGGACCCCAGAGACGACAACTGGAAGCCAAGATGAAAACCACAAGGTTGGAGGTCAGCAGACTAAATGAGCTGCAGAAGGGTGGGAAAACCAAAGACTCATCTCGGCCTCGAAGGAAGTACAGAGGTATGTCCATAGCCGACGCCCTGGAAACGGCCAAGCAATGGTTAACAGTTCCAGTGACCAGACTACAGCGATACACTAAGGATGCAGAGGCCAAGTGAATAAATGCACTCTTCTCCAAAGAACCAGGAAAAGTATTTGCACAGTTCCAGAGCAACAACACGCCAGTACCTGAGCCAAGCAAAACAGCAACTGAGGAGAACTAGAAGAGTATATGGGAGAAAGAAGCATTACCTAACACTAGTGCCCAATGGCTGAAAGACCAGCAAGCAAGCCTCTGCAATCTCCCGGAGGAAGAACCAGTCACTACCAGAGCAGTAGGTGTCCAGCAATGGGCGAGAATGAAGAACTGGACATCACCAGGGCCTGACATGATCCATGCCTATTGGGTGAAGAAACTGACAGCATTACCTACACATCTGGCAGCTCAAGTGAACCAGCTGCTTGAATCAGGCTCCCAGCCTGACTAGCTAACTCAAGGAAGGACAGTACTCATAACAAAGGATCCTCACAAAAGAGCAACACCATAAAACTATCGGCATATAACCTGCCTGAAACAACAAAATGAAAGCTCCTATCAAGCATCATAGCCACCAAGCTGAAGGAACATGTGTAAATTCCTGAGCCCTGCTCAAAGGGGATTGGTAATGGAACCAGAGGCTCCAAGTACCAACTACTGGTAGACAAAGCAGACATGTGATACTCCAAGTCCAGGCAAACCAACCTAAGCACAGCCCAGATGGATTCCAAAAGCACGGAATAAGGGAGGATGGGGACTTGGAAGTGTCAAGGCCAGAGTTCTGGAAGAAATGCAAGACACCCATGAGTATGTCAGGAAGATGGCCCCTAAGGATGACCTGCGAGGAGAATACCTCAGACAGCAGGCAGGGGACATGGAAATGGAAGTGGGTGAAAAAGAGCCAGAGGACCAGAGACCTTGGCAGGAAAAGCCACTGTACAGGATGTACTGTTGCCAGATATCAGAGGTGCCTGACATAAGAAAGTCCGACCAATGGCTGGAAATGGCAAGGCTGAAGGACAGCACAGGAGCTGCTGATGGCTGCACAGTAACAGGTGCTGAGCACAAGAGCAATAGAAGCAGGGATCTATCACACCAGACAAGACCCACAGGAACTGTGCAAGGAATCCACTGAAACCATCCAGCACATAGTAGCAGGGTGCAAGACGCAGGCAGGGACAGCACACACTGACCGGCACAATCGAGTTACAGGAACATCTGCGCTGAGATGGTAGTGGAGAATGACAGCGCTGAGGTCCGGTGGGACTTCCAAATGCAAACTTATAAGTAGGCACTGGCCAACTAACCAGACATAGTAATACTGGTCAAGGAACAGAAGAAAGCAATGATAATAAATGTGGCAATCCTGAATGACAGTAACATCATGAAGAAAGAATATGAGAAGCTAGAGAAATACCAGGGCTTGAAAGAGCAGATAGGAAGGATGTGGAAGGTTAAAGCCAGAGTAATCCTAGCTGTAACACCTGGACTGGGAGGGTGGCTCCAACAAATCCCAGGAACAACATCTGAGATCTCGGCCCAGAAGAGCGCACTACTAGGAACAGCAAGGATACTGCGCTGAACCCTGAGGCTCCAGAGCCTCTGGTAGAGGACCCCAAGGTTGAGGGAAAAATACACATACGCATCACCTATAACGGGTGAGAAAAGAATATATATACACACCATAAAATAATTGAGTAAGTAGTGCAGAAAAAGAGGAAAAAATAGTGAAGTAGCGTACCTGGGTTCATTGTCCATTCAGATATCTGATGGCAGCAGGAAAGAAGCTGTTCCTAAAACATTGAATGTGTGTCTTTAGGCTCCTGTACATCCTCCTTTTTGAGGCATCACCTTTTGCAGATGTCATTGATGCGGGAGGCGAGTGTCCAGGAGGGAGCTGGCTGTGTTTGCAACCTTCTGCAGCTTTTTCCGATCCTGTGCACTGGCCCTACTGTACCAGACAGTGATGCAATCAGTTATAATGCTCTACACAGTACACCTGTATAAATTTGTGAGGATATTTGGTGACATACCAAGTCTCCTCAAGCTCCAAATGATTTTCAAAGATGTTGACTCCCAGGAACTTGAAACTGAATGCTCACTCTTTCCAAGGCTGATCCCTCGATGAAAACTGGTGTGTGTTCCCCCAACTTCCCCTTCTTCAGGTCCACAATCAGTTCCTTGGTCTTCCTGATGTTGACTGCAAGGTTACTGTTTCAACACCATTAAGTTAGCTGATCTATCTCACTCCTGTATACCTCCTCATCACCATTGTAATGAAATAATACTATTTTTCCCTATTCTGTGTACTGTAAGGATACATAAAGGATATATAAACATATCTAAACCCTTGTATGAGTTTAGATAAAGACACGGGGAATAAATATATCATATTAAACTTCAGGGATTTCAGTGTGAATTAGGCAAGATTGGTGGTAACACAGTGGTGTGAATCACTCACCCCATGAATAGCAATTGCAGGAGCTGCAAATTAGCTTTCACCATGACAATTGGTTTTCATAAAATTCTGACCCATTGGGAAGAGAAATCTCATTATTCTTTTCATATGTATAGATAGTAAAAATGTCACTTCTGCAATTTGCATGTCACAATATCACTTCAGATTGATAGACAGGAATGTAACTCACTGTCAGCTATCCTCTCCTAACATATTTTTTGCTCAATAGTGATTCTTTGCAAGTCCCTCCAAGCACTGTTTTTTCAACCTCTCACTAGTTAAGGCATGCTGTACCTTTTTTTGGTTAACAAAGTGGATGACTTCACATTGTCCACATTACATTCTATCAGCAAAGCATATTCACTGAGACTGACTATCTAACTATGAAGCATTTCTTTATCCCCTTCATTACTCCTACCCACAGCCAGCTGCTTACCATCAGCAAAGTTTGATAAACTAAATCTGATGCCTTCATCCAAATGCTGGAAATAGATTGTAAACAGATAATCCTGAGTGGAATTGAAATCCAGTACTGAGCAATAGCCTGTTTCCATATGGAGATCCTTTAGCAAGTGTTCATCCCCTCATTTGCATTATAAGGAGCCAAATGCCAATTTAAGGTAGAACAGACAGTCTGCTGGAGGAATTCAATGGCTTGAGTAGCATCTGTTGGAGGAGAGAAACTGTTAATGTGAAGAGGTAAGACCACTCCCAGACCTGATGCAGAGTTTTGAGCAAAATGTCAACAACACCTGTCCTCCCACAAATGCTACCCAAGTCCTTCAGCAAGTTTCTTGCTCCAGGTTCCAACATCTGCAGTCTCTTATGTCTCCAGTCTCTAGCCAGGAAGGTCTAGGATTCTGGCATTTTGGGAAGTTACAATGGATCTACAGCTTAACACCTCTGGCTGGAGATGATTTGACTACTTTGGTCTTATTTTAAAGTCAGGTCCTAGTTTTCTGCCAATGTTCATATCAGGACAAGGAGAAGTGAGAAATTCTGGCTGGCGTCCAATCAATTAAAGATGCATAGATTAATCATTTACTGTACTTCATTAAAAATATGAAACACACAGTCGATCTTTATCTGTTTGCATCTTTATTCAATCTTGCTATTCAACAGAAATTCGTGGGGAATAAAATAAAAATTGGATCCATTATAATTATGAAGAAAGTCAATTTGATTAACTGAACAATACTGGGGGAAGGAAGCTTGACTTTTTTTTCTGCAATAAGAATTTTTATTGGTGAACACATTAACAAATCTGATTTGCAATGCAGCATTTTCAAAGTTTCAGTTATTTCAAGATATTATAATATTCCATTTCTGATTCAGCCTGTGAATTTGCATTTAGACTACCTACTTTTATAAACCCTTAGGTTTGACTTCAGCCCTTTTTAGAGTTGGATATGTAGAAGAATACATGTTGTGATTCATGGCAATATATATTTCACTTATTGTAATTATTCCAAAAATGCTTGTTTATCTTGAGGCTGGACAACTGTGTTTTTTTTTTGCTTTTTAATAGCAATATTAGCAATAAACAACCTGAAAAGAAAGTCTCCTTTTTGTTTGATTGATTCAAATTACAATCCTAGAAATATGACAAATACTACAAATGAATCAGTTATTTTTCTGAATTTGCATTTACATGTATGAATTTCCAGCAATAGAGTTTCCCATGAGGATTTTTAGATGATTATTGACCCTGGTAGGGATTTTGAACATTGTGCCGGCAGCAGCTATGCCACCATAGAAAGAAATATTTCAAACATGCCCATATTTCTTAAGAGCATTTAAAAGTTTTAATCATATTAATCTTATAGTACATCTACACCTGTGGGTTCCTCATGCCTGCTGAAGTAACGTGCAGAGTAACTTGCAGTTAACAGGAAGAACTCTAGAAGGTAGGTCTGATATATTTAAACCTCTTCTCAGACTACACCTGAAGAATGAACATAAATTACCTCACATTTCAATTACGACCGAGGCTGAGGTCGAAGCGTTCGGATAGAGATGGTGCTCGGCACTCGGTGTTGGAGGGCTGATCGGAGGCTCGAAGTTTTCGGATGACTCAGAGTCGGATTGTGGTCGGCATGGCAGGGAGAGATTTTTCTTCCTTCTCCCGTCTGCGTGAGATGTGGGACATTTGAGAGACTTTGAAGTTTTTTACTGTGCCATGGCCTGTTCTTCATCAAGTTATGGTATTGGTGCACTTTTGTAACTATATATTATAATTACATGGTTTTGTTAGTTTTTTAGTCTTGGTCTGACCTGTGTTTCTGTGATATCACACTGTAAGAATATTGTATCATTTCTTAATGCATGCATTACTAAATGACAATAAAAGAGGACTACGTGTCCTCATAATCTAATTTAACTAATAATACAATACTACTTCCCCCTTTAAAAGGGAAGTGTGAAAATAATTTAAAACACTTCACAAACTCAACTAATTGACTGGGTTTTGATTTCTCTTCAGTCTTCATAACTGTAAGATGTTGATCTTGAAGACTCGACAGATACTTGTGCAGCTTCCAACCTTAAGACAGGTTGTAGGTTTCATTTCTTGACTCTCTTCAATCATATTCTATGGCAAATACCTCATTTTCAATCATTGTAAGACTTATTTCAGCGGTATGTTCAAACACAACTGTTCTCAAAGTTCATAGTTCAAAGTAAATTTATTATCAAACACCGTATACAACCATAAGATTTGTTTTCTTGTGGACCTACTCAATAAATCAAATAACCATAATAGGATCAATGAAAGAATACACCAACAGAGCAGACAACCAGAGTGCAAAAGACAACAAACTGTGCACATACAGACAGAAAGAAAATAATAATAATAATAATTTTCCAGGCAATTTCCAGGGCATCTCTCTAAGCCTGCTATGGTTTTGTCTGGCTTTAAACCTACTCTAATTTACTTCATCAGCTGAAAATAGGGTATCAAATCAGAAACAACAAAATTAATTACACCTTCACACATCTATACATGGACAATTTGAAATTATACACTCCTTCATCAGTAAAGATAAAGCAATTAATTCAAATAGTAGAGCTATTTTCTTATGAACTTTGGACTGGATGATTTACAAACTGGCTTTCCACTCCACGTTGTCAAATACAGTATTGTGCCCAAGTCTTCGGCACCCTAGATATATATATGTGCCTAAGACTTTTGCACTGTACTGTATTTTTATCAATGTGCACTCAACATGAGCATATGCAGTTGTGATAAGAATTACACACCTCTAAAATTAAAAGAAAGCACAACTGAGAAAAATGAAGGAATTATCACTACAGAAGAAAAAGTTAACCAATGGAAAGCGTGACCCTCCGTGGAAGACATCCCCACAATCTAAGCAGAATAGGTGTTGACAAGGAAGCATCAAATGCCTAGTTCAGAGTTGGAGATCTCTTCCCAGAAATAGAGGAGTTCTTTGTGGCAATGATGGACCAGGTGTTTAACACAAAAAATTATCAATAATATATAAGAAAAGACCAACAAAATCAAGGCAATAATGCAGAAAATGCCAAAAGAAACCAGAAACAATCCAACACATTACAGGATCCTGCACCAGTTTAACTCAATCTGATTACTTACACAGACACAATCAAGGGTTAAGTACCATTCACTAAAAATCTTGCTTTAAAATACAAACTCATAAAATACACCATATCTTATTATAAATACAAGCTTGATCCAGTTTTAGAGTCAGAGTCCTTCTAATTATATTACGACTGACCCATTACTACAGAAAGGACAATCCATACTAACTGTCCAGATATATTACAGGATAAACAAGCAAGTACAATTGAATTAATAAATACATTCTTTCCAAGCACATATAACATACAGAAATCAATAAGTGAAAAATACCAGAAATATCATGAATTGAAAGGAAATTGAAAGACTTTGGAACATGATCAGGGTATGCATTGTCTCAACAGTAATATCTACAACAGGTATCCCAAAGTCACTAAAGTTGCTGACCATCTCCATCTCTGATCCCTGATGAGGACTGGCTCATTATTCTCATTTCATCTTGTGCTGAGAACAAGTGGTCTATGTGAGCCTTTCTGAGTCTATTCCCATTTTTGATAAGGTATACCTTGGAATTATGCTTCCACAATCTCGCTAATATAACATTTTATAACCTTTGAACTTCAGCACATGACCCTTTACATTTGATTGGAATCTCTCCATATTTTAAAACCTGTCTTGTTTTCCTTCCACATTTCAGTACATATTTGCCAAACCAGATTTAGCTGGTAAACACTCCAGCCATTGTGGGTTGGTGGTGGAGGGGAGTGCAGTCATCAGGCCAAAAGCGGAACAAGTGCTACACATGCCCTTACACTTCCTCCCTTACCACCATTCATGGCCCCAGACAGTCCTTCCAGGTGAGGCAACACTTCACCTGTGAGTCGGCTAGGGTGATATACTGCCTCCGGTGCTCCCGATGTGGCCTTCTATATATTGGCGAGACCCGACGCAGACTGGGAGATCATTTTGATGAACACCTACGCTCTGTCCGCCAGAGAAAGCAGGATCTCCCAATGGCCACACATTTTAATTCCACATCCCATTCCCATTCTGATATGTCTATCCACGGCCTCCTCTACTGTAAAGATGAAGCCACACTCAGGTTGGAGGAACAACACGTTATATTCCGTCTGGGTAGCCTCCAACCTGATGACATGAACATTGACTTTTCTAACTTCCGCTAATGCCCCACCTCCCCCCGTACCCCATCCGTTATTTATTTATATACACACATTCTTTCTCTCTCTCTCTCTCTCCTTTTTCTCCCTCTGTCCCTCTGACTATACTCCTTGCCCATCCTCTGGGTTTTCCCCCCCCTCCCCCTGTTCCTTCTCCCTGGGCCTCCTGTCCCATGATTCTCTCATATCCCTTTTGCCAATCACCTGTCCAGCTCTTGGCTCCATCCCTCCCCCTCCTGTCCTCTCCTATCATTTTGGATCTCCCCCTCCCCCTCCCACTTTCAAATCTCTTACTATCTCTTCCTTCAGTTAGTCCTGACGAAGGATCTCGGCCCGAAACGTCGACTGTACCTCTTCCTAGAGATGCTGCCTGGCCTGCTGCGTTCACCAGCAACTTTGATGTGTGTTGCTTGAATTTTCAGCATCTGCAGAATTCCTCGTGTTTACATTTCATTGCCCTCTCAGTTTGTGCCTTATCCCCAATCTTGCCTGCCAATCTCTTGGAACATTTTCCCATCACCAGATCTCCATCACAAATATTCCAGCCTACTTTCTATTCAGAATCTTTCTTCATCATGCACCCGCTCCTGATCTTGATCGTCAATACTTACCTCCACCTTTCAACTTTCCTGACATTACCTACTAGACCCCAGGCCATAATTAGGTCTATAGTTACTGGTTTTCCCTCCACATTGATTTCCCCTGACTGCGCCTAGCCCAAATCGCACGTGATGCAAGTTCATTGGCAAAACATATGTGATAAGCATTAAGTAAATGCCTGTGCACTACAGGAGTTTGCAATGACAGGCCCATGTCAAAACTGCAATTGGTGCATTGCTGCTATAATTATTCGTTCCCACTAGCACTGCTGTATTTCTAGATTATTTCTTAAATTAGAGTAAATCTTTTAAACTAATCCTTTTCGCCACCCCAGTCCAAGTCTTCCTGAAGAATAAGTTCCAGGTACATTCAAATATATTGCCTAGTCTTCAGACTTAGGTGAATATCAATTGAGTATTTCAGATACCATCCTGTGTGTGCTATTTTGCATTTGAAGTTACTTCAAGACACACATCTTTGTTGCAAGTGAGAGAAATGGGGGGTGTGGTGTGCAAGGAGATAGTGTCAGTGAGTCAATGGGACAAGAGAAGTTGATGACTTCCAATTCACCATCAGCAGTATATCCCTAAGCAAGAGTTACTGCTCTTAAATTGACAACAATGAGGTCAATAGCATAACTTAAATTCAATTCATGATGGAATATGACTTTCCCATACATCTTTTACTGAACCTTAACATGATGTCAACCAATCATCAATAACAAGCACTTGGAGAACCTCAAAACTTTGGGTTGGGTGGAAATGCAATGTTTAGATTTTGCAGTAAAGATGTTGAACTGAAATGCAACTCTTATATTGATGTTAAAATACTCATCCAACAAAAAATGATCATTGCCAGAGTGTAACGAATTAGGCAATTACTTTTAGATCTTCCTTTCATTTTCCTGGAGGGGCAAATGAAATTAGATTCTGTGTGCAAATAAACAGAAGATGCCAATTTAATAAAAGATGCATAGATGTACATCTAACTGTTCATTGCAGTCATCTGTTAGTGTGAAATAAAGTGCTGGTGAAATCTGATCCTTTCCATCACTATTACCTTTCCATTAGTTATAGATCCTAATGCTTATTCTGGAGTCAGAGAATCAAAGAAATATACAGTACACAAAAAGGCTCTCCGGCCTACCAGGTCTATACTGGCCTTTTTGCCCATTGAAACAAATTGCCCTTGTATGTATTGTATCCTTCTATGCCTTGACTTTTTATGTTTTTATGTAAATGCCTGTTAGATATTACCTCTGCAGGCAGTGCATTCCAGCTATGAACCACTCTGTTAAAAAAACAACTCAAACAACTTTAACAACAGGAATTCTGCAGATGCTGGAAATTCAAGCAACATACATCAAAGTTGCTGGTGAACGCAGCAGGCCAAGCAGCATCTATAGGAAGAGGCGCAGTCGACGTTTCAGGCCGAGACCCTTCGTCAGGACTAACTGAAGGAAGAGTGAGTAAGGGATTTGAAAGCTGGAGGGGGAGGGGGAGATGCAAAATGATAGGAGAAGACAGGAGGGGGAGGGATAGAGCCGAGAGCTGGACAGGCGATAGGCAAAAGGGGATACGAGAGGATCATGGGACAGGAGGTCCGGGAAGACGGGGGGGGGAGGGGGTGACCCAGAGGATGGGCAAGAGGTATATTCAGAGGGACAGAGGGAGAAAAAGGAGAGTGAGAGAAAGAATGTGTGCATAAAAATGAGTCACAGCTGGGGTACGAGGGGGAGGTGGGGCCTAGCGGAAGTTAGAGAAGTCAATGTTCATGCCATCAGGTTGGAGGCTACCCAGACGGAATATAAGGTGTTGTTCCTCCAACCTGAGTGTGGCTTCATCTTTACAGTAGAGGAGGCCGTGGATAGACATGTCAGAATGGGAATGGGATGTGGAATTAAGATGTGTGGCCACTGGGAGATCCTGCTTTCTCTGGCAGACAGAGCGTAGATGTTCAGCAAAGCGGTCTCCCAGTCTGCGTCGGGTCTCACCAATATATAAAAGGACACATCGGGAGCACCGGACGCAGTATATCACCCCAGTCGACTCACAGGTGAAGTGATGCCTCACCTGGAAGGACTGTTTGGGGCCCTGAATGGTGGTAAGGGAGGAAGTGTAAGGGCATGTGTAGCACTTGTTCCGCTTACACGGATAAGTGCCAGGAGGGAGATCAGTGGGGAGGGATGGGGGGGACGAATGGACAAGGGAGTTGTGTAGGGAGCGATCCCTGCGGAATGCAGAGAGAGTGGGGGAGGGAAAGATGTGCTTAGTGGTGGGATCCCGTTGGAGGTGGCGGAAGTTACGGAGAATAATATGTTGGACCCGGAGGCTGGTGGGGTGGTAGGTGAGGACCAGGGGAACCCTATTCCTAGTGGGGTGGTGGGAGGATGGAATGAGAGCAGATGTGCGTGAAATGGGGGAGATGCGTTTGAGAGCAGAGTTGATGGTGGAGGAAGGGAAGCCCCTTTCTTTAAAAAATGAAGACATCTCCCTTGTCCTAGAATGAAAAGCCTCATCCTGAGAGCAGATGCGGCGGAGACGGAGGAATTGCGAGAAGGAGATGGCGTTTTTGCAAGAGACAGGCTGAGAAGAGGAATAGTCCAGATAGCTGTGAGAGTCAGTAGGCTTATAGTAGACATCAGTGGATAAGCTGTCTCCAGAGACAGAGACAGAAAGATCTAGAAAGGGGAGGGAGGTGTCGGAAATGGACCAGGTAAACTTGAGGGCAGGGTGAAAGTTGGAGGCAAAGTTAATAAAGTCAACGAGTTCTGCATGCGTGCAGGAAGCAGCGCCAATGCAGTCGTCGATGTAGCGAAGGAAAAGTGGGGGACAGATACCAGAATAGGCACGGAACATAGATTGTTCCACAAACCCAACAAAAAGGCAGGCATAGCTAGGACCCATATGGGTGCCCATAGCTACACCTTTAGTTTGGAGGAAATGGGAGGAGCAAAAGGAGAAATTATTAAGAGTAAGCACTAATTCCGCTAGACGGAGCAGAGTGGTGGTAGAGGGGAACTGATTAGGTCTGGAATCCAAAAAGAAGCGTAGAGCTTTGAGACCTTCCTGATGGGGGATGGAAGTATATAAGGACTGGACATCCATGGTGAAAATAAAGCGGTGGGGGCCAGGGAACTTAAAATCATCGAAAAGTTTAAGAGCGTGAGAAGTGTCACGAACATAGGTCGGAAGGGATTGAACAAGGGGGGATAAAACAGTGTCGAGGTATGCAGAAACGAGTTCGGTGGGGCAGGAGCAAGCTGAGACAATAGGTCGGCCAGGACAGGCAGGTTTGTGGATCTTGGGTAGGAGGTAGAAACGGGAAGTGCGGGGTGTGGGAACTATAAGGTTGGTAGCAGTGGATGGGAGATCCCCTGAGCGGATAAAGTCGTTGATAGTGTGGGAGACAATGGCCTGGTGCTCCTTAGTGGGGTCACGATCGAGGGGTAAATAAGAGGAGGTATCCGCGAGTTGTCGCTGTGCCTCGGCAAGGTAGAACGCTCTGTCTGCCAGAGAAAGCAGGATCTCCCAGTGGCCACACATTTTAATTCCACATCCCATTCCCATTCTGACATGTCTATCCACGGCCTCCTCTACTGTAAAGATGAAGCCACACTCAGGTTGGAGGAACAACACCTTATATTCCGTCTGGGTAGCCTCCAACCTGATGGCATGAACATTGACTTCTCTAACTTCCGCTAGGCCCCACCTCCCCCTCGTACCCCAGCTGTGACTCATTTTTATGCACACATTCTTTCTCTCACTCTCCTTTTTCTCCCTCTGTCCCTCTGAATATACCTCTTGCCCATCCTCTGGGTCACCCCCTCCCCCCCCCCATCTTTCTTCCCGGACCTCCTGTCCCATGATCCTCTCGTATCCCCTTTTGCCTATCACCTGTCCAGCTCTCGGCACTATCCCTCCCCCTCCTGTCTTCTCCTATCATTTTGCATCTCCCCCTCCCCCTCCAGCTTTCAAATCCCTTACTCACTCTTCCTTCAGTTAGTCCTGACGAAGGGTCTCGGCCTGAAGCGTCGACTGCGCCTCTTCCTATAGATGCTGCTTGGCCTGCTGCGTTCACCAGCAATTTTGATGTATGTTGCTCAAACAACTTTAAATCTCCTTCCTTAAGAACAAAATTAGGAGCAAAATTAGGCCATTCAGCCCACCGAGTCTGCTCTGCCATTCCATTAAGGCTATTATCACTCTCAACACCATTCTCCTGCCTTCCATCCATAGCCATTAAAACACTCACTAATCAAGAAACTAGTAACCTCCGCTTTAAATATACCCAAAGACTAAAGCTCCACAGCCATTTGTGGCAACTAATTCCACAGAATCACTACCCTCTGGCTAATGAAAATCCTTCTCGTCTCTGCTCTAATGGGACATCCTTGTTTTCTGAAGCTATGCCCTCTGGTCCTAGACTTTCTCACAAATAGAAACAACTACTCTACTTTTACTCTATCTGGGTCTTTTAATATTCAATAGGTTTCAAAGAGATCCCTCCTCATTCTTCTAAACTCCAGTGGCACAGTCCCAAAGCCATCAAACATTCCTCATTTATTTCCACTTTCATTCCCAGAATCATTCTCATGAACTTCATCTGGACCATCTCTCATGTCAGAACAACCATTCTTAGATAAAGAGCTAAAAATTGGACAAAATATTGCAAGTGTGGTTAGAGTAATGCCTTACAAAGCCTTTGCACTACATCCTTCGTTTTCATATTCTACTCCATTTGAGATCAATGCCTATATTGAATTTACCTTCCTTACCACTGACTCAACCTGCAAGTTAACCTTTAAGGAATTCTGCATGAGGATTCCTGAGTCCCTTTACACCTCTGATTTCTGAATTTGCTTCCCATTTAGAAAATAGTCTATGTTTTTATTCCTTCTATCAAGCTGAATTACCATACACTTCCCTACACTGCATTTCATCCGTCACATCTTTGTGCATCTATCTATGTCTTTCTGTAGACTCCCAATTTCCTCAACACTACCTGCCCATCCACCTGACTTTGTATCATCTGCAAACTTGGCCACAAAGTCATCAATTCCACTATCTAAATCATTAACATATAAAGTGAAAAGAAGCAGACCTAACACTGACCCCGTGGAACACCACTAGTCACTGGCAGCCTACCAGAAAAAGGTCCCTTTATTACCACTCTGCCTTCTTCTAGTCAGCTAATACATTATTCATGCTAGTATCTTTCCTGTAATACCAAGGGTTTGTCAAGGTCCGGTCCGTGAAATCCGCATTCCGGTTCACGGTCCGGTCCATCGACCCTTGCTCCAGGTTTTCCTGTCTACCCTGTTTCTGTTCCTGTTGACCTCTAATTGAGGCAGCTGATTCTCGTTGGGGCTGGCTGCATAAATACCTTCAGAGACCAGGGTGTGGCTGCTGGATTGTTCTTGTCCTTACTCCTTGTATCCCTTCCCCTGCCTTCTGTTTCCTCGCCTGAAGCCTTGCCTTGTCTTGCCAGTAACTCTCGCCTCGCCTCACCTCACCTCGCCTGAAGTCTTGCCTTGGAGCCACCCTGTATCTAAGTCCCTTTCTGTCCCTTGCTTCTGCCGGGTAAGCCAGGCCAGATTGCTGTTACCCTGCGGTGAGTTCTGTCCCTTCCTGTCCCTTGCCTCCGTCGGCTAAGCTAGGCCAGATTGCTGTTACCCTGCAGTTGGTTCTGTCCCTTCCTGTCCCTTGCCTCCATTGGGGGGAGATCCATGCCCTGCCCAGGAGTACCGCGCCCTTCCCAGGAGGAGCTTCAAGACCCCAGGTCTCTAGCCGAGCCGAGCCTCAAGTCTCTAGCCGAACCTCGCCCCAAGCCAAGCTTCAAGACCCCAAGCCTCAATTCTCTAGTCTCAAGCCTCACCTCAAGTCTCTGGTCTCCAACCTCGCCTCAAGTCTCTGGTCCCAAGCCTCACCTCAAGTCTCAAGCCTGAAGACTCCAGCCTCATCCTGCCTGCCAGCTAAGTCACGTCCTTGCCTAGTTCTGGGGTCCAAGCCAGAGGCAAGACCCAGGTTCTGGGTCCTTGTCCAGTCTCTGGCTCGGTGTCCAAGCCCTGGCTCCTAGCTCTCTTGTCCTGTCCTGTTCTGGGTTCCCGGTTTTTGTGTCCATGTCCTAGCCCTCAGTGTCTGTATCTTGCACTTGGGTCCGTTCCCAGCCACCCCCTTATGACAGAACGATCCAGCCAACCATGGACTCAGTGACACAGACACTGTCATTTTCCTCTTGCCACCCGGGGCTCCCGTAGAGGTGGTGGTGGGGGGGGGGGGGAGTACTGTCATGATCTGGTTGGTGAAGTCCGCATTCCGGTTTATGGTCCGGTCAATCGATCCTTGCTCCAGGTTTTCCTGTCTACCCTGTTTCTGTTCCTGGTGACCTCTAATTGAGGCAGCTGATTCTCATTGGGGCTGGAGCATAAATACCTCCAGAGACCAGGGCATGGGTGCTGGATTGTTCTTGTCCTTGTATCCCTTCCCCTGTCTTCTGTTTACTCGCCTGAAGCCTTGCCTTGTCTTGCCGGTAACTCTCGCCTCGCCTCGCCTGAAGTCTTGTCTTGGAGCCACCCTGTATCTAGGTCCTTTCCTGTCCCTTGCCTCCATCAGGTAAGCCAGGCCAGATTGCTGTTACCCTGCAGTGGGTTCTGTCCCTTCCTGTCCCTTGCCTCCATCAGGGGGTGTACCGCGCCCTGCCCAGGTGTACCGCGCCCTGCCCAGGTGTACCGCGCCCTGCCCAGGAGGAGCTTCAAGACCCCAAGTCTCTGGCCTCGCCTCGCCTCAAGTCTCTGGCCGAGCCCCACCCCAAGCCAAGCTTCAAGACCCCAAGCCTCAGGCCTCTGGTCCCAAGCCTCGCCTTAAGTCTCAAGCCTGAAGACTCCAGCTTCATCCTGCCTGCCAGCCAAGTCACATCCTTGCTTAGTTCTGGGGTCCGAGCCAGAGGCAAGACCCAGGTTCTGGGTCCTTGTCCAGTCTCTGGCTCGGAGTCCAAGCCCTGGCTCCTAGCTCTGTTGTCCTGTCCTGTTCCGGGTTCCCGGTTTTTGTGTCCATGTCCTAGCCCTCACCCTGTATCCTAGTCCTGTCCCTAGTACTTCATTGTCTGTGTTTTGCACTTGGGTCCGTTCCCAGCCACCCGCTTTTGACAGGGTTCTTATTTTGTTTAGCAGCTTCACATGCAGCAACTTGTCAAAGACCTTCTGAAAATCCAAGGAAGCATTTATTGACTGTCCTTTGTCTATCCTGCCTGTTATTTCCTCAAAGAATTCCAATAGACTTTGCAATCAAGATTTCCTCTTAAATAAACCATGCTGACTTCAACCTCTGTGTGTCATGGTCCGGTCCGTGAAGTCCACATTCCGATTCACGGTCCAGTCCATCAACCCTTATTCCAGGTTTTCCAGTTTTCCCTTGTCTTGGTGTGTGCCTTAATTGAGGCACATGATTCCCATTTTGGGCTGGCTACATAAACAGCTCCTGGGTTCAGCTTCAGTTGCTGGACTGTTCCCTTCCCCTCCCCTTCCTTCTGTAGACTTTGCCTGAAGCCTCACCTGAAACCTTTGCCTGAAGCCTTGCCTGCTACCTCGCTTGCGTCCATGCCTCCACTAGGTAGGTCCGGCCGTTTGCCGCTACCTTGTGTTGGCAACTGTCTCTGTGTCCATGCCTTCGCTAGGTAGGTCTGGCCGTTTGCCGCTACCTTGTGTTGGGATCGGTCTCTTTGTGCCCTCGCCTCCGCTGGGTAGGTCCGGCCATTTGCTGCTACCTTGAGTGGAGATCTGTCTCTGTGTTCTGTGTTCTGTTCCACGTCCTGTCCTAGCCAAGATCCTAGTCCCAAGTCCTAGCCTAGACCTGGGTTCTGGTTCCGAGTCAAGACCCAGGTTCCAAGACCCAGGTTCTGGGTCCTTGTCCAGGCTCTGGTTCCGGAGTTCTGTGACACTAGTCCAGTCTCCTTGTTCCTAGTTCCTTGTCTGGGTTCCGTGTTTCTTGTCCATGCCCTAGCCCAGGCCCTGCATCCTAGTCTCATCTAGGGCTTGTGTCAATGTCCAGCGTCCTTTCTTCCCCACTTCCCTTGCTTGCTTAATTCTAGTCCTAGTACTTCAGTGTCTGTGTCTTGCATTTGGGTCCGCTCCCAGTGCTCCCCCATGACAATGTGTCTCCAAATACTTCAAAACCTCATTCTTAATAATGGATCCCAGCATCTTCCCAATCACTAAAGTCAGGCTAACTGGCCTATAATTTCCTGCCCTTTGCCTCCCTCCCCTCTTAAAGAGTGGAATGACATTTTCAATTTTCCAGCCCTTCAAAACCATTCCAGAATCTCGTTATTCTTGAAAGATCATCACTAATGCCTCCCCAATCTCTTCAGCTACTTCTTTCAAAACCCTGGTGTATAGTCCATCTGGTCCAGATGTCTTATCTGCCTTCAGACCTTTCAGTTTCCCAAACATCTTTTCCTTAGTAATAGCAACTTCACCCACTTCTGGCCAATGACACACTTAAATTTCTGGCATACACAATGAAGAATGATGCAAAATACCTATTAAGTTCATCCACCATTTCATTGACCCTTATTGCAAAATCCAACATCATTTTCCAACCGTCCAATATCCTCTCTTGCCTCTTTATATAACTGGAAACAATTTTTTGCTATCCTCTTCCATATTATTGGCTAACTTACCTTCATATTTCATCTGTACTCTCCTTATTGCTTTTTAGTTGTCTTCTGTTGGTTTTAAAAGCTTCCCAATCCTCCAGCTTCCCACTATTATTTGCTATATTATATGCCCTCTCTTTTGCTTTAATGGAGCTTTTAACTTCCGTTGTTAACCCCATTACCTCATCCCCTTTTAGAATATTTCTTAAATTATGCTGAAGTGAATATTTATTGCCCTTTTGTGCTGCAAGGACACTATCCTTACTTTGAGATCACTTTCAAAATGATCAGTGCCTTTTCTCACACTATTTAAGTAATAGGTTTTGCTG
The DNA here is from genome assembly GCF_963921235.1 of Mobula hypostoma. Classification (NCBI taxonomy): domain Eukaryota; kingdom Metazoa; phylum Chordata; class Chondrichthyes; order Myliobatiformes; family Myliobatidae; genus Mobula; species Mobula hypostoma. The sequence goes on along the minus strand of NC_086103.1, from coordinate 63,746,565 downwards.
CAGCAGTGAGTGCTAAGCATGAGATGAAAGAATCGAGGGAGAAATGGGAACATTTTCATTGATGTGAGCTGAAAGCTTCTAAGAGGGAAAATTGGATAAATATCTAAGCAGGAAATTAATTGGAGTGAATTGGACAGTTGCTCAAAAATTCAGCTTGTCTCCTGTACTTATCTCAAATCATAGCCATGAAATACTGTGTACAAACCTTTGATCATGTGAGCACTGTTAGAAAAGGTGAAAAGTGAAATTGCAAGTGTTTCATTTCAAAGTGAACGACAATCATCAGAAGCCGAATTGTTTGGTGTTGCTCTTGACCACACCACAGAAGTACCAAAGCTAGATGTGATAGAAAGTAATCAACACACAAAAGTGTTAATAGTATGAAGGAAAGATCTTTTTACTTCATTATGCAATGTCCTCTAAAACTATTAAGGCCAGCATAACAAATGCAAATCATGCTTTAATTTAGGTAGTATCCATTCAAGAAATATTTCAGTAAGTTTTCTATGACAATTGTCGATAAACCAGATTTTTGTGAGATTATATCAGGGAGAAAATGGGATACAACTGCATAAAAGTTGCTAAATGGTGATTAGAACCAGGAAATGCTTCTCCATCAACAGTGAAAGTGCATTCCACAATTGCAATGGCACTCAATTTCAAAACAGTGTGATGAAATATAGAAAAAGCAGCTCTAAAACAGTTTTATAGACAGATGTTCTACAGGTGCTGGAAATCCAGATCAAAACACATAAAATGTTGGAGGAACTCAGCAGGTCAGGCAGTATAAATGAAGATCAATAAAGTCAACAATTTGGGCCAAGACCCTACTTCAGAGGAAAGTGACCTGGGCTGATCTTTGGAAGGCCGAATGACACCGCATCCAATTTCTCATCCAGGGAGTGTATGATGTGCTTCCAAGCCCATCAAACCTGCACACATGGGGCAAGACAGAGACATCTGCGTGCCCACTGTGCTCCAAGCGAGGAACCCTGGAGCACATCCTCAGTGGCTGCGCAAGGGCACTTGGTGAGGGACGGTACAGGTGGAGGCATGATCAGGTCCTGAAGACCATTGCTGAAGCCGTCAGGGCAGGAGTTGAGTGGGCAAAGCGGTCCCGACCCTCCAAGCAGACCATTGCCTTTATCAGAGCTGGGGAGCAGCCAATACCTGCCAAAAGAACATCTGCAGGCATTCTGACCTCTGCAAAGGACTGGCAGCTGTTGGTGGACCTCGAAGGGCAGCTGAAGTTCCCCAACCATATCGCAGCCACCACCCTGCGACCAGACATTGTCCTAGTGTCTGAGTCTACTAAGCAAGTGGTGCTGCTGGAGCTGACAGTCCCATCGGAAGATAGCTTGGAAGAGGCCTTTGAAAGGAAGCTCTCCAAGTACGCAGGACTATAGATAATAGACAATAGGTGCAAAAGTGGACCATTTGGCCCTTCGAGCCTGCATTGCCATTCTGAGATCATGGCTGATCATCTATTATCAATACCCGGTTCCTGCCTTGTCCCCATACCCCTTGATTCCCCTATCCATAAGATACCTATCTAGCTCCTTCTTGAAAGCATCCAGAGAATTGGCCTCCACTGCCTTCTGAGGCAGCGGGGTCTACACCTCCACAACCTTCTGGGAGAAGAAGTTCCTCCTCAACTCTGTCCTAAATGACCTACCCCTTATTCTTAAACCATGCCCTCTGGTACTGAACTCTCCCAGCATCTGGAACATATTTCCTGCCTCTATCTTGTCCAATCCCTTAATAATCTTATGTCTCAATCAGATCCCCCCTCAATCTCCTTAATTCCAGCATGTACAAGCCCAGTCCCTCTAACCTCTCTGCGTAAGACAGTCCGGACATCCCAGGAATTAACCTAGTGAACCTATGCTGCACCTCCTCCACAGCCAGGATGTCCTTCCTTCACCCTGGAGACCAAAACTGCACACAATACTCCAGGTGTGGTCTCACCAGGGCCCTGTACAAATGCAAAAGGATTTCCTTGCTCTTCTACTCAATTCCCTTTGTAATAAAGGCCAACATTCCATTAGCCTTCTTCACTGCCTGCTGCACTTGCTCATTCACCTTCAGAGACTGATGAACAAGTACTCCTAGATCTCTTTGTATTTCTCCCTTACCTAACTCCACACCGTTCAGATAATAATCTGCCTTCCTGTTCTTGCTCCCAAAGTGAATAACCTCACACTTATTCACATTAAACGCCATCTGCCAAGTTTCTGCCCACTCACCCAGCCTATCCAAGTCACCTTGAATTCTCCTAACATCCTCATCAAATGTCACACTGCCACCCAGCTTAGTATCATCAGCAAACTTGCTGATGTTATTCACAATGCCTTCCTCTAAATCATTGACGTAAATCGTAAACAGCTGTGGTCCCAATACTGTGCCCTGTGGCACCCCACTAGTCACCACTTGCCATTCCGAGAAACACCCATTCACTGCTACCCTTTGCTTTCTATCTGACAACCAGTTTTCTATCCATGTCAATATCCTCCCCCCAATGCCATGAGCTCTGATTTTATCCACCAATCTCCTATGTGGTACCTTATCAAATGCCTTCTGAAAGTCAAGATACACCACATCCACTGGATCTCCCGCGTCTATCTTCCTGGTTACATCCTCGAAAAACTCCAAAAGATTAGTCAAGCATGATTTGTCCTTGGTAAATCCATGCTGGCTCGGCCCAATCTTATCACTGCTATCAAGATATGCCACTATTTCATCTTTAACAATGGACTCTAGCATCTTCCCCACTACTGATGTTAGGCGAACAGGGTGATAGTTCTCTGTTTTCTCCCTCCCTCCTTTCTTAAAAAGTGGGATAACATTAGCCATTCACCAATCCTCAGGAACTGATCCTGAATCTAAGGAACATCGGAAAATGATCACCAATGCATCCTCAGTTTCCAGAGCCACCTCCTTTAGTACCCTAGGATGCAGACCATCTGGACCTGGGGATTTGTTAGCCTTCAGTCCCATCAGTCTACTCATCACCATTTCCTTCCTAATGTCAGTCTGTTTCAGTTCCTCTGTTACCCTATGTCCTTGGCCCATCCATACATCTGGGAGACTGGTCAGCAACTGACAGCAGGCTGGATGGAGAGCGAGGTGTCTCCCAGTGGAGGCTGGTTGTAGGGGATTCGTAGCCTGTTCCTCAGTCAGAGCCTTCAGCACTTTGGGCATCGAGGGAGAGAGGAAGAGGAGAGCCATCCGCAGTACCACCGATGCAGCAGAGAGGGCCTCAAGATGGCTGTGGCTCAAAAGAGGGGAGCCATGGAGTCATAAGTAGCTAGCCATCTGGACACAAGCTGGGCTCTGATCAGCCCCGGCTGGGTCACCTGGAGAGGTTGTATGATGTTGAAAGACCCGAAACACCCGATGATTCCAGGAACATCACTGAAGATGTGTCCAGAAGCATCAATAGATGTATGTACACAGCAGGACTGAAAAGGAAGGGGGAAGACACCAGAATAATAAAAGGTGGGGGGAGGGGAACGAGGACTAGCTAGAAGGTGATAGGTGAAGCCAGGTATGTGGAAAAGGTCAAGAGCTGGAGAAGAAGGGAACTGAGTAGACCATGGGAGAAAGGGAAGAAGAGGGGACATCAGGAGGTGATAGGCAAGTGAGGAAAAGAGGAAAAGAGGCCAGAGTGAGGAATAGAAGAGGGAAGGGGGAGGGAAAACATCAGATGGAGAAATCAATGTTCATGCTATCAGTTTGGAGGCTACCCAGACGGAATAAGAAGAGTTGCTTCTCCACCCAGAGAATGGCCTCATTGTGGCAAAAGCAAACAGACCTTTCGCAACTGGAATGGGGATAGAATGAAAATGACTAAAACCTTCTAGAAAGGGCACTAAGTATGTTCATTGCAGCTGACTCTCATTGTAAAGCAAGAAAGCAAAAGATAGATAGGTTGTCAGTTTTTAAATGGTAATGAATGGATCTAAAGTAATACCAGGCAGTTATCAGCTGAGTTTCAGAATGCATTAGTAAATTGTGAAACCTAGGTGAGATTATGCTCACGTAGCATGATATTAAGCAATCTTCAACTGAGAGCTGGTTTAACCCTCCCTGACCCTGTGGCCATTTCTACCACGGAAAAAAAATAAGCTTGTTTTAACAATTTAACACATCACTGCCGTTGAACAAAGTACAACTCCAATTTCACTCTTAGGAGAAACATAATATGAAAAGAACATTGTTCAGATCCATCAGCCTAGAAATTTAATCGCTTAGTGGATCTTTTCTATGCAAAGGGTAATCAGATAGAGATATAAAATCGATCACTGAATCCAGCTAGATTGCTCTAAAGGGCAAAGTGTAGAACAGAACCTGGGATTGTGTGCATCCATGCATGTATCGCGCCTAAGCACAAAGAATCTGGGCATTCAGCAATGACGCAGATTATTTACAAAAATGATTGATTTCCAATTACAACAGTGGTCTGTGGATAAAGGGTTAAGTAGCAGACAGCAGGCCTTAACTACTCTTTTTCTGCATTTTTGGTGTGATGTTAATAATAGAAGACTTCAATTTCTTATGCTCAGATGGACCAATGGACAAAATTCATGATTGTTATTTGTGTAAAGACTTTACATTGTTGTGTGGACTGTGAATTGTGAATAATCCTATTCTCCCATCCCATCGTCCAGTTCTGCCACCTCAAACACCAATCGAACAATAGAGAAATATCCGATCAGGTTCCTTGTCTTGGAATTTATCAGACTGTTTCACTTCAAGCTAAATGTCTCACACTGGCAGCTGCTTTTGTGAACTCTGTCTCTACAACTGGATCCTGGGAGACCACAGCCAGTGGGGAGCACATCCTTGCCGACAATCAACACTGTGCATCTCAAGGATGTGTGCTTAGCCTGCTACTCTACTCTCTCTACATCCATGACTGTATGGCTAGGCATAGTGCAAATGCCATCTATAGGTTTGCCGATAACAGAGCTGTAGTCAAAGGAATTGCAGATGGTGACTAAGGGCTCACTCGGAGTGAGATAGATCAGCTGGTTCAGTTGTGTCACAACAACTTTGTATTCAATGTCAGTAAATCCAAGGAATTAATTGTGGACTTCAGGAAGGTGAAGTTGAAGGATTGCACACCAGTCCTCATTGAGGGGCTGGCAGTGGAAAGGGTGAACAGTTTCTCGTTCTTGGGTGTCAAAATCTGCGAGGATCTGCCATGAGCCCAACATATTGATGAAATTATGATGAGGGCATGCCAGCAGCTGTATTTCATTTGGAGTTAGAGGAGATCTGTTGTGTTACCTAAGACTAGCAAATTTCTACAGATGTATCATGCAGAGCATTCTGACTGGCTGCATCACCATCTTGTATGGATTGCACAGCACAGGGTTGTAAAAAAACTGCAGAGGGTTGTAAACTCAGCCAGCTCCAGCATGGGCAACAGCCTCCCCAGCATCGAGGACATCTTCAAAAGGCAATGCCTCAAAATGGCGGCATCCATTATTAAGGACCTCCACCATGCAGGACATGTACTCTTCTCATTATTACTATCAGATAGGAGGTACAGGAACCTGAAAACATACGCTCAATATTTTGGGAACAGCTTCTTCCCCTCCACCGTCAGATTTCTGAATGGACATTGAACTCATGAATGCAACTTCATTAGTTTGCTCTCTTTTTGCACTAGTTACTCAATTTTGTAACATATATATATGGAGAGAGAGTAATAGCATGTTATATGCATTGTTCTGCTGCCACAAAACAACAAATTTCACCACATATGTCAGTGATATTAAACCTGATTCTAATTCTGAAACACTAGCTACAAAGGCATTGTGCACAGGTTGGTTCATTGATAGCTTGGTGATGAAGTTACGGATCATTAATGTCCACAGTTGTAGAGAAATGCTGCTAAAGCTGTTCTCGACAGGGGTTCAAAATCATTTTCCCCAGTAGCTCCAGCTAAATCCCGTGGATGTGTTGTCCTATTTCATAGACAAAAATACAGCACAGAACGGGCCCCCCCTCCATCTAGTCGATTACAAACCATTTAAACTGCCTAATCCCATTGACCTGCCCTCAGACCATGGCCCTCCATACCCCTACCATCCATCTACCTATCCAAACCTCTCTTAAACATTGAAATCAAGTTCGCACACACCACTTGTGCTGACAGCTCATTCCACACTCTCACAACCTTCTGCATGAAGAAGTTTCCCCTCATGTTCCCCTTAAACTTTTAACCCATGACCTCTGATTGTGGTCCCATCCAACCTCAGTGGAAAAAGCCTGCTGACATTTACCCTATCTATACCCCTCATAATTTTGTATACTTCTATCAAATCGCCTCTTAATCTTCAATACTCCAAGGAATAAAGTCCTAACCTATTAAATCTTCCCTTATAACTCAAGTCCTCCTGACCCAGAAACATCCGTGCAAATTTTCTCTGTACTCTTTCAACTTTATTTCCATCTTTCCTGTATTTCGGTATGCATTTTTATGCCATGATCATTCTTTATTCTATCCTGCTATTTGATGGTCTGGGGATAGAAATTCTCCTTGATTTCATACTCTAAGCATGTAATCCAGTGGCATTTGCTATTTTCAGTAAATAAATGACTGAGAAAATATCTCGAACCACTGGAGCTTCTGGATGGGTTGCACTCTTGTTTTTACTGTAACCAGCACATTAGTGAAATATTTTAACCTTAAATTAAGCTCCTGCAATCCTTTGACCTAAATTTTAAAGCATTACTCTATAATCCAGCCTCACCCACAAAAATGGCCAAAGCTGCAGAATAAATTACTCACCATTTTTATTGCTCATTATGCATCATATCAGGCCTTTGAGGATACTTTTTTTTAATTGAGCTGTTTTGTCAATTTAAGAACAGAAAGAAATACTTCAAAAGCTGTTGAATTTAATATCATAAAAAATTTTTGTGATGAACCCATTTTCAGTTGTGTTAATCAAAATTTTCCCACTCAACTACAAAAAGGAATATTAATAAAGCACTCATCTTTACAGTGCAATTTTATACACTGCCCAGCTGCACTAGTTCATGGCAAATTTAACATTCTGTGAAATGTAAATAGGTTTGGCAAAAGCTTCAGAGGTGAAAATGAAGTATCTCTCCAAACTACCAAAGTACAAATATGTTCATATGAGAACATTGATTTTAAAACATATAGCACCCACAATTTCCAACTTCTAATTATGTCGTGAACCATTGTGGCTGTTGAAACTACTCTGATGCTTCAACAACCAATTTTTTAATATTTCAAAATTAGTCTCTATTCATAATAAAAAATATTCAAAGAAACCAAAACAGAATTTTTTTATATTAATGATTGTTACATTTTAGTAGTGTAAACTTTTTAAAAGATTAAGAAGCACAGCACTATAGCCACAAGATGTGATCCCCTCGGTGATACATTCTTCCCTTATTTGAGGGTCTTTTCCAGCTAACTCGACCTCTCCATGTGCAGTCGTAGGAAGTGCTGCCCCAGACTTCAGTGCATCCCTCAGCATGCACTCCTGCTCCCTGGAATGTGTCAGTTAGCACAGCTTACCCACTATGCTGGAAGATCAACAAGTTTCAGGCAGACTAAAGGGCATCTTTAATCAAGTTGGTGACCTTCTAGCAGCACTTGATATCTACAACGATACGTGATCCCAGAAATAGCCCATAGATCAGAGAGTCCTTTGTTACGCAGCTGATGGAGACGAATCGTGACACAGAGCTTGCACCCATCTCCACACCCTCTTAGCAAGTCAGAAAAGAGATGGGTGACTGTCTCTTCTCCATCACTGCCATCCCGGATGCAGCATGCATTGGGGAAACCCTCTCACCTCATGCTGTGAGGTCTTGGTGCTAATTGGTGAGATCTGGTGAGGCGACGTTGTTTACACAGTTTACTCAAGGAACCAACCCACAGTCTCCACCGTGTCCCTGTCCTACAGTGCCTGCAGGACATTCTGTACTGACCATCGCCTGATAGGCTTATGGTCAGAGGTGTTTAATTGGAAGAACTATTCCACAAAGAACATGTAGTGACATCATCCAGTTGACTGGGATATTGCAAGATAACAGGGCCAGATCTCTCCTCCACAACACCAGCGACAGGTAGAACCTCAGCTTGTTACCTCAGATCTACACTCCTCCAGATACAGACACACACAAAGGTGGTCATCAAGATGAGAACAATGCAGGAACGTCCACAACACTAGCCTTGTGCTCCCTGGAGGTTGCAGCCTGAGATCTCCTGAAACTGGTTTCCTTCCACAGTGCCCACATTATGGTGTCATTAAGTGCATCTAGTTTTCACATAAAGTCTCCAAACCAGTGTACTTTAGATGCTCCAAATCTTAACTTGGATCCAAGTTTTAGTTTTAGCTTGGATCACATGTGAGATACCTGCAGTTTGTGCAATGGAATCTTTCAGTAAACTTAATAATCAGATCAACTACTTAATTACGCACTCAACTCACACAAACTTATTCAATGGATACAGTGATGGTTGTGAGAAGAGAAAAAAAAATCAGAAAAGAACAAAGAGATAATTAAATGTATTTCAAGTCTAGGAAATATGGAATAAAAGGAAAACTTAAAGTCACTCAGCCAAAATCATCTTATTCATTCTTAACATAAAACTTGAACATTTTTGTTGCTCATTTCACAATCAATTTTTTGCATGAAATTACTTCCTGTAACCAGAAATATTCAAATAATTTGAACAACGCACATCAAAGTTGCTGGTGAACGCAGCAGGCCAGGCAGCATCTCTAGGAAGAGGTACAGTCGACGTTTCAGGCCGAGACCCTTCGTCCAGTCCTGACAAAGGGTCTCGGCCTGAAACATCGACTGTACCTCTTCCTAGAGATGCTGCCTGGCCTGCTGCGTTCACCAGCAACTTTGACGTGTGTTGCTTGAATTTCCAGCATCTGCAGAATTCCTGTTGTTTGCAAATAATTTGAACTTATGCATAGAGATTTTTTGTGATCTTGACTTGAAACTCATTGGAAGATTATAATAATATTGGATAAGTTCACAAAAAAAAGCATACAGAAGTTTGCCTTTATGTTTGAAAGACTTATAACTGAAACAGGAGATACTGTTGAGCTAAAAAAGCAATATTTTCTAAAAGGAAAGTACTCGTTGAAGTGAGAAAGTCAAATATTACAGATCTGAACTTGGAACCCAACACCCACTGAAGCTCACTTGCATGGTGTTGAGGGACATGTCATCAATCAGCTTTGGAGAGGTACATCAAATTTGATGAAGCAAAGTTTATATATTTCAACAACATTTTTATTAATCCATGTTAGCTGGGTTTCCTGAGTTTCGAGAAAACAATCAGATAAAAAGGTTCTCTATCACTGCACTTAGTTCTTGGTCAAGAGGAAAAGAATTGTTTCCTTCAACCACATCAGATTTATTTAAAAGCATAACCCTCTCTTCAACAAACTTCTTCATCATCAAGCCTCCTCTGCAATTACCATTCCCTTGAAGCACCAGATGCTAATTCTCCTTATACAATCTATCTTTACCCCTGATGTCCAATTTTCCACTAGTATCCCTCTGTTTTCTGTTTACCTCATCCAAAAACATGGTGACCTTAGTATCAGGCTGCTTCCCCAGCATTTCTTCTCCTAACTGATCCAGGATCTGTGGGTTTTTCTGGGCAACTGAGACTAATTTTACAAGAGAAATTTCTTTTCTTATGTATGAAAATAGATGTACAGACCATTAATTTAAAAATTCACAGTGCTCAGAGAAATTCTTCTCAGTTAAAGGCTGGAAAATTGGAATTTCCACCAATTAAACCTGCTGACCTCCAGGTATGAACCTCCATTTTAGTAAAACTCTTAGAGTATTAGCTTCACACATCAAAGTTGCTGGTGAACGCAGCATCTCTAGGAAGAGGTACAGTCGACGTTTCAGGCCGAGACCCTTCGTCAGGACTAACTGAAGGAAGAGCTAGTAAGAGATTTGAAAGTGGGAGGGGGAGGGGGAGATCCAAAATGATAGGAGAAGACAGGAGGGGGAGGGATGGAGCCAAGAGCTGGACAGGTGATTGGCAAAAGGGATATGAGAGGATCATGGGACAAGAGGCCCAGGGAGAAGGGATAGTGGGGGAGGGGGAAACCCAGAGGATGGGCAAGGGGTATAGTCAGAGGGACAGAGGGAGAAAAAGGAGAGTGAGAGAAAGAATGCGTGTATAAAAATAAATAACGGATGGGGTACGAGGGGGAGGTGGGGCATTAGCGGAAGTTAGAGAAGTCAATGTTCATGCCATCAGGTTGGAGGCTACCCAGATGGAATATAAGGTGTTGTTCCTCCAACCTGAGTGTGGCTTCATCTTTACAGTAGAGGAGGCCATGGATAGACATGTCAGAATGGGAATGGGATGTGGAATTAAAATGTGCTCTGTCCGCCAGAGAAAGCAGGATCTCCCAGTAGCCACACATTTTAATTCCACATCCCAATCCCATTCTGATATGTCTATCCATGGCCTCCTCTACTGTAAAGATGAAGCCACACTCAGGTTGAAGGAACAACACCTTATATTCCGTCTGGGTAGCCTCCAACCTGATGGCATGAACATTGACTTCTCTAACTTCCGCTAATGCCCCACTTCCCCCTCGTACCCCATCCATTATTTATTTTTATACACACATTCTTTCTCTCACTCTCCTTTTTCTCCCTCTGTCCCTCTGACTATACTCCTTGCCCATCCTCTGGGTTCCCCCCACCTTTCCTTCTCCCTGGGCCTCCTGTCCCATGATCCTCTCATATCCCCTTTGCCAATCATCTGTTCAGTTCTTGGCTCCATCCCTCCCCCTCCTGTCTTCTTCTATCATTTTGGATCTCCCCCTCCCCCTCCCCCTCCCACTTTCAAATCTCTTACTAACTCTTCCTTCAGTTAGTCCTGATGAAGGGTCTCAGCCTGAAACTTCAACTGTACCTCTTCCTAGAGATGCTGCCTGGCCTGCTGCGTTCACCAGCAACTTTGATGTGTGTTGCTTGAATTTCCAACATCTGCAGAATTCCTCTTGTGTGGAGTATTAGCTTGTTACCTTGGATTGAATGTCATTTATTAAAAACTTTGACAAGCTCATTAAACTGCAACTGTCTAATGAGCTTCATGTTTTATTTCAATATTTTGTTTGTTAGTGCTGGAAGCCATTCTTTGTACTAGCTTGCCATTGAAGTTATGGCATTCCCAAATTAGTTGCTGCATCACATATTAATTATACTCCTGAATATCAAAGGGAGATACGTCGAGACAAGTCCATTTTTGTCATTTTTAGCGGCAGGTTATGTTAACTAATGCTGCGAAACTCCCGAGAGCTTATCCAGACTGAAGCATGAATGTATATGCACAAGAACAAGAATAAATCAACATAACAACAGCACAAATAATTCAGCACAAATCAGGTTCAACCAAGAGAGGGTGTCGCTGAATACAGCACACAAAATGCTGGAGGAACTCAGCAGGTCAGGCACCATAACGTCAACTCCTCATTTCCCTCTATATCTGATGCCCAACTTGCAGAGTTCCTCCAGTATTTTATATGCGTGGCTCATGATTTCCAGAATCAGCAACATTTCTGTGTGTCTCTCTCTGTTTGTGTTGGAAGTGTGCACTGAAGCTCTCTAAGGTTCAGATGAGTACGACAGTCCACAGAATAAGGACATGGTCTGAGCCTCCTATGCTGAGCTGAAAGAATAAATAACAGTTACTGTCAACCTATTCTGCTGTTTGACATGAAGAAGTGTAGTCATTTCCCCTTAGCATTTAATGCATTTATGATTTCCAAGACCCCAGTTCCTTTCTAATTTCTTTGTTGAGTTTTTACCCCTATCTCTTCTAAAACAAGGAGCTTGTTTGGTAACAGCCTTCTATATTTGACATAAACTTTCTTCTTCTTTTCCCTGATCTAAACATCAATATCCTTGGTTAACCAAGCTAATGATCATGAATACCAAGGAGACCAGTCTTTACATGTGTGGCAGCAGTTTGGTCTGGCAGGCTGACAAGTAATAGCAATGATAGTGGAGGAATGGTACAGACGGGAGAACGAATGCTGTCTTCTTGAAAAAAGATAGCTAATTCGTGCTTCACAGAACTGCTGTCACTCCCTTTAGGACTCTACATCATAGTATGAATCACAGGTACTTCTCCATCCATCGTGAGTATTCACTCCTTCCTTTACCAGTGCAATGTGTACCGTCTGTAATGATAATAACCCCAGCTCTCTCAGTCACAGTCTGACTGTACATGGTCTGCAGGGTGATATTAACAGCAGTATGAAGGTTTACTGCAACACTCAATTTGCATAGCTGCTCTTTGTGATACAATGGAAATTGCAACACAGTCAAACAGATGCCGAATCACACTTGGGCCCTGTTGCTATGCTCGTGTACTTTGAGTATTGGCAGCAATTTCAGTGATGGAACAAATAGATTCTACTCCCTACACTAAGTTCAGTACCAAGGTGGGACCAAGCCACTCTGTGATTTTAAATAAAGATATGCAGCCTGGGGAAAAATACACACGCAGGGCAGAAAATACTTTTTCAGGTCTTTAATTCCTTTATCTGTTTTAGATGTTTTAATGCAGTCAGAGGATATCAAAAGAAAAACGACAAAATGAATTTAAAAGAGAACACAGTTCCTGCTGTTACAATCTCAGTTTAATTTCAGATTACACCCTTGTTATGTATGCAGTATGAAAATAACTAAAACAAAATATACAAAACCAATGCGGTGGAGGCAATTCTAAAAAAATACAAACAATATTACAATCCCACCAACCCTGTACCTTATACACGACATCGAAAGTATGAATAAATACATCTTATCTGAACTAAGAGGTATACTCACTTTGGCACACACACACTTAACTTCCAAACACATATAGGCTAGACACTGAAACAAGTTCTCCTCACTCCTGCTACATAAACAGAGATTAACACGTTCACATTATTCTGTTACATTCACATTTGGTCATGAAACAATAAAGAAAGACAAGAATAAACTTTTACAAAATATTGCCTTGGAGTTTATATTACAAAAGCCTAACCCACTAGGCCGATAAGGAACTTCGCACAACTACCTTATCCAGTGCCGATACCTTACTTGCGAAAATCTAAAGCATTCACATGTAAAACATATCAAGTTACCGATATTCTACAAACGGTTGTAGATTTACAAACAAGAATAAACAAATTTACATGGATATTATTCACCTTTCCTCACCATATGACTAGCATTCGATGTCCTTTCTAGAACCTTGCAACTCTCCTTTCTACTCCACCCGTGCAAAATGATGTCACCATTTTCTCTTAAAGGCACAGGTAGCTATTTTAGCATTACCAGAGTGAATATATAAGTGCACTTTAACAATAAAAAATGATATTCAACAGTCACCTGGTTACAGGTATTCTGAGAGACTTTCTAACTTCAAGAATTCATTATTTCATTATCTGTACCACAATGATGTCCATAACCTTTCCATTAGAAATGACATCCGAGTCCATATTAGTACATCTTGTAGAAAATAAACTCCCAAAACTTACTTACTTACATAACTCTAAACACTTACTTACTCCTTACTTACTTACTGCCCATGTCACCACTGGCATTTAGGGCAGCAATGAAGGCCCTCCATCTTTTGTGGAGTTCAGGGCTTCCTTCACCATGTCAGTAGCTTCCTCTTGATTTTCACTACTGGCAGTCATGCAAGTCCAGGGTCCAGACCCTGGAATACTATCACACTCAGAGGTAGCACTTCATTGCTGTTTCTGTAACAATTTTGTTTTACTATTCAGGGTTGATAGCCCTGAGGTGAACCCCCGAACATGGGGGACCTGTGCACCACGCTTAGTCTGACCACTACCCTTTGACCTGTTTGGCATGGGTGATCCTACCAAGAGCCGAAGCATAAAGCACTGACTGCAGCCAACATATCTCTCTGAATCATTGAAGCACGCAAGCATCCAAACCACAACAAGGTTGTGGTCCTTTTGAAAGGCTCCAGAAACTAATCAAGAGAAAACACAGGATCCCTGGAAAACATACCTTCTTAGTTAAAAAGGATCTTGTCCTTTCTTGGTGTATATGACGAATAAACTGTTCTCGGGCTTCCAGCCGGATAGAGGTATTGATTAAACTGATATTTTGATGAAAAAATCTGCCATCTTCTTCAGGGATGATGCCCGGGAATGTCTAGTCCAGTGGTATTTATACCCCGATTGTCCATCTCTCCTGATTGTTTATTCCTCGTCCAATCAGCTTTCCACTCTCCCACCTTGTTTACATTCACATTCCAGTTCTTACTTAGAGCGAGACTTTCGTCTTTGTTAAAATTCTTTTCCTCTAGTTTTATTTTCAATGACTTATCTTAACAGGCAGAACTAAAAGCAATTGGCATGGCACAGTAGTTTTGTGCTGTCGATGTCAATCCCATGACCATTGCAATTTCTCTGGGTAACCCAAACAGATACACCTCCTGTACTCCTTGATGCAGTTTTCCACAGCTATACACTTAAGAAACTTACTCTGATGAACGTTTCATAAACCAATATACTTACAATATTACTCAAATATAACTGAAATATTAAATACACTACATGCCTCCTTACTTAGCTACAAACTCCAGCTCAATATAGAATGCATCTCACTCAAATATGTAATATATTGCTCTCTAGTAATCTTATATATATATATACACACACATATATTTACAGTATACTATATAATAGTTACTTTATAGGTACCTCAGCATAGTAAATTTTAAATTGTCCTACTGAAGCCAAAGGATTTAAGCACCATGGAGGATTTCTTACTCTTGTGGGATATTGTCTTTCCTGATGGGGATGGGGGCGGACAGACATTTGCTCTGCTTTGCAGGTGAGACTTGTGGCTGTGAAACAAACTCAGCTTCTGGTGCCTCCCCTCTGGTGGTTGTAGGAGCTGACTCTAGTACTACAGAAAGTGGTTCTGACAGCTCTGGGCACTTTTCTTCTTTAACAATTGACTCTGCTCTACTCAACTGATGGAGTAAATAATTTCCACTGTGTGGGAGAGTGGTCCAGTTCTGTCCTTAATCTTTCCAAATACCACTTTTAATCACCTCTGTAGTCACTCACCAGGACTGTTTGCCCAGGAGTGAAACATTTTTGTTTGAGGAGCCCGCAATTTGCCTCATCTGTTTGTCCTGCATACCCCTTCAGAGACTCAGCTTAAGGAGCACATTGATTTGCGGGAATAACTGAAACTGTAATCCATTGCCACTCATTAAGTGTTCTGGAACTTTGGTTCTTGAGGAGGGGTTTCTCAACACATTAACAGTGTGTAGTGGAGATTACTGGGAACACTTCTGGTCACTTTGTAGCTGCATCCACTACTACCAAGAAACTGATGCCCATGAATGGTCCAGCAAAATCCACATGAATGCTCTGCCAGGAAAATTCAGGCTGTTCCCAGGGACAGAGAGTTGCTTCTCACAGCATTATCTGGACGTGACTGCATCATGAACAGTGTATGGAGAGCTGCTCAATCTGCTGATTTCTCCCTGACCACCAAACAAAGCTTGAGCCAACATTTTCATTTTCGCCACATAAGGCAACCCCCTTCAAGGGCAAGTTCATTGTGGCATTGGTAAAAATAGGGGATCTGAAATTTCTGCTGCACATTCCACCCATTTTGGCTTGCCACATAGACATGAGACAGTGTGGGGTACTTCCTGGTTTCCCTTTGGAACTACTCTGCTGTAATGGGGAGACTTTACATTTGGGAGAATATATCAAGAGGAGTGCCCTCTTTTGTAAATTTTTTAGGTATTTCCTTTTCCAAAGGTAAATAGGACAATCCATTAGCGTTTCCATGATTAGTTGTCCTCTTGAATTTGCTCTTGTAATTATGTCCTCCAGGAAACAGAGGCCGTCTCTGCACTTGTGTTGCTGCTGTGGGCGGAACACCTTTCTGTGGTTTGAAAATAGACACTAATGGTTGATGATCAGTAATGAGGGTAAACTCTCTCCCATGCAAGTACTGGTTGAAACATTTTCCACCCCAAACCAGACTCAAGGTCTCTCTGTCAATCTGTGCATAATTTTTCTCTGCGGCAGTAAGGAACGTGTTGCAAAGTCTATGGGGCATTCATTTCCATCACTCATAACATATGCTATGACTGCACCTATACCAAAAGGCAGGGCGTCACAGGAAAGCTTCACTAGACGATGTTGATTATAATGTAAGAGTACAGTGTCTGACATCACCATTTACTTTGCGTTTTGGAACACCAGCTCACACTGATTTTGTATTGCCATTTCTTCCCAAACTGTAGTAAGGAGTTCAATGGCTGAAGCACAATAGCCAGGTTTGGCAGGAACCTGTCATAGTAATTGATAAATCCTAAAAGGGACTGCAACTGTGACACATCCTTTGACCATGGGACATTGCTTAAATGTTCTTAGCACACTTCTGTAATACTTGTGTGTCAATGGTGTGACCATAGCAAGTAATGCCCTTTTTACAGAATTCTCGTATGTCGTGTTGCGCTCTGAGCCCATATTCTTCTAATCTTTTAACAGTGTCTTCAGGTTTTGGAGATATTCTTTGTCAACCTCATCGATAACAATGATGTCATCCAGGTAACACTGCGTGCCGGGGCAGCCTTGCAGCCCCTAGTCCACAGCTTTCTGCCAGAGTGCGGGGGCAGATTCTACTCCAAAAATAAGCCTATTATAGTGATAAAGCCCTTTGTGAGCATTTATAGTGAGAAACACTTTGGACTCTTCTTCTATCTCTATCTGTAGATAGGCCGCCGCTAAGTCTGCTAAGGTGAAGTATTTCCCTCCAGAAAGGTGTACAAAGATATCCTCTATCCTGGGAGGAAGATATTGACCTACTTTCAGTATTGGTTGATGGTGGCCTTAAAATCACCACAGATCCTGACAGACCCATCCTTCCTGTCTATTGTGACCACTGGTGTTGCCCATGGGCTTCAATCAACCTTGCTAAGAACTCGTTCAGTCTCCATGTGATCTAGCTCACTGGCTACTTTATCATGGATGATATAAGGAACCAAACAGGCTTTGCAAAACTTGAATGTGGTGTTTTAATTTAACACTACTTACCCTTGATATGCTTGAGTTTTCCAATGCCATCCTTAAACACTGTTGTGGCATCATCCAGTACCTTTCTTAATTTGCTTTTAGTTGCCTCTATTTCAGGTGATATGATTTGCAAATGGTGGATAGATCTCCAATCAAGTTGTAGTTGTCTCAGCCAATCACAGCCCCACAATGCTGGTCCTCCAGTTTTTAACCACATACAAGTCCAATGTGGCTTGTTGATCGTTGTACTTCATGGTTACGAATTTCATTCCCACAGGGTCTTAGTTGGATATCTGAAGACTTCAGTTCAGTATCTTTGAAATGCTACTCAAACTTATTGTGTGGAATGACTGAAACAACTGAGCCATTATAAAATTTCATTTTAATTAATTTGCTTGTCATTCACTTCTGGTGTAAGCCTTATTGCTTGTCTCTTTTTATTTTTCACATTGTAAATCTCAAGGCCAGTCCTGTGTCACTCAATAGTTAATTGTCAATAGTTCCAATTACTATCAGTGAATGTATACAATAGACAGCCTGAAATTTTTGCTCTTCACTGACATCCATGAAAACCCAAGTGCCCCAAAGAATAAATGACAGTAAAACTTTAGATCCACAAAGCACCCCCTACTCCCCCCTCTTACATGCACAAGCAGCAACAAAGCAAGGATCCTCACCCTCCCCACATACTTCAGCCAAAAAAGTATCATCACGCACTACCCACCAAGCAAGAAATAGCAAAGTCCCCAAGAAAGACCATGATCTACTGTACAAAAAAACTAATAGTTCACCCAACAATTCAAAGTACCACAGGCTCTCTCTTTCTCTAATAAAGGGGCAGAGAGGTGTCAGTCAATGAGAGAAGAGACCTAAACAAAACAACTTACTGATTTACAATGTTAAAGTCTGTCGCGGTGCTTTTTTTCCCAGAGTTCTCTGACTCGAGAGTCAGCAACAAACTCTTATCATTAGCAGAGTTTTCATCAACAGCATGCAAATTAGTGTTTTTTTTGAAACTGCAACTTGATCTTTTATCTTTTTCGTTTCCCTGTGTAGTCCATTTATTTTTGTCTGCCTGTATGTGTCTTACTTTATTGCATTTTCTGCAAATTTCACATTTAAACCTGCATTGGACTGGTGTATGCGAGCACCTGCCACAACAGTAAGACAATTTGTTTGGCCATACGGGTTTATATTTAGATATTGTAATTTTGTTCACACTCATTTTCTTTCCTGACTGCAACTCAATTGCATCTCTGGCTGCAGTTGCCATTGATACCGTGATTTCAACTGCTCTTTTAAATATGTGTTGTGCTTCAGTTAGGAGCCATTTTTTGTGTGCTTCGTTGTGAGTTTTCACAAACTAAATGATCTTTCAGTGCATCACCAAGCCCATCACTGAACTGACAATGATCAGACAATTTCTTTGATTCTGTCACGTTTGCTGAAATGGAAACCCCTTCCATTAGATTCCACTTAGAAACTTAAAGCATTCTGCAGTCAACAATTATTTTGGTTCTAAATGTTCCTGCATTATTATCACATGATCAACTAAGCTCATTCCAGCTGATTTGGCCTGAGCAGTCAAGCTTCTAAGCAATTGTATCCTTTTGCATTGCACTTGCTTTTCATTGACTATTTTTATTTCCTTCAAAATACTGCTCAATTCATCCAGTACACATCATCCAGTTATCTATTGTGCAATCAAATGCATCTATCATTCCGATGTAGCTGGCCATTTCTGTTTTTTTAAATTTTTTATTACAGCCACCCAGTACTCACTGTTTATGTACTCATGAATTTTGTCTGTTCTCTGCCTATTTTTCAACCCCCACCATCTTTCTCCCCTTGTGAAGAAATATGTTTTGCACTTTTTTTTTAACTCAAATTCTCTCTCCCCTTCTAAAGAAAAAATAATGTGCTGTGCTTCAACAGGTAAGTAGTCATCCCGAGTTCATTTTAAAACTTACTTGTTGCCACTGGTATGTTTTGTAACTCCAAAAACTAATTGAAAGAAAAGCACAGCAGTCTTGAAAAATGTTTCCACTTAGCTTCACTTTAGTGAGATGCTCACATACGATCTGGTGGCGGAATGACATATGCTATACACATATTTCTTACATATAACCCATAATGAATTATGTAAACAAACAAAAATGCTTAATCACACAACATATTTATACTCAATACTAAAATATTAAATACACTACAAAACTGGTAGCTCAATCACATGCTTTGTTATTATTCTAAATATTTCTGAAGCTCTAATAATATCCATTAGATGTTGTGCAGCCCTACTATCCTAAACTCAAAGGTATTCTACAGAATTTGTTCATAGGTGTGGTTTATATTGCAATGTGTTAAATTAACTTGATTTACAGAAAATATGCTATATTGTTGAATTGTTTCTAACTATATTTTCAGTGTTTTAATTTACTGAATATAAAACAAAACTATTCTTTTGCATCAAACGTTGATGGGTTTAGAATTACTGTAGTGTCTGTAACTTCGGTTTATATTTCATGCCTCTGTGATAGCAGAGTAACATAAGATTTGAGGCTGCCATTTGTGTAATTGATGATTTGCCTTTGGGTGAAATTAATTAAAAGAAGCATTTATTACAAATTCAAAAAATTAATAAACAAATGTACCTATTTTCATTTGTTGTGCATACATAATTCTAAACTTATATTGACATTTCAATTATAATCCCTTCATTCATTCACAGATTGTAGGCATTTCTGGCTATGCTAGCATACTTCCCATTCCTAATTATCCTTGAGGTGATAGAGAGCTGTTTTTGGAGCTCTACAGTTCATATAGTGAAGGTGCCTCCATAGAGCCTCTCCACTGGTCAGGGTCACTATCCTAGCTGTCTACATTCAGTCGATACACAAGCTAGTATGCAATCAGGGCAGTACGATATGTAGAGCAAGCTGTTGCCCATGGTGCAGGTTCCCTGTTTGCACTCATCTGATGAATGCAAAAGAACAGCAGAGACTGATAGAGTTTGGCAGCAGTGGCATGACAGGAATTGCTAGTCAGTGTTGAACTCAGTGTAGGACTGCATTAGGGGCTCCAACCCCAAATTTTTCCTCGGGGTTAACTCCCAAAGCCTTCCCCATGAGTGGGTATAGACTCAAGGCAGCAGAGATTTGAGATTAGAGTTTTACTTCTCCTGGATGAGCTGCAATTCCAGCTGACAAGCCCTATCTGCCCAGAGGGAGGAGTTTTAAGGCACCAGTAACCTGCCTCTACATTTTCTTATGTCAGTAGAAACAGTTCTGCCAGACTTAGGAGCTAAGCTACACGTGAAGGCCAGGAGCTGGATTTGGTTGTCAGAGGCTATTTGAGATGCATGTCGTTGGGAACATTTAAGAGGTAGTGGAATCTTATCCCCACCCTCCCCCACCACCATCTTCCACTGCCCCACCCCCCCCCCACCGATGTGACAATCTTAAGGAACTAGGTGCCTCCAGTTTGTTTTTGAATAAAAGAGCCCAAGACTTTAACCCAGTGATTTTGAGGGAACTGAAATATAGTTTTAAGTTAGAAGTAAGTGTGATTTGGAGGGACATTTGGATGAAGTGGTATTTCCCAGGTATCTACTGCCCTTATGCTAGAGAGTGGAGATCACTGTCCATGTAGGTATGGTTTGATGGTTCATTTTGCAGCCCCACTGCATGGTGATGAAAATAGTAAACACCCACTGTGGTAAGTTGTATGTTCAGTCACCAATTATCTTCTGAATGGTGTTAAGTATTTTTAGCAAAGCTCTCACTCAATAGAGCAGAGAATATTCTATCAGACTCTTGGTGTCTCTTGTAGGTGATGGAAAGGTAGCAAGGAGCTATATAGGTATCCCTAAGCAGGACCAAAATTGTACTGCCCGTGGCTGCTAAGGTTATAGAACCATCAAATAGTTAGAGGACAGAAGGAAGATATTCAGCTCATTGAATCTAAGTTGCTTCCTAGAATTCCTTTAGCCACGTTCCTCCACTTTTTTCTAGGTACTTGCAAACTATTCTCTCCCAAGTACCTTTAGAAATAATTGATTGATCCCAATTCCACCCCCGCCCCCATAGGCAGTGAATTCCAAAACCTAATCTCTAGGTATAAAAGATTTTCCTCATATGGCCCTATTGTTTTCATTTAACATGTTAATTTCTGATAATATGGCAGTACATTTGGTGGCATTGGCCTCTCCTGGTCCAATTAATGGTATAATTTGTTCGACTTTCACATCATCCTCATGATTGCAAGACGCTGCTGGATATTAAAAACACCAAGTATAGCAAGTCTGCCTCACTGGATATTGCTGGATCTTCACTTGTTGAGTTCCATGACATCACCTGCTACAGCCACCCAGGGAAGCAAGTGGAGTGCAGTCCAACAAATGGTGCAAATGATTGTTTTGGACATTTTTTCCTGTGATCACAAGACCCTATTGGACATTGGTAATGTGGAATACTGCAAGTCTGGTTCAACGGTTCATCGGCGAGATCGATGGCGGGGGTACTGCATAGCCCTCAGTTGTTGCACGGATCAAGTCTTCATGCTGCGGCATTGCATGTTACAGCCGCCCATGGGAAGCGTGAGGAAAGCAGAGGTGCGGTGGGTGTGCTGGATTCTGTGCTGGGTTGGGGGTGTGGCCCCTCCCAACATTGCTGCCCTCCAGTGGTCACTCAGCAGAAGACAAGCTAGATTGCATTTGTCTGTAGCTGCACAAGCGCATGATGAGGAACTGCTGCGTGGTTGTTCTTACAGAAATGCAGCTCCAGGCCAACATCCCATGCATCATCAATCTTCAGGCCATGCCACTCCAGCATCCGAGTGAATATTATTATTATTTATTTTTTGTGACTGTATGTGCGATCTTAACTATACATTACGTACTGTGTGAGACTATATATTGTGTTTTGCACCTTGGATTCGGAGGAGTGCTGTTTTATTTAGCTGTATGATTAAATGACAATTAAACTTGTACTGGAAGTTTAACTAAATCTGTGTCTAATGGTCCATGCTAAATGAAATAGCTTCCTTCTAGCCACTCAATTTAAACGAATCATGTCCTTATACACAGCTGCGTATATAATCTCCTCTCAGCTTTCTTTGTTCCCAGGAAAACGACTCTGGCATTTCCAATCTAACCTTATTGTGCAAATACTTCATCCTCGGGACCATTCTAATCATTAGTTATCTGCACCTTAGCATTCTTCCTAAAATTTAAAGGTTGCATGGATGAACTACAATTGTTCATCCCAGTTTGGCAAAAGAATAAATCAAGGAAGGTAGTGCACCCGTGGCTGACAAGGGAAATTAGGGATAGTATCAATTCCAAAGAAGAAGCATACAAATTAGCCAGAGAAAGTGGCTCACCTGAGGACTGGGAGAAATTCAGAGTTCAGCAGAGGAGGACAAAGGGCTTAATTAAGAAGGGGAAAAAAGATTATGAGAGAAAACTGGCATGGAACATAAAAACTGACTGTAAAAGCTTTTATAGATATGTAAAAAGGAAAAGACTGGTAAAGACAAATGTAGGTCCCCTACAGACAGAAACAGGTGAATTGATTATGGGGAGCAAGGACATGGCGGACCAATTAAATAATTACTTTGGTTCTGTCTTCACTAAAGAGGACATAAATAATCTTCCAGAAATAGTAGGGGACAGAGGGTCCAGTGAGATGGAGGAACTGAGCGAAATACATGTTAGTAGGGAAGTGGTGTTAGGTAAATTGAAGGGATTGAAGGCAGATAAATCCCCAGGGCCAGATGGTCTGCATCCTAGAGTGCTTAAGGAAGTAGCCCAAGAAATAGTGGATGCATTAGTGATAATTTTTCAAAACTCGTTAGATTCTGGACTAGTTCCTGAGGATTGGAGGGTGGCTAATGTAACCCCACTTTTTAAAAAAGGAGGGAGAGAGAAACCGAGGAATTATAGACTAGTTAGCCTAACGTCGGTGGTGGGGAAATTGCTGGAGTCAGTTATCAAAGATGTGAGAACAGCACATTTGGAAAGCGGTGAAATGATCGGACAAAGTCAGCATGGATTTGTGAAAGGAAAATCATGTCTGACGAATCTTATAGTTGCGGATGGCACGAAGCTGGGTGGCAGTGTTAGCTGTGAGGAGGATGCTAAGAGGATGCAGAGTGACTTGGATAGGTTGGGTGAGTGGGCAAGTTCATGGCAGATGCAATTTAATGTGGATAAATGTGAAGTTATCCACTTTGGTGGCAAAAATAGGAAAACAGATTATTATCTGAACGGTGGCCGATTAGGAAAAGGGGAGGTGCAACGAGACCTGGGTGTCATTATACACCAGTCATTGAAAGTGGGCATGCAGGTACAGCAGGCGGTGAAAAAGGCGAATGGTATGCTGGCACTTATAGCGAGAGGATTCGAGTACAGGAGCAGGGAGGTACTACTGCAGTTGTACAAGGCCTTGGTGAGACCACACCTGGAGTATTGTGTGCAGTTTTGGTCTCCTAATCTGAGGAAAGACATCCTTGCCATAGAGGGAGTACAAAGAAGGTTCACCAGATTGATTCCTGGGATGGCAGGACTTTCATATGAAGAAAGACTGGATGAACTGGGCTTGTACTCGTTGGAATTTAGAAGATTGAGGGGGGATCTGATTGAAACGTATAAAATCCTAAAGGGATTGGACAGGCTAGATGCAGGAAGATTGTTTCCGATGTTGGGGAAGTCCAGAACAAGGGGTCACAGATTGAGGATAAAGGGGAAGCCTTTTAGGACCGAGATTAGGAAAAACTTCTTCACACAGAGAGTGGTGAATCTGTGGAATTCTCTGCCACAGGAAACAGTTGAGGCCAGTTCATTGGCTATATTTAAGAGGGAGTTAGATATGGCCCTTGTGGCTACAGGGATCAGGGGGTATGGAGGGAAGGCTGGGGCGGGGTTCTGAGTTGGATGATCAGCCATGATCATAATAAATGGCGGTGCAGGCTCGAAGGGCCGAATGGCCTACTCCTGCACCTATTTTCTATGTTTCTATGTATCAAATCTAATGGAATCAAACACACTGCTCCTGGTCCATAAATGTAGGTCACATCTGGAATACTGTGGTTTATACCACCGATAAATCTATGAGTTCATAATCTCTGATCCAGAGTAGAATGCATTTCCTTCGCCCTGGGCAGTAAAAGAGCACATGCGTTCAATTGAATTTCCAGCTTTCCCATAGCATCAAGAGCCATTGCCTCTACTCACAATGTGTTGAGGGCAGAATACTTGAATGCTGAGTTGCTCAGCCACAATTAGGGTCTTCATGCCCCAAATATGCAGGAGCTCTGTGAATGTACCCAGCACTTTACTCCTCTCCATTATGCTCCCAACCTTTCCCATTATTCAGCTTCTGCCAAACTTCTCTTCAACCACAACCCATGGAATATCGAAGCTGGGACGCCTTCACTGAGCTTGACCACACTTATTAGGTTATCGAAAATCTTTCTGAACTGCATTCAGGTTCACAGGGTTTAACCCCCACCGTTGGTTGCCATAGCTTTCTTCTCTCATGTGGATCTGTAACAGTTTATAAGCTATTGTTTCTCTCTACCAGAGTCAATGTTGTTTTGTCCAAAAACTAGAGAACCTGTGCCCTCTGTGTTGTGATATTCTTCAAAAACCATTGGTCAGAATGAATGTCCAAAACCTGCCAATGCCTGCTTCAGCTACAATGCTCTTGTCCATAATGAAACGCAAGTAGCTGCACTTACTGCAAGCCATTCAATAAATTGGTCCACTAATTAGTTAAGTTCTGGCTGCACCCAGTATGTCGAATTAGTGGACAGCTAGTATGAAGCAACACGAGCAATTATTCCCTGCACTCACTAGCAAGGGGAAAGAGGGTTCTACCTAGTTTAATCTCCTTAAATTTTAATAGCAGGGAAATTATTGGTATTTGCAATGAAGAAGATGAAAGCCCTTAACTCCGAATGGAGTCATCGGGACGCTGTCATGACAGCACTTTTTTTTAGCAATCTTTCTTATTTTTACGAGGCCCAGTTGTTAGCTTGACGCTCAACCCAGCACAGATGGAAAGTGTGCAAGGGGGCCGGCTGGATTTGAACTCAGGAGCCTTTGCCACTACGCCACCAGCCGGCATTTGCAATGATTAGGCCAAAATTTTCTTTTGGAAACTGATTTTCTTTTAAAGATAAACACACCTAACCACTATTGCTGTATTTCACACCAATAATGAAGAGAATGGACTCCAGATTACTTAAGAAATTTGGAACAATTAGAATCATCATTGACTTCTAAGATACAAAATTTATTGTTTTGCAGCATTTGATCAGTGCAAAGGCACAAAATTACTACAAATTACAAAAATAACTTCTGAAAGAATTTAGAGAAGTACTGATATTTTCAAAGACAAATCACTACCACGTTAAACACTTCACATTACACAAGTAAAACATTCAGTTAATTTACACAAACAGTTCTACTTTCAAATAAAACCGTATACTGTCAAGGCTGATGGATGTGGGCAATTATATTCCATTTTCTTGTTCCTGGGGAGAGATAAAGAATTCGAACCTTGTGCAGAATGCAGTCAGTTATCACTTTAATGTTCTATTAAGTTATTCTATTTTTTAAAAAACTTGAGGTGATGATAAGTCTCCGCTTTTTAAAAAGTAAAACGTTTCCCACTGTCAAATAATCAATATATTTTTCATATGATGTTGCTTCTTGCTGTTGGTGGCCAAGAAAATAATTTATCAATTCTGCTCCAATTGCTACTGTGTTACATTATGTACATGAAAGCATAAGAAATAAAACAAAGACAGCAGAAAGCCCCTTCAGTCTGCACACCATTCCATAATAAATAAATATAGGCATCCGTTAGTCTTGCGAGACCATGGATCTGTGCCTGGAAAGTCTTCACTCTCCAGGATGCAGGCCTGGGCAAGGTTGTATAGAAGACCGTCAGTTGCCCATGCTGCAAGTCTCCCCTCTCCATGATACCGATGTTGTCCAAGGGAAGCACATTTGGACCCATACAGGTTGGCGCCAGTGTCATTGCACAGCACTGTGTGATTAAGTGCCTTGCTCAAGAATACAACACGCTGCCTCAGCTGGGGCTCGAACTCACGACCTTCAGATCGCTAGTCAAATGCCTTAACCACTTGGCCAAGTGCCCACCATTCCATATCTCTATCAAAAAGCTCAAAGTTTAAAGTACAAAGTAAATTTATTACCAAAGTTCATGTATGTTACCATATACTAAGATTCATTTTCTTGTGAGCATTCACAGTAAATACAAAGAAACACAACAGAATTAATGAAAACGGCACACAAGACAGACAAATAGCCAATGTGCAAAAGACAACATACTGTGCAAATACACAAAGAATAAGTAAGCACTAAGTATCATGAATATGAGATGCAGAGACCTTGAAAGTGAGTCCACAGGATGTGTTAACTTCAGTGTTGGGGTGAGTGAAATTGTCCCCTCTGGTTCTAGAGCCTGAATGTTGAGGGGTAATAACTGTTCCTGAATCTCTTGGTGTGGGTCCTGAAGCTACTGTTCCTCCTTCCTGGTGACAGCAGTTAGAAGAGAGCAAGGCCTGGATGGTGTGAGTTCTCGATGATGGATACTGCTTTCCTGCGATAGCACCCCTTGCAGATGTGCTCAATGGTGGAAGGGCTTACCCATGATGAGCTGAGCTGTATCCACTACTTTTTATGGGCTTTTCTATTCAAGGGCATTGGTGCTTCCATAACAGGCTGTGATGCAACCAGTCAGTATATTCTTCATCACGCATGCAAGTTTGGCAAAGTTTTAGCTAACATCCGAATCTTTGCAAACTTCTAAAAAGGTAGAGGCACAGCCATGCTTTCTTTGTAATAACACTTATGTGCTGAACCCAGGACAAATCCTCTGAAATTATAACACCAAAGAACTTAAAGTTGTTGACCCTCCCCTCCTCTGATCACCTGAATGAGACTGACTCATAGACTTCAGGTTTCCTTCTCCTGTGGACAATAATCAGCTCTTTGGTCTTGCTCACATTGACTGAGAGGTTGCTGTGGCACCATTCAGCCAGATTTCCAGCCACCCTCCTATGTGCTGATTCATCACCATCTTTGATTCGGCCAATGACACTATCGTAACCAAACATCCATAGTGCTTTCAGAAAGTGAATTCCAAAGAGTTATTGTGTGTAATCTAAGGCGTACATTTCACTGATCCCTTATCCTGGCACTATATGCCAATTCTGTTCTTTCCAATTAAGCAAGACAGACTTTTAGGATCTATTCTATCAATCATTTTTCATAATCCTGCAGTTCTCACGATTAGTTAGCATTTCATTGTAGTTTTTAATAGCAGTATAAGCACCTAATAAGATTGCATGCAAAATAGTTATCTAACTTAATCTTAAATTAAATCTCTACCATTCATTTCTCAATAGTTTAGTTTTAAACCTGATATTTCATACTTCATTGTCACCAAACAATTGATACTAGAACGTACAATCATCACAGCAATACTTGATTCTGCGCTTCCTGCTCTCTGGATTACAAATATTAAATATGAAAAATATCTAAAATATTAAGAATTAGTATATATTAAAAATTTAAATTATAAATCATAAATAGAACATAGAAAAATGGAAAGTAAGGTAGTGCAAAAAAAAAACTGAGAGGCAGGTCTGGATACTTGGAGGGCACGGCCCAGATCTGGGTCAGGATCCATTCAGCAGTCTTATCACAGAAATGGGAAACAAAGATGTTTGTTTCATTTCAAGGTTAGATTTTCACACAAAATACCATTGCAACTTTGGGAAAGCTGTTTGTTTTTAGGTACATGTTTTATCTGGATTGGCATGATACATTATTTGTCATCAGCAAGTCAGCTTCATAAATTTACGATCTACTTCGATCAAGTGTAAATGTCAGTCAGGAGCAGGAGCAGGCATTCAGCTCCTCAAATAGAGGAAAGCCCGAGCAGTCAGGTCTCTGGCACTGAGCTTGGCTCTGTGGCTCAGCAGGGAAGAGGGAAGAAGAAGCAAGAAATGGAGATAGGAGACTCACTGGTTATGGGTACAAGCAGCCAGTTCCGTGGATGAGAACAAGACTCCCAGATGGTTTATTGTCTCCCGGGTGCCAGAGTCAGATACATCCTGGAGCGACTCTATAGCATTCTTAAGGGGAACGATGAACAGTCAGAGGCCATGGTCCACATTAGTACCAATGATATAGGCAGAAAGGGTTGATACAAAGTGAGCTCAAGGAGTTAAGTGCCAAGTCAATGACAAGATCTCCAGGATGGTGATCTCAGGACTGCTACAAATGCCAAGTGCTGGGAGCACCAGAAACAGAGGCTAAAGAGATGGTGCCAGAGTGAGGAATCATTGGCTCCCTTCCAGGGAAGGTGGGACCTGTACCAATGGCACATGCTCATGCACTGAGGGAATACGGGAGGAATTGAGGAAGAAGAAAGGGATGACCATGTTAATGGGATTATATTATGAACCTGTCAATAGCCATCAGGATTTAAAGGAACAAATTTGCAGATAAATAGTTGCAAGATAAATAAAGTTGTGATAGTAGATTTTAGCTTTCTGCATATAGACTAGGATTCCCATATTATAAAGAGGCTGGATGGGACAAAGTTTGTCAAATTCCTATCTGTTCAAGAAAGTTTCTTTAATCAATATGTAGCGGTCCCAACTAGAGAAGATGTGATAATACAATCTCCTCTTAGGGAATGAGACAGGGCAGGTGACAGAAATGTTGAAAGGGAACACTTTGGATCTAGCGATCGTAATTCCATTAGTTTCAGGATAATTGTGGATAAGGATTGAATTAGACCCCAGGGTGAGAATCTAAATTGGAAAAAGTTCAACTTTGCTGGCATCATAAGATATTGGCAGGTGTGGATTGGGATAGGGCGTTTTCCAGTAAAGGTGCTCTTGGAAGAAGGAGGCCTTCAAAAGTGAAGTATTGAGAGAACAGAATTTGCACGTTCCTGTTAGAATAAAAAGCAAGGCTAACAATACATTGGTACAGAACATTGGTTTATCAATGCATGTTGAGACCCTGGTTAAGAAAAAGAAGAAGGGCAGAGATATTTAAAATGTCCTTAGCCGCAGGTGAGGTACAGGAGATCCAGTCTGCTGAGTGCCAGATCAGAGACATTCATGTCTGGCAACGTAGTAAGTTGCAAGAAGTATAGGTATGATCTCCGTAAAGCCATCTCCTGGGAAAAGTGGCAATTCTGGACTAAACCTTAATCAACAATGGGTGTTCGATAGTTGTGGCAGGGCTTGATGAATCAGCATATAGGAGCGGGGTTGAAAATCTGGCTCAGTGGTGACAACAACCAGCTCTTCTCAATGCCAACAAAACCAAGGAGCTGATTATTGACTTCAGGAGGAAGCAGAGGTGCATTAGCCAGGCTTCACCAGAGGATCAGAGGTGGAAAGGATCAGCAACTTTATATTCCCTGGTGTTACCATTTCAGAGGACCTGTTCTGGGCCCAGCATGTAAATGCAATTACGAAGGAAGCATGGCAGCACTTCTACTTCCTTAAGGCTTTGTGAAGATTTGATATGCCATAAAGCTTTGACAAACTTTTATAGGTGTGTGGTGCAAAGTATGTTGACTGGCTGCTTCACAACCTAATATGGAAACATCAATGCCCTTGAGTGGAAAATCCTACAAAAAGTAGTGGATTCAACCCAGTCCATCACAGGTAAAACCCTCCCCACCACTGAGTACATCTACAGCAAGAGTTGTTGCAGGAAAGCAGCATCAATCATCAAGGGCCCCCACCACCCAGGCCATGCTCGCTTCCTGAACCTTCTTCCTGTTGCTTTCAGTACAGGGGACAGGAGCCTCAGGTCTCACACCACCAGGTTCAGGAACAGTTATTACCCCTCAACCATCAGACTCTTGAACCAAAGGGGATAACTTCACTCAACTTCATTTGCCCCATCACTGAAATGTTCCCACAACCTATAGACTCACTTTCGAGAACACATCATCTCATGTTCTCAATATTTGTTGCTTATAAATTTATTTTTATTATTTCATTCTTTTTGCAATTGTACAGTTTGTTGTCTTTTGCAGATTGGTTGTATACCCAACTGGTGCAGTCTTTCATTGATTCTATTTTGGTTATTATTCTATTATGGATGTATTGAGTATGCCTGAAAGAAAATGAATCTCGGGGTTGTATATGGTGACAGGTATGTGCTTGGTTAATACATTTGTTTTGAACTTTGAAGGATAGCAACAGTTGTTCCATTGTTTAAGAAAGGATCTAAGGATAAATCATGAAATTACAGGCAGATGCACTGGCATCATTCATGGGTAAATCATTGGAAGATATTCTAAGGGACAGGATATATACTGTAAGTATTTGGATAGACAGGGCTGATTGGAGATAGTTCTTTGTGTGGAACAGATAATGACTAGCCAAACTTATAGTTTTTTGAGGAGAATACTAAGAAGGTTAATGAAGGAAAGACAATAGACATAGTCTACATGAAATTTAACAAAACCTTTATCTAAGTCACACATGGGAGGTTGGCGCAGAAAGTTAAATCACTTGGCATTCAGGATAAAGTAATAGATAGGATTTAGCTTTGGCTTAGCCGAAGAAGACAGAGAGGAGTTATAGATGGTCGTTCCGATAATTGGAGCTCTGTTACTAATTGCATGCCGCAGTGATTGGTGCTGGGTCCATCATTGTTTGTCATTTCTATTAATGATTTAGGTGATAACGTGGCAAACTGGATCAGCAGTTTGTTAATGACATCAAGACTGGGGGCATGAAGGACAGCAAGAAAGGGAATCAAAGCTTGCAATGAGATCTGGATCAGCTGAAAAAATGGGATGAAAGTCTGCGATGGGATTTAATGCAGACAAGTATAATGTGTCACGCTTGGAAGGATAAACCAAAGTGAATGGAAGGGCACTGAAGAGTGTGGTGGAACAGAGGGATCTGAGAATACAGATCCATAATTCCTCAAAAGTGGGGTCACAGAAGACAAGGATCATAACAAGAGCTTTTGACATATTGGCCATCATAAGTCAAAGCATTTTGTACAGGTGCTGCAATCTTATATTGAAGATGTATAAGACTTTCTTGAGGCCAAATTTGGAGTATTGTGTGACTTCTGCTCACCTCCCTCTGGTGAAATATATCAATATCAGTGCCGAGTAAATTTACAAGGATGTTGTGGGGATTTGAGAACGTGAGTTATAGGGAAAAGTGGAATAGGATAGGATTTTATTCACTGGAGCATTGGAGAATGAGAGCAGATCGTATAGAGAAATGCACAATTCTGAGGAGTATAGATCTGGTAACTACTGTAAATGCAGGCTTTTTCCTCTGAAGTTGAATGAGCTGAGAATTAGAGGTCATGTTTAGGGTGAAAGGTAAACAATTAAAGGGGAACCTGAAGGGAAACTTAAGACTTTAAGATAGTATGATATAGGAACAGAATTAGGCAATTCAGCACATCGAGTCTGCTCCGCCATTCCATCTTGCCTGATTTATCCTCCCATTCTTCTACCTTCTACCCATAACCTTTAATATCCTTACTAATCAAGACCATAAGACATCAGGTAGAATTAAACTATTTGGCCCAACAAGCCTGTTCTGCCATTCCATCATGACTGATTAATTATCCCTCTCAACCCCATTCTCCTAGCTTCCCCCATAATCTTTCATGCCCTTACTAATCAAGAACCTATCAACGTCCACTTTAAATATGCTCAATGACTTGACCACCGTAGCCATCTGTGGCAATGAATTCCATAGATTCACCACTCTCTGACTAAAGAAATTTCTCTTCATCCCTGCTCTAAAGGAACGTCCTTATATTCTGAGGCTGTGCTGTCTGGACATAGATTCCTTGACTACTGAAAACATCTTCTCCATGACCACTCTATCTAGGCTCAATTCAAAAGGTTCAAAGGTTCATTTATTATCAAAGTATGTATCCATTAACAACTCTGAGATTCATCTTCTCCAGATAGCCACGAAACAAAGAAAGATCATGAAAATTGTTCAGAAAGAAACATGAAACCCACCAGTGCACTAAAAGGAATGGTATTCTGATCATCAACCCCCAAACTCCATCCCCCCGCACAAAATGGAACAAGAACATCCACCCCAAATCCACTTCCCTCACACAAAATGGATTTAAAAAATCAACCCCAAACTCCCTCCCCTTGCACAAAACAGAACATCGACCCCAAATCTCTTCTCCTCGCACAAAATGGAATTTTAAAAAATCGACCCCAAACTCCCTACCCCGCACAAAACAGAACAAGAACATTGACCCCAAACCCCATTCCTTTGCACAAAATGGAACAAAAAATTGATCCTAAACTCCCTCCCCCCACACACAAATGGAACATTGATCCCAAACCCCTTCCCCTCGCACAAAACAGAATAGAATATTGATCCCAAACCCCTTCCCCTCGTACAAAACAGGATCAGAACATTTACCCCAAACCCCTTCCCCTCGCACAAAACAGAATCAGAACATTTACCCCAAACCCCTTTCCCTCGTACAAAACAGAACCAGAACATTTACCTCAAACCCCTTCCCCTCGTACAAAACAGAACCAGAACATTTACCTCAAACCCCTTCCCCTTGTACAATACAGAACCAGAATATTTACCTCAAACCCCTTCCCCTCGTACAAAACAGAACCAGAACATTTACCTCAAACCCCTTCCCCTCGTACAAAACAGAACCAGAACATTTACCTCAAACCCCTTCCCCTTGTACAAAACAGAATCAGAACATTTATCCCAAACCCCTTCCCCTCGTACAAAACAGAACCAGAACATTTACCTCAAACCCCTTCCCCTCGTACAAAACAGAACCAGAACATCGATCCCAAACCCCTTCCACTCACACAAAACGGAACCAGAAATCGACCCCAAACTCCCTCCCCTCACACAACAGAACAGAAAGAAATGGGATCACCCCCTCACTCTTCAAACTTCAGATTCCCCCTCAAGCTCCAACGAGTACTGACCTAATGTCATCAAACACTCCTGCTTTGATTCCTGGGATCATTCTAATGAGCTACCTCTGGACACTCTCCAATGTCGGCACACCCTTTCTTAGATGGACCAAAACTGCTCATAATGCTCCAAGTATGGTCTGACCAGTGCCTATAAAATGTTCACACCCCTTTGAACTTTTTATGTTTTATTGTTTTACAACATTGAATCACAGTGGATTTAATTTGGCTTTCTTTGACACTGATCAACAGAAAAATAACTAATTTGTGTCAAAGTGAAAACAGATCTCTACAAAGTGATCTAAATTAATTACAAATATAAAACACAAAATAATTGATTGCATAAGCATTCGCTCCCTTCAAGTCAGTATTTAGCAGATGCACCTTTGGCAGCAATTACAGCCTTGTGTCTGTGTGGATAGGTCTCTATCTGTTTCCTGTTACCCAGCTAACCTTTAATTACATCTGTGTTTACCATGTGTTTTTCACAATATACTCTGAAGCAGCCTTTTAACCTCCCCTGTTGGGTTCCCTTTATTCACAGCACATGTTCAAGGAACTCCACTGATCCCTCATATTGACAACGTGATTTCTGTGATTTCTTCTAAGGAGCTTGCTATTTACCCTTTAACAGATGTTGTAGTATTTTCAGGTTTTTGTCTTCATTTTCAAATAAAAGAGTTACGCCCACTATTTTCCAATCTAATGGAATCTATACTGAATCTAAGGATTTTAAGAATTCCCCTCCATTGATGCTGCCTGACCTGCTAGGTTCCTCTGCTGTTTTGGGTGCATTACGGTGAATTGTCAACATTTGCAGAATCCATGGAAAAGAGTTGACGTTTTGGACTGTGACTCTTCTTCTGGTCTGAGAAGGAAGGGGAGCGGGAGGGGGGCGGGAAGGGAAGATGCCAGAATATAAAGGTGAGGGGAGGGGAAGGAGATTTGCTGGAAGGTAATAGGTGAAGCCAGGTAGGTGGGAAAGGTCAAAGACTGGAGAAGGAAGAATCTGATGGGAGAGGAGAGTGAACTATATGAGAAAGGGAAGCCGCTCTCTTCTCACATCAGATTCTTTCTTCTCCAGCCCTTGACCTTTCCCACCACCTGGCTTCACCTATCGCCTTCCAGCTAGCCTCTTTCCCCTCCCGCTACCTGTTTATTCCAGCGTCTTCCCCCTTCTTTCTCAGTCCTGAAGAAGGATCTCTGCCCAAAACATCGACTGTTTATTTATTTCCATAGATGCTGAGTTCCTCCAGTTTTTTGCATGTGTTCCTTTGCATTTCCAGCATCTGTAGACTTCCTCATATTTGCAGAATCTACTGGGTTTATTCTATTGAAATGCTAATTCTGATTTCTCATCAAAGATGCTGCCTGATTTAATTTACTTTGAGCACTTGCGATGTTTTCTTTCTATTTTACCAATCTTCTGTATTTTTATTAGTTTGGAATACAGACCCTAACATGCTTACTTAACGTCAGCTGTCTCCTCCACCAGTAAAAGGTGCTCAAGAAGAAACTGGACATTAAAATGATTCTATCATTTTCTCATCTTCTTTTCTGTCAATCCAACAGACATAAACTTTGTAATAATCATCATATATTCAAGGCTGCATTAAAATGTAAAATCTTTCAAACTTGTTCCACAGAGCTAACAGCATCGAGGGGAGATTTTTTTTTTATCTGAGTATGTTTTATATGGATTTGTTCCTGCTTTAATTTAGAATGATATCTTCAGAAAGATTACACTAGGTGAATGCACAAAATAGAAAGTAACATAAGTGACACATTACTCCCCAGGCAGTGGTGCCTGAAATATTATTTTTTTTTGCAATTGGAATGAATATATTAATCTTATTAAGATGCTCAGCCTTTGGGGCGTAGCTGTTCATTATATAGAAAATGAAGCAGGCTAATCTCAGTACTGCAATAAAAAGCATATTTCACATGAATTCTAGAAATTCAGGTAATTTCTCCAATTACCTTTCTCAGTTGGAAGTAAACACCGCGGAATGCTACTGAACAAACAGCTGCTCTCACACACACTCATACCCAGAATATGCTGTATTACATAGGTAAGAACACAATTCTTTCAGCAGGTCTAAAAGATGGTTGGCTAAACCTAAATCAAATGCAAATATTCCACTGGCAGTAAGCTAAGACTTTGAAATGAATGGAGATTGCCCAGGAAAGAGACAGCTTCAAGCATAAGCCAATGGGCTAGGGAGGAAGGAAGGAGGGTGCACCATATGTCATCTGTCTCCTACACTAATATTTGTTTTCTTTCATTTCAATAGTCATGATATAGCAGAATTTGAAGGAAACTTAAAATGCATCAAAATCTAAATGAAACTCAGAATGTCTATTTCAGGTGCAGATTTTCACACTTTGAAGAATCCATTGTTTTAAAAGAACTTTAAGCATCAACCCTCCCACTATCCAGCCCAGTTTTGCTGGCTTGGGAGAATAGGAGGAGCAACAGAAATCACACTGCTATACTTCTGGCCCTTTCTGGTTTCTGTTGCATGATTCAGTTGCAGCATTGGCTTCAATGTTCAAGCATCCTTTGGCAGGCATTTGCATGCTGCTCTAAGATTAATATTGCACCTAATCCCAACAAAATAGCAGTCGGCAGTATTTCTTCACCTATTTTCAGGGCACAGGTTGAGGTAAATCCAGCTCGCAAATCTAGGACCACAACCAGTGTGACAAGTTCCATTTAGTTTCCCAGCAAAGCTGTAAAGGTAGGAAAAATAGAGAATGCGTGAATATTCCCTGACCAGTCTTGCAAATACTGACTACAGGAATGAAGAAGCTAAAATTCTTCACTGTAAATGATTAGTTCCAACAACTGAAAGTCTGCTTAATTCAGCCCAGCGACCATGCCTCCGTACCTGACTGCTTGACTCTACTCAGTATAGCAGCATGTTTCACTTTCTTACTAACTTTGGTGAAATAAATCTTGCTTAAGCTCACTCTTTTGTGTGGTGTGTGGCCAAGTGGGTAGGGTGTTGGACTAGCGATCTGAAGGATGTGGGTTCAAGACTCGGCCGGGGCAGTGTGTGTGTCCTTGAGCAAGGCACTTAACCACACAATGCTCTAGTCTACCCAGCTGAGAATGGATACTGGCAAAAATGCTGTGGGTTAACCTCGTGATAGACCGGCATCCTATCCGGGGGGTGGGGGGGGGAGTATCGTACTCTCAGTCGCTTCACGCCACGGAAACTGGCATAAGCACCGGCCTGATGGGCCACAAGGCTCGTGACAGACATTAATCTTTAAAAACTCACTCTTTATTAAAGACTTGCATTTATTTTAATATTTAGTTAAGGCAATTTCTATGTCTATTCTATCAAACATTTTCATTCATTTAAATCCTCTATCAGATCATCCTTGAGCTTTTCTCCTTTGTGAACTCCAGTCCACTCCACGTTTACCTATTAAGTATATCCGCTCAGCTGGTCTCTCTCTTGCAATTCTTAATGCCACGGTCTCAATACATCCTTTTCTTTATTATATTTTGGAAATTACTACTGGTGGTCGAAATCAAGGTTGAAAGCAAGATAACTGCTTTTTGTTATTGTCCTAAAATTAAATTCCTGCTCCTGTATTGTTTTATTATGCTAATTTTATTAACCTATGCAGTATCTGTTTTTAGTGAGTTGTGTGGTTGTGTCCTCAGAGTATTTTCTTCTCCCATTAATGCTGTAAAATTGCTCTGCATTTTACTATTTTTTATTTATTTTATTTAGCAATTGAGTGTGGAGGAGGCCCTTCCAGCCCTTCATGCTGTGCTGTCCCAGCAACCCCAATTTAATCCTAACCTAATCACAGGACAATTTACAATGACAAGTTAAACTACCCAGTATGTCTCTGAACTGTGGGAGGAAACTGGAGCACTCGGGGAAAACCCACGCATTCTGCAGGGAGGAAATACAGACTCCTTACACTGAGACTGGACTCTGAACTCCAATGCCAAAGCTGTAATAGCTACTCTCCCATGGTATCCATGTGTTTTGACTAACACATAATCAAAATCAGAATCTGGTTTTATTGTCACTGTCTTATATTATGAGAAATTTGTTGTTTTGCAGCAGCATTACAGAGACAGAGCAAAGATAAAAACTGGCTATAAATTATTAAAATAAATAGGAATAATAAAGTAGTATTCATGGACCATTGATAAATCTGATGATGGAGGTGAAGAAGCTGTCCCTGCATCACTGAGTGTGGGTCACCAGGCTCTTGTGCTTCAAACATGAAATTCTTTTGGAAAGCAGCAACTTTGTTGAACTGAGCAAAAGCCATGGTTCTGGTGTCAACCTCATTTTGTGAAGTGGCATTTAGTGAAAGGCAGCAATAGCCCAAGCACTTCCCTCATACCTCACAGAGGGGTATGCATGATCAGTGCCATTTTCAGGCCGATCAGTCACATTACCTGTGAAGTCTGCTCCAGGAACCCAACTCAGATAGTCTCCTTCGAGGAAGGTACTTCTCAGATTTGAATGCAGACCCCATAACATTGACCACTAGCCATAATACTAATTGCCAACCCCAGTACCATTAATCCCTCAAGGTTAACCCTCACCCAAATTCATTCTCCTTCAGTCATCTCTGACAGGAAAAGTGAGTTACCTGAAATCATTGAATGTAACACTTACAGTATTGTGTTCAATTCTGGTCACCTCATTATAGGAAGAATGTGGAAGCTATGGAGCGGGTGTAGAGGAGATTTAGCAGGATGTTGCCTGGATTGGAAAACAAGTCTTATGAGGCAAGGTTAACAGAGCTGGGACTTTTCTCTTTGGAGCGTAGAAGGATGAGAGGGGACTTGATAGACGTCTACAAGATTATGAGAGGCATAGATAGGGTGGATAGTCAGTACCTGTTTCCCAGGACATGAATAGCAAACACCAGAGGGCATATGTACAAAGTTAAGAGAGGGAAGTTTAGGAGAGACATCGAGGTAAGTTTTTTACACAACGGGTTGTGGGTGCCTGGAATGACTTGCCAGGTATGGTGGTGGAGGCTAAAACATTAGGGTTATTTAAGAGCCTCTTGGACAGGCACATGGATGAAAGAAACATAGAGGGTTACAGGGCAGTGTGGGTTTAGTACGTTTTTTTTTAAGGAATATATGGGTCGGCACAACATCGTGGGCTGAAGGGCCTGTACTGTGCTGTAGTATTCTAGTGTCTAGTGTCCAGTAACATTGAGTCCCAAAGGCTGGAAGATGAGGTGCTGTTCCTTAAGCTTATGTTGAAGCTTATGCTGTAGAGTATTTCCAGCATTTTTTAAATGTTATTTCTGATTTCCAATATCTATAGCTCATTGATTTTCAATTACTGTCCTTTGCCTTGCTTCATTTATCCGTATTACATCTCTTGACTCCTAGCAACAAGTTATTTTCTCAAGTTGATCCATTCGTAAGTTTGAATGTTCTTCCCATGACCACACGGCGTTCCTCCACGGTCTCTAGTCTCCGTCCACATTCTAAGAATATACAGGTTAGTAGGTTAATTGGTCACATGGGTGTAATTGGGCAATGTGGGCTCATTGAGTTGAAAGGGCCTGTACTGTGTTGTACCTCTAAATAAAATTAACATAATAGCCATAGTAGGCTGTATTCAGCCTGTTGTTCAGTCTTAGATGCTGGATACCTAAAGTAAACCAAAGAAGATATTCACCAACAAATGTAGCAATTATGGAGAAAAAAGTTCAAGTGACACTTTAGATCATGACCTTTCATCAGAGCATCATCAGTTATAATAAATATCATTATTTTAAAACATTAGCTGGCTATCTATCTCTACCCACGCTACCTAGCAGACTGAGCAATCCAGCACTTTCTGATTTTGAGTCATAGAATCACAGAATCAAAAATCCCTACAGCACAGAAACAGGCCCTTCAGCCCATCTAGTCTGTGCCAAATTGTTATTCTGCCCAGTTCCATCAGCCTGCATCTGGACCATAGCCCTCCAATACCCCTTCCATCCATGTACTTATCCAAACTTCTCTTAAATGTTTCAATGAAATCCACATCCACACTTCTGCTGGTAGTTTGTTCCACACTCCCTTTACCCTCTGAATGAAGAAGTTCTCTATTAGCTTTCCCTTACGTATATCACCACTCACTCTTAACCTGTGACCTCTAGTTCTAGTCTGACCTCAGTGGAAAACCTATCTATACTCCTCATAATTTTGTATGCCTCAATCAAATCTCTACTCATTCTCCTGCACTGTTGAGAACGAAGTCCTAACCTATTCAAGTTTTCCTAACTCCTCAAACTCGGACCTTCAAGTTGAAGAGGGGGGATGTTTGAAAGCAATGATGAAGACCTGACAGGGATTAGAACTGAGATCAGAGCAGGGAAGAAAGTTGTTAGTGTCAGGGGGAGGGGGTTGGGTGTTCAGCGAAGAGGATTGAAGCTATGAGGACCTAAGAGATGACAGGGGAGAGACCCGGGGTTGGAGAATGATGGTGGGGAAAGGGAGCCCAAGGGCCCAGCGGCAATGAGGAAGTTCTCAGCCTGGAGGAGGTGGTACCAAGATCCGGGTTGGTGCAAGAGCTAAACGCCACATAGTTCATTGGAGCTGGAGTTAGCAACAGTTGTATCCATGGTCTGGAATCATCTGGGGGTGTCCGATCAAATTGATTTCCAGGCAGGAGGTGGAGGAATCACAGTCTGGGCTCATCCAGGGCCATTGGAACCAGAGTGGAAGTCAGCAGGTTCTGCGCCAGTCTGGAGACATGCAATCTTGTGATCCGTCCTGGACACGAGGAAGGCGAAGAATCAGTGGTTGAAGGCTTGGATTCAGCAGTGGATGAAATATCTGTGAGGTCCTTGGCATTTGGAGGAGAGAGAGGCCAAGAGCTGTGGCAGCGAGTAAGACAGGGCTCTCTGGTATTTCTGCATAGTGGAGAGGGCAAAGTGTACAATTCAGAGGGAAAAGTTGTGGGAGAAGCAGCCAATTGAATGTAGATACCTGGGTTCCTCAGTGGGTCCACACTGGGAGGCTTCAAAATGGAGCTGGAAGCCATGTAGACAAAGATGACAGTGAAGACAAGTTCCCAGGAATAGTCGAAGGCACGTATCCAGCAGAGGATGAAATACCGCAGAGCCATTAAAACAGAAAAAATGGGGTCATTGCTAGTCTCCATCAGAAACACATAGCAGGCATTAAAGGTGTGAAAACAGACTAGAAACACATAAACATAAAGTCCTGAAGAAATGTCTTGGCCCAAAACATCCACTCTTTATTTATTTCCTTAAATGATGCCTGATCGGCTGAATTCCTCTAGCATTTTGTGTGTGTTGCTTAAAGTAGACCAGATGTGACCTGGCAAATGTCTGCCTATTTTGTTGTCTGTCTTAACATTGAGAGGTCTTGAGAAAATGGAACATCCCGCCCAGTAGGTGCAATTTCATAAACAATAAGAAAAATCTAAGCAAATCATCTGGAATATAATTGGCCCAGAACTTGCTCTCAGCTAATTCACTGCCAGCAGTTATCACAAAAGCTTTAGGTTCCTCACAACGTGGATCCAAAGGTGTGAACTTGCCGAAAAGTAATTCAGGATCCAAAGGGTAAAGCCCTCTTTGCAGTATGAATTGTGTGAATGTGCTGGAGCGAATTCCACCCTTGAACCAGCTGAAAACAAATGTTCACTGCCAGCAACGTTCTGTCACGTGTCATGTGTCATGTGTCAAAGGGTGGTTGCAAACTTTTCAACATATTTGACATTCAAAAGCACTTAGAAAATAGCTGTCCTCCTCCAATCAAATGAAGGAGCCCACAGATCAACCAGATTCTGCACAGTGCCTCCCCATCCAAAGCAGTGCAGAGTTCAGAAAGTTTATGCTCCAAACAGAGCACAACCAAAAGGTTTGGCTCTTCAACAAAACACAAGAGATTCTGCACATGCTGGAACTCCAGAGTAATGCTGAAGGAACTCAGCAGGGCAGGCAGTTTCTATGGGAAGTGTTATGTTTTGTAACTCCAAAAACTAATCGAACGAAGAGCACAGAAGCGGTGGGATACTCATATGCATAGTTTATCATTTAGCAAGCCATTCACGTTATGTTGTACCATATGTTATGTTATGTTATGCTGTTCTCGGTCTCGGTGTCGGATGTGGGAGGCCCTGGAGTCTCCAAGCCTCCCGGACGTCTACATCTGCGCCAAGTGCATCGAGATGCAGCTCCTAAGGGACCGCGTTACGGAACTGGAGCTGCAGCTTGATGACCTTCGTCTGGTCAGGGAGAGTGAGGAGGTGATAGAGAGGAGTTGCAGGCAGGTGGTCACGCCGGGGCCACGGGAGGCAGACAAGTGGGTCACGGTTAGGAGGGGGAAAGGGAAAAGTCAGGTAATAGGGAGTACCCCGGTGGCTGTGCCCCTTAACAACAGGTACTCCTGTTTGAGTACTGCTGGGGGGGACAGCTTACCCAGGGGAAGCAACAGTGGCCGTGCCTCCGGCACAGAGTCTGGCCCTGTAGCTCAGAAGGGTAGGGAAAGGAAGAGGAGGGCAGTTGTGATAGGGGACTTGATAGTAAGGGGGTCAGATAGGTGATTCTGTGGACGCAGTCCAGAGACCCAGATGGTAGTTTGCCTCCCTGGTGCCAGGGTCCAGGATATTTCTGATCGTGTCCAAGATATCCTGAAGTGGGAGGGTGAGGAGCCAGAGGTCGTGGTACATATAGGTACCAATGACATGGGTAGGAAAAGGGATGAGGTCCTGAAAGGAGAATATAGGGAGCTAGGAAGGAAGTTGAGAAAAAGGACCGCAAAGGTAGTAATCTCGGGATAACTGCCTGTGCCACGCGACAGTGAGAGTAGGAATGCGATGAGGTGGAGGATAAATGCGTGGCTGAGGGATTGGAGCAGGGGGCAGGGATTCAAGTTTTTGGATCATTGGGACCTCTTTTGGCGCAGGCGTGACCTGTACAAAAA
This sequence comes from Mobula hypostoma, assembly GCF_963921235.1. Taxonomy (NCBI): domain Eukaryota; kingdom Metazoa; phylum Chordata; class Chondrichthyes; order Myliobatiformes; family Myliobatidae; genus Mobula; species Mobula hypostoma. Next base: position 63,704,476 of record NC_086103.1, on the reverse strand, counting down.
GGACGGGTTACACTTGAATCCTAGGGGGACCAATATCCTGGCAGGGAGATTAGCGGGGGCTACTGAGGTGACTTTAAACTAGAATGGTTGGGGGGTGGGAATCAAATTAAAGAGGCTAGGCGTGAGGAGGTTAGTTCACAACAGGGGGATGGGTACCAGTGCAGAGAGACAGAGGGGTGTAAAGTGAGGGTAGAAGCAAAAAGTAGTAAGGAAAAAAGTAAAAGTGGCAGGCCGACAAATCCAGGGCAAGCATTAAAAAGGGCCACTTTTCAACATAATTGTATAAGGGCTAAGAGAGTTGTAAAAGAGCGCCTGAAGGCTTTGTGTGTCAATGCAAGGAGCATTCGTAATAAGGTGGATGAATTGAAAGTGCAGATTGTTATTAATGATTATAATATAGTTGGGATCACAGAGACATGGCTCCAGGGTGACCAGGGATGGGAGCTCAACGTTCAGGGATATTCAATATTCAGGAGGGATAGACATGAAGGAAGGGGAGGTGGGGTGGCGTTGCTAGTTAGAGAGGAGATTAACGCAATAGAAGGGAAGGACATAAGCCGGGAAGATGTGGAATCGATATGGGTAGAGCTGCGTAACACTAAGGGGCAGAAGACGCTGGTGGGAGTTGTGTACAGGCCACCTAACAGTAGTAGTGAGGTCGGAGATGGTATTAAACAGGAAATTAGAAATGTGTGCAATAAAGGAACAGCAGTTATAATGGGTGACTTCAATCTACATGTAGATTGGGTGAACCAAATTGGTAAAGGTGCTGAGGAAGAGGATTTCTTGGAATGTATGCGGGATGGTTTTTTGAACCAACATGTCGAGGAACCAACTAGAGAGCAGGCTATTCTGGACTGGGTTTTGAGCAATGAGGAAGGGTTAATTAGCGATCTTGTCGTGAGAGGCCCCTTGGGTAAGAGTGACCATAATATGGTGCAATTCTTCATTAAGATGGAGAGTGACATAGTTAATTCAGAAACAAAGGTTCTGAACTTAAAGAGGGGTAATTTTGAAGGTATGAGACATGAATTAGCTAAGATAGACTGGCAAATGACACTTAAAGGATTGACGGTGGATATTCAATGGCAAGCATTTAAAGGTTGCATAGATGAACTACAACAATTGTTCATCCCAGTTTGGCAAAAGAATGAATCAAGGAAGGTAGTGCACCCGTGGCTGACAAGGGAAATTAGGGATAGTATCAATTCCAAAGAAGAAGCATACAAATTAGCCAGAGAAAGTGGCTCACCTGAGGACTGGGAGAAATTCAGAGTTCAGCAGAGGAGGACAAAGGGCTTAATTAGGAAGGGGAAAAAAGATTATGAGAGAAAACTGGCATGGAACATAAAAACTGACTGTAAAAGCTTTTATAGATATGTAAAAAGGAAAAGACTGGTAAAGACAAATGTAGGTCCCCTACAGACAGAAACAGGTGAATTGATTATGGGGAGCAAGGACATGGCGGACCAATTGAATAATTACTTTGGTTCTGTCTTCACTAAGGAGGACATAAATAATCTTCCAGAAATAGTAGGGGACAGAGGGTCCAGTGAGATGGAGGAACTGAGCGAAATACATGTTAGTAGGGAAGTGGTGTTAGGTAAATTGAAGGGATTGAAGGCAGATAAATCCCCAGGGCCAGATGGTCTGCATCCTAGAGTGCTTAAGGAAGTAGCCCAAGAAATAGTGGATGCATTAGTGATAATTTTTCAAAACTCGTTAGATTCTGGACTAGTTCCTGAGGATTGGAGGGTGGCTAATGTAACTCCACTTTTTAAAAAAGGAGGGAGAGAGAAACCGGGGAATTATAGACCGGTTAGCCTAATGTCGGTGGTGGGGAAACTGCTGGAGTCAGTTATCAAAGGTGTGATAACAGCACATTTGGAAAGCGGTGAAATGATCGGACAAAGTCAGCATGGATTTGTGAAAGGAAAATCATGCCTGACGAATCTCATAGAATTTTTTGAGGATGTAACTAGTAGAGTGGATAGGGGAGAACCAGTGGATGTGATATATTTGGATTTTCAAAAGGCTTTTGACAAGGTCCCACACAGGAGATTAGTGTGCAAACTTAAAGCACACGGTATTGGGGGTAGGGTATTGATGTGGATGGAGAATTGGTTAGCAGACAGGAAGCAAAGAGTGGGAATAAACGGGACCTTTTCAGAATGGCAGGCAGTGACTAGTGGGGTACCGCAAGGCTCAGTGCTGGGACCCCAGTTGTTTACAATATATATTAATGACTTGGATGAGGGAATTAAATGCAGCATCTCCAAGTTTGCGGATGACACGAAGCTGGGTGGCAGTGTTAGCTGTGAGGAGGATGCTAAGAGGATGCAGGGTGACTTGGATAGGTTGGGTGAGTGGGAAAATTCATGGCAGATGCAATTTAATGTGGATAAATGTGAAGTTATCCACTTTGGTGGCAAAAATAGGAAAACAGATTATTATCTGAATGGTGGCCGATTAGGAAAAGGGGAGGTGCAACGAGACCTGGGTGTCATTATACACCAGTCATTGAAAGTGGGCATGCAGGTACAGCAGGCGGTGAAAAAGGCGAATGGTATGCTGGCATTTATAGCGAGAGGATTCGAGTACAGGAGCAGGGAGGTACTACCGCAGTTGTACAAGGCCTTGGTGAGACCGCACCTGGAGTATTGCGTGCAGTTTTGGTCCCCTAATCTGAGGAAAGACATCCTTGCCATAGAGGGAGTACAAAGAAGGTTCACCAGATTGATTCCTGGGATGGCAGGACTTTCATATGAAGAAAGACTGGATGAACTGGGCTTGTACTCGTTGGAATTTAGAAGATTGAGGGGGGATCTGATTGAAACGTATAAGATCCTAAAGGGATTGGACAGGCTAGATGCAGGAAGATTGTTCCCGATGTTGGGGAAGTCCAGAACGAGGGGTCACAGTTTGAGGATAGAGGGGAAGCCTTTTAGGACCGAGATTAGGAAAAACCTCTTCACACAGAGAGTGGTGAATCTGTGGAATTCTCTGCCACAGGAAACTGTTGAGGCCAGTTCATTGGCTATGTTTAAGAGGGAATTAGATATGGCCCTTGTGGCTACGGGGGTCAGGGGGTATGGAGGGAAGGCTGGGGCGGGGTTCTGAGTTGGATGATCAGCCATGATCATAATAAATGGCGGTGCAGGCTCGAAGGGCCGAATGGCCTACTCCTGCACCTATTTTCTATGTTTCTATGTTTCTATAATGACGTACGCCATTCCCGTACATCTAACGTAACCCATGATGAATCATGTAAACAAACAAAGAATGATTAATCAAACAATATATAAAAACAACAGGAATTCTGCAGATGCTGGAAATTCAAGCAACACACATCAAAGTTGCTGGTGAACGCAGCAGGCCAGGCAGCATCTATAGGAAGAGGCGCAGTCGACGTTTCAGGCCGAGACCCAATATATATACAATATTACTCAAATACTAAATATGCTAAACTCCTCGCTGCTCAGCTATAAGCTCTAACTCAACATAGAATGCATTTCAACTCAAATATGTAATGTATTGCTCTCTCTGGTTATCACATTTACAATAATTGTACTATATAATACAACTATGATATGCTTATATAATTATTCAAATATTACAGAAATACTAAATACACTACAGAAAGCAATAAAGAACAGACATTCAGGCCAAGGTGTAATTCAGTGCTGATGAAGAGTCTCGGCCCGAAATGTAGACTTTTTATTCCTTTCCACGGATGCCGCCTGACCTGCTGAGTTCCTCCAGCATTTTGTGCATGGTTCTGGTCTTCAGAAAGTTTTAGCTCATACCATGCATAGTTTACAATGAACATACATTGAATATTAATACTTAGGTCCCAGCCTTTTCGACTGAGTACTGAAGCATTTATTATTATATTTTAATTTTTTCTTCTAAACTCATTTTGGTGTTCCCAATTTATTCTCCCAAGAAATGCAGATGATCTATACCCACCAGCAATGCAGAGCCTATAGAGACATACTGTCAAATGGCAACAGCAGGCCAGATGAGAAAGCAGCATTCATTTATACTCCACCATAAAGATGGTTGCTTTCCAGATACTGTGTGTCACCGTTAGTCATATGGCATGATAAAGGATGTGCCAACATGATCAACGATCTGTTTAGCCTGACTGATGATAGTTGCCTGAACATCAGTGAATCATTGTGAATCATTGTTTGAATTACCCTGTGCTGACGCTGGTCATCTGACTGCATTCACAGTGAATTTTCACAGGCTCTGAGGCAGAACATAACTATCTGCTCTAAGGGTAAGTGATCCTACAATACATAATTGGTCTATCAGAGTTAGCAACTGGTTAACTGCATCCCGAACCAAATCCTGCTTCCTTGAAGTGGGCATACAGCATTAGGTTGGTACTTAGATGAGACCTACGTACATTTGGAGATGGAAGAAGAGTTCAAAGTGTTTCTCACCATAAACACTCACAAAGAGCTTTATCATTCTTCTTAGGCATCCATTAGTCTCGTGAGACCATGGATTTGCACCTTGGAAGGTTTCCAGGGCACAAGCCTGGGCAAGAATGTATGGAAGACCGGCAGTTGCCCATGCTGCAAATCTCCCCTCTCCACACCACCGATGTTGTCCAAGGGAAGGGCATTAGGACCCATAGAGTTTGGCACTGGTGTCGTCGCAGAGCAATGTGTGGTTAAGTGCCTTGCTCAAGGACACACACGCTGCCTCAGCCAAGGCTCAAACTAGCGACCTTCAAATCACTAGATGAACGCCTTAACCACTTGGCCACGTGCTTTATCGTTATAATAGGCTTATTTTGACAGTTGCATCTACACCTCCACTCTGGCAGAAAGCTGTGGACTATGATCTGCAAGGATGACGAGGCACTCAGTGTTACAGGTGACATCATTGTTACCAGCAAGAAACATCTCCAAAATATCAAGACAGTGTTAAAAGAATTAGAAGATGATGGTCTGAGAGCACAATGCAACAAGTGTGAATTCTTTAAACCAAGCATAGAGATTACTCAAGTGGGCTGAGAAAATCCAAGCATTGATGCATGCCCCAAAGCCAAAGGACATGCCACAATTGTGGCCCATTTCAGAATTTATAGATTACTATGACAGGTTCCTGCTAAACCTGGCTGCTGCTCTCCACCCACTGAATTCATTGCTAAAGGTTGGGAAGAAATAGTAATGGTCAAAGCAGTGTGAGGTGGCTTTCCAAAGGTAAAGGAAATGGTGACATCAGAAACTATAGTGACACGTTATGATCCACACCATCCAGTAAGCCTTACCTGTGACGCCTGTCCTTGTGGTATAGGTGCAGTCATGCCACATGTTATGAGTGATGGAAGTGACCTCCTCCATAGCCTTTGCATCATGTTGCTTTACTATTTCAGAGAAAAACTATGCACAGGTTGACAGAGAGGCCTTGAGCCTGGCTTGGGATTTAAAACATTTCAAACAGTACATGCACAGGAGAAAGTTTAAATCATTACTGACCATCAACCAGTCTCCATTTTCTATCCACTGAAGGATGTTCCACTAACAGCAGCAGCATGAATGCAGAGATGGGCCCTGTTTCTTGGAGGACACGATCACAAGATAAAATTCAAGAGGATGGCTAATCATGGAAATGGTGATGGATTGTCCCGTTCAGCATTGGAAAAGGAAATACCTGAAAAGTTTATAGAAGAGGATACTCCTCTTGATGTATTCTCCCAAATGCAAATCAAAAGTCTCCCTAGTACAACAGAGAAGATCCAAAGGGAAACAAGAAAATACCCCACACTGTCTCAAGTCCACATGGCAACCCAATATGGTGGAATGTGCAGCAGAAATTCCAGTCATCCTACTTTACCAGTGCTGGGATGAACTTGCTCTTGATGGAGGTTGCCTTTTGTGGGGATTGAAAGTTGTTGTACCATCCAATTTGAGAGCTAAAATATTGAAAGAGCTTCATGCCAGTCATCTAGGCATGGTCAAAATGAAGGTGTTGGCTTGAAGCTCTGTCCGGTGGTTTGGGACAGATCAGTAGCTTGGCATGTAGTGTTCATGATGCCAACATGTCCAGAAGTTGTATTCTATATTGTTAAGAGTTTATAGTTAAGCAGGGAAGAGTGCAGTGTATTTAATATTTCAGTAATAATTAAGTAATATTGTAAATATAGTGTTTGATTAAGTATTCCTTGTTTGTTTACATAATTCAATATGGGTTGTATATAAGCTCGTGAATAGCATACGTTATTATGCCATCATATCATACGTGGGCATCTTACTAAGAGGAATAGATACTAACTGGGCAAGCTCGTCATGGCTGCTGTGTTTTCTTTTGATTGGATTCTGGAGTGGTAATACATGACACTGTACATATAAATAGCTGTACCAGACCTCAATGCAACTAGTCAGGATACTTCCAGCACCGCAACTGTAGAAGTTTATTAGAGTGCTCAATAACAAGTCAAATCACGTTAACCTCCTAAGAAAGTAAGGGCACCGGTGCACTTTCCTTGTAATTGAGTCTGTCTGCTGGACCCACGACAAGACATGCAATATGTTACTGCCTAGAAATTAAAAGCTGCTGACGCACTGCACCACTGATCTCCCAATGTACACAATTGTTTGTATACCCTCTTTCCCTTTCCTGAACTCAATAATCAGCACTTTAATTTTGTCACTTCCTGAAATGACTATTGGGTACCTTGAACCACAGGCCTTGCTAGTTTTTCAAATAATGAATCACTTTTCTTTTTAAAACGAATCCAGATTTTGCATCTGTGATTTTTTTTTGGTAACTGCTCTTGGCATTTAAAAAACTGCTTGTACCAAATCACTATTTTTTTTGTCAATTGAAAGCCTTAAATTTCTGTCATAATAGCAATTACTTATACAGTATATAAGGAATTCATGCTTTGCAGAATGTTTTATTATCTCCTAAGGTTATGAAAGGTGCTGTTGAATACAGACTTGCCTTTGAGTTAGTAACTCTGTGAATTAAGGCTATTTTCTCAATTTATCCAGATTTTTCATAACTGATAACAACCTAATAGATTTCCTGTTAACTTTATATGTGTATATGGAAGAAGCTCTTATTGCTCCTAATCTTCCTCACAGTTCAGTTTTCTTTTTCATTCCTAGTATGTAGGAATTGTGTCCAGTGATCCTGATGAAGCCTTTTACCGGTGGCCAAACGTTTTAACTCCAATTCCCATTCCCGTTTTGATGTGACGATCCATGGCCGCCTCTTTTGCCAAGATGAGGCCACCCTCAGGATGGAGGAGCAACACTTTATATTCCATCTGGGGTATCTGTGAACTTGATGACATGACTATCGATTTCTTCACCCTCCTCCCCCCCTCCTCTATTCCCCACTCTGACCTTTCACATCTTCTCACCTTGGGTTCCCTCCTCCTTCTCTTTCTCATATTGTCCACTCTCTTCTGCTATCAGATTCTTGCTTCTCCAGCCCTTGACCTTTCTCACCCACCTGGCTTCACCTATCACCTTCCAGCTGCCTTCTTACACCTTCCCCGTCTTTTTATTTTGGCATCTACACCCTTCCTTCTCAGCCCTGATGAAGGGTCTCGAGCTCCAACATTGACTGTTTACTCTTTTCCATAGATGCTGCCTGACCTGATAAATTCCTCCAGTGTTTTGTGTGTGTTGCCCTGAATCTTATTTGCATTTTACCCTCTTTTGCAAAGCAGCGTATTCAAACCAGACCACATGTTCAAATAGGACGTAGCTATTGATTTGTCATTTATTTGCCTTTATTTTTCTTCACAGCAGCTTGACTTAGCTCCACTAGAACCTTAAAGTTGGGAGTTCATTAAACAAAATGTTGTACCTTATATTCTGCAAAATCCTCTTTGAAAGACATTACTGCACCCCATGTAACTTGTAGCAGATGCAATAAATGTATTACTATTACATTTTTAATGCTCTTGCTTGACAGCCAAACAAGAATTAAAGACAAAACAAGAATTAAACTCTGTGAGGAACATGATATGGCATTTTTATTCTCCAAGTTGGAAACAGCTGGAAATACAAGCAACACACACAACATGCTGGAGGAGCTCAGCCAGTCAGGCAGCACCTATGAAGGGGAATAAACAATAAATGTTTCCAGCTGAAACTCTTCCTCAAGACATGGAAGCATTCCAGATGTCTTTGAACTGATAATCATTCAAAATTGTGAGGGAAAAGTTTATGGCCTATCATTGCTGCTAGGTGATAAGGCTACAGTGACAAGAAACTGTAGATAGAATTTCAAGAATTATTAGCTATTATTTACTTGGTTTAGTCATAAAAATCTTTGCCAGTGGGGATTCAAATGCCAAAATTACAGTACATCACACGTAGCTTTAAACCATGGCTCTGATTACATACGCAGTTTAATAAGTGTGATTCTGCTGTGATTCAGAGAAAAACTGAGAGTTCAGATTTCCAAGTTAAACTTTCTGATGACACCACCAAATAAACTTGTTAAAGACAAGGAAAAATAGCTGCTGCATTTCGTTGCAGAAATAATAGCCAAATATTTTTTTGAGTGTACGGGGTTTCTTCTTTGTTATGTTAAAATTAAAATGGCTTCTTTGTTATGTTAATCTTTTAAACTGCTGCGAATGTGAATTAAAATGGCTTCTATGTTATGTTAAATGCTGAGAAAGCCTCTAGCTAGCAACTTGCTTGGGTTATAACAGATAGCAGGTGTACTATCAGCCAATAGGTGTCCACGTTATTCTTTCTTGGGGTGATTTGCTGTCTCATATGACTGGGAACCAGGGGTTTTTGGCGGGGAGTCGGAGGAGAGACCGTGAGGACGACGGACGTGCAGGAAAGCTCAGGTTGACCACTCCGGGCGGTCCCGAGCCGCAAGTTGACGGGTTCGGAGGGGTCCCGGAGAGGTTCCCGAGCTCCAGCGTGTGCACAAAGAAATTGAACTTTGATAAGTCTGGCGCCTTTTCCGTTCCTTTTTTTGTATTGAACTTCTATTAATCTCATAGATTTAGTAACATCTATAAAGTGTAATTGGTAAAACATACAGTGTGTGCTGGCTGATGATTGATGTTTGAAGCTGAATTTGGTGGCAGTTGTACAGCAACTGACATAACCAGGAGACCAGGCGGGTGGCAGACGGGGTTTCCCCGAGATAAATACGAGCCAATATAGCTGAGCTTTACATTAGTAACTAGGCTCTGAAATTGTTTGGAACATTATGACCCCATTGTTTCTCTCTGATTGAGGCATCAATGACACAAGCCCACAATCGACTCCATTGCTTGTCTCCGATTGAAGCATCGAGCAAGATTGAAGTTAACGAGGGCGAGAGCAGAGGATGGGTGAGTGTTCAGCTCTGCCCGTCTGCATTTGACTGACCTTCCTGTCTCTATCATTAGCCGCTGTTGGAAGAAAGTGCAGAAGTCTTGAGATTCACATTGCAAGGATTGATCGGAGAGGCTGAGGACTCATTTTGGAGGACTTTGGGGTTCATGTTGCATATGTTTCTGGACTCTGGATACTCTTTTATTTTGTGTTTTTGAGCGACTTGATTGGGGCGATTGATACGGTCGGGGCATCTCAGCGAAGAATGATTTGCCCTGTAGCCTGCTGTGGGTTAGCGGAGCAATGCCAAACTGAACTAAACTGAATACTAGTGGACTCTAGTTTGATGTTTGATATTCTAGGTGTTGTCTGATTGCTTTTTGCCATTATCTTTTTTCGTGTGTTGGGTGTTTGATGTTTTCTTGAACGTGTTCCATGGTGTTTCTTTCTCTCACAGCTGCCAGCAGGAGACGAATCTCAGAGTTGTATTCCGCATACTGAATATACTTTGATAACAAATGTATTTTGAAACATTTAAAGCAGATGCAAGTGCAAGACATTTCATTCTTATCAAAACCAAAAATGTAATGCACCAAATTCATTTATCTGGGAAAATAAAAGTTAGACAGTATATAATCTTGGATTTTTACATATTGGTTTATCTCACAGGTTGCAGAGTCTACCCAATCAGTAACTGCAGAATCTACACATATTCAATATAACTCATATAAAACATCAAAACATTGAGGTTACTAATTTTCAATTTTACATTTTACATGAAAAATCATCTACCAATTTGCATTCAGGTCCACTCTGAGTTTTTACACGGGTTAATTTGCATATCACAAAATGGAATGTAGGTAGATTACTAAAAATTAAAAATTTTATACATAGGATCATCTGTCACTTGTGATTTTGAATGACCAAATTAAGCAAAATTATTTTCTAGTTAAATTGCAATCCAATAGCAATAAGTTTTAAAATGTGAATAAATACAATTTTAAATAATTCAATCTTCTTGAAGACCTGCAGAAAAGAGCAATTATCAGAAAACTCCAATGATGAACTGCCAATTTTGCAGGATTTTTTTGAAACAACTGTATAAAATCACATAGATTCAAATTGTGATGAATTCAATCTACACTTCAAGTAGCACAATATGCGACAGTAGTTACACCAACATTAGAAGTTTTATTAAAGGTATTGTGTAGAAATACTTGGCCAAAAGTTTATTCATAGTTCAGTCATCCAGTTACTGATTCAAAATCTGTATTATTCTAAGCAGTCATTCATGATGAAGGATCTTGGCCTGAAATGTTGATTACACATTCCCCTCCATAGATGTTGCCTGCCCTGCTGAGTTCTCTAACGTATTGTGTTTTGTTCTAGATTTGTAGCATCGGCTGTCTCTCCTGTGACTGCAATATTTCTTCAGGTTGTAATGCTGATGTTAAATTGTCAGTGTACTTTTGCAGAAAGTATGTAATCCTAAATGATTCCAAGAAACTCAACTGAAATATAATTTTGTTAAACACCAGAAAGTCTGCAGATGCTGGAAATCCAGAGCAACACATTCAAAATGCTGGAGGAACTCAGCTGGTCAAACAGCATCTATGGAAGTGAATAAACAGTTGACATTTTGGGCTGAGATTCTTCTTCAGGACTGAAAAAAAAGGGAGAAGACGCCAGAATAAAAAGGTGAAGGAAGCTAGTTAGAAGGTGATAGGTGAAGCCTGGTCGGTGGGAAAGGTAAAGGGCTAGAGAAGGAGGAATTTGATAGGAGAGGAGAGTGGAGCATGGGAGAAAGGGAAGGGAGTGAGGATCCGGGGGAAGCATTAGGCAGGTGAGAAGAGGTAAAAGGCCAGAGTGGGGAATAGAAGAAGAAGAAGGGAAGGGAAGGGAAATTATTTTTACTGGAAGGAGAAATTGATTCCATTCCATTAGGTTGGAGGCTACCCAGACAAAATATAATAAGATGTTGCTCCTCCACCCTGAGGGAGGCCTCATCTTGGCACGAGAGGACCAATATGTTGGAACAGGAGTGGGAATCAGAATTGAAATGTTTGGTCACTGGGAATTTCCACTTTGGGCAGATGGAGAGGAGGTGACTGACGAAGCGCTCGCCCAATTTACAGCAGATCTCACTTATGTAGAGGAAGTTGCACTGGGAGCACAGGACACAACAGCCGACCCCAGCAGATTCACAGGTGAAGTGTTGACTCACCTGGAAGTACTGTTTGGGGCCCTGAATGGAGGTGAGGGAGGAGGTGAATGGGCAGGTGTAGCACTTGTTCACTTACAGGGATAAGAGCCGGGAGAGAGATTAATGGGGAGGGGCAAATAGTCAAGGGAATTATGGTGAGAGTGATCCCTATGGAGAGTGGTGGGGGGAGGTAAAAATATGTTTAGTAGTTAGATCCCTTTGGAGAAGGCCGAAGTTGTGGAGGATGATGTGTTTGATGCAAAGGCTGATGGGTGGTAGGTATGGAGAAGAGGAACTCTGTCACTGTTAAGGTGTCAGGAGGACGGGGTGAGTGCAGATCTTTGGGTAATGCAGGTGAGGACAGCATCAATAATGGAGGAAGGGAAACCCCATTTTTAAAGAAGATGGACATCTCTGATGTCCTGGAAAGGAAATCCATATCCTGGGAACAAATGTGGCAGAGGCAAAGGAACTGAGAAAGAGGAATAGCATTTTTACAGGAGACGGGGTGGGTGAGGCAGAGTCAAAGTAATCATGGGGATTCTGTAGGTTTATAAGGGATGTCTGTCGACAGTGCAAAGGGACTTAGAAGTCCTTGTACAAGACTCCCAGAAAGTTAAGAGTCCTCGTGCTAGACTTCCAGCAAGTTAATTTACAGTTTGAATCTGTGGTAAAGAAGGCAACTGCAATATTGGCATTTATTTCAAGGGGAATAGCATATAAAAACAAGGAGATAATGCTGAGCATTATCAGACACCAGTCAGACCACATTTGGTGCATTGTCAACAGTTCAGTGCCTCATATCTCAGAAAGGATGCGTTGTCATTGGAGAGAGTCCAGAGGAGGTTCATGAGGATGATTCCAGGAACGAATGGCATTTCAGTTGTTATATATGAGGAGCGTTTGGCAGCTTTGGGCCTTTACTCACTGGAATTTAGAAGAATGAGGGGGGATGTCATTGAAAACTACCGAATGTTGAAAGGACTAGATAGGGTGGATGTGGAGAGGATGTTTCCTATGGTGGGAGTGTCCAGAACTAGAAGGCACAGCCTCAAAATTGAGCAGCGACCTTTTAGAACAAAGGAAGGAGGAATTTTTTTTAGCCAGACAGTAGTGAATCTGTGGAATGCTCTGCCACAGATAGCCATAGAGGCCAAGACCATAGGTAGATTTAAAGCGAAAATTAATTTTTCCTGATCAGTCAGGGTATTAAAGGTTATGGTGAGAAGGCAGATGTATGAGGTTGAGTGGGATCCGGGATCAGCCATGACGGAATGGCAGAGCAGACTTAATGGGCTGAATTGCCTAATTCTGCTCCTATGTCTTATGGTCTTACGGACAGTTTGTCTCCAGAGGTGGAGACAGAGAGATCAAGAAAAGGGAAGGAGGTGTCAGAAATGGACCAAATGAATTTAAAGGCAGGGTGAAAGTTAGAGGCAAAGTTGAAGAAATTGATGAGCTCAGCACGAGTGCATGAAGCTACACTAATATAGTCATCAATGTAGTAGAGGAAGAGTTGGGGAGTAATACTGGGGAAGGCTTGGAGTGTGGACTGTTTTTACATAGCCATCAAAGAGGCAGGCATCACTGGGCCCATGGCTACCCTAGAATCTGGAGAAAGTGGGAAGAGCCGAAGGAAAAATTGTTGAGGGTAAGGGCCAGTTCTGCCAAACAAAGGAAAGTGGTGGTGAAGGGGAACTGGTTGGTTCTTATATTAGGAAAGAACTGCAGAGCTCTGAGACCTTCTCGTTGGGGGATAGAAGTGTGTAGGGACTGAACATCCATGGTGAAAAGGAGGTAGTCAGGGCCAGGGAATTGACAATTACTGAGGAGATCGAGGACATGAAAGATGTATACATGCAGCTAGGGCAATCAGATATTTTATAAATGAAGCCATTTGAATTTTAATTGATTTATGGCTCAAGCTTAATTTTTCCCTGTGGTTAAGACGAAGATTAGTTCTCATGGAGAAAATTGTTCCTGTTAGGAATATGAAGATGACATTGCAAGGGGCAAAATGTTTTCTAATGTTGAATGGAAATCATACTACTGGCTGTATATCACAGTCTGTTTTAAAGAATACAAAATGCAGTTGTTACACTTTTGACTGATGTTCCTAATGATATATGCTGCAGCACAGAGAGAACACAAAAGCATGAAAAATCAGCCTATTCACAGTAACAAAGAATGAAGCATTGATTTGTGATGATTCATTCCTGTTATTATGAAAAGACTGTCATCCTGTGTGGGATACAGCCTGGCTTTACACTTTCCTCAACCAATTCCTAGCACTTCCATTTTCCTTCAGACTCTACAATACCTGATATCCCCTCACATGCTATTCAATTTCACAAACACCAAGCAATATCCCTTACACTCTGCGACGTTAAATTCACCTCTCGCTGCCCCTAACCCCTCTCATTTCTATAATATCTAACACTATTCACCATCCTTGACATCACCCTCTTCCCCACCAAGGAAGAGTCCCTTCACTGCTCATCCCATGGTGAAATGCCATCTCCTCCCATTCCATAAAACCATAAGACATAAGAGCAGAGTTAGGCCATTCAGCTCATCAAGTCTGCTCTGCCATTCCATCATGGCTGATCCCGGATCCTACTCAACCTCAAACACTTGCTATCTCGCCATATCCTTTGATGGCCTGACTGATGAGGAAACTACCAGCTTCCACCTTAAATATACCTATAGACGTGGCTTCCACCACAGTCTGTAGCAGAGCATTCCACATATTCACTACTCGCTGACTAAAAAAATTCCTGCTTACCTCTGTTGTAAAAGGTCACCCCTCAATTTTGAGGCTGTGCCCTCTAGTTCTGGATACCCCCACCAGAGGAAACATCCTCTCCACATCCACCCTATCTAGTCCTTTCAACATTCAGTAGGTTTCAATGAGATCCCCCTGTGCCTACTTCTAAATTCCAGTGAGTATAGGTCCAAAGCTGCCAAAAGCTCCTCAAAAAAACCTTCATTCCCAGAATCATCCTCTGGACTCTCTCCAATGACAACACATCCCTTCTGAGATATGGGGCCCTAAACTGTTGACAATACTCCAAGTGCAGCCAGACTAGTGTATTATAGAGCCTCAGCTTTACCTCCTTGTTCTTATATTCTATTCCCTTTGAAATTAACGCCAACATTGCATTTGCCTTCTTTACCACTGACTTAACCTGTAAATTAACTTCCTGGAAGTCTAGCACAAGGACTCTTAACTCCCTCTGCAACTCTGATATTTAAACCTTATCCCCATTTAGATAATAATATGCACTATTGTCTCTTTTCCCAAAATACAATATCGTACATTTCCCAACACTGTATTCATCTGCCACCTTTTTGCCCATTCTTCCAATTTATTCAAGTCCTGCTGCAATCGCATTGCTTCCTCAGCACTACCTACCCCTCCACCTATCCTGGTATCATCCATAAACTTTCCCACAAACCATAAATTCCATTATCCAAATTATTGACAAACAACATGTAAAGTAGCGGTCCCAATACTGACCCCTGAGGAACACCACTAGTCACTGGCTGCCAACCAGAAAAGGCCCCTTTTATTCCCACTCACTGCCTCCTGCCTGTCAGCTATTTCACTGTCCATGCCTGTACCTTTCCTGAAATGCCACAGGATTTTATCTTGTTAAGCAGCCTCATGTGTGGCGCCTTATCAAATGCCTTCTGAAAATCCAAGTAAATGACATCCACTGCCTCTCCTCTGCTTGTTACTTTCTCGAAGAACTCCAACAGATTTGTCCGGCAAGATTTCCCTTTACAGTAACCATGCTGACTTTGACTTGTTTTATCATTAGTCTCCAAGTACCCTGAAATCTCACCCTTAATAATAGACTCCAACACTTCCCCAACCAGCGAGGTTAGGCTAACTGGTTTATAATTTCCTTTCTTTTGCCTTCCTCCCTTCTTAAAGAGTGGAGTGACATTTGCAAAATTTCAGTCCTCTGGGACCATGCCAGAATCAAGTGATTCTTGAAAGATCATGACCAATGCGTCCGTTATCTCTTCAGTAATCTCTCTCGGGATTCTGGTCAAGGTGACTTATCCAACTTAAGACCTTTGCATTTGCTGAGCACTCTTTCCTTTGTAACAGTAATGGCACCCACAGACCTCTGACACACTGCTAGTGCCTTCCACAGTGAAGACTGATGCAAAGTACCCATTAAGTTCATCTGACACTTTTTGTCCCCCATTACTACCCCTCCAGCATCATTTTCCAGTGGTCCAATATCAACTCTCACCTCCCTTATGGTCTTTATGTAACTGAAAAAACTTTTACTATCCTGCTTTATATTATTGGCTAGTT
Source organism: Mobula hypostoma (assembly GCF_963921235.1). NCBI lineage: Eukaryota > Metazoa > Chordata > Chondrichthyes > Myliobatiformes > Myliobatidae > Mobula > Mobula hypostoma. The sequence goes on along the minus strand of NC_086103.1, from coordinate 63,688,623 downwards.
TGCCCTCATATTTCATCTTTTCCCTTCTTAAATTACCAGTGGCAGATGCCCCAGACTTTCAATACCCATGATAGACTTCACTCACACTCCCCACCCATAACACATTGCCTGCACTTTCCTCACTATTTTTTTCAAGGCTAAGTTCAAGATTATTATCATGTAACAGTATACATGCATAACATCAAACAAAATAGTGTTCCTCTGGACCAAGGTGCACAACTCAGTGCATATAACTCAACACACAACACGTAAAGTAATATTGCCGCAAATAAATTAATAAATAATAAAATATATTCCAATAGATTGATATTTAGCATAAGGTGCATTTAAAACACAAGTTAAAAAGTAAACAGTATGACGCTATGGGCACTTCATAAGTGATGAGACCTTGGTGGTGGCGGGGAGTTTAGTCGTCTCATGGCCTGAGGAAACAGGCTGTTCCCCATCCTAACAGTCTTTGTCCTAATGCTATGGTACCTCCTTTCTAATGCTAAGGGGTCAAAGAGATTGTGGGACAGATGGAGGCGGGGGGGCTTCTTGACAATGATAAGGTCCCTGCATATGCAGCACCCCTAATAAATATGTTATTAAACCTGATGATCCTCTCAGCAGTCCTCGCAATCCTCTGTATGGTCTTGTAGTCAGATGCCTTGCAATTCCCGTACCAGACAACAATGCAGCTGGCCAGCACACTCTCAATGGTGCTTCTGTAAAAATCGGTTAGAATTGGATGGAGGAGGGGGATCGTTGCCTGCCTCAGTCTCCTCCAGAAACGCATATGCTGCTGCACTTTCTTGACTGAAAAGAGGTGATGTTCAGGGACCAGGTGAGATTGCCCACTATGGCACTCCCAGAAACTTGGTGCTCCTAACTCTCTCTACAGAGGAGCCGTCTATGTGCAGTGAGGAGTGCTTGGCCTGTACCTTCCTAAAGTACACAAAGAAAATCAACTCTTCACTCTTGTCCATGTTGAGACTCAAGCTGTCGGGCTCACACAAGCCGCTCTGCCTCCTTTCTGTACGCCATCTCATCATTGTAGCTGATGCTGGTGACCACTGTTATGTCATCAGTAAACTTGATGATTCCGTTTGAAGTGGATCTCGCAATGCAATTATGCGTCAACAGCGGGCAGAGCACGCAGCCCAGAGTGGCGTCAGTGCTCAGCGGGCTGGAGCTAGAGATGCCTCAGCCAACAGGACTGAAGATGGTCTATCTGTCAATAAGTCCAAGATCCAGTTACAGAGAGAGATGTTGAGACCCAATAAGGACAGTTCACCCACCAACCTATTTGGAATGCCAAGCTGAAGTTGAAAAACAGCATCCTGGCATATGAGACACCATTTTCCAGGCAGGACAAGACCGAGTGGAGGGGAGAGGCTATGACATTGTCAATGGGCCAATTTGAGTGATAACCAAATGGGTAAAGGTCCAATGTAGCATGAATATGGGATTTAATGCAATCCATAACCAGCTGCTCAAAGCACTTCACTATTGTTGAGGTCAGTGCCACTGGACAGTAGTCGTTAAGGCAGTTACCATTGCCTCTTGGGCACCAGGATGATGGTGGCTGCCTTGAAGCCTGTGAAAACTGTGGACTGTTCCAGAGAGATAGTGAAGATGTCTGTTAGAACCACTGTTAACTGGGCTGCACAGTCTCCCAGCACCCAACCACATATATTATCAGGCCCCGCAGTTTTAAATGGGTTGGCCCTGGCTCGGGTCTTCCTCAAATCAGCTAAGGCCAGGCAGTGTGCCTGCTCCCCGGGGAGACTGGGGAGCCTTCCTCCCTGGTTCATCATTCTGTGCATTAAACCATGTGTAAAGGGCATTCAGCTTATCAGGAAAAGAGCCGTCACTGTCATCGATGCGAGGGTGGACTTGTAGTCTGTCATGGTCTGAATGCCCTGCCACATGCACCTCGTGTGTTTAATGTCACAGAAGTGGCTGTAGCAGGCGATGACCTGGTACACAATAATCCTATGCTGCACAAATCGTCTACTTTCCAGCCACTAGCTTGTGAGGTAGACTTACAGCACTTGGTGTTCTTAATATCCAGCGGTGTCTTCTGATCATAAGAACAATGTAAAGGACAAACAGATTACAGCATTAGTTGGAGCTGAAGTGGTTGTTGTGACTGGGTGTGCCACCAATGGCACACTGCACTCATTTTCTCCCATAGTCACTCGCTGTCAGCCATGTTAGATTCCTCTCACTCTCCACACCAATGGCAAATCCTCCTTCACTCCTACCAACGATAAACTTCTCTCATTTCCCCCTAACAGATAGCTCTTCTACCATACTAGGGACAGACATGTTTACTCCCCTCCAACATTAAAGAGTCGACTCACCCCCACCCCCCTTCCATCATGACAGATACCCACTCCAATCCATTCCCTATGGCAGACTCCCCTCATTCTCCCACAAACCCAGGTTTAAATGAACTGCCAGGGTGATCCACACTCGGTTTAGTTGGCCAATGGACAGAACATGTAATATTTTTAGTACATTCCTTGCCATTAAAATACTGACCTATCAGCCTCCCATCCAAAAATCATAGTAATTAAAGAAAATGAGAAAACTGCCAGATACTGCAAAACCTGAAAAAAACAGAAAATACTAGAAACATTCAGCAGGTCAGGCAGCATCTGTGGAGAGAGAAGCAGTTAATGTTTCAGACTTGGAACCTTCACCAGGAGTGAGAAAGTAAGAGCAAATTAGTTTTCAGTCGGAGGTGGGAAAGGATGAGGAAGGAAGAGGAAGTATCTGGGAATTTCACCAGGAGAGTGGTGAGTACCTGTAATGCACTGCTGGAGAGAGTGGTGGAGGCAGAGCTTTTAAGAGTTGTCCAGGTAGGCACTTAACCTGTGACTGGAAGCTATGCGTCACGTGCTGGACAATGGATTAATACAACTGAGTGCTCACTGGTCAGGATGGGCTGAATGGCCTGATTGCATCTTGTGTGGCTCTATCCATAGCGAGGCAAATCCAGCTGAAATAATTGGGCAGTTACTGCCGCATTAAGCCTCTTTGCCTGTTTTATAATGTTGTTAATGGCAAGGATGTTGGACGTGCCCAGCAGGAAATACAGAAATACAGCAGGGAAAACTGAGCTAAAATGATGACAGGCAGAAGTGGTCAGTTCTGACACAAACAGGAAGAAACAGTGAGCGACCTGAACCAAGAGAATTCCATCTCTGAGTTATTAGTGGACACGTAAAATTGAATTGCCAAGAAAAAATGTCCTGGCATTTCACAAATAAGTGACACATCAGCATTTTCAATTTGTTTGCACCTATCTCCTGGTGGAAGTCACACCCACTGGAAAATTGGATTGGGCTTTTTCTCTCATGATTCATCTCAGGTACTTAAGAACATAATAAATAGGAGCAGGAGTCGGCCATCTCGTCTGTCGAGCCTGCTCCACCATTCAATAAGATCATGACTGATCTGGCCATGGACTCATCTCCACTTATCTGCCTTTTCCCCATAACCCTTAATTCCCCTACTATGCAAAAATCTATCCAACTTTGTCTTAAATATATTTACTGAGGTAGCCTCCACTGCTTCATTGGGCAGAGAATTCCACAGATTCACCACCATCTGGGAAAAGCAGTTCCTCCTCATCTCCATCTGAAATCTAAACCCATGAATCTTGAGGCTATGTCCCCTAGTTCTAGTTTCACCTACCAATGGAAACAACTTTCCTGCCTCTGTCTTATTTATCCTTTTCATAATTTTATGTCCTTCTATAAGATCCCCTCTCATTCTTCTGAATTCCAGTGACTTTCCTGGCGCTTAAGTCGCTCTCCTGATGCATTTCACAGACATCACACTGTCATTAAAGCGCATGGTGCATAGTTGCAATTCACAGACAGAAATTAGATCATAAGATAGTGAAGACCCCCTCCTCGTTTTCCCATTTCCATCCTCAACTTTGTTTCTTCCTCTTTTTTTTCCACTTCTCCCTCATCGCCATGGCAGCTTGTGACCAAGGCTGGAAGTTGTGTTAGCTGCTATCTGTGAATGCACAAATCAGCTTCTAAAGAAGGGAGGGAAAGGGATTATTCTGGTTAACTTGGCATGAAATCAAATGGAGAAGCAATTTTCAAAGCAGCATTGAAAATCTCAAAGTTCTGCAAAAGAAGCAGCAGAGGTCCAGTGTAAATAACAGCAGGGGTAGACCACCACACAAATGATCCATTACCCACCCTACTGTCCACTACCACCCACCCACCTGTAAAAGTGTCTGCAAGTTCTATGTTGCATTCACTGACAAACTCAGAACCCACAAAATCAGAGTGGAAGCAAGACATGTTTGATCCTGAGTGACTTCTTTTTTATTATTATTCATTTATGGGATGTGGGTCTCACCAGTTAAGCTAGCATTTAATGCCCATCCCTGTTTTTTTAAGAGTCAACCACTTTGTTGTGGGTCTGGAGTCACATGTAGGCCAGACCGGGTAAGGATGGCAGGATTGCTCTCCTAAAGGACCTTCGTGATCCAGAAGGGTTTTTACAACAATCGACATGGTTTCATGGTCATCAGGTATTTTTTTTATTGAATTCAAATTCACCATCTGCTCTGGTGGGATTCGAACATAAGTCCCCAGCGTATAATTGGGTGTCTGGATTACTGATCCAGTGATTATTACCACTATGCCAAATCTCCCTAAGAAGGAGAGAGTTAGTTCATATTTACACAATTAATACTATCCTAATAAGCAATTATGTATAGAAAACTATTATCTGACATTTTGACAAATGACTTTATTAACTTAAGTTGGTAATAATTGGAGTACATGGCCAGAATCAAAAACAAAGTCACATTTTGAACATACTTAGCAACTGTAACATCCATCTGCTTCCATCTGCCTTTTGGGTCTGATGAGCTGCTGTATCTTTGGCAGGTAAATTGTCATTACTGTATAACTGCTCCTTGGTCGGATGAGAATCACAGTACACCACTTGAAAGGTCTCACATTTATTAAAAGCAGTGTACCATAGTTCTGCGTTAGAAAAAAGTCTTCCCAAATTCAGTTCTGTACAGTGGATTCTGGTTAATTGGGCCAGCCATTTATTAGGGACAACTCTAAAAGGACAAAAATCAAATCGCAAAATTAGCTGGGATTCCCTTAGTTTATATGCTGCTTAATCGGGCCAGGAGACTGTTGCCAAGCAGTTTCTAACTAGCGTCAGTTGCCTGCACATTGTATTGCCATTAGACACTATGCTGTACTTAGAGCAAATAGTTTTTAAATAGTGCCACTTGCACATTTGTGATCAAAAAGCAGTGATTTTTGTCACTGATAGTGAGAAATAAGCAGTAAGACAATTTGGTCACCGTGATTCAGGTTGGAGATGCCAGAAATGGCCGGGAGTGAAAATAAAACGATTTCACTACTTCAACAAGTTAGGAATTATGTAGGTATCAACAATCATTTTGAATCTTACAATGAAAGTGAAGACTTCAAGCATTTAATTATCTAAAGCAAGGGTTTCCAAACTTTTTTTATGTCACGGACCCCTACCATAAACTGAGAGGTCTGTGGACTCCAGGGAGGGAACCCCTGGTCTAAGGCATTGTACGAAAGCAATCCATAAACAAGAGAAAATCTGCAGATGCAGGAAACCTGAGCAGCACACACAAAATGCTGGAGGAACTCTGCAGGCCAGGCAGCATCTATGGAAAAAAGTAGATGCTGCCTGTCCTGCTGGCTTCTTCCAGCATTTTGTGTGTGTTGCTATGAAGGCAATCCATTATCTTTACCAGGTGTCTGCGCTGATTTTGTTAGTTTACAGTCAATCAGAAGAACATGGCTGATGAATTCCTTCATCGATAACTATTAGGAACTAATGTACTGTTTTACTGTACTGTAGAGATAGTGTTCTAATTTGTTCTATATTTCATTTAAATACACAAATCATTATTCACTTAAACAGTAGCTTGACTTTTTTATATTTTTTAACTATTTCTATGAAACTTTGGTATTTGGGACAGCCGCTTAATTGGGCCAAAAAGGACTGGTCCTAATGTGTCCCAATGAACCAGAATCCACTTATTCCCTATCAAATCTAAAAGAATGCTTGGAGTACCTTGCTTCACACTATTGTGTTTTACAAACATAATGTAAATATGGATGAATCCAGACAGATGGTTGAAGTAATTCCAATAACCTCTTGCTGGACTTCCACTTTATAAATATCAACTCCTCTCCTTCATCCTGAACACAAAAAATCGTATCCGGCTTTCCCCTGTGCTTTCAGATCTAGGTCGGCTCTGATCCAGCAGTAACTTGATTGTAAGATGTTCCCAATATATATCCTCGATATTTATGTTTTAATAGGCTCACATTTGAGCAACTGTTTTGATTTGAAGAATTGTTTATTTTAATGAGACAGAGACCACATTCATCAGAACAAATGCTGAGTATGTGTCACCTGAGGGAGCAGCTACATGTATAAGAACATATGAAATTGGAGCAGGAGTAGGCCATCTGGCCTGCTGAACCTGTATGGCCTAAGGTCTTGAAAAATCTTTTCAAGCTAGGTGTTTCATCAACATGTTACCAAAGGAATAATTGCTTTTCCACCACACTGCACAACCAGGTTTCTTGCAGAATGTTAGCTCCAGAGGCATCATTCAGTTCAAAGTACATTTATTATCAAAGTACACATATGCCATCATTTACTACTCTCAGCTTCATTTTCTAAGCATTCACAGTAACTACAAAGAAACACAAAACTGAAAAGCTGCACTCAAAGACAGGCACAATTGGTGATAAAATATCCTCCTCACTGACGATCAACACTGGCGCACCTCAGGGTTGTGTGCTTAGCCCACTGCTCTACTCTCTATACACATGACTGTGTGGCTAGGCATAGCTCAAATACCAACTATAAATTTGCTGACGATACAACCATTGTTGGTAGAATCTCAGGTGGTGACGAGAAGGTGTGCAGGAGTGAGATATGCCAACTAGTGGAGTGGTGCCGCAGCAACAACCTGGCACTCAACGTCAGTAAGATGAAAATGCCAATTGTGGACTTCAGGAAGGGTAAGATGAAGGAACACATACCAATCCTCATAGAGGGATCAGAAGTGGAGAGAGTGAGCAGCTTCAAGTTCCTGGGTGTCAAGATCTCTGAGGATCTAACCTGGTCCCAACATATTGATACAGTTATAAAGAAGGCAAGACGGCAGCTATACTTCATTAGGAGTTTGAAGAGATTTGGCATGTCAACAAATATACTCAAAAACTTCTATAAATGTACCGTGGAGAGCATTCTGACAGGCTGCATCACTGTCTGGTATGGAGGGGCTACTGCACAGGACCGAAAGAAGCTGCAGAAGGTTGTAAATCTAGTCAGCTCCATTTTGGGTACTAGCCTACAAAGTATCCAGGACATCTTTAGGAAGTGATGTCTCAGAAAGGCAGCATCCATTATTGAGGACCTTCAGCACCCAGGGCATGCACTTTTCTCACTGTTACCATCAGGTAGGAGGTACAGAATCCTGAAGGCACACACTCAGCGATTCAGGAACAGTTTCTTTCCCTCTGCCATCTGATTCCTAAATGGACTTTGAATCTTTGGACAATAGCTCACTTTTTTTAAAAATATACAGTATTTCTGTTTTTGCACATTTTTTAAAATCTATTCAATATACGTAATTGATTTACTTGTTTATTTAATATTATGTTTTATTTTATTTATTATTATTTTTTTCTCTCCCTGCTCGATCATGTATTGCATTGAACTGCTGCTGCTAAGTTAACAAATTTCACATCACATGCCGATGATAATAAACCTGATTCTGATTCTGATTCTGACAATCAATGAGCAAATGACAACAAGTTGTGAAATACAAGAAGAAAAAGCAAAATAATAAATAAATAAATAAATAGATAGATAGATAGATAGATAGATAGATAGATAGATAGATAGATAGATAAATAGATAAATAAATAAATAAATAAATATTGAGAACATAATTCGTAGAGTCTTTGAAAGTGAGTCCATAGGTGGTGTAAACAGTTCAGCGTTGGGGTGAGTGATGTTATCCACTCTGGTTCAGAAGCCTTATGGTTGGAGGGTAATAACTGTTCCTGATCCTGGTGGTGTTGGATCTAAGGCTCCTGTACCTCCTTCCTGATGAATGTTATTGCGGTACATACCAGGAGGAATAGGAATCTCACTCAGCTTACCATAAACAGAGTCTGAGAAGAGCTGGTGACAGTAGTCACATCCAGAAATGAAAAGCCCCACACCAATCAAATAAGGTTCAAGGAATTGCCATGTCCCTACAAGATATGTCAGAGTAATCTTCACATCATGTTCTGCACCGATAGATTGGAGACCCTCCCGGTAAGGTACATTTTATGCACAGGTCTGAGTTCTTTAAACAAAATGCCAGTCATCCATAGAGATATTACAGTAAACCTTTCAGGTATCTCAAGTATGGATTCCATAAGATACAGGAGGAGAATTAGGCCATTTGGCCCATTGAGTCTTCTCTGTCATTTCATCATAGCTGATCCAATTTTCCTCTTAGCCCTAAGCTCCTGCCTTCTCCCCATATTTCTCCATGCCCTGACCAATCAGGAATCTGTCAACTTCTGCCTTAAATATAAGTAAAGACTTGGCCACCACAGCCTCCTGTGGCTAAGGATTCCACAGATTCATTACTCTCTGGCTAAGGAAATTCCTCCTCATATCCATCCTGATTGCAACCTATCAAATGTTAAAAGGCCTCGATAGAGTAGATGTGGAGAGGATGTTTCCTTAGTGGGAGAGTCTAAGACCAGAGGACACAGCCTCAGGATAGAGGGGATATGGGGAGAAGACAGGAGATTGGGGCTGAGAGGAATATTGGTTCAGTCATGATGAAATGGTGGAGCAGACTCGATGGGCCAAATGGCCTAATTCAGCTCCTATTTCTTAAGGCTTTATAGCCTTATAGTCTTCATAAAAGGCATTGAGCTCTTCTGAGAGTGAAGTATCACAGCCATTCACGGTGTTAGGTTTTACTTTGTAGGAATGAATGGGCTGCAGACACACCAGGGCTGTCATGCATCCAATTCTGTCTCTAACCACAACTGGATTTGTTCTTTGACCCTTAAAATAGCCCTCTGTAGGCTGTACCTGGACATCTCTTATAGCTTTGGATCACCAGTCTTGAATACTACAGATCTAGCCTTTGGCAATTCACGAATCTCCTGGTGCATTCACAGTTTTTAATTTGAGTATGCCCGAAGGCACATCCTCAGCAAAATAGGTCTAGATGAAGTTGGTGTGTTCACAACTGTGGCGTGTTCATTCAGACACCAAGATGAATCCATGAATATTGTCCAGTCCACCGCTAGTTTTGCTGTTCTCAAAGTCATTGGTATTTCCCATTACCGTCCTGGTGTTTCTATGGTGCTCAGACCTGCACCCAGCTGCTGAAATTGGACAACACACTGGTGTGAACAGCCAGATAAATAGACATAAGCCTTTGTTCCCCAACATCCATCTCCCTAAGCAGTATTGACCATATGCTCTCAGGATGAAAGGCTTATTGAGCTTCTACGAGTCATGTTATTCAACATAAGGAAATTTTTCTAATTATTCACAACAAGCTATACATTGAGAAAGTTGAATTTTTCCTATCAATAAAGAGATTCAGACTCTTCATGATGGTCCTTATGAGAAAATGAATGTAGTGAACAAATGCCTGCACCCACGGAAAGTCAGCAGTCCTTCTCACTGAAATCGAAGCAGATGAAATCATTTATTCTGCAGCACAGGGCCTACCTGACTTCTCTGATTAACTGCAAGTGGCAAATTAGGAGACATTGCAAAGGTCTGCTGTCACTGCTTGGAATAATTTCATGGGGAAGAATTTGAGAGTGAATGTAAACTTGACCCAAGAGAGAGAGCAGTGGCTGAAGGGCTTTCTTCAGAATGTCGCCTTCTGATGACAGCCAGCCCAACAGAGATGCAGGAAATCTCAGCATTTTTGCTATGATGTAAGAGCTTCCTACATTTCCAAAGGAAAGATGCCTTCTGCACATGCAGAGCCTCCAACTGAATGTTGTCAGCACACTCATTTCTTCAGTGTTGTTGTGGATGCTCTGGTGATGGATCTCAAAAGAGGAAGGAAACTTTCCTCTCCCCCAACAAACAAATGCAGAACACCTGGCAAAACATTTGTCAATAGTGGTCCACATCAAAGTTGCTGGTAAACGCAGCAGGCCAGGCAGCATCTCTAGGAAGAGGTACAGTCGACGTTTCGGGCCGAGACCCTTCGTCAGGACCCTTCGTCCTGATGAAGGGTCTCGGCCCGAAAGGTCACTGTACCTCTTCCTAGAGATGCTGCCTGGCCTGCTGCGTTCACCAGCAACTTTGATGTGTGTTGCTTGAATTTCCAGCATCTGCAGAATTCCTTGTGTTTATGTCAATAGTGTTTCGAGGTTATAAGTTGAAGCGTCCTTTTCAGAATGTGTATCTTTATTCTCTATAACACTTACAAAGCCTAGTTCTGAAATCAACACAGAGTGCCCTGCAAGTGGAGAGTTACAATTATTTCCAATGGATAATTCAACAAGCACAGGTCGGTCAGAGTAAAGGCAGGGCAAGGATGTAAGACCATAAGAATAAGGGGCAGAATAAGGTCATTTAGCCCATCGAGTTTGCTGATCCATTTCCCTCTCAGCCGCAACCTCCTGCTTTCTCCCTGCATCTCTGCATACTCTGACTAATCAAGATTCTATCAACCTCTGCCTTAAATATACCAAATGACTTGGCCTCCACAACTGCCTGTGGCAACAAATTCCACAGATTCACCACTCCCTGGCTAAAGAAATTCCTCCTCATCTCCATTCTAAATGAACATCCCTCTATTCCGAGGACATATCCTCTGGTCTTAGACTCCCCCACCATAGCAAACATCTTCTCACCATCCACCCAATCGAGGCCGGACAACGTTCGATAGGATTCAATGAAATCCTCCCTCATTCTCCTTAATTCTGGTGAGTACAGGTTCAGAATCATCAAACATTTCTCATATGATAAGTCTTTCAGTCCCAGAATCATTTGAACTCTTTCCAATGTCAGTACATCGTTTCTTAGATAAGGGGCCCAAAACTACTGACAATTCTCCAAGTGAAGCTCACCAGTGCCTTATAAAGTGTCAACATTACATCCTTACTTTTATATTGGCACAGATACAGTATCTATTGGTACAGAATGAGCTATCCAAAATGAGCTGGTATAATTGTTCTGCTCCAGTGGCATGGGTGCAGCCTTCTAGGATCTAGTCCTCTGCATCTGGCACAGCTTCAACAACATACCAGGCAGCACAGATGTTCATTTCTAATTTCTATGGCATTGTCACGCATGGTATTAAGGTGACTGGAAAATCCGGTCAGTTCGATGCATTGCGTGGCAGGACCTTCAATTGTGGAGATCTGAGACCAGCCCTGACAACTTCCATCGATGTTCAACTCAGTGCCAGTCAGTGTCAGGATTTCTCCATCTCCAGTAGCTTGTCAAGTCAGAGGAAAGCGTGGATAGAGGCTCCCATAGAATTGTTATCTACCTGAAGCCTCCTCTGATCATTCAGGTTGAAGCATGTGATAATGCAAGACCAATGGAGAACTCCTTGCAGAATAAAATCACGTCTGACTGAAACCCTAACAACTACTCAATTAATATGCACAATGGAGTATTAGAACTAGATGTCCAAACAGATTCAGCCATTGGTAATTTGCTTTGGTAGAATGTCAGATTATCTCAGGTCTGAACCATTGAAACTCACAAACCCGCTCACCAGGCCTCATCAGGGACACAGCCACCATCCACCTCCTAAGCAGAGGCCTGTGATGCAGCACCTCATGGAAACACCATAATAAGTAAGACAACATTTAAGACAGGCGCCAAATGTCTGCATCAAGGTGATCATTTGCTCTAGATTTATTTCACTATGAATCACTTTTTCGATGAATTTCTCATTACACAGTTTTATGGATGAATATCTTTATCAATCATGTCAAGCAGCTTTGTGTGATGTCATTCATGTTGTTTCCTGCAGCAGCAAATAAATCTTTAGGGTTACTGTCATCTTCAGAGCCAAAGATACACAAAAACACAATACCTTTGTAATGCCCTACATAGTAAACTGGACCATCTTTGTACATTATTCCTTACTGAATCAAATCAGTTTCTTGGCCTCTGGGATAAGGTCGTCTCCCCTCCCTTTGATTCCATTTTCTCCTCCTCTTTCTACCAGGATGTTCCACAATGTGAGAAACTCACAGAAAAGAAAAGTTTTTGCTTTTGTAAATTCTATTAAATAACTTGCAACATTTTAGCTTCAGCATAGCTAAATCTTGGTGTGGAGGACTTAAATGTTGGCTGATCCACAATGCCTTAACAGGCATTACTCAATATTTAGGCCAAAATATTTACATCACAGCTAGAAGAATACAAAATTGGCATAATCTGAACTGGATACAAGTATCCATTTATCCTCAAAGCTCATGAAGATCTGATAGAAAATCTGTACATTTGTCTGCCCGAATTGAAATAAATCCCATGTTCTTTCTCATGACAAAGTAAAACACGTTTGAATGGGATACAATTAAATTGCTGATGCATATTGAAATATTTTATATATGAAAAACGAAAAGACTGAAACACTCAGCAGGTCAGGCAACACACACAAAATGTGAGAGGAACTCAGCAGATCAGGCAGCATCTATGGAATGGAATAAAGAGTTGGCATTTCGGGCCAAGACCCTTCATCAGTATTCCTTAGGTTGGAATTCTCTGAAGAGAGGAACAACTGACATTCTGGGTGCAGGACCATTTGTCAGAACTGGGAAAGAGACAAAACAACTGTGTTTAGGGAGCAGAGAGAGTTAGAAATGAAAGAAGAGTGGAACAAAGGGAATGTCTCTAATAGGATGAGACTGCATGGTGCAAGATGGCAGCTGTGATCAGATTAACTACCCCTTACAAAGACAAAGAAGCTTTAAAGGTAGAACTGTCTGATAGTATATAGGATACTTGGTTTCATTAGCCAGGGCACAGAGAGTAAGAGCATTTAAGTATTTGTCCACATACTGTTTAAATATACTTACCTCCACCACCTTCTTTGGCAATGCATTCCAGGTTTTTTTTTCACTTTTCTGGATGAGGAAGCATTTCTTCAATTTCCTTGCTCACTCTTTTAACTCCTCAACTTAAACTTGTGGCCATTGGCTTAGATGTCTGTTTTGGGAAAGGGTTTTCTTTTCATCTACCAGATCTCCTCCTCTCATAATTTTGTACATCTCTATCAAGTACCTGCTCAGTCTCCTCCACTCCAAGGAAAGCAAGCCCAGACTATCCAGTCTTTTCTCATGACTGAATGTTCCATTCTAGGCAACATCGTGATAAATATCTTCTGCTTCCACACCAGGCTGATCACATTCTTCGTCTCACGTGGCAACCAGAACTGCACACAATATTCCAGTTATAATGAAAGCAAAGTTTTGCTAAGTTGCACAATGATCCTCATACTCCTAAATTCTATCCCCAGCTAATGAAAACAAATACCTCATATCCTTTCCTCACCACATTATCGACGTGCTCTTCCAACTTTAGGGATCTCTGGATAACTTCTGTACCAAAGCTCATTCTTCCCAGAGCCCTAAATTCCCTAATATGTTTTCTATTGTCCTATCTTTATTAGATGTCCCAAATGTCACCTCACACTTACCAGGAAAATGCATTATCTCACACTTATCATGATTAAATTCCATCTGTCATTGTGTTGCCCATTTTAACAGCTGATCAGTATCATTCTAAAACTACCCTCTTCATTATCTACAATACCATCACCATTTGTGTCATATGTAAATTTACTAATCATGCTCCATACTCACATCTAAACCTTAACATCACTATTAACTTTCTCTGAGTTCTTCTCTCACTGCTTCTTTGCAAAGCAAACAATGGTACAAACGTCTGGATAGATGCAGTTAATTGAGCCATTAATTAATTAGTTTGGGCTACTCAAAAACTTCTATAGTTGTACTATGGAGAGCATTCTTTCAGGCTGCATCACTGTCTGGTGTGGAGGGGTTACTGCACAGGACCGAAAGAAGCTGTAGAAGGTTGTAAATCTAGTCAGCTCCATCTTGGTTACTAGCCTACAAAGTACTCAGGACATCTTCAGAGAGCGGTGTCTCAGAAAGGCAGCATCCATTATTAAGGACCTCCAGCACCCAGGACATGCCCTTTTCTTACTGTTACCATCAGGTAGGAGATACAGAAGCCTGAAGACACACACTCGGTGATTCAGGAACAGTTTCTTCCCCTCTGCCATCCGATTCCTAAATGGACATTGAATCTTTGGACACTACCTCACTTTTTTTTAATATAAAGTATTTCTGTTTTTGTATGTTTTTTAAATCTATTCAATATATGTAACTGATTTACTTGTTTATTTATTATTATTTTTATTTTATTTATTATTTGTTTTCTCTGCTAGATTAGGTATTGCACTGATCTGCTGCTGCTAAGTTAACAAATTTCACGTCACATGCCAGTGATAATAAACCTGATTCTGATTCTGAATTGGGGCGGCCACTTATTTGTGACAACGCTTAAAGAAAAAAAACAAATAGAGAAAATAGCCAGGATTATCTTCATTTACTTAGGACATTATGCCACTTAATTGGAGTGGGAGATTGTTGCCAAACATTTTCTAACTAGCATCAGTCACATGCACAGTGTGACTGTAGGACAGTATGCCATGATTAGAGCGAACAGTTTTTAAATACTGTTACATACATGTTTGTGTTCAAAAAGCATTGCATCTTGTCGCTGATAATTGGTGATTAATAAACAGTAAGACAATTCAGAACTGTTTTGCTCATCGCAGTTCGAAGCATTCAGGCTTGGAGATGCCAGAAAATGCCGGGATTGAAAATGAAATAATTTCACTACTTCAACATGTTAGGAACTACGAAGATTTGAAGGTATCAACAATCATCTTGAATGTTACAATTAAAATGATTATTTGGAGGATGCAATTGTTGAGAATCAGGCCGGTGGTGTAGTGGCAGCCACACTGGACTTCGAGGCAAGTGGTCCTGGATTCGAACCGGGCCAGCTCCTTGTCCATCTGTGCTGGGATGCATGTCGAGCTAGCAACTCGGCCTTGTAAAAAACAGACAAATCCTAAAGAAACAGCAAGGTTGCCACCCGATGCGCCACAAATCGTGGAGAGGAATAACAATTGGCGAAAGCCCTGTCTGAAGGCAGTCTACCATCTGCACTAGGTGCCTGATTTTGTTTATTTACAGTTGATCAAAAGAACACGTCAACATTCACCTGAATGAATTCCTCAGTAAATCAGTATTAGGAACGAATACACAGTTTTAGAGTACTGTAGCGGTTTTGGTAGCTTTCTCATATATTCTATATTTCATTTAAATAGATAATTTGGTATTCAGTTAAGCAGTAGTTTGTCTTTTTTATATCTTTTCAGCTATTTCCATGAAACTTCAGCTAACTGGGGCAATCACATAATTGGGACAAATTGTACTGGTCCTGATGTGTCCCAATTAACCAGAATGCACTGAATTATGTTGTTGATGTGATCTATCCTTTTTTTTCACATTTTCCCCCAAAGTTTAATCCAAAACTCAAGAACAGAATCTTAGTTTTCTTCTAGAAGCTAACTTCAAACCTTCAAGCCTTGATTTTTTTTTCCCATATTGATTTTTCCCAGTCTTAGGTAATAAATTGCCTGTGATTTTATTGCTAATTGCTTCACTTTTTTTTCTTGCTATCACAGTTTTACAGCAAATCATTACACACCATTTTCACCTTTTTGGTGGTGGATTCTAAATCAATTTCCTAGTCCTTAAAACAATTAGCACACACCTTGGTACTGTTAAATGCATATCTGACAAGCGATCTTTGTTCCTTGAACATTGCCCCTTATTTGATAAAAAGCAACACACACAAAATGCTGGAGGGACTCAGCAGGCCATGCAGCATCTATGGAAAAGAGTAAACAGTCAGCATTTCAGGCCGAGACCCTTCAGCAGGACAGTTTTCTTTTATTTAAATTGTTCATAATTTGCACCAGTTACTGTCAACTTCTGAACCAGTCTGAAACATTAAGACATTTTATAAATGGTAATGTCAGTTTGAACAATTGGGGGCAGTGTGTATCAGTGTCAGAGATGGCAGCCACCTTTGAAAAATCCTCTGTGGAAATCAGCACTGTCAGCATTGAAAAACGCAACCTTCTGTCATAACAGGAGTGTGCTCTGTAACCTAGCAACCATACTTCTGAAAAATGAAATACAAGAAGTGAGATAAAATATGAATATCGTCTTTGTGTAAACAGTATCTACATAATGGAATTGCAATGCTGAACAGCCTGCATCCTGGGAAACTAGTAGATGTAAACTGGTGGAAAGTCTACCAGTTCTGAAATTAACAAGAAGGAAATAGATTTAAACTCACAAGTAAATGATTAGTGTCCCTTTAATAGAGTCAAGTCAAGTCAAGCAGTACCATAAACTGCTGGTACAGTACACAGTAAAAACGTTCCTCCAGGACCCTGGTGACCCTCCAGAACACCATAACTCAAGATGCTTTATGAAAGAAGGTGTATCATAATCATCGATCACTTAAAAATAGTTCATCCTGCCAAATGTGGGCAGCACTGTAGCCTCACAAAGTCGGAAACCTGGGTTCAATCCTGACTTCAAATGCCATACGTGTTGCAAGTTCTCTCACAGACTATATGGGCTTCCTCTAGTTGCTCTTGTTTCCTCGCACATCCCCATGATGCTCAATGATAATAGGTTACTGAAAATTGCTACTGGTAATTGTTCACTATGCATTTACACTAAAACATGAACGAGAACTAGTCTCTCTTTGTAACAGTATTTCAAAACACAACATATGGGACTAAGGTGGAAAGATGCTGCAAGTGATACCTTCTAAAAGGAGTTAAGTTTAAAAACTACCTCACTGAGGCCTCACCTTGGCTCTTGTCAACAGGATAATATATGAGTTTAACGCTGACCCAGAGTTGAGACTGTTCTGCAGCTCAATGACACCCTTTCAAAGTAACACGAGGGAAGGAGAGACAGAAATATGCAGTTTCTATGATCTAACTATTCTTTCAGCAAATAAAACAGGACACTTCCAATTGTGATGATGTATGAAGGCAGTGTGCCATGAAATGCGGAAACTTTTGAGTACAAATGAAACCAAAGAATCACAAACAAGGATTAAAATCAGCTTTGAAATCTAATTACATCTGGTGGATGACATCGTATGTACATTGAAACAAACGTACAACAGGCCACGCTGAGCATCAGAAAATGGGATAATGATGCCAATATGTATCATTATTTCAGCTTCTTTCAAGGTAGTGAGCAGATATCTTCATAGTTCCTGAAGTTTTCTGTCAAAACTTAACCACGTAGATGTTGTGGAATAAAGCAGATACAGATTAAACAGTATCTATGGAGAAAGAAAGAGTGAGAGAGAGAGACAAAGTTAATGTTTCAGATTAATGACTTTGACCTGAATAAATAGCTAGACCTTGCTCCACACAGACACCGCCCACCTGCTCAGCATTTCCAGCATCTCCTGTCTTTAACGTCTGCACTACAAATTTACCATACATTCAGACAAGCGATTGAAATCAAAAGGCTGCAGATACTAGAGAGACTATGCAATGGTGGCATTTCTAAAACCAAGAGGTTTTACCTAATACGCACAAAATGCTGGAGTAACTGAGCAAGTCAGGCAGCATCTAAAGAGGGGATATTTTAGGATGGCATGATCATTGATTTCTCTAATTTCTGGTAATTTCTCCCCATTTCCCTCCCTCTTTTCATTTTCCATTCCCCTCTCACCCCTTCTCTTCTCCTCACCTACCCATCACCTCCCTCTGGTTCCCCTCCTCCTTCCCTTTATTCCATGCTTCACTGTCCTCTCCTATTAGATTACTTCTTCTTCAGCTCTTTACCTGTTCCACCTACAGAATCACCTCCCAGCCTCTTCCTTCATCCCTCCTCCCTCTCCCATCCACCACCTCGCCTCACCTGGTCTCCCCTATCACCTGCCATCTGGTACTCCTTCCCCTCCCCCAACCTTCCTACTCCAGCTTCTTCCACCTTCCTCTCCAGTCACGATGAAGGGTCTCAGCCCAAACTGTCGGCTGTTTATTCCCCTCCATAGGTGCTGCTTGGCTTACTGAGTTCCTCCAGCATTCTGTTGCATGAGATGTCCAGCATCTGCAGAATCCTTTTGTGAATTTGAGGTTTTGTTTATTTGCCTACAATTTTAGCTGCACCTACCCAGAATAGTTAAACATTTACATTAGGTCAGTTTTATTAATTGTGGAAGGATCTGTGAATGTTTTAATAATTGTACCATAATAACATTGTACCCATGTTGAAAATCAGCTAAACATTATTTTCATTAAACAATAAACAATAAAGATATTTTAGGTGTAGCCCTAAAATATTTTGACATAATTCCTGTAATTTTGTGTCAATAATAAAGATCAAATTCACATCAATCACTGTTACTAATTGATCTTTGACTGATCATACATCTACATTTTGTTCTGAAACTGAACCAAATTTTCTAAGATATCTTCATCTATTTAACGAGGTGCCTGATTTGAAATGAGAGGGAATAAACCTAAACAAAAAAAAACAATGTGCTTCAAATAGCAGCATTGTTTGTAGTTCAGTAATATTACTATCAACTACCTTGAATATTTCATCTAGATCAATAGCAATACTCCCATTAATACATAGCACTGATGTTTGAGAAATCAAAAGCATAGATATTTATATCTATTATGAAAGAATGTTTGGTAGATTTGAAGCAGCTATTAGGAAAATCTTGAAATTATTAATGATCTACAGTACTGTAAATGCAATTTAGTGCTGAAACCTGGATTAAGCTTTGAACTTGACTGTGATCAGCATACACTGCACTACGGTGAGAAGTTTAGAAATGTGACACTGAGCTTATTTTACCACTATCCAACCAATTGTAATGGTACTTTTAATGTGGGATTGCTGTTTTTTTTTAAATATAATGGTTTAAAATTCAGAGACAGCACTGAGACTTATTCTGTGTACCATCCAATCAAAATCAAGCAGTAGAAGTGCCTAACATCATCATTTTCAAATCCACTCTGTAAAATTGATTCATTGATTGACTGACCTATTCAAGAGTACAATAACAACTTCACTATCAGTTATACAGAGCAAATAACCAGAAGAAAGAAATGAACTCCTCATTCAATTAATTAGCAGCCTTCTCAATCATGTCAAAATTAATTCAATGTGATTGAGTCCTTTTAATTAAATAGAGTATGTAAAACTTTATTTGACTGACAACTCTCTGGATTTAAATTACAGTGGACAGATGGGGATAGTGCAATGTCCTGGTAACATCACTTCAGCTTAGTGTAACAAATACATGAACCAAAAAGACAACTTTCAACCTCCATCCAAAATGACCATGGGGTGGCCTTGTTTCCTGCCTTATGTCTGTATCTGGATGCTGTGGTTGCTTCTAGGTCTTGGAGTTATTTGATTGCATCGAGTGAGCAGCAGGTATCAAAATGGTCACCACGATATGTCACATTGTGAGAAGGGAAGAATTTACATAGCACATTGCTAAACTGGTCTTTTTTAAAGTGAGATGGTTGAAAGAGCGTAGGGGCAATACCAGAAATTCAAACAAGCAATGGGTTCCCTCTTTCAAATTTCAAGTAAGCTGAGTAAGCTACAACTGTGCCTCTCTCTGTTAGTGATTTCTGTTTTGAATATTACCAACAAGACCAATACCATTTTTATAAACCTGATGGTGAGTTGGGGAATGAAGTGGTGAGTAATCATCTGATAAATTTGTACACTTCTCTCCACTGATTACATTACATTAACATTTATTTCCACGTATGTACATAATCAATCATTGTGCACTGCTTGTGATTTCAATATTAAGTTATTGCCTCTGGAGACAGAGTACCTTTATCTTGTCTGCAGACCACTGCATGTCACCCTCCATCGCATACCTTCCCAACAGTGCGACTGGAAAATAGAGAGTTTGAATATTGTCACTCATTATATAAACAATGCAAACACATGCATATTTCCTAAATATTAACCGTCAGGGTTAATATTTCCCTCCCTTCTTAATTACAAAGCCGCTTTTAGTCCATTAAGAGTTGCATTCACCACAAGCATATCACATAAACTGCTGCATGCAGATAACATACTGTATATGCTATAATCATTTAATCTATAACATATCAGAAACCTAGGAAACAGATCAAAACAAGAAATGAGTATGTGCTGTGGTATAAATCTCATTCTCTTTCCTAACTATGAGTTATTCCTGATAATAAGATACGTTCTAGGATGCACTGGGACACATCAACAATGATGTAACCTGGGGTCATCGGGGTTTCAGGTCTTGCCCAGGAGATCCAGCCAGAGCTGATCAGACTCTGGCTTGTATTCCAGCAGCATTAGTCCACAGGTCACATCTCTTGATCTATAGCCATCTGGAGGCTCGCTCAGGAGCCTCTGTGACGGTCCCGAATGGCTCTTTTCTTTGCATCCCCCCTAATGCCAAAGAGAGAGTAGGTTCTGTACAGTGAGCAGCAAGAAAAATCTCTACAGCCCACCTGTATGGGCTCACAATGTGTGCCCCAGCCCTGTCTTTGGCACTGCTCTACCAGCTCTTGGTATTTGGTTTTCTTACATTCAAACACCTTCTCAATCTTGTCTTCCCAAGACACTGTCAGTTCTACCATGACCACCTGCTTCGAGATTTCTGACAGAATGGCCCCATGTCAGGCCTCAAGAAGATGATGCCATGAAGTCAGGGAACTTTAATTGCTTGCCAAGATCAACTTTCAGTTGTCAGTCAGACACTGTGGCGAACGAGCCTGCTGGTGATCTGAACTGAGGCTGTGGTTGGTCTCCAGCTTTGACAAAGGCTATGGGCTTTCTGGGTAACAAAGGCAAATAATATTATGTAAAAGTAAGCTTCATATTTGTGTCACTTCCTGACTTTTTTCTGGACAATAAATTTCTTATTATATGAAATACCAAGAAAATTAAATATCAGTTATTTAATTTCAGCATTAGTTATTGATTAAGAGGTATCATTTATTAATCAGTCAGAATAATCAACATTTGATGTTAACCTGTTACATTACTCTTTTTTTGTATTTAAATACCAGGATGTCAACAGTCCAGGTGAAGAGTTTGAAGCTGAAACGTTGACTGTCTATTTCCCTCTATAGATGCTGGCTGAACCACTGAACTCTTCCAGCTTTTTGTCTGTTACTCTAGATCCCAGCATCCGCAGTCTTGTGCCTGTCAATATAACAGCTTTGTTGGTAACAATACAAATGATTCATTTTGTACAATGAAATGGGAAAACAATAAATTTGATATTTATTTGAATAGGCCACCTTGGGCTGATAAAAATTGGCATGAGCTTCCTTTCTTTTTAAGTAATTGTACTGTCATGGGTATTGGATGAGGAGTAATATATGGACAAGGATGTTTCTCTAATCAGACTTCTGTTGCATTGGAGGTCATGCCACAATTTATTGTGGTTAAAACATGATCAACATTGGCATCAGACAGATATTTGTGTGGTTTAGAATGTCTATGGGCAATCTGATAGAGAATCTCTTAAAGTCCAAAACAAGAAAAATGCTGAAGAAATACTTTGGCAGTAATGTTTTTTTCCAAAGTTTCAAATAACAATATTCTGACACAAGATGCAGCTAACACTAGAAATGCATCTAACATAAAAACAATACAAAGCCACAGGGTACCAAAACCTGTAATTCCTTGTGGCACAGTGGAACCTATTCTCTGTATCTTGAACAGATTATTCACCATATTTTACATACCTTGCATATACTTACAGAAGAACCATTATCCACACACCTAGACTCTTAATTATCTTCCATAATTTTCCTATAATAGAACAATATACAGTATATAGTTAGGTGTGAATTTCATACTAAAGAATGGGAAGATGATAGGATAAAAACTGTGCTGTCTCATCACGTTTGACATTTGCAGTAAAAATAGGTAGCTTAGACTTTTAAAACAAATGTTGTTATTACAAAATTAATTCACACAGCATCTCAGATAATTGCTGCATTTGAACCTTCTGCGTGAATGATATTACTGCTTTTTAAAATAACTTTTCTCTCTGTACAAACAAAACAAAGTCAAAGGAAAATATTTGAGCCATGTGAATGTGTTTAGAAACAGGTAAGCAGACTGAGACCCAGCATTAAGTAGAATGGAAAATGATGAAATCACCCCAATGGCCAAAATGTGAAAGTCAAGAAGAGTGATACACTGGTCATACCGTAAAATTATTACTGATTAAAATCATAAACACATTTCACTCCTTAGCTTTTTCTTTCCAACCTTGATGAAGGGTCTCGGCCCAAAATGTTGACTGTTTATTCCTCTCTATTGATGCTACCTAATCGGCTGAGTTCCTCCAGCATTTTGTGTGTGATACATTTGTTAAAATTAGCCTTTGGTAGCATGCCTACAAGTTATTTAAATGGGGAAAGAATTCAAAGTTCTGAGATGCAACGGGACTTGGGAGTCCTCGTACAGGATTCCCTTAAAGTTAACCTCCAGGTTGAGTCGGTAGTGAAGAAGACGAATGCAATGTTGGCATTCATTTCTAGAGGAATGGAGTATAGGAGCAGGGATGTGATGTTGAGGCTCTATAAGGCGCTGATGAGACCTCACTTGGAGTACTGTGGGCAGTTTTGGTCTCCTTATTTAAGAAAGGATGTGCTGACATTGGAGAGGGTACAGAGAAGATTCACTAGAATGATTCTGGGAATGAGAGGGTTAACATATGAGGAACGTTTGTCGGCTCTTGGACTGTATTCCTTGGAGTTTAGAAGAATGAGGGGAGACCTCATAGAAACATTTTGAATGTTAAAAGGCATGGACAGAGTGGATGTGGCAAAGTTGTTTCCCATGATGGGGGAGTCTAGTACGAGAGGGCATGACTTCAGGATTGAAGGCCGCCCTTGCAGAACAGAAATGCGAAAAGATTTTTTTAGTCAGAGGGTGGTGAATCTATGGAATTTGTTGCCACGGGCAGCAGTGGAGGCCAAGTCATTGGGTGTCTTTAAGGCAGAGATTGATAGGTATCTGAGTAGCCAGGGCATCAAAGGTTATGGTGAGAAGGCGGGGCAGTGGGACTAAATAGGATAAAATGGATCAGCTCATGATAAAATGGCGGAGCAGACTCGATGGGCCGAATGGCCTACTTCTGCTCCTTTGTCTTATGATCTTATGGTCTAAGTTTCCAAGATAAAGAAGAAGAAAACAGTCCATCTTGCCGGATCATAAGATAGATAAAGTTTGCATAAATTCTTCTTTAAAAGCCTATTTGACATAGCTGATAAACTTCCTAATTAGAATTGACAGACTAAAAAGCTGTCTTCCTCCACTCTCCTTCTCTCCAGACACCTGGACACCACCTCTACTTAGATAAAAAACTAAAACCTATAAGGAATTGCATCAGACATATTCATGTCAAATGCTGTAGTTCCTGTATAAATGATAATCAATATGAAAGGAAACTGAATTGATTAGGCTGTGCCAAAAACATACAGTAAATTAGAGAGCACAGAGCAAACAGATAGCATAAATAGATTAAATAAATTGGATGACACATCAATACTTGGACAGGCTGCAGTTAAATCTTTTAATGAAGAGTTTATGACAAAATTTTGCCAAAGTATCAAATACCAATATCAGACAAGTTACAAATAATTGGAAATGACTTGGCATGGCAAACACTCAGTACTTAAAGAGGTTTCTACAGGTTATTAGCTTTGAGATGATGAGGAACTTCGGAAGATTACTTTGCAAAGGAAACCTAGAGGATCTATCTTTAAAGGATTTTGAGAGGTCTCATTTGGTAAAATTTATTAGGTACGTAGTGTAAAAATGTGTGTGTGTGTGTGTGTGTGTGTGTGTGTGTGTGTGTGTGTGTGTGTGTGTGTGTGTATATAAAGAGCACTGATTATTAACATCAGGAAAGTTTTTTTGAAGGAACTAATTAGAGGGAGGATAAGATGTGGAGGAAGGCAGAGGATAAAGGGTTGAGTCTCAGTAGGTGGCATGGTGTCTCTATGACCCACTCTGTGGAAAGGTGACAAGTAGGAGTGAATAGATGTTCAGCAAGGCCACAAAGGAACAAGCAGAAGGAACCAATGAAACACAAGAGATATGCAGTTGCTGGAAATCTTGAACAACACACACAAAATACTGGAGGAGCTCAGCAAGTCAGGCAGCATCTATGGACAAAAGGAAACAGTAGATCTGTTATGCCAAGACTCTCCATCAATCCCAGTGAAGGGCCTCAGTCTGAAATGTTAGCTATTTATTTCCCGTTGTAGAATCGGCCTGACCTGCTGAGTTCTCCCAACATTTTGCATGTGGAACCGATGACTGATGCTAATAAGTGCATATGCCAAGGGGAAGAGGGCAGGTCTAGCACAAAGGATAGAGAGTGATAATAATGTTAATAAGTAATGAAATTAAGGCATTAGGAGAATGGCACTGAATAAAAACTGGGTACATGAAGTGCTAAGAGATGTTGAAAAAAGCTATGATTCACAAATCACAATTTAATGATTAGGGCTCACCCATTTAAGACACTAAATTCACTGAGGTGAACTTAACTCACTAAGGTGAGCTGTTTATTCTCAGGAGTGTGTGTCTTTAAAATTTTATCACAGGATGACGGAAAGAGAGCTTTGATATGTTTAAGGTACAGGTAGATAGATAACTGGTGATCAAGGGGATGCCAGTTACTCTGAGTACTGATGAGTGCAGAGTTGATGCTATAGTTACATCACATTTGCTAATATTAAATACCAGAAGAACTGACTGTCTTCTCTTACTCTTGATTTATATACAGTAATTGGATGTTTCCAAAGCTTCTACCACACCAGTCAGCCCGTAAGTTTTGGTAACTCTTTTCTCCACTACTTCACATCACCTTTCACCTCCCATTCGAAACGTAAAGATCAGAAATTACAGTGAAATAGCAAACAGAAGACTGAGAGAGAGAGGCAGAACAAAATGACCAAGGCAATAAAGAGAACAGTACAGGAACAAAATAGATAAATAAGAGAAAATTCATCTCCTCAATCTAATAAGCCCAATGTTCATGATTTCTTTTCTCATATGTAAACTATGATGTTATTTATTATAAGATAAGATGAGATAAGATAAAACTTTATATATCCTGAAGGAAATTACTGTTGCAAGGTTGCTCTGTCAAAAATAAATACTTCAACATACAAAATGTAAGCACTGAGGTACTAGAAAATACAAAAAGTGTATTAAAAAACAATAGTGCAAAATACAGAAGTGCAATTAAACCATATACTTAGATACTTAAGGAGAAGGAGTTGTAGAGTCTTACAGCTACAGGGAGAAAGGATCTCCTGTGGGGTTCAGTGTTGTACCTCGGCGAAAGCAATCTGTTACTAAAAGTGCTCCTCTGTTTGTCCAGTATGTCATGGAGGGAGTGAGAGGGATTATCCATAATGCTCCATGGCTTCTGCAGCATCCTTCTCTCAGATACAACCACCGGGGAATCCAGTTCCACCCTCAGACAAGCGTATTGATCTCCTTGGCATCAGCTGCTCTCACCCTGCTGCCCCAGCAGACTACAGTGCAGAATAGAATGCTGGCTCCACTGAGTCATAGAACATCTGCAGCACAGTACTGCCAATGTCAAATAACTGGAGCCTCCTCAGAAAGTACAGTCAGCTCTGGCCCTTCTTGTACAGAACCCCTGTAATTTCAGTCCAGTCCAGTTTATTGTCCAGGTGAGTTCCCAGGTTTTTGTGTCCCCGATGACTTCTACTTCCATTCCCTTGATGCAGATGGGAATGCAGGGGCTTTCATCTTCCTGAAGTCCACAACAAACTCTTTTGTCTTAGTGATGTTGAGCTACAGGTGATTTAGCCCACACCACTCAACATAGTTGTCCACCACTCTTCTGTATGCAACCTCTTGACCCCAGCTGATACAGCCCACAACTGCCAAATTGTCCGGAAACATCTGCAGGTGGCAGGACTCTGAGTTGTATCTGAAGCCCAAAGTGTAGACAGTGAACAGGGAGGGGGGGCAGGACAGTCCCCTGAGGTGCCCCTGTCTGCTAACGACACTATCTGATACACAGCTCTGAAATCTCACCTAATGTGGCCCTCCACACAATTTTTGAAAAAAACTTTTGCTTCATTTACTTTACCTAACCTACATTTATGAGTTGCAATATCATTAGTCTCTGGGTTCAGCAAGGAAGATTTTTCTTGTCACGTTGGATATTAGATTCCTCCTCCTGGTTCATGCTAGCACTGAGGTTTGAAACTCAGCCAAATATTTCAATCAAGGACAATTTGACTGATTGATGCTCATGATTCCACGTGGTCAGAATGTATATTTGTCACTGTTATTTGATTATCAAAGCCATCAATAGCCACATTTTTAAAAACTTATTCCATGCACAACTTAATTGAAAATCCAATTTGTTGACAATCTTGATGGCATGAGAACAACCACGATGACTGATACCATATCATAACACAAGGAATAAGGGTCAATATATCCAGTTTCTGTCATGAATGATTAAACTTCTAATCAGATTATAGAAATCCACAGGAGGTAGTGTGTTGGAAGCTCACAGCACCAACTACATTTTGGCAACTCATATGAAAATTCTTTGATTAATCAGACCATTCCTCTTGCTATGATTTAACACTGTGTCCTTGGCACAATTAAGCACAGACAAAATTAATTTCTGCTAACAGAGTATCCTTGTACAATTAGGCACAGACAAAATTAACGC
Organism: Mobula hypostoma; assembly: GCF_963921235.1. NCBI lineage: Eukaryota > Metazoa > Chordata > Chondrichthyes > Myliobatiformes > Myliobatidae > Mobula > Mobula hypostoma. The sequence goes on along the minus strand of NC_086103.1, from coordinate 63,661,662 downwards.
CTCCAAAGCGTTCTTACCAATATAACCCTTGGTTCGGCTAACGGCTTAATCTAGGGGATGATAGCCCACGGCCCGGCCAAACTTAAGAAATCTCGTTTGGGTGGATGCTGCACGATGTGTCGCCTGTTACAAATCAGTACCACAAAATAATAAACAGTACACAATTAAATGATTGAGCTTTATAATTGTTACTTTGACTATATGGTTAGTAAAGAAACAAAAAAAAAAGGCCCATTCTCATGAAATAGTCTGATGCGCAAACGTTGGTGCTCACGGTTGTGTCCATTTGTCCCTGTCGACCTCCTCCAAGGATAGCTGACCCTCATACCCTCGGCCTCTCGCTCCTCAGTCCAGTCTGTCCAGTGGTCTACCAACTCTCTCCATTCGCCTCTGCTCTCTTGGTCTCTCCCCGACAAAGGACCGCGAAATCCCTTCTCCCAGACCCACAAGAAAGAACAACATCCCACTCACTAGCTAACATACGTTCCAAAGGTCCCGTTATCCCTATTCATAACCCAAACATTGCTGCTACAGAGAAACCAATACCTTAGCAGTGAAACAGTACAGAGAGGCCATTACATTAGCAGTGAAACCTTACAGCGCGTTACACCAACTTGTTGGCACAGTCCAGTAGGTTATGGACGCTCTCTGCTTGACTGGTTGCATCCAGCTACAGCATCAGGTGAGAAAATCAACAGCACTCATGCAACTGTAAGTCACCACCCAAAGCATTCTTACCCTCCGACAAAATAACATGGCTGCCGTGAGTAGGATCCATGACAGTAATTTGCCAAGCCTTTTCTTCAGCAGCTGCAAAACCCATAATGTCTGCCACCTGAGAAGATAATTAAACAGAGGCACAACATTGTTAAACATTGTCAATTCCAGTGTGGTCGCCGGCCACTCAACCATGGTTTTCGGTTGGGCGCCGGACGCTCAGAGAGATTCGGCGGGGGGTGGGCGCCTGGCGATCAGCCGGGGGCCGTGGTCGAGTGGTTAGCGACTTGGGCCAGCTCCCCCACCAGACTTAATCTGCTGAGGAGGGTGTGAGGACACCCAGCAGGACTAAAAAAAGCAAGACCTGACAAAGGGCAGATGAGCTCCTTGTGAGCCAACAGCCATCTTCCGTGGAAGAGATTAAAGCCTCACCACATATCTATGAATCGTATGCTATGCACTTAGTTAGAAGAGACATGATGAACTTGGGCACTGCCCAAGGCCTCCGCCTAAGGATGGGCCGAGCTCGAAGAAGCGGCCGCGGCTGGAGGCCAACATGGCCTCAGGCTCGAGTCCAGCGGGGGTGGCGGCGAGCAGTGCCAAGGTGGCCAGCGAGAACAAACTGGAGGAGAGGCTGTACTCAGTGCTGTCGCAAGATCGAAGAAGGTGGAGGTGCATAGCCGCCAACCCTGGATTTGGGACGGCACACACTGACTGACTGACAACATTGTCAACTCCAAGTCCCTGTGAAAGATGGAAAATTATCAGCATGATAGTTATGAGTGGAACAAAATCCTAGCCTATAGGGACTCTAGCAGTGCTGAGAGCCCCTTTCTCCTGGTCAGCAAGGGTCAACAACAATAAGGCACAACAATTACAATGTTCTGTGAATGAATTTTTAAAACACAAAGTTGTTTTAATGAGGAATGTTATTCAATAGTCTGGAAGAAATTCACTTAATCAAGAAATCTTTTGGATTCAGTCATCAGATATATATGAGCACTGATGACATTATGAAGCATAAAATGGTCAATGCAGAGACAGTTACAGCAAGGGGAAACAATAATGTGATTTGAATTAATGACATGTGATTAACCCAGTGAATGCATGGAGATGAAAACCACTCAGTAAACCGTAAGATATTTAAAAAGGTAAAAATATTACAGAATATTTATGTTAGAAATACGTCAAAGATAAAGGAAGCCAATTCTTTAAGAAAAGGAAAACTCGAAGCCAACTTTACTTGAGGTTTTTCTGTGCAAGGAGTTTAAATATTCTTGAGGGTTTGCTCTAAGCCATAGGAAAAGGGAACAAACCAGAGGACAAAATATTGAGACGTAGCAATGATTTGTGAAAATAGCAAGGTTACATTAATTTCAATCAACCAGAGATAAATTGTGACTGCTGAAGTGGCCTAGAGTCTGAATTAATAAAAGGAATGCATGATTGCTTCATGACATACCCTGTAAGGGATGCCACATGAAGAAACCTTCAGCTTGACTTAATGGTAAGTGACCTGGCAGAAAATCGTAAGTGGAGTTCATGGCACCTCTGTTTGATAATGAACACAAAGTATTAACTATTGACTTGAGCTAGGAACAGACACTGAGGTGAAATAGTTGAGCATGTGATCATGTAAGTGCAACTAGTTATTTGTTGATTCTTCATTTGTCATATTGCTGGTTGTCAACATGGCAAGTAAACCATAGCCAAGTGAAGTGATGTAAGCTAATGAACTAAACTCCCTGTTGCACAGAAGTGCATGCATTACCACCATACTCAGTCCAGTTAATTAATTGTTCATAGCATCTGTACTGTATCCAGTTAATTAAAAGCTGAGTGGTAGAACCTGGGAAGAGTATCAGCACAGGTGATGGGAATGATAGGAAGAGCCAATCATTGAGCACATTACAAGGAGCACGACCACGAAAGAGCAGTATCAATTATCAAGTCCCTCAGCAACCAGACCATGCTTTCTTCTTGCTACTACCATTGGGCAGGAGGTACAGGAGCCTTAGGCCCCACAACACCAGGTTCAGGAACAGTTATTACTCAACAACCATCAGGCTCCTGAACCAATGTGGATAATCCACTCACCTCAAAGCTGAACTGACTCCACAACTTATAGACTTGCTTTTAAGAATTCTACAACTTATGTTCTCAGTATTATTTATTTGTCACGATCTGGCATGATTTGTTCTCTTTTACACACTGGATGTTTGTCAGTCTTTGTTGTGTATAGTTTTTCATAAACTCTATTGTATTTCTTTATTTTCCTGCGTATTCCTGCAAGAAAATGAATCTCAAGGTGACATATATGTACTTTGATAATAAATTTACCTTGAACTTTGACCTGATGAAAATGTGAGGAGAATAAAATAGATTAGTGCAAGTGGGTTATTGGTCAGTTTGCTCTTAGATGGCCATGTTTCTGTGCTGTATGAGTGTATGGCCACTATGATTGAACCCAGGGCCTCACATGTGCAACTATCCCACTGGGCTAGATCCCCGGCATTAGAGTCCAATGCTGACAGCTTCCATAAATTCCTGAGCTGAGTAGCTAGATACACTGAGTTTCTCCAGCATTTGTGTGTGTTGCTTTGGATTTCCAGCATCTGCAGACTCTCTGGTGTTTACGCTGTTTAGCTTTTCTTCCCTCCACAGCTGGCACCTGTTGCACAGGCCATTCATTTGTTTCAGGATTCATACTTTAAAGGTAAATTTGGATGTGTTTTATTTAATATGTCTTTATTTCAATGCATATTAATTTTCTTAATTATTTTTAACTTGTAACCATTTTAATCCTTCTTAGTTTTCTTCAAATGTTGGACAGTGATCAGTCCTTAATTCCTAACACAACCCATTGGCTCTCACAGAAGGGCCACAGCAATGATGTCAATGACCCCCTGAGAGCAGTGAGGTTATAAAGATTTAGTCTGGCTCATAAACAGGCAGTAATTGTGAGACACTACTTGGGATGTCTACAACCCAGCCTTGGTATGAGATCTTTTTTAAAAATTGTTCAGCAATATACTATGATTTCAGGTTTACCACATTCTCAAGTCATTTGCAAACCATTTGTTTGACATATATTTTAAAAAGTTAATTTTTTTCTTAAAAGTTAAATGGTTCAAGTTCACATAACCATGAAGCAATAGCTACATCTGAGGATTTAATACGATCAAATATGATTGATTGTGCACCGTTCATTGTCTCACAGGAAGCAATCACTCAAAGGTTAGGTGAATATCCCAAAAGCTGGAACCCATTGGGTTCCAAAATGGCTCAGCAGGAGATGGAAAAGTAAGATTTCATGTCATCCACACTCAGTGAAGGGCAGGAAGTCGATTTCATTTGAAAAATTTGGGCCTCATTTCAAATACCATTGGCTTTGTAAGCTTTAAATGTAAGTCATGAGCTAAAATATTACAATTTGGTCTGACCAGCATTTCATGTAAAGTAGCTGAATTCAAACTTGAATCCAGTAAAATGCAAGTGCTTAAATATATTGAAACAACCAGGAAATATAAATATATGTCTGCATGAGGAAAATCAGTATAGTTATCTTCTCACTACTGGAGGTCCAAGACAGGAAGAGGTTTCTTGGGCTGGAAATCCTAATGACATCTCAGCATTTCCAGGGAAAATGGCTGCAAATGGAAGTCTTTTCTCCTTTTCTACAAACAACCATCTAGTCACATGTACAGGTACTTAAAGAAACAAATGCATCCCTGCTATTAAAGTATTGATGTTTGTTTACCTCTTCTTACCAGTCCAACTGTTTAGAAATGAACTGCATAGGACTGTCTATAGACACAGTAATAAAGTGAAAGAAAAATTGTTTGGTTTCAAAAGTTAGTTGGGTACCATGGCAGCACAGGAATCTATTGTGTGAGCCATATACAGTGAGAGCTTTACAGACGCTATGCTGCATGCTACACACGTACATTATTTTACATAGAAGGCAGGCCATCAAGGCACTTGCAAACTATGTAATTCCGTGTCATCTTTCAGCTGAATGTAGCTTTACATTCAGTTTATATATTTGGATAGTATGAAAACAATGGCATAGGTCTTAAAGAGAAAAATATTTCTAAATATCAAAGCTTAGAATTGTTGTGGTATGGAAGGTGACTCCTTGGCCCGTCAAGGCTTTGCTGACTCTTATCAGAGCAATCTTCTCAGTTCCATATCCTGTTCTTTCCGCATATACTACAAATGACTCTCTGTCAAACGTCTATCCAATTGCTTTAAAAAAAAGTCAATTCTGTTCCCACAGACAGGACAAGCAGTGAACTTCTGATCCTACCAACTCTGAGTAAGCTTTTCCATCCCCTCTCTGCTTATGCTTTGCCTGTGGTCACTGCTCTTGGGAGAATCTGTTAATGGAAACTCTTACCTATTTTTCCAAGTTGACCAGTGTTTCCCTTGTTTACCTTCCTCAAATCAGTTCATTTTGCTGGAAATGGATTAAATCTAAATTCTCCATCTAAACATAGTTGAAAAAATAATTAAGTTTGAAGATAACATTATTATTATTATTACTTTTATTGTCACCAAACAATTGATACTAGAGCGTATAATCATCACAGTGATATTTGATTCTGTGCTTCGCGCTCCCTGGAGTACAAATCAATAGTAAATATAATAAAAATTTAAATTATAAATCATAAATAGAAAATAGAAAAGGGAAAGTAAGGTAGTGCAAAAACAACGAGAGGCAGGTCCGGATATTTGGAGGGTACGGCCCAGATCCCGGTCAGGATCCGTTCGACAGTCTTATCATAGTTGGAAAGAAGCTGTTCCCAAATCTGGCCGTACGAGTCTTCAAGCTCCTGAGCCTTCTCCCGGAGGGAAGAGGGACGAAAAGTGTGTCGGCTGGGTGGACTGTGTCCTTGATTATCCTGGCAGCACTGCTCCGACGGCGTGCGGTATAAAGTGAGTCCAAGGACAGAAGATTGGTTTGTGTGATGTGCTGGGCTGTGTTCACGATCTTCTGCAGCTTCTTACGGTCTTGGACAGGACAACTTCCAAACATTGTCAACAAATTAATATTTAAAGTGTCGGATGACTGGTTAGGGGATTTAAAAAGTTATAAATGAAAAATATCAATTGTAAGAGCATGAAAATCATTGGAAAATGTATGATGCACTGACACAAAAACTACCTACATTTCGATTCTTTTAGTAGCTCAAATAAATGCTTCTTACTTTTGTTAAAAGTAGGGGCAGTTCCTCCATTCAGTAAAATCTTTTTCAGTATACTGCAGACTTTAACTTTAACTCTGGATTAATGTAATGATGTGTGAAAACGTTTCCTGGGAATATACTACAGTCTTCAGGTGTCACCAGTGACCCGTAAAAATCAATGAGATGTGGCTCTCGTTGAATTAGGCTTAATGTTCAATCAGTGAAATTAAAAACAAAGGATTCAATTTGTAATTACTATGTGAAAACTAAAAATAAATTCCTTTGTTATCTCCCTGTCCTACAAACTAATACTTAATTGCTTCGCAATCAAATATCTGGTATTTTGGGTCTCTGACCTATTGCTGTATATTCGGTTCAGCACACAATGACTTGCCTCATTAATATTAGGGCTTCAACATCTAATTAAGATGAAAGTGGTTAATTTTGCAGTTGCGGGGGGAGGTATAGGGATACAAGAATGCAAAGTACTTTGTTAAATTGTTCCGAGATTTCTTTGGATTAACTTGTGATATCACATTCAGTGACCCATGGAATGAATTCTCACGCCTGAATTTCTCTTTGCTCTTGTGCTATATATAGCATTGATGTGACGTGGCTGGCTCTTGGCAAGCTTCAGCTGCAGAGCCTGTGTTTACTGGTCTAGCACTGTCCTTTATCCACTAAACAAATGAATCTTTCAAGCAAATCAGTTCCTGAAGGCTCTAATAGCCCTTGGGAATACAGTGTACACTGACAGAAAACAAATTTCAGTTTGTACAGTTTTATGTTTGCGAGAGTATCCTAGATCTTCTTTAATTACCTAACAGCCACAGCATTTATTTAATGTTATTTTTATTTAGAGATACAGCACGGTAACAGGACCTTCCGACTCAGCGAGCCCACGCCACCAAATTATACCAATGCAGCCAATTAATATAGTAGCCTGTACATCTTTGAAATGTTGGAGGAAACAAGAGCGCCCAGAGGAAACCCGCGCAGCCATGAGGAGAACGTACAGACTCCTTACAGATAGCAGTGCAAATTGAACCCGTTTCACTGGCTCTGTAATAAAGTTACACCCATTTTACGTGTAAAGTGTAAACATTGGACACTTCTGTCTGCCTTAGGGAATAAATCTGCTTTGATTGATTTTAATTTGTTTCTAGATGTCAGAAGTTCAAGGATTTGAGTTGAATATAGGCAAATATCAGCACAGTTTCTGGATAGGAGCTTTTGTCTGAAACAGTGTTACACGACTTAACGACATTTATTATTGTCACATACGGAGATACAGTAAAAAGTTTGTCTTGCATACTATTCATACAGATCAGACCATTGCACAGAGCATTGAGGTAGAGCAAGGTAAAACAATAATAATGCAAATAAAGTGTAAAATGTTTACGCGCTCTGCCGTAGTGCCACATTATTACGGCTCAGGCCGTTGCGGAGTTCGGAGTTCAATTCCAGCGCTGTTCTGTAAAGAGTCTGTACGTCCTCTGTGTGAAACGCATGGGTTTTCCCCAGATGCTCCGGTTTCCTCCCATAGTCCAAAGACATATTGGGTAAGCGAATCAGTCATTGTAAATTGTCCCTTGATTAAGTTAGTGTTAATCGGGTTTGACGGGGGGGGGGGGTTCACGACGTGGCTTCGACGGCCACAAGGGCCTACTCTGCTCAGTAAATAAACTACAGAGAAAGTGCAGTGCAGTCACATCTGCCAGAAGTGCATACGACTGGGTGATCTGGAAGACCGTGTAAGGAATCTGGAGCAGCAGCTGGATGACCTTCGACTCATAAGGGAGAATGAGGCAGTCATAGATGAGAGCTACAGGGAGGTAGTCACACCTAGGCTGTTGGAAGCAGGTCGTTGGGTGACATTCAGAGGGGGGAAAGCGAAGGTGAGCAGACAGGTTGTGCAGAGCACCCTTGTAGTCATTCCCCTGAATAATAAGTTTACCAACCTGGATACTGTTGACGGGGACGACCGATCAGGTGTGAGCCACAGTGGCAGGGCCTCCGGCACTGAGTCTGACCCTGTAGTGCAGAAGGGTGGGACGGAGAAGAGGAGAGCTGTCGTCATTGGAGACTCTATAGTTAGGGGAGCAGACAGGAGATTTTGTGGACGTAAGAAGGACACCCGCATGGTTTGTTGCCTCCCAGGTGCCAGGGTCCGGGATGTCTCTGACCGGGTGCACGACATCCTGGTACGAGAGGGAAAGCAACCAGAAATCGTGATACATGTTGGGACCAACGACATAGGCAGGAAGAGGGATGAGGTCCTGAAGTGTGAGTTTCAGGAATTAGGCAGAAGGCTGAAGAACAGGACCTCAAGGGTGACATTCTCAGGATTGCTGCCAGTGCTACATGACAGAGATGGTAAGAATTGGAGGACATGGCAGTTCTATGCGTGGCTGAGGAGTTGGTGCAGGGAGCAGGGTTTTAGATTTTTAGATCATTGGGATCTCTTCTGGGGAAGGTGGAACCTGTACAGATTGGATGGGTTGCACCTGAACTCGAGGGGGAGCAATATCCTTGCAGGTAGGTTTGCTAGCATAGTTCAGGAGGGTTTAAACTAATTTGCGAGGGGGATGGGACCCAGAGCGATAGAGCAGTGAAAGAAGTGCATGGAGTAAAGCCAGATCTAACATACAGAGAGGCTCTGAGGAAAGAGAAGCAGAATGAACGGTGTAAAGGTAGTGAGGTAGAAGGGCTGAAATGTGTGTACCTCAATGCAAGAAGCAACAGGAACAAAGGTGATGAACTGAGAGCTTGGATACATACATGGAATTATGATGTAGTGGCCATTACAGAGACTTGGCTGGTACCAGGGCAGAAATGGATTCTCAATATTCCTGGATTTCAGTGCTTTAAAAGGGATAGAGAGGGCGGAAAAAGGGGAGGAGGGGTGGCATTACTGGTCAGGGATACTATTACAGCTACAGAAAGGGTGGGTAATGTAGCAGGATCCTCTTTTGAGTCAATATGGGTGGAAGTCAGGAACAGGAAGGGAGCAGTTACTCTACTGGGGGTATTCTATACACCCCCTGGTAGCAGCAGAGATACAGAGGAGCAGATTGGGAGGCAGATTTTGGAAAGGTGCAAAAATAACTGGGTTGTTATCATGGGTGACTTTAACTTCCCTAATATTGATTGGCACCTGATTAGTTCCAAGGGTTTAGATGGGGCAGAATTTGTTAAGTGTGTCCAGGATGGATTCCTGTCACAGTATGTGGACAGGCCGACCAGGGGGAATGCCATACTAGATCTAGTACTAGGTAATGAACCGGGTCAGGTCACAGATCTCTCAGTGGGTGAGCATCTGGGGGACAGTGACCACCACTCCATGGCCTTTATAATTATCATGGAAAAGGATAGAATCAAAGAGGACAGGAAAATTTTTAATTTGGGAAAGGCAAATTATGAGCCTATAAGGCTAGAACTTGCGGGTGTGAATTAGGATGATGTTTTTGCAGGGAAATGTACTATGGACATGTGGTCGATGTTTAAAGATCTCTTGCGGGATGTAAGGGATAAATTTGTCCCGGTGAGGAAGATAAAGAATAGTAGGGTGAAGGAACCATGGGTGACAAGTGAGGTGGAAAATCTAGTCAGGAGGAAGAAGGCAGCATACATGAGGTTTAGGAAGCAAGGATCAGCTGGGTCTATTGAGGAATATAGGGAAGCAAGAAAGGAGCTTAAGAAGGGGCTGAGAAGAACAAGAAGGGGGCATGAGAAGGCCTTGGCGAGTAGGGTAAAGGAAAACCCCAAGGCATTCTTCAATTATGTGAAGAAAAAAAGGATGACAGGAGTGAAGGTAGGACCGATTAGAGATAAAGGTGGGAAGATGTGCCTGGAGGCTGTGGAAGTGAGCGAGGTCCTCAATGAATACTTCTCTTCGGTATTCACCAATGAGAGGGAACTTGATGATGGTGAGGACAATATGAATGAGGTTGATGTTCTGGAGCATGCTGCTATTAAGGGAGAGGAGGTGCTGGAGTTGTTCAAATACATTAGGACAGATAAGTCCCCGGGGCCTGACGGAATATTCCCCAGGCTGCTCCATGAGGCGAGAGAAGAGATTGCTGAGCCTCTGGCTAGGATCTTTATGTCCTCGTTGTCCACGGGAATGGTACCGGAGGATTGGAGGGAGGCGAATGTTGTTCCCTTGTTCAAAAAAGGTAGTAGGGATAGTCCGGGTAATTATAGACCAGTGAGCCTTACGTCTGTGGTGGGAAAGCTGTTGGAAAAGATTCTTAGAGATAGGATGTATAGGCATTTAGAGAATCATGGTCTGATCAGTGACAGTCAGCATGGCTTTGTGAAGGGCAGATTGTGTCTAACAAGCCTGATAGAGTTCTTTGAGGTGGTGACCAGGCATATAGATGAGGGTAGTGCAGTGGATGTGATCTACATGGATTTTAGTAAGGCATTTGACAAGGTTCCACACGGTAGGCTTATTCAGAAAGTTAGAAGGCATGGGATCCAGGGAAGTTTGGCCAGGTGGATTCAGAATTGGCTTGCCTGCAGAAGGCAGAGGGTGGTGGTGGAGGGAGTACATTCAGATTGGAGGATTGTGACTAGTGGTGTCCCACAAGGATCTGTTCTGGGACCTCTAATTTTTGTGATTTTTATTAACGACCTGGATGTGGGGGTAGAAGGGTGGGTTTGCAAGGTTGCAGACGACACAAAGGTTGGTGCTGTTGTAGATAGTGCAGAGGATTGTCAAAGATTGCAGAGAGACATTGATAGGATGCAGAAGTGGGCTGAGAAGTGTCAGATGGAATTCAACCCGGAGAAGTGTGAGGTTGTACACTTTGGAAGGACAAACTCCAAGGCAGAGTACAAAGTAAATGGCAGGATACTTGGTAGTGTGGAGGAGCAGAGGGATCTCGGGGTACATGTCCACAGATCCCTGAAAGTTGCCTCACAGGTGGATAGGGTAGTTAAGAAAGCTTATGGGGTGTTGGTTTTCATAAGTCGAGGGATAGAGTTAAAGAGTCGCGATGTAATGATGCAGCTCTATAAAACTCTGGTTAGGCCACACTTGGAGTATTGTGTCCAGTTCTGGTCACCTCACTATAGGAAGGATGTGGAAGCATTGGAAAGGGTACAGAGGAGATTTACCAGGATGCTGCTTGGTTTAGAGAGTATGCATTATGATCAGAGATTAAGGGAGCTAGGGCTTTACTCTTTGGAGAGAAGGAGGATGAGAGGAGACATGATAGAGGTGTACAAGATAATAAGAGGAATAGATAGAGTGGATAGCCAGCGCCTCTTCCCCAGGGCACCACTGCTCAATACAAGAGGACATGGATTTAAGGTAAGGGTGGGAAGTTCAAGGGGGATATTAGAGGAAGGTTTTTTACTCAGAGAGTGGTTGGTGCGTGGAATGCACTGCCTGAGTCAGTGGTGGAGGCAGATACACTAGTGAAGTTTAAGAGACTACTAGACAAGTATATGGAGGAATTTAAGGTGGGGGCTTATATGGGAGGCAGGGTTTGAGGGTCAGCACAACATTGTGGGCCGAAGGGCCTGTACTGTGCTGTACTATTCTATGTTCTATGTTCTATGTAAACTATAAAGTCCAAGATCATAACGAGGTAGATTGCCAGGTCAAAAGTCCATTTTATCAGAGAAGAAGTCATTCAACAGTCTGATAGCAGTGGGATAGAAGCTGTCTTTGAGCCTGGTGGTATGAGCTTTCAGGCTTTTGTATCTTCCAGTGTCCAGGGTGAATAGTATCTTTGACTATGTTGGCTGTTTTACGGAGACAGTAATAAGTACGGAAAGTATATACATGAAGGGGAGGCTGGTTTCTGTGCTGTGCTGAGCTCTGCCAACAGCTCTCTGCAGTTTCTTGCAGTCACATGCAGAGCGGTTGCCATACCAAGCTGTTATGCATCCAGATAGAATTATTTCGATAATGCATCAATAAAAATTGGTAAGGGTTGACGGGGACATGCCAAATTCCCAGTTCTGTTGTTAAAGATTTTAAAAACTATAATAAGAAGTTGGAGATTAGATTAGACCAAATTATAATCTCAATGTCTAAGCACAAATTGCTTTATTTGAACACTTCACAGAAGTCCCTTCACCTTCACTCACAATGCTGGTAAATCTAGAAGTATAAGAAATCCAGCGCACAACTGCTCTGAATATATCTTAATCTCAAAGTCAAAGTTAAGGTACATTTATTTTCTAAGTATGTATACCATATACAACCTTGAGCTTCGTCTCCTTACAGGCAGCCACAAAGAAATCCAAAGGAACCCATTAAAGAAATTCATCAAACACCCAATGGATAGAAAATAAACAAATTGTGCCAACAATACAAGTAAGTAAATAATTGAAGTTCACAAAAGGGAGCTCATAGTCACGAAGTCAGCCGTCACTGCAGCCTTAGTTCAGTACAGAGACGAGTAAATCTTGCAGGGCAGTAAGCTGAACCAGCCTATCCCTCTCCTCCAGCCCTGACGCCCTGAGCATTTCAATTTGGGCCGGTGCTTAAGTTGTCCAAACCTTGGGCCGTTCCTTGCTCTCTACTGCTTTGATGTGCTCTCAAGCCTGGGCCCAGTCGCCTCAATTCAGCCTGTACCCGACCCCTCCAATTCAACTAAATCAATCACACCTCGGGTCTTTTCTCTCTCTGGGGCCCGGGCTCTGCCTCACCTCCACTTACCTTGCCTCGGTTCTGCCGCATCGAATCGCCACCAGCAATGGCCAAACATTGGTACATTCCCCGCTCTCGTGCCTGGGCCAAGCCACCTCAACTTGGCCCGTACAAGCCGCGCCACCCATCCTGCACCTGCGAGACTTTAGTTCTCACTATCAAAATGCCAGGTAGTACAGACAGTTCAAAAGCTCATCACCAAAAGAGAATATATGGGCTATTGATTGCAGTGATCATTTACTAGAAAAAGTATGATTAATAAATTATTTAGTAATTTCCTTTGTTTTGTTTCCCACCAGAAAGTAGTCACCGCTTCACCAGCATCATCTTAATCCAGCATAATAGTAACAGTAATACTAAACTAATCCTGGATCCAACAGCCAACTGAACATGACATTATATCAAGGCAAGTAATAATGGGAATTGTGACCTTGTAAACAACTGGTAACTTCCAAGCTTTTATGTAAGCAAAGCTCTCATTTGATCCCTGTTTGCCAGAAGCTGTTCACAGTAATTGATTGCACTGAATGTATTGAGAGATTTGATTTGAATCAGTCTGTCTGGTTTTATAGGCAATCAATTATTGAGCTGTCTAAATTACTTCAAGAACCACTTATTATCGGTGTAGTGTCAGTGTTTTAGTATCACAGTCAAATCATTATTAGTAAGTTTATATATAACATTTTGACTTGCCCTTTAAAATAGAAGAAGTAATATTTTAAAAGCAAAATTGGATGGTTAACATGTTGCATATGATATGGTCCCATGCTGACAGTGAGACATTCTGCTTTTACACAGTAAGAGCTTCTAATGTAATTGCACTTGTTTTGAAGTTTTTTAATATAAATGTTAGCTCAGACTAATTTGCATCTATCTAATTAAGAAGAGGAGGTTGGGAGGATATGCACCAGTCCTCACTGAGGGGTCAGTGGTAGAAAGGGAAAGCAGCTTCAAGTTGCAGGGTGTCAGCATGTCAGAGGATCTATCCTGAGTTCAACACATTGATGTTATCACAAAGAAGGCATGCCAGCAGCTCTACTTCATTAGCAGTTTGAGGAGAATGGGCATGTCATAAAAGACTCTTGTATATTACTATAGGTGTACAGTGGAGGGGATTCAGCCTGGGATGGAAGCTCCAATGCACAGGATCAGAAGAGGCTACAAAACATTATAGACTCATCAATTTGATTATGGGCACAACCCCCACCCCACTACCGAGGACATCTTCAATAGGCAATGACTCAAGAATCCCACGTCCATTATTAAAAACATTACCAACCAGGACATACCTTCTTCATATTACTTGATAGGGGAGAAAGTCCAGGAGCCTGAAGATCTACAATCAATGTTCTAAGGACACCTTATTCCCCTCCACCATCAGGTTTTTGAGTGGTGCATGAGCACTACCTCGTTCCAAATAAATTACATTGAACATAGAACATAAAACATTACAACACAGTACGGGCTCTTCATCCCACAATGCTGTGTTGACCTGCTTCAAGCTCAACTTAAACCTTCTCTCCCACATTGCACCCCATTTTTCTATCATCCATCCATCTATCTAAGAGTCTCTTAAACTATATAATACATTTTGGACAGTCGAAATTGAAAGCAGAATATGAAGATAATTACTGGATTCTTAGCACTTTAGAGAAACGGGGATCTTGGGGTGTATATCCATGGATCCCTCAAAGTTGCTACGCAGGTTAATAGGGTTGGTAAGAAGGTGTATGGTGTGTTGGCCTTTGTTAATTGGTCAAGGTAGGGGCATACACACTGCTGGTGAGATTGCTCTGCTATAGAGAGGGAGAATGTTGCCTAGGTTTTCTGTGTTTTGGATGTGGACCTGGACTGTGGATTTTCTTTCAGTCTTATGGTATATTTGCATCTATGTTTTTCGCCCGATCATTCTCTTTTTCCTGTGCAGGGGAGGGGATTTGGGGGTCAATGTGCCTGTTCCATTTTTGTTTGTTTTTTTTGTGCAGGGAGATGATCATGCTGCTATTCTTTCTTGGTGTCATGGGTACCCAGAGAAGAAGAATTTCAGAGTTGTATACTTTGATAACAAATGAACCTTTGAAATATTGAATGTTTCCAGTATTCTCTGTTTAGCATCCAGATTTCTAGTGTCTACAGTATTTTGGTTTGGACTATTTAAAAGTTCAAAGTTAAAAGTAAATTTATTATCAAAGCACATATATGTCACCATATACAACCCTGAGATACATATAAACAAAGTTGGACAAACAACCAATGTGCAGAAGATGACAAATTATGACAACAAACACAACATAATAATTAAATAGGTAGATAAATAAATAAAATTGAGAACATGAGTTGTAGAGTCCAAGAAAGTGACTCCCTAGGTTGCAGAATCACTTCGGTGTTGGAGTGAGTGAAGTTATTCATGCTGCTTCTGGAGCCTGATGTTTGAGGGATAAAGGGGTAATAACTGCTCCTGAAGCTGGTGGTATAGGACCTCAGGATCCTGTACCTCCTTCCCAATCACAGCAGTAAGAGGAGCGCATGGCCTGGATGGTGGGCTCCTTGATGGTGGATGCTGCTTTCCTTGTAGATGTGCTCAGTGCTGGGGAGGGTTTTACCTGTGATGGTTTGGGCTGTATCTGCAACTTTTTGTAGGCTTTTCCTTTCAAGGGCATTGGTGTTTCCATACCAGGCTGTGGTGCAACCAGTCAGTATACAGTTTATCAGTTCCAAATGACATGCCAAATCTTCATGAACTTCCAAGAAAGTAGTGGACCTGCAGTGCCTTCTTTGTAATTGCACTTACTTGCTGGACCCAGGGCAGATCTTCTGATATTATAATGCCAATGAATCTAAAGTTACAAACCTTCATATTAATTGTTAAACCAATCAACTGTGAAACATGAATGCATTAAGTATGAAAGTAATCATTATTATTTCTTAGCATGTATTATGGAAGAAAAGATGTTTATCTTTCTTTTTATTAATTTCATCTTCATCAGCCAATTATAAATGCCTGGCAAAATAACAAATTTAGCAAATGTCTTCAAACACAAAGCAAAACTGTAGTTCATACATAATTATTAATGATATTTATAGACATATTTAATGTGTTCACATTTGAATCATCTGTGAAATTAATCAGCATAACTACTTGACTTTCTGAAGAATATTATATTGAGTCATAGAGCTATACAGAACAGAACAGGGCCCCTTCACTCAATTCTTCCACACTGATTGTGATTTCTGTCTCTGGTAATCCCATTTGTCCACATTGGATCTGTGTCCCTTCACTCCCTTCCTATCCAAGTACCTGTTCAAATGCTTTTTCAACATTGTTATATCATATCCTCACTCCTGCAGTTTCCACTTGGCACCTAATTTACCTGAAAACAATCAACTAGTACGATAGACATTGGAATTTTAAGGATAATGAAATCCTGGACCCCTCAGGTTTCCACAGTTCTTTTGCATATGCCCGAAAACCATTGTGTTGCAATCTAACCTGTCCACATTCCCAGACTGAGTTAACATCCATTTCAAAACCCTGGTAACTAAAAATGTGAAAACTGTAGATGCTGGAATTATAACATAAAAGAAAATGCTTAGCAGAACTCTGATGAGGGATCTTCTTCCATTGATTCTGTCTGGCTTCTAAGTTTTTTTTTTAGAAATTTCTGTTTTAATTCCCAGTAACTTTATCTGTTTTCAGGGCTTTGAGAAATGCTTAAAACTAGGTATGTTTACTGATAGATTATTTTAGAAAGTTTAATTCTGATAAAGAGTGATTTTGTTACGAAACTGATCACTTTTGACCTTGACATACAGGCAACATTTGACAGAGTGTAACATAAGGAGTCAATAGTTATCATGGGGGAAATCCTCCAAAGATTGGAGTCATATCTCATACCAGAACATGAGTGGGGCGCCAGGACAGCACTCCAGGAGCTTCCAGGGCAGTGTCTATCACAACCCTCTCCAGCTGCTTCATTATGATCTTCCTTCTGTCAGAAGGTCAGGCGTGGGGACACTTGGATGATTTCAAAACATTCAATTATTTTCATAAATCCAAAGATGAAGCAGCCCATGCCTATATGAGAATCAGGTTTAATATCACTGGCATATGTCGCGAAATTCGTTATATTTACGGCAGCAGTACAATGAAATACATGATAAATAAATATAGAGAAAAAACTGAATTACATTAAATATAGATGTGTCGATTAAATAGTTAAGTTAAAATAAATACTGCAAAATAACAAAAATAAAAAAAGTAGTGGGGTAGGGGTAGTGTTCATGCGTCTAATGTCTATTTAGAAATTGGATTGCAGAGGGGATGAAGCTGTTTCTGAATCTCTGAGTGTGTGCCTTCAGGCTTCTTTACCTCCTACCTGATGGTAACAATGAGAAGAGGGCATGTTCCAGGCGGTGGGGAAATGATGGATGCTGACTTCCAAAGGCACCACTGATTGGTAATGCCTTGGACACTATGGAGGCTAGTACCATGATGGAGCTGACTAATTTCAGAAGTTTCTGCAACTTACTTTGATCTTGTGCAGTAGACACCACCCCCCACCCACATACTAGATGTTGATGAAGCCACTCAGAATGCTCTCCATGGTACATTTGTAGAAGTTGTAACTACGGGAGTATGCAAGACCTAGTCAACATTCAGGTATGGGTGTTAAACGGTAAGTAACGCAAGTGCCAGGCAATAACCATCTCCAACAAGAGACAATTTCACCACCTATCAATACGCTGACTATTGTTGAGTCCCCCACCATTAAAATCCCAGGCCAACACTGACCAGAAACACAGCTAGATCAGTCTCATAAAGAGTGTGGCTTTTGGAACAAGTGAAATGTGTATGCTGCAATTCCTGATACCCCAAGCCCTTCCACCATTTGCAAAGTAGGAGTCAGGGGCATGATGGAATACTCTTCACCTGCCCTGATGAACATCCTTCCAAAACATAGGATGATTAACAACATCCAGAACAAATCAGACAGCTTGATTAGTATGTCAGCCACCACCCCAAATCTTCATTCCCTCCAACACAAGTATAAAATGGCTGCGATGTGAATAGTCTACAAAATGCACTACAATTACACTCTTAGGATACTCCGTCAGCACTTCCAGATGCCTACAAAATGGACAATTGTAGGCAAAATGGACAAAATGGAGCACAGTGGGAAACAGCACGAACTGCATGTTGCCCTCCAAGTAACATGCTAACCTGACTGATCCTTCACCGCTAGTTCTGAATTCTAGATCTGTCTACCCAGCAGCATTGTGGGTACCTTCAGCAAAATGAAAGGAGCAGTTTAAAAATGCAGTTCACTTTCAACTTCGCAAGACCATTGAGGTCAGATCCTGAAAGATGAATAAATAAAAAGTTATGGCAATGAAGCTGTTACATGGCATGGTATAGATTTGTAAAATAATTCTCACTTTCTGAAAAATAAGTTGCTCATAGGTACTGAACTAACATTCTGATGAAAAATCATTTTGTTAATGAATATCTTTAATGGAAATTAAAGTGAATTTCTATGTCCAGACTATTACCAGTAATTTATGGAATTTTATAATTGCAACATAATCCAAATTAGTTTGTACCAATTCTTCAGAAATTGCCATTTGTGTACTGATTACTAATAGTAATCAAAGTGGAAACTGGTGAAATTATTCACACAATGTTCCTTTAATTACTCACATTTAGATACCAATGTGAATTGAAGTTCATAGGTGCTGAGCTAGGAACCTCAATTAAACTAGAAAAACGAGAAAACCATGGGAATACATACACGCATACATTCATATTGACATGATCCCGACTGAAAAGTGGCAGATATCCTCGTTCCCCAGAATATGGTCAGCTGCCGCTTTCCCTTTAAGACTCAGACTGCTATTTATTTCCTGCCACTTCCCTTCATGGAAAGTGTGCACTCAAAGGCCTCATGCTGAGCACTCTGCTTAGTTGTAGGAGTTCCAATTCTGGTACTACCGTTTGTGATTTCACCTTTTGATTTTATTTGTGTTGTCTTGTTTACTTTGAGTCTGAGTCTGTTCTGGATCTTACTCTGCACTTGGGGTTCACCCTATTCACAGATCTCTCATCAAACATAGTGCAAAGCAACGGCAAGATCATGAGCTTGTGTTCATGGATCCATGGCAGGGAGAAGAAGCTGTTCCTAGAATATTCTGTGTGTGTCTTCAGGCTCCCGTACGTCCTCCTGATTTAATAATGAGAAGGGAGCATGAGCTAGGCTAGGATTAGATTAGAAATCCAAATTAGGTGATATCACCCTTATGGGAGCAGAGGGAGTTTCTAAGGGGATGATAAAAATAAAGGGGGTGGTGGGGTGCTTAGCAGCAAGGAGGGCAGCTGAAGCATTACAGGCTTTATTTAAGAAATGAATTACTTATTATACGCACGTGATCCTCAGTGCCTCATAATTGATTACAATGATCACACAATCACCTCATCTCTTGCTAACCCACTGTTCTCTTTGACTTTGCTTGAAGCATGTTATAGTTGATGCAAAGCACAGTGTCACTTCTGTATTTGTCATATCATGAGAACTCTGGACTGAAGACATTGTGTTATTTCCGGGCCCATTATTGCTGTTCACTGCTGTAGTACAGTGTTAGCTAGTACAATTCCGACACTCGAATCAGGCAGTGATGCAACTCCTGTGAATTAGGGTATGGCATTCAATAGGGTAAAGTTCAAAACTACTGTTTTGAATCATCTTGACTGCATTTCTCTTGCCCACAGCCCAACTGAGATATCACTGCTCCACTTGATGTACCTTCAGGCACAGAGTCAGGGTTTGCCTGAGTTTTTATGACATCATGACTTTCATCTTTATTGATTGCAATGCTTGAAGTTGGACTTAAACAATTGGTGATTGACCTTTGTTGCTAATTCATAATGAAAATGGCGGAAGCAGCCCAAGTGAGAAAGACGTGTAAACAGTGTAGTGTGGAGTACCTGAAATATGGATCTATACCAGCACCAAGCAACCAGTGTGTACATTGTGTTGGATGAAATATCTGAGAATGTGGAGGATATATTGAGCAACAAACTTACAACAACAGAATTTGCTCTGCAGTTGGATGAGTCAACTTTGCCAGACGACAAAGCTTGGTCTCTTGGTTATGCTCACTTCATAAAAAATGAAAGCATGGTTCAAGAGTCATTATTTGCAAGGGGACTGGAAATGGATACGAAGGGGGAGTCGGTATTTCGGGTTTTTCAGAGTGAAGGACTTTCTGCTCACCAACATTCTTGCTTGTGTAACAGATGGGGTACTGTCATGGAAAGCACTTAGTAAGTACACTCCTTACACACGTGCATTTCCACACACACACACAAACATTGCCTGATCATTCTGCTGTCTTACTTGCTTCAAGGTCTTCCCCGGTATATTTTTATAATCGGTCCTATACCAAGCTGATGCACTTGGGTTGGCTTCATTGTGCCTTTCCCACCAGAGGCGGAAGAATATCTCATTTCCTCAGTAATGGGGATGATGTTTGTATACTTTATTTAAGGTAGATTCTTCTGTTTATTTTGTAATACGACTGTAACCACATTGTGGGTTGCATCATATTCTAATTCATGTGTAGTCTTAAGTTAACTTTGTGAGTAATTAAAGATGGTTTGTCCTGGTGCCTGATACAACAGGGGTTTTCACCCTCATTAGCAGAGAGAGCTAGGGATTGCCAGGAGTTCAGACTGTACAAAATAGTACAGAGCTGTTTTTGTGTTTTCTGGTAGATAGGTTTTTGTAAATATTGGCAGTTCTCTTTTTGCTATTTTCGCTAATTTTTGTGAGTTTCATTTCTGATACACCTTATAAGCATCCTTGCACTAAAGTTCTAAGCGACTCCAGCAACTTTTGTTTTCTTTGGTCAAAATCCATGTATCTATCAGGCACCATCAATGACAGGATGCCACTATGGGGTTATTACTTTCTTGGAAAAAGCTGTACCTAATTTATTTACCGGTCACCGTATAATTCACAAATATCTTTTCACAAAAGACCTAAGTAATCAGCTGCACAAATTGTTAAATATTGTTATCACAGTGGTAAATAAAATCAAATTCCATGCTCTCATTCCTCAACTATTTTGAGAGCTTAAAATTGAGAATGAACAGTTTGCATGCTTGCTGTTGCACACAGAGATCAGATGGCTCTTCATAGGAAACTGCCTGAGATGCTTTCATGAAGTTTTTGAAACTGTGATAAAATTGTTCAAAGATTCAAATGCTTCATTCAGTAATCAACTCAAGAATATTAGGCATGACATTGTTTATTTGTCAGAATTATTCATGTTTAATGAAATCAGTCTTCAAATACAAGAAAATTCTTTAAATCTTATCAAAGTTAAATCAGTCATCTACACACTTCTGTCCATGTTAATCCTATTTAAGTGCACCATTATCTGTGGCGACCTTGTCCAATTTCTATGCACACCTGATTGAGCTGCATAAAGGCATATCTGAGAGATTTCAGAATCTTCTCTTAATACAGATTACAGATTGGGCAATAAATGTATTCCAGAACACTTGTAATGAGGAATTAACAGGAAAGATGGAAGAAGAACTTATCTCGCTATAAAATGACTTTGAGCTGAAGCCAAGGTTCAAAACTCATATCAAAACTTTTTGTTTGCAGAGAGAAATCTATGAATGCTATCCTGTACTGTGGAAAAATGTCAAGATATTCTTTATTGCCTTTTCAATATCATATCTAGTGGTGCACGGTTTCAGTGCAGTCACCCAATTCTTTCAAAACAGAACGCAAATTACTGAACGTGGGGATCTGAGACACTTTCTGAGTGACATTCAGCCTGAAGCTGCTATCACTGCACCAAGCCCATCCATTATATTAAAAGGTATAAAAGTACTGAAGTAGGGAATAGTTGGACTACTAATGCATCATGCTCTAAAATTGATGACGAGAATTGTTTTTCTGCAATTAAATAAAGAAATAATTTTATTTGTAGCATTAAAAAGATTTGAATATTTTTTGCAACTATTTGTCATGCTTTGAAAGTGCATTTCCTATTTTCTTTCACTGTGCATCATAAATCAAAATTCTTTATATTTTTCATATAACAGCTTGAAAAGGAGCACTGGGGAAGTGACCTGGGAGCCAAGATGACCGTAACCCAAATACATTCGCAAACCACTGTCCTAGATGGTGAAGGTCCTTAATGATGGATGCTACCTTCTTGAGGCATTGTCTTTTGAAGATGTCCTCGATGCTGGGGAGGCTAATGCCCACAATGGAGCTGGCTGAGTTTACAACCCTCTGCAGCTTTTTCCGATCCTGTGCATTGTACCTCCATATCAGATGGTGATGCAACCAGTCAGAATGTTCTCCAAATTCATCTGTACAGATATGCTAGAGTCTTTGGTGACATAGCAAATATCCTCAAACACCTAATGCAATATATCCGCTGGCTTCTTCATAATTACATCAATATGTTGGGCCTAGGATAGATCTTCGGAGATGTTGACACCCAAGACCTTGAAGCTGCCCATCCTTTCCCTAACCCGTCAATGATAACTACTCTGTGTTCTCCCATTTTCCATTCCCGACGTCCACAACAATCCCTTGGCGTTACTGATGTTGAGTGCAAGGTTGTTGTTGCGACATCACTCAACCAGCTCGTCTATCTCACTGCTTTGTGACTCCTGCTTTGAGATTCTGCCAACAACAGTTGTGTCATCGATGAAGTTATAGATGGCAAGAAGCTGCACCTAGCTATATCGTCATGAGTGTACAGAGAGTAGAGCACCGGGTTAAGTATGCATCCCTGAGGTAAGCCTGTGTTGATTGCCAGCAAGGAGGAGATGTTATTTCCAACCCACACTGACTATAGCTTCCTGATAAGGAAAGAAAGAATCCAGTTGTAGAAACCCAGGTTTTGTTGCTTGTTGATTAGTACTGAGGAGATGGTGGTGTTGAAAGCTGAGCTGTAATCAACAAACAACAGACTGACTTTGCTGTTGTACAGGTGATGCAAGACCGAGTAGCGTGCATCCACTGTAGATGGTCGAACAAGTTGGGTCTTTATTCTTTGGTACGTAGGAGGTTGAGGGGGGACTTGATAGAGGTATTTAAAATTGTGAGGGGGATAGATAGAGTTGACGTGGATGGGTTTTTTCCATTGAGAGTGGGGGAGATTCAAACAAGAGGACATGAGTTGAGAGTTAAAGGGCAAAAGTTTAGGGGTAACATGAGGGGGAACTTCTTTACTCAGAGAGTGGTGGCTGTGTGGAACGAGCTTCCAGCAGAAGTGGTTGAGGCAGGTTCGATGTTGTTGTTTAAAGATAAATTGGACAACTATATGGACAGGAAAGGAATGGAGGGTTATCGGCTGAGTGCAGGTCAGTGATACTAGGTGAGAGTAAGAGTTCGGCACGGACTAGAAGGGCCGAGATGGCTTGTTTCTGTGCTGTAATTGTTATATGGTTATATGGTTGTGGCAGTAGGCAAAATGCAGCAGGCCCAAACATTCCTCAGGCATGAATTAATTCTAGCCATGACCAGCTTCTCAAAGCACTTCATCACAGGTGATGTGATTGCAACTGGGTGATAGTCAGTGAGTCAGCTTACCCTTGCACTTCCTGGACACAAGTACGATCGATGCCTTTTCAAAGCAGGCGGGAACCTCTGATTGCAGCAGTGAGAGATTAAAATGCCCCTGAACACTCCAGCCAGCTGGTTGGCACAGATTTACAGTGCCCTGCCAGGTATACCACTGGGGCCTAACACCTTGAGAAGGTTCACCCTTTAGAAAGATGATCTGACATCAGACTGTGAGACGACATCACAGAATCGCCAAATGCTACAGGTATAGTTTTATTCTTCATTTCAAAACATGCATAAAAGGCTCCTAGCTCATCAGGGAGTGAAGTATGATAGCTATGTATAATGTTAGGTTTCACCTTGTCGGAAGTAATGACCTGCAAACCCTGCCTTATCTGATGTGCTTCTTAATTTGTCTTTAACTTCAGTCCGAATTGCTTTTGTGCTCCTAAAGTAGCCTTCCATAGATTGTACCTGGACTTCTTGTGTATTTCTGGATCATCACTCATGAATGCTACAGATCTAACCCTCAGTGGACTGCAAATCTCCTGGTTCATCCACAGCTTCTTGTTTTCGTATATCTGTTATGTTCTCAAAAGCACATACTCATGCAGACAGGTCTTGATGAAGTCGATGACAACTGTGGCATATTCATTCAGATCCAAGGATGAATCCCCGAGTTCAGTCTTACTGATTCCCTGAGCCGATAGGCTGGTCCTGGACTTACTTCATAATTTACATATTACTATTTAACTATTTATTACTATTTTCTATTACTATTCTATTACTATTTATTATTACTATGACTATTACTATTTACTAGTTACTAATAGTAATATTACTATTATTATTTCTATTACTATTTATTATTTATGGTGCAACTGTAACGAAAACCAATTTCCCCCGAGATCAATAAAGTATGACTATGATTATGACTATGAAAGTAGTCCTGAAACATACTGCCTCCCTTGACCATATCTTTACAGTCCTCAACACTGGAGCTGCGATCCTCAGTCTCTGCCCGTATGTTGAGAGTAGGAGTACAGGTTATCAGACTTGCTAAAGTGGGGTGTGGGATGGCACAGTAAGTGTCCTTGATGGTGGTTAACAGTGGTCAAGTGTGTTGGCTCCTGTGTTTCCACAGCTGACGTTTTGGAGATGGTTGGTCAGAGACTTTTCAAGTTTACATAGTTGAAGGAATGCTGAATCTGAATCAAACTTCAAACTTAAAAGTAAATTTATTATTGAAGTATGTATACCATTTCCAATCTTGAGATTAATTTTCTTGCGAGCACCCACAGAAAAATTTTAAAAAAACAACACCTTCCATGAAAAACCATACATTACAAAGGCAGACTCTGTGAAACTGAGTCTGCAAGCTGTGAAGTCAGTTCTGAAACCATCCACACTGGTCCAGGAGCCGAGTGGGTTGTAGAGCTGCGACTATTCCTGAACCTGGCTGCAAGGGACCCAAGACTCCAGCATCTCCCACCTGATGGTTGTAGTAAGAAGAGAAGGAGTCAAATGCATACAGACTGGATGGGCTCGGGTGGAGGATCTTGGCTGGTACAATGTAGTGGGGCTGAACACCAGTTCGTTATCTGTTCTCAGGCCTCAATGCTTTAATCTGGTTTGAAGTCTACTCTGGCACTCCCTCTTCCGGCGATGACTGACCTTCATCTGCTTTAGGGTGCCGTACTGCATTTCTGAGAGTCAAGTTCGTCAAATCCTTTAGATGGTTCAAAAATTAATTTCTTAAATGGAAATTACAGGCTGCGGATTGCAGTGATCATATTTCAGAAGTATGCCTAGTGCAATCTCTAGTAATTTTGTGAGCTGCCCACAAATCATCATTCTACAATGTCACGCTATCTTGGATATAATGCCTGGAATACTGAATCTTGTTGCTAATGTCTCAATTGAGGAGGTTTCTTTGGATATTCCATTTTAGCAATACAGCCAACTGGGGCCTTGCCAGCAGGCCAATCTGGGGAAGAAAGCATAAAAAGTAAGGTCTATTTGCTTTTCCTAAAGAAAAGAGTGCTTTCCTCCAAGGGACAGAATGAAAAATATTGAAATTGAATTGTTCATCAATATTTGGGCTCCGGTACCCTGTACCCTATTATGTCAGGTCAGGGCCTTGCCTTGCTGCTTGTACCATGTAGCCCAGCACTACCTGTCTCGGGTCGGGTTGTCAGCAACTCAACCGGCACACCCCCTGGTGCACTTCGGTTAACCAGGGAGGAGGGTGTGTAGGCACCCAGCAGGACTAAAAACAAAACCTGTCAAAGGGCGGATGAACTCTTTGTGAGTCAACGGCCACCTACTGTCTGTGTGAGGAGTGGCGTGCCACAGTCTTTCGTTTCGCACCTTGTAAGGCATTATGATGACAGACAACCCAACAAACCCTATACTTCCAGAGCCAGGAGTGCTCAGAAACTCTGCGGAACGCCCAGACCCTGGCCGAGACAGGCAGTATGAAGATGCAACCTCAAACCCCACGGGGAGGGTTGAGTCCAACAAGGGGGTCGAGTGAACTGCGCCTCTTTTGCGTTGTAAGGTAAAAATTATCATCTCAACCTTCAACGCAAACACCATCCACCTCTTGCCTCGATGCACAGAGCTGGCATCACAGGCAAGCAGCTATGAGATCTCCATCCTGGGGATCCAAGAACACCGTCATGTACACCCTGACGAAGAGATAAGGTTCACAGAGGTAGAGGGGATGCACCTCATCGCCTCGTCCGCATGGAGAGAGCCGACGACGATGTCAGCACAAGGTGGAGTAAGGCTGATGTTGAACCGCAAGGCGAAGGAGGCACTGAGGGGTGTAGTCTCAGTCAGTGACAGAATCCTTACTGTAGAATGCGACGGAAACCCGGCAATCTCTGTCATCATCTGTTACTCCCTGCACAACTGCAGCAAGGAGAAGGAGGTGGAGGCCTTCTATAGTAAACTTCACGAAGCTGTCACTTCAATACCGGCACATAACTTCCTGGCTGTGCTCCGCGATTTTAATGCCCAGGTCGGACTGGAAGATGTTCCATACTCATACCAAGACTTTACCAACAGAAATGGACAATATCTAGTTGATTTCATCCAGGAACACAGTCTCATTGCCGCCAACACACAATTCAAGAAGCGAGCTGGTAAACTGTAGACATATGAAAACAGAGCATCCATCTACAGGAAACAGCTCGATTACATCCTCGTAAGAACAAAATAGTGTAATTGTGTGATCAACACAGAAGCCTACAGCACCTTCAACTCAGTCAGTAGTGTCAATGCAAGTGAGACTGAGCCTGCAGCAACCCAAAGCCACAGGTCCCGAGGAGAAGATAGACTGGAAGGCATTCTCTTCACAACCTGTTCTTCAAGCCCAGTACACAGTGGAGGTGAGAAATCACTTCAGCCCACTGGAAAGGGAGGAGGAAGAGACTGCCACCGACCGCTATCAATGGCTCATAGACACACACACAGATGCAACAAAGAGTTTGCCTACTGTGAAGCGAATCAAGAAGAGCCGGATCTCGAAACATCCTGACGTCGTCGCAGCAAGAGGTGTGGTCAATGCTTGTCATGCCGAACTTAGAAGGAGTGAAACAAAAGAGCTAAGAGACAAGTTCAAGACAGCAAAGAAGAATCTCTTTGCCACCTATGACCAACTGAAGGAAGAGGAACTAGCTGAGAGGATTAGAGAGATAGAAGCTGCTCATGAAGACATGCAGCATGGAGAAGCACGGCGCCTAGTCAATGAGATCAGCAGACAGAAGAAGTCCCCATCAGGTCAAATAAGTGGTAAAACAGCAGAGGACCATGTCCTGACGTGGTTTACCCACTTTAAGAACCTGCTGGGAAGCCCTCCAAAGATCACGGAAGAAGAACAAGACATACTCACGATACTAACGCAAGTCGACATTGATGACGGCTCATTCACCATTGAAGAACTGAAGAAAGCCAACTATGCACTCAAACAGGGCAGGAGCGCTGGACCAGATGGGTTGCCACCAGATGTCCTGAAGAACTGCGACCTGGATGACATCTTGCTGGACATATGTAATACGGCACTGATGAAAGGCGACAAACCAGAACAGTGGTCACTCTCAAACATTATCCCAGTCCCCAAGTCTGGATCCCTGACAAAGACAGATAACTACCGCAGTATCAGCTTGACCTGCATCTTAGCAAAGTTATACAATCGGATGATCCTGAACAGGATTTGCACTGCCATTGACCCTAAGCTAAGATTCAATCAGAATGATTTTCGGCAGAAGCGCACAACAGTAATGCAAGTACTTGCTCTCCGTAGGATCATCGAGGAAGTCAAGAAGAACAACCTACCAGCCGTGCTTACTTACATCAATTTTCACAAAGCTTTTGACTCCATTCACCGAGGTAAAATGCTGAAGATCCTGAAAGCTTACGGAGTGCCAGACCATCTACTGACAGCAACAGACTCCAGCTATACCAAAACCATGGCAAAAGTTGTGTCACCAGATGGAGAAACAGCGGTGTTCGAGCTCCTAGCTGGTGTGCTGCAAGGAGACACTCTGGCACCCTACATCTTTATAATCGCCCTTGATTACGCTCTACGTCAAGCTACCAAAGATCATGACAGGCTTGGTTTTACCATAAAACCAGGACAAACCAAAAGGGTCAAACCAGTTACACTCACAGATCTCGATTTTGCAGATGACATAGTCCTGCTCTCTGACCAGATGGAGGAAGCACAGCAGCTACTGACAAAAATGGAAATTGAGCACAATAAGGTTGGACTTCACCTAAACGCTAAAAAGACAGAGAACATGGCGTTCAACTGTGACGAAGGTACTCTCAAGACCATAGAGAATGATACCATTAAGAACGTCTTTGACTACAAGTACCTCGGGTCAAGAATGATGAGTTCGGAGAAGGACATAAAGATACGGAAGCCGCTGGCGTAGAGGGCTATGAACGACATGAAGGAAATCTGGAAGTCGAACCTGACCGAGGGCTTAAAAAGGGGATTTTCATAGCAGTCATAGAGTCCACTCTCACGTACGGAAGCGAGACATGGACACTCACCAAGACTATGTGAAAGTCTCTAGATGGTTGCTATACACGAATGCTCCAGCTGGCTCTTGACGTGAGTTGGCAACAGCACATGACGAATGTCGAGCTCTATAACAACCCACCGATGCTCACCACTAAAATTGAGGTGAGAAGACTACAACTAGCAGGGCACTGTCTACGCCACCCTGAGCTACCTGCCAGCCTAGTCATCATATGGGAGCCCAAGCATGGGAGGATGAACCCTGGGCACCCTCCCAAGACTATGGTCAACACGCTCCTAGAAGACAGCGGTGTGGCTAATGTAGATGAACTGAACACACTGATGAGGGAGAGGGAGAAGTGGAGAGTCCGTCATCGTGCCCGACGCCGGCCCCCTAGGCCTGAGTTGACGTGGTAGTAGTAGGACCCTGGAACTGAATTGTCTTTTTACAGAAGTCTGTCAGCCATATAAAAACAAAAAAAAAAAAACAGATTACAGGATATTCCCTGGCTGATCAAATCCATCTTGATACACACCCTTACTGATGTCTTTGTGGATCATCAGAGTGGAAATCAATGGACATGGCACTAAATGATTACATCACAAATTCAGGTTTCTTGTACTAAAATTCCTCAGAATGTTTTTAAGAATGTAGAGACTCCATTGTAATCTAATTTGTATCTGCCCCATGTACTAGAACATTCAGTGTTCATCTGCATTCAGCTTTGGTTGTCTGACTCAACTTCAAACTCTGTGTAAGAGAGATGGATAGGTAGAATATAATAAATGTTCCCTTCATCCAGCCAGATAGTCTATGGTCTTTCCAAATGTTGTGATTGTCCAAACTGAGTCACACAGAAGCTGTAACTTTATTCATACATCAGATCTTCTGGAGAGAGAGTCTTATTCTCCTGACACACAGAAGCTGTAACTGTGAGATAGACAGTAGAAGTCTTTATTCACACAGCAGATCTCCTGGAGAGAAAGTTTCACTCACTCTCGCTCATTGCCACTGCTCTCCTAGGACAGGAATCATGAAGGCTGATCTACTTGATGGGTTTGTGGGTGATCTGTGCAAGCATGAATTTAGAAGAAAGATAATGCTGACTCTTCATAAATACGTGAATGCCTGCTGACAGCTTAACCTGCTGATGTCAGGATGCTGATTGGGAAACCAATCTAACACTTCTTTCCAGCAATTAAATCTGCTGTAACCATCAAGAGTGCTGCGGTGATGAGCCCCTTGGGGTGAGGTGAGGCAATTCAAAACACTGTCAGTGTGCCAGTGAAGAACCTCAGTGAGAGAAACCCCTTACCTGGGACCTCGTTATTAACAAGGTCCTGCTGAAATGGAGCAAGCTTGAGGTGAAGGGCATCTTCTGCACCCAGTTACTTGCTTGCTAATATTATCTTTGGGGAAGACTTTGGAAGACTTTGGGGAGAAAAAAACTGAAGCTCCATTCTCACCGTTGATGGTTCACCCACTTTTTGCCCTCCCCCCCCTAGAAGGAGTGTGAGATAATTGTGTGTATGTTTAACGTACATTTGCCGGTTGTGGACGTCCTCACCTTCCTAGTTTGTTATGTCAGGGGAGGATGAAGTTTGTGGACAACAAGGACCTGACTGGCGTCTGGACCAGCAACTGGCAGGTGAAAGTCTGACTGAGGGTGGATGATGGCAAATGGAGCCACCATCCACTCTCCCTTAGTGCTTGCCGTCAGAGGAAACTGTGGGGACAGGAAAACCCAGAAAGTGTCATAATTGTGACAAACCTAGACATGCGACAACCAGTGCAGCACAGTCATCTGCAGGAGCTACAACGAGGAAGGTTACCAGACCAACAACTGCAGAGAAAGCAGAAGTTGCCACTGTGTGAGGAGGCAGGCCACCTCTACAAGTCCTGCCCAAAATGTGCCTGTACCAATGCCAAAGCAATAAGAACTGACTCCAACAACCCACAGACGAATGAATGCTGACTCACCCCTTAACAGGGCAGGGACCCCAGCAAAGACTGAGAGTGAGACTGAGAAAAGGCCATCCACCTCATGTCCCAACCCCAGCCACAAGGCCCCAGGCTCCTTCCCAAGAGGAGGATTCAAAGGAAGAGGAACTGGCAGAAGAACAGAAAGGGGAATGGCAGGTGGTGAAAAGGAAGATTCAGGAGCAGCCAAGTTATTGTCATCTGTCTGTTGTATGGCCCTTTTCTTCTCATAACTTTACTCTCACAATGTCATAATTTCTTAGATGATTATATGCTCCTGAGAGTAAAAATAATAATAAGGGCGCTAACAGCCTCTCCTCATCAGAGGATGAGGCAAATATGCAATTCAGGTGGAGAAAGTGTCTAAGCGGAGGGGACAAATACGGATAAGGGAAAAATTCAGCCTGCCAGCCCCAGCTCTCAGAGTCGATGGAGGGTGCAGAACAGTCAGATACAGAGATCGGAACAAGAACACAGACTGATAATCCCCCCAGCAACTCCACCGTCATCACTTCACTCTGGCATGACCATTCCCAGTGCCAGAGCCCAAAAGCAGTGCAGCAGTTCACCAAGGCTCCATGAGAGTGTGAGAACTCAAGCTGATTGATAGCTGATTGACTGTTTTTATAAACATGAACATGGAGATGAAACTGGCATCTCTAAATATGCTTAGTGTAAAAAGTACCATCCAATGTGTTAATGCCTTACAATATCTTCCCAAGATCATCTGCACAGAGTGAGTATCAGCCATTCCCCAGCCGTTCCCACCACTTACTGGTGTATCCCTTTCATTCTGGCAAGACAAGAGACTACCAGGCTAGTGTCACCAGGCACTGGAAACACACAAGGCCAGATATCCCTGTATGGATAACGTCAGCATCTTCTGCTCAGGTCCACGGTCGTTGTGCAGATTAAATGGCATCTGTGACCAGTTTGATTTGATATCAAAGGCAAGAGTCAACCACAGGAAGAGCAAGGCAATGCTTTACAGCAACTGGCCTAACCAATTATGCTTACAAACGTTTTGAGGATAGAGAGCAGGGATGGAACGTTGTTATTCTATCTGGAGGCTCATGATCAATAGTGTTCCGCAAAGATCACTGCTGGGACCTCTGTTTGTGATACAGGTTAATGACTTGGAAAGTGCAGATGAGTGGATGAGCAAGTTTGCGGGTAATACCATAATTAGAGTTGTGGACCATGTAAAGGACTATCAAAAATACAGCTAGATATAGACCAGTTACAAATATGGGCAGAGAAGTGGAAGATGGTGTTTAACCCAGGCAAGTATGAGGTGTTGTACTTTCGGAAGTCAAATGAAAGAAGAAACTATACATTTAGGCCCCTTAATAATATGGAAGTACAAAGGGATCTTGGATCCAGGTCCATAGCTCAATGAAAGTACATATGCAAGCGTATAATGGGGTAAAGAAAGGATATGGAATACTAAACACAGTAATTTCTGCAGATGCTGGAAATCTGCAGAATCTGCAGAATTGTGTGTGTTGCATATGGAATGTTTGATTTCACTTATAGGGTGTTGAGATTAAGAGTAATGAAGTCAGGCTGCAGCTATATAAAACTGCAGCTCTAGTTGCCTCATTATAAGAAGGATGTAGAGATCATGAGAGGATGCAAGTGGGATTTACCAGGATGCTGCCTGGATTAGAGGGTACCAGCTAAAAGGTTGGACAAACTTGGTTTCTTCTCCTTAGAGTGTTGGAGCTTCAGGGGAGACCAGACAGAAGATTATATCATTATGAGAGGCTTAGATAGAGTAAACACTCAGAATCTTTATCACCTGGGTAGAAATGTCAAACAACAGAGGACATATTTTAAAGGTTAGAGGAAGGAAGTTTAAAGGTGATCTGAGGGGCATTTTTTTTTTCCACACAGAGAGAGCTAGGTGGCTTGAATAGTTTTCCAGGAGCTGTGGTGGAGTCAAGCAATTTGGTGGAGTTTAAGAGGCTTTAAGATAAAGACATGAATATGAAGGGGATAAAGGTTGATATACAGGAGGAAGGGATTTAGTATAAATCAGTATCAAGATTGGTACAACATCCTGGGCTGAATGGCCCGTGCAGTGCTGTACTGTTTAATGTTCTATGTTCTTTCCAATATTGGAGCCCCCTTTCCCCCATTTTGAGATCAGTTCATTCAAATGCTTTCAACATGCAGACCTCAATATATGCACTAGGTGCTGCTAAACCAACACAGCGAGAAGCTTAAAATGCAGAGTCCTTCCATTGCCCTTTACCCATTTGGAACAGCCTTCCAGATGCTGTGGTTGGAAACATCTGCGACGATGGGGTCCAAGCCTTCAAGAGCCGAGTGCACAAACACCTCTCATCTCTGGGAGGGAAGTCACATGCTTCTTTATAAGCTATCATGAGGGGGGACCAGGATGGCAATGCTTGGTTGTTGGTAGGTAGGGTTAATACCTGACTTTCAAGAATAATTGTGAGTTATGTTCTGGCTAGACCTAGTCCTTAAACTGCTGGAGAACAGTGCGGAAAGAGCAGGTGCTGTTTTCTCCCGGTAGGGATTAGTTTTTAGTTCCAAGTGGTCCCGCCACATTTTGTCACCCTGCAACCTTATCCTTCAATCTCTTTGAATTATGGAGGACAGCATGTGTATGAATGTCTGTCTCCAGCAGAATTCATCATGATCATCATGACTCCAGTATTTCTACTATTTTTTAATGTTTCTTAATTGTACATATAATTTTCTTGTTTTATTGCTGAGCAGCAGTGAACCATCTGATTGGCCTATCAGAGTTCTCTTTGAGAACTAGTTGACTTGATCAGCATTTCTGATCTGGCTATTGTTCACGATTGCATTTAATAATCTAAAAAAATTGATGATTTCTTGTTTTCCATGTGAATTATCTATCTTTGTGAAAAAAAACATCTGATACTGTAAGAAGCCAACTTTCTCATCTAATTTTCCTAGCTGATGACAGGCATTTTCTGATGTCCATTGGGATTAAAATTGCAAATAGAAGAAGCCACTTTTTAAATATTTTACATCTCTATACATTAGAATCTGCCAGATATTTTAAATGCTATTTATTGCTACTTCCTCAAGCTTCAAGAGAATTTATAGAGACTTTTTTAAAAGTGTTTGCAAAAAGTTAATTACTCCAAAGACACATTTCCTAACACTTACCAAGTTAGTTGTCATTCTATTCAATTTGCTCAGCATCACATCTTATTGTGTTAGAGACGGGCAAGCTGAGGGATGTCTCACACCATAATGTAAGCGTAGGAGTATTTCTTCTGGAAAACATCCATTTAAATCTCTAGATTTCTCTCAACCTATTTAGTCCTTTGCTTCCTTTATTTCTGTGCATATTAAATGGATTTTGATTGGTACCCATTCAGGGAGGCTGAAGTCCTCCCTGTAATTATGAAAAGAAAGAGATGGTGCAGAATGGAAACTCTGAGGTGACAATCTATCCTGTACAAAGCAAGGATAAAGTGTCAGTGTCACTTTTGTACCTGGTGATAGTACAGAAAGTAAATCACATTTAGATTCATATTCCAAAGTTGTAATCTGATGTAATTCTTGTATCTCCAATTTTTTCAGTGGCATTTACATGACACTTTACTGCTCACTGTAGTGTGAGCCTCTGATACAACAGGATACTCTGCTTTTGGAGGTTAAAGTCATAAGACATGATGGACCATACAATAGTGGCTGTGCATCAGACTCTTAAAAGTTTTGGATCAAGTTGGAACCTAAATATAAGCTACTAATTGCACCTTATTCATGACTGATCTAAAGAAATCTTCTTTCCATCTCGAAAATTGTTAATTAGAATGCTTAAATTAGGTAGTATGGTGTATTTAAACTTGCTTTATCATTAATTTTTGTCAATGGATCGTGGTTCTTTATGGTTGTTATAGCCAGGGGGTGGTAGTGGGGATAAGCTCCCACTACCTATGGAATGCTCGCAAATGGCATGCAGCTCAAATAGCCCTTAACAACCAAATCCAGCTCCTGGCCTTCACGTGTGGCTTAACTACTAAGCCCAACAGGAATGTTTCTACTGATGGGAACAGTGCCTTAAAATGAGTCACTTCGGACAGATGGGTCTCGTCAGCTGTGGTTGGCAGCTCATCTAGGGGAAGGAAAATTCTGATCTCAAACCTCCACTGCCTTGCGTTTATACCCATTCATGGGGAAGGCTTCAGGAGTAAACCTGAAGGAAAACTCCACAGCTTGAGTCCCTAAAGCAGTCCTATGTTGAGTTCAACGTTAACTGGAAACTCCTGTGATTGCTGCTAGCACCAAACTGTATCGGTCTCTACCATTTCTTTGGCTTTATGAGCTGTATGGAGAGGGGGAGTCTGCTACATGGACAACAGATTGTTCTCCATATCATACTGCCCTGCTTGTGTATCATGTAGATAGCTGGGCTGATCTATGGCTGACCCCCGCCAACAGAGGAGCCTCAAACTGGATCATCTCCAGTGTACTTTTTCCTGCAGGAGGATGAAAAATCTTATTCTGCAGCAAGCCAATTAAATCAGTCCTCCTGTTTATTCTAACCAACACATTTAAAGCACATTAAAATCATTCCTGTCAGAAGCAGATTACTCAGGCAGAAAATCAATACAAAGAGCACAAAGAGCTAAATTATACACAAGGTAACAAATGGTTTAAAATACAGAACTGTATCTGTCTGTCTAGGTACCATATCCGATGCGGACTTTGGTGACCGTGGTTTTCCATATAGATCTATCCTTCGTTTTTTGGATGACTTCCATTTCCTCGACGTGTAGCCACCTGGCTATGCTTTTGATGTACATAAGCCGAGGTCTTCCTCTAGGTTTGCTCCCCTCAATCTTTCCAGAGAGTATGAGCTTTTCTAGTTCATCTTCCCGCATGATGTGTCCTAGGAATCTGAGTTGTCATTCTCTTATTGTTGGTATGAGTGATCAAACGGCTTGGGTTCTTCTGAGAACTTCTTCATTTGATGTGTTTGTGGTCCATGATATTTTTAACATTCTCCTGTAGAACCATAATTCAGCTGCTTCTAGTCTCTTTTCCATTGCTGGAGAAATGGTCCAGCATTCGCTTCCATAAGTCAGGATAGAATAAATGTAGCACTGCAGTATTCTGTTTTTAGTGTACATGCTAATCTTTCTGTCTGTTAATATGTTCTTCATTTTTTGGAAAACTTCTTTCGCCATTGCTGTTTTCATTCCTGTATTTTATATCTGTGTCACACCTGCCATTACTTGTTATTAGGCTGCCAAGATATTTGAATTTGTTGACTTGTTTGATGTTTGTATTTCCGATTTTGATCACACATTGTGGGATGTTAGTCTTTCTGGAGATGACCATGCTTTCTGTCTTCTTGGTGTTGATTGAGAGGCCTCTGTGATTACTTTCTGCTGCCACTATAGTGAGTAGTTCTTGAAGTTTTGTTTCTGAGTCAGCCATTAGTACGATGTCATCAACATACCTGGTGTTATTTACAAACGTGGTATATTATGGCCTCCAACTGTGAATCCTTTGATGTCTTTGATACTTCTCAAGATATTTTCACTACACAGGTTGAATAAGTCTGGCGAAAAGACACAACCTTGCCTGACTCCTCTCATGATATTCACATACTCACTCACTTCTCCTTCTATTCTGATGGATGCTGTCTGGTCCCAGTATAAGTTTCTTAAGAAACATATATCTTTCCCATCTATGTCAAGATCTTGAAGCATTTCCAGAAGAATCACCACTGTCTGCAAGAACAAGAGACTGCGAATTGCCACTTGGAATGTTCAAACCCTGCACCAGGCTGGTAAGCTAGAAAACGTAAAATAAGAAATGAAGAGGCTAGAAGTCAGCATCCTAGGCCTAAGTGAAATACGATGGAAAGGCACTGGAGTATTCCAATCAGATGACTACAAGATGATATACTCTGATGGAGATAAACACGAAAAGGATGTTACAATCATCTTAGACAAAGAAACATCCAAGAGCCTGCTAGGATACTGGCATATCTCAGACAGAACTGTATACTAAGGGTAATTCTGAAATATGAAACTTTTTGACTGATCTAATATCAGTTTACCTTGTGGTAGCATTGATATAATTCACGTACTCTTAACAACTTTCATGAATTATTGAAAGTCAGCCTTCAAATAATAAAATCTCAAAGTAAAAGCTGCAATGTTTTGTAAGAAAGTAGTTATTGTTCATATTGGAACTGAAACCAGCAGCAACCTGTGTTGCTCAGTGGTTGCTGGTAGGAGCAGGATGCCCTTAACACAAAAAAAACCCTGAGTCTGGATCCACAATAATGAATTATGTGGAGGAAATTGATAAGTACACCACACTGATATTAAAAAAGATTTTGTTGGAGAACTGATTGGATTCACATTGATCTATATGATCCTACAGGCAGCTGGTCATAACTTCCAGAGATGAGGATGGGGTGAATCAATATTCTGGGCAGGTTTACAATGGAATGCTCTTTGAGAGTTAGCTGCTATTGCTGGGCAGGTAGGAAATTGAGTTTATCTGTAGCATTTCAGAGACTGTGTGGTCTAAATAGCTCCAAAAAAAAAGAATCAGAGTTAGAAAAGGTTCTGATTAAAATGGAAAAAGAAATAGATTGTTTATATTGAAAGTTGAGAAGAAAGTAATGTTATGAGTTATTAAGTGCAAAGAGAAATGGATTCTGGCACTTAGGGAGGGAGACTGCATGGAGGGGGTTTGTTCTGACTAAATCCATGCTGTTTCTGATAATTCACTGCAAGTTAATGGCCTCAACCAATAGTCCAAGATAAGTGAAGACTTGCACGTATATGCTGATGCTAATAACATGAAGTGATGTTATCCAGAACCATAAAGTAGGTGAGTAGGACATTAAAATCGCATTTCTTTACATTGAATACTCCAGCCTGTGTCTCTCTCTTTTCTTGCTCACTTTCTGGGATATTGGCAAATAGCCAGTTGTTATAAACTGAAGAACACAGATAACATAGGACAAAACAGCATTTCTTACTATTGGCTTCCTCTTCAGAGAGATGGCATCTGGAAGCTTCTACTCTGAAATACTTTGGTAAGGTCACCTGCTATAATTCTTATTGAATCAGCCAATATCTCACATACACACATAGATTTACACACACATACACACACAAGATAAGTAAGATATCACTACATTATCTCAAAGCATAAGGCAGGAAAAATTTTGATGAAATTTAAATCTAATTTGTTCAAATCTCTCTGTTATTTCCAAAGTGGAAGCATAGACACTTAAAAGTAGTAAAGTTGATAAGTAGAAAGTTGAAATCTCCTGAATAGATCAGGATAGAAATCTTATATCTTTGGCAGGCACATTGATGTGGAGATCAGAAGGATTGGTACTGAAGGAAATTTGTAGAATTTGAACAACAGCATGTTAGTGATTGAGAAACTACTATATATCTTTGAATGGATGTTGTCAGATATCCGAGGGCTTCAGAGGTCTCCTACCATGGCAGAAGTTACAGCTTCTACCTGTAAACTGCAGTGCATCTTCTTACAAAATAAATTCATTGTGTTCCTCGCTGGGTGCTGGACCATGACGGAAAGTGTTTGTGAGTACCCTGAAATGCCCATTTCCTGTATTTGATTCACTGTCTCTATCACAACACCTTAATTAAACACCTATAGCCGGGGAAGTGATGACCCTCCTCCTGTTGGACTTTATGGTAACTTATTTTTTATTCTTTCTACTTCTCTTCTAATATTTATATCTGCGCACTTGTAATGCTACTGTGACACGGTAATCTCCTTAGGGTTCAACAAAATACCTATCTATCTAGCTGCTCAGATATACTTACTTGCATGACAGAAGTAGCAGTCAATTATAGTCAGCAACTGAATGAAGCATTTGGGACACATTCATTTGTTCATCAGGGCATTGAAAATAGAGGCTGGGATGTGATGGTGCAGTTGTACAAGACATTGGTGAGGCCGTGCGATGAATGTTGTTTGGGTCACCCTGTTAAAGGAAAGAAGCCATTAAGCTGAAAAGATTGCCAAGGAGGTTTACTAGAATGTTGCCGGGTCTGAAGGAATTGAATTATGGAGAGAGCTTCCGCATATTAGGATTTTATCCATTGGAGTGTACGAGGATGAGAGGTATTTTTATGGAATGTATCTGTCATAGTCCAGTCCGTGAAGTCCACATTCCGGTTCACGGTCCAGTCCATGGACTCAGGACTCTGGGTCTTCCAGCTGTCCCTTGTTTTGTTTGAGTTAATCATAGGCACCTGATTCCCATCTTGGGGCTTGGAATATAAGTGGCCTTGGGGTCAAGTGTGGGCTGCTGGTTTGCCTTGTCAAGATTCCCTGGGAACAACCTGCCACTGGAAGGCTAGAGTGGCCACTTGTCGTCTTTGGGCCGCGTTGGAGAACCATTGCTTCATGGAGCTTTGCTGTTGGTAGTCGGAGCTGTTGTTGCAGTATGGATTTGGCTGTTTCCTGGGCCAGCTGAGCTGCCAGCCACTCCAAGTTAGGTATAGACCAGGCTGTTTCCGTAGTCAGTTGAGGTTGCTGGCCGTAACTGCAACTTGGAGCAATCCTGATGCAGAGATGGAACTGTCTGTCGTTCTTTGGTGTTTGTCTCTTCTTGTCCTTGCCTCTGGGGTAAGTCAGGCAGTTCTGCCATTGCCCTGTGGGGGGGGGGGGTGCGGTCTTGTCTTGTCTTTGCCTCTGTTGGGTAAGTCTGGCTGTTCTGCCGTTACCTGATGGATGGACCTGTCCCACCTTGGTGTGGAGATAAAGTTGAGTCTCAGCTTGTCTAAGGATAAGTCTCGGCTCTATGTTGATGTACAGTTCCCAGTCTGTCTCCGAGCTCAAGCCTCTGAGTTATCAGCCTCCAAGCTCAAGCCCCAAGACCCCGGCCTGCCTCCAAGCTCAAGCCCCAAGACCCCGGCCTGCCTCCAAGCTCAAGCCCCAAGACCCCGGCCTGCCTCCAAGCTCAAGCCCCAAGACCCCGGCCTGCCTCCAAGCTCAAGCCCCAAGACCCCGGCCTGCCTCCAAGCTCAAGCCCCAAGACCCCGGCCTGCCTCCAAGCTCAAGCCCCAAGACCCCGGCCTGCCTCCAAGCTCAAGCCCCAAGACCCCGGCCTGCCTCCAAGCTTCAAGAGCCAAGACCCCAGCCACGTCCTGTCCTGTAGTCATGTCATGTCCTTGCCTGGTTCTGGGTCCCGAACCCGAGGCAAGACCCAGGTTCTGGGTCTTTGTCCAGTCTCTGGCTCGGAGCCCAAGCCCAGGCTCCTAGTGCATAGTTCCTTGTCTGGGTTCCCTGTCTCGTCCATGTCCTAGCCCAAGTCTGCGTTCTTGACCCTGCTCCTTGTCTGTATCCTGTCACGTCCCTACTCTAGTCAAGTCCTGTTCCTAGTACTTCAGTGTCTGTGTCTTGCATTTGGGTCTGCCATCAACATCCCCCAAGTGACAGTATCAGGAGGGGTATAGATAGGGTCAATATACAGTCTTTTTCACCAATCTTGTGGAATCAAGAACTGGAGGGCATAGGTTTAAAGTGACGGGGGAGAAATATAATACAAATCTGAGTGACCACTTTTTCACACAGAGAATGATTTGTATACGGACGAGCTATCAAAGCAAGTGCTTGAGGCAATTTTAAAAGGCACTTGGACAGGTACATGGAAGGAAAGGGTCTAGAGAGGGATATGGTCTAAGCATGGGTAATTGGAATTTCCTTAGGTGGAAATCTCTGTCGGCTGTTAGGCCAAAGGGCCTATTTCTGTGCCCTGTGACCTTATGACTCTAATTCCACCTATATAATGTGAACACCCGGAGCAGGGGAGCATTTTCTCCAAAGATCAGAGAATTGGATGCAAATTTGAAATTAGTGGTCTGAAATCAAGAAAAAGACCTTCAGCCAAATGAAATATGACTCATCAGCTTGAAACTAAACTTTTCAAAGCTGCACTGTTGATACCAATTAGCATTCCAGAACTTGCAGAAACTGCAGTTCTTGTCTGAGTGAAATATCAACAGCACTTTCTTTAAAGATATTTATCATTCAGGAACATAGATCTCCTTTACAGACAATGAAGACCAGCTCATCCATTATGTATGATCAATAAAGGGAGTTTTTCTGTCTGCAATATTAAAAAAACTGAGATGCGAGTTCAGTAAGACTGGTGACCATGCCAGATCAAGAGTTCAACATTGGTCTGGGAATGGTTTGAGACAATCAATGTTACTAAAATAAAAAATAACCTCTTGCTCAAAATACTAAGCAAAGAAAGATCAGTTGTGTCATGAGGCCATGAATCACTCAATGCAAATGTAAACAGTCAAACATTGAAGAACTCATAAAACGTCAGCATATCAGGAGACTGATTACGCATCCTGCCTTCGCTGGCTGTTTGAAAGAGCGGCTGCACTTAGTCTTACACTCGATTCAACTTTTTAAAAGTGCACAACTTCTTAAATATGTGAGTAACTATCCAATTTGTTTTAATTATTTTAATAAAATAATCTTTAACCACAGAGTCAGGTAGATCAGTCTGAAGCTGATAGCATTTCTCCTGATTTCACCCTTAGATTTTCAACCTGGAGTGAACTCCTCATGAGTGTCATCCTGAAACCTTCAACCATCTTCATCACTATCTTTTGTGATGTCTAATTCTGTATTGCCTACAAACTTTATAATGTGATTCCTTCACCCATGCCTAAAACATTGATTTGATTCTTTGAAAGTGCCTCATCATTCAACAAGATCATGACAAATCTCAGTTATATTTTTCTGCACTACTGCTTAACAACTACAATCTAGAATCCTCTGTTTTGATTAGACTCGGTTAATGAGCATTCAGTTCTCTAGAAGGAATTACAAAGAATGAAGACATTCCTCCTCATATACAAAAAAATCAATTTAATACCTGAGTCAAGGCATCCCCCTTTTCATGAATATTTTATTTTTGATCCCTAATAGGCTTAATTTTTTCCTTGGATAACATTTTATAACTCAAATTCATCCTCAATTAGTGGTGCTCAAGTCCTACAAAATAATGTCAATTATTTGTCAGTCCCAGTTGGTTCAGATTGGCAACAACATTTCCTCTATGATCTCCATCAGCACAGGTACACCACAGGGCTGTGCTCTTAGTCCCCTGCTCTACTCATTTTACACCTATGACTGTGAGGCTAAGCACACCTCCAATGCCACATTCAGGTTGCTGATGACACCACTGTTGTGGTCCTAATCAAAGGTGGTGATGAATCAGCATATAGGAGGGAGATTTAAAATTTGGCTGAGTTGTGTCACAACAATAACCTCTCTCTCAATGTCAGCAAGACCAAGGAACTGATTGTAGACTTCAGGAGAGGGAAATCAGAGGTCCATGAACCAGTCCTCATTGGAGGATCAAAGGTGAATGGTTAGCAACTTTAAATTCCTGGGTGTTACCATTTCAGAGGACCTGTTCTGGGCCCAGCACACAAGTACAATTGTGAAGAAAGCACGACAGCACCTCTACTTCCTTAGGAGTCTGAAGAGATTTGGCATGACATCTAAAACTTGACAGTCTGCTATAAATGTGTAGTGTAGAGTGTATTGACTGGCTACATCATGGCCTGGTATGGAAACACCAATGCCTTTGAAGGAAAATACTTAAAGAAGTAGTGGATCTGGCCCAGTACATCATGGTTAAAGCCGTCCCAGCCATTGAGCACATCTACATGAAAGGCTATCAAAAGAAAGCAACATCTGTCATCAGAGATCCCCACTCTGCAGGTTATGCTCTCTTCTTGCTGCTGCTATCAAGTAGAAGGTGCAGGAGCCTCAGGGTTTGCACCAGCAGGTTGATGAACAGGTACTACCCCTCAACTACCAGGTTCTTGAATAAAAGGGGACAACTACACTCAACTTCACTTGCCCCATCATTGAAACATTTCCACAACCAATAATTTCACTTTAAGGACTTTTTATCTCATTATCTCAAGTTCTCATTTATTGCTATTTATTTACATTTACATTTGTGTAGTTTGTTGTCCTCTGAGCACTGGTTGATCTTTTATTGACCCTGTTATAGTTACTATTCTGTAGATTCGCTAAGTATGCCCACAGGAAAATGAATTTCAGGGTTGCATATGGTGATATATATGTACTTTGACAATAATTTACTTTGAACTTTGAAAATGATGTTCTGTGCCTCCAAAATGTATTCCATTCCTTGCCCTAACTATGAAGTACACACAAGGGGACATTTAAGGTATATTTTCAAGTTAATGTTGCCAATGATTTTACCTCTTGTAATGTATCTCTGCCTATTTAAACATCTCCTTGATAATTATTCTGATTATTCATTGAAATTTCTTCCTCATGTGTTTTAATGTACATACCTTACCAGTAAGATTGCCCACGTGTGGTGATGGCATAAATAAATATCTGGACAAGGGTTGCAATGATCAAATCATACTCTTGCCCCATCACTCCCCATCCCCCCAAAAGATAGTTGAAAACTTTACCTACAAAAATTATTTATCTATCCCATGCCCATTAATTCCTTGAGGTGGATTTCCCAAAAGCATCTCAAGTAAGAACGGTCTCTCTAAGTAATAGAACATAGAACATAGAAAAGTACAGCACAGTACAGGCCCTTCGGCCCACAATGTTGTGCCAACCCTCAAATGCTTGACTAGGGCTCTCTGCAAGCAATAAGGCTTTCCTAGTGAAGAAGTGCTGTTTTCCCATTACTGTACAGCGATGGAAAAGAACCATTGCATTCATTTGATGGCACTTGTAAAAATCTCTATTAATCTACATGTGCACTGAAGTATAATTTAAATTCTCAGTGTACTCAATGTGCACTGGAAAGTGTTGATCATATTTAGCAATTGATTTTACATTGCAAAATTCAAAGTTAATTTTATTAGCCAAGTTATAGGAGTGTTGACAAAAAATCGGCACAAGTGCAATTCCTTCTAATGTACACTTTATTCCCCTTCCAAACAAATGATGATCTTGTGTGTATATATAAAAAAAAAC
The DNA here is from genome assembly GCF_963921235.1 of Mobula hypostoma. NCBI lineage: Eukaryota > Metazoa > Chordata > Chondrichthyes > Myliobatiformes > Myliobatidae > Mobula > Mobula hypostoma. Next base: position 63,618,458 of record NC_086103.1, on the reverse strand, counting down.
CCCACCCCCAAAACATAATAACATATAACGTAACATGTAACATACAAGGCAAACTTAACCTTTAACAGTCTGGGTGAATTCTGCCTAATGAAATTAAGGAGTCCCTACACAAGCATTCCCCACCCCCTCCCCCCAAAATTCCCCCAGTAGACAAAGTCAAATGAGCAGGGGCCTGCAAAACTTGGCTGAACCTACTCCTGCCTTCACAGGCAGGTGCAGGGGATGAAGAACAGTCAATGTCAGAAGATCTGGAGGTGGGAGGCCAGCCTCTCCATGGGGGCTGTGCCACTTGCTTCCTTTTCAAATTGTTTTATTATTATTATCCAAAATTAAGAAGAGTGCATCGAAGTAGGCAACACTTACTATGTCTCAAGAAAAAAAACATTGTTTTAAAGATTGAAAAAGTTTTGGTGACAAAAAAAAAGAAGAAAACCCTACTAAGCAAGAAAAAGTGAGGAAAAAAGCAATTAGGTGTTCAACCCCAGTACCATGCGTCATACAAAAAGCTTCTAAAGATAAACATCAAACCGCCAGCAAGAAAACAATATACCAAAAATTTACAATTAGATCATGGAGGAAATCTATCAATTAACTCAAATGATAGTAATGAGCAAATGAACTCTATCTTTTCTGAAAATCAAACATAGATTCAAAAGTTCGACTTCTAATTTTCTCCAAACTAAGACATAGCATCACTTGAGAGAACCATTGTGTCAAAATGGGAGCCGATGTATCCTTCCACTTCAACGAAATGGCTCTCCTAGCTATCAATGTAACAAATGCAATAACATGTTGGTCAGACAAAGAAATACCGTGGATATTTTGAGGAATTATTCCAAAGAGCACAGTTAATTTGTTAGGTTGTAAATTAATGTTAAGTGCTTTAGAAATTGTAGAAAAAACTGACTTCCAGAACCTTTCCAGTACAGAACAGGACCAAAACATGTGTGTCAGTGTAGCTGTCTCAGTTTTGCATCTATCGCAATAACTATCAACATAGGAAACATTTTAAACAATCTCTCCTTCATCAAACAGTAATGATGTGCAATTTTAAATTGAATCAGTGAATGACTAGCACAGATCAAAGAGGAGTTAACTAACTTCAGAATCTGTGTCCAGTCTTCCATCATAAAGTCAAATTAAGTTCCTTTTCCCAATCTTGTTTAATCTTAAATAAAGGATGCTTATCCCATTGTAATAGTAAATTATAAATTCTTCCAATGGAACCCTTCATCAAAGGGTTCTGTGCCACTTCCACTGGCGAGTCCAGGTCCAAATTGGCAGGCTTGAGACGATTGACAGAAACACTCTCCGGGATACCTCCAAAGTCCGGGCTAAAAAAACTTATCCCCTGCTTCCAACATGTGGAACAGACCATCATAAGGCGGCCGAAGAGGACCCCGATTCAGCATGATACACAAACACATATTTCACCTCCCGCAGACCTGTCAACAGGTGCAACCACAACAGGCCATGCTGCGTCGTGGGCACTGGAGCAAAAGTTTTGGCACTGTCATAAAAGACAACTGCTGCTGTGAAGCAGACCACGGGACCATGGACGTTGGGAGAAACTCTCCCAGCACCTGCAGGGGTTGCCTGAAAACAAGCTCCACAGAAGGGGATTGAATGTTGTCCTTAGGGGCCATCCTCAGGCCCAACATGACCCACAGCAGTCTGTCCACCCATCAACCATCACTGAGGCACGCACAGAGGGTGCTTTCATTGAATGGTGGAACCTATCGCACAGACCGTTGACCTGAGGGTGAGAAGCCGTGGTCTGGTGCTGTTTTGACCTCAGATCACAGGCAACCGCACACCAAAGCTCTGACAGTCTGGGTGAAGTTTATATAATGAAATTAAGGAGTCCCTACAAAGTACATATATATCATCATATACAACCCTGCGATTAACTTTGCTGTGGGTATACTCAGCAAATCTATAGAATAGTAACTGTAACAGGATCAATGAAAGATCAACTAGAGTGCAGAAGACAACAAACTGTTCAAATGCAAATATAAATAGTAATAAATAACAAGTGCATGAGATAACAAGGTAAAGTGTCCTTCAAGTGAGATCATCGGTTGTGGGAACATTTCTATGGATGGGCAATGGAGTGTAGTAATCCCCTTTGTTCAAGACTCTGACAGTTGTAGGGTAGTAACTGTACTTGAACCTGGTGGTGCAAGTCCTGAGGCTCCTGTACTTTTCACCTTTTGCAGGACTTTCTGTTCCAAGGGCATTGGTGTTTCCATACCACGCCATGATCAGTCAGTCAATGCACTCTCCACTAAACATCTATAGAAGTTTGTCAAAGTTTAGATGTCATTCCAAATCTCCATAGACTCCTAAGGAAGTAAGGACGCAGCCATGCTTTCTTCACAATTTCCATTCCCACTTAGTCATCTATTACAAAAAACAAACACTACATTGTTGAATTTATATGCCTCAGTCCCTTATCTGAAACCAAATAGATTCAGTCATAAAGCGATATACTAAAATATTTTGGAACTATAACAGTACCTGTAATCAACTTTGTCATTTACCCTTTTATCATTCTTAAAATCTAGCAGTACCCCTTGTCTCGTGTTATAAATATAGCTTTTCCTGAAATAATTAACTGATATTCAGCAAGCAAGCAAAGATCCCTGGCTGAAGCAAGAAGCCAGGTCAACTTAAATGTACCCAGTTAATATGAATTTGAATGATGCACTTGTATTAGGATTAGGCAGCTTCTCTGGAAAAGTTCCATCAATGACTTTGTATCGTCTGAAAATGGGGGTCTATTTAAATATGAAAATTGTTGAAGAATTAGAATTTGAAATTTATAAATGATAATTCATTCCAGCTGTGTTACTCTTGTTGAAAAAATAATTATCAGTACAATCAATGTATACATTTAAGAAAATTTGCTATTTTACCTGCATAAGATAGTGCTGGACTAGACAGACCTGCACTCAAGCATGGAAAATTCCTGCAGAGCCTTTCTATGCCTACAGTGAAATGTATATTTTTAGCATTGACTTTGCAACATTGTATTTGTATTTCTGAAGCGCCTTGTTACAGTATTCGGAAGCAAAGTGTTTAAATTACTGTTAATTAAGGTCAATGCCGCTGATGTGTGGGCAGCATGATGGTTATCGCGTGCAAGTAAAAATGTTACAAAGAAGTAACTACCAATTATATACATCTTTCATCTGCCACAAGGAGAATTCCTTGTTTTAACCTCCATCCTAGTGTACAGTTATGAACTCCTCAGACAAAACCTAGCAAATAGAATATAAGGACATTTCTTCAAAACTACTTGAATTACATGCTTGCATTCCAGGGCAAGGCTTGAATCAAGAACCTTTAGGTTCAGAAAACATTACAAATCTTTACTAAGTGAATAAAAGTAAAGATTATTAACTTCAGTGCCATCTTTTTTGGTATTTATTCCTCGAAGTGTTCTACTCTGTAATCCGTCTTCTTTTGCATTATATCCACCTACTCCAGTTATGGAGATTACCAAGGACTCTGGCTGTCAAAATCCCTGGAATTTTTTTTATGGCCTTAAGTCCTGGTTCATGTGTTGCCAATCTGTCTTTGCTTTAGCACTTGACATCCATATCTCAAGGCCCATGTTGCTTTCAGGTTCACTACACTTCATACATCTCCTTCAAAAACCATAGCTGGCTCTTCTCTCTCTGTCCAGTGAATATGGAACTTAAATCCAGAGATTTATAAAAATCAATACTTCATTCCGTCAGCAAATCACAATTGTATCAAAACAGTCATCAGAGCATCATCCCCAGATTTGCTCCTGTTTGATATTTAATTTTGGTCACAAGTTCTGTCATATTCAAGGATATTGCCATATTATAGTTCATTCATTGTGTATCTCAGCCTAGTTTTTGTCTCAGATTGTGCTGGGGCAAAGTTACTGAGTAAAATAAAGTTACTTTGTAAGCCACTGAAATGTACCGAGTGCTGTAAAAATGTTTGAACACAGATGAGCTCTGATTTATTTTATTTAGCAATACAGTGTGGAATAGGCCCTTCCAGCCCTTTGAACCACACTGCTCCAGCACCCCTCGACAACCCCAATTAACCCTAACCTAATCACCGGACAAGTTACAATGACCAATTAACCGACCTGTTACCTTTGGACCGTGGGAGGAAACCAGAGTTCCTGGGGAAAACTCATGGCGAGGGTGTTCAGAGACTCCTTACAGAGGATACCGAAGTTGAAATCCGAACTCCGATGCCCCGAGCAGTAATAGCATTGCATGAACTGCTTTGTTACCATGACACTGATCCATCCCATCATGGGGTAGTAGCTGATATTGTGAGATCGTGCACTCAGTGGCCACTTTATTAGGTACCTCCTGTACCTAATAATGTGGCCACTGACTGCACATCAACGGTCTTCTGCTGCTGTAGCCCACTCGCTTCAAGTTTCGACATGTTGTACATTCAGAGATGTTTTTCTGCACACCGCAGTAGCAACACATGGTTATTTGAGTTACTGCCACCTTCCAGCTTGAACTAGTCATGCCATTCTCCTCTGACCTCTTGCATTAACAAGGCTTTTTATCCACAGAACTGCCACTCACTGGATTTTGTTTTTGTTTTTTGCACCATTCTCTGTAAACTCCAGAAACTGTTGTGTGTGAAAAATCACGGGACAGCAGCAGTTTCTAAGATACTCAAACTATCCAGTCTGGTACTAGCAATCATTCCAAAGTCAAAATCATTTAGGTCACATGTCTTCTTCATTTTGATGTTTGGTCTGAAAAACAAACTCTTTACCAGATCTGCATGCTTTTATAATTTGAGTTATTGCCATGTGATTGGCTGATTAGATATTCCTATTAACGAGGTGAACATGTTTACCTAATAAAGTGGACACTGAGAGTAGATTGGTATGTTTTGATACATTGACAGAGTTTTTTGTAGCATTTATGCATGGACTGCAAGGATATAACCTGGACCTAAAGTCTTTAGGGTATCCATAGAGATATGTGAAAGAGGTACATATGTAGGTCTTTCTTACCAGATTTAGCAAGGTCAAATCATTCCTGTCGTTAGCAAGGACTCCAGATTCGGTGAGGGCCATGGATAAAAGAATGGCTGGTTACTGTGTCTGGATACAAAAGGCACAAGACCAGAAACATCCCATTTGTCTGTGATGTTGAGCTAGGTAACAAGAAAGTAATGATATTTAGAATTACAGGAGCTCAGGAAACTAAAATGCAGGACCTCAAGGGTAGTGATCTCTGAATTATTCCTGGTGCCATGTGCTATTGAGTCCAGGAATAGAAAGACAGGCGTGAAAGAAGAGGTGGTGCCGGGGGGGGGGGGTGCAAGATTCGCGATTATTGAGATCTCTTCTAGGATAGACATGAACTATACAAAAGGGATGGGTTGACCTTGATCCAGAGGGAGATCCTAGTGGGGAAAGTTGCTTTTGCCATCAAGGAAGGTTTAGGCTAGGAGGCTAGGTAGGCCGAGTGCAAAGGGCCTGGATGGCATGGAATTTGTGTGGTGTGTCCAAGATAGTTTCATCATGCGATATACAGAGAAACCTCCTCAGGAGGGAGCAATGCTGGACCTCCTCCAGGGGAATGAGCTGGATCAAGTAACTGAAGTAGCAGTTGAGGATAGTTTGGGCCCGGTGACCGCAATTTTGCTAGTTCTAAATAGTTATAGAAAAAAAGATGGAACAGGTCCACAGGTGAAATTCCTGAATTGAAGCAGGGCCAAGTTTGAGGGCGTTATGTAGGGTCTAGCAATCATCTTTTGCGTGACTCCAAGGAAGAGTTGGCAAGTAGGAGGCTTTTAAAATGGTCAAAGAATTTGAAGATAGATGTTCCTTTTAGGATGAAGTTTAGACATACCAAGTTGAGGGAACCCTGGTTGACGAAAGTACGAAGGGTCTAATAAGGAAAATAGAAGGAACTATACTTGTGTTTAGGCAGCAGGATACAAATTAATCCTTTGATAAATACAAAATGCATTCTTAAGAAGGAATTCAGAAGGGCAAAAAGAGGGTTTTGGCAGGCAGGGTTAAAGGTATTCACAAGAGGTTCTTCAGTAATGTTAACAGTAAAAGGATGACTAGGGGAAGACTAGGTCCTCTTAAAGACAATGAGGGCTGGCTACATGTGGAACCGCAGGAGTAGCAGAAATTTTGAATGTCTATATCTCTTCAGTGTTTAGTAAGGAAAATATCATGGATGCCAAAGAAATAAGGGTAATAATTAGTGAGTCTTGGTTATGAAGAAGGAGATATTTGCAAACACCAAGTATATTAGGATGGGCATATCTCCAGTGCTTACTAAATTTTGTAGTTAAGTTTTTAAAGAGCATCTCAAAAGAAGAATCTAGAGAATGAGGCAGTGGACTAGTCAGAAACATAGCACCATGGAGCTTAAATATGTTACAAAGGAGAGTGATGGAATCATTGAGATAGTGTGAATTCAATGGATTAACCACTGAAGCTTCCCGCAATCCCTTGTCCTACAAATGTCAATCAAATTTAGTGATAGGACACTCATTGCCCGTAACAGAAGATTTTATGGATGAAATAGTATATCTAGGTTTGCTCTCCAAAGGTGCTGAGGAAGTGTTGCATTATCAGAAATGTTTTGTTTTAATGAGATATGGTCCTGTGGTCCACAGCAGCCAAGCTGGCATATGTTGTGAAATTGACAGTACCATGGGAAGATGGTGTCGAAGAAGCTTATGAGAGGAAAAAGACCAAGTACTCTGAACTGGCAACTGAAGCTGCCCAGAATGGCTGGAAGACCAAGATCTTCCTGTAGAAGTGGGATGCAGGGGATTCGTTGCTACATCTACAACCAGTCTATTGAAGAAGATGGGGGTGAGGGGTCATTCCCTCCAACAAGCAATCAAGTCCTTGTCAAATGCAGCAGAAGAAAGCAGCAATTGGATTTGGATTAAAAGGAAAGACAACAACTGGGCTGCAAGATGAAGACAGGAGGGTATGGAACTGAGGGTGGTGTATCTGGGATGTCAGGTAGCACCATTGAGCCCTCTGGAGACGTCGTGGGCTTAACAACAAAAAGTCAAAGAAGGAGGGTGCCCACCTGATGACCCCAATGACGTACCTACCCTCCCTCCTTGTCACCACTCCAAGCCCACTGCCAACATCGAGAGTGCCGACTTACCATAGGGATTGAAACATCAAGTCCTAGTAGCGCTACTACTTAATATAAAAGCCTGCTTGTTTGTTCTCATAAATGCTAAAGATCTCATTGTGCTCATTGCCATTATTTATTTCACAACTAACCTCAGTAAAATCAGTTTATAGATATTGGTCCTCAACAATCCTATGAGCAATTTAGTGTTTGTGGAGCATTTTAAGATTGTCCCCTTATCTGATTTATACCAGTGCAATTCTCTGCCAGTTTTTAATAACTTGTCCCTTTAATTTGCAGCTGAATAAAAAATTAAAGTTAGCTAATTGCAGTAATAAATTAAGTTTATAAGGCTTCACATATTTAATTTCCAACATATTGGGAGAAGCAGGGTATTTTCAAATTCATTGAATTAATTGCCTTTTCTAAGCTGGACAGATTGAGCAGCAGAGGGAAAAATACATGCCTGAGCCTGTTTTAAATCAGTTTAATAAAATCTGTTTCATGTTTAGATAGGCTGAGGAGGGCAGATTCAGCCTCTGGCTGCAAACTTCCTCGTTGTTGTAGTTTTTGCCCATTTACTCCTTGCTTTTCTGTTACTGGAAGACTAGTATCATATTCTTCCTTTATCCATCTATTCTTTTACCCACAGTGCCTTGAAAAAGTATTCAGCCCCCACAACTATTTTCACATTTTACTGTCTCATATTCCAAATTTAAAATATATTGACATCAGATTTTTGAACTAATCTTCAAAATATTATGCACCATATCAAAGTAAAATAAAAATTCCAAAAGCTGTCAACAATTTACTAAAAATTAAGAACCTGTAACAACGCAAGTGGGTCTGAACACAACTGCAGACAGAGATAACAACAGTGTTGGTCAAATGACTTCAAACTTTACTTCAACAGTCAGAAGCACTCAGTACAACTATCTTGTCACATTCACATGTTCAGGTTCCAACTGTACAGGCAACTCAAGAGTTCACAGAGAAAATAACAAAAAGGCTTTGGATAAGCTGTCTGACAAGATCCGAGGCTTCAGGAGAAAAATCAGGCAATCAGTCCACATATCAAAAGGGGTGTCTCCACAAGCTAGATCCCATGTAAGTCTTTTCTCAGTACCAACACAGGCAAGTAATTTCACAGAGAATGACTAACAGTTGTTTCTGACAAGCAGAGTAAATATCAAGACAACGCAACTGGTAGATGAAACCACCAGCCTTAAACACCTCTCAATCAGTCTCAGGTGTGTCTCATAATCCCATAGAGATTCCACCTAGTGATGAGGGATGAGCATCTCTGCCCAAACAGGTAACAGCATTGTCGTAGGAATTATCAGTGCCCCCTGTTGGAAACCTCGGGTGTTACAGAACCAAAATTGAGAGGCTGAAAATGTTTTCATTCCCTTTGTAATTATTACACGAGCTTTCCTCATATGCAATATTTGTATTACCTTACCAACTCACTCAATTTGTTGATGTAGAAAATTGGAGGATCATCTTCTTTCAATGAATTCATAAGAATAAACAAATATCCCATCTCTCTGTAAGGTCCAACAGTATGGTGGATTTTCAGTATGGTGAAGTTCATGGCTCCACAATCTCCGAGGCCTTGCATAAAAAGGATATATATAGAAGAGTGGCAAGGAAGAAGGGTACAAAACCATTTCAAAGACACTAAACATACCTCTGAGCTCAGTGTAGTCCATCGCAAAAAATAAGGAAGAAATATGAAACCACAGCCACATTGCTTAAGTCAGGACACCCCCCCCCCCCCACCAAAACTTAGTTTCCGGAGAGGAATGGCACTTGTAAGAAAGCCGACTGTGATGCTTAAGTCAATGGCTGCAACGGGAGGTGAAGTTCATGGCTCCGCAATCTCCAAGGCATTGCATAAAAAGGGTGTGTGTGTGTATATGTGTGTGTATATATATATATATATATATATATATATATATCAAGGAAGAAGCCCTGGCTAAAGACTTTGAAAAGCATTATTTAGAAGATACTGCAAAGATGTGGAAGGTCTTGTGGTTGGATGAGACTAAAGTGGAACATTTTGGCTTCAACCATAAGCTGTACATGTGGTGTAAATCGAATACTGTGCATCAGCCAGATAATAGTATCGCCACTGTGAAGTGTGGTGGAGGAAGTATTATGCTGAGGGGATGCTTTTCAGCAGCAGGGACTGGAAATCTGGTCAGTATTGGTGGGAAGATGAATGTTGCTAAATACACAGATTCTGGATTAAAAACCTGCTAGCCTCTGCCAGAAAGCTTAAACAGGGGAGGAAGTTCATTTCTCAGCAGGACAATGACACAAAGCATACTGCCAGGGCAACCATGGAGTGGCTGCAAATGAAGGCCAAATTAAGGTCCAAGTCCTGACCTTAACCCAGTCGAACTTCTCTGGCAAGACCTCAAGATTGCTGTCTACTGCCACTCCCCAACTAACCTGGCACAGCTTGAGCAATTTTGCAAGGAGGAATGGGCAAATCTTGCCCTATCACATCGTGCAAAGCTAATAGCGAATTATCCAACAAGACTACTGGCTGTGATGATTGCAAAAGGTGATTTAACTAAGTACTGAGCAAAATGGAGTGAATACTGACATTATAGTTTTGAACTTTTTCATGCTTTACAATTTTCCCTGTTTTTTGTGAAAAAAAGGAGCACGTGCTTCATAAATAAAACTTCTCAGCTAAGTTGATCAAATCCCTGCTTCTAATATGTGTTTTTGTGAACAAAGGGTTAGGGGCTGAATACTCTTACAAGGCACTGTATATAATTCTGCTTATTTTCTCCCTCCTTTGTGGTTTAGGACTGCTTTCAGTGGTCATATTCTCAAGATGCTCCTAGATATCTGTTGGTGATCTATTCCTGAATAAGAATAACAATGTATCTTTCACCCACTGAAGCTCAATTGCACTGAAAATTCATGCTTAATTACTTATTGTTTTAATAATACGGTATGAATCAATAATGATATTTCAATAGGAAGCATTTTTAACATGAACTAATTTAAGGATCTTTCAGATAAAGTAGTTCTGAAGTAGAAACATAGAAACATAAAAATCTACGGCACATTACAGGCCCTTCGGCCCACAATATTGTGCCAGCCATGTAACCTACTCTAGAAACTGCCTAGAATTTCACTACCACCGAGCCCTCTATTTTTCTAAGCTTCATGTACCTATCTAAGCGTCTCTTAAAATACCTTATTGTATCTGCCTCTACCACTGTCACTGGCAGTGCATTCCACACACCTGTGTGAAAAACCTATCTCTGACAACCCCTTGTCCTTACTTCTAAGCATCTTAAAACTATGCCCCCTCACATTAACCATTTGAGTCCTGGGCAAAAGCCCCCAGCAATCCAAACGATCAATTAGTTTACATTTTCAGTGTTTTGTCAGTTTAATTTCTTACATCATTGTGTTTGCAGGGGTAGTTTATCATCATACGGTATGTGTAATTTTGAATTAATTAAGTCTGGATGGTTAGAAGTTATTGTTCATTTTTTCAGTGGACGTTTCCATCTAGTTCAAAACTCCATTCTGGAGACTTGTGCATCAAATCTGGGGAAGTGATATGGTGCATGACTGTCTTTTAGATATTACACTAAATTCTGTTTTCCTCTTGAGAATGAATAAGGTTCCATGGCTTAAAATGGAAAACAAAACTTCAGTTAGATGTGGTAGGAAGTAAAGGACTACTGATCCTAACTGTACAAAGATGAAAAATAGATATTCCCTTGACCAGTTCCTGTGAGAAATCTGTCAAGGGTTGTTGGCTTCTCTTGCCAAACCTGTCAGTCAGTGTTATTAATACTTCAGGGAATGTGACCAAATTTAAGCCTGCTGACTGGATTACACTGAGTCCATGGTCATTCCTGATCACACCTACGGTAGACTCTGTTGTGTATTTAATATTTCAGTAATATTGTAAATATATTGTTTGGTTAAGCATTCTTTATTGTTTTCATAATTCATTATGAACTATATATAAAAGTATATGAATGAGATACATCATTACCCCACAACATCATAAGAGCATGCCTCACAAAATGAAAAAACTAGGAATACAAGCGATATCCCCGGGCGTCCTGTGTTTTTCACTTGATCAGTTTTTGGAATTACAAAACAAGACAGTGGAGATAAGTAAGGTTAAAACAAACCCACAAGAACTACCTATCAATACATTTCATCCATTTTCTGCCGTTTTTTAATCTTTGCAAGAGGAGAGAGACAGTTGACTTAAAAAATAAGTTCAGCACATTCCTCTTTGGAAAAGGAAACAGGGATGGTGAAGTTTTTAAAAAGGCAGAAAATGGACGAAATTTATCGGTTCATAAGCAGTGAGTACTGCATGAAAATAATAATTTTTTAAAAAAGCAGAAATGGCTGGCTACATTGGAAAGCTAGATATTTTCAATTGCACGGCAGCTGATGTATAGTGAGCAAATTTTAAAGCAAATGGAATAGCCAATGAGAAGCCAGTGATACTAAATGTAATTGGTGGAAGGGCATAGTGTTTGCTTATTGTACGACTCCAAACTCCGAAGAAATTGTCAGAGCATTCTTAGTTCAGTGATGGGCTTAATGAAGCAGTGAGAGATCATTTAGGTTTTGGAGTCTTGCAAGAAAACATTCAAAAATAGCCCTTAACTGAAGCACAACTCACATTTAAAAGAGCAGTTGAAATCACTGTATCAATAGAAACAGCAGCCAGAGACACAATTGAGTTGCAGTAGGGAAAGGAAAAGAGTGTGAACAAAATTACAACATCTCAACAAAAACCTACCTGGCTGAAAAAATTGTTACTGTTATGGTAGGGGCTCAAATACAGCAGACTAATGCAGATTTAAAGGCAAAAACTGCTGAAAATGCAACGAAGTAGGAAACATAGAGTATTGTTATGACATTTTCCAGCTGGTTGGAAATGATCCAAAGGAGCATGGAAGTATGTGATTGTGTTGTTAATTGGCCACCCTTTGGTATCAATTGGTGACATCCTGCTCTTTGACATTTTGCCGAACACTAAGTAACCAGCTGCAGCCTCCTGCTTGTTTCAGTAAACAGATAAGAGCCATGCAGGTGAAATCTATGAGTTCAAATAGCCTGTGTTCAGGTTGGGAGAAGAATGAATGAATGAATGAATGAGGACATTCTTCTTTCCCTCATCTACCAAAGCCCAAATCCAATCTAATATACTTCCAAAGCTAATCATTGTTAAACATTAGATGCTGACAGGGATTTAATAGGCTGAATGGTCATCTATACTGTAGCATGTTTCTACAAAATGTTCACGTGCTTCCTTTGATCATAAAAAAATCATTGCAAATATCAAAAGTGTTGATAATGGGCAGTTTTACTGGCAGTGTCATTCAGACAGAACAGAGTTCTGGACTGAAATGGATCTGGTGTAAGTCTGTGATTTTTCTGAGTGGTAGTTGCTGCCATAGCTTTTACTGTGCTGCAGTGCTGAAGAAATTCAGCCCAGCAGTGAAGTCCAGTCTTGCAAGGATGGGATATCAAATCCATGCCAAGTCAAACAAAGTGCAGGATCTGAAACTTCATTAATTTCAATGGGATTTTCAATTTTTTTGAATAGAGAAGGTAAGCTTTTTGATGAAGTCTAAATTCAACAAAGTACATTCCTTATAATGACATGGTAAGGTTCACTTTAAATGCATAAGTTTGCGAAAATCAAACCTTCCTACATGAATATAAATCATACATAGAGTACATTTAATATAAATTACATAGAAATCTTCTTACATTTATATCAAATAAATTTCAGATGCCGGAAATCTGATCTGTGGAAAGGGAAACAAGGTTAAAGTGTCTGGTCAAAGATCCCTCATCAGAACAAGAAAAGAGAAAAATAAAAGGCAATATCAGGTTGCAGACTTAAAATGGTGGGAGGAATGGATGGACAAGGCGAGGCCAGGGTTACCAGGGCGATGAGTTATAGTCATTCAGTTGACTTGTCTGTGAATTAAAGCAATTTCTTCAATCTCTTCCCCAGTTCTGAAGAAGAACCTTCAACCTGAGATATTAATTTGGTTCTTTGTTCCGCAGGATCTACCTGACTTGTTGAGTGCTTCCAGAGGTTTCTGTTTTGACTAGTTCTTACACATACAATGATTGATCCACAGTACATTATGTAACTATGGATCATTTATATGCAGTCATCTGGTACATGTAAGTATACATAGGCCTGGAGTAGTGAGATCATCAGCATTCACAATAATAGAACATAGAACAAAGAACAGTACAGCACGGGCAGGCCATTTGGCCCATAATGCCGTGCCGAACCAGTTAAAAAGCAAATTAAAAACACCCAACCACTAATCCCTCCTACCTACACAATGCCCATATCCCTCCACCTTCCTTATATCCATCTGCATACCTAAACATTTCTTACAAGCCTCTCATGTATTTGCCTCTACCACCATACAAGGCAGCACAATCCAGGTATCCACCACTCTCTGAGTGAAATACCTACTCCTCACACCCCCCTTGAACCAAGCCTCTCTCACCTTCAATGCATGGCCTCTGGTATTAATTAGACATTTCCACCCTGGAAAACAGATACTCCCTGTCTACTCTGTCTATGCCCATCATCACCCCACTAAGGAAGGATGTTGAAGCTTTGGAGAGGGTGCAGAAGAAGTTTACCAGGATGCTGCCTGGTTTAGAGGGCATGTGCTATCATAAGAGGCTGGATAAACTTGGTTTATTTTCTCTGGAGCGGCAGAGGCTGAGCAAGGAGATCTGATAGAGGTTTATAAGATTATGAGAGGCAATCCCTGCTGCTCTAGAGAAAATAACCCAAGTTTATCCAACCTTTCATGATAGCACATGCCCTCTGAACCAGGCAGCATCCTGGTAAACCTCTTCTGCACCCTCTCCAAAGCTATGTAGCCACTTTCGAGGAGCTATGAACTTGGATCCCAAGATCTCTCTGCCTAGTAACGTGTCCTTAACAGTGTACTGCCCTACCAAGGTGCAAAACCTCACATTTATCTGGATTAAACTCTATCAGTCATTTCTCTGCCCATATCAGCAACTGATCTACATTGTGCTGTATTTTTTTGCCAGTCTTCTATACTATCCACAACTCCACCAATCTTAGTATTATCCACAAGGTTACTAACTCAGCCATCTACATTTTCATCTAGGTTATTTACAGTATATACATCACTACATGCAGAGGTTCCAGCACAGATCCCTGCGGAATACCACTAACTACAGACCTCCAGCTCGAATAAGTCCCTTCAAATTCTACCCTCTGTCTTCTGTGCACAAGTCAGTTCTGAATCCAAACAGCCAATTTGCCATGGACCCCACGCATCTTAATCTTCTGGATTAGCCTCCCATGAGAGACTTTGTCAAACACCTTTCTAAAATCTATGCAGACAGCATCCTCTGTCCTACCCTACCCAAACTATCTCCATCACCTTGTCAGAAAACTCAGTCAAATTGGTAAGACACAAACTGCCCCACACAAAACCATGCTGGCTTTCCCCAATTGGGCCATGAGTTTCCAAATGCTCATATACCCTATCCCTAAAAAATTTCCCTGCAACTGATGTGGGGCTCGCTGGTCTATAGTTCCCAGGGTTTTCCCTTGTTCCCTCCTTAAGCAGAGGTACATTAGTCACTAGTCAGTCCTCCAGGACCTCGTCTGTGACTAGAGAGGACACGAAGAAACTGGTCAAGGCCCCAGTAATCTCATTTCTTCCCTCCTTCAATACATGTGATAAATCCCATCAGGCCCTGAGGACTTATCCACCTTAATACTCCTTAAAAGGCCCAAACTTCCTCCTCCTTGGCCTCTAAATGCCCTAAGATACTTAGCAGTGGTCTCCTGGTCCTCCATATCCTTTTCCTTAGTAAATACCGAAGCAAAGTATGAATTAAGTACCTTACTCACATTCTCCACACCGAAACAAATGTTTCCCACCCCCACCATTTATCCTTGAGTGGTCCCACCCTCTCCCTAGTTAACCTCTTGCTCTTGATGTACGTATAGAATGCTTTGGGATTCACCTTATTTCTACATGCCAAGGACTTCTCATGGCCCTTCCTGACTTTCCTAATTCCCTTCTTGTGTTCTTTTCTAGCTTCTTTATAATCCTCATGTGCTCCATTTGACCCCAACTTTCAAAGCTTTACACACTTGTCCTTTTTCTTCTTGATTAAATTCTTCACCTCTTTGGACAACCAAAGTTCTCCTATCTTTCCATCCCCATCCTTCCTTCTAACAGAAACATACCTTTTTTGTGCTCTATGTAATTGGGCTTTAAACACCTTCCTCATATCTGATGTGGTGTTGCCATAAAAGAGGTGTTCCCAAATAACTCTGGATTTTATGGAAAACATTTCCTCCACTCCCGCTGCTGTCTGTAGTTCCCACTACTATCTGTAAGGAATTTGTATATTCTTCCTATAACCACGTGGATTTCCTCCCACCTTCCAAAGGCATATGGTTAGAATTAGTAAACGGTAGTGCCAGAAGTGTGGCAACATATGCAGTCTGCTTCAGCATGATCCCTGAACTGTCCCACTACAATCCTTGAATTGCATTGGTCATTGAAGTAAAAACACATTCATTTGTACAGTATGTTTCAATGTACATGCGACAAATAAAGCTAAAGCTAAGGTAATCCTAGAGTCCTTTAATCCTATGATTTAGACCATGACCTTCAATTCCAGTAAAGTTGAAGGAATCTTAGAATAAAAAATGCCTTGGAGAAAATGAAGCTTGAAGGTATTTTTCTCCAGCTGAAGAAATGACCAGTGGGATCTACATCTTTTTACTAACAATTGAGGGAAACTCTGAGAACGACCAATTAGATTAGATTATGAGGACACGCGGTCCTCTTTTATTGTCATTTAGTAATGCATGCATTGGGAAATGATACAATATTCCTCCAGTGTGATATCACAGAAACACAAGACAGACCAAGATTGAAAAACTGACAGAAACCACATAATTATAACATATAGTTACAACAGTGCAAGCAATACCGTAACTTGATGAAGAACAGGCCATGGGCACGGTAAAAAATGTCTCAAAGTCTCTCGAAAGTCCCAACATCTCACGCAGACGGTGGAAGGAAGAAAACTTTCCCTGCCATGAGCTTCCAGCACCGCAAACTTGTCGATGCAGCATCCTGGAAGCACCCGACCACAGTCCGACTCTCAGTCCGTCCGAAAATTTCGAACCTCCAACCAGCCCTCCAACACCGAGAACCGAGCACTATCTCTGCCGAGCACTTCGATCCCAGCCCCGGCCGCCAAGCAACAGGCAAAGCCAAGGATTTGGGGCCTTCCCCTCAGGAGATTCTCGATTACACAGTAGCAGCTGCAGCGAAGTGGGCATTTCGGAAGTTTCTCGAGATGTTCCTCCGTGCTTCTTACGTCTGTCTCCATCAAATCAATTAGGAGTTAAATTAATTATTCCTTAAGTTAATGTGCACAAAAGCTATCTTTTCTCAAGCGAAGACAAATAGTTTCCTCCATCCTAGAGTCAGGTAACAACAGTGTCCGTTTAAAAATAACAGTATCTGTTAGCACAAAACCTTTGGACCACCATCAGAAATAAGTGGTTTTATATTAATAATTATATCCTTAAGTGAAATGTTGCATTTCTTACAACATCAATGTTTCTGTTCTGTCTCAAAAAATGTATTCTAGGCTAAAATCCTCACAAGCCCTTTGCCTGCAGAGAGCCTCAGCTGTACATGCCCTTTCATATAGTTTAGTGTCGTCCACTGATGTGACGAAGCCACCAACAACAGCCTCAAGGTAATGACTAAGGGGAAGCGTCCTGTGGAGCTCTGCCAGCCATTGCTCCCACCTTGAGTCATACCTATCTGCTATCATCTTTGCTTTTGATTATCTCTACCAAGTAATTGCTATTATTTTGCAATCTAATTTGGAAATCTTTACATTCCTAAAGCTTTCCTCTAGGTACATTGTCAAATGCATTCTAAGGTCTGGCTGGACATTTGATACCTTCAGACATGGTGACTTTTTTGAAGGAAGTCAGTACATTTGTGGGTCACAATTTCTTTGACAGCCTCAAACAAAAAATGGACATTTTACTTTACACACTATTGGTTTGTGTTTCTGGATCACAGGCATTCATAGAATTAGCTGCTTACAAAGTGCATTGTTTTCACCATATGGCAATATTAGCTGAAATGACATGGCCTTTTCTCATCTACATTGTGCTCATTATTGTAAACTGTTTCCATTCAGTTTGTTACCTATTTCAACACCTAATTCAACCCTTAGGATCACATCCAGCATGATCAAGATCTTCCCTCAATAAAGGACTACCATGACAATTAAAATCCAGCCAATTTCTTAGATCACTAGCTTTATTTCAAGAGATCCAAATACTGCAAACGGCAATCTGCTGGAAGAAGTCAGTGGAACAAGCAGCACCTATAGAAGCAAAAGGATCTTCAACATTTTGGGTTCAGACCCTGCATCAGGACTGGGAGTGTCGAGGGAAGATAGTCTGTCTATAGGACTCAGGGGGAGGAGTTGTGATGGAGGATAGTAGGTATAGGTGGAACTGGAAGGGGTGGGTGTGGTGGGGGGAATCGTGGGCAGATGGATTCAAGTGGGGAGGCAGAAGGCTGAGTGTTTAGACAGAGGCTGGTGGATGATAGGTGGAGCCGGATAGGGGAGGGCTGATCTGCAGATGGACCCCGGGTAATGAAGAGGAAAGGAGAAGTGAACCACATGCATGTCACCACATACAACCCTGAGGTACTTCTTCTATGGGCATACTTGGCTAATCTATAAAACAGTAACTGTAAACAGGATCAAGGGACAACAAAGTGTGCAAATGCAAATATAAATAAATAGCGAGCATGAAATAACAAGATAATGAGTCCTCAAAGTGAGACCATCAATTATGGGAACATCAGAAGTAGAAAGAGTGTAGTTGCCCCTTTTGTTCAGGAGCCTGGTGGTTGAGGGGTAGTAACTGTTCTTGAACCTGGTGGTGAGAGTCCTGAGGCATTTGTACCTTCTACCTGATGGCGGCAGTGAGATCATTAGAGATGCCAATGAGAAATTCAAGTCTAAGCATCATGAGTACATGGAATCTACCCCACAAACTCTCAACCCTCCCATCTCATAAGGCAGTTTCTGACCCAATTATGGTAAAGACTATGGGTCCCACATTGGTCTCACCGGTCCCCTCAGCATGGTGGAAACAAATCATCTGGATCCCATGGGACCACCTTTAGAATCAGAATCACTGGCATGTGTCGTGGCATTTGTTAATTTAGCAGCAGCAGTTCAATGCAATACATAATATAGAAAAGAGAGAAAAAAATAATTAATAAATAAATCAATTACAGTATGCGTATATTGAATAGATTAAAAATCATGCAAAAATAGAAATAATATATATTTAAAAAGCAAGGTAGTATACAAGGGTCCAATGTCCATTTAGGAATCGGATGGCAGTGGGGAAGAAGTTGTTCCTGAATCGCTGAGAGTGTGCCTTCAGGCTTCTGTACCTCCTACCTGATGGTAACAGTGAAAAAAGGGCATGCCACAAGTCTGGAGGTCCTTAATAATGGACGCTGCCTTTCTGGGACACCGCTCCTTGAAGGCATCCTGGGCCCAGCAACTAATTTGATAAACATTCTTGAAATAATGTATTATCTGATTTAATTGCATGAACAAGCCAGAAACTTTAAAATGCCTCAACATAAAACTTGATTCTAGTCCTTCTCATGAAAGGCACTGATTCTCTGTGGAATATTATGAGGAATATTGGAGAACTTTACAATTAAATGTCACATTTACATTCTTAAATGGCAAATATAATAGGTATTTAGTTGAAGCACAAATGAATTTTTGTAAATTCATAAGCTTCCTCCTGAAAAGTAATGTTCCAGTATATCCTGAGCATGAAAATGCAGCAGTCAAAATAATATTAAAACTCTAAAATAAAATGGTTCTACACAAGGATTGGCACATTGTTGATGTACATGCTGGTTTTGTGTCAATCCTTCAACTGACAAAAGTTTATCATGCATGAAAAGCTCAAGAGTGCACCAAGATCTTTACTGATAAGATCCATTGTCGAGCTTAAGAAAATATATTTTTGGGTGGATTTGGTAATTGAGGAAGAAGAGATAACCGGGGAATGGACAGAGGATAACAAAGAAAGAGTCTGTGGGAAATGCATGTGAAAGGGATACCGTGAGTTATGGGGAGAGGCTTCTGGAGAGTGGGAGGTTTGATGACAAATAATCAGTGGAATTTTTGCAATAAGACAGAGAAGGCGACTGAAATGCCAATGGACATCGGTAGGGACAGGGGTGAGAAAAATAAAGGAGCAAAATAGGTTCATCAGCCACACTGTCATCAGCAGCATACAAACCCACCTTTTCTGAGCTGATACTTTGTGCAGGATGTAATAAAATTATATAGCTGGTCAGGTCCTCTAGTAATCTCCATTCCAGCATCTGCAGTCTCTTGTATTACTAATAAAATAATACTTTAATTTTTACTCTGAAGAAATGTTACAGAGAGACTAATCAGGGTGTCCAGATCAGTCACCAGAGGATATATTTCAATGGTCTTCCATGAATTGACCAAACTGGCCATGAATATGCAGGATTAAGTTCATAATTTAGAGCATGAAAGAATTATTATGTTATTGAAAAGTCTCAACTCAAGTAAAAGTAGATCATCATTGAAATTCTAGGCTGTTATTGTTTATTTGTTTAGCTTAGGATTTGTTAAATCATCTCCAGCTGTAAATGTAGTTATGTTCAGTACAGGTGCTTATCCTAGACCATGTTAACAGTTAGAACACTAGGTGCTTATTAAATGGAAATCCTTCAAAGCAGCATGTATTCACCATCTCAAGGGAAGTATTGTTATTGCCCAAGTAAGCTTATAACTAATAGCAAAATTCACCATGGGAAATTAACAAAATAAGTTGAGCCTTTGTTTATTTCAATGATCAGTATTAAACAATGAGCTAGAAAGTAGCCTCCTCCTAGTAATATAACATTATGTCTTAAAATGTTATTTATAAGTATATTGGTGCCTTTTCAGCTAGTCCCCTCACACTGAATGATGAATGTATTCATTGCACATCAAAGTATTCCAAATCCACAGCCAACTGAATTGGATTTAATTTTCATTGAAAAGCACCAAATTATACTCGCCACACTTACCGCTGTTTCAACAATGCCAATCAGTACAAAAGTTATATAGGCAGCATAAACAACAATAAATTTATCCAGGAAATCAACAAACACCTAATAATTAGCAACCACCAAGCACCAAAATGCAACAAATGAACAAACTTGAAGTACCACAAAAGCAGGCAAACTGTTCACACAACTTCTGTTTGCAATTTTTTTAAATAAGCAACTTCATTTTTCTAACTCAATGACATGAATAAGAACCAGATTTTTATCAAGTTGCCCTGAATCTACTTTACCATCCAAACTGTGCATGATCCATTGCATCATCTACAAAATAAACATGAACAGGAGAGAATAAGCCTGAAGCAGATCTACAGTTTTACTTGATGCACTACATTTCACTTACTTACCTCCCTTATGTCCAAATGGTATGGTAATATCATTACTCCAAACAAATTCCAAAAAGAGTAACTCATGAATATTAAATAATTTACAACAAAATATGTATATTCTCACAAAGGTGTTGCACAACATAAAATATTTCATTTTAATAGACCTGTGCTACTTCCTGGAACTTGAAGTTATCGTTTGCCTTTGATGAGCTTTATGAAATAAAATGGTGAAATAGATTTGAAATCCACCTCAACAAACAAACTCAATATATTTTCAACTCCTCCACCTCATATTTCATGCAGACTCCCCATCTATTGTGTTAGCATGTTGACTCATTTACAGAATGCACTCTCCATCTGTGTAACAAAAGCCCAATCAATCAGCAATCTGCTCATCAATGTGAAGTTACTTTCCCTTCAAATTCTGAAGTAAATTTTCTGTACTAGAGATGAAGAACATCATGGCATTTTGGGAAAGGACAGACCCCATATTCTCTAAAAACTCCCTAGAGGTCTGGCTGCAGGATTTCAGGGTAAAGAAAACAATGACATCAGGGTCCCTTGTGATCAAATTCACCAGGCAAGAAGATGCTTTGCAGAAGCTATTGTGAATGCAATCATCTCCCTTAAGTAATCCCACAGGCTTGAGGACGGTGGCTTCCATTCCACTTCTGTAACTATTCGGATTGTTGGGTGGATGCTGAAGCTAATGTGGGGTTCCAGTCTCTTTCACAGATGGGGCAGGGAGTGTTTAATGTATGAATGGATGGGTATTTTCACAGACGGTGCATTGCTGTATCTATGCACACCCAACAAATGGACTGAAGTTCTCCAAGGTGTTCCATCTGCTTCTTCTTCATTTTGAATCTCACAAGTTGAAATCTTTTTCGGGGGGGGGGCGCGGTGGAGTTGGTTTGAGAATATCCTCGGAAAGTTTCCTCTGTCTACTTGGTCATCTCTTGCCACAAAGTTTGCAATCAAATGTCTGGGACAGGAATCTTGTAAACCCATCAAGCCAACTAAGTAAAATTTGAAACACCAGAGATCCTACAGATGCTGGAAATCTATGGATGGGAATAAACGGTCAACATTTCGGACCAAGACTATCAGGACTGATGAAGGTCCTCAGCTCAAAATTTCTCTCCATAGATGCTGCCTGACCTGCTGAGTTCCTCCAGCATTTTGTGTGTGCTGTTCCGTAAAGCTTGAGCCTTAATGTCAACATTGGTTCACTAATTTTGTCAGTGGATTTAGAACATTCTGCAGAGACAGTTTTGCTGATATCCCTCCAATGCTTTGAGGCACCAGATGTAGTAATCGGCAAAATACATAGAAGAGCAAAAATCACTATTGCTCTGAAGTGGTGCATGAGGTTTAAGGTCTTGATCTTCAGACACTCTTCTCCTTGGATGCCCTGAGCCTGTAATGATACACTAAACCCAATGGTGAGTATTTGCTTTTGTTGGCAGGTCTCTTGTAAGAAAAGTAATACATGTTATGGACTTACCTTATATTTTATTTTCAGACAAAGTGCAATGGGTTCAGGTTAGTACACTTCCATTGTCCTGCAGATATTAAATGTGTGGTCCACTAATCAATGATGACGTGAAACTCTGACATTTTGCATACGCAAGCATCATCTGCACACTGTAGCTCAGTGACCTGAAGGTGGGCTGACCTTGCATCTGCATCTTACCATTTGTCCTGTCGATCAATTCTATTTTAGTGGGAATCTATTTTAGTGGGAAGCCTTTTAGAAGTGAGGTGCAGCATTGTGCCAACAAAGACTGACAGCTGTCTGCACTGATGTTGGGTCTATTGTTGACTGGCCAATTAAGATCATAACTTACATGGCAGTCATGTCGCAAATGTAAGATGGAGATTGTTGTGTCTGTGCACAGTTATATATATATTAAATAAAACAGGAGATTACTTTAACTGGTGCATTTAGATTGCAGCGAGAGAGAGAGAGAGAACAATGCGCATTTGCAGACAACAGATCAATACGTAGTGCTAAGGAGGATCATTGCTCTAAAAGAAATAAATCCATACATTACACTTCTTCCCCCTTTAGGTTAATGCAACATAACACAGTATATGAATAAAACATTCAATTTCCCTTTCATAAACCCACATTCCAAATAAACATGCTTTCACAATAACAGTCCATAACTAACTTCGAAGTTCTAAAGATTCAGTCTTTTGGGTGGAACTCTTTTTCTTTAGGATAGTGCCTCTGGATCTGTGGAGTGGCAGCAGGTTTGATAGATGTTTTGTAAAAGACAATGTTCTTGGTTGTTATCAGTGACATTATCACTGAGAGTTAAGTCTGGTGACTGTAATATGTCTGTCTTGTTGGGTGCGGTTGACTCAGGAGTATTCTTCGATTAAACATCCAGTATCTGGTCCACCTGACATCTCTATGTCTGATGTCCAGCATCCACTGTGTACATTAGTGATCCAGTTCTTGTAACTATCTGACCTGGTGTCCACTTGTGTTCCTGGTAATCATGCACTAGGACTTCCTGTCCAATCTTGAAGCTCCTTGCTGCTTCACTTGGTAACTGGCCAAACTATTTATTCTGTATTTCCCTCTGGAGGGCTGGTTTCAGGAGGTCAATGCGAGATCTCAGAATCCTGTTCATGAACAACACTGCAGGTGTTTGATTTGTCATCACGTAAACAGTGTTCCAATACACAAAAAGGAAGCTGTCTATCTTATGCTGTAGAGAAATCTTCACCTTGTCCATCACTTTAATGGACCTCTTGAAGGTTTGGATAAACCTTTCAGCTAACCCATTCATTGCTGGGTGGTGGGGTGCTGACTTGAAATGTCTGATGCCATTTTCCTTCATGAATAGATGGAATTCTTCTGACCTGTATTGCGATCCGTTGTCACTCAAAATTTGTTCTGGTAAGCTGCTTCTGGCGAAGATAGTCCTCAGAGCAGAGACAGTCTTTGCTGAGGTGGTTGACTTAATTGGTATAACTTTTGGCCACGTCAAATGAGCATCCACAGGAATCAGGAACATGGAGTCCATGAATGACCCAGCAAAGTCAATATGTACTCTTTGCCATGTTGATAATGGCCACTCCCATGGGTGTAATGGTGCCTGTGGGGGTGCATTTTGAACTTTTTGGCATCTCGAACAGCTTTTGGAAAATCTTCAGTCTGTTTATCTATTCCTGAACACCACATGTAGCTCTTGACAGCACTCAGGTGTCCTTCGTGCAGATTTTCTAACATTCTGGTGCGCAGTTTAGAGGGAACCACAACATGAGATCCACATGTCAGCTTTCTTTGACATACCAATAGTTTGTCTTGTCTCGTTGAGAACTCTGGAAACACAGGGTTACCATGAGCTGGCCATCCTTGCATGGTGATTTCATAGACTTCTGATAATGTCGAGTCATTTCTTGTTTCCCTTTGTATTTCAGAATTTGTTACCAGGAACTGGTCCACCAATGCAAAGTAGAACACCTCTACTGGGTCACAGTATGAAGGTTTTTCTTCTTCAGTTGCCAACAGTGGAAGACGTGACGAGCCATCAGCATTGCTCTGATGTTTGTTTCCTTGAACTCTATGTGATATGAGTGCGCTCCTAGGAATAGTGCCGAACATTATTACCGGGTAGCAGTCATCACTGGAATTCCCTTCCTCGGTTTGAAAATAGACACAAGGGGCAGGTGATCTGTCACTAGCATAAACCTTTGTCCATAGAGGTAGTGGTGTAACTTCTTTATTCCCCATACTAGACTAAGGGTCTCTCAATTGATCTGTGCATAGTTGTGTTCTGCACTTGTCAGTGATCTTGAAGCAAACACAATAAGTCATTCAGATCCATCTTTCATATTCTGTGACAAAATGGCTCCAATGCCCTAAGGAGACACATCCTTCCCAGTCTGATTGGCAGGGATGGGTCATAATGGGTGAACAGTTCATCGGATGTTATTAGTCTCTTTGTTTCCCTGAATATTTTATCATATCTTTCTGACCATTCCCACTTTGCTCCTGTCTGTAATAATGCACTCAATGGATGCAGCCCTGTAGCAATGTTTGGGAGAAACCGATGGTAGTAGTTTACAAGGCCCAAGTATGTCCTGAGTTGTGACATATTTTCTGGTTTGGGTGGCTGTAGCACTGCATCAATCTTCTCTTCTGACTTATGTAAGCCATGCTTGCCAATGACATGCCCACAATATGAGATTTCATTCTTGAAAAACTCACATATCTCTCTCTTTGCACACAGACCACACTCACTCAGCCTGGTAAGTACTTTACAAGGTTCTGGAGGGGCTTTTCAGCACTTTCGCCAGTCTTGATGATGTCATCAAGGTAACATTGTGATCCTGGGACATCTTGGAGCACTTGGTCCATTGTTCTTTGCCATATTGCTGGACCTGATGCAACACCAAAGGCAAGACAATTATACCGGAACAGTCCCTGTGAGTGCTGATTGTGAGGAACTTCCTGCTTGACTCTTCAATCTCCATTTTCAGATAGACTTGTGACAAGTTAATCTTTGAAAACCTCTCCATGCATGCCAAAGATGCAAAAATATCTTCTATTTGTGTCAGGGGATACTCACAGTATGCAGTACCGGGCTGATGCTCACCTTGAAATTCCCACCACGGCTCCGGCCGTCCCTTTCTTGAGCACTTTCAATCACTCCACTCAACCTCGGAGAGAATTCCAGATGCCTCAAAGCTCTGCAATTCAGCATCCACTTTAGGATGTAGTGCGTAAGGCACTGGACACACTTTATCGAATCTTGGTGTTGCTGTTTCATCCAGTTCAATTCTGGTCTTACCTTTGAGCTTAGCAATCCCTTTCTCAAACACCTTCTCATTAGCATTAAGCAGAGGTGCCAACCCCTGGGTAGTGCTACCATTTAGGTTGCCAATACCTGTTGATGCCACACTAAGAGCTTCGATTAAGTGCCAGCCTGTGGATTTATGGACAAAGCTGACCCTATCTCCAACTCCATTTTCAGTTTTACACCAGACACATCTGTTGTGATCCAGACTATATTGTGATTGCTTCAGCTATACAATGCAGTTCTAGGCATGACAGTTCACCTTTGTCAGACTCTATGTTGTCTGATTCTGTTTTACATTCGGTAACTTTATGCACTTGCTTAGTTTTGTATTTGAGACTTTTCCCTCGGTCGTGTTTTTTGTCTGCCTTGCACAGTTTCTCTAAGTGACCTTGTCTGTGACATTTTATGCAGAATTTTTTTTGAACCAAAGTCATTTGCATCATGGGATGATTTGCCACATCAATAACACCTTTGGGTTTTTGCACCATTCAGGGACATTTTGTCCATTTCACATTCTAACCTCCTTTTCAGTAATTCTGCTGCATCCTTTACTGCAGTTTCTAATGATATTGCAATGGTCAATGCCTGTTCTAAGGTTAGGTCACTTTGTGCCAGTAGCCTCGTTTGAGTGCTTAAACTATGCATGCCACATACAAGCCTGTCCTTAATGCATCAGAAAGTCCATCTCTAAAGTCACAGCACTGGGAAAGTTCATGCAGTTCTGCAATGTATTCAGAAAGGCTTTCATCTTTTGACTGGTTTCTTCTGTAAAATCTATCTATCAGCTATTGCCAGCAGTTTAGGGCTCAAGTAATTTTGTAAAGTTGTAACAATTTTGTCGAACATCTTGCTTGATGGTTTTTCAGGGGTTACTAAGTGAGTAAGAGACTATAAATTTTTGGGCCCATTAAGCTAAGAAGTGTAAGGGCTTTCTTTTGCTCCTCCATGTTGTTCACATTACAATAGAGTTCAACCCACTCAATACACAACTCCCAGCCTTCACTATTGCTATCAAATTCATCAACTTTTCCTGCCATGTTATTTTCAATTTAAATTCAGCGTGTCTTTCACTGTTACTCACACATTCCTTTGCTGGCGTCCATGATGGCTTTCTCGTGCCATTTAACTCTTGCTGTTTCATCCAGTAATTTTCAGTGCTGTCCGTGATATTTTCTGACATTCAGATTCATACTCGTTGCCAACTTGTTGTGTCTGTGCACAACTACATATCAATTAAGTAAAAGCAGGCATAGGGGAAGATGGCTTTAACTGGTGTATTCACATTGCAACGAGAGAGAGAGAGAACAGTGCACATACGTAAACAACAGCATATGCGCAGACAACAGATCAATACGTAGTCTAGGGGAATCATTGCTCTAAAGGAAATAGATTTATCCATTACCGAGATGAATATCTGTGAGCATTTCTCCACAAAACTTGCATCCAATGCAATAAATGCTTCAATTATCTCAACTATACAGCAAAGGTGAGCACAGGACTTTTCAATCTCTCTCGACATATGGGACTAGTCCTTCAAACCTATTTGGGGAATCAAGTCAAATAATTAGATTAAAGTAGGCATTTCATATTCAAAAAGCTCCATTTTATGCTGAAAGTTTTTGTAGAATCTGATGAAATAGGTAGCTTGTAAATGTCAACAATAAGCTCAGACTCCCCTGTGCTCCTTCAAAAGCTGCTGCTAGATGTCATAATATAAGATTGTGTCAAATTCTTATTGTTCTGACCTTTGAGTAGCTGCCTATATCTGACAACTGCATCTTTTTTATAAAAAGATAGACAGTTTATTCATTTTCTCTCACAGCTCCTTCCTCACTTCATTCCACTTGCCCAGCTCTTCTTGTCTCTTCTTCTTCGTGGGCTTGTGTCTCTGCACTGGCAGCATCTGCACCAACTCTCCACATTGTTATGCATTCCATTGTGGAACTCATTCCCTAATTCTGACCTTCCCCCTCTGCAGGATAAAATAAAGGAGACAGGGAGGAACTCATCAACTACATGCTGTGGACAGAGCTGAAGAAGCAGATGTTTAAGACCAGCCGTTTGCCCAAAGCACTCTGTTTTAAGGCTTCTGTGGATAGTGTGTCTCATATGTACATGAATCCTTTGAAAAATGCACAATCTGAAAGTTTAGTTACAACTGCAAACAGGAACATTCATCATCTCCACAGGCGGCCACTTGCAAATGAAGAATTAGAATCAGACTCAGCCATATTGTGGCTGACATATGTGGTGAAATTTGTTGTTTTGTAGTGGCAATACTGTGGTGCAATACATGAAAAATTACAGAAGTTTCCTGCAACAATGCTGCGTGCAGCAGTGCTCAATAGTAGGGAGGGCTTTACCCAGGAGGACTGCGGTGTATCAACTACTTTTTGTAGGATTTTTTGTTCAAGGACATTGGTGTGTCCATACCAGACTGTGATGCAGCCAGTCAGTGTATACTCCACGACATATCTATATAAGTGTGTCAACATTTTAGAAGTCATGCTGAATATTTGTAAATTCCTAAGAAAGCAGAGGCACTGTAGTGCTTTCTTCATAACTGTACTTTCATGCTAAGCTCAGGACAGGTCCTCCACTAAGGAATCTAAAGTTGCTGACCGTCTGCATCTCTGCTCTTCCAATGAGGACCGGCTCATGGACCTCTGGTTTCCTCCTCCTGAAGTCATTAACTGCTCCTTTGTCTTGCTGATACTGAGTGAGAGGTTGTTGTTGTGGCACCACTCAGCCAGATTTTCAATCTCCCTCCTATGTGCTGATTTGTCACCACCTTTGATAGGGTCTATGTCAATGGTGTCACCAGCAAATTTGAATATGGCATTGGAGCTGTTTCCTGACTGGAGTCTGCAGTGAGGAAATCAAAGATCCAATTGTAAAAGGAAAAATTGAGGCCAAGGTCTTGAAGGTTAATGATTAGTTTTGAGTGAATGATGGTATTGAATGCCGGGGTGAGTCAATAAAGAGTATTCTGTGGCATGCATCTTTGCTGTCCTGATGTTCCAGGGTTGAGTGAAGAGCCAATGTGATGGTATCTGCTGTGGACCTGTTGCTCCGGCAGGCAAAATAGAGTGAATCCTAGTCACATCTCAGGCAGGAGTTGATATTTCATCACCAAACTCTCAAAACACTTCATCACGGTGGATGTAAATGTTACTGTATGATAGTCATCAAGGCAGGTTACCACGTTCTTCTTGGTCACTGGTATAACTGAAGTCTGCTTGAAGCAGCTGGGTACTTCAAGATCAATGTGGGAATGACAAAGTCTTCCATGGATAGAGGAGGAGATGCTTGACAAGGTAGATGGATGGGTAGTTTGTGAGCTGGTGCACTCCTTCGACCCTTTACATGAGCCTTTTGTGCCTTCTCGATGCCTTGATTCAATGTTCTGATTACCATCCTGAAGATTCCTTTTCCCCAAGGAGTCACTGACCTGTTGCATTTATTCAACACATCCTTGAGTCTTTTCCTCTGTCTGGCTGCCTGGTAATCTCCTCATTAGCTAGAAACAATGATAACATCCGGATTCTTAACCTATCTCCCAATGGCCATTAATAAGTTCTTTTCAGTACAATGTACTTACATTTTTGTAAACATTACTTTTGTGAAATTTAGATCATGCATTGAATCACAAAAGGGAGATAGTGTGTAACAGTTACAAAGGAATAAACTGTATTAGGAGCTTTACTCTCTCTTGGGTCATGAGCTTCTGGTAATGCAAAACAATACTCAGACATTTGAAAGCCAGAAGTAGAATGCAGCATTATTGTTTGTCCAGATAGATGGTCTGGGAAAGCTTCATTTTGTGCAAGTAACAGATAGCAGTTTATCTGTTAATTCAAGAAGTTATCTGGCAGGCAGTTTGTTTCAATTACTGTATTCTGGACAAGAATTTACATTTGTTTTATCAGCTTCTTAATGGGAAATCAAAGTTGATAAATAGCTCTATTCAGCCAAACGTGAATCGTAAAATCTTGGAAGAAGTCTGTTGGACAAAATTCAGGTCTGCAACTGCAACATTAAAACATAAAAGATAG
Organism: Mobula hypostoma; assembly: GCF_963921235.1. Taxonomy (NCBI): domain Eukaryota; kingdom Metazoa; phylum Chordata; class Chondrichthyes; order Myliobatiformes; family Myliobatidae; genus Mobula; species Mobula hypostoma. Next base: position 63,588,847 of record NC_086103.1, on the reverse strand, counting down.
GTAAATAAATTTTGTCTGCCTATGACTGCTTCTGCAGAACAATAGAGACTTCTTCAAAACCAAATCTGATGGAAAAGAAAGATAGTCAAGGAGGAAAAGCCACATAAAATACTGAAAATACTCACCAGGTCAGACAGCATCTGTGGAGAGATATTCAAATTCTAATTCATTTAATTATCACATGCACGCCAAAATATAAAGTGAAGTACATCATTTGTGTTAACAACCAACACAACCTAAGGGCAGCCTTTAAGAGTCGCCACCACAGCATGCCCACGATGTTCAACAGAACAACAGCAACAGCAAAACAAGCCTCTTTCCTCCTCCCTCCCATCTATCCACCCACCCACCCACTCACGCACACTCACGTACACACAGTCCCCCAACCCCAGGACACACCACCTCCAGGCCTGCAGCCTCCACTGGACTCACAGACTTGTAGACATTGGGCTTCTGACTTCCCCAGTGGAGTTGCAGGCTCACAGACACACTGGGCTTTGGCCATTGGGTCTCACCCTTTGGACTTACGCTAGACCTTTAGACTTCACTCTTCAGTGTTGACCCCAGGACTCTCTGATGACAAGACCCCAATCTCCAGCCCTCAAACTCCAGACTCACCAATGACAAGATCCCAAACTTCAGGCTTCAAAGTCCAGACTTGCTGGCCTGCATACGTAGGGGGCAACTGGCCCCCTAAAAAGAAGGAAAGATAAGCTTTCAATAAATTACCTTTTATGAGAATTAGGAAATGGTGGAAATTAAACGCTTTCTTCCATTTTCCTTATTTTTCCTCCCACTCCCTTTCCTGCCACCAAGAGCAAGGATGGGTTCCCCTGGTCTTCGTATTCCATCCCACCAGACAACTTTACTTAAACTTTCTCTGATTCATTAGAAAGAAAATGGTCTCCATGGCAGTGAAGAAACTGAATACAGATAGTTTTGCAAAACATTTCCATTCCATCTGCAAGGGTATGTCTGAGCTTCAAGATTCCATCATTTTAACTCTCCATCCAACTTTCATTCTAACCTTTGTTCCCTTGGCTTCTTACACTGCTCCAATGAAGTCCAATCTTCAGGCTGCCCCAAGAAATGAACAGGTTCCATTTTCACGGACATCCCACCAGATGATTTTTTTTTCTGTGTTTGAAAATATACACAAATCATTCAATTTAGTAACAATACCATCATAGTATATGATAAATTGTATCAAAGTACATAAAACTATCATACAGAAGCGAGTCCTGAAAGTGGAAAGTCAGGGAAAACTCATTCTGCCTTTCGTAGGAACAAACATTATTAGTATGTCAGAATTTTGAATTTAATAATATAGGAGTTCATTTATATGTAGGGATGTTCATAACCCAGGAACAGACTGTAAGCTCTTCAATTTCCAGCTCTGATGGAAGTTCATCAGCTTAAAATTTTGACTTTGTTTCTCTCTCCACAGATGTTGACTGACGGTGCTAATACTGATTGAAATTTTCAGCATTTGCAACTTTTAGCTTTTCAAACTGTTTCTAAATCTTCACCAGCTAATCTGCACTTCAAAAAAATTAAAATCTGGTGCTCTTGTACATTGTTCAGCTTGAAGCAAACTAAGGAGCATCTTTATAATTGTGCTTCCTAAGTAAACACAAAACTTACAGCAAAAGAGCTTTGGTAAGCTTCAAGTCAATCTGCAAGTTTATCTTTCATATTTTGTGATAATGAATTTAATTATCTGTTTAGAAATGCCTTTCAGTAGTCATTAATAATAAATGTTATGATGCCAAACTGAAAACTTCATGAGAAAAAGATTAAATAACCATTGCTATCATTTTTCTACAAAATGTTTTATTTAGAAAAAAATTCTGAAATGAGAAATGAACATAATTATGTACTTGTAATCAACACACATAAAAGTTGCTGGTGAACGCAGCAGGCCAGGCTGATGAAGGGGCTCGGCCCGAAATGTCGACTGCAGTCCTGACGAAGGGTCTCAACCCGAAACATCGACTGTACCTCTTCCTAGAGATGCTGCTTGGCCTGCTACGTTCACCAGGAACTTTTATGTGTGTTGCTTGAAATTCCAGCATCTGCAGATTTCCTTGTGTTTACGTATGTACTTGTAATGTTCAGTCTAAGAAGTCTCAAGAAATATTTGAAAATTGTAGGTTATTCTCCTATGCAGCATCTAAAAAACTCAAAACATATCTCAATTATCATAAGATAATGGGTTTAATTGATTGAAAAGACAAGTACAGTAATTATGCAATGTGTAAGCGGGTTCAGACTAACTGATATGACAATGATGGTTGAATAGTGGTCTTTCTCAACAATGGTGTAGCACAGAGGCACTGCAAGCAAAGCTGTTTCCAATAGTGACGGTTCAATCCTAACCTAGGATGTTGACTCCACAGAGTTTGCAATTTCTTCCTATAACCACATGGGTTTCCATAAGCTGGTCTGGTTCCCTTTCACATCCCCAAGATACACCCCTAAATCAATTGGTCACTATGAATTTCCCCTAGTTTGCAAGTGAGTGTTAGAATCTGAGATGTTGATGAGAATGTTGCAAGAATAATGTACGATTAGTGTAAGTGGGTCCTTGATGACTGGCACAGATTCAGTAAGCAGAAGGGTCTGTTCCATGCAGTTTAATGCTATGATTCTAATAGAGACACTGCTTAGAACCTGGCATCAATTTCTGTGCGGAGGGGGAAGAGCACGTGGATTCCACCAAACACCTAGGGTTGTTGCCTCACCTTCAAGTCACATATTTTGAAGATGAGAGAAAAGATAACAACACAAGCAAGTCCTCTACACTTTTTTAAACAGTCCTGCTCTTTCAATAAACCATGCATATCTCCAGATCTCCCTGATCTTGCACCCGCTAGTTTATATTATCTCTTCTCAGTCTTCCTACCAAAAGCTAATATTTCACATCCGACATGCAATCTGCCGAAGAAACTCATTGGGTCAGGCAGTGTCCAGTTACTGATGCTGCTTAACTCGTGGAGTTCCTCCAGCAGATTCCTGCATCTGCAGTCCCTTGTCTTTTCAGTATTTGACACTTTTAAGTGGTTAAAATATCATATATGATCAAAGCTTCAATAGAGGAATACCGTAAAAGACCAAGGACATTGCGATGAATCTTTTGAAAACACAGATTCAGCCACAGATGGAGTATTTTGCCCAGTTCTGGGCACCACACTTTATGAGACAAGGTAGAAACAAGGGACTTCAGTTATGTAGATAACCTGAAGTAAAAGGAGAGAGGGAGAAGAAAGGATAATTATAAGTCAATTAGCTTGACCTCAGTGATTGGAAAGATGCTGGAGTCTGTTATCAGAGATGAAGTTTCGGAGTATTTGGAGGCACATGATAAAATAGGCCAAAGTCAGCATGGTTTTCTAAAGGGGAAATCTTGCCTGACAAATCTGTCGGAATTCTTTGAGAAAATAACAGGCAGGGTAGACAATGGAGATTCAGTGAATGTTGTTTATTTGGATTTTCAGAAGGCCTTTGACAAGGCTTCGAAACAAAATAAGAGCCCCTGGTACAGTGGGAAAGGTACTAGAATGAGAAGAAGATTGGCTGACTGGCAGGAGGCAAGGAGTGGGAATAAAGTGATCCTTTTCTGGTAGGCTGCTGGTGACTAGTGGTGTGCCACTAGGGTCGGTGTTGAAACTGCTTCTTTTCACATTGTATGTCAATGATTTGGATGAAAGAATTGATGGCTTTTTAGCCAAGCTTACAGATGATACGCAGATACATGGAAGGGCAGGTAGTGTTGAGAAATCAGGGTGTCTCCAGGACTAAGACATATTGGTACTCGGCGAAGAAGTGGCAGATGGAATATAATGTAGGAAAATGCGTGGTCATACACGTTGGCAGAAGGAATAAAGGCACGGACTGTTTTGCAGATGGGAAGAATATTCAAAAATCAGAGGTGCAGAGGGCCTTGAGCATTCTCGTGCAGGTTTCTCCAGAGGTTAACTTGCAGGTTGAGCCGGCAGTAAGGAAGGCAAATGCAATGTTAGCATTCATTTCAAGAGGAGTAGAATACAAACGTAAGGATGTAATGCAGAGACTTTATAAGTCACTTACCAGACCGCACTTGGAGTATTGTGAGCAGTATTGGGGCCCTTATCTAATAAAAGATTTGCTGACATTGAGGAAGGTTCAGAGGATGAACCCAGGAATTAAAGGGTTAACATATAAGGAGTATTTGATGGCTCTGGGCCTGCACTTGCTGGAGTTTAGAAGAATGCAGGGGTGGGGGATGGTCTCATTGAAACCTATTAAATATTTAAATGTCAGGATAGAGTCGATATGGAGAGGATGTTTCCTATAGTGGGAGAGTCTAGGACCACAGGGCACAGCCTTGGAACTGAGGAACTGAGGGAAGTCCATTTAGAATAGAAATGAGGAAAAATTTCTTTAGCCGGGGGTGATAAATCTGTGGAATTCTTTGTCACAGATGGCTGTGCAGGCCAAGTCAATGAGTATATTTAAGGTGGAGGGTGATTGGTTTTGGATTAATCAGGGCATCAAAGAATGGGGTTGAGAGGAACAATAACTCAGCCATGATGGAATGGCGGAGCAGATTTGATGGACCAAATGGCCTAATTCAGCTCCCAGGTCTGGTGGTCTTATGATCCCAGAGGTAGTTAGGCTCAGAAAAGGTCATCTGAAAGGAGTGTGTAAAATCATGAATTTCAGATTCAAAAAGGCAAACAATAGAATATAGGAAAGACAATTAGGAGTAAGCCATTGAGCTCCTTGTGCCTGCTTTGCTATTCAAAAAGATTCCGGCAGATCATTTACTTCAGCATCATTTTCCAGTCCTAATCCCATATCCTTTGATTCTATTCGTATCTAAAGTTCTACCTGTCTGAGTATATTACTATTAATCTTCTCCAATCCTAAAGCCATCAAATATATCTAAGCTCTGCATGTCTTGACCCTTGAATGCCTCTGATTTTGATTGCTTCCACTTTGTTCAGAATGTGCTTAACTGCCAAGGCCCAATTATCTGAAAGTCCCTCCCTGAACACCTCAGTCTTTCCATCCCTCCTTTTTACCTTCAGAATCCATTTTTAAGTTTTTGCTTACCTGGCCTAAAATCTCCACATGTGGTTTGTTTGATAAAACTCCAACATATCATGCTACGTTGAAGGTGCTGAATAAATTCACCTTGCTTCCGTGTGAATCTCCACGAACCCAATTTCAAATACTATGCAAACTATGAGCGTAACTGAGAAAATTAAGCAATTTAGTTTCAGTCATGCCGGAAATGAAGTAGAGAAAGAGAAAAAAATAGAGAAAGAGATTGAAAATTTGCTGAGTGATATAATAACAACAACCACTCACTCAATGTTAATAAGATGAAGGAACTGATAGTAGACCTCAGGAGAGGGAAACCAGAGGTCTATGAGCCAGTGATCATCAGAGAATTGGGCTGGAGAGGGTCAGTAACTTTAAATTCCTGGGTGTCACTATCTCAGAGGACTTGGCTTGGATCCATCATATACCTAAATGCTATGGTGAAGAAAGTACAACAGCGCCTCTACTTCCTCAGGAGTCTGCAGAGATTCGGCATGTCATCAAAAACCTTGGCAACCTTCTACAGATGAACTACACTCATTTAAAGGCGCTCTTATCTTGTTATTTCATGCTCTTTATTATCTGCATTCGCACAGTTTGCTTACAGTTTGTGATGTTTACAGTTCACAGATCCTGTTAACAGTTACTGTTCTAAAGATTTGCTAAGTATGCCTGCAGAAAAAGAATCTCAGAGTTATATGTGGTGACATATATATACTCTGATAATAAATTTTACTTTGAAATTATGTTTGAATAATTTCCTTTGTGTTTAAAAAAGATTTAGAGTTTCAATTAATAATAGTTGTTATCAGCATACAAACTAAATTTTAGCTGATCTGTTCCCAAAATCACATCTTCGAAAATCAAGTGTAATAAAGTTATAATTTTTCAGGAAGCAGAGAATTGGGCAGTATGTATGTTCACCTCCTGAACAGGAGGACAGTTCAAAGTCCCATTGTAGTATGCCATCGCCCCTCACCAAAATGCTAATGTAACAAGTAACTTAATCAAGTAAACCTTCACCAAGTTATTTGTTATATCAGCATTTCAGGTCTCATTATTAGTACCTTAATTTGAAGTTATTGTCATTCGTAATTAGGTATGAGCTATGGGAAAAAAAAGTTTATCAAGTCATCACATTTGAAAATTGAATTTTAATAACCCAAATGCTCTCCCAATTGCAGTCATGTCTAATGATTCCAGGATACTTTTTTCTACTCAAAGAATTACTGAAACTCAGAAGGATAGGGTTTTATAGCTCAGTTAAACTGTAAAATGCAGAATAATATTTAAATATTAATTAAAAATCTATAGTTCACTTACCATATATAAAAATCAATTCTGCATTTTCACTGGGTTGGAGCAAGTCTTGAAAATATGGCTTTGTGTTTGTGATTTTTCTCAATGGAGAAACCAGTAGATATGAAAGTCTTTATTCATCATGACAAGCAGATATTCTCTTGGAGACCCTCTCAGTAGAATCTCCTAAACTCAAAGTACAAAATTTATTTATATTCTCAGAAACAGGTAATAGTAGGTGATTCAATATAATTTGAGTGGCAGCATTTGTTGCAATGTTTTATGTCTAACAAATGGTTCCATTGAAGTATATACAGTATTTTCAGCTGGAGCACTTCGTAACTCTGAATTTTCAAACATCTTTGTTTTGGATAAAGTATTTCATATGACAGGTCTAAACCGAAGTTTTTCAACTGGGATTCTGTGAGAGGTCGCTCAGGGTTCCGTGAGAGATCATGATTTTAAAAAACATGGTTTTTTGAACACACAATTCATGGTGGTAGCGCTCACTGTGGTGGGCAGTGACCGAGCCGCTCCGTGAGCAATCTCGTTAGAGGCCTCTCAGCCTAACATGGCAGTGTGCAGTCAGACTGTGTCTAGGGTAGTAGGGTTCAGTCCATTCTCAGTCTTTGATGAGAGACAGGGGAGGCTGTAATTGATAATTGGTGAGCACTGTATTGCACAGAGTGGAGGACAATAGGCCGATAATTGGTGAGTGCTGTGTTATACGGAGGGGAGGACGTTAGGCTGATAATTGGTGAGTGCTATATTGCACAGAGGGGAGAACGGTAGGCTGATAATTGGTGAGCGCTGTATTGCACGGAGATGAGGACGGTAGGCTGATAATTGATAGCGCTGTATTGCACAGAGAGGAGAATGGTAGGCTGATAATTGGTGAGCGCTGTATTGCACAGAGATGAGGACGGTAGGCTGATAATTGATAGCGCTGTATTGCACAGAGAGGAGAATGGTAGGCTGATAATTGATAAGCGCTGTATTGCACGGCGATGAGGACGGTAGGCTGATAATTGATAACGCTGTATTGCACAGAGGGGAGAACGGTAGGCTGATAATTGGTGAGCGCTGTATTGCACGGATGGGAGGACGGTAGGCTGATAATTGATAGTGCTGTATTGCACAGAGAGGAGAATGGTAGGCTGATAATTGGTGAGCGCTATATTGCACGGATGGGAGGATGGGAGGCAGATAATTAGTGAGTGTTGTATTGCACGGAGGGGAGGACGGTAGGCTGATAGTTGGTGAGCGTTGTTTGAGAGTAGCTGCCTTCTCGCCCAAACAAAAACCATGCAAGAGGCCATTCGTGAGCTACTATATGCGGATGACTGTGGTTTTCTTATGCACACAGAGGACACACTACAAGCTACAGGTACTCAGTTTGCAAGGCCGCAAGGGCGTTTGGGTTAACGGTCAGTCTGAAGAAAACAATGATCCTCCATGAGAAGTCCATTGTGGCATTTACCACCCACCTCAGATCATCACCAAAATAACTCAGCTGGTGCCTGGTTTGAAGTAAGCAAATTAACATAGCCCCATTCTGTTATGTTTGATTGATGCATATGAGAACATTCTCATTAGTTATGATCATGTTCATTTACAAACCATCTCTCTTGAGCAGTCAGCTTTCCACTGTAAGCCAGCAGCCTGTACTCTGTAAGCACTTTCTAAATTTAAAAATGATTACTGCTTGTACTATACATCTGCACAAGGCTTTTTGAAAATTGGTTGGCTCCTGTTTATATTAATACCTGCTGCATCTATACTGTAGCCCTTAAAAGAATACCAAGCCTGGTACTATAATTTCCGAGAATACATAGAAGTCTAACAACAAGCAAAAAAATAGATTTGGATCCATAGATTTGCCTCTCTGAGATTTATTTGACCATAAGACATAGAAGCAAAATTAGGCCATCTGGCCTTCAAGTCAATGACATTATTTGTTTCAATATTTTATGTCTAACAAATGAATTACATATAGTGTCACACCACAACCAGATTCATATTAAGACTGTTCAATGTATGATCCTTGGAACAGTTATCCAACCTGTGCTGTATTTTATTGAATAGGATTTGAAGCCCTTTATCTCTACTTCCAGTATAAATGGGGAGTTACTTCTTTTTAATTTTGCACTGTAGCAAGCAGCCCAGACAGCAAGAGGCTGAACGGAGTCTGGAGGATATAGAATAGGATTGGGTAGGTTGGGAGTTGTGTTGGGGTTGCAAGAATGATTGGGACTGAGAAAAAAAATGGGACGACAGGGAAGTAGCATTAGAAATGGGCCAGGACTTTTGACAGAGTTGGTAACAGAGGCAGCCAGGAAATGAGAAAACACCAGAGAAAGGGGAGTTAAGATCTTATTGTGTTAGTAATCTGCACATTGTTGGAGGTGGACAAAAGTAAAAAAAAGTAAAAGACTAATCATCACTGGTGTGTAAACAGGAAACAGGAAGCAGAATAGTGCTGCATTGCACCTTCCTGGATCATTTTCCATTTTGTTATTTGATATGGATGAATGAGATAAGAAAAATTAATGAAGTCCATCCAAAACAAACTAAAATAGTACTGCAAAGCAGACTAATTTAGTCTATGTAGCCCAAAAGGCACTTTCTAGCATTTTCTTTTCTTAGCCCAAAACACTCACTCTTTGAGATCAAGTGCAGAGGGAAAGCAGAAGCTCCTTAAATAGGTAATGTACAGAATACCAGGGCTGTAGCCAGTTTGAAAGAAAACTGCTGATTTATTAGTGACTTTGTTGCAATTATGCCTTTGGATATGAGCCATGGGATTCCGAACAGAACTGAAAGAAACGGGAATAAAGAAGTGGACACTCTAGAATGGAATTTCATGATAATAATTATCATTTTATGTATTACTTATCATTATTATATGTCCATGAGAATTATTCTGGGAATGAAAGGGTTAATGTATGAGGAGCTCTGGGCCTATACTCACTGGAGCTTCGAAGAATGAGGGAGGATCTCGTTGAAACCAATTGAATGTTGAAAAGCCTAGACAGAGAGGATGTTTCCTACAGTGGGGAGCCTAGGACCAGAGGGCACAGCCTCAAAATAGAGGAAATGTTCATTTAGAACAGCGATGTGGAGGAATTTCTTTAGCCAGAGGGTGGTGAATCTGTAGAATTCATTGTCGCAGACAGCTGTAGAGGCCAAGTCATTGCATGTATTTAAAGTGGAGGTTGATGGTTTCTTGATTAGTCAGAGTGTCAAAAGTAAGACAGCAGGAGAATTGGGTTGAGAGAAATAATAAATCAGCCCTGATAGAATGGTAGAGCAGATTCAATGGGCCAAATGGCCTAATTCTGCTCCCATGGCGTATGGTCATAATGAGATCTAGATTCTTGTAACCTAAGTTGAGCTTCATCAGGTAGATCTTTGGTGAGTAAGTGTCATTTTAAACCATTGTCAACGCTGCCATCCATTTGTTTGGTGTCAATCAGAGGTAGGCTAGCAGGGTGATAAATGACCAGAACAAAAACAGAAAAAGCTGAAAGCACTCAGCAGATCAGACACCATCAGAAGGAAGGAAATCAGAGGTAGAATTTCAAGTCAACAACCCTTCATCAGGATAGGAGAAGTAAGAAAACAAACATAGAGCCATAGTCATAGAAACGGACAGCAGAAATAGGCCTTCGGCCCATCTAGTGCATGCCATACAACGTAAGCTCCCTGTTCTCATCGACCTGCACTGGGATCATAGCCCTCAATACCCTTACCATCCATGTGCCTATCCAAACTTCTCCTAAACATTGAATTCGAGCTTTCATGCACCACGTGTGCTGGCAGCCTATTCCACACTCTCACCACTCTCTAAGTGAAGAGGTTTCCTCTCATGTTCTCTAAACTTAAACTTTTCACCTATCACCATTATCCCATGAGCTCAGGTGGTATCCCACCCAATCTCAGTGAAAAAAGCCTGCTTTCACTGACCCAATCTTTACTCCTCATAATTTTGTATACCTCCATTAAGTTTGCTCTCAATCTTCTACGTTCAAGGAATAAATTCCTAACCTATTCAATTTTTCCTTTTAACTCAGTTCCTCCAGATCTGACAACATATTTGCAAATTTTCTCTGTACTCTTTCAACCTTATTTATATCTTTCATGTAGGTAGGTGAACAAAACTGTACACAGTACTCCAAATTAGGCCTCAATAATGTCTTATACAACTTCAACATAACATCCCATCTCCTGTGCTCAATACTTTGATTTATGAAAGTCAATGTGCCAAAAGCTTTCTTTATGACCCTATCTACCTGTGACACCACTGTCAATGAATTATGGACCTGTATTCCCATATTCCTTTGTTCTACCACACTCCTCAGTGACCTACTGTTCACTGTGTAAGACCTACCCTGGTTGGTCCTAACCAAGGTGGAACACCTCGCACTTGTATCATTAAATTCCAAGTGCCATTTTCTCAGTTCATTTTTCCAGCTGATCCAGAACCTGCTGCAAGCTTTGATAGTCTTCCTTGATGTCCACTACACCCCTATTCTCAGTGTCATCCTCAAATTTGCAAATCCAGTTAAGCACATTATCATCCAGACAAACAACAACAGACCAAGCACTGATCCCTGTAGCACTCCACTAGTCACAGGCCTCCAGTCAGAGAGGCAACTAACTACTACCACTCTCCAAATTCTCCCACAAAGCCAATGTCTAATCCAATTTACTATCTCATCTTGAATACCAAGTGAGTGAACCTTCTTAACCCCTGCGGGACCTTGTCAAATGCCTATTAAAGTCCATGTAGACAACATCCACTGCCTTGCCTGGTAACTTCTTCATAAAACTCTTTAAGATTGGTTAGATATGATTTGCCATGCACAAAGCTATGCTGACTATCGTTAATCAGTCCATTTCTATTTAAATACCTATACATCTGGTCCTTCAGAACACCTTCCAACAACTTTCTGACTATTGATGTCAGGCTCATCGGCCTATAGTTTCCTGCTTTATTTTTAGAGCCTTTCTTGAACAGCTGAACAACATTGGCTATCCTCCAATCCACTGGTACGTCACCTATCGCTAAGGATGATTTAAGTATCTTAAGTCATCAGATATTTCTGCACTTGCCTCCTGCAAGGTCTGATCCTTGTCAGGTCCTGGGGGTTTATCCACCCTCACTTGCCTCAGGACAGCAAACACCTCCTCCTCTGTAATCTGTTTGGTTGCAGAGTAAATCTGTTTCCCATTGCTGGCTTTTAAACTAATTCTTACCTTGACAATTTTTGTCTGCACTTGATCAAAAACATTCCCACTATCCTCTCTGCCACTTCCCTTGCTCTGCAGTAGTTTAGTAATTTTCCAGTTCTGATGTAGGTATTTGACCCAAAACATGAACTTTGTTTCTCTCCCCACTGATTGCTGCTTGACCTGCTGAGTGCTTCCAGCACCTTCTGAGGTTTACTTTGGATTTCCAATAAGTGCAGTTTATTTTTCCGCTTCAGTTATAATTACCCCTATATACCCTGAATCCAGTTGGAGTTGTTCTGTGGGCAATGTTCTCAGTTGTAGAGTAGGTATCAATATTGTTACTGCACCTGTTCAGTCTTGTGTGGCAAAGAAGTTCGTGTTTCTAGTCAGGATGTAACTGCTGCCGAGGTCTAGACATATCCAATATATGCAGCCATTTCTGAAATCGCATGGCAGCTATAATAATGGCACTCCCGGAAAGAGATTGTATTACCAGCACACATATCTGTGTACCCTTTTCGAGCAGTGATTGATGCAGGGAATATTTAGAATCAGAAAATGACAGCATTTTGTTTATTCAACTCTGGGTCTTAGATAGACCTGACTTACTCGTGGCTTAGTGAATTGAGCGGGGCAAACCAGGCACAGCGAGTAGACAGAGCAAAGGGGAATCTACGCAACAAAAACGTAACATTAAACAGCCGCAGGGTGAAGCAAGGAGGACAGGGTGACTGGAGGCAGACTGCAGAAGGGGAAGAGGTTCGGGGGATCAGTCAGTGTGCCAGGTAGGAGGATGCTCCATCAGGGAAATGGCAAACTGGCAGTGGATCCAAGCAGATGTGAAAGGGAGCAGAAACGGTAGAGCTAGGTGAGTGTGAAAGGTTGTTGGCCGAGCAAACCAGAGACTGGGATGGACAGATAGATTAGGAAACAAAGCAAGGGATGGCCACGGGGGAGCAGGGTGACTAGAAATTGATTGTGGAGAGTGAAGAGTGATGAGGCAGCACACCAAGTAAAGTGAAACATGAACAGTCTGAGCAGAGTGAAGCGAAAGTGAACTTTGAGGCTGCAGAGTTAGTGAACGTCAGAGAAAAGTGCAGAAGTAGCAGGATGATCCAGAGTGGAAATGCGAAGGAGTGGTGGATGCAGCAGGAGCCCGGGCGGATGTCTAAAGGAACAGGAAGGGGGAAGCTCAGCCAGACATGAAAGGGCAGTGCCTTGGCAGACGACGTGGATTCATCTAGGAGCAGGGATAGACAGAATGGAAGAGCAAATAAACGTAATGCTCTGGTTGAGATTTCTACTGCTATGCTGTGAGGTCGTTTATTCTAGCAGTGATCTGAAAGGTTAATGACTCCAGATATGCTATCCTCAGATGAATCAGAATTGGAATCAGGTTTATTATTATCGGCATATGTTATGAAATCTGTTAACATAGCAGCAACAGTCAATGCAATAATAATATAGAAGGAAAAAATAATAATAAATCAATCAATTACACGATACATATATTGAATAGATTAAAAATTGTGAAAAAACAGAAATAATATATAGTTTAAAAGTGAGGTAGTGCTTTAGGAATCAGGTGGCATAGGGGAAGAAGATGTTCCTGAATCGCTAACTAAATTTACGACCCTCTGCAGCTTGTTTTGGTCCTGTGCGGTGGCCACACCCCCCCCCCCCCATAACAGACAGTGACACAGCCTGTCACAATGCTCTTCATGGTACATCTATAGAAGTGTTTTTGTTGACACACCAAATCTCTTCAAACTCCTAATGAAGTATAATCACGGTCTTGCCTTTTTTATGACTGCATCGATATGTTGGGACCAGGTTAGGTCCTCAGAGATCCTGACACCCAGGAACTTGAAACCACTCACTCTCTCCACTTCTGAGCCCTCTATGAGGATTGGTACATGTTCCTTCATCTTATACTTCTTGAAGTCCACAATCAACTCTTTCGTCTTACTGACATTGAGTGCAAGGTTGTTGTTGTGACACCACTCCACTAGTTGGCATATCTCATTCCTGTACGTCCTCTCAACTCTATCTGAGATTCTACCAACAAAGGTTGTATCGTCAGCAAATTTATAGATGGTATTTGAGCTATGCCTAGCCACACAGTCATGGGTATAGAGAGAGTAGAGCAGTGGGCTAAGCACACACCCCTGAGGTGCACCAGTGTTGATCATCAGTGAGGAGGAGATATTATCACCAAGCAAAGAATTAGCATGATTGTGTAGCCAAGTTTCCATCAAACTCAATATATAAGTTTGCTGATGACACAACAATTGTAGGCCGTATCTCGGGTAATGATGAGTTTGAGTACAGAGAGGAAATTAAGAACCTGGTGGCATGGTGTGATGACAATAACCTATCCCTCAACATCAGCAAGACGAAGGAATTGGTTGTTGACTTCAGAAGGAGTAGCGAACCGCACGACCCCATTTACATCGGTGGTGCGCAAGTGGAACAGGTCAAAAGCTTTAAGTTCCTCGGGGTCAATATCACAAATGACCTGACTTGGTCCAACCAAGCAGAGTTCACTGCCAAGAAGGCCCACCAGCACCTTTACTTCCTGAGAAAACTAAAGTAATTTGGCCAGTCCCCTAACACCCTCACTAATTTTTATAGATGCACGTAGAAAGCATTCTTCTAGGGTGCATCACAACCTGGTATAGAAGTTGTCCTGTCCAAGACCGAAAGAAGCTGCAGAAGATCGTGAACTCGGTGCAGCACATCACACAAACCAATCTTCTGTCCGTGGACTCACTTTACACTGCACGCTGTCGGAGCTGTGCTGCCAGGATAATCAAGGACACGACCCACCCAGCCAACAGACTTTTCGTCCCTCTTCCCTCCGGGAGAAGGCTCAGGAGCTTGAAGACTCGTACGGCCAGATTTGGGAACAGCTTCTTTCCAACTGTGATAAGACTGCTGAACGGATCTTGACCTGGATCTGGGCCGTACCCTCCAAATATCCGGACCTGCCTCTCAGTTTTTTTTGCACTACTTTACTTTCCATTTTTCTATTTTCTATTTATGATTTAAAATTTAAATTTTTAACATTTACTAATTTTTACTATTTTTAATATTTAATATTTGTAATCCAGGGAGTGGGAAGCGCAGAATCAAATATCGCTGTGATGATTGTTACGTTCTAGTACCAATTGTTTGGAGACAATAAAGTATAAAGTAAAGTAAAGCAAGCGTAATCAGCCACAAGGAGAGATGGGCAAATAACAGGTGAACTGGCCAATGTAGAAAGTGTGTTGATGTGGCAGGTGAAACACAAATCATGCAGTTGATGGAAACGGTGTAGAGAGGTGCAAGGGTGGTATCAACATGTTGGGCCGAAGGGCCTGTTTCTGTGCTATGATTCTTAAATTGTTCTTGGACTGTACACCAAGGTAAAACCAAAGAAGTCTAGTGAATTAGAACTGGGTAATCATGAGATGCTGTGAGCCATTCACAGCATCAGAATTATACTGTATTCCTCCTCAGTCTGCAATCTCATAATCTAGGATATCCCAGAGCAGTTGGGGATATGTTTACATCACATATTTACTGTATATCCACAACAGAGAATGGGTTTGACCTTTCTCATGGCTCTTCTAGTTGCAGGTGGTTGAAAATATTTCGACCTTGTCTTTTAACTCATAATGGACTCCACCATCAATAAGGATGTGAATGTTCTTGAAGCCTTCTCCTATTAGTCAGGAAAATCCTGTATCATAGCTTCATACTGTTGACATCTCACGTACAGGTGTGCCTGGTGAGTTGATCATCTGACTCAAAGGCAATGGTAGTGTGAAGGATATGGTAGTATGAAAATAAAGCAGTTTGTGAGATTACAGACTGGGTGGAATGTAATTCTGTTGCTGCTAATGGCCACAGCACCTCATAGTTGTCTAACTCTCAGTCACTAGATTTGTTTTGAATTTACTTTGGGGACACTAACGCTCAACAAAGCAGAGAGTGTTCTCTGTGTGAAGGTCAAAAACTTACTTCTGAAAGGAATGATGGGAAGTCATGGACAGGTGCATCTGAAGTAGATTGACTGGAGCGGATGAACCTGAGTAAGCACTTCCTCCATGTTGATACTCTCACCACCCTTCACAGGCTGGATCTTTCCTTCAAAACCCAGCTAGCTCAGTGGAGCTTCAGCCAATGGCTGATGCTTATTGAAGCCTCCAGCAAGGACACATCTTATCCCTTTAGTTCTCTCAGTGCTTTTTCCCAGGTGAAAGTTCAGTGTGAGAGAGCACTGGGATGGGGAGGTGGAAAGCTGTAATCGCAGGATTGTATTTCTTTAAATTGGCCATAAGAATTATAATGATGCCAGACATGACTCAGTAGGGAGCACTCCAAAGAAAAAAGAGAAAGATCCTGGCCAATATTTAGCCCAAATCAGCATCACAAAAACTGGTTATTATAACACTCCGTGCAAATTGGCTGCTGCATATACTGAGATGTACCACTGGCTATACCTGATAGGTATTTCATTAGCTGCAAATCTGTTTGAAATAGTCTGAGATCATGATAGATAATATAAACATATAGCATTTGTTTCTTTCAAAATTTTCAATAATCTTTCTTGTCAAAGTGGAGAGTGCTGATTACAGCTAAATTGCATTTGAGGTTACATTGAGCCTAATGGTGTGGAAGGATGTGAATTAGTACTCACATTTAAAAGAAAAAATGCTGTCATTGGATCCTAGATTAACGATTATTTCGGCACTGTGAGATCTAGAATGAATATTACTTTTCTAATCTTCATGATTGCAGGAATTGTAAACTGGAATATCAACAGGGCTGTTTACTTAAATCGAAACAAAATGTTCCTTGAAAATCACAGGCATTTATTTAATTCTCCTTATACATAACAATTCCTAATGTCTACTTAAGTATATTGATCAATCAAATTGTCAATATAAATCTTCTGTATGTATGAAGCTGGATAGAATTATATTCATATCCATAAAACGACATTAAAAGATGCATTAAAAATGTTACAGTATATCTCCAGTTATCGAACCCTGTGCATAGCAAATGCTTCCTCTATGTTTGTAGCTGTTATTAATAGATACAAGCATAACTGCAGAGCCCTCAGAGACACTAAATATAGTTGGGACCTATATTATGGCATTGAAGAACAAATATATCACACATATCCAAAGTAAACTTGTAGTATCAGTAATTTTATTTTCTTTGCTGACCAATCACTTACCAGACAGTACCTTCATAGGTTACAAAATGCAGATCAGGTTGAATTTCAGCATGTAGCCTATGTTAAAGATATGTGTTGGTGGTTCTATTAACTCAAGACTTCAAAAGCGTTTTAGGATTTTCGAATTGGTATCCATGCTGCTGCAATGTTCACTTTGAAGAATGATGAAAATAGGTTCATGCTAATATTAGAGAAATGTTGCCCCTTATATATTGTATCAAATCCTAGTTGTTTACCTTTCTGATCCAATTGCCAGCAGCTGATAATCTGATATTAGTTATCTATAGCCATTTTCCCTGGATTGAAATCAACTGGAGACTTGATGCCAGGATGAATTACACCATTATACCTTGATGTGTGCATGAATTGCTTCACTGAATCCTGCAACATCAGCAGTCACAACATCCAGTTCTATAATGCAGAACTCTTACAGGCCCTCACCTGTCCATGTCTGAATAGATTTAGATACTTTTCCAAACATAAAACTAAATTGAATCTGACAGAGCAAGCTGATAACCATTAATGACAGCGACCTAAGTCCATTATGAAGAAATAGCATAAATACTGTTTATCGTAATTGAAAATGCCTTCATTGTTAATTTTCTAACCAAATTCATTAAGCATAAAATGTCTGAAACTTTCTCTCTCCACAGTGAAAACACTTGAAATTGTTATTAATTTCAAAAATTATTTATAAACTCCTAATCACAATAGCAGGAACTTTTCAAACCTCCAGTAACCAAACACTGAATTTGAAGAGTGCAACTCTATCCAATAGTGGCAGTATTCTATTACATTACTCAAGAAATCATCCATCACAAACATAATGCTATGTCATTTCATGCAGCTAAATAGTCCTTCAAAATGGGATGCCAAAATGGGTTATGAAAATGGCTATAATTTATAGTGTGCATAATATTCTCTTCAAAGGGAAAGGCTGCAAACCAAAACATAATTCCTTCATAGTTCAAAACAGAAGTTTAGTCAGAAGGGATTATAGACCTGGAAAAGACTTGAAAACAACCTTAATGTTATGTCGAAGTAACTGTGGTCACTGATAATAAAACAAAATAACTAAAATAACTGGGCCCAGAACACACGTACTCTTACAACTCAAGCATTCTTTTTATTTTCCTTGTGCATAAGGAGAACAGCGTGGTCTTGTCACCCACACTGTTCTGGTCTGAACAGAAAACTGCTGTCTTTATACAGAATTGGCTTATCAGTTATGGATATTGATTATTGTAAATTGTATAAGTTTGAACTCTTTACTCACAAGATCAATCACCATTCACAATAGTGATGTTAACGTCAATCAAAACTTCAAGCAGACAGCTGGTGGTATTTTGAAGTTCGTAAAGACAATAGAGCCTTAGTTGTTGGATATTCTATTTACTTATCTATTTATTTATTTAATTACCTTACTTTACTTTATTGTCACCAAACAATTGACACTAGATTGTTTGGTGACAATAAAGTAAAGTAAGGTAATTAAATAAATAAATAGATAAGTAAATAGAATATGATATTTGATTCTGCACTTCGCGCTCCCTGGAGTGCAAAACGATAGTAAGTATAATAAAAATTTTAATTATAAATCATAACTAGAAAATAGAAAAGGGAAAACATATACTGCAAAAAAACCGAGAGGCAGGTCCGGATATTTGGAGGGTACGGCCCAGATCCGGTTCAGGATCCGTTCAGCAGTCTTATCACAGTTGGAAAGAAGCTGGTCCCAAATCTGGTCATACGATTGATTGATTGATTGATTGCGATAAAGTAGGCACTTCCGGTCCTTTGAGCCACACACTCAGCAATCCCCCAATTTAATCACAGCCTAATCACAGGACAACCTACAATAACCGATTAACCTACCAACTGGTACGTCTTTGGACTGTGGGGGGAAACCGGAGCACCCGGAGGAAACCTATGCGGTCACGGGGAGAACGTACAAATTTCTTACAGGCAGTGGCGGGAACTGAACTCTTGTTGCCTGAATTGTGCTGACCGCTAAGCTAGCATTTCACATCCTTCTGTTTCACAACCACTACACTACACTACGCTACCATTTCACATCCTTCTCTGATCGCCCCAGTCTCTGGCACCCCTACTGTGTGGAGGGACACTGTTTTAGGAAGACCTTTCTGGAATGTCTCTCTACAGAGGCCTCACTCTTTCCGCTTGAATACACACTGCCACAATCTATCTGGTCGGTAGGAAGCCGAAGTGTCTCTGGCCATCTCACTTCAAAGGTCTTGCTTCATTACAATTGCCCCAGGCTTTCCATGCCTAACGGCAACTTCCACACTCCCTCCTCTTTGTCCTGCTGAGGACAACATAAATTTTACTGAATTTTAGTAGCACAGAGTCTCTGAAACTCAGTGACAGTTTTGTCACAGGCAATTGGCTGTTATATCATGACGGAGGCAGCTGCACTGCAGGCTAACATTCCACAGAGAAATCTTAGGCAAGAGACTAAAAGGAATATGACAAGTAATAAAAATACAAGTCTCATTGCCCACTGTACAATGAAGTTGTCCCAGACCCTGAGTAAAGAGTGAAGCCAACTAAAGGGTTCCCGATTAGAGAATGGAGTTTTGTGCAGCTCTTTCTCAACTGTCCTAACCTTATCAGCTTCTACTCAGATGTGCACAGCTAAATTGGTGATATTCTCGGACATATTAGTGATGTACAGTACATACAACACTCATGGCCAATGAGCACAAGTACCACCCTTTTCGGACAATAATAAGTTTAATGCTAATCGATTTTGAAGGATTACAATGTGGAATGCCACTATTTTGGTGCTGATAGTAATGGGAGGGGGTGTCAGAACATAAGAACATAAGAAATAGGAGCAGGAGTAGGCCATCCGGCCCATCGAGCCTGCCCCGCCATTCAATAAGATCATGGCTGATCTGTCCGTAAACTCAGCTCCCTCTACCTGCCTTTTCCCCATAACCCTTAATTCCCCTACTATGTAAAAATCTATCTAACTGTATCTTAAATATATTTAGTGAAGAAGCCCCAACTGCTTCCCTGGGCAGAGAATTCCACAGATTCACCACTCTCTGGGATAAACAGTTTCTCCTCATCTCCGTCCTAAATCTTGAGGCAATGTCCCGTAGTTCTAGTCAGACAGCAAAGCTGTCCAGCAATGAGTTACTTGGGCAGCTGTTAAATATTGGGTGGTTGAAAGATTAAGTAAGTCAGAGACAGCATGAGGTATGTATAACACAACTGGGTAGCCCAAGGTAGGACTTGGAGATGAATATATTTCATGGTAGGCTGCAGCCACAACTTTCAGGCCACCAGGACAACCTTGAGCTACAGGCTCCAGGTGAGTACTATAATAGGCTACCAGACGATAGGCATCACCATGTCATTGAGTAAGTGCTGCTTGAGAAAAACTTCGGGCTTTGAGTACAAACAGATGGAAAGCCTTACTACAATCTGGGAGCCTGAGGGACAGTGCAGACATCATATCTGCAAAGGTCCTGAAGTTTGGCATTGTTAAAATTCCACTGTGGACAATACCCAGTCATAGAAAGGAAGTGGAAAAGATCCTTCTTGAGGACTGATTTAGGCAAACTGACAATGGCCTTCACCCTTTTGTCAGAAAGTAAGAAGCTGGCCCCTCTCACGATTCAGCCTAAATAATGCACGTTGGGTTGACAAAGCTGCAGCTTTTCTCTTGACACTTTGTGGCCCTTGTCAGCCAGGGTGTGCAGAAGGATTATGGAGTCATGCACAAAGGCTTCGTGATCCGAGGATCATAAAAGCAGATACTCTACATATTACAGCAGCATGAATTCAGATGTGAATACATCTGTCAAGATGTATTTCCATCCGAGTTCAGGTAAAGACCATTGGGCTCTCAGTATATCCCCGTGGGAGCTGGCTCCAGGTACAGTATATTGTTTGCCTTGGTCAGTGAAAGCAAACGAATATTGGGAACCTGAGTGAATTGGGATTGAAAATAATGCCCCACATAGGTCAACAACTCTATAGTATTTAGTGTTAATGGGAATACAATTGAGGATCATAGCTGGGTTTGCGACTTTGGGATAGGTTGGTATCATAGATTCATTAACAGTCCTGAGCTCTTGGACAAAATGCCAGCTTCCGCCCTGGCAATATAAGCATATTACATGGACTCACGGTTGGAATGACAATGCCCTTTTGTAGAATCATCTACAGGCTTAATGCCTTTCTCTGCCTTTGGGTTCAATGGTTACTGAGATGTGCATGGGAGGGGTTTTGCCAAATCCAATCCTACTTCAAAAGATTCTGCAGAAAGTACTCAGCCCTTATCAATACTTCCTTTCACCCACAATGTTTCAGATACTTGAGCAAGCAAGCACTTGCTTGTTTCATCATCCCTGATACATACATCAGGATGCTCTTCATTAACTACAGCTCACCATTCAATACCATCATCCTCTCAAAACTAATCAATAAGCTCCAAATTCTAGGTCTCAATACCTCCTTGTCCAACCACATCCTTGATTTCCTCACTTGCAGACCACAGTCTGTTCAGATTGGCAACAGCATTCCTCCACAACCTCCCTCAGCACAGGAGCGTCACAAGTCTGTACTTAGCCCCCTGCTCTACTTGCTTTAAACTTAAGACTGTGAGGCTAAGCACAGCTCCAATGCCATATTTAAGTTTGCCATCAACGCCAGTATCATTGGCGGAATCAAGGGTGGGGACAAATCAGCAGATAGGAGGGGAATTGGAAAATCTAGCTGAGGTGCTGCAACAACAACCCCTCACTCAATGTCAGCAAGACCAAGGAGATGATTACTGATTCAGGAGGAGGAAACCAAGGTCATGAGCAGTCCTCAACAGGGCATCAGAGGTGGAGAGAGTAAGCAACTTTAAACCCCTTGGTGTTATCATTTCAGAGGATCTGTCCTAGGTCCAGCACGTAGGTGCCATTACGAAGGAAACATGGCAGCGCTTCTACTTCCTTAAACTTTGCAAAGATTCAGTATATCATCTAAAACTTTGACAAACTTCTACAGATGGGTGGTGAAGAGTCTATTGACTGGTTGTATCACCAATGCTCTAGAACAGAAAAGCCTACAAGAAGTATTGGATACAGCCCCGTCCAGCACAGGTAAAGAGCTCCCTACTATCGAGCATATCTACCAGGAGTCCTTTTGTAGGAAAGCAGCATCCATCATCAAGGAACTCCCCACCATCCAGGCCATGCTCTCTTCTCACTGCTGCCATCAGGAAGATGGTACAGGAGTCTCAGGACCTACACCACCAGGTTCAGGAACAGTTATTACACCTCAACCATTAGGCTCTTAAACCAGAGAGATAACTTCACTCGCCCCCATCACTGAACTATTCCCACTGAATTTGACTCACTTTCAAATACTCTTCATCTCAAGTTTTTGATATTTATTTCTTTTTTTCTTTTTTTGTATTTGCACATTTTGTTGTTTTTTTCTGCATATTGATTGCTGTCTGTCCTGTTGCATGTGGTCTTTCATTCAAGTCAAGTCAAATTTATTTATAAAGCACATTTAAAAACAACCCATGTTGACCAAAGTGCTGTACAAACCATAACAGGTAGCTAAAATCACAAATACAAGAAACACAGATATAAACAACAAGGCACACAGCTTATAGGCACAAAATAAACAACACACGAGCTTAGGTACAAGCCAAAAATCAGCCACATCAAGAAGATTCAAACGTTAGTGAATAAAGGTAAGTTTTAAGCCTGGACTTAAAAGAGTCAATGGAGGGGGCAGATCTGATAGGGAGGAGAATGCTGTTCCACAGTCTAGGGGCTACAACAGCAAAGGTGCAGTCACCCCAATGATTCTATTGTGTTTCTTGTATTTACTGTGAGTATCCGCAGGAAAATTAACCTCAGGGTTGTAAATGGTGACATATGTGCACTTCGATAATAAATTTACTTTGAACTTCTAACTTTGAATTTTATCTGGGAGAGACTTAGAATTTAATGTTCAAACACAACAGAATAGGATTAGATTAGATTAGATTATGAGGACACGCAGTCCTCTTTTATTGTCATTTAGTAATGCATGCATTAAGAAATGATACAATGTTCCTCCAGTGTGATATCACAGAAACACAAGACAGACCAAGGCTGAAAAACTGACAAAATCCACATAATTATAACATATAGTTACAACAGTGCAAGCAATACTGTCATTTGATGGAAGAACAGACCATGGGCACAGTAAAAAAAAAGTCTCAAAGTCTCTCGAAAGTTCCAACATCTCATGCAGACCGTAGAAGGAAGAGAAACTCTCCCTGCCATTTGCTACCAGTGCCACAAACTTGCCGGTGCAGCATTCTGGAAGCACCCGACCACAGTCCAACTCTCAGTCCATCAGAAAACTTCGAGCCTCCGACCAGCCTCCCGACACCGAGCACCGAGCACCATCTCTGTCGAGCGTTTCGACCCCAGCCCCGGCCGCCAGAGGCAAAGCCGAGGATTTGGAGCCTTCCCTCTGGAAATTCTCGATCTTACAGTAGCAGTGGCAGCGAATGGGGCATTTCAGAAGTTTCTCCAGATGTTCCTCTGTGCTTCTCATGTCCATCGCCATCAAATCAGGATTGTGCACGGCATCCTAGTTAACAAATAAGATATCATTTCACCGGAGAGGCTGCGTGCACTGCATCGCGCCACCATCTTCTCCTCCCTCCTCTATTATATTACGTAAAGACAATTCCCTGGGGAAATACTGAAAGAGTTCCCTCCAACAGGGCATAGATAACCTCCATGGCTTATGCAGGAAATAGAAACATAGAAACATGGCCACATTAGTGGGATTGTATTACAGACCACCCAATAGTCAACGAGACTTGGAAGAACAAATCTGCAGAGAGATAGCAGGCAACTGCAGGAAACATAAAGTTGTGGTGGTAGGGGATTTTAATTTTCCATATATTGATTGGGACTCCCATACTGTTAGGGGTCTAGATGGTTTAGAGTTTGCAAAATGTGTTCAGGAAAGTTTTCTAAATCAATATATAGAGGGACCAACTAGAGGGGATGCAATATTGGATCTCCTGTTATGAAACGAGTTAGGACAAGTGATGGAAGTCTGTGTAGGGGAGTACTTTGGTTCCAGAGATCATAACACCATTAGTTTCAACTTGATCATGGACAAGGATAGATCTGGTCCTAAGGTTGAGGTTCTGAACTGGAAGAAGGCCAAATTTGAAGAAATGAGAAAGGATCTAAAAAGCGTGGATTGGGACAGGTTGTTCTCTGGCAAAGATGTGATTGGTAGGTGGGAAGCCTTCAAAGGGGAAATTTTGAGAGTGCAGAGTTTGAATGTTCCTGTCAGGATTAAAGGCAAAGTGAATAGGAATAAGGAACCTTGGTTCTCAAGGGATATTGCAACTCTGATAAAGAAGAAGAGGGAGTTATATGAAATGTATAGGAAACAGGGAGTAAATCAGGTGCTTGAGGAGTATAAGAAGTGCAAGAAAATACTTAAGAAAGAAATCAGGAGGGCTAAAAGAAGACATGAGGTTGCCTTGGCAGTCAAATTGAAGAATAATCCAAAGAGCTTTTACAGGTATATTAAGAGCAAAAGGATTGTAAGGGATAAAATTCGTCCTCTTGAAGAACAGAGTGGTCAGCTATGTGCATAACCAAAGGAAATGGGGGAGATCTTAAATAGGTTTTTTGCGTCTGTATTTACTAAGGAAACTGGCATGAAGTCTATGGAATTAAGGGAATCAAGTAGTGAGATCATGGAAACTGTACAGATTGAAAAGGAGGAGGTGTTTGCTGTCTTGAGGAAAATTAAAGCGGATAAATCCCCAGGACCTGACAGGGTATTCCCTCGGACCTTGAAGGAGACTAGTGTTGAAATTGCGGGGGCCCTGGCAGAAATATTTAAAATGTCGTTGTCTACGGGTGAGGTGCCGGAGGATTGGAGAGTGGCTCATGTTGTTCCGTTGTTTAAAAAGGGATCGAAAAGTAATCCGGAAATTATAGGCCAGTAAGTTTAACGTCGGTAGTAGGTAAGTTATTGGAGGGAGAACTAAGAGACAGAATCTACAAGCATTTGGATAGACAGGGACTTATTAGGGAGAGTCAACATGGCTTTGTGCATGGTAAGTCATGTTTGACCAATCTATTGGAATTTTTCAAGGAGGTTACCAGGAAAGTGGATGAAGGGAAGGCAGTGGATTTTGTCTACATGGACTTCAGTAAGGCCTTTGACAAGGTCCCGCATGGGAGGTTAGTTAGGAAAATTCAGTCGCTAGGTATACATGGAGAGGTGGTAAATTGGATTAGACATTGGCTCAAAGGAAGAAGCCAAGAGTGGTAGTAGAGAATTGCTTCTCTGAGTGGAGGCCTGTGACTAGTAGTGTGCCACAGGGTTCAGTGCTGGGTCCATTGTTATTTGTCATCTATATCAATGATCTGGATGATAATGTGGTAAATTGGATCAGCAAATTTGCTGATGATACAAAGATTGGAGGTGTAGTAGACAGTGAGGAAGGTTTTCAGAGCCTGCAGAGGGACTTGGACCAGCTGGAAAAATGGGCTGAAAAATGGCAGATAGAGTTTAATACAGACAAGTGTGAGGTATTGCACGTTGGAAGGACAAACCAAGGTAGAACATACAGGGTTAATGGTAAGGCACTGAGGAGTGGAGTAGAACAGAGGGATCTGGGAATACAGATACAAAATTCCTTAAAAGTGGCGTCACAGGTAGATAGGGTCGTAAAGAGAGCTTTTGGTACATTGGCCTTTATTAATCAAAGTATTGAGTATAAGAGCTGGAATGTTATGATGAGGTTGTATAAGGCATTGGTGAGGCCGAATCTGGAGTACTGTGTTCAGTTTTGGTCACCAAATTACAGGAAGGATATTAATAAGGTTGATAGAGTGCGGAGAAGGTTTACAAGGATGTTGCCAGGACTTGAGAAACTCAGTTACAGAGAAAGGTTGAATAGGTTAGGACTTTATTCCCTGGAGCGTAGAAGAATGAAGGGAGATTTGATAGAGGTATATAAAATTATGATGGGTATAGATAGAGTGAATGCAAGCAAGCTTTTTCCACTGAGGCAAGGGGAGAAAAAAAACAGAGGACATGGGTTAAGGATGAGGGGGGAAAAGTTTAAAGGGAACATTAGGGGGGGCTTCTTCACACAAAGAGTGGTGGGAGTATGGAATGAGCTGCCAGATGAGGTGGTAAATGCCGGTTCTTTTTTAACATTTAAGAATAAATTGGACAGTACATGGATGGGAGGTGTATGGAGGGATATGGTCCGTGTGCAGGTCAGTGGGACTAGGCAGAAAATGGTTCGGCACAGCCAAGAAGGGCCAAAAGTCCTGTTTCTGTGCTGTAGTTTCTATGGTTTCTATGGTAAACATAGAAAACCTACAACAAAATACAGGCCCTTTGGCCCACAAAGTTGTGCTGAACATGTCTCTACCTTAGAAATTACTAGGCTTACCCATAGCCCTCTATTTTTCTAAGCTCCATGTACCTATCCAAAAGTCTCTTAAAAGACCCTATCGTATCCGCCTTCACTACCATTGCCGGCAGCCCATTCCACGCACTCACCACTCTCTGCGTAAAAAAATTTACCCCTGACATCTCCTCTGTACCTATCCCCAGCACCTTAAACCTGTGTCCTCTTGTGGCAATCACTTCAACCCTGGGAAAAAGCCTCTGACTATCCACACAATCAATGCCTCTCATCATCTTTTACACCTATATCAGGTCACCTCGCATCCTCCGTCGCTCCAAGGAGAAAAGGCCGAGTTCACTCAACCTGTCTTCATAAGGCATGCTCCCCAATCCAGGCAACATCCTTGTAAATCTCCTCTGCACCCTTTCTATGGTTTCCACGGTTTCCACATCCTTCCTGTAGTGAGGTGACCAGAACTGAGCACAGTCCTGCAAGTGGAGTCTGACCAGGGTCCTAGAGAGCTGCAACATTACCTCTTGGCTCCTAAATTCAATTCCACGATTGAAGAAGGCCAATACACCGTACACCTTCTTACCAACAAAGTCAACCTGCACAGCTGTTTTGAGCGTCCTATGGCAGCGGTCCCCAACCACCGGGCCACGAGGAAACGATATGATTTGGCGATATGAGTCAGCTGCACCTTTCCTCATTCCCTGTCACGCGCAGTGTTGAGCTTGAACGCATGCGAGGTCATTACCCGCATGTCATCCATGTCAGCACGGGAAGGAGGTGAACTCCTCAAGCTTGCAAATGACAGTGGGCTGAAAAGTATGTCTGACATAACATCTCTGCCGGCATTCTGGATCAAAGTCAAGGCTAAACATCCTGAGATAGCCACGAAAGCACTGAAAACGTTGCTTCCATTTCCAACATATATATGCAATGAATGCCACGAAAACTAAATTGCGGAATAGACTGGACATAAGGAACCCCCTTCGAGTATCGCTGTCTCCCATCACCCCTCGATAGGACCCTCTTGTTGCAGGAAAACAAGCCCAGGGCTCCCACTGATTCAGCAATATTGGTGTGTTGCAATGATTTTATATGTTCATACGGGGAAAATATGCACTGTGTGTTTAATATCCAAATGTTACTTAAAATGTTATGATGCTATTGACTTATAAGTGACTTATATAACCATATCACAATTACAGCACGGAAACAGGTAATCTCTGCCCTTCTAGTCCGTGCCGAACACTACTCTCACCTAGTCCCACCGACCTGCACTCAGCCATAACCCTCCATTCCTTTCCTGACTATATACTTATCCAATTTTTCTTTAAATGATAATATCGAACCTGTCTCTACCACTTCTACTGGAAGTTCGTTCAACAATTACTTCAAGCTCCCCTATCCTCCCCTGATAATTGACTCAACACTTACTTCAAGCTCCCCTGTCCTCCCCTGATAATTGACCTATCACTATGTTCATGCGAGGAAAATATGCGCTGTGTGTTTAATATTAAATTTGTTAGATAAACCATTTTAGACACGAAATTGAGTGTATTAGCCACTTATCATGGATATTCCGGTCGTGATTACCCCCCCCCCCTGAACAGAATCGACAAAAACGATTTGTAGATAAAAATCGGCACGTACATGCATGCGCAGGTCACACGTGCGCACTGGTGCCCGCGCGAGGCTTCATGGTCAACGTAGTCTTTCTCGGGGTAAACACAACGTATTCGACTGCTACTCTTATCCGTTGGCAACCCTACCCCGACCCCCCCCCACCCCCGGTCGGCCGGTCCGCAAAAATATTGTCAATATTAAACCAGTCCGCAGTGCAAAAAAGGTTGGGGACCCCTGTCCAATGGACTCGGACCCCAAGATCCCTCTGATCCTCCACACTGCCAAGAGTCTTACCATTAATACTATATTCTGCCATCATATTTGACCTACCAAAATGAGCAACTTCACACTTATCTGGGTTGAACTCCATCCGCCACTTCTTAGCCCAGTTTTGGATCCTATCAATGTCCTGCTGTAGCTTCTGACAGCCCTCCTCACTATTCACAACACCTCCAACCTTTGTGTCACCAGCAAACTTACAAACCCATCCCTCCACTTCCTCATCCAGGTCATTTATAAAAATCACGAAGAGTAAGGTTCCCAGAACAGACCCCTGAGGCACACCACTGGTCACCAACCTCCATGCAGAATATGACCCATCTACAATCATTCTTTACCTTCTGTGGGCAAGCCAGCTCTGGATCCACAAAGCAATGTCCCCTTGGATCCCATGCCTCCTTACTTTCTCAATAAGCCTTGCATGGGGTACCTTATCAAATGCCTTGCTGAGATGATTAAGCATGGGTCCCAAATCCCATGACCGATTCAATGGAGCAACATGAAGGATAACCAGTGGGTTCACATCAGAAGACATTTTAAAAATATGGTTCAGCATCAGATAGCAGCTTTACAGCAGCCGCATCACCTTCTGGTGCTATGCAGAGTGCAAAAATAACAAGAGGGAATGTCAAGCAACACATATTTCCTTTAACATTTCTAATCTTTTGATATTGTAACTGTCTCTGGCAATGATGTAAAATGTCTGCTACTTTATTTAATGCTCCCTCCTTCCATCCCACACAAGTTGCTGTGAGTATTTCTTCTAACCTGTGCTTTTATCTGTGCATTCGACATTCTTGTCTATTCTCTGCATGTCACTGTGTATCTTATGCCAATTTACAATATGAGGGAAACATTTCCTCAGTGTTTTGAGTAGGTAAGCCCTCAGGGCATTCAGATCAACATCTTGAGCACGTTTTGGCCATTCAATTTGCTCTCCAACATGTTTCCAGTTAACTGTCCCCAAAATAGGCGTCCAATACCACATACTGGTGTATGACATCTATGGAGGATTTCCAGCTTTTGGATAAATCTTTCTAAATCTTCTTTATGATCAGGAGCCGTCTCTATTGTAGCTGGTAATTCAAAGCTAGACCATTGTCTAAACTTCAACCAGGTGCCCATCCAGTCCTGGAAATGTGCACGAAGGGTAGAGCCACACACTACAGTCATGAGATCTAGTATGATCTTCATCTCATGACCAGTAACCCCTTCTGCATCCTATTGTTGTTCTCTACCTTTAGAAGCCATAGTCAAAATCTCAGGTAGTGTGGGAGCACTGGCTAGCACTGACAGTCCTGGATAATTGGGAGGTGGCCCCTGGTATGGGCTCTGTGGTAATGGTAATTGGGGATGTCATCTACTTCATCTTTAGATTCTCGTACTGTTTATTTAGCTGTTGTTTCTCCCCTTAAAGCAGCCACCATTATCTTTGCCTGTTCATTTTGTATCTCTTCCATCTTCAACTTTCATTCATTTTCTCTACTTTGTCTAAAGGACTCATCTGCTTCTGCATTTCTTCTCTCCATTGAACAAACGCAGACCACCTTACAGTCTTCCCACCTTTTCCTTTCTCGAACAACACGTCTGCACTTAGTGCATTTCACCATCCATACAATATACTGTACTTCCCAATATATGTAATGCTTCCTGGATCATAATGTACAAACATGCACACAAGCAGAGTCCTTTAGGTGTCTGGGACATGCTATGATTTACACACACACATACACACACACACACACACACACACACACACACACACACAAACACACATATATATATACACACACACACACACACACACACACACATATTTTGGAATTCCTTTCTTTTTAAACAACACAGTTAGTGAATTTTTGGTGCTTCATGTGGGACTCCAACTCAGCCCATGGTGACCTCATCCTTGTTAGTTTCACGCCGCTGTTTTCCTGTTTCAGTGACTAAGGTGGTGTACTCTGACTACTCCACACAGAAGGAAATTTGCATTCCAGCAGCAGACTCTGTCCCTTGCTCAAATAGGAGCCGCCTAGGATCTAGGACTGATTGGCTACCGGGTCTGAATTCTTTTCCCCTGTATAACAAAGCCACCTCAGTGGAACTCCAAGTTACTGTCAAATTAACTGTCATTGCCAATAATAAAATAACTAAAATAACTGGGCCCAGAATGCATACACTCTTACGACTCAAGCATTCTTTTTATTTTCTTGTGCACAAGGAGAACAACGTGGTTCCTGTCACCCACACTGTTCTGTTCTGAACAGCAAACTGCTATTTTTATACAGAATTGGCTTATCAGTTATGGATATTGATTATTGTAAATTGTATATGTTTGAATTCCTTACCCTCAAGATAAATCATCATTCACAATAGAGTTGTTAAGGGCAATCGAAATTTCAAGCTGACAGCCAATGATTCCGATGGCCCAATCAGTGGCAAGCCGTAGCGAC
Source organism: Mobula hypostoma (assembly GCF_963921235.1). Taxonomy (NCBI): domain Eukaryota; kingdom Metazoa; phylum Chordata; class Chondrichthyes; order Myliobatiformes; family Myliobatidae; genus Mobula; species Mobula hypostoma. The sequence goes on along the minus strand of NC_086103.1, from coordinate 63,558,204 downwards.
GGGGTTTCTCACAGGTCAGCGACGCTTGTTTTAAAAGGACAGCTTTGCGGGCGTTCAGGCTCACTCTAATAGCCCAATCAACGGCGGGAGCAGACCACAGCAACGAGGCTTCTCACAGTTCAGCGACGCTTGTTTTAAAAGTACAGAATGGACAAGCGGGGCGGCCATTGTTGGGAATTGGCCAGTGATGACAGTAAGAGTGTCAGGCTTTGGCTCAAAGCAAGCTTAGACTCGAAAGAGGCATTGGCTAGGGGTAAGACTCTCTTAAGTTTCCTTTTCTTTTGTCTTACTGTACCTAGTGTAGTAAATGGCCGTTGTGTGTTCTTCATGCCAGATGTTAGAGTCCGAGGAGACCCAGAGTCACCAGGGAACTACATCTGCGTGAAGTGCATCCAGCTGCAGCTCCTTGAAGACCGTATTAGGGATCTGGAGCAGCAGCTGGATGGCCTTCAACTTGTATGGGAGAGTGTGGAGATAATCGATCAGAGTTACAGGGAAGTTGTCACCCTGAAGCTGCAGGAGGCATGTAGCGGGGCAACTGTCAGGAGAAATGGAAATGTGAATAGGCAGTTAGTGCAGAACACCCCTGTGGCCATTCCTCTGAATAATAAGTATATCACTTTGGATACTGTTGTGTGGAATGACCTTCCAGGGGAATGCTACGGAGACCGGGTTATCGGCTCTGTTCATGTGTCCGTGGTACGGAAGGGAAAGAGGGAGAAGAGGGGAGAGGTAGTAACGAGAGACTCAATAGTCAGGGGAACAGACAGGACGTTCTGTGCATGTGAATGGGATACCCAAATGGTATGTTGCTTCCCAGGTACGAGGGTCAGGGATGTCTCGGATTGCGTTCACAACATTTTGGAGAGGGAGGGAGAGCAGCCAGATGACTTGGTACATACAGGTACAAATGCCATAGAAAGGAAAGGCAAAGTGGCTCTGAATAGAGAATTCAGAGAGCTAGGTTGGAAGCTGAGAAGCAGGACATCCCGGGTAGTAATTTCTGGATTGTTGCCTGTGCCATGTGCCAGTGAGGGTAGATACAGGATGATTTGGCAAATTATGTGGCTGAGAAGCTGGTGCAGGGGGCAGGGCTTCAGATTCTTGGATCATTGGGACCTCTGCTGTGGGAGATATGTCCTGTTCGAAAATGATAGATTGCACCTAAACCCGAGAGGAACCAATATTCTCATGGGCAGGTTTGTTGGAGTTGTAGGGAAGGGTTTATACTGGGAATATGGTGGAGTCAATTGTCAAGGATGAGGTCATGGAGTACTTGGTGACACAGGACCAGAAAGGACAAAGTCCGCATGGTTTCCTTAAGGGAAAATCTTGCCTGATGAATCTGTTGGAATTCTTTGAGGAGATTACACATAGGATAGATAAAGGGCATGCAGTGGATGTTGTACATTTGGTCAATCAGAAGTGCTTTGACAAGGTGCCACAGGTGAGACTGCTTACCAAGTTAAGAGCCCATGGTATTACAGGAAAGTTACTGGAATGCTTAGAGCATTGGCTGATTGGTAGGAGGCAGTGAGTGGGAATAAAAGGTTTCTTTTCTGGTTGGCTGCCAGTCACAAGTGGTGTTCTGCAGGTGTCGATGTTGGTCTGCTTCTTTTTATGCTATATATGAATGATTCAGATGATGGAATAGATGGCTTTGTTGCCAAGTTTTCAGATGATATGAAGATTGGTGGAGGGGCAGGTAGTGTTGAGGAAGCAGATAGGCTGCAGAAGGACTTAGACAGATTAAGAAAATGGGCAAGAGAGTGGCAAATGAAATACAATGTTGGAAAATGCATGGTCATGCACTTTGGTAGTAGAAATAAATGTGCAGACTATTTTCTAAACGGGGAGAAAATCCAAAAATTGGAGATACAAAGGGAGTTGGGAGTCCTTGTGAAGAACATCCTAAAAGTTAACTTGCAGGGTGAGTCCATTGTGAAGAAGGCAAATGCCATGTTAACCTTACTCAAGCACAGTCTTTGAGTAGCAGTTTAGAAAGTCCAGGTGATTCTTGAAATACGTGAGAGGAGAGACTTGTATATTCACGATGCAACAAAGAGACAATCTTGGAGATTCACGGCGGAGAGGCGATCTTCAAAGGTCTCGTTTAACTACAACTGCCCTAGGCTATCTCTGGTCCTACTGCAAATTTGACAATTACATAAATTATTCAGAACCTGCTAATAGCAATGTTAACTAAACTTTAAACACTGTCAAACATTTAACACCTTTTAACGCCTTATATTCATAATGCTCCATTTAAGCTGCCTTCACTTCTAAATGATTTCTATACATGTGCTGGGTGTGTTCCGACTACCGCTGCATTCTTCGCGGATCGGTATCGGTCCGCAGCCCGGAGGTTGGGGATCATTGATATACGGCACTCACTCGTGATATCCTGATAGCATGGCGGAGGTTCCACGAAAGAAGGTGAAAACCCACAAATTCCATCCAGAATGAGAAGAGGAATTTCTATTAACCTTCGTGAAAGACAAGTGTGTATGTATGTTGTGCCACCAAACACAACTAAAAGAGGGAATCGGGAGTGGCACCACAACACCAACTACCAGAAATTTAAAGACACCTACACCTCCAAGAGTGCAATCAGTGCCAGGAAAGTTGAGCAGCTGAAATCGGGGTTGAAGGCCCAGCAATCGTTCTTCACAAAACATGCTGCTCAAAATATGGCTGGTATTGAAGCATCATTTTGTGTAAGTCACCTTTTGGCTAAACACAAGAAGCCACTTACAGATGGCGATTTATTCAAGGAAGCAATGGCCATTACCGCAGAGACTGTTTTTAATTACTTTAAAAACAAAAACGACATCACAACCGCAATACATAATATACCGCTTGGCACTGCAACAGTGACAAGGAGGGTAGAGTCACTGTCAGAGGACGTGGATCGACAAGTGTTAAAACACTTGTCACTCTGTGAATATTTTGCACTACAGTTCGATGAATCCCTGGATGTAATGCAAACAGCTCAGCTTGATGTATTTGTCAGAATGGCTTTCCAGGATTTTACAACAAAGAACTTCCTCTGTTACATAACTGACAACAATGAATATTAATCGAGACAGGTTTTATAAAAACAACCAAACATTTATTAAACACATATAAACGATAAGGGAAAAAAAACAAAGGAAAACTTTAACAGGAGGTTAACAGGTATGCAGCCGTTCACCAACTCCACTCCACTTGGCTCTGGTTCTTAAAGCGTTAAATGCGAAAACAGTTCTTAAAGCGATACAGTCAGATATAGTTCTTAAAGCGATAACTTCAAAAGTCCAACAGTCTTACACATTCAATTGGGAGAGATTTCTCTGGAGAAAGATTTCTTCACAGACGCACCTTTACTGCTGGTTCTGTCCCACGGGATTCCCGATGCCAAAAATAAACAGTTTCAATTGACTGACCTTAAATTCCTTTAGAGAGAGAGAGAGAGAGAGAGAGAGAGAGAGCGCACCTTTTTTTTCCGCATGAACTCATTGCCCTTTTGCAAGAGTTATCTCGATGCAGGTTCTCTTCAACGAAGACTCAATAAGGTTGATTCTTTATTAAACTGCCAAATGATGCCAACTTCTCTCGATCCTTCACTTCGATGAATTCTTCACTCTCCCTTCAACTGTCAGAATTGAGTGAATTGGCACTTCCAGCCACAAATTTCCAGTCCAAATAATATGGAATCTTTCAACAGAACATACAACCGTTTTAAAAATGAAACTGCGTCACAAAAACAAACGCAACAGAAACGGAGATACAGCACGTTCTACCTGGAAATCTACAAACTCAAAAACTACTGCGTCACCTGAGTCGACCCTTATATAGTCACGGGGCACATGTCATCACGTGACCTCACATCGGCGGGAAAATCACATCAGCTGACCTCCAAAAGACCATTACATCATTCTCACAAAAAAAACAGATTTCCTTGAGCATGTAACACCTCCCTCCAAAAAAAATTTGGTCTCTTGAAGAAAAAAATTTTAATGGTTTATACAAAAAAATACAAAGGTATAAAATTTACAAAATACACAATATATACAATCTTATCTTTCAGTCCTTTACAAACCAATGTACAGTAGGAGTGTTACAAATGATAAAATATCACTCCAAAAAAAAACAAATTTTCATTGTACATTTAACATCTAGACAAACAATCTGCGATCACATTGTCTTTACCCTTAATATGAGCGATCAAAATATTGTACTCCTGTAACGTTAAACTGGATTATCAAATTGGAGTTTAATTTCCTTAACCCTTTTCCTTAACAGTCACAGTAGCAACTTCTCTCTCATAATACAGTTTTATCATATTTATATGGCACAGCTGTGTTGTCTTTCTCCGATCTGGGGTTTTTAACCACATAATCCACCTCATTTACCTTCGATTTAATCTCATAAGGACCATGGAATTTGCTTGTAATGGGTTCGTTTGCACTGGGAAAAGAACCAACACTTTATCTCCAGGCTTAAATGACCTCATCCTAGCTTCCTTATCATACCACGTCTTCATCTTCTCTTGAGCTAACTAAATTTTCCTTGGCTAAACTACAAGCTTTGTACAATCTCTCTTTAAATTTCAAAACATAATCTAACAAACTAGTGTGTACTACTTTATTAATCCACTGTTCCTTCAACAAAGCCAAAGGTCCTCAAACTCTATGTCCAAACACAAGTTCAAAAGGACTAAAACCTAATGAATCCTATACTGCCTCCCTTACTGCAAAACGTAGTAAATGTATACCTTCATCCCAATCCTTTTCGTTTTCTACACAATATGTCCTAATCATAGTTTTTAGTGTAGAATGAAATCTCTCCAAGGTTCCTTGTGATTCTGCACGATAGGCTGAGGAAATAATCTGCTTTGCTCCCAGCTTATAACTATCTACTGAAACAACCCAGACATAAAATTACTACTTTGATCTGATTGTATTTCCTTCGGCAGCCCAAAATAAGTGAAGAATTTTATAAGAGCTTTTGTCACATTTTTAGCTGTTATATTCCTAAGAGGTACTGCCTCTGGAAACCTAGATGCTGTGCACATAATAGTTAATAAATATTGATGTCCAGTTTTAGTTTTTGGCAAAGGACCTACACAGTCTACAATGATTTTTGAAAACAGCTCACCAAATACAGGAATTGGTTGCAGTGGAGCCACTGGAGTAACCTGATTAGGTTTACCAATAATTTGACATGTATGACATGTTCTACAAAATGTCGCCACATCTTGTCTTAAACTAGGCCAATAAAAATGTTTAGAAACTTTGTTCATAGTTTTCTTTACCCCTAAATGACCACCCAAAGGAATACTATGAGCCATAGTCAAAATCTCATTTTGGTAAATTTTAGGAACAACAACCTGATGATTAATTTCCCATTCCTCACTAGCATTGTAGGCGATCTCCACTTTCTCATTAGTACCCCTTTTTCAAAATAATATCCACTGGTACTTTTCCAATTTCACTATCTGGAAGAGCTTGTTCTTTTAATTTAACTATCTCAGGATCCCTACCCTGCTCTGCTATCATCTCCTTCTGAGATAAAGAGAAATCTTCGTGATCAGGCTTACCACCAAAATCCTGATCAAATAAGGTAGGTAAGAAAGTTTCTGATACATCCTCAAAATTCGAATCTTGATTTGAACTGTCATGGGTAACAACCACATCCTTTACATCAGTCTTTTTAGCCATAGCTCTTGTTATAACACAGGAAGAATCTGTGTTAGAATCCCTCTGTGGTTCCTCAGAATTTGAATTTGTTGTCAAATGCACTTCAGGAAAAACTTGTCCACCTGCTAAATCATTCCCTAACAAAAGAGAAACATCATTCACAGGTAAACTGGATTGTAGTCCTACTTTAACAACCCCTGTAACTAATCCTGACCTTAAATTTACTCTATGTAAATGTACTGGCATAAGGGCACTCCCTACTCCTCTTATATAATTTACCTCACCAGTGTCAGACTCATCACTAAACCTTAACACACTATCCAATATTAGTGATTGTGAAGCTCCAGTATCTCAAAGTATCCTTATCGATACTGCATTGGATCCTTCTTTCAAGGATACAAATCCTTCTGTTATAAAAGCTTCATATCCCTTCTTAACTTGGTCAGACTCTGACACATCTTCATTAATATTTTCTAAACCCTGTAGCTTTACAGTTTTTTCCATATGCTGCACACAAGCATCTGGGGCCACTTCTTTCTCTTTCCATCTCAATCGTAAGCAATTAGCCACTACATGTCCAGGTTTCTTACAATAATTACAAATAATACCAAAATGTCTTTCCTTCACATCTCCCTTAATCCTTACTTTTCTCACTAACTTCAGATTTAATGTCTGATTTACCTTGACTCTCTGTGCTAGTTTTCTTTTTAAAAATTTTTACCTGGAGAAAATTTATTCTTGTGAATTAAAACATACTCATCAGCCAATTTAGCAATCTCCTGCAATGTAGCAGTGTCCCGTTCATTTAAGTATGTTCACACTTCAACAGGAATGCTTCTTTTAAATTCCTCCTGCAAAATCAGCTCTTTCAATTTATTATACTCCCCATTCACATTTTTAGAGGAAACCCATCTCTCAAAACACACAGATTTCTCATAAGCAAATTCCACATAAGTTTTTCCGCCGATTTCTTCAAACTTCTAAATTTTTCTCTATATGCTTCCGGAACCATCTCGTATGCTTTTAATATATTCTCTTTAACAATATCATAATCCAGTGCTTGTTCAGCATTTAAAGCTGTATAAACTTGTTGTGCCTTGCCTTTAATTACACTTTGTAACATCACTGGCCATTGGTCTTTCAGCCACTTTAAACTCAGAGCAACTGTTTCGAAATGTTGGAAATATGCATCCACATCAGCTTCATCAAATGGAGGAGCCAAAACAACCTCATGACTAGCAATACATTGTTTCGTAGAACCAGAAGACTGACTCCCGAACTTTAATCTGCATCTCTAGCTCGAATTTCCTCTGGTTTACAGCTTCTCTTTCTTAAAATTCCTTTTTTTATTAGCCTCTCTTTCGGCCATTTCCACTTTAAATGTTTCAAACTTTAACTGTTCAAGATGCAACTGCATTTCCAGATTACTCAGTGGAAACATATCTAACACCTCCTGATCAAACAATTCCAAATTAATATAATGCTCAGCAATTTTTCTTTGTATGAAAGCCTTGGTAGAATTTCTCGTGATCCCTTTAATATCCAAACTCTTAGCAATCTCCAATACCACAGGTTTTCTCGCAGTCTCTAAAAAATCCCGAGTCAGGCGTCTTCAAAAACCCGTCAATATCCATTGTTGCCAAATACAACACACACACCAATCAAACCAAAAAAAAATCTGGATATTCCCTTTTTCCAAATCAAAATGGCAATTACCAGAACATAAACTCAAAATCGGAACATATCCGGGACGAGCCCCCAAAAATTATGTTATGTAACCGGCAACGATGAATATTAATCAAGACAGGTTGTATAAAAACAACCAAACATTTATTAAACACGTTTCAACAATAAGGAAAAAAAACAAAGGAAATCTTTAACTGGCGGTTAACAGGTATGCAGCCGTTCACCAACTCCACTCCACTTGGCTCTGGTTCTTAAAGCATTAAATGCAAAAACAGTTCTTAAAGCAATACAGTCAGATATAGTTCTTAAAGCGATAACTTCGAAAGTCCAACAGTCTTACACATTCAATTGGGAGAGACTTCTCTGGAGAAAGATTTCTTCACAGACGTACTTTTACTGCTGGTTCTGTCCACAGGATTCCCGATGCCGAAAATAAACAGTTTAAATCGACTGACCTTAAATTCCTTTAGAGAGAGAGCACTTTTTTTTTGCATGAACTCATTGCCCTTTTGTATGAGTTACCGCGATGCAGGTTCTCTCCAACAAAGACTCAATAAGGTTGATTCTTTATTAAACTGCCAAACGATGCCAACTTCTCTCGATCCTTCACTTCGATGAATTCTTCACTCTCCCTTCAACTGTCAGAATTGAGTGAATTGGCACTTCCAGCCACAAATTTCCAGTCCAAATAATATGGAATCTTTCAACAGAACATACAACCGTTTTAAAAATGAAACTGTGTCACATAAACAAACGCAACAGAAATGGAGATACAGCACGTTCTACCTGGAAATCTACAAACTCAAAAACTACTGTGTCACCTGAGTCGACCCTTATATAGTCACGGGGCACGTGTCATCACGTGACCTCACATCGGCAGGAAAATCACATCAGCTGACCTCCAAAAGACCATTACATCATTCTCACAAAAAAAACAGATCTCCATGAGCATGTAACACCTCACTCTTTTGCAATTAAAGGAAAGAACGAGAGGTGAGGATATTTACAATGCGTTTAAAAAATATGTCCATGAAAATGACATCCCCATTTATAAACTGGTGGCAATTACTACTGATGGGGCCCCAGCAATGCACAGTGTGCACCTTGGTTTTATAGCACTAAAAGTCAGTGCCTACTTCGGGTCAACTTATCTATGTGACATTGCATTTTCACAGATGAAAATTATTAAATCTAAGTACAGGAGTTGTCTTACTGACAGACACCTCACAGACTGTCTCAGACTGGCTGTCTGTAGTTATGAGCCAAATTTCAGGGAACTGGCAGAAAGTATTCAGCCCCAGTCATCACACTGAGTGCAACAGTCAATTTTTATTCATTTATTTTTCATGTTGAAATAAAATTAAATAATGAAACTTAGAATTAAAGGTGTGAAGTTTGTAATATTCTTAAAGAAAGATAGTTATGGCCTGTTTGATATGCTAGTTACAGAGTTTTCTTGTTTGAATTAATTTGAAAGTTTGACAAATGTATTTTGTGTAATTCAAATACAATTAGCCCAAATAAAAGGCCTCAAATTGGAAGTACAATCTGAGCTGTTTTTTCTCTAAATGATTTAGTAGGTAGATCTTGCCATTCACTAAGGTCGAGGTAGGGGATCTTGGGCTTAAAAAGGTTGGTGACCACTAACCTAGCGGGTGCACAATAAGTTACGACATATGCCAAACTGTACTACAACCAAGTGATGGTATGATATCTTTTCCACCTTACTATGGTGAAATCCATATCATACCTTTCTGGTTCTGTGCATTCACTATCTTCAGAGAATAACACCTTCCAGTTTTCACTACTATTTTGTTAAACATGGTACATACTGACTTGTTGATTTAACTGCACCATCTTGAGACTGATAGCATGCTTCAGAAAAGCATTACCTGGTGCTCCTAAGTCAAGTTAAAAAGTCATTGGTTACTGGGTGGCATTGCAGCAACAACTTGAAATTAATTTATTTAGGGGGTGTTCCTTCCATATTGACCTTAGTTGCACCTGGTTCATTGAGATCAGCTGCTACTGTGAACATGACCCTTTCTACATAGTTGTATACCTCACCTTGTCCACAGCATAAACATTCAATGTATATTTCACTACACACTGTTCACAGGAATGGTTTTCCAATCCACACTATGAGCACCTTTCTGCATATGTAGAGCTCCTCTTTTCTTGCTAGTTATGTTAGAGTTCACAACACTTGCAACATCTACAGCACTCTGGCAGAACTTTAATCTCTTCTGATTTTTGTCTTGTACTTCACTGCAGATACTTCCTTTTGTTGACCATTCCATATTACTGGCCAGGCCTTGGATATCTCGGCACCTTTGAATCTTGTTTATATGGACTTAACTGAAATTAACTCTCTTATCAACTAGACTGTCGGACTCTTCAAATTCACAAAAATGATTCCGGGGTTGAAAGGCTTATCATATGAGGAGCATTTGGTGGCTCTGGGCCTCTATTCACTGGAATTCAGAAGAATGAGGGGTGACCTCATTGAAACCTATCTAATATTGAAAAGCATCGATAGAGTAGATGTGGAAAGGATGTTTCCCATGTGGGGGAGTCTAAGATCAGAGGGCACATAGTCAGAATAGAGGGACATCTTTTTAGAACAGAGATGAGAAGGTATTTACCTAGCCAGAGAGTGGTGAATCTGTGGAATTTATTGCCACCCATTGTGTATATTTAAGGTAGAGGCTGATAGATTCTTGATTAGTCAGGACATGAAGGGGTATGGGGAAAAGGCAGGAGCCTGGGGCTCAGAGGGAAAATCGGTCAGCCATGATGAAATGGTGGAGCAGACTCAAAGGGCCAAATGGCCTAATTCTGCTCCTATGTCTTAAATATCCAACTTTTGATGAATGAACCCTTCAATTCTGTGACACTAAATTCTTCCCTGAAGTTGAGTTTAAAAAGTAGGTCACTCAATTGTTTCACTTTAGTGGGGCCATTTAAAGGTTTTATTGTATAGTATAATTCTTCCCCTTTGTGACCAATGAACTATGATAATAACTTTCATTATATTTGTTCTGGTTTACTTTCATTGCCAATTCAAAATACTGTGTGAACTTCCCTTCCACTATTTCTATTTGTCTAGCAAAATACTTACTTGCATAGCTAGTGGGTTGGGCACCTTTATGTGCTCCATCATGCATTGATTTCAGTGGCTGTATAGTCCCCTTCCTTTCCCTTCCAAATTTCTGGAAGTTTCATCGCCCCGGCTATTGCCCTGGTTCCATCCACCAGCCATTCCCTTTCCCATGGTATTACCCATGAAATTACTGGATAACGTAACAAATGTCATTTCCCATCTTTCATTCCCACCAATCAGGGAGCCAAACATCCATTCCAGATGAAATAACAAAACATGTGTTAATCCAGTTTAATGATTTGTATTCAGTGCTCATAACATTTAGTCTCTTTACACTGGAGAAACCAAAAGCACTCTTGGAATATTGTTAGTCTGCAAGAGTGGTCTAGAGCTTCCATTTACTTATCTCTTTAAGCCTCCCTTGAGGCTCTGACCATGGATCTTGGTTACTCAGTTATAGTTACTAAACTAGAAAGAGTGCAGAAAAGATTTGACTGGACTGGATCCTGAGTTGCAAGGAGAGATTGGAGAATGAGGAGATAGCCAAGAGAGTAGATGAAGGTAGGGCAGTGAATATTGTCTATATAGAATTTATCAAGGGTTTTAACAAGGACTTTAGTCCCTGGATGCATAAGATTTGGGGGTAACCTTATGGAGGTACATAAGATTACATGAGATTTAAAAGGGGCAAAGGGTGGCGCTTACTTGGAATGAGCTGCAAGAAACAGTGGTAGAAACAGGCACATTGGCAATATTTAAAAGCCCTCTAGGTATGTTCATGGATAGGAGAGATAAAGAGAGCTGTGGTCCAAATGTAGGCAACACAGCCAATGGATGAATTGTGCCAAAGAGCCTGTATGATTATGACTATTCTGTTGTTATGTGTTTGTCACTGTATTTATTGTTGAATTTATTATTACCATTTATACTGTTTACTCTCTGAGTTTCACACAAGCAAGGAGTTTCATTGCCCCTTGATGTATATAACAACAAACTCAACTAAGTCCAACTCTGAATGTGAATCAGTATGAAATAGTGTTATAAATGTGGTTTGAATTCATTGGCATATTTGCATCAGCAGGATGCACAGAACAGAAGTAAAAAAGCCATCCCAAGGTCTTTAAAAATAACCAAAGGACAAATTAAGTGTTAGAAATGTTAAGTGGCTGCAGAACGAGCAGCGTGAGCACAGTGAGCTACAATATTCTCTGGAAAAGGCTGTTTTGTTGTGCCTTCTTATCACCAGTGATCTCAAATGCATTCCACCAAGCAGTGAATGAAGTGAAGCCATGGTAACAGAGGAAATCTACAACTCATGACCCTTAACATGCCAGAGATCCTTCAGTCCAGAGCCCACAAGGAGAACTATTTCACAGGGTAACTTAACAGGTTAACTTCCTGCTCATTTTGACTTAATAAGCTACTAACTACCATTTATCCACACATTGCTTCCAAAGAGGTGAAGATTAGACAGGAAAGGCACAAATCTGAAATTGGATTTTTCTTGGTAGCAGAAGAAGTCATTTCAATCATCTTTCCTGCTGTGGGCTATGTGGCAGTTTAACGCAAGTACCACTGCTCTGATTCTTAGGAGGTGGAAATTTGAGGAGAGACTCAGGAGGTTATATACTGTGCATCTTATGCACAGTATATAAATCCATATACTGATATCTTGTTTGTTGGAGGTCAATCGTCACAGACAACTGCAAGAATTCCTCAGGACAGTTATAACCCTTCAACAGTCCTCTTCATAAGATCACTGGTGAGGATATTCACTGATGAACACACAACATTTTTTTCCATTCATAACATGTGATATAATGAAGCAGTCAACATCGGCATGTTGCATGTCCTGGACAACATTCAGGCCAAGACTACAAACTTGCAATGAATACCTCAGCTGGATGTTTGAGTATTAAGAATTAACATCTTCCCTTTGGATATTCAGTAACATTGTCATTGTTGAACCCCAATTATCAATTCCCCGAGGATCAACAATGACTAAAAATTTAAATAGACCAGCCACACAAATACTATGCCAACAGGAGTACATTAAACATTGAGTATTCCATGATTATTGATTCACATCCTGCACAGCTTCCAAAAATGTTTCCACCAACTACAATTGCAAGTCAGAATTGCAATGCAATATGGAGACTCATGAGATTGCTGATACTGGAATCTGAAGCAATTGGCTTCCCTCCCCACTCACCCACCACCCATTTATTCTTGGCTCCATCTTCCGCTCCTATCAAATTCTGCAGCCATTTCTCACTTCCGCCTATCACCAACCAGCTTCTGACATCATTCCCACTCTCCATCCTCCCTCCTCCCTCATCTTCCTGTCAACTCTACTCCCTACATTTACCTGCCAGCTCTTGCTCCACCCTTCCCTCCAATTGTTATACTTGCCGGCTAGTCTCCTCTAACCTGCAGTCCAGATGAACAGTTTTCACCCAAAGGATCAACTGCCCGTTTCCATCCTTAGCTGCAGCTGACCCATTGAGTTTCTCCAGCACTTTATGTGTTGCAATGAAATGTTTCCCACTTGTCTCGATGTGTGCAGATTCAAAAACACTCGAGGTTGACACCATCCAGAGCAAAGCAGTTCAACTCATCAACACGCTTTCCATTGCGATAGATATTCCATTTCTTCACCTCTAGTGGCTTCCTGGCTGCACCATGTATCATCGACAAAATTACTGGACCAATTCACATGGTTTGTTTAATTAATTACCAATGAGAGTTTCCAACAAGAAGGGCAAAGGCAATAATGGTGAGGACATCACTAACTGCAAACACTCAAAGTGACAGACCACCCTATCATCAACACTCAACCACAATTCTAGAATTCCCTTACAATAGATTAACCACTTCAACTACTGCTGTTTGTAAAGACTGTCCACCACTTCAGCTCAAGGAAAATGGGGCTGGGTAATATGACGGAGCTTGCCAACAATATCCAGTTACAGAGTCTGATGTTCCACAGAGTGCATAAAATAACCTTATGGTAGTGCTCACTTAAACCAGACACTGGGTTTGTCAAAGTATCTATGGGGCAAGCCAACTTCTCACCAATTGTAAATTATTTCAGATGGAAGATAGCAATATCAATAAATACACCTTACTCCACTAGTCCAGAAATGAAAAAGGCTATTTTGTTAACATTACAGGATCTCTCTGCCTGCTGACTTGCCTGGAGGACCATGTCGTTATCTTTAATACTATCACCATAGCTATCAGGCATTTGATTTATCACAGGGGAAATAAGCCAACAAAACTGCAGGGCATTTCTGGGGAGAAGGAAACCAAACTGTGGTCTGTCATAGCACAAAAATAATGAAATGTTGTTCTGCTCTCTCAAACTTTTCTCACTGATAAACACAAAGAGATACAGGTTTCCCCTGCCATCCAAAGGTACAGCGTTCCTATGAAAGGGTTCGTAAGCCAAAATGTCGTAAAGCGAAGAAGCAATTACCATTTATTTATATGGGAAAATTTTGTGAGTGTTCGCAGACCCAAAAATAATCTACATAATCATGTCAAATAACACATAAAACCTAAAATAACAGTAACATATAGTAAAAGCAGGAATGATATGATAAATACACAGCCTATATAAAGTAGAAGTACTTTTCCACAATCATTACTGCACTGTTCTCCATAGCGAAAATCTCACGCAAGCGCTCTTGGCAAAAACTCTCTCCAGTAACCTTTAAGCTATGAAGCTGCCAAATCATACCAAATAACACGTAAAAATACACAGACAATATAAAGTAGAAATAATGTATGTACAGTGTAGTATCACTTACCGGAATTGGGAAGACAGCGCCAAGCACACTGATGTTAAGCAGAGTCAGAGTTTGGGTGGTGCAGTGGCCCCCACCCTCCAGGCCGCCGACCGATACATTGCCGCGAAGCACGCAGGGGTCCAGCGGTAGCCGGGAGGCACACAGCACATCTTTAAGAAAAAATCCAAAATAAACATGCTAATTAATTAGTGCTGCCCGGCACGTAATTGTCGGCCCAGATCAGTGCCGATTGCCAATTGCATCACCTTTGATCTGGGCCGACATTTATGTGTGGGGCGGCACCTAATTAATTAGCATGTTTATTTCGGCTTTTTTCTTAAAGATGTGCTGTGTGCCTCCCGGCTACCATTGCATTCTCCGTGAATCGGTACAGTATCTGTCCGTGGCCTGGGTGTTGGGGTGGTGGGACACTGGGGTGTCATCTCGTCGTCTGTTTCCATTAGAGCAGGCAGCTCATCCTCTCCTATGACTGCCCGCCTCGATATCGAATGTTGAGGTTGGTCATCTGCTGAGGCTGATGTGGAAGGCTTGCTTGACTGCTGAGCCTTGCGCATTTTTCTATCATACAGTTCTTTGTAAGGACTCAAACCATCTTGCAAATATCCCCTAAAACTACGTACCCTTTCAAAATTAAAGTTGTACTTTATCATTGCAGCGAAAATCTCACGTAGTTGCTTCACTTGCACTACAGCATTCAGTTTTGATTGTTATCCTTTCCTCTTCCAATTGCATCAGCTCTTCATCTATCAGTTCTTGGTCATGAGATGCCAAAACCTCTTCAACATCATGTTTGTCAGCTTCCACAAGCCAAACTCACGTTGTCCTTACTTTGTTCACCACGATTGAAATGCTTAATTATGTCTAGTTTTACACTAAGTGTAACACCCTTACGAGCTCTTTTAGGCTTTTCCGATACCATAGAAATCATCTTGCAAATGGCTGCTCACAGGCACGTGCTTAAGCAATGCTGTTCCGAATCCGGGGAGAGCGGCTGCTCTGGGCGTGTGCTGCCTTTTATTGCGCGCTGCCTTTCTTCGTAACAGTGAAAACACCTTCTGAAAGCGAAAACAGGGTACTAATGTAGGTCTTTCGTAACAGTGAGGTTTCGTAAAGCGAACGTTCGAAAAGCGGGGGACACCTGTAACTTAAATTTGCAAAGCTACCATTTTAAAGTGGTGAATATCATATTCAGCATAATGTAATGTTGAATAATTAACCGTTTTAATAAAAATGTAAACTGAGTCCCATAGGAAAATCAGATGAACTGATATTCTTCAGAGAAGGTCATGCTACCCCTTCTCACTTTGGCCTACATCTAACTCAAGCAGAAGTTGGCTTGCAACTGCCCTCTAAGAGGATTGTAGCAAAATGCTAGACTTAAACAAAAAAAAATGATAAGCCAGATGTAAAAATACACATCAATCTGGACGCCAAATTCCAACACAGCAAAGTCACCCTCAGCCTAGTCAATGTGGAATAAACCTCCTCATAAATATCCAGAGCTGATATTTTAATCAGGACAGAGAGCTCAAAAAAGCTAGTCATCCAATAACCTGATTCAGTCCCATTACTAACCTATTGCAACTCCACAAGATTAACCGAGCTCCAGGCCTGCTGTTTTGCATCCTGCGCTGCCAAATGCCTTCCTAACTATTTCCAAATGTCAAGATGATCAAGGCATTCAAAACCAATTTAAAAGGATTGAACTAATTTAAAGTATTTTAAATTATTTTATAAGAAGAAAACATTTATGGAAAAGCACATTAACTGAATGTAGAGTAACACAGCAAGGAAACAGGCCCTTCAGGTTAACTCATCCAATTATTTTAAAATATTCCTATCAGTTAAAATAAGGTAAAATGAACTACTTTCAGGCACTTATATTTTCAATCCATTGAATTACATCTAGCTAAAGGAGGAAATAAGGAGATAATGTTTTTCCCAGGGAGTAGTGAATTTGTGAATTTCTCTGCTCAGGGAATCATTAAATCTATTTAAAACACAGTTAGATTTTTGCACAGCAGGGGAATTAAGAGTTATAGAACAAAAGTACGTAGATGGAGCTGAGTCCATATCCAGATCAGCCATGATCTTGTTGAATGTCAGAGCAGGATTGACGGGCCCATACCTACTCCTATTTCTTGTGTTCTTATATAGAAGAAACATAGAAACATAGAAAACCTATAGCACAATGCTGTGCTATACTATACTGTGTACTTACTTCAGAAATTACGTAGGGTTACCTATAGCCCTCTGTTTTTCTAAGCTCCATGTACCTATCCAGGAGTCTCTTAAAAGACCCTATTGTATCCACCTCCACCAAAGTCGCCAGCTGCTCATTCCACACACTCACCACTCGCTGTGTAAAAAACTTACCTCTGACATCCCCTCTATACCTACTTCCAAGCACCTTAAAACTGTGCCCTCTCATATTAGCTATTTCAGCCCTGGGGAAAGCCTCTGACTATCCACATGATCAATGCCTCTCATCATCCTATACACCTCTATCGGGTCCCCTCTTATCCTCCGTCACTCCAAAGAGAAAAGGCCAAGATCACTCATCCTATTCTCACAAGGCATGCTCCCCAGTCCAGACAACAACCTTATAAATTTCCTCTGCACCCTTTCTATAGTTTCCACATACTTCCTGTAGTGAAGTGACCAGAACTGAGCACAGTACTCTAAGTGAGGTCTGACCAGGGTCCAATATAGCCGTAACATTACCTCTCGGCTCTTAAACTCAATCCCATGGTTGATGAAGGCCAATGCACCATATGCCGTCTTAACCACAGAGTCAACCTGCGCAGCAGCTTTGAGTGTACTATGGACTCAGACCCCAAGATCCTTCTGATCCTCTATACTGCAAGAGTCTTGCCATTAATACTATATTTTGCCATCGTATTTGACCTACCAAAATGAACCACCTCACACTTAACTGAGTTGAACTCCATCTGCCATTTCTCAGCCCAGTTTTGCATTCTATCAATGTCCCACTGTAACCTCTGACAGCCCTCCACACTATCCACAACACTCCCAACCTTTGTGTCATCAGCAAATTTACTAACCCATCCCTCCATTTCCTCATCCAGGTCATTTATACAAATCACAAAGAGAAGGGATCCCAGAACAGATCCCTGAGGCACACCACTGGTTACCAACCTCCATGCAGAATATGGCCCGTCTACAACCACTCTTTGCCTTCTGTGGGCAAGCCAATTCTGGATCCACAAAGCAAGGTCCCCTTGGATCCCGTGCCTCCTTACTTTCTCAATAAGCCTTGCATGGGGTACCTTATCAAATACAAAATATTCTGCAGATGCTGGGGTCAAAGCAACACTCACAACACGCTGGAGGAACTCAGCGGGTCAGGCATCATCCGTGGAAAAGATCATTCAACATTTCCGGCCGGAACCCTTCGTCAGGACTGAAGAGGGAAGGGGCAGAGGCCTTATATAGAAGATGGGGGAGGATGGGAAGGAGAAGGCTGGTAGGTTCCAGGTGAATAACCAGCAAGGGGAAAGATAAAGGGTTTGGGGAGGGGAAGCAGGGAGGTGATAGGCAGGGAAGGTGAAGAAGGAATAGGAGAAAACACAATGGGTAGTAGAAGGAGGCGGAACCATGAGGAAGGTGATAGGCAGCTGGGGGAGGGACCAGAGTGAAATAGGGATAGGGGAAGGGAGGGGGAGGAAATTACTGGAAGTTGGAGAATTCAATGTTCATACCAAGGGGCTGGAGACTACCTAGACGGTATATGAGGTGTTGCTCCTCCAACCTGAATTTAGCCTCATCATGGTAGTAGAGGAGGCTATGTATGTTGGGACTCTCCAAATATTCATAAATCCTGCCTCTTTGGACCTGCTCCATCGACTTACCAACCACTGAAGTAAGACTCATTGGTCTTTAATTTCCTGGCTATCCCTACTCCCTTTCTTGAATAAGGGAACAACATCTGCAACCCTCCAATCCTCCGGAACCTCTCCCATCCCCATTGATGATGCAAAGATTATTGCCAGGGGCTCAGCAATCTCCTCCCTCACCTCCCACAGTAGCCTGGGTTATATCTCATCCAGTCCCAATGACTTATCTAACTTGAAGCTTTCCAAAAGCTCCAGCACATCCTCTTTCTTAATGTCTATATGCTCAAGCTTTTCAGTCTGCTGTACGTCATCCCTACAATCACCACAGTCTTTTTCTGTAGTGAATACTGAAGCGAAGTATTCATTAAGTACCTCTGTTATCTTCGCCGGTTCCATACACACTTTTCCACTATCACACTTGATTAGTCCTATTCTCTCATATTTTATCCTCTAGCTCTTCACATACTTGTAGAATGCCTTGGAGTTTTCCTTAATCTTGTCCACCAAGGCCTTCTCATGGCCCCTTCTGGCTCTCCTAATTTCATTTTTAAGCTCCTTCCTGCTAGCCTTATAATTTTCTAGATCTCTATCATTACCTAGTTTTTTGTAACTTTCATAAGCTCTTCGTTTCTTCTTGACTAGATTTACAATAGCCTTTGTACACCACGGTTCCTGTACCTTACCATCCTTTCCTTGTCTCATTGGAACGTACCTATGCAGAGCTCCATGTAAATATCCCCTGAACATTTGCCACATTTCTTCCATATGTTCCCTTGAGAACATCTGTTTCCAATGTATGCTTCCAAGTTCCTGCCTGATAGCCCCATATTTCTCCTTACTCCAATTAAACGCTTTCTTAACATGTCTGTTCCTGTCGCTCTCCAAAGCTATGGCAAAGGAGATAGAATTGTGATCATTATCTCCAAAATACTCTCCTCCTGAGAGATCTGACACCTGACCAGGTTCATTTCCCAATACCATATCAAATACAGCCTCTCCTCCTGTATGCTTATCTTTGTATTATGTCAGGAAGCCTTCCTGAACACAACTAACAAACTCCATCCCATCTAAATGTCTTGCTCTGGGGAGATGCCAATCAATATTGGGGAAATTAAAATCTCCCACCACGACAACCCTGCTATTATTGTATCTTTCCATAATATGTCACTCTATCTGCTCCTCAATATCCCTGTTACTTTTGGGTGGTCTATAAAAAACACAGAGTTACTGACCCCTTCCTGTTCCTAACTTCACCCACAGAGACTCCGTAGACAATCCCTCCGTGACTTCCTCCTTTTCTGCAGCTGTGACACTATCTCTGATCAGCAGTGCCACACTCCCACCTCTTTTGCCTCTCTCCCTGTCCTTTCTGAAACATCCAAAGCCTTCACTCTAAGTTACCATTCCTGCCCCTGAGCTATCTAAGGCTCTGTAATAGCTGCAACATCATAGCTCCAAGTACTGATTCACGCTCTAAGCTCATCTGCTTTGTTCATGATACTCCTTGCATTAAAATAGACACATCTCAAACCATCAGTCTGAGCACATCCCTTCTCAATCACCTGCCTATCCTCCCCCTCACACTGTGTACAAGCTTTCTTGATTTGTGAGCCAACCATCCCTTTTACAGTCTCTTCAGTTTGGTTCCCACCTCTCAGTAATTCTAGTTTAAGCTCTCCCCAATAACCTTAGCAAACTTCCCTGCCAGGATATTGGTCCTCCTAGGATTCAAGTGCAACCCGTCCTTTTTGTACAAGTCACACCTGCCCCAAAAGAGGTCCCAATGATCCAGAAATCTGAATCCCTGCTCCCGCTCCAATCCCTCAGCCACGCATTTATCCTCCACCTCACTCTATTCCTATACTCACTGTCACATGGCACAGGCAGTAATCCCAAGATGACTACCTTTGAGGTCCTGCTTCTTAGGAACTTCTTTCCTAACTCCCTGTAGTCTGTTATCAGGACCTCCTCCCTTTTCCTACCTATGTCATTGGTACCAATATGTACCACGACCTCTGGCTGTTCATCTTCCCACTTCAGGATATCATGGACACGATCAGAAATATCCTGGACCCTGGCACCTAGGAGGCAAACTACCATCCGTGTTTCTTTCCTGCATCCACAGAATCGCCTGTCTGACCCCCTAACTATAGAGTCCTGTATCACTGCCGCCATCCTCTTCCTATCCCTACCCTTCTGAGCCACAGAACCAGACTCTGCCAGAGGTGCGGCCCCTGTTGCTTCCTCCAGGGAGGTCTTTCCTCCCTACTGCACTCAAACAGGAGTACTTATTGTTAAGGGGGACAGTCACAGGGGTACTCTCCAGTATCTGGCTCTTTCCCTTCCCTCTCCTAACTGTGACCCACTTATCTGTCTCCCGAGGCTCCGGTGTGACTACTTGCCTATAGCTCCTCTCTATCACCTCCTCACTTTCCCAGACCAAAGGTTATCAAGCTGCATCTCCTGTTCCCTCACCCGCTCCCTAAGGAGCTGCAGCTTGACCCACCTGGTGCAGATGTGGCCATCTGGGAGTATCCTGGACTTCCCACATCCGACACCCAGTACAGAACACCGGCCTCACAGACATGCTTCCTATTCCTATTCTTCACATGTAACTTACCTCGCCTCGACTGGTTATCGCCAAAGCCCTCGTACTCTGACTCCCTCTACTTCCAATCAGCCACCATCATCCCTGTACCAAAGATGCCTTCAGAACTAAATGACTACTGCCCAGCAGCATTGACGCCAATCACCATGAAGTGCTTTCAGTGACACATATCAAAAACTCCATTGCTGCCACATTAGACACTCAACATTATGCACCAGGCCCTGACACACCTCGAAAACAAGGACACTTACGTCAGAATGCTGTTTCTGGATTTTAGTTCAGCATTCAGCACTCTTATCCCACAGACCTTGGTGAACAAACTCCTACTCCTTGGTGTAAGTACACCACTGTGTAGCTGGGTGTGGGACTTCGTAACTAACTGAACTCAGATAGTCAGGGTGCACAACCACTCATCCCTCCCCATTATCCTCAACACAGGTGCCCCCCCAGGCTGTGTGTTGAGCCCATTGCTGAGCATTCTGCTCACACAGGACTACACAGCCAAACACCCAAGTAATCACATTGGCAAGTTTGCCAATGACACAAAGTGGTAGGACTCATCACCAACAGCAATGAGATAGCCTATAGAAAGGAAGTGGAAGAACTCAAGGCCTGGTGCCAGGCAAATAACCTCTTCCTCAATGTCAACAAGACAAAGGAGATGATTATCGACTTCAGGAGAACTTGCACCACTCACGCCCCTCTTTACAGCAGCAGCACACCAGTGGAAAATGCAAGCATTTTCAAACTCCCAGCAGTGCACATCTTGCACAACCTCTCATGATGTCAGGAGACATTCTACACAATGAGTAAAGCTCACCAAAGCTCGTTCTTCTGAAGAAGTTGAAGAAATCTGGACTATGCAATTCTATACATGTCATTCTGTATATGCACAGTAGATCCTAACAAGCTACATTACTGAATGGTACAGAAACTACACTGTAGCAAACAGGAAGGCTGTACAACAGGTAGACAAAACTGCCTAACACATTAACAGTACCAGCCTACCCACCATAAAGGACATATATGCAGTACGGTGCCAGAAAAGGGCTAGCACCATTACGAAGGATCTCACCCCATCAGGGATGTGGCTACATAGTATCCATGTCAGGATCACCAAACTCAAAACCAGTTACCTTCACCAAGCAGTAGGGCTGATCAAACCTCACCACGCTTCCAACCACCACTACTTTATCATTTCCTGTTTGTCACTTTATGTACGGACACTCCTGTGCTTAGTGTCACTTCATGGACATAAAATCAATCTATGTTTTAAAGTTATCTTATGTATTTATATTTATTGTGTTTTATTATTACTGTATTTATTATTATTATTGTGTTCTTCATCTTATTTTTTTTGTGCTGCAGCAGATCCAGAATAACAATTGTTTCGTTCTCCTTTACATTTGTACACTGGAAATAACATTAAACAGTTTTAAATCTTGAATCTTGAATCTAAACAGCAGGAGATTAAGAAATAATCCTGATAACATTTCTTAGATTTTAACATACTTTACATCATACAAACTTCAGCATGTCTAAAACACCAATTAGTTGCAGAACTGTAACCACAGAAGGAAGAAGTTTGCGTCCAATCTATACTCACACATATGCCTCTGTACTTTATAATCAACAATTAACTTCAGTTAACATATTTTTAGCAATTCTATTTCAATAGTCTATCATCTCACAAACTAAATTCCAACAAATTGGTACATGACTTCAAAGCAATTTAACTTATAATTCATTCAGCAAAGAAAATACTGAAGCAGAACTTCAGAACATGCAGGAAGTTAATAAAAATGAACTTTTCTCAAGTAAATGATGTGGGGGAAAGAAATATGTTTTGCTGAGTGTAATTATTTGATTTAGTTGGAATTTTTTTTAGAACCAGTGATAACATCAGAGGAAAATTGAAATCTCAAACTTCACTTGTACTTCACTTATATGCAGAAAAAAATCAAACAATAACCAAGGTAAAATACTTCATTATAATAGCTAAAGGCAAAAGATTAGACAGGACAAAAATGGATTCCCAGTACTTAGTGAACAAGGTTTGTTCCTGGATGGTGCCTGAGCCAGGTATATGTGCAATATTGTTAACACAATGGGGAATGTGCACAGATTTCATTTGCCAGAAGTATATACAGGAGGTAGATCATATTGTCCATCAATATGGATCTCCAAGTCAACATCAGTGCTGTCTTTTCTGAATTTACTATTCCAGCAAACATCTTCTCATAGAAAAAAATACTCATTCAGCAGCAGGAAAGATTTCCCACTAATAATGAGGATGAAAAAGTTAGTCAAAAATTAAAATACAATAGGTACGGGATATATGAGACAAATATGAAATCAAGAATTTCTGGAAATACTCATCAAGTGGACAGCATCTGTGGAGAAAATAAATTATGTTGACTTTAATAGTCAACGACTTTTCACCAGAAATGAGGAAATATAAAAATAAATTGTCTTAATGTGTATAGAAAGTGGAGAGGGGCAAAGTAAAATCTGTGATGACTGGATTGATTAAATGATGAAATCAGTAATAACAATAATTATAATAATAACTCATTTATAGAGCACTTTTTATACAAACGATGCAGTTCAAAGGGCTTTTCAATTGGGATAAAGTACAGATATGAAAGTAAAAGACACAAAGATGTTAGTTAAAAGCAAGATTATATACATAGGTTTTCAGCAGCCATTTAAAAGTGTCAAATGAGTCTGTAACCCTTAAACTTTAGGTATTGAGTTCTGCAGTTTAGGTGCATCGTTCAGAAAAGCTGACCTGCCAATTATCTTTTGAGAGCGATTGTTTAAATTTAAGGAATCAATGGAAGGAGGACTGAGTGGTCAACCAGGATTATAAATCAAAAACGATTCTGTGATTTACTCCCGTTTCAGACCACAGAGAGCTTTAAAAACAAGTAATATCATTTTAAAATCGATTCTAAAAGATAGTTAGGATGCAGAGTAGTTAGGATGGGAGTGATATGCTTCCTCACCCTGCTTTTAGATAAAAGTCTAGCAGCGACACCCTAAATGAGTTGAAGTTTGTCAATAGATCGCTTTGGAAGGCCAGTAGAAAGTGCATTGCAGTAATCTAGTCTATTCAATATAAAGGCTTGAATTAGTTTTCCAGCTGCATTACGTGACAGAAACAGAAGCACTTTTGCATTATTTCTTAAGTGTAGAAATGCTGTGGTCACTTTCTTTATGGGGGATTTAAAATTCAAACCTGAATCAAGGATAAAACCCAAGCTTGTTAATTCTGATTTTACAAGGGAAGCCAAGATGCCAAGTTTATCTAGAGGCTTATTTCTTTTATCTTTTACCGTCATTTAATTTTAGAAATTTATGGCTCGTCCATTTGTTTATTGCAGCCATACTAGAAGTCAGGGAAGATAAGAGTATATCAACATCAAGTTCAATGGTCGGTGCCAATCTGCATAGCTGTGGTAATCAGGATATTTATTTATTTCACATTATTTTGTTTAGAGATACAGCACAAAATTGGTGATCTCTAATGATGTCTCCTAAGGAAAGCATGCGTAAGAAGAGTAGGAGACGAAGACAGCTTCCCGGAGCAACACCAAAATGTACACCATATCTCTTAGAAAATTGGTCTTAAGACAGACAAAATATTTTCAAAGATATATGAGCAAAATCAATTAAGGGCACCACCAAAGAGGCCAACCTAGTTCTCAAGGCGGATGCTCTAGGAGAATATTATGGTCAACTGTGTTGAAGGCAGCACTTAGATCTAGCAGAATTATGACCGGGACCCTGTTGTCATTAGCGCTGAGCCTAAGGTCACTGACAATTTTGGTAAGAGCCATCTCCTGCTATG
This sequence comes from Mobula hypostoma, assembly GCF_963921235.1. Classification (NCBI taxonomy): domain Eukaryota; kingdom Metazoa; phylum Chordata; class Chondrichthyes; order Myliobatiformes; family Myliobatidae; genus Mobula; species Mobula hypostoma. Next base: position 63,533,604 of record NC_086103.1, on the reverse strand, counting down.
GTTTACTCTAAAACCTGACTGAAACTTTCCTAGAATATTGTTGTCATTCAGAAAGTTGTTGAGTAGGTTGAAAATTACTTTCTCAAGAATCTTGCCCAGGAAGAGAAGATGTGATTAAAGCCTGTAGTTAGCTAGTACTTCACTGTCAAGGTTTGGCTTTTTAAGTAGGGGTTTGACAACCACTGTTTTGAAAGCATCTGGAGAAAATCCAGTTTGAAAGGATGAGTGATTTTTTTCTAACGGAATTGAAAACACGATTAAAAGAGCTCTTAAACTGAGTGGTAAGTACGGGAAGTAGGCAGTTTACTCCTTGTTACAACTTTATAGAGTTCTTAATCAGAAATACTTGTAAATTTTGACATGGTTGTCATCTTTTTGCGAGGTTGGCTAGAGATTACCAGTATCTGTACCTATACTCTCCCTAATGAAAGTAGTTTTTATTAAAGAATTATTGTGAATTCCTCACATTTTGTGGAAAATGCTTGAATGAGAGTGATGAGTGAAAGAGAGTGGTGAAGAAATGAGTAAATAATCGGCAGTTGAGATGTAGATAGGAGATGAATAATTATCTGAAATTATCAAAAGATGAGAAAGCATGAATGCTGGAAATGTGAAATGGAAAGACTGGATTGTTTGATTATGTGAAACTGATTAATTCATTGCTGAATTCAAAAGGCTAGTACAGTATACAAATTCAATGGGTCAAGCGATTCCAAATTTCTACAAAAATTCTCTGATAAAACAGGCTTCCGATTTTGACAATGGAATCTATACCAATGCACATGAAACACAACTAAATTGATACACTTTGCGCCTGTTTAACTCTGAAAGAAATGCATTCCAATTTTTAACCCACCATGTGGAAAATCTCAGTCCAAAGTTATTCATTTTCTAAATTTTCATGATATTTTTCCATTGCTCCTGATGAACAATTGATAATGCGATGATAGATCCTGAGCTTCATTGTCTGTAAATAACTGGGGACAGCAATCAATGCATTTTAGGATTAGGATCAAGAGGATAAACAAAGCACAAAATGTTAATTTGGATTTTAATAGACTCAGAATGCTCCAGTTAAATAAGGATATTCAAACATGACAGGATAGCATGATAAAGAAAAGCAATCATTTACTTGAACTGCTTAAATGTGCACAGTTAATCTCAGAAAATAGAAAGAAAATGTCTTAAAATTATTAGGAAATGTAATATGCACCAAAGATAAAACAGAGCCCCCCCCCCACCCCGTTGTGCTCAATCAATCATTGGTCCCTGGAGAGACGTTTTTCCGTGCACAGAACTGTCAGGCTGCCCACTGATGAGTTCCTGATGTGTACCCACTAACTGTAGAGTAGGCCATTAAGTGGGCTGGTGAGAGTAATCTGCTGTGAATGTTAGACTACCGCAAGTGATTAAATAGCTGAGGGTGATAAGAGGAATCATAAATAAAGTCAAGATAATCCTTACAATGCCAGGTCTTATATACTGTCCAAATATCTGTTAAATACTAAATAGAATGTTATTAGTTTCGTCCAATTATAAATAGAATGAAACAACTATCATAGACCTCAGGCAAAAATATCTCTTAAAAATCTCATTTATGCTTAAGAAAAAAGTCATGAAATTTGTCAAGAAAAACAAAGGCCTAGATATACATCTGGATAATGCCCCAAAAGGCACTACAGAGATGAAAATTGTAGAAACATAGGGTTCATCAGTTTTGTATACTTTTTTTGACTGAGTTATTCACAATTGTGAATAAAGATGGACCTACTGATAAAAAATATTCATGTGCCCTAGCTTTCAGACTTCAAGCTTATCCAAATCAAGTCAATAATAATATAACATAGGCACCAGAGGTACTGCAAATGCTGGAAATCTAGAGCAATACACATAATGTGCTGGAGGAGCTCAGCAGTTCAGCCAGCATCTATGGATGGGAATAAACATTAAAATTTCAGGCCAAGTCCCCTCATTCAGGCTGGAAAGAAAGGGGGAAGAAGTCAGAATAAGAAGGTAGGAGGAGGGGGGGGTGATAAAGTAAAGATCTGAGAAGTTGGTTGGTGGAAGAGGTAAAGGGCTGGAGAATGCAACACACAGATTTGGTGCATAGTGAATTTTTCAACTATTTTAGCCTGATTTGTAAACCAGCTTGTAATATAGAAACATAGAAAATAGGTGCAGGAGTAGGCCATTCGGCCCTTCGAGCCTGCACCGCCATTTATTATGATCATGGCTGATCATCCAACTCAGAACCCCGCCCCAGCCTTCCCTCCATACCCCCTGACCCCCGTAGCCACAAGGGCCATATCTAACTCCCTCTTAAACATAGCCAATGATCTGGCCTCAACTGTTTCCTGTGGCAGAAAATTCCACAGATTCACCACTCTCTGTGTGAAGAAGTTTTTCCTAATCTCGGTCCTAAATGGCTTCCCCTCTATCCTCAAACTGTGACCCCTCGTTCTGGACTTCCCCAACATCGGGAACAATCTTCCTGCATCTAGCCTGTCCAATCCCTTTAGGATCTTATACGTTTCAATCAGATCCCCCCTCAATCTTCTAAATTCCAACGAGTACAAGCCCAGTTCATCCAGTCTTTCTTCATATGAAAGTCCTGCCATCCCAGGAATCAATCTGGTGAACCTTCTTTGTACTCCCTCTATGGCAAAGATGTCTTTCCTCAGATTAGGGGACCAAAACTGCACACAATACTCCAGGTGTGGTCTCACCAAGGCCTTGTACAACTGCAGTAGTACCTCCCTGCTCCTGTACTCGAATCCTCTCGCTATAAATGCCAGCATACCATTCGCCTTTTTCACCGCCTGCTGTACCTGCATGCCCACTTCCAACGACTGGTGTGTAATGACACCCAGGTCTCGTTGCACCTCCCCTTTTCCTAATCGGCCACCATTCAGATAATAATCTGTTTTCCTATTTTTGCCACCAAAGTGGATAACTTCACATTTATCCACATTAAATTGCATCTGCCATGAGTTTGCCCACTCACCCAACCTATCCAAGTCACTCTGCATCCTCTTAGCATCCTCCTCACTGCTAACACTGCCACCCAGCTTCGTGTCATCCGCAAACTTGGAGATGCTGCATTTAATTCCCTCATCAAAAATGATCGAAAGATTCAAAATGTGCATTATTTAAAGAGTTCCAGGAGCACCACTGAGAGTGTCCTGACAAGTTGCATCTCCACCTGGTATGGTAGCAGCCAAGCATCAGACCAGAAGTCCCTACAAAGAACTGTGAGAATAGCTGAGAGAATCATAGGGATCTCCACACCATCCATCGGGGACATTCATTAGGAGCGCTGAATACACAGGGTTTATTAAGGATCCCACCCATCCATCCAGCATCCTCTTTAACGTTCTATCATCAGGCAGGATACCACGATGCATAAATACAAGAACAGCTAGAATGAGTGACAGTTTCTTCTCCAGGCCATTAGGCTTCTGAACTCCCTGCTGCATTGTATTCAAAGTGTCACTGGTTAATCTGCTCCATACCTTATAGTATTTAGCATTAACATTATGTTTGTTATGTATGATTCTGGAAGATTTTATCCTTACCTTCATAAGTTACTGTGTGCTATGTGTGCTAAATGTACTACTAAGCTTTACACCCTGGTTTGAATAAATGTTGGCTTGTTTATCTATACATTATACAGTTATATATGATGTTATATACATTTACGTATATAGCTAAGTGACAATAAACCTGACTTGGCTTGGGTTGTGCATGTATTTTCTGCAGTCTTGGATGGAATGCTGCCAAATATACTTCAAGGAGACTGACCCAAATCCAGTTTTTGTATCTCTGTATGGATTCAATAAGTCTCTGTATCTCCCTCTACAGTGGCTGCCTGACCAGCTGAATAACTCCAGCAATTTCTGGTTTTTTTCCTCTTTCCAATCCTACAGTTTTTTTCTGATTTTTGATTTTTCATGTTTGGTCAGATTAGAACGTAGTAAAAAGTTGGAAAAAAGACCAGTGACAAATGAAGTTGTCAGAGAAGTGATGTAAGCTGATGGCGATATGGGGAGGATAAGAAAACTGGAATGAGTGTAATTGAATGCTTCATGGTTGGTGCAGATTCGAGTGGCTGAAAGACCTCTTCCTGTGCGTATAGTTCTATGAATCTAACTTAAATCCAAACTTTGTTCGACTGGTTTGATTTGTTCTTCTGGCTTCTGGTCAAACAGATACCAATCTAGTGTCAGTGATGCTGAATGTTGAGAATGGTTGTATCATGTTAATGTCACAAGTGGATTTTATTTAATTGGACATATTCACAATCAAAATCTCAGGAGGCTATCTCTCCTGCCACCTGATATTCACCAACATTCAGCTATTAATAAATACAATTAATTGATATCCTGTTCCATCAAGCTACATCTAGATTAGAAAATCACAAATCAACTGGGGTTTTGACATGTAAGGTAAGTGCTTATTCCTGTAGATAAAATTTGACAAAGTATTTCCAGAATTTGATAGGTATAGTTATAGAATTGATGTTCTTATTATTTTAATTCCTGACAACCATCTCTGTCCCAGTATTGGGAATGTGTTCGTAACTTTATTTCTCTCAAGCAATTATTTCTCAAGATCATACTCCTGCTAGCAATGTTCACTGCTCTGCAGTTTTCTATCTATGTGGCTGAGCCAGGGCATGATGGGCTCTTATTATGTAGAGTATCCTTGGCAAAGTTACTGAAATATAGGGCAGAAATGCTGATGCTACAGCCTAGATTCAGCCACATTTAGAATTAAATGACAACTGGGTGACAGAGTTAGATACTTAAATTAGTTTGTTGCAGTGCTTTGAGGGAGCTTTTAGTCCTTCACTTTAACCTTATCCTCCTTCTGGGATTTCAAGTATGTCACCTCTATGTGTTAAAATGCTGATGCAGTGTTTAATTGAAGGGTTTTTAAAGGTCCTCCACTTTTTCTCCAGACTCAGTAACAATCAATATTTCAGATTACAGTATTCCATCACCTTCAGGCAAAAATTACAGTTCACCCTATTAGCAGTTTAACATCTACCTTTGATATTGTTCTATATACCGTATTTTAAAAAGCTTCATAATTAAACATTTTTGATAAAATGTGAAATAAGAGTTGTTAAATAAGCAAAGAGTGGTTAATTAACAATGGGAGTTAATAGAATGAAAATTGCTGCAGGAGGTAGAGGAAGTAGTACAGTTGTTCCATAAAATGCAAGTGATTTGCCTGTCAGATAATCATTGAGTGGCTAAAATATTTTAACCTTGGTGTATTATTACTGAAAACAATTCTCCAAGACACTGTAGTCCTTCTGTAGCACTCAATCCTTTCAAGTCTTGAACAATGTGTGTCGAGAGACCTTGACAAAGATGGCTTGGACTCAAGTGCTGGAGTATCCAAGGCTAGGATCAAGACAGGATACTAGATTGAAACAAGAACGGAGTACTTAGCAAGGTGTTATACCATAATCCAAGTAGAATTTACAGTTGAGCACTGAGGATCTGTTCAGGTGCTCTTTAAATACTGAATTCTTGGTGCCCAAAACATGCTTGTCAATCAGCAGGATGGTCCTGAACCCTTCAAAGGGCTGCACCAGCTATCCATACTGCGGAGAGTCAGAACACCTCAACCCCGGAAGCTGGTGTGGTTGAGTGCGTCTCGTAACAGGACCCCCTCTCCTGCTCAGAGATACGGTGATAGTAGTTGTGGAAGAAAATCAGATCCAAGGTGTCTTTTTCAGGCACCCAGCACCTCTCTTTGGGCCCAAACCCTTCACAGTCCACAAGGTATTGCCAAACATCCCAAACAGTACATGAGTCCAAAAGTCTTCTCACCATGAAGGCTTGTTCCCTTTCAATAAACCTAGGTGCTGGTGGGGCTGATAGTGGTGGGGTGAAGGCGCAGGTGCTGGCAAGTTTTAATTTAGAGATATGAAAAGTGGGATTGATCTTCAGGGTCTTGTGGAGTTGCAATGGGCACTGGGTTTACTTTACTGAGGACCTTGAAGGGCTTGATGAACTTTGGTGCCAACTTTCTAGACTCCACCAGAGAGGTAAATCCTGAATAGACATCCAGACATGTTGCCCAGGCTGCAGGGAGGTCCCTGTGTTCTCCTTCAATTAGCCTTGGTTTCTGCCTTCTGGGTAGAGGCCAGCAAAAGCTCCCTTGCTCTAGTCCATTTTAGCTTGCAGTGTTGGACAAGTACTTTTGCTGCAGGAACCCCAATCACAGCCTCCTGTTTGGGGAAGAGTGGCGGAGAATACCCAAATTGACATTTGGACGGGGATATTCTGTGTGCTGAATGCTGTAAGGTGTTGTGGGCAGCCTCTGCCCACGTCATATAGTTGCACCACTCATTAGGTCTTTCCGAGGTCAAGCACCTTAGGGTTTATTCCAAATCTTGGTTGACCCGTTCCGTCTGGCTGTTGAACTGCGGGCAAAACCCAGAGGAGAGACTTGCTGATGCCCCGATCAGTTTACAAAATGCCTTCCAGAAATGTGATGTGAAGTGTGGACCATGAACTGTGACTGTGTCTACTGGAAAACCCTGGATTCTGTAGAACTGGTCAGGACAATTTCAGCCACCTCCACTGCAGATGGTAGCTTGTCCAAGGCAATGAATCTGCAGGCCTTTGAAAACCAATCGACGATTATCATAATGACAGTCTTCCCCTTGGAAGGCAGAAGAACCATGACAATGTCCAGGAGATTTGTGCCCATGGTCTGTCCAGAACAGGAAGAGGATGGAGGAGCCCTTGAGGTTGGGTATAGGTCTCCTTGTTCCAGACGCACACCTCGCTTGCCTGCATGCATTGTTGAAACTTCATTACGCTTCTCTCTGGGTCTCAGAGCACATATAATCAACCACATAGAGGACAAGTACCAGGAAGATGATCTATAGCACAGTCATAGGGTCCACGTGGTAGAAGAGTCAAAGGCCTTTCTCTTGCTGAAGACCTCTTCCAAGTCTCTGAATGTGGAGGGAACTTCGACGAGGCTGGGTGTAGCAAGTTCTGCTGAACCGTCCTCCAAGGACGACACCTGAGGCTTCTTATTTGGTACGGGTGGCTTGACCGACTTCTGAGTATCCTCCCTAGCCTCGCTAGACTCTGTCATATCCTCGAGCGATGGCAACAAGGTGTATCAGATGGTCCTTGCACTCCAGGAACAGGTTCCAAGGAGCTGCGTTTAAGGAGTCTTCCCTTTAGTCGGGACCTGGCAGCTGGACCCCTTGGGACAGCAAACGGTACCTGAGGATCAGGAGTATGAGTGGTGAGCCAGTGATTGTAGAAACTATTGTCCTCCATGTGATCCTCAATCTTCATCTGCAAGACCAAAGTCTATTGCTGAATCTGCCCAGAACCTGGGAACGGCTGTCCAAGACAGTTGCAGGCATAGACTGGCTCAACTCTCACAGTGGTATATCGAGCCGATGGGCAGTCCCTAAGTCCAGGAAATTGCAAGCTGCCCCAGAGTCCAAAAAAGCCTTCACCTCTCTTCTGTTACCCCAGGAGATCTCTGCCTTTAATGTGACACCTGAATTCATTGGTTAGAGATGGTAGGTGCTACTGTCACAGTCCTCCCGACACCGGACAGACTTAGCTTCGGACTTTAGGCCCGCAGGTGACCTGCTTCTCCACAGTACATTGAGCAGCCTTGATTCTGATGATTGTTGGCCTTGTGTAACCGATCTGCACGTGCTTGACAGAGTCCGGAATACGAGACAGGCTGGATATGGTCTGAGATTGGGGGACTGTGATGGGCTGAGGCAGGGCTTAGGCAAGCCCTCTTTGCCCACGGGATGTAGTCCCTCTTGTGCTGTGCAAGATGATTGTAGGGCAGATAGCGATGAACTGGTCAATGAGGACCTCTAAATCCCCTGCTGGTTCTCCCAAGGCAAGGACATCCTTTAGTTTGTCCAAGGATCTGCAACACTACAGAGTGGCCAAGAATTCCCATTCCAACCATTCTCTTGGGCCAAATGCAGCTTTAACAGAACTGTGTAAGGCTTTGTTTATGCTGGAGGGATGATAAAATATCTTTGTCATGGTGGCGATGAACTTTTCCGAGATCTCTGACCTTCATTCCAAATGCATGGTAGCCCAGTCAAGGGCTCTCCTGGTCGGGAGAGAGGTCATGAAGGCCACTTTTCCATGCTCTGAAGGGAACTGGGATGGCTGGAGTTCAACCACCAATGAGCACTGAGTGAGGAAGCCGCAGCAAGAACCCGGGTCTCCGTTGAATCTCTCCGGGCTCGGAAGAGGTACTGGTTCCGCAGAGCAACCGACAGCCTCACCCAAGCAACTCTGGCTTCCTCCTTGTGATAGTTGGTGCATGGCGGCCTGGAGGTCATGTGTCTCCAGGTTCTGTCTGGAAATCCTTTTGCTGTGGCTGGCCACAGCTGCCCAGAGACTCTAATATCCCACTGCATCCATGGTGGCTCAATCATACTGCGACGAGAGACCTTGACAAGGATGGTTTGGACCCAGATGCTGCAGTATCCGAGACTGGAACTGAGACACAATACTAGATTGAACTGAGAACTGAGAACTTAACAAGACATTATACCATAATCCAGGTAGAATATATGATTGAGCACTGAGGCTCCATTCAGGTGCTCTTTAAATACAGAAATCTTCACACCCAAAATATGATTGCCAATTAGTGGGACAGTCCTGAACCCTTCCATACTCCGGAGAGTTAGCACGTCTAAACCCCAGAAACTGGAGAGGTTGGGTGCGTCTCATATCACAATGTATAAACTAAACAGTATGGTGCTCTTCTTGCGAGCTGTTTATAGTTTATTGTCCTCTCTGATATGGTTGCCTTATCCAAGTATCTAGTGAAATGGGCACACGAAAAAACTTCTGTCTTCAGTTGTATTTGGAAAGGCTATTGAAATATTCAGAGGAGAGAGCGAACAATTTCTACACTATAAGAACTGCCGATGCGTTAACTAATTAGCTAAATTTTGACCAAAATTATCCTGCTAACAATGATAAGACTATTTTTGCAATAATAATGCATTGCTTTTCCACAGATGACATGGTAATTTAACTGATTAAAAGTAATATTTCATCTACACTTTGGATCCATTATATCTACATTTCTAGATTATGGAAGAATTCTACATTCAGAGCAATCAGAATTTGAACAGTGCTAAACCAAGTCACCGACCATTATCTCAACAACAAACCTCTCTCAAGCACGGATGGGTGTTTTGAAACCCCCCCCCCTCCGCAACCGAATCCTTAAGATCTTCAAAGCTTGCAAGATCTTGTTCCTTTATTATTTTTCATAAAGTCAATCAATGGATGGGCAGACCATCATAGACTTTGGTAAAAATTTGCTACAAACTCTGACCCTTTATTTTAAACTGCCAGATACACAAAATCCTCCAGATAAACGAATCAGCATTAGATCAATAATGTATTTCAAAATTGATTGAATATCTCAAAATTGATAGAATATTCTAAGATACAGAGAAAGACAGAATACATATTAAAAATGGTTTGTTTTTATGAACGTGCTATAACCTTTGCGAAGGAATAACTTTACATTTGCAGAGGTCTGCTGTTAACGGAGTTTAAAAGAAACATGCTTATTTAAATTAAATGAAATCCCATTGTTGCTTTATGTCTGAATAAGCAAGAAGGCGAAAAGGAGAATTCATTCATCAGGAATTAAAACTATCTGGTCACAGCATGGTGTTAACTCGACTGAATGAGACTTCATCTGCAGATTAGTAGATTTAGTATCACATTGTAGAAAACATGCAAATTACATTTACAATTCACTTCATTGAACACTTGGAATTTAGTTAAACAAAATGTTTATAAGGTTAGTCAGCTCTGAGTTACTCAAGTGCATATAAGCATAATAAAAGATTACATACATAATGAAAAAAATAATTTTACCAAACAACGTTCATACTGCCCAAAAATATTGAAGTCGGCTTACTTTCATTCCTCTCCTGAACATACACAGCTGAAAGCAAAATTGTATTTTAAGTGGGAATATAAATAGAAAAAATTGAAGGCATATGATTTTGCTGGCTCTGACATCTGGAGTGCCTTCAAAATGCAAGTGCTACCTCGTTTCAGCTGTAGCTTTCTGTCCAGAACTATACATAAAAAGGATGAATTGAAGAGTTCTGTATCAGCAGGTCCTGAGGTCAACAACCACCAGTTAGGTTTAAACATGCAATATTCAAATACCATGTAACGCTTGTTGTAATTAATAGATTACAGGGTAAACACATTGAAATGCAAAGTTATAAACCAGCCTGTTACAACCTGAGGAAGCTCGTGATGAAGCCGTTTATAATATGTCATTCATTTTCCCACTATGAATATTCACGAGGTGTAATTAATATGGCTTGTAAACCCACGCTGTAAAATCACAGAACATCAATATAATAATACTCGACATCCCTGGTAGCCTAGTAAGTCTCTGCTTTACCTGCAATGCATGCGATAGAATTTGTTTTCTGTCATCTTAATTCATCGTGCTTTTGTACTAACCTTTTTGATCCCTGGTCAGCAAAAAAACAAGTGTTCTTTACAGGACCACTAGCTAGTATTGGCGATGTTAAGCAAGTCTACCTCTCATCTTTAACCCTTTGCAACTGCTAAGAACGTGCATCACGCCTCAGTAGCAGGTCACCTATTAAGAGCTGTTGCTATCAGCTAAATCATTCCTATACATACCACACTTACATTCACTAAGCATTGAGAATTTCAATCATCCAGGCTTCACTTAGTACAAGGCTAAAAGGAGTAAGTATCCACAATGTCCAAGCAACAAAAATCCTAGTGGTGCTCTAAATTCTTGCTTCACAGTTCAAAGACGGTTCTAAAAACTGAACGTGAGAATCTTTATATGTGATTAACCTTAGTCCTTTTAACTGAGTGCAAACAGTTCATCCTCCCTGTTCTTTCTAAGGCTTTCAGCACCCCAGCCAACAATAATCACTCAGTTTGATAGAAAAGACCAATATTGTGATTCGATAGTTACTTGGAGTTTCTCTGCACTGCTTAATGCCTGTCTGTACCTCTTAAAGGTGAAAGTACACTGCAGCAGGTTTTAGAAGTCCTTACAGGGATGATTGCAATTTGCTAAAAAAACCCTGTTAACTCAGCGGATAGAAGCATGTTCCAAGCCACATTACAGACACATGGAAGAGGTGATGTGTCCCATAGAGACTTTCAAACACACACAGTGAAGGCACTGGGACTGGAATGAAGCCAGTGCCAAAAATCAAATCCTGAGAATCTGGCTGTTGTCACACAGGAACTAATTACCTCAGTCATGTGTTAGTGAATATGTCTACAAATGCCATGTTCCACATATTATAATGTACCACACTGCTTAATGCACCATATCCCCACCACTCCTGTCTAAGCCTCATTACCATTCATGACTGTCATTTAATGAACCACCATGTCCTGGCACCGCTGAAAGCTTCACATCCACACTTCATACTTTCTTCATCTGCCAGCAATTTAGCTGCAAAAGGCACATTTACCCAAACACACATCCCTTTCGCTTACTGGACAAGCAGATATAACTAAGGTAGCAACAATCTATAAGAATGGTGCATTACTTTATGTCCTGGAACAGAGAGCACTCATGCCCACCAACTGACAGAATATCCCATGTCTCCCTTAGTCTAGCTTCTGATCTATAAACTGAGGACTCCATGAACAAGTGTGTTTAATCTCCCCCACAGCTGCCACCAATGCCGCACAATATAGGAAGTGAATGGAATAGTCCCTTCAGAAACATAGAAAATAGGTGCAGGAGTAGGCCATTCGGCCCTTTGAGCCTGCACCGCCATTTATTATGATCATGGCTGATCATCCAACTCAGAACCCCGCCCCAGCCTTCCCTCCATACCCCCTGATCCCCGTAGCCACAAGGGCCATATCTAACTCCCTCTTAAATATAGCCAATGAACTGGCCTCAACTGTTTCCTGTGGCAGAGAATTCCACAGATTCACCACTCTCTGTGTGAAGAAGTTTTTCCTAATCTCAGTCCTAAAAGGCTTCCCCTCTATCCTCAAACTGTGGCCCCTCGTTCTGGACTTCCCCAACATCGGGAACAATCTTCCTGCATCTAGCCTGTCCAATCCCTTTAGGATCTTATACGTTTCAATCAGATCCCCCCTCAATCTTCTAAATTCCAACGAGTACAAGCCCAGTTCATCCAGTCTTTCTTCATATGAAAGTCCTGCCATCCCAGGAATCAATCTGGTGAACCTTCTTTGTACTCCCTCTATGGCAAGGATGTCTTTCCTCAGATTAGGGGATCAAAACTGCACACAATACTCCAGGTGTGGTCTCAGCAAGACCTTGTACAACTGCAGTAGTACCTCCCTGCTCCTGTGCTGAAAGAGGAAGACTCACCAGTGATGAAGCTTGCGTAGGATGATCTGTTGAATGAAGTGGCCGGTGCTGTCTGTCCTTGTTCTACTCAGGAGAATGAGATTAGAGACATAGGAAATAGATGAGATGTAGTCAAGAGCTCTGCCCACACTGAAAACCATAGTTAATCAAGAAGGAAGAAATTTCAGAGTCACTCGTGCAGCTCAAGACTTCTGATTCTATTCACTCCATTATGGCACTTTAGTATTCCTTCTAGCACCAGTTCAGATTGCACCACTATCTGTGCACCATGTTGTTGCTTGAACAGGAGGGGCTTAAACAATTTCCATTCAAAATAACCCTTGAGAAGTTTACTTACCTTGGAATTGCAATAACCAAAAAGTACAGTTCTCTATCTGAAGCAAATTTTATCCCTCTAATTGAAAAGATTAAAAAGAAAATAGAATTTTGGAAGACACTCCCAATTTCTTCAGTGGGTAGAGTAAATGCAGTCAAGATGATCTTTCTTCCCCAACTGCTCATTCTATTTCAGAACCTGCCCCTCTATCTTACCAAAACCGTTTTTAAAGGATTAGATTCGATAATTCTACCTTTTATATGGAATTATAAAGCCCATCGAAGTAGGAAAGAACATCTCTGCAAGAATAAGACTAGTGGGGGGGCTGGCACTACCCAACTTTATTTTTTATTACTGGGCTGCTAACATTAGCCATATAGCATACTGGATAGATGATACAGTTGTACTTCCCGGATGGTTGGAGATGGAGCTTGAGGATTGCCTACCATATTCCATAGGGGCAATCATTATGTCCCCTATTCAGTTAAATAAAGCCTGTTATAGAACATAGAACATAGAACATAGAATAGTACAGCACAGTACAGGCCCTTCGTCCCACAATGTTGTGCCGACCCTCAAACCCTGCCTCCCATATAAGCCCCCACCTTAAATTCCTACATATACCTGTCTAGTAGTCTCTTAAACTTCACGAGTGTATCTGCCTCCACCACTGACTCAGGCAGTGCATTCCATGCACCAACCACACTCTGAGTAAAAAACCTTCCTTTAATATCCCCCTTGAACTTCCCACCCCTTACCTTAAAGCCATGTCCTCTTGTATTGAACAGTGATGCCCTGGGGAAGAGGCGCTGGCTATCCACTCTATCTATTCCTCTCATTATCTGGTACACCTCTATCATGTCTCCTCTCATCCTCCTTCTCCCCAAAGAGTAAAGCCCTAGCTCCCTTAATCTCTGATCATAATGCATACTCTCTAAACCAGGCAGCATCATGGTAAATCTCCTCTGTACCCTTTTCAATGCTTCCACATCCTTCCTATAGTGAGGTGACCAGAATTGGACACAGTACTCCAAGTGTGGCCTAACCAGAGTTTTATAGAGCTGCATCATTACATCGTGACTCTTAAGCTCTATCCTTCGACTTATGAAAGCTAACACCCCATAAGCTTTCTTAACTACCCTATCCACTTGTGAGGCAACTTTCAGGGATATGTGGACATGTACCCCCAGACCCCTCTGCTCCTCCACACTACCGAGAATCCTGCCATTTACTTTGTACTCTGCTTTGGAGTTTGTCCTTCCAAAGTGTACCACCTCACACTTCTCCGGGTTGAACTTCATCTGCCACTTCTCAGCCCACTTCTGCATCCTATGAATGTCTCTCTGCAATCTTTGACAATCCTCTACACTATCTACAACACCATCAACCTTTGTGTCATCTTCAAACTTGCCAACCCACCCTTCTACCCCAACATCCAGGTCCTTAATAAAAATCATGAAAAGTAGAGGTCCCAGCACAGATCCTTGTGGGCCACCACTAGTCACAATCCTCCAATCTAAATGTACTCCCTCCACCAAAACCCTCTGCCTTCTGCAGGCAAGCAAATTCTGAATCCACCTGGCCAAATTTCCCTGGATCCCATGCCTTCTGACTTTCTGAATAAGCCTACCATGTGGAACCTTGTCAAATGCCTTACTAAAATCCATATAGATCACGTCCACTGCACTACCCTCATCTATATGCCTGGTCACCTCCTCAAAGAACTCTATCAGGCTTGTTAGACACGATCTGCCCTTCACAAAGCCATGCTAACTGTCCTTGATCAGACCATGATTTTCTAAATACCCAGAGATTCTGTCTCTAAGAATCTTTTCCAACAGCTTTCCCACCACAGATGTAAGGCTCACTGGTCTATAATTACCCGGACTATCCCTACTACCCTTTTTGAACAAGGGGACAACATTCGCCTCCCTCCAATCGTCCGATACCATTCCTGTGGACAATGAGGACACAAAGATCCTAGCCAGAGGCTCAGCAATCTCTTCCCTCGCCTCATGGAGCAGCCTGGCGAATATTCCGTCAGGCCCCAGGGACTTATCTGTCCTAACGTATTTTAACAACTCCAACACCTCCTCTCCCTTAATATCAACATGCTCCAGAACATCAACCTCACTCATATTGTCCTCACCATCATCAAGTTCCCTCTCATTGGTGAATACCGAAGAGAAGTATTCATTGAAGACCTCGCTCACTTCCACAGCCTCCAGGCACATCTTCCCACCTTTATCTCTAATCAGTCCTACCTTCACTCCTGTCATCCTTTTGTTCTTCACATAATTGAAGAATACCTTGGGGTTTTCCTTTACCCTACTTGCCAAGGACTTCTCATGCCCCTTCTTGCTCTTCTCAGCCCCTTCTTAAGCTCCTTTCTTGCCTTCCTATATTCCTCAATAGACCCATCTGATCCCTGCTTTCTAAACCTCATGTATGCTGCCTTCCTCCACCTGACTAGATTTTCCACCTCACTTGTTACCCATGGTTCCTTCACCCTACCATTCTTTATCTTCCTCACCGGGACAAATTTATCCTTAACATCCTGCAAGAGATCTCTAAACATTGACTACATGTCCATAGTACATTTCCCTGCAAAAACATCAACCCAATTCATACCCGCAAGTTCTAGCCTTATAGCCTCACAATCTGCCCTTCCCCAACTAAAAATTTTCCTGTCCTCTCTGATTCTATCCTTTTCCATGATAATGCTAAAGGCCAGGGAGCGGTGGTCACTGTCCCCCAGATGCTCACCCACTGAGACATCTGTGACCTGACCCGGTTCATTACCTAGTACTAGATCTAGTATGGCATTCCCCCTAGTCGGCCTGTCCACATATTGTGACAGGAATCCGTCCTGGACACACTTAACAAACTCTGCCCCATCTAAACCCTTGGAACTAATCAGATGCCAATCAATATTAGGGAAGTTAAAGTCACCCATGATAACAACCCTGTTATTTTTGCACCTTTCCGAAATCTGCCTCCCAATCTGCTCCTTGATATCTCTGCTGCTACCAGGGGGCCTATAGAATACCCCTAATAGAGTAACTGCTCCCTTCCTGTTCCTGACTTCCACCCATACTGACTCAAAAGAGGATCCTGCTACATTACCCACCCTTTCTGTAGCTGTAATAGTATTCCTGACAGTAATGCCACCCCTCCTCCCCTTTTTCCACCCTCTCTATCCCTTTTAAAGCACTGAAATCTAGGGATATTGAGAATCCATTTCTGCCCTGGTGCCAGCCAAGTCTCTGTAATGGCCACTACATCATAATTCCATACAAAACAAGTGTCATACAAAAATGGCATATTTAAAAAGAGTGGGAAAAGGAGTTGGGTACAGAGATAGAGAAGGTTATATGGAATGAGGCTTTGGAGTATGTTAACTCCTGTTCCATCAATGCCAGGCATTGCTTAATACAATTTAAAATCCTACATAGACTACATTACTCAAAAGTAAGGATTCATAAAATATTCTCAGAGGTGACCCCAATGTGTGAGAAATGCAAGTCCTCAGAGGCAAATTTGTTACATAGTTATTAGATTGGATTATGAAAACACTCAGTCCTCTTTTATTGTCATTTAGAAATGCAGACATGCATTAAGAAATGATAGAACGTTCCTCCAGAGTGATATCACAGAAAACAGGACAAACCAAAGTCTGACACTGACAGAACCACATAATTATAACATATAGTTACCGCAGTGCAAAGCAATACCATAATTTGATGAAGAACAAACCATGGGCACGGTAAATAAAGTCTCAAAAGTCCCCAAGCCAATCGACTCCCGAGTCCCTGATAGCAGGCGACAAAAGGGAGAAACTCCCTGCCATAAACCTCCAGGCACCATCAACTTGCCGATGCCTTGGAAGCAGCTGACCACAGCCAATACTGAGTCCATCCACCTGAAAACGTCGAGCTTCTGACCAGCCTCTCCTATACAGCTTCCGAGCGCCATCCTCTGCTGAGCGTCTTCAACCTCGCCCCAGCTGCTGAAACACGCAAAGCGGAGGATTTCGGGGCCTTCTGCTCTGGAGATTCCGGTTACCACACAGTTAGCAGTGGCAGCGAAGCGGGCATTTCAGAAGTTTTCCAGATGTTCCTCCATACTCTCACGTCCATCTCCATCAAATCAGAATTGTGCACAGTCCCCTACTTGACAGATACAGACATCACCACCCAAGTGGCCACGTGCGCTGCCATTGTTATGCTTTATGTCCCAGGATACAAGGGTATTAGAAGTAAATATTTGAGGTCCTATTGAAGGTACTAAAGGTTCAGATAATACCAGACCCCATTTTAATAATTTTTGGAACAACAACTCCCGACCTATGGCATACTTAATGGAAAGAAACTCATACAGACGTTCTGGAAAAAGGAGGAAACTCCATCGCTCAGACAATGGCTGGTTGCATTAATGGATACTCTGCAACTGGAGAGGATATGATACATTATCAAGGACAGACTCAAGGAATTTAGAAAAATCTGGCAACCATTACTGTTGTATTTAGAAGAGACCGACAGCTGAACTAAGTGTGTGGGGGCGGGGAGGGGGTGTGGTAGGACCTAAACAGCACATACGGGAGGGGTGAGGGGAGGGGAGGGCTGGGAAGGGGAAAGGAGACAGGGTGGTAGGGTTTCCTTTGCTTTTTGCTTGTTTACTATACATACATTCATTTGATTTTCATTATGTTGTTATAAGAAAGAAAAGTAAACAGAAGCATTGTACTTTAGGACATTGTCGGTTGTGGTTAAGCTGATGTTACTTCACAATAAAAAAAATTTGAAACATATGTTTATTCTGTAAGCATTCATTGAATTTCATTGTACCTTGGTGAGTCGGACAATAAACTACATAAATTTAAATCTACAAAAAGCTTCATCATCGGAACAAGCTTAACGAATGTCAAGGAACTGAAAGGATAGAATGTGGTCATCACAAGGGGAAGTGTGAGATGAAGTATAGTCAAGAAAGTTGTGGGAGTCCTTGGGTTTATAATGAATGTCTGTGGCTGAAATGGAGACAGACAGACAGATCCAGGAAACAAAAGCAAGTACCAGACATGGACCATATGTAGGTGAGAGCAGGATAGAAAAGTGTTGAAAGGTTCAACTTCTGCATGAGTACAGGAAGATTATTCTTGTACTGGAGAAAGAACTGAGAGAGAAAAGCTGAGTAGGACAAAATCAAAACCATTCTGCATACCCCACCAAAGAAGAATTACACCTTAGGCTTATATGAGTTTTTACAGCTATATCTTTGATCTGGAGAAAGTGAATGGAGTTGAAGAAGAAGTTATGCCTTTTGAGGACAAAATAAGCCAGGCAAATAAGTGTGTGGCCAAGTGGTGAAGGCATTCATCTAGTGATCTGAAGGTCGCTAGTTCGAGCCTCAGCTGAGGCAGTGTGTTGTGTCCTTGAGCAAGGCACTTAACCACATATTGCTCTGTGCCAACCTGTATGGGTCCTAATACCCTTCCATTGGACAACATTGGTGGCATGGAGAGGGGAGACTTGCAGCATGGGCAACTGCCGACCTTCCATACAACCTTGACCAGGCCTGCACCCTAGAAACCTTCCAAGGCACAAATCCATGGTCTAACGAGACTAACGGATGCCTATAAAATATATAAGCCAGGCAAATAAGTGTATTGTTGGAGGGGGAAAAATTGGAGTTGGCCTCCATTCTGTCAAGAAATATAGAGGAGGCTTGACCTAAAAGCAGATTTAGCAGTGAATGATAAGTTTAATAATAGACTACTAAATAACACTGGACAGCAAAGATTTTGCTTCCTGAATAATTTTGGCTGTATCTTATCGATTTTGGGTGGCTGATCATGGAAACCACCATGAAATTTCCCTATTGTGTACTTTTTTTTTAAAAATCATGCATATTTGTTATTTCAAATCATAAGTCACACTCATGTCCCTATCTACATCAACGGAACTGTAGTGGAGCATGTATCAAGCTTCAAATCACTTGGTGTCCACATTTCCGAGGATCTCACCTGGTCCCTGAACTCCTCCATCCTGATCAAAAAGGCACAACAGCACCTTTATTTCCTGCGGAGCATGAAGAAAGCTCACCTCTGTCCCAGGATACTGATGGACTTTTACCACTGTACCATTGAGAGCATACTCACCAACTGCATCTCAGTGTGATATGGCAATTGTCCCGTATCGGACCGCAAAGCACTCCAGCGTGTGGTGAAAACTGCCCAGTGGATTATCAGCACCCAATTGCCCACCATTGAGTACATCTACAATAAACACTGCCTGGGCAGGGCGAAAAGCATTATCAGGGATGCATCTCACCTTAACCATGGACTTTTTACTCTCCTCCCATCCGGTAGGCGCTACAGGAGCCTCCACTCCCACATCAGCAGGCACAGGAAGAGCTTCTTCCCTGAGACTGTGACACTGCTGAACCTCACATCACAGTGCTAAGCAATATTGCATCCGTATTGTACTGCCTCAGCACTTTTATATTTGTGTGCTGTAGCACTTTTTTTATTCACAGTTATTTTGTAAAGAACACTATTCTTTGCATTTCTGGTCAGATGCTAAATGCATTTCACTGGCTTTGTATCTGTACTCGGCACAATGACAATAAAGTTGAATCTAGCCTAATCTAATCTAATAATTCAGGCTAATTAAAGTGTTGCCCATAAAGTAGGCTGAAAAGTTTTCTATCTTGTCCAGACATGCCTGGATATGTTTAGGCAGGACGGATGTTGCATGGCAGAACAGGAAAGGCTATACATTTCCATGAAGGAGTTTAAGATTTGAAATTTACTTCCCCGAACAATGGATGCCAAGATTAAGGAAGGAATTTTTGTTGGTTCACAAATCAAACAGGTCATCAATGACAGGCAATTCGATGAACTTCTAGTGGGACCAGAGAAAATAACATAAAAGGTAATCAAGGATGTTCTTGAAAAGTTACAGAAAAAAAATTAGGTTTAAACCCCTATCAGAAGACTTTAATAGCAATTATTTATGATCCGATTACAAAAATACATCTATATACATCTGATAAAATTAAGTATGAGTGGGAAAGAGAACTTCAAACATCTTTATCTACAGAAAAATGGGAAAAAGTTCTTCAGTTAGTCAATACTTCCTCGGACACACCTTGATATAATTTAAGGTGGTTCACAGGGTTCATATGTCCAAGGATAAGCTCGCTCGTTTTTACTGCCACATAAATCCTGTTTGTGATATATGTAAATCTGAGGTAGCTTCCTTGACACATTTGTTCTGGTCTTGTCCTCTTCTAGAAAAATATGGGAAAGATATTTTTGATATTATTTCAGTAGTTCTGCGTATTGATTTACAACTTTACCCTATTACTGCAATTTTTGTACTGCCAGTGATAGACTCCAGTTGTTTATCCTTGTCAGCTTGTCATCTAATTGCATTTGTTACATTAATAGCCAGAAGATCCATTTTATTTAAATGGAAAGATTCTAATACCCCCACTACATTTCAATGGTTTTCCCAAACGATGGCATGCCTAAACTTGGAAAAAATTAGGAGTTGTACTATGGATCTTTCGGTTAAATTTGAAGAAACTTGGAGGCAACTTATTCAATATTTTCATATGATGTAAGTTGACCCTCTCTGAATCTTTTGTAGTAATTTTTTTGTTCATGTATAGAGGAGCGGAGTTAATGACAAATTATAATTTTAGCCGATGTAATATGACAGCCCAAGCTTTGTTTTTGTTTTAGTTCATTTTTCTTTAGTTTAGGGGGTTTTCTTTGTTTTTTCTCTTTATAAAATAGCTTTTTCATGGTCAGTTACTTGAGATTGGGAGGCTAAACTATATTTGTTACTTGGAATCTGTGCTTGTTCATGTTAACTGTTATTATTGTAATCCCGATCTAAATGTATTATTACTATGTTTAATTTTGAAACTTAATAAAAAGATTGAAAAAGAAAGAAAGAAAATCTTCTTGGCAACTAGAGAACCAAACTACATGCAGCTGGTTGACAACATGCTTCAAGCATACAAAACCAGTAAATGTAACATATCGCTATAGATTCATATTCTGTATTCCCATCTAGACAACTTCCCTGCACATCTTGGCGCTGTCAGTGAGGAGCAGGGTGAAAGGTTCCACCAGGAGATTGCAGTTATGGAGAAACGGTATCAGGGCAACTGGAATCCATCAATGCTGGCTGATTATTGTTGGACACAAGTGAGAAGCCTCAGTCACTGAGCACAAGTGAAAATCATCACAAACGATTTTAGCTTAGTTGAACTATTGCAAAGCTTCAGAGCCATTATGCAATTAAATGTGTTTCATTCAATGAAAGTTAATTTCTTGTTCCTCCAAATTCGCATATGATACGAGCAGTCTGAAAGTATGACTGTGTTCAGCTTCAAGCGGTCTATCAACAAAAAAAATTCTGAGGAAGCAACGCCTCCAAAAAAAAATTGCTGTCCAGTGTAATAAGCCACAAGGGGCCACAAAACAAGAGAGAACAGAAACTAAACACAGAAGGCAACGAGGTAAACTTCAGGCAGGGAGAGTAAAAGCTAGGAGCAACTGGTTGAGGCCAGCTGGTTTGGTGAGTGAACAAAGGCTGTGAATGAGAAATGGGGTTAAATAGGCTGAGGTGATGAGTCTGGAATGAACAGCAGGTGATTACTATTAACCAGGAGGTGCCTGCTTAGGCAGGGAGGTGTCAGCGGGACTAGGACTGACAGGACTGCTCACCCCCTACTGCCGGCCCCCAGTGGTCCAAGGTGATCTGGAAGGGTCAGGTGGAACTCATCAATGAGATCCAAGATGTACGTGGACCACTCCTCCAGGGTGCACCCTTCCCAGTTGTCCAAGTACTGCACACCATATCCACAGCAACGTGAATCCAGCAACCAGCGAGCCGTGTGTACTGGATCAACTTCCAGCATCCTAGGTTCCGAGGTGCGGACACAGGTGAGTAGAGTGGACCATAGAGAACAGGCTTGAGGCAGGACACAAGGAAGGTAGGTGTGATCCTGACAGATGGGGGCAGCTGGAGATGGTAAGTGACTGGACTGATGCGATGGTTGACTTGTAGGGACTGATGAACTGGGCCAAAAGCTTGCAGGAGTCAACGTACAGGGGTAGATATTCTGTGGACAGCCAGACATGGTTCTCAGGCTGGAGCAGTTGGTGGCAGTAAGCATGGTTGGCAGCTAGGATGACACTTCGTGCCCTCCTCCAAGTATTCTTGCAGCAAGCAAGCCAGGGCCCTGGTGAATGAGATCTCCATCTTGGGCTCCCCCATGGGGAACAATAAGGGTTGTAGCAATAAAATACTTCAAACATACCCGTGACATACCCGTAGCAGAGGAGCTGTGTAGATCGTGAGACAGCTCATTCCAGAACTTCTTCCATGTGGAAGTCTTAGAGGTGGCAAAGCAATCCAGAAACTTCTCCACTTGCTGATTGGTTCATTTAGACCACTGGTCTGTGGATGATAACTCACTGAGGTGCAGAAGAGGGAGCAGAAGGCTCATCAGAATCAGTCCACCACTGTCACCACTGTCAAGACCAGAGGACACAGCCTCAGAATAGTGGGTCATCCACTTAGAATGGAGATGGAGGAATTTTTTTCACCAGAGAGTGGTGAATCTGTGGAGTTTGTTGCCACAGGTGGCTGTGGAGACCAAGCCTTAATGTATATTTAAGGCAGAGGTTGATGGATTCTTCATTGGTCAGGGCATGAAGGGATATGGAGGTACGCAGAAGATTGGGGCTGAGAGAAAAAATGGATCAACCATGATGAAATGGCAGGGCAGACATAATGGGCCAAATTGCCTAATTCTGCTCCTATATCTTATAATCTTAAGGTCTTTTGATCAAAATGGCCCCATCAGAAGGTGGCAAACCCCTGATGAAATCCATGGCAATGTGGGACCAAGGATATCACGGGACTGGTAGAGGCTGCAGGAGGCTAGAGAGCTGCTTCTTGGAGGAATTTGGCCAGGCTCACTGAGAGCAGACAGTGATCAAACTGACATACATCTGCAAGCATGGTGTACCACCAGGGTAGGTTAAAAGGCTATCACTAGACTGGGCCAAAGGGTCTATACTGTGTGAAGTGTTCTAAGTTCTATGTTCTATTAACATGCAGGATTAGGCTGACAGATACTATGATAGACTGTTTGTTACGGTTATCAGAAAGCTTGCAAAGCTGTGTCACAGAGAATGAAGGAATCCGAAATCAAACTCTGTCAGGTATTGGAGTCCATCCTGTCTACCATGAACGCAGTGGCCAATTTCACCAACGCACTCTGAACCATGATGCAGAACCTGAGGTCTGGATGCTGCAATGAACCTCCAGCAGGCTCAAATTCTTGCTCTCATACTGGTTTTCAGAAGAGGTCACACTGATTCAAAGCAGTCTGGCTACCTGGCTTACATCAGATGAGCTGGAGTGCTCAGACACTGTCCCATGCAAATCAAGGGCTACATGGATCATGAACCCCTCTCACATTGAAAGTGTTGCCAAACCTACAACTGCCACTCCATGGGCTCCATTGCTGCTGACTACAGCTACCTTAGACCTCTGGTTCCTATGCTGAGAACAGCTGCATTACAAAGCTGGGCCTCCCCGGGGTCATTGACCTGAAATGTCAATGTGGTTCCTCGTTCCCAAAGTACTGCCCGACCTGCTGAGTGTTTCCAGCATTTTCTGCTATTTTCAGTATTTTAGCACGCACAGTTATTTTTTATTTTCATCTCCTGGGCACAGTCATTAACAGTCATCCAATCAGCCCACTTGCAATCTGCTCCACTGAAAATCAGCAGTCTTCCACCAGCATGCTACAACCACTAGAAAGGCATTGCGGAACAACACAGGCACACAAGAAATCAGCACTATGGGAAGGCTTCTGGAAAAGAAACCAAGTACCAGATAAAGACTATGTGAAGGTGAGGGTATACAGTTTAGAATTTTTATTTTGCTGTGGCTTTTATTTTTACACCACAGTCCTTCAGATACTGCCTCTGCCTCACATTTCCACAGCGGATCAATGGGGCTGGTAACTACATTCAAAATGGAAAAGACCTATGCAATGCACAAAATGGTGCAGGAACTCTACAGGTAAGGCAGCATCTATGGAGGGGAATAAACAATACTCTTGTCTTTCTCTTTCTCCATTGCCTCTGCTTTCTCCTTCATTTCCTCCTTCCCCCTCCTGTTCTTCAGGAGCTTGCTCTAACTGAAGTAGCATGACTGGACTCTCGGTGTGGTGAAGCCAGCACCTGACAGCCCAAAATCTCAGAACTTATTCTGATCAAGTACTGCAAGGCTCCTGCAGAGACCAATAGAAAGACTCAGTTGCCTAATTTTCTCCCCTCCCACCCCCCATGGTTTGACATAGTGCTCCATCAGCAACCAGCAGAGAAACTACGGTTGAATGAAAGCATCATGAGTTTTGCCAGGATATCAGGCATTGTCCTTCATTATCCATGGTCACACCAGGTGCACTGGGGAATTAAAATCCCTTATAATTTCAGTGTAGGTGAGAAGCAATATGCTATTTATTTGAACTAAGTGGTACACAAGGCCATGGGCAACTTGTAATCTTCACATAGTGTCTGCCTTCTGTGCCAAGAGGACACTAAATGTAGCCAGGCCTCTTTGAGTAGCAAGTTGTGAAATGTTGCAAAATACTTCCAGCTCCAACCAAAGTTTATATTATAACCAACTTGTTATTTACAATTTGATCCCTGTTCTCTTCTGAAGGCCAGAGGTTTAGCTACAGCAGAAAGCAGATTACATAGAGCATGATGTTACTGAAAGGAATGACTCTCAAAAGTACACCTCTGAGGTTTAGGTAGGGGAGTTACATGCTAACCAACCTGGCAAGATGTATCTTCTGAATTAGACCCTATTTCCACTCATCATTCTTTGTGCCTTCTTCATTTTCCTGGTGGTCTTCCATCCAGGGAATATAGCCCTTAATACATGTCTCTGGGAGTGTCCTTCACCACTCCAAAGACATTATAACAACTCTGGAAAGTACCAAATACTTAGAAGCAATGATAAGAGCCAATTAGCAGCAAGCCGTAAGCAGCTGGAAGATCCCTTATAAAGTACAGGTGATTGGTGAGTACTTCATGCTAGTTAATACATGTTCAGCCACACAACGATAAGATGAGCTTGAAATGCAGGTCTGTAATTTCAGATGTCGGCAATCAAATTACACTGCAAACTGATTGATATCACACTCTAACTATACTGGATATTTCCCGTGGGCATTCAATACACATAATGCCATACACATTAATGCCCTCACTAATATGGCATAGCACAACTCCTGGTAAACATGAGCTTATGGTACTGATAATATTTTGGTCCTCCAAAAGTTCTCATTACACCACAGAACAGTTCCTGCCAAGTCCAATTTTCCCCTGAGTCTTTTAACTTGTATCGTATGCTGCTACTCAGTAAATTAATACATCCATTGTTTCAACATGTCCTGTTATGTATATTAATTTACATCTCTGTACAGCGTAGTCATGTACTTTATATGTAAATGCTTGTCTCAAGTGCTTTCACACGACACTATTTTATAACTTGCTTTAATGAGCTAAACAACAAGGACTACTCAAGAATTGCATTGTTTCTCAATGGATTCTCTTTTTGTATTCAGATTTTAATAATACAATATTTTATGTCTTGAGTATCAAAAAGTAATTCATTGTTCAACTGAAATACCTTGAGAATCGTTCAATCAAAAGCATCTTGCAAGTTAGTATCAAAGGATTTCTTCCAAAGTCAAAGTAAATTTATTATCAAAGTACATATATATCACCATATACTACTTTGAGATTCATTTTTCTTGCGGACATTTATAGAAAATAAAGGAATACAATAAAATTTATGAAAAACTATACATAAGCAAAGATTGACGAACAACCAATGTACAAAAAAAGACAATTGAGCAAATTGTGATTTCAGAATTATCACTGTTATATCTTAAAATGTGAGCATTTTCTTTAATGAAACTAAACCAGAATTCATGTGGCTTGCACCATAAATGTGAAATTATTGTGAGAATACAGTACAACAGGACAATGAGCATCCCCTTACTCTTAACAGAACACTGAAGCATGAATAAACTGCAGTTAACTCAATCCAGTCTTACTATACTTCACTACTCAAGTTCAAGTTCAATTGTTGTTCAACCATACATGAATACCCAGGAATACAGCTAAATAAAACAGTGTTACTCCGGGGCCAAGGTGCAAAATACAGTACAGGTTGAGTACCCCTTTTCCGAAATTCCAAATGAAAAATGCCACAAGGCACTGGGAAGGTTCCCAGACAACGCGTAGGTCATTGTGCCTCACAGACCACTCTAAAAAGTGGCCTCACATATGTAATGAACAAAATTTAATGAAAAATTTGTAACACCCTGGGAAAGGTTTCACTGCTAATGGAATGGTCCTTCTATAGAAGCGGTGCTTGGGTTATGGTTAGAGATAACAGGTGCTTTGGAATGTGAGCCGTCCAAGGACGGGAGGGTGTTTTTGTGCTGTGTGCCCGACAACAGGGTGATATGGGTCTTTTGTTCAACGGGAGATGAAAAGAGAAAGCACTGGAGCGAGTCATGATCTGACGAAGGCCAGGAGATCAAAGGAGGATTGGCGAAGGGGAAACCGTGAGCTCCAACTTGTGCACGTTACTGTTTCACTAAAATGGGCCCTTTACTTTTTTTGCTTTTTCTTCACTAACCCTGTAGTCAAATTAAGAATTATAAAGTTAAATCGTTCAATTGTATG
Organism: Mobula hypostoma; assembly: GCF_963921235.1. NCBI lineage: Eukaryota > Metazoa > Chordata > Chondrichthyes > Myliobatiformes > Myliobatidae > Mobula > Mobula hypostoma. Next base: position 63,507,067 of record NC_086103.1, on the reverse strand, counting down.
CGGTGTACTGTCTGTTGTCTCGTGGTACTGATTTGTAACAGGGCAACAAATCACGCAGCATCTACACAGACAGCGGGGTTTGGGGTGGACTCACATCTCAATCTCACCTGTTTGGCAGGGCAGGAGATTGTCTTCCCTAGACTTACACAGCCAACAGAACCCGAGGGTTACAATTGTGGGGGCTCGTCCGGGATTGATTATGTTGGATGCTGTGTGATTGCCCTGAGCATTGATCCAGTGGGTTGTGTGTTTAAGTCTGTGCTAAACTATTGTCCAGTAAAGTGATTACAATACGTGGGTATGGATGCTGCCAGGGTTCAGCGGTGGTGTGCATCAACAGGGGTTATTGGTAACAAATGCATGTGTGTTGAGTGGGGTAGATATTCATACTCCTGATGAATTGTTCATTTGACTTTTAAGTACTGTTAAAGCTGTAGGCAAAGTTACGATTGTGGGATGGAGGTTTGATAAAATGGCGGCACAGACTTTGTTTTATTTCAGACTAGCACTGACATAATGATGGTACTACTGGGGCCCCAGGAGAAGTGGGGCCATGGATTGACTATACTTTCTGGGAAAAGGAGAGTGTAGCGGAGCAGGCTGAATCATAAGTCGAGTCTTCCGTAGCTAGGGACGGAGACTTCAAAGACAGAGTTCTCTTGTTTCTGCGTAGCGACGGGAAGGAATGCTCCGATTTGGAAAGTGTAATTATCTCCCAGCGAGGATTGCGTTGGTAGCAGCCTTTACCTCCCTGGTGAATAAATGGAAAAATGCCCAGGGTTCAACTCCCAGCTATCATAGGCTCCACCTGTTCTCAGGAACGAAGCCCACCCCTAAAGGGGAAGAGGTGCATGAGACTTGGGTGAAGCAGACCTCTCAGTTGTTAGATGAGTGGCAGTGCTCTGATGACGTAAAATGACAGCAATTGGTTAAAAGTTTGAGTGGGTGGGCTGCTGACATAGTGAGAGCCATAAAGGCGCAGAACCCCCTTGCCACTTCTGCAGCCTACATGCAAGCACTAGAAAAGGTGTTTGGTGTGACGGGAAGCCCAAAGAAACTCATGAAAGCACTTCTGAACATGTGTTAGGAGGAGGGGGAGAAGTTTTCCTACATTTTTTGGCTAGAGAGGCAGCTAAATTGCTTGCAGCATAGAGGGGCCATTCTGACGACTGAGGTGGATCAGTTCAGAATGGACCAAATAGCGAAAGGCGCCCAGTCCCAGAACCTGATCGCTGGGGTCTCTGACTGTCTCAAAAGACGTAACTCCCCCACCCCCCGTTTGTTGAGCTGATCAGAGAAGTACGAGAGGAGGAGAATACATCGGAGGCCTCTGTCAGCAGGGTATAGTCCTCAGTAGTGGTCCCCTGTGGTGAAGTGACCACAGATAGCCTGCCCTGGGGAGTGGTAGAGGAGATCGTGGCAGAGTTGAGAACTGAGATGTCCCTGTTGTTACCAGTGGGTGTGGCCCCCCCATATGATGGAACTGATAGGGAGGCAGATCCTCTAAGGGGACGGACTATGCAGTGGACTGCCAGCAGCCGGGGTCCCCCAAGAAGGGGTGCGGCTGGTATTGTCTGTTATAACTGTGGTGAAGAGGGACACTTCAGGCGGGAGTGTGAACGATGGAAAACCCCTTGGACAGTGAGCCCCGGAGAGAGACGATGGGAAAACTCAAAAGAGACCCAGCAAGGGGACGGCCTGGCATATAAGGGAGAAGACATTCCCAGCAATATATCAAGGAACACCCAAAAGTAAAAAATCATATTCCTGAAGGCCTAGTGGGGTCAAGCTGCAGTGTATCACTACAGATAGAGGGTACTTATGCTAGAGCCATACTCGACATGGGGTCACAGGTCACTTTGCTGTACCATTTATTGTACAACCAGTATTTGACGCTTTTACCATTGATGTCATTCGGTGCGCTAGAGATCTGGGGTCTTAGTGCCGGTGATTATCCATATGATGGTTATTTGTCAGTGAAGCTGGAGTTTTCGGAGGCCGATGTGGGAGTGGCTGAGGTCCTTGATATATTGGCGCTAGTTTGTCCGGACCCCGTTGAGAAGGGCAGGGTTTCAATTCTTGTGGGAACCAACACTCCTATTGTGAGGAGGCTCATGGGAGCCTGCAACGAGAAAGCTGGAGAGAGCTTTCTGAGAACATTGTCTGTTCACCTGGTGTTTTGAGCTGCTTTTGAGGAAGTGCGTGGCTACATTGGGCAGGATGATGAATTTAGACGAGGGACTGTGTGGTTTACCCAGTCAAAGCCAATCATGTTACGCTCTGGGGAAGTAGCGAGAGTAATGGGAAACCCCAATTTTCCCAGAATGCCTGAGGCTGAGGCCCTCTTGGTGTATTTTCCGGAAGAGGAGTCAAGTGTGCCTGTTGGGGTGCTGGTGAGGCCCGAACTGCAGAAGCCCTCGGTTGTACAGGCGAACAGGATGGCAGTGATTGTCAGGAACACTATGAAGAGGGAGGTCACCTTCAAGTGGGGGATGCCCCTGGCACATCTCTTCCCGGTGACGGTAATGTCTAGTGTCCCTGTGAGATAAGCCGGGGAGAAACTACAGGCAAAAGGCAAAAAGTTGACCGCTGAGTCATTCAACTTTGGGGACTCCCCAGTGCCTGCAGTTGGAAGAGGAGGTTGATAGAGAAGATGTTGAAGGTGGAAGTTGTCTTTTCAACTGATGAGTGTGATTCGGGTTGTTCCAAGAGCATTCGTCACACTATCCGGGTGACTGAGGACACCCCGTTCAGAGAGAGGTCACAGCGACTGGCCCCTGCAGAGGTGGAAGACATTTGGCAGCATTTGTGTATGTTGAAGGAAGCTGGGATCATCACTGAGTCCGGAAGCCCCTATTCATCCCCGCTAGTGGTGGCCAGGAAGAAGAATGGGAAGGAACTGATGTGTGTGGACTATAGGGCTCTGAACAGGTGTACCGTCCCTGACCAGTATATGGTCCCAAGGATTGAAGACATGCTGTTCTGTCTGAGTAGTGCGAAGTGGTTCAGTGTGCTGGACTTGAGAAGTGGATATTACCAGGTCCCCATGAGTGAGGCTGACAAAGAGAAGATGGCATTTATATGTCCACTGGGATGCTTCCAGTTTGAAAGGATGCCCCAGGGCATATTGGGAGCTCCTGTAACCTTCCAGCGTGTCATGGAGAAAACGGTGAGCAAGATGAACTTGCTTGAGGTATTGGTGTATCTGGATGACTTCATAGTGTTTGGATCCACATAGGAAGAACATGAAGCAGGGCTACTGAAGGTGCTGGGCTGCCTGAAAGCTGAAGGGTTAAAACTTTCCTTGGACAAGTGCCAGTTCTGCAAGACATCTGTCAGCTATGTTGGGCACATAGTCTCAAGGATTGGAGTAGCTACGGTTCCGTTTAAGATAGAGGTGGTGTCCACATGTCCAAGGCCCCAGACTGTGAGTGCTTTGCGCTCGTTCCTTGTGTTCTGTGAGTACTATCGGAGGTTCGTGAATGGCTATGCGAAAGTGAATCACCCTTTAAGTCAGCTTTTGTGTGGTTACCCTCCCTTGGGGAAGACAGGGAGGAGGACAAAAGGAGAGGAGGGTAAAGAATATCTTAGCCACTTGGAGCCTCTTGGATCGAGGTGGGATGCGAAATGTGAAGAGGCCTTTCAGTCGCTGAAAGAACTGCTGACACAGGTGCCAGTGCTGGCTTTTGCAGAACCCCCGATTGCTGTATGTACTGCAGACGGATGCCAGCAGAAAGGGCTTAAGGGGTGTCCTATATCAGGGTTAGGGCACCGGGTTGAGACCTGTTGTGTTTGTCAGCCGGAGTCTGTCACCCTCTGAGAAAAACTATCCCACGCACAAGTTGGAGTTTCTGGCGTTGAAATGGGCTGTGGTGGATAAATTGAGTGCCTACCTCTATGGTACCAAGTTTGAGGGGAGGACAGACAACAATCCCCTAACTTATATCCTGACCCCGGTGAAACTGGATGCCACACACCATCGAAGGTTGGCAGCATTGTCTGCCGATGATTTCAGCCTGAAGTACTGGTCGGGAAGTAGGAACATTGATGCCGATGCTTTGTCCCAATGTGTGCATGAGGGGCTGGACAGGGATGAAGAGTGAGAGAGCGTTCCTGCCCCGTGGATGAAAGCCGTGTGTCAGTTTGCCATCACCGTGAAGGCAGAGGGATGGCAAGGGCAGAATCGAGTGGTAGATCAATTGGGAGCTTCTGATGACACCATTCCACAAGTTTACTGTAACCTGACTGCTCTGAAGACATACCAGTTACTGGAATTGAGTCCTGGGTAAGTGGTAGCTGCTCAGCAAGATGAGCCGGGCATCGGTACCATTTTGTTAGCAGTTGAAAAGGGAGACATGGCGCAGGCAGAGAAGGCAAACCATGCTGCGGCGCCTCTATTACTGAAAGAATGGCCCAGATTGGAGTTGAGGAACCAGACTGGGTCACATCGCTTCCGGACCGGCCTCGGTGCTTTCAGCTGGTTCTGCTTGAGGAGTATCGGAGGATTGTGTTGAAGTCACTTCATGATGATTCTGGACATTTGGGGGTTGAAAAGACCTATAGATTGCTCAGAGATCGCTTTTACTAGCCCCGAACTAAGCCGGAGGTCGAAGAATACTGCAAGTAATGCATTCAATGCATACGGAGGAAGACACTGCTTATGAGGGTCACTCCGTTATCCCTCTTGCAGAGTGCAGGGCCCCTTGACCTGGCGTGTATGGATTTCCTGTCAATAACGGCAAATGCCTGCAACATGGCGAAAGTTTTGGTCACCATGGATCAAGCTTTCCCCATCGAGGATCAGAGGGCATCCACGGTGGACAAAGTATTACGGGAGAATTATTTCATTTATTATGGCCTCCTCAGGGGAATACATAGCAATCAGGGATGGGATTTCGAGAGTAGGCTCATACATGAGTTACTGGGCATGCTCGGAGCCGAGAAGTTGAGGACTACGCCTTATCACCCGCAGGGTGATCCCCAGCCCAAGAGGTTTAATCGGACCTTGCTAGACATGCTCAGAACCTTGGAAATCAGCAAGAAGAACAAGTGGAGTCAAAATACTGGACCTCTGGTCCACTGCTACAACTGTACACAAAATGAAGTTACCAGGTACTCGCTATATTGTCCGATGTTTGGGCACGAGGCAAGGTTGCCCATTGACCTTTGTTTTGGGACTGGTGAGGAAGACCTATCACCAAAGACTTAACTGAAGTATGTGTCTGATATGAGCTGAAAAAGGCTTATGAACTAGCTGAGGTCATGGCTGCCGAGGTATGATCAAAAGGTTAGGTTCTCCCAACTCATGTTGGGAGACCAAATCCTCATAAGGAATTTGGGGCTACCTGGGAAGCATAAGTTGGCTGACCACTGGGCAGTTATACCCCATGTAGTGGAGAGTCAGATGCCAAATGTACCAGTTTTCTGGGTGAAACCAGAGGATGGAGATGGACCTGTCAAGATTCTCCATGGAAACCACCTTCTGCCTCTGGGACAAGAGGTGCAGGTTGACTCAGAGCCTACACCTAGTAAGAGGACTCTCTGGAGACATAGGGCAACTGAAGGACCACCAGCAGGAGAGATTACACCGGCCTCCACCCCTGAATGGGATATGGACTCAGAGGATGAGGAAATGGGGGTGTGGTATATGCTGCCTTTTGCTAACTCCTCACTGATTGAGAAAGAGATTCCCAGCCCTTCTCATGCTGAGTCAGGTGAACTCGGAAGGACTATCTGTGGACAGACTGGGTTTCAGCGGAACCCTACAAGGGATGAAGTGGGGCTCAGCTGAGGTACAGAGGGGTAAGATCAGAATGGTAACCTATGTGTGGAGCCAAAAGAGATGGGGGAAATCTTAAAAGAATTTTTTGCATCTGTATTTTACTCAGGAGATGGGCACATATAAAAGTGAGGCAAGGCCGCAGTTGGTCCATGACTCTGTACAGATTACAGAGGAGGAAGTATTTGCTGCCTTGAGGCAAATTAGGGTGGATAAATCCCCAGGGCCTGACAAAGTGTACCTTCAGGCCCTGTGGGAGGCAAGTGCAGAATTTACAGGGACCCTAGAAGGGATATTTCAATCATCCTTAGTGAGAGGTTAGGAATCAGAGGAATGGAGGATAGCAAATGTTATTCCACTATTTAAGAAAGGTTCTAAAAATAAACCAGGAAAATATAGACCGGTGAGCCTGACATTAGTAGTGGGAAAGTTTTTGGATGGTATTCTGAGGGACAATTTTTCAGCCCATTTCACCAGCTGGTCCAAATCCCACTACAAGCTTTGATCATTTTCCTCACTATCCAATACACTCCCAATCTTAGTGCCATCTGCAAATTTGCTGATCCATTTTACTACATTATCATCCAGATCATTGATTTGGATGACAAACAACAACTGACCCAGCATTGATCCCTGCCGCACCACTTCCAGTCAGAGAGGCAACCACTCTTTGGCTTCTTCTGCAAAGGAATATCTAATCCAAATTACTTCATCTTGAATGCCAAACGAATGAACTTTCTTGACCAACCTTCTATGTGGGACCTTGTCAAAGGCCTTGCTAAAGTCCATGTTGACATCATCCACTGCCTTGCCTTCATCAATTTTCCTGGTAACTTTCACGAAAAACTCTGTAAGATTGGTTAGACATGACCTCGCATACATAAAGCCTTCTTGACTATTCCCAATCAGTCTCTGTCTATCCAAATACTTATATATCTGGTCCCTTAGAATACCTTCCAATAACTTTCCCCCTACTGATGTCAGGCTCACCAGAAATTTTCTGGCTTATTGTTAGAAGCTTTTTTAAACAATGGAACAACGTTAGCTATCCTTCTCTGACACCTCACCCGTGGCTAAAGATGTTTTAATTATCTTTGCTAGGGCCCCTGCAATTTCTGAGGGAATGAATTGTTCAGCCCTGGGGATTTACCCAGCCTAATTTGCTTTGAGACAGCAAGCATGATCTGTTTGGGGTTCATGACTATGCTGTTGCATTGCCTCACATCTGTAGACTCTGTGACTGTCTCCCAATGCAAAAAATCCATTCAAGATATCCCCCATTTCCTTCTGCTCCATGCATAAGTTACCACTCTGACCTTCCAGAGGACCAATTGTGTCACTTGCTATCCTTTTGCTCTTAATATATCTCTAGAAGCCTTTAGGACTCTACCTCATCTTGTCTGCTTGAACAACCTCCCACCTTCTTTTAGCCTTCCTGATCTCCTTCTTCAGCGTTCTCTTGCATTTCTTACACTCGTCAAGTACCTCATTTGTTCCTACCTGCCTATACTTTCTATGCACCTCTTTTTTCTTAACCAGGGCCATAATATCTCTCGAAAGCCGAAGTTCCCTGAACCTGTTACCTTTGCCTTTTTTCCTAACAGGAACATACAAACTCTGTACTCTCAAAATTTCACTTTTGAAGACTTCCCAATTGCCAAGTACCTTTGCCAGAAAACATCCAATCCCAATCCACACTTGCCAGATCTTTTCTCATACCATTAAAATTGTCCTTTCTCCAATTTAGAATCTCAACTCAAGGACCAGACCTATCCTTTTCCATAATTACCTTGAAACTAATGGCATTAGATCACCTGATACAAAGTGCTTCCCAGAACACAGCCTCAGAATAGAGGGGCGTCCTTTTAGAACAGAGATGAGGAAGCATTTCCTTAGCCAGAGAGCACTGAACCTATAGAATTCATTGCCACAGGTGGTATATTTAAGGTAGAGGTTGATAGATTTTTGATTAGCCAGGGTACAAAGGGATATAGGGAGAAGGCAGGAGATTGGGACTGAGAGGGAAAATGGATCAGACAAAATGAAATGGTGGATCAGCCCCAATGGACCAAATGTCCTAATTCTGCTCCTACATCTTATAGTCTTATGAAACAAATTGATAAAGATTATCTATATTACATGTGCAAGCAAACTGCTAGTTTATATATATCCTTATTATTTATTTATTCTTCCAAAAAATATAATCATTAATTCATGACAATAGAATAAAATACATTGGATGGCAGGTATATCAAAGCACTTGTACAAACTTATTGTTGTGGATTTTTTGATGAACACTATTTGTGATGCAAAATAAACAAATCATTATTATTATTTATTCAAGGAATATGGATGTCACTGGTAAAGATGACATTTATTACTCAATTATTAATCATGAAAGAACATGTACTCTGCTCCATTAATGATGAAGGTACAGCAAAATATTTCCTAGACAGAGTGGTGTATGACTTAGAGGAGAACATGAGAGTGCTGATGTTCACATTTGCCCCTTGTTCTTCTAGGTGTCAGATATCATGGGCTGAGGGTTGAAGGAGTCTTGGAAAATTGCTGCAGTTTAGTTTAAATGCAAGAGATCTGCAGATGCTGGAAGTCCAGAGCAATACACGCAAAGCACTGGAGGGACTCAGCGGGTCAGACAGCATCTACGGATGAGAATAAACAGTCAATATTTTGGGCTGAGACCCTTCACCAGGACTGGAAAGAAAAGCTAGCCAGAATAGTAAGTTTGGGTAAGGGGAAGCAGTACAATCTGGCAGGTGATAGGTGAATCCAGGTAATGGAAAGGTGGGTGGGTGGGGGAGAGGAGAATGAAGTGAGAAGCTGGGAGGAGATAGGTGGAAATGGTAAAGGGCAGAAGAAGAAGGAATCTGATAGGAGGACAGGGAGAGGGAGAATGGGCTACAGAGGGAGGTGATAGGCAGGTGAGAAAATGTAAGAAGGGAGTCAGAATGGGGAATGCAAGAAGAGAGCATGGAGAGTGGGGTGAAATTACCAGAAGCTAGAGAAATCTACGTTAATACCATCAGGTGGAGGTTACCCAGATGGAATATGAGGCGTTACTCCTTCAACCCGAGAGTGGCCTCTTTGTGACCATAGAGGAAGCCATGGACTGATATATCAGCATAGAAACAGAAAGTTGAATTGAAAGTGGTATCCATTGGAAATCCCACTTCTTGTGGTAGATGCAGTGAAGGTGCTCAACGAAGTAGTCCCCCAATTTAAGTCAGGTCTCACCATTCCAGAACATCTGAAATGTCCAACTTCTTCAAAGAACAGAATTTCTCTTCCTCTACCAAAGACGTTGTCCTCACCGCATCTTCCCATAATCATAACAGGGAGAGGGTTCCCCTATGTCCTTACCTACCACCCCATGTGCTTCTGTATCCAACACATCATTCTCCATAACTTGCACCATCTTCAGCGGGATCAGTATTACAATGAACACATCTTTCCCTCCTTCTCCACCACTCTCTGCTTTCTGCAGGGATCGGTTTCTACCTGACCCCTTTGTCCACGCACTCTACTCCACTACTCTTCCTCTGCAAGTGGGGCAGGTGCTACACCTCACTCTCCACCATTCAGTGCCCCAAATAGTCCTTCCAGGTGAGGCAACACTTCACCTGCTAGCCTGCCAGGGTAATGTATTGTATCTGGTTCTCTTGGTGTGGCCTCCTCTACGTTGGTGAGACCCAACACAGATAGGGGGGACCACTTTGTTGAGCACCTTTGCTCTCTCTGCTGAAAATAGCAGGATATAGGAGTGGCTGCCCATTTCAATTTGTCTTCCATTCCCATTCTGACATGTTTGTCCATGGCCTGCTCTGCTGCCCAGATAAGGCCAATCACAGGTTGGAGGTGTAACAGCGCATATTCCATCTAGGAAGATTCCATCCTGATGGCATGAACATTATTTTGTCAACTTCTCGTGATTTCTTCCCACTCCCTTCTTCTTTCTTTATCTATTCCCCATTCTGAGTACCCTCTCAACACTTCTCTTCTCCTCACCTTCCCATCACTTCCTTCTGGTTCCCCTCTACTTGCCTTTATTCCACTGCCCTCTCCTATCAGATTCCTTCAGCTCTTTACCTCTTCCACCTATCACCTTCCAGCTTCTCATTTCATTCTTCCTACCTCACCCACCCACCATCCCCCCCACCACCTAGTTTCACCTATCACCTGGGAGGTGATTGTACTGCTTCCCCTAACTTATTCTGATTTTCCCGCTTCCTTTCCAGTCCTGATGAAAAGTCCCACCTGAAACGGCAACTGTTTATCTCCCCCACTTCCCCCAAAAATGAGCTGCCATTTTGTTTGTGTTGCAGTGTATCTTGTATACCATACATACAACAGCTGTAGTTCACTAGTTGTGGAAGGATTGAATGGTTGGAGGACAGGCAGTCAAGCAAGCAGCATTCTCCTGAATACTTAACTTGTAGATTGTTGTTGGTGTTGCACACTTTCAGTTAAATGGAGATTATTCTGTCACACTCTTTCTAGTATTGGGCACGTGGCCAAGTGGTTAAGGCGTTCATCTAGTTATCACAAGGTAGCTAGTTCAAGCCTCAGCTGTGGCAGCATGTTTGTGCCCTTGAGCAAGGCACTTAATCACACATTGCTCTAGTCTGTGCCAGGAGTGGCGCCCCACACAGACTTCCAATCTGTGCCCGACGCAGGCCTCTCATGGTCTGAATCGACTTTCCCTCCCTCCCTCCTTTCCAATGCCCTCACTGTGTGTGTGGACACAGCTATGCAGCAAACTAAACAAATGATCAAAAATCACCCAAGAAGGAAGCATTCTTTCAGGGATTTTTAAATTGAGATTTATTTATTTTTGTGAAAAGATATTGCTGTTTTAAGGATAAATAAAGAGTGGATGGAGATGAATGTTTTTCCAATGGGTGCTTTAAATCTGATTAAATCTACCCATGCACAGCAATGGTATAAAAAACAGCTTACATAAAGAAATGATGTTCATACAAAATGAACTGTGCCTCTAGAGACCAGAACACCCTTGACTTGTACTTTGTAAAAGGAAGAAAGGCTTTGGAACTTCAGTATTTCAGGAGAGGTGTCATACGCTGAAGAATTTTCAGCCTCTGACTTATTCTTCTTATCACACTATCTATCCAGTTAAGCTTCTGGGTAACTTTAAGCCTCGAAATGTTGATAGTGGGAGATTCAGCCATTAAATGTTGAAGGGTGAGATCCACTGGCACAAATAGAGCCACAGCTTGCTACTAGTCAGCCCATGTCTGAAAGTTACTCTGGTTTTACTCCATGCACATAGGGCCTAACTTATTTACCAATAATCCCACTTTTAAACTTCAAAGTCACCAGCTCACTAATTAGTCTAAATTAGCACCAATGAAACAAAATCATTTTGTCTTCTCAGTGTTACAAAATTGTCTTTCCACTTTCCTGTTGGTACATTTTTTAAATATAAGTATTCTTAATGCCCATAAAATTAAGTCTGCAAAATACATTATTTATATCGTTATACTTACATTCTACTAATGATACTGTGTATTAGCTAAGAAACTACTTTCTTCCATGTATTACATAGACAGAAATTAAATAAGAGATTAACTCATTTTTTTTGGAATTCTCAGCAATGCACAGAACAGTTTTAGCTGCTGATCTTGAAGAAACCTGCCTTCAGAACTAGCAGACTATATACCAGAGGTTTAGCTCTTACCAATGTGGTTTAGAATTAATAACAGCTATCGTGGATCTGTGGTATTCACTAACACTGATGCCATCATACATGCTGAGCAGCAGATCACAGAGAATTATTCTCAATTAAAAGAAAACCATAAATTAAAAAGTCCTCATTTTAGATCAAGCTTCTGAGCAATTTTATGAAAGTGAAATAAAGATTAAGATATAAACCTAGGATTAAAGCTGTATTTGAAATATTGAAGAAAATTCTTAAGTATTTCTACCATTTTGAATGCTCAACGAGTTTCTTACAGCCAGTATAATGAATATACAGTGGATAATTAGGACATAATCGGGACGACTACATTTTTGCCAATTAAGCAGCTGCCCTAATTAGCTGAAGTTTCATGGAAATAACTAAAAAGGTATAAAAAAGACCAACTACCATTTAACTGAGAAACAAATTATGAAATTAAATTAAGTACAGAATAAATTAGAACACTACCAAAACTACTATAGTACTATAATGTATTAGTTCCTAATAGTTATCAATGGAAGAATTCATTCAGCATACACTGACGTATTATTTTCATTGGCTGTTAATGAACAAGATCAGTGCAGACACCTAGTGCAGATAGAGAATTGCCTTCAAACAGCGCCTTCAGTGATTGCACCTTCCTTGTCTTCATTTTCATTATAACATACAAGATGAAGAGAGATTTCCAGGAGTTAGGAAGGAAGCTGAGAATCAGGACCTCCAGGGTAGTAATCTCGGGATTGCTACCTGTGCCACGTGCTAGCGAGGGCAAGAATAGTAGGATCAGGCAGATGAATGCGTGGCTGAGAGACTGGTGTAGGGGGCAGGGCTTCAGATTCTTGGATAATTGGGATCTCTTCTGGGGGAAGTATGACCTGTTCAAAATGGACAGGTTACACCTGAACCCGAAGGGGACCAATATCCTGGCGGGAAAGTTTAATAGAGCTGTTAGGGAGGGTTTAAACTAATTTGGCAGGGGGATGGGAACCGGAATGATAGAGCGGAGGAAGGGGAAAACAGAAATAAATCTAAGATAGTGAGCAGTAAAGATGTCAGGAAAGACAGGCAGGTGATGGGGCAAATTTGTAGCCATTGGGATGAGTTGCAGTGCAATAAAGTTGCAGTGAAATCAAAGCAAAAAGTATCAAATACTGGTCTTAAGGTGTTGTACTTAAATGCACGCAGCATAAGGAATAAGATGGATGATCTTGTTGTACAGCTACAGATTGGCAGGTATGATATTGTGGCCATCACTGAGACCTGGCTAAAGGATGCATATCTCTGGGAGCTGAACATCCAAGGATACACAGTGTATCGGAAGTATAGGAAGGTAGGCAGAGGGGGAGGCGTGGCTTTATTGGTAAGAAATGATATTAAATCATTAGAAAGAGGTGATATAGGATCGGAAGGTGCAGAATCTTTATGGGCTGAGCTAAGAAATAGCAGGGGTAAAAGGACCCTGATGGCAGTTATTTATAGGCCTCCAAACAGCTGCAGGGATGTGGACTACAAATTACAACTGGAAATAGAAAAGGCTTGTCAGAAGGGCAGTGTTATGATAATTGTGGGGGATTTTAACACGCGAGTAGATTGGGAAAATCAGGTCAGCACTGGATCTCAAGAGGGAGAATTTGTAGAATGTCTGTGAGATGGCTTTTTAGAACAGCTTGTTGTTGAGCCTACTAGGGGATCGGCTGTACTGGATTGGGTATTGTGTAATGAACCGGAGGTGATTGGAGAGATTGAGGTGAAGGAACCCTTAGGAGGCAGTGATCATAACATGATTGAGTTCACTGTGAGATTAGTAAAAGAGAAGCTGAAATCTGATGTGTCGGTATTTCAGTGGAGTAAAGGAAATTACAGTGGCATGAGAGAGGAACTGGCCAAAGTTGACTGGAAAGAGACACTGGCGGGAAAGACAGCAGAGCAGCAGTGGCTGGAGTTTATGCGGGAAATGAGGAATGTGCAAGACAGGTATATTCCAAAAAAGAAGAAATTTTCGAGTGGAAAAAGGATGCAACCGTGGTTGACAAGAGAAGTCAAAGCCAAAGTTAAAGCAAAAGAGAGGGCATACAAGGAAGCAAAAATTAGTGGGAAGAGAGAGGATTGGGAAGTTTTTAAAACCTTACAAAAGGAAACCAAAAAGGTCATTAAGAGAGAAAAGATTAACTATGAAAGGAAGCTAGCAAATAATATCGAAGAGGATACTAAAAGCTTTTTCAAGTATATAAAGAGTAAAAGACAGGTGAGAGTAGATATAGGACCAATAGAAAATGATGCTGGAGAAATTGTAATGGGAGATGAGAAGATGGCAGAGGAACTGAACAAGTATTTTGCATCAGTCTTCACTGAGGAAGACAGCAGTATACCGGACACTCAAGGGTGGCAGGGAAGAGAAGTGTGCGCAGTCATAATTACAACAGAGAAAGTACTCAGGAAGCTGAATAGGCTAAAGGTAGATAAATCTCTTGGATCAGATGGAATGCACCCTCGTGTTCTGAAGGAAGTAGCTGTGGAGATTGTGGAGGCATTAGCGATGATCTTTCAAAAGTCGATAGATTCTGGCATGGTTCCAGAGGACTGGAAGATTGCAAATGTCACTCCACCTTTAAGAAGGGGGCAAGGAAGCAAAAAGGAAATTATAGACCTGTTAGCTTGACATCGGTGGTTGGGAAGTTGTTGAAGTCGATTGTCAAGGATGAGGTTACAGAGTATCTGCAGGCATATGACAAGATAGGCAGAACTCAGCATGGATTCCTTAAAGGAAAATCCTGCCTGACAAACCTATTACAATTTTTTGAGGAAATTACCAGTAGGCTAGACAAGGGAGATGCAGTGGATGTTGTATATTTGGATTTTCAGAAGGCCTTTGACAAGGTGCCACACATGAGGCTACTTAACAAGATAAGAGCCCATGGAATTACGGGAAAGTTACATACGTGGATAGAGCGTTAGCTGATTGGCAGGAAACAGAGAGTGGGAATAAAGGGATCCTATTCTGGTTGGCTGCCGGTTACCAGTGGTGTTCCGCAGGGATCAGTGTTGGGACCGCTTCTTTTTACATTGTACATAAACGATTTAGATTATGGAATAGATGGCTTTGTGGCTAAGTTTGCTGATGATACGAAGATAGGTGGAGGGGCCGGTAGTGCTGAGGAAATGGAGAGTCTGCAGAGAGACTTGGATAGATTGGAAGAATGGGCAGAGAAGTGGCAAACGAAGTACAATGTTGGAAAGTGTATGGTTATGCACTTTGGCAGAAAAAATAAACGGGCAGACTATTATTTAAATGGGGAAAGAATTCAAAGTTCTGAGATACAACGGGACTTGGGAGTCCTCGTACAGGATACCCTTAAAGTTAACCTCCAGGTTGAGTCGGTAGTGAAGAAGGCGAATGCAATGTTGGCATTCATTTCTAGAGGAATAGGGTATAGGAGCAGGGATGTGATGTTGAGGCTCTATAAGGTGCTGGTGAGACCTCACTTGGAATACTGTGGGCAGTTTTGGTCTCCTTATTTAAGAAAGGATGTGCTGACGTTGGAGAGGGTACAGAGAAGATTCACTAGAATGATTCCGGGAATGAGAGGGTTAACATATGAGGAACGTTTGTCCGCTCTTGGACAGTATTCCTCGGAGTTTAGAAGAATGAGGGGAGACCTCATAGAAACATTTCGAATGTTAAAAGGCATGCACAGAGTGGATGTGGCAAAGTTGTTTCCCATGATGGAGGAGTCTAGTACGAGAGGGCATGACTTAAGGATTGAAGGGTGCCCTTTCAGAACAGAAATGCGAAGAAATTTTTTTAGTCAGAGGGTGGTGAATCTATGGAATTTGTTGCAACGGGCAGCAGTGGAGGCCAAGTCATTGGGTGTATTTAAGGCAGAGATTGATAGGTATCTGAGTAGCCAGGGCATCAAAGGTTATGATGAGAAGGCGGGGGAGTGGGATAAATAGGAGAAAATGGATCAGCTCATGATAAAATGGCAGAGCAGACTCGATGGGCCGAATGGCTTACTTCTGCTCCTTTGTCTTGTGGTCTTATGGTCTGGTCTTATGGTCTTATGATTGTCGATACCTTCAAATTCTTCGTAGTTCCTAACTTGTTGAAATAGTGAAATTGTTTCATTTTCATTCCCAGCCATTTCTGTTATCGCCAAGCCTGAATACTTGAAACCACAGAGAGCAAAGCAGTTCTGATTCTCTTGCTGTTTATTACTTGCCAACTATCAACGACAAAAGTCACTGCTCTTTGAACACAAACAGGCAACTTACGTTATTTAAAAACTGTTTAAAAAGTGTCTAACTGCCAAACGACGTACACACAACTGATGCAAGTTAGAAAATGATCTGCAACAGTTTCCTGTCCCAATTAACAGGAATTCTGCTGATGCTGGAAATTCAAGCAACACACATCAAAGTTGCTGGTGAATGCAGCAGGCCAGGCAGCATCTCTAGGAAGAGGTGCGGTCGACGTTTCAGGCCGAGACCCTTAAGTGGCATAGTGTCCCAAATAAATGAAGGGAATCCTAGCTATTTTCTTGACTTGTTTTTGTTCTTCAAGAATTGTCCCAAATAAACAGCTGCCTCAGTTAACTGATAGCCCAATTAACTGGAATCTACTGTATTGAAGATTAATTGCTTTTTGTTTGACATATTTACAGGAATATATGGATGGAACAGCAAGGAAAGGTATCACTGAAAGGAAATTTGTATGTCTGGAGTTAATTGTGCCTTCTTTCAAAAGGAAAATTAAGAAACAAATAGTGAACACTACCAGAGTGTAAAGGCTGGGGAGTTGAAAAATTATTCATCCAGGTATAATTAATTCATTTTGAAACACCCTGCACTTCTAACCTACTTTCCTGTCTTCATATTGGATGTGTAGAGTTTACATGTTTTCCCTATGAATGGAAGAGTTTCTCACCAGTGTTCCAATTTCAGCCCACATCTTAGAAAGCATGGGGCCTGGCATCTGTAAATTGCCTCTGGTGCAGGGGTTTCCAACCTGGGGTCCATGAGTGGCAGCATGGTAGTGTAGTAGTTGGCACAACGCTGTAAAGTATCAGTGACCCAGTTTCAATTCCCGCCCTTGCCTGTAAGGAGTTTGTACATTCTCCCTGAGACCATGCAGATTCCCACCGGATACTCCGGTTTCCTCCCACAGTCCAAAGATGCACCAATAGGTAGGTTAATTGGTCAGTGTAAACTATCAAATTTTAGCAAAAATTAGCTAATCCCCTGGAGAACAAGTAGGAAAAGTGATGATATTGAAAATCTGGTTCCCAGTGAATTTTCTTTTGAAGTTTCATTTGCTCATAGATCGTTGCTCATAAAAATATTGAGTACTAGTTATAAATGATGGAAGAAACATTCAGTATTCCAAATTAATTGGAAGATCATAGAAATCATATAACCTGTCAGATTTGAAAATGAATGCTAGCTAAATCTAGTGTTCATGAAGAACAAAGATTTACTCCTGCAGTTCCTAAGTTCTAAACTTTAGCATAAATACTTGCAAAAGAAAATTTACAGGCTAATAGCAACAGAGCAGAGGACAGATAATACGACAAATCTTTCAAAATGCCAAACAACCTGCTGTGCTTCTCATTGAATATGTAAGCATTTCCCTCTGGAAAACTCACAGTGGAGCCATTGAAAAATGAACAAACATTTACATTGAAGTCAATTCACAGAACATTATCCTTCCTATTATCGTGTTCTGGTAAAACCCTCAACTCAGTCTGAGCAGTAAGCACAATTAGATTGTCAAATATTACCATTTTATTAGGTCCTAAGTACATAGAGTACTTCACAATACAAACTATATATCCAATGCCCATCATTCTATACTTGTAAATCTGGAATTCATTTGGTTACTGATGACTAACTCCGTATCTGACTTTCATTCTTTAAAAGTTACGTTTCCTCAGCCAACTGAAACAACTTGAGAAATGCATGCATAAAAGTGTTTGGATGCTTTACGGAACTCCTTCTCCTTGCTTTCTCTCTTCTTCTCTTCTATATGTTGATTGTGTGAAATAAATTACTCTAGCGTTGGAAACTGCACAGAAAGATAGAAGGTTGACTAATTTGTAGCAAATTCTAATATGGTGAAATATTAGCTAATGTTTTATTAATTTTTTCTTTAATAAAGAAGATCTGGGCATACAAAAACATTCCAATAATAAAAGATTCGAAGATTAGCTTTGTACATGTACATCGAAAAATACAGTGAAATGTGTTATTTCAGTTGATGACCAACACATAGTCCAAGATTTACTGGGAGCAAGTGTTGGTAACATAGCCTGACCTTTACTAACACTAACTCGTACACATTTGGAATATGGGAGGAAACTGGAGCATCCAGAGGAAACATATGCAGTCATGGGGAGAACATTCAAACTCTTACAGACAGTTGTATCAGTTTGAATAGTGTAAAAATTTTATTACATATTTTGTGAAGTTTGACTGGATTATCTAATAATGCCCAAGTGTTGTACAGAGCATTCCAATGATATCAAACTCCAAAGATCTCCTTTGAATGACACCTTTCCAGCGCACTTAATTGTGTTTCAGATCCATGTAACAGTAGTTACTTGCAACTTGCAGTTAAGTTTACTAAAGATAAGTAAATTACAAAGTCTTCAAATTGACCATTGCTTTTTCTTAAAGAAATAACTCTAGCATAACAATTATCTGCCATGATGGGTACACACCAAACACAGCCTAAATGCAATTTATTCAGTCTTCTCTGCTATTGTCCACATTCATAAATTGTACCTGGTATTATAATAATTGGTTATGACTTGTAAGCACCTTAGGTTTTACATAACTGCTGAAATGAAGCAGTGTTACTTCTAAACTTAAAAAGGTTTTTTTTTAGCAAATGGCACTGTGAAGAATCTAATTGCCTTTGAGATTAAGGTTAATATTTGGTTTGCTTTTTATAAATGCTACTTGTTAGGTCACTCAGAGTTTACACATATTATGGTACCAAATGCCAAAACAAATTGATGCTTTTTTTCCAAGTATGACAATTGAAACAGAATACGAGCTGGATGTCTATTTTTAACCGCAAATCCTTTATGAAGCACGGTATGCCACAGGATGTTTTTTTCCCAGAGAGAGGAACATTAAAATTCTATTTATAATGCTGAGGCTTGTGCTTACATATATATCCCTTTGAGGCAAAAATAAAGTCTAATTGATAAACACACACTGGGGGAGTTCATTAAAAGGTTAATTAGCAAGCAACCTAGAAATCACAACTGCCTTTAGTTAGAACATCAATTAAGAGCCTGCAGATATTGCAGTTCCAGTGTTTGTCTTACATTGCAGTGTTGTCCTGCATCTCTTTGGGAAAACAGATTTGCATAGGACTGTGTGTGTTGTCCAAAAAGATAAAATATCCCAACAGAACATTTTTCATATGTGCTATTTGAAAAGAACATGCATAAGTAGAGGCAACTTCATTGTGCATTGAATACAATTTTATTAAACACATTTGCATGAATAATTTTCTATAGTTGTATAAACCAACAAGTTTAGTTAGGTGGATACAATTAAACATTTCTTGAAAAAGTACTTAGTGCTTTCCGGGTGTATATGATGAATAATCTCTTCTCGGGCTTTCAGACGGGTATAGGTATCGATTTTAACTGACATCAAAACATCGGTTAAAACAGAATTCTTATTTAAAATTTAGGTACATATTGCATTTAGACAATAAACGGCAAATGGAATGCCAATAAACCAACTTATTTAATAAGCTTAAAACTGCACATGATAATGCGCTGTTTTGTAAACAAAAATAAAGCTGTCAGATAACAATATGATTACTAAATAGACTTGGCTATTCCTGGACTCAGACCTCAAGCTGCTTCTTGACCTTATTGGATTGGGAAAGGTGAACACACTAGAACATCTGCATACATTGTGGATTACCTGTTTGTTCAAAAAAAAAAGGCCTTCAGTAGGAACCTGGTCAATCCAGTCTGCAGAATCAAGGTCAGCCCAAACTCAGGAGTAAGTCTGCAGCATACAGGTGACACTTGCATATGAAAGTGTTCAGAAGCCAAGTTCCAAGTCATTGGCAATTCAATGTATACTGCTTGTAGGGAGCCTCTTCTCAGTGAGAATCATTAAACATGATGACATTCATGATTATCTTTTGTACATAGACATTGACAGCAAGACAAAGGGTGTTTGAAGACCAAGACTTCAACCCAGCCTAAAACTTCTGGTTTGCCAGGTAACAGAGGTCTCTATTCTCCTGTATTCTTCTGAGGCCTGGAGTGACTATAACAAGCATTTCAAGGCATTGGAAAGATACTTTCACTGCTGGCTCTGCAATATTATCTGAACTACAGACAGGATATGCAAATCAATACTAGCATCTCCTCCAGGTCAACATCTCCACCACCTAATTAAAGCCTCCGTTGTTCAGGGATGTTGCGTGGTAGCTGTCTAGGTACGCAAGCCAGGGCAGTACAATATGGACAGCAAGCTGTTGATCTCAACCACTATACCTCTAATTACATTTAGTACACCAGCCCATCTCATACTCATGCCCAATACCAGACTCCTGGAAATAAACACTCTATTTTGAACTTTGTGACAGGTGGACAGAGAGAAAGGTCAAAGGATATTCTAAAAACGTTCTTCAAAAATGGAACATCTCCAACAACTCCTGTGATTCCCTAGCCTATTACTACTTAAGGGGAAGGAGAATTTTGAATAGGACTTTGAGACCATGTGACGGGAGCCTACAGTAGTTCAATATAAGTGATGGAAGGAGACCACTGCCTTTCAAACCACGTCCTGCCCAACCTGGATGTCCATGTTTACCTCATCAGTCACCTCAGAGGTCACAGAACTGGAGACTTCCAGTAGAGCTCATGGAGTGAAGTCGTGTTCTTGACTCGCTCCATTACCTCTGAGCTTTATCCTATGATCAGCTGCATTTAAGCTAACTTTTAAGGCACCGACATTTACAACACCTTGCAGCTGATTGCTATTATATATTTGGATGTTTTTAAGGTCCGCTATGTCTAAGAACGGGAAAGACGGCAAACCTCCAGTTAGACCGAAAGTTACTGACCCCTCTTCCGATTGAACCAGCGGTAACTATGCAAGCTATATTGGATCTGATTAGTGTGGAAATCTCATCTAAACTGGAGAGAATCATCGATGGAATTGATAAAATGAAAACATCTATCACGGAACATCAGACTGCTATATCTAATCTCCAAGTATCCACGCAACAGAATGAACTCAAGATGGGGAAAATTGAAGAAACAATTAGTACAATGTAGAAAAAACTTGATTTTCTTACCTTTAAAAATTCTGATTTAGAATGCAGAATGAGATGTCAAAATATAAGAATTCTTGGTCTTCGTGAAGCTGCCCAATCTGATGACCCTATAAAGTTTTTCTCTCAACTTTTAAAAGATTCATTTCCCACCTTATTTCCTGATCAACCACCACTATTGGATAGGGCTCACAGAGTCCCATTATATTCGCCAAAGTCAGATAAACCTCGGCATGTTATTTTACCATTTCATTATTTTCAAGACAAGGAGAAGCTGCTTTGCTTTGCTCGACCTAAAGGTTATATTGATTTCTCGGAGGTTTAATTAATATGATTGCCAAACTTTTTTTTAACTGCGTCATTCCTTTCTTCTTCCCTGGGGATTCTGGGTGGCCATTCCCACAGCATCATTTTACGCACATACCTGGAGGCCTTAAACTTTGTAGTTTTTTTTAATGTCGTTTTTGTAGTTTTTTTGACTAGTCTATGCTGATACTTCATTTTCTTGTATAATTATACAGTCTGCTGTAGGTTAACGGTTTTCTTTATATATACTTGTTTTTTCTTTGTATTATATCATTTTCATTTTAATTGGTGTACTTTCTTTTACTCTTTTACTGTTTTATAACTTTAGCTGATCTTTTTACATATACACTTTTTTTAGTGAGCGTCTATCGGAAGTCATGGGGGTAGATCTAGTGCTTGCTTCTTTCTGGCTAGTCTATCTTAGATTTAGCTTTGAGGTTATGGGGTGGAGGGGTGGGGGGGCTTCACTTTTTACATTTTCTTTCTTCTTGGGCTACTTATATTATTGAAGTATTTGCCGTGTCCTCTTTCTCGCTATCTCATGCTTACTCTGTTCCCTTTCCGGGTTCGTGGGTCGAACCTATTGTCAATCCTCCTTTATTTGAGGGTTGACTTTAGGGATTGTGGAGTCTACTATTAATTTTGTCTCTTGGATTACTAACGGTCTTAATCATCCAATTAAAAGGAAAAAAATCTTTAAAGCATTCCGGAGACTTAAAGCACATATTCTAATTTTACAAGAGACCCATGTGAGGAGGGGGGACAGATTACGTTTTTTTAAGTTCTGGAAGGATCAACACTACCATTCGAATTCCAACGCCAAAATTCGAGGAGTTTCTATTTTTATAGATCCTTCAATCACTTTTGTGCAACACAATATTATTTCTGATCCAAATGGTAGATTTTTATTGGTTAGTGGTTTACTCTTTAATAAAAAGGTAGTTTTGGTTAACGTCTATGCTCCAAACTTGGACTGTCCAGAATTTTATAAATCATTATTTAATTTGTTCCCAAATTTGAATGAGTTTTCACTAATCTGGGGCGGAGATCTTAATACCTGTTTATCCCCATTACTGGACTGTTTGGCTCCTATACGGACTCTACCCAATAAATCCGCAACCTTGATTAATTCATTTCTCTCAGATTCAGGGTCGACAGACATTTGGCGATTTCTGCATCCCCAGGAAAAAGGCTTCTCTTTTTTTTCACATGTTCATCATTCCTATTCAAGAATTGATTATTTTTTTATTCACTCTCATCTTATTTCTTCAGTGGTTAAATGTGAATATGACTCTATAACCATTTCGGATCATGCTCCACTTAAGCTTTCTATTAAAATATTGGCCAATACACAAAATAATAGACAATGGCGTTTTAATTCACTGTTGCTTCAGGACTTGGATTTTGTTAACTTTATGAATGAACAGATTGAACTCTTTTTTACAATTAGCTGTACAGAGGATATATCCATGAACACCCTTTGGGATACTTTTAAAGCTTATATTCGTGGCCAGATCATCTCGTACTCTGCTGCTTTGAGTAAAAGGTTGAAGGAGGAGGAGCTGGTTCTTGTGGACAAGATTAAGGAAATTGATAAGAAATATGCTACAGCTCCCTCTGAGAAGTTGTATAAACAAAGAACTGAACTTCAAATGGAACACAGTTTATTACTTTCGTCCTCTATTGCAAATCAATTAATGAAAACAAGAAGCGAATTTTATATACATAGTGACAAAGTTGGTAAACCGTTGGCTAATCAGTTGAAGACTAACTCTATTAGATTTCAAATTAATCAGATTTATAATCAAAAAGATCAACTGACATTTGATCAAGCTGAGATTAATCAATCCTTTTTTGACTTTTATTCCTCTTTATATCAAGCAGAGTCTCCACGAGATTCTAAACATATGTGTGACTTTTTAGATAACTTAGACTTCCCTAAGATTTCACACGATATATGTTCTATGTTAGACACTTCCTTCACTACTGATGAGATTAAGAATATTATTTTTTTCTATGAACCAGGGGAAAGTTCCTGGTCCTGATGGGTCTACCGTGGAATTTTATAAATTTTTTGCATCCTCATTAATCCCTTGGCTATTCAGGGTTCTGGAGGCCTCATTAAAACTTGGTAAACTACCCGAATCCTTTTATAGAGCATCGATCTCTTTAATATTAAAGAAGGATAATGACCCCGCTCAATGTTCATCTTATAGACCAATATCCTTGTTAAATGTTGACTCTAAATTTTTTTCTAAATTATTAGCAAACAGACTAGAAAAAGCATTTCCTTATATTATCTCAGAAGACTAAACGGGTTTTATTAAAAATCATTATTCTTTTTATAATATTCGTACACTTTTAAACATTGTCTATACCCCGTCACAAAATGATCCTGAATGCGTCATTTCCCTAGACGCTGAAAAAGCCTTTGACAGGGTCGAATGGCCTTACTTATTTAAGGTGCTTGAAATGTTTAACTTCAGCCCGAAATTTATACCCTGGATCAAATTGTTATATCATTTTCCTATGGCCTCAGTTCGTACTAACACTTCAAATTCACCTTTTTTCCCTCTTTTTCAAGGTACCAGACAAAGTTGTCCTCTTAGTCCTTTATTATTTGATATAGCATTAGAACCTCTTGCAATTGCTATTCGAGAATCTCCTATTGGTATAACTCGTGGTTTAAAGTCTCATAAAGTATCACTTTATGCTGATGACTTACTTTTATATATTTCTAATCCTCAAAAATCTATTCCTGCAGCTTTAGATTTATTAGCACAATTTAGTCTTTTTTCAGGTTATAAGTTAAATCTCAATAAGAGTGAACTTTTCCCGATTAATAAGCAAGTTCCCTTATATCAGAACCTGCCGTTTAAATTGGTTAATAATCATTTTTCATATCTTGGGATTAAAATTACCTGTAAACATAAGGACTTATTTAAGACTAATTTCCTACCCTTAATTGACCACATTACACAACTTTCATTTAAATGGTCTCCACTTTATCTAACTTTGATTGGTTGTATTAATGCTGTTAAGATGTTTATTCCGCCAAAATTTTTATATATATTTCAGGCATTACCGATTTTTGTTCCAAAATCTTTTTTTGACAAAGTTGACTCTAAAAGTTCTTCATTTATTTGGCAAAATAAAAATCCAAGACTGGGTAGAATACATCTACAGAAAGCTAAGAGAGATGGAGGTTTGGCATTACCTAATTTTAGATTTTATTATTGGGCAATTAATATTCGACACATGAAATTTTGGTTACTTGACCAAGATACACTATCCATTCCTAAATGGGTAGTATTGGAATTACAATCTGTTCAAGGTTATGCACTTGGCTCCATTTTAGGTTCTTCTCTTCCTTTCGATTTGAAACGCCATAAACAGGTTTGTAACCCGATAGTTAAACATACTTTATGCATCTGGTTTCAATTCCAAAAATTTTTCGATCTTAATCAATTTGGGCTAGCGATTCCTATTTTAGGCAATATATTCTTTCCCCCTTCCTCTACGGACCGTGCCTTTCAAATTTGGAAGACCAGTGGTATATCACAGTTTTCGGATTTATTTTCAGATGGCTCCCTTATGTCTTTTGAACAATTATCTAACAAATATAACTTACCAAGAATACATTTTTTTAGATATCTCCAAGTTAGAAATTTCCTAAGTACCACACTTTCTTCCTTTCCGGCATTACCCCCTACATATATTTTAGATACTATAATTAACCTTAACCCGTGTCAGAAAGGTGTAACGGCTATCATTTATAATACTATCATGAAACTTAGGATAGCTCCATTCGATAAGATTAGGTCCGATTGGGAAAAGGAATTGGGCTTTACTATTTTGGCGGATGACTGGGTGTATCTCTTACAACTAGTCAATACTTCCTCTATCTGTTCCAAACATTCCCTAATTCAATTTAAAGTTGTTCATAGAGCACATATGTCTAAAGATAAATTAGCTCGTTTTTATTCTCCTATTAACCCTCTTTGTGATAGATGTCATGGGGAGATAGCTTCCTTAACTCGTATGTTTTGGTCCTCTCCTACTCTGGAGACTTTTTGGAAAGACATTTTTAATATTATCTCAAAGGTATTGAATACAGATATTTCTCCCCATCCTATTACTGCTTTCTTTGGATTACCGAAAACTTCCAGTAATCTTTCCCCTTCAGCCTGTAGAATGATTGCATTTCTTACTTTAATGGCGAAAAGACGTATTTTACAACATTGGAAGGAGATTAATGCCCCAACTATGTTTTTTTGGTTTTCTCAAACGATAAATTTGGAAAAAATCAGAAGTAATCTTCATGATACTTCAGTTAAATTTGAACAGACCTGGAGATCTTTTATTCAACATTTTCATTTAATGTAACTTTTCTTTTCTCTTTGACCATATTTACATTCCCTTCTTGGTTTTTAACTGTTATTAATGGAGGTCGGGTTTGAGGACATGATTGTTTAAGTTGTTTAAGTCTACTTGGTACCTAGTTAGCCCATTGCTTTGCTTTGCTTTTTAGGTTAGTTGCACGGTGGGTTTTTTTTGGGGGGGGGGGTTCTTCTCTTTATTGATATATACGGAAAATTAGTATACTACTATATTACCTCATTATTTTATAACTAAACTGCACTGTTTGTACTGTTTTTTTATGTATTAATATCTCTTGTAAATTTATATCGCAACAGTGTATTAGTTTCTATATGTTTTACCTTTTGTGTACTAATTCAATAAAAAGATTTAAAAAGAAAAAAGAGGCCACAGAACTGAAGTGCAAGCGAGACTTCATCTAAGAACACTGTGATGTAATGCTCCTCACATTAACATTACTCTCTTCTCGTCCAAGGTGACGCTGCATTCAGACGCAGCGATCACTTCGTCTCCAGGTGTAATAGTTTGTCCATGTCCTCTACGTCTTTGTTATGATCGGAAAAAGCTGCTGGCTTTTAAATATACTGAGCACAGCAACTCCACCTTGCTGGTCTGTAGAGGAGCTCCACAGACTAGGCTTATTGCGCACACCATTGTCTGCTGCAGACCTCTGTGAGCAATGCCGTAGGAAGAGGTACGCAAGAAAACAAAAAAGGGGAAAATGTGTTGGAATCTGGGAACAACATAGGTCAAAGCCCTTCAGGCTCGATCGTCCCTCATTCTT
Organism: Mobula hypostoma; assembly: GCF_963921235.1. Classification (NCBI taxonomy): domain Eukaryota; kingdom Metazoa; phylum Chordata; class Chondrichthyes; order Myliobatiformes; family Myliobatidae; genus Mobula; species Mobula hypostoma. Next base: position 63,480,792 of record NC_086103.1, on the reverse strand, counting down.
ACAAGCAAATGTACATTCACTTCACTGGATAACAGAGACACATAGAAAACCTACAGCACAATACAGGCCCTTCAGCCCATAAAGCTGTGCTGAACATGTCCTTACCTTAGAAATTACCAAGGGTTACCCATAGCCCTCTATTTTTCTAAACTACATGTACCTATCCAGGAGTCTCTTAAAAGACCCTATCGTATCAGCCTCCACCACTGTCGCCAGCAGCCCATTCCACACACTCACCACTCTGCATAAAAAACTTATCACTAGCATCTCCTCTGTACCTAGTTCCAAGCACCTTAAAACTGTACCCCATCATGCTAGCCATTTCAGCCCTGGGAAAGAGCCTCTGACTATCCACATGAGCAATGCCTCTCATTATCTTGTACACCTCTATCAGGTCACCTCTCATCTTCCATCGCTCCAAGGAGAAAAGGCCAAGTTCACTTAACCTATTCTCATAAGGCACACACCCCAATCCAGGCAACACCCTTGTAAATCTCCTCTGCACCCTTTCTATGGTTTCCACATCCTTCCTGTAGTGAGGCGACCAGAACTGAGCACAGTACTCTAAGTGGGGTCTGATCAGGGTCCTATATAGCTGCAACATTACCTCTCAGTTCCAAAACTCAATCGCATGATTGATGAAGGCCAGTGCACTGTATGCCCTCTTAACCACAGAGTCAATCTGCGCAGCAGCTTTGAGTGACCTATGGACTCGGACCCCAAGATCCCTCTGATTCGCCACACTGCCAAGAGTCTTACCATTAATACTATATTCTGCCATCATATTTGACCTACCAAAATGAACCACTTCACACTTATCTAAGTTAAATTCTATCTGCCACTTCTCAGCTCAGTTTTGCATCCTAGCAATGTCCCGCTGTAACCCCTGACAGCCCTCCTCACTATTCACAACACCTCCAACCTTTGTGTCATCAGTAAACTTACTAACCCATCCCTCCACTCCCTCATTTAGGTCATTTATAAAAATCATTTCGAGTAAGGGTCCCAGAACAGATCCCTGAGGCACACCACTGGTCACCAATCTCCATGCAGTATATGACCCGTCTACAACCACTCTTTGCCTTCTGTGGGTAAGCCAGTTCTGGATGCACAAAGCAAATGTCCCCTTGGATCCCATGCCTCCTTACTTTCTTAATAAGCCTTGAATGGGATACCTTATCAAATGCCTTGCTGAAATCCATATACACTACATCTACTGCTCTTCTTTCATCAATGTGTTTAGTCACATCCTCAAGAAATTCAATCAGGCTCGTAAGGCACGACCTGCCCTTGACAAAGCTATGCTGACTATTCCTAATCATATTATACCTCTCCAAATGTTCATAAATCCTGCCTCTCAGGATCTTCTGCATCAACTTACCAACCACTGAAGTAAGACTCACTGGTCTGTAATTTCCTGGGCTATCTCTACTCCCTTTCTTGAATAAGGGAACAACATCTGCAACCCTCCAATCCTCCAGAACCTCTCCCGTCCCCATTGATGATGGAACAATCATCACCAGAGACTCAGCAGTCTCCTCCCTCACCTCCCACAGTAGACTGGGGTACATCTCATCCGGTCCCAGCAACTTATCCAACTTGATGTTTTCCAAAAGCTCCAGCACATCCTCTTTCTTTTTTTTTTGAAATTCAAATTTTTATTATTATTTATTCTTATTTTACAAAGCAGCAGAGCATATCATAGAGCAGATACAGTACAGCATATTTACACAGCCATCCTATGAAAGGAAAACAAATAAAACTTAGAAACAGAACAAAGTTCTAATTTAAGTTTAAATTAACATACAACCAAAATTGATCCCACGTGTCTTGTACTTTTCCCTCACTGTTAATTCTTCCCAACATGTGTTCATATGATGAAATCTTAATCATTTCCTCAGTCCATTCCTTCACAGTGGGACATCTGTTTTTTTTCCAGTTTTGCAATATATTTCATGCAACTGTGATGAGACCCACCTTTAAAAAATTAATTTTTATCATTGTTTACATTAAGTATCATTGTCCTATCACCCAACAGAAAAAGTCATAGGCACACATCCTCTTTCTTAATATCTATATGCTCAAGCTTTTCAGTCCGCTGCAAGTCATTACTACAATCACCAAGATCCTCTTCCATAGTGAATACTGAAGTAAGGTATTCATTAAGTACCTCTGCTATTTCCTCCAGTTCCATACACACTTTCCCACTGTCACACTTGATAGGTCCTATTCTTTCACGTCTATCCTCTTGCTCTTCACATACTTGCAGAATGCCTTGGGGTTTTCCTTAATCTTGCCCACCAAGGCCTTCTCATGGCCCCTTCTGGCTCTCCTACTTTCCTTCTTAAGCACCTTCCTGGTAGACTTATAATCTTCTAGATCTCTAACATTACCTAGCTCTCTGAACCTTTCATAGGCTTTTCTTTTCTTCTTGACTAGATTTACTACAGCCTTTGTACACCATGGTTCCTGTACCCTACTATAACTTCTCTGTCTCATTGGAATGTACCTATGCAGAACTCCACACAAATATCCCCTGAACATTTGCCACATTTCTTCTTACCTTTCCCTGAGAACATCTATTCCCAATTTAAGCTTCCAAGCTTCTGCCTGATAGCCTCATAATTCCCCTTACTGCACTTAAACACTTTTCTAACTTGTCTGTTCCTATCTCTCTCCAATGCTATTGTAAAGGAGATAGAATTATGATCACTGTCTGCAAAATGCTCTCCCACTGAGAGATCTGACACCTGACCAGGTTCATTTCCCAATACCAAATCAAGTACAGCCTCTCCTCTGGTGGGCTTATCTACATATTGCCTAGTAAACCTTCCTGAACACACCTAACCAACTCCACCCCATCTAAACCTTATCTTTGTATAAGATATACAAAATATTTATATGAGTAAGAACAATTCAAAATTCCAACATTATGTTTAGGTTCCAAATCTCAACTATCAAACAAAACCAAATTCCTGTTTAGTTAGAATCAGTGATATTCATTAAAATAATCGTTTTCACTCCAATTTCTCTAACTAATTAGATCTAGTGTTATTCCCTATTTAAAGGTTTACAGACTAGCCTTTCCTTTTTTCCCCTATTAGTTAGAAAACTAATTGAATTCCTATTCTTAAGTACTAATACAGCTTAACTCCAGCAACACAACTTTTAAACAAAGTAAATCTCATTCAGTACCCTATCAAAGTCTTTGCAAAAAATAATCAGTTCTTGCAGAAAATCAAATTCAGATTCTTTGAAGGAAAAGAAACTTATACATCCAACTGTATTAAATCCTCTATGTCATAAAACATTTCCTTCCTGCGCTGGTTCTTCATCTTGGTTGGCTCGTCATCTTGTTTCTTGTTTATTTGGATGAAATAGTTGATCATCCACAGAAAGTCAATTCACAATACTTACACAAAAAAACCTGACCTAAATAGAACAGTATTACAACCTGTATGTTTTTATACACATTCTATTTTTTATTTCAAAATAACTCAATATCACATTGTCATTTCCAAACATTACTCGATTACACTACTGAACATATTTCACACACAAATTTATACACCTGGAACAGTAAAAGTTTTAACTCACCAAATCCCTTGGTGTGATTTAACAAAACTAATTCCCAGTTAGACAGTAAAGATCTTTGACACTCATCTCTGCCAATAATGCTGCTGTCTGTTATAGCCATAGCTTTAATAGATCTTTTATTGTTGTCGTCTCTCCTCCAGGGGTTTCACCCTGAGGTTTTCAAGTAAGTAGGGTAGAGATACTCATTACTAATTCCACTTTTAACAGTTTACATCCTTAGTTTCTAATAGTTTGGTCGGTTTCTCTTGCTTTATCGTGCTGTGTCTGCCACGCTTCATTCTCACATAGCTTTTTCTCCCTCAAGTTCTTTTTTTTTATTGGTAAACTTCATTTTCATAGGTGGAGCTTTTTAACATTACATCTTTGGGTTTAATTAACCTGGGTTACTCCGGCCCCTAATGTACTTACTCCACCATGGCTGTTAAGGCTCAAGTCACTTAAGATTGTTACATATTCTGGGGTGGGTTGGCTGGAATAAACTACCCCTCCCAGCTCCCACAAAACAGAATGTTAAAACCTGAGAAACCAGGTAATTTCCCCTACCATCTTTTCCTTGTCAAAGGGGCACCCCTTCCGCGATGTAGTAAGGAGATCTCATACAAATTCAGCAATCTGACCCATTGGTCCAGTATGCAAATTCAAACACCATTCCCAGGAATGTAATTGTAGTATCTCCCACCACAAATCGGCATCCACCAGCATCCCATTCTGTAATGCAGGGAGATACAGCGTCAAGGGAAATGACACATTCAGGATCATTTAGTGATGGGGTATAGACAATATTTAAAAGTGTACGAATATTATGAAAAGAGTAACGATTCTTAATAAAACCCGTTTGGTCTTCCGAAATAATATGAGGAAGTGCTATTTGCTAATAATTTAGAAAAAAATCTTAGAATCAACATTTAACAAGGATATTAGTCTATAAGATGCACATTGGGAGGGGTCTTTATCCTTCTTTAGTATTAAAGAGATCAAGGCTCTATAAAAGGATTCTGATAGTTTACCAGGTTTTAATGAGGCCTCCAGAATCCTGGATAACCAGGGGACTAATGAGGGTGCAAAACATTTTTTAAATTCCACGGTAAACCCACCAGGGCCAGGAGCTTTCCCCGAATTCATAGAGAAAATAACATTCTTGATCTCATCAGTAGTAGTGGAAGATTCGAACATAGAGGATATATCATGTGTGATCTTAGGGAAATCTAGGTTGTCTAAAAAGTCATACATAAGTTTAGAATCTAATGGAGATTCTGACTGATATAAAGAGGAATAAAAATCAAAAAAGGATTGATTAATCTCAGCTTGATCAAATGAGAGTTGATCTTTTTGATTATAAATCTGATTAATTTGAAATTTAATGGAGTTAGTCTTCAACTGATTAGCCAACAGTTTACCCACTTTGTCACTATGTATATAAAATTCACTTCTTGTCTTCATTAATTGATTTGCAATAGAGGACAAAAGTAATAAACTGTATTCCACTTGAAGTTCAGTTCTTTGTAATGTAATTGAGGGATCTATGAAAATAGAAACTCCTTGAATTTTGGCATTGGAATTCGAATGATAATGTTGAGCCTTCCAGAACTTAAAAAAAACATAATCTGTCCCCCCTCCACACATGAGTCACTTGTAAAAATAGAATATGTGCTTTAAGTCTCCGGAATACTTTGAAAATTATGCAGGGAGATACATATGCACTCGTTCGTGATTAGTCACTGGGTATTTAGAAAACACAAAAATAATAGAACTACTAGAATTGCTCCCCAAATGCTCAATTCCCTCTGAAATGTGAGCATCTCATATCTGGAATAAAGTTCTCAAATTTCTACTAAATCCACTCAAATTTCATACAGCCAGTATGAAAAGTGAGTCATCTCTAAAACCAATTGCATGGGGAAACAAGTAAAAATTAACAGATTAGAACACAGTAAACATGTAACAGATTAAGAAAACAAAAAAAAAGTAATTAACTAAACACAAGAAACAAAGTAACAGATTAGAACACAAAACACAAAGGCCAGACTGTACTCCTTTTAAAACTTCATGTGGAACTGCAAAAACTTAAAACAGGCAGTTAATTTCTTCAAGAGAAGTAACAAACTTAACAACAACTGAGGAGAAAAAAAAAACAACTGGGCAGATGCCACACATTCACAGAGTCTCTTAAAGGCAAAGTCTGCATGTGCGCACGCACACACACACACACACACACACACACACAAGCAAACTGATGCATATAGTCACACCTCACAATAGGCTCCCTAAAGCACTCATCTCACTGTTAGATAGGATCAGTCCAATACTCCCTCATCCCATTTCCTCAATATCCATGTGGCCAAAGACTTTCCAGCCTGTTGTCTATACCTATCCCCTAAATTTGCTAAATCCTTAGCAGAGAATTTTCTAAGCCCTGTTGTCTCAAAGGTGTCCATTATACCATCCCCCACATGTTCCTAAGCATCCTCCTCCTCTCCCTCCTGAGAAGTAGCCAAGGACCAATGCCCCCCCCCCTTCTCAGCGGGTGTGGGCATGTGTGATCACTAGCCTGGCCTGTACTGTTTCAGACATGCAAGGGAGAGGGTGATCTTTTTGAGGGTTAAACCGAGATGTCTACGCTATCCTCTCTCCCCCATTTTCATCAACCAGCCAGAGATCCCCATCTCCCAGCCTCACAGTAGGATCATCAGCCCGCCTCATCATGGCTCAAACCTTAACAGGGTCGGGCTGCCAACTAGCTTGGCGCACAGCATCTAAGTTCTGTTGTTTCATTAGCTGACAAGCTATCTCAATATCTGTATCATCTACCTTTGCCGCCCTACTCTGAACCATCAATAGTGATTCTCTCAGAATAATACAGCACTGACAGAGATCCTCCATTTCATTCTTAAGACTCACTATCGTTTTATACAGATATCCTACAATCTCTGCAAACAGCCAGAAAGCAGCCCAGCGGCTATCATTTCTCCTGGGAAAACCCAATGACTTAAGTATGGAAACAATGTGGCGTCCCATTTCAACCCCAGTGAAACCTAACTGGTCTGACCAATCTACCAGTATCCCATAACCCATCGGTAGGTTAGCGAGACTTCCAAAGCCTGCGTTATTATCTGTCCACCCTGAGACTCTATATCTCTCAAATGGAGGGTCCTCTCTTTTAAATAACCTCTTAAAGGAATACATTTCTGCTCAAAAATCCATTCCCTACTTGCAGCACCAGAATGTAATGTTGAATCAGATTTGTGGGTCCAGCAAGTGAGGTAGGAAATGCTGACTACAAATAAGCATATTAATCATTTTTTACAAACAGTAAAATTTCAAACAAATATTTATTTTCTCAAATTACAGAAACTATAAAGCTGAATATTCAACAAATATACATATATTCAACAAACATACTTAGCTAAAAGTACATGCAGAGCATACTTTCCCAGTGGTCATGTGCACCACTTGCCTTAAACAAAGTAAGAGAGACAGAACCTCCTACACATGCTCTCCATATACTCAGGATATTTGAAACTGGGCACCAAGAAGTTATCCAATGGGAAAAGCAGATGCAGTTTCTAAACTAACCATTCACGATAAAGCAACTTCAACAAACAGAATACGGCATGCCTCGCACAGGACACAAGGACTGACTATCGTGTCTTGACCTGGCAGCCACTAAATAAACTAAATTCTATTTGACTAGGACTAAACAGGGTAAATAAATACAGAGTAGAATTTTTTAAGTTGCTTTTAATAACTTTTCATCTAAGAAAGGTAATATTGTGAGAAATGCTGTTTCAACTGTGCAACAGGTGAACACACATCATAGTACAATAGTCTCTGATTTAATATTTTGTACATTATTGCATATTATTGCACATTGGTACACTATTTTTAAATTACTACTATTTTTACCCTATTATTATTCTGTATTATTCATTAAGCACACTGCTAAGTGTTTTTAAATGTTGCTGCTGTAACAAAAGTATTACCTACTCAGAATCAATAAAGTATTATTATTATTGTTGTTGTTGTTGTTGTTGTTGTTGTTATTATCACCCCTCCACCCTCACTACCTCTTTATATCTGACATCATTTTTGTTGAAACTCCCATCTAAAGTTAGCATTCCATTTCAGGTGTTGATTCAGATTAACCTCTGAGCAGGTTCAAGGACTCGCTGAACAGGAGTTCTCAAGTTCACTCTCATCCTGTTCATAATTTCATGCAAAATTAACTGCTGCAGCCACAACTGGTGGTGTATTGAACACGTGAACAGAGAAGCAGGGAGTGAACATTTGTGCTTGTTGAATTACCAGGTCTATGCTAGAGTTTCAGGTGCAGAATAGTTGTATGCAGGGCTAGCAGAGAGCCAGTCATCTCCCTGTTTCCTTTCCCTTGCCAAGATTGTGCCTGGCTACATTCATGCAAAATATCAGAACCTTTGACCCTCCCTGCCTTTTTCGGGAATGTTATGTATGGTGATCAGGATATGTGAGGAAGAGTGAAATGGGGCAAATAGAAAGATGCCTGGCTTAGACTGATCTCCTTTTCCCTCCTCTCAAATACTTCTTCCCTTTCTTTGGTGCTGATTCCTGAGTGTTGCCAAGGCTTCATACATTCCATATAGCTGAAGGCATCCACAAGCTGCTGCTGTAGGAGATATGCCCATCTTGCAGTCTATGAATAAAGTTCTCAGAACAAAATACATTGAACATTATCTTGATAGGTTCAGTAAGAGGAAAGTATGGACATAACCTCAGAAAAAAAAATGCATGTTCTTGAAAATCGGTCTCACTGTAAATTATGCGTAAATTATGCGTAGCACTTTGTAGAACAGTCCCTTATTCAACAAGCACCCGTGTCAAAGAAAAAGTGGCTTGTTCTTGGGTAACTGTAGACTAGCAATACCTTCTCAATAATCTCCACAACAATTATTCAAAGGAATTATAATAGACAATAGGTGCAGGAGTAGGCCATTTGGCCCTTCGAGCCAGCACCACCATTCACTGTGATCATGGCTGATCATCCACAATCAGTATCCAGTTCCTGCCTTATCCCCATAACCTTTGATTCCGCTATCTTAAAGAGCTCTATCCATCTCTTTCTTGAAAACATCCAGAGACTTGGCCTCCACAGCCTTCTGGGGCAGAGCATTCCACATATCCACCACTCTCTGGGTGAAAAAGTTTTTCCTCAACTCCGTTCTAAATGGCCTACCCCTTATTCTTAAACTGTGGCCTCTGGTTCTGGACTCACCCGTCAGCGGGAACATGCTTCCTGCCTCCAGCATGTCCAATCCCTTAAAAATCTTTTATGTTTCAATCAGATCCCCTCTCATCCATCTAAATTCCAGTGTATACAAGCCCAGTCGCTCCCATCTTTCAACATATGACAGTCCCGCTATCCCGGGAATTAACCTTGTGAACCTACGCTGCACTCCCTCAATAGCAAGAATTGAGACCAGAATGAGCAGCAAATGTTCACCATCAATTATTTTTTCATGTACGCTGTGCTAATTTCCAACCAACACCCTTCTCTCCTTGTCGCCCCCAGAAAAATGAACTGACTTTTCACACATCAGTTCACCCCCGATTGCTATCATTCTTTTCACATTCGGTACAGCATAAACCCAGCTTATACAATTAACAACGATGACATGATACAATCATGATCTTTTTGTTGTTTTATGCACCTTTTAGTACTGCTAGTTATACTTTGATTTTTTTCCAAGCTTTAGAAAGAATATAATTCAAATGTAGGTGTATTTGTGACAGGGAGAAAATAATACAAATTGACAAGGCTATCCATGTGGTCCATTAACAAAACAATTGTGTTCCATAAAGATTTGTCTGACAAATGAATCTTTGGCCATCAGACTATTACATTAAGCAGCTTTTCTTTGGCTTTGCACATCTGGCAAAATCAATTAAATGATAGCTTTTATAATTAATGCATACGTGACTACTGGCAGTACTGTCACAGATGGAAATTTACATATTACACCATCTACAGAGTTGGGTACATTATTTACATGGGTCACTTTATTAAATCCCTTCTTTGTGATTAATCTCTTTAGCAAATAAACAAATTAAATCAGCTGACACAGCGGTTGAGTTATTAAACCAGAAATAGCATAAATGCAGTGATCCATTCATTTATGTCACTAACCAATTGATGCATTGGCAAAAGACAATACCTAAAACTCCAGTGACCTGAATATCTGTAGATAATACTTTGATTTCCCTATTTGGTCCAGCTAATGAATTTGAGTGTCCCTTAATTATAATGTTAGAATAAATAGGAAGACATAAATATGAAATTACTTACTGATTGTTGTTCCCTGTCTTTTTCTCCAAACAAAGAATATTATCAAAAAAGGAGTTATTTGTAAAAATGTATGAGCAAAATCAATGACAAAATACATCCCACGAATTTGTAATCCTTATTTGTGAAAATGGGATGTTCATGTAACATTCTAGTAGACTGGAAAACAACTCTAAAAGCATTCATACTACTGTTTTAGTGTTACATAAATTGGATGTGTATGTTACGTACTGTGTTATGTAATGAGTTTTTATTCCTGTTAGTATGTTTGTGGTGAGGCAATCCTATCATCCATTATGCATTTACTAATTTAGCACAATTTCATCACAAATTCATTCTGAGAAGCATTCTATTATCCCTTACCTTAAGTACAAAAGAATCATGCACTCAATGCCTACTTTATTAGGTACACCTGTACACCTGCTCATTAATGCAAAAATCTAATCAGCCAATCATGTGGCAGCAACTCAGTGCAGAAGAAAATGCAGGTGTGGTCAAGAGTTGTTCAGACAAAACATCAGAATGGGAAAGAAACGTGGTCTAAGTGACCTTATCCATGGAATGATTGCTGGGGCAATACGAGGTGGTTTGAATATCTCAGAAACTGCTGATCTCCTGGGATATTCATACTAGAGTTCACAGTGAATGGTGCGAAAATCAAAAATCATTGAGTCAGCAGGAGTTCTGTAGGTGAAAACACCTTGTTAATGAGTAAGTTCAGAGGAGAATGACCAAACAAAAGAAATTCTGCAGATGCTGGAAATCCAAGCAACATATAAAATGCTGGGGGATCTCAGCAGGCCAGGCAGCAACTATGGGAAAAAGCACAGTTGGCATTTCAGGCCGAAACCCTTTGGTTCCATTAGCCACTTCATTAACACCATCAATTTCCCAAACTTCTAGTAATGCCTCCCCTCCCCCTTCACCATTTCCCATCCCCTTTTCTCTCTCTCATGTTATCTCTTTGCCTATCCATCACCTCACTATGGTGCTCCTTCCCCCCCGCACCTTCTGTCTCTTTCACCAATCAACTTCCTAGCTCTTTGCTTCATCCTTCCCCCTCCAAGTTTCACCTATCGCCTAGTGTTTCTCTCTCCCTTCTCCCCATCTTTCAAACCTACTCTTCCGCATTTTTTTCTCCAATCCTGCCGAGGGGTTTCAGCCCGAAACGTCAACTGTGCTTTTTCCCATAGATGCTACCTGGCCTTCTGAGTTCCTCCAGCATTTTCTGTGTGTTGAGGAGAATGACCGGACTGGTTCCAGCTGACGGGAAAGCAACAGGAACTTAAATAACTACACATTACAACAGTGGTGTGCAGAAGTATACTTCTGCATGCACAACAGTCAAACCTTGAAGTGGATGGGCAACAGCAGTAGAAGACCACAAGCATACACTCATGGCCACTTTATTATGTATAAGAAGTATCTAATAAAGTGGCTGATGAGTGTAGTAACTGGTGCGAGATAACATCTCCCAGGAACCATCCAGCAACATTTTTCAATGGGAAAGGTTGGTCAAATATTGCAATCCTTTTATTGCAGCAACTATGTAATACCCATGCAAATCTTAAATTGAATATTAGGACTCCATCTGTTACAAAAGGGCCGAGGTGACAACATCCATGCTTAAAAATTATAATCATAAAATTAATTAGCTTTCCTTTACTCAAAAAGTCCATTTTAATTGTCAGTTTGAAGTTCTTTAAATGCTAATCAATAAATGCAGCAGACAATATATTTTAAGATGCCTGCATTCATAATACAGTACTTATATATAACATTTTGCCTACTGAAAGGACCTCAGTAATCCAAGAAGCTTGTCATATGACAATTATTCTGCAATGAAAGACCCTTGTGGCTTTCTAAATAATTTTCTTCCATGGAGTATCTGCATGAATAATTTTCTGAATGTTACGTAGTGAGACTAGTAAAATGCATTGAACCAAAGACCATTTTCTTATTCATTTGTATCAAGCTCATACTCATTCAAATTTGACTTCTATGTCCCAATTATTTACATTTCTGACATTGATGGGACAATCTGGACTACTTGACAAAGGTGGATCTCTCCATCTCGTCATTGACTAGTCTGCATGCAACTAACCTTTTAAACTTCAAGCTTGAAGGAAGGTAAACTGGGAATTCAGTGGAGTGAAAGAGCTATAAAAAAGCTTCCAGGTAAGAAATAAAAGTTGCAAAAAGATGAGAAACAGTTGCAGGTAATTTTTAAGCTAAGAACATAGGTTTTCATAAATAGATTAACAGTAACAAAATGGAAATACATAGAAACATAGAAAACAGGTGCAGGAGTAGGCCATTCGGCCCTTCAAGCCTGCACCGCCATTTATTATGATCATGGCTGATCATCCAACTCAGATCCCCGCCCCAGCCTTCTCTCCATACCCCCTGATCCCCGTAGCCACAAGGGCCATATCTAACTCCCTCTTAAATATAGCCAATGAACTGGCCTCAACTGTTTCCTGTGGCAGAGAATTCCACAGATTCACCACTCCCTGTGTGAAGAAGTTTCTCCTAATCTCGGTCCTAAAAGGCTTCCCCTTTATCCTCAAACTGTGACCCCTTGTTCTGGACTTCCCCAACATCGGGAACAATCTTCCTGCATCTAGCCTGTCCAATCCCTTTAGGATTTTATACGTTTCAATCAGATTCCCCCTCAATCTTCTAAATTCCAACGAGTACAAGCCCAGTTCATCCAGTCTTTCTTCATATGAAAGTCCTGCCATCCCAGGAATCAATCTGGTGAACCTTCTTTGTACTCCCTCTATGGGAAGGATGTCTTTCCTCAGATTAGGGGACCAAAACTGCACACAATACTCCAGGTGTGGTCTCACCAAGGCCTTGTACAACTGCAGTAGTACCTCCCTGCTCCTGTACTCGAATCCTCTCGCTATAAATGCCAGCATACCATTCGCCTTTTTCACCGCCTGCTGTACCTGCATGCCCACTTTCAATGACTGGTGTATAATGACACCCAGGTCTCGTTGCACCTCCCCTTTTCCTAATCGGCCACCATTCAGATAATAATCTGTTTTCCTATTTTTGCCACCAAAGTGGATAACTTCACATTTATCCATATTAAATTGCATCTGCCATGAATTTGCCCACTCACCCAACCTATCCAAGTCACTCTGCATCCTCTTAGCATCCTCCTCACAGCTAACACTGCCACCCAGCTTCGTGTCATCCGCAAACTTGGAGATGCTGCATTTAATTCCCTCATCCAAGTCATTAATATATATTGTAAACAACTGGGGTCCCAGCACTGAGCCTTGCGGTACCCCACTAGTCACCGCCTGCCATTCTGAAAAGGTCCCGTTTATTCCCACTCTTTGCTTCCTGTCTGCTAACCAATTCTCCATCCACATCAATACCCTACCCCCAATACCGTGTGCTTTAAGTTTGCACACTAATCTCCTGTGTGGGACCTTGTCAAAAGCCTTTTGAAAATCCAAATATACCACATCCACTGGTTCTCCCCTATCCACTCTACTAGTTACATCCTCAAAAAATTCTATGAGATTCGTCAGACATGATTTTCCTTTCACAAATCCATGCTGACTTTGTCCGATGATTTCACCGCTTTCCAAATGTGCTGTTATCACATCTTTGATAACTGACTCCAGCAGTTTCCCCACCACCGACGTTAGGCTAACTGGTCTATAATTCCCCGGTTTCTCTCTCCCTCTTTTTTTAAAAAGTGGGGTTACATTAGCCACCCTCCAATCCTCAGGAACTAGTCCATTAAACCCATTAAAGATAAGCACTTGTAAGACTATTATGGACAATAAGAATAAAGCAGTGTATTAAATGAGCATTTTTAATCCATTTTCACAATGGGGGTGTGGGGAAGAGATAAAGTACCAGAAGGTCCTTCCAGAACGACTTTGAGTGTTCCCACTCATTGAAGATGATGCATTTCCTCCCTGTCTGTCATCTGTAATCATTGTACTTAAGTTCATTTACACCTGCTTGTTATTAACAAGAGTTACATCTGGGAGGGAAGGTGTGGTGGAGATAAAAAACTGTTCAGCCAATTATTACTATACAAGTTCTTTAGAACAACTTTTCAAATCTATATTTGTAACTGCAGACATCAAACAGAACAACAGAACAACAGAACAGGCCCTTTGGCCCACGATGTCTGCACCTGCCATGATGTTAAAATAAATGAATCCTTAAATGAATCCTATCTGTAGGCACAGGGTCCATATTCCTCTATTCCCTGCCTGCTTGTGTGTCTGTCCAACTGCTTCTTAAATGTTGTTATCATATCTGCTTCTACCACCTTGCCACTCTGTGCAAAAAAAAACATACCCACCTAATAAATTTCGATTAAATGTCCTCCCTAAGCTAGGACCTAGACCTGGCCCTGCTACAATTTGCCTTTCACCACAATAGGTCTGTTATTGTGGCTGTTCCTTCCTGTTCCTTCTGACTGTTTTCACAATGCCGAGTTGCTAGCTCAAGTTCAACCCAGCACAGATGGAAAGCGTCCAAGGAGCCAGCTGGATTTGAACTCTAAGTCCTGTGCTGATGCCACTACATGCCCAACTGGCTACATGCAATACGTCTACAGTGGATGCAATTTCACTGGCTTTCCACCCACCTTGGATCGCCTGGAGAATAGTAATATCTGCTCCAGGCTGCTGTTTATTGATTACAGCTCAGCACTCAACATAATCATACCCCCAGTTCTAATCAACATGCTCCAACTCTGGGCCTCTGTACCTTCCTCTGCAATTGGATCCTTGATTTCCTCGATGGGAGACCACAGTCAGTGCAGATTAAAAATAACATCTCTACCTCACTGACAATCAACACTGGCACACCTCAAGGATCCGTGCTTAGCCCACTGCTCTATTCTCTCTACAGCCATGATAGTATCGTTAAGCACAGCTTAAACAACATCTAGAAATTTGCCAATAATACTACTTTGGCAGAATTTCGAATGGTGATAAAGACGTATACAGAAATGAGACAGGTTGCTGGCTGAGTGGTATCACAACAGCATTCTTGCTCTAAAGAATTAATTGTGGACTTCAGGAAGGGGAAGTTGAGGGAGAATACATCAGTCCTCATTGATGGATCAACAGTGGAAAGGGTGAGCAGTTTCAAGTTCCTGGGTGTCATCATCTCCAAAGATCCATCCTAGGCCCAACATATTGATGCAATTACAAAGCAGGCACGTCAGCGGCTATACTTCATTAGGAGAATTCATATGTCGCCAAAGACACTCGCAAATTTCTACAGATGTACTCTGAAGAGAATTCTAACTGGTTGAATCACCGTCGGGTTATGGAGGAACACTGCACAGGATTGGAAAAAGCTGCAGAAAGTTGTAAGCTCAGCCAGTTCCTTCATATCCTCTAGCCTCCCCAGCATCGAGGACACCTTCAAAACACCATGCTTTAAAAGGACAGTATCCATAATTAAGGACCTCCATCACCTAGATATCCTCTTCTCATTGCTACCATCAGGAAAGAGGTACAGGAGCCTGAAGATACACATTCAACAACTCAGGAACAGCTTCTTCCCCTCTGCCATCTGGTTTCTGAGTAGACAATGAACTATGAACACCACCTCACCATTTTTCTCTTTTTCTGCACTGCTTATTTAATTTGATTTTTATATATTTGTATATATATTTCTTATTGTAATTTATAGTTATTATTATTATCTATTGCAAAGCACTGATACCGCAAAACGTATTTCATGACGTTTGCCAGTGATACTAATCCTAATTCTAACTCTGATTCTGATTCTCAACTTAAACTTATGCCCTCTAGTATTAGACATTTCTGTCTTGGGAAAAGGACTAACAATGCACATCATACTTTTATTACATCACTCCTCAGCCTCCAACATTGCACAGAAATCTGTCCAAGTTTATCTTTCCTCTCCTTCTAACTAATACCTTCCAATCCAGGCAATTTCCAAGTGTAGCTCTTGAACATCCTTGCCAAAGCCTACACATCCTTCCTGCAATACGTCCATAAAGCCCCAAATGCGGCCTAACCAAAATGTTATACAGGTGCAACATCTTTAGCCAGAGGGTTGTGAATCTGTGGAATTCATTGCCACAGATGGCTGTGATGGCTAAGTCATTTGGTATATTTAAAACAGAGATTGATAGGTTCTTGATTCGTAAGGGCATCAAAGGTTACAGGGAGAAGGTCAGAGAATGAGGCTGAGAGTGTAAATAATCCGGCAATGATCAAATGACAGAGCAGACTCTAAAGCCAACTGGCCTAATTCTGCTGCTACATCTTATCACCTTATGGTCTAATATGACTTCCCAACCTTTATTCTCAAAGCCCCGATCGATCAAGGTGGTAAACTGTATGCTTTATTTACCACCCCACCCACTTGCACTCCAAGATTCATCTGCATGTCAATGCCCCTGAGGGTCCTGCCATTTACTGTATATTTTTGTCTTGTAATTGACCTCTGAAAATGCACCACCTCACAACGTGTCCAGGTTAAGTTCCATCTGGCATTTCTTTGTCCAAATTTCCAATGATCCATATCCTGCTATATCCATTTGACAACCTTCCTTATGATAGGCAATTCCACAAATTTTGATATCATCTGTAAACTTGCAAATGAGACCACCTTTATGGTTATTCAAATCATTGGTACATACTGTATAAGACATAGGAGCAGAATTAGGCCATTGAGTCTTGGCTGATTTATTATCCCTCTCAACCCCATCCTCCTGCCTTCTCCCCTTTGGTGTCCTTACTAATCAAGAAGCATAAGTTCATTAAAGGTTATGGGGCTGAGAGAAAAATAAGCCATGATTGAATGATGGAGAAGTTGGCCAAAGTCATTTCCATCTTACAACCTTAGGAACAGTTTCTTCCCTCTGCCATCAGATTTCTGAAGTCTGTGATCCCATGAAAACTACCTCACAATTTTGCTCTCTTTTTGCACTATTTATTTACCTTTGATTTATGTTTTTATTATAACTTATTGTATATTTTATGCACTGTAATGCCACCACAAAACAACAAATTTCATGACATGTCTCAGTGCTATTAAAACTGATGCTGAACATAATCGGGTAACGAGAACTGAATGCAATACTCCAAACACAGCCTAACTGGAGTCTTGTAAAACCGTAACATAAATTCCTGATTCTTAAACACCATTCCTTGAAAGGCAAGCATGCCACATGCCTTCTAATTGCTCTATCAGCTGTGTAGCCACTTTCAAGGAGCTATGGACTTGGACTGAAGATCCCTCTACACATCAGCATTGTTATGTATCTTGCCATTAATATTTGATTTCCCAAAGTACAACCCCTCATACTTGGCTGGGATAAACTCCATCTGCCTTTCTCTGTCCATATCTGCAACTGATCTACATCCAGTTGTATTCTTTGCCAGTCTTCTACACTATGCCATCCACAGCATTACCAATCTTCATACCATCTGCAAGCTTACTAATCCACCTGTCTACACTATTATCTATGTCACCTATAGATGTTACAAACAGCAAAGGTTCCAGTACAGATCCCTTGCTAGTCACAGACCACCAGCCATATTAAGTCCCATTGACCACTGCCTTCTGTCTTCTGTGGGCAATCCCCACACTGATCTCCTCATTGTCCACATCCTTCTCTTTGGTAAATACTGATCAAAATTATTCATGTAGGGACTCACCCACATTCTCCACTTCCAAACCCATGCTCCCTCCTTCAGTGGAGTTATCCTCTTTCTCTTGGTATATGTATAGAATATCTTGGGGTTCTTTTTAATCCTACTTGCCAAAGATTTTTCATGTCCCCTCCTGGCTTTCTTGATTCCTTTCTTGAGTTCTTTTCTGGCTTCTTTATAATTTTCAAGGGATCCGTTTGAATTTAATATTCTAAACCTCACAAATGTTCCCTTCTTCTTCTTCTTGACTAAATTGACACCTCTTTTGACATTCAAGTTTCCCCTACCTTACCATCCTTGTCATTCCTTCTTACTGGATTAGGTGGACTTTAAACACTCTCCACATGTCAGATGTGTACTTGCCCAATAGCAGCTGTTCTCAACAATTCTCCCTGATTCCTGCCTAATATTCTCATAATTTGCACTTCTCAATTTAATACTCTTCCACTAGTTCCATGCTTATCGTTAGACCATAAGACACCTGAGCAGAATGAAGCCATTCAGCCCATTGAGTCTGCTCCGCCATTCCATCATGGCTGATCCTGGATCCCACTCAATCCCAAACACCTGCTTTCTCACTGTATCCTTTGATATACTGACCTATCAGGAAACTATCAACTTCCGCGTTAAATATGCTCACAAACTTGGCCTCCACCACAGTCTGTGGCAGAGCATTCCACAGATTCACTACTCTCAGGCTAAAAAAAAATTCTCTTTACTTCTGTTCTAAAAGGTCACCCCTCAATTTTGAGGCTGTGCCATCTAGTTCTGGATACCACCACCATAGGAAACATCCTCTCCACATCCACCTTATAAAGTCTTTTCAACATTCGGTAGATTTCAATGAGATCCACCCCCCACCTCCGCATTCTTCTCAACTGCAGTGAGTACAGGCCCAAAGCTGCCAAAAAAGCCCCTCATATGTTAACCCCTTCATTTACGGAATCATCCTCATGAACCTCCTCTGGACTCTCTCCAATAACAACACATCCTTTCTGCGATATGGGCCCCAAACTGTTGACAATACTCCAAGTCCAGCCTGACTAGTGTCTTATAAAGACTCAACATTATATCCTTGTTTTCATATTCTATTCCCTATGCTTGCTACTTCCTTGAACTCTAACAGATTTGTCAAGCAAGATTTCCCTTTACAGAAATCATGTTGACTTTCTTTTATTTTATCATTAGTCTCCAAGTACCCCAAAACCTCATATTTAATATTAGATTCCAACACTTTCCCAACCACTGAGGTTAGGCTAACTGGCCTATAATTTCCCTTCTTTTGCCTTCCTCCCTTCTCAAAGAGTGGAGTGACATTTTTAATTTTCCAGTCCACCGGGACAATGCAAGAGTCAAGTGATTCTTGAAGGATCGTGACCAATGCATCCATGATCTCTTCAGCAACCTTGCTCAGAACTTTGGGATGAAGTCCATCTGATCCAGGTGACTTAACCATCTAAAGACCTTTCAGTTTGCCTAACACTTTTTCCTTTGTAGTAGCAATGGCACTCGCTCCTGCTCCCGGTCATTCACAGATCTCTGGCACACAGCTGGTGTCTTTCACAGTGAAGACTGATGCAAAAGTACTCATTAAGTTCATCTGCCATTTCTTTGTCCTCCTCACCAGCATCATTTTCCAGTGGTCCAGTATCAACTCTCACCTCCATTTTACTCTTTATATAACTGAGAAAACTTCTGTATCCTGCTTTATATTATCTAGTTTGCCCTCATATTTCATCTTTTCCCTTCTTATAACTTTTTAGTTGCCTTTGTTGCATTTTAAAAGCTTCCCAACCATCCAACTTCCCACTCACTTTTGCTATTTTATATGCCCTTTCCTTGGCTTTTATGCAGTCCTTAACTTCTCTTGTCAGCCATAGTTGCCTACCCCAGCCATTTGAGAACTTCTTCTTTTTTGGGACATGTCTATCCTGCGCCTAGTGAAACTTCAGCCACATCTGTTCTGCTGTCATCCCAACCAGTATCCAGCACCAATCCATCCTTATCTATAAATACCTTAAAACCTAAGGTATTGTGATCATTGTTCCATAACTCTCCTTCTACTGAAATCATCAGTCACCTGGCCAGTCTTATTACCCAACACCGGGTCCAGTATGGCCTCTCCTCTTACTGGAATATCTACATATCACGACCTTGTCTGAGTTTAGCTTCCTAAACCTCAAGTACACCTAGAGGAGATCTGTGACCACCAGTAACCTAACTCAATGGTGTACAGCAGTAGTACTGTACCCTCAAGTTCAGATTTGCTCAAGTTCTAAAGCTGGAAAGAAACCTAGAAAATCAAATTAAGCCTAACCTGTCTCTGACTCTGGTACCCTTGTATCTTACTTCATTCAGGGTCTTAGGGCCCTAAACTGAATGTAGGATTCATCGGATCTGGGTTTTAGATTATGTCCCTGAGCACCTTTCCAACTATTGGTCAACCCCCAAACCCAGAGGTAGGTGTGTCATTGGGCCAGGAGAGAGAACAGAAGGGATTCAAGCTCTGTGGCTACCCTGAATTTGTAGCCACCCTGAATTTGTAGCCACGACCTGCATCCCTCTCCAGTCCCCATATGCTTCTGCTGAATGACATCACTTTTTGAGGAGTTGGAACAATCTTAGAGAATCCCAAAATCTGGTGGTTGGCCTATGGCCAAGAATGCTATAATAAACTGAGCAACCAAATGGAACAGCAGTGAATGCCTCACAGAGTTCAATACATATGTTGTGCATTTCAGCCAGAATGGTAGATGGAGAGTTGGAAAATCATCCACAGTATTGGAATTTAATAACTGGAATGTTCAAATCTTGCGATTTATACAGTTGACTCATTTCTCAAAGATAGATATCCAACTCCTAATGATTTCTAACCCAGATTACTTAAATAAATTGGAGGAAGTACACTAGATCCATTAGCCTTTTTATCCAAACATCATTAAATTCAGGAATTTTGCCATGAACTCAAAAATTGCTGAGCAGTTGAACAAGTTCCAGTTTGTCACCAGTAGATATATAAATGCTTGGTCAAATCTGAATGATCAGAAGCAAAATTAGGCTCATTATCACTGCCCTATATGACACAAAATTTGTTGTTTTTTTCAGCAGCAGAGCAATGCAAATACATAAAAATTACTATTCACAAGAAAATAAACAAACATTGCGAAAGAGGGAATAATGGAGTCATTTTCATTTTTCATAAATCTGATGGCAGAGGGGAAGAAGCTGTTCCTAAATCTTTGAGCGCAGAGTGCAAGTCTTCAGGCTCCTGTACCTCCTACTTAATGATAGTAACAAGAAGAGGGCATGTCCCAAATGGTGTGAGTCTTAAATGATGGATGCACTGCTTCTTAAAGATGTCCTCAAAAAACCTCAATGGTGAGGATCTTTGTGCCCAATGTGGTGCTGTTGAGTCTACAACACCCTGCAGCATGTTGCAATTCAGTGCATTGCAGCCTCTGTACCAGGCTGTGATGCAAGCAAACAGAATGCTGTCCACCGTACATCTATAGAAATTTGCAAGAGTAGTTGGTGCCATATCAAATCCCCTCAAACTCTGAATAGAGAAGATCTGCTACCATGTCTTCTTCATTATTACATCAATGTGTTGGGCCCAGGGTAAATCTTCCAATTCGTTGATGCCCAGGAACTTGAATCTGCTCACCTTTTCCACACTGATCCTTTGATGAGGACAGGTGTGTGTTCTCTTGTCTTCCCATTCCTGAAGTCCACAATCAGTTACTTGGTCTTATTGACATTGAATATGAGGTTGCTGTTGCATCACCACTCAACCAGTTGATCTATCTCAATCCTGTACGAATCCTCAATGCCATCTGAGATTTTACAGTGCTGTTTGAGTTATGCTTAGCTACATAGTCACAAGTGTAGAGGGAGTAGAGCGGTGGCCTAAGCACACAGGTGGACCTGTGTTGATTGTCAGTGAGAAGGAGACATTATCACCCATCTGCACTGTCTGTCATCTCCGAATAAGGAAGTTAAAGATCCAGTTTCAGATGTAGTTCCAGATGCCCAGCTTTTGAAGTTTGATGGGAGATGATAGTGTTGAAATCTGAGCTGTGATTAATAAACAGCAGTCTGATGTATGTTTTGTTATTGTTTAGGTGCTGCAAAGCCGAGTGGAGAGCCAGTGAGATTGCTTCCACTGTAGTCCTGTGGCAGAAGGCAAACTACAGTGGGTCCAGGCCCTTGCTCAGGCAGAAGGTAATTGTAGTCAAGCACTTCATTACTGCAGACATGAGTGCTACTGGGTGATAGTCATTGAGGCAGCTCACCCTGCTCTTCTTGGGGATTGGTATAATTGCTGCCCTTTTGAAGCAGCTGGGAACCTCAGACAGTAGCAGTGAGAGATTGAAGATGTTCCTGAACACTCCAGAACAGAATGATGTAGCTAACCTTGCTCAAGAGATTGCTCACATGAGCAAGCATCGTAAATCCACAGGTAATAAACAGTTATAGAACACAAAATGAAAAGGTAGTTAAAAAATAACGGGGGGGAGGGGAGGCTATTTATTAAAAGCAAGTTCAACCATCCCAACAGCAAACCATACTTCGCATGTAGTTCAAAGGAGCAAATCAACATCTATGATTGGTTATTGCACATGGTTATGGATATAATCATGAACAGAAGTTAAAAATAGCAGGACATTTTAAAAATGTTTGAGGAAAAAAAGAGGTGTTTAAAAGTAAGCATTGGAAAGTAGGATTGGACCCTTTTAAAAGTTTAGACTGGCCGACATAGAAGCCAGCCGGACTGTGATTCCCCCATATAGAGGGGAATTTGTCACACTAACGTGAGGAATGAACAGTACAGCTAGGGATTAGGTATAGGACGAACAATTCAAACAAGAAGAGTACAGTGGCACAGCTTGAAGACCAACTGCCATGACCTGAGTTCAGTCCTGACCTTTAGCGCTATCAGTGTGGAGTTTGCACGTTCATGATCATCTGGGTTTCCTCCAGGTTTTCATACTTTCTTCTCACATTCCAAATAAATGTGAGTTGTATTAAAACATTCTTTTTGTGTCAGAGAGTGATGGATTTGCTGCAGAGAATGGGGATGGCGGGGGGAGAGCTGGAGTTGCTGATTAAGTGGACAAAAGACCTCTTTGGGCCAGATAAGGCAGATAAGAGGGTAAATTTTCACAGAACTTCTTTCTAATTGAATTTGTTCATGGGGAAGAATTATTATCAGACCTAATAATGGGGAATCAATAGCAATAGAAAAGAGAAGTGGTGGTTGGGGGTGGGGGGGGGGTGAAATCTGGGCAATAATGACCACAATATCTCACAATAGACTTTAGGATAGTATTTGTGAATGATGCAAGTATGGCAATACCCGGATTACAGATGGGAATCAGAATCAGAATCAGGTTTAATATCACTGGCATATGTAGTGAAGTTTGTTGACTTTGTGGCAGCAGTACAATGCAATACATAATAACAGAGAAAAAACTATGAATCACAGTAAATCTAGATAAAATAGTTAATTAAGTAATGCAAAAACAGAAATACAAGAAGTAGAGAGGTAGTGTCCATGGATTCAGTATCCATTCAGAAAATGGACGGCAGAGGGGAAGAAGCTGTTCCTGAATCATTGAGTGTGTGCCTTCACACTTCTGTACCTCCTTCCTGATGGTAGCAATGAGGACAAGGTATGACCTGGGTGATGGGTGTCCTTAACAATGAACGTCACCTTTTTGAGGCATCACTCCTTGAAGATGTCCTGGCTACTATAGAGGCTAGTGCCCACAATGGAGCTAAGTTTACAACTCTCTGCAGCTTACCTCGATCCTGTGCAGTAGCACCTTCCCCCCCGCCCCACACCAGATGGTGTTTCAGCCAATTAGAACGCTCTCCACAGTACGTCTGCAGAAACTTCTGAGTGTTTTTTGAGACATAACAAATCTTCTCAAGCTCCTAATGAAATATAGCCACTACTTTCTTTATAGCTGCATCAATATGTTGGGTCCAGGTTAGATCCTCAGAGATATTGACACTCAGAATTTGAAAGCAAATTTTGAGAGGCTGAGAATAGAAAATATACAAGTGGACAAACAGTATTAATAAACAATGGTGTTAGCTAGAATGATCCAAAAGCCCTATGAGAAAGATATTCAGTTATTAAACAGAAACAAACAAAATGCCAATAATCCACTATGGGAGGGAGGAGAAGATGACGGCGTGACGCAGCTTGCAGCGGCCACTCCGGTGGTGATGTCTGTTATTTGTCAAGTAGGGTGCTGCGCACAATCCTGATTTGATGGAGACAGACGTGAGAGCATGGAGGAACATCTGGTGAAACTTCTGAAATGCCTGCTTCACTGCTGCTGCTACTGTGTAATCCAGAATCTCCGGAGGAGAAGGCCCCGAGTCCTCGGCTTTGCTTGTTGCTCAGCGGCCAGGGCGGGGTAGAAGCGCTCGGCAGAGGATGGCGCTCGGTGCTCGATGTCGGAGGGCTGGTCAGAGGCTCAAATTTTTCAGATGGACTCAGAGTCCACTGCAGTCGGGTGCTTCCAATGGTGCTGCATCGGCAAGTTTGCAGCACTTGGAGGTTCATGGCAGGGATAGTTTCTCCCTTCTAACGTCTGCGTGAGATGATGGGGCTAACGGGACTTGAGACTTTTTTTTACCGTGTCCATGGTCTGCTCTTTATCAAATTACAGTATTGCTTTGCACTGTTGTAACTATATGTTATAATTATGTGGTTTTGTCAGTTTTACTCTTGGTTTGCCCTGTGTTTCTATGATATCATTCTGGAGGAACATTGTATCATTTTTTAATGCATGCATTTCTAAATGACAATAAACGAGGACTAAGTGTCCTCATAATATAATATAATATAATATAATGAGCTAAAGGAATAGGGGAAAGCATAGAACATAGAATATAGAACAGTACAGCAGAGTACAGGCCCTTTGGCTCATAATGTTGTGCTGATCTTTCAACATACTCCAAGATCAACCTAGCACTTCCTTCCTGCATAGCCCTCCATTTTCTATCATCCATGTGCCTACTTAAGAGTTTCCTAAATGATTCTAATGTATCTGCCACTACCACCACTCCTGGCAGCTCACTCCACACACTCGCCATTCTCCGTTTTAAAAACCTACCTCTGACATACTTTCCTCCAGTCAACTTAGAACTATGCCCTCTCATATTAGCCCTTTCTGCCATGGGAAAAAGGCATTGGCTGTCCACTCTATATATGCCTCTTACCATCTTATACACCTCTATCAAATAACCTTTCATCCTCATTTGCTCCAAAGGGAAAAGCCCTAGCTCACTCAACCTCATAAGATGTGCTCTCTAATCCAGGCAGCATCCTGCTAATTCTCCTTTGCATCCTTTCTAAAGCTTCTACATCCTTCCTATAATGAGGCAACTAGAACCAAGCACAATAATCCAGTTGTGGTCTAACCAGAGTTTTATAGAGCTGCAACATTATCTCACAGCTCTTGAACTTAATTCCCTGGATAATGAAGGCCAACATACTGTACGCCTTCTTTACCATCCCATCTACTTGCATGGCAACTTTGAGGGATCTATGGACATGGACCCCAAGATCCCTCTGTTCCACCACTCTGCTAAAAATCCTGCTATTACTCTGTACTCAGCCTTCAAGTTTGACCTTCCAAACTGTATCACTTCACACTTTTCCAGGTTGGTCTCTATCTGCCACTTCTCAGCCCAGCTCTGCATCCTATCAATGTTCCATTTTAATCTAAGGCAAATTTCTACACTATCCACAATGCTACCAACTTCCGTGTCATCTGCAAACATACTACTCACCCTTCCACTTGCTCAAAGGAAAATCCTGCTGACAGTGAGGAAGCAAAGACATGGCAATCTCTTCCCTGGCTTCCCATAGTAACCTATGGTACAATAGATCCTGTTGGCACTGCGACCTTATCTATCCTAAAGTTTTTCAAAAATTCAAGCACATCCTTTTTCTTAATATTGACATGTTGAAGCATATCCTCCTGTTTTTAGCTCTCCTCACAAATATCAAGATCCTTCTAACTAGTGAATACTGAGGCAAAGTATTCATTAAGGTCTGTCCTACCTCCACTGACTCCAAGAACGTGTTTCCTCTTTTATCCCTGATCGGTTCTACCCTCACTCTAATCATCCTCCTATTCTTCACATATGTCTAGAATGCCTGTTGATTTTCTTAATCCTAATTGCCAAGGCCTTCTCATGTTCACTTCTAGCTCTCCTAAATCCATTCTCAAGCTCTTTTCTGGCTACTTTATAGCCTTCCAGAGCCCTGTCTGATCCTTGCTTCCTTAACCTTAAGAATACTTCTTTCTTCCTCTTGCCTAGATGTTCCATATCTCTTGTCAACCATCGTTCCTTAATCCTCCCACCCCTTTCCAGACTCAATGGGGCAGACCTATCCAGAAACCTAAGCAAGTGCTCCTTAAACAACCTCTACATTTCTGTGTGTTTTTCCCTGAGTACATCTATTTCAAAATTATGCTCCACAAGTTCTGGTCTGATAGCATCATAATTCTTCCTTCTCCAGTTAAGCATCTTTCCGTACCGTCATCTCCTATCCCTGTTCAAGACTATGATAAAGGTCAAGGAGGTATGGTCACTCTCTCTGAAATGCTCACCTACTGAGAGATCTGTCATCTAACTAGTTTCATGGCCAAGTACTGGATCCAATATGGCCACACCTCTAGTCAGCCTGCTTACAAGTTGTGTCTGGAATCCATCCTGTGTATACTTAACATATTCTGCCCCTTCAAAACCTTTTGCACTAAGGGGGTGCCAATCAATATAGAAAAGAGGAAGTCACCCATGACAATAACCTTGTTATTTTTGTACAAACGTTTGTATCTTTCCAATGTCAACCTCCCGATCTGCACCTCAGTGTCTCTGTTGCCTTTGGGGGTGTATAGAATACTCCCAATAGAGTACTGTACTCCACTGCCTATCCTTCCTCACAGTTTCAGCACATGTTGCATCTATCTTTACACCAAATGCTTCAACTTCTGACCTATCACTCCGTTTCCCACAAGGGTATTGGTCTCCCCTGAGTTCAGGTGCTACCCATCCTTTTTGTACAGGTCATACCATCCCCAAAGAGATCCCAATGATCCACAAATTTGAAACCCTGCCCCATGCTAAACGTTCATCTACCTTATCGTCCTATTCTTACCCTCACTGACATGTGGCACATGCAGCAATCTGGAGATTATTACTTTTGAGGTCCTGCTTTTCAGTTTCCTACCCAGTTCCCTATATCCGTTTTTCAGGACCTCATCCTTTTTCCTACCTATGTTATCAGTACCAGTATGTACCACAACATCTGGCTGCTCACCCTTTCCCTTAAGAATGCTATGGACCCAATCTGAGACATCCCTGACTCTGGCACCGGGGAGCCAAAATATTATCAAGCAGTCTCTTTCATGTCCACAGAATTTCCTATCCGTTCCCCTAACTATTGAAATGCCTCCTCTTCCTCCTCTTCCCTTCTGAGCCATAGAGCCAGACTCAGTGCCAGAGACCTGGTCACCACAACTCTCCCCTAGTGGCTCATTTCCCCTGCCCCTGCCAACAGTATCCAAAGCAGTATACTTGTTATCAAGGGGCGTAACAACAGGGATACTCTGCATCACCTGCCTGTTTCCTTTCCCTTTCCTGAAAGTCATCCAGCTACCTGCTTCATGAAGCTTAGTTTTAACTGCCTTCCTGTAGCTTTTATCCCTGAACTCCACATTCACTCAAATGATCTGTAAGACATCCAGTTCCAGCTCCTGTTTCCTAAGACAGACTGTAAAAAGTTGCATCCAAATGCACTTCTCAACAATATAGTAATCAAGGACATTGGTGATCTTCCAGATCTCCCACCTCTTGCAAGAGAAGCACACCACTTCTCTCGGATCAACTCTCACTATTCTAGCTAGAAGCTAATAGAGATAGAAAGGGAAACATGACAGAAACCTCAACCTAGCCTCTGCCTCTCTTTCTGAAGCCTCTTGAGCCAAAGTCTTAGTTCCCCACTTTAAGTCTGTCCCACTCCAACAATGCCTGTGGCTGTTCCAGTTAAACCTGACTTCTTTTTATTGGTCATTGCCATTTGTCTAGTAACACAAACAATCTCAAGCTCTGCAGAAAGTCTCAAAAGGCCCCACTCACTTTTTAAATCTGACACTGCTCATCACAAGCAAGGAAAAGATCAAGGTAAGCCAAAAGACTGCTCCATGAATAGGTGGCAGTGAAGAGACAATAAAAAGAGATTCAGAAAGAAATACAAAAATTAATTAGGAAGGAAAAGTGGAAGAGTGAAATTGAATTAACAAGAACCATAACACAAGAAAATAAAACTCTTTATTGGCACACAAATGAAAGTAAATATTAGGATGGCAAAATAGCCATTAGAAACCATTAAATAGAATCACAAGTCGGATTACAGAAATGAAAGAAATACTGAGTTATTTTGCTTTAGGTTATATTCTTTACAAGGAAAATGGAGCGGAAGTATATTACATAACATTGACTAAAAAGATTTAATCACATTTCAAATATAAAAAGGAATATTAAATAAGTTAACCAAACACAGAGTAAATATAACCTGCTGGATTTGATCAATGCATTCTTAAATAAACTCTGGAAGCCCAGTCAATCATTAAATAATCTTTGTCTATGACACTACAAGGATGTTATTATTTCACTTTAACAATATTGCCTGAACAAACAAAAAGACAACCAGCATAGTATAACATCTTATCAAAGATGTCAGTATCTAAACATAAATTGAAGCAAGTTGCCCTAAAAATCTAATGCATAATATTAAGACATAACTTGCACATAAAATAACTTTCCATAGGATTCTTCATTTTATCATATTGTCTTGCAGACGTTCTTCAACTCGCTACAGTGCAAAAAAAATCAGACAAATTAAATATACTAATGTATGTGGACTTACACTCAGTGGACACTTTATTACTGTAGGTACAGGAGTGCAAAGTGGCGTCCGGACTAGAATTTGGTATGGTCTTCTGCTGCTGTAGCCCATTCACTTCAAGGTTCAAAGCATTGTGCATTCAGAAATGTTCTACACACCACTGTTGTAACACATGGTTACTTGAGTTATTGTTACCTTCCTGTCAGCTTGAACCAATCTGGCCGTTCTTCTCTGACCTCTCTCACTAACAAGACATTTTTGGCCTCAGAACTGCTGCCACTGGATTTATTTTTATTTTTGCACCATTCTCTGCAAACTCTAGAGGCTGTTGTGTGTGAAAATCCCAGATCAGCAGTTTCTGAGATACTCAAACCTGGAGCCAACAATCATTCCATGGTCAAGTCACTAAGACCACATTTCTTCCCCATTCTGATGTTTGGTCTGAACAATAACTGAACTTCTTGACCATGTCCACATGCTTTTATGCAGAATTGCTGCCACAGATATTTGCATTAACGAGCTGATGTACAGGTGTACCTAATAAAGTGGCCACTGAGTCTATGTCTATATGAAGTGTACTTACTTTATATAAAGAACATGTAGATTGGAATTAACCATGCATATTGAGAGTGATGATAAAACAATAGTCTTCCTTTACATTTTATGTTATCTATCACGATACCCTCCTTTTAAATCACTAGGTTAAATTGTGAACTTGTAGTTACTTATCAGTATTTGTTACTGTAATTAATGCATTGATTTATTGAGAAATGAGGGTTTTATCTGTTTTTTTTAATCTTTGCATTGCCAATAACTGTCAGCATTGATGCCAACTATTAATGCAATGTTGATCTATGAAGCTGGATGATATTTTCATGAGGATATAACAGATAAGCTTCAACCTTCATCACACATAATATGGAGAAACTGCCAAAACATTTTTGTTAGGAAATGATATCTGCATTATACCTTAGCAACACTCATATTTATCACATACTTTTGTAAACTTACTACAAGTTTTAATGAAATGGAATAGTATATGGAGACTTAGATAAGCTCAAAATTAATGTTCTCTTTAAGTAACACCACAGTACCTCAGAATTATCAAATCTAACAGACAGGCTTTGATTTAAAGTCACTCCAAAAGGATGGCCTCCCTCAGGGCTGCACTGAAATATCAGCTTTTGATGCTTCTCATGTTCCTGCTCCAGCATTTTATTTGCACCACCTCACCAACCAGAAGAAAGTCTGCTGTTTCAGCTGAGATTGGATAATACAATAGCCTAACAATGAATTTAGTGAAGATGATAGGAGAATGTATTGGACCCTTCACTATCCTGAATGTTGATAGGTTCAGAGACAATGTTCAGTTTTCATGTATAAATGTCAAACATGCATTTATTGATAAATCATTAGTGTATTAATTGTTTGCACTATGACATTGAAGAATAGAACCATATAAACTACAACACAGTTAAAAATCACAGTTAAATCACAGTTCTCATTTAATCCAAATGACTTATATTTTATAATATAGGAGACCCACCAGAAGTCAATAACTCATAAATTGGTTAATTTGGTTAATAACTTCTTACTTTTACTGCATATTTCAATATTTCAATGTACAAGTGATAAAAATAAAGCCTGTATTTTATCAGTTAATTCTTTAAAGTCATTTTGACATTGAATCCAAGTTAGATCTACAGCCTTAACCATACTCACACTCTTTCATTCTGTCTTTTTGTTTCCAAATCATTTTCAATTCATTTTGACATGAGAATAACCACTTTACTAACGTGGAAAATTGATCACACAGCACTACATGAAGGAAATTCAATGTTTCAAAAGCAGGAAAACAGTGGTTTCTGGGTCAAGTGGTGTAGGCTGAATCAAATAAAAACAAAATGCTGGAGGAGCTTAGCAAGGCAGGCAGCATGTATGGAGGCAAAGGGATTGTGAATGTTTCTGGTCCAGACCTTGCATCAGGACTGAAAATGCCAGAGGAGGTAAGTGGTAAAAAGAGGGAGGAGTGAGCAAACTAAATATGGCATTGGAGCTGTGCTTAGCCACGCAGAAATAAGTATAAAGCGAGTAGAGCAGGGGGCTAAACACACAACTTGGTGGTGCACCTGTATATAGGAAGACTGGTAGAGAAATGTTGTTGCTAATCCAAACAGACTGGGGTCTGTAAGTGAAGAAATCAAGGATCTAGTGGCACTAAGAGGTATTGAGGCTTAGGACTTGGCGCTTATTGATTTGTTTTGAGGGGCTGATAGTATTAAATGCTGAGTTACAGTCAATGAAGATCATCCTGCTGTATACATCTTCACTGTCTGGATGTTCCAGGATTGAATGAAGAGACAATGAAATAGCCTCTGCTGTTGGCCTGTTGTGACAGTAAGCAAATTGGAATAGATCCAAGTTGCCTCTCAGGAAAGAGTTGATATGTTTCATAACCAATCTCTCAAAGCACTTTATACTGGATGTAAGTGCTACTGGATGATTCTTCATTAACAGAACCATTGTTATTGTACTTGAGAGTCTTCTGTAATTTTACAATTTCAGAATCTACTCCACAATGACAGAAGAATTGGAAACAAGACGCCTGATCAGCATGACATGTGACTGTGTGAAGTGGGCGTCTCTCGAACATTGGGACATCTAGTTACTGTCAACATGAGAAAATAGCTGTGATGGCTTTAAAGCCCTGTGAATATCCCATGATCCATAAAAGCAGTCTGGTATATTGGAAAATCATAAACTGACATGCTGATAATCAAACGAGAGTAGAGTTGCAGGGGGTTGGGAACCAAAGTGCCAGAACAGATAATGGAGAGAGAGAGGATACAGATGCTGTTAGGACCTCAGACAAGGTCAGGAATCAGGAAGTTGAGCATGGTGTGACTAATGTTCTGAGCTGTGTATATTTCAAAGCAAGAAGTATTTTAGGAAAGGCAGATGAGCTCAGGGCATGAATCAACACATGGAATTATAGTATTGTAGCCATTAGTGAGACTTGGTCGCAGAAGGGGTAGGACTGACAGCTCAATATGTCTGGGTTCCATTACTTTAGACACGACAATGTGGGAGAGATTAAAGGGGGAGGGGCATTACTAGTTAAGGAAAATGTCACAGCAATGCTCAGACAGGACAGGCTGGAGAACCAGTGAGGCTTTATGGGTAGAACTGAGAAATAAGAAAGAATAAGAAAGGTATGACCACTTTAACTGGGTTATACAGTGCCTGTAAAAAGTATTCAATACATACTCCCCCCACCTCAGAAGTTGTCACATTTTATTGTATTACAACATTGAATTACTGTAGATTTAATTTGGTTTTTTTGACACTAATCAACAGAAAGACTCTTTCGTATCAAAGTTAAAAAGGATCTCTAGAAAGTGATCTAAATTAACTACAAATATAAAACACAACATAATTGATTGCATAAATATTCACTGCCTTTAATATGACACACCAAATCATCACTGTTGTAACCAATTGGTTTAGATGTCACATAATTAGTTAAATAGAGATCTGTTTTAGGAGACCTGTGTGCCGTCAAGGTGTTTCAATTGATTTGTACTAAAAATATACCTGTAACTGGAAGGTCCAACTGCTGGTGAGCCAGTATTCTCACAAACCTACACCATGAAGACAAAAGAACACTCCAAGAAACTCAGTGAAAAGGTTATTGAAAAGCACAGCAGGAGATGGATACAAGAAAATTTCCAAGTAATTGAATATCTCTTGGAGTACAGTTAAGTTAATCATGATGAAATGAAAAGAATATGGCACAGCTGTAAATCTGCCTGGAGGAGGCCATTCTCAAAAGCTGAGTGCCCATGCTAGAAGAGGACTAGTGAGGGAGGCCACCAAGAGACTTATGACATTTCTGGAGGAGTTACAAGCTTTAGTGGCTGAAATGGAAGGGACTGTGCATACAACAGCTGTTGCCCGGGTGCTTCACCAGTTGCAGCTTTATGGGAGAAAGGCAAAGAGCAGAAGGTTCTATGTTCTGATGAAACTAAAATTGAGCTTTTAGGCCATCAGACTAAACACTGCACATCGTCAAAAACACACCATCCCTACCTTGAAGCATGGTGGTGGCTGCATCATTCTCTGGGGATGTTTCACTGCAGCAGGCCCTGGAAGGTTTGTGAAGGTAGAGGGTAAAATAAAATAAAATACAGGGAAATTCTGGAGGAAAACCTGATGTAGTCTGCAAGAGAACTGCGAAGGTTTATTTTCCTGTGTAGCTTGTGCTTGTCATTGAACCCAAGCATAAAGCCAAAGCTACACAGGAATGGCTTAAAAACAACAAAGTTAATGCCCTGGAGTGGCCAAGACAGAGTCCAGACCTCAATTCAATTGAGAATTTGTGGCTGGTCTTGAAAAGGGCTGTTCACTCACAATTCCCATGCAATCCGACAGAGCTGAAGCAGTTTTGGAAAGAAGAATGGGGAAAATAGCAGGTCCAGATGTGCAAAGCTGATAGAGACCTATCCACACAGACTTAAGGCTGTAATTTCTGCCAAGGGTGCATCTACTAAATACTGACTTGAAGGGGGTGAATTCTTATTCAATCAATTATTTTGTGTTTTATATCTGTAATTAATATAGATCACTTTGTAGAGATCTGTCTTCACTTTGACATGAAAGAGTCTTTTTCTGTTTATCAGTGTCAAAAAAGCCAAATTAAATCTACTGTGATCCAATGTTGTAAAACAATAAAACATGAAAACTTCCGGGGGTGGGGGGGTGAAATACTTTTTATAGGCACTGTATTATACACCACCCAACTATTTGAGGGAATTAGAGAAACAAATCTGTATAGATATCACAGACTGTTGCAAGAAATATATATGGCTGTTATAGTGGGTGATTTTAACTTTTCACATATTGACTGGGACTCCCAAACTGTATACAGAACAGATGGGAAAGAGTTTGTCATATGTGTTCAAGAAAGTTTCCTTAATCAGTACATAGAAGTCCTAAAAAGAGAACGTGCAATACCTGATTTGTTATTAGGGAATGAGACAGGACAGGTGATAGAAGTTTTTGTAGAGGAACACTTTGCAGCTCGCGATCATAATGCCATTAGTTTCAAAGTAAATATGGAAAAAAATTGGTCTGGTCCACAGGTTGAGATTTTAAATTGGAGAAAGGCCAATCTTGATGTCAGAAATGATCTGGCAAGTGTGGATTGGGGCAAGCTGTTTTCTGGTAAAGGTGTTCTTGGTAGAGGACCTTCAAAAGTGAAATTTTGAGAGTACATAGGTTATATATGCCTGTCTGAATAAAAGGTAAAGGTAACAGGCTTAGGGAATCTGTGTGTTTTAGAGAGATATTGAGGTCCTAGTTAAGAAAAAAAATAGAGATGCATAGCAAGTATAGGCAGGTAGGAACAAATGAGGTACTTACGGAATATAAGAAATGCAAGAGGACTTAAGAAATAAATCCAGAGGACACGAGAAAGCATGAGGTTGCCCTGGCAGACAAGGTGCAGTATAATCCTAAGGGATTCTACAGGTGCGTTAAGAGCAAAAGGATAGCAAAATTGGTCCTCTGGAAAATTAGAGTGGTAATCTATGCAAGGAGTCAAAAGAGATAGAGGAGATCTTAAATGGATTTTTTTGCAATTGTATTTACTTGGGACACAGATACAGAAGCTATAAAAGTAAGGCAAAACAGCAGCGAGGTCATTGGCCCTATACAGATTACAGAGGGTGAGCTGTTTGCAGTCCTAAGGCAAATGAGGATGGATAAATCCCAAGAGCCTGACAAGGTGTTCTCTCAGGCACTGTGGGGGACAAGTGCAGTAATTGCAGGGGCTCTAGCAGAGATACTTAAATCATCCTTAGTGACAGGTGAGACACCAGAAGATCGGAGAACAGTTAATGTTGTTCCACTATTTAAGAAAGGCTCTAATAATAAACCAGAAAATTATAGGCTGGTGAGTCTGACATCAGTAGTTGGAAAGTTATTGGAAGGTATTGTAAGGGGCTGAATATGTAAGTACTTGGATAGACAGGAACTGATTAGGGTTAGTCAGCATGGCTTTGTGCATGGTAGGTTGTGTCTAATCAACCTTTTAGAGTTTTTCAAGTAAGTTACCAGGAAAGTTGAAGAAAGTAAGGCAGTGGTTATTGTTTATATGGACTTTAGCAAGGTACTTGACAAGGTTCCACGCGGGAGGTTGGTCAAGAATGTTCAAAGGCTTGGCAGTTAAGATGAGGTAGTAAATTAGATTAGCCATTGGCTTCGTGGGAGAAGCCAGAGAGTGGTAGGAGATGGTTGCTTCTCTGACTGGAGGCCTGTAACTGGTGGTGAGTCTGTTGTGGTTTGACATTTATATCTGGATGATAATGTGGTTAACTGGATCAGCAAATTTACCGAAGATACCAAAGTTGGGGATGTAGTGGACAGCGAGGAAGACTATCAGAGCTTCCAGCGGGACCTGGACCAGCTGGATAAACGGGTTGAAAAGTGGCAGATGAAATTTAATGCAGACAAGTGCGAGGTGTTGCACTTCTATTGGACCAACCAGGGTAGGTCTTCACAGTGAACAATAGTGCTCAGACGAGTGTTCTAGAACAAAGAGATCTGGAAGTCCAAATCCATAATTCGTTGAAAGTGGTAGCACAATAAATTGGGTCATACAGAAAACTTTAGGCATATTGGCCTTCATAAATCAAAGTACTGAGTACAGGAAATGAGATGTTATGATAAAATTGTATAAGATATTAGTGAATCATAATTTGGGGTATTGTGTGCAGTTTTGGTCACCTACATACAGGGGATGTAAATAAGGTTGAAAAGTACAGAGACAATTTACAAGGATGTTGCTGGGAGTGGAGGACCTGAGTTATAAGGAAAGATTGAATAAGTTAGGGCTTTATAGAAACATAGAAAACCTACAGCACAATACAGGCCCCTCGGCTCACAAAGCTGTGCCAAACATGCCCTTACCTTAGAAATTACCTAGGCTTACCCAGAGCCCTCTATTTTTCTAAGCTCCATGTACCCGTCCAGGAGTCTCTTAAAAGATCCTGTCATTTCCGCCTCCACCATCACCACCGGCAGCCCATTCCACGCACTCACCACTCTCTGCATATAAAACTTACCCCTGACACCTCCTCTGTATCTACTACCAAGCACCTTAAAACTATGCCCTCTCATGCTAGCCATTTCAGCCCTGGGAAAAAGCCTCTGACTATCCACATGATCAATGCCTCTCATTATCTTGTACACCTATACCTTGAACAATTGAAGATTAAGGAAGATTTGATAGAGGTATACAAAATTATGAAGAGTATAAATAGGGTAAATGCAGGCAGGCTTTTTCCACTACAGTTGGGTGGGACTACAACTAGAGGTCATGGGTTAAGAGTGAAAAGTAAAATGTGTAGGGAGAACATGAAGCGAAACTTCTTCACTCAGAGGGTCATGATAGTGTGGAACAAGCTCCCTGCACAGTTGGTGCATGTGAGATCAATTTCAATGTTTAAGAGAAGTTTGGATACATGGATGGCAGGGGTATGGAGGGCTAAGGTTCAGGTGCTAGTTGATGGGACTTGGCAGCTTAAATAGTTCAGCACGAACTACATGGGCCAAAGGGCCTGTTTCTGTGCTGTATCAACTTGCCAATGCCAACAAAGTTGTCCACCTGAACTAGCCCCATTTGCCTGAATTTGGCCCATATCCCTTTAAACCTTTACTATCCATGTACCTGTGTCAATGTCTTTTAAACTTTGTAATTGTATTTGCCTCTACAGCTTCATCTGGCAGCTCTTTCCATAAATACACACCACCCTTGTGATAAAGTTGCCCCTTTGATCTCTTTTAGACCATAAGACCATAATACATAGGAGAATAATTAGGCCATTCAGCCCATCGAGTCTGCTCCACAATTCCATCATACTGATCCCGGATTCTACTCAACCCCATACACCTGCCTTCTCACCATAACCTTTGATGACCCGACCAATCAGTAAACTATCAATTTTCACTTTAAATATCCCAGGGTCTTGCCCTCCACGGCTGTCTGTGGAACAGCATTCCACAGATTCATTACTCTCCACCTGAAACAATTCCTCCTTACCTCCATTCTAAAGGATCACCCCTCAAATTTGAGGCTGTGCCCTCTATTCTGGACACCCCCACCACAGGAAACATCCTCTCCATATCCACCTTATCAAGTCCTTTCAACATTCAGTAGGTTTCAATGAGATCCCCCGCATTCTTCTAAATTCCAGTGAGTACAGGCCCAAAGCTGCTAAACCCCTTAATTCCCAGAATCATCCCCGTGAACCTCCTCTGGATTCTGTCCAATGACAATACATCCTTTCTGAGATAAGAGGCCCAAAGCTGTTGACAATACTCCAAGTGTGCCTGACTAGTGTTTTATAAAGCCCCAGCGTTATCTCTTTGTTTTTATATCCATTCCCTATGAAATGAATGCCAACATTTCATATGCCTTCTTTACCACAACCTGTAAATTAATCTTGAGAGAGTCTTGCACGAGGATCCCTAAGTCCCTTCACCACAAAGCCATCAATTTCATTATCTAGATCATTGACAAACAATGTGAAAAGCAGCAGACCCAATACTGACCCCTGAGAAACTGGCAGCCAACCAGAAAAGGCCCCCTTTATTCCCACTCACTGCCTCCTGCCTGTCAGCCATTCCTCTATCCATGCCAGTATCTTTCCTGTAACACCATAGGATTTTATCTTGTTAAGCAGCCATATGTATGGCACCTTATCAAATGCCCTCTGAACATCCAAGTAAATGATATCCACAGCCTCTCCTTTGTCCACCCTGTCTGTTAGTTCCTCAAAGAACTTTAACAGGTTTGTCAGGCAAGATTTCTATTTACAAAAACCATGCTGACTTTGAGTTATTTTATCATTAGTCTCCAAGCACTTCGAAACCTCATCCTTAATAATGGACTCCAACACTTTCCCAACCACTGTTAGGTTAACTAGCCTATAATTTCTTTTCTTTTGCCTTCCTCCCTTCTCAAAAAGTGGTGTGATATTTGCAATTTTCCAGTCCTCCGGGCCCATGCCAGAAACAAGTGATTCTTAGAAGATCATAACCAAGGCATATATTAACTCTTCAGCAACCACTCTCAGGACCCTGGGATGTAGTCCATCAGGTCCAGGTGACTTATCCACCTTAAAACCTTTCAGTTTGCCTAACACTTTTTCTTTTATAATAGCAATGGCACTCACTCCTGCTCCCTGACACTCACAGACGTCTGGCAGACTGTTAGTGTCCTACACAGTGTAGACTGATGCAAAGTACTTATTAAGTTTCATCCGCCATTATTACTACATCATCAGCATCATTTTCCAGTGGTCCAATATCACTCTCACCTCCATTTTACTCTTTATATAACTGAAAAACTTTTGGTATCCTGCTTTATATTATTGGCTAGTTTGCCTCATATTTCATCTTTTCCCTTCTTATGCCTTTTTAGTTGCCTTTTGTTGGATTTTAAAAACTTCCCAATCATCCAACTTCCCACTCAGTTTTGCTACATTATACGCCCTTTCCTTGGCTTTTATGCAGTCCTTAACTTCCCTTGTCAGCCACAGTTGCCTACCCCTGCTATTTGAGAACAACTTCTTCTGTGGGTCATATATATCCTGCGCCTTATGAGCTATTCCCAGAAACTTCAGCCACCTTTGCCCTGCCATCATCCCTACCAGTATCCCTCTCCAATCCAACAGGGCAAGCTCTTCTCTCATGCATCTGTAATCCTCTTTACTGCATTGTGATACTGTTACATCTGACTTATACTTCTCCCTCTGAAATTGCAGTATGGAGTTAAACATACTATCATCACTGCCTCCTTTACTTTCAGCTCCCATTAAAATCTGAATCATTACACAACACACAATCTAAGATAGCCTTTCCCCAAATAGGCTCAAGCACAAGCTGCTCTAAAAAGCCATCTTGTAGGCATTCAACAAATTCCCTCTCTTGCGATCCAACACCAAACTAATTTTCCCAATCTTCTTGCATATTGAAATCCCCCATTACAATTGTGACATTACCCTTATTACATGCCTTTTCCAGCTCCCTTTGCAATCTCAACCACACATTTTGGCTACTATTTGGAGATATATGTATCTTTTAAATATATCTTTCCCATCTCACCTTAAACATATGCCTTCCAGTTTTAGACTCCCCGACACTGGGACAAAGACTGTGACTATTCACATTATCTGTGTTCCTTATGATTTTATATACCACTATAAAGTCAGCCCTCAGACTTGTAAATTCCAGGGAAAAATGTTTCTGTCTGCCCACTCTCTCTTTACAACTCAAGCCCTCCAGTCTTGATTTAAGTTTCCAACACTTGCGATTTTTTGTGAGTGCTTTAGTTTGGGTGAGTGAGTATAAGTGAGTGCAAGTAATAACATTTTGGCTGAATTGGAAATTATAAATGTTGGAGAATAGAGTCTGAGAAGAATAATACTGAGGAAATCAAATCCAGTGATGACGTGAAAGAGCATAACAAGATCAAATCAAAAAAGGTTACTATCCACAAGAGAACCTATCAAAAGAACTTTATTAGATTAATCTGAAATGCTGAAATGGACATTAACAACTATGATATGCAGTTCACTTCAACGTGACCAATTCTTATACTCTGAAAATGTTCTTCAGAAATCAATATCTGGATTTATTATCCAGAGTGGCTTTTCTCAGCTACATAATGACCTGTTACATGATATTACAGGATGCAAGCTAAGAAGGCAAAATTAGCTGAAGATATTCCTTGAGCATGTTAGTCTCTTACAATCCAATTTGCATTATTTGTGTCAGGAATATTGTATATGAGATCTCCTCAAAGGCAAATTACTCCCAACCCAATAAAATATAATGCCACACAGAAATTAATCTTAGTCTTTAATGGGAACAGGAAATAAATCATGAGAACAGTGGGTGAAGCATCTACCCTTCTCCTCCATCTTGACAGCATCAGAGCTGAACTATTTGGTTGTAAGAAACATACTGCAAGCAATCAGCTTACTGCTCATAGTAGTAGATGCATATATCTTTGTAGAATTTAAGAGGCAAGAGCCCTTAAGCTGCCACCAGCAAAAGGCTAAGTCAACAGGAGAGGATTTATGTGGTTTTCAGTTCATTTGGCTCCAATAATATGTACACTATATAGGTATCTAAGTGGCTGTATCATTCATAGGTCAATCTGAAATGATACTGTATGCAATACTCCAACTAGTCTTTCAATTTATCTGCCAATCATCCATTATTTTCCAATCAAGGGTGTCTTTTTTTGTGACAATTTTCCTAGTAAACTTTTAAAAATTATTATGCGGGTATGAAGAATCTGTAATATTAATTAGTGAACTAGAGAATGCAAGATTTCAATCAACTTCTTCATGTTAGGAGCACAAAGATACAAAATTCTAAATTTCTGACATAAAACATTGAAATTACGCTCTCAGCCAGTACCAGGGAAGAAAATGGCTTCTATACGATAAATGAATCATAATTATAAATCATCCCCATTTAAATAGGTTCATGTAATCATTGTATATTACAGAGAAAATCTTCCAATATATTTAATTTCAAAAAGTATTATTGTGTTGAGCATTGGCTTTAGTAAAGAGTTTACTAAATATTAGTCCCAGATCATAATCTCATGCGATGAATCAGCAAATAATGACAAAACTGAGGTATCATTCAGCTTATGTGAAAATTTTCCTAGAGAAGTGGACAGATGGTGCTTAAGACAGGGGATCAAAAGTTCATAGTAAAAGTGCTAAATCATAAAATGAAGTTTGAATATAGAAAGATTACAAGTAAAATTAAATAATTTGAAAATTGCAGAGCACAGATGTCCAAAAACTGATTGGGCTCAGATGTGGTACAGAGGCAAAATAGAGTGAACAGTAATCCAGAATCAAAACAGAAGAGGAACTTGGCATTTAGATAGGGTTTGAAAACATTCAGGTGAATCAAATAAAACATGAAAATATTTGAACATTAGCCAATAATCTTGAAATTGGTTTGTTGAAGAACAAGCAAGACTGGTGAAGAAGTTGACATCATTGACAGGAGTCTTAGGCTATAGGACGCTATTGAAAAGGGGTGAGAAATGGCAGATGGAATGTAACTTCAAAAATGTGAGGTGGTAAACTTTGGGGGTATGATAGAACTGGAATTAAAGCAAGTCCTCCATAATTCAAACAGATTAATTATGAAAAGAAGGAAATTAATGTGTTTACAAATTATGTCATCAAAAAGCTGCTTGTAGTTGAATAATGGTAGGAAGCCTCAGAGAAGTTCAAGAGGGCTATGAACAAATCTTGGGTTGTCAAGAGTTTGGTGAGGAAAAGGATATGGTCTCAAATATAAACTCTGATAGCCCGTGAATCAAGGCAGCAGAAATGTAGTTCTATAACAGAAGAAACAAAGAGGATGTTTCGTTTAGTATCTTGGGGAAGCCAGGAAAACTGAAGAGCCAGTTCTCAATTTTACACAAAGAAGTTCATGAGCTCCTTGCACATTGTGGGAGGTGCCAGTAGAGAAGTGAGATAATTCACTTGAAGAGGGCTGAAAGAAATATAATATAGAGTAGAAGTGGTTATGTGCAGAGCTTTAGAGAGACTTTAGCTAGAAAGAGTTACCTGAAATTAAGACATTGAAGAGGAATATTCAACAAAGTGGGATGCAATGGAGAATTTTTGGAGTCATCCTAATTCCTTCAATCTAAATAAATTTGTTTTTCTCTTCAAGCAGCTATTTGTTAATCATGCTACTGTGCACCAATGCATTCTGAATGGTGGTTAAGATAAACAAAGAATAAAAAAGTAAGAGTGAATATCGGACCACTGGAAATGATGCTGGAGAGGTAGTAGTGGGGGAGGGGCAAAGAATTATTAATAAGTATTTTGTATCAGTCTTCTTCACTGGCGGGATGCCAGAAATTCAAGAGTGTCAGGGGATAGAAGTGAGTGTAGTTGCTATTACTAAGGAGAAGATGCTTAGGAAGCTGAAAGCACTGACAGTAGGTAGGTCACCTGGACCAAGAGGTAGCTGAAGAGATTGTTGAGGCATTAGTATTGATCTTTCAAGGATCACTAGATTCTGGAATGGTTCCAGAGGACTGGAAAATTGCAAATATCACACCATTCTTTAACAAGGGAGGGAAGCAGAAGAAAGGAAATTATAGGCTAGGTACTTTGACTTCAATGGTTGGGATGGTTGGGAAGATGTTAATGTCTATTATTATGGATGAGGTTATGGAGTACATGGAGGCTCATGATAAAATAGGCCAAAATCAGCATGTTTTCCTTAAGTAGAAATCTTGCCTGACAAATCTGTTGGAATTATTTAAGGAAATAACAGGCAAACATAGGAGAGTTAGTGAATATTGTGTTCTTGGATTTTCAGGAGGCCTTTGACAAGGTGCCATACATGAGGTCGCTTAACAAGATAAGAGCCCATGGTATTACAAGAAAGAATCTAGCATGGATCGAATATTGGCTGACTGGCAGGAGGCAAGTGTGGGAATAAAGCAGGCCTTCTTTAGTTGATTGCCAGTGACTAGTGGTGTTCTGCAGGGGTTGGTGTTGGGACTGATTCTTTTCATGTTACATATCAATTATTTGGATGATGGAATTAATGGCCTTCTGACCAAGTTAGCAGATGATGCAAAGATTAGGTGGATGGGCAGGTAGTGTTGAGGAAGCAAGGAGTTTGCAGAACGATTTAGGCTGAGCAATGAGCAAGGAAGTAGCAAATGGAATATAGTCTAGGGAAGTGTATGGTCATGCACTTTGGTAGAAGGGATAAAGGTATAGACTAATTTCTAAATGGGGTAAAAATTTAAAAATCAAAGGTACAAAGGGACTTAGAAGTCCTTGTGCAGGATTCCCTGAAGCCTAACTTGCAGGTTGAGTCAGTGGTAAGGAAGGCATATGCAATGTTAGCATTCATTTTGAGAGGACTAGAATATAAAAGCAAGGATATAATGCTGAGGCTTTATAAGACATTGGTTAGACTACACTTGGAGAATTGTGAGCAGTTTTGAACCCTCATCTAAGAAAGGATGTGCTGTCATTGGAGAAGGCCCAGAGAAGGTTCACAAGAATGATTCTGCCAGTGAGGAGAGTTTGAATGCTCTGTACCTGTACTGCTGGAGTTTAGAAGAATGAGGAGGGATTTCACTGAAACCTTTCAAATATTGAAAGGCCTAGATAGAGTAGAGTCTAGGACCAGACGGAAGAGCCTCAGAACAGAGGGACATCTATTAAGACAGGTGAGGAGGAGTATCTTTAGCCGGGGGTGGTGTGTCTGTGGAACTCATTACCACAGATAGCTGTGATGGCCAAGCCATTGGGTATATTTAAAGTGGAAGATGTTATGTGCTTGGTTAGAAAGTGCATCAAAGGTTATGGGGAGAAGGCAGAAGAATGGAGTTGAGAGGGTTAATAAATCAGTCATGTTGGAATGGTGGAGCAAACTCGATGGGCTGAATGGCCTAATTCTGCTCCTATGTCTTATGGTTTATAATATTGAAGACAGAAGCTCTTCAATACACGTTTCAAACATTTCAGCACTTGGTAACATATTGTGACCCACTAAAGATTAAAAGCGAGTAATTTTACATTTTATATTATAATTAAAATTTTTCATTTTTAAGAGTGTTTCAAATCATATTATTATTTTAATTGACCACAATTCTGAAGAAAATCTCTAAAATACTTTCACCTGCTATCAGCTGAGTTGAGTCAATGATCTATCATTACTCTTACCAGCAGAAATCTGACAAAAATTTGATAGGGGGCAATGATATTCTCTTAACTATGAGAAATAACCTTTTGCATCAGGAAACAATCTGACAATCTGAGAAATGACGAACTTTGAAATTATTGAGGGAAAAAAAACAATTTATTGGTCCTCTCTGATGACATTTTCTGATTTTCAAACTTGCACAATAGTTGAGGCAAGGGAGCTCCAGATAGTTTACATATTCTTTTGATCAACTACTTTTAAAAGATTCTTCTTTCTTTGATAACCCAGATAATTTTTAAAAATTACTTCAATTTTATTCTCTTCATGAGATAAAAGCTTCAAGGGTGAGACTAATAACCCTCAGACAACTTTAGACAATGTGGACTGCCAATTAAATGAAAAAATGCCATGAAGTTGCTGTACAAGATGTTCTGTTTCTCCATGAATTGTACAAAAGTGATATCTCACTTTCTAACCATTATCCAATTGCATCAATAATATGAAATTCCTATATTTGCATGGTAGACACTGACTGACTGTCACAGTAAGGTAGAACTTGTACATTTTGTCCAAGTACCCATATTAACATGGTGATAAATAACATCCTTGTTAATATTGAATCTCAGTTCTTTTTTAGATTTTAAAAATTGTTCTTTCTCTGTAATTTTCTTTATGTCTCTACTTCCTCTCACTCATTCTTAATATAGTTTTTCTTTCCTTTTGCTATTCTGCTTTGATTTTAAATTGACTCATTATTCTAATTTATACTTTCTAGTTTAAGTTCTGTACTTTTCCTTGATCTGATTGGTAAAGGAGAAACACAGCTGCTTTCTCAGAGGGAACCATATACTTTGAACTTCTAATTTACAGAAACTGCAAGGTGGATAGTCACAGAAATTGTATCGGGCAGTTCAAGTCTAACAAATGGCAGGCACTGTTCATCCCTAACTACAATAAATAAAGGCACAATAAATTTGAGAAAATTAATACTGTTAAATATATCAGACCACAAGACCTTAAGATGTAGGACCATACTTAAGCCATTCAGCCCTTTGAGTCTACTTCACCAATCGATCATGGCTGATTTAGTATCCCTCTCATCCGCATTCTCTAGCTTTCTCCTGCTGCTAGACTTTTAACTACAACCAGGATGAGAGTGCATATCACTCTAACTACTCTGCATTGGCTTCCTGTATCTTTTAGAATTGTTTTTAAAATTATCTTCCTTGTTTGAAAACTCTCAGTAATCTGGGACCAGAGTACATTACA
The DNA here is from genome assembly GCF_963921235.1 of Mobula hypostoma. NCBI lineage: Eukaryota > Metazoa > Chordata > Chondrichthyes > Myliobatiformes > Myliobatidae > Mobula > Mobula hypostoma. Next base: position 63,436,223 of record NC_086103.1, on the reverse strand, counting down.
GAATCGCTTTTATCTTATAATCCTGCTCAAGCTATCAGGTCTTCTTCTGCCAGCCTCTTACATTTAAACTGTCTCCCTCAAAAGATAATTGACAGATCACCTGATTGAACTACGCTCCTAAACTGTGGAATTCAATACCTAAAACTAAATGAGATGCAGTATCAGTTGACACTTTTAAATGCCAGCTCAAAACCTAGGTATATAACCTTGCTTTTAATAATATATTTTTGTCTTTTATTTTCAGGTTTGCACTTTATCCCATTGTAAAGCACCTTGAACTACATGGTCTATTTGAAAATGCTCTATAAATAAATAATAAAGTCTTTAAAGTGCTTGATGATAAATAAGTTATTATTATTATTCACCTGTAACCTTTGATGCCCTTACTAATCAAGTAGGATTTGTCATCATTACATTAGATCAGCAATGAGAATTGATTTGGGATATGACAACATTATCTGAATTTTCTACAATTATTTAAGGTAGAAATAAAGAGTCACATTTTGAGTGTAGAATTTGAATGTTTTCAATCTAAAATATCAAGTTTTTTTCACAAACAAAAGAAAATCTGCAGACGCTGGAAATCCAAGCAAGACACACAAAATGCTGGAGGAACTCAGCAGGCCAGGCAGCATCTATGGAAAAGAGTACAGTCAACATTTCAGGCTGATACCCTTCATCAAGACTGGAGGAAAAGAGATGAGGAGTCAGAGAAGAAGGTGGGGGTGGGGGGGGGTAGGGAGGAAGAAATGCAAGGTGGTAGGTGATAGATGAAACCAGGAAAGGGGTGGGGGAGGGTGGAAGGTGAAGTAAAGAGCTGGCAAGTTGATTGGTGAAAGAGATACAGGGCTGGAGATAGGAGGGGGCAGAAAGCCGTGGGAAAAAGAAAAGGGAGCGGAGCACCAGAGGGAGGTGATGAGCAGGTAAGGAGATAAGGTGAGAGAGGAAAATGGGACTGGGGAGTGGTGAAAATGGAGAGGGCACTACCGGAAGTTCAAGAAATCAATGTTCATGCCATTAGGTTGGAGGCTACTCAGACGGAATATAAGATGTTGCTCTTCCAAACTGAATGTGGCTTTATCGCAAAAGTAGAGGAGACCAGGGACTGACATGTTGGAATGAAATTGAGAAGTGGAATTAAAATGGGTTGCCACTGGGAGATCCTGCTTTTTCTGGTGGATGGCATGTAGGTGCTCAGCAAAGCAGTCTCCCAATCTACATCGGGTCTCACCGATATATTGGAGGCCACACCGGGAGCATCAGATACAGTAGATGAGCCAAACAGGCACACAGGGGTAATGTCACCTCACCTGGAAGGAATGTTTGGGACCCTGAATGGTAGTGAGGGAGAAGGTGTAGGGGTACGTGTAGCACTTGTTCTGCTTGCAAGAATAAGTGCCAGGAGGGAGATCAATGGTGAAGGACGAACGGACAAGGGAGCCGTGTGGGGAGCAATCCCTGCTGAAAGCAGAAAGTTGGACAGGGTGGGAGGGAAAGATGAGCTTGAGGTGGGATCCCGTTGGAGATGGCAGAAGTTACAGAGAATTATGTGCTGGATGTGGAGTCCGGTGGAGTGGTAAGTGAAGGCGAGGAACCCTATCCCTGGTGGGGTGCCGGGAAGATGGGGTGAGGGCAGACGTGCCCGAAATGGAAGAAATGCAGTTGAGGTCAGCATTGATGGTGGAGGAAGGGAAGCCCCTTCTTTGAAGAAGGAGGACATCTTCTTCCGTCAAGAATGAAAGACCTCATCCTGAGAGCAGATGCAGTGGAGAGGGAGGAATTGAGAGGGGGGGATGGTATTTTTACAAGTAAGAGTGTGGGAAGAGTTATAGTCCAGGTAGCTGTGAGTCAGTGGGTTTATAATAGACATCAGTAGATAATAGACATCCAGAGATAGAGACAGTGAGATCAAGAAAGGGGGGGAAGTGTCAGAAATGGACCAGGTAAATTTGAGGGAAGTGTGGAAGTTGGAGGCAAAGCTGATGAAGTCGATGAGCGCCGCATGGGTGCAGGAAGCAGCACCAATGCAGTCGTCGATGTAGCATAAGAAAAATTGGAACATAGACTGTTCCACATCATCAACAAAAAGGCTAGCATAGCTGGGCCCATGCGAGTGCCCACGGCTACACTTTTTGTTTGAAGGAAATGGGAGGAGCCGAAGAAGAAATTATTGGGAGTGTGAACAAGTTCCACTAGATGGAGGAGAGTGGTGATTAAGGGGTACTGGTTGGATCTGGTATCCAGAAAGAAACGGTGAGCATTGAGGAAGGCACACAGGGATTGGACATCCATAGTGAAAATAAGATGATAGGGGCCAGGGAACTTGAAATCATTGAAAAGAACAAGTGCATGTGAAGAGTCACAGATGTAGGCGGGAAGAAACTGAACCAGGGGATAAGACCGAGTCGAAATGTGCAGATATAAGTACAGTGGGGCAGGAACAAGCAGAAACAATGGGTCTAGCTGGACATGCAGGTTTGTGGATCTTGAGTAGGAGGTAGAAAAGGGAGGTGCAGGACGAGGGAACTATGAAGTTGGTGGCAGTGGATGGGAGATCCCCAGAGTTAATAAGGTTGGTAATGGTGTGGGAGACAATGGCCTGGTGCTCTTTAGTGGGGTCCTGTTTCAGGGGTAAGTCAGAGGAGGTGTCTGACTTTAGCAAGATACTACAGCACCCACACTTATCTGCAGTTTTGATGGTGAGGTCAGAATTAGTGCAGAGAAGGTTTCTTTCCATTTCGTTAAATGCTGATGCATTTCTGGAGCAGTTTTTTTAATTACGATTTTCTCTTATTTCCTTGGTTCACTTATTTTGAGGAAAAGAACTTTCTAAGGGTAACTTCCTACTGTAAATGGTCACTGCCATGTGCTTCTGAAAATGAAACATCATACCAATGTGAAACAAATATTTATTTGTCCCAACTTAGTGGCTTAGCTGCATGTTAAAAATCATTGGGTGGAGATACATCTCTACCAAAGAAGGTATAGGGCACTCCTTTCCTCCACTAGCCTGCAGGTCACCTTTGGGTAAGGTGTAGCACTTGCTTCGGCCCCCGATCAGGGTAATGTAAAGTCATGGGAGCAGGTGGTGGGTGGCCGTATGAGCAACTGATGCATATTACAAGTCCTGATAATGCAACCACAGATGCCAAGCAGGCAATCTCTGAAGAGTATTGATAATGGTTGGGGTCAGCTGCCTTCTAAAGACACTGCCCAGAAGAAGGGAATGGCAAACCACTTCTGTAGAAAAATTTGCCAAGAATAATCATGCTCTTGGAAAACTATGATTGCCCACATCATACAACATGGCACATAATGATAATGATGATGGTGGTAAACCAATGTAATTAACTCAGATTTTTTTTTTGTTTTGTTTTGTATCTTTTTGAATTTCTAAAGGATTGGGAAAGTGTTCAATGCATAATGAAGAAGTGCATCGCTGTTTTCCCTTTGTGAACATTGATTTAATATCTGCTTTTGTCATTTCAACAATGTCATGCTCTGAAATATTCCCAAGCTCCCATTAAAATTACTAATATAATTTTGAAAAAAAGAAATAGGCAGAGGAAAGATGATGATGAACAAACCTTTTCTGCTCAATGCCAAACTTGCTCAAAAATTATAGTTTGTAGCATACTATCATTTTATTTTATTTTCTAAATTTTGTTGATTGGGAAATATTTCTATTTACACAGTGAATGCTAATAGAAATTGGATTGAGGGGCTATTGAGTTCAATGAAATTCTGAAGTTGAATTAATATCAATAGATATATAGCCATTTGCCCAGAATGCTTCTATTCAATCATGAATACAATTCTTTCATATTGTCAGTTCAATCTTTTATATTTCCAATTCTGTTATTTAATGTTATTTGTGTTTATAGATTCTAATTTAAAGATTCTTAAATAAAGACATTTAAAGATTCTAAAGTTCTCTTTTGGAAAAATATTGGAAAGACATTTTTGATATTATTTCAACAGTTCTATGTTTCGATTTAAAACCCCATCCTATTACGGCAATCTTTGGATTGCCAATGGTAGAACATAGATCTTTGTCTTCTTCAGCCTGTCGAATGATAGCTTTTGTTACTTTAATGGCGAGAAGATCTATTTTGTTGAACTGTAAGGAAACTAATCCTCCAACTACATTCCAATGGTTTTCTCAAACCATATAAAGTTTAAATTTAGAAAAAATTAGAAGTGATATTTTTGACCCTTCGGTTAAATTTGAAGAAACTTGGAAACCTTTTATGCAATACTTTCATATGATGTAATCTGACCTTTCCGAATCTTTTTTCTAAATTTAAATTATATGATGAGAGGAGCGGAGTTAACGACATTATTGAACATGTCCAATATAAGCTGTTGGTCTAGCCCTGTTTTGTTTCTTTTTTCTTGAGGTTTTTTTTCTTTTTTTCTTTTGGGTTTTTTTTGTTTATATTTTTTTTCTTTTTATTTCTTTTTTAATGTTTAATCTCATTATGAGTTTGGAAGTCTTTTATATCTATGTTACCTAAAATTCATTTTATATATGTTGATGAACATTTTTCCAATCTCTTTGTACCAACTTTGTTATTGAGTTTGTAATTTTGAAAAATTAATAAAAAGATTTAAAAAGAAAAAGTAAAGATTCTAAAGTGTGAGGATTGCTCCCATACCTGTGCATGTACAGAGTAGGTCTCCTTCTAAATTACACTATTTGAGGAGCTAAAAGTTAATGTGCGAACACAAGAACCTAGGAAACAGAAGCAGGCATGGGCCATTCAGCTTCTTGAACATGCCCCCAGTCAATAAGATCATGGCTGATCCTGTGCCTCCTAATCATTGTGCTACTTCACTTACTTTCCAAAACCTACCGATCTCAGCTTTAACTACACTCAAAGTCTTACCATGTCAAGCATCCTGAGGTGCAAAATTGTAGAGAATATGAGTGGAATTTAGTGGATAAATGTGACTCCCCCTCCTACTTTATTGAGATATTAGGTTGACTATTTGTAGGGAAGCATAGCGACTGATCAATTTCAAGACCTTAGTCTTCCTTCTGGCAAATAGTAGGTCTATGCAGAATCTCCATTGCAACTTTTCAATCGTAGTATGGTGAGGGGAGCTGGAAGCAGAAAAGGTGGAGATAACCTGAAGGGGGATATTAGATGGACCAGCAACAACTCCAGCACATTTGCTAAACCTAAACATTTTTTGAGTTTGCATGATAAATGTTCTCTCAACTTGTACCTTGACAGCAAGTGACGGGTGTCTTAATTTACACCCAAATTATCTATTAATTGTAACAAGCAGAAGTTTTGGCCATTCAACACAGGACCTACACAAGTTGCCAGCAGCTGGAAGCACAGCTGTAGAACATAAAGAAAATTAACTATTTAAGTTAAAGGTATCTCTTGTGAAACAGAAAATCTTATATACAGTGTTTAAAATGAGTGAGGAGCAAATGCCATAATCGCTAAAACAACAATGAAAGCTATAATTAATTTATCTTTTTTGCCTTTAAGGTCATACATACTGCTGACTATTGACCATTAAATTCAGTGCTTTGTAAGTGGAGGAATTACTAAATAAAACTGAATGTGTGAGCTTAGTAGTTAGCTATAGAGATGTAATCATTAACCAAGGATGCATTAGTCAGGAGTTTATGCAGTTTAATTAAGCTCCTTTGCTGTATTGGACCCTCAACCATCCCATCTGATATATTTATATGTCAATGTCTAAACCAAAAGCAGCAAAAATACCATAGCAATGGACTAAAAATAGAAATAATTTGTGCATTAAGCTCTGGTGCCGACACAGCAAGTCAGTGCACTACCTGGTGCAGCAGTAATCCAGGCAAACCAGAAGATCACAGCTTTGATTCCCAAGCTGTGCTAAATTAGCTGATCTCAGTCAGAATAACAGATGGGCACTAAAACAGGTCTCAGCAGCCCAGGAGTGGAAAGCAAAAGTATTACTCTTGATTCCTCATCCACAACTGCTCTAGAGTGACCTCTACTGGAAAGAAATAAAAAGAAAAACGGCTGAAACGCCAGGGCAATCCGATCCATGAAGAGAGAAACTGAAGAAATAGAGGTGAATGAACCTTCATCCTGATTGAAGAGCTATAAAGATGTAATATGGAAATTAGATGCAAGGCAGAAGGACAAAAGAGAAAGACTGTGATAAAGGCTAAGAATGTTGAAAGATATGGTGCAGGTAAAGAAATAAAAGAAGGGTTCAGAGGAGATGCAAATACCAAGAGCAGAGCAATTGTCATCATAGATATCATGATTATGAACTGAAGTTACAAAATGCAATGAGGAGACTGTAAAGTTGGGAAATGTCCAATTAAGTGGTGTTCCTCAAGCTCGCATTGTATTTAGTTAGAACAGTGATGATAAAAAGAAGTCAAAATAGGAATATGGCAGTGAATTAAAATGGCAAGTGACCTGCGGTTTGCACACTGAACAGCAAACTAACTCCTAATTGGCAATTTATAGAAAAGACTATACTGCATGCAGTGAATACAGTGCTTGAAGAAATACAAGTTAAATGCTGTTTTGCCTGGAACAACTGTGTGGGGCCTTGAGGTGGGAAAAGAGAGGAAATCAGTGCAAAGTCAGAATTTCCTTTTCTTCCACAAGAGGGTTTCCATGGCATTGGAGAGATGATGGGGCAGTGGACTGGGATATCACAGACTGTTTGAAATGCTAATATAGGAGGAAGGAGACTACTGCGTTCTGATTGAAGTGGCAAAAATGACGATCCATTGAACACAGATCTGCTGGGTTGGAAGATAATTGTAGGGAACCCCAATGGGCACTGGAAGGAGGGGAGAGCAGAGGGCTAGGAAGTGGAATGTGAAGGTCCCTATCAACCAGAGTGAAAACAACAGTCACTGACTGAGATAAAAGGCAACTATATGGGAAGCAAAAGTGTAATAACTGGCATCACTGAAATGCATTTAATGGAGAGGGAAAACTTGAGTGAATGGAGGAAATTAGTTACAGAAAGTGAAGCAACACACAAAGCAGCACCTGTGCAGCACAATGGACAAATGGTGTTTCGGGTTGAGATCCTTCATCTGAACCCTCCCGAGATGCTACCTGACCTGCTGTGATCCATTATTGCTTCATGTGCTGCTCCAGATTCCAGCGTCCTCAGCCCCTCATGTGTTTACAATTACAGAACGTGGACTGGCTGGAAGTGTAGCGATGGTGTGAGTGAGTTAATTGTTCAAGTCAGTAGACAGCCTTTCTCTAAATTGGAAATGTGGAAGTGTGTAAAGTAAGCAAAATCTTGCAAGCACACCAAGGTAAGGGCAAAAGGAAATTGGACACGAATTTCAAACATTATACAGTTCAGAACAAAATAAATGCTACCAGTACAGACTGATGCACTTGAACTAAAAGACATAAGAGGCAACTTGAGAGTGGACGAAGTAAGTTCCATATATCCTGCAAAAGAAAAGCCAGAGACACATATAGGATGCTGGGGTAGCTTTTTTTTTAAATTAGAGAATGTGGGTGATGTCAAGGGAGATGTTTAACTGGACTGTTGGTGAGTACATGCAGATTAGACCTGTTTTCAAGATGCAAATGTTATGTTCAAAAGTTCAAAGGTCAAAGTAAATTAAGTATCAAAGTACATACAGTATTTGTTCGAATTTTCTTGCAGATAATCATAGTAGAACAAGGAAATACAATAGAATCAATAAAAAACTAGACACAAAGGCTGACAAACAACGAATGTGCAAAACTGTGCCAATAAAAAAGCAAATAATAATAAGTAAATAAATAATATGGAAAACATGAGGATTATGTGAGATTTTTGTCATACTGAGTTAACTTTGATACCCTGTTTTGCAAACTGTTTGTAGAATAATGGCTAGAAACTTAGATACTGCAGCAGTGGATGGTGTCTGTTGATGAAGATTGCATCTGGAGGTGTCTGTGAGGGCGATGTTCTATTGGAAAAGTACCACCTGGAGAGAAACCAGAGTTAAGTACTAGGGATTTAATTTCTGCATCTTTAAAAGGCAGATACTGTATGGCTCCATACCACAGATATTTTAAAGTTGATTTTCTTTACTTGCAATAAGTATTAGAATGCTAACGTGACGGGCCTATGCCACGATTCATCTTCATAGCCACGAAAGCGTATACATTTCCAGCACCAATAATTCTACCGTGCTCAAGTTTCACAAACACTGGCCTTTTAACAGTACACAGGATCAGTGCCGCTGTCAGTTGTCGAATTAAACATTTAATTACACGACATTCAGTTGTACATTCGCTATCGGTATCAGAATTGCTCAGCCCTCTAGTCAAAACAGTCTCAAACATCAGAAAACATGAAATCGCCGTGCGATTGGCTTTTGAGCTTCTAAGCCATGTTTGTTTCTTGGTTTAACAGGATGCGTGGTGATTGCAGATTCAGGTTAGGATGACACAGGCACACAGTGACTTTTTTTTAAAAAGAGCTAGTTTTGAGGTAAGCAAATAAATCATACATGACGCAGTTCCAAGCTTCCACACGTGTGCATAGCACCCAATCAAACAGCACACAATGAACAATTTCCACGTAGTATTATTTGTTTGCTTCGATATATTATTACAAGAAGCGAAGGCGAGAAGTAGAGATATTAATTATCGAAAGAGTTATGATTGAAAACATAGACTGAAGGGCAACTAAAAGCATTTTGATAATATATACTATATTATATATACGAACAATGATTATCGGATATCAAATGGATGCTTGGAACTGGTGCGATAACATCCTGATATCGGAATGAGCACAGAAACCACGTCACATAAAGATGTGCAGTTCATTTACTGTTTAACAAATGGGCAGAATGGTTTCTACAATCCGACAACACAATCCATCCGCACCTTGACAAGTTAAAGTAATGAGAATTTTCAGCGGGAAAAAAATCTATATACTAGCTATATCCTCACATTTAGTGTATTATGTGTACCATTACGAGTTGTACAGTAACGTTATAACCATTAGTAAATACTTATATTTTGAGTACAATGTGTTAAAACTTTGGAAAAAAGTACTGTAAAGCCTTTTTCACATTAACATTGTAGTACTAGTACTATTCGCATGTTTTTTCCCCCTCTGCATAAGAATTTGTTATTATTGGAGTGTATGGGAACAGCCAGCCAAACCAAATAATAAACAAGTTCCTATCTTCAATATAGAATATATTCGAGTATTCGTTACTTAGTTGTATATCTGATTTTTATAAATATTAATCTTAGAATTAAGATTACTTAGTTGTAGGAGTGTTCGAATAAAAAGAAAATAAAAGTGTGTAACTCCATTTCATCAAGGGCATAGGGGTTATCAGAAACCCAATTAAAGGCTTCAGTTATTTATAATCCGATTTCTGCCCACAAACAATACAAGCCCTATTCCACAGCGATTGACATCGCTTGAACAGGGCTCTATTCAAGTATTCCGGACAATATTTTGATATATGGCTGGTATGATGGGACCGAAGCACTGAATAAGTCATCCCAGTCCCTCACTGGGCAGTTCCTAAAGATAATCATCTATCCAGGAGAAACTAGACGCAGAAGACACCCGCAACGTTTAATTCAGCTAACTCCTCATCAATGAATCTGGGGGAAAGAACGATCCTGTTAAATATAACTTGTTTCAAGTAACTACAGAAAGCAGTGCATTGCAAATGGTGGATGCTAGGTGAACCACGTGTAATAAATTTGATACCAACTCGCAAGTACAGTATGTTGCCTCTTGGGTGAAAAGCGGCACCTCCCTGGTATTCGTCTGTAAACCGTCAGGTGTGTTGGCCATTTTGAGTGACAGGAATTATTTTTTCCAGCGACACATCAGTTTCATATTCTCCATTGCTGGACAGGAGACTGACCGCCCCATGTTGGGAGACTGGGGAAAGCTTTATGCAGCGGTTGGGATCCACTGGATTTTCCTGAGTGCACGGGACCGAATGGGGGATCAGGTAGACGCTGTTCTCCACTTTATCTAGGGAGCCACCGGGGTTGTAGGCGGACACACCGTTGTGGATGGTGACCGTCTCCACCGCGTCGCTGTTACAGAAAGCGTCGCAGCCCAACAGGTTGGAGAAAGCCTTGCGGAAATCCGCGTTGAAGGCGTAGATGATGGGGTTGAGGGAGGAGTTGGCCCAACCGAACCAGACAAACACATCGAAAGTGCTGCCACTGACGCACGGCAGATGCGCCGCCTTGCTGTTGGCGTGGGCTTGGGTCCCGCAAAAGGGCACGATGCAATTCAGAATAAAGAATGGTAGCCAGCAGCAAACGAAGACCCCCATGATGACTGACAAGGTCTTGAGAACTTTGGTCTCTCGTTTGAAGGACATTTTGAAAGAGCTCTCGGGCTGTTGGATGTCCGCGTTGCTGCCGCTGCTCCTGCTGCTCTGGCAGTTCTTGGCGTGCACGGCGGCTCTCTCCAGTGCCGAGATGCGCCGAATCTGCTTCTGGGCGATCCGGTATATTCTGGTGTAGGTGACGATCATAATGGCCACGGGGATGTAGAAGCTGATCAGGGACGAAGAGATTGCATAGGTCCTGTTCAGGCTGGAGTCACAGTTCTCCCCTGGATATTGAGAATTGTTGTAATCCAATACTATGGTGCGCTTAGCCTTGTGCCAATTCAACTGCACTGGTATAAAAGAGATCAGGATGGAGAGGGTCCAGGCCACACTGATCATCACAAAAGCCACGTTAGGTGTCATCTTGCGCTCGTAGCGGAATGGGCTGGAGATAGCCCAGTATCGGTCCACGCTAATGATACAAAGATTCAGGATGGAGGCTGTGGAACACATTATATCAAAAGCTACCCAGATGTTACAGAAAGATCCAAAGGGCCAAAACCCCGCGATCTCGCTCACCGCCTTCCAAGGCATCACCAAGACGGCCACCAAAAGGTCGGATACAGCCAATGAGATCACGAAGAAATTGGTAACTTTCGATCGGAGATGGCGAAATCTGATCACGGCCGCACAGACCAGAGTGTTCCCCAGGAGCGTGGAAAGTATCAACAAGGAGAGGAAACAGCCCGTAAGCACGCGAAACGATGAGTCCTTCTCAGTATCCTTCGAGCCCCCATCCATGGTGGTCGTGTTCAGCCTCATAGTTCCAAGGAGGGAGGACCCCTCGTTCATTTGCCCAACTGTGATCGGCTTTCGCAACTAAACCTAACAAATGTGATCATGTCGAAAAATGTCCTTTCATACTTCTAACAAAAAAAGACCTACCTTCAAACCATCCCCACGGTGGCTCCGTCCACTATTAGTCAACGTATTTTATTCGGATTTAGTTTTATTTTAAAATCCATAATCGTAACGTGCAGCAACATTTCTTCCCCGTTGGTGGCCCGAGGGAAAGAAGTAACTGTGACTATTACGTCGTTCCCAGGTGCAAGAGTCCAGAATTCTGCAGAAAAGAATACCCCCTATATATTGCATACTAACACGGTATTGTTCCCTTGTAAGCGTCCATATTTATTCTTCTTCTCTTGTACCCTACGGAGCGTATAAATCTAATTTAGTAGTGGTGCGAGATTCTTTGCAGCTTTCAAAGCTTCTGTCTCAGAACTTCTCAATTTAGATTCCCCTCGCCTCCAGCGTTAAAAGTCCACATACTCTGCGCTCTGCCATTCACTCGACTTTCCTTAGAAACATCAAAAGATCAGAAATCAAATGTAACCTTTAGATAATCATAAAATGGCATGAATTTCGTCCAGACAACAATCCGCTTCGATTCGCACCACATCTGTGATCACTGGTAGGTCTACACCCAACAACTGCTATAATAAGATAAAAGCAGATAATGCTCGGGACACACGGCAAGTCGGACAGCCTCTATGCAGAAAGGAAGGCAGGGTTAATGTTTCACGGTGACAATCCTATGTCAGAAAAGATTTCCGATGTGCTGAAGATGTTGGTTTGTAATGAAGCGTTTGCACGTTGTTTAAAGATAATACTCACTCCATCTCCACCACATCCCAAATCTGAGACAACTTTATGCAGGAAGTCTTCTCAACAGAAGTTGTTTGTTGGGGAATGTACAATCCGCGGTGATTCGGTTAATCCCTCTGTCAGTGCCTCTCATCTCACCATTCGGGATGTGCGCCTTTAATCCTTACAATGTAGCTTTGATCCGACACACCGATGTTTTCCTAGGCTGCGTTTGCACAGGAAGCAAAATAGTGAAGTACTCCAACCTACGTAAAAACACTTCGTACTCTTCTGTCCCTTCTCTCCCGAGAGGGTGTCTGTTGACCATGTATTAAGCACTATCGTATAAACTCGTTTTAAAGCGAAAATACACGGTCGTCGCGGTTTTCACGTCCATGTCGAGGAAAATACAGCTCCCAGTGACATTCTGTAATTACGTCGAGGAGCACACACACAACCAAGCACTGACACCAGAAATCTTCATCACAGTCAAGTCGCCGGCTTTGGTGCATGTGTCGTCATTCACAAAATGTGGCGACTCGTAGTAGCTCTTCCGACCTCTTTTTATCTATTTTCCGAGTTCCGTCGATAATGAATGACCTAAGATCGGGATTACCGGACGCGATCTTGTTGCGCCATCAAGCGGTTTATGGACAATGTTCTCGAAGGCAAAGTGGCGTTTCTGGTCGGGGACTATGTATAAACGTTGAAGTTCATTGGCTCTTACAACCAGCGAGGTGGCAAGAGGGTCACTGAACAAACCCCTGTCGGTCAAGAGGAGGGCAATAGCTGTTTATTCCCCTCCATAGATATTACCCGACTTCCTCCAGCATTCTGTGTGTGTTCCTCAAGATTTCCAGCATCTGCAGAATCTCTTGTGATTATGAAGGCAACAGCTTAACCATGTAAGCAAATACTCCGGAATACAAGTAGGTACGGCAAACGCAATTGCTTTTACTTTTACAAAGTTCGAGTGACTACATTTCCTTTGTCACGGCATCAGTGATGTGGCGAGATGACCTTATTTTTCCTAGATTCGTTATATACAGTTGGGGAACAGTTTGTAAAGTAGCTTTCGCTTGAAATTTCCGTACCAAGCTTAATATGCACCGACTACTTTACAAGTCGTCGGCTCCGGCCAGTCTATGATAAAGCCAGAAATTCAGGGCGCACAAGCAGGTCAAACAGCATCGATGAAAATGGAAACCAAGTTAACGTTTAAGATCACAAAGCCTTCGTCTGAATTCCAACTTGTATTTCGTTTTCTTTCACGTGCAAGAAAATGCTGTGATTAAAAGAGCAGTCCTTTCATAAAGCGTTTTAGTTTAGAGTCTCAAGAATTTGATGTTTTGTTATAACTTACACTATTGTTTTGTATTTCTGATTAACGAAATATATTTGCTGTGTCTATTTTCTATGAAAAACATGCACCTTTAAGGACAGTCTGCCCAAATTGATTGTCCCATTCCAGAGGTTGAGAGAGAGAATCACGGGTTGCGAGATTGCCTGGACCATATTGTGAATTGTGCAATCACGGCTCATAACTGCATTTGTTTGGTTTAATTCAAATGAAGTTTTTAATTTATTTTTATAATATTTCTAATTCTAAGTACCACAAGGGCAAGAAACACAAGATTTCACCCCCCCCCCAAGTGAATACTGTATTGCAAGTCCGCCACCACACTACATTATTTATAAGGACGAGGTGTTTATATATTGATAATTTTGGGGATAACAAGTTTTATGATTTATTCTTTTGCCAATAACCTTGGAATTTTCTTATCCAGAAAAATAATTATTATAGGTTAGCAACAATTTCAGTTTATTTGACAGATTTTAAATCTATTGTTATAAAAAAATAACATGCATAATTTATCTGATTAGAGGTAAGCGATTTCAAAATTATATCCTGCAACAAATACTAGTAATAGTAACACAAACAGCCTTTTCACATGATAAACTCCATTGATGATTTTTAATTTCTAGGTTTTGTTTTATTTTGAACCAAAATTAAAAATAAGACTTTGTAATTTGATACTAACACAAATTGAATATTCTTCTACTTTTGCAAACTCATAGGATTAAAATAATATGAAAAATTTATTTTGCCTTGCTTTGGGGGCTCATCTTTTTTCTCTCAACAATTTTTTAATATGTACGGGTTATTACTGAAATCTATTTATGATATAATCATGAAAAATGCAGCAGCTGTATATTTTTTGCCTTTAAATTAATTTGATATTGGTGCTTAATATGTGCATTAACAGTAAGGCGGGCATCTTATGCCCACCATTAACTGCCCTGAGAAAATTGAAGGATTTCTTTGCCTTGTTGTTCAGAATATAAAAGGAGAAGGGTCAAGAAGATACCTCTTCAACATTAAAGGATTTCATTTTATGGACAGAGCTTCTTTAAAATCAAAGATGATGCAACTCCTTCTGTGGAAAACAAAATAGTGATCAAATATCTTTTCTACAGGGAGAATAAGAATGAATAGACAAGGAAGTAAAATTTGAGGTTTTAGTGCAAAAGAAAGGGAATGCTGGAAATACTCAGCAGATCAAAAATCATTTTCTGATAAAGCAATGAGTTTGTTTCCATCTCCACAAATGCAACCTGACCTGTTGAGGTATATCAATATTTTTTTTAAATTTCCAGATTTTAAGTACCTTTTTTTGCTTTAAGCTTTTTAGTAGGATTGTTAAAATTGACCCAGAGATGTGGAAATGAAAGGGTTATGAGGATGAGCATTAATGGATCACAAAATAAGGAAATGCACTGTCCAGGGACAAAGGGTTTGATTGTAAGGCTGGAAGAGACTGTGGAGATAGTGGAGCAACTCTGGAATGCACTTTGGTTTTGCGCTGGAACCTTGTGAAAGTAACAGCAGAGAGAATGAAAAGCTGGTGGGAAATGAGATGAACAGCTGATTTTGTGTAAGTATTGGAATAATTGAGGCATGAGAGATGAGGCAAAATCAGACAAGACTGATGGGTTTTCTTCAATGGTCCCTCAAACAATCTTCTACTGAGAGCCTGGGATCCAGCTCATTTGTAAGGGCAAGGGCAGCTCAGGGCGTTTCTCACTACGTGGCCAACTGGTCTGACAATACAACTTTCACACAGAGTAAGGTCCTGCCCCAAGCTGTCAAATCTTCCATCAGAATTGATTGTTGGTGAAGCTTTTAAACTAACTTAATGAAATGAAATAAAATAGAAACATCTACTTACCTTTCCACTGTAACTGTTTGCTGTACTTGCAACCAGTTAATCTGATGTAGGTTCAGTGAGTAGATTTACCAGCCTGCCTGCTGTGTCAACATGTTTAAATAGCCCCACTATGCTCTGTGTGGGTATCAGTGGAAGATTTTCAACACTATTTCAATACGCAGGTAAATTGGGAAAATTAGGTTGATGCTGCATCCCAAGAGAGGGAATTTGTAAAATACTAATGAGATGGCTTTTTCGAGTAGTTTGTGGTTGAGCACACAAGAGGAAAAGCAATTCTGGATTGGATGTTGTGCAATGAACCAGATTTGATTAGGGAGCTTAAGGTAAAGAACCCTAAGGAGGCAGTGATCATAATATGATAGAAATTAACACTGCAGTGTGAGTGGGAGAAGATAAAGTTAGATGTATCAGTATTACAATAGAGTAAAGGGAATTACAGAGGCATGAGAGATGATCTGACCAAAGTTGATTGGATGAGGACACTAACAGGGATAATGGCATAACAGCAGTGGCTGGACTTTCTGGGAAATCTTGCCTGGCAAATCTATTGGAAGTCTTTGAGGAAGTAACAAGCAGGATAGACAAAGGAGAGTCAGTGGATGATGTTTACTTAGACTTTCAGAAGGCCTTTGACAAGGTGCCACACATGAGGCTGCTTAACAAGATAAGAGCCAGTGCTATTACAGGAAAGATACGAGTATGGACAGAAGATTGACTGACTGGCAGGAGTCAAAGAGTGGGAATAAAGGGGGACTTTTCTGGTTGGCTGCTCGTGACTATTGGTGCTCCGTAGTGGTCAATGTTGGGACTGCTTCATTTCATGTTATATGTCAATAATTTGAATGATAGAATTAATGGTTTTCTGACCAAGTTTGTAGATGCTATGAAGATAGGTGGAGGGGCAGGTAATGTTGAGGAAGCAAGTAGTCTTCAGAAGGACTTAGTCAGATTAGGAGAACAGGAAAAGGACTGACAAATGGTATACAGTGTCAGTAAGTGCATGATCATGCACTTTGATGGAAGGAATAAAGGTGTAGACTATTTTCTAAATGGAGAATTCAAAAATCAAAGGCCATCCTAATAGAGTTGGGTGCCCTTGTACATGATTCCCTGATGGTTATAATACAAGTTGAGTCAGTAGAAAGAAAGGTAAATGCAATGTTAGCATTCATTTTGAGGGCGCTAGAATATAAGAGCAACAAGTCATGTTGAGGCTTTATAAGACATTGATCAGAGTGCATTTGGAGTATTGTGAGCAGTTTTGGGCCCCTTTTCTAAGAAAAGATGTGCTGGCATTGAAAAGGGTCAAAAGGTGGCTCATGAGAATGATTCTGGTTATGAAAGGGTTAACATGCTATATGAAGAGTGTTTTATGGCTCCAGACCTGTATTCATTGGAGTTTAGAAGAATGGGGAGGGGGTGATCTCTTTGAAACCTATTGAATATTGAAATGCCTAGATTGAGTATATATGGAGAGGATATTTCCTATGGTGGGTGAGTCTAGGACCAGAGGGCACAGCCTCTATTCTGAGGGATATCCATTTAGAACAGATATGAGGAGGAATTTTTTTTTTGACAGAGCATAGTAAATCTGTGGAATTCATTGCCACTGACAGCTGTGGAGGCCAAATAATTGAGTATATTTAAAGCAGAGGTTGATAGGCTCTTGAATAGTCAGGGTGTTAAAGATTATGGGGAGAAGGCAAGAAAATGGGATTGAAAGGGATAATAAATCAGCCATGTTGGAATGGTGGATCAGACTCATAGTCATAGTCATACTTTATTGATCCCGGGGGAAATTGGTTTTTGTTACAGTTGCACCATAAATAATTAAATAGTAATAAATCCATAAATAATTAAATAGTAATATGTAAATTATGCCAGGAAATAAGTCCAGGACCAGCCTATTGGCTCAGGGTGTCTGATCCTCCAAGGGAGGAGTTGTAAAGTTTGATGGCCACAGATAGGAATGACTTCCTATGACGCTCTGTGTTGCATCCCGGTGGAATGAGTCTCTGGCTGAATGTACTCCTGTGCCCAACCAGTACATTATGTAGTGGATGGGAGACATTGTCCAAGATGGCATGCAACTTGGACAGCATCCTCTTTTCAGACACCAAATGACCTAAATCTGCTCCTATATCATATGGTCTAATACAGTGTGATACAATTTTTGAGTCATAAGGCAGGATTTACTCTTAACTTCTGTGCCGAACTGCAGTGCTACCAGGACAACTGAGAGGAAACTCTAATCTTTTGGGCTGCCTTACTTTGTATTGTATGCTTCAATAGTGTTATTTGTGATGATATCATAAGTTATATCTTCTTCAATATGACCATCAATACTAATTACATATTTTCATCTAGCAACATTGATATAAAGTCACTTTATTACCTAATTTTTTTGTGGATTGCAACCACTTTAATTAAGGATGGTGCCAGGAAAAATATTAATGCACCAAAATAAGTCCTTAAGTGGAAGTAATTGGGTTGAAAATTTTGGCACTGAAATCATTTGAATCTTATAATAGGTCTCAATCAATGAACATCACCAACTTCACCATTTCCAGGCAACTAGACCACAAGAGAAGGTGGAAATAGAACCAGGAGCTAACTGAAGCTATTCTGGAGTTGCACAAGATCACATTCAAATCATCTAAAAGGAAAAATCCATGATATTTTAAGTAAATTGGCTCAAAATTTGATAAGCAAAGTGATAGTGTACTGTTGAAAATTTTACCCAACTCATAATTATTGAATTCTGTAACCCAGAGTCTTTATTCACCTTTTTTTTTTTGAAAAAGCCCGATCTTCATGTAAGGATGAACTTATATTTTTTTGAATGCTCTGAAAGGTCTTAGTTGCCCACTATACCAAGAACAGGAATGTCAGCCAACATTGATTCACTAGAATAAATGCTGGGATGAGAAACTACAAATGTAAGAAATTGGAGATGCTGGTACTATTTCCATTGCAACAAACAAGGTAACAAGTATGGTACTATGCATGATCACAGCAAATTCAAATAAGTTGGTAAGGAGAGATAGATTGTTGCCATAACGGTTACGAATATTCTCAAAAATGTTATCATTTTTGTCATCCTCAATATTCAAAGTATTCCCTCACATTTGCTGTAAATAAGCTACACTCTCCACTCAATTTTCTGATGGACCTGAAGCACACCCAACACTAAAATAATATAATTAGAAAATCTTTTGCAATTCTCTTTCTACATATTTTCTCCCTTTACATCCCAAGGCAGCTCAGGCAGAATCAACATGAATCTGTGAAATATGGTAGAGTTTTCTGAGTTTCTAAGAAACAGGATAGAAATGGGAACACAAAATCTGTATACTGTTTGGCTCCCTTTGCCTAAAAAATGATTTTGCAGCATTGGAAACATTTCAAAGGAGATTTGCCAAGCTAATTTTTGGGATGAGAGGCTTATCCTTTCAAGAGGACATAGAAAGTTTGCGTCCAGATCCTTTGGAGTTTAGAAGAATGGGTGGTGATCCTAGGAGGCTCAACAGGGTAGATACTTGCACCAGCGAGAGGATTGCAAATAAGTGGCCATCGCTACAAAAGGGAAGGATCAGTCATTTAAAACTGAGGTATGTAGAAATTTCTTCCCTCTGAAGGTAGTTGGATCAATGAAAACCTCTGTCCCTGACAGTGATGAAAGCTGAATTATTAGATATATTCAAGATGAAGACTGATAGATATATAAAAGCAAAATATTCCTGCAGGCAGATTTACTAGAGCTGTTGGGAGTGGTTTAAACTATGGCATGGGGATGGGAACCTTTATGATAGAGCTGAGGATGAGCCAGCAGATTTACAAGTAGATGATGAGTGTAACATGAATATAAGGAAGGAAGGACAAGCCAATGATTAGGTACAAATGCAGACAGAGCAAAGAGTTAAATTGTACCACAGAAGCAAATTCAAAAGGACAAAGAATGCAGGACTGAAGGTGCTGTGTTTAAATGCGTGTAGCATTTGGAATGAGGTGGATGAACTCATAGCACAACTAGAGATTGGTTGGTATGACACTGTGAGCATCACTGAATCATTGCTGAAAGAAGGCCATAATCGGGAACTTAATATCAAAGGATATTTTTGTATTGAAAGGACAGGCAAGAATGCATAGGCGGGGATGTGGCTCTGTTGGTAAGAGATGGAATTACATCCTTAGAAAGAGGTGACATAGGGTCAGAGCATGTAGAATCTTTGTGTGTGGAGTTCAGAAACTGTAAGCGTAAAAAAAACATTAAGGGAATCATATATAGGCCTCCAAATAGTAGGCATGATGTGGGATTAAGATTGCAAAGGAAGCTGGAAAAGGCATGTAATAAAGGTTATGACATAATTGTAATGGGGTACTTCAATATGCAAGGGGATTGGGAAAATCAGGTTGGTGTCAGATCACAAAAGAGGGAATTTGTTGAAGGCCTGTGAGATGACTTTTTAGAGCAGCTTGTGCTTGAGCCTACTCAGGGAAAGACT
This sequence comes from Mobula hypostoma, assembly GCF_963921235.1. Taxonomy (NCBI): domain Eukaryota; kingdom Metazoa; phylum Chordata; class Chondrichthyes; order Myliobatiformes; family Myliobatidae; genus Mobula; species Mobula hypostoma. Next base: position 63,416,532 of record NC_086103.1, on the reverse strand, counting down.
ATCTTAGATTGGGTGCTGTGTAAGAACCCAGATCTTATTAGGAAGCTTAACATAAAGGAACCCTTAGAAGGCAGTGATCATAATATGATTAAATTCATACTGCAATTTGAGAGGGAGAAGCATAACCCAAAGGTATCAGTATCACAATGGAATAAAGGGAATTACAGAGGCATGACAGAGGAGATTGCCCAGGTGGATTGGTGAAGGATACTAGCAAGGATGATGGAAGAGAAGAGATGGCTAAAGTTTCTGGGAATGGTTCACAAAGCACAGGATAGATAAGCCCCACAGAGGAAGAAATTCTTAAAAGGCAGGGCTAGGCAACCGTGGCTGACAAAGGAAATTAAGGACTGCATAAAAGCCAAGGATAGGACATATAAGGTAGCAAAAGTGAGTGGGGAGTTGGATGATTGGGAAGTTTTTAAAATCGAACAAAAGGCAACTAAAAAGGCTATAAGAAGGGAAAAGATGAAATATGAGGGCAGACTAGCCAGTAATATAAAGCGGGATACCAAAAGTTTTTCCAAATTTATAAATAGTGAAAGGGAGGTGAGGATTGATATTGGACCAATGGAAAATGATACTGGTGAGGTAGTAATGGGGTACAAAGAAATGGCAGATGAACTTAATTGGTACTTTGCATGTGTCTTCACTGTGGAAGACACCAGCAGTGTGCCAGAGGTCCGTGAGTATCAGGGAGCAGGAATGAGTGTCATTGCTATTAAGAGAGGTTGCTGAAGAGATAATGGATACATTGGTCATGATCTTTAAAGAATCACTTGATTCTGGCATAGTCCCAGAGGACTGGAAGATTGCAAATGTCACGCCACTCTTTAAGAAGGGAGGAATGCAAAAGAAAGAAAATTATACAGTAGGCCAGTTAGCCTAACCTCAATAGTTGGGAAAGTATTGGAGTCTATTACTAAGGATGAGGCTTTGCGGTACTTGGAGACTAATGATAAAATAAGTCAAAGTCAGCATGGTTTGTGTAAAGGGAAATAATGCCTGACAATTCTGTTAGAGTTCTTCGAGGAAGTTACAAGCATGTTGAACAAAGGAGAGGCAGTGGATGTAATTGGATTTTCAGAAGGCGTTTGATAAGGTGCCATACATGAGGGTGTTTAACAAGATAAAATCCTATAGCATTACAGGAAAGATATGGCATGGATAGACGAATGGCTGACAGGCAGGAGGCAGTGAGTGGAAATAATAGGGGGCTTCTCTGGTTGGCTGCCGGTGACTAGTGGTGTTCCTCAGGGGTCAGTATTGGGACCACTTCTTTTCACATTGTTTGTCAATGATTTGGATAATAGAATTGATGTCTTTGTGGCAAAGGCTGTGGATGAAACAAGGATAGGTGGATGGGTAGTTAATACTGAGGAAGCAATGCATTTGCAGCAGGACTTAGACAAATTGGAAGAATGGGCAAAAGGTGGCAGATGGAATACAGTGTTGGGAAACGTATGATAGTGCATTTGGGTAAAAGGAACAATAATGCAGTCTATTATATAAATGGGGAGAAGGTTCAAACATCAGAGGTGCAAAGGGATTTAGGAGTCCTCATGCAAGACTCCCAGAAGGTTAAGTTACAGGTTTAGTCTGTGGTAAAGAAGGCAAGTGCAATGTTGGGATTTATTTCAATGGGAATAGAATAAAAAGCAGTGAGATAATGCTGAGTCTTTATAAGACACTAATCAGGCCGCACTTAGAGTATTTTCAACAGTTTTGGGTCCCATATCTCAGAAAGGATGTGTTGTCATTGGAGAGAATCCAGAGGAGGTTCACGAGGGTGATTCCAGGAATGAAGGGGTTAACATATGAGGAGCATTGGCTGCTTAGGGGCTGTACTCACTGGAAGTTCAAAGAATGCGGGGAGAACTCATTGAAACCAACCAAATATTGAAAGGACTAGATAGGGTGGAGAGGATGTTTCCTCTGGTGGGGGTGTCCAGAACTAGAGGGTACAGCCTCAAAATTGAGGGGTGACCTTTTAGAACAGAGGTAAGCATTGTTTTGGGCAGAGTGTAGTGAACTTGTGGAATGCACTGCCACAGACTGTTGTGGAGGCCAGGTCCATGGCTATATTTAAGGCAGAAGTCGGACTTTTCCTGATCAGTCATGGCATCAAAGGATACGGCGAGAAGGCAGGTGTATGGAGTTGAGTGGGATCTGGGATCAGCCTTGATGGAATGGCAGTGCTGACTCAATAGGTTGACTGGCCTAATTCTACTCCTATGTCTTATGGTCTACGGTCTTATGGAAATAAGGATTAAGATGAACTGGCACTTGAGGTGTTTCAAGCAGCAGTAAATCAAGGCAACTGAACTTGCTTTGTTGTCTAGAAGCCGTTTTGCCACTCATCTGGCAGGCTTCTTCAGTACTGATCCATGGTGGGTAGTTTTCCAGCGTATAAACTCTGTGAGTTATTTAAAGGTATAGCAATCATCTGAAGATCATTAAGAGTCATAGAGGTAACAAAAGGGTCTCTTACTCTTATTTTTGCATGAACTGAGGTGTGAACTGTTGTGGAGCTGCTGGGGTAGAGATGTTAGGACTTCATTGTAAGTAGCTGAAAGGTGCTGCCATACCCCAACCCCTCTGTTTAGAGATGACCAATTTTGAGACACCAGTTTGACAAAGATGGCTTCTTTAATCCCTCTTTCAAACCACCTGACCTCCCCATCCAAAATGTGCTCATTGTTATCATCAAAGTGGTATCCCTTGTCCTTTAGGTGTAGACAGATAATCGACTCTTGCCCTGAGGTGTTAGTCGTCCTATTTTGGGCCAACCATTTATGAAGTGGTTGTTTTGTCTCACCGATATACATATCTGTGCAGTTCTCATTGATGATAACAATGTGCACATAACAACACAGCAAGTCCAGTTGCCTTGATTTACAACTGCTTGATATACAATGACCTGGATGAATGAGAACCTTTATAGATATTAAGAGGTGTTGATCAACCATGGCCACATCGAATAGTAGGACAGGTATTAGGAACCTGATGGTGCACTCTGGCTTTTTTGAGTTCTTGTATGATACGTTTTGGATTTTCAGAAGACTTTCAATAAGATGTCAGACAAAATTAGAGCACATGGCATTGGGATAACATGTTGGAGTGGACTGAATATTGATTTAGACAAACAATGCAGATTAGGAACATACTGCTCATCTTTAGGTTGAAAAGCTACGTATGATTAGTGTGGTGCCACAGAGACTGGTGTTGAGGCCCCACTATTTGCAATCTGTATCAATTGTTTAATGATGCATTATGGCCTCGTATGGGAACACCAATATCTTTGAGAGGAAAATCCTACAAAAACTAGTGGAATTGGTCCAGTCCATCATGGGTAAAGCCTACTCAAATATTGAACACACCTACATGAAAATATTGCTGTAGTAAAACAGCATTGATTATCAAAGATCCTCACCACTGAGCTCTGTTCTCGCTGCTGCTATAAGGTATACGGTACAGGAGCCTCAGGACTCGCACCACTAGGTTCAAGAACAGGCTTCTACCATCAGGCTCTTGAACAAAAGGGGATAACTGCGCTCATTCTATTTCTTGTGTTCCCACATCGATGGTCTCAAATTATGGACTCTTTATCTCGTTATTTCATGTTCTCATTATTCATTGCTATTTATTTATATTTGCATTTGCACAGTTGTTGTTTATTGATCCTGTTTACAGTTACAATTCTATAGATTTGCTAAGTATCCCTGCAGAAAAAGAATCTCAGGGCTATATGTGGTGATGTGTATACACTCTGATAATAAATTTTACTTTGAACTTTGATGATGGGATCAATTGTACGACATCCAAATTTGTCGATGTTGTAATGCTGGCTGGAGGTGTGGGTAGGGAGGAGAGTGCAAAACGCTTCAAGGTCTAAGAGACAGACAAAGTGAATAGACAGGTGAGATATACTGCGAGAAAACCATGAGATCACCCATTTTCATTACAAAATAGAAAAACAGAACCATTTTATACAATGGGAAACTAAAAAGTGATGATCTGAGAAACCTGAGTATCACTGTATGTAAATCACTAAAAGTTAAAATGCGATTTGACATGTAAAGAGAACTTTGCCATTTATTACAAGTGGATTTGAATACAAGGATAAGGATGTTTTGCTCTAGTGATACTGCATTTGGAAATGGGTCTAATTTTGCTGCCAAAGAACAGATGTACTTGAGCTGGAAAGAATGCAGTGAAGGTTCATTGGACTTAACCCTGAGATGGTACCTTTGACATCTGGAAAGACATTACACAGATTAGTCACGTAATCTCTTTTAAAGAATGAGAGGTGATGCCACTGAAATAAATAAAATTTATATTGGTCATAGTAGGACAAATGCAAGATTTCTTCAAGCCATGGTGACTAGGTCCAGAGCTCACAGTTTCAAAAAAAGGGTCAGCTGTTCAGTCAGAGAATAAATTTCACACGCAGATGGTGAATCTCTGGAATTCACCACTCCAAATGCCTTTTAGAGTCACTGATTATATATAAGCAGAGCCAACTGCTTATGTTCAAACAAATGCAAGATGGCTTAGACGGATTTAGGGAAACAAGACTAACTTGGGTAGGCTTCTTGGTTGGCATGGACCAGTTGGTCCAATGGGCCTCTTTCCATGCTGTGTAACTGTATGTGGAAAACATTTTGGATATTACATGAAAAAAGTGCAGGAAAGTGGCTCCAACTTAAACAATCAGACATGACTTTGAATGGCAGTGGGTTCAGAGGACTCAGTGGCTTTACGCTGGTTCATTTTCTTATATTGCCTAAAGTGACAATCCATCCATAGGAATAAATTCCTGATCATCCAAGGGGAGCTTGCATCATTTAATTTAATCGGCTTTTAAAAATGGGGGAAAAACAGTTTCAATGGCAGAAGATTCCCTGAAGAAATCTTTGTCTGTACAAAGAGCTAAGTGGAATCACCAATCACCAGTATGGCTTGCAAGTCAGGCAGCATCTATGGGATGAAAAACAGAGTTAATGTTTTAGGTTGAAGACAAAGAGTCTAACAAAGACTCTTCAACCTAAAACATGAACTGTTTCTTGTTCCATAGATTCAGCCTGACTTGCAAGCCATACTGGTGATTGGTGGTTCCACTTAGCTCTTTGTACAATATTTGCAGAATTTTTTGGTTTTATTTTAGATTTCTAAAATTTGCAGTTTTTCTTATTACCAAAATAATTTAATGCTATTTTGCATTAGATTAATCTAAAATAATCTGATGTTCCCTCTCATTGTCCTGTGTACCATTCTAAACACAAGAGATTCTGCAGGTGCTGGAAATCCAAAGTAACACACACAAAAAGCTGGAGAACTCAGCAGGTTAGGTAACATCTATGGAAAGGAGTAAACTGTCGACACTTCAGACCAAGACCCTTCGTCAGTACTGGAAACAGGAAGAAGCCAGAATAAAAAGGTGGGAGGAGGGGATGGAGTACAAACTAGAAGGTAATAGTTGAAGCGGGTTTGGTGGGGGAAGGGATAAGAAGTGAGAAGCTGGGAGGTGATAGGTGGAAACATAATAGTTTCCTCCTTCTTTAGCCTGATAAGAGGAGAGTGGACGATGGGAGAAAGGGAAGAAGTGAGTGGAATCATGGAGAGGTGATAGGCAGATAAGGAGAATAGAAGAGGTAAGAGGAGAGCCAGAGTGGGGGTTAGAAGAAAAGGGGAGGGGGAGAGGTAAACAATTACCAGATATTAGAGAAACCGATGCTGATGCCATCAGGTTGGAGGCTGTCCAGACAGAATATGAGACTTTTGCTCCTCCACCCTGAAGGTAGCCTCATCGCAGCAGTAGAGGAGGCCGGGAAACAACTTGTCGGAATGGGAGTGAAGATTGGAATTAAAGTGGTTCACCACCAGGAAATCCAGCTTTTGTGGATGGAGAAAAGGTGCTCGACAAAGTGGTTCCCCAATCTACATCGGGTCTCTCCAGTGTAGAGGAGGCCATATCAGAAGCATTGGATACAGTAGATAAACCCAACAGATTCAGAGCTGAAATGTTGCCTCACTTGGAAGGACTGTTTGTAGCCCTGAATGGAGGTGAGCAAGGAGGTGAATAGGCAGCTGTAGTACTTCTTACACTTGCAGGGATAAGTGGCAGGAGGGAACCAGCTATGCCTTCCATAGGACCTAGCTTGCTTGCCTTTTCATTGGCTACATGGAATAGTTCATGTTCTAAGCCTTCTCTGGAAATTTTCCCCAAATCTATCTGTGCTACATTGATGACTGCAACGGTGCTTTTTCATGCATCTATGCAGAGCTCGTTAATTTCATCAGCTTTTCCTCCACCTTCCACCCTGCCCTTTAGTTCACTTGGTCCAATTCTGACACCTCCCTCCCCTTGACTGATATCTCTATCCCCATCTCTGGGGACAAACTGTCTACTGATGTCTTTTACAAACCTGCTGGCTCTCATAGCTATCTTGGCTATACTCCTTCCCATCCTGTCATCTGTAAAAATGCCATTCCCTTTTCTTGGTTCCATCATCCCTGCTGCATCTGTTTCCAGGATGAAGTATTCCTATCCAGAATGTCAGAGATGGTTTCCTTCAAACAATGATGTTTTCCTTCATCCAACTTTAATGCTTCCCTCAACCGTATCTCCTCCATTTCCCAGACATCTGCCCTCACCCAATCTTATTACCGCCATAACAGGAATAGAGTTCCTCTTATCCTTACCTACCACCCCATGGGCCTCTCCATCCAACAAATCATTCTCGTAATGTCCACCATCTTAAATAGGATCCTATCACCATGTTCATCTTTGCCTCCCTTCCCTACTCTCTACTTTCTGCAGGGAATGCTTTCTCCAAGATTCCAGTCTATTCGTTCCTTCCCATTAGCCCTCTCAGCACTTACATCTGAAAGCAGAAGTAGTATACCGGCTCATTCACCTTCTCCCTCATCTCCAATTGTCCCCAAGGAGTCCTTCCAGGTGAGGCAACACTTCGAATGTGATTTTGTTGTCTACAAAATCTGGTGCTCCAAATGCAGCCTCCCCTACAATGGTGAGACTTGACATAAATTGAGGGAAGCTTTGTCAAGCAGCTTTGCTCCATCTGCTAAAAAACAGGATTTTTCAGTGGCCAAGCATTTTAATTCCAATCCCTACTCCCACTTCCACGTCAGTTCATGGCCTCCATGATGAGGACACCCTCATGTTGGAGGAACCACACCTCAAATTCTGTCCGGATAGCCTCCAGTCTGATGGTATAAATGTCGATTTATCTACCATCTGGCAATTTTTCTCCCACCCCCTTCCCTCTTCTTCCAATTCCCACTCTGCCCCCCCCCCGCCTTACGTCTTCCCTTCTCCTTACCTGCCTATCAACTCCCACCAATACCTCACCTCCTTCCCTTTTTCCCATGGTCCACTCTCCTCTCCTATCAGATTCCTTCTTCTCCAGCCCTTTACCTTTTCCACCTATCACCCTCCATCTTCTCATTGCATCCCACTCCCCACCCACCTGGCCTCACCAATCACCTTCTAGCTTGAACCCGTCCCCTCCCCTCTCCCACCTTATTATTCTGGTTTCTTCCACTCTCCTTTCCAGTCCTGATGAAGGGTCTCGGCCCGAAACATCAACAATTTTTTCCTCTCCATAAATGCTACCTGACCTGCTGAATACCCCCAGCATTATGTATGATGTACTATTCTGAAGCTGGTACCATAGGATGATTTAATACTTTTCCATACAGCTTAGACTGCTTTCTGTTTTCATTGGATTTAGATTTGCATTGCATTCAATGACTTCTAAATATAGCAAACAGCTTTTATAACAGCTATCAGCAGTAGTACCATATGTTGATTTTGACCCTCTAGTGACTGAGCTTTCATCCCTCAGAAATGTTGATATTTTGGCATGTTTCCCTCCTTGCCTCATGAAATGAAGGTATCTTGAACATGCAGTCGGGGTTCGTCAACAGTATTGTTAGATTATTAACATTTAAGGTTGTTCTCTGTGAAGCAGGGATTACAATAAGAAACTGTAAATTCTCCCTCCTTCACTCACACCTTTCTCACCCAACATCTTCACTCAATGCCCATTTTCTCTGAGCTTCCTTTGTCAATGTGTTTTCTCTCACTCTCCAGCTGCCATCTGCTCACTCTACCTTGGGTTAGTGCCATTCCGTGCACACCAATTGCTACATTTTTACCCCTCCTGACTATTTCCTAACTGCCAATAGCCTTTCCCTTCTGTCCTAGTAGCACACTGCTCATGCCTATACATCCTCATACCCAATGTTTACATACCCCCACTTCCCCATCATCTAAACTTTAGGCAGATCTTCAGCCATGTTCCTGCTGCAGCCTAATGTTAAGAGTCATAGAATAATAACAGCATGGTTGAGTTGGGCCAAAAACAGATCCTTTGGCCCAACTCAACCATGCTGACCAAGATGACCAACTAAGCCAGTCCCATTTGCCCGAAATTCCTCTAAACTTTTCCTGTACGTGTACCTGACTAAGTCTCTTTTAAAATGGAGGCAGTGGTCACCCTGTAGCTTTTGGTGGGTTCTGGCATCTATTTGGACCAATTAGGATTTATTCATCCTTCAGGAGCAAGAGCTGTTAATTAAATCATTATCTTGGGAGCCACCTCTTGTATGATTGGTCATCAACAACAAAATCTATTCTGCCTCCATGGTGTCAGCACAGCTTTTCACTGTCTGAGGATAAAAGTGTTTGAATACCATGACCTCAAAACCAGAACCAAGTTCACAGCCGACCAGGTAGCAGTGATACTTGTCCTCATCTATGCATTGGCAACATAAGCAACTTACATTATACATTTCAAGACACAGGAGATTCAACACCAATGTTGCCTTTGCAAAATGCTCCAAATCAATTAGTAGGATAGACAAAGAAATGTGAGTCGTTTCTCAGGGCAAAGTCACCAGTGATGAGACACTGGTCACGTTAATGTTGCTTTGATGGGCAGGTCATTTCACCCCATACTCGACTTTCCAAACACCCAAACCAAGACCTGACCTCCAGAACAGCAATTGAAGGGAAAATCCTTCAAGAGTATCCGTTTAAACTGTTTTTGTTCAGTGCCATTTAAAAGCAGCTTAAAAGCCATTGGCAGCAGAAGCTATCAAGGAAGACTAGTGTAGGATCTTATGTTGGATAGTTGCAACAAGACTGCCTCTGTTGTAACAGGACTAACAGGGCTGTAGCAGGTTAGTGTGGTCATGGAGAATTTTGTGGATGGAAGGCCAAATGCATCTAGATCTAGACATCCAAAAGAATTCATCTTCTAAAAGTATTAACATATAATAAAATATAACAAATAATTATAAAAATAGAAAACCTTAGAACTACAACTTAGCATTCAATATCACCATCCTCTCAAAACTGATCAATAAGCTTCAAGATCTTGGACTGATCAATAACCTCCTTGTGCAATTGAAGCCTCTATTTCCTAACTTACGGATCCCAGTCTGTTCGGATTGGCAACAAGACCTCCTCCATGACCTTCATCAGCACAGGTGTACCACAAGGCTGTGTGCTTGGGCCCTAGCTCTCCTCGCTTTACACTTATGACTGTGTGGCTAAGCACAACTCCAGTGCCATAATCAAGGTTGCTAACAAAACCATTGTCATAGGTCGAATCCAAGGTGGTGATGAATCAGCATGTAGGAGACAGAGTGAAAATCTGGCTGAGTGGTGCCATAACAACAATTTCTTACTCAATGTTAGTAAATTTACTTTGAGCTTTGAAATGACACTTTAAAACATTTAAATGCATGCAAACAAAAAAAACAATTAAAGTTCAAAGTAAATTTATTATCAAAGCACATATATGTCACCATATACAACTCAGTGGGCATGTGGCCAAGTGGTTAAGACATTAGACTAGCGACCTGATGGTCGTGAATTCGAGCCCCAGCCGAGGCAATGTGTTGTGTCCTTGAGCGAGGCACTTAGTCACACATTGCTCTGCGACGACACTGGTGCCAAGCTGTATGGGTCCTAATGCCTTTCCCTTGGACAACATTGGTGTCGTGGAGAGGGGAGACTTGCAGCAAGGGCAACTGCTGGTCTTCCATACAATCTTGCCCAGGCCTGCGCTCTGGAGAGCGAAGACTTTCCAGGCACAGATCCATGGTCTCGCAAGACTAACGGATGCCATAACATACAACTCAGAGATTCATTTCCTTGCCGGCATAATCAATAAAACCATAATAGACTAATAACCACAATAGAATCCATGAAAGACTGCACTAACTTGGACATTCAGCCTGTGTGCAAAATACAACAAATTGCAATTATAAAAATAAAGAAGTAATAATAAATAAATAAGCAATAAACATTGAGAACATGTGACAAAGAGTCCTTGGAAGTGAGTCCATAGGTTGTGAGAATATTTCAATGATGAGGCAAGGGAAGATGAGTGAAGTTATCCCCTTTGGTTCAAGACCCTGATAGTTGAGGGGCAATAACTGTTCCTAAACCTGGTGGTATGAGTCCTGAAGCCCCTGTACCTCCTTCCTGATTACAGTAGCAAGAGAAGAGTATGAACTAGATGGTGGGGGTCCCTAATGATGGATGATGCTTTCTTGCACAACGCATCATGTAGCTATGCTTAATGGTGGGGAGGATTTTACCCATGATGGACAGGGTTGTATTCACTTCTTTTTGTAGGATTTTCCATTCAAGGGCATTGATGTATCCACCAGGCTGTGATGCAGTTAGTCAATATATTCTCCACCACACATCTATTGGGGTTTATCGACGTTTTAGATGACATACTGAACCTTTGAAAACTGCTAAGAAAGTAGATGTGCTGCCATGTTTTCTTCACAATTGCACTTACATGCTGGGCCCAGGACAGGTCCTCCAAAATTATAGCACCAAGGAATGTAAAGTTGCTAGCCCTCTCCACCTCAGTCCCCTGATGAGGACTGACTCATGGACCTCTGATTTCCTCCTCCTGAGGTCAATAATCAGCTCCTGGATCTTGTTGGCATTGGGTAAGGGAATGTTATTGTGGCACCACTCAGCCAGATTTTCAATCCCCCCTCCTAAATGCTGATTCATCACAACCTACAATTCGGCCTACAACAGTGTGTCATCTGCAAACTTGAATATGGCATTGGAGCTGTGCTTAACCACACAGTCATAAGTATAAAGCAAATAGAGCAGGGGATAAGCACACAGCCTTGTGGTGCACCTGTGCTGATACAGATTTTGGAGGAGATGCTGTTGCAATCCAAACTGACTGGGGTATGTATGTGAGAGAGTCAAGGATCCAATTGCAGAAGGGGGTATTGAGGCTTGTTGATTGGTGTTAAGAGGATGATGGTATTGAATGTCAAGCTGTACTCAATAAAGAGCATCCGAATGTCCAGATGTTCCAGGATTATGTGAAGAGCCAATAAGATGGCATCTGCTGTGGACCTGTTGCTTTGGTAGTCAAACTGGAGCAGAACCAAGTCACTTCTCAGGGAGGAGTTGATATGTTTCATCACCAACCTCTCAAAACACTTCATCACTGTGGATGTAAGTGTTACTGGATCATAGTCATTGAGGCAGATCACCACTTCTCAGGCACAGATGTCAGTGAAGTCTTCTTAAAGCAGGTGGGTACCTCAAACTGCAAAGTGAGAGGTTAAAGTTCTCAGTGAACACCCCAGTTGATAGCACAGGTCTTTAATACGTGGCCAGGTACCTCATCTGGCACAGATGGTTCTTATGAGTTCATCCTCCTGAAGGCTGCTTGTACGTCAGCATCAGAGACTGAAATCACAGGATCATCAGGAGCTGTGGGAGGTCGTCATGGTGTCTCCACATTTTGATGGTCAAAGCAAGCATAGAAGGCATTGAGTTCATCTGGAAGCGAAGCTCTGTTGTTGTCTTAGTCACTTGATTTACTTTATAAGAGGTGATAGTATTCAAGCCCTGCCACAACTGTTGAGCTTCCTTTACTGATTTAAGTTTAATCCAAAAATGCCACTTCAACATAGTTATTTACCATGGACCAGGATAAACATCCTTGATGACTGCCTCATCTCCATTGAAATCAATAGAAAGAAAGTCTCTGAGGAAGTCTGTACAGGATCCCCAGTGTACCTGATGGAGAACTGTCATACCTTCAGGCTTTCTTGCAGGATTCCTTAAGGAGTTCAGCATCAGATCACACAAAATGGCAATTACAAACAACTAATTACAACTTTGGGAAACTTCCCATGTTTGCATGGAAATCCCAATGCTACAATTATGCTGGCAAATGCTGACTTTCAGCATATCAGCATAAAACAATAATTCATATCTACCAGCTTCACTACCTCTGGATGCCTCAAATAGTTGCTGAAATGCAGACCTTTATTCTTATGTGGGAAACATTAAGGATCCACAAGCAGAAATGTCTATTTTATTGTTAGTTAGTTGATGGAAAATTTGATTATGTCATTGAGCAAACTTTCCTCATTTGTTTAGAATTGGAACTAATCTTGGTGTTGATTATAACAAACACTGCATCACACAAACAGAAACTTAGATGAGGGGTGAGTAAAAGTAGGTCATTTGAACTTTCAACCCTGCTTTGCCTTTAAATCAAATCATGACATATGAATCACATTCAAGACCCTATTTCTACTTTCTTCCCTTATTCCTTAATCCATCTAGCAGTAAGAATATTTAACACTATTGTGAATATACTTAATGACTTGGCTTCAATTGGTATTGGCAGTTGAGAATTCCATAGATTTGTCACTAACTGGTTGAAGAAATTTCTCCTCATTTCAGTCCAACATTGTCTGTCCTTTATCGTCAGACTGTAATCCCTAGCACTGGACTCCCAAGCCATCAGGAAAATCCAACCTGCATCATTAGTTTTCTAGAATTTTGTGAGTTTCACTGTGATTCTCCCTCAATCTTCTAAACTTAAGCAAATATATGCCTCATCCACCCAACCTAAATTCATATATCTGCCCTACCCTTCAAAGAATCAGAAAGAGACACAAGACACTGCAGATGCTGGAATTAGGAATTAGGAATATACAATATACAAAGCAGTGGAGGAACTCAGTCGGTCAAACAACATTTATGGAGGGAAATGAACAGACAATGTTTTGGGTCAAAACCCTTCATCAGAAAGCAAAACTGTACACAGTTCTCAAAGTGTGATCACACCATGGCCCCTAATCAATTGCAGCAAGATATTCTTGCCCCTCTACTCAAATTCTTTCTACATTCATTTGCCCTTTTACCCACACACTGCACCTATATAACGTGGTTAAATGGGCTATAGGTTAATCGGGCAGCCACTTATTTGGGATAGCTCTTAAAGAGCAAAACCAAATTGAGAAAATAACCAGTATTCCCTTCATTTATTTGGGATGCTTTACCATTTAATTGGAGGCAAGAGACTGTTAACGAACAGTGTCTAACCAGTGTCAGGCATGCGCACTTCTGTGGCCATTAGACACTACACTATGCTCAGAGTGAATAGTTTTTAAAATAGTGTCAGTTGTGTGTGCTTGTGTTCAAAACACAGTGATTTTTGTTATTGATAGTTGGTGAGAAATTAGCAGTAGAACAATTCAGAACTGTTTTGCTGAATGTGGTTTCAAGCATTAAGGTTTGGAGATGCCAGAAACAGCTGGAAATGAAAATAAAATGATTTCACTACTTCAACAAGTTAGAAACTATGCAGAACTTGAAGGTATTGACATCACCTTGAATGTTACAAAGAAATTTAAGATTTTGAGGATGAAATCATTGAAAATATTTATGAAGGCGTCCATTATCTGCATTAGGTGACTGTGCTGATTTTGTTCATTTACAGTCAATCAGAAGAACACAGCAGCATACATGTATGTTGGATGAGTTCCGCCGTCGATAACAATTAGGAACTAATACAGTTTTGTGGTACAATAATAGTATTGATAGCATTCTAATTTGATCTGTATTTAATTTAAATACATAATTTGTTACTCAGTTAATTGGTAGTTTGTCTGTTTTATACATGTTTGTGTGGCAACCCACTTTCTGGCACACACAAACTGGCTCACAACAGTGTGCGCCGGCAGAGGGCCGGCCCCAAAAAGGGCGCCAGGCCATCTTCACCAGCAGGGGGAAAATCCCACACGCAGAAAGGGTCTGGGAATATGCATTCCCCACAGCAGTCCCGTCCCAGGGAGGGCGGGAACGGGAAGGCTTTAAAGCAGGCCACAAAGTTTGAATAAATCTCTTTCATCGCAACTCTAACTCACCGACTCTGTGTGGTTATTCTAGCGCTGTGTGTAGCACATCGCTACAATTGGTGACCCTGACGGCCCAAACGATATTTGGACCAGAGATGACCGACGCTGCATCTGTTCACGCAGTTTCGTTAAAACTGCCAAGCTTCTGGACGCTGCGACCCCAATTATGGTTCGAACAAGCAGAAGCACAATTCCACATTCGGCAGATAATCTCGGAGTCCACTCGCTACTACTACGTGCTGAGCTCACTCGACCAGGAGACAGCTGCACAAGTTGAGGAGTTTATACAGTCTAGTGCACCCCAGAACGGACGTTCCTACTGCCCTCACGGTGGACGCATCCAACACAGCGGTCGGTGGAGTGCTGGAACAACTCATCGAGGGTCGCTGGCAACCCCTGGCGTTCTTCAGCAAACACCTACGACCACCTGAACTCAAATACAGTGCTTTCGACCGGGAGCTATTGGCACTATACCTCGCAATCCGGCATTTCAGGTACTTCTTAGAAGGTAGGTCCTTCACCGCGTTCACAGACCACAAACCGCTTACCTTTGCATTCATGAAGGTGTCCGACCCCTGGTCATCCCGCCAGCAGCGACATCTGTCCTACATCTCCGAGTACACGACAGACATCCGGCATGTCTCTGGAAAGGACAACGTCGTGGCAGACGCACTATCCAGACCTACCATACAGGCCCTGTCCCAGGGGGTGGACTATGCAGCGCTGGCAGAGGCACAGCAGGCAGACGCTGAGATCCCCAGTTACAGGACTGCAGTCTCCGGTTTGCAGCTCCAAGACCTCCCCGTAGGCCCAGGTGACAGGACCCTATGATGTGACATAGCTACCGGCCAACCCCACCCCGTCGTCCCAGCAGCCTGGCACCGGCGGGTTTTCCAGTCCATTCACAACTTAGCGCATCCCTCCATCAGGACAACCGTCCGGCTGGTCGCCAACAGGTTCGTGTGGCATGGACTTCGTAAGCAGGTCAGTGAATGGGCCAAAACGTGCATGCAGTGCCAAACGGCCAAGGTGCAGCGGCATACCAAGGCTCCGCCGCAGCGGTTCGAACCCACCCGCCGGAGGTTTGACCACATCCATGTAGATATCGTGGGGCCCCTGCCAGTGTCACGAGGAGTGCGGTACCTCCTAACTATGGTAGACCGGTTCACCAGATGGCCAGAGGCAGTCCCGCTCACCGACACCATCTCCGAATCCTGCGCCCGAGCACTGATCGCAACCTGGGTAGCCCGCTTCGGGGTACCGGCCCACATTACCTCCGACAGGGGAGCCCAGTTCACCTCCAGCCTGTGGTCGGCTATGGCCAACCTTTTAGGATCTCAGCTACACCACACAACTGCCTACCACCCACAGTCGAACGGACTAGTGGAGCGCTTCCACCATCACCTGAAATCGGCTCTCATGGCCCACCTGGAGGGGCCTAACTGGGTGGACGAGCTTCCCTGGGTCCTGCTCGGAATCCGCACGGCGCCCAAAGAGGATCTGCACACCTCGTCGGCCGAGTTGGTGTACGGCACACCCCTGGTCGTCCCAGGAGAGTTCATACCAGCCCCAAGGGGGCAAGAGGAAGAACCCACAGCAGTCCTGGACAGACTACGGGAGAGGCTCGGTAACCTGGCCCCCATCCCCACTTCACAGCACGGACAGAGCCCGACCTGCGTACCCAAAGACCTGCAGAACTGTAAGTTTCTTTTTGTACGACGGGGCGGACACCGGGCACCGCTACAGCGGCCCTACGAGGGGCCGTTTAAGGTGATCAGGAACAACAGGTCCACGTTCGTGCTGGACATTGGGGGGAGAGAGGAGGTTTTCACCGTGGACTGGCTCAAACCGGCCCATGTGGACGGCGCAGCTGGTCCAGGCTCAGGCACCGCGGCGCAGGGGCAGACCTCCCAAACAGAGGCCGATCCAGACTGTGGACATTGGGGGAGGTATCGCCGGTTCTGGTGGGGGTTATGTGGCGACCCACTTTCTGGCACACATGAACCGGCTCACAACAGCGCGCACAGGCAGAGGGCCGGCCCCAAAAAGGGCACCAGGCCATCTTCACCAGCAGGGGGAAAATCCCGCACGCGGAAAGGGTCTGGGAATATGCATTCCCCACAGCAGTCCCGCCCCAAGGAGGGCGGGAACAGGGAGGCTTTAAAGCAGGCCGCAAAGTTTAAATAAATCTCTTTCATCGCAACTCTAACTCAGCGACTCCGTGTGGTTATTCTAGCGCTGTGTGTAGCACACTGCTACATTTAACTATTTCCATGAACCATCAGTAAATTGGGGCAGCCACTTAATTGAGCCAAAGTATACTGGTCCCAATGTGTCCCAATTAACCAGAATCCACTGTACTTTCTTGCAGTGACTTGTACAGGTGCACACTCAGATCTCATTGTATTTTTCCTTTCCCAATATATCAGGTAATATTATGGCTCCTGTTTTTGCTACCAAATCACATCATACCATATCTGTCCATTCCCTCAACTTGCCCCAATCATACTGCAGCTTTTCTGTATCCTCCTTATGGCTCTCACTCTGATCCAGCCTAGTGCTGCATGCTGACTTGGATATATTTGATTTACTTTCCTTGTCGAAAACATGAGTATAAATGGTGACTGCCTGGGGTTCTAACATTAATCCTTGCAATACACAATCAATCATTGTCTGTATTTGAAAAGAGACACATGTATTCCTCTTCTTTGTTTCCTGTCTGTCAACCAGTTCCCTATCCATGTTATTACCTATCCTAAGCTTATAAACTTTGTACACTAATTCCCTTATGTGGGGCCTTATATAGAAGATAAGCAATGCCATAAATAGCACATTGTTCGTGCTTTTCTGCTCTCAGGTGTTTGCAGAGGATGGTCAGAAGGAAAATGCTCCAGAGTATTTATTTCAGAGAATGATTTTATTGCATTTTTATGTCTAGTTGGTTGTAGGATAAGCAAAGGAAAGATTGGGAGAAGCGAGATGAAAGAAGTGCCTAATCATGATGTTTCACCCTTCATGGGCATTGTAAGGTTGATGAGCCAGCTGGCTTTTAGCTGCTTATGCTTTGTGTGTTCACATAAAGCCTGGGTTTAATTTCTCATCTCACTCAGAAAACAAATCTGTAAATATGCAATGCCATTTTTGATGATAAGAGGGCATCAGCTGTCTCTGTTCTTGTTTCACAATAGAATTGTGCAATGTGTAGAGAAATTCACCACAGTCCTATCAATTCCCCACTAAAGATTACAATCATAATATTAATCATGCACAACATCTGCCCCTTGTTCGATGGAACCTTCCTGTGTTCAGATCTGTGTCTTTAGCCTTTTTCACCATTTAAATGAAACTTGAAAATATCAAATTTTTGGGCAGTCAACAGATTCCTAAAAAATCATAATTTTTAAGGAATTGGCCATTTATATCCCTTCCTCGATTATGCATTTGCAAATGCACGTTGTCTGTTTTCTTTCTCTTTTTTAATCACGAGAAAGTCTGCAGATGCCGGAAATCCAAAGCAACACACAAAATGCTGGAGGAACTCAGCAGCTTAGGCAGCATCTATGTAAATGAGTAAACAGTTGACATTTCAGGCCGAGACACTTCTTGAAGAATTGAGGTTTAGTTAAGACTCAAATATCATATTAGATTTGCTCTCTTTGCAATTGCTTCTTTTCTAGTTAGTAAATCAAATGTCGACTCTTTATTCCTTTCCATAGATGCCGCCTAACCTGCTGAGTTCCTCCAGCATTTTGTTTGTTTTGCTTTCTCTCTTGCCTCCAGCACCAAGAAAACCACTTTTAGGTTTTGCACACCTTCCTGAGCTGTGTTTGGTTTTGTTAATTGCTCCATTTTCACCCTTGTGTTATCATTCCTTTTTCCAATTAATCTTCTGCCCATGCTTTCATAGATTTTCCTTTTATTCTTTTCCCCCTTTCTGCCTTTCCTAGCTTCTATACGTCCATAAAACCAGTCACATTGCATTCTTTTTCCAGAATAAAGATAATCACAATTGTAAACATTCACTTTGTTTTACTCACCACTTTTGCTGCCTGACCTGCTGAGTTTTCTCACCTTTTTCAGTTTTAATGAAAAAGGAGGCATTCCTTTCAAGTTACTAGGCAAAATAATTCCAATAAATAGTCTATCGTGATTTTAAACAGGTATTTTTGCCCCTGATTCTTCTGTAACAGTCACGAGGATTTTGAGCACTCTTAATAATAATAATTTTGGTTTAAGAATCAAATATTAGATATACATTAGATATGCTTCCTTTGCAATAACTTCTTTTCTAGTTTATGAATCAATTAATAATACAATGTACAATTTCACAAGATCTGTCATTTTGTTGATGAAGGTTCATGAGGGAGTTAAATGTTTTCTGTACATCAAGATAAATAATTGGATCACCTTAATATCGTTAAATATAAGATCTCGTTCATACCTAAATTAATTGTTTACCTACTCACCCAGTGAAATCTGATTTCATCCATTTCTGGTGCTCTAACTGGTTCCAAAACTTTGTCCTAATTCCTAAAAGGGTTTCATCAAAACAAAATTACCAAAACTAGGACAGCCTTACTTTTAGAAATTGCTTTTATGGTTTTCTCTCTTTAAAAGCATTAGAAGCTGAGTATTGAATATTCACAGTCAGCAGCTGCTTGCTGAGCTCTCCGTCTCACATGAACATTTGCATCTGGGAAATGGGTCAGCACTGTTAAAGATGTCCCTCTGAAATAGCCATGGGCTTGAGGGAAAATGGGGTGGAGGTAAAAAAATGTATAGGATGGAAATAGAGGGAGGAAACTGAGGGAGAGCAGGAGAAAGGGGGTAAGAAGTCAGGGTAGCTAAGGTTTAAACATAAGAAATTCTGCATACGCTGGAAATTCAGAGCAACACACACAGAATGCTGGGAGAAATCAGCAGATGGGCAACTTCAATGGAGAGGAATAAACAGTCTACATTTTGGGCTGAGACCTATTAAAATGATTTGTTGGTTAACAAGCCCCCATATTATGAAATGGCCATATTTTGCAGCATCCTGAGATATGATTCAGTATCTAAATGGACAGTTTCTGTTCTGATCATGAGAACCACAGATCTGAGCATCTAGTATCCAGACAATGCATATTTTTAATCAGTGCTGCTTGTCAAGCACTAATGAGGGAACTCAGTAAACACAGAAATAATATCCTGTTGGAAATTCTTTAAATTAAATACAATCCCTGAACTTCTTCATGATGTACCTTTTGTTTGACTGTAAGTGAATAAAAGTAATATATTTTCCTTCTATACATCTAATTACAGTTAGTAAATCAAAAATGCTCACTGAAAAAGTTGATATCATCATTTATGTAGCATACAATGGGGAAATAGCACCCATGTTAGAATGGATTTTCACTGAAATACTTAACCCAGTTTCAGACATCCCACCTCTCCTGGAAGTTCCGGGAGTCTCCCGCAAATTAATAGTGGGTCCCTGATGCCCGCAAATTATATACAATGTCCCGGAAATTGATTTTTTTGAGAGCGAGCGTGAGAGAACGTGCGAGAGAGAGCGAGCGAGCGCAAGAGCAAGAAAGCAAGTGCGAGTGAGAGCGACCACGAGAGAGAGAGAGAGAGCGACACAGCGCGCACGCGAGAGAGAGAGAGAGCGAGGAAGCAAGTGCGAGAGAGAGGAAGAGTGAGAAAGCAAGCGCAAGAGAGCGAGCGCAAGTGAGAGCGACCACGAGTGAGACAGCACGCGCGCGATAGAGAAAGAGCAAGAGCAAGAGCGAGAAGGTTCCAAAAAAAGTCAGAGTGGCAGAGTGTTCCAAAAAAAGAAAATATAAAGCGTACGTCACCCCAGACTACACTAATAGGGGTCAAAAATAATGACAGTGTTGCTCGCTGCACTGTTTGCAACAGTGACTTTTCTATTGCCCATAGTGGGTTAAGACTGTAAAAGACATGTTGAGGTGAGTTTAACAGGTGTCATTCATTCATTAGCATAGCTAACGTTATTTAAACTAGCTGGCTAGCTGCTAAGGAGCTACTCTATTGCAGACATCCCACCTCTCCCGGAAGTCTCCCGCAAATTGATGATGCTACCTCCCTGAAATGAGTTTTTGCAGGATGGGATGTCTGCAGTTTCCTAAAGGGAAGACTTCTGCTGGAAATTGATGCAAAAAATTTAAAACATGAACAAAATAACTTACACATACAGAAAAAAAAAGTTTTTTTCCTTCTATCCTAATTTTCAGGCTACAAGGTCTTACTTCCAGCAAAAGCTTTTTATATATCAAGGAGTACATAAAATATTCCATCATCAGATCCTTCTGCTCTAACTCGTTTTCTAAATGTATTATCTATATAATGTGTATGTAGGTAATTTTTGTAATTTTACAATGCTTTCTGACCTGTAAATTATCAGTAGAAAGAAACTTTATATTCTTGAATAACTCTAATGATATAAAACCTAAGGCTTTCTGGTGAGATTACACAAACATGTGTATCCTGTATTTGTACATAAACTAGCTCAACAATAATAAAGTAGACAATCTGTAAACTGTTGAATTGGTTTAAATATATACAAATTAACAAGTCAACTCACTAGAATATTGTATTTACATATTTTAAGTTTGTATTTGAAAAATTAAAAAATTGTTTTACCCCTTTGATGTTTAATTACAATGTGAGAGTAACATATACCACACCATTCTGACAATTTCAATGTTTTTTTTTAATCAGTTTTTTAAAGATCAGTTTAGGATGAAATTACCCCACTGCTCTACCCTCTCTACACCGATGCCATCTACAGCTCAAATGACATCTATAAATTTCCAAAAGGCACAACTATTGTTGGCTGAATATCGGATGGTGGCGAGATGATGTACAGGAGCAAGGTAGATCAACTAGTTGAGTGATGTCACACCAATAACCTTGCACTCAACGTCAGTAAGACCAAAGAATTGATTGTGGACTTCAAGAAAGGGTAAGATGAGGGAACACACTCCAGTCCTCATGGAGGGATCAGAAGTGAAAGGAGTGAGCAATTTCAAGTTTCTGGGTATCAACATCTCTTGAGGATCTATCCTCAACCCAACATTGATGCAGCTACAAAGGAGGAACGAAGGTGGCTATATTTCATTAGGAGTTTGAGGAGAGTTGTTATGTCATCAAAGAACAATCACAATTTTCTACAGATGTACTGTGGAGAGCATTCTAAGCAGCTGCATCACCATCTGGTATGTGGGTGGAGGGGAGGGAGTGGAGGCGATGCACAGGATTGAAATAAGCTGCAGAAAGTTGTGAATTCAGTCAGCTCCATCATGGGCACCAGCCTCTTCATCCAGCGAGTGGCTGTTCTGTGAGCCAAAACATCTTGTTAAATCTACTTGCTGGATGTTTTTTTGTTTGTGGCACCATTCTTTGTAAACTCCAGAGTCTGTTGTACATAAAGATCCCAAGAGATCAGCAGTTTCTGAGATACTCAAATCACCCTGGGCGGCACCTAATTAATTAGCATGTTTATTTCGGCTTTTTTCTTAAAGATGTGCCGGGTGCGCTCCAGCTAGCACTGCACCCCTGTTTAGTAAGAAATAGGAGCAGGAGTGGACCATATATTTACTGAGGTAGGCTCCACTGCTTCATTGGGCAGAGAATTCCACAGATTCATCACTCTGGGAAAAGCAGTTCCTCTTCATCTCTATCCTAAATCTACTCCCCCGAATCTTGAGGCTATGTCCCCGAGTACTAGTCTCAACCGCCAGCAGAAACAATTTTCCTGCCTCTATCTTATCTACCCCTTTCATA
This sequence comes from Mobula hypostoma, assembly GCF_963921235.1. Lineage (NCBI taxonomy): Eukaryota > Metazoa > Chordata > Chondrichthyes > Myliobatiformes > Myliobatidae > Mobula > Mobula hypostoma. The sequence continues at coordinate 63,394,503 of NC_086103.1, read as the reverse complement.
ATTTTATACGTTTCGATAAGATCTCCTCTCAATCTTCCAAATTCCAGCAAGTACCTGGTTATTCTTTGGCGGGTCGACCCCCAAATAACATCCACATGTTCAGACGATCTATATATCATATATTAGTTGGGTGCTTCATAGGAAGAGGAATTCTCAAAAGCCATGTACACAGTGAAAAACAGATGCTGCTTACAATAACAAGCATAGAAAGCAGTTGTATTTGGCAATGAAAACACTCAATTACTCAGGATGACAAAACTGTGTCCATGCTAGAGTGAATTACTAAGGCCACATCACAGAAGAGTAAAATATACCATACTGATTTTGTCAATTTTTAGTTTGACATCATGAGGGAATATTCTGAGTTTCTGTATTAATCTTGGGTTCTGATTAAATTGCGTATGCACAACACTTGCCCGATGCTTTGCAGTTTCCAGTTAAGAAAGCAATGAGACCGGTTTGCCTCAAAGATCAGTGTCAGGAATTGAGCACTAAGGACCCTTCTGCAATGTCACAATATGTGCAATATCTCACTCAAATATTCAAGGTGATGAATGCTTTTCAATTGTTCTATTCAATGAACTGTACCAATGGCCCTAAAATTCACCTGAATCATTCCATTTCTATTATTCACTTATCCAGAATCACAATCAATAGAATTCACACCCATGAACATTGTCTGCTCCTATTCTACTGAAGTGTTCCTGCATTCTGACTTGTGTTCTCAGTGTCTTTCACTGTTGAATTGAAGCCTGAAAATTTATAGCAACACACACCAAATACTGGAGGAACTCAGCAGGCCAGGCATTATCTATGGAAAAAAAGTACAGTCGACATTTCGGGCCAAGAGCCTTCTTCTTGGGCACTCTACAGCTTTTTCTAAACTCAGCAAGAACATAATCAGCTAGCAATGTTCCAACCATTTACACCTCTTTCTCACCTATTCAAATATGCTTCATATGTCCTTTACTTTCTCCCTTCCCTGCACTGAGCATGCAGAAAAGTACACCCAGTAAAAAAGCAATTTATTTCACAAATGAGAGATACTGGAAGTCCAAGCAACACACACAAAATATGCTGGAGCAACTCAGCAGGCCAGGCAGCATCTATGGAAAAAAGAACAGTCAACATTTTGGGCCAAGACCCTTTGGCAGGACTGGAGAGAAAAAAAATGAGAAGTAGATTTAAAAGATGGGGGAGCGGAGAGAAAAACAAAAGTTGATAAGTGAAACCAAGAGGGGGAGGGATGAAGTAAAGAGCTGGGAAGTCGATTGGTGAAAGAGATACAGGGCTGGAGAAGGGGAGTCCAATAGGAGAGAACAGAAGGCTGTGGAAGAAAGAAAAGGGGGAAGAGCACCAGAGGGAAGCGATGGACAGGCAAGGAGATAAGGTAAGAGAGAGAAAAGGGGATGATGAATGGTGAAGGTGGAGGGGTGGTCTATTACCGTAAATTGGAGGTCAATGTTCATGCCATCAGGTTGGAGACAACCCAGATGGAATATAAGGTGTTCCTCCATCCTGAATGTGGCCCCATAATGACAGTAAAGGAGGCCATGGATTGTCATATTGGAATGGGAATAGGAAGTGGAATTAAAATGAGTGGCCACTGGGAGATCCCACTTCGTCTGGCAGATGGAGCGCGGGTGCTCGGCAAAACAGTCCCCCAATCTACGTCAGGTCTCGCTGATATACAGCAGGCTACACTGGGAGCACTACACACAGTAGATGACCCCAGCAGACTCAGAGGTGAAGTGTCGCCTCACCTGGAAGGACTGTATGGGGCCCTGAATGGTAGTGAGGGACAAGGTGTAGGGGCAGGTGTAGCACTTGTTCTGCTTGCAAGGATCAGTGCCAGGAGGGAGATCAGTGGGGGGGGGGGAATAAATGGACAAGGGAGTTGTGTAGGGAGCAATCCCTGCAGAAAGTAGAAAGTGGGGGGGCGGGGGGAAGATGTGCTTAGTAGTGGGATCCCACTGGAGATGGCAGAAGTTCCAGAGAATTATGTGCTGGACATGGAGGCTGTTGGGATGGTACATGAGGATGAGAGGAACCCTATCCCTGGTAGGGTGATGGGAGGATGCAGTTAAAGCAGACGCACATGAAATGGAAGAGATGCAGTTGAGGGCAGCATTGATGGTGGAGGAAAGGAAGCCCCTTTCTTTGAAAAAGGAGGACATCTCCAGCATTCCAGAATGAAAAGTCTCATCCTGAGAGCAGATGGGGTGGAGATGGGGGAATTGAGAGATGGTGTTGGCATTTTTACAAGTAACAGGGTGGGAAGAGGTGTAGTCCAGGTAGCTGCGAGAATTTGTGGGTTTATAATAGACATCAGTGGATAATCTCCCTCCAGCGATACAGACAGTGAGATCAAGAAAGGGTAGGGAAGTGTCAGAAATGGACTAGGGTATAAGTTGGAGGTAAAATGGATGAAGTCGACAAATTCCACATGGGTGCAGGAAGCAGCACCAACGGAGTCAACGCCATCACCCTTCTCTCAATTCCTCCATCTCCACCACTTCTGAAATGCCCACTTCGCTGCCCCTGTTACTGTGTGGTCCGGAATCTCCAGAGGAGAAGGCCCCGAATCTTCGGCTTTGCTTGTTTCGACGGCTGGGGCGAAGTCGAAGGCGCTCGGCAGAGGATGGCGCTTGGGAGGCTGTATCGGAGGGGCTGATCGGAGGCTCGAAGTTTTCGGACAGATGGACTCAGTGTCGGCTGTGGTCGGGTGCTTCCAATGCATCAGCAGTTGTCAGTGCCTGGAGGTTTATGGCAGGGAGTTTTTCCCTTTGCTGCCTGCTATTGGGGACTCGGGAGTCGATCAGCTCAGGACTTTGAGACTTTTTTTTTTACCGTGCCCATGGTCTGTTCTTTATCAAACTATGGCATTGTTTTGCACTGCTGTAACTATATGTTATAATTATGTGGTTCTGTCAGTGTTAGTCTTTGGTTTGTCCTGTTTTTCTGTGATATCACTCTGGAGGAACATTGTATCATTTCTTAATGTATGCATGCATTTCTAAATGACAATAAGCAAGGACTGAGTGTTCTCATAATCTAATCTAATCTAATCTAATCTAATCTGCTCTCAGGATGAGGCTTTTCAGTTCAGATACCGGATTTTTGAAGAGTTACCTATGCTGGAAGAGATCCCTATTCAGTATATCTACATAGAACACTTCCTGCTTTCCACAGGGATCACTCCCTAAGCGACTCCCTTGTCCATTCGTCCCTCCCCTCTGATCTCCCTCCTGGCACTTACTCTTGCAAGCAGAACAAGAGCTGCACCTGCCTCTACACCTCTTCCCTCACTATCATTCGGGGTCTCAAACAGTCCTTCCAGGTGAGGTGACACTTCACCTCTGAGTCTGTTGGTGTCATGTACTGTGTCCAGTGCTCCTGGTGTGACCCCTTGTATATCGGTGAGACCCAATATCGATTGGGAAACCACTTCACTGAGCACCTACGCTCCGTCCACTAGAAAAAGCGGGATCTCCCAGTAGCCATCCATTTTAATTCCACTTCCCAGTCCCATTCCAACATATCCATTTATAGCCTCCTCTACTGTTGCGATGAGGCCACATTCAAGTTGGAAGAGAAACACCTTCTATTCCGCCTGACATGAACATCAATTACTCGAACTTCCGGTAATGCCCCACCTCCTCCTTCTCTTTTCTCCATTCTCATTTCCCTCTCTCAGTTTATCTCCTTGCCTGCCCATTGCCTCCCTCTCCTCCAGCCCAGTATCTTTCCCAAATCAACTTTCCAGCTCTTTACTTCATCCCTCCCCCTCCCAGTTTCACCTATCACGTTGTGTTTCTCTCTCCCCTTCCCCACCTTTTAAATCTACCCCTCATCTTTTTTTTTTCCAGTCCTACCAAAGGGTCTCGGTCCAAAACATTGAATCTACTCCATATATGCTGCCTGGCCTGCTGAGTTCCTCCACAATATTTTGTGGGTGTTGCAAGCAATTTATTTCTTCTTCTTTGAGTTCTGCATATTTGTTATTCACACTGGAGTTTCTTCTACACTGCAGACATAAACACAAATTGGTTGAGGGATTTGGAGAACACACTGCTCAGTATGGAAGCATGACACTGAGCTTTCAGCTACCTATGATTTTAGTTTTCAGGCCCATTCCTACTGTGGATTCTCCCCTTTGGCTGCCATTGCTGTTTTATTGATCAAAGAAAAGCAACTCACCTAGATTGCTTTCTTGTAATGAAGGTGGTTGCCAGGCTGGGTTGAACCAGGGTTGTTATGGCAAAGTTTCAAACCTCTAACCCGTGGACTACCAGGAAAGACAGACCAGGTTGAGACAAGTGCAGAAGAGACCAGAGACGAGGATTATGTTGAACGTAGAATCTTTACTTGAGGGCTGGTTTGCAGATTCTGCAGATTTCCCAGATTCCCCTTAAGTTATCCCGAGGAAGGAGACAGTGGGGACGTGAAACTCACTCTTCTCCAGCTTGACGAATAGTAGGTCTAGAGTAAATATTGAAGGACCAATCAAACATGTTGGACATGTTCATGGTAGGTCTTGGAGAAGATGAGTATATCATCGAGGTACATGAGGACAAAGTGATTTAGCATCTCTTGGAGAAGGTCATTAATAAAGGAAAACTGCTGGGGCATTAACTAAACCAAATGGCATCATGAGATATTCGGAGTGGGGTTATTAAGCGTGGTCTTCCGTTCATCCCCTTCCTGAATATGGACTTCATTATATGCATTTCGGAGGTCCAGTTTAGTAAATATGGTTGCCCCTTGCAGCAACTCGAAAGCCGTGGTCATCAGTGGTAGGGGTACTGGTTCTTCACTGTGATATTATTGAGCCCGTGATACTCTGTGTGTGGTTGGAGTCCACCATCCTTTTTCATCTCAAAGAAGAAGCCCATATCAGCAGGAGATGTAGAAGGGTGGAATAAACCAGACACTAGGGCAACATGGATGTTCTCCATGGCAACCATTTCTGGAGCTGACAGGGAGTAAAGTCTTCGTCAGGGCAGACAGGTTCCAGGCAACAATTCCATTGCACAGTCATGGGTTTGATGAGGTGATTGTTGTGGCCCTTTTCTTACTAAAAACCTCTAGCAGGTCTTCTTACTCAGGAGAATCACAAGGTGGCCCAGAAGAGGCAGGTAGGTAAGCAGTCCGGGAGTGAGAAGACCATTTGCGGGGGGGCACTTGTGCACCAGCCAATTTGCGGGTTGTGGAGGGCTAATCGTAGTGTTCTAAGATTAATGGGAATTTGGGAGAACAAAGTGAAACTGGATTGCCTCAGTATGCTGTTCTGTATGTAGACAGATAGGAGCAGTGAAGTGGCAGATCCTCCCAGGACCCAGAGGTTTTCAGTTCAGAACTTGGGCCATAACCAGTTGGTCAAGACGGGCTAGGGGTACTCAGATGTCTTGCTAACCCAATGTCCTTGAAAATGCCTGCTGCACCAGAATCCATGAAGGCTCCAAGGGCATGTTGTTGTTCACCTCAGGAGATGAAGATAAACAGCACAATGCCAGACCCCAGGTGTAGCAGACCAGGGAAGAATGATGGAAACTGTCATAGACCTCCATTCCCTGGATAGGTCTGAATGCTTTCCTGACAACTCAGGACAGGCTGATCACATCAGAGGCAGCACTTTCCCCTCATTCTTCGGTCCTGTTCCACTGGAGAAAGCCAGGTGATACCTAGTTGTATTAGCTCCTATAGAGGAAATTGAGGGGAGCTAGAAGGGTGTTCATGACTGCAATGAGACTGGAAGGTCTCAGAGACTGGCCCCCCTAAAGGACTCATTGCAGTGCCCTCTTCTCCTTCCTTGGGGATGATTGTCAACCTGGATGGAGTTGCAAGATCATCAACTGGGTCTCTGGCTGCCAACTAATCTTTAATTACACCTGATTACCCACTGTAGAACTTGGCTATAAGGGTACCAACCACGCTTTACCTCCCCAGTGAATAGGGATATGTCTGCACAACTCTGAGTACCTTTACCAAATGCCATTGCCCAGGCAAGAGCTTTACCAGAGATGATATAGGCCACTTTGCAGGTGGGTTGCACCTTGAAAGCCAGATAACACTGAGTAAAAAGCCCTCTACAGGTCACTGGGTTGCCATTAAATCACTCTGGCACCAAAGGGTCAGAGACTCAGTAGTTGGGGTGGCAGCAAGGGTTTGCTGGCTTAGCTAGATGATCTCAGTGAGAGTCTGCAGGGGATCCAAAATCCACAGGACCACACAATTATGTCCACTCAGTATCACTTCCTAGCTGGCAGCACTGATCAGAGATGCTCATATTCTGCTGGCTCCATGTTGCTGCAGCAGAGGTGGTTGCCAGGCTGAGTTGAACCAGGGTTGTTATGGCAAAGGTCCATATCTTTAATCTGTGGACTACCAGGAGAGACGTAGACCAGGTTGCAGAGGAGACAAGGATGATGTTGAATGAAGCATCTTTATTTGAGGACTGGTTTGGAAAAAAATGCAGCCAAAGACGCAAGAATCACTACACACCTGATAGATAAACTCAAGACAAACAAAAAACACAGGTAACTTAGAGAGAAAGAAAACAAGGTACAAGTGCACAGATAACTAAAATAAAACACAGGTGAAAATAATCAGGAGAGGAGGATGGTCAAAGCCTGGAAATCTCTGGCACCACCTGGTGATCAGACCGAAGCATGACATTTCTATGCCTAATCTTGAGCAACAATTTTAAATCCCTAAACTGACTATTTTTCAGAGTTCAAAGTAAATTCATTATCGAAGTACATATATGTCACCATGTACTACCCTGAAATTCATTTTCTTGCAGACATTCACAGGAGAACAAAGAAATATGACCGAATCAATGAAAAACTAAATACAAAGACTGATAAACAACCAATGTGCAAAAGGAGACAAGCTGTGCAACTACAAAAAAAGAAACAAATAATAATAATAATAAATTAATAAGTAAATAAATAATACTGAGAACATGAGTTGTAGAGTCCTTGAAAATGAATCCATAGGTTGTGGAATCAATTCAGTATTGAGGTGAGTAAAGTTCTTGATGCTGGCTCTGGAGCCTAATCATTGAAAGGTATTAACTATTCCTGACCTGGTGATGTGGGATCTAAGGCACTTGCACCTTTTTCCCAATGGCAGCAGAAGGAAGAGGGCATGGTCTGGCTGGTGGAGGTCCTTTATGATGGATCTTGGTTTCTTGTGGTAGTGTTCCTTGTAGATGTGCTCAATGGTACAGAGAGTTTTTCCTGTGATGGACTGGGCTATACCCATCACTTTTTGGTAGGCTTTTCTGTTCTTGAGCATTAGTGTTTCCACACCAGTCAGGATGCTCTCCACTGTGCATCTGTAGAAGTTTGTCATCTCTGAAATGATAGTGCCAAGGAATTTAAAGCTATTGACCCTCTCCAACTCTGATACTCTAATGAGGACTAACTCGTGGACTCACCCCCAGTATCTTCCTCCTGTATTCAATAATCTTCTCTTTGGTTTCACTGATGTTTGGTGACAGATAGTTATTGTAGCAGCATTCAACTAGATTTTCAATCTTGCTCCTATATGCCAATTTGTCACTACCTTTGATTCAACCAACAACAGTGGTGTCATCAGCAAACTTAAATATGATGTTGGAGCTGACTTAGCCTCACAGTCACAAGTATTAAGCGAGTAGAGCAAGAGCTAAGCACATAGCCTGTGGTATACCTGCTTATGGTGAGTGTGGAGGAATGTTGCTGCCAGTCTGAAATGACTGGGACCTGGTAGTGAGGAAATCGAGGATCCAGTACTCAAGGATGTATCAAGGCCTAGGTCTTGCTTATGGATTAGCTTCGAGGGAATGATAGTCTTGAATGCTGAGATGTAGTTAATGAAGAGCATCCTGATGTATGCATCTTCACTGTCTGGATGTTCCAGAGCTGAGTGAAGAGTCAATGTTGTGACAGGAGGCAAATTGGAGTGGATCCAAGTCACTCCTCAGGCAGGAGGTGATATGCTTAATGACCAACCTCTCAAAGCACCTGTCACAGTGGATGAACGTAAGTGCAACTGGATGAGAGTCATTGAAACAGGTTACCACGTTCTTCTTGGCCACAGGCATGACTGATTCCTGCTTGAAGCAACAGTTAATAATGTTATAGCCCATTTGCAACTCTATCTAATCCTCACTTTTCTTTTTTAATTGTTCCATTCCTTTTTAGCCTCTGTCCTCACTTATTTTGTCAATGTTCTTAGCTTCCACCCTGCCACAAATTCCCCCTTTACATTTTTATCGCCTTTGCATTTTTTCAGACCTTTGTGCTTCAGTAAAGTAGGATAATGTGAAGATGGAGCTGGCTGGGGGAGTACAGGGAGAAGGTAGAGACAGAAGCTGGAGGGTCATAGGTGGAGACAACATGGGCTTCAGATTCTAAACCACAATAAGTAAGGAAGATGATAAATTGAACCAGATAAGGAAGGATGATGAGCAGATCACGGTGATAGGAGACACATTGTAGTTGATAGTGAGATAGAACCAGAAGGGGAAGGGGAAAATACTGTCTAACAGTGTTTAGTGGGAGGACTTGGGTTAGAAAGAAGGGGCTGAGAGTACCAGGGTGGATCAGGAGGGAGAAAGGTACACTGAGATTATGTGTTACCTGAAAATGGAAAATTCAATGTTCATACCTTTGGGCAGTAGACTACCCAGGCGGAATACGAGGTACTGTTCTAGCCTACATTTGGTTTCACCATGGAAGTGGGTAGGTTGAGAACACATGGGTCAATGTAGCAATAGCAGGCATCCCACCCTGCAGAAACTCATTTCAGGGAGGTAGCACCACCATTTCAGGGAGGTAGCAGCCCCGCCCCCCCCCATATTCCCCCACCCCCAGTCGACCTCCAAGGGTGTATGTAATACTTTGTTTAGTGATTTTGTCTAATCTGTAAACCAAGTTGGGTATATGCAGAAAATGTGATATTAAAATATGTACATATATTATATTATATTATCATGTTTATTCTATTACAACTTTAAGCAAGTCTACAGGGAGTTTGGCATCATCACGTAGGACATCAATAGAGTAGCTCCTTTGCAGCTAGCCAGCTAGTTTAAATAACGTTAGCTACACTAATGAATGAATGGCACTTGTTAAACTCACCTCAACATGTCTTTTACATTTTAACCCACCATGGGCAATAGAAAAGTCACTGTTGCAAACACTGCAGCGAGCAACACTGTCATTATTTTTGAGGTTGACTGTAAAGACCGCCCACAAAGAAAACTGATAGGTCTACTTAGCACGAAGAAAGACCAATCAGGATGCTCGCTCTCGCTCTCCCTCTCCCTCTCAAAAAGATCGATTTGTGGGATATTGTATATAATTTCCAGGCATCAGGGAGCCACTATCAATATGCGGGTGTCACACTGAGGGGGCATTGGGAGCAAGGGTGGACCCAAATGCAAGACACATCTTGTGGGGTTAATTAAATTAAGTTTATTGTTTGATACCAGGAGAGCAAGGCAGGAGCAGGAGTAGCGAACTGGACAGGGACTCAGGACTTCTACTAGGCTGGGACTAAAGGTCTGGGCTAGGACTCGGAACTGGATCCCAGAACTAGCGGTGACATGAAGAGGCTACGGTATGGATTCCAAGCCAGAGACTGGGCAAGGACCCAGTACCTGGGTCTTGCCCTGGGCTCGGACCCAGTACCTGGGTCTTGCCCTGGGCTCGGACCCTAGAACCAGGCATGGACATGACATGGGCTAGGGAGAGGAGGAACATGGAAAAACAGAGCCTCGGCCTCGGGAGAGCAGGTACATGGAACCATGGACGCATACACAGAACACAGAGTCGGGACCCCTCCTTGGGTACAGGAAATAGGGCTGGGACTCATGACCCCCCCCCCCACGGGGCAACGGCAAGACGGCCTGACTTACCCCACGGAGGCGAGGACAAGACACGACAAGACATGACCCACTGCGGGGCAACGGCAAGACGGCCTGACTTACCCCACAGAGGCGAGGACAAGACACAACAAGACATGACCCCCCACGGGGCAACGGCAAGATGGTCAGACTTACCCCACGGAGGCGAGGACAAGACAAGACCAACACGAAAGAACACCAGACAGTACTAGACCGAGGTGCAGGCGAGGGCTGCAGACCGAGGGGAAGAACCGAGAGGGGCAGAGAAGGGATTCAGACAGGGGGGTAGAACAGGAATCACAGACCGCCAGGACGAGGACTTGTCTCGGAACTTGGATGCCGCCAGGGCCAGGACTTGACTCGGAACTTGGATGCCGCCAGGGCCAGGACTTGACTTGGTACTTGGATGCCACCAGGACCGGGACTTGACTCGGAACTTGGATGCCACCAGGGATGGGACTTGACTCGGTACTTGGATGCCGCCAGGACCGGGACTTGACTTGGTACTTGATTGCCCCCGGAGCCAGGACTTAACTTGGAGCCTCCGGGTAGTGGCGAGCTCTCGACTCGGCCCAGGAACAGTAGACAGCGATTCTTGATTCCCTTCGGCGGGTTAACCAACGGACCTACCTCAGTGAGGAAACTTTGCAGGCTCGCTTTGGCGAGGTAACTTGACAGGGTTGCTCTGGTGAGGAAAGGCGAATTACCAGCACTCGCTTCGGGCGGAGACAAGGCTTGCTCCGGCCAGATGACATTGGCACGCCGTACCTTTGGTGACTTTGCAGACGCTCTTGCGCCGAATGGCTGAAAGCCGGAGACTATAAACTACCGGTTCAGTCAAGAGTAAATTGCCTCCAATCACCAAAGCTGAGGGACACGGGAAAAAAGGGAACCAAAGAGAAACAGGGAGTCAATGGTCCAGATCGTAACATAAACAAAGTAAATTTAAAGGGACCCCGATTCAGACCATGACAGCAGGAGAGGTGGGATGTCTGCAATAGCCATCTTAAGCTACCAGTTGCACAACATTTCAATTCCCCATACCATTTCCAACCTGTCTTCAGCTTTTTATCTCCCTTCTATACTCTGTCTTGATGCAGAGCATTGACCCAAAAAGCATCAACTATCTCTCTACCTCCACAGAATTTGCCTGACCCACTGAGATCCTCCAGCAATCTGTTTACTTCTCTGGATTCAAGCACCTGCATTCTCTTGTGCCTCTATGGTCCTTGTGGTGTTTAGGACATTGTAAATCATGTACATCTAATGAACTGCCTGTTATTACCTTTGTCCTAGTCTCTGGGTTCTTTTCTTAAGTTTTCCTGCTCCTCTTCTTTCTTGCAGATTTACAACAAATCTGTGCCAAAAAATAAATATTTATACCGTTTTATCCAGCTAAATGTGTACTTATTTTAGTTATAACCATGGAATTCATTGTGCAAAATGCAAATCATTACTATTACCATTTCTAGGTATCTATTAGTCTCTACTTTAATACTGTATTTACTAAACAACTAATAATTACAAGTAAGCACTATCTATTCTTGTTACATGATACTGTCATTGTTTTGTTCAAATACTGCATCCTGGCTGCTCAACAAAATATATTCCCTCATATAAAATTCTCTTACTTTAGATTTATCCATACCATAGACCTTTTCTTAAAATAAAGTCTACCGGTCAAACTAATGATAAATCCTGAAAATTAACCTTTATTTGAATATTTTGTATTAATTCATCCCCTGAGTTACCAGTTTCCAGTTTTAAAATGTAAGTAGAGTTAACAGTTATTACAAATCAGTTCCAGGTCTGAATCAGTACTGTTAAAGAATCACTCTCTTTTCAGAGATCTTTAACCTACTTTGAGTAGAATATGCTCAGTTACTTTGATTCTTATCAGCTTTCAAGATCATCAAAAGAGTAAATAATTGAAACATTTCAGAAGTCTTTTGCTAAGAAAGGCTCTCAAAGAGATGTAATTTAACTCCAGGCCAGGAAACAATAACTGATTTCAGATATTCATCTAATTAAAATTTTAGTTATTTGTTGAACATTTAATTTTAGAGACAATTCTTTTCCATTCCTGACTTTCCTTGATTCTTACGTAAGGGCAGGAATAGAAAATTCCTTATCTTATTTCTGCTTAAAATTATTCCTGCAGCCATAAAAAATAGACTTAATCTAATGGTCAAAGTTGTCACTTCAGTAAGCATGGTCAAATTGGTAAGTTAAAGCTTTACACTGGTTTTCCCCTGTATAAGCCTTATTATTAATAACTCCATCAACTAACCACTACAGCTAATATATTTTGTCAGTCCTATATAGAGTCATAGAGTCATATAAAAGTACAGCACAGAAACAGACCCTTCAACCTATCTAGTATGTGCCAAACAACTTATTCTTCCATTCAGAAACCAAATGCAGCTTTTCTATTTCCAGCAAATTGAGTGTATTTCTGGCTCCATGTGCAACCAATTACATTGAAATGAATGCCTCCCTGTAAGAACTGCAGTGATGTCTGACTTTTCTTCCTTCCACTCCCTTGTTTAACATTCCTTTATTAGTATGTCCAATGTTTGCATAGTTAATGAAATCTGTACTGGAAATAAAGCAACTCATGCAGATGAAGATATAGGAGCAAAACTAGGCTATTTGGCCAATCAAGTCTGCTCTACCATTTCATCAGGGTTGATCCATTTTTCATCTCAGCCCCAATCTCCAACCTGCCCCCCTTAACTCTTCATGCCCTGACCAATCAAGAATCTGTCAACCTCTGTCTTTTATATACATAAAGGCTTGGCCTCCACAGCTGCCTGTGGCATCAAATTCCATACATACAACACTCTCTGGCTGAAGAAATTTCTCCACATCTCCAATCTAAAAGGACTCCCCTCTATCTTGAGGCTGTGTCCTCTGGTCTTAGATGCTCTCACCATCGGAAGCATCCTTTCCACATCCACTCTATCAAGGCTTTTCACCATTTGAGAGGTTTCAATTAGGTCACCCTCATTCCTCTAAATTCTAGTGAATACAGGTCCAGAGCTATTTAACACTCTTCATATGACAAGCCATTTAATCCTGGAATAGTTTTTGTGAACTTCCTTTGAACCCTCTTCAGTTTCAGCACATCATTTCTAAGATAAGGGGCCCAAAACTGCTCACAATACTGCAAATGAGGCCTCACCAGTATTCTATAAAGTCTCAACATTACACCTTTGCTTTTATTTTCTAGTCCTCTTGAAATGAATGCTAACATCCCATTTGCCTTCCTCACCACAGACCTAAACTGAAAATTAACCTTTAGAGGATTCCTGCACAAGGAATCCCAAATCCCTTTGTGCCTCAGATTTTTGTATTTTCTCTCCATTGAGAAAATAGTCAACCTTTTCATTTCTTCTACCAAAGTGCATGACCATATACTTCTTGATACTGTATTCCATCTGCCATTTCTTTGCCCATCCCCCTCCTTTGTCTAAGTCCTTCTGTAGTTTCCCTATTTCCTCAAAACTACCTGCCCCTCCACTTATCGTTGTATTGTCTGCAAACCTTGGAACAAAGCCATCAATTCCATCATCCAAATCACTGACATATAATGTAAAAAGAATTACTGTAGTCCCAACACATTTCCCTGTGGAACACCACTAGTCATTGGCAACCAAGCAGAAAAGGAACATACATAAAAGTTGTTGGTAAGTGCAGCAAGCCAGGCAGCATCTCAAGGAAGAGGTACAGTTGACGTTTCGGGCCGAGACCCTTCATCAGGCAGAAAAGGCTCCCTTTATTCCCACTCTTTGCCTCTTGCCACCTCAGCCACTGCTTTATTCATACTAGAATCCTTCCTGTAATACCTGTTAAGCACCCTCCTGTGTGGCACTTTGTCAAAGTACTTCTGAAAATCCAAGTAAGCAACCTCAAGCAACTCTCCCTTGTCTATCCTGCTTGTTATTTCTTCAAAGAATTCCAACAGATTTGTCAAGCAAGATTTTTCCTTGAGGAAACAATGCTGACTACAGCCTATTTTATCATATGTCCAAGTATCCCAAAACCACATCCTTAACGATCGATTCCAACAACTTCCCAACCACTGAGGTTAGACTAAATGGCTTATAATTTCTTTTCTTCTGCCTCTCTCCCTTCTTAAAGAGTGGAGTGACATTTGCAATTTTCCAGTCTTCCAGAACAATTCCAGAATCTAGTGATTCTTGAAAGATCATTACTGATACACAACTTGTGCATCAAACATTTCCTATCATATCTACAAACAATTGCATATAGAGAACTAGATTTTAAAATGAGTAAAAAAGGTCAGAATAAGACTTAACAATGAAAAAAAGATCTCTCCTGTATTGACAGATTGGCTGTTATATTTTCCATTTTCTTCAGAATTACATTGTATAAAGGCATTATAGGAGAGAAAATATTGCGGGGATGTTAGGGGTAGGTTCTTTACACAAGGAATAGTAGTGTGTGAACATCTTGCAAGGGGTGGCAGTAGACACAGATACATTAGTGGTATTTAAGAAACTCTTAGGCACATGGATGACAGAAAAATGGAAGATTATGTAGAAGGGAAGGGTTAGATTGATCTTAGAGTAGGTTAAAATGTCGTCACAACACTGTGGGCCAAAGGGCCTGTACTGTGCTGTAATATTCTATGTCCTATTTTCATTATGTTAAAATAATAAGTTTAAACCCTTTATAAATATAAGGAATTTACCCAGTCAAGGATGAATTAATTATTCTCATTAATAAACTGAAAACAATTTAAATGCACAAATTTTTGTCAGCGGTCTGAGGCATTAAAACTATCAACCATGCAAATCGGTTTCCTTCTTTTCATCATATATTGCAGTATCTATTGCAAGAAAAAGATTACAATTTTCTGACAAATTACAGAAAATTCCTTCATCTTCTATTAAGAAACCACAAGTCAACATGAATTGAATGCAAAGTAAATTTTTATATATTCATTTTACCTTTCACGCAAGTTACACAAAGACTATGTAAGTCAGCAACTTTGGTTGACTTTACATTTAACTGAGGTCAGTCATCTAACTTGGACAGCAGAAACATCTGGCACCCTTTCAGCAACATTCCAGCAGAGGTCAGTACATTACCCAAAGGTAGATGTTTAAAAGTGGTTGAAATAACAGCTTGCCAATTTACTCAATGCTGAGTAATGATGAAAGATAGTTCCCAGCTGAGTATTTCTGGCTATTCACCAATAAGTACACAATTTATGATAGGTTTTTGGCAGAAGGTATAGATAGCTATATTCTTTGATAGCTATCAATAAACATCCCTTACTGTTCAATTTAACCTTAGTTAATCAATTGATACAAATGAATGACAGGGCAGTTACTGTGAAATACTACTTACATACTGCCCATTTGGCCGCTGGCATTTAGGGCTGCAATGAAGATCCTCCATCTGTCTGTATAGAAGGATTCTTCATTATTTCCCTTAACAATATTTTTTGAGCCGTCAGGGTCATTAGCCTCGAGCCGGACCCCTCAACCTGGAGGGCCGTTGGACCACTCTTAGTCTAGCCTCTACCTTTTGACCTGTTCGGCATGGGTGATATTACAAAGAGCCAAAGCACAAAGCCCTGACTCCAGCCAACATAGCTCTCCAAGTCATTGAGGCACGCATGCTTACAAACCATACAACAAGCTTGCGGTCATCCTGGAGGCACTGACAGAAGAAAGTTCATAAAAGTAGGTACAATGTGCTGTTCAAAAGTACAGTGAGAAGTTCCAAGGTAGAACAGCTGTGCAAAGCCTGAAACTTAACAAAAAGAATTAAAATGCTAAAAAAAAAAGAGTCAAAGAGAATGTACAACCCTGGAGGAACATGTGGAGAGTCAAAGGTTGGAGAGTAATTCTGCAAGATCTTGCAATGATCAGCATAACTTGTCAAAATATAAATGAACCTGCCTAGGCAATAAATTATTGATAACCTGTAGTTTCTAAGAGGGAGCTAGGAAAACCATTAAGGAGAACTTGGAGAAATCTCACCTCAAAGCAATAAATAAATGATTGTGTCAAAGAATTGTTGGATGTTCTGAAAGAAAGAAGTCCGGCTAACCCATGATCAGAATCCTGGGGTCTAGGCCCAAAGGTCAAACATATAATTGGCAAGTCCTGGAGCAAAGTCCAAAGTTAGAGGCCCAATGTCTGAGAGCCTGTGAATCCGGGACCAAGGACTGGCGGCAGCCTGTCTTGGGATTGGAGGTCTATCTGTGTGTGTGAGAGGGTGAGTGGAAAACAAGTTGTTTTGCTGTTGTGGCTTGTACTGTTCTATTCAACATTGTGGACATGCTATGTTCGTGTTGAGATGTGTGACAACACTTGTGGCTACCTCCAGTACGTTCTTGAGTGTGTTGGTTGTTAACATAAATGACACATTTCACTGTACATTTCAATGTACATGTGATAAATAAATCTGAATCTGAATTTCTTAGCTGGAGGAAATTTGCCCTGGTAACAGAATGAAGTCAAGCTTAATCTTCAATAAATACGACTTTGATTTTCTGGCATTCGTCATCATCATTATGTGCCACATTGTATGTCTAGGCGATCATGGTCTATCCATAACCATGATTGTTCTTGGCAAATTTTTCTACAGAAGTGGTTTGACCTTGCCTTCTTCTGGACAATGTATTGCAAAGATGGGTGACCCCAGCCATTACCAATACTTTTCAGAGATTGTCTGTTTGGCATTAGTGGTTGCATCCCAGGACTTGTGACACGCACCAGAACTCATATGACCATCCATCACCTGCTCCCATGGCTTTATGTTACCCTGATTGGTGGGGGGTGCTACACCTTGCCTAAGTGTAACCTGTAGGTTAGCAGAAGAAAGAACACCTTGCACCTCCTTTGATAGAGACAAATCTCCACCCCACCACCTAGTATTAACTAATAAAAAAAACTACATTCTGAAGATCTATTTGAGAAAATATTTGTTTGTTTTTTCTAATAAAACTAAGCAAAAAATTACAGCCATGCAGAATTTATATTTCTCTTCAGAATGCTATATTTGGCTTTCAAAAATCTTAAATGGACTGCTGACCATTTCAGTTGGCTGTGGATTAGGCTGGTCAGAGTATGTTAGAGAGAGGAAATACTAGCAGTAATGAGCAAGAATCTGCAATTGAGAGGAAGAAAATGGTGACTTTACTCAATTACTAAATTACCAAACTACAAATGTCACAGAGCTGATTTACCTTAGGTTACCCGCAAAAGTACATGCCAGATTTCAGAGCACACATACAGTACCTCATGTGTAAAATGCAAACAATTCAATGCCAAATTCCAGATCAATACTGATGTCACAAGCAGAAATTGCTTGAAAGAAAGCATGAGGCAAAGGACAAACTCACTCAAAAAATTGTTCAGGTCATTGTAAAAATGGGAACAACTTGGAGTTGCTAATTTGCAAATGAGTCCCTACTTTGAGAACTCTGTCACATGCATCCATTGATCAGTTCTGAATTAAAAAGATATTTTTCAGTTTGCCAGTCAAAGAGCTTCATATCTCTTGTCAATAAAAGACATTGGACATCAAAGAACCCTTGTTCATCAACTAAATCCCATACTGGGAATGAGAATTAAAATTGCATTTCAACAATAATATGAAGAATATTTTAGTGTTTATAGATCGAAAATCTATACCTTGCCAGTCTTCCAACCATTCAATGTAAATGGAAAAACTTGATACATGTTTTAACTCTATTCTCCTGTTTATTATTTGAAAACTTCAAGGCTAAATAAGACCCTTTGATCAGGCACTGCAATTTCAGGGCAAAGGTTCCTTTGGATCATGAGTTCTCAACCTGGGCCCACAGACCCTTCAGTTAATGGTAGCAGTCCGTGGCATAAAAAGTATTTGGAACCTGTTATTTGGATTACTGTAGATGTTATAGGCCTTATATTTAATAAATAAATTTCCCAAACCTTGGAAGATTACAAATTAAACTTAAACTATCTTTCATGTATATGATAAATTAGGTAAGGCATCCGTTAGTCTTGCACGACCATGGATCTGCGCCTGAAAAGTCTTCACTCTGCAGGGCGCAGGCCTGGGCAAGGTTGTATGGAAGACCAGCAGTTGCCTATGCTACAAATCTCCCCTCTCCATGACACCAATGTTGTCCAGGGGAAGGGCAAAGGCCAGTAGAGCTCGGTGCTATGCCTTGCTCAAGGACACAACACGTTGCCTGGCTGGGGCTCGAACTCACGACCTTCAGGTCGCTAGTCGAATGCCTTAACCACTTGGCCACGTGCCCACACTATATGTTTCTATACATGCCTATATGATAAAGAGGCACTGCCAAATCAGTTTATAACATATTCTAACTCTAGCCTCTACAAATCAAGATGTTAGAATATTCTGGAAAGAGCGGTTTCCACAATGGCCAGTTTTTTGGTGTTGTAAACAAAGCCACTACCCTGTTCAAATGTGATTCCTTTTCTCAGATTTGTGTGATTGATGACAGCAAAGGAAGTGCGTCAATATCTGCAAATAAGTATACCATGATTTATTCTATTTGTCTTTTTCTGAAGCTTCATTTTAAATTCAACATTGGCACTTCAACCTCAGATTTGATATTTACATTTTAACATATGTATTTTATTTTAATTACTCTGTACACATTTTAAGTAACATCGTAAGAATAAAAAAAGGATAATCCAAAGAATTAAATAAAAATTTATAATCTAATATAAATTTGAGTATGCATTTGTTATTCTGTTCATTGAGACTAGGCTTATTCATCTATTAGTATTGGTTTATTATCATATATAGTAAAATATAATGAAAACCCTTTGCTGATTATGCTGTAACTACATTGAGATAGTAAGAAGAAAATAGAATGCAAAATATCATGTTGCAGTTACAGTGAAAGTGCAGTGCAGGTAAACAAATAAAATACAAGGGCCATGATGAGGCAGATTTGGATATCACGAGTTCATCTTTTAGCATATGAGAGGTCCATTCAAGGGTGTGATAACAGTGGGATAAAAGCTGTCCTCGAGTTTAGTGGTACTTGCTCTCAAACTTTTGTATCTTCTAACCGATGAGAGAGGACAAAGAGAGAAAGTTGGGAATGGGAGGGACCTCCCTTCATTTTTTTCAACTTTCATGAGGCAGTGGGAGATGTAGATGGAATTGGTGGAGAGAAGGCTATTTGAATCATATCCTGGGCTGTGCTCAGAACTTTTTGCAATTTCCTCGCAGTCTTGGGCAGAGCAGATACCGTACAAAACTGTGGTGCATGCAGATAGGTAAGAGTCATCGGTGACATGCAAATTTCTGTAGCTTTCTGAGGAAGTAGAGAAGATGGTGTGCTTTCTTGGCCATAGCATCCAAGTCATTTAATTGACCAAAGGTTTTTTTGCAATCCAAATTATCTAATTTAAGTGAACTTTGGTGAAAAAATAAACCACACCCATACTGAACCAAAATAAAAAAAGAAAAACATTAAAACATTAAAGCCTCGTGATATTAGAGAGAAACAGACAGAATAAAAAGAAATGATAATCTTTTATTTATTAGTCATTTAAAATTTATAGATTGTGTTAACATTATTCCACACATTTTATGTACTCTGTCATAGTAACTCATAAAGCAACAAAAGTTTTAAATGAATAACAATATATAATTTATTTGCATATCAAAGGAATAAATTCAATCTGTTAAAAAGATCTAATACTTGCAAATTAGTAACATAATTAGGTAATTTTACTGGATATCTAAAGTATTATGAAAGAACAATTTACCAAATTTGATCATTCTTTTGCTATGTAAATTAATACCACACATGCACAATTTGATCCTATTGTTCAAATTAATATATTCTTAACAATAAGCTGACTGATTTAGAAAAGAAGGATCTGATTTCTTTTTTTTAATTAATTTTATTGCAATAATCAGATGAGGTGAACTCCGCCATGGACGTTCCCAAGCCCGGCTGCAAAAGGAGGAGGGTTGGTATGGAGCTAGCAACCCCATCTGTAAAATTCCAGTGCT
Source organism: Mobula hypostoma (assembly GCF_963921235.1). NCBI lineage: Eukaryota > Metazoa > Chordata > Chondrichthyes > Myliobatiformes > Myliobatidae > Mobula > Mobula hypostoma. The sequence continues at coordinate 63,374,573 of NC_086103.1, read as the reverse complement.
GCAGAAATTACATAAAAGTTCCAAAGACCTCATCCCTGGGAGGGAAAGGATCTTCGAAGATGGGTTACACCTGGGAACACTTGAAAGACTGACCCAGGGAACAGAGAAGTCCTGTGTGCAGCTGTTGGCGGCCAATGCCCCTGTAGGGGTGATGGGCTTAAGAGGGATCAGATTAGGTACACTGTATTTCCAAATGCCTAATACTGTATCCATTTACAGAAAATTTTCAACCAAGCTATTGGCTGGACAATTGTTTTATGGTGTTTACAATTTTCTCCTCAGTCAGTGAAATACAATCAATTTATTAACTAACCTTCCTTCTTTAAATGACTCTATTGACCCTCTTAGCCTTCTTCACTCAACGGAGATGATTAATTTGAACTGATGCAAGTCCACAATATACCCTTATGCTTTTCCATAACCTCACTCTACACTGTTGACATGGAGTTCATCCATACTGTTAACTCAAACAAGCTGTTGCACTGAGTTCCTTTCCTTTTAGCTGGTTAAAGTTGCAACGGGAATAACATTTGCTGACGTGAATTGGTGCAAATCCATTGCAATTTCTTCTTGGATATTTATTCACTCTCAGATGATTCTAGAGTCATAACATTACATGTTATATCTTCAAGTATTGGACATTCAGGGTATTATATTTAAAGTACTCCAAAAATGACCAGGAAACAAGTGTTTCTGGAAAGTGGCACATGGCAGTGGCCGATATCAAAGTATCAGCGGCCAAAAGTTCTCTCGCTCTCTCCAGAATTTCAAATGCATACCTGTCAGAAAAGCAAAATTGATAGTCAAACAGTCTACAAGACTCATTAAAGCTGAATAGAGGAATCATACAACATCTTTAGTACTTACTTGCTGACCCCTGCCATCTCTGAGAATGGAATGTACATGAAAAGTTTAATTATCCACAAAACGTGGTAAGACTGCAGGGGTTTGATCTCATCTGTTGGTTGTGAGATCACTTGGCTCTTACATGCAGGCCTTGTTAATTAATATTCATGTAATCATGTGTTGCATCTTCAAAAGATAGTGAGGAATAATAACATGACAAGACCAGTGCTACACCCATTAGGTCGAAGGGTTTACTATACACCATCAGGATAGATCTATAGAGTCTCTCAAAAGCAGAGGTGGAGGAGTATGCCTCATGATCAACTCCTCCTGGTGCACAAATATATCAGTGCTCTCCCAATTCTGCTCAGACCTGGAATATCTCGCAGTTAAATGCCGTCCATTTTACCTATCACAGGAGATTTCTGTGATCACTTTGGTAGTGGTTTACATTCCTCCTCAGGTCAATATCAATCAGGCTTTATATAATCTAAGCAATGGGATCAACATGCACGAAACAGCGCATGCCAACGCCTTCACCATCGTTCTGAGGGACTTTAACCAGGCCAATCTGAAAAAATCAGTAAGCAATTACCATCAACAGATTACTTGCAATTCTAGAAGAAACAACACACTGGACCATTGTTACACTACCATCAAGAACGCCTACCGTGTTATTCCGCACCCTCACTTTGGAAAGTCTGATCACTTGGCTGCACTTCTACTCCCAGAGTACTTTATACTTTATAGTTGCCAAACAATTGGTACTAGAACGTACAATCATCACAGCGATATTTGATTCTGCGCTTCACACTCCCTGGAGTATAGACAGAGACTGAAGACTGCAGCACCAGTTGTGAGGAGAAGAGGGTATGGACAAAGAAAGCACAGGAACACTTACAGGACTGCTTTGAATCGGTAGTCTGGACTGTATTCAGGGACTCATCTTTGAATCTGGATAAGTATCCTGCAAGCTGTTACCAACTTCATTAAAGTCTGCGTAGACGAGTGTGTGCCTACAAAGACCTGCTGTACATTCCCAAACCAAAAGCCGTGGATGAACCAGGTGGTACATTGTCTGCTGATGGCTAGATCTGTGGAATTCAAGACTAGCAAACCAGAAAACCAGGTATGATTTGCATAGGGCTATTTCAAGGGCAAAGAGGCAATTTCGTATGAGGTTGGAGGCAAAATCGGATGTACGACAACTCTGGCAGGGTTTGCAAGACATTACTTCCTACAAAGTGAAACCCAATAGCATGAATGGGAGGAATGCTTCACCACCAGATGAATGCAATGCTTTCTATGCCCACTTTGAAAGAGAGAATACAACTACAGCTGTGAAGATCCCTGCTGCATCCAGAGACCCTATAATCTGTCTCGTTGGCTAATGTTAGGCTGTCTTTAAAGAGAGTGAACCCTCACAAGGTGGAAGGCTTACCAGGAGTACCTGGTAAGGCTCTGAAAACTTGTGCCAACCAACTGGCAGGTGTATTGAAGGACATTTTCACCCTCTCACTGCCACGGGCAGAAGTTCCCACTTGCTTCAAAAAGGCAACAATTATACCATTGTGTCTAAGAAGAATAATGTGAGCTGCCTTCATGACCATCAACCAGTAGCACTTACATCTACAGAGATGAAATACTTTGAGAGGTTGGTCATGACTAGACTAAACTCCTGTGTCAGCAAGGACCTGAACCCATGGCAATTTGCCTATCACCACAATAGGTCAATGGCAGGCCGCAATCTCAATGAATCTTCACGTGGCCTTAGACTACCTGGACAATACAAACACCTATGTTAGGATGCAGTCCACTGACTATAGATCAGCATTTAAAACCATCATTCCCCCAATCTCATTGATAAGTTACAGAACGTGGGCCTCTGTATCTCCATATGCAATTGGATCCTCAACTTCCTAACCAGAAGACAACAATCTGTGCAAATTAGTGATAAGATCTCCTCCCCACTAACAATCAACACTGGTGCACCTCGGGGATGTGTGCTTAATCTACTGCTCTACTCTTTTTATACCCATGACTGTGCAGCTAGGTATAGATCAAATACCATCTATAAATTTGCTGATGATACAACCATTGCTGGTAAAATCTCAGATGGAGATGTGTGGGCAATGTGAGGGAGTTCAGGAATGAGATATACCAACTACTGGAGTGGTGTCACAGCAACAATCTTGCACTCAATATCAGTAAGACAAAAGTGTTGATTGTGGACTTCAGGAAGGGTAAGACTGTCATAATGGGGGGCATTGGGAACAGACCCAAAGGCAAGACACAGACACTGAAGTACTAGGAACAGAAACTAAATGACAGGACACAGACTAGGAGTAGGGACAGGAACACAGACTAGGCTAGGGAAGCAGGACCAGGACGAGGGACTGGGAACAAGGAGCCTGGGCATGGACTCCAAGCCAGAGACTGGACAAGGATCCAGAACCTGGGTCTTGACTTGGGTTCAGACACTAAAACCAGGCAAAGACAAGACAAAGTTCAGGATCTTGGAGGCTAGACAAGGACATGACAGGGCAAGGGTAGTTCAGGGCAACTCCTGGGCAGGACACAGGACCCCATCCCACAGAGGCAAGGACAGGGAGGAATAGACCCAACCACAGGGTAACAGCAATCAGCCTTGGCTTACCCAACAGAGGCAAGGGACAGGAAGGGAGCTAGGTCCAGGGTGACTCCAAGACTCAAGGCAGCTAGTAACCTCAGCAGGCTACAGAACAGCCAAATCCATATCTCAGTGACTGCATTAGCCTTCCAACAGTGAGCTACTCCAAGAAGAAACTAACCAGATAACCCTACCACTACACTCAGTCCCAGGGCCACATATTCCCAGTCCCAAGATGAGCATCAGGTGCTTATGGTTAAGTCCAACTGAAACAAGGGACAGCCAGAAAACCCGGAGTCCAGAGTCCGCGGACCGGACCGTGAACCAGAATGCAAACTTCGGACCGGACCATGACAAAGACAAGGGAATGCATACCAATCCTCGGAGAGGGATCAGAAGTGGCGAAAGTGAGCAGTTTCTAATTCCTGGGTATCAAGATCTCTGAGGACCTAACCTGGTCCCAGCATATCGATACGGTTATAAAGAAGGCAAGACAGCGGCTATACAGTACTTCATTAGGATTTTGAAGAGATTTGGTGTGTCAACAAAAACACTCAAAAACTTCTATAGATGTAGTCGGCTCCATCTTGGGTACTAGCCGACAAAGTACCCACGACATCTTCAAGGAGCGGTGTCTTAGAAAGGCAGCGTCCATTATTAAAGTTACGGACCCCCAGCACCCAGGGCATGCCCTTTTTTGATTGTTACCATCAGGTAGGATGTACAGAAGCCAGAAGTCACTCAGCAATTCAGCAACAGCTTCTTCCCCTCTGTCATTCAATTCCTAAATGGATATTGAACAAGTGAACATTACCTCACTATTTAAATATATATTATTTCTGTTTTTGCACTATTTTTAATCTATTCAATATACGTATACTGTAATTGATTGATTTATTTATTTATTTATTTTCCTTCTATCACCGTGAAATTTGTTAACTTACATGGTATTGTATTGAACTACTGCTGCTAAGTTAACAAATTTCATGACACATGCAGGTGATAATAAACCTGATTCTGATTCTCTATAGCACTCTTCATTGAACTTGGGTTGATCCCCTGACTTGATAGTATTGGCAGAGAGAGGGATATACCAGACAATGAGGTTACAGATTGTGATGATGTGCATTTCTACTGCTGCTGATGGTCCACATTATTGCCTCTTTAAGCTCCTAGAGATGTTCCAAGTCATTCCCATTTAGCATCAAACATGATGAAGGCTGTTCTTGGTGTGAAGAAAGGACTTTCCTTTTTGCAAGTCACCTCTACATGTACTAATGTGGAAGATGCATCTGCCACAGATATATTGATGAAAGTGTCATATTGGCACCCCCAACTATCTTTTGCAATGTGGCATATCTATCTGTGAGGGTTTGACCAGCAATGGTGTCACCAAGCCACCTTTAATGGTGGACATTAAAGTGCCACACTGAAGTTCTTCTTTCAGACATTATTCAGCACTGAATCATCTATTGAACAGGACAGCAAATGGTAATCAGGAGGTGATAAAACAGTATGAGACTTCATGGGGCCTGGATGTAATACTGAAGATCCCCAGTCTACTTACTCTCACCTGATACCTGACACAAAATATTAACTATCCATTTACCTCCATAGATGCTGCCTGACCTGCTGAGCTCCTCCAGCTACTTATGTGCTCTCACACCTATAGACCCTATCCCACTGTTGGTGAGATAGAATGTACCCAGCAATTATAATGGAGAAATCTGGCGCATCATTTGAATAATAATCAGGCTATTGCTGGTTTTCTTTATGAGGTAACTTTCCTACATATCAAAACCCAGATGTTTGTAAAGAAGACTTTGCAGAGTAGGTTAGGCATGAAACCACAATGCACCATCCAAATTCTGTGCCAAGGTCAATGCCAGGATGTCCATTTTAATCATTCTTCATGTCAACATAGTTTCTAATGTTACAGCTAGAGATGATACAGTTTGTTGGTACTTTTCAGATGGTGCTTAATTTAAGAACAACTTCCCAGATAGTTCTGGAGTCAAACAGCCCAAACAGTAAAGACAGCAGATTCTACTCCCCACCCCACCCCACTTCTATGGCACTAAAAAGCATGAGTAGGTTAGTTTTTAGGACAATCGAGTAATTTTGTGGTCATTGTAACTAATGCCCAGTGTAACTTTTTGTATATTCCAAACTGACAATGTTGGCATCATCTGTAAACTTTTAAATATGACCCCTTTCCATTAGGAAAATTCATTTATATATAAAATGAAAAACAAAGGACCTTACAATGAACCTTCTGGATACCCAATACATGTGGTCTTCCCATACTAGGGGGAAAAAAACTAACTTTGGTTACCACCCTTCACAAACCTTTCCTATTTCCTGTGCTTACTCAGTCCATACACATAAAAGCTGGAGGAACTCAGCAGGCCAGGCAACATCTATGGAAAGGAGTACAGTCGACATTTCAGGCCTGCTGAAGGGTTTCGGCCCAAAACATCGGTTGTATTCTTTTCCATAGATGCTGCCTGGCCTGCTGAGCTGCTCCAGCGTTTTGTGTGTGTTGCTTAGACTTCCAGCATCTGCAGATCTTCTCTTGTTTTTGATTGGCCTACTCTTGTCAAATTACTTTTCAATCTCCCAGTCCTCTAGTTCTGATAAAGGCCAGAGCCTTCACTTCGTTCTCACTGCATCTCTGAAAAGCTTGCAATATATTGTATCCTTGCCAGGTGACTCAAAGATGTTGAAATTCTGTTTTTTTAATATATTCTTTTGATGATGGTATCACATTACGTAACATTACACTGAAGCTAACAACTAGCCAAAAACCAAAGGCAGCTGCTTATAATCAACTGCATTCCCAAGCATATACAATAATTAATTGGTCGTTGGTGACCAAAAGGCATGTTTCAGATTTTAAGATGTGAATAAAGTCCATCTGAATGCTGTGAGTACAACCCATTGGGGCATGAACGCATTTGCATCATTTTCCAAATGTTCTGGATTTAAGCAATGTTTCGTACGCGATCAATGTATATAATCCTTACAGTGTAAAACATTGCCATTGATTATGCAACAAAAATAACTGATCATTTATCTTGCTGATCTTGGATATCTTGCCAAGTAAGTTGGCTGCTATTTTGCTGATGCAGCAATTGGACTTCAAACTTGATTAACTGTGAAGTGGTTTATGGTGATATGGAGTGGTTGTATAATGTGTTAATTAATGTTCAAACCTACCTTGTCTGTCAAAATATTAAACAACAGGAATTCTGCAGATGCTGGAAATTCAAGCAACACACATCAAAGTTGCTGGTGAATGCAGCAGGCCAGGCAGCATCTCTAGGAAGAGGTACAGGACTGACGAAGGGTCTCAGCCTGAAACATCGACTATAACTCTTCCGAGAGATGCTGCCTGGCCTGCTGCGTTCACCAGCAACTTTGATGTGTGTTGCTGTCAAAATATTAGTTTATTTACTCAAATATGCAAAGAACTAAAAAGTGAAAAACACATGGTTTTACGGACCTATAATTTTGAGAGGTTACAAGAGGATTTGTGCATAGGAATAAAAATGTCTTATTGCTCTTAGAAAGGGCCTTACTGAGAAAACACCTGGAATATTGTGTACTGTTTTATTTCCCTAAAAGGATATCCTTGCCATAAGAATGCATCAAAGATTAATCAGAATGGTTCTTGGGGCGCAGTATGATTGAATAAACACTCTACGCTGCTGTTTAGATTGGTGAGCAACAAATTAGAATACAGGCTGAAGCTACTCATTGAGGTTGGGAAAGATGTTATGAGAGACGTTGCAACATACTGAATTCCTAAAAGTGCTCTATCACATGGATGTGGGGATAATGTTTCCCCTAAGGAATCTAAAAATAGAGGTCACTTTCTCAGATGAGATAGGTTATTGAAGCTAACCAAGACAAAATTTCTTCGTTCTGATGGTGATGAATCTATACAAATCTCTATCTTAGAGGGCTGTGGAGAATTAGCTCAGTTAATAGATTTCGCAAGATTAAGATAATTGAAGGACATGGGGATAGTGCGGGGAAATTAAGTCTCATCTTCTGCAATAAGCCATAATGCATTGGTCTGAGGTAGAACAGCAGCCTTTGATTTAATGCTGTTTTAGTCTGATTTAGTCCTGACGAAGGGTCTCGGCCTGAAACGCCGACTGCGCCTCTTCCTATAGATGCTGCTTGGCCTGCTGCGTTCACCAGCAACTTTGATGTATGTTGCCTTTGATTTAATGACTGGTGCAGACTGGAAAGGCCAGATGTTGGATCCGGCACCGGGACGAACTGCCCCTGTCCCCCCCCCCCCCCGCTCCTCCCATTTCCATCACAAGCATTCCTTCTGATTTTTATTCACCTGTCACCGTCTCCACTCCAGGGTCTCGGCCCGGGTCACGCGCTTTCACGCCCCTTATCCGCGTGTCGGGAGACCCCAGCAAACTGAACCCACCCCCTCCCTCACGAACGTGTTCGTTTTCCCCATGCACGTGTCCGTTCGGTTGGGCTCGCGCGCTGTCAGCAGCAGCACTTCCGGGTGAAGCGCTTCACCGATTTGCGATAGCGTGTGGAAAGTGGCAGCGGGAGCGGCGAACGGTAAGCCGGCGGTCGTTAATGTCCGTGATAGATTGGAGATTGCCGTTTCCCGTCGTGAGGTAACGGAATGGATTTCCCCGGGGGTTTTTAGTGGGGGTGGGGGGGTGCGGGGGTGTCCAGCCAGTTGAGCAGGACCGAGACAGTAGCTACCGCCGCCCCTCAGGACCCTCAGCCCCTTCAATCACTTGGTGATCGGGGATTCCTGTCCCAGGCATTGGCAGCCGGGATTCCGATAGCCACTGGTAGAGCTCAGCGCTCAGTAAATAAATCACATGAGCGGCCTCACCGTTGCAAGGATTCCTCGCTCATTTGGTTTAGCTTGTTCGCTTGAAGCTACTACAATGTATGTTTCTACAATACAATTATGCGCGGAATAGCAAATGGGCTCAGTTCATTATTTTAATTTCTCCACGCCAGTCAGTTTTGATTGATTGTATGCAATTGAGCCGTGTATTGTGGATTACTAGGAATCGTGTTCACGTTGCTTACGTGTCGCAGGAATTTTTGCTGACCTCCTATTTTAATCCCTTGGAGCTCCGTTTAACTATTATAGTGATGTACAGGCTTCAGTATTTCTGATGGAATGGTTTCCTGAGTTGCACCAAAGAAGCTTGCATCTGAGATGAAAATGAAGCTCTGGAATTGATCTATCAATGAGGGCATGTTACATAAAAATAAAATTAACTTAGTAAGCTGCCTTTGCAATAATTGGTTTAATTTTTGTTGATTTCAGTTCTAGCACGCATCTCTGGTTGGTATAGGCATTTACATTCTAAATGATATTTTCTGTTCGTAGCTAAATGTAAAAGATTTTTGATCGCTGTAGTTTTATATGCTGTAGTGTAAACTGCTGACTGTTCATATTTGTTTCATCTACAGCCAATATCATATTAAATATTAACTATCAACTCGTTATCTTAGGTTAAAGCTTGCAGTGTTTCACAAATGTTTTATTTAATTGTCCGTTCAGAATGTAAAAATCTATATTACTGGGAAACATGCTAGGCAAAATAAATGGCTGCAGTGATAGTGGATGCAGCGGTTATAATCTGTCACAATTCTTTATATTCTGTAGAGATGTCAGAAGATTAGAAAATTATAAATGTTACTTCACTGTCAAGAAAATCAGGGCAGACACTGACAATCTATTTCAATGACTGAAGTGATAATGGGAAAGACAGAAAGGTGATGTTGAGGTCAAGGTTAGATTACATTTGAATCGATTGAAAGGTGGAATAGGCACATTTGGTCATTTTGGCATACTCCTGCTTGTGTCCTTGGACTATTTTTGATCAATTCATGAAGTTGGAAAGAAATGTTTGTTGGTGTAAAGTGAAAATTTAAAGCTTAAAGTATGGTCTGAATGAGGTAGATTTGTGTTGAGAAATTATCTATAGTTCTAGTATAACATTTTTTACGGGAGTTGGGAAGCGCCCCTCTTCCATCCATACCTAAGATTTCCTTTGTAAATGAGCAGTACAAATTCCTGTCAATTCCCTCCTTCTTCACTGATCTCCCTCCCGGCACGTATCCAAGGGAAAGTGGAACAAGTGCTACACTTGTCCCTACACCTCCTCTCTCACTGTCATTCAGGCCTGAACAGTCTGTCCAGATGAGGCAACACTTCACATGTGAGTCTGTTGGGGTCATATACTGTGTCTGGTGCTCCTAGTGTAGCCTCTTGTATATCGGTGAGACCAGACGTAGAATGGAAGACCGCTTCCCCAAGCACCTACGCTCTGTCCGCCAGAAAAAGCAGAATCTCCCAGTGGCCACCCATTTTAATTCTTCCCATTCTGATGTCTATTCATGGTCTCCTCCACTGTCATGAAAAGGCCACACTTGGGTTAGAGGAGCAACACCTTGTATTCCATTTGGGTAGCCTGCAACCTGATGGCACGAACATCAATTTCTCAAACACCCCTTCTTCTTTGCTATTTTCCATCCCCTTTTCCGTCTCTCACCTTATCTCCTTGCCTGCCCATTGCCTCCCTCTGGTGCTCTTCCCCTCTTTCTACCATGGCCTTCAGTCTCTTTCACCAGTCAACTTCCCAGCTCTTTACTTCATCCCTCCCCCTTCAGGTTTCACCTATCACCTTGTGTTTCTCCCTTCCCCCCCAGCTTTTAATTCTACTCAGCTTTTTTTTCTCCAGTCCTGCTGAAGAATTTCAGCCCAAAGCATTGACTGTACTCTTTTCCATAAGTGCTGCCTGGTCTGCTGAGTTCCTTCAGCATTTTTTCGAGGAACTTGCCAGGAAAATGGATGAAAGCAAAGCAGTGGCTGTTGTCAACATGGACTTTAGTAAGGCATTTGAAAAGGTGCTGCATGGGAGGCTGGTTAAGAAGGTTCAGTCTCAGCATTCAGAGTGAGGTACAGGTGTCCTCCACTTTTTGAACGTTCGCTTTACGAAACCTCACTGTTACATAGGACCTACATAGGACCTGTTTTCGCTTTCAGAAGGTGTTTTCACTGTTACGAAGAAAGGCAGCGCGCGATAAAAAATCAGCGCGTGATAAAAGGCGGCGCGCACCCTGAGCAGCCGCTCTCCCCCGGATTCGGAACGGCATTGCTTTGACACGTTGCATTGAGCAGCAGTTAGCAAGATGAGTTCTAAGGTGTCGGAAAAGCCTGAAAGAGTAAGGGTGTTACACTTAGCGTAAAACTGGACATAATTAAGCATTTCGATCGTGGTGAACGAAGCAAGGACAAAGTGAGTTTGGCTTGTGGAAGTTAACGAAGATGATGTTGAAGAGATTTTGGCATCCCATAACCAAGAACTGATAGATGAAGAGCTGATGCAATTGGAAGAGGAAAGGATAACAATCAAAACCGAATGCAACTGAATGCAAATGCATGAGATTTTCGCTGCAATGATAAATGCAACGATGCAATCGCCTCTGATCTGAGCTGACGTTTACGTGCCGGGCAGCACCTAATTAATTAGCATGTTTATTTCAGCATTTTTCTTAACGATGTGCTGTGTGCCTCCCGGCTACCGCTGCATTCTTCATAGCAACTTATCAGGTCGGCGGCCCGGAGGGTGGGGGCCACTGCACCACCCTGCCTGCGATGACTCAGCCTAGCACACCATCATCAGTGTGCTCAGCGCTGTTTTCCCAATTCTAGTAAGTGATACCACACTGTACATACATTATTTCTACTTTATATAGGCTGTGTATTTTTACGTATTATTTGGTAGATTTGGCAGCTTCATAGTTTAAAGGGTACTGGAGAGCGCGTTTATACCAACAGCGCTGGCATGAGATTTTCTGCCGAGAGTGCTTGCGTGAGATTTTCGCTACGGAGATCTGTGCAGGCAATCGTTGCAGAGAAGTACAGTATTTCTACTTTATATAGCCTGTGTATTTATCGTATCATTCCTGCTTTTAATATATGTTACTGTTATTTTAAGTTTTGTGTTATTTGGCATGATTTGGTAGGTTACTTTTGGGTCTGCGAACGCTCACAAAATTTTCCCATATAAATAAATGGTAATTGCTTCTTCGCTTTACGACATTTCGGCTTACGAACCGTTTCATAGGAACACTCTACCTTCGGATGGCAGGGGAAACCTGTATTAAATTGGTTTAGACATTGTCTTTGTGGGAGAACCCAGAGAGTAGTAGTAGAGGGTTGCCTCTCTGACTGGAGGCCTGTGACTAGTGGTGTGCCGCAAGGATTGGTATTGGGTCCTTTGTTGTTTGCCATCTATATCAATGATTTGGATGATAATGTGGTTAACTGGATCAGCAAATTTGCAAATGACACCAAGATTGGCGATGTAGTGGACAGTCATAAAGGCTATAATGGCTTGCAGAGAGATCTGCATCACCTGGAAAAATGGGCTGGAAAATGACAGATAGAATTTAATGCAGACAATTGTGAGGTTTTGCACGTCGGTAGGACCAGCCAGGGTAGGTCTTACACAGTGAATGGTAGGACACTGAGGAGTGTGGTAGAACAAAGGGATCTGGGAATACGGATACATAATTCATTGAAAGATGGGATGTTATATTGAAGTTGTATAAGATGTTGGTGGGGCCTAATTTGCAGTATTATGTGTCGTTTTGGTTGCCTACCAATAGGAATGATGTAAACAAAGTTGAAAGAGTGCAGAGAAAATTTACAAGGATGTTGCCAGGTGTGGAGGACCTGAGTTATAGGGGAAGATTGAATAGGTTAGGACCCTGCTCTAAAATTGTTGTATGACTTGAGCCATGATTCCTGGAACTAGTTAATCTTCTCAGCATTCTTGAAGCTTTTCCATTCCAACTATAGCACAGCTCCTCGGGTTGGACACTCTAGGAACTGTACTAGTGGAAGAATGTGGATGGACAAGAATCAGTGGATGTAGGGTATTTGAACTTTCAGAAAGCTTTCAGTAAGGTTCCAGATAAGTTTTAAAAAACTGTGTAAACTTAAAGCGCATGGAATTGGGGGAACATACTACTGTGGCTAGCATGTTGATTAGCAGACAGGAAACAGTGTAGTGGGAAAAGAAATCAATTATAAGTGACAGAAAATGACTCATTGGCTACTGTAGGGTTTCGTACTTGGACCTCTGTTATTTAAATTGTGTATAAATCTTCAAGATAAGTGAAATAAATGTAATAATGTGGATATCTGTGGATGACAAAGCTGGGATGGATTTTGAGCTGAGAAGCTCCAGTTTAAACAGGTCAAGTGAGTGGGGAAATACCTGGAAGATAATATGTCATGTGAATAATTGTGAAGGTATCCACTTTGGCAAAAAAAACAGGAGGTAAGTTGATTATATGCATGGCTAAGGACTAGGGATGAGGGAGTTGCAATGAGGACATGGATGTTCTTGTAACCCAGGTGGTTAGCAAATGTCCATTGGCCTTCATGGTGAGAGATTTGCGTTCATGAGGAGGTTGTCTTAATACATTCATGTATTGGTTTTTGGTGAGTATTGTGTATAGATTTGACATCCTTACTTGAGAAAGAATGTTCCTACTATGGAAAGAGTGAAACAAAAGTTCACCAGGCTGACTTCTGGGATGTCAGAACTAATATATGAAATGAAATTGAAATTACTCAGTTTCTGTTTACTGGAGTTTAGTAGAATGAAAGATGACCTTGTTGAAACACACAAATTCCTGATGGTAGTGAACAGACTTGATGCAGGAAGAATGTTCACAATCAGGAGTAAGTCCAGAATTGAGGGCAAAAGTAAACAAAATAGAACAAGCTGTTTAGGACAGGAATGATCAAGATGGCCTGGCGCTGGTGAACTATGGTGATGTATTGTGCGCTGCTTACAAAATTTCTAAATATACCTCTTCTGAATTACTCTCACTGCAATCTGCGGCCTGTAATTTCCCTTTAAGCAACAAGCTTTTGAACCGTCATAACGAATTGGAGATTTCACAATCTTCTGATGAATTTATCAGATTTAACTCTCAATCATGCAGGTAGAGTACCTTCAAGTGAACCAAAACTACATCTTCATGGCCAGAAGAGAGGGAGGAGGGGAGGACTCCAAGTGAGGTTGAAATGCCAAAGAATGAAAGTTCCTCTGCCCAGCAACTTGTTAACAAGTTGCTGAAAAATAAGCCTGAGGACCTATGTTCAAGATTGCTTTATCGGGTGGAAACGAGAGATTGCTCTCTATTTCACTGAGACATGGCTCACTCTGGACATGCCAGATATGTCTGAAAGACCCAAAGGCTTCTCAACACACAGGACGGACTAGACTGTTGACTAAGAGCAAGCAGAAGGAGGAGTCTGTGATTCATGGTAAGCTGCTCATGGTGCTCGGACATAGTGATCTTGTTGCACTCTTGTTTCCCCAATCTCAAACATATAATGATCAAGTGCCAACTGTTGTACTAAACAAAGGAGTTCTCCTCCATGGTCCTGACCGCAGTTTACATACTGCCAAAAGCCAATGTTAATCAGGCACTCAAGATATTGCGTGCTGCCATTACCAAACAAGGAACAGCCCACCCCAATACATTTCAAATCATAGTCAGGAATTCAGTCAGGTTTCTTTGATGGAATCTTTGCCCAATTATCATCAGCAGCACCAGAGGTCTGAACACATTCAACCACTGCGATACTACGATTAAGAATGCCTACCATTCCATGGCTAGACTGCATTTTGGGAAATCTAATCATTTGGCTATTTTCTTATCAGGTCCAGAGCAGATGCCATTTCATTGGCTCTTCACTCAACCCTGAAACTTCTGGATAACAAAGGTACGTACATCAGGATGCTCTTTATCAACTACAACTTGGCATTCAATACTATCATCCCATCAAAACAAATCAATAAGCTTCTAGACCATGGCCTCAATGCCTCCTTGTGCAATCAGATCCTCGATTTTGTCACTACAGACCCAGGTCAGTTTGGATTTGCAACAGCATCTCCTCACAATCTCCATCAACACAGGTGCAACACAAGGCTGTGTGCTTAGCCCCCTGCTCTACTCACTCTTCACTAATGATTGTGTGGCTAAGCACAGCTCCAGTGCCATATTCAAGTTTGCTGATGACACCACTGTGGTGACACCAAAGGTGATAATGAATCAGCATATAAGAGGGAATTGAAAATCTGGCAGAGTGTGCTGCAACAACAACCTTACTCAATGTCAACAAGGCCAAGGAACTGATTATTGACTCCATGAGCCAGTCATCATCGGAGGATCAGAGGTGGAGAGAGTTAGAATCTTAAAGTTCCTTGGTGTTGTCATTTCAGAGCATCTATCCTGGGCCCCGCACGTAAATGCCATTGCAAAGAAAGCACAGCAATGCCTCTACTTCCTTAGAGGTTTGCTAAGATTCAGCATGACATCTAAAACTTTGACATTCGTCTATAGATGTGTGATGGAGAGTATATTGACTGGTTGCATCATAGCCAAGTATGGAAACGCCAATGCCTTTGAGCAGACAATCCTACAAACAGTAATGGAAACAGCCCACTCCATCACAAATAAATCCCACCACAGCTTTGAGCACATCTATGTGGAGTGCTGTTGCAGGAAAGCAGCAGCTTTCATCAAGGATGCCCGCTGCCCAGGCCAATCTCTCTTTGTGCTGCTGCCATCAGGAAGAATGTACAGGAATCCCAGGACTCACCACCAGGTTCAGGAACAGCCATCAAGCTCTTGAACCACAGGGATAACTTCACTATAGGGAAACTAATCCCACTGAACTGGACTCGTCTTCAATGACTCTTCATCTCATGTTCTCGATTTATTGCTTATTTATTTGTTGTTGTTGTTGTTACTACTGTATTTGCATAGTTTGTTGTCTTTTGCACTTTGGCTGTTTGTTCGTCAAGTTGGGTGTAGTCTTGCATTGATTTGCTGTGAATGTCGCAAGAAAATGAATCTCAGGGTTGTATATGGTGACATATATGTACTTTGATAATCAATTTACTTTAAACTTTTGAAGAATTTCCTCACCAAAAATGGTAAACTCCGTATCACAGAAGGCTGAGTCCAAATCATTAAATATGTTTATAATTTCAAAGTATGAATATGGATATGTTACCTTTTACTACCTTAAGATTTATTTTCTTGCAAGCATTTACAAGAAAGAACTAAATACAATAAAATTTATGGAAAACTACATATAAACAGACAAAGACCCTTCTTTTGCCAACACAAGGAATTCTACAGATGCTGGAAATTCAAGCAACACACATCAAAGTTGCTGGTAAACGCAGCAGGTCAGGCAGCATCTCTAGGAAGAGGTACAGTCGACGTTTCAGGCCGGGACCCTTCAACAGGACAAAGGGTCCCGGCCCGAAACGTCGACTGTACCTCTTCCTGGAGATGCCACCTGCCCTTCTTTTGCCAATGGGTTGTTTGGCAAACTTTGCAAATACAAACAAATATTGAGAACATGAGTTGTAAAGAATCCTTGAAAGTGAGTCTGTGGATTCTGGAATCAGTTCTGAGTGGTGATGTTGCAGTTACCCATGCCTGTTCAGGAACCTGATTGCTGTAGGGTAATAACTGTTCCTGAACCTGGTGATGTGGGAGCCAAGGCTTCTTTATCTCCTGCCCAGTGGTAGTAGAAAAAAGTGAGCATGGCCTGGATGGTAGGAGTCTTTAATGATGGATGCTGCTTTCTTGTGGCAGCGCTCCACATAAATGTATACTCAGTGGTGGAGATGGTTTTGCCTGTGATGGACTGGGCTGTATCCACAACTTTTCTGTAATCTTTTCCATTCCTAAGCATTGCTGTTTCCATACCAGGCTGTGATGCAACCAATTGGGATACCCTCCACTACGCATCTATGGAAGCTTGTCAAGGTTTTGGTGACATGCCAAATCTACACAAAGTCCTAAGAAAGTAGAGGCACTGTCGAGTCTTCTTTGTGATGATATTTGCCTGCTGGTCCCAAGACAGATCCTCTGATATGTTGACAACAAGGAATTTAAAGCTACTGACCCTCTCCACCTCTGTTCCTCTAATGAGGACTGGCTCACTATCTCTGGCTCCTTTCTCCTGTATTCAATAATGAGCTCTTTGATTTTGCTGACGTTGAGTGAGAGGATGTTGTTGTCGCATTCAACCAGATTTTTAGTCTCCCTCCTGTATGCTGATTAAATATACTGATTGGAATTAGATATGACTGGTTGTCCATTGTATCTGACAATGACAGTTAGATTTGTGCAGTTCTTCAGATGATATGAACTATATGAGGAAACCTTTGTGGGAGAGTGTTAAAGTGGAAGCCGTTACACAGGGGTGGTTCCACTCTCAACCTCAGAAGTCTGGGTCCAGTGGTACAAGTAGTCATCACAACTGGGGTCTTCCTTGGTTGCAATAGATGACCATGACTACTGCTGTGCCTTGTCATGCTCTTCGCTATCCACGAAGCATTGTAGAATCACCTTCCTGGCTGTTGAATCTAACTGTTGATCTCATCTGCCCAGTCAACCGGATCCGACTTCACATGCTTGGACAGGCATGTCCATATCTCACTGGGGTAAGAGGCCCACAAGTTACCCTTTCCTGGTTTAGACTGCCTGTTGAAGCAGTGTACTGGGATGTGGCTGCTGTCACTTGCAAACAGCTAGTTAAGAGCCACAGATGAGAGCCAAGTGTTCAGTGGGGACCAAGGGTGAGTGGGCTGGCCCAAAATGGACATGACCACCCCCTTCAATAGAGGTGCTACCCCTCCCTGAACACCGCAGAATAAGATATAATTCTGACTAAAGAGATTAAGAGATATAAAATAAAAGCAGGAATGGGATAATCATCTGTAATTGTATTAACGGAAGAACAGGCTTGAAGGTTCAAGTGGCTTTCTAATCCCAAATCAGATTAATTATCACTGATTTAGGTGAGATGAAATTTGCTGTTTTGCAGCTGCAGTGCAATGTAAAGATAAAAATTACTACAAATTACAAAATAAAGTGAGAAAGAAGGAATAATGTTCATAGGTTTATAAACTGTTCTGGAACCTAAAATATTCAGTTTGTTTTCTGTAATCTGTCCTTTGTAATGCACAGAGTTGATGAAACTAATCTGGTGCAGGTTGGGTGTTGTATTCCCTGTGTAAGATCTCTAAAGTCAGTGCTTTCTTCCCTGTATCCACAGAGGCTATTTGTTGAAACCCCAGTGATTACCTGTAACGAAGTTTGGGACTTATAGTTTTGTCTGTGTTCAGACTTCATGTGGAGCTGCCAGTATTTTTTTGAAAATTGAGGTATATACTGTGGTTATGATAAAATCAGTATTTTCCTAGTGATTAAACATGTCTGCCTTGATTTTAAACTTCAACATTGGGATATTTTAAAGATAATCACTTTACATTGGTTTGAATATTGATTTGTTAATCTGAAGCCACAAATTGATACTGGGGAAAAAATAAGACTGTTTACTTTGATTTAATTTTACACTACCATAAATCAAATAATTGGTATATAGCACTTATGGCACTCTAACAGACCAATTTGCTCAAATAGTATAAAGCAATACAGGTTTCCCCCGCCATCCGAAGGTAGAGCGTTTCTATGAAATCGTTCATAAGCCGAAAGGTCGTAAAGCGAAGAAGCAATTACCATTTATTTATATGGGAAAATTTTGTGAGCGTTTGCAGACCCAAATATAACCTACCACCTCATGCCAAATAACACATAAAACCTAAAATAACAGTAACATATAGTAAAAGCAGGAATGATATGATCAATACACAGCCTATATAAAGTAGAAATACTTCTCTACAACGATAAATACTTCTCTACAACGATTGCCTGCACAGATCTTCGTAGCAAAAATCTCACACAAGCGCTCTTGGCAGAAAATCTCACGCAAGTGCTGTTGGCATAAACGTGCTCTCCAGTAACCTTTAAACTATGAAGCTACCAAATCTACCAAATAACACATAAAAATACACAGCTGATATAAAGTAGAAATAATGTGTGTACAGTGTAGTATCACTTACCGGAATTGGGAAAACAGTGCCGAGCACACTGATGATGGTGTGTTAGACTGAGTCATCGCAGGCTGGGTGGTGCAGTGGCCCCCACCCTCTGGGCCGCCGACCCAATACATTGCCGCGAAAAACGCAGCGGTAGCCAGGAGGCACATAGCACATCGTTAAGAAAAAAGCCGAAATAAACACGCTAATTAATTACGTGCTAGGCAGCACCTAATTAATTAGCATGTTTATATCGGCTTTTTTCTTAAAGATGTGCTGTGTGCTTCCCAGCTACCACTGCGTTCTTCGCGAATCAGTACAGTATCTGTCCGGGTCCGGGTGCTGGGGTGGTGGGACGCGGGGGTGTCATCTCATAGTCGATCAGGGCAGGCGGCTCATCTTCTCCTATGACTGCCCGCCTCGATGTCGAAGGTCGAGGTTCATCGTCTGCTGTGGCTGATGTGAAAGGCTTGCTTGACTGCTGAGCCTCGCGCATTTTTCTATCATACAGTTGTTTGTAAGCACTCAAACCATCCTGCAAATATCCCCTAAACCTACATACCCTTTTAAAATTAAAGTCGTACTTTATCATTGCAGGGAAAATCTCACGCATTTGCTTCACTTTCTGCAGTTGGTTTCGATTGTTATCCTTTCCTCTTCCAATTGCATCAGCTGTTCATCTATCAGTTCTTGGTCATGGGATGCCAAAACGTCTTCAACATCTTCTTTGTCAACTTCCACAAGCCAAACTCACTTTGTCCTTGCTTCGTTCACCACGATTGAAATGCTTAATTATGTCCAGTTTTACGCTAAGTGTAACACCCTTACTCTTTCAGGCTTTTCCGACATCTTAGAACTCATCTTGCTAACTGCTGCTCAATGCAACGTGTTTAAGCAATGCCGTTCCGAATCCGGGGCAGAGCGGCTGCTCGGGGTGCGTGCTGCTTTTTATCGCGCGCTGTCTTTCTTTGTAACAGTGAAAACACCTTCTGAAAGCGAAAACAGGATACTAATGTAGGTCTTTCGTAACGGTGAAGTTTCGTAAAGCGAACGTTCAAAAAGCGGGGGACACCTGTACATGCACACGATATGACTACTTACACCACATAGTGTGCATACAATGCAGAAGTAGACCATTTAATTCTTTCAGCTTGCTGTGCTGTTCAGCAACGTTGTGGTTGATTACCTCCAACTTCATTTCCTGCAGTATCCATGGACTTACTGTTTTCCTAAATATCCAGAAATATAATGATATCTTTTCTGGATAAATTTGACTGAATCTCCAGTGTTCAGGGTAGAGAATTTCAAAGATACATTGCTCTCTAAATTAAGACATTTTTTTCTTCTCCTGTACAATATTTATTCTGAAACTGCAACCCCTGAAAGATTTTTTAAGTTTTAGTGAATTCAATGTCATGATGATGAGTTCCATCCATCTCCTTTAATTATCTCTTATCCTACCAATGAAATGTGTTAGTGCTATCTGGTTCACTCATTCATTTCATGCATCAGCAAGTTACACTTGCTTCCTACTCTCATAGCAAACTGTTAGCCAGATTACAGCCTTTCAGTTCACAATCATGAGCATAATTTTATCTTCCAATATCCATTAAATATTTACTGTAGCTTTAAATTTATAATCTTTTCCAATCAAGTTTCCGCATAATACTACACTGAAAATATCCTGATCAAACCTAAAAATGAAATTCTATACTCTTTTCCATTACACTGTATCGTTTGACAAGTTCGACTACACATTCCTACACTGCACCTCTTTTGTTATTTAGATATATTGAGCTCAATTATGCATTTCCAATCTGCCTATCTATATGGCCAGAGAATCCAAGGCATTGACTACTTTCTCAAATCTAAATTTTCCAAATCAATGTACTATATAAATATCTCCTGTTTGTCTGTTGTGTTTTAGTGATATCATCCGAAAGCAAGTTGTGAATTTCCACAAGTGTGCTTATGTCAGACAGCTTTGCCTCACTAATACCCCCATTGTCTCTGTTGTCAGCCAGCTTGTCGGATGTATAGTCCTGACTGGGGTGCACTTCCTTACTGCTCAGCAAATCCCACTTTTTAGCCATTAATTCCAACCCATTTCATTGAACTTAACTTCACCGTTTGCATTCTCTCTCACCATGAGCTGAGCAGCTGCTAGCCCCATATTCCCTTTATCATAACAAAACGTACTTTGACTTAATCTTATTCTGCTGAAGTACTCATTCATATTAACAGTAACAGTACTTATTCTGCTGCTGTCCTGGATAATATTCCTCCTCCTGATCTTCCTAAAATTATTAGTTCACTTCATCCCAACAGATTCTATATATTGTGCATCATCACACCATATTGATTTCTGATTCACCAACACCCCATTAGTTGCCACGGTGCTGGTATCTGAAAGTTACCCATCTGAGTATGATCTTGTCAATGATGCAATGCTTATGGTGTTGTATGTAGCAGAAGTTTCAGGATAAATTTCCTAGGTATGATCTGATTCATTAAAAAAAGATAAATCCAATATGTCTACTCTCAATTATCAATAAAGTCTACAAACTGCCCACAGTCGTTTGGTTGGGCTACTTGACAGCACTTCTGAAACCTAAAACCTCAACTACCTAGAGGGAAAAGGGAGCAGTAGCATAAAAATGCTGCTACACAAAGTCATGCTCAACAATTTAAAAAGTATTCTGCTAGTCCTTCGTGGTCATTGGGTTTAAATCTTGAAACTCACTATCGAACATGACTGTAGGAGTATCTTTCCAAGAAGGACTGTAGGAGCGTCTTTCCCAGGAGGACTGCAGTAGCTCACCACCACTTTTTCAAGGATATCTAAATATGGTCACTAAATGTTGGCCATGCCAATGAGGTCTTGCATGAATTAGATTTAATAGCAATGACGATCAGCATGCTATTAATGAGAATTTTAAAGAAGTAATATCTGGAGGGAATAGACAAAAAGATTTTGCTGCTAATGTTGCAAATGAGGATGCAGCATTTTTTTTACCATTTCATCCCAAAGTGCATTGAAACAGATATTTCACATGAGATCTTCCTTCATCTTTTATTCAAAGACCTTGCTACAAGTGTAAGTAATTTATTGGCTATTGTGCTAACATTATATTGTTACCGTTTCCAGCATTTTTTTCAGTGCCAGTTTATCTTGCACCAGCATGTTTTTTTTTTGGCCAGATCCCAAAAAAATAAATAAGTTAAGTTAGCTCAATATGAAATAAATGATAGTGCTGTTTAGTGGAATTGAACTTTTGGAGAGAACAAAGCAATCTCTTTGAAATTCCACCAAATACCCAACAAATCTTTCTTTAACTTCAATTTCCCACTTCCCAGAATTTTGTTCAAGGAGGTGATGAGTTCAGTCATCAAATATATCCATCTCCTTCTGCAACATTAACACTGAAACCTTAAACAGAAGAGATTCTGCAGATGTTGGAAATCCAGAGTAATACATACAAAATGCTGGACGAATTCAGCTAGTTAAGCAGTTTCAATGGAAAGGAATAAACAGTCGATGTTTTGGGCCAAGACCCTTTAACGAGACTGGAAAGGATTGGGGAAAAGGCCTGAATAACTTGGGGGGGGGGCGGAGTGCAAGTAAGTAGGTGATGGGAGAAGCCAGGAGGATGGGGAGGAGTGATGAAGTGAGAAGCTGGGGGGGGGTGGGGGTGATAGATGGAAAAGATAAAGGGCTAAAAAGGAGGAGAAAGGCACTAGGGAATGATAATAGGCAGGTGAGGAGAAGAGGCTAGAGGGGAACCAGAGTGAAGAATGGAAGAAGGGGGAAGGGAGAGGAGAAAAAAAACTGGAAGTTAGAGAAATCGATATTCAGGGTGGAAACTACTCAGACAGAATATGAGGTGTTGCTCTTCAACCTGAGAGTGACCTCATTGTACCAGTAGAGGAGGCCATGGACTGACATGTTGAAATGAGAGTGGGCACTGGAGTTAAAATGATTGGCCACTGGAAAATTCAGTTTGTTGCAGATGGAGTGAAGGTGTTTGACAAAGTGTGCTCATCTGAAACCTTAGTTCCCTACAAATGTTTCTCCATCTATTTGCCAGCATGCTGATCATCACTGATATAAGTGCCTTTTGTATGCAATATTCACTTACCTGTTTTGTGTGACATTTGTGTTCTAATTCATCCTAAATGCATTGAATAAGAAATCTTTCATCACCTTGTATTCAAAATGCTAGCTACAAGGTGTCAGCAAAATTTTCAACTGCTGTGAAAACCTTATTGTCTCTCCCTTTCAGCACTTGGTTTCACACTTATAATCTTCCATCTGGTTGATTTTCATGGTTTTCTTTCGAATTATTTAATCTCCAAACATTAATATTTCAGTTGGCTTGGTATTTTGGGAAACCCATCTCATCATTCATTATTGCAGTCTTACCAACTTTAACACCAGATTATGTCTAGCTTGAAGGAAGGTTATGTAACATATAGTAGCTCTATTCACCTTTCTGAATATAGAAGACCTCTATAAAACAAGTTTTTATGGTTTTAGGCAAGGAAACTTTCTTTCATTTTTGATATACTTACAGTATATTTGGATTTCTCTGAAGCAGTACTGTATCAAGAAAATTTTCTATTTATGCCTGCTGCATCATTTTATATTATATTTAAAGCGCTTGTGTGGCAGAGTACTAAAAGCTATGATGTGGAATTTCCATGATACAGGTCAACTTTCACTAATCCGACTACCTGTAATCCAGTTCCTTCGATAATCTGGCACCGATTATGCTTAATGTGATCCTTCTGTAATTCAGCATTTTCACTAATCCGGCACTTCTCAGGCCCCAATGGTGCCAGATTAGTGAAGGTCGACCTGTAGTTACTTGCTTTTGTTTTTGCCTTCATTCTTCTAAATCCACGATGGAATTTTTTTTTATCTAGTTATCCTGTCAACAGAGGAACTGTTCAGATTTGCATCTTTATCTCTATTAGCAATTAAAACCATGCAAAAAGCTTCTGTTGGGCAGACCTTAACATAAATTGTGAAGAAGTATGAAACTCAGAGTCATGAGGATGGAAATGAGCAGAAATCAGGGAGGAACATAAAATGGCAAAACTAATTATACTATTCCACATGTAGTTATTTACGGTTTCTACGTAATAAGCATCAATGTAATTTTTTTTCAGTTTATTTTAGCATGCAGGTGCTTAATGATGGAAGTTTATGTAAGTATTTTTGCTTTGAGTGACGTTTGGTCCAGATTTCAGCAGATGCAACAATAAATTAGGATTTAGTATTCATGGCATTCTGCCCAGAATTTCAAAGATGATCTGCAATTTATTGCTTAGTTGTGTGTCTTCAATAAGTCATGAAGCTGCAAAGTATCTTTAATTTTGTGGGAATGTAGTAAGTGACTCTGAATCCTGACTGCCAATTTAACAAAATACATGTTGTTCTTAGCTAAATGTTGACATGTTGGTATATAGAGCTTTGTGTGATGAAGATATTTGCCCTAAGATAATCTTTAGCTTTTAAATATATCAAACTATATCAATCTAATCAATATAAAAATATCTCTGGAAAGACTTTCCTCCTGATAATTATGGCATTCATCTTCAAAGGCTTCAAAGTAAATTTATTATCAATACGTCACCATATACAACCATAAGATTCAATTTTTTTGCAAGCATACACAGTAAATTCAAGAAACACAATAGAATTAATGAAAGACTGCACCCAACCTGACCAACAAGCAATCAATGTGCAAAAGATTCTGGTTAATTTGGCCATCAGTTAATCAGGGCAGCTGCTTATTTGGACCAACTCTTGAACAAAAATTAAATCAAGAAAAGAGCCAGGATTCCTTGTTTATTTGGGACAATTATAAACTCACTGAATTGGGACAGGAAACTGCTGCCAAACATTTTCTAACTGTCAGCAGTCATATGCACATCCTGTTGCCATTAGATTCTACACCATGCTTAGAGTAAACAGTTTTTAAATAGCATCAGTTGTGTGTGTTTGTGTTCAAAAAGCAGTGATTTTAGTCACTGATAGTTGATGAGAAATAAACAATAAGACAATTTGGGACTGTTTTGCTCACTGCAGTTTCAACCATTCTGACTTGGAAAAATCAGAAATGTCCAGGAGTGAAAATGAAATGATATCACTACCTCAGCAAAGAATTTGAAAGTACTGATGATCGTTTTGAATATTACCCTTGTACCCCACCGGACACTCAGCTCTCACCTGTGGCTCCCCAGTAGCTGTTCGCATCAGTCGGTGGCCACACCCCAGTACACTGCTTCAGCAAGCAGGCTAAACCAGGTGAGGATAGCCAGTGGGTCTCAAAACCCATTGAGGTAGGGACAAGCCTGTCCTAGCATGCGGTCAGCTCTGGCAGACTGGGTGACTGAGATCCAACGGCTAGCAGGCGATTCTGTAATAGTATGTGGAGAGCCAAGGGCATGACGAGGCACAGAAGTCATTGTCATCTACTGCAAACAGGGAGAACACTATTATGACGTCTACTTGACCCACTGGACCCGAACTTCCAATGTCGACAGACTGCCCCAGTGCAACAGCTTATCCACTTTTTAAACTCTCCTATGCAGGTTTCCTGTCATCATCAGATACGACGGACAGCCACCAGTAGTATTGGTAATATTCTAATTTGTTCTGTATTTAATTTAAATACACAATTTGTTATTCAATTAAACAGTAGCGTATTTTTTATACCATTTTAATTATTTCCATGAAACTTTGAAAATCTTTGTTATATCTCTGTCTAAATGTGCAATTTATAGTAATTTATAATAACTAGTATGTACAACAGGGCAGTCAATATCACATAGAAATACAATTGTCTCATGAATTAAACAGTCTGATGGCCTAGTGGAAGAAGCTGTTCCGGAGCCTGTTGGTCCTGGCTCTTATGCTGAAGTACAGTTCCCGAATGGTAGCAACTGGAAGGGTTTGTGGTTGGGGTGACTTGGATCACCAATAATCCTTCGGGCCCTTTTTACACACCTGTCTTTGTAATGTCCTGAATAGTGGGAAGTTCACATCTACAGATGTGCTGGGTTGTCCACACCACTCTCTGCAGAGTCCTGTAATTGAGGAAAGTACAGTTCCCATACCAGGTAGTGATGCACCAGTCAGGATGCTCTCAATTGTGCCCCTATAGAAAGTTCTTAGGATTTGGTGGTCCATACCAAACTTCTTCAACCGTCTAAGGTGAAAGAGGCGCTGTTATACTACAAACCTCAGCCTGTAAATTCACTTTGAGAAATGTCTACAACCTATGGACTTGTGTTCTCGATATTTATTGCTTATTTAATTATTGTTGTTATTTCCTTCTTTTCATATTTGCACAATTTGTTGTATTTTGCACACTGGTTGAACACCCTAATTAGTGCAGTCTTTTGTTTATTCTATTATGGATGTATTGAGTATGCCAGCAAGAAAATTAATTTCAGGGTTGTATATGGTGACCATATACAGTATGTACTTTGTTAATAAATTTGGTTTGAACTTTGAACATTGAGCAGCACTAGAGGTCAGGACTGAACCTGGGTCACCAGACCTGTGAGGCAGAAGTTTAGCTGGTTGTGCCCCAGTGCTGCCCTTCCTAATGACATTATTAGGATTTTGGAGAATCTGATGTTGCTATAGGTAATGTGATATTATCTTTAAATGTGAAACGTGTTCATAAATTATAATTATTTCATTTAAATTACAATTATTTTATTATAATTTAAACATTTTTAGAATCTAATCTCATGAAACTTAACTTTTTATGGGAATATTCTTAAGGTAATACATGTATTCTAAAATAATCTGGTGGCTACTAAAAAAAGAGAATTATCACTGATTAAATTTGTGTAGGTTTATTGAAAGTAGTAATGTGTTTAATATGTCAGACTCTGACTAAGCAGCTAGAAAGAATAAATCAAAGAATTAATATCAACAGTAACATAGCTCCAAATCTGGTTCAACGTTTATTGTTCAGTGGCAGTGTTACTGTATCGCTTTTCATGAAAGACAATCTTTTCAGAGAAAATGGGAGTAACCTCATATTTCATGGTAATCAAAATTATTACTAAATCTACAGGCTTAAGCCAGAATCAAAATATTAATTGACTTTTTTATTTGTTAATCCAACAAATATTTCAATTTTACTGATCTGTGTTTGTGAATCGCTTTGAAATAATCTGCTATGTGAAAATAGTCTTGCATTCTGCTTTGTTTCATTCTATTCTGTTTAAAGAATAGATTTTATGCACTCATGTGATATTAGTAAATGAGCCAAATTCTTTTATACAGTACTTTGAAAGGGTATTCAGCCACCAATCCTTTGTTCACAAAAATAAGCATTATAACCAGGGATTTTAATCAATTTAACTGAGAATTTTTATTTGTGATTCTCATACAGGTTTCCCCCGCTATCCGAAAGTAGAGCATTCCTATGAAACCTTTTGTGCCGAAATGGTGTAAAGCGAAGAAGCAATTACCATTAATTTATATGGGAGAAATTTTTGAGCATTCCCAGACCCGAAAAATAACCTACCAAATAACACACAAAACCTAAAATAACACTAACATATAGTTTAGTTTCACTTACCAGAATCGGGAAGACAGCGAGCACACTGATGATGGTGTGTTAGGCTGAGCTGTCAGAGGTTGGGGTGCTGGGAGGTACAGAAGACTGGGGCGTAGGAGAGAGAGGAAGAGGGTCATCTATTAACATCTCATCTTCGTCTGAATCCATCAGGGTAGGCAGGTCAGTAATGTCGACACCTTCTTCTATGTCTGCCTGCCTCGATGTCGAAGATCGAGGTTCGTCGTTTGCTGTAGCTGATGTGGAAGGCTTGAAATACAACAGTATGCTTGACTGCTTAGCCTCATGCATTTTTCTATCAGACAGTTCTTTGTAAGCACTCAAAACATCCTGCAAATCTTCCTTAAACCTACGTGCCCTTTCAAAATTAAAGTCATACCTTTCTGCAACCTCTTCAACATCATCTTCGTCAACTTCCACAAACCCAGCCTCCTTAGCCAAAGTCACTATTGCCGTATTTATTGTTATTGGTTCAAAGCCTTTAAAATTGTTCACTGCTTTGAGACATCGTACGATAAGTCTGATGAGCCACGTGGCAAAAATTATTCTCAGAGTAATCATGATGAGAGCAAGACGCTGTATAAAACCAGAAATCAGTAAAGAACAATGCGCCTTTGTGGAAAACACTGGAACCAGAAGTGCAATTTTCATGCTACGGGTGATCTGTGAACGAGCCATCCAGGTACAAAAAGACATCTACCTATGTTTCATTGACTATACAAAAACTTTTGACACTGTCAGACAGCAAGATCTTCTGGAAATGCTTCAAGATCTTGACATAGATGGGAAAGATGTACGTTAATTAAGAAACTTGTACTGAGACCAGACAGCATCCATCAGAATAGAAGGAGAAGTGAATGAGTATGTGAATATCATGAGAGGAGTCAGGCAAGGTTGTGTCTTTTCATCAGACATATTCAACCTGTACAGTGAAAATACCTTGAGAAGTATCAAAGACATCAAAGGATTCACAATTGGAGGCCATAATGTAAATAACATCATATATGCTGATGACATCATACTAATAGCTGACTCAGAAACAAAACTTCAAGAACTACTCACTATAGTGGCAGCAGAAAGTAATCACAGAGGCCTCTCAATCAACACCAAGAAGACAGAAAGCATGGTCATCTTCAGAAGGACAAACATCCCACAATGTGTGGTCAAGATTGGAAATACAAACATTAAACAAGTCGACAAATTCAAATATCTTGGCAGCCTCATAACAGGTAATGGCAGGTGCGACACAGATATCAAATACAGAATAGCAATGGCGAAAGAAGCTTTCCAAAAAATAAAGAACATATTAACAGACAGAAAGATGAGCATGCACACTAAAAACAGAATACTGCAGTGCTACATTTATTCTATCCTGACTTATGGAAGTGAATACTGGACCATTTCTCCAGCAATGGAAAAGAGACTAGAAGCAGCTGAATTATGGTTCTACAGGAGAATGTTAAAAATATCATGGACCACACACACATCAAATGAAGTTCTCAGAAGAGCCCAAGCCGTTTGATCACTCATACCAACAATAAGAGAATGACAACTCAGATTCCTAGGACACATCATACGGAAAGATGAACTCGAAAAACTCATACTCTCTGGAAAGATTGAGGGAAGTAAACCTAGAGGAAGACCTCGGCTTATGTACATCAAAAGCATAGCCAGGTGGCTACACATCGAGGAAATGGAAGTCATCCAAAAAACGAAGGATAGATCTATATGGAAAACCATGGTCACCAAAGTCGGCATCGGATATGGTACCTAGCCGTCTCTAATTCCTGAGGAGACTGAGGTCCTTTAACATCTGCCGGACAATGCTGTGGATGTTCTACTAGTCTGTGGAGGCCAGTGCTATCATGTTTGCTGTTGTGTGCTGGGGCAGCAGGCTGAGGGTAGCAGACACCAACAGAATCAACAAACTCATTCGTAAGGCCAGTGATGTTGTGGGGATGGAACTGGACTCTCTGACGGCGGTGTCTGAAAAGAGGATGCTGTCCAAGTTGCGTGCCATCTTGGACAATGTCTCCCATCCACTACATAATGTACTGGGTGGGCACAGGAGTACATTCAGCCAGAGACTCATTCCACCGAGATGCAACACAGAGCGTCATAGGAAGTCATTCCTGCCTGTGGCCATCAAACTTTACAACTCCTCCCTTGGTGGGTCAGACACCCTGAGCCAATAGGCTGGTCCTGGACTTATTTCTGGGCATAATTTACATATTACTATTTAACTATTTATGGTTTTATTACTATTTATTATTTATGGAGCAACTGTAACGAAAATCCAATTTCCCCCGGGATCAGTAATGTATGACTATGACTATAGACAGACAGCTTCGAGACACAGTTTCCTCCAAACGCCATTTCTCATCAAGACTGTTAGCATATTGAGAACATCTCCAAGGTTGGCGATTGTAGTCTTTCCAGATCTCTCGCAAAGATGCTTCGGAGTTGCCCCCTCTGTCATTGTCACTTACAATAAAATACATCACATTTTGAGTATAGTAAGCCTTAATTGTGACTATTAGGCCTTGGTCACATGGTTGCAGCAACGACGGCGTATTCGGCGGTAAGAACACAACACGAATGTTACCGCCATACTCGGTAATGCCAGGTGGATGAGCAGCACAATTATCAACAATCACAAGACACCTATTATCGAGGTTCTTTTCTCTACAGTATTTTTCAACAAATGGACTAACGTATCCACTCGTACTCAGAAAAAAGCACTTGCGTATTCCAACTGCTTGGACGTGAACGAAACACAACAGGAAGTGTATTCTTATCAACACCTTCAAGTGCCCTCGGATTTTCTGAATGGTACACTAGTAGAGGCCTAAGGACAGCATCACCAGTGGCGTTAATAATAGGCATTAGAGTAAACCTGTCCTTCGATACCTTGTGGCCCTTAGCCTGCTTTTCTTCTGTCGAAATAAATGTCTTGCTCAGCAATTTTTTCCAATAAATTGCAGTGTCATCAGAGTTAAACACTTACTTATACAAATAACCACCTTCTGTAATTATTTTCTTCAGTTCTTCTGGGAACTTTTCGGCAGCTTCAGTACAGCGGAAGCATTCTCTCCAGTAAACGTTAAACTATGAAGCAGCCCTCGCCTCAAAAGCCGATCAAACCACCCATGACTATCTTTAAATTCCACTTTCGCAACACTTTCATCACCATCGTGCAGTGCTTTCTGTTTCAGCGTATTAAAAAGACTGACAGATTTCTCCTTAAATATAAGATAACTTAACGGAACACCACGCTTTGTACACCCATCAATCCACTCAAGCAATATACTTTCCATTTTATCCATTACTGGATGCCAACTAAAAGAGAGCACTTTGCTACTAGCAGAACCAATAGTAACATTGGCAGCTTTCAAGATTCTTTCTCTATGCGTGTAAATAGTACGAATGGTGGATGCAGGCAAGTTCAACGCATGCACAATGTCTTTATTTCATTCACCACGATCGAAACAGTTAATAACGTCCAGTTTTACGCTAAGCGTAACACCCTTATGAGCTCTCTTAGGCTTTTCTGATACCTTAGGACACATCTTGTTAACGGATGCACAAAGTAAATCGAGATAAGCACAGATGCTCACAGACATGTTTCTAAGCTATGGCAGCTTGATGCTGAGTGTAGTTCCTGGGGAAGGAGCTTGGTGGCACTGCTCGGGGTGCATGCTGCAAAACAAACGCTGAATGCTATTTTCGCTTTTTGCCTTTTTTTGGAAAAGTGAAAATCTTCTTCAGATTTCTTTCGGTTAGTGAAAACAGGTACTAATGTAGGTCTTTCATCAAAGAGAAGTGGCGTAAAGTGAACTTTCATAAAGCGGGGGACACCTAGAAGACACTAGACACTAGAATACTACAGCACAGTACAGGTCCTTTGGCCCTTGATGTTGTGCCGACCCCTATATTCCTTTAAAAAAAGTACTAAACCCACACTACCCTGTAACCCTCTATTTTCTTTCATCCATGTGCCTGCCCAAGAGGCTCTTAAATACCCCTAATGTTTTAGCCTCCAACACCATCCCTGGCAAATCATTCCAGGCACCCACAACCCTCTGTGCAAAAAAACTTACCTCTGATGTCTCCCCTAAACTTCCCTCCCTTAACTGTATACATATGCCCTCTAGTATTTGCTATTCATGCCGGGGGAAACAGGTACTGGCTATCCACCCTATCTATGCCTCTCATAATCTTGTAGACCTCTATCAAGTCCCCTCTCATCCTTCTACGCTCCAAAGAGAAAAGTCCCAGCTCTGCTAACCTTGCCTCATAAGACTTGTTTTCCAATCCAGGCAACATCCTGGTAAATCTTCTCTGCACTCTCTCCATAGCTTCCACATCCTTCCTATAATGAGGTGACCAGAACTGAACACAATACTCTTGAGTGTATTCTCACCAGAGATTTGTAGAGTTGCAACATGACCTCTCTACTCTTGAACTTAATCCCCCTATTAATGAAGCGTAGCATCCCATAGGCCTTCTTAACTATCCTAGCAACCTGTGCGGCGACCTTGAGGGATGTATGGATTTGAACCCCAAGGTCCCTTTGTTCATCCACACTCTTTAAGTAACCGACCATTAACCCTGTACTCAGCCTTCTGGTTTGTCCTTCCAAAATGCATCAGCTCACACTTAACCGGATTGAATTCCAACTGCCACTTTTCTGCCCAACTCTGCATCCTGTCTATACCCTCTTGTAACCTTTGACAACCTATAGCTCCATCCACAACTCCTCTAATCTCCGTGTCATCCGCAAACTTACTCACCCATCCTTCCGCCTCTTCATCCAGGTCATTTATAAAAATCACAAAGAGCAGGGGTCCCAGGACAGATCCTTGCGGCACTCCACTAGTCACCGACCTCCAGGCAGAATACTTTCCTTCCACTACTACCCTCTGCTTTCTTCCTGTAAGCCATTTTTTTTATCCAAACAGCCAAGGTTCCGCTGATCCCATGCCTCATGACTTTCTGGATGAGTTTCTCATGGGGGACCTTGTCAAATGCCTTGCTAAAATCCATGTAGACCACATCTACCACCTTAATCACCTCATCAATTTCTTTTGTTACCTCTTAAAAAAGCTCAATTAGGCTCGTGAGGCACAACCTTCCTGTCACAAAGCCATGCTGACTATCCTTGAGTAGACTGTACTTCTCCAAATGTTCGTAGATCCTATCCTTAAGAATCCTTTCCAATAGTTTGCAGACCACCGACGTAAGACTCACCGGTCTGTAGTTCCCAGGATTCTCCCTATTACCTTTTTTAAACAAGGGAACTACATTTGCCATTCTCCAATCCTCCGGCACCTTCCCTGCAGCCAAAAAGGATTCAAAGATCATAGCTACTGCTCCAGCGATCTCTTCTCCCACTTCCCACAGCAACCTGGGGTATATCACGTGCGGCCCTAGGGCCTTATCAATCTTGATGTTTTTAAGAAGATCCAACACTACTTCTTCCTTAATCTCCACGTTGTTCAGCACACAAACCTGTTCCATTTTGACCTCACCCTGATCAAGATCCTTTTCACTTGTGAATACTGAAGCAAAGTACTGTATTCATTTAGGACCTCCCCAACCTCCTCCGCCGCCAGGCACACGTTGCCTTCTTTATCCTTTAGCGGCCCCACCTTCATTCTTGTCATCCTTCTGTTCTTCATGTACACATAGAACGCCTTGGGGTTCTCCTTAATCCTACATGCCAAGGCCTTCTCATGCCCCCTTCAAGCTCTCCTAAGTCCTTTCCTAAGCTCCTTCCTGGCTACCCTATATTTCTCATGAGCCCCTCCTGCTTCTTATATCTAACGTATGCTTCCTTCTTCCTCTTGACGAGTTGCCTCACCTGTACTCCCTTTTTTCACAGTAGAGCACAAAAAAACAGGGAAAATTGTAAAGCATGAAAAACTAAAAACTCAAAAACTGGAAGGTCAGCAGTTCAAAATTATTCATCCCCCTTTGCTAAGAAGCATAGTTGAAGCACCTCTCGCAACTATTACAACCAGAAGTCTTTTTGGATAAGTCTCTATTAGCTTTGCACAACGTGATGGAACAATATTTGCCCATTCCTCCTTGCAAAATTGCTCAAGCTGTGCCAGGTTAGTTGGGGAGCAGTGGTGGACAGCAATCTTGATGTATTTCCACGTAATATTTTCTATTGGGTTAAGGTCAGGACATTGATTGGGCCACTCAAGGACATCAATTTTCTTCATTTGTGAGAGATGGTTCAACTAAGCACTGAGCAAAGGGAGATGAATACTTCTGAACTGCTAACATTACAGTTTTTGAATTTTTAGTTTTTATGCTTTACAATTTACCTTTTTTTGTACTCTTCAGTGAAAAAAAGGAGCACGTAAGTCGCAAATAAAAATTCTCAGTTAAATTAATCAAAACCCTATTTGTAATACTCTGTTATGTGACCAACAGGTTGGAGATTGAATACTTTTTCAAGGCATTGTAAATCCTTCTGAAATGCTGAAACTGTTTTCAGGAAAGACAATAAAAGAAAAGTTCAATTATAGTCATGAGGTTAGTTAATGATTGTCATTGTCACCCACAGGTTGCTTGTTATTCCAGAAGAACTGATTATATTAAAATAAAATTCCAAAATAACAGTTTTGTATATTATATTTTAAATATTTCTGAAACACACTTTACTGTCTTTTTATTTGGCCAGTTGTGCCTTTAGTTCTGCTTATAAGGATTGACATGTTCTCTGCCTATCTTTTATTCTAGAACTTGAACAAGCAATGTAGATTGACCCTAAACTTTTTATACTAGGGCACTGCTTCTGAAAATGCGCACTATTTTCTTGTTTGACATAATGTAAAAGTTTCTATGATATTACTGTGAAGAAGTACGCAAGGTTCCTTAGAGATATGTCTGACATTTTTTTTCCCTCAACCGATGCCACGAAAAGCATTATCGATATTTGGTTGATGCAAAAAACTACAGACAATGGAAATAAAAACAAAGAAACAGCAGGTCAGGCAGCATATGTAGAAGTAAAAAGACCTAGTGGTTCAAATACAAGGAAATGTTGCAATGAAACAGAAAAGGAAGTAATTGATATGTCTCTTCAGATTACACATTCTGACTTTATTGTAGCTGATTGCATGAAAACATTTTTGTGAGGCACTTGGGTTTCTTGCAACTTATTTCCAGCAGTTAGTTATTGGAAGGATAAAAAAAGCTTGTTTTTGGTCAGCTGTACAAAGTACAGCCAGTTTGAGATGTATAGTAGGATCTAGTTAATTGAGCCATCGATTAATCGGCAGCCACTTATTTGGGACAGGAGACTGTTGCCAAACAGTTTCTAACTAGCAGCAGTTGCGTGCATTTGTGTGGCTGTTAGACAGTACACTGTGCTTAGAGTGAAGAGTTTTTAAAATAGCATAGTTGCATGTGCTTGTGTTCAGAAAGCAGTGATTATTGTCACTGTTCGTTCGCAAGAAATAAACAGTGGGAGGATTCAGGGCTGTTTTGCTCACTGTGGTTTCAAGCATGCAGGCTTGGAGATGCCAGAAACAGCCAGGAGTGAAAATGAAATAATTCCACTTCTTCAGCAGTTTAGCAACTACAAAGAATTTGAAGGTATCAACAATCATCTTGAATGTTACGATAAAAATGAAGACTTGGAGGATGCAATCATCAAAACCATTGTATGATGGCAGTCCACTACCTGCACTACGTATTTGTTTACAATCAATCAAAAGAACACGGTAGTCTACACTGGATGAGATCCTCTGATTGCTATTAGGAACTAATACACAGTTTTATGGTACTGTAGTAAAATTGGTAATGTTCTAGTTTGATATTATTTTGTTTAATACATAATTTTTACTCAGTTAAGCTAGTTAATTAATTACTCAGTAAACTACCTAATAAACTCGTTAGATAGTTTGTTTTTTTTTATGTAGCATTTTAACTTTCCATGAAACAATGTTTAATTGGGGCAGCTGCTTAATTGAGCCAAGTTACTGGTCCTGATGTGTCCCAATTAGCCCAAATCCACTGTATATTATTATCAGATTTTTTTGGAAGGGAAAACTAAATTTGTATTTTTTTCTAAAACTTCTCTTTCCTATTTTGCTATTTCTGACATGAAAAATATGCATTGTTTTATTTTTTTATCCTAGTTGGGTCTGTAAATTTTTGTTGCACATGTTGTCCACATGGTCTTATGTAGAGTTTAATGCTGTAGATCACTTACATACTTTGATTCCAAATCCTGCATAGAAATTATGAAAAGATTTGCAGTTAGTCACATAGCACTGCATCTTATTGTTTGCAGTTGTCAAATAACAAGCTTTTTGGTATTTGTTAATTAAAAGGGAAACAAGAATTCTTTGTACATTTCCTCTTTAAGAGTATTAAAAAGAGAACATTGTTGATGCTCATTAGGCTCTGATCATCTCAGTGCTTGACTTACATGATCATCCCTTACCCTTGTTTACACATTGACTTTAAAATTATATTAAAAAAAGGGAAGGTGTATATGTTAAATATTCAGCAAGTGGAATATGGATATTTCTTAGATTTTCCCTCAAAATTGTCTACAAATAGCTTCAAAAACAAACGTCCTTTAAACTTGTTTCACAAGAAATCATCTTTTTTATATTGTTTTTCCATCTATACTTTGGGTAAATTCCACCATAATTGGCCTAGCTGCTTTTCTTTCCTCAATGAGAACAGCAGTAGTGCTTGTATCCCTGGGCTACACACAACAGATGCTGGTCTATCCACTGAGTTCTTTTAACAGGTGTACTGAAAACATGCAGACCTGGAAAACAGGGCATGTTGACTAGTGTTGAGCTACAGGGTTCGGTGCTGGATCCATTGTTGTTTCACATCTTTGTCAATGACCTTGATGATACTGTGGAAAAATGAATCAGCAAGTTTGCAGATGACACCAAGATTGGAAGTGGAGAGAAGTTTGGATAAGTGCATGGATGGGAGAGGTAGGGAGGGCTATAGTCTAGATGCAGGTCAATGGGACTACTCAGGTTTATAATTTGGCATGAATTAGATGGGCTGAAGGGCCTGCTTCTGTGTTGCAGTGCTCTATGACTGTGATGGACAGAAGAATAACAGTGGGGGACAATTTTTTTTTTGAAATTGTTGCTTCCTCAGAATTTTTTGTCTATGATAGCTTGAAGCTGAACACATATAATTTCAGACTATTTGTATCACGTAGGAACTTGGACAAATTAACCTTTGTTGAATACAATGTATTTAATTGCATAACGGTGCTGATGCTTTGCAATAGTTCAAGTAAGCTCAAAATATTTTGTTAATTTTCATTTGTACTCACTGCTGAGGCTTCTCAATTAAATGTACGACAATAATCAGCCAGCATTGATGGATTCCAATTGCCCTGATACCATTTCTCCATGACCGCAATGTCCTAGTGAAACCTTTCACCATACTCGTCACTGCCAGCACCAAGATTTGTAAGGAAGAAGTCTAAAAGGAAATGCAGAAATTGAGTCCATAGTGACATGTTGCACGTCATGGTTTTGTATGCTTAAAGCATGTTGTCAACCAATTGCACATAGTTTGGTGCTCTAGTTGCCAAAAATTTTTCAACAACATCCTTGAATGCCTTCTATGCAATTTTCTCTGGTCTCACAAGAAGTTCTTTGAATGACCTGTCATTGATGACCTGTTTGATTAGTGGACCTACAAATTGACTTGAATTATGAATTAAAATAACAAATATAGGCGATTTATTTTTAATGATGCATGATAGGGAAATTTCATGGTGATAATTTTTTCTCCAGTCCTGCCGAAGCATCTCGGCTGGAAATGTCGACTGTACTTTTTTTCATATTTGCTGCCTAGCCTACTGAGTTCCTCTAGCATTCTGTGTGTGTTGCAGAAAGCAAAATCTTTGTTGTCCAGTGTAATAAGCATTCGTCATCGTGGCTATCCCTCGAGGTCGAGGATGATGATCTTCGTTCTGAAGAAATGGCCCACAGAGTGAAGATGCCTGTGCGTGTATTTGTTTAATGTGTACTTGATGTTGCACTCCAAGAAGCACATGATACTTCACAAATCAACCAGCTGATTCCAATGGCATGGAAACCACGACGATTGGAGCTGATGGATTTGTTGCAGCCGTCATCCCCCTTCACAGCCGTTGAGTTCAAAGTAACTTCGTCCGCCTGTTCCACCGTTGAGGTCTTGGTTGGATTGTTCTTTGTCAGGGACCTCACCCTCGACCTTACCGCCATGGGTGACCCTACCAGGAGCATAGCGCCAGACGGCATTGCTCTCGGGATCACAGGACCACACAAGCTTCTCCACCACGACAAGGAGAAGAATAAGCAGTAAGCAGTTTCTGCCCAGAATGTTCAAAGATTAATTCTTCCTTTTGAACCTCACTAAGGAACAATATCTTTTTGTATATGAACTTACACGAAATAAGAATATCCTGTGTGAGCTGTGTCCCCTTTTCCAACTACATACATGAAGCAGGGCAAGGACTGTATTGCCAATGAGAGTCAAGATGATCATGTCCATGAGGTTTTGTGTGTTGGACTCCGAGGCTGGAGCTCTTCTGCTATCCGTGATGCATAAGGGAGAATACTCACTTGACAGAGTTTACCCTATGCTTCAGGGCTATCAGATTCATGCACCTTGTTTTTCAGGTGCCATCTCTTAAGATGTGCCATAACTAAAAGACTCTGGCATCCAGTTGGTGTGTGATTGTTAACTGCAAATTGTGCTTTCTAGTGCCTAATGCCTTAGCACCAATTGTTGAGTCCTTATTCAATTGATCTGAAGTTGTCTCACCATTGGTTTGATGTACCAATAATAATGTAGTTTTCATACAGTAAAATACATTGCACACTTTACAAGAGATGGCTGTTTTAATTGATGTAGTCACTTTGAGTGTGCAACATGTGTCCAGATGACCAAGCATCAAGTATGTGCTTCAGTCACTCTTGAAAGGAAATTTCACAATTATTGATTGTTGTTAGTGCAATCTACAAATTTAACTGAGCTGTATTTCTTCCAGGTGTGATGCAGTTCATGTTAGATATTTCTTCTCTAATTCACTAAGACCAGTTCATCGTCATCATTTCCTTTCAAGATCAGCCAGTTCAGGGTATGGAATTCTTAACTTAGGAACTCCAGATTTCCTATTCTTAATTCCGTTTGGGGATAATTTCCTTCTTTCTTTGAAGATTAAGAAACAAAATCAGGTATAGAGAGGGATCTAAACAAAATTTCTAATCAACTATGTCATCAGGTTTCCTTCTACCCTCATGAAAATGTGCCTAATACCTTAAAACATAATTTGTGTGTTTGAGTTGCTTTATAACTCAGTGCAGTGCTCCACAGCACCATTCTGTTGCTGATTCTTTTGGGCACATAATCTGAAAAGTGCATTAAAATATTTCTGGAGAATATACAGTGGCATGCAAAAGTTCGGGCACCCCTGATCAAAATTTCTGTTACTGTGAATAGCTAAGCGAGTAAAAGATGATCTGATTTCCAAAAGGCATAAAGTTAAAGATGACACATTTCTTTAAGCAAGATCACTTTTTTATTTCCATCTTTTACAGTTTCAAAATAACAAAAAAGGAAAAGAGCCTGAAGCAAAAGTTTGAGCACCCTGCATGGTCAGTACTTAGTAACACCCCCCTTTGGCAAGTATCACAGCTTGTAAACACTTTCTGTAGCCAGCTAAAAGTCTTTCAATTCTTGTTTGGGGGATTTTCGCCCATTCTTCCTTGCAAAAGGCTTCCGGTTCTGTGAGATTCTTGGGCCGTCTTGCATGCACTGCTCTTCTGAGGTCTATCCACAGATTTTCAATGATGTTTAGGTCAGGGGACTGTGAGGGCCATGGCAAAACCTTCAGCTTGCACCTCTTGAGGTAGTCCATTGTGGATTTTGAGGTGTGTTTAGGATCATTATCCTGTTGTAAAAGCCATCCTCTTTTCATCTCCAGCTTTTTTACAGATGATGTGATGTTTGCTTCCAGAATTTGCTGGTATTTAATTGAATTCATTCTTCCTTCTACCAGTGAAATCTTCCCCATGCCACTGGCTGCAACACAAGCCAGAAGGATGATTGATCCACCCCTGTGCTTAACATTTAGGGAGGTGTTCTTTTCATGAAATTGTGCACCCTTTTTTCGCCAAAACATACCTTTGCTTATTGTGGCCAAAAATTTCTATTTTAACTTCATCAGTCCAAAGGACTTGTTTCTAAAAGGCATCAGGCTTGTTTAGATGTTCCTTTGCAACTTCTGACGCTGAATTTTGTGGTGAGAACGCAGGAAGGGTTTTCTTCCGATGACTCTTCCATGTAGGTCATATTTGTGCAGGTGTCACTGCACAGTTGAACAGAGCACCACCACTCCAGAGTCTGCTAAATCTTCCTGAAGATCTCTTGCAGTCAAACAGGGGTTTTGATTTGCCTTTCTAGCAATCCTATGAGCAGTTCTCTCGGAAAGTTTTCTTGGTCTTCCACACCTCAATTTGACCTCTACCGTTCCTGTTAACTGCCATTTCTTAATTACATTATGAACTAGGAAACGGCTACCTGAAACCGCTTTGCTATCTTTTTATAGCCTTCTCCTGCTTTGTGGGCATCATTTATTTTAATTTTCAGAGTGCTAGGCAGCTGCTTAGAGGAGCCCATGGCTGCTGATTGTCAGAACAAGGTTTGAGGAGTCAGGGTATTTATAAAGCTTTGAAATTTGCATCACCTGGCCTTTCTTAACGATGACTGTGAACAAGCCATAGCCCTAACAAGCTAATTAAGGTCTGAGACCTTGGTAAAAGTTATCTGAGAGCTCAGATCTCCTGGGGGCCCTATCTTTTGCATGGTGCTCCTTTTTTCACTCTAAAATTGTACAAAACAAAAATAATACATTAATCTTGCTTAAAATGTTGAAAAGAATGTTTCATCTTTAACTTTATGACTTTTGGAGATCAGTTCATCTACTCATTTAACCATTCACAGTAACAGAAATTTTGACCAGGGGTGCCCAAACTTTTGCATACCACTGCAGATATATATTGTTCAAAGTGCAAAATTGAAGAGGACACTGTTATCATAGTAAGCAAAAGTAAATATTATTGAAATGCTATGGCCAGTAGTATGCCACATGAATCAGTGCTGGAACTCATTTTGTTATAGATAGATATGTGTAGGAAGTATGATCAATAACAAATAAACTCTTCTCAGGCATCCAATCGGGTATAGGTATCGATTATAACCAATGTTTTGATGACAGACTCTGCCATCTTCATCAGGGATGATGCCCGGGCATGTCTACTGTGGTGGTATTCCATCCATCCTGATAGGTTCGACCTCATCCAATCAAGTTTTCACTCTCCCACCTTGTTTACAATCGAATTCCAGTTCTTACTTGGAACAAGACCTTCATCTTTGTTAAAATTCTTTTCCTCTAGTTTAATTTCAATGGTTTCTTCTTCAAGGCAATCCCAAAAACCATTGACATGGCATAGTAATTTAGTGCCATCAAAGTCAATCCTATGCGCATTGCGAATGCAATGTTCAGCTACTGCTGATTTCTATGGGTAACCCAAACAGATATACCTCCTGTGCTCCATGATGTGGGTTTCTACGGAGTGTCCATCTAGCCGATGTATACTGCTCCGCATTCACAGAGAATCCTGTAAACACCAGCTGACCTCAGTCCCAGGTCATCTTTGATCTGCATAAGCTGTGATTTGAGCTTCAGTTCATTAATAGTATTCTGATAAGGAGTTGACCCAAAAGGCTTCCACATGAACTTGGATTATGTAAGAACTGTAAAGTAACATGGTTTAGTAAGATAAATTATAAGGATAAGAGCCTTAAAGCTGATTTTATTTTGGGGGAGGGCATAAGAATGCAACCTGGGACAATAAAGCAAAGAACAACATTTACAATATGTTAGCAAAGCCTAGTTTTAAAAAATGTACAATCTTTTTGTCATAGTTTCAGTACAAGCTAAAAGGAAGTGGGATTTTGTATATGGATGAACATGGGGGCTATAGTGTTATGGGGGAGTTCATAGTAAGGAAAAGAATACTTAAGTACATGTAAAAGAGGGGAAGATGAGGAAGAATACAAGGATTAGGAAAGGATTCAAAAGCTTCAGATGCCAAAGAGAAACAAATAAAATACTGATTTATTCTACAAGGATGTATATATATTATGGAAGGAAAGTCAGTATTTGAATCTGCTCAAAATTGGATGGTCATGATAAAAATTCCTGGCAGCAAACACTTAAAAGAACCTGTTTTTTCAGTATTTATCAGGGGAAAGGGATTAAGAGAACACATTTGAAGAGAAATTTACAAATTGTATAACCATATTTAAAGGAATAAATATTAAATAAATTCATTAATAAATAAATTGAATAAATTCTATACTGTCTGCATCCCAAGGAATAAAACCTTAATGGCCCCATCTCAGGAGTAAGTGATTGGAGTTTATTTCAATAGAGAGGAACTATTGTGAAGGAGGGGGACAACTGTACGTTAATTTAATTTAATTGCTTTTGAGTCTTCTACTGTTTTAATTATTCTAATTGTTCAGTAATGTAATTTTTAACTTCAGATGTTTGAATATCAGAGACCTAGGTAAAATAAAAATATTTGACAATTTTGACAGATGTTAAACCTTGGAACATTCTGAACCAGCTATCAGTGCACTTCTCACACTCAGGAAATTCGTGATCATGGATTAGCTGGACTAAAGTGGTTTTCACCTAGTTGTATAATTGCAAGATTAAATTGTAATGTGATGAGCATTATTTCTAAAAGAAAATGCCATTTCATATATTGGTAGTTGAACTGAAATATAGTTGGTTTGAAGAAAAAAATTATCCAGCTAGTAACTTTGTTGCTTCCTTTGTAAAGGTTGCAAAATGACTGAAAAACTGCCATTGAATATCAATATTAAAGAACCACGATGGGACCAGAGTACTTTTACTGGGAGAGCAAACCATTTCTTCACAGTTACTGACCCCAGGAACATTCTTCTATCAAATACCCGTTTGGAGAATGCTAGAAAGATAATACATGATTATAGGTATTGTACAGCAGAGTTTTGGTATGGCATTCTGCTTTTTTTCATTATTCCTACAATCTCACTTTGTATATTTAAAAATTAAACAATGTTGTAACAGTTTGTTATAAGCCGAATGCTTTTTAATAGAACATTTAATGTAGCTGGTATTCTGAATCATGGAAACAAACATATTAGGGAACAAGCTATCTCTGAATACAGCAAATTTTATGAAATAAGCAAGCCACAAAGCTGGGGAAGAATTTCTAAGTTCAAACTTCCAGGTAATTAGTCATTTACCTGTAAAAGCTATTGACATCACTATCAGTTATTAGTACCTTATTTAAAAACAAATGGGATCAATACCCAGTTAGGAGCAAGGTTGAAAGTCACTAAGTGGATTTCCCAGGCAGACATATTTGAATATCCATTCCTTAACAATGGAGGTATAATTCCAGCAAAACAAGCATGAAGTGTATTTCCAAAGCAAATCAATTGATGGTTTTTTGAGGTGTGTCTGTGGGCAGGTCATCTCTGATTCCTGGACTTGATAAATCACCAGATATAATTCCAGTATTTCTTAACTAGTGACTGGAAAAACTCTCAATCAAAATGACATACCAAACAAAAAAATATTATAATCTTGTGTTGAATCTCGTTGAAAAGCTTTCTGAGTTGATGTGCAGACTAATAAATTTACGTTATGTTGAAGATGGTAGCAAGCTCAGTCTCTTGTGATTTTTGATAGTAATTCAGAGGTTCGGCAAAGTCAA
This sequence comes from Mobula hypostoma, assembly GCF_963921235.1. Taxonomy (NCBI): domain Eukaryota; kingdom Metazoa; phylum Chordata; class Chondrichthyes; order Myliobatiformes; family Myliobatidae; genus Mobula; species Mobula hypostoma. The sequence continues at coordinate 63,331,666 of NC_086103.1, read as the reverse complement.
GTGTCAGACTATAAGATGTAGGAGCAGAATTAGGCCAATTGGCCCATTGAGTCTGCAGTACCATTTCATCATGGCTGATCCACTTCCCTCTCAACCCCATATTCCTGCCTTCTCCCCGTAACTTTTCATGCCCTGATTATTCAAGAACCTATTAACCTCTGCCTTAAATACACCCAATGACCTGGCTTCCAGAGCCACCGCCACCATCCTCTGGCTAAAGAAATACCTCCTCATCTCCATTCTAAAGGAACATCTGTCTATTTTCACGTTGTGCTCTATGGTCTTAGAGTCCCCCACCAGGAAACATCCTCTCCACATCCACTCTAATGGCCTTTCACCATTAGAAAGGTTTCAATGAGATATTCCCTTCATTCTTCTAAATTCCAATAAGTTCAGGTCCAAGGCCATTCATACACTCCTCATATGATAAGCCTTTCAATTCCAGAATCATTTTCGTGAACCTCCTCTGAACCCTCTCCAATGCCAGCACATCCTTTCTTGGATAAGGGGCCCAAAACTGCCCACAATACTCTAAATGAGGCCTCACCAGTGCTTTATAAAGCCTCAGCATTACATCCTTGCTTTTATATTCTGGTCCTCTCAAAATGAATGCTCACATTGCATATGCCTTCCTCACTATGGACTCAACCTGCAGATTAACCTTTATGGAATCCTGCACGAGGACTCCCAAGTTTATTGCACCTCGGATTTTTGAATCTTCTCCGTTTAGAGAATAGTCTATGCTTTTATTCCTTCTACGGAAGTAGGTGACTATGCACTTCCCAACACTATTCCAACTGCCACTTCTCTGCTCATTGTCCTAATCTGCTTCCTCAATACTAAACACAAAATAATCTGCAGATGCTGGGGTCAAAGCAACACTCACAACACGCTGGAGGACCTCAGCAGGTCGGGCAGCATCAGTGGAAAAGATCGGTCGACGTTTCAGGCCGGAACCCTTCATCAGGACAAGGGGTTCCGGCTCGAAACGTCGACCGATCGTTTCCACTGATGCTGCCCAACCTGCTGAGTTCCTCCAGCGTGTTGTGAGTGTTCCTCAATTTTACCTACCCTTACACATATCTTCATATCATTCGCAAACTTGGCCACTAAGCCATCTTTCAAGAGTTAGCTCTAAAGGACTTATTTCATTACTCCCCTTCTGTTATTTCTCAAATCCTGAAAAGTTTGCCTTTTCAAATACATATACAATTCCCTTTTTAAAATGATACATGAATTTGTTTACATTACTTTTAATCAGTATATTCTAGTTCCTAATTCTCAACTTTCCTCTGATTTTACATATATTGCCTTAAGAATCTTTTGCCACCTAACAAAGAACATTACTGCTCAACCTCCATTTTAACTTGAAGTCATGATGAGTGGTTCAAAGTATATTTATTATCAAAGTACAAATATGTCACCATATACCGCCCTGAGATTCATTTTCTTGCAGGCATTCACAGAAGAACAAAGAAATACAATAATATTAATTTTAAAACTGCACAAAAACAAAGACTGATGCACAACTGATGTGCAGAAGAAGACAAACTGAAAATACAAAAAAGTACGGTTAATATTAGTGAACATATGGGTAATACTGAGAACAGGAGTTGTAGAATCCTTGAAAGTGAGTCCATAGGTTGTAACATCCAACATTTTTTGTAGGCTTTTCCATTCTTGGGCATTGGTGTTTTTTTACACCAGTCCATGATGCAACCAGTAAGGATACTCTCACTGTGCATCTATAGAAGTTTGTCAAAATTTTACAGTAGATGACATGCCAAATCTACACTAAATCCAAGAAAATAGAGGTACTTCTATGCCTTCTTTATAATGCTGGTATCAGGGCAGATCCTTTGATATGATAGCACCAAGGAATTTAAAGTTATTGACACCCTCCAATCCCCTAAATGAGGACACCTGATTTTTTTTCCTCCTGTAGTCAATCGTCAGTTCTTTGGTTTTGTTGGCATTGAGTGAGAGTTTTTTGTTCTGGCACCTTTCAACAAGATTTTCAATCACCCTCCTGTATGCTGATTCATCACCACCATTGATTTCGGCCAATAACAATGGTGTCATCAGAAAACTTAAATGTGGCAGTGGAGCTGTACTTAGCATCACTGCCATAAGTATAAAGTGAGTAGAGCAGGGGGCTAAGCATACAGCCTTGTGGTACACCTCTGCTGATGGTGATTGTGGGGAAGATGTTGCCAATCCAAACTGGCTGGGTAAGGAAATAGAGAATCCAATTGCACAAGGAGGTATTGAGGCCAAGGTTTTGGAGCTTAATAATTAGTTTAGAGGGGATGATAATGTTAAATACTGAGCTGGAGTCAATGAAGTGCAATGGTTTGGAAAAAAAAACTACATGCTATTTTCAGGGTACTAGAAAATGTCAGTAGTTAATTTTAAAAAAATACTTTTCAGCTCTAGTCACTACTCTTTTTAAAAAAATTAGAACCATGGAAACAGAAAAGAGTATCTGCTTCATTTGGCATCTAAATCTTGTTTAGCTATATTTTTGTAATTTTTTGAGAGTTTACTTTGGATGATTTTAAGCAGATTTTATTCATTAAATATATTGTGTTAGACAAGGTATCTTAGCTCCTGGGCTTACAGAAGATGAACTTTGGAAAGCAAAGTATATCTACGATTCTGCATTTCATCCAGATACGGGAGAAAAGATGATTCTTATCGGTAGAATGTCAGCTCAAGTACCAATGAACATGACAATTACCGGATGTATGATGACTTTCTATAAGTGAGTAAAAGACTTCACATTTAAGAACTTACATTTTTTTCACAACTGCTGAAAGCCATTTACTGCCACCAGCTTGCATCTGGGAAAGATGTATTTCCCTGTCCTCTTGCTATTTAATCCTCCTTTTTGGGAAGGCATGTGATAACATGACAGACTCGGGAATCAGTTTTTTTCACAATCACGAGAAAATCTGCAGATGCTGGAAGTCCAAGCAACACGCACACAAAATGCTGGAGGAACTCAGCAGGCTAGGCAGCATCTATAGAAAAGAGTACAGTTGATATTTCAGGCTGAGACACTTCATCAGGACTGGAAAAAAAAAGGATGAGTCAGAGTATGAAAGTTGGGGAAGGGGAGGAAGAACCATTAGGTGATAGGTTAAATCGGGGGGGGGTGGTTGTGGGGGAGAAGTGAAGCAAAGGGCTGGGTAGCTGATTGGTGAAATAGATGCAGGGCTGGAGAAGGGGGAATCTGATAGTAGAGGACAGAAGTCCATGGAAGAAAGAAGAGGAGGAGGTGCGCCAAAGGGAGGTAGTAGGCCAGTAAGGACATAAGGTGAGAGAGCGAAAAGGGGATGGGAAATGCTGAAGGTGGGGGTGGGGGTTATTATCGGAAGTTTGGTAAATTGACATTCACGCCATCAGGTTGGGGGCTACTCAGACGGAATGCAAGATATTGCTCCTCCTCCAGCCTGAGTGGCCTCATCGCAACAGTAGAAGAGGCCATGGACTGGAATATCGGAATGGGAAGTGGAATTAAAGTAGGTGGCCACTGGGAGATCCCACTTTTTTTGGTGGACAGAGGATAGATGCTCCTTATCTTTTTTTTTACAGTCCTAACAAAGGGTCTCTGCCCGAAAAGTCAGCTGTACTCTTTTCCATAGATGCTGTCTGGCCGCCTGCTGAGTTCCTCCAGCATTTTGTGTGGGTTGCCTAAAACATGCCAATTTAATTTGGAGAAATATTAACTGTGGCAGAAAAACAAGTCCATAATCAATTGATTAAACAAACAAGTTAATGCCTCTGTAGTAATGTACTTTTGGACTGTTTACATTTGAATTTTTTCAAAAGAAATGGGCATTAAAATTTCTTGGAAATTTTAAATAAATAATGTAAATTTCTTTTCTAAAATGTCATGGAGAGTGGAATCTTTGGGTACTCTTTTTTCCAAATAGTCATGGAATTCCCATAATGTTTTTCATATTAGTGTGCTGGAAATAGTTTGTGACTTATATTGTATAGTATCTTTCCAAAAAGGTCATTTTACTCAAAAGGTTCTCCTCCGTTTTATACTGTTTGAATACTTTTCTGCTTTTTGTTGGCTTTTTCATTCTCCCTGCTCTGTTTCTGTTGAGCGGAGGTCAGACAGGATTGCTGAGCTGAGTGACAGTAGCAAGTATCATTAAGGATTTGACTATCAAAAGTTTGAGATGCTGTAAATGCTTACCAGGTGAGTATCACTAGCATTGGGCAGCATGGTAGCATAGCAGTTAGCAAAATGCTATTACGGCACCAGAGGCCTGGGTTCATTTCCCACCGCTACCTATAAGGAGTTTACAGGTTCACCCCATGACTGCATGGGTTTCCTCCGTCTGCTCCAGTTTCATCCCATATTCCAAAGACGTACAAGTTAGTAAGTTAATTGGTCACATGGGTGTAATTGGGTGGCACAGGCTCATTCAGCTGAAAGGGCCTGTTACTGGCTGTAACTCTAATTAAAGAAATAATAACATAAATAAAGGTCTGGTTGCATTTGTTGGAAGAGAAGCAGAGTTGATATTTTAGACCATCTAGTAAACCTGTGTTCTGACTTTGTGTCATCCATCTCACATCTATGAAACTAACATTCCTTTCGTCACTTGTCAACCTTGCCTTAAATATTTTAGGTAACTGGTCCAGCGAAATTGGATAAAGGCAGGGTCACATCTTTGGTGAGGTTAAAGAGAACACCTGAAACTATAGTTGTATGGTGTTAGACAGGGCAGTAAAGGACACTACCAAATAAGGAATTGGTGTTCCTTGAAGAATCACAGTGTAACTTAGTGTCCATATTTAGGAATATGAAGGAGGAATTAGGCAATCATGTAAGATCTAAATTACAGCTTGTTTGGAAAGTAAAGACCAGCATAGACTGGTTAACCTTACAGTCTTTTGTTGCATTTTTCTTTCACTGAATTTCAATTTCTATGTTGCAATAAGCACTGAAAGGTAACTAATGCTCACAATTTACTGTGTAAAATTAAATTCATAAGTGTGACAGATAGCATGACCTCCAAGTGCCATGGATATAGCATGGAGGGGAAACATCTTACCAAATGGATAGAATAATATTATTAAAGTCATAATATTATTCTTGTCTTGGCAGAACATTTTACAGTTCTATATATGGAAATATCCCAAGGCAAGCAATATCACAAGCTTGTGATACCTGAGCAGAATTTCAGGGTGTGTTACTGAGTAATGATTGAACAGGTAGAGAGACTGAGACAGGATTATGAATGTCACTATGTAGGGATTTTGTGATAATGGTTAATTCAAAAACATGGTGAATGGACTGAAGACAAGGATCAGAGAAGAATGAAAGTTATCTGGGTTTTTAATAGACTAAAGCGAAACAAAACCAATGATGAACATGCATTAGAATTTTAAGCTCAACACACTGGGAGAAGTAGGATATGCGGAAACCAGTGAAGACAGTCACCAGGGCCAGATTAATCATAAGAAAGCAAGATGGTTCTGAATACATGGGATTTCTGTAGTAGCTTGAATGACTAGGGAGGTGAAGTGCAAGTGAAACTGAGATAAGATCGTGAGTGAGGTATTATAATTTGTGTAATTTTTAATATCTGCATATACAGTGCCCTGTAAAAGTATTCAGCCTCCAACCCTTTGTTCACATAAATGAGTATTACAATCAAGGATTGTGATCAATTTAACTAAGCATTTTTATTTGTGAATCATATCCTCCTTTTTTCCACAGTAGAGCCCAGAGAAAACAGTGAAAATTGTAAAGCATTAAAAACTAAAAATTCAAAAACTTAAATGTCATCATTTCAAAAATATTCATCTCCCTTTGGTCAGTATTTAGTTGAACATCCTCTCACAGCTATTGTGGCCAGTAGTCTTTTTGGATAAGTCCCTATTAGATCTGCACAACGTGATGGAGTATGATTTGCCCATTCCTCCTGGCAAAATTGCTTAAGCTTTGTCAGGTTAGCTGAGGAGCAGTGGGGGACAGCAATCTTGAGGTCTTGCCAGAGATGTTCAATTGGGTTAAGGTCAGGACTGACTGGGCACCACATGGTTGCTCTGGTAATGTGCTTTGGGTATTTGACCTGCTAAGAGATGAAGTTCCTCCCCAGTTTAAGCTTTCTGGCAGAGACGAGCAGGTTTTTATCCAGGATGTTTCTGTATTTAACAGCATTCATTTCCCATCAATCCTGACCAGGTTTCCAGCCCCTGCTGCTGAAAAGCATCCCCGTAGCATCATGCTATCTCCACTATACAGTAGGGATGGTGTTACCTGGCTGATGCACAGTGTTAGATTTGCGCCAGGTGTACCGCTTACTGTTGAGGCCAAAATGTTTCACTTTAGAAGAAGGAAGACCACCTTCCACATCTTTACAGTATCTTCCAAGTGACACTTTCCAAAGTCTTTATATGCAAGGATATGCTTTTTTGCCAGGACTACTTCCCTGCCACTCTTCCATAAATATCCTTAGAGATTGTGGAGTCATAAACTTATTCTCCAGTTGCAGTCACTGACTTCTGCAGCTTACTCAGAGTGACTGGTGGTGTCACAGTGTCCTCTTTCAAATGCCATTCTTCAGCAACTAAGTTTAGAAGGGCAGTCTGCCCGTAGTTTCATATTTTTTCCACTTTTTCAAAATGAACTACACTGAACTCTGAGGTATGTTCAGTGCCTTTGAGATGGTCTTGTTCCCTTATCCAGATTTGTGCTTCTCCAATATCATTTCCCTGACTTGTCCTGAATATTCTTTTGTTTTCATATTGGTTTGGTCTGTTAAAAATTTACCATACTGTTGGATCTTAAAGAGAGAGGGGGTATTTATTATGAATTCATTGGGGGCGGGGGGGAAGGTTAGGGTTGGGGTTTTCTCCAATTTTTGACATCAACAAATTGGGTGAGTTGGTAAGGTAATACATATATTGCACCTGGGGAAAGTTAGCATTGTAATTACGAAGCGAATTAATACACTTTCAGCCTCACAATTTTGGTTTTCAATTTTTCATAAACTGTTGACAGGCTTTGGAATTTTTCTTCTGATTTGACATGATGCTCAATGTTTTGTAAAATAGCTCAAAAAATCCTTCTTCAATATATTTTAAATTTAGAAAATGAGGCAGTAAAATGTGAAAGGGCTAGCCAATGGTGTAGTGGCATCAGCACTAGACTTTGAAGTGGATACTCTAGTGTTTGAATCTGATCGGGCAGCAACAGCCTGCACGGAAGAAAGGCCTAGCAATTTTTAACGCGACAGATAGGATGTTATAGAATAAGTAAATAGTACTATCAAAGCATGTAGATTTAAAGATCCTCAAATTAGTTAAGCCCTTGTATTTTATACTTCCTAAACTTGTGATTTAAAAATGTGTAATAATTCATATACTCAAGGGGACTTCCGGGTCATCAAGGGAATGGCGGCGTAAGGAAAAGGTCTCTCGACAAAAAAGAAGGTAAACTGCCCCAAAATCGAATTTAGACAAATACTTAATATTGCATAACTATACTAATAAAAGGGGCAAGGATGATGTCTAAGAACAAGAATAAAAAGTCCGCTTCGAAGGCTGATAAACATAAAGAGATGCAGCAAGGCGAAGGGCCTAGCTCTCCCACGGCAAGCCAGGACGGAGATAATGAGGGGGAATCGGTGACTCTGTCTTTGATTCTCGGAGAGATTCGCGAGTTCCGACAAGATAACAGCAAACAGCTGGAAGATATTAAAGGAGAAATAGTAAAAACTAACTCGCGGATAGATGAAGCCGAAGCGAGGATTGTTGGAATTGAAGAGAAGCTACAAAATGCAGAGGAGGTGATAGCAGAAATGCTGAAGCTACAAGACCAACTCCAGTGGAAACTAATAGATCAAGAAGGCCGCTCGAGAAGGGAAAATGTGAGGATCTACGGAGTTCCCGAAGGAACCGAAGGTAAACCCGGATTGATGATTCCCTTCGTGGAGAAGCTGCTTAGAGAGAACCTTGATATACCGGCCGCAAAAGACCTACAGATAGAAAGGGCTCACCGTGCGTTGGCACCACAGCCTCCGGCAGGCACCCAGCCCAGATCGATTCTGATCAGATTTCTCAGTTACAGAACGAAGGAAGAGGTGCTTAAAAGAGCATGGCAAAAGAAAGGTTTCATGTGGAACAACTGTAAAATCAGTTTAGACCACGACTACGCACCGGGGATTCTTGCCAGACGGAAGGAATATACGGAAACACGGAGAGTCCTGAAGGAAAACAACATCAGATTCCAGACCCTGTATCCAGCTCGGCTGAGAGTCTTTTACGACGAAGGGACAAAAACTTACGCTACGGTGGAGGAGGCAACGTCGGACCTGGCGGACCGGGGACTACCTATTAAAGTTATCACCCAACCGGAGTCGCTACTGGAGAGGATTCGGCAGAAGTCGTGGCAGTTAGTGGGGCGAGGACGCTCCACTCGAAACAGAGTGTCAAACTACAAGGAAAAGCTGCAAATATTCAGACGCGAATGTACAGAGAATACAGATTAATTAAGAGAAATGACTGAAAAGAGTAAATCGGACTTAAAAGTAAAATGAAAACTGGTAATTGAAAATAATCTAGGCGGAATAACTTGAATGATAGCAATATGGTCGAGACATAAATAGGAGAAAATTCTCTATGATTATTCAAACTGCTGAGGGCCCTCTAACACAGGGTGAAGATAGAGGTTATCCCTCTGAATTGAGGTGGGTCGGTGCTCAGGCCTCACTGTGGGAAGTCGGGGAAAATTTTCAAATGTTATACGTTCAGAAATGTCTAGGGTGTGGTTATATGTCTTGGTTTACTGTTGAGAAGGGATTGCTTACTGTTTGGTTAGAAAAGGAGAGTGCTTTTTTTCTACTAGAGAAAAATGCAAACTGAATTGGTAAAAATAATTTCCTATAATGTTAATGGGGTTTTGAATCCAATTAAAAGAAATAAGATTATGTCTAAATTGAAAAAAGAGAGGGCACAAATAGCTTTCCTCCAGGAAACACATATGAGCCAATCTGAACATGGAAAATTAAAAAGAATGGGCTTTAAGCATGTATTTTATTCATCATATAAATTGAGTCACAAAAGAGGGGTAGCTACTTTAATATCAAGTACTCTTAATTATGAACATATTTCAGAGACTAGAGACAAAGAAGGACGGTTTGTAAAAATCACAGGAAGAATAGAAGGTACAGAAATAACATTGCTGAATGTTTATGCTCCTCCAGGTAGTGAATGGTCATTTTATAGACACATTTTTGACCTAATGGTCAGTTCTCGAGGGGTAGTAATTTGTGGAGGGGATTTTAATATTAGATTAAATCCTATATTAGATTCTTCAAGAATAGTTACTCAGAATAAACCTCTGACTCGGAAAGTGAATTCATTGATGGAGGAGTTGGGAATTATAGATGTCTGGAGGGAATTACACCCTACTAGTAAAGATTATACATATTACTCTTTCCCTCATTCAGCCTATTCAAGGATAGACTATTTCTTTATCTTTAATACAGATAGACTCAGGATAAAAATCTGTAATATTGCAACAATTGATCTGTCGGATCATAGCCCAGTCTCTATGTCTCTAATCCTGGAAAGGAAAATGAGGAAAACACTATGGAGGCTAAACTCACATATACTTAATAACCCAAAAGTAATGGAGAGATTAAGGGGAGAAATCAAAGAATATCTAGACCTTAATGACACGGGAGAAACATCACCAGTGATTTTATGGGATACATTGAAAGCTGTACTGAGAGGGAAAATTATTTCCATTACTACTCACATGAAAAAAATCAATGCACAAAAATTAGCAGACCTTCAAGGAAAATTAAAACAACTTCAAGTTGGAGATAGCAACAAAAGTAATTCAAATCGAAAACAGGAAATTAGGAAATTGCAAAGTGAAATTGATGATATTTATACGTTGGAAACTCAAAGAAATTTTCTTTACCTGAGACAAAAGAATTATGAAGTAGGAGGTAAATCAGCTAGATTATTAGCATATAAATTACGAAAACAACAAGCAGACAATACAATTCATAAAATAAAGAATCCAAAGACAAAGCTTGCGGAGAGTACAATAGGGAAAATTCAAGAGAGTTTTGAAACGTATTATCGAGAGCTGTACTCCCAACCCCGGGCCCCCAATGAGCCCTATATAGACAGTGTATTGAATTTTTTAGATCTACCTAAACTTACAGATTTACAAAATGAAAGTTTATTAGAACCAGTAACTGTCAAAGAACTGAACGTGGCCATCTCTAGGTTAAAGGCTGGAAAGTCCCCGGGTTCTGATGGGTTTACCTCAGAGTGGTACAAGTCCCTGAAGACACAGTTGCCCCATTACTACTTAACACCTTTAATTGGATCTTGCAGAGAGGAGAAACTCCACCTTCCTGGAGAGAAGCGATTATTACAGTTATTCCTAAAGGGTAAAGATAAACTAGAATGTGGCAATTATCGGCCAATTAGTGTTCTTAATTTAGATTACAAACTATTTACATCTATATTAGCGCGCAGATTGGAAAAGCTTTTACCTGGCCTAATCCATTTAGACCAGACTGGATTTATTCAACAAAGACAAACACAGGACAACATAAGGAGAACTCTGCACATATTAGAACAGGTTAATAAGAACGAGACAGAGACAATGGTAGTAGGATTGGACGCTGAGAAAGCTTTTCATTCGGTTAGTTGGGCATTCCTATACAGAGTGTTAGGAAGATTCGGCTTTCAAGAAAGGTTTATTAAAGTAATTCAGACTCTGTATGACAGCCCAACAGCCCGAATTAAGATAAATGGGGACCTCTCTGACTCCTTCATTTTAGAGAGAGGCACTAGACAGGGATGCCCAATTTCTCCTCTCCTTTTTGCGCTAAATATTGAACCACTTGCCCAACTAATAAGACAGAGCGAAATTGTAAAAGGTATCAAGGTGGCAGGGATTGAACAGAAAGTGGCGTTATTCGCAGATGATGTTTTGGTCTATCTGAGTGAACCAGAAAAATCATTTATAGGATTGTTTACACTGTTGGATGACTTTGGGAAAATATCAGGTTATAAAATAAATGTAAAGAAAACGCAGGTTATGTCCCTAAATTATACACCATCCAAAAAATTGCAGGATACATACGATCTTAAGTGGGAAGCTAAATCATTAAAATATTTAGGAATAACCCTGCCGAAGGATCTTTCAACACTGTCACAGGTAAATTATGGGCCATTAATCTCAGAGATAAAAGCAGATATGCATAGATGGAATCTTATCCCCTTTTTAAGTTTAAATTCAAGGATAAATACTATAAAAATGAATATTCTTCCTCGGTTATTATATCTTTTCCGTACTTTACCAGTGGAGGTGGATGATAATCAATTCAGGGAATGGGACAAATGGATTTCCCGCTTCATTTGGTAAGGAAGGAAACCTAGAATTCGATATAACACTTTACAGTTAGGGAAGGAAAGAGGAGGTATGGTTCTTCCTTGCCTGAGAAATTATTTTTATGCCTCACAGATAACCCCTCTGTTATATTGGTGTAATAGGGAATATAAGGCTAGATGGAAGGAAATAGAATTTGGATTAGTTGACAGTTTTCCTCTTCAGGCCTCAATAGCTGACAAAGGATTGATGGCCCAGTTGGAAAAATTTAATAATGCTTGGATAAATCTTACATTAAAAGTATGGCAGAAGGTGGTTAATTCATGTGGAATTAATAACATGCTAAAACTCTTTAGATGGTGTGCATATGATACCGAATTCCTTCCCAACAGAGGAGATAAAAGATTTGAGCTATGGATAAAGAAAGGTCTTACAACCTACCTCTCATTTATAGATAAAAGAGTATTACAAAGTTTCCAAATCCTGCAGGACAAACATGGCCTAGAACATAATGACTTTTTTAGGTACCTTCAAATACGAAACTATGTTAACCAGAGTTGTAGATATACAGACCTATCAACAGTAGAATTAGAATTTTTCAAGATTCTGAATTCGGCTTGTAGTTCAATACCTAGTAAATCAGTTTCTCGCCTATATAATGCACTCTCCCATGCTAAAAATGTAAATACACTGTATATTAAAGAGAAGTGGGAGAAAGAAGCGGGGTTGGTACTTTCAGAGGAGGCTTGGGGGAAAATCTGCAGCTTTCAATGCTCCTTGACTAATTCTTTGACTTGGAGAGAACATTGTTGGAAAAACATTATAAGATACTTCAAGACCCCATATCAGGAAAAATATAAAGATACAAATGTGATGTGTTGGAGAAGGTGCGGCTCTAAGGAGGCAAATCATTTTCATATTTTCTGGGATTGCCCTAAATTAAGTCTATTTTGGGAAGGTATTCATAGAACATTAGTTAAGGTACTTGGGTCCCAGATACCTCTGAACTTTGAGACGCTTTATTTGGGGCATGTATTGTTCCTTGAACAGAAGGAAGATATAAAGTTGCTGCAGGCCCTCTTAGCGGCAAGTAAGAAATCAATCACTAGAAAATGGCTAAATCCAATACCACCTACATTAGAAGATTGGTACGAAATTATCTTGGAAATATTTAAAATGGAAAAGTTGACCTACTCCCTGAGAACTCAAAAAGAAACATTTTATCAAATCTGGAATAAATGGATTGAATATATAACCCCAATGCGAGCAGACTTTAGATGACTCTCCTAATGATTTATATTGCTCTTCTCATCAACACAGTAATATTGCTGACGTAAGCACCCCTAGTCTAAATGTTTGTTGTTGTTTTTTTTTGGAAAATAGAGAATTAACACAAGTAAAGGGAAAGATTTGGAAAAGGGATAAAAAAAATGAAAAAATTAAGTAAATAAGTACATAGGGATTGGATAATTATGTCTGCGGGCAGGAACAAGTACGAACAAATTGGGATATAAGCACCTACAATGGTTGGTATATAGACTTGTATGCAACATTTTGGACCAGTGGAAATGGTCCAGAAGGGTTGTATGGAAACTATTATTACCATTTTTCTTAACAACTAATTTCATTACTTAGCCTAATAGGTTAGATTTACCACAGTACATAATTATCTATTTAAATGTTTATTTTGCTTTTATATCATCTCAATGTGTACTTAAGAATGTATAAATAATTGTAGTTTTATACATATAAAAAAATGGAAAAGGTTATATCTGTGAAAAAAGTACATGATAATTGTGAACTCCTTATCCAAATAAAAATAAAATTTAAAAAAAAGAAAAAAATTCATATATTCTACCCTATCAACTATGAAATATGTCTGCTAAACCAATTAACATCACAGAATGCTGGAAACAGTCTGGAACATCTGTGGAGAGAGGAAAGTAGGATCAATATGTCAGGTTTATGACTAATCTTCAGAATCCAAGGAAAGAGAAGCCATCACAGGAGTTATACTATCTACATGGGACCAGTAGGAAATGGAATTGGGACCAGGAGAAGCAATTGAGGATAAATCTTCTTCTTTGTGTGCCTTGTGTGTTACACGCTTGGGCAATCATGGCTTTGCACATTGAACGATCCCATGCAGCGTCAATGATATCTCGCACACTTAGATCTGTTACTTCTTTTCAGTGTCCATACATTTTCTTCTTTGCCTTCCTCTTCCACGTTACCCAGGCATACGGCCTTGTAAGGTAAGGCATTCTATTTCTCCCTTTCTGATGACATGGCCCAGGAATTTAAGTTTCCTCTCATTTAATGTTCTCATTAAAGATCTTTTTGCATGGGCACGTTGGAGTACTGTCTCATTAGTTACCCTATATCTATATGATATTTTCAGTTTCTTTGGAGTTCTGGTGTTATAGTCAAAGCAACACTCACAACAAGCTGGAGGAACTCAGCAGGTCGGGCAGTATCCGTGGAAACGATCGGTCAATGTTTCGGGCCGGAACCCTTCATCAGAACTGAAGAGGGAAGGGGCAGAGGCCCTATAAAGAAGGTGGGGGGAGGGTGGGAAGGAGAAGGCTGGAAGGTTCCAGGTGAAGAACCAGTAAGGGGAAAGATAAAGGGGTGGGGGAGGGGGCAGAGTGAAACTGGGATAGGGGAAGGGTGTTACAGCAAGATTGACCAGATGTAACATTTTAGTAGCCTCAGCCTTGCTGTCATAGAAATGTGTCTGTTGGTAAAAATGGGTTTCATTTTTTGGAAGTTGGTTTTGGCAATGGCAATTCTTCTTTTTATTTCTACTTTACTTCCAGCATCTTGTGATATAAAGCTACCAAGGTAATTAAAGCTGATCTTTTGTTCAATCTCTTGGTTACCGATGTACAATTGTCAGTTGGGAGTATCCTGATGTTTTGATATTACTGTACATTTGTTTTTTTTTTACAATTGGTGGTTAGACCAAAATCTGCACTTGTTTGTACTACTTTGTCTAGGAGGATTTGTAGGTCTTCTGTAGCACTTGCTATTAGGGTGGTATTGTCTGCATATCTTATATTGTTGATGTTAACACCTCCAATTTTTATCCCATTTTGGTCTTCTATTTCTCTGAGAATCATTTCACTATAGATATTAAACAATTCTGGTGAGGCAACGCATCCCTGTCTAACTCCCCTTTGAATTTTAGTCCAACTGCTTATATTATCATCAATGTTTACTGCCATCGTTTGGTTCCAATATAAATTTTGAAGCAGTTGTTGGTCCCTTCTGTCAATGAGGATAAATAGGCAACCATTTTAAAAGCATGAAGGGGATATCAGAAGGAAGAGACTGGTACACAAAATATTACTGTTGACTGTGATCAGATGGATTGTTAAGAAAAAGTCAGAGTACTTTTTTTTCATTTGATTTGCCACAATGAGAGGAAAGCTTATAGATTTTGAAAGTAAAGAAGTTTTAAAGAGCTTTAACTTGGAGATTGGACTTTTAACTAGAGGGTTTCAGGTTCTCATTTTTAAAGGGAGCATTTGCTTTGAAGTGAGATAGTAATATCATTGACTTTATACTTGTAATACAATCTTTCCAATTCTCTATAGTATTACGCTGCAAATTGGGCTGTTAGTGTAAAAGAAAAACATTATAAGTGTTTTGCAAGATTCTTTTTTTTAAGAAGTAATAAAATGACCAAAATCTTTTAGTCTGTCAAACAGGCTTCTTGAAATATTGAAATATTTCAAAACAAGTAGACTGTACCAAATTACTACAAGCAAATTACAGACATGCTAAACTATGCTCCAGACCTTATATAAGTATATAGAATATGAGGAGCTGCTGGTTGGTACATAAAGTACCCTACAGATCTGGGAAGCTTTATGTATAATTTGCTGTCTCCATCAGTGTATTTTCACCTTTGCTGATTTTGTTGTATCTAAACTAGATTTTCACTATCTTATAGTCTCCTTCTATTTTCTATATATTTTCCCATCTTTCAGTCCAACTCCTTTTCTGAGGTTTTGTTCTGATTATAAAACTCATTTTCTCAGAGTATTCCATTGTGCTTTTCTCAAGCTTGAAGAAATCCTGTCTCTGATTTAAGTCATCTTCTTGCTGCCTCCCAGAACCAAAGCCTTTGGCTATTCACATTGTATATCAAGCTTGCATCAATACTTAAAATTAATATAAATAGCTTAGAAAATATTGTAATCCTACTAAAATTAGTATCGAAAGATCTGCACTTGATAAGCTTCTAAACTGTGGCAGTTACATTTACTGATAACAGTAATAAAATGTTTTCACCTAATTTGACTTCAGGACTACTCCAGCAGTGGTATTCTGGCAGTGGATTAATCAATCCTTTAATGCTATAGTGAACTATACGAACAGAAGTGGAGATGCGCCAATAACTGGAGGGTAAGTGATAACTGCACTCAGATTTGCTTCAGTTTCAGTATTTACCGATATCCCAAGTTATTGCTTTGGCTGATTAAAATTTTAAAGAAAGAAAAATTAGCTTTATACATATTTATAGGTAATATGTAAAAACATATTAATTTATTATTGCTGATGTTAAAAACTGTATTTTGTCACAGCTAATGGTGCTTCAATTTTATTATTTTCAAAATCTTTAAATTTAGTTCTTATTTTAATTCTTCCTTCAATTACAGCCAGCTTGGTGCAGCCTATGTCTCTGCTACAACAGGTGCAGTAGCAACAGCTCTTGGCCTTAATTCACTAACTAAGGTATCACTAACTTGAATTCATGCATGTTTTATTCATTATTGGATATTGAAATGGTAGTGAACACTTTTTCTTGATTTTTTTGTGAAGATATGATAAAGCACTACCCGAGGGGGTGGTGCTGGGCGGAGAACCCCTCAAAACTCCCTTTGCCTTTTACCATCCGTACTCTCCCTTTTCTATGTCGCCCACCACTCTCTATATCCTTCATTTCTGCAGCTCAGCAAATGACTGGACATTTAATCATCTGGGTATTATTACCATCATCCTTAAGGAGAGTTGAAATAAATGAATAAAAGTTCTTACACTAATATTCAAAACTATAATAGATTTCAAAGGGATAAATCACCTACTCAGGATATAAAAGCATTGGCTGGCTAATCATATCTAATATGATCCTAGGTTTACTTGGTGGTCTTCTCAGGCAGTCTCTCTGGATCAAGGATGACTTGCTTCTGATCCAGTTCTGTGCATTCTGAAGTGGCTGATGAGGCCATTGTGGGTGCTACGGACTCTGCCACAGGTGCGGTAGGAGGTGTCTGATGGTGCTGGAGGATGATAGGTAGTTTGGGATGTTATGCATTGTTTATGTCGCTCACATTCGGCTTCTGTATATGGTCAGTGACTGAACCTCAAGTCCTTCATGAATTCATATTTTTGAATTTGAGCAGTGATGGACCGGGGATTTCCAGATGTCCGTGGGACTGTTACGTTTTTCCAAGGAGCCTTTGAGAACATAATTGAAACATTGACTCTCTCTACCCATTTATCATGTGCTGTGACAAAGATCGGAATACTTTGTCTATTTTGGGAGTCTGTCATTAGGTACATAATCAATGATCATTGGACTGACTTTACATAATCAAGTTCTGGAATTGTTGTCCTGTAAGGTGACTGTGGTACTGATTCCCTTAAAGGCTTCCGAGACTAATGATGAGATCATTGCAGGGCTGCAGATTTTCTCTCAGGTGGGGTTGGAAGCACTTGCTTAGCTGGGGACATTGGGTGTTTAGCAGGTAATGTGCTCTTTCCTTCATTTATAATGGGTTTTTACTCCAATCACAAGAATCTCCAATATCTCCAATAATTAAATGATCCATCTTAAGCTTCCGGAAAGTGTGGACCACTTTCTGTATCTTGAAAGCTGCTTCCCAGAAAGGGCAGAGATGAAATTCATTATCATCTCCAATGTGCCAACAGAACCTAGGTCAACTGAGGAAAAAGGTGTATGAAGATCAAGATTTCAAGCAGAGTACAAAATTCATAGCCTGCAAAACAGCAGTGATGCCTATGTTTCTGAGCCTTGGAGTCCTTGCACGAATAGCGCGAATACGCACTAGAGATGTATCAATGATATTTCTGCAAAATCTTCTGAATCCACTGGCAGGATAAATGGTACAAGATCAATGTCATATCCCAAGCTAAAGCCCCAACTGTTGATCCCTAATAAATATTCAGTCATTTTTATGCAGTGTCGTATAGATTAGATATCTGATACAGATGCACAATTCCAAGATTGAACGTTCTCAAAGTCTCCTTGGAAACATGCAATATTCCCTTGGACTTTTGGGAATCACTAATTCATCACATTCGAAGTGGAGAAGGTGCAATCAGCATCACATTGAAAACATCAAATGTGAAGATCAGGAGCACACAAAAGTTCAGTATATAAAGGAATGCAGCATTTTTCAAATTATCTACCTACCTGTTGCACGAGTACTAAATTCTGTGAGTCACAGTGAATCCATCAGTCACCTCAGAACACACAGAATTCAAGTGTTGATAACAAAGGACTGCCAGTAAATTAGAAGGATTTTGTGGGGACAATGTTGATGGTTCCTCTAGTGCTCTGAGGTCCCTGCTTTCTAGAAACTGAAGTGATGGTAAGGACCATTGTAGACTGAGCTTTATGCCAGGTTTGTGGTCTTGATCTGTGCTGGTACACTGAAGACAATGGTGAATTAGTTTATAAATGTCTGCCTTTGTTCAGAGGTGACTCCACAGGTGCGGGAAGTGGTCCAGGTTTTCCAGTATCATGTCATTAACTTGATGACTGAAGTTGGGGTGATCTTGAGTCTGAACTGTAAATTATGTTAATTGAACAATTTCCCCTTTGCCCTGCAGAATAGTTTTGCTTTAGTGAGAAGCTCGTATGATGCATGATGGACAATGTGCTTGTTGTAAAGATGTAAGTTTCTCCTTGATAGATAGCACAGTCATGGGAAAGTTAACTGATTTAAAGTTCTGAAATCTTGTTGCAAAGGTTTGTAAATGGTCCTATGCAATTATACAGCTACTAGAGAAAGCTGTTTTGTATTTCCCCATTCACAATGACTTGAGTGCAAAAGTCAGCATTAAAACATTTGAAACAATCTTCAGACTGAAGTGCTAACAGAATTCAGGCTTTATGGGGTGATCGAAATAGACTAAAGATTTTGAAAAACAGCTGAAAATATCCATTTGTAATGAAGACATACTCTATAGTTGGTTTTCCACTATGCGGGGTGTAGAAATGTAACTAAAATGTTGAAAGGTGTCCAACAATTGAAAAATAACTTGGATATGTTCTATCCACAAAAGAAATACAAATGTTATATATCCAATTCACTCTCTCTCTTCCATCCCCATCAGCTAATTTCAAGAGGTACAGTGACTTTCTTTGGCATTAGTAAACATTCGATTGTGGTACCTAGGAGCCTCAGACGTGAAGTTATTAGAACTGGCAGAGCTACATCATCATGATAGGTGTTATACAAAGCACAAGGAGCAATTGGTGGTTATGATGGATACCTCATTTTATTCACAGGTTGTCATCTCCTGAGGGTGATGTCCAATGCTAAATGAACCAGCTGCTTCATCGTTGATCTTCCCTTCATGTCAGATATAGGGCTATTCACTAATGATTGCATTCACACATTCACAACATTAAACAGTTCCTGCCTGCATGCTGTGAAGTCTAGACACAGGCGAGAATTGTAAATGACATACAAGTGCCAGCCACCATATCAATTACAAAGGAATCTAGCTTCTCCCATTATTTTCAAAGGCATTGCTGTCACTGAATTTTGTCATGAAAATCTTGTCACTCAATGAAAAACTTAACCGGTCACATAAATGTTATAGTTACAAAAACACGTTAAAGGATGGTTGCGGGATGGTTACCAACTCCCAAAAGCCTCTTCAGGTGAAATTCAAAAGCATTATGGAAATATCTCCACTTCTGAAGAAAGGCACTCCAATATCATTCGGACTTTGAATTAATCTAATAAAAACAGTCTGCTATTATATTGGTTCCTAATTCGTCTGCTCTAAATATTAAAAACAACAGTTTAATCATTCACTTGCTCCCCCACCAGAATTCAGTGGCTGCAATAGTGCACTTCTTTACATCTCACAAGTCCATGACATTTGCTATCTTGATAGAAAGAACCAACAGGTGCAATGGATTCTACCTTTGTCAAATTAACTTCCAAGATGCACACTAGCCTGATTTGTGGAACTCTAAGATTGCAGTCCTCCAGATTTTGAAAATTCAGAAACTGTACCCCACTACTGTATGGGTGGTCAATAACTATTGGCTATGCTATTGATGACCTTTACTCTGGAAAGAGTATGCTTGTCATGTCATATTTGCATTCTAACCACATGAGTATCAATGCAAGAAACAATATTAGTGTAAAATCCATTCTGTTCCTTTAGTTCTTAGAATTGTTTAACTCTTAATATAAGCATTTCAGATCTGGGTTACTTAGAACTAATGACGTAATAGAAGCAACACACATCAAAGTTGCTGGTGAACGCAGGGCCTCACCTTTGTCCCCCTTCGCCCACACCTCAGCAAGTTCCGCGTTTGCCATGATGCGGAACTCTTCTTCTCCGTCTCCAAGCCTACTTCTTATTTTAGAGATGCTGCCTGGCCTGCTGCATTCACCAGCAACTTTGATGTGTGTTGCTTGAATTTCCAGCATCTGCCGAATTCCTCGTGTTTACATGTGATAGAAGGTTGTTGTGGCTTTGTAGATTCAGATTAATTACTAAAATCTGATGATAGTTTGCATGATAGAATATTTAGTGCTACTGCACAGCAAAACTTAATGTAGTTCAGCCTTTCATCACTACCATATGAAAATAAAGACTTCCAGGGTTCTGGATATGTTTTCTTTAGTAATTAATCTTTTAATGAGTGGTTTAAAAAAACTGAGGAAAATTATTCAGGAGATGAAGATTCAGTTATTTAGTAACAATTATTTATATGGGGTACTTTTGTAATATTTACTTAGATGTAATTATTAAAGATTTGGAATGATACCTCTGTAGATTTTCTTGTGAAAGAAATAATTAAAATCCTTTTATTCTGTGCAGCGTGTGACACCTCTAATAGGACGCTTTGTTCCATTTGCTGCAGTAGCTGCTGCCAACTGTATAAACATTCCTTTGATGAGACAGAGGTAAGGTTTTCTATAGTTGTAAGCACACATTTAAAATTGAAATCATTCTGGTGGTGGCACAGCATAATGCATCATTATAGTTGTTGGATCTGGTGATGTTATGATCGTGAGGTTCTTTGGAAGTCAAGAATCAGACATAATCCTGGTGGTTACAGCCATTTTATTAGGTGTTATAAGAACCAACAAAGACAGATAACAAGTTGTGGTCAATTCACATTTTAAAAACTAGCTCAGACTAAAGGGATGAAGGACATTCCATTGATAAGAGGTAACCCATGAAATAATCACGTCCAGTGGCATGACACAAGCTGCAGAGAAGCTTCTAGAAAAATACCAAATCAACTATATTATTACTGAAACTTCACTGAATAATTACACATAAATAGTCGATTATATAGAAGTTTAAACAAGCATAGAGAAAGCTAACCTTAAAGCAGAATAACAGTTGAGACTCTAATCCAACATGGTGTTCAGTCCCAGCTTTGTTGCAGTGGTAGACAGTTAGCACAGGTGTTGCATTTCAATGAGATGTGGAGATATTTCTCTAGCCAGTGGGTGGTGAATTTGTGGAATTTATTACCACAGGCAGCTGAGGAGGCCAGGTCGTTGGGTGTATTTAAGGCAGAGCTTTATAGGTTCTTGATTAGACATGGCATAAAAGGTTACTGGGAGTAGGACTGAGGAGGGGCAAAAAGGATCAGCCATGATTGAATGGTGGAGCAGACTCGCCTGGGCTAAATGGCCAAATTCTGCTCCTGTGTCTTAACGGTCTTATGGTCTAAGTAATTGTGGACAGTTCCTCGACTTTTATAAGGAAATAGCAGAATAATGGGAGCCGAGCAATTAACTCACCTTTTCGTAATTTTGTGTCTGGAGAACCAATGAAAAATAAAACTTAAAGGAAATGACAAAGACACCTTTGATACTGTAAAAGAATGCGAATGTTACAAAAGATTAGATTTTGTAAATAGTAATCTGGCCTTTGTTTAGAATAGGCCTGTTCCCTGGCAAGGAGGGATATCCATGGAGGATCTTCTGTAATTAATGTTTGCCCCTTTTAAGCCTCCAGTTGTTGGCCATGTGATGGAAGGGTGAAGTTTCAAACCTGTATTTCCCCTTTGTAAAATAAATACTTGCATCCTGTTTATTGTGTAGCTTTATTTACCTTACAAGTGGGGGGGGAAATATATTTTTCAGATGAATGTGATTTAAGATACTGAAAGCACTTTTCAGCACCTTGTAAGCATTGTTTGATTTACCAAAATCCATCTTGGCCACATACTGATTATGGGGTTAATTTTAAGCAATGATACAAGTATAGTATTGAGCAGTAAATTTTCAAAATCTAAATTATTAAAATTAGATATTTTTGAAAAGTTACAAAAGTTTATATAGGTTTTTATTGCTGAAAAATAAGCTATTTCCAGTAAATAAAGATACAGGTAATACAGTGCTTTGATAAAGTATTCAGCCCCCACCCCCCAACCCTTTGTTCACATAAGTGATCATTACAACCAGGAATATTGATCAATTTAACTGAGAATTTTTATTTATGAATCACATGCTCCATTTTTCACAGTAGAGCCAAAAAAAGTGAAAATTGTAAAGCATGAAAAGCTAAAAATTCAAAAACACAAATGTCAGCAGTTCAAAAGTATTCACCCCCTTTGCTCCGTTCTTAGTTGAACCACCTCTCACAGCTATTACAGCTTTTTGGATAAGTCTGTGTAATAGGTTTGCATAATGTGATGGAGCAAAATTGCTCAAGCTGTGCCAGGTTAGTTGGGGAGTGGCAGTGGACAGCAATCTTGAGGTCTTGCCAGAGGTGTTTAATTGGGTTAAAGTCAAGGACATCAATTTTCTTCATGTGAAGCCACTCTGTGTTTGCTCTGGCAGTGTGCTTTGGGTCACTGTCCTGCTGAAAGACTAACATCTTCCCCAGTTTAAGCTCTGTGGCAGAGGCTAACGGGTTTTATCCAGGATCTCTCCATATTTAGCAACATTCATCTTCCCATCAATCTTGGCCAGATTTCCAGCCCTGGCTGCTGAAAAGCATCCCCATGGCATGATGCTGCCTCCACCTTACTTAACAGTAGGGATGGTGATATCTGGCTGATGTGCAGTGTTAGGTTTACACCACATGTACCGCTTAGCAATGAGGCCAAAAAGTTACATTTTAGTCTCTTCCGGTTACAAGACCTTTTTCCATATCTTTTCAGTATCTTCTAAGTGATGCTTTGCAAAGTCTTTACGGGCAAGGATGTGTGTGTGTGTGTGTTTTTTTAGCCAGGCATCTTCCTTGCCACACTTCCATAAATACCCTTTTTGTGCAAAGCCTTAGAGATGGTGGAGCCAGGAACTTTATCTCCAGTTGCAGCTACTGACTTCTGCAGCTCACACAGAGTGACTTCTGGCATCACAGTAGCCTCTTACAAAGGTCATTGTTCTCTGGTGACTAGGTTTAGAGGGGCAGCTTGACCTCGGCAGTGTGGCTATGTTTTCATATTCTTTCCACTTTTTCATGATGGACTACACTGGGCTCTGTGCCTTTAAGATGGTTTCATACCCTTCCCCAGATTTATGCTTCACTATTATCATTTCCATGACTTGTCTTGAATACTTTTCTGTCTTAATTTTGGTTTGGTCTGTTGAAAATCTACCATACTGTTAGACCTTACAGGGAGAGGGTGGATTTATTCTTATGAATTCATTGAAAACAAATTGGGTGAGTTGGTAAGGTGATATGAAGTATTGTACCTGAGGAAGGTTAGTGTAGTAATTAAAAAGGGGATGAATACTTTTTCAAACCATTTCAGTTTTTAATTTTTAGTAAGTTGTTGACAGGCTTTGGAATTTTTCTTTTGATTTGACATGATGCTTGATTTTTTTTATGTTAGCTCAAAAATTCTACTTCAATGTAATTTAAGTTTAGAAAATGGGAGTAAAATGTGAAAATAGTTGGGGGGCTGAATACTTTTAAAGGCACTGTAGGTTGAGACATCAGCGAAAAAGCACTTATGTAAGCTTTATATTTGCACTATAGGTTCTTAAACATAAATGATAAACTAGGTACTATGTTGCAAAACAAAACAAAGCTCTCATTTGGAGATAAATGCTGTTTTAAAATTTTGAAATACAAAGTCTGAACATTCTGGAAATTGCAGTAATGTATTTTTATTCCATAGAGAATTAAAACATGGAATACCAATAACAGATGAGAATGGCAACCGACTGGGAGAATCAGCAAAAGCTGCTCAACAAGCTATCGTACAAGTAATCATCTCTAGGATTCTTATGGCTGCTCCTGGCATGGGTCAGTAGTACTAAAACCGATTAATTTTAACAATCTGACTTCTTGAGTTCTCTGCTCTACACATTTTTGTTTTTTTTCTGTTATTATTAGTTATTTCCACAGTGTTGTGGCAATGAGGATACGTATTTATATTTAGTGTTATGGTTTGTTATTTGAAACATACCTCACTTGCATTGTGAGTAAACGTCATAGTAACTTAACCCACTGGTAAACGTGGATTAGGTGTTGATTTGCAAGTTAATGGTATAATTCTTTTCCAATAGTAGCAACATTTTAAGTTAATGAATTTTTCAGTCTTGTTTGTTTTTTCTGGATTTAATATTTTCAAATGTTGCTCACCATTATATTTAGTCGTCATTGATAGATTTAATATTTCCTAATGGCTGAACAGTACTATAATGAGCTGCAACTCAAGAGGTCAAGCTTTGTGTGTCTTTCAAACTCCAGTATATTCTGTTATATCTTAGTGGTTCTGTTTGATAAACCAGTTTTAAAAATCTAATCTTGCATAAGAGTAAAATCTCTCAGTAGGGTCTATCCTCCATTATAACAACAAAGAATAACTTATAAAATGGCAAAATATAATAAGGTACATCATGGGAGCATTATCAAACAACGTTAACATTATGTACTTCTGGATGACTTCCCAGAGATGCCTATAAATGTAAAATAAAAGCAGTTAAACAATGGTTTATCGGCGATCAGAATGAAATATGTAAACTAACAAAGTGATTGGTCAAGCATTAGCAGAAACTATTGAGTCAATCATAGCTCAGCCTCCAGCTGGCCAAGGAATTAGGAAGGAAAGTTAATGAAATTTTGAATCTAAGCTTTTGAGAATTTACAAAGAAAAATGCAGTGCTAGTTATCTATCTTCCCATTGTATGCCTTGTATTTCTTTCCAGATCTTAACCCTTTTCAGAAAAGTTTATTTTCCAATTGCACCACTAGATTTGCACAAAAATGAAGGACACAATTTAAGCATGAATTAGATTCAGTTAAAGTAAAAGAATAATTATTGATTCAAAATAAATTTTATTACCCAAGTACATGCTGTCTATGTCACCTTGTACTACTCTGACGTTCGTTTTCTTTTGGACATTTGCTGCAAATACAAAGAAACACATTAGGGTCAATGAAAACCTGCACACAAAGATGATCAAACAGCCCATTGACAAAATACAACAAATTGTGCAAATACAAAAGAGGAAAAACAAAATACTTAATATTGAGAACATGAGATGTAGAGTCTTTGAAAGTGAGTCCATAGGTTGTGGAATCAGTTCAGTGTTGGGATGTATGAAGCTATCCCACTCTGGTTCAGGAGCCTGATAGTTGAGGGATAATAACTGTTCATGAACTTGGTGTTGTGGGACCTAAAGCTCCAATACTTCCTTCTTGATAGCAGCAGTGAGAAGAGGGCATGGCCTGGCTGGTGGGAGTTGTCGATAATAAATGCAGTTTTCCTGCGATAGCACTCTTTGTAGATGTATTCAATGGTGGGGAGTGCTTTACTTGTGATAGACTGGGCCATAACCCCTACTTTTTATAGGCTTTTCCATTCAGATGCATTGATGTTCCATACCAAGCCATGATGCATGCAGTCAGATACTCTCCACTGTGCATCTATAGAATTTTGTCAAAGTTTTAGATGTTGTACCAGATCTTCACAATCTTCTAAGGAAACAGAGGCACTGCCGTGCTTTTTTAAGTAATGGCACTTGGGTGCTGTGACCAGTTTAGTGCATTTAGTGTAGCAATTAGTACAATGCTATTACAACTTGGGACATCCTGGAGTTCAATTCTGGTGCCATTCTGTAAGGAGTCTCTGCATGTCCGTCCTGTGGAATGTGTGGGTTTTCCCAGGTGCTCCAGTTTTCTCCCAAAGATGTACTGGGAATGTTAATTATTTACTTTCTGTTATACCGCTATTGTTTAGGGCAGCAATGAAGGTCCTCCATCTCTGGCGGTGTTCCTTCATCATATCAGAGGCTTCCTCTCGATTTTCACTGCTATAAATTATGCAAGTCCCGGGTTGTCACTCAGGAATACTGTTGCACTCAGATGTAGAAGGATTCTTCATTGTTGTTTCCGTAACAATTTGTTTTACCAGTCAGGATTGTTAGCCCTGAGCTGAACCCCCAAATCTGGAGGACTGGTGGACCACTGTTAGTCTGTCCTCTACCATTTGGCCTGTTTGGCATGGTGACCATATCAAAAGCCAAACAATAGGACCCTGATTCCAGCCAACGTTGCTCTCTTGGAGGGGGTAGGTTAATATATCATTGTAAATTGCCCTGTGCTTAGATCAGGGTTAATCAGGTTTGCTGGGATTGCTGGGGCGGCATGGCTCGAAAGGCCATGTATCACTAAATAAAAATAATGCAAATAGAAGTTTGTAAATGTTCTGGATGACATCCTGAATCTTCACAGACTTCTAAGAAATTAGAAGCACTGTCGTGCTTTCTTTGTAAATTGCTGGATTCAGAACAGGTCCTTTGAAGTTATAATACCAAGGAATTTAAAGTTACTGACCCTCTCCACCTCTGATCCCCTGATGAGTACTGGCTCATGGACCATCAGAATCAGGTTTATTATCACCAGCATGTGACATGAGCTTTGTTAACTTGAGTTTCCTCCTCCTATAGTCAATACTCAGCTCTTCAGTTTTGCTGACGTTGAGTGAGAGGTTAATTCATCTTGATTCAGAAAGTTGCCTCACACGTACAGATTTACAAAGATAATTGGGAGAATGAAGAAACAAGTGGCCTAAATCTATACAGTTTTTACTTTTGCATTTGCTCATTGTTAGTGGTAATTTATCTACCCTTGGCAGTCTGCATATACAGTATCAACAAAATACCCATCGTAACATAGTTTTGCGAGCTATTGTGATTCAGCCCATCCTAATGGTTGGAATATGAGGGTATGAATGCTTCCAGCTGGTAAGTGAACACTGGAAAACAAATGCTATCCTGACCATACTATTACATTTCATAAATATTTAACAGTTGTAAAATTCTACAAAATCTAATTATTTTTAGCATGCCAAACAACTTGCTGGAAATGCTACATACCATTTATACGCAACTATTTTGTTGAACTTAAATCCAAAATAATATTGAATCATATTGTTGCTAAAACTTAATGCTTGTTCTGTCTTAAACTGTGAACAATGTAGTGTATGGACTTTTCTTTAATTATTATTTTTAGCTATCCCTCCATTTATAATGAATACATTGGAAAGGAAAGCCTTTTTAAAGGTAGGTTTCTTTTGAAGTTGTCTTTACTACTATTTATCATTCTACAATGTTCATCAATATTTAGTTTGCTGCTACTTTGAAAGAATCAATCATTACACAATACAAGACTAGCTTTTTACTCTGGAGATGCATGAAGTATTTTATAATGAATTAAAATCTTTTTAAAAAAAGTTTCATGTTATCCATCGTGTGTACGATGCAGATGAAACCATTTTGAAAATAAATTTAAAATTATTAGAACCTGGTACTATGAGCCTAATTAAACCTAGAGTGCCTAAAAACCCAACTTCCAAATGAAAATGAGAAAAGAAAGATGTTTTACTAGCATGATGATATGCAATACAATGGATTAAATTAATGTAATTGTAATTCTTGTTTTGCTTAACTCTAAATTGGTGGTCTTCTGAAGGGAGAGATAAAAGTCCACATTTTATTGATACAGAAGAGCAGGATAAAAATACATGCTGAAGGAAATTCATTGATGTAATTATGCAGTCAGCTGGCAATGCATTATCTTAGACCATAAGATATAGGAGCAGAAGTAGGCCATTTGGCCCATTGAATCTGCTCCACCATTCAATCATGGGCTGATCCAGTTCTTCCAGTCATCCCCACTCCCCTGCCTTCACCCTTTGATGCCCTGGCTAATCAAGAATCTATCTATCTCTGCCTTAATTAAACCCAATGACTTGGCCTCCACAGCCGCTCATGGCAACAAATTCCACAGATTTGCCACCCTTGGACTGAAGTAATTTCTCCGCCTCTCTGTTCTAAATGGACGTCCTTCAATCCTAAAGCCGTGCCCTCTTGTCCTAGAATCTCCTACCATGGGAAATAACTTTGCCATATCTAGTCTGTTCAGGCCTTTTAATATTCGGAATGTTTATATGAGATTCCCCCCTCATCCTCCTGAACTCCAGGGAATATAGCCCAAGAGCTGCCAGATGTTCCTCATACAGTAACCCTTTCATTCCTGGAATCATTCTTGTGAACCTTCTCTGAACCCTCTCCAATGTCAGTATATCCTTTCTAAAACAAGGAGCCCAAAACTGCATACAATACTCCAAGTATGGTCTCATGACTGCCTTATAGAGCCTCAACATCACATCCTTGCTCTTATATTCTGTACCTCCAGAAATGAATGCCAACATTGCACTTACCTTTTTCATCACTGACTCAACCTGGAGGTTAACCTTCAGGGTATCTTGCACAAGGACTCCCAAGTCCCTTTGCATCTCTTCATTTTGAATTCTCTCCCTATCTAAATAATAGTCTGCCCGTTTATTTCTTCCACCAAAATGCATCACTATACACTTTCCAATATTGTATTTCATTTGCCACTTCTTTGCTCATTCCTCTAAACTATTTCAGTCTCTCTGCAGGCTTCCTGTTTCCTCAACACTACCCACTCCTCCACCTATCTTTGTATCATTGGCAAATTTAGCCACAAATCCATTAATACCATAGTCCAAATCACTGACATACATAATAAAAAGCAGTGGTCCCAGCACCATCCCCTGTGGAACTCCACTGGTAACCAGCAGCCAGCCAGCCAGAATAGGATCCCTTTATTCCCATTCTCTTGTTTTCTGCTGACCAGCCAGTGCTCCACCCATGCTACTAAGCAGCCTCATATATGGCACCTTGTCAAAGGCCTTCTGAAAATCCAAGTGCACCATGTCTACTGCATCTCCTTTGTCTACCCTGTTTGTAATTTCCTCAAAGAATTGCAGTAGGTTTGTCAGGCAGGATTTTCTTTTCAGGAAACCATGATGGCTTTGGCCTATCTTATCATGTGCCTCCAGGTACTCCATGATCTCATCCCTAACAATCGATTCCAACAACTTCCCAACCACTGATGTCAGGCAAACAGGTTTATAGTTTCCTTTCTGCTGCCTCCCACCCTTCTGAAATAGCAGAGTAACATTTTCAATTTTCCAGTCATCTGCTACAATGCCAGAATCTATCAATTCTTGAAAGATCATCATTAATGCCTCTGCAATCTCTCCAGCTCCTTCCTTCAGAACCCGAGGGTGCATTCCATTCGGTCCAGGAGATTTGCCCACCCTCAGACCATTAAGCTTCCTGAGCACTTTCTCAGTTGTAATTTTCACTGCACGAACTTCACTTCCCTGACACTCTTGAATGTCTGGTACACTGCAAATGTCTTCCACTGTTAAGATTTCTGCATCTCTCATTACAATATCTCCAGCGTCATTTTCTGTTGGTCCTGTATCTACCCTCGACTCTCTTTTACCCTTCATATATTTAAAAAAGCTTTTAGTATCTTCTTGGATATTAGTCACCAGCTTCCTTTCATAATTTATCTTTTCCTTCCTAATGACCTTCTTAGTTTCCTTCTGCAAGTTTTTAAAAGCTTCCCAATCCTCTATCTTCCCACTAGCTCTGGCTTCCTTGCATGCCCTCTTCTTTGCTTTTACTCTGGCTCTGACTTCTAGTGTCCTTCTTCCCTTTCGAAAATTTCTTCTTATTTGGAATATATCTGTCTTGCACTTCCCTTATTTTTCACAGAAACTCCAACCATTGCTGCTCTGCTGTCCTTCCTGCAAATGTCCCTTTCCAGTCAACTTTGGCCAGTTCCCCTCTCATGCCATTGTAATTTCCTTTGTTCCACTGAAATACTGACACATTGGATTTTATTTTTTCCCTCTCAAATTTCAATGTGAACTCGATCATATTGTAATTATTGTTCCCTAAGGGTTCCTTAACCTTAAGTTCTCTTATCACCTCCAGATCATTGCACAACACCCAATCCAGCACAGCTGATCCCCTAGTGGGCTCAACAACAAGATGTTCTAAAAAGCCATCCCTTAGACATTCTACAAATTCTCTCTTTCTAGAGGTCCAGTACTGACCTGGTTTTCCCAATCCACTTTCATGCTAAACTCCCCGACTATTATCATGACATTGCCTTTCTGATCTGCCTTTTCTATCTCCTGCTGTAATTTGTAATCCACATCCCGGCTGCTGTTTGGAGGCCTGTATACAACTGCCATTAGGGTCCTTTTACCCTTGCCATTTCTTAACTCAAGCCATAGAGACTCTACACCTTCCAATCTTATGTCACCTCTTTCTAATAATTTAATATTATTTCTTATACACAGAGCCACAACACCCCCTCTGCCTACTAACCTATCTTTCAGAAACACCATATGTCCTTGGACGTTCAGCTCCCAATGGCAGCCATCCTTTGGCCAAGTTTCAGAGATGGCCACAACGTCATATTTGCCAATCTGTAACTGAATTTCGAGATTGTCCATTCTATTCCTTATGCTGCATGCATTCAAGTATAACACTTTCAGTCCAGTATTTGTTGCTTTCTGTTTTAACAGTACCACGCCTCTATTGCTCTGTAACTCATGCTACTGGCTGTGATAATGCCTCATCTCCTACCTGTTCTTTCTATAATCTCTGTTGCAGGCTATCTTTGAATTAGTTCTGTTTTCCCCTTCCTCAACCCTATCACTCCAGTTCCCATCTCCCTGCCAAATTAGTTTAAACCCTCCCTAACAGCTCTATTATGCCTGCCTGCTAGGATATTAGACCCCTTTGGGTTCAAGTGTAACCCATCCTTTTTGTACAGGTTGTACCTCCCCAAATGACCCAGGAATCTGAAGTCCTGCCCCCTACACCAGTCTCTCAGCCACACATTAATTTGCCTGATCATGCTATTTTTGCACTCGCTAGCATGTGGCACAGGCAGCAATCCTGAGATTACTACCCTGGAGGTCCTGCTTTTCAGCTTCCTACCTAATTTACTGAGTTCTCTCTTCAGGACCTCCTCCCTTTTTCTACCTATGTCATTGGTACCAACATGTACCAGGACTTCTGGCTGTTCACCCTCTCTCTTAAGAATACTCTGCACCCGATCCGAGACATCCCGAACCCTGGCACCTGGGAGGCAACACACCATGCGGGTATCTCTATCAGACTGATAGAACCTCCTGTCTGTTCCCCTCACTATGGAATCCCCTATGATTACTGCATTTCTCATCTTCCTCTTTCCTTTCTGCACCATGGAACCAGGCTCAGTGCCAGAGACCCAATCTCCATGGTTGTCTTCTATCTGGTCATTCCCCTGAACTGCATCCAAAACGAGATAACGATTACTGAGGGGGAGTGGCCACAGAGGTGTTCTCTACTATCTGAGCTCTTCCCTTCACTTCCCTGACCATCATCCACTTATCTAACTCCTGCTGCCTTGGGGTGACTAACTCCCTGTAGCTCCTCTGTATCTCCTGTTCACTCTCCCTAATAAGCTGTAGGACATCGAGCCACAGCTCCAGATCCCTAACACGGTCTCTCAGGAGCTATATCTCGGTGCCATTGGTACAGATGTGGCCATCTGGGATACTGAAAGATTCCCAGGATTCCCACATCTGACCCAGATCTGGGCCATACCCTCCAAATATCCGGACCTGCCTCTCAGTTTTTTTGCACTACCTTACTTTCCCTTTTCTATTTATGATTTATCATTTAAATTTTTAATATTTATTATCGATTTGTACTCCAGGGAGCACGAGGAGCTGAATCAAATATCACTATGATGATTGTACGCTCTAGTATCAATTGTTTGGCGACAATAAAGTATAAAGTATCTGACACCCAGAGCAAAATACTAACCCTACCAACATGCTCTCTATTCCTCAAAAAAAATGCAAAGGAAAACCAAAAACTACCTACCCACTTACCTCGCCAAAGGCCACTTTCACTGAAGCCTTAACGAGTCAAAGCCTGTCGCTTCTGCTCTTGCTTACTGGCCTACTCCCGACGATGGCCGCGCTGCTTATCCCTTCTGTATTTTTATTTAGCTTGTCGAGCTCAGTTGCCACTGCTGATAGGCCCCGCACAATGGACTAACACCTGCGAAGCTCTCGTTTTAAATAACTGCATCTGACCTGCAAGAAGCAGTCCTTCGTCGAGCTCAGTTGCTGCTGCTGATAGACCCCGCACAATGGCCTAACGCCCGCAAAGTTCTTGTTTTCTTTGGAGAAAGCATATCAAGAAGCAAAATATTGACTCTGTGATGCAGAGAGCATGTTAGTTTCATGGCAATTGAGAAATGTGGCTACATCTCAATGACGCAGACCTAGCTTGTTAGAAAATGGTGATTTTTCAATAAAAGATATAATTACTTGAAGCAATAATTTTTTTGTTTTTCCTAAAATTATTTTCTAGCCATTAAAACATTTATTGTGACATTGTGACAGCCAAAATGATCATGCCAGTTGCCACACATTTTAATTCCACGTCCCATTCCCATTTTGATATGTCTATCCATGACCTCCTCTACTGTCAAGATGAAGCCACACTCAGGTTGGAGGAACAACACCTTATATTCTGTCTGGGTAGCCTCCAACCTGATGGCATTGACTTCTCTAACTTCTGTTAATGCCCCTCCTCCCATTCTTACCCCATCCCTTATTATTTATTTATTTACCCCCCCCCCCCTTTTTTTTCTCTCTCTGTCCCTCTCACAGTAACTCCTTGCCTGCTCTCCATCTTCCTCTGGTGCTCCCCTCCCTCTTTCTTTCTGTCTAGGCCTCCCATCCCATGATCCTCTCCCTTCTCCAGCCTTGTATCCCTTTTGTCAATCAACTTTCCATCTCTTAGCTTCATCCTTCCCCTTCCTGTCTTCTCCTATCATTTTGGATCTGCCCCTCCCCCTTCCAAATCTCTTACTATCTCTTCTTTCAGTTAGTCCTGACGAAGGGTCTCGGCCCAAAACGTCGACTGTACTTCTTCCTATAGATGCTGCCTGGCCTGTTGCGTTCCACCAGCATTTTGTGTGTGTCGCATGATCATGCTATGCTTGGTCTGCATATGAGAAAGCCAAGGAAAGCATGATTCTTTTGATTTTCCATTTTTCTAGTTCTGTAAAAATCTTTTCCGAGTTGTGAAATACACATGAAACATATTTTATTAGTCTGCCCATTTGTCTAAATATTTACACATATACTGAGAATAAAATAGGGACCTTTAATCATACTTGAAGAAAGAAACAACAGTTTCCTCAGGGTAGGGGAGAACATGAAGAAAAAGATAGATTAAGCATTTCAGAAAATCTTTCCCTTTGGCTGCAGTGGTATATTTATATCTCACCTACCACCCCACCAGCCTCCAGGTCCAACATATAATTCTCCGTAACTTCCGCCACCTCCAACAGGATCCCACTCACTATACTTCTTGCCCATCCTCTGGGCTTCCCCTCTCCCCCTTTCTTTCTCCCTAGGCCTCCCATCCCATGATCCTCTTATATCCAATCAACTGTCCAGCTCTTGGCTCCATCCCTCCCCCTCCTGTCTTCTCCTATCATTTTGGATCTTCCCCCTCCCCCTCCTACTTCCAAATCTCTTGCTAGCTCTTCTTTCAGTTAGTCCTGATGAAGGGTCTCGGCCCGAAACGTTGACTGTACCTCTTCCTAGAGATGCTGCCTGGCCTGCTGCGTTCACCAGCAACTTTTATGTGTGTTGCTCGGTATATTTACATATATTGTTTTAACTGACCAGTTAATTCAAAAGTGATCTTAACAGTAATAATTTTATGCTTGTTCTTTCTGAATCTACAGTATGTCAACAATACAAAAGTTAGCAACCTTGTTCTTCTATTATTGGTAATTAAATGGATTTGCAGTCTGAATAATTATAAGATTTTTGTTCCCTTCATTTTTGTAGCGATTCCCCTGGATGAGTGCACCAATTCAAGTGGGTTTGGTAGGAATCTGGTGAGTAGAAGAATCCTAAAATCTCTCTCTTTTATATATCTAACTGTATTAGTTCTAAATTGAAGGCAGATAAAGACCAACCTTACCAATTAGTAGTTTTTAATAGAACATTTCCACTTTACATGGCTCATCACCAATCTAAATGAAAATAAATTTTGAACAATAAGTTTTGTATTAAGTTCAAGTAAATTTCATTATTGAAGTACCTGTATGTCACCATATACAACTTAGAGATTTATTTTCCTGCGGGCATACTAAAATCTATAGGATAGTCAATTTCTATAGAATATAGCAATTCTGAAGTGAATCTTCCAGTTTGCTCCATTGCCCAGTCTTGCTGGGATTTCCGGCATAATGCTTTTGAATCACTTCCTGGATTCTATGTCTAGGATCCTGTTGGTTTTAAGGGGAATTATAGGGTAACAATTTTGCTTTAGTTTGTTGTTAATACTTTTAAAATAACCTGAAACTCATTTCATATTTTAATAGTTCTTGTGTTTCCAGATTCAAAGACAAAAAGACTATTGAGAGCAATAACAGATTTTACAACCAACAAAACCCCATCCTTCAGCTTTCCCAACAGTCATATTCCTGTTTGGAGGGTATAATGGCAGGGTTATCTTAGTGCATCACCTGAAGTCCATCTCCCTCTAGACCAGGGTTCCCAAACTTTTTTTAAGCCATGGGCCCTTACCATTAACCGAGGGGTCCATTGACCCCAGGTTGAGAACCCCTGCTCCAAACCATACTACTGGACTCCAGGAAGCAGTGGGTCATCAAGTTATGCCCTACAGACGGGTTCAATTCTTGAACTGTCTGTAAGGAGATATAAGTTCTCCCCATGACCCCCTGGGTTTCCTCCAGGTGCTCTAATTTCCTCTCCCATTCCAACGACATACAAGTTAGAGATAGTGAGTTGTGAGCGTGCTGTGTTGTGCCAGAAGCATGGTGACACTTGCAGGTTGCCCCCAGTACAATCCTCTGATGCAAAATCATGCATTTCATTTTGTCTCAATGTTACGATGTACATAAGACCATAAGATATAGGCGTCGAATTAGGCCATTTGGTCCATTGAGTCTGTTCTACCATTTCACCATGGCTGATCCAATTTTTCCCTTTGCCCCAATCTCATGCCTTCTCCCCGTATCTCTTCATGCCCTGACCAATCAAGAATCTATCAACTTCTGCCTTAAATACAGGTTTCCCCCACCATCCGAAGGTAGAGCGTTCCTATGAAACGGTTCGTAAGCTGAAATATCGTAAAGAGAAGAAGCAATTACCATTTATTTATATGGGGAAATTTTGTGAGCGTTCGCAGACCCAAAAATAACCTACCAAATCATGCCAAATAACACATAAAACCTAAAATAACAGTAACATATAGTAAAAGCAGGAATGATATGATAAATACACAGCCTATATAAAGTAGAAATACTTTTCCACAGCCATTACTGCACTGTTCTCCGTAGCAAAAATCTTACGCAAGCGCCGTCGGCAGAAAATCTCACACAGGCGCTGTTGGCAAAAACACGGCACAAGCGCTCTCCAGTAACCTTTAAGCTATGAAGCTGCCAAATCATACCAAATAACACGTAAAAATACACAGCCGATATAAAGTAGAAATAATATATGTACAGTGTAGTATCACTTACCAGAATTGGGAAGACAGCGCCGAGCACACTGATGATGGTGTGTTAGGCTGAGTCGGAGTTTGGGTGGTGCAGTGGCCCCCACCCTCCAGGCCGCCGAGCGATAAATTGCCGCGAAGCATGCAGGGGTGCAGTGGTAGCTGGGAGGCACACAGCACATCTTTAAGAAAAAAGCCAAAACAAACATGTTAATTAATTAGGTGCCGCCCGGCACGTAATTGTCGGCCCAGATCAGTGCCGATTTCCGATTGCGTCGTCTCTGATCTGGGCTGACAATTACGTGCCGGCGGCAATTAATTAATTAGCATGTTTATTTCGGCTTTTTTCTTAAAGATATGCTGGCTGTGTCCCGGCTACCGTTGCATTCTCCGCGAATCGGTATCTGTCCGTGGCCTGGGGACTGGGGTGTCATCTCATCATCGTCTGTTTCCATTAGGGCAGGCAGGTCATCTTAAATCTCTGCCCGCTTCGATGTCGAAGGTCGAGGTTCGTCATCTGCTGTGGCTGATGTGGAAGGCTTGCTTGACTGCTGAGGCTCACGCATTTTTCTATTACACAGTTTTCTGTAAGGACTCAAACCATCCTGCAAATATCCCCTAAACCGACGTACCCTTTCAAAATTAAAGTCGTACTTTATCATTACTCATTCGGTTTCGATTGTTATCCTTTTTTCTTCCAATTGCATCAGCTCTTCATCTGTCAGTTCTTGGTGATGGGACGCCAAAACCTCTTCAACATCATGTTCGTCAGCTTCCACAAGCCAAACTCATTTTGTCCTTACTTCGTTCACCACGATCGAAATGCTTAATTATGTCTAGTTTTACACTAAGTGTAACGCCATTACGAGCTCTTTTAAGCTTTGCCAATACCATAGAACTCATCTTGCAAACGACTGCTCACAGGCATGTGTTTAAGCAATGTCGGCAAGAATGTCGTTCCAAATCCGGGGGAGAGCAGCTGCTCGGGGCACGCGCTGCCTTTTATCACACGCTGATTTTTTTGCGTGCTGATTTTTTATCGCGCGCTAATTTTTTTCGTAACAGTGAAAACACCTTCTGAAACCGAAAACAGGGTGTAACAGTGAGGTTTCGTAAAGCAAACGTTCGAAAAGCGGGGGACACCTGTATACATAAAGAGTTGGCCTCCACAGCCGCCTGTGGCAATGATTTCCACAGATCCACCACTCTCTTTCCAGAGAAATTCCTCCTCATCTCCATTTTAAAAGGATGCCTCTCTATTCTGAGGCTGTTTCCTCTGGTTTTAGACTCTCTCCCCATAGGAAACATCCTGTCCACATCCACTCTATCAAGGCTTTTCATCATTCAATAGGTTTCAATTACGTCACACCTCATATTTCTGAATTTCAATGAATACAGGCCCAGAGCCATCAAACGCTCTTCATATGACAAGCCATTCAATCCTAGAATCATTTTTGTGAACCTCCTTTGAGCCATCTCCAGTTTCAGCACATCGTTTCTAAGATCAGCGGTGAGCGGTGTGCCACAGGGGTCTGTGCTGGGCTTGCATTTGTTCATGATATACATTAATGATCTGGAAAAGTGTAGCATATCTAAGTTTGCTGATGAAACTAAATTGAGTCAAAAAAACAAATTGTGCAGAGGATACAGAGAGTCTGCAAAGAGATACAGATAGGTTAAGTGAGTGGGCGGGGGTCTGGCAGATGGAGTACAACGTTGGTAGATGCGAGGTCATCCACTTTGGAAGGAAAAACAGAATTTCATGGTAAAAGATTGCAGCGTGCTACTGTGCAGAGGGACTTGGGAGTGCTTGTGCGTGAATCACAAAAGGTTGGTTTACAGGTGCAGCAGGCTATCAAGAAGACAAATGGAATGTTGGCCTTCATTGCTACAGGGATTGAATTTAAGAGCAGGGAGATTAAAAAAATAAATGTACAGGGTACTGATGAGGCAGCATCTAGAG
Source organism: Mobula hypostoma (assembly GCF_963921235.1). Classification (NCBI taxonomy): domain Eukaryota; kingdom Metazoa; phylum Chordata; class Chondrichthyes; order Myliobatiformes; family Myliobatidae; genus Mobula; species Mobula hypostoma. Next base: position 63,294,180 of record NC_086103.1, on the reverse strand, counting down.
TACTGCATGCAGTTCTGGTCCCCTTACTTGAAGAAGGATTTGCAACACACATCAAAGTTGCTGGTGAACGCAGCAGGCCAGGCAGCATCTATAGGAAGAGGCGCAGTCGACGTTTCAGGCCGAGACCCTTCGTCAGAAACGTCGACTGCGCCTCTTCCTATAGATGCTGCCTGGCCTGCTGCGTTCACCAGCAACTTTGATGTGTGTTGCTTGAATTTCCAGCATCTGCAGAATTCCTGTTGTTTAAAGAAGGATATACTGGATTTGGAGTTGGTGCAGAGGAAGTTCGCCAGGTTGATTCCAAAGATGAGGGGGTTAGACTATGAGGAGAAGTTGAGTCGCTTGAGACGGTACTCGCTGGAATTCGGAAAAATGAGAGGAGGTTGTATAGAAACATATAAAATTATGAAAAGGATAGATAAGATAGAGGCAGGATAGTTGTTTCCACTGGTAGGTGAGACTAGAACTTAGGGGATGTAGCCTGAAGATTCGAGGGAGTAAATTTAGGACAGATAAAGAGAAACTGCTTTTCCCAAAGAGTCGTGAAGCTGCGGAATTCTCTGCCTAGTGAAGCAGTGGATGCCACCTCAGTAAATATTTTTAAGACAAGTTTGGATAGATTTTTGCATGGTAGGGGAATTAAGGGTTTGGGGGGAAAGACAGGTAGGTGGAGATGAGTCCATAGTCCGATCTGCCATTATCTTATCGAATGGCCAAGCAGACTGGATGGGCCAGATGGCCTACTCCAGCTCCTATTTCTTATGTTCTTGTTTTAACTACCACCAACATATCACCTGTGGAGCCAGAGGAGCCAACACACTTATACCACCATCAAAAACGCTTACTGTGCCATCCCACACTCGTACTTCAGAAAGTCCAATCAACTGGCTGCACTTCTACTCCCAGTGTATAGGCAGAGATTAAAGATTGCCAGCATCAGTAGTGAGGACCATGAAGGTACGATCAAGGGAGGCAGGGGAACGCTTGCAGGACTGCTTTGAGGCGGTGGACTGGACATTATTCAGGGATTCATCTCTGAGTCAGAATGAATACGCTATAGTTGTCATTGACTTTATCAAGACCTGTGTGCATGAGTGTGTGCCTTCGAGAACATGGTTTTGTGTTTGATGGTATGATCATTACCGGTCATACTCAAACCAAAAGCCCTTGATGAACCAGGAGATTCGCAATCTGCTGAGGGCTAGGTATATGGTATTCAGGACTGGTGATCCAGAACTATACAAGAAGTCCAGGTACAATGTATGGAAAGCTATTTAAGGACAGTAAGGATTTCATCTGAGGTTAGAGATGAAATCAGATGCACATCAGCTATGGCAGACTTTGCAGGCCATTACTTCCAACATCATGAATGGCTGTTGTGCTTCACTCCCAGACTCACCTTTTATACTAGCTTTGAAAGGGAGAATAAAACTACACCTGTGCGAATCACTGCAGCATTTGATAACCCTGTGATCTCGTGTCTTGGAGGCTGACATCGGAATGTCAGTCAAGAGGATGAACCCTCACAAGGCATCAGGCCCTGATAGTTTCCTGTTAGGGCTCTGAAAACCTGTGCCAACCAACTGGCAAGAATGTTCAGGTCATCTTCAATCTCTCACTGCTGCAGTTAGAATTTCCCACCTACGTCAGAAGCGCAAAAATCATACGTGCCCAAGAAGAGCACGGTGAGCTGTTTCAACAACAATCGCCCAGTGACACTTCCATCTACTGTGATGAAGTGCTTTGAGAGGTTGCTTATGGCAAGGAACTAGACCTGCTACAGTTTGCCTATCACCACAATAGGTCTACAGCAGAAACAATCTCACTGGCTCTCCTATCAGCCTTGGATCTCTTGGAGAGTGCTGCTGTTTGTTGACTCCAGTTCAACACAATCATGCTCTCCGTTCTAATCAACAAGTTCCAAAACCTGCACCTCTGTACCTCCCTCTGCAAATGGATCATTAACTTCCTCACAGAGAGACCACCGTCTGTACGAATCAGAAATAACATCTCCTCCTCAGTGACATTCAACACTGGCGTACCCCGAGGATGCTTCATTGCTCTACTCACACTACACCTGCAATTGTGCTGCTAGGCACAGCTCAAACACCATCTATAAATTTGCCAACTGTTACATACCCTGTGGGTATCTTGTGACTGTCTTATGAGCATGATGTAATGGTCTTGTGGAGGTCACATGATGTAATTTTCCCGCCAGTGTGAGGTCACATGATGATCTGTTCTCAGGAGAACCCTGGTATGACACAGTTAGTTTCAGTTTAGTTTTGTGTTAGTTCGTCAGTTACTCCGTTATGCTGCGTACTTGTCTCATGACGCAGTTTCGTTTTAAAACAGAGTTTTCCTTTCTATTTTAAGGTGCAAAGATTGGTGCTGGCAGTTTTGCCAATTGCTGCCAGGTTTGTGTGTTGCATCTATAATTTTTCCTTTACAGTAGTATTGGAGAGTGAAGACCTTATTAAAGGACGGGAACTTGAAGGATCAAATAAAGTTGGAGTCGTTTGGCGGTTTAATAAAGGATCGACCTTATTGAGGATTCGTTTCAGAAATGGTGACCTGTATCTGAGATAACTCCTGCAAGAGCAGGGAAGTTGTGCAGTGTCCCCTCGCTAGGAAAAAATCAGTTCCTTTAAGCCATTTTGTCATGAATCCTTTGGAGAATCAGCAGTAACGTCACGTCTTCGAAGAAATTCGTTTCCAGAGAAGTCTCTCCTTGTTGACTGTGTGAATCACTTGGACTTCGGAATTTACCATTTTAAGACTGGGTTCGAATTTACCACTTTAAGAACTGTTTTCGCATTTACCCTTTTAAGAACTGTTCCAGAGTTGCCGTATAGTAGTTAACTTCCAGTTAAGTTAGTCATTTGAATATTTTTTCGCTATTGTTGAGCAGAGTTTAATAAGTGTTTTTATAAAACCTGCCTCAATTAATAATTCATTGTTGCCGATCACGTGACACAACAACACAACTATTGTTGGAGGTGTACAAGAGTGAGATAGATCAACTGGTTGAGTGGTGTCACAGCACTAACCTTGCACTCAACATGAAGTCAAGGGAACATGCACCAGTCCTCCTCATGGGATCAGAAGTGGAAAGGGTGAGCAGTTTCAAGTACCTGGATGTCAGCATCTCTGAGGATCTATCCTCGGCCCAGCATATTGATGCAATTACAAAGAAGGCACTACAACAGCTAAATTCCATTAGGAGTTTGAGGAGAATTGGTATGTCACCAGACATTCACAAATTTTTACTGAAATACTGTGGAGAGCAGTCTAATGGGTTGCATCACTATGGCATGGAGGGGCCACTGCACAGGATCAGAAAAGGCTTCTGATCCTCAGCTGGCTCCATCATGGGCACTAACCTTTCCAGCTTCCAGGACACTTTCAATCCTTCAAAAATCTGTCATCCGCCATGAAGGACCCATATCACCCAGTACATGCCCTCTTCTCTTTGATACCATCAAGGAGGAGGTACAGAGCCTGAAGGCACAGACTCAACGTTTCAAGAACAGCTTCTTCCCCTCCACCATCAGATCTCTGAATGGACAATGAACCCATGAACACTACCTCAGTAATTTTTTCCTCTCTTTTGTACTAATTTTATTTACTTTATTATATATACTTATTGTAATTTATAGTTTTTATTGTTACATACTGCTGCCGCAAAACAACAAATCTTATAACATATGCCAGTGATATTAAATTTGATTGTGGTCCTTGAGGTAAATTGAGAGATGAGGGCTTGATCTTCGGTGTATGAGGTCCTTTCAAGAGTTTTATAATAATGGTGGTATGTGTTCTCAAGCTTTTATATCTACCCATTTGAAACTAAATAATCTGACTATTTCTCTAAATAACTTGAGGACACATATTCTATAAAATGTACTTTTATATCCTGCAGATGCTCACAATTTCAGTGGTCGCTTAACCATCTTCAACTTGAATGGGATGAGAAAAGAGAATTATAGAATTGTCTTTGACATCCCTAGCAAGGACAAGCTTGGAAGTTTTTCTCCATCTTAGCCAGTATCCTATCACTGAACTGTATATTAGATTAAACAAATGTTCACTGTATGTTTTTAATTGCTGAATACCTTGAGTTGCTTAGTAAGTGCTATTTCATGACTCTTAGCAGGCACCTAGTTTCTTGACTGTGTTCTTGGACATAATATTATTGTACAGATTTCCCCAACAGCTCCACTCCAGCATGTTTCTGTTCTTTATCATTCTTTTTCCCTTCCATATCAATCCCACTTACTGATGTTCTGAATGATATCCTTCATTAACAGCATTTTTATGCTGCTCTTTCTGGCAGTGCTGCCCCCTTTTGCATTTGATGTCTATCTTCGAAATATCAAAGACTCTGCAATATTTCTTCTTTAGAATTGGTTAGCTCAAACTCCTTGACTACATTTTGTGCTCCTAATGTGCCTATTGTTATGTAAGTGCTTCCAGTAAATTGCCTATATTATTACCATTTTACAATTTTCCCTCATAATTTGGTCTTCTTTCATTAATGCATAATAACAAATAAAGAGTCATAACTTTGACATTGTATCTTGCCTAGTATTGCCCAGATCATTAAACAGGTTGGCAAAGTTTTTTTCTGTGCTTTAACTATACTGTTCAATATCCTTGACTTGTTAAATTTTTTGATTTCACCTTGTCTAAAACTTTTCCTGCATCTATCAATGCAGCAATTGCTACTTCCAAATTCCCACCCTGCCATCATGTTACCAGACCCACCTTTTTAGTTTAAACCCCTACACGTATTGATTACCTCCTGATTTAAACAGAGCTCTTCCTAATGGAGTACTTCCCTCATTAACTAGTACTTATGCTGTTAGTCCAAAAATCAAAGCCTTATTTCCAATTACCCACCCTTTGAGCAATGCATTTGACAGTCTCCTCAATTTCAAAGTACAAGTACGAGGTAAAATTATTATCAAAGTACATGCATATGTGTCATCGTGTGCACCCAAAATTTGTTTTCTTGCGGGCATACACAGTAAATCCAAGAAACAATAGAACCAATAAAAGATCACACACAAATAGAACAGACAAACAATCAATGTGCAAGAGACAAAGAACTGTGCAAATACAAAAGAAAATAAATAACTTAAGTAGAGAAGTAAGCAATAATTATCGAGAACATGAGATGAAGAGCCCTTGAAGTTGAGTCCATATGTTGTGGAATCAGCTCAGTGATGAGGTGAGTGAAGTTATCTGCTCTGGTTTAGGAGCCCAAAGGTTGAGGGTAATAACTGTTCCTGAACCTGGTGATGTGGGACCTGAGGCTCCTGTACCACCTTCCTGGTGGCAGCAGTAAGATGAGAGCATGGCCTGGGTGGTGGTGGTTCTTGATGATGGATGCTGCTTTCCTGCGACAGCCCTCTGTGTAGAGGTGCTCAGTAGTGGAGAGGGCTTTACCCGTGATGGATTGGCCCTCTGCTGGTTTCTACAAAGCTCCAGTGATTATCTTTTAGATTGTTTTTTCATCCGCTCCACTGCTCTCTTACGTTGCCATTTGGTGAACTTCCCAGCCAGACCAGCTTCCCATAAAATGGCAAAACAATTTCTGAAGTTAGCATTAAAGTAGTAGTGATAAGTGTGCCTGTGTAAAATCCTCCCCCAATAGTTACAACATTTTCTGAAAAATTTAAATAATATGTTCAAAAATACAATTGTAATCAAAAATCTTAACCAATTTTTTTTTAGGTAGAATTAGTGTTAAGCTAATTGTGCATGAAATATATGTAGAAAATATTTAGGTTTTTTTATCCACTTTAATTTTTGTTTATCTTTCTTATTACAGCTTAGTATTTGCTACGCCTCTTTGTTGTGCATTGTTCCCACAGAAAAGGTAAGAAACCAGTTTGTGTGTATCATGCTTGGTAAGATTTTGCATCTTAAGAACTGTTATAGATATTTTATCTTTATATGAATGTAAGGAGTTGAAGTTCAAATCTTACAGCTTTTTAACCCATCATGTTCATGTTGATAATAGTGTTCAGTTACACTAACTCTATAATTTACTCTCCCCTTATTCCCATCAACACTACACAGATAAAATTTAATAATCCAGCATGCTCAGGACTTTAGTGCCAGACTAGTAGATTTTCCACATTATCAAATGTGATTTGATGAATTCCTCAATATATTTTTGCACATCATTATAACAAATTTCACAATGGAACTAGTAAGATTAAAGGAAGCTTGGAAATGGAACATTGGAAATTGGACAGAGAATGCAGGAATTCAGGCCCCAGTAAGTTAGATGCCAAACCATCAGAATTTGTAAACAGCTGGATAGGGGGTTATTGAAATTTTACTGTACTCATCTATACATTGGGTGCAACTTACATTGGCCAGTTAATTTACCAATCTGCAAGTCAAGTCAAATTTATTTATAAAGCACATTTGAAAACAACCCATGTTGACCAAAGTGCTGTACAAACCATAACAGGTAGCTAAAACCACAAATACAAGAAACACAGATATAAACAACAAGGCACACAACTTATAGGCATAAAATAAAAAACACATGAGCCTAAGCACAAGCCAAAGATCAGCCACATCTGGAAGATTCAAATGCCAATGAATAAAAGTAAGTTTTGAGCCTGGACTTAAAAGAGTCAATGGAGGGGGCAGATCTGATAGGGAGGGGAATGTCTAGGGGCTACAACAGCAAAGGCGCGGTCACCCGGAACTTAAATTTAGATCATGGGACAGCCAGGAACCCCAAGTCAGCCGACCTGAGGGACCTGGAAGTAGAATAAAGGATTAGAAGGTCTGCGATATAGGAGGGGGCCAGCCCATTTAGGGCTTTAAAAACAAAGAGGAGAACCTTAAAATCAATTCTAAACTGTACTGGTAGGCAGTGGAGCGAGGCCAGGATAGAAGTAATATGGTCCCTCTTCCGGGCACCTGTTAGGAGCCTGGCTGTGGCCTTCTGGACTAGTTGCAGGCGTGACAGGGACGACTGACTGATCCCAGTATACAGGGAGTTGGAGTAGTCCAAGCGGGAGGATATAAGGGCGGGGATGACTTTCTCGAGTTCTTTGAAAGAGAGAAAGGACTTGATTTTGGCAATAGTACAAAGCTGGAAAAAACTGGCTTTCACTACTGCATTAACTTGCTTGTCAAACTTAAAGGCGGAATCAAATATCACACCAAGGTTTTTGACATGGGGTTTGACAAGGATGGACAGGTTACCAAGACTGTCGGTAAGTCTCAGTAATGTACAGTAGAAGCAATAAAAATCATGGTCAGATCACTAGAGCAGTGAGGCAGAGATGCTCTACCAGCTGCATGACTGAGTCACTTTCTCCTTGGGTTCTGCTCCATTTTGTTTTAACTTCTGGCTTTCTGGTGAAGGTATCAAAAGTTTCAGTGGAGCTCTGTTTTGCTTTTCAGAATTATTAATACCTAACAAGCTGATTAAAATACACCAGAGAAGTATGAAACACATTGATCAATGGACTGATAAAATGGTGTGCAGTATTTGGGGCTAGGAAAATGTCATTTAAGTATAGGGGAGTTATAACCATAGCAACTTGTATTTAGTAAATATAACATGCACACTGGAGTTCCAGCTATGTAGAATTGTGCTGGCTGTAAATGGCAGTTCCAAAGGGATCCACCAGCATTTAGCTGCTGCCAGGTAGGTGATTCCTAGACTTGCACTTATTAAGTCAGGGTTAAACTGACAAGTACATGTATTGTTCATCTGGAATCAAACCATAGAGCCCATTTGTGCTGTGATTCCCTGGCACCATACTCAGAAATCCTTCTCCACAACCTAGGCCAGACAGAGCTGGCATAGGATATAAATCACCATTCATTTTAATGGGGATTGCAGATCTGGAGGTTGAAGAAATAATTAAACATATATCTTTTGATCTGTTATTACTGACTCCTAAATGTCACTGATACATTTAAAAACTATTATAATAAAGTGATAGGATGGAGAAGTTCCATTCCCAGCCTTGTCAAAGGTAGCAACTCGTTCTCAGAACAGGGCCTCAGCTATAAGCTGATTGAGCACTTGCCACCCAGTGGCAGAGTGTCAGCTCATATGACTCTTCATATCCAAGCCTGGCAAGTACAGTGGGCAGGGTCTTTGAGTAGCAAATCCAAACAATGAGGCGAGTCCAGCTTGGTTAGGCCCATTATTGTAGTAATGTCATTAGATTAGTGGTCCAGAGATCCACCATGGAAACATGAGAAAATGAATTCAATATATTTAGCCATTAGTAGGCTTGCACCAGACCAGTTAAAACTTGACACAGGTACAGTCTACACATAACTTTTGACATGTATTTTACAGCTAATTCTCAATTTAATTTTGTTAAATTGGCTCCTTTGTCTTTTGTACTTTCTCCATTTTCTTTAATTCCGAATGACTGTTCCCCCAGTTTTTAGAACCTTAATATTTACCATGTCAGGGGATGAAATAGTGGATTCTACATCTATCATTTTAATGCGAAGAAATGCTACCTACATTCGTTATAAACTGACTGGTTTTATGATCCTACATTACAAAGTAGCTACACTTCAGAACAATTTAATAACTAATAACTGTGATCGTGAGGAATCTGTCTCTGGCGACAAACTGTTGACCGATATGCTTGAGAAACCTACCGAATCCCATGGCTATCTTGACTATACCTCTTCTCATCCTGTCCCCTGTAAAAAAAAAATTTTATTCCCTTTTCTCAGTTCCTTTGTCTCCACTGTATCTGCTCCCAGGATGAGGCTTTCACGTAACCATACAACAATTACAACACGGAAACAGGCCATCTCGGCCCTTCTAGTCCATGCCGAACTCTTACTCTCACAAATGGCAGGGCATCTATTTACAATGGAGATGAGGAAGAATTTATTTAGCCAGAGGGTGGTGAATCTGTGGAATTTGTTGCCACAGGAGGCCATGTCATTGAGTATATTTAAGGCAAAGATTGATAGATTTTTGATTAATCAGGGCATGAAGGGATACAGGGAGAAATCAGGAGATTGGGGCTCAGAGGGAAGTGATGAAATGGCGGAGCAGACTCGATGGGCTAAATTCCAGGACATGTCCTCCTTCTTCAAAAGTGGGGTTTCGGGTTTCCCTCCCTCACACCTTTGTTGCTGCTCTCACCCGCATCTCCTCCATTTTCTACACATCTGCACTCACCCCATCTTCCTCCCGCCTTAACATAGAGCTTCTCTTGTCCTTATAAACTATACCCATGAGCCTCCAGATCCGACACATCATATTGAACAGCTTTCTCCTTGTCCAAAGGGATCCTACCATTAAACACGTCTATTCATCCTTCCCCACTAATCTCCTTCCCAGAACTTATCCCTGTAAGTAGCCAAAGTGCTGCACCTGCCCATTCACCTCCTCCCTCAGCTCCATTCAAGATCCCAAGCAATCTTTCCATGTGAGGCAAAACATCACCTGTGAATCTGCTGGGGTCATCTGTTGTATCTGGTGCTCCTGAAATGGCTTCTTCTACATTGGTGAGACCCGTCATAAATTGGGGGGACCGCTTCATGGAGCACCTCAGCACCATCCACCAAAAACGGGACATCCCGGTGGCCCAACATTTTAATTCCTAGTCCCATTCTCATTCCAACGTGTTGGTCCGTGGCCTCTTCTTGTGCCACAATGAAGCCACCCTCTGTGGGGAGGAGCAACACCTTAGATTCCATCTGAGTAGCCTGCAACCAGATGGCATGAATATTGATTTCTCACCTGCCGTGTGGGTGCTCCACCTCCTTCCCTTTCTCCTATACTTCACTCTCCTCTCCTATCAGATTCTTTCATCTCCAGTCCTTTGTTTCCTACCCACCTAGCTTCAGCTATCACCTTCTAGCTATCCTCATGTCCCTCCCCTCACCTTTTTATTCTGCCATTTTCCCCTTCAGTCCTGAAGAAGAGTCTCGGCCTGAAACGTCAACTGTTAATTCACTTCCATTGATGCTGCCTAACTTGCTGAATTCCTCCAGCATTTTGTCTATGTTGCATCAGATATAATATCACTGACATATGTCGTGAAATTTGTTGTTTTCTGGTAGTAGTACATTGCATACATAATAAAAAAACAAAAAAATTACAATAAGTATATATAAAAAATAAATAAGTAGTGCAAAAAGAGGGAAAAAAATACTGACGGAGTGTTCATGGATTCATTGTCATTCAAAAATCTGATAGTGATGGGGAAAGAGCTATTCCAGAAATGTTGAGTGTGTGTCTTCAGGCTCCTCCTTCATGGAAGCAATGAGTCAAAAAACAGCAGCCTGGCTTAGTTATTACTATTATCCAGGTGATCCAAAGCCAAGTTTGCTTCCGCTATAGACCTATTGTGGTGAAAGGCAAATTACAGCAGGTCCAGGTCCAGGTCCTTGCTTAGGCAGCAGTTAATTCCAGCCATGATCAACCTCTCAAAACACATCAGCACAGCAGATGTGAATCCCACTGGGTGATCGTCGTTGAGGCCACTCACCCTGCTGTTCTTGGGCACTGGTGCAATTGTTGCCCTTTTGAAGGGGGTGGGAAATTCCAACTGCAACAGTGAGAGATTGAAGATGTATTTGAACACTCCTGCAAGTTGGTTGGCAGAGATTATCAGAGCCCTGCCAGGTATACCATCAGGGCCTCATGCCCTGTGAGTGTTTGCCCTCTTGAAAGATGTTCTGACATCGGCCTCCAAGACAGAGATCACAGTCACCAGATGCATCAGGGATTCACACAGGTGTAGTTTTGTGTTCCATCGGGGTCGGTGTTGGGACTACCTCTTTTCATGTTAAATTTTAATGATTTGAATGACAGAATTGATGACTTTGTGATCAAATTTGCAGACAATACAAAGATAGGTGGAGGGTCAGGTAATGTTGAGGAAGTGGGGAGTCTGCATGATGACTTGGACATATTCATAGTCATAGTCATACTTTATTGATCCCGGGGGATATTGGTTTTCGTTACAGTTGCACCATAAATAATAAATAGTAATAAAACCATAAATAGTTAAATAGTAATATGTAAATTATGCCAGTAAGCAAGTCCAGGACAAGCCTATTGGCTCAGGGTTTCTGACCCTCCAAGGGAGGAGTTGTAAAGTTTAATGGCCACAGGCAGGAATGACTTCCTATGACGCTCTGTGTTGCACCTCGGTGGAATGAGTCTCTGGCTGAATGTATTCCTGTGCCCAAGTAGTGCATTATGTAGTGGATGGGAAACATTGTCCAAGATGGCATGCAACTTGGACAGCATCCTCTTTTCAGACACCACCATCAGAGAGTCCAGTTCCATCCCCACAACATCACTGGCCTTACGAATAAGTTTGTTGACTCTGTTGGTGTCTGCTACCCTCAGCCTGCTGCCCCAGCACACAACAGCAAACATGATAGCACTGGCCACCGCAGACTCGTAGAACATCCTCAGCATTGTCCGGCAGATGTTAAAGGACCTCAGTCTCCTCAGGAAATAGAGACGGTTCTGACCCTTCTTGTAGACAGCCTCAGTGTTCTTTGACCAGTCCAATTTATTGTCAATTCGTATCCCCAGGGATTTGTAATCCTCCACCATGTCCACCCTGACCCCTGGATGGAAACAGGGGTCACCGGTACCTTAGCTCTCTTCAGGTCTACCACCAGCTCCTTAGTCTTTTTCATATTAAGCTGCAGATAATTCTGCCCACACCATGTAACAAACTTTCCTACCGTAGCCCTGTACTCAGCCTCATCTCCCTCGCTGATGCATCCAACTATGGCAGAGTCATCAGAAATCTTCTGAAGATGACAAGACTCTGTGCAGTAGTTGAAGTCTGAAGTGTAAATGGTGAAGAGAAAGGGAGACAAGACAGTCCCCTGTGGAGCCCCAGTGCTGCTGATCACTCTGTCGGACACACGGTGTTGCAAGCATATTAGGAGAATAGTCAAATAAGTCTATGGTCTTGAACTTTGGTAAAAGGAAAAAAAGGCCTACACTTTTCTAAACAGGAAGAAAATTCAAATATCAGAGGTACAAATGGACTAGGGACTCGTGCAGAATTCTCTAAAGGTTAACTTGCAGACTGAGTCAGTGGTAAGGAAGGCAAATGCAATGTTAGCATTCATTTCAAGAGGCCTAGAATATCAAAATAAGAATATGATGCTGAGGCTTTGTCAGGCATTGGTCAGATTGCACTGGGGTTATTGTGGGCCCCATATCTAAGAAAAGATATACTGGCATTGGAGAGGGTCCAGAGGTTTATAAGATTGATTCCAGGAATGAAAGGGTTAACAAATGCGCATTTGATGTCTGTGGGTCTGTATTTACTGGAGTTTGGAAGAATGAGAGGGGATCTCATTGAAACCTATTGAATATTGAAATGTGTATATAGAGTAGATGTGGAGAGGAATTTCCTATAGTGGGAGAGTCTAGGACCTGAAGGCACAGCCTCAGAATAGAGAGACGTCTATTTAGAAAGGCATGAGGAATTTCTTTGGCCAGGGAATGGTGAATCTATGGAAACAACAGGAATTCTGCAGATGCTGGAAATTCAAGCAACACACATCAAAGTTGCTGGTGAACGCAGCAGGTCAGGCAGCATCTGTAGGAAGAGGTGCCGTCGACGTTTCAGGCCGAGACCCTTCGTCAGGACTAACTGAAGGAAGAGTGAGTAAGGGATTTGAAAGTTGGAGGGGGAGGGGGAGATCCAAAATGATAGGAGAAGACAGGAGGGGGAGGGATAGAGCCAAGAGCTGGACAGGTGATAGGCAAAAGGGGATACGAGAGGATCATGGGACAGGAGGTCCGGGAAGAAAGACGGGGGGGGGGACCAGGAGGATGGGCAAGAGGTATATTCAGAGGGACAGAGGGAGAAAAAGGAGAGTGAGAGAAAGAATGTGTGCATAAAAATAAGTAACAGATGGAGTACGGGGGGAGGTGGGGCCTTAGCGGAAGTTAGAGAAGTCGATGTTCATGCCATCAGGTTGGAGGCTACCCAGATGGAATATAAGGTGTTGTTCCTCCAACCTGAGTGTGGCTTCATCTTTACAGTAGAGGAGGCCGTGGATAGACATGTCAGAATGGGAATGGGATGTGGAATTAACATGTGTGGCCACTGGGAGATCCTGCTTTCTCTGGCGGACAGAGCGTAGATGTTCAGCAAAGCAGTCTCCCAGTCTGCGTCGGGTCTCGCCAATATATAAAAGGCCACATCGGGAGCACCGGACGCAGTATATCAATTAAAATGTGTGGCCACTGGGAGATCCTGCTTTCTGTGGCGGACAGAGCGTAGATGTTCAGCAAAGCGGTCTCCCAGTCTGCGTCGGGTCTCGCCAGTATATAAAAGGCCACATCGGGAGCACCGGACGCAGTATATCAATTAAAATGTGTGGCCACTGGTATACTGCGTCCGGTGCTCCCGATGTGGCCTTTTATATATTGGCGAGACCCGACGCAGACTGGGGGACCGCTTTGCTGAACATCTACGCTCTGTCCGCCAGAGAAAGCAGGATCTCCCAGTGGCCACACATTTTAATTCCACATCCCATTCCCATTCTGACATGTCTATCCACGGCCTCCTCTACTGTAAAGATGAAGCCACACTCAGGTTGGAGGAACAACACCTTATATTCCGTCTGGGTAGCCTCCAACCTGATGGCATGAACATCGACTTCTCTAACTTCCGCTAAGGCCCCACCTCCCCCTTGTACCCCATCTGTTACTTATTTTTATGCACACATTCTTTCTCTCACTCTCCTTTTTCTCCCTCTGTCCCTCTGAATATACCTCTTGCCCATCCTCTGGGTCCCCCCCTCAGCTTGTCTTTCTTCCCAGACCTCCTGTCCCATGATCCTCTCGTATCCCCTTTTGCCTATCACCTGTCCAGCTCTTGGCTCTATCCCCCCTCCTCCTGTCTTCTCCTATCATTTTGGATCTCCCCCTCCCCCTCCAACTTTCAAATCCCTTACTCACTCTTCCTTCAGTTAGTCCTGACGAAGGGTCTCGGCCTGAAACGTCGACTGTGAATCTATGGAATTCATTTCCACAAACGACTGTGGAGGCCGAGTCATTGGGTATATTTAGGGTGGAAGTTGATAGGTTCTTGATTACTTAGTTATCAAGGTTTACAGAGAGAAGGCAGGAGAGTGGGGTTGAGGAGGAATAATAAATCAGCCATGATGGGCCAAATGGCCTAATTCTGCTCCTTTGTCGTATGGTCTTATTGGTATTCAAAGTTTGCATAAAAAAAGATTGAGCTCATCCAGGAATGAAGCTTAAAAATGCAAGATCTTTCTACATAAACTGAATCCTTTTTTTCTAAGGTCTATCCGTGAGGGCACAATCATTCTTTGTAAATTCTACAGATTTTCTTTATTATTTTATGCCCTTCAATCATATTACCCTTAAACGCAAACACGAGGAAATCTGCAGATGTTGGAATTTCAAGCAACACACACAAAAGATGCTGGTGAACGCAGCAGGCCAGGCAGCATCTATAGGAAGAGGTACAGTCAACGTTTCGGGCCGAGACGCTTCGTCAGGACTAACTGAAGGAAGAGATAGTAAGAGATTTGAGAAGGGGAGGGGGAGATCCGAAACGATAGGAGAAGACAGGAGCAGGAGGGATGGAGCTAAGAGCTGGAAAGTTGATTGGCAAAAGGGATATGAGGCTGGAGAAGGGAGAGGATCATGGGACGGGAGGCCTAGGGAGAAAGTAAGGGGGAGGGGGGAAGCCCAGATGATGGGCAAGGAGTATAGTGAGAGGGACAGATGGAGAAAAAGGAGAGAGAAAAAAATAATAATAATAATAAATATATAACGGATGGGGTACGAAGGGAAGGTGGGACATTAACGGGTTAGAGAAGTCAGTGTTCATACCATCAGGTTGGAGGCAACCACGTTGACTTCATTAACTTTGCCTCCAACTTTCACTCTGCCCTCAAGTTTACCTGGTCCATTTCCGACACCTCCCTCCCCTTTCTTCATCTTTCTGTCTCTGTCTCTGGAGACAGCTTATCTACTGATGTCTACTATAAGCCTATGGACTCTCACAGCTACCTGGACTATACCTCTTCCCACCCTCTCTCTTGCAAAAATGCCATCCCCTTCTTGCAATTCCTCCGTCTCCGCCGCATCTGCTCTCAGGATGAGGCTTTTCAATCCAGGACGAAGGAGATGTCCTTTTTTTTAAGAAAGGGACTTCCCTTCCTCCACCATCAACTCTGCTCTCAACCGCATCTCTCCCATTTCACACACATCTGCTCTCATCCCATCCTCCCGCCACCCCACTAGGAATAGTGTTCCCTTTGTTCTCACCTACCACCCCACCAGCCTTCGGGTCCAACATAGAATTCTCCGTAACTTCTGCCACCTCCAACGGGATCCCACCACTAAGCATATCTTTCCCTCCCCCCCCCCACTTTCCACAGGGATCGCTCCCTATGCGACTCCCTTCTCCATTCATCTCCCCCATCCCTTCCCACCGATCTCCCTCCCGGCATTTGTAAGCGAAATAAGTGCTACACATACCCTTACACTTCCTCCCTCACCACCATTCAGGGCCCCAGACAGTCCTTCCAGGTGAGGCGACACTTCACTTGTGAGTCGGCTGGGGTGATATACTGTGTCTGGTGCTCCCAATGCAGCCTTCTGTATATGGGCGAGACCCGACACAGACTGGGAGACCATTTCACTGAACACCTACGCTCTGTCCGCCACAGAAAGCAGGATCTCCCAGTGGCCACACATCTTAATTCCACGTCCCATTCCCATTCTGATATGTCTATCCACGGCCTCCTCTACTGTCAAGATGAAGCCACACTCAGGTTGGAGGAACAACATGTTATATTCCGTCTGGGTAGCCTCCAGCCTGATGGCATGAACATTGACTTCTCTAACTTCCGTTAATGCCCCACCTCCCCTTCGTACCCCATCCGTTATTTATTTATTTATTCCCTCTCCCTCTCCCTCTCCCCCTCCCTCTCCCCCTCCCTCTCCCCCTCCCTCTCCCCCTCCCTCTCCCCCTCCCTCTCCCCCTCCCTCTCCCCCTCCCTCTCCCCCTCCCTCTCCCTCTCCTCCCCCCCCACCCCCTTTCCTCCCTCTGTCCCTCTCACTATACTCCTTGCCCATCCTCTGGGCTTCCCCCCTCCCCCTTTCTTTCTTCCTAGGCTTCCCGTCCCATGATCCTCTCCCTTCTCCAGCCTCCTATCCCTTTTGCCAATCTACTTTCCAGCTCTTAGCTCCATCCCTCCCCCTCCTGTTGTCTATCATTTTAGATCTCCCCCTTCCCCCTCCCACTTTCAAACCTCTTTCTATCTCTTCTTTCCGTTAGTCCTGACAGAGGGTCTCGGCCCGAAACATCGACTGTACCTCTTCCTATAGATGCTGCCTGGCCTGCTGCGTTCACCAGCATTTTTTGTGTACATTACCCTTAAACTTATTTTTCTAATTAAGTTTCATCTGCATCATGTTATTCTGTTCCTTTATCCTATGTAATACCTGGCAAATTTTTACAGTGGTCCACCTCTGAGTTAACTGTTACTTTTAATCAAGAGGTAAAGAGACTCTCTATTAATCTGATACATTAGCATTCTTTTGATCTCTGCCTTTGTCAATTACCTGGAATTGTTCAGATAAAGCTTTCAATTCATACAGAGAATTGGCTTGCCCAGGGCACGACCTGAGATTTTAACCAGACCAAAATGACCAGGAAAAAGTAATTTAAAATAGGTTACAATCTCAACTTTATTTAATTTAATTCTGTTTTGGTGTCACTTATTTGTCAAAAAATATTTAATGCTTTATTTAATTTACTTTAGCCATGGTTGTCTTAACTTGCATGTCATGGCTCTATAACGCCAGCCAATAGTGTTGTGGCATCCACACTGGACTTCAGGGTGAATGGTCCTGGGGGTTTGAATCTGGCTGGCTCCTTGCACAGTTTACATCCGTGCTGGGTTGACCATCAAGCTAGCAACTTGGCCTTGTTAAAAGCAGACAAATGCTAAAGAAACAGCAAGATTGCCACCCGATGTGCCACTTGGTGCGGAGAGGAACAACCACAAGGCTCTATAAAAGTACTTCTTTAAAAAAAAATAATTCTCCTTTATCTCCAGTTTTAAAATTCTGGATGTAATTTTCCATATTTGAACATACTGACCATGAATTAACTATCAGTATTTCAGTTGTGTTAAATATTCACAAATAATCTACTCCAAAGCTCAGATTCTGGCAAAACAGTTTGTACGCTTCAGGTCAGGATTGAGAGCCTATACTGTATTTGACTACATAGTAAAGGAGATCAAAAGATAACTCCTCCAGAGGCTATAATCATATATGATATAAAGATGGTTGTGGCAATTAAAACCATCATGGCTCCAATACATCACTGCAGGAGTTCCTGAGGATTGGGTATATATAAGGCAGAGGTTGATAGGTTCTTGATTATTCAGATATGAAAGTTTACAGGGAGAAGGCAGGAGAATGGGGTTGAGGGGGATAATAAGTTAGCCACTGTGGGCTGAATAGCCTAATTCTGCTCCTTTGTCTTAGGGTCTTACATCTGCAATTACGTATCTAACAACACTTTTTTCCACCGGTGGCCTGATAAAACAGTGAACAATTTATTGCTTCTAACATTGAGCTCTATATACAAATCTTCTGTTAATAAAACAGATCAAGTCAGCTATCTTCAATTCTGGACAAATGTCAGGACTGAAATGCAAGGTAATAAGCATCTTGAACAGGGGAAAGCCCAGCCTTGTCTCCCACTGTAATAACCTTAAATATCAACACCACTGTTGAGTCTGTGAATTCCCTAATAAGTAATCATAGATTTATATGCCATCTGAGCAGAAAGGAATGCCTTCTCAGTAGTAGAATATAACATTATCAACACAGTAGTGAAGACAATGAAACTGTATTCTGAAGAAAGCAAATGTAGAAAAATCATGGCCAAAGTTATGGAGAAATCAGAAAATAATAATTTTATAATTGAGGCTACGTCTACACTACACCGGATAATTTTGAAAACACCGGTTTCGAGTAAAAACGACAGGCGTCCACACTAAGCGTTTTCCAAAATATCTCCGTCCACATTAGTCGGATATTTGGGCGAATCTGCTCCTACTGGGCATGCGCAGGACACACAGAAAACAAACGAAGAGGAAGTGGTATACTTGCTGCGCGTTTGTCCAGTTACAGAGTAGAAAAACTTTAAAGGGATTGCTCTTGGCTCTCACGCAGGAGGACTTAAAACTAAAAAAAAACAAATACTGGAGCGTATGGAGGCAACCGACAGGGAGTTCACAGACAGTATGACCTGGCTGATGACGAACATTGAAAAATTGACTAACTCTGTTGCATTAATAAAGCATCTTGTTAATAAAGCAGTGTTATCTTGTATTTCCATACAATGTTACATCAGGCTGTTACACATCTATTGTCAGAGAAGTACTTGCATAAGTAGGTAAGCCACCTTCATACAAGCAAGGACAGAAAACAGGGCAAAGTGAGTATACTTATTCATTCAGTAAGCAATGGGTCAAAGTATTTGGTGAGTACATTTCTAACTCTTTTGGCTTCGTCTCGTTGCTGTCTGTTCTGAAATTGTTAGGTTATGTGGAGGGTTGCGTTCAAGAAAACAACGAAATGCTGCGCTGCAGCCATCTGTTCCGGCACGTCATGACAGCGTTTCTAAATAGTCAAAAAAGCTCACATTACAATTTAACTCTCACGCCGTTCACACCAACTATGCGTTATAACAGCCGTACGGCAGTGCTTGCGCAGTACCAAGCAGAAGCAGAAAAAGCATTGTTGTTGTGGTGTTGTCATAACAACGTTTTTAAATCTTTCCATTTACCCCTTATACACTACAACGGATATTAGGCGTTTTCAGATGTATTCACTCTGGAGACCGTTTCTGAAAATCTCCGTTTTCAGGGGATGAAAACGTCGCTTTAGTGTGGACAGAGGGTCAAAACGAAGAGAAAAGGCTTCATTTTCAAAATTATCCGGCGTATTGTGGACATAGCCTAAGTCTTTAGTCATGGGAGCCAACATTAAACAACAATATAATGGGTCAGCAGAACTTCATGTAAACTAGGATGCAAGCAGCAAAGTTTTGGATATCTTCAAGTAAATGAAGACTAGAACTTGAGAAACTGGCCAGAAGTTCACTGAAATAATTGGTTCTAGAAGTATGGATAAGGGTTTCAGTACAACAGCTGAAGTAAGTGTGAAACAGGGCAGGAAGTAAATCTAGAGATGGCATTGGTTTTGTGATTGCAAGCTCATTCCAAGATCAAATTCAACACAAAGGCTACAGACTGCCTTTACAGCTTCTGTTACTATGGACAGGCATAGTCAGCTGCTACAAATGAGAGTTTGTGATGAAGGCCAAAGAAAATGAATTTGTTCTTGTCAGTGTTTGGGTAAAGAAATTTTCTGCTCATTCAGTGATGGATTTTGGAAAGCAGTCTGGAAGTTGACAATAACAAGATAAGTGATAGTTGTAGTAGTCATTAAGTCGTATGGGTATCACACAAGTGGAAACCACCATCCTAATTTTGAATGAGATTGCTGAAGGCTGGTAAATACAGACAGAGGAAAGAACCAGCAATGGGTTGTTTCGACAAGACTGACACAGTAGCATGGGAGTGAAAGGATATAAAGTACTTGAGGTGATCTGGGTACTATGGCTGGATAGAAACGAAAAGAATTGGATTTGTTGTTCCAACTAGCTGAGTGATGGAGGAAAGGGTGTAAAGCAAGATGATGCTGAATGAAAATTTACATACCTGGCTGTTCATTGACATTTCGGCATTCTACGGAAATTATAAACTGTAACTGTCTAAGGATGTCTTTAATTTCTTACAGCTCTATGTCTGTGAGCCGTCTTGAGCATGATATTCAAGAAAAAGTTAAAGAGGCCAGCCATGGACTGGAATGTGTTTACTTCAACAAAGGATTGTAAAAGCACAAAATGATTGAAGAAAAGCACCAAGCAAACCAGTTTGTAGTGAGTTCAATGTGACAGAATTTTAAAAACTGTGTTTTTGTCTTAACCCATTTGTACTTTTACATAGTTTTTTTCAGAAACCTTATTTAATAATCTAAGAATACTAATCTAAACTAATAATGGTTGATAGTAGTTTCAGATAAGACTGTTTCAAAAAGGCAACAGTTTGTGCTGTCTGCATTTATGTTGTCTGTTTCTAAAATAACTTATACCAGTGTCAACCTCAATCAACTGACATGACACAAAACATTACTACATTGCTCATTCACTACAACTATATTCATCCTGTTAGTGTGTACTGTGTTTGTGGTTATACCAAGTGTTAACATTTACTAATTAGATTAGAACAGAAAATAGATCTTGTAACTAGTCAAAATGTTATGCAAATATAATTGTATTAGAAATTAGCATAAACATTTCACTTCAAATTTATGTTTCAGGGCTGTATGTGAAAAGATCAGAAGGTAATTTTCTGTAAGCTAAATTATGTACTGTCTGAGCCTCTGCCACTTGAATAAATTTTAAACTCCAAATTGAGTATAAAGGACTAAATACTTGAAATAATATGGAACTTGATATCTCTGTTCAGAAGATGATAATGGCTTTAATGATTTCATTGGCATGTGCAATAAGCCTACAATGTTGCAGTACAAGCACATTCTTTAAAATATTTTACATTCCTAGATATTTAATGCCTTCAGGATTTTTAAGATTATGTCGTGATTATAGTACAATTTTAATACAAAAAGTATATTGCAATCTTTCAATCAATGAAAGTATTATTTAGATGAAACTGGAAAATAAAACAAAGTGAAACTTCAAGAAAAGATAATACAGTTTTTGTGTGAAATTATTTGTCAAAACACACGTCAAATACTAATGGTGCTGTCATCTATTTTACACAGATGTTGTAAATGAAGAAAACTTCGATATAAAAATGAAATGACTGCAGTTGTCGATGTCAAAATTTGTTTTGGCCTGATAATGCTAATGAAGTAGAAGTGATTGTTATCCTCTTTGATTGTGCTTCAGCTATTCATTTGTTCATGCACTAAAACACAGCAGTTTTTTTTGGAATAGCCCTTTTTCATGTGTGCCACTGATTTAACTATTATCTTTCTATAGGATCTTTGATGATCTCCAAATGAAGATGTTAATGAACTGTGCAGAGCAACTGATTTTCCATTGGTTGAGTGAAATTCATTCAGTAATGTAGAATAAAATGGCAATTGCAGCCTCTTATTAACAACACGATAATTCTGTACTACCTCAAATATTGCAGCTTCTTTCCTGTCCCACAAAGTCATCCATATTCATCATATTTATTTTTGCTGATTTATTTTGGTTTCTAGTTTCCAAAGCCACAAATATGTCATTTTTGTGTTTTAATCATCTTATGGTCTTCCTCCAGCTGACCTCTACACTACAGTCTCTTCACCTTCAGTTTCTGAATTCATCATTCAGATAGTTTGTGTATTCATCCATGTCCCTATTCTCAAATGATGTGAGACAATTTTTTCTTGTCACAAATGGCTCCAGGTCTAATTCTAACTATTAGAACATGTTCCTTTTTTATATATATCTAACATTTCATGCTAAGACTTATTAACATATAAATATGGTTTAAAATGATTTGTAATTTTGCTACTCAAATGCTTCAGCAACTACATATCAGCTCAAACTATATTTGCATCTGGGGCATTATTAGCTATCCCATAATAGTTAAAAGCATACAATAGATCTAAAAAGTAAAGAATAGGATGAGGGTTGTTGGGCAAAGAATTAGACATGGTCACCGATGAAATCGGATCTTCATTTCAAATTCTGTCCACAACTGAATCTGTACAGCCATGAATCAAATTTACTGTCCCGTAACTGTCCTACTGCTCCAAAAAGATTCCAACCAAGTTAAATGGCTGATAGTAGAAACCTAACATCTCAGTTTGGGGAAGAGAAGTAATATTCTGTAGTATCTTGTGTAATAGCAACATGCTTAATACCAACATTGGTGGCCTGGCCAAAAAAAGGCTCTGTTCATCTTGATAAGCCATAGAGATGTAAAATATTTAAGTTTGCTTACAAAACTTGGCCATATTTTTCACCAATTTTATCCTGCACTTGTAAGGTGTAATCTACACTTGTGAATACTGATTGCTTATTACAACATAGAATATCAATGATGAGCAACAATTTATTTAAAAACAATCCCAAAAGACCAAGAGGAAGAAAAGATCACATCCAATTTATGTACAAAGATCTTTTGGAATTTGAAATCTATTGACTTTTATTTACAAGCTTGTATTATGCCACTTATACTTTCATTTCAAAACGTGGTGGTTTCGCTAATATGACCTAGCCTCATTCTTTGTTACAGTCTTTCCACTTACAGTGGCATCGATTTCTTGTAGTTATCCTGTAACCACTTCCATTAGACGTGTATCTTTTTTGCTGATGTACATACATCTACTTAACAATGGTGACACCCCGTAGATGTCATCTATTCATGTGCAACAAAATATGCAATATTCTTAAATTCATAGCTAGTGACATCAACTGTAGCTATTGTAATGTTGAGTCAGGTTCACGGGTCTGGCAAGTGAGACAGGAAATGCACTGACTTTGATCAGGTATATTAGTCATATATTTACCAATAGTAAAAACTCAACCAAACATTTGTGTTCCCCAATTTACAGACATTACAAAGCTGACTACTCAAAAAAACATACATTCAACAAACATACTTAGTTAAAAGTGTGCGCAGAGCATACCTTCCCAATGGTCTCACCTTAAACAAAGGAAGAGAGAAAATCCCTTCCATGTGCAATTTTATATACCCAGGATATTTGAAACTGGATACCAGGCATCTATCCAATGGAAAAAGCAACTGCAGTTTCTAAACTACCCAATCACAACGGAAGCAGCTTTTGATTATCAGAATAAGGCACACCCCACAGGACAATCCACCCCTCAAAAGCTGCAAACATGTTGATCCAACCCTTAGACTAATATGACTCTCATAAACCCACAGTTAAGCTATACATAAAACACGAGTAAAATACCCAGTACTGTAAACCCAATAGTCACCTCCCAGTATACTATAGTAGTCCACCAGTCTCCCTATGCTCCAAAAGGGACTGTAATAGCCTATGAGCTGGTCTCCCACTTAATTTTATACACTGACTCTAAGATGGAATCAACCCGGTGAGTGAAGTTCACCAACCCATCAGGAATGTAGGTGCAACATTCTTCACTGATAACAGTACAAGTGCCACCTTCCTTTGTGAGCAGGTAATCCAAGGCATCAGTTCTTGGGACAGTCTGGCTGCACCATACTGAGAAAAGCTATCATTTAAAACATCCTTCCTCTGTAATAGCCCTCTTATCTACCAGTGTGGGCAAGATGCTCATCCAGGGCACTGGGGTGGTATACATATAGCACTACATATCAACTACACGACCCTGTGGGAACAATTTATAGGCCTAGGAACTGCATATCTTGTAAGTGCCCAGCTTCATAACACCACCATAGACACAGTGGTCCCATGAATATTGCTCCTGCTCACACTTACCATCCGCCTTGCATCTTGTACCTGTACTCAACATACCACCTACACCAACACTGTCAGGTGGGGGAATCACTTTAAGAGTCAGGACAAACGGTGCATAGGAAAATATCAGCCCTTAAAGTACTCACTCCACCAGGGCTATTAAGGCTCAAGTCCCTTGAGTCTGTTACCATACTCCGGGTTGAGTTTGGCTGGAATAGACTACCCCTTCCTAGCTCCCCCAAAACAGAATGCCAGAACCTAAGAGGCCAGATAATTTCCCCCAACAGTCTTTCTTTGTCGTCAAAAGGATTGATATCAGTGGCATCCCTTCTGTGATGTAGTAAGGAGTATTCATACAAATTCAGCAATCAGACTCGTTAGTTCAGTGTGCAAATTCAAATGCCATCCACAGGAATGTATAACAGGAAATTAGCATCCACCACTTTGTCATTCTGTAATGCAGGGAGATACAAATGCACTCGCTCCTGATCAATCACTGGATATTTAGAAAACACAAAAACAACAGAGCTACACGAATTGCCCCCCAAATGCTCAATTCCCTCTGAAATGTGGGCATTTCATATCTGGAATAAAGTTGCCCAAATTTCAACTCAACTTTCATATGGCCACTATGAAAAATTAGTCATCCCTAAAACCAATTACAAAAACCATGGGGAAACAAGTAACACAACAAGCACGTAACAGATTAGAACACAATACACAAATCACAAAGCCCAGGTTGTATTCCTCTTCTTTAAAACTTCCTATGGAACTGCAAAAACTTAAAGCAGTTAATTTCTCACAGAGAAACAGTCCCTTTCAGAGAACTAATGAGGAAAAAGCAACTGAGTGGGAGCTAACACATTCACAGAATCTTTCAAAGGCAACGTTGCCAGAAACACATAAAAGCAAACTGACGCTTGTGGCCACACCTTACAATTTTCCATATTCAAATCATTCACACTCTATTTACAGGCAAGATGGGTGCAGGTGGAATGACCCTTCCCTACAACAATGACACACTAACCACCCCGATTCCCACTGCTGGCAAATGTTAGCCGATATCCTTTGCAGGGAACCCTGAATGGAATGTGAGGAATCTGGCAGAGGCCAAAAGGAACCCATATCTTGCAGAGGACTTGAAGAATGACCATTCCCCTCAACAGCCTCCCTTTCTTGCTCCTCCTGACAGTATCTCCAGATTGTATAGAGGATGGGGATAGGAACTACATTTACTTGCTCCCTTGGAACCCCAGCTTTAAACAATGCTAAAAACATCTTTACAACACATGAGGGATCCCCCACTCCCTGTCTGCTTATCTAACTTTCATACTTGGTTACACAGCCTATTATACATACTCTAAGCCTTGTAATAATTGAATTAATGTACTCGGTGCTATTAAAGACAGCACTGCCCCTTTTATTGGGAAAACTGCCCCTGTAACCATGTGTCCCATCATTCCAGAAGTTTATTCAACATTCTCTCGTGGGCTCCCTCCATTGTGGTATATTTCTATAGTTGTACCACGGAGAACATTTCTGACAAACTGCATCACTGTCTGGTATGGCAGCGGTCCCCAACCACCTGGCCGCAAAGCATATGCTACTGGGCCGTGAGAAAACGATATGAGTCAGCTGCACCTTTCCTCATTCCCTGTCACGCACTGTTGAACTTGAACATAGGGTTGCCAACTGTCCCGTATTTGCCGGGACATCCTGAATATTGGGCTAAATTGGTTTGTCCGTATTTCCCCCGCTAAGGTAGAGCGTTCCTATGAAACCTTTCGTGCCGAAATGGCATGAAGCGAAGAAGCAGTTACCATTAATTTATACGGGAAATTTTTTTTGAGCGTTCCCAGACCTAAAAACAACCTAACAAATCATACCAAATAACACAAAAAAACGAAAATAAATAACTAACATATAGTAAAAGCAGGAATTATATGATAAATACACAGCCTATATAAAGTAGAAATAATGTATGTACAGTATAGTCGGGAAGATGAAGGCAAAACCGATTTGCGGGAGAAAAACCGGCACGTACGCGCGGCACGTTACGCCTGCGCACACAGGTGCCCGCGCAAGGCTTCATGGTCATGGTAGTCTTTTTGGGGTAAAGTGTCCCGGGATTTGACTGCTACTTTTGTCCCTTATTTGGGAATGAGAAAGTTGGCAACCCTAACTAAAAGACATGTTAAGGTGAGTTTAACCCTACTTGAACACCCCCCCCTCCCCGATCTGCCGGTCCGCAAGCATATTGTCAATATTAAACCGGTCCGCAGTGCAAAAAACGTTGGGGACCCCTGTGGTATGGAGGGGCTACTGTACAGGACGGAAAGAAGCTGCAGAAGGTTGTAAATCTAGTCATCTCCATCTTGGGCACTAATCTACAAGGTATCCAGGACATCTTTGGGGAGCGGTGTCTCAGAAGAGCAGCGTCCATTATTAAGGGCCTCCAGCACCAAGGGCATGCATTTTTCTCACTGTTACCATCAGCTAGGAGATACAGAAGCCTGAAGGCACACAGGAACAGCTTCTTCCCCTCTGCCATCCGATTCCTGAATGGACTTTGAAGCTTTGGACACTACCTCACTTTTTTAATATACAGTATTTCTGTTTTTACACATTTTTAATAATCTATTCAATATGTGTAATTTATTTGTTTTTTTATTATGTTTTATTTATTATTACTATCTTTTTCTGTCTCTGCTGGATTATGTATTGTATTGAACTGCTGCTGCTAAGCTAATAAATTTCACGTCACATGCCGGTGATGATAAACCCGATTCTGATTCTGATTCTAACAGCCCACTGGCGTAGAACTTTAGAACCCTTCTCTACTGTGCTCCATTCCACTTGGGGTCTAAAATTCCATTCAGCAAGAGTAGGATGCCTCAGTTTAACTGCTGCCATTACCCAAATTCATAGTGATGCATTGTGCTCAGGGGAAGCAAGGCGTTATTGATCATGTGTTGGGACAATAAGATCCCTAAGGTAGCCATCTCTCTAACAGGCTCACTCTAGTACCCTCTCATCCCATAACCATGTGGTCAAAAACTCCCCAGCCTTCTGTCTGTAGCTACCCCTAAACTTGCTAATTCCTTCGAGAATTCTCTGAGCTCTGTTGTGTTGAAGATGCCCATTACACCATCCCCCACACATTCCTGAACATCTTCCCCACGCCCCCACCCCCGAGAAGAATAAACTGTGGATAGATCCTCCCCCCCCCCCCCCATGGCAGTGGGAACTCGTAATTTCTGGCCTGGCCCGTACTGTTTCGGATACACAAGGGAGAGACCGTTCATTTCGAAGATTAAACTGAGGAGTCTACTCTACTCTCTCTCCCTCATTTTCATCATCCAACCAGATGTCCCTATCTCCCAACGCCCCCCAGTGGGATCATCGCCCTGTCTCAACATGGCTCAAACCTTAACGGGATTAGGTTCCCAATTAGACTTTCGAGCTGCCTTTAAATTCTGTACTTTCATTAGCCAACAGGCTATCTATGTATTCGTATCTTCTAACTTCGTAGCCCTACTCAGCTACCAATAGTGATCTGCTCAGACTCATGCTTAAGACTCACTATCATTTTATACTGATGTCTTACAATTGCTGCAAAAAAGCCAGAAAGCATACCACCACCACTCCCCCCCCCCCCCCCCGCCAGCTATCTTTTCTTTTGGGAAATATTTAATTATAGAAGCAATGTGATGTCCCATTAAAACTCCAGTGAAATCTAACTGGCCTGACCAATCCACTGGCATCCCATAACCCATCAGTAAGTTAGCGAGATTTCCAAAGCCTGCACTACTATCTGTCCAACCTAGGGCTCTGCATCTCTCATACTGAGGGCCCTCACTTTTAAATAACTTCTTAAAGAAATGCATTTCTCCTCAAGCAGCCATACTCTGCTCACAGCACCAAATGTACTATTGAATCAGGTTTGCTGGTCTGGCAAGTGAGACAGGAAATGCAATGACTTTGAATAGATATATTAGTCATTTATTCACAAACAATAAAAGTTTGACCAAACATTCGTGTTCCCCAGCTTACAGACGCTACAAAGCTGACTATTAAACAAACGTGTACTTTCAACAAACATAGCGGGGAGATTTGCGAAGGCTACTGAGGAGACTTTACACTAGAATGGTTGGGGAATGGGAATCAAATTGAAGAGACTAGGAGAGAGGAGGTTAGTTCACAAATAGAGAAAGCTAGTAGACAGTGTGTGAGGGAGGATAGGTAGGGGACACCTCAGACTGAAGATGTAGGGGAGAAGGAAGAAAAAGATAACAAAGTTGTTTGCTCCATTAGAACATAGAATAGTACAGCACAGTACAGGCCCTTTGGCCCACAATGTTGTGCCGAACCTCAAACCCTGCCTCCCATATAAGCCCCCACCTTAGATTCCTCCATATACCTGTCAAGTAGTCTCTTAAACTTCACTAGTGTATCTGCCTCCACCACTGACTCAGGCAGTGCATTCCACGCACCAAACACTCTCTGAGTAAAAAACCTTCCTCTAATATCCCCCTTGAACTTCCCACCCTTTACCTTAAAGTCATGTCCTCTTGTATTGAGCAATGGTGCCCTGGGGAAGAGGCGCTGGCTATCCACTCTATCTATTTCTCTTATTATCTTCTACACCTCTATCATGTCTCCTCTCATCCTCCTTCTCTTCAAAGAGTAAAGCCCTAGCTGCCTTAATCTCTGATCATAATGCATACTCTCTAAACCAGGCAGCATCCTGGTAAATCTCCTCTGTACCCTTTCCAATGCTTCCACATCCTTCCTATAGTGAGGTGACCAGAACTGGACACAATACTCCAAGTGTGGCCTAACCAGAGTTTTCTAGAACTGCATCATTACATCACGACTCTTAAACTCTATCCCTCAACTTACGAAAGCTAACACCCCATAAGCTTTCTTAAGTACCCTATCCACCTGTGAGGCAACTTTCAGGGATCTGTGGACATGTACCCCGAGATCCCTCTGCTTCTCCACACTACCAAGTATCCTGCCATTTACTTTGTACTCTGCCTTGGAGTTTGTCCATTAGGGATAAACAGAGAGCAAGAGGTGGAGAGTTTCTTAAGTGCATCTATTTTAATGCTAGGAGCATTGTAAGAAAGGTGGATGAGCTTAGAGCATGGATTGATAACATGGAAATATGATGTTGTAGCTATTAGTGAAACATGGTAGCAGGAGGGGTGTGATTGGCAACTAAATATTCCTGGATTTCGTTGCTTCAGGTGTGATAGAATCGGAGGGGCAAGAGGGGGAGGTGTTGCATTGCTTGTCAGAGAAAATATAACAGCAGTGCTTTGGCAGGGTAGATTAAAGGATTCGTCTAGGGAAGCTATTTGGGTGGAATTGAGGAATGGGAAAGGTGTAGTGACGCTTATAGGGGTGTATTATAGACCACCTAATGGGGAGCGAGAATTCGAGGAGCAAATTTGTAAGGAGATAGCAGGTATTTGTAGTAAGCACAAGGTTGTGATTGTGGGAGATTTTAATTTTCCGCACATTGACTGGGAAGCCCATTCTGTAAAAGGGATGGATGGTTTGGAGTTTGTAAAATGTGTGCAGGATAGTTTTTTGCAGCAATACATAGAGGTACCAACTAGAGAAGGGGCAGTATTGGATCTCCTGTTAGGGAATGAGATGGGCAGGTGACAGAGGTATGTGTTGGGGAGCAATTCGGGTCCGGTGATCACAATACCATTAGTTTCAATATAATTATGGAGAAGGATAGGACTGGACCCAGGGTTGAGATTTTTGATTGGAGAAAGGCTAACTTTGAGGAGATGGGAAAAGATTTAGAAGGAGTGGATTGGGACAACTTGTTTTATGGGAAGGATGTAATAGAGAAATGGAGGTCATTTAAAGGTGAAATTTTGAGGGTACAGAATCTTTATGTTCCTGTTAGGTTGAAAGGAAAGGTTAAGAGTTTGAGAGAGCCATGGTTTTCAAGGGATATTGGAAACTTGGTTCGGAAAAAGAGAGGAATCTACAATAAATATAGGCAGCTTGGAGTAAATGAGGTGCTCGAGGAATATAAAGAATGTAAAAAGAATCTTAAGAAAGAAATCAGAAAAGCTAAAAGAAGATATGAGGCTGCATTGGCAAGTAAGGTGAAAATAAATCCAAAGGGTTTCTACAGTTATATTAATAGCAAAAGGATAGTGAGGGATAAAATTGGTTCCTTAGAGAATCAGAGTGGACAGCTATGTGCAGAGCCAAAAGAGATGGGGGAGATTTTGAACAATTTCTTTTCTTTGATATTCACTTAGTAGAAGGATATTGAATTGTGTAAGGTAAGGGAAACAAGAAGGGTAGTTATGGAAAATACGATGATTAAAGAAGAGGAAGTACTGGCGCTTTTAAGAAATATAAAAGTGGATAAGTCTCTGGGTCCGGACAGGATATTCCCTAGGGACCTTGAGTGAAGTTAGTGTGGAAATAGCAGGGGCTCTGACAGAAATATTTCAAATGTCATGAGAAACGGGGATGGTGCCGGAGGATTGGCGTATTGCTCATGTTGTTCCATTGTTTAAAAAGGGTTCTAAGAGTAAACCTAGCAATTATTGGCATGTGAGTTTGACATCAATGGTGGGTAAATTGACGGAAAGTATTCTTAAAGATGGTATATACAATTATCTGGATAGACAGGGTCTGATTAGGAACAGTCAACATGGATTTGTGCGTGGAAGGTCATGTTTGACAAATCTTATTGAATTTTTTGATGAGGTTACTAGGAAAGTTGACGAGGGTAAAGCGGTGGATGTTGTCTATATGGACTTCAGTAAGGCCCTTGACAAGGTTCCACATGGAAGGTTAGTTAGGAAGGTTCAATCGTCAGATATTAATATCAAAGTAGTAAAATGGATTCAGCAGTGGCTGGATGGGAGATGCCAGAGAGTAGTGGTGGATAACTGTTTGTCAGATTGGAGGACAGTGTCTAGTGGTGTGCCTCAGGGATCTGTACTGGGTCCAATGTTGTTTGTCATATATATTAATGATCTGGATGATGGGATTGTAAATTGGATTAGTAAGTATGCAGATGATACTAAGATAGGTGGAGTTGTGGATAATGAAGTGGGTTTTCAAAGCTTGCAGAGAGATTTAGACCACTAAGAAGAGTGGGCTGAAAGATGGCAGATGGAGTTTAATGCTGATAAATGTGAGGTGCTACATTTTGGTAGGAGTAATCAAAATAGGACATACATGGTAAATGGTAGGGCATTGAAGAATGCAGTAGCACAGAGGGATCTAGGAGTAATGGTGCATAGTTCCCTGAAGGTGGAATCTCATGTGGATAGGGTGGTGAAGAAAGCTTTTGGTATGCTGGCCTTTATAAATCAAAGCATTGAGTATAGGAGTTGGGATGTAACGTTGAAATAGTATAAGGCATTGGTAAGGCCAAATTTGGAATATTGTGTACAGTTCTGGTCACCAAATTATAGGAAGGATGTCAACAAAATAGAGAGAGTACAGAGGAGATTTACTAGAATGTTGCCTGGGTTTCATCTCCTAAGTTACAGAGAAAGGTTGAACAAGTTGGGTCTTTATTCTTTGGAGTGTAGAAGGTTGAGGGGGGACTTGATAGAGGTATTTAAAATTATGAGGGGGATAGATAGAGCTGACATAGATAGGCTTTTTCCATTGAAAGTGGGGGAGATTCAAACAAGAGGACATGAGTTGAGAGTTAAACGGCAAAAGTTTAGGGGTAACATGAGGGGGAACTTCTTTACTTAGAGAGTGGTAGCTGTGTGGAACGAGCTTCCAGAAGAAGTGGTTGAGGCAGGTTCGATGTTGTCATTTAAAGTTAAATTGGATAGATATATGGACAGGAAAGGAATGGAGAGTTGTGGGCTGAGTGCAGGTCGGTGGGACTAGGTGAGGGTAAGAGTTCAGCACAGACTAGAAGGGCCGAGATGGCCTGTTTCCATGCTGTAATTATTATATGGTTATACTTAGTTAAAAGTGCGCCCAGAGGGAGACTACCTTCCCAATGGTCTCGCTTAAACAAAGGAAGAAGAGAGAGAGTCCCTTCCACTTGCAATTTTATACACCCAGGGTATTTGATACTGGACATCAGGCATGTATCCAATGAGAAAAGCAGCTGCAACTGCTAAACTAACGAATCACAACCGAAGCAACTTTTGACAATCAGAATAAAGCACACCCTGACAGGACAGCTATCTCAACACAACCTGGACCAGGTTTACTTCATTAGATTTTAAGTGAGAATATGAAACAATGATGTTAAAGTATTATTTATATTTATTTATATATAATGTGTTCAATATTTTAATTCTGGTAACCATTAAGATACTCAGCATCCAACTTTTCTGATTAGAAGAAACATAATTAGTTCTATATCTCAACCTGTTATAAAGAACTGATGCAGAATTGAAACATAACTAATTATTCACTATTGCTGTCAGATTTTTCAGATCAATAATATTTACACTAGGATCAGACTCAGGTTTAATATCACTGGCATATGTTGTGAAATTTGCTGTTTTGTGGTAGCAGTACATAATAAAAAGCTAAATTACAATAAGCATATTTAAAGGTATAAATTAAATAGTGCAAAAAAAGAGGAAAGAATACTGAGGTAGTGTTCATGGGTTCACTGTCCATTCAGAAATCTGATGGTGAAGGGGAAGAGGCTGTTCCTGAAACGTTGAGTGTGTGTCTTCAGGCTCCTGTAGCTCTTCCTTGATGGTAGCAATGAGAAGAGGGCAATGTCCTGGATGATGGGATCCTTAATGATGGCTGCTGACTTTTGAGGCATCGACTTTTGAAGCTGTCCTGGATGCCGGAGAGGCTAGTGCCCATGATGGTGCCGGCTGAGTTTACAACTTTCTGAAGCTTTTTGCAATCCTATGCAGTGACCCCTCCATTCCACATGGTGATACAATCAGTTACAATGCTCTCCATGGTACATCTGTAGAAGTTTGTGAGTGCCTTTGGTGACATACCAATTCTCCTCAAACTCCTAATGAAATATAGCTGTTGTCATGCTTTGTAATTACATCAGTAGGTTGGGCCCAAGGTAGCTCCTCAGAAATATTGGTCCTCAGGAAGTTGAAATTGCTCACCCTTTCCACTTCTGACCCCTCAATGAGGACTGGTATGTGGCCTAACTGACCTTGAGTGCAAGTTTTTTTGCTGCGATACCACTCAGCCA
Organism: Mobula hypostoma; assembly: GCF_963921235.1. Taxonomy (NCBI): domain Eukaryota; kingdom Metazoa; phylum Chordata; class Chondrichthyes; order Myliobatiformes; family Myliobatidae; genus Mobula; species Mobula hypostoma. The sequence continues at coordinate 63,261,415 of NC_086103.1, read as the reverse complement.
ACTGATCTATCTTGCTCCTGTACACATCTTCATCACCGTCTGAAATTTTGCCGACAATAGTTGTGTCAGCGGCAAATTTATAGATGACGTTTGAGCTGTACCTGGCCATACAATTGTGGCCATAGAGAGAGTAGAGCAGTGGACTAAGCATGCATCCTTGAGGCAGGCCAGTGTTGACTGTCAGCAGGGAGGAGATATTATTTCCGATCTGCACAGACTGTGGTTTCCCAGTGAGGAAGTTGCAGAGGGAGGTGCAGAGGCCCAGGTTTTGGAACTTGTTGATTAGAACTGAGGATATGATTGTGTTGAACGCTAAATTGTAGTCAATAAACCACAGCCTGACGTAGGTATTACTAATGTCCAGGTGATCCAAGGCCAAGTGAGATTGCATCTGCTGTAGACTTACTGTGCTGATAGGGAAACCGCAACAGGTTCAGGTCCTTGCTTCTTAGGGAGTTGTTGATTCTAGCCATACCAACCTCTCAAATCACTTCATCACAGTAGATGTGAGTGCCACTGGGTGCCAGTCATTGAGGCAGCTGACACAGCTCTCCTTGGAGACTCGTATTATTGTCACCCCTTTGAAATACTTGGGAACCTCTGGCTGCAGCAGTGAGAAATTGAAGATGTCCCTAAGCACTCCAGTCAGTTGGTTGGCACAGACTTTTAGAGCCCCACTAGGTACACCATCAGGACTTGACACCTTGTGGAGATTCACTTTCTTGAAAGATGTGATAAACTTGACCTCTGCAACAGAGATCACAGAATGACCGGATGCTGCAGGAATTCACACATGTAGTTTTATATCGTGCGAACCGGGCCAGAGCTGACGTGCATCTGGTTCCTGTATCTATCGTGAATTGAATAAGTTTTTTCTTTGAATACCAGCCAGGCTAAGAGCTTTACTCCAACAGTCCAGATCCACAGAAAATTACTACTTGGATTTAGTAGTCAGAAATGCACCAATTTGGTAGGCAGGGTGAAATACATATTATACTAATGAACAGCAAAAGACTGGTGCTTTTCCAGGAAATACAATTTTTTATTGCATTGTTTCAGTTGATATTTGGGTCTTTATTTGCATCATGGTTGCTCAGATAGAATCACAGTTTATTTAGTGGCACACTGCACATGCTAATTAGTATTGGAAAGCAGCATCTTGGTATCCTTGCACAAGTATTGCTCAGATTTATGCATAATAAATTGAACAAATTGTAGAATATGCCCTGTTTGTGAAATCAATGAAATTGTAAGATGTCACAGTAGACATCACTACTCAATTGGCCAAATTGAAGAAAGGTAGATTATTTGCTTTTAATTAATGTTGCCTGTAAAACTTCTTTATAATTTATGTTCAATTTGTTTTTTTTTTGAATGCTGCTTATATGATGTTATAACGTCTGTGGTGCTGTTGCAAGTTCATTGCTCCTGTGCTTTGAAAAAGTATTCAGCCCCCAACACTTTGCTCACATAAATACCACAACCAGGAATTTTGATCAATTTAACTGAGAATTTTTATTTATGAATCATTTGTTCTGTTTTTTCACAGTGGAGCCAAAAAACATAGGGAAATTGTAAAGCATGAAAAACTAAAAATTCAAAACCTGAAATTTCAGCAGTTCAGAAGTATTCATCTCCCTTTCCTCAGTATATTAACATAAATTATAGGCAAGTTTTAAGGGCAACATTAATTAAAAGCAAATAACCAAGACTACAATAAGCATGTACTGTACTCCTAAAAGTATTCGTTTTTCTTCAGTTTGGCCAACTGAACAGTGATGTTTACTGTGACATCATACAATTTCATAGATTTCACAAACAGGGAGTGTGATTTGTTCAATATATTGTGCATAAACCTGAACAATGCTCATGCAAGGATACCGAGTACCTAGTTGAACCACTTCTCACAGCTATTACAGCCAATAGTCATTTTGGATAAGTCTATACTAACTTTGCACAATGTCATGGAGCAAGATTTGCCTATTCCCCCTTGCAAAATCACTCAAGCTGTGCCAGGTTATTTGAGGGAACAGCGGTGGACAGCAATCTTGAGGTCTTGCCAGAGATGATCGATCGGGTTAAGGTGAGGACTCTGACTGGGCCACTTAAGGACATCAACTTCTCTTCATTTGAAGCCACTCCATGGTTGCTCTGGCAGTGTGCTTTAGGTCATTTTGTCCTGCTGAAAGTCGAACTTGCTCCACACTTCAAACTTTCTGGCAATAGCATGAATCTACCTCCAGCATACTTTACAGTAGGGATGGTGTTACCTGGCTGATGCGCAGTATTAGATTTATACCACATGCACTGCTTAGTATTGAGGCCAAAATGTTCCACTTTAGTTTTATCTGACCGCAAGATCTCCTTCCACATCTTTACAGTATCTTGTAAGTGACACTTTACAAAGTTTTTTATGGGCAAGGATATGCTTTTTTTTAGCAGTGGCATAAATCTAATACAGCGCTTTAGTCAGGTAACACCATTCCTACTGTAAAGTGTGGTGGAGGTATCATCATGCTGTGGGAATGTTTTTCATCAGAAGGGACTGTAAATCTGATCAATATTGAAGGGAAAATGATTGCTGCTAAATACAGAGAGATCCTGGAGAAAAACCTGTTAGCCTCTGCCAGAAAGCTTAATCTGGGGAGGAAGTTCATCCTTCAGCAAGACAATGACCAATAGCACACTGTTGGAGCAACTATGGAGTGGCTTCAAATGAAGAAAATTGATGTCCTTGAGTGGCCCAGTCAGAGTCCTCACCTTAACCTGATAGAACATCTTTGGCATGTCCTCAAGATTGCTGTCCCTGCTGCTCCCCAACTAACTTGGCACAGCTTGAGCAACTTTCCAAGGAGGAATGGGCAAATCTTTTCCATTACATTGTGCAAAGTTAATAGAAACTTATCCAAAAATAATAGCTGTAATAGCTGCAAAAGGTTATTCAACTAAGTACTGAGCAAAGGGAAATGAATACTTTTGAAATGCTGACATTTCATTTTTTTGAATTTTTAGTTTTTCATGCTTTACAATTTTCCATTTTTTTGTTGGGCTCTACTGTGAAAAAAGGAGCCCGTGATTCATAAATAAATTAAATTGATCAAAATCCCTGGTTGTAATAATAATTTATGTGAACAAAGAGTTGGGAGCTGAATATTTTTTCAAGGCACTGTATACTTGTGTACATGACAGACTTGAGTTGACTTAATCACGAACTATCTTTCACTATCTTGTGAGGGGATCCAGGAGTGTCCCTATTAACTGTTTGAAGAGAGACAGAGAGAGAGAGATTCATCATTGATGGTTTATTTGGAAAGGAGAGAGAGACGAAGATTGACGGTTGGACTGACACGGGAATTAACTTTGGAGTTTTACTTTGCAGATAAAAATTGAGCAGCTCGAAGGTTGCTATAGTGACCAACAGGACATTATTGATGTTACTTCCAAGGACATGTGGCCTGCTCGCATTCCTTTACAGACAAAGGAAGGAGAGACTCTTTGAATGACAGGTAATGCTCAGCCTGGTGAAGTAAATAGGAGGTCAGATGATACAGACCTCAGACACATGATCTGGACACTGAATGAGCATTGTTGTGCCTGCAGAGAAAGTGGGTTTTGTAGGATCGATCAGGCAGATCGATCCAAATTGCTCTTCCAGTGAAGGAGAAGGGGTTGACTGGTGGGGAGTTGTCTTTGTGTCAACCCTTGCTGGGGTGATAACTCCACCACAGGAAAACCGGTCCCCCTGGTTAAAGTCACAGTCAGTGACTTGTGAAGGATTTCGGAGGACAACGAGAAAATCGACGGCAACAGCTCACCTGAAGACTCAGCTCACTCTCTCTCTACATCGCTATTCAAGAACACCACAAACTGAACTGAACTGAACTTTACTCAACATCGTAAGACTGTATCTTTTTACCCCTAGACTTAAAGAAGCTTGGTTTTTCATATATCTATTTCCACACTTACTGATTTACTTACTTATGTATGTAATCATTGCTAACCTGTTTGATTTATTTACATTGATATTTACTGTATTGCGCAGTTATTAATAAATATAATTAGTTTATAGCAATACTAGATTCCAAAGTGGTTTCTATTTCTGCTGGTTTCTTTATCCCCGTCACTGTGTACGTGACAATCTGAATGTAATTTCAAACACAAATATACCCTATCTTTATAACTTTTCACTCCCTTGCTTCTCAAAACACTATCTTACTTGTGCATTATACAACAAATCTGCTTGTATTGCCCTTTGAAGAAGAATTTCAAAGACTTATGACTCTATGAGAGGAAAGAAAACTCACCTCATCCCCATCTTAATTGGTAATTCAAGTTTTTCCCATGATCCATCTCTGTCTATCCTGTCAATACCTCCTCAGGATTTTGACGATTTCAATAAAGTTACTTCACTGTTGCTACCACAAAGCAATATATCAAGTAAATCAGTGATAATAAATCTGATTCTGGTTCTTCTACATTCTTTTCAGATAATAAGCTGAAATTAATGGCTTTGATATAAAACATTGTCCACAAGGAAAAATTCCACTACTAGTTTTTCCCAGTCCCAAATCTTCACTGTACCAATTATCAATTAGAAATGAGTGAACAGCAAATATCTCCCTCCAACCTAATGCTTATTCTAGTTAGCCCCTCTTCACCCTCCTCTATCTATTATTTCAGGGCAGTGCACTGCAATAAACATTTTAAGCCACTTTTTATAATGCCGCTTACATTGTAAATGAATGCTGCTATTTATACACATTTTATTCCATATTGATACTTTAACCTCTAAGTTTATTTTTATATAATTCCTCTCTCTGTATAATTTTTGAATCTTATTGCTGTTTGTTGCACTTCACGCCAAAAACCTCGTCAAGTCCGGTAAGGGTTAAATAGGTGGGTTGCTGGGCGGAAGGGACTTTGCCACACTGAATTTCTAAATAAAATAAATAAATAATAGATTCCCCATACATGTAAACATATATGGTGAATAAAGTTGATCCTTGATCCGAAGAAATACCTCAGTCTGAAATATTTGAATTTAATTTCAAAGTTTTTGCTATTTCTAAAGCATGCACCAGGTGGAGCACTGTGTCGATATAATAGAATAGAGATGAGAAGGGAGAGCAAAAGTAGAAGGCAATAGTAGTAAATTACTGTAAAGTCGAAATTTATATGGGAGTCCTTGTGAACTGCAACTAAATTGCTAACTGCATTGGGTATTGCAAAAATTGTCTTACTGAGATAAATCACTGATAGCTTTAATTTTCAAGCAGCACATTCCATTGATCCCACCTAAATTGCTATGGAAATATTGAGTTGAATCTGAATTGGAATCTAGTGGGATATAATTTACCACTTGCTTGTTGTTAGGCACCATGAATCACTGGATCTACAAGCTGTATATCTTTCACCAATTAGGATTTAAGAAAGCAAATGGAATGATCGAGAAACTATTGTCAATTGGATTGGGCGCATTGGAGTCAAATCTGGCGCAGTTTATAGTTGGAAGGAGATTGGATTGGATGAAGGCAAAACAAGGGGCACATCATTCATCAAATTCCCACCAGAAGCAAAGTGGTCACACAGGTAAAGTTGTTGAACTGGACCAGAGAGTTTGATTTTATTAATGATTATAAAACCATTAATAATAGCAGCAATATGGCATGCTTAACATTTAAGAGTGTGATCAGACAAAGTTTGACCATGAATTCCATGGTGTTATTAAGACTGATAATTAAACTTTAGTTGAAAATGTAAGTGATACTGGTGCAACAGGCCTGCTGTTGTGCGTGAATCCAGCAAACTAGGTTCGATCCTGACTTCTGATGCTGTCACTGTGGAATTTGTGCATACATCCTGTGAAAATCTGGATTTTCAAGAGATACTCTGGTGCACTTCCATACCACAAAGATGCTGGTTGGTAGGTTAATTGGTTACTGTGAGTTCCTGCTGGTGGATATTGGGTAAAATCAAGGTGGAGTTGATGAACATGTGAGAAAGAATAGATTACAAGGAAGTGTGGGAGAATGGGATTAATGTGAGAGCCATAATTGACTCTGTGGGCTGAATAGTCTCATGGCAAGAAAGAGAGAATCCTTGAATTGAGGTTACATCCAGAACAGATGAAAGTCCATTTCCCAAAAACACACCAGGTTGCACATGTACACTGATGACCCCTTGGTCAATTCCATGACATCTTTAGTTGCTTTCCACTGTTACAATGTTCTCCAGCTAAACACAATTAAATGCTGGGGTTTAATTCATTTCTGTTCAGGTGAAGGTTATCCTAGATAATGGTAAAAGGTCTATTATTGAGCAAATCACCGGTTTACTTCTTGGTTTGTGCTGACATTGATTAGGTTAATAGTAGCATGTAATTTCCAACCCCTGTTTAAATTCAGTTACGATAAATGGATCGGCATTCTTATTTCTGATCCCATATAATTGGGCATACATGAACACTGGCTCTCACCATTAGTGATTAGCTTTCTGTCACATTTCTCATTGAATCCTACTGAATATTGAAAGGCCTAGATAGAATGGACATGGAGAGGATGTTTCCAATAGTGGCAGTGTCTAGAACCATTGGGACAGTCTCAGACTAGAAGGACATTTCTTTAGAACAAAAATGAAGAGGAATTTCTTAAGCCAGAAAGTGGTAAATTTTTGGTATCATTGGAATTTATTCCCACAGATGGCTGTGGAGACCAAGTCATTGGTTATATTTAAAGCAGAGGTTGAAAGGTTCTTGAATAAATTATCTTTAAAACATTTGAACAGTAGTTACAATGGCAGCATTTTTTTAAACTGATGTGAATGGAACCAGGATCGCTAAGAAACATTAGCTATTGAGTGGTGAGAATGTGGAACTCTTTCCTGTAGAGTAATAGAAGCAAATATGTATACAGCACAACAAGGTAGTGAGATATATTGAAATGCCAGTCACTGTGATATATATCATCCACGTACTTCTTACATATTGTCCATATAGAATTATGTAAGCAAACAAGAATATTTAATCAAACAATATATTTAAAATATTACTGAAATATTATATACACTGCTCTCCTCCTTGCTTAGAAATAAACTCCAACTCAGTAACTCAATATAGAATAAACTCCATCTCAATTCATATATATATGAATCTATGTCGGATCTCACCAATATACAAGAGGCCACACTGGGAGCACTGAACAAGTATATGACCCCAACAGACTCACAGCTGAAATGTCACCTCATCTGGAAGGACTGTTTGGTGACACTTCACCTGTGAGTCTGTTGCAGTCATATACTGTGTTAGGTGTTCCCAGTGTGGCCTTTCGTATATCGGTAGAGACCCAACGTAGATTGGGAGACTGCTTTGCCGAGTTTCTGTGCTCCGTCCGCCAGAACAAGCCAGATCTCCCAGCGGCCACCCATTTTAATTCCACTTCCCATTCCCATCCTGATATACCCATCCATGGTCTCCTCCTGTACCGGGATAAGGCCACACTTAGGTTGGAGGAACAACACCTTATATTCTGTTTGGGTAGCCTCCAAACTGATGTCATGACCATCGATTTCTCAGACTTCCAGTAATACCTCTATCTCCCCCACCCCTTCACCACTTCCCATCCCCTTGTCCCTCTCTCATGTTATCTCCTTGCCGGCCCATTGCCTCCCACTGGTGCTCCTCCCCCTTTCTTCTTTCTTCCATGGCTGTCTGTCTCTTTCACCAATTAACTTCCTAGCTCTTTGCTTCATCCCTCCCCCTCCAAGTTTCACCTATCGCCTGGTGTTTCTTTCTCCCCTCCCTTCAGCTTTCAACTCTACACTTCAGCTTTTTTCTCTTCACTCCTGCTGAAGGGTTTCGGCTTGAAACGTCGGCTGTACTTTTTTCCATAGATGCTCCCCGGCCTACTGAGTTCCTCCAGCATTTTGTGTGAGTTGCTGAGATACATTTTCCTGCTATCATACTCAGCACGTCTATAGGATAGTAACTATAACAGGATCAATGAAAGTTCTATCAGAGTGCAGAGGACAACAAACTGCAAATGCAAATCTAAATAAATAGCAATATATAATGAGAATATGAGATAAAGAATTCTCAGAGATCATTGGTTATGGGAACATCTCAATGGATAGGCAAGTGAGTGCAGTTATCCCCTTTTGTTCAAGAGCCTGATAGTTGAGAGGTAGTAACTGTTCTTGAAGCTGGTGGTGCAAGTCCTGAGGCTCCTGTACCTTACACCTGATAACATCAGCGAGAAAAGAGCATGGCCTGGGTGGTGGTGATCTATGATAATGGATGGTGCTTTCCGACAACTGCATTTCATATAGATGTGCTCAATGGTTGGAAAGGCTTTACCCATGACATACTGGGCTGAATCCACTACCTTTTGTAAGATTTTCCATTTAAAGGCATTGGTGTTTCCTTGCCGGGCCATGATGTAGCCAACCATTTCTGCTCTTTTTAAATTTGTAATTATTAACACTCACTTTTTACAAACTGTGCCCATACATGTTGCTTGTTACTTTTGACTGTTTTCTGCCTTTTCTTTAACTCGACTCTTTTCTCCCCTTCCAAAGAAACACATGTTGCACTTCAATAGGTAGGTAGTCGTCTCAGGTTCAATTCTGAAGCTTACTCATCACCACTGTTATACTTGTAACTCCAGAAACTCATCAATGTCTGTGAGTGTCAGGGAGCAGAAATGAATGCCATTGCTATTACAAAGGAAAAAGTGCTAGGCAAACTCAAAGGTCTTAAGGTGGATAAGTCACCTGGACCGGATGGACTACATCCAGAGTCCTGAGAGAGGTTGCTGAAGAGATAATGGATGCATTGGTCATGACCTTTCAAGAATCACTTGATTCTGGCATGGTTCCAGAGGACTGGAAGATTGTAAATGTCACTACACTATTTAAGAAGGGAGGAAGGCAAAATAATGGAAATTATAAATTAGCCTAATCTCAGCGGTTGGCAATGTGTTGGAATCTATTATGAAGGGTGAGGTTTTGGGATACTTGGAGACTAATGATAAAATAAGTCAAATTCATCATGGTTTCTGTGAAGAGAAATCATGTCTTTCATATCTGTTAGAATTCTTTGAGGAAGTAGCAAATGGAGTGGACAAAGGAAAGGTAGTAGATGTCACTTACTTGGATTTTCAGAAGGCATTTGATAAGGTGCCACACATGAGGATGCTTAACAAGATAAAATCCTGTGGCATTACAGGAAAGATACTGGCATGGATAGACGAATTGCTGACAGGAAGGAGGCAGTGAGTGGGTGGCTGCCAGTGACTCGTGGTGTTTCTCAGGGGTCAGTATTGGAACCATTACTTTTCATATTGTCAATGATTTAGATAATGGAAGTGTTAGCTTTGTGGCAATGTTTGCAGATGATACGATGATAGGTGGAGGGATAGGAAGTGGTGATGAAGCAATTTGATTGCAGCAGGACTTAGACAACATGGAAGAATGTGCAAAAAACTGGCAGTTGGAGTACAGCGTTGGGAAATGTTTGATAATGCATTTTGATGAAAGGAACAATAGTGCAGACTATTATCTAAATGGGGAGAAGGTTCAAACACCAGAGATGCAGAAGAACTTAAGAGTCATCGTGCAAGACTCCCAGAAGGTTAATTTACAGGTTGAGTCTGTGGTGTAGAAAGCAAATGCAATGTTGGCCTTTATTTCAAGGTGAATAGAATATAAAAGCAAGGAGATAATGCTGAGATTTTATAGACACTAGTCAGGCTGCACTTGGAGTATTGTCAATAGTTTTGAGCCCCATATCTCAGAAAAGATGTGTTGTCTTTGGAGAGAGTCCAGAGGAGGTTCACGAGGATGTTTCCGGGAATGAAGGGGTTAATATATGAGGAGCGTTTGGCAGTTTTGGGCCTGTACTCACTGGAATTTAGAAGAATGCGGGGGGGGGGGCATCTCATTGAAACCTACTGAATGTTGAAAGGACTAGATAGGGTAGATCTGGAGAGGATATTTCCTGTGCTGGGGGTATCCAGAATCAGCGGGTGAACTTTTAGAATAGAGGTTAGGAAGATTTTTTTAGCCAGAGAGTGGTGAATTTGCGGAATGCTCTGCCACAGATTGCGGTGGAGGCCAAGTACACGGGTATGCTTAAGATGGAACTTGATAGTTTCCTGATCAGGCAGGGCATCAAAGAATATAAGGCAAGAAGGCAGGTGTATGGGGTTGAGTGGGATCCGGGATCATCATGAGTGGAGCAGACTCGATGGGCTGGGGCTGAATAGCTTAATTCTGCTCCTATGTCTTATGGTCTAATTACAAAGAAGATGCGCTAGCAGTTATACTTCATTCGGAGGTTGAGGAGATTTGATATGTCACTAAAGACTCTAGAAAATTTCTGCAAATGTACTGTGTAGAGCATTTAAACTAGTTGCATCACCGTCTGGTTCGGAGGGGTCACTGCACAAGATCGGAAAAAGCTCAGTCAGCTCTATCGTAGGCACTCCCCAGCATTGAGGACGTTTTCAAAAGGCGACGCCTCAGAAAGACAGCATTCATCATTAAGGACCCTCATCATCCAGAACATGCCCTCTTCTCATTGCTAACGTCCTGGAGGGTCTATAGGAGTGTAACGACACACATTCAAGAACTGCTTCTTTGCCTCCACAATCAGACTGTAATTTTTAGTATTTATGTATTACACTGCACTACTGCGGCAAAACAACTAGTTTTACCACATATGCCAGTGATATCAGAACTGATTCTGAATGGCTTGATTGTGGTTGTAATGATGAAGAGGGCTAAGTAATTACCGTGAAAATGTTTGGAAAGTACAACAAATCATCCTGGTGTGTCAAACTGAAATATTAGCGTTGTTTCTCTGCCCTATTGAATACATCCAGAACCTATTTTAGATTTCCGGTAACTGCGGTTTTTTTTTAACTAATTACCCTAAATTGAGATATTAACTTTATGTACCCAAGAGTAAATATTGGATATTATACAATTACATCTTAAGTTGTATTATTTTAAGTGGAATTTTATTGTCGTTTTGTAGAAAGTTGATTTGAGTAATCTGCAGTAACTTGTTTTTTTCTCTAAATCCCCTTCTTTCTAAAATAGTTATGAATTAAATTTATTGCATTCGATGTAAAATTAAATCATCAAACGTGTTCGTTCCTTCGTAGCATGCATATAGTACACTGCTGAGAAACCAGTGTACAAACCATCTGAAATTTTGAATTGTAATATATCCCGTGTAAAAGGTTGGGGTGTTCAATTGCTGTCCCTTTGTCCTGGGGTATAGGGGAATTAGCCCCGGCGACCCGCGACTCTCCCGCAAACCGAGCTGCCGCCCCTCACGTGCCTCGCCCGCTGGAATGTTCACGGGGTGGGTGGGTCGTCCGGCAGTCTCACCGCGCCGTTCTGTTGGCTGAGGAGTCCAGTGCATTGTGACGTGTGGTGCCAGACGATTCCCCCCAGCCGTGCTGCACGATTCACGGATCCGCGCGTTCGAAACGGACACGAGCCGGAGGGAGCGGCGAGGCCGAGAGAGTGGGAGCCGCGGCACTGCTGGTGAATGAGCGAGCGAGGGGGGCGGGAGGAGCCAGGCCCGGCGGCGGCGGCGCTCAGCGCCCGCCTGTCAGCCCTCGGGCCTTTGATCGGGGAGGGGGAGGGGTGAGGAGTGGCGCAACGGTTAGCCGGTGGTTTGATGTGCCCTGCTGGGGAGGAGACGTCGGAAGATAACGGTCTCGGTTGGCGGCCGGCCGACTGCTGGAGGTGTGGCTGTCCTCCCGGGCCGTGTCGGGATGAAAACTGCCTGGGATTTGCGTGGCGGTGGGCTGGGGTCGTCGGGCTGGGCGCTAGGGGTCAGTGTGTGGCGTCGCATCCTGTCCGCACGTCTTTCTCGGTCGGTCCCCGCCACATGGGGGTGGGGATGAGGAGGAGTGGGAGAGGAGGGCGTTGGAATACGCGGCCTTCCAGGCAGCTTCCCCTTCCCCGATAAATAAAAAGTTTGTCAGCCGCCGGCGCCCCTCTCCAGCCTATTGTGTAGCCGCACCCCACCAATGATAACGTGCGTCTTTTTAATGAGCCGACACGAAAATATTGTTACAGTAAGCTGGGTTCTGTGGTTCTATTGAAGACATCAGATGGAGGAGATCGTCCCCACTTGCCACTGCGGCTTTAGATACTGAATTTCAACCATTAATTCTACTTTTCTCCCCACCCGCCCGCAATTGGGTAAACTAAAATCCTTGATGTCACTTGTTTGAGATCGATTGATTTAATTCTTCAGATTGGTTTGGCCCTTCACTGTTTTTCTACCATTTGCTGCATGTGTGAAATCAGTAGCATAATTGCATGAATGATTTGTCTTCCCGTGCCTATAACAGGTGATTGATCTTTGATTTATTTTGCTTGTGGAAAAAAATATCATTTTCTGTTTACAAGCAGGAAAATCTCTAGGACATGCAGAATAAAAAAAATTAGATCATTTATTCAATTGAATGTAGCCAGTATATCTTTTTTGGAGTATCCAATTTTGACATACATCAAATCCTTTTTTTAAAAAGTAGAAAATGAATCAGCAACAGTTCACATGCTGTCCATCTCCTCAACAGTTTGCAGTTTCCTGGCCTTGACTGCCTGATTTTCACCATGAATGTCCAGTACCCGCATACTTTTATCCCCCATCAAGAAAGCCTTAAAGCTCCCCACTTGCCTGTGTTTCATTGGCTACATAGAACAGTCTGTGTTCCAAGCTTTCCCTGATAATGCTCCCTAGCTCTTCCTGTGCTACATTGACAACTGCACTGGTGCTGCTTCGTGCTCCCATGCTGAGCTCATCAATTTCAACAACTTTTCCTCTAACTTCCACCCTGCCCTTAAATTCGCAGTCTATTTCTGACACCCTTAACCCCTTTTTTGATCTATCTCCATCTCTGAAGACAAACTGCCTACCAACATCATTTATAAAACTATTGGTTCCCATAGCTATTTTGACTAGACCTCTTTCCACCCTGTCTCCTGATTTTAAAAAAATGCTACTTTTCTCAGTTCCTTTGTCTCTGCCTCATCTGTTCTCAGGATGAGGCTTTCCTTTGAAAGTGGCTAACCATTTTAATTCCTGTCCCCATTCCCATTCCGACATGTCTATCCATGGCCCTCTCTTTCACCACGATGAGGTCACTCTGTCAGAGCAGAGCAGCAATGCCTCATATTTTGTCTAGGTAGTCTCCAACCTGATGTCATGAGCATCAATTCCTCCTTCCAGTATTTTTTTCCCCTTTACCCCTTCTAGTCTCCATTCCAGCTTTTACACCTTCTCTTCACCTCCTGGTGCCCTTCCTTCTTCCCTTTCTCTCCTCTCCTATCAGATCTGTTTTTCTCCAGCCCTTTACCTTCCCCAGCTACCTGGCTTCACCTGCCACCTTCCTAGCTAGTCCTCCTTCCCTTGCCCCCACCTTTTTATTCTGGCGTCTTCCCTCTTTGTTTCCTGTCCTGAAGAAGGGTCTCAACCCGAAACACCAGCTGTTTATTCATTTCCATAGATGCTGCCTGACCTGCTGAGTTCCTCCAGTGTTTTCTATGTGTCAAGCATCTGAAGAATCTCTTGTGAAAATGGATGGCTGATCAATAACTCATAAGCAAAACAAAATTGCTCACCTCATCATCACTAATCGCTCACCTTTCTGAAATTGGATGGCAGAGGGAAAGAAGCTTCTAGGGAATACAGATCTCTTTTCTGGGTGGTAGTCAGTCATTGTGAAGACATGTAGGGATCAATGCTTGGGGCCCACCTGTCAAAAGGATGTATCAGTTATTTGGATGAGCGAATTTAATGTGATATTTCCAAGTATGTGAATGGCACAGAGCTGGGTGGAATGTGAGCTGTGAGAGGATGCAAGAAGACTCTGGTGATCTATATAAATTGGGTGAGTAGGCAAATGTGTGGCAGTTGCAGCTTAACATGGATGAAGTTATTCACCTTGGTTCTAAAAGCAGAAAGAAATTATCTGAATGATGATAGGTTAGGGAATGGAAAAGTGCTACTAGACTCCAGTCCTTTAAAAACAAGCCTCCTTGATGCAGCAAGTAGTTGGAAAGGCAAATGGAATATTGGCATTTATTTCAGAAGGAATTGAGCAAGGAACAAGGATGACTTGGGGTATTAGGGTCTTCATGAGAACCCATCTGGAATTTTGTGCATTATTTTGATCTCATTACTTGAGGGAGTGTGTTCTTTCCTTGGCAAAAATATTATGGAGTTTTGCCACACTGACTGATCCTTGGGATTACAAAATTGATATTTGGGTTATTTATGCCTATATACACTGTAGTAGAGTGAGAGGGGAGCTCATAGAAACAAAAAAAAATCTCAAACGCGAGGAAATCTGCAGATGCTGGAATTTCAAGCAACACACATAAAAAAAAATCTGATGGGATTAGATAGAGTAGATGCAAAGGGGAGATTTCCAATTGCTGGCGAGCCCAGAATCAGGTGTTACAGCTTCAGTAGTTGGGGAATGCTGCTTAGAATAGAGATTTTTTTTTCCCCGAAGTGCTGTACCTATAGAATTCTCAACCACTGAAGGCCAAGTTATTAACTATGTTCAAGGAGGTACCTATATTCATTAGTATAGGGAGAAGTTTGAAACAGGGTACCATGATCATGTTAAATGATAGAGAGGAGCTGATTGGCCTATTCATATTCTATATTTTTATTAAAACTCACAAAACTCAAGCAGTTTTAGCAATATGTCATGAAAAGACACAGCTAAGGGACAATAACTTTGGCCCAAGTCTTCTGCAGTTCCATTTAAAAGTCCTTCTGAAAACTGATCCATCTGGTCTCCTGAATTTATTCATTTATATATGCAAGTAATCAAAGGTACAGGCATGCTATTAACTATTGTTCTGACTGCTGAAAGTGTAGTATCATTAGTGATTCCATGATTCAGAAATGCATGTTCTCTTTCATATCACAGGCCCCTACACCTGTGGAACTTGGTATTATAAATCCCATTTTGATCTGGGTCTGAGGAAATTTGAGCTCAACAGCAAAGAATTCCATAGCACATTTCCCACTATCTCTTGCTCTGTTGTCACCACCTTGAGATTTTTTTAACAAGAGATGCCCCTAAAGATTCAGTGACTAGATGACGTATGAAATCCTTAAATTTTTCCAAATCACCTTTGATGTTTGTTGCTTAGAGTGGCACTAGGGCTTATAAAACTGTCTATGGTCCTCTGGGGAAAACTTTGGCCATTCCTGAAAATTTGTGTAGGGTTTGTGAGGAAAATAAAGTTCTAGAATATTTGAAACTGCTTTTCTTGTGGGTCTGTTCCTTTGACCTTTATAAATTTGCATAAAAATCCTTGCTTGGGATACTTATTTTCCCCCACTGCATGTTAAAACAATAGATTAGTCAATGCAGTGTTACTAAAAGCAAAACAATAATAAGTAAATCATTGATTTAAAATATCTAATGTGATAATTATTTTGATATTTAACAAGAACGTATGTTAAAAATAGCTGCTTTGGTTGTTAGAAATTGAGATTTGTCTGATTTCAATATGAACAATGATTCGAGACTAAATTGCATTGGTGAGGGATCTTGCAAAACTTTAATGGGAAAAAGACAGTCACTCCTCACTTGTAAAATGATAACACGCAGTTTATTAGCAGCTGCGACATCACCTAGTTTAAGTCACACATACAGATGCATTCCTGGTATTAAGTTTTATGGCCGGAGGAGGGTTAATCAATTGCTTGTGTGATTCATTAGCAGTGAGTGTAGTAGTTGGGGTTTAGTCTTTATACCTTACTGCCTTTTGATGGAATATACAATTATTCCACCCTATTGCACATGACCATCAAATAGCAATGTTCCTTCAAGCAATGCACTTAATCAAAGTTATTGTTATGTTGCAGTTTTTAAGGATGTATAAAGGTCACTTGGCAGCTGGTGATGCCATTCCCGTTTAGTCTATGTTTATACTATGTTTGCTTTTTGATCATTTGGTCAGAAGCTGCTTGTTTAGCTCATTATTTATTACATACTGCTTGTTTTTGATTGTCAACCCCTAACCTATTAGCAACTGATTCCAAATATCTTACTTGCCTTGAAAGCGTTAGATATAGAAGCAGAATTGGGCCACTCAACACATCGAGACTGCTCTGCCATTCTGTTATGTTGATTTATTATCCCCCCCAACCCTATTCTCCTGCCTTCTCTCTGTAACCTTTGACACCGTTATAAATCAGGAGCCCATCAACTTCTGCTTTAAATATATCCAATGACTTGGCTTCCACAGCTGTCTGTGGCGATGGATTCCACAGATTCACCTCCCTCTGGCCAAAGAAATTCCTTCTGATCTGTTCCAAAGTGATGTCCTTGGATGCTGAGGCTGTACTGTCTAGTCTTTGACTCCCCCACCATAGGAAACGCCCTTTCCACATTCCATTCGATCAGGGGTTCCCAACTTTTTTATGCCATGGACCAATACCATTAAGAAAGGGATCTGTGGATCCCAGGTTCGGAACCCCTAGTCTAGGCCTTTCAATATTTGATATCTTTCACTAAGATCCCCCCCCGCATTCTCCTAAACACCAGCAAGTACAAGCTAGAACCATTAAGTACTCCTCATAAGTTAACCCTTCATTCCCGAGATCTTTCTTGTGAACTTCTCTGGACCCTCTCCAACGTCTTTTCTGAGATATGGGGCCCAAAACTGCTCACTGTATTTCAAAAATGGACAGACCAGTGCCTTATAAAGTCTCAGCAATACAAAATCCTTTTGCTATGAGAGCAAAAGCTGTCCAAAGTTGGAAATCTGAAATAAAGAAATCAAAATTGCTGGAAATACTCAGCAGGGCAAGCAGCATTTATGGAGAAAGCTCTTCCAGGTCGATCATCTTCCATCATTTGAGTATCAAGTGCTCAGTTATACTGCCTTCCTGGTATTCAGTTCTGTGTAACTTTGGCAGATAACCTCGACAGCTATTTAGTGCTGGGAACTTGAGACAAATTTCTTTTGGGCTATTATTTTATTACAAGAAAAAAAAACTTAGTATTTTCCAATATTCTATTTGCTATTGAGGTGAAGGTGTAAAGATCTGATCCAAAAAAGCAGGCAAGATTATAATCAGGGATCATGTGAACACTTACAATTCTGGCTCTCCAATCAAAGTTTAGTAAGTCAATAGGGCCTGAGCATCTGCATTACTATTTTATCAATTTTGGTGTGTGCACTTGGAAATTCGCTATTTATAACCAGAACTTGCTCCATCAGAATGACCCCCATTTCATTTGATGTTGCTTACTCTATTTTGCGCATTAATTGAATGCATTCAATATTTTAGCCCAGTGAAAATATGGTTTTGTACATTTTGCAGTTATAAAATTTGATACTATTTAGGACTTTAGTCAGAAGGTTCAAATAATTACAAATTTTACAAAAGGTACAAGACTAACTAAACTCCTTGTGTTCTTTCTTTCTAGGGAAAAGACTTAATCCTGTGTAATTTCAAGTTTCTGCCAAAATACACGTGGTATTAGTGTGTGCTTTTTAGACTGGAGTTCTGGTAAGTGAAGCTCCACTGGCAATAAGTTTTAATGTGGTGGCACTGACTTTAGCAGAACATTAATAATGGGCTGTAATTATTTACTATTTTCATTATGCCACATTTGGAATGAATGCAATTGACTTGAAACTGGACCCAATCACACCTTGCTTTACACATGTAAATAACATTTTAAAAAGATGTTTTTGCATATTTTGAAGCATTTGTGCTCATTTCCTACTGAAGTATGACCAACTGGAAAATTGGATAGAGCACGTCTTCCCATGGTTCATCTTAACTTAGATGTCATTTCCCTGTATTATTTTGTAAGAGATGAAGTCAACAATGTTTCTATTAATTACTTGCCATTGAAAACTGGATCAATAACTTGTGATTTATAATCTTTGTTTTTTTTAAATAAGAATAATTTTCTGCTGAAAGTTATGAATCGTGTGATTTAATGAGTTGCTGCTGGGCTATCGTTTTTATACTTCATAAATTCCATGCCAGTCATTCTAATATACAGGTATGCATTGCTTAACGTCCACGATACGTTCTGTGAAATGGGATGTTATGTGATTTGGATGTTGTGCAAACACCATATTAAAAACTTAGCAAACCTATATGGAGTACTGTAATATACCTGTATTGACTAAATAGCCAAGAACTTACACTAAAACTGTATACTGTACACTATACACATAACGCTACTACACTCGAGACGCGTGATGCACGAGATTGGTTACATCCGCTATGTCACGTTCTCCGATCGGGACTATGGATGTATGTGCGATCGGAGGTTGTCCAAATGGACATTAAGCGGCACACACCTGTATTAAAAGTCTCACTGCTACTGTGCTGCTGTTCACAGATGGAAGTAGCTGTGAACTAACAACTGTCACATCCTGCTCCATGTCTCCTCCCGGTACCCTTCACTTTTTCCCTCGTCTATAGGATAGCCAATCTTAAGTAGTAATGACTTGTTTCCAGTCAGTTAACTCATAAATGAATAGGCAGCTTAGAATTATATTAGATATTACTTTAAATCTTGGCGATTTAAAAAAAAGAGATGATCGTCTTAGCTATTCAGTGAATGTCTACCACCACACTCAAAAGAATAGGGCTGTCCAGATGTGGTATAAAGCTGAAATACAGACATGCTGTGTATGTCTCCTTTCAGTTCAGTAGTTTACAGACATTTGGTCTGATTGAGCTCAGGGCAGAGCAATATTTTCAGTACCTGAATTTGACCTCCGTGCAATACACAGGCACAGATGTCGGGAACATACTGACATACACTGGAGCTAGCCATTAATGGCATGTATCTGAGAGGAATAGTACTGTTTTGTATAAAACCTGAAGGTTTTTCCTTTTGAGTTATTTAGCTTTCTGCTATGTGTATGTTACATTTTTACACTTTCTTGGTATACTTTCAGCTAATGTAGTATTGGAGAAACTAGACATTGAATAATTTAATTGGTTTATTTCTCATGGTGGCATAGTGGCATCAGCGTCAGACTTCAGGATGAAAGGTCCCAGGTTTGAATCCAGCCAGCCAGCTCCCCTGCACGCTTTCCATCCTTGCTGGGTTATGAGCTGGTGATCTCTTTGGAAACTCACCTGGCAGAAGGCAATGGCAAACCACTGCTGTAAGTTGCCTCGTACGCAATTCCCCACTACATCAGAGAGGCGTGGAGGGAAATCGTTCGCTAACTGGAGAAACTCCGGTTGCGACGTACCTTTCCTTTCCTATTTCTCAAGCAGTATTTAACGATTTGTTTACATAAACCCTTAGAGGTTCATTTGGTTCAGATCCCACCTGTTAAATTGTTATTTGTTAAATTCTGTAAACAAAATTTGAGGTAACGATTATAATTGTATAGTTTTCACCTTGTATTACACATATGAAATATGGAGGAAATGTGATGGGCTCTAATTGCATGAGTAAACTTCTAATATTGCTAACAGATCCCTGATAAATTATGCATTAGAATAATTTCGATAATACTGTGTAATTCCAATTTTAATCATACTTTTAAGGTGATGCTTTCTTAATCTAAATTATAATTAAATGTGAAAGATGCTTATTCTAATAGCTGCACTATTCAGTACTTCATTTACTAGCAGTTTAAAATAAACTCCAGACTTTAAATGATTATTAGGGTGATTTTGTGATGTTAGTGAGGCCTATTGTTGTATTAAATTTTTGGAAACTTAGGTTGCTGTTAACTGTCTGAAAGCAGAACAAGTAGCTGACTTAATATTTGTGTTTTTTTAGCTCTGCCTTTGTAAAAGTGTCTTCATTTCTCCTCTTCACACTTCATCAGTTTTTATCTTCTTTTGATGCTTTTGAGCATTTTTGGTCATGGAATATTTTGCCTTATTCTTGTGTTTACATTGGGCATCTTCTCAAATGCTACGTGTGCTCATTCCAGAGATTCTATTCTTTCATGTAGACCCTACCTTGTAGTTCTAACATGTAGACAAATATTCTCTTTCATATGTACACTCCTTTGCACTGTTCCCTTAGTCTAAGCCCACCATCTTTCTCTTACTCTAAAATGTGCACTAGCCTTTTTAAGCAACACACATAAAAATTCCTGGTGAACGCAGCAGGCTAGGCAGCATCTCTAGGAAGAGGTACAGTCGACGTTTCAGGCCGAGACCCTTCGTCAGGACTAACTGAAAGAAGAGATTAAGAGATTAACGTCGACTGTACCTCTTCCTATAGATGCTCCCTGGCCTGCTGCGTTCACCAGCAGTTTTTATGTGTATTGCTTGAAGTTCCAGCATCTGCAGATTTCCTCGTGCTAGCCTTTTTAAGCTCTTATTTATGCAGGTCATTCTGATTTGACCTAAATAAATACTAGAATAATTGACTTCCAAAAAATTGTACATTTTAGTGGTATTTGTTAGCAGAATGCAGCCAAACTAACTGGGCAGTTTATACCTATGCATGACAAAAGTGTTGAGTATCTTTGTTGAGTTTTAACATTCACTTTGTAGGATAGCATGTGCTGTGGAAAGAACATAAAGTACAAGAAGAACCAGTTAGTGTCACTTGCTTTAAAAGAAACTCTGGTAATACCGTCACTCTCACACTCATAGGGAGCTAAGTAACATTTAGTGCAGCAGAATCCAACCCATAAAACAATCTAAATGAATTATTGGTTTTGATTGTTGTGAGATGGGAAAAATCCTGTCCACAGTGGCCTTACAAGTTGGTTGTTTTCTCTGTCTGAGGCAAGCGAGGCTTGGTTTAAGTTGTGTGTCGAAAAGACAGTGCCTCTGATATTACGGCTTTTATCAGTGCAGCATTGAAGCAACAATCTAAGTTACCTGCTTTGGTTTTGGGAAAGGGTTTGAACTCCACATAATTCTGCCACCTTAAAAGGTTAAACCTTATTTGTTCTCATTATTTTATTCTCAAAAAACTAATAGAATCTTTTGAGAACAATAAAAGGTTTAGTCCACATTATTCTTGCCTGCAATTAGTTACCACTTTGCATAATTCTAATATGCTTTATGCCTAAAGTTTCATTTATGTTTCTTCTGATCTAGTAGTGAATCCCATGAGTGTAGTTTTCTTTCAAGCCTTGTAGTTCGAAGCATTTGATGTTTCATTTTTTTTATATATACCTGCTTTAAATAGATGAGCATTGGACTTCAGTTGCACAACTTAGGTAGAATTTTAAGTGCTTTAATCCTGTAAAAGTTACCAAAATAAATCAGATCCATGTTCAATACTTTGTTGCAAGTAGTGACTGAAGTTCAGTATATTTCACTTCATTGCAGTTCAGTTCTCAACTTGACTTTCTGCTGTGTTGGTTGACTTTTGTTCTGGCATCTTTCTTCAATTGGTAAGTAGGTTACTTTTGCAATCAGGCTAGAATACTGAAGTATAAGACCAACTTTAATTGTGGAATAATAGTGTAATGCATAAATACAAGAGACTGCAGATGATGGATATCCAGGGAAACACACACAAAATGGTGGAGGAACTCAGCAGGTCAGGCAGCATCTATGGAAATGAATAAACAGTTGACAGAGTAATGCTCCTTTCATGAAATAGACTTGCAGTAATTTGCAGTTAGCCAATTCACTAATTGGCAGTTCACTAAATGCATTAACAAAGTTTTAAAATGGCCAGTGTAAAGTTTTGATGAGAAGCCAACTTTTTCAAGTTTATTATAATCTGACTACATGTATGCCAAACAGATCAATGGGTAGAGGCCAGACTAAGAGTGGTCCACTGGTCCTCCAGGTTTGGGGGTTCAGCTCGAGGCTAACAGCCCTGACTGGTCAAAAAATTTGTAATGGAAACAGCAGCAAAGAATCCTATATCTGTACGATAGTACAAACAGAGATAGAGGACCATCATTGCTCCCCTAAACACCAATGGCGTTACAGGCATTGATTGTCATATGTACAACCAAACAAAACATTGTTCCTCCAGACCATGGTGCACCCACAATACATATATCACACACAGCACATATTTATTACTACAAATAAATTAATAAAATTTAATTCAAAATGCATGTGAAGTGTGCAGTACAGGTAAACACTGAACAGCTCACTGTCCTAGTAATGAGACCTCAGTGGTGGGGAAGAAGCTGTTGATCAGTTTGACAGTCCAAGTCCTGATGCTTCTGTACTTCCTGTCTGACAGTAATGGGTGAAAAAGATTGTGGGTAGGGTGGTAGGGATCCTCAATAATGCTTCTGGCCCTTCATATACAATGCTCCTGGTAAATGTCATAAATAGGGGGGGAGAAGAGTTTTTTTTTACTTTCATCTGTATGGTCATGTGGTTCGATGACTTGCAGCTTCCATACCACACAATGATGTAGCCAGACAAGACGTTCTCACTCCTTTGGCAAGATGGTAGAATGGGGGCAGGGAACCTTGCACTGTCATCATCTTCCCTATCTTTGTTTTCTATTTTCTTGATGGCTGCAATAGTCTGAAAGCAAGTACAAGTTTAATTATGGCATTGAATTCTGCCTCACTCTTCACCTGATCCCTACTGCTATACTTGTTATTGGGTTAATTGTCCTTTTTTCATTTATTACTTTATTTTCATTAATAGCAAGTACTTGTATATTGAATTTGTTAAATACTTAATTTTCAATATTCAAACTAGAATAATCACCACATGGTAAAATTGATGACGTGCACTCTTTTAAATTTTTTTTTCTTTTGCTTAATAAAACTTTTTGAATTCTTGCATAAATGGATTTTCAAAGTTACAATTCTAGTTTTTTCCTGAGGCAGTCCAGTTTTGAGTGACTGTTTTCCAGCTCTTGAGTACAATTGTGAGAGTAAGTGAAAGGTTTCAGCCAATTTGAATTGGTTTACACATTCCTATCTGTGTTTCTTCTATATATGGGTTCTTCTCCATTTAACACCACCTCTTTTCAGTAATAACATTAGCTGTTTTCCAGGAACTTCTCAAATTCCATTTACAGTTTGTGTACCATGTCACCAAAACATAATGTTCACAGCACAGAGATGGCAACTTATTGAGCATTGCTTTAATGTAAGCAACAAGATTGTGTTACAGATGAAAATTTTCAATGTGAGTTATAATATGCTATCTAAAATATCCACAATATTGTGCGGTTAGGCGGTTTAGTGTGTAGGGTGGGTGTGATAAGTTGCAGCTGCCATTTGAAGATCTTGTTTTTAACAAAGATTTGTCATCTTTATTTGCAGGGGAATGTTATTTATATACATGAATAAAAATAAAAATTATCTGCTAATGGCGAATGGTGATCTGTTGTACCATATAATTTCTGTCACTTTATAGCTCTGATTGTATTTAGCACTCGCAAATTCACCTAAGTATTTGAGATATTCTTCCCCTTTCAACCTTCCCACCAAAAACTGCCCAAAACTTAATGTATGTAAATGTGATGCTGTTTCCTATCCATTTTTACCCATGCCCTTCCCCTAGCTCATCATGACAAAATTATTTCAAATGTGCATCTTTCTTAGGTTTAGGTTCTTCCATTTTCCTCCTTGTGCCTGCTCATGTCCTATTGTCTTTTTAAGCCAGCTCATTCTCCCTTGATCTCATTTGTTCCTAACCTGACCAACAAAGTTCTTTCTCCTGTACTTTATGCTTGCAGATACTTTTTCAAGCAGTTTCACCACACTGCCTCTTTTTTTATCTCCCCATATGTTTCTGCTGCTTCTCTGAATTGTCCCTAAATAGTTTTACAAATGACACAGTTCTTTGTTTGTAGTCTGTCTGAATCCCTAGACATTGCTGGCCACATCATTCTTTCTCAGTGAGTTTTGTCTATAATATAACTCTGTTGGATTACCCTTTTTGTTTCCCTTTTGTCTCATTTGTAGCCTCAAGTTCCCAACAAGCTATTTCTTGCTCTTTCATCTACGTTTTTTCATTTTGGATGTATTTAGAGACTGAAGGAGGAAAAGTGAAGGGAAGTCAGCATTAACGTATATGAACAAGTCACTGAACTCCACTTTTCCTCTGCTAAATGTATCTTTAGACTGCTAAACTGATGCAATATTGTTTTATTTTTCAGTTGAACACTGAAACTATTGTCTCTAGCCCTTGACACCTACTCCCATATCTCTTCCAAGTAATTTTCTCAGGTGAACAAAACTTTATGCACATGACATTTGTTTAACCTCTGTTGAACTCCAAACCTCCACAGACCAAACTTTTGGTAAAGTTGAAAGTGTAGACATAGCTTATAAGCAACAGAACAAGGAAAGATGTGATTACATATATAAAAAAACTCAGCCTTCAAATGCAGAATATACAATGGTTAATAAATGGAGTTGATACTGTTAGAGAAATGGCAGCAGTGGGGGTGGTAGATCATATGCAAGACCCAGCACATTTGTGACCATTTCAAGCAGTTTGTTGACTTGAGGGGAGTCATGAATACCTAACAAAGCAGAACAGGCTTGGGTGTTGGTGAAAGACAAAGACAAGTCAGTGTAATATTACACACATAACTCGGTGTGGTTGCAAAATTCAGTATTATTTTGAATTCCTCATGCATCAATGTCAGCTGGTCTGTTTTTAATGGACCAAGATTTAGTTGCTAGTATGTTTCTTGTTTTATCCTTCCATTTATATGCAACTTCTAGTGAAAATTCTTACATCCATGTAAAAATGATTCTAATAAGAAAAGACCAGCAACCCCTTTGTTATTGTCTGAAGAAATGATCCTGGTGTGACTGAGGTTCTAAACACTAGCTTAGAACATCAGTGAACATATCTTTTTGATTCATTTGATTCAAAAATGTACTTAATTGTTATACCCTTGTTTGTCTCTCCATTTAAAAGATTTCTGAATATTTCTGTCAAAATAAAGCAGAAAAAACGTGAAATTAAACAATCAGTTTGCTTATGTGAAGTAATGGGAAATAACGTACACTCGTGCTACGATTTTCAGACTCAAAATACTTTAGGAATGCACCTTAAAATCTGTGTTGGGGGAGTAGGGAAGACTATTGAAACTGAGATCCACTATAAAAAGCAATCTTGTAAGAGTAGTTTAAACATGCTAGTTTTTTTAAAGAAATAATGGTCTTAAATTTGTGTCAAACAATACTAGCAGGTGAAGACTTTATGCATCTGAAGTTCCTCTCCTATTTTAGTACCTGTTTAAACTCTTCTACTATTTAGTCAAAGCTCTCAGTGCACAACTCACCTTTAAATTGGATGAGGATTTCTATCAATCAAATTGTTCTAGAATTTGTATAATTGCTTAGCTTCATGTATACAGTTCAGAACCTGAGCTGGTCCTTCATTCCACCATGTTTGGGCTAACCATGATGCCAATCTAAACTAATCCCATCTGCCCGCACACGGTGCTTATCTGTCTATTCCCTGACTGTTCATATGTACGTCTAAATGTCTCTTGATCATTACTATTGCATCTTCTTCTGCTATCTCATCCGGCAATATCTTCCAAGCACCAACCTTTTTGTGCTTTTTTAAAAAAAAAGCTTGCCTTACAAATCATTAACTTTTCCCCTCACCTTAAACCTATGCCCTTTCATATATGATATTTCCGCACTTGTAAAAAGACTCTGGGTATCTATCCTACCTGTGCCTCTCAATTTTTATATGCTGCTATTAGATCAACCCCTCAGCCACTGCAGAAGAAACAATCCAAGTTTATCTGGCTGCTCATTCTAGTTAATACTTTCCGATTTAGGCCATATCCACTTCTGCACCCTTTAAAACCACCACATTCTCCCTGTAGTGTGGCAACTAGAACTGCACATGATACTCCAAATGTGGCCTGATCAAAGTTTCATGCAGCTGCAGCATGAATTCCCAACTTTTATACCCAGTATCTCGAATGAAAGCAAATATGCCATAGCCACCTTTACTACCCTACCCACACTTGCTATGAACTGGAGTTCCAAAGCTGCATTGTAAATCAATGCTGCTCCTAAGGGTCCTGCCATGTACTTGATATTTTCCTCTTGCATTTGACTTCCCAAAAAGGCAACAGCAATGCTTGTTCAAAGTAAACGTATTATCAAAGCATGTCAAAGTGCTGGGTTAGTTTTTTTTGGACTGCAGATCATGGGTTCTTTGGGGGCTTTGCTATTGCTTACTTGAGTGGTGGGCACTGATGCTTCCTGCTAGAATAAGTGGGCAGAGGGAGAAGAGGAAGGGTTGATGCTTGTGCGTGGGAGGGGGTGGGGGGTCTTTGAAGTTCGAATGTTTTTCCGTTGTCCATTCTTTGGGCTGTTTGCAAAGAGTAAGAATTTCAGGTGTATACTGTATACCATTGAACCATATGTCAGCATATACAACACTTGAGATTCATTTCCTTGCAGGCATACTTAAATCTATAGCATAATAACTATAACAGAACTGATGAAAATCTATGCCAATTTGGGTGTTCAACTAGAATGCAAAAGGCAACAAACTGTGCAAGTACTAAAAGAAAGAATAATAATAGGAAAGCAATAAATATTGAGAACATGAGATGAAGAGTCTTTAAAAGTGAGTCCATAATTTGTGGGGAATCTTTCAATGATGGACCAAGTAAAGTTGAGTGAAGTTATCCCCTTTGGTTGAAGAGCCTGATGGTGATATCTTAAGTTCAAACTGCCATTTCTCCAGTCAAGTTTCCATTCTCTATCTCTGCTGTACCCTTAGACAACATTCCTCACTGTCCACAACTCCATTTACTTTGGCATGATCTGCAAAGTAATCAGATCACTGACATTTTCACCAAACCATTAACATGTATATTCCAGACAGCAGAGGAACCAGCACTGATCTGTGTGAAATGCGACTGGAGACAGAGCTGCAATCAGAAAAAGAGCCATCTAGCATTGTCCCTTTATTATGACAAAGGTTCAGCAAAGAAATTAAAGAAAATATGCTTGAATTCAAATAGATTGTGGACTTTATGAGACTTCATTGCTAACTTTAAGGAGTATAGTATTTCAGATTTAGTTACTTAAAAGAGCAACAATCAAGTGAGGCTCTTCCAGGTTGAGACCCCTAAAACAGTCAAGAATTATCAACTGTTCTCAAGAAAATGAGGCATTCTACAAATGTTTATCCTTTCTTAATCATGAATGGAATACAATTAAGAATTTATTAGAATATGGAGTACATGTTTAAAAAAAATGTTTGAAATGAATATTGAGCTTGCAAGTTTTAATACTGTTAACTAATTAGGCCCCAAGATATTGCTTGCCATAACTATTTTTGTGTGGATTTTATTTGCAAGTGTGACAATTACAGTCCATATTCTGGTGACAAATGAGCTTTTTTTTTACAGGCATCAATTTTGTCTGTAGTGCCATTTAATATACTAACAATACCTCCACAGTGTTGGCCATTTATTTAAAAATTCAAGAAAGAATAATTACTAAATATTGGAACTGGTTTACTATTGTCATATATGCTAAAGTACAGTGAAAAGCTTGTACAGATCAGATCATTACACAGTACATTCAGATCAAGCAAGATAAAATAATAGAAACACAGAAACCCTACAGCACAGTACAGGCCCTTCGGCCCACAAAGCTGTGCCGACCATGTCCTTACCTTAGAAATTTCCAAGGGTTACCCATAGCCTTCTATTTTTCTGAGCTCCATGTACCCTATCCAGGAGTCTCTTAAAAGACCCAATCATATCCGCCTCCACCACTGTCACCGGCAGTCCATTCCACGCACTCGCCACTCTCTGCGTTTTTTTTTAAAACTTACCCCTGACGTCTCTTCTGTACCTACTTCCAAGTACCTTAAAACTGTGCCCCCTCGTGCTAGCCATTTCAGCCCTGGGAAAAAGCCTCTGGCTATCCATGCGATCAATGCCTCTTGTCATCTTATACACCTCCATCAAGTCACCTCTCATCCACATCCTTCCTGTAGTGAGGCGATCAGAACTGAGCACAGTACTCCAAGTGGGGTCTGACAAGGGTCCTATATAGCTGCAACATTACCTCTTGGCTTCTAAACTCAGTCCCACGATTAATGAAGGCCAATGCACTGCATGCTTTCTTAACCACAGAGTCAACCTGCGCAGCAGCTTTGAGTGTCCTATGGACTTGGACCCCAAGATCCCTCTGATCCTTCACACTGCCAAGAGTCTTACCATTAATAAGATATTCTGCCAACATATTTGACCTACCAAAATGAACCACCTCACACTTATCTGGTTTGGACTCCATCTGCCACTTCTCAGCCCAGTTTTGCTTCCTGTCAGTGTCCCGCTGTAACCTCTGACAGCCCTCCACACTATCCACAACACCCGCAACCTTTTGTGTCATCAACAGATTTACTAACCCATCCCTCCACTTCCTCATCCAGGTCATTTATAAAAATCACAAATAGTAGGGGTCCCAGAACAGATCCCTGAGGCACACCACTGGTGACCGACCTCCATGCAGAATATGACTCGTCTACAACCACTCTTTGCCTTCTGTGGGCAAGCCAATTCTGGATCCGCAAAGCAATGTCCCCTTGGATCCCATGCCTCCTTAGTTCCTCAATAAGCCTTGCATTGGGTACCTTGTCAAATGCCTTGCTGAAATCCATATACGCTACATCTACTGCTCTATCTCCATCAATGTGCTAAGTCACATCCTCAAAAAATTTAATCATGCTCATAAGGCACGAACTGCCTTTGATAAAGCCATGCTGACTATTCCTAATCATATTATGCCTGTCCAAATGTACAGAAATCCTGTGTCTCAGTATCTTCTGCATCAACTTACCAACCACTGAAGTAAGACCCACTGGTCTATAATTTCCTGGGCGATCTCTACTCCCTTTCTTGAATAATGGAACAACAACCGCAACCCTCCAATCCTTGGGAACCTCTCCCGTCCCCATTGATAATGCAAAGATTATAGCCAGAGGCTCAACAATCTCCTCCCTCGCCTCCCAAAGTAGCCTGGGGTACATCACATCCGGTCCTTTTGATTTATCCAACTTGATGCTTTCCGAAAGCTCCAGTGCATCCTCTTTCTTAATATCTATATGCTCAAGCTTTTCAGTCCACTGTAAGTCATCCCTACAATCGCCAAGATCCTTTTCCTTAGTGAATACTGAAACAAAGTATTCATTAAGTACCTCTGCTATCTCCTCCGGTTCCATACACACTTTCCCACTGTCACACTTGATTGGTCCTATTCTCTCACGTCTTATCCTCTTGTTCTTCACATACTTGTAGAATGCCTTGGAGTTTTCCTTATCCCTATCCGCCAAGGCCTTCTCACAGCCCTTTCTGGCTCCCTAATTTCTTTCTTAAGCTCCTTCCTGCTAGCCTTGTAATCTTCTAGATCTCTATCATTACCTAGTTTTCTGAACCTTTCGTAAGCTCTTCTTCTTGACTAGATTTACAACAGCCTTTGTACACCACGGTTCTTGTACCCTACCATACTTTCCCTGTCTCATTGGAACATACCTATGCAGAACTCCACGCAAATATCCCCTGAACATTTGCCACATTTCTTCAGTACATTTCCCTGAGAACATCTGTTCCCAATTTATGCTTCCAAGTTCCTGCCTGATAGCCTCATATTTCCCCTTACTCCAGTTAAACGCTTTCCTAACTTGTCTGTTGCTATCCCTCTCCAATGCTACGGTAAAGGAAATAGCATTGTGATCACTATCTCCAAAATGCTCTCCCACTGAGAGATCTGATACCTGACCAGGTTCATTTCCCAATACCAGATCAAGTACAGCCTCTCCTCTTGTAGGCTTATCTATCTGTTGTGTCAAGAAACCTTTCTGAACACACCTAACAATCTCCACGCCATCTAAACCACTCGCTCTAGGGACATGCCAGTCGATATTTGGGGAAATTAAAATCTCCCACCACGACAACCCTGTTATCATTATACTTTTCCAGAATCTGTCTTCCTATCTGTTCCTTGATGTCCCTGTTACTATTGGGTGGTCTATAAAAAAAACAACTCCCAGTAGAGTTATTGACCCCTTCCTGTTTCTAACTTCCACCCACAGAGACTCCATAGATAATCCCTCCATGACTTTCTCCTTTTCTGCAGCCATGACACTATCTCTGATCAGCAGTGCCATGCCCCCACCTCTTTTGCCTCCCTCCCTGTCCTTTCTGAAACATCCAAAGCCTGACACTTGAAGTAACCATTCCTGCCCCTGAGGCATCCAAGTCTCTGTAATGGCCACATCATCTTAGCTCCAAGTACTGATCCACGCTCTTAAGCTTATCCAATTTATTCGTAATACTCCTTGCATTAAAATAGACACATCTCAAACTATCGATCTGAGCGTATCCCTTCTCTATCACCTGCCTATCCTCCCCCTCGCACTGTCACCAAGCTTTCTCTATTTGTGAGCCAAATGCCTCTTCCTCTGTCTCTTCAGTTTGGTTCCCACCCCCCAGCAATCCTAGTTTAACCTCTCCCCAATAGCCTTAGCAAACCTCCCT
Organism: Mobula hypostoma; assembly: GCF_963921235.1. Taxonomy (NCBI): domain Eukaryota; kingdom Metazoa; phylum Chordata; class Chondrichthyes; order Myliobatiformes; family Myliobatidae; genus Mobula; species Mobula hypostoma. Next base: position 63,230,936 of record NC_086103.1, on the reverse strand, counting down.
GCCAGGATATTGGTCCCCCTGGGATTCAAGTGCAACTCATCCTTTTTGTACAGATCACTCCTGCCCCAAAAGATGTCCCAATGATCCAGAAATCTGAATCCCTGCCCCCTGCTCCAATCCCTCATATAATGTAGAATTTATCCTCCAATAGCATAGAATAAAGCATAATAGCTGCAGAGAAAGTGCAATCCGTGGGTAAGGGGTTGGAAACTAGTTTTCCCATTCTATCGAAACAAACATGTATATACTTTGGACTTCTCAGTTTAATACTATTATGGGAGCTTGTTCGTATATGGGGTTTTCTTTAAGTCGGGCATTCATAACTCGAGTGCAGCCTGTGTGTATCACAAGGGAAATCTGAACATAAATTTTGCAAGCCTTGCATTCAGATTTTATAACAGTACGTGTTGCCTTTGCACATAATACAAACACCCATCTTTATACTGGACATGCCCTGAAATGAAATTTGTATTGATCAGCTGCCATGTCATGGACGATATTCATTATCATTTGATTAAGTGCCAAATTTTTCTGTCTATTTCCTACTTGGATTCTGAGCTCCAAGTCCTGAGCTAGCATTAAATATATTAAATGATTAGTACTGTACTTTAAGTTCTCTGCTCTCCCATGTAGATAGCACTGAGAAGACACCACCTCACTCTATTCTAAAAAGTAGCCTGTTTAAAGGTATTTCTTGTTTTTGCTAATATGAATTTAATGTAGAAAATGTCCAGAAAGCATAGAAAAGTGAGAGTTTTAAGAGAGCAGTGACTGATGTGGTAACTTGAAGATGGACAACATCGAGCAGGAAGGTTTTGGGGGATCAGTTAGAAATGAAGTTAAGGTGGCTAGTGACAATTGTCAGTTGCATAACGTTTGGTGGGAGTACACAAAATTGGAAGACTGATCATTACAGGACAAGATGTAAGACTGTTGGAATTTGTAGAAGTAATCATGGCAGTATTTAAGATACCTAATGAGCAATTTGAATTAAAAACAGGAGAGAAAATAATGCTTTGAGGAAAGAGTTCTAAGACTAACTATAATAGTGAAGAAATTGAATGGAAGTATCAAAAGTCTGGATGAAGTCTTCAAAATTAGGAGCTAGAGCAAGTAAAATTGTAGTTCTCTTGATGCACCTTGTGATATAGTTGTACTTTGTGTTTTGTTAGTGCTTAAGTGAGAATTGAGTAGCCTAGTGTTAAATAGGAATATCTACAAGCAGGAAATGGATTTTTTTTTAAAGGTTGGGGAGGGGAGGGAGCAAAACTGGTGTGACTAGGGATTGGGAATAGTGGTTGGAATACTGGAGCTGCAAAAAAGAACAAGAAATTGTGCATGAATGGTCTCAGTCTTTGAAATTCATCTGAACTGATGATTTAAGAAGTTACAATGGAGTAAGCGGGAAATGAAATTGAACAAATTTAATTGTGTCAAAAGCAGTTGCAGATTATCTTAACCCTCTGGATCCTCCTGAAGTGGTGCAAACTAGGGAAATTAATAGGTGGGCTAAAGTATTGCTTTGAAAGGGAATTGATGGACAAGATGTAGTTGGGGCAGGATGAGGGGTAAGTTTCAGATGTTAGATTGGCGGAGATAGCAACAATCAAGTTAGATATTTGAAACTACAAATGGCCCAACCTGCGTCTAGATGTAATCAGATTCAGGGAATAGACTGAATGGCAGTAGAACAAGTATGTGGATTTGTAAACCAGAGAATTAGCTAAAGCAATAAGAGCCAACAAAAGTATCATGCATTGAATTACACACATGTTGTGAAACTTGCTATGTCAGTACATTATTTTTCCCCTCGAAATGAACAGGTGTTTAATTTTCAGCTCTCAGTCCATATTATATGAGCAGGAATGGGGTGCTGGGACCCATGACTTAATATCTCAATATCACACGTTCACCAGCTACAGAGTGGTGAACCCTCGTGATTCATTTGTCTGTTACCATAAGCTGGAAGAACACCATTGACTTGTGACAAATACAGAGATGAGTAATTTTGGGTTTGACATAAGCACTGAAGTTATTTTTACCTAGACTGAGGTTGCTCATTTGATATTTAATCAGTGTACGTCTATGCTGACTGCAGTTTGATTGCTTTTTGAAAAGCAACCAGTAGACCATATCAAGATGAAACAGTTTCAAATTTAACCATAATAAATTGATTTTTTTATTGGTAATAATAACTACTTGGGCAATGAAATAAAAAAACTCAACACCTTCTCAGTGTATTGTTAACTTTAACTTTATTTTTAGTTCCAAATCAAATTAATCCATTTGATTTTTCTTCTGAGAGTTGTCATAAATCAGTGATTTGTTTTTAAAATAATGTTTGATATATTGATAACAAAAACAAGTAATGCATTGACTGATTTGTAAATGTAGTCTCTCAGTGGCATGATTGTATTTCATTTCCAATTAGTTCTTTTTAACTTTTCATATACCAAAACTATAACTTATGAAGATGCACATTTAATCTATTAATTCCTCAGTTGAATTAACCAAGGTAAATTATGTAGATCAGTTTGTTAAAAGCAGTGTTGTTGTCCTTGATATTTTAATTAAATCATGGTTCAGTAATTACATGTAAAAAGATGAGAAAATAAGACTACTGTACTCTTGAAGAAATATACACAAAAAAGTCCAGAATATGCTAGTATTTTATATTTTAAAAAATGGCTTTGTATGCTATCCCAATGAATTGATGTAGAGTTTTTATTTCACGTAAAGCAGGGGTGTCAAATTACTGGCCTGCGGGATGATTTGGTTGGGGGGGGGGGAGAAAAGTATATTCACGACCATTTATTATATATCTGTACGGCAGCAGCTCTCTCCCACCGCTGTCTGTGCCGCCTGCTGCACCGGCAGCTTGTTGTGTGTACTTAGAAAACAATAGGGGGCAGTTAACCACCCGCTGTGCATAAGCACCTGCCACCCTGCACTGAAGACCACTAGGGCTCCACTTACGTCATCAGACACAGTATAAACACACAGAGTACTCAGGTAAGTAACACCTGTAGCAAGACTGAGACTGTTTGCTGCTGTGGTTCAAAATGCTTTCCAAGAAAAGTTGATATCGAAGGTCGGATATTCAACGATAATTGGAAAGATCGTTTTTTCTTCTGAGGTCAACGGCAAACCTGTGTGTCTGATATGCTCGCAACAAGTGGCTGTGGCAAAAGAGTACAGTATCAAACGACACTATGGGATGTCACATGGAGAAAAATATGACAAGTACGCAGGACGGTTCAGAACGCAAAAGGTAAACGAGCTTGAAACAGCTCTGAATAAACAGCAATCAGTGTTCACCAAAAGTCGAGAGACTTGTGATGGAGCTGTCAGGGCCAGCTATATTATTGCGAACAAAATAGCTGCTGCGTTGAAGCCATACTCAAGAGGGGGAATTCATCAAAGCATGCATGCTGATGGCGGCTGAGCTGGTGTGCCCTGAGAAGAGACAGGCTTTTGGTAATATCAGCTTGTCAAGAAATACTGTGGCAGAGAGAATCGGGGACCTTGCAGGAGATTTGAACAGTCAACTAAAAGACAAAGTGAAGTCATTTATTGCCTTCTCTATTGCAATTGATGAGAGCACCAACGTGACTGATGTAGCTCAATTGGGAATATTTATTCGTGGTGTTGATGCATCTGTGACCGTCACCGAGGAGTTTGTGGAGATGGTGCCCATGACAAACACCACAACAGCGAACGACGTTTTCTCCAGCCTCATCGAGGCCTTGGACAGACTGGGGGTTGACTGGAGTCACGCTGTCAGCGTGGCAACAGACGGCGCACCGCCCATGGTCGGGAAAAAGGCAGGTGTTGTTGTGAAACTCCAAGAGAAAGTTCAGACGGAGAATCCAGAGCAGGAATTCTGGAATTTTCATTGTATAATACACCAAGAGGCGTTATGTAGCAGGAGCCTGAAAATAGACAATGTCATGGATGTAGTAATCAAAACAGTTAATTTTATTAGAGCCAAGGGACTCAACCATTGGCAATTTGACACTCTTTTGTCTGAAAGTAATATCGGACACGGCCTGCCCTACCACACTGAAGTCCACTGGTTGAGCAGAGGGGTTGTGCTCAAACGTTTTTTTCAATTATGCGCGGAAATTGGACTACTCATGAACGAGAAAGGGAAGCCAGTGGCAGAGTTGGATTACCCAGACTGGCTTCATAATCTTGCATTTTTGGTGGATACAACAGAGCACTTAAATGTGCTTAATGTTAACATGCAAGGCCGCAACAAAATTGTTTCGGAATACTACGACAGCATTCGTGCCTTTCAAATTAAATTAGGCTTGTGGGAGATGCAACTATCCCGGAGCAACCCAGCTCATTTCCCCTCTTTGCGGTCTGTGCGTGTCGCTCATGGGAATAGTGACAACATGGACAGGTACGAGGACAAAATATCACGACTGAAGAGTGAGTTTCAGAATCGTTTCCAAGTATTCACTCAGCTCGAGAAGGAATTCTCACTATTTTGCTCGCCGTTTGCCATCAACGCAGCATCAGTTGTGCCAGAGGAATTCCAAATGGAACTAATTGAAATTCAGTGTAACTCGGCTTTGAAATATAAATTTGAGACTGTGGGTCTAGACTCATTCTATCAATACTTGGGACTGATGTACCCCAAGATGACAGACTTTGCCTCAAAGATCCTTTGCATGTTTGGGACAACAGATCTCTGTGAGCAGGCGTTCTCCATAATGAACATTAACAAATCCAAACTGCACTCACAGCTGACACACAGACTTCTAAATGACATGAAAATCACAACTGCCCAGAAACTGGTCCCTGATGTTGACAGGCTGGTTAAAGCCAAGAGATGTCAGGTGTCTGGAAGCAGCAAGTGAAAAATGAGTGACACTGTTCAATGCACTGCGACGTGTAAGCAAAATATATTATGAAATATTGAATAGGTTTGCTACCATGGTTCTGGAGGGTTTAAACTAATTTGCAAGGGGGATGGAATCCGGAGTGATAGAGCAGTGAAAGAAGTGCATGGAGTAAAGCCAGATCTAACACAGAGAGGCTTTGAGGAAAGAGAAGCAGAATAAAGGGTGTTAAGGTAGGAATGTAGAAGGACTAAAGTGTGTAAAGATGCAAGAAGCATCAGGAACAAAGGTGATGAACTGAGAGCTTGGATACATACATGGAATTATGATGTAGTGGCCATTACAGAGACTTGGCTGGCACCAGGGCAGGAATGGATTCTCAATATTCCTGGATTTCAGTGCTTTAAAAGGGATAGAGAGGGGGAAAAAGAGGAGGAGGGGTGGCATTACTGGTCAGGGATACTAATACAGCTATAGAAAGGGTGGGTAACGTACCAGGATCCTCTTTTGAGTCAGTATGGGTGGAAGTCAGGAACAGGAAGGGAGCAGTTACTTTATTGGGAGTACTCTATAGGCCCCCTGGTAGCAGCAGAGATACCGAGGAGCAGATTGGGAGGCAGATTTTGGAAAGGTGCGAAAATAACAGGGTGGTTATCATAGGTGACTTTAACTTCCCTAATATTGATTGGCACCTGATTAGTTCCAAAGGTTTGGACGGGGCAAAGTTTAAGTATGTCCAGGATGGATTCCTGTCACAGTATGTTGACAGGCTGACTAGGGGGATTGCCATACTAGATCTAGTATTAGGTAACGAACAGGGTCAGGTCACAGATCTCTCAGTGGGTGAACATCTGGGGGACAGTGACCACCACTCCCTGGCCTTCAGCATTATCATGGAAAAGGATAGAGTTAGGACAGGAAAATTTTTAATTGGGGAAGGGCAAATTATGAGGCTATAAGGCTAGAACTTATGGGTGTGAAGTGGGATGATGTTTTTGCAGGGAAATGTACTACGGACATGTGGTTGATGTTTAGAGATCTCTTGCAGGACGTTAGGGATAAATTTGTCCCTGTGAGGAAGATACAAGAATGGTAGGGTGAAGGAACCATGGGTGACAAGTGAGGTGGAAGAAGGCAGCGTACATGAAGTTTAGGAAGCAAGGATCAGGTGGGTCTATTGAGGAATATAGGGAAGCAAGAAGGGGCTGAGAAGAGCAAGAAGGGGGCATGAGAAGGCCTTGGTGAGTTGGGTAAAGGAAAACCCCAAGGCATTCTTCAGTGATGTGAAGAACAAAAGGATGACAAGAGTGAAGGTAGGACCGATTAGAGATAAAGGTGGGAAGATGTGCCTGGAGGCTGTGAAAGTGAGCGAGGTTCTCAATGAATACTTCTCTTCGGTATTCACCACTGAGAGGGAACTTGGTGACGGCAAGGACAATATGAGTGAGGTTGATGTTCTGGAGCATGTTGATATTAAGGGAGAGGAGGTGTTGGAGTTATTAAAATACATTAGGACGGACAAGTCCCTGGGACCTGATGGAATATTCCCCAGGCTGCTCCACGAGGCAAGGGAAGAGATTGTTGAGCCTCTGGCTAGGATCTTTATGTCCTTGTTGTCTACAGGAATGGTACCGGAGGATTGGAGGGAGGCGAATGTTGTCCCCTTGTTCAAAAAAGGTAGTAGGGATAGTCCGGGTAATTATAGACCAGTGAGCCTTACGTTTGTGGTGGGAAAGCTGTTGGAAAAGATTCTTAGAGATAGGATCTATGGGCATTTAGAGAATCATGGTCTGATCAGGGACAGTCAGCATGGCTTTGTGAAGGGCAGATCATGTCTAACAAGCCTGATAAAGTTCTTTGAGGAGGTGACCAGGTATATAGATAAGGGTAGTGCAGTGGATGTGATCTATATGGATTTTAGTAAGGCATTTGACAAGGTTTCACACGGTAAGCTTATTCAGAAAGTCAGAAGGCATGGGATCCAGGGAAGCTTGGCCAGGTGGATTCAGAATTGGCTTGCCTGCAGAAAGCAGAGGGTTGTGGTGGAGGGAGTACATTCGGATTGGAGGGTTGTGACTAGTGGTGTTCCACAAGGATGGGTTCTGGGACCTCTGCTTTTTGTGATTTTTATTAACGACCTGGATGTGGGGGTAGAAGGGTGGGTTGGCAAGTTTGCAGACGACACAAAGGTTGGTGGTGTTGTAGATAGTGTAGAGGATTGTCAAAGATTGCAGAGAGACATTGATAGGTTGCAGAAGTGGGCTAAGAAGTGGCAGATGGAGTTCAACCCGGAGAAGTGTGAGGTGGTACACTTTGGAAGGATTTACTTTGTACTCTGCCTTGAAGTAAATGGCAGGATACTTGGTAGTGTGGAGGAGCAGAGGGATCTGGGGGTACATGTCCACAGATCCCTGAAAGTTGCCTCACGGGTGGATAGGATAGTTAAGAAAGCTTATGGGGTGTTAGCTTTCATAAGTCGAGGGATAGAGTTTAAGAGTCGCGAGGTAATAATGCAGCTCTATCAAACTCTGGTTAGGCCACATTTGGAGTACTGTGTCCAGTTCTGGTCGCCTCACTATAGGAAGGATGTGGAAGCATTGGAAAGGGTACAGAGGAGCTTCACCAGGATGCTGCCTGGTTTGGATTATGATCAGAGATTAAGGGAGCTAGGGCTTTACTCTTTGGCGAGAAGGAGGATGAGAGGAGACATGATAGAGGTATAGAAGATATTAGGAGGAATAGATAGAGTGGATAGCCAGCACCTCCTCCCCAGGGCACCACTGCTCAGTACAAGAGGACATGGCTTTACGGTAACAGGTGGGAAGTTCAAGGGGGATATTAGAGGAAGGTTTTTACTCAGAGAGTGGTTGGTGCATGGAATGCATTGCCTGAGTCGCGGGTGGAGGCAGATACACTAGTGAAATTTAAGAGACTACTAGACAGGTATATGAAGGAACTTAAATGGGGGGTTATATGGGAGCAGGGTTTGAAGGTTGGCACAACAATGTGGGCCGAAGGGCCTGTACTGTGCTGTGCTATGTTCTATGAGTGTCATAATATTGTGATTCATTCATTTTCTGACTCCTATTATTGTAAAGGTGATCACTTCAATAAAAATTAGAGGCTAACTCTGTTCATTGAGTTTGATTGCTAGAAGCAGGCTAATAAAAATCAGGTGCAGTTGTGTAGCCTACATTTACAATTTGTTTTGTTAAGTCTACATTTGTTTCTGCTAATGTTGGATTTCAAATGGCTTTTATTAATGGAAAAGCTGTGGCTCCCAAAACAATCTTAGCCAAAATAGCATAGTTTTTTTTCTCTCTCTCATCACAACTTTCCTGTAGCCTACTATTGTAAGTTAATACCAATCATAAAAATAATGCTTGCTAGGCAGTCTTCTTCATAAGAAATTAAATTCATTAAGTGAAACACCTTGTAGTTATAGCAGAGTCTGAGACACATGAGAGCAGGTTGAAAAAACGAAGGCAACGAAAGCTGTGGGAGCATGCGCACTTGGATTCGTGTGTGCACAACTGATCTGGCCCGCATGAAGTCGCATTTTGCCCAATCTGGCTCGTGACCTAAAATGAGTTTGACACCACTGACGTAAAGGCTATGTGGCATTTAGTAAGAGTGCAATCTGAAGAACTGTTTGAGAATGGTATTTTTGCTTTCATTTAATTTCAAACATACTTACATTCTTTAAAAAAAATGCTCCATACCGCCTCTTTCGTTTCCTAAATATTAGCTTAAGAAATGGAAGTGTAAGCTTGCCTACTTCAGAGAAGTGCTACAGTATACACTTGCAGATTTATATTTTAAATTCATATCATTAAGATCTTGAATTGTTCCATGTTACAACTCCTGTATTTACTAAGACTTCATTCTTGATGTCATCGGCTGTTTGAGATTTAAGTGATTTCTGTGTTTTCCACTGTTTTGCAACACAGTACACTGCTTGCTGTAGAGAATTAATGGCTGAACCTCTACACTTCACATGTTTATATCAGACATTTTAATGACTGTAGCTTCACATCATCAGAGGTTGTATTAAATTGATCTCAGCAAATCAGATCTACAATAACTGATGCAAACCAGGTACTTAACTGTGTAGTAGGAACAGCTCAGATGAATCCATTGTCTGTTTCTAGAAATCGTATGTATTCAGTGCAAAACATTCCTAATCAAAAATGTACATCCAAATACCCCAGGTGATATGCTAGTGGAGCAATTAATGCTGTGTCCCTCTTGGTTCCAGGGACTTGAATTCAGTCCTGACTTTGAGTGCATTCTGTCTGGAACAGCTGTTTTCCAGATGATCATATTGGTTTCTCTGGGTGCTCCAATTTCCTCTAACATCACAAAGATTAAATAGCTAAGTTAATTAGCTGTTTTAAATTGCCCCTAGTGCAGGCAAGCCCAAAGTGATTGGGGGTGGGGAGGGGGCATAGTTAATGGGCATGAGAATGAAACGTTGCAGAATGACATGAAATTGCTCTGCTGGAAGCTTTTGCAGACAGTGGGCTGAATGATAGCTTCATTAAAGATAAAAGAAAAGGCAAAAACAATTCATGGATATATTCATTCCCTCCCATTTGCAAATTCTAGATAAATATTTTTTTAAGACTTTTGACCTTTTCAGCTTCTAGATCTGAGGTTATTGTAATGAGGATTTTCATTATCTTTCCTAATAAAATCCTGAGGTTGCATCTGTTTGAAATTCCCCCATCCTCCTCTATGTTTGGGCCTTGCCCTTCTGTTTTAAGCGGCTTGAACTTGATCTTTTGCTGAATCTGATCTGTTATGAGTATCATAAAACAATTAAAGGAAATAGTTAATTTATTCAGTAATATGTCTACGTATGTCAGGTTTACCACATTGACTTCTAGTGAGATTATGAAAATAAAATTTTTACTGCAGGGGGCTGGGAACAAGAGCAGTGGGTTTCTGAGTAGAAGGATATAGGGGAAAGTGGAGCTTGGATCAAGTAAAGCTGAAATGAAGAGCAGGCAAGTCAAGTTACGGTAGCATAGTAGTTAACACAACACTATTACAGTTCAGCACACTCTGGAGTTTGGAGTTGAACTCTGGCACCAGCGCCATCTGTAAGGAGCTTGTATGTTCTCCCTGTAGCTGCGTTGGTTTCCTCTAGGTGCTCTGGATTCCTCCCACAATCCAGAGACACACCAGTTAGGTTAACTGGCCATTGTAAATTGTTGTGTGATTAGGCTAGTGTTAAATAGGTGGGTTGCTAGGTGATGCAACTTGAGGGTTAGAGGGGCCTGTCCTGCACAGTATCTCTAAATAAAATAAATAATGTTTAATGAACAAGGTGGGACTGATAGAAGTGTGATCATTTCAATAGGAGTATTACAGATAGGGCACTTAGAAGCTTTTGTTCATTCATGGAACTACAGTGTTGTAAACATTACAAATACTTTATTGAGGAAAAGGGCATGATACATTCCAGGATTGGGGTGTTTCAGATATTGGAGGGAAAGGAGATGGGGGAATTGCAGTATTGATCAGGGAGGATGTCACAGCAGCAATTGGAGAGGCATCCTGCAGTGCTCATCTCATTTCGTAAAGAAGTGTGGTAGACCTCAGGAATAAAAAAAGATGCCATCATCATGAGGAAATTATACTATTCTTAATGGCCAGCAGGAGAGAGGAAAGAGTTGTCAACAGATTATGGAGGACAGAATAGTTGTAGTGGGTGTCTTCAATTTCCACAACATTGACTAGGACTCTTTACGACACAGGTTTGGAATAGGGCATAGTTTGTTGCGTGCATTAGGAGGATTTCTTAACAAAAGAACCACATATAACATTTAGGAATCTGAAATCAGACAAAGCCTGTGAAGGAAAAGAAGGAACCAGGAGAGAGATTGAAAATATGACTGAATGGTGCCACAACAACCTCTTATTCAATGTCTGTAAAACTAAGGAGTGGATTATTGACTTCGGGAAGAGGTAATCGGGTGTCCATGAGCTATTCCTCATCAGAGGTGAAGAGGGTCAGCAACTTCAGATTCCTTATTTCGGAGGATCTATCCTGGGCCCAGCACACAAGTACAATGAAGAAGAAAGCACGGCAGCACCTCTACTTTCCTAGGAGTTTGCAAAGATTTGGCATGACATTTAAAATTTTGACAAACTTTTATAGATGTGTTGTGGAGAGTATATTGATTGGTTGCATCACAAAAAGTAGTGCATATCGAGTAAAGGTCTCCCCCACCATTGAGCACATCTACACAGTGTTGTTGCAGGAAAGCGTCGGGGTCCTCCACCACCCAGGTCATGCTCTCTGCTCACTGAAGCTCTCAGGAAGAAGGTACAGGAGCCTCAGGTCTCACCACCACCAGATTACCCCTCAACCATCAGGCCCTTGAACTAAAAGGGATAACTTCACTGAACTTCCCTTGCCCCATCGCTGAAATGTTCCCACTACCTATGGACTCACTTTCAAGGACTCTTCATTTCATGTTCTCAATATTTATTGCTTATTTACTTACTATTTCTTTTGGTATTTATAAAGTTTGTTGCCTTTTGCACAATGATTGAACTCCCAGTTCGTGTGGTTTTTCATTGATTCTATTATGGTTATACTTCTGTAGTGGATTTGAGTATGCCCACAAGAAAATGAATCTCAGGATAGTATATAGTAACATGTATGTGATAATAAATTTACTTTGAACTTTGAGAGAACTTGGCAGAGAGTCAGGAAAGATCAGGAGGGGCTGTGAAGTGTCCTTAGCAAGTAGGGTGTAAAGACATTTAGTACATATATTAAAAGCAAGAATGTACCTCAAGAGGCAGAAACACTGAAGGACAAAGGAAGGAATTTACGTTTAAAGTCAGGGGAAGTGGGTGGGTTATTAAATGAGTACTTTGCATCTGTAATTACTGGGAGAAGGGCATGAATATAGTGAGATTGATGGGGAAAGATTATGTTCATATTTTAGGCCATATTGATGTCAAGAAGGAGATGGTGTTGGAGCACATTTAAAAACATCAGGTTAGATAAGTTCCAAAGGCCTAATTAGATTCATCCCAAGTTATTAAGAGATGAGATTTGCTGGGGCCTTAAGGCATAACTTTTTATCATCTTTAGTCAGAGGACTGAAGAGCAGCCAAAGATGTTCCTCTTTAAGACGAGCAATGGAAACGAAACAGGAAATTATAGGCCGGCAAACCTCTATCAGTGTTGGAGAAATTATTGAAAAAGATACTTATGGATAGAATCTATTCTCATCTAGAAAAGCATGGCTTTGTGCAGAGGATATGTTTACATTTTTTTAAGGAAGTGACAAAGATGATTGAGGGTAGGTAGGACAAATCTGTAAGTCAGTTTAGAATTTTGAAGAAATAGATCCGGTAGTAACATTGTTGTAGCAGAGTATCCATATATATAGTAAATACTATGGTTTATGTAAGCAAATTTCATATTATAAGTGTACGACAACCAGTATTGCCAGTCAGTTTGAAGCATTGGTGTAGAGAAATTGGGTTAATTTCCTGATGAGCAGTTTTTTTGTGGCATTTTGTAAAATAAAGACACACGGTATCCTAATTTTTTTTTGGAAATGAGTTGTCGATGAAATCTCAGATAATTTAAACTTCAAAACTGTGAGAATGATCTGACATAGAAGAACTATAAAATGGAGTTAAAAATATCCAAAAACATGACATAATTAGAACTAGAGTTGTGAAGGAAAGTAGGCTTATTTATTGGTCTTGGCTGTATTAGACATGAGCAGTTATACTTTTTGTAAATAGAAATCCATTAAGCAAAAAAAGTTGCATTCCTGATTGAGATACTTGTTTTTTAAATTTCTTTACAGAATCTCATTCCTTGGTATCATCCATCTGAGGAACAAATATAATCAGATTATAGATATTGATCTTTGTTTATCTTCAGTGGTGATAACAATGTACATCTGGTGAAATTTTAACCTTTTAAAATACAATGCTTTTTTATATAAATCAATACTGTATTTGCCCAAAATAATTCTGCTTCCAGCAAAAGCAGAAATCCTGAATGCACCTGCATTCAATTTTATGTTTGTTCTTGTTCTGTATATTAGGACTAGAAATCTTCAATTGTCTTTATTTGTAAATGCTAAGGGGTAAATTTATATGCAGTATGTCATACTCTCAGTGAGGAGACATGTTTAAATTAGGGTCAACCAAAGAGAGAACTCCAGTATAATAGCATCAAATCATCAAGCTTCAATCATTACACTGGTGAATTTTATCTGTAATTTATGCTTACTATGACTTTTTTTTCTCAAGAATTATACTGGAGCAGCTATTTCATGTTGAGTTGAGATAAAATAAAATTTCTTCTTTACATTGGTATTGAAAATTAATTGCAATTTTATCAATTTTTGTAAATAGAAATCCATTAACCAAGAAGGTTGCACTTTTGATTGAGGTATTTGTTTTTGCCCATTTTTGTGTCGTTTTAGAGACGCAAAATCTTTTTTTATTGGATGTTCGTCTATTCCTGTTTTCATCCACTTGTAACTCGTTTCCTTCATACTTGGAGTTTCATTCGTTCATTATGTGCTGTGTCATATGACATGAGTGTTCATGGTCTTTCCGTGACCATGATTGTTCTTGGCAATTTTTTCTATAGAAGTGGCTTGCCTTTGCCACCTTCTGGGCAGTGTTTTTTATAAAACTGGTGACCCCAGCCATTATCAATACTCTTAAGAAGATTGTCTGCTTGGTGTCAGTGGCCACATAACCAGGATATGATATAAACTCACTGCTCATACGATCATCCACCACCTGCTCCCGTAGCTTCATGTGACCCAGATTTTGGGGGGGGGGGGCTGGGGTTTAAGCAGGTGCTACACATTGCAGGCTAGTGGAGGGAGGGAGGGCCTTACACTTCCTTTGGTAGAGACGTATCTCCACTCCACCATCTCCTTTGCAGTATTCCATTCTTAAAAACTTGATAAAATGTGTGGTGTCAGATTGAAAGACCTATATTAAGACAGCAGTAAGACACTTTCAAGGTAAAATAGGCTGCAGATGCTGGAATCTAGAACAAAAACAGAAAACCTGAAAGAACTCATTTGGTCATTCAGCATCTGTGGAGGCAGAAAGTGTTTTGTCAGTATTTTAGATTGAGACCCTGCATCAGGACTGAGAGGGAACAGGAACGATTGCTAGGATTTAGCTGTGACCAGCAGTTGGATAAAGGCTGGTAGGTGATTGAGGGGGATTCTAATGGAGTTTAGTGGGGGCAGAGGTGATGGTTAGATAGAAGCAGGTGTGGTTGAGAGGATAGGAAGACTGAACAATAGGAGAAGGAAACTAGCTAGATACGAGTGTTAGTCACTGTAAGTGTACGCACGCACATACAGACACCCACCCCTGCCCATTAACTCCTCCCCATATTCAGCCCCTTCACTCTCATTATCTAGTTCAACGTGCCCATCTCAACAACTTATGCCTTTTGCCTCCTTGGGTGTTGGTTGACCTGAGTTTAACTGTTTTGCTTTTGTTCTGTGTCTTTGTTCTAAAGGGGATTATTTACTTATTTCAATATTCGGTGATGTAAAAATAACTTCTGTTATAATTTTCAAGAATGATGTATTCCTAACATATTCATTTAAATCAGATATTTTTAAGAGATTTCATGCCATTCATGTTGCCTATGATGATGTGTTTAACTTAGCCAGACAACTCTAGGACTGAGTTAATTATTTCACCAGAAAGTTTTAGTTATGAACATTTTTCTCCTGCTATAGACTCAAAAGGTAGTGCACAAAATCTGATCTAGAAAAAACAAAACCTACATCAGCTAAAGACAAGATAGACAGTAAGTAGCCTGGTAGGCATAAGAAAGGGTGAGAATTAGAGCTGTACCTTAATCAGATGATGGAATAACTTGTAAAGGTGGTGAAAAACCTCATTTGAGGCCAAGGTTTTCATTGGAGGCCTTGGTGGGTTTTAGGATAAGCAGCCGCCTCAGGTTTTAATGAATGAGCCTAAAGCAGTACCAGAGGTGAAGTTGGGGGAGGAGCAATCAAAGCCTAAATAGGGACTTAACCTGACACAAGTCTGACACCTCTTTTGCAACACAAAACATGGTTGTTCCAAGGATTGCTTATTCTAAGGTTTTATGAAAATGTTTCACACCACCGTATGTATCAATAGCTCCGAAATTATGTTAGGATGTAAGAAGGGCTTGCGCCCATTTGAACTTCTGAAGTGATACAAGATATCCTTGAAATAGTCTTTATTGCATATCTGAAAAAATATCAATTCTCAGTTTCGCAATACTGAAAAAGTGCTTAGCTTAGCAATGAATAAAGGTTTATCTATCTAGGAATGTTCAATTAATGCATTTCAGTTTCTTCACACAACAAAACTGAATAATTGTTTTCACTTTACTAGAGTAGGAAGAAATGGCAGCAGTTCTGACTGTCTGTGATTGTAGAGCAGGGAGTAGTTTGAAGTAAGTGGTTGTGGTTCAGTGATTTCTGCTGCTTCATTCTCCCCACCACAGGTGTTCAAGCAACCCTCACTCCCTGCTGCTGTGCCATTTTCATCTTTAGCACATACTCAATAGCCTGTCCACCTGTTTAAGCTCAGTTGAGTCAAGTGCATTTGCTGCAAGTTCTTTAACTTTCCTCAATGTGTGCACTGGCATGGCTCCTGTGAGATTTTCATTTTATGGCCGTGAGATTCCAAAATATTAAAAACAGTCCATGGGAAACTTAGCCACTCATTAAGACTTGGCATGTATATAGTGCTAAGAGACATGTTTTTAGTAAGTTAATTTGTGAAGTTTTTAAAAGTTAGTTTACACTAAAATTGAAGTAAATTATAGACTTAATGGATCTGAACTTTATCAAAATTGTAATTGCTGTTACTACAACATGTTATATGGGTACTTGGTGTTTAAAAATGTACCATATCTCTTCATTCCTTCAAGCCAGTATTCAGTAAAGTTACTGGTCTGAGATATTGGCATCAAATCTCAATGAGCAATTTAATATTTGCTCATTTCTTCCAATTTTTTTAAAAAAGTTTGTTATCCTTTAAATCACATGCCACCGGGTTTGTAGTTTACTAATCGTATTTGGTTAACTACCAAACAGGAACATTAGCAAGACTTGATAGAAAATCTTTAGTCATCATTTTCAACACACTTCACATCATCATTTTTGTTTATTTTAAGCACACTACTCTATAACAAGTGGAAAGCAATTTTTTATTCCATCACACCATCTTCAGTGTGAGAAAGTGCTTTAAATTATTGCGTTTAATATATTGATCTTTACCTAGGCATGTCAGATGATTGTTGTTTCTGCATTCAGCCATTCCTGGCCAGGTTACACACATCTCTCACATTGCTACATTACTTGGTGTATATGTGAATCTAACATGACTTGCATAGCTAACTCCAGAGAGCTGACATTATGCTTTTCCTTTTAGAAGGCCCAGCCAACATTTTCCTTTCAATATGTATAGAATTTAATGGCTGACCTTTATATTTCAAAAGTGTGTGTATGTATGTGTATATATATATATATATATATATATATATATATATATATATAGCATTTTCAGTATTTACTTGCCCTATATTTATATAAACTTACTCAAATTGTCATATAAAGCCTATCTTACATTAATGTTCTTCGCTGGTGTGTCTTCAGACCCATAGGAATATCTTCTAAAATAGTTCATCAAGCCAATTTATTTAAGGGGCAATTAGTCGCAAGCAAAATTGTTCATCCCTAAAAACAAAGTGATTGAATCTGAAATGTGTTTGGTCCTTGTCTTCAGAGGCTGCATTTGTCTTTTTAAAAACGGGAAAACTAGTAAATGGCCTTTTTTGTGTGTGTGTAGTGGCTGAATTGTGATCATTGGTAAACATTTTCATCTTGTATTCATTTCACAACTACACTAGGTCACAATCTTACCCAGAATTCGTGGATACATTTTGGTTGTGATTATCAGCATGAAAACAAACTGATTTATTTCAATTTAGTGACACAGTGATACAGCTAGCAGAGCTGCCTCCTCATAGCACTACTGGCCTAAGCTCAATTCTATGGAGGCGAATGGACACTCAGTGTTCCATAAATGCTGACTGACCAGCTAAGTGCCTCCAGCTTTTCATGCATTGCTCCAGATTCCAGCATTTGTTGTATCCTGTGGTCCCAGGTTTGACTCTGATCTCCATTGCTGTCTGTTTAGAATTAGCTCATTTTTCCTGTCACTGCATTATTTCTTATGGCTACTTCAGATTTCTCCACATCCCAGCGCCGTGTGGCTTGGTAGATTGGACATGCTACCTTGTTCCTAGAGCATGGTGGAGCAGTAGAACTTGGGGGTATGGTGGCAGTAGGTTGCTTTGAAGGAAATCTTGGGAAAATAAAATAAGATAAATGTAACTCAGTATTTCATGGTTGGCACATACAATGTAGGCCAAAGGGCCTATTTCTGTGCTGTATGACTCTAGTTTTTTGATCTAATTGCAGTACCTGCACATTCCAACCCCAATGATAAGCAGAATATGATTAACTAAACTGGCATAAGTATGTATCAGACAGATAAATGGTTTTTGTTTTCCACTTGATGATCAATTTCTCTATTAAGCCATACAAAAACGTGTTCTTACTTTTGGAAATGAAACTTAACATCTGTTATATCCTTATTTTTAGGTTAAAAATAAAGCAATTCCACAATTCGCTGAGAAAATTCCTGCTTGATCATAAGGAAGAACGACTCGGGGGGTAAAATCTGAGGTGCTTTTTTTTGCAAGTCAAGGTGTAGATTATACACCAGAATAGAAGAACAAATCAAGTTTCACAAGAAACGGTCTTTTTATTTTTCCAGTGCAATTAATCTTGGTTATTTTTCAAGGGAAAAATGATGCATGGTATCCTGGGTTTTGAGAAAACAAAATCAATGCAAGATAATTCTCTTCAAGCACCAGCTCATTCAAGTTCTGTTTCTTCTGACTCCAGTGAAGCTGAAAACTACTTGTATGAAAATCCTGAGGAAATTAAAACTTCCAAAGTTCCACAAACCCAATGCAAGAGATGGGTGACAGATAGAAAACAAACACATAAAGAAAGTCATGTTAGATCAAACCTGTGCTCTGTTGATAAACCCTCATTAAGAAAGAATACAAGCAAAGTCACCGGGTTGAACAAACAACGACATAATAAAAGATGGAAAAAGTCTTCAAAAGTTGGAGGTAGAAAAAGTACAGATTTGAACATAGCACCTGAGCCAAAGTTTAAGGATCATGGGCAGGAGTTCAAAGAAGAACCACAGTGGTATACAGAGCCACTGTCAGACAATGTAACCTGTAATAATTTAAAAAGTAAATTAGAAACTGCTTATAAGAGTAGTTTACCTTCATTTGATGCTGAGCTGTTAGAAAAGTTGCCAGCATCCATTCGGGATCTGTGTATTGATGACAGTTGTCCTCAAGATCATCTCTGGACAGGTGCATTTGTTGATGGTCACTTTGTAGATTTACCAACATTACTTGATAAAACCGAGCTCAGTGAGATTTTAGATTGTTCTAAATCAAACTCTGATTCCTTAGTTAATCTTGAAAAGTCAGTGGATCTCTTCTGTGAAGAAGGTGCTAATCAATCCTTGGTGGATTCTTGTGGCTTTGATTTCAAAAAAGAAAATGAAATCCTTAACATTGGAAGGAAAAATGAAGATCAAGTGCAGTTTCAAGGAGAACATAATGTAATATTAGATGGATTACCTTTGAATATCTGGGAGGATGGCTCAACAGTGGGTGGACTAGAAAGAAGTTCTCCATTGGCTATATCCAGTACAAACCAGCTTGGTTCTGATCATGTAAAATTGTGGTTATCATCCACTACCAGTTCATCTTTAATTAATAAGACAGGAATTGAACCATTTTGCAAAGACACTATTCTCTTGTCAGACAAGGACGATGGCTGGCCTGATCGCTCGGATGCCAGTGAAACACAACCATATTTTTCAGTTATAACAGATCAGAATGATGCTCTATTTTCTTGTGAAAGTAATCGGCAAAGTGAGAATCCTTCATCACTAGAATCTCAAACTTCAGTGTTAAATGCCACTAAAGATAAGGATTCAATTCAAAATGAAACTACTTTTTCAAATATATTCAAAGAAGACTGTGGTTCTTGGTCAGTTTTGTGTAAATCTAATAATAAAATGTCCCCTTTCACTTTAAGAAATATTGATTCAGTAACATTTCCTATTGAATTAAATGTAAACATGACAACTGGCATCCCAACTGCTTGCTCAGAGGATGACCTACTTAGTTTGCTACCTGGCAGTGAGTATCTACAGTTAGATGACAGCTTTTTAATTGAACTTCCAGTCATGACTTCAAAAGAAAAAATGGACATCACAAAATATAATAATCAAGCAGACAAGATTGAAACAGGAAAATGGAATCCAATTTTTGGAATTTGTCATGAGAGCCTTTCTGAAAAGAAGGACAACTTAAATGCCAGAATAATTGAAGAGATATGGAAAGCTACACCAGAGGAAGATAAAGCAGCACCTTCCCAGGATGGGATAAATACTGACAAATGCCGCATTTGTTCCTTAGGAAAAGACACACCTATGAAACATGTGAATATTACGAAACTTAAATGCCCTCTCCAAACATCAGAAAGTAATTTTTGGGAGGATGAACTAGGAAACACCCAAATTTTGGATTCTACAAAAGTTGACATCACGATGCACTGTTGTGAGTGGAAAACTGGTTCTGATCATACTGATACTTCAGTTACAGAGAACATTCAACATTCAATGAGTAACACAAAACAAAGTGAATTTCCATCTTCTGAGAATACCTTTCTGAAACCTACAGTAACTCCTAGTACATTGCAGCCCAGTAGCTTTACTGCAGATTTAAAGTCCATGATAAACTGTGATTTTCAACAAAATGGTAATGAAGAATCTATAGAACAAAACATAATTAATGACATTTCTATAGTCTTACCTGAAGATCTGTGGGGAAATTTAAATGATTATCTAAATGACTTCACAGAGCCAAGTGAAAATTCCTTCCTCCCCTTTGAGCTCAATTGTTCTGTTCCACAAATGCTTAGTCTGACCAGTACATTAGAAATTGACAATGGCAAGATGAATCAACAACCCAGCACTATATCCCAAGTCAGTTCAGATTTAATAATAACCAACAATGAAAAATTACAGAGTCCAGTACATCAAGACCACATCAGCATAGCTACACAGACCCTTTATCCCACCTCAGAACAATTATTTACAAAAGAAGTGGTTCTTACACGATTGCAGGACAATCCTGTTCAAAACTCAGAATGTAATGTTTCCCAACATCAATGTGGTTCTGAAGTAATATCTCATTCTATTTCTGTGTTAAATAAACAGAAATCTAAACGTAGCAGAATTTCTAAACAAGACACGCAGAGTCATCAAATGGAGTGTGAAGTGAAGTTCAATAAAGAGACTGATCAGGATAAAAGCAGTTTAATATCAGTGGATGCTGATGGAGATGAACTGAAAATTTTCCAGGGAAGGTTACAGGAAAGGCATCCAGAACATGGGGATTCTAAGATGCCTCAGCAAATAGCAAATCTTAATGTTTGTGCTTCCAACTCAACAATGAAAGTAGAAGATGATCTACAGCATTTAGAAAATAAAGATGACCATGAAGTGTGTCAGGAAAGTTGTTCATTTTTGTGCAGTAATTTAGAGGTATGTAAATTTATTTTTTTAATTATTCATTATCTATTTAATGCTTACAATATTATTTTGATTTAAGTTGTCTGAATCTAAATTCAATTCTTGTTATTAATCAAAATTATCAACAATATACTGGTTCTGTAATGTTTGAATAAGTGCAGAAAACCTGAAAGACTTTAAAAAAATGTTTCATTTGTTTAAGTTAAATGCATGCATTTATTAAGAATTTGACACTAAGATAGCTTGTAAATGTAGGCTGACAGTTCCTAAGGTTTAGAGGCAGCTCAAAATGTTCCATCTGGGTTGCCTCCAACCTGATGGCATGAACATCAATTCCTCAAACTTCCGGTAATTACCCCCCCCCCCTCACCATTCACCATTCCTGTGTCTCCCCACCCACCCCCCCCAACATTATCTCTTTACTTACACATTACCTCCTTTGGTTTTCCTCCCCCTTCCTTTTCTTCCATGGTCTTTTGTCCTCTCCTGTTAGGTTCCCCCTTCTCCAGTCCTTTACCTCTTGCCAATCAACTTCCCAGCTCCTTACTTCATCCCTCTCTCTCACCCAGTTTCACCTAACACCTACCGCTTTGTACTACTTCCGCCCCTTAACCGACTTTCTTAATCTGACTTCTTTCTTTCCATTCCTGATGAAAGGTCTCGGCCCAAAATATCGACTGTTCTCTCTTTTCCATAGATGCTGCCTGACCTGCTGAGTTCCTCCAGCATTTTGTGTGTGTGTTGCTTCCTTTTTCAGAATTTGATTACAACCTGACTAATTAGAACTACAATCAGTAGTTACAGAGTTGAAGCAGCAGCGTATTAGCAGCTTCCATCTGTTGCTCTACCATACAATCACGTATTCAATTTCCAAATACCACTATCCAGCATCATTTACCACTTGCATTTGTTGAAGCATCTGCCATTGGTGTTTATAGAACTGTTAGCAGAGTTCAAGGATCTTAATTTTTCTTGACTCTCAATTACATTGACAGGCAGTATAGTTCTGAATTATGTAGGCAAGATGTAGTTTAGATGCATTCAGTTGAATAAAGTCTTAACTGTGCTGTAAATATGTATGCTTATAAATGTATTGTGTATTAGATTTTCCAAATTAAGTTGTACAAAAAAATGTTCATCTAGGTTTCTCTACCTGAATCAGAAAGACACAATGAATATCTCGGAGAAAACTGTTGCCCACTTCTTGAAGACCACCTTTCTGCAAAAAATACTGGTTAGTAGTAACTTGGCAGGTTTGTCAGTCTATTCATTTTTTAATATAACATTTGGTGAGTAAATGTCTAGATTTTTCAATAGATAGTGTTTAATGCAAAATTATACAAATTATGGAACCACAATGGAAAATAACTGGCACCATTTTAAAAAGCCTGCAAGAACCAGAGATTTTGTAGTATATGACTTTAACATAGAACATTACAGCATAGTACAGGCTGGTCCACAATGTTATGCTGACCTTTTAACCTACTCTAAGATCAAGCTAACCCTTCCCTCTCACATAGCCTTCCAATTTTCATCCATGTGCCTAAGAGGATCTTAAATGTCCCTAATGTATCTGATTCTATCACCACCACTGGCAGTGTGTTCCACCCACCCACAACTCTGTGTTTTTTTAAAAAAAAATTATTTGCCTCTGACATGCCCCCTATAATTTCTTTAAAATCATACCCCTCGCACATTAGCTACTTCCACCTGGGAAAAATGTATCTGGCTGTCCACTCGATCTGTGCCTCTTAGCATCTTGTACACCTCTATGAAGTCACCTTTCATCCTCCTTTGGTCCAAAGAGCAAAGCCCTAGCTCACTTATATGACATGCTTACCATTTGAGGCAGCATCCCGGTAAATCGCTTCCACACCCTCTCTAAAGCTTCTTTGTGAAAGGTTAAGTTGCAAAACTTTATTTCTAAAGGTCATATATCACCAAGGGCCCCATCTACAAAGCAGTTACTAAACCTTTACAAAACATGCTGTAACTGAAATATTACCCATATTTGTGATTTAAGGCCTTAGTTAAAAGATGCTATTGATTTAGTAGAACAGTATCAAGGTTAAATGATTTCAGTTACATTCAGAGTGTGGTAGTAATATTCTTAGAGAAAAGTTCTTGGAGCAGAGGTTGATTTGGTGGATATGTTTGAGATGTGATGAAAACTTCCTCTGGCAGGATATTAACAGTGGATAGGGGTAGTAAGGTTTTAAAAAAAAAGTATTTGATTACCTACAGAGATAATGATCTGAAAATTTTTTTTATTTGTTCACTAACACAGCCAAGACTGACCAATGGCTGCTTCCTATACTGTATGATTCTGTGAGAATAAGCTGTTTCTTGCAGAGTATCAACATTGCTTTTATTTTAGTTCTCACAAACCAATTATAGTTGCTCATTGTCAGTTAAACCCGTCAAGAACATAGAACAGTATAGTACAAGCACTTCAGCCCATGATGTTATGCTATCCTTTTAACTTACTCTAGGGTCAATCTGTGCCAAAGATATCACCAATCTAACACTTTCGTCCACATAGCCCTCCATTTCATCCATGTGCCTACTTAAGCAGCTCTTAAATCTCCCTAATATAGTTGGGTGCAAAAGTTTGGGCACCCTGGTCAAAATTTCTGTTACTGTGAATAGTCAAGCAAGTAAAAGATGACCTGATTTCCAAAAGGCATAAAGTTAAAGATGGCACATTTCTTTAATATTTTAAGCAAGATTACTTTTTTATTTCCATCTTTTACAGTTTCAAAATAACAAAAAGGGAAAATGGCCCGAAGCAAAGGTTTGGGCACCCTGCATGGTCAGTACTTAGTAACACCCCCTTTTGGCAAGTATCACAGCTTGTAAACACTTCCTGTAGCTAGCTAAGATTCTTTCAATTCTTGTTTGGGGGATTTTCGCCCATTCTTCCTTGCAAAAGGCTTCCAGTTCTGTGAGATTCTTGGGCCGTCTTGCATGCAGTGCTCTTTTGAGGTCTATCCACAGATTTTCGATGACATTTAGGTCAGGGGACTGTGAGGGCCATGGCAAAACCTTCCGTATGCGCATCTTGAGGTAGTCCATTGTGGATTTTGAGGTGTGTTTAGGAACATTATCCTGTTGTAGAAGCCATCCTCTTTTCATCTTCAGCTTTTTTACAGACGGTGTGATGTTTGCTTCCAGAATTTGCTGGCATTTAATTGAATTCATTCTTCCCTCTACCAGTGAAATGTTCCCCGTGCCACTGGCTGCAACACCAAGCCCAAAGCATGATCGATCCACCCCTGTGCATAACAGTTGGAGAGGTGTTCTTTTCATGAAATTCTGCACCCTTTTTTCTCCAAACATACCTTTGCTCATTTCGGCCAAGAAGTTCTATTTTAACTTCATCAGCCCACAGAACTTGTTTCCAAAATGCATCAGCCTTGTTTAGATGTTCCTTTGCAAACTTCTGACACTGAATTTTGTGGTGAGGACACAGGAAAGGTTTTCTTCTGATGACTCTTCCATGAAGATCATATTTGTGCAGGTGTCGCTGCACAGTAGAACAGTGTACCACCACTCCAGAGTCTGCTAAATCTCCCTGAAGGTCTTTTGCAGTCAAATGGGGATTTTGATTTGCCTTTTTAGCAATCCTACGAGCAGTTCTCTTGGAACGTTTTCGTAGTCTTCCAGATCTTAACTTGACCTCCACCATCCCTGTTAACTGCCATTAATTACATTACGAACTGAGGAAACGGCACCTGAAAACACTTTGCTATCTTCTTATAGCCTTCTCCTGCTTTGTGGGCATCATTTATTTTAATTTTCAGAGTGCTAGGCAGCTGCTTAGAGGAGTCCATGGCTGCTGATTGTTGGGACAAGGTTTGAGGAGTCAGGGTATTTATAAAGCTTTGAAATTTGCATCACCTGGCCTTTCTTAACGATGACTGTGAACAAGCCATAGCCCTAACAAGCTAATTAAGGTCTGAGACCTTGGTAAAAGTTATCTGAGTGCTCAAATCTCTTGGGGCGCCCAAATGTTTGCATGGTGCTCCTTTTTTCACTCTAAAATTGTACAAAACAAAAATAATACTCTATTCTTAAAATGTTGAAAAGAATGTTTCATCTTTAACTTCACACATCAAAGTTGCTGGTGAACGCAGCAGGCCAAGCAGCATCTATAGGAAGAGGCGCAGTCAACATTTCAGGCCGAGACCCTTCGTCAGGACTAACTGAAGGAAGAGTGAGTAAGGGATTTGAAAGCTGGAGGGGGAGGGGGAGATGCAAAATGATAGGAGAAGACAGGAGGGGGAGGGATAGAGCCGAGAGCTGGACAGGTGATAAGGCAAAAGGGGATACGAGAGGATCATGGGACAGGAGGTCCGGGAAGAAAGACGGGGGGGGGGGGGTGACCCAGAGGATGGGCAAGAGGTATATTCAGAGGGACAGAGGGAGAAAAAGGAGAGTGAGAGAAAGAATGTGTGCATAAAAATGAGTGACAGCTGGGGTACGAGGGGGAGGTGGGGCCTAGCAGAAGTTAGAGAAGTCAATGTTCATGCCATCAGGTTGGAGGCTACCCAGACGGAATATAAGGTGTTGTTCCTCCAACCTGAGTGTGGCTTCATCTTTACTGGGAGACCGCTTTGCTGAACATCTATGCTCTGTCCGCCAGAGAAAGCAGGATCTCCCAGTGGCCACACATTTTAATTCCACATCCCATTCCCATTCTGACATGTCTATCCACGGCCTCCTCTACTGTAAAGATGAAGCCACACTCAGGTTGGAGGAACAACACCTTATATTCCGTCTGGGTAGCCTCCAACCTGATGGCATGAACATTGACTTCTCTAACTTCCGCTAGGCCCCACCTCCCCCTCGTACCCCAGCTGTTACTCATTTTTATGCACACATTCTTTCTCTCACTCTCCTTTTTCTCCCTCTGTCCCTCTGAATATACCTCTTGCCCATCCTCTGGGTCACCCCCCCTCCCCCGTCTTTCTTCCCGGACCTCCTGTCCCATGATCCTCTCGTATCCCCTTTTGCCTATCACCTGTCCAGCTCTCGGCTCTATCCCTCCCCCTCTTGTCTTCTCCTATCATTTTGCATCTCCCCCTCCCCCTCCAGCTTTCAAATCCCTTACTCACTCTTCCTTCAGTTAGTCCTGACGAAGGGTCTCGGCCTGAAACGTCGACTGCGCCTCTTCCTATAGATGCTGCCTGGCCTGCTGCGTTCACCAGCAACTTTGATGTGTGTTGCTTGAATTTCCAGCATCTGCAGAATTCCTGTTGTTTGCCTTCATCTTTAACTTTATGACTTTTGGAGATCAGTTCATCTTCTACTCACACCATTCACAGTAACAGAAATTTTGACCAGGGGTGCCCAAACCTTTGCATACCACTGTATATCTGTCCCAACCATCACCCCCAGCAATGTGTTACATGTACTTACCAGTCTGTGTAAAATAAAAACTATCTCTGACATCCCGCACCCCCCACCTTATAATTTCTTTCAGTCACCTTAAAATTATGTTCTCTTGTATTAGCCCTATTGTTCAGAATCAGGTTTATTATCATTGACCCATGTCATGTAATTTGTTGTTTTGTGGCAACAGTACAGTGCTTAAAAAAAGTACAAATTACAATAAGAAATATGCACACAGTGGTCATTTTATTAGGTACCTTATGTACCTAATAAAATGGCCGCTGAGTAAATGTTAATGTTCTTCTGTTGCTGTTGCCCATCCACTTCATGGTTGGATGTTTTTTGAGCACTCAGCGATGCTCTACTGCACACCATTGTTGTAACACATGATTATTTGAAATTCTGTCGGCTTCCTGTCAGCTTGAACAGTCTGGCCATTCTCCTCTGACAACTGTCATTAATAAGGTCTTGTCACCCACAAACACTGCTCTCTGGATTTTTTTTTTGTTTTTCATACCATTCTCTGTAAACTCAAGATTTGTCCATGAAAATCCCAGGAGATCTGCAGTTTCTGAGATACTCAAGCCTGGCACCAACAATTATTCCACAGTCAAAGTGACTTAGATCACACTTTTTTCCTGTTCTGATGTTTTCTGTGAACAATAACTGACTCTTGACCATGTATGCATGATTTTGTGCATTGATATGCTGCCACATGATTGTCTGACTAGGCATTTGTATTAATGAACAGGTGTACCTAATAAAGTAGCCACTGAGTGCAAGGTTTAAAAATTAAACTAGTGCAGAAGAGAACAAAAATAGTGAGGTAGTGTTCATGAGTTGGTTCGTTGTCCATTCAGAAATTTGATGGCAGAGGGGAAGAAACTGTTCTAAACCATTTAGTGTGTGTCTTCAGGTTCATCCTCTCTGAAGGTAGTAATAAAAGAGCATGTCCTGTGTGATGGGGGTGCTTCATGATGGATACCATCTTTTGAAGATATTTTCTATGCTGGAGAGGCTAGTGCCCATTAAGTAACTGGTTGAGTTTAAAACCCTCTGCAGCTTTTTCCAATCTTGTGCAGTGGCCACCTCATACCAGATGGTGATGCAACCAGTTAGAATGTTCTCCACGGTAAATCTAAAAATTTGTTAAAAGTCTTTGGTGACATTCAAATCTCCTCAAACTTCTGATGAAGTACAGTCGCTGCTCCACCTTTTTGTATAAATATGATAGAAGAACTTGTTAACTTGACTCTGGGTAAATGGGATTAGCTTAGTTGGGAATCTTAATCTCGAGACCATTTGGGCAGAAGGATATGTTTCTGTGCAGTATGACTACATAGTTCACAAAAATCCATTCATAGGAACATTTTAAATAAGAAACTGAAGCCTCAGAAATCTACCATACTATCAGGATTCAGATTATCCACTGACATAACATGGTACCATTCAGTGTTACTGGCTCATGGGCAGCTAACAACACAACAGCTCTGGCATCCTACTGTGCCTCTTTGCCCTTTGAAAGTGTTAGCCAAAGGTTCCCACACCCACATTTCTCCTCCATAAGTCTACAAATTCCTCCCTGTCCAGTCATATTTTGAAAGTTCTTGTTGGGATCAGATTCCATCACCTTTTAGTCCATTCCAGAACTTAACAATCCTCTGTTTAAAGTTAAAACTGCCTGTGCTTTTGCCAATTATTATAAATCTGTGATTCTGGTTACTGATCACTTGTACAGGAAAAATATATACATAACTGTACTGATTCTAAGAAAACCTCTCATAATTCTGAAAGCCTCCATCTGATCTTTGTTTTAGGAGTCTCTGCTCTGAGAGTAGCATCAGAGTCTCTCATTCCTCCACATAAGGATGAGAAACTGCAATTAATATTCTGATAAACTCCTGTATCCTTGCCTAGACCATGACGACCTTTCTGAGGCATAACTAATTTCTTTAGCAAATGACTAATCAGTTACTTGTTAAAACTTATCACAACTTTGTTTTTGTATTTAGTGCCCAAAGTATCCCAAATTCTTAGCTTCCTTACTAAATTGTTCTGCCATTGTTAAAACTGTAAACATGATTGCTTGTGTGTAACCAATCTTAATTGAGTTTTGCAAGGAGGATACCAGTAAAATTGATGAAGGAAGGTCAATGGATGTAGTCTACATGGATTTTAGCAAGACCTTTGAGAACGTCCCACGTGGGATGTTGGTCAAGAAGGTTCATTAAATTGAAATTCAAGATGACATAGTAAATTGGATTCAACATTGGATTTGTGGGAGAAGCCAGAGAGCTGTGGTAGATGGTTGCATCTCTGACTTCAAGCCTATCTATAGTGGTGTACCGCAGGGATCGGCACTGGGTCCATTGTTGTCATTTAGTGTATCAACGTTCTGGATGATAAAATGGTAAATTAGATTAGCAAATTTGCAGATGATGTCAAGCTTGGAGGCATAGTGGACAATGAAGAAGTCTATCAAAGCTTGCAGTGGGATCTGGGCCAGCTGGAAAAATAGGCAGAGAAAAGGAAGATGAAATTCAATGCAAACAAGTATGAGGTGTTGCACTTTGGGGGGAAATAAAACGGGTACGTCTTACATAGTGAATGGTAGGACACTGAGGAGAGCAGTAGAACAGGGATCTGGAAATACAGATCTATAAGTCCTTGAAAGTGGTGTCACAGGTAGATAGGATCGTAAAGAGAGCTTTTTGTACATTGGCCCTCATAAATAAAAGTATTGAATACAGGAGTTGGGATATTATGTTGAAGTTGTATAAGACATTGGTGAAGCTACTTCGGAGTTTTTGATGCAGTTCTAGTCCCTTACCTACAGAAGAGATATCAATAAGATTGAAAGAGTACAGAGAAATTTTAAAAGGTTGTTGCCAGGACTTGAGTTATAGGGAAAGATTGCAAAGGTTATGACTTTATTTCACTGGAGCATAGAAGAATGAGGGGAGATTTGAGAGGTACATAAAATAATAAGGGGTATAGATCAGTTAAATCCAAGCAGGCTTTTCCACTGAAGTTGGGTGAGAGAAGAACTAGAGGTCATCAGTTAAGGGTGAAAGGTTAAATGTTTACAGGAAACATGAGGGGGGACTTCTTCACTCAGAGTGGTGAGAGTGAAATGAGCTACCAGCGGAGCTGGTGGATGCAGGTTTGATTTCAACATTTAAGAGAAGTTTGGATAAGAACATGGTTGGGAGGGCTATGGTCCAGATGCAGGTCAATGGAACATGGCAGAACATTAATTTGGCACAGACTAGATGGGCCGAATCTGTTTCTGTGCTGTAATTTTCTATGACTCTGCTTCCTTTATATCAGTTTCCTTTACCACACTCAACAAATTAGCTTTCTTTATCTCCCCCAAGTAGCTCATATTTATGTGCATTAATTCCAGATGCCTGCTCAGTTCGCCATTTTATGCCATCCTGAAGTCTGCCCTATCCTGTTCACTGTTTACTACATTGCTAATACTGCTTCATTCACAAGCAAACAGTAATATAATTTATCTGAAGTACATAAACAATAAGAACAGTGGTCGTAATGGAAATCTGTAGGGACCTGCTGCACAATAGTCATGTTTCAATTTCCAAATATATTCTGATGTACATTTCTTGTATCCCTGTTGAAAGCCCAAAAAGTAATGTGTGTTTAAGGGACGCGAAAACTGTATAAGTTTTCATTAGCATCAAGAAACACTCAAGCTCTTGGAATTTACTGGTGCTGAAAAAATAATATCCCAGCATCAGAATTTCAACTCAGTATTAATGCCAAATTCAATGCAAATCATATACAGGTTGCCCCTAACTTTTCCAAGGAAACAAACTGCTCTAGTAACGGGACTACCCTTCTTGAGCTATTCAGCTCAGGTTTCAGTTGGGTGGAGTGGCAGTAGTGAAAGATAATAGATGTTTCAAGTTCTGTAGCACAGAAACATCCCCTTCACCCTAACTTGTCCGTGTTGACCAAGTGGCCCATCTATGCTAGTCACACCTTGCCTACATTTGGTCCATTTAATCTAAACCTTTCCTGTCAAAATGACTTTGAAGCATTATAATTGTATCTGTCTCTACCATCTCCTGTGGCAACTTGGTCCATAAAAACACTACTCTCTGAAAAATTTGCCCCTCAGATTTCCTTTAAATACTTCCCTTCTCATCTTAAATCTATGCCTCTTAGTTTTTAGGCTCCCCCGCCCTGGAAAAAAGACTTGCTTTCTGCCCATTTTAATTTTATAAACTTCTATAAGGTCATCCCTTAGTGTGCTTCACTCCAGGGAAACTGTCCCAGCCTATCCTGTTTTCTTATAACTCAGGCTCGCCGAGCCCATATTCTTGTGAATCTTATTAGCACCCTCTCTAGCTTAATCACATCTTTTCTGTAGTGTGGTGACCAAAATTACACACACTACTCAGAGTAAAGTGTAGCCTAACCACCCATTTGTACATGATACTCTGATTCCTATACTCCATGCCTCAGCTGCTGAATGCAAACATACCATACACCTTCAGCATCTGCAGATGCTCGAAATCAAAGTAATACACAGAAAATGTTGGAGGAACTCTATTCCTGATGAAGGGTCTTGGCCCAAAACATCAACTGTTTACTGTCTTCCTTAGATGCTGTCCGGCCTGCTGAGTTCCTCCAGCATTTTGTGTGTAATACTCTACATCTTTTTTGCCACTCTGTCCACTTGTCAGGAAACTATTGACTAGTATGTACCCCAATTTATCATTGTTCAAAAACATTCCCCAGAGCACTGCCATTCACTGCATATATTGTTCTAGTTTATCTTCCAAAAATATATTCCTTATCCAAGTTAAATTCCATCTGCCATTCCTTTGCTCACCTCTCCAGTTTATCTAGATCTTGTAACCTAGACAGATTTCTTCACTGTCCTCCATATGCTAATTTTGTAAATGTTAAACCATTGCCACCTATATTCTCTTCCAAATTATTAATGTATACAACAAACAATAACAGTCTCAGCACTGACCACTGTGCTACACTATTGGTTATAGGTTCCTTATCTGAAAAGCTACCTTCCATAGCCAGCCTCTGACTCCTACCATGAATCCATTTACTGTCTTGCCCTGGATCCCATTTATTTGTAAAATTCTGACATTGAGTGCAAGGTTGTTGCTGCGACACCACTCAACTAGCAAGTATATCTCACTCCTGTACGCTCTTTCATCTCCATCTGAGATTCTGCCAACAATGGTTTTATCATCAAAAAATTCATAGGTGGCATTTGAGTTATGCCTCGTCACACAGTCATCCACCACTTTATCAGGACATAGCCTTGGCCCAAATTTCCCCACTGTGGAAAGCTGGCACATTGCTTTAACACCAGAGGCAGGAACGTCCTCCCACTCTCCATCTATGCCCTGCAACTCATGTAACTTCGTGACAGTGCACCGACGTCAATGTTCTGACTCCGTGGCTGAAACCATAAGCAAACAACACCAACACAATGATCTGTGGCGTCCAACTTCGCCATGATCAGAATATACAGTGGTCAGTTCATTGTTTTCAGTCCTCACCTCAAAATTGTCCACCATGGCTGATTTTAATGCCAGAAACTCCAGGGTAGTTTCATTCGGATGGTGATGGACTCCAGCTAAAAAAAAGCAACAGGTGTCAACCCTTTACCTTGGTCTTAATATAGAACACCACCTAATCGCTTATGGCTGGTATCTGTGTGCAGTACATGCAGCAACTGGGGAGTTGAAAAAGGCCAGCACAGGTGCTTTAGTCAGCAACTCTTTCAGCACCTGAAGTGCCTCTTCACACTCTGAAGGTTTATTGTGGCTCTTGCCTCCTCTTGTTCTCCTCCCTTTCTTCCCCAAGGGAGGGTAACCACTTAGAAACTGATTCAAAGTGTGGCTTCACAAATCTCCGGTATTACCCACAGGACCCAGGGAATGAACGTAGGGCACACACATTCTTGGGCCTTGGCCATGTGGTTACCACCTTTATCTTGGACAGATCCATAGCCACTCCATCCTGAGAGACTAGGTGACCGACATAGTTGACTGACATCTTACAGATCCGGCACTTGTGCGGTAACAGTTTCAAACCTTCAGCTTTTAGGCTGGCTAACACCTTCAGTAGCCTCGTCTCATGCTCCTCCAGTGTTGACCCGAACACTGAAATCATCCATGTACACCAGTACCTTAAGCAGGTTCATGTCCCCAATGGTCTTCTCTAATGACGCGTTGAAGAGTAGCTGGTGCTCCTGATGTGCCCTGAGGCATTCTTTCAAACTGAAAGAATCCAAGTGGACATATGAAAGCTGTCTTCTCCTTATCAGCTTTACTCATGGATATCTGATGATGCCCACTCCTTGGATCTGACACTGAACCATTTTGCTCTGCTCAGGTGGACAGAGCATCCTTGATCTGTGGAACAGTAAATTGCTCTGGGACCATATTTCTGTTGTGTTTGATAATAAACACACATTTGTACGTTCCCATTATTCTTCTTCACCACCACTGTGGGTGACTCAGTGATATTTCCAGCTTCCTTCTGTTTCAGCAGATGCTGCCGAATATCTTCAACCTCCACTGGTGCTCACCATCAAGACTTATCTCTGAAAGGAGTATCCTCCATCGCTCTAATCTCTAATAGTGTTCACCAGAAAATTAATGTGTCTTACACCAGTATAAAAATTATAAAGAAATATATTTACCAAATTTAAAGTTACAGGAAAAAAAAAGAGAAATGCAAGGGCCTATTCCAGCTAATACTGTTCAAAGTGCACATAAGTATTATAGAGTCTGTTTCTGGAGTAGTCAGGTGTATTGTTTTACTTGTGTGCTACCCCATGGTCTGTGTGAAGGCACCTTCCACAGTCCAGATTTCCCTCAAAGACCATCTCGAACAAACTGGCTGTCTCAGGAGTATTAGCCCTTCCTCCTTGGACCTATTTATCTGCACAAAGCACTTCTTACAACAGGGACTTCCCTTTGAGCGGCATTCTGCAGCATCTTCCCTTGTGCCCTGCTCCACAGCTCCTACCACAAAACAAAAAAAAACGCCCTGAAGCCAGACTGCTGTCCTTCAGAAAACTGCGCCTTCCCAGCACTCCACCCCCCACCCCCCCAATGTTCCACCGGGCAGAGTTACAGCACATACCAAGACTGACACCACATTCCTAAGTTGGGCAGCATGGCTTCTTTATCTTTAACTGAAGCCAAAGTACTATTACTAGCAGAACACACCGGTTTTACAGAAATTTGTTAAAATAGAAGTACCACACAGCATAGCAGTAGAACTCTTACCCAGGGCAGTACAAAATAATGTTTTACTAAAATCAGCGGACCGGTGCTAAAGGTGATAGGAACAGAAATCTTTTGTGGGGAGAAGGAGCACATCACATAAAGATGGCAGTTGCATTGTTAGTTTTAACTACAGATACATATGTATTCATTGAAAGGGGTACCAGAGCCTTAGTTTAAATATCTTCACACCTGGTGAGTTATTTTTGAAGTATAGTCATATTTGCAATATAAACAAACACTCTGGCCACTTTATTAGGTACCTCTGTACCTAATAAAGTGGCTCCTGAGTGTGTGTAGTCTTCTGTTGCTGTAAACCATTCACTTTGAGGTTCACCTTGTGTGTTCAGAGATGCTCTTCTGCACACCACTATTGTAAAGTGTTGTTGCCTTCCTGTCAGCTTGAACCAGTCTGGCCATTCTCCTCTGACCTCTCATTCATAAGTTTTCACTGGATGTTTTTTTTTGTTTTATGCACCATCCCTCTGTAAACTCTAGAAACTGCTGTGTGTGAAAATCCCAGGAGATCAGCGGGTTTTGAGATACTCAAATTACCCTGTCTGGCACCAGCAATCATTCCACAGTCAAAAATCACATTTCTCCCCTGTTCTGATATTTGGCCTGAACAACAACTGAACCCCTTGTCCATGTCTGCATGCTTTTAAGCACTGAGTTGCTGCCACATGATTGGCTGATTGGATCTTTGCATTAACAAGCAGGTATACCGAATAAAAATGACCACTAAGTGTACACAGCGGGTGATATTTAATTCATCACCTTCCACGAAAAGCAAATGAGATGAGTAATTATTTGTATTGTCTACGTATGAAATACTGGCCAAGTTCTTGGGAAACACCTATCTTCAGCTACTGTAGAAAAATGAGGTCAGATAAATGAATGACTAAAATTGCACCTTCCAATTCAGAATGTGCTGTTATGAACTAAGTCGTCGTTTTTCAGTCCATAGTTATCCCTAGTAGCATTGTAAGTAATTGCAGATCAATTGATTCTACATTACACATGTCTGATTAAGATTTAGGCCTATTTATTGAATTGTCTAATCTCAGCTGAGAAATGTTTGAGTTGCTGCTGCTAATTGCAGGAAAAAGCTGCAATACTGCTAGCTTCTGACCCCTTTAAGGAAAAATGTCCAACCGTATTTCAGGGTTAAACAGAGGGCTTCAGTTCTCAATTTATTGGTATTCAATGTGTAGTTTCACATAAGAAACTTTTATTTTTGCCTGTATAAGTCTTGGGTAGATATTGACCTTTGCAACATCAGCAATGATTAATATCTGCAAGAAGGAGAAAGTTAGTTTACCGGAGGAGAATGGAGTACGTTAAGCTCACCGATGTTTTTTCAATTCAGATTGCTGCAGAAATTCCAGTATTACTGCAGCTTCACTGGTTGCTGAGTCCTCGCTACATGAAGAACACAAAGAATTGGTAAGTCCAATGATTTTTGAAAGCTTTCTGCTTTCAGTGATTTTATGCTTGGGATAACAAACCTCACCGTGGGCCATCATTTGTTGAAGCAGTAGAATTATTAATATGTAGCATTCAATGACAAACACCCCTCAAAAATGTAACTTGCATAATCCTCTAAAGAGAGATGAATAGATGTATGTGCAATGTGTAAATTGCACAGTTTTTAAACAGAAGTAGTCTTCTCAGTGGCATAGTTTAACTCAGAAATTGTCATAGTCCTCTTGTGCTTTAATTTTCATATGTATAGAATTGTTAATACCAATACTGCACAATGAATATCTAGAATCTATTCAATGCCTGCTTCTCATTTGAAAGGAAACTGAAATTCTTCCATTGCATTTGCTCTGTGGCGTACAGAGAAATAGCCTCTCACTTGTTTACTGACCATTAGCTGCAGCTAAGAATTGTAACATGTTTAATGTGTGTGGATTTGTTCAAAACCTTAAGTGCTGTTTAGTGAAACAGGCCCATTGCTTAAACTTAGTTGGGCATACTGAATGCCATACTGCATGAGTATGTGATCTGAGGCTTGCCTTCTAAAACTGACACTTCTGGCACATTTTAAAACATTAATTGAGAAATTGTACATTTCTCCTTATGGAAATACAATTGAAACATCTACAATTTTGTATTTTCTTCCAGCTTACAAGATGTAATGAAACAGATGTTAACCCAGAGGATCCGAAAACAGATCAAAAGTTCTTCAGAAGTGTGAAAGACTGTAAAACATAGGGCTACATTAGAAGAACTCTGGATAGTTATATTATAATTTGGTTTATCTTTTTCCCCAGCAGAAAGAACAGCTTCCGTTAAAGGGGCTACCTATTGAGGTCAAAGAAACACCTTGTATTGTTCAGGGTTTCTATTGTTTCTTACTGAATCTGTAAATGATGCAGTTCTAAATAGTGTGATACCTATCACTGAATGGGGTGAAAAAAGGGGACAGTTCACTTTGCTGCATGCAGTACTTGTGATTGTTTGGTCGGTCCAGAGTGGTTTTTGTATTCAAAAAGGTTTCTCACAACTAAAGTAAAATACGTACTACAACTTAAAAATTCTATGTCAACTTAAGGAGATGAGGTTCTGGCAAAATACGATTTTATTTATTAGTGCCAGCAAAGGACTTAAAAGTTTAAATTGCTGGTACAGTTAGTTGCGTATATTTATGAGAAGTAAATTGGGCTTCTTGGTAAGGATATTTGTAATAAATCTGCAGTCCAAGAACTACATTAATTATCAGATATATTTTAACTTAACAGTTGCACCACAGGATGCTTCAAATATACTTAAAAGAAACATGCAGAATGCCTCTCAATTCTCAGTGCATTACAGGTGTTTTCACTTATATAAAAGACATCCTGTAATTATTCTGGCTTGTTGAAATTGTGATTTATAAAAATTTCACACTTGCGCAAAAACCTACATGCTGCAGCGTCATGTATTTTATTCATTTTATACTTCTAAAAGTACTAAATAAAGAGTGAATTAATAAAAAGCTATTTTAATCCTTTAGTCATTTGCTGGTTCTAAAATGTAAATCTTAAAAGATTTACTTTGTATTAGTATTTTTAGATGTGTTCTGTCATTTTGTCATTTTCATCTAGGTTATATTTGAGTAATATATTTTTATACTGTGTTCAGTAGCTGAGTGGTACATGGATAAATATACTTGATAATGTAGTGTCACATACAGTATGTTAACTTTTATTGTAGCTGTGCTTAATTAAGCCATGAACCTAAACTAAATTGAACTTGGAAGCTTCACATTATCCTATCTTTGTAATCCATTGGCATTAAATGTATGAGAAGAATTGGCAATTGCATAAGTGCGGTACTCAATACCCATGCCTCTTAGACATTATTTGGCAAAGTTGCCACATTGTGAGTTTCCAATAAAGTTTGTAGCAAAATGTTGAACTGCTTAACTTATTTGGCATGTGTTATACAATATCTTCCTACTTAGGTTCAATATTCAGGTTGTAATTTTGCTAACCTGATAGTACGTGATTGAAACAAGTGCCCATACTTGTATTCCTTAATATCCTTTAATGGTGCTTATTTGTCTTCCATCAGGGAAGAAAATACAGGCTTATAGCTTCATGCCTAAGGACCCTTATCATCCACATATAAGCTAGTAATTCTGTATGGTTCAAATTGTAAAAGGTTTCTTTTTTCATTGAACCATATTCAGTGACAATTTCTTAGTGCCTTTTTATTTTTTTAAATTTTTCGTAAATACTTTATACAAATAAATGCATGTTATTGCTGTTGTGGGAAACTATGTGGGTGTGGGGGAGAGACTTGCCTTCCCCTGGCTCATGCTGGTGATTCACATTTTATACATTTCATCAAATCCTGACAACCTTCTGTCACTTCACTCATTCAGAGCTTCAGTGGTCTTGATGATGTCATTGGACTTTTTGACATAGAGGACTTTGCAGCTGAATCCATTGGTGGCCTAACTGGCACACACATGCACTTTCCAGTCTCAGTGGCAAGATTACCTATTTTCCCTCTTCTCACCTTCTAGATCTGCTGAGGTGCTGAGTCCAATTGGAGCACTTGTACTGCCACCTCACAGAGGTCAGGGTCAGATAGTTCAGCACAATGCCAAGTTTGAACAGAGCCTGTCTGGTTAAATTTCTATTTAATAGTATCACTTTTAATGTAATATTGCCAGCTGTTATTTATTTACACAATGGGGCTGTGCTAAGATTAAGTGGTAGTGAAGTTTTCAAATACTTTTAATGATTAAAAAGTAGTTAACAATGTACTTTATAAAATGATGTGGTGGAAGTTGATTTGCATTTCTATTTATATTAGGTTTCATCACTGACCAATTTTATGATTACATTGATTAAAGACATCAGAATGCAGATTTTCTTTAAAAATCTGAGTGAAATCTTAAGACCTTGCATTTTATTGGAAGGAAAATCACAGAAATCTGCATTTACTAATTCTGCATAAGTGTGATATTGGCAGAACTGTAACTAAAGGTTGTAGATAGATGCTGGTAAATAATGGCAGAATGTTTTTGAACGCAGAGCTGATCCTACATTATCAGCTAAGGAAAGCAGTGTAAGTATATAGAAACAATTCTACATAAAGCAAGTTATTTATACAGAAAATTCCTTAACTTCTAGCTGCTTTTCAATGCTCTGACTAAAGAACTATTTGCCAACAGTTATTTTCTGAATTTTTAGTTTTGTAATTTAGTGCCACAGAAGATTGTCCATTAAATGCATCATCCATTAAGGTGACGGTTATACACATACAAATGCCTGTGTTTGATTTTATATCTTCTTAGGATGTGCTGATTGTATTCTGTGGAATTTTTATTAAATGCATTTTTACTTGGATACTGTTTCATTGTCAAACATTTTGCATAACAAAATAAAATCAGTGTTAACTAATGTTTGGTAAGCCTTGTTTTTAATAGCAACTAGTTTCATTACAGTTGATGTTCGTAAGTATTTATAACATGATCATTATTAGCTCAATTCTGTTCCTTCCACTTCCTGCTGGCTATTCTAAAACAAGAAAAATCTGGGAGCATAATTTATAATTACTTTATTCAGGGTTGAAATTGATAAAGATTTTTTTTTCATTTGAGTAAAACTAATCATCCAGCACCCTAGTGCTTGCAGGAATCAACAATTAATACCCCAGCACTTTTTTTGTTAAATATTACAATGGCATATTTTTTTCAGTGAACCCTGTGAGTTTCAGCTTGTATGTTCCAATTCACCAAAACAAGCTGAAACGTACAAGTACCTCCACTCCTGCAATCCTGTACATTTTCTGAACGCATAGAGCAATCGTCATGTTTCAAGTAACATTTCGATTACAATTCTAATTGTTTTTAGAGAGATGTTCACAGAAGTTTCTAGCATTTACTAGATCTGACTTATAAATATATTTGGCTCCCTTCTTTTGATTTTGGGATACATCACTGTAAAAATATTGCTGGACAGATTGAAGCATTCAGTCACTAAAAATAAAAGCAGCCAGATATCCATATGAGTTGATCCAAATTCATCAATGTTGATCTTATTCTCTAGGAATTAGTGGAACAGCATCTCTACTGGTATCATCCTGCACACACACAAACTATTTCATACCATCAGAACCTCTGATATACCCTACCCATCCAGAATCTGATGTTCATGGTTTAAGCCTAATCCTCATACCTTTCGACCCAGTGATGAACCCCAGTTCGCTGATACATTAAGGTGCTGAGTTTCTACATTGGGATAAATCAATTTTATGTGTAACCCGCAGGTTCAGCCAGCTGCATTAATCTAGGTGGAGAAAGCCTCCAGGCCGCCCGAACTTGAGAAATTTTGTTTGGGTGGATGCTGTGAGATGTGTTCCCCTGTTACAAATCAGTACCACAAAATAGCAAACAGTACACAATATGCAATTAAATGATTGAGCTTTATAATTAATTTGACTATACGGTTACTAAAACAAAGAAAAAGGGCCCATTGTAATGCACACAGAGCTCACTGTTCTCCTGTCCCTTCTCCATTGATTTCCTCTGGCCATTGTCAACTCCTGACCCCATTCCAGGTCCGCTCAGTCCTGCAGTCCGCGACCTCTCCCTGGTCTTCCATCTTCTCCCAAACAAAAGCCTGCAAAATCCCTCCTCTTGGGCCCATAAGAAAGAAAAACAACTCCCCTCATTGGCCAGCACACATTCCAAAGCCCTCAATATCTCTAGTCATAACCCAAACACTGCAGCTACAGAGAAACCATTACATTAGCAGTGAACCCTTTCCCATGGTGTTACATATGCTTTTACACCAGGTCTCCTATGGGCTGCAAGGATAAATGCACAGCCAAGTGCAGCCTTGGTTACCACCTGAACCTTTATGTAAGTCACTGGCATTGTAAAGAATACTTGAAGGCCTTCCCGATCAGAATTGAAGAGTTAAGTTTTCAGACAAAGCCATGAGTAATCGGTTGAAAGAGTAAAAGCAAATCAAATCCAAAATACTAAAACATGGTAACTGCAAATAGCTTCTAAAGAAGTAAATACTTGGTTTGAGTTGATAAATTCTCGTACATTATTCCATCGTGCCCTGCAAAAATTTGAACCTAAAGCTAAATGATAAGATTCAAGATTCAAAGTGCGTTTATTATCAAATAATTTATAACTTGTACATCCTTGAGATTTGTTTGCTTAACAGGCAGTTGCAAAGCACGAAACTCCAAAGAATGCAATTTTAAAAAATAAGACCAACCTCCAATGCCCACAGAGAAAGAGAAAAAAGCATCAAAACAAATCATGCAAATAATAGAAGCAATCAGCAACAACAACAGCATTCCAAACCAACATGAGTCCCTAGATCCAAATCCCCGGTGCAGATCAAAGTGGTGTCTAGTTCATCGTATTAGCGGGGCAAGTCCCAGCAAAGTTTGGGTAACTGATTATTTCTCTTGTTTTCCTGTTTTACCATTACTTTAAATGATTCTATGGAGGACTTACTGTACATGTTCGCAAAGCATGTTGGAGAGAAAGATCTTTAGATTTCCAGTTTTTAGTTTTAATTTGCTTTTTAGTTTCATGAACAGTATCAAGTTTCTTTAAAAACTGCACCACTGTTGTTGGCATTGTTATGATTTAAAACAAATAAAAACAACTAATCATTTCAGAAATCACATCAAAGAATACAAGTCTTATATGCTCCTCTCGCAACTTCAAATTTCTTAACTTCTCAAATTACAGGAAAAATTGGTTCAGTTTTAAAAGTAGTATCAATAGCCAGCAGTAGAAAACTCACAGATTAACTATTCCTACATGGGAAAAGAAGCAGCTTCAGAACATGAAGTCAAATATTCCAATCATGTCAAAAATGGCATCCAGTTAATCAGAGGCTGATAGAATTTAGTCGTTAAATGCATTAATTGTTCGTACGCATGTGCATTTATGTTTTAACCTTTAAGTAATAATTTAAATATTTTTAAAGTTTCAATGTATTAATTACACAAATATTTTACGGTAACAACTTTGAACCTAGAAATATTACCACACAGGTTGCCTAAGCCAACCTACATACTCAGTTCTCCACTTGTACTCATGAAACCTTCGCTGGAATCTCGCATTTTAAGTCCTTGTTCAATAACGTACAGAAGAACCACTCAAGCCAGAAACAGGAACCCTCCTGAGCTGAGGGAAAAACAGTGGCATTTGGAGCTGTAGAGGCCAAGCCTGGCTAACTCAAC
The DNA here is from genome assembly GCF_963921235.1 of Mobula hypostoma. Classification (NCBI taxonomy): domain Eukaryota; kingdom Metazoa; phylum Chordata; class Chondrichthyes; order Myliobatiformes; family Myliobatidae; genus Mobula; species Mobula hypostoma. Next base: position 63,189,964 of record NC_086103.1, on the reverse strand, counting down.
ATTTCAGAATTAGGTTTAATATCACCAGCATATGACGTGAAATTTGTTGTAATGCAGCAGCGGTACACTGCAATACATAATAATTGAAACTGTGAATCACATTAAATATATGTATGTGTGTGTTGGTTGTCCGTCGCTATCGACAATGATGGAGCCTGCACAGGAGGAGTTTTATAGAGGAAAAAGCCTTTGCACTGGTGCAGTTACACGTTTTCGGCCTCAAAAGTCTTGGTCCAATGGGACGAAAAATCGTCAGAACTGGAGACATCCGGGCTACAGTGGATAGCCATGAAGCCTTCAGTGCTTTGTCATGACCTTCACTCTCCATGAAGCCTTGCACCACCGCCTTCTTGGCTGTTGAATCTTATCTGCCCAGTTTGCTGGAACTGGTTTCGCATGCTGTGCTAGGCATATCCCTATCTCTCCGGGGTTGGAGGCTTCCGGCTACCCTCAACTGATTTAGCCCTCCTGTTGAAGTGGTGTACCAGGATCTGGCCACTGTCACATGTAGGTAGTTACTCGGAGCCACAGGCGAGAGCAGGATAGAAACATAGAAACATAGAAAATAGGTACAGGAGTAGGTCATTCGGCCCTTCGAGCCTGAACCGCCATTTATTATGATCATGGCTGATCATCCAACTCAGAACCCCGACCCAGCCTTCCCTCCATACCCCCTGACCCCCGTAGCCACAAGGGCCATATCTAACTCCCTCTTAAATATAGCCAATGAACTGGCCTCAACTGTTTCCTGTGGCAGAGAATTCCACAGATTCACCACTCTCTGTGTGAAGAAGTTTTTCCTAATCTCAGTCCTAAAAGGCTTCCCCTTTATCCTCAAACTGTGGCCCCTCATTCTGGACTTCCCCAACATCGGGAACAATCTTCCTGCATCTAGCCTGTCCAATCCCTTTAGGATTTTATAGGTGCCAATCAGATCCCCCCTCAATCTTCTAAATTCCAATGAGTACAAGCCCAGTTCATCCAGTCTTTCTTCATATGAAAATCCTGCCATCCCAGGAATCAATCTGGTGAACCTTCTTTGTACTCCCTCTATGGCAAGGATGTCTTTCCTCAGATTAGGGGACCAAAACTGCACACAATACTCCAGATGTGGTCTCACCAAGGCCTTGTACAACTGCAGGAGTACCTCCCTGCTCCTGTACTCGAATCCTCTTGCTATAAATGCCAGCATACCATTCGCCTTTTTACCGCCTGCTGTACCTGCATGCCCACTTTCAATGACTGGTGTATAATGACACCCAGGTCTCGTTGCACCTCCCCTTTTCCTAATCGGCCACCATTCAGATAATAATCTGTTTTCCTATTTTTGCCACCAAAGTGGATAACTTCACATTTATCCACATTAAATTGCATCTGCCATGAATTTGCCCACTCACCCAACCTATCCAAGTCACCCTGCATCCTCTTAGCATCCTCCTCACAGCTAACACTGCCGCCCAGCTTCGTGTCATCCGCAAACTTGGAGATGCTGCATTTAATTCCCTCATCCAAGTCATTAATATATATTGTAAACAACTGGGGTCCCAGCACTGAGCCTTGCAGTACCCCGCTAGTCACTGCCTGCCATTCTGAAAAGGTCCCGTTTATTCCCACTCTTTGCTTCCTGTCTGCTAACCAATTCTCTATCCACATCAATACCATACCCCCAATACCGTGTGCTTTAAGTTTGCTCACTAATCTCCTGTGTGGGACCTTGTCAAAAGCCTTTTGAAAATCCAAATATACCACATCCACTGGTTCTCCCCTATCCACTCTACTAGTTACATCCTCAAAAAATTCTATGAGATTCGTCAGACATGATTTTCCTTTCACAAATCCATGCTGACTTTGTCCAATGATTTCACCGCTTTCCAAATGTGCTGTTATCACATCTTTGATAACTGACTCCAGCAGTTTCCCCACCACCGACATTAGGTTAACCGGTCTATAATTCCCCGGTTTCTCTCTCCCTCCTTTTTTAAAAAGTGGGGTTACATTAGCCACCCTCCAATCCTCAGGAACTAGTCCAGAATCTAACGAGTTTTGAAAAATTATCACTAATGCATCCACTATTTCTTGGGCTACTTCCTTAAGCACTCTGGGATGCAGACCATCTGGCCCTGGGGATTTATCTGCCTTTAATCCCTTCAATTTACCCAACACCACTTCCCTACTAACATGTATTTCGCTCAGTTCCTACATCTCACTGGACCCTCTGTCCCCTACTATTTCTGGAAGATTATTTATGTCCTCCTTAGTGAAGACAGAACCAAAGTAATTATTCAATTGGTCTGCCATGTCCTTGCTCCCCATAATCAATTCACCTGTTTCTGTCTGTAGGGGACCTACATTTGTCTTTACCAGTCTTTTCCTTTTTACATATCTATAAAAGCTTTTACAGTCAGTTTTTATGTTCCCTGCCAGTTTTCTCTCATAATCTTTTTTCCCCTTCCTAATTAAGCCCTTTGCCCTCCTCTGTTGAACTCTGAATTTCTCCCAGTCCTCAGGTGAGCCACTTTTTCTGGCTAATTTGTATGCTTTGGTATTGATACTATCCCTAATTTCTCTTGTCAGCCACGGGTGCACTACCTTCCTTGATTTATTCTTTTGCCAAACTGGGATGAACAATTGTTGTAGTTCATCCATGCAATCCTTAAATGCTTGCTATTGCATATCCACCGTCAATCCCTTAAGTGTCATTTGCCGGTCTATCTTAGCTAATTCACGTCTCATACCTTCAAAGTTACCCCTCTTTAAGTTCAGAACCTTTTTTTCTGAATTAACTATGTCACTCCATCTTAATGAAGAATTCCACCATATTATGGTCACTCTTACCCAAGGGGCCTCTCACGACAAGGTTGCTAACTAAGCCTTCCTCATTGCTCAAAACCCAGTCTAGAATACCCTGCTCTCTAGTTGGTTCCTCGACATGTTGGTTCAAAAAACCATCCCGCATACATTCCAAGAAATCCTCTTCCTCAGCACCTTTACCAATTTGGTTCACCCAATCTACATGTAGATTGAAGTCACCCATTATAACTGCTGTTCCTTTATTGCACACATTTCTAATTTCCTGTTTAATACCATCTCCGACCTCACTACTAACTACTACTGTTAGGTGGCTTGTACACAACTCCCACCAGCGTTTTCTGCCCCTTAGTGTTACGCAGCTCTACCCATATCGATTCCACATCTTCCCAGCTTATGTCCTTCCTTTCTATTGCAGGATGGCAGGTAGGGACCAAAGGTGGATGAGCTGCCCCTGGGCAGAGCCCGACAAGCCCGCCACCAGAAGTGCTACCCCTCCCTGGACACCCCATACAATATATATGTAGAAATGTGTTCATGTCTTTTGTGACAAACCAGATCTCAAACTCCTAATTGAAATATAGCCATTGTTGTGCCTTCTTTGTAACTGCATCATTATGTTGAGCCCAGCATAGATCCGGTGAGGTGAGGTGAGGTGAGGTGAAGTGCGGGTTTGTTTCCTTATCTTACCCATTCTGAAGCTCAGGCACTTCACCTGACTCTGCTCTTTCATATATGTATTTAATGAAATAACAGATATATGGTAGCTTGCAAAAGAAATAGAACTAATGTACAGCTGAACCAGATGTAAGATGTTTAATTCATCAGTCCAAACTGCACTCAGAATCATTTCTCTGATGTGAAAAAACTATAGTGGGATTAAATAAATTATTAGACTTAAAAAAGACTTGCACAAATTTCAGGTAACACACATCAAAGTTGCTGGTGAGCGCAGCAGGCCAGGCAGCATCTCTAGGAAGAGGTACAGTCGACGTAAGAGATCTCTTACTAGCTCTTCCTTCAGTCAGTCCTGATGAAGGGTCTCGGACTGAAACGTCGACTGTACCTCTTCCTAGAGATGCTGCCTGGCTTGCTGCGTTCACCAGCAACTTTGATGTGTGCTACTTGAATTTCCAGCATCTGCAGAATTCCTCGTGTTTGCGTGCACAAATTTCATCTTGGAATTGCTCTGCTGCTAAACTCTGCTCAGCAAACAAACTTAGACAAACTCCTGTAGAAAATGTAAGACAATTGCTTAGGTTAGTGGTCACCAACCTTTTTAAGCCCAAGGTCCCCTACCTCGACCTCAGTGAAAGGCAAGATCTACCTACTAAATCGTTTAGAGAAAAAACAGCTCAGATTGTACATCCAATTTGAGGCCTTTTATTTGGGCGAATTGTATTTGAATTACACAAAATACTTTTGTCAAACTTTCAAATTAATTCAAACAAGAAAACACTATAACTAGCATATCAAACAGGCCATAGCTGTCTTTCTTTAAGAATGTTACAATACTTCACACCTTTAATTCTAAGTTTCATTATTTAATTTTATTTCAAAACTAAAAATAAATTAATAAAAATTGACTGTTGCACTCAGTGTGATGACTGAGGCTGAATACTTCCTGCTAGTTCCCCGAAATTTGGCTCATAACTATAGACAGCCAGTCTGAGACAGTCTGTGAGGTGTAAGGTTGCCAACTGTCCCGTATTTTCCCCGCTAAGGTACAGCGTTCCTATGAAACCTTTCATGCCGAAATGTTTTACGCTGAAGAAGCAATTACCATTAATTTATATGGAAAAAATTTTGAGCCTTCCCAGACCCAAAAATTAACCTACCAAATCATACCAAATAACACATAAAACCTAAAATAACACTAACATATAGTAAAAGCAGGAATGATATGATAAATACGCAGCCTATATAAAGTAGAAGTAATGAAAATTAAGCCAAAACCGATTCATGGGGTAAAGAAAAAAATCGGCACGTAAGCGCACGCGCACACAGGTGCCCGCGCAAGGCTTCATGGTCATTGTAGTCTTTCTCAGGGTAAACACAAATGTCCCGGGATTTGACTGCTACTTTTGTCCCTTATTTGGGAGTGAGAAAGTTGGCAGCCCTAGTGAGGTGTCTGTCAGTAAGTCAGCTCCTGTACTTAGATTTAATAATCTTCATCTGTGAAAATGCAATTTCACATAGTAGTGACCTGAAGTAGGCACTGACTTTCAGTGCTATAAAACTAACACACAGACCGCGCATTGTTCAACCCCATCAGTAGTAATTGCCACCAGTTTATGAACGGGGATGTCATTTTCACGGACAAATTTTTTAAACTCATTGTAAATATCCTCACTTCTCCTTCTTTCCTTTAATTGCAAAAGAGTGAGGAAGTCCTCCTTTGTTCTAAAATCCTGGAAAGTCATTCTGACAAATACAACAAGCTGAGCTGTTTGCATTACATCCAGGGATTCATCGAACTGTAGTGAAAAATATTCACGTCCTCTGACGGTGACTCTACCCTCCTTGTCACTGTTGCAGGGCCAAGCGGTGTATTATGTATTGTGGTTGTGATGCAGTTTTTTGTTTTTAAAGCCATGAAAAACAGTCTCTGCGGTAATGACCATTGCTTCCTGAATAAATCGCCATCTGTAAAAGGCTTCTTGTGTTTAGCCAAAAGATGACTTACACGAAATGATGTTTCAATAGCAGCCTTATTTTGAGCAGCATGTTTTGTGGAAAACGATTGCTGGGCCTTCAACCCTGATTTCAGCTCAACTTTCCAGGCACGAATTGCGCTCTTTGTGGGGTAGGTGTCTTTAAATTCCTGGTGGTTGGTGTTGCGGTACCACTCCAGATTCCCTCTTTTAGTCAGTGCTTGCTTGTGTTTGGTGGCACAACATACATACACACTTGTCTTTCACCAAGGTAAATAGAAATTCCTCTTCCCATTCTGGATGGAATTTGTAAGTTTTCGCTGCCTTTCGTGGAGCCTCTGCTATGCTATCAGGATATCACGAGCGATTGCCGATTGCGTCGCCTCTGATCTGAGCCAACATTCACCTAATTAATTAGCTTGTTTATTTTGGCTTTTTTTCTTAAAGGTGTGCTGTGTGCATCCCGACTACTGCTGCACCCCTGCCTGCTTCGCGACCTGGAGGTTGGAGACACTGCCGTATATTGATGTTTGCGATAGTCTGTACTGTTATCTAATCTAATTGGTCACTTTGATGCAGCACAGGCTACGCTGAAAACGCGGTGCATGGCGGGGAAGCTACACACATGCGCACTGGGCAGAAAGAACAGAACTAAACCCCCGCAACCCAGAAACAATCTCTCTTTACAAACAGCTTTTTAGTGAAAATATTGCCATATTACCATTATCCTAATTAGTATTACTTACTTTTATAATGCCCACATTACAATAGTATTTGTGTATTTATTTTTGATTTTTCTTTGGGATCTACTGGGAAAGTCTCAAAGATCGACCGGTCGATCATGATCGACGGGTTGGCGATCCCTAGCTTAGGTGGTTGTGTGCAGACTAAAACAAAACTTAATCTACCAGATATATGGGCATTACAATAAAACAGACACAGCTGGCGATATAATCTTAGCCACTTAACATGAAAAGACTCATCTACATACTCCCTGCTGGGTTAAGGGTTGTGGACAAGATCCTGGAATGCATATTTTAGAAATATTTTTAAGTTATGGTCATGAATTCCTGGTAATATCATTCTTAGAAGGACTTGGCTATGCTGATCAAACTGTAATAATTTGCTTATAGGGTTCGACTGGAGTGAGTAAGTGTGATTCCCGGCTCCTACTGTTCTTTCTTTGAAATTTACTCCCTTGACCTTACTGCAGAATGCCAGATACTGGGGAGCAACAGGGAGCATGATCTGAAGTCCCCAGGTTTGCCTGTTTATGTTCGCTGATGAAAAATCTTGCCCTGGTGTCTGCTATTGCTTCCTGCAGCAACACCGAGCTTCTCTTTTTAATTCATTCCATTCTTGGTGCTCATTGTCTTCTTTTTGTGGCCCCAATGGTCCACACTGCAAAGACCATGGTCTAGAATTTTATTCCCTAATGCAATGAAAAATAATCTGCAGCTGAAAATGGGTTTATCCCATAGCAGAAGAAATTTGCATCCATTTCTAGTCATCAAGAGATTCCACCAGACTTTCCAATGGCAACTTTAAGAGCACTAGAAACAGGTTCCCAGTGGGAAATTCACCCCACTAATGTCAGCATGAATTACAACCATGCAATTCTTGTTTACTCATAGAACAATCAACTTTTACTGAAGCCATTGATATGAAAATTCAGCTATTTAAATAAGCAATACTCTAAACATTTTGTTTGCCAGGCTGCTTCATAGCACTCTGTCTTACTGCTTAAAAATAAATATGGCCTCCATTGAGCCTTTAATTATGTTCCTGGTCTCAAACCCTTATTCAAACAGGTATACATAGAACATAGAATAGTACAGCACAGTACAGGCCCTTTAGCCCAAAATGTTGTGCCGACCCTCAAACCCTGCCTCCTACGTAACCCCCCACCTTAAATTCCTCCATATACCTGTCTAGTAGTCTCTTAAATTTCACTAGTGTATCTGCCTCCACCACTGACTCAGGCAGTACATTCTACGCACCAACCACTCTCTGAGTAAAAAACCTTCCTCTAGTATCCCCCTTGAACTTCCCACCCCTTACCTTAAAGCCATGTCCTCTTGTAATGAGCAGTGGTGCCTTGGCGAAGAGGCGCTGGCTATCCACTCTATCTATTCCTATTAATCTGTCTATACTTCAATGACCTCACATTAGATAGTGTGGAAGTGGAAGATAGTTTTGGGGGATTCAAACAAGGAATCACGGGGCCATGTGGCAGGAAGCGTTGATGGACTTTCTTCTTATCCATCCAGTTCAAACTGAGATATAGACTTCACAGACGAGCAATGCCTTCACGTGCCATACTTCACCAGGAGCATCTTCAGCGTGACCTGCTAGGAAACAGGCTTGCAAAAACTAGGCTGCTCTAACAAGCCAAGATCATTGTTACTTGTTTTCTAGTCACTAGATCATTATAGGCCACTGCAGCTGCTCGCTCTGACTTCTCACAGATTGCTGCACAAGGTGGACTTAGGAAGCCACTTAAGCTCTTAAGCCAAAGATACAAGGAAAGAAGACTTAAGCTTCTTTTCCCGTAGCCTCAAGGGTGAGGCATGTAGGAGTCTTTGTATTGCTGGCAAGTCAGGTTTCCTCAAGCAGTCCTCCTGCTAGAACTGTCACCTTAATTGGCCTTTTGCTGCCTTGGACATTTAGGACCTCTTCCCTCCCCCTGCAGGTGTAGGCTCCTGTCAGTAAATCTTTAAGGCTGCCACAATCTTTAATTAATTTTAAACTTCAGTCATGGGGACCAAGTGTGAACAATAGCTACACTGACCTGACTGAAAAAGATATCACCACAGACAGGTGTTGGCCATCATAGATCCAGTGTTATACATTGACAACTGCATTGGTGCTGCTTCATGCACCCATGCTGAACTCGTCAATTTCATCAACTTCGCCACCAACTTCAAACCTGCCCTTAAATTCACTTGATCTACTTCTGACTCTTCTCTCTCCTTTCTCAATCTCTGTCTCCATTTCTGGAGACAAACTGTCTACTGACACCTTTTATAAACATATTGACTCCTACGGCCATCTTGGCTATACCTCTTCCCATCCTCCTTCAAAATGCTATTCCTTTTTCTCAGTTCCATCGTCTCGGCCACATTGTTCCTAGGATGACGCTTTCCTTTCTGGGACACCAGAGATGTCCTCCTTTATCAAAGAATGAGGTTTCCCTTCCTCCACTATTGATACTGCCCTCACCCACCTTTTTTCTATTCCCCAGACATCATCTTCCTGTCACCTTATCAGGGATAGAGTTCCTCTCGTCCTCACCTACCTCCCCCCCACCCCGTGAGCTTCCACATCCAACTCACTAATCTCTCCAACTCCTGCCATCTTCAACTGGATACTACCACCAAACACATGTTTATCTCCCCCACCCAAGTCTCTGCTTTCTGCAGGGATTACTTTGTCCGTGATTCCCTTGTCTATTCATCACTCCCCACTGATCCCCCTCCTGGCACTTAACCCTGCCAGTGACAGAAATACTACATCTGACATTACCTCCACCTTACCTCCATTTAGGGCCTCAAGCAATCGTTCCAGGTGAAGCAACTCTTCACCTACAAATCAGTTAGGGTTGTCTGATGAATCCGGTGCTCCAGATGAGACCAATGTAAATTGGGGGACCACTTTGTTGAGCACCTCTGCTCCATCTGCCAGAAGAGGAACTTCCCAATGGCCAAACATATTAATTCCAGTTCCCATTCCCATTCTGACATGTCGGTCCATGGCCTCCTCTTTTGCCATGATGTGGCCACTCTCCTCAGGTTCCATCTAGGTAGCCTCCAACTTGATGGCATGAACATCAATTTCTTCTTCAGGTATTTTTTTTCCTTCCCATTTCCTCATCTTCTATTCTCAACTCTGGCCTTGTAACTCTTCTGCTCACCTGCCTAGCATCTCCTCCTTCTTCCCTCTCACTTATTGTCCACTCTCCTCTCCTATCAGATTCCTTCTTATCCAGACCTTTACCTTTTCCACCCACCTAACTTCACCTTTCACCTTCTAGCTCCTCCTCCTTCCCCTCCCCCACCTTTTAATTCTGAAGTCCTGAAGAAGGGTCTTTGCCTGAAATGTGAACTGTTTATTCATTTCCATAGATGCTGCCTGGCCTGCTGAGCTCATCCAGCATATTGTGTGTGTTGTTCTGGATGTGGTGAGTGTTATCTTTAAAGCTGAAAGGACCAAAAAATTCTCCCAATAGACATTGGTGTTCCTTAGAGACAGAAGAATCCAACAAATAGACATCAGGTAATCAAAGCCAAGGTTACAATAGGGATACTAGAGAGCTGAGGAAGTGACAATAGACAATAGGTGCAGGAGTAGGCCATTCAGCCCTTCGAGCCAGCACCACCATTTACTGTGATCATGGCTGATCATCCACAATCAGTACCCTTTTCCTGCCTTCTCCCCATATCCCTTCACTCTGCTATCTTTAAGAACTCTAACTCTTTTTTGAAAGAATCCAGAGAATTGGCCTCCACTGACTTCTGAGGCAGAGCATTCCACAGAACCACAAACCTTTGTGTGAAAAAGTTTTTCCTCAACTCCGTTCTAAATTGTCTACCCCTTATTCTTAAACTGTGGCCCCTGGTTCTGGACTCCCCCAACATCAGGAACATGTTTCCTGCCTCTAGCGTGTCCAATCCCTTAATAATCTTATATGTTTCAATCAGATCCCCTCTCATCCTTCTAAATTCCAGTGTATACAAACCCAGTCGCTCCAATCTTTCAACATATGACAGTCCTGCCATCCCGGGAATTAAGCTCGTGAACCTACGCTGCACTCCCTCAATAGTTAGAATGTCCTTCCTCAAATTTGGAGATTTTTAATAAGTGATATTTAACCAGGGTTAAATGTCTAGGACTGTGAATGCCAACTAAAAAGACATAACTAGGTTTAGCCATGGTATTCCCACCAGTAAAATTCCTGCTGATACAGCCTGTAATTTCAACTAAGAAATGGCTCAAATGAGAGGTTGGTTAGTCCTTACAGTACTATATAGGAGTTTAGAGACATTCCTATAGAGAGGGGCTGAGATTTTTTTCTCCATTATCTTTCCAAGCTTAAAAAAGGCAGAAATAGTGTTGAGAAAAGTTGAAGCACTTGTTAACAACCAGACCATGAAAGCTCTATTTAATTGTAAACAAGCAGCAAATCCAGTTGTTTGTTGCGTGTCAGAACTGTCTGTAAAAGTAGCAGCTTGGCCTTTGCAAAGACCTCTGAGAAATCAATTCAATGGCTGAAAAACTAGGCAGAAAAAATTACTCAAGAATCTAAGATAAAATAAAGAACAGTAGGAAAATGAAAGGAGATTAGTGCAAGTCCATTAAATAGGAGGGGAAAATTGAAAACCTAGCCCGGAAAAATATATTTGTGAAACATCATGCAGAATGGTTAATGAAGGAAATGAGCCTTATAAATAGAAGCACCTAATTATGGACCTTTATACATGATTCAAGATTCAAGTTTACTTATCAAGTGTACATCGAACATTTAGTGAAATGCATTGTTTTTCACCTAAGGATATGTTGGGGCAGCCTGCTAATTTTGCCACATATTCCAGTGCCAACATGGCAATTATCCCTGCCTTTACCATCTTTTCTGGCAACTTGTTACATTTACCCACCATCTCGGTGTGTAAACTAGCCCTACAAATCTTTCCACTCACATCTTAAACCTATGTCCTTTAGCATTACCACAGGAAGAAGAGTACCACTATTTACCCTGTGGTCCTCGTGATCTTCCATCTATCAATAAGATCACCACCCCAGGAAAAACAGTCCCAGCCTATCCAGTCAACACACACAAATTGCTGGAAGAACTTGGCAGGCCAGGCAGCATCTGTGGAAAAGATGGTTCGGGCTGAGACTCTTCGGCAGGACCTACCCAGTTTCTCCATAGGACTAGAGCCCTCCAATCTAGAGAGGATCCTTCCAGTAGTATGGCAACCAGATCTGCACACAAAATGTGCTGGCGGTCCAAATTTCTGTACAACTACAATAGGCCATGTGGTCTAACCAACCATTCTCAATGAAAACATTATATTCATTTAAAGGATGTGGGTAGCACTGGTAAAATCAGCATTGTGGCTGACCAAAATTGAGACACAAGCTGGAACTGGGAAATGTAAAAGTCTTTATATACACAGCAGCACAGCAAACCCAAGAGAATGTCACTCTCCTGACACAATCAAATAATTGATCAAACCACATTGTTCTATTATGTCGAATATTTATTTATTTAGATATACAGCACGGAATAAGCCCTTCCAGCCCTTTGAGCCGCAACGTCCAGAAAACCCCGATTTAAGCCTAGCCAACACATAGGGCAACTTCCGTAGATAAATTAAGCTACAAACTGGTACGTCTTGGGGCTGTGGGAGGACCTGAGAAAACGTACGCATTCCACAGGGAAGACCGTACAAACTCCTTACCGATGATGCTCGAATTGAACTCCGAACTCCGAACTCCGACCTCCGACCCCGCGAGTTGTAACAGCGTCGTGCTGCAGTGGTGATTCTGTTCACCTCGCTGGCGGATGGTTGCAGCGAGGTTGCATGAGGGACTTCAGCAGCAAGGCCAGAGTGCAGAGGTCAGCGCAGTTCACTTTTCAGTAAAGCAAACTGAGTGGAAAGTTGGCTGAGGTGTACAAAGAGAAGGTGGTTTACCCTATTACTAAATAGCTTGAGAATAAGAGACAGTTTCAAAATGATGGGCAAAAGGAACAGTAGAAATAGGTAGGAGAGGGGAAATGTGGGCAAAATCTTTCTAAGTATGAATAGGTTTGATCTGGAATCTCTTCTGGCAGTGGGGGTGGAAACAGGGTCAGCACCAACCGGAGCTTTCAAAAGAGATCAGCAAGAGGAACTGGCACAAAAGAGACAAGTGAAACACACAATAGGAATGCTACTGCTGATGACCTTTTGTAATGTAAGTTTTGGAATGATCAGTAATCGCACTGAAAAATAAGATTTTGAGTGAATATTGATACAATGGGGGTTTTCCTGCTGTTGGGTGTATCTGGAACTTGGGTCAGAGTTTTGTGATGAATATACACCATTTAATACTAAAATATTAGTGAAAATTCTTCTCTCAGAAAGTTGTGAATGCTGTGAACTCTTTATTGCAGAGGTTTGTGGATTCTGAGTCATTAGACCAGAAGAGCATAAAACATTGGCGCAGAATTAGGTCATCAAGTCTGCTCAGCCATCTGATCAATGGCTGATCCATTTCCCTCTCAGCCCCATTCTCCTGCCTTCTCTCTATATCCTTTCATGCTCTGACTTATCAAGAATCTGTCAACCTCCGCATTAAATACACTCAATGACCTGGGCTCCACAGCCACCTGTGGCATGAATTCCACAGATTTACCACCCTCTGGCTAAAGAAATTCCTCATCTCCATTCTATATGGACATTACTCTATTCTGAGGTTGTGACCTCTGGTCCTGGACTCCCCCACTCAGGAAATATTTTCTCCGTCTCCAACATTCTTTCAATATTCAATAGGCTTCAATGAGATCCTCCCTCAATCTTCTAAGTTCCAGCAAGTGCAGTCCAAAAGCCACCAAATGCTTCTCACAAGATAAGTCTTTAATTCCCAGAATTATTTTTGAGCCTCCTTTGAACCCTCTCCAATGTCAGCACATCCTTTCTTAGATAAGGGGCCCAAAAGGTGCTCACAATACTGTACTCCAAGTGAGGCCTCACCGGTGCTTTATAAAGCCTCAGCTTTACATCCTTACTTTTGTATTCTAATCCTCTCGAAATGAATACTAACATTGTATTTGCCTTCCTCACCAATGACTCAACCTGCAACTTGACCTTTAGGGAACTCTGCACGAGGACTCCCAAATACCTTTACACCTCAGATTTTTGAATTTTCTCCCCATTTAGAAAATTCAAGCACATTCAAGGCCATATTGTCTACTTAAGCACCCGGTCAAAGAACATCAGAGCCATGGTAATAAATGCAGTCCTTACTTTTCTTTTAGTACCTGCACCTTGCTGCAAGAGTTTTAGATTATGAAGACACACAGTCCCCTTTTATTGTCATTTAGTAATGCATGCATTAAGAAATGATACATTATTTCCTCCGGTGTGATATCACAAAACACAGGACAAACCAAGACTGAAAAAACTGACAAAACCACGTAATTATAACATATAGTTACAAACAGTGTATCAATACCATAACTTGATGAAGAAAGTCCGTGAGCACAGTAAAGTTCAAAGTTTCTCAAATGTCCCACCTCTCACGTAGACGGGAGAAGGAAGAAAAATTCTCCCTGTCATGCCAACCACAATCCGACTCTGAGTCATCCGAAAACTTCGGGCTCTGATCAGCTCTCCGACACCAAGTACTGAGCGGCATCTCTGCCGAACGATTAGACCTCCTTCTCGGTCGCCAAAAGCAGGCAAGTCCGGGGATTTTGAGGCCTACCCTCCGAAAGATTCCCGACCACACAGTAACGACAGCAGCGGACGGGCGTTTCAGAAATCTCTCCAGATGTTCCTCTGTGCTTTCACGTCCATTCTCCATCAAATCAGAATTGTCCACGGCCCCTATTTAACAGATACGATATCATTTTCACCGGAGAGCTGCGCACGCGCAACGCGCTGCCATCTTCTCCTCCTGCCTTTTAAAGTACATTGAACAAATGAAAAGCTGATTGGGTATTTATTCCTATCTTTATTGCTGAAATGTATGCAGATGGATAAGTGAATGATAGCTGCGCAAATAATCTAAGTGACCCAAACCTCGGGTAACAACTCCCAAATCTAATTTCCAGTTACATCTCAGAACTCAAAAGTAACTAGATATTGAAGGCACAAGCACTTTTGCTTTGAAAGAAATAAAGCCACAATAAAGCCATCCTGTCATGTAGCATCTGCTGAATTCAATTAAGAGTTATGGTCATTGAAACAGAGAAGTAATCAGGAGAACCTCCAATGTAATTCTATTATTGTCGAGCTGAAATATTAATACATATACATACAAACACTATTTTTCCTTCTTCATTTCTAAAGGCTTAGCAAGTGACATTATTAAAATGAAAGACAATATGTTTAAACATTGGTGAGTTTTTCCCTAGTTAAGACAGTTTTGACAGACCTTGAATATCTCCGTACTAAAGAGGATACAAAAACTATAAACTAGGTGTCCATTTCTAATCTGCTGTTCTTCCGGGGAATCAGCATGTGCATTCTCATCCACAGATTTGGCTCAGTATTAAAAATAATCAAAACGCCTTTTACAACTTGGAAGGTAAACCGACTAATGGGAAATCATTCACCATTTTCTGAAGAGATGCTTTAACCAAAGGCAAATTTCATTGATTTCACAAATGCAGTACATTGTAGAAGGATTACAATTTACATTATTTTAAAAATCTGAGAGTATTATGAAAGAGTGACATCCTATTGTGGAGCTGGATGTAATTTAACTGCAGGAGGTGATTAATTCCATTTTGGGAGTCTCTCCTTCTCAAAAAGATGTTCTTTATTGAGACCTTCTCGCTTCTGAAATGAAACTGATAGCATGAATGAATTCCGATACTGCATCAGATATGCACTAGTACATTATGTACAAATTTTGCATGGCGATATTAGTCAAGAATCTGGATGAGAAGAAACATGTAGTCAAGATGCAAATTAAAAACCACTGTTCAATAAAAATGTCAAATATTTAATCAATATTGCTCTCAATATTGGTAATCAATGTACTATGAACTAAAATTAAATAATGCCATAACGTTTTCTGCAAACATTCAGCTTTATTTGAGTCTTGGGTTTTGTATCCAAAATGCAAAGCAAAATCTCAATGCCTCAATGAAGTCACACTCTGCACCTCACACAGCAGCAAAATAATATACAGACACAAAGGAATATCCTGCAGCTCTTAAGTAATTCACAGGAGATTGAAAATAAAAATTAACATAAAATCTATTGCAACAAGTTTGAGTATCAGAATTCTTATTTAAGTATTTCTTGGTTCTTTCACAGAAAATATGACATTTTAATGTGTCACAGAGTCATATCTCCAGCTTGTTACACAGCTGCATGACTATGGTAAAATATTCACCACATTCCACATCAATCCTTTCTAATGTGTGGAGAATATCTTTTTTCAACTCCTTCTCCTGCCTGCCTTCCACTTGCAACATGTTGTGTACATTACATTTCTATATGAGCAATGAGCGTACCAGTTTTAGACATAAAAGTGCTTCTAAATTGAAATCCTACCTTTTAGTACACTTTTATTAGCAGGTGAGTAATTTTTTGCCGCGCACCTAGCAGAAGAAGCAGGATCTCAGTGGCCACCTATTTTAATTCCACGTCCCATTCCCATATGTCTGTCCATGGCCTCCTCTCCTGTCACAATGAGGCCACACTCAGGTTATAGGAACAACACCTTATATTCTGTCTGGGTAGCCTCCAACCTGATGGCATGAACATTGATTTCTCGAACTTCCGGTAATGGGCCCTCCCACTTCCTTCACCATTTCCCATCCCCTTTTCCTTCTCTCACTTTATCTCCTTGCCTACCCATCACCTCCCTCTGGTGCTCCTCCCCCCTTTTCTTTGTTCTATGGCCTTCTGTTCTCTCCTATCAGATTCCCGCTTCTCCAGCCCTGTTACTTTCACCAAGCAACTTCCCAGCTCTTTACTTCATCCCTCCCCTCCCATTTTCACCTATCACCTTGTGTTTCTCTATCCACTCCCCTCACCTTTTAAATCTACTACTTATCTTTCTTTCTCCAGACCTGCTAAAGGGTCTTGGCCGAAAAAAAAGGAAAACCTACAACACAATATAGGCCTTTCAGCCCACAAAGCTGTGCTGAACATTAATTTACTTTAGAAATTACCTCGGGTTATCCATAGCCCTCTATTTTTCTAAGCTCTGTGTACGTATCCAGGAGTCTTTTAAAAGATCCTATTGTATCTGCCTCCACTACCATCGCCGGCAGCCCATTCCAAACACTCACCATTCTCTGTGTAAAAAAATTAGCCCTGACATGTCCTCTGTACCTACTTCCAAACACTTAAAACTGTGTCCTCTCGTGTTAATCATTTCACCCCTGGGAAAAAGCCTCTGACTATCCACACGATCAATGCCTCTCATCATCTTATACACTTCTGTCAGGTCACATCTTATCCTCTGTCGCTCCAAGGAGAAAAGGCCAAGTTCACTCAACCTATTCTCATAAGGCATGCTCGCCAATCCAGGCAACATCCTTGTAAATCTCTGAACCCTTTCTATAGTTTCCACATCCTTCCTGTAGTGAGGTGACCAGAACTGAGCACAGTATTCCAAGTGGGGTCTGACCAGGGTCCTATATAGCTGTAACTTTACCCTTCGGCTTTTGAACTCAATCCCACTGTTGATGAAGGCCAGTGCACTGTATGCCTTCTTAACCACACAGTCAACCTGTGCAGCAGTTTTGAGTGTCCTATGGACTCGGACCCCAAGATCCCTCTGATCCTCCACACTGCCAAGAGTTTTGCCATTAATACTGTATTCTGCCATCATATTTGACCGACCAAAATGAACCACCTCACACTTATCTGATTTGAACTCCATCTGCCACTTCTCAGCACAGTTTTGCATCCTATTGTTGGTGACCAGTGGAGGTGCCTCAGGGATCTGTTCTGGGACCCCTTCTCTTTGTGATTTTTATAAATGACCTAGATGAAGATGGGGTACCTTATCAAGTGTCTTGCTGAAATCCATATACACTACATCTACTGCTCTACCTTCATCAATGTGTTTAGTCACATACTCAAAATATTCAATCAGGCTCGTAAGGTACAACCTGCCCTTGACAAAACCATGCTGACTATTCCTAATCATATTATACCTCTCCAAATGTTCATAAATCCTGCCTCTCAGGATCCTCTCCACCTACCTACCTACTACTGCAGTAAGACTCACTGGCCTATAATTTCCTGGGCCATCCCTACTCCCTTTCTTAAATGAGAGAACAACATCCGCAACCATCCAATCCTCTGGAACCTGTCCTGTCCTCATTGATGATGCAAAGATCATTGCCAGAGGCTCAGCAATCTCCTCCCCCGCTTCCCACAGTAGCCTGGGGTACATCCTGTCTGGTCCCAGTGACTTATCCAACTTGATGCTTTCCAAAAGCTCCAGCACATCCTCTTTCTTAATATCTACATTCTCAAGCTTTTCAGTCTGCTGTAAGTCACCCCTACAATTGCCAAGATCCTTTTCCGTAGTGAATACTGAAGCAAAGTATTCATTAAGTACCTCCACTATTTCCTCCGGTTCCATACACACTTTTCCATTGTCACACTTGATTGGTCGTATTCTCTCATGTCTTATCATCTTGCTTGTAGAATGCCTTGGGGTTTTCCTTAATCCTGCTCACCAGGGCCTTCTCATGGCCCCTTCTGGCTCTTCTAATTTCATTCTTAAGCCCCTTCTGTAATGTATTGTGTGAGTATTCGCAGTATCAGAGTGCGTATGACATCAGGACGTGGAAAAGGGTTTAAAAAAATTGAAGTCTGGTGAATAAACGTTGGTTGTTCAATCTACACCGGTGTCCGAGTCACATCAATATTACATGGTGTCAGAAGAAAACGGGAAAAATAAAAAGGAAGAGAAGACCCGTAAAAGATGTCACAGTTACAGCCACTGTCAAGTTTAAGCCTACAAGGTCATCTTGCTGAGAACTGGAAAATATGGATCCAGAAGTTTTTGCTGTTTTGCAACACTAGCGGCCTAGCTGAAAAGACGGAGAAAGTGCAATGTGCTACGTTTCTGCACGTAGCGGGAGCAGAGGCAATAAGGTTTGCAACACGTTTGTCTTCCAAGATGATGAGCAAGAAAAAATTGAAGTGTTGAAAAAAAAGTTTCAAGATTACTGCCAACCGAGAAAAAAATTACCGTTCAACCAACACCGGTTTTTCACGAGGGCTCAAGGACCAACAGAGACCATAGACGCCTACGTAACAGTTTTAAAGAGCAAGGCAACAGACTGTGAGTTCGGACAACTGCATGATTCTTTAATACGTGACAGGATTGTATGCGGCATACGAGATGATCAAGTGAGAGGCAGGCTATTGAGAGAGGCAGATCTTACATTAGAAAAGGCGATTGATGTTTGCAGTGCCAGCGAGATCACGTTAAGTCAGGTTAAAGTGCTCAATGAGGAGATTGAAGTGCACAAAGTAAAAACTGTGAAAACTAACAAGAGTAGGACAAAGCCAGCTCCACAGGATGATCAAAAGGAAGTTAATTGCAACAGGTGTGGTTATAAACATGGATACAGAAAATGTCCAGCCTTTGGTCAGACATGCAAGTTATGCCAGAAAAGAAATCACTTTGCAAAGATGTGGAAATTGAAGGAGCACGCAAGGAAAATGCATGCTGTGAAACAGAGTGAGAGCAACAGTGACATGTTCATTGGCACAGTTGAAATGGAACAGGAGGTATGCATCAAGAATATTGACAATGCAGAGATGGAGGATGAAGATGATTAGACCCAAGATCTGATAATAAACAGGAGGAAAGTGACATTTAAGCTTGACACTGGGGCAAAGTGCGATATAATGTCGGCAGAAACATTCAACTCAATGGACATCAGAGGAAGACTGGAAAAATCCACCTGCAAGCTTGTTGCATATTTCGGCCACAAGACGGCGCCACTGGGCAAAAAAGCACTCACCTGTGAATACAAAGGTCAAAAATACAAGATCGAGTTTGAAATAGTGCAGCAACATGTTTCAGCAATACTGGGCAAAGCAACATGCACAAAGCTAGGCCTGGTGAAGTGAATCTATGGTGTTGAAAAAGAAAATGACATTCTCAAAGACTTTGATGACTTGTTTTCTGGATTAGGATGTTTACCAGGGAAACACCATATCAGGATTGATCCAACTATTGCACCAGTCGTGCATGCCCTGAGAAAGATTCCAGTAGCTCTAAGGGATTGAGTAGTGGAGGAGCTACACAGAATGGAACAGATGGGAGTCATAACAAGACAAATAGAACCGACCGACTGGGTGAGTAGTATGGTGACAGTGGTCACAGAAAAAAAGACGAGGATTTGCATGGATCCACAAGATCTCAACCAAGCCATCAAAAGAGAGCACTATCCGCTGCTCACGGTTGAAGAGGTTGTCTCCCACATGCCTAATGCAAAATACTTTTCAGTATTAGATGCAAATCAAGGCTTCTGGCAGATCAAGCTGGATGAAGAAAGTTCCAAATTATGCACTTTCAACACGCCCATAGGGAGATAGCGTTTCCTGCGCCTACCCTTTGGGATATCTTCTTCATCAGAGGTATTCCAGAGATCCGTGGCACAAATGATTGAAGGCCTGGACGGGGTGGTCAACATCACATTTGCTGATATGGGGTGACACAATTAAGGAACATGATCAGAGACTGAGGAAACTCCTGGAGAGAGAACGTGAGTACAACCTAAAACTGAACAAAAGTAAATGTAAGATCAGAACTACAGAGATTAAATACATAGGTCATGTGCTCAGTGCTGATGGGCTAAAACCAGATGATGAAAAGGTCAGAGCTGTGGTACAGCTACCACCACCCAAAGACAGGCAAGAACTATTGAGGTTCATGGGCATGATACAGTATCTTGCCAAATTCATTCCCAACTTATCAGAGGTCAGCACTCCACGCCGAAAGCTACTAGAGAGCAACACTGAATGGCATTGGGAAGACAAACAAAAGAAAAGTTTTGACACATTGAAGCAGTTGGTTACCAATGCACCAGCACTCAAGTTCTATGATGTCAATAAACCAGTGACGATGTCTGTGGATGCCAGTTCGGAAGGAATAGGAGCTGTTATACTGCAGGATGGGAGGCCTGTGGCGTATGGATTGCGAGCACTTATGGACTGCCAACGCCGATACGCTCAAATCGAGAAGGAATTACTCGCCATAGTTTATGGATATGAGAAGTTCCACCAATATGTATATGGCAAAGAAATCCAGGTTGAGAGTGATCACAAACCACTTGAGAGCATCTTCAAAAAGCCACTCCACCAAGCTCCTATGAGGCTGCAAAGGATGCTTCTCAGGCTACAGAGGTACACTCTCACAGTCACCCATAAGCCAGGAAAAGAACTGTACATCGCTGATGCTTTGAGCCGTGCTCACCTCAAAGAGCAAAAGGAACAGTTGCTAGGAAGAGAGCTGGAGGTCAACTGGGTTACACCTCAGCTACCCATCTCTGAGGAGAAGTTGAACATGTTCAGGAAAGTGACTGCAGATGATCCTGAAATGCAAATGCTAAGAGACATTACAATGAATGGATGGCCAACAGAAAGAAAAGATGTTCCAAAGGAAATGCAGAAATACTGGATATTTAAAGAGGAAATCAGCTATGCATCAGGGCTAATGTTCAAAACGGTAAAACTCATCGTACCAAACCAAATGAAACAGGAAATGCTCAACAGAATTCATGAGTCACACCTGGGGATAGTGAAATGTAAAGGAAGAGCAAGGGACATTCTCTATTGGCCAGGCATGTCAACTCAGATAGAAGACATTGTGTCTCAGTGTGCTGTCTGTAATGAAAACAAAAACAACAATCCAAGAGAGCCTCTGCTTCACCATCCACTACCAGGAAGACCATGGGAGAAGATTGGCACAGACCTCTTTCACTACAATGGTACAGAATATCTGCTTTGTGTGGACTACTATTCAAAATATCCGGAGATCACCAAGTTAAGTGACACGTCCAGTCGAGGTGTCATTACCGCAATGAAATCGACATTTGCAAGACATGGGATTCCTGATATCGTCGCACAATATGCCAGTGGTGAGTTCAGAGGGTTCTCAGAAAGCTGGGAATTTCAACATGTTACTTCCAGTCCAGGGCACGCTCAGTCTAATGGACAAGCAGAGAGAACTGTACAAACTGTCAAGAACATGCTCAAGAAGGCACATAGCAGCAACGGTGACCCTTACATTGCTCTGCTTGAATACCGCAACACACCGATTGAGGGTGTGGGATTCTCTCCTGTGCAGCTGTTGATGGGACGTCGTCTGAAGTCCAAACTGCCAACATCCACAACTCTACTGACTCCTGAAGGTAATGCTCAAGTACATGACAAGCAAAGGTACAAGCAAATAAAGCAAAAGAGCTACTGTGACAGACATACTATACAGTTGCCAGATCTGCATACAGGTGAAAATGTCAGAATACAGAGAGGGGACACTTGGCAACCAGCTGTGGTTGTGAAGACATCAACAACCAAGATCCTTCATAGTTCGCACGCCCGATGGAAGAGTCTACAGGAGGAACAGGAAGCATCTGCTGAAGACAGGCCAGAGTGAGTTTCCACATACAGATGCACAGGACATTTCCACAGATACAGACATGGAAACAAACGACACCAAGAATGATGCAGACCACAGAAACACAGAGGTCACTCGAGAGACTGACACAGATGAAGGTCAAGCACAGTCACAGTTGTATCACACACGGTCTGGGAGACAAATCAAACTTCCAGCTAGAAACAGAGACTAGACATACAGTTTGAGGCAAAGTCACACATGTCATAAGTTCCAAGGTGTGAAATAAAAGGTTTATTAGTCTATGTTAGTAAAAGAAAATACACTGCTGTTAGTATTGTAAAATACAATGCAGAATACAGTACAAGGTGGTAAGTTTTGTTTAGTTTATGTCATAGTTGCTGCACTGTAAGAAAGGCATACCTAGAGGCATTGTTTTGGTAATTCACAGTGTTGTAAAAAAAAATCTTGAGAAGGGGGATGTAATGTATTGTGTGAGTATTCGTAGCATCAGAGTGCGTATGATGTCAGGACGTGGAAAAGGGTTTAAAAAAATGGAAGTCTGGTGAATAAACGTTGGTTGTTCAATCTACACCAGTGTCCGAGTCACATCAATATTACACCTTCCTGCTAGCCTTATCATTTTCTAGATCTTTATCATTACCTAGTTTTTTGAACCTTTCGTAAGCTTTTCTTCTTGACCAGATTTTCAACTGCCTTTGTACACCACGGTTCCTGTACCCTGCCATCCTTTCCCTGTCTCATTGGAACATACCTGTGCAGAACGCCACATAAATGTCCCCTGAACATCTGCAGTACATTTCCCTGAGAACATCTTTTCCCAATTTATGCTTATAATTCCTGCTGATAGCTTCACATTTCCCCTAACTCCAATTAAACCCTTTCCTAACTTGTCTGTTCCTATTCCTCTCCAATGTTATGGTAAAGGAGATAAAATTGTGATCACCATCTCCAAAATGTTCTCCCACATAGAGACCTGACACCTGACCAGGTTCATTTCCCAATACCAGGTCAAGAACAGCCTCTCCTCTTGTAGGCTTATCTACATATTGTGTCAGGAAACCTTCCTGAACACACCTAACAAACTCCACCCCACCTAAACCCCTTGCTCTAGGGAGATGCCAATCGATATTGGGGAAATTGAAATCTCCCATAACAACCCTGTTATTAGTGCACCATTCCAGAACCTGTCTCCCTATCTGCTCATCAATTTCCCTCTTACTATTGGGTGGTCTATAAAAAACACCCAGTAGAGTTATTGACACCTTCCTGTTTCTAACTTCCACCCACAGAGACTCAGTAGACAATCCCTTCATGACTTCCTCCATTTTTGCAGCTGTGACACTATCTCTGATCAACAATGCCATGCCCCCCTCCCTGTCCTTTCTGAAACATCTAAAGCCTGGCACTCTAAGTAGAAATTCCTGCCCCTGAGCCATCCAAGTCTCTGTAATGGCCACAACGTCATAGCTTCAAGTACTGATCCACGCTCTAGGCTCATCTGCTTTGTTCATGATACTCCTTGCATTAAAATAGACACATCTCAAACCATCGGTCTGAGCACATCCCTTCTCTATCAGCTGCCTATCCTTGCTCTCACACTGCCTACAAGCTTTCTCTATTTGTGAGCCAACAGCTTCTTCCTCCGTCTCTTCAGTTCAGTTCCCACCCCCCCCAGCAATTCTAGTTTAAACTCTCCCCAATAGCCTTAGCAAACCTCCCTGCCAGGATATTGGTCCCCTCTCGGATTCAAGTGCAACCTATCTTTTTTGTACAGGTCACACCTGCCTCAAAAGAAGGCCCATGATCCAGAAATCTGAATCCCTGCCCCCAGCTCTAATCCCTCAGCCACGCATTTATCCTCCACCTCACTCTATTCTTACACTTACTGTCGCAAGCACAGGCAGTAATCCGGAGATGACTACCTTTGAGGTCCTGATTCTCAATTTCTTTCCTAACTCCCTGTAGTCTGTTTTCAGGACCTCCTCCCTTTTCCTATCTATGTCATTGGTACCAATATGTACCACGACCTCTGGCTGTTCACCTTCCCACTTCCGGATATTGTGGATTCAATCAGAAACATCCTGGACCCTGGCACCTGGGAGGCAAACTACCATCATGTTTCTTTCCTGCGTCCACAGAATCGCCCGTTTGACCCCCTAACCATAGAGTCCCCATCATTGCTGCCATCCTCTTCCTGTCCCTATCCTTCTGAGCCACAGGGCCAAACTCTGTGCCAAAAGCTTCCCCCAGGTAGGTCATTCCCCCACCCCACCCCCAACAGTACTCAAACAGGAGTACTTATTGTTAAGGGGGACAGCCACAGGGGTACTCCCTAGTATCTGACTCCTGCCCTTCCCTCTCCTGATTGTTACCCACTTATCTGTCTCCCAAGGCCCCGGCGTGACTACTTGCCTATAGCTCCTCTCTCTCACCTCCTCATTTTCCCTGACCAGACGAAGGTCATCGAGCTGCATCTCCAGTTCCCTAACCCGGTCCCTAAGGAGCTGCAGCTTGACGCACCTGGCGCAAATGTGGCCGTCCGGGAGGCTGGGAGTCTCCTGGACATCCCACATCTGACAACCAGTACAGGCCACCGGCCTCACAGACATACCTCCTGTTCCCACTCTTCACAGGCAACTTACCTTGCCTCGACCCGTTATTGCCGAAGCCCTGTTGAATCAAAGCCCTCTACTCTGTTGCCCGCTCTATAAAGCCGTCTTCTTTTTAAATTCTTCCTGCCGGTCTAACGCGCTGACATACATGCGCCTGCGCAGTCGTGCCTCGATCCGTCGACTGTACTCTTTCCATAGATGCTGTCTGGCCTGCTGAGTTCCTCCAGCATTTTGAGCGTGTTGCTTAGATTTCCAGCATCTGCGGATTTTCTCATTTGTGATTGAATTCAAAAATTCAACAGCCATTGATCTGGGATTTGTACGCACATGTTCTGGAAAGTACAGTAACATATGGAGAGACTCTCTCCATCACATCCTTGAAAAAAATCTTTAGTGTGACAAATCATCAGCAGTAAGGTTATTTTATTCCTATTTTTATGAGACTGAGAAATTGTTGCATTGTCATTTATTGCCAACTTCATGGTTTTTCCCATCCGGAGTACTGGCACTAAATCTTTTTGAATGAAACCTTGCACTTGCTCTGTGTCTATACATTTTATTCCAACAGGAGTCAGTCCCTTCGTTCCCTTCCCTAAGTGTGGAGGGGACATAAAATCTGGCTAATTTTTCCACTGATTTTGCCACAAATGCTAAAGTCCCAAAATATTGTAAGTAAGGAAGAGCTTATGCTTTATCATATATCGTAGCAGGAAAAAAAACTTCCATGCTTTCAGACATAACAGTATTCTCTTCATTCAATAGAAATAAAGGTCTTTGCCACATTTAATCCAAAAAGAATAAAAGTTTGCTAAGTAAATGTTAAGGATAGCTGAACAGTCCGTATTTTTAAACCTGATGACCACATTGAATTATAGAACATTGATAATAGATGGCCCACAATGCTCAATTCCACATTGATCAGGGCGAGAGCATGACAATTAAATATCTTTGCAGTAAAATTAGCTAGTGTGCCTAAGATAATAACCAGCCCAGCTGTCTCTCAAACACCCTGTAGATGCACTTGTCACACAAGGCCTCTGTGGTGCCCTCAACAGGATTATTGTTTGCCCCAGATCTATCCTATGTCAGCACCTTACTCAAGAGACTACACAACAAAGTAGTCTTTCACATTTTGACTCACTTTTGTCCAAGAGAAATCACATGAGCTTAGTTCACCATGAACTTTCTGGGCATCAAGTTAAAGGATGTTTATCCTTGCCTACAATTTGAATCACGTGGTGCTCAAGAAAAATCACTCTTAACAATCTAATTTCAGTCTTATATGGAGTTCATCATTCTACTGTTCTTTTCTGGATGAAGATGCCACTCTCACTTAAACAGCGCAGATATCTACTATTGGGATTCACACCAATGAGTCTGTGCTTTTATGCAGCAACCGGAAAATATGCAAAGACATCAGAAGTTCAGTACCAAGCATTTCATCTTGTGTTGACAACAATTTAAATTTAACTCCAGATATGTCACAAAAAACACTGAACAAAGACACCAAAATTCTCAATAAACTATGAATTAGAGGTCTTTCCTTAGAGTCAGAGTGATACGGTACATAAACAGGCAAAAGTTGAACAAGTTTCCCATCTAAGCTAGTCCCATCTGCCCACATTTGATTCATTTCACTCCAAACCTTTCCTATCCACATACCTTCAGTGGGATGTAGCTTCCATCTCACTTATCAGACTCTTGAACAGAACTTGTTTATGTTAAGATGGACTTTTGCCCTCACAAACTACCTTATTATGATTTTGCACTTTACTGATTTCCTGCACTGCCCTCTTTCAATTGTTTTTGCACTTTATTCTGCATTGTTATTGTTTTACCTTATTTGAGCTCAATGCAATCTGTAATGGTTTCATCTGTAAAAAAAAGCATGCAAGACAAGTTTTTCCACCGTATCTTTCTTTTTTGAAGAATAAGTCTCACGATGCTCTGAACACATCAGCGATGTAACCTGAGTGCATTGGGTGTTTCTTGTCTTTTAACATCAGACACCCTCACCCAAGCAACCCAGCCATGGTTGACCAAGCCACGACTTGTGTTCAGGTGGCATGTGCTGCAGATCTCCATGGACCTGCTCTCTTTATCCAGAACCATCTTGAGGTTTGCTCTGCTGCCCTCTTGCACCAGTGTTGGCCAGTGTGCTGAAGACTCTCTAAAGAGACTGTTCAGCAAAGCCCCAGTAGCCCTCTTCAATGGCATGCACTTTGCCTTCCACCCCTGCCTATGACAGTTGCTGACCAGTTCCTCACACCTGGCAAGCTACCTTTCATGGGGCTCCTCCAGATGGTCCTCCAGCAGCTTGATGTGTTTTTACTGCCTCTGAGACCAGGAGGATGTCTGGTCTCAAGGTGGTCTTGAAAAAATGCAATGGGAACTTTCAAAGAATCCCTGTGGGTGGTTTTACTCTTGCTTCTGGGTGTTCTCCAGCTCTCACAAAGGTGATGGCTCAATTGCAGGATTGAGCACGTTTGCTGTTACTGATTAAGAAGATTGCTTCTGTGAAGGGTCTTCAATACCTGGTCATGTCTCCAGCAGTATTGGTCCCTTCCAAGAGCTTTTGGGCAGCAGCTCAGTATGTGCTCCAAGGTTCCTCTTCCAGAACACAACAGACAGTCTGGGGCATCAACCTTCCCCCGACTATGGATGGGCTGGGCAAAATGTCATACACCGCCTGGACAAGGAACTTAATTCGGTGTGGCTCTGCTCGCATGTCATTCTCCTTTCGATGGCCTTCTCCCACCTGGTCCAGGCTCCCTGCAGCTTCATGCCCACTGCTTCAGTGGATCTCACTTCATCCACGGCTGCTCTCACTTCCTCCTGGGTAAGCTTATGCTTCTTCCTCCCCTCAGCTGTGTCATACCTGGGGAGTGGGAAACTTCCCAGGCTAGCTCTTCCACACGTCACCACTCCCACTAGTACATTGTGGGATAGCCGTGATTCAGCCTATTGCATGGCTTCTTATGCTCTATGCTTTCTCCTGTTCTTCACAATGACCCCTGCCAGGGCCACCTACCTGCACAGCACTCTTTCAATAGCTGTTATACTTCATTCTGCATTGCTATTGTTTTACCTCACTTGAGCTCAATGCAATGGATATGAAAATATAGTATGCAAGACGAGTCTTTCCACTGTATCTTAGTACACGACAATAATAATCCAAGTGCAGCACCTTAAAAAATGTTGTTAATGTATCTGCCTCAACCACTTATTCTGGCAGCTCATTCCATATACTGACCATCCCCCAGTTTAAAAATTTGCTTCTCAGGTCCCTATTAAATCTCCCTCCTCTCAACTTAAGTCTATGCCCTCTCATTCTTGATACCCCAACCCTGGGGAAAGACTGTACTTTCACCCTATCTATGCCCTCAATTTTATACACCCGTCATCCTCTATGATCCAGTGAAAGAAGCCATAACCTGCTCAACCTTTCTCTGTAACACAGGTCTGAGTTTCAGCAACCTTGTTGTAAATCTCCTCTGTACTCTTTCCAGCATAATGGAATCTTACAAGGTGGCCAAAACTGAACTTAATATGCCTCGAAAATGTCTTGCACAATTGCAACACAAGATCTCAAATTCGATACTCAGTGCCCTGATTGATAAAGGCCAGCGTGCTAAAAGTCTTCTTCACCACCCTGGCTACCTGCCACACTTTCTTCACTGATCCATGTCCAAAGTCCCTCGGCCCTATAACACTCCCCAGGACACTTATTGTTCACTATCCAAGTTCTACCATGAGTTGCCTTCCCAAAATGCACTTATCCAAATTAAAGTCTATTTGCCATTCCTCGGCCCACTTGTCCTGTTGATCAAGATACCTCTAAATCCAGATTAACATCATCACTGTGAATGTCATATGTAAACTTACCAAAATGTCACGGTATACGCTGGCAAAGATAGAACCCAACTGCAGAGGAAAGACAGACCCCCACATAGAGACAGCAAACAGAGATTGAGAATATTAGTGGCACAGCCAAGCGAAACCGCAAGATGAGACATTCTCAGAACTAGGACCCCGCAATATATTTCGATCAGTGAAGTTGAACAGTGGCTTGGACATCGGTCAGCTGGAATCAAGGATGCCATCTATTCCAAAGTTCACAATCCAAGTTCACTTTCTGAGCTTCTCTGGTCTATGTCCAAGCTTTATTCCAAGGTTCTCAAGGTTAATTAGGTTCGCTAGGTCTTCCCATGGGCTTTCATGTTCCCAAGTTTATTCAATGTTTCCAAGATTTATTCTATGTTCCTGATTTTTTTTCTCTATGTTTTTGAGGTTTATTCAATCTCTTGAGTTTACCAGCCTTGTCTCAAGTTCCCCAGGGTGGGGGCAACCCCAATGAGCTCTCTGGGCCTGGGTGGGGAGCTGGAGAGCCAGAGCCTTGGGCTCCACAGTTCCTACTGTAATGAGCTCTCCAGTTCTGGGCATGGAGCTGGACAGTGTTGGGCTCCAAAGTTTGTTTGATTTTCCCAAGTTTTGTTCAATGTTCACAAGTTTTCTTTGATGTTCCTGTGTTTTATTTAATGTTCCAGGTTTTATTCTATCTATGTTTCCTAGGTTTATTCAATGTCTCGAGTTTACTAGACCTATCTTAAGATAACCAGGTCTGTCTCCAGCTGACCAGCCCTGTCTTCAGGTCACCACAGGTCTGTCTTAAGTTTACCAGCCCTGTCTCGAGATCACCAGGTCTGTCACCAGTAGTCCCTGGATCTGGAGTTCCCCAGGTCTCCCTGGGCTGTCAGGTGAAGCCTTAGGCAGGGGGCTAATGTATGAGCTCTCTGGGCCTGGGCGAGAAGCACCTTAACTGGTTAATTGTTGTTTAACCAATATCATTAATTGTTTTACCTTGAGTTTATTTTGACAGGCTCAGAGGTTCAGGGTCACATGTACTATTTTAATGGATGTTCCTTTGCATTTGCAGCGGGGTCCTAGATTTGAGAATGTTTCATCTTGCAGTGTTGATGTTCTGTTAAATTCTGTACAAATTCCATGGGAGTCTGTCTTTCATCCACACTTTGATCCTATTATAGCCTACAAAAACCGTAACAATATACATAGCTTGATAATAAATCTGGTTTGACTTCGAAGATAAAATTCTATAGACCTACAGTCTAGTGGTCAAAATATTCTATCAACTATTTTTCTCTGCTCAGTCATACTTCATTGGAAGTACGTCAGTCCATCAAATTGCCCTTCCTGGCTCAGACATTCCCGCACGTTGTAGTGGCATCAGACCACTCAAAGCATTTGGGGAGGGGAGGCTTGGGGGGGGGGGAACGGGGTAACTGAGTTGCAACAGCTACTGATGCTACCTCAGTTCCAGCAACCCAGGTTTGATCTTGACCACCTCTATTGTCAGTGGAGTTTGCACATTTTCCCTGGAAGCGAGTGCCCTGATGTCCTGAGGCCCTCCCACATCGCCAGGACACACTGGGTGCTGCAAGTCACCCCTGGTGCAAGTGCACAGCAGGAGAATCAGTGTAGAGTTGAATTGCACGTGAAGAAGATTAGGTGATGGGGAAATAGTGGGGGTATGGAATTACTCTGTGAGATGGTATATACCCTGTGGTCCTAACAGTCTATGCTGTGGAAAATTATGAGACCATATCAGGGCATTGAATGTTATGTAATAGAGGCTACACTCACAACACGCTGGAGGAATGCAGCAGGTCGGGCAGCATCCGTGGATACGATCAGTCAACGTTTCGGGCCGGAACCCTTCGTTAGGACTGAAGAGGGAAGGGGCAGAGGCCCTATAAAGAAGATGGGGGGGCGGGGAAGAGAGTGGGAAGGAGAAGGCTGGTAGGTGCCAGGTGGAAAAACCAGTAAGGGGAAAGATAAAGGGGTGGGGGAGGGGAAGCAGAGAGGGGATAGGCAGGAAAAGTGAAGAAGGAATAGGGGAAAACACAATGGGTAATAGAAAGAGGCTGAACCATAAGGGAGGTGATAGGCAGCAGGAGGAGGGGGCAGAGTGAAATAGGGATAGGGGAAGGGAGGGAGAAGGAATTACCGGAAGTTGGAGAATTCTATGTTCATACCAAGGGGCTGGAGACTACCTAGCCGGTATATGAGGTTTTGCTCCTCCAACCTGAGTTTAGCTTCATCATGGCAGGAGAGAAGGCCATGTATGAACATATCTAAATGGGAGTGTGAAGCAGAGTTGAAGTGGGTGGCTACTGGGAGATTCTGTCTGTTGTGGCGGACAGAGCAGAGGTGCTCGATGAAGCGGTCCCCCAATCTGCGTCGGGTTTCACCGATGTAGAGGAGACCGCACCGGGAGCACCAGATGCAATAAATGACCCCAACAGACTCACAACTGAAGTGCTGCTTCACCTGGAAGAACTGTTTGGGCCCTGAATGGTGGCAAGAGAGGAGGTGTAGGGACAGGTGTAGCACTTACACTTACAGGGATAAGTGCCAGGTGGGAGATCCGTGGGGAGGGATGTGTGGACCAGGGAGTCGCTAAGGGAACGATCCCTGCGGAAAGCGGAGAGGGGTGGAGAGGGAAAGATGTGTTTAGTGGTGGGGTCCTGTTGAAGGTGTAAGAGGCTGCAGACTCCACTGCTCCCTGCTTCCTTTCTCCTCCACATAGCTGGCACAGAGAGCAGCTCTTTAACGTCTGTCAGCTCAGTACAGACAGGACTTTCGTAATTATGCTCTGCCACTCCCATTATGTAGCCGGTTGATGGCGTAGTGGCATCAGCCCCGGACTTTGGAGTGAAGGTTCCTGAGTTCGAATCCAGCTGGCTCCCGTTAATACTTTCCATCCGTGCTGGGTTGAGTGTTGAGCTAGTAACTCGGCCTTGTAAAAATAAGAAAGCCTGCTAAAAAAAAAAGCCATCATGACGGCATCCCGATGACTCCACTCGGAGTTAAGGGCTTTCTTTTCCTACTCCCATTATGAATGGGTTAGGACATAATGGTTCATTAACAGCGAAACAACATCAGGACAACCACAAGAAATTCTCCAAATGCAGGCAATCCAAAGCAACATGCACAAAATGCTGCAGGAACTCCTCAGTCAGGCAGCATCTATGGAAAAGAACAAACTTCTTCAGTACAATTTTACTCACCTTTGAAAGGAAATTTGTAAATAGACAATGAAAGGCAATTGAAACATTATCTGGCACTGGCATTCAAATTCAAAGACTTCTCAGTGCACATAAACAGGTCCAGCCCAACATCTCACATATTGTTGTAGATCAATACAGTGTTACAAATAATAATTATGGTGCAAAAATCTTTAATGATCTAGCTCCTGATACCAGATATAAAGAACTTTCCTATCCTAACTAATTTAAATTCACTTACACCTCAAGTTAAAAAAAATCAGATGTAATTAAGTAGCACTACCTGCAGGGTAAAACCATGAAGAGGGGAAATAAAGTATTTTCACTTTACCTACAGCAACCTTCATGAGCTTAGGACATCACAAAACATTTTATGAACATCGAAGCAGTTGGGAGCTTTCTTTCAAGTGACCACATTTCACAATGTGAGGATCTGTTTTGTGATAAGTATTGAGAAATAAATATAAATCAGTACAAGAAGAGGTCCTTTGTTCTTCTTCAAAATAGAGTCACTAGTACTTTATCTGAAAGACAACATCTTCAGTAGCTTTAAAACATGACAAAGCCATGGACCCTGCCATTTGAGGCCTGACTGACACTTAAACTGTGAAAACTTATTACTACCTTAGTTGCAAACTGTGCTTCTGCCACATTCCACTATACTTGCTGTGATTTTATACGGCGATACTATAGATAGATGAAATCTTAGTTTAAACTGTCACTGTAAAACATTAGAGGTGCGCTCCTAGGACTCCAGAATGCCAAACAATGCGATTATTATTTCAGTTAAAACATATACACAATTCAGTGAGCCACAAAACTAAGTATTTTTCAGGTTTTATGAAAAAGTGCTTTGTACATTTTGACATTGTTTAAAATATGCCTGACGGTTGATGGTGAAGAAATTTGATTGTACACAGGCAGTCAAGCCAGTTGTTCAATATCATTGCTTATTTAGTTGCTTTTCATTGTCTTCTCCTGCTTAAAACATAAGCATTGGTCCCTGGCTTTCCCATTTGTGAAGCACAAAATAAAATCCAAGACAACTTTTGGAGAAAAAAAAGTTTTTTTAAAATACAAATCACAATTTAAGTTCATTAACATGATTTAATTCTGTATTTGTTACCATTAGATTAGAGAAATTGAGTATGTTGCACTCAAAGTTCAAATTCACAGGTTCAAGTACAGTAAGAAATTCAGCTTTAAATTGTCTGTGTCCTTGCTCACAGTTCAGTTTTGATTTTATGTACCAAGTCTTTCTGATCAATCATATCCAGATGCTGGTTCCACCGATTGTACGCTAACAAGGCTATGTTTTTGGCACCAATGGCACTCATTTCCATGGCACTTGCTGCCCACTCAATACCATTCAAGTAGTACAGGTTGTCATGAAGAATTATGGGAGGGATCCCTTTACCAGAGTTGTGTTCAGGATATGCCAGCCAATCAGTGACCTGCACAGAGTAGTACGAGCGAAAGATAGTTTTCAGTTGTTCTTTAGTAAGTTGTTTTGCAGAGAAGACTTTCCATACTGCTGCTTCCTGTGGTTGTTTTCTCCGGTAATTAGTGGTGATATTCACTGGGCAAATACTCGCTGTGCTAAATGTAAATAGTTTTGGACTTTCTACTGTTAGAATTACTGCATAAGGGAACAGTTTGGGGTCTGGGAATCCAAAATATGAGGAATTAAGGTAACCATGAACTACAGAAACAATTAGATGTTTATATTGACCTGGAAATGGTGTGATAGGTGGTGTAAAAGCATTGAAGGTGATGCTTGTAGTTTCACGATGAAAAGGAGTTGCAATGACTACAATATCATAGAAGTCATAACCACCTTCATTTTCATTTTCATATTTCACTTGGTAAAGAGCTTTATTACCTATAGAAAGAAAATATTACAATTACTTACAGAAATAGTTTAAAAATTGCATAAAATATCATGAATTAGTCCTGTAAAAGAACAAATCTGCTTTCACCCTTCGGCATGAAATGGACTATTGGTACAGTTCAACAATGCAAAGATTGCAGAATCCAGCTCAGCAACTTTGCTTGCTGTTTCCACTATCCATTCATTAGGCACTTCGTAAGGGCAAATAAAATTAAATTTACACGGATCAGCCATTGTGGGAGCGGCCATGGTGGGAGTAGTTCAGTGTTAGAATGGGGAGTTGAGGCTTTGGCTCATAGAGGCTTTGGTGAGGAGAGGTCAAGGCTATAGGTAGATTTTAGGTAACTTTTGTACTTATTGCAAAGTTAGAGCAGTGGAAATGCCAGGTAGGATAGTAGAATGCTCCTCTTGTGTGATGTGGGAAGGCAGGGAGACCGTCAGCATTCCTGACGACTACATCTGAAAGAAGTGCAGCTTATAGCAGACCATGATAAGGAATTGGAGCTGGAGCTGGTGAACTCAGGATCATTTGAAAGGCTGTGGGGTTGAGTGAAAGGTGATACAGGGAGGTCGTTACACCTAATCAACCCCGGGTCAGGTCACAGATCTCTCAGTGGGTGAGCATCTGGGGGACAGTGACCACCGCTCCCTGGCCTTTAGCATTATCATGGAAAAGGATAGAATCAGAGAGGACAGGAAAATTTTTTATTGTGGAAGGGCAAATTATGAGGCTATAAGGGTAGAACTTGCGGGTGTGAATTGGGATGATGTTTTTGCAGGGAAATGTACTATGGACATGTGGTCGATGCATAGAGATCTCTTGCAGGATGTTAGGGATAAATTTGTCCTGGTGAGGAAGATAAAGAATGGTAGGGTGAAGGAACCATGGGTGACAAGTGAGGTGGAAAATCTAGTCAGGTGGAAGAAGGCAGCATACATGAGGTTTAGGAAGCAAGGATCAGATGGGTCTATTGAGGAATATAGGGAAGCAAAAAAGGAGCTTAGGAAGGGGCTGAGAAGAGCAAGAAGGGGGCATGAGAAGGCCTTGGTGAGTAGGGTGAAGGAAAACCCCAAGGCATTCTTCAATTATGTGAAGAATAAAAGGATGACAGGAGTAAAGGTAGGACTGATTAGAGATAAAGGTGGGAAGATGTGCCTGGAGGCTGTAGAAGTGAGCGAGGTCCTCAATGAATACTTCTCTTCGGTATTCACTAACGAGAGGGAACTTGATGATGGTGAGGACAATATGAGTGAGGTTGATATTCTGGAGCATGTTGATATTAAGGGAGAGGAAGTGTTGGAGTTGTTAA
Source organism: Mobula hypostoma (assembly GCF_963921235.1). NCBI lineage: Eukaryota > Metazoa > Chordata > Chondrichthyes > Myliobatiformes > Myliobatidae > Mobula > Mobula hypostoma. The sequence continues at coordinate 63,155,266 of NC_086103.1, read as the reverse complement.
AATACATTAGGACAGATAAGTCCCCAGGGCCTGATGGAATATTCCCTAGGCTGCTCCACGAGGCGAGGGAAGAGATTGCTGAGCCTCTGGCTAGGATCTTTATGTCCTCGTTGTCCACGGGAATGGTACTGGAGGACTGGAGGGAGGCGAATGTTGTCCCCTTGTTCAAAAAAGGTAGTAGGGATAGTCCGGGTAATTATAGACCAGTGAGCCTCACGTCTGTGGTGGGAAAGCTGTTGGAAAAGATTCTTAGAGATAGGATCTCTGGGCATTTAGAGAATCATGGTCTGATCAGGGACAGTCAGCATGGCTTTGTGAAGGGCAGATCGTGTCTAACGAGCCTGATAGAGTTCTTTGAGGAGGTGACCAGGCATATAGATGAGGGTAGTGCAGTGGATGTGATCTATATGGATTTTAGTAAGGCATTTGACAAGGTTCCACACGGTAGGACTATTCAGAAAGTCAGAAGGCATGGGATCCAGGGAAGTTTGGCCAGGTGGATTCAGAATTGGCTTGCCTGCAGAAGGCAGAGGGTCATGGTGGAGGGAGTACATTCAGATTGGAGGATTGTGACTAGTGGTGTCCCACAAGGATCTGTTCTGGGACCTCTACTTTTCGTGATTTTTATTAACAACCTGGATGTTGGGGTAGAAGGCTGGGTTGTCTTAGTAACTTGATAAGAGTTGATAAAGGTGGAGCTCTTGATGTTGTCTACATGGGATTCCAGTAAAGCTTTTGACAAGGTATCTTAATCCAGTAGGTTAAGATACATGGGATCCATGGTGAGTTGGCCATTTGGATTCAGAACTGGCTTGTCCATAGAAGACAGAGGGTCATGCTCGAAGGGTCTTATTCTAGCTGGATGTCTGTGCTACACATTGTGTAGCATAAGGGATTAGTTTAGATGGCCGTTTGATTACTAATTTATTCATTTCGGTACAACATTGGTCCAAAGGACCTGTTACTGTGCTGTACAGTTCTATGTTCTATGTTATATGGGTTCTGTTGAAAAGCATCTTTAGTAGATTTGTCCATTACTTCAAATTTTAGCTTGATTTTACGACTGTCAAAATATATCCTACAGTAGCAGTCGTGTCTTAGTAACTTGATTGAGTTTTTTGATGAGGTGATGAGGGTGATTTATGAAGGTAGAATTGTGGGTGTTGTCTATAGTAGCAAAGAATGTGTGCTCAGGAAGTTAACTCTTCACAAGGCATTAAAAGGATTATTGGAATATAGATAGAAAATCTGAAAAAGCTAACAGGATTGGGAGAAGATTTTTTTCAAGAATACAAATGCGTACTCTTGTCCATCGCAAGGATCAATGAGGGAACTATTGCCCTTTCTGTCTCCGTCTGGCTGAACTTCAGGAGGAGAGAAAGGAGAAAAAAAAATGGGCTGAAAAGTGGCAGATGGAATTTAATGGAAACAAGAGCGAAGTGTTGCACTTTAGTAGGACCATCCAGGGTAGGTCTTACACAGTGAATGGTGGGACACTGAGGAGTGCGTTAGAACAAAGGGATCTGGGAATACTGGTCCATAATTCATTGAAAGTTGGGGCATGGGTAGATAGGGTTGTAAAGAAAGCTTTTGGCATACTGGCCTTCATAAAATGAAAGTACCGAGTACAAGAGATGGGATGTTATGTTGAAGTTGTATGGGATGTTGGTAAGGCTTAATTTGGAGTATTATTTCAGCTTTGGTCACCTACAGGAAAAATGTAAATAGGGTTGAAAGAGTACAGAGAAAATTCACAAGGATGTTGCTGGGACTGGAGGACCTGAGTTGTAAGGAAAGATTGAACAGGTTAGGATTCAATTCCTTGTAATGTAAGAAGATTGAGGGGAGATTTGTTAGAGATATAGAAAATTATGAGGGGTATAGATAGGGTAAATTCCTGCAGGTTTTTTCCACTGAGGTTGGATGGGACTACAACTGGAAGTTATGGGTTAATGGTGAAAGGTAAAAAGTTTAAGGGGAACATGAGGAGAAACTTCTTCACACAAGGGGTCATGACAGTATTGAATGAGCTGCCAGCACAAGTGGTGCTTGTGAGCTCAATGTCAATGTTTAAGAGAAGTTCGGATAGGTACAAGGATGGCAGGGTATGGAGATGCAAGTCGATAGGACAAGGCAGTTTAAATGGTTTGGCACAGACTAGATTGGCAGAAGGCCTGTTTCAGTGCTGTAGTTTTCTATGACTCCATGGCCATCAAAATTGGGCTTTCTTCAATTTAGAATCTCAATTCAAGGACCAGACCTATCCTTTTTTATAATCATCTTGAGACTAATGGCATTATGATCACTAGGTGCAAAGAGTTCCCCTACACAAACTTCTGTCACCTGTCCTATCTCATTCCCTAATAGGAAATCTAGTTTTGCATTCTCTCTAGTTGGAACTTTCAGGTACTGGTTAAGGAAACTTCCTTGAACTCATTTGACAAATTCTATCCCATCCAACTCTTTTACAGTATGGGAGCCCCAGTCAATACATGGAAAGTTAAAATCACCTACTATCACAGCTTTATGTTTCTTGCAAAAGTCTGCAATCTTGCTAAAATTTGTTCCTCCAAACCCTGCTGATATTGTGTGGCCTATAATATAATCTCATTAATATGGTTATTATTTTCTTATTCCTCAGTTCCACCCAGATGAGCTCTCTAGTCTGCCCTGTCTGAGCACCATCATGACTTATTCCTTGAGAAGTAATGCCCTTCAATCCCTCCTACCCTATCACATCTGAAACAATGGAACCCTGGCACACTGAGCTGACAGTCCTGCCCCTCCTGCAACCAAGTCTCACTAATAACTAAGTGTGATAATTCTATATGCTGATACATGCCCTAAGCTTATTTGCCTTTCCAATAATTCTTCTTGCATTGAAATATATGCAGCTCAGAACATTAGTCCCACCATGCTCAACTCTTTGATTCCTGACCTTGTATGTAGGCTTAACAACTTCCATCTCTACACCACTCACTATCTGTTCCAATGCTCTGGTCTGCATTCACCTGGAATTCTAGTTTACCACCACCACCCCCCCCCCCAACCCAGACAGTACTAGCAAACCTTCCCGCTAGGAAATTATTTCCCCTCCAGTTCAAGTGCAAACCTTTCGCTCTGTACAGGTTCCACCTTCCTTAAGGCCATGAGATACAGGAACAGAATTGGGCCATTTGGCCCATCAAGTCTGCTCCACCATTTCCTCATGACTGATCCATTTTTCCTCTTAGCCCCAATCTCCTGCGTTCTCCCCGTACCCCTTCCTGCTCTGACCAATCAAGAATCTATCAATCTCTGCCTTAAATATTTATAAAGACTTGGCTCCCACAGTGGCCTGTGGCAAAGAATTATTCAGATTCACCACTCTCTGGCTGATGAAATTCCTCTTCATCTCCTTTCTAAAAGGACGCTCCTCTATTTTGAGGCTGTCCTCTCTGGGCCTAGACTCTCCCACCACAAAAAACATCCTTTCCACATCCACTTTATCAAGACTTTTCACCACTCGATATGCTTCGATGAGATCACCTCTCATTCTTCTGAATTCTCATGAATACAGGCCCAGAGCCAAAAAAGCTATTCACATGACAAGTCATTCAATCGGTATCATTTCCATGAAACTCCTTTGAACCCTTTCTAGTTTCAGCACAACCTTTCTAAGAGGCCCAAAACTGCTCACAATTCTCCAAGTGAGGCCTCACCAGTGTCTCATAAAGCCTCAACATTACCTCCTTGCTTTTACATTCTAGCCCTCTTGAAATGAATGCTAACATCACATTTGCCTTCCTCACCACAGATTCAACCTGCAAATTAACCTTTAGGGCATCCTGCACAAGGACTCCCAAGTTCCTTTTCAGCTCAGATTTTTGAATTTTCTCTCCATTTAGAAAATAATCTACACTTTTATTTCTTCTACCAAAGTGCATGACTTTGGAAGTACACTTCCACCTGCCACTTCTTTGCCCATTTTCCTAACCTGTCTATATCAGTGAGACCTGACATAGCTTGGGAGGCCGCTTCACTGAGCGCCTACACTCCATCCGCCAGAAGAAGCGAGATCTCCCAGTGGCCATCCATTTTAACTCCACGTCCCAATCCCATTCCAATATGTCAATCCATGGCCACTTCTACTGTTGGGATGAGGCCACACTCCGGTTGGAGGAACAATGCCTTATATTTCGTCTGGGTAGTCTTCAACCTGATAGCATGGACACCGATTACACAAACTTCCGGTAGTGCCCCACCTCCATTCCTCATCCCCTTTTCCCTCTCTCACCTCACCTTCTTGCCTGCCCATCAGCTCCCTCTAGTGCTCCTCCCCCCTTTTCTTTCTTCCATGGCCTTCTGTCCTCTCCCCTTTCTCCAGCCCTGTATCTCTTTCACCAATCAACTTCCCAGCTCTTTACTTCATCCCTCCCACTCCCGGTTTCACTTATCACCTTGTGTTTCTCTCTCCCTTCCCCCGACCCTTTAAATCTACTCATCTTTTTCTTTCCCCAGTCCTACCAAAGGGTCTGGGCCCAAAATATCAACTGTATTTTTTTTTCCCATAGACGCTTCCTGGCCTGTTGAGTTCCTCAAGCATTTTGTGTGTGTTGCTTGGCCTATAATTTTCTTTCTTCTGCCTCTCTCCCTTCTTGAAGAGTGGAGTGACATTTGCAATTTTCCAGTCTTCCAGAACCATTCCAGAATTTAGTGATGCTTGAACGATCATTACTAATGCCTGCACAATCTCTTCAGCCACCTCTTTCAGAACCCTGGGGTGTACACCATCTGATCCAGGTAATTTATCTACCTTCATATCTTTGTTTCTCAAGAACTTCCTCCCTAGTAGTAGCAACTTCACACACTTCTGACCTGTGACTCTTTGGAATTTCCACCTTACTGCTAGTGTCTTCCACAGTGATGCAAAATACTTATTTAGTTCATCCACCATTTCCTTGTCCCCCACTACTGCCTCTTCAGCATTGTTTTTCAGTGATCCGATATCCAGACACCTCTCTTATACACTTCATATATCTGAAAAACTTATGATATCCTCTCTAATATTATTGGCTAGCTTACTTTCATATTTCATCTTTTCCCTCTTAATTATTTTTAGTTGCCTTCTGTTGTGTTTTTTTTTAAAAAAGCTTCCCAATCCTCTAACTTCACTCTAATTTTTCCTCTATTATATGCCCTCTCTTTGGCCTTTATGTTGGCTTTGATTCTCTTGTTAGCTACAATTGTATCATCTTGCCTTTAGAATACTTTCTACCCTGGAAGAGAGCCCATTGCTTCAAAAATCTGAAGCCTTCTCTCCTGCACCAACTCCTTAGCCACATATTAAACTGTATGATCTTCCTATTTCTGGCCTCACTAGCACGTGGCACAGGTAGCAATCCTGAGATCACAGCCCTGGGGGTCCTGTCCTTTATCTTAGACCTAACTCCCTGAACTCGCTTTGCAGGACCTCGTCACCCATTCTACCCACGTCATTGGTAACAATTTGACCACGGCCTCTGGCTGCTCACCCTCCCACTTAATACTGCTATAGACTCAATCTGAGATGCCCTTGACCCTGACACCTGAAAGGCAACAAACCATACAGGAATCTCGGTCTTGTCCAAAGTACCTTCTTTCAGTTTCCCTAACCAATGAATCCCCTATCACTACAGCTCGCCTCTTCTTACCCCCTTCCCTTTGAACCACAGTGCCAGAGACATGCTCGCTGCGGCTGCTCTCTGGTATGTCATCGTAGGTATCCAAAGCAGTACACTTATTATTGAGGGGAATGGCCATAGGAGTACTCTGCATTAGCTGCCTATTCCCTTTCCCTCTCCTTGCAGTCACCCAGGTACCTGCCTCCTGCAACTTACGGATGTCTACCTCCTGTAGCTCCCATCTATCACCTCCTCATTCTCCTATATAATCCAAAGGTCATCAAGCTGCATCTCCAGTGCCTTAACACAGTCTCTAAAGTGCTGCAGATTGGCCCACGTCACGCAGATGTAGTTACCAGGGAGACTGAGGTTCTCCTAAACTTCCCACATCTCACACAAGGAAAAATAGCACTAACTCTGGATCCATTCTCAGCACACTACCCATGTACTAACAAAGAAGAGGTTTAGTAGAAGGTAAGGGAGCCATGGTAGTGTAGTAGTTAGTGCAATTCCATTACAGTTTGCCGTGGCGGAGTTCAGAGTTCAATTCCGACTATAGGGAGTCAATTCAATTCCTCCCTGTGACTGCATGGGTCTCCGCCACACGCTCCAGTTTCCTCCCTCAGTGCAAGGATGTACCGGTTGGTCGGTTACTTGGTCATTGTAAATTACCCCATGATTAGGCTAGGGATAAATCGAGGGTTGCTGAGCAGTGTGGCTCGAAGAGATGGAAGAGTCTATTCCAGACTGTGTCTTATAAACTCACTTAGAGCCTCCGTCTGTGCTTGCTGAAGCCTGTTGAGCCAAAGCCAGAACACTGCCCCACTCGCACAATGACCACACTGCTTACACCTCCTTTCCTTTCATTGGGTCAAACAATAGCTCATTCGAAAGGCTCCTTTCCTGCAAGATGTCACTCCCTCACTTGCTAATTCAAAACAATGACTCACTCCCAACAAGATGTTGCTCTCACATGCTACTTAAAAGCAATTGAAATTACTCCCAATAATCTTAATTAGTATCAGCAGAAAACTAAACTATGTTGGAATTAATTCACTTCTATTACAGTTACATATCTACAAAACTGACAAATTACTTGATTAGTAATGACTATATTTTCCACTGACTGCACAATTTCAGTAAAATATTAATAATTTTCCATTAATTTTGCCCATCTGTTCAATTTACAAGATGTTACTAGGTATTCTAAGTATTTGCTTATAGTGCTTTGAACACGTCCCAGTTTGATGACTAAAGACATATACATAGAATAAAAACATAGCATTAGCAAGAACAGGCCTCAAACCTACTTTGCTTTCAATACGATCATTACTTATCTTCTACCTTGACATCACTTTCCTGCCCAAATCTCATACCCCTCAATTCTTTTAGTATCTAAAAGTCTGTTGATCTCTGGATCGAATACACTCTACATCAGATCCTCAATAGTACTCCAAGGAGAATTCCAAAGATTCTCTACATGATGGAATTTCTTCGCATTTCCATCTGGAAAACCCAGTTTCTTACTTTGAGACTGTGCCCCCAGGTTCCAAACAACCAGACAGGGAATATATCACCCTGCTCTACTATGTAAAGTTACATAAGACTTCTGTGCATTTCCATGACATGTGGTCTCATTCTTCTAAATGAAGACAGTCTATCCATGTCTTCTCATATGATAAATATGCCCTGTAGGAATCAATCTGATGGAATTTTGAGGCGCTTTCTCTACTACATACTCCAGACTTTATTCTGGGTGTAGTCTCACTATGGCCCTCCATTGACGTGTGATGGGTAGACTCTTTAATAAAGGCCAAAATACCTTTTACCTTCCGTATGCTCAGATTTGTCTTTATTGATTCTAGAAAAAAGCTGCTAACACCACCAACAACTTTCAAAGTCTCATCATTGAAAATAAAACTTTTACATTTTTCTACCAGTAGATGGCTTCAAATTATTTTCCATTTCTTCACCGTTTTTTAACTAGTCCACATCCTCCTGCAGCCTCTCTGTATCCCCCTTGTACCTCATAGTACTACCTGTTTTTGCCACATCAAACTCATCCCCTCATATAAATCACTGACGGAGCTTAAAAACAGCACTAACTCCATTCCGATAGTAACAACCATCCATCTATTTGGACTGTTAATCAATTCTCACTATTGTATTAGCCCAAACACCTTGTACTAATTTTATTATTGCACTGAAGACTACGGAATGTGGATGCAAAAGTAAACGTGTTGGTAAAGGAGGCATATGACATGAAGTCAGGGAGTAATGTTGCCACTTTATAAACTTCTGGTTACGCCAGTCTGGAGGATTGCACTCAAATCTGCTTGCTTCATTATACAGAGGATGTAAGGCTTTGACGAAAGTGGTGAAGCTTTATCTGGCTCATGCCTAGATTACAAGGCATTTACTATGAGGAGAGGTTGAACAAACTAGAGTTGTTTTCTTTGGAGCAGTAGGGGCAGAGGGGAACCCTGACATGTTTATAAGATCATGAAAGACACAGACAGAGTAGACAGCAGGCATCTTTTCCCAGAGTCAAGCTGCTCATCACTAGAGGACACAATTAAGGTTAGATGGGAAATTCAACGGTGAAGTTTGGGGAAAGATTTGTTTTTAAACACAGAGAATGGTAACTGGAATACAGAGTTGGCAGTAGGAGTTAGTACGAGAGAGGTACCCAAGATGCTCTTAGATAGGCACAGGAACCTGCAGAGGAATATGGGCTTCTGCAGGAAGAAGGGACTAGGTTAGTTAGCCACTTAATTACTAGCTTAATTAACACCTTGGTCCAAAGGGCTTGATCCTGTGCTGTGTTCTATATCTCTACAAGAAGATGTCCAAGGCTGTAGATGCAGGTCTTCAAAGTACTATTTTATAGACTTGTGGGGAAATAAAACTAGAAAGAGACAAAATGAACTTTAAACAGTCATGAACTAGAACAAAGTTTAGATTTTACTTCCACTGTCTCAACAAGATACTCAGGAAAAATAATCACCATTTTTAAACACTTATTTAACTAATCAATTCTGCTTGTAAAACACTGCATGCAGAAAAAATTCTTACGTATTACTTGAAATGCCTTTCTTTCCTCTACACTTGATTATCTGCCTTCAGGGAAACCAATCTACTGTATTAAGGGTGTGTGAAAAATGAGATACAGCCCACATCTGAGAGTCGTTAATATCACATTAACTTCAGTTAGTAAAATGCATCCTAGAGATCTGCTACCATTGCTTGTATCCTGGAGCTTACAGAATTTCCAAAATAAATGGGATGTCTTTGAAGAGTCACAAAATCAAAGCATCTTGCACTTCAAATATTATCTACAAGAAAAGTTTCCACAGAGAAGCAAGGGGTGTATGTGTTTAAAATACAAGACCAATAGCTGATATATATGCAGCTCCTTCGACATAATAATCCACTTCAGGAGCTCTTTTCCAAATGCTTGATCAAAGAGCAAAGTAGTGTCAGAGTTAGGAAGGTGAGGGTAGAAGTCCAGTATTTAGGATGATGAGGGTAGAAGTCCAGTATTTAGGACTTCAGCCAGTAAGACAGTGTTTAATATTAGAAATGCACACATGAGGAAAAATCTCATAGTAATTGGGGAGGTTGCAGACAGTGATTATACAAAGTTTTAATTGCTCAACTGGGGGTCAAAGTTATAAATAATAAAGATAGGTAGAGGAACTATCAGTTATAGGATAACAACTGTTAGTAAAACAACTCTTTCAAAAACAGTTTCAAAAGTCAGCTTCAAGAAAGCTTTGATATAAACAGTCATGAGTGTTTCTGTGACGGACATTTTTTAAAGGTTCAGAAACTGACACCTAAAATCTGGAAGTGCACCGTCATGGAATAAAGCATCCAATCTATTTGATAAAATTCTGTCACTTGTACCAGTAGATATTCCATGCCAGGGTGTATTAACAGGCTAGAGTGGCTTTAATTTCTTATCCTCAGAAGAGCGGAACAGATTGATCACCTAGGGGCATTGTTATATTATGTAACTCCACAGGTTTACTCAACGCACCAACACCTGAATGCCATTTGTTCCAAGACTTCCTCCTTCCTGCATCTCATTTGGTACAGTTGTCAGATGGGCAGCCCAACAACTTGCAGAGTATTTTTTGTTTTGTAAAAGTCAGCAAAAATTCACCAAAATTATCCTTGTACTTGAAAGGGCAGATGCATTGAAAACAGTCTGGTAACAGATGGTCTTGGCAGGTGAAAATACTCTTGCTATTATTTTGACACACCCTTGGCTCTCTCTAGTCTAGTCACCAGAAGTCTGACGCAAGATGCTTCAAGTAGGATCTTGTTTCCAGCAAAATCCTACCGTTCAACAGTAACCTGGAAAGAAGACTGATCTGAATGGACCTATAACAATTAATAACCCATATTGGAATACAGTTTTAAAATTTAAGAGCCTGGAAATTAATTTACATCAACTTACCACCCTGGAAAATATTCCTGGGCAGGAAAGAGCAATACAGCATAACCCATAACCCTGGGTCCCCACTTATACAAGCCTAAAAGCTTCATATACATATCAGGCCAACTATGCAGCAACTACATTAATAGAAAGATTTTAAAATTAATTGATTGAATATAAATAATCCTAACAAAGATATCTTTGCAATAACTTACCTCACATCTACACGAACACTTTGTCATTGCTTCCATTTATATAACAATTTGGAGGTAGAAAAAAATTACATTTTTCAACTCATAATGTGGTTAACGTACTGATGCAAACTCCAGTCTGGGCTGCAGATATTAACCCCTCCATTTTGATTTGAAGTCTTTCGAATAATGTGTGTATTTGGGGAACTTTGATATTAGCTCGTTCTCTCTCAGACCCAGATAAATACATTAGAACATTTGAAAATTGGAACAAGAATGGGCCCCTCAGTCCCCAAAATCTGTCCCCGTCCCACCAATGAACGAGGTGGTAGACCGGTCCCACCACTAAACGTTATGGTAGATCTGTCCCACAGCTCCTCTCTTCATGTACCAGTGGCTTGCAGCTATCAATTTCACAACCTTTCAAACAAGTTATCTACTTTCGCTTTGAGTACCCTTAATGTTCCAGCCAGATCAATAGCCCTCGGTAGGGAAATCCAGACATTAATCACCCTGCTCTTTCTTTCAATCATGACTGGTTTATTTTCCCTCTCAACCTCACTCTCCTGCCTTCTCCCTGAAGCCTTTGATGCTCTCACAAATCAAGAACCCATCAACATCCACTTTAGATATACCCAATGACTTAGCCGCCACAACTATCTGTGGCAAGATCTTCCAGTTTCACCACTCTCGGCTCTAAATCTCCCATAATTAGAAACATCCTTTCCATGTCCAACTTATCTTGGCCTTTCAACGTTTGGTAGGTTTAAATAAGATCTCCCTCATTCTTCTAAACTCCATTGTGTACAGCCCCAGAGCCATTAAATGCTCCTCATAAGTTAACATTCCATTCCTGAGATCATCAAACTTCCTCTGGACCTTGTCCAATGCCAACTCATCCTTTCTTAGACATGGACCCCAAAATTGTTCGCAATACTCCAAATATGGCCAATATCTGACAAAGCCTCATTTTATACAGCCTTGATTTTATACTCTAATCCTCTGAAAATGAATGCTAATATTGCATTTTCTTTCCTTACTACTGACTAAACCTGCAGTAAAACTTTAGGATTTCCAAGTCCCTTTGAACCTCCAATTTCCGATTTGTACCTTGTTTAGAAAATAGTCTAAGCCTTTACTCCTTCTGCCAAAGTGTATGACCATACAGTTCCCTACACTGTACTCCGTTTGCCACCTTTTCTCGCCCATTCTCCTAATCTGTCCATGTCCTTCTACAGAATTCCTGCTACTTGCCCCTCTACCTATCTTTGTATCATCCACAAACGTGGCCACAGAGCCATCAATTCTGTCATCACATTTATTAACTATAACCTGAAAAACAGTGGGCGCAACTCCAACCCTTGTGGAACACCACTAGTTACGTGCAGCCAACCAGAAAAGGCCCCATTTTTTCGCCACTCTGCCTTCTACCAGCCAACCAATCTTCTGTTCATGCCAGTATCTTTCATATAATATCACAGCCTTTTATCTTGTTTAGCAGTCTCATGTGTGGCACCTTGTCAAAGCCTTGTGAAAATCCAAGATCCACAGACTCTCCTTTGTCCATTTTGCCTGTCATTTCCTCAAATTTCCCAACAGATTTGTCAGGCAAGATTTCCCCTTAAGGCAACCATGCTCTTAAATCACAGACTTCAGCCTATTTTATCCTGTGCCTCCAAGTACTCCAAAGCCTCGTCCATAATAATGGATTCTAACACCTTGCCAACCACTGAAGTCAGGCTAACTGACCTATAACTTACTGTCTTTTACCTCCCTCCCTGCTAAGGAGTGGAGTGACATTTACAATTTTCCCATCCTCCAGAAACATTCCAGAATTTAGAGACTCTTGAAAGATCATGACTAAGGATTCTACAATCTCTTCAGCTCCCTCTTTCAGAACCCTGGGGTGTAGTCCATCTGGTCCAGGTGTCACATCTACCTTTTGACCTTTCAATTTCTCAAGCACCTTCTCTTTATTAATAGCAACTGCACTCACTTCTGCCCCCTGACACACTCAAATTTCTGGCATATTGCTGGTGTCTTTCACAGTGAAGACGCACAAAATATTTATTCAGTTCATCTACCATTTCTTTGTGCCCCATTACTACCTCTCTACCATCATTTTCCAGTGATCTGATGTGTACTCTTGCCTCTCTTTTACTCTTTATATATCTGGAAAAAAATGTTTGGTACCCTCTTCAACATTATTGGCTAGCTTACCTTCATATTTCATTTTTTTCTCCTTATCCCTTTCTTAGTTGCCTTCTGTTGGTTTTTAAAAGTTTCCCAATCCTCTAACTTCCAACTAATGATTGCTATAATACATCCCCCCCTTTTGCTTTTATGTGGTCTTTGACTTCCCTTGTTAGCAGTAGTTGCCTCATCCTCCCTTCAGAATGCTGCTTCGTCTTGGAGATGAACCAATCTTGGATGTTCTGAATTACTCCCAGAAACTCCAGCCATTGCTACTCTACTGTCATCCTTGCTAGTGGCCCCTTCCAATCAACCAACTCCTCTCTCATGCCTCTGTAGTTTCCTTTTCTCCAATGTAACACTGATACATAAAATATTAGCTTTTTTTCCTCTCAAATTGCATGGTGAATTCTGTTATATTATGATTGTTGCTGCTTAAGAGTTCCTTTACAGCTCCCTAATCAAATCTGGTACATTACACAACAGCCAATCCAGAATTGCCTTTTCCCTAATGGACTGAAGCACAAGCTGCTCCAAAAAGCCATTTGGAACAAATTATCAACAATTCAAATTTGTCAGCCTAGGTCTAAGAGTTTCAAATTCATTCACACTAAAGGAAGCAGGACATTTGTAGCAGATGCTAGGCAGCTTGGACAAAGCTCCTTAGGCATCATCATCACATAACTGTGTTAGAAATACAGGGAGAGAAAAAACAAAGCAAACAATCTTAAATTCTATTCCTATTGGCTCTTTACTAATATTAGACAGGTTATTAGATAACTTTTTCACACAATTACTAAGCAAAAACTGAATTTCTGCAAAGCATTAATGGACTTTCTTTGTTACCTGATTGCTGCAGAGAGATGGAAGTTACCGTGGTGTGGAGGACACGGGCTTTTGCTGAATCAAGCATCTGTGAGCAAACCAGTTTATTCCCTCCTTCCACAGCCCAGAGGCCAGACTGTATGCCTGCGAACGCTACTGCTCCTGCACGGTATCAAAAAGTAATTTGTGAGGATATTTCATTGTCTGCTCTTTAGAAATGACAAAACAATTACTCCAGAAGATTCCTATGCAAATTAGGAAATGACATAAAAACTGAAAGTATTTCTGCTAAATCAAAATGCCAACTTTACAAGACTTGCAACAATTTCAGTTTCCAAAATAACTGCAGAGCAACCTACTATCTGATGGATGACAATGTCACTTTGTTTAGCCTACCCTGAAGAAAGCGACTCATGTTAGTCTAACTAATATCCAAGGGTCTCCTATTTGGCTTCATATGGAGATGGTGTCAATCAAACCTTCAAACTCAGACAAGGAACATAATTGTCCTCTTCCAGCTGCACACACTGGCCTCAAGGTACCAAATGTATAGTTGGTAAATGTGCCTAATAGAAGAAAGATTGCCATGAAGATAAATTGGCAAGAGGACATACCTGCTTATATAATATGTAGCCTGCTTATGAAAGTGGGTCAAGGTAAAGCAAATGTGGGACCATGTGAAATGATCTATCCTAGCAGGAGAAATTAACAGATAGCACATAATCTGAGTGATGAGAGTTTGCAGAATTTTGAGATCAGTGGGATTTGGATGGTATAGTGCATAAGGATTACTGCACAAGTATAGTAAATAATTGGGAAAACTAACAGAGCTGGTTATTGCAGGAGGAATATATTGGACATAGATGAGACCACATCTGGAATATTTATGTAGCATCGGTACTTAAGTAAATGCGTTAATGTATTTGAAGCTGTTCAGAGGTTTATCTGGAATGGGTTTGTATCTCCTAAAGTTTACAAGAATGAGAAGACAACTGATTGAGACAATGGATTGAGGGATCTTCATAGGACAGGTGTGGAGAGGATTTCTCTACTTGGGGGAGAATCTAGAACTAAAGTTCATTGATTAAAAAATTGTCCACCAAGTTAATTCAGAGTGTCACAAGTCTCTGGAACTCCTGTCCTCAAATACGATAGAAGTAGTGTCTTTTGATAATTTAAAGGGAGGGGAAGATAGATTCTTGATGAATAGGGTATGAAAAGTTACTGTAGGTAAACAGGAATGCAGAATTACGGCTACAGTCAGATCATCAATGATATTATTAAATGGCAGAGAAGGCTTATTCACGCTCTAAATTTGCATGTTAAGGAGTGTTCGTTTGCTTGCCTTATCTCTCTTGAGACTTAATTCTAAAGGTAAAGTTCAAACAATTTTAATCACATGTACCTCCCAATCAAAAAAGATTGAAAATTTGACACTTGGTAACAAATTGCAAAACACAGCGCTATTAATGAATTAAATGCAATAATGTTTCTTCAAAGTAAGATAATTTCAACCCAAAACTCCCCTTGGTAAAGTGACTTGTTTCAGACAATGCTTCGCGCACATACAAACCAGTTTTATTTCCCCTGGTGCCGTTTGAGAATACTATGTGATAAGATGCTAAATTAGCCAAATCAGCTTGAAACAAACTGTGGGATATTCTGGACAAAGATCAAAACACTTAGAAAATATCACGGCAGGCTGCCAATAAAATTCAGAAAAATAAGTGTATTAACTGTAATGGATGAAATGGATGAAAGAAAAATAGAGGACTAGGTGAGAAGGAAGGGTTAGATTGATCTTGGTTAAAAGGCCGACACAACACCATGGGCCAAACGGCCTGTGGTCTATTGCTCTATGTTCTACGTAATAGCACTGGCTGGTGAATTACTTTGTCACTAAGGTCGTCTGATCAGCCTGACATTCTTTTCTGAAAATAAACTGGAGTCCACATCTTACCTGGCATAAAGAATCTTTTCTGGGTACATTTAATTTTCTATTAAACACAAGCTTAAACGTTTACCCTGCTCTGGTGCAGAGCTTCAGAGAAATGCACGTTCCATATAGTACAGATTCATGGGTTAACTTCTTATTAATAGAAATTTAAATTAAAGGATTATATCAAGGTCAATGTTGAAAATTGTATTCCTTTGTTTATGTCAGCTATTTTAACCAGCAGAGGTTAGTACTGAAGAACAAGACAGATATATCAAATATACAGCACTGCTGAAATTCAGTAACTTTGTCTGCAAAAGTAATAATGATAAATGCACTAACATATCTGTAGAAAGGATATTTTAGAATCTAGAAATTTAAGTGTTAGTAGAAAGCACTTCAAGTTCAAAGTGCTTCAAAGCATTGGAGATCAAACTGCACCCAGATGGATCTTGGGGCGGGTCTTTTATCAGAACTTTTAAGTGTGAGGGAGCTTGTATATTAAAAGCATATTTTGGATTTGGGGAGCCTGGTGGTTGTAGAATGGGATGCTAAGTTTCTGTAGTACAACTTGTGATTATATAGTCCTTTAAATGTCATGTATTGCTTCACAGCTGTACAAGTGAGGCAGAAGTTGCAACAAAAGCCGAAAAGGACAGCTGGTCAAACACTTTGTCAAAAAAGCAAGAGATTTAGACTAAAAGGAAAGGAAGGAGATTTTCAGGTTTGATATCTGGAGAGCAACAAGCATGGTCAAAAGAGGGATGTTAAAGATGTCAGGGCTGAAAAAAAGCAAAGTTCTGAGGAAAAGAGGAGCTGCTATATTCCCCTGAATGCAGGTTTGTGTGGGCCTGTGGTTCTACTGATTTAATAAATGGGCTGCATTTAGTACAGACTTGAGAGCAGGCCTTGTTTGAATCTGCACTAATTAGTTGCATGCAAAACCTCCACCATGAAACACACATTAAACACCCAGATCCAAAGCTATTCATTACGATGATATTCAAGTGACTATAAAACTGACTTCAATTAATGAAGCAAATGAACAGGAGCTATTATCACCACATGCTCCAAATTATTTTAGTTTTACAATATTCACTGTGCCCACCCTGCCCTCTGAAACAAAATTTGCAGTTCAACTGCAGGAAAAAGATGCAGATCAATATTAAAGTTGAACCAAAAATGAATCTTATTAGAGAGTTTGGTTTGCCCAGGTTCATCCACACATTAAAAAAATGCACAACAAAAAGTAGTTGCATCTCAGTCTGGTGTAGCAACTGATCTTCTCTGGACAGATGGAATCTGCAGAATTGTAAACGCTATCCAGTCCCGTTCTCCCTTCCATCAGGTAGGTGTTTCTTCGTAGTGTGTTGCAACAGGAAGGCTTATGGTATTGTCAAGGGTGCCTTTTTTTTAAAAGTTTACTTAGAAGCTGTGGAATTGGTCTGCTGGGAGTAACTTTCAGAGTTAGACCTTCAGTATATTGAAGTCACTTCTATAAAACATCCTGCTAAGTCTCCTAGTCATATGCCAATTCTAATTATCACAGGAAATGTTAATTAGCACTAAGACACAAGCAATCAGTGTTAGGAACTCTGTTCTGTTTGCTCAGCCAGGTTTGAAGTTGGTACTTTTTAAAATGCAGCCTTGTCTTTCCTTCACTGTAGTCTGTTGGAAAGGTTTAGCAAATGAGTAAGTAATGCTAGAGTTTACAACATTGGATATCCAGGCTGGAATTCAGAATCCAGGTTGGAATTGCAGAATTACATGAGAAATTCAAAATTAAAAGTAGGAACAGACAGCCACACAGTCCTTCAAGCCTGTTCCACTATTCATGAAGATTTCTGTTGAACCTATTCTATACACATTAGTACTAATAATAGTCATAAAACCAGAACTTCAGTGATCTGTAACATAAACAGGCTGGACTTGACTGCTTGGTTTCTGTGAGCTCCTTTTCTTCCTCTGTCGGTAACAGATGTAGGATTGCATTGATTATAGAGCTGGGAAAATACTTGGCCCTGAAATTCCTCTGTACCCTGGAAGGCACACCAAAGGCCACTTTGTGCAAGGCCACTCCAGCAGTCAGATCTTCTCAAAGCCCAAGGTGTTATAGAGTAATATAACACTCAGCCCATCTAGTTCATGCCGACTAAGATTCCCATCGAAGCTAGTCTCATTTGCCTGCATTTGGCCCATGCCTCTCAAAACCTTCCTATGCACGTAGCTGTTGAAGTAACTTATTTATGTTGTTATTGTACCTTCCTCAGGTACGTCATTCCACATCCTGAGCACTCTCTGAGCGAAAAAGTTGCTCTTTAGGTCCTAGTAAAATCTCTAACCTCTCAACTTAAAACTGCACTCTCGAGTTCTTCATTCCTCAATTTAGGGAAAAAGAATGTGTGAAACATGGCAGTAACTCTGTGCAGAAATAATAAGGTTGATTCATAATCCAATAAAGAAACACTCATCTGTCAACTTTTATGTTTTAGCTGCTAAGTATATTTCTATGAGAAAGGAAGCTTTAAAAGGAATTTGATGCCAGGAATAGAATTTCTGTTACAAATTACTATGTAGCACAGAACAAGATCATTTGCTGATAAGGAATACAGCAAAGCAATAAACATTACTGATTCTTGCCCTATACTGTAGATGTACCCACTATAATTCAGAAAAGCTGTGCAGTGGGTTATGTCTGAAGTCCAATTCATTGCTGGGTTAAAATTTTGAAGATTCTCAAAATGAGAGCAAAAGAAATATAAAAAGAGTGCATATGGATATTGGCACCCTCTCAAGGTCAAAACCTGTAGAGTAGAGCTACTAGGACTTGATGTTTCAATCCCTATGGTAAGTCAGCACTCTCGATATTGGCAGTGGGCTTGGAGTGGTGACAAGGAGGGAGGGTAGGTACGTCATCGGGGTCATCAGGTGGGCACCCTCCTTCTTTGACATTTCATTGATAAGCCCATGACATCTCCAGAGGGCTCAACGGTGCTACCTGGCGTCCCAGATACACCCCCCTCAGTTCCATACCCTCCTGTCTTCATCTTGCAGCCCAGTTGTTGTCTTTCCTTTTAATCTAAATCCAATTGCTGCTTTCTTCTGCTACATTTGACAAGGACTTGATTGCTTGTTGGAGGGAGTGACCCCTCACCCCCATCTTCCTCAATAGACTGGTTGTAGATGTAGCAACGAATCCCCTGCATCCCACTTCTACAGGGAAAATCTTGGTCTTCCAGCCATTCTGGGCAGCTTCAGTTGCCAGTTCAAAGTACTTGGTCTTTTTCCTCTCATCAGCTTCTTCGACACCATCTTCCCAAGGTAATGTCAATTCCACAACATATGCCAGCTTGGCTGCTGTGGACCACAGGACCTTGTCTGGCCAGAGTGTTGTAGCCGTAATGTCTGGGGGAAACATAAGCTTTTTTTCCAAGTCCACGTCCATTTTCCAATCCCAAGCAACCTGCAGAATGCTTACATCTTTTGATGTTTTATTATGCACTGGAGGTTGGCCTGCTGGTACAAATCATGTGATGTGGACATTTCCTCCCGATGTTTGTGGGAGAGCATTTGTGGTGATTCGCCTCTGTTCCAAGATTGATTGCCAGCTGTCTGAGAACTTGGTTATGCCACCAAGTGTACTGCCCCTGGGTGAGGCTCGTGGTACATCTTGTTAAAATGTGCCTTAGTGATCCAGGTGCTTGACAAAGAGAGCAAGAGGGGTCTTCTCCCCACCACTGGTTCAGGTTCTGGGGTGTGGGTAGGAGGTCATAAGTGGCTCTGATGACAAAACTTAGCCGAGATCCCTCCATCTCCCAGATGTCACGCCAGCTAAGTTTCCTCTTTTCCAGGCTCTCCTAATTAGTCCATTGGCCCTGCTTGGCCATTGAGACGGCCCTGGCATTTCACTCTGCCTTCTCCTGTCTTCTCAACTCCTCCACCAAGAGCCGTCTCTTCTGCACTGATGTTGCCTTGTGCCATCGAGGAGCCTTTGGGACAAGCCCGAGCCTGGCTCTCCCATGTTGGACTTGGCCAACCACATCCCTGAAGCGAAGAGCAGACTTAGCACTCTGAACAGCTTCAGATGGGGCCCTCTTTCTCCCCGTTGTCACACGGGGGCGGGGGGGGGGAACGCTGTTTGAATAACAGTATCTTCAGATTCAGTGAGTGTCATGACCAACCTTGCTTTGGTGCATTAGAATCCTTCCACAAGACTTGCAATTGGTAATTCCAATTTGCCGTTCCCGTACAGTCCAATAGGACTAAAGCATCGCGGAAATCCAAGCCACTGTTTTACATGTGTGCTCTTATCAATCCTGCTGATGGGGATTTCATACACTGTTAAAGGCCACATAAGTCCTGGGAGTATGCCGAACTGGAAGCACCACAGCTTGAGTTTTCCTGGCAGCCAGGTCTCGTTGATGCGAGCTATGTACATGATAGTATCCTGAATATACTGAACTCAGATCTTGGCCCAACTGTGAACCCAGGTACAATCTGATTAATTATATACTTAATCCAACAAGAGATTAAGCACTTTACCATCACCAAATTCCCTGCTATTAACATTCAAGCAAATCATAGTGGACCAGTTCTCAAAATACAAGAGCAGACCGGATGCTAGATACTTTGCATCAAAGATTCATCTCTTCACTTGCTGCCATCTTTACTACATAGGCCAGGAGTGTGCTGGAATACGGCATACATTTCAAATGCTGCTCAACCTACACTTATGAAGCTCAACACTATCAAGGAGAGAGAAGCTTGGTTGATTGGCTCCATCTGCATTCCCTCCACCACCTGTACACCACAGCTGTAGAGCATATGGCAGTCCAGCATTGCCACCAGCTGCACTTGACCCAAATCCCTGCTGGATTCTAACCCATCAGCTTCTCAGACAGTGCATTATATATCTGATCATTCACTGAAAAAGAGATATTCCTCATGTTGCTTCTGTTTTTTCCCTCTCCAATATCTGCCTGCTGGCTACTCATCCTCCCATGAATCAGAATCTCTTTCCTATTAACTGTTCGATAAAGCGGAAATATACTTCCTTTATAATTTTATGTGGTGTACAATCTGTTATTTCTGGCTGACTGACAATTCTGTATGGGCAGCACTTACACAGCATTCGCTCAAATTGAGATTTCTTTAATCAGAACATCACAATGTTCCTGTTTGGTTGAACCACTAATCATACCAACCCTAGACGTATATTGTTTATGAAAGGTGGCTTTCTCACCTCTGCATCCCGTGGCTGTTAACAGAGTTGGCCAAGTTTATATACGAGCCTGGTGAGAGGGTTACATACACAAAATGCGGGAAGAAATCAGCAGGTCAGGCAGCATCTAAGAAAAAGAGTACATAGTCGGCATTTCAGGCTGAGACCCTTCTTCAGGACTGAGAAGGAAGGAGCGAGACGCCTGATTTAAAAGTTCCCACCTTTTATGGGGAAAGAGGCTAGCTGGAAGGTGATAGGTGAAGCCAGGTTGGTGGGAAAGGTCAAGGGTTGGAGAAGAAAGAATCTGATAGGAGGGGAGAGTGGACAGTAGGGGAAAGGGAAGGAGGAGGGGACCCAGGGGAAGTAATAGGTCAGAGTGGGAAATGGAGGAGGGAAGGGGAGTTTTCCAGAATAGGAAAAACTGAATTATTGGCTGTGAAATTTGGAAGGCAAAAAGGAAGGTGAGATTTTGTTTAAAACTTTGCTGCCCTAGTAAGGTAAATGGGAGCTAAATCACGAATTCACTTAGGTTGGATTTGTGAATACAAATCACCCTTTAAGCTTAATTGAAAGCCCACAGTAAATCACATCTGTCCTTGAAAGGACAGCAGAGGTAAACCATGAAAGCATTTCTTCTGCTGTTTCTACCAATTGACAGATATATACTGCTAGCCAGACAAAGTCTGGCTAGACAGAAGGTCACCTAAGACAGGCCCTCTCAGTTCTACATTTGTCTTGGTGCAGGTGGCAGTACAAAAAGTTTGGACAGTTTTCCTTTCAGACCCAGTGAAGGGATAGGCATGACAGGAGTTCAGAAACAGAAAACGAGTAGTGCTGCCCTGCTAGGCAAAAAGAAATTAATCGGAGAAGAAACTGGTCTTTAAACAATTCTGCTGAAATAATAAAAAGAAAAAAATCAGTTCAAAGGACATCACAACCAATCACTTAACAGTGTTTTAAGCCCGCATGACTTTCCCTAAAGAAATGTAACACTTTTGTGGGCCTTCAAAGGGCCACGTGCACTGCACAAACACCATTGTCACAACCTGAAAACAGTCCTATGTGGGGAACAGGGACGAAGGTAGGAGAGGAGAAAAGCCAGCTTCACTGATAGGGGACTCGAGGCTTTTACTAGAGATCACCATAGGAGCACACTTCTCTGTCCAAGTTAATAACTATACAATCCTAAAGAAAGATTGGAGATTTCTGCCAGAAGAGGAATCTATCTGAAAAGTCTATACTTTAGGAAAGACTGCAATGCTCACGTGCCCTAGTGTATGCTTCTGTGAGGTAGTAGAAAAATAGATGAAGTGTTGTGCCTGGAGCTTGGGTCCGTTCATCAGCACAAAGATTGCAGCAGTCTGTGGGATGTGCAGCGATCTTGTATTGAAGCAGTCGAGAATGGGGAAGACCATTAACTGCAGGACCTGGCTAAACGACAAGTGCTGGTCTATATTTGAGGTCACAGATCTCGGCAAGTGTGGTCTTGATCCTCAGAGAAGTTTACGAAGGACCATGTTTCAGTAGACGCTTGACGGATATGGTAAGCCCTTCTCTGTTTCCTGCCACATACATCCCTGTGACCGATACCTGAGGCCTTGCCTGTCTCCATGCCATTCAGCGAAAGAGAGATGGGTGCAGGCAATAATCACTGTTGGTATTTTTTTCTAAAATATTGTTAAATATACAAAGAAAGTTCAACTTTAAAGGAAAGCAACAAGACTGCAGAGTACCATGGAGCAGCCTGGCAAAAGTTTTCTTGAGCTTTAAACAGCTTTATTTCAGGACAAACAGCATCAACAAAAGTGAGTGGTCTTGTAAACAAAGATTGATGTCACCCAGACCTGCCAGTTTGGGGGGAAAAGACAAAAGGCGCACTCAGAGAGTCCAAAATCTACCATGGACAGAATTATGGTAAATTTAATGTTTAGACATCAGAAATAGAAACATAGAAAATAGGTGCAGGAGTAGGCCATTCGGCCCTTTGAGCCTGCACCGCCATTCAGTATGATCATGGCTGATCATCCAACTCAGAACTCTGCACCTGCCTTCTCTCCATACCCCCTGATCCCTTTAGCCACAAGGGCCATATCAGACTCCCTCTTAAATATAGCCAATGAACTGGCCTCAACTGTTTCCTGTGGCAGAGAATTCCACAGATTCACCACTCTCTATGTGAAGAAGTTTTTCCTCATCTCAGTCCTAAAAGGCTTCCCCTTTATCCTTAAACTGTACCCCCCTCGTTCTAGACTTCCCCAACATCAGGAATCATCTTCTTGCATCTAGCCTGTCCAATCCCTTTAGAATTTTATACGTTTCAATAAGATCCCCCCTCAATCTTCTAAATTCTAGCAAGTATAAGCCTAGTTGATCCAGTCTTTCAACATATGAAACTGCTGCCACATCAAACTTGTCAATGGAACCAACAAGCCTGGAAATGAGAATTCTGTCAACTCCTCATCAAACCATTTTCAGACACACAACATACTTGTTCAATGCTGTGAAAACAAACGCCTAGGCCTATGTGTTATAAAGCACAAAGGGTACAAGACGTATTTCAAAGTTCAAAACACAAAGTAAATTTATTACCAATATCACCATGTACTGTACTAACCTGCGATTCATTTTTTGTGGGCATTCACGGTAAAACACAAGAAATACAATAGAATCAATGAACAACTACACACAAAGACTGACAACCAATATGCAAAAGAATGCAAACTATGCAAATGAAAAACATAAATAAATAATAAAGAATATTGAGAACATGAGTTGTACAGCCCTTGAAAGCGAATCCAAAGGCTGTGCAATCAGTTCAGTGTTGAGGTGAGTGAAGTTTTCCATCCAGGTTTATGAGCCTAGTCGTCGTAGGGTGGTAACTGTTCCTGAACCTAGTGGTGTGGGACCTCCTTCCCGATGTCAACAAGAAGACAGCATGGCCTGGATGGAGGTGTCTTTAACGATGGACACTGCCCTCCTGCGCAGCGCAACTTGTAGATGTGCTCAATGGTGGAGAGGACTTTTCCTGTGACGAGCTGGTTCTTGTCTGCTTTTCCATTCTTGGGCACTGGCGTTTCCGTACCAGGCCATGATGCAACCAGTCAGAATACTTTCCACCATGCATCCATGGAATTTTGTCAAATTTTCCCCAAAATAAAACTGAAATGTATTAACGTGTCAGTGGTGCAGTCTGTAGAGCACATCCAAATCTAGAATCTACCCCTGAGTATTGAGGTACTTAATGAATACTTTACTTCAGTATTCACTGTGGAAAAGGATCTTGGTGATTGTAGTGATGACATGCAGCAGACGGAAAAGCTTGAGCATGTAGATATTAAGAAAGAGGCTGTGCTGGAGCTTTTGGAAAGCATCAAGTTGGATAAGTTGCCGGGACCAGATGAGATGTACCCCAGGCTACTGTAGGAGGCGAGGGAGGAGATTGCTGAGCCTTTGGCGATGATCTTTGCATCATCAAAGGCGACAGGAGAGGTTCTGGAGGATTGGAGGGTTGCAGATGTTGTTCCCTTATTCAAGAAAGGGAGTAGAGATAGCCCAAGAAGTTATAGACCAGTGAGTCTTACTTCAGTGGTTGGTAAGTTGATGGAGAAGATCCTGAGAGGCAGGATTTATGAACATTTGGAGAGGGCAGGTCGTGCCTTACAAGCCTGATTGAATTTTTTGAGGATGTGACTAAGTGAACTTGGCCTTTTCTCCTTGGAGCAACGGAGGATGAGAGGTGACCTGATAGAGGTGTCTAAGATGGCATTGATCATGTGGATAGTCATAGGCTTTTTTCCAGGGCTGAAATGGTTGCCACAAGAGGACACAGCTTTAAGGTGCTGGGGAGTAGGTACAGAGGAGATGTCAGGAGTAAGGTTTTTTTTAGATGCAGAGAGTGGTGAGTGCGTGGAATGGGCTGCCGGCAACGGTGGTGGAGGCAGATATGATAGGGTCTTTTAAGAGACTTTTGGATAGGTGCATAGAGCTTAGAAAAATAGAGGGCTATGGGTAAGCCTAGTAATTTCTAAGGTAGGGACATGTCCAGCACAACTTTGTGGGCCGAAGGGCGTGTATTTTGCTGTAGGTTTTCTATGTTTCTATTGTAAACAGCCAACTCTGCTCTTACTGGATGGCAGGAGATAGAAGGCACAAATGCACCAAAATGGGTGTCAGGGTAATGCCATCAGAAGAAATCCAGGTTCATTCCAGAGCAGAGCTCCAGTGCTGTCTACGTGGGGCTGCCTGCTCACCCTCTTATGACTATGTGGGGTTGCTTGTCCTCCAGGTGCTCCATTTTGTTCCCACATCCTGAAGGCAGGTGGGCAACTTAGCTGGTGAAGATGAATTATAGAACCTCCAGAACTTTGATGTGAATATGGGGAGAATACAAATGGAATTCACATTTAATTTGCACAAATACTAGGTGGCTGATCATCAGCTTAAATTCAGTGGGCCACGTCACCCATTTCTATCCTGCATCTATCTCTGATTCTTAAAAGTCTAACTATTAAAAGAACACAGGTCACCATTAGTAAGAAATCTTAATTATAATAGATATTGGTTTACCATGCCCCCAGATTAAGACTATTAAATGAGCAATGTTTTAATTTCTACTGCATTGTTTCAACTTTCCACAACCGGAATAATTTTGCCAGTATAATATTTATACTTGGGACTATAATATTCAGCTGCAATATTCTCCTGCACCTTTATTAAATGAACAATATTTTAAATACTGTAAATTATCCTAACACCAGTATTGAATGTATTGTACAGCTTTTAATACCTGTTAAACAATGGTGTGTCAACTAATCAGATACAAAGGGATACATACCAACAAATGCCGGAATGGATGCGGATTGGCCATAGTTGACTCTGGTAACCGCAGTAACTATTTCATCAATGAAGCGCTGAGTGATTCCCAGTTCCTGCAGGGTCTCTGTCACAGAGCGCTGTGTCAGATTAATGTAACGTTCGCCACCCAATGATTGCAACATCTCTTCCACTGTACTGAATGCATAGCCATGAGCTTGATACTTGTAAATCCTGTGCCAACAATTATATTATAGAATTAAACGACTTCTTTTTCATCCAGTAACTTCAGACTTAACTGATTGTTACCTTACTTGTAACAGGTCATATTCTTTTTATGACATTATTATTGATTGTTCAGAAACATCAAGTCTAGAATTACTCAGCAGGTCAGGCCTCAACTGTCTGTAAAGAAGTTCCCTTGAACAATTGTAGATTTTTTCGCCTAGCAAGTTTACCCCAGAAATAACCTATCCTGCATTACTACATGATGGCAACTGCAAAGTCAACTACCAATGGCACAGAAGGAAAACTCAAAAGCCAAAAACAACAGACAAGTGACAATTTTGAAACAGAAGGTGTTACCAATCGTAGTGACCATTCTATTTCTGACAAAGGGTCACAAACCCAGAACATGGACTATTTGATGCAGACAGATGCTGTCCAATTTCCTGAACCCTTTGTTATTCAAGAGACAAGCGACTGCAGATGCAGTAATCTGGAGCAAAAATCAAACTGCTGGAGAAACTCAGCAAGTCATGCAACATCGATGGAAGCAAGCAGATGGTTGATGTTTCAGGTCAAGAACCTGCATCAGGGCCTGAACCTTCCGCAGATGCTAGCTGACCCATTAAGTTCCTCCAGCAGTTTGTTTTTCCTTTTGTTATTCCATCTGCTCTGTTCTATCACAGGCCTGTGTTTTGTTCTTCTGCCCTCCACCACTGTACAAATTCCATACTTGCTCAAAATCTAATGTCCTAATTCAGAATTGAAGCATTAACTTTGTTTCTCTTGCCACATTTGCAGCCTGTCTTATTTTTCCAGCAATTAAATCCCTGCCATTTTATTTATTTATTTAGATATAACATAGAACAGGCCCTTCTGGTCCTTCGAACTGTACTGCCCAGCAATCCCCCAACTTAACCCGAGCCTAATCACGGGCCAATTTACAATGACCAATTAACTTACCAACTGGTACATCTTTGGATTGTAGGAGGAAACCGCAGCAGCCGGAGGAAACCCATGCAGTCACAGTGAGAACGTACAAACTCCTTACAGGAAGTGCTGGGAATTGAACCAGGGTGCTAGCACTGTAAAGTGTTGTGCTAACCACTATGCTACTGTGCCATCCCATTTCACTGCTATTTGCAGCATAGTCTATACCCTCATGCATTACACCTGCCTTAACACAATAAAAAGTACTTGGTGGTATATCCAAATACTATGGAAAACAAAATATTGATGCAAATTTTCTCTTCCAGTGAACTTGTAAGAATAGGTGGGGTGAAAATTGCTCCAAAGTGGAGACCTGCGCATTTCATGCGTTGTACTTCGAAACCACAGTTGGTATCACAATAATTACACAATGTCCATACCTCATAAACTTTTCGAATATTTCTTCTACCCACATCTGCAAGCGGAGTAAACCAAACCCATACCGCCACCACAGTTTAAACAGGTCCTGGAGATACCAGTCAGTTTCTTCAAACACAAACTGCTCCCCATTGAAGATTGCCACTTTCTCTGGAACGCTTTTTCTGTGCTTTAGTCCTTAGATGGAGAGAGAAAGAAAGAAATTAACAAACAACAAACTATGTTGAAAGATGTCAGTTAGATCAAAACTGATAACTCATATGAGGCACTCTTGACCTATCGCTCAAGAACATTTAATGACAAAAATGACTTGTTACTTGTTGCACATGTAAGGCAGCAAGCAAGTAAAGATCCCATGTCCAACACCTGCTTGTGTGTTCTGTGCTGGGATGATAGTAGTGGGCTTGGCATTATGGATTGGAGTTGGGGAGGAAGTTACATTGACCTGGCTCTATAGTTATCGAAGGACTCTAAGTTTTATTCAACAGTTAACGTTCCCAGCATAGGAAGTGGAGAAGGGCCAAAAACTGACAGAAGGAAAGACAGGTTTCAAATCGAACAATTTTTGCCGATAAGCTTATTTTGGTTAGGAGTAAAAAAAAATCACAAAGTACTGCCTTTATCATCAAAATGTATCGGTAAGGAAACATGTATATCTCAAAGAATATCAAATGAAAATTATTTTTGTATATATAAAAGTGTGTATGGAACTGGAGGAAATAGCAGAGGTACTTAATGAATACTTTACTTCAGTATTCACTATGGAAAAGGATCTTGGTGATTGTAGTGATGACTTGCAGCAGACTGAAAAGCTTGAGCGTGTAGATATTAAGAAAGAGGATGTGCTGGAGCTTTTGTAAAGCATCAAGTTGGAGAAGTCACACACACAAAATGCTGGTGGAACGCAGCAGGCCAGGCAGCATCAATAGGAAGAGGTACAGGCGATGTTTCGGGCCGAGACCCTTCATCAGGACTACCTGAAAGAAGAGATAGTAAGAGATTTGAAAGTGGGAGGGGGAGGGGGAGATCCAAAATGATAGAAGACAGAAGGGGGAGGGGTAGAGCTAAGAGCTGGAAAGTTGATTGGCAAAAGGGATACAAGGCTGGAGAAGGGAGAGGATCATGGGATGGGAGGCCTAGGGAGAGAAAAAGGGGGAGGGGAGCCCAGAGGAAGATGGAAAGCAGGCAAGGAGTTATAGTGAGAGGGACAGAGGGAGAAAAGAGAGAGAAAAAAGGCAAAAGTTGGATAAGTCACCAGGACCGGATGAGATGTATCCCAGGCTACTGTGGGAGGAGAGGGAGGTGATTGCTGAGCCTCTGGCGATGATCTTTGAATCATCAGTGGGGACGGGAGAGGTTCTGGAGGATTAGAGGGTTGCGGATGTTGTTTCTTTATTCAAGAAAGAGAGTAGAGATATCCCAGGAAATTATAGACCAGTGAATCTTACTTCAGTGGTTGGTAAGTTGATGGAGAAGATACCAAGAGGTGGGATTTATGAACATTTGGAGAGGTATAATATGATTAGGAATAGTCAGCATGGCTTTGTCACGGGCAGGTCATGCCTTACGAGCCTGATTGAATTTTTTGAGGATGTGACTAAACACATTGATGAAGGAAGAGCAGTAGATGTAGTGTATATGGATTTCAGCAAGGCATTTGATAAGGTAAGGCTTATTGAGCAAGTAAGGAGGCAAGGGATCCAAGGGGACAATGCTTTGTGGATCCAGAACTAGCTTACCCACAGAAGGCAAAGAGTGGTTGTAGACGGGTCATATTCTGCATGGAGGTCAGTCACCAGTGGGGTGCCTCAGGGATCTGTTCTGGGACCCCTAATATTCGTGATTTTTATAAATGAACTGGATGAGGAAGTGGAGGGATGGGTTAGTAAATTTGCTGATGACACAAAGGTTGGAGGTGATGTGGATAGTGTGGAGGGCTGTCAGACATTACAGCGGGACATTGATAGCATGTAAAACTGGGCTGAGAAGTGGCAGATGGAGTTCAACACAGATAAGTGTGAAGTGGTTCATTTTGGTAGGTCAAATATGATGGTAGAATATAGTATTAATGGTAAGACTCTTGGCAGTGTGAAGGATCAGAGGGATCTTGGGGTCCGAGTCCATAGGACACTCAATGCAGCTGTGCAGGTTGACTCTGTGGTTAAGAAGGTGTACGGTGTATTGGCCTTCATTAATCATGGAACTGAATTTAGGAGCCGAGAAGAAATGTTGCAGCTATATAGGACCCGGGTCAGACCCCACTTGGAGTACTGTGCTCAGTTTTGGTCACCTCACTACAGGAAGGCATAGAAAGGGTGCAGAGGAGACTGACAAGGATGTTGCCTGGATTGGAAAGCATGCCTTATGAAAACAGGTTAAGTGAACTCGGCCTTTTCTCCTTGGAGCGACGGAGGATGAGAGGTGACCTGATAGGGGTGTATAAGATGATGAGAGGCACTGATTGTGTGGATAGTCAGAGGCTTTTTCCCAAGGCTGAAAAGTAAGTTTTTTTTTTACTCAAGAGAGCAGTAAGTGCATGGAATGGGCTGCCAGCAACTGTGGTGGAAGCGGATACGATAGGGTCTTTTAAGAGACTTTTGGATAGGTACATGGAGCTTAGAAAAATAGAGGGCTATGGGTAAGCCTAGTAATTTCTAAGGTAGGGACATGCTCAGCACAACTATGGGGGCTGAAGGGTCTGTATGGTGCTGTAGGTTTGCTATGTTTCTAAGTTTCTATGGGTAATTCAATGTGGTAGGTGGTTTAACAATTTTAAAGATGGTTATATGTGGAACAGCTCAAACAAAGCTAATTGTCATTTTATAAAATAAGTCACAGTTGCAATCTAGCTTGCTGATTAAAGCCTCCAATATCACTGTACAGGAAGTGTTGAGAAAAAATGCACTTCAATCAAAATTTCATTGTTTCTTTGCACAGTGTTTGCCAATTAAAAAAAAACTACTTTCCAAATGCAAATTGCTAATCTGGCACGCTGTTCTTTAAAAATTTATTAACAGTATTCCAATAAAAGATTTGTCTGTATTGTTATGCCTTTGCAAACTTTTATAGATGCTTTTGAAAGTGATAGGTGTAAAAGGTGAGCATTATTTAGCTGCATCATACGTCAGCAATAAACCACACTTCTGGTTTTGACACATATTAGAATAAGGCATGAGGCATTGCAGCAGAATTAGGCCATTTGGCCCATTGAGTCTGTTCCGCCATTTGATTTTGGCTGATTTATTTTTCCTCTTAACCCCATTCTCCTGCCTTCTCCTCCGCTTTAAATATACCCAATTACTTAGCCTCCACAGCCATTTGGGACAATGAAATTCCTATTGGTCTGATGCCATTTCACATATGCATATTTTTTTCTTAAAAGCTTATTAGTGACCCAACTGGTTTTGATTTACAAAATTATGGCAGTTTTCCAGGCACCACTATGTACATTTACTTTTTAGTTAAATTAGCGAGTTTAGCTTCCCCATCGGCCTCACTGCATCATCAGACCACGCCTATTTGTAATAAGCTCAATGACATATTCACTAATTTACCAAAGCAGTATTTTCCCCATTGTTACAATTCTAGGTCATTTTCCAAGACATCTGGCATGCTGTACCTGCCTAAGTTTCCTCTTACAAAGCCAGAGATTCCTAGCAGACTGATGCAGAATTTCAATTTTGCTGACTCAGTGGGATAAAAATCCTTCTGCAGCTAAATATTGAGCTGAAGGGGCCCAGGACCAGTGAGCTGTATGAAAAAATCCGGCCACCTCAGCTCAGCCAAGTCAAGCCCAGCAGAACCTGACTATCTTGCACCAGGTATCAAAAGAAAATCCAAACTTAATGATTTTTTTAAACTTTAGAACCAGTGAACCAGTTGTATTCTGCTTCTGCACTACACTTATTAGAGTTGATTCATAGGGATCAAAACTTTTTCTTGGTCAATTTTGTTAAAGGTATCATATAGCAAGCAGTTCAGGGTTCAACTCTGCTTCACTGAAATCAGTGGAATCTGCAAAGTACAATTGTCATGCTATTTTATATTTCGTCAACAAATCAAGGAATAATTTCCACCTCAAAATACATGGTTTTACACAGTAGCAAGCTCTGGGTAAATAGCCATATGGTCCTCCTCACAAAAAGCATATATTTTGATTCTGAAATCCAACTAATTTTAACATAACACAGTTTCCTTGAGATTGTATCCTTATAAAAGATAAAATCTATTGAATGATAAGTATGATCAGAGGTGCTTGGATTAATAATGATCTATAATCTATAATGCTATAAATACTGTACAGAACTGTAATGGGCTGTCTAAATTTAGTGAGATTTGGAAATATTGTACACAATGAGATTAATGTGTAGATTGAGTGAAGATACAATCTCACGAAAAATATATTTTATATAGACAAATATGGAGTTAATTAATCTGATTTTAAAAATTAATACAACAGTATCGTCCATCTAGTGAAAAGTGGTCCCGAGATATTGGTGTTTCTCTGCACTGAATTAATTAAATGCCAATGGCAATTGCAGGAAGTTATACAGGCTGACAGAATGGGGGCATTTATATCTGGAAGACAACAATAAAAGGAGAAAACAAGGCATGTTATACATATTCAAACACTGGAGAGGCCACGAGGAAGTCAGAAAGGCATGCTGTTCCTGAGGCCTGCAGCTGAGATCCCGAAAAATAATAATGGAACTCAAGGTGATTAAATTTTGACAAAATATTATGTAAAACAGGATCATATTCCTGTAATTTACAATGTTAAGAGGGGGGAATTTGATCTAACTATGATATAAAGTGTGTGGACAGAGACAAGATATCAAACATTGAGAGAATGCGAGAGTACCACAGATAGGTGGTCACCTGATCAAAACTTGCTTATTATTTATGTGATAAAAGTAGAGTTGTGCAAACACTGCTCTGTGAGCTGTATAATGACCACAGAATGTACAGATAAAGGTTGTCTGGGTACCGCCGTCCTGTGAAATCAACTTGAAAGCTATCAAAGATTAATTTGTACTAAAGCTAGGTTCAGAGTCTCTTTGTTCAACATGTCAGTTGATAGAGGTAACAGAGTCAACATGAGAGACTATTTCTGTTATTCAGAGAATCCAGGAAAAAGTCCAAAAATTACAACCAGACTCTACAAGAGTGAAATTATCACATTTCTACAAATAAGGCAGTCGCAATGTGTATACCCGTCTGCAAAAGGCAACAGATGCTAAATGACTTCCTAATTTGTTACAAAGGGTGGAGAGAGTTGGGCCTCAGAACAGCAGAACCTCATTAATTAGCTGGAAGCCTTGTGGGGCTAAGTGGTTTTCTGAATATGTGCACTGAGTGGCCACTTTATTAGGTACACTTGCTTGTTGATGCGAATATCTAATCAGCCAATCATGTGACAGCAACTCAATGCAAAAAAGCATGCAGATATCATTAACAGGTGCAGTTGTTGTTCAGACCAAACATCAGAATGGAGAAGAAACATGAGCTAAGTGACTGGCTGTGGTGCCAGACGGGGTGGTTTGATTATCTCAGAAACTGCTGATCGCCTGAGATTTTCACACGCAACAGTCTACAACAAGGGTTCACAACCTGGAGTCTGCAGAGCCCTTGCTTAATCGTTTTGGTCCACGGCATTAAAAAAAATGGCTGGCTTTCTCATTTGAGACCCGGGACAAAGATAGAGAAGCATTAAAACAGAAGAAAATAGAGGAAATGCGCAAGAAGGAGGCTGAGGTCCCTGTATTTAAAGCACAGTTGCTTCCTGACTTTGAATCTGCCCAGCTACCTGAGAAGGTGGTGAAGCCCGTGATCAAAGTAGAACCATTTCATTTACGACTAGATGAACGTGGTGCTTACAAAGAACAAGAATGGGCAGAGATGATGAAGGAAGAACTGAAGAAACAAAAAGAAGCAGCATGTTTTAAAGCCAGACCCAACTCTGTTGTTTACCGTGAGCCATTTCTGCCAAAGAAGGCAGACCAATCATTAACAGAAAGGTTTCCTTTCCTGGCTCAAGAGAAGTTTGAATTAGCAACAGAGAAGCGTGCAAAAGAGCGCATGGAATTTGAAATGCGCAAAGCACAAAAAGAAGCTTTCCAAGAGAAATGTGAGCAGGAATGGAAGAAAGAGGCTGAAGAACACGAAAGAGATTAAAAAGCTAGACTTCGGCAAGAGCTAGTACACAAAGCAAATCCCATCAGGCAGTACAAAAAAATAGAAATCAAGCCCAGTGATCAACCACTAACAGTTCCTCAGACTCATTTTTCTGAAAGATTTAGGCTGTAACGTACATTATTGTTAACTTGGGGGGGGGGGGCGGGAGGTTAATCCATCTGTAATATTTCTAATTTCACCCCAGGATTACTAAAATACTTAGTGCAAAGTCATGTTGCCAATAAAATTTATTTTATTGCTTTTGGTTACTTCTGTGTACTGTCACTTGTTCCAGTAAAGCTTCCACGTGATACATTCGTTTAATTAAATATAATAAAGGTAGAAAAAATTTCTGTAAGAAAAAAAAAATGGCTGGGAATCCTGGTCTAGAGTTGACAGAAAATGGTGTGAAAAACAAAAAAATATCCCATGAGCAGCAGTTCTTCAAAGGAAAATGACTTGGTAATGAGAGAGGTCAGAGAATGGTCAGGCTGGTTCAAGCTAACAGGAAGGTGACAGTAACTCGAATACCCATGCGTTACAGTGGTGGTGTGCAGAACAGCATCTCTGAACACACAACATATCAAACCTTGTGAAGTGGATGGGCTACAGCAGCAGAAGACCATGAACTAACACTTAGTGGCCACTTTATTAGGTACAAGTGGTTCATAATAAAGTGGCCACTGAGTGTACATGCCTTTGCAGCAACCATCTCTGGCTACCTCCCCACTTTGTAATGAACATTAGGGTTCTACCTGACATTCTTTCACAGCAGTAGCATAGTATGTAAATATGCAATCACATCTTCAGTATTAAAATGCAAGACAAAAGGCCAAACAACAGACAAGTTCAAATTGGCAGAAACAACTGGACAGAAAAGGAAGTAAAAAGAAACAATGTGCAGTTTTTCCTTGGGTCAGAGAGATTAGCTGCGACATGGATCAACAAATGCATTGCACAAGAATGGTGAAATATAGTCTGATAAACTATACAAATACATTTGTTGCAATAAATCCATTTGTAAACAATGTGTTTAGTATTTACTAATGCAACAGTCAAAGAATCCATTCCCGAGCTAACTCCACTTGTTTTCGAGATGGTGTCAAAAACGCTGAGGTAGTCCAATTCTCAAGGGTACAAACACAAAGAAAATGTGTGCTGTGTATATTGTAAAACAACAATTGATAGGATGCAAAACTGGGCTGAGAAGTGGCAGATGGAGTTCAACCCAGATAAGTGTGAGGTGGTTCATTTTGGTAGGTAAAATATGATGGCAGAATATCGTATTAATGGTAAGACTCTTGGCAGTGTGAAGGATCAGAGGGATCTTGGGGTCCGAGTCCATAGGACACTCAAAGCAGCTGCGCAGGTTGACTCTGTGATTAAGAAGGCGTATGGTGTATTGGCCTTCATCAATTGTGGAATTGAATTTAGGAGCCAAGAGGTAATGTTGCAGCTATATAGGACCCTGGTCAGACCCCACTTGGAGTACTGTGCTCAGTTCTGGTCGCCTCACTACAGGGAGGATGTGGAAGCCATAGAAAGGGTGCAGAGGAGATTTACAAGGATGTTGACTGGATTGGGGAGCATACCTTATGAGAATAGGTTGAGTGAACTCGGCCTTTTCTCCTTGGAGCGACGGAGGATGAGAGGTGACCTGATAGTGGTGTATAAAATGATGAGAGGCATTGATGTGTGGATAGTCAGAGGCTTTTTCCCGGGCTGAAATGGTAGCCAAAAGAGGATACAGATTTAAGGTGCTGGGGAGTAGGTACAGAGAAGATGTCAGGTGTAAATTTTTACTCAGAGAGTGGTGAGTGTGTGGAATGGGCTGCCGGCAACGGTGGTGGAGGCGGATACGATAGGGTCTTTTAAGAGACATTTAGATAGGTACATGGAGCTTCGTAAAATAGAGGGCTATAGGTAAGCCTAGTAATTTCTAAGGTAGGGACATATTCGGCACAACTTTCTGGGCCGAAGGGCCTGTATTGTGCTGTAGGTTTTCTATGTTCTATGTTCTAGAACTAGAGAAGGAGTAACTATATATTGCAGAACATGGATGGACACAGTGCAGTAAGCACCAGTTGTCTTCAGGAAACTGAGTCAAGAACCTATTGACACTTCAGAATAATTAGACCCAGATACAGCTGTAAATTTAGGGTGGGTACCTTGGGCTACTGATTCCATTATACCCACAGCAGAACACAGCAGGGAGACAGCTGAACGTAATCAGATCTAGCTACTTCCCTCTGCATTCAGAATCAGAATTGATAACATGGCATATGTTGTGAAATTTGTAGATGTACTTTGAAGGAAGTATCATGTTTATCATTCATCACTATTAAGCTACCATTGTGCCACAAGTTCACTCTAGACCATGGCATATGGACTATAATGTTGCATGTCTGTATTAACTTGTTTAATACTGATCTACATCTGCATCTGTGGCATGCTGCCGTCCACATTGGATCCCCTACAATTCAACTACTGACACAACCAATCGACAGCTCTACACACCGTCCTTACACATCTGGAGAAGAGGGGTGCTTATGTCAGAATGCTGTTCTTGGACTACAGTTCAGCATTCAACACCGTAATTCCCTCCAGGCTCGACAAGAAGCTTAGATACCTCGGCCTTCACCCTGCCTTGTGTAGCTGGATCCTGGACTTCCTGTCAGATCGCCGGCAGATGATAAGAGTGGACTCCCTCACCTCTGCCCCTCTGACCCTCAACACAGTTGTCCCTCAGGGCTGTGTCCTAAGCCCCCTCGCCTTTACTCTCTGTATACCAATGACTGTGTCACCACCCACAGCTCCAATCTGCTGATAAAATTTGCTGATGATACTACACTGATTGGCCTCACCTCAAATAATAATGAAGCAGCCTACAGAGAAGAAGTCATCACCCTGACACAGTGGTGTCAAGAAAACAACCTCTCCCTCAATGTCGCAAAAACAAAGGAGCTGGTTGTGGACTACAGGAGGAATAGAGACAGGCTAACTCCTATTGACATCAATGGATCTGGGGTTGAGAGGGTGAACAGCTTTAAGTCCTGAGGATCACTGAGGATCTCACGTGGTCTGTACATACCGGCTGTGTGGTGAAAAAGGCACAACAGCATCTCTTTCACCTCAGACGGTTGAAGAAGTTTGGTATGGCCCCCCAAACTCTAAGAACTTTCTACAGGGGCACAATTGAGAGCATCCTAACTGACTGCATCACTGCCTGGTATGGGAACTGTACTTCCCTCAATCGCAGTGGTCTGCAGAGAGCGATGCGGACAGCTCAGCAGATCTGTAGATGTGAACTTCCCACTACTCAGGACAT
Organism: Mobula hypostoma; assembly: GCF_963921235.1. Lineage (NCBI taxonomy): Eukaryota > Metazoa > Chordata > Chondrichthyes > Myliobatiformes > Myliobatidae > Mobula > Mobula hypostoma. The sequence continues at coordinate 63,118,907 of NC_086103.1, read as the reverse complement.
TTACAAAAACAGCTGTGTAAAAGGGGCCTAGATGATCATTGGAGACCCAAGTCACCCCAACCACAAACTGTTCCAGCTGCTACCATCTGGGAAATGGTACCGTAGCATAAAAGCCACGACCAACAGGCTCCGGGACAGCTTCTTCCATCAGGCCATCAGACTGCTTAATTCATGCTGACGCAACTATATTTCTATGTTATATTGACTATCCTGTTGTACATGATATTATAAATTATGATAATTGCACATTTAGATGGAGACGTAACGTAAAGATTTTTACTCCTCATGTACATGAAGGATGTAAATAATAAAGTAAAATACAGTTCAATTATGAGAATAATTGATAACACTAGTATATTGATGCACGTGACGATTCTGTATTGAATCTAATGTGTTTACTTAACTTTATGCAGTTTCACAATGTTTTCGCATTAAAAACTCCAAAGAAAGCTTACAGCGGGTGATTTTTTTTTTAAGGTGGTGTTTAATTCCCTGCCTAGCTTTATACACAACACACTGCAAGGAGAGTAAAATAGTCTTACCTAACTGTTTAACAAATTCTTGCATATGGAGATTGAGTGGGTGAATGGCAGAGCCACCAATTTCATAATGTTGACCATTTACAGTAATAGTAGCCAGCCGACCTCCAATAGCACCTTTTTCATAGACATCAATTCCAACATTGTGACCAAACTTCTGCCTAAGGAAATAAGCAGATGAAGATCCTCCAACTCCTGCTCCTATTATAGCTGTGGAAGACAGGAAAAGACATTCATAATTGTGGTATACATAGCTTGGCCACATTGATGCTACTAGATCAATACTCACATATAAAGGAAGTTTCAAAATAACTTGTTAAATGTAACAAAAGATTAAACTGATAGTTAGCAAATGCCAGAATAAAGATTCCCACTTTGATAACAAAGTGTCCAGAAGTATCTAGTTTAATTGTGCTCTGGAAAAAAAAAAGAAATACAGGTCGACCTTCACTAATCTGGTACCATTGGGCCCTGAGGAGTGCCGGATTAGTGAAAATGCCGAATTACAGAAGGATCACATTAAGCATAATCAGTGCCGGATTATCGAAGGAACCGGATTACAGTTAGTCGGATTAGTGAAGGTCAACCTGTATATTCCTGAAGTGTGATCAATATCACTTTCTTTAAAATTCTATCTCTTAAGTCCACTTACTAAATTAGATTACTTTTCAATCTATAAAGTAGACTTCACCAAGTATTCAAAGAAAGCTTTTAATTATAAAGTGATCATACTACAGTACAAATAAGGTTTTGAAATAATTCCTCACTTTATTACTGTTAATTACCTTTCCTCCCACTTTAAATGCTGTTTAGTTGCTAGTTGTGGTCCTGTTACCAAGCAGAATTCAGTACTTTGCTCAGCTTCCCTTGACAATATACTGACCCACAATCATCTTCATTCCAGTACCCCTAGCCTTGTCCATGTCTGTGACTACTAGATGATGGGCTAAAAACTCCCATAGACCTGTCAAATGCTGACAATTCTGAGGCCAACCAAAGAACCATCTTTTGACGGCCAAGATCTCATCACCAGCATAATTTCAGATAGTCATGAAAATTAGGCACCCCAATACTTTCCTTCTCTCTTCTGGAAGTAGAAACTTGGGTGTTAAAAGGTTGGCTGAGGGCCTAGTTCTGGTATTCTCATCTCGTTGACTCTAAACAGAGAGTATCAAATGAGTTTCACAACCCAGCTTGCTGCTGGTTTCACCCATTATGTGTATACAACATGCACTTTCTACAGAAAGAGGCTTGCCATCAGCAAGAAATGATGCTTTCACTGACTCTACCTTTCTATACACGTGTTTACTATACACCATCAGGATAGATCTATAGATTCTCTCAAAAGCAAAGGTGGAGGAGTATGCCTCATGATCAACTCTTCTTCGTGCACAAATATATCAGTGCTGTCCCAATTCTGCTCACCAGACCTGGAATATCTAGCAGTTAAACGTCATCCCTTTTATCTACCATGGGAGTTCTCCAGGGTCATTTTGGTAGCCGTATACATTCTACCTCAGGCCACTATCAATCAGGCTTTAGATGATCCGAGCAGTGGGATCAACATACACGAAACAACGCATCCTAATGCTTTCACAATTGTTTTGGGAGATTTTAACCAGGCCAGTCTGAAAAAAAAAATCACTAAGCAATTACCATTAACAGATCACTTGCAGTACCAGAGTAAACACAACACTGGACCATTGCCTACCATGCTATTCCACACCCTTACTTCGGGAAGTCTGATCACCTGGCTGTACTTCTACTCTCTGAGTATAGGCAGAGACTGAAGACTGCAGCACCAGTAGTGAGGACCAAGAAGACATGGACAAGGGAAGCACAGGAGCGCCTACAGGACTGTTTTGAACCAGTGGACTGGATTGTTTTCAGGGATTCATATTCAAACCTGGATAAGTATGCTGCAGTTGTTACTGACTTCATTAAAACATGTGTGGATGAGTGTGTGCTTACAAAGATTTCCTGTACATTCCCAAACCAAAAGCCATGGATGAATCAGGAGCTACCTTGTCTGCTGAAGGCATTCAAGTCTGGCAACCCAGGCCTGTACCAGAAAACCAGGTATGATTTGCGGAGGGCTATTTCAAGGGTGAAGAGCCAATTTCAATAAGTTTGGAGGCAACATCGGATGCATGACAACTCTGCAGGGTTTGCAAGACATTACTTCCTATAACGTGAAACCCAATGGCATGAACAGCAGTGATATTTCACTACCAGATGACCTCAATGCCTTCTATGGCCGCTTTGAAAGGGGGGAATACAACTACAGCTGTGAAGATCTCTGCTGCACCTGACGACCCTGTGATCTCCATCTCAGAGGCCGATGTTAGGCTGTCTTTAGAGAGAGTGAACCCTCGCAAGGCAGAAGGTCCCAATGGAGTACCTGGTAAGGCTCTGAAAACCTGTGTCAACCAACTGGCAGGAGTATTCAAGTACCAAATTTGAGCACATTTCCAGTCCTACTAAGGACTTCAGTGCCACAAATCAGAGCTGGCTTTTGATTCCAACATAGTAATAGATCAAAGAAAGAACCCATTTGACTGACCTTGCTAATGATGATCAGAATCAAAACCCAAATTCCATTTGCAGCTCAGTTTGAGTGCGCATCAGCCTATGGTCAGGCCACACTTAGATCCCCTCCAGTTCGCCTACCAGCCCCGACTAGGAGTTGAGGATGCCATCGTCTACCTGCTGAACCATGTCTACACCCACCTGGACAAGCCAGCGAGCACTGTGAGGGTCATGTTTTTTGACTTCTCCAGTGCGTTCAACAGCATCCGCCCTGCTCTGCTGGGGGAAAGGCTCACAGCGATGCAGGTGGATGCTTTCCTGGTGTCATGGATTATTGATTACCTGACTGGCAGACCACAGAACGTGTGCTTGCAACACTGTTTGTCAGACAGAGAGATCAGCAGCACTGGGGCTCCACAGGGGACTGTCTTGTCTCCCTTTCTCTTCACCAATTACACCTCGGACTTCAACTACTGCACAGAGTCTTGCCATCTTCAGAAGTTTTCTGATGACTCTGCCATAGTTGGATGCATTAGCAAGGGAGATGAAGCTGAGTACAGGGCTACGGTAGGAAACTTTGTCACATGGTGTGAGCAGAATTATCTGCAGCTTAATGTGAAAAAGACTAAGGAGCTGGTGGTAGACCTGAGGAGAGCTAAGGCACCGGTAACCCGTTTCTATCCAGGGGGTCAGTGTGGACATGGTGGAGGATTACAAATACCTGGGGATACGAATTGACAATAAACTGGACTGGTCAAAGAACACCGAGGCTGTCTACAAGAAGGGTCAGAGCTGTCTCTATTTCCTGAGGAGACGGAGGTCCTTTAACATCTGTCGAACAATGCTGAGGATGTTCTACGAGTCTGTGGTGGCCAGTGCTGTCATGTTTGCTATTGTGTGCTGGGGCAGCAGGCTGAGGGTAGCAGACACCAACAGAATCAATAAACTCATTCATAAGGCCAGTGATGTTATGGGGATGGAACTGGACTCTATGATGGTGGTGTCTGAAAAGAGGATGCTGTGCAAGTTGCGTGCCATCCTGGACAATGTCTCCCATCCACTACATAATGTACTGGTTGGGCACAGGAGTACATTCAGCCAGAGACTCATTCCACCGAGATGCAACACTGAGCATCATAGGAAGTCATTCCTGCCTGTGGTCATCAAACTTTACAACTCCTCCCTTGGAGGGTCAGAGACCCTGAGCCAACAGGCTGGTCCTGGACTTATTTCCATCTGGCATAATTTACATATTATTAATTATTTATGGTTTTATATTGCTATATTTATACTCTATTCTTGGTTGGTGCAACTGTAACGAAACCCAATTTCCCTCAGGATCAATAAAGTATGACTATGACCTTTTTTTTTAAAGTGTTATGAGTTTTTGCTTTACCATTGTCTCTGGCTGTGACTTTTGGACCAAAAACGTTTTTGATGATTCGTCTCACCTCCAAAAAAACTTAGAACAATCAACATATATTTATGAAAGAATAAAAACAAGTAAAAAATCTGAGCTAAATAGAAACTAATCCAGCAACTATACAATTCCAACATTATCTCTATCACCCCCACACCATTTAACCATGTTATTCTTTCGGTCTCCATGAGTCTTCCCTTCAGCCTTTTTTTCCCTGAAGTCTCAGGACCCATGTGTAAGATTTTCTACACAACTTCAATTATTGTTTAATATAGAAGGCATGATGCTTCATAACGCTTTATAAAGTTGAGTCTTTATAAGGCATTTGTCAGAACAACTTTGGAGAACTGTGAGCAGTTTTGGGCTAAGAAAAGATGTGCTGACATTGGAGTCCGTGCAGAGGAGGTGCATGAGAATTTTCCCAGGACTGAAAAGGTTAACATTTGAGAAGTGGTTGACGGCTCTGGGCTGGAGTTTAGAAGAAAGATCAGTGGTGGTGGTGGTGGGGGTGGAGGAAGAAATCTCATTGAAACCTATATCGAATACTGAAAAGCTTAGATAGAGTGGATGTGGAAAAGGTATCTCCTGTAGCAGGACAGTCTAGGAACAGAAGGCACAGCCTCAGAATACAATGACTTCCCTTTAGAACTGTGGTGAGGGAGGAATTTCTTTAGCCACAGTATAGCGAATCTGTCAAATTCATTGCCACAGATGGACGTGGAGGCCAAGGTGTTGGGTAAACTGAGGTTGATAAGTTTTTGATTAGTACAGGCGCCAAAGGTCGTGAAGTATGAGGTGGAGAGTGAAAATAAATTGGCCATAATCAAATGTACAGCAGACTCGATAGGCCAAAAGGCCTAATTCTGCTCCTATATCTTAGGGTCTTATGATGCTTGTTGATGATACGACTAGCTGACTAAAATAGGAAGCAAAGAAATTTCGGAGGCATCACAGAATCAGAATTGTTATCCCTATCTTATATGATAAGAAATCTGTTGCTTTGCAGCAGTACAGTGCAATAGTGATAGGCAAATTACAGAGACTCTAGGTACGTGTGCAAGCAGGAGTTAATTCTAGCCATAATCACTCTCTTGAAGCACTTTATCACAGTAGATTTAAGTGCTACCAGTCACCCTGCTCATCTTGGTAACCAGTATAATTGCTGTCCTCCTGAAGCAAGTGGAAATCTGAGACTGCAGCAGTGAATGGTCGATTGATGTCCTTGTGTACTTCCCCAATTGCTCAGCACAGGTTTACGGAACCAGGCCAGGTACATCCTCGGGGTCTGACGCCCTGCCTGGGCTCATCCTCTTAGATAATGTTCTGACAATTGCCTCCAAGACAGAGATCATCGGGTCGCTGGATGCTGTGGAGATTTGCACAAGTGGGGTGTTACTCTTCCTTTCAAACGTGCATAAAGGGCATGGAGCTAATCAGGGAGTGAAAGCACTACCGCCAGTTATGCTGTTAGTTTCATTTGCCACAGTTGTCGTGCCCAGATTGTGTCTCTAATTTTTGCTCTCACGCTGGCCCACCGTAGGTCGTTCCTTGCACTACAAGTGCCATCAGATTCCAAGGGTCATTAATTCAAATTGTACTAACGAACAGTTTTGTAAACAGCATCAAAGCAATACTCATTTTCACCCGCAAGCACTAAATTCTCCAACCCATATAACCTCAAAACGGTAATGTATTGGTACCCAGTTCCTAATGCATCGTTTTTGCAAATTGGTAAGAAGCAGTTCCATTTTAATAGAATATTAACAGAGGACATATTTATTCAAATATTATCTTTGGCACCATCAGAATGTAAATATGACATGGATTTTCAGCATTGCGAATTAAATGGCATTCCATCTACTGGTTTCTACAATAAATAAAATCATGCTACGGGCACTCATCTTACCTATTTTTTTCGGAACCGCTTCATCCTGATGACATAAAATGACTCCAGAAATGAGTAAGAGTACAATTAGCCAAGCATTAATCGCCATGTTGTATGGAGCCAAGGTCCAATAGCACAACACAAGGTGACTCAGGGGAAAGAGAAGAATGAAAGATAATGTTGGGATTGTATAGTTGCCGGCAGAAAGAAGGAAGCCTCTTCAACTGCAAGGGCGGGAGTCTGGGAAAGTTCATCTCAATGGTGCGCCTGACAGTGACAGAGCAGCCTACCCAGGCACAGATTTTCACAAAAGCCGGAGCTGGATATGACGTCCGTTTTATAGTGGCGGGCTCCTGCCCTTTACTCGCGTTTTTGAAGGAGCATGTAATGAAAAGAGAAAAATATTTAACTCACAATTTTCTTTTGTAATATCTTTATATTTCAACTCTGTTCTCAAGCACTCATTTCAGTTTCTGAAGAGATCTCAAGGCCTGCCTCTGCAGAATCCCGCAACATTGACAAAGACAGACAAGCACGCAAGCGCAGCTTCCCTGCTGCGAAGCTGAGGACTTTCACCGGGCTAGGTGAAATGAATGATAGGGCTGCTCCAAGCCCAGAAAGCTTATAAATTCTCCAACCGTTTGGAGAGAAGTAAAGTAACAAACAGCAGATGTTAATAGATTACAATCTTCAGAAGCGACTGTTCACATGTTTATGTTCTTAAAAATGACATCGACTAAAATGGAGACGCAGATGATGCCTAACCCGTTGTGTTCCTTTTTGTGTATTGTTCGAGACGCACGTCTATCTCTTAAATCCTCTAGTTGCACAGTAAAGGGCTGTAATAAAGCTACTTGCAAGAGCTTAATCGCAAGTGATTTAAAAAAAAGAAAGAATGAGGATTCAAGAAAACTGAGTTCTGTCCTTGCAATTTCCTGTAAACACTGAACCATGTGCATACTGTAGGTCTCACTGCTTTTCAGGTAGTATTATATCTTGGATGCAATTAACTTGTGTTTCCTACCTGCATATTAGAGAGATGGATAACAATTCACTGTTTGTAAAATGTACCAATTCAAATTCAGTTTTTTCCCCGGGGATGGGGTTTTAAAATGAATTATTGCAGTTTATTGCAGGTCCTGGACTTATTTTCCATCCGGCATAGTTTGCATTTTGTTGTTTGATCGTTGGGAGTTTTTGTATTGCTATATTTACGCTCTATTCTTGGTTGGTGCGGCTGTAACGAAACCAAATTTCCCTCGGGATTAATAAAGTATATCTATCTATCTATCTATCTATTAAAGGCACGGGACAGCTTTGGAGTTTAATTTTCAGTTTTAAAAAATCACAACCCTTCGGCAAACGCATCTTTAATTATTGAGAAATATTGATTTTGTTTTTGGAAAAATACGAGGTATTTAATTGGTTCCGATTTTAATTGTTCCCCAGATGATCAGTTCTTCTCAGACGTACTAAATAAATATTTATTTATATTTTCTAACCATTGATTTAGTTTGAGGGAACACCTATCAATAATATCCAAGTCACTTCACAGGACCAATAACAATACAAAATTATCATATGAGATATGAAAAGACATTGGGACATCAATGAGTTTAAAAGGAATATCAGACATTATAAATATTGGACAGTGTCAGATCATAGAGGGATTAAAATAAGAATGGAAATTTTAAAATCTAGCTGTTGCTTACCTGGGAGTTAGCACAGACTGGTGAACAAGCGGGAACCGGATACAAGTCAGGAAAGATTTAGATAACTTCAAGTTTACAGACCATGGAATAATGGAGTCAACCAGGAGTCATTTAAATCATCAAAAATTGAAGCAATGAAAGCGCAGAAGAGGAGCAGATGTGCAGAGTTGAGTGGAGAGGATCAACGTCAGAGATCAAAGGTCAAAAATTTAAAAAGATCAAACCTAAGACAAACGTAAATGTCAATATTATACATTTCTTATGAAAGATAATGGAATCAATGGTGAGGGAAGAGAGTTATAGATGGAAATACCACTGATATTTAAATAGAGGAAAATTCTGTTCATCTAATCCAGAATTTAGAATCGATGGCATGGATGGGAAGGTAGGTGATGTGGCAAATCAGGGCATGATCGGTCACACACAGACACTTATGAAGTACTTTCAACTGAATTGCCAAGTAAAAGCATATGGATGACAAATACAAGAAAACTCAGTGGTAGATTACTGGAGAGCATCTGAGGTGTTGTTGGGCACAGGCACGACCTTGGGAAGTGAAACCATTATGGTTGAAACTGTAACTGTGACTGGATAGTCAAACATGGAACCAGGTGAGCAGAGGTCATCCCTTCCGCTACTTACATAGGGCCTACCATGTGCTATATCATGGCTTTGAGGACCTCAATACCATCCCAAATGCTCTTTCTCAATATGAGCAACTCTTCAGGAAGGCTTAAAACATGTCATTGAATGTGTTGCTCTGTCCACATAGTAATCAATTTCCACTTCACATTTTGAAATAGAATGTTTGTTGCAGTAGGTGGTGTTGGCTGAATGATGTAGCCTGCCAGTGCCGTTAATAGATGAAGGGATAATACAGGTCAATTATTTTAACAACTAAAGTATTTTGAGTGAAGTTGTTACTTTTTTATTAGTCATTGCCAACTACATGTTTGGTTTGTTGAACTTAACAATTGATGTGCAAGTTTATCCAATTCAGTTATTAACTGGAAAGAATTTTCATTGACAATTTATGACAGGAGTATGAACAAGATGAAGTATAATATCAAGATCTTATTGTCTGCATATTGCAGACAACTTTGCTTTTTTTTCCAATTTCGCTCAAAATCTTCTTTGTTACTTTCATGGCAAAACAGAAGTATTTCTAAATTATAAAATGGAAATTTCTTTTTGCAAATTGTCCCTATTCAGCTGTGGAATACAAATGCAAAAGGCCGACATGCAAAGGTTTCTTCTATTTTATTTTTGTTCACATTTTGGAAGTTTGATACGTTAATGTAGCAGCTGAAAGACAGGAAATACAGTATTTGCTAGTAATAAAGTACATGCCAGTATTTTCCCAGTATTCCAAAACAAATTTTTTCACATTTTATTAGGTTATAAAACAAAAAAAAAGGTACCAGTAAATCAAACAGCAGGTGCTGCAAATACTCAGCAAGTCAGGAAAGGAAACAGGAAATGCTTTGGGTCAGTGACCTTTCATCAAAATTGGAAATGTGGGAAAAGTCACAGAATGGAGAGAAAAGTGAGAGTGTTGGTAATAGGATGAAAAACAGGTTTGTCCATTTGATGCAATGCTTTTGATGATGTTTTGTTAACAACTGAGTGAAAGAATGTGAGAAAGAACACAAATGGAACTGTAAGATGCAGAACATGAGTTACTGTAAGTCTGAAATAAAAGGGAGTGCTGGAAACACCCAAAGGTTCAGGAAGCATAGAAGTGCCATTCCTCTCTCCTAAAGGATTTGATCAGTTTCTTTTGTCCCATTCACCTTCAATAGTTTCTGTTTACCATCTTTTCTTTATTAAGATCTCTTTGCTTAACTTCTCTTTACTTAATACACATCATTGCCCTCAACTCATCCCATGTAGAATCCAACTAAATTTCACCTTTCACAACTTGGATCCACCCAGCATCACAAATATATCACAAACTATCCAGTGTTTCTACAGAACTAGTGAAGGCTACGATCATGGAAGGATTTGAAATCACAGTCATATAAAACTACAGCACACAGACAGGCCCTTCAGCCTATCTAGTCTGTGCTGAACCATTTAAACTGCCTGGTCCCTTTGACCTGCATCGGCAACGTAGCCTTCCAAATCCCTCCCATCCATGAATCTATCCAACCTTCTCTTCCAACGCTAAAATCGAAATTGCATCCACTATTTGTGCTGGCAGCTCATTCCCCACTCTCACCACCATCTGAGTGAAGAAAGTTCCTCCTCATGTTCCCCTTAAACATTTTACCTGAAACCATGACCTCCGATTGTAGTCTCACCCAACCTCAGTGGAAAAAGCCTGCTTACATTTACCCTATCTATACCCTTCATATTTGTATATCTCCCCTGAATCCTCTACGTTCTAAGGAATACAGCCCTAACCAGTGGAAAGCGTCCAGTGAAGGAGTGGAGCTTTGAGGCTTTGACTCAAGAGATTCTGGCAGTTTTGGCAGTTGGTCTGTGCAATCAAGTCAATCAAGATTTGAATAGATCAGGGGAAAGCCGTTGATTAGACAATCAAGGTTTGAATAGCTTAGACTCTGCAGAAAGCAGCTGATTGGGCAGTCGAGGTCAGGTGACCAAACATTTTGGAAAGCTCAAACAGATAAATAGAGGGATAGCTCAAGCGAAGCAGCCAGTGGAAAGTGGCCAGTGTGTGAGTGGAGCTTTGAGGCTTTGATGAGAAGAGGCGAAGGATGAGCTAGCTTGCAGTTAGTTTTTACAATGTCTCCTGAGACGGTGATGTGCCTCTCATGTGAGATGTAGGGGAACTCCCCTCTCCTGCAAAGTCACATCTGCCAGAAGTGCATATGGCTGGGTGATCTGGAAGACCGTGTAAGGAATCTGGAGCAGCAGCTGGATGACTTTTGGCTCATAAGGGAGAATGAGGCAGTCATAGATGAGAGCTACAGGGAGATAGTCACACCTAGGCTGTCGGAAGCAGATCGTTGGGTCACAGTCAGAGGGGGGAAAGCGAAGGTGAGCAGACAGTTAGTGCAGAGCAGCCCTGTAGCCATTCCCCTGAATAATAAGTTTACCGTCCTGGATACTGTTGGCAGGGATGGCCGACCAGGTGTGAGCCACAGTGGCAGGGCCTCCGGCACTGAGTCTGACCCTGTGGTGCAGAAGGGTGGGACGGAGAAGAGGATAGCGGTCGTCATTGGAGACTCTATAGTCAGGGGAGCAGACAGGAGATTTTGTGGACGTGAGAAGGACACCCGCATGGTTTGTTGCCTCCCGGGTGCTAGGGTCTCTGATGGGGTGCACGACATCCTGGTACAAGAGGGAAAGCAACCAGAAGTCGTGATACATGTTGGGACCAAACACACAGTCAGGAAGAGGGATGAGGTCCTGAAGTGTGAGTTTCGGGAACTAGGCAGAAGGCTGAAGAACAGGACCTCAAGGGTGGCGTTCTCAGGATTGCTGCCAGTGCTATGTGACAGTGATGGTAAGAATTGGAGGAGATGGCAGTTGAATGCGTGGCTGAGGAGTTGGTGCAGGGAGCAGGGTTTTAGATTTTTAGATCATTGGGATCTCTTCTGGGGAAGGTGGGACCTGTACAGATTGGATGGGTTGCACATGAACTCAAGGGGGAGCAATATCCTTGCAGGTAGGTTTGCTAGCATGGTTCGGGAGGGTTTAAACTAATTTGTGTGGGGGATGGGACCCAAAGCGATAGAGCAGTGAAAGAAGTGCATGGAGTAAAGCCAGATCTAACATACAGAGAGGCTTTGAGGAAAGAGAAGCAGAATAAACAGTGTAAAGACAGTAAGGTAGAAGGGCTGAAATGTGTGTACCTCAATGCAAGAAGCATCAGGAACAAAGGTGATGAACTGAGAGCTTGGATACATACATGGAATTATGATGTAGTGGCCATTACAGAGACTTGGCTGGCACCAGGGCAGGAATGGATTCTCAATATTCCTGGATTTCAGTGCTTTAAAAGGGATCGAGAGGGCGGAGAAAGGGGAGGAGGGGTGGCATTACTGGTCAGGGATACTATTACAGCTACAGAAAAGGTGGGCAATGTAGCAGGATCCTCTTTTGAGTCAATATAGGTGGAAGTCAGGAACAGGAAGGGAGCAGTTACTCTACTGGGGGTATTCTACAGGCCCCCTGGTAGCAGCAGAGATGCAGAGGAGCAGATTGGGAGGCAGATTTTGGAAAGGTGCAAAAATAGCAGGGTTGTTATCATGGGTGACTTTAACTTCCCTAATATTGATTGGCACCTGATTAGTTCCAAGGGTTCAGATGGGGCAGAGTTTCTTAAGTGTGTCCAGGACGGATTCCTGTCACAGTATGTGGACAGGCCGACCAGGGGGAATGCCATACTCGATCTAGTACTAGGTAATGAACCAGGTCAGGTCACAAATTTCTTAGTGGGTGAGCATCTGGGGGACAGTGACCACTACTCCTTGGCCTTTAGCATTATCATGGAAAAGGATAGAATCAGAGGACAGGAAAATTTTTAATTGGGGAAAGGCAAATTATGAGGCTATAAGGCTAGAACTTGCAGGTGTGAATTGGGATGATGTTTTTGCAGGGAAATGTACTATGGACATGTGGTCAATGTTCAGAGGTCTCTTGCTGAATGTTAGGGATAAATTTGTCCTGGTGAGGAAGATAAAGAATGGTAGGGTGAAGGAACCATGGGTGATAAGTGAGGTGGAAAATCTAGTCAGGTGGAAGAAGGCAGCATACATGAGGTTTAGGAAGCAAGGATCAGATGGGTCTATTGAGGAATATAGGGAAGCAAAAAAGGAGCTTAAGAAGGGGCTGCGAAGAGGAAGAAGGGGGCATGAGAAGGCATTGGCGAGTAGGGTAAAGGAAAACCCAAGGCATTCTTCAATTGTGAAGAGAAAAAGGATGACAGGAGTGAAGGTAGGACCGATTAGAGATAAAGGTGGTGTTACATACCCCATAACTGGGTTGCCAAACCAGCAGAAATGGACCACTCAGTTGGAGTCTGGATTACTGGAACTAAGAAAGTTTTATTAAAGAAATAAGCAACACAGTACTCTAATCACAAGGATAATAAATGCAACAGTTCAGTAACGATAAAACACACATGTACACAGAACTAAGATAATAGGATCAATCAAGCTCTATCGCAGTCTAGGGGTAAATGACCAGTTTCAAGTGACGCAAAGTTCAGTTCAATTGAGTTCAGTTCAGTTCGCAGTAATCACTGTTGTGCCGTTGGTCGGGGGAAAAAAAAGAGAGAGTGAAAGCGAATGAATATTCAAAACGGATTCCACACAGACCTTCGATATTCCTCGCAGTTAGCTTTCGGGCGAGTCCTTGGTAATGTCTTCTGAGGTCACTGACTGTGACCCCTCCGTTCCAGATACGATCGTTCTTCTGCGGTGAACCCAGCACCCCGGCAAGGGTGGACACACACACCAGGTTCCCGCCAATCCGCACCTTTCTACCCTGTGCGTCTCTGGCTGGTCCTGCGACCAGACCTCCAACAACTTCCACCAACTAGTGGGGCGGGGGCACACTGCTTTCAGGGTCTCGTTACCTCGTGGAGTCGTGTGTCGATTGCCTTATCGAACCTGTCCCTTTTTATCCCCCTGCTGGGATATCGCCTGTCCATCACACTTCAAACAGTTCAGGGTTCAAAAGGAGCCGGTCTTGACAATACTCAGACCAGTGTCTCCTTCCGTTAAACTCTCTCGTCTCTTCATTAACATTTCCAAATGCTGCTCCATTGTCTTACTTATCTCTCTCTCCTGAAGACAGATGGCAGATCAACTGTTGACCCCACTGGTGCTAGCACAGGACAGTTAACATCTTAGTCTGTGTACTTTTGTAACCGTCTTTCATCACAGTGGGAAGATGTGCCTGGAGGCTGTGGAAGTGAGCGAGGTCCTCAATGAATACTTCTCTTCGGTATTCACCAATGAGAGGGAACTTGATGATGGTGAGGACAATATGAGTGAGGTTGATATTCTGGAGCATGTTGATGTTAAGGGAGAGGAGGTGTTAGAGTTGTTAAAATACATTAGGACAGATAAGTCTCCGGGGCCGATGGAATATTCCCCAGGCTGCTCCATGAGGCGAGAGAAGAGATTGCTGAGCCTCTGGCTAGGATCTTTATGTCCTCATTGTCCACGGGAATGGTACCAGACGATTGGAGGGAGGCGAATGTTGTCCCCTTGTTCAAAAAAGGTAGTAGGGATAATCCGGGTAATTATAGACCAGTGAGCCTTATGTCTGTGGTGGGAAAGCTGTTGGAAAAGATTCTTAGAGATAGGATCTATAGGCATTTAGAGAATCATGGTCTGATCAGGGACAGTCAGCATGGCCTTGTGAAGGGCAGATCATGTCTAACACGCCTGATAGAGTTCTTTGAGGACGTGACCAGTCATATAGATGAGGGTAGTGCAGTGGATGTGATCTATATAGATTTTAGTAAGGCATTCGACAAGGTTCCACACGGTAGGCTTATTCAGAAAGTTAGAAGGCATGGGATCCAGGGAAGTTTGGCCAGGTGGATTCAGAATTGGCTTGCCTGCAGAAGGCAGAGGGTGGTGGTGGAGGGAGTACATTCAGATTGGAGGATTGTGACTAGTGGTGTCCCACAAGGATTTGTTCTGGGACCTCTACTTTTCGTGATTTTTATTAACGACCTGGATGTTGGGGTAGAAGGGTGAGTTGGCAAGTTTGCAGACGACACAAAGGTTGGTGGTGTTGTAGATAGTGTAGAGGATTGTCAAGGATTGCAGAGAGACATTGATAGGATGTAGAAGTGGGCTGAGAAGTGGCAGATGGAGTTCAACCCAGAGAAGTGTGAGGTGGTACACTTTGGAAGGACAAACTCCAAGGCAGAGTACAAAGTAAATGGCAGGATACTTGGTAGTGTGGAGGAGCAGAGGGATTTTGGGGTACATGTCCACAGATCCCTGAAAGTTGCCTCACAGGTGGATAGGGTAGTTAAGAAAGCTTATGGGGTGTTAATTTTCATAAGTTGAGGGATAGAGTTTAAGAGTTGCGATGTAATGATGCAGCTCTATAAAACTCTGGTTAGGCCACACTTGGAGTACTGTGTCCAGTTCTGGTCACCTCACTATAGGAAGGATGTGGAAGCATTGGAAAGGGTACAGAGGAGATTTACCAGGATGCTGCCTGGTTTAGAAAGAATGCATTATGATCAGAGATTAAGGGAGCTAGGGCTTTACTCTTTGGAGAGAAGGAGGATGAGAGGAGACATGATAGAGGTGTACAAGATAATAAGAGGAATAGATAGAGTGGATAGCCAGCACTTCTTCCCCAGGGCACCACTGCTCAATACAAGAGGACATGCCTTTAAGGTAAGGAGTGGGAAGTTCATGGGGGATATTAGAGG
Organism: Mobula hypostoma; assembly: GCF_963921235.1. Classification (NCBI taxonomy): domain Eukaryota; kingdom Metazoa; phylum Chordata; class Chondrichthyes; order Myliobatiformes; family Myliobatidae; genus Mobula; species Mobula hypostoma. The sequence continues at coordinate 63,103,447 of NC_086103.1, read as the reverse complement.
AAGGTTTTTTTCACTTAGAGATTGGTTGGTACATGGAATGCACTGCCTGAGTCAGTGGTGGAGGCAGATACACTAGTGAAGTTTAAGAGACTACTAGACAGGTATATGGAGGAATTTAAGGTGGGGGCTTATATGGGAGGCAGGATTTGAGGGTTGGCACAACATTGTGGGCCGAAGGGCCTGTACTGTGCTGTACTATTCGATGTTCTGTTCTACGTTCCTATTCAATCTTTCCTTATAACTTAGGTCTTCCAGTCCCAGCGACATCCTTGTAAATTTTCTCTATACTCTTTCAACCTTATTTACATCTTTCCTGTAGGTAGGTGACCAAATCTGTACACAAGACTCCAAATTAGGCCTCACCAATGTCTTATACATCTTCAACATAACATCCCAGCTCCTGTACTCAATACTTCGATTTATGAAGGCCAATGTGCCAAACGCTTTCTTTACAAAACTATCTACCTGTGGAATTTTCAATGAATTATGGACCTGATTCCCAGATCCCTTTGTTGTACCACCCTCCTCAGTGCCTTACTGCTCTCAATATATGAGACTTACCCTGGCTTCTCCTCCCAAAGTGCAACATCTCACATTTGTCTGCACTAAATTCAGTCTGCCAATTTTCAGTCCATTATTCCAGCTGGTTCAGATCCCATTGCAAGTTTTGATAGTCTTCCTTGCTGTACACTGTGCCCCCAATCTTGGTGTCATCCACAAATTTGCTGTTCCAGTTAACCACATGATCATCCAGATCATTGATATTGATGACAAACAACAATGGACCCTGCATCGATCCCTGCGGTATTCCGCTAGTCAGAAGCCTGCAGTTAGAGACGCAACCGTCTACTACCACTCTTGGGCTTCTCTCGCAAAGCGAGTGTCTAATTTTGAATGCCAAGTGACTGAACCTTCCTAGCCAAACTTCTTGCGGGACCTTGTCAAATGCCCTGCTGAAGCCCATGTAGACAACATCCACTGCCTTGCCTTCATCAATTTTCCTGGTAATTTCCTCAAAAAACTCTATAAGATTGGTTGGACATGACCTACCGTGCACGAAGATGTGTTGACTATCCCTAATCAGTCCTTGTCTATCTAAATATTCAAAGATCTAGTCCCTTAGAATACCTTCCAATAACTTTCTGACTATTGATGTCAGGCTCACTGGCATATCATTTCCTGATTTATTCTTAGAGATTTTCTTTAACAGCCGAACAACATTGGCTATCCTCCAGTCTTCTGGTAACTCAGCTGTCACTAGGATGATGTAAATATCCCTGCTGGTGCCCCTGCAGTTTCCTCACTTGCCTCCCACAGGGTCCGAGGGGACACCTTTGTCAGGCCCTGGGTACTTGTCCACCTTAATTTGTCTCAAGAAAGCAAACCCCACCTCCTCTGTAATCGGTATAGGGTCCATGACCTCACTGCTGCTTTGCCTCACTTATATAAACTCTGTGTTTGTCTCCTGAGTAAACGGAGGAGGCCTGTCAAGAGTACAAAAAATGTAAGATGTCATTTAAAAAGGACATTACAAATAAAGAGATATCACAATTTATCACTAACAGATAGGATTAACTCACTGTGTGAAGAAATACTTCCTGATATTAGTCTGAAATCTCCCTTTAACTAATCTCCACCTACGGCCCCAAGTTCACATTGATGGATTAATTTTGAAGTAGCAGCTGGCATTACTTATATTCTTAATGATTTTGAACACTTATATCATGTCTCCTCTCATTCTATGTCTACTTAGGTTGAAATTATTTAATTCTTTCAATCTTTCTTCATAGCTCATACCCTACAGACCTGGAATGAGTCTAGTCACCCTTCTTTGGACTCTCTCCAGTCCCCTCACATCACTCACAAAATATGGAGACCAAAATTGTACTCTGTACTCAAGGTGTGGCCTCACAAGCACATTATACAGTCTAAGGTGAACGTCTCTAAACTTGAACTCCACTCAGCGTATTATATGTCCCAACTTTTTATAAGCCTTCCTAATCACTTCTATGCATTGTCTAGATGTTGATAGTGAAGAATCTACCAGTACACCCAAATCCTTCTCATCCAGTGCACTTTCTAACTCAACACCCCATTGTATATTCATGTCTAATATTTCTACTTCCTATATGTAATATTTTAAATTTACTTACATTAATTTAACCTGCCATTTATCTGTTCACATCTGGATTTTGTTTAGAACTATTGACACCGCTGCCTGAATGTTATCAGCCTGTTCCCCCTAAGTTTATGTCATTGGCAAACTTTACTAGTTTATTTGTTATGTGCTTATCCAAATCATTAATGCAAATTAAAAGCAGCAGCGGCCCCAAAACTGATCCCTGCAGAACCCCACTTTTAACATCTTCTACGTGTGAAAATAATCCTTTCACCGTAACTCATTGTTTCCTGTTTTTGAGTCAATTCTTCACCCATTTGCATACCTTACCCTGAATCCCGACCTCCTGTAATTTGATTATTAACCTCTTGTGGGGTACCTTGTCAAAAGTCTTTTGAAAGTCCAAGTAAATGATGTCAACTGATCTATTGTTGTCATAAATTTCAGTTGCCTCTTCATAGAACTCCAGCATATTAGTAAAACATGATTTTCCCTTTCTGAACCCATGCTGGCTTTCGGCTAACATGCCTGTACTTATCAGCTGTTTTTCCAGCTCAATCTTTATTTATGTTTCCACTATTTTACCTATGATACACGTTAAGCTTATTGGTCTATAGTTACCAGGGTCAGTACAGTCACCCTTCTTATATACCAGGACAATGTTACCGCATTTCCAGTCCTTAGGAATTTCACCAGTCTTTACTGACTTTTGTAAAATACATGGTAGGGGATTTGTATAGATAATCACAGAAGTCTTTAAGTACCCTTGGATACATGTTGTCTGGCCCTGGAGATTTATTAACTCTCAGCCTTTTCAACTGAAGTAGGACCTCACTTTCTAAGATCTCTACATCACTTACAACAACCTTATTTTTCTCTATACTCCTCTGCATAATTTATCATCCCACTATTATTCCTAATACACTTAACTTCCTCCTTTACTTTTCTTTTTATTGATTTTATTGAAAAAATCTCTTGGGGTCAATCCTAGCATTATCAGCAAGTTCCTTTTCAATCTGCCTTTCTAATTCTGGAGTTGATGCCCTCGGACAGTGCCTCTTCCTTTCTGGTCTGGAATCTCAATCCATGGCTCTCTTGGGGTGCACACTGTCTCCCTAAAGGACATCTGGAGCACATCTGCCAATTCTCTGCAACATCTCAGGTCAGCTACCTCCTCCTTAAGTTCAGCCACCTTGTTCCCAAGGTGTTGAATTAGCTGATGTTTCTTGCATAGGAACTCTCCAGGGCAGCAAATTTCTGTGAATCTCAGCATAAGGCAAAACTGACATTGCAGAGGCTACATTATTAAACTTTTAGGAGGGAAGAGCTACTGAAGATTATGTGATTGTAATTATTTAAATTCTTAAAGAAAACAACTATTTATACTCGCAAACACGAGGAAATCTGCAGATGCTGGAAATTCAAGCAACACACACACAATGCTGGTGGAATGCAGCAGGCCAGACAGCATCCATAGGAAGAAGCACAGTCGACGTTTCAGGCCGAGACCCTTCATCAGGACTAACTGAAAGAAGAGATAGTAAGAGATTTGAAAGTGGGAGGGGGAGGGGGCCATGGATAGACATATCAGAATGGGAATGTGACGGGGAATTAAAATGTGTGGCCACTGGGAGATCCTGCTTTCTCTGGCGGACAGAGTGTAGGTGTTCAGCGAAACGGTCTCCCAGCCTGTGTCGGGTCTCACCAATATATAGAAGGCCGCACCGGAAGCACTGGACGCAATATATTACACCAGCCGACTCACAGGTGAAGTGTCGCCTCACCTGGAAGGACTGTCTGGGGCTCTGAATGGTGGTGAAGGAGGAAGTGTAGGGGCATGTGTAACACTTGTTCCACTTCCCATTCCCATTCTGATATGTCTATCCATGGCCTCCTCTACTGTAAAGATGAAGCCATACTCAGGTTGGAGGAACAACACCTTATATTCCGTCTGGGTAGCCTCCAACCTGATGGCATGAACATTGACTTCTCTAACTTCCATTAATACCCCTTCTGTTCTCACCCCGTCCCTTATTTAATTATTTATTTATTTCCCCTTTTTTTCCTCTCTCTCTTTTTTCTCTCTGTCCCTCTCATAATTACTCCTTGCCTGCTCTCCATCTTCCTCTGGCGCTCCCCTCCCACTTTCTTTCTCCCTAGGCCTCCCGTCCCATGGTCCTCCCCCTTCTCCAGCTCTGTATCCCTTTTGCCAATCAACTTTCCAGCTCTGAGCTCCGTCCCTCCCCCTCCTGTCTTCTCCTATCATTTCAGATCTCCCCCTCCCCCTCCCACTTTCAAATCTCTTACCATCTCTTCTTTCAGTTAGTCCTGACAAGGGGTCTCAGCCTGAAACGTTGACTGTGCCTCTTCCTATGGACGCTGTCTGGCCTGCTGCATTCCACCAGCATTATGTGTGTGTTATTATTTATACTACTATTCTTCCTTTGCTGCCGGTAAACCGTAATGCCTAACGTGTGCTTGGACCTTCAACGGAATTTCTAGATTTGTGTCCCCTGATCGATTCGCATTCTTCACCAGTACACTATACGGCAAAGCAACTCTTTTAGGCCTTAATAGGCCTACAACAACTTCACCACTATTCTAATTATCAGCTGGCTTTTTCGTCAAAAACACGCTAAGTGCCTCCATTTTCACTAGCGAACTACCAGGCAAAAGAAACTGGTCTTGTTGGGCTGGGCAAAAAATTCTTTTGCAGCCCCTGTAAGGTGATCAAACACAAGTTACGTAAGGCAGCCGCATGCAAAATTTAAAACAGAGCAGAAGGATGCTGCTGGCCAAACCAGCCAAACCAACCAAACCTTTCTCACACTCACACACTCACATAATGCATCATTCACGGAAATCCTGGCGGAACAAGTGAAAGGGTAACTGGAAAGGGGAATGGAACAAAAGGAGAGATGGAAGAGAAATGACCAAAAGTTGTATAAATAATTGTTCATACATCAGGGTGAAGGCTACACAAACGGAATCTGAGGTGTTCCCCCAACCTGAGTTTGGTCTCATTATGGTAGTAGAAGAGGCCACGGAGAGACATGTCAGAATGGGAATGGGAAGCTGAATTGAAATGAGTATAGGAGAACCCATCTGGGTGCATGGAACCAGATGAGGTCCTAAATTAATACATTTAATTGGTATTCACAAAAGAAACAAATTTAGTAGCAGGAGAAGGGAAAATGAAATTCCAGAACAAATCTGCATAAATAAAGAAGATACTTGATTTCTCAGTGGACTGAAGGATGGGCAGATGCCCAGGACATGATGGAATTTGTCCCTCTTTTAGAGAGAGACAGCAGGGGAAAGCCTGGTAACTATAGACATATAAGCCTATTATCAGTAGTAAGAAAGGTGCTTGGAACATTTTCTGACAGAGCGTTTAAAAGACCACTTGGAAATACAGGGACTAACTGGATACAACCAACATAGCTTTGTCAAAGGCACATTTTGTCTGATCAGTCTGACTTATTTGAGAGAGTAACAAGGTGTACTGATGAGGGCTGTGGGGTATGGGGTCTTTGCAAGGCCTCAAATGGGAGACTGGTGCAAAATGTTAAGTGCAGGAGATCCAGATCAAGATGGAAGTATTGGATCCAAAATTGGCTTGGGAGGATGATAGAGGGTTGTTTATGTGTTTGGATGGCTACAACCAGTGGTGATACACAAAGACTGGTGCTGGGAGCCCTGCTGTTTGGACCATATGTGAATGATTTGTATATGGATATGAGGCATAGTTAGTAAGTTCAGAGATGACACAAAGATTGGTGGAGTTATCAGTGTGCAATGTGGTCTTAGACTAGAGGGCAGGGGTGTCCCGACTTTCTTTATGCCATGGACCCCAACTATTAACTGAGGGGTCTGTGGACCCCAATTTGGTAACCCCTGCTATGGGATGAAATTAATGCTTTGGGGAAATTAGTTGAGAAATGGCAGATTAATCTCCTTACATTAATCCTGATAAATGTAAGGAGATGCAGTTTGGAAATAGTAGTGCAATCACTCGAGTTGAGTATGATGTTCTCCTGAGGGATAGTGGTGGGTCTTCAGGTGGCTGTAGAAACCGATCCAGGCCTGCCCCCTTTCACCACTTGTTGACCGCCATGGGATTTATTCCAGGCTGTTAAAGTGGACTCCCTGAATGGAAAGTACCAGTTTGTGACTTTGCTAACATGGGGAGGCTGATTCATGGGCAGCCACCACATGGACCTTGACAGATTGGGGTCAAGTTCCAGTGGTATGGAATGCAGGACGACTGGAGACCCTTCACTGCCATTGTAATAGGTCATCTTCTTCCACCAGCTGCACCGTTGAGGTTTTGGTTGGATCGCTCACTTCCAGTAAGACGGCGGCATGCCTGATTAGGCAGGGGAGCTGTGTGTCCTGGGTTGTCGCAGAGGACCAGTCCATCATGCCGCGGTGTTGCCTGTTACAGCCAACCAAGGGAGGAGGTGGTGTGGGAGAGAACAGAGGTATGGCGGGCAAGCAGGAATCCCTTCTGGGCTGGAGCTGGCCCTTCCCGCTGGTGTTCCTTTCCTGTGTTCGCTTTCTAGAAGACAAGCTGAATTGCCTACGGCTAACCCCACGTGAGATGAGGAACTACTGAAAACTGTTCTTGCAGAAATGTGGCTTCAGGACAACGCCCCATGCACAATCAATCTTCAGGCCTTGACACTCAGGGACTCATGCTAATATTGTTTTTTTTTGTGACTGTACGTGCTATTGTAACTATACATTGTGTGATTGTGTGTACTGTGTTTTGCCCCTTCACCCCAGAGGAATGCTGTTTTGTTTCGCTGGACTGTGTTCAAGCATTTATCTGCAGAGCTGAATGAATACACCAGGATTGTAATGGTCATACAGCTATGGATGAGTGTGTCTCCATTAGAGTCTTCCCAATCAGAAACCTTGGATGAACCATGAGATCCAAAATTTACTGAGGACCAGATCAGAGGCATTGAAGAGTGGAGACCAAGAAAGCTACAAGAGGGGTAGGTATGACCTCTGGAAAGCAATCTCTTGGGTGAAGTGTGGATTCTGGACGAAACTGGAACTAATAAGGGATGCTTGATAGCTGTGGCAGGGTTTGAATGCTATCACCTCCTACAAAGTTAAATCAAACAAGATGGGGGACAGTAGGGCTCTGCTTCCAGCTGGGCTCAATGCCTTCTATGTTCATTTTGACCTTTAGAACATGGAGGAACCATAGCAAACTCCTAAATCTCCTGATGATCCTTTGATCTTAGTATCTGAAGCTGATGTATTGGCTGCCTTCAGGAGGGTGAATCCAAGGAAAGCATCCAGACCGGATGGGGTACCTGGCCATGTACTAAGGACCTGTGCTGACCAACTGGCTGGTGTGTTCACTGATATCTTCAGTCTCTTGATTTGGCAGTGTGTGGTACCCACCTGCTTCAAGCAGGCTCCAATTATACCAGTGCTCAAGAAGGACATGGTGACCTGCATCAATGACTGTTGACCGGTTGCACTTACATCTACAGTGAAATGTTTTGAGAGGCTGGTGATAAAACATGTCAGCTCCTGCCTGAGGGGAAACTTGGATCCGCTCGAATTTGCCTACCAGAGCAATAGATCCACCAAAGATGCCATCTTATTGGCTCTTCACACAAGCCTGGACATCTGGACAGCAAAGATGTATATATCAGGGTGCTCCTTATCGATTTCAGCTCAGCATTTAGTACCATCATCCCCTCAAAACTAATCAGTAAGCTCCAAGACCTTAGCCTCAATACATCCTTGTCCAATTGGATTCTGGATTTCCTCACTTGTAGACCCCAGTCAGTTCAGATTGACAGAAACATCTCCGCGATCTTCATCAACACAGGGGCATCACAGAGCTGTGTTCTTAGCCTCCTGCTCTACTTGGCTTACACCTATGACAGTGGCTAAGTACAGCTCCAACACCATATTCAAGTTTGCTGATGACATCACTGTTGTGGGAAGCATCAAAGGTGATGATGAATCAGCATCCAGGCAAGAGATTGAAAATTTGGCTGAGTGGTGTCGTAACAATAACCTCTGACTCTATGTCAGCAAGACCAAGGAACTGATTGTAGACTTCTGTAGAGGGAAACCAGAGGTCCATGAGCCAGTCCAGAGGTGGAGAGGGTTAGCAGTTTTAAATTCCTGGATGTTACTATTTCAGTGGATCTGTCCTGGACCCAGCATGTAAATGCAATTGCATAGAAAGCACGGCATTGCCTCTACTTCCTTCAGAGTCTGTGGAGATTTGGTATGAGATCTAAAACTTTGACAAATTTCTATAGATGTGTAGTGGAGAGAGTATTGACTGGCTGCATCACAGCCTTATATGGGAACACCAATGCCTTTGAGTGGAAAATCCTACAAAAGGTAGTGGCTCTGGCCCAGTACCTCACGGGTAAAGCCCTCCCAACCATTGAGCACATCTACATGAAGCACTGTCGTAGGAAAGCAGCATCCATCATCGGAGATCCCCACCACCCAAGCCATTCTCTTTTCTCGCTGCTGCCATCAATTAGAAGGTACAAGAGCCTCAGAACTTGCACCACCAGGTTCAAGAACAGTTACTACCCCTCAACCATCAGGCTCTTGAACAAAAGGGGATATAACTGCACTTACTTGCCCATCCTGGTTCCAAGGTTGTCAAGCTGAGGAGTGGTACAGTGAGATCCATTGGCCAGGAAGGTGGTTCTGCAATGCTCCGTGGAGAGCGGAGGGCATGATGAGGCACAGAACAGTGGTCATCCACTGCAACCAAGGAAGACCTCAGTTTGTGACACTTTTTCGTACGAATGAAAACTGACTCCTGAGATCGAGAGAGTCGAACTGACCCAGTAAACGGCTTTTCCACTTTAAAAACTCCGTCATCATCAGACACGATGGATAATCACCTCATTATGTAAAAATCACAGTTTGACGTTTAGTAGTTCCATAGCAATTATGTGAAGGTGTCCAAGAATTCCTGCGATGGCAATGAGATGTTAGAAAGAAACTGAAGTGAATTCAATTGCTACATAAGGGCACATGAATCAGCAGTCACAGCAAGCCGTTCTACCCCTTGAGCCTGCCCGGCCATTTAATAAGATCATATTACTTCAACTCCCAAGGTTCCAGGGTTGTCAAGCCGAGGAGTGGTAGTGGGGATAAGCTCCCACTACCTAAAAGTTCTCCTCACGGCGTGCGCCTCAAATAACCTCTAACAACCAAGTCCAACTCCTGGCCTTCTCTTTCTATCTCTATCTCTGGAGACAGCTTATCTATTGATGTCTACTATAAGCCAACTGACTCTCACAGCTATCTGGACTATTCCTCTTCTCACCCTGTCTCTTGCAAAAATGCCGTCCCCTTCTTGCAATTCCTCCGTCTCCGCCACATCTGCTCTCAGGATGAGGCTTTTCATTCCAGGATGAGGGAGATGTCCTCCTTTTTTAAAGAAGGGGGCTTCCCTTCCTCCACTATCAACTCTGCTGTCAAACGCATCGCTCCCATTTCACGCACATCTGCTCTCACACCATCCTCCCGCCACCCCACTAGGAATAGCGTTCCCCTTGTCCTCACCTACCACCCCACCAGCTTCCGGGTCCAACATATTATTCTCCGTAACTTCCGCCACTTCCAACGGGATCCCACCACTAAACACATCTTTCCCTCCCCCCGCTCTGCTTTCTGCAGGGATCACTCCCTATGCGACTCCCTTGTCCATTCGTCCTCCCCGTCCCTCCCCACCGATCTCCCTCCTGGCACTTATCCTTGCAAGTGGAACAAGTGCTACACATGCCCTTACACTTCCTCCCTTACCACCATTCAGGGTCCCAGACAATCCTTCCAGGTGAGGCGACACTTCACCTGTGAGTCGGCTGGGGTGATATACTGCGTCCGGTGCTCCCGATGTGGCCTTCTATATATTGGTGAGACCCGACGCAGACTGGGAGATCATTTCGCTGAAAACCTACGCTCTGTCCGCCAGAGAAAGCAGGATCTCCCAGTGGCCACACATTTTAATTCCACGTCCCATTCCCATTCTGACATGTCTATCCACGGCCTCCTCTACTGTAAAGATGAAGCCACACTCAGATTGGAGGATCAACACCTTATATTCCGTCTGGGTAGCCTCCAACCTGATGGCATGAACATTGACTTCTCAAACTTCTGCTAATGCCCCATCTCCCCCTCGTACCCCATTCGTTATTTATTTATATACACAATTCTTTTTCTTTTTCTCTCTCTCCTTTTTCTCCCTCTGTCACTCTTACTATACCCCTTGCCCATCCTCTGGGTTCCTCCCCTCCCTTTTCTTTCTCCCTAGGCCTCCTGTCCCATGATCCTCTCATATCCCTTTTGCCAATCAACTGTCCAGCTTTTGGCTCCATCCCTCCCCCTCCTGTCTTCTCCTATCATTTCGGATCTCCCCTCCCCCTCCCACTTTCAAATCTTTTACTGGCTCTTCTTTCAGTTAGTCCTGACGAAGGGTCTCGGCCCGAAACGTCGACTGTACCTCTTCCTAGAGATGCTGCCTGGCCTGCTGCGTTCACCAGCAACTTTTATGTGTGTCTTCCTGGCCTTCCCGTGTGGCTAAGCCTGGTAGAACTGTTTCTACTGACGGGAGAGGGGGCGAAGGCGAGTCCTGGCGCCTTAAAACCAGTGCGTTGGGTAGATGGAGCTCGTCAGCCTGGGATGGCAGTCCTTCTAAGAGAGGGAAAACTCTGAATTCAAACCTCTGCTGCCTTGTGGCCATACCCACTCATGGGAAAGGCTTCGGGAGTAAACCCTGAGGACAAATCCAGAGCTGGAGTCCCTAAGGCAGTCTGACGTTGCCTTCAACCTCGTTCTGGCAACTCCTGCGATGACGCTGGTGCCAACCTGTATCGGCCCTTGCCCTTCCCTTGGACAACATCAGTGTTGTGGAGAGGGGAGACTTCCTACATGGGCAACTGCCGGTCTTCCATACAACCTTGCCCAGGCCTGCGCCCTGGAGAGGATACTCCAGTGTCGCCACACCGCGATGGCACAACACGGAAAGCAGAAGGCTACCGGTTATACAGACGCTGCTCTACCAACACAGACTTAAACAAGACTTTCCAGGCGCAGATCCATGGTCTCGCGAGACTAACGGATGCCACCACCACTTGCCCATCCATTGAGATGTTCCCATGTTCTCAATGATCTCACTTTAAGAACTCTATAACTCATGGTCTCATTATTTATTCCTATGTGTGTTTGCATTTGCACAGTTTGTTGTCTTCTGCACTCCGGTAGATCTTTCACTGATCCTGTTATGCTTACTATTCTTTAGATGTGCTGAGTGTGCCCACAGGAAAATGAACCTCAGGGTTGTATGGATGACATATATGTAGTCTAATAATAAAATTTACTTTGAACTTTGGTAACACATGTATGGCTAAATGTCAATTAAACTTTGTCTGGGACCTCCCCCTTGACCTTACTGCCATCCGTGGCCCTAACAGGAGTTAAGCGCCAGATGGCTAAATTCCATACGGCATCGCACTCGGGATCTCAGGAACTCTCAAGCCTCACCACCACAAGGTGACAATCCTCCGAGATTTTGGGAGTAATGGAGTGATAACTTGGGAATAAAGTGTGAGTGGTAAGGTGCTAAGGACCATTGAGGAACATGAGATCCAAACATCCATGAGGATGGCAGTGCATGTAGATAATATAAGAAGGCATATGGGACACTGAATACAAAAGTAGGAGAGGTTATGTTCAAATTTTATTAAACATTAGACAGACCTCAGCTGGAGTACTGCATGCAGTTCTCGTCACTAGAGTATAGGAAACATGTCATAGTGCTGGAGAGGATGCAGGGATTCATCAAGATATTGCCTGGGATCACACACAGAATGCTGGAAGAACTCAGCAAGTCAGGCAGCATCAATGGAAATGAATAAACAGTCGATCTTTAAGGCTGAGACCCTTCTTCAGGATTGGAAAGATGCCAGAATAAAAAGGTGAGGGGAGAAGGAGGATTTGAGGACAGCTAGAAGGTGATAGGTGAAGCCAGGTGGGTAGGAAAAATAAAGAACAAGTGAGGAAGGAATCTGATTGGAGAAGAGTTTGGACCATCAGAGAAAGGGAAGGAGGAGGGGAGTCTGGGGAGGTGATAGGCAAGTGAGAAGAGATTAAGAGGCCAGAGTGGGGACTAGAAGAGGGGAGGAGGAGGAAATTTTTTTAACGTGAGTTCAAATAGATATTGATGCCATCAGGTTGGAGGCCACCCAGAAGGAATGTAAGGTGTTGCTCCCCCTCCTGAGGATGGCCTCATCTTGGCACAAGAGGAGGTCATGGACTGACTGTAAGAACGGGAATGGGAATTGGAATTAAAATGTTTGCAAACCAGGAAGTTCCGCTTTTAGTGAATGGAGTGGAGATGCTGGATGAAACAGTCCCTAATTTATGACAGGTCTCACCAATGTAGAGGAGGCCACACCAGGAGCACTGGACACAATAAACAACCCCAGCAGTGTTGCAGGTGAACGTTAGATCTGGAAGACTGTTTGGGGCCTTGAATGGAGGTGAATGGGCAGGTGTAGCACCTTGGCCTCTTACAAGGATAAGTGCCAGGAGGGAGATTAGTGGGGAGGGACAAATAGACAAGGAGATTGTGGAGGGAGCGATCCCTGCGGAAAGCGGGGTGGGGGAAGCTAAAGATATCTTTGGTAGTAGGATTCCGTTGGAGATGGCAGAATTTGTGGAGGATGATGTGTTGGATGCGGGGTGGTAGGCAAGGACAAGAGAAATTTATCACTGTTAAGGTGACAGGAAGATTGGATGAGCACGAATGTTCAGGAAATGGAGGAGATACGGGTGAAGGCAGCATCAATGGTAGAGGAAGGGAAACACCATTCTTTTAAGGACTGATGACTTGGAATGGAAAGCTTGGTGGGAAGTATAGTCAAGATAACCATGGGAATTGGTAGGTTTATAAAAGACATTGGTCAACAGATTGTGGGGATAGAAAGGGGAGGGGGATGTCAGAAATGGACCAAGTAAACTTAAGGGCAGAGTGGAAATCAGAGGCAAAGTTGATGAAATTGATTAGCTCAACATAGGTACATGAAGCAGCACCAATGCAGTTGTCAGTGTTGCAGAAAAAGACTTGGAGATCATTACCGAGGAAGGCTTGGAACATGGACTGTTATACGTAGACAATGAAAGTGCCTGGGATGGAGCATTTCACATGGAAGACTGGGCCGGCAGAGGTTATGAGAGGAAATGACTGTGTTGCAATATAAAATTAATAGGTGTTTAGGGTTGCGTGCAGAAAACTTTTACCTTCATCAGATATGAATAAAGCTAGAGGATACAGATTTAAGTAGAGGTTAAGAAATTTATTGGGGGGTTGGGGGGATGCTTCTTCACTCACAGGGTGGCAAGTACTTGGAATGCTCTGCTCGTAAGAGTGGTGGAAGCAGAGTTGCTGACAGCATTGAGGAGTGTTTAGACAAGCACTTAAGATCACCCAGGCACAGAAAGCTATGGGCCAAGTAGTTTGGACCATAGTTTTCTGTACCTGGATGATGGAATTAATATGGATAGATGCTCACAATGTGGATGTGCTGAGACAAATGCTGACTTTTTCTGTTTTGTATGTATAACCATAAATTGAAAAATGGTAGGGCTTTGCATATTCGTTCCAGCAATATCAAACAGGTTTCAATTCATAAAATTTGTGCACAAACAATCCACGAATTGGAATCATGCAGAAATTTACTAAAGAACATTATCAAATTGAAGGAATTACTGCAGCACAATTCTCATTTGGTCATTTCATCCACCCGAATATTTCTTTTCCACTCACAGCTGACTCACCATGCTTGTCAGGTGTAAAGCATATTTGTTTTTACCAGCACGTTTGTAATGCATCTTAAGTAATTTACAACCCTCACCTCCAGAAATACTTGCTGTAAAGGTGAGGCGTTGGGCAGCACAGTGGTGTAATGGTTAACACAATTGCTTTATAGCACCGGGGATCTTTGATCAGGGTATGATTCCTGACGCCGTGGGGAAGGAATTTGTATGGTCTTCCCTTGACCGCATGGGTTTCCTCCCACATTCCAAAGACAGAGGCTTAGGGTTGGTAAGATATGGGCATGTTATGTTGGTGCTGAAAATGTGACACTTGTGGGCTGTTCCCAGCAAAACTCTTGCTGATTCGATTTGATGCAAATAACACATTTCACTATATATTTTGATGTACATGTGACAAATAAAGCTCATCTTTAAAGTTACTAAGTATACTGTATGACAGTTTTAGAAGTAGATTTTGTTTTGATATGCTGAGCAGCTCAGCAAGAGGATTCATCCACATGATCCACTGTAGCTCCTAACTGCATCATGATTCACAAATTAAAAGTTTCCTTTCAAACTTTCAATAGTTTCTGGTAGTGATGTCCATATCAGAACATTTGGAAGCCACTTGCAGCCTTCTTAAAGAAAATGCAACAAAAACTCAGAAGTTTTTCAGTGTAAATAAAAACTACAGATAAAGGAGTATTTCAAATTAAAGTAAAAGGAAATGCTCTTTAGAATTCAGAACTAAAGTCTATTGTTAAATGAAAAGTTTAGTTATATCTCAATTACTTTGCCCTGCAGAATAGATTTACCCTAAACAGTTGGGGAGAAACAAAGATTATTCATCACTATAAACAAAATAAAACTCTGGAGTAAAATTGACTTATGTTCCAAGCACTAATTCACCACCCAAGCCCAGCCAAAGGGAACCAGCAAACATGCTGATAGATTAAACCATTGTTTTAAATTAAGAATAGGAGCAGAATTAGGCCACTCATCTCATCACGTCTGCATGACCGTTCAATAACAGCTGAGTTAACTTCCCGTAGCTGTCTGTAAGGCGTTTGCATGTTTTCCCTGTGAATGTGTGGGTTTCTTCGCACTTTCCAAAGATGTATAGGTTAGTAGTTAGTCATATGAGAGTGGCGCATGTTCGTTAGGCCAGAAGAGCATGTTACCATGCTGTATCTCTAAATAAATAAAATAGAAGTAGCCAAAGGTAAATTCCAAAGTAATACTCTTTCACATGTTTGCTTCCTATTTCATACTTGCAACAATAGGAAGATATACCCAATGATGGCACAACTTTTAAAATCTAGAAAGCAGAACAAAGTAAGTTCACTTAGAAGAAGAGTTTGAAGTTTTTCCAAAACTCTTTCTTTAATTACAAAGGAATGTTTACTGGTCAACAATGTTTTTTTTAAGTTTTAAGTTGTTTTCAATTTGCATACAATAAAACTCACATATTGGCTCAATAGAAACTTCTGGCACACAATAGGTTTCAGCCCACATAACAGTGACAAAATAATCCAAATATTATATAAATATATTACCATTTCCATTGGCATACCTATGCTACTTGATTACAAAAAAATAAAATCTTGCATGTCATGGTATGTTAAATATATTTACAGTTTAACATTACTGTAATAAATAACATACTATTCTGTCCACAAATCAGGCAGAAAAAAAGGCAACTTTACAAATAAGTGCAATGTAGGCCCACGCAAAATTGAATGTCAAAATTCAAGTGAAATACTCAAGAACTACCCAAGCCCACACTTCCAAAATAAGTGATGGGATGTGATACAAAGGGCTAGTTTAACCAACTTTTGAACAAACTTACATTAATAGCACAGGAAGTGGACTAGATTTAACAGTAGTCTTATTAAACTCGCCAAAGAAAAATAAGCAAAATCTTGTGGCTCTCTCCTTTATAGATATGTAGATTCTATATATTTCCTCTGGTAGTTCCCTCCAGTGGCATTTTAATACCAAATTGCAATTCCACAAGAACTTCAAATAAATTTATCATGTAATCCATGTTAAAAATTCACCCCGTACCCTTTCCATTTTTACTTTATACATTTCCTTGATCTCAGTGGGATGCAGTTCAATAGATTTCTTCTTTTACCGTACTCAAACAATTATCCACTGATGCTTCAGTGCAACCAAATGGAACTGTTATTTTTCCCCACAAGGGCACCATCAGTTTTGTTACTGGGCACTAATATGAAGTGAGGAAAGAATTTAAGAAAAACCAAGGCAAATTTTACCAACTACACAATGACTTCAACCAAGTAAGCACAATCCACAAATCTGTAGGGCTTGGCTGCTGACTTAACTCCCTAGGAAGCATCCTTCTCTATTCCCATCAACCACTTACCACATCTGAATGGACACAGTTGACAGGTTTTTGGCAATGACAGGGAAAGAGCTTCCATTTCAGGAAGGCCTTTATATTTAAGTATATCTGGAAATCATTTCGATTTGACTTCCTTTCATGCATGAAACTGAACTAGCCACTTTCATGTAAAGCACTTACTATCTTGTAAAATGTCCGTTTCTCTCCTTGCAACAAAGTCAAATCTTAACCGTTTTAAAGCTTAAATTACTATATAGCTAACCATAATAAGTACAGGATGTCAAAAAACTCAACGCTTTTCATAAATTACGATTCTTACAATCAGACCACACTGTGACCATCGTGCATTTGTCAAGATCTACTTTTGCCTTTTCTTAAATGTGGCTGAATCTCAATAGCCAGTCCAACCTGTGCAGTCCTCAGGATTCTGCCATGAAGTTTATAACCTTCTTGCACGATCTTTACCACAGTGCCAGGTAAAGCTTCCACAGATGGAACACGTGAAACAATGTCATGTTCTGCTGAGTTGTACTTGCAGCCAAGAGAGCTCATTTTCTCCATCCCATGCTTGGCAAATACTTTGCATAGTTTCTCATTTATCAAGCATAATCCTTCGTAGAGGTTCTTAACTGTTGGATTAGAACTTTCAAGCTCCATCTCGGTTACATTCTGTGTGGTCTCTTCCAGTAAATCAGCAACTGCCAGGATATCTTTGCAAAAACTATGGATACCTAGTGAGGCAAAAGTAAGCTTTTATTAAAACACATTTGATCTGTCAAGTCTTCTAATTTGGCACTTGCTTCTTAGAGCTGGGAGCTAAATCAACACAAGCTAAGGTTTCTTAAAGGTCTTTGGAGCCTGTCACAGTAGCTTGCAAATACCAATTTAAACACATTCAAAAGCATATTACCAACTTTAATAAAAAAGTGCTCTAGGCATAAGACAACCTCATTCACCTTCCTCCCAAATGAATGAGTTTATGGTAAAGACTGGGAAATTTAATTGTTTTATTGGTCTTATTTATCCCTTACTCAAATTCCTAATCATTTTCATTTTGCTGCATACATCAAGGGCACTTTAACAGGAGAATCCAGAAATCAAGATTAAAGCTCAACCACAAACTGTTCCTACACCTTTGCTGGCAGAAAGCAGATAAGAGTTAAACTAATCCCTGAGATATATCAAAGTTGCTGGTGAACGCAGCAGGCCAGGCAGCATCTGTAGGCAGCTGCCTGGCCTGCTGCGTTCACCAGCAACTTTGATGTGCGTTGCTTGAATTTCCAGCATCTGCAGAATTCCTGTTGTTCCCTGAGATATATGGCTGAACCTGATGCTGCTTTTATTAAAGCAGCTATCAACAGCACGGTTAAATCATGCTCAACATTATCAAACTAGGCTCCAACGTAATTAAACAAATTAATTCCCCCAGTTGCAATAGTAGGCTTTGCACAAATCCTATGAACACTAGTCCCAAAAAATTAAATTGTAGTCCAAAAAGTTTAAACACTATAATTAAGAGTTCTTTTACTTAAAATGTTAAGTCTGTTTTCCTTCCACAGTTGCTGCTATGTCCAAGATTTTATTTCTATTTTAAATTTCCAGTATCTACACCTTTTCTTAAATTTTCATTTCAGTTATCCTACTGTACTCATTGCAGTATCATCCAGATTTTACTTTCAGCTCATTTTTTGTACAAGGTTACAAATATGTAATAAAAATTTTCCATTGGAGGTACATGCTTCTAGCCATTACTTTGCATGAAATCCTCTTGGACAACTTCCCTAATTTACACTAGAAATTTGTCTTACCATACATCCTGGCATCTTCTACGGATTTTCGAACTCTTCTATTGGTGTCTTCAGCATGGGCTAAAACCCTTCTGTAGTTATCCTATAAAATCAAACACGAGATAAAGCAAACACTTAAAATATAATCTTTGGAGGAAAAAACCTGATACAGCTAATCTGGTTCAATTAAAAATATTTTACCCGGGGGGACTGTGTCAAGCCCATTATGTCCTACAGCTTACAAAATTGATTAACTGAACATATTGTAAAATACCTTCAAAAATATACCAATTTTTCACAAAACTTTTGTATTGAAAATGTATGCAGTTCAATAAATTTTCCAAATATTCAATATGCAGTTGATGAAATCTGCAATGAAAGCTGGATAAGCACAGAAGGCATATAACATGCTTAACTTCATTGGTTGTAGTGTTGGGATGCTACATTGCAACTTTACAAAACACAAATTAGACTGCACTTAGGAGTATTGTGTATAGTTCCAGTTGTTACATGACAGGAAAGATTGTCCTGGAGAGAGTGCATGAGATTCACCAATACATTGCCTGGATTGGAGGACTAATTATAGGGAGATATTGCATACGCTGGGGTTGTTCTCCCTAGAATGAAGCAGGCCAAAGGGTGACCTGATAGAAGCATGTAAAATTATGAAACATAGCTAGTTAAATTGTGAAAATATTTTCCAGTGGCATGTGTATCAAAAACAGGAGGACATAAAAACTATATCCTCCTGTTTTTGACACTCTTACTACCAGAAAAATATTCCAATGAATGTCAAGGTGGGAAATTTAAATGGTATCTTGGGGGTTGGGCTTTTGTCAACCACAGAGTAGTTGACATCTGGAACACAATGCTAGAGGAGGTAGCAGAGCTAGATGCAATTGCTGTGTATGCAGCAGTTAGACAGAGGTAAGGCATAGAAGGGCACTGTCCTAATGTTGACAAATGGGATTAGTGTAAATGTGCAAAATGGTCAGCAAGGACATGGTGTGCTGATAAGCCTGTTTCTGTGCCAGAGATCTTCATGATCCTGAAACAAAGGATCAAAGGCTTTACCCTTGGCTTTTATAGCATAAAGGGAAACCAGCACCAATTTCTTGAGATGTTAGTCCTACTGCATTCATCAAAGCAGAGTTGATTAATGCTGACAACCTGACAGTGATATCAAATGGCCACTTGGAACACATGCTGAGGTAAATTAAAGCTAATAATTATGTTTGTATTACCACTTCACATGTTTATGCCACAATGCAACTTACTTAAAGGAACTTAAGTCATTCATTGCCAATTGCTAACTTAAAAATTGCAACCAATTCCCAGTTTGCCACCATTTATCCGCATGAAGTTGGCTTGTTTTGTTTAAAATCAAGAGCTTGTTCTCAACAAACTCCTGACAACACACCTTCAACTTCAAGAATCAGAGGCCCTGCAATTCGGTTTCACAACAAATCGCTCATCCACCTTGATGCTGTAATTCACCTGCAGAGAGCATTCGGATGGTCCGGTGCAGAATCCAAACTTCTCATGTTCCACACAGGCCTGAAATTTGGCTTCAGGAATACAATTCAATTATTAGAATGCAAGGTTACAGTCCAGCACACTTTAAATATCACTTTCAAGTAACATTTGCTCACACCAGTGTTAAAACATTTCTCTATTTGGGAGCTATTTGCAAACTGACTACATATAAAAAATAATTGAAATGAAAAACTAATTTGGTCAATGCCTTTGAACATGCCTCAAATTACATGTGACAAATTACTTGGTGACAACATGGTAAATCAAAGTTTACACTGAAAAAACAGGCTTAGCTCTATTGGCCATCCTTAATAGTAATTGCAGTTCTTGGGGCATTTCCTACTGGCCAGTTATTAATGATCATTGAATTGTTAAACTTAAAGTATTTGGAACTTTATATGCCAATGACAGACGAGAATGAAGATGATATAACCAGCCAAGTCCATACGCCTGTAATGAAATCAGAAATGCTGAAGGTACTTAGATCAGATGGATTCTGCAAAGAGAGAAGCAGTCTTAGGTCAATATCCCTTTTTCAGAAGTGAAAAAAGACTTGGTTAATATTTTCCAGTTCTGTTGAAAGGCAACTGACCCAAATAGTTAACTCTCCCTGCACAGAGGCCTCCTGACCTGCCAAGTATTTTCAGCAGCTCTCAGGAAATGTATTTTTTAAATTTCAGATTTCCTACATTTGCAGTACAAATATAATTTTAAGTACAAATATGTAAGTGACTGATTACCCAAAAGCAGTTAGATATTCAATGGAGCTTAGTTTTTATGACAAATAGAGGTCCTTACAAGTTGCTAGCAAAATTACAAAGGAAAACATTAGTAGTATCAAAAATGCATGTAGCATATTTGTCTAGTTTTCCAATACTTAATTGTTCAGCCATGCATCCACCATGTTGAATAGCATGTATATTATTCCCAAAATGTAATCCTATTCTTCTTGGATCTGTTTTAAGGAACCAACTGCTTTAAATAAGGGGCTCCTGGATCGGCTGCAGTGATGAAGGCTTTGCGGCTGTGGGCTCACTTTCGTGAACTTCAATTATGAATGTTATTTGCTTGCTTTTATTTTTTTTCACGATTTGTGTTTTTTTTGCACCTTGTGTGTTTGACAGCCTTCGCTTTTTGAAATGGGTTCCACTAGGTTCTTTGTTTTGTGGCTGCCTGTAAGGAGACGAATCTCAAGGTTGAATATAGTACACATACTTTGATAACAAACGTACTTTGAACATTGCTCTGCAAAGCTTTCCAGGCACATTCCAAAAATTGTTTGAACAGTACATCAACTCTAGTAACCAAGCAGATGTTATGAACTCTGTGCCATTCAACTTTGTAGCCTCTCACAATAACTACCAGATGACTGCAAAATGATCTGCAGTGGAATTAGATAACTTTAGAAATGAAGCCATAAAAAATAGGGTAGATTGCAGCTTCTCTTCAGAACACCTATCCATCACCACCCTATCACCTTGTATTCAAAGGTTACAAAGATTGTTTTTAATGTTTATTCCCAATGAAAGCTATACTTTTATAGCTTCCCAGTTCTTAATAATTCAGCAGTCAAAGACAGAGACTAGTTCAGTGAGAAAAATGGCTAATGTTAATGGCAATCAAATAAATCAAGGTAATGCATGGAGTAGGAACTTAATACAACTTGTCACACTCAGACAAGCAGGAAATATTCGACTGGATGCACCTAGTTGTCAAGGCCAAAGTTCCACAGATTTCAATGTGATTCCCTCCAATTAGAAAGTAGCAAAGGAGGGTGAGAGCAAACAGAACTAGAAACCAGTTAGCCTGATATAAAAACCGGGGAAAAAGCTGGAATCTATTGTTATGGGAAAGGAGAAAGAGCACTTAGAATGGGCAAAGTCCACACTGATTTATGGAACAGAGATCATATTTGCAGATTTCCTGAGGTTTGAACTTGAAAAATAGATAATAACAACCTTGCTAAGCTGGTGTATTTGGATTTTCAGGAGAAATTATGATTCAAAATCAGAGCATGTGGAATCGTAGCGGTTAGCACGATGCTATTATAGCTCGGGGTGTTCCAGAGTTCAGAATTCAATGTCGGCCGTTCCACAAGGAATCTCAGTACGGCTTCCCTGTGGAATGAGTGGGTTTTCCCAGGTGTGCTCTGGGGCTTCTTCCACAGTCCGAAGATGTACTGTGTAGGTTCATTACTCACTGTAAATTGTCCTGTGATTAGGTTAGGGCTTGGGTTGTGGGGAAGTGCGGCTTGAAAGGCCAAAACATCCTACTCCACTTTAAGTATAAATATTGGCATGAAAGGAGAATTGGTGAATGTAAATAAAAGTTAGGAATTTGCTGGGATGGGAGGCTTTCACCACTGGGATGCCAGGGATCCCTGCTGATCATGGTCTATAAATCCAATGCTTTTAATTCATTACCCCTGATCCCTTCAACTATAATATGAGGCTGGGAGGCAGTGTCGATTATGAGAGGGTACGGACAGACTTTATTTTTAAGTGTATGTATATGTGTGTATATATATATATAATTTTTCATTTTTATTCATTTAATTTTTTTGCCAGAATATCTCACCTGACAGTGCTTAAACTTGATGTTAATTGAGAACACATTCTAAATGTCGGCATTCGTGAATTTTGTCCTAAATGGGTACAAACAATGAGAGCTTACTTAAACACGCTGTCCTCCCATATCAGACACAAGAAACTTTACTCTATTACACACACACACACACACACACACATACATATATATATATACACACACATACATACACATGCATATTCAGCTCAATATTGAGCTATGAGTACTATGAAAGAAAATTTAGCACCCAAAACTTACATGTGTGATTCAACTTTTAACAGTTCCTAAGCAAATAGCTGCTCCCATTAAAAAGTTACTATCAAGTCCTTCAATATCACCAGGTGAGCAACTTCTAAGCACTAGTAAAAAGTGTGCACGCATGGGTGACAAACATGGTAGCAAATAGAGTCTTGGCTGCAGATTCTATTTTTGTCGCATTCACTGCCAAAAGGAGACTTGCCTGCAGGGTTCGATATTCTCGATCCAACTCATTCATTTTAAGTTGCAGCACTTGCATTTTTTGAGTGGCACAGGGACTAGAATTCATCTTATCTTGCACCATATTTTCAGCAGGGCTCTTAGTAGGCTTTGTGGTATTCAATGAACCTTGATTTTCTTCAGTTTTGTGTTGGATGGGAGTAGCACAGACGGTCAAAAAACTCCTAGAATGTAAACATAATACATGACTTAAAAATAATTTCCATTTATATCATGCAGCCTTGTATCATACTAACTTATTCACATGCACTTTTGTATTCGAGCAATTCTAGTAGTTACAATCAGATCAACAATGACAGGGCAAAACTTGGGGCCTACTCCTTTTATATTGCATATTCATAAAGGATAAGGTTATTTTGTAAAGACTAACAAAATAGATCCAAGTTTCATCCCTGTCCTTATGTACTTGGGAGAGAGAGACATTATTGTTGAAAGCGTAGCCATTCATTGCTTCAAAGCAGAAACCGAGATATTCATATTAAATGAATCTTGCTGAAAACAGTCTGACATCCCTCCTCTTCACAAAGCACCAGAGTATTATTTACTGCCTTCAGTACCATACATACCTGATAACACTATGTGCACAACGTCTAAAGGAAGTCGAGTACTCAACAGTACTCACAAGAAGCCTTAAAAGCAGAAGGTAATTACAAATATGTCAGAGTATTCTCTCTGACGCACTGTGTACTAAAACATAAGTTTGACAACTTCTATTGATTTGGCCTACTCCAGGCTTTGGATCTGAGGACAGAATTTTGGTTCAGAACGCTGTTGTTTAATTCAATTGTTTGCATGATTATTACTCTTAATTTTTATCTTGCGCATTGAGAGTTATGTTCCTTCGGGTGTCTTGCTTTGTGGCTACCTGGGAGCAAACAATTCTCAAGGTTGTAAGTATAATTTATATATGATTTGCTAATAAATGGATCTTGAAATCTTGAGAAGTCAGTAATCATTACCTAGTTGCAAATCTTAAATCTGGTGTGCATAAGAGTGCATAAAACATGCCTGCTACTGTGAAATTCTACACCCAATTCCTTAAAAGGGATTTTTAAAACTGCTAAGATTTCAGCTGCAAACAGAGCAATCATGGCCTTGACAATCAGATAAATGTACTTAACACAGGGATCACAGTAGTGATCATAGCTCATTTCATGCACAGCTAAACCACATTGAGCCTGAAAAAAAATTTCTATCAGATTGAATGACCTCAGTCTATCCGGGATAGCAGGGCTACCTCAAATTCTTCTCCCAACTGCCAGTGTTGATGGCTTTTTGTTCGCACATTTTCCTACCTTGGGCATGAAAAGAGTGGTTTCAACCTCTATTCAGTTTTGAGAACAATTAGAATGCTGACAATTCCAAACAAGCCCACATCTAGCAGTGCTAAATGAGTTGTTGTTTTGTTTACTATTTTCGAAAGAGGCATTAATTATGGGCAAGGACAGCTATTTTACAACATCAGGCGAAGCCAGTTTTAATGGTGATAAACTGGAAATAAGTTTTTAAAAAAGCTCGACTGATTTCAAGTTACGACCCTCTACTTTTCTAAACACGGCCAGAGATCTATTGGAAAATCAGCAAACGTCAAGCTGCTTACGCAAAAAAATTTTTGTCTCAAGCGCAACCTGTTTAATTTATGAACCGCCTCCCAGTCAGTTTACTCACTAGAATACTTAATTAATTACAGCTAAATTAAACTATGATCCAGCGAAATCAGACATCGTTTACACATTGAAATCCAGGTATGGATTTCGGGAGATTGGATTTCTACTGAGTTTACGCTTGGTGCTTTGCTCCTTTAAAGCAAACCCAAACGCCTACGTGAGGAGCAGCACGACGCAACTTGTGAAATGTCGAACCAGGAGGAGTCAGGCCACTCTGCACCACGACTCCGAGGTTAGCCAGGGCGTGAATGGCTGACGGCCAAAACTTCGACCGCATACACTCCACCAACGCACTGGCCCTCCGCAATCACCATGCGGATCAAACAAAAGCAAAGCGACAGTGTTCGCAGACCAGACACCGCGCTTAACCTTTTCACCCGGCACCGCAATCACTCATTGTAGGGCGGGGAACCTGACGGTAGATCGGGGAGGGGGGAACTGTCGGGAGATGGGGGGGGGGACGGTTGGGAGATCGGGGGGAATGGTCGGGAGATCGGGGGGGAATGGTCGGGAGATCGGGGGGGAATGGACGGGAGATCGGGGGAACGGTTGGGAGATCGGGGGGAATGGACGGGAGATCGGGGGGGAATGGTCGGGAGATCGGGGGGAATGGACGGGAGATGGGGGGAATGGACGGGAGATCGGGGGGGGAATGGACGGGAGATCGGGGGGGACGGTCGGGAGGAGGCGGTAGTTATTCCCACACCCTCACTCACCTTCCACTCGCCCGCTGATTCAAGTTCGCCACATGACAGCCCATCCGCAGCGCCCTCAAGTACATGGTGACCATTTTGTCTCGGAGCTCGGCCGGCGCTTTCCAGATTTAAGAGGCGGCAGCCGAGCGGCCGCCCCGGAACCGGCTTTCCCGCCCCGCCCCACGCGCCGTTTGTGACATCACAGAGCAGAGCCGGCACGTCATGTGACATCTCTGCTTTGCTCCGGTGATCGGAGTGTGCTAGAACAGAGCAGTTCAGGGTTTGGCTCGTTTACCCTCCCCTTCGAGACAGGCAGGCCCCTCTTCTCCCCTCCACAGAGGAAGTACAGGAGCTTGAAGCCTCGCACTTCAACGATTAGCAAATTAACGAATTTGCAGATGACACAAAGCTGGGTGGCAGTGTGAAATGTGAGGAGGATGTTATCAGAGTGCAGGGTGACTTGGACAGGCTGGGTGAGTGGGCAGATGCAGTTTACTGTGGATAAATGTGAGGTTATCCACTTTGGTGGCAAGAACAGGAAGGCAGATTACTATCTGAATGGTGTCAAGTTAGGAAAAGGGGAAGTACAACGAGATCTAGGTGCCCTTGTTCATCAATCACTGAAAGTAAGCATGCAGGTACAGCAGGCAGTGAAGAAAGCTAATGGCATGTTGGCCTTCATAACAAGGGGAATTGAGTATAGGAGCAAAGAGGCCCTTCTGCAGTTGTACAGGGCCCTGGTGAGACCACACCTAGAGTATTGTGTACAGTTTTGGTCTCCAAAATTGAGGAAGGACATTCTAGCTATTGAGGGAGTGCAGCATAGGTTCACGAGGTTAATTCTCGGGATGGCGGGACTGTCATATGTTGAAAGATTGGAGCGACTGAGGTTGTATACACTGGAATTTAGAAGGATGAGAGGGGATCTGATTGAAACATATTAAGATTATTAAGGGATTAGATACACTAGAGGCAGGAAACATGTTCCTGATGTTGGGGGAGTCCAGAACCAGAGACCACAGTTTAAGAATAAGGGGTAGGCAATTTAGAATGGAGTTGAGGAAAAACTTTTTCACACAGAGGGTTGTGGTTCCGTGGAATGCTTTGTCTCAGAAGGCAGTGGAGGCCAATTGTCTGGATTCTTCCAAAAAAGAGTTAGATAAAGCTCTTAAAGATAGCAGAGTGAAGGGATATGGGGAGAAGGCGGGAAAAGGGTACTGATTGTGGATGATCAGCCATGATCACAGTGAATGGTGGTGCTGGCTTGAAGGACTGAATGGTCTACTGCTGCACCTATTGTCTATTGTCTGTTAATTAACATCTTCCTCTCTGCCATTTAGTTTCGGAACAGTCTGTGAACCTTTCATCACTACCTTGTTACTTTTTCTTACACTATTTATTTTGTAATTTATAGCAATTTTAGGCACTGGACAACGACCGCAAAAGAACAATTTCATTTCATAAAATCAGTGATAATAAATCTCATTCTGTTTCTGACATTTGCTCAGGTACATCGTCTTTTTCTTGTCTGATCGTCAAGCCTTGCTTAGCCCTTTGTCACTTAATGAGTCCCCGCCTCTGATTTACAGATTTCCTTTTTGTTTTAACAACTCTCTCTTTGACCCTACTTAAATTATGTTTAACCCTTAATTATTTCCATTTCAACCTGAATTTTTAAGATTCCACTCAGTCCCATGGCCATGCAGCTCCCCCTTCACCAGAGTTCAGGAATCCTTCCAGGGGTGTAAATACTGTCTGGTTGAGATGACAATTCCTGCTTTGCATGATACTGTCTGTTTTCTTTTTTTTTGCCACGTGATATTACCTCTGCCTTTCCAGAAACCTCTATTTAGTTCACAAACATGACTCTAGCCGATTGTTGTTTTTATCTCCTGCTGAATACACAGAGATTTGAGAGTCCCTCCCTTATAGGCTTGTGCTATTTCAGAAAGTACAGCACAGGAACAGGCCCTTCAGATCAGGATGTTGTGCCAATCTAATTGAGATAATGACGCCATTAAACTAATCCTTTCAGTCTGCAGATGGGATATTCGTGTGCCCAGCTAAAAGCCTATTAAACATTTTTATTGTATCTGCCTCCAACATTGTCTCTGTCAGCTCCTTCCAGGCTCCCATTATTCCATGTGTGAAAAAATATCCCACACATCTCCTTTAAACTTGTCCCCTCTCATCTTAAGTACATGGACTAATTAGTTATTTCTACCCGGAGAAATGATACCTGTTTCTATCTATGCTATGCATAAACTTATAATCTATCACATCCCCTCTTGGCCTCCACGCCTCCTTATTTATATACCTTGCCCGGTAAAATGGTGACGCATTTCGCATTTGGATGCAGCAGCCTTTTGGAGGTCAACCAAAGGTGCTTTTGTGTTTTTTAAACATCCTTTTTACGACCGCAGGACAATGCTGGACATTAAGAACTCTCTGATCAAGTACTGCAAATCTATCCGATCAGAGAGCTGCTCACTTGTGGAGGAAATGGCCTTGGCGTGGACCGTGTTACTGCCCGGCACAAGAAGGCATTGGAGTCAGTGCGTGAAGGCAGTGTGCAGTCTAACTGCAGGTGATCGGATGTGTCTTGGATGTCTCTCTTGCACATTGATAATGTAAAATGGCTGCAAGTCCATTTCGGTTGTTTATTGGCGAGACAGATGGTGGGGGAGCTGCGTGACCTTGGTTGTGGTGAGGACGAGCCACTGTTTGCAGCAGTCCAAGAGAGAAGACACTGGAGGCGATGTAACATGGCGCCCTTGCTGGGTTAGGGGCTGGCCCCTCCCATCGGTGCTACTCTCCAGAGTTTGATGACAAGCTGGGTTGCGTACGTACGTCATCTGCCGACTGCTGAGAACTGCTTGTTCCTGCCAATAACATCGATGGACCAACAATTTACAAGACATGTCACTTGGGGATCTGGACTATATTACTGTATACTTTTAGTGTGACTGTACGTTTTACTGCTATCTTATATGGGCCATATGTGCCTTGTGCTGTGTATGCTGTTGGTACTATGTTTTGCACCTTGGCCCCGAAAGAACGCTTTTTCCTTTGGCTGTATTCATGGGTGTTCATGTATGCTTGAATGACAATTAAACCTGAACTTCACTTTGTCCAATCCCTTGCTGAAGCTCATGCCCTCTAATCCAGGCAGTGTCTTCTGCACTCTATCCAAAACTTCCACATCCTTCCTGTAATGGAGCAGCTGGGATTATAGTCATAGAAAAATACAGCTCTGAAATAGGCCCATCGGCCCATCTAGTCCATGCTGAAACCATTTAAACTGCCTACTCCCATCGACTTGCACTGGGACGATGGCCTTCCATACCTCTACTAACCACATACCTATCCAAACTTCTCTTAAATATTGAAATCGAGCTTGCATGCACCACTTGTGCTGGCAGCACATTCCACAGTCTCATGGCTTTCTGAATAAAGAAGTTTCTCCTCATGTTCCCCTTAAACTTATCACCTTTCACCCTTAACCCATAATCTCTGGTTGTAGTCCAACACCACCTCACGGTAAATGCAAGCAGGCTTTTCCCACTATCTATACCCTTCATAATTTTCTAAACCTCTATCAAGTCTCCTTTCAATCTTCTACATTCTGAAGAATACAGTCCTAACCCATTCAATCTTTCCTTATAACTCAAGTCCTCCAGACCAGGCAACATCCTTGTAAATTTTCTCTGTACTCTTTCAATCTTGGCAACATCTTTCCTGTATGTAGGTAAACAAAACTGCACACAATTCACCTACAATAGACCAATGTTTTGTACAATTTCAACATAACATCCTATCTCCTATACTCAATACTTTGATTTATGAAGCCCAATGTGTCAAAAGTTTCTTTATGACCCTATCTACTGGTGATGCTACTTTCAAGGAAATATGGAACTGTATGCTCAGATCCCTCTGTTCTACTGCACTCCTCAATATCTTACTGCTCATTGTGCAAGTCCTTCGCTGGTTAGTTCATCCACAGTTCAATACCTCACACTGGTCTGCATTAAATTCCATCTGCCATTTTTCCAGCTGGTCCTGATCTCACTGCAAGCTTTGATAGTCTTCCTTGCTACCCACTACACCCCCAATCGTGGTTTCAATCACAAATTTGCAGATCCAGTTAACCACATTATCATCCAGATTGTTTATATAGATGACAAACAAAAAAGAAGCCAGCAACAATTCCTATGGCACACCACAAATCACAGGCCTTCAGTAAGAGAGGCAACCATCTACTACCACTCTCTGGCCTCTTGCACAAAACCAATGCAATTACTACCTCATCCTGAATGCCAAGCAACTGAACCTTTTCGACCAACCTCCCGAGCAGGTGCTTTTCAAATGCCAATGCCTTGCTAAACTCAATGTAGACAATATTCACTGCCTTGCCTTCATCCACTTTCCTGGTAACTTCCTTGAAAAACTCTATAAGATTGGTTAGATGACTTACCATGCCCAAAGCCGTGCTGACTATACTTAATCAGTCCATGTCTATCCAAATACTTATATATCAGGTCCCTTGGAATACCTTTCAATAACTTTCCCACAACTGATATCAGATTCGCTGGCCTATAATCTCCTGGTTTATGTTTAGAGCCTTTCACTGGAGAACATTGGCTATCTTCCAGTCCTCGGGTACCTTTCCTGTTGCTAAGGATGTTTTAAGTAGTTTTGCAAGGGCCCCGTAAATTCCTGCACTTGCAGGGTCCAAGGCAACACCCTGTCAGGCCCTTGATTTGCCTCAGGGTACCAAAACCTCCTCCTCTGTAATCCGTTTCAGGTCCACGAAGTTGATGCCATTTTGTCTCACTTCTGTAGACTCTGTGTCCATCTCCCTGGTAAATACAAATGCAAGCAAAAATTAAGAACTCTCCCATATATTTTGGCTCCACACATGGATTACCATTCTGGTGTTCCAGAGGACCAAATTTGTCCCTTGCAATCCTTTTGCTCTTAACATACAGTATCTGTAGAATCCCTTAGAATTCTCATTCACCTTGTCTGCTAGGGCAACTTCATGCCTTCTTTTAGCCCTCCTGATTTCTTTCTTAAGTGTTCTCTTGCATTTCTTATACTCCGTATGCAGCTCATTTTTTCCTACCTGCCTATACCTTCTATGCACCTCCCTTTTTCTCTGAACCAGGGCTTCAATATCTTGAAAACCAAGGTTCCCTACACTTGTTATCTTTACATTTAATTCTGACAGGCACATACAAGCTTTGTACTCTCAAACATCACTTTTGAAGGCCTCCCACTTGCCAAGTACACCTTTGCCAGAAAAAGGCCTGTCCCAATCCACACTTGCCAGATCATTTCTAATACCATTAAAATTGGCCTTTCTCCAATTTAGAATCGCAACCTGGAGACCAGACCTATCTTTCTGCATGTTTACTTTGAAACTAATGACACTGAGGTCACTGGATGCAAAGTATTCCCCTGCACATACTTTTGTCACCTGCCCTGTCTCATTCCCTAACAGCAGATCACATATCGCATGCTCTCTCGTTGGGACTTCCACGTACTGATTAAAGAATCTTTCCTGAACACATTTGACAAACTCTACCCCATATGTTCCTTTTACGGTATAGGAGTTCCAGTCAATATGTAGTAAGTTAAAATCACCCACTATAACAACCTTATGTTTCTTACAACAGTCTGTGATTTGCTCTACAAATTTGTTTCTTTAAATCCCTTGGACTGTTGGGTGATCTGTAATATAGCCCATTAATGTGGTCATACTTTTCTTATTTCTCAGTTCCACCATTAACACCTCACTAGATGAGTTTTCCAGTCTGTCCTGACGGATCACTGGTGTGACATTTTCCCTGACTAGTAACACCACCCCTCCTCCTTTCATCCCTCCCACTCTGTCACATTCAAAACAACAGAACCCCAGAATACTGAGCTGCCATTTCTGTTCGTCCTGCAACTAAGACTTGATAATGGCTACAATATCATAACTCCAGGTATTGATCCATACTCTGAGCTCATTCACCTTTCCTATGATACTTCTTGCATTAAAATATATGAAGTTCAGGACACTAGTAGCACCATCCTCAACCTTTTGATTCCTGACTTTATCTGAGGTCTTACCAGCATCTGTCTTCATAACTTCTTCACTATTTATTCTGGCAATTGAATGTAATAGTCCTCATCTGGCCTAAAGAAAATTTTTATGAAGCTGCAGCATAACTTCCTGACTCACAAAACTACTCAGGGTTTTTTTTTAATTCCTCACAAGTGACTGAGTTGGCATTGAAGGTCATAACTTCATAGATAGCTTGATTAAGTAATTTACTTAACTCTTAACTAAAAGAATAAAGAAATTAGTAACTCAAGTAAATTCAAATCTACTATAGAGCTAATTCAGCTTCTAACTACGGAAGCAAATCTAATCCAATTCAACTAACAACCAAACAAACAAACAAAACTCAGGTGTTTGTTTGATTCCACACTAATAAATGAGCCTCGAGGTTGCATTTTAATATTTATCAACAATTAGCAATTCTATATTCTTAACCACTCAGTCTTTAGTCACCAGGGAGTCCCATCATTGACAGTCAAGACAGATCACATGGAGAAGCTCCAAAAATCCCTTGAAACAATCTTGATTTTTAATCTCTCCCTTTCCCAGGGTAGCATACCCTCCCGCTTCAAATCATCCACCGTTGTTTCGGTACCTGAAAAGACCAAGGTAACATGTCTGAATGACTGGTGTCTTGTTGCACTCACCTCAATAATAAGCAAACAACAGGAATTCTGCAGATGCTGGAAATTCAAGCAACATACATCAAAGTTGCTGGTGAACGCAGCAGGCCAGGCAGCATCTATAGGAAGAGGCGCAGTCGACGTTTCAGGCTGAGACCCTTCGTCAGGACTAACTGAAGGAAGAGTGAGTAAGGGATTTGAAAGCTGGAGGGGGAGGGGGAGATGCAAAATGATAGGAGAAGACAGGAGGGGGAGGGATGGAGCCGAGAGCTGGACAGGTGATAGGCAGAAGGGGATACGAGAGGATCATGGGACAGGAGGTCCGGGAAGAAAGACGGGGGGGGGGTGACCCAGAGGATGGGCAAGAGGTATATTCAGAGGGACAGAGGGAGAAAAAGGAGAGTGAGAGAAAGAATGTGTGCATTAAAAAGAGTAACAGATGGGGAACGAGGGGGAGGTGGGGCCTAGCGGAAGTTAGAGAAGTCAATGTTCATGCCATCAGGTTGGAGGCTACCCATACGGAATATAAGGTGTTGTTCCTCCAACCTGAGTGTGGCTTCATCTTTACAGTAGAGGAGGCCGTGGATAGACATGTCAGAATGGGAATGGGATGTGGAATTAAAATGTGTGGCCACTGGGAGATCCTGCTTTCTCTGGCGGACAGAGCGTAGATGTTCAGCAAAGCGGTCTCCCAGTCTGCGTCGGGTCTCACCAATATATAAAAGGCCACATCGGGAGCACCGGACGCAGTATATCACCCCAGTCGACTCACAGGTGAAGTGATGCCTCACCTGGAAGGACTGTTTGGGGCCCTGAATGGTGGTAAGGGAGGAAGTGTAAGGGCATGTGTAGCACTTGTTCCGCTTACACGGATAAGTGCCAGGAGGGAGATCAGTGGGGAGGGATGGGGGGGACGAATGGACAAGGGAGTTGTGTATGGAGCGATCCCTGCGGAATGCAGAGAGAGGGGGGGAGGGAAAGATATGCTTAGTGGTGGGATCCCGTTGGAGGTGGCGGAAGTTACGGAGAATAATATGTTGGACCCGGAGGCTGGTGGGGTGGTAGGTGAGGACCAGGGGAACCCTATTCCTAGTGGGGTGGTGGGAGGATGGAGTGAGAGCAGATGTACGTGAAATGGGGGAGATGCGTTTAAGAGCAGAGTTGATAGTGGAGGAAGGGAAGCCCCTTTCTTTAAAAAATGAAGACATCTCCCTCGTCCTAGAATGAAAAGCCTCATCCTGAGAGCAGATGCGGCGGAGACGGAGGAATTGCGAGAAGGGGATGGCGTTTTTGCAAGAGACAGGGTGAGAAGAGGAATAGTCCAGATAGTTGTGAGAGTCAGTAGGCTTATAGTAGACATCAGTGGATAAGCTGTCTCCAGAGACAGAGACAGAAAGATCTAGAAAGGGGAGGGAGGTGTCAGAAATGGACCAGGTAAACTTGAGGGCAGGGTGAAAGTTGGAGGCAAAGTTAATAAAGTCAACGAGTTCTGCATGTGTGCAGGAAGCAGCGCCAATGCAGTCGTCGATGTAGCGAAGGAAAAGTGGGGGACAGATACCAGAATAGGCACGGAACATAGATTGTTCCACAAACCCAACAAAAAGGCAGGCATAGCTAGGACCCATACGGGTGCCCATAGCTACACCTTTAGTTTGGAGGAAATGGGAGGAGCAAAAGGAGAAATTATTAAGAGTAAGGACTAATTCTGCTAGACGGAGCAGAGTGGTGGTAGAGGGGAACTAATTAGGTCTGGAATCCAAAAAGAAGCGTAGAGCTTTGAGACCTTCCTGATGGGTGATGGAAGTATATAGGGACTGGACATCCAAGGTGAAAATAAAGCGGTGGGGGCCAGGGAACTTAAAATCATCGAAAAGTTTAAGAGCGTGAGAAGTGTCACGAACATAGGTCGGAAGGGATTGAACAAGGGGTGATAAAACAGTGTCGAGGTATGCAGAAACGAGTTCGGTGGGGCAGGAGCAAGCTGAGACAATAGGTCGGCCAGGACAGGCAGGTTTGTGGATCTTGGGTAGGAGGTAGAAACGGGAAGTGCGGGGTGTGGGAACTATAAGGTTGGTAGCAGTGGATGGGAGATCCCCTGAGCGGATAAAGTCGTTGATAGTGTGGGAGACAATGGCCTGGTGCTCCTTAGTGGGGTCACGATCGAGGGGTAAATAAGAGGAGGTATCCGCGAGTTGTCGCTGTGCCTCGGCAAGGTAGAGGTCAGTACGCCAGACTACAACAGCACCCCCCTTATCAGCGGGTTTAATAATAATGTTAGGATTAGTGCGGAGGGAGTGGAGAGCAGAGCGTTCCGAAGGAGTGAGGTTGGAATGGGGACAAGGTGCGGTGAAGTCGAGACGGTTGATGTCCCGTCGGCAGTTGGCAATAAAGAGATCCAGAGCAGGCAGAAGACCAGAGCGGGGTGTCCATGAAGAAGAGGAGGGATGAAGACGGGAGAAGGGGTCATCGGTGGGGGTGGAAGAGTCCTTGCCGAAGAAGTAGGCTCGGAGACGGAGACGGCGGAAGAAAAGTTCCGTATCGTGGCGAACACGGAACTCGCTGAGGTGTGGGCGAAGGGGGACAAACGTGAGGCCCTTACTGAGAACAGAGCGTTCTGCCTCCGACAGTTGAAGGTCGGAGGGGATGGTAAAGACCCGGCACGGATGAGAGCTGGGATCAGAGGGGGGAGGGGGGAGGCTGGGGGTGTCAATGGAGAGGGGAGGGTTGGGGTGAGAGGAAGATGGAGCCTCTGAGGGCCCAGGAGCTGACGGTGGGATCTGAGGAAGACGGGGCTGCGGAGTGGTGGTGGGGGAAGGGGAGACGGGAGTCACCACAGCAGCACATAAAGACCCGGCCTGGAGTTCAAGGCTGGAGTCGCAGTTGGTGGTTGCGCGATCGCTTTGAATGTGTCCATGGTCGTTGCTGGAGTCCGGGTTTTGAATATGTCCTGAGGTGTTGGAGCCGCCGAGACCAACGGCAGAGGCCGCAACCGAAAGTTCATGCCTGCTAGCGTCGGGGCCGGCAGGCTCTGGAGTCCGTAGATGTAAGATCTTGCGATCTTTGCCTAACATGACAAAGTCAAAGAAACGGCGATTGCAGGCGTGGATCCGACGGAGGATGAAATAGCGGGTAGGACCATTACAGACGGCGAAGAAAGTGTCCCGAAGGTGTGGAAGGGTCTGGGATAGGGACACCAAGTACCTCCTCATGGCGGAGAGCGTCGCCTTCAGAGCTTGACGGGAGAAGCGGCGAGAGGCAGAGTCAATGAAATGTGAGTACCTGGGATCCTCAGAAGGTCCAAATTGAGAGGCTTGGAAACGAATCCTAAAGCCAACTGGAGTAAGTTGGCGATGGAGGCACGTTCCAAGAAAGGATACATGGCAGTGATAGCGAGTCTGAGTCAAAGTCTGGTCGAAAAGTTGAAGAGCCGAAGAAATCACAGATGGGGAGCAGTGAGAGATGGTTTCACTGAACTCCCGTCGAAGAGAGGATCTAAACTTCTTCGGTGTAGGCATCACCGGAAGAGGCTTCGCAGTAGTGAATTTAAATGCAAACAACAGGAATTCTGCAGATGCTGGAAATTCAAGCAACATACATCAAAGTTGCTGGTGAACGCAGCAGGCCAGGCAGCATCTATAGGAAGAGGCGCAGTCGACGTTTCAGGCCGAGACCCTTCGTCAGGACTAACTGAAGGAAGAGTGAGTAAGGGATTTGAAAGCTGGAGGGGGAGGGGGAGATGCAAAATGATAGGAGAAGACAGGAGGGGGAGGGATGGAGCCGAGAGCTGGACAGGTGATAGGCAGAAGGGGATACGAGAGGATCATGGGACAGGAGGTCCGGGAAGAAAGACGGGGGGGGGTGACCCAGAGGATGGGCAAGAGGTATATTCAGAGGGACAGAGGGAGAAAAAGGAGAGTGAGAGAAAGAATGTGTGCATTAAAAAGAGTAACATCTGTTATACCTCTTGCCCATCCTCTGGGTCACCCCCCCCCCATCTTTCTTCCCGGACCTCCTGTCCCATGATCCTCTCGTATCCCCTTCTGCCTATCACCTGTCCAGCTCTCGGCTCCATCCCTCCCCCTCCTGTCTTCTCCTATCATTTTGCATCTCCCCCTCCCCCTCCAGCTTTCAAATCCCTTACTCACTCTTCCTTCAGTTAGTCCTGATGAAGGGTCTCGGCCTGAAACGTCGACTGCGCCTCTTCCTATAGATGCTGCCTGGCCTGCTGCGTTCACCAGCAACTTTGATGTATGTTGCCTCAATAATAAGCAAATGCTTTGAGAGGCTGGTCAAGGACTGCATCTGCAGCTTGCTACCACCCACACTGGACCCCCTACAATTCACCGATTGACACAATCGATCGACAGACAACGCAATAGCCACAGGTCTACACACTATCCTTACACATCTGGAGAAGAGGGGTGCTTATGTGAGAATGCTGTTCTTGGACTACAGTTCAGCATTCAACACCATAATTCCCTCCAGGCTCGACAAGAAGCTCAGAGACCTCGGCCTTCACCTTGCCGTGTGTATCTGGATCCTGGACTTCCTGTCAGATCGCTGGCAGGTGTAAGAGTGGGCTCCCTCATCTCCATCCCTCTGACTCTCAACGCAGGTACCCCCTCCTTTACTCTCTGTACACCCATGACTGTGTCACCATTCACAGCTCCAATCTGCTAATTAAATTTGCTGACGACACTACACTGATTGGCCTAATCTCAAATAATAATGAGGCAGCCTACAGAGAAGAAGTCATCACCCTGACACAGTGGTGTCAAGAAAACAACCTCTCCCTCAATGTTGCGAAAACAAAGGAGCTGGTTGTGGACTACAGGAGGAATGGAGACAGGCTAGCCCCTATTGACATCAATGGATCAGGGGCTGAGAGGGTGAACAGCTTTAAGTTCCTTGGCATACACATCACTGAAGATCTATCTCATGTGGTTTGTACTTACCAGCTGTGCGGTAAAAAAGCACAACAGTGCCTCTTTCACCTCAGATGGCTGAGGAAGTTTTGTATGGGCCCTCAAATCCTAAGAACCTTCTACAGGGGTACAATTGAGAGCATCCTGACTTGGTGCAACACTGCCTGGTATGGGAACTGAACCTCCCTCAATTGCAGGACTCTGCAGAGAGTGGTGTGGACAGCCCAGCGCATCTGTAGATGTGAACTTCCCACTATTCAGGACATTTACAAAGACAGGTGTGTTAAAAGGGCCCGAAGGATCATCAGGGATCTGAGTCACCCCAGTCACAAACTGTCCTAGCTGCTACCATCTGTAAAATGGTACCGCAGCATAAAAGCCAGCTTCTTTCACCAAGCCATCAGACTGCTTAACTCATGCTAACACATCTGTATTTCTATGTTATATTGACTACCCTGTTGTACATAATATTTATTATAAATTACTATAAATTGTTCATTGCACATTCAGACGGAGACCTAACGTAAAGGTTTTAACTCCTCATGTATATGAAGATGTAAGTAATAAGAATTCAATTCAATAATATTATACTGTTCGGCGTCTCCCTTATCTCCCTTATAAGTGACTTGCAACTCCATATAAGACAAGACTTCTGATAAGCAATTTACTGGAAACTACCACATTTTCCATAAATAGCCCTAGACGGGCCTGCCTGCATAACCAGGGTCAAAGACAAAATGAGTCAGCAGTCTTGTCAACATATTCATCTATTTTATTGCTGTTGCAACAGGGAAATCACTAATTCTATTTCATTTTACCACACAGATTTTTGATAACATATTCCTCAACCAATAAAGGCAAATTTTACCCAACCCATAAGACCATAAGAAATAGGAGCAGAATTAGACATTTGGTCTGTCAACTCTGCTCTGCTATTTGATCGTGGCTGATTTATTTTCCCTCTCAAACGCATTCTCTTGCCTTCTCCCTGTAACCTTTGACACCCTTACAAATCAAGTCCTTCCACTAAACTTACCAATTTTAAGTTATAACAACAGTCGAGGTAAAAACGCATGGAAATCAGGATCAGGAGTAGGCCATTAGATTATTTGTGTTTTCTCCCATTCAATATGGCTGACCATCCAAATTCCATTCCATTATCTCTACATTCTCCCCATGGCCCCTCATCTCTTTAGGCATTAGAATTATATCTAATCCCTATTAGAATATAAAGGTCCAAAATCCCTTATCCAAAATCCTTGGGGCCAATTGCATTTCGGAATTCAGAATTTTTCAGATTTCAGACCCCGCCCTCCCCGATACAAAATAGCACGTATGCTCAAGTCCCTTATTTAACCTGACTCAGTGCGGTGGACTTTAGGACTCGGCGGCGCACTGAACCTATGCACATCCTCCTATATATTTTAAATCATCTCTAGATTACTTATGATACCTAATAAAATGTAAATGCAATGTAAATAGTTGTTAGACTGTATAGTTTAGGGAATAATGACAAGAAGAAAGTTTATTTCCAACAAAAACATACAATAAAACATATAAATACACAGCTTCAAACGAACCAAATCAAACACGTGGTAAATGACTTATTGCAATAAATGTAGAATGTCACTGTCACTATAAAATTTCAGTAACTTGTCTTTTTGTTTATTTAAATCATACACAGTGGTAGTTCCGACACTATTTTCTTCAGTAAGAAGCCGCATAGACACACCACGATCAAGCTTCTGCAATAACTCCACTTTCTGCATTATTGATGATAGATATTTCGTTCTCTTTTTCTCATTGTTACCCATAGGGGAATCTGCAGCTCTTTTTGACATTTTCACAGTGAAATTAAACACAAAGTCAACAGTAAACACAAAATATCAGCGAACAGCAAATGCACGTGTAACCAGTATGAGCGCTGAGCCACAACTGACGTCTGGCGGCCTCTGCTAGTGCTGCCACGTCACACCTGAATGACGTCAGCTGTCGGCAAAAAAAACTTCGGTTTTTGGAGCTTCTTGGATCTCAGAATTTTGGATAAAGGATCGTGCACCTGTATTTAATCATTTTACCTCAAGTGCTAGAGAACTCCAAAGGTTCACCACTCATCTCAGTTCTAAATAATCAAGGATCTCTGCCACTGCCACAATCTCTTTTCTCCCTTCTCCGGCCAGGCGGAAGATATAAAAGTCCAAGAGCACAACCCACCAGACTCAAGAACAGCTTCTATTTCCACTGTTAAACTAGCTCTTAACCAGACTTCACATATACTAAAAGATGAACTCTTGGTCTCCCTATCTACCTTGTTGTGGCCCTTGTACTCTATCTGTTCACTTGTACTATGCTGTGTCTGTAACTGTAACACTATATTCTGATTTCTGTTTTCTTTTTAACACCTTAACATAATCATCTCTGGCATGATCTGTCTGCATGGCAGGTAAAACAAAAGCCTTGCATTATATTTCAGCATATGTGATAATAATAAAGCAATATTAAACAGACTACTTCATATCATTGGGCTGTGATTCCAGATTCTAGACTTCTCCTGTATTAGGAACATTTGATACTACCTGACCTGGTGACTTAGTTCAGTATTTTGTGTCTGTTAATCCATATTTCCAGCATATGCAGTCTCTCTTGGGTCTCCAGTTTATCATACATGACAAACCTCTCTGAGGCGACTTATGGAAATCATGAGGTAGTATGTCAGTGCTGATATTGACTAACCCTGTTACCATTTTCCAGATGATCAGCAACCACATTTTCTATTGTAATATTTTTCTCAATATAAATACCAGGCTTTAAGTTATAACAGCAGATGAGGTAAAGGAGCATAGAAATTACGATCTGTAATTCCTTCTGTACTCCCTCCCTTCTTTTTTTTATATAATTGTGACACCCCAGTCCATAGGAACTGATCCAGAATCTAAAGAATATTGGAGAATGGGTAAACCCCCAGCGATGGCTGGCTGCACTCTCCACTCTCATCCATGCCGAATCCCCCAGGAGATCACAAAAACACCAGATCACTTAGTCGGCTCAAAAATACATCCTTAAAAGGGAAATTACAGGCTGCAAATGATCACGTGCAGAAGAAGCATATTTCGAAGAAGAAGAGTATCTAGTAGTTTTGTGAGCTGTTTTGCCGATATCGCCATTGGTTGCCATTAGTATTTATGTATTTATGCATATTTCATTCCTTATCGGTATTTTAACTTCTAACTTTATTTTTATATCATTCTATATTCTTTATAATTGTTGAATGTTGTTGCATGTCGCAGTAACACACCACAGCAAGTTCCTAAAACATGTAAATATATATGGCAAATAAAATTGATCCCTGATTCTTAGGAAAGTAAAATCACTTCCTTATGCCTTCAATGTGATTGCATCTATGTGGTGGGCCCAGGACAGGTCACCTGATATGTTAGTGCCTCGGACTTTAAAGCTGCTGTCTCTCTCTACTGTTAAACCTCTACTGCAGGCTAGTGCATGGTTGCCCTCCTTCCCCATCCTGAAGTCAACAATTAGGTCTTTAGTTTTGCTCATGCTGAGCAAGAGGTTGCTGCTGCAGCTCCACTCAGCAGGTGTTCTATCAAGTTCTGTTAAGATGACTCATCAAACAACAGTGGTGTTATCAGTGAATTTGAATATGGCATTGGAGATGTGTTTAGCCATACAGAGATTAGAACAGGATGCAATAATCTCTACTGCAGCCAGTGACCTTTTCTGCACCAGTGAGGAGGAGATGTTGTTTCCAAACTTCACAGACTGATGTCAGCCGATGAGGAAGTCAAGTACCTTTTGACTTCTCCAGTGCGTTCAACACCATCCACCCTGCTCTGCTGGGGGAGAAGCTGACAGCGATGCAGGTGGATGCTTCCCTGGTGTCATGGATTCTTGATTACCTGACTGGCAGACCACAGTACGTGTGCTTGCAACACTGTGTGTCCAACAGAGTGATCAGCAGCACTGGGGCTCCACAGGGGACTGTCTTGTCTCCCTTTCTCTTCACCATTTACACCTCAGACTTCAACTACTGCACAGAGTCTTGTCATCTTCAGAAGTTTTCGGATGCCTCTGCCATAGTTGGATGCATCAGCAAGGGAGATGAGGCTGAGTACAGGGCTACGGTAGGAAACTTTGTCACATGGTGTGAGCAGAATTATCTGCAGCTTAATGTGAAAAAGACTAAGGAGCTGGTGGTGGACCTGAGGAGAGCTAAGGTACCAGTGACCCCTGTTTCTATCCAGGGGGTCAGTGTGGACATGGTGGAGGATTACAAATACCTGGGGATACGAATTGACAATAAACTGGACTGGTCAAAGAACATTGAGGCTGTCTACAAGAAGGGTCAGAGTCGTCTCTATTTCCTGAGGAGACTGAGGTCCTTTAACATCTGCCGGATGATGCTGAGGATGTTCTATGAGTCTGTGGTGACCAGTGCTATCATGTTTGCTGTTGTGTGCTGGGGCAGCAGGCTGAGGGTAGCAGACATCAACAGAATCAACAAACTCATTCGTAAGGCCAGTGATGTTGTAGGGATGGAACTGGACTCTCTCACGGTGGTGTCTGAAAAGAGGATGCTGTCTAAGTTGCATGCCATCTTGGACAATGTCTCCCATCCACTACATAATGTACTGGGTGGGCACAGGAGTACATTCAGCCAGAGACTCATTCCACCGAGATGCAACACAGAGCATCACAGGAAGTCATTCCTGCCTGTGGCCATCAAACTTTACAACTCCTCCCATGAAGGGTCAGACACCCTGAGCCAATAGGCTGGTCCTGGACTTATTTCCTGGCATGATTTACATATTACTATTTAACTATTTATGGTTTTATTACTATTTATTATTTATGGTGCAACTGTAACAAAAACCAATTTCCCTCGGGATCAATAAAGTATGACTATGACTATGACTACTGAGCGCAGGGGGAAGTTCAGAGGACCGGATCTTGAAGCTTGATGATGAGTTTGGATGGAATGGTTGTTTTGAATGCTGAGCTGTAGCCGATTAAATTATGAGTTCCTGTTGTACAGAGTGAATAGCAAGAGAAATTGTCTTGTCAGGGTGACATGGGTCATCCCTGAGGCAGGAGTTGATCTGTGCCATGGACAACCACTCAATGGTCAACGTTAAGGCAGATCACCACATTCTTCTTGAGTACCAGTGCAATAGATGCCTTTGTGATGCAAGAGGGAACACCACACTGTGAAAGTGAATGGTTGAATATGTCCAATACCATTCCAGTCAAATGGTCTGCACAGTTCTTTAGTATTCAGCCAGGTACGCTATTTAGACCAGACACCATTCATGGATTCTCCCTCTTGAAGGATACTCAGGCATTGATCTCAGAGACTGAGGTTACGGTGTCATCCAGAGATGTAGGGGCTCATATTAAAACATCCATAACGCATTGAGCTCAGCTGGGAGAGATTGGCCATTGCCACTTATGCTACCTGGTCTTGGCTTGTTGGAAGTTATATTGTCCAAGTCCTGCCACAGCTGTCGAGTGTCCATCTGTGATTCCAGTTTAGTCAGAAATTGCCCGTTTGCTCATAGTGGCCTTTTGGACTTCTTGTGACTTCAGCACATCTGAACATGATGGTTATTAGCAAGTGAACCCCAACCACTGGGGTTTCTAAGCTAGTGATAAATCAATTGCTTTGGATAATATAGAATGAAATGAGAAGAAACTCTCTGTGAGAGAAAATTTTTTTCCATTTGCTACTGTTGTTTTCCAACTTTTGTAACTATTTTTAGAAAAGCATACTTGATCTTCACTGTACTCATTTGTATTATTTTCATTGGATCTATTAAGAAGTGTCCAAATTTCATCCATCCGTCCACTATAATTTTCAAGGAAAATCTGAGTAAATACCAGGAAGTTGCCTTAAATGGTACTTATATCATGATTTCAAGTTTCCATTGTTCAGAAGTTATCAGAAATAGTCGGGAGAAGACTTTCTTATGTTTCTAAGAATTATGCTACACTTGCCCATTCACCTCCTCCCTTGCCTCCATTCAGAGCTCCAAACAATCCTTCTAGGTGAGGCAACACTTCACCTATGAATCTTTTGGGGTCATCTACTGTATCCAATGCTCCCAATGGGGACTTCTCTGCAATGGTGAGACCCAACATAGATTGAGGCACTAATTTGTCAAGCATCTTCACTTCATCTACAACAAGCAGGATTTCCAGACGGCCAACAATTATAATTCTAATCCCCATTCCCATTCCGACGCTACTGACATGATGACGCCATTCTTGGTGGAGGAGCAACATCTCATATTCCGTCTGCGTAGCCTCCAACCTGATGGCATGAACATTGATTTCTCTAACTTCCGGTAATTATTCCCCTCCCCCTTCTCTCTTCTTCCAATTCCCCACTCTGTCTCCCTTCTTACTCTTCACTTCTCCTCACCTGCTTATCATCTTCCCCGGCACCCCTCCTCCTTTTCTTCCTCCCCAATGATTCACTTCTCTCCGATCAGATGACTTCTTCTTTGGCCTTCACCTATTGCCATTTAGCTCGTACTCTTTGCCCGACCTGATCCCCACTTTATTATACTGGCTTCTTCTTCTCTAATCTTGGTGTAGGATATTGCCCTGAAATATCTTTTTAAATTAATTTTCATAGATACTGCCTGACTTGATGACTTCCTCCAGATTTTGTATGTGTATCCCGATCAGCAGTATTCCTACTCGCGAGTTAAAAGATCATCAGGAAACTTGCACTCACTGGCTACTCCTTTTACTTTTCCTCAGTCACCCATCTGTCTGAAGCCAGTACCCTGTGTGTAATCATATCAGTAAAAGTCTCATCTATGATGTTTTTGGCCCCCCCAGATGGTCCTATGTACATTCAAATCCACCTCTATTTCATTGTCAGGAGTGGTTTCTGATTACATTTCCCTCACAAATGCAGTCATCAGAGAGAATGTGAGCTCCCTGACTTGCCATGTTTTGGGTGAGGAATATTCCACTGAATTGTACTGTTTCAAAGTGCTTCAGTATCATTACGTGACCATGAAATCATCTTTCTGGTTAACTGTGGTAGACTTTCCTATTTGGTACACTGTGGCATACTTTCTGTACAATTTTCAGGCACTGCCCTGACTTTCATCCTGCCTACACAGAACAAGTACTAAGGCTGAATAGCAAAATAAAATCTACTCTTACTTCTGTCCCTTCACTGCATCAACTCCCTAATCTCACACAATTTCTGATCTATAAAGGTGTGTCACTTAACATTATATTGACCTTCCTGCTACTCCATTCTACTCTGCCACCATTATCACATCATCATCAGTGGCAAACAATGAGTATATTTGCTTTTTATTTACATCTGTTAATCAAAATCGGCCTGTATTGGACTGCCTTCATCTATTGTCCTATCCAGTTCTTACCCTAATTATGCTACGTCAACACTACGCCGGATAATTTTGAAAACAAAGCTTTTTCTCTTTGTTTTGACCCTCTGTCCACACTAAAACGGCGTTTTCATCCCCCGTAGATGGAGATTTTTCAGAAACGGTCTCCAGAGTGAATAAATCTGAAAATGCCTAATATCTGTTGTAGTGTGTACGGGGTAAACGGAGCTTTTTAAAAACCGCTGTCATGACAACACCACAACAACAAACAACAGGAATTCTGCAGATGCTGGAAATTCAAGCAACACACATCAAAGTTGCTGGTGAACGCAGCAGGCCAGGCAGCATCTGCAGGAAGAGGTGCAGTCGACGTTTCAGGCTGAGACCCTTCGTCAGGAAGCTCTTCAGAGCTCTTCCTTCAGTTAGTCCTGACGAAGGGTCTCGGCCTGAAACGTCGACTGCACCTCTTCCTGCAGATGCTGCCTGGCCTGCTGTGTTCACCAGCAACTTTGATGTGTGTTACCACAACAGCAAAGCTTTTTCTGCTAACACAAAATAATCTGCAGATGCTGTTGTCAAATGAACACTCACAATGTGCTGGAGGAACTCAGCAGGTCAGTCAGCATCAGTTGAAAAG
This sequence comes from Mobula hypostoma, assembly GCF_963921235.1. Classification (NCBI taxonomy): domain Eukaryota; kingdom Metazoa; phylum Chordata; class Chondrichthyes; order Myliobatiformes; family Myliobatidae; genus Mobula; species Mobula hypostoma. The sequence goes on along the minus strand of NC_086103.1, from coordinate 63,058,689 downwards.
ATTTAGTCGATGTTTCGGGCCGAAACCCTTCGTTTGCACCGGGGAAACGGTGTACTTGGTGCGCGTTTCTCCAGTTACAGAGTAGAAAAAATTTAAAAGGGATTGCTCTTGGCTCTCGTGCAGGAGGACCTAAAACTAAAAAAAAACAAAGACTGGAGCGTATGGAGGCAACCGACAGGGAGTTCACGGACAGTATGACCTGGCTAACGACGAACATTGAAATACTGACTAACTCTGTTGCATTAATAAAGCACCTTGTTAGATGTATAAAATATTTTTAAAATAGTCAAAAAAGCTCACTTTACAATTTAACTCTCACGCCGTTCCTACCGACTGCGCGTTCTAACAACCGTACGGCAGTGCTTGCGCAGTACCAAGCAGAAGCAGAAAAAGCATTGTTGTGGTGTTGTCATGACAGCGTTTTTAAATCTCTCCATTTACCCCGCACACACTACAACGGATATTAGGCATTTTCAGATTTATTCACGCTGGAGACCGTTTCTGAAAATCTCCGTTTTCGGGGGATGAAAATGCCGTTTTAGTGTGGACAGAGGGTCAAAACGAAGAGAAAAGGCTTCATTTTCAAAATTATCTGGCATAGTGTGGATGTAGCCATCCTCTGCTGATCCATCACTTGAGCTAGGAATCTGTGCAGCATAGTTAAGGAAAGAAATTGAGAAGAAGAATAAAATACATATCCACAAGTATTTTGTTTCCTATAAGTGACAGATATAGAAAACCTCAACAACAGCAATAATTGTTATAGTTTCTATGTTACAGAAAAAGATCCAAAGGTACCTCATGTAAGTGATGGATGGGGTGACAGATTTATGAAAATTCAGCAGCAAATGACCGGAGGTAGAGGGTAAGAAATCACTGTTACACTAATGGAAATAGGTGGTCTTGGTGATGGCATGGCTATGTGACTGTAATATCACATGGGTGTCAAATTTGACAGCAAGGTCAAAACAATTTGTTCAGCCTCAGACAGATGCCAGAAGTAATCAATGTTTAATAATTTGTGAAGAGGCTGAAGGAAATTCCCGTGGTCTTTTCTGTGGCGTTTAGAGATGGAAATAAGGAGGAGCTGAGGGCAATACAGAGGGACCTGAAAGCCAGGATCGGGGAGGCTAAAAATAAGGAGGAAGACTGAGTGGAAACTTCAGCAGAACAACATGAGAGAGGTCTGGAGTGGGATGAGGACCATCATTGGATTCCGGCAAACTAGTGTAGCCCCCCCCGGCCACCCCCAGGGTTGCTCGGCTCGCTGTCGTCTAGGGAAACAGCCTCGGCCCTGCCAAACTGGATAATTCATTTGTGTGGATGCTGTGTGATGTACCCCACCCCACCGAGATAACAGACAATACACCAGATGCAATTAAATGATTTACAGTTTATAGATATTACTGGAACTATATAATTAAGAGAGAATAAAATATAAAAGGAAAATAAAAGGCGCCACACTTATCAAAGTTCAATCTCTTCGTGCACAAAAACCATTGGAGCTCAAGGACCTTCTTTTTCACCCTGCGACCCCTCGGACCACCTCGACTGGCTGCCTGGGACCAACAGCGGTGGTCGACCAGACGCTCCACACAAGTCTGTCTCCGTCTCCTTGCCGAATGCCCTCCTCGGGGTCCGACCCCGTTAGCGGACATCACAGCACCTCGTCCATCCTCTGTCTCGCTCTCCCGCCTTCTGCCCCAAAACCTCGCACATACCGTATCTTCAAATAAACCAAAAACGTAACAACTATCCCAATTGGTTAATAACATATTTCTTATCACACTCTAAACCAAAACAAGCTACTAGTGCAAACTTTCTCAGCGTTTAACACAACAAAGCCGCATTCCCCAGATTAACATAACAAAGAGGTCATTTTAATTAGCCTCTGCAGTAACATTAAAGTCGAAACCCACTTACACTAGCAACAGAGGAGCTGAAGGCAGTGTGGACAGGGCCAATGAACTTAACCTGTTCTTTAACAGATTTGACATTGTGGCCCCTGCCCATCCCCCGCATGAGCCATCTGTTGTCGGCCCCCAACCAACACATATTCTACTCTCCCCTCCTATCCCTCCTCACAGTCCCCCACCATGCTCTCATGATATACCCCTTCCCCACACGAAACCACCACGTTGGGCTTCACAGCTGAACAGGTGAGAAGACAGCTGAAACGTCTCAACCCAAGCAAGGCTGCAGGACCGGATGGTGTCAGTACCAGAATGCTCAAAGCCTGTGCCCGTCAGCTATGTAGAGTACTTTGCCATGTATTCAACCTGAGCCTGAGGCTTCGGAGGGTTCCTGTACTATGGAAGACATCCTGGCTCGTCCCTGTGCTGAAGACGCCGCACCCCAGCGGCCTCAATGACTACAGACTGGTGGCATTGACCTCCCACATCATGAAGACCCTGGAGAGACTTGTTCTGGAGCTGCTCCGGCCTCTGGTCAGGCCACACTTAGATCCCCTCCAGTTCGTCTACCAGCCCCGACTAGGAGTTGAGGATGCCATCGTCTACCTGCTGAACCGTGTCTACACCCACCTGGACAAGCCAGCAAGCACTGTGAGGGTCATGTTTTTTGACTTTCTCCAGTGCGTTTAACACCATCCGTCCTGCTCTGCTGGGGGAGAAGCTGACAGCGATGCAGGTGGATGCTTCCCTGGTATCATAGATTCTTGATTACCTGACTGGCAGACCACAGTACGTGTGCTTGCAACACTGTGTGTCCGACAGAGTGATCAGTAGCACTGGGGCTCCACAGGGGACTGTCTTGTCTCCCTTTCTCTTCACCATTCACACCTCGGACTTCAACTACTGCACAGAGTCTTGTCATCTTCAGATGGTTTCTGATGACTCTACCATCGTTGGATGCATCAGCAAGGGAGACGAGGCTGAGTACAGGGCTACGTTAGGAAACTTTGTCACATGGTGTGAGCAGAATTATCTGCAGCTTAATGTGAAAAAGACTAAGGAGCTGGTGGTGGACCTGAGGAGGGTTAAGGCACCGGTGACCCCTGTTTCCATCCAGGGGGTCAGTGTGGACATGGTGGAGGATTACAAATACCTGGGGATACGAATTGACAATAAACTGGACTGGTCAAAGAACACTGAGGCTGTCTACAAGAAGGGTCAGAGCTGTCTCTATTTCCTGAGGAGTCTGAGGTCCTTTAACGTCTGCCGGACGATGCTGAGAATGTTCTACGATTCTGTGGTGGCCAGTGCTATCATGTTTGCTGTTGTGTGCTGGGGCAGCAGGCTGAGGGTAGCAGACACCAACAGAATCAACAAACTCATTCATAAGGCCAGTGATGTTGTGGGGATGGAACTGGACTCTCTCACGGTGGTGTCTGAAAAGAGGATGCTGTCTAAGTTGCATGCCATCTTGGTCAATGTCTCCCATCCACTACATAATGTACTGGGTGGGCACAGGAGTACATTCAGCCAGAGACTCATTCCACCGAAATGTAGCACAGAGCATCATAGGAAGCCATTCCTGCCTGTGACCATCAAACTTTACAACTCCTCCCTTGGATGGTCAGACACCCTGAGCCAATAGGCTGGTCCTGGACTTATTTCATAATTTACTGGCATAATTTACATATTACTATTTAACTATTTATGGTTCTATTACTATTTATCACTTATGGTGCAACTGTATCGAAAACCAATTTCCCCTGGGAAATACTTTATTTCCCCTGGGATCAATAAAGTATGACTACGACTATGACTATGACTATGACTATTTCAATACTTCGTTTAAGGAAATTTCCGTTTCCTTAAATATCTTAGAAGAAAAATCTTCTTCTAAGGCAGTCCCTCTGGAGAAAGGGTACAGTTCAGCATTCAACATCATAGTTCGAGTCAGGCTCGACAAGAAGCTGAGAGACCTTATCCTTGACCCTGGCTTGTGCAGCTGGATCCTGGACTTCCTGTCAGATCACCGGCAGGTGGTAAGAGTGGGCTCCCTCAACTCCAGCCCTCTGAGTCTCTACCCACTCACGGGGAAGCCCTGAGGGGAAAATCCAGAGCTGGAGCCCCTACATTAAGTTTAAACCCTGATTGGCAACTTCTGAGATGCTGCTGGCATCAATCTGCATCAGTCTCTGCCATTCCTTTGGGTTCATCAAATACATGGAGAGGGGGAGCTTGCTACATGGGCAAGATCTTACTCTCCTTATCGTACTGAATGATAGAAACACCGAAGCCCTGAAGACCTGCAGCAAAAGCATTGACCCCCCCCCCACACGTGCCTGCAGAAGCAGCAACACCCCCACCTGTCGCACCATGCAAGCAACAGCAGAAGTCCCTCAAAGAAACCTTGATCCAGAGTCCATCAAATCTACAGTCCACAAACCAGCACTGTGAGGGCAAGAGGTTGCTCCTGCAACTACGAGAGCGGAGACCAAGAACTTACTGCTCTGACGTTATAACCTTCTACATTGCTTTTCCAAGCTCCCCTTCCCCCCCATCTCGAGGACTGACAGACTCTCACTCTCCATCAAAAGAGAGAGAGAGGGATCTATTAAGTAGAGGGGCCTACCTTCGACAGCAGCTGGCGATTAGCAAACACATCACCTGTTGTCTCTGTCTTCCAGTCTCAATGTCTGCCACGATGCAACAGTCAGCGACATTGGTGAGGAACCAAGTCATCCATAGGGCCATTCCCTGACTTCTGACCTCCCAGTCCCAACAGTGCACGTCTTCCAAGCCATTCCTGGAGATAGTGAAGCACTAGGCCACACAATTGGACCAAAAACCCACTGCTTGTGAAGAACCATAGGTTGAACTGAAAATTATGAACTCCAACAGAACCACAACCACTCTTGAAAAGAGAAGAAAGACATAAGAAAAGAAAATTAAGCTGTTTCATGGATGGACTGGAAGAAGTTGCCTTGGTCTACAAAATCCACTGGTGCTATATTTCCCCACTCCTCCTTCTATTCAGGGACTACCAAATGCTACCAAAACTATCTCCACAAAGTCCTCCAGATCACTGGAAGGAGAAGTAAATCAATGTTAGTGTTCATTCATTATCAGAAACTATGATAAACCTGAGCCATGGAGGAGGCACAAATGGCGCTGATGTTAAATTTGCAAGGACATCACAAGGAGGAGCAGGTAGAAAAAATGAAGAGGGCCAAGGTTATGTACCCTGGGGGACTGCAACTATAGATATACAGGAGTGGGAACAGAAACCAGTCTTGTCTGACTCTTTGACACTGTGAGAGAAGGGAATCAGAAAAAGGCATTTTTATTTGGCTGGGCAACAAATGAAACGATGAAAGTGGATAGCCTGATTAACCCCACAGATTAATCAAAGGGCAATGAATTCACAAATCTAAATGCACAATGTTAAAGTTATGGAAAGATTTACTGAACAAAATAGTCAGGAAAAGAACTGGGTGTACTGTATTTGATTTTAGAATTTCTAATTTCTGTAGTTGAAGCTCATCTTCCAGGACAAACCTTATTTAAAAATCATTGATGTGTAAACATGTTAGTGGCTTAAACTTTTCTGAACTTTCCCTCCAGGCTTAAGTTTATTAGAGTGATTTGTAAAATAAATGACGCTGACAAAATACAATTTGGAAGGAGATTTCCTAAGGTGACTTTGGCTCCTGAATGCCTGTGATAACTTTGGATCCTTGTCACATTTCAAGTTGATCTGACATTTCAAAACTGGGTCTGCGTGGGCTGACTTCACAGGCATTGTGGACATGTCAGGAATTTGCTTCAGTAAGTAAGAATTTCCATTGTTACAGAAAGTCACTAGTAAACATTCCACTCTAACAATGCCTGGTTTTATTTGCAGAGCCATTACAGTATAGATACACGTTTGTCCATTTTATGTCCTTTCAATCAAAATCTTTAACCCCAAGGCACAAACCTGGGGAGGTTACGCGTGCTCTATTAACAGCAGTTTAAGATCTCATAGTGTGTGACATGATTTCACTGCTCCCTAATAAAATTATTTATCTCTGCATTCATCATGTTAAATCCTTTGGAAGCTTCAAAGGCAAACTGAAGGAAATTAATCTTTGGTTTCTAGCACCAACATAAGTGACATGCATAGGGAACATCAAGTATTAGGAACTCACATTTAGAGAAAAGGAAAGAACAGATTTTTGGTTTCACAGACTGCATCCGATTTGAGCAAAACACTCACTTTTGAAGAAAAGATGAAAGCAGCACACATGTGTAATTGTGAAGATGATGAAATTTTCTATAATTCCTATTTAACCAGTTAATGAACTACTGAGAACAAGAGGAGAATGTCATAAAGCTCAGACTTAAATGCAACAGTTTGACATTTGTGTGTCAGCTAATGCCTCAATTGCATGAAAGGCAATTTGAGAATGTGTGCTCAACATGCTGTATGGTAGTTGGTATACTTCATTTGATGGTATCTCTTACTGTGTTGTATTTAGTAAATGCTGCAGCAAAGTTAGCTGTGTTTGGATAAAGACAATTGGAGAGCTCTTAACAGATTTGAACTCATGCATTCTTTATCTGCATATGCTGGCTGACAAATTTGAAAGGGGATATTTAACCAACATCCTGTGTTTGCTACTTTTGTTCTTGAAATCTCTGATAAGACAACAGGAAGGACAAACTATCTACCAACAGCTTTTATAAACCTACTGATTCCCACAGCTATCTTAACTAGATTTCTTTCCGCCCTATCTGCGGTAAACATGCCACTTCCTTTCCTCAGTTCCTTTGTCTCTGCTGCATCTGTTCCCAGGATGAGGCTTTGCTTTCCAAAACATCAGAGATGTCTTCTTCAAAGAATGGGACTTCTCATCCTCCACCATGGATGCTGCCCTCACCCGCATCTCCTCCATTTCCTGACAAATAAATAACTAAACAAGGAAACCATAAAAATACGAAAACTTCACATACAATTCACTTCTAACCTACACAATTCACATTTTGCAATATTTACAACAACTAAGTGGCAGGTCAGCAGCTGAGTAGCAGCACATAAAAATTCCTTCTTTACAATGAAAATATCCTTCCTACTACATTGGTAGAGTTTGTTCACTCTCATAATTCAGTCGGCAGTTCAGATGGGGAAGTTGAGGAGGGTAACTCAGGAAGGAGAGGCTGACATCACAGCCCAATTTGGACGAGTCCATTCAGTGTTTGGAAAACATATCACGCCTATTGTCATCCTACCATCCTCCCCTCTGTGCAATAGGGCTCTCACCAATTATCAGCCTATTGACCTCCCCTTCGTGTAATACAGCATTCACCAATTAGCAGCCTACCATCGTCCCCTCTGTGCAATACAGCACTCACCAATTATCAGCCTACCATCCTCGCCTCTCCACAATACAAGATTCACCAATTATCAGACTCCTGTCCTCCCCTCCGTGCAATACAGAGCTCCCCATCAGCCTGCTGTGTTCCCCTCTATGCAATATAACATTCACCAATTATCAGCCTACCATCCTCCCTTCCGTGCAATACAGTGCACCCCATCAGCCTGCTGTGTTCCCCTCTATGTAATATAACATTCACCAATTATCAGCCTACCATCCTCCCTTCCATGCATTATGGCACTCACCAGTTATCAATGGCCTCCCTATCTCACGTCAGAAACTGAGAGTGGACTCAAGCAAATAAACTCGGCCCTACTACACACTGCCATACTGAGCTGAAAGACCTCTAACGAGATTGCTCATAGAGCTGCCTGGTCACTGCCCATCACTACAAGCATTAGCATTGCACAATGGCGTGAAGTTCGAAAGATGATGTTTTTTAAAATCACGATCTCTTGCGGATTCTCTGGCGACCTCTCATGGAACCCCGGTTGAGAAATTCTGACCTACTGTATCCAGTGCTCCCAATGCAGCCTCCTCTGTATTGGTGAAACCTGACATAAATTGGGGGACTGCTTCATTGAGCACTTCTGCTGCATCTGCTAAAAGCTGAATTTCTTGGTGGCCAACCAATTTAATGCCGATTCCCATTCCTGTTCCCCCATGTCAGTTCATGGCCTCCTCTTGCTATGATGTGGCCACTCTCAGGGTGGAGGAGCAACATCTCATATTCCGTCCAATTAGCCTCCAACCTGATGGCATGAACATTGATTTCTCTTTTTGGTAATTTTTTTTCTTTTTTTTCCTTTTCCCCTCCACTTCCTCTTCTTCTAGTCCCCACTGTGGCCTCCTACCTCTTCTCCTCACCTGGCCATCACCTCCCCCTGGTGCCCCCTTCATTTTTCTCCTTTGATCTACTCTCCTCTCTTATCAGATTATTTTTTTTTCCAGCCTTAACCTTTCCCACCCACCTTGCTTCATCTATCATCTTATCGCTTGACCTCCTTTGTTACTCCCCCTCCATCTTTTTATTCTGGGGTATTCCTCCTTTTTTTCCAGTCCGGATGAAGAGTCTCAGCCTGAAATGTTGACTGTTTGTTCATTTCCATAGATGCTGCCTGATCTGCTGAGGTCCTTAGCCATTTTATGTGTGTTGCTCTGGATTTCCAGCATCTGTAGAATCTCTTGTGTTTACGACTCACTTGATGATTGTTCCATTTATAATTTGTTATGGAAAGAAACCTGATTTCAGAATAAAAAGGAAAACATAACTTCATTGATTTTTCCTGGATCACTGTCCTGTAGAGCAGTGAGGATAAAAACTGCTTGTAAACAAAGAATAGGTGAGACATTCTGATACAGACATATAAGGTGGACAAAGAACTCTCTGAATGAATTTTCATCGAAGTGATTAGGGGAAGAGAAAGCAGTAAAGAAATTCAACATAAATTCAATTGGAATTTTCATGTGGAATTCAGTAAGACAACTCCTCCCCCTCCTGTCTTCTCCCATCATTCTGGATCTCCCCCTCCCCCTCCTACTTTCAAATCTCTTACTAACTCTTCCTTCAGTTAGTCCTGACGAAGGGTCTCAGCCTGAAACGTCGATTGTACCTCTTCCTAGAGATGCTGCCTGGCCTGCTGTGTTCACCAGCAACTTTGATGTGTGTTGCTTGAATTTCCAGCATCTGCAGAATTCCTGTTGTTTGTAAGACGACACTTCTCTTTGGTGGAGAGGACAGCCCAGAATGGAGGAAGTTATAATTACTCGCTTTAGACTGGGCCATAGTGATTTAAATGCCAGACTGTTTAAGCAGTACGTCAGGTGAATGTAGACAGTACCAACTTCCAGAGACAGTCTCACATGTGTTACTGGAATGTAGGGCATATGAGTGGGAAGGATAGTAGACCCTGGAGAACTATACTGTTACTTTTGATAATTTGGTGGGGTATGGGCAAGAAACATGCAAGGACCATAGCAAGTATTTAAATTCATGAAACTTGTTGGGTTGTTTAATACAATTTAAGTTAATAGTGTTGGGTGTTTATATATTTAATTATTTAATCATTATTATAACAAATTAAAAACATTTTTTCTCAGTGCATGCTGGTAAAACCTGAGGTGTGGGCATAGCCAAGCATGCTCATTTCTCAATTGCTAGCAACCTTCAGACTATCCAGATGGTTATTCAGGATTGTCCTATCTGTAATAACAGATTGGTTATAATGTAACCTGTGGAATTCTGATTCTAAAACTGAATCAAGCTATATTTAATAGTAAGGCATGATTCATTTTATGAGTCTGTATTTTAAAGCCAGATTTTGATGAATGATGTTTGCCAGTTGAGTCTGTCTGTGTAGGTAATCAGATGAAGTTAAACTGTTACAAGATCCTGTAATTTGTAGGATTGTTTCTGGTTTCTCTTGCCATTTTCTACATTTATCATCTTGAATTTGTTGGTCTTTTATTATTTATTTTTGATTTTTTTTGGGTTAACCACCTGGACCTGTATTGCCTCAAGAAACCCCTCTGTTTCTGGAAAGAGATCGCCAACTCTGAGCAAGGTGTTCAACGCTTCCTTGTCAATATCTAGTCTGCTCAGATTGAGGGGATGTCTTCCATGCAGGGTCATGCTCTTCCATTGGTTAACTTTCTCTTCAATAGTGGTAATGTCTTTCTGGGTTGTGCTGTCATTTAAGTTTAGTGGTGTACACTTCTTATCAGAACCGCATATGCTTGCATGGAGTGCTGAATCCTGTTTTCGTTGATGAAAATATATCCTTAAGAGTTTTATCTGACAGTTGGGTAGATTTTTAAATATCTTATTCCTCTTCCCCTTTTCTGCCCTAGGTTAGCACATCTGTGTGTATATAATATTTTCTGAAAGCTATCACTTCTTTTCTTATTTTTCTTCATAAATTTTCCAGATCGGTTTCAGACCAAGATATTATCCCAAAAGGATATGTTACTATAGGTACAGCAAAAGTATTTATTGCCTTTGTTATATTTTTTCTGTCAAGCTCTGGCAGATTTCCTTAAGCTTTGAAGTAAATTCTATCAAAAGTGTTTCCTTCATCACATCATGATCTATTTTCCTTGCTTGTTGATATCCCAGAAACTTAAATGTTTCTTTTTTTTTGCGTGTGAGTCCGTGCGTGTGTGTCTGCGTGTCCCTGCGTGCCTCACACGGGCATTTTTCGCAGTATTTTCCCTTTGTTTTACGAGGTCGAGTTGCGATCTTGACACTCAACCCAGCACGGATGGAAAGCGTACTCGGGGGTGGACCTGACTACTTTTGAACTCGGGAGCCTCCGCTCCCGGGGCTGGCACTGACGTCGTTGCACCACCAGCCAGCCCAGAAAACTTAAATGTTTCATAGTCATCCATCGGTTGTATTGTATTCTGCTGCTCTGCTTTGTATTCTATTAGCTCTATTGCACCTTTCTTTGTTTTAATGTTCTGCATTTATCCAGTCAAAAGTTCGTGTTTATATCTTTCAAAAATAGTTCTAAAATTTGAATTAATTGCTTTAGTTTTACTGATGAAGGAGCATATAATTTCAAATCATCCATGTATAAAAGGTGTGTTAATGTATAATTCATTTCATTGATTCTGATTTGATACCCAATTTTCGCCCGATACAGAAAAATAGAGAGCAGTTTTACAGCTAGACAGAACCGTAGTGGACCTAGAGTCGCCTTGGAAAATGCCTCGCTTTATTTTGATAATGGTGGTTGTTCTTTTTTGCAAGTTAATAGACAGTGTGATACAATATGACAATGCTTCATCAGATATTGCAGGAATTTCACAAGTATTGAATGTAGTTTATATATATTAAGAACTTCTTTTAACCACAACTGTGGGACAGAGTCAAATGCCTTATGGCAGTCAATATAGCAACATGAAAGATTTCTGCTTTTCCGCCTAGCTTGATTTAGAATTACAGAATTTATTATCAGTTGTTCTTTACATCCTTTCATACCCTTACAACATCCTTACTGTTCTTCAGTAAATATGTTGTTATCTACCTGAGTGGTGATTAGTTGTGAGATAAATGATGTTACAATTTTATACGTATATAGTTTGTAAACAAGTAAGAGGATGATATTTTGATGGATATTTTGTGACTTCCCCTTTAGGTAAAAGATATATTTTACCTTCTGTCAAAAATACAGGCATGTTTTCAGAATTTTTACAAAAATTGTTGATATGTATGAGGGGTGATTGATAAGTTCGAGGCCTAAGGTAGAAGGAGTCAATTTTAGAAAAACCAGCACTCTTGTTTTTCATCATAGTCCCCTCCTACATTTACACACTTAGTCTAGTGGTTGTGGAGCATACGGATCCCTTCTTTGTAGAAGTCGGTATCTCGGACCTCCAGAAAGTGGTCCACAGCAGGGGTGAGTGATAAGTTCATGGCCCAAGGTAGAAGGAAATGAGTTATTAACTTCAAACTTTCTGCATAATCACTCAAAGAGTTGAACTGCACGTGCATGTAACGAGAGCTGTATAACTCATCTCCTGCTACTGTATGCTCCATGACCGCTGGATTAAGTGTGCAAATGTAGGAGGGGACTATGTTGAAAAATAAATGTGCTAGGTTTTCTAAAATTGACTCCTTCTACCTTAGGCCACAAACAGATGAAGGCAAGTAAATTTTTTATACCAACAATTATAAATATTATCACTGCCAGTACTTCTCCAGTTGTGGGTATTTTTTATAACCCCTTTCAGCATATCTATTGTAGCTTCAGGAATTTGCATTTCTTCAACCGTATGTGTTTATTCTTTTCCCCCCCTAGTCCAGCTTGCTTCTTGATTGTGGGTCACCCTGTCTGACCAGATATTAGACCAAAAGCCAAAAGTCTCTGTGTTTGTTGGTAAATCTGTTGTAAGGTTGGTGGCATTTTGGTGCATTGAATTTAGTTTCAATGTCCTGTATTAACATTTTTCATTGTTTATGAACTGATAATTCTGTTTGCTTTGTCTGGTACATTTCATTTATCTATTTAGTCTGGTTTTGTATGCACAATGCTTTCATTTTAGTGTATTATTATTGTTTTTTTTTCTCTCCTCAAGTTGGTAAAACCCAAGGTACGGGCATAGGCAAGCATGCTCATTTGTCAATTACTAGGAACTTTCAGACTATTCTAGTGGTGTTTAGAATTGTGACTTTCTGAAGATTTACATAGATTTATTGTGTAGCCCTAATTGTTTAATACTATTGTGTAGTGCCTTTTGGACTGTACCTCCTTTAACCTCAGGATTCTGCAGAGAGTGGTGCGGACAGCCCAGCACATCTGTAGTTGCAAATTTCCCATGATTTAAGACATTTACAAAGATAGGTGTGAGAAAAGGGCCTGAAGGATCATTGGGTACCTGAGTCACCCAAACCACAATCTATTTCAGCTGCTACCTTCTGGGAAAAGGTACCGCAGCATAAAAGCCAGGACCAACAGTCTCCGGGACAGCTTCTTCCACTAGTGTTACAGTGAGCGAATGAAGCGAATCCAAGTGCAGGACACAGGCACAGAAATTGAGTTAGGATGCTTATGCGGATGTGAACATTGAACAGCAAACAGGAAAGATCTTGACATGGAGCTTTGACACAGAGAGACGGAGTTTCATAGGCAAACCTTGAAACTGGAGCAAAACTTAGAACGCACAGTCCTCAGCGACCGGGAAACTTAATTACCACACAGGCAAAACTAACGATCTGGCGACTAGTGGTTGTAATGCCGGGGTTCTTATACTGCAGGTCTTGATGGAAACCAGGTGTGCCGTCATCAAAGAGAATTAGAAGCAAATGGGAAATTAGCGGTCGGAACCGTGGCACAATCAAAGGAAATTAGGACAAAGATAGGGAATTAACGATTGGGACCGTGACAACCAGGCCATCAGACTTATTAATTCACGCTGATTTGGGTGTATTTCTATGTTACATTGACTGTTCTATTTATTATAAATTGCTATGATTGCACATTGCACATTTTGACAGAGACATAATGTAAAGATTTTCACTCCTCATGTTATGTGAAGGATGTAAGAAATAAAGTGAATTCAATTCAATGACACCAGTTGTAGATATTACTTTAAGGTCCGTCCATCGTCATCGATAAAGACCTTGACACCACAAGTACTTTTTACGAGGTCGAGTTACAAGCTTGACGCTCAATCCAGCACAGATGGAGAGCATGCAAGGGAGCCGGCCAGGTTCGAACTTGGGACCTCTCACCCCGAAGTCCAGCGCTGATGCCACTACGCCACCAGCTGGCTTATTATGATGGTGTCAAGACTAGCGCTTGATTTGGAATTAAGTGAGGGAGAGTTGCGCAGTATCAGCCTTACTCTCTCTTCCCAATTCCCATCTGGATCCAGTGGCAAGACAAGAGTCAAGATGGCTGGAGATGGGACTAGGCGCAGTGGATGACCAGGACGTCTTCTGTGTGTTGTCGTGCTCTACGCGTTCCATGACACTTGCAGAGATCACCTTCTTGACCGTTGGACCTTCCATTGGTCTCGTCCACTCAATCCGCCGGAGTCTGTCTTCACATGCTGGGATAGGCAACTCCCCATTTCACCGAGGGTTTGAGACCCGTCGGCTACCCTCACCTGGTTTAGCCGGCTTGTCGAAGCCGTTGCCCGGGGTGTGGCCGCTGTCACATGCAACAGCTACGGGGAGCCACAGGTGAGAGCTGAGTGCCAGGTGGGGACCAAAGGTGGACAAACCGCCTGAAAAAGATGTGACATGTTCCCCCACCAGAGATGCTACCCCTCCCTGACACCCCATACACCCCATAGATATTACTATTGGGACAGTCTATACCTTGTTCATATTCCAAAGTCTTTCAATTTCATCTTTTAATTCAGCATATTTCTGGTGTTTTTCAGTTTTTTGTCAGTTATGTATGTTTGGAATGGCTATATCTATTAAATAAGTTGTTCTTGCTTGTTTATCCTGTATTACTATATCTGGACAGTTATTATGGATTGACCTATCTGTAATTACCGATCAGTCATCATAGAATTTGTGAGATTCTGACTCTAAAACTGGATCAGGCTTGTATTTATAGTAAGGCATGATTTCATTGATGAGTTTGTATTTTAAAGCAAAATTTTGATGAATGATGTTTGCCATTTGATTGTGCCTGTGTAAGTAATCAGATTGAGGCTACGTCCACACTAGACTGGGTAATTTTGAAAACGCTGGTTTCGCTTAAAAATGATAGGCGTCCACACCAGGCGTTTTTGAAAATACCTCCGTCTACATTAAAACGGGTATTTGGGCGAATCTCCTCCTACTGGGTATGTGCGGGACACATCTACAGAAAACAGGCGAAGAGGGAACGGTATACTTGGTGCGCGTTTGTCCAGTTACACACTAGAAAAAATTAAAAGGAAATTGCCAAACGATGGGCAGCTGTTGGCTCTCGTGCAGGTGGACTTAAAACTAAAAAAAACAAATACTGGAGCGTATGGAGGCAACCGACAGGGAGTTCACGGACAGTATGACTCGGCTGACAACGAACATTGAAAAACTGACTAACTCTGTTGCAGAGGGATTTACAATGATGAGGAATATGATGGCTCCCCCCCAGTACTTTTCACCGCCACAATACCAGCTTCACAGCCACTACAATACCTACACATACGGACACACAGACCCCGGGTGGCCCCACCAACACCTTCTCCACTCCCACAGAGGGGTCACCCTGGAAACATTTCCTACAGCCATAGTCTCTTCACCGATGAAAGGGACGAAAGATTTTTTAAAACCTCTGGTTACCCCGTAAACACTACAACGCCCAACTGGCGTTTTCAGATTTAAACACTCTGGAGAGTGTTTTAGAAAAGCTCCATTTTCGGGGGAGGAAAACGCCATTTCAGTGTGGACGGAGGGTCAAAACGAAGAGAAAAAGCTTCGGTTACGGATTTATCTGGTCTAGTGTAGACGTAGCCTGAGTTAAGCCACTTAAGCCTTCAAGTAAATTCTGTCAAAAGTGTCTCCTTTATTGCACTATAATCTTTTTCTTTCCTTGATTACATCCCAGATACCTATACGTTTCATATTCATCCATCAGTTGTATTGTATCCTGCTGCTCTGTTTTGTATTCTGTTAACTCTATTGTATCTTTCTTTATGTTTAATGTTCTGCACTTATCCAGTCCAAAGTTCATGTTTATATCTTTCAAAGATAGTTCTATTATTTGAATTGATTGCTTCAGCTTAACTGATGAAGGGGCACATAATTTCAAATCATCCATGTATAAAAGGTATGTGAAGGTATAGGTCATTTCATTGTTTCTGATTGCTACCCAACTTTCATCTGGGTTTAAAGCTAGAGAGAACCATAGTGGACTTCGAGAGTCACCTTGGAAAATGCCTAGGTTTATTTTGATAATGGCGGTTGCTCTTTTTTGCAAGTTAATAGATAGGGTGATAACAGTATGACAATGCTTAGTCAGATGTTGCAGGAATTTCTCAAATATTGAGTGTAGTTTTTATATATTAAGAACTTCTTTTAACCACAACTGTGGTACAGTGTCAAATGTCTTATGGCAGTCAATATAGCAACATGAAAGATTTCTGCTTTTCCGCCTAGTTTGACTTAGAATTACGGAATCTATTATCAGTTGTTCTTTACATCCTTTCATACCCTTGTGGCATCCTTTCTACTCTTCTGTAAATTTTTTGTTATCTACTTGAGTGGTGATTAGTTGTGAGATAAATGACGTTACAATTTTATATATAGTTTGTAAGCAAGTAAAAGGACAATGTTTTGATGGATATTTTGTGATTTTTTTTCCCTTTAAGTAAAAGATATGTTTTACCTTCAGTTTAAAAAAAAATCAGGCACTTTTTCAGGACTTTTAAAGAAAAGTTTTGAAATGCATTATGAGGTAAGTAAATTTTTATACCAACAGTTATGAATACTGTCAGAATGCAAGCTATATTCAAAAGTAGTGGGAAGGGTGAAGAAAATGTATTGGAAAATATACTGTGAAAGCATCGGGAAAAAGATCCAGGTAGGCATCATACAGGGTACGATACAAAAAATGGGGGCTGTTTGGAAGCTTGGGGCATTACTGCTTTTATGTGGTGGGAGAAGGTTGTAGTTAACTCTGAAAAAGCAGAGTTATTTGCACAGGTAATGTCAGTTACATAATTTGTTCAATTTAAGTAAAGAAGAGAGGACATATAGAGAAACTGTTTTGGCAAACAATCCTCAGATTGCTGAGAAAAATGCATGTTCCAGTTCCTGCTTGGGTGTTGAATTTACATCGCCTGAACTCAAAAGGGCTATTAATGGTGCTGGTCAGACATCACCTGGAGAAGATGGTATTTGTTATCATATGTTTACATGGTTTTCATATATGAAACTTGTGTTGGTTTTGAAATTCTTTAATACAATAAGGATTGAAAGGAAACTTCCTGCTTCCTGGAAATTAGTGGTTGTTATCCCTATATTGAAACCTGATAAGGATCAGTCAGATCCTTCCACTTATAGACCTATTTCGCCAACTTCAAGTGTATGTAAGATAATGGAACAAATAGTTATAGCAAAGTTTTCTTATTTTGTAGAACATAGTGGAAAACTAGCTGTATAGCAGTCTGGATTTCAAAAAGGAGAGTGACCATGGATTTAGTGTTATGTTTGAAATCTAATATTTGTAAAGTCCAAGTTAATAAAGTTTACTTTGATGTAGAGAAAGCTTATGATAAGTTATAGACATAAAGATTGCTGCTTAAACTGGAAAAGATGGGAAAAGGTTCTAGAATGTTCAATTGGATTGCGAGGTATGAGATAGAGAATGGGACTCCACAGGGGAGTGTGTAGCTTACTTCTTTTTAATATCATGATTAATGGTATTTTCTTAAATGTTAGCTCAGAAATTTCCATATCATTATATGCAAATGATGGTGTAGTGTGGAAGAGAGGCAGAAATATAAATTATATAGTTAGGAAAATGTAGGCAGCTATTAACAAAGTAGAGGAATGGGAACATTCATGGGGCTTTGTTTTCTGTCGCAAAGACCCAAGTTATTTGTTTTTTTTCTGAAAGGAATATTTCAACCACAATTGATCTCAAGTTATATGTTAAATCTCTTAAACAAGAGTCAGTAGTAAACTTTTTAGGTACGTGGATGGACACAAAGGTAACATGGAAGGTGCATGTGAATAAAATTCTACAGAAGTGTTAAAAAAAACCTGTTACGTGTTCAGGTGCTTAGTTAGCAATGATTGGTGTGCAAGTAGGAGATCATTTAGACAAATGTATAATGTGTTATCAAGAACTGTATGATTATGGATGTGATGCTTGTGGCTCAGCCTCACCAGTGGTCTCAAATCCCCTAAATAAAGTTCACGCTCAAGCATTGAGATTATGTTCTGGTGCTGTCAAATCATCCCCATTTTCAGCCTTACTTGTAGAAATGGGTGAAGTACCTTTACATCTATGCAGGTTATGGTTAGCAATGGTTTATTGGATTAGCATAAAGTTGGTCATCCAATATTGGCAACGTTAGAAGAATGTTGGGAGCACTGTATTTGTAAGGTCTTCAGTTTTGAGTGGATGGGTAATGTATGGGCACAAAATCTTGGGTTGTTTAATGTGGATTATAACCCCTGTGTACCCCTTTCTGTCACTCCTCCATGCTTTTTCCCTTTGCCTGTGGTTAATTTTGATCTTCAGGAAAAAATCATGATGAGCAGTGATTATTTATCAGTGGCACAGGAAGTTCAGCAATATATGCAAGGCAAATACTATAAATGCTTGTATATCTGCATAGACAGTTCAAATGATCCTGTGATGGGTCAAACAGATGTTTCTGTTTATGTTCCAAAGTTTCAGGTGACTATTTAGAAAATATTATCAAAGTATCAGTATTCACTTCTGAGATGTTTGCTATCAGTTTAGCCTTGGATTGGGTCGAAGAAGTACATCATTATTATGTTCTTCTGTGCTTTGATTCACTATTGATCTTGACATCTATAAAATACAGGGACTTTAAACTGCAGGCCAGGTATTCTTGTGAAATTGGATGATGTCTGATGAGGCTGCAGGCTCTAGACCTGTCTGTACATTTCATGTGAGTTCCTATGAAAGCTGTTATTAAAAAGTCCATTTGATCACTCTGACAACAATGTTGGGATAAGAAAAAGAAAGAATGGCATTTATATAAAATTCCAAGGATGGTGGGAACCAAACTGGCAAAGGAGAGGAAGCTATACTTATACATTTATGTATTGGACATACTAAGTTGAATAATTCCCTGGCAGCATCGATGGAAAAGAGTAAACACTATACGTTTTGGACCGAGACCCTTCACCAGGGCTAGGAAAAAAGATGAGGTTCGAGCAAGAAGGTGGGGGGGGGTGGGGGCGGAGAATGGAGAACAAGGTGGTAGGTGATCGGTGAAACTGGGAGAGGGGGAGGGGTGAAGTAAAGAGGTGGGAAGATGATAGGTAGAAGAGATAAAGGGCTGCAGAAGGAGGAATCTGACAAGAGAGGGTAGAAGACTATGGAAGAAAGGGAAGGGAAAGGAGGTGATGGGAAGATAAGAAGATAAGGTGAGAGAGAGAAATAGGAATGGGCGAAATGACGGAGGGGGGCAATTGCTGGAAGTCAAGAAATTGATGTCATGCCATCAGGTTGGAGGCTACCCAGACGGAATATAAGGTATTGCTCCTCCAACCAGAGTGTAGCCTCATCACAGCAGCAGAGGAGGCCATGGACTGACATGTTGGAATTGAAGTGTGTAGCCACCGGGAGATCCTGCTTTTTCTGACAGATGGAGTGTAGGTGCTTGGTGAAGCAGTCTCCCAATCTATGTCAAGTCTCACCGATATACATGAAGTCACACTGGGAGGACTGGATACAGTAGATGACCCCAGTAGACTCCCAAGTGTTGCCTCACCTGGAGGGATTGTTTTGGGCCCTGAATGGTAGTGAGGGAAGAGGTGTAGGGGCAGGTATGGCACCTGTTCACCTTGCAAGGGTAAGTACCAGGTGGAAGATCAGTGGGGAGGGATGAATGGACGATCCCTGAGGAAAGTGAAAATTGGAAAGTGGGAGGGAAGGAAAGATATGTTTGGTGGTGGGATCCTGTTGGAGATGGTGGAAGTTACAAAGACTTACGTGCTGGATGCAGAGGCTAGTGGGGTGGTAGGTGAGGACAAGAGAATCCCTATCCCTTGTGGGGTGGTGGGATGTTGGGGTGAGTGCAGACTTGTGTGAGATGGAAGAGATGTGAGTGAGGGCAGTGTTGATGGTGGAGGAAGGAAAGCCCCTTTCTTTGAAGAAGGAGGACATCTCATTAGTTCTAGAATGAAAAGCCTCATCTTTCTTCCAAGAAAGGGACTTTCTTTCCTCTACCGTCATTGTGAACTGTATTCTTCTATCTCCCACTTCATCCTCCAAAATCAAAGTACATATATGTCGCCATATATTTCTTAGAGACTGATTTTCTTGCTGACATTGTGAGAAAAATAAAGAAGTGCAATAGAATTTTTGAAAAACTGTACATAAATAATGACTGACAAACAATATATATGCAAAAGAAGACAATTTGTGTACAAAAATCACAGAGGACATGAATTGTAGAGATCTTGAAAGTGAGTCCATAGTTGTGGAGTCAGTTCAGTGTTGAGGTGTGAAGTTATCCACGTTAGTTCAGGAGCCTGATGGTTGTGGGGTAATAACTGTCCCTGAGCCAGTTAGTGTGATACCTGAGTCTCCTGTACCTCCTGCACGATGGTAGTGTTGAGAAGAGGGCATAGCCTGGATGGTGGGGATCCTTTGATAGATGCTGCTTTCTTGTAGCGGTGCTCCTTGTAAATAAACTTAATATTGGGGAAGGATTTGCTTGTGACGGACAAAGCTCTATCCACCACTTTCTGTAGACTTTCCCATTCCTGGGCAAGGGTGTTTTCATTCCAGGCCTTGATGTAACCAGTCAGGATACTCTCCACTGTGCTTCTTGAGAAGTTTGCCAAAGCTTTAGATGACATGCCAAACGTATGCAAATATCTTAGAATCGGAGCCAGAATCAGGTTTAATAACACTGGCATATGTCATGAATTTTGTTAACTTTGTGGCAGCAGTACAATGCAATACATGATAAATATAGAAAAAACTGAATTACAGTAAATATATATAATAGTTAAATTAAATAAATAATGCAAAAACAGAAATAAAAAGTAGTGAGTAGTGCTCATGGGTTCAATGTCCATTTAGAAATCAGATGGCAGAGGGGAAGAAAGTGTTCCTGATTCACTGAGTGTGTGGCTTCAGGCTTCTGTACGGAAGGCCATGGTAACAATGAGAAGGGGGCATGCTCTCAATGGTAGGGGTCCTTAATGATGACCCCCTAAGGCATCACTCCTTCAAGATGTCTTGGATACTGTGGAGGCTAGTACCCATGTCTGAGCTGACTAATTTTTACAACTTTCTGCAACTTACTTCGACCTTGTGTGGTTGCCTCCCACCCATACCAGACAGTGACGCACCCAGTCAGAATGCACTCCCCGGTACACATATTCAGTTGTTTTTGGTGACAAACCAAATCTCATCAAATTCCAATGAGATATAGCCTCTGTCTTGCCTTCTTTATAGCTGCGTCAGTGTGTTGCGACCAGGTTAGGTCCTCAGAGATATCGACACCCAAGAACTTGAAACTGCTCACTCTCTCCACTTCTAATCCCTCATGAGGATTGGTTTGTGTTCCCTCATCTTATCCTTTCTGAAGTCTCCATCAAAGTTCAAAGTACATTCACTACCCAGAGACCAAGATAACTAAGAGGTGGTTGCAGGAGGCCCAGGAACAATTACAGGATTGCATTGAGTGCGTGGACTGGGCCATGCTCAAGAACTCTGAGGTCCTGAATGACTACACCAGGGTCATAACAGACTTTATTAAAACAGCTGTAGATGAGTGGTTTCCCCCAAAATCATTCAGTGTTTTCCCCAATCAGAAGCCCTGGATGAACAATGAAATCCGGAATCTGCTGAGAGCCAGATCAGAGGCATTCAAGTCTGGAGATCAAGATGCCACAGGAGGTGCAGGTATGATCTCCGGAAATCCATCTCTCGGGCGAAGTGGAGATTCCGGACTAGATTGGAATCAATGAGGGGTGTTCGACAGCTGTGGTAGGGTTTGAATGCTGCAACCTCCTACAAAGTAAAAGGGACAACAGAGGTTGCTTCCAGGTGAGCTCACTCAATGCCTTCTATGCTCACTTTGACTACACAGAAGAGGGTGGAATGATCACGCACCCCCATGTCTCCTGATAATCCTTTGGTTTCAGTATCTGAAGATGACGTGTGGGCTGCATTCAACAGAGTGAATCCAAGGGAAACATCCAGTCCAGATGGAGCATCTGGCTGGGTACTGAAGACCTATGCTGGTGGTGTATTCACAGATATCTTCAACCTCTCGCTCTAGCAGTGTTTGGTACCCACTTGTTTCAAGCAGGCTTCAGTTGTACTGGTGCCCAAGAAGAACATGGTAATCTGCCTCAATGACTATCGCCCTGTGTCCCATCCACAGCGATGAAGTGCTTTGAGAGGCTGGTGTTGAAGCATATCAGATCCTGTCTGAGTGGTGACTTGGACCCGCTCCAGTTTGCCTACCGAAGCAACAGGTCGACAGCAGATGTTATCTCATTGGCTGTTCACTCAAGCCTGGAACACCTGGACAGTAAAGACAGTAAAGGTGTATACACCAGGATGGTCTTTATTGATTACAGCTCACCATTTAACACCATCATCCCCTCAAAACTAATCAGTCAACTCCAAGACCTGTACAAATGGATCCTGGATTTCCTCACTTGTAGGCCCTAGTCAGTCTAGATTGGCAAAAACATCTCCACAACCTCTATCAGCACAAGAGAACTGCAGAATGTGTGCTTAACCCCCCCCCCCCCCGCTCTACTCGCTTTACACCTATAACTGTGTGGCTAATTACAGCTCCAGCACCAAATGGAAGTTTGTTGATGACACCATTGTTATGGGCTGTATCAAAGGTGGTGATGGAGACAGACAGGAGGGGGACTGAAAATTTGGCTGAATGGTGTAGTAACAACCTCTCATTCAATGACAATAAGACCAGGGAACTGATTGTAGTTTTCAGGAAAGGGAAACTCGAGGTCCAAGAGCCTCTAATGATTGGATGATCAGAGGTGGAGAGGGTGTTAAATTCCTGGGTGTTACCATTTCAGAGGGCCTCTCCTGGACCCATCATATAAACAGAGTTGTGAGGAAAGAACAACAGCACCTCTATTTCCTCAGGAGTCTGCGGAGATTCTGCATGTCATCAAAACCCTTGGCAAACTTTGAGAAATGTGTGGTGGGAAGTGTGCTGACTGGCTGCATTATGGCCAGGTATGGGAACATCTTTGAGTGGAAAATACTACAAAAGTTAGTGGATTTGGCCAAGTACATCACAGGTAAAACCCTCCCAACCATTGAGCACATCTACAAGAAATGTTGCCGTAGGAAAACAGCATCCATCATCAAAGATCCTCACCACTCAGGCTATACACTTTCCTCACTGCTGCCATCAAGTAGAAGGTACAAGTGCCTCAGAACTCGCATCATCAGGTTCAAGAACAGTTACTACCTCTCAATCATCAGTCTCTTGAACAAAATGGGAATAACTACACTCTTTTATCTTGTTATTTGATACTTGTTATTTATTGCTATTTATTTATATTTGCATTTGCACAGTTTGTTGTTCATCGATCCCGTTTACAGTTACTGGTCTATAGATTTGCTAAGCATGCCCGCTGAAACAGAATCTCAGGTTGTATGTGGTGACATGTATAGACTCTGGTAATAAATTTTACTTTGAACTTTAAACAATCTGAACCAAAAACTGAGTCTTCAAATCAGCCCTTTGGTTTTGCTAATGTGACAAAGTTAAAATCTGTTCAATTTAGTTATAATTGTTTAAATAATTCTTTAAAAAAGTTAAAATAATTTATTTAATGTGAATATCATGCCATGTTGAGAAAAAAGGGATATTACTTTAAAAACATGCAAATGAGTTTCATCAAAACTTCTGAGAATCTGTGGGCAAGGTGTTCTCTTATAGAATTGAGCGCTGAACCCGCCATTGACTTGTAAGAACTTGCATTCAATCTTCAGCACACGATTGATTGCTTATGCCTGAGAGGGGCAGAGCATGCTTGTCATGTATTGTATTGGTAAGGTCAGTTTATGTAGTTTGACACTTGTCAAGAATGGTGATGATTTTATTAGTCTGGTACAGAACAACATATGATGTAAAGGAGCATGGAAGTGAGAATGAAAAATAAGGACACGTTCAGAGCATAAAGTGTTGAGTCATGATATATGCATTATCTAATTAAGGATTAAGATAGGCTGCAAGTACACAACAATGTTGTACTCATTCACCATAAAATGACTGATGCATGAACATTACAGCTTTTATGTTTCACTTGTCTCCTCTTTTCAGGGGTACCACAAAACTTTGGAGGCACCGCTAGGATGGGTGTGCAGATGGACTATCTCCTTGCCAGATTAAGTTAATCCGAGCAACAGCCAGTCTTTTCATAATTGCCCAGAGCAGCAGCAGAGTAAGGCAGCTGATTGAGGTAGGTGAGGCTGAGGGCTGATGGAGTAGTTCGTGCCTTTGAGGCACAGTGAATGCTAGAGACTGCAGAATCCAGTCAGCAGCAGGTAATCTTACAGTCACCACAATCACTTGCACCACTGCCAGGGGGAAAAGAAAATGGATGTTCTTAGGAATCTCCAAGAGGAAATTAGTGATGAAGTGTGTGAATTACCTAAAGAGAAGTTGGTAGAGCTCACGAGCTTCATTCAGCTCCCAGGAAAGGATACATATCTAAGAAAACACAATTATCTCTCCTATCCCTGATAAGTGATCACCTGGGAAGAGAGGAGCTGGGAAACCTGGAGGACAGTTTCATGCCTGAGTATCTGCAGGTTAGAGATAAGTTAAATGAGTTAGTACAAACACCATTTCCAGAAAAGTTGGGATATTTTCCAAAATGCAATAAAAAAAATCTGTGATATGTTAATTCACGTGAACCTTTATTTAACTGATAAAAGTACAAAGAAAAGATTTTCAATAGTTTTACTGACCAACTTAATTGTATTTTGTAAACATACACAAATTTAGAATTTGATGGCTGCAACACACTCAACAAAAGTTGGGACAGAGGCATGTTTACCATTGTGTTACATCACCTTTCCTTTTAATAATGCTTTTTAATCATTTTGGAACTGAGGATACTAATTGTAGTAGATTTGCAATTGGAAATTTTGTCCATTCTTGCTTGATATAAGACTTCAGCTGCTCAACAGTCCGTGGTCTCCGTTGTCTGATTCTCCTCTTCATGATGCGCCATACATTTTCAATAGGAGATAGATCTGGACTGGCAGCAGGCCAGTCAAGCGCATGCACTCTGTGTCTACAAAGCCACGCTGTTGTAGCCCGTGCAGAATGTGGTCTGGCATTGTCCTGCCGAAATAAGCATGGACGTCCCAGGAAGAGACGTTGCCTTGATGGAAACGTATGTCTCTCTAAAATCCTAATATACACCTCAGAGTCAATGGTACCTTCACATACATGCAACTCACCTGTGCCGTGGGCACTGATGCACCCCCATACCATCACAGATGCTGGCTTTTGCACCTTTTGCTGATAACAATCTGGATGGTCGTTTTCATTTTTGGCACGGAGAACTCGACGCCCGTTTTTTCCGAAAACTAGCTGAAATGTGGACTCACCTGACCACAGCACACAGTTCCACAGTCTTTCAGTCCATCTGAGATGAGCTCGGGCCCAGAGAACTCACTGGTGTTTCTGCCTAGAATTGATGTATGGCTTCCTCTTTGCATAATACAGTTTCAAGTTGCATTTCTGGATGCAGTGATGGACCATGTTGAGTGACAATGGTTTTCCGAAGTACTCCCGAGCCCAGGTGACTGTAATTGTCACAGTAGCATGATGGTTTCTTAGGCAGTGCCGCCTGAGGGCTCGAAGATCACGCGCATTCAACAGTGGTTTCCGACCTTGCCTTTTATGCACTGAGATGTCTCTGAATTCTCTGATTCTTTTCACAATATTATGTACTGTAAATGTTGAAAGACCTAAATTCTCTGCAACCTTGCGTTGAGAAATGTTCCTTTTGAACTGACTAACAATTCTCTCATGAATTTTGGCACAAAGGGGTGAGCCACGACCCATCCTTGCTTGCAAAGACTGAGCCTTTGATGGACGCTACTTTTATACCCATTCATGATACCTCACCTGCTACCAATTAGCTTGCTTAATGTGGCGTCTTCCAAACCGGTGTTACTTGAATATTCTGTGCATTTTTCAATCTTATTTTAACTCTATCCCAGATAGTTGAGTGTGTTGCAGCCACCAAATTCTAAATTTGTGTATATTTACAAAATACAATTAAGTTGGTCAGTAAAACTATTGAAAATCTTTTCTTTGTACTTTTGTCAGTTAAATAAAGGTTCACGTGAATTAACATATCACAGATTTTTGTTTTTATTGCATTTTGGAAAACATTCCAACTTTTCTGGAAATGGGGTCTGTAGTTGCTACAGCTTATGAAACAGAGGAAGACAACAGGGAAATTACAGTAACCCACATTTCAATATGAAGGTTTACTCCTAACACTATGATCTCCAGTGATCCACAACACAGCGCAAAGACTTTAAAATACCTGTCAGGTTGGTGGGCCTGGTCATTTTCCAGTTTGGTTCGCCAGATAGAAAGCGCCCTAAGTAGAGGCAGTCCAGAGGAGGAGATGATCGATGCAGTGATCATGCCTGGGCTCCAGTTGTGCAGTTATCTTGAGGGTAAAGCAGACTTGAACTTACCATCCCTTAGGCAGATCCTTCGCTCACATTATCAGGAAAAGGGGCAACTGCACTGTGAGCAGCTGACAGCAGGAGCCCAATGCAGTACAGAGATGCCGCAAAGTTTCTTAATATGTATTCTTGACCTGAAGCAGAAGGTACTAATTGCCTGGCACTTTTCAGTTTCAAATAAAAAACAGGAGGTAAGAGCAGACCTAGCACAGAGTTACCAGCAACCACCAGAGTGGGGAACAAAGAAGCTTGGGCAGTCTGTGGGGCAAATCATTGTGAGGTCCGGACTCCAGAGAGGGCCAAGCATTGAACAAAAAACTGTGGTGGAAAAATCAAAAGCCAGTTAATTGAACTGGCTCTGTCCCAGGCATACCCAGCCCCACAAAATATTCCCCCATGTCAGCAGTAGCAACAGTATCATATGCATTGCTGTCTGAAGCTCAGCAGCCATGTCAAGCAGCTCCCCAGAATGACTCATTTCTACCACAGCAGCATGCAGTTGTATAACAGTATCCAGTCCCAATATGTCCGTATCCTGGCCTGCCTCAGCCGCTTCATTCACCACGAACTGGAAAGTGTTTCCACCGTCAGCAGAGAGGGAGTGTGAGGAACTTTACACCCACTGTTACAACTGCGGTAGCAGCAAGCACTACTTAGTGGAATGCAAAACACGAGGAATCAGACAGCCATTACAGCTGGGAGCAGCCAATGGTGCAAGCATGCCATTTGTAAGATGGGTTGAGATCGCTTTCGCCTGGTGCAAAAGGATTGATTATACTGGTTCTGGTTCTGAAAGGCAGACCTCTACTCCATCCTATCATTGGATTCAACGTGATTGAACAGATTATAAGGGACAGTGATGAAAAAAAATTGAAAGAGAGGGTGGGAGAAACTCAGACAGCAAGGGAGATGAGGTTGAGTACAGGTCTACGGTAGGAAACTTTGTCACATGGTGTGAGCAGAATTGTCTTCAGCTTAATGTGAAAAAGACTAAGGAGCTGGTGGTAGACCTGAGGAGAGCTAAGGTACCGGTGACCCCTGTTTCCATCCAGGGGGTCAGTGTGGACATGGTGGAGGATTACAAATACCTGGGGATATGAATTGACAATAAACTGGACTGGTCAAAGAACACTGAGGCTGTCTACAAGAAGGGTCAGAGTCATCTCTATTTCCTGAGGAGACTGAGGTCCTTTAACATCTGCCGGACGATACTGAGGATGTTCTACGAGTCTATGGTGGCCAGTGCTATCATGTTTGCTGTTGTGTGCTGGGGCAGCAGGCTGAGGGTAGCAGACACCAACAGAATCAACAAACTCATTCGTAAGGCCAGTGATGTTGTAGGGATGGAACTGGACTCTCTCACGGTGGTGTTCGAAAAGAGAATGCTGTCTAAGTTGTATGCCATCTTGGTCAATGTCTCCCATCCACTACATAATGTATTGGGTGGGCACAGGAGTACATTCAGCCAGAGATGCAGCACAGAGCGTCATAGGAAGTCATTCCTGCCTGTGGCCATCAAACTTTACAACTCCTCCTTTGGAGGGTCAGACACTCTGAGCCGATAGGCTGGTCCTGGACTTATTTCATAATTTACTGGCATAATTTACATATTACTATTTAACTATTTATGGTTCTATTACTATTTATTATTTATGGTGCAACTGTAATGAAAACCAATTTCCCCCGGGATCAGTAAAGTATGACTATGACTATGAGTATCTCACCTCTCCCGGAAGTTCCAGGAGTCTCCCACAAATTGATAGTGGCTCCCTGAAGCCCGCAAATTATATACAATATCCTGGAAATCGATTTTTTTTTGAGAGAGAGTGAGAGAGTGCCAGAGAGAGAGAGAGAGAGAGAGAGAGAGAGAGAGAGAGAGTGAGCATGAGAGAGAGAGAACGCCATGGCAGAGTGTTCCAAAAAAATAAAATATAAAACGTACGTCACCCCAGACTACACTAAAGTGTACCCCTGCCTAATAGGGGTCAAAAATAATGACAATGTTGCTCACTGCACTGTTTGCAACAGTGAGTTTTCTATTGCTCATGGTGGGTTAAGACTGTAAAAGACATGTTGAGGTGAGTTTAACAGGTGTCATTCGTTCATTGGCATAGCTAACGTTATTTAAACTAGCTGGCTAGCTGCTAAGGAGCTACTTTGTTGCAGACATCCCACCTCTCCTGGAAGTTCCGGGAGTCTCCCACAAATTGATGGCGCTACCTCCCTGAAATGAGTTTTTGCCGGGTGGGATGTCTGGAAACTTTGTATAAAACAGTAAGAGTTGTGTTCCCTAGCCTTAAGTGAAGCAAAATCAAGGCATTTATCAAATTGATTAGCATTGAAAATCCCTGTGAGTATTGACTAAAGACAACAAAGGAGAGAGTTAACATACCAGAACTTACAACAATGGAAGTTCAATGCTACGTATAGTCTCTATCTGTGAGGGAAGACAAAATAATGCTCTTTGAACCAGAAGTGAAGCCACAATGAGCAGAAGGCCTTGAACTGTGTGAAACATTTGTAACATTCCAGAGGGCTGCACGTCCATACATTGTTATTGATGTGCATAACGGAACAGACCACAACATTGTGTAATGCTCAGCTATATTGGCTTGTATTTGTCTAGGGGAAACCCAGTCTGCCGCCCACCTGGTCTCCTGGTTATGTCGGTTGCTGTACAACTGTCTCCGGATTCAGCTTCAAACATCACACACTGTACGTTTTACCAATTACACTTTGTAGATATTACTAAATCTATGAGATTAATAGAAGTTCAATACAAAAAAGGAATGGAAAAGGCACCAGACTTATCAAAGTTCAATTTCTTCATGCACACGCTGGAGCTCGGGAACCTCTTCTGGACCACTCTGACCCCTTCGACTTGCGGCTCGTGACTACCCGGAGTGGTCAACCTGAGCTTTCCCTGCACGTCCGTCATCCTCACGGTCTCTCCTCCGACTCCCCACCAAAACCCCCTGGTTCCCAGCCATATGAGACAGCAAATCACCCCAAGAAAGAATAACATGGACACCCATTGGCTGATAGTACACCTGCTATCTGTTATAACCCAAGCAAAGTGCTAGCTAGAGGCTTTCTCAGCATTTAACATAACAAAGAAGCCATTTTAATTTTAACATAACAAAGAAGAAACCCCTTACAATTGTGCTTGATGAGAAGATAGTGCTTCGGACATTACAACCAGTTAAATTCGTGTTCCCTGTCACCGTGGAAGAAAGTGCCATATTTCACCAAGCTACTCAACAACAAATAGAGGATGATAAAGAGTGAACTCGACTCTGATTTACAGGATCCCCCCCCCAGTCAATGTGAGCCACATAAATATATAACAGCAGCAGATCGTGAAGCAGATGCTACGAGAAGAATGTCACTCCTTTATAAAATCAGATGATAACTTTGGATGTGTTGAAGGTTTGCAGTTGAGCTTTTCTCTCAACAATGAAGAACCAGTTGCCCACTCTTATATTTCAGTTCCAAACCCCCTCTACAATGAAATGGAGAATTACTTGCGTGACCTCATTGTCCATGGGTGGATTGAGCAATCTAACTTGCGTTATGCCTCGCTATTCGTGTGTATCAGAAAGAAAGATGGAAGCCTTCGCCTCTGTATTGATAATAGGGACCTGAATTTTAAAAAATACTATTTCTGACCGCCAGCCCTTTCCATGAGTGCAAGACGTTATCGACAGCTTGGGGGTAACACTTAGTTCTCGTTACTTGACCAGAGGAAAGCATACAAACAAGGATTCATGATGAAGGAAAGTAGGCCGCTAACAGCATTCATAACATCCTGGGGCTTGTCTGAGTGGGTTCAAATCCCCTTTGGACTCATGAATGTGCCTGCAGCCTACCAAAGTTTCCAAAGTGCCTTGAAGGAATAAGAGATGAAATCTGTATACCATACCTGGATGACACCCTGGTGTTCACTAAGACCTTCGATGAGCATGTTGATACAGTGAGAAGACAGCTATAGTGAATGGGGGTGCGGGAGTGGAGGCCAGGCACAGTGGGAGGACTGAGAAAGATTCTGGGTCTATTAAGCTACAATCAACAGTACACTAAATATTTCTCTCAAATCGTAACCCACCTCTATGACTTGGTAAAAAGCAGAGATGACAGTGACCAAAATCAGCTCTGTAGGGGTAGCATCATAAAGGCAAATAAGAGGAACTATGTGCCCTCTTGCAAACCGATCAATTGGTCAGAGACACATCAAGAAACTTTGGAGAAGCTGATGAGACTGCCTAGTACAGCCACCTGTGCTGCTGTTCCCAAACTTTGCACAACCATCCATTCTCCACATTGATGCCTCCAATCAGGGGTTGGGAGAAGACCTAAATCAAAAGCAAGATGGCAAATTGAGAGTAATAGCCTATGGTTCATGAACATTGATGAATGCAAAAAAATCTACCACCGATACAGCGGGAAATTGGAATTCCTCACCTTGAAATGGTCAATTTCTGAAAAATTTAGGGATTACCTATACTATGCCCTGATATTCACAGTTTACAGTGACAACAACTGTCTCACGTATGTTCTGTCTTCAGCAAAGTTGAGTGCAATTGGATATAGATGGGTTGCTGAACTGGCCGATTTCTACTTCACTGTCTGTTATCTCCTAGGAAAAGAAAATGTTGATGCTGACTCTTTGTCTCGAATGCCAGTAGACATGGAAACGACTATGAGGCTAAAGACAGGTACAGGAGGAAGCTTGAGTGAGGTCTGGAGTGGGATGAGGACCATCGCTGGGTTCCGGCAAACTAGCAACAGAGGAGCTGAAGGCAGTGTGGACAGGGCCAACGAACTTAACCTGTTCTTTAACAGATTTGACATTGTGGCCCCTGCCCATCCCCCACATGAGTCATCTGTTGTCGGCCCCCAACCAACACATATTCCACTCTCCCCTCCAACCCCCCCCTCACAGTCCCCCATCCTGCTCTTGTGACTATACCCCTTCCCCACACAAAACCACCATGGTGGGCTTTACAGCTGAACAGGTGAGAAGACAGTTAAAACGTCTCAACCTAAGCAAGGCTGCAGGACCGGATGGTGTCAGTACCAGGGTGCTCAAAGCCTGTGCCCCTCAGCTATGCGGAGTACTTTGCCATGTCTTCAACCTGAGCCTGAGGCTCCGGAGGGTTCCTGTACTGTGGAAGACGTCCTGCCTCATCCCTGTGCCGAATACGCCGCGCCCCAGCGGCCTCAATGACTACAGACCGGTGGCATTGACCTCCCACATCATGAAGGCCCTGGAGAGACTTGTTCTGGAGCTGCTCCGGCCTCTGGTCAGGCCACACTTAGATCCCCTCCAGTTCGTCTACCAGCCCTGACTAGGAGTTGAGGATGCCATCGTCTACCTGCTGAACCATGTCTATGCCCACCTGGACAAGCCAGCGAGCACTGTGAGGGTCATGTTTTTGACTTCTCCAGTGCATTCAACACCATCCGCCCTGCTCTGCTGGGGGAGAAGCTGACAGCGATGCAGGTGGATGCTTTCCTGGTGTCATGGATTCTTGATTACCTGACTGGCAGACCACAGTACATGTGCTTGCAACACTGTGTGTCCAACAGAGTGATCAGCAGCACTGGGGCTCCACAGGGGACTGTCTTGTCTCCCTTTCTCTTCACCATTTACACCTCAAACTTCAACTACTGCACAGAGTCTTGTCATCTTCAGAAGTTTTCTGATGACTCTGCCATAGTTGGAAGCAGCAGCAAGGGAGATGAGGCTGAGTACAGGGCTACAGTAGGAAACTTCGTCACATGGTGTGAGCAGAATTATCTGCAGCTTAATGTGAAAAAGACTAAGGAGCTGGTGGTGGACCTGAGGAGGGTTAAGGCACCGGTGACCCCTGTTTCCATCCAGGGGGGTCAGTGTGGACATGGTGGAGGATTACAAATACCTGGGGATACGAATTGACAATAAACTGGACTGGTCAAAGAACACTGAGGCTGTCTACAAGAAGGATTAGAGCCATCTCTATTTCCTGAGGATACTGAGGTCCTTTAACATCTGTCGGACAATGCTGAGGATGTTCTGCGAGTCTGTGGTGGCCAGTGCTATCATGTTTGCCGTTGTGTGCTGGGGCAGCAGGCTGAGGGTAGCAGACACCAACAGAATCAACAAACTCATTCGTAAGGCCAGTGATGTTGTAGGGATGGAACTGGACTCTCTCACGGTGGTGTTCGAAAAGAGAATGCTGTCTAAGTTGTATGCCATCTTGGTCAATGTCTCCCATCCACTACATAATGTATTGGGTGGGCACAGGAGTACATTCAGCCAGAGATGCAGCACAGAGCGTCATAGGAAGTCATTCCTGCCTGTGGCCATCAAACTTTACAACTCCTCCCTTGGAGGGTCAGACACTCTGAGCCGATAGGCTGGTCCTGGACTTATTTCATAATTTACTGGCATAATTTACATATTACTATTTAACTATTTATGGTTCTATTACTATTTATTATTTATGGTGCAACTGTAATGAAAACCAATTTCCCCCGGGATCAGTAAAGTATGACTATGACTATGAGTATCTCACCTCTCCCGGAAGTTCCAGGAGTCTCCCACAAATTGATAGTGGCTCCCTGAAGCCCGCAAATTATATACAATATCCTGGAAATCGATTTTTTTTTGAGAGAGAGTGAGAGAGTGCCAGAGAGAGAGAGAGAGAGAGAGAGAGAGAGAGAGAGAGAGAGAGTGAGCATGAGAGAGAGAGAACGCCATGGCAGAGTGTTCCAAAAAAATAAAATATAAAACGTACGTCACCCCAGACTACACTAAAGTGTACCCCTGCCTAATAGGGGTCAAAAATAATGACAATGTTGCTCACTGCACTGTTTGCAACAGTGAGTTTTCTATTGCTCATGGTGGGTTAAGACTGTAAAAGACATGTTGAGGTGAGTTTAACAGGTGTCATTCGTTCATTGGCATAGCTAACGTTATTTAAACTAGCTGGCTAGCTGCTAAGGAGCTACTTTGTTGCAGACATCCCACCTCTCCTGGAAGTTCCGGGAGTCTCCCACAAATTGATGGCGCTACCTCCCTGAAATGAGTTTTTGCAGGGTGGGATGTCTGGAAACTTTGTATAAAACAGTAAGAGTTGTGTTCCCTAGCCTTAAGTGAAGCAAAATCAAGGCATTTATCAAATTGATTAGCATTGAAAATCCCTGTGAGTATTGACTAAAGACAACAAAGGAGAGAGTTAACATACCAGAACTTACAACAATGGAAGTTCAATGCTACGTATAGTCTCTATCTGTGAGGGAAGACAAAATAATGCTCTTTGAACCAGAAGTGAAGCCACAATGAGCAGAAGGCCTTGAACTGTGTGAAACATTTGTAACATTCCAGAGGGCTGCACGTCCATACATTGTTATTGATGTGCATAACGGAACAGACCACAACATTGTGTAATGCTCAGCTATATTGGCTTGTATTTGTCTAGGGGAAACCCAGTCTGCCGCCCACCTGGTCTCCTGGTTATGTCGGTTGCTGTACAACTGTCTCCGGATTCAGCTTCAAACATCACACACTGTACGTTTTACCAATTACACTTTGTAGATATTACTAAATCTATGAGATTAATAGAAGTTCAATACAAAAAAGGAATGGAAAAGGCACCAGACTTATCAAAGTTCAATTTCTTCATGCACACGCTGGAGCTCGGGAACCTCTTCTGGACCACTCTGACCCCTTCGACTTGCGGCTCGTGACCACCCGGAGTGGTTAACCTGAGCTTTCCCTGCACGTCCGTCATCCTCACGGTCTCTCCTCCGACTCCCCACCAAAACCCCCTGGTTCCCAGCCATATGAGACAGCAAATCACCCCAAGAAAGAATAACATGGACACCCATTGGCTGATAGTACACCTGCTATCTGTTATAACCCAAGCAAAGTGCTAGCTAGAGGCTTTCTCAGCATTTAACATAACAAAGAAGCCATTTTAATTTTAACATAACAAAGAAGAAACCCCTTACAATTGTGCTTGATGAGAAGATAGTGCTTCGGACATTACAACCAGTTAAATTCGTGTTCCCTGTCACCGTGGAAGAAAGTGCCATATTTCACCAAGCTACTCAACAACAAATAGAGGATGATAAAGAGTGAACTCGACTCTGATTTACAGGATCCCCCCCCAGTCAATGTGAGCCACATAAATATATAACAGCAGCAGATCGTGAAGCAGATGCTACGAGAAGAATGTCACTCCTTTATAAAATCAGATGATAACTTTGGATGTGTTGAAGGTTTGCAGTTGAGCTTTTCTCTCAACAATGAAGAACCAGTTGCCCACTCTTATATTTCAGTTCCAAACCCCCTCTACAATGAAATGGAGAATTACTTGCGTGACCTCATTGTCCACGGGTGGATTGAGCAATCTAACTTGCCTTATGCCTCGCTATTCGTGTGTATCAGAAAGAAAGATGGAAGCCTTCGTCTCTGTATTGATAATAGGGACCTGAATTTTAAAAAATACTATTTCTGACCGCCAGCCCTTTCCATGAGTGCAAGACGTTATCGACAGCTTGGAGGTAACACTTAGTTCTCGTTACTTGACCAGAGGAAAGCATACAAACAAGGATTCATGATGAAGGAAAGTAGGCCGCTAACAGCATTCATAACATCCTGGGGCTTGTATGAGTGGGTTCAAATCCCCTTTGGACTCATGAATGTGCCTGCAGCCTACCAAAGTTTCCAAAGTGCCTTGAAGGAATAAGAGATGAAATCTGTATACCATACCTGGATGACACCCTGGTGTTCACTAAGACTTTCGATGAGCATGTTGATACAGTGAGAAGACAGCTATAGTGAATGGGGGTGCGGGAGTGGAGGCCAGGCACAGTGGGAGGACTGAGAAAGATTCTGGGTCTATTAAGCTACAATCAACAGTACACTAAATATTTCTCTCAAATCGTAACCCACCTCTATGACTTGGTAAAAAGCAGAGATGACAGTGACCAAAATCAGCTCTGTAGGGGTAGCATCATAAAGGCAAATAAGAGGAACTATGTGCCCTCTTGCAAACCGATCAATTGGTCAGAGACACATCAAGAAACTTTGGAGAAGCTGATGAGACTGCCTAGTACAGCCACCTGTGCTGCTGTTCCCAAACTTTGCACAACCATCCATTCTCCACATTGATGCCTCCAATCAGGGGTTGGGAGAAGACCTAAATCAAAAGCAAGATGGCAAATTGAGAGTAATAGCCTATGGTTCATGAACATTGATGAATGCAAAAAAATCTACCACCGATACAGCGGGAAATTGGAATTCCTCACCTTGAAATGGTCAATTTCTGAAAAATTTAGGGATTACCTATACTATGCCCTGATATTCACAGTTTACAGTGACAACAACCGTCTCACGTATGTTCTGTCTTCAGCAAAGTTGAGTGCAATTGGATATAGATGGGTTGCTGAACTGGCCGATTTCTACTTCACTGTCTGTTATCTCCTAGGAAAAGAAAATGTTGATGCTGACTCTTTGTCTCGAATGCCAGTAGACATGGAAACGACTATGAGGCTAAAGACAGGTACAGGAGGAAGCTTGAGTGAGGTCTGGAGTGGGATGAGGACCATCGCTGGGTTCCGGCAAACTAGCAACAGAGGAGCTGAAGGCAGTGTGGACAGGGCCAACGAACTTAACCTGTTCTTTAACAGATTTGACATTGTGGCCCCTGCCCAACCCCCACATGAGTCATCTGTTGTCGGCCCCCAACCAACACATATTCCACTCTCCCCTCCAACCCCCCCCTCACAGTCCCCCATCCTGCTCTTGTGACTATACCCCTTCCCCACACAAAACCACCATGGTGGGCTTCACAGCTGAACAGGTGAGAAGACAGTTAAAACGTCTCAACCTAAGCAAGGCTGCAGGACCGGATGGTGTCAGTACCAGGGTGCTCAAAGCCTGTGCCCCTCAGCTATGCGGAGTACTTTGCCATGTCTTCAACCTGAGCCTGAGGCTCCGGAGGGTTCCTGTACTGTGGAAGACGTCCTGCCTCATCCCTGTGCCGAATACGCCGCGCCCCAGCGGCCTCAATGACTACAGACCGGTGGCATTGACCTCCCACATCATGAAGGCCCTGGAGAGACTTGTTCTGGAGCTGCTCCGGCCTCTGGTCAGGCCACACTTAGATCCCCTCCAGTTCGTCTACCAGCCCTGACTAGGAGTTGAGGATGCCATCGTCTACCTGCTGAACCATGTCTATGCCCACCTGGACAAGCCAGCGAGCACTGTGAGGGTCATGTTTTTGACTTCTCCAGTGCATTCAACACCATCCGCCCTGCTCTGCTGGGGGAGAAGCTGACAGCGATGCAGGTGGATGCTTTCCTGGTGTCATGGATTCTTGATTACCTGACTGGCAGGCCACAGTACATGTGCTTGCAACACTGTGTGTCCAACAGAGTGATCAGCAGCACTGGGGCTCCACAGGGGACTGTCTTGTCTCCCTTTCTCTTCACCATTTACACCTCAAACTTCAACTACTGCACAGAGTCTTGTCATCTTCAGAAGTTTTCTGATGACTCTGCCATAGTTGGAAGCAGCAGCAAGGGAGATGAGGCTGAGTACAGGGCTACAGTAGGAAACTTCGTCACATGGTGTGAGCAGAATTATCTGCAGCTTAATGTGAAAAAGA
Source organism: Mobula hypostoma (assembly GCF_963921235.1). NCBI lineage: Eukaryota > Metazoa > Chordata > Chondrichthyes > Myliobatiformes > Myliobatidae > Mobula > Mobula hypostoma. The sequence continues at coordinate 63,021,829 of NC_086103.1, read as the reverse complement.
CTAAGGAGCTGGTGGTGGACCTGAGGAGGGTTAAGGCACCGGTGACCCCTGTTTCCATCCAGGGGGGTCAGTGTGGACATGGTGGAGGATTACAAATACCTGGGGATACGAATTGACAATAAACTGGACTGGACAAAGAACACTGAGGCTGTCTACAAGAAGGATTAGAGCCATCTCTATTTCCTGAGGATACTGAGGTCCTTTAACATCTGTCGGACAATGCTGAGGATGTTCTGCGAGTCTGTGGTGGCCAGTGCTATCATGTTTGCCGTTGTGTGCTGGGGCAGCAGGCTGAGGGTAGCAGACACCAACAGAATCAACAAACTCATTCGTAAGGCCAGTGATGTTGTAGGGATGGAACTGGACTCTCTCACGGTGGTGTTCGAAAAGAGAATGCTGTCTAAGTTGTATGCCATCTTGGTCAATGTCTCCCATCCACTACATAATGTATTGGGTGGGCACAGGAGTACATTCAGCCAGAGATGCAGCACAGAGCGTCATAGGAAGTCATTCCTGCCTGTGGCCATCAAACTTTACAACTCCTCCCTTGGAGGGTCAGACACTCTGAGCCGATAGGCTGGTCCTGGACTTATTTCATAATTTACTGGCATAATTTACATATTACTATTTAACTATTTATGGTTCTATTACTATTTATTATTTATGGTGCAACTGTAATGAAAACCAATTTCCCCCGGGATCAGTAAAGTATGACTATGACTATGAGTATCTCACCTCTCCCGGAAGTTCCAGGAGTCTCCCACAAATTGATAGTGGCTCCCTGAAGCCCGCAAATTATATACAATATCCTGGAAATCGATTTTTTTTTGAGAGAGAGTGAGAGAGTGCCAGAGAGAGAGAGAGAGAGAGAGAGAGAGAGAGAGAGTGAGCATGAGAGAGAGAGAACGCCATGGCAGAGTGTTCCAAAAAAATAAAATATAAAACGTACGTCACCCCAGACTACACTAAAGTGTACCCCTGCCTAATAGGGGTCAAAAATAATGACAATGTTGCTCACTGCACTGTTTGCAACAGTGAGTTTTCTATTGCTCATGGTGGGTTAAGACTGTAAAAGACATGTTGAGGTGAGTTTAACAGGTGTCATTCGTTCATTGGCATAGCTAACGTTATTTAAACTAGCTGGCTAGCTGCTAAGGAGCTACTTTGTTGCAGACATCCCACCTCTCCTGGAAGTTCCGGGAGTCTCCCACAAATTGATGGCGCTACCTCCCTGAAATGAGTTTTTGCAGGGTGGGATGTCTGGAAACTTTGTATAAAACAGTAAGAGTTGTGTTCCCTAGCCTTAAGTGAAGCAAAATCAAGGCATTTATCAAATTGATTAGCATTGAAAATCCCTGTGAGTATTGACTAAAGACAACAAAGGAGAGAGTTAACATACCAGAACTTACAACAATGGAAGTTCAATGCTACGTATAGTCTCTATCTGTGAGGGAAGACAAAATAATGCTCTTTGAACCAGAAGTGAAGCCACAATGAGCAGAAGGCCTTGAACTGTGTGAAACATTTGTAACATTCCAGAGGGCTGCACGTCCATACATTGTTATTGATGTGCATAACGGAACAGACCACAACATTGTGTAATGCTCAGCTATATTGGCTTGTATTTGTCTAGGGGAAACCCAGTCTGCCGCCCACCTGGTCTCCTGGTTATGTCGGTTGCTGTACAACTGTCTCCGGATTCAGCTTCAAACATCACACACTGTACGTTTTACCAATTACACTTTGTAGATATTACTAAATCTATGAGATTAATAGAAGTTCAATACAAAAAAGGAATGGAAAAGGCACCAGACTTATCAAAGTTCAATTTCTTCATGCACACGCTGGAGCTCGGGAACCTCTTCTGGACCACTCTGACCCCTTCGACTTGCGGCTCGTGACCACCCGGAGTGGTTAACCTGAGCTTTCCCTGCACGTCCGTCATCCTCACGGTCTCTCCTCCGACTCCCCACCAAAACCCCCTGGTTCCCAGCCATATGAGACAGCAAATCACCCCAAGAAAGAATAACATGGACACCCATTGGCTGATAGTACACCTGCTATCTGTTATAACCCAAGCAAAGTGCTAGCTAGAGGCTTTCTCAGCATTTAACATAACAAAGAAGCCATTTTAATTTTAACATAACAAAGAAGAAACCCCTTACAATTGTGCTTGATGAGAAGATAGTGCTTCGGACATTACAACCAGTTAAATTCGTGTTCCCTGTCACCGTGGAAGAAAGTGCCATATTTCACCAAGCTACTCAACAACAAATAGAGGATGATAAAGAGTGAACTCGACTCTGATTTACAGGATCCCCCCCCAGTCAATGTGAGCCACATAAATATATAACAGCAGCAGATCGTGAAGCAGATGCTACGAGAAGAATGTCACTCCTTTATAAAATCAGATGATAACTTTGGATGTGTTGAAGGTTTGCAGTTGAGCTTTTCTCTCAACAATGAAGAACCAGTTGCCCACTCTTATATTTCAGTTCCAAACCCCCTCTACAATGAAATGGAGAATTACTTGCGTGACCTCATTGTCCACGGGTGGATTGAGCAATCTAACTTGCCTTATGCCTCGCTATTCGTGTGTATCAGAAAGAAAGATGGAAGCCTTCGTCTCTGTATTGATAATAGGGACCTGAATTTTAAAAAATACTATTTCTGACCGCCAGCCCTTTCCATGAGTGCAAGACGTTATCGACAGCTTGGAGGTAACACTTAGTTCTCGTTACTTGACCAGAGGAAAGCATACAAACAAGGATTCATGATGAAGGAAAGTAGGCCGCTAACAGCATTCATAACATCCTGGGGCTTGTATGAGTGGGTTCAAATCCCCTTTGGACTCATGAATGTGCCTGCAGCCTACCAAAGTTTCCAAAGTGCCTTGAAGGAATAAGAGATGAAATCTGTATACCATACCTGGATGACACCCTGGTGTTCACTAAGACTTTCGATGAGCATGTTGATACAGTGAGAAGACAGCTATAGTGAATGGGGGTGCGGGAGTGGAGGCCAGGCACAGTGGGAGGACTGAGAAAGATTCTGGGTCTATTAAGCTACAATCAACAGTACACTAAATATTTCTCTCAAATCGTAACCCACCTCTATGACTTGGTAAAAAGCAGAGATGACAGTGACCAAAATCAGCTCTGTAGGGGTAGCATCATAAAGGCAAATAAGAGGAACTATGTGCCCTCTTGCAAACCGATCAATTGGTCAGAGACACATCAAGAAACTTTGGAGAAGCTGATGAGACTGCCTAGTACAGCCACCTGTGCTGCTGTTCCCAAACTTTGCACAACCATCCATTCTCCACATTGATGCCTCCAATCAGGGGTTGGGAGAAGACCTAAATCAAAAGCAAGATGGCAAATTGAGAGTAATAGCCTATGGTTCATGAACATTGATGAATGCAAAAAAATCTACCACCGATACAGCGGGAAATTGGAATTCCTCACCTTGAAATGGTCAATTTCTGAAAAATTTAGGGATTACCTATACTATGCCCTGATATTCACAGTTTACAGTGACAACAACCGTCTCACGTATGTTCTGTCTTCAGCAAAGTTGAGTGCAATTGGATATAGATGGGTTGCTGAACTGGCCGATTTCTACTTCACTGTCTGTTATCTCCTAGGAAAAGAAAATGTTGATGCTGACTCTTTGTCTCGAATGCCAGTAGACATGGAAACGACTATGAGGCTAAAGACAGGTACAGGAGGAAGCTTGAGTGAGGTCTGGAGTGGGATGAGGACCATCGCTGGGTTCCGGCAAACTAGCAACAGAGGAGCTGAAGGCAGTGTGGACAGGGCCAACGAACTTAACCTGTTCTTTAACAGATTTGACATTGTGGCCCCTGCCCATCCCCCACATGAGTCATCTGTTGTCGGCCCCCAACCAACACATATTCCACTCTCCCCTCCAACCCCCCCCTCACAGTCCCCCATCCTGCTCTTGTGACTATACCCCTTCCCCACACAAAACCACCGTGGTGGGCTTCACAGCTGAACAGGTGAGAAGACAGTTAAAACGTCTCAACCTAAGCAAGGCTGCAGGACCGGATGGTGTCAGTACCAGGGTGCTCAAAGCCTGTGCCCCTCAGCTATGCGGAGTACTTTGCCATGTCTTCAACCTGAGCCTGAGGCTCCGGAGGGTTCCTGTACTGTGGAAGACGTCCTGCCTCATCCCTGTGCCGAATACGCCGCGCCCCAGCGGCCTCAATGACTACAGACCGGTGGCATTGACCTCCCACATCATGAAGGCCCTGGAGAGACTTGTTCTGGAGCTGCTCCGGCCTCTGGTCAGGCCACACTTAGATCCCCTCCAGTTCGTCTACCAGCCCCGACTAGGAGTTGAGGATGCCATCGTCTACCTGCTGAACCATGTCTATGCCCACCTGGACAAGCCAGCGAGCACTGTGAGGGTCATGTTTTTGACTTCTCCAGTGCATTCAACACCATCTGCCCTGCTCTGCTGGGGGAGAAGCTGACAGCGATGCAGGTGGATGCTTTCCTGGTGTCATGGATTCTTGATTACCTGACTGGCAGACCACAGTACGTGTGCTTGCAACACTGTGTGTCCGACAGAGTGATCAGCAGCACTGGGGCTCCACAGGGGACTGTCTTGTCTCCCTTTCTCTTCACCATTTACACCTCAAACTTCAACTACTGCACAGAGTCTTGTCATCTTCAGAAGTTTTCTGATGACTCTGCCATAGTTGGAAGCAGCAGCAAGGGAGATGAGGCTGAGTACAGGGCTACGGTAGGAAACTTTGTCACATGGTGTGAGCAGAATTATCTGCAGCTTAATGTGAAAAAGACTAAGGAGCTGGTGGTGGACCTGAGGAGGGTTAAGGCACCGGTGACCCCTGTTTCCATCCAGGGGGTCAGTGTGGATATGGTGGAGGATTACAAATACCTGGGGATACGAATTGACAATAAACTGGACTGGTCAAAGAACACTGAGGCTGTCTACAAGAAGGATTAGAGCCATCTCTATTTCCTGAGGATACTGAGGTCCTTTAACATCTGTCGGACAATGCTGAGGATGTTCTGCGAGTCTGTGGTGGCCAGTGCTATCATGTTTGCCGTTGTGTCCTGGGGCAGCAGGCTGAGGGTAGCAGACACCAACAGAATCAACAAACTCATTTGTAAGGCCAGTGATGTTGTGGGGATGGAACTGGTCTCTCTGACAGTTGTGTTTGAAAAGAGGATGCTGTCCAAGTTGTGTGCCATCTTGGACAATGTCTCCCATCCACTACATAATGTACTGGTTGGGCACAGGAGTACATTCAGCCAGAGACTCATTCCACCGAGATGCAACACTGAGCGTCATAGGAAGTCATTCCTGCCTGTGGCCATCAAACTTTACAACTCCTCCCCTGGAGGGTCAGACACCCTGAGCCAATAGGCTGGTCCTGGACTTATTTCCTGGCATAATTTACATATTACTGTTTAATTATTTATGGTTTTATTACTATTTAATTATTTATTGGGCAACTGTAACGAAAACCAATTTCCCTCGGGATCAATAAAGTTTGACTATGACTACGACTATGAGTGAGTTCACAGAAGTCTCGTCCGATTCAGTGAGGGCCACAGTCCAAGCCATTGAAGTGCAGCAAAGCGCAGAGATACCTGGTTCATGGCAATATCTGTACTGTTAGATGCAGTTAATGTTGACTTGATGAACACATCAGTTCCACCACTGCCCAGGAGAGAGATCCGGCACGCACAGGAAGGGGATGGTGACGTCAAAACGGTAATCGACTTTATACGCTCAGGTACAAAGCTTACTTTTCAACAAAGAAAGATATTAAGCAAGCGAGCCAGGTGCTTTCTGTGAGAGTGGGATAAATTAGTATTCAATGAGGATGGCATCCTTCATCAGAAAACTAACCGACGAATACAACTGGTGCTACCTGTGAAGTTCAAGTGAACAATCCTGAAAGAGCTATAAGATAAAATGGTGTTGATTGCACAGCAGCTCTGGTAAGAGAGAGAATTTTCTGGCCTCACATGCAGGGGGACATTGAACACTATGTGTTAAGACTCTGTACCTGTCTCAAGCAAAAGAAGCCATGTTGGGAAACAAGGGCATCACTGAAGAGCATCTTGACAATGCAGCCATCTGAACTTGTGTTAGTTGACTTTCTTCACCTGGACAAGTACAAGGGTGGATATTAGTACATTCTGGTGATTATTGACCATTTACATGATTTGCACACTAATACGCCATAACCTCGAAGTCAGGAAAAATATTGCTGACTGCCTTTTTAATGACTTTGCCCTGAAGTTTGGGTTCCTATCACAAATACAACATGACCAAGGGGCCGAATTTGAGAACCAACTCTTCACCCAACTGAGAAAACATAGCAGTGTGATAGGATCAAGAACTACACTCTACCACCCCCAGGGAAATGTACACAAACTACACCATACCACCCCCACCCCCAGGGAAATGTACAAGAACTACACCATACCATCCCCAGGGAAACGGACACGAACTGCACCGTGCCACATCACCATCCCCGCCCCCAGGGAAATGGACAAGAACTACACCGTACCACCCCCAGGGAAATGGACAAGAACTACACCATACCACCCCCCCTCCGGGGAAATGGACAAGAACTACACCATCCCACCCCCAGGGAAATGGACAAGAACTATACCGTACCACCCCCAGGGAAATGGACAAGAACTGGTTCGTACCACCCCCAGGGAAATGGACAAGAATGACACCATCCCACCCCCAGGGAAATAGACAAGAACTACTCCATACCACCCCCAGGGAACTGGACAAGAACTACTCCATACCACCCCCCCCCCAGGGAAATGTACAAGAACTACTCCATATTACCCCCCCCCCCCAGGGAAATGTACAAGAACTACTCCATACCACCCCCAGGGAAATGTACAAGAACTACATCGTACCACCCCCAGGGAAATGGACAAGAACTACTCCATATCACCCCGCCCCCCCCAGGGAAATGTACAAGAACTACTCCATACCACCCCCAGGGAAATGTACAAGAACTACATCGTACCACCCCCAGGGAAATGGACAAGAACTACTCCATATCACCCCGCCCCCCCCAGGGAAATGGACAAGAGCTACTCCGTACTACCCCCAGGGAAATGGACAAGTTGAGAGGTTCAATCAGACCCTTCTGCAAATGTTAAAAACACTGATAGAAAGACAAAAAGAAAATTGGGAAGAGTTATAGGATATAATGGTCGATGCTTACAACTGTACAAAAGGTCGGAAGTAACAGGATTCTCTCCGTTCTACCTTTCCTTGGTAGATCGCCGAAGTTGCCCATAGATATACTCTTTGGCCTGAACACAGACAGAAGTCCTGCAACCCACAGTTACTACTTGGAAAGATGGAAAAGAGGCATACAAGAAACCCATCAGGTTGCCAAGGAGTATAAGCAAAAGTTCTCAGGAAGAAATAAAAGAAATTATGACAGCGGAGTGAGATTTACTGAGTTGGAACCTGGGAATCATGTCCTAGTAAAGAATCTGAATTCCTGCGGAGGTCTGGGAGAGGTTTCAAACCATTGGTAGGACTGCATCCATATTGTTGTCTGACAAGTTGGGAGGATGTGCCAATCTATGAAGTAAAACCTGAACAAGGGAAAAGGGAGATCCAGAGTACTACATCACAATCTTCTCATGCCATGTGGACACCTGCTTTTGGATGTTGAACCACAAATGATACCACAGCGAAGCAAGGGCATCTGCCATGATGGATCACCAGGGCTTGTCCACCTAAAGAAAGGGAAGAGAGTGAACCAGCCGGCAACAGTGAGGAAGAATATTACATGTCCCCAATCTCACAGTAGCAAGGACAGCAATAGTTTTGAAGTAGAGCAGCAAATTAGGGTTGTGGCTTCAAAATACATCCAGCAACGAATGCCTGAAAAGGAACAGTTGTTGAGCTACCTGCATTTGAACCAGTACCAGTCCCTGTATCTTCACCTCGACCAAGTAACCTAGATGACTTACCTGAATGCAAATCATTACCAGTCCCTGTACCTTCATCCGAACCAAGTGACCCAAGTGATTTTCCTGCATGTGCACTGATACCAGTTCCTGTATTTACTCCAGTGAATGATGAGCCAGACAGCCACATGGATCAAAGAAAAGAGAGCTCAAAATTTCCTCAGAGAGAACGATGAACACCAAAATGCTTTACCTACATTATGGTTGGGATCCCCACATGTCACAACATACCGACTGTAGACTGTAGGCCAAATCAGTATCAGGCCTTGTAACGTCAATGACTTCGTGGCTACCTGTGCCTCAGTTCCTACATCAACTACTATGTGCCTACTAGAAACTAAAGGAATGTTTCGTACAAAGGAAGTAGTGATTGTAAGTCTAACGCTGAGAGGAGATGTCAGGACAATATCTACTTTTGAGGTGGAGTGTTTGACAAGGTTGAAATCTGTTCAATTTAGTTATAAGTAATTGTTCAAATAATTTTTAAAAAATGTTAAGACAATTTATTTAATGTGAATATTATTTCATGTCGAGAAAAAAGGATATTACTTTAAAACCAATGCATGAACATTACAGAGTTTGTGTTTCATTTATGTTTCATTTCTTTTCAGGGGTGCTACACTAACGTTGACTGCAAGGTTGTTGCTATGACACCACTCAACTTGCTGGTATATCTCACTCCTGTACTCCCTTTTGTCACCATCTGAGAATCTGCCGACAGTGGTTGTATCATCAGCAAATTTATAAGTGGCATTTGATCCATGCCTGGCCACACAGACATGGGTGTAGACAGAGTAGAGCAGTGGGCTAAGCACACCTCCCTGTGGAGTGCCAGTGTTGATCGTCAAAGAGGCGGAGATGTTATTTCCAATCCACACAGATTGTGGTCTTCCGGTTAGGAAGTCAAGCATCCAGTTGCAGAGGGATGTACAAAGGCCGAGGTTCTGTAGCTTTTTCATCAGGACTGTAGGAATGACGGTGTTAAACGCTGAGCTATTGTCAATAAACAACATTCTGACAAAGGTACTTGCTTTTGTGTTTGTAGAAAGTACAGACACTGTTGTGTCCCGTTTGTGATAGTGTTTACATTCTGGTTACGTGATGTAAACATGCCAAGAAATTTAAAGTTACTGACCCTCTCCACCTCAGATCTCCGAAATGAGGATTGGGTCATGGAAGTTGGCTTCTTCCACCTTCTTTGGGTTTGCATATGTAAGTGAGAGGTTGTTGCTGGGTCACCATTCAACCACATTTCAGTCTCCCTTCTACAGTATATGCTTCACAGTTCACACACTACTTCATAATCAAGAGTGATTGTGAAGCAGATTTGTTGTAAAATTTAATAAATGCAACTTTTTGACTTTTTGTCTACTGAGTCATCTTCAGTATTGCTTTGATGCTAAGTATTTTAGTCTTAACCCTTCACTTATTTAACTTACATTGAATCAGACAGGGAATTTCAGTGAATTAAATGATGGTTGGGTTTGAGTTCAGGCATTTGTTTGAGGAATCATGCTTGGCAGATCCTGAGTTAATGGCAAAATCCTTGTGTTTGAAGAGAGTAATTTATTTAAATTATAGTACCAGAGGCTCTGGGTCAAACCAAACAAAATGCTGGTAAGTTTGGTTTAATGGCAATGGAGAATAAACAAAGCCTTGGAGTTTTGGTTTAAAGATACAGACAAGTGGGCTGGAATCAAAAACAATTCAATCAAAGCAGAACAAAATAGTTAATTAACTCCCGTGCTCATTATCAGCTCTTTGATTGGAAAGATTAATCTATTTTTATTCCACAATTTTTCTCTCGGCTTTGAAACTTCTTTCCATGCATTCATCTACTTTTCTTTCTGAGACTAACTTCTGGGGTTGGTTGCAACATCTATTCCAGTATCTTCCCATTCATCATCATAATGTGCCGTATCATTTGACGTGGGCAATCATGGTCCCCTCCACAATGTTGTTCTTATTCTTTCCTGTCAATGACTTTTGCAAGATGGCAGCCATTATCAATACTCTTCAGAATTTGCTTATCTGGTTTTAGTGGTCACATAGCAGGACTTGTCATGTTCCCCAGCTGCTCATAGGACCGTCCACCTCCTGCTCCCATGGCTTCATGTGACCCCCGTGGAGGGGTGGGGGAATTGCGGAGGGGACGAATAGGTGATACACCTTGTCCAAGGGTGACCTGCAGGCTAGTGGAGAGGAGGAGCACCTTACACCTCCTTTGGTAGAGACATAACTGTACCCAGCCACTCACATCTTCCGAATAGTGGCTCATAAAACTCAGTGGAGCTCAGGGTTTCCACCATCTGCAGAATCACTTGCTTTTATGACTTTCTCTCCACTGCCAAGTCTCTTTGATGTTTGCCTACCCTGAAGACGTTTAAATCTTCTCTTTGACAGGAATTCAGTGAAGTCCTCTCTCACTGGTCCCCCTCTGTAATCTCTGTTGCACTCTGACTCTGCCATCACCCAGTCTCTCTGCCACAGCCACACGTCGGACTCCTTGGGGACTTGCTTCCACTCTGGATTTCCAGCATCTGCAGAATCTCTGTATAGTGGAAAGTGTCCTCGCTCTTAATAATTTCTCCTTCGGCTCTTTCCACTTCCTTCAAACAATAGGTGTAGCCGCAGGCACTCGCATGGGTCCCAGCTATGCTTGCTTTTTTGTCGGTTATGTGGAACAGTCCATGTTCCAAGCCTACACTGGTGACCGTTCCCACTTTTCCTATGCTACATCGATGACTGCATTGTTCTTGCTTCCTGCACCTATCTGGAGCTTGTCGACTTCATCAACTTTGCCTCCAACTTCCACCCTGTCCTCAAATTTACCTGGTCCATTTCCGAAATCTCCCTCCCCTTTATCGATCTCATTTTCTCTATCTCTGGAGACAGTTTATCTACCGATGTCTATTATAAACCAACTGATTCTCACAGATACCTGACTACTCCTTTTCCCACTCTGTTACTTGTAAAAATACCATTCCCTTCTCTCAATTACTCTGTCTCCACCATATCTGCTCTCAAGATGAGGCTTTTAATTCTAGAACAGAGGACATGTACTCCTTTTTCAAAGAAAGAGATGTCCCATCGTCCCCGCCCTCAATGTTTCTCTCAACAGTATTTCCTCCATTTCATGCACATCTGCTCGTACCCCATCGTCCCATCACCCTACCAGGGATAGGGTTCCTCTTGTCCTTACTTACCACCCCAACACCTCCGCGTCACCACATAATCCTCTGGAATGTCCGCTATCTCCAATGTGATCCCACCACCAAGCACATCTTTCCCTCCCACCATTTTCTGCTTTCCACAGGGATCACTTCCTTTGCGACCCTCTTGTCAATTCGTCCTTCTGCACTGATCGCCCTCCTGGCACTTATCCTTGCAAGCAGAACAAGTGCTACACCTGCCCCTACATCTCCTCCCTCACTACCATTAAGGACCCCAAACAGTCCTTCCATGTAGGGTGACACTTCACCTGTGAGACTGTTGTGTTCGTATATTGTGTCTGGTGCTCCCAGTATGGCCTCCTATATATCGGTGAGACCCGACATAGATTGGGAGACCGCTTCGCCGAGCACCAATGCTCCTGGCTGCCAGAAGAAGAAGGATCTCCCAGTGGCTATCCATTTTAGTTCCACTTCCCATTCCCATTCTGATATTTCTATCCATGGCCTCCTCTACTTTCGGGATGAGGCCACACTTGGTTTGGAGGAACAACATCTTATATTTCGTCTGGGGAGCTTCCAACCCGAAGGCATGAACATTGATTTCTCAAACTTCTGGTAATGCCCCCTCTTCACCATTCCCCATTCTCTTTCCCTTCTCTCACCTTATCTCCTTGCCTGCTCATCACCTCCCTCTGGCGGGGCTCCCCCCTTTTCTTTTTTCCCATGGCCTTCTGCCCTCTCCTATCAGACTCCCAGACTCCCTCTTCTTCAGCCCTGTATCTTTCGCCAATTAACTTTCCAGCTCTTTACTTCATCCCCCATTCCCCCCCCCCCACCGCCGTTTCACCTATCTCCTTGTGTTCTGCTCCTCATCTTTTTTTTCTCCAGTCCTGCCGAATGGTCTCGGCCCGAAATGTCTGCTGTTCATTTTGCCATAGGTGCTTCCTGGCCTGCTGAGTTCCTCCAGCATTTTGAGTGTGTTCCTTAAATTTCCAGCGCCTGCAGATTTTCTCTTGTTTGTGATCTGCAGAATCTCTTCTGTTTATGACCTGCTGAGTTCGTCCGACATCTTGTTACCGTGGAGAAATATTTTCTCTCAGAGCAGTTGCTTTATAAGTAACTTTTACCTCTACATTATTCTGTGACAATCTGCGGTTCCAAAGATTTGGCCTCCGTGGTTATTGTTAATTAATCGACGCGGTTAGTACCTCCTCTTCACAATTATGCATTGTGATCAATTTAAAACAAATAGAACGCTTTTAATGACAATGCTAATCGTAGTGAGTTTTGTGAGATAAGTTAACAAAGGATATGTACTGAGGCGATAACGACAGTGGAACAGAAATTGATTGTTAGATTAGCAATTATTTGCATTTCGACTCTCGCCTTGCGCATAGTTGATCAGCCACTGGGAGAAGGGAAGGAATTTCACACGTAGAGGAGTTAATTTGAAGGCATGTTGTCAAATAATCACAGACAATAGCGTTGGCTACATGACTCGATCAAGTAGGTTTTATTTTATTCAAAAGGGAAACGATTATCGATTTAATTATAGAGAACACACACAAAATACTGGAGGAACTCAGCAGGTCAGGCAGCATCTATTGAAAGGAATAGAGTCGACGTTTCGGCTGAGACCCTTCATCAGGGCGTTTTAATTATGATCTAAATTAATTGTCATGGCTAGAATACATTCTTTTGTGTATCAATATGACTACAAATTAGATTAGATTAGATTAGAGATTCAATTTTGTTGTCATTGTGCCGAGTACAGATACAAAGCCAATGAAATGCAGTTAGCATCTGACCAGAAATGCAAAGAATAGTGTTCTTTACAAAATAACTGCGAATGAAAAGTAAGTGCTACAGCACACAAATATAAAAGTACTGGGACAGTACAATATGAATGCAATACTGCTTCGTGCTGTGATGTGAGGTTCAGCAGGGTCACAGCCTCAGGGAAGAAGCTCTTCCTGTGCCTGCTGTTGTGGGATGGGAGGAGAGTAAAAAGTCCATGGTTAGGGTGAGATGCATCCTTGATAATGCTTTTCGCTCTGCCCAGGAGCGTTTGTGGTAGATATTCTCAATGGTGGGCAATTGGCTGCCAATAATCTGCTGGGCCGTTTTCACCACCCGCTGGAGTGCTTTGCAGGACAATTGCCATACCACACTGAGATGCAGCTGGTGAGTATGCTCTCAATGGTACAGCGGTAAAAGTCCGTCAGTGTTCTGAGACAGAGGTGAGCTTTCTTGATGCTCCGCAGGAATAAAGGCGCTCTGCACCTTTTTGACCAGGATGGAGGAGTTCAGGGACCAGGTGAGATCCTTGGAAATGTGGACACCAAGGAATTTGAAGCTTGATACACACTCCACTACAGCTCCGTTGATGTAGATTACATGGAAACAAATCTGTAATGAATGATAGTTTCTTTGTAAAATGCAAAGCGTCTCACCATTGAAAACCAAAACAGAAAATACTGGAAAGCACCACCCCAAACTTTTTATATTCTTAGTCCCTTTCTTACTAACATGTGCCCTGTGCCCCCTCCCCCCAGAATATTATTTGTAGACAGGGACTTCCAACACTCCTTTCAACATGTCTGCTACTTAAGTTTTTTTCACTGACTTTCTGCTTGCAGCTATGGGGTGTTGAATGAAGTGAGATCTTTTCAATTCTTCCAGTCAACATCTAGTGAGAGGTTTGGACCCACTTGCTTGATAGATGCTGGAGACTGTCAAGTCTCCATGATGAAATGACAGAGCAGATATGATGGGCCAAATGGCCTAATTCACTTCTAAATCTTATGGTCTTGTGTTTAAGTGACACCAGGATGAACTCTCGATCAGCCATTTTGGTGTGAGAAGAAAAATCTAAGCCTGAACATGGAGAAGACAAAGGAAATCATTGTGAACTTCAGGAAGGTGCAGACGAACCATCCCCCTCTGCGAATACATGGTTCCTCCACAGAGAGGGTTAAGTGCAACAAGTTCCTGGGAGTTCACATCACGGATGACCTCACTTGGTTGCTTAGTATCACCTCCCTGAACAAGAAGATTGAGTCAAGCAAGGCCCCTACCATCTTAACTGTGTTTTACAGGAGCACCGTTGAGAGCATCCTGACAAGTTTCATCTCCATCTGGTATGGGAACAGTGTAGCATCAGACCGGAAGTCCCTGCAAAGGACTGTGAGAACAACTGAAAGGATCGTAGGGGGTCTTCCTACCATCCATCGGGGACATTTATCAGGAGCGCTGCATACGCAGGGCCCTTAGTATTATTAAGGATCCCACCCATCCATCCAGCATCCTCTTTGACTGTCTCCCGTCAGGCAGGAGACTCCGATGCATAAAAACAAGAACAGTCAGGATGGGAAACAGTTTCTTCCCTCAGGCCATTAGGCTTCTGAACTCCCTGCCACATCATATTCGAAGTGTCACTGGTTAATCTGTTCCAGTACAATATTTAATATTAATGCACTTTTGTTTGTTATTTATGTGTGATTCATCTGTAGATTTTATCCTTCATGAATTACCGTGTGTTATGTGTTAGGTTTTACACCTTGGTTTGGAGAAACGTCTCATTTCTATAGACGTTATGTGGTTATATATGATAAATACATGTATATAGTTAAATGACAATAAACTTGACCTGACTTAAATGGCTGATCCTCATTAATAGACTCTGGTCACTAATTCTAGGCTTCCCAGATACATGAAATGGGGTACTTGTCATCTCAGTGTCTTGGTATCAGTAATACTAAACCTGATGCTTCTTGATTCCAGTGGTTACTTAAATCTTCGCAGGACAAACTTGTCGTTCCAGAAATAAGGCATGTGCACCTGTTAGCCTTCGTTAGGATGGTGGCAGTGTGGTGCAGTGGTTAGCACAGTCACTTTACAGCACCGGCAACCATCGACTGGCCTTCAATTCCTGTCGATGTCTTCGACATTAACGAGTTTGTATCTTCTCCCCATGACCACATGGGTTTCCTCTGGCTGCTCCATTTTTCTCCCAATTCCAAAGATGCATGGTTAGGATTAAGGTTAGTGAGTTGTGGGCAGGCTGTGTTGGTGCTGGAAGATTGGCAACACTCACAGGCTGTCCCTAGCAAGTCCCTGCTGATTTGATTTGACACAAGCAACGCAATTCACTGTGTGTTTTGATGTACACTACATGTGACAAATCTTTAAGAACTAGAAACTGTTCTTCAACATGGAGGTCTGCTGGAATATCTCATAGCCGTGCTTCTGTTGATTCAAAGCACCAAGTGAAACACAGAGAACTCTGAATGTGTGCAGTTTTGATACAAGCTGTAATATTAATCTCCTGACTGAGTAACTTCCAGACACTGTAAAAGCAAGTCGCGAATCATAGCCACAGAGATCGACAGCAAGGAAATGAGCCCTTTGGCTCACAGAGTCCTTGATGATGACTGATTAACCACCTTGGTTTGTAGCAAGTTCTATAAAGTAACTGACCTCCCAATGCCAGTTTCTTTCTCCATTCAAGAATAGAAGCAGAAACTCCTAGAAATACTCTGGATTAGATAGTGTATCTGGAGGGCAAAACAGAGTTAAGGGCTTTATTTAAAAATGTACTTTATTCATAAAAAAGAAAAGACAATACAATCAGTGGACAATTGTACGTTCATTGTACCAAAACAAAACATATTTTTGAAAGCAGCAGTATCTCTTGTGTTTTCTCTTTATACTGTACACCTATGAAGTATTTGAGGGAGTGTAAGATAAGATCCAGAACCTCAATGTTTAGAGTTGGCAGAGCCCCAGACTGTGGTTCTGATATTCTGCACTGAGCTTCAGTGTGTCTGTCTGCATGTACCCCAACAGCCTGGCACATGCCAATTGGTGGCATTCACTTGTGGACATCTAATCATGCTGGAAGATCGCTGGGTTTCAGGCAGCCCAAGGGGCATCTTTCACCACCTTGATCTTTCAACAGTGCTTGTTGTCTCCATATTGGAATCAGGTCTTTTATCACCTATGTCTGAAATTTGTTGTTTGTGGCAGTAGTACAGTGCAATACATAAAACTATTATAACTAACAATAAATAAGTAATGCAAAAGAGAAATAGCAAAGTAGTGTTCATGGACCATTCAGAAGTGTAATGGCAGAAGGGAAGAAGCTATTCCAAAAATGTTGAGTGTGGTTCTTTAGGATCATGTACCTCCTCGATGGTAGTAATGAGAAGAGGGCATGTCCTGGTTGGTAAGGCCCCTTAATGATGGATGTCACTTTATTGAGGAATTGCCTTTTGAAGATGCCCTTGATGATGGAGCTGGCTAAGTCTACAATCCCCTGCAGTCTCTATCAATCCTCTACACTGGTGCCTCCATACCAGGCATATTGCGGCCAGTCAGAATGCTCTCCAGGAAATTTGCAGAAATTTGCTAGAGTAATTGGTGACATACCAAATCTCCTCAAACTCTGAATAAAGTACAACCTCCAGCATGCTTTCTTCAATGTGTTGGATCGAGGATCTATGTCCCTGGAAATAGCCTGTAGAGCAGAGTCTATTAGGGACAGCTGCTTGGGATATATCTTGACAAAGGCAGTTAAGTGCTTTTCCAGATGGAATTGGCAAAGTCCACAGAGAGGTGGATGATTGTTTCATCCATTGCAAGGGGAGTGTGCAATGAGTGTGATATTCTAGCCATGTGAGGAGAATCACTCTTACTGCCAATGAGGCATTCTGCCAAATGATTTTGATAACCTTCTCAGGAAGCCATTCCATAGGATCCATCTTGCCGTTCTCTAGCATGTTGACAAGTCCAAAAGCAAGTGGTCAGAAATATTTTTCTGAAGGAACTTCTTTGTGAAGCATGGGTAGTGTGGCAAAGTCCCACAAGAATGGAAGATTATCTGGCGAGAAATCCAGGCCTTTTCTTTTTAACAGCAGGAATATAGAAATTCATACACATGGTGACATTTAATGTTCTATGCATAGCTTGACGCAGCCATACACAGGCGACCATCTGCATGAGGGCAATGTTGGAGGAACGGGGGTATGGGCCATACCTGTGCCATTAACAGCAGCACTGAGTACCTAGAACCAGATGACCAGGTTCTTGCCTGCCATCCAAAGGAAGGCCCACTTCCACATTCTCAGCTTTTGTTGGATCTTGCTGACCGATCCCAGCCAATTTTTGCCACTCATTCCAGTTCCTCTGAACCAGATCCCCAGCCCCTTCAGGTAGTCAAACTCCAGGGTGAAGGAAAGGGAGCATTGCTTGGGAGAGTTGCCAAAGAACCCGGCCTCCTTCTTTCTGTAGTTGACTCCAGCTGCCGAGGCCGTCTTCAGTTGTTTGCAGGGTGAATCAATGAGCATACTGACTATGCATCTGAGCACAAGACTGATAGACACCTGAACCATGTCTAGCAACACTGAGGTCAGTGAGAGAAGGGACATTAGACCATTCGCTAAACCTAGACTAAGGGGGTTAAGAGAACCTCTTTATAGCAATGGTGGCTCCCTTCACTCATCATCTTAAGCCTTTAACTTTGTTCTGGACTTTCTTAACTTTTAATTTTTTGTGCATTCATTTTCCCCGTCATTATTCTGCCAATTTCCAATTCGTAGAGTTTTCTTATAATTGCTAAGTGTCCGGTGCTACCACCTTGCCTGTTTTCAATTGTCAGCTCGTTAAATTTAATTGCAATTTCCTTACCAGCACTTATCCCTGCATGCAGCCAAAGTGCTGCACCTGCCCATTCACATCCTCCCCCACCTCCATTCAAGGCCCAAAATAGTCCTTCCAGGTGACATAACACTTCACCTGTGAATCTGCTGGGGTGCTCTGTTGGGTCCAGTGCTCCCGATACGGCCTCCTCTACATTGGTGAGACTCGTTGTAAGCTGGGGGACCACTTTGTCAAACACCTTTGCTCCATCTGCCAAAATTGGAACTTCCTGGTGGCCAAACATTTTAATTCCGATTCCCATTCCCACTCCGACATGTCAGTCCATGGCCTCCTCTTGTGTCATGATGAGGGACATTCAGGGTGGAGGAGCAACACCTTATATTCCGTCTGGGTAGCATCCAATGTGATGGCATGAATATCAATTTCTCCTTCTGGTAATTTTTTCCCCCTTCTCTTCCCCTCTTCTTCTATTCCACACTCTAGCCTCTTACCTCTTCTCATCTGCCTATCACCTCCCACTGATAACCCTCCTCCTTCTCTTTCTCCTATGGTCCATTCTCCTTTCCCATTAGATCACTTTTACTCCAGCCCTTTATCTTTTCTACCCACTGATTACCTTCTAGCTATCCTTCTTCCCCGCCCCCCCACCTTCTTATTCTGGTTTCTGCCCCCTTCCTTTTCAGTTCTGAAGAAGGGTCTGGGCCTGAAACGTTGTCAGTTTCTTTCCACAGATGCTGCCTGATCCGCTGAGTTTCTCCAGCATTTTGTGTGTGTTGTTTTGGACTTCTGGCATCTGCAGAATTTCATGTGTTCATTATTCGTAAACGTTGTTGTTGGACTTTACCTTATTACACCTTCGTTTATAGTTTGTAAACGAATTTAGGTTTCCCCAGTCTTTTATAACACTGTCAAGTATGGATGACTGATTTTAGATAGAATTGATAGCATCCAGGCTCCACCTGGTGGCTGTTCTGCAGAATTCCTTGAGGGTTGTCATGCGCAGCTGCTTCTGACAAAGGACAAATGCACATTCCCTGAGGATTCAAAGACCAGCTGGAAAATCCCTTCAAGCATTGCTGGCATGTTAGCAGTCAGTTGTATAGGTTGAATGTCTTTCAGGATATAACACCAACTCCTTCGAAGTTTCTTTTCATGCAGCAGTCCTGCATAAAAACTTGTCTAAGGCGAACATTGTTTGGTTTAAATTAGTGAATAGCACGGAGCTGTGCTGCATGCTTCATGCTGACAACTAGCCAAATCTCCAAAGGGAAGAATGCCTTTGCTCTTGTCAGCCAACATCAATATTAACTTTTTAATGCAGTGGTTCAATTTGAGCCCAAGTACAGGAACAAAAAACAATAACATTTTGCAGATGCACAAAATAAATAATCCACACACTATCTAAGCAAGAACATTTATCCTCTTCCTTTATTCAACATCCAGCAGTGCAATTCTGCTGAGAGACAGTATTCTTGAAGGTTCAGTCCTTTGAAAATGTGTCCACTGTATATGTTTCAACACTCTTTATCCCACAAAGCATAAAGCTTCCAGCCTTTCATTGGCAAGTATGAGCATTCTAAACTATGTGAGTCAATACTTGTCTAAGTAGCTGTCATGATGACAACCTGCTGATATTGAACTCGAGGTGGGTGACCAAGTCTCTATCCTTTGCTAAGATAGACAGAGTGAAGGAGAAGAGGAGGAGATTGTCTCCATAGTGGGGGAGTTTAGGACCAGAGGGCATTCCTTCAGAATACAAGGACATCTCATCAAAAGAGATGAGTTGGAGTTTTTTTTTAGCTAGAAGATAGTGAATCTGTGGAATTCAATGCAACAGACAAGTCATTGAGTATAGTTAAAGCAGAGGTTGATAGATTCTTGATTAGTAAGGGCATCAAAAGTTACGGGGAGAAGGCAAGAGAATGGGGTTGAGAGGAACAATAAATCAGCCATGATGGAATGATGGAGCAGTCCTGATGGGCCAAAATGGCCTAATTCTGTTCCTATGCTCTTATGGTCTTATGATTTTGCGGAGAACCTGTTCGTGTTTACACTGAGATATCTGCTATTGGTAGTCCCCTTCTCCGATACATTAGAAGAGGGTGGGGATCATTATGACGAAATAGGCTTTGAGCTTTGTGCTGGGTCTGAAGTCTTGATCTATGAACACTTTCCTGAGTTAATCAAAGATTGTACTGAAGGTGATGGTATATTTCACAGTCTTCACTGTGAGGTTGCTCCTGTGGGAATGAGCAGAGAATAGTGACTTTTAGGAGAGGGAAAGGGAAAAGACAGTGCGGAGTACCCCTGTGGCTGTTCAATAATAAGTAAAACACTTTGGATACTGTGGGGAAGGGAGGGGGGCTACCAGGCTACAGCGACCAGGTCTCTGGCACTGAGTATGGCTGTGTGGCTCAGAAGGAAAGGGGTGTGAGGAGAGAAGAGGAGTGCAGTAGTAACAGGGGATTCCATAATTAGAGGAGCAGAAAGTAGATTTGGTGGACGTGAAAGAGAGACCTGGACAGTATGTTGCTTCCCAAGTGCCAAGGTCAGTGATGTTTTGGACTGTGTCCACGGCATTCTAAAGGGGGAGGGTGAACAACTGGAAGTCATAGTGCATATTGGTAACAATAACTTAGGAAAACGGAGGAGGTTCTGAAGAGAGAATATAGGGAATTAGACAGAAAGCCGAATATCAGGAACTCCAGGATAGTAATCTCTGGATTGCCGTCTGCGCCACATGCCAATGATGGTAAGAATAGGACGATTTGGCAGATGAATGCGTGGCTGAGGAATTCGTACAATGGGCAGATTTCTGGATCAGTGGGACCTCTTCGGGGGAAGGTATGACCGTAGAAAAAGGACTGGTTACACCTGAGCTCGAGTGGGACCAATATGCTGGAGGACAGGTTTGCCAGAGCTGTTGTGGAGGTTTAGAAGTAATTTGGCAGGGGGATGGGAACTGGAGTGATGGGGCAGTGGAATACAGGTAGATGCAGAGTGAAGTGAGACTGTGAGGACAGACAGGCAGATGATAGAGAACAATTCATTAAGTGGGTGACTTCAAGCATGCCCAGTAATTCACGTATGAGCCAAATCTCAAAAATTCCTTGGGAGGCCATAATGAACAAAGTACTCCTCCCGTAACACTTTGGCAACTGTGGATGCTTTCTGATCCTTTGTAGGGAAGGCTTGAGCATATCTGGTGTAATGATCCATGATGACCAAGACATTTACAACATTACGAATATCGGGGTCTATGGAGAGAAAATCCATACACAGTAAATCAAATGGTCCTGCACTCTGTAAATGAGATAACGGAGCATCTCTTATAGGCATTGTCTTCCTCTGAATACTTTGGATGCATGACTTACAGTACTCTTTAACCTTGGGCTTCATCTGGAGCCAATAAAACCAGTTTTGTAAAACCCCAAAAGACTTGAGTCATCATAAGGTGACTTTAGTACAATCCTCTGGTACTCCTAAGGCAAACCCAACTGGGAAAGCTGAGGTCTGTCTGGAGGAGATGTGACCCTGTATAAAACTTTGTTCCTCAACTCCAGTTTCTTCCATTTCCTCATCAGTAGGGGTATGGTAGTGTGTTTTGTCTCCTGAATTTGGGCCACATTTCCTTTCACAACAGGTGACCAAATGGCATCTATACCAGAGTCGTCTCGCTGGGCTGCTGCCAATTCTGCAGGACTCAAGGCAGGAAACTGCTTTGTATCCAGAGTGCTCAAGTTGCAATATACTTGTGGAATGGCACAACTAGAAGCTCCCAAATGATCCACAGCCTTGCCTCTGATTTCCCCACTGTGGAAAACTGGCACAATTCTTTAACTTCAGAGGCAGGAACACCCTCCCATTCTCCGTCCATTTCCGGCACCTCATGCGAACGTCGGGACAATGCATCCGCACCAATGTTCTGACTCCCCAGATGATATTTAAGGCTGAAATCATATGCAGACAACATTGCCAACCAGCGCGACCTGTGGCATCCAACTTCGCCAAGGTCAGGATATAAGTCAGTGGATAGTTGTCAGTCCTCAACCCGAACTTGGCACTGTACAGATAGTCACCTAACTTATCCACCATGGTCCATTTCAATGCCAGAAACTCGAATTTGTGCATAGAGTAGTTTCATTCGGTATGTAGTACATACAACAACTGGGATTTGCAAAGGCCAACAAAGCTGCTTTAGTCAGCAACTCTTTCAGCAGCTGAAAGGCCTCTTCACATTTTGCATCCCATCTTTCCCCAAAATAATCCAAAGGTCTATGATAAACCTCGCATTCTTTCCCTTTCATTCTCCTCTCTTTCTTCCCCAAGGGAGGGTAACCACACAGAAGCTGATTCAAAGGGTGGTTTACTCTGGAGAAGTCCTTCACAAATCTACCACAGAACCCACAGAATCCAAGGAATGAATGTAACACACTCACATTCTTGAGCTTTGGCCATGTGGTCACGACTTCTATCTTGGATGGATCTGTAGCCTCTCCATCCTGTGAGACTAGGTGTCCAACATAGTTCACTGATGTCTTACAGAACTGGCACTTGTCCAGTGACAGTTTTAACCCTTCAGCTTTCAGACGGTCTAGCACCTTCAGGAGCCTTGTCTTATGCTCCTCCAGAGCGGACCTGCACGCTATGAGATCATCAAAGTACACCAGTCCCTCAAGGAAGTTCATGTCCTCAGCAGTCTTCTCCATGACATGTTGAAAAGTAGCCGGTGGTCTTGATTTACCCTGGGGCATTCTTTCAAACTGAGAGAATCCAAGTGGACATATAAAATCTGTCTTCTCTTTATCAGCTTCACTCATGGGCATCTGAGTATAACCACTCCTTAGATCCAACACACTGAACCATTTTGCTCCTGTCTGGCAGGCCAGGGCATCCTCGATCTGTGGAACGGTATGTTGGTCTGGGACCGTATGTCTGTTCAGTGCCGATAATCATCACACATTCGTACCTTCCCATTCTTCTTCCTCATCACCACTATGGGTGACTCATAGGGACTCCTTAATTCTAGTTTCCTTCAGTTTCAGCAGGTGCTGCTGAACGTCTTCAACCTCCACTGGTGCTAACTGTTGAGACCTCTCTCTGAAAGGGGTGTCCTCCATCACTCTAATAGTGTGGTGACTATTACCTGGAGAAACCCACATCAAATTTGTCAGTGGAAAAGACATTTTTGAGCTTCAACATCTTCTCAGTTAGTCTCCTTTTCCATTCCTCAGGTACCAGGTGGTCACCAAAGTTGAATGGCTTTGCTGTTAACTTTCCTGATCCAGGAGCCTATTTATCTCCTGGTTTTCTCACCGGAAAACTAGACTTTATTCTCACAGGGAAAAGATGTGCCATCGGCATCCCACTTCTCAAAGTAACCTCTCTCTCCGAGGTGTTCCTGACAATCACTGTCATCCTGTTTGCATGGATAGCAGAAGGTTTCTTCAGTTCACGTCTCACCAGCACCCCAGCAGGTAAATGTGACTCTTCGTGATCCTCTGGAACATCCAATAAGAGGGCCTTGGCATCAGGGATTCCAAGGGATTTGGGGTTTCCTGGCACTCGAGCTACCCCCCCCGCCCGCCCAGGATGTAACACGACAGCTGTGGACTGGTTGCACCACACACTTCCTCGTTTATTCTCATCATCCCTCTTAGGAGGAACTTGCATCTTCTCAAAAGCCGCTCTGAACACCAGTGAATGGACAAGGTTTTCAAAACATTCTCTCCATTTCTCTCCTTGCATGCTCCCGTGAGCCTTCTCACAATAATGGAAGCTTCACCAGATCCAGACAGACGAACACTAATGTATCAAGGATTCCAGTTACTCCAACGTCTGCTTCCAAAAACTCCAGCTTCAATGTCAAGTAACCATCATATGGGTAATCATCAGTACTAAGGCTCAAAAATTTCTAGGGCACTAAGTGGCATCAATGGTAAAATTGTCAAATACTGGTTGTAAAAGGATCTGTACAGCAGAGCAACCTGAGAACCTGTGTCAAGTATAGCTCTAGTATCAATACCCTCAATCTATATGGAAACATCTGAGCTAGGTCCCACTAAACCTTCAGGAATAAGGTTTTGCACTTTAGTGTTTCCCTTGACACATTGATTGAAACGTGTTTTCTCCGAGACTCCAGGCCATTCCCTTACTGGGTCCTTCCAAAGTTTCCTGACTTCCTTTTCTGTTTAAGCGACTGCTGGGTTACTTTTTGAAGGTTTCCCTGTCCTTCATACTTCCACTTGAAATGTCCACCCTCTCCACAGTTGTAACAGAAACTACCAGACGCTTCTTACATCAAAAGACCCCTTTCAGCAGCATCCCTCTGCTTAGTACGTCCTACTGGTGGATCCTGCTTCCGATTGGACTTGTCACACTTGGTGGCAGCACTAACCAATTTCAACGGAGATACCTTGGTTTGCAGAGTTTTCACATCATCTGGCAAAACCCCCGCTGGTGTGGCATCAGGGGTTGCTTCAGCGTCAGAGCCTATGACTGATGACTTTGTTCTGCAGGCAGAGGCCTCCTCTCCTCCATCATATTTTCCTCCTCTCTTACTTCTCTAATCAGCTCAACAAACAAGGGAGGGGGACACATCTTGTGAGCCATTCAAATGCTTAAAGCAATCATGTCACATGACAGCGAGCCCTGCACAACTTGCCCCATCCTTAATCGATTTATCTCAGCCAGTTGAATGGCCCCTTTAGGGCACAAGCAAGGCAGCCGTCTCTCTAGCCCGAAAATGTAGGCAGAAAGTTTCTCTCCTCTCTCCTGGAATGTGTGTCTGAATCTCATCATAAGCTGCGCTGGGCTGTCCGTCATGTCATGCCAAAACCGTTTTCTAACGCTTGCATGTAGTCCATGGACGTGACCAACAGGTTTTCTGCCTTTAACAACCGCACCAACTCAGCAGCCTGATCTTCTCTACCAGTCGCTGTTTTTTCATTTTATCTGAGCACTGCCATTCATCCAATAACTGAGATGTCTGCTCTGCCTAAGTCTCATATTCCTCCTCCCCATCAAGGATGACCATAACCCAAGAGAACACCATCCGCCTACGATAACCTTGGCTCTCCGCAGGTACACTTTGGCATTTATCAAACAATGATGTAATAGCCGAAACCAGCTCAGAATTGAAATCAACTGCTGAAGGACCCATCAGACCAGTGATTCACAAAGGGGGCAATTAAGTGTCCTAAGGGGGCCTTCAAGATTCTTGGGGAATGCGTGGGTAAGCAGCACCCTAACTTGATGTACGAGATGTGACTGACTGTTAGTAGACCAGGCACTTCCAAAAAAGAGGATGAGGCATTGGAACACATGAAGAACCATAACTCTGCAGGTGGTGAGCACTCGTCACAAGGTGTCTGAAACTTGGCAATCTCATCCAACCTTACCAGCCACACAGACATTATTGGGGATACGTAAGTTAGCAACCAAGGTGCCCAACTGTTCCCCTTGACTTGCAGCACGGAATGAGTTCATGCAATTTAACAGCTGGTAAGTCAAGTACACCCTCTCAACGTTCTCTACAGATCTACAGAAATCAGGTTGCACAATGATATAGTGCTGGCTGGAATCAAATGGTGAAATAGAGCCAATCAGTGAACCTGCCCACTCCGAGGGTTCCTCTTAAGGTGTTTGAAGTGACCTTGGCTTCAAATATGTGGTCAAGATTTTGTTTTATTCCTTTCCATCAGATCATCGACACCCCATGTATCTTATTTATAATACTGTACTGTCTAATGAAGCTATGAAGCCATCAGGATTGCAGGAACACTTCTGCAAAAGCACCCTGAAAAGGCTACTTATGATATTACTCAGTTCTAGAAGATGAAAGAAGCATTTGAAAAGCGTTGCACACTTGAGTCATTTGCCAAGAAAGCTTAAAATGACATTGATAGTGGTCTCATTGCTTCTTATAGCATTTCCAAAATGAAAGCAAAGTGTGGAAAATCTTTTACAAATGGTGAAAGATTAATAATGCCAGTTGTATCAGAAGTGCTCACCACTGTTCTCAAATGGATACCGGTACCTTAAAATCAATTCCTCTGCGTAATAACTCTGTAACTTGTTGTATTGACAAAATGAGTGAAGACATTGAATATCAACTATGCACAAAGCTATAATAAACAGAATTTGGTATACAACTGGTGAGTCAACTGTGCAAGAAAAAGAGCAATTGCTAATGGCATATGTATGGTTTGGCAAAAATAGAGAAGTTTATGAAGACATTCTCTTTTGTAAAAAGTTAAAAACAAATACCAACAGAGGATCAATTTACAACAAGCATAAAACCTGTATTGAGGATAAAAGTATTCCGATTGGTTACATGATTTTTTTGTACAACAGATGGAGCACCACATATGGAATCCTGATGAAAGGTCTCAGCCCGAAATGTCGACTACTTTTTTCCATAGCTACTGTTTGGCCTGCTGAGTTCCTCCAGCATTTGGTGTGTGTTGCTTGGATTTCCAGCATCTGAAGATTTTCTCTTGTGACAGGGTCCCCATGCTGGTTTAGTGGCATTTATTTAAAAGAAATTCCAAGTCTGTTTGCAATTCATTGTGTAATTCATCATCAACATCTCACAGCCAAAACGTAGCCAGCAACTTTTTTTCAAGCATGATTCTTGTAATACCTGCCAGCAAAAAATTAAAGCTCATCCATTAAATAGCAGAATATTTTACCAGTTATGCCTGCTAATGCCCAAACAACAAGGACACATTTTTCTTTTGCTTAAACAACTTTACTTTCAACGTCTCCTTTCAATACTTGAGGGCTGCCACCTTTAGATCCCACAAACCTCACTCCTCTCCTGCACGTGCATAACAGGGAGAGTGTGCATGTGTACTAAATGTACTTATATTGTCTAA
Organism: Mobula hypostoma; assembly: GCF_963921235.1. NCBI lineage: Eukaryota > Metazoa > Chordata > Chondrichthyes > Myliobatiformes > Myliobatidae > Mobula > Mobula hypostoma. Next base: position 62,995,102 of record NC_086103.1, on the reverse strand, counting down.
ATGAACAGAACTCAATAATGCCTAGATAACGATGAAGAGCTTGGACATTTGCTTCTTCACACTGAAGTGCATAGGATGGTGAAAGGCTGCTGCTTAAAACATTTCTTTGATCATTTTGACACCATGGTTGAATTTTTGCTCAAAGTTGAGAGGAGCTTGGAAACAAGATTGAACTTCTACATGGAGATGTGACATACCTCGCCAATCTGTATGACAAAATGAACATTCTAAATATGAAACAGCAGGGTGAGAATTTAAGTTTAATCCTGGCAAAAAGTACAGTGTCCACTTTTATCAGAAAATTGGAAGTATATAAGCAAAATATTGGGAGAAGAACGTTCTCACGGTCTCCCTGCATGGAAAGTATGGCACTCTCTTTCACAGATGGTGAATTGCAAGAGTACTGCTGCACCTACAGTCTCTACTTTACACTTTATACTTTGTCGCAAAACAATTGATACTAGAACTTACAATCATCACAGCGATATTTGATTCTGTGCTTCCCGCTCCCCAGTACAAATGGATAGTAAGTATTAAAAATTTAAATTATAAATCATAAATAGAAAATGGAAAGTAAGGTAGTGCAAAAAAACCAAGAGGCAGGTCTGGATATTTGGAGGGTACGGCCCAGATCTGGGTCAGGATGCGTTCAGCAGTCTTATCACAGTTGGAAAGAAGCTGTTCCCAAATCTGGCCGTACGAGTCTTCAAGCTCCTGAGCCTTCTCTCGGAGGGAAGAGGGACGAAAAGTGTGTTTTGGCTGGGTGGGTGGTGTCCTTGATTATCCTGGCAGCACTTCTCCGACAGCGTGCAGTGTAAAGTGAGTCCAAGGACGGAAGATTGGTTTGTGTGATGTGCTGCACTGTGTTTATGATCTTCCGCAGCTTCTTCTGGTCTTGGACAGGACAACTTCCATACCAGGTTGTGATGCACCGAGAAGAATGCTTTCTACGCCTTTTCTTTGCGCCCAGTGATCTCATTTAGACCCTGCCGTAGTCTACTGGCATCCCTCTGGTTAGCCTGGGCTTCCAACTTGGCTCGATATTGCCTCTTGGCATACTCATCGAGGTTAGCTGCTGAGTCCTTGAATACTAACCAGTTCACCGATTCAAAGCAGTCACGGAGGACCTCATCTGTTTCCTCCGTCCAACGCGACACTACTTTTGACACTGTGACCTCCCTCTTCAGTTTCTGTTTGTAAGCCGGGAGGAGGAGTACGGTCTGATGGTCTGATTTTCCGAAATGAGGTCGTGGGATGGAATGGTAGGCATCCTTGACTGCTGTGCAGCAGTGATCAAGTATATTCAGAGCTCTAGTGGGGCAGGAGACATGTTGCTACAACTTTGGCAGCGCCTTTCTGAGGTTGGCCTGGTTAAAGTCCCTGGCTATAATGAACAAAGCCTCCGGATACCTGGTTTCAAGTTCACTGATGTTGGCATACAGTATGTTCAGAGCACACTCCATGTCTGCCTGGGGGTGGGGGGGGGGTGCGAAATGTAGACCGCTGTCAGTATGACCGGGGTGAATTCCCATGGCAGATAGTAGGGACGACACTTCACCGACAGGTGTTCCAGGTCCGGGCTGCAGGAGCTTGTCAGTGCCACTGTGTCCGAGCACCACCCAGTGTTGATCAGTAGGCAGAAACCACCTCCCCTCGTCTTGCCCGAAGACGCCGTGCAGTCCATCCAATGGATTGAAAATCCCTCCAGTCGGATGGCACAGTCGGAGGTGGCAGGGGAGAGCCAGGTGTCGGTGAACAGAATACTCAGCAGTCCTGCATCTCCCCGCAGTAGGTGAGTCTCCCTTCTTCTTCTCTAAAAAAGGATTTTCAGAATCAATTCAAGAATTTGAACAATCTGGAAATGCTGGAATGAGTAATTAACCCATTTCTTTGCAACATGGCGTTTAACTGTGATGAAGGTACTCTCAAGACTGTAGAGAATGATACCATTAAGAAAGTCTTTGACTACAAGTACCTCGGGTCAAGAATGATGAGTTCGGAGAAGGACATAAAGATACGGAAGGTGCTGGCGTGGAGGGCTATGAACGACATGAAGGAAATCTGGAAGTTGAACCTGACCAGAGGGCTTAAAAAGAGGATTTTCATAGCAGTCATAGAGTTCATTCTCACATACGGATGTGAGACGTGGACACTCACCCTGACGATGCAAAAGTCTCTAGGTGGTTGCTATACACGAATGCTCCGGATGGCTCTTGATGTGAGTTGGCAACAGCATACGACGAACGTTGAGCTCTATAACAACCTACCGATGTTCTCCACTAAAATCGAGGTGAGAAGACTGCAACTAGCGGGGCACTGTCTATGCCACCCCGAGCTACCTGCCAGCCTAGTCATCATAGGGGAGCCCAAGCACGGGAGGATGAACCCTGGGCGCCCTCCCAAGACTACGGTCAACACGCTCCTAGAAGACAGCGGCGCGGTTAATGTAGATGAACTGAACACACTGATGAGGGAGAGGGAGAAGTGGAGAGTCTGTCATCGTGCCCGATGCCGGCTCCCTAGGCCTGAGTCGACGTGGTAGTAGTAGTAGTAGTTTGCAAGATAGAAGACAGGAATAGAACATGCAAAAAGAAATTATTGAAATTCAGAATGATGAAGAAACAAAAGTGCTTTTAAAAAATGTCAACTTTTGTGGTATATGGCTACACTGTAATACAAAGTTTCCTGATCTTTGGAGAAGAGCCTAACTGTTCTTGTTTGCATTGCCATCCTCATACCTTGTTGAAAGAAGCTTCAGTGCAGTGAACCACAGACTCACAAATACACAGAAACCACATGGACATTGTTCCAAGTGGGGACTTAAGGTTTTTGCTGTCACAACTTGAACCAGATATTTCAACTCTTGCTAAAAACCATCAAGCTCACAGATCACATTGATATCGAAGATGCTGTACAGCTCACAGGTACTGTGTAAGCTAAGTTTAAAGACAAATAAAATTTAAAGCACAATCACCTTTCTCATGTTAGCATATAGTAGACATGTTTTTACACTATGGCGGCACTAGAAATTATATTGTGCCTAGGGGAGGGGGTGTTGGCAAGTATGAAAGTACTTTAGGGGGCATTGGGCTAAAAAAGGTTGGGAAACACTGCATTAGACCTTTCACATCAGATGACCCCTTTCCCTCACTTTGCAGAAATAAGAACAACTTGTCTTTAAAGTCTTCATCCTCAGCTACATTCCCCTCTTCTCTAAAAATATGGGCTGCTTATGGCTCTACCTCTCCAGGTGCCCCCATCTTATTGGGTGGTGTGACTTCAGTTACTTCAATAGTAGCCTGGATTAGCACAGCATCCTTGATAGGTCAAAATGCCTTTTAGTGAGTGTAACTTTCCCCAATACTTCTATAGAACTCAGCACTCTAAGTAGCAGTTCATCTGGAATTCAAAAATCCACTCCACTCAGAACATAAACGTGACTTGTGGATAACCACTTTGAATCGCACCAAACCTTAATCCCCACAATATCCATAATAAAACACCTTTATTATGGCACACCTCACTTTTCCCAAACACTAGTTTAAACACTGCTTAAACACACAATAAACTGCTTAATCAATTCTTAAATAGCATTCACACAACATCCAAAATCCCAGATGAAGACCCCAGAAAGGCCATTCTCTCACCAGGGCTTGTACACCAACTTGACTCGTTAGTTAACTCTGCTAACAGTCACATGATTCAGTGGAGAGAAGGCCGCCTTTATAAGCAATACACGTCTAGGGTCGGTATGATTTGGGGTTCAACCAAACAGGAACGTCACAATGTTCCAATTAAGAGAACCTTGATATGAGTGAATGCTTTACAAATACTGCCCATACACAGTTATTGGGAGCCCAGGAGTGACAGATCATACACAAGCATAAAATTGTAAGGAAAGTATATTTACCAATTTTCAACTTTATCAAACAGATAACAGAGAAAGAAAAAAAGAAAGATAAAATGGCCCAATACAGTTAAGCCAGTCTAAATTTGCACATAAGCATTGGAGCTCATTCTGGTATTAGCTGGGTGTATCGATTTACTATGCTACTGAATTCTCATCACAACCGTAGGTAGAACTTCCCTTCTTGAGATCCTCCACCTTGTGAAGCACTCCTTGAAATAGGGTCTCCCCTTCAGATGAGATCCTCCAGGCATCTTCCCCGGAGCTCTTCGCCCTGCACCTCCCACCAAAAGACTCCAAACCAGACTACCGCACTTTAGAAAACTCTTCCACTCAGCTCCTGAGAACCTTCTCTCACTTCCCACAATCCTGATTGGCTGACACAGCATTTCTAAGTTGGACAACATGGCTCCTTATCTTAAGCCGAAGCTAAAACACTCTTTCCAGCAAGGCACATTGCTTTTACAGAAAACTGCTAAAATAAAATACCTCAAGGCTTAGCAGTAGAAATCTTAACTAGGGCATTACACAATGTTAGCATTCATTTTGAGCAGAGAAGAATAGAAAAGCAGGGATGTAATGATTAGGCATTGGTCAAACCACACTTGGAGTAATATGAGCAGTTTTGGGCCCCTTATCTAGGAAATGCTGTTCTGGCATTGAAGAGGGTCCAAAGGAAGTACATGAGAATGAAAAAGTTTACATATGATCAGCATTTGATGAATCTAGGCCTGTACTCCCTAGAGTTTAGAAGAATGGAGAGGGGGAGGGGTCTCATTAAAACCTATCGAATATTGAAAGTTCTGAATAGAGTGGATGTGGAGAGGGTGTTTCCTATAGTAGGAGAGTATAGGACCAGAGGACACAGCCTTAGAGTTGAAAGACATCCATTTATAACAGAGCTGAGGAGACATTTCTTTAGATCGAGGGTGGTGAATGTGTGGAATTCATTGCCACAGGCGGCTGTGGAGGCCAAGACATTCAGTATGGTTAATAGGACGGTTGGTAGTTTCTTGATTAATCAGGACATCATTAGTTACAGGGAGATAGCAGGAGAATGAGGTTGAGAGGGATGATGAGTCAGCCATGATGGAGTGGCAGAGAAGATTCAATGGGTGAATGGTATAGTTCTGATCCTATGTCTTATGGTCAAATAAATAGGGATTTGTGTTAATGAGTACTTAATGGTTGGTATAAGCTCAGTGTGCTGAAGAGCAAGTTTCCATAAAACAATGGATATTGTACAAGTCAAAAGGTGGTCTACTGCTTGTTGGTATTTTCAATGGTATATTGGTTTTGCTCATCTATACTGCGAATTTGAGGGAGAAAGGATGGTCTTTCCACGTTGAATTTTCAGCAGCTGGCTGAAGCTCTGACAAACTCCATAACAGGGAACTTCAGTCACCCTTCCCTGACCTGGTTTTGAACCTGAGAAAAGGGCTTTGCTTAGATTGCTGTCTTTATAAAACCCAGCCCAAATCTTTGAACACTGACCTATTTTTTTGTGCCTAAGCAACAAAACAGATGTCTTGCATCAATAAAAAAATGCTTGCAAAGCACCAGAATGTTTTTTTTTTGTTTAAGCAATAACGTGTTTTGTTCTGACTTAGTAATAAGTATGAATCTTATTACTTCTCAATTCTGAGAGGTTGCAGTTTTGACACTAGAGTACACTCAGCACATGGGTGGATTGGTGGGGTAGGAGCAAGGATGACAAGCTTAATCTCTTAGCCTCAGGACGTTTGTAAGACAAAATGTCTCATGTTAAGGATGCAGTGAATGATAACAAATGGTGAAATGCAAACAGTTTGCTAAGTAATTTTCAGGAGGATGAAAAACACTTACTCGCATATATGATATTGGGGTATTATAACATGTGGATGGTTTATCAATTCTGAGTGATGATCTTTACATGTAATTCTGGATGGTAGTTACTCGCAGAATGTTTGATGGCCAAGCTCAATTCTCTACCGCACTTTTGCTATGATTTCTGGGAGGGAAAATGGATTTTTGCTGAGTAGGCCATCCCGGCCCATTAAGCCACACCACCCCAGCAACCACTGACAATCCCAATTAAACCTAACCTAACCACAGGAAAATTTACAATGATCAATTAACCTACGCGGTATATCGTTGGACTGTGGGAGGAAACCGGAGCACCCGGGAAAACCCATGCATTCCACAGGGAGGACATACAGAGACTCCTTACAGAATGGCACCTGGACTGAACTTTAAACTCTGGTACTCCCGTGATGCCCCTTTCTCCTCTTCTGCCACGGGTACTTCGACCAGATTGTGGACATTAATAAAAGATGACTTAGAAAATTCTAGAAATGCTCAGCAAGAGTGAAAAAACCAACTGTTAATGTTTCAGATTGAAGACCCTTCATCTTTGTTTCCCTTTCCACAGACGATGGGTATTTCCAGCCATTTGTGTTTGTTTGAGAATTATAGAATATTTTTGCTTTTCATGAGGTAACTCGATTCAGATAAGAGACAGAATTTTGCAGATTGCAGAGTAACCATTCTCAACTGAAAAAAATTTGGGAGCTAGTTTTATACTTTTGAATTTTCTTTGACATGCGGCATTTGTAAATGAATTTCACTGTTAAAGACTCATCCAGATAAACGTTTTGGCACCCGATGATGAAAAAAAAAATCGATCAGCCAAAAGAAATAAACAGTGTATGTGTTCACAAGTGTAGAAATAGTCGTGATTTACATGATGTAAATGAACAGTTTAGCACGAGTTACTGGATTGTGATCTTGATAGATTATAAATTAGACAGCAATAATGCAAGGATAATGTTTCCTTCTGGTCTCTGCATTAGTATTATTTTGATTTCACGTTGCTTGAGTTTGCCCCTCTGATTCAAAGATTGAGCACATATTTAAAGTGGAGGAATCACCTGCTGCAAGTCATCCACTTGCATTGCAATGAGCTGGAAATTCAAAAAAGGTGATCTAATGGAATTGTGATATTCCACACCTGGCCTCCAGTTCAGGCTTGGCTGAAACAAGGTGCAAATCTTCAATCAAATTGTATGTGTATGCACACACACATGCACTCCAGAATGGTTTTATTTGAGCCTTGTTAGCTCAAAAGCAAAATATACTTCTCGCCATGTGAAGCTAACTAATATAGTACAAATTACAAATTGAAGCTAGGCAGCTTGCAAATTCCTTTCTGATCTTACAAATTTTCATTGTTCTGCTTGTATGGCCTACTCTTCACATCCCCTTAAATTGTCCTAGATAACAGAGGCTTGCGATGTTCTAAAGCACGAAGCAGCATAGGAAGTAATTCTGGAGTTTACTCATTGGCATTTTAAGAGAATAATGCCTGCAGCCCACAAGCAGCATTTTACAAAAGACAAGATTTTTTTTTCACGTTACTGCTTGTGGAATGGAGACATTAGGATCCCATTGTTCAAAATAGTGAAAAGGAGAATTGTCAGCATGTTGCCTGGGATGTAACATTTCAGTTATGAGGAGAGACTAGATTGGCTGTTTCTTTTCCCTTGGAACTGAGGGATATTTGATCAATGTATACAAAATTATGAGGTGCATAGATAGGGCAGATAGTAAGAAACTTCTGCCCCTGGTAGCGGTGTCTATGAACATGATGCAAAGGTTTAGAGGGGACTTGAAGATTTTTTCCCCCACACATAGGGTGGGTGCAATCTGGAATTTGTTGCCTGAGGAAATCTTGGAGGCACATATGGTTTTAACATTTGATCAGCATTTGGGCTAGGATGTTAATTGCCAAGTAGGAAATGCACCACATGCTGTGAAATGGAATTGGTATAGGTTGGTATGGACCTAGTGGATCAAGGGGTTTATTTCTGTGTTTTATGATTACAACGGAAGGGCCACAGCACCTTTTGCCTCCCATTTACATAAGATATAAAATAGATCGTCAGTATAAAAATGGAATTCAAATATAGAGCTTGAGCAAAGGTATGAATAATTTTGATTACAATTTAATCTTTCGTCACTTTTGAGGCAATGCACTTCATATGTTCATAATTTGGTTCTTTATCTTGTTCCTGGTTATCAACCATTTTACCAGGGAAAAGTTTCCATTTATTTACTTTAACAAAACTCACTATAGCTTTGAACACTTATATTAAATTTTGAAACTAATGTGAAATGCATTAACTTGCAGAATATTTATAAAATCTGGGGTTCTTAAGAATAAATTTAATGAATGAAACTCAAGACTCTTCATTTGGGGAGAAAGTACTTGTCTACTTACCAATGCGACAGGCTATTGAAAACAAATTATAATGCATTAATGCTTACTCAAATGTATTTTCTTGGTGTGGTATCTCTGGATCTTCATTTCGCCGATGGCTGTTATTATTGGATAAAAATCCGGGCACTGTATTGAAAGATCTCTGACTAAATTTGATACCTGAGCTGATGAACTAATATCAGTTTACAAATCATGGAAATGTACACTGAAGCATTTTAGATCGTGCCTGGTAGCTTAGTCTCTAGCTGAAGCTATGCCAGGTTTGGTAAAACTTAATAAGCTAACAATTGTTACAATAATGTTTCCAAGAATAGGCACATTTCATCTGGAAAGTTAAGATAATGTGTGTTACAGGACTTATGTATGTTCATTTTACACGTGCAGACATCCAAAGATACGGATGTTTTTATATAACCGATGAATTTCTTCCACTTAGTGCAGTCACTGACCCGGTGATTAGCTCACACCTAGTATAGCAATCATATTGCTGCCATGTTTTGACCATCATAATGTAGCATTGAGCTTGAGGTCTCTGTGAAACTTTTGGATATAGCATTAACTACATAGTTTTAACTATCACATAGCTACCTAACACCAATATTGTTTTATTGAGAATTCCAACATCAACATACTAATGAATGCTTTTACTTGAATCGTAGTTTTAGTTTAGTTAACCAAGCAGCTTGTTGTTCTATATTTACTATATGTAAATTAGTTAAGTGAATGTGTCTATTTTAATTGGAATGGACAGCCAAGAAGATATGGTCATCCAGTGCAACTATGGAAGTCCCAGTTGTGACGACTACTCCTACCACTGGACCCAGACTTCCGAGGGCAAGACAGTGGAACTGCCCCAGTGCAAACACAGAATACTCTGCAGATGCTGGGGTCAAAGCAATACTCACAACACGCTGGAGGAACGCAGCAGGTCGGGCAGCACCCGTGGAAACGATCAGTCAACGTTTCAGGCCGGAACCCTTCATCAGGACTGAAGAGGGAAGGGGCAGAGGCCCTATAAAGAAGGTGGGGGGAGGGTGGGAAGGAGAAGGCTGGAATGTTCCAGGTGAAAAACCAGTAAGGGGAAAGATAAAGGGGTGGGGGAGGGGATAGGCAGGAAAGGTGAAGAAGGAATAGGGGAAAACAGAATGTCGAGCACCTCCACTCCGTCCTCACTACAGGCAGGATCTCCCGGTTGCCACCCACTCTAACTCTGCTTCACATTCCCATTCGGATATGTCCATACATGGCCTCCTCTACTGCCATGATGAGGCTAAACTCAGGTTGGAGGAGCAACACCTCATATACCGTCTAGGTAGTCTCCAGCCCCTTGGTATGAACATAGAATTCTCCAACTTCTGGTAATTGCCTCCCCCTCCCATCCCCTATCCCTATTTCACTCTGCTCCCTCCCCCAGCTGCCTACCACCTCCCTCTTGGTTCCGCCTCCTTCTACTACCCATTGTGCTTTCCCCTATTCCTTCTTCACCTTTCCTGCCTATCCCCTCCCTGCTTCCCCTCTCCCACCTCTTTGTCTTTCCCCTTACTGGTTTTTCACCTGGAACTCACCAGCCTTCTCCTTCCCAGCCTCCCCCCACCTTCCTTATAGGGCCACTGCCCCTTCCCTCTTCAGTCCTGACGAAGGGTTCCGGCCCGAAATGTTGACAGATCGTTTCCACGGATGCTGCCCGACCTGCTGCACTGCCCCAGTGCAATAGCTCTTCCACTTAAAAAACTCTCCCACAGATTTCTTTGTGCAGTTCACATCATCTAAATCAAGCTCTGTGGCAATGGAGGCAGGTAGAGGATAACCACAGGCTTTCATAGCTGCAATCTTGCATGTAGGCAGCCTGCAGAGCTTGGTTGATCTACGCTGAGGCTGGAGCAACAGAGGAGTTTAGTGCATCCCAGGTGACTGCACAGCTCTTTTTAGAATCAGCACTGCTTGCTCTCAGATGAGGAAGGGGACTAGAAAAGGTGTCCTAAATCTTGCTTGTTGCAGAACAACTGGTCAGCAAAGCTGCAGCTGGCAGTTTACCCCACACAACAGAAGAACTGCAAAAATCTGTTGTCGTGGGTTACGACGGACAACCAATCAATCAATCATGGTAACCTATTCTACAACTGCAGTGAAGAATTGTTCTTTAAGCCCTGAATTGCTTCCTACTGGCAATGATGTGGCAACTGTAAATATCCTGTTTTAGAATCATTCTTAGTGCAAAATGTTGCAGTTCTTTTTAACACTTTACCTTATTTCACACATTTGTTTTTAGAGAGCTGCTTGGGTATTAGTGACATATTTAACAGATATTTAGTCTATTAAAATAGAGCAAATATAATTTTTGTGCAACTAAATCTTTACCCATTCATCCCATTTTACCTTTTTAATACAGTTTGAGCACCCCTTATCTGAAATTCTAAAGTCCGAAAACCTCTGAAATCTGAAAGGTTTTTGAGTGTTGACATGATGTCACAAACGGAACTCTCCCCAAGGCACTGGGAAGGTTCCCAGGCGATGTCCAGGTCTCTGTGCACCGCAGACAGTTCTGCAAAGTGACCTCACATCCAGTTAGTGAAGAATTGAAAAACACCACATAAAGCAAAAATGAAGATCTCACTCGTGTACTGAAAGAGTGGATTCGTCAGCGTTGGAGTGTACATATGCCACAACGATGAGCTGATTATGAAACAAGCAAACTGAAAATTCAAGGTAATTGTGAATATTCAGCAGGCTGGTTGCAGAAATTTAAGAAAAGGCACGGTATTAAGGTTTGTGGTGATAAAGTGTCTGCTGATAATGAAGAAGCAGAAAAATTCATTGGTGAGTTTGCCAAGATCATCGCTGAACATGCTGAATGGCCACATCAGTACATATGCGTGATGAACAAGTGTAAAAGAAAGACTGTTTACTGGTAGCATATTAATTCACAGTCGGGAATGATGGTGATGCCAAACAGCCACAGACTGTACACCTGGGTGGCCGAGGTAGTGATAGCTTACCTTTCTGATGGTTCAATGTACACATTATTGTTTCATGCACAAAATTATTAAAAATATTGTATAAAATTACCTTCAGGGTATATGTATAAGCTGTATATGCAATGTAAATGGATTTCATGTTTAGACTTGGGTTCCATTCCCAAGGTATTTCATTACATAGATAAAGATATTCCAAAATTGGAAAAAATATCTGAAATACTTCTGGCCCCAAGCATCTTGGATAAGGGGCTCTCAACCTGTAATAATCTGGACCATACAGTTTATTTTAATATTCTCTGCCTCACTTGTCCTTTGTGGGAAACTATTCCAAACATCATTAACACACCCCCAAGTACATGTGGCTGATCCAACTTGATCAAATTAGCAAGACGGGGATGGATCCATCTTGGGTACTAGCCTACAAAGCACCCAGGACATCTTCAAGGAGCGGTGTCTCAGAAAGGCAGCGGCCATTATTAAGGACCCCCAGCACCCAAGGGGGTGTTCACTGTTACTATCAGGTAGGAGGTACAGAAGCCTGAAGACACACACTCAGCGATTCAGGAACAGCTTCTTCCCCTCTGCCATCTGATGCTTAAATGAACATTGAACCCGTGAACACTACCATACTTTAAAAATATATATTATTTCTGTTTACACATGATTTTTTATCTATTCAATATACATATACTGTAATTTATTTGTTTTTTTCCTTCTTCTATATTATGTATTGCATTGAACTGTTGCTGCTAAGTTAACAAATTTCACGACACATACCGATGATAATAAACCTAATTCTGATTCTGATACATTCACAACTTACACTCGACAATGATGATCCTTGATACAAAACTTTTTTTTTTATTTTTTATGGTTTGGAGAGGGAATGTGTATAATTAACAGTTGGACATAGATCATGTTATGAGAAATGAGAAATATTCATTAATCCTTAAATACATGTGGAATCTATCCCTTAAAGTGCTTACAAGTTAAACAGTATTTTGTTGCAAGTTAAAAATTACTGTCAATCAAATTATACATGATTTCATTGTCCTTGGTTGGACAGAAAACAAAAATCCTGCAACATTGCCCTCTAATTCTGTAAATGTACACAGTAAAGCAATAATAAGAACAAGGACTGAATAAAAAAGATCAAACACTCAAAGCTCTAGGCTTTTTGAGAGTATCATTTGGAAAGTTCTGAGTCGAGAGTTAGAAGGAGAAATACGGTAAGTTTTTGAAACAGTCACAGTGAAAATACAGATGGATTCCACCTGTTTGTTAGCTGTTTTTGGATTTTTTAAATAAATACTCAATTCACTCATCAACACTGAAATAAACAAGGTTTAGTTTGTTTAAAAATACCTTGTGGAGAGGGGAGGAAGTCATTATTCATTTAATTCACGAATTACAATTCCCAGGAATTATGCATTCCAACACATATGAAGGCTGCAATGTAGTCTTGAATACAGTGGCATCTTAACAGCATTCAGCTTCTATCTATTCAATAAGATTAAAGCTAAAGTGTTTGGCAGTGAATATGAACAGCTAGATCTTGCTCAAAGTTCATTCTCAGTTTGACATTTTTTAATTTGTAAATTATCATCATTCTAAGTTCAAAGTGACTCCTGGCATTTATTGAACTGTGGATTTAAAGAAAATCTTCTTCATCCAGTTTAGTCCAAAGTGCAAACTTTAGTCGAACAGTTTTGGAAAGCATTCGAAGCAATGTAGCACTATGACTATTACACAGTGTAAAAGGATCTAGTCTCCGTTTAACTTTGGTTAGTTAGCTTTAACAATCTCCATCCCATGACTTCCCTATCACCAATATTATTTAAGTGGTGAATTCCAATGTCAAGGTATTGTCAAAATGTTTTTGATTGAATTTTGATCTTTGTTTTATGGGACTACTGTTAAGATGGTGATGGAAATAAAAGGTGTTATTGTCTTTATTAATTGTATTTGTTGTGATTGCAAGACTCTGCTGGACATTAAGAACTTAAAACCACTGCAGATCTACCCCATCACTGAGTTGCTCGTTGGCGGAGATACTAGGGGAGCTGGACCTGGTGTGGATCATGCTGTGGCTGTGTCAGAGGCATCAGTATATGAAGGCGGTGTGCAGTCTCACAGCGAGTGATTGTCTTAGTCGCTTATCTTGTGATTGCAAGACCCTGTTGGACGTTGGTAATGTGGAATGCTGCAAGTCCAATTCGCTGTTTTATTAGTGAACGGTTGGGGTGGACAGCGGTGGAGCTGCATGGTATCGGTCGTAGTGGTGAGTAGGCCTCAGACTGTGACGTCGCCTGTTTGCAGGAGAATGGCATTGGTGTTGGTACACACCACTAGAGGTGGTGCTGCCCCTCAGTGTTCGTTCGGCAGAAGACAAGATGTATTGTGTTCGACTGCAGACTGCTGCAACATTCATGGACTTGGGGAACTGGACTATATTTTTTTGTGTGTGACTGTATTTTACTGCTGTTTTATTTGTGCTATATGTGCCTTGTGCCGTGAACGACTGTTGGTATTGTGATTTGCACCTTGGCCTCAGAGTAACACTGTTTCATTTGGCTGTATTCATGTGTATTCACGTATGATTGAATGACAATTAAGCTTGAACTTGCTTTAGTGACCTATGCTTCTTGTTGTTCTATATTGATATAACTTAATTATATAGACCATTTTAAGTGAATTTTACTCTATTTTCATCAGAATACAGCAAATGCAGAGGTGATGGGATATCAATATAGTGAAAGTAAGCAGGTACAACTTGGTCAGTAAGTGTAGAATAGGATGCATATTCAGATGCCTGGAATGAAATTGGCCCTTCGTTTTCCATACAGCTGCATACTGACCATCAGAAAGGTATCCCCCCACCCCTTTAGTTAGTGGCAGAGCAGACTCGATGGACTGAATGGCCTAATTCTGCTCCTTTGTCTTATGGTCCCCCAGAGTATCATGGATTGCAAAGAATTGGCTTTGCTGTGGGAATTGGCATGGAGAAATATTATGAAGAGATAGTCGTGCAAGGTTGTGCTTTAATAACGGCAAGTGGCTTTTACTTCAGCCCAAGATTTGTTAAAGTAAATTGATTTTGACCATCAATTGAGAAATGCTGCTCTGGAGAATGGAAAAGGAAATGAAGTCACAATTTAAATAATCAGTGTTTCTGCAATCTAGTTTAAAGATGAATTACAGTGTTGTTGCTGGAAGATAAGGTCAGTTTGTCTTTTTACAGGCATGAGAAGCTAAAAGAATTCATGCTTTTTAAATATAACAACCAGGAAGTTAAGACAAACCATTATTACCCATCTGATTGCATTTACTTTCTTTATCTGTCCATCTGATTTGCAACTTCTGTTTGAACAGGAGGACACACCAATTTCCCATTTCTGAAAACTGACATGCTTTGATAAAATCCTGAATCTGTTACATATTTTCCAACTTAATAAATAACTTCATGTTCCGTCTTCAATGGATTATTTCATGTTCCTGTCTTTTTCTCCCATTCCTAAAGTAAAAACAGAAAAGAAACCTGACATTAGAGTTTGTTTTCAATCTTCATGAAAAAGAAACTGATTCATACTTTAATCTGTTTTTACAACTGAGTAATTTATACAGTGTTAGTCTGAATAGCTTTGCTACTTTATGTTCCTCCAGGGTTCCACTTTGATTTAATTATGATACCAATTTGGGAATGATCTTCTCCCTCTTTAATTTTGCATGCAATGTATTAACAAGTCACATATACATGCACAACAGGAATCATTACAAATGAATTCAAGCAAATGGGGAGTGATGCAGAAGGCGAAGAATTTAACAGTGCTCAAAACACATTTAGGGGAATGTTATGAAGTTCATTATTTCTGTTTTCTGTGGGGAATGGAAATCTTTACAAGACTTTGATTATTCACAGCCAGAAGTTAACTCTCAGATGAGTGTTAGTACCAACTCCTGGAACTGAAGGAAGCATACTCATCTTGAACATCAATACTGGAGCAGTCTTCTCCATTACAGAAAAATGTATAATAGAATTAAATTCATGCTACATTTATGAAGCAGAACTCACTTTCGCAGGATGATGTATTTTATATATGCCTCTTTCCACTAAACTCTGAGCAATGGTAAAGCAACAAATTAATTTAAAACTTGGGTGGAAAACGAGGAATCACATTAACATACTTCTAAGTGTCAGTTCACTATCGATTAGGATCAAGCAAAGAAAACAAAGTTGATACCTTAGCTTTCTGTAAAACACACACTTTACTGGAGGGTATAGTGGTGGGAGTTTTTCTCTTTTCTGATGCACAGTTTACTGGAACGAAATGATGCTTTGTGTAACTGTTTTCAGTCTATGAAAAATACAGGACATTATTTTGTTAAGTGAACAACTCATCCACACAATCTCAAAGCAGAGCTCTATAACCTACGTTCTATATACCTTCACAAACAAGAGAAAATCTGCAGATGCTGGAAATCAAGGGGTTTCTTCTCTTATGTTACTGCAAAAGTTAACAAAATGGTTTCTTTGTTATATTATAATAAAAATGGCTTTTCTGTAATAATAACTGCAATGTAAGGAGTTTTCTCTCTCTCTCTGCTTGTTTGGGTTATATTATTGATAAGAGAGGGAACGGACCAATTGGGATAGATGTTATTCTTTCTTGTGTGTCTGTAAGCTATTGTTTTCGCGGGGTTTTGGGGCAGAAGGTACGATGGGGACAGAGAGAGGAGATGCGATGCTGTAAGCTGGCTGACGGAACGGACCCTGAGCGGGAGTCCGAGGCCCAGGGTCTTTGGTGAGGAGAGGAGACGAAGGCAGACTCGTGTGGAGCCTCTGGTCGACCACTGTGGTTGGTTCCAGGTGGCGGGTCGAGGAGGTCAGAGGGGATCGAATGGTGGAAAGAAGACTCAGTTAATTGAGCTCCAACTGTTGTGCACAAAGTGGTTGAACTTTGATAAGTTTGGTGCCTTTTACTTTCCTTTTATATTAGTTCCAGTAAGATCTATAAGGTGTAATTATTTAATCACATATGGTATATTGTCTGTTATTTGACGGGGTGGAGTACATCACACAGCATCCACACAAACTTGATTACCCAGTTTGGCGGTGCTGAAGGCTGCTCCCCTGGATGGAAGCGAGCTGAGCGAGCCTGAGGCTTACCAGGGGGCTACACACACAACACACACAAAGTGCTGGAGGAACTCAATAGGCCAGACAGCATCTATGGAATACAGTTAATGTTTTAGGCTGAGACCCTTCATTAGAAAAAGAGACGAAGAGTCAGAGTAAGAATGTGGGGGTAGGGACAGAAGAGACACAAGGTGATAGGTGAAACTGGGAGGGGGGCGGGATGAAGTAAAGAGCTGGGAAGTTGATTGGTGAAAGAGATACAAGGCTGGAA
Organism: Mobula hypostoma; assembly: GCF_963921235.1. Classification (NCBI taxonomy): domain Eukaryota; kingdom Metazoa; phylum Chordata; class Chondrichthyes; order Myliobatiformes; family Myliobatidae; genus Mobula; species Mobula hypostoma. The sequence goes on along the minus strand of NC_086103.1, from coordinate 62,978,554 downwards.
AAGAGGGAATCTGATAGAAGAGGGCAGAAGGCCTTAGAAGAAAGAAAAGGGGGAGGAGCGCCAGTGGGAGGTGATGGGCAGGAAGGAGGTAAGGTGAGAGAGGGAATACTGTAACACTCAATGTGGCTAAAATGTTGCATCGCTTCACTGGAGTAACAGAATTTGACAATGGAGATTTGGGGACGATTGGTCAAAGAAAAATGGAATAGAGGACTTTGGCGAAGGAATGTCAGAACTTGGGGCCATTCATTCAACATCAGTTTGTTTATTGCAATAAATGATAAAAATGTAAAACACAGCTATCAGAGATGACCAGTAAATTTCTACCCTGCAGGAACTTATTTGATTTGACTCAAAACTCGAGGTGTGTTTCCTCCACCGAAAATCTCATTGCAAATGTTTTTCCATCATCGTCTACCAGGGAGAGGGAGATTTGTAAGGGCCACCACTGAAATACTCCGTACAGTTTTGGTTACCACACCAAAAGGAGGACTTGATTGCAATGTAGAGAGTGCAGGGCAAATTCACCAGGATGTTGGCTGGGATGTAGTGTTTCATTATGAGAAGAGGTTATGGAGGCTGTGTTTGTTTTCTCTGGGGATAGGGTGTGGAAACACAACCTGATTTGAGGTATACAAAATGATGAGGGGTAAAGACAGGACAGATAGTAGGAAAAAGAAGATGAGGGTAAATGGCAAGAACTTTAGGACGTTCTGAAGAAGATTTTTGTCACCATAATTGTGCTTGGATTCTTGAACTCAGTGCCTGAATGTGTATGGAAACAGGTACTCTCACAGCATTTTAGTACCTAGCGGGGCTCTAGAATTACTAAGGTGTAGAAGGCTGGTAAATGGAATTTGTTTTGGATGGCATGAAGATAGTGGGCTGAAGGGCCTGATCCTGTGCTCCATAATCCTCACTTCGTGACTTGACAGTACCATGTGTTTGTAGAATAAAGTTTTGCAATTTTTTTCTTGTTTTCACCTGCAAGTGCTGACTTTCATTTCTGTATATTGTTGAAAGTTCTCATGGACTTCATATGAGGCCAGGTGTGAAATGGGGTAATGTATTCGTGATCTTAAAATAAAAACTTCTAGAGACATTGCAGCTAAATGAGAAAGAGAGCTCATGTGAAATTCAGACAAGGACAATCCAAATCACTGACTGGACTTCTTTTCTGCTTTAGTCTAACTAACTTCAATGTCTCATCTTGGCTCCAGTTAAGATCATGTAAATGAGTGTAACAGAGGTCAAGTGTTGGATCCAAATCTGTCCAGGGGCTCATTTTGTAGAACATATTTTAGCAATCACGCTGTTGGAGAATATCTGCTATAGACGTAGCCTTTTGCATTTTGTAGAATAGAATATAGAATATAGATTATTCAGTGACTTTTTGAGATACAGTACTGTGCAAAAATCTCAGGCATGTATATACAGTTAGGGTGTCTATGACCTTTCCATATACTGTAGTAATTCTATGTATTGCACTATACTGCTGCCACAAAAAAAGCAAATTTCATGACATACATGAGTGATGATAATCCTGAGTCTGATATGAGTCTCTATTGTGGACTGAGATTGGGAAGGGACAGGGAGAGGGGAATCATGGTTGAGAAAAGGGGAAGGGAGAGGGGAGGGAGCAGGGTGCACCAGAGACATTCTGCAAGGACCAATTGCTTGGAATCAAATGACGCCCTTGCTTGGAGTCCCGGCCCTAGATCCTGTTCCCTAGGAGGGGTCCTGACTCTGTGTAAAGCCACGGCCCTATGTCTTGTTCCCAAGGAGGGGTCCCGGCTCTGTGTTCTGTGTTCCTGTGTTCCAAGTTCCAGGTGCCGTGTTCCAGTCCTGTCCAAGTCAAGGCTTCATGTTCTCATCCAGTATAGGAGCTCCCCCGTCCAGTCCAGGAGTCCCTCGGAAGTTCACCTCGGCAGTTCCCTTGGCAGTCATCCCGGCCCTGCGTCCTAGAAAGGGTCCCGACCCTGTGCTCCAAGGAGGAGTCCCAGCTCTGTACTGAAGAGCCTAATCAAGCTGAGTCCAAGAGTCAAGCCAAAGCTAGTCCAAGAGCCACATCCTGCCCTGGAGTACCTCATCCAGTCCATGTCCAAGGCTCTGAGCGTCCAGTCCATGTCCAAGGCTCTGTGTTCCTGTGTTCCAAGACCAAGTCCTGGTGCCGTGTTCCAGCCCTGTCCAAACATGAGCTTCATGTCCTCATCTAGTTCTGGTGCCTCGCCCAGCCTGGTGCAGGAGATTCCTCGTCCTGTGCTGGAGTACCTCGACCTGTCCTGTAGCCACATCCTGTCCTTGCCTAGACCTGGGTTCTGGTTCTGAGGCCCAACCAAGACCCAGGTTCCAGGTCCTTGTCCAGGCTCTGGTTCTGGAGTTCCGTGTTCCTAGTCCAGGCTCCTCGTTCCAAGTTCCCTGTCCGGGTCCCGTGTCTCTAGTCCAAGATCACCTGGTCCTGAATTTTAGCCTCGTTCAGGGCCTGTGTCAATATCCAGTGTTGTTTCTTCCTTATTCACCTCGCTATCTCGATAAACCTAGTCCTCTTCCTAGTACTTCAGTGCCTGTGTCTTGCATTTGGGTCCGCCATCAACGCCCCCTATATAACAGAACAGTCCAGCCATACATGGACCCAGCGACGCAGACACTGTCGTTTAACTGTCGCCATCCTGGGTTCCCTCCTGTTGAAGACCCTCCCACTTGCCTGGATCATCCATAGTCCAGGAAAGACTGTTAGGTCACCAGAAGGCTCCCATGGGGGGGCGGGGGGAGTGTACTGTCATAGTCCAGTCCGTGAAGTCTGATTCCGGTTCACAGTATGGTCCGTCGATTCCTTATTCCGGGTTTTCCTGTTTTCCCTTGTTCCATTGGGTGCCTTAATTGAGGCACTTGATTCTCGTTTTGGGCTGGCACCTCTCAAACCAAGGATTCCCTGTTGGACTGTTCCCTTCCCCTTCCTTCTGAAGCCTTGTCAAGTTCAACCGCTGGAGTGAGACTGGAGCCTTGCCAAGATAAGGAACTATCTTTTTGTGTCCCTGTGTTTAGTGTCTGTGTCAAAGAAGAGTCCTTGCCCTAGATCCTGTTCCCTAGGAGGGCTCCTGACTCTGTGTAAAGCGCTGGCCCTATGTCCTGTTCCCAAGGAGGGGTCCCGGCTCTGTCCTGTGCTCTGTGTTCCAAGTCCCAGGTGCTGTGTTCCAGTCCTGTCCAAGTCAAGGCTTCATGTTCTTGTCCGGTCCAGGAATCCCTCATCCAGTCTAGGAGTCCTTTGGCAGTTTACCTCGACAGTTCCGTTGGCAGTCGTCCCGGCCCTGCGTCCTAGAAAGGGTCCTGGCCCTGCACTCCAAGGAGGAGTCCTGGCTCCATACCCAAGAGCCTAACCAAGCCGAGTCAAAGAACTGAGCTAAACCTAGTCCAAGAGCCTTGTCCTGCCCTGGAATACCTCGTCCAGTCCATGTCCAAGTCTCTGTATTCCTGTGTTCCAAGACTAAGTCCAGGTGCCATGCTCCAGCCCTGTTCAAATCTGAGTTTTGTGTCCTCATCTAGTTCTGGTTCCTCGCCCAGCCTGGTGCTGGAGATTCCTCATCCTGTGCTGGGGTACCTCGTCCTGTCCTGTAGCCACGTCCTGTCCTTGTCAAGATCCTAGTCCCGATTCCTTGCCTAGACTCGGGTTCTGGTTCCAAGTCAAGACACAGGTTCCGAGTCTCAAACAAGTCTCAGGTTCCGGGTTCTTGTCCAGGCTCTGATTCCGGAGTTCCGTGTTCCTAGTCACGGCTCCTTGTTCCTAGTTCCCCGTCCAGGTCCCGTGTTTCTAGTCCAAGTCCTAGCCCAGGCCCTGAATCCTAGTCTCGTCCAGGGCCTGTGTCAATGTCCAGCGTTGTTTCTTCCTTCTTCACCTCGCTATCTCGATAAACCTAGTCCTGTTCCTAGTACTTCAGTGCCTGTGTCTTGCATTTGGGTCCGCCATCAACGTCCCCCATTTAACAGAGGAAGGTTTTTCACTCAGAGAGTGGTTGGTGTGTGGAATGCACTGCCTGAGTCAGTGGTGGAGGCAGATATGCTAATGAAATTTAAGAGTCTACTAGACAGGTATATGGGTGAATTTAAGGTGGGGGGTTATAATGGAGTCAGGGTTTAAGGGTTAGCACAACATTGTGGGCCGAAGGGCCTGTACTGTGCTCTACTATTCTAAGTTCTATTTGTGTCAGTAACTTGAGTTCAATCCTGTACTGTATGTGTAGAACTTGTACATTCTTCCTGCGATCACGTGCATTTCCCCAGGGTTATCTAGGCTCCTCCCACTTCCCAAAGATATGCAAGTTTGTAGGTTAATTACCCCGAGTGTGTGGGTAGGTGGTAGAATCTGGAGAGGGTTACTGGAAATATGGGATTAGTGTAAGACTGCAGCAAATGAATACATGTTTGGTCACAGAGCTTGCTTCTGTACAATATGACTTTAATGGAATAAGGAAACACTGGACGCACTTAGCAAAGACTTGCTTTTGCCTTCACTGTAGAAAATGTACAATGTACCAAATAAAAACAATTTAATAAGAGTGGGACTCTTTAAGTATTCAAGTGTTTAAAATAAGTTATCAATTTAGTACAGATAAAGTACGAGAGAAATTTATGTACATTCCACTTTAAAAAGGTGATATTATGGAAGCTCAAGTGGGCTTGGGTACAAGTGCCTTTTCCTGGAACTTGTGGAATGTTTCTGATCAATACACCTGTTATCAAAGGAGATAGCCATCGAATAATATGTGGTCCTTGGCTCAACTCATCCGTGCTGACCATGGTGTTGATCAAGCTAGTCCCAAATCCCTTGCAACCCTTATCCAAATGTCTCTGGAGAAGGGTGATTGTGGATGGTGTTTTAATTGGCCTCCATTCAGGGAAGAAGTGGAGAGCCCTCAGAACATCCTTGTGAGGAGTGAAAGTGTATAGAGATTGCACAACCTTTGTAAAAATGAGGCATGGGAAAAATGGGTGCAGAATATAGATCTGGTCTGTTGTCCCTTATTGCCGAATGATTGTAGCTCAATGGCAAGAAACCAGAACATTCATTTTAAAGGAACTGCAGCAAAAAAAAAACACTACCTGAATTCCCAGGTATCCATAAAGTATCAGAGCATCATTTATAGTACCCCCTTTAGTACTACACAAACCCATTAAAACTACATGTCCAAAGTCTGAGAAAACTCTTCAAAAGAAGGTTGTGAATCAATGGAATTCTTTAGCCTAGAGGGCTCTGCTTATATATTCAGGAATGAAATGGATATAGTTTTGATTTAAGGGAAAGGTGCCAGGCATTGATTTGTAAAGAAAGGGCATCATATCATTTGCCTCGATTCAATGCTAGTATATCAAGCCTATCTCTTTAGGCAAAAATAAAATTTGAGTTGTAATGTTCCTGGAAGCTTCCAGTTGCACATAAAAGGACTTGCTTTAAATAATAAATTATAGTATGTTTTACCTTGAGTAATTTTTAATGTATTGCATTGTACTGCTGCCACAAAACAACAGATTTCATGACATACGTCATTGACGATAAACCAGTTTCTGATTAAATTTCCTGTAAATGCCTCAAAACACTTCATATGATGAATTACAAAGAAAAGTTTAATGATAGTGGTTATACAAACAATTTGGAGAAACTATTTGTTTACATACCATAGGAATTAATGGTTGCCTGAATCATCTGTTTCAGCTGCTCCGAATGAAAGCCATTGCCCAGAAGACTATTATAGCTTATGCTGATGTGCAATACAGAAGTATGTGTGCTCATGCAGGAAATAACTGGGGCAGTGAAATTAACAAGATGCACAGGTTTTAGCTGCTCTTTGTACCTCAAAGTGGTTAAACAAATTCATGATACTACACACTACTAGAGTAACTGAACACACATCTTCATTTAAACCAACAACTCCTACTGTGTTATCAATAGCGTAATGGAAATTTAGATGCCCATCTGAAGAGGCATCTGGGATATTGACTAACTTATCCTCTGAAAGACCCATTTCCAAAAATGCAACACTGCAATGGTGTTTGAACCCAATTGTGACTTGGGCATTGGACTGGGTCCTAACTTTACAACCTTCTGATCGAAAAAGGAACACTCTAAACCAAACTGGAGGTGTTATACTCATTAAACATTAAATTTGGCTGTTGTAATTTTCAGAACTTATCTCCTTATAAGTAATTGTAATCGTAAGAATTGTAATTGTTTCTCAGGTACCTGTGGAGCACTTGACTCAGCTTTGGAGTCAACAGATAAACTAATTTCTGCGCCCCGTGCAATTGTTTTCTTCAGATTCTCCTTTACTTGTGTTAAATGGAGCTCCAAGTTCACTCGCTCAGTCTCTTTAAGTTTGCATTTTTCTTCCAGTATTCGTATTTTCTCCTCCAGGACAGATTGGGATTTTTTACCTATGGAAAAATTACATACATTAACGCATGTATTTTCTAGTTGATGTTTTTAACATTATTTTAATAAAGGATTTCCAATCACTTGGGCCCAGGAATCCAACAGCACCTGAAAATACCTTCTGAGGCAATGCTATAGGGTGGATATACGTCAGTTTGACATGAAGTGATTTCTAAAGTGCTCAAGGTTCAAAAGATTGCCCGTGTTAGTACTGGTAAACTTTGATATGGATGCACACTGTGCATAGGACCAAATTCTTGTCTTTACAATCTCCTTTCAAATGGAAACTCTGAAGAATTGGTGCTTAACATACTGGGGCTTCTTCTGTGGCTGCCTTCCCTTGCACTAGGGGAGTAGAGAGGCAGTGGTTGGCTAGGTACTTACACCGTTTATGTGTGAGAGAGAATAAGCTATAAGGGTGCTGAGAGATAAGGAGAAGGAACTAGGACTACTGGAATTACTTCCCAGCTGAATGTCTCATTATTAGAAAAACATATGAGGCAAGTTTCACCACATATATATTGACTATTGGAGGTGGATATGTGGGCTACGTATGACATGGTTTGGACCTTTAAAATCCTAGGATACAAGAAAATGGGAATTTAATGAAAAACACTATTTTGTTGGTCTCTTTGCTGCTAGAACCCTTGATAGTAGCCCAGGTAGGTTTGGGTCCTTGCAGTACAAGGTCTTAGTCCTTCAAGTAAGGTCCTTGTAGTGTCACACACACAAAAGGCTGGAGGAACTCAGCAGGTCAGACAGCATGGAGGGAAATGATCAGTCATCGTTTTGGGCCAGAACCTTTATTAGGACTGAAATGGAAGGGACAGAAACCAGGATAAAAATGTAGAGGGAAGGGAGGAGTATAATCTGGCAGGAAATAAAAACTGAGTCTAAGTGGGGGGAGTGGAGGTAGGTGGGTGAGGGAGAGAGGGACAAAGGGAAATGCTGGAAGGTGATAGGTAGAAGAAGTAATGGATTGAAGAAGGTGTTTTTGGAAGATAAAAATATCTAGATCATCTCAAAATTTCAATCATGATTGAATTACTGTGCATGTGCCAAATGCACACTGTACCCAGTTATGCTTCATAAATGTTCTACTAAAGTTGAAATGCCCTAAATTGGACCAATTGCATTTGACGCAAAACATTAACGTTAGGCTTGGTCGCAGCAATTAAAAATGGGTATGCCTGGGCTTCAATACTTTCAGTCCAAAGTTAATGCCTTGCTTTTAAAAAAAATCTTCCTGCTGGTATTCTTTCCTTTTCCATCAAAATCCTAAATGGGATCAAGTGATAATGTCACCAGACACTGCACATCACCATCTTGCTCTACAGGCAACACTTCCTCAGCCTCAACATCTCTCCGTGATAGAAGTTATGTTATTGCCACCAGGAAGATAATTGAGAGTTGTACCTATAAAATTGTTGGCTAGTTATTAGTAAATCTGTCTATGATTTTGTTACCATCAATACACACTTGTAAATACACACCAGATGTTCAAATACAATTATTCCCACAGATAACAGTATGGTACATTTTACTTACTTGCAACTTAATGCCAGGTTACATGGACAAGATTTTGTTCTTGTCATCATTCCAAATGATACCTAATGTAACATATTCAGGTAATACATGAATTTGTATGCTACCTTGATTTACCAGCAACCAATTCGCAACTACCATTGAAGGGGCCAGCAGATGGCATGATCCTGATTTCTGCCAAGGACACTTTTCAGATTGCCAGGAAATTTGCAACATTTGTATGGTTATTTTCCATTTCAAACAAAATATACAATGGAAGCTTCTTCATAATGATTGCTGGGAAGAGCTTGGTGAAATGGATTGTAATTCACTTGTCCCTTCATTTTGTGACGCTGTATACTGGTGCTACAACATAAAGGAACTCTGGGGATTCTCAGACTTTCTCTAGTATATATTAACTCCACTGGCTGTCTGGTACCTTGATTTTATTGAAAATTTCACTGAGTAAGCAGATTTATGTTTTGGAAGATTGGTACATTTTGTTTTGTTAAGCAAGGGAGGCTAAGAGGTGCTGTTATGGAGACGTAACAGGTTTAGATAGGGTAGGTAGTCAGTATCTATTTCCCATGGTAGATACAGTCTAAAACTAGAGGACATAGGTTCAATGTGAGAAGGAGGAGGCTTAAAGGGGATCTGAGGGGTAAATTTTTTCACACTAAGCATAGCTGTATCTGGAATGAGCTACCAGATGAGGTGGGACAGGCAGGGGCAGTGACCACAGTTAAAAGGCATCAGGGTAGGCACTCAAATGAGCAAGGGACAGAGGAATGTGGAATGCAGGTGATAAGTACAAATAGACACAGAAACAGTGGCTGAAGGGCCTGGTTCTATGTGTACAACTCTGTGAACGAATGATTCTATTTGCATACCTTTTTTTGTTTTTTCCAGTGACGTACATGATGATACTGCTGCATCTTCATTAGCTGAAATACACAAAAGACTATTGTATGCTTAAAAGACATTGGCACAGGGATCAAGCAGCATTGCATGGGACAGTACTGGAATGGGAAAGCAATGTAAAATAACTTCCATCCAAACTACAAGGATGATCCTGAGCTTACAGTTAACTATCACTTGTATTCAATAATAATAATAGTAATAATTGGCATCGGTTAGTCTCATGAGACCACGGATTTGCGCCTTGGAAGGTTTCCAGGGCGCAGGCCTGGGCAGGGTTATATGGAAGACCAGCAATTGCCCATGCTGCAAGCCTCCCCTCCCCTCTCCACGCCACCAATGTAGTCCAAGGGAAGGGCATTAGGACCCATACAGCTTGGTACCGGTGTCGTTGCAGAGCAATGTGTGGTTAAGTGCCTTGCTCAAGTACACAACACACTGCCTCAGCCAAGGCTCAAACTAGCGACCTTCAGATCACTAGACGAACGCCTTAACCACTTGGCCACGCACCAACACTGTATTCAATAACAACACAAACATTAACACTAAGATCTTCTATTACATTGAATTTACAACACAGTCATAGGCCATTCACCCCAACCTGCCAATACCAGCTTATGTTTCATTTGAGTTCTCACATTGTTTCTCATCTGAATCTATCCTTTTCTTTCTTATGTGCCTGTCTGTCCTCTGCTTAAATGAACCAACCGCCACCTGGGGTACTGAGATCCACATTCTCACCTCACCACCCCACCCTTCTCGAGTAAAGAAATTTCTTCTAAATTTCCCATTGTATTTCTTGGTAACCCTCTTGTACTGATGGCTTCTAGTTATGCTTTTCCCTATATGTGAAATAAATTCTCTCTTTAATTGGTTTGTCAAAGCGTTCATAATTTTACATATTCTTTCAGGTTCTCTCAGTCTTGTAAAAAGGGCCCCAGTCCGTTCACCTTTTTGCGATCTAGCTTTCTGCCACTAGGTGGCAATAGAAGCTTTAGGAAAAAGCAATTGAAACCGAACGGTTTGTCCGAACATTATACCTTTTTCATCTTCTGTGTACCTCATTGCAAAAAAGTGTGAGCTGATAACATTGGGGATCTGAATAGGGAAAGTGAACTCCTTGACCAATCCACTTCAAGGAATATGACAAATCTTGCAATTAGAGTGGGTGAGTTCAGTGTCTAAGGAGGTACAGATTTTTAAATTTCTAAAATCTCCAAAATAAAAACCACAGTGAATGTGTTTCCATTGGTATTTCCAGTGACAATATTTCTATTTACTAATCCAGGGATACTGACGTTGATTGTGGTGGTGTGGGAGATGGGTTATCTGAGATCAGTTGACTTAAAACAAGTCAGAGGTTGAACATGCCTCCTTCTCATCTCTCTCCCATCCCCCATCTCCTTCTCCACAGGATGATTTCTTAACAAATTATTGGAGAGCTTATCATATTTTTTTTTTCTTTCCTGTTGTATCAGGCCACTTCCTTCCTGGAACAAAACTAAAGCTACAGAAACTAATTGCATACAAATCTACTCGCCATCTCCATATGAAATGTTTTGGAAGATAATTGTCTTCTACGATAGGCATTAAATAAATATGATACACTCTGTTGTGACTGTGTACGAAGTCACCACAGAGACACTGAAGCTGGAGGATATAGAAGTCTTTATCCAGCAAAACAAACAGGCATCATACTGGAGACACTCTCAGAAGTGGAGGCTCCCTGTTGCAATATTGCCTGATATTTTTATATGCTAAGGGGCAAAGATAATGGCAGGACAATTCTATAGTCACAATGCTTCCTTTGAATTACATATAATTTTCAGACACCTAAATCTTCCCACGTATACTCCAGACAGCCAAAATGAACGTTAATCACTGATGTCTCTGAGCTGCATGCATGCATATGTGGGGATGTTGTGGGGATGGAACTGGACTCTCTGACGGTGGTGTCTGAAAAGAGGATGCTGTCCAAGTTGCATGCCATCTTGGACAATGTCTCCCATCCACTACATAATGTACTGGGTGGGCACAGGAGTACATTCAGCCAGAGACTCATTCCACCGAGATACAGCACAGAGCGTCATAGGAAGTCATTCCTGCCTGTGGCCATCAAACTTTACAACTCCTCCCTTGGAGGGTCAGACACCCTGAGCCAATAGGCTGGTCCTGGACTTATTTCCTGGCATAATTTACATATTACTATTTAATTACTTATGATTTTATTACTATTTAATTATTTATGGTGCAACTGTAATGAAAACCAATTTCCCTCGGGATCAATAAAGTATGACTATGACTATATGCAGACATCTCAGGTCAGTGAGTGTTTCTTGCTTCACAGTCACCCTAGTTTGCAACTTCAAGAACACTATTGTTCTGGGCATTTTAAACTCAATCTATCGTTCACATTCAGATCTGAAGTCTGGTTGCTATTGAAATTAATATTTGCTATATACCATAACTCCAGAATGTACCCTAAAACACTGGTCTACATGGTTTCAATTCCAGCTTTACAATTAAGTTCGGCTGAAGCTTATTTCTAACTAAATCTTTGACTCAATGCAGCAGAATAAGAACATTGATTTTTTTTTTGAAAAAGAATAATCCTATGCATAATGTTTACTACTTTCACTGTTACCTACTCAGGCTGTTACAATGATGCAGCAGGTGGTACTGCTATCTCACAGTTCCAGCTATCCAGGTTTGGTGCTATCTGTGTGGAGTAATCAATTTTTCTTTGTGACAGTGTGGGTTTCCTCCAGGTATATTGATTTCCTGTCATCACTTTAAAAAAAAACTGCTGGTTGCTGGGTCAATTACTTACTCTAAATTACCTCTCGTGATGACATGTGAGAGAAGAATCAAAGCGTAGCTGATGGCCATGTGAGTGAGCATAGGCTTCTGGGATACAAGCAGGGGAAATAGGTTTGTTCATAGACTCAATGAACCAAATGGCCATCTTTGTTGTAATACTAAAAAATATAATTCACTAAGTGAATGATACCAGTACTCACCTAACACCGAATAAGCAAGCATTTGAGAAAGTATGTTTTAAGCTGTACCTATGCATTCTTTCAGAGCCCTGCGGAGATCCTTCTTTTCTTTTCGGAGCTGCATCAGTTCTTTACGAATTGAATCCTTCTGATTCTCGAGTGATTCCTGTTCGGACAGCCATCTCTTTGCATCCTCCTCTGCTCGAGTCTTCCCATATTTAGACTGATTTGCATCTAAGAAAGAAGAATGGATTAAAGCTACAGGTGGGCCAAGTTTCAGTTAAAGGATTTTGATTGCAAAGTGCATTGTGATTCTGAGTTGCCAAGGACGATACTTCTGCTTAGATTCTGATCCCTAATATGATTTGTATTCTGTTTAGTTAATTTGATGACATTTTAACATTATTGGATAGCTGGTGGTGAGGGGAGTGGGGAGAGGGGATGCACATCAGCAAGAGAAGAATTTAGAAAAATATTACAGAAAAAGAAATCTCCTTCAAAACTGTGAAAAAATATTGTACATTGACAATTCTCCCCAAAGATACATTAATTTAGTAGCAGTTAATAATAGGGGAGCAATCAGATACTGTAGATCTGCAATTTTAGCTAGTCAGATATCAAAGATAGCTATCTCGCATTCTAACAAAACATTGAATGAGCAAATTCGTTACTGTTCAACGAGCTATTAACAAAGTAGGAAGTAATAGGTAAGACATATACATTGAACATCTGCTGACATTATATATTAATCAGGTGAACTCAGTTTGTTTCTTTAAACATTAAACAAATGACCTAAATAATAGCTTTGCTTTTAGTATTACTTAGAGATTCAAATACCTCTCGGAGGATATTTTTCACTTCGATGCAGTACTGTATTAAACAGGTTTATGAAGCTAATTTATCCCAAAGTCAAGTTGCAAACTGTGCAACCACTATATGTAAATGAAATATTCCTTCCTAAATTAATAATAATGCCATTCACTCACAGATTGGAATTAAATTAATTTAGGATCTCGAGTTATTTGAGACAAATGTTTATGTGCATTGCTAGATTTCTGGGAAAGCAAAGATGCATATTAACAAACTTAAAAATATTACTTATTTTGTATCTGAAATGCCAGCTGAGCTACTGTGCAGGTAACAGTGAAGTCTAACCACTGAGTTGGCTTCATAATAAAAAACCTTTACTACTATTATTGTTATGGAAAGCAACAAATTACGAGCTCCCTTATGAAGTAATTATAATATCTCATATGACACACCACAGCTTACAGGGGCTGTAAATATAACATTAATTGTGCTGTTTATCTACTCAAGTTTTGCTGTTAAATGGTTATTAACAGCTCATAAAAGTGAAATTCCTTTCTGTGCACTGGCATTGGCCCTTTGTGTCCATTTTGATATTCTCACTGGCAAAGGAAAATACAAGTCCCAGGGACTTTGAGAAGATTTATTCCTCCATTTTCCCGTTAGCCTTGAATTTCTGAGTGTGGTAGATATTTCCCTCTACAGAAAGCAAGCTCACCAGCTGTATGACTAGCTACTACCGAGACATGGATGTTAACACAAGCCTGGTGTGAGCCTGTCTTTAATCTCAGCACCTTGTCATCATGTGATGATGGCTGTGTGGCCACAGGAAATGAATGTGGCTGTGTACAGCTCTTGGTTCAAATATTTCAGTCCCATATTAAATGCCAATATTTTCTCAGTGACAGTTGCTTTTGAGTGACGAGAGCAAAGACCCAGCTCTCATGTTTTTACAAATGGTTTTACTTGTATTGAAACATTTTCTCTTATTTTTACAAGGGTTTGCTTTGGGTATCTAGTACCTCAGTTGATTCAGATGTGAGTTTAGATCACCACAGTACCCTCCGATACATCCAAGGCATACAAAAGGAATGCTACTTACCTTTCGGAGGAGAGAGAAAGCAGGAGGTTTACACAGAGTTTACCTCAGGCATCCTCACCAGTTGGCAGTAAAAATAAGGATCTGGACAAGAACCAATTACATAGCTCTTCCAAAGCCTTGGTGCATGCACAATAGAATGAAAGAATCCCTCTATTGCATGATTCTCCAAGCATTCAACCCAATGGAAATTAATTCAAGTCTAGCTAAATAATTAGGCACATAAATCTAGAAGTGACACAAAATAATATTGGGCTACTTCAAATTTCATCCCAGTAAAACAATTTTTTTAAATTAACACTATTCTCTTGTAATAAATGGTATCTCCTGGTTCCACAGGAATGGTCATAATAATCAGTAGAAGAGTCACAAGAAGAGCCTTATCTCTTCCTGCATATTATCAGGTTTAAGGCATTGTCCAGAAATCTAGCCACACCCGGCTGGCAAAGTGCTGTTTCACCACAGCCCTGGGAATATGGAAGTTCCTTTAGTTGGAAGCCAAGCTCCACTCCTCTTGAATTTTAAACAACCATCACTGCCATTGCTGTTTACAATATTACTACAGGGTGTACTGTTTCTGCTCAAGAAGAATTTAATTTTCTTTACTATTTTCAACTCCACTAATGTAGACCCATTTATATATTAAATCTCTATTAAAAAGGATCGAGCAAACTGAAATTCCTTTTGCTTTAACTGTAGCTAATACCCTCATACAACAGAACATGTATTTTTGGCAGAAAACATTTTAAATTAAAAGCTTAATTAACATTGTCTTAATTTCCTTCATGTCAGTTGTGATAACAGAGACTTATCCTGCTGAAGCTTCTATTTACTTGACATTCTGGAGCTATCAATGGCAGTGGGAATTTCTTCATTTGAGAACAACTCAGGCAATGAACCAATGATCCAATGAATTAACTCAATACATTTAAAACTTTAAGTACAGTCAGTTGGTATAGAGTTATTTTTACATATTTCTAACGGAAAGTGCCAAAATTTAATAAGACTGCAAAGGGATAAGTGAGAACAAAACTGTGTGCTTACTTGAACCCTGACGTTTAACTTTGTTTTGAGAATTTGTTTTATTTGAGGCATCATTTGATGTGAAAGCTTGGCGAGTTACTTGCGAGGTGAAAGGCTGCTTCTGTTCTTCAATCTGAATAACACAAGACACAATTGTGAAGCAACAATCCCCTTCAAGCTGCAGAGTTGACACTTGTTAACTACTGAGGCATAGCTGGTTTCGTCAAGATCCATGCAATGTATTACCAAGAAGTACCAAAACGCTCGATTGGCGCAATCTGACTTCCACTGAGATCCGAATGGAGTTCCTACTCCTTGCTGTGTCCTTGTGTGTTCACCACAGGTGCTCCAATTTCCTCCCACATCCCAAAGATATACTGGCTAGTAGGTTAATTGACTATTGTAAATTGCCGACTGTGTAGGTTAGGTAAGGATTGATGAATACGTAAAAGAACATGGGCTACAGGAAAATAAGTGAGGGAACAGAACTGATAGAAATTTTGAGAGCCAGCACAGGCTGGATGGCCTTCTATGATGTCATAAGAAATGTAGAAGGATAATTGGAGAAAAATTGCTTTTGCCACATGGTCCCAATGCTGGTCTGGACCCTCTGTACTTTGCTTGTCTCAGACATCTACTGAAAGAAGAGGCAAAGCTGGGGAAAAGAAACCATTTTTTTTGCGGGGGGGGAGAGTCTACTCTTCTCTTTTCACCTTGTTGTTAATGTAATCAAAAGAATTTACCACAATAAGTGGGGCAGCAGGTCTGGAAGGAAAAGCAGTTAACATTTCATGTGGAAGACTCTATAGGCTGATTTATACTTTTGCGTAGCGCTACACCGTAGCGAGCATGCGTAGTTGTGTCTGCGTCGCTCTGCAATTCACCGCCAAAATGCTAGTTGGTGGTGGCGTTTCTATGCCACTGTGTTGAGTTTCTTTGTGAGAGACATGGACGAGGAAATGCATTTCAAATATTTTCGGATGTTGGCAGGTAGATTTGACGATTTGGTTCATCGTCTCCAACCATTTATTTCACATCAGTTTACAGACATGGCGGAGAAAAGCAACCAGAAATGCGTATGAGGAAATGTGATGCTACCAAGCTGACCAATCACAGTTGTTGCGGTCTGCGTCGCCGGACGTGTAGTTACATTTTTGGGGAGGTGCACGTCACCTAATGCGTAGGGTACGCAGTACCTATGGCGTAAATTTGACGCACAAGTATAAATCAGCCTTTAGCCACAACCAATCAATGCTCTTTCTCGTCTCGCAGTTTTTTCCCAATCTGTTGAGCCCTTCCAGCATCTGTTTTTTTTTGCTTCAGATTTTCAGTATCTGCAAAGTTTTGATTTTGAAAGGAAATTTGCCATCTGGCTACTTTCATGACTGTATTAGCATCTGTAGCACCTGGGATAAGAAAAAATAGGAGTTGGTGTTGGTACAGTATTCAATTGCTATTTATCATTTTCAAGACCATGTAGAGAAATGGGAGGTTGGGGTTTAGTTAAATACCTAAATATCTGACCAAGTGTCACTGCCTTTGAGAGGGAAAATGCAAGTGCAGTATGTTCTGATACCCTGTGGGATCTTGCCATGCACAATTGGCGGTCATATTTCCTTCAATTCCAAAAGCTGTCACACTTCTGAAAGTGTTGCTTTGGTTAGATATAATAAGATGCAATATGAAGAGTCTTTAATTCTTTCTTTTGGGATCTGTCTGAGAGAGGAAACCAAGTAAAGACCCATTTGTTACATATTACATTTTTTCAAAATACTTTCCATCTGTTTGAATGCTTATTAAACATGTCCACACACCAGTAATAATCAAAAGCTAAAGGAATGCAAAAACAGGATGTTTTGTTCTATTCAGATAAAAAAAGAAACTCACTATGGTGTATAAGTGGAGAGGGGTAGGCTTTACAAGATTTCCTCTTTATAGGTTATCACCCTATTGACAAGAAACTTTCGTCGACTAAGTATTATGCATTTGTGAATCTATTGTGTATTACTGTGCCTACTGGGTCTTTTCAGCATTGCAGCTTCAGGAACTCACTGAATATATGCATGGTGGGGGAAAGAACCATTGATCCCATGAGAGTCCAGCAATCACATCCTTGCTAGTCTACCACAATTAAGAAAAACAAAGGCAAAGCAGGTTTATGAAACAGATCTTGTGAGGAAAGGCATTGAAAGCAGCTGTTTTCTTTTCAAAAGGCTCAATTCCCACTGTATTATTGCCCCTCCCCCATCTCCCCCCCCCCCACCCAACCCACCCTTCCCTCAGTCTGGGAAGTACTCTCTGGAGACAAAAGTGGGAAAAGCATTTGTTCCTGTGAAAGTTTATGGGAATAGCTTCTCAGATCAGAGGTGGACCTGTGGTAGTCATAAATTATATGAGGCTCATAGGAAACTGGAGGCCTGCAAAGGTTAAATAGTCTGGCTTTTATGTCACACCTGTCAATAGCTTCCATGCTCATGCTTAAAGTTTGTTGGAAGAACACAAGTTTTAAAGACTGCTATAAATTTAATATGAAAATAGATAAGTAGTGAGATCTGTCAATGGCATATCTGAAATAGAATCAAAGAGTGGACGGAATCAAAGAGAAACAGAAAAAGGCTACTGAAAGTAGTGGATATAGCCGAGTCCATTACAGACTGAGGCCTCCTCGGAGTACATTGGCGTGGAGTGTTGCCACAAGAAAGCAGCATCTATCATCAGAGACCCTCAGCATTCATGCCATGCCCTCTGCTCACTACTACCATTGAGTAGAAGGTGCAAAGTTCCAAGTAAATTTATTATCAAAGTACATATATATCACTATATACTATCTTGAGATTCATTTTGTCAAGGTCAGAAGCCTTCAGCCCCACATCACCATGTTCAAAAACAGTTATTATCCTATAACTAGCAGGCTCCTGAACTTGCATGGATAATTTCATTTAACACTACTCTGAACTAATTCTACAATCTACAGATTCACTTTCAAGGACTCTTTATGACTCATGTTCTCAGTATTATTTTTATTTGCAGCCTACCTTTGCCCATAAGTGTTTATCAGTCTGCCTGTTTTTTGTAAAATCCTATTATTTCTTTTTTTCCCTTGTAAATTCCTGCAAGAAAACGAATCTCAAAGTAACAAATATAGACTTTGATAAAAAAGAATTGGTTTGAACTTTGAATGATTGAGAACGTAAGATCATCCTAAGAGTGATAATTTCTTGTGCAGTCACTATAAAATCTGTTTAATTTCTATTTTTTAAATGATAACCATTTCTCTTCAGAACTTTGAGTTAAATTTTAATCACCCACCTTGTCCCCAGCCAATGAAATTGGCCTGTGGGTGCAGATATTAAAAAAAAATTATCTGCTCTCTGGGCATGAATTTTTTAACCTCTCTGCTCCACAATATTTTACTTCTTCAATTTTTGAAGCTGGTTCACACCCTGATGTAAATGGTTGTTGGCACCCCATTGCTAATTTCAGAAAAGCATTTGAATGTACAGTATGACAGATCAGTTAATTCAGAAAGGGAACAATGATGAGGTTGAATGATGTGACGTAAAGCTGTATCAGGAAAATCTAGAACCTAAAGAAAAAATGCCCGGCTTTCCTTTGTTCTTTCTTCTGAGAGGAATGTGTTAAAGCATAATAGTTGGCCAAGGTGTTCCCCTCTGTCATCCTCCACGAGCTTGCCCTGGCCACAGCAGTATGGAAAACAATGTTCTGTGAGTTTTTAATTACCATTGTGTTGAGATGTAGTTGAGATTGAGTTTGTCAGTGGCTGCTGGAGGAAACATCTGTGAAAGTTTTCAGCAGCAGACCACTTTCTCATTCACCAGGAAACTAATGTGAAGTTGCTACAAAGTAAAGGGAAATTGCATTTAACATACGGGTGTGGGGATGACTGAGGCCTGTCTTCATATTTCTTAAAAGGCTTCATAAGCTAAAATTTTACATTCATTGGGGTTTTGGATTAAGTCACATTAGCTGACAACAACTCACTGGTATCGTGTAAAAGGGGTGTATGAGGTCTCCAGGGAGAGATGAGCACCTCTGGTGAAAGGGCTTGTCATGTCCATTCCAGACTGGCTCACTCACTTTTGGCCCCCACTGGACACTAGGATCTCAGCTGTGGCTCCAAATAGCTGTTTGCAGGTGACAGTGGCCACAGCGCAGTAGACAGCTTTAGCAGGCATGCTAAACCAGCTGAGGGTAGCCGGAAGCCTCACATCCCAGTGAGATAGAGACATGCATGTCCCAGCATACAAAGTCAGCTGGGCTGGGTGGATGAGATCTACAGTGAGATCCATTGGCCAGGAAGGTGGTTCTGCAATGCTCCGTGGAGAGCGGAGGGCACGATGAGGCACAGAACAGTGGTCATCCACTGCAACCAAGGAAGACCTCAGCTTGTGACACTTTTTTGTACCAATGAAAACTGACTCCTGAGATCGAGAGAGTCGAACAGACCCAGTGAACGGCTTTTCCACTTTAAAAACTCTGTCATCATCAGACACGATGGATAACCACCTCATTATGTAAAAATCACAGTTTGACTTTTAGTAGTTTCATAGCAATTATGTGAAGGTGTCCAAGAATCCCTGCGATGGCAATGAGATGTTAGAAAGAAACTGAAGTGAATTCAATTGCTACATAAGGGCACATGAATCAGCAGTCACAGCAAGCCGTTCTACCCCCTGAGCCTGCCCGGCCATTTAATAAGATCATATTACTTCAACTCCCAAGGTTCCAAGGTTGTCAAGCTGAGGAGTGGTAGTGGGGATAAGCTCCCACTACCTAAAAGTGCTCCTCACGGCGTGCGCCTCAAGTAGCCTCCGACAACCAAGTCCAACTCCTGGCCTTCTCGTGTGGCTTAGCCTCTAAGCCCTGCAGAACTATTTCTACTGACCAGAGAAGGGGCGAATGCGGGTCCTGGTGCCTTAAAATCAGTGCTTCAGGTAGATGGAGCTCGTCAGCTTGGGAAGGCAGTCCATCTAAGAGAGGGAAAACTCTGATTTCAAACCTCCGCTGCCTTGCGGCCGTACCCACTCATGGGAAAGGCTTCGGGAGTAAACCCTGAGGACAAATCCAGAGCTGGAGTCCCTAAGACAGTCCGATGTTGCTTTCAACCTCGCTCTGGCAACTCCTGCGACGACACTATCGGCCCTTGCCCTTCCCTTGGACAACATCAGTGTTGTGGAGAGGGGAGACTTGCTGCTAGGGCAACTGTTGGTCTTCCATACAACCTTGCCCAGGACTGTGCCCTGGAGAGACTGAAGGCCAGACTTTCCAGGCGCAGGTCCATGGTCTCGCGAGACTAACGGATGCCATCCAGATTACTTCAACTCTCATTCCATTCGACCTTGATGACCTTTCATTCTCTTGCTTATTAAGAATCTGTCTACCTCTGTCTTAATCATTTTACAGATTACACTTCCATTGTCCTTTGAGAAAGAGTCCCAGACACTCATGACCCTCTAAGGAAATACTTTGTCTCATTTCCATAGACGACCCTTATTTTTATATATTGATTCATTGATTGAGATGCTCAGGTAAGTAGAAACCTTATTTGTCCACCTTTATTGCTGCAGGAAATAGAGAGCAGCTATTTTTAAAAAGCAGTTATGAGAAATTGTCTCATTTGTAAATATAGCGCTCACACTTTTTGGAGCCTTCAACCAAATCACTTAAATTGCGTAGAAAACATTGAAGTCTCAGTACTGATCTCATTTATTACACCTTGTTAAGTGAATAAAGACCTACTTATTGCCTATTACTCACCCCATCTTCTATCCATGCTAAAACTGGTTAAATGTATATTTTTCCTTTTATAAAACCACATTGACATTGTTTGTTACATTAATTTTTCTAGTCCCTTATTATAACACCTTTTATTATGGCTTCCTACAGGGATGTCTTAACTACTTGCATTGAATGATATCTCCACAGGTCCTTCTCTGGGATAAGGTTTTAATGTGTTAGAAAAAGTACCAGATGAAATCTTGTTTAAAGTATGTGTTGATAATATAAAACCCATATAGTTAAAAATGGGTTTAATCAGAACCACCACAAAAAGATTAAAATTAGCTCACTGTACTGTATTGTACATGAACCTTTGCTCTCCTGCCCCACATCTCAGAGAGTTCTGCTCCCACCATGCCACTGAGCTCTTCTTCCGCTGCCTCCGTCTCTTGGCCTACTTCTTCGGCAAGGACTCTCCAGCCTGCACTGATGATCTCTTCTCCCATCTTCAACCCTCCTCCTCTTCCTGGACACCCCGCTCTGAATCTTTTCATAGTTAACTGCCAATGGACCATCAACTGTCTCGAGCTCACCACTCCTCTCTCTAATTCCAACCTCACTCCTTCCGAACACACTGCTCTCTGCATTAATCCCGATCTCACCATCAAACCCACAGATAAGGGGGATGCTGTAGTAGTCTGGAGCACTGACCTCCACCATGCTGAGTCCCAGTGACAACTGCCAGACACTTCCTCTTACTTACCTCTTGAACACAACCCCACTAAGGAGCACCAGTCCAGGTAGACCTATTGTTTCTGCTTGTTCCTGCCCTACTGAACTTGTATCTGTATACCTCGACTCAATTTTATTCCCCCTGGTCCAGTCCCTTCCTACCTACATCTGTGATCTTTTCAATGATTTCAAGTTCCCTGGCCCTGATCATTTTATTTTCACCATGGATATCCAGTCCCTATACACCTCCATCTCCCCCACCTGGAAGGCCTCAAAGCTCTCTGTTTCTTTCTGGACACCAGACCCAACCAGTTCCCCTCCACCACCACTCCCCTCTGTTTGATGCACAACTTGTCCTCACTCTTAATAATTTCTCCTTTGGCTCCTCCCACTACCTTCAAACAGAAGGTGTAGCCATGCACACTAGCATGGGTCCCAGCTATGCCTGCCTGTTTGTCAGCTATGTGGAACAGTCTATGTTCCAAGCTTACAGTGGTATCGCTCCCCAACTTTTCCTTTACTACATCGATGACTGCAGTGGTGCTGCTTCTTGCACCCACGCCGAGCTCGTCAACTTCATCAACTTTGCCTCCACTTCCACTCTGCCCTCAAATTTACCTGGTCCATTTCCGACACCTCCCTCCCTCTCTGTCTCTATCTCTGAAGACAGCTTACCTACTGATACCTATTATAAACTTACTGATCCTCACAGCTGCCTGGTCTATACCTCTTCTCACCCTGTTATTGTAAAAATGCAACTCTCTTCTCTCAATTCCTCCATCTCTACTGTACCTGGTCTCAGGATGAGGCATTTCATTCTAGAACTAAGGAGATACCCTCCATCTTCAAAGAAAGGGGCTTACCTTCCTCCATTATCAACGCTGCCCTCAGCCAAACCTTTTCCATTTCGCACGCCTACCCTCACTTCATCCTCCCGCCACCCCACTTGTCTTCACCTACCACCCCACCAGCCTCTGTGTTCAGCGCATAATTCTCTGTAACTTTCACCATCTCCAGCGAGATCCCATCACCAAGCACATAATTTCCTCCCCCTCACTTTCTGCTTTCTGCTCCCTACGTGACTCTCTTGTCCATTCTTTCCTACTCCCTGATAAACTTCCCGGCATTTATCCTTGCAAGCGGAAAAAAGTACTATACTTGCCCCTACATCTCCCCCTTCACTACCATTCAGGGCCCCAAACAGTACTTCCAGGTGAGTCGACACTTCACCTGTGAGTCTGTAGGGGTTATCTACTGTATCTGGTGCTCCCGGTGTGGCCTCCTGTATATCGCTGAGACCTGATACAGATTGGGAGACCGCTTTGCTGAGTGCTTACAAGCTGTCTGCCAGAAAAAGAGGTATCTCCCAGTGGGACACCCATTTTAATTCCACTTCCCATTCCCATTTCGACAAACCAGTCCATGGCCTCCTCTACTGTCGCAATAAGGCCACACTCAGGTTGGAGGAGCAACACTTACATTTCATCTGGGTAGCCTCCAACTTGATGGCATGAACATCAATTTCTCAAACTTCTGGTAACGCCTCCCCTCCTCTTCTCCATTCCACATTCCCATTTCCCTCTCTCCCCTTATCTCCTTACTTGCCTATGACCTCCCTCTGGTGCTCCTCCCTTTTTTCTTTCTTCCATGTTCTCTATCCTCTCCTATCAGACTCCCCCTTTTCCAGTCCTGTATCTCTTTCACCAATCAACTTCCCAGTTCTTTACTTCACCCCTCCCCCCCTCCTGATTTCACCTATCACCTTGTGGTTCTTCTTTCCCTGCGCCCTCTTTCTTACTTTGACTGCTTATCTTTTTTTCCCGTCCCAATGAAGGGTCTCAGGCTGGAACGTCAACTGTACTCTTTTCCATAGATGCTGCCTGGCCTGCTGAATTCCTTCAGCATTTTGTGTGTGTTGCTTGGATTTCCAGCATCTCTACATGAATATTTTATTGGGAAATTCATTCATTAGTGATTCTCTAACATGACATCAATATTCACTTACGTGGAGAGAGAATGTGTGTGGGCATGTGGCCAAGTGGTCCAAGTGGTTAAGGCATTCGACTGGCGAGCTGAAGGTCGTGAGTTCAAGCCCCAGTCAAGGCAGCGTGTTGTGTTCTTGAGCAAGGCACTTAATCACACATTGCTCTGCAATGACACTGGTGCCAAGCTGTATGGTCCTAATGCCCTTCCCTTGGACAACATCGGTGTCGTGGAGAGGGGAGACTTGCAGCATGGGCAACTGCTGGTCTTCCATACAATCTTGCCCAGGCCTGTGCCCTGGAGAGTGAGACTTTCCAGGTGCAGATCCATGCTCTCGCAAGACTAACGGAGAGAGAATAACCTTTTCAGAATGGCAGGCGGTGACTAGTGGGGTACCGCAAGGCTCAGTGCTGGGACCCCAGTTGTTTACAATATATATTAATGACTTGGATGAGGGAATTAAATGCAGCATCTCCAAGTTTGCGGATGACACGAAGCTGGGTGGCAGTGTTAGCAGTGAGGAGGATGCTAAGAGGATGCAGGGTGACTTGGATAGGTTGGGTGAGTGGGCAAATTCATGGCAAATGCAATTTAATGTGGATAAATGTGAAGTTATCCACTTTGGTGGCAAAAATAGGAAAACAGATTATTATCTGAATGGTGGCCGATTAGGAAAAGGGGAGGTGCAACGAGACCTGGGTGTCATTATACACCAGTCATTGAAAGTGGGCATGCAGGTACAGCAGGTGGTGAAAAAGGCGAATGGTATGCTGGCATTTATAGCGAGAGGATTCGAGTACAGGGGCAGGGAGGTACTACTGCAGTTGTACAAGGCCTTGGTGAGACCACACCTGGAGTATTGTGTGCAGTTTTGGTCCCCTAATCTGAGGAAAGACATCTTTGCCATAGAGGGAGTACAAAGAAGGTTCACCAGATTGATTCCTGGGATGGCAGGACTTTCATATGAAGAAAGACTGGATGAACTGGGCTTGTACTCGTTGGAATTTAGAAGATTGAGGGGGGATCTGATTGAAACGTATAAGATCCTAAAGGGATTGGACAGGCTAGATGCAGGAAGATTGTTCCCGATGTTGGGGAAGTCCAGAACGAGGGGCCACTGTTTGAGGATAGAGAGGAAGCCTTTTAGGACCGAGATTAGGAAAAACTTCTTCACACAGAGAGTGGTGAATCTGTGGAATTCTCTGCCACAGGAAACTGTTGAGGCCAGTTCATTGGCTATATTTAAGAGGGAGTTAGATATGGCCCTTGTGGCTACGGGGGTCAGGGGGTATGGAGGGAAGGCTGGGGCGGGGTTCTGAGTTGGATGATCAGCCATGATCATAATAAATGGCGGTGCAGGCTCGAAGGGCCGAATGGCCTACTCCTGCACCTATTTTCTATGTTTCTATGTTTCATAAAGGAGAATACATAAAGAATTTCAGTATGTATATTGTATGCATTTCTCTGACATTAAAGGTGCCTATTGAAACCTACTGAGTTCAATGCAATTGCTTTGATCTCAGAGATTAAAAGGCTGGTTGTAATTGAATGTTGTGTCACTTGCATCCACAGAAAAGGTCTTTAAAAGGATTACTTAAAAAAATCAACTTTGCAAGTAACTGAGCTTATAATCAGCCAGTGATGATGTATTCCGTAGAAGGACACCTTTTAGTCTGAATGCAATAGGAGATAATACAGTGTAAATCAAGGCAATAGATGGGAAAAACTTATTCCGTAATAAAGTTTACCTTCTCCAGTGCAGTCAACTGACAGAATCGAGTTCCCTACATTCATTAATGGGAACAGCATCACTTAGGTTTCGAGCAACTTCCACTAAAAACATAAAAACTGTCACACCTGCAGCTCCAATATTCTGTGTCCATTTAATCAAAGCCATTCTTAATTCAGTAACTTCCTGTTTCTTATATAGTTTTGCCATCTGGAACAATGCTCTTTTGATGTGGAAATTTAAATGGAAAATTAAACATCCTGTTCTGAACCAGAACAGGACCTTACGTTAGGCTCAATTACAATTTTTCAAATCTTTCTATGCTTACATAGAAATGAGCTATTTGGAAATGAGCTTATATAGAGATCAGCTATTTATCCTGGTGACAGCTTTACATTAATGTAGCTCTATTGTTTTACTGTTTAATGTAAATACCCCAAAGATATCACAATCTCTTATGGAAAGCAGATGAACCTGAATGCACTATGAGTTAGTTATTATTTTATAACCCATCTGTGAATTTACAAACTTTAGCACAAATAAGTGCCCTACTGCAACAAAGCCTGGGGAACTGTTTTATTCTGGGTACAAATTAAGAAGGTGACTGTGGCACAATGCTGGTCAGACACGCTCAGCGAGACCTACACAATCTTGATGTTGTGACTTCCTTTGAGTTGAATTGGCACACTGTGCAATTAATTTCTGTGCTTGGCATTCTGGAAGGAAGAGGACTGCAGAACCTTAAAGGGCAGGACGGAATAGACAGTGGATGTCAATGGGTGGCAAACAAAGAGATTAGTTTAAATAAAAACTGTTGAGATTATGCATGTCAGCAGGTTCGATTCTGGGTTACTGTGAATAATAAGGCGAATTCTTCATATGGAGGGAGAAATTTAGGGCAGTAATAGAAGAACAAAACATGGAATGTTTTGAATGGTGGATGTAAATGTATTTGAGTTTTGGAGATTAAAATCTTTTTTTGGAAAAGAGGAAACAAACATATACATCAAGAAGGCAGGTGCTTAAAGCTAAGACTTGGAAATTCTTCAAGTAAGTGGTTATATGAGCTACAACTAGGTAATTTTTGTGATGAGTAACTAAGCAACAGTGCTTGTTCTTCATCTCACTGATAACTGCCTTAGTATTTCGAGATCAAGCATGTTCTAATCAGTTATTAAGATCTAGCTGGGTGCCCCCTGCAAGCATCTACAAGCCATGAGAGCAAGCAAAGCAAGAAAAGCAGAGGGCTGTAAATCATTCATGAAAACATGTGCTAAAGTGGCACTGCACAATGGCTTTCCTTGGCACAGATGATACAAGTGCTCATGCAAATGAATAAAGTGATACACATCTTACCCATTTTCTTTCATACGCTTTCACCAGTCTACACTTTGTATTTTATTTATATACTTTGACAGGTCAAACGCACAACAGCAAATAAACTTGTCCAAATTAGATATAATGGCTGGACCTCAAAGCAGACTGCATCTGCTGTTATAAAACTGCTCAGCTTGGGTGAACTGTTTGGAAGCTTGGCTTGGCAGTAATAGTGGAAATATTGAACAATTTATTACAACTCCGATGACCCCAACTAATGCCTGCACAGTGACAGATGTAACTGCTGTGTGGCCAGACTGTTTCAACAAATGCACGTTATCCACATACTGTACGTAGATCCACGTGAAAGATTCAATAATTTGCCCACAAGCCCTGAAAGGTTTTTAACATATTGAGCAAAAGATTTTGCATACAATTTTATCCTGTGGCATGCTCTAAGATTATAGTAAGGACAAAGCAGACACCATTTTAAAACTAATGTACGTTAAGTACTACAATAGACGTGTGACTATGGCAGAGAGACAAAAGTGAAATAATAACACTAGATTTTTAAAAATAGCTGGTACTGACTTTCTTCCGAGCAAATAAAAATAAATTTTAAGAGCTGATCACATTGATTATTTATCACATCATTTAAAACTCTCATTTTTGAATGTATGGAATCCAAAATTTTCACCTATATTTTTAGTACGAAGCCAGTTTGCCTCAGCATTGCCTTGTTAGATTCAGTTCAATGTGGGCTATAGGCAACAACTTTGCATCTTGTGGAGGAGTGCAAGGTCCCTTATTGGATTTTTTTGGACCCGTGCATTAACTATGCACATATATACTGTACCTGTACTTCAGAAGTTGGAATCTGATTTGTCCCACTACCATGTAGTACATTGTTGGCTCCAAACACAAAATTCAGAACATTGGTAATTTTAAAAATATCTGCTAGAGATAATCTTCTGCATCATATGTTTGATTTCTATCTGAGTGCATCTTTAGGGTACTGCTTACCACTAAACAGCTCACCTGTACTTTTTCATATGGAACGTCATCATATGTTCTGGAATCACACAGATAAAGTGCTGAGTTATTTGAGGAAGTAGCCCACCTGCGTAATGAAGTAAAATAGATCCATTTAATAAATGTGATCATATTCCACTCTGAGAAACAAAAGCATGCCAGTATATTTTGTCATCCAGAGGCTAAGGAGGAAAGTTCTTTTTGCTTCTAATTACTACCTAGAATTGTTTTAGTTTACAAGTGGCACCTTCTTTAAATAGCTTATTTGCAGTCACAGTCCAAATCCACAAATTATAGTCCATGTAAGTGGGCCTTTATGAACTGAGTAGACCGCAGTAGCATAGCACGATGTTATTACAGCTTGGTGTGTCAGAGTTCGGAATTTAATTTCTGGCACCATCTGTAACAAGTTTGTGTGTTCTTCCTCTGACTGTGTAGCTTTCCTCCAGGTGCTCCGGTTTCCTCCATAGTGAAAAGATGTACCGGTTAGTAGGTTAACTGGTCAATGTAAATTGTCCCGTAGACTTAAATAGGTGGGTTGTAGGAGAATGCAGCACGTTGGGCTGGAAGAGTCTGTTCCACGCAGTACCTCTAAATAAACAAATGTGATATGATTTTGATACACTCTTGTACATGCTTCTGGTGTGAGTTAAGACTTGCTTTATACTTACGACTGTGGGCCTAAGTACAGCTCTAATACCATTTTTAAGCTTGTTGGTGACCCCACTGCCGTTGGCTGAATCAAAGGTGGTGATTAATCAGCATGCAAGAGGAAGTTTAAAAATCTGGCTGAATGGAGCCAAAACAACAACCTCTCATTCAATGCCACCGAAACCAGTTAATTATTGACTACAGGAGGAGGAAACTGGAGGTCCATGAGCTAGTCCTCATCAGGGGTCAGAGGTGGAGAGGGTTAGTAATTCGGGGTTACTAACTCAAAGGATCTGCCCTGGGTCCATTATAAATGCCATTATAAAGGATACATGGCAGTGCCTCTACTTTCTTAGAAGCTTGCAAAGATTTGGCATGTCATCTAAAACTTTGACAAATTTCTATAGACGCACAGCGGAGAATGTACTGACTGGTTGCATCATGACCTGGCATTACCCTTGAACAGAAAAGCCCACAAAAGGTTGTGCATATAGCGCAGTCCATCGCAGGTAAAGCCCTCCCCACCATTGAGCACGTCTACAAGGAACACTGTCACGGGAAAGCAGCATCCATCATCAAGGAGCCCCACTATTCAAGCCGTGTTCTCTTCTTGCTGCTGCAATCAGGAAGGAGGTACAGGAGCCTCGGGACCCACACCTCCAAATTCATGAACAGTTATTACCCCTCAACCATCAGGCTCCTCAGCCAGAGTGGACAACTTCAAATCTATGGAATCAGTTTCAGGGACTCTACAAATCATGTTCTCAGTATTATTTATATATTATTATTATTTTCTTTTTCTTTTTTTAAATTGCAAAATTTGTTGCCTTTTGCACATTTGTTGTTCGTCTGTGTTTGAGTTTAGTTTTCCTAATGTGTTTCTTTCCATTTACTGCGAATACCTGCAAGGGTAGAATATGGTGACATATATGAACTTTGATTATACGAACTTTGCTGCCTTCAGTTAATTGCTGTACCTCTTATTCAAAGAGTAACATGAAAAAGCAAGACTGACATGATATACATGTAGAACCTTCAGGAGGCTGTTGGGAAGGAGAGGTATTAAATGGCACTACCCCAGCGTAGTCGTTAGTGCAACACTATTTCAGCTTGGGGTGTTCCAGAGTTTGGGGTTAAATCCAGAGCTGTTCTGTAGGTAGGTTAAAGGGTCATTGTGAATTGTCCCGTGATTAGGTTAGGGTTTATCTGAAATATGAGAAAATCTGCAGAAGCTGGAAAACCAAGCAACACACACAAAATGCTGGAGGAACTCAGCAGGCCAGGCAGTATCCATGGAAAAGAGCAAACAGTCGACATTTTGGGGCTGGGACCCTTCATCAAGACAGACTGTTTACATTGACTGTTTACTCTTTTCCATAGATGCTCCCCGGCCTACTGAGTTCCTCCAGCATTTTGTGTGTGTTGCTCGGGGTTAATCTGGTCTGGCGGTGGTTTGCAGGGGCGGCAAGAGTTGAAGGACCTACTCCGTGCTGTATTGCTGAATTAAGAATAAACAAATAACAGCAGCTCATAAAATTGGCTAAATTCCTTCAGAGCTTTTCTATTTTAATACTGGTTTCCATTTTTAGATGGAGTAAAGCGCGGTTTGTCCTTCTAATATAACATAAAACTGCCAACAGCAACAAAAGAACAGTTTTCTTTTTTCATTTTGTACATTATGGATAGAGTTCTCACCAGAAGGAATGTCTGACTGCATCCACAATGTTGGCTATTGTTTCCACGTCCACATAGTCGTAATGCAGAGCCTCTGGTTTTGTGGTGGAGCCTGTCTCAGCCAGCAGGAGCCCCAGCCACCTACCCATCTCTTCGGAAGAGCTAGTCTGTATACGACATAAAAGATGAAAAACAAACAACACTTCAGCACAAGTTATTAAATTCATATGGCAAAATGAATCTTACAATATCAATTGGAAACTTTATTCATATTTATCAACCAAATCACCAGTGCCTGAGGTACATTATTTCATATTGATTTTAACTTCAACTTCCACTAGAAATTATTTTGTCCCATTGTGCTCCTTTATCGATAGAAGCACATTACTTTTACAAAGCGCTCTCAGACACTGATTGAACTCATAACATGAAATTATTTTAAATCACAAAATATTAAGGATTTAAATATTATTTAAAACCTAAAACATAATTTCATATTTTACTACAGATTATTCTTGAAAATACACTTGAAAATCACATTTGGATCATATAATCATCAACAAAAAAATTAATATTATTTTGTTTTATTTTGACAATTTTATGATTTTTTTTTTGTTTCCTGAAGGGTGTTGACTTTTTAAATATTTTACCTGAAATGTTATTGTTTATGAGTGAACACTGACAGTAAACATCAGAAGCTATTCAAGCACAAATGAGCCCTTACTGTCCAATAACAGGCTCTTTCTTGTACATTGGTCCTCTATCAAGTCTGCATTTTCTCATTTTCCTATTGTTTGTTTGGCATTTTGGAAAAGAGAGCAAGTATTGAAAGTTGACCTTAGAGCTCTTCAAAGTTATGAAGAGGTTCAAGCAGAAAAGGTTATGAACCTGATTGACACCTTTAAAATTACACAACGGAATTGTTGTGAGATGCGGCAATGATTGTCTTGGACAAGCAGTGGTAATATTCATAATACCAGAGCCTAAGTGTTGGAGTGGGCTGGGTGATTGGGGATCCGGGGGAAGGAGTGAGGGTTTACATTTCAGATAAAATGTCCTACTTCTTCTGGAGGTGTGGCTCCCCTTCTGCCGTAGTGGTGCCCTCACACACATTTTCCCCATTTCCACTTGTCTGCTCTAACCCTGAGGAAAAGAGTCGAGCAACAGCAATTTGGAGATGAAGATCATAGGGATCGTTTAAGATGAAGTCAAAGGAAACCTGTGTGAAGCACAAACTCAGGAGGTAGATCTGCTGGGTCGAATGGCCTGATTTTTGTGCAGTAATGTGTCATGTTGTTTTAATTCTAAACAGCCTGAGTCATTCTTCACCTCCTCTTTACACTTCTAGCAAAGATAGCAATTAGGATCAGGAGATCCATTGTAATTAGGAGATGTTAAAATCAATTGTAGCATTACTTGCAATATTCTGGTTGAATTCAGCTAATGTAAAAACATGTAATCAAATCTGAATTTGTTCATTCTGGAACAAAAGACCCCATCAGTTCCTCTCCATGAATACTCTTATCCACTTGACAGAGCTTGTCCTTGCCCGCGGTGACTTCAGTTTCGATTCCTCCCACTTCCTACACATCAAAGGGCCAACCCGCGCCCCAGCTAGACTTGATGTTTTGTTGGTCACGTGGAATAGCTCTCTTGCAAACCTACTGAAGTACTTGCCTGTACCACAGCTTTCTCCTCTAAATCAACAACTGCATCAGTGCTGCCTCCTGCAGAAATCTTCAGTTTTATCACCTTTGCCACCCGTTTTCAAAATCACCTGCACAATCTCTGACACTTCTCTTCCTTTTCTGAATTTCTGTGTATCCATTTCAGGAGATAGGCTTGTTGCTGATGTCTTAAATAAACCGACGGAATCCCACAGATACTTCAAATATACCTCCTCCCACCCTGACTTCTATAAGGATTGCATTCAAATTTCCTTTTCTCTGCTGCATCTGTTCTCATGAGTATGTCCTACCTCTTCTGGAAGTGTGGCTTCCCCTCTGTCTTAGTGGAGCCCTCCACTTGCCTGCCATCACCGTCCCCCCCGTCCGAGGAAAAGAGTCAAACAACAGCAATTTACTGAGCACTTGCACCCTGTCTCAACAGCCATCTCAAGCTTCCAATTGCATGTCATTTTAACTCTCCATCCCCATCCCACACTCACCTGTCTGTCCTCAGCCTTCTGCACTTCTACTAAGAGTCCATATAAAAGCATCTCTTTTCCCAACTGGGTTGCTTAGAACTCAATGCTATGAATATAGAACTATCCAATTTCAGGTAATCCATACCCTACTGTTCTTCGACCAGACAAAACCACCCGTCTACCCAGATTTCATCTCCCTTTGATTCATCCCTCTCTTCCCCTCCCACCACTTGGTTCCATCTGCCCATCAAACCTCCACGTCTGGTTTCAGTTATCACCTACCAGCCTCTAACACAAGCCCAATGTACTGGTATACACTAGCAATCTTTTCTCTTCCTATCAGTCCTGATGCAGGGTCTCAACTGGAATCTTGACTTCTTCCTACTTCCTATACAGGTGCAATGTGACCTGCTGAGTTCTTCCAGCCTTCTGTTTCTGTTCTATATTCCAGTATTCATAGTCTCCTTTGACTTCTAATCAAATCTAGAATATTTCTGGTCTGTGCAGCTCCTCTGAATGCTATGTTCACTTCACGGGAATGTTGCATTAACTGACTGAGCCTCTCACAGAGCAATTCTCCTAAATTCAGGCGAGCTGAAATGGATGATAATAAACACGAGAGGTAGAATGTTCACTTTAGCTAATCGTATTTTTAAAGCTTATTTTTTAGAAGCGTAACTAGCAAATGGCTGCTTCAGAATTAAAAAACGAATTGCAATTCATAATAAACTGCACCTCTAGAACACAAATGTCCTGTCCACTTCGAAGGATCCGGAAAGCGAAGGGATGCTTTGGCCCAAATCCAGGAACCACTTCACAATCCTGCAGCACAATAGAATTTACATGCGTCCGTAGATCTGTCCTGTCCTTGTGTAAGTAGAGCGCGTTAGCTTTCAGCCGACACCAACGCTCTCTCCAATAGTTATTAACCATTACATTGAGGTAACCTAGAAAAGGGTTAAGAGCAAATGGCATAAACTAGATTGTTGTAAACACTTTCCATATAATAACAGTTTGAGCACAATGGCCAGATTATGGAGAGAGAGGGGGGGATACGTTCCCCTCACAAGATCAAGCTTGTGCTGTATGCAATCCAGCTGCACATTAAATTTCATAAACTTAATCTCGTTGGCCACTGTTTTAGGTATCAGCAACATTTCAGGATCTGAGATTGACTAAAGCACACTTTTGAACCACAAATCTGCCAACTTATTCTCAGAAAATTTCAATGTTCTTTTTTTAATAACAAAAATGAACAAAATAATCTCACAGTTTTTTTCCTATGTTATTATTAATTAATGGATTCCTGGAGAAATATATACTGTAAACAGGTCCTCTATTCACCAAATCCTTGCCAACCAAGGATGAGAACCTGCTGAGAAACACATACCGCTGTTGCCTTGTAGCAGTCATCAACAAATGAGATTCCTTCATGTATTCTTCTTTGAGAGAAAATGCCTATCCCACACTTCCCATTGTGATAGAGATGAAAACCACACACAAAAAAAAAACCCGCTGATGCTTGAAATCCAAAATAAAAACAAAAAATGCTGGACCTAATCAGCAGGTCAGGCCGCATCCAGGGGAAGAGAAACAGTTATCATTTTGGGTCAAAGACCTTTTCATCAGGTCTTCAACCTGAAAAGTTAACACTGTTTTTCTTTGCACAGATGTGTCCTAACCTGTGGGATGCAGCTGAATTTAGATAACTGCATTCAAAGCCTAGTTTGCATTACTCTGTGGAGCCACAACACTAGTTGCTGGCCTCTCAGTCAGCAGGTCATATGTTCATGTTACATTCTGGAAACATAATTTCTAAACCATGCTGACAGTTCTGTATGGAATTGCCATAATTCTACATTACTGGGGCTGCTGCCTTTGAGTAATATATTAAAACGAGGGCCTGCTTGCTCTCTCAGATGGACACACAAGATTCTACAATTCCAGAGGATACTCCCAAAAGGGCAGCTTTAGGAAATCAATGCTTATAAAAATAATGCCTCAGCAAAAATCCTTAAATCACATATGGTGAGTTACAGTGTGAAGCTTTCGTAGTTTTACTGTGAGTTAAAAAAAAAGGTTTTGTTGGTGATCTTTTGATCCAATTTCTGTCAGCTATTTAAGAAGGTGCACCACACATCTTAATGATAACATCATGCATCAAAAAATGATAAAAAAAAAGTAATAAGGTGAATTTTGACAAACTCAAACAAGTTCCAGATGACTAGAACTCCATGAGAAATGGGTGCAAAGGCTCTAATACCGGAATAAAATATATAGCATTTGCAGTTTATAAATAAAAAAAGGGCACAATAGTTTTTTTTAAAATTGAAATTAATTGGCTTTCATTTCATATTTGATAAAATTGTCTCTGATTATAGTGTCTGTAGTTAGTTTCTGTTGGGATGGAGTGGGGCTTATCAAGTTCCTATAGAAGGGATGTCTCTCATCTATCCAAGGCCCTGGCCAGAATTTAAAGATGCATGGGCGTGTGGGTGTGAGAGAAAAAGCCCAAATGTGAATCATTAGACAATAAATAAATGTATAAGATCACACTTGGTGTGGCAGCCTAAGGGAAATACTCATGGGGAGGTCATACCCAATGGAACTGACCTCATAGTAAACTACAAGAGAACAAAACCTGTGTGGTGGCTAGAAAAGGAAATAAATAAATTTTTAAAAATCCACACCAATGTTTATTTTGGCAGTATCTGAGGTGCTATTACATCTGACAATAATTAATTCTGCTCCCCTATACCAAACCTACCACTGTAACTCAGTTGAAAGGCAAGTCTACACATTGCTAAAGTTTATACAGGGTTATTTGTTTGTGGGTTTCATAATACTTGTGTCATTTTAACTTATGAACCCCCAAAGTCTAGTTACCTGCACCCCTTAAGTGTTAAATTAGTCCTGCCACTCAGTAAACCTCTCTATACAGCATGACTATAAAGTTATCTGTTTTAATTACTCACACACCCATTTAATTTTTATATTCATTGTAAAAGCAAAGGAGAAACACACAATCTAACCAGATGGTGCAGATGTCCTTGATAAGTGTCTGGCTGATGGAGATACATGAAACAGATCAGACATGTGGCAGGCAGACACACATTCTAACCTCTGCTGGAATTTAGAATTGGAACTGTACTGGCCTGTGATTGAGTGCGTGTTGATATACAACTGGGGTGTGATTCTTTCCCTGATGGGTGGTGTTGGACTTAACAGCAAGTTTATCAGTGGAATTACCTCCATTGCCAGAAAATAAAGTGTTCCTTTTGGGAGTGGTAGGAAATTAATGCAAATCTGCAAATATTTCTTGATCACAGGTTGGTATTTCTGCATAATGCCGATAATTTATGTGAGTATTGTTTTTCTAAACTCCTATTTTTGAGAGTTAGAGTTATAGACAGATACAGCAGGGGATCAGGACCTTTGGTCTGCTAACTCCTTGCCGATTATCAAGCTTTTATTTATACTAATCCAGTATTAATCCCACTTTATAGAATGTCTCCGACATTCTCCTCAACTCCTCCCAAACTCCACCTCTCACCCCACACATGAGGGGCCAATTAACCTACCAACCTGCACACTTTGGGAGCACTTGAAAGAAATCCACACAGTCACAGGGAGAACGTGCGAACTCCACACAGACATCTACTGAGGTCAGGACTGAGCCCAGATCTCTGGTGCTAAGAGCTAGTAGCTTCACTACCCATGCCCCAGTGCTCCCCACAATTGTGTCTTCTGTTAGTCATTCATATGTTGTGAAGAGTTCCAACCAAATCTTTTCTGTGGGGCTAATACCCAACATAAACTTATTATTTATGGCATCTACTTAGCTAAATTCACACAGCATGCCTGTGCATAGTGAAAATTAATATTTTAGCTTTTGATACCAAGTAGGAGTTGATTAATTCAAAAATCATACTTGGTATCAAATACTAAAATATAAAACTTTACTCAATTTTAGGTCACAATAAACTATATACATACAAGATGGCTAAAGTAGAAATGAGATCAAAATAGGTAATCGAGAGCAAATAGTTAATGAATTAATTGATTGGTTAATCAATCTGCAATTAATATACATAAGTTTTGATTAGAACACTGCACATTCTTCCGAACCCAGCCTTGCCTTTTCAAAGTTTTCCTAAATCTGACAATTACACTTCCCATGATAGTCATCATTGTGTATACCTTGTTGGCTGAAAGGCCTGCTTCTACTCTGTATGACTCCATTGCAAATGAGTCGTTCATCTGTACAGGAACATTTAGCAGTAACTGGAAGCTCTTTTCTCTGCATGATCTGCAAGCACCCCCCCCCCCCCCAACTTCTCCCAAAAAGAACTATCTCCAGGGCCTCAACTCTGAATTAGTTGGTAGCACATGTACCACTGAATTGCAAGGTTCTGGGTTCAATACCCTCTCCAGTGACATGAGGGCAAAAATTAGTTTGAAGCTCCAGGTCAGAACTGTGCCTGTACAGTTTTGATTACACTGAGGCAGGCTGGGAAGCTAATCCCATTGACTAAAGGGAAAAGAAGCAGGAGGCCCATGAGCCAATCCTTATTAAGGGAACAGAGGTTAAGGGGGTCAGTAGCTTTAAATTCCTTGGCATGAACACATCAGAGAATCTGTCCTGGGACCAGCACATTAAGTATCATTACAAGAAAGGCACGATAGCCCTTCTATTTTCTTAGAAGTTTGCATAGATTTGGCATGACACCAAATCTTTGACAAAATTCAGTAGATGCACAGTGGAGAGTATGCTATCTGGTTGTATCACAGCCTAATATGGAAACACCAATGTCTAGGGATGGAAAAATGCTAGAGAAAGTGGTGGACAAAGCCCAGTCCATCACAACAAAACCCTCTCCGCCTTCATTTACATGGAGCGCTGCCACAAGAAAGCAACATACACCATTAAAGACCCTCAGCATTCTGGCCATGCTCTCCTCTCACTACTACCAACGGGCAAGAGGTGCCAAATCTTCCTACAAGATTCAGGAACAGTTGTTCCCCTGCAACCATCAGGCTTGAACCGGAGTGGATGATTTCTCTGAACTGATTCTGTGACCCAGTGCAGGAGCTCCCAATCTTCTTTTATGTTATGGATGAACACTGTTAAGCCAGGGGTGGGCAACCCTGACCTAGAGAGTCACTTAGAAGTACTTTTTACAACTGAGAACTCATGTTCTTAGTATTATTTTTTATTAGCATAGCTTTTCTTCTTTTGCGCCATTGGTTGTTAGTCTTTGTCTGATTATGTAGAGCTTTACTTCTTTTCTATTACATTTCTTTTTCGCCTGTAAATGCCCACAAGACAATGAATCTCAAGGTAGTATATGGTAACATGCACACACTTTGATAATAAATTTACACTGAATTTTGAACACCGACCCTGGTTTTGGAGCCAATAATTATACCTCAATTTTACAGACCTACAGTAAAAGAAACATTACTTGGTCAATGTCATGCTGTGAAAGTTTGCTGTATGTAAATTGCCTCCTACACTTCATTCATTAGAATAGTGCACCACTTCAAAGAAATTACTCCTTTGGCTACGTGGTTGGGATAACATGAAGGGCCCTCAGTGTTTATGCAAGATAGCACTTCTCTTAAGCACAAGGAAATCTGTAGATGCTGGAAATCCAAAGCAACACGTGCAGAATGCTGGAGGAACTCAGCAGGTCAGCCAGTGTCTGAGGAAATGAATAGCTAGTCGACGTTTCTTCAGCTCTGAGGAAAGAGGAAAGATGCTAGAATAAAAAGGTGCGGGGAGGGGTGGGGAGGAGAAGGCGGCGGCTCACTGGAAGGTGACTTCTCTTCTCTGCCATTTTCATAGTGAATGAGAAGTGTAATTAATCCCGAGACAAGTCAGTAGACCCTAATTGTCTCAGCTGATGGTCAAGTTCTGAGCTGCAATAACCCACAAAGTGCCTTGTATTAATATGCATCTTCAGAAATTGCCTTCTTTAAAAACATAACATTTTGTATCAACATCAGTATCGTGTGACTTGTACCACTAGTGTGTTCATCTTGGATTTAAACACAATGCTTAATGAGTCCCAAAAAACAAATCTTTTGAGTAAAGAAACACATAGGAGCTCCATTAAATACATAATTCCATTTAGATTAGTATTAGCCATGAACTGGACTCAATACCCAAAATAATATCCTATCCATCAAGTTGTTGTTTATAAAATTATAAGCAGTAAAATATAACATTATAAACGATAGCTGCAAAAAATGTTATTATAAATCCTAGATGAGATAACAAAAGTCATATAACAGCATGGAATATCGTCACATGCTAAGGCATTATTTTCAATATTGAATAGTGATCATAGTTTTTTTAAGATAGTTCTCTTGGGACCTGCACATCATGTAGTTACAATAACTACCTATCTCTGCTGAATGTTTTTGTAGAGATGGACTACTTGCTAGGAATGGAATCAGGCCTTCTAGTCCACACAGTTTGCACCAACCAGCAACTACCCACTTAAGCTAACCTCATTTTTATACTAAACCACACATTCCAATCAGCTCCCCCCAGAGTCTCCTACACACTTACACAGTAGGAACAACTTACTGTGGCCAGTTAACCGACCGATCAGCATGAGTTTGGGAAGGAGGGGATACTGGAACATCGGAAGGAAGCCCATGTTTTCATATGGACCACGTGCAAACATCACACAGAGAAGCACTAGTGGGCAGGACTGAACAAGTACGATGCCTAGAGAAGGGCTCAGAGGACAGATGTTTGCAATCAGATTTTAAACAGAATATTTAAAGATACTGTATATTCAAACTATCAGAAGCTAAATGGCACAAAGAAAGATTTTGCAACAAGCTTTTTTCCCTGGAAGGAAAGGTATACGCACAATAGAAACTGACTTTTTTTGCCTTATGTAGGTGGACAGACAGTTTCTACATTTTCCGGTGATCCTATTGGTTGTTTTTTCTTGTTTAATGTCCCCTTCCTCCAGAAATTTAATGGTTGCTGGAATGAGTTAGAAATACCCAGTTGTGATACTTCAGGAGTACTTCCGGGACCTCCATGGATTTGACTTAGTGTTTCCAGCAATTCACAATTAATGGCCCTCAGGTGAACTCAGGGTCCCTAAAAGCATCCAGGCATCTCTCAATCTCTGGCGTCTGTGCTGGTCGCAAACATCCCAAGGTGTATCCAAGCATCGTGAGTAGTCCGAGCTGGTCATTCATATGATCACAGGTAAAAGATGAATGGAACATGTTGTAGAAACTACTATTCTCCTTTACCAAGGTGAGAAGTGAAGATTGATTACAGCAAATAAGATTTGGTTGCAACTATTAATTTGTATGATCATTGACTGTTTGGCTACACACAGCTCTAATACCATCTATAAATTCATGTTTGATACCATTGTTGTTGGTCGTATGGCAGGTGGTGATGAGTGTACAGGAGTGAGATAGAACATCTGGTTGAGTGGTGCGGTAAACAACAGCCTCATACTCAATGTCAGCATGACTAAGGGACTACTCATTAACTTCAGAAAGGAGAAGTTGAGAGACCACATGACAGTTCTCAATGGTGGATCAGAGGTGGAGAGAGCAAGCACCTTCTAATTCATGGGTGTTAACAATGACTTATCATAAACTCTAGACACAGAACGTACTGTAGATGCAATCATGAAGAAGGTGCGTGGGCACCTCTTCTTTCTTAGAGGCTTAGGAATATTTGACATATCACCAAATACTCTAACAAATGTCTATAGATGCCCGTCTGAAAGTATCCTGTGTGGTTACATCATGGCCTGAATTCTGATTCAGCAGTATGCAAGAGGCTGCAGAGGATAGTGGACACAGCCCAGTCCATCCCAGACATAGCCCTTTTCTCCAAAACAGACACTACCTTAAAAATGTGGCAAGGATCCTCACCATCTGGGTCATGCCGCCTTCTTGCTCCTCCCACAGGCAGGTGGTACAGAAGCCTGAAGAGCAACACCATCACGTTCAAGAACAACTACTTCCCCACAAATATCAGGTTCTTGAACTGACCTGTACACCCTTAATTCTATTTCAGCAATGGAACAGCACAGGCCTCCTCTTGCTCTACTATTGACTTGTCTCTGATTGTATTTTTGTTTTTTTACATTAGAGACTTGTTTTTTTCTCTCTCTTTTCACTGTTTTGTATAGTTTAAATATAATTTATGCTCTGTCTATACCTCTGTGCCAAAGATGCTGCTGAAAGGAAGTTTTACATTGTACACCTCATTGTGCGTGTGCACATGAATATAAACTCAACTGACTGACTTACTCTACAACAATAAATCTTATCTGGTCTCACCTCACTGAACATGCCTTGAATGGAAAATTCTACAAAGGGTAAAGCCTAGTCTATCATGGATAAAGCCCTGCCCACCACTGAGCACATCTATATGTCACAGGAAAGCAGCATCCATCATCAGGGACCCCCACCACCCAGGCCATGCTCTCTTCTCACTGCTGCCATCAGGAAGAAGGTACAAGAGCCTCAGGATTCACACCACCAGGTACATGAATAGTTGTTACTCCTCAAACATCAGGCTTCTGAACCAAAGGGGATAACTTCACTTGCCCCATCATTTAAATGTCCCCATAACCTATGGACTCACTTTCAATGACTCTTCATCTCATGTTCTCGGTATTTATTGCTTATTTATTATTACTATTTCTTTCTTTTTGTAACTGCACAGTTTTTTGCCCTTTGCACACCGGTTAAACACCCAAGTTGGCGTGGTATTCCATTGATTCTGTTACAGTTATTTTTCTGTAATGGATTTACTGAGTATGCCCGCAAGAAAATGAATCTCCAGGTTGAATATGGTAACATATATGTACTTTGAACTTTGAAATGTTTTAGGCCAAACATCCTTCATCAGAGTGGCTCCAACATTTCTGCTTTTGCTTGTTTTGACGTGATTTTTTTTTTGGCTTATCTACTTTAAGACGAAGAACCAAAATATTTCAGGGAAGCAAAAGCTGAAAATAAGAATACAAAAGAAGGCATGCAGAAAAGAAGGAAATGTAGTATTATAAAATCAGATATTTGCTAGCAAATGTACTCTTCTGAACTTCAGACTGAGTTTGAAACACTTTGACTATTTACGGTCATGCAACATAAGGATTTTACTTTGGCTCATTATTGTAAACATAAGGATGTAAAAATATGGGTGTGGTTTAAATCAGAGAGAGTGACACAGGTCACATCTGGTGCTCTCCATTCAATTTTGATAATGACATGGCTGGCAAATCGTAGGATTATTGGTGGAAATCAGGAGAAGAATCAAACAGTAGATTTATAAACTGATAGCTCTGAGTTACAGTAAGATTGTTTGGTCTGTGTCTTGACTCTCTGGAGGAGTAAACAAGAAGAGACAGATAGAGATCTTCACAATTTTCTTGGATATCAAAACTTTGATCAGGAAAGCTTTTCTGCCAAACACATGACTTAAGGATGTAAGATGCACATTTAGTTCAATGATAACATAAACACAATGGCAAAATTTCATTGTAAGTTATAGAAGTGTGGAAAAAACTTGCAAGAAAAACATGATTAGTGTTGAACATTCATGCTTTAAGCGTGAGTGGCATGGTAGCATAGAAGTTAGCTCCACACTTTACAGCAGTCAGTGCAACATTTTACAGCAGTAAGTTTGGGTTTTGATTCCAGCCACTGTCTGCAAAGAGTTTGTATGTTCTGTACATTTTCCCCATGACCGCGTGGATTTTCTCCTGGTGCTCTGGTTTCCTCCCACATACCATAAGTGTAGCTGTCCAGTACAATCTTTGCTGATTTGATTTGTCACAAAACAATGCATTTCACTGTACGTTTTGATGCACATGCGACAAATAAAGCTGATCTTTATCTTTATACATGATTAAATCCCTCCCAATAACGTGGCTTGGTTCCAGTAACACGAAAGAAAATTGACGGGAAGCTTGGAAGGATGGATTAAAGGAAACAATATTTCTTACTTGATCATATCTTCAGTGTAAAGACACCAACATTGGAAATGCATTCATGTGAAGTAAACAAAAAGCTTTGTAGAAAACCTCTATTGGCTTGGTGTAGGGACAAAGAGTTTCCAGTGGGAGCTCACACATTCTCTACAAAGGACATTGTAGGGTCTGGAAGAGGTTCCCAAAGGTTGACTTCTAATTTCTGGGAAATCTATGTGTTAACATTGAAATACCAATATCCGGGATGGTCTCATCTCTCAGAGACAAAAAATTCTGGCTTCCTTAGATCTCTTCATAATGGAATGATACTCATTGGTAAAGAGTCAAATTATTATAATTTCTTGTAGTCAAGCTTGCAATTCCTCGAGTGATGATTTCCCCAGGGTTACCAATGCCAAAGCTATGCCTAAATAATTTGAGATTCTGGGTAAGGTAATGATGTTGATAGGTAATGGCTAGCTTGATTCGTGTAGACTCACTGTTCTCATAGGCCAAGTGGATACAGGTCAATGGCGTTGGGCAGGAGCTGTCACATTGAGGGGCCAGGAGGAGTAGTAATTTATACACGTACTGGACCACCTCAGACAGATATCTAGCTCCCCTTCTTACAAAGTACTGAATGGCTTCAGTGACCATGCCAGTGTATTCCAGACTTTTGTACCTGTACAGTGCAATGCAGAAGTACAAAATAGACAGGAGGTCAGACCAAGGCACATTAAACCTTTTGTTTCCTCTCTCGTCCTGCTAGGCAATCTCTTAGGATCAAGGATGACTTGATAGTTTGTGAGGCAGACTACTCCTCAGGCTATCTACACTGAACTTTTGTGTGCTCCTACCCAGTTCCTCAGTGCCAGTTCCTGCTGTCATCTATGCCGAGCTGACAT
Source organism: Mobula hypostoma (assembly GCF_963921235.1). Classification (NCBI taxonomy): domain Eukaryota; kingdom Metazoa; phylum Chordata; class Chondrichthyes; order Myliobatiformes; family Myliobatidae; genus Mobula; species Mobula hypostoma. Next base: position 62,935,884 of record NC_086103.1, on the reverse strand, counting down.
AGCCTATTGCAGAGCCCTCAAAGTACAGGAGAGATGATTCACACACATACTGAGATGCAAACAGCGTACGTAGATGCCTTCTGACTTCACACACGGGAACACAGATACACAATCTTATCCACACATTTCCTCCCGCACCTTCCTCACACCTAATCTACTCACTCTGTACATCTATACCTCCTCCCCTAAATGCCTTCCTCATCCCTCCTCTAGCTTGGCACCCCTTACTCACTCACCTACTTCCTTCTTCTCTGACATTTTCATTACTAATTCTACAGAACCACTTTCTATAGGTCCAACACTCATTTTGTTAACTCTTCTTTCTTTAACATCTTTTAAATTTCCAGCTTGCTTTGTCTTATACTCAGCCTTTTCACTCATTTGTTTTCCCATTCTGCACTGCCAGTTTTCTTTGGCAACGATATGCTTTTTCGTTGTTTGATACAATCTTTAAACACTAAAGGTGGTTCCACCTTTGAATTATCCTTTCCCATTGGAAAGCATTGTATGAATAACCTCAATTATATCTATGGCCCAGTTTGAAGTCAAGGGGCAGTTCCTCACTGCACTTCATTGAGGATCTGGATGCACTTTATACCTGGCCCCTCAGTTTCATGCCAGCCTTATTCATATATCTAACCTTGGCTCCGGTCATTGAACCTGGATAGAAAAGGCAGTAAACTTCTTTATTTTCCCCAATATAAATAAAAAAAATTCATGTTTGTGAAGATAAATGTTTTGTTTTAAAAGACGCGAAAATCTGCAGATACGGTAAATCCAAGCAACACACACAAAATGCTGGAGGAAGTCAGCAGACCAGGCAGCATCTATGGCAAAGAGAACAGTCGACATTTCAGGCCGAGACCCTTTGGCAGCACATTGCTGCATCCTGCTGAAGAGTTTTGGCCCGAAATGTCGACTGTACTCTTTTCCATAGATGCTGCCTGGTCTGCTGAGTTCTTCCATTATTTTGTGTGTGTTTTTTAAAAGAGGCATTATTTAAATTTCACTCAATTTTATTTTATCTGGCAAATAGGACTTATGGATTTGCAGTGGAAACATTCTCAGGACGAGGGGTACCTTGTGTGAAAATTAGCCTATCACGTCAAACACAAATAATAAAGCATCAGGCATGTTTATTAAAGTAGTGACAAGCAGATGAATACTAACCACAGCATGGGATGTCCTCCTCAGTTGAAGAAGTCTGCTCTTCTGAAACCTGTTTCTTCTTCGCCAAACTCATGATGCGGGTAATCTTCCTCCCTGCAGCCTTGCTGACTGTGCCTTTTAGCTCAGCCAAGCCACTTCTCTTCCCTTTCCCTATTTGATCATGAACAACGAAAGACATTACTTGCAGGAAGCAGAGGGAATGTGACATGATTCCTCGTGGAATGCTGGGGAGGATCATTTGCAAGTCAGGGAGTGACTGTTGAATAGCTCAGTCCCAGCTCCCCCTTCAGAATATGACAGACATTTAAAGAACATCATGAAAGCATCCCATACATCTGTGGCAGAGTCTGGATTGTGTCAAGCAGATGTTATTCCTTTTAAAGTAAAAAAAAACATTTTATCTGGTTTACATGTTAGTATTTTTCACATTAATAATGAAGAGTTTTGCAGATTTCAACAGAGCATTTATAATATATCAAGCACAATTAGGGAGGGGACAACAGTGTAAAAAAGATTAATGAACATGATGGATAATACTTAAAATGAATAAGGAAGACATCTACGGACATAAATTTGATTGGCCCCTGCAATGGTTGCTGGGGTTGATTAATGCATGCTGCTTCAGTGTAACATATAGCAACATGGCAACCATGTTGCTTGTGAATTATAAGTTTCATAAGATAGAAGGAGAAGGCCAAAGAAATAATGCTGTCATTCAAAATGTTTATGCCAAATTCCTGAACTCAACTGCACTTTCCTAAATTGGCTTCATTTGTCACGTGTACATTCAAACATAGCGCGAACTGCATTGCTTGTGTCAATGACCAACAATGATGCACTGGGAGCAGTCTGCAAGTGTCACCCCACTTCTGGCATCAATATAGCAACTTACTAATCCTAACCCATACGCCTTTGTCATGTGGGAGGAAACCACAGCGCCCGGTTGAAACCCACGTTTTCATGGGGGGAATGTACAAACTCCTTACAGACAGCAATGGAAATTGAACCCCGAATATCCAGTTGCTGGTGCTACAAAGCATTACGCTAACCACTATGCTACCATGCTGCCAATTTGGCAGACATTTTACAGTCGAGGTTGATCTTGGAAACACTGAAGAGTGGTGCAACAGGAAAGAAATTGGACTGCACTGGAAGTCTTGAACGAGGAGAGGGCAGGTCCTGGGAGCTGGGAGCTATGCACATTTTACACAAAGCAGAGCGCGCAGATAGACCAGGAAGTTAGTGGCAGGAGTTGCATCTAAGGACTGGGATGCAATATTCCAAGAATTTTGATCATGATACATAAGTGTACGCCTCTTCAAAGAAGACACAGATTTACCCACGCCCTGTCATTCACCTATCATTAAGCTTGTTTCTTTTAGAGGCTTTAGTACCACTAAATGTCTCAGCTAAGTTAAAGTCTGTCCCGGTTTCTGTAGCATAAGCCCCCCTCCCGGATAGGACGCCAGTCTATTGTGAGGTTAACCCCCAGCATTTTCAGCTGGATGGACTGGAGCAGTGTGTGGTTAAGTGCCCTGCTCAAAGGCACAACACACTGCCTTGGCTAAGACTCGAACCCACGATCTTCAGATCGTGAGCCCAACGCCCTAACTACTTGGCCACGCGCCACAAATGTCTTAGTGCTGTAGCATAATGATCACGGCAGTGGTGCAAAGGAGATTTCAAGATGACTCAGGATTCTAGAAATTTCTTCTCAAAGTCTTTTCCTGCAGTCATATTGCTCCTGCTGTGGGCAAGAGCTCTGCCTTTATGACTGAGCATAAAGCAGAGGATAGTGTGAGAGTTTCACCGGAGGACACAAGGAGAGTTGGGATCGATTTGTGAAGCACAAATTGTGTCTGACTAAATTAAGAATTTTTAATAGCTCTAGTAACAAGATTGATGATGAGTGCAGTGTTGCTAATATAATCCATATGGATTTTAACAAGGCATTTGAATTAAAATCTTCTTAGTTGTAGAAAGCAAAGAGTAATGGTTGACAGATATTTCAAGGCCTACTGCACTGTGCACAGCAAAGTTCTGCAGGGCTCAGGACCAGGCCTCTTGCTTTTTGTAGACTAATGATATGGACTTAAATGCATGGACCATGGTTAAGAAGTTGTTAATAATAACAAAATTAGCAGTGTGATTGACAGGGAGGATGCAAGTTCTAGGCTACAGTAAATTATAACTGGTCAGATGGACTCAAAAGCAGCAAAAAGACCTAGAGGAAAGTAGTAAACACAGAAACACTCCAATTGGGTGGTAATTATGGAAAGATAAACAGAATATTTGGTCAAAGGTCAACAGAACTCTGTTTCACTTTCCATAGCTGCTGTCTGACCCACTAAGTCCCAGCAGTTTCCAGTTTTGGCTCAGATTTCTATTATCCGCATTTTGATTTTCAGTTTGGAGAAGTTTGAGGTAATGTATCTGGAAAGAAAAATCAAAGCATTGTGAATACACAATAAATGGTAGAATAATAAGTATAATGGAACCGGGCACCTTAGGTTGCATGACAATGATCCCTGAAGTAGCATAACAGGCGGTTGTCAAGAAAGCACAGGAGAATATTGCCTTTGATAGTCGGGGCATAAAACGTGACAGTAGAAGGATCATTTTAAGACTGTATAAATATTGGTTAAACCACAGCTTGAGTACCACAAACAGCTCTGGCAACCACACTACAGAAAGGATGTGAGAACACCAATCTCCATATAGTGGAAACTTCTAACGATTTTGCTAGGTTTGGAGAGTTATAGTTATGAAGAGTGACAATGTAGGCTTGGGTTACTCTTGTTGCCGTTTGGCACGATTTTTCTTGTGTGTGTGTGTGTGTGTGTGGGGGGGGGAGGGGTTTCTTGATCATGTTGCCATTCTTCCTTCTTGCTGTTTGGTGTAATTTGTTAGTTTTTTGATGTTTTTCCTTGAATAACTTCTATCGTTTTCTTTGTTTAGTGGTTATCTGGAGAAAATAAATCTCTGAGTTGCATACTGCATACATACTTTGATAATAAATGAATCTTTGAACCCTTTTTTCCCCCCATGCCATTGACCAGAAGGATTTCCACTGATACTTGAATATTGCCTGCTAGTCCAGGAGGTGATTGACTTTGTGTTCAAAAAGATCCCTGGGTTCAGCTATAAAACCTGGAGTGCTATGTGTATGAATTTTCACTCACTGATCCTTCAGGAAGCCCTCAACCTTGGCAAGACCCGCTCCTTAAGTTGACAGCAACCATCATGTCCTGTATACCATGTGAACTAAAAGCAATGCAATGAGGCAGAGATCGGCTATTGACGCCTGCAGCAATCCAGATACTAACTTCAGGACTTTCTACCTAATGCCTCAGTGACTCTGCTTGCAACGGCCATGTGGCTGGACATCAGTGTGAAGAAGGTGACCACTTTCTGAAACAATACCAAGGAGAACTTTGGATGTGTTGATACCCAGACAACTGGAGGTAGGAGCATTGTATTTGGAAGGCAGTAATTGGGACTTTCCAGCTCCAGATCATGCTGCTGTCTCAAAAGAATCAGCAGTAAAGCTCTCCCTATAAACAGCACTGAGAAGCAGCATTTACTCAAACTTGCTGCATTACTTTTAAATGGAATTGTCTGTGCTTTGAAAATGATACCCACTGAAAATGACTTGTAAACCAATGAATAATTTCATTGTAGGGGCAGAGATCAAAGTTCAAAGTGCATTTAATATCAAAGTATGTATACAATATTCAACCAAGATTCATCTTCCTGCACGCAGCCACAAAACAAAGAATCATAGAATCTATTTAAAGAAAAACCCACATAACCAGACCATCAAACACATGGCAAAAAGAACAATTTGGGCAAGCTCAAAAAAGTGAGCAAATAACTCACAGAAAATTAAACATCAAATCACAGAGTCTTCAAAAGTGAAGTCACAGCCACAAGCTGCTGATGCAAGTGAAGCTGGTCCAGTAGCTGATGGCCGCGGTCACAGCCACCGAGTCAGTCAGTTCAGTGCAGTGTCGATGCTGGCTGTAGGCCACAGCCACAGATTCAGTTCTGCACCTCAATCAGATTGTGCAAACAGTAAAGCGCGTTCAGCGCTGAGGACATTAAACATCAAACCACAGCCTAATGTTAGTCTACAGACATGAGCTGCTGAGGTGATCGAAGCTCACAGCATGGGACCTAAGACTCTTGCACCTTCTGCTGACAACAATGAGAGGGAGACCGGTTGAACGCAGACACACTGCACTGAACACCCATTCACTTTCCGCTTTCGTCCTTGTCGATTTTAATCCCGCTTAATGTTTTAATTGGCAGGGAGTAATGGAGCCAACCACGGGTTCGTCTTCCACCATTAGGGACTGCTGCAGCGTATAGCCATAACTGCACCCACATGCCGAATCCCCCAGGAGATCACAGAAGAGCCAGGTCTTTCAGTTGGCATAAAAATATATTCAACGCAGAGAAATTACAGGCTGCAATCAATCGCAGTTCAGAAGAATAAGCAGAAGAATGTATAGTTAGAAGAGTATCCAGTATTTTTGTAAGCTGTCTGCAAGATATCGCCATTGGTCACTGAAGTCATCTCCTGTGTGTGGTGCACACAAGGCATTATGGATCTCCAATTTAGCTTTGTCATCAATAATTGGTCCTTGAATGTGGTTTGACATTCGTCTAATATGCTGCATGGGAGACACAATTTGCGCTGACTACTAAAGGACCCAATCCTATTTCATGATCAATTGTATTTTTAAAATCAATCACAGTGATTAAAGAACATGCTCTATGTGATTGAATTTCTGAGCAAATACAGACATTTTTTCAACATGGCTCATCAGTAATGTATGCCTTATGTCATCTGGATCTACTGTAATTAACACTTGAATGTCAAGCTGGTAACATTATTAATGTAACAGAGAAACCTGATGATAGCATTGATTTGTAATGCTTTCATCTTCAAATTTTAATGGTACGCAGCCTTTTGTTTTTATGAAGGCTGCCCCAGAGGTGGTCTTCTTTTGAAACTGGCTTTGGTCTGATATATATAATATCCAATTATATGAAATAATGGACATCAGACTTGGATCTAATCAACAAATAAAACTAGTACAAGGAAGCCATAAGACCATAAAACGTAGTATATGAGCAAAATTAAACAATTTGGTCTATTGGGTCTGCTCCACCATTTGATCATGCCTGATTTATTTTCTCTCTCAACCCCATTCTCCTGTCTTCTCCCCTTAACCTTTGACACCCTTATTAATCAAGAAACCATCAACCTCCACTTTAAATATACCCAAAGAAGCTTTAACTTCTTGAAATCCTAATTTTACTTTGCTCCCCTGCACATTTTATTTTATTAGTAAAGAACAGGCTTGTTTTAGAAGTGCTGCCCTGAGGTATGAATAAAACAGATGACTTGAAAATGGTAGAACGGAGAACTTGCTGGTATATATCCAGGAATATCCAGAAAGGTGGGACAAGCAATTATTAGCTTAACAAGTAGTGAGCACGACCATCCCGGACTGGCACTGTGTAAATTTTCTACAGCCACTATCCTCAATGTCTCTGTTTATTCCAACATTAAAAAAAAAATAGGAATGGGGAAAATCTTTAGGACAAATTAGGCAAAAAACTAGAACCGAGTGAAGTGATATTTGACTCTTGTGTTTGGATACACTTCACTAGCATTGACACCAGAATGAAATGGAGAATACCTTTCCCTTCACAGATTGCTTAAAAAAGATCTACTAGAGCTGGTATGTAAGATGATTGTTTACATATCAATATAGAGGCTTACCATGTTCTCTACTCTCTCGGCCATTAACTGGAGATCCGCAGTCTCCTGTTACTATGCTTTCGCCATCTGAAGCCTGTTTTTCATTTGATAATCTCTGTCAAAAAGCATGGAAATGAAGCTTAATCTTTTTTTTCCCCAAAGTAACAGAAAACTTTGCACTTATTTTCACAAACATATGCCACAACCATTTTAATTTGAGTGGAGTACCAGCAGAACCAGGACTGAAAATTCCTGTGGTTTTCTAATCTTACTTCAAAAAAGCAGTGAAATACTAATCTTAAGCTTTTAGTTTTGCTTGGGTTTTCACAAAAACAAGCATCTTCTAGAGTAAACAGGTTAGATTCATATCTCAGTTTTTCATATGCAGCTGAACTTTCAGAATACTTGAGCTCTCAGTGAATAGCCTAAAAATCAAAATAACTGCTGACGCTAGACATCCAAAATAAAAGCAGAAAATACTGGAAATACTCAGCAAATGAGACTGAATCTACAGGAACAGAAAAGAGTTAACACTTTAGGTTACAAAGGTTGCGACACAAAGGTTGTTGGTGTTGTAGATAGTGTAGAGGATTGTCGAAAATTGCAGAGAGACATTGATAGGATGCAGAAGTGGGCTGAGAAATGGTAGATGGAGTTCAACCCGGAGAAGTGTGAGGTGGTACACTTTGGAAAGACAAACTCCAAGGCAGAGTACAAAGTAAATGGCAGGATACTTGGTAGTGTGGAGGAGCAGAGGGATCTCGGGGTACATGTCCACAGATCCCTGAAAGTTGCCTCACAGGTGGATAGGGTAGTTAAGAAAGCTTATGGGGTGTTAGCTTTCATAGGTCGAGGGATAGAGTTTAAGAGTCGCGATGTAATGATGCAGCTCTATAAAATTCTGGTTGGCCACACTTGGAGTACTGTGTCCAGTTCTAGTCACCTCACTATAGGAAGGATGTGGAAGCATTGTAAAGGGTACAGAGGAGCTTCACCTGGATGCTGCCTGGTTTAGAGAGTATGGATTATGATCAGAGATTAAGGGAGCTAGGGCTTTACTCTTTGGCGAGAAGGAGGATGAGAGGAGACATGATAGAGGTATACAAGATATTAAGAGGAATCGATAGAGTGGATAGCCAGCGCCTCTTCCCCAGGGCACCACTGCTCAATACAAGAGGACATGGTTTTAAGGTAAGGTGTGGGAAGTTCAAGGGGGATATTAGAGGAAGGTTTTTTACTCAGAGAGTGGTTGGTGTGTGGAATGCACTGCCTGAGTCAGTGGTGGAGGCAGATACACTAGTGAAGTTTAAGAGACTACTAGACAGGTATATGGAGAAATTTAAGGTGGGGGCTTATATGGGAGGCAGGGTTTGAGGGTCGGCACAACATTGTGGGCTGAAGGGCCTGTACTGTGCTGTACTATTCTATGTTCTATGTTTAGGTTGAAAACTCTTCATCAGAACTAGGAAGGAGACAAAAGCAACTTGTTAAACTGCAGGAAGGGTGGGGTGGGGTGAGTCTTTGAGAGGGTAAAACAGGAGTGGCCATGGAGATACTGTAAGTTGTAATCAGGGTTATATGGTCAATGAGTGAATGGGAGCAGTTAGAGAGTGAGATCATAGATGTAAGAATGAAGGAGTTATGAAGTGCAGAGCAGGGAGTCATATCTACATGATTCTGTTAGTTATGTTTTTCACTTTCCAAGAATAAAAGGAAAAAGAAAACAAACAAGCTGAGTTGATATCACAGATGGATGTCTGATTCAGGCAGAGAACCTCCGGCACCCTGAAGTTGGAGGATTCAAAACTGAGTCCAGAAGGCTATAACGTAACCAGACACAAGATAACATGCCATTCCAAAAGCCTGCATTGGGCCTCATTGTGACAGTTGAGGAGCCACAGAGTGATAGCTCAGAGTGGAAATGGGATGGAGAATTAAAGAGTCAGGCAATGGAAAACTTGGGTTGCCTCTGCACGTTGAGTAAAGATGCTCTATAAAATGATTACCAAATCTGTATTTGGTTTCCTCAATTGCGCGGTCACCCCTGCTGGATTTTAGTCCCTTGGGTAAGCCTCAGGTTCTATTGAAACTCTAGCAGTTGGTGAAACTGTGACCATAATGGTCAATGATATGCTGTACGTTGACCATATAGTGTCTCTTTAACAGAGCACTACACTCTGTAAAACAGAATATGCAGGCTGTCTATTCATCAACCATGTCTGGAAAACATCATTTTTGTTTACGTATAACTGGTTACTCTCAGCTTTTCCTACAGTCTTGCTGTTCTATGAATGCTTTTATTGTTTTATAGACATATGCATTTTTTTGAAAGAAATTAATTAATTCTCCCAGTTCAGCACGCATTCTAGAATCCCACGAAGAACCTGAGCAAATGTACTCTTTCGATTCTGTTGATGTTACCTGTCAATCAGCTATAAAATAAAATGGAAGGGATGAAGTCAAAAAGGTTTTATTTCCCTCCTGTATCCTTCATTCCAACAGTAAATCTACAGCTACAACTTGATCTGAACAAAATCAAATTTAATAACCAAAATTGTACCAGGCGATGTACCTTAACACCAATAAAGCAAAGGTCTGTGAAACTTAAACCTTCTTTGTTACTTCATGAGGTGAATCCTGTTGCATTGCCCTGCCATGTTCACAATATTGCTTTTCTTTATCTTTTAAGTGTCAACCAGGCATTCCATCCCGAAGCTAAGCCTATCTTTGTTGGGAATCTCTGGGAACAAGGAGTAGCAATACCTGTTGGACCGTTCTCTCCCTCCAGCGGGCAAGGCTGAAAGAAATTTCCTTCATGCAAAGCTGCTGCTAAATCTGTATGATGAGCTGTTCTGCATTTACCCACTGAGCCCTATGTGTGTATTTTGAAATTTTAGAAGTAAGCTTCCCAAATGTAAACTTATTTAAATTTACCCGCGTAAGTTTATTTATTCTGATACAGGTTTCCCCCGCCATCCGAAGGTAGAGCGTTCCTATGAAAAGGTTCGTAAGCCGGAATGGCATAAAGCGAAGAAGCAATTACCATTTATTTTTAAGGGAAAATTTTGTGAGCGTTTGCAGACCTAAAAGTAACCTACCAAATTATGCCAAATAACAGATAAAACCTAAAATAACAGTAACATATAGTAAAAGCAGGAATGATATGATAAATACACAGCCTATATAAAGTAGAAATACTTTTCCACAGTCTATATAAAGTAGAAATACTTTTCCACAGTCATTGCCTGAACTGTTCTCCGTAGCGAAAATCTCACCCAAACGCCGTCGGCAAAAACACGGCGCAAGTGCTCTCCAGTAACCTTTAAGCTATGAAGCTGCCAAATCATACCAAATAACACGTAAAAATACACAGCTGATATAAAGTAGAAATAATGTATGTACAGTGTAGTATCGCTTGCCGGAATTGGGAAAGCGCAGAGCACATTGATGATAGTGTGTTAGACTTGTCGGAGTTTGGGTGGTGCAGTGGCCCCCCACCCTCCAGGCTGCCAAGCGATACATTGCCCCAAAGCGGTACAGCGGTAGCCGGGAGGCATCCAGCACATCTTTAAGAAAAAAGCCAAAATAAACATGCTAATTAATTAGGTGCCTCCTGGCACGTAACTGTTGGCCTAGATCAGTACCAATTGCCGATTGCGTTGCCTCTGATCTGGGTTGACAATTACGTGTCGGGTGGCACCTAATTAATTAGCATGTTTATTTCAGCTTTTTTCTTAAAGATGTGCTGTGTGTCTTCCGGCTACTGCTGCATTCTCCACGAATCGGTATCTGTCCGCAGCCTGGGTGTTGGGGTGGTGGGACACTGGGGTGTCATCTTGTCATCTGTTTCCATGAGGGCAGGCAGCTCATCCTCTCCTATGACTGCCCGCCTTGATATCGAAGGTCGAGGTTCGTCGTCTGCTGTGGCTGATGTGGAAGGTTTGCTTGACTGCTGAGCCTTGCGTAGTTTTAGATCATACAGTTCCTTGTAAGCACTCAAACCATCCTGCAAATATCCCCTAAACCGACGTACCCTTTCAAAATTAAAGTCGTACTTTATCATTACTCATTCGGTTTCGATTGTTACCCTTTCCTCTTCTAACTGCATCAGCTCTTCATCTATCAGTTCTTGGTCATGGGATGCCAAAACCTCTTCAACATCATCTTCGTCAGCTTCCACAAGCCAAACTCACTTAGTCCTTACTTGGTTCACCACGATCAAAACGCTTAATTATGTCTAGTTTTACGCTAAGTGTAACACCCTTACGAGCTCTTTCAGGCTTTTCCAATACTATAGAACTCATCTTGCAAACGGCTGCTCACAGACACGTGTTAAAGCAATGCCGGCGAGAATGCAGTTCCGAATCCAGGGGAGAGCGGCTGCTTGGGGTGTGCGCTGCCTTTTTATTGCACATTGATTTTTTTCGCGCGCTGCTTTTTTCATAACAGTGAAAACACCTTCTGTTAGCAAAAACAGGGTACTAAGGTCGGTCTTTCGTAACAGTGAGGTTTCGTAAAGCGAACGTTCCAAAAGCGGGGGCACCTGTATTTATAATTTAGCCATTATATTTTAAAATCAATATTTTATTTTAAATATAAACAGAAACTATTGGAAACACTTACCTTGTTAGGCAGCATCAGTGGGGTGAGAAACAGATTCAAAGTTTTGAATTAAAGATCCCTCAGTTAATGTGGAAAAGCTGAAAAAAGTGTGATTTAAATTGCAGAGAGGTGAAAAAAGCTGAGGGAATGTCTGTGATAGGGTGCAGACCAAAGTTGTCAAGATAACAATTACATTAAGCATGATATCCATTAGTTCAAGCTTAAATATATCCTATAGCTTACCTTTTCCAGTTCTAATTTTGGTAGAAGAGGAGACGTTGATCCTTCTATTCCAGTGACGTGGCTGCACACCTCCTTAATTATCTAAGTAAAAAAATGCAACATATCAGAGATTTGGCATATTATTTTGTTTTATATCTCACCTATTTAAGTCTAACAGAAATTTACCTTTAACTACAGCTGAGAGTGTTCGAGCTCCCATTGACAGGAACACCAAATGGAAAACACAGAAAAAAATATTAAACTTCTTTGGCAGTTTAAATTAGGACACCATATGAATTGACAACACCAACGCATAATATGGAGATAAGTGTATTAGGGCAACTAGCAGAGCAGTTGAGGTAAGAGTACAAACACTGAGACAGATAATTGTATAAAACGTCAGGGGACAGCAAAGATATATCATTTTATTATGTTGAACAATGAACAGTTGGGCTACACCATCACACTATGCAAAGTTTAGACTTGAGCAGGTTTGAGTTGTTTGTGCATACGTTATATCACTTTATTAAGATGGGCTTTCACTTTTTTCTTTGGTGACTTAGGGCCTCTCTGTGGTCAGAACTGCTGAGGTTATGTCTGGATCTGTTGTTCTGCTTCATGCATTTGTCAAAAGATTTAACACAGAAATCCACGTGTGAAACAATTGAAGAATAACTGTAGAAGGATTTCACAACATCCCACAGTCCTGCTGAGGGAACACACCATCCAAAATGCTCATGGGTGGGGGTGGTGGGGTAAGCTTTTTCTAACTAAAACAACCTATTACCCTGATTCACTAGGAGAAGCTGTGAATAATCAGAGGAAAACCGAAGTGGAAATTTCAAACAAATCTGATATCAGACAAAAATAATCAGAAGTATAATCCGTACCAATAAAAACAAGATTCACTCCAGAGAGGTTGTCAATTTTCTTTCTCAGTTTCTTTCAGCTAAGGTTCAGACTGCCAGAAATCAAATCTCCAAGACAAAGGCTTTTAATTTGGATGATCCATGGAAATACCAACGGACTTAGTCAGAATATAAATGTGAACACACAAACGTGTGTGCAAATCTAATAGTTACTCTTTTGAGTAATTCTTTTCAGTGCTCTCCATTAAGTTTGCTTTGCCATTATTTCGTCAAAGAACAGCCTTCAATGAACTTGTTTAAATTAAAATTTAATCTGACATTTAGAATTCCAGTAAAAGTAATATACATTGTGTATTCAACATTAAATAATGTAGTGATAGGCTCCCAAAGTCATTCCTTTGTTAACATCAGCAACTTGATTTGGAAGTTCTAGACGTGAATGGCACAACCAGTCTTGTGTTATGTCATACTACAATCTGGAAGCTTGACAGCACATTTAAAGACTAATATTCCAGTATGTATCTGAAGGAATGCTATGTCCTCAGAGGCATAGGCACTTTCAGGTGAAATGTAAAGCTGAGGTCCTGATTGGTATTTAAGTGGTAGAGATGTGCTGGCACCATTTTGAAAATGGGAAGGGAAATTATCCAGAGAGTCCATGCAAGTACTTGTTCAACAATCACCCTTTTTAAAATAGATTGTTTAGTCATTATCACATTATTGTTTTTAAGAGTGAATTGATTGAAAAGGACTGTCACATACTCTGAATCAGAACAGTGTCGTTAACCTCCATGGTTGTCAAGTGCTTTGGAAAGTCTTCAAGGAAAGAGAATTTTATTTAATTTTTATTTTAGCGATACAGCCCGGAACAGGCCCTTCTAGTCCAATGAATTGCAACGCCCAGCAATCTATCTACCTAACGCTAGCCTAATTACAGGACAATTTACAATGATGAATTAACTTACTAACCGGTACATCTTTGGACTGTGGTAGGAAACCAGAGCACACAGAGAAAGCACACGCAGTCATGGGGAGAACATACAAACTGCTTACAGACAGCACTGGCAATCAACTCCAAAACTCCAACAATAATAGTGTCGGCTAACCACTACACTGCTTAGGCGCCTATGTGAAACCCAATGGTTTATCTTGATCCATTTGTCTTAGTTAATATCACATTTAGTTTTTTGGTCTATTATTAAACATTAAACATTCCAATTAGGCATTTTAATCACACATTCTATTAATAATATTTTATCATTGCAATATAAAAGATTGAAACCCCATGTCAATTTCATGAATATCTCAGGAGGGTGTGCAATACTAAGTTAAGGTAAGGGTAGGTTCTTATTTTTTTCTGCAAAGCTTTTAAGTCATAACAAGTGAACTCAGACCCGTGTCATGCTCTGCCTGTGCAATGTGGAACTCAGGGAGTTTGCCAGAGTTCCCAATGGCTGCATGTGTAGGAAGTATATTCAGCTGCAGCTCCTGACACACTACATGATGACCTTGCACTAAACATGACTTCACTTTGGAGCACCCATGATTGTAAGGAAAGAGCCAAATGTGATTCTTCTTTGGTATATGCTAAAATAAAATGGAAGTCTGTAAGACAAAATGGTGTTTGCTTGGAGTGAAATTGTTTTGAGAAAGTACAAGAGAGCCAGTTTACAGCAATGTTTTGAGAAAGTCAAGGAGGTTAAAGTTTGCACCCATAATAGTGAAAAATAGTGAAAAACATGTTTGTCTGGGATGGAAGTTAGAAGAGATAAGTGGGGAAGGGGTGCAGTTGGTACCATAAGGGATGGAAAAGTACCAGTGTAAGGGGTTTTGAAGGGTATAAAAAGGGCACTTACCTTGTCTTAGATGTCTGGTCATGGCTGGTGCTAGTGCTAAGAATTGAAGAGGATAGGGCAAGTTCGTCGAGTCAGAGTTGGAGAGAGCAAGAAAACAAGCTGTGTGTAAGATGGTTGGATTTGTTGCTCTCCTCCGACATTGCAGAGGTCAGCTTGTTTAGTGGATAAGTATCACTTTGATTTGTGTATTGCATTTGTGCTAGATCCAGTAAACTGTTTTCTTGTGGCTCTGAATACATCAGTTCAGTGGTTGCAAATGCATATGCAAATACCCTGAGCTGAATGAGGAAAGAACACAGAACGAATATTAAAATAATTTTCATTAAATAATCAGTGTAGTCAGCTGGACTCAACATAACAGGCGCTATCTTTTGCGAACAACAGGACATACCTGAGGATGAGACTGAGACTGAAGTTCTGGGGTCTATGGCTTTGTAGCAGTGGCTAATGTATTGCCTGTGTGTTGCCCTCCCAGATGTTGGAGGGCGCCGGTGGGCTTGGCTTTGCTGGAAGAGGATAGTTTGAGGGGTTTCCATCAGAATAGTGGACAGGTTTAGATGAGGATGAGGAGATTTTGAATCAGCGGCATGGAAACAGGATTGACGATGTGAAGCAAAGACCTCAGAGTTTTGAAGTCAATGGAGAGGATGGGAAGCACTTTCGGGGAATGTCGAGTAGAAGGTTGGACACAGGTACTGAACATTTGGTTATAAGGGGAAACCCTGACTGGCATCAGGGGCCTCTGGTGTGAGTGGAGGGCTCGGGAGGAAATATAACAAAAGCACAGGAAAGGCAGTCCGATTGGGAATTGGGGTGGGACAGCTGATGGAAGCCTGGGTACTGATAGCTGCATTACCTGAAAATATTATTGGAATGAATGTGCTGCAGGGACAGATGGTGCAGACAAAATTGCATGTGATATTTGTCAGCAAGTTAAAAGACGAGCACTCCCTGAGAAGCTGACTACCCATATTAAAAAGGGGGCTGGTCCGGCCCAGGTATGGCAGATTGATTACACTGGACCCTCACCATAGCAGCAACAATTTAGATATTTGCTTACCATGGTTGACACCAAGTCTGTTAATGGCAATTCTTCATTTAAAAGTTGACCAAGATCATATTCCGAAGGGATTGCAGAAGTTAATTAGTTATTATGGGGACCCTCAAGAAATACAACTGGATAATAGGTCTCATTTCTCAGGACAAACTGTGAAAGACTCAGCTGCCAATAAAGGCATTCATCGGGTATATCAAATACCTCATTACCCTCAGCATCAGGGCTGACTGACAGAATTAATGACCTTTAAAACAACAGATTTGTTTATTGACACCAACTCACACTTTACAGGGGTGGCATATTATCCCAAGCCTTGTATAACCTGAACAACCTCAAGGATAGCTGATGACCAAGATGATCAAATGTACCCCAGAACCAGAGGAGGGAACAGACTCTGGAGAAGGGGCCACCATGGTAGGAAATAAAGTACAAGTGCACATTTCATATTCTTCATTTTGCAAGGAGGAGATTGTAGCAAATGGAGACAGTAATACTTACTAGATATCAGTACAAGGGAAAAACTATCTGGTGTGTTTAAACAAGGAGAAATTGACCAAAGAAGAATGACTTAAATCTTGGTAAGGCTGATAATAACATATACTCTGTTTTCTCCCGAGAAAAACAACAGCCGTAGAATTAGTCTTGTCAACAGCATGGACCCTCTCCTGAGTAGAGGTCACCGTGTGGACATGCGAGAAGAATACACAAAGACCAGATATAGAAGAAAACGCATTTTGTCACAATACACACCCTCATGAAATTTAATCATGATTAATTGCAATTCGGCTTACATTATTCAAAATAATGTGTGGTACTGGGGAACAAATAATGGACGTGAACTAATCATATTAGTTTGTGTTTATAGTGCAGTTTATTTTAACTTATTGCTTAGATAGGATTTGTATTATAATCCCATAGTTTAACTATGCTATAATAATTCTGGTTAATTTGTACTTATCGTAATTTTTGTGTAGTACACCAATGAGCAATCAAGGAGTGGAGTGCAAGGAAAAAATTAAATGTGATTCCTCCTTGGTATATGTTAAAATAAAATGGAAGTCTTCAAGACAAAATGGTGTTCGCTTGGGGTGGGATTGTTTTGAGGAAGCACAAGAGAACTAGTTCACAGCAACTTTTTAAGAAAGTCAAGGAAGTACAAGTCTGTAGCCATAATATTGGAAAAAGGTGAAAAGCATGTTTGTCTGGGCTGGAGGTCATAAGGGATAAGGAGGATGCAGCTGGTACCACCAAGGGGTGGAAAATACTAGTGTAGGGGGTTTGAAGGGTATAAAAAGGGGCACTTCCTTTGTGCAACTGGGAGAGTTTTGCGTTAGGCTAGGTCACAGCTGGCACTAGTGCTGAGAAGATAGGAGAAAGTACATTGAATCAGAGTTAAAGGGAGAGAAAAAAGGCTCGTGTGAGGTTGTCAGATCTGTAGCTCCCCTCTAACATTGCAGAAATCGGCTTGTTTAGTGGATGATAAGCATTATTTTGATTTCTGTACTACTATTACTGTAGATATTTGTTTTCCTTTCTGTATTGCATTTGTGCTACTTCGAATAAAGTGTTTTCTTGTGGCTTTGAATACATCCGTTCAGATTGAGAACAACATCTCCATGATCTCCATCAGCACAGATGCACTACAAGGCTGTGTGCTTAGCCCCCTGCTCTACTCGCTTTACACTTATGACTGTGTGGCTAAGCACAGCTCCAGTGCCATATTCAAATTTGCTAACAACACCACTGTCGTAAGTTGAATCGAAAGTGGTGATAAATCAGCAAATAGGAGGGAAATTGAAAATCTGTCTGAGTGGTACCACAACAACCTCTTACTCAATGTCAGCAAGAACAAGGAGCTGACTATTGACTTCAGGGGGAGGAAACCAGAGGTCCAGGACCTGGTCCTCACTGGAGGATCAGAGGTGGGGAGGGTCAGCAACCTCAAATTTCTCTGTGTTATTATTTCTGGGGACCTGTCCTGGGCCCAGCACTTAAGTATAATTACAAGGAAAGCAGAGCAGCACCTCTGCTTCCTTCAGAGTTTGCAAAGATTTGGCATGACATCTACAACTTCCATAGATGAGTAGTGGAGAGTGTATTGACAGGCTACATCACAGTTTGGTATGGAAACACTGATGCCCGAAATGGAAAATCCTACAAAAAGTAGTGGATATGGCCCAGTTCATCAAAGGTAAAGACCGCCACTACTAATAATTATATTTACATGCAGCGTCGTCACAGGAAAGTAGCATCCATTATCAGGGACTCCCACCGCCTTGGACATGCTCTCTTCTCAATGCTGCCACCAGGAAGAAGGTACAGGAGCTTCAGGAGCCATACCACTAGGTTCAGGAACAGTTATTATCCCTCAGTCATCAGGCTTCTGAACTACAGGGGATAACCTCACTTAGCTTCACTTGCCCCATCATCAATGTTCCCACAAAGTGCGGACTCACCTGCTTCGCTTCAGTGGGGCCTGGGTCCTAATGTGAGGCACGATCTGCTGTTTGGTCAATCTAAACCCTGGCCCAGATGGACTGGAAAGGTAGGGTTTTGGGACCAGAGGCAAGATTCTGGCCTATTTTGCTCACTCTCCTGTGATATTCACTCCTCTCTCCATGATGCCAAGGCTGTGAGACTGCCCCGGTTGCCGTGATTTGCCCTGCTAATATGATGAAGTCAGACTGAGGCTTGGGCTTACTCTGGGGAATCGGATCTAAGGGCTCAATTTGGTTCGCAATGCTATCGCTCACGCCTATTGTTTGCATTTGTGTTTTTTCCTCTTTTGCTGTGCATTGGGTGTTGGTCTTTTTTTAAATTAGTTTCTTTCTAGTTTCTCACTTTGTAGTTGTCCGTAAGCAGACAAATCTCAAGGTTGTATAATTTATACATTCTTTGATAATAAGTGTACTTTGAATCATTGAATCTTGAATCTTTGAAATAAGGATTATGGGGAAAAGACAGGTAGGTGGAGCTGAGTCCACAACAGATCAGCCATGATCGTATTGAATGGCAGAACAGGTTCAATAGACGAGATGCCCACTCCTTGGCCTACTCCTGCTCGTATTTCCTACGTTCTTATATTTAAATATAGTTGCCTTTTGTTCTAGTATTTTCTGTTTTATTCAGGGGCAGGTATGTCATGGGCTGGGAGCAACAGAGAATAATGAATATATTCCTTTACATCAAGTGGACATTACGGTTGCTGATTAAAATGGATCCACACTTAAACTGTTAATTAATTTCTTTCTTTTAATAGGCAATAATCAACATTTTTGCTAAAATTGCTGACTGCAGAATATTACGCGAACGCTCAAAGCATGTGTCTTAGAATGGTGGCAACAGTAATTTAAGCTTGATAAAGTGACATGAATTTTATTTGTTCATGTGACATTTAGTGGTGTATTTATTGTACTCATTTTCATTTTGTCATGGATCATTTAATTAGATTCGCACATTGAACTTTTGAAATCAGCTGAAACATCAGCAAAGTAAAAAGTCACTGTTGCCCATTGAGGATTATTCTAATCTGAAGTCATTAGAAAGTGAAAGAGGTAGGGAAATGGATGCTTCAGTCACTATCTTTTGGGCAAGGAATTGCTTCAGTTATTCATTTCCAAACAAAATATATGCAGCTCTTAAACACTGAACATTGACATACGGAAGAAAACTGCTACATGAAGAGTCATTGTCAAAGAATATGACAGCACAGAGACAGGCCCTTTGGCCCATCTAGTCCATGCCAACTGGATCTTTTCCTAGTGCCATCGACCCACACCTGGATCACATCCCTCCATACGCCTCACATCCATGTATGTATCCAACTTCTCTTAAAAGTTGAAATCAACCCCACACCCAGACTTCCACTGGTAGCTCATTCCACACTTGCATCATCCTCTTCCAGAAGAATTTCACCTTCAGGTTTCCCTTAAACATTTCACCCTTTGCCCTTAACCTATGATCTCCAGTACCAGTCTTACCCAAACTCAGTGGAAAAAACCTTCTTGTATTTACTCTATCTACATGCGCCATCATTTTGCATACCTCTATAAAATCTCCCCACATTCTCTTCAACGCTCCAGGAAAAAAAATCTTTCTCAACCTTTCCTTAAAACTCAGGTTCTTAATTCCCAGCAACATCCTTGTAAATCTTATCTGTACTCTTTCAATCTTATTGATATCTTTCTTGTAGGCGACCTGAACTGCACACACTACTCCAAATTTGGCCTCATCGATGTCTTACACAACTTCAACATCCCAATTCTTGTGTAGAGATCCCTCCTTGTCATGATCACTAGTAATGTAATAGTGGATTAGACATGCTTTAGCCAATCAGAAGCATCCTCTGATGATTCAAACTCTATTGACCACGTGAGGGCATATTGAAGAGTCAAAGATTTGGTAGTCCTAATTTGCATACATACTATAAATTGTTGCCAGTACCTTTAACCATTCCTCTGCTTGTTCCTTGCTTTGTACTGCTAATACAAGGGCTTCAGTTCCTGGCTGCGAGAATCTTAGTTCATGTTTTTTGCGTCGACCATCTTTAGGCACATAAATAACATGGCACGTGTTCAGTGGCAGCTCCATGTGAGGCTGATGGTCCTTGGAGCTTTTGTAACACTGAGGAAAGGGAAATGTACATTATTTCTTCTTTGAAGGAAACCCTTCAGCATAAAAACAACACATTTTCCTCAACATATGCACCAAATTAACTATTAATGAATAACATGACTTAATGGTGTGCTTTTTGGTTATTTAATACAGCAGCAATTGCCAAGTATGCCAAATATATTCATGCATCCCATCAGTTTTCCCAAGATGATGTCTGGAAAAAGCTGTAGGAAGTTTCCCATTAACAGAGTATTACCTTCAGACACTAAGTTATATCCTCTGAACTGACGATGCAACAATACTACTTATTTCGAACAGAGGTAATGCCATGTGTGACCGTCAATGTGATTTTAACGTTATTCAAAATATTTAAAAACCTTGTAACAAATGCTAAGAGATAGAATAATATTACCTTATTGATGTGTTCAAACAAAGAAGAGTTTTATTTGCTGACTTTATGATTTAATTGGAGTATATTTATACTTAACAGAAGTGTCTAACTTATTTTATTAAAATAATCTTTATTCATAATAAAACTATATACAAGAATAAACCATGCAAAGACTTTTCATTTGCAGATAATGTATACGTAGTGTTAGCACTAGACACTAGAATACTACAGCACAGTACAGGCCCTTTGGCCCTCTATGTTGTGCCGACCCATATATTCCTAAAAACAAAAGAAGTACTAAACCCACACTACCCCGTAATCCTCTATTTTTCTTTCATCCATGTGCCTGTCCAAGAGGCTCTTAAATACCCCCTAATGTTTTAGCCTCCACCACCATCCCTGGCAAGTCATTCCAGGCACCCACAACCCTCTGTGTAAAAAAACTTACCCCTGATGTCTCCCCTAAACTTCCCTCCCTTAACTTTGTACATATGCCCTCTGGTCTTTGCTATTCGTGCCCTGGGAAACAGGTACTGGCTATCCACCCTGTCTATGCCTCTCATAATCTTGTAGACCTCTATCAGGTCCCCTCTCATTCTTCTACGATCCAAAGAGAAAAGTCCCAGCTCTGATAACCTTGCCTCATAAGACTTGATTTCCAATCCAGGCAACATCCTGGTAAATCTCCTCTGCACCCTCTCCATAGCTTCCACATCCTTCCTATAATGAGGTGACCAGAACTGAACACAATCCACTTATTAATGAAGCATAGCATCACATGGGCCTTCTTAACTATCCTATCAACCTGTGCGGCGGCCTTGAGGGATGTATGGATTTGAAACCCAAGGTCCCTCTGTTCATCCACACTCTTAAGTAACCGACCATTAACCCTGTTCTCAACTTACATTTTTAAAACTGATTTTTAAAACCCTCCAAACTAATCAACAAGCTTCAAAACCCGGGTCTCTGTACCATCCTCAGCAAAAGGATTCTTGACTTCCTTATCAGGAGGCCACAGTCAGTATGAGTTAGTGATAACATCTTCTCTTCACTGACAATCAACACAGGTTTACCTCAAGCACGAGTGCTTAGCCCGCTGCTCTAATCTGCCAACATTTCATGCCTGTGTTGCTAGGCACAGCTTAAATGCCATCTATACATTTGCCAGCATAAACATGCTGTTTTTGGCAGAATGTCAGATGGCAATGAGGAGGCATATAGGAGCAAAATAGATTCACTGGTCAAGTAGTGTTGCAATAATGACCTTACACTC
Organism: Mobula hypostoma; assembly: GCF_963921235.1. NCBI lineage: Eukaryota > Metazoa > Chordata > Chondrichthyes > Myliobatiformes > Myliobatidae > Mobula > Mobula hypostoma. Next base: position 62,914,057 of record NC_086103.1, on the reverse strand, counting down.
AATGTCATCAAGACCAAGAATTGATTGTAGGCTTCAGGAAGGGGAAGTCAGAACACCCACCAATCCTCATTGAGTGGTCAGTGGTGGAAAAGGTGAGCAGTTTCAAATTCCTGGGTGACATCTCAGAGGATCTATCCAGGGTCCACCATACTGATGCACATCAGCGCTAATGCACCATTAGGAGTTTGAGGAGATTTAGTATGTTATCAAAGACTTTAGCAAATTTCTACAGATGTACTGTGGAGAGCATTCTGACTATTTGCATCACTGTCTGATGTGGAGGTGCAATGTACAGGATTCTTAGATGCCTCAGAGGGTTGTAAACTCAGCCAGCTCCATCACGGGCTCAAGCATCCCCACCATCAAGGACATCTTTCAAAGGCAGTGCCTCAAGATGGTGGCATCTATCGTGAAGGAACCTCACCATCCGGGACATGCCCCCTTCTCATTACTATGATCAGTGAGGATGTGCAGGAGCCTGAGAAAGCTAAACTCCATGTTTTAGAAGCAGCCTCTTCCTCTCTGCCGACAGAATTCTGAATGGTCAATAAATCCATAAACACAGCCTTGCTATTCCTCTTTTGCATATTTATGTATTTTTATTGTAACATGGTCCTTTGTGATGCCTGCATTGTACTGCTGTGACAAAACAACATATTTCACAAATTGTATCAGTGACAATAATTCGAATTGCACTTTTGCCACTCAAGTTGATTTTCAATTTTTTTTATACAGAGAGATCAGGACTAAATACTAAATAATGCATTTTACTGTCGTAATGGAATACACATGAGTGAAAATTGTAAACAAAATTCAAAGATTTTAAGGTTGATAGGTTAATTTGATCTAAAGATTAATTCTTGTTATGTTCACCTTCAACCTAGAACAAAGTATACTTCGTTGTCTTAACATGACTGGGTCTGACTATATTATCTCATTAGCTTCCACTGCCTAACTAGTCAGATTAACAGTCACTTGATTAGCTATTTTACTTTCATGTTAAACACAATTTTGCTTTGAAGCTTTGCAAATTGCTGCCCCATACACCAATGTTTTTCTTGTTTTCCTTTTCTTCCCTATTTCTGTATTTAGTGAAGTCGTAGTAGAATGGTTTTGGAGGAACAAGTGGAGTTGACCTGTATGCATTAAAAGTTTGTTAACTAGGGGTATCTAAAAATATACTTCTGTACCGTACTACTAAACATATTACAGTAGTTGTATCTATCGTTGCAATCCAAAATTAAATCTGCTAACTATTGTCACCTATACTAAAATTATACGTTAACTAAAGCAATGTTCAGAAGCCACAAATTTTGTGTTCTTTCAAGAGAAGCAGAATCAAGAATCAGGTTTGATATCACTGTCTTCTATGATGTGAAATCTGCTGATTTGTGAAGCCAGAAAATTACTATAAATTACAAAATAAATAAATAGTGCAAAAAGAAGGAATAATGAGGTAGTGTTCATGGAGTGTTCATAGTGTTCAAAAATCTGATGGCAGAGGGGAAGAAATTGTTTCTGAATGGCGTGCGATTCTTCAGATCTCCTCAGTAATGGTATTTGACACCCAGAACTTAAAGCTGCTCATTCTTTCCACTGCCGATGCCCTCAGTAAGGACTGGTGCGTCTTCTCCCGACTTCTCCTTCCTGAAGTTCACAATCAATTCCTCTGTATCGCTGACGCTGAGTGTGAATTTGCTGTGCAACACTACTCAATCTCACTCCTGTATGCCTCCTCATCGCTATCTGAGATTTTACTGACAACAGTGGTGTCATCTGCAGACTGCTTCCCCACACAGTCATGAATGTAGAGAGAGCAGACAAATGGTTTCACTTTCAAAATAAAAATATTGCTTTGACACGTCTAGCTGAAATTAGATTTAGGCAATCTTGTTATTACGATCTGAGTTCTATCTAAATCTTAAAGGCCTATATTGGCATATAACTTGGGGTTGTATTCAGTGCTATTGGTGCATTATATCGAGCCTGTTTCCTTCTGAGCATAACCATGTAGTTCTTCTGTGGCACTGCTGACAGATCCAACAGTGAACTGATTCATTATTACATCTGCATCCTAATTGACTGCTCCATCATCACCTCCAATTAAATTCATATGTTCAGGAAGTGCATGTTTTTACAGTTATGCGATCTTTGAAACTTGTTCAAAACCTAATAAGGTAAAAATGATGTATTTTCAGAACACAGGGTTTAAAAATGCACATAGGTTATTTATCTACAGTAATATTCCTGAACGCAAACACGAGAAAATCTGCAGATGCTGGAAATTCAAGCAACACACACACAAAAAATGCTGGTGAATGCAGCAGGTCAGGCAGCATCTATAGGAAGAGGTACAGTTGACGTTTCGGGCTGAGACCCTTCGTCACGACTAACTGAAAGAAGAGATAAATCGCTTCTTTCTATCTCTTCTTTCAGTTAGTCCTGACGAAGGGTCTCGGCCTGAAACATCAACTGTACCTCTTCCTAGAGATGCTGCCTGGCCTGCTGCATTCATCAGCATTTTTTTTTGTAATATTCCTGATGTTAGCAATCTTCCTCTTAAGTAATATAGACTGTACTTTAAATTACATTTCAATTATTTTTCCCTGAAAAATAAAGGCATTTGGCTGCTTTAACCTCAAAAGAACATTTGATAATGACTCAGTAGTTAAGTGGTTAAAATGCAAAAATGTGCTTCCATGGTAAGGTGTCCCATTAAAAGTTTGACGTCATCTTACCAGTAGTCGGTTTTCCTTAATGACACAGAGCTGCTTGGCCCACTGCCCAAAGCGTTTCTTTCTCAGCAGGAAGGCACAGATGCTGCAATCTTTCACCAAGTCCATGGAAGCTTCCTCTGATGGCCATTGGTGGGTTAGTTGTTGGCCTTTTCCGTCTTCCTCTTCATCATCATAAGATTCATACGAGCTGCTCATTACATCTGAGTCATTGTCTAGGTGAAGTAATTGGGGCATTTTGTTACAACCTATTAGGAACTCAGTAACACTGAAATGGCATGAAGAACTTCATGTTCTGTTCACATTCTGGATTTTTATTAACCACATTCTGATCAAATAAAACAGAAAATGATGGAAATATCCAGCAGGCCAGGCACCGATCACAGAGAGAGAAACAGCTAAAATTTCTGATTAATGACTTTTCTTTAGTACCAGAAAAAGTTAGTTGTAAAATCAGTTTGAAGTGATGCAGAAGGACACCGGAGAAGAGAGAACAAAAGAGAAAATCTTTTATAAGCTGGAGACCAGGAGAGAATGAATAAGTGATGGATTAACTTATTGAAAACCGGAAGGGAAACAGAATTGGAGATGTCAAGATGAAAGAAACCAATAGGAATCTAGTCACTAACACTAACGAGTCCTGATGAAGGGTCTCAGCCTGAAACATCAACTGTACCTCTTCCTAGAGATGCTGCCTGGCCTGCTGCGTTCACCAGCAACTTTTATGTGTGTTGCTAGTCACTAACACTGCTACTTTTCTGTTCTTCTTTATTCCTTTTACATATTTGGGACTCTTACTCTTTTAACCCATCTTATTTAACCATTGATGAACCATACTATGGATTACCATAGTACATTCCAGAGTCATTTTATTCTATTACTGTCAAATGAACCCAATTCTTCATTCCATCTGTACTGAAGGAAATGGTTACACCAATTATACGTACTTAGTTAATTTCTTAGTTTTATTTACTTCTCTTGCTTAGATGAATGAATAATGCTATAAACAATATCAAAGTTCAAAGCAATTTTATTATCAAAATAGATAGATGTCACCATATACAACCCTGAGGTTCATTTTCTTGCAGGCATGCACAACAAATCCAAGAAACACAATAAAGTTAATGAAAGACCACACCCAACAGGACGGACAAACAACCAGTGTGCAAAAGACAACAAACTGTGCAAATAGAAAAGAGAAAAAATATGATAATAAATAAATAAGCAAAAAATGTTGAGAGCATGAGATGCAGAATCCTTGAAAGTGAGTCCATAAGTTGTGGGAACACTTCAGTGATGGGGTGAGTGAGGTTTGGTATTGGTAAAAGTGACTTTGAATTGTCAAGACAACAAATGAATAGAAATATACAGTACATCTGGGAATGTAATTTACAGATATTATCTAGCTTGACTGCTAAGGCAAATAGTCTCTCAAAGTTTGCACGTGATTAATGTCCACTGAGGGAATATACTGGGAATGGCGTAGATAGGATCATGACCCAGAAGAGCGCTTAGAAGAGTAAGAAGAAAATGAACAAGAGTATGAATCAAGTTCTTGTTATGAGCCCGCTGACTGCAACACCAGTTATCCTGCACAGAACAGGGTAGAATCAGGCTGAAAAAAACCAAAAACCCTGTCCACAGGGTCCCCACTCACAGCTTTAATCCATCTTTTACTTCAGACACCTTGATGCCTCTTCTCAGCAATTTTAATCTTTTGGAAAATTGTAGTTATTTATAATTTTTTAGTTTGATAAATATTAGTACCAATCATCACGCTCCAACACCACCTCCACAGCAAATGTACAGATGCAAAGACCGGCAAGGCCGCATCTAGAGCAATGCATCCAAGTACCTGGAGTATTGCAGTTAAATTCTAGCATCCTATTACAGGAAGAATGTGGAGTCTATTGACAGGGTGCAGAAAAAATTTACCAGGATGCTGCCTGGATTAGAAGGCATGTGCGATGCGTAGAATTTGGACAAACTAGCATTGTTTTCTCCTGAGTGACAGAAGCTGAGCAGAGACCTGACTAAAGTTTATGAGATTTTGAGAGGCATATTTAGAGAAGACAGCCAGTGTCTTTGTCCCCAGGGTTAAAATGTCAATCACTAGGGGTGAGAGGAGGAAAGTTCAAAGGAAATATGAGGGCAAGTTTTTTTTTTAAAAAAAGAGTATGGTGGGTGCCTGGAATATACTACCAGGAGTGGTGGTGTTAACAGAATCAACAGAGGAGTTTACAACATGAATATGCACAGAATAACCACGTGGCCAAGTGGTTAAGGCATTGGACTAGCTACCTGAAGGTCGTGAGTTTGAGCCCCAGCCGAGGGAACGTGTTGTGTTCTTGAGCAAGGCACTTAATCACACATTGCTTTGCGACGACACTGGTGCCAAGCTGTATGGGTCCTAATGCCCTTCCCTTGACAACATTGGTGTCGTGGAGAGGGGAGACTTGCAGCATGGGCAACTGCTGGTCTTCCATACAACCTTGCCCAGGCCTGCGCCTTGGAGAGTGAAGACTTTCCAGGCGCAGATCCATGGTCTCGCAAGACTAATGGATGCCTAAAATGCACAGAATGGAGCATAAAGACCATGAGCAGTTAGAAGGGATTGGACGTCATTAGCCTGATTAGTTTGTGAGCTATTAGGCCTGTTCCACTGCTGTACTGTTTAACAGGTCAATAGCAGATGCCATTTGTTTGGCTCTTCTCTGAAATAGCTCTGAAATATCTGGTCAAAGAAGAGGCAAATGTCAGGATGCTCTTCATTGATTACAGCTCAGCATTCAGCACTATCATCCCCTCGAAGCTCATCACTACTGACCGAGACTTGGGCCTCAGTGCCTCACTATGCAACTGAATCCTACATTTCCTCACTGGAAAACCCTATTTAGTGTGGATTGGAAACAAGATTTCCACACTTACCATCAGCACAAGTACACCACACCCATTTCCACTTCCCTCCTTCCCACTGTGTTCCTCTGTAAATGTTTTTGACAGTGGCCAAATTTTAGGAAGGGCCAAAGCTTTGTAAATTTAATGAATGCTCATCAACAATGTCACAGAGACAAAAAAACATATCAGTTAATTCTGTTCTGATGCTTAAAGCTCTGAATTTCAAAACTAGCACATTTTAGTCACAAGTTGGATCATCTTACAGAATAGTTTCATTGGAAAGACTTTCTTGGTAGCAGATTTTTGAAGGCAACACTCACAACACGCTGGAGGAACTCAGCAGGTCGGGCAGCATCCGTGGAAAAGATCAGTCGACGTTTCGGGCCGGAACTCTTCGTCAGGACCTGCTGCCCGACCTGCTGAGTTCCTCCAGTGTGTTGTGAGTGTTGCTTTGACCCCAGCATCTGCAGATTATTTTGTTTTTAAGATTTTCGAAGGCTTTAGCTTCAAGCACTAATTTTGCGACTCTCTACTGTATGTGGAATCTGAGTTTATGCTCTCCGTTATAAGAATGGGAATATTTGGTTCGAATAAATGTGCAGCCAATCTACGTCACTGGCATCTTTTGGACTAAACACTTCCTTTTCACTAATACCTATCCCCTCCGCTGGTCAGAATTCTGAATTGGCAACACAGTGTTTGGCTAAGATGAGGTTTGACCTATTGGCTGAGATAAAAATTCTTTATGGATGGAGCTGAATGAAGTGAAAACTTCCTTCTAATACATCAGAAATGAGTTATAGAGTGTAATATAGGTCACTTCCAGGTTGCAACCATGTTCTGTTCAGGGTGAACTGTTTGTAATCTGGACGGTACTCAGGTCTGAAGTTGTGGACCGAGTTCTCAGGGAGAAGTGGCCAAGAAATCCATCTTGTCGGTCTCCCAAACTTATATTCACACGTTCTGTAATGGATGTGCACCAGTCAGATGCTTGAAACCTGGGGAAGACCTCTGCTCTGAAACACAGCTTTACTTATGCCGGGGCTATACCATGCAAATGAACAATAAAGAAGGAGCAAACACTGAAAAGATGAAAAGACTCAGTCAGTCAAGCAGTGTTTGTAGAAAGAGAAGGAAGAGCCCCTGATCTGAATTGTTGACTGGTTTCCCTTTCCACAGCTGCTGCTTCACTGGCTGTGCACTTCCAGTATTTCTTTTCTTTGTTTCAGCTTCCTGCATCTACAAATTCACTTGTTTTCAGTTGAAGAGGAATGATTGTCTAATTACATGAATGCTTGTGTTCTCCCATAATCCTGGTGATTGGGTAATTACTGTCAGCATCTTCATAATATCCATCCTCAATAGAATTTGGTGGACTGGAACTGTCTAGAAAAGAAGGAAAATACAGTAAGCTAGAAAAAGAACTTTCAATTTTTTAAAAACTTAAAATATTTTCCAACCAGATTAAACAACAGAAAAGAAAAGTTATAAAGTGCCTTTTGCAACCCAAGATCTCCCATGTTTTGCAGTCAATGAGGTTATTCTGAACTGCAGACTTTCTTGGAATATGTGCATAGCAAAGTTCCACAAACTACAATATTATAAACTCCTACACCAAATTTATTTGGTTTTAAATTTGCCTGCAATCTTTATTTCTGAATACCAGATCAAATAATTCATGAAATGCACTGGATTTTTCCAATTTCCTCAACATCAGTCCCCAAGGGAGCACTTCAAAATTACCTCCATCGTTACTCATTGTCTCTTAACCGCCTCCTCAGATCAAGTTGACTTTTTGCCAGAGTGTATACATACGAGTCACATATGAATATGTTGAAAACAGTCAGACTGCATTAGCTTGTTTGGTTTTGATAAGCTATTCTATACCACTGGGGATGAGAGGAAATCACAGTACAGCAAATTAATCTCCTGAACTGGTATCTAGATCCACATTCTTATAATTATCAAGCCACTGGCTGAAAATCAAGAGTAGGAATGATTCTCTTGCCTGAGTGAAAAGCAGTTTTTTTCCTTCAGTTGAGATGAGCTAAGTATCACAGACTGGGAATTAAATTTTCATCTTGTTGTGGCTCAGTCACAATGTATAAGCAATTTTAACCATGAAGTCAATTCCTCTGTTCATGGTTCTATCCAATTTATACCTTAATGAACATTATGTCATAAAAGGAACTTGCTTTTTTAGCTGCAATTAATAATTCTAATTTTTGGAGTATCATGTAGTAAATGCGCATTTTGATTTGGCTACCTGACAATTGCCTAACTTGAATATAGCTTTTAACCAGTATGAGGCATTGCAAAAACAAGGAATTACTGGCTTGAGATTTTATTGCAGAATCCTAGCTAGCAAACAATGAAACAAATTACTTGCTCTTGCCTTGAAATAAGGATCAATTTTTGTGATAGATACTTCCCTACCTACTTGCTACTGTGCTTCTTAATGTCTATTTATCCCATTCTAGGGTAGCGGGGTGTAGATATGTCTCCACCAAAGGAGGTGTAAGGTGCTCCTTTCCTCAGCTAGCCTGCAACTGACCCTTGGATAAGGTGTAGCACCTGCTTAGCTCCCCCCCCCCCACCCCAATCAGGGTCATGTGAAGCTATGGGAGCAGGTTGTGGATGGTCGTATGAGCAGCTGGTGCATATCACAAGTCCTGGTTATGTGACCACTGACGCCAGACAGACCATCTCTGAAGAGTATTGATAGTGGCTTTGGTCACCAGTCTTTTAAAGACACTGCCCAGAAGGCGGCAAAGGCAAACTACTTCTGTCGAAAAATTTGCCAAGAACAATCATGGTCATGGAAAGACCATGATCACTTATGTCATACGAGATGGCACATAACAAATGAATGAATGATCCTACCCTGCAAACAAAAATTTAAGTTGAAAGTTCCCTTTTCCAGCTTGGCACATTTTGCCAATTGAAACATAACGGAGTACAAATTCTAAAAGCAGCATGAATAGTTTTACCATAGTAACCTGCTATTAAATTCTCATCTCAGATCTCATCTGGGTCCAGCACATCATCCCTTCAAGCTTTACTGTTATTAGCATATCATTTGTGAAATGCTGCAAATACTTGAGATTACATTGATTACACAAACACATTATAAACAGTATTTTTAAGGCAGACAATAATATTAGAAAGACAGAATTTTCAGATGGGGAGATTTTTTATGCCGACGAAACAAAATGATTCTCTTGCCAATAAGAACGGCATTGTAAAATCAATGTGTGTATGTGGTTGCTATCTTATTCTCTCTCCATGAGCAACTTGAATTAAATTCTTCATTCTGTCGTGAATTTATTCATTTAAAATCACAAGTGCTTCTTTTGTGATATCTGAAGACACATTCCATTAAAATAGATATAGTATACTGAACTTAGAAGGCTGTTATAATAAGAAATTATTTAAACCACGACTCACTCTATCATTTGCTTTGGATTATATATACACACACACATACAAAATCTATGTGTTTTCTGAGATGTTAAGCTAGAAAACTTGAAAATCAGGTATCTGACATGAAGGTCACATGAATCATCCGAATTCAATATCACTGAATTTCAGCTTGAGTTACTGCACCTAACCAATATTGACAAGAAAGAATACACAAAGCTCCAAAGGGCAAGGGAAGGATTCCTTCACACAGGTAACTGTTTTCCCCAAACACTACAATGCCAATATTTCACTTCCTAAATATTTTATATAGTTAACATAATAGAAAACAGGGCAAAATAGTCTGCACCATTTAATACTGTTATAGCTCTTGCATTTTAATCCAGCATATTTAAAATTATTTAGTGGATTAATAGGTCTAAAAACCCTCAAAAATCACATTAAAGCTTTTTTGAAAATAACTTTTCAGCAGGCTATATCAACAAGTCGTTCCAATGTGTTTATCTAGTTCTTGTTGTATTTCGTGTGCGGGGGGGGGTTTGGGGTTGATGCTCTTGTTGCATTTTTGTTATTTTTTTGTGCAAGGTGGAATTTGGGGGTGGATGTTCTTATCATGCTTCATGTGGGCGGAGTGGGGGGAGGTGTTGATGATCATGTTACTGTTCTTTTTTTGTGCGGGGGAAGGAGGTAGGTTTGCTGCTTCTCTCTGAACTGGCTTTCATGGTTTTTCTTTGTTCCGTGGCTATCTGAAGAAGAAGAATCTCAGACGTGCATAGATACTTTGATAATAAATGAACATTTGAACCTTTGATTTAGTGTTCAGTAGCGAGTGAGAGAGTGACATCTTGCAGGGTGGGAGCCATTTGTACACTGCAAGTCTCATCGGGAGTGAGTTTTAGTTGAGCCAATGAATGGAGCGGAGCGACTGTTGTTGGCGTGGGCCAGTGTTAGAGTGGTCTGGCTTTGGCTCAACAGGCTTGCGCAAGCACAGGCAGACGTCCTAATTAAGTTTCTACTAAGTTCTTTTTCTGTAAGTACATAGCTAGTGTGTTGAGAACGGGTTCAGAGCTAGTGGTATGTATCTTGAGTGAGAAGCGAAATCTTTGGGAGACCACCAGTCTCCCTGACAACTATATCTGCACCAAGTGCACCGAAATGCAGCATCTTAAAGACCGTGTTAGGGAACTGGAGTTGCAGCTTGATGACCTTCGGCTCATACAGGAAAATGAGGTGATAAATATGAACTACAGGGAGGCAATCATCCCTAAGTTGCAGGAGGTAGGTACCTGGGTAACTGTCGGGAGAAGGAAAGAGAATAGGCAGCCACTGCAGAGTACTCCCGTAGACGTTCCCTTCAGTAATAAGTATACCACTTTGGACACTATTGAGGGGAAATGAACTACTAGGGAAAAGCCAAAACAAGAAGGCCTCTGGCACTCAGAAGGGAAGATGGGAGAAGAGGCGAGTGGTAGTAATAGGGGATTCATTGGTTAGGGGAAGAGAAAGGAAGCTTTGTGGACAAGAACAAAATTCCTGGATGGGTTGTTGCCTCCCAGGTGCCAGGGTCAGGGACATCTTGGACTGAGTCCACAGCATTCTTTATTGGAAGGGCAGGCAGTTAGAAGTCATGGTCCATGTTGGTACCAATGATACAAGTGGGAAGAGTGACGAGGTCCTGCCAAGTGAATTCAAGGAGTCAGGTGCTAACTTAAAGGACAGGACATCAAGTGTTGTGATCTCAGGATAGCTATCCATGCCACGTGCTGGTGTGACCAGAAAAAGGAAGATCGTACAGTTTAACATGCATTCAAGAGTTCAAGTACACTTATTATCAAAGAATGTATAAATTATATACCTTGAGATTTGTTTGCTTACAGGTAGCCACAAAGCAAGAAAGCCAAAAAATTCAATTAAAACAAGACCATAAAAGAGGGAAAAACACACACACACGCATCTTTCAAACAATAGAAGTAAACAACAGCATTCCAAACTGGATTGAGCCCTTAGATTCGCTCCCCGGGGCAGCCGGCGTAGGCCCAATTATGAGGGGTATAGAAAGGGTAAATGCAAGAATGCTTTTTCCACTGAGGTTGGGTGAGACTACAACTAGAGGTCATGGGTTAAGGGTGAAAGGTGAAATGTTTAAGAGGAACAGTGAGAGTGTGAAATGAGCTGCTTGTGCAAGTGGTGGATGTGTGGTCAATTTCAACGTTTAAGAGAAATTCAGATAGGTGCATAGATGAGAGAGGTATGGAGGGCTATAGTCCAGGTGCATGTTGATAGGACTAGGCAGATTAATGGTTTAGTACAGACTAGAAGGGCTGAAAGGCCTGTTTCTGTGCTGTCGTGTTCTGTGACTCTATTTGCCACTATTCAAATGGCTGTTTTGAACAAAAGCCTGAATCACTGGTTAGTGGTTTACTATCTGTGCAGAGAGATTCTGTTAAAGTTCAGAAACTGACAACACAGTGAAGCCAGACTTCAATTTTCCAATATTAGAAATGATGCAGTGGTAAGGACAAACCAGGGCAGCCTGATCATATAACTGAGTCATATAACTAACTTACATTTCCTCTTCATAGAGTACTAGAGTTGTCAGTTCCTTGGGCAGTGCAGCAGTTAGCCATGTGTCAAACTGCACTCAGGGTAAATGGATCCACCAAAATACAGAGTTTTAAAGGAATTCCAACTACATCTTCTCCTTGTTGGTAGTATCACAATTTCAAACCCGGCATTGTTCATTCTATTATACTTGAGGATATTCAGAGGTAGTAAATATAGTTACCAGGTCTGTTTTCTTCGGACCGTTGGAAGCAGAGGGGAGACCTGATAGAAATTTTAAGATTATGAAAGGCATCAATAGGGTTTGAATGTCACTTGACTGTTCAAGAAGGAAGGGAGGCAAAAGACAGGAAGTTATAGTCTGGATAAGTCTAACTTCAGTGGTTGTAAGATTTTTGAGTCTGTTACTAAGAATGAGGTTTCGGATATGGTTTTGCTAAGGAGAACCTTGCCCGACAAATCTGTTGGAATTATTTGAGGAAGTAATAAGTAGGACAGATAAATGGGAGTCACGGGATGTTGCTTACTTGGATTTTCAGAAGGCCTTTGACAAAGTACCACATATAAGGCAGCTAAACAAGATGAGGGTGAATGTTATTACAGGAAAGGTACAAACATGGATAAAAGACTGGCTGACTGGTCGAAGGCAAAGAATGGGAATAAAGGGGGCGTTTTCTGGTTGGCTGTCTGTTCCTACATGCTGGTGTTGGGTCCACTACTTTCCACGATATATGTTAATGAACTGGAGGATAGAATTGGTGGCTTTGCAGCCAAAAAAAACATAGGTAGGCGAAGGAACAGGTGGTGTTGAGGAAGCAGGGAGTCTGCAGAAGGACTTGGACAGATTGGGAGAATGGGCAAAAAAGTGACAGATGGAATGCAACAAAAGGAAGTTCATGATCCTTCGTAGAAGGAATAAAGGTGCAGACTGTCTATGAAGGCTGTCAGTCATCCAGGTCATTGTACATCAAGCAGTAGTAAATTAAGGCAACTGGACTTGCTGTGCTGTCTGGAAGACATTTCGCCATTCATCCTAGAGGCCTCTTCAGTTCTAATCCATGGTGGGTAGTTTCCTGGCTCATAAATTCTGTGAACTGTTTAAAGGTATAGCAATTGCATGAGGGTCATTAAGAGCCACAGAGATAATAAGAGGCTCATTAGTCTTTGCCAAAATGGAGGTGTGAACTGTTGTGGAAATGCCAGGGTAGAGATGTTAGGACTGCACTGTATGTAGCTGATAGGTGGTGTCGTACCCAACTCTCTCTCTTCATGGATGGGTTTTCCAAATTGACAAAGATGGCTTCTTTAAAAGAGGGGTTAAGAGGGGAAAGACCTATTTATATTTGATTAATTTAAATGCAAATTAACTCCACCTGTGTTTTGATTACATTTGAATCATTCTCCCAAGTTGCACTATGTCAGAAAAGAAGCTGGCGAAGGATTCTTAACATGAAACATTAGCTCTGTTTCTTTCATTTCAGCTGCTACCTAACCAACTGACTACTTTCATCATTTTTATTTCAGATTTCTAGCATCTGCAGATCTTTGCTTTCAGATCATAAATATTGATACCGGTATGGCTAAGAATTCATAGAATATTGGGCCACTGTGTGGAATATGCTTATCTCAAACCTGCATACATTTAAATGTGACTGCCCTAAGAAGAAGAAATAAAGGACGCTCCCTTGTCCAAGTAACACCTACAACTGAAAAGAAATATTAGGAACAGGCCACACACATAAAAGTTGCTGGTGAAAGGCAGCATCTAAAGGAAGAAGTACAGTCGACGTTTCGGGCCGAGACCCTTCGTCAGGACTAACTGAAAGAAAAGCCAGTAAGAGATTTGAAAGTGGGAGGGGGAGGGGGAGATCCAAAATGATAGGAGAAGACAGGAGGGGGAGGGATGGAGCCAAGAGCTGGACAGGTGATTGGCAAAAGGGATATGAGAGGATCATGGGACAGGAAGCCTAGGGAGAAAGAAAGGGGGAGGGGTGAAGCCCAGAGGATGGGCAAGGAGTTTAGTGAGAGGGACAGAGGGAGAAAAAGGAGAGAGAGAAAAATAATATATATATAATAAATAACGGATGGGGTATGAGGGGGAGGAGGGGCATTAACAGAAGTTAGAGAAGTCAATGTTCATGCCATCAGATTGGAGGCTACCCAGACGGAATATAAGGTGTTGTTTCTCCAACCTGAGTGTGGCTTCATCTTGACAGTAGAGGAGGCTGTGGATAGACATATCAGAATGGGAATGGGATGTGGAATTAAAATGTTTGGCCACTAGGAGATCCTGCTTTCTCTGGCAGACAGACCGTAGGTGTTCAGCGAAACGGTCTCCCAGTCTGCACCGGGTCTCGCCAATATATAAGAAGGCTGCATCAGGAGCACCAGACGCAGTATATCGCCCCAGCCGACTCACAGGTGAAGTGTCGCCTCACCTGGAAGGACTGTTTGGGGCCCTGAATGGTGGTGAGGGAAGAAGTGTAAGGACATGTGTAACACTTGTTCCACTTACAAGGATAAGTGCCGGGAGGGAGATCGGTGGGGAAGGATGGAGGGGGACGAATGGACAAGGGAGTCGCATAGGGAGCGATCCCTGCGGAAAGCAGGAGGTGGGGGAGGGAAAGATGTGCTTAGTGGTTGGATCCCGTTGGAGGTGGCGGAAGGTATGGAGAATTATATGTTGGATCCGGAGGCTGGTGGGGTGGTAGGTGAGGACCAGGGGAACCCTATCTCTCGTTCGGTGGCAGGAGGATGGGGTGAGAGCAGATGTGCGTGAAATGGGAGAGATGCGTTTGAGAGCAGAGTTGATGGTGGAGGAAAGGAAGCCCCTTTCTTTAAAAAAGGAGGAATCTCCTTCGTCCTGGAATGAGATCAACCTGATGGCATGAACATTGACTTCTCTAACTTCCGTTAATGCCCCTCCTCCCCCTCGTACCCCATCCGTTATTTATTTATTTATTTATTATATATATATTCTTTTTCTCTCTCTCCTTTTTCTCCCTCTGTCCCTCTCACTAAACTCCTTGCCCATCCTCTGGGCTTCACCCTTACCCCTTTCTTTCTCCCTAGGCTTCCCGTCCCATGGCCCTCTCATATCCCTTTTGCCAAACAACTGTCCAGCTCTTGGCTCCATCCCTCCCCCTCCTGTCTTCTCCTATCATTTCGGATCTCCCCCTCCCCTTCCCACTTTCAAATCTCTTACTAGCTCTTCTTTCAGTTAGTCCTGACAAAGGGTCACGGCCTGAAACGTCAACCGTACCTCTTCCTATAGATGCTGCCTGGCCTGCTGTGTTCACTAGCAACTTTTATGTGTGTTGCTTGAAATTCCAGCATCTGCAGATTTACTTGTGTTTGCGATCGGGAACTTGCCAGCAGTTTTATCAATAGCTTAAAATTTGAATCCCAATCTTTCTGCTTTATAAAGGTTGTTTGATTAGCTCATTGTATAAAAATATTTAGATGTGTCCTCCTCAAGGTACTTACTGCGAGAAGTAATGTACTCTGGAGCTTTCCCTGGACTTAAAGGCACAGCTTCTTCATAATAATCCTCAGGTGGAGGAGTTGTGGGGAGAGGGGGTGGTATATCAGATACTCCCTGAATACGAGAGAAACTTGTATTAGCCATCAGAATCTCATTAATCAAATTTCAATACAGCAAGGATCCACAAATACAAATGAGATAGTGGCCAAATAACTTGTTAAAATGAAACAAAAACGGAAAATGTTGGAAACACTCAACAGGTAGGGTAGCATCTGTGGAAGGAGAAACAGAGGTAAATTCTTCACAACAGGGTCAGAGGTTCTTCACAATCATTCTGAGTGTTTGCAACTGTTTTTGTTTTAGATTTTCAGCAACTGCAGTCTTTTAAAAAGCTCTCAGTTTGTTAAAAAATATAATAATTGAAATGGCAAGACACCGGGGAATACAAACAAGGAACAATTTGTATTCAGTTGAGTGGCCAGTGTTGTCTTCGTGTAACATCTCAAACTAAAGTCCATTGAACATTGATAAAATTTGGTCAATGTCAGCCACCAAATAAAATAGATGATAAGCTGCCAAAAATTAGATTAAGTCCTGAAATTCAATACGACACAAAAGATTTTCAACTTATTACATCACTCTGTGGTCAAGTACTTCATATTGCTTTTCAGTTCTACACTTCTTTTTGAGTTCTCAGCTGCTCAAGGGTGTGTTTGGAAGTTGCCATGTTTACAGGACTCAATCGCAGGAGAATGAGCCAACTGAGGGGGTCAAGTCACACTGCAACTTCAACACTCAACCAGATGGTGCCTTAAGCTTTGATTAGTTCTGCGGCTTAAAAAAAGCACTCATCAGCAGTAACTTTACACTCCCTAATAAATAAAAACATTGCTCATTAATTAAAAAGATCTGGAACAGTTAACATTCCTTCATTTACCATAGCTGGCCAAGAAAAATTAGCTGATGTGAGCTAATATAAATAAAATGTCAACTTCTGCACAGAAGAGTACAGCACCTCACGGGCTGCTCAGTCCTTTGTCTACTCAGGCACTTCTTTTTCATCTGTGGAAGCATCCTTGGTTACCACATTCAGTTACCTCAGAACCCATAAACTAGATTGAAAGCAAACCAACCCCAATAGTAAAGGACTACTCAAGAAGGGTTTCTACAGAAGAAATCAAATATCCAAATATACAAGACTCACTGATTTGGAATGTGGCGTTTCAGGTAGTGGCAATTCAATACAGCCTCCATCCTTATAATCCTCCTGCATGTCCTTAAGGCCATGTAATTCACAATCTGCAACAACACGAATGAGATTTATACTTCAGTAGTTACAATTATACAATGGATAGGAAGCATTTTTATTTACGCTCAGGGTTATTTGAATAAACTTGATAGAGCATGTGCTAAAGAAGTACTGGAATGGGAGTCAATTGCTGAAAAATAGCTTGGTGATGATTCCCTAGTACTGACGCTGCTGAAAATTTGTAATAGATTTGACATCCTACACTTTTTTTTTACTTTCTTTGTTCCCTTTGGAACACTTATTTACAGATGGTGAAAAGCATTCTTTTCTGTAGTACTTTATAACTTCCTTGCCTACATTTTCTTCTCTGTATGTGGTCCCATGTGCAGCATCTATAGGATGTTAAATTATGTCCCACAGATGAAGCACATACAGTTTGTCTGAATAGTACACCAGAGGGAAATTTGAACTGTTTGTTTTTTTTTTGAAACGGCCGCATTCATCATCATGATTTTGATACCAATATCTGGAAAATTGTGCTTAACACAGTTTGTGCAGTGGAGTCCTTGAAGCAGGAGAGTATTTAAAAGGCTGGAATCATTTTCAGTACTGCCATTTGATACTACACTGGGAATTTGAAGTGTGTTTTTGGATCAATAAAATGATATTATCTGAATGATCATCTATGATAATGTGAAAAAATCCAATCAAGAGTTAGACCCTGGCATAAACAACAATTGGTGTAGAAACATAGTACCTCTCAGACGATTTTATGTTTGAATCTGGAGAAAATTAGAAGTAACCTTTATGATTCTTCATTTAAATTTGAACAGATTTGGGGACCTTTTATTCGATATTTTCATTTAATGTAATATTTACCCTTCTTGTTTTTTCTTCACTGTTTTAATGGAGGTCGGGATTGAGGACGTGATTTTAAGTTTAACTCTGTTTGGTTTCAAGTTAGCCCATTGCTTTGCTTTGCTTTTAGTTAGTTGCACGGTGGGTTTTTTTTTTGGGGTTTTTTTTTTTCTTTTTTTTTCCATTGATATATATAAAATCTAGTATACTATTATGTTATCTTGGTTTCTTATGCTTAAATTACATTGTTTGTAGTATTTTCTTTTTGGTATTGTTATCTTTTGGAATTTTATTATACTTTAACATTGTATTAATGTTTATATGGCTTACCTTTTTTGTATACTTACTCAATAAAAAGATTTAAAAAGAAACATAGTACCAAAGAATAAAGTTGAATTTACTACAATTATATAGGGTCTTAGCAAGACCATGCTTGCTAATTTATTACCAGTGCCAATGCTACAGGTATGGTCTTGCTAAGGCCCTACGTAATTGCAGTAAGCACAAGATCACGGAAGGGTCCTTTGGCTCATGATTGGTTTACTATTGTCACATGTACTGATGTACAGTGAAAATATTTGTTTTGTATGCCATCCATACAGGTTATTTCAAAAAATAAGGACATTGGGGTATAACAAATGTGAAAAGCAGTAACAGAATGCAGAATACAGTGTTATCGTTGCAGTTACAGAGAAAGTGCAGTACAGGTAGATAATAAGGTGCAAGAGCCATGACAAGGTAAATTGTGGCATTAAGAGTTCATCTTTAACATTCAAGTGGTCTGTTCAAGAGTCTTCTGACAGTAGGATGAAAGCTGTCCTTGAAACGAGTGGCTTTCAAGCTTTTGTATCTTCTGCCTGATGAAATGGGAGAGAACAGCAAATACCCAGGGTTGAAAAGGTCTTTGATGATGATGACTGTTTCTGAGACAGCAAGATGTAGACCAAGTTCACGGAAGGGAAGCTGCTTCTCACGATAAATTGAGTTGTGTCCCCAACTCTGCAACTTCCTGTGGTCTTGGACCAGGCAGTTACCATGCTAAGTTATAAAGCATCTGAATGGGATGCATCCATAAAAATTGGTCAAGTTCAATATGGATGAGCTGAATTTCCTTAGCTTTCTGAGGAAATCGAGGTACTAGCGTGCTTTCTTGGCCATAGCATCTACATGCTTGGACCAGGACATGCAATCAGTAATGTTTACACCTAGGAATTTTTAGCATAAAATCCTTACCTAAAAAGTTATTCAAGGAGTGCAATGAAGATTTACTAGAATAGTTCCTTGGATGATAGATCTATATGCGAGAAATTGAGTAGATTTCCTTAAAGTTTAGTGGAATGATCAGTGATCTCTCTGGAAGACAGTCCTCAGAGGGGTTGATGGGGCGACCTGTAGAATATTTTCTGTGGCTGTGCAGGCTAGAACTAGGTTCACCAGCTTAAAATAAAGGGTAGGTCATCTAGGAGAGAAAAGTTCACAAATTTCTCCATGCCCCTTGGTGTGCAAGATTCCAAAGATTCACCACCCTTTGAGTGAAAGATTAGTTAATGCATTTAAATCTGAGGTAGATATAATTCTGGATATTGGAAGAATCAATGGATATGGTGGACATGGAAAGATAATGACCTTGAACTAGAAGATCAGTCATAATCTTACTCAATAGCAGAGCAGCACTGAAGGACAAAATGATTTATGCCTGCTCCCATTTCTCATTTTCTTATAACCACATACTTTTTCTACCATTGGTTGTATTACTGTTGTTATGAGTCTTAATACCTCTGTTGGCCATTCACTAAAATTTATTTTGGGCTCAGTTATGTTGAGTCTGACCTACTGGCCAGAGTTATCAAAGAATCATGAAGCCACACAGAATGGAAACAGGTCCTTCAGCCCAAACGGTTCGTGTCGACCGAGAATCCCAACTAACCTGGTCCTATTTGCCTGCATTTTGCCCACATCTCTCTCAAACTTTCCCATCCATACATGTTGAGGAAACTTTTAAAAGTTGTATCTGTCTCAACCACTTCCTCTGGCAGCTCATTCCATCTACTGACCACTCTCTGGGTTCAAAAACAAATTGCCCAAACTTTATGACCTCTAGTTCTCTTGAAACTAGCTATCACCAGCGCCTGACCGTTGTTACCAGTAATCTCTGCTGTAGTCTCATGAAGCTCGCAGGTTCTCTGTACTCTTTTCTTGGCCAATGAGGCTGCAGCAGGTTGTTTTGTGCAGAGGCCTCTTCCCCCGTACACCTATGACAGACTTTGACAGAAGGCAAATCTGGGAGCCAAGCTTTACTATCTGTCAAAGCCAATGAATGATTTTAACAGCCTGAAGTACTCCTAACATTTACAGTCCATTTGCAGGTAAAAATATTAAAATCTAAGTAAATGATTAAAAGAACAGATCAATTTTGAACATGTAAACAATAAAACGGCTAAACCGAGTAATTACTATCATTAGCTTCCTACATCTCCGAACCTCCTGGCCAAGAAATTCACAATAAAATCAAGCATCTCGGCTTCTGTGCCAGGTCAAATTAGCACTAGGAGATTCTGCAGTAAACTGGGAAATCTTAGCTGGGCTGGTCTCTGCTATTGGATTCCACGTGGAATCCAATGGGATGTGTCACTTGATTAAATATTGGACTTCTGAGTTTGACAGCACATATGCAGAAGAGCTTAAGTCACTGCAGCTGAAAGTTATATGGCCAATTAAGAACTACTGGTTTCCACTGCCAAAATTCTCCATTTTATTCATCAAATTATTCAAAAGTTGATCTGTCTGAACATATATACACATGCGCACGTTTGAGACATTTCCCTCACTTACCACTATGAAAATTTCCTGAGTGCTGATCTTTCCCAGGAAGGAAGCAAAAACCATTCACCACATCTAAATTCTGGTGCTGGAGAAATTTCAGCTGAAGTGTGCTCAAGAACAAGTAGCTAAATGGTAACATTTTTTTAAAATGAGCTTTTATTTCAGCATGAAGCTATTATAAACATTATTTGCAAACACTTCACTGTGAATAACATCTGCTTTTAGCAACCAGGGGTATTCAGCTCTACATGCATACCTTCCAACACAATATGGGTAATGCTGTGAGTAACATGTAAATGTCTCGTTAATGATATAAGTTGATGAATAACAATATTTTAAATTACAACATGCAAATCCCCGTCACGTGAATCCCAGAAGCCAGATGTTGTGAATGCGGCTGAGTCAATGGTGCTGGTATCAGTACCAACACAAATTAGTTTCTTTGAAGCTTTGTTTATGTATCTTCACCATTCACCTCTGTTTTTCATGTGAAGTTCTGTGACTGCAAGGAAGCCCAGGACAAAGAACAGACATCAGAGGCAAGAATACACAAAGCACGTAATCCCGAAACTGATCTCCGCTGTGGAAATTTGAACTTCTTTAAACCAAACAGAATTGGAAAGAAAATTCTGACAGGCAGATTTAAACCAATTGTGAGCAACTGAAATGTTTTTTTAAATTAATGTAGTTCTGGATTAAAGATTGAGGAGAGTTCTGTCATGGATAATCTTGCACAACGACTTTTTTTATTTATCTTATCAAATATCAAGTTTATGTGAAAGTTTTTTGGATCAGTGAGGTTTTTGCTGCTGGCTTAGTTAAGGAATTTTGGCAGTAGTTTTAAAATGAGCTGATCTATCTGACATTCTGTTAGACTCCTGCAATAACACATTTCTTTGATCTACTTATTTGGGCTCTATCATATTAAAAAAAATCATGACATATGTGAGTGATGATAAACCTGATTCTGATATGGGTCTCCATTGTGGGAAGGGGGCAGGGAGAGGGGATCATGATTGAGAAAAGAGGAAAGGAAAGGGAAGGAGGCAGAAATCACCAGAGAGACAATCTGTAACGACCAATAAACCAATTGTTTGGAATCAAATGACCTTGACTGGTGTTTCAGTGCTAAGAATGTCTGCACCCATGTCACACTCCCCCGCCCCACCCTGCTTCTGGCACTCCTTCTCTGCCACCTGTCCGCACACCCCTCTCGCAGTGCTCCACCCTCACAATTTCCAACACCCTTTGCTCCAGTAAGATTTACAAACACGCTCTCTGCTCCACGTTGGCAAATGCAGTACTGTGCAAAAGTCTTATGCACTCTAGCTATATATACAGTATGTGTCTAAGATTTTTGCACAGTACTATATATGTATATTATGCAAAATGACGGCGGAGCTACAATGGCACTTAACAGGGACTCCTTGGAGCTCATCTGCGGAAACAGCCTAATTTCTTCGTTTGAAGTCTCTCTTTGTCCTTTTCAGGGTGGATGGGATTCTGTTGAAGGCCCTGACCTAGACTCACACTCAGACTTCAGTTCTTTGCAGTGGTGGGACCTGTTTCTGGGGGTCACAACCGACTACTTTTCAAAATCCCAAGGCTTTTCAAAATCCCAAGGAGATAGACTAGAAGACAAGCACGCCTTTGGGGTGCTTGTCATGTGGATGATTAGTTTTTTTGTTGTACTACAGATCATGGTCTTTCTTGTGGGTTTTGTCATTGCTTGCTTGGAGGGTGGAAGGTGCTGATGCGTTTTGATGTAGTAAGTAGAGGAGGAGAGCAGTGTTGCCTTGTTGCTGTTTACATGTGGGGGGGGAGTAGGGAGGATTTGGGGTTCTAATGTTTTTACTGTCACTCATTCTTCGGTGCACTCTTCTGTTTTTGTTGATATCTGTGAAGAACAAGAATTTCAGGATGTATATTGCATACATTTACCCTGATGTTAAATAGAACTATTGAAAAAGAGACAAAAAAAATGAGGTAGTGTTCATAGGTTCATTATCCATTCAGAAATCTGATACCAGAGGGAGAAAGCTGTGTCTGAAGCATTGAATGTATCTTTAGGCTCCTGTACCTCCACCTTGATGGTAGCAATGAGAAGAGGGCATGGCCTGTGTGATGAGGGTCCTTAATCATGGATGCTGTCTTTTTGAGGCATGGCCTTTTGAAGGTGTACTAGATGCTGGGGAAACTAGCGCCCATAATGGGATTGGCTGAGTTTACAACTTTCTGCAGCTTTTTTTGATCTTGTGCAGTGGCTCCACCATACCAGATGGTAATACAACTGGTTAGAATGTTCTCCACCCTACATCTGCAGAAATTTGCAAGCATCTTCGCTGACATACCACATCTCCTCAAATTAGTTATGAAATATAGCTGTTGTTGTGCCTTCTTTGTAACTACATCAATATGTTACGCCCAGGATGGATCTTCAGGCAGTGACGCCCAAAATCTTGAAACTGCTTACCTTTTCCATTTCTGATCCCTTCGTAAGGACTGGTGTATGTTCCCTTGACTTCTCCCTACTGAAGTCCACAATCAATTCCTTGGTCCTTCTGACACTGAGTGCAAAGTTGTTGCTGTGACACACTCAACCAACTGATCTATCTTGCTCTTCTCCATTTCCTTGTCACCATCTGAAATTCTGTCAACAATAGTTGTATCGTCGGCAAATTTATAGATGGCCTTTGGGCCGTGCCTGGCCACACAATCGTGGGTGTAGAGAGAATGGAGCAGTGAGCTAAGCACACATCCTTGAGGTGTGCCAGTGTTGACTGTCAGCAAGTGGACGTTATTTGCAATCCACACTGACCCTGGTCTCCCAGTGAGGAAGTCAAGGATGCAGTTGCAGAGGGAGGTACAGAGATGCACGCTTTGTAGTTTCTTGATTAGAACTGGGGACATGATTGTGTTTAACGCTGAGCTGTAGTCAATAAGCAACAGCCTGACGTAGGTTCTACTATTGTCCAGATGATCCAAGGCCGAATGGAGAGGCAGTGAAATTGCATCCACTGTAGACCTATTGTGACGATGGGCAAATTGCAGTGGGTCTGGGTCCTTGCTTGGGCAGGAATTGATTCTAACCATGACCAACCTCTGAAAGCATTTCATTTAATTTCCACAGTTGGTGCAATAAGTGTAACACTTTAGTCAATATTATTAGAAAGCTCAACGTGATTAACAAAATGAACGCAAAGGGCCAGAAGGAGCACAGGTATCTTGAAAATTTCACTTGCAGCCTGCAAGCACTGAGCTTGTGATGGGTATTCACTTTCGATGGCCCAAGAGGCTTATTGATAAACTCAGCTTTCTAGCCCAGCTGCATAACCTTTCCAAAGGGTCAGAGTTGTTGGTGATAAAGTTAAACTTTTAACAGATAGTCTATGCTCAGCTTTTTGTTGTAAACAAGGTAGTTTTTAAAGTAAATTGCAAGTAGCAATCAGTTTGTACTTGGAGATATAGGTTTATAAAGTAAAGTGACCAGTAGAGTTGTATCCATCAGCCAATCGTAAGACAATGGGGTTAAGTCACTTAGCACAAAAAACATGGCTACAAGTTTGGATGTTAGTGTACTCAGGTGGTCAGACCTCACAGCATTAATTGTGGAGGTTTGGGCTCTCTATTGCCATAAGTTTTTAAGACAATCTGTGTGAGTTACTTGTTCCAGCAAAGGTATCTGGAAAATATAATATGTAGATGATGTTGTCAAAAAGAAAATAGTATAAATACCAAACAACAGGAATTCTGCAGATGCTGGAAATTCAAGCAACATACATCAAAGTTGCTGGTGAACGCAGCAGGCCAAGCAGCATCTATAGGAAGAGGCGCAGTCAACATTTCAGGCCGAGACCCTTCGTCAGGACTAACTGAAGGAAGAGTGAGTAAGGGATTTGAAAGCTGGAGGGGGAGGGGGAGATGCAAAATGATAGGAGAAGACAGGAAGGGGAGGGATAGAGCCGAGAGCTGGACAGGTGATAGGCAAAAGGGGATACGAGAGGATCATGGGACAGGAGGCCTAGGGAGAAAGACGGGGGGGGGGCGACCCAGAGGATGGGCAAGAGGTATATTCAGAGGGACAGAGGGAGAAAAAGGAGAGTGAGAGAAAGAATGTGTGCATAAAAATGAGTAACAGCTGGGGTACGAGGGGGAGGTGGGGCCTAGCGGAAGTTAGAGAAGTCAATGTTCATGCCATCAGGTTGGAGGCTACCCAGACGGAATATAAGGTGTTGTTCCTCCAACCTGAGTGTGGCTTCATCTTTACAGTAGAGGAGGCCGTGGATAGACATGTCAGAATGGGAATGGGATGTGGAATTAAAATGTGTGGCCACTGGGAGATCCTGCTTTCTCTGGCGGACAGAGTGTAGATGTTCAGCAAAGCGGTCTCCCAGTCTGCGTCGGGTCTCACCAATATATAAAAGGCCACATCGGGAGCACCGGACGCAGTATATCACCCCAGTCGACTCACAGGTGAAGTGATGCCTCACCTGGAAGGACTGATTGGGGCCCTGAATGGTGGTAAGGGAGGAAGTGTAAGGGCATGTGTAGCACTTGTTCCGCTTACACGGATAAGTGCCAGGAGGGAGATCAGTGGGGAGGGATGGGGGGGACGAATGGACAAGGGAGTTGTGTAGGGAGCGATCCCTGCGGAATGCAGAGAGGGGGGGGAGGGAAAGATGTGCTTAGTGGTGGGATCCCATTGGAGGTGGCGGAAGTTACGGAGAATAATATGTTGGACCCGGAGGCTGGTGGGGTGGTAGTTGAGGACCAGGGGAACCCTATTCCTAGTGGGGTGGTGGGAGGATGGAGTGAGAGCAGATGTACGTGAAATGGAGGAGATGCGTTTAAGAGCAGAGTTGATAGTGGAGGAAGGGAAGCCTCTTTCTTTAAAAAATGAAGACATCTCCCTCGTCCTAGAATGAAAAGCCTCATCCTGAGAGCAGATGCGGCGGAGACGGAGGAATTGCGAGAAGGGGATGGCGTTTTTGCAAGAGACAGGGTGAGAAGAGGAATAGTCCAGATAGCTGTGAGAGTCAGTAGGCTTATAGTAGATATCAGTGGATAAGCTGTCTCCAGAGACAGAGACAGAAAGATCTAGAAAGGGGAGGGAGGTGTCGGAAATAGACCAGGTAAACTTGAGGGCAGGGTGAAAGTTGGAGGCAAAGTTAATAAAGTCAACGAGTTCTGCATGCGTGCAGGAAGCAGCGCCAATGCAGTCGTCGATATAGCGAAGGAAAAGTGGGGGACAGATACCAGAATAGGCATGGAACATAGATTGTTCCACAAACCCAACAAAAAGGCAGGCATAGCTAGGACCCATACGGGTGCCCATAGCTACACCTTTAGTTTGGAGGAAATGGGAGGAGCAAAAGGAGAAATTATTAAGAGTAAGGACTAATTCCGCTAGACGGAGCAGAGTGGTGGTAGAGGGGAACTGATTAGGTCTGGAATCCAAAAAGAAGCGTAGAGCTTTGAGACCTTCCTGATGGGGGATGGAAGTATATAAGGACTGGACATCCATAGTGAAAATAAAGCGGTGGGGGCCAGGGAACTTAAAATCATCGAAAAGTTTAAGAGCGTGAGAAGTGTCACGAACATAGGTCGGAAGGGATTGAACAAGGGGTGATAAAACAGTGTCGAGGTATGCAGAAACGAGTTCGGTGGGGCAGGAGCAAGCTGAGACAATAGGTCAGCCAGGACAGGCAGGTTTGTGGATCTTGGGTAGGAGGTAGAAACGGGAAGTGCGAGGTGTGGGAACTATAAGGTTGGTAGCAGTGGATGGGAGATCCCCTGAGCGGATAAAGTCGTTGATAGTGTGGGAGACAATGGCCTGGTTCTCCTTGGTGGGGTCACGATCGAGGGGTAAATAAGAGGAGGTATCCGCGAGTTGTCGCTGTGCCTCGGCAAGGTAGAGGTCAGTACGCCAGACTACAACAGCACCCCCTTTATCAGCGGGTTTAATAATAAGGTTAGGATTAGTGTGGAGGGAGTGGAGAGCAGAGCGTTCCGAAGGAGTGAGGTTGGAATGGGGACAAGGTGCGGTGAAGTCGAGACGGTTGATGTCCCGTCGGCAGTTGGCAATAAAGAGATCCAGAGCAGGCAGAAGACCAGAGCGGGGTGTCCATGAAGAAGAGGAGGGTTGAAGACGGGAGAAGGGGTCATCGGTGGGGGTGGAAGAGTCCTTGCCGAAGAAGTAGGCTCGGAGACGGAGACGGCGGAAGAAAAGTTCCGCATTGTGGCGAACACGGAACTCGCTGAGGTGTGGGCGAAGGGGGACAAACGTGAGGCCCTTACTGAGAACAGAGCGTTCTGCCTCCGACAGTTGAAGGTCGGAGGGGATGGTAAAGACCCGGCACGGATGAGAGCTGGGATCAGAGGGGGGAGGGGGGAGGCTGGGGGTGTCAATGGAGAGGGGAGGGTTGGGGTGAGAGGAAGATGGAGCCTCTGAGGGCCCAGGAGCTGACGGTGGGATCCTAGGAATAGGGTTCCCCTGGTCCTCACCTACCACCCCACCAGCCTCCGGGTCCAACATATTATTCTCCGTAACTTCCGCCACCTCCAACGGGATCCCACCACTAAGCACATCTTTCCCTCCCCGCCTCTCTCTGCATTCCGCAGGGATCGCTCCCTACACAACTCCCTTGTCCATTCGTCCCCCCCATCCCTCCCCACTGATCTCCCTCCTGGCACTTATCCGTGTAAGCGGAACAAGTGCTACACATGCCCTTACACTTCCTCCCTTACCACCATTCAGGGCCCCAAACAGTCCTTCCAGGTGAGGCATCACTTCACCTGTGAGTCGACTGGGGTGATATACTGCGTCCGGTGCTCCCGATGTGGCCTTTTATATATTGGTGAGACCCGACGCAGACTGGGAGACCGCTTTGCTGAACATCTACGCTCTGTCCGCCAGAGAAAGCAGGATCTCCCAGTGGCCACACATTTTAATTCCACATCCCATTCCCATTCTGACATGTCTATCCACGGCCTCCTCTACTGTAAAGATGAAGCCACACTCAGGTTGGAGGAACAACACCTTATATTCCGTCTGGGTAGCCTCCAACCTGATGGCATGAACATTGACTTCTCTAACTTCCGCTAGGCCCCACCTCCCCCTCGTACCCCAGCTGTTACTCATTTTTATGCACACATTCTTTCTCTCACTCTCCTTTTTCTCCCTCTGTCCCTCTGAATATACCTCTTGCCCATCCTCTGGGTCGCCCCCCCCCCCGTCTTTCTCCCTAGGCCTCCTGTCCCATGATTCTCTCGTATCCCCTTTTGCCTATCACCTGTCCAGCTCTCGGCTCTATCCCTCCCCCTCCTGTCTT
Source organism: Mobula hypostoma (assembly GCF_963921235.1). NCBI lineage: Eukaryota > Metazoa > Chordata > Chondrichthyes > Myliobatiformes > Myliobatidae > Mobula > Mobula hypostoma. Next base: position 62,886,697 of record NC_086103.1, on the reverse strand, counting down.
CTCCTATCATTTTGCATCTCCCCCTCCCCCTCCAGCTTTCAAATCCCTTACTCACTCTTCCTTCAGTTAGTCCTGACGAAGGGTCTTGGCCTGAAACATCGACTGCGCCTCTTCCTATAGATGCTGCTTGGCCTGCTGCGTTCACCAGCAACTTTGATGTATGTTGCTAGTATAAATAGCATCCCAGTTTTGGATTTTTAGGAATGATGAGAAGGAAGGAGGAAGGGGGAAAAGTTACTGAAAGTTGGAGAAATCAATGTTTCCTGAGAGTGGCTTCATTGCGGCTGAAGAGGACACCATAGACTGACATGTTGGAATGGGAATGGGATTGGAATTTCAATTCAACCATTTCAATTCCAATTCCCATTCTCTTTCCGACTTGTCGGTCCATGGCCTCCTATTTTGCCACATCAAGGCCACTCTCAGGTTGGAGGAGCAATACTCAATCTAGGTAGCATGAACTTTGATTTCTCCAACTTCCAGTAATTTTCCCCCCTTCCTCTTCCTCCTCCTTAATTTCCCCACTCTGCTCCCCCTTACCTCTTTCCTCACTTGCCTTTCACCTCTCTCTGATGTCCCTCCTCCTTTCCTTTATCCCATTGTCCACTCTCCTCTATCATATTCCTTCTTCTCCAGCCTCTTACCTTTCCATCTATCACCTCTCAGCTTCTTACTTGATCCCCATCCCTCCCCCACCCACCTAGCTTCACCTGTCACTTTCCAGCTTGTACTCCTTCCACTCCCCCCACTTTCTTATTCTGGCATCTTCTCCTTTCCTTTCCTGCCCTGATGAAGGGTCTTGGCCGGAAACATTGATTGCTTATTCGTTTCCATTGATGCTGTCTGACCTACTGATTTCCTCCAGCAATTTGTGGGTGTTGCTTTAGATTTCCAGCATCTGCAGAATCTCGTGTTTAGTTTCTCCTCATTGGTACGGAGGTGTGACCAACCATTCAAGCATTGGGTATTGGCAGCTAAGCTTCACCACATGATAGGTGGATACAATACTATGTAACTTCCCTGTAGTGAAGGTACTCATAGATATCTATATTGGGTAGGGCTTAAAACCTTCTTTGCAATTTAGGGCTTTATGGACAGGGTGCCAATACCATCACAAGCTACTGAGGGATGAGGCAAAGGAGGAATTTGAAAGTTGGGAGAATCTTAAAATAAAGCTGTTGGTAAATGAGAAGCCAGTGCAGGTGTACGGCCGCTAGGGTGATGTGTGAACAGAACTTTGTTTGAAATTGGACAAGGGCCACAGAGTTTTGGATAATTATATTTAGAATAGACCAGGGGTCAGCCAAGAATGTGTTGGATAAGTTTAGCTAGAGGTTACAAAGGAATGGAAAATGGCAAAATAGTAGAGCTGATAGGTAGGAGTCACACTGGGGACTATAACGGAAGTAGAGGCAGATAGTCCAGTCGAGCGTGAAGTTGAAAATTACCTTCAGTGCCAAACATGACAGAAAGGTTGCAACAGCGAACAAGAGGAAAAGGTTGCAACAGTGTGCTTCAGCTTCAGAAAATCCCTGGGATAGGATGGAAACACTGGCTTCGATCTTCCCAATGTTTAGTTGGTACACACAGTGTCCATCCATTCTGGATGTTGATTATGCCTTGTGACAGATCAGGGAATGTGAAAGGGGCAAGTGAGATGACATGAGATAGAGATGAATGTGCTGACTATATACCTGAAATCTCGCATGCCTTAGTTGACGTTACTGAGTAACAGGAGGAGCGATAGGAGTGACCCTACCTGGATAATAGAGCAGGGCTGAGAAGAGCAATCTTTGCTGCTGGTTCTCTGACTTCAAGTGGATACACGAGAACAGAACTAGGCAGGTACATTCCTGCCCAACAAGGCAATAGTGGAAAGGCACTGTAGGAGTACAACTGTGTCAAAAACTGCAGCCATTTTAAGAAGCATGCTTATGGAAGTTTACTGCAATCACTGTCATTTGTCATTAACTTTGCTATGTGCTGGTTATCACAAACAAGGGAAAATCTGCAGATGCTGGAAATCCAAGCAAGACACACAAAATGCTGGAGGAACTCAGCAGGCCAGGCAGCATCATTAGAAAAGAGTAAACAGTCGATGTTTCAGGCTGAGACCCTTCATCAGGTCAGTGTGTTGCTAAGTGCTGGTTATGAAATGGTGGTGTAATAGCTAAGTTAATGGATTTGCAATCAGAGTTGTGGGCCTTTGATTCAGAGACACTGGCAGTTGGAGAACTTAAATTCAAGTAGATGGAAATTTAAAAATAAAATCTCAGTAATGGTAATCAAGAATATGTTGGATTACCATAAAGAACTATTTAGTCCCTTCAAAGAAGGGAACCAACCATATTTATCCCCCAACTGATTTACATATAGTGTTGAATCTATCAAAATGGTCGATTCTTAATACTCCTGAAGTCGGGTCGATTCAGGGTGGACAATAATTGCATAGATTGTTAGCAAGAGGCATATTTTTGGGGGATGTGACAAAGCACATTAAGGAAGAGTAGTAGATGTAGTGTATATGGATTTCAACAAGGCATTTGATAAGGTACCTCATGCAAGGCTTATTGAGAAAGTAAGGAGGCGTGGGATCCAAGGGGACATTGCTTTGTGGATCCAGAACTGGCTTGCCCACAGAAGACAGAGTGGTTGTAGACGGGTTATATTCTGCATGGAGGTCGGTCACCAATGGTGTGCCTCAGGGATCTGTTCTGGGACCCTTACTCTTGGTGATTTTTATAAATGACCTGGATGAGGAAGTGGAGGGATGGGTTAGTAAATTTGCTGATGACAAAGGTTGGAGGTGTTGTGGACAGTGTGGAAGGCTGCCAGAGGTTACAGCAGGACATTGATGGGATGCAAAATTGTGCTGAGAAGTGGCAGATGGAGTTCAAACCAGATAAGTGTGAAGTGGTTCATTTTGGTAGGTCAAATATGATGGCAGAATATAGTATTAATGGCAAAACTCTTAGTAGTGTGGACGACCAGAGGGATCTTGGGGTCTGAGTCCATAGGATGCTCAAAGCAGCTGCGCAGGTTGACTCTACGGTTAAGAAGGCATACGGTGTATTGGCCTTCATCAATCGTGGAATTGAATTTAGGAGCTAAGAGGTAATGTTGCAGCTATATAGGACCCTGCTCAGACCCCACTTGGTGTACTGTGCTCAGTTCTGGTCGCCTCACTACTGGAAAGATGTGGAAACCATAGAAAGGGTGCAGAGGAGATTTACAAGGATGTTGCCTGGATTGGGGAGCGTCCCTTATGAAAACAGGTTAAGTGCCTTTTCTCCTTGGAGCGACAGAGGATGAGAGGTGACCTGATAGAAGTGTATAAGATGATGAGAGGCATTGATAGTGTGGATAGTCAGGGGTTTTTTCCCAGGGCTGAAATGGTTGCCACAAGAGGACACAAATTTAAGGTGCTGGGGAGTAGGTACAGAGGAGATGTCAGGGGTAAGTTTTTTTTACACAGAGAGTGGTGAGTGCATGGAATGGGCTGCCGGCAATGGTGGTTGAGGTGGATACGATAGGCTCTTTTAAGAGACATTTGGATAGGTACCTGGAGCTTGGAAAAATAGAAGGCTAAGGGTAAGGCCAGTAATTTCTAAGGTAGGGACATGTTCGGCACAACGTTGTGGGCTGAAGGGCCTGTATTGTGCTGTAGGTTTTCTATGTTTCTATTCCAACAGTGAATTAAAAAAACAGGACTGTTATAGAGATAGAAGCTTGATCAAATGAAGTTCTGGAAATGGTGGGGGGCATAGGACATATTTAGAAACTCTGGAGAATAGAGACTGGGCAGTAGGCAGCAAAGGTGAGGAGTGAAAGGCTTTTTTTTTCAATGAAAGGTTTTACAAAAGGAAAATATAGGTGGAGAGAGGCTATTAAAAAAAGAACATTAACATGAGGAGAAGAAAAAGAATTTGAGTCGTCAGTTCAAAAGAAAGAACAGATAGATATCTTGGTTAGAGATTGGATTGCAGTTCTTTTTTTGGCACACCAAAGCATTTTGGCCCCCCCACCCCCACATCAGAAACTGCTTCAAAATATATTGGAGAAAAGTGTATTCATCATTCACAAGGACATATCAAACGCAATCTGAACGATTTGTTGATAAACCTCTTAGATGGATGAACTCATGCAGAGCCACCTTAAAGAGTTCCTGTCCAGCATAGTGAAACCAGCACATCTCAAACAAGACACTTGCTTGACTCATCATGGACAACATTGCAGACTAAAGAGGAAAGGGAACAACCTTCCAACAGCCGCAAAAATGATGCCTTGATGGAGCACAAGGATTTATAATTCACCTGCAAGAGTGTGAAATGGGAAAGGCAGAAGAGCGTGGAACATTTTCCCCGTTGTGATTTTCTGACATTCTTGAGCAAAAGCTTGATTTATTTGAGATGGTGAGTGATGCTATTCATTAAAATGATTGGCTTATTGTAGTAGAGCACATGATGGTGATGTGGTCTGACTGATGCAATAGCTACCAAGTTATTCTGGCAAAGGTTGTTAACGATCTTCAATCTGACGTTGATTCAACTTGGAATTCTTTTCATCTGCTTGTTTCTCCACTACAAAATTTATCACGACAAACTCTGAAGAGGATCTCTTATGAGAGGATGAGGAGATGAAGTAACAATCTCTGTCACAGGAGACCAACTTGAAGTTCTAAAGAAAGCAATAAATTATTAAAGAAACTGAAATACATCATTGGCTCTATGATGCCTGCTTCCTTTGGAATTGAAAATGACAGCAATACGTGAGAAAGTATTGCCAAGTGATTCTGTTTGCAAATGACAGTGTGACTATATTGATCATACTTAATTGTGCAAGCTGAGGAAAACATAGCATTGGTTCTTGTCACTGTTCTTATCCATTGTGTACCTTAAATGGTCAACAAGTACTGCCATTTCAAAGGAATATCACTTGGAGTTCTCAGAGTGCTTTTCTGGATAAATGAGATATCTCATCAACATAACCTCCTGTATCAAATTTCCACCTCAGTATGGATTAGCTTGGAGCCCACTTTTTATCTTTTCCCATAACAGAGTGACTAACGGCACCTGTTGCAGCCCCCAGTCCTTCCTTAACCAACTTTATGTTGTGAAAACAACTAACAAGGGAATATTTGTCCCATGCTGAGATGACGACATACGTCAATTGTATTAATTAGCCGTCACATCAAAATTAGTTTGGAATTGATGGCTGCTGGCTCACCCTGCATCACCATTGATAAAACTATTTCAAATTTGGTTCTTCACAGATTACAACCGTCACCATTAAAGTGAGTTCTTTATTAATGAATGATAGCAAGAGGATTTGAGACAAGGATAGTGGTAAACATTTCAATCTACAGATTACAATCTGTTGAAGATTTTCAATAAAATCATTACAACATAGTAATTCACATGCAGTCCATTTTTTCCTTATTTTACCCCCATGAACTACAATTTGTTTTGAATTTTGTTTTGTATGGATTTCATTCTCTTATTAATCTGTGATATCTCCAATTTTAAGGTTCATTCTATTATGTCTGTAATTACCGACTGATTTCTTTTTAAATTGAAGATGAGTTGTACTGAGCAACACACAAAATGCTGGAGGAACTCAGCAAGTCAGGGCAACAGCTACGGAGGGGAATAAACAGTTGATTGTTCGTGCCGAGACCCTTTATCAAGACTCTTCAATAAGGTCTCAGCCCAAAATGCCAAATGGTTATTTCCCTCTGTAGGTGCTGCATGACCTGCTGAATAGCTCTGTCATTTTGTGTGATGCTCTAGATTTCCAGTATTTGCAGAAACTCTTCTGTTAAAGAGCTGTACCGAGATAGTTTTCATTGTTAATGCCTCTAGTTATATTGAATTTATCTTCTGACATTCTAGTTGATGAATGGAATTTGTTCATTTATGGACTCTTCATTCCCTGTAGTTCACGTTTGTTGAAGTATTCTTAATGGGACACGAATGGAAAATATAAATGTCCAGTTTGAAATAACTGCAAACATGCACAATGTTAACTAAAATTGAAGAAGCATGAATGATATTCAGAGGGTTCTTTATAATCTCCAGGGCTGCAGTGCAGTGCAAACAAACCATAGAAATAAAATATTTTGTTTTCTACAATGAAGTCAATGGCTACTCAACAACAATAAAGCTATTTTTCCATTAAATATCAGATAAAAAGATTGAAGTCTTAGACTGGGACAAGTTTAGAAGTTGGAGCTATTTGAATTAGATTGAGAATTACATGACTAATGTCCTAAAATGGACAGGCAGTGGTAATGGGGATGAGTGGCAGGGGGCAGGATGGTTTGAGTGAATGCCATCAGAGGGACTTTTTCCACCAATTCTTTATTCAAGCTATACTTTGCTTTATTAATCAGAAGATGGTTGATTAGAAGAGTTGTTTTTTAGTGCTATGCTTTGCTATATTATGTTTCATAGTGTTACTTACAGGAGCAACTGCATTGCTGTCAGTTGGAAGACTTTAGTCCCACTCAACATCATATCTTTCTTTGATCAATCTACAGCATCCAGACTCCTCTATTTACTGATTTCTCCTCACACTAACTGTACTGTAATTTGTCATATTTTATCTCAATCAAAATGAAATAGGAATTGGTCAAAAAGCCAGGAATTTTCTTCTATTACATTTGAATACCACTTACATAGGGTTAAAAAAAGATCTGCTTTTAGTTACCTTTTCCAAAGCATCAACAAATACATCAATAAATTTGAAGTTTGACATGCCTGTATGTCGATGGTGGAGTGAGCATTTGGCTTTCTAAGAAATGTATGTCTCTGTCAGTAACTTGATTAAAGCTAAAGTATAATTTGCAGTGGACAATCAGGCTTTCAATATTGAAATAACAGAATCATTTCAATTCTTTTTTAAAAGCAATATATTTATCAAAAGTTTTCCAATCCCATTCTCTATTACTAATTCTGCATTTATAATTGGGACAGGTTTTATAAATCATCACACAATAACTACACCTTCTTACTCACAGTACTACTGTAGGAATAGAATCTTTAAAAGCATAACCCTATGCAGATTTTGCCATCAGTTTCACAAGAATAGCAACAAAAAAAAATGCTAGATGACCTCAGCAAGTCAAGCAGCATCTGTGGAGCTAAAAAGTGTAAACTGACATTTTGGGTCAAAAACCCTGCATCAGGATCGATAGGAAACCGAAGGGCTTGTTTGTATAAAGCTGTACAAGGGGCATAGTGGTTGGATGAGGTAAAGACTGATGGGTGTTGGGTAAAATAAGATAGAGGGCAAGTGATGGGCAGATGGAACCAGGAGGGGGATTAGGTTTGGTACAGATTCTGGTTAGGTTATAGGTAGAATCAGATGGGGAGGGGATGGTAGGCAGGTGGAACCAGGTGGGGAGGGGATGGGAAAGGTAAACAAAGTGAGAAGAAAACTAGATGGGCAGGTGGGGTGTGTGTGGGGAGACAATCCCAGAGCTCTGAGTTGGAACAACAAACAATTTGCTGGAGAAACTCAGCAGGTCGAGGTGCAGATCGAGTTCCTCCAGCAAACTGTTTGCTGCACCAGGTTTGAGTATTTATGATCAGTTGTGTTTCTAGGGGGTGTGGGTTACCAGAAAATGGAAAATTCTACATTTATACCTAAATTCCTACATTTAGAGCAAAGGCAAAAGCAAATTGGAAGAACAATATCTCATTTTACCCAAATGAAATGAGATGTTGTTCTTCCAATTTGCTTTTGCCTTTGCTCTAATAATGCAGTAGGCAGAGGACAGATAGATAAGTATGAGAGCGGAAGGAGAGTTAAAATGCACAAAACCGGAAGCTTGAGGTGGCTGTTGCGGTCGACCACTGGTAAACCTCTACCTTACTTGGAAGACCGAGTTTTGAGTTATTCCAAGTGAGGCAGAGGTTCACCTGCACCCCTTCCAACTCGGTCTGCCATTTAATGCCCACAGTGTGGTCTCCTCTACATTGGTGAAATAAAGCGTAGACTAAGTAATTATTCTGCAAAACCCTTGCACTCTGTCCACAGTGGCTTCCAGTTACATATTATTTTAACTCTCCTTCCCTCTCCCACACCAACTTGTCTATCCTCGGCCTGCTCTAGCCTTACAATGAGGGCAACTGTAAAATGGAAGAAAGAAATCTCATTTTTTGCTTGGGTAGTTTACAATCCAATGTATGAATAATGAATATTCCAATTTCAGGTAACCCACACGTCAGTGTTCTCCTGTCTGCCCAGCTTTCTTCTCCTATTTTGCTTCTTCCCTTCCCGCATTTGATTCCGTCTGCCCACCTCCCCACCTGTTTCCACCTATCAGCTTCCAATCTCCCTCTACCCCATCTGCCGCTCCCCCACCCTCCTCAACCTTAAACTGCCAAAATCTTTCCTCTCAATCCTGATGCAGGTTCTTGACACAAAACGTCAACATACACCTTTTATCTCACAGGTGCTGCCTTACCTGCTGAATTCTCTCAATGTTCTGATTTTTGTTTATAAGCTGTTAGCATTTAGAATAACACTTAACTATATAACTTCATGTCATATTCCACAGAGGTAGCAATTACTCATGCCGGGACATGCAGGATTTTTTTGACAACAACTTATGGACTGCTACATTTCACTGTACATTTGCAGACACAAGACATTTTATTTTACATTTTACATTTTATTTTACAATTGCAGTGCATACTGGCAGTTGTGCTTCTATTAAAACAACAAATCTGGGCCCCCATAGTTCTTAAAAGTTAGAATTAGCCTTGAACTTGCATTTGCTTACTATTAAAGCAAAACTGCTACATTACGTACCAAACTCCTCAAATAGGGATTCCACAAAACTTGTGCCATTCCGACAGTCTGAGGTATTCATGTACATGTAGCTTTTCTCTGAAACAGAGGAAAGAGATACGGCAAGATCTAATTATAACAAGTGAAAACTAAAATTTGGAAACTTTGCACTCCAATTCTCTCACTTTCTTCCACTGATTAACTATTACAAATATTGGTTTGAACAACTGTCACGATATCAGTTTCCAACTTGAAACCATATTGCTTAAGGAACCACCACTCTATAGCTTATATGCTGGCAAATCAAAATCCAACTTTTTGCTGCTTAGCTTGTGCTGTCAGGTAGAAATTTGTCATTGAAGCATCTGTCGCATACAGTGATTCAATATTTCTCACGACAATAATTAAAATCTGTGAATCTCCTGGATGGAAAAGAATTGGAGTATTCAAAGATATAAACTGTGATTTAAACAACACACATCAAAGTTGCTGGTGAACGCAGCAGGCCAGGCAGCATCTGTAGGAAGAGGTGCAGTCGACGTTTCAGGCCGAGACCCTTCGTCAGGACTAACTGAAGGAAGAGTGAGTAAGGGATTTGAAAGCTGGAGGGGGAGGGGGAGATCCAAAATGATAGGAGAAGACAGGAGGGGGAGGGATAGAGCCAAGAGCTGGACAGGTGATAGGCAAAAGGGGATACGAGAGGATCATGGGACAGGAGGTCCGGGAAGAAAGACAAGGCGGGGGGGGGGACCCGATGCAGACTGGGAGACCGCTTTGCTGAACATCTACGCTCTGTCTGCCAGAGAAAGCAGGATCTCCCAGTGGCCACACGTTTTAATTCCACATCCCATTCCCATTCTGACATGTCTATCCACGGCCTCCTCTACTGTAAAGATGAAGCCACACTCAGGTTGGAGGAGCAACACCTTATATTCTGTCTGGGTAGCCTCCAACCTGATGGCATGAACATCGACTTCTCTAACTTCCGCTAAGGCCCCACCTCCCCCTCGTACCCCATCTGTTACTTATTTTTATGCACACATTCTTCCTCTCACTCTCCTTTTTCTCCCTCTGTCCCTCTGAATATACCTCTTGCCCATCCTCTTGGTCCCCCCCCCCCCATCTTTCTTCCCGGACCTCCTGTCCCATGATCCTCTCGTATCCCCCTTTGCCTATCACCTGTCCAGCTCTTGGCTCTATCCCTCCCCCTCCTGTCTTCTCCTATCATTTTGGATCTCCCCCTCCCCCTCCTACTTTCAAATCCCTTACTCACTCTTCCTTCAGTTAGTCCTGACGAAGGGTCTCGGCCTGAAACGTCGACTAGACCTCTTCCTACAGATGCTGCCTGGCCTGCTGCGTTCACCAGCAACTTTGATGTGTGTTGCTTGAACTTCCAGCATCTGCAGAATTCCTGTTGTTAACTGTGATTTAAAATTGTGATCCAAATTTCCACCGTCTCTTAATCTTTGTTCAGTTGACCTCAACCTACTTGTGACTGTCTCTGGTGTATGAAAGAGCTGCTCCTTAATAGGTAGTACCTCTTCAATATTTTCCTTTTTGATTTTGATCAAGTTAACTTAAACAGATTCTGGAAAGAAACTAGCTCCAAGCCAGGGACATCAACACCAGGCTCAGGTTTTTGAATAAAACCGTAAGACACAGGGGCAGAATTAGTCCATTCAGCCCATCGAGTCTACTTCACCATTCCATCGCGGCTGATTTAATTTCTCTCTCAAATCCATTTTCCTGCCTTCTCCCTGTAACCTTTGATGCCTTTAATAATTAAGAACCTATCAACCTCTACTTTTAGAATATTGTTTCGTCATATGTAATTATGAACAATATTACCCCTGATTCTTATAACTTTGGAAACCTAAAGCTTTAAAATCTCCTCCTAGTGAGAATTTGTAAGTCAGAAATTGTTGCAATTTCAGATTTAATATTTTCTTTTTGGTACTAGTAGCAATATGCTATATGTCTCAAGTACGGTACTTAACTTATCATCCAAATTGCCTGTAAAGTGACAGACTTTACTGTAATACACACAGATCAAACTATTCTTTACAAACTACAGCCCAGATTAACAAACTAAAATCAAGGACTGTACCACTGGCTTCACTGTTTAAGTGGCAGTAGTATATAATATTTATGTGCCTATTGTTGGGCATAATTAAATTCCATGTGCCAATGTGTTTATTACTAGTCTACAGAATGATGAAACATACCCTAAAACACTTCTGACACTAAGTGGTGACGAATTAAATGCAGCACACTTTCAAATTTCACAATAACCCTAAAGGGGCACCCATGTGGTCAAGTCACAGCTGGGCGGCTAAACTTCAAAGCCAGTAAACCACTTGGCTCTGTGTTCCTGGAAATTGCTGGACAGCAAAATTCTGTTCTAATCACTTTGAAGATGTGAAGCAACTGTTTGCTCATTTTGCATACCCACATATGATGAAAGGAAAAATGCTGATTACTATGCCTTATCATCTGCGAACAGGCACAGCTAGAAACCTTATCATTACTTACCATCAGGCCATCTTGATGGATAACAAAATTTGTTAACTAATTGGCAATGCAGGCTTGGCAACAAATAGTTAAAAATTACAGATCTTCATAGTTAAATTTTGTAAAACAGAAATGCATAAAAATGTCTGAAAGAAACACTTTAAGTTGTGGAAACATCACTGCGAGTCTCGTAGCACAGTTTATTTTAGGTCCAAGCAATTTAAAATGGAAACGTGCTTGTGTGAAATAGGATAACAAATATTTTCAGGTGGCTCCATGTAACACCAGAAATTAAACTAGGCTTGCATTATCCTGGCACGTTGTGATGTCTACATGTAGTATAGCAGGGGACAAGCTCTTTGGCCTATGATGTTGTGGCAAACTAATTTAGCTTATGACATCAAACTTGTGGGTCTTATATTGCAAATACCATCAGCACCCAGGAGTATCGGAGGTGCCAAACAGTTATTGCAAATTGTTCTTCATTTGCAAGTGAACAAAGTGAAATAATGGCATTTGGAACAAGAAAGAAGAGAAAGAGAGAAATTGCCTTTCCACGAGAGAGCATAGGCCATGAACTTTTGCGGTTGATGTTTCTGTAGCAGGCAATCTGTTTTTTACGAGGTCGAGTTGCTAGCTCGATGCTCAACCCTGCATGGATGGAAAACGTGCATAAGAGCCGGCTGGATTCCAACTCGGGACCTTCCGCCCCAAAGACCAGCGCTGATGCCACTACGCCACCAGCCAGCATTTGGAACAAGGGCCGAGGCCTATGTCTCAGGGAAGGGAGAGGGTGGTAGTTACAGATCTATCTGAGACTAGGAAGTGTCATTCATGTTTCTGGGCCTTCTATAGAAGGGTGCAGGTCTGTGGTGATGGCTTAGGACTGGAAGGCAGGAGAATGGAGCTCGGGACAGTTCTGGGGTGGTATTGGTGCACAATGCGGTTCAGTCAAATGGAAAGCCCAGGGTCTCATTTTAAATACATGGTTGATACCCAAGTAATCACAGCTGTTCCCTGGGGTAGGCAATCTGATTTCCCTTGCAATGCTTCAAAGAAATATTGTGTGGGGAATGAGGCTCATTGATAGTGAATTGTTGTCCTGTGAACTTTCTAAGTTTATTCATAGCAGATAGAGACAGCGGAGAAATATGGATATGTATAGGCAAAAGGGATTAGTTTAATATGGTGTCATCAGCTGAATCAGTTTGCCACAACATCACTGGCCGAAGAGCCTGCTCCCCGCTATAGTGTTTTATTTTACATGTAGACATCACATCGTGCCAGGATGACTCAAGTTGGGAAGTGCCTGGTTTAATTTCTGGTGTTACATGGAACTAAGTGAAAATATTTATTATCTTATTTCACACTGGAATATATCCATTTTAAATTGTTTGGTCCTAAAATAAACAGTGCTTACAAGACCGCATTTTTAGAGTAGTACGGGTTTTGATATCTTGGGCTTAATAAAGTGAGGAATGCTCCAATTAAAGGGAGTGAATCAGGTTTGATTCCTTTCTGATTAACCTGAGGTTGGTGGGTGCTAGAACTACAGGACCGCAGTTGCTGCTGAACCAGAAGAAAAACCAGCTGTGCCTTCAGAAAGCCTCAGCCTCAACCTCCCAAGAGCACCTTAGTGCCATGGTATCACATATTTTTGCAAACTCTTATGTCTGAATGAACTTGACAATTTAGTTCAAGAGTTTTATACCACAAAAATATCATAACTCAAGAACCTGGGATTTTCACCTTGGGAGCAACCTCCCACAAGGCATACTTCCAATTAACTAGTTGTGGTCTGGCATGGATTGCATCTGTGGCAGGTTGTAGATAGTGCCCCATTCACTTATTACAGAAGGAAATCATATGGTAAGTGAGACAATCAGCTCCTAAACTGGTAAATACACATGAGCACTAAACTCATTGTTTCATAAATAAAGAAAGAGACTGGAAATATGACTCTATTCTGGTTAGAGCTCCGTCAAGTGGATTGAGTGCAAAGTCACTGAATTTCCATCACTAACCGGAGGCTGGCTGAAGCCGTTGCAGCATGCTGCTCACTGTCATAGTCTTCTCTCTGGTTGTAGCACTCAGATACTCATGGTCCAGTAATTTTAGTAAGAGATTCAGTTCTGGGATCAGCTGCTCCACCACTAGAGAAAGAAAAGCAAGTTGTACAATTAGCCCATTACAGAAGTTTGAGTGTGAACAGTAGGAACTGCTACAACTGAAACTAAACCAACAAGCATTTACAAGTTTCTCAGATGCAGACAAGTGCCTCGTAGCACTTTATCGAAACGATTATAATCTTGGAGTATGAAAAAGAGATGCGGATCCTCCAACGGAGAACTGCCAAAGGCAATAATGTTAAAAGCAGTGCAGGAGTTATGTTGGTGTCGTGCCTGAAGGAGCAGCTGAAATAATAAAGAGAAATGAGGTGACGAAGAGATAACAATTCACACAGGGTTAGAAGAAATCAACAGAAGAACTGCTAACTTAATTCATTACTGCACATTTACTGAGGGAATATTTACTTCAATGTTGTGCTGATAAGCTTTTACACTGCCCTCAATTCATAACCTCTCATTCCTCTTACTACCTATGACAGATTTGGTTCTATTACAAATGAACAGAGTGGTATTGCAGTAAGTAATCTCCCAATTTCAGGAGTACAAACTCAGCACTGAACTCATTCTGATGAATTAAACATGTACGATAATTTGACCCTTCGACAGGAAGGGTCTCGGCCCGAAATGTCGACTGTATCTCTTCCTATAGATGCTGCCTGGCCTGCTGCGTTCGCCAGCAATTTTTGTGTGTGTTGCTTGAAATTCCAGCATCTGCAGATTTCCTTGTGTTTGCGATAATTTGACAGTTTCTTTGTATTCGGTCAGAGCATGAGTTCTGCACTAAGTGAACTGCAAAGCTGAAAGCACATTTATTATCAAAGTATGTATATATCATACAACTTTGAAATTTGTCTCCTTCCAGGCAGCCATGAAACAAGAATTCCAAAAGAATCCATCAAAAGAAAACAAGAATGTGCAGAGAGAGATAAAAAAAACACAAATTTTGAAAATAATGAAAGCAAGCAACAGCGTTCAGAACGGAAGTGAGTCCATAGACATGAAGCGAGGAGCAGCTGCAGCAGGCCCAGAGCTTCAGCCCGAGTGCGGCAAAGAGTGGAGTAAACGTCGTAGAGATCAGTCTGACCTTCGTCTCCAGTCCCCACACCCTGCCTTTTCAATCCACCCGGCCCAGTTTAAGCCCAATGATCATACAAGCCATCCGTCAATCGAGCAGGTTTGAGGCGAGGCCCACTGTTTGTCCTATTTCTTATGTTCCTGTGTTCTTATTCCCCTGAATAGGGAAGCAAAATACCACTCCTGGTTCTAGTGTGAATACTTCCAAAATACCATTAATGTCCAAAACTGACCACTACAATAAACCAATGCTTTGCCGTTTAGTATTTTAATCCAATGTTTATTTACCATTTTTTTTTGTTGCCAGCTTAAAATGATCCATTGCATCTTTTTGCTTGTCATATTTAAGTAAATCTAAAATCAGCTGCTTACCAATGAAATCAAGAGTTTACCACAGCCAATGATGAAATATTTCTAGGACATTTTCCTTGCTGTGTTTCATATTCACACAACTTCCAGCCTCCACAAGCAGTGTCTCTTCCGCTCCCCCTCCTCCTCTCCCTCTTGGGCTTACCATACCTCATGGCTAGATCAGAGGCCAAAGCAAACTTAAGATAAATAAGTCAAACTATCAGCAGGGGATATTTTCTTTGTCAATAAATAACAGTGCTTCCACAGAAAGCACTCACATACTTTTTAACCACAACTTCCTGTGAACTGGAACAGCATAAGACCCACTGAATTACACAAAACCAAGTTAAAAAAAACTCATTAGTACAATATTCACTTAACATTATCATTAATTTTATATAGCATTTAAAATATAAGCTCCCCTACTAAATTGTTGTGGCCTACTGACTTCAGAAAAGCAGATAAAAGGAATATGGACAAAAATAGGTCTATCGTTAAGTGTTTCCATGTTCTTAGAACTGTTGATTTCTGGTAAATGACTTGGATGGTAAAACAAAAACATGTAAGCTGTAATACAGTGAAGAAATATGACATGTTCATGCTGTATTTCAGAGATTACACTGAACTCTAAACCACCCGAAAATCTCTTGAGTCTACTATTTCTATTGGCAATCCAGCTGATTAAAAATGAAAAAAAACCCCACTCTTTTCAAACTGTTCAGCATGCTCCTCATACTATTATTGATTAGAGAGATTCAGCTTGTTCGGGCATATTCTGGAGTTATGGTAGGCAGTAAACACTAATTTTAACAGCAGTCAGTCTTCTGATCTGAATGTGGATTACAGATGGAATATAAACTGCAGCTCTGTACATTGGACTTTCTGGAGCTGCAGGTTGGGGTCAATTGCAAACAAAGAAACACTCCACTTAGATCTCAGACACAGGCGTATGCATGAATGCAGGCTAGAGTCAGCGGGGATTAACATCCATTTTGGGTGTCTGGAGTGTGGGTGCAAAGAAGGAGGTGTCTGAAAACTACGTATAATTCAAAGGAAGCATTGTAGGTACATTGTAACTGTATTATCGTCCCGCTGTTACCTTTGATCTCTAGTATATGAAAAAATGTCATGTAATATTGGGTAGACCAGGCTTCTTCTTCCAAGAGCATCTCAAACATAATGCCTGCCACTCCTTTTTGCTAAATAAACACTTCAGTGTCTCTTTGTGCACATCACAACACAGCTCTTAACATGAGCTGTTTTACTATTTTGCCCAAATATATCACCAAGATATATTTGGTTTAGTGGAACAGATGATCTTTTAGTTCGCATATTCCCGTGTAGGATATCGAAAATTAAGTTCCTTTTCCTTTTACTGCAACTTTTTGTTCTTTGAAAATTCCTTTCATTTGGAGGGCTTCAAGGATACTTTGACTTAATCACCAATACTTCTACATAATTAATACAAAATTAATTCACTCTGTCAAGAAAGGATGGAGAAGTTTCTGAAAGGTTTTGTAGATTAAAAAGTTCAAGAAATCAGAACAGCTATTTTTATGCTCTCCTAAACCTAGATAAATGAGAGGTCTTCATTAAAATATGCAAAACTCTTACAAAGCTTGAGAGGTAGAAGCAGAGATGTTTTACCTCCTGGCTGAAGCTCATAGAGCCAAGGGCCATGGGTTCAAAATAAGAGGTTGCGCATTAAGGGATGAAATGAGAAGATATTTTGTAACCAAGTGGGTCAATGAATCTTTGGAATTCAGCACTTAACATTTGCTAAGTACGTCCAAGGTGAATGTAAAAAAAACTGTAAATTTTGGATGTTAAGAAAACAATGGATGTGGGTTAATACAGGAAAGCAGTTCTAAGGTGAAGTATCTGGACAGTGAGGGAGGCCCAAAGGGAAAAATGGACTTATTCCAACTTCTATTCTTCAAATGTTTGCAAGACTTTGTATTATTACAAGGTTACTTCAAGATTTGGTGCTTTCTGCTTTACATTAGTTTTTGAGTCTACGCACATATAAAGTTGACAACTGCAAGTATTTAACAGATTTTTAACTACCGCAACCAAGGTGGTGACACAGTCACATGTCAAAACATGCTTCTGTTTGTATTGGAGTTTAGAAACAGACTATTAACCATAAGCTCTAACTATAAACTGGGCACTCTCTGGTACTTTATAATACTTGAGTACAAACTAAACTCATGAGTTTAAAGCAGCAAAAGTCAGTCCAAAGCAGAGTGTAGGATGATTCATGGGGGCAGGTTAATAGGTTACTTGTTACACTGGAATTCAAACCTGTTGAAGGAATTAGGTCACAGTGGATTTAAGTGAACAAGCTCCCTTCTTTATCTTAGCTGTCAAGACTTAGCAGAGATTTTCAGTAATCAGTGCTGACATTTAAAAGATACGCTGCCTGAACGCAAGGCAACACAGGTGGCTCTGCCAAGCATGATTTTCTTCTTATGAACTAAACACCAAATGTTTGGTTTGTAGCTTAAGGCTGTGCACTTAATTTTGCATTGTGTCAGTTAATGTTTTTTTATTCAGAGACACTATGGAAAATACATTAGTTAACTAAGTTCTATTGCCTAACAGTTCAATTCCATACAGCTGTTTTTGTTTTGGGGTGACGCACTTGAAATTCAATTTTATTTCTAGAAAAAAGACAACTCTTACCACTTACGGTTTTTGCAATGCTATGGAAATTTAACCAGGCATTGTTGGTTAAGTTACTCTTGTAGCCTTGACATAAATTCTGTTTTTGGGGCAGATGAGATGAACTTTATCCCCATGTAAAGCTGCTTAATGGAGCTTCATAGGAGAACTTAACCAAGCTACAAATATTGTTGGACTTACTGTGGAGACCTGGTCTTCAAGTGTAGCACTGGATAAGGCTCTCTATCAAACAGGTCCTTTACATAGCCACCATTCTTCCAGCTCTCCCTTCAAAGCCAATTACAATCATGACCTTATCTCCACTGCTTTCATAACCTTCTGAAGCCCAGGCTCAAAAACCTTGACCAATGCACATCACAGTCCCCAATCACCACTCATCAACACTCTGATCCATCTCTTTCCCTTTCTGTCCATCCATGACATCACTACCATGCATCACTTACAATCACTCTCAATCCCTGACCTCTACATCAAAACTCCCTCCCTAACCCCTGATCATTTGTTTGTGTCAGCTTAGATACCACCCTTCCCTCCGCTCCCAATGCTCATCCATTTTACAGATCTCTGACTGGAGCCATAGCCACCACTATCCCAGTGAATAAACTGAGATCCACACTGAGTTGAGGGAAGGATAATGCTACATAAGTAATTTGTGCTGTACTAGTTTTCCCTTTTGAATGTAGGAACACGTGGAGATCAGGCATACTTCTGTTCTTTTCCCTTTTCCTCTGCCATTGAAGGGGAATATAATATCCAAAACACTCATCCCTCATTTCCCGTCTCCCTTTTGTCGATCAAAGTGAAAGTTGGACCTCAGCACTTACTAGACTGTGTGGTTACTGGAGGTATGTTGCCATCCCCACCCCCTTAATTACAACAGGATAATCTCATACAAACATCGAGCATGGAGGTACTGTTTGATGTCAGTACCTCTGGGACTTATCTCAGTCTGTAACCATCCCTCAGAACTTGGTGAGTGCAAAGAACAGAGAACAAATGGCCTGTGCAGAAAACCCCTGCTCTTGCAAAGTCAAGGGGCTGGGCTAGAGAGAATGCAAAGGATCAGAAGGAAGCCACAAAAAATCAGAAGTAAGGAACATGAAATTGAGTAACAACAACTTGTTAATTTTAGGCTGGTTCCAAAAAGACATATAGATGGAATGTTTTAGACTCAGTTCTTACAGAAGTAGTTTACAAGCCTGTACAGGCTGTCCCCAGATAATGAATGGGTTCTGCATTTGCAGATATTCATAAATTGGAAAATATAGAAATCCTCAATATAGTAACTATACTTACATAATGTTTTAAGGAATGGTATCAAAAGCACACAAGACTGATAAGATAGAACAATTACTAAAAGTGAAGATAGAAAACCAGTTCTGTCATTTGTATGAACAAATGCTAGACTCCTGAAATGAATATTATGAAAGTTTATTCATGTGTAGGGGTATCCATAGGTTGGGCATTCATAACCAGGGAATGGCTTGTGGTAATAATTCAGGTAGAAAGGAAAATGAAATTATTTTTCCACCAGACTTCTGATTTAACTTGTGGTTGCATACAGTTAAACATTAAGAGTGCATTGACACATTCGAATGTTTATTATTAAACTAACTTCTGAGGTCTCCTAAGAAAAATGCAGTTTCATAGATTTATTCTCCCAAAGTTTCACACATGCCACAAATAAAATTTCCCAATTTTACACATTCACATGGACTGACATCGCCCTGCTTGTGTGTTCCATTTGATAACAGTTTAAGACTGGTATTAATTTGTGAAGGGAAGTTTTAAATTATATTGATATTTAGAAATTATTGATTGATGGAGACAATCCTGCTTCAGGACAAGACAAAGATTCTGTTCTTCAAAGATAGTGACACAATAGTTTTGTATCCACATTAAGTTTAATGTGAAGTGATTTTGGGATATCTATACAAATGGAAGTCTTCTGTTTCTTCCTTATGGAAAAGCAATTATCTTCCAAATTGGTTTGGGATTACTGTACTTTCTTTTTTATATGCTGTTGGGATAGGATGTATGAGCTGAAACAGACACACCCCTGCAGATGCCAGCTGTGCTTACAATAACTGTGACTCTCATCAAAGCAGACGTGAACATGAAATAGGCCAAAATTATTGGACTCAAAGAAAACTCTGAACATGATGTTCTAATTCTGTAGTTTTAAAGCTTCAATACATTTAGACACCTAACTCCTATCAGTAGTCACATGCAGTTGGGCAAGATTTTCAATTATTAATTCAAGGTGAACTAACATCATAAAACTCCACTAAAAGTAACAAAAACAAAACAGGGTAGACATCAGTGAGTATAAGTAATTAAAACTGCTTCAAAATTACCAAAAAAACCAAGATTTTTTTTGCTGTCTGTAATTTGATAGGGTCCCAGCTCCTGCAGCTGTAAGGAGCTCACACATGAGGCTCTCTAAATGGGAGGCAAGGCATTCTAATAGGAAACAAGCAGGAGAACTGGCCAGCAGCTGCAACTGATGTGGCAAGTTGTCTCTGTATATGTATGTAGCTTATATGCAAAATTCTGCAGACTTTTGAGCCACATTTGATATACACAACACACAGCCGCACAAAAAAAAGCAGGAAATCCCCACATCACAGAATATAAATCAGGATTTGAGATAAAACTGAACTTTGGAGCAAGGTGGAATAATTCCCTTCATACAGGTAATTTCAATCCTTTTCATTCTGGTGTTAGATCATCGACTTCAGATTCAAGCCACATTCAAGGCAACTACAATATTGAATTAAAAGGTATTCATTTCAACCTATCTTAACTTCCAATGACTGCTGCATCTACCGTCAGTTATTCATAACAGTGCATGAACTGCTGAAAAGTACCAAATTCCAAGCCTTCATGACCTGGAGGCTTACTCTTTAAGTATAGTGCATAGTAGGATAACCATAAATTTACTGTTTTATAAGCATATCATTTGGGTAAGCCACACCGTAATGTAATTTAAACTTTGCCTTATCTATTTATACAAAATATGATGCAAGGCAAATCTGACAATCTCTCGATTTAAATAAAATACTTATTCTACATTAATTCTGCTTTTTAAAAACAGTTATCAACTTTATTTCCACTACAGAAAGAGAAAATAAAAACCCCAAACTGGAAAAACCTCTTTGTAGTTAAACTGAATAACCAAAAATATCAGAACTTACGATTTTCAGCAGCTTTGTAAGGATCAGACAACATATTTAATTCCAAATCTGGCAAGCAGTTCCAGTAAATGTTTTATATCCAATTGTTAAATTATCCTCTTCAGCTCCAGACCAGCTATTGCAGTCAAGACTCTCACTCAGTTGAATGAATTCTGCTGTTGTGTTTGAGCACCCCTCCTTAATCCCTCCCTCAGCGACGTGTCCTGCCTCATTTTCCACCTGTAACTTGTTGCTTTGGTTTCATTGGTTCAACACTCCTCTCTTTTATGATTGCTACCACAAGCTCAGTTAATCAGCAGGGTTACTCTACTGGCACCAGTGTGTCTCATTGCTGTTAGTATGTAACCTCCAGCTTCCTACTATGTGACAATATTGAAGCATTTACAACTCCTAAAGGATGAACTTAAGTATTTGAAAATTAAATTTCATGTTATTTTTTTAATACCTGCTTTATATCCAATAATAGGAACTGCACTTTGGTGCTGATAGTAGTACAATTAAGAATACAGTCATCAGAACTGACTAAACATTATGCTGAATGTTCTTCCCCCCCCCCCCCAGTTTCATTTTTTCCTTTTCTCTCTTGAACATTCAGACAGGATTTATTTTTTTAAAATCAGACAAAATGAGCCAGACCTTCTTAGTGCCCTGGGCTATGTAACAACTTGTATTGTTGCTCTAACTTAGATCATCGGGCTTAGCATTGACTAGAAACATGATATTCTCTGAAATTAGAAAAATACAAATTATGATTAAAAAAGGCATGTAGTTTCTTGAAAAAGTTTCAATGACTGCTCTCTTCCAAAATATATTCCTTCTCCTCCCCTCTTCTGACCTCCCACTCTCCCAACCATGTGTAGACTTGTCCTCCCTAACCACTTTTACAAACACCCCATCCTATTCCCACCAGGATCTCTGGCCTCAGTAATCACCTATCCCAGTACCATAGGAACTGGGAGGGGAATCGGTCTAAACGCACACACACTTAAAAGTTCAAGGAATCCAACATTTTTCACCCCTCCACCTCACCCTGGAGCACCAACCCTGAAACTTGGCGGTCACGAACTCCCATCTCTGACTTTACAATTCCCACCTGACCGGCTGAATACTTCCAAGCACATTTCTGCTCTGTGCGAACCGGCTGATCCAAGTTGCTGCGGCAGCTGCTGGGATATTACCCTCCACAGTCCTGGACACAGGAGGGGAAAGCTATGTTCCAGGGTTTCCAGTCCTTAGTGCTAACCAGTGACCCTTACTGGAAAAGATGTGTATGGACTTTGGGTGAAAACAAATCAGGCTATGATTGAAAAGCCCATTGGTACAGTATCACACACACATGAAATGCTCCCTTGGGTGAACACTTGAGGAATATTGGCAAGAGCAAAAGGCAGTACTACAGAACGAAGGCCAGAAATTAAAAGCCTTCCACATGAGTTCACAATTTACTTATTAAACAGTGATTCAACAGAAAACTGAGCTCTTTCAGCGTATGTTTTTAGATACTTTAATCACTTATCATTAACTGATCAGCATGGAATCACTGATTTTTTAAAAATAAAAACACTTCGATATTTAATCCTCTTCATCCTTTTACTCCAAATGTACCTGCACCATTTGTTGCTTGTTTTGCAACTTGAGAGTTTTATTATTTAAGTAACACTGTTAATATAGATTCAAAGATTCAAGATTCAAAGCACATTTATTATCAAAGAATAAGTCATACACCTTGAGATTTGTCTGCTTACAGGCAGCTACAAGGGAAGAAACCTGAATAATCCAATTTTAACAACAGAAGGTCCAACAGCCACTGTGCAGAGTAAGAGAGAGAGAAAAAAAAGCACAATCATGTAAACAATAGAAGCAAACTAAGCCAACAGCATTTAACACGGCTTAAATACGTTGCACCTCGCAATGCCCCAGCATGGCTGATCCCTCGAACCAGCCTTGCCTCCTCACTGTTTGTGGCAATGGTTCACCACAATTTGCTTCAGAAAAGATATTATAAGTAGTGTTTTTAGTTGAATCTCTTGCCTTTTGATCTACCAGTAAGCTGTCGCATGTTTTCAGATGCACTATCTTAAACCGGCAGGTTTTTTTAATGCTTGGTATTATGATATACTTGGTATTACAAAAACCAACCTTCCCTCCAATGACTAATCTAGACTCGCACTGTCCTGAGAAAGTAGCTAGCATGATCAAGGGCCTTTCACAGCTGTTTATTCTCTCTTACCCCTGCCATCAGCTAGAGAACACGTACTACCAGGCTCAAGGACAACTTCTACCTGGCTGTTATAAGACTCTCGGATGGACCTCTTCTATGATAAAAATAAACTCTTGATCTCTCAGTCCATCCCATCATTGCCCTCACACATCATTTGCCTACCTTCACTGCATTTTCTGTTTAACAACAACACCATATTCGGCATTTCTTTCCTTTCATGCTATAGGTTGAGTATCATTTATCCTAAATGCTTGGGTCTGGAACTGAGTCAGATTTCAGATTTATTTGGATTTTAGAATATTTCCTTCCATATACGTAATGAGATACCTTGGGGATGGGACTGGAGTCTAAACACAAAATCCATTTATATTACATATGTGCAGCTGGTGTGAAGCTCACAAAGTGAACAGTCCACAGTGTGATGTGATGGAGCTGGGAATGTTGGAGTTGAATGACCACCCCCGACCGTGTCTATTACTAGGTTCCAGCACTGCGATTGGCTTCATATCCACCATCAATTTCAAACAACTGCCAGATCCACAGCAACTACAAAAGGAGGGGGGTAGTTTTATATAATATTTTAATACTTTTGCACGTGAAACAATTACCTTTAATTTTCAGTTTAACCCGATAGATCTTTGCTTGTTTCATAATCAACATACTGTTATGTGGCATATGTTCACTCCATCACTGACGAATCCACTCTTTCAATGCACATTCAGGATCTTCATTTGTTGCATTATGCAGTGTTTTTCTATTTTTCACTAACTTCTGTTCATTACATATGTGAGGTCACTTCCCAGAACTGTCCGAGGTGTGCAGTGATGTGCACATTGCTTGGGAACCTTCCTAACGCTTTGTGGAATTTTCTGTTTGTGATGTCATGTTATCGCTCAAAAAATTTTGAATTTTAGAGGCTTTCAGATTTTGGATTACTGGATAAGAGGGTGCTCAGCCTGTAGCTTGATGTACTTCTCTATGGAATGAACCATTTGGAAGGCATGCAAAGAAAAGTTTTTCACTGTACATATGACAACAATAAACCATTTAAATCATGTAGTTAAGGAGTAACAGCAGTGAAGATGAATTCCTAGACTTTCAGTAATGCTACCTGTGAATTGTCTCTTGCACCTTTCTGAGCGGGGGTACAAGACTGTTTCAATTTTCCTTCATCCTCTGTATTAAAATCAAAATCAGAATCAGATTTGATGTCACTGGCACATGTGTGAAATTTGTTGTTCTGTGGCATCGGTACAATGCAATACATAATAATTTAAGGAAGAATAAATTATAATAAATATATAACATTAAATTAATGTTAAATTAAACATTAGGGTGCATTAGGAATGCAGGGTGATTTTTTTCTTGAAAATCATAATTTCCCAAAGATGTTGGTGTTTTAGTGTTAAAACTAGGTGGATCCAGAAGCAGCATTTAAAAAAAAATTACATCTCTGCTTGTCACCTCTAGACTTCTGCTAGTTTTTAGCTCCCAGGGACCACCCTAAACGTACTGCCACCCATATTTGGTCTTGCTTTTTTTCTGGACCATTCTTCAAATTCCAAGGTCTTTTAGAACTTAAGAGACAAAGGAAAGATAATTGTGCACGGATTCAGTGTTATAAGTTGGATCTGCAGTGAGTGATTAGGTGGGTGGCCTTTCCAACCTGTTGTATTGTTTTCCTTTTCCTACATGGTATCCCATTTCTAACCTGTGCTGTATACTAAACATCAATTTCCCATGACTCATGTTATGTTGAAACTCAAGGCAGGAAACTTTTCTTGCAGACACACTGCAGGTTCTAAGCTAATTCCTGCTTCTTATTCAAGTGGCATTGAATTTCCCAAGACCTTTAGAAGTACTGCTGAAGAGACTTGTGCTGCCTTGACGACCACCTAGCTATAAAACACCAAGTTAAACTACATTATTATCTATTTCTATTTGCAATCTGCAGGGAACAGTCAATTGGAGATCAATTTAAATTTCTGTGACACCTCAAGTATAACATTTCAGAACAATATTGTAAATAATTCCTGTTCTTTCTTTGCCCACATGCAATCTTTCTCTTGAAAGTCACCTTTTTCTTAAGCGCTGATTATTTCCAGATGTTGATACCGATAAATGAGATTTTTCAGAGTAGTAATTGTAAATTTTAATTTAAGAGGCACAGATATTGTTCCTAAATTGTCCACAATGCTTAAATTGGCAAATCAACCTTTACAACAATCTGTTTATTTAATCCATCCAAAGAAAGTATAATTACACCCCCAGCTGACCTTGGACTGGCTTCAGGAGAATTTAGAAGTTTGAGTTCTGCTTGGAAGGATTGCACCCTTAATATAATCAGAAATCTGCCTTGTTTAATGTAATCATAAATCCACCTTGAAGATGAATACATTTGCCTTGGTCTCCTCTCTTTCATACACAGGGCAGCTTACTCCCCTGCTGGGAAGATAATAGAACATGTGCTAACTATTAAGCAACCTCTAATAGTACACCAGGAGTGAGAACTGCTTCGACAGACTCAATATCCTTTAATTGTTTTATTGAATTAATCACCCTTAACTTTTGATGTGGCTACAGTATTCTGAAAATTATACCATCCAAAATTATTTGAATTTTAAACAAAAAGCATAACTTATTTTATTGTGCGTACCCCTTTAGGTTGAGTTTCATATCCTTAAGGTTTTGATACAGAGTAACCTACGTCAGACTGGTCTCAAGGCTCTCAATACAATTGCGTGATATTTCCCATCTACTAAATCTTATTGATTCCACCTGCAGCCTAATTGCACAGTACAAAGCATCCAACACAGCTTGCTATGGTAATTGTTCTGCCTAAGACCACAAGAAATTGCGGAGTTGTGAACACAGCCCACTACATCACATAAATTGGCCTCCCCTCCATTGGCTCCATCTACATTTCCCACAGCCTCAGGAAAACAGCCAACATATTAAGGACCCCTCCCTCCCTGGTCATTCTCTCTTTTTCCCTCGCCATCAGGCAGAGATACAAAAGCTTGAAATTATTTACTGCCAGGCTGAAAGACAGCTTCTATCCCACTGTTATCAGACTCCTGAATGGACCTTTCATACGCTAAAGATAAAGTCTTGATTTCACAGTCTAGATCTCTATGTCTACCTCCACTGCCCTTTCTCTGCAACCACAATATTATATTCTGCAACACACACAAAATGCTGGAGGAACTCAGCAGGCCAGGCAGCATCTATGGGAACGAGTAAACAGTTGACATTTTGGTCCAAGCCCCTTCATTAGACAGTGAAGGGTCTTGGTTTAAAACACTGACTGTTTATTTCTTGACTGTGTTTCTTAAATTTCTAGCATCTTGAGATTTTCTCTTGTTTATGCTTATATTCTGCATCTTGTTAAATTTTTCACTACCTTGACGTACTTATGTATGGAATGATCTGCCTATTACCAACTGTATCTCTACGACATGACTAAACTAATAACAATTGGCTGTCTTCTAATTACAGTTATGCAATTATGACATCAACTGTACTCAAATTCTTCGCCGAATTATTTACACATAATACCTCTGAGGCAAAAACTAAAAGCTGGCCCTTTATTGCCTACCTATAATAGAATGAAAATAATTCCTGATAATTTGAAGGAATAATTGCCTAGAAATTGGATTGTACCCATTTTTAGCGTATTCAAACATTCAAACTCGTAAGAAATTATGAAATTGGTCAACAGCAAATCTACAATGGTGTTAAGATGTTTCCATACAAAAATACATGTTAAAAAGAAGCACATGGATCTCATCAACGTACCCACATTCAATTGAAGACAGGTGTCGGTACTTTGCTAGACCGCAATCAGAGCAGGGCAGAAACCCATTAAGCCCCATACTCATAGCAGCAAATTACAGTTGAGAGGGAGGGTGCAGAGGAGAGGGAAAACACTCTCAGATTTCAAAAGGGACATTGATGCACTCATAAGGGCACTGTACACCAAGGCAGCAGTCCTGTGTTCTGCTCTTAGACAGGAGTGGGGCCGAGGAAGCAGTGATGGAGGTGCCACAAAAAGAGTGTGGTAGAGGTGGTTCAACTTGAACCTTCCAGGAAGGAGAATACCATAATATCACAAGAAATTTCATGACGAGGTAAGCCACAGACCACAATAAGCTACTGCTCTCTCCCATAAATCACACACACACATACCAACACATACACTGATATTCACGTCATCACTGCCAATTCACGCTTACTCCCTCTCAGCACTACAGCCAGATGTCAAGCCCCCAAAGGGCAGAATAATGCAAAGGTTATTCAATTTTTTAAAATCTTCTCCATTTAAGCTAAGATACCAAGAAATAGGAGGGAGGTTATATACATGACAGGACTTAGGTTTCTTCTTGCTGAATTTTACTCGGACAGCTAATGCACTTGGTTACATTGAAAAGAAATAATAAGATTATCTGAGCTGGCAAAGTGGAAAATTTTAATTTAAAACTTGTCCAATTCAGATATGCAATTTCATAATTGGAAATTGACCATGATTTAAACCCTGTTGGAAAAGGATCAAGATTTCTGTCAATGACTTGCAGAATTTGGATCAAAAGCGCTCTCTGCAGCTGTGAATTCAGAAGAGTTTTATGCCAAGAAGGTGTACAAGCTGTCCGGCATCACCACTGTTCTTCAAATCCTGACAGCACCCAATGCCATTTTTAAGATGAGAGTGGAGGTGTAATTTTTTTAAAATCAAACTGATTTCATCAGGCTAAATAATGAGATTGGAAACTGTGGAGAAATTTGTGTTTTAGCTGCATTGGGACTTCAGCTAGTATTTTGGAGCATCATCTTACTTCAGTAGTCCATTAACTACCATGAAAGATGCACAAAAAATTTAAATACACTAATTTTGTCATGTGCTAACCACAACCTGAATGATAAATTTTAGTATTTTTGGTTGCGGGATTTTATTTTAAACAAAAGGGTTTTTACGAAAGTGAAATATGGATTGATAGTGCTATGGTTTTTTGATAATTCTCCAATTTACAACCTAATTGGGTCTACTATATCAACATCCTGGGCAAGATGTAAAACTGCATCCAGGCGCAGGGCTACGAGCATGATGGAGTGCTTCTTAACTGGCACTGGTACTCCCAGGTGTCCCTTGGGCAAGGACTAGCACCTGTCAGCCTCCCTTACAAGGGTTACGGTGAAGACACAGGCAGCAGGGTGTTGGATGACAGCAATGGTGGGGGAACTCAGCAGGTCAACGGCAATAACGTCAACTGTGCAGGCGGAAGAATGCCATAATGGCATCAACAGCTGGGCAATTTGATCAGTGAGCGACCACTGCGCTGTGAGAAGGACGTGGAGGACCACTCACAGAATCTTTCCTCCAAGACAACCACTTTCACTCTACGATAGGACCAATGAATGACAAAACCCTTTCCGTGGGCAGTGGGACCTGCAGGCTGTATCACGGTAACAATGCTACTGGGGAAGAAGCTGACAGCACTTCAAGTACCTCTGGTCATAATGACGACTCTGGGGGAAATCCTCTTCCAGGAACCCCGGAATCTGACACAACCAGTGCTGGAACGAGACACTCAGACTTAACAAAGATTATATCAATATTGGCACTTGGAATGTTCGCACTCTAGGAAGCACAGGGAAACTTTACCTTCTCATCGCTGAAATCGGCAGAATCGGCTGCGTTATCATTGGAACAACAGAGATCAGATGGTCTGACAGAGGCCATTTTACAACAAAAAACACCTCCACAATGTACTACTCCGGGTCTGAGAAAGGAGGAAGAGCAAGTTTTGCGTTCATCTTGAAGCAAGAAATAGCTAAAGCAGTACCAGGCTACAACCCATTGAATGAACGACTAATCTACATACAATGCAAGCCCTTCCCAATCCCACTTGTTGTCAACTACTCAGCAACTAGCGATGCAGAGGAAGAAGAGCTTGAGGGACACTACAACAACCTGCAAGGCCTTATTGATGATACTTCGAAAACTGATGTTGTGCTCATTTTAGGTGATTTCAATATAAGAATAGGTCAAACATCTCTGAATAAAGAAGTCATGGGAAACAACGGTTTAGGAACACCAAATGAACGGGGGACACAGCTACACACACAAAATGCTGGTGAATGCAGCAGGCCAGGCAGCATCTATAGGAAGAGGTACAGTCAACGTTTCGGGCCGAGACCCTTCGTCAGGACACGGCTAGTTCAGTTCTGTCAAGAAAACCACCTCTGTATAATGAACACAATGTTTGATCAACACCCTTGGCGCAAATACACATGGACAGCTCCTGATGGTAAAACCAGGAACCAGATTGATTATATCCTTACCAACAAAAGATGGAGACCAAATATTCTGAAATGCAGGACATATCTGGGAGCTGACTGTGATACTGATCATCAACTGCTGTTGGCCAAGATGAAGCTCAGCGTTAAGAATGTAAAATGAACAAAACCACCAGTCAGATATGAATTCTCAGACATACCAAACTCTCTCAGCATAGAGGTTTGCAACAGTTTCGAAGCCCTGCTGAACTTAGAAGAAGAGGTCGAACCAGAAGAACTTTGGAACGCAACAAGAGATGCATTGACAACAGCAGCAGAGAAACACATTCCAAAGGACGCAAGCACAAAGCACAGAATGGATCTCTAATGAAACGCTGTATGCAGTAGAAAAGAAGAGATTGTTGAAAGATCAGAAAGGAACAACAAGTAAGGAATACAAGGAGCTGAAGCGTGAAGTACAACGATGCTGCAGGCTTGTCGAAGAGGCATACCTACAACGCATCTGCTCCAACATGGAAAATGAAGCCAACAAAAGCAACAGCAAGAAAGTTTATGCTGCAGTAAAATAACTTACTGACACCTTCACACCAAGAATTGGTGCAATCAAGAATGACGAAGGAAAAATTTGCCAGAAGATGCAGATGTGAGGGAAGGGTGGCTCGAGTACACCAAGACACTCCATGAAAATCACGAGAATGAAAACCGTGACAAAGCCATTGACTGGACAACACTAGAACATGAATCAGAGCCACTACTGTCAGAAGTAGAAAGAGCAATTGAGAAGATTAAAAAGAATAAAGCACCTGGTCCAGACAACATACCAGCAGAACTACTGAAAGCAACAGGCACCTCAATGGCCCACATCTTGCACCGCATTGTCTGTACCATCTGGAAGACTGGCATAAGTCCAACAGACTGGTGCAAATCTGTCTACATTCCAAGAAAGAGGACCTCCTGCAGTGCAGTAATTACAGAACATTTGCATTGATATCACACGCCAGCAAGGTTCTACTCATAATCATCTCTGAGAGACTAAAGAACTACGTAGATAGAGAAATTCCACTCGAACAGGCTGGCTTCAGGAGTGGCCAAGGTACCAGGGACCAGCTCTTCAACATGCGCCTAATAATGGAGAAAATGAGAGAGGTCAATACCCCCCTGTACGTCTGCTTCATAGACTACTCAAAGGTGTTTGGCTGTGTCCAATACACAAAACTGTGGACGACAATGATTCAGCTGGGCGTGGCACCACACCTAGTGGCTCTTCTAGAAACACTGTATGCTACACAATCCTCCAGCCTTTGGACCACATCTGGTGAGATTGAATCATTCTGCAGTGGGAAAGGAGTCCATCAAGGCTGTATCCTTTCTCCACACCTTTTTAACATCTATACTGAGATGATCATAAAACTGGCAATTCCAGACAACGCTGGCATTAAAATAGGAGGAAGAACCATCAGTAACTTGAGATTTGCAGATGACACAGCCCTGCTAGCCACAACAGAAGACCTACAAGCACTACTCAATAGTGTTGCACAAGTCTGCTGAATTTGGATTGCTGACAAATGGCAAAAAGACCAAGGTTATGGTGATAAGCAAAACTGCAACTCAAGCTGACATCTACATCAGAAACGACAAGATCGAACAAGTGTCCCCTTTATATACCTTGGTGCAGAACTAAGTGACATAAATGAATGCAGCAAGGAAATAAGGTGAAGGCTAGTAATGGCACGCACAAGCACTACCAAACTCTGGAACATCTGGAAAGATAGATCTGTGAGCACTGACACCAAGGTACGCCTTCTCAAGAGTCTCGTCTGGCCAGTAACCCTATGGCTGTGAAACATAGACTCTAAAAGCAGCTGATGAAAAGAAATTGACAGCATTTGAGATGTGGACATACAGACGGATCCTCAGGGTATCATACATTGAAAGGAGATCCAACAATTTCATCCTAGAAAGGACTGGCATGAAACCAGTACAGGTCCACAATCCCTGATCCGAAATTCTGAAATCCGAAAAGCTCCGAAAACTGAAGTTTTTTTCATGGAGTGTGGAGCATGTCGTAACAAGGCTTGTTTGGCACGCCAACAGCTGACGTCACACAGGTGTGACGTGGCAGCACTAGCAGAGGCCGCCAGACGTCAGTTGTGGCTCAGCGCTCATACTGGTTACACGTGCATTTGCTGTTCGCTGATATTTTGTGTTCACTTTTGACTTTGTGTTTAATTTCACTATGAAAATGTCAAAAACAGCTGCAGATACCCCCATGGGTAACAATGAGATTATGGCAGTTTGCTCAGTTAAAGAGAGATTGCTTAGATATAAACCTATGTTAATGAGACAGATGACACTTGAAGAAGTCTTTAAAAACGCCGTCTGGCGTAGTGCTGCTTCATGACTTGAGAATCCTGTTCCTGGCTCATCAGGTACTGTACCTGTAGAGTATTTAGCTTAGTTTGAACCTGTATATGTCCTAGAGTATTTACGTTCTACATTTATTCCAATAAGTCAAAAAGAGCGTGGATCGGGAAAACCTGGAAATTCTCTCTCCAGCACTTGTTGTTTGAGCATGTACAGACTTTTTTTCTTGTCATTATTCCCTAAACAATACAGTATAACAACTATTTACATAGCATTTACATTGTATTAGGTATTATAAGCAATCTAGAGATGATTTAAGGTATACGGGAGGATGTGTTTAGATCCGGAGCTCCCCCAGGTCCTAAAGTCCACCTGCTCTGAGAGAGGTTAATTATCAATATAATTATCAATTTTCTGAAATCCGAAAAATTCTGAATTCCGAAATGCAACTGGTCCCAAGGATTTCAGATAAGGGATTGTGGACCTGTACTTCTGGAAACCATTATCCAAAGGAAACTTTGCTATTTTGGACACATCTCAAGAACTGATGACACACTGGAACGCACTGTGCTTGAAGGCAGGGTAGCAGGAAGCCGCTCCCGAGGCAGACAGAGGACAACCTGGATCGACAACATCAAGGAGTGGACAGCCTCACCGCCAGAGATCCAACAGGTTTGACTGCCGACAGATCGCAGTGGAAGTAAGTGGTGGCCGAGGCTCTGGCAGAGTATGGCACATGATGATGATGTTATCAATTTATTGCATTCTAGATCATGTCAAAAAAAATAGCCATCTCTTTTCTGCTTTTCACCATCATTGCAAGAATCAACCTGATCTTCAATACAAAATCTTTCCCATTTATCTCCAAACATGGGGTAAGTTTCCACATACCCAGCTGCGCATTAAGACCAACATTCATGGCACTTTTTTTTTACCTTTGCTCATTGGACTTCCTTTCCAACATTCAGGTTTGATGTAAAACATTATTCCCTTCAACTAAATACTTGAAGACCCAACTCTTTATCCAACATTGGACTCCAGCTAGGACTTCATTCCTCTTTATAGAAAATCTATGTTCTATACTTTATATCTCAATGTCTTCTAATTTTTGACAACTTTTCCAAATAAAGTAGCTCCATCTTATTTACCATAACAAATTAGCCTCCTCTCAAGAGGCCCTCTTGACACATCTTTCTATTCAGGCCAATAGGCATCCATTAGTCTCGTGAGAACATTGATTTGTGCCTTGGAAGGTTTCCAGGGTGCAGGCCTGGGCAAGGTTGTATGGAAGACCGGCAGTTGCCCATGCTGCAAGTCTCCCCTCTCCACGCCACTGATGTTGCCCAAGGGAAGGGCACTAGGGCCGATACAGCTTGGCACCAGTATTGTCGCAGAGCAATGTGTGGTTTAGTGCCTTGCTCAAGGACACAACACGCTGCCTCAGCTGAGGCTCGAACTAGCAACCTTCAGATCACTAGACTGACGCCTTGGCCACGTGCCAACACTATTCCGGTCAGGCAGTCAGCATAATCTAAGACCCTACCCACCCTGGACACTCTCTCTTCTCCCCCTTCCCACTGGGCAGAAGATACAAAAGCCTGAAAGCTCATACCACCAGGCTCAAGGGCAGCTTCTATCCTATCATTATAAAACTATTGATCAGACCTCTTGTATGATAAGATGTAGTCTTGGCATCATAAGCCACCTTATCATGGTCTTACATCTTATTGTCAGCCTTTCTGTTCCTTCTCCGTAGTCTGCATTCAGATATTGCTTTTATCTGACACCACCTCCATGTATTGATATAATGAAATGATCTGTACAGCTGGCATGCAAAATAAAGTTTTTCACTGTGCACCAGTACTTGTAACAACAGTAAACCAATTTACCAAATTTGACAATAAAAAGGCCCCTCATTGTGTTATGCTCCTCAATTATGTTTCCCCTCAGCCTCTTCAGATGCACAGGAAATAAGTATCAGCCGCTTTCTTTGGCCAAACACTTTCTGATAAAATCTTGGCATTCAGTGTCGTTCTGAGTTGATATTTCAACCTCTGAACAACTTGAGGATTTTTATTTAATTGTATTACTTTATTTATTTAGAGATACAGTGTGGAACAGGCCCTTCCGGCCCAATGCGTAACAACGTCCAGCAACCCACCTATTTAACCCTAGACTAATCACAGGACAATTTACAATGACCAATTAACCTACCAACTGGTATATCTTTAGACTACAGGTGGAAACCAGAGCACACAGGAAGAACGTACAAACCTTCTTACAGAGTTTGCTGGAATTTAAGTTTGAACTCTGACACCTTGAGCTATAAACGCGCCGTGCTAACCTCCAGGCTACCGTATGCACCCTACACTATGCTACGCGAACACCATCATCTCACTGTTTCAAAGGGCAGTAAACCTGCCAATGATAAACACTGAGCACATGCCTGCAAAAACTGCTTCAAAATGACAGCTGAACAGATCATGAGGAGGTGGTGAAGGAAGATATGGTTTAAGCAGAAGGACTTTACTGAACAAGTGGACAGGAAAATACAATTATTTCTGACCATGTAAGTTTTGCCACTCAATAACTTCATAGGCTGGTTATGCTGCACCCTGTAATGTTCATCAGTAATAGTTGGATTTATCATTGATGAATGCCAGGAAAATTACACTGGAGTCTTAAGACATTCACTGGAGTCCCAGTACATTACAGTACCCGGTATATAGAAAAGTACAGCACAGGAACAAGCTCCTCATCCCACAATATTATGCCAAGCTTATTGAACTGGTAATTAAATACCCGATCAAACTAATCCCTTCTGTCTCTACAATCTCCATAACCACCCATTCTCCACACATTCAGTTCCTATCAAAGACACTCTATCATATTTGTTGTAATGAGACTGCTGCCTATCTTGAGCAGAAATGCTGACGCAAACCAAGTCTAGACCTGGTCTAAACCCAGGTGGAGGACCTTGAGTAGGCAAAGGACGGGAATCAATGGAACGTCTAACTTTTAACTTGTACATGCTGAAAAACAGCCCTGTCAAAACTTGTTGCTCGGATAGAGTCACGGAAAATTAGCAGAGTTCCTGGCAGTTCTTGTAACTAAACTAACTGACATCTGCCTGTTCCTGCAATGTTTCCTTTAATACGTGTGGCACTAAAAACAAACCTCATCTCATCTTTGCCTGTACAGGCATGTCACTGTCTTCCCAATGCCAACAAGTAATACTGTGGCATAGGATTCTAAAATAAATAGCCTTTGCTTCCAGGTTCTCAGTGATTGCCTTTTATTCTGTAACAGATGGTCATGCTCTCTTCTCGCTGCTGCCATCAGGAAGAAGGTACAGAAGTCTCGGGATTTACACCAACAGGTTTCGGGAGCAGTCCATGCCTCCTCAACCATCAGGCTCTTGAACCTCAGGGGTGTGTGCTTAGCCCACTGCTCTACTTTCTATATACACATGACTGTGAGGCTAGGCATAGCTCAAATACCACCTATAGATTTGCTGACGATACAACCATTGTTGGTAGAATCTCAGGTGGTGACAATAGGGTGTACAGGAGTGAGATATACCAACTAGTGGAATGGTGCCGCAGCAACAACCTGGCATTCAACGTCAGTAAGACGAAAGAGCTGATTGTGGACTTCAGGAATGGGAAGACGAAGGAACACATACCAATCCTCATAGAGGGATCAGAAGTGGAGAAAGTGAGCAATTTCAAGTTTCTGGGTGTCAAGATCTCTGAGGATCTAACCTGGTCCCAACATATTGATGCAGTTATAAAGAAGACAAAACAGCGGTTATACTTCATTAGGAATTTGAAGAGATTTGGCATGTCAACAAATACACTCAAAAACTTCTATAGATGTACCGTGGAGAGCATTCTGACAGGCTGCATCACTGTCTGGTATGGAGGGGCTACTGCACAGGACCGAAAGAAACTGCAGAAGGTTGTAAATCTAGTCAACTCCATCTTAGGTACCAGCCTACAAAGTACCCAGGACATCTTCAAGGAGCGGTGTCTCAGAAAGGAAGCATCCATTATTAAGGACCTCCAGCCCCCAGGGCATGGCCTTTTCTCACTGTTACTATCAGGTGGGAGGTACAGAAGCCTGAAGGCATACACTCAGCGATTCAGGAACAGCTTCTTCCCCTCTGCCATCCGATTCCTAAATGAACATTGAACCCTTGGACACCACTACACTTTTTTAATATACAGTATTTCTGTTTTTTGCATGTTTTTTAATCTATTCAATATACATATACTGTAATTGACTTATTTATTATTATTATTTTCATTTATTTATTTTTTTCTTCTATATTATGTACTGCATTGAACTGCTGCTGCTAAGTTAAGAAATTTCACATCATGTGCGGACGATAATAAACCTGTTTCTGATTCTGAACTTCACTTGCCCCGTCATTGAAATGTTCCCACAACCTATTGACTCACTTTCAAGGACTCTTCAGCTCATGTTCTCAATATTTATTGCTTATTTATTTATTATTATTATTTTTCTTTTTGTTGTTGTACAGTTTGTTGTTTTTTGCACACCTGTTTACCACCAAGTTGTTGTGCTCTTTCACTGATCCTATTATGGTTATTATTCTATTATGGATTTATTGAGTATGCCCACAAGAAAGAAAATAAATCTCAGGGTTGTATATGGTGACATATATGTACTTCGATAATAAATTTATCTTGTACTTTGAACTTTTGAACTTTGAATCAATGCCTTTGTAGAAGTATCTCGTTGAATACTATACTCGTGTCTTGAAATTGGAAATAACGAGTATGTAACCTGGAAAGCACTAAAACCCTTGCCAAAAATAGTTTGCAATTTTCATACATGAAAAGTTATTTTAATTAATAAACACAAGAGATTCTGCAGACATAGGAATTCCAGAGTAACATATAAAAGTGCTGGAGAAACTTAGCAGGTCAAGCAGCATCTATGGAGATGAATAAACAGTCAACGTTTTGGGCCAAGACCCTTCATCAGGAGTGGAAAATAAGAGGGGAAGGGGATGGAGTACAAGCTAGAAGGTGATAGATGAAGCCAGGTAGATTGGGGGGGGGGGTGGTGGTGGCTGAATTAAGAAGCAGGGACGTGAGAGGTGGAAAAGGTAATGGACTTGAGAAGGAGGAATCTGAAAGAAGAGGAGAATGGACCATGGGAGAAAGGGGAGGAGAAGGGGCACCAGATGAAGAGAAAAGAAGAGGTAATTTACATCTGGCTATCGCTCACCTGTGTTGATGATTGAGGAGGTGATGCTGTCACTAATCCTCACTGACTGAAAGTCGGGTATCCATTTACAGAAGGAGGTGTAAATGACTGGGTAATGTAGCTTGGTGAGCTTGGATAGGGTGATTGTGTTGAATGCTGAGCTATAGTCAATGAGTTCCTTTTATCACAATGGTCCAGAGCAGAATAAAAAGCCAGAGAAATTGCATCTGCTTTTGACCTATTGTGGTAGTAGGTAAATTGACGTGGATCCAAGTAACTTCTAAGGCAGGAGATGATTTGCACCATAATCAACCCCTCAAAGCACTTCATTACAGCTGATGTAAGCACTACTAGATATTACTCTTTGAGGCAGATCACGACACTTGGACATCAGTACAATAGATGCCAATAGAACTTCTACAGTTCTGGAGCCTTTGCCTTTATAAGGGAAAAAATGAGCTTAGCAACTCGACTCAGGATTGAAAAGAGGCAAGGAGGGCTGTGAATGCCTTATTCAGGGATGGGACCCTTGTAGCTCAAAGTAAAAGTACATATAACGCCCCATATGCTATCCTAAGATTCATTTTCTTGCAAGCATGCACAGTAGATACAAAGAAACACAATAAAATAAGTGAAAAAAATGCACGCCAAGACAGACAGACAGTGACATTGTGGACATTTTGCCAATGACATACTTATGGGCATCTTTGGATTAGTTCATCCAGGAATCCATTACTATATTCAGATAGGTACAAGTGGAGTCTACAAAATGCAGTCTCAGTAGCCAGCCAAATGTGTGAGAAGTGACAGAACAGGAGGAGGAAGATGCATGCCAGATGAAGACAGACAAGAAGTACAGTAACACATTATGATCACCCTCTTAGACACCAGCAAGGAGAATGTTAGTGTGCTACCTTTACTACAAACTAGTAGATACAAAAGACAGTTTGAATTCTTTAATTGAATTACCATCCCTTATTTCAACTTAGTGCATACATGGATTTAGGACTATTAAAGAACACATCTTAGTTCTACATTTCTCCATTGTTGAATGAGCCACTAAAAATCTTGATCTCGGCTCATAGGTGATGGCACTTCAGCAAGGAATTAAGCAACTCTTGGTGCCAAATGCTGTGGTCTATGAATTATTAGTACCATTAGGTAAGAGTAAAGTGGGGAAAAGTTTTTTATTAGAGAAGCTTCAAAAGTATTCATTGGGATGCTTTGTGCTTCATACACACAGACCCAACTTGGAGTATTGTCAACAGTTTTGGGCCCCTTATCTCAGAAAGGATGTATTGTTATTGGAGAGAGTCCAGAAGAGGTTCACGAGGATGCTTCTGGAAATGAAGGGACATATGAGGAGCATTTGGCAGCTTTGGGCCTGTACTCACTGGAATTTAGAAGAACGTGGGGGGATCTCATTGAAACCTACCAAATGTTGAAAGGACTAGATAAGGTGGATGTGGAGAGGATGTTCCCTCTGGTGGGGATATCCAGAACTAGAGGGCACAGCCTCAAAACTGAGGGGCGGCCTTTTAGAACAGAGGTAAGGAGGAATTTTTTTAGCCAAAGAGTGGCGAATCTGTGGAATGCTCTGCCACAAACTGCAGTGGAGGCCAAGTCTGTGGGTAGACTTAAGGCAGAAATTGATAGATTCCTGATTGATCGGGGCATCATGGGAGATGGTGAGAGGGCAGGTGTATGGGGTTGAATGGGATCCAAGATTAGCCATGATGAGATGGCAGAGCAGATTTGATGGGCTGAATCGTCTAATTCTGCTCCTATGTATTATGGTCTAAAAATCAGTGTATTACTGCTCTATAAATGTCTTGGATGTTTTTCTTGCGATCACAAGACCCCATTGGACATTGGTAACTATAAGTTCAGTTCACTGGTTTATTGTCGAAACTGACGTTGGAGCTGCAAGGCCTCAGTTGTAGCAAGGAACAGATCTCACACCGCAGTGTCACCTGTTGCAGCCGCCAGGAGGGGAGATGCCAGAGGCGGCATGGCACAGCATGCAAGTTGAACTGAGGACAGGGCCTCCTGTCGGTACTGCCCTCCAGTGTTCGCTTGGTGGAAGGCAAGGTGGATCCTGTGCGTGTGTATGTGTGTGTGTGTTCTCCTCGGTGGAAGACAAGGTGGGTCGAGCGTGTGTATGTGTATGTTCGCTTGGTGGAAGACAAGGTGGATTGTGTGTGTGTGTGTGTGTGTGTGTGTTCTCCTCGGTGGAAGACAAGGTGGATTTGTGCGTGTGTATGTGTGTGTTCGCTCGGTGGAAGGCAAGGTGGATTGTGTGTGTGTGCGTGCGTGTGCGTGTGCGTGTGTGTGTGTTCTCCTCGGTGGAAGACAAGGTGGATTTGTGTGTGTGTATGTGTGTGTTCGCTCGGTGGAAGGCAAGGTGGATTGTGTGTGTGTGCGTGCGTGTGCGTGTGCGTGTGTGTGTGTTCTCCTCTGTGGAAGACAAGGTGGATTTGTGCGTGTGTATGTGTGTGTTCGCTCGGTGGAAGGCAAGGTGGATTGTGTGTGTGTGCGTGTGTGTGTGTGTGTGTGTGTTCTCCTCGATGGACTTCTGAAGGCTTGTTCTTGCCAACAGTGGGACTTGGGCTGTATTACACTTTTTGTGTGACTGTATGTTTACTGCCATCTTATATGTGCCATGTGCTGCAAATGACTGTTGATCAGACACAGCACCTTGGCCCCAGAATAAGTGTTTCATTTGGCTGTGTTCATGTATGGTTAAATGACAATTAAACTTGAACTTGAACCTTTACTCCATAAAATGGGAAATTCTTGGTAAAATCCTAACCCTTAGACTTAATAAAAGATTAAGAGCTTTAAAGTATGGGGAACTTATTTTGAGATATTCTCATATATAGTAATTTAGTTTTGAAATAAGAAGGTTAATTGTCACCATTACCAAATAATCAAGTTCGATGTCTTGCATTAAAGATTTATTTCCCTTCACATACACCATGTGGTCAAAGTGAAATGCATATTCCTGGCCAAATTCACAGCCAAATACAGAAAATTAAATAATTTTAATGCAACTATTGAAAAGTTTACTTGTGTTTATTATTTCAATTTCTGTGGTCCATTAAAATCAAAATGCAAACAGTGCTTTAGAAATTAAATAAAAATAAAATAATATAGTCTGTGACATTCTCTATTCTGTGAATGGATAGGCTTTGTCGACAGTTTCAAACTATTTGACACTGCATTGCTAGTCAGGATACGGCTTGCAGATGGCCTTTCCTGTAAACCTTGGGTGTTGTTATATCTGCATTGCCTTCTGTTTCCTTTTCATGCTGTACTCACATCCATTTGGCAGCAGAGCATCTAAATCGCCAGTTTGAAAGGAACTGCATCCCAAGGTCTTGGCCTTAATCCGAAGCTTCGAAACTCATTCATAGCAAACCTTTATATTAAACTTTTCTGGGGTCAAAAAGGATAAGTTCTGTAATAAGCTAGTGTAACTCTAAGAATACAGAGACTTTTCTATGTTATTAAATCTGATTAAGATTGAAATCATTATTAAGGTTTTGAATTTTAATCACTCTTCAAATATAGGCACACTCAAAAATTCATCAAGCTAGTCGACTAAAAAGTTCTCAGCTACAGGTGATTGTATGTGTCGGAATACATTGACAATTCTAACTCAAGCAACAAGTGAGCAATGACATGGAGTGTGGGGATTTTCATTAATTATTGATCAAGTACCTTTTAGTGTGGAGCTGGAATTGGGTATCATGTCTGTAGAGTGGGCTGGGACATGAAAACTGGAGGTTTGCAGCTGTTGGTGGAATTGAAACAGAGCAGGATTTGGTTAGGAAGAAATAGCACCAATCTCCACAGGAGGCCATTTGGCCTATTTTTCTTTCACTGGCTCTTTGAAAGGGCATTCTGATACATCTTTCTCATTTGCCACATTGCTGAAAAAGTTTCCTTCTACATTTAAGAATCCACGGAAACAAAATAATTTACAATAGCAGAATGAGAAAAGGAACAATAGAGACAGACAGAGTGAGTGAGTGAGTGAGAAGGAATGGGAGAAAATACAAGAGGAAGAAGTTTCTTTCTACAGAAAATTCTCTGAGCAGGAGTAAGGCGTTGTGTTGGGGATTGGGTGCTGGATTTGGAAGAATGGGAATTTGAATTGTTCACTGACACTCAGTTGCAATGTTATGCCAGATAAGTCTGAGGAGAATTTATTCAGTAAGATTGCATTTTCAATTATGCTACAGAGTCTGAGCTCTTCTGGTCTCAGCATCCATCAGATAGCCCCTGGGCCACAATTAAGCAGTTCCAAAATTCATGCTACTTGCTTGTTCATCTTTGGAAGGAAAAATCATAGGAGCCAAATTCAGGACATAAGTCAGAGCTACTGGAGCTACACGATTAAAAAAACATCGAGGGACGCCTGTCACATGAGCTCCTCAAGACCTTCTCTTTTCAAAGTGGGACAAGCTTGAGTAATTTCAAAGTGTAAACCAGAGTGAGAACCAATATTTCAACTGTTTAATGGACTCACGTGTTATACAATTAACATAAACAATATTCTGCACTTGGATATTTTACTTACAAAATTTCCAAGAATTATTATCAAACCTTTTTCATAACATGGTTCCATTCATGGAATAAACATTGCCAAAGGTTACGGAGAGTTACACTTGCAATTATGCATTTCTTTTTGTGTCTCCCCTTCACCATATGTCCCTTTCTCCACTTGCACTTACAGCACAAGTTTACACTGCATGCACTATATAACATGCACTTTGCAAGAGTTGAGGAGTTTAGAATCTAGTGAGTTGATTTTTAATTTGTAAAGCACCTTAACAGCACTAACACAGTCAATGCTGCACCTACCAGTGGAAATCAACCCTAATATTCTACAATGCTGATTATGTTAGTTTAATTTCTCACAGTTCAGTTGAAGCAATTATGTTAGGTTACTTTTATTCTTGTTAATTCCCACAGTTAATTATTCACTGCCTTTCCACAAAATAAATGTGAATAAATGGCAGAACTGCCAAAAGGCTGATTTAACCTGGGCACGCTATTCAAGACCTTTGTGTTTAATGAAGGCAGTGAATTGTTCTCTGAGTGAGATGGATTATTATTGACTTCACAGGGTTTCCCTACTCATTTGAAGCAGACTGGTTTTATATTTGGAATATATCCACACAGTGCAATGAATTTACCTTTGTAAACAAAGAAATCCTAATTAGCTATGTTCTTTCAAAAGTCATGATAACGGAATAAATTACAGTTTATCCTTTGAAGTCAAATTGCACTCAGTTTGCACTGAAATGAGAAAGATAATGAAAACTCTTTTAAACTAACATCCGGAGAATTGTTACACAGAACTTTACAATTCCAAATCTATTTGTATCTGGAATAGCAGAACTATACTTTTTTCCTAATCCCTTTACAGCAGTAGTGGTAACAATTCACGTAACATAGGAAGAAAGACTTCCTTTGGAAAAATGATTCAAGCCAACTAGATGTCTCTGTGGGAACCCATATAATATTCCAGAGGTAATTGTATTAGATAATTCTAGCACTCTGCTGTAAGTATATACAATTAATCAAAAATATGGTTATCTATATTCTGCATCAGTTTGATGAACTTACCCTTTTGCACCTAAACTGAAGTCAAAGGACATTTAAGAACCAGGGGGCCCCTGTTCTGAACTTACATTTTCCCCAAAAGTGGATTTTATACCCCTTGGCTTCTAGAATGAAACTTAAATAAAATCAATCTACCCTTTCAATATTGCCCAATAAAATGGTTCCCACTTCCTCTGTATCTCTTGGTTGTTTTGGTTAATGCCTTCCATCATTCCCTGATATTCATAACTATTCAATACACAGAGGGTGGGGAGATCCTTCAATCCTTTAGCTCAGTCGGCTCAGATTCTTATAGAGAATGAAAGTTCTCAATATCAGCAACATGGGGATAGTGCAAGACAATAGACCAGTGAAAGATCAGCTATGATCTTGATGGTTGGTGTGGTAGGATTAAAGGGCGAGGTGACCTATTCTGGTTCCTGAATTTTAGCTTCTTATATATTGTTGAATCCAAGAATTGAATAGTTACCAACAAAATTAATATACACTGCAGTTATATTATTTGTTGCTTTTGACAGAAGATTGTATCAGGAAATTTCACACTATCCATCAACTGTCACAGAAACTTGTAAGAGAAAGCTTGGTTGAAGAAAAAGATCATCTCCACTCACAGGCCAGTTAGGTGCTGCTTGTAGTCACTCACACCACCTGTTCTTCCACAACATCCAATAAAATAAATCGGAAACCATTTCAATGAAAATAATTAAATATCAGATTAATTAATAAAGGAATCCTGTAAAAAAATATGAAGCTTAATTTTTGTCTTTTCTTCACAAGGTGCAAAACTGCTTACTATCCATTCAGCTTAATCTAAAGCTGCACTCAAACTATGTTCTTCATGGCAGTATGTCTCACTGTTCACAACTCACCAAGCGGCTTGCGTTTCGGGATCTCCAGGAGCGGCTTGGAAGACATGCGCCCTCAGGGTACGGCCCTGTGGACGACACGATTCCTCACTGACTGAAAGGTCACGGGAGATCGAAACATCGAGACGGGGGGGGGCGCAGCTGTCCGAGACCTCTGAACTCGACAATTGCGCTCTTTCGCTCTCGCTCTTTTGTGATGGCGGGAAAGAGTCTGCAGATTGTGGGAACTTGAAATAAGCAATGCTGTAGACTGCAACATCGAGACAGAGAGCTGTTAGCATCCCCTCTCACTGTGGCAGGAACGCTATCTCTCTCACTCTCCCTCGTTAATTAGAGAGAGGGCCTGTTGAGATGTCAAAGTGTTGGGATGGACAGTAATTTTTGATAGTCTACAGATCATAGTCTCTTGGGGCTTGCTGTTGCTTGCTGGGTGGTTGGGGGGCTGTTGCTTTTTACTGGGACAAGTTGGGGGAGAGGGGAAAATTGATGCTTTGCTGCTGCTTGTGTGTGGGGAGGGGCACTTTGGGGCTCTAACATTTTTCTGTCATTTGTTGTTTGGGTTTTCTTTCTCTCTGTTTCGTGGATGTCTGTGAACAGTAAGGATTTCAGGTTGTATACTGTATACATTCTCTGACATTAAATTGAACCATTTGCTAAACTGCTGAACCGTTGAGTAGGCCTCTGTGTGAAGGAGCCTGGTTGTGGCCTGAACAGTGAAGCCCCAAGCAATGCAGGGGCTCACTGGCCATTGGTCCCACGGAATGCTTAGACAGCTGGTAAAACCATGACCCCAAACCGCAGCACTCTGCACTGTGAAGCTCACAACAAGCTACTTAAACGTTGTAAGCTACTCTGACAGTCACAAACATTTGAAAATATCCAAGAGCTGCTAAAATTAAACAAGCAACACACATCAAAGTTGCTGGTGAACGCAGCAGGCCAGGCAGCATCTCTAGGAAGAGGTACAGTGTTCACCAGCAATTTTGATGTGTGTTGCTTGAATTTCCAGCATCTGCAGAATTCCTCGTGTTTGCGTAAAATTAAACAAAGTAGTTTAAACAATG
The DNA here is from genome assembly GCF_963921235.1 of Mobula hypostoma. NCBI lineage: Eukaryota > Metazoa > Chordata > Chondrichthyes > Myliobatiformes > Myliobatidae > Mobula > Mobula hypostoma. The sequence continues at coordinate 62,842,273 of NC_086103.1, read as the reverse complement.
TTTAAAATATTAATAGAACTACACCTAACACGTTAGCCAACCCTTAATACAATTAAGTGTATTCAATTAGAAATATAAATTACTTATAACTTTCCCTTCTCCCTTGCATATATTTTTCTTCATTGAAATGAGTAGAGTCCATATAAGTGTGTGAATGCTTATGGGGAATGGGTCACAGTTACCTAGAGTGAAATAGTCTCACAATATACAGTCACTAAGTTATCAGAATCAGATTTAACGTCACCGGTCTATGTTGCGAAGTTTATTGCTTTGTGGCAGCAGTACATTGCAATAATAAAAATAAATATATATAAAAATAAATTAATAAGTAGTGCAAAAAGAGCGGGAAAAATACTGAGGAAATGTCCATGGGTTCATTGTCCATTCTGAATCACTGGGTGTTGAGTAGCTTTCGTTGGAAAGTGATCAGGAACAGATGCATGACAGCTCTTTGCTTCCTGTTACACAATGACATAGAAGAAATAATTTTCCAGAATTTTCTTCCACGTCTCAAATGAAATGATCGTACCTGGGTACTTGGTCAATGAAGTATAGACTAAGATGAACTACTATGTGAACAACAGAGTCAGATAATGCTGTCTTTTCCACATGACCAAATAATCGGCTGACTGGACTTCAACTGGCTTCACAGCTTTAATCCTGCTGAAGGGCCTCACCCCGAAACGTTAACTGTACTCTTTTCCACAGATACTGGCCGGCCTGCTGAGTTCCTCCAGCATTTTGTGTGCGTCGCTTGGATTTCTAGCATCTGCAGATTTTCTCTTGCTTGTGATTGGACTATAATACGATGTCAGATTTTTTTCGCCTCTACATGCAAAGTACAGAAGTGATTTTGCTGTCCTGAAGTGGAGCACTAAATTACTGGATTAACAATTGTGCAGATCAAATTTCTAACTTTTGTCCTGAGTGCAGCTTTGTTTTGCTCAACCAATTCCTAAAGTGTAACCTCAACATACAACCATATATAGAAGCACAATAAACCTCTTCTACTTTGAAAGCATCACTTTCTGCAATATCCTTCCTGTACCAAAATAAAAACATCACAAATTGCATCAATATCAAAGTGTTTTGCTTGCTTGAGGAAACAACTGGAAGTGCAAAGTTATTTTTGAAATGTACTGTTTTTCATATTTGTATTTGATGGAGGAAAACCCAAGCTACTTCCACTTTCCTTTTTATTCCACATACACGTTCTGGGAATCAAAACTTTTCTTGACATGCACATGGTCCAGTCATGCAATAGTGACACACAATAAAAAGTTTCCATTCTGAAGGCAATATCATACCTTTGAATATTTGCTGGAAGTTCATGATGACTGAAAAACATCAGACCGATAATCAGGTTTACAGTAAGTAACCATCACCTAGACCGGTTATTGATGCTAAACTCATGAGCTGTACTGATTGGAGATTCACCTATATTTTCCAATTGATTCAGGATTATTATAAACACCAATGCTCCACAGGGTTGCTTTCTCAGGTCCCTACTTCACACCCTGTACACTCATGACTGTGTGGCTAAATTTTGCTCTACCTCCATCTACAAGTTTGGAGATGATAGCACCATAGTGGGTCATATTCCAAATACCGATGAGCCAGATTACAGAAAGAGATATAGAACTGATTAACGTGGTATCATGACAACAGGAATTGGTGTCATTTCATCAATGCCAGCAAAAGAGCTGGCCATTGACTTTAAGAAGGGAAGCAGTGCACATGCTGTTGTTTGTTTCAATGGTGTTGAGGCTGAGAGCTTCAGGTTCCTTCACCAAGAGGTTGTCCTGGTCCAACCACACAGATGCCACAGCCAAGAAAGCTCACCAATACCTCTCCTTCCTCAAGAGACTAAAGAAATTTGGCATGCTCCCATCAATATTTACCAATTTTATCAATGCACCATACAAACCATCCTATCTGATGTAAAATGGTGCGATATATTAAATTTAAAGCATCCGTTAGTCTTGCCAGACCATGGATCTGCACCTGGAAAGTCTTCACTCTCCAGGGCGCAGGCCTGGGCAAGGTTGTATGGAAGACCAGCAGTTGCCCTTGCTGCAAGTCTCCCCTCTCCATGACACCATTGTTGTCCAAGGAAAGGGCATTAGGACCCATACAGCTTGGCACCAGGGTCGTCGCAGAGCAATGTGTGATTAAGTGCCTTGTTCAAGGACACAACACGTTGCCTCGGCTGGGGCTCGAACTCCTGACCTTCAGGTCGCTAGTCCAATGCCTTAACCACTTGGCCACGTGATATAACAACCGCTCAATTTGCTTGGAATTTACATTGCTCTGCATGCGATTGCAAGAAACTGCTGAGAGTTGTAGAAACAGTTCAACACATCACAGAAACCAGCTTCCCCTCCATGGATTCTGTCTACCTTTCTCACTGTCTCAATAAAGCAGCCAGAATAATCACACCACACGCACACACTCTGCACATTTTCTCTTCTTTTTGATTTGGTGGAAGATACAAAAGCCTAAATGCACATGTCACCAGGCTCAAGGACAGCTCCATCCCCTCTAACAATACTATTAAGTGGCTTCCTAGAATGATAAAATGGATTCCTCACCTCACAATCTACCTCATTCTGATCTACCTCATTGTTTACCTATATAGCACTTTCTCTGAAGCTGTTACTTAATTCTGCATTATTAATCTTTTACCTTGTTCTACCTTAATGCATTGTATAATGACGATTTGTTATGAACAAGCTTTTCACTCATGACACTAATAAAATAATTCCAACTTCAACTTTAAGAACAATACTAGTTAAGCTCATTCATTATGTCTTAAGATTTTAATACCATAGTATTTAATAACTTTTTGGTTCAGTTATTTTCAAAAGAATAAAATTTCCAATATCAAAACAAGAAATGTAGGGATTGTTTTGAAATGCAAAACCTAAGTTCATGCAGATGACAGACAAGGCCTGACTTCCCTAATATTAATCCCTCATATTTAAGTCATTTGGTGGATTAGTTACTTCTCATCTCTTAACCTAGAGTGAAGTTATTCCTCTAGCTCTGTCTTCTGCAACCCCCTTTTCTGTAATATCACCACTGATATCAAGCAGTAGTGGATCAAGGCAACTGAACTCTCTGTGTTGTCTAGAAGACATTTTGCCACCCATCCAAGAGGCTGTTGCAGTTCTGATCCATAGTGGGCAGTTTTCCAGCTTATAAACTCTGAGTTGTTTAAAGGTATAGCAATTACCTGACAGTCAGTACGAGTTGCAAAGGTAATGGGAGGGTCATTAATCTTATCTTTGCATGAATGGAGATGTGAACTGTTGTGGAGACGCTGGGGTAGAGATGTTAGGACTGCATTGTAAGTAGCTGAAAAGTGGTGTGGTACCCCACTTCCTCTGTTCGGGGATGGGTTTTCAAGTTTGACAAAGATGTCTTCTTTAACCCCTCTTGACGTAGATGATTGAGAACCTTCATAGATATCACCACTGATAGCCATATTTTCACCTATCCACGTCCCCTATGATTCAGAAATTACTGAGTGAACAGCAACACCAGTTTTATGGCCAAGTCAAGTGGGTTTCGTATTCCCACAGGAATAGAATGATTAAATAGTCAAAATACTTCTTACATATTCCCTACGAGTTATCAAAGTGAATGATTTAGAGTCCATTAAATGTTACATATCTGCTTGCTTGTTCACTGATCATTTGGAGCAAGGCTGGAGCACTAGAATGTGACTGGATGAGGTCGGATGGAATGAAGTTTGCAAACTGAGCAAGGAGTGAAAAAAAGAGATAAAAAGATGTACCTGTAGTAATGTTTAAAAAGGACTATCTCATAGAATCACCATCTAACTGTAGACAGAAGGTGTCTGTGGAACTCTTCCTTATTGCTTAACACTTTAGGGCGGTCTATCTTGGCTGGAACATTATCTGTAAGGCATTGTCTCGGGACTACTTTTATAAGGCCAGCATTTTAAAAGGTGCACCATTAATTTACATCCCAGTGCAGACAACTTCATGTGTACAGACACCCCTTCTCATTATGAAGTATGACACCTTGCATACTAATATCAGTGACACCTTTTATGCGGCTGGTTCTTTTTCTGTCCCAAATTACCTGGTTAATTTTGATAAAACCTAGTTAGCTCTTATGAATCATTTGGGCACTATAATTCGGGATTCATTCCACAACAATTATTCTTTTCTCACATAAATATTCCACTTCTGTATTTTATTAAAATGATGTAGCATCACAGAGGCCCAGCCATATAAGGCAATAGCACTTAATCTGTCATGGTTTATGATTAAAAATAGGGGAACCATGGAATGCAACTATAAATCACACAAGGAAACAGTAGTTCAATGTTTATACATTCAACTTCTTTTTGAATCCCGTAAAAGGCAAACAACTGAATTCTTTTTGAGGGTGTTGTTGACATTGTTTTGCTAGTAATAGTACAAAACATGCAGTATCACATCTGTGAAAAGCTTTAATGCAAAAGCAGCTTATATAGGGGCACACTACAGGGGTTGTGCTTAATACAAAGACCACAAGTATAGTTTGTGTCCTTTAAATAAGAAAAATCCTTCAGCCTCAGAAGTAACTTACTTGTTTTAAAAATATATTTTATTTTTAAATTACCTGATTTTAAAATAGTATAATTACACAATAAACTCATCTCCCACCAAACTCACATTGCTCACCCTAACACTGAATTAACTCAATGGGTCAACTTACTCTCTCCCACCCACCCAAATTCTAGGCATTCTATTTTTCATGACTCTCTGAACCAAAGCCCATCTCTGAATCTTCCCAATTTCTGTTGTGTGTCCCACATTATCAGAGCACACAAACAAAAAATTCTTCTAGTCATGACACCTCACATGAATCTCTCAACAATAGGACATCAAACCAAATGCCCAGCGCTTCTGCACAATCTAACCAAATAACACAACTTTATAGGCAATTTTAGTTTTGTACTTTATTTGAATAAAGTTTGAAAAATTATGAAATTTGATAGCTTCAGTGTCCATAGGGTCAAGATTCAATGTCCTACATTTCAAACAGGGTGCAGGAGAAACTAATGAGTTCCAGGTATTATGAATTCATTTCCAGAGTTAATGAATGAGACAGAAATCATGACAGATCAGAGAAATGAAAGGAAAACAATGATGGAATACAGGAGCAAGAAATGTGCTTAGACCTATTTGTTCGTGAGGAGAAGGAGTATCTTTACGGACAAGTTTGATTAAATAACCCGCACCTATTATACGAACTTTGCATTTCTCTGCATTTTTGATCTAAATTACCTATAACATTTGTATTATTACTGAAGAACAAAGTAAACTTTATATCTCCAGATTTTCAAATAAGAAATGGAAGTAAAATTGTAAGTCTAGTTGGTTTATTGCAGTGATGAAGAATTCCATCTCAAATGGATGAGTAACCAATCAGAACAACCACCTAACACCAACATTCTTGATGTTAGGAACCTATGAAGTACTGTATCTTGAATTTAATTTCTTAGAGCAATACAAACATAAACATACTACTACTCATAAATCTATGCTCAGAACTTTATTTCCAGCACCATTTTTCAGCAATAAAGCTGGCATTTTTTCACATCATGAAATAAAAAAACGGAAATTGGTGGAAACACTTTACAGGTTACCCAACATCTGCAGAGAGAGCAACAGTAAAATGTTTCAGGTTTAAAGTCACATAAATTCAACATACTCCCAACTACTATCTTTCTATCTGCAGCCATAGAACCATAGAACCATAGAAACTACAGCACAGAAACAGGCTCTTTGGCCCTTCTTGGCTGTGCCTCCTGCATTGTTAAAAAAAAAGCTTGAGGAACAGCACTTCTTCCTTCTAGGCAGTACAGACTTCTGAACTCATTATCGAATTCTCCAACTTTTTGTAGCTCACTCTTTCGAAAATCAGAACTCATCATTTTGGTTTATTTTTCATTCTCTATTCATATAAAATAGCATGCTGGGTTGTCAGAAAACTCACAACACATGATGTAGAGAAACAGCTTGATGTGCTTGTAACTGTACCTATTTAGATATTTCCAATAGTGCAATTCCCTTTGTTCCAGTGTTGTGCAAAATCAGGTTCGCGGGTTCAATGAGCGGGGACAGAAGACATTCACTACCGGTAAGTAATTACAGGACAAGACCAACACAACCATTCAAGTTACACTCAGTTACAAATACTTATCCAAAGCGTGCACACGTGCCTCCTCTTACTGCAGCACACTTATAGGTTTACTGTTACCATGGCACTGGTTACAAATCCCTGTCTGTGGTGACCCAGAAAGCAAAGAGAGCACATACTTTCAGTGCACTAGAATTATACTCTACCGGCACCATGACATCATCAGCTAAACAAAAGCTACTGGGAGTGGCTACAATGATCCTTAAACAGGCCAATCCCCAGCTAGCACAGAAGAGCGGCTTTCGATGAACAGGCAAGATGGACACGAATTGTAAAAGCCATTCATCTCTCTACCATTTTCTTCCCACTAAAAACTAATCATTTTTTTCCTTTCCCTATTCTGACAAAGGGTTCTAGACCTGGAATTTTAACTGCTTTCCTCTCTATAGATGCTGCATGACCTGCTGAGCATGTCTAGCATTTTCTGTTTTTATTTCAGATTTCCAGCATCTGCAGTTTTTTGCCATTCTTACATTGAACAGTGTTTGATGACACAAATAACTGGGTTTGAAATTCCAATTGAAAGTTGGCATGAATGTTGTATTACTTATAAGCATGGCTGAATAATCAAGAGTTATTGATGAATGAACATGATATTAGAAAATGCCAATGCAACTATTATATCCTGTATACTTGGTCTGCTGGTTTTTGCTAATGCCCATCATCAAGTCTCTTTGGAATATACACATTTTAGATGCTGGCCAAGAAATTAAAAGCCACACCTAGCATAAATTGTGATGAGTGATATTAATATTGGATCTGGACTTCCAGTAATTTAGAAACAAATTTGATTTCAGTTAATTGAAGATAGAATTAATTCAATGAAGCCTCTTTGATCTCTTTTTGTAAGCATCCTAAGTAGAATATTTAAACCACTGAACTTTAAACTCCCCATTATTATGGGATTAAGTGGTGAAATAAAGATAATATTTTCTAATACCATTCAAAAATAGCAGAATATAAAACAGAACTTGGCTTCTGAGGAAGTGCTCTAGCTTGCTTGATATATATTTGGAGACAAAATCTACCATTTATATGAACCAAGGCTTCTGACAAAATAAGAGCAAGGAAATGAACACCAGCCCAATTCAATTCAAAATAAAGCAAGTTTCACTTACACTTCCCTTACTCATTCCCAGCCATTAAAAACTTTTGTAAATTTATCTATATAAACTTTTTCACTAGATCTTAATCTGAAGCTTTCAAACAGTTAGATTGAAATGAAATGTAGTAACTTCCTTCTAATTTTTACAATGGCAGTAATCTATAAAAGTTTTAAAATAAGTAACAATACTGGTTGCTCATACTCTTCCAGCCTGCAGATTTAAGAGCCTATGTGGAGTACTTAATAGTAATACACAAACCACTGTAGAATAAATGGTTTCAAAATAGTTTGCAATAAGATCATGTGACAATAGTACAGTGAAATTCTTAATTACTATGCATAATTACAATGGGTGTTGATGAATCAGCAGTCAGGAGGGAGATTGAAAATTCGGCTGAGTGGTGTCATAACAACTACTTCTCACTCAATGTCAACAAAGCCAAGGAACTTGAGCAGGGGGGAAACCAGAGATCCATGTGCCAGTCCTCATTGGAGGTTCAGAGGTGCAAGGGTTAGCTATTTTAAATTCCTGGGCATTACTATTTCTGAGGATCAGTTCTCAACCCAGCACGCAAGAGCAACTGCGAAGAAAGCATGGCTGCACCTCGACCTCCTTAGGACTCTGCAGAGAATCGGCGTGGCATCCAAAACACTGACAAACTTCTATAGATGTGTACTGGATAGTGTATTGACTGCCTGAGTCATGGTCTGATATGGAAACACCAATGAACAGAAACTCCTACAAAAGGTAGTGGATTCAGCCCAGTACATCATGGGCAAAGCCCTTTCAACCACTGAGCACATTTACATGAAATGCTGTCCTAGGAAAGAAACATCTGTTGTCCGAGATCCCCACCGCCCAGGCCTTGCTCTTTTCTCGCTGCTTCCAGGTAGCGAATGTATCAGAGCCTCAGGACTCATACCACCAGGTCCAAGTACAGTTACTATCCCACAACAATCACGCACTTGAACAAAGGGGATAGCTACACTCCCTTGCATATCCATTGAGATATTCCCACAACCAATGATCTCACCTTAAGGACTTTTAATCTGTTATCTAATGTTCTTGTTATTTATTACTATTTACTTACATTTGCATTTGCAGTGTTCATTGTCTTCTGCACTCTAGTTGATCTTTCTTTGATCCTGTTATAGTTACTATTCTATAGATTGGCTGAGTATGCCTGCAGGAAAATGAAACTCGGGGTTGTACACGATGACATATATGTACTTGGATAATAAAATTAGCTTTGAACTTTCATTGCATGATTCAACATTGTTTATAAAACTTTCATTGTTCCTGCTGTGAATATGGTTATATTTGATAGTAATGTTTTGAATCAAGCAGTCTTCAATGTAGCATGAGATTCTAAAGGAACCCAAGGACATACATTAATGTTGCTGGCTTGTTTGGACTCCATATTGGGGCTATCTTCAGTGTGGAACTGGAACTGGAACTGAGCAGAATCTCCTGTGCTTAAATGATAAAAAAACTCTGCTATTCAGTAAAATCAGCTCCCAGGAACCACTGTCCACCAGTCCCAACAACACCTTTAAAAGAATAAATTGTTCTTGGGCATCCAAGTGGGTACAAGTATCAATTACAACTGACATTTCAATGACAAACTCCACTGTCTTCATCAGGGATGGAGAGGGAAGATAGTCAGAACAAGTTGGTTGGGTCAAGGAATGTTCAGTAATAGAACCAGGTGAGGTGGGGGATGATGGGCATAAGGGAAGAGGTGAGAGAACTTAGATGCAGAGATGTGTGAGTAATAGATAAAAACAGACAAGGGAAAGAAACATTACCAGATGGTGCCAGATGAGATTGAGGGCAAGTAGAGATAGAGACTGGCAGGTGATAAGTGGAACCAGATAAGGGAAAGTGATGGAGCCAGATGTGGGAGAGGATATGAAGGCTTGGTCAAGCAATCCTGGTGTTTAGATGTGATGGGACAAATGGAAGTGGAAAAGGTGAACAAAGGGAGAGAGGACCCAGTGGACCAGTTGAAGTGAGAAAGGAACACAGGAAGTGTGGGCTAACTGAAATTAAAAAATTCAATATTTATACCAGTTGGTTGGACTGTAGACTATCCAACTCAAACATGAGGTGATGTTCTTCTAGTTTACATTTGGACTCACTGGCACAGTGGAGACAGACAGGTCAGTGTGGCAGTGGGAAGGGAAATTGAAGTGACTTGCAACTGGAAGCTCAAGATGACCATTGATGACATGACCATAGAGGAGAGTAGCCTACATGGACTTCAAATGCAAGTCTTTAACTAACCTCTTTGAACTATTTGATGTCATAACAGAGACAGAATAATGCAACTTACATAGATTTTCAATTGATTTTATTAAGGTAGCACACACTAAACAGATGACAGATATGCCATGGAACATCTAATTGAATGGATAAGCACATCATTTTAAATCAGAAAGCAGAAAAAAGACATTCAGCAGGGCAAAACACGTAAAATTGAGATATTGAAATAAAAAATTATGACAAAACTGGATAAAATTGAACTGAAGAGGTAATAAATGATGAAAATAATAAATTATAGGAGACATTAATAAGCAGTGGGTCACAAGCCCAGAATGCATTGCTGCAGCAGGGCCTGGGTCCTGATGCGGGGAATGGTCTAATGTTAGGACGATTTAAACACCGGCCCAGATAGACTGAAAAGGGAGGGTGTCGGGACTGGAGGTGAGGGTCGGGACAATTCCATTCACTCTTCAGCGATGCTTACTCCTCTCTCCGTGATATTGGTGCTGTGAGGCGGAGTTAAGATGGTGCTAAATGGCAACTCCTTTGCTTGCATCTTCGGAAACAGCTCTATTTCCATCTTTAATATCCTTATTTTTCCCTCTCAAGGTTCTTCTGAAGACCCTGACCTGGAGTTACACACTGACTTCGGTTCTTTGCGGGAATGGGACCCGTTCTCGGGATATCAGGACCGGCCATTGTTCAGCACACCAAGGCTAGGCCTGAGTGGTGGCCTGGTGTTTTGAAGCCTAAGCTATCGGGGCTCTGAAGACGGGTGGATTGAGAGTCGGTGTCACAGCAGGAGACTCGTGTGTTGTCGGGAAGGCTGGAAAATCTTTTGCTGTGGGCCCAAAGACCCGAGATCTTTGCGATCTTCAGGCACAGAGCTCGTAAAAAGCGACTAAATGGACTTTTTAACATCCTAAACCAGCGGGCTGTTGTTATGTCTCCCGTTCACTGTGAAAATGGGGAACACCTCCCTCTCCCTTATTAGGGAGAGAGAGAACGTGTGGGTTGCCGAATGCCGGATGAATTGCGATAGCCCCTGAGGTAACTGCAAGGTCTGTGTCTTTGTAATCGCTTAGCTCATGCTTATGCTCGGTAGTGGGTGCGCTTTTTATTTTTGCCGGTGAGGGGAGGGGGTATTATTGCTCGCCACCGCTTACACGCTGGGGAGGAGCTGGGGGGGACTTTGGGGTTCTCACATTTAACTGTCGTTCCTTCTTTGGGGCACTTCTCTGTTTTCGTGGATGTTTTGCGAAGAAAAAGCATTTCAGGATGTATATATACATACAAAATATATACATTTCTCTGACATTAAATTGAACCTTTGAACGTCGTGGTGAATTGCCGCACTGTGTGATGAACTGAGAGTGATGCTGCTCCGTCTGCTCTGGGCTCTGGGTCTATGGACTCGATTTGGTTTGGAATGCTTTTGTTTGCTTTTATTGTTTGCATGATTTGTGTTTTTTTTCTCTTTCTCTGCATATGGAATGTTGGTCTTTTTTTTGAAGTGGGTTCTTACAAGTTTCTTGCTCTGTAGCTGCCTGCAAGCAGACAAATCTCAAAGCTGTATAATTTATATATTCTTTGATATTAAATGCACTTTGAATGTAGTTTAGACATTCAGTCATAATTAATTTGAAACATGCATACTATAGAGCATAGAACAGTAGAGTACATTTCTGGTTCTTTTCATCCATGACGTTGCACTAATCTTTTAACCTATTCTAAGCTCTTCCTCCCACAAAGCCCTCTTGTATTAGCCATTTCTGCCTTGGGAAAAATATTTCTGGCTGTCCACTTTCTTATCATCTTATACACTTCTATCAAGACACATCTCCTCCTCCTTTGCTCCAAAGAGAAAAGCCTTAGCTCAGTCTTTCCTCATAACACACGCTCTCTAATCCAGGCAGCTGCTCTCTAATTCAGGCAGCATCCTGGTAAATCTCTGCCCCCTCTCTAAAGCTTCTACATCCTTTCCAAAATGAAGGGACCAGGAATAAACACAATATTCCAAGTGTATTCTAATCAGAGTTTTATAGAGCTTCAACAATCCCTCCCAGCTCTTGAACTCAGTCCTCTGACTAATGAAGGCCAACACACAATATATCCTCTTAACTAAAGCTGCATGAAAACTTTGAGGTATCTGTAAAAGTGGATCTGCTGCTCCTGTAAACTGCTAGTATTCCTGCCACTAACCTTGCACTTTGCCTTCAAGTTCTACTTTGCAAAGTTCTATTTCACACTTTTCTGGACTGTTCTTCATCTGCTACTTCTCAATAATTAGGCATGCTGTGGGATAAACTTTTATAAACAGAAAACAAATGATTTTTTTTCAGCATGGCATCACAAATAACATGATTTTCCTTTCAAGACTTATGTCTAATGTATAGAAATATCCACTGACACACTGATACCCAATAGTGTACAATGTATGCCTAAAAGCCACTTCCATTTGTATTTGTGTATGGATGGCCCTCAACATACTTGATTTACCTAAAAATAAAGGGAGCCCTTCTGAGTAGACCCCAACTCTAGAGTCCATTATAAGCAAGCAGTTTGTGACCCTGACCCCATCTGCCCATTGTATGTCCATTTTTTTTAACTCCCAGCTGAATCAACCCAACTGTTGAAGTTCTGATCCTAGATTCCCCATTACTGACTTGCCCCACGTGTCTGCATCTGGCACAATCATCTGAACCCACCTGTTTCTTCTGTGCTCTCAGCACTGGTGTAGTGTATTGAGGTAAGGTTTGGAAATGGGTAAGTTTGCAAGACCTATTACTTTGAGTTTAACAATATAGGCTTGGTCATTATGATGATAGAAAAAAACATAAACACGAGGAAATCTGCAGATGCTGGAAATTCAAGCAACACACACAAAATGCTGGTGGAACGCAGCAGGCCAGGAAGCATCTATAGGAAGAAGCACAGTCAACGTTTCGGGCCGAGGCCCTTCATCAGGACATTAGTTTGCTGCATAGCACACATTTAAAGTAGCCTTCCAGGTACCAAAGAATGTCAAGGCCTAAGAATCAGGAGCAAGTGCAGTGATGCAGTCAGAAACCCTGGTTCAATCCTGACCTTGGTTGTTGGCTGTGAGGAATTTGCCCATTCTCTCTGTGTCTGTATGGGTTTCCCCTGGGTGCTCCAGATTCCTCCCACAGCCCAAAGATATGCCAGTTGATAGACTGATTGGTCATTATAAGTAGACCCTCCTGTTGGTTGATTGGTAGAAGCTGGGCAAGTTGATGAAAATGTGGGGAGAATAAAAACTGGGAGGGAGGAGAAGATGGCGGCGTGACGCAGTGTGCGCGGCCGTTCCGAATGAATATCCATTATGTGTAACTAGAGGGCTGTGCACAATCTGGATTTGATGGAGACAGCCGTGAGAAGTGCAGAGGAACATCTGGAGAAACTTCTGAAATGCCTGCTTTGCTGCCGCTGCTACTGTGCGATCGAGAATCTCCGGAGACGAAGGCCCCAAATCCTCAGCTTTGCGTATCGCCTGTTGATGGGGCCGGGGTTGAAGCGCTCGGCAGAGATGGTGCTCGGTGCTCAGTGTCGAATAGGTGGTCGGAGGCTCAGAGTTTTTCAGACGGACTTGGAGTTGGACTGTAGTCGGATGCTTCCAGGATGCTGCACCGGCAAGTTGGCGGTGCTGGAGGTTTACCGTCTGTGTGAGATGATGGGACTTTTGAAAGACTTTGAGACTTTTACTGTGCCATGGTCTGTTCTTATCAAATTACGGTATTGCTTTGCACTGTTGTAACTAAATGTTATAATTATGTGGTTTTTGTTAGTTTTTAAGTTGGTTTGTCATGTGTTTTTCGTGATATCATTCTGGAAAAACATTTTATCATTTCTTAATGCATGCATTACTAAATGACAATAAAAGGGGACTGAGTGTCCTCATAATCATAATCATAACTGGGATTACAAGATCAATATGGATGGCTGGTTGATGGTTGGTGCAGACCCAATGGGCTGTAGGGTCTGTTTCAGTGTTATTTCTCTGTGTTTCTAAACCAGGGGTCCCTGACCTGGGGTTCACTGACCCCTCGGTTCATGGTAAAGCTCCATGGAATAAAGAAGGCTCTAACCCAAGTATGCCAAGGAGCAAAAGGATCTTGCAGCATCAAAATACAAGTTACTAAAATTACCTCATAATTAAAAAAAAACAGAACTCAATTCTTCTCGGCATTATTGAAAAGAAGAGAAGTTGTCAATTTTTATCGTATGATTTTTAGACAACATATGGAATTATGCTTATAATTTGGTCACTGTGTGATAAAAGGTGTACACAGAAACCAGAGAAGGTGCAAAAATATATTTACAAGAACGGCTCTAGAAAGGTGAGATTGTATCCATCAGAGTCTCTCTTCCCTTGAAAGAAAAGGATTAGCATATTAAAACTCAGAATTCTAAACCACAATAGCCTTAATGCATATGATGGCTACACCTCCTTTAAGTAATATTCATCATCTGTCTGTGGGATCACTCCCTAGCCCCTTCTACCATTTTGAACCTTCCCTGGTTTCTCTATACACCATTTATTACACAGCAGACATCCCACCTCTCCCGGAAGATCCAGGAGTCTCCCGCATATCGATAGTGGCTCTCTGATGCCCGGAAATTATATACAATATCCCAGAAATAGATTTTTTTTGAGAGGGAGAGGGAGAGCGAGCATCCTGATTGGTCTCTCTTCATGCTAAGAGTGGTCCCCAACCACTGGGCCATGAGGAAACAATATGATTTGGTGATATGAAACGATATGAGTCATTTGTACCTTTCCTCATTCCCTGTCACACGCTGTTGAACTAGAACGCACGCGAGGTCATTATGCACGTGTCATCCATGTCAGCGCGGGAAGAAGATCAACTCCTCGAGCTTGTAAATGATAGCAGGCTGAAAAGTATGTTTGACATAACATCTCTGCCGGCATTCTGGATCAAAGTCAAGGCTAAATATCCTGAGATAGCCACGAAAGCACCGAAAATGTTGCTTCCATTTCCAACAACATATTGCTGCAAAGTGGAGTTTTCTGCAATGAATGCAACGAAAACTAAACTGCGGAATAGACTGGATATAAGGAACCCCCTTTGAGTATCGCTGTCTCCCCTCACCCCTCGATGGGACCGTCTTGTTGCAGGAAAACAACCCCAGGGCTCGCAGTGATTCAGTGATATTGGTGTGTTGCAATGATTTTTTATGTTCATACAGGGAAAATATGAGCTGTGTGTTTAATATCCAAACGTTACTTAAAATGTTATGATGCTATTGACTTATCACCTATATTCCGGTCGTGATTAACAGCCCTTCGGTTGGCCGGTCCGCAAGAATATTGTCAATACTAAACCGGTCTGCGGTGCAGAAACGATTGCGGACCCCTGTTAAGTAGACCTATCAGTTTTCTCTGTGGGCGGGCTTTACAGTCGACCTCAAAAATAATGACAGTGTTGCTCGCTACACTGTTTGCAACAGTGACTTTTCTATTGCCCATGGTGGGTTAAAATGTAAAAGACATGCTGAGGTGAGTTTAACAGGTGTCATTACAGCATAGCTAACGTTATTTAAACTAGCTGGCTGGCTGCCAAGGAGCTACGCTATTGATGTCCTACGTGATGAGGCCAAACTCCCTGTAGACTTGCTTAAAGTTGTAATAGAATAAACATAATAATATAATAAAAGTACATATTTTAATGTCACATTTGCTGCATATACCCAACTGGGTTTACAGATTAGACAAAATCACTAAACAAAGTATTACATACACCCTTGGAGGTCAACGGGCCGGGTTGGGGGCGTGGAATATGGTGTTGCGGGGAGGTGGGGGTGCTACCTCCCTGAAATGGTGGTGATACCTCCCTGAAATGAGTTTTTGCAGGGTGGGATGTCTGACACAGTGACCATTAGTAGCACACACACATACACCTGTAGATGGAAGAGCATTGCTTTTATTGTGACATAATCCTTTATCAATAAGTGCATCTGTTGTGCTATATGTTGGCAATTTTAAAACTTGCAACACTTCCATATGCTTCTGTTACAATGCAGCATTATACATGGAAACAAGCAACACACACAAAATGCTGGTGGAACCTCGATGAGGGCTCTCGGCCTGTAACGTCAATTGTTTAACTCTCTTCCATTGATGCTGCCTCTCCTGCTAAGTTCCTCTAGCATCTTGTGTGTGTGGCTCTGGATTTCCAGCATCTGCAGATTTTCACATGGAAACAAAACAAATGGTGTGAATTTTTTAAGGCTCTTGCTGCTTTTATACCAGAAAAAATGGTTAAAATTATATGCTTGTGTATTTTCAATGTACTATCCAATTCAGAAATGACTTCCTCATGTTTCTAGATGCTGAATCCAAGAATGTTGCTTTCAGAGTTTGCAGTTTGACGTTATTCTTTTGATAAAAGTGGCAGAAAAGTCCCATATATCAGAAAGACCAGCTCCTTCCATATCTGATCATCACCCTTTGTGCTTTGCTTCCAATAAACACTGGGTATTAAATCGTTCAAATGAATCAAGGTAAATTTGAATCTCCAAGAAATGCAATTTTAGTCAATATCATAACTGCAGGGCACAATTATTCCATGAAGTCATTTCATCCATATAAATACTATTAATCATTTTAAACCGACGGTTAGTTTTGACATTCATTATTTTAAGTGGAACTGAAAACAATACATTATTGTTTTGTCTGGTTGCAGAGTAATGAACAATGCAATATTTCATATTACTGGCTGTTAACTTGGTCATTAAAGCTAATGCGTCTGTTTGCCTTGACAAAACAAATGCAAGATTCTGCAAATTCTGCGCACTGCCATTTCCCTTGATCCTTGATACTGTCAATCATATATTTTGCAGCCAAACCAATAATCCTGAATGGAACCACTCTATGCTGCTTCAAAATGCTAAGTAGCAAATAGTTTTCAAAACATTTAAGTAAGCTCAATTGAATTAAATATATTAATCAGCTACAACACATCTGTGTTCTACATAGCTTTTCCTATAGCAGCTATATTTCATTAGGAATTTGCGGAGATTAGGTTTGTCAACTAAAACACTTGAAAACTTCTACAGATGTACTGTGGAGAGCTTTCTGACAGTCTGCATCACAGTCTGGTATAGAGGTGCTGGTTGCGGGGTGGGGGGGGGGGACTAATGCACAGGACAGAAAGAAGCTACCCAAAGTTGTAAAGTTAGTCAGCTCCACCTTGGGTATTAGCTTCCGTAGTATCCAAGATACCTTCAATGAGCGGTGCCTCAGAAAGGTGGTGTCCATTATTAAGGACCTCCATTACTCAGGAAATGCCCTCTTCTCATTGTTACCATCAGGAAGGAGATACAGAATCTCCTCAGCAATTCAGGAACAGCTTCTTCAACTCTGCCATCTAATTCCTAAATAGACATTAAACCCATGAATGCTTTTGTTGTTGAGTCTGACTCTTTGTGACCTCATGGAGCATAGGGTCCATAGGGGTTCTCATGGCAAGATATGGAAGTAGATTGCCAGGCCTTTCTTCCACGCAGATGCTGCTGCTGTCTAGGTTGGGACCCAGCTGGGTTTGAACTCAGGACTTCTGCCTTGAAGTCCAGTGCTGATGCCACTACACCACCAGCCAGACCCCAAGAACGCTACTTCACTTTTTAAATATTATTTATGTTTTTGCACTATTTTTAATTTAACTATTTAATATACATGTATATACTTACTGAAATTGATTTTTTAAATTTTTTTCTGTATTATGTATTGCATTGTACTGCTGCTGCTTTTTCACAACATATGCTGGTGATATTTAACCTGCTTCCGACTCTGATTCTCAATTGAAATGAATGGACTCACTATTCAGACTCTGGGTTTGAATTGGTGCACATTCAGGTATAGAAGAAATATAGAATTCGTCTACCTGGTGGTGGCAAACTGCAACAAATCTGTGCTCTTCCATAGGTCTCCATAAAGACCAACAGAAGGTACAGACTATTTCCTAAATGGGGATCAAATTCAGAAATCATAAGTGCAAAGGGATTTAGGAATCTGAGTACAGGATTCCCTAAAGATTAACTTTCAGGTTCAGTCAGTAGTAGGAAAGGCAAATGCAATGTTAGCATTCAATCTGAAAAAATCAAAATATAAAAGCAAGGATGTAATGCTGAGGCTTTATAAGACATTGGTTAGACTGTACTTGGCAGGAGGTGAGCAACTTTGGGCCTCTTAACTAAGAAGGGATGTGCTGGCTTTGGAGAGGGTCCAGAGGAGGCTCAAGAGAATGATTCCGAGAATGAAAAACTTAATGTATCAGGAGCGTTTGATGCCTGTGACTGTACTCGCTGTAGTTAAAGAGGTGGTGGGAGAATCTCAGTTACTGAAAAGCCTAGAAACAGTGGATGTGGAGAGGATGTTTCCTATGGTGGGGTAGTCTAGGACCAGAGGGCACAGACTTAGAACAGAAGGATGTTACTTTAAAACAGAGATGGGGAGGAATTTCTTTAGCCAGAAGAGTGGTGACTCTGTGGAATTCATTGCCACAGGCAGTTGTGGAGGCCAAGTCATTGGGTATGTTTAAAGTATAGGTTAATAGGTTCTTGATGACTAAAATTGTCAAAGAAGAAGAGAAGAGAATGGGGCTAATAAATCAGCCATGATGGAACAGTGGAGCAGACTTGATGGTCCAAATGTTATAATTCTGCCTCAATGTCTTATGGTCCTATGGACATTGGTTTAGATATTTGAGGCTCCTTAAGTAATTGCACCATGAACTTAAATTCTGTGCATACATACTGCTCCATTGTGGCAAACCTATCGTGCTTCTGTGGTAGTATTTTGCACGTGACATCGATTGCCCTTTGCCATCACTCTGTTCACCAGTGGGTTTAGTGCTATGTGCAAGAGGACCAAATCCAATATCTGAAATTTCACAAAGAACCTGATCAATATACATCCAGAGTGAAAGTTCTGCTCCAATTTTTAAACTAACATTCTACTTTTAAGAGTGCTGATGTTTAATACACTAAAAAACATGAATACCGCTAAATCAAACAGTTTTATTTTATATGAGGTACAAATTAAATTCTGCTGTTCAATCTCAAAGAATCTAATGAATTAAATATTCACCTGCGGCAGGATTGCATCCTTATAGTTTTACTAGGAACATCCCATTTATTGGTACAAGGCAATTGCTTAAGGGTGTTTTAAGTTAATTGATGTGATTGACAGTAGGATTGTTAACATTCTCAGACTGCCACGAGCAAACTCCCATTTGGAAAAATGTAATTAAAAAACAATAATTCAAGCTGGAGTAATCTGGACATGGAGGAAGCAATGGCAAACAGAGGTGGGATGAGCGATCTGCAGCTGTGCAGTCCCACCCACCCGAAAGTTCTTTCTCTCTCCCAGTGAGCAGATGAACATGATCCTCACACACATGATCAACGCCCACACTGGCTCCATCGGGCAGGATAGAGCTGTAATAAAATATCAGTCAAAAGTATCTCTGTTCATTTTGCTTTCATATTTGGGAAAGTTCTGTTATTATCCCCTCCCCCCCACCAAATCTCCTAGAATTTACAGTGCCAAGAAAAAGTATTTGGCCCCAAAAACTATTTTCACATTTTACTGTCTCATTTAAAAAATACTGTAGAATGTCTTGAGCTAGTATACAAAACATTGAACACTGTGCATCATGTCAAGTCAAAAGAAAATTTCCAAAACCTGTTGACAGTCTGTTAAAAATTAAAAACCAAAATTGTGAGGCTGAAAAAGTATTCATCCCCTTTACAATTACTACACTAACTTTCCTCAGGTGCAATACTGTATATTACCTCACCTACCGCCCAATTTGTTGATGTAGAATGTTGGAGGATCAGCTGTTTTCAATGAATTCATAAAATTCATTGATCTCTCTCATAAGACCATTCATAAGACCCCTCTCTCTGTAAGGTTCAATAGTATGGTAGATTTTCAACAGACCAAACCAAAATGAAGACCAAAGAGCTTTCAAGACAAGTCAGGGAAACAATAATAGAGAAAAACAAATCTGGGGAAGGGTTACAAGACCATCTCAAAGGCACTGAACATACCTCGGAGATATGTGAAAAAGTGGAAAAAATATGAAACCACAGCCACCTGCCTCGGTCAAGCTGCCCCTGCAAACTTAATCGCCAAAGAATAGCACTTGTAAGAGAGGCCACTGTGACACCAAAATTTACTCTGAGTGACTTGCAGAAGTCAGTGGCTGCAATTGGAGGTCAAATTCATGGCTCCACAATCTCTAATGACTTACACAAGAAGGGTATTCATGAAAGAGTGGCTAGGAAGAAGCACTGCCTCAAAAGAAAGCATATCCTTGCCCATAGCAGCTTGCAAAGCGCCATTTAGAAGATAATGTAAAGATGTGGAAGGAAGTCTTGTGGTTGGATGAGAGTAAAGTGGAATATTTCAGCCTCAATACTAGGCAGTACGTGTAGTGTGAGTCTAATAATGTGCATCACCCCGGTAAAGTATGGTGGAGGTAGCATTATGCTGTGGGGAAGCTTTTCAGCAGCAGGGACTGGAAATCTGGTCAGGATTGATGGGAAGATGAATGCTGCTAAATACAGAGAGATCCCGAATAAAAACCTGCTAGCCTCTGTCAGAAAGTTTAAACTGGATAGGAGGTTCATCCTTCAGCAGGACAATGACCCAAAACACATCACCAAAGCAACAATGGAGTGACTTCAAATGAAGAAATTTGATGTCTTTGAGAGGCCCAGTCAAAGTCCTGACCGTAACCCAACTGAATATCTCTGGCAAGATCTCAGGATTGCTGTCCACCGCCACTCTCCAACTAACCCGGTACAGCTTGAGCAATTTTGCAAGGAAAAATGGGCAAATCTTGCTCCATCATGTTGTGCAAAGCTAATGGGGACTTATCCAGAAAAGACTACTGGCTGTGATAGCTGTGAGAGGCGGTTTAGCTAAGTACTGAGCAAATGGAGATGAATACATTTGACCTACTGACATTTCAGTTTGTGATATTTTAGTTCTTCATGCTTTACAACTTTCCTTCCTTTTGGGCTCTACTCTGAAAAAGAAAGTGTGCAATTCACAAATAAAAATTCTCAGTTAAATTGATCAAAATCCCTGGTTGTAATACTCATTTATGTGAACAAAGGGTTGGGGACCGAATACTTTTCTAAGGCACTGTATAGCTTCTATGTTTGGTGATATTACTCTTAAGCCTCATTACTTTAAGGATTTTTTCCCCCCAAAGCTAATTCTGCAAACACCAACCTTAGAACATCAGTGCCCCCACAAAAGTCTACTACTTCCTTTGATCCTGGTATAATTAAAGAACACTTCTAGAATTACAGAACATTAAGATATTCTCTTCAGTCAGGTTGACTCATTTAATGGAAACCTGATGATACAGTGATTCAGTAATTTGTGACATTTGAGCTAGGGGCAGATAACAGAACTACTGCTTCTCAGCTCCAATGGCTTAGTTTCGATTGTGCACCCCCCCCCCGCCCCCCCAGTGTTGCCTGCACGTTGTTTAGACATTTTCCTGGGTGGCTTTCCTCTGGATGCTCCAGTTTCCTCCCATATCTCAGGGCAAACAGACTGGTAGCTACAATGGTTACACAATGTGTAACAAAATGGCGACAAATTTTAATTTCACGTCCCATTCCTGTTCTGATATGCCTATCCATGGCCTCCTCTACTGTAAAGATGAAGTCACACTCAGGTTGGAGGAACAACACCTTATATTCCGTCTGGGTAGCCTCCAACCTGATGGCATGAACACTGACTTCTCAAACTTCCACTAATGCCCCACCTCCCCGTCGTACCCCATCCGTTATTTATTTATATACACACATTCTTTCTCTCTCTCTCTCCTTTTTCTCCCTCTGTCCCTCTCACTATACCCCTTGCCCATCCTCTGGGTTTTCCCCCCCCCTCCCCCTTTACTTTCTCCCTGGGCCTCCTGTTTCATGATCCTCTCATATCCCTTTTGCCTATCACCTGTCCAGCTCTTGGCTCCATCCCTCCCCCTCCTGTCTTCTCCTATCATTTCGGATCTCTGCTCCCCCTCCCACTTTCAAATCTCTTACTAGCTCTTCTTTCAGTTAGTCCTGACGAAGGGTCTCGGCCCGAAACGTCGACTGTACCTCTTCCTAGAGCTGCTGCCTGGCCTGCTGGGTTCACCAGCGACTTTTATGTGTGTTGCTTGAAACTCCAGCATCTACAGATTTCCTTGTGGTGGCTTAAGTAGTTACCATAAATTGCCACTCCTCCAAGAGGACCACAACCTTGTCATGGTTTGGGGGCTTGCATGCCTCAATGACCCAGGGAGCTATGTTGGCTTTTTGCTTTGGCTCTTACCCATGCTAAAATGGTCAAAGGGTAGAGGCCAGACTAAGAGTGAACCACAAGTCCTCCACGGGGTTCAGTTAAAGGCTAACAACCCAGACTGGTCAAACAAAACTGTTCCGGAAACAGCAATGAAGAATCCCTCTCTATCTGTGTGCAATGGTATTCCTGAGTCTCTAGCTGGGACGTGCATGGCTGAAGTATTGAAAACTGAGAGGAAACTGCTAGCACGATGAAGAAAGCCCTGAACACCAGCAGGACCAGAGACAGGCTAAGTCAGACAGAGATGGAAGACCTTCATTGCTGTCCTAAATGCAAGTGGTGTAACGGGCCGTAAGTAAATACAAATTGCCTCTAGTGTGATAGAATCTCAGCTGGAGGTGAGGAATTGATGAGAACGAGGTGAGAATAAAATTGGAGTAGGCTGATATTAGGGCAGTTGGTTGGCCTTTTATTAGTGTGCTGTTTCTTTTTTCAATGTTACCTGAATAACACAACTGCCAAGGAGGAGAACAAAGATGAGAAAATCTTCAGACGCTGGAAATCCAAGCAACACGCACAAAATGCAGGAGGAACTCAGCAGGCCAGGCAGCATCTATGGAAAAGAGCACAGTCGATGTTTTGTGCCAAGACCCTTCTTCAGGACAGATGAAGGATCCTGATGAAGGGTCTCAGTCTGAAACGTTGACTGTTCACTTTTCTTCATTGTTGCTGCATGGCCTGTTTCCCTCCATCATTTTGTGTGTGCAGTGGCACATATTTCTGTTTCATCATAGAGATGGAGAGAAGAGACGGAAAACTAATGTGAAAAAGCTGAAAGCTGGCTCCAAACCACAACATAATAAATGTTTCATGGCACTAATGTTTTCGATGCATGGAAATGTTGATTTGTCTTAAGGTGATTATAAATTAGAATTATGGATAATGAAAATATAATGAAAAACTCTTTAGGAATATTATATAACATTGGCCAATTGCACCAATGTCTTAGGCAGCAGTTTCATTAATTAGCTACTTTCTTTCACTCTAATATGTCTTTAAAGTAATCCAAGCCCATTCAAACAACTGAAATATAGAAGAAAGCATTTCTTTTATAAAATATACCCGGGACACAAGAAAAAAAAGCATTCACGTGATCAATAGGGCATGAAAGGTTGAAATCATGCAGACAAAAGCCACAAAGCCATTGGAAGAACCGATTCCTTCTTCTTTTGCAAATACTCACAGCTTTGATTGTGAATGATTTTGACTGTGTAATTAAACCAGATCATCTTCAAAAAATATGATTCAGAACATTCTATGCATTAGTTGAATTTTGTAAAGCAATTTGGGGAAATGCAATTCTGGGTCAATTACTAATTGATGCCATAAATTCTCAGAATCAACATAAATCAGTTATCAAACACCTAAACATTTCTCAGAGAGGTAAAATTTAAATATATTTGTTTAGTCAGCAACTGGTCCCCAGTTTGGGCAGAGCAGTGGCTAGTGCAATGCTTTACAGTGTGCCAGCTAAAAGATTGGGCTTTGATTGCTGCCACTGTCTGTCAGGAGATTGCATGTTCTCCCCATGTCTATGTGGGTAGCCTCCAGGAGCTCCAGTTTCCCCCACATTCCAAACAGGTACAGGTTAGGGTTAATGAGTTGTGGACATGCTCTATTAGTGCCAGAACCAAGACGGTATTTTTGCAGGCTGCCTTGCACAATCCTCGCTCAATTAATTTGATGCAAACTGCGCATTTCGCTGTATGTTTTGATGTACATGCGATAAATAAAGCTAATCTTTTATTTTGTCGAGTATTTTACTACAGCTGTATTAGGTAGTTAGCTCTTTGTGATATATCAAGGTTGTGAAGTCTTGCTATGTAAGCGCAAATTCATTTCCCTTTAAGTGGTTTTGGTTCTCAGGGCTTTCAATGCCAGATGATAAGATACTATATACTGAAATCCATTGAAATACAAAAACACTAGGGTCTGGGTGGGAGAGAGGGTGTGATTTGTTGATCTTCCTGTCATAGGAAATATCCAGCAATTCAACACAATAAAGACATGAATAATGAGAGAAGGAAAATCATTTCAGCCAGAACCTTTTTTTTACAAAATATATATTTATTCTGGAGCTTTGTGTAGTGCTCTTTGAATTTTAACCAATATGATAATTTTGTAAGTCACTCTGCTCTGTGAACTTGCACTCAATCAATTGGATTAACAGGCTCAGTTCTCACTGTGGTACATGAGAAATGGGGTACGGACGATCAGAAGCCTGAAATTTCTGCAAAGTCCTTCAGTACTAGAAACACAGTCATTCAACTTTCTGCTAAATCCACTCTTCAGCTCATATATCTGCAAAGACCCAGCTTCAGCCTGACTGGTGTGCATGGGACTTGTCCAACAGAAGTGCAGTGAAGATACTTGTGTCCCCTGGCTGAATCAGCTGTCAAAAAACTCCAAAGTTTGTGAGAGAGTATCGATGACATTCAAAGGCATTCAAGAAATATTTAGAAAAGCACTCAAAACTTAATGAAACATTTAAAATTTGAAAACATTAAACACTAAGAAAGCCTTCAGAACAATTAAATTGATTTGAGTTAACTGACCTGTGCAAAAAGATTGTGACTGATATAATTGTGATCTTAACTCTGTCTTCCCATCTACCTCAGTAACCTTTCACACTTTTACTTACTAATATTGTAATGTATACTCTTATTGAACAGTGGAGTCTCGAAGGGGCTTACGCCCGGCTCCTTCTCCTTGTTTATATATTCGTACAAATTAATTTACATGCAGCACATCACAACTGTGGGCATCAATTCCATCTGGCAAAGTTCCACACAGCTTCTATTTGATCTACTGTAGGTCCAGCTCTACGGGTATTTCTATTTAATAGACTATTAACAGGCCTTATGAATAAATGTAAAGCAATGGAAAACAATGATAATTTAAAAATGACTAAGTAAACAGAGAAAAACAGAAACCCAAACAAGTTTAAACTGCCCGTTTATCTGAAACATTTCTCCCTTGCTACCTGTCACAGGTTCAATAGGCTGTCCTTCCAGATTAACAGCTGTGAAGCTACAGAGTGTTTGCTTTACCCCAAACTCAGCAGTAATCAGCTATGTAGTAGCTCAGGGCATCCATGTTTGTGTCTGGTCAGGTAGAAGCCTGAAACTTGTTCACGGTCACGGTGTTAATGTTAGCAGTTCCATGCAGAACCGGTAGCCTTTTTGTATGAATTTAATGCCAACAATTATTCTACTAAACAGGAGAATAGTATTCTTATTGAACACAGTTACAGTTTAACATTATGCTTCAATGAGTTTTATCAATCAAAAGACTGTAGAATCAAACTCAGCAGTTGGAATGTTTAAATGGACTGGAATCTCAAGACTGACAGAAAAAGTGTCAGCGTTCCAACTCAATCACTAACACTTGACCGGGTTAGAAACTCCATTTGTAAGGACTTTTGCTAAGGATCTGATGCACTTTATAGAACATTGTAATCGAACAGACCGTCCACCTTTGCCCACACTCACACCTCTAGAACAAGCATATTAATAAGCAGCACAGGGGCTCAGAACCTGGGGTTGTATCTTGAAGTCACCAACAAAGTTACTGTATTGAAAATTAAGAAACTGGTGACTATGGAATTCTGAAGCAATAGAAAGCAACGGAACTTCAAAATATGTTGGCATTGCCAGTATTTTCTGTATTTAAGATTTTAGTACATTTTGTACCCTGTGGGAGGTGGAGAATTTTGGAACAAAATATGAAGATAATATTACAGGAAGGAACACCATAAATGCTTTCTGTGGGGAAAATTTTAAAGCATAGAAGGCATAATTACCTTTTGGAAAATTCAGTTTAAAATAAATTGCAGACATGAATTGTTTTGTACCACCAGAGTGAAACCTGCTTAGATTCTGGCAATAGCTGACTTCTGAACCAGGTACAGGCTGGGACTGGTTTGGGCAACACATCGTATAGCTTCAAGCAGGTATCTGCCTGCACTCACCCACAAATAACCCCGATGCACGCATACCGTTCCTTGGTAGCAGAAGTGTCCGATTACAACAAAAACGTGAAATTGGATGTTTTAATGAGCTTAGGCTACATTAGAGAAGCCCCAAGTCAGAAAAATGCACCCTATTTTATTTAAACCATCCAACTATGAAATAGTATCATCATGCCATGACCAGAGGATTAGTGTTATTACTAATGAAACTGAGATTCACCTGCTGAGTCATTTAATTGCTTTGATGTAGATTTGCCTCTCCAGCCAAGAGAATCAAAATTTTGATATAGGCCTGGTTTCCATTTCAAGGTCATGAGGTTTACAGCCAAATCTAATTGTGCTGCCGAGTCTTCTCCGCTTCAGCAGAGCTGATTGCAGACAAATGTTGTTTTCAGGCTCACACTGAAATTTACCCCAAATTCAGGAATCAGTCTTTCTTCACTCATATTTTGTTAAAAGATCAAGAAAATATTTTCTGATCTGCTATATATCCACAAGGAATCGATTCTATTACTTTTTATTATACTATTTCACTACGCAAAACTTACTGGGGATTATTCTTAGTTATTTATTGAGATACAGTCCAGAATAGGCCCTTCTGGTCCTTCCAGCCCTGCCACCCAGCCATCCCCTTATGTAACCCTGAACTAATCACAGGACGGTGTTGGCGCGTGGCCAAGTGGTTAAGGCATTCGTCTAGTGATCTGAAGGTCGCTAGTTCGAGCCTTGGCTGAGGCAACGTGTTGTGTCCTTGAGCAAAGCACTTAACTACACGTTGCTCTGCGACGACACTGGTGCCAAGCTGTATGGGCCCTAGTGCCCTTCCCTTGGACAACATCGATGGTGTGGAGAGGGGAGACAACTGCCGGTCTTCCATACAAACTTGCCCAGGCCTGCACCCTGGAAACCTTCCAAATCCATGGTCTCACAAGACTAATGGATGCCTAAATCACAGGACAATTTACAATGACCAATTAACCTACCAACTGGTATGTTTTTGGACTGGGGGAGGAAACCGGAGCACCTGGAGGAAACTCACGTGCAGAGTTGAACCTGTACTGTAAAGCATTGTGCTAACCACTATGCTCTGGAAAAACTATCTAATTCATACTTACGCAACACACATCAAAGTTGCTGGTGAACGCAGCAGGCCAGGCAGCATCTCTAGGAAGAGGTACAGTCGACGTTTCAGGCCGAGACTCTTCATCAGGACTAACTTCGTCAGTTAGTCCTGACGAAGGGTCTCAGCCTGAAACGTCGACTGTACCTATTCCTAGAGATGCTGCCTGGCCTGCTGCATTCACCAGCAACTTTGATGTGTGTTGCTTGAATTTCCAGCATCTGCAGTATTCCTGTTGTTTCAATTCATACTTAACAGCACTGATACTGACATCCTATTATTATTTTTTATGACCTGTACATGGGGTTTATAACATTAATAGAATTAAAATAAGTTAATATACTTGCCTTTAAAAAAAACTGTATTTTCATCAGCTCTGGTCTATGCCTATCCAAGATTTACAGACATACAGATACATGAATGTATGGTTGCTGCCAAGTTACCTAGAAGCCACTTATAGAAAACTACCCCAGAAAGTCTATCTTGCTTTTAGGAGCAAAGACTGAAAGTGGGATAATTGTATTTAATACAAAGTGATTTAATATTGCTAAGTTTAAAAGCACTTCCATATAGCAATTCAGATGATCATTTAATCCTAACATAAATAAAATCTGCCAGCTTGCAAATACTATGTAAAAGATACTTTTCTCATATTTCTAGGAATAGGAAAAGACCAGAGTAAGATTGACAGCAACTAAAATTTAAGTCAGGGAGTAGATAATGCAAATCTCCAAGACTTCTGAATTTTCTAACTCTAGTCTCTTATGAGTCCTGAATTTTTATTCTTCATATTCAGCTGAAGATTTGCTGGAATTTCCTCATAAAACTCTTAAACCCTCTTTATACTTTATACTTTATTGTCGCCAAACAATTGATACGAGAACGTACAATCATCACAGCGATATTTGATTCTGTGCTTCCCGCTCCTTGGATTACAAATCGATAGTAAATATTAAAAAATTAAATTATAAATCATAAATAGAAAATAGAAAGATGAAAAGTAAGGTTGGGCAAAAAAACCGAGAGGCAGGTCTGGATATTTGGAGGGTACGGCCCAGATCCGGGTCAGGATCTGTTCAGCAGTCTTGTCGCAGTTGGAACGAAGCTGTTCCCAAATCTGGCCGTACGAGAAATGCTCTCTTTTTCATTAATCTTTTAGTGTCCTCCTAGTGTCTTCTAATGTGGCTCAGAGTCAATTTTTGTTTGATAACACTCAAGTAATTCAGCTTGCAACTGCATTACAATGAGAAAGATGTTCCATACTGTGGATGAAAGTGATTGCTGTTGTCTTGATGAATGAAAAGTTCCCGTGCAGCATGGATTGGAATATTTAGCTGTCTGTTGCTGCTGAAGCACACTCCAAAACACTTGTGGCTGTAGATTAACTAGGAGAATGTAGTGTTTGCACAGAGTCAATGTTACATCCTACCAAGATGTTTCTTCTACGTAAATATAATGAAGTAGTTGTCTCTGTGGCCTCAGTTACAGCTTTTCAGTACTAAAAGTAGCATGGTGATTACTAAATTGGCAATTTTATTCTGTTTGCAGCTCATCAAGGAGATGTTTCATGGGCTTCATGAATGGAGCATTTTATTCTTTATAAATCAAGCTCTTGGTATTGTAAATTTACTAGCTGGTACTCCCTCTACATTCCTTTAGACCAACAATATTAACGGCCAGACAGAATAGACTGAGGATGTGAAATCATTCAACTGACCAGCCTGTACAAGGTTTCTTTGATTTTGTTCAAGTTTGGGGAGTAACTAATTAAAAAAAACAAAGATCTCCTTAGTCTTCTAAGAAATACTTTCCACAAATATATAGTTCAGTGTTCCAAACTGACCATTTTAGCACAATGACATCATCAGTGAACCATTTCATAGAACAAAGATAACAGATCACTGCACATTCCATCTCTAAACTCCGAACTGCTCTTCACTTAATTAGGCTGCTGGTTGAAAGACAATGAACTTGTGTTTGCAGACTGCACGCAGACAAGCTGCAACTGTACACACAGTAGTATTGGTCTCCTTGTCTGAACTGAGCGTTGTGTGATGCGAATTCACTGCCAAAAAGCCCAGACATAATTGTAGCTGCTACTGAGTGGTAACATTGTTTGTTTTAAATTTCCATTGTCCTCTACAGCAACAAGTGTAACAATACAGACAGCATTTCAAGCAAAAACATTCTCTTCTTGTAAAGGTGAACTTGACTTTTACAGCTTCACCATTTAAGTAGCCTGATAAAAGTTTGGCTCGTGATGGATTTAAACCTGGTGAACCACAAGTACAATTATGCACTGTGACAGTGATCAGTTTCATTTTAATATTGTTGGCAGGCTTTCAATAGTGTTTGCATCATGTGTCAAAAGATTTTGTCACTGATTAGGATACAGGGTTGTAGAAGCAGGCCGCTGCCTCAGGTGGAAGAAATGAATCAATGTCAATGCTTCTTTAAGGGAATTCCCAGTTAGAGGCAGGTTCGATTTTGTCATTTAAAAAAAAATTGGATAGGTATATGGACAGGAAAGGAATGGAGGGTTATGGGCTGAGTGCAGGTAGATGGGACTAGGTGAGAGTAAGCGTTCGGCATGGACTAGAAGGGCCGAGATGGTCCGCTTCCGTGCTGTAATTGTTATATGGTTATATGGTTATCACACTTTCACTTTCTGTGTAAAGCCAAATCATGATAAATTTAGTGAGACGAAACCTACTCCAAAAACCTTAATTTCCCCATTTACTGAGCAGCTTTTGAAAACTCAAGTAACTAAACAAAGTACATTAACTAACAAAAATAATAGACAAAGCTAAAGAACTGCAATAGGCAAGAAAAAATGGAATGACAAATTATTTCTGAATGCATGATAGACTGCTCCTTTTGAATTTTCTACTTCTCTGCAGTAAATAATGTTGATTTTTCAAATGCACTCTAATTAAATGTATAACTGTCTTAAATACATTTACAATCTACTTAGTCTGTTCAGGCCCTCCTCAAATGAGATTCACTTCACAAGTCTGCACAAAATGCCAGCGGGAGGAGAGAGAGTATCGCACTGCGCGTGCGCAGCCCTCCGGTGAAAATGATATCATATCTGTTAAATGGGGGCCGTGGACAATTCTGATTTGATGGAGAGGGACGTGAAGGCACAGAAGAACATCTGGAGAAATTTCTGAAACGCTCGTTCGCTGTTGTCATTACTGCGTGGCCGGGAATCTTTCGGAGGGTAGGCTTCAAAATCCCCAGCTTTGCCTGCTGTTGGCGACCGAGGTTGAGGTCGAATCGTTCGGACAGAGATGGTGCTCAGTTCTTGGTGTCGGACAGCTGATCAGAGCTCGAAGTTTTCGGGTGACTCAGAGTCGGACTGTGGTCGGCATGGCAGGGAGAGTTCTTCCTTCTCCCATCTGCGTGAGATGTGGGACATTTGAGAGACTTTGAACTTTTACTGTGCTCATGGACTTCTTCATCAAGTTATGGTATCGTTGCACTGTTGTAACTATATGTTATAATTATGTGGTTTTGTCAGTTTTTTTAGTCTTGCTCTGTCCTGTGTTTTGTGATATCACACCGGAGGAAATATTGTACCATTTCTTAATGCATGCATTACTAAATGACAATAAAAGAGGACTACGTGTCTTCATAATCTAAAAACTAAATCACCTTTAGCCTGCCTGTAGTTCACATTGATAAAAGGGAAAATGAAACTTTAAAAAAGCTATTATTTTGTACACTTTTCATACATTGATTTTTGTTGCATTTACCATTTGTTTTAAAGTAACTTAAGATACTTCAAACTTAAAATTCAAATTTAAAATTTAAAACTACATTTTAAATTTGCAGTTTGAAATGATCTCCGCAAATGGAGGTTACTAACCATCAGGGATTACGGTTTTCTGCACAGATTTCCTATTGCTAAGTTGTTATGATACGAGTTCATATTGTCCAGATCTATACCAAGTTCCATAATAGTTTTCTTCTAACCATGAACTGTGGCACAAGGACTGGCAAAATGTCTCCACGAGTTATCTAGTTATCATTTGTCACTAAAACTATATAGTACACACTGGGAGGGATGACACTAGGAAAGGCTATATCATGTTGAATGAGAATTTCATACATTCTTAAACTGTGGAGGAGCCAGTCGTTGAAAGAGATTAAAGTAGAGCTCTTTCACTCCTGAGCTCTACGTTCGAATCCCAAAGTGGCAGACTTGAAAATGTTACTTTACCTTGAAGATTACCCACAGTTATAAATAAAATGAATTTGGACAATCACAACCCAGCTCACAGAGGATGAGGCCAAAGGTCAGGACTAACGAAAGGTCCCGGCCTGAAGCGCCAACTGTACCTCTTTCTATAGATGCTGCCTGACCTGCTGCGTTCACCAGCAGTTTTTGTGTGTGTTGCTTGAATTTCCAGCATCTGCAGATTTCCTCGTGTCTGTGTAATTCAGTACTAACTTGGGATTCTTGCCCAAGGAGTCATGATTAGGAAGTGAAAGTGTCACATTCCTTCAGTGGCTTATGATGAAGTACAGCACCAAGGAGAATTGTGAATTTTCATTACCCCTCCCCAATGTCCAATCAATATATTATTAAATATATGAAAAATCTTCTCCTTTCTGCATTATCGTTCCACAGAGATTCTAACCAGTATGACAAAAAAGAGAAGATGATCAATTAAGCATGAATTTATAAGCCCAAAGAGGAAAGTCAAGGCTGAAGTACAGAGGAACAATTTGGGTAAAATGAGGCAAATTTTGTCTGAAGAGGTCAGATAGTTTCACAAAGGTTATGATGACTTACCAGGCAAAAGTAATACAATCCAATTTGCAAAATAGCTGGAACTCTGTAAAGGACACCTAACAACCACCCTGTTCAGACTTTAATAAAATCACCTAATGCAATAAGTGGAATGAATATGCAAAGAAAAATGATTTGAGTAGTATTTTGCTGTGAATAATTTAAAATAACAGCATCTGAATTATTCAAGAGCTATAAAATAAAAGTACATTATTAATGCTTCTTAGAAATGCTACAGATTAATAAACTAGCCAAAATCATGCAATACAAAGAATCATGTAAATAAGTCAATGAACATTAAGGACCAGCCAATATTGGTTAGATGTATTTAATTCATATTTTCAATCAAAAGACCAAGCACTCAACTTTACCAAAATCTGAGATACTTTTATAAAGACAATTCTTATTTCTTCTTAGAACAATAGGCATCAATATCATTACAGAGCCACTCTAAATAAGGATGCAGGTGTTAGAATTAGTATTCGCATAACTTTTAGTCAGAGCTCTTATTCTAATGAATGGATAGCTAGAACATTAAAATAGGAACTGGGTGCTTAATCAACACCTTGGTTTTGATTCTAATTATGGGAATATTCCTTTATGAACATTCAATTCACCTACTGTTCCAATTACTTGAATAGACTCAAAATTTCATGTGGAATCTTATTTTACTTTGAGGTCTACTGGTTGTATATCTGCTCATTTATAAAATAAGTAATGCTGGTCATGAACCTTCTTCAGTTACCATGCAACAGGTTTCTGGAGCTTGAGATGAAGACCACAAATAAAAACAAATTGGGATAGAAAGTTTGGTTTGAGATAACTTGGAAGCTTTGACTATAATGTTGACCACATCATTCAACTATTTGTCTGTAAAATATAGGAAATCACTTTACTGATCCCTAAATAAAGTATAATTATAATTTCATAGAACCATAGAACCATAGAAACTACAGCACAGAAACAGACCTTTTGGACCTCCTTGGCTGTGCCGAACCATTTTCTGCCTAGTCCCACTGACCTGCACACGGACCATATCCCTCCATACACCTCCCATCCATGTATCTGTCCAATTTATTCTTAAATGTTAAAAAAGAACCTGCATTTACCACCTCGTCTGGCAGCTCATTCCATACTCCCACCACTCTCTGTGTGAAGAAGCCCCCCTTAATGTTCCCTTTAAACTTTTCCCCCCTCACCCTTAACCCATGTCCTCTGGTTTTTTTCTCCCCTTACCTCAGTGGAAAAAGCCTGCTTGCATTCACTCTATCAATACCCACCATAATTTTATATACCTCTATCAAATCTCCCCTCATTCTTCTACGCTCCAGGGAATAAAGTCCTAACCTATTCAACTTTTCTCTGTAACTGAGTTTCTCAAGTCCCGGCGACATCCTTGTAAACCTTCTCTGCACTCTTTCAACCTTACTTAAATCCTT
This sequence comes from Mobula hypostoma, assembly GCF_963921235.1. Taxonomy (NCBI): domain Eukaryota; kingdom Metazoa; phylum Chordata; class Chondrichthyes; order Myliobatiformes; family Myliobatidae; genus Mobula; species Mobula hypostoma. The sequence goes on along the minus strand of NC_086103.1, from coordinate 62,808,947 downwards.
CCTGTAATTTGGTGACCAAAACTGAACACAATACTCCAGATTCGGCCTCAAATTTCAGATACTATCAAATATTTTAAAACTGGATTGTTTTTTTCTTTTGGTAGGCAGTAAAGTGCAAATATCTTGGTTAGTAGTCAAATATCTTTTGTTCTGAAGTTTGAATCTATTTGTTCATGAGTAAATACATTAATCTTGGCTAATATGTTATTGAACATAAATCTTTCCAGGATGATTTTCCAGAAACCCCATTGAACTGATTAGAATTACAGACTTGAGAAAACAGGTTTTCATCATTCAAGTACGTCGTCATGAACAGAACTTTGCACATTTCTTAACTTTAGATATTTTTGTAAATTTAGCTCTCTTTTGGGAGTTCATTTACAGTTTGGTCAACAGTATTACTTTGCTATCAGCTTTCCAGCGAACCAAGTGGTCGAGAGGGTGGTGCACTCAAGAAAGGCTAGTAGTTCTGACGTTCAAATCTGTGTTTGGATATTCCTGAAATTCAGATACATTTCCTTCAAAAGCATTCATTATGTAAGACAGCAAATAGTAGAACATTTCTGATCCATCAGGGAGAAAGAATAGTTTCAGAGAAACAACTTCCATAAAAATTCCCAGAAAAAAAATCTTGTAAAATTTGATTTTAAACAAACACATCATTAGAACTTCTCCGGTAACTTTTGTTATGGTAAGATGGAATTTGGAACATGGCTGCAAGAATTGTCAGCTAATTTGGACTCTCCTATTAAAGGAACTTGCTTAAATAAACTCTGCCACAATGCAGGTATAACCATCTGTTTATAGCACCTCTGCTGTGCTTTGTACTTTGAGATATTAAAATGAACTTCACTTTTCCACGTCAGACCAATTCAAAGATCCTATTGGCTCGTAGTACAAGTATGGAGATAATCCATTGTCCTGGTTATGACTTCTTCCTTTAATCTGTGAAACAACACACATCTATTACTATTGATAGGATATTGTTTTCAGTAAAATGAATTCCTGATTACTCTACGTAACCTCAAAAAGATCCCTGGCAATAAGGAACATTGGCATATTCTGAAAATATGCCGTAGTACCTAAATGCATATTGGTTCTGCCCTCACTCTTTCAGGAAGGCAAGTATGGTCATTGGTAATATTTTATCAGGATATGGGTGAACTGTCACCATAATCCCACTCCAGACACAAAATTACTCCTAGAGTTCATTGTCCCAGCATCCTACTGGATTCATCATCATTGCCCTAGCTATAAACTTGAGTTGGGTCATCACTATCTGTGAAAACAGTCAGAAATAAATAATCCATGAAAGCTTTGGTGCAGCTGCCCACTCTTCCAGCTGGAGTTTGTTAATTAGGATGCGTGCTGAACTGCTGAACCACTTTAGTTTGCGAAATTTCCCCAAGTTGTATTGCAGGCTATACAACAGTTATATTTATTGCAAATATAGAAACTGGTGGTGCTGTGGATAGCAAGGAGAATTGGCAAAGGATACAGCAGGATATATGAAGGGTGATTGATAAGTTTGTGGCCTAAGGTAGAAGGAGATGAGTTATTAACTTCAAACTTTCTGCATAATCAAAGAGTTGTAACAAGAACTGTATAAATCATCTCCTTCTACCTTAGGCCATGAACTTATCAATCACCCCTGCTGTGGACACTTTCTGGGTCTAAGATCCGTATGCTCCATGACCGCTAGACTAAGTGTGTAAATGTAGGAAGGGACTATGTTGAAAAATAAATGTGCTAGGTTTTCTAAAATTGACTCCTTCTATCTTAGGCCACGAACTTATCAATCACCCCTTGTAGATCATCTGGAAATTTAGGCTGCGAAATGACAGCGGAGTTTGACATGTTGGAAGATCAAATGCAAGAGGAAAGTATATAGTGAATGGCAGGAACCTTGGGAGCATTGCTATAGAAACATAGAAAATCTACAGCACATTACAGTCCCTTTGGCCCACAATGTTGTGCCGACCATGTAACCTACTCTAGAAACTGACTAGAATTTCTTTTACCGCATAGCCCTCTATTTTTCTAAGCTCCATGTACCTATCCAAGAGTCTTTTAAAAGACCCTATTGTATCTGCCTCTACCACCATCACTGGCAGTGCATTCCACATACCCACCACTCTGTGTGAAAAACTTACCTCTGACAATCCCCTTGTACCTACTTCCAAGCACCTTAAAAATTTCCCCTCTCATGTTAGCCATTTCAACCCTGGGAAAAAGCCTCTGACTATCCACACGATCAATGCCTCTCATCACCTTATACACCTCTATCAGGTCACCTCTCATCCTCCATCGCTCCAAGGAGAAAAGGCCAAGTTCATTCAACCTATTCTCATAAGGCTTGCTCCTCAATCCAGGCAACATCCTTGTAAATCTCTTCTGCACTCTCTCCATAGTATCTACATCCTTCCCGTAACGAGGTGACCAGGAGTCCAGTACTCCAAGTGCGGTCTAAATAAGGTTTTATATAGTTGTAACATTACCTCACAGCTCTCGAACTCATTCCCAAGGTTGATGAATGCCAACACACAATATGCCTTCTTAACAACACTGTCAACCTGTGCAGCAGCTTTGAGTGTCCCATGGACATGGACCCAAAGATTTGGCAGATCTTCAACACTGCCAATTAATATATTAATATTATATTTTGCCTTCAAATTTGACCTACTGAAATGAACCACTTCACACTTATCTGGGTTGAACTCCATCTACCACTTCTCAGACCAGTTCTGCATCCTATTGATGTCCCACTCTAACTTCTGACAATCCTCCAGACTATCCATAACACCCCCAACCTTTGTGTCACCAGCAAATTTACTAACCCATCCTTCTACTTCTTCATCCAAGTCATTTATAAAAATCACAAAGAGGAGGGATCCCAGAACAGATCACTGCAGAACATCACTGGTCACCGTCCTCCATGCAGAATACGAACTATCCACAACCACCCTTTGTCTTCTGTGGTCAAGCTAATTCTGGATCCACAAAGCAAGGTCTCCTTGGATCCCATGCCTCATTACTTTCTGAATCAGCCTCGTGGGGGAAAACTTATCAAATGCCTTACTCAAATCCATATACACTAAATCCATTGCTCTACTTTCATCAGTGTGTTTTGTTACATCCTCAAAGAATTTAATCAGGTTCGTAAGGCATGACCTGCCCTTGACAAAGCCATGCTGAGTATCCCTAATCAGATTATGCCTCTCCAAATGCTCATAAATCCTGCCTCTCAGAATCTTCTCCAACAACTTGCCCAGAGGAATCTTGGATGTGGATCAGTTGCTGAAGGCAGAGTCTGGTATGCTTACCTTGTTGGTCAATGCATTGAATATAAAAATCAAGAAGTTACATTGCAGCTGTTTAGTTTAGGAGTATTGAGTCCAGTTCTGGTCGCCACATTATAGGAAGCATGCGCAAGCTTTGGAGAGAATGCTGAAGAAGACGATCAGGATATTACCTGAATTGGAAAGTATCAGCTATAAAGTTGAGGTTGAACAAACTTGGATTGTGTTCACTGGACTACTGGATGTTTAAGGGCGATCTGATAGAAGTATACAAAATTATTGGGAGAAATAAATATTGTAGACAATCAGAGTCTTTTTTTTCCCCCTCGGGTATAATGGTCACCTTCCAGAGGTGTAGAGTCGTAGAAAAGTACAGCATGGACACAGGCCTTCGACCCATCCAGTCTATGACAAACCACTTCACCTGCCTACTCCCATTGACCTGCACCGAGAGCATAGACCTATCATTCATGTACCTATGCAAACTTCTCTTAAATGTTGAAATCTAGCTTACATGCACCACTTGTGCTGGCAGCTCATTCCACACTCTCACGGCTCATAATTTTGTATACCTCTAACAAATCTCCCCTCAATCTTTTACGTTACAAGGAATAAAATCTGAATCTGTTCAATCTTTCCCTATAACTTAGGTCCTCCAGAGTTGGCAACATCCTGCAATTTTTCTCGGTACTCTTTCAACCTTATTTACATCTTTCCTGTAGGTAGGTGGCCAAGAGTGCACACAATACTCCAAATTAGGGCACACCAATGTCTCGTACAACTTCAACATAACATCCCATCTCCTGAACTTAAAGAGTACCATAGGTTTAAGGTGAGAGGAGAAAATTTAAAGATGATTTCTGAGGCAAGTCTTTTTTTCCTTACACAAAGAATGGCAGGTACCTGGGAAGCACTGCCAAGGGAGGTGATTGAAATAGCTCTGATAGTAATGTTATTGAGGCAGTTAAGACAGACATTTGGACAGGCAGGGAATAGACGGATACAGACAATGAGTGACAGATTAGTTAGACTGATCAATTTACTCAGTGAGATGAAGAACCTGTTCCTGCATTGTACCGTTCTATATTCTATGAACTGTACAACACATTTAATGCCTTCTAATGTGTCTTAATATTCTGCATTGACTGTGGAGGTGCATCCTCCATAACCTTAGATAATTGAGAGTTACATGAGGTTAGATCTGGAACAGGATTCACAAGCTGATTCATTAAAATGGTAGGAAGAAAGGCAAATATAGGTTATGATTTAAGGAGTGGACGGAGCTAAGGATGGCGTCAGACAGCGACTTTTCCCAGCTCATCAGTGAAACGGTTAAATGCTTTCTATTATAATGTCTCTATTTTCCTTTTCAGCGTGGCTGGAGCCTTGTTGGGATCTTTGATCTACAGTGGTACTCAAACTGTGGTTCTGTATGGTGATATGTTCCTGTTCTTGGAGCTCGCTGATTGGTAGTGTTTCGATATGTCCAGGTGTGGCCAGAAGTCAGGCGCCTTTGGGGTGCGGCCTTTCGTGGCCCTGTGGATATGAGTTCTCGCCAGTGTTGTGAATTGAAGCATCGTGGGAGCTGGAACATCGAAGAGAGTGTGCCTCGCTGTCGGAGGGCTCTGGACTGAGTGATTGATCACCCTCTCTCTCGATGGTCAGGGAGAGTTTGCTGCAGATTCTCGAGGTCGGCAATTGGAAGTCAAAAGCTTCAGACTGACCGTAACATCGAAACAGCGACCGCTTGTCTCCACTTTCACTTTGGAATGAGCAATATCTGTCTCTCCCTTGTTAGTGAGAAAGAGTGCCTGTGGGTTGTTGAAATGTTGGAGTGAAAAGTTAGTTTTTGATGGACTATGGGGCTTTGCTGTTGCTGGCATGGTGGGTAGCAAGTATGCTGATGCTTTATGCTAGAATGAGTAGGGGCGGGGGAGGAGTAAATCGTTGATGGGAGGGTGCAGGGGGCTTTGGAGTTCTTACGTTCTTTCTCTCATTCACTTTAGTGTCAAGGATGTCTGTGGAGAGTAAGGATTTCAGATTATGTATTGTATACATTCTCTGATATTAAATGGAATTCACATTGACTTTAAATGGAAATTTAAGTAATTGTAACTTAGTTTAATTTTACTTTTCTTTCTTGTAGCTGTTCAAGCAACAATCATATGAGTGAGCTTGTCAACATTGTACCAAGTCCAACCTCGTCAGAAAACTACAACAGATTCACCAGTGCAAATTCTGGAGCATTCCAGCAGGTTCTTCTTCCATGGTTTGACTCCAGCAGTGGAATCCAGCTGTGAACCTGCATTCACAAAGGAGACCAGAAATATCTAATGTTTGCCCAACTGGGTGCCAATAGTTCATTGGCTAATTCCAACAAAATTCACTGGCTAATTCCAACAAAACCTGGACCTCGACTTCAGACAAAAAACACAAAACGAAGTGAAAAGAGAAAATGCTGGAAGCAGTTAAGATTTTTAATTGGAAACGTTAATTTTGTTCCTTTTTTCACACATGCTACCTGTCCTGCTGAGTGTTGACAGCATTTTCCATTTTTATTTCAGAATTTCAGCAGTTTCAGTATTTTTGTATGAAAATCAAGTCGCTCTTCAGCAGACTGTAAAGATTACTCAAGTTTGCATTAATGTCACTTGCAAGTGTAATAGTTGAGCAGGTTACAGTATTTTGTTTTGGGACAGCGCAAAGGGCAGAAAATTAAACCACACAAAGATGAAAAGTGATGACGATAAAAAATGTGTTTAAATAATTATATAGCAATTTCAACTCAAATCATGTTGGTGAATTAAATCTAGCAGGATCTGATAATTTTCACAGGGTGGTGTACTCATCTCACTAAATACTGATGTGTGGAGCAGAATGGATTTTAAAATTCTCAGCCATGTTCAGTCAACTGATTTGGTGGCGAGTGAATATGCAGGCAGGTGTTGGGCGGGCTGTATAATTAAACCAATAAAAGATTTATCTTTAGTAATCCTGAATTTAAAAATGGTGATTAATAATTGGTTCCTTAAGGTTGTTATAGCCAGGGATGTTAATGGAGACAAGCTCCCACTACCTATTACATGCTCCCAATGACGTGCGCCTCAAGTAGACTCTGATGACCAAGTCCAGCTCCTGGCCTTCAAGTGTGGCTTAGCTACTAAGCCTGGTGGGACCATTTCTACTGACAGGAGAAGGGGCAAAGATAGGTTACTGGAGCCTTAAAAACAGTCACTTCGGGCAGATGGGGCTCATGAGCTGTGGTTGGCAGCTCAACTACGAGAAGGAAAACTCTGATCTCAAATTTCCGCTACCTTGTGTCTGTACCCTCTCATGGGAAAGGCTTCAGGAGTAAACCCATAAAAAGTCCAGAGCTGGAGTCCCTAAGGCAGTCCAACATTGAATTCAATGTTGACTGAAAACTCCTGCGATGCTCCTGGTACCAAACTGTATTGGTCTCTGCTGTTCCTTTGGGTTCATCAGATGCGTGGAGAGGGGAAGCTTGCTACATGGGCAACAACTTGCTCTCCATATTGTACTGCCCAGGCTTAGACCATAAGGCCATAAGACATAGGAGCAGAATTAGGCCATATGGCCCATCGAGTCTGCTCTGCCATTCAATCATGGCTGATCCATTTTTTTCTCCTTCTCAACTCCAGTTCCCAGCCTGTAACCCTGTAACCTTTGATGCCATGTCCAATCAAGAACCTATCAATCTCTGCTTTAAATACACCCAATGACCTGGTCTCCACAGCTGCACGTGGCAACAAATTCCACAAATTCACTACCCTTTTGCTAAAGAAATTTCTCTGCATCTCTGTTTTGAAAGAGTATCCTCTATCCAGAGGCTGTGCACCTTGTCCTAGACTCTCCCACCGAGGGAAATATCATTTCCACATCTACTCTGTCTAGGCCTTTCAACATTCGAAAGGTTTCAATGAGATCCCCCCTCATCCTTCGGAATTCTAGCGAGTACAGACCTGAAGCCATCAAATTTTCCTTGTATGATAACCCTTTCATTCCTGGAATCATCCTTGTGAATCTTCTCTAGATTCTCTCCAATGCCAGCACATCTTTTCTTAGATGAGGGGACCAAAACTGTTCACAATACTCAAGGTGAGGCCTCGCCAGTGCCTTATAAAGCCTCAGACTCACATTCTTGCTTTTGTATTCTGGACCCTTGAAATAAATGCTAACATGGCAGTTGCCTTCCTCATCACCGACTCGACCTGGAAGTTAACCTTTAGGGTGTTCTGCACAAGGACTCCCAAGTCCCTTTGCATCTCAGATTTTTGGAGTTTCTCCCCGTTTAGAAAATAGTCTGCACATTTATTTCTACTATCAAAGTGTATGGCCATGCACTTTACAACATTGTACGAGGGGTGATTGATAACTTTGTGGCCTAAGGTAGAAGGAGATGAGTTATTAACTTCAAACTTTCTGCACAATCACTCAAAGCGTTGAACTGCATGTGTATGTAATGAGAACTGTATAACCCATCGCCTTCTACTGTAGGCCACGAACTTATCAATCACCACTGGGGTGGACACTTTCTGAAGGTCCAATATCTGTATGCTTCACAACCGCTGGACTAAGTGTATAAATGTAGGAGGGGACTATGTTGAAAAATAAATGTGCTAGGTTTTCTAAAATTGACTCCTTCTACCTTAGGCCACGAACTTATCAATCACCCCTTGTATTTCATTTGCCACTTTCTTGTCCATTCTCCTAATCTGTTTAAGTCCTTCTTTATCCTACCTTTTTCCTCAACACTACCTGTCCCTCCACCAATCTTCATATCATCTGCAAACTTGGCAACAAAGCCATATATTCCATACAGCATAAAAAGAATTGGTCCCAACACCAACCCTTGTGGAACACCACTAGTCACTGGCAGCCAACCAGAAAAGGATCCTTTTCTTCCCACTCACTGCCAATCAGCCAATGCTCTAACCATGTTAGTAACTTTCCTGTAATACTATGGGCTCTTAACTTGGTAAGCAGCCTCACGTGTGGCACCTTGTCAAAGTCCAAATATACAACATCCACTGCATCCCTTTTATATATCCTACTTGTAATCTCCTCAAAGAATACCAACAGGTTCGTCAGGCAGTATTTTCCCTGAAGGAAACCATGCTGATCTGTGCTATCTTGTCCCGTGTCAACAAGTACTCCATCACCTCATCCTTAAAAGTTGACTCTAACATCTTCCCAATCACTGAGGTCATACTAACTGGTCTATAATTTCCTTTCTGCTGCCTTCCTCATTTCTTAAAGAGTGGATTGACATTTGTAATTTTCCAGACCTCTGGAACGATGCCACAGTCCAATGATTTTTGAAAGATCATTTCTAATGCCACCACAATCTCTAACACTACCTTTTTCAGAACCCTAGGGTGTAGTTTATCTGGTCCAGGTGACTTATGTACCTTTAGGTCTTTTAGCTTTTTGAGCACCTTCTCTCTTGTAATAGTAACTGCACTCACTTCTCTTCCTTCACACATTACAACATCAGACATACTGCTACTGTCTTCCACAGTGAAGACTGAGGCAAAATACTCATTTAGTTAATCAGCCATCTCCTTGTCCCTCATTATTATTTCTCCTGCCTCATTTTCTAGCAGTCCAATGTCCATTCTCATTTCTGTTTTATTTTTAACATACTTGAAAAAAATGTTACTATCCACTTTGATATTATTTGCCAGCTTGCTTTCATAGTTATTCTTTTCCCTTCTAAAGATTCTTTCAGTTGCTCTCTATAGGTTTTTAAAACTTCCAAATCCTCTATCTTCCCACTAATTCTTGCTTTGTTGTATGCCTTTTCTTTTGCTTTTACAATAGCTTTGACTTCCCTTGTCAGCCATGGTTGTACTATTTTACCATTTGAGTATTTCTTCATTTTTGGAATACATATGTCCTGCACCTTCCTCCTTTTTCCCAGAAACTCAAGCCATTGCTGCTCTGCTGACAACCCTGCCAGCAGCTTCTTTCAATTTACTTTGGCCAGCTTCTCTCTCATACCATTGTAATTTCTCTTACTCCACTGAAAAACTGCTACATCAGACTTTACCTTCTCCCTATCAAATTTCAAGTTGAACTCAATCATATTGTGATCAATGGTTCCTAAGGGATTTTTTTTTACCTGAAGCTCCCTAATCACCCCTAGTTCATTACATAACACCAAATCCAGTATAGCTGATCCCCTAGTAGTCTCAATGACAAACTGCTGTAAAAAGCCATCTCTTAGGCATTCAACAAACTCACTCTCTTGAGATCTATTACCAACCTGATTTTCCCAATCGACCTGCATGTTAACATCTTCCATGACTACCATAACATTGCCCTTTTGATTCGCCTTTTCTATTTCCTGTTGTAGCTGTGGTCCATGTCCCACTACTGTTTGGAGGCCTGTATATAAATGCCTTCAATGTCCTTTTATCCTTGCAGTTTCTTAACTCAACCCACAAGGATTCAACATCTTCCGATCCTATGTCACATCTTTCTACTGATTTGATGCCATTCTTTACCAGTAGAGCCACACCAACCCCTCTGCCTACCTTCCTATCCCTCCGATATAATGTGTAACCTTGGACATTCAGCTTCGAACTACAACCATCCTTCAGCCATGATTCAGTGATGGCCACCACATCATACCTGGCAATCTGTAGTAGTGCAACAAGATCACCCACCTTATTTCTTATACTACGCACATTTAGATACAACACCTTGGGTACTGTATTTGCAATCCTTCCTGATTCTGCATCCCTAATGTTTTGACACTCAGCCTATTGGCTGCAGCAAAGTCCCATCACCTGTCTGCCCTTCCCGACAGTCTGGCTGCATGCTATCTTTACTTTATTGGCATTCGTCCTATCCTGAGTCCCTTTAATCTGGATCCCACCCCCCCCCCCCGCCAAATTAGTTTAAAGCCTCCCCAAAAGCACTCACAAACCTTCCTGAGAGAATATTTGTTCCCCTTGGGTTCATGTGCAACCTGTTACTTTTGAACAGGTCATACCTCTCTCAGAAGAGATCCCAATAATCCAAGAACCCGAAGCCCTGCTCCCTGCACCAGCTTCTCAGCCTCACATTTATGTGCCAAATCATCCTGTTTCTACCCTCACTGGCAATCCAGAAATTACTACCCACGAAGTCCTGCTTCTCAGCTTTCCACCTAGCCCTCTAAATTCTCTTTTCAGGACCTCATTGCTTTTCCTTCCTATGTCATTGGTACCAATATGCTCCCCCTACCTCTCCAAAATGTTGTGGACCCGATCTGAGATATCCCTGACCCTGGCACCTGGGAGGCAACACACCATCTGGGTGTCCTGTTCACGTCCACAGGATCTCCTGTCTGTTCCCCTCACTATTGAGTCCCCTATCACTACCACTCCCTTCTTCCCTCTCTTTCCCTTTTGCACCACGGACCCATGCTCAGTGCCTGTAACCTGGTTGCCATGGTATTCTCCCAGGAAGTCATTCCCACAAAAGTATCCAAAGCGGGATACTTGTTTTTGAGGGGAATGGCCACAGGGCTGCTCTACTCTGACTGCCTATTTCCATTTCTCCTGACAGTCACCCAGCTACTTGTCTCCTGCAACTTCGGATCTAGACAGCTAGGACATGGCCAGCTCTGACTGACGGAGGCCTCAAAGCCTCAGACGGAGATGAAAAATACCCAATAATCCATAAATCATCTTCAATTGGCACCCTCAGACTAACTGAAAACCAGTAATCTTACAAATGGCAGAATGTGAAAAGCAGTTAGGTATAATATACATCAACTTGTGATTCGTTAAGCATTGCAGTGATGGACCCTCTATTAATATGATTTTATATTTAACTTATCCTCATTTTGTAATTTCTGTGTCGAGTTTAAAAAGAAGAGGGAAAAAGTAGAAGCGGAGAATGCCATCACACAGGAAAAGACCATGTAACCCACGAAGTTTGGAGGAGTTGTTCTTTAGAATGATATGCAGTTTGGAAAAAGTTCAGAATATGGGAATGTGATCAAGCTGGGATTATGAGAGTACCATCACAAGATGACGCTGTGATAGTGTAAGAGACTTTCAGGAGAAGAAATAAATCATTCGCAGAGTTGTAGTCATAAGTCATAACTATAACAGTTTGTTATTTTATCTGATTCATTTAATGTTATGTTATGTTATTTTATTGATGGACAGTAGAATTGCTTCTGGAATAATCTTTCAGCGCATCATTTCTGGTAAAACAGAAACGAAAGGACCAGGAAGTGAATTATGCAACAGAATTTTTAATGCCAGTAAGGAAGAGAAATGATTCCTTACAAATGAGTCAGAAACAAAAGGATGGAAGATGGTTATGGTATACTGTTTTTCAGTCAGTCCTACTCCTAATGCATGGCTGATCTGATCTTTGACCTCAACTCCACTTCCTGTCTGCTTCTCATAGCCCTGGATTTCCCTAAGATACAAAAAGTTTATCATAACTCATCATCTGCAACTTTTAAAATAGGCAGTGCCAAACAGTCAAAGTCTCTAAGAAAAATATTCTATCCTCAAATTTGTGATTAACTCCTAATCTGAAGACAATATCCTCTTGCTCTAAACTCCATCACTGGGAGAAACTCCCCTAGAGTATCACAACCCTGAGATTTTATCAATTTCAACAGGAAATTATCACTGATGGAAATTCCTGCACTTAATGGCCATTACTAATTACCCTTGAATGGAGGAAGTAGTGTGAATCTGTAACCAGATATATTTGGCTTGATAGGGTTAGAATAGCAGATTCATCTCTTGAAAGATAGTGATGACCAGATAGATTTTAGGACAATCCGGTAGTTTTGCGGACTCCATTAATAAGATTAGACTTAATTCTAAATTTAACTACTCAAATGTAATCTTCACCCCAGTTGTCATGATGGCATTTGAAATCATGTCTCTGAATCAATACACATTTTTGCTGTTAGTCTAGTAACTTAAACCAGTTAGCCTCTCAAGCTTCTCAACTCTTAAAAGTGTGGGCCTAATCCTCACAATTTTCTCTAGAGGCGAACCCTTCATCCTAGCGAGCAATCTACAAATAAAATCTTCACTGCACGATCTTCAAATATATTTCCCCTTAATTTAAACAAACAAAATACGATGCAGATAAATATCACATACAGTTACAGCGAGCATCCTTACTCTTCTACTCAATTTTTCAAGTAATAAAGCACAACATATTATTTTTAATGGTTTTTTTGCATCTGTATTTACTCAGAGACAGACACAGAGTCTATAGAAGTGAGGCAAAACAGCAGTGAGGTCACGGACACAAATTAGGGTGGACCAATCTCAGGGCCAGACGAGGCGTTCCCTTGGACCTTGTGGGAGGCTCATGTATAAATTGCAGGATGCTAGCAGAGATATTTGAAATGTCCTTAACCATGGGTGAGGTGCCAGAGAATTGGAGGATACCTAATGTTCTGCTACTTAAGAAAAGCTCTAAGAATAAGCCAGGAAACTGGTGAGCCTGATATCAGTAGTGTGTAAATTATTGGAAGGTATTCTTAGGGACCAGGTATACAAGTATTTGGATAGACAGGGACTGATTAGGTATAGTAAACATGGCTTTGTCCAGCATAGGTCGTGTCTAACCAGTCTTATGGAGAGTTTTTTTGAGGAAGTCACTAGGAAAGTTGATGAAAGCAAAGAAGTGGATGTCTCTGACATGGATGTTAGCAAGGCCTTTGACAAGCACCCGCATGGGAGGTTGGCCAAGAAGTTTCAGTCGCTTGATATCCAAGATAAAGTAGTAAACTGGATTAGACATTGGCTTTGTGGGAGAAGCCAGAGAGCAGAAGCAGATGGTTGTCTCTCTGACTGGAAGCCTGCAACTAGTGGCGTGCTTCAGGGATCAGTGCTGGGCCCGTTGTTGTTATCATCTGCATCAACAATCTGGATGACCTTGTGGTAAACTGCATCAGCAAATTGTAAACACAAAATAATCTGCAGATGCTGGGGTCAAAGCAACACTCACAACACGCTGGAGGAACTCAGCAGGTTGGGCAGCATCCGTGGAAAAGATTAGTCGACGTTTTGGGCCGGAACCCTTCGTCAGGAACCTACCAGCCTTCTCCTTCCCATCCTCCCCCCACCTTCTTTATAGGGTCTCTGCCCCTTCCCCCTACAGTCCTGACGAAGGGTTCCGGCCCGAAACGTCGACCGATCTTTTCCACGGATGCTGCCCGACCTGCTGAGTTCCTCCAGCGCGTTGTGAGTGTTGCATCAGCAAATTTGTGGATGACACAAAGTTTGTGGGTGTAGTGGACAGTAAGGAATGCTATAAAAGCTTGCAGCGGGATCTGGACCAACTGGTAAAATGGACTGAAAAATGACAGATGGAATTCAATGCAGACAAGTATGAGGTGTTGCACTTTGGGAAGACAAACCAGGGTAGGACTTACACGGTGAAAAGTAGGGCACTGAGGAGTGCGGTAGAACAAAGGGATCTGGGAATACAATTCTTTGACAGTGGTATCACAGGTAGATAAGGACGTAAAGAGAACTTTTGGCAGATTGGACTTCATAAATCAGAAGTATTGAGTACAGGAGTTACGTTGAGGTTGTATGAAACATTGGTGAGGCCCAATTTGGAGTACTGCATTGTGTGCAGTTCTGGTCACCTCCCCACAGGAAAGACATCAATAAGATTGAAAGGGTACAGAGAAAATTTACAAGGACGTTGCTAGGAATTGAAGATCTGTGTTATAGGGAAAGATTGAATAGGTTTATTCTCTAGAGCACAGGAGAATGAGGGGAGTTTTTTTTTGAGGTATACAAAATTATGAAGGTATAGATAGGGCAAGTGCAATCATGCATTTTCCACTGGGGTTGGGTGAGATAAGAACTAGAAATCATGGGTTAAGGGTGAAAGGTTTGAAGTAAATTTATTGTCAAAGTACATTTACGTCACCATGTACAACCCAGAGATTAATTTTCTTGCGGGCATACACAGCAAGTCCAAGAAACGCAATAGAATCGATGAAAGAACACACCAAAAGGACAGACAAATAACAAATGTGCAAAAGAACTCTGCAAATACAAAAAGAAAATAAATAAATAAGCAATAAATAACAAGAATAGGAAATGAAGAGTCCTTGGAAGTGAGTCCATAGGTTGTGGGAATAGTTCAGTGATGGGATGAGTGAAGTTGAGAGAAGCTTATCCCCACTGAGTCAAGAGCCTAATGATTGAAGGGTAATAACTGTTCCTGAACCTAGTGCTGTGGGTCGCAGGGCCCTTGTTCCTGATGGCAGCAGCGAGAAGACAGTACAGCCTGGATGATGGTGGACCCTGATAATGGAAGGTGAAAAATTTAGGGGAAACATGGCGGGAACATCTTCACTCAGATGGTGATGAGAGTGTGGAATCAGCTCCCAGCAGAAGTGGAACATGTGAGGTCGATTGCAACACTTAAGAGAAAATTGGATAGGCACATCGATGGGCAGTGTATGCAGGGCTAAGGTTCAGGTACAGGTTGATGGGCCTATGCAGATTAATAGTTCAGCATGGAATAGAAGGGCTCAAGGACCTGTTTCTGCGTGGTAGTGTTCTATGACTCTATTCCATTCATCTTTCTGAATATTTGCATCCTAACATTTCGTATTTTTTGTGCAATTGCATCTAGAATTTCTCTAAATGTTTAAATATTATCTTAAGGCTGTTTTATAGGAATCCTATTTTCTATTCAGAGTGGATAATCTCACATTTCTAAATAACACACATCTTCAAGAGGTAACTACAACTATGGAAAGCCGTCTTTCTAGTACAAATTGTGTTACACATATTCAACATTTCTTCCTCCTCGACACCACGTTGTTCTTACTGTGAAATATTCCGCCAAGAATGATAGAATTAATTGTCTACTCATCCTATGACTCAAATTCATGAATGCAGAGTGTGTAAATTTTCCACATTATGCATACTTCGACCTTGGCATCAAGAATAAATTGCTTAATGAAATCCCTTAATCCTGTTCATAATCTGTTGAATTAAAAAGTCATTGCAGCATAATACTGGAGCAAAATTGGAGTGATTTTTCAGCGTCCAGTTATTTTTCATTCTTTACCCCACCAATATTGCAAGGTATTTGTTGTATCTCCCAATTCAAGACCTAATATAACCAGAAGAGTTATTGTCTGAAAGTTGATTTTGGTTTTATCATGGTTTCCCCCAGAATGCTTAAAATCTGGAGATGCTCATCATCCAAGTATAAATTAAGTCTCCCTAGCAACCAGGTAGCATGAACTTCATGAGTATTTCATCTTCTAAAATCAAAGTTGAGATTGACAGATATTACATTAAGATAGCCCAGACACTTGTTTTCTCCTTTGTCTCACACACTAAGTCTTTGATGGATGAGATGCTGCAATGAAGACATGATTACCTTGCTTAATGAAACATTCTTTATCGTGCTGAAGTAAATGTGACTGCTGTTTCTAGACTGCCGGACAGGAAGCACTTATTTAGGAGCAGAACATTCCCAAAGCCTGTCCTTCACCCAGATTTTGAGAAGGGAAATTTGCGCAAATATGCTCTGTGAGGAAGGAACTAAGATGATGTCAATCAAAGAAAGCGGATGCTTTAGTAAAGGATACTGGGGAAGCTGCAATGCTTTGGATCTCAGCAGAGGAAGCAATTCAGGATTGTGGTCACACCCACATCCAATGGGTCTTGTACCGATATTAAAGAATGCTTCTGCACAGAATGCTTGAAGGGCTACTATTCCAAGGAATATCACAGATAAAGCAAGAGGATGAAATTCAGTTTTAGAGATCCGATAAGTGTTTAAACACGAATTCTTTATGAATGTATTACTTAATAACACTCTAATTTACCACTAGGGTTCAGAAAATGTGGATGTTCTGTCGAAAAACACCTGGTTTTTCCACAAACATGAGAAAAATTGTAGTCTCTGGCATAACATATCCTGTGCTACAGCATAGGAATTCAGGATGGCCTATACAGGAAAGCCACCAGATGTAGGAAGAAAGATGTTTCCCTGTAAAGAAGAAGTCAAAATGTAGGTCAACTCACACTGCTGGTTCAAACCTCCATCAGTAATTGCACAGCAACATTATTTGCTGCAGTGTTACCTGAATGAGATAATGTAATCCATATAGACCAATGACCACAAAGAACACCAGTCAGGAATGATACAGGGTATGTAACCTCCCAGGCCTGCTCTGCTTTTCAGTGACAATATGGCTGCTTTGAACCTCATCTCCATGTTCCCAATTCTCTGTCTGCCATTTCCTTGTTTAATACTTTTCCCTAATATCTCCTTGATATCCTCACAGTTCCTGCTTTTTGAATAAGAACATTAAAAAATTCTATCTCTACTCATGCAGAATTCCTTTTTTGATTCCATTCTTTAATGACTTTCTATTTGAAGATGATGACATATTGTTCCAGGTTACCTGCTCTAAATCCAGCCAAAGGAATGATTTTCTTGCTTAGTCATTTTAACCAGATCACCTCTTCATTCTGCTTTATTTGGGGGAAATAAACCTAAACCATAGGATGATCTCTCTGTGTTGCCTTCCACCTAATATACCTTTACCCCAATGGCCGGTACCCAACACTGGACATGGAATTCAATTACATTTTGAATAAGGTTCAAGATAACTGAATGATTGCTTTTTCATTTCTGTATATCAACACTGAGATAACAAGCCAACCCTCTAATTGTGTAGCAAGCAATCAAAAATAGCTTTATTAAGCAAGTTCCTTTGCTCTTAATAATTTGTGTAGTAGGATTTCAAAAAATACTCTTTAGTCTAGCCTCTCACTATTTAGAAAGAACTCCAGCTTTGACTGGAAGAGTGACACACCTGCCTCTGTAGGACTCAGCCTTCCACAGATTTCCCTCCCCACACACAGTTAATCTGCTTATGTTCCTTTGTAACTTCATAATTCCATCCACCTATTATAGTCCCTCCTAATTCCATGTCACCTACAAACACAACCACAATAAATATAAACAAACCACAGGGTCTGACACTTAACATTTTAGGTTAGCCAGGATAAGGTCAAGAATTGTGCATTTGTGAACTTACGATGCACAAAATAAAGCAAAAATTAATCATTCTATGCACCTTGGAAGAATCCAGCCTTCTTCTTGTGGAAATGTTGTTGTATACCAAAACAACCAGAAAATTCCACCTGTAATAAAATCTAGCTCAATCAAACCGTTTAACTTCACATCCCTTACCCAACTGCTTCATCCACTTTAGCTTCTCTTGTCCTAAATAGTTTCTTTTAGGTCCTTGGACAATTTATGAAAGCTTTGTGGAATTACTTTAATTCATTCCACATTTACTCAAGAGTTATATTAATAATGTTTTTGCATCAATTGAGCCAATAAGTCATTCATGTCTTACTAACTTGGAGTTTCTTGAGGAGGTGATGTAGGTGCTGGATAAAGGTAGAGTAGTGAATATTGCCTCTATGGATTTTAGTAGGTCCCTCATGATAGGATTATCAGAACATTAAGAATCATTAGACCATCTTGACCATTGATGTTTAGAATTGGTTTGCCCATAGAAGACTGAGTATTGGTCAATGGCTCTTACTCTGGTTGGAGATCTGTGACTTGGTAAAAAAAAATAGATTTGTGCATTAGTACGTTTGCAGAGGACACAAAGACTGGTGGCATTGTGGCTAGTGTAGAAGGTTGCTAATGAATATAACGAGATATAGATCAATTGCAGATATGGGTGGAGAAGCAGTAGATGGAGATTCATCTGGACAAGTGTGAGGTGTTGCACTTTGGGAAATCTAATGCAAATGGAAATTGCACAGTCAATGGCAGGACACTTAAGAGCAATGATGTCCTGAGGGGCCTCGTGGTCCTGGTCCATAAATCCCTGAAAGTGCCGTAGAGTGGTAAAGGCAGTGTATGGCATGGATGCCTTTATTGGTAAAGGCACTGAGTTCAAGATTCAGAAAATTATGTTGCAACTGCATAAATTCTGGTTAAGCCACATGTGGAATATTACATTCATTTCTGGTTGCCTCATTGCAGGAGGTAGAGACTTTGGAAAGGATGCGGAAGAGGTTTACCAGATACTGCTCGGACTAGAGGGCATGTGCTGCAACGAGAGGTTGGGCAAACTGGAGTCGCTTTCTCTGAAGTGATAGAGGCTGAGAGGAGACTGATAGAAGTTCCTAAAATTATTTAAAGCCTATAAAGAGTAGACACCTAGTATCTTTTACCCCAGAGTCAAAATATCTAATAAGACAGGGCATGCATTTAAGTTGAGAGGGGAAAGTTCAAAGGAAATGTGTGGAGAAGTTTCTATAAAATTGAGAGTGGTGGGTGCTTGAAATACATTGCCGGGGTGGTGGTGATGGTAAATGTAATTGAGGCACTTAAGGGGCTCTTAGACAGGAACACGTATGTACAGAGAACGGAGGGATATGGACAATGTGCAGGCAATGGGGATTGGCGTAATTAGGCATCATTCGCTTAATTGGTTTGGTATTACATTATGGGTCAAAAGGCTAGTTTGTCTGCTGTATTGTACTCTGTTTTATGTTCTATATTCACTTATTCATAGAGTTATAAAGAAGTACATCACAGAAACAGATCCTTTTGTCCAGCATGTTCATGACAATCTTTGTGCCCATCCATACTTATTTCATTTACTCATATCAGATCATCGGTATCCTTATATGCCTTGCCTACTTAAGTGCCTGTTTCTTAAATGTATCGACTCCACTACTTCCTTTGCAATGTATTCCAGATATCAACTCTGTGTAAAAATACTTGTCCCTCAAATTCCCTTTAACACTCCTTCCTCTCAATTTAAACCTATCTTCTCTTCTTCTTGATATCCCTGCAATGGGTAAAATATTTGTACTGTCTATGCATCCTATAACTTTACATACAATACCTCTATTAGATTACCACTCAACTTCATTCACTTCAATATTTTCTCCGTTACAAGAGAAAACAGCCATAAAATAGGAAATATTAATGAAGAAGTGAAGAAATTGGCTGTCTGTAAGTTAGCTTCCCTGAATTCTTCATTTGAATCCAAAATAATTTTAGGGTTTTAGGCTGTTATCCTGTGACACACAATGCAGCTCTGTCAAAATGCTTCTTATTTGTTCTTCCCATTTATTTTCTACAAACACCACTCACTGTTTTGATTCACTGATAAATCTAAATTAAAGCAAATCTGTATTATCTAACATCAAGATCAGATGCTTTGCAATTCCTTCCTTTCTTACACTGATTAATAATTTTGCTATATAGAGATTTTTTTGCATGCAATCCAAATGCTTATGCTAGGAATGAAAGTCCCAGAATAGAAGCACTCATTCCTGTCTGCTGCTGTCTCTGTCACTTCCTGGCTAGCATGGTGTGATACAAGTCCATACTGGATGTAACTTGTGCCATCAGCTCACGTATACAAATTGACAAACAAAACCTATCAACCTATGCTTCTTCGGCTATTTTTGCTTCAAAGTTGTTGAGGCAGGATGGTACCCCTGTAAAAGAACAGTGCAGGAAATACTCAGCCGGTTAGGCAGCAGAAGCAGATTAACTTTCAGGTTAATTCATGTCAGAGATCATTGAATGAGCTGATTTTAGAAAGCTGTAATCCAGTCAATCATAAGACAGGTAGCTGATCCTTGGAAGTTATGAACCAGCAAATCAGGTTTATTATTACTGACATGTCATGAGATTTGTTGTTTTGCACCTGCACTGCAGTACAATACAAAAATAAACTATAATGTAATGTAATAAAATATTAAATAAGTAATGCAAAAAAGAACAAGAATAGTGAGGTAGTGTTCACAAGCCCATTGGCCATTCAGAAATCTTATGGGAGAGGGGAAGAAGCTGTTCCTAAAAAGTTGACTGTGTTCCTTCAGGCTCCTGCACCTTCTCTCTGATGGTAGCAATGAGAAGAGGGCCTGTCCTGGGTGGTGGGGCTCCCTAATGATGAATAATTGATACCGCCTGTTAGAGGCATTGCCTTTTGAAGATGTCGTTAGCGGTGGGGAGGCTATGTTAAAATTGCATCTTTCGTGTATTCCAAGGATAAGGATGTCACAGTAAGACAGAGTAAGAATTACAGAGATCGTGATGGTGAAACTGTCAAATTCAGAGGAGGGAATCTACAGAGTTTTGCAAACACTTTGTGGAGAGAGTGCCCAAGACTTTTGCACAGTACGGTAGTAGTTTTATGTATTGCACTGTATGGCTGCTACGAAAAAAACATTTCATGGCATACTTGAGCGATGATAACCTGATTCTGATATGGGTCTCTATTATAGACTGAGAATGGGAAGGGGGCACTGAGAGAGGTTGGGAAAAGGGGAAGGGAGAGGGGAGGGAGCAGGAAACACCAGGGAGACACTCTGTAATGATGAATAAATCAATTGTTTAGAATCAAATGACCTTCCCTGGTGTGTCAGGGCTGGGTGTGTCTGCACCCACACCACGCCTCTACCCTGACATCCCTTCTCTGCCATCTGTCCCACACCCCTCTCACGGCACTCCACCATTGCCATTCCCAACATCCATTGCTCCCACCAGATTTAAAAACTCACTCTCGACTCCACGTTGACAAATATTGTACAGTGCAAAGTCTTAGGTATATTATATATAACCATGCCTAAGAGTTTTGCCCTGTACTGTAAAAGCAAGAGAGAGGAGTGAGACAGAAGTTGGTAAGTGGAAATCAGTGAAGGAAAGAAGATAGGGAAACAAAACTAGCTGGGGGAAGAGACAGTAAAGGTGAACCATGGGAGAGGTATGTGGGTGATGGGCAGATGGAAATGAAGTGGGAGGGAGAAAGGGGTGAGAAGATTTGGGATGCAAAATGTAAACAAAGGGAAAGTGAACCTCAGTGGACAGGTGGGAGGGGAAAAGAATCATAGAAAAGTCAGTGATCGCACCATTGGGCTGCAGGCTCCCCAAGCAGAATGTGAAGCTCTGTTCTTCTAATTTGTATTTGGCCTCAGAGTAGAAAAGGTCAAGAACAGATAGAGAGTGGGAAGGGAAGCAACCAGAAGCTCAAAATGTCTGATGTTTTCGCAGAGAAGCTGCAAGCTGTCTTCAGTTGCCTAGTTGCTAGGTCTTGCCAACATAGAGGAGGTGTGTCACAACCACCAATAGTACAGACAGGTCAGATTGGCCAGTTGCTCAATGGCCCAACTGGCCCGAATGTGTAAGGCCAGATACTTTTCCAACCATTCTTTGCATATAAAGTACTGTATAAAAGTCGTAGGATACATAAAAATATTCTGTAAAGTGAAGATGCTTTTATAAATAATAAAATAAAAAGTTTCTAAACATTAAAAAAATTGTAAAGAGCAGTAGACAGTAAAAAAATGATATCAAATCAATATTTGGTATGACCATCATTTGTCTTTATAACTGCATCAATTAGGTATACTGTCATGGAGTTTTATAAGAAAATTGGCTGGTAGGTTGTTCCAAGCATCTTAGAGAACTTGCCACAGTTCTTCTGCAAACTCTCGCTTGATCTGGTCTCTCCAGGTAATCCCAGACGGCCTTGATAATGTTGAGATCAGAGATCTGTGGAGGCCATACCATTTGCTGCAGAACTCCTTGTTGTTTTGCTGAAGTTAGTTCTTTATGACCTTGGCCACGTGCTTGGGGTCATTGACCTGCTGTAGAATGAAGTTAGGACTGATTGGACCCCTTCTTGATGGTATTGATCACCAACTCCATTTTCAGAAATGCAATCCCAAACCTACAGGGACCCTATACCATGCTTCATTGTTGGCTGCAGCTATTTAACCATGCAGCACTCTCCAGCTCTTCTACAGATAAACTGCCTCCTTTTTCAGCCAAAAGTTTCAAATTTAGACCCATCAGTCCAGAGCGTTTGCTGCCATTGCTCAGCAGTCCAGTCCTCGTGTTTTTGTGTGTACTCGGCTTTGAATCTACTTCGGAGGAATGACTTTTTGGCAGCAACTCATCCATGAAGACCACTTCTGACGAGATTTCTCCAGACTGTATAGAGGTCTACTTGTTTTCCAGTGGTTTCTGTGAGTTCAGAGTTGATAGAAGTGCTGGATTTCTTCTGATTTAGTAGGGTTGTCAGTTTGATGTATCTCTCGTCTCGTTTTCCATGGCCAACCACTGCATTTCTGGTCCTCAACATTGTCCGTTTCTGTGCTTCTTCAGAAGAGCTTAAACAGCACATCTTGAAATTCCTGTCTGCCACGAAATATCTGCTTGTTAGAGACCTTGCTAATGCAAGATGACCACCTTGTGTCTTGTTGCTATGCTCGCTCTTGCCATGGCGTAAGAATTGGTGATTTGAAGGTCAAACTGCCACATCTGCCACACACTCAACTTTTAGTTTAGTTGTCCTACATCAAGTTTGATTCCTTCTACACCCGTTTTTGTTTCAGTTAATCAATTAAATTTATTCATCTCATTATGTCTTTGATCATGAACATTCTGTTTGTTGCTTTCGTTTAATCATGCACTGGGTCTATAATGTAATCAAGTTCTTATTTAAAAAGTGTCTATAATTTAATCTGTTACTTTATTTAACAAAATATTACAAATTCTCTCTAACATTTAATATTTTGAAAAATGAATACTTGGAAATCTAAAGTTTTCTCTTTTCTACTGACATATGAATGTAGAAGACAAAAAAAGCATTAAAACAAAATTTATATAAAAAATCTAGGGTGCCTAAGACTTTTGCACAGTACTGTATGAGATACCAATATTAATTACCCCAATGGTTGTATAGGTCTGCACATTGAACATCTAATTTGAGCTTGGAATATTGGACAGCCGGACATGTTATGCCACATGGAAGGGAAGCTGAGGATATACCTGGCAGCTATGTAGCCAAATCTGATGGGCGTGGGATGCTCAGCAATAAATTAATGATTCCTCTGAACCACCTGCAGTTTATCCTTATGGTGCTTTGGAAGCAAATAGAAAAACAAGGAGAAACCTATTGAAGTTGCAAGGCCTGTATATTCTTGTAAGAAATAACACTGAACTGGGGCTCTTCCTTCAATCACTGATCTCCCCATTACAAAGAAATATCAATGCAGCATCTAGGCCAGGCTATAATCAGTGATTTCATAAATAATCATTAGATAAAGAGTGAAGATCCTCACTGATGACTCACACTGTTCAATTTTATTCAAAACTCCTCAGATAATAAAGCTGTATGTGGCCATGGGCAGTTCAACCTTGGCAACTTTCACACATGGGCTGATATGCAGTAAGTGATATTTAATCCTTACAAGTGCCTGGAAATGATCCATCTCCTTTTCAAAGAACATCAAACCACCTTCTCAAAATATTGCCAACACAAAGTCCCCTTTCATCTACATCTCAGGGGTTACTACGACTGGCAATAACAGGAGAAGTCATGTAACTGCTATGGTTGGAAGAACAGATTATCTTGAGGTGAGTAATTCATCTATTGACTCTATGGAGCCATTTTACTATCCCCAACCAGCACAGGTCAACAGCATGATGGAATACTTTACACTTTCTTGAGTAGCTATAGCTCCAGTAATATCAATAAATTTGACAGTATCCATGAAAAAACCACTATGATTGACACCTAATTTGCCACAATAAATGTTATTTCTCTCAGAAACAGTACACCATGGCAATACTGTTACATCTACACAATGCATTGCAATCACTCAAACACTTCTCCAAAGGCACTACTCAATCCCAAGACTTCTACTACCAGAATCAAAGGGAGCACCTGCAAGTTGTTCTCCAGCTCAAATGTTATCCTGACTTGGAAACATTGAAATTCTTTCATTATCACCACAACTACTTATCTTTACTATAAAGTCTACAATAGATCAAGAAGGAGGATTTCCATTACCCACCATTTGAAGGGCAACATGATGGGCAACGAACACTTGCATCCTGCTAATTAACAAACAATACTTATATGGCAAAGAAGCTAATTTTGGCAATGGAAAGATTCTGCATTTGATGGAAATTATGATTTAAAAAAGTTGAAAACGCTGGTAGTACTCAGTACAGAGAAGGCAAATCAGACTTAACACTTTATTTCAATGACTTTTGATCAGAACAGTTGAAAGATCAATGTTTTCACAATTGCCACTGTTTCCCACTCCACACATGTTGTTGAACAATTGAGTATTTCTACTTTTTTCCAGGATTTGATGAGCATCCGTCATACTGCGCTGTTTTTTGGTTCAAGGATAATCAATTCATTCACTTACATACCTACTTAGAATACCCATGAAATAATTCCTGAATTTTGGTTGCTATTGTTATATATTTAGGATTTTTGAGATTTTATGTGAAGCAGTCTAGTGAATACTTGTTACTTACTGCACACCATTCTGGAAAAACGTTATTACAATGATTACTGGACTCTGTCCCAAATTATTGTTCTTTGTTTATAAAGTTGGTTGAAAGTATACTTTTACAAAAATAAATCTCAGATATGAATGAAAAAAGATGCTTTCATTCAGGCATGACAGGAAAATAAATTAAACATTACCAAAAAAATACAAACAAGAGAAAATATGCAGATGCTGGGAGTCTAAGCAACACGCACAAAATGCTGGAGGAACTCAGCAGGCCAGGCAGCATCTATTAATATAGTTAACATTTCAAGCCAAGACCCTTCAGCAGGACTGGAGAAAAAAAGACGAGGAGTAGAGTTAAAAGATGGGGAGGGGGGGGAGTGGTGAAGTAAAGAGCTGGGAAGTTGATTGGTGAAAGAGATTCAGGGCTGGAGAGGGGGGAGTCTAATAGCAGAGGACAGAAGATCATGAAAGAAAGAAAAAGGGGGTAGGAGCACCAGAGGGAGGCGATGGGTAGGCAAGGAGATAAGGTGAGAGAGCGAAAAGGGAATGGTGAAGTGAGGGGGGCATTACCGGAAGTTTAAGAAATCGATGTTCATGCCATCAGGTTGGAGGCTACCCAGATGGAATATAAGGTGTTGTTCCTTCAAACGGAGTGTTCCTCATCACGACAGCGAGGAGGCCATGGATTAACATATCGGAATGGGAATGGGAAGTGGAATTAAAATGGGTGGTGGCCACTGTGAGATCCCTCTTCTTCTGGCGGATGAAGTGTAGATGCTCAGTGAAGTGGTCTCCCAATCTACGTTGTGGCTCATCAATATATAGGAGGCCACACCGGGAGCACTGGACACAGTACATGAACCCAAAAGAGTCACAAGTAGTACACCTGCCCCATATACCTCCTCCCTCACTACCATTAAGGGCCCCAAACAGTCCTTCCAAGTGAGGCGACATTTCATCTGTGAGTCCTTTGGGGTCATCTACTGTATGCGATGCTCCCGGTGTGGCCTCCTGTATATCGGTGAGACCCTATGTAGATTGGGAGACTATTTTGCTCAGCATCTACGCTCCATCCGTCAGAAGAAGCAAGATCTCCCAATGGCCACTCATTTTAATTCCACTTCCCGTTTCCATTCCAACATTCTCCGTGGAGGAGAAGATGGCGGTGCAATACAGCTTGCAGCAGCCACTCTGGTGAATGATATCTGTTATCTGTCAAGTAGGGTGCCGTGCACAATCCTAATTTGATGGAGACAGACGTGACAGCACGGAGGAACATCTGGTGAAACTTCTGAAATGCCTGGTTCGCTGCCGCTGCTACTGTGTGATTCAGAATCTCCGGAGGGCAAGGCCCCAAGTCCTCGGCTTTGCTTGTTGCTTGGCGACCGGGGCGGGGTTGAAGCACTCGGCAGAGATGCTACTCGGTGTCGGAGGGCTGGTCGGAGGCTCGAGGTTTTCAGATGGACTCAGAGTCCGCTGCGGTCGGGTGCTTCCAATGCATTGGCAAGTTTGCGGCGCTTGGAGGTTCATGGCAGGGAGAGTTTCTCCCTTCTACCGTCTGCGTGAGATGATGGGGCTATCGGGACTTTGAGACTTTTTTTACCGTGCCCGTGGTCTGCTCTTTATCAAATTACAGTATTGCTTTGCACTGATGTAACTGTATGTTATAATTATGTGGTTTTGTCAGTTTCAGCCTTGGTTTGTCCTGTGTTTCTCTGACATCTTTCTGGAGGAACATTGTATCATTTTTTTAATGCATGTATTTCTAAATGATAATAAACGAGGACTGAGTGTCCTCATAATCTAATCTAATCTAATCTAACATGTCAGTCCCTGGCCTCCTCTACTGTCACGATGAGGCCACACTCAGAGAGAAAGAACACCACCTTATATTCCGTCTGTGTAACCTCCAACCCGAAGGCGTGAACATCGATTTCTTGAACTTCTGGCAATACCCCCTTTTCCCCTTCACCATTCCCCAACCCCTTTTCCCTCTCTCACCTTATCTACTTGCCTCCCCTTCGCTTCCCTCTGGTGCTCCTCACCGCTTTTCTTTCTACCATGGCCTTCTGTCCTCTCCTTTTAGATTCCCCCTCTCCAGGCCTTATCTCTTTCAACTTCCCAGCTCTTTGCTTCATCCCTCCCCCCACCTTTTAACTCTACTCTTTGGCTTTTTCTCCCCAGTCCTGCTGAAGGGTCTCAGCCCGAAATGTCGACTATACTCTTTTCCACAGATGTTGCCTGGCCTGCTCAGTCTCTCCAGCATCTTGCGTGTGTTACAAAAAAATACATTTCTATTATCAGTCACTGATAGTCACATAAATTCTTTTTGGCCTATCCAGTGTACTCCACATTACAGTTATATTTTGGGTATCACAATATTTTTACATGCATTAAAAACTGAAAGTTCAAAGTATAAAGTAAATTTATTATCAAAGTACATATATGTCACCATATACAACCCTGAGATTCATTTTCTTGCGGGCATCCACTATAGGAAAATAACCATAACAGAATCAATGAAGGACCACACGAACTTGGTCATTAAACTAGTGTGCAAAAGACAAGAAATGCAAATACAAAAAGAAAGAAAGAATAATAATAAATAAAAATGCAACAAATATTGAAAACATAAGATGATGAGTTCTTTAAATTGAGTCCATAGAATGTGGGAACATTTCAAAGAAGGGCCAATGAAGTTGAGTGAAGTTACCCCCTTTTATGATCTCTTAGGAGATACTAAAAATAAAATACAAGGAGATATTAAAAATTAAATACATTTTACTTAGGGGACACAGTGTATTATTAGATTATGAGGACACACAGTCCTCTTTTATTGTCATTTAGTAATGCATGCATTAAGAAATCATACAATGTTCCTCCAGAATGATATCACAGAAACACAAGACAAACCAAGACTGAAAAACTGACAAGAACCACATAATTATAACATAGAGTTACAACAGTGCAAAGCAATATTTAGATTATTTAGATTATGAGAACACTCAGTCCTCTTTTATTGTCATTTAGAAATGCATACATACATTAAGAAATGATACAATGTTTCTCCGGAGTGATGTCACAGAAAACGGGACAAACCAAAGACTAACACTGACAGAACCACATAATTATAACACATAGTTACAACAGTGCAAAGCAATACCATAATTTGATGAAGAACAAACCATGGGCATGGTAAATAAAGTCTCAAAAGTCCCCGAGTCGATTGACTCCTGAGTTCCCAATAGCAGGCGGCAAAAGGGAGAAACTCCCTGCCATAAACCTCCAGGCACCGTCAACTTGCCGATGCCTTGGAGCAGCTGACCACAGCCACTTCCATCCATCCATCCGAAAACTTCCAGCTTCCAACCAGCCTCTCTGATACAGCCTCCCAAGTGCCATCCTCTGCCGAGCGCCTTCAACCTCGCCCTGGCCACTAAAACATGCAAAGCCGAGGATTTCGGGGCCTTTTGCTCCGGAGATTCTGGTTACCACACAGTAGCAGTAGCAGCAAAGCGGGCATTTCAGAAGTTTTCCTGATGTTCCTCCATACTCTCACGTCTGTCTCCATCAAATCAGAATTATGCACGGTCCCCTACTTGACAGATAACAGACATCACCACCGAAGTGGCCGTGCGCGCTGCTGGCCTGTCGCCATCTTCTCCTCCTACCGTAATTTGATAAAGAACAGACTATGGGCACGGTAAAAAAAAGTCTCAAAGTCTCTCGAAAGTCCCATCTTCTCACGCAGACGGTAGAAGGAAGAAAAACTCTCCCTGCCATGAGCTTCCAGCACTGCAAACTTGCCGATGCAGCACCCTGGAAGCACCCGACCACAGCCGACTCTTGAGTCTGTCCGAAAACTTAGAACCTCCGACCAGCCCTCTGACACCAAGCACCATCTCTGCCGAGCGCTTTGACCCTGGCCCCGTCAACAGGCAATAGACAAAGCCGAGGATTTGGGGCCTTCCCCTCCAGAGATTCTCGATCGCGCAGTAGCAGCAGCAGTGAAGCGGGCATTTCAGAAGTTTCTCCAGATGTTCCTCTGTGCTTCTCACGTCTGTCTCCATCAAGTTAGGATTGTGCACGGTACCTACTTACAAATACAATATCATTTCGGAGCGGCCGTGCACGCTGCGTCGCACCACCATCTTCCCTCCCCTCCTGTATTGGGAAATCTGCTCAATTCCTCTACAGCACAGCATGGAAATATCTCTAACTGGAACTTCCAGCGGTACTTTTTGTAGAAGATGCAATCTGCCTCAGCCAGAAGCACGTCCAGACCTTGCTTGAAGGAACTCAGTTGAATATGGTTCAACCTCATACGAAGTCCACCATTCTCTGAGAAAAGAATCAGCTCCTAGACCAAACCTAAACATGGCCCAATACTACTTCAAATGATGACCCATGATCCTCTGCCAGCCTATTCAATCGGAGCATAATATCTTCACTTTCGCATCCCACAAACCTATATCTAATCAACCCCTTGGCTATATGGGAACATATTTTTTATATTAGAGATGACTATGTTCACCAGTAACTTCATATTTGTTTTTAGTTGATTACAAGAGCTCCAAATGTGTGCATTCCTGAGGCTTCGTCTCCCGTGAGTAACGACTAAAATGTTTTGTATTGGAAATTAGCCTGGTGATTCTCTTTGTCACACATTGTGCAAGCAGCCCAGAAAAGAACATCACATTCTAAGTGAGGCCCAATTCATGTTTTATATACTTCGTTTTGGATGATAAAATGTTCAGTGGATACACCACAATCCATTCTATGTGCTGGTTCACAGCAATCTCTGACTTTGATACTTTACCCTGAAGGGTATACATTGCTCAGGGTTTGTATAGGTAAACACAGCACTTTTCGGATTAAGTATTATTCGCTAGTCATTGCTGCGTATATTATCCTGACCTTAGGTGCTGTCTGTTTGGAATGTGGCCATTCTCCGTGTGACCATGTGAGTTTCAGAATGCTTTGGTTTTCTCTCACAAAGCAAAGATGCATTGGTTGGTAGGGTAATTGTCCATTGTAGACTGCCCCTTGTGCGTAGATGAATGATAGAATTTGGGGGGGGGGGTTATTAGAATAAAAATCAGTGTAGGATTAGTGTAAATGGGTGCTTGACAGTAAGCACGGACTTTGTGGGCTGTATGACTTAATCACTAAATTACATATGCTATTGACTTTCTTAATAGACATTTACCACACTTAAAACAAATGTAGCTCTTATGTTAAAGCATGTTAAATGTAAATAGTTAGAATCTCTGAATCAATTTCCATGATCTCCTGCAGTAAGCATGGCAGGTCTATGGAATCCGTGGAGAACAGAAATGTTGTTGCTGCAGATTTCCTGCCACAGTTACAAGAGACACTGAGAATCTCACTCTCCCATTACACCCACCTCATCTCACTTACACTCATCATATTCAAGTTCTAAGTAGATTTATTATCAAAGTACATATGTCACCATAAACAACCCTGAGATTCGTTTTCTTGCACGCGTACTCAATAAATCCATAGTATAATAACCATAACAGAATCAATGAAAAATCGCATCAACTGAGCGTTCAACCAGCGTGCAAAAGACAACAAACTGTGCAAATACAAGAAAGGAGTAATAATAATGTATTAAATATCAAGAACATGAGAAGAAGAGTCCTTGAAAGTGAGTTCATAGGTTGTGGGACATTTCAATGATGAGGCGAATGAAGTTACCCCTCTGGTTCAAGAGCCTGATGGTTGAAGTGATTCAGGTCTAAGGAAAGGCAATTCCAAACCACAAGTCGCCAGCTGCAAGACACACGCACCTAATAGTCTGAACCTCAATTACTCATCAAGGCCAATATAAATTAGGAATCTGAGACTGCGCTGCAGAGCTGTCCATCAAAGAGAACTATAGCAAGCCAAGGACGCTGCTTCCTACTCAAAGGTTTCTAGCAAAGCTGACAAATAATCTCATTACCCAGGCTAGCACTAACCTGAGTGAGTCAGAAATATAGAGAACTCTACATATATATATGTACACATACTCACCTACATTACTGATTCCTCCTCTGTGATGTTATACAATAAAATACAGCATATACATAATTACATCATAGATCCACTGAGAATAAGAAATATTGAATGATCAACCAAATGTAACGAGGATGAATTTTAAAAAAATAATTCTTACTAAGTAAACAGTTAATATTTCAGTGAATGCATCCTTCTTCAAGAAAGCTTCCAGTTTATACCAAATTTATTTTGAATCCCATGGAGCATGTGGAAACCTTCCAATACCCAGGCGGCTCTCTTTTTTTTTTCTCTTTCTTTCTTTTTAGGTAGGACCATATATGGGAGGGGGGAGGGTTAAGGGGGGGTGGGTAGATTTTATCTTTTCATGTATTTTTTTTGAAAATTTAATAAAAATTATATTAAAAAAAGAAAGCTTCCAGTTAGCACCTTTGTTGTCTTGTTGCCTCTATCATATAAAGTTCAAGCATATTTTCGTCATAACCAGCCTGCACAAGGAATAACCATACTGACATTGTTTGACAATGGTCAAGAACTTGCCTTTCAGTTGTAGTTCAATTTTATACAAAATACTGCTCTAAATTATATCATATAATATTACATTCCATTCTATTATCCTTTTATGGCATATTAGAGATTAGTATTTTGCTTTTCCTTGTATCAACAACAGAGTTGACTGTTAGGTGAGTGGAAGTGACTGTAACATTCAAGGTGGGGCTCAAGTCCAGTACAATGATGAAAAACACTTGGCTAAACTTCCAGCATTCTCTGCAATTTGTTAATTGTTGTTTTCTCTCATCTCTAGGCTCTGTAGAACCTATTTCTTCCAGATGTCTTTTCCTGCCCAACTTAACACAATTTAGTGTTATTTTCATCTTTACTCACATACATTTTCTTAAAAAATGCTCACCACATGAACCTACTTTCAACACTTTCCCCACATTCACTGACAACAGACATCATACATTTGGCTCCTGGCACCTCAGGGAACGGTGCCGGTGAAGTGACAAGTCACCAGAGTAGCACAATAGAAAACTGAATTTAAACCAAATCATAAGCAGCTGTGGAATTTAAAGACAAATAATTAATGTGAAATTAATAAAACCGAATGCATCAACTGTAATGGTAACACAAAATATCCAGTGTTGTAAACACCTATATGGTCCAGTAATATACTTCAAGAGAGGAAGTCGCCAGTTTCCTTAGATATACATTGCCGAATAGGCCCTTCAAGCTGCACCACCCAGCAAACTCCAACAGCAGCGATTTCAAAGTTCAAAGTAAAGTTTATTACCAAAGTACATATGTCACCATATACAGCCCTGAGACTCATTTTCCTGCAGGCATACTCAGCAAATCAACAGAATCATAACTATATACAGGATCAATGAAAGACAACAAACTGTGCAAATGGAAATATAAATAAATAGTAATGAATAAACTTGAAACATGAGATAAAGAATCCTTAAAGTGAGATCATTGGTTGTGGAAATGTTTCAATAATAGGGCAAGTGAAGTTGAGTGAAGTTATCCTCTTTTATTCAAGAGCCTGATGGGTGAGTGATAGTAGCTGTTGAACCTGGTGGTGCGAGTCCTGAGGCTCTTGTACCTTCTATCTGATGGCAGCAGTGAGAAGGAAGCATGTCCTGTGCGGTGAGATTTCTGATGATGCTGCCCTTTGACGGCGTTTCATGTAGATGTGCTCAGTGGTTGGGAGGGCTTTACCCGTGAGGTACTGGGCTGAATCCACTACACTTTGTAGGACTTTCCATTCAGAGGCACTGGTGTTCCCATACCAGATGTGACGCAGCCAGTCAATACACTCTCCACTACACATCTATAGAAGTTTGTCAGTGTTTTAGATGTCATGCCGATTCTCCGCAGAGTCCCAAGGAAATAGAGGTTCTGCCATGCTTTCTTCACAATTGCACTCATGTGCTGGGTCCAGGAAAGGTCCTCTGAAATAGTAACACCCAGGATTTTAAAGGTGCAAACCCTCTCCACTCCTGATCCTCCAATCAGGATTGGCTTATGGACCTCGGGTTTCCCTCTCCTGAAGAGTACAATCAGTTCCTTGGTCTTGCTGACATTGAGTGTTGTTATGACACCACTCAGGAAAATTTTCAATCTTCCTCCTGTATACTGATTTGTCACCACTTTTGATTCAGCCTACAGCAGTGGTGATATCAGCAAACTTAAATGTGGCATTGGACTGTGCTTAGCCACACTGTCATAAGTGTAAAGCAAACAGAGCAGGGGGTTTAGCCCTGTGGTACACCTGTGCTGATGGAGATAGTGGAGATGATGTTGCTAATCCGAGCTACTGGGGGCTACAAGTAAGGATATCTAGGATCCAATTGCACAAGGAGGTTTTGAGGCCACGGTCTTTGGTGTTTATTGATTAGGTTTGAGGGGATGATGGTATTGAATGCTAAACTGTAGTCAGTAAAGAGCATCCCAATGTACGCAACTTTGCTGTCCTGGTGTTCCAGGATTGAGTCAAGAGCTAATGAGATGCCATCTGTTGTGGACCTGTTGCTGTGGTAGGCAAAATGCAGCAGATCCAAGTCACCTCTCAGACAGAAGTAGATAAGTTTCATTACCAACCTCTCAAAACACTTCATCACCGTCGATGAACTCTAATCTAATCGCAGGACAATTTACAATGACTTATTAACCTACTCGGCAGGTCTTTGGACTGTGAGAGGAAACCGGAAGACCCGGAGAAAACCCACGCATTCCACGGAGAAGTAGGGCAAAGACTCCTCTCAGAGGACACCAGGATTCAGCTCCGAGGCTCCGAAGTGTAATAGTGTCACGCTCCCCGCTACGCTACTTTGGCAGTGACCTCAAGCCTCCCACTGTATTGATCTAAATATTGGTCCATCAGCAGTTCGGGATAGGTAATAAATGCCTTCTCAACAATGAACTAGGAGCGTCAGTTTAGAGTAGCGGTTCCGCACTGCATCCCCAAATAAGTAAATAAATTAAAACTATCACGGGGATTGTTAGATTTCCATGTGAAATTCTGCTCTGTCTGAATGTCACAACAGAACAAAACTAACTCTCCCCCAACCCCCATACACTTAACTATTCTAGTTTATTTCACTCATGCCTACTGCCAGCATACCACTAAACATGAACATCTGGATGGGTGAGCAACCCTCTGCAAATGGGACCTGGCTCAGCTGGCCGGGGTTGTGCCGCGGCCGCACCTGGGTGTTGGTCAGCAAATGAGAGATCAACTCGGGGCGCTGAGGATGATATCATCAGCAGCAGCGATATCCCACTCGTACTTGCAAGCAAGGTTCAAGTATTTGTCACTGTAATGAGATCTCAACATGTCAGTTCAACAGATCAACCCCAAATGTCATTATCGCTGTTTTCACTGGCAAAGTGAAGGCGAGGGCTTTTGCTTCGTAAGTGAGTCAAAATCGTGGCATGCAGGGGACGACGGGGAGATGCTTATCTACTAGCCAAATAAAATATACAGATTGCTACAGTAGTCAGTTACAGCATCAGACATGCATTTTCTGGACCTTTGATTGTATTTCTTTTGTTTATCCTTCTATTCGACTTTACAGGAATCGGGAAATGGAAATAAATAACATACTTTCCGAGAGGGCCAGAGGAGACCAGTTTTGAAAACAGACTTTTTATCATTTCCCTATCGTGAACTCTGAGGCATCAAGAGAGAACTCGAGAGAAAGATGGTATATAAATCTGTGCTTTCGGATGGACCCCAGGTGTTACACAGCAACGGCATCTGGAATCAAATCGATTTCCACCGTGAGCTCCTGAAGATGCAGTGTAACAGGAATGGGAATTACAATCATCCGGTCCTCTTTAAGGTAAATTGCACGCAAGATGTCTAGGTGCACACATTTTAGTGTCTGGAGAACTTAACAACAGGGTACCCTCCATTTCACGAAGTCGGCGCAGCTTCTGATTTCAAGACCAGTCAACCGTAGCACAGTGATTACTTAAAAATTGCTGCACATGTGCGCTTTGAATTAAATGTTCAGTCTGGTTCTAACTGCTTCAAAACACAAGAGTACTTGAAAGTTAAACTTACCACTCTTTTTCTCCATGGTCAGTTAAGGGTCACAAATGAAAGAGCATGAAGACGGCAGTCACCAGGACACAGCAAAGAGCAACGCCGCCTCCGTCCTATCGGGGACACCCGCTTGCTCGGACTCCAGGACAATGAGCATCCCGCTAGTTTCTTTGGTCTCCCCAGTGCCACGGTTAGAAAGAAACAACCGCCCAGGGTCCTAGCGCCCTCTACCAATCAAATAGATACAAGGACAGCTGCTACTCAAGATTAAGATTTGAAATATTCGGGTTTTATTTTATATTCAGTTGGGAGGTATGCCCCACTCCCAGTTATTTGTATTTAGTTAATTCTGGATTTTCTGTTAAAATAGGAAAGTGTATCACAGTGCATGTTTTCTATCACAATGCAGCTACTTTGGATAACTATATCCCTAGCTAAATACATTTGCAGCTTGTGTTGAGTGTTGGCCTACCCACTGCTTCACACATTGTCTTTGTTCAGGACACCTGATCCAGAGAGGAGAATGAGACAGTGCAAATAAAGCAATTAAGAGTGGGAGCTTGTAAAGGGATATGAGCAGACTCCAGCGACTGTCAGAGAACTGCATAAGCATTGGGTGATGGGATCTGTGTACAAACGTTTTGATGTGTTAGTTCACCCTATCATTAGGGATCAGTACACAGACTGGTGACATTCCTGTGGTTGTCCATATTTCCACACACTGGGCGTAGGCGGTCACCTCCCCCAGGTTACCACAGCCCAGTGCTTCCTTGCTCACTCCCTTGTCCTTTCTGAAGCAGGATGGTTGATTCCCAACAGGAGCCACAATGAAAAAGTTTGGTTGAAGCAGATGTTTGTCCCTGAAGAATTGGATCTGCCATATAATTATTGCAAATTACTATTGTTAAAAAATGTTTCTCCCATTTTATTTATCTTGTCCATAAATCAAATATATTTTATAAGATTCATCCTGGAATTTAGGTAGTTTTAGGAATGATAATAAATTATGCCTAAATGATAATAAATATAAATAATAAACATAAATGATAAATGAAACAAATTGTACATTTTTTTGTGTTCTGTTGCTGAGCAGCAGTGAACCATCTGATTGGCCTATCAGCACTCTTTTTGGGAACTAGTTGACTTGATCAGCATTTCTGATCTGGCCATTGTTCATGAATGCACTTAATAAAAAAAATGCCTGTTTGTTCAAAGTTATTTATCACTATTCACATTTTTACTAATGCTTAATTGACCAGCCACTACAGCACAGTACAAGCCCTTCGGCCCACAATGCTACACCAATCTTTTAACTTACTCCAAGATCAATCTAACCCATCTCTCCATTTTTCTATCATCCATGTGCCTGTTTAAGAGAGTTTCTTAAATGCCTGTAATGTATCTGCCTCTACCACCATCCCTGGCAAGGCATTCCACGTGCTCACCACTATCTGTGTAAAGAACTTACCTCTGACACCACCGCCCCCAGAGTTTTCTCCAATTACCTTAAAATTAAGCCCTCCGGTATTAGTTATTTTCATGCCGGGAAAAACTCTGCGGCTATCCACTCAATCTATACCTCTTGTGATTTTGAACACTTTTATCAAGTCACCTCTCATCCTACTTCATTCCAAAGAGAAAAGCCCTAGCTCACTCAATCTATAGTATTTATAAGACATGCTCTCTAATCCAGGCATGCTCTCTAATCCAACATAGTTTCTAAACTTATACTCAATGGCCACTGAATGTCAGTTCGTGATCTGCTGCTGCACTCCAGGGTTCAATGTGTTGTTCATTCAAAGATGCTGTTCTGCACAACATTGTTGAAATACATGGTTATTTGAGTCACTGTTTCCTTCCTGTCAGCTTGAACCAGTCTGGTCATTCTCCTCTGACCTCTCTCAATAATAAGGCATTTTCACTCAGAGAGCTACTCATCAGATGTGTTTTGTTTTTCCACACCACTTTCTGCAAAGACTGGAGACTGTTCTGTGTGAAAATCCCAGGAGAACAGCAGATTCTGAGATACTCAAACCACCCCGTCTGGCACCGACAGTCATTCCCAGTCAAAGTCACTTAGATCGTATTTCTTCTCCCATCCTGATATTTAGTCTGAACAACTGAACCTTTTGACCATGGCTGCATGCTTCTATGTATTGAATTGCCGCCACTTGATTGGCTGATTAGATATTTGCATTAACGAGCAGGTGCACAAGTGTAGCTAGTAAAGTGGCTGCTGAGTGTAGAACTTATTAAGTTGGTGTCATAACAACAGCCTTTCCCTCAGTGTCAGCAAAACAGAAGAGCTGGTTTCTGGAAGTGGGGGTGGTGCAGATGCTCTTGTCTACATCAACAGTGCTGATGGTGCGAGTTTCACATAGCTGGGAGTGAATACTGCCAATACCCCGTCCTGGTCCAATCTATTAGACACCAGGAAAGCTCACTGATGCCTCTGTTTCCTCAGGTGCAAAGTAAATTTGGCATGTTTCCATCTATCTTACCAGCTTTTATGGACAAACGCATAGAAAGCATGACAGAAAACAGCCTCCCCTCCAACTTCTTGTTGGAGCCAACATAATCAAAGATCAGAATCAGAATCAGGTTTATTATCATCGACATGGGTCATGGAATTTGTTAACTTAGCAGCAGCAGTTCAAAGCAATGCATGATAATATAGAAAGAAAAAAAATAAGTAAATCAATTACAGTAAGTATATACATGTATATTAAATAGATTAAAATAGTGTAAAGCAGAAATAATATATATTAAAATGTAAGTCCATTCACTTCAGTTGAGAATCAGAATCAGGTTTAATATCACTGGCATATGTCATGAAATTTGTTAATTTAGTGGCAGCAGTACAATATAATACATGAAAATATAGAAAAAAATAAATAAGTAACTCAATTACAATAAGTATTTAGATGTATATTAAATAAATTAAAAATAGGAAAAATGTAAATAATATTTAACAAAAGTGAGTTATTGAAAAAATGGGTTCAATATCCATTTTGGAATCAGATGGCAGAGGGGAAGAAGCTGTTCCTGAATTGCTGGCCTTCTGTGTGCCTTCTGACTTCTGTACCTCCTTCCTGACACTAACAATGAGAAGAGGGCAAATCCAGGGTGATGGGGGTCCTTAATAATGGACGCCGCCTTTCTGAGGCACCGCTTCTTAAAGATTTCTTGGATACTATGGAAGCTAGTACCCAATATGGAACTGACTAAATTTTCAACTTTCTGTAGCTTCTTTCTTACCTGTGCAGTAGTTCCCCCCCCCCGACCACACCAGACAGTGATACAGCCTATCAGAAGGCTCTCCACAGTACATTTATAGAAGTTTTTGATTATCTTAGGTGACAAACCAAATCTCTTTGAACTCCTAATGAAATATAGCTGCTGTCTTGCCTTCTTCATAGCTGTATCAATTTGTTGGGACCAGGTTAGATCCTCAGTGATCTTCACACCCAGGAACTTGGAATTGCTCACTCTCTCCACTTCTGATCCCTCTTTGAGGATTGGTTCATGTTCCCTCATCTTACCCTTCCTGAAGTCCACAATCATCTCTTTCATCTTACTGACACTGAGTGCAAGGTTGTTGCTATGACACCACTCAATTAGCTGGTATATCTCACTCCTGTACGCCCTCTCGTCTCCATCTGGGATTCTGTCCACAACGGTTGTATCATCAGCAAATTTATAGATGGCATTTCAGCTATGTGTAGCCACATAGTCATGAGTAGAGAGAGAGTAAAGCAGTGGGCTGTTCATAACCCCCTGAAGTGTACCAGTATTGATCATCAGTGAGGAGAAGATATTATCACCAATCCAAACAGATTATGGTGTTCAGGCTAGGAAGCTGAGGATCCAATTGCAGATGGGGGTACAGAGGCCCACGTTCTGTAGCTTGTCGATCAGGACCGTGGGGCTGATGTGATGGTGTTAAATGTTGAGTTTCCTGACATAGGTAATGTCCAGGCGATCTAAGCCGTGTGGAGAGCCGTTGAGGTTGCGTCTGCCATGGGCCTATTGTGGCGATAGGCAAATTGAAGTGGGTCTAGGTCTTTGCTGTGGCAGGAGTTCATTCTAGTCATGACCAACCTCTCAAAGCATTTCAATCGCCGTAGATGTGAGTGCTACAGGACGATGGTCATTAAGGCAACTCACTCTACTCTTCTTAGGCACTGGTATAATTGTTGCCTCTTTGAAGCATGTGGGACCTTCTAGCTGTAGCAGTGAGAGGTTGAAAATGTCCTTGAATACTCTCGCCAGTTGTTTGGCACAAGTTTTCAGAGCCTTATGAGATACTCCATCAGGGCCTGTTGCCTTGGAAGGGTTCATCCTCCTTAAAGACAGCCTGACAACAGCCTCCAAGACAGAGACCAGAGGGATCCCATGAAATTCAGACATTCTCTCTTTTCCCCTCTCCCATTTCCCACCAGGATTAATACAGCATCTACCCTGTTGTTATATGACTATTGAATGTTTCCCTAGAATGATAAGATGGACTTTTGACCTCACTGAAATGTTCCCATGACCTATGGACTCACTTTCAAGGACTCTTCACCTCATGTTCTCAATATTTATCGCCTACATATTTATTATATTACTTTTTTTTGTATTTGCGCAGTTTGTTGTCTTTTGCTCACTGATTGAATGCCCAAGTTGGTGTGGTCTTTCACTGATTCTAATACAGTTATTATTCTATTATAGATGTATTGAGTATGCCTGCAAGAAAATGAATCTCAGGGTTGTATATGGTGACATATATATACTTTGATAATAAATTTACTTTGAACTTTTGAACTTTGAATGTGCATTATCCTTTCATTTCCAATTTAAGAGCTTCTTGACTGCCTCTGTCATCTTTACCTACATCAACCTCACAGGCACCACAGTCCACTTCAAACAAAATTTGTCCCACACATCTCCTTTGAACTTAACCATTCTTACATTAAATGCATGCCCACTGGTATTAGACATTTCTCACTGGGGAAAATGTACTTACTGGCTGTCTACTCTATCTGTGCCTCTCATAATCTTATAAACTACTATCAGATCCCCCCTTAGCCTCTGCTGCTTTAAAGAAAACAATCCAGCTTTGTGCAACCTCTCCTTAACGAACAGATCTTCTAATCTAGGCAGCATCCTGGTAAACCTCTTCTGCACCCTCTCCAAAGCCTTGACATCCTTCATAAAATGGGGCAACCAGAACTGAATGCAATCCCCTAGAATGGTATAACAAACAAAACTTGCCAACTCTTGAACTCAATTTTGAGTAATAAAAGTA
Organism: Mobula hypostoma; assembly: GCF_963921235.1. Taxonomy (NCBI): domain Eukaryota; kingdom Metazoa; phylum Chordata; class Chondrichthyes; order Myliobatiformes; family Myliobatidae; genus Mobula; species Mobula hypostoma. The sequence goes on along the minus strand of NC_086103.1, from coordinate 62,768,933 downwards.
AACATGCTATATGCCTTCTTTACCATCCTATCAACCTGTGTAGCCATTTTCAGGGAGCCATGAATGGGACAAATATCCTTCTTGACATTCACAAAGTACTTACTATCCCTTTAGATACGATCTCCCAAAGTGCAACACCTCACATTTTACCCTATCATTCACCCTGATGGGTTAAACTCCATCAGCTATTTCTCCACCCAGATCCACAACCTATCCTGCTGTATTCATTTCCAGTCTTCCATACTATTTACAACACCACCTTGCTTCATATTGTCTCCAAAACTACTAACCCACTCATCTGTGTTTTCATCCTGGTCATTTATATATATCAAGCAGCAGATGTCCTAGGTCAGATTCCTGTAGAACACCACTAGTCACAGACCTCCACCTGGAATAAAATCAAATACTACCCTGTCTTCTATGAGCAAGCCAGTTCTGAATCCAATAGCCAATTCACTAATTCATCATGTATCCCATACATCTTAATCTTTTGTATGAGCCTCCCATGAGAGATCTTGTCAACCATTTCATTAAAATCCACATAGGCAGCATCCACAGGTCTACCTTCATTAATTAGCTTCATCACCTTCCCAAAAAGCTCAGTCAAGTTAGTAAGACATGATTGGCCCTCATTGAGCCATTCTGACTACCCCCAATTAAGCTTTGGGTTTCCAATTGATCATTATTCCTATCCTTAGGAATCCTCTTCGGTAACTTCTCTATTACTGACGTGAGACTTATCAGCCTATAGTTACCAGGACTACCCTTTACCCCTTGCAAGGCTCACTGAGAAAGTAAGGAGGCATGGGATCCAAGGGGACATTGCTTTGTGGATCCAGAACTGGCTTGCCCATAGAAGGCAAAGAGTGGTTGTAGACGGGTCACATTCTGCATGGAGGTCGGTCACCAGTGGTGTGCCTTAGGGATCCGTTCTGGGACTCCTGCTCTTAGTGATTTTCTATAAATGATCTAGATGAGGAAGTGGAAGGATAGGTTAGTATAGGGATAAGCTGATGACACAAAGGTTGCGGGTGTTGGAAATAGTGTGGAGGGCTGTAAGAGGGCTTGCAGAATATAGTATTAATGGTAAGACTCTTGGCAATGTGGAGGATCAGAGGGATCTTGGGGTTGGAGTCCATAGGACACTCAAAGCTGCTGCACGGGTTGACTCTGTGGTTAAAAAGCATATGGTGCATTGGCCTTCATCAATCATGGAACTGAGTTTAGGAGCCAAGAGGTAATGTTACAGCTATACAGGACCCTGGTCAGACCCCAGTTGGAGTGTTGTGCTCAGTTCTGGTCGTCCCACTATAGGAAGGATGTGGAAACCATAGAAAGGATGCAGAGGAGGTTTACAAGGATGTTGCCTGGATTGGGGAGTATGCCTTATGAGAATAGGTTGAGTGAACTCGGCCTTGGAACTACGGAGGCTGAGACGTGACCTGATAGGGGTGTACAAGATGATAAGAGGCATTGATCATGTGGATAGTCGGAGGCTTTTTCCCAGGGCTGAAACGACTAGCACGAGAAGGCACAGTTTTAAGGTGCTTGGAAGTAGGTTCAGAGGAGATGTCAGGGGTAAGTTTTAAAAAAAAAACGCAGAGAGTGGTGAGTGCGTGGAATGGGCTGCCAGTGATGGTGGTGGAGGTGGATACAATAGGGTGTTTTAAGAGACTCCTGGACAGGTACATGGAGCTCAGAAAAATAGAGGGCTATGGGTAACCCTGGGTAATTTCTTAGGTCAGGACATGTTCAGCACAGCTTTGTGGGCCAAAGGGCCTGTATTGTGCTGTAGGCTTTCTATGTTTCTAGTTTCCTTTTTGAATAATGGAACAACATTAGCTACTCGCCGGTCCTCCAGGACCTTGCCTGTGGCTGGAGAGGACACAAAGATATTGGTCATGGTCACAGCAATCCCATTTCTGATCTCTCCCAATAGCTTGTGTGTATGCTATCAGGCCCTGGGGACTTATCCACCGTATATTTTTAAAGAGACCAAACAATAACTCCCTGTTTATTTAGAGATACGGTGTGGAACAAGCCTTTCCAACTCACGGAGCCGTGCAGCACAGCAACCCACTGATCTAACCGTACCCTAATCATAGGACAGTTTACAATGACCAATTAACCTACTAACCGGTATGTTTTTGGACTGTGGGAGGAAACCAGAGCACCCAAAGGAAACCCAAGTGCACACGGGAAGAACATGCAAACTTTCTTACAGAGGATGCTGGAAGTGAACTCCGAACTCCGATGGCCCAAGTTGTAATAGTGTCGCACTAGCCACTATGCTATTGTGGCACCCCAAGTTAATCATTCTTTATCAAAATTCCAGAGCAAATTAGTATGCTCCACACTGATCTTGCCATCCTCAATGTCCTTTTCCTTGCTTAATTCTGGTGGAATGTACTCATTTAGGACCTCACCACATCCTCTGCCTCCAAGCACATAATGCCCACCCCCCTCATCCTTTAGTGGTCCCACCCACTCTATAGTTATCCTCCTGTTCTTGATGTACAGAATACCTTGAGATTCTCTTTAATCCTACTTGCCAAAGACATCTCATGACCTTCTGGCTTTCCTAATTCACCTTCTTTCATTCGTTTTTGGGTTTCTTATAATCCTCAAGGGCTCTACTTGATTTTTGCTTCCTAAATCTTATGTATATTTCCTTTTCCTTCTTGACTAAACTCGCCACCTTTCAACTACATCCCATCCTTTCACATCCTTCTCTGTTTTTGCTAAATTATCAAAACGCTGGAACACTAAGCATCCTTTACTGCCTTCCCTCAACCAAGTGTCTGTAATGGCCACATGTACTAATCTATACTCTAAGGTCATCACGCTTACCTGTAATACCCCTAGCTTTAAAACCCACACACTGCAACCCAGTCATCCCATTCTGTCAGTTACCTGCCTGTCCCTACTGGTCATGTCATCCACCTTCCTCTCAATCCCTCCACATTCTGACCTGGTGCTCTGGTTTCCATTTGCCTGCCAGACTAAATCTCCTGAGCAGCACCAATGAACCTCCTAGCTAGGACGTTCGTTCTCCTCCTGTTAAGGTAAAACCAGTTCCATTTGTACATACGGGTCACTCCTGCCCCAGAAGAGGTTTCACTGATGTTAGTACTTGAAACCTTGCCCCCTACATGAGTCCCTCAGCCATCCATTTGTTCCATCCTTCTATTCCTGCCCTGGCTAGCACGTAGCACCATGAGTAATCAAGAGATTGCTATCTTTGAATTTCTGCTTTTCCGCCTCTTTCCCAACTCCCTGTGCAAAATCTCTTCCCATTTCCACCTACGTCAATTATGCCAATGTGCACCATGACCTCTGGTTGCTCACACTCCCACTTGAGACCGTTTTGCAGCTGCTCTTATACATCTTTCTGGTGCCTTTTCATAGCCACAGAATTACCTGTCTGTCTTGCTAAGTACAGAGCATTGCATCACTATTGCTCTGCCTGGCTTTAGCCTTCCCTGCTGAGCCTCAGAGCTCATCGCAGTGCCAGTGACTTGCTGCAGCCTCTATGCCCCGATACCCAGCAGAATCCAAAGGGATATACTTGTTCCTGAGAGGAATGGCCACAGGTGAACCCTGCAGCGACTGCCTACTCTGCTCATTTCTCCTCGTGCTCACCTTAGGCTTAGACCTTAAGACATAGAAGCAGGATTAGCCATTCAGCCCATCGAGTCTGCTCCACCATTTCATCATGGCTGATCCTGGATCCCACTCAACCCCATTCACCTGTCTTCTCACCATATCCCTTGATGCCCTGACCGATCAGGAAACGCTCAGCTTTTGCCTTAAATATACCTATCGACTTGGCCTCTACTGCAGTCTGTAGCAGAGCATTTCACAGATTCACTACTCTCTGGCTAAAAAAAATTCCTCCTTACCTCTGTTCTAAAAGGTTGCCCCTCAGTTTTGAGGCTGTGCCCCTTAGTTCTGGATACCCCACCATAGGAAACATCCTCTCCGCATCCACCCTATCCAGTCCTTGCACCTTGAGTGAACAACAAAATAAAACCATACTTATGACTTCTCATTGAAGCCTTTTTTAAGAGCTGTTCTCACTTCCCAAGCATAGGCAACTTACTCAGCCTCTTGAGTTAGTTGCCAGCTTCCTTTCTTCCTACCTTCCTTCCCTCCATCCCTCATTCCTCCTTCCTTCCCTCATTCCTTTCCTCTCTCTTTCCTTCCTACCCTTTCTGCCCACCCCCTTCCTTCCTTCAGTACCTCGTCCCTTCCTTCCAAGGCTCCAGTGGTATCTCACAAAAGACCCCAGCAAATTTCTACAGATGCATTGTGGAGAGCATTCTAACCGGTTGCATCACGATCTTGTGTGGAGGCACGAATGCACAGCATCAGAAAATACTGCAGAGTGTTGTTAATTCAGTCAACTCCACCATGGCATTCGCCTCACCTCCACTGATACATCTTAATATGGCGATGCCTCTAAAAGGCAGTATCCATCATTAAGGACCCTAATCACCCAGAACATGCCCTCTTCTCACTATTACCATAAGGGAAGAGGTACAGAAGTCTGAAGTCACACACTCAGCATCTTAGGACAGCGTCTTCCCCTCCACCATCAGATTTCTGAACAGTCCATAAACCCATGACTACCTCATTCTAAAAGTGAGCAGCCAGAAGTCTTGGCACATATTGGTACCAAAGAGTAAGCAATCGTTGTTTCGGGCCGAGACCCTTCATCAGGTCTGGTGGCTGAATCATGGGTTTAAGAAGGGTCCTGATAAAGCATCTCGACCCAAAATGTTGACTGTTTATTCTTTTCCACAGATGTGCCTGTCCTGCTGAGTTCCTCTAGCATTTTATGTATGTTGTGTAAGAACAAGATGATTCACCAGATGAAAGTGTGGCAGAGGAACTGGTGTAGGAGGCAGGGGTTCGGATCTCTGGATCATTGGGATCTCTTCTGGGGTAGGTACAACCTGTATAAAAGGGGCAGATTACACCAGAACCTAAGGGGGACCAATATCCTTGTGGGCAAGTTTTCTAGAGCTGTTTGGGAGAGTTTAAATTAACTTGGCAGGGGTATGGGAATGGGAATAATAGGGCTGAGGATGGGTTAGTTGGTTGACAAACAGAGGCAGTGTGTAGTGAGACTGCAGGTGAGGAGAGGCTGATGATAGGGTAACATTTCAGTCAATGTGATGAGTTGCAGTGCAAAAAGGGGACAAAATCAAAAAGGGTGATGAATACAGGACTGAAAGTTCTATATTTGAATGTATGCAGTACACAGAATAACTTGTACAGAGATGAACTTGTAGCACAATAATGGATTGGCATGTATGATGTTGAGAGCATCACTGAATTGTGGCTGAAAGAAGATTATAGCTGGGAACTTAACATCCAAGGATACACATTATATTGAAGGGACAGGCAGGCAAGCAGAGGGGGTGGGGTGGCTCTGTTGGTAAAAAATGAAACTGAATCATTAGAAATGGGTGATATAGGATTGGAAAGTATAGAATCATTATGGATTGAGCTAAGAAACTGCAAAGGTGAAAAGACCTTGATTAGAGTTGTGTGCAGACCTCTGAACAGTAGCAAAGATGAGGTCTACAAATTACAATAGGAGATAGAAATGCATATTAAAAGGGAAAAGTTAAAATAATCATGGGGGATTTTAATATGTAGATAGATTGTGAAAATTAGCTTGGTACTGGATCCCAAGAGGGGGAGTTTGTAGAATGCCTGTGAGATGGCTTTTTAGAGCAACTTGTCATTGACCCCACTAGGGGATCAGCAATTCTGGATTGGGTCTTGTCTAACTGGAACTGGAATTGTTTAGAGAGCTTAAGGTAAAGGAACCCTTAGAAGGCAGTGATCATAATATGATAGAATTCACCCTGCAATTTGAGAAGCTAAAATCAGACGTATCAGTATTACAGTAGAGTCAAGGGAATTATAGAGGCATGAGAGAGGTGCTGGCCAAAATTGATTGGAAGGGAACACGAGCAGGGTTGATGGTGGAGTAGCAATGGCTGGAGGCTCTGGGAGCAATTCAGAAGGTGCAGGAAAGATCCACCCCAAAGAAATAGTATTCTAAAGGCAGGATGAAGCAACTGTGGTTGAAAGAGAAGTCAAAGCCAACATAAAAGCCAGAGAGGGCATATAACAGAGCAAAAATTAGTGAGAAGTTAGAGGATTCGGAAGCTTTTGAAAAACTAACAGAAGGCAACTAAAAAAAGTCCTAAAGGAGGAAAAGATGGAATATGAAGGTAAGCTAGCCAATAATATTAAAGAGAATACCAAAAGTCTCTTTAGATATATAAAGTGTAAAAGAGAGGAGAGAGTGTATATTGGACGGCAGGAAAATTATGTTGGAGAGGTAGCAATGGGGGACCCTTAGGAACCAGTGATCTTAATATGACTGAGGTCAAAGTTACAGGGAAGTAGTCACCCTGTAGTTGCAGGAGGCGAGTAGCTGGGTGAGGATCAGGAGAAATGGATATAGGCAGTTAGAGCAGAGCACCCATGTGGCCATGTTCCTCGAAAACAAATATACTGGTTTGGATATTTTTGTGGGTGATGACCTTTTGGGAGAATGCCACGGTGACTGGGTTACAGGCACTGAGCATTTTTGTGCAGAAGGGAAAGAGAGAGAAGAAGGAAGTGGTAGTGATAGGGGACTTAATAGTGAGGGGAACAGACAGGAGATTCTGTGGATGTGGATGAGACACCCAGATGGTGTGTTGCCTCTCAGGTGCCAGGGTCAGGGATGTCTCAGATTGGGTCCACAACATTTTGGAGATGGAGGGGGTGCAGCCAGATGTCTTGGTACATATTGGTACCAATGACATAGAAAGGAAAAGCAATGAGGTCATGAAAAACGAATTTAGAGAGCTTAGTAGAAAGCCGAGAAGCAGGACTCCCAGGTAGTAATTTCTGGATTGTTGCCTGTGCCACACGCCAGTGAGGGTAGAAAGAGGATGATTTGGCAGATAGATGCGTGGCTGAGAAGCTGGTGCAGGGGACAGGGCTTCAGGTTCTTGGATAATTGAGATCTCTTCTGGGGGAGGTATGACCTGTCGAAAGTGATGGGTTGCACCTGAACCAGAGGGGGACCAATATTCTCACAGGCAGGTTTGTTAGAGCTGTTGGGGAGGGTTTAAACTAACTTGGCAGAGGGTTGGAAACTCGAGTGAAGAGACTCAGGATAGGATGGATGGTAAAAAAGTAAGATAGCATGGAATCACATTGTCAGGAAGGGCAGGCAGGTGATGGGACTTAATTGTAGCCAGCAGGCTGAGTACCAAAACATTAGGGATGCAGAATCAGAAAGGATAGCAAACACGGTACTCAAGGTGTTGTATCTAACTGCGCGTAGTATAAGAAATAAGATGGATGATCTTGTTGCAATATTATAGAATCGTGGCTGAAGGATGGTGAACATCCAAGGTTACACATTATATTGGAGGGATAGGAAGGTAGGCAGAGGGGGTGGTGTGGCTCTACTGGTGAGGAATGGCATCAAATCAGTAGAAAGATGTGATATAGGATCAGAAGATGTTGTATCGTTGTGGGTTGAGCTAAGAAGCTGCAAGAATAAAAGGATGTTGAAGTGCTCAAAAAGCTGAAAGACTGAAAGGTATATAAGTCACTAGGACCAGAAGAACTGCAGCCTAGGATTTCGAAAAAAGTAGCGTTAGAAATTGTGGTGGCATTAGAAATGATCTTTCAAAAGTCATGGTGCCTGAGGACTGGAAAATTGCAAATGTTACTCCACTCTTTAAGAAAGGAGGAAGGCTGCAGAAAGAAAATTATAGACCAGTTTGTCTGACCTCAGTGGTTGGGAAGATGTTAGAGTCAATTGTTAAGGAGAGATGATGGAGTGCTTGGTGACACAGGACAAGATAGTACAAGTCAGCATGGTTTCATTAAGGGAAAATCCTGCCTGATGAACCTGTTGGAATTCTTTGAGGAGATTACAAGTAGGATAGGTAAAGGGGATGCAATGGATGTTGTATATTTGGACTTTCAGAAGGCTTTTGACAAGGTGCCAAACATGAGGTGGCTTACCAAGTTAAGAGTCCATGGGATTACAGGAAAGTTACTAACATGTTAGAGCATTGGCTGATTGGTAGGAAGCAGCGAGTGGGAATAAAAGGATCCTTTTCTGCTGGGCTGCCAGTGACTAGTGGTGTTCCGCAGGGGTCAATGTTGGGACCACTTCTTTTTATGCTCTATGTAAATGATTTAGATGATGGAATAGATGGCTTAGTTGCGACGTTTGCAGATGATACAAAGATTGGTGGAGGGGCAGGTAGTGTTGAGGAAACAGGTAGAATGCAGAAGGACTTAGACAGATTAGGAGAATGCACAAGAAAGTGACAAATGAAATACAATGTTGGAAAATGCATGGTCATGCACTTTGGTAGTAGAAATAAAAGTGCAGACTATTTTCTAAATGGGGACAAAATCCAGGAATCTGAGATGCAGAGGGACTTGTGAGTCCTTGTGCAGCACACCCTGAAGTTTAACTTTCAGTCTGAGTCAGTGGTGAGGATGGCAAATGCCATGTTCGCATTCATTTCAAGAGGTCTGGAATGCAAGAGCAAGGACATGCTGCTGAGGCTTTATAAGGCACTGGTGAGGCCTCACCTTGAGTACTGTGAACAGTTTGGGCCCCTCGTCTTAAAAAAGATATGCTGACATTAGAGAGGGTCCAGGGGAGGTTCACAAGAATGATTTCAGGAATGAAGGGGTTATCATAAGAGGAACGCTTGATGTCTCTGGGTCTGTACTCGCTGGAATTCAGAAGAATGGGGGGGAGGGCGCGGAATCTCATTGAAACCTTTCGAATGTTGAAAGGCCTAGACAGAGTAGATGTGGAAAGGATGTTTCCCATGGTGGGAGAGTCTAGGACAAGAGGGCATAGCCACAGGATAGAGGGGCGCTCTTTCAATACAGAGATGTAGAGACATTTCTTTAGCTAGAGAGTGGTGAATTTGTGGAATTTGTTGCCGCATGCAGCTGTGGAGGCCAGGTCGTTGGGTGCATTTAAGTCAAAAATTGATAAGTTCTTGATTGGAGATGGCATCAAAGGTTATGAGGAGAAGACTGGGAACTGGGGTTGAGGAGGAGAAAAAAATGGATCAGCCATGATTGAATGGCAGAGCAGAATCAATGGGCCAGATGGCCTAATTTTGCTCCTTTGTCTTATGACCGTATGAACAAGGGAAAGGCAAATGTACTGAATAAAAACCTTTGCGTCACTCTTCACTGTGGAACACAGGAGCAGTATGACAGAAGTTCAAGTGTCAGGGGACATAAGTGAGTGGCCATTACTAGGGAGACGGTGCTTGGGAAACTGAAAGGTCTGAAGATATATAAGTCACCTGGACCTGATGGTCTACACCCCAGGCTTCTGAAGGACTTAGCTGAAGAGATTGTGGAGGCATTAGTACTGATCTTTGAAGAATCATGGTTCCAGAGGAATGGAAAATTGCAAATCTTTCCTGACAAATCCGTTGGAGTTCTTTGAAAAAATAACAAGCAGGATAAACAAAGATAGACAATTGGTCGATGTTGTATACTTTGATTTTCAGAAGGCCTTTGACAAGGTGCCACACATGAAGCTGCTTAACAAGAGCCGATGGTATTAGAGGAGAGATACTATCATGGATAGAGCATTGGCTGGTTGGCAGGAGGCAAAGAGTGAGGATAAAGGGACTCTTTTCTGGTTGACTGATGGCGATTAATGTTGTTCCACAGGGTGGGGACTGCTTCTTTTTACATTATATGTCAATGAATTGGATGAAGGATTCGATGGCTTTGTGGCCAGGTTTGCAGATGATACAAGGATAGATGGAGAGTCAGGTAGTTTTGAGGAGGTAGAGAGGCTATAACAGAACTTAGATAAATTAGGACAGGCAAAGAACTGGCAGCTGGAATAGGGTGTCGGGAAGCATATGGCCGTATACTTTGGTAAAAGAAATTAAAGTGTTAACTACTTTCTAAAAAATGGAAAGAAAATACAAAAACTGAAGCGGAAAGGGTCTTGGAAGTCATCATGCAGAATTCCCTAAAGGTTAATTTGCAAGTTGAGTCAGTGGCGATGAGCGCAAATGCAATGTTAGTATTCATTTCAAGAGGACTAGAATATCATAGCAAAGATGTAATGTTGAGGCTTTATAAGGCATTGGTGAGGCTTCACTTGGAGTACCGTGAACAGTTTTGAGCCCCTTCTCTAAGAAAGGATGTGCTGACATTGGAGAGTGTTCAAAAGAGATTCAAAAAAATGATTCCAGGATTGAAAGGCTTATCATATGAAGAATGTTTGACGCTTCTAGGCCTGTACTCACTGGAATTCAGAAGACTGGGGGTTGAAGGTGGTATCTCATTGAAACCTATCGAATGTTGAAAGGTCTCAACAGAGTGGATGCGGAGAAGATGTTTCCTAAGGTGGGAAGTCTAAGATCAGAGTCACAGCCTCAGAATAGAGGGATGTCCACTTAGAAAGGAGATGAGGAGGAATTTCTTTAGCCAGAGAGTTGTGAATCTGTGGAATTCATTGCCTCAGGTGGCTGTGGAGGCCAGGTCTTTGGGTATATTGAAGGCAGAGGTTGATAGATTCTTGATTAGTCAGGGCATGAAAGGATACAGGGAGAAGGCAGGAGAGGGAAATAGATCAGCCATATGAAATGGGCCAAATGGCCTGATTCTGGTCCTATACCTTCTCCTTTGCTCCTTCATTCCTCTCCTCCTTCCCCTGGTTTGCCACCTCTTTCCCTTTTTTCCATGGTTCACCATCCTGTACTATCAGATTCCCTCATTTTCAGCCCTTTGTCTCTGCCACTTATTACCCCACAAGGTTCTTACATCAACCACACTTCGTGCACCCTCCACCACCTACTTTTGGTGTCTCCTCACCTTGATTCACTTATTAACTTCCAACTCATGCTCCTTTCCCTGCACTCCCCTGTCCCCGCATCCACTCTCTTATTCTGGTTTCTGACCTCTTTCTTACAGCCCTGATGTTGGGTCTCTTGCCTGTGCTACATACCTCAAGGAGATCTTGTGACTTTCTTGTGAGAATGATGTAATGGTCTTTTGGAGGTCACCTGATGTAATTTTCCCGCCGATGTGAGGTCACATTATGACATGTTCACCATGGTTATAAAAGGGAAGATCCCTGGTGACGCAGTTTGTTTTCCAGCTAGAACGTTAGTCAGAGTCTCCGTTCCGTTGCGTATTTGCTTTATGACGCAGTTTCATTTTTAAAACGGAATGTTACGTTCCAGCACTAACATAACGGAAGGTTATGTTAGTGCTGGATTGGCAGTTTACCCATTTCTGCCAGATTTGTTGATGTACCTTTTCAGTAATATTGGAGAGTGAAGACCTTATCGAAGTACAGGACCTGAAGGATTAAGAGAAATTGGTATCGTTCCACAGTTTAACAAAGGATCGACCTTATTGAGTCTTTGTTGAAGAAGTAGCGACCTGCATCGAAGATAACTCCTGCCAAAAGGGAAAGGTAGTTCATGTAGGATTTGCTCGCCAGAAGAAAGGGCAGTTGTTTTAAGCCGTTTATTTCCTTCGTTGTGAATCTTTTGGACAGAACCAGCAGGAAAGTCACGTCTATGAAGAAATCCTTCTCCAGAGAAGTCTCTCCCAATTGAATGTATAAATCTGGTGGACTTTCGAATTCACCATTTTAAGAACTGTATTTGACTTTACCGCTTTAAGAACTGTTTTCACATTTATCGCTTTAAGAACCAGTACCCAGAGACGATTTGTTGAATGGCCGCATAGCGGTTAACTTCCAGTTAAGTTTTTTGTTTGTTTTTTTTATTGTTTATCCGTGTTTAATAGATGTTTGGTTGTTTTTATATAACCTGACTCGATTGATATTCATTGTGGCCAGTTAAGTAACACCTGAAATCTTGACTCTTTAAGTGTCTCCAACAATTTTTCCTCCAGCACTTTTGTGTGCTGCTTCTTATTTCCAGCATCTGCAGACTTCCTTGTATTTCAGGTTTTGATTTGCGAGCTTTACAATCATTGTGATCTAGTTAACAGATTTTCCCATGGCACTCACTCCTTCCTCTACATGTATTAATTAATCATTTTCAACCAATGCATTTGTCAAGTCATTTATTGAGCTCCTATTTATACTGTGATGCCGATTTACTATATTCTTTACTAAGATTTTATTTTTTGTTGCAATAAAAATCTAATGGAATATTCTTCTACATTGGGTTGTTGGCACTATTTACTTTGCACCACATATTAGCATCATGCCTTATCATTTTTGCATTAATTCTGTATTTGAAATTATACCCATTAATCAATAAATAAATCAGATTAAACCAAAGCAAAAACAACAAAAATATCATTCATTTAAATAATTTCATTTTTTAAACACACTGCACTATTCAGATGATTGATTGTGTTGTATGTATATTGCATTCTAAAACAAAATGATTTCATGATCAGTTTAGTAATGAAATCAGTTCAAGTAAAGAGAAAAGGTTTTCATTCAACACTTTGCTCAGCAATGTGTTAAACTTCATCTTTGTTTTCCATAATCGTTTCAGGGCTGATGAAGAAGACTCTGAAGGAGGATGTTCCTACAACTCAAAAAGATAATCAGTTATTTCTAAGTTCATGTATCCTTCCCAACTTTCAAAACAAAAGCTCCATTATATTTTGTATCCCACTGGCTCAACTTCCAGCAGGTGGAGTGTTTCAATGGTCCCTGGAATTCTAGGGAACTGCCCAGATATCCTTCTTCAGCATTGATGTCCTACCTGTTTAACAGAACAAAAGCTGAGTATAATAAAAAGCAGAGCAAATTCCTGACCCAAATCTGCCTTTGATCTGGGCTGGAATACTGACCTCCCAATCTCTATGATGTAGTTACCAGCTAAGTTCTTACACAACATTACTGAAGTGAAACAAAGACAGATCAGTTTAAGTCAATTTTCCATCATTTATTTATCAAACAAAATGCAACAATTATCAATGAACAAACATATATGGGACTCTATATCAGCTGAGAAAAAAAGGTTAATAATCATTAAAGTAAAAGTAATCATTTACAGGTGTGTTTGTCTGTGACATTATCAAAACTCCCATTTAGGACAACAGCTACTTCAGTAATATATTTAGTTGACAGTTTTCTGTTCTATGGAGCTTTGACATTCAGCAATTCTATTTGTATATTAACTAAAAAGTTCAAAGATAAAACAATGCATAGAGAATTGATATGAAAAATCTCATCTGAGTAAGAGAAGGAAATCAAACAAAAAATAAATGATAAGAGATAGATAGCAAATAATCTTAGTTTATTCAAAAATCCAAGTTTTGAATATACTGTGTATCAGGGCCACTGTAATTTTACTCCCAAAAACTCTTGATGATTAGTGGATTATATCACAAAATTTGCAAAATATGGAAATATGAGCCCACAGCTGATAGACATTTGCAGAACATCCATAGATACATGTAACTTTCTTAACATTATATGATTGTAAAACACTACTAACAGATTGTGTGAATAAATGCTTGTATACTTGGGTAGATCATTTTCCTTTCTTTAACAGGATACTTATATTTGTTTAAAAGAGCCTTGCTTGCTTTTTCAGTTCATTTCTTTTCCATAATGCAAGTCGATCAAACTCTGCGAGTGTCATTCCAAACACCCGGTAGAAATCTTCTGGTGACAAATGACGCTGTGAATAAAACAAAGACCTATAAATCTGTTGACAATTGTAGTGCCTTCTACACGTTGTTAATGTTTAACATAGCTGTTTTGCACTAACATAATATATTGTGTACTCAACATATTAGGAAGTAGATACTTAACCTAATTCTAATCATCTACATTTGTAATAAGTCATCAGTTCTTTTCTGTTCTGAATTGCATAGAACTGATATTGCAGAAGCTCTTTATCTCTGTTATTAGCCAATGAAATGTGAGAATATGGAGGCTACCAGCTCTCTACAAAATAATAAATTACAAAGCACTTTATAGACCAGAATCTTTAACTGATCTGTTCAAAGAAAGTGATTTAGAAAAGCTATGACAAAATGATGCACCTACCCAGTCTGAACATCATTTGGATGATCAGAATGCGGATAGAAATATGGACGTTAAAAGCATTAAATATTATTCTGAAGCATGTTACGAAAATGTTCAATGGAATGTGATACACAGAACAAACTTCCATGAAACATACTGTTTAAGAAACACAAATAGAAGAACATAAAGACATTACTCTGCATTACTTTATCCCAGTACAGCTACTAATGCAAAGAAGCTGGGAGAATCAATTCAAATGCTACCATTGGAAGTGAGGTATTGTGGAACTAGCTTGAGGGAATTTGATACATGTTCATTCTGTACAAATAAGTAATCCATGGGCTTTTTAATGGAAATATTAAACAACAGTATAAATTAGTTTATGAGTAGAATCCTGCCATAAAAACATTTTGGTTCCATACTTAACTTGAAGGTAACAATTCAAGCAGCTTTCCTTATTTCACTTTTACATATTGATGTAAAATATTTTTAGCCCATACGGTTTTCTGTTTGTTGTGGCATGGCTGTGCACCTGGTTACATAGAACTATACAGAAACAGTGGCTTACTGAAGTAACACAGCCTTAATTGGTCCACATCACATACCTCTAATCTTGTCCTGTCAACATCTTTTGGCAATTTATTTCGACCTCTGGTGGTTACCATTAGCAGATGAAATGGATAAATCTAGTAAGTAAACAACAAAATCAATGGTACTCAATCATTTTAAGTCTACTTGTCTTGGAATTTCAACAAGAACTACATAAATTGAATTTATGTAGACAACAGTGGAAAGTGGTCTCTAAGAACGCTTGACCCATTTGTATAAATGGAGCCAATGTCAGCAATTCCTTTATGTTTCCATCACAGAAGTCCTAAAGTGAACAATGTAATTCTTCAGTGCTATAGTGCGCTACAAGGAATAATAATAATAATAATAATAATAATATTAATAACTTACTAATCGAGCACCTTTCATGCAATGAAGTTTAAAGTACTTTACGATAGGATAGAGTGCAAAAGTCAAAATAAAATTAAATAATAAATAACAATAAAAATAAGCATGAAAATACAACTAATTTCATTACTTAGCCTAATAGGTTAGATTTACCACAGTACATAATTATCTATTTAAATGTTTATTTTGCTTTTATATCATCTGAATGTGTACTTAAGAATGTATAAATAATTGTAGTTTTATACATATAAAAAAATGGAAAAGGTTATATGTGTGAAAAAAGTACATGATAATTGTGAACTCCTTATCCAAATAAAAATAAAATAAAATAAAATAAAAAAAAAGAAAATAAAAGTCAAAAAGCTGTTAGTTAAAAGCAAGGTTAAGTGAATAGGTTGTGAGCTGGTGTTTACAAGTCTGCATCCTCTATAGTTTTAGGTATTGAATTCTACAGCTTAGGAGTACAGTTCAAAAAAAGCTGATCTGCCAATTATCTATTGAGGAAGATAGTTTAAATTTAAGAGACCAGTGGAAGAAGACTTGAGAGCACGAGCAGGATTACAAAACAAAACTGATTCTGTGATGTACTCTCTTTAAGTGTGAAGCATCAATATTTTAGCAGAAGAAACATTTACCTAGAAAACATTTGGTTGGAGATAAAAAAAAATGATCTTGTGACATAGGTACAAGAATTAAACCTAGGTGCTAAGATCCAGTTCAGTAAACATCAGGGACATTAGGGGCCAAATGATTATCTTCTAAGTGTACATTCAATTATTTTAGGCAGTAAGCACCAAAAATGTCCTTAAAGCTTAAACACTTTGCTATAATTTAGGTAGCGTGCTGAGTATCAACCTTGAATAATATAATTCCATCACAATTTCAAATATAAAATTAAGGTTTGTTTTGATAAATCAAAGCGATGAATTTAATTTGGATGTATTTTCATGGAGAATAATACATCATCAGCACTAATTCTCTACCAGCAATGCAAGTCTCTATAATGACCAGTTTCATTATTCCAAGTATTAATAAGATAATGGACTATTAATGGCCATAAAACTATAGATGTTCACCATCATCGCTCTGCAAAACTGAAAGCAACTCTGCGATTTCTGTGCATGTGTATTACGGTGTAGAAAGCCTGAAGATTATTTCAGTAATTCATTGCCTCCTTGCATGTCATTTTGTTTACAAAATTCTCCCATGCAATCAAGAAAAAAAATGACAGGATTTTTAGGTATTTATGGAAACAAAATTCATACTTTGTTTTTCTCTGTTGAGTTTTTAATGGGTAACTGAAACATAATTGTTGCCAATCAAACTATCTGATTCTAAAAGTACAGAACTCCCCTCATGCACATTTCAAAATGTGAGTGCACTTAATTCTTTTATTTGTTTATTTATGATATTTCTGACTCGGATCACATGTGCAGAGTAACATTTTTATTCATCACTCTGAAGATAATTTGAAGCATTAATTAAAATGTGTGCTCTGCTCATTGGTATATGCTCAATGGAATATTTTAACGTGATTCATTACTTAGCCAACTTGAAGATATTTCAGCTACTGGAGTTCAGACATCCTTTAGACACTACATAGCATCAATATAAAGATGTATACGAGAAACACCATCATTGTAAACTTCTCTTATGTGATCTTAGGAAGTTGTATAATATTATCATACAAGCTAATTTCTTTTCCTTGGAACAATATAAATACATATCTACAGATAATATAGAAGACATTGGTAAATGGTCAAGTGCTCCTTATAGGTACAGTGCTGGAATCAAGCAGCTCCTGAGCAAAGCATTTCTTTTTCTCACTCATTGTTGCTGCACTCCAAGGCCACAGGTTCAAAGCTGCAGTTCTCACCTTGTATTCTGTAAAAGAAAGAGAAGAAATTTTATTTGATGTAGTACTGTAAATGAAACAATGTCCGCATTATTGGAAATAACCATGGCCTCTTCTACTTCCTTGGTTTAAAATTCACCATCACTGCTGCAACACAGATCCTCTCCAGCTTATGAATACCCATACATATGAGCACGTGCCTGGAAGGCTGGTGAAATAGATCTGCTGGCTGCTACAGGCATCTTTCACTGTGTGGGAACCTGACTTACAGTCACATTTCCAACTTGCAAACTGTTCAGGTTACAGTCAGAAACATAGAACCATAGAAAACCTACAGCACAATGCAGGCCCTTCGGCCCACAATGCTGTGCCGAACATGTACTTCTTAAGTTCCGAAGAATAGAACCCTGTTGTAATCAATGGACAAGCAGTCCAGTTTTGTACTTTTGAAGGAGGTAAGAAGATATCCACAGTGGAATACAAATGTTAAAATGTAGTAATATTACATATTATATAATCATTAAAGGTTATGCAGTCTTTGATGTTTTGCAGTTCCAAAATAGTGCAGTTTCCCATCCTCAAAAATTGCAAAGCAACATGGTAAAATTTTCCTTGAGCTACTCTTGAGAGTGGAAATGTTCTCAGTTGCCATTTTGACTTTTGATTATGTTGACAGCAAAGCGAGGGGAAAATTGTTATTCAATTGATAATGGTGTTTGTGCCTATTGCATTGACAGTACTTTTAACAGATTAAAAGAGATTGTACAGTACAACACGAGTCCATGACTGAAGCAGTTTATTTTGAGTGCAGCCACTGAAATCACCTTACCTCTCATTCCCCAGTTAACAGAACTGTCATCGTCATATTGGAAAATATCAGCACTCTGGGGCTAAATGAAGTGGAAATAAAAATACCTGTCAGTTATTTGCAATTTCAGATACAGTTCTTCCAGTTATTTCTTAGAATCATAGATAATTATGTTCATGCCAGCTAAGAATAGATCTTAGATCAATCCTACTTCTCAACACTTGCTCTGTAGCAAGTTTGTGGCTCTTCAAGTACTAATCAGAATATTCTTTGAATTCTTGGGCAATGAATAATTTCCCCTTGTAATTGTATAGTGCAGAATTCTTGAAGTTCCTTCCACTAATCTTCCAACAGTTAACAAATCTATGTTCCCAGTTCCTCACCTCTCTACTGAAGAATGTACTTACTTTGGTCAGGCCTCTTAAAATTTTATAAACCTATCATTTAAATCTCTCCCTCACTCTTCGTTTCAAAGAAAGCAACCATGGCCTCAAACTCAGACTCAGAATTCTCCAAACTGGGTAACATCCTCACAAATCTTCTCTCAGTGATGCTAGCACATTCTTCCTGTAGTGTGGCCACTGGGCAGGACGCAGTACTCTATCTGCAGCCTAACGAAATGTTTTGTGCAGTTGGGGCCAGGGCCCTGGTGAGTAGATGGGGAGCTTGGGAAACATAGCCCTCGTGAGCAGGCAGGGAGCACAGGAGCCACTACTGTAATTCTGCTTCATTGTTTCCCCCTGCTTTCTCCTACAGAGCCAATTTTTTAAAATCCAATTTTCCACATTTACTTGGATACCACAGACTTTTACATTCTGGATCAATCTGCCATGTGGGGCTTCATCATATTCCTTTCTAGAATCCGTACATACTTCTATACCAAGTACTCTGCTAGTCAACACTATCTGTTATCTCCTTGAAAATTTGTATTCTTAGTTAGATGATCTAGGCTTAGCAATGTATGCAGACTGTCCTTGATCAACCTGTGATTCTTGAACTAGTTTCTTATGTCATCGCTTAGAACTTCTCCCAACAATTTTAGCACTACCAATGTTAGACTAAGTAGCCTGTTGTAACTTATTCCATCCTTACCCCTTTTTTAAGCACCAGTATTACATCAGCAACTGTACAAGGAATAGGCCACCAGGTCCCTTCAATATGATCATGGCATATCTTTGCTAACTGCATCTCCTCATCTGTGCAGACATCCCACCCTGCAAAAGACCCTGGATGTCTGTCATTTCAGGAAGGTAGCAACACCATTTCAGGGAGGTAGCACCCCCGCACCCCCCCCAAACTCCATATCCACGCCTCCCCCCCCACCCCGTCAACCTCCAAGGGTGTATGTAAAACTTTGTTTAGTGATTTTGTCTAATCTGTAAACCAAGTTGGGAATATGCAGAAAATGTGACATTAAAATATGTACTTATATTATCATGGAGTTGTTTTTTTATTCTATTACAACTTTAAGCAAGTCTACAGGGAGTTTGGCCTCATCACATAGGACATCAATAGAGTAGCTCCTTAGCAGCTAGCCAGCTAGTTTAAGTAATAGAAACATAGAAAATAGGTGCAGGAGTAGGCCATTCGGCCCTTCGAGCCTGCACCGCCATTTATTATGATCATGGCTGATCATCCAACTCAGAACCCCGCCCCAGCCTTCCCTCCATACCCCCTGACCCCTGTAGCCACAAGGGCCATATCTAACTCCCTCTTAAACATAGCCAATGAACTGGCCTCAACAGTTTGCTGTGGCAGAGAATTCCACAGATTCACCACTCTCTGTGTGAAGAAGTTTTTCCTAATCTCGGTCCTAAAAGGCTTCCCCTCTATCCTCAAACTGTGACCCCTCGTTCTGGACTTCCCCAACATCGGGAACAATCTTTCTGCATCTAGCCTGTCCAATCCCTTTAGGATCTTATACGTTTCAATCAGATCCCCCGTCAATCTTCTAAATTCCAACGAGTACAAGCCCAGTTCATCCAGTCTTTCTTCATATGAAAGTCCTGCCATCCCAGGAATCAATCTGGTGAACCTTCTTTGTACTCCCTCTATGGCAAAGATGTCTTTCCTCAGATTAGGGGACCAAAACTGCACACAATACTCCAGGTGTGGTCTCACCAAGGCCTTGTACAACTGCAGTAGTACCTCCCTGCTCCTGTACTCGAATCCTCTCGCTATAAATGCCAGCATACCATTCGCCTTTTTCACCACCTGCTGTACCTGCATGCCCACTTTCAATGACTGGTGTATAATGACACCCAGGTCTCGTTGCACCTCCCCTTTTCCTAATCGGCCACCATTCAGATAATAATCTGTTTTCCTATTTTTGCCACCAAAGTGGATAACTTCACATTTATCCACATTAAATTGCATCTGCCATGAGTTTGCCCACTCACCCAACCTATCCAAGTCACCCTGCATCCTCTTAGCATCCTCTTCACTGCTAACACTGCCACCCAGCTTCGTGTCATCCGCAAACTTGGAGATGTTGCATTTAATTCCCTCATCCAAGTCATTAATATATATTGTAAACAACTGGGGTCCCAGCACTGAGCCTTGCGGTACCCCACTAGTCACCGCCTGCCATTCTGAAAAGGTCCCGTTTATTCTCACTCTTTGCTTTCTGTCTGCTAACCAATTCTCCACCCACACCAATACCTTACCCCCAATACCGTGTGCTTTAAGTTTGCACACTAATCTCCTGTGTGGGACCTTGTCAAAAGCCTTTTGAAAATCCAAATATACCACATCCACTGGTTCTCCCCTATCCACTCTACTAGTTACATCCTCAAAAAATTCTATGAGATTCGTCAGACATGGTTTTCCTTTCACAAATCCATGCTGACTTTGTCCGATCATTTCACCGCTTTCCAAATGTGCTGTTATCACATCCTTGATAACTGACTCCAGCAGTTTCCCCACCACCGACGTTAGGCTAACCGGTCTATAATTCCCCGGTTTCTCTCTCCCTCCTTTTTTAAAAAGTGGGGTTACATTAGCCACCCTCCAATTCTCAGGAACTAGTCCAGAATCTAACGAGTTTTGAAAAATTATCACTAATGCATCCACTATTTCTTGGGCTACTTCCTTAAGCACTCTGGGATGCAGACCATCTGGCCCTGGGGATTTATCTGCCTTCAATCCCTTCAATTTACCTAACACCACTTCCCTACTAACATGTATTTCACTCAGTTCCTCCATCTCACTGGACCCTCTGTCCCTTCCTATTTCTGGAAGCTATGTTAGCTATGTTAACGAACGAATGACACCTGTTAAACTCACCTCAACATGTCTTTTACATTTTAACCCACCATGGGCAATAGAAAAGTCACTGTTGCAAACAGTACAGCGAGCAACACTGTCATTATTTTTGAGGTCGACTGTAAAGCCCACCCACAGAGAAAATTGATAGGTCTACTTAGCACGAAGAGAGACCAATCAGGTTGCTCCCTCTCGCTCTTCCTCTCCCTCTCAAAAAAATTGATTTCCGGGATATTGTATATAATTTGCGGGCGTCAGGGAGCCTCTATCAATATGTGGGAGACTCATGGAGAGGTGGGATGTCTGTCTGTGCCAGTTTGCAATAACCATCTAATCCTTTATCTTTTAAATATTTATCTATTTCCACCTTAAAAATATCTGATGATCTGGACCCCACACCACTGGAGTCAGCGAATTCCTGAGGTTTATTAAATTCTGAGAGATGCCATTTCTGTGTACTTCAGTTTTAAATTAAGTACCCTCTTATTCTGAAGCTATGGACCATTGTTTGTGAATATCCCATTGGTTAAAACATCTCAAAATCTGCCATATCAAGCTCCCTTAAAATCTTATACGCTTGAATAAGGTCACCACACATTCTTTTAAACTCTAAGGAATACAGACCGAAATAATCTAGCCCCATTGCTGGACACTGTCTCACCCAGAAATTAGTCTAGTAAACTTAGCCTGCTGTCGGCCTTCATTGGTCAAGGGATTGAATTCAAGAGCCGCAAGGTAATGTTGTAGCTCTATAAAACTCTGGTTAAACCTGCAATATTGTGTTCAGTTCTGGTTGTCTCATTATAGGAAGGATGTAGAAGCTTTACAGTGATTTACCAGGATGCTGCCTGGATTAGCGAGCACATTTTATAAGGAGAGATTGAGCTAGGGCTTTTCTCTTTGGAGCAAAGGAGACTGAAAGGTGACTTGATAGAGGTTTATAAAGTTATAAGAGGCCTAGGTAGAGTGACTAATATGAAAGGGCATAATTTTAAGGTGATTGAAAGGGAAGTATAGAGGAATGTCAAAAGTAGTTTTTTTTTACACGGATAGTGGTAAGTGTGTGGGATGTACTGCTAGGGCTGGTGGTAGAGGTGCATACATTAGGGAGATTAAGAGACTCTTGGATATGCAAATGGCTGAAAGGAAAGTGGTGGAAAGCGTTTAGATTGATCCTGGAGTAGGTTAAAAGGCCTGTACTCTGTTGCACTCTTCTATGTTTCATGCTCTAATCCTCTTTTGGACTGCTTCCAATACTCTACATCCATTTTACTTTGCTAAGGGAACCAGAACTGTGCACTGTCTTCCAAGTGTGGCCTTACCAATGCCTTGTGCAACTGTAACAATATCTCCTTGTACTTAAGTTCCCAATTCTTCACAACAAAGATCCACATTCCATTTGACTTCTTAACTACTGTTGGACCTGCTTGCTAAATTTTTGTGATCCATGCACAAGAAAACCTAAATCCCTCTGAATTTCATTCATTGCAGTCTCTCCATTTAGATTATTATCCTCCTTTTGATTCCTCTCACTAAAGTCCATGACCACATATTTCCACACATTAAACTTCAAATGCAAAGTTTTTACCCTGTCACTCAATCTATCTATATCCTATTGCAGATTCACATTGACCTCATCACCATACGCCCTTCCACTCACACTTGTATTATCATCAAACTTTGAAACCCTATATTTTGTTCCTTCCTCCCAGTCATTACTGCAATCGATCCCTGGAATAATCCATTAGGTTGTCACATTTTACTTGTCAAATTCCACCTCATGATTCACTATCACCACTCTTTCATTTCCTCTTGATTTATTAAATGTCCTATGCTTGGAGCCCTCCACTTCCTATTTAGACCAAAGCTCTGTGTACAACCTAGTTATGGGGTTTGTCAGGACACATATCCCATCATGAATTAGGTGAAGTACATCCTAGTGGAACAGCTCTCTTCTCCTCCGGTATTGTTGCTAGTATTCGATGGATTGGAGCTCGTATCCTTCACATCAGGCTTTGAACTCTCTAATCCTATTAAATTTTGCCAATTTGCACATGACTCACGAAATAATCTGAAGATTATCCACTAGCGTTTCTGCTTTAAATTTTGCCTGACCTCCATATAATCTGTTAGCAGTAACACCTTCATAGTCCCACTACGTCATATGTCATTAGTGTCTATGTGGCCATGGCAACAGATCCTTTCCCTCCCATTCTTTCCTTCATGTGATGTCATTAACCCAAGCACTAGGCAGGCAATAACACCTTTTGAAGTTTTTGCTTTAGTCGCAGGGAACAGAGTCAGTTCCTGTAACTATGACATTTCAGTTTTTCAGAACCACATGCCTGACCAAAGAAAATTGTAAAACAGTCAGAGCTTGTGCTATATTTCCCTTGCTTCTTTTAGTGTGATGAAATGTACCTTATCTTGGCCTCATGAATTATCCACATGACATTTTCTTCAAGGAAATTTACCATGGACCCATTGCAAATTTTCTTTCCCCATTCAGCTGATGCAAATGTACAATTATAAATTTAGATATAGCTTAAGGTTTCCCATGTTAAGATAATGTTGTAATGCTTGAATGATGTAAACTGACAAAAATCTGGCCATCTGTCTTTCAAATCTTAATATGAACCAAATATTAGAGTCAGGAAGTTACATGTCAAAAGAACATCTTCAAGAGAGAGGGAGAGAGGGAGATAGGGAGCAGACATTTATTCATAGGAGATTTTGCAGATGGTTGAAATCCAGAGTAAGACATATAAAAAGCTGGAGGAACTCGTCAGGTTAGGGAGCATCTGTCGAAGGGAATAAACAATTGACATTTCGGGCCAACACCATTCATCAGGGCCTGATCCTGATAATGTTCTCTGTGAACACCCTCACCTTCTAGTTTACTTCTTTTTCAAAGGAGAAAATTCAGAATAAATTGATTGAAATCTTACCCTGTGCATTCCATTTCTCATGTAGGCAGGAAGAGAAGCAGACTTGGAAATCAGTGGATCTGTGATACACAATATAACAATTCTATCAGCTAACTACATGTATTACTGGTGGCAAAAGTAAAACCAAACTGTCTTGGTGAACCAATGACAAGGGCCTGGCATGCATGAATGGAAAATACATTTTTCTCAATGTCTGAATTTCAGCCCACCAGTGCCTTGAACAGGTACGTTTCTGTCAAACAAGCTTCCCTGCATGTGAGTTTAAGCACCACAGTTCTGCCTAGAACCACAAGATGGCGCTTATAGTCAAAGAATAGAATAATTCTGCAGGGACAGGGAGGATGAATAGATGAGAAACTTCATTAGACTTGGTTAAGATAGAAATGTCTTTGCTCAATCTAACAACATATATATGCAATTTAATACGATACACTAGAATCATATACAGATGATGAAAGGTAAATTAACTTCTTAAAAAATGGAAAAGACTTTGCTGTGTGAGCAGATTTACTGCTTATAGGAAACTCTTGTATGTGTTCCCGATGTTGGGGAAGTCCAGAACGAGGGGTCACAGTTTGAGGATAGAGGGGAAGCCTTTTAGGACCGAGATTAGGAAAAACTTCTTCACACAGAGAGTGGTGAATCTGTGGAGTTCTCTGCCACAGCAAACTGTTGAGGCCAGTTCATTGGCTATGTTTAAGAGGGAGTTAGATATGGCCCTTGTGGCTACAGGGGTCAGGGGGTATGGAGGGAAGGCTGGGGTGGGGTTCTGAGTTGGATGATCAGCCTTGATCATAATAAATGGCGGTGCAGGCTCGAAGGGCTGAATGGCCTACTCCTGCACCTATTTTCTATGTTTCTAAGTTTCTATGTTTCTTTATATAGGTTATAATTGCCCAGCAGAGCTTTCCCTCCCCAACCCCATCAGCATTCATTCTACCATCCTTTCCCTGTGTTAAACAGATGCATGTCATATCTGGGCAGGGCACGCTGTGAAGAACAGCAGATGTAAGCAGAAACTGTAACATGTGCAATACCAGCTGGAGAGAAAGGATCTAGATAGCAAATAAAGGGAGGCATCCAGACCAGAAATATGTACTGCACAGGATAAGGAATGCAACAGCCTTGCCAACTTATTTCACAATATCAGAATTACATTGTAATTTATAGTTAATGTAAAATGCTGTGTAAGTAATATCTGAGTTATATTATTTTATTGACACCTGACTTCTTTAGAGAGAGATCAGAAAAACATAATTGCGATTTAAATAAAGCTACAAAATGGATATACTGTCATCAAGAAACTTCTGTAAATAAGCTACATAAGGGCCAGTGGCATGGCAGATCTCAGCTTTTAGATTTAGGAAAGTAATCTATCATTAGAAATATGTTATTTGTATGATGCTATACACAGTACAGAACTATACAATGGAATGAAATGTACTTTTAAACCAAGCAAAATGTATTGCAGAATGATGTGAAGAAGTACAAAGCACAACAATGTAAGACTGCGGTTAGGTACAGTGCTCTCTCGTCAGTGCCTCAAAGCAACAAGGGAGGAATTTCATTATCCAATTGCCCGTGTTGTGCAACAACAATAAAAATTAGCTACTCAGTGATTCCAACCAGATGCTGCACTGGTATAATGAAGCATCTCAGATGTTGAGGGATTTTAAAACTAGCAGAATGAGTTGGTTTTGTAAAGCAGTGACTGGAAAATGAGGGTTGACTAAAATGTGACTACAATGGATTTGCCCTAATCTAACCTGTCCTTGGAAATGTTAAAATTGGTGTTCAACAGTAAATGGATTTAAACTCACCGCTGTCACCCATGTGCAATCCTCGTGGAGCTGTAATCAGAGGTTAAAATGCAAATTAGAAGAAGGCAGTGGAGTTGGTGCTCTTGGAATCTCACTCTTACCTAAATTGGCCCAAATACTTTACCAATGAGCTCCTCTCATCTAACTCAGCAAGGATGTCAATCACAGAAAATAGACTTGTTAATCACAGTCTGTGATGGTGCGATTGATTGCAATTGAAATTACCAAAATGTACAGCCTGGGGAAAATAGTTGCCAACAATTTCCTGATGGTGGTTACAATCAGCAGTTACTTTTTTCTAACAGAAATATGGAAGCAGTAATGTATGCTTGAAAGACCAAAGCTGATGACATTACAACAGGGATTAATCTAATTTGAGTGAATTTGAAAGTACTTTCCTTCAACTAAATAATGGTAGGGGAAAACAGCAATATAAAATGAATATAAATGCACATAGCAGGTTATTCTGGCCCAGTGACTTTACTGGTTCAATGTCATCATTGGAGTTTCTGTTTTTACTTCTCTTATAACCAGTTCTTTAACAATGTTCTTCAGAGTGAGGAAAACTCCTCTCATCTCTTCTCTAATCCTTTCCCTCTACCTCCTCAATTCAGACATAGAGAAACAAGACACAACTTCCCCTGTGTCACAAATTTTCTGTAATTGCTTTCCTACTGTTCCACATTTAAAGTTTATGCAGCTTCCCACATAACTGACTCCAATTCATTTACGATTGAGATGAGGAGAAATTTCTCCATTCAGACGATGATGAATCTCTGGAATTCTCTCCCGCAGAGGAAAGTGGAAACTCAGTCATCAAGTACATCTAAAACTAAGGTCGATAGACTTTTCAATATTACAGGAATTACAGCCATAGAGTCATGGAGCACCACAGCACAGAAGCAGGCCCTTCAGCCCACCTAGTTCATGCCAAACCATTAATCTGTCTCGTCCCATCAAGATGCATCCAGACCATAACCCTCCATACTCTCCCATCCATGTACCTATCCAAATTTCTCTTAAATGTTGAATTTGTCTCCACATCCATCACCTGTGCTGGCAGCTCATTCCACACTCTCACCACCCTCTGAGTGAAGAAGCACCCCCCCCCCATGTTCCCCTTAAACATTTCACCTTTCACTCTTAACCCATGACCTCTAGTTATAGCCTTAGCCAATGTTAGTGGAAAAAGCCTGCTTGCATATACCTTATTTATATCCCTAATAATTCTGTATACCTCTGTCATATCGCCCCTCACTATTTTATGTTCTAGGGAATAAATTCCTAACCTATTCATCTATTGCCTATAACAGGTCCTCAAGTCCTGGAAACATCCCTGTAAATTTTCTATGTACTTTTTCGATCTTATTTACATCTTTCCTGTAGGGACATGACCAAAACTGCACACAATACTCCAAATTAGGCCTCACCAACATCTTATATAAATAACATCCCAACTTCTGTATTCAATACATTCATATATGAAGGCTTATATATATCATATATGAAAT
This sequence comes from Mobula hypostoma, assembly GCF_963921235.1. Lineage (NCBI taxonomy): Eukaryota > Metazoa > Chordata > Chondrichthyes > Myliobatiformes > Myliobatidae > Mobula > Mobula hypostoma. The sequence goes on along the minus strand of NC_086103.1, from coordinate 62,741,708 downwards.
GTCATAAGCTTATGACCCTATCTAGCTATGACACAATTTTCAAGGAATTATGGATCTGTATTCCCAGATCCCTTTGTTCTACTGTAATCCGCAGTTCCCTACCACTCACTACGCAAGATCTACCCTAGTTAGTCCTCCTAAAATGTCTGCATTAAATTCCATCTGCTATTTTTAGCCCATTTTACCAGCTGGTCCAGATCCCACTGCAAGCTTTGACAGTCTTCCTCACTGTCCAGTACACCCCCAATCTTGGTGTCATCTGCAAGTTAGCTGATCCACATTATCATCCTGGTCTTTGATATACTGTAGATGACAAATAACAATGGATGCAGCCCTGATCCCTGTGGCACATTACAAGTCACATGCCTCCAAAGAGGCAACCATCTACAACCACTTTCTAGCTTCTTCCACAAAGCCAATGACTAATCCAATTTACCAACTCATCTTGAATGCCAATTGACTGAATCTTCTTGACCAACCTCCCATGTGGGACCTTGTCAAAGGTCTTGCTGAAGTCTATGGAGATAATCACTGGCTTGCCTTCGTCAACTTTCCTGGTATCTTCTTTGAAAAACTCTTTAAGTTGACGTGTATGGCAATCTGGTAGGATAATTGTGCTGAGGAAGATCAGCTGTAATGAAATGGCACAGCAGACTTGAGGTGCTGAATTGCCATGTCCTGATCCAATTTCTTATGTTTCTTTGGGCCTTCTTATTTCTCCAGCTCCTTCAGTGGTGTCAAGAAAACAACCTCTCCCTCAATGTCAAAAGTACAAAGGAGCTGGTTGTGAACTACAGGAGGAATGGAGACAGGATAACCCCTATTGACATCAATGGATCTGGGGTTGAGAGGGTGAACAGCTTTAAGTTCCTTGGCATACACATCACCGAAGACCTAACTTAGTCTGTACATACTGGCTATGTGGTGCAAATGGCACAACAGTGCCTCTTTTACCTCAGATGATTGAAAAAGTTTGGCATGAGCCCCCAAATCCTAAGAACTTTCTATAGGGGCACAACTGAGAGCATCCTGACTGGCTGCATCACTGGCTGGTATGGGAACGGCACTCCCCTCAATCACAGGACTCTGCAGAGAGTGGAGCGACAGCCCAGCACATCTGTAGATATGAATTTCCCACTATTCAGGACACGTACAAAGATAGGTGTGTAAAAAGGGCCTGACGGATCATTGGGGACCTGAGTCACCCCAACCACAAACTGTTCCAGCTGCTACCGTCAGGGAAATGGTACCACAGCATAAATGCCAAGACCAACAGGCTCTGGGATACCTTCTTCCAGCAGGCCATCAGACTGCTTAATTCATGCTGATGCAACTGTATTTCTATGTTATATTGACTACCCTGTTGTACATAATATTACTATAAATTGCACCGGAGACATAATGTAAAGATTTTTATTCCTCATGTACATGAAGGATGTAAGTAATAAAGTCAATTCAATTCAATATATGTATGTACTTTGATAATAAATTTAATTTGAATCTTGAACATGCATACACACACATTTTTATTTCTATCATTTTAGTTCTCCGCCATATTCTTTGATACTTTGTGATCCCCTGGTCATTGACATCTACTGTTGAAAATACTTACCTCCTTAGACTGCTGAAATCACTGGCCATACAGTGGGTCATGAACATATCCCAGATGAGCCCCCAAATGTTGTAACTGTGATCGAATTTACTGGAGAGACACTGACGTTGGTGATATAGAAGTCTTCATTCAGCCCAACAAGGAAGAATTCTGGAGATACTCTTGGTAGAGACTCAGAAACCCACCAGTATATCACATTTTTATTCCCTTAATATCAAAGCTAACAGTAAGTGATTCAATATAATTTCAATAGTTACAATGACATCCTTTACATTCAATACTTTGAGTTGACAATCCTCCCTTTGAATTGCATATCTGTAGTGCAGGAACAAGGATGTGGAGAATTGCATATCTCTGAATCTTCAAATACCTTTGTTAAGTGCAAGCTTCCTTGGACTTATTTACATGCTAATTACTGAATCCCATAGTTGCCCGTATTGGTGCAGGGAAATTAACACAACCCCATTGTTTCAAATTTTGGCTGCTGGATATGCAATCTTTTAGTTTGTGGGACAGCCTGTGCTTTTAACTCCAATTTGCTGCTTGCAGTTTACAATATGTACTGAAGATACTAATTCTTGCTTGAATTAATATCTTTTATATTCACATAACTCCAGAATACTCCTTGACAGCCACTGCCCTGGCAAGCCCAGTAGCTACACAATGCTTTTGTGGGTGTGTCCTTTCCAATACCATGGTAGACAGGCTGCTTTGGTTTTTCTGTGATGTGCAGGGGCCACAGGAAATACCCGGGCTTGATTAGTGGGAAGAAAGCCCTGTTCATGGTGACCTGATGGCATCTGGCTCCTTAATTTCATAAGACCACAAGACCATAAGATAGAAGGCAGAAGTAGGACATTCGGCCCATTGGGTCCGCTCCACCACTCAACCATGGGCCGATCCAATTCTTCCAGTCATCCCCACTCTCCTGCCTTCAGCCTATACCCTTTGATGCCCTGGATAATCAAGAACCTATCTATCTCTGCCTTAAATACACCCAATGACTTGGCCTCCATAGCTGCTCATGGCAACATATTCCACAGATTTACCACCCGCGGACTAAAGTAATTTCTCCACACCTCTGTTCTAAATGGACGTCCTTCAATCCTGAAGTCATGCCCTCTTGTCCTAGACTCCCCTACCATGGGAAATAACTTTGACATATCTAATCTGTTCAGGCCTTTTAACATTCGGAATGTTTCTATGAGATCCTCCTCATTCTCCTGAACTCCAGGGAATACAGTTGAAGCGCAGCCAGACATTTCTCATATGGTAACCCTTTCATTCCGGAAATAATTCTTGAGAACTTCTCTGAACCTTCTCCAATGTCAATATATCCTTTATAAAATAAGGAGACCAAAACTGCACACAATACTCCAAGTGTGGTTTTATGAGTGCCTTATAAAGCCTCAACATCACATCCCTGCTCTTATATTCTTTACTTCGAGAAATGAATGCCAACATTGCATTCGCCTTCTTCACCACCGACTCAACCTGAAGGTTAACCTTTAGGGTATCCTGCACAAGGACTCCCAAGTCCTTTGCATCTCTGCATTTTGAATTCTCTCCCCATCTAAATGATAGTCTGCCTGTTTATCTCTTCCACCAAAGTACATGACCATACACTTTCCAACATTGCATTTCATTTGCCACTTCTTTGCCCATTCCCTTAAACTATCTAAGTCTCTCTGCAGGCTCTCTGTTTCCTCAACACTATCCACTCCTCCACCTATCTTTGTATCATTGGCAACTTTAGCCACAAGTCCATTAATCTTATAGTCCAAATCATTGACATACTGTACATCGTAAAAAGCAGTGGTCCCAACACCGACCCCGTGGAACTTCACTGCTAACCGGCAGCCAGCCAGAGATGGATCCTTTTATTCCCACTCTCTGTTTTCTCTGACCAGCCAATGCTCTACCCATGCCAGTAACTTCCTTGTAATTCCATGGGATCTTATCTTGCTAAGCAGCCTTATGTGTGGCACCTTGTCAAAGGCATCCTGAAAATCCAAGTACACCACATCTACTGCATCTCCTTTATCTATCCTGCTTGTAATTTCCTCAAAAAATTGCAGTACATTTGTTAGGCAGGATTTTCCTCTCAGGAAACCATGCTGGCTTTGGCCCATCTTGTCTTGTGCCCCCTGGTACTCCGTAATCTCATCCCTAACATTCGATTCCAACAACTTCCCAACCACTGATGTCAGGCTAACAAGTCTATAGTTTCCTTTCTGCTGCCTCTCACCCTTCTTAAATAGCGGAGTAACATTTGCAATTTTCCAGTCATCCGGTACAATGCCAGAATCTATTGATTCTTGAAAGATCATTGTTAATCCCTCTGCAATCTCTCCAGCTACTTCCTTCAGAACCCGATGGTGCATTGCATCAGGTCCAGTATATTTATCCACCCTCAGACCATTAAGCTTCCTGAGCACCATGTCAGTCATAATTTTCACTGCTTCCCTGACACCCTTGAATGTCTAATATACTGCAGATGTCTTCCTCTGTGAAGACTGATGCAAAATCCGCATTCAGTTCCTCTGCCATCTCTACATTTTTCATTACAATATCTCCTGTGTCATTTTCTATTGGCCCTGCCTCCTACACCAGTCTCTCAGCCACGCATTAATATGCTGGATCATGCTAGTCTTGCACAGGCAGCAATCCTGAGATTACTACCCTGGAGGTCCTGCTTTTCAGCTTCCTAACTAACTCCCTGAATTCCCTCTTCAGGACCTCCTCCCTTTTTCTACCTATGTCATTGGAACCAACATATACTAAAACTTCTGGCTGTTCACCCTCTCCCTTCAGAATACTCTGCACCCGATCCAAGACATCCCGTACCCTGGCACCTGGAAAGCAACTCACCATGTGGGTATCTCTATCAGGCTGACTGAACCTCCTGTTCTCCTAACTTCTGCATTGCAGTACACAGTTATAGAAAATTACTACATGCACTGCAGTTGTCTTTCAGTTCGCAGTGAAGAAGTGCATATCGTGAGTGCCAAAACTGAACAATTTACTTTGATTGTGAAAGGAATACTAAAAAAATGCCTTTTAAAAAAAGTCTCTATTTTTACATTTAGTTTTCTTCTGCCACAGCTGTCCTCCTCCTTTACATCTTCACAAAATCTATTCCAAGCATACAAGGCTTTGCAGAAAATGCCTACGTCAAATATCAGGAAGTATATGAGATAAGATTAAGGCAGCAAAACAGTTCATTACTATCATTCTGCTGTGAAAGTAACTTTGTTTCTGCTCGGCTGTGCTCTTTGACAATACAAAAGATTTACATATGGGATTGCAAGGGAACTTTATACAAAACTTGAAGTCCTGCACATAAGAGAATGTGGCATGTTTACCCCACAATTCCCTGTCCCTTATTCAAAAACAACCGATCTACAGTGTAAAATGTAGCTACTATAAATTAATTGGAAAATTGTCTATCCACTACAATTATTTAAATTATTAATTTTGTGGGTGTTTTCTGTCTCTCTCTCTTTCAATATCTCAATATTTTACTATTCCAATGATTCGTTACAAATTTGTTTTCAAATTTTTGCCATGAATAATGTTCTGGATTTTATTTCACTCCGTTCAAAAATAAAAATGCAATATAACTGGAGACTGGTGAGTTGTCTTACATTGTTTGTGAATATTATTGATTTACAAACGTTTGTAGTTTTGATAAGTTCTTAAGTTTGTGCTTCAAAACCTATGTGCAAGTCATTCACGGCCTCTTCTGCTGCCCATGCTCAGTTTCGGGAAGTGGCCCCTCATGTTCCATCAGGGCAGCCTCCAACCTGATAGCATAAATGTCAATTTCTTTGGATTCTGGTAATTTCTCCACCTCCCCGCTCTCTTTTTCCTTTCCATATTCTGGTTCCCATCTCACCCATTCTCTTCTTCTCACCTCCCTCTGGTGACCCTCCTCCTTCCCTTTTTTCCCTAATTCCACTAGCCCATCCTATCAGGTTCCCTCTTCTTCAGCCCCTACGTTTCCCACCTATCACCTCCCTGCTTCTTACTTCATTCCCCCTCCCTCACTTACCCATCTTACCCTTCGCCTGGCTTCACTTATCACCTGCTAGCTTGTACGTTTTCCCCTTTCCCTACCTTCTATTTCTGGCTTATTCCCCCTTCTTTTCCAGCCCTGATGATGGGTCTCAGCCTGGGACATCAACTGCTTCCCCCCTCCCCCCCCCACCATAGATGCTTCCTGACCTGCTGAGTTCCTCCAGCATTTTGTGGGTTGCTCTGGATTTCCAGCATCTGCAGAATCTCTTGTATTCAAATACAATATTGCTGCTAATTTTGTGAATAAGATATGGGGAGTCCAAATTGTTCATGACAGACAATCTTCAAATATCTGAGCTGTCAGGTTTATAATTGCTTGTAATCAATTAAAGTGCCAGCATCAGATGTTTATTATCTGTGTATATTTGTCAAAGGAACCAATCAGCAAGTCTCCATAAAGTACTTGTGAAGTTGATTTGCATTTCTAAAATAAAAATCCTATTCAGCAGTTAACTCTTGCCAAAGATTGGTATGACCACTCTTTACACCTGTGTTGTTTATTTCAAGGCTGGTACAATAAAGGAACAGGATTTAACTGATTTCCAATCAGCTACAAGTCAAATGACACAGTGATGTCATTTTATTTTGTCTTTATAAGCTAAAGATAAAGATACAGAGCTGCCCATAAAATAATGTGGCATGTTCACCCCAGAGTTCAGTGTCCCTTATCCAAAAAGAACAACTGAGCTACAGTGCAAAATAAAACTGCTATAAATTAATTAGTAATGGTGCATCCACTGTAATTTTTTCCAGGTCAAGATGGCACCAATGTACAACGCTCCCTTGATCCACATCTTCCAGATAGCCTATTTTACTTCTTTTACGTCTGTTTTTCACGATAAATGTTTTTCTGGAACTGCCAGAGCCTGTGATTTACACTTTGGAGATCGATTGAGTGATCCAGGACTTCGTTGTCTCCGAGAAGATTCTGGGAAGTGAGCACATACTTGGACAGCCATGATGCGAGGAAACTTAAAGATGGGACGCGGGCTGATGTTCGATTCCATTTCACTGGTTGAATGTCCGTTAATCCTTGAGGAAGGTTGAGTCATCGAGGTGAATGTGAAAGGCGAGTGAGAGTTCAGTGCCAACTGCCTACCATCTGTTTGCTGCCAGAGAAGTGGTCAGTGAGTGGCCTATCGCTGTGTGGCTTGCTGTGGTGGGCAGGTAGGCATCTCTGCATTTGTGTGGTATCCCTCTCTTTTGCTGAAATCGGAGGATGTTACCCTGTTTCTGCGTTTATGGATTGGACTATTGCATTTATGGACTGTGGACCTTTTCAGACTTATGGTTTTTATGTTCTGTGTTTTTTGTCCATTTCTTTTCCGTTTTGTTGTGCAAGGGGAAGGGGTTTGGGGGTTGATATCTTTGATGCGTTCTGTTAGTTTTTGTGTGGGGGAGGGGGTTTGGGGGGTTGATGATCGGATTGCTGTTTTTTTGTGTGTGTGGGTGGGTAGGTGGGTTCGATGTCTTCCTCTGAATGACTTTCATGATCTTTCTTTGTTTCATGGCCATCCACCTGGAGAAGATGAATCTCAGAGTTGTATATGGATACATACTTTATTAAATGAACCTTTGAATCTGTGGACCTTTGAATTTATTTATAGTAATAGTAATTAAAGCTAATAAACTATATAAGTAAAGATTTTGACTCCCTTATGTTATGAGATGGATGTAAGAGATACATAAAAAATCTAATTCTGATAGTTAGCTCTGAGCTGTCAAAGAATGGGTCTGGAAGCTTTCCAGCTCCTTTGCTCATATAGTCACTGTGCTCACTTGTCGGGTATTGTTAAGAGTTTCTCAACATCTTTCAAAACATACTGTGCATCATAGACCTCATTTGCACTCTGCAAAGTCAGAGTGAAAATCACAGTGCATTTTTCACCTGCTCATTTTATTTGTATTTTAATAGTAGTCCCTTAAAATCTGGATATTTATTGAACAAATGATGAATTAGCTACAGTTCTAACATGTAGATTTACTCAAGTACACCAAAAGCTTGGGCCTTTATTCTGGACGAAGATTGCAAGATTATAAGAAACGAGAGTTCATTAACTATGATTGAGTTAGGGAGATGGCAGAGCTTGCATACAGAAGCTACTGAAGGAGGGTTTTGCTGTTACTTACATCCATTAAGTGGAGAATCAATGCCTACATTTTGTAGGTATTCCCTACTTGTTGTAGAACTTCGTGTTGTCCAGGGATCATTGTCATAACTCCCCGATCTAGCCTTCATTTCCTCCTTCAGAATTAATCGATTAATACCACTCTGTATCTAAATTAAGGGAAGCAAGAAAATCATATTGCACCTTTGCCAAAACAAGAAACTATCCCAGAGGCATAATTACACAGATCTTGGTAACACACAGGTAAACAACAAATAGGACTTTATGACCAATTTATATGCCTTGAACAGATTGACAATGTACACATCATTAATATCAATTAGTTTAAAATGCAACTCGTTGTATTATGTTAGAAGCACCCACAAAATGTGATCACCCACATGAAAGCATATAAATAGCATATGCATTGACAACTTATAATCCGATTCATGGTCCAAAAGCACTTGACTCGTTTTACCAACGCCTCATGAAAAGTGTTAACTATGTCTTATTGTGAAAGTGAATTTTTGCATGCTATGGCAAGAGCACAATGACTTTCAGCAGCCATTATTTCTAACAGCCAGCACTGCTGCATATCCTGTTGGCCTACAACCTCTGCCTGATAAGGAGGTACTGTCAGGTTCCAGGACTAATTAGATAATCCTCTCTAAATAATTTGTATTCAAAACTAATGTACTGTGAATACAGAGGAATGCTTGTGTTAACAACTAGCAGATGGCCATGAGATATCGTCAAGAACATTAATGCCTGTTGGCGCGCACGGCTTTGAAGTAGACCAATGTGCCTTAATAAAAAGTCACTGCTATCCTGAAAGTAAGTTGTCACATAATTTATTTAATTTGGAGATACAGCACGATAACAGGTCCTTCTGGCCCAGTGAGCCTCTGCTGCCAAATTACACCTGTGTGACCAATTAACCTACTAACCTGTATGTTGTTGGAATGTGGGAGGAAATCGGAGCATCTGGAGGAAACACACACAGTCACTAAGAGAGCATAAAAACTCTTTATAAACAGTGGCATAATTGAACCCGGGTCGCCGACACTGTTAAAGTGTAATGCTTTGCTACCCTGCCACTCCAATATATATAAATATTATACAAAATAAATGCGAATTCACCAGAGAACATACTGATTTGCTGTGCATTGCTGTCTGAAGAACTTTAACTGGAATGAAATCCTAAGGGCTCTATGTTTCCCACACATTGAGACTTTATAAAGCACTGGTGAGGCCTCATTTGGAGTATTGTGAGCAGTTTTGTGTCCTTTTATCTAAGTAAATCTGGTGATATCACGTGCAATGATATGCCAGTACATGATTGGACAGAGCACTGAGCAAGTGCGGGATTGCCAGAATGTTTCAGCACGTGGCTGGGTTAAGATGTGTTTGTTTATTACTGTAAATAAAAGTTCTCTAATTCTTCCAGAATATGATTCTTTACTGTTAATTCACGGTACGTTTAAACAGAAGTAACATAACATGGTGTCAGAAGTGGTTCTGGAAGAATGATATGGGAGAATGGAGAATCGAAGATAATTGGAAAAAAAAAGAGAAGAAGAAAAATGTTCGAACTGTAAACGGTAAAATGGAAGGTTTACAACCCCCACCAAACCTTCAGCTGACTGGCAATGTAGCTGAGAATTGGAGGATGTTCAAACAACAGTTTGAACTGTACTTATCAGCGATCGATTGTGAAGGAAGATCAGAAAAAGCCAAAGCTGCACTTTTGCTCCATGTAATGGGGAATGATGCAGTAGAGGTATATAATAATTTTGGCTTTGAAGATGGAGATAATTTCAATTTAAAGTCGATAATGGACAGATTTGAAGTATTTTGCATACCTAAACGTAATTTAATGTATGAGTAATATAAATTCTTCACACGTGTGCAAAGAGCCACTGAAACAATTGATCAGTATGTTACTGAGTTAAGAAAGTGTAGTAGAACATGCAAGTTTGGATTGCTCACGGACTCTCTCATTAAAGATAGACTTGCTTGTGGCATTCGACATAATGCTCTGAGAGAAAGGCTGTTGAGAGAACAAGATTTAAATTTTGAAAAAGCTTTGGTGCTTTGCGAAGCTTCTGCGACTGTGATGTTGCAGGATGAAGAGCTTTTTGTCGAAAACTGCAATGTAAGCACTGTAAAAAAGTGTGAATACATCAAGAAATATAATTATACATCGACGAAACTGACAGCAAGACGGCATTGGAAAGAAAAAAGTCATGTGATCGCTGTGCACGGGAACATTGTCCAGATCAGTGTCCCGCATATGGCAAAATTTGCAATGGCTGCGGTAAGATTAAACATTTTTTCACACTGTTGTAAAAGTAGAAAGAAGGAAAATAAAATGAAACAAGTAAATGCTGTGCTTGAAGATGAACGTGAGGAATTTTATATGGATGTGCTTTGTGAAAATAAACAAAAGTAAGAATGACTGGACTATTCCGGTGCAAGTGAGTCAAAACAATATTCTGTTTAAACTTGATACTGGAGTGCAAGTAAATGTTCTTGCAGAATCTGAGTTTAATGCTTTAAAGCCAAGACTGAAGTTACATCAGACAAATATAATAGTGACTGGGAATTCAGGTGCAGACATTCCAGTTAAAGGAACATGTGTGGCAAAGGTATCACACAAAAATATTGTGCACATGCTTTCATTTGGGGTCATACCAAAAAATGTACAGTCAATTCTGGGTTTATCTGCCTGTGAAAGACTTAATTTGGTGAAAAGAATTTATGTCTTGGATGGTGACACAGAGCTGAAGCGACAGTCGGCAGAAGGTGATGTAACTCGACTGCAGGTCCAGATCACGGAGGCAAATGCTGACATGGAGAATATAAAAGCAGTAGCTGCAGTGTCTGAGACGACCAAACAGGAGGCAACTGATGATATGAAAAAGCAATGGCAGGAGGAAGTAGCTTCAATGCAAGTATAAGGGGTTTCTTCTTTTATGTTACTGTGTAGGCTAATCAAAATGGCTTCTTTGTAATGTTATAATTAAAATGGTTTTTCTGTAATAATGACTGCAATGTAAGGAGTTCTCTCTCTGCTTGTTTGAGTTATATTAGAGATAAGAGAGGGAATGAACCATTTGGAATCGATGTTATTCTTTCTTCTGTGTCTGTAAGCTATTGATTCGCAGGGTTTTGGGGCAGAAGGCCAAGGGGGACAGAGAGAGGAGACGCGATGCTGTAAGCTGGCTGATGGGACGGACCCCGGGCGGGAGTCCGAGACCCAGGGTCTTTGGCGAGGAGAGGAGACGAAGACAGACTCGTGTGAAGTGTCTGGTCGACCACCATGGTTGGTCCCAGGCGGCAAGTTGAGCTGGCTGGAGGGGATCAAATGGTGGGAAGAGAACCCCGTTACTTGAGCTCCAACTGCTGTGCACGAAGCGGTTGAACTTTGATAAGACTGGGAGACCGCTTTGCTGAACACCTACGCTCTGTCTGCCGGAGAAAGCAGGATCTCCCAGTGGCCACACATTTTAATTCCACATCCCATTCCCATTCTGACATGTCTATCCACGGCCTCCTCTACAGTGGAGATGAAGCCACACTCAGGTTGGAGGAACAACACCTTATATTCCGTCTGGGTAGCCTCCAACCTGATGGCATGAACATCGACTTCTCTAACTTCTGCTAATGCCCCACCTCCCCCTCGTACCCCATCCATTATTTATTTATATACACAATTCTTTCTCTCACTCTCCTTTTTCTCCCCCGTCCCTCTGACTATACCCCTTGCCCATCCTCTGGGTTCCCCCCGCCCTTGTCTTTCTCCCCGGGCCTCCTGTCCCATGATCCTCTCATATCCCCTTTGCCAATCACCTGTCCAGCTCTTGGCTCCATCCCTCCCCCTCCTGTCTTCTCCTATCATTTTGGATCTCCCCCTCCCCCTCCCACTTTCAAATCTCTTACTAACTCTTCCTTCAGTTAGTTCTAACTAAGGGTCTCAGCCTGAAACGTCGACTGTACCTCTTCCTAGAGATGCTGCCTGGCCTGCTGCGTTCACCAGCAACTTTGATGTGTGTGCTTGAATTTCCAGCATCTGCAGAATTCCTGTTGTTTAAGTTTGGTGCCTTTTACTTTCCTTTTATATTTTATCTCTATTAATTACATAGTTCCAGTAATATCTATAAAGTGTAATTCATTTAATTGTACATGGTGTACTGTCTGTTATTTGGCGAGGTGGGGTACATCACACAGCATCTGCACAAACTTGATTACCCAGTTTGGTGGGGCTGAAGGCTGCTCCCCCTAGATGAAAGAGAGTTGAGCGAGCCTGAGGCTTACCAGGGGGCTACACAAGCGATAATGAGAGAGACACTGAGAGAATATGAGATTCAGTTTCATCACCGTCTAGAGCAAGAACGCTCACAGTGGGCACAGCATAAGGAAGAAGTGAAAGCACAAGTGAAGGAATTGAGAAGTATTATTGAAATGATGAAGTCTCAGCATAAAAAAGAGATTACACAGTTAATGAATGAATTAGCTGAAGAAAAGAAAATTCGTATTTCATTACAAATGGAAGTGGAACGTGAATTGACTGATCTAAGGAGATGTTTGCCTGAAGGACAAGGAGACAAAGTGAGGATACAAGATAAAAGGAACACATGAACACAGACCAGATCACGCATGGTCCAAACAGAGGAGGGGGCGGTGTTAAGAAAGAATCGCAAAGGTCTTAAGAAAGAGCCAACTTAAGAGTTTCAGTTATCTGATATAGATGTGTCTTGATAAATGTTGTTAATTTTTTTTCTTTTTAAGGAAAGGAAGATGTGGTGACATCACCTGCAATGACGTGCCAGTACATGATTGGACAGAGCACTGAGCATGCGTGGGATTGCCAGAATGTTCCAGCATGTGGCTGGGCTAAGATGTGTTTGTTTATTACTGTAAATAAAAGTTCTCTAATTCTTCCAGAATATAATTCTTTACTGTTAACCCACGATATGTTTAAACAGAAGTAACATAACAGTAAGGATGTGCTGACTTTGGAGAGGGTTCAAAGGAGGTTCATGAAAATTATTCCGGGATTGAAGGGCTTGTCATATGAGGAGTGTTTAATGGCTCTGAACCTCTGCTCACTAGAATTCAGAAGAATGGGGGGTGACCTATCGAATGTTGAAATGGCTTGATAGAGTGGATGTGATGAGGATCTGGAGAGGATGTTTTCTATGGTGAGGGAATCTAAGACCAGAGGACACAGTGTCAGAATAGAGAAATGTCCATTTAGAACAGAGATCAGGAGGAATTTCTTTAGCTAGAGAATGGGAATTCATTTCCACAGGGGGCTGTGGAGGCCAAGTCATTCGGTATATTTAAGGCATATTTCTTATAAGGTATATTTCTTGATTGGTCAGAGCTTGAAGCGATACAGGAAGAAGGCAGGAGACTGGGGCTGAGAGGGAAAATGAATCAACCATGATAAAATGGTGGAGCAGACTCATTGGACCAAATGGCCTAATTCTACTTCCATATTTTATAGTCTTATATTATTGTACACATGCTGCATATTATAATAGAAATTTGCTCCATTCACTCCAATCACATTTGCCTGCATTAGGTCCATATTCTTCAATACCTTGCTTACTTAAGTACCTCTTAGCTATAATGATTGTATCTAGCTCCATCATCTCCTCTGGCAGTGAGCACCAGGTATCAACCACTCGTTGTGTAAAATGTTTTCCACTCAGATCCCTTTTAAAAATCCTTCTTCACAATTAAGCTTTTGCTCTCTTGTTTCGGTACCCCTATCATGAGAAAAGCTCATACCTATGCCTCTTAAAATTGATATACCTCTATCAAGTAATCCTTAAAGCTTCTGCTCCAGGGAAAATAAGCACTGCTTATCCACTTTTTCTCGATAACCAAAGCCCTTGGATCCAGACAATACCCTGGAGAACCGATCTGCACCATCTCCAACATAACCGACTCCTTCCTATATTCCTTATCTAGCGACTGTGACTGATTGTGAGGGTGATGTCAAAATGGATTGAAAGTTCGGAAGTGATCAAATACTTCAAAGTCCTAGAGGTGCTGAATTGATCCTGATCTCTGACGTTAGCTGTATGGACTTGCACATTCTCCTTGTGTCATGGTGTATTTCACCAGATGCTCCCGTTTCCCACCTAGGTCCCAAAGACACAGTGGTTGGTAGGTTAATTGGCTAATAGTACCGTAGACGGGTGGCAGAAGATTTGTGGGAGAAATGTATCAGCGTGTGACTAAAAATGGGTTGCATGAGGAAATGGGATTGTTCTCAGAGGTAGCATTGACTGGATGGGATATTAGAGACACTGTGGTGACAGATGTATCCAACAATTAACTTACAAGAGAGGCAAAATTTAAAATGGCACATGTAGGCCACTGGATCACACTGCAAGCCACACAAGAGAAGAGCAATAAAAATCCTGATTTTGAACATACTCCTGGAGGGAGCTATCTAATTTTGAATGAATTTATGAAGGATAGTTATTGTATTATTTATAATATGAAGATTACAATGCAATTATCAGAAGTGACTAGTCCTTGAAATGACCAAATTGCTGCTACTGGATTATGGTACTACTGCTGCAGAACTAAGAAAAGACCAAATAATGTTGTGACTAACCAAAATTGAGCGGCACAGAAGCTGTAACTGGGCACTGAAAGTAATTCCCCAGTGTGATGTGAGCTTTCTGAAGTTTGTACTTTGCTGTAGTGAAGGTAAACGACTATCAGTTCTCACAATGATAATGTCAGAAATCCTAACTGACTTGTATCATTCCAAGCATTTCACTTAATCTATTAGTTGTGAGTCTTGTCGAATGCTGGATGATGCTGAGATACATCCTAGGATGCACTGGGACACATTATCAATGATGTAACCTGGGGTCTTCGGGTGTATTGTGTCTTTCAACATCAGACACACTCACCCAGGTGACCCAGCCAGGGTTGATCGGGTCCTGGTTTGTGTCCCAGCAGCACTGGTCCATGGGTCACACCTCTTGATCCATAGTGATCTGGAGTCTCACTCAACAGCTTCTGTGACAGTCCTGATGGCTCTTTTCTTTGCAACCTCCATAATGCCATGAAGAGTAGGTTCTGCACAGTGAGCAGCCAGAAAAACCTCTACAGCCCACCTCTATAAGCTCACAATGTGCCCTCCACCCCTGTCTCTGGTACTGCTCTACCAGCTCCTGGTATTTGTCTTTCTTATGCTCAAATGCCTCCTCAATCCAGTCTTCTCAAGGAACTGTCAACTCTAACATGACCACCTGCTTCGGGGTTTCTGAGAGGCTTCAGTGATGATGATGCGATGAAATCAGGGAACTTTAAGTGCTTGCCAAGATCAACTTTGAAATAAGCATGCATTTAGATGATCTGTTTATCTACAATTTAGGATTCTTTGCTTTTCCTTCATCAATATTGACTGCAGTGAACATGCCAAATATCTATCCACTGATATTACTGAAAAAATTGTTATTGTTTATGAATATATAAAGTACCTGGAGATGTTGACTTTTGTGGAACTACACCACAGGTGCAAAGCATAATCTCAGAATAGCACGGGAAGAAAATTATTGGTGTGTAGGGACATGAACAATGTCAAGATGTCATTAATGTATATTTAGATTTGATATCTAAACATTATCAAATGTCATCTTATAATTGATACATGCTGATTTTCAATTTATTAATGGTTTTACTTAATTATCTGAATATACAATGTAAAAAATGCTTGGGATTGACTCAGAAGATGTTCAGACCAATTGGATCTGCAATAGTCTTCTAAATTAGGCATCGTCTTGGTGTTTACATAAGGATTGTTGTTTGAAATGCATTGTCTAATCAAGAACTGGGATTACCTACTGTAGTAAATTTTGAATCATTTGAGATAAAGTTCATACCCTCTGAATACCCTGGTCCCAAATATTTTGGCCATCATCTTCAGCACCAGAAGAAGATCTTCGACTCCATCTTGAGGCTAAAATAGAAGACCGATCTATCACAAACAATCTTCAGTTATCAGTAGATCAGTGGGTGAACTAAAGCAGAATATTTTCAGCTACTAGGCTGACCATATTGTCCTCCCAATTTTGCCATTTAAAAAAATTCAACAATTGTCCAATTTCTCTTAAGCTGTTGTCATAAGAACAGCACTGGGTGGTGACTGAATCCATTATTCTGAATCAATAAAATAGTTAATTCAGTTTTTTTTTTGCAAATCAGTTATGTTCACATTTTACCTGTTTGCTGCATCAATTCAGAATTCCTTATTAATATTTTTACTAACAATCTCTTGTAGCTCCCTTCATTCTGCTGTGAGGAAAAGTAAACAAACTCTATGGATCTATCAGTACAATTATTGGAGCCGTGCTCAATGTCATATATCAATGTCCACTTTATGCTTAAACTCAGATGATATTGCTATGTTTAGTTTAAAATAATCTTAGTCTTACTCTGGACAATGACATAAATTACTTCAAAGGGTACTTACCTTTGTGCATAGAAGCTATAAAAAGCTTATTGTTTCCAAATGATATTTGAATTACCTTTGTCTTAAATATGCTCTTGTAAACTAAGCGTTAAAATTAAAATTCATTCTGCTACATATTATATTTAATTATAACTATGTCATTTTGCTCTGATGTAAATGTTTTGTTACGAATGATTAAAAGAAAAACAGTGGAAGGCAGTTGGCTTTCAAATGAACAGTATATATTTGACAAAAGTGTAGCATATTTTATTATTAAAATGAATTTATCATTAGAACATAATGGTATGATTGATTTAAAATGAGATAAAACACACTCTGAAAAATATAACAATTCACAATTTGAATTAAATATTAATGTTAAGGATATAGAAGTGAAATTTTCAGCAAAATTTCTGATCTTAAGCCTGTGTAGTCATTCTAAGGTTCCTGCATTCACCTAATTTGATAATTTGATCTTTGTAATCTTAAACACAATATCATTTTGAACATACATAGCAATAGTAGGAATTATAGACAAGAATGGCATCTGTCTTTAACCACTACAGATACTTTTGTTTCTATTATATTTTCTTTTTCGTTTCAAATACCATATAATGTAATGAAAATTGTCACTCTGGTGCTTTGCGAATCATTGGAACTTGAATGCGCCCGCGCACCTATGAGAAAGTTTCATCCTTTATTCATCAATAATCTAAAAGTTTCAGCTGTCCTGTTCATCACCAGAATTCTAGCTCCTCTGTCTGCAAGCTGCGGTTTCACAGATGATACCATTGCTACGTTTTCTCAAAACTTCACTTATATATGCCACTTATTTGACTTAACACCAATATAAGAAAGTCAACCCTATAAGGGGGATATTAGAGGAAGATTTTTTAATCAGAGAGTGGTTGGTGCATGGAATGCACTGCCTGAGTCAGTGGTGGAGGCAGATACACTAGTGAAATTTAAGAGACTACTAGACAGGTATATGGAGGAATTCAAGTTGGGGGTTATATGAGAGGCAGAGTTTAAGGGTCGGCACAACATTGTGGGCTGAAGGGCCTGTACTGTGTTGTACTGTTCTATCTTCTATGTTCTATAATATTTTCCTGGAAAGTCTGGGCAGTGTTCTTTACTGGACACAAGCAATATTTAGCAAATAACTTTGACTGATTTAACTCAGATTTTGATTTAACTAAGCAAGGAAAATCTGAATACTGTTGCAGTTAACAAGGCACAAAATATACGTGGTATATAGATTTCAACACAGCACATTCTGATTAACAGAGAAATGGAGCTATTACCAAAGCCTGTTTATTCTTGAATTGAGTTCACTCTTCCACTCAACTTTAGCTTCTTAATTACTTAATTTATTTTAATGCTTGAAGGTTTATTTTGCTTCCATTAATTTTCTTCCCAATGAGGTAGCAATTGTGAAACAGGAAGATAATGTCATACCATTCTTTAAAAAATGACCTAGGCAAAAAGTGGGTAACTAGAGCTAGTTAACTTAACATTGATAGTTTGAATACTTCTTGATACTATCATTAAGGAAAAAACAGTGAGAAATCTGGCTAGGAGAGGTTCATCAGCCAGGCACAGCATGGATTCGTGAAGGGCAAGTTCTGTTTGGCAAACTTACTAGAGTTCTTTGAAGATATAATAAGCACATTGATAGAGGGGAACAGGCGGATGTTTTATACTTAGATTTCTAGAAAGCATTCAATAAGGTGCCACATAAAAGATTTATCCATGAGATAAGGATGCATAGAGTTGGGGGTAAGTATTAGTATGGATGGTTAACTGGTTAACCAATAGAAGGCACAGAGTTGGGATAAATGGGTGTTTTTCTGGTTGGCAGTCAGTTCTGCTCCTATATCTTTTGGTCTTATGGGTCAGGACACAAATGTTCACGATATACTATACATTTTATAATCTGGAAGAGGATACTTGAGTATAATGTATCGGAGTTTGCTGATGACAATAAATTGGGTGGAAAAGCAAATTGTGCAGAGGATGTGGAGAGCCTGCAGGGAGATACAGTCAGGTTAAGTGAGTGGGACTAGTCTGGCAGATAGAGTACAATGCTTGTAGATGTGAGGTCATCCACTTTGGAAGGAAAAATAGAAAATCAGATTATTATTTAAATAGTGAAAGACTGCAGTATGATATAATGCAGAGGGATTTGGGAGTGCTTGTACATGAATCATAAAAGGTTGCTTTGCAGATGCAACAAATGATCAAGAGCACAAATTGAATATGTTGGGCTTCATTGCTCAAGGGAGAGGGATTGAATCTAACAGCAAGGAGGTTACGCTGCAATTGTACAGGGTGTTGATGAGGTCTTACATGAGGAGAGATACAGTATACTGACTTTGGAGGTGTTGAAGAGGAGGTTCACCAGATTGATTCTGGAGATGAGGAAGTTAACCTAGAGAGAGAGGTTGAAACATCTAAGGCTATGTAAGGGGTTTCTTCTTTTATGTTACTGCTACGGCTAATAAAATGGCTTCTTTGTTATGTTAACTGCTGAGAAAGTGCTTCTCTCTCGCAGCTTGTTTGGGTTATAATTACTGATAAGAGAATTGTATTCATTTGCTAACCAATTGGGATAGATGTTATTCCTTCTTGTGTGTCTGTAAGCTGTTGTTTTTGCGGGCTTTGGGGCAGAAGGTGCGATGAGGACAGAGAGAGGAGATGCGATGCTGTAAGCTGGCCGACGGAACAGACCCTGAGCGGGAGCCCGAGGCCCAGGGTCTTCGGCGAGGAGAGGAAACGAGGACAGACTCGTATGTAGCGTCTGGTCGACCACCGTGGTTGGTCCCAGGCGACGGGTCGAGGGGGTCAGAGGGGATCGAATGGCGGAAAGAAGACTCCGTTATTTGAGCTCCAACTGTTGTGCACCAAGTGGTTGAACTTTGGTAAGTTTGGCGCCTTTTACTTCATATTCTATCTCTATTAATTACATAGTTCTAGTAAGATCTATAAAGTGTAATCATTTAATCGCATATGGTGTATTGTCTGTTATTTGACGGGGTGGGGTACATCACACAGCATCCACACAAACTTGATTACCCAGTTTGGCGGGGCTGAAGGCTGCTCCCCCAAGACGACAGCGAGCTGAGCGAGCCTGAGGCTCACCGGAGGGCTACCGCTGTAATCGCTGGAACTCAGAAGAATGAGAGGTGAATCTTTTAAAGCTGCTTCCACCAGTAAATTGGACTAGACATAACCTCCAGATTTAGGGGAATATATTTAGGACTGAGATAAGGAGAAAAACTGCTTTTCCTAGAGAGCAGTGAATCTATGGAATTCTCTGCTCAGGGATCAGTAGAGGCTACCTCATTTAAGACACAGTTAGATAGACCTTTGCATAATAGGGGAACTAACAGTTATGGGAAAAGTCAGGTAGGTGGACCTGAGTCTGTGACCAGATCTGCCATGATCCAGTTGAATGGAGCAGGCTCAGTGGGGCAGATGCCCTGCATCTCTTCTTATTTCTTATGTATTTATGAAATCATATTTCTATTTTTATACTTTTAATAGACTGCAAACACTATGAGAAATACTTTTTTTTTAATTTTCAGGTGGTGTAGTGGGAATTCTAGCTTCCAACTTTAAGTTCAAGATTATTGTCATTTGATTATACATATATACAACCAAATGAAACAACATTCCTTCAGACCACTCCCCAACAACGGATATGGATACTGATTACACGTTTCCACTAATATAATATATGCATTACTTATTAAATAAAATACTCATTAACATCTGTCTATTTGGATGCTTACCTTTAGGTGAAGTTGGGTAATGCCAATAGTCTGGCTCTGTCTGCTGGAATATATCTGGAGAGTAAGCTGCAGGATATCTTGCAGACTGTACAATATCTTCGCTGGTTTTGCTTTTTGTTGCTATGTACACATATTCTGAGAAATAAATGCACCACAGTTAGAATACTATATACATAATTTGTTTCAATGCCTTTTCCTCCTACTGTTCACCAATAGGGGGAATAGATTTCTTCCGTTCTATTGTTCTTTCTCTGAGGGCTAATTCATTGATCCAATTCTCACTTCATATTAACACAGAAACTGAAAAGCAACGAGGTGCAGCCCCCAGATGATCTTCACTTTCCAACTGTTGCAAGGTAAGCTGTGGAGAAAGCTAGTTATCAGTTGACTCAGCAAATTTACATCAAACCTATAACCTTCTTAATGTTATGGCAGGCAATAGTTTCCCTACAAGTTCATCTGTGGAGATGAAAATGAAATTTCATTGCGTCTTGTTGAATGCAAGAATAACAAAAAAAAATTATTTCCAGCAAATGACATAAGTGCCAATACAATGAAGGAGAGTTAAATTATATACATTGCCTTCCATTGTCCATCCTGCACAAATTGCTTCAGCAAAACTATGTAGACTGTATTCAAAGAAGAAATTAAAAAAAACAATAATAAAATTACAGTGCAGGTAAATTTTATGCCTGTATATGTTTTATTCAAAGCTATTCAGAACATCATCATCATCATGGCTTGGCTTCATGAGCGAAGATTTAGGAAGGGGGCTGCCCACGTCTGCTGCAGGCTCGCCAGTGGCTGACAAGGCCAATACGGGACAGACAGGCTCGGCCACAGCGGCTGCAAGGGAAATTCTGTTCTGGGTTTGGTGCTGCTGTGTCATGGTTCTTCCTCCTTCTCCTTTTGTCCTCAATGCCAGCCCTGCATGCGTTCTCGAAGGAGGAGACAGACTGGTGAGTGGTGTGTCGCCAGGCCTCGCAGTCAGAGGCTACGTTAGACCACTGGTGATGGTCAATGTGACAGACACCAAGAGATTTCTTCACAGAGTCCTTGTACCTCTTCTTTGGTGCCCCTCTGTCATGGTGGCCAGTGGACAGTTCGCCATACAGCACAATCTTGGGCAGGCAATGATCCTCCATCCTGGAGACGTGCCCTGCCCAGCGCAGCTGCGTCTTCAACAGCATGGCCTCAATGCTGGTGACCTCCGCCTGTTTGAGGACTTCGATGTTGGTGACGAAGTCGCTCCAGTGGATGTTGAGGATGGTGCCAAGGCAGCGCTGGTGGAAACGCCTCAAGGAGTCATTGGTGGTGACGGTAGGTGACCCACGACTTGGAGCTGTACAGGAGAGTGGTCAATACAACGGCTCTGTACACACTGATCTTTGTGCCTTTCTTCAAATGCTTGTTGTTCCAGACTCTTCTGTACAGCCTGCTGAATGCGCTGTTTGCCTTTGCCAGTCTGTTGTCAATCTGTTTGTCGATCTTGGCATCTGATGAGATAATGCACCCCAAGTAGCTGAACTGGTGGACTATCTTCAGCTCTACCTCACCGATGGTGATGCGGGGAGGGTGGTAATCTTCCTGAGGTGCGGACTGATGGAGAACTTCTGTCTTCTTCGAGCTGACTTCCAGTCCGAAGAGCTCGGCAGCCTCTGCGAAGCAGGATGTTGTACGCTGCAGGGCTGTCTCTGTGTGGGCAACAAGGGCAGCATCGTTTGCGAAGAGTAGCTCTCGGGTGAGTTGCTCCAATGTCTTGGTGTGGGACTGTAATCACCTCAGGTTGAACAGGCTGCCATTGGTGCGGTATCGGATGTAAACACCGTCCTCGTCATCAAGGTCTTCTGTGGCCCTTTCGAGCATCATGCTGAAGAAGATGGTGAAGCGAGTCGGCGCGAGGACGCAGCCTTGCTTTACTCCGTTGCCGATTGGAAAGGGTTCTGAGAGGTCGTTGTTGTGTCTGACTTGGCCACACTGATCTTCATGTAGCTGGACGACCATGCTGAGGAACTTTGGGGGACATCCCAGTCGTTCCATGATTTGCCACAGACCTTCCCTGCTCACGGTGTCGAACGCTTTGGTAAGGTTGACAAACGTCACGTATAATCCCTTGTTCTGTGCCCTACATTTCTCTTGGAGCTGCCTGAGAACAAATACCATGTCGGTGGTGCTCCTGTTGGCTCTGAAGCCACACTGGCTCTTTGGGAGGTGTTCTTTTGCAATGATGGGCACCAATCCGTTCAGAAGTACTCTTGCGAAGATTTTTCCCACAATAGAGAGCAGAGTTATCCCCCAGTAGTTGGAGCAGTCGGACTTTTCCCCCTTGTTCTTATACAGGGTGATGATGACTGCATCACGAAGGTCCTGTGGTAGTTTACCTTGTTCCCAGCAGCAGACAAAGAACTCATGGAGTTTGGTGTGTAACACTGGGTCCCCATGCTTCCAAATCTCAGGTGGGATTCCATCAACTCCCACTGCCTTGCCACTTTTCAGCTGCTCTATGGCCTTGACTGTCTCTTCTAGGGTTGGAATCCTGTCCAGTTCTGTTTTCTCTGGCTGTTGTGGGATGCGATGAATTGCTGAGTCTTGGACCATGTGGTTGGTGCTGAAGAGAGTCTGGAAATGTTCCGACCACTCAGAACATACCTGTCTTTATAATATATTCATCAAGCAATGGTGGCCATCAATGTTCTTTCTGGCCCCACCAATAGCTAAACATATTTATTAACTAAAATAAATTAGAAGTGCAGTAAATTCCACTTGCTTTAAACTGGCTGGGTGAATGTTAGCACAGATGAAATAAATGGTATCAGCTTAATATACTATCACTATGTTCTATAGTATTTACTGTAACTGGAACTGAATTTCATTGTTATGTTACTTTATTGACTTATCTAGGCATTGGATAAACAACATCAGATAGAAAGGAGGGAAAATGGGCAGCTGCTCAAATTGGTTGTACGACGTTATTAGCATCCTGCGTAGATTTGTGTTGGGGTCTCAATTTTGGTGATGGCAGTGGAAGCCACATATCCAAGCTTGCCAAAAGGTCAAAGGTAGGAAGAAATGTAAAGTCTGTAAGTAGAAATGTTAAATGACAAGGAAATAACAGGATCAAATTTACACCAGCAGCAATGCTGCTGCCTTTCACACATCTTCTGGTAATCACCCCAGCAGGAGTGTGCAGAATCTACTGGGAAGGTCCTTCATGGTGAGGCCTCCATGTATCAAAAGGGCCCTTTTTATCATAAGGGGGAATCATGTGAGCAAGTCCCAGAATGTCAAATCCAAAAATCTGTTTTTTTAAAAAATACTCAATATATTTCTAAACCCTTCAAATGTGCTTCTACATGCTGTGGACATTCAGAAGCAATCAGAAAGATTGGTACGTAGGGGTCCTTGATGATTGGCAAGAATATAGTGGCTTTTTTCTGTACTATATGACTCTTTGGGTCTCCATTTTGAGGGGAAATTGTCATTCCTTCACAGAAACTTACAACATCTTTTCATGATATGTTTTGTACAATGTTTAACAAAATAAATCAAATCAGAAAGATCATATTTATTTAACTTATGCAAATGAGGAAATGCTGCAATTCAAATCACAAATTGAACAAGCGACAAGATTTGGATGTCATTTTCAACAGGATAGCTAATTGATATTACTCTCTGGTGTTGAGTTTCTGTGAGCTCAGTGTCATAGAGGCTGCTGGAGGAAAAAGAAAGGGAAGAACACATAAACAGAAGAGAGAGTTTTGTGAGGATGTGAGAGTGTTCAGGATCACATTGCTCCTCCTCTTCCTCAACGTACAAGTGCTTACCCTTTCAAGCCAGGTCTTTTCACAAACAGGTAGCTAAAATGTTGTTAGAGCCCTATGCAAATCATAAGACTCGAACTTATAAATGAGTCTTTTGTCTGCTTTGAACAGGCACCTTACCTAGCCAGCAGAAGGCTTTAGAGAAACTTAAAGTAAAGTAAGGGATGAAATTGTGAAAGTCCACCTTAACACTGCTCTGTGCACAGAAAGTTAAAATCTCTTCCAAAAGTTTGGTGCTGATTTTTTAATAAAACTAGTTTAAAAATACATCAATCATCATCAGTGCATTCATATCTCTTGGAGAACTTTGATGCATAGGACGACCACACATATGGCTGCATATAAACCTCAAATTCAAGAAAATGGTTACAGCAGGCTATCACTTGTATTGGAAGGGTCAGAAAACCAGTCTTGTCTTTGTTACTTCACAATGTTTTCTCTCTCAAATATGATGGCGACTAATACAGCTTAATTATGATCATGCGGATGAAACCTGAACACATTTAATTACTTAGCTTGGAAGGTAAACTTACTAATTATCCATTTCTGCACTCAGCACCTGTTCTGAGTGTTTGGGCATTTACTGAGAATTTTTTTTTAGCCTTACAAATATGGTTTGTTTAACGCAAATGTCACAATACAGGAGGCAGGTACTGCAAAGTCCAGGTGTAATTTCATTAAAAGGTCCTTTAATTTACCTTAATTGATTTAGTAATTGCATGATTGCCAAAATTCTGACTTCAGTTTTAAATTTCACGAAGGTATCATTCTGTCTTTTCCTCATCAGTATGACCTGTTCTTCTGAGAATATTAACACCAGCAAGTCTACTTACACACAATATACAATGGGGTCAACATAGACTATCTTATTAGAGCCGTGAGGAAACACTGATTAGTATGCCATTTTCTGTCTCTGCCTGATAGGAAATGTTACTGGAGCCAGGAATGAATCCCACTGAATAACATTGCAATGTCAAACACTAAGTGTTTACCAGAGCATTGATCAGAGTATCTCTCTAACCCAACTGGATCAGGTTTCTCACGTGAATACTGAGAACGTAATCACTAGGCAAACCAAGCTGCTTATCTATGTCCTATTAATAACAGTTATCCGAATTTATAACACTGGACAAATTTCCCAGTGGATTGGGTTGTTACAGAGAAATAGGATAAGCACACAGGCAAAATGTGAACTGCAAGTACTGTGAAAGGACACACAGACCAAACAAACAGTATGATGCAGCTTCCAAAACTGAAGTTTCCACCATTAGGAGTTCATCTTGTTCTGCTTACATAAAAGGTCAGCTAACTCAAATCCCAATAAAAGTGGCCAAATAAATCTTTGTGCAAGCAGATATAGAACATCTGACGGGAAAAGAAGTCACTACCAATTATCTGAGGTCAGGATTTTCCCTATAAGAAGACAATGATAAAAAGATTATCTTTATTTGTCACACATACATCAAAACATTCAATGAAATGTATTGTTGGCACAGTCTGAGGACGTGCTATGGGCAACTCACATAGTTACACAATGTCCTTTGCGTCTGGTGCCAACATAGTGTCCCTACAACTTACTAACCCTTATGAACCATTACATCTTTCCAATGTGGGAGGAAACTGGAGCAGCAGAGAAAAGCCATGTGGTCGCAGAGAGAATATATAAACTCCTTATAGGCAGCAGCAAGACTTGAACCTGATCACTGGCACTGTAAAGCTTTTGGCTAGTTGCAATGCTACCCTGCCACTAACACTTATAATATCTCATTGAAGACCAATTCAAGTTCCAGGTGTCTTTGCAACATAAGCAAACTGCTTTGTATGCCATCACATACAAATATTAGAGAGGAAAAGAAGCCACTCTTCATTGTCTGAAAGAGGGATAGGGATTGAATGAGAACATAATGGCAGTAGATTATGGGAGCATTCCTCATAAGGCAGGATGCCTCTCAAATGGGGCAATGTTATTTCTATCATCGTCATTCACATATCAGTAACCATCAATATTAAAAAAAAAGACACAAGAAAGCCAAAACAAAGCAAGAAATGTTCAGAGCGTTGCAGTGATTGCTCTCACAAAATTACCCTTTATTCCTCCAGGTAGTAAAGGACAACCAATGAACACCTCATGATATGCACAAGCTTGAATGTTTGTAGCTATTCTGTTACATTCATGACTTGTAATCTTGGTCTACACTGTTTGGGTGATTTTGAACTTATTCTCAAAGCACATAAAAGAACATTGTGTAACCATGTAAAAATTTGGTATAACAGATAATCCTCACTTGCCTTTCAACTAGATTTAAACACAGTAAGTTTCTCTTTTTGGAAAAAATTATATTCTACTTTGCTTTGGTGCAGAGCCCCTGAGTATATAAAGCTTTCCTACCAGCGTTCAGTGCTATTGATTAATTGCATTTATGTGAACTGTACTTTTAAATTCTGCTGTTGAATCTTGTTCACAGTAGCAGAAACATGGCCCTTAAGGTTATTTATTACCTGTAGTAAACGTTAATTTAAATTGGATGTTAAAGAAGTAAATACTGCTCGACAACTTTGCCCCACGACATGCAAATCATGGGCTCCAATGGTTTCAAAATAGTAGGTAAGAAATGCCCCATACTCCAGCCAGAGGTACACTATCCAGGAGATTAATATGTTTATTGTCCTTCACTTCTGTACATAAGGTGTTGAATATTGGATTAAGGTGCTAAAATTATTTCGGCTTGAGGCAGCTTTTGCTGGTGTGCCCAGAGATTCAAGTACATTACTCTCTAGACACATGCTTTCTAAATTTAGTCGAACACGAATCAACTGAATGAGCCTGTCCAAATATATATTAACAGTAAATTCTCCATATTTTTGCAATCTGAGCTGGCTCCTTTTCCTGCCTCTAAAGATAGCCTTTAAGCTAAAAGTGCATCTTAAATTTAGCACACTTTAATATCTCTGCTCGAACAAGCACAACTGACATACCAGGCAAAAGCAAGCTCAACTTAAGCGGCTTTTTCTGATTTTTAATTAGTTTTCTTCTGATCAACTGTATGCACTAACTTAATGCTAACACCACATAATGCTCAATGAAATTTTATGAAAAGACTATGAGGAATAGAAATATTTCTTGAATAAACACTCACAACATGCTGGAGGAACTCAGCAGGTTGGGCAGCATCCATGCAAATGCTCAGTCAACGTTTCGGGCCGGAACCCTTCGTCAGGACTGTAGGGGGGAAGGGGCAGAGGCCCTATAAAGAAGGTGGGGGGAGGGTGGGAAGGAGAAGGCTGGTAGGTTCCAGGTGAAAAACCAGTAAGGGGAAAGATAAAGGGGTGGGGGAGGGGAAGCAGGGAGGTGATAGGCAGGAAGGGTGAAGAAGGAATAGGGGAAAGCACAATGGGTAGTAGAAGTAGGCGGAACCATGAGGGAGGGGGCAGAGTGAAACTGGGATAGGGGAAGGGAGGGGGAGGGAATTACTGGAAGTTGGAGAATTCGATGTTCATACCAAGGGGCTAGAGACTACCTAGATGGTATATGAGGTGTTGCTCCTCCAATTTGAGTTTAGCCTCATCATGGCAGTAGAGGAGGCCATGTATGGACATATCCGAAAGGGAATGTGAATGTCTCCAGCCCCTTGGCATGAACATTGAACTCTCCAACTTCCGGTAATTCCCTCCCCCTCCTTTCCCCTATCTCTATTTCACTCTGCCCCCTCCCCCAGCTGCCTATCACCTCCCTCATGGTTCTGCCTCCTTCTACTACCCATTGTGCTTTCCCCTATTCCTTCTTCAGCTTTCCTGCCTATCCCCTCCCTGCTTCCCCTCCCCCACCCCTTTATCTTTCCCCATACTGGTTTTTCACCTGGAACCTACCAGCCTTCTCCTTCCCACCCTCCCTCTACCTTCTTTATAGGGCCTCTGCCCCTTCTCTCTTCAGTCCTGATGAAGAGTTCTGGCCCAAAACGTTGACTGGTCATTTCCACGGATGCTGCCCGACCTGCTGAGTTTCTCCAGCGTGTTGTGAGTGTTGCTTTGATCCCAGCATCTGCAGAGTATTTTGTTTTTAATATTTCTTGAATAATTGGATGTTCTCCTATTATTAATGTGATATTGCAAAGAATACCTTAGAAATATTTAATGTATTATATGAGAAAAATATTTAGAGCTTGTCAATAAGTATATTTCCATTATTCAACAAGTTCAGATATTCAAGCCCAAGTTCTCGTTGACCGCTCATCCAGTGAATGTTGCTATAACTTGTGACAATTTGGCTGAGTCATGGGAGGTATTATTAGAGGGCTGGAATAATATAATGAATACTAAGAGATGCTTCTCTTTGGGTCAAAATAATTATAACTTCCAAATGCCAACTGCTATTCTTGCATCTTATATGACAATTATTAAGATTATGAGACCTGTATATCTTATTGGTGATAATAGTCACCTTCTGTTATTTAGTAATAGTATTGTGCTGTGCAAGCTTTTTATGTGCTGCTGAGTCAATCGCTGAAACTCACCAACATTTCTTAATGCACACGATGCACAATGGAAAATTAAATTGTAAACATCTACGTGGCTGATGCAGCAGCATACAAGTCTGTTGATATTAGAGCAATCTGCATGCAAAGCACATTGTCATAGGATTTGGAATGTGTGGCAGGATGGAGTTCAGCCACAGAAGAAAGGAAGACTGTCTGAAGGTGTCTATCTTGCCTGCTTTGTTGCTATGATGTCCACAATTGAACGCTGACTCCTTCAAGGCTCCCACCATGCCAAGAGGTCACGTAAGTTAACTTGTGGCTTCTGATGAGATCATCAGAATGAGATTATGTAAAGTTATTGAGCACAGCAGTGGTAAAGGCCCAGCAATTCTATCCTTGACATGGATGGTTCCTTGTACGCCATGTTCAAACAATCATCAACTTCAGTGAAAGTGCATATGCATATGTGGTATTAGTTATTAACCATCGTAATTTTTGTAGATGCACTGTATTTCTTTCTATAATATGTGACTAATTATCCAATTATTCACATGAAATTGATAGCCAATAACATAACACATTTTAAGCTAAGAATTCATCTTCCTACCAGTTATTCTAGCAAATAACACTATTTTACATAAAATACCTGCTAGAAATATCTATTGTCCCAGTAATAAAAGATGCACAACTATTACCTTTATTTGACAAATATAAACAAGGATGCAGAAATATAGAACGGAGTTCATCATGGTATGAACCTTGTATTTGCATGTAATTAAAGATACAAACCATGTTCTTAAAATTAATTAGACTTGGATTAATTACATAGTCTAGATAGATTACAATACTGGTGAGACATTTGTTTTAGATATGAGTTAGTTGCTTCGATGTTCCATTCTCAATAAAGTAAATCTTAGCATCTTTGCAACCATAATTGCATTCCTCTTAATGATACAAAATGGAAGACATATTGTTGATTTTGAATCTCTTGTTTTTCTAAGAGACATACATTGAAATTCACAGATTGAATAACTATATTAAAGTAACCAAGATTACTTACAGCATATTGATGAGCCAAAGCCCAGTTAGCAGGCAGGAAAAGAAACAAGCATCAGAGTGAGGAATGTAAGCAACAGGATATGGAAAAAATATATATATTGAAGAGAAAATTTTTCTTTTTCAGCACGGTGTGGAGGGCAACAAAGTGCAAATTTATGTCTATTTTATTTATAGTTCAATAGTGAACTGCAGGTTTTAAATTGTCTGTTTCAGAAAAGTACAAACAAAGTCTTTTTCCATCACAATCACTGTAATACTGTATATACGTACAGCAGCTACAGTGATGTATGTATGTTCAAAGAATTATTGCTTATTTCACCTGGGGGAAGAAATCAAGTTACATGTTTCTAATATTTATTTACTATAAATAATAACAATCAGTCTCCTTCATTATTAAGCATGAAGAAAATGTTTAATAATGGAAAACTGCTACTGTGCATAATGAGCCTGTCAATTAAACTGGTGCCCAAACAATTGAATGATACAGGGTTTCTTCTTTTGATTCAAATTCGGTGAAATGATGCTCATAGACAAGACTGTAGGAGAAATTGCCTTCTCAAATACATAACAATTGTTTATTTTTCTTATAGGCTGCAAACCAGATTGAATTGGTGATTGCTGCAAAAAAAAAACAGGAACCAGAAGGCTCACTCAAAATATGATCTACATGTTGGTAATCAGTTTGAAAAATTTCTAGGAAACAAACAAAAACAATAATTTCCTCGGGTGCAAATAGGTCTCAGTAAAGTATGTTTATCATAAGGTTGCTTACTATTTTCTTTGAAATGGCCTGAAAGAGTTGTGTGGAATAGTGATGCAGGATAATGTATGAAAAATATCTTTTTCAAAATCTAGGAGAAAGGTATATTTACTAACTGTGCAAACTGAAAATTTAAGTACAGAGAAATTCTCTGCATTAGAGTCACTTGATAATTTACAAAGAATTATTCTTAAAACTATTTAGCTCATAAGCCTTAGTTCAACTGTATTTTACTGAACAAACTCTACATTTAAAAATACTGTAAACATTAAAAGACTTATGTGTAAGAATCATGCAGATAGTACCATGTCGCTTATAGATAGGGGGCTTCCGGTAGATATTAGAACTTTCTCCACTAGCTGAAGAAAAAGAGAAGAAAGCAAGGATAGCAATTGTTAATACAGCAAAATACAATGTACTGACATAGTGCGTCATATAGAATAGTACTTCATTCTGACATAGCATTAATTAAGAAGGTTTTACTTCAGTTAGCTATTGAATCATAATAATATGCAGTAAATTACATAAGATTTCATTTTAGTCCTGTAATTTATCTTAATTAGAGTGTAAATTCAATGCTGAATCCAATCCTTGTGTTAACTTGATACTTCCTGAATTGTAGTAATATCCAAAACTTCAGATACCTTTAACTAAGTCTATACTGTGGATTAATTCATTTTACTTGCTTTGTTTTGAGACACTTTCTTTTCAAGTTTATTGTCATCTGACTGTAATATATACAACCACATGAAACAAGGTTCCTCTGGGCCTTGGTGCAACTACAAAACATATATCACATATTTTTGCATGTAATATGCCATGAAAGTGGCCTTATAAATAAATGAAGCAAATCCAATGACTGTTAACAGCATGAAGACATGATCCTGAAGCATAGCATTGCATTGCAGTAATGGTGCTTGCCTCTACAATTACACATCATGCCAGTTCCATTGAAAAGAAAATCACCAGAAAGCCAACAGAAAAATAAATGATGCAAAGTGTTGGCACATTCATGGCATAAACAAATGCTGCATATTTGTTTCATAAAGCAATTGTCACTATTTGGAACCTATTTGAAGCAAACTTATGCCTGATCATTAATATGTCACATTCCATTGGTTGTGTATCACAAATTAGTAGGTAAAAATGGAGAGTTACTAACAAGTTATTGTGAGGCTGTGGCCCAAAAGTAGAACTGACCCTTCCTTAAACACTAACATTCTACATAGATTTTCCAAACTTGCTGTTGGTGTTGGTTTTACTCCAGAAAACAAATAAGTGAGCCATGCAACTATCACAATCATTTCTATCTATTTAGCAATATACCACTGGATTGTGTTCTCACTTCCCATCTGCTGGGACTTGCTGTGTAAAGCTAATTTTTTATGTATTCTGGAAGTACGGTAAAGTGCCAATGGGATGCACTTTTTTGTTGCCTTTTGAAATGTTCTGACATAATGAATGAGACATACAGAAACAGAAAAGGTGTCTTTGGACATAGTACATGTAAAAATATCACGAATGTCATTGTACATGTAGGAAGCAGTAACTTATTTTATGCACCCATATGTTCTTTAAGAATACAGAGTTATCTCTAAATGTTCAGTGCAAACCTTGTTCAGTCATGTGAAAAAAGCTGCTTTAGTTCTTTTAAGAGTTATAAACTTGACAATGTATTTATTTCTAAATAACATTATAGATCTGGAACAGTTAAGAAATGGGCAATCATGGGGACCTTGTGTACAACATCGCTATGAATGATGAAAGAATTAAAAAGCAGTTTTCTTCTAATTAGGAGTTCTGTGAGAAAATTTAAGTGCCGCATGTACAGCACTGGAATACTCTGTCTATCTTTCCATATGAAGCCTTTACCCATGAATTTACTAAACATAATCATCTCCATTTCTAAGTTCAATGCACTATAATCTGCAAGAATTCTGATGAATGAATAACTCCATCTATTTGTCCTTTGAGAAATATTGCACAGCTGTTCTATTACTTTGTGTTCCCCAACTCCTCTTGACTGAGATTGGGGATTTCTGATAACAGAAATATTTAAAAAATCATTTTATGGAATTCTGGCAACATTTGGATGGTCTTCCCCCATGTGCCCTTGAGAAAGTAGAAGATTTTGCCTTCTTAAACTGTGGTTGACAACTCTCTTGAATAGAAGTTAGCTCCACAGTGCTTGTGGGTAGGGAATTACATGGTTTTGACCCAGCATTGATAAAGAAGTGGTAATAAATTTCCAATTGAGGAGTGGGTGTGACTTGGAGAGGAACCTGATGCTAATGGAATTTCCTTGTGCCTCTGCACTTGCATAGACCTCATGTACACCATTTGTGTTGTCTGCCAAAATATTATTTTCTACTAAGTTGCCACACATCTCTATGTAATTCTGCATTTGTCAGCAGTCTTGTGGCACATGGGATCTCTCTCCAAATAATTTACTAAGGCGAACATGTAAGCATCTATTTATTGGCAATGTTTAATAATTGATATGGAACTTTATAACTGAGAATCAAAATGGTTAAGTTGTTTCCCACTGAGCTTGAATCTGCATGTCTCTTTGCAACAGCTATTGATTTTTGCTGTGTGCAATTCTACATTTGAAACTATCACCTTAAAGTAAAATAGAAATTCTGTTATTTGGTCTAATGCATTCAAGCCATGCTGGTGAATGCGTAAGCTCCTACCTGGTATATGGAAATGTATAGGAGTCTGGACAGGACTTGGCTTGATGTCTAGCTGGCTATAATAAGGTGAACTCCGGCCGCTTTCAGTGCCTCCAAAGAATTGCAAAGAAAGCAGCAGAAACATGAATAAATAAATAAAGGCGAAGGCTGTGAAGCAAACAAGAATGAGTAATCGGTTCACAGTACCATGCTTTTCCAACAAGGAGCTTCACTGTCATTGATTTCTTTTTGCTTTTTTCTAAAGTGCTCTGTTTATACTGTCAAACTTTCATGCAAAGAATGACAGGCACATTATCTATTTAGATTTATCCATTTTCTTTTATTTTTGAGCTTTAATTTGATGTCAATATATCATGAAATTAATCAAAAGTTTTCAAATCTTGAGTGCTAATTCCATAATCACTCAACAGAATGACAATGGGATTTTCCCTCTAATTCCCCACTGCTCCAATACAGGATTCCTCCCTACCAATCAACTCCACCCTGCCCTACTAGTGGGAGTTTTGTGT
The DNA here is from genome assembly GCF_963921235.1 of Mobula hypostoma. Lineage (NCBI taxonomy): Eukaryota > Metazoa > Chordata > Chondrichthyes > Myliobatiformes > Myliobatidae > Mobula > Mobula hypostoma. The sequence goes on along the minus strand of NC_086103.1, from coordinate 62,708,309 downwards.
AAGTATATGCCACTTGTGACCTCCTTGCCAGAAAATATGGTAAATTAAACTCTTGGCCAGATTGCTTGCATCTTGCCACATGACGTGCCAATTGAAGGTTCTCACTTATATAAGTTCTTGAACACACAATCAACGTTTACAAAGAAACAATTGCAATTTCTTCTTTCAATTGTAATGAAATGGAATTTTCTGACAAACAGAAACTAAAATAATCTAAGCTGTATTGCAACATTTGTCAATGAACATTTCACATACCAATTAAAGTTTCTTTAGAATGGTAACAAAATTATATTTTTTCAACAAATAAGGCTACCATTTCCATTATTTTATTATATTTCATTGGTATGAAATAGATTCTTTACACTTAGATATTTACTCAAAGTAAAGCAATTTTAATTAAAATATTTTCATATTTAGTAGAATTATTCATTAGTAACATTACTTTCCATTGAAGATCTTTGGGGTGAGTCAAATCTTGTAAATCAAAGATTTATGAGTTAGCATATTACACTCTGCCTCTGAAATTCACTAATATGGCTGATCCTATACTATAACATAGATACCATTCTGACCAGGGATGAATTTCCAGGCATCAATATTTTACTCATTTATTTACTTTTCGAATGAATATAATATTTAAATAATTCAATAATTTTTCATTATTTTCAAATTCTACATCTTGCCATTAACCCCTTTGGACAACATTTAATATTCCACAATTATTTTCTAAGCCAAAATTTGTTCAAATGCTATTAAAGAGTTAAAAATATTTTAAAAGGTATGTTTTTACTGTAGCTTTTTCTTCTCTGGAAAACAGGACACCACATCTATCCTGCTCACTAATTCAAAGGCGAGAACTGCCCTTAATATCATGCGCAGATTTTCAAATCCCTGATGTGCATTTAAGATGTCATACCGACAGCTAACAAGAATTTGCACTAATTGAAAGGAAAAGTTATATCTACAAACTCAATTAATCAGGAGAATGAAATCAAAGAAGACGCGTCCGCAAGAGAACTACTTTAAAGATATTCGATCTTTTTTTCATTGATATTATTCCTATGCAAAAGCAGTAATAATTTACCTAAACCCCTGCCTAAGATCAAATAGCTGGGATAGCACCAGGAATCTTCCAGATACAGATGGATTATTCATGAAATAAAATCACTGCTCTAACAAGAAAAATAAAACTTCCATTTTAACTTAATTTCATTTTTTTCTCTGTAACTCATGTTCATCGTGAAAGTGGTTTCATCGCACTAATTGCCCTTCAGTATTTTACTAAAGTCAACATTCTTTACTATATTGTGTTAGTAAGCTACTCATTGATAGAAACATTTAGCAATTTGGACTGAGACTGTTCAACCTTGCTCTATTCTTTTTTGAGCAAAGGCTTATCATGGCACAGTTACCATTATTCCTGCTGGGAATCACACTAACCTAGATCATAATGAGCAGTACATTACTGAGAGGACATTCCTCACCTTTCTTATTATCACCGAGGGAGCAACAAGATATGAATGCAGTGTATCATATACATGATATGAATACTTTCATATACAATATGTTTGATGTTTCACATCAGTGTGTAACTTAAGCACCCAAGTTTTTTTTACATATAAGAAGCTTTGGTTAAAGAAAACCAGAGAATGATGTTGTGTTCTAATAACTTAATCAATCAATTAATGCAGTTATATGGTAAATTTCATAAATTGTCACCTGCAGTGCTGGAACAGCATACGGGTGGGTTATTGTTACACCTTTTTATTTTACATATTACACAGAGATAGAATACATTTTCCAGAGTATCTGATGTTTAAAGAGAGCAAGAAATCCGCAAGCACTCTGGACCTTGATTCCATTTGCAAACTTTTTCATGTTCCTAACTATTGCTGTTCTGGCCTCCAATTTCGGCTTTGGTTGCACACTAAAACCCAAAATCTGATCCCTTGGCTCACACTCTGAACTAATGAGTGAGCCAGATGCAAGAATATCAGGATTTCTGAACAACCGGATGCTGGATTAAAACACTTGTGGATTTCAGTAAATCGGTGATCTTTATCCCATGACATCCTAAAGGCGCATGATATTCCAAGTAGTTCCATGTAACTCAGTCAAATTTATTCTGCTGTTTTTTTCAGGTGAATTAATAGATAGAAACCTGCATTTTTAATAAGCTATTAATTTGGAATGAATAGAGAATTCTATAGCTTATCTCAAAGATATTAACACCAGTAAGAACTTGAAAATAATTTTTTTATGAATCATGCAAAAAGAAAGGTGAACAACAGGAATTCTGCTGATGCTGGAAATTCAAGCAACTCACATCAAAGTTGCTGGTGAACGCAGCAGGCCAGGCAGCATCTCTAGGAAGAGGTACAGTCGACGTTTCAGGCCGAGACCCTTCGTCAGGACTAACGAAGGGTCTCGGCCTGAAACGTCGACTGTACCTCTTCCTAGAGATGCTGCCTGGCCTGCCCTGTTCACCAGCAACTTTGATGTGTGTTAAAAGAAAGGTGAATCTGTGATTATGGAAAACAGAAACTTCTTTTTCTAGTAAACACATAATAGGACTATACAGATCAGGGCCGGATTAAGCTAGTGTGGAGCCTGTAGCATATGTTAAGAAGGGGCCCTAAATTTAAAAAGCACATAAGTATTAAACCATAAATTATTTACTTGCATAGTAAAGTAATTCAATTTTTTCATTTGCTATACAGCCAGATAATAGGACAAATGTCTGACACTTCAGCAATAGTATTACTTAAATGTAGGTATCAATTTCAAATGTCAAAAGTAACAAAACTACAATTTAAAAGTTAGATTTTCTAGATTTAGCTTGAGCATATTTGTTGATGATTTGGAAATGTCTATTTCATGCAGAAATTCATGTTCAGTGCTCATTAGAGTGAGATTGTTCAATCTGTTTTGACCCATGGTGCTCCTTACTTCATTTTTAATTCTTTTCAGTTTTGAAAATGAGCGTTCTCCACTGCAGTTGGTAACCATGAGTGACAAATAGATGCGCAAGGCATTTTCTACATTTGGAAAATATGACTCCAAAGAATTGTCAGTTATCAAACGGTACAACTGTAACTCTACAAGTTTTTGTTTGGCGCCAATATGAGAAGCAAGATCAGTTCTCAACAGTTCAGTAAACTGCACAAATTCTTCATTAAGACTTTCTTCCAGATCTTCCGGATATGATTTAATAAGATTTGGTGGCCTCTTTACAATCTCTTCAGGTGTAAATGACTGTAACTGATCAAGGAATCCAAAAACACCATTCACCTTCAGATAAGCTTTCTGCCTTTTTGACAGGGCAGAAAGCAAGCTGTCAATAATGGCAAGAAATGCTCAGTTTGAGAAAGCATTTGAGATTCAACAAGTGGATCAAGAGTGCTGGAACCGCTGAAATCATCATACGCGCGATTTTGCTTGTGTTTTCTTCGAGCTTGCTGTTGATAATCTTCACACTTAGTCAGATCCTTGCCTTTTTGCTCAATGTCTGAAAAAGTAGACCACATAGCTTGAATATATCCATGCAAGGATTCATAGAGTGCACAAGCTGTGTTCAAGTTTTGGCCAGAAGATTGCAAAGAAGCACTGGTCATTTGAAAATGCTGTATGACCATTATTCCTGTTTCCAACTTCATCATAGTTGAAAATAGTCTACAAGCCTGTTGTTGACACTCTGCCTTCTGATCATAGTTATTTGAAATGTCATCTAAGATTTGTTTTATTGCAGAAAAGCTGTGTAAAAGTGCTTTTGTTGCATCTGCACGAGCTGACCACCTGGTGTTTGACATTCTTTTCACAATGGGCAAATGAGCACCACCATCAGATAATGCAGCAGAAAGGAGATCCCACCGATAAGTAGAAGCAGAAAAAAATGTGTACAGGTTTTCTACAAATTGAAAGAAAATTAATGCTTCTTGACAACATTCAGCAGCACATTTTCCAACCAAATTTAGTGAATGTGCAAAACATGGAATGTAATCCGCAAACTCGTTCAGCTCTTTAATTCGTGCTTGTAAGCCACTATACTTACCACTCATGTTGCTGGCATTGTCATAACTTTGACCACGGCAGTCTTTTATATCAATGTCATTTTCCTTTAAAAAGTCAAGTAAACTTTGAGCGAGCTGTTCAGCGCTATGACCTTCCATATCCAAAACTTCACAAATCTTTCAACTGGTCCAGATGGCAAAACATAGCACACAGTCAAAGTCAGCTGGTCCACATTAGATATATCTGGAGTAGAATCCAATGAAACAGAATAATACTTGTATTTCTTCACTTCACCGATAATGTGATCCAATATGCTGGATCCAATCAGATTGATGAATTCCTCACATGTTGTTTTAGATAGGTATAATTTATGTCGCCTTCCTTGGTTTGCATGAGCATTTATACCACGACACAGCAAGGAGCCAACACACGCCTGCACACACATACTGTACCATGCAGCATGTAGCTCCCCCGACATGAAAACAACAGCGTTGCCAGATCGTTGTTGTTGTGGCGTGGATGAAATCACAGCGCGTTGCATTACCGGTAGGTACAAGGCAGTTTCTTTATTCGACAAAACAAGGTTACAGCAGGCAGAGACCCCCAGTAGAACAGGTCTAACCGCCTTGTGATTGAGGCTTGATATGTATTTGCTAAACATGAAGGACATTTCATAGTTACAAGTATGGATATTCCTTTGAAGTTTTCACATCTTTTAATTAAATTCGTTCTACCGGCACCAATATGCCTAAACTGGCATTCATGGCCTTTAGGAATGCAAGTTAAAATCCAAAATACATTATTTGGTATGGTACGTGCTAACACAGAGGACAATTCCTATTCAAAAAGCATAGATATGGTGTCTTCGCAACTACCTGTAAACTTAGCATTCTTGTCTCAGAGGCGTCAGAGATGCATTGGTACAAATGAAACTGGGTTCACAGTTTTTAGAAAATGCATTGTTATGAACTCAATCTGCAGTACTTTGTCAAAGAACAGAAGACTGATGGCTGAAGTCATTTATTTAAGAGTAAATGAATTGTCTACCCAAAACTCACTCTAACAGTCGTGAGAATACAGTGAGATGCCAATTTCACCAGACTGCAGTTTGCAAGCATTTAGTGCAGGCGGGGCCCTCGAAAATGCGGGGCCCGTAGCATATGCTACTTTTGCTACTAGGTTAATCCGGCCCTGATACAGATCAGAAGATAAACATAACAGCAGCAACAAAACTCTCAATGTGAAAGTAGAAATGAAGTCTTCTCTTTCTCACTTTGAAACTCAATGCATTGATAGCTGCTATTTTGTAAATTGTAAATACAAGGAATGAAGAATTGGTGGGAAAATAAATAAATTGGAAGATGCTGGACATTAAAAAAATTTCAAAATATTACTCTATGATTCATAATAAATGTATCTTGTCATGGTCATTATATAAAATTTTAGGTAAGATAGGGTTAATGTTTATACTGGACTATAACCACATCTTCATAGATTACTTTGAATTATGAATCAAATCTAGAACAGAGGAAGGTGAACAATAACTACTGCAGAATTCCACTCCAACATTTTAAATTGCTCCTTTTAACCAGCCAATGCTCTAATTTTGTAGAACAAAATGTCATAGGTCACACCATTGAATCTTCCTTTTGAGAGCTTCAGAGAGGTTTACCGGATTGTGAGTAGTAGGTACATACATAAAATGAACATAACAAGGGAAAATATAGCTAACTTTTTAAAATCACCTGTTTAATCAGCTGAGAATAAATTTTGTAACAAATATTATTGTAATCAAATAGAACTTCAGATTATCTCAATACCTAGAAGGTTGAGTCATGAAAGAAAATTGAGTCATGATGTGCTTGTACATGAGTGTCCAACAGTGTTTCACTTTTGAGTCAAGGAGGAGAATTTATTCAAGTAGTTAACCTAGAGCTGGCATTTTTAAACTGTATGTAGCAGTGACTCAATTGGAGAAGTGTTAAAAGAGGATTAAGGAATTACTGCACTTCAATAATCTTTACAAGAGATTTTAATTATTATAATAAAACCTTGATATCTCAGCATATAAATCACTAAAATCAGCAAAGCAGATTAATAAAGCCATAAAAATTCAAGGCAATTACCAGTGGTCTTTGCTAGAGTCAAGCAAATAGAGAAGGGATTGCCCTTGGTGAGATCATAATAGACAGCTGTATATTACAGAGAAAAATAAACAGAGATGATACCACCTGTAAGCAAATGCTTAAACAAGGAGGGAATGAGGCACCTTCTGTAAAGACAGAGGGTAATGTGTTAAAAGATTTTCAAGAAAGAGCTTGATATATATTGAAAAACTATTTTTCCTGCACTAGAATTCAAAACCATATAATAAATAGTAATTAATAATTCCAAAATTGAATTCAAACATTTCTCTGCAACATACACAAAATGCTGGTGGACACAGCAGGCCAGTCAGCATCTATATGAAGAAATACAGTCGACGTTTTGGGTCGAGACCTTTCGTAAGGACTAACTGAAAGAAGAGATAGTAAGAGATTTGAAAGTGGGAGGGGAAGGGGGAGATCCGAAATGATAGGAGAAGACAGGAGGGGGAGGGATGAAGCTAACAGCTGGGAAGTTGACTGGCAAAAGGCATATGAGAGGATCATGGGATGGGAGGCCTGGGGAGAAAGAAAGGGGGAGGGGAGCACCAGAGGAAGATGGAGAGCAGGCAAGGAGTTATTGTGAGAGGGCCAAAGAGAGAAAAAAGAGAGAAAAGTGTAAATAAATAAACAAATAAATAAATAAATAAATAAATAAGGGATGGGGTAAGAAGGGGAGGAGGGGCATTAACAGAAGTTAGAGAAATCAATGTTCATGCCATCAGGCTGTAGGCTACCCAGACAGAATATAAGGTGTTGTTCCTCCAACCTGAGTGTGGCTTCATCTTGATAGTAGAGGAGGCCATGGATTGACACAGCAGAATGGGAATGGGACGTGGAATTAAAATGTGTGGCCACTGGGAGATCCTGCTTTTTCTGGAGGACAGAGCGTAAGTGTTCAGTGAAACGATCTCTCAGTCTGCGTTGGGTCTCACCAATATATAGAAGGCCACATCGGGAGCACCGGACGCAGTATATCACACCAGCCGACTCACAGGTGAAGTGTCGCCTCACCTGGAAGGACTGTCTGGGGCCCTGAATGGTGATGAGGGAGGAAGTGTAAGGGCATGTGTAGCACTTGTTCCGCTTACAAGGATAAGTGCCGGGAGGGAGATGGGTGGGAAGGGATGGGGAAGACAAATGGACAAGGGAGTCGCGTAGGGAGCAATCCCTGCGGAAAGCAGAAGCGGGGGGGAAGGAAAGATGTGCTTGGTGGTGGGATCCCGTTGGAGGTGGCGTCTGATGGTCCATCTGGGTAGCCTCCAACCTGATGGCATGAACATTGATTTTTCTAACTTCCTTTAATGCCCCTCCTCCCCTTCTTACCCCATAATACCATTTTGATAGATAATGGCAATGCAAAGAAATGTGAATCTCATGAAAAAACCTGAGAAATCAACAGCTCACATTACACATTTGTATGTTCCTCATCAAAACTGCCAATAATAATGGAATGATGAATTTTCATACAAGGCACTGTGAAGTATCTTTCTCCACCTCATATCTACCAATTCCAGTCAGTGGGAGAGAAAGCAAAATTGAAATTTCTGTTTGATTCTTCAGTTCCAAACTGAGAGAACCGTAGTGCTAATGCTGTAAAGATAAGCTACTCCAGCATAATTTCAAGGCCATTCTAGTGAATAGTTTATAAATTGCAGCTATTCACAAAATCAATATACTAAGTCCTCGATCGCATGTCAACAACCGTTAAACAAATTTACATTTTCCTGGTGATTACTTTCTTTGGAGAAAACAACTGTTGCCTCGAACGTACTTTTGGTAATTCATTAGAATATATCTATGCCTCTTTCAGTGAATACGTTTTTATCATACTCAGTCATGATATCATATGCAGAGAACCATACAAAAAATTATGTTTGACTGAATGCCATTGTGAGTGAATGTTTAGCCTAACAAAACATGAAACAACATGGATGATTTCTAGTTGTGGCAACATCAAAGTTATATTCCTCCTGCAGTTTCTTATTGAAACTGGCATGATGACATATTCAATGATGGTAACATCAAAAATGCTTGACTTCTTACATTCACTTTCTTGTCTACGGGCAAGAAAGCTGAATGCTTAAATGCTTTAAGAAACATAATTACAATAAAGTTAGTTGGCCTTCCTTTATTGTTTTCTTGTACAGCCACTTTTTTTTCTATTTGAGCACTATGCCACAGCTCGGTTTCTGTGGGATAAACTTTGCATGGGTAGTTTATTTATCTTCAAATACCTTGTGAAACCACAGTCCAATGTCATATATTTGATATAATCAATTTGCTTATTTGTCCATCTATAATGCTTAATCATTGAAACATTAACCCAGAATTAACTTCCTTTGTTCTACACTTTTGAGCACTTCTTTCTCCTAGGGTCAACATTACATGCATCTCATATAACTCTCGACACAATTATTGAACCTAAGATATTCTGGATAGACCAAGTTATATTGCAGTTCAGTTCAAATGACAGATAATACAAAAACTGTTTCATGTGTTGTGTTTATTTTCCTATAATAACAGAATATTACTTCAGATTGTTACATGTAAAAATGAATTCACCAAATCAATCTACTAGTTCAAACTCATTCATTACCTGGTCTGTGATATTGTTGAGGTGATCGAGGCATTGTGGGAGACATTCCCTGTCGACTGTATGTCGGTGAGTCAATGTATCCAGGACTAGACGATCTTCTCTGTCTTAAATCAATCCCATCATATATGTCCTATCACAAGTCAACAGGAACATCTTTAGTATGATATCATGCAAATTGATTGTTTGGTAACAAGTTAGCGGTTCATTACGTATGCTGCTTCTAGTACGGTTATTAAGGAAATGGATGCTAGATTCCTGAAGAGAGGTTGAAAAAAAATTCATAAGAAAATTTGACTCAAATTTCCACTTAATTAAGGTAAGATGTATTAAACAGGTCATGTGACATCAGTTTTGTTGCATGACTTTACCTTGAGCAGATCTTTTATTCCCCAAAAGTTATTGAGGTCCATACGAGAGAAGTTAAAAACATAATCTTTGCATTGGAACTATTGTAGAATTCAATGAGCTGAATAAACAGATGTATAAAACACTAATCTTGGTATATTTTGATATGCAAAATTATAATATAAATTGTAGTTTTGAAACTCTTAACACTTTGCAATGGAGTCAGACACATTTCTGATGTCTAAAGCAATATAGCTTGCGGGAGAAATTATTTTTCAGCTCAGCCTGTTTCTAACAGATGAACCAATGCAAATTATTTGTTGCAGTAAAGATTTCCTAGCTACAGCAGATGCACTGTTAATCTAGAAATGCATTAGAATTAGATCTGTGTTCAACTGCAACCTTCAAAGAGCAGAATTACATGTATTTTAAAGTGACAACTGGTTCCATCTGTGATTCATATCTTCGTTTAATCTGGCTGGCACAAAACAGTCACTTAGCAGAGTTGGGAAGCATTTTACAGGAAGAGGGAAACAATTGAAGATAAAATTAACTCGCATGATGGTCCAAGCAGACAGTAAGTATTTGCAGTTGAGGATTTGGTGGAAATGCCCCACCAGCTCACTCAGCAAAGGAATATTGTGAGGTCAAAGAAAAAATGTATTACATATGGCAAACAAGAATCGCAAGAGGTACATTAATTGTACATAATGCCATCAGTCTGATATGTTACCAATCTAATTAGTGTATGCATCCATACTTTATAAAAATGCATATTGTTTTCTGTCAGATTAGAGACATATACAATATTTCAAACAGTGAATATTCTAGATATTATACTGCAGCATACCCTCTTATTATCAAGAAATTATGTTTAAACTCTATAAACACAGGCTAGGCCACAATTGCATTCAGTTCTGTAAAGACTGTGGACAAGGGCAAAAAATATTTAATAGAATAATTCCAAAGATGAGGGAGTGCATCTAATTTTTTTAACATGAGAGCAATTATGTTCCAAAACTTGGTGAGGTAAAAGGTAATGGAAAAAGAGTCAGAGCTTTTGAAAGGAAACGTATACACATCAGAGGTAGAATAATGTGCAGGCTCCAAAGGGAGAAAGGCAAAATGAGACTTACAGGATTGAGCTAACAGGAGCCTGCACAGACTTGATGGCTGTACTGTCTTTTATGCTCTAATGATTCCATAACTCCTTATAATAAAATTAACATAGCACTTCAAATACACGTTGTCTTGAAAGTTGCATCTTTGTTTTGTAGTAAATTTAAATGTAATCATTAATTGAAATTGACAGATTAGAATATATGATTGTAATTTATAACTTAATTATTAATTTCATAATTCAAATCATGCAAAATATATTGTGGGGTGCAGAGAGACAGGTAGGAGGGTGATTATATGAATACAAGGTTGTAAAAAATAGAAGCTATCTGTGAGTTTCTCAATCCATTTTGTTTATTGACAAACATATTTAATTTTTTAAGAGAGGCTCTTCAAAAAGCAGAATATTACTGCTTCCATCTGCTTTTCAAAATGTGCCATAATGTTTCATCCTGCTGGTCAAAACTCTCATTACTAAAAGGCACAACAGGATCGCTCTAGAGTTGCCATTTAGCTGGAGATATTGCAGTTGAGGATCTAGTGAACGTTTTTAGGGTGCGATGGTAGCCTAGCAGATAGTTCAACACTACTACAGCTCAGGGTAGTGGAGTTTGGAATTCAATTCTGACGCCATCTGTCAGGTGTTTATACATTCTTCTTGTGGCGGTGTGGGTTTTTTCCGTAGTCCAAAGATGTACCAGTTAGTCGGTTAATTGGTCATTGTAAATTGTCCCATGATTATGCTAGGGTTAAATAGGTGGTTTGCTGGGTAGATTGAGTCTTTGTGCTGGAGGGGCCTCTTCCTCGCAGAACCTCTAAATAAATTAATAATAACTTTTAATGTGACCGCCTTTCCACACCAAACAAGTTTCTCTACAATAACTGCAAGTTCCACATTACTTATTAAACTAGACATCTGCCTCTTTGATTGGATGTTTATTTTATATATTTCACTTTGCTGGATGTCCATGTTTTAGACAAATAGACACCAAATGATGGTAGATTCTACCTTTAGGTTGCTAGTGTACTGTAGAAAGCAGAAGACTCTTTTATAGTCTCAGCTGGGTAATCGGAACCAATGATTATCCCTTGCCGATTAATATTCTTTGTGTACATTTCCACAGATGAATTTGAGGAGAAAACCAGATTGGCTTGCAATGTAAACACGAGGAAATCTGCAGATGCTGGATTTCAAGCAACACACATAAAAGTTGTTGGTGAACACAGCAGGCCAAGCAGCATCTCTAGGAAGAGGTACAGTCGACCTTTTGGGCCGAGACCCTTCATCAGGACTAACTGAAAGAAGAGCTAGTAAGAGATTTGAAAGTGGAAAGCGGAGGGGGAGATCCAAAATGATAGGAGAAGACAGGAGGGGGAGGGATGGGGCCAAGAGCTGGACAGTTGATTGGCAAAAGGGATATGAGAGGATCATGGGACAGGAGGCCTAGGGAGAATGAAGAGAGAGAGGGGGGAAAAAGCCTAGAGGATGGGCAAGGGGTATAGTGAAAAGGACAGAGGGAGAAAAAGGAGAGAGAGAAAAAGTACGTATGTATATAAATAAATAACAGATTCTGCCCCATCTCCCCCTCGTACCCCATCCGTTATTTATCTATATACACACATTCTTTTTCTCTCTCACCTTTTTCTCCCTCTGTCCCTCTCACTATACCCCTTGCCCATCCTCTGGGCTTTTCTCCACCCTCCCCCTTTTCTTTCTCCCTAGGCCTCCTGTCCCATGATCCTCTCATATCCCTTTTGCCAATCAACTGTCCAGCTCTTGGCTCCATCCCTCCCCCTCCTGTCTTCTCCTATCATTTCGGATCTCCCCCTCCCCCTCCCACTTTCAAATCTCTTACTAGTTCTTCTTTCAGTTAGTCCTGACGAAGGGTCTCGGCCCGAAAGGTCGACTGTACCTCTTTCTAGAGATGCTGCTTGGCCTGCTGCGTTCACCAGCAACTTTTAAGTGTGTTGCTTGGCTTGCAATGTACTGCTCTTTTAGCAGTGCTTTAGTGGAGAAATACCTACAATGCTTTCTTTATGAGCTGACCTGCCTCCAACCTCCACAACTGTGTATTAAAACACAGACATCAGAGACTGAGCTGGAGATCTGATGCCAGCCCTTCAACTGTTTTGCTGTAGTGCTGAATTCAGCTTCAAGTCCAGGGTGGAGTGCAAACTATCTCAGACCAGAGAATGGGTGAACTTTTGGTTAAGTGAACCTAAAACTGTGAGGACACGAAACACAAATTTAAACTGAAAGGGGTATTATATTTATTTATTTAGATACAGTGCAGAATAGACTCTTCAAGCCACACTGCCCAACAATCTCCTGATTTAATCTGAGTCTAAACACAGGACAATTTACAGTGACCAATTAACCTATCAACTGGTATGTCTTTGGACTGTGGGAGGAATCTGGAGCACCCAGAGGAAACCGACTCGATCATGGGGAGAACGTACAAACTCCTTACAGGCAGTGGCTGGAATTGAACCTGCGTTGCCGCTTTACAACTGTAAAGTGTTGTGCTAACCACTATGCTACTGTGCCACCCCAATGTAAATGGGACCCAGTAGGAAATCTTTTAACACAGAGGGTGATGGATAAATGGAGTGAGATTCCATAGGAAGTTGTAGAGGTAGGTCCAAATATGATAGTTGAAAGACATTTAGATAGGTACATGTTTGGAAAAGATTTAAAGAGATATGGAACAAATACAGGCAAATAGGACTAGCTTAGATAGGTGTCTTGGTTAGCATGGATGAGTTGGTCTAAAAGGCCTGTTTCTGTACTATCAGTGATGCTGAACATCTGTATCACAGCTTCATTTACCTGACCTTAATTTAAAGATACGTGCAGTTAGGTTTTTTGTTTTGTTTTATCTTCATACGATTAACTAATATCATGCTTTAAAATTATAATATTAATTTTATTCCTTTTTAGTTTTAATTAATATTATTTGAATCTACCTAACTTGCTTTTAGAGGCTTTTTAGTATCATAGACACTTTAAACTCTTCAAAGAAATCTCTGACGAGCAATGAGCTCTCAAAGTTGTGCGGGGTCTCAGAATATGCCATCTAAAATCTAATTGTACTTGTGGCATGTTCTTCAGAAGGCGGCTTTCCAGGAACTTGAGCAGCATCTGTGGTATTGTCAGCATTTCAAGTTGCGGCCCTGCATCACAACCTGACCCTTTGCCTCAAACAGATGCTGTTCAACTTGCTGAGTTCCTCCAGTGACTTGCTTTTTGTTGCTACCTTTCCCAGCATTTGTAGTCTCTCGTTTCTTCAGGTTTCCAGGATGACTGGGCAAATACAGGGCTGCATAAAATTCACTGAGAATCGGAAGGGAAGGAGGAAGCATGGCACTATGCTGGGCATCTGGCCCAGTAATACTGATCACTTTTATCTGTCTGTACACATGTCTCTAAATACATTGCACCTTTATAACAAACAAGAAGATTGGAATTACCTGCGAGTATGGTGACAGCATTCCAAGAGACTATAGCAGGGGAATAATAAAAGATGGCACTTAGGGTATGAACAAACCAATGTTATAGACATTACCTTAAAGGCAAATTTCACAGCTGAGTGCTAAGTGATGGATTACTAAATGATTTTGTGCCCTGGTACTATAGTTAATTGCTGTGGAATACATAATTTGCTTTACATAATTTCCTCACTCATCATGAGATCAGAGGCTCTACTACAAATGAGTTGAAACATACTTTTATTTGCTTTGGATGAGTAGATTGTTAAAGTAACAGAAGTCATACAAGAGGTTAGTGAAAAATAAGTAATGTCGTCTTGCAGAAATCAGCAATGATGAGTAAATGAATGCAGATTAAAAATGACGTAGAAGCTACAATTACTATTCATTTAAGATACAATTACTGAAGCGCAGTTGGGTCTTTAACTTATTATGACTGAGGGCACTGACTAATATACTGACTAAAATCCTTCTTTTTGCTGCTGACAATATTTTAATGAAAAGATAATACAGTATATAAAAACGTTAGATGTTTATTTCTTCACTTTTCTGCTATAGCTCTCCTGGAAGTGTAACCCAGTTCTTTGTGAAGTTCTGTGAATATTTGAATGATTTCTACAAGTGCTTAATGCTATTAAAAAAAAGTTCCACATAAGTTCATACAGCGCCCAATCATCAGATGAATTCTCAAATCTATATTACATTTGGATTTTAGATATTCTTAAGGAAATATGATTAGTTAAATAGCTGTTCACCAATGCTTTTGAGAAGTTTGACAAAACATTAAAAAGGTAGATTTTTAAAAAGTGCCTTCAAATTCAGCCTGTTGTGACATTCAATTATCTTTATACATTTAATGAATGATGTTGGTTATGTGAAATTAAGATTTATGTTTTTAAACTTTTCAAGCTATTGCACAGATTTGCATAAAGGCATCACCTTTTTAACTGATGCGCTTCAGAATGCCATGAGCATGCAGAGAAGGAATTATCATTCCTCCTTTCCCATCCCATCAAGGTAGATAGGAACAAAATGAGAGCAAGTCATACGCTTAGCTTGTGTAATGTTTAAATCAAAAAGTCTTTAAATGATGTGGAGAAATGACCATTCCATGCGAAGCAAATTGGTAAGTTGCACAGTACCTCCCCAAAACTGTATCTTTCAAGTCTGTCTTCTGATGCAGATTTTTGATATTGTTCATAGGAAACCAGATCGGGACGTTGAACGTCATAGATAGTTTTAACTTTGGGAAGAGCGGCCAGATCCCTATAGTCAAGTATTTCATTATCCACTTTTGCCTAAGATAAGGATAGAGGAAAGAGGACAAAAGAAGGAATCAAAAGAAGCTGTCAGATACAAAGAAACAATCATTTCAAAGGAAACAGTTCAAATTGATTTTTGAAGTTACAGGTATTAGTTCCTGAAACATACACAATGAAGATATTAAATACTGTCTATGCACAGATAAGAGCTTGAGATCTTAATGACAGAGAGAATGAAGAGACTTGTTAGGGTGGCCATAACTAGCACAAGTTAAAAGACACTAGCAATGCTTATTAAGCATAGGAAAGAGGTATTTGTAGGTTGATGTTCTTGTGTTATATGCAGTGGGGGTGGCGGGTGGGGGTTTGGGGATTTGATGATCGTGTTGCTGTTCTTTTTCTCTGTGTGAGGGGGGATGTGGGTTTGCTATTTCTGTCTGCACTGATTTGCATTTTTTTCTTTCGTGGCAATCCGGAGAAGAAGAATCACAGATATTATAAAGGATAATCAGACTATTGAGAGAGAATTTTCTCTCAGAAGCTCCTTTCAAGCCTGATAAGAGTTTTTTGAGGAGGTGACCAGGCATACAGATGAGGGTAGCGCAGTGGATGTGATCTACATGGATTTTAGTGAGGCATTTGACAAGGTTCCACGTGGTAGGCTTATTCAGAAAGTCAGAAAGCATGGGATGCAGGGAAGTTTGGCCAGGTGGATTCAGAATTGGCTTGCCTGCAGAAGGCAGAGGGTGGTGGTGGAGGGAGTACATTCAGATTGGAGGATTGTGACTAGTGGTGTCCCACAAAGATCTGTTCTGGGACCTCCTCTTTTCATGATTTTCATTAACGACCTGGATGTGGGGGTAGAAGGGTGGGTTGGCAAGTTTGCAGACAACACAAAGGTTGGTGGTGTTGTAGATAGTGTAGAGGATTGTCAAAGATTGCAGGGAGACATTGATAGGATGCAGAAGTGGGCTGAGAAGTGGCAGATGGAGTTCAACCCGGAGAAGTGTGAGGTGGTACACTTTGGAAGGACAAACTCCAAGGCAGAGTACAAAGTAAATGGCAGGATACTTGGTAGTGTGGAGGAGCAGAAGGATCTGGGGGTACATGTCCACAGATCCCTGAAAGTTGCCTCACAGGTAGATAGGGTAGTTAAGAAAGCTTATGGGGTGTTAGCTTTCATAAGTCGAGGGATAGAGTTTAAGAGTCGCGATGTAATGATGCAGCTCTATAAAACTCTGGTTAGGTCACACTTGGAGTACTGTGTCCAGTTTTGGTCACCTCACTTTAGGAAGGATGTGGAAGCATTGGAAAGGGTACAGAGGAGATTTACCAGGATGCTGCCTGATTTAGAGAGTATGGATTATGATCAGAGATTAAGGGAGCTAGTGCTTTACTCTTTGGAGAGAAGGAGGATGAGAGGAGACATGATAGAGGTGTACAAGATATTAAGAGGAATAGATAGAGTGGGTACCACTGCTCAATACAAGAGGACATGGCTTTAAGGTAAGGGGTGGGAAGTTCAAGGGGGATATTAGAGGAAGTTTTTTACTCAGAGAGTGGTTGGTGTGTGGAATGCACTGCCTGAGTCAGTGGTGGAGGCAGATACACTAGTGAAGTTTAAGAGCCTACTAGACAGGTATATGGAGGAATTTAAGGTGGGGGGTTATATGGGAGGCAGGGTTTGAGGGTGGGCACAACATTGTGGGCCGAAGGGCCTGTAATGTGCTGTACTGTCCTATGTTCAATGTCTGCGTTGTGGAATGACCTCCACAAATTCTACTTTCACACTTTCAAGATCATAAACTTACAGATCACTCTGTGGCTATAAGGCTCAGAATTGGTCTCAGCAGCACGGCAATGGATAACTTGAGGCAATATAGTGTTCTAGATAGACCACATAGACTGATTCTTGCATCTATTTTGTTCACCATTGACAAATTTCCAGCTCGGCCTGAAACGTCGACTGTAACTCTTCCTAGAGATGCTGCCTGGCCTGCTGCATTCACCAGCTACTTTGATGTGTGTTGCTTGGATACTAAAAAGATTGGTTAGGCTTTTAAATGAAGACAAATGGAACCCAAGTACTTGCTTTACTTGCTTGTCGTCGATACTTGAAGACACATCAGAAGCAGTGTTGAGGCTGTGCATCTTTCAGGCCCTGGGTGTAGCCCTGCAAAATTGATTCTTTTGCCTCTGGCAGAACACACAATAGAACTTCATTGCCTAGATTTCTGACTGTGGCTTCAGGAAATGTGGTTGATAACATCAGTATGTTACTGGCCAATTTGATCCTCTTCATGCGTATAGGATGACTTTGTTGATAGTTACAATTGCAGATGTTTACAGATCTCTACTGGGCTGTTTACAGTAAATCAGGATGCGGAACATGAATGAACGCTTCATTAGTTCATGTTCCAAGCCTCACTATTGTTTTCCAAGTGTTCTTTGAACTCCTGAGAAAGATGTATTTCAAACTTCACAGGCTTCAGAACAATCCTTCAGACCATCCTTTGGGCTTACCTTGACTGTAGCCTGTCCTACAAAATGAATCTTACAGCTCAAATATTTGAGGTTTTATCCTGACCATGGAGGTCAGGTATGAGGAGTTAACATTCTCCAAGGTGCTTCAGTCTCTGCTCATGTGTCAAAGATATGCTGATAAAGGCAATTGACTATTGTAAATTATCCCTATGTGAGTGATTACAGGGAACTAGAAGAAGGGATGAAGTTGATGAGAATGCTCTGAGAGCTAACATGGAATCCACATGCCAACCTGGCTCCTCCTATGTTCTGAGAAATGATGAGAAATATGAAATAATTTGTACAAGGTTTGAGGGAGCAGACTGCCTTTAAAGTACGTTGAGATAAAGCATATGTCTTTTATTAGTCTGCAGGTAGAGACTGGCAGATCCCTTTTATTTAACAACTCATATCAGTCCATTTTTCAAAGTAGACTTAATTTTTAAAACAAAAGAAATTCTGCAGATGCTGGAAATCTAAAGCAAAACACACAAAATGCTGGAGGAACTCAGCAGGTCAGGAGAATGGACCGCAGGAGGAGGGGACTATAGCGGAGGTGGCAGATAGGTGAGAAGAGGAAAGAGGCCATAGTAGGGAGTAGAAGAAGTGGGGAGGGGGAGGGAATTTTTCAGGTTGGAAGTTACACAGACAAAATATAAAGTGTTGCTCCTCCACTCTGAGGGTGGCCACATTGTGGCATAAGAGGAGGCCATGGACTGACAAGTTGGAACAGGAACAGGAATCAGAATTAAAATGTTTGGCCACTAGGAAATTCCGCTTTTGCCGGATGGAGTGAAGGTGCTCAACTAGGCGGTCCTCCAGTTTACGACGGATCTCACCAGTGTAGAGGAGATCGCACTGGAAGCACTGGATACAATCGGTGATCCCAGTAGGTTCGCAGGTGAAGTATTGCCTCATATGGAAGGACTGTTTGGGGCTCCAAATGGAGGTGAATGGGCAGGTGTAGCATTTTGGCTGCTTGCAGGGTTAAGTGCTGGGAAGGAATTCCCTTATTTATTTTTAAATCTTGGTTTTGCCACAGGAGAGTTTTCAGTAGTGCACAATATACTTACACAGATAACGCGATTCGGAGATCCTGAAATACTGGATCCTGGAGGAGAGATTGAGGCTTCTGAAGCACGCCTGTGCTGTAAAGAAGTCGATAAAATTCATTTTGACATGTTTTCATGCAACCAAAACTGTCGTATACACAGACAAAGCTTACAGTGTTAACAGGCCAGTACAATTTTCTTTCATGCAACTTTTATTATTTGGCCCTTCCAAAGACAATGCTGTGCTGGGGAATTTATTAACTTTTTGAAAACTGATACATTAAGCTATGTTATTTGAGCAGTCCCCGTTCGGGCTCCAGTTGCTTCTACACAAAGCCTTTCCGGTCTACACTGAAACCTCTCTGACCTCTTACTGAGCTTTCTAGCCAAGCCAGTGAGCCAGCTCTACCGAAGTTAAGTACGGCTGTCCTCTATATAGCTTGAAAACTACAATACAGCAAAAAACAAATTTACTCTAATCTACCATTCTTCAGCTCACCAATAAAGACACAGCAAATTACGCAAATTATGATTCTCTGACTTGCAGCCTAACTATATTGCATTTTGTGGGGAAAAAAGGGCAGAAGGGAGGGGGGGTGCTGTTGTTTGGGCTTTTTGCATTCACTGGAATACATTTTCTCAGACATTAGGAATTCTCTATATTTGCATTTTATGTGACTGGATGGTACAGACTATCTGCATGGTCTAGGCATGCAGCTTTCCTGAAGCTTTGGTGATGATTTTGATAAAGGAAATGGCTGCGGCTGCCTGACTCGTTACAATAAAGCTTTTGGTGTTACAGAAACACTATCAATTTCTTTCTCACAACTTTTCAGTTCTGTACAGGTGGCTAAGACGGTAATGCCCCAGATGCTTGTAAATTGTAAGGTAATCCATCTGAACATAAAGATACATATCAGACAGACTCTCCAATGTACATTCACCTTTATAAAGCCTACAGTGATTGTTTAGGACTCCAATATTTAAACAAAAGGATTAAAAAAAGAGAACTACACTGCAGAATTATTAAAAATGATGCAATATTAAGAAGTCTGAATATGACACAAAAATTGGTGGTGTTGTGGACAGCAAGGAAATTTTTCTAAGCCTACAGCAGGATATACTGTAAATCAGATGGAAAGTTGGGTTGAGTGTTGGCAAATGGAATTTATCCTAACAAATGCAAGGTAACGTACTTTGGGAAGTCAAAAAGGGATGGGACATATACAGTAAAAGTTAGGGCACCAGGGAATGTTGATGAACAGAGGGAGGATCTTGGGGTTCAAGTCCATAGGTTCCTGAAAGTAGAATACAGATAGATACGAGGCAAAGAAATCATTAGGCATGCTTGCCTTTATTGGTTGGGGTATGGAATGTAAAAGCTGGGATGTTAATGTTGCAACTTTACAAAACACTGTTCAGTTGGAGTATTGTGTACATTTCTTGTTGCTACACTATAGGATGAATATAACTTCACTGGAAAGAGTGCAGTGTAGATTCACAAGGATTCTATCTGAGTTACAGGACGTTGGTTATGGGGACAGATTGGATAGGCTGGGTTTGTTTATCTTGGAATGAAGGACACAGTACTGATTTAGTAAACGTATATAAAAATTATAAGAAACAGAGAGTGTAGGTAGAATTTTTTCCCCATTATTCAGGTATCAAAAACAAGAGGGAAAAAGCTTGGTGTAGAAGGAAGGAGTATTAAAGGGGATTTGCTGGGGGAAGTTCTTTTACACAGAGAGTAGTTGATATTTGGAACTCATCTGCCTGTGAAGGTGCTGGAGTTGGATACAATTACTACCATTAAGAGACACTTAAACACGCATATAAGAAAACAAACTAAATTGGGTAAATAGAATTAGTGTAGATGGCAAAAAGATTAGCACAGTGGTGGTAGAAGGGCCCATTTCTGTGTTGTACAATCTTGAAAAAACATCAAAGGTTAATTTGTAAAACACAGAACAATATAACCTATGGGAAGTCTGGAAACCATGCAAGTACGAGGGGTGATTGATAAGTTTGTGGCCTAAGGTAGCAGGAGATGAGTTATTAACTTCAAACTTTCTGCATTACCACTCAAAGAGTTGAAATGCATGTGCATGTAACGAGAGCTGTATGACTCATCTCCTTCTACCCTGGGCCACGAACCTATCAATCACCCCCGCTGTGGGGACTTTCTGGAGGTCCAAGATCCGTATGCTCCACGACTGCTGGACTGTGCATGTAAATGTAGGAGGGGACTATGTTGAAAAATAAATGTGCTAGGTTTTCTAAAATTGACTCCTTCTACCTTAGGCCACGAACTTATCAATCACCCATCTGTGGACACTTTCTGGAGGTCCAAGATCCGTATACTCTACGACCGCTGGACTAGGTGTGTAAATGTAGGAGGGGACTATGTTGAAAAATAAATGTACTAAGTTTTCTAAAATTGATTCCTTCTACCCTAGGCCACAAACTTATCAATCACCCCTCTTAAGTGCCTAATGTCCTAGGTATCAAAGATTTCTGGATTTCAAATGTGTTGGCATAAGGATGTTTTGTTCCTTCAAATAACTGGCAGTTACCAGTGCTTTGAATGGAATGCAGATGGGCTTCCTTGACATGTCTGCCTGTTGTGCCTACAAAAAACTAAAATGCTTATCAGTTCAGAAAGCGATGTAAGATGCCTTTGCTTTTAATTGGCGGGAAAAAGAAAAAGAAAACTTTATCAGTAAATCTTATTTTAACTATAGCTGTCTTTGATTATATCAGGACCCAAATTCCTTACACTGAATTAACATTTCACACAGAAAGCATAGGTTTAACTAGCAAATATTTCCGTCTTGCAGGTGTAACTTTAGAAATTAGTAGGTCATTTCTGTAGTAGTATTTGTGATGTTTAGGTAGCCAGTGTGCTATACCTACCCGTAGCTTCTTTTCCATTCTAGCAGACTGTTTACAAAGGGGATGCCATACTTCGCAGCCTGAAATAGAAAGGGAAACAAATCACGCCTAATATGTACAAATTTATACAATTTTGTCACTTTATGATCAGGCAGTAATCCAAAATGAACGGTGCCTTTCCCATCAATTGAATACTCTACAGATTGATTTTGTAGGTTCCAGTTCAGCCTCAACAAAAGGGATTAAGACGGAACTCATGTCAATATAGCCTGGGAAATCCCTGAATTTTTGGCAATGGCACAGCATCTGCACTTGGCACTGTGGAACAACTATCTGAACATATAGGAAGTTACTTTATAATGTGCACTCTAATAGAACGCTATGGGATTTATTTTCAAAATTATTAAGTTTTTGCTACTATAATGTTGATCCAACAAAGTCACAAGCTCCTTATTACTTTTAGGAATTCATAAGTCTTGCAGTTACAATTTTCATAAAACTGTTTGAAACATAATGCACTTGGTGTTTGTTTTCCTAGTACAAAATATCTTCGAAGTTCCAAATGATCGTGTGTGCAAGAAAGGTGAGTAATCCCTGGACATGCTTTAACAAAGCTTGTACCCTGCAGCAAATTTATGAAACCACATTCTCTGGGAAAGCGGTTGGTACAAGTCTGAACAGGTTATAGAAACTGCTAAACCAAAGAAGAAAGATTCATAAATAAACTGGAAAATTTTTGAATCAATGCACAATTTATACTTGATATTTCCAATTAAAAATTTACACCATAATGTGTACTCTTCTTGCTAATACTGATTTTCTTTTTAAAAAAATTTACCTGGTTGAGGCAAATTATGAACAAGTGTTATTACAACTTCAACAATCTTATCTTCTTCATTCAAAGTCTCTGGTAGTAAATTACCATGTCAACAGCTTGCATTAATCAGGCATTTTAAACATAGTGTAGCAATTATCAAATACCAAGCCTTGCAAAGAAATGTAATAATAAGTGGGCAAACACTTCGGCAAATGGATAGATTCCAAGGTACATCTTGAAAAAAAAAGAATGGTAAAGAGGGAAAATAGGAAGAAATTTCAATAATAAAGGTCTGGCAGTTGACAGCAATTTGACAAAATAAATTATGAATTAAAGAAGAAATGTCAGAAGAGCGTAAGGCTGGAGGAGGTAGTTACAAAGTTAGAGAGGACTGGCAGAACCATAGAGGGATCTTGAAAGGACAGAATGATGAGAATTTTAAAGTGGACATTCTGGTATACCAGTAGCTGAGGTGGGTCCGTTTGCACAAGAATGAATAAAGGATAGGACGTGGTGTGAATTAGGACCTATATGTTAAAGTTTTGATGAGAAACTGCAAAACCAAGGAAGACAAATTCATAAACAAAATAAATAATTCAGAAGAAAAGAAAAACTTAAGAAACGTTCAGAGAGCTAGGTTAGAGATCTAAAAGATTATAAGGCTAACAGGAAGGAGCTTAAGAAGGAAATTAGGAGAGCCAGAAGGGGCCATGAGAAGGCCTTGGCGGCAGGATTAAGGAAAACCCCAAGGCATTCTACAAGTATGTGAAGAGCAAGAGGATAAGACGTGAAAAAATAGAACCTATCAAGTGTGACAGTGGGAAAGTGTGTATGGAACCGCAGGAAATAGTAGAGGTACTAAATGAATACTTCAGTATTCACAATGGAAAAGGATCTTGGTGATTGTAGTGATGACTTGCAGCGGACTGAAAAGCTTGAGCATGTAGATATTAAGAAAGAGGATGTGCTGGAGCTTTTGGAAAGCATCATATTGGATAAGTTGCTGGGATTGGATGAGATATACCCCAGGCTACTGTGGAAGATGAGGGAGGAGATTGCCTAGCCTCTAGTGATGATCTTTGCATCATCAATGGGGACGGGAGACGTTCTGGAGGATTGGAGGGTTGCGGATGTTGTTCCCTTATTCAAGTAAGGGAGTAGAGATAGCCCAGGAAATTATAGACCAGTGAGTCTTACATCAGTGGTTGGTAAGTTGTTGGAGAAGATCCTGAGAGGCAGGATTTATGAACATTTGGAGTGGTATAATATGACTAGGAATAGTCAGCATGGCTTTGTCAAGGGCAGGTCGTGCCTTACGAGCCTGATTGAATTTTTTGAGGATGTGACTAAACACATTGATGAAGGAAGAGCGGTAGATGTAGTGTATATGGATTTCAGCAAGGCATTTGATAAGGTACCCCGTGCAAGGCTTATTGAGAAAGTAAGGAGGCATGGGATCCAAGGAGACATGGCTTTGTGGATCCAGAACTGGCTTGCCCACAGAAGGCAAAGAGTGGTTGTAGATGGGTCATATTCTGCATGGAGGTTGGTGACCACTGGTGTGCCTCAGGGATCTGTTCTGGGACCCTTACTCTTCGTGATTTTTAATAAATGACTTGGACGAGGAAGTGGAGGGATGGGCTGCTGATGACACAAAGGTTGGGGGTGTTGTGGATAGTGTGGAGAGCTGTAAGAGGGTTGGCAGAATATAGTATTAATGGTAAGACTCTTGGTAGTGTGGAGGATCAGAGGGATCTTGGGGTCCGAGTCCATAGGACGCTCAAAGAAGCTGCGCAGGTTGACTCTGTGGTGTATTGGCCTTCGTCAATTGTGGAACTGAATTTAGGAGCTGAGAGGTAATGTTGCAGCTATATAGGACTCTGGTCAGACCCCACTTAGAGTACTGTGCTCATTTCTGGTTGCCTCACTACAGGAAGGATGTGGAAACCATAGAAAGGGTGCAAAGGAGATTTACAAGGATGTTGCCTGCATTGGGGGGGGGGGCATGCCTTATGAAGTGAACTTGGCCTTTTCTCCTTAGAGTGACGGAGGATGAGAGGTGACCTGATAGAGACGTATAAGATGATGAGAGGCATTGATCATGTGGATAGTCAGAGGCTTTTTCCCAGGGCTGAAATGGCTGCCACAAGAGGACACAGGTTTAAGGTGCTTGGGAGTAGGTACAGAGAGCTGTCAGGGGTAAGTTTTTTATGCAGAGAGTGGTGAGTGCGTGGAATGGGCTGCTAGCAATGGTGGTGGAGGCGGATACGATAGGGTCTTTTAAGAGACTTTTGGATAGGTACACGGAGCTTAGAAAAATAGAAGGCTATGAGTAAGCCTAGTAATTTCTAAGGTAAGGACATGTTCAGCAAAACTTTGTGGGCCGAAGGGCCTATATTGTGCTGTAGGTTTTCTATGTTTCTATATTTCTATAAGATGGAAGTTATGTTAACAAATACAAGATTTATGTAATATAGAGGACGTAAGGTTGAAGTGGAAGCAATAAGTGTGAAGATATTTAAGATAAACTGGTTTGGAAATTGATGACCTGAAGTAGAAGCAGAGTCAGATGGTACTATAGATTTGTAAACATGTTGCTTACTGATTGTCAAATAGAAGATTAAGAATGTAAATGGAGTGGTTCAACCATAAGTACAGCCTAGAGAAAGAGATTAAGATTCTGGTAGGTACTAAAGACAATGACTTTTGGCTTTTCAATAACTTGTATGCCTTCTTTTGCACTACTATGGAATGTCTAGCAATTTGTCAAGTTCAAAGGGACACTGAAAAGATTCATGTAAAATACTTCACTGACCCATGTGGGAGAAACAAACTTACCAAATTAGTTTTATTTTTGACTTGGATACTAACTGTGAAAAGGATCAAGTTCTAAGGCAAATTTCTCACCAAGTTGTCAGGATAAGAAGAACAAATGAGCTGAAAGTTCATCAAGCAGATCAGAAGAAGAGCAAACCAGTGAATAATATAATAATGAATCCTGACGAAGGGTCTCGGCCCGAAAAGTCTACTGTAACTCTTCCTATAGATACTGCCTGGCCTGCTGCGTTCACCAGCAATTTTTATGTGTGTTGCTTGAAATATATAGGGATGTTGCTTAATTAACCAGTAGGTCCTTTCAGTCAGATGCAAATTTGATTTAGATAGTCCATCATTTAATATCAAACAACAGGAATTCTGCAGATGCTGGAAATTCAAGCAACATACATCAAAGTTGCTGGTGAACGCAGCAGGCCAAGCAGCATCTATAGGAAGAGGTGCAGTCGATGTTTCAGGCCGAGACCCTTCGTCAGGACTAACTTAGGAAGAGGTGCAGTCGACGTTTCAGGCCGAGACCCTTCGTCAGGACTAACTTAGGAAGAGGTGCAGTCGATGTTTCAGGCCGAGACCCTTTGTCAGGACTAACTTAGGAAGAGGTGCAGTCGACGTTTCAGGCCGAGAACCTTCGTCAGGACTCCTGACGAAGGGTCTCGGCCTGAAACGTCGACTGCACCTCTTCCTATAGATGCTGCTTGGCCTGCTGCATTCACCAGCAACTTTGATGTATGTTACCATCATTTAATATAGTCAGTTGTGAGCAAGTATCTTGGTTCCATGACTTCATCCATATCTGCTGAGATGATGTGACACATAGAAAGTTTGTGTCATTAATCTATATTTATGCATTCAAACTTCTGGACACTCTAACTTTCCATAAACTTTCAAGAAAACTTTCTGTTGCCCTTATCTTCATATGTTACACTTCAACAGTGACCATGAGCAAGAAAAATTTGAGACACAGAACTCATTTAAATACCCAACAATAAGGCTCCCAAGTTTTCACCAACTTTAAAAGGACATTAGTGAGCTCTGAACAGGGTATTGCTAGATACAGTATGTGACAACTAAGACATTGCTCTGCCTAGTGAATGTTGTGACCCAGATCAAACCATGGACCAGATCACCCGAATTTGCACTTACTGTAAACTTGATGGATATAATCAAGATACACTCTTTCTCCCATTAACCCATATAATAGCTTATTTAGTTTTACAGATGTTCCTCTGGTTGTATGCAGGAAGACTTATCAGAAGATTAAAGGGGCATCAAATATGAATAGAAATGATTTATTCATAAAGCAAAATGTCTTTATAACCACTTGCATTTGAATTCTACATAATGAACTGTATTATATTATTGAATATATTTTGAAAGCGAAGCAAAGTCCATAAACTTTAAGACACCATAAAAGTAGAATTATGTGATATCACAGGTTAGGTCATTGAAGTTTTTCAGCACTTTCAAGTGATAGATATTAAAATGTTCCAGTGAAGAGGCATTTTCATTTGCAAGGCAAGGAAACAGAGAATGAACAGTAATCATTATCATGGAACTTAAGATATTCATACAATTCCCCAAAGAGGAGGAATGGCCACAGGCAGGTTTACAGTCAAATTTCTCTCTAACCCTCCCCAATGTACAGAAGGATTCCAGAAGGATTTCAAAATACATTTAATGCACTTAACATTAATTATCCTTGACCGGTTACTTCTATTTAGGTGTACATTCAGCGTTTCAACAGAACCAGAACAACATTCTGTCACACTCACTTGGTACTGATGCAATGAAATTAAACTTTTCTTCTTTAAAGGACAGGTCATCATTCTCTCCACTTATCTGAATAGTGAAGAAAATAACCACGCTCTGCCAGTTCAGTGTTCAATTACTTACATCTTCTCTTATCTCGATTTTAAGTACACTTTGTATAGGAATTCTTACAATTCAAATGGACATGTGATGAAAATGCAATTGGTGATCAGAATCTGGAATTCCATTCACATGAAGTATTCTAATAAGGGCCCTGTCATTAAATTTTCCTCGGTTGACAGTAAATCTGCCTTATTAACACTGGATAGCAAAAATATTGCTCTTCTGTTCCACTTGAACTGAAATATGAGTGGCAATTAAATGATCTGCTGTTAGTCAAACACTATATGCTTCACTGGCACCGTAAAACAACAAATTTCACGACATCTGTCAGAGATAATAAACCTGATTCTCAATCTACCATAAGGAATTATTATCTGGAAGCATTAAAAAAAATCCAAAGAAAGCTTACACAATATTAATTGGGGTAACCAAATGTTATTCTTAAAAACTTAAATGGGAGGGAGCTTGATGTACTAACTTGCCCATGAAATGAATCTAACATTTCTACTGGACTTGTTTATTGATTGCAATTACAATGTTCAAAGCTGGAAGACAGAAGGGTGTGCAGGACACGCCTGTCTCATTTTTCCCTGGAGCTGACAGACTCTCTGGGTCTGCTAAATCTTTATCAGGTTCTTCTCCTATCCCTAAAGCCCGATTCCAGCCTGACCTACCCATCGGCGGTGGATATTTTTCATCCCACACCAAACAGCAGCAATGAGTCAACTTTATGTTTATGGTTTAGGAGGAAATACTGTCATTCTGTGCTAATTTAAAAACAAAAATCAGTCAGAGACTTCCGATTTTGGAATTTAGAGCAACATAATCTGCTGGAAGATCTCAGCAGGCTGAGCAGCATCAGCGGAAGGAACAAGATTGTTGACATTTTGGGCTGAAACCCTGCATCGGGACCAAGAGTGGAGAGGTGAGATGGCCAGAGGGAGAAGGGAAGTGACACGAAAGGACTCCGAGGTGATTGGTACAATTAAGATGATAGATAGGCAGGTAGCACCATGTAGGGGAGGTGAGTGGGGTTGAAGTTGGAGGACTGTGGCAGGCGAATGATAGATGGAAACAAAGAGAGAAATGGAAAAAAAATCGATGGAGCAAGGTGAGTGGAGTGGAGTGTGAAGATAGGAGACAGCTGCTGGAGGGGAATAAGTAGAAACAACGGTGGTAAATTCTGATATCAAGTATAAGTAAAAAGAAATAGGAGCAGGAGTAGGTCATCTAGCCTCTCGAGTCTGCTCCACATTTCAATAAGATCATGGCTGATCTGCCATGGACTCAGCTTCACGTACCTGCATTTTCCTGATAATCCTTAAATTCCCTGCTATGCAAAAAAAATCTAACTGTGTTTTAAATATATTAATATGGTAACCTCTACTGCTTCCTTGGGCAGAGATTTCCACAGATTCACCACTCTCTGTGAAAAGCAGTATATTCTCATCTATGTCCTAAATCTAACCTTCAAATCTTCAAAGTTCAAAGTTCAAAGTCAATTTATTATCAAAGTACATATATGTCACCATATATAACACTGAGTTTCATTTTCTTGCAGGCATACTCAATAGGTCCATAAGAGAATCAATGAAAAACTGCACCGACTTGGGCATTCAGCCAGAGAAGAGAGCACATGAGTGGTAGGGATCCCTGATGACAGATCTGCTTTCCTGCGACAATGCATCATGTGGATGTGCTCAATGGTGAGGAGGGACTGGGCCATATCCACTGCTTTTTGAAGGATTTTCCATTCAAGGCCATTGGTACTATCATACCAGACTGTGATACAGCCAGTCAATATACTCCACACATCTATAGAAGTTTGTCAAATTTTTAGATGCCGTGCCGAATCTTTGCTAACTACTAAGGAAGTGGAGGCTTTTCACATAATTGTACTTATATGCCAGACCCAGGACAGATCCCCCAAACTAACAACACAGAGAATATTCAATGTTGCTGACCCTCTCCACCTCTGATACTCTAGTGAGGACTGGCTCATGGACTTCTGGTTTCCTTCTTAAGTCAATAATCAGCTCCTTAGTCTTGCTGACATTGAGGAAGAGGTTGTTGCTGTGACACCACCTAGCCAGATTTTCCATCTCCCTCCTATACGATGATTAGTCACCATCTTTCATTCAGCCTACAACAGTGGTGTAATCAGTAAATATGAATATGGCATTGGAGCTGAGCTTAGCCACACAGTCATACGTGTAAAGTGAGTAGAGCAGGGGGCTAAGCACACAGCCTTGTGGTGCACTGTACTGATAGAAATGGCGGAGGAGACGTGTTGCAAATCCTAACTGGCTGAGGTCTGCAAGTGAGGAAATTGAGGATCCAATTGTACAAGGAGGTATTGAGGCCAAAGCCTTGAAGCTTATTGATTAATTTTGAGGGGATGATGGTATTGAATGCTGAGCTGTAGTTGACAGAGGACATCCTGATGCAAGCAGCTTTACTGTCCAGATGTTCTAGGGTTGAGTGAACACCAATGAGATGGCATTTGCTGTGGACCTGTTGCTCCAGAAAGCAAAATGGAGATGATCCAAGTCACCTTTCAGCAGGAGTTGATAAGTTTCATCACCAACCTCTCAAACCATTTCATCAGTGGTTGTAAGTGCTACTGGATGATAGTCATTGAGGCAGATTATCACACTCTTCTTAGACACTGGTGTAATTGAAGCCTACTTGAAGCAGGCAGGTATCTCAGACTGCTGAAGTGAGAGGTTAAAAATCTCAGCGAACACTCCAGCCAGTTGATCAGCGCAGGTCTTTAGAACTTGGCCAGTTTTCTCTTCTGGGCCAGATGCTTTTCGTGAGTTCACCCTCTTGAAGGCTGCTCAGACATTGGTCTCAGAGACTGATTATTAGGGGCTGCGAGAGTTCCTGATGGCTTCTCCAGGTTTTGATGGTCAAAGTGAGCATAGAAGGCATAGAGCCTATCAGGAAGCGGAGCCTTGATGTCACCTCTGTTACTTGATTTAACTTTATAAGAGGTGATTGTATTCAAGCCCTGCTGCAACTGTCAAGCATCCTTTGTTGACTCAAGTCCAGAATTGCCACTTCACTCATGAGATGGTTTTCTAAGGATCGTACCTGGACCTCTTGTAATTTTCTTTGTCGCAAGATTTGATAGCCTTTGACTTGATCCTCACCAGGGCTTCTGGTTGGGGAAGACTGAATGATTTTGTGGGGACACGCTCATCTACAACCATTTTAATAAAGTCCATGACAACCATTGTGTATTCATTCAGATCCACAGATAAGAGTATAGATATATAAATCTTATTTTCACCAGTGGAAACAACTTCCCTGCCTCTGTCTTATCTATCCCTTTCATATTTTCATATGTTTCTATAAGATCCCCTCTCATCTTTCTGAATTCTAGCAAATATAGTCCCAGGCAACTTGATCTCTCCTCACCACCTCATCTCCAGAATAAATCCAGTGAGCTTTCTCTGCACCACCTCTGAAGCCAGTATGTTTTTGCTCACGTAAGGCGACCAGAAATGCACACAATATTCCAGATGCGGTTTCACCACTTCCCTGTACAATTGCAGTATAACCTCCCTGCTCTTAAATTCAATCTCTCTACTAATAAAGGCCAACATTCCATTTGCCTTCTATTTGTACCTGCAAAGCAAGCTTTGGAATTCATGCACAAGCACTCCAAAATGCCTCTGCACAACAGCGTTTTGCAGTCCTTCACCATTTAAATAATTACCTGTTCTTCTATTTTACAGTTCTGGTCGCCTCACTACAGGAAAGATGTGGAAACCATAGAAAGGGTGCAGGGAGCAAGAGGCTGAGTGTGAAGGAGTAAGGAATCTCAGAGAGAAGACATTAAAAAAAGACCACCATATACAGCGGGCAGTGGAGTAAGAGGTAGCAGAGTGGGAGGGCTTTGGCTCAACAGGTTTCAGCGTGAACAGGCAGAGTTGAGTGTAGGTTCTGGTAAGTTTTGTTCTGTTTGTTTAGAGTAGAGAGAATGCCAGGCAGGATGTTGGAATGCTCCTCTTGCAAGATGTGGGAAGTCAGGGAGACCGGAGACCTGTGGCCATTCCCCTCAACAACAAGTATATTGATTTGGACACTGTGTGGGGAATGACTTACCTGAGACAAGCTGCGGCAGCTGGATCTCTGGCACTGAGTCTGGTTCTGCAGTGCAGGAAGGAGGGTGGAAGAAGAGGAGAGTGGTAGTGATAGGGAACTCAATAGTTAGAGGTACAGAAAGGAGGTTCTGTGGTTGTGACAGAGACTCCCGGATGGTTTATTGCCTCCCAGGTGCCAGGGTCAGGGATATCTCTGATCGTGTGCTCAGCATTCTGAGGTGGGAGGGTGATCAGCCAGATGTCATGGTACACATCGGTACCAATGATGTAGGAAGAAAGAGCGAAGAGGTCCCAAAAAGTGAGTATTGAGAGTTTGGTAGGAAGTTAAAAAGCAGGACCTCGAGGGTGGTAATCTCAGGATTGCTACCTGTGCCACGTGCCAGTGAGGGTAAGAATAGGATGCTCTGGCGGATGAACACGTGGCAGAGGAACTGGTGTAGGGGTTTCAGATTTCAGGATCATTGGGACCTCTTCTGGGGCAGGTGGGATCTGTACAAGAAAGACGAGTTACACTTGAACTACAAGGGGACCAATATCCTTGCAGGGAGGTTTGTTAGTGCTTTTGGGGAGGGTTTAAACTAGATTTGCAAGGTGATGGGAACCAGAGTGCCAGAGCAGATAGTGGAGCGGGGGTGAAAATAAATGATGTTAAAAGTTCATGCAAAGTCACAAGTGGAAGGGTTGTGTGTGGTGGTAATAATCTTCTGAGGTGTGTCTATTTCAATGCAATGAGTATTGTGGTGAAAGCTGATGAGCTGAGGGCGTGTATTGACATTTGGAATTATGACATTATAGCCATTAGTGAAACTTGGCTGCAGGAGGGGCAGGACTGGCAGCTTAATGTTCCAGGGTTCCGATGTTTCAGATGTGATAAAGGCAGAGAAATGAAGGGCTGGCATTGCTAGTCAGGGAAAATGTTACAGCAGTGCTCAGGCAGGACAGATTAGAGGGCTTGTCTACCGAGGCCACATTGGTGGAGCTGAAAAGGTATGACCACATTAATGGGGTTGTATTATAGACCACCCAATAGTCAGTGAGAATTGGAGGAGCAAATCTGCAGAGAGGTAGCAGACAACTGCAGGATACATAAAGTTGTGATAGTAGGGGATTTTAATTTTCCACATATTGATTGGGATTCCCATACTGTTAAAGGTCCAGATGGGTTAGAGTTTGTAAAATGTGTTCAGGAAAGTTTTCTAAATCAATATATAGGGGCACCAACTACGGGGGATGCAATATTAGATCTCCTATTAGGAAACGAGTTAGGACAGGTGACAGAAGTGTGTGCAGGGAAAAAGAAAGAAGAAAAGGGAGCAGGTTTTAATTAAAATTAGAAAACTCAATATTCATGCCATGGAGTTGTAGACTACCCAGTTGGTATATAAGGTGTTGCTCCTTCAGTTTGTACTGAGCTTCACCCTTGAGGTAGACTTATAGGTCAGTGTGGGAATAGGAAGGGGAATTGAAATGGTCAGCAGCTGGGGAGCTTGGGATAGTTATTATGGATTCCACTTTGTGTTTTGTGAAATGGATACCGACTCTGTGCTTGGTCTCATGGATGTGGGGGAGCAAATGCAGTCAACAAGGTTGGAGGATGTGTATATGAACCTTTGCCTCACCTGGAAGGTCTGCTTCAGTCTCTGGATGGTGGTGAGGGAGGAGGTGTAAGGACAAATGTTATATCTACTGCAAGGGCAGGAGAAATGCTAGGGGTAAAGGAGGGATTTGATGTGGAGGGATGAGCCAGGGATTAATGGACGAAATGGTTCCTGTAGAAAGCAGAAAGGAGTGGACATGAGAAGATGTGGCTAGTGGTGGGATCATGTTGCAGTTGGTGGAATTTTAAAAAAATTACTTATTTACGGGATGTGGGCGTCGCCAGCAAACCAGCATTTATTGTCCATCCCTAGTTGCCCTTGAGAAGGTGGTGATGAGCTGCCTTCTTGAACCACTGCAGTCCCTGAGGTGTAGGTACACCCACAGTGCTGTTAGGGAGGGAATTCCATGATTCTGACCTGGCGACAAATGAAAGGAACGGCGATATGTTTCCAAGTCAGGATGGTGAGTGACTTGGAGGGGGATTACCAAGTGGTGGTGTTCCCAGGTATCTGCTGTTCTCGTCCTTCTAGATGGTAGTGGTTGTGGGCCTGGAAGGTGCTGGCATAGGAACTTCGTTATGTTGTTGCAGTGCATCTTGTAAATAGTACACACTGATGCAACTGTTCGTCGATGGTGGAGGGATTGGGTGCTTGTGGAAGGGGTACCAATCAAGTGGGCTGCCTTGTACTGGATAGTGTCGAGCTTCTTGAGTGTTGATGGAGCTGCACTCATCCAGGTGATTGGCGAGTATTCCATTACACTCCTGACCTGAACCTTGTAGATGGTGGACAGACTTTGGGGAGTCAGGAGGTGAGTTATACACCGCAGGATTCCTAGCCTTTGACTTGCTGTGGTAGCCATGGTGTTTATATGGCTTGACCAGTTCAATGTTAACCCCCAGGATGTTGATAGTAGGGGATTCAGTGATGGTGATGCCACTGAATGGCAAGGGACGATGGTTCGAGCCTCTCTTGTTGGAGATGGTCATTGCCTGACA
This sequence comes from Mobula hypostoma, assembly GCF_963921235.1. Lineage (NCBI taxonomy): Eukaryota > Metazoa > Chordata > Chondrichthyes > Myliobatiformes > Myliobatidae > Mobula > Mobula hypostoma. The sequence continues at coordinate 62,674,641 of NC_086103.1, read as the reverse complement.
TTTGCATGGCTTGAATATTACTTGCCACTTGTCTGCCCAAGTCTGGATATCGTCCAGGTCCTGCTGCATTTGGGTGTGAAATGCTTCACTATCTGAGGAGTCACAATTGGTGCAGATCATTATGCAGTCATCTGCGAATATCCCCACTTCTGATCTTATGACGGAAGGAAGGTCACTGATGAAGCAGCTGAAGATGGTTGGTCCCTGAGGAACTCTTGCAGTGATGTCCTGAGGACCACCAACCACCACAACCATCTTCCTTTGTGTCAGGTGGCAAGCTGGATGGAGGGGATCGTTGGGTGAAACATAAGGACCAGGTGAGTTCTATCTCTGTTCTGTCTAGAGGGTGTGGGTCGAGAGCAGAAGCATGAGAAACAGAAGAGATGTGAGACAGGGCTCCGTCAACCAGAACATAAAGGAAACCACACTTCCTGAAAAGATGGAAATCCGTAGCTTGATAAAATGCGATATTATGTAGCATCTCTTATGACCAAAGTGCTTCACAGGCAGTCAAGGTTATCTTAAGTATAATTACTGTATCATGGGAATGTTAGTAACATGGCAGCCGATTGTGCACTGCAAATTCCTTGAGTAAATGATGTGTTTATGATCACATAAGATTTACTAAATATTGACCAGAGCATTTGATTTTATCTCAAACTCTACTTCAAAACATATTCACTGCAAAGGGAAATATTACATTTTGATTGACATATGCTATTTATATGTTTTAAAATTCTGTATTATGATTTTGTACTTTCATATCACCAAATGTAAAGAGGCATATATTATAGGGATGAATGAAAATAAAATTAGTTTGGGTGGCAGTAGAATTTAACGTATATTGATTATCACTCAATCAGCAATTATTCCTTATGGATTCCATAGCAAACCTAATAGTACTAACACATTAAATCACAAATGACAAATTGTGCAGTAAAGAATATGGTGGTCACCTATCAGAGGGCTTAAGAGCCCAGTAAATTGTTACGGAATTTGTTTCGGCATGGCTCACACTTATGTCAGGGCTTAGAAAACACCCAGTCAGAAAGTGTAGCTTGAGAAACCCATAACAAGTTGGACTAAATATGTATCGGAAAGTGATGGAAAAATTTGTTAACTTCAGTTTTGGAAAGGTAAGAGTATATTAAACACCAAGATTTAAAAGTGATACATGAGGGGCAGTCTTTCTCTGTAAGTATCACCCAGAAGGCGCCAGAAGATGCAGCACTGACACAAACCCCAAGAGGTGGAGGAAGTCTTGCCATATTCTTGCCTATAACATAACTCCCTAGGTTTGAAATATGCACAGAGAAAGACACACAGCAGAAACTACCTTGAATATTTCATGTGATAACATGCTATTAAGGGACACTAAGTGTTGACCACTAAAACGATTTATCATCTGTGCTGCTCGGTAAGTAGTTACTACAGTTTCCTACCAATGCCAAAACAAATCAAATACCTTGGTTAAAAATCACTCATGAGAAATTGTACAATGGAAAATGTGGTGGTTACTTATTAGAGGAGTGTCACGAGTCCAGAGAAGGGCTGAGTGGGTTGCAAGAGGATTTGGTTTAGGAACAGCTCTGCATGGATATGAAAAAGATAAACACCTGGAGAATGGAACAAAATTTTTGAACACTTGGCCAGATCAATTAGTTAATTAGCATAGGACAAGGCAATCAGATCACCACAATGCAGCACTATGTTGATCCTGAAATCTGTCTTGGAAGGTGGAACCTCCTTTGTGAAGTGGCTGGAAGAGAATAGAGAAAATAAGTATCTTTATGAGAAGCAACACACATCAAAGTTGCTGGTGAATGCAGCAGGCCAGGCAGCATCTCTAGGAAGAGGTACAGTCGACGTTTCAGGCCGAGATCCTTCGTCGGATGAAGGGTCTCGGCCTGAAACATCGACTGTACCTCCTCCTAGAGATGCTGCCTGGCCTGCTGCATTCACCAGCAACTTTGATGTGTGTTGCTTGAATTTCCAGCCTCTGCAGAATTCCTCGTGTTTGCATCTTTATGAGAAACTGTGATGCAGGTACAGGGTAGGGAGGCTTTCTCTTTTCTTCCAAATGATAAAAAAGTAACAGTTGTGAATTGGACAATTGGGAAGGGTGTATTTTTTTTATCCCATGGTTAATAATTGTTTATTTCTTTTAATAATCTGTGATATTTTATAAAAAAATCATTCATGGAATGTGGATTTTGCTGGCTAGCCCAGCCTTGAACTGACTGCCTTGCTAGGTTACCCAGAGGACAGCTACGAGCCAAAATTGCTGTCAGCAGGATCTAGTCCATTGTGATCAGCAGCAGAATATTACATACTCCATCATGTTTAACACCAGCCAAGTTCAAATAATCATTTGTGATGCTTACATTTTGAGTGACCTTCATAGCAAATTTCCTAAAGTTGTTTCTTTTACTGTGGATATATATATTTTTATGCCACTCTAACAGACATTTTTCCTAAAATATGATAGGAAATACAGAAGTAAGTTCTTTACCAAGGAAATGTTGTGAATTTGTAGGGAGTTTTTGAGGCAAATAGTATGAATCATCTTCAAAGGGAAGCCTGATAATCATGCAAGGAAGAAAAGAACTGAAAGAATTGTATAAGGAAGGATAAACAAGGCTTGCGAAGACCATAAACAACTTGGTTAGGATGAATGGTCTGGTTTTGTGGTCTTTATTCCATACAAGTCTCACATACCTGTTAGATACATTTCTTCTCCCTCTGTGAACATCTGGTGGCATCTGACACACCTCGCACAAGTTGGGTGGTAATGTTTGCCTCCTGCCTAAAAGAAAAGCACACTTTTACAACAAAGCTTGCTGCCCTATTGCAGATGTAGGGAGCACCATACCTGATTTCCTTCCATGCACTGCCCTTGGATGATGTTTTATGCTGCAATAACTTAGGAAATATCTCCCTTTCTATGTCATTTTATTTCAAATGAATCAAATGCTTTTACAAAACTGAATTATTATTGTTTTTCTTAAAATTCTGCAGTGGCATGTATAATCCACATCTCAAAGACCCAACCACTTTTAATAGTGTGGCATTCTGTCTCCTTGTGAGCATCACCATAATGCCACAGGCAGAATTGTCTTGCTTCTAGTTAATTTACATTGTCAGTGATGGAAGTAGAGACAGGATGCAACCGGGAGGTAATATAGCCTTTCTTATTCCTCAAAATATGTCTAAGCACTTTGATTGCCAGAAGAAGCAACCACAGTCTGGAAAGAAACTGCTTATCTGGTTTGATCTTTAAAAAATTAAAGCAGATATGATCTTGGAAAAGATTAAAAAAAAGAGAATAATTGATAGCCTAACACATACTCTTGGAATTTGCATTTGTTTTGCGTAAAGGGGTAAATCTGGAGTTGCTATCGGTAACCCAATATATCTCAAGCAGCTGCACTGCTTTCTTCCACCTCAGCACCATCTCTTAAACTGATACAAATATAATGCTTTTACAAATTAGCTTCAATGTCATATGCCCTAAAAACTTTTAGTTCCATGAGATCTAAGTGAATTCTTAGTTATTGCTTGGCCATAATTATTGCTTCATTAGCTAGCTGGTTCTAAAAATCTAAGTTTATGAAAGTATTTTGCAATTTCCTTGCACTAATATTTCAAAACATGAGGAATTTTAATATCTGAAAACATTAGAGAAGTTGACTTCAAGTTTTGCTTTCCTACAATGGATGTTACAATCTATCAGTATTTAATACTTAAGAAGTTAATTAATAATGCTTTTCTGCAGTGAAAACTTTCACTTCTTTGACAGCTCAATGTCACAGCTGTTGGGGGTCAGAACCTAATGACTGACAGCACTACGGACTGAAGATGGGGACATTTTCACAAATGGTGTACAGGCATTGATGAATCACAAGCAATTACTTCTGAAGCTTGTCATTTAGAATGACTTATATCAGCTCACATGTTAACACATGCATTTAAATTTTCTCAATGTAGAACCGGATTTTATTAAATAAATAGCTCACTAATTTGTAAAGTTTATGTGCAATGGCATTCAATGAATTCAGTCAGTTGTCACATTTTACCATAATATTAAAGGCAGATAATGATCTATTGAATATTAAACCAGAAAGCCCATCATTGTGTTAAATAATATTGCAATTAGATTCCACTCCAATAACTTTTCACCATTCTTTTATCATACTATCATTACAAATTTGGGTTTGCAGTACATTATTCTCTCAGTTCAGTATCATCAGTGTACTCATTGCTACTCTACTATGTAGCGTACATCAAATTACAGGTCTTATAAATTAATTTGGAGTAAAGATTATTCCTTGACACAATGAGGAAGGTTTAAGGTTTATTGCAATAACTGCATTAAGCTTTAGCACTGTAGTAATAATTTGTTATAATTCTTCCAGAGGTTATACATATTCAATAAACTGTTAGCAGCAGCATGTCACTTAAAAAGACTTATAGTGGTCCACACGTTAATGCCCAGACTTTTAATTTAACACCGCAATGATTGGATAATATTACATGACCTAATGAATCACTGACCAATCTGTAAATTTTATGAGAGGTGGCACTCGATGAATTTAGGCAGTTGTCATATGTTCTGTTACATTATTAAAGGCAGATAATGATCTATTAAATGTTCATTAGGGAAGGCTATTATCTTCCAAAGATATTGTTATTGCTGTTCTACACCCATAACTCATCGCCATAGTTGTCATCAACAGGTTAATTTATTCATTCATAAAATCAATCATATATCAAATATCAATGCTTACACCAAGCCCACACACACTTGAAATATACTTCAAATCTGAGGAGAGCTTTGACAATACTGCAGCCTCTTCAGAAGGCAGGCAGAATCTTTGATAGCTTTGGCAGTTATCTCTATTTATTTGATTCACATTTTACAGATGTAATCATTACCTGTTCAATCAAATAAGAGGTCAAGGGGCTCCTCTCAATCAATGGAACTACTCTCTAAGGCAAATGACAGTATTTCTGAACAACAATCAATTCATCTCAAAGTAATTCAATTTTATCAGCAAAATCTCTTATAATAGAGTACATCCAAAGTGAAGTCACACAATGTCACTCAGGCAAGTCCCAGGACACCAGTGAGCTGGTGGTTGTAATTGGTATGAGTATGGCACCAAGGCCATAGATTACAATTGCAAGCAACATGGCTCTTCACTAGGACAAACATCTCTAATGAATTGATTGGAAAAAATGTGAATCAATACAGAAATTAATACTATCTTAAATCTGATAAGGAAAACTAACAAAAAATAATTCATTGAGAGATAAATAGTTCCTAAAATTGATATTTTCTTATTCAGGGCAACACCTTATTCCCTAAACCTTCCTCATGATTGTGGCTTATTAGATTTTTTATCTTTTAAATAACTTGAACAGATAAAATGCTGTGCATTTGTTTTGAATTTTTATTAATTAGAATCTGAGGCATAAAACAGATTATATAACTATATAAATTCTTCCTATCATCACCCCTAAAATATATTAGAAGCAATTACATAAATCAAGCTTGCTCAAATTAATTGGGCTCATCTGGGTGTTAAATGCATTTGTAGGAAAATAAAATGGATGAATATTAAAAAATTCAAGTATTTTGCTGCAATTAATTCAATTCTAAACAAGTGAAAATCAGTAATTCCATTTTCTAAATGTGGATGTTTGTGATTTTATAAAATGCTGTAATGATTAACTTGGAAGAATTAGAATTCAAATTTATAATGTAAAATGCTAACATTCAGGAACTACCAAGCTTAAGCACTGTCAACTTTTATATTTGTAGTGTTTAATTTTTAATTCATTGTTAGCAATTTAAAAATACATGCACAAGGTGACTTGTTGCAGACAAAATTGTCACTGACAAATAGAATAATGAAGTCTTGATGTGAGCATTCCACTTATCAAACTTATATATAAAATGCATCATGAAATTTATTGTGTTTTATTGTCCTAATAATACTCTTTTATCTGAAGTATTAGGATAACATATCTTTTTGTGTATCTTTTTTATTATGTAAGCTAGCTTGAAAAATCTTTTTGAAAGAGAGAGCTCTTGATAGTGAACTGTGAATGTGTTTTATATTTTCATCAGCAGCCATCAGAAATCAAGTGACATTACCTCATATGTATTTAATTTCAATCTTTTAAAAATATGCACTGAACTATAGAACAACTAGCATGAATGTCCAGGGACGTGTTCATCCCTTGATATTGGAGATGGATGTGAAATACCATTGTACTCTGCTTCTGAATGAATTTCTAGGTGAAAAACCTTTATTTAATTAGTACTAGTTGGAGCCAAAAGCCAAATATTTAAGTCATGGTGATATTTTTCTACTTACTAGCAAATCCATCTTGCATCTAATGGCTACAGGTTCTAACTCTGAAATTCTCTTTTTTTTCTGGATCTGTCACTATCTCAGGGGCCAGGCTAGTCACAAATCTATCCATCTCTTACCTTGACTGTATTTCCTCCCACCGTATCTCCTGTAAGGGATTAATTCTATTTTTCCATTCTACCATCTCTGGAACTTTCCAAACAAATGCCTCTGAGATGTCTTCCTTCATCATAACTTGTGGCTTCCCCTGTTCCTTGACCACAACTCACTGGACAGAGAAAGGATCGTGTTCTCCTGATTCTCACCAAGCATCCCACCAATTTCTATATTCATTGGATCACCCTTTGCCTACATCAAGATTCTGCAACCAGACATACCTCACTCTTCCCAACCCTTTCAGTACTTAGAGGGGGCTGCTCCCTTTGTGACTACCTGCTCTGCTCTCCATTTCCACCACCATTTCTTTTCTTATGGCTCTGAATACATCCAACTGCAGTGTTGCAATACTTGCCCTATTATCTCTTCCTTTCTAATTACTAAGGGCCCAAGAAGTACCTCAAGCTGAGGAACAGATTCACTTGCAGTTATGCTACACCGTTCTGTTTATTCAGTATTCACAAATAGGAGGAAAAAATGGATTTATTTTTTGCAGAGAACCTATGTTCAACCTGCAAGATTGACAGAGCTCCCTGTTAGCTGCCACTTTAATTCTCCATCCCTCTTTCACTCTGAACTCCCTGTCTCTGACCTCCTGCACTGTTAGAATGAGGCCAAATTTACTTGAGGAAGAGTAGCTTACCCTTCTTCAGGGCATATTGCAGCCTTCCAGAGTCAGTCTCAGGCTCTGCAGCTTTAGGTAACATCAACATCATAGAATCCAGAACATTACAGCACAGTACAGGCGCTTCAGCTCAACCTTTTAAGCGACTCTAACATCAAAGTAATCCTTCCCTCTTACATTGCCCTCCAGTTTTCTATCAACCATGTGCCCATCTAAGAGTTTCTGAAATGATCCTAATCTATCTGCCTTTACCACCACCCCAGTCAGTGTGTTTCACACCCCATCACTCTCTGTGTAAAAAATTTACATCCCCTATACTTTCTTTCAATCATATTAAAATTATGCCCCCTCTTATTAGCCATTTCCACTCTGGGAAAAGGTCTCTGGCTATTCACTCAATCTTTGTCTCTTATCATCTTGTATACCTCCATCAAATCATCTCTCATCCTTCTTCGCTAAAAAGATAAAAGCCATAACTGATTATTTTTTCTGTGTCATCCATGTGTGACATTGGTTCAGTTTTTCTCTCTCGAAAGGCAGAACCTGAACTTTTGGGCATGTCCCACATATTTGGACTGTGTAACTTGTGTGACTTTTGTTTTTATTTTTACTCTCTAACTAGCTTCATTTATGGCCTTGGTTCATTTTCTCTTTCTTCTGCAACTCCCTTTAATCCAGGGGTCCCCAACCTTTTTTGCACTGCGGACCGGTTTAATATTGACAATATCCTTGTGGACCGGACGACTGGGGGGGGGCGGGGTATGGTTGCCAACGGACAAGAGTACAGTCAAATATGTTGTGTTTACCCAGAGAAAGACTACAATGACCATGAAGCCTTGCGCAGGCACCAGTGCACATGCGTGTCGTGACCTGTCGATTTTCTTTCTACAAATCGCTTTTGCCGATTCTGTTCGGGGGTGGGGGGAGTGTTAGTCACGACCGGAATATAGGTGATAAGTGGCTAATACACTCAATTTCATTTCTAAAAGAGTTTATTTAATGAATTTAATATTAAACATACAGCGCATATTTTCCTCGTATGAATATAGCGATAAGTCAATTATCAGGGGAGCTTGAAGTAAGTGCTGAATGAACTTCCAGTAGAAGTGGTAGACGCAGGTTCGATATTATTATTTAAAGAAAAATTGGATAGGTATATGGACAGGAAAGGAATGGAGGGTTATGGGCTGAGTGCAGGTCGGTGGGACTTGGTGAGAGTAGCGTTCGGCACGGACTAGAAGGGCCGAGATCCCCTGTTTCTGTGCTGTAATTGTTATATAGTCATATAAGTCACTTATCAGTCAATAGCATCATAACGTTTTAAGTAATGTTTGGATATCAAACACACAGCACATATTTTCCCCGTATGAACATATAAAATAATTGCAACACACTAATATCGCTGGATCAGTGGGAGCCCTGGGCTTATTTCCCTGCAATGAGACAGTCCTATCGAGGGGTGATGGGAGACAGCGATACTCAAAGGGGGTTCCTTATGTCCAGTCTATTCCGCAATTTAGTTTTCGTTGTATTCATCGCAGAGATATGTTGGAAATGGAAGCAACGTTTTCAGTCAGTCGTGGCTATCTCAGGATATTGAGCATTGTCTTTGATCCAGAATGCCGGCAGAGATGTCATGTCAAACATACTTTTCAGCCCACCGTTATTTGCAAGCTCGAGGAGTTGATCTCCTTCCCGCGCTGACATGGTTGACGCACGGGTAATGACCTCGCATGTGTAATGGCTCATCAGTGGCCGTGACAGGGAATGAGGAAAGGTGCAGCTGACCCCTATCGCCAAACCATATTGTTTCCTCACGGCCCGGTAGCACATGCTTTGTGGCCCGGTACCGGTCTGCGGCCCGGTGGTTGGGGACTGCTGCTTTAATCCACTGACTGGATGATGTCTACAATTTATGTGTAATTTCTGCCTTTTCCAGTTCTTCTTCCTGAAAATGTAACTTTATTTCTCTTTCTACGAATGCTCCCTGACCTGCTCAGTGTTTCCAGAATTTTCTATATTTATTGAAATTTTTATATATGTGCAGTTTTTTTATTTATGATTACGAATTACATGTTTCACAACATTTAAAAACTCTCAGATAGCATTCTTAACTGACTTGCAGCTAGAGTTACATTGCAACACTTTAAAACGTGCGCAGTTTTTCTTAGTTGTCATATTGGAATTGTGCTATTTGGTTTCATGAGAGTCTCGGCTATTTCCTCGTAATTGCAGTTTATGAGCTTTTCAAAAGCATTCAATCTTCAAAGTGGGCAGTTTTAATTTCACAGACTTCATGAGTCGTAATGTTTTCCCAAATCAGAGTCATTAAGATTTGCCGGTGCTGACAGTCTAGTTTTTACTTTTATATACTAGGAAAAGTAATTAGGTTTCAAATGAACTAAATACAAAATACAGTGTCAATTAGTAAAACTGGGGCAAATTAAAACCTTTTTAATTGCCAGTTTTAATTTTTTTGAGCATTGGTCTGCTAATTTATTTGTCTTTGCACATTGAGTATCATGGAGTTCCATCATCTTGATGACAAGCTGACAGGTCCATTGAGAACCACTTCCTGAGCGTGATACATCATCTATGCATTCTGGTCTTCGGCTCACTGTATTGTTGAAGTACTAAGTGCTTTGAAGTATGCCTATCAAGGCTGCCATATCTGATCTGGCCCCATTCATTTGAATAGGCTACCAACCTCCATTAAAGAGGCATGCTTATTTTTAGACTGTTTTTTCAATTAACAACATTTTAATGAATTCAAGTCAAGTGAACAAGTCAAGGCACCACAGCCCCCGGCAGGCGCCCAGCCCAGATCGATTCTGATCAGATTTCTCAGTTACAGAACGAAGGAAGTGGTGTTTAAAAGAGCATGGCAAAAGAAAGGTTTCATGTCGAACAACTGCAAAATCAGTTTAGACCACGACTACGCACCAGGGATTCTTGCCAGATGGAAGGAATATACGGAAACACGGAGGGTCCTGAAGGAAAACAACATCAGATTCCAGACCCTGCATCCAGCTCGGCTGAGAGTCTTTTACGACGAAAGGACAAAAACTTACGCTACGGTGGAGGAGGCAATGTTGGACCTGGCGGACCGGGGACTACCTATTAAAGTTATCACCCAACCGGAGTCGCTACTGGAGAGGATTCGGCAGAAGTCGTGGCAGTTAGTGGGGCGAGGACGCTCCACTCGAACCAGAGTGTCAAACTACAAGGAAAAGCTGCAAATATTCAGACGTGAATGTACAGAGAATACAGATTAATTAAGAGAAATGACTGAAAAGAGTAAATCGGACTTAAAAGTAAAATGAAAACTGGTAACTGAAAATAAACTAGGCGGAATAACTTGAATGATAGCAATATGGTCGAAACATAAATAGGAGAAAATTCTCTATGATTATTCAAACTGCTGAGGGCCCTCTAACACAGGGTGAAGATAGAGGTTATCCCTCTGAACTGAGGCGGGTCGGTGCTCAGGCCTCACTGTGGGAAGTCGGGAAAAACTTTCAAATGTTATACGTTCAGAAATGTCTAGGGTGTGGTTATATGTCTTGGTTTACTGTTGAGAAGGGATTGCTTACTGTTTGGTTGGAAAAGGAGAGTGCTTTTTTTCTACTAGAGAAAAATGCAAACTGAATTGGTAAAAATAATTTCCTATAATGTTAATGGGGTTTTGAATCCAATTAAAAGAAATAAGATTATGTCTAAATTGAAAAAAGAGAGGGTACAAATAGCTTTCCTCCAGGAAACACATATGAGCCAATCTGAACATGGAAAATTAAAAAGAATGGGCTTTAAGCATATATTTTATTCATCATATAAATTGAGTCACAAAAAAGGGGTAGCTACTTTAATATCAAGTACTCTTAATTATGAACATATTTCAGAGACTAGAGACAAAGAAGGACGGTTTGTAAAAATCACAGGAAGAATAGAAGGTACAGAAATAACATTGCTGAATGTTTATGCTCCTCCAGGTAGTGAATGGTCATTTTATAGACACATTTTTGACCTAATGGTCAGTTCTCGAGGGGTAGTAATTTGTGGAGGGGATTTTAATATTAGATTAAATCCTATATTAGATTCTTCAAGAATAGTTACTCAGAAAAAACCTCTGACTCGGAAAGTGAATTCATTGATGGAGGAGTTGGGAATTATAGATGTTTGGAGGGAATTACACCCTACTAGTAAAGATTATACATATTACTCTTTCCCTCATTCAGCCTATTCAAGGATAGACTATTTCTTTATCTTTAATACAGATAGACTCAGGATAAAAAACTGTAATATTGCAACAATTGATCTGTCGGATCATAGCCCAGTCTCTATGTCTCTAATCCTGGAAAGGAAAATGAGGAAAGCACTATGGAGGCTAAACTCACATATACTCAATAACCCGAAAGTAATGGAGAGATTAAGGGGAGAAAACAAAGAATATCTAGACCTTAATGACACGGGAAAAACATCACCAGTGATATTATGGGATACATTGAAAGCTGTACTGAGAGGGAAAATTATTTCCATTACTACTCACATGAAAAAAATCAATGCACAAAAATTAGCAGACCTTCAAGGAAAATTAAAACAACTTCAAGTTGTAGATAGCAACAAAAGTAATTCAAATCGAAAACAGGAAATTAGGAAATTGCAAAGTGAAATTGATGATATTTATACGTTGGAAACGCAAAGAAATTTTCTTTACCTGAGACAAAAGAATTATGAAGTAGGAGGTAAATCAGCTAGATTATTAGCATATAAATTACGAAAACAACAAGCAGACAATACAATTCATAAAATAAAGAATCCAAAGACAAAGCTTGCAGAGAGTACAATAGGGAAAATTCAAGAGAGTTTTGAAACATATTATCGAGAGCTGTACTCTCAACCCCGGGCCCCCAATGAGCCATATATAGACAGTGTATTGAATTTTTTAGATATACCTAAACTTACAGATTTACAAAATGAAAGTTTATTAGAACCAGTAACTGTCAAAGAACTGAACGTGGCCATCTCTAGGTTAAAGGCTGGAAAGTCCCCGGGTTCTGATGGGTTTACCTCAGAGTGGTACAAGTCCCTGAAGACACAGTTAGCCCCATTACTACTTAACACCTTTAATTGGATCTTGCAGAGAGGAGAAACTCCACCTTCCTGGAGAGAAGCGATTATTTCAGTTATTCCTAAAGAGGGTAAAGATAAACTAGAATGTGGCAATTATCGGCCAATTAATGTTCTTAATTTAGATTACAAACTATTTACATCTATATTAGTGTGCAGATTGGAAAAGCTTTTACCTGGCCTAATCCATTTAGACCAGACTGGATTTACTCAACAAAGACAAACACAGGACAATATAAGGAGAACTCTGCACACATTAGAACAGGTTAATAAGAACGAGACAGAGACAATGGTAGTAGGATTGGACACCGAGAAAGCTTTTGATTTGGTTAGTTGGGCATTCCTATACAGAGTGTTAGGAAGATTCGGCTTTCAAGAAAGGTTTATTAAAGTAATTCAGACTCTATATGACAGCCCTACAGCCCGAATTAAGATAAATGGGGACCTCTCTGACTCCTTCATTTTAGAGAGAGGCACTAGACAGGGATGCCCAATTTCTCCTCTCCTTTTTGCGCTATATATTGAACCACTTGCCCAACTAATAAGACAGAGCGAACTCGTAAAAGGTATCAAGGTGGCAGGGATTGAACAGAAAGTGGCGTTATTCGCAGATGATGTTTTGGTCTATCTGAGTGAACCAGAAAAATCATTTATAGGATTGTTTACACTGTTGGATGACTTTGGGAAAATATCAGGTTATAAAATAAATGTAAAGAAAACGCAGGTTATGTCCCTAAATTATACACCATCCAAAAAATTGCAGGATACATACGATCTTAAGTGGGAAGCTAAATCATTAAAATATTTAGGAATAACCCTGCCGAAGGATCTTTCAACACTGTCACAGGTAAATTATGGGCCATTAATCTCAGGGATAAAAGCAGATATGCATAGATGGAATCTTATCCCCTTTTTAAGTTTAAATTCAAGGATAAATACTATAAAAATGAATATTCTTCCTCGGTTATTGTATCTTTTCCGTACTTTACTGGTGGAGGTGGATGATAATCAATTCAGGGAATGGGACAAATGGATTTCCCGCTTCATTTGGCAAGGACGGAAACCTAGAATTCGATATAACACCTTACAGTTAGGGAAGGAAGGAGGAGGTATGGTTCTTCCTTGCCTGAGAAATTATTTTTATGCCTCACAGATAACCCCTCTGTTATATTGGTGTAATAGGGAATATAAGGCTAGATGGAAGGAAATAGAATTTGGATTAGTTGACAGTTTACCTCTTCAGGCCTCAATAGCTGACAAAGGATTGATGGTCCAGTTGGAAAAATTTAATAATGCTTGGATAAATCTTACATTAAAAGTATGGCAGAAGGTGGTTAATTCATGTGGAATTAATAACATGTTAAAACTCTTTAGATGGTGTGCATATGATACCGAATTCCTTCCCAACAGAGGAGATAAAAGATTTGAGCTATGGATAAAGAAAGGTCTTACAACCTACCTCTCATTTATAGATATAAGAGTATTACAAAGTTTCCAAATCCTGCAGGACAAACATGGCCTAGAACATAATGACTTTTTTAGGTACCTTCAAATACGAAACTATGTTAACCAGAGTTGTAGATATACAGACCTATCAAAAGTAGAATTAGAATTTTTCAAGATTCTGAATTCGGCTTGCAGTTCAATACCTAGTAAATCAGTTTCTCGCCTATATAATGCACTCTCCCATGCTAAAAATGTAAATACACTGTACATTAAAGAGAAGTGGGAGAAAGAAGCGGGGTTGGTACTTTCAGAGGAGGCTTGGGGGAAAATCTGCAGCTTTCAATGGTCCTCGACTAATTCTTTGACTTGGAGAGAACATTGTTGGAAAAACATTATAAGATACTTCAAGACCCCATATCAGGAAAAATATAAAGATACAAATGTGATGTGTTGGAGAAGGTGCGGCTCCAAGGAAGTGAATCATTTTCATATTTTCTGGGATTGCCCTAAATTAAGTCTATTTTGGGAAGGTATTCATAGAATATTAGTTAAGGTACTTAGGTCCCAGATACCTCTGAACTTTGAGACGCTCTATTTGGGGCATGTATTGTTCCTTGAACAGAAGGAAGATATAAAGTTGCTGCAGGCCCTCTTAGCGGCAAGTAAGAAATCAATCACTAGAAAATGGCTAAATTCAATACCACCTACATTAGAAGATTGGTACGAAATTATCTTGGAAATATTTAAAATGGAAAAGTTGACTTACTCCCTGAGAACTCAAAAAGAAACATTTTATCAAATCTGGAATAAATGGATTGAATATATAACCCCAATGCGAGCAGACTTTAGATGCCTCTCCTAATGATTTATATTGCTCTTCTCATCAACACAGTAATATTGCTAACGTAAGCACACCTAGTCTAAATGTTTGTTGTTTTTTTTTGGAAAATAGAGAATTAACACAAGTAAAGGGAAAGATTTGGGAAAGGGATAAAAAAAAATGAAAAAATTAAGTAAATAAGTACATAGGGATTGGATAATTATGTCTGCGGGCAGGAACAAGCATGAACAAATTGGGGTATAAACACCTACAATGGTTGGTATATAGACTTGTATGCAACATTTTGGACCAGTGGAAATGGTCCAGAAGGGTTGTATGGAAAATATTATTACCATTTTTCTTAACAACTAATTTCATTACTTAGCCTAATAGATTAGATTTACCACAGTACATAATTATCTATTTAAATGTTTATTTTCCTTTTATATCATCTCAATGTGTACTTAAGAATGTATAAATAATTGTAGTTTTATACATATAAAAAAATGGAAAAGGTTATATGTGTGAAAAAAGTACATGATAATTGTGAATTCCTTATCCAAATAAAAATAAAATTTAAAAAAAACTCTGAAGACAGCTTCTACTTTGGCTGTTTTTGAGAAGGTGCTTAACTCACTGCATATCTTTGTACATAGGCACTATGAAGGCAGTAGAATGAAAAGATAAGTCATCTTCTAAGATACATGACCTATGTCTGAACGACCATAAAGTCAACTTCTAATCCAGCATAAAGCTAAGGCTGCCTCAGCAGATGCAAAGTCGTATGAAGCAGAAGATGACTTACGCATAGTGAGTCATATAACCAGAATCAGTCATGCTTTGCCATCACAACAGCCAATTCAGCTTACTAAAAAATATGTCCGAACGCATCTTGGATAGAAAGAAGATGGTGCACTGGTTGTATGAGAAGAAGCTATCCACACCACACAGCCAACTTGCCTTTCACACTGTCCAGGTATTGATGGTCAAGGTCTACAGCAGCAAATACCCACAACACCTCATCTACAGTTCCATCACAGCAAAGACTTCAGTCAAAAGTTACTATGGATGCCAATTCCATCTGCACAGACATGGATAGTCTGAACTTTCATCCATCCCAGAACTCACATTTGGCAAACCAGTCTCTGCAATGCTCTCAAGCAGGAGCTGCAGGAGCATTAGATTTGGTTTGGTGTCTGGCTCGTCGAGACTTAGTCACAGCAGGGACTAAAAGTGTTTGCCAACCAGTCTGCCAGTTATCAAGCTTTCACAATGCCTTAGAAGGACTAATTCTCAAACCTAGCAAAGAGCTAGACCTTCTCTGTACGTGGCTTTATGGGGAGTCACTTCAAGAAGGATTAGAGCAGTTCTGATTAATAATCCAGCTACTGGTTTACAAATGTTCTGGCAGAGGCTGGACAAATGCTATGGCTCTCCAGAGGCAACTGAAGAATCTCTCCTCAGAAGACTAGGTAATTTTTTAAAGCTCTCACACAAAGAATTGTGCAAGTTACTGGAGCTTGCAGATCTGTTGTCAGAATTGCAAGCCACAGAAAACGTGGGTTACCTCTAGCCTCTGTACAAGGACTGAGTTTCTTGGGCACAACAAAAGGAATAAACCCTACAGTGGAGGAACTACTGAACAATATCCAAGAGCAGTGTATAACTGAAGGTTTCAAGTATAAAATGAAATATCGTGCCCTCTATCTGTCAATTCCATTCTTTGTGGAATTTATCTGCCGTCACACAGAGATATGAAATGACTCTAATTCTGTTCTCTCAACTTCCGGCGACACCTCATCCAAAGAGAGGTCTCCAGCAAAAGCATGGTAAACCAAAACCTTTAACAAAACTGAAGTAGAAAACTCAGTAAAGAACCACAATAGAAAATGCCCTGTTCACAAGAAACCTCACCCTTTAAGAAAATGCAGAGGATTCAGAGAAAAAAAACACCTGCAGACCAGAAACACTTTCTAAAAGAACACACAATGTGTTTCAAATGTTGTGCTTCAAAAGCACACCAAGTAAAATCCTAACTCCTGAAGCTGCACGTGGTTATTCACATCCTAAGGACATAGCTGACAAGACATCCTTTACCTTTCCCACCCACTTGGCTTCAACTATCACCTTCTAGCTTGTACTCCAGCATCTGAAGAATCTCCTGTGTCTATCATACACTGCACTGAGTATAGTAGTGACCAGCACAAAGCAGCAGTTTATTCAGGGCCTGCACCTTGGGCTACTGCTGGCTCCAGCACATGCACAGCAGAGAATGGTGAGGAGCCAGCTGAGCACCCGCCAGATGTAGCTACTTCCTGGTGCACAGAAGTATGCCGGAAAGACTTCTTAGGCAAACCCTGCACTAAAATACGTCCAGTCAACATCTACCCGAAAGGATATCTCAGCAAAAAATAAAGCCATATGTGATTTTGGATGATCAGAGCAATGTGCCTTTGGCAAAATCAACATTCTTTGACATATTCAGTATTCAAAATTCAGGTTCCCCCTACACCCTAAAGACATGTTCTGGAACATTGTAATTGCCAGATGAAGAGCTAATGGATTTGTCATGGAGTCAACAGGAGCGGAGGTCTAATTAACCTTGTCAACCCTCATTGAATGCGACCATATTCCCAACAACAGGGATTAAATCCTAACTTCTGAAGTTGCACGCAGTTATTTACATCTTAAGGACATAGCTCCCAAGATTCCCCCACTTGACTCTTCTGTTGAGATTCTACTGGTGTTTGGCAGAGACACCATCTGTCCACAAAAGGTATCTAAACAGCGCAATGGTCGGCTCAATGCACCTTAGGCCCAATAACCCGACCTGGGATAGGTCATAGTGGGTGAAGTCTGTCTTGTTGGTGCTCATCTGCCCACTGTCAGCATATTTAAGACTAATGTCCTGGAGAATTGGCGCCCAAGTCATTTCAGACCCTGTGAGAGTAGTATCTATGTGAACGAGAAGACTGTCGGTAAACAAAGCTGGCCCCCTATCATACATAAATCTGCTCAAATAGGTTAAAGCAAGCTTGTCTTCTTTCATTCAGAAGATGATCATAAGCTGGCGCCTTTCATCGAAGATGAGGTCTTCTTTCAAATCATGAACAAAGAGTTTAGCAAAGACGAGTCAAACGGTTGGGTAGCTCCCTTTCCTTTTCACTCGCTACGGCAACTCCTATCAAATTATAGGGAGCACACTCTCACTGACTCATGACCCTCGGTCACACATTCAGAAGGAAACAAGATATGAAAAATTATTATGCAGAGTTCATGGAGAAACTTTTCAGGAACAATCTTAGTGCCTCCACCAGATTCTAACAAAAAAAACTGGTATTTGCCCAAATTAGATGTTTACTACCCACAGAAAACTCCACAAATATGAATTGTCTTTGATTCAAATGTGGTGTTCAAAGGCATATCTCTGAACAATGTGTTGTTGTGGATTCTAGACCTCAGCAACAGCCTGCTTGGGTCTTCACGCGCTTACGAACTGAATCCATTGTATTGATTAAACAAATGTTCCAGTTTCACATTCAGAGAGGATCATCAAGACTACCTCATATTCTTGTGGTTTTGAGACCGACTAGACAACGAGATTCTGGAGTACCACATGAGGGCTCGTGTATTTGGTAACTTCCCCTCACCAGTAGTAGTAATCTATGGCTTTAAGAGGACAGCTATCGAGGGAGAGAATGAATTTGGGGCTGATGCACAGAAGTGCATAAGAAAGGCGTTTCTATGTTGATGATGGCCTGAATTCATTTTCTAGTGCAGAATGAGCAGTCAGAATGCTGAAAGCAGTACAAGGTATGTTGATGCAGTCTAATCTCAGACTGTATAAGACTGCACCCAACAGTGTGGAGGTCATGCAACATTTCCCAGCTGAAGGTCTGGCCAAAGATCTACAGAATCTTGATCTTGGACAGGACCTTCATCTTATGCTCTGCAGTCTGGGCCTTGGGTGGGAGCTCATTACTAACACCCTTACTTTCCAGGTCACTGATACGGAAAGATCCTTTATGTGTTGTGGCATGCTATCAACAATTAACAGCCTATTTGATCCTCTTGGATATGTTGCTCCAGTCAGTGTCCAGAGACCTTTCATGTTAAGAGAGTTGACCTTGGACATTTGTGGATGGGATGTTCTACTCCCTAACGAGAAACATAAGCAGTGACAGCAATGGTATTCTTCCCGTCAGGATCTTAAAGGTTTGTAGATTCCAAAAACCTGCACAACAATTCTTCTATCTACAGCTCAAAACAAAAAGGTCTGCATCTTCCAGGGTGCACCAACTACAGCTAATACTGCTGAAGTAACAGATGCTGCTGAGTATCGTGAAGTTGGATTCAAGACAAAGCGTGCTCCCAAACCATAACAAGGCTTGAACTTGGTGCTGCCGCTCTAGCAGTTGAAATGGTAGTGAAGATAACTGAAGAGCTGGACAGAGAGGCAGATGATAACAAGTTTTTTTACTGAAAACAAAATTGTTCTTGATTGTTCATTATATATAATGAAACAAGGAGATTCTATGTTTATGTGCATAATGGGATCCAATGTATAAAGCAACCAACGAAGAAGAGCCAATGGAACCACATTCCTACTGATCGCAACCTGGCTGATCATGCCACAAGAGGGCTCTAAGCTAATCAATCCACCTTCTCCACATGGCTGACTGGCAAAGCATTTCTTGTTGATCCCCACCAGGAACATTATCAAGGTTGGTCTTTTTGAAGTGAGAATGGCTAAAGGCAATGTAATAAGACCATTCTCTGAGACTATCCTTCTTTTGCCCAAAGACTTAATAACCCGGATCTGGGCCGTACCCTCCAAATATCCGGACCTGCCTCTCGGTTTTTTTGCACGACCTTACTTTCCATTTTTCTATTTTCTATTTATGATTTATAATTTAAATTTTTAATATTTACTATCTATTTGTAATCCAGGGAGCGGGAAGCGCAAAATCAAATATTGCTGTGATGATTGTATGTTCTAGTATCAATTGTTTGGCGACAATAAAGTATAAAGTAAAGTAAATTAGCATTTGAGTTTTAGTTTTAGAAGTTAAGTTTAACATTCTATGGATGCCATGCAGGGAGTGTTCTGGCCTCTAGAGGTGCAATTTGTTTTGTATGCAAATACTTTACTCTATTGTCGCCAAACAATTGATACTAGAGCGTACAATTATCACAGCGATATTTGATTCTGCGCTTCACACTCACTGGTGTACAAATCGATAGTAAATATTAAAAATTTAAATTATAAATCATAAATAGAAAATAGAAAAGGGAAAGTAAGGTAGTGCAAAAAAACCGAGAGGCAGGTCCGGATATTTGGAGGGTATGGCCCAGATTCGGGTCAGGATCTGTTCAGCAGTCTTATCACAATTGGAAAGAAGCTGTTCCCAAATCTGGCCGTACGAGTCTTCAAGCTCCTGAGCCTTCTCCCGGAGGGAAGAGGGATGAAAGACGAAAAGTGTGTTGGCTGGGTGGGTCGTGTCCTTGATTATCCTGGCAGCACTGCTCTGACAGCGTGCGGCGTAAAGTGAGTCCAAGGATGGAAGATTGGTTTGTGTGATGTGCTGGGCTGTGTTCACGAACTTCTGTAGCTTCTTCATTTTGAATGAACATCACTTTCTGTATGAAAGCTGTTTTTTAACATCATTTCCTGTGTAGGGTAATTTGGATTAAGTTTGAAGCACATGGTGGAAAGACATTCATCTCCGTCCTCTCTTTATTTGCCCTTGAAACAGCAATATCTGTGAGTCTTAAGTTTTTGTTAATATTGGTAAATATTTAGTAGATATATTTTTAAGGAAGTATTATGGTTGTTGTTTATCATTAAGTTGGCATTGTACCACAAGTTTACTCATTCACTCAGCAGAGTTATGGGGTGTTGTATTTGTGCATTACCTTGGATAACACTGTGAGAATAGTTAACAGCATTGGAATATCCAGTCACACGACAATCCTGTATTAAATTTAATAAGCATTTTTCTTAACTTTCTGTAGTTTCACAAGTAAGATCTCATTTAAAAATCCTGAAGAAAGCTTCTATCTTGGTTGAATTTTGAGGTTTTTAACTGGGCAGTAGACCCAGAGTTACAAAAGGTGAGTGTACTGCAGGGACGAGTGTGCATGGTGACTATGAAAAGAGGGCTGGTTCCAATGCAATCAAGCCTATTGATTTCAATATGGACAGGCGAGCATAACAGCTGTTTGAATTTCCAACTTGTGTTTAGCACTAGCAATTGAGTATCTTTCAAGTCCTTTATAATTGTGATACAATCACTATAATGGCATAAAAGAGATGATAAGTGGGCAGGAAATGCAAACTACTGAATTGGAAGGCTTTAAGCACATGAACTGATAAATATCACAAATAGATTAATATTCTCCAGATATCTGCATCTGACAATACTGGAGCAAAATTACAGTCACCAGCAAAATGTAAGTAATAATTCTTTCTATGCTCCTCCATATTTATATAGAAAAACTACATATTTTGCTTCTACTGAAAAACTCTACAATAAATTTACACATCCCTAAAATGTTTGCTTGTTTTTCATTATTCAAACACTTCCTTGTACTTAACAATGATATACTGAATATGAAGGGATTGTTATTTAAGTCAAAACTTAGTAATCAATTGAGAAAATAATCACGTAGAAAATCACAGCCTAGATTGTTAGGTTATGAGCAAGAAATGAAGTCACCACTCTTCAGCCCTCCCCAAACCCTTCCCCCAAACTCCTGGTACATTTTAGTGTTTTCTCCATGTTTGACACTGCCAGAACAGTCACAATAGCTTTGTGATCCGTTTTTTCTGATGTCTCCTGCTATATTATTAAAGAATAGGAGCCTTAAAGAAATAGGAGCAGGGGAAGGGTACTTGATCCTTCAAATTACTCCACCATTCATCAAAATTATGGCAGATTTACCCCAGTCAATTTTTCTGCACAATCATCATAACCCTTGATTTCCTTAACACCCAAAAACCTATTTTTCTCTGTTTTGCATGAACTCAATGACTGAGTCTCCACAGCCCTCCGGGATAGAGAATTCCAAAGACTCACTATTCTGCGAAAGGCACAGATTCTCCTCTGAAGTTTAATCTGGACAAGTATGAGGTGTTGCGCTTTGTGAGGTCAAATGCACAAGAAGAGTATACAGTAAATGACAGGACCCTTATGAGCATTGATGTACAAAGGAATCTTGGGATACAAATCCACAGCTTTCTGAAAGTGGCCACACATGCAGATATGGTGGTAAAGGCAGGATTGGGTATACTTGCCTTTATTGACTGGGGCATTGAATAAAAGAGTTGGTAAGTTATGTTGCAGCAGCACAAAACTTTGGTCAGGCATGTTATGTACAGTACTGGTTGTTGAATTTCAAGAATATTAGTAAGGCTTTGGAGAGGGTGTAAAAGAGGTTCACCAGGATATTGTCTGGATTCGAGAGTATTAGTTATAAGAAAGGGATAGAGAAAGGTGGATCATTTTCTAGGGAGCGTCAGAGGCTGAGGGCAGACCTAACGGGTTTGTAAAAATATGACAGGGAAGATAGCGTAGAGAGTCAAGAGTCCTTTTCCCCAGGATGGAAAGACCAAACACTACAGGGTATAGATTTATGATGAGGGTGAAAATTTACAGGAGATTTTTGTGGGTGAGATATTTTTAAAGAAAAGGAGTAGAACGCCTGGAACCCACTACCAGGGGAGGTGGTAGAAACATATATGACATCAGTGTTTAAGAGGGATTCAGGCAGGCATATGAACATGCATGCAATGGATTGACAAAGACCAAGTGCCGGCAGAGAGGATTAGTATATATTGGCATGACATTCAGAACAGAAATGGTGTGTCGATGGGCCTTTCCTGTGCTGCAATATTCAATATTCCTCATTATAATCCCACTGCTTATTCTTAAACTGTGAGCCCTGGTCAAGCACACTTTAGCCTTGGGAAGAAATGCTGGAAATAAATGCAAATGAACCATTTATGTTTGTAAGAAATCAAATATGCTGAATGACGTAAAAAGCTTGAATTTTGAAATAATTATCTTTTACTTAAACATTCAAAACAATATGCATGTCTACTCTTCACTGAACCAAATACTTGAGAAATTCTTCAACATAAGCAAAATCTTTTGGCAGAGTAGAAGAAATGTTTTTCAGTTGCAATTTTACCTTTCTTAGCCAAGTATTAAACTTATGCTGATAGTTAGAATATAAGCACAAGGAGATAATGCTGAGACTTTATAAGATGCTAGTCATACCACACTTGGAATATTGTCAATATTTTTGGGCCCCTTATCTCAGAAAAGATATGCTATCATTGGAGACAGCCCAGAGGAGGTTCACGAGGACGATTCTGGGAATGGAGGAGTTAACATATTAGGAACATTTGCAGCTTTGTGTCTGTACTCACTGGAATTTAAAAGAGTGCGTGGGGAACTCATGGAAACCTACCAAATGTTGAAAGGAGTAGATAAGGTGAATGTGGAGAAAATGTTTCCTCTGGTGCGTGTATCCAGAACTAGAAGGCACAGCCTCAAAATTGAGGGGCGACTTTTTAGTAAAGAAGTAAGGAGGAACTTTTTTTTTGCCAAAGAGTAGTGAATCTGTGGAATGGTCTGCCACAGACTGTGGTGCAGCCAAGCCCATGAGAATATTCAAAGTAGAAGTTGATAGATTCCTGATTGGTTGTGGCATCAAAGGATATGGCGAGAGAGCAGGTGTATTGGGTTGAATGGCATCATGCAATAAACCATGAAATGAACAATATGGTATTATCATGAGCAAGGTAGCAACTTTAAAAGTTAATGAAGAAGCTTCAATTGTTAATAAAATGTAATTCTCCCTATGTTAAAGGGGTGAAAAAATTACAAGACCAATAATTGCATCGATTTAATTTTAAAATATTATTCAGATTGTAAACTCAGATAGCACATCTAACTTGATATAAAGTGTGAAGTAATAATGACTTCTTGATCATGTGCTGAAATGAAGAGAAACCGTAAACTTCACTAGAGGCAACAGCCTGGAATAATTTGTTGTGCATGCCTCTAAATACGAAACAGCACACAATTACTTGTAAATAGTCAATGAGAACTGAACAATTTTAAGATCACACTAGAGCCTAGAAAGGTCAATTCAAATCACAATCAAGAACTTGCAGAGGCATAAAGCCAGTGGCAACAATTATCACCTACTTGTGTGAGTTAGTTGTAAATTGTTAAGAAATGATGCTCCTCTCAGAAGGGCAGTAAGTTTTCCTAGCAGCCCTAAACTTTGTGAATCAACACCTAATTGTTCACAGGTTAAAGGTATGTCTCGAGGCATACATTGAGTATGTAAACAACATATAGATTGATTTAAAAGGATAGAATGGATTTAAAAAGTGTGATTCCATTTGAAAACATTTTAACAGCATTTCAGAAACATTAACTATTTTTGGATATGGATTAAGCAACAGGATTAACAAAATGTAATGTAAATTCAAGGTTTAAATTTGAACCTGGTAGAATATTCTGGAGAAGCAGCTGAAACCTGTTTAGACTTTTGAAGAGTAAGTAACATGATAGCTGCTAAGATGTGGCAATGCTGTAAATAGATGTGAGGAGGCCTTCCATTTGTGGCATCTCATACGACCAATCCCCGTACTGCTCTGGCTATGCCTGCCTGAAGGGAAGGCAATAGGGGGTTCAGTTTCCTGCTGCAGTTGACGCGTGATATCACCTAATGCAGCAGTCCCCAACCACCGGGCCGCAAAGCATGTGCTACTGAGCTGCGAGGAAATGATATGATTTGGCGATAGGAGTCAGCTGCACCTTTCCTCATTCCCTGTCACACACTGTTGAGCTTGAACGCATGCGAGGTCATTACCCACGCGTCATCCATGTCACCGCAGGAAGGAGATCAACTCCTCGAGCTTGCAAATGACGGCGGGCTGAAAAGTATGTTTGACATAACATCTCTGCCAGCATTCTGGATCAAAGTCAAGGCTAAATATCCTGAGATAGCCATGAAAGCACTGAAAACGTTGCTTTCATTTCCAACATTTTTCTGCGAAGCGGAGTTTTCTGCAATGAATGCAACGAAAACTAAATTGCGGAATAGACTGGACATAAGGAACCTCCTTCAAGTATCGCTGTCTCCCATCACCCCTCGGTGGGATCGTCTTATTGCAGGAAAACAAGCCCAGGGCTCCCACTGATTCAGCGATATTGGTGTGTTGCAATGATTTTATATGTTCATACGGGGAAAATATGTACTGTGTGTTTAATATCCAAACATACTTAAAATGTTATGATGCTATTGACTTATAAGTGACCTATATAACCATAAAACAATTACAGCACGGAAACAGGTGATCTCTGCCCTTCTAGTCCTTGCCGAATGCTACTCTCACCTAGTCCCACCGACCTGCACTCAGCCCATAAGCCTTCATTCCTTTCCTGTCCATATACCTATCCAACTTTTCTTTAAATGATAATATCGAACCTGCCTCTACCACTTTTACTGGAAGTCCGTTCAACACTTACTTCAAGCTCCCCTGTCCTCCCCTGATAATTGACTTATCACTATATTCATGCGAGGAAAATGTGCGCTGTGTGTTTAATATTAAATTCATTAGATAAACCCTTATAGAAATGAAATTGAGTGTATTAGCCACTTATCACCTATATTCCGGTTGTGATTAACAGCCCCCCCCAGCCCCGGACAGAATCGCCAAAAACGATTTGCAGAGAAAAAAAATCGACAGGTACACGCATGTGCACTGGTGCCCGCGCAAGGCTTCATGGTCATTATAGTCTTTCTCTGGGTAAGCCGGTCCGCAGTGTAAAAAAGGTTGGGGACCCCTGACCTAATGTACGAGCTCTGTGATGCAACTTTCCTGTGCTTGCAATAAATAATATAAACTTGCTCCTAGCTCTCTTCAGAACCCTTCAAAACAGGGAAAGCCAATTAACAGGTGATAGTGGCCTAAAGTCTAGTAAGTGTACATTGTCATTCAGGCCTTAGTGGATGATGATAAAATTGCTTGCCTCTAACACAGTACCATGCTGCTTAGGGGGCTTCCATACAATCAGCCAGCATAAATAATAATGCCTTTCTACAATTTTTCCTGACTATGAAGATTTGTTTTACACTAATTAGCAAAATGAGTGATGAGCACCTCCATTCACTTGGGCATTTTCTATCACTTAAGTAACCTGACCCTGCTGGTGTCTCCTCAATAATCTTCTTCCTTTACTTCATATAACCTGAATTAATTGAGTTTTCCATTTGGAAATCTGTAAGAGTCTGTCATGATGGCTGGCAGCAAAGAAAAAAAGTTCAAAAATAACTGTTCAGATGATTATGAAAATCTAAATGCTTAAATCTCTCAGTTTTTTCCTCTTTACTTTCAACCTTGTTAGTGCAGTGCATACCTACCCAGATGTCTACTTTAAAGAATGAAAATCAGAAGGATTGGTCACAATTTGATCACAAGAATATGATACATTACATTTCCTAAGTAACATGCGTTCCCACCCTCTGCCTGTGTATAATGCAATTATGAACAAAAATTGTGTATATGTCTCTGTATTCACGTCAATTGACATGGTAAAATTTAAGGCCTAAAACAGAGAAACATTCACCTTAGTAATTCTAATCAAGCTGGCATCTTCCTTTTAATGCCATTAAATTAATGACAACATTTCCATATTCAATCAATGAGCTTCTATTAAATCCTATTCCATGATCGAGATCAGCAGCAGTTTGCACATGCAGGCTGTAAAGAACCTCCCCTGTCATTCTGTATGCAGCTGGGAATTTTAATATAATTAGCTTGTTGGATTGTTTTAATGAATTGTGAAAATCATTAATTTTTTTATATGCAGCATGTTCATGATCAGTATCAGGAAATAAAACATTTATGGTGCCCAGATAAAAGCACATTGTCATATTGAGCTTTGTTTTCTTAATTCAAATATTGCAAAACTCCTTTAAAAAATAACAGGCAGAGGAAACATCTTTGCAGCCTTCACCTAATTTAAGAAAAACTAATTATAGGGAATTTATTCTCCACCTTTTCAGATCACAGCTTTTTATTTTGTTTGGGCTTTCACTAGAAGAGAAAAATGAAATAATTTTAACTAATTTATGAAGGACCTTATTCAGATCCTATCTACACCAATTCACAGGTCACAAGCAGGACTAATGAAAGCCATTTGTTTGGTTTTGGTTTCCTTTTCTCCTAATAAAATACGGCTCTGTGATTTAGTTGCACAATTTGGAAGGCCAAGCCTGTTACTCCTGTTCTGCTGAATCAGCACTGGAAGATTCCTTACATTAATTCGCACTGTCTCCAACTCAGAAGATACATTTGTCTTCTATTTGCAACTGACAAGCAATAATTTAAGCACTCGTGTATACATGCAGATTCAAATATTGTCTGATTCTTGACTACTGCAACAGATTTTGCTATGAATGGTAAGCAACTAATAATTACTCAATATATTTTGAAGAGTTGAATTAATAGGCAATTAGAAATGTTGCTGGTAGATTTCAAACAGAAATTAATTACCGAAACGTCGATTGTACCTCTTCCTAGAGATGCTGCCTGGCCTGCTGCGTTCACCAGCCACTTTGATGTGTGTTGCTTAATTATTTTAAGTTTATTTATTTGAAAAAGTATTAATTTGGTTTCTAACTTCTGCCCTATTTTTATTTGTTCACTGAATGCCAATATTGACTGTCAGGCAGCATTTATTTTTCATTTGCAAATTAAATTGGGAATGTGATGAGGAGGTCCTTTCTTGTATTGCTGCATTTTACGTGGTGAAGGTACACAAGTTTATTTGGCAGAGAGTTCCATGATTTTGACTGTAATGATGAAATGATGGCAATATATACTCAGTGGTCTCCTGTACTTAATCAAGTGGCCACTAAATGTATGTTTGTGGTCTTAGCTCTTCCACTTCAAGGTTTGATATATGTGCCTTTCTGCACACCACTGTTGTAATGTGTGGTTATTTGAGTTTCTGTTGCCTTCCTGTCAGCTTGAAACAATCTGGCCATTCTCTTCCGACCTCTCTCTTTAACAAGGCATTGTTGCCCACAGAACTGCTGCTCACTGAAGTCTTTTTTGTTTTTCGCATCTTGCTCTGTAAACTCTAGAGATTGTTGAGTATGAAAATCCCAGGAGATACACCATTCCTGAGATACTCAAGCCACCTCATCTGGCACCAACAATCATTCCACTGTTAAAGTTATTTAGACTACATTTCTTCCACATTTTGATTTTTAGTCTGAACAACAACTCAACCTTTTAACCATGTCTGCATGTTTTGTGTATTGAGTTGCTGCTACATGATTGGTTGATTAGATATTTGCATTAATGGGCAGATACACCTAATAAAGTGGCCACAGAGTGTATTTGAAATATAATGC
The DNA here is from genome assembly GCF_963921235.1 of Mobula hypostoma. Lineage (NCBI taxonomy): Eukaryota > Metazoa > Chordata > Chondrichthyes > Myliobatiformes > Myliobatidae > Mobula > Mobula hypostoma. Next base: position 62,646,641 of record NC_086103.1, on the reverse strand, counting down.
CAATACGGTACTTTACAGTGATGGCGTTCTTGTTTATCTGTTTGTCCTCCTATGTGCTAGCGATTACAAGTGTGTGAGGCACTGTGATGGAAATTTCCCTAAAATTTGAGTTTGTGTAGAAAAATAACCTCCCTCATAAAGTGAGAATATTTATATGAAGCAAAATTATTATCAGGAGATTGAAGGACATCACAACATATAAAATATGTGCATGAGTAGTCCATTAGGTTCCGTGAACTCGCTCTGCCATTCAACGATATCACAGCTCAGATCTTCAACTTCCTGCCCTATCACAATAATCCTTGACTCCTCAAATTCAGAAATCTATCAATTTCTGTTTTGAACACAATCACTGACAGAACCATCACATTTTTCTGGGGTACAGAATTCCAAAGATTTTTGACTTTTGAGTAAATAAATTTCTCATTTCAATTATAAATTGCCCCACCTCTTACTTCGATGCCTTCCAGAATCCTTCACCAGGGGAAACATCCAACAGCAGGCAATTTGTTGTTTTCCAATTTACATTATGATAAAATCAAGATGAACCCCTCGGATTAATTCTAAATATCCCGTAAAACATTGCTGAAATAACAGTTGTATCCGGAAGACCAGAATTTTGCTCTGAACTCACCATGATTTTCATAATCCCATAACCACACCATTTCAACAACATTTTCATACAAACTATTCTACCAGACTATAGAAGTGCAAACATTTAGAAATGAGATATAAAGGATAATGAGATGTAATATTTCAAAGTAAATCTGCAATAATGAATGTAATTCATGACACCACACAATGTTGTTATTCCCTAGCAACGGTGTTGCTACAGAATGCCAACTGTGAAAATGCATTTAAATCACTGATGCAGACAAGTGCAAAAATTAAACAATTCCTGTAGCAATTTCAGAGGCATTTAAGTCCAATTTTATTCCATCAAACTGTTCTATGTTTCTCATGTAGTAGTAGCTGTACTACTACATGAGAAACATTGTACCCCTTCCAAGTGATGAGCTCCAAATTGCAGAAAACAATGCTTCCTGAGGGTTTCTCTAAAAGTTTTAATTAAACTGACCCAGAATATTTGCTGGAAGCACCACCAAGTAGGTAGCACTCTGCTCTGCTAAATCTACGTCACTGGTTGCCTGAACACAGAAAATGCAGCCTTGATACGATATTTAATTTTGAGTAGATTACAATTCCACCTTGTCCTTGGCCAACCTCTGTGTATGCTGCTTCCAGGACTAGTTCCATCCCAGGACAGCAATATGAATGGGAATTACAGCCAGTCTTCACCTTCTCTTCCCTGAGAAGAGAAGCATTAGCTGCAGCATCACTATTGTTACCTAAGAAATGACCAGCTAACTGGACAGTACTGAAGAACAAATCTGTCATTATCGACAGAGTGCATTTATCAAACATATAACTGCAGGAGCTAATAGATGGATGGAATATAAAAGCTGTATTGCATTTCGCTAGTCTCCCTGCTGCATTAATCATAATATAGTACAGCTTTTCTTCAGTACACTACTGGAAAAGGAATTAGAGTTGACAGAATTATTTTATTGTAATGTTATGAACCCTGACTTTTTCTTTAAAACGAAGATCATACATACTTTGACTTTCTTACATTAGTAACGTTATCTCAGGAATTGTCCATATGCTCCTAACCCAGTAAGATTGGGGGAGATTTCAATGCAGTTTAATTAATTTCTTTGCAAACCATCTCCATAAAATATACATGAAGGTCAATACAACATCATCGAAAAATCCTACACTGTATTCCTGTGGTGGAAATGAGAATTCAGGACTTGCATTAGTTAATCTCATGGTTAAACATAGGGAGATTTATATATTTCACTGCACAACACTGGCTGTGTTCAAGAATGATAAAATGTATTTTAGTAGGGTATTTGCTTGAAAAACTTTAATTTAGCTAGCAGTATTTGGAAATCTCTTTTATACTGTCCTGAAATCATATTTGGAAGATTCTTTTCCTGTTCTTTTCACAAGACGTATGTGTGTGTCACTGTATTTAATACCTACCCTGAAATGTCTTTCAAGTGAATGAGTTGCTTTATTATTTCAAGCAGTAATGAGTCAACCATTACTGTAGTAAGTTTTATTGCAGTAAGTTTACTATCATGTAGTAGTCAGATTTAGGAATAATGAATTTTCTCACCACCATTAAAGATCCTAGTTTTATGCCAGAATTTATTTCAGGAACAATTTAAAATACTCAGACTGTATTGTAAAATTGAAATCATAGCACCATAAATCTAGTTCTCTCGAATGCTTATCCATAATGCAGTCAATATATCAATGTACGGTATGTTTCCATGTTTCGATGTATGTGACAAGTAAAGCTAACCTCTACCTTTATCTTTGACTCCCATATTATGGCCATTCTAGTTAAGGAAATTCACCCTCAGAGAATTCACAACTCACAACCCAAAATCAGAGATATAGAATAAAATTCACTCTTAGAGAATTTATGTGAGGAAAAAAATAAAGATAATAAAGACAAATCCGTTTTAACTATTTTAAAATTTTTTGCAACTTGCACTGTAATAGATTTTTTGTAGCACCATAGTTCATTTTGCTGTCCAGCAGATTTTTCCTTAAGAGTTTTCCATATTATTTAACTCCCTGATGTTTTAAAGAGGGCCAGCAATTTAAGTGAAAGTTGAAAACCTAAACAGAAGGATGTAAAGTGATAAACAGAGACACAAAACATGGCAGATAATGAAATCTTATAAGTAAGGGAGGTTGTAAGCTGAACCCATGGTTAGTGAATTCCTTATGTGACTTTATCAGCTTCCAGTCTTCAGTTTAATTTTTGCTCCTGATTAATACATCTGCATTTACCTATGTCTCCAAGTGCAGCTGTGGCCACTTAAGAGATTTGCTTTGGAAGCTGACAAGGCAGAACTGAAGAACTTATTAATGTTGCCAGCTAGGTCATCTGCTACCATGATTATGACACCTTTCCAAATATCCTTGATTATGAATAATTTCTTCCTTTGCTATTTGGACAAATGTAAGCTATCAGAATTCACCAGATAAACATTTGCTATTTATGGACTATGGTTTATTGACTGTCAGGAGAGGTAAAAAAAGAACTGGCCAGCTATTAATCATCTCTTTCACATGAATGTTTTATTGTGATTGGTAAACTGAAAAGAATTGTAGTACAGGTTTATGACAATACAAGTTGCATGTAAGCTATTTTAGGCCAATGGGGAATATGACTGATGTCTAATAGAAATTCAGATGATATGCGCACATGCTCTGTGGCCAAGTAGGCAGCCTCATAGCAAACAAACAGCTGTATTAATCCTGATTATCTAACAAGCATCCTTGTTGCAATAATGAAACAGATAGCCTCTTATTATCCCATGAACTTCCTGTCAGGTATAAGAATGCTTCTGCTCCTTTCGTCAGAATGGAAATTGAAAAGGGAGACAGTATTTTACATCAGTGTCAGGGAGACTTTGCATTTGCAATATGGAAACACTTACTGATTGTTTACAAATCACTCAAGGTCAAAGCCATTACTCAGTAGGGAATCATACTGGAATAATCAGAAACTACAGCTGTCAGATTCCATATCAGCCTTGTAAATATCAAACTTCAAAGTTCACATTAAACTTATTATTATAGTACATCTACCTGTATGTTGTAATATACAACCCTGAGATTCATTTTCTTGTAGGTATACTCAATAAATCTATAGAATAATAACCATAACAGAACCAATGAAAGACCACCCAGCTTGGCATCCAACCACAGTGCAGAAGACATCAAACTCAGCACATACAAAAAGAAAGAAAGAATAATAATAAATAAATAAATATAAAATAAATACCGAGAACATGAGATAAAGAGTCTATGAAAGTGAGTCAGCACAATAAATGAGATTGATGAGGCAAAAGATTAAACAGATTCTGTTTTATTTTGTGAACACATGTAAGGAGACTCCATCAAATCTCTGAGTGCTTCTAGTAACAGCAAAAATTTGGTATGCACAGGAGCACTGCGATTATTGCAGGTCAAACCAGAAGTTTCAATCTGACATTGTAACTTATAAACCAATCCAAGCTTCACTGATAAAGGCATTATTTAATACTGTGGCCACACTACCTTCTCCTTTATCAGTCCACAATAAAGTGGGCAGTGGTGAGATTCATGATGAAGAAACATTTCGGTGTATATGATGGAAGAAATTTTTAAAAAGGATTGTATAACTAAATTAACTCATAAACTGGCCTTCAGAGATTAGACTGATCAGATTGGTCTCCTTTAAGTTGGGCTGAAGCAAGGCACACGTACATTGACAAAAGTGATGAGCAGTATTCAGGGACCAAACAAGAGCAATATAATTTAGTGGGTAGTGATATCAAAACGTGCATGAATGCCATTGTGCAGATTTAGGTCTCCCTGTGCATAAACACGTCAGGCATAGAAGACTTGGAATCAGCTTGATATGTTGCAGGAATGATTAAATGAGTACCTAATTGCATTTAGTGAGAAGCAACTAAACTATTGTCTGAAATAAAGGAATTTCTATGTCAAGCCCTTTCCTGTTTCTATAACAGAATCTAATGCACAAACTTCCCAAACCAGTAGTGTGTCAAGTTACTCTCTCCATTGACAACAAAGTCTTTGAGTACCATGACAGTACACACGGGATGCGACATTCTGAACTCCTTCAATATCTCTCCAAATTTTTGAAAACCTGCTCTAAAAACATAATTCCTTCAAATCAAAGATGTAGCCATGGTTACTTGCATGGGTCCCAGCTATGCCTGCCTTTCTGTCAGCACGTGGAACAGTCCATGTTCCAAGCCTACACTGGTATCACTCCCCAACTCTCCCTACACTTCATTGACAACTGCATTAGTGCTGCTTCCTGCACCTATGCTGAGCTCATTGACTTTGCCTCCAACTTCCGCTCTACCCTCCAATTTACTTAGTCCATTTCTGACACCTCCCTCCAGTTTCTTGATCTCTCTATCGCTATCTCTGGAGACAGTCTACCTGCTGATATCTTTTATAAACCCACCAATTCTCATAGCTACCTGGACTATACCTCTTCCCATCCTGTCATTTGTAAAAATGCCATCACCTTCTCTCAATTCCTCCATCTTCACTGTATCTGTTCTCAGGATGAGGCTTTTCATTCCAGACGAAGGAGATGTCCACTTTCTTCAAAGGAAGGGGGAAAGGGGCTTTCCTCTACCATCAACGTTGCCTCCACCTGCATCTCTTCCATTTTGCGCATGTCTGCACTCATCCCATCTTCCCTCCACCACATCACGGATAGGGCTCGTCTTGTCCTCACCTACCACCACAGTAGCCTCCACATAATTCTCTGTCACTTCTGCCATCTCCAACAGCATCCCACCACCAAGCATGTCTTTCCCAGCCTCCCCCCCGCCATTTTCTACTTTCTTCAGGAATCGCTTACTACGTGACTCCCTTGTCCACTCATTCCCCACCCCCGCCCCCCACTGATCTCCTTCCTGGTACTCATCCTTGCAAGGAACAAGCACCACACCTGCCCTGACACCTGCACATGATCATCCAGGGCCCCAAACAGTCCTTCCAGGTCAGGCGACACTTCACCTGTGAGTCTGTTGGGGTCATCTACTGTACCCAGTACTCCCCATGTGGCCTCCTGTAGGTCAGTGAGACTAGACATAGATCGAGAGACCGCTTCACTGAGCAGCCAGAAAAAGCAGAGTCTCCTGGTAGTTACTCATTTCAAGTCTAGTTCCCATTCCCATTCCAACATACAGTTCATGGCTTCCTCTATTGCCATGATGAGACCACACCCAGGTTGGAGGAGCAACACCTTATATTCTGTCTGGGAAGTCTCCAACCTGATGGCATGAACATTGATTTCTCGAACTTCTGGTAACTGCCCCCTCTCTCCTTCGCCATTCCCCATCCCTTTTTCCCTCTCTCACCTCCCATTGCTGCTCATCCTCCTTCCCTTTCTTCCATGGACTTCTACCCTCTCCTATCAGATTTCCCCTCCTCCAGCCCTTTATCTCTTTCACCAATCAATTTCTCAGCTCTTTACTCCATCCCCTCCCTCTCTCCAGTTTTCACCTATCACCTACTATCTTGTACTTCTTCCTCCCCTCCCTCCACCTTCTTACCCTGACTTCCCATCTTTTCTTCCAGTCCTGATGAAGAGTCTTGGCTCGAAATGTCGACTGTTTAAATCGTTTCCATAGATGCTACTTCGCCTGCTGAGTTCCTCCAGCATTTTGAATGTATTGCTTTCAATTTCCAACATCAGCCGATTTTCTTGTGTTTGCTGAACATAATGTTAGTGTTGCTACTGCAGCTCATCGTACCACTTCTTTTCACTCTTCACTGAGACTAGTGGCATTTTCTTTCAGCTGTAGGTAGGGCAGAGAAACGGCAGATGGAGTTTAATTTGGGCAAGTGTGAGGACTCACATTTTGGGAGAGCAAATGTAAAGGGACAGTGTATAGGTAAAGCAGGATGCTTTGCAGCATTGATGTATACAAGTATCTTGGGTCCAAGTCCATTACTCTCTGAAAGTGGCCATTGATAGAGGTGGTAAAGAAATGACCTACATGCCTTTGTTAGTTGAGATGTTGAGTTTAGAGTCGGGAAGTTATGGTGTAAAACTCTGGTTAGGCTGCATGTGGAGTGTTGCAATTAAATTCCCATCACCCCTTTGTAGGAAGGATGAGGTGGCTTTGGAGGCATTGCAGTAAATGTTTACTAGGATGCTTCCTGGATTAGAGGGAAAATGCTATATGGAGGGGTTGGACAAACTAAGGGTGATTCCTCTGGAATGGAAGGGGCTGACAAAAGAGCTGGTAAATGTTTCCAAAGTTATATCAGGCATAGATAGACAGTCGATACCTTTTTCTCAAGGTTAAAATATCTCATACGGTAGGGCATGCATTTAAAGTGAAGAGGGAAAATTTCGAAGGAGATGTGCAGGGCAAGTATTTTTACCAAGTGTGGTGGGTCCGTGGAATGCAGTGCCAAGGGTGATGGTGGAGACAGAGATGGTAGATATTTAAGAGGCTCTTAGATAGGCACATGAATATACAGAGAATGGTGGATACGGACCATGTGCTTTATTAGTTTGGTACAACACTGTGGGCTGAACAGTCTGCATTATGCTGCACTGTTCTTTTACTCCATCAAAGTGTCAATCTAATTCTGATAACACACATCAAAGTTGCTGGTGAATGCAGCAGGCCAGGCAGCATCTCTAGGAAGAGATACTGCCTGGCCTTCTGTGTTCACCAGCAACTTTGATGTGTGTTGCTTGAATTTCTAGCATCTGCAGAATTCCTCGTGTTTACGAATCTAATTCCGATGGCTGGTATATATACGCTTTCTTTAACTTGCTATTGGGATGCTGCTGGCAATGCACCATTTATTATTCATCACTAATTGCTTCTGAACTCAATCCAGTGTCAACCACATTGGTGGATCTGGAATAAATCCAAACTGTTGGAAACATTCAGCAAGTCAGGGCTGCATCACAGAAAGAGGGACTGAGTTAATCTTTCAGGCAGTTTTTAAGTTCTGAGCTGTCAAATGTCTCCAGCATTATTTTTAATTTGTTTTTATTTTAAATTTTCAGCATCTCCCATTTATTCGTTTTTTATTTAGTGGCTTGAGAATCACATGCAGGCCACTGCAAATATAGGCTGCAGACTTCCTTCATAAGTGAACCCGATGGGTTATGTTTTGTCCCACTTTCTCCATCATAGTTTACATCAATCTCTGCAAAAAGATTCTTCCTGATGATTTAACATCACATGCTCTCTGCAGTAAAAGTTATAATGGACAGACATTGCAATGAAACTCAACCTGAATGTTTGAAGTCCTTTCTGAATCTCATTCAATTCTCTGTTGTCTTCATGGAACTGGGAAGTGTGCACATGCAAGACCGGTATGTCAGCAAACACCAGTCATTCGATTCAAGATGTGCATGCCCACAATGTACAACACACACATGCAGAAAAGAGAACTGGGGCCAGCTGAGTACAAAATTTTTGTAATCCTGATGTTTGGCTGTGAATGTCAATATGTAGACTGTGCTCCGCAAACACTACCTGGTTATTCAGAATTCTAGCTTTGATATATGATATACATGTTTTGATATATCTTGGAGTTGTATACCACAGAAACAGGCTCTTTCATTACCAATATCCACAATAACTTATCTACACTTATCCCATTTGTTAGCATTTGGTCCAAAAGACTTCCATGCTTTGGCAATTCATCCAGAATCTACTTAAATGTGACAATACCCCTCTCCATCCCTCACTCAGGCAACGTTTTCCATCTTCCGGGCAAAAAAAAAAATCTCCAGATCTCCTACACACTAAACCTATATACTCTTGTTTCTGACTCTTCTACTATGAGGAAAAGTTTTCTATCATTTTCGCTAAGGCCCGAAAAGTAGTATATACTTTAATTAGGTACCCCAGCCTCCTCCATAAAGAATAAACTCAGCCTCTACAGTCTTCTCTCATAATGTTCCTTTCCAAGCAACATCTCCTCAGCACCTTCTCCCAACATAACAACTGTACAGAGTACAGTACCCCTGCTGTAGCCTAACCAATATTTTCTAAAAATGTTTGGCTGGCTCCAGGTTGGAAATTATTTCTGTTCTTTTTTGATTCTTTCCTTCTGATCAATTCAATAAGTAACTTCCCTCATAAGTAACAAACAAAGAGCAAATGTTATATTTCTTACCTGCTACTGACAGCCAGCCTGATCCAACCTAAAACTTAGAAAGGAGATCTGGCAAAGGCATGTTTAGGAGGGAAATGCAGGTGTCATGGGAAATGACACCATTTTATGTGGGCTATTAATTTTAATGAAGAAAATGGTATTTTTAAATCACTGTGTTACCAGCCTATGCAAGAAAATGGAGAAGCTTTCTTCTGACTGAATCTGCTAATGAAGCTATTAATTGATTTCATTATTCCAGCATCATGACCAGACCTTATCTCCCACTATGTTTACAATACTGTCAAAACAGAGTAACTACAAGAAATACCAGCAAATTATTTCTGGACTTCATTCAATATACAGGTACAAGATCCACTGCAAAGTAAATTTTGATTAAAAATACATTTGAATATGTATTGTAATTTCAAGCCATTGAGCAAAATCTGCTCTCACAGTGTAAAGACCTTCATGACTGGGAGTGAATCTAGTCTTTGTTACACTTGATTTCTAGCACATACTTCACTGTGTACAGTAATAAAAACAATAGATATGATGCCCAAATAAAACATGTCTCTTGGATTCAGTTAAAACTTTTTTTCTCTTTTGCTCCTTGTGGGTAAAGATTAAACAGAAATAATATTTCAGAAGCTAACTCCATTAAAACCTAAATGCACAAAACATACATTTAACTGTACAAATGTTTGATGTTTAAACTTTAAGGCTGATTTATACTTGTGCGTAGGGGCTATGCCACAGGCTTGATTTATACTTTTGCGTAGCCCTACGCCGTAGCGAGCATGTGTAGTTGTGTCTGCGTGGCTCTGCAATCCACCGCCAAAATGCTAGTTGGCGGTGGGGTTTCTATGGCACTGTGTTGAGTTTCTTTGTGAGAGACATGGACGAGGAAATGCATTTCAAATATTTTCGGATGTTGGCAGGTAGGTTCGACGATTTGGTTCATCGTCTCCAACCATTTAGTTTGCATCAGTGTACAGATATAGCAAAGAAAAGCAACTGGAAATGCGTAGGAGGAAATGCGATGCTACCAAGCGGACCAATCACAGTTTTTGCAGCCCGCATCGCTACGACGTGTGAGTTACTTTTTTGGGGAGGTGTACATCACCTTACGGCGTAGAGTACGGTGTAGGGTACGCAGTACCAATGGCGTACATTTGATGCAGAAGTATAAATTAGGCTTTATACTATTGGTGGTACAACACCACTGTGTATATAAGTTACCATAGAGAAATAAATTTCTGTCAAAGTGTTTCAGGCAGTGATCCATTTGTTATGCTAAACAGTTGTCAAACTAGTCCTTAAGATAAGAAAAATCAAGCCTGCACCTTGATTCTGCATTCCTCTCCACCTTAGAAGATATAGCACATTACAAAGTAGTTGAAGAACTAATTTGATTTCATTTTCCAAAAACAGCTTAATTTGTTTCAGGCAATAATAAATACATTCCCTTAGATATTTTCTTCGCACAGCTCTTCAATGAAATTGTTTAATTTCTTTGCGTTTCCATGATCTTATCACAAGTAAAATTGCTGCAAGATTTAGGAAGGTTATGGTAGAGTTTTATGCAACAAAAATTAGGCTGCAATTGGAATACCGAGTTGTAGCCTAACTCAGTCAGTGCAGAGGAGATTCACCAAAATGTTGCCTGGGATGGAGTGCTTCATTCCTGAAAGGATACGAGAGAGGCTGGATCTATTTTCCTCGGAGTGGGATATGTTGCATGTTACAAAATTAACCTCAGAGAAAATCCTTTCTAGTTACTAACTGTAGCAAAATCAAAAATAGATTTTTTCTTGTGGGCATTTTTGATTTCAGTGATTGTTGCTTAGAGTGTTCTCTCCTGTATTTGTGTATAAAGGTTTGCACAAAGTAATTTTAGTATCTCCCAATCTACGAAAACAGATCATGAAACACAAAATAATGCTCCCAATCAATGTGCTATAATTCTGAAGAAGTTCATTTGGAAAATAAGTAAAACTACAAACAAGAACATTATAAGTGAGTGGTTTAAGAGAAAGGTTTTACCAGCCATTATTTCACATAGAGTGTATAAAATGAATAGATGAATACAATTACTGTTTTAAAGTATCTTATGTTTTGCTTTTACATGATAGATACATTTAATACACGTCTTTTACTACTATTACATTGAAAGCTAAAGTGTGCTTTGGTTGTTCAAGTTATGGAAAGTTTGCATGTAATATGCTGAAAGTTGAGTTAGTGAGGTATACATATCTTACTGTCACTATCCTTGAAGTACTTAACCTTGTGAACTGGTTTGTTCATTTGTGGACTTATTAGCCAAACTGAAATGATCTGATTGATGCCATTACATTAGAACAATACAGGAATTCGCATCTGCTCTGTCTGGGCTTTTCGGCATTTGGTGGGTTTCGATGGGATCCAGCATTATCCTTCTGGGTTCTAGCAGGTGCAGACCCAGAGCTGCCAGGCGCTCCTCATATGATGGCCCTTTCATTTCCGGAATCAATCTTGTGAACCTCCTCTGAACCCTCCCAATGCCAGCACATCTTTTCTTAGATAAGAATCTCAGAACTGTTCACAATACTCAAGATGAGGCCTCACCAGTGCCTTATAAAGCCTCAGCATCACATCCCTGCTCTTAAATTCTAGACCTCTTGAAATGAATGCTAACATTGCATTTGCCTTCCTCACCACCGACTCGACCTGCAAGCTAACATTTAACACTTAGTCCCTTCCAAGGGACTTGGGAGTTCTTGGGAGAAGAACTCCCAAGACCCTTTGCATCTCAGATTTTTGGATTTTTTTTTGCCCATTTAGAAAATAGTCTGCTCACTTATTTCTACCAAGTGCATGACCGTGCATTTTCCAACATTGTATTTCATTTTTATTTGGCACTCTGTTGCCAATTCTCTCAATCTGTCTCAGTCCTCTGCAGCCCACCTGTTTCCTCAACACCACCTGTTTCTCCACCAATTTTTGTATCATCTGCCAACTTGGCAACAAAGCCATCTATTCCATCAACTGAATCATTGATATACAGCATAAAAAGAAGTGGTCCTAACACCAACCCCTATAGAACACCACTACTTACCGGCAGTCGACCAGAAAAGGATCCTGTTATTCTCACTCACAGCCTGCTAACAATTAGCCAGTGCTCTAACCATGCCAGTAACCTTCCTGTAATACCATGGGCTCTTAACTTGGGAAGCAGCCTCATGTGTGGCACCTTGTCAAAGGCCATCTGAAAGTCCAAATATACAACAGCCACTGCATCTCCTTTATCTAGGGGTGGGAAGTTCAAGGGAGATATTAGAGGAAGGTTTTTTACTCAGAGAGTAGTTGGTGCATGGAATGCACTGCCTGAGTCAGTGGTGGAGGCAGATACACTAGTGAAACTTAAGAGACTATTGGACAGGTATATAGAGGAATTTAAGGTGGGGGGTTATATGGGAGGCAGGGTTTAAGGGTCCGCACAACATTGTGGGCTGAAGGGCCTGTACTGTGCTGTACTGTTCTATGTTCTATGTTGTATGTTCTATCTATCCTACTTGTAATCTCCTCAAAGAATTCCAACAGGTTCATCAGGTGAGATTTTCCCTTCAGGAAACTATGCTGACTTTGTCTTATCTTGTCCTGTGTCACCAAGTACTCCATAACCTCATCCTTAACAATTGACTCCAACATCTTCCCAAACACTAAGGTCAGGCTAATTAGTCAATAACTTCCTTTCTACTGCCTTCCTCCTTTCTTAAAGAGTGGAATGTAATTTGCAATTTTCCAGTCCTACGGCACCAGGCAACAGTCCGATGATTTTTGAAAGATGATTTCTAATGCCTCCACAATCTCTACAGCTACCTCTTTCAGAACCCTAGGGTGCAGTTCATCTGGTCTAGGTGACCTTTGTACCTTAGGTCTTCCAGCTTCTTGTGCACCTTCTCCCTTGTAATAGTAACTGCACTCACTTCTCTTCCCTCACACCCTTCAACATCTGGCACACTGCTAGTGTCTTCCACAGTGAAGGCTGATGCAAAATACTCATTTAGTTCATCTGTCACCTCCTTGGTCCCCGTTATTATTTCTCCGACCTCATTTTCCAGTGGTCCTATATCCATTCTCATGTCTCTTTTATTTTTTACATACTTGAAAAAGCTTTTACAATCCACTTTGATACTGTTTTCTAGCTTGCCTTCATATTTTCACTCCTAATGATTCTTTTAGGAGTCTTCGTAAGTTTTTAAAAGCTTCTCCATCCTTTGTCTTCCCACTAATTTTTGCTTTGTTGTACGCCCTCTCTTTTGCTTTTACATTTGCATTGACTTCTCTTGTCAGCCACGATTGTACTATTTTGCCACTTGAGTATTTACTGTATGTCAGGGGTAAGTTCTTTACACAGAGAGGAGTGTATGTGTGAAACACCCTGCCAGGGGTGCTGGTAGAGGCAGGAGTAGAGGCAAATTCATTAAGGGCATTTAAGATGCTCTTAGATAGGCACATGTTCCTTTAAGTTGCCATAGCCCGGGGTGGGAGGTGTGGTAAGTAGTGGGGATGAGGTCCCACTACCCATTAAATGTTTCCAATGGTGTCTGTCTCAAATAGCTTCTGTCAGCCAAGTTCACCTCCTGCCTTCACATGTGGCTTAGCAAGTAAGCCTGGCGGAAGTGTTTCAACTGACAGGAAACGGGGAAAGGCAGTTTACTAGCACCTTAAAACCAGTCACTCCAGGCAAACGGGGATCTTCAGCCATAGTTGGCAGCTTATCTCAGCGAAGGAAAGCTGAGACCTGAAACTTCTGCTGCCTCGTGGCTGTTGTCGTTCATGGAGAAGACTCTAGGAGTAAACCCCAAGGAAAAATCTGAAGATGGAGTCCCTAAGGCAATCCTTGGTTGAGTTTAATGCTGACTGGTAACTCCTGAGACACCGCTGGTACTAAATTGAATTGGTCTCTGCTGTTCCTTTGGATTCATCAGCTGTGTGGAGAGGGTCGGCCTGTTGCCTGGGCGACAGCTTGCTCTTCATATCATACTGCCCTGGTTTGCATATTGGTTCACGTATTGAATTCAACAGCTTGGATGCAACATCCATGTTTGACCCTGACCAGCGGAGGCCAAGGAGATAGGTGCAAGGATGATAAAAATGAACAGATATATAGGAGGGAAGGGTTAATCTTACAGTGGGTTATAAGGTTAACACAACATTGTGGACAGAAGGGCCTTTAAGTGCTGTAATATTCAGAATTAGAATCAAGTATATTATCTCTCACAAAATATCATGAACTGTTTTACAGCAGCAGCATAGTGCAATACATAAATATATTTGTACTCTAAATTATAATATAAGAAAATAAGTAATGCAAAGGGAGAGTAAAAATTGTTCATTTTCTATTCAGAACTCTGATATTGGATGGAAAGAAACTGTTACTAAAACATTTAGTGTGTGACCTCAGGCTCCTGTACCTCCTCTCTGATGACAGCCATGAGAAGAGAACAGGCCTGGGTGTTTCATGTTCTGTGTTCTAATTCAGTGAAGAGCTGTGGCTCTGAGAGAAGGAAAGTGTAGAATCCTGCTCATCTGCAAGTTTTGAATTAATTGGTTTGTCAAAGTCTTTCTGGGTTGGTAAGGCCAGTTACAACACTGAGTGAGGGTGATGCAAAGAAGCATTAGTACTGATGTAACAGAGCAGCGAAGGGTTCTCTCTGTCTGAAAAATGGCCCAGGGTAGTGAGCCAGAATACCATAACCTTGTGGGATCTCTGTGCCAGCTGACAATGAACTTGTCCAGCATGTAGTTAGAAGACCGCATTTTAAGCAGTTTGGTGGCAGTAATCGGAAATGCATTGATTTTGAAGCTGCAGGAAAACATATTGACCAGTATATCAATATGTACACCGATATGGCTGCTGACTGCTTGAGACTTAGCAAGGTGTCTTCAGCAAGAAACATGTTGAATATGAAGGCTCAGAAAAGCCTGTGTCAGATGGCATGTGCAGTTTCTCATTAAGAAAGGTGAGAATCTGCCAATCCTCGTGACTGGCTATGCAGCTTGATCGACCCTATTAGGGAAAGATCTAGCTCAAAGAATTACAGGTGGACTAGAGGGATTTAGTCAGTGTGAGTACTTTGTTAATGCAGCTAGATAAGTTTCCAGAGCTGTAAGCATAGTTATTTGAAAACCTGTTTACTGGTATTTGTAGAAAACAAAATGCACAAACACACGTGATGCATGAACACTGAAAAATGGAGGGCTATGTTGGAGGGAAGGGTTAGATTAATTTTAAATTATGTTAGAAGGTTGGCACTTCATTATGGGCCAATGGGCCTGCACTGTGCTATAGTGTTCTATGTTCTCCAATTAAGGAAATGAACCCTGGAGAACTGAACAGAAATCTAACAGCAACATAATTTCCATCATGTCCACTAAAAATCTATCTATTCTTGTTATAGAAAACTTACCTCCAGTACTCTTCCACTGATATATCTATCACAACTCTCACACTTGATGCCAAACCGAGAATGGTAATCTGTTTCACAATAAGGAACACCATCCCTTAGAAAGAGAAAAAAATCAATACTGAGCATTTAAACTGAGCTAATGATCATACATTTTCAGCCCTTATAATTTTCATCAAAAGTAAAAGGTACTGAAGCTCCATTTCAAATTATTAGTATTTATAGAATTATTAAGTAATTTCATGACCCTATATATTTGGTTCTACAGTTAGAAAATCAGCATTAAAAACTGAAATGTGTTACCATTTTCAAAATTGTGACAGATTAAGCAGTTCCAATGCTCCTGTTGCAATAATAAAATACACCTGTTCACAAGTAAATTTGCTGCACGATTTAGAGAGGGTATGGTTAAATTTATAAAACATTAGTAAGGCTACAAATGGAATAGAGAGTGTAGCTCAGATCATCATTTTGCACACAATTGTACTGGAGAGGATGCAGAGGAGATTCACCAAAGGACTGAGATGCCTGGGATAGAGTGTTTCATTTATGACAGGAGACTAGAGAGGCTGGATTTATTTTCCTTGGAGTGGAGGAGACCAAACCTTGTTACGTTTCACAAAATTAATCTCAGAGAAAATTTGTTCTGGTTATTATCTGTAGCAAAATTGAGAAGTTTTTCCCTGTAGCCATTATTGATTTCACTGATTGATGCTTGCACTGTTCTCTCCTGTTTTGTAACTTTAACTTTAGCAATAATGCATGAACTAAAATGGCTGGCTGGTGAATACCAAAACATCCCTAAAATCCAACATTGCTTTCCTTCATGTCAAGAAGTCTTCAGAGCTTCTGCTTGTTTTTATATACCAGTGGGATTCAGAGTTGGACTTCAAATGTCAGAAACTTTCTGCATGATTCATTAACTGATCTATGAAGAAGGCTTTTAGGTGAATCAGAGAGGGAACATGCTATGTTCTCTTTCGTTTCTGCTGTTGGGTTGTTCTGTAAGGTGTAAGGAGAACTCTCTAGCACCCAATAGGGAAGTCACATCTAATAGAGATAACCTTAAAGATATTTCTAACAAATTATTGATAGATGTAGACTCTTAAACATTTTAAGATTAAAAAAATAAATTCATGCAAGTTCTCAGTTTTGTAGGAGTAAAAACACCAAATCAGTAAATTATGACTAAAGACCTTCCTTCTGAGACAGGAACACCTAATGTGGACCCACATCAAGTTAGTACTCTTGAACTAGCAGCACCATCCGTAGCTTATTGACATCGTGACAGAATATTAAACATGGGCAATTAACTGACAAGCTAGAGTTCCTTGTGAAGAATGTGTACTATTGGGGAAGTAAAAGTCCACAACATAGGCAAGAGTTAGTAAATGTAATGAAAGGGATTACAGGAGACACAAGAAACAGATGATGCTGGAATCTGGGGCAAAGAGCAAACTGCTGGATAAATGCAGCAGCCCAGGTAGCATCTGTGGAAGGAAATAGATTGTGATATTTTGGGTTGAACTGAAATATAGAGGAGAGATTGCCAGTATAAAGGGTGGAGCAAGAGCTGGCAAATGATAAATGGATCCAAGTGAGGAAGGATGATAGGCAGATGAAGGAAGGAAAGTGGAAATAGCAACAGAGACTGGGTGTTGATAGGTGGCTGCAAATGATGGAACATGTGATAAAAAGAAGATGGAAAATGGAACCAGTAAAGGGAAGTGAACAGATAGGAATGGGGAGCCGGGATTTGGGGGCGGGTGGGTGGTGAAGAGACACAGTGGCAAGGGTATCTGTTGGTCAAACTGATAGGAGTTTTTTTGATGGAATAAGGTATAGAAGGAGATACCAAAAGGTATGTCATATTTGGATTTCCAGAAACTATTTAATTAGGTTGTGGGCACAAGGTCGTTATACATAATTAAACCTCATGGCATTAGGAAAAGCAAATTATGCTGAGTTAAATTGAGGATCATTAACATGGAGAATATTCATGTAAATGGATCATATTCAAGATGGCAGTCTGGTGAAATGTCAGGTGGATCATCTAATTACAACCCTATTTATAGTGTAGGTAAGAGACTAACTGTAAAGGATGCAAGTTCGCTTCCATTCAAAAACATGGTGGGCAAATGAGTTGTGGGAGAGCATTTTCTGTCATACCTCTGAATTCCATTGATAAATTCTCCTCCCAACTCAACCTCTGTGCAGATCACTTTCATGGACTCTACAACTCATGTTCTCAGTATTATTTATTTTTTATTATTATTTGCACAATTTGCCTTCTTTTGCACATTAGTTGCTTGTCAGTCTTTATTTATGCATAGCTTATCAACTAGTACGCCTTCACCACCACCCTCCTCCTTCTGGTAGAACTGGTTCTCACCTCAACAATTTCTTCTTCATGTCCTCCCACTTTCTCCATGCTCAAGGGGTAACCATGGGCACCCACATGGGCCCCACCTATGCCTGCCTTTTGCTGGCTACATAGAACTGTCCATGTTCTAAACCTTCCTTGGTAATGCCTCCCAACTCTTCCCGTGCTCATTGATGACTTGTTAGTGCTACTTCATGCACACCTGCTGAGCTCGTCAATTTCATCAACTTTGCCTCCAACTTCCACCATGTTGTTGGTTCATTTCTGACAATTCTCTCCTCTTTCCCTATCTTGCTGTCTTCATCTCTGGAGACACACTGCCTACTGACATTTTTTATAAACCTACCTATTCCCACAGATATCTTGACTATACCTCTTCCCACCCTGTCTCCTGTAAAAATGTCGTTCCCTTTTCTTAATTTGTTTGTCTCTGCTGCATTTGTTACCTTTCAAGACATCAGGGATGTCCTCCTTCTTCAAAGATTGGGGTTTCCCTTCATCCATCATAAATGCTGCTCTCACCCTTATCTCCATTTTCCAGAAAACAAGGCTCACCCCATCTTCCTGTCGCCTTAACAGGGATATAATTCCTCTTGAACTCATCTACCACCTTATGAACTTCAGCATCCAACACATCAGTCTCTGCAACTTCGAACATCTTCAATGCAATCCTACAATTAAACACATCTTTATCTACATCCCCCACTCTCTGCTTTCTGCAGGAGTTCCTCCCACCCTGATTCCCTTGTCCATTCATTCCTCCCCAGTAATCTTTCACCTGGCATCTGCCATTCACCTCCTCCCTGAACTCTATTTTAGGGCCTCAAAGAGTCTTTACAGGTGAGGCAATACTCTACCTGTGAATCTGCTGGGATTGTTTATTGTTTCCAGTAATCCGACAGGGCCTCCTCTACTTTGGTGAGACCCGTTGTGAATGGGAGGACCACTTTGTCCAGCACCTCTGCTCCATCCACCAAAAGCAGAATTTCCCAGTGGCCAACCATTTTATTTCCTTTCGCCGTTCTTGTTCTCACATGTTGGTCCTTGGCCTCCTCTTTTGTCATGATGAAGCCACTCTCAGCATGGAGAAGTTGCATCTCATGTTCCATCTAGGTAGTCTCTAACCTGATGGCATGAACATCAATTTCTCCTTCCTGCAATTTTTTCACTCCTCCCTTCCCTCTTTTACTATTCCCCACTCTTGCCTCTTACCTCTTCTCCCCACCTGCCTATTATCTCCCCCGATACCCGTCCTTCTTCCCTTTCTCCCATGGTTCACTCTCCTTTCTTGCCAGATTCCTTCTTCTCCAGCCCTTTACCCTTCCCAGTCACCTGGCTTCACCTATCACCTTCCAGCTAGTCCTCCCTCCCCTCCACTACTTTTTTATTCCGGCATCTTCCCCCTTCCTTTCCAGTCCTGAAGAAAGGTCTTGGCCCATAATGTCAACAGTGTATTCATTTCCATAGATGCTGCCTGACCTGCTGAGTTCCTCCAGCATTTTGTGGGTATTGCTATGGATTATCATAAATTCTATTGCATTTCATTATTTTCCTGTAATTGCCCGCAAGAAAAAATAACCTCCAGGTAGTATATGGTGACATATACATACTTTGACAAAACATTTACTTTGATGTTTTGAAGATTGCTGTCAAACATTATCACCTCAATACTCTACTCAATTTTTATCACTGCAATGCCACACACTACCTCTTACCCTCAGCTCTGTTGGAGTGAAGCTAATCGAAATGACAAAAGGAAAAGTTGTTCAACAGATATTACCTCTGCTCTAGAACCACAGTCACCACAGCTACAGTTAGTGAACTGCAGTATATAGGGAAATGGACTTTACACTTCACATCTGCAAAACAAAGGTTTCAACTAACTTGCTCCTTGGAGCTGTTGATGGTTCCATGTACAAGTTGCATTAGTTCTTGTTGGTGGTAAGTGCATTGTGTCAAGTTAAGAAATCAAGTTTTAGGACTTATGATGGGGAGAAATTTAATTGTTAAGCAGCCCATGAAATTTAGAAGTTCTTAACCCCACAAGGATGTATCAGTAGCTGGTCATAATCAACACAGATTTTGAAAGATCTTGAGCACCATGCAGCAGGAAGGTAGGGTAGGAAAGTGGTGCTGATGTAGAACTTTGGCGACATTCTTACTGAGTATTGTGGCAGGCTTAAGGATCTGTAACTACCATCACTGCTCCTAAGAGTGCAAGTGAACTCAGAAGATCTTACGACAAAGTTTACTTTTTATGAGCCACCATCACTAACGCAGAATCACTAGTTGTCTATCACCTCCCTCTTTGTAGGACCTCATGTGCATACAGGCTGTTGAATTTCCCTTATTACCACTGTAAGAAGCATTTAGATGTGATTTCATGGTTTGGGATGTTACTTACCACTTCATCAGAGAATTCTACCTAATATGATGAAGTGAATAAAATGGACTGGTGCAGAGAACACTAAGGAACAGCAGAACGTAGTTCCATATTCCTAGTCTCCCATACATTCATCACTTTGAAATAGTACTGTCAACACCTTCCACAAGGAGAGTGGAAATTCTGAGATGTTTGGACGTCTTAGTCCTAAGAATAGGTGAGTTAGTTTTTTAAAAACTCAACCCCCAAACTTTTATGTACATATCATCAATATTCCTTTGATTTTGGACTATGATTTCTATGCTGAGATTACAGAGCAAACTGAAAAATAGTCTGTTGTATATATTTACACATTGGCGAGATTTTGCAGGAAAGTGACTTTTTATGAACTGATTGTGAGTCAAAAAATTCAAGCGGGGTGGAAGAAATCCAAAGAAATACTACCTTTCTCCTAATAATCTAATGGTAAATTGAAGTTTGTCCATTAGGTAAATTAATTATAGAGTAGAAATCAGCTCATCCAATTTGGATGGATGCATTTAGTTAGAAAGAGAGTATGGGTTATTCTTTCCAACCTATATCCTGAAGAATCGTACATACTTGCTGATATATTCTCCTGTCAGGACAATGCCACAGGACTGACATTTGAAGCAGCTCACATGCCACTGCTTCTCTAGGGCCAGCAGAGACTGTCCGTGTCTGATCTCATCCCCACAGCCAGCACACTCTGGAAAAAAAACAGTAGAAAGTTGCTTATTGTTAAATGCTTTGACAATGCAGTATATCAAAGTGTGATGATTTTAATTAAAGATGTAACATTCCATCAAATATGGTACTTCAAAAATAATCCTGAGCCATGACAAGTAAACTACTAAGAGCATCTTCACAATAAAAGAAAAATAATTAATTTTTTCCCTTGCTTTATGATGTTGCTTGATGACATTTCCCTTAACAGCTGATTAAACCAATTTCCGAACTTTTCTAATTCAGTATTTCTCTTGGGAATTCAGTTATCAGGCACATGTTGCAGACCTCAGATACATTCTAATCCACTCACCATTGAGAACATTTATTTTCTAGGTTAGACTGAGAAATTGTGGATGTTTTGATGATTGTAATGAAGCGGGAGCCCAACTTTACATTTCAACAGACTTCCTTTGAATATATAGCATTCAGTGTCATATCTTCTTCACTTCACTGAACGATTATATCACAGCATCTTTTGCTCTCATTCACTCGCTGAAATAAGCTGATTATTTAAACTAATGAAGTGTATTTTACATAAATAACTTAAAAAAGAACCTGCTACTTTTATTTACTATGTATCTACCACTAAACAGGTTGGCAGCTTCTTACCAGATGGAGGTGATGGGCATCAACAGAGAATTGTTGGTGAAATGACAGTTTTTGAAAACATACCAATGAAAATTATATATGCAATATTTATTATAACTCTCCTTTAATTAAAATGATATAGACTTCGTGTCCATATCTTGACAGTTAGTGATTGAAAGTAATGTGGGTAGTTAATAACAGAAAAGATTGCATGTGAGTGAGTGAGTGAATGAGTAAGTGAGAGTGAGAGAGAGAGATAGAGATAGAGAGAGAGTGGGGGGGGGGGAGAGAGAGAGAGAGAATTGCAAATAATGTACAACAAAAATTATGTTTCCTCATTGTCTTGATCAGGGGCCACTGCACTTGTTCACAGTATTGTGCCATCCTTCTTTTACATTGTGACAAATGTTATTTAGTTCAAGTATTAGTCCTTGAACATTTACCCGACTTATACCCCAGCAGGTAAACCCATGTTTATCTATGTTCAGTGCATATCTTGAAAGACCCATAATCCACAAAGGCAGTCACATCAATCTCTATTAGCATAACCACTATATTATGAAACTGTGTGTCCAATAATAGATGCACAGCTGTGAGTCTGTGATCATGCCTGCACATATGTTGGCCTTTTTGCCGTGCTGTGCTCCTCCATTGATTGCTGACACACTGACCACATCAGGACCAATCCCAAAATAAACTTGCAGAATCCACTAGGATGTGTCACTGGGAAGAACAGTGAGCCCCTGAATTTTCTCCAAGCTGCTGCCACGAATTCACGAGTTCACCACGAGAGGTGGAAGCAATTGTTTTTTTAACACAAAAAAGGGAGAAGATCGCTTCTTAATCCCTGACATAAATTACTGAAGTGGATTCGGAGGAGCTCCCTGGAATTTCTTGGTTCTTATTGTAGACAGCTGGCAACAACACAAACACAGCTTGAAGTTAAGCAGCTTAAACTAAAGATAACTTCGGCAATCCAGGATGCTTACAGATAATTTTTAAAGATACAAATTTACTAACAAACTTACACAATCCACTGGAATGTTATAGAATGGGGCGGCAAGGGAGCTTAGTGGTTAGCACAATGATTTACAGTACCAGCGACCCAGGTTCAATACCCCCAGCTGTTTCTAAGGAGTTTGTATGTTCTCCCCGTGACTGCATGGGTTTCATCTGGGTGTTCTGCTTCCCACCCACAGTTCAAAGATGTACCAGATGGTAGGTTAATTGGTCCTTGTAAATTGTCCCATGATTAGGCTAGGGTTAAATCGGGGGTTGCTGGGCAGCGTGACTCAAAGGATCAGAAGGGTCTACCCTGCACTGTATCCTAATAATAAAAATAAAATAAAAAGTTTATGGGATAATTTTCATAATACTTTTGTCATTTCACTCAATTTGTTTGATCTGGGCTATTCATATTAAATATTAAACACAAAACTTACACTGTAGGCGTAATGCTACTAGGCAGACAGGAAATGCCATTACCGCCCAGGATGTCTAATACTCAATTCACCCTTGTTTGTTGTCTGACCATATTATTAAATGACATCTGGAATGCAAGAACTGCACCCTAAGGTTTAACTTTAATGGGGTATGTGCTACATCGAGCTCCCCTCACTATTGTTGAGCAATTTAAATTAATTTAAATATTAAAAAAATGATAAAATGCTATGATTACCAATGGTAACTAAGAAACTTCTGGTTGGTTGTAAAAACGTTTTTGGTTTTTGCAGTAAGCAAATCCATCATTCTTATCTGGTTTAGTCTTCCTGCCTCTATAACATGGTTGACATTTGCTAGTGCTATTGCAGAGTTAGCAATGTCTTAATGTCTGTCCACATTTGACTTCATCTTCAAGGTTCATTGTGAGCCATCATATCATGCACCTTGGAGGTGTGGAATATCCATCAACAGATAGCATTAAGTCATGGATCAAGCAAAGCCTTACTGAATGGTAGAAGCTTCAAAGGGCCAAATGGCCTATTCCTATTTACATGTAATTAAAGGAGAAACATAGGCATAGCACCAACATGGATCACTGAGTTACAATACATCTGTTGAAGCAGAGGTTCAGATAACGGGACAGCTCTAAGATTAGGTATGATGGAAGTTACTTAGAGGTTTTCATTCTGTCACAAAAACAGTTCTCTTTCAATTAGGAAAATTAAGGGAAAGATCAGGAAACTACACTAGACACAATTCGCAGCATCATCTTGATCAAGAATAGTGATGTGGTTGACCTGTTCTTTGCCAATCCTGAATGCATACACAAATCCTGGCTGCGTTAACAGTCTTTGCTACATAGCGCAACTTACTTAATCTTGCATTAAAGAGCATTGAAGCTTCATAGCAAGCTATTACATTGACAAGGAAGGCCTGGGGACTGAAATGGAAATACAGTATAATTGAAAATTAAATGCCAATTGTAATAAGGGTGATGAAACACCCCCCGATACAATAATATATTTTATTCATTTCTCTCCCTTCCCCCTATACCTTAATCCACCGCTACTTTCCAAATAAAGCAGCTGTCTAATAATCCTGCAAGGTGATCCGCTGCTGACCTCAGCAAAGCTGGTGGAAAGCTACGATTGCTCATCTGGGAATCCTTGAGGAACTTGTACCTGGTGATTCCTGGCTATTTGAGCCTATGAAGGACTGACTGTTGGTTTGTCAACACCAAACTGGATTCCACTGTATACTAGCTTAAATGGTGGCAAGGAAGATGATTTGATGTTATCACTGATATGGCAGCAAATATATCCTCTTATTACACACAGAACTGGAATTCAATCTGTCTTAAGAAACTGCAAGCTTAATTAAGAGGAGGATACCCATTTTTAGGTCAGGTGTTAGAGGTTCCTGAGTAATTGCTGATAATCAATCTTTTTTTGAATGTGATTTTGTGCACATAACCATACTGAAATGAAGTTTGGGAGTCTGGTTTATCCAGGACTCTTGATTGCAACATGACATACTTCTATTCAGCAATTAGAGTTCACTTTCCAGTGTAAATAAATAGCTTTTCCAGTGACCCAAAATGAATCGAGAAAGGAGGCTTCACCCAGGTCGGGATGAGAGATTTAAAAAGGACTGTTTGTGGGCTTTCCGCTTTTACTGGCGGCCCAGTTGAATTGAGAGAGGAGACTACACACAGGTCAGTACGAGAGATTTAAAAGGAATGCTCACAGGCTTTTGGCTTTTTCCTGCAGTATAAGCAAATCATGATTCATTTGCGAGGGAAAATAAAAATAAGGTAGGGTTAAGAAGAAAGGCCATTGTTGGAGTGCACCAGTGTTAGAATGGGAAGGTTTTAGCTCAATGGACTCAGGGTAGAACAGGCTTGGGCAAAGTAAGTTTCTTCTGCATTCTTCATCAGTTAGTGAAGTGAGAATACTCCAGGAGATGTGTTGTGTTTCTTGTGTGAGGGGTAGGAATTCTGGGAGACTTATGGCCTACTGGATAACCACTTTGCCAGCAGGTGCACCAAGCTGTAGCTCGATGACCTTTGGCTTAGTTGGGAAACTGAGGAGGAGAGAGAGATAGGAGCTACATTGAAGAAGTCACCCTTAAGTTGCAGTTGTTAGGAGTGGGAAAGGAAACAGGGAGCCAATGCGGAGTATCCCTGGGACCATTCCCCTCAATGACAAGTATATCATTCAGGATGAACGGCCAAATGGGGGGAGCTATAGCAAGCAAGTCTCTGGCACTGAGTCTGGCGCTATGGCTCAGTAGGAAAGGGGGGAGAAATTGACTGTAGTTGTAATAGGGTTAGAAGAGTATATACAAGATTCTGTGGACATGAAAAAGACACCTGGATGCCTCCCAGGTACCAGGGTCAATGACGTCTCGGATCAGGTCCATGGCACTCTAAAGGAGGAGGGTCAGCAGTCAGAAGTCTTGGCAAATATTGGCACTAATGACATAGGTAGGAAAAGGGTGGAGGTCCTAAAGAGAGAATTTAGGTAGCTAGGTAGAAAGATGAAAAGTAGGAGCTCCAGGGTAGTAATCTTCAGATTGCTGTCTGTGCCTTGCGGCAGTGAGGGTAAGAATAGGATGACTTGGAAGATCAATGTGTGGCTGAAGAACTAGTGCAGGGCAGGGCTTCAAATTTCTGGATCACCGAATCTCTTCCGGAAAAGGTTACACCTGAACCCAGTTGGGACCAATATCCTTGCGGGCAGGTTTGCTTGAGCTGTGGGGAGGGTTTAAACTAAATTGGCAAGGAGATGGGAACAAGAGTGATAGGGCTGAGGATGGGCAGGAGTATACAACTAGATGCAGTGTGCAGTGAGATGAGGAAGGACAGGCAGATGATGGGGCAAAATTGCAATCAGTAGGATGGTTTGCAGCATAATGTGGGGACAATACAGAATTGGAAGTGTTATATTTGAATGCACACTGTATACGAGAAAAGGTAGACAATTTTGTAGCGCAGTTAGAAATTAGTGGGTATCATGTTGTGAGCATCACGGAGTCGTGGCTGAAAGAAGGTGGGAGTTTAATATCCAAGGATACACACTGCATCCGTCGAAATGACAGGCAGGTAGGAAGATGTGGTGGGGTGGCTCTGTTGGTAAAAAATGAAATCAAATCCTTAGAAATAGGTGACATAGGGTCAAAAGATGTAGAATCCATGTGGGCAGAGATAAGAGACTGCAAGGGTTAAAAGACCCTGATGGTAGTTATATAGAGGCCTCCAAACAATAGCTTGAATGTGGTCTACCAATTACAACTGGGATATAGAAAACACATGTCATAAGGGCAATGTTATGATATTGATGGGGTTTTCAATATGCAGGTAGATAGGAAAAATCAGGTTGGTACTGGATCCCAAGAGAGAGAATTTGTAATATACCTACAAGACAGCTTTTTAGAGCTGCTTGTGATTGAGCCCACTAAGGGAATGGAAACTGTGGACTGGATGTTGCACAATGAACTGGGTTTGATTAGGGAGCTTAAGGTAAAAGAACCCTTAGGAGACATTAATTATAATATGATAGACCACCCTGCAATTTGAGAAGGACAAGCTAAAGTCATATGAATCAGTATTACTGTGGAGTAAAGGAAATTATAGAGCTATGAGAGAGGAGCTGGCCAAAGTTAATTGGAAATAGACACTAGCATGGTTGATGGCAGAGCAGCAATGGCTGGAGTTTCTGGGAGCAATCTGTAAGGCGCGGATAGATACATCCCAAAGAAAAAGAAGTATTGAAAAGGCAGGATGATGCAATTGTGGTTGACAATGGAAGTCAAAACCAGCATAGCATCAAAAGAGAGGGCACCAAAGAAATGGAAAATGACAAATATCACTCCACTGTTCAAGAAGAAAGTGAGGAAGAGAAAGGAAATTATAGGCCAGTTAGCCTGACCTCAGTGTTTGGGAAGATTCTGAAGTTAATTGTTAAGGATCAGGTTTTGGGGTACTTGAAGGCACATAGTAAAATAGGCCAGTCATCATGGTTTCCTTAATGGAAAGTTTTGTCTGACAAATCTGTTGGAGTTCCTTGAGGAAATATGAAGCAGGGTAGACAAAGGAGCACAAACACGAGAAAATCTGCAGATGCTGGAAATTCAAGCAAGATACACAAAATGCTGGTGGAACGCAGCAGGCCAGGCAGCATCTATAGGAAGAAGTAGCCAACATTTCGGGTCGAGACCCTACATCAGGACTAATGGAAAAAAGAGGTAGTAAGAGATTTGAAAGTGGGAGGGGGAGGGGGAGACCTGAAATGATAGGAGAAGACAGGAGGGGGACGGATGAAACTAAGAGCTGGAAAGTTGATAGGCAAAAGGGATACAAGGCTGGAGAAAGGAAAAAATCTTAGGACTGAAGGCCTTGGAAGAAAGAAAGGGGGAGGGGAACACCAGAGGAAGATGGAGAACAGGCAAGGGGTTATTGTGAGAGGGAAAGAGAGAAGAAGAAATAAATAAAATGAAAATTAGGGATGGGGTAAGAAGGGGAGGAGGGGCATTAATGGAAGTTAGGGAAATCAATGTTCATGCCATCAGGTTGGAGGCTACCCAGATGGAATATAAGGTGTTGTTCCTCCAACCTAAGTGTGGCTTCATCTCGACAGTAGAGGAGGCCATGGATTGACATATCGGAATGGGAATGGGACGTGGACAAAGGAGAACTGGTGGATATTGTGTACTTGGTTTTTCAGAAGGCCTTTGACACGGTGCTGCACACGAGTCTGAATGACTTTAATCAACTCTGAACCAATGCTACTATGGAGAGACACATTTAGAAAATTAGAAAATGGTGCTGTTGTTGCGTTCTAACAGTTTTGTGATTGACTAAGGAAACTGGTATCTATGCCTAGTATATATTCTGCTTTCATTTGTCATGTTTGTAGCAAGGAATTGGATAGAAACCATGGATTGGTTAAGCAAATGTATGTAGGGGATATCTAGTAAACTTCAAGTGAATGTTCTTAATGATGCAGTAGACAAGGAATCCCAAACCTATATGATGCTGAGGTGGGCTCCCCTTTCCAGTTACTGTCTTACTGCCTGGGTATGCAGCTCAAAAGAATATCCAAGCTACAATGTTCAGATGGAACTTCACTTGGAAGTAGCTCCTCCATAGTTTGCCTGCTCCTCCTCCTCAATGTTGGATGCCATCAAGCAAGGGTTGAGCCCTCAGGAAAGCCTAGCTGTGGAGTATAAACCTTGGCTTCAAAAGCTTTAGCCCTTGGATATAATTCAGCTTGGAGAACTGAAGATAACAATGTGGTTCCCAGTGCATACTTGGTGTGATATTGTTTGTGGGTTGACCCCTCCTTGCAATGACAACCAAACTGTGAATTTCCTTCATCTTCATCTCTCAAACCCAAGACTGCCACTGAGGAGATAATTGGAGCAATAAATATGCAGCTCATTCAGTGTTTTTATTACAAGTTGGACTCTCGTCTATTGTACTCTGGCAGAACTTATCATTTGCAGAGCATGCTAAGCAAAAAGAAATAGTGAAATAACTATTTAATCACCACAGCTTCAGTGTATACAGTCCTATGGAAATCTGCTCCATCTCAGATCCTTAATCTGAGTAAGGTAATCCAATTTCAGATGGGTGCTGTAGAAAGAGGTGTTGTATGCCAATTGATATCATCCATGTGTTCAGCATGTGTGAAAAATCTGGGTAATCATGTGCAATTCCATGGGTTCTGCAGATCAAATGTGTTTACCATATTTGCATGTTTTACAGCTGAAACCTCAAAATTCATTCATGTGACATGCAAACACTGGTCCTTCCATATGGAACATTTTCTTGCCACTAAAACTGACAGTTTCCTCTCTGTAAAAATCGGTGATTTGGACCAATTCGTCCCTTTAAATGTTACTTGTGTGTTTTCTAAAAATATCTCTATAGGAAAGCTGTAGTGCCACATCTACTGTAAGAACATTACAAAGTGTGCTTGTTTCCTTTTATAAAGTCAGGAAAATTTACATAAACACAAAAATCTCTGCAGATGCTGGAAATCCAGAGCAACGCACTCAAAATGCTGGAGGAACTCAGCTGGTCAGGCAGCATTTGTGGAAAGAAATAAACAGTTGACATTTTGGGCTGAGACCCTTCTTCAGGTCTGGAAAGAAAGGGGGAAGAAACAAGAATAGGGATGTGTGGGAAGGAGAAGGAGTACAAGCTAGAAGATGATAGGTGAAGTTGGGTGGATTGGACACTGAGGATGAAGTAAGAAGCTGGGATGTGATAGGCGGAAAAGGAAAAGGGCCGGAAAGGAAGGCATCTGATATGTGAGAAGGGTGGACTAAGGGTGAAAGGGAAGGAGGAGGGGCACTAGGGGGGAGATGATAGGCAGATGAGGAGAAAAGAAGCTGTAAGAGGGGAGCCAGAATGGGGAATGACAGAAGAGGGAAAGGAAGGGGGAAAAGTTACCAGATATTAGAGAAATTGATGTTCATGCCATCAGGTTGGAGGGTACTAGACAGAATATAAGGTGTTGCTCCCCCAACCTCACAGTGTCCTCGTTATTGCAGTAGGGGAGGCCACGGACTGACATGCGGAATGGGAATGGGGATTGAAATTAAAATGGTTGACCATAGGAAAATCCTGCCTGTTGTGGATAGAGCAAAGGTGCTCAACAAAGCGGTCTTCCAATCTACGTTGGGTCTCACCAATGTAGAGGAGGCTGCTTCAGGAGCACTGAATATGGTAGGTGATGCCGAAGATTTGTAGATT
Organism: Mobula hypostoma; assembly: GCF_963921235.1. NCBI lineage: Eukaryota > Metazoa > Chordata > Chondrichthyes > Myliobatiformes > Myliobatidae > Mobula > Mobula hypostoma. The sequence goes on along the minus strand of NC_086103.1, from coordinate 62,617,140 downwards.
AAGTTTGTCTCACCTGGAAGGACTGTTTGGGGCCCTGACTGGAGATGAGGGAGGAGGTGAATGGGTAAGTGTAGCACTTCTGCTGCTTGCAGGGAGGAAGATTAGTGGGGAGGAATGAATGGAGAAATCACCAAAAGAGTGATCCTTGAGAAAGCAGAGAGTGGGAGGAGGGAGGTAAAAACGTGTTTGGTGGTAGGGTCCCGTTGCAGATGACAGAAGTTGTAGAGAATGAGGTCCTGTATGCAGAGGCTTATGGTACATAAGGACAAGAGAAACTCTATTCTTGTTACGATGGCAGGAAGTTTGGTTGAGGGAAATTGTCTGGGAAATGGAGGAGATGTGGGTTAGGAGAGTGTTAATGGTGGAGGAAAGGAAGCCCTGTACTTTGATGATGGTGCTAGAGGGCAACTTCTCCCAGCCCATCAGTGAAACGGTTAAATTCTTCCTCTTTTAATGTCTCAATTTTTCTTTTCAGGGCAGCTGGGGTCCTGTCGGGGGTCTGTGACCTACAGCAGCATGCAAACTGCAGTTCTACATGGCAGTGAGCTTCCATTCTTGGGGTTGGGGCCTTGCGCGGCCCTGTGGACATGCATTCTTGCCGGTGACATGAACTGAAGCGTCGCATAGTGCCGGTATATTGGGACAGCGCGTGAGTTTGTCAGGGGCCCCTGTACTCGGGTGATCACTCTTTCTGTCTTTCGATAGTCAGTGACCGTTTGCTGCCGATTCTCGAGTCAGGGAACCTGAAGTAATAAGCAATGCTTCAGACTGTGACTGTAACACTGAAACAGCGACTGTTTGTCTTCCATTCACTGTGGAAGGAGTGATAACTGTCTCTCCCCTGTTTGTGAAAGAGGGAGCCGACAGTTATTTTTTGATGGACTATAGACCATGGTCTCTCTCTGGGGGTTCGCATGGTGGGTGGTGGGAATACTGATGCTTTCTGCTAGAATAGTGGGGGTTATGGGGGGGGAAGGGTTGATGCTGCTTGTGCGTGGGGGTGGGGCAGGGGTCTTTAGCATTCTTAAGTTTTTCTGTCATTATTTCTTTGGGTTCTATTCCATCTGTTTCAAGGATGTCTCTGGAGAATAAGAATTTCAGGTTGTATATTGTATACATTCTCTGATACAAAATGGAACCATTGAAGAAAAAGGACACCTCTGTTATCCTGGAAGTAAAAGACTCATCCTGGGAACAGATGCAGCAGAGATGAAGGAGCTGAGAACAAGGAATGGCATTTTAACTGATGACAGGGTGGGAAGAAGTGTAGTCAAGATAGCTGTGAGAGTCTCTAGGTTTATACAAGATATTAGCATATAGTTTGTCTCCAGAGATGAAGACAAAGAAATTGATAAAGAGAGGTGTCAGAAATGGATCAAGCAAATTTAAGGGAAGGGTGGAAGTTGGAGGCAAAGTTGATGAAATTGATGAGCTCAGCATGGGTGAATGAAGCAGAACTAATGGAGTTGTCAATGTAGTGCAGAAGAGTTGGGGATCATTATCAGCGATAATTTACGTTATCATTGATTAAATTAACACTTTAAATTACCATTGTCTTATGTTAGTTATAGTATAATATTATCTGATATTGTTGTAAAGAATAATAAAAGAAGAGTTAGCTCAGGCTCCACATATTTGTTTTTGTAGTCCAAGATGGACAATCATTGAATCATTAGAATGAACAATGCAGCACAGAATGAGATCATTTGGGCTGATGCTAGCTTTATGGTAGAGCCATCTAATCGGTTCCAGTTCCCTGCTTGTTCCCCTTCCCTGTAAATGTTTTCTTTTCAAGACTAAACCCAAATAGACTTTTCAAAGTTATTTTTGAATTTGTGTTTGCCCCCCTTCATGCAGTGCATTCCAGATCATAACAACTTGCTGCAAAGGAAAATGTTTCCTTATGTTGCCTTTGATTGTTTCACTGCTAATTACTCTGAATTTGTTTCCTCTGGTTATCAATTCTTCTGCCACTGGAGACAGCTTTTCCTCCTTTTACTGTAACAAGGCCATTTCTGATTTTGAACACATACACTGAATATTCCTTTAATCTTTTCTACTTGAGGAAGAATGGCCACAGCAACACAAGAAAACAGGAGTAGAAGTTGTCTACCAGGGCCCTTAGGCTTCCCCTCCATTCAATATAATCACAGCTGATTAACCTTGTTAACAATGGTTGATCAGCTAATAAATTCTATCATGTGTGTTACACACTAGAATTTTATTTAAAAAAACTATGATCATCTGTGACCAGTAATGCAAATGTTAGCTCACTTCCAGATTCTTATTTGTAGTTCTCCACGGTCGTGACTTTGAAGCTGTCAGTGCGATTATGTAATATGCAATACTCCTTCTGATGTCGTGTCCCTTTCACGGAACTGCTCTTTACATAGCAAGCTGCCAGGCAGTGTGTACCTCAACAAGCCTTTACTGGAGACAGCATTAATTAATTAAAGGAGGCAAACAAGATGTCCCCGTCCCTTCAAGTATTTTCATTAATAACCGCTCAACACCAATTCATTCAATGTAGCTGACGTCCTCCAATCACAATCACCTATCTGAATGACACCTTGACCTAATGTACTGAAATCACCATCTCATCCCCAATCCCCGAGCCCAATCTTATCCCTAACTCCCCAGTCCTCTTCCCTTCTGAGTATCATCCTCTGTCCCTTGCAAATTCTATCCCTTCTACTTTTCTTTACCCTCTTCACACTTTCATCTCTACAATCCCAATCCACTGAATTCCCATAACCTTTTCTATGTCTGAACCTCTCTCTGATCCCAACCCACTTCTCACTGACTTTCTCACCAATCTGTCAAGCAGTGCGTTCCATGCACCCAACACTTTCTGTGTGAAAACTTACTTTTGACATCCTTCTTGTACCTACTTCCAAGCACCTTAAAACTATGGCCCCTTGTATTAACCATTTCAATCCTGGGAAAAAGCTTCTGGTTATCCACACGACCAATGCCTCTCATCATCTTATACACCTCTACCAGGTCACCTCTCATCCTCCGTCACTCCAAGGAGAAAAGGCCAAGTTCACTAAACCTATTCTCTTAAGGCATGCTCTCCAATCCAGGCAACATCCTTGTAAATCTCCTCTGCACTCTCTCAATAGTATCTATGTCCTTCCTGTAGTGAGGTGACCAGAACTGAACACAGTACTCCAAGTGGGGTCTAACTAAGGTCTTATATAGCTTTAACATTGCCTCATGGCTCTTGAACTCAATCACACGGCTGATGAAGGCCAACACACCATATGCATTCTTAACAACACTGTCAACCTGCGTAGCAGCTTTGAGAGTCCCATGGACACGGACCCCAAGATCTCGCTGATCTTCCACACTGCCAAGAGTTATACCAATAATATTATATCCTGTCTTCAAATTTGACCTACCGAAATGAACCACTTCACACTTATCTGGATTGAACTTCATCTGCCACTTTGCAACCCAATTCTGCATCCTACTGATGTCCCACTGTAACGCCTGACAACCCTCCAGACTATCCACAACACCCCTAACTTTGTGTCATCAGAAAACTTACTAACCCACCCTTCTACTTCCTCATCCAGGTCATTTATAAACATCACACATAGCAGGGGTCCCAGAACAGATCCCTGGTCACTGTCCTCTGTGCAGAATACAAACCATCTAAACCACCCTTTGCCTTCTGAGGGCAAGCCAATTCTGGATCCACAAAGCAAGGTCTTCTCAGATCCCATGCCTGAATAAGCTTTGCATGGGGAACCTTATCAAATGTCTTACTGAATTCCACATATACTACATCCATTGCTCTACCTTCATCAATGTTTTTGTTACATCCTTAAAGAACTCAGACAGGTTTGTAAGGCATGACCTGCCCTTGACAAAGCCATGCTGACTATCCCTAATCAGATTATGTCTCTCCAGATGCTCATAAACCCTGCCTGTCAGGATCTTCTCCAACAATTTGCCCACCTCTGAAGTAAGACTCATTAGTCAATAACTTCCTGGGTTTTCTCTACTTCCTTTCTTGAAGAAGGAGACAACATTTGCAATCTTTCAATGCTCTGGTACTTTTCCTGTCCCTATTGATGATGCAAACATCATCGCCAGAGGCTCAGCAATCTCCTTCCCTGCTTCCCACAGTAGCCTGGGGTATACCTCATCTGGTCCTGGCAACTTATCTAACTTAATACATCAATATCCTTAATACTTAAAAATGTGCTCCTCTAGATCTCATTGACTATTGGGTTGTCTATAATAGAATCCTATTAATGTGGTCATCCCCTTCTTATTCCTCTGTTCCACCCATACAGCTTCAGTAGATGAGCTCTCCAGTCTGTCCTGTCTGAACACCGCCATGATATTTTCCTTGACAAGTAAAGCCATCTATCGCCCTTTAATACTTCCTCCTTAATCATGCCCTAAGCAACAGAACCCTGGAACACTGAGCTTCCAGCCCTGTCCTTCCTGCAACTAAATCTCACTGTCAGCTACAGTATCATAATTCCAGGCTGATTCATGATCCAAACTTATCTGCCTGATCTACAACACTCCTTGTATTGAAATAGAGGCAACTCAAAACTCAGAGTTTGTTAATATCTGCTTTCCCCAAAACCAAGCCATTGCCTGTCTTGGCACTAGGGCTCCCACCTCCTGCAACTAGTTTAAATCACCTCACCAACCACTCCCCAACCCGTCACCCCACAGTAGCACTCGCAAACATCCCTGCAAGGATATTGGTCCCCATGCAGTTCAGCTGCAAATTGTCCCATCTGTACAGGTCTCACCTTCCCTAGAAGTGAGCCCAATAATTTGCAAATCTGAAGCCCCAGCTCCTGCACCATCTCCTTAGCCATGTGTCAAACTGTATTAACTTCCTGTTTCTAGCCTCACTCGCACATGACACTGGTAGCATTCCTGAGATAACCACCTTGGAAATCCTGTCCTTTAACTTAACAACTATTTGCCTGAGCAACACACATCAAAGTTGCTGGTGAACGCAGCAGGCCAGGCAGCATCTCTAGGAAGCGGTACAGTCGATGTTTCAGACCGAGACCCTTCGTCAGGACTAACTGAAAGAAGAGCTAGTAAGAGATTTGAAAGTAGGAGGCTGAGGGGGAGATCCAAAATGATAGGAGAAGACAGGACGGGGAGGGATGGAGCCAAGAGCTGGACAGTTCATTGGCAAAAGGGATATGAGAAGATCATGGGACAGGAGGCCCAAGGAGAAAGAAAAGGGTGAGGGGGGAAAAGACTCAGAAGATGGGCAAGGGGTATAGTCAGAGGGACAGAGGGAGAAAAAGGAGAGAGAGAGAAAGTATGTGTGTATATCGTTTCGCTGAACACCTACGCTCTGTCCACCAGAGAAAGCAGGATCTCCCAGTGGCCACACATTTTAATTCCACGTCCCATTCCCATTCTGATACGTCTATCCACGGCCTCCTCTACTGTAAAGATGAAGCCACACTCAGGTTGGAGGAACAACACCTTATATTCTGTCTGGGTAGCCTCCAAACTGCTGGCATGAACATTGACTTCTCAAACTTCCTCTAATGCCCCATCACCCCCCCCGTACCCCATCCGTTATTTATTTATATACACACATTCTTTTTCTCTCTCATCATTTTTCTCCCGCTTTCCCTCTGACTATACCCCTTACCCATCCTCTGGGTCTTTTCCCCCCTCCCCTTTTTCCTTCTCCCTGGGCCTCCTGTCCCATGATCCTCTCATATCCCTTTTGCCAATCAACTGTCCAGCTCTTGGCTCCATCCCTCCCCCCACCACCCCCCGTCTTCTCCTATCATTTCGGATCTCCCCCTCCCCCTCCCACTTTCAAATCTCTTACTAGCTCTTCTTTCAGTTAGTCCTGACGAAGGGTCTCGGCCCAAAACGTTGACTGTACCTCTTCCTAGAGATGCTGCCTGGCCTGCTGCGTTCACCAGCTACTTTGATGTGTGTTGTTTGAATTTCCAGCACCTGCAGAATTCCTCGTGTTAACTATTTGCCTGAACTCACTTTGCAGGATCTCGTCACCCTTCCTGCCTATGTCATTCATACTGATTTGGACCATGACACCTGGGTGCTCATCCTACCTCCTAGGAATGCTCTGGACTCGATCCAAGATGTCCCTAACCCTGGCATGTGGGAGACAATATACCATCTGTGAATCTTGTTTTTGTTCACAGAACCTCCTGCCTATTTCCCATATTAAGAATCCCCTAATGTTACTGCTCTCCTCTTCCCCTGCCTTCCCTTCTGAGCCACAGAGTCAGACTCAGTGCCAGAGATCTGGTCACTGCTGACTCCCCCTGGTAGGTAATCCCCCCAACAGTATCAAAAGTGGTATACTTCCTACTTAAGGAAAATTGCACAAGTGTAATATGCACTATTTACCTATTTCCTTTCCCTCTTCTTACAGTCACATTGCTACCTGCTTCCTGCAACTTCCATGTGACTACCTCCCTGTAGCTTTTAACTATCATCTCCTCATGCTCCTGAATAATCTGACGGTGATCCAATTCCAGTTCCAGTTCCCTCATGAGGTCTGTAAGAAGCTGCAGCTGGATGGACTTCTTCCCTGTGTAGTCGTTAGGGCGACCGGAGGCCTCCTTGTCTTCTACCTTCCACAGAAAAGTCACTTCACTGGCTGTCATTCCTATACTCTAACTATGCAATAAGAAAGAAAGAAAAACGTGATAGCAACCTCACCCTAGCCTCTGCCTTTCCTTGTTAATGTCTCAGTTCCCCAACCCAACAACGGCTGTTCTAATTAAACCTAACTTCTTTTTATTGGCCCTTCCCTAATAACCCAAACAACCTTAAGTGCCGCAGAAAGTCACGACAGTGCCCGCTTACATTTTAATACTGGAATATACACTCCACAATTGAGACATCGATAGCAAGATCCTGCTTAAATTTATTCTGACATAGTTGATATTTTGCATCTTTCTTTGAATAAATTACAGCTTGTATCAACTAATTATAGTTCTGCTTGAAAACAAATCATTTAGAAAACATGAATTGAAATTGCAAATGACTACATAAAATGGGTATGTTTTGCAATAAAGTGCGGATAAACACTACTCTCTTTAGTTTTGTTTGAAGTGAGCCATTTGGTGCTGTTTTTAAGCAATAAATGGAATGAACTCCTTCATGGTAGTGTGCCAACTTTTTATTATTACCATAGACCCAAAAGGAGGAATTGTATTTCTAAAAGTAGTGGAATTTTGTATTCACACATATATCAAAACTCATTAATGACTACTATCTTTTTCAATAACTTTAAATGGCCAACATAAGTTATTGATTGTACCCAGAAAGCATGTTTTCATAACTTATATTCCAATTCAGAATATTCAAATAAATCCTTTAGCTGTCGATGTAGTCAATTGGACATTGGCCTTCCAATCAGTGCAACAGGTCCAGATACTGACAGATTCTCTCCTACATGTAAGTTAAAGGAGATGGTGCTACTTTCACTGAACCAAACATTTGACATATACTAAAGTTTAATACAATCAGTACCTCAAGTAAGCCTCAAGTTCTCTTTCTCTCTCCATTTCCGGCTATGGGGATGACTAACACATAGGAAAATGGAAAAGGTGCATTGATACAATAGGAGACGATTTTCCAAAACTTGTAGATAAGCGCTGATCTGAACTTGTAATCGTTCTTTCTGGCATGGGAGTTTTTAAATAGCTGCATAACTGTATAAATGGATTAACAAATTCCCCAGTTTTAAAGCACATGTCTTGCAATGTTTTCTTTCTTGTTGCCAGGACATAAAGAGTTCAGTCTTTGAACACTTAAAAGATCAAAATAAAAAATACATCTAATATACAGGAATCTTAATGAAGAGAAAGTGTGATAGTTCTCTCACAAAACTTGATTGAGGAAACAATGGCAACAGCTGTATCCTGTCCTGGCCGCAGCACACCTTATCAGTGCATGATCTTCACATGACCAAGAACATAACTGGCCTTTCCTTGGTTTCAGTTGTTAGGCAATGCAGGAAAATCCTCTCGCCAAAATCAGCGTTGAACGTTTCATTTGAAAACAGTCAGCATTTTTTCCCTGTACTCAGGAACTTTAAAAGTAAACTAAGAATACGTTATTATAATTTATTTCAATGTTGTTCTTGGGAAATGAAAACTTTGTATAACCTTGCCTGAATTTCCATTCCAGTTCATGCATTGTTAGGACCATAATAATGTCTTTCCTTCACAAATTGTATCATGTTTTCATGTTTTTAAGCAAGATAATTATATAAATGCATTTTAAACAAGTAAACTAGTGAATCTACATACTTTAATAGTTTCAATGTTATTCAAACTACTAATTTGATTTATTTTAAAATAAAAACGGCTAGAAGCTATTTTGGGCATTGTGGTGATATGCCATGCCAGAGCGTGATTGGAGAGAGTTCTGAGCATGCGCAGAAATGATAGAATGATCAAGAACATGGTACTGTAAAAATATGGTTTGGTTGTTGCTGTAAATAAAATTTCTATATCTTCCAGAATATGATTCTGTATTAGTAACCCATGCTACATATTAATATAAAGAACACAACATGGTGTCAGAAGTCAGTCTGGAAGACAACTTGGAGTTAGAAATTGGTCCAGAAGAATAATACGTTTCCTGACACGGTACAATCGAAGATAATGGAAAAGAGCTCAAACTGTTTTGGTGCTTGCTAACAGTTTTGCAAATGGAAGGTTTTCAGTCTCTACTGACACTTCAATTGTCTGGGAACGTAGCTGAGAACTGGAGAAAACTTAAGTGGTGTTTTGAAATGTATTTATCGGCGATTGATGCTGATAATAATTTAAGCTGAGAAGAGGTGTATAAGAGAGAGGTATTGATCGTATGGATAGTCATAGGCTTTTTCCTTGGGCTGAAATGGTTGCCACAATAGGACACAGGTTTAAGGTGCTGGGGAGTGGGTACAGAGGAGATGTCAGGGGTAAGTTTTTTACGCAGAGAGTGGTGAGTGCGTGGAATGGGCTGCTGGCAACGGTGGTGGAGGTGGATATGATAGGGTCTTTGAAGAGAATTTTGGTTAGGTACATGGAGCTTAGAAAAATAGAGGGCTATGGGTAATTTCTAAGGTAGGGACATGTTTGGCACAACTTTGCGGGCTGAAGGGACTGTATTGTGCTGTAGGTGTTCTATGTTTCTATGATGGAAAACCTGAAAAAACAAAAGCTGCACTTCTACTCCACGTAATAGGTGATGACGCAATTGAGGTATATAATCATTGTATTTTTGAAAATGGAGATAATTTAAATCTAAAATCGATAATGGACAAATTTGAAGCATTTTGTATACTTAAGTGTAATGTGATGTATGAGAGGCATATATTTTTTACATGTGCACAGAGAGCTGGTGAAGTAATTGATCAATATGTTACTGAGTTGAGACACCAGAGTAAAACATGTGAGTTTGGAGAACTGACAGACTCTCTCATTAAAGACAGAATTGTTTGTGGCATTCTGGATAATGGTCTGAGAGAAAAACTGTTAAGAGAACAAGACTTAGGCTTGGAAAAAGCCTTGATGCTCTGCAAAGCTTCGGAAACCATGCCATCACACGCCAAAGACCTTTGCATTGAGAGTTGCAATGTAGACGCTGTAAAAAAGTGTGAACATATTAGAAAAAATAATAAAACAACAACGAAACTGACAGAGAGCAAGATGTCATCTGAGAGAAAAAAAGCTATGTGATTGCTGTGGGTGGCAGCATCAGCCAAAACAGTGTCCAGAGTATAGGAAAATGTGCAACGACTGCAGTAAGAGTAATCATTTATCACACTGTTGCAGAAGTGGAAAGAAAATAAAACAAGTAAATGTAGCGCTTGAAAATGAACTTGAGAAGCTTTATATAGATGTGCTTTGTGAAAACAAACAAAGTAAGAATGACTGGACTATTCCACTGCAAGTGAACCAAAACAATATTTTGTTTAAACTTGATACTGGAGCACAATTCTTGCAGAATCTGAGTTTAATACATTGAAGCCAAGACCAAAGTTACATAAGACAAATATAAAAGTGACTGGGTATTCAGGTGCAGACATTCCAGTTAAAGGAATATGTGTGGCAAAAGTATCACACAAAAATATTGTGCACACACTTTCATTTGTAGTGGTGCCAAAGAATGTACAGTCAATACTGGGTTTATCTTCCTGTGAGAGACTGAATTTGGTGAAAAGAGTATTACTCCTGGACAGTGACACACAGTCAGAATATAGTGACTCGATGAAAGAGTATGAGGACTTGTTCAAAGGGCTTGGTTGTCTTCCAGTACAGCACATGATTAAAATTGCCACCCGTAGAACATTCATGTAGAAAAGTGCCTTTTGCATTACGTCATCAACTGAAAACAGAGCTTGACAGAATGGAACGGCTAGGAGTCATAAAAAAATTAATGAACTGAATGAATGGTTCAATTCGCTTGTCATTGTTGATAAGAAAAATAGAAAACTGAGGATTTGCTTAGATCCAAGAGACTTGAATCGAGCCATTGAAAGAGAGCATTTCAAATTGCCTACTCATGAAGAAATTATGTCACAGTTTGCTGATGCAAAGTGCTTTAGTGAATTAGATGCATGCTCTGGATTCTGGCAACTTAATCAAGATGAACCGAGTTTAAAGTTGTGTACCTTTAACACACCTTTTGCCAGATACTGTTTTCTTAGGCTTCCATTTGTAATTACATCAGCTCCTGAAGTGTACCATAAAACCATTCACATGCTATATGAGCACATTGAGAGTGTGCATACTTCCATGGACGATATTATTGTTTGAGGATCAACTAAACAAGGGCATGATGCCAGACTCAGACAAGTCTTTGAGGCAACATGCAAGGCAAACCTGAAGTTGAATAAAGACAAATGTCAGCTAGGAGTGACTGAACTTACCTTTGTGGGTGATATCATTAGCAAGGAGGGTGTGTGTCCTGATCCATTGAAGGTTTCTGCTATTGAGAACATGTCAAGACCACAATGTAAAAAGGTTGTTCAAAGGTTTATGGGAATGGTCAACTACATGGGAAAATTCATACCCAATCTTTTGGAACAGCTTGCTCCATTGAAGCAGCTAACAGAAAAGAGAAACGAATGGAGCTGGAATCAGGAACAGGAGAAGGCATGGCAAAATCTCAAGAAAGTGCTCACTGAAGAACCTGTGTTGAAATTCTATGATGCTGAGAGACCCATCGAAATCTCATGTGATGCATCTCAAGCAGGCTTAGGGGCAGTATTACTCCAGAAACATGATAAGGAATAGCTATCAGTGGCATATGCATCTCGTTCATTATCTGATCCAGAAACAAGGTATGCCCAAATTGAAAAAGAATTGCTCAGCATTATGTTTGCTTGCGAGAGATTTCATCAGTTTGTGTAGGGGCAATCTATTGATGTTGAAACTGATCATAAGCCTCTGATTGCATTGTTTAACAAACCTTTAAGCGACTATCCTTTACAAATTCAGTGAATGATGATCAAATTGCAAAGTTATGCATTGAATGTGTCATATACACCTGGAAAATTCATGTACACGGCTGACACACTTTCCAGAGCTGTGGATCCAACAACAAAAGACATTCACAGGGATGCTGTTGATGTTCAGGCATTTGTTGATATGATCATAGAGACTGTACGTGTTTCTGCTGAAAAGTTGGAATTGCTGTGTCTTTAGACAGAGAAGGACAAAATTCTCAGTCAGGTAATACAAGTGGTGATGGATGGAAGGCTAGATAATAAGCATGACTGTACCTCAGTAGTACAAGAATATTGGAACCACAGATCAGAACTTTCTGTTGTGGAATGGATATTGCACAAAGGTAGCAGAATTGTGATTCCTAAAAGTCTCCGAAAAGAAATGCTTGAGAAAATTCATGAAGGCCACCTAGGTATTGAAAAATGTAAGAGAAAGGCTCGGGAAGTGATGTTTTGGCCCAGGATGAATCAAGAAATTGCAGAATTTGTTCTTCCAAATATACCTTAAATACCAACCTAGCAACCCTAAGGAGCCACTGCATCCACATTCTAGTCCTCAGAGACCTTATCAGAAGGTAGGCATTGATCTTTTTGTAACTGACAACAAAGATTATCTATTAATAACAGATTACTACTCATTGTATCCTGAAGTGTGTGGCCTGAGCAGAACAACTGCAGAGAATGTAATTACATGCATGAAATCAGTTTTTTCCAGACATGGTGTACCTGATGAAGTTTTTACAGACAGTGGTCCACAATTCAATGGTGAATGCATGAGACATTTTGCTCATGAATGGGGCTTTGTCCATACAACATCTAGTTCATTTTTCCCTCAGTCCAATGGATTAGTTGAGAAGTCGGTAGGAATTATCAAGAAACTGATGCACGAAGCAGAAGATAGTGGATGTGATTTTTATAAAGCCTTGTTAGCCTATCGCAGTACTCCACTTGAATGTGGATTTTCACCTGCTCAGCTCTTGATGGGATGCTGTTTGAGATCCAATCTGCCAAAAGATGAGAGCCTTCTGAGAACAGAGGGAGGTGAACAAGTGAAAAGATGGGAAGATGAACACAAAGCAAAGCAGAAAACATACTTTGACAGATGTTCTGGTCCATTACCTGAACTGCACCAAGGAGATGAAGTGAGGATACAAGACAAAATGAACACATGGACACAGAAAGCTACAGTACTTGAAGAAGTACAACCCAGATCATACATGGTCCAAACAGAGGAAGGAGCAGTGTTAAGAAAAAATCGCAAAGACCTTAAGAAAGAGCCAACTTCAGAGTTTCAGTTAACTAATGCAGACCAGACAAAACATGAAAATAACAATGAAACACAAGAACTGTGTGAACCACTTAGAAGGTCTACTCGTGTTCATAAACCCCCAGAGAGACTGATAGAGACATGTTAAATTATGTATTTGCTCTGGTCAGTGCTGCTAATTGTTTTTCTCTTTAAGGAAAGGAAGATGTGGTGATTTGACGTGTCAGAACGTGATTGGAGAGAGTTCTGAGCATGCGCAGAAATGATAGAATGGTCAAGAACATGGTGCTGTAAAAACGTGGTTGGGTTGTTGCTGTAAGTAAAAGTCCTATGTCTTCCAGAATATGTTTCTTTATTAGTAACCCACGGTACGTAATAATATTAAGAACACAACAGGCATGCAACAAAATGTTGCTTAATTTTCTCTCTCTTTGCTGATCATTATGATTGTAAACATAAATGATTTAAAAAGTGCAACAATCGAGAAAGGAGGCCAATTACTGCATTCCTGCTTGTGGCTCCTGTTTCAACAGAGCTTCCCTTCACCGCACTGTCACAGGTGTGTGTGTGTGTGGTGCACTGCGCGCACAGTGGCTATGCAATGTGGTGGGATTGGGGCACTTGTAATCTTCTACCAAGATAGTTCTTCCAACTACTAGGTTGTGGCAAGATGATGCTTCATCTGCTGAGTATTTTCAGCAGTTCTCGCTTTATTTTTGCTTTTCACTAATGGTGCTCCACTCCACAGGTGTTACTGTGACAGGTAGCGGTCCCTGCAGAACAAAGCAAATGTCTCCATATAGATGTAATTGGTACAGTTTGAGAGCTGATGCTTTCTCCATTGTGTTGTTACATTGTACTCATCACAATAAACATGATTAGAATACAAGTGGGAAATATCAGAAAGACTGATATATAGATTCTACATGAACTATGGAAAGTACCCAACAGTTTGGAGCACATTCCTGCAAGTGATTACAACACAGAGACAGACAATCCATGGAGAAGCACTGTGTTCACAGTTAGTTCTGATAAACTGCTTTCATTTTAAAATATTCATATTTTCATGCTTGTTTCTTTAACTACATTTTTAAATCAGTTTACAGTCCAAGGCAAACTCAGTGAACATATTACTCCAAATGCTTTCTTGAATTAATGGTTCTGTGTAACTGGAGAGATTTCCAGATGCAGAAGGAAAAAATGTTTAGTGAGATTGTGAAAAAATAAGATTACAAAGGAAACTAAATAAGCCAAAATGAGAAAATAAACTTACGACTTGGTCCATGAATCTTTATCGGCTCAGAGGCTGTAACCAATGTATGAGAACACTGCTGACAGACACAGTCCTTCCCACTGAAAGTAACACGGTCTCCAACTGGGAATGGCTTCCTACAACAATGACATTAAATACTGGTGAATGGAAGTCCATACTTGCTGGAATGCCACTCTTTTAAAGCACATACTGACAAAAGTATTTCATCCCAAAATGATTTGAAGGTACTTACTCTCTTGCCATAACTACATTGTGCTATTTAACAAAATATTTAAAAAATTACTTTGCCATGTGCATTTTTCATTGAGTATATGAGTAATTAACATGTTAAGTATCCTGTTCGTAGATCACTTAAAACTATAGCAGTATTCATTCTGATGAAATCTGGTTGTTGGTCTCTTATGCAGAATTTTACAGTAAAGTGGAGTAATGATAAGCATACCACTCATACCATTCAATGTATGTGTTATCAACCTGTATCTGTAAATCAACCATTTATTATAGAACACATTCATATCACATCTACATCATCACAACAGAATCCACATCAGATGTCAGTTATTTGTTTTAATGTCTCCCAGTCATGTCCATTTCCCATTTTTATCTGCCAGAGGAATCACTCTCTGAATATATTAGCTCCTATCATTCAGTCCAAAGAGCCTTTAGATTGGAGTAAAGTACAATATATTCATCAAATTTACTTTTATCATTCCTGCATTATCACTGAGTGTAAATCCAGGTTCAGCAGCACTGTGGGAGTACCTGCACCAGAAGGCTGCTTTGATTTCAAAAGGCATTTAACCACCATTCTCTCATGAGTAAATAAGGGATAGGCAACAAACAGTGCCAGTTACATTCATGTGGGAAGCACCACCCACAAACAGAATGTAAAAAAATCTTGTTTAGTATTAAGACATCTTTTAAAGCATTGAAAAGAAATTATCTACTGCAATCAAACAGTCAAACAGTCTGGGTTTAGAGTATGTTTATCTCAGCCACTCATTTACTCCATCAAGTAGTAATCTATTCCTTAAGTTCAATTTAAGCTATTCCTTAAGAACTCCTTATTTTACAAATCTGTCAGTGCTATGATGTCACAAATGAATTGCTCTTTATTTGATTTTAAGTATTTTTTTTCCTAACAGTTTTGAGCTCTGTAGTCTGCAAGATAAAAATTCTTTCCTGCAGCACATAACTGTTACTTACCATTTAATAGTTTAGAATTAAAAAAGAGGTGTTAACTGTGTCTCTGTGCATATGTTGTCTGGTGCTCTATATCGTCACGTACTTTTACTGAAGGGATCACGTACTTTTACTGAAGGGATGCTTGCTGTTTAGCAGTGATGTTAATTAATGTGCAACAATCAGTATTTGAGTGCAATAAGCATTTCCTGCACAATGTGCACTTTAAATGTTGGGGTAGGCATGAAACTGAGAGCAATATAAAGGAGCTATCCCTTCCTGGACTGCTGTTGTATAGTGGTGAATAAGTTCTCCTGAACTCATCCATCCCCCAGGTAATACTTCCTCTTGTTGGTCAGATATAATGATCTCTGACAGCACAAAGTCCTATTAGCTAATGAAAGAGTGTGGCACCTGTCAATCCATAATCTGATTGGAAATATGGCCTAAAGTATCAAATGATCATGGAACAACAGGAGATTATGCAATATAATCTTGCCTTTCACAAATTAGCAGTAATGTCACAGATTTGGAGAAGCCTAGGATTCATGAAACTTTCATGCTAGTTCACTGTACACAGTGTGCATTAGAAGATCATATGTTTATGACCCTGCCCCAAACTGGAGTTGCAATGAGAATTGGATTAATACTGTTACATGTATTGAGTTACCATGAAACGTTTGTCTTGATGTGATCCCCTGCAAAATTAAATTTTTTACATGCAAAGCAATTTCCAGATTTATTTTTCTTGAATAACGTTTTCCTTCCAATTTGTTTTAAGGTTTGCCTTGGTAATCATGTGCAGCCAAGTTTGTAAAAGGACTATACCAAGAGAAGAATTGGGTACACGAGAAAGCTCATGACTGGAGGTAATCTCTGTTGCTATTTACAGGTGAATCTCAAAATCTCAATTACATTTTCATCAGTAATTAGCAAAATCTCCATCAAAAGATTTAAAAAGGAGTCAACTTATGTCCTCAGGAACAAATTTCGTTTTAGTAGGTGGTTTCCCCTCTACTTATATTACCTCTCATAAATCTTTGATAGTATAGGATGGGAGATGGGCACTAACTTGTTGCTTCAAGTGATTCTGGTTATTCTTAAGCTGTGATCTGGACAAGATGAATACAAGTTTGGGGCTACAAATGCAATTGATGCAGTCTGAAATCGAAATTTTATTTAAATATGATCATTAGGTGCAATTAAGCACCAATGAAAAACTGCATTTATGGTTTTCCTAACTGAGTCTTTTTAATTTATGATTTGTTGTGTATGCTGAAACACATTAGTAGACTGGTCAAAATTAAACTCTACTTGTATTTCGACTTCCCTTATAAATTCTTCTCATGTTTTGGATTTACATTCCTTATTTGAACAGCCTTTTAAAATATTTCTCATGCTGACTAGAAAGCTGTAAAAACTAGACTTATTAAATTATAATGAAATCCAGCAGCATACCACAGTAAATCATCATCTGGAAATATAACAATACTGCCTTTTTCAGTGATATTATTTCTGTATAAACATTTTAATGAGACAAACAACTCAGAGCCATGAATAAGAAACCGATAAAGAGCTTTTCAGGAGAGGCTGATCTAAATCCTAAACTGGGCGGGGGGGGGGGGGCAGTCTAATCTGAATTGGACCTATTCCAAATCTTGTTTACTAAATAAATATGATTACACCAAATTCTTTCCAGCTCGTAACTCACAAATATATTGTGTTTAATTCTAAATGTTTAAGGTATGCTCTATTGAATATAATTTTGTGACATCATCAATCTAGATTACTTCCAAGTACATATTTTACAATGTACTATACATTTCCCCCCCACCCCCATTGGCTCATGTTGATACTGAGGTAACATGCAGAATATAGAGAGTAAAGAGAGGAAACAGAGGGCTCCAGAAGGTGTGTGTGATTATTCTTTTTTTTATTATGCACACATAAATATATCAAGCAGTATTGTCACATTGACAATGTAATGGGTTTCTCTTTTAAAGGGGAAAAATAGTGAAATGAGTTCAACACTTAAACATTTGCCAAATTATCTGATCATCCATTAGGAAGGTTGTTCTTCAAACTTTATAACTGTTCAGCTGATCTGGGAGCCAGAAGAGATGTTGAATTGTATTCTGTAACTGGACTCATTTAATATCTCACTTGATGCCTTCTTAGTCTTCTTCAACATTTACATAAAGAGCATTTTCAAATTCAAAACCTCCCTGACCATTCTATTGGGGCTTTGTGCTGAGATCAATTGGTGTAAGTGAACCCTTGTGAATCTTCTTCCTATTCTTGAGACAATTTTTGAAGTTCTTCATTCTACAATCTCTGATATCTCATTTCTCAACTCTAACCAGTTGGGTAGTCTCAGCACTTCAATCTTACAGATAATCTGACCTTCTCCTTTTGAAATGTTATCATGTTTTGCTTCAACTGCTTCCTTTCACTTCCCCTTCCAGATTCAGCTGAAGCAGAATCCGACATATCATGAATCTTCTATGCTTCATCACTTTTGAAGGAACGTGTCATGGAGTGCAGCTCAGAAGAAAATCTGCAAGTTTATGATTCACAGTGAGATCTTATTTGTATTCCATGACTTTTTTTTGCAGGGCCTCATTCACTGTACCTACTGATTTCCCAGTTTCTATGTCTGAGGCTAGATAATAAGGCAATTACTGACTCCATTTTATTTTACAGAACATTCGAAATATAATAACAAAGGTTGAGGACAAAGTTCCAAGATGATCTCAACATGGGATATTGTAGCATACCCTCTGCGGTGCCGTCAGTGGTAGGCATGACTCCATAGTCATTATCGTTATTTTGAAGGGCTCTCCAGTAGTACCAGGAAGTTGACTGCACTGCTGTCATAGTAGTCTGTGTGGATATGCTGGAATAGCTTAATGAGCCACTTCCACATCTGGCTCTCAATGGCTGCTTCTGCAGATGTAGCAAATATTGGACATTTTGGAAATCTCTTCCAGATCGGCATTCATGGCAGGCCAACAGACAGATTTGCTAGCTACTATTGTGAATTATCAATATTGATGTATTAATTTGTAACATTCACCTTGCATTTGAGATTGCTCCTTTTTCAACTGTTGTTGCCAATGCATTAGTGCTTCACTCTCCATGCTGTTCAGCAGTTTCTAAGTATTGTAAAAGTCTCTCCTTTGTGGCTTTCATTGCTGTTTCAACATTATGAAACTTAGTGACCTACATTTTTCTAGCCTGCAGTCCTGCATCCAACCTTGCACATTGATGCTGTACGTACTTTATTTTGCAGTGGAAACATTTCCCTGCTTAAAATGATATATACATAAAGTGATCTTGGTCACCTCCAAACTAAGTTCCCCTGCATGTTCTATCTTTTGTGACAAACCGATTTGTGTAATTTGGACTCTTGTAAACTGTACCAGAATTCCTCCTTTGCTATCATCATTTGTTCATGTACAGCATTAACACTCAAATCGTGCACCCACTGGAATTCTTTGGTGATTTTGGAAGGCATCCTGTTGACCTTGCATATACACATATCAATTGTTAGATTTTTGCACTTAATCATATAGATTGAATTTCCTTGTCTGTTAAATTAGATACAAACTTGCCTGCATTACTTGATTTGGGAAGGTTTCAAATATATAACTTTGAGGCAGGCTCTTCAATACAACTACAAAATCTCTATTGGTCTCATCTATATTGTTCAGTTCAGTTCAGTTCAGTTTTTGTTTACAGGTTTCCCCCCGCCATCCGAAGGTAGAGTGTTCCTATGAAACGGTTCATAAGCTGAAATGTGGTAAAGCGAAGAAGCAATTACCATTTATTTATATGGGAAAATTTTGTGACCGTTTGCAGACTCAAAAATAACCTACCAAATCATGCCAAATAACACATGAAACCTAAAATAACAGTAACATATAGTAAAAGCAGGAATGATATGATAAATACACAGCCTATATAAAGTAGAAATACTTCTCCACAATCATTACTGAACTGTTCTCCGAAGTGAAAATCTCACGCAAGTGCTCTCGGCAGAAAATCTCACACAAGGGCTGTTGGCAAAAACACTCTCTCCAGTAACCCTTAAGCTATGAAGCTGCGAAATCATACCAAATAACACGTAAAAATACACAGCCCGTACAAAGTAGAAATAATGTATCACTTACCGGAATTGGGACAGCGCCAAGGTGGTGTATTCACGGAGAATGCAGCAGTAGCCGGGAGGCACACAGCACATCTTTAAGAAAAAAGCGAAATAAACATGCTAACTAATTAGGTGCTGCCCGGCATGTAATTGTCGGCCCAGATCAGTGCCGATTGCCCATTGCATTGCCTCTGATTTGGGCTGACAATTACGTGTCGGGTGACACCTAATTAATTAGCATGTTTATTTCAGCTTTTTTCTTAAAGATGTGCTGTGTGCCTCCCGGCTACTGCTGCATTCTCCGTGAATTGGTATCTGTCCGCGGCCTGGGTGTTGGGGTGGTGGGACAATGGGGTGTTGTCTGTTTCCATTAGAGCAGGCAGCTCATCTTATCCCATGACTGCCCGCCTCGATGTCGAAGGTCGAGGTTCGTCGTCTGCTGTGGCTGATGTGGAAGGCTTGCTTGACCGCTGAGCCTCGCGCATTTTTCTATCATACAGTTCTTTGTAAGCACTCAAACGATCCTGCAAATATCCCCTAAACCGACGTACCCTTTCAAAATTAAAGTCGTACTTTACGTTGCTTCACGTTCATTTCGCTACTGCATTCGGTTTTGATTGTTATCCTTTCCTCTTCCAATTGCATCAGCTCTTCATCCATCAGTTCTTGGTCATGGGATGCCAAAACCTCTTCAACATCATATTCGTCAGCTTCCACAAGCCAAACTCACATTGTTCTTACTTCGTTCACCACGATCGAAATGCTTAATTATGTCTAGTTTTACGCTAAGTGTAACACCCTTACGAGCTCTTTCAGGCTTTTCTGACACCTTAGAACTCATCTTGCAAACGGCTGCTCACAGGCATATGTTTCAGCAATGCTGGCGAGAAAGCTGTTCCAAATCCCGGGGAGAGCGGCTGCTCGGGGTGCGCGCTGCCTTTTATTATGCGCTGATTTTTTTCGCGCACTGTTTTTTTTCATAACAGTGAAAACACCTTCTGAAAGCGAAAACAGGGAACTAATGTAGGTCTTTTGTAACAGTGAGGTTTCGTAAAGCGAACATTCGAAAAGCGGGGGACACCTGTATTGTCATTTAGAAATGCATGCATTAAAAATTGATAAAACCTTCCACCAGAATGATATCACAGAAACACAGGAAAAACCAAGACTAAATCTGACAAAACCACATAATTAGAACATATAGTTACAACAGTGCAAAGCAATACCATAATTTGATAAAGAGCAGACCATGGGCACGGTAAAAAAAAAAGTCTTAGTCCCGATAGACTCATCATCCCACGCAGGCAGCAGAAAGGAGGTACTCTCCCTGCCATGAACCTCCAAGCGCCGCCAACTCGCCGATGCAACACCACTGGAAACACCTGACTGCAGCAGACTCTGAGTCCGTCCGAAAACCTCGAGCCTCCGACCAGCCCCTCCAACACAGCCTCTCCGAGCACCATCCTCTGCCGAGTGCTTCGGCCCCGTCCCAGCCACTGAGCAACAAGCAAAGCTGAGGACTTGGGGCCTTCTCCTCCGGAGATTCTGGACCACACAGTAGCAGCAGCAGCGAAGCAGGCATTTCAGCAGTTTCACCAGATGTTCCTCCGTGCTCTCACGTCTGTCTCCATCAAATCAGGATTGTGCACGGCACCCTACCTGACAAATAACAGATGTCACCACTGGAGTGGCTGCTGCGAGCTGCGTCGTGCCGCCATCTCACCACCTGGTGTCAGATTCCAACTTCTTAGCTTTTCATGATCTCCAAAGGTGCTGGATTAAAGTGATTCTGCAATTTTTTTTTATCACCTCATCAAACGAAATATTTGTCTTGCAAGATGCCAGGATAATTTGGCAAAGTGGCATGGCTATCCTGCCATCTCCAGGATAAAATTGTTTTCTTGCACTCTGTTATGACTTCATTTTGAGTAATGACCCTCAAATTCAGCAACATTGCTTGTCCTGAAGAACAGCTTTGTTGGAGAACAAAACAGCTTAGTTCAGTAACATAAATACCCAAGTTCCCATTGTAGCCAAATTGGGTCTCAGCTTCCACCTTGTTTCATTTTCACTTCAATGATTCCAAGTCTTGTATCTTACAACTTCTGCACCTGTATCAGAACCAGAGCCCTATCACTTCAAAACATGCAGGTTAACTGCATTATAATTAATTGTGTGGCTTCGACTCACCTTAAAACCACAAGCTTGTGGTTATTCAGGAATTCAATTATTTCAATACCTTACAGATTCAATTCTTTTCCACCAGTGCAATATACTTGCCCCTGTGTGTTCCTGTTCTGCAATGAAGTACCATGCAGAGTATGCAAAGTGGGAAACTTGGACAGATTTAGCAGATATATTTGTTTTATTCAAAGATCTTCTCAGATGCACACAATGTAAATATAATCTATGTATCATTATAAATATCAGTTACTGCCTATAATTACCACTCAGATTGATGTTTATTCACTTAATGTTGTTATTTTCTGGGAAACATTATTTTTTAAACACTCAATTCATGCAGGTTGTGTCAAGCTATACTTTGTTAGGAGTTTGAGGATATTTGGTATGGCACCAAGTGTTCTTGCAAGTTTCTATAGCTGCACAGTTGAGAGCATTCTGACTGATGTGGAGGCTGCAATGCACAGGATTGCAAGAGGCTTCGGAAGGTAATCGACTTTGCCAGCTCCGCTATGGTCAGCACCATCCCAACGTCAAGCACATCTTCAGGAGGTGTTACCTCATGAAGGCAACATCAATCATTAAGAACCCCCATTATCTGGGACATGCCCTCTTCTTGCTACTATCATAGGGAAGAGGTACAGAAGCCTGAAGACCTACAACCAACAATTTAAGAACAGCTTCTTCCCCTCTGTCCTCACATATCTGAAAGGTCCATGACCAGCTCCACATTATTTTCTTTTTGTATTATTTATTTATTTTGAAACTTATATTAATTTTATGTCTTTGCACTGTACTGCTGATCCAAAACAGTGATAAAACATGCTTCTAATTCTGATTCTAACATCAGCCTTATAGCAAAGCACACCACAGTGCAAATGATATGGTTCTTGGAGCTATAACCTAAATTTATCCAAAATTCTGAGCAAATAATTAAAATGTTTGCAAGTTTTAGAAGGCATGCCTTTATATTTAATTCTGCATATTTATAAGACCATAAGATATCAAAGCAGATTTAGGCCATTCAGGCCACCAAGTCTGTTCAGCAATTCCATCATGGCTGATTTACTATCTCTCTCAGTGCCATTCTTCTGCCTTCTTCCCATAACCTTCGCACCCTTACTAATTAAGAACCTATCAACCTCCATTTTAAAGATACCCAATGACTTGGCCTCCAGAGCAGTCTGTAGCAATGAAATCCACAGATTCAATGAACTTTGGTTAAAAAAAAAATCACCCTTCATCTCTGTTCTAAAGAGATGTCCTTTTATTCTGAGGCTGTGCCCTCTGGTCTTAGACTCGTCCGCTATAGGGACCATTCTCTGTACAACCACTCTTTCTAGGTCTTTCAATATTTGGTCGATTTCAATGAGATCACTCTCATTCTTCCAAACTCCAGTGAATACAGGCTCAGAGCCATCAAACACTCATATGTTAACCTTGCCATTCCCAGGATCATTCTTGTGAACATCCTCTGGATCCTTTCCAATGCCAGCACATCCTTTAATAATAGGACCAAATCTGACCACAATACTCCAAATACATCTGGCTAATGAAGCGTAAAACCTCTGCATTACATCCTTGCCTTTATACTCAAGTCCTCTTGAAATGAATGCTAATATTGTATTTGCCGTCCTTACCACCAGCTCAATTTGCAAGTTTACATTGAGGGTATTCTGCACAAGGACTCCCAAGTCCCTTTGCACCTCTAAATTCTGAATTTTCTCCCCATTAAGAAAATAATCTATGCCTTTATTCTTTATTCTAAAGTACATGATTATAGACTACCCGGCACTGTATTCCATCTTCCACTTCTTTGCCTATTCCCTTTATCTGTCTACATCATTCTGCAAACTCTCTGCTTTCTTAACACTCCCTACTCCTCCACATATCTTCGTATTGTCCTCAAACTTGGCCACAAAACCATCAATTCCATCTTCCAAATCAATGACATATAAAGTGAAAAGCAGCGAGCAGTCCCAACACCAACCATTGTGGAACACCACTAGTCACTGGTAGCAAACCAGAAAGGTCCCCTTTACTCCCAGTCTTTGCCTCTTGCCAGGCAGCCAATCTTTTATCCATGCTAATATTTTTCCTGTACGACACATGCTGTTATCTTGTTTAGCAGCCACAGGTGTGATAGGTTGTCAAGAAGAAGAAGAAAGCCCTTAACTCTGAGTGGAGCCATCGGGATGCTATCATGACAGCGCTTTTTTTAAGCAGGCTTTCTTATTTTTACGAGGCCAAGTTGCTAGCTCAACACTCAACCCAGCACGGATGGAAAGTGTGCAAGGGCGTCAGCTGGATTCGAACTTGGGAGCCTTTGCTCTGAAGTCCGGCGCTGATGTCACTAAGCCACCAGCCGGCTACAGGTTGTCAAAGGCCTTCTGAAAATCCAAGTAAACAACATCCACCAACTCTCTTTTGTCTGTCCTATTTGTTACTTCCTCAAAGAATTCCAACAGATTTTCAGTCAAGATTTTCCCTTAAGGAAACCATGCTGACTTTGGTTTATTTTACCATGTGCCTCCAAATACTTCAAAAATCTCATCAATAAAATCCACTTCAACATCTTCCCAACCACAGAGGTCAGGTTAACTGGCCTAGTGTTTCCTTTCTTCTGCCTAGCTGTCAGGACGCAGAAGCAGGGACCCAATCACAGACCAAGTTCTGTGCGCACTGTGATATTTATTGAGAAGCAAATCCAGAGGGGCAACAAAGTTGGCATCAAAGTTCAGGCAGAGATCAAAATATCCAGAGAAATACAAAAACCAGAATCAGCAAACAGACAGAGTCAATACTCAGAAGGACAGAGTTCAGATATGAATGCTGGAAAGGCTCAGGAAAACTCACTGGCACAACCGGGCAAAACACAGGTGAAAACACAGGACTAAAATACACAAAGCAATAAACAGAGAGGCAGATGATAGGTGGAGCACAATAAGACACAGGTGGCAGGTAATAATAGGAAACCAGTGAAGGGTGGAGTAGTCAGTGATACAGTGGCAGGAGTAGAGCAGGGGTGGGGACAGGAGCACATGGGGCATGAAAACAAACAAGAGCACATGTCAATACAAAACCACAGACTGATGGCTAGGGGGAAAAACACAAAAAAACAGAGTTCAGCTGGAGGTACTGACACCAACTCCATTCTTGAACTGTGGAGTGCAATTTGTAATTTCCTAGTCCTCCAGACCATTCCAGAATTTAGTGATTCTTGAAAGATCACTTCTGAGGTCTCCATATCCTCTTCAGCTAACTCTTTCAGAACCCTGATGTCTCACAGAGACAGGCCTTTCAGTCCATCTAGTCTGTGCCAAACCATTGATCTCCATAATCCCATCGACCTCCTCCAGGACCACAGCCCTCCATATACATCCCACTCATGTAGAGTACCTATCCAAATTTCTCTTAAGTGTTGCAATCAACCCCATATCCATCATATCCACTGGCGGCTCGTTCACACTCTCGCCACCCACAGATTGAAGAAGTTCTCCCTCGTGTTCCCCTTAAACATTTCACCTTGCACCCTTAACCCATGATCTCTAGTTGTAATTTCTCCTACTCTCACTGGAAAAAGCCTGCTTGCAATTTACTAATCTATAACCCTCATAATTTTAATACCTGTATCAAATCTCCACTCAATCTTTTATGTTCTAAGGAATAAAGTCCTAATTTATTCACCCCTTCCCACTAACTTCGGTCCTAAAGTCTCTCTATACTCTTTCAAACTTGTTTACATCTTTCCTGTAGGTAGGTGACCAAAACGGCACACAATACTTTAAATTAAGCCTCATCAATGTCTTATACAATTTCAAAATAATATCCCAACTCCTCTGCTCAATACATTGATTTATGAAGGCCAATATGCCAAAAGTTCTCTCTATGGACTATCTACCTGTGAACTCCAATCTACGTGTGATGATATTTTCAATGAATTCTGGATCTGTATTTCCAAATCCCTCTGTTCCACATCACTCCTCAGTGCCCTATGCGCACTATTTAAGAGTTACCCTGACTGGTCCTCACAAAGTTCAACACTTCACACTCACCTGCACTAAATTTCATTTGCCATTTTTCAGCCCATTTTTCCTGCTGGTCCAGATCCAGTCTTTCTCACTGTTCATTACACACCCAGTCTTGGTGTCATCTGCAAATTTGCTGATCCAGTTTACTGCACTATTATCCAGATCATTGATATAGATGACAAACAACAATGGACTTGGCACCAATCCTTGCAGCACACGGCTAGTCACAGGCCTCCAATCAGAGAAGCAACTATCTACTATCACTGTCTGGCATCTTCCGTGAAGCCATTGACTAATCTAATTTACCACCTCATCTTGGATGCCAAGTGAATGAACCTTCTTGACCAATCTCCCACGTGGGACCTTCTCAAAGGCTTGCTAAAGTCCATGTAGATAACCTCCACAGCCTTGCCTTCATCAACTTTCCTGGTAACTTCCTTGAAAAACTCTGTAAGATTGTTTAGACTCGACCTACGTCACACAAAGCTATCCTTGTTGACTATCCTTAATCAGTCCATGTCTATACAAGTACTTATATATGCAATCCCTTAGGATACCTTCTAATAGCTTTCCCATTACTGATATCAGACTCATCGGCCTATAATTTCCTGGCTCATTCCTAGAACCTTTCTTAAACAACAGAACAACGCTAGCTATCCTCCCATCCTCTGACACCTCACATGTGGTTAATAATGTTTTAAATATCTCTGCAAGGGCCCCTACAATTTCTGCACCAGCCCACAAGGTCAGAGGGAACACTTTGTCAGGCCATGGTGATTCACCTACCCTAATTTGCCTCATGGCAGCAAACACCTCCTCCCTTGTAATCTATATATGGTCCTTGACCTCACTGTCGCTTTGCCTCACTTCTGTGTCTGTCTCTTGAGTAAATACAGATGTAAAAAATCCATTTAAGATCTCCCCATCTCTTTTGGCTCCTTGCATGGATTACCACTCTGATCTTCCCGAGAAGCAATTTTGTCACTTGCTATACTTTTGCTCTTATTAGATCTGGAGAACCCCTTAGGATTCTCCTTCACCTTGTCTGTTAGAGCAATCTCATGTTTTCATTTAGCCTTCATGATTTACTTCTGAAGTGTTCTCTTGCAGCTCTTATACTCAAGTATACTCAATGTTCCTACCTGCCTATACCTGCTATGCAACTCCTATTTCTTAGCCAGAGCCTAAATACCTCTTGAAAACCCAGGTTGAATAACCCAGGTTATTCTTGCCTTCTATTCTAACAGGAACATACACACTGTACTCCCAAAATTTCACTTTTTAAGGCCTCCCACTTTCCAAGTACACCTTTGCCAAAAACAACCTGTCCCAATCTACGCTTGCCAGATCTTTTCTGATATCATCAAAACTGGCCTTTCTCCAATATAGAATCAGACGTATCCTTTTCCATAGTTACTTTTAAACTAATGGCACACCGATCACTATATGCAAAGCGTTGCCTTACACAAATTTCTGTCACCTACCCTGTCACATACCCTAATAAGAGATCTGGCATTGCACTCTGTCTAGTTGGGACTTCTATGCACTGATTAAGGAAACTTACCTGCACACATTTGATGAACTCTTTCCCATCCAGCCCTTTGACAATATGGGAGTCCCGGTCCATATGTGAAAAGTTAAAATCACCTACTATCAAAATCTTATGTTGCTTGCAGCACTCTGTAATCTCTACAAATTTGTTCCTCTAAATCCGTTGGGTGGTCTATAATATAATCCCCATAAGGTGGCCATATCTTTCTCATTCCTCAGTTCCACCTATGGAGTCTCACAAGATGAGCTTTCCAGTCTGTCCTTTCTGAGCACTGCCATGCCATTTTCCCTGCCTAGTAATGCCACCCCCTCCACTCGATCACATCTAAAACAACAGATCCCTGGAACATTGCGTTGCCAGTCTTGCCCCTCCTGCAACCAAGTCTCACTAATGGCTACAATGTCATCATTACATGTGCTGATCTATGCTCTAAGCTCATCCACCTTCCCTGCAGAAATCCTTGCATTGAAATATACGCAGCTTAGAACATTAGCTCCATCATGCTCAACCTTTGATTCCTGACTTTCTAAGTAGGCTTAAAAACGTCTGTCTCCATAACCTCTCCACTATCTGTTCCGGCACTCTGGTTCCCATCCTGCTGCAACTCTAGATTAACCGCCTCCCCCGTGCAGCATTTGTAAAATCTTTCTGCTATGATATTAGTGCCCGTCCAGTTCAGGTGCAAACTGTCCCTCTGTACACATCCCACCTTTTCAAAAATCTGAAGCTCTCTCCTGTGATCTGCACCATCTCCTTAGTCACATGTTAAACTGTATGATCTGCCTATTTCTGGCCTCACTAGCACTTGGCACAGGTAACAATCCTGAGATCGTAACCATGGAGGTCATGTCCTTTAACTTAGCACCTTACTTCCTGAATTCACTTTGCAGGACATCGTCACCCCTCCTACATGTGTCATTTTTACCAATGTGGACCATGACATCTCCCACTTAAGAATGCTGTGGACTCAATCCAAGATGTTCCTAATGCTCTGATATCTTGGATCGATGTCAGGGACATCAGGAAGCAACATACTTCACTCTTCACTTGGCCTTAGGTCACCTGGACAATACAGACACCCTTGTCAGGATGCTGCTTGTTGACTATAGCTCGGCGTTTAACACCATTATTCCTACAGACCTGATCGAAAGGCTACAGAACTTGAGCCTCTGTACCACCCTCTGCAATCGGATCGTCAACTTCCTAACCAAAAGACCAAAATCTGTGCAGATTGTTAGTAACATCTCTCCCTTGGTGACAATCATTCAACACTGCTGCATCTCAGAGATGTGTGCTTAGTCCACTGCTCTGCTCTCTCTACACCCATGACTGTGTGGCTAGGCATAGCTCAAATGCCATTTATAAATTTGCTGATGATACAAGCACTGTTGGCAGAATCTCAGATGCAGATAAGAGGGTGTACAAGAGTGAAACATACCAGCTAGTTGAGTGGTGTCACAGCAACAACCTTGCACTCAATGTCATTAAGACCAACAAGCTGATTGTGGACTTCAGAAAAGATAAGACAAAGAAACATGAACCAGTCCTCATAAAGGGACCAGCAGTGGAGACAGTGAGCAATTTCAAGTTCCTGGGTGTCAATATTTCTGTGAATCTGATCTGATCCCAATGTATCGATGCAGCTATAAAGAAGGCAAGACAGCAGTTATATTTCATTAGGAATTTGAGGAGCATTGGTTTGTCATCTAAGACACTCGAAAACATCTTCAGATGTATCACGGAGAGCACTCTGAGAGGCTGCATCACTGTCTGGTATGGGGGGAGCGGGCTACTGCACAGGATCGTAAGAAGCTACTGAAGGGTGCAAACTTAATCAGCTCCATCATGGGTACTAGCCTCCGTATTATCCAAGATATTTTCAAGGAGTGATGCCTCAGAAAGGTGGCGACCATTCTTAAGGACCTTCATCACCCGGTTCATGTCTTCTTCTCATTGGTACCATCAGGAAGGAACTACAGAAGCCTAGAGGCACACACATCAATTCAGGAACAGCTTCTTCCCCTTTGCCATCCAATTTCTAATTGGACATTAAATCCATGAACATTACCTCATTTATTTGTCTGTTTTCGTAATGTTTTTAATTTAACTATTCAATATACACACATATACATTTTGCAATTTATTTATTTGTTAATTTATTTATATTTATTGCATTGTCCTGGTGCTGTTGAGTTGACAAATTTTAGGACATATACCGGTGATATTAAACCCAATTCTAATTCTGAAAATGTGCCAACCGCCCTGCTCATTTCTTTTAAACTCTCTCCTTCTACACAATCCAATGTCTCCTTGGAAATTATGGTGTGCAAAACTGTGGCATCCATCTGTTCCAGGTGACTTATCTGCCTTCAGACCTTTCAGCTTCCCAACCATCTTCTCATTTGTAATAGCAACTATACTCACTTCTGCCCCAAAAAACACCCTTGAATTTCTGGCATACTGCTGGTGTTTTCCATGGTGATGCAAAATACTTATATAGTTCAAAGACAAGAAAATCTGCAGATGCTAGAAATCTAAGCACCACACACAAACTGTTGGAGGATCACAGCAGGTCAGGCAGCATCTACGGGAAAGAGTAAACAGTTGACACTTCGGGCATTTTGCTCTTAAACATTGACTGTTTACTCTTTCCATGGATGCTGCCAGGCCTGCTGAGTTCCTCCAGCATTTTGTGTGTGTTGCTTGTATTTATTAAGTTCGTCTGCCATTTCCTTCTCCCCCATTACTACCTCTCCAGCATAATTTTCGAGCAGTCTGATAACCACACTTTTTATATATCTGAATAACTTTTTTGTTATTATTTAGCTTATCTACATATTTTATCATTTCTCTCCTTCAGGCTTTTCTTTTAGTTTCCTTCTGTTGCCTTTTAAAGGCTTCTCAACCCTCTAGCTTCTCATTAACTTTTGCTATACCTTCTCTTTTGCTTTATGATATCTTTGATTTCTCTTGTCTGCCATGGTTGCCTCATCCTCCCTGTAGAATACATCTTCTACTTTGTTTTGTGCAGTATCTTTTCTGTATTTTCTAAATTGCCCCCAGAAACTCCAGCCATTAGTGTTCTGCTGTCATCCCTGCCAATACCCCCTTCCAATCAACTTTGGTCAGCTCCTCTCTCATGCCACTGTAGTTGTTTTTAATTATGTCTATTCCATGGCATAAAGAAAATAACACTACCCTGATCAGAGAGGAAACTAGCATTATATTTAACATTAAACTATCCATCATTTCACTGACATCAGTAAGATTTTGCACACAATTTTATTCTCAGTACGTCAGATAGTCTGGATTTTGTTTGCTGGTGACAGTGGCTACTGAGTTAGTTCAGAATTGAAAAGCATGACTGATGTCAAAATGCTATTTGAGGAATAATTGTCATCCACATGTGTTATCTATAATAAATGGCACAGATTTCATGCTTGGAATAATATTGCCTCACTCAATGTTATGTGACCAATGCTCTGACTGAGCAAAATCTGTTCCAGTGTGAACAGGTGCAGCTGTTGTTGCTGGTTCTTGTGTCTGACACAGGCAGACAGCTGCACAGGGGCCAGGAACCCAATCAAGACTACAACAAATTTCTGAAGAATATTGTGCCAGATACTCTTCTGTGCAGTTATCCAATAAATCCTTTGACCCCACCATCAGATATCACTGCAGAAGCTTCTCTTGAAAAGTAACAGTAGAAAAGACACAATTTCTGCACTAAGTAACCTAAACCAATTCCATGTCTATTTCATAAAGTTTAGTTTAATCACAAATTACTGACTTACATTACAGAAGCTTTTGCAATAAGCCAGTGAATATGTATTCTCCTAAATCAAGATGGAATAAATATGATTTGTGTAATACTTGCAGAAAGAATGACAGGTAATCACGACCTAACACTTCTACAAGGAGAATGAGGGGCTATTGTGAACTTATTCCCAACAACTATAATATATTTTGGGACTTTCTGAGTGTAAAAGGTTCAGATAGGGCAGAACTTGTTAGGTGCATTTAGGAGTGCTTCTTAGTTCAATATGCAGAGAGTCCAACAAGAGCAGGGGCTGTACTGGACCTGATGCTGGGTAATGAGCCTGAGCAGGTGACTGACCTTTCAGTGGGAGAGCAGTAAAAGAACAGTAATCACAACTCATTAAGTTTTAAGATAGTTATAGATAAGTATGGGCCTTGCTGGAGAGTATTAAATTGGAGTAGGGCAAATTATGAGAGCATTAGGTAGGAACTATGGAGTTTTTTTGGAACAGTTGCTTTTGGGAAAGTCCACATCCAACATGTGGAGAGTTGGTTTAAAGTTCAACTGCACAGAGTACAGAACAGATATGTTCCAGTCAGAAAGAAGGACAAGGATAGTATGGTTAAAGAACCTTGGATGTTGAGAGAGATGATCATTTTAGTCAAGGAGACAAAGGGAAAGTATGTAAAGCTTAGGAAGCTAGATTCAAACAGAGCCCTTGAGGATTATAAGGAAGTCAGAAAAGAACTCAGGAAGGGAATAAGGAAAGCCGGGAGGGACCATGAGAAGTTCTTGATAAGTCGGGTTAAGGAGAACCCCTAGGCATTCTATACATACATCAAGAGCAAGATGATAACCTAAGGAGAGGATAGGACCACTCATCTATAAAGGGGGGAGCATTTGCTTGGATGCAGAGGATGCGGGTCAGGTCCTTAGTCAGTACTTTACATCATTATTTAGCAAGGAAAAGGACATGATGGATAGGGAGACCAGTGCCGAGCATATTAATATGCTTGGGCATTTCAAAGTAAAGAAGGAGGTGATGTTGAGTCTCCTAAAGAGCATTAAGGTTGATAAGTCTCCAGGATCTGATGGGATATACCCCAGGTTATTGAAACAGGCAAGAGAAGAGACTGCAGGGGCCTTGACCAATATCTTTATGTTTTCTCTAGCCACAGGTGAGTTCCAGAGAAATGGCAAGTAACTAATACTGTTCCATTATTCAAGAAAAGAACAAGGGTTAATCCTGGAAAATATAGTCTGCTAAGTCTCATGTCAGAGGTAGTGAAGTTACAAGAGAGAATTATTAGGGATAGGATTTATGAGCATTTGGAGAACCATGGTCTAATTAGGGACAACCAACTTGGCTTTGTGTAGGGCAGGTCATGTCTTACTAATTAGAATTTTTTGGCGAGGTGACGAGGGTGATACATGAAGGTAGAGATATGGATGTTGTTTATATGGAATGGTGTTTGACAAGGTCCCTCACGGAGGGTCATCCAGAAAATTAAGAATTGTGGGATCCATGATGAATTGGCCATTTGGATTCAGAACTGGCATGCTTGTAGAAGACATAGTGCAGTAGTCAAAGGGTCTTATTTTAGCTGGAGGCCTGTGATTAGTGTGTTCCGCAAGGATTTGTACTGGGACCTCTGTCATTTGGGATGTATATAAATTACCCAGATGAAAATGCAAATGTGTGAGTTAGTAGGTTTGGAAAGATTAGTGGTGTTATGTATAGCGTAGAAGACTAGTAAAGAATAGGGCAGGATATAGATCAGATGCAGATATGGGCAGAGAAATGGCAGATGGAGTTTAATCCAGACATATGTGAAGTCTTGTACCTTGGTAGGTCAAAAGTAAAGAGACAGTACACTGTTAAGGGCAAGATCCTTAATAGTGTTGATATACAGAGGGATCATGGAGTCCAGGTTCATAGCTCCCTAAATGTGGCTACACAGGTTGATAATGTGGTTAAGAATGTAAATGGCATGCTTGCCTTTATTGGTCGATGCACTGAATTCAAAAGTCAGGAAGTTATTTTTCAGCTTTATAAAGCACTGGTTAGGCCATATTTGGAGTACTACGTACAGTTTAAAGGGCTGATCTTCATTATAAGAAGGATTTTAGAGAGGATATAGAAGAGGTTTACCTGGATGCTGCATGGATTAGAGGGCATGTGCGATGAAGAGAAGTTGGACAAAAGTGGGTTGTTTTCTCTGGAGCAGCAGAGTCTGAGACAAGATCTGATAGAGGTTTATAATATTATGAGAGGCATTGATAGAGTAGACAGCCAGTATCTTTTTCCCAGAGTTGAAATGTATAACACCAGAGGGTAAGGGAGATGTAAGGGGCAAGTTTTTTCACACAGAGTGGTGGGTTCCTGGAATGTGAAGAAAACACAACAGTGCCTGTATTTCCTTAGGAGTCTGCAGAGATTTGGCATGACATCTATAACTTTGACAGACTTCTATAAATATGTAGTGGAGAGTGCATTGATTGGCTGCATTGTGGCCTGGTATGGAAATGCCAATGCCTTTGAACAGAACATACAACAAAAAGTAGTGGATTTGGCCCAGTATATCATGAGTAAAGCCCTCTCAACCATTGAGCACATCTAAATGAAGCACTGTCATAGGAAAGCAGCATCTGTTATCAGAGATCCTCAAAACCAAGGCCATGTTAATTTCTCACTGCTGCTATCATGTAGAAGGTACAAGGGCCTCAGGACTCGCTCCACCAGGTTCAAGAACAGTTACTACCCACAACCATCAGGCTCTTGAACAAAGAGGATAACTACACTCACTTGCCTATCTATTGAGATGTTCCTACAATCAATGATCTCACTTTAAGGATTCTTTATCTTGTTATTTCATGTTCCCTTTATTGATTGCTATTTCTTTATATTAGCATTTGCAGAGTTTGTTGTCTTCTGTACTCTAGTTGATCTTTCATTGATCCTGTTATAGTTACTATTTTATAGGTTTGCTGAGTATGCCTACAGGAAAATGAATCTCAGGGTTATATGTACTTTGATAATAAAACTTACTTTGAACTTTAACGGGAGTTGTGGTAAAGGCAGATACATTATAGACTTTAAAGGGATATTTAGATCGCCACATGAATGTGAGGAAAATTGAAGTATATGGACATTGTGTAGGCAAAAGGCATTAGTTTAGTTGTCCATTTGATTACTAACTTAACTGGATCAGCACAACTCCGTGGATCAAAGGACCTGTTCTTGTACAGTTCTATGTTCAATATTTGATGTTCTAACTCAAACCTTATAGCTTTTGTGCTAAAATTAGAAATGCATCCACAGCAAAATGATAAGAGTAAGCAACAGCTGGGAAAGGAGATTTATTTAGAAGGAAATATCTGGAAGTAACTGAACTTGTAAAGTGCTGTAACATTTTAATTGTACATGGAATAATTTGGTGAAACAGCTCTCCACTCCAGGTGTGTATATAGGGCACATAATTCATGACATGACAGTTCTAAATGGTCAAATATCCAATGCATTTTTTGAATCAATGGACCATCATCTGTACCCACAGAACACAAAGCAACTTATAAATATGAGAAAAAAACTTCCAGAGGATGAAGTAGCATAGATGCTGCTTGACAAGGTGCTAAGAAAGAGTTCCACAATGTTAACGATGTAGAATCAGCAATGTATTGTGCAGGGATATGATTATTTTTAGAACAGGGAACTTCAGCAACCGTTCTTTTGCCACCTTGTAAATAGCAGTATCCAGCTATTTGGGTAGTATGACAGAACGAGTAACTCACACTTTAGGTGTAGTAGGAATCTGCCTTAATTGAATAATCAACTAATTCACATATATAACTAGAAACCCAGCACTTAAATTAGGACCCTTGAGAAACTGATGCCTGTAAGTGTTTGAACTGTTGATATTTAATTATACTCAAAAAAATATGGTAAGAGCACTCATAAATTACAAACAAGCATTTTTTTCATGTGCTTCCCATCAGCATTATGGAAAATCTCTGGATAATCATTTTCTAGCTGCTCTTGCCAAGTTTGGACAAGTATTCTATAGCAAATAGCTGCTGGAGAGCTGTCTTTTAGTAGCAGCTGTGCTTTGTGACTTCGGAGGCAGCAGTGGCGCTGGATTAAATGGAAATAAAGCATGAGAGGATGATAGTGATGGAGACAAGCAGTTACCCTGCTGCAAGACAAAATGAAGAACAAGAAACTAGCGTGCACACAAAGCCACCGAAGGTCACAAAGGCGTCATCAGCCAACATCAATCAGTTTGGTTCTACAATGGCCATCAGAGGATGTCCTATCTGTAGAGGAGAGCAGCACCCGACTTTACCGATAAAACTGAGCACTGCTATCCTCTATTGATATGACATGAGCCTTTTCCACTGAGCTATGGACACCGTCACCAGGGCATTTCATTACATTCTCACAACATATTCGACCTAAATATTCACAGAGCCATAAATATTTAAAATTTGTTGCTAATGCTAAAATTATTTCACAACTTGAACCCTTAAAACACAATTTTCTAATTTGACTGATGCTATATTACCTGCAGGCTGTGCAGACAAAGCATCTTGGATGGAATGTCCTTCCCAGAGCTGAGATCACCTCTCCCCCGATGAACTCCTTACAACTGTCACAGCGTGTGCCATAGAGCCGTTGATAATCCAGCGTGCAAATATACTCTCCATTCTTGTAGAAGAAGTTTGCTTGGGCTAAGTCAGAGCCGCACACTGTAAAACAGACCAAATTATACCAGGCTGATAGAAAATGACACAAAGCGGATAATATTAGATTTTAATGAGAAGGAAATAATGATCACCTAGCAAACAGAATAGGTGATACGTGGAAATTAGTAACCACTCCAGGGTCAAAGTCAGGAGAAGCCTTCATTCAATGATAATCTGACTAACAAAATGATTGAAAGTCTGTCTTGTAATAAAGATTATGGCCAGAAGTATGTACTTAATCGCATGGATTTTATTGGTGCAACTTGGTTAAAATAGTATTACCAACACAATTTCCGTTTGGTACAAAACAAATTTCTGCAGTCCTCTGCTCTGGAATTCAAAAGCCAGGCCACAATAACAAAGCAAGGATGCCTATAGGGTGAATTTACCAATATCAAAATGCCCTCATTTGCAAACTTTCTGAAAGGTTTAACAGTTGAATAGTTTTGTTTTCATGAATAGGCTCTAAAAATTACATTTGAAAACTTTAATCTTTTTTATTTTGCTACAAGTAAGTTGATTGCAGCATTCTTGACACAATGGTTTTATATATATTTCTTATGAGATATTTTCAGTAACTTTGTATTTAGAGGCAATGGATTCATACAGTATTTAAAAGTGCTTATTTTTGTGACAAGGGTTTCAATAATCTTGCTGTTTCCATCAGGAAGAAGATATAGGAGCCTCAGGTCTCATACCACCATGTTCAGGAACGGTTATTACCCCTCAACCATCAGGTTCTTGAACAAAAGTGGAAAACTTCACTCAACTTCACTTGCCCACCATAGAAATGTTCCCATAAACTATGAACTCACTCTCAAGGATTTTTCATCTTATGTTCTCAATATGTATTGCTTGCTTGCTTATTTGTTTGTTTGTTTGTTTGTTTGTTTATTTATTATTATTATTATTATTCTTTCTTTTTGTACCTTCACAGTTTGATGTCTTTTGCACACTGGTTGAATGCCCAAATGGTCCTTCATTAATTCTGTTATGGTTAAAATTCTATTATGGATTTATTGAATATGCCTGCAAGAAAATGGATCACAGGGTTGTACATGGTGACATATATGTAATTTGATAATAATTTACTTTGAACCTTGAATAAAACAATTTCCCTGGCTTATGAAACACTGCCTACCCTCAGATCTCAGAACTTGTGACCCTCCACTTTGTTTCCTTGCCCATGACTTTGCTGAGCCTGTAAACCACTGAGTTTCGGTTAGTTCCATACATGGTGGCACAAAAGAGTCCAAAGTCAAATCAGCATGTATCTGATGTCCTGATTTGCAGCTCTTGACATCTATCTCACCAGCCTTTCACCCATTTGGTGCATTAACTGCAGCACCATGCAGAATGGTAGAAAAGTTAAAAGTTAAAAATTA
This sequence comes from Mobula hypostoma, assembly GCF_963921235.1. Classification (NCBI taxonomy): domain Eukaryota; kingdom Metazoa; phylum Chordata; class Chondrichthyes; order Myliobatiformes; family Myliobatidae; genus Mobula; species Mobula hypostoma. The sequence goes on along the minus strand of NC_086103.1, from coordinate 62,580,125 downwards.
GGCACTAGAAGTCTGCACAAGGATCATTTTGTAGACTGGTTATGATGACATATATAAATGCATTTTTCACTGTTCAGTACCCAGCCTATGAAGGACACTTTAAAAAAGTAATTATATACCCAGCAAATACATTTTATGGCCATTTTCATTTCCCATGATGTTGACGGTGCAGAATTGGGGAAGAGTAACATTACAGTTTTTGGGATCAACAGGGTAGATGCAGTGAGGTTGTTTTCCCAGGTCAAGGAATCTAAAACTACGAATTATAGTCTCAGAATAAGGACTGAAATAAGAGGCATCCTGATTGGCTTTCACTCCATTCCAGACAGAAACGGACATGTTTCAGGAGGTTAGGGGAACAATGTGTATGGGGATAATGCAGGAAGATTGAGGTTGAAGATCAGTCATGGTCTTAATAAATGGGGAGTAGATTTGAAATACCAGATAGCTTACTCTCAATCTTAATTCTTATGCCAATAAATTAGCAAAGCAAATTAAGTTAAAAAATATTCCAGCAAATTTCACAGTTGCAATTCAGTCCCAAACAGATGAAAGAAAGGGGCACTGTGTGGTGGATGCAGTAGGTGAACATGGGTGGTATATCTAAGCTGTGCAGAAATGTTGCACCATATAATTTTATGGGTGATGTCCCACAGTGATGGTCGAGGCATCTGACCTACTGTATAGCACAGGGAACAAAGTCATAAAATCAATATAATGTAATTATTGGAGATAAAACATAGACTTGCAACTCACACTGTAACCCTATCATAATCTTAAAGAGAAATATCTTTTAAAGAATGCCTTTCCACCAGGGTTCCTATCCTGGGGTCCGTGTACTTGGATGGGAAAAAAACTTGTATCTTTATTTTCACTAATCTTTAACTGAAATTTAGCATTTTTCCTTCAGTTATGAATGTAGGCAACAAAGCACAGTGGTATTAGCGGTACCTGTGACTTTTTCACCAATAGAAATCACAGATAGTTTCATGTCATATTACAGCTGTTAGAAATATCTCACAGTATCTTTTGCAGCATGCTCATTACTACTTTGAAATTACGGTAGCTATTAGACCCGCCACAAGATCAAACATAACTGCAGCCTTCCTGACTGCAGATGATCCCATCACTTAGCTGGCCTAACTATTGGGCGGCCCTGCACCTGGTAGACATTCAGCCAGCAAACAGTGAAATATCGCACATTTGTGACCCAGACATCTACGTTGTTCTCCATTATTTCCTATCTACAATTGCTTTCTGATCAATGTGTGGAAGGGGGTGAGTTGTATTTTTGTTTGTTATTGTTGTTTGCAAAGCTGGACAGTTCAGATGAGAATTCCTAACTCTCTGTAAGGCCACGTGGCCTTTTGTAATACCACGTAACTCCATGCGCAACAATAGCTGAATTCCAGGAAGAATACGATGCCTGAGCTACTGCTGTAATCCTGTGTCTATCCAAATATCTAAAAGCCATTAAAAGTGTTAAAACTTTGGATAAATTGTAAAACCTGTCTTATTTTACTTACTTTGCATACAAATTTCTCGAGTATCTTACCTTTCTCTTAATTAACGTACATATTACTTATTTCTTTGCTGATTTCTCAAACAAATTACTTAAAAACTTAATATTGAGTTTCAACACTTGTAATCATTAAAACAGAAAATTGAAATTGTTTGGATGTTCAATGTGACATGCATGTTGCTTTGTCAAAGCCCACCCCACAGTTCAATGTTATTATTCAAGCAAAGCAACAAAAGCCTTCACACTGATGTCTTAAAAAAGTACAATTTAGTTTAACTTGCCTGTATTTTAAATGTATAATCTTGTTATTTAATGCGTTAATAAAGAAGCACATATATTACTGTATTACAAATTTTTATTTTGTTAATATTTTGATAACTGTATTTCAATATAATTGGTTTCTTTTGTAATCCTATGTATTTTATTTTATATTTTTAATTACATTATTCTGAGAAGGGGTCCATAGGCTTCACAGGACTGTCAAAAGGGTCCATGGCATAAAGAAGGTTCAGAACCCCAGCCTTGCACTAATGGGAATCATTATTTTTAAGCCTGAAAGGTCAAGTATTTAACAATTTATCTTTTCTATGTCCGATACAATGCGAAGTCTTAAGTTAAAAAGACTGGAAGATAGGTAACAGAGAAGTTCATTCCTGCCTTCAAAATCACATGAGCTTGCCTTCAGTTGCAAGTAAGAAAGTTCATGCCCCATTTCTGAAGACTGAGAATGATGCTTTGGTGTAACAATGGAGAGAGTGCTGCCTCATCTCACACAATATGATAAACTGAAATCCAATACACTCTTTTAGAACGTCGAGTCTGAGAGGTGGCACCCAGAGCATTATCTGTAGTTTTGGTCTTGATACTTAAAGGATATACTTGCCACAGAGAAAGTGCCCTGAGATTTCAGACAATAACAGAGGGGTTGTATCTGTTGTTCCATCCAGTAAATGACAAACCATTTACTCAAGTGGAAGGAGGAGGTATAATTAAGGTTCAGGAAGCAAAAATCCTGAGAGATATAAGGTAGCCAGGAACATTAAGGTGACTAGAAGGGTACATGAGAAGGCCTTGCTGAACAGGATTAGACAACCCCAAGCCATTTTATGTGTACCGTAGAACAGGAGAATGTCTAGAGCAGGGATAAAAGCGGAGTTGTGCCTGGAGTTGGAAGAGGTAGGAGAGGTCCTTAATGAATGTTTTACTTCAGTATTCACAAGTGAGAGGGACCTTGATGAATTTGCAGTCAACATAGAAGAGGTTAATGTGCTGGAACATGTCAAAGTTAAAAAAGAGGATGCACTAGAGCTTTTGAAATAAAAATATTAGGATAGATAAGTCCACAGGGCCAGAATGGAAGAGATTGCTGAACCATTGATCTTTAAGTAATCACTGGCCACAAGAGTGGTACCAGAAGATTGGAGGTTGTCAAATGGTTTGATCAAGAAAGGAAATAAGGTAATACTGGGAATTACAGACCAGACACAAGGAAATCTGCAGATGCTGGAAATTCAAGCAACACACATCAAAGTTGCTGGTGAACACAGCAGGCCAGGCAGCATCTCTAGGAAGGGGTACAGTCGACGTTTCGGGCCGAGACTCTTCGTCAGGACTAACTGAAAGAAGAGCTAGTAAGAGATTTGAAAGTGGGAGGGGGAGTGGGAGATCCAAAATGATAGGAGAAGACAGGAGGGGGAGGGATGGAGCCAAGAGCTGGACAGGCGATTGACAAAAGGGATATGAGAGGATCATGGGACAGGAGGCCTAGGGAGAAAGAAAAGGGGGAGGGGGGAAACCCAGAGGAGGGGCAAGGGGTATAGTGAGAGGGAGAAAAAGGAGAGAGAGAGAAAGAATATGTGTATACAAATAAATAACAGATGGGGTACGAGGGGGAGGTGGGGCATTAGCTGAAGTTAGAGAAGTCAAAGTTCATGCCATCAGATTGGAGTCTACCCAGATGGAATATAAGGTGTTGTTCCTCCAACCTGAGTGTGGCTTCATCTTTACAGTAGAGGAGGCCATGGATTACAGACTAGTGAGTCTTTCATTAGTTGTATTTAAAATATTAAAGAGGATTCTTACAGAGATAGAATTTATGAACATTTGGAGAAGCATCATCTGAGTAAGGATAGACAGCAAGGTTTTGTAAGGGGCAGGTCATGCTTCACGAGTCTGATTGACCTTTATTTATTTATAAATGGCTTGGGAAAATAAGTAGAAGGGTGGGTTTGTAGATGACATAAAGGCTGATAATGTTGTGGACAGTGCAGGTTTGCCATGGTTACAATGGGACATTGACAGGATGCAAAGTTGGGCTGAGGAGTACAGATAGAATTCAGTCTGGAGAACTGTGAAGTGAAGTTTGTAAGGTCAAACTTTTAGGCAGAGTACAAGATTAATGGCAGGATTCTTAGCAGTGTGGAGAAACGGAGGGATTTTGGCGTCCACATACACAGATCCCTCAAATTAGCAGCACAGTTTGATAGGGTGTTTAAGAAGGTCTATGATGTATTGGCCTCCATTAGTTTGGGGATTGCGCTCAAGAGCCACAAGGTAATGCTGCAGTTCTATGAAACTCTGGTTAGACAACAATTGTGTTCAGCTCTAGTTGCCTCATTATAGATAGGATGTAGAGGCTTTAGAGAAGTGCAGAGGAGATTTACTAGGATATTGTCTGGTAAGATCATGTCTTATGAGGAAAGGTTGAGCAAGCTGCGGTTTTTCTCTTTGGAAAGGAGGAGGATGAGAGGAGACTTGACAGAGGTGTATAAGATGATAAGAGGCATAGTTAAAATGGGCAGCCAGTATCTTTTTTCCCAGAGCAGCAATGGCTAATGTGAGAGGACACATTTTAATGTGATTAGAGGAAAGTATAGAGGGGATGTCAGAGGAAATATATTTTAACAGAGAATGGTGGGTGCATAGAATTGCCAGGGACGGTGATAAAAGTGGATACGTTAGGGATATTGAAGAGATACTTAGAGAGACACATGGATGAAAGAAAAATGAAGGGCTATGTGGGTGGGAAGGGTTAGCTTGATCTTGGAGTGGGTTAAAAGATTGGCACAACATCATGGGCCAACGAGCCTGCACTGTGCTGTACTGTTTTATGGTTACACACTAATTATGCCTGAATCAACATAATTTAAAAGACAAATTTTGTTCATTGAGATATTGCTGGCTAAGGGAGGTTGCTGCACAGTGACTATCCTTTAAAAGTAATTTGTTAACTGTAGAGTGTTTTCAGATAACCTGAAGTTGTGAAGTGGCCAATTTATTTTGTTCTTTCCTCCCTCTCCCCTTTGTTCTTTCTTTCCTTCTTTCATTCTTTATTCCCCTCATTCACTGCAGCTATTGCTTAAAGTTTCAAATATAATGGATAGAGTGTTATGTGAGCAGAAACTCAGATTTTGTGAATTAAATCCAAAATAATTATTTAAAAAGATAAAGCAAAACAATCACTTAATTGTACATACAAGAGACTACCTAAGGCTACGTCCGCACTAGACTGGATAATTTTGAAAACGCCGGTTTCGCGTAAAAACGATAGGTGTCCACACCAGGCGTTTTAAAAAATATCTCCATCCACATTAGAATGGATATTTGGGTGAATCTCCTCGTACTGAGCATGTGCAGTACACACAGAAAACAAGCGAAGAGGAAACGGCGTACTTGGCGAAAAACCAGAAATTAAGAAAAACATTGAAGGTCCAAGTATTTTAAAATCTGAAGTTCATAATGCAATAAATAAGATGAAGAAAGGAAAGGCAGCAGGTCCTGATGAATTAGTACTAGAACAAATTATTGCCCTTGAAGATTATGGAATTGAAAAAGTTACTGATTTAATCAATGACATTTATGAGACTGGAATAATACCAGAAGAGATGAAAAAATCCATATTTATCACTCTTCCTAAGAAACCAGGAGCAATAGAATGTGAACTACACAGTACCATAAGTTTAATGAGTCATTTCACCAAGATACTTCTAAGAATTTTGATGACAAGAGCTAAAAGCAAGATACAAGCTGAAATAGGCAAAGAACAATGTGGTTTTGTGAAAGACAAAGGTACAAGAAACACAATATTGATGTTAAGGATACTATCAGAAAGAGCTATTCAAGTGCAAAAAGGTTTGTTTGCTTGTTTTATCGACTACACAAAAGCATTTGATAAAGTGAAGCACAATAAGTTATTTTAAATATTACAGAAAACTCTAGATCTAGATCCAAAAGACCTCTGCCTAATCAGAAATCTGTACTGGGAACAAACTGCCGCTGTAAGACTAGATGGAGAAGTGAGTCAGTTTATGAAAATCAAGAGAGTCGTTAGACAAGGGTGTGTTTTCTCCCCTGATTTATTTAATGTGTATAGTGAAACAATATTACAAAAAATAAAAGACATCTTGGGAATCAAAGTTGGCAGTGAAAAGATCAACAATTTTAGCTATGCAGATGACACTGTGTTAATTGCAAGTACGGAGGAAGAACTACAAAACTTGATTGATATAATTGTTGAACAAAGTGCAAAAATGGGTCTATCTATCAAATGCAAAAAGACAGAATGTATGGTGATATCCAAAAAGAAGGAGAATGCTATCTGCAGGCTGAGAATAAACGGGGAAGACATAAATCAAGTACTGAACTTTTGCTACTTAGGAAGCTGGGTGACATCAGATGGCAGGTGAGACTTGGACATCAAAAGAAGAATAGGGATGGCAAAAGACACCTTTACGAGAATGAAGGGTATACTGACCAATATTAAACTAGGCATGACAACCCGCCTCAGAGTACTGAAATGTTATGTTTATCCAGTTATGTTATATGGCTCAGAATGTTGGACAATATCTAGTAAAATGAGGAAACCAATTGTAATAGCAGAGATATGGTTTTTGAGGAGGATGCAAAGAATATCATGGACGAAACGAATATCTAACGAAGATGCCATGAACAGAGCAAACACAAAAAGAGGAATAATGTATGAGATCATGAAAAGGCAACGTAAATTCATTGGACATGTGATTATGACAGAGGAGTTAGAATGCACGGTAATTATGGGAAAGATTGAAAGGAAGAAAGCAAGAGGAAGACAAAGACAAATGATGATGGAGACAGCAGCCAGAGAACTGGAAATGAATACCAATGAATAGATCCACTTGACCCGAAACAGGAGTGTGTGGGCCATGGCAGTCAAAGCTCAAACTGGGCATGGCATCTGATGATGATGATACTTGGTGCGTGTTTGTCCAGTTACAGATTAGAAAAACTTAAAAGGACTTGCTGTTGGCTCTCGTGCAGGAGGACTTAAAACTAAAAAAACAAATTCTGGAGCGTATGGAGGCAACCGACAGGGAGTTCACGGACAGTATGACCTGGCTGACGACGAACATTGAAAAACTGACTAACTCTGTTGCATTAATAAAGCACCTTGTTAAATGTATAAAACATGTCTGCATCAGTGTTATCTTGTATTTCCATACAAGGTTACATTAGGCTGTTACACATCTATTGTCAGAGAATTACTTGCATAAATAGGTAAGCCACCTTCATACAAGCAAGGACAGAAAACAGGGCAAAGTGAGTATAGTTATTTATTCAGTAAGCAATGGGTCAAAGTATTTGGTGAGTACATTTCTAACTCTTCTGGCTTCAGTCTCGTTGCTGTCTGTTCTGATATTGTTGGGTTGTGTGGGGGAGTTGCGTTCAAGAAAACAATGAAATGCCGCGCTGCCGCCATCTGTTCCAGCACGTCATGACAGCGTTTCTAAAAATATCCGTTTACCCCCCCCACACACACACACTGCTCTGCACAATCAGTGTTTTCAAATTTATACACTCTGGAGGGCGTTTCAGAAAAACTCTGTTTTCGGGGGAGGAAAACGCTGTTTCAGTGTGGACAGAGGATCAAAATGAAGAGAAAAAGCTCCGGTTATGGATTTATCTGGTCCAGTGTGGACGTAGCCTAAGTCATCACTGGTTTTGTAACACTTCCAGACGTTGGGAAGTCAATTCAACCAACTGTGTTAACATCATTATTCAATATGATAATCAACTAATTATTTCACCTTGAATCTCTTGCAATGAGAGTAGTGTGTACCCATTGAAAATTAACAGTAAAAGGGAAAGCAGAGTTTACTTTGCTGTGATAAATTTATTTACCTCTAGTGGAAGCATGCCAGAGGCTCTCAACTATATTTAGTATCTACTTATTTATTAATTAAGCAGTAGTACTGCTGTATTGCACATGTTATTATATGGTACACTAGGATCTGTAAAGTAAAATTATGAACCTGAGACCATCCAGAAGAGAATGTAATCTCTCTCACTTAAACTGTCAATACAGATAGATGAAGTGAAGTCTTTGCTAGTGTCTTATTAAAAAAAGGTGATAGCTTCACTCATCAGCTTTCAAATATAACTCAGTGAAAATGAATTTCTTGAAGCAATCAAGGTGCTTTGTGGTTATCAAAAGCAAGATAGTCCTCAAAGGCAGGAAATAAAGAGTTCTGTATGACTCAGGATTTAGGAGCTGAAGACACAATGCAGTTGCTGGAACAGCATTATTAAATAATAACTTTTCGCTGTGCCAATATTTTTCATTAAGCCATCTAACGGGACTTATTTCTATTGAATGTCATGATGCCATCAATGCAAGCACTGGGAATGGCAGTTGTCCTTATTTTTCATTCTGTCTTCTCTGAAAATAATTTCTTACTGCAAGATTCTATGTTCAATAGCTGCATCCATTGTGAATTCTGTTTTTTTTAAAATCCTGCTTGAATTAGATTTCCATTCAGTATTGGAAATCTCACAGTTATTATACACTCAGGCTTCAATGCAGATCTGTCCTTGTATTGCAGAGATAGAAGTATTGTTGTGAGGATTAAATGCTAAAAGACAGTTACGCTCTGTCAAATAGGATTAAAAGGGTGACACTGTTGCATATATGATATCACATGTAACATCCAACAGGATGGAGGATGTTGCCTCCAGCAACAGGAGGAAGTTCAGTACAGCAGTGAAATGCCAAGCAACACTGCATTTTGTAGTTTGGAATGAATATTGAACACACAGAATATGAGTTGTAGTGAAATGTTTAAAATTTGGTCCAGAACGTGAGGTTTGATGCCAAGAATGCACTTTCCTGCATCTTACACTCATGAGCACTCGATTACTAAAGTGTCCTGTAATGTATTAGATACAGAAAGGAAAACTCCCACAATACTTCATCCTAAATGTGTCATAGCCATGGTTATTCTTAAAATTTGAATGCTATTTTTCTTTTAAGATCTCATTCTTAATGAATATCTCATTCAAGTTATTAGGAGGTTAGAACAACTCTAAGTGCTCTCAAAAGATTCCATTTTTATCAAATTGGAGTAGACGGAGCCAAAATTCATCCATTTCTGCTTCTCATCATTAATTCAGCTGTTCCCTGTAGATAATGTCCTTTGAATAATGTAATTGTTGAATTGGGCAACATGGAAACAGACTAGTACATCCCATACATGCTGACCAGTGGGCACCTTTCTGTGTTAACCCCATTGTCTGCACTTGGTCTGTAGTCCTCTATCCGTCAGTATCTATCTGTCACTATCTATCTGTAGTCTGTCAGTGACCCAGCATCAACCACTCTCTCAGGCAGTTCATTCTAGGTACTTATCACACTCTGGTTGAAGAAGGTCGCCCCTGTATCTCCTCTGAATCCCTTCCTTCTTCCCCTCAACTTATGCCCTTGATTTTATTTACGTTATGAAATGGGGAGGAAATATCTGCAGTCTACCTGATATACACCCCTCATCATCACTGGTCTCAGATGGTGACAAAGAGTGAGACAGATCAGGAGTGGTGTCACAACAACAAGCTCACACACAATATTGGCAAGCCTAAGGAAATGATTGCAGACTTCAGTAAGGGGAATTGGAGGTCATACACCAGTCCTCATCAGGAGGTCAGTCATTGAATGTAAGCAGCTTCACATTCCTGGCCCTTAACAAATCAGAATATCTATTCTAGGCCCAACTCATTGATGCAATCACAAAGAAGGCACATGAGCATCTGTACTTTGTTAGGAATTAAGATTTGGAATGTTACCAAAGGCTCTGGAAAATTTATACAGACATCTAGTGGACAGCATTTTGACTGTTTGCATTTCTGCCTGGTGTAAAGGCTCTAATCACAGGATCAAAAGAGGGCGCAGAGGGTTGTAGGTTCAGGCAGCTAGATTATGGGCACAACCCTCCCCACGACTGAAGACATCTTCAAAATGTGGTGCCTCAAGAAGGTGACATGCATGACAAAGGACTCCCACCATCCAGACATCCCTCTTCTCCTCAACCAATCTGAAAGGAGTTACAGGAGATGAAGACTCACACTCGACAATTCAGAAACAGTTTCTTGCCCCCCCCGCCCCCCCCAATCAAAAGATCCACAAACTCATGAGCACTACTTTGGTGTTCCTTTTATCTTTTTTTTTGTAATTCAGAATATTCTGTATCTCTGCACTGAATTGTTGCTGCAAAACAGCAAATTTCCCACCAAAGTTGGTGATAATAAATCTGATTTTGAATTTTATATACCCGTCATGTGCCTTCTTGACCTTCTCTACTTCATTGAGAACTGACCTGGAAACTGCAGTTTGTCCTCCCAAGCAATATTCTGGTAAATCCCCTTTGCACTATCTTCAGCTCTATCACATTTGTCCTATGCCACAGTGACCAGAATGGCACTCTTGTTGAGGTCTAACCAAGGTATAATAAAGTTAGAACATAATCCCCCCATTTCTGTTGTCAATGTCTCAACTAATGAAGGCCAGTATCCCATATACTTTCCAAACCATGTTGTCTGCTTGCATTGTCACCTTCAAAGATCGATGGGCTTATATTCCTGAGATCTGTCTGTTCTTTAAAACTCCCTAAGTCCCCATCATTTTCAGTGTGTATCCCAACCTCATTAATGCTCCCAAAATAGATCACCTCACATTTGTCTGAATTAAACTCCATCTGTCATCTGTCAACCCAGTTCAACAACACTGATTGTTTTTCTGCAACCTAAGACTACCTTCTACACCAGCTTTCTTGTCATCTGTTAACTTAATAATTGTCACTAATATCTGCATCAGTGTCATTGACCTTTATTAAAAATAGTCACTGTCCCAGCACTGATCCTTGTGGGATACCACAGGTCACTGGCATCCAATGGAAAAAAAAACATCCTTTATTATCACTCTCTTTCTATTACAATTGCCAGTTTTGGATCCAGTTTACCAGCTTATCCCGGATCCCATAGGTCCTGACTTTCTGAACCAGTCTCCCATGCGGAAACGTGTCAAAAACTTTATTAAAGTCTGTATAATCAGAATCAGAATCAGGTTATCATCACTGACATATGTTGTGAAATTTCTTGTTTTGCGGTGGCAGTACAGTGTAATGCATAAAAAATATACTATTAATTACAATAACAAATATATATATGTGTGTGTATATATATTTAAATTAGAAGTGCAAAAAGAAAGCAAATAGAGTGAGAACATTTACTGCCCCACCCTCACTGAGTTCCTTGGAGTGGTAGAATTTACTCTTGACAATGACATGTTGACTGTTTCTAAATAATCCCCACCTTTCCAAGCGTTCATTCATCCTCTCTCTCAGAAGTTTTGTTTTCCGCTCGTCTCTTCCCTGATGCCAATATCTGGATTCAAGATCTATAGTTTCCCGACTCTTCCCAGTTACCTTTCCTGGAAAGAGGGACCTCGTTTGCTGTCCTCCGGCACTTTTGTGCCCTGCAAAGATTTCAGAATCTCAGCCAGAGCCCCAGCAACCTCTTCCTTTGCCTTCCAGAGCAATTCGAGACAAACCTCATCTGGTTCTAGGCCTGCCAAAACATCAGGTACTCTACATAATTCTCTTGTCAACTCATCCCTCTCTACTGAGCTCTCTCCAGACAAGTGGGACAAATGCTACACCTGTCTCTCACCACCATTAAGGGCTCCAACCAGTCCTTCCAGGTGTGTCGACCCTCCCCCTACAAGTTTGTCAGGGTCATCTACCATGGCCAGTGCTCTTGGTGAAGTCTCTTCTACATTGGTGAAATCCAATAGAGATTGGGAGAAATGCTTCATTGAGCACCTTCGCTCCATCTGCCACAAAAGAATCGGATTTCTCAGTAGTCACACATTTCAATTCAACTTCTTTGGCCTCTTCTATTGCTACAATGAAGCCACACTCAGGTTGGAGAAGCAACCCTTCATATCCCGTCTGCGTAGCCTACAATTGGATGGCATGAACATCAATTCCTATAACATCTTACTTCCGCTTCTCTCTTTTCTCATTCCCCCTTCTGATCCCTCTCTCACCCCTTCTCCTCCCCTGCTCATCACCTTCCTCTCGTGTCCCTCCATGGTCCCTTTCTTCCACGGTCCATTGTCCTCTCCTATCAGGTTCCCTTTTCTTCAGTCCTTTACCTCTTTCACGAAACACCTTCCAGCTTCTTACTTCAACCACCCTCCTCCACTCTCACCTGTTTTCATCTCCTTCCCCTCCTTCTTATTCTACCTTCTTCCAGCTTCCTTTCCAGTCTGATGAAGGGTCTTGGTCTGAAATGTCAAATGTTTTTTCCTCTCCATAGATGCTGCCTGATGTGTTGAGTATCTCCAGCATTCTGCATGCGTTGCTCATGATTTCCAGCATTTGCAGAATCTCTTGTGTTTATAATCAGGTACCTCCTCTTTACTTAGTGGAGGCCTGCAATAGATTTACACCCATACATTTACTGAATTATCCAACTACATGTCTGTTTCCTTTGGGAATACAAGCTGTTTCTGTATAATTCCTATATCAACGAGAGAAACAACATTCTACAATCAGGACTGACTCCAGTTTTGTTGTACATGTGGATTTGATGTTTGTTAGGGCAGTGGTTCTCAAACTTTTTCTGCTCACAGCACGCTCATGATTTCCATTTACCTCTGTCCACTGTCCACAGTCTTCATTAGTTGCTGAAGTTTTTTTTGGTCAGTTGTACTAATTATTCTAAGGTAAGTCAATATTTATGTTTCAATAGGTTCTGGATAATATTATATGCTAAATATAATGTTACAGGTGTATCTGAAAAATAAAACAATTTCAAAGCTCTGAATAAGATACTTTAGTTATAATTTATATAATATTCTTCCAACCAGCAACAAAAAAATGCTTAATATTTTTACTTTGAGTACTTAGTGAAATTCTTATGACTGTTGCAAACTAGTGAGTTTTTGAAAATATGGTTTCAATTTGGATAGAGGTAATTGAAGACCACCTCTTTTCGCAATATCAAGACGTATACAAGCTGTTAACAGCAGGTGCGGAGCTTGATTAAAACCACATTCTTCTAGATAAGAGGTAGAAAATCCAATTAAAAACAACTTTGCTTTCCCCCAGAGCTGTGGAAACATATTTGAATGTCACTAGTTATCCACAAATTTTACTTGCTGTGTTTGAATTTTGCTTGAGCTGTTATATCACTCTGCAGCTCAGTAAGACATTCTTGCAATGTGGTGTCAACATCATTCACATTCACTCCAAATGGATCCATCACCCAATCTGGAATATGCAACTCCAGCAGGTCTCCGAACCAAAATTCCATATCAGTGGGCAGTTGTTTCAAATGATCAAGCTAAACAATCAGATCATTATCTTGCAATTCTATTTGAAGAGTGGCCAATGAAGGGGTTGGCATAAGCTTGCCACTTACAGTATCGCTGCTGATAAGTTTGAGTTTTCCAACGAAAGCTTTAATAGCTTCTTGTTATGAAAATGCAGGGTTTTTTCTTTGTAACTGTTAGTTTAATTTGTTTTTTTTTCCCAAATATATCTGGCAGGTAAAATATATCAGTTGTTTTGCTGCCTTATTTGCATCATCTAGCATATTTTCCCATTCATTTCATTCATGGTTCCAAATAAATTATATATATTCATTTCTGTTTTATTTATATATTTTAGTAATTTCCATTGAAACAGTAAACTTATCATGATTCATTCAGAAAATCCTGTGGCTCACATTAAGAACTATTATATCGGGATACAATATTCACAGTTCAAGCAACTGGTTGGCAACCATCAATTGTGTATTAGTAGAAAAGGAATCCAAGGTAGGCAACAATGTCTGATGAAATACAATGCTGGAACTGAATATTGGTTGCATTGTTGGTCTTAATTCTATGGGAGCCTTCAAATATTAATACATAAAAATATTGTCTATTGCTTGTCATAGTCTTCTATAAATTAAATTGTCATGAATTTACATGTGCTAGTCCAAGTTACTGGGATAGTCCATGAATGAGAATATTTATATTTGACAAGTTCATTCAGAGAAGTGACAATGCATGCTATTTATAATGATGTACTACATGCATGAATTAAAATCAAAACCCAATCTGCTTTTAAATTATGCCCTTCTAGTCTTTGGAAAGCCTTGAAGCTAACAATTGATTCCAAGATATAAGGAACATTTGGTTCTACTAACATTATCCTCTTCTGTCTACAGGTTGTCAGAGTTTGTAAATTTCTATAAATTACATTAAACTGGAACAGCACAGTCAATACTTAACAATTTGCTCTGAGATTAATTGTGTGCAAACATGATTTTCATGAGAAGAGAAATTCAGATTAAAATACAAAGTATCGGCAAAGCCAGTGGAACCACATTCCCTGCCTCTGGGCATTTTGAAAACAAGCTAGGAACATAATTCTCTCAACAAGTATGGCAATGTCCCTTCTCTGTAATTTACAACTGCAGATTTGCACCCAGTTGTTTAGTTAACAAGATTGTTTCTTGTTGCTTAAACAATCTGATGTTATTTCATAAAACTCCGAGAAATGGCATTCTCTCAGCTGTCTACAACAGAACTTAGATTTCGTGGATCTTGACAAAAATGCAAGATTGTTAGTTTGTGGCAGATACAGGGGAAATTAGCTGGTTTAGAACACATATCTATAAATGAGCCCACAGACTTTAATTCCATTAATGATAGATCACTATGCCCAATTAGAAAGGTTCTTACCCATTTTTTTTAGCTCATCTTAAAAGTGATACACACTCTATCATGATACTGTATATTTGAGTGGCCACATCGTTAGCTCAGGGAGCTTACTATTGCGCTTGTCACCGCTGTCTATTTAACTCCCCCCATGAGTGCTCATGCCAAGGATGCACTGGGAGAACTCTACAGTATCATCAGCTCTCTGCAAAACAAGCATCCGGATGGTCTCTTCATAATTGCAGGAGTCTTCAGTCACATTATTTATTGTGTCTATTTTTGTTCTTATTCACTGTGTTCTTTATTCTCTTTGTATTTTGTATGCCGCATCACCCAGAGTTAGAATTATTTTGGTCTCCCTTTACACTTGTGTACTGTAGAAATGATAATAAAAAAGCTTGAATCTTAAATTTCCCCTTATTCACTCTTGAATTATCTCAATTTTATCTAAGGCAGACTTTGGAGACTATATTCCATGAGCATTAAAAAGGACTGTGTTTTCAGAAAAGTCAGTAACCTGTGGCCGTTAGTTACAGTGGGTAGCACACCAATTAGGTGCTGCCTGTTCACATCAATTATTTCAATGTGCAACCAGCATGAAGCATGCCTTTGACTGGCTGAATTAATCACCACAGGGCCAATGTCATGAATGGCTAGTTCTTGCACGTCGTGTTGAAGTTTCCAAAGTATTAACAAAAAGGCAAAGAAATTAGGTAATTCCCTTAACCTAATAACCTTGCATTTTCCAAAGGCGATGCTACACTGCACAACAACAAGCAGCTGAAGATTTCAGCTTGAAGCTTGCTCACGTAACACTAACCATATGAAATTCAATTTGTATCTTGGTGGGAGCACAATTATGTGGCTTCCAGCGTGCCTTGGCTGCAAGAGTTAGCGAGTTTACGAACGGCAGGCAGAACAGGCCCTTCCGGCCCAACAAGCCACACCACCCAGCAACCCACCTATTTATCCCTAGCCAAATCACAGGACAATTTACAAAGACTAACTAGCCCATCATCAGTACGTCTTTGGAACGTGGGAGGAAACTCATGTGCTCACATACAAACTCATTACAAATGGCATCAGAACTGAATTCCAAACTCCGCCGCCCTAAGCTGTAATAGTGTCCATCATGCTAACTGCTACACTAATGTTGTCCTAATGTTGATAGTATGCCATATGAAAATAGATTAATGTGTCTTTGTAAGGGCTGAAGAATTATTATGGTATAGTTCTGTTCCAGATGCAGACTGAAGGTACCAAATAGGCTAAACACAGCTGCCTTGTCCACTGGTGAACTACACTCGCTGCCTAGTAATTTCCCTTTTGCTTTAAACATATATTTTGTTTATATGTAAGTAATTCAACCAGAACATGCCTATATAATCACTAAAAAAAACAACAGGAATTCTGCAGATGCTGGAAATTCAAGCAACACACATCAAAGTTGCTGGTGAACGCAGCAGGCCAAGCAGCATCTATAGGAATAGGCACAGTCGACGTTTCAGGCCGAGACCCTTCGTCAGGACTATATAATCACTAATACCACCCAACTAATTGTAACCCAGGTTAATTAAACCCAAAATTGTAATGTTAGAAAGTTCTACCTGTGGAGGGATGAAGACAAGGTTTACTGATTTAAAAAAAGGAATTTGGGAAAAAAAACGCTATGCAAGGGAGAGGTGAGCTGGACACAAGACAGACAAGAAGAAAAACACAGCAATGATTAGAAGCTGAAGACATAAGCTGTTAAGAGTGGAATTGGTAGTGAGTATCTTTACCCTACTAACTTGAAATCCTCAGGGTGAAACCCTTGGAGGAGAGACAATAGTGATAAAAGATTTATTGAAGCTACAGCTATAACATGCAGCAGCAATAACGGGACAATATCGGTAGAGACCAATGTCCAAAATCCCTGCCGTGTAGTTGGGAATTAGTTCTGTAAAATCAAACCAAGGGATTTGGTCAAATTTTGGTACAAGTTTGTAAACTGACCTGTGGATGATGAACTATTTCATTCCAATGAACCAAGAAACAAAGATGGCGAGCCACCCAAGATGAAGGACCAGTGCAGGAACGAAATGTGTAATGACGCAGAAGACTTAATATGGTTGGATGCATAAGCTTATTTTATTTTGAAGAATCCGAATTCAATTTTCTGCAAGATCTGATTATTTTTGCAAAGACTTTAATAAGTTACTGAATGAGATTTACTTTGTTTAAGAGTTGTGATTTTGGAGAATTGTCATGAAAGGAGTTAAACTGTGTATATATAATTTTTGAATTTGAATTTAAACTTGTAGATATACTGCCTGGAACTGAAACTGAACTTAACTATAATACTTGAGTATAGGAATTATATTTGGTTTTCTAACTAACTAGGGATAAGTAAAAAGGAAAGTTTAGTCTGTAAACTTTTAAATAGGGAATAACACTAGATCTAATTAGTTAGATAAATTGGAGTAGCAGAGATTATTCTAAGGAATATCACTGATTCTACTAAACAGGAATTTGGCTTTTGTTGATATCTAAGATTTGGAACCTAAACAGAATGTTGGAATTTTGAATTGTTCTTGCTCATGTAAATATTTTGTACATATTGTTTTTTCCCTATAAACAAAACCTTACTTCCAGAAGTGTGCGGTTTCTATTTACTTCCTCCTTCCGATACCTGGAACCTTCTGATGGCCTACTAGCACCTAGTGTAATTTGGTTTTCTCAAAAGAGTGCGGTGACTAGTAACACACGATTAGACAGGTGTTACATAATACCTCCTCATAAAATAGAACAACACGACTTACATTTCAATGCAAGATCTAGCACATTAGTGCCCAGTGGCCTCAGGACTGTAGATTGTGGCCCTTCTCCACAGAGCCTTTGCCTAATCTGCACCGGGCTTTCCTGTCCCTCACCACGTACTCCTTTGCTCTAGAACATACCAGTTGGCAGCATTTGTTTGCAGTCATCTACTTAAACTGGAAGACCAACAAGTTTCAAACAAATCAAAGTGCATCCTTCCCTGAACTGATGACCTTCCAGCAGAAGATGATGTTTATCTAGTATACTTCCTAAGGAGCAACCAACCAAGCACTGAGTTCTGTGTTATGCAACTTTGCACATAAGTACTTTCTGAACTTCTGCATTAATGCACTTCAGAAATATAACTTGCCTCTCTGTTGGATTTGCCTTTGATTCCAAGGACATTCCATAACTAACTAAGCTGATGATAGGCCACAATCACTTTCATTGAACATTTTGGGTCATTTATTTCAACAATTAATAATGTTTTATTCAATTTGTGAATTTATCATTTTGCATTAATGATTTTAAATTAGTTAACTGTTTCCACATGTCTCCGATGACCCGAGGTGTTTAGAGACAGTAGAAAAGTCCCCTGACAACGTCAGAAGAGCGTCAGGATGGTCAGGCTTCTACCATCTATGGACCTTTCATCACTCATAAGCGGCTCTTCCTCAGGCTGTGGTGGAGAGAAGACACTGAAAGTGATATGGTCATAAAAAGCCAAGTGTGACTGTGGATCCAATATGATCCAGACCATTGTCATAGTAAATAATGTAGTTAGAATTACACACAAGCAAGAACTAACAGCATAGCAAACATGCACCAGGAATACTCTGTGAGCTCTCAATAAGTAGTGAACAATATTTTTGTAGGTAGTAGGGAAATGGGAGCAGAGAGCAATGTAAGAACTGCTCCCATTTTACCTGCAATATGTTTAGGGTAAAGCGATCAAACTCAGGTGAAGATAAAACCAGCTTCTGGCTATGCAGCTCACACTAGACAATGGGAAAGATGACTGGTCTTGAACCAGAAAATGTGATCGGTTTGCTGCTGTTGGTTTTACACTTCTCAAGATGTGGGATCTGTATTTTGTAGTAGGCTTTGCCTGCATTCAATAATATAATGCAGGTGACAGTTAGATGAAGGGTAGTTTTACATCAATACTGATTTTTATTTGAATTGACTTTAATTAATTTGGCCCTGTACTACTTTCTTAATGTGAAACAGATTTTGGCACTGCATTGTGGTTAAACATGCTCTGTGAATAAGTCTCCAGTGCTTGGAATGATGTAGAGGGATGTCAGGCTTGGGTTAATAATTATCCATAATATACTTAGATTCCTGAAAGTAAATTGAAGCAAAGTTTGAATCAATAATCGTATGACTTTTAAATATATGCTGATGAAGTCACTCCACTATTTGCAATTCCAGATATTTATTTGTGGCAAAATGAATATTCATCCCGTGACTTGCTATCAAAATATAATTCTAGTGTAAATTCTAGAATTAAAATTCTAGCATAATTCCAAATTAAATAACTGTAGATGCCAGAAATCTGACACAGAAAATCCTGCAAAATTGTCAAGCAGTTAAAGCTGCATCTGTCGAAAGAGAAACAGGATTAATCCTCTGAAAACTTGAAACCCTCTTTTCATAGGTGGCTTAATTGTTAGGTAGAGTATTTGCAGCATTTTGAGTTTTTATGATTTTATTTCTAGCTTTGCACTAATAAAATGATAGGTCCAGGATTATCAGCACAAGGAATTATTATTTGCAAGGTGCTTTTTGTTAAAATGGATGCTATTTCTTGCTATCGATCCTTTTAGTGCACTTGTGGTTCCTAGAACCTATACTTTTTTTTTATTATATTCTTTCTGAACTGAGGACCAATGATGATGGTAATGTACAGACCTATAGTTACACTCTGACACGTCCGTTCTGATCTGAGATCTGAGAAATAAGAGAGCAGTTGACGAGGGTCACAATACAAAGGACTTACAACACCTATCATCTGGACTGGAAAGAAAGGCGGAGATACCTATTATAAAAAGGTGGAAGGAAGGGATGGAACAAGAGATGGTGGGTGATAGGCAGATAAGGGTGGGAATGATGTCAGAAACTGGGAGGTAATAGGCGGAAGTGACGAAGGTCTGAGATTGATGGAATATGACGGAACAGGACGGTGGACCATAAAAAGGGAGGGAATTGTGGCAGGTCTGTGTGGTTGATGGGCAGATGGAGAGGGAAGAGGAGAAAATAGAAGGAGGGGCAGAAGGTAGATGAGGGGAAGGACATAGGGTGATGCTGGCCAAATAATTCAGGAGGAGAGAGAAATAAAGAAAAGAAAAATAGAGAAAAAGTGACTCCAGTTGATGGTAGTTGGTGTAATTGCCAAGTGGAATCCTTTGCTTATACCAAGCCTTAACATTGCGACACAGTGAGGCCAATGAATAACAAATGAAACTTATGGATTATTTTTATTCCTTTGACTAGTATGACTGATGAGTTGTGACTTCCTGATTGTTGTTGATGACAAACAGCCTGGCCGTGGAGAAGTATTTGTCCATGGGAGTCTCATAGAATCCCAAGCCTCAGTATCGAATGCAGCATTTATCACTTGTATCTTAAATTTTAAACAATAGAAAGCAGAAAAAATATATATCAAGATATTATTTGGCTTTGGTGTTTTCTATGTCTGAAGGAACAAAGATAAGCCGTCTTTGGAGAGAACCCGTCTTTGGAGAGAAAGGAGAGCTGGGTATTATAAACTGTTATGATGTTGTAAATAACTGAAGCTATGCACTGACAGGATAAATGTTTTTGATTGTATGTACACAGTGTTACGTACCCTATAACTGGGTTGCCAAACCAGCAGAAATGGATCACTCAGTTGGAGTCTGGATTACTAGAACTAAGAAAGTTTTATTAAAGAAACAAGCAACACAGTAATCGAAAGGATAATAAATGCAACAGTTCAGCAATGATAAACACACGTGCACAGAATTAAGATAACAGGATCAATCAAGCTCTATCGTTGTCTAGGGGTAAAGGACCAATTTCAAAGTGACACAAAGTTCAGTCCAATTTAGTTCAGTTTGCAGTAATGGTTGCCGTGGCGATGGACAATGTGGGGGGAAGGAGAGAGAGAACGAGAACGACTGATCATTCAAAACGGCTTCCTCACACAGACCTGCGATATTGCTCACAAGCAGCTTTCGGGCGAGTCCTTTGTGATGTCACCTGAGGTCACCAACTGTGACCCCTCCTCCAGATGCGGTCGATCCTCTGCAGTGAACCTGACACCCAAGCAAGGGCGGACACACACCGGATTCCCGCTGATCGTACCTTTCCACCCTGTGCGTCTAAGTCTTGGTTCCGCAACCAGCCTTCCAAACGACTCCTGCCGACTTGCGGGGGGGGGGGGGCACTGCTTCCAGGGTCTCGTTACCTCGTGGTGTCGTGTGTCTCCTGCCTTAGCGAACCTGTCCCTTTTTATCCCCCTGCTGGGGTATCGCCTGTCCATCACTTCAAACAGTTCAGGGTTCAAAGGGGGAGCCGCTCTAGACAGCTCTCTCTCTCGGCCCTTCATTACACATCTCCAGATCGCCTGTCCATCACTTCAAACAGTTCAGGGTTCAAAGGGGGAGCCGAACTTGACAATACCCAGACTGATGGCTCCTTCATTAACACCTCCAAATGCTGCTTCATTGTTCCTTATCTCTCCCTCCCCTGAGGACAGGTGGCAGACCAACTGCTGATGCCACTGGTGCTATCCCAGGCCAGCAAACATCTTAATTTATGTGTATTCTCGTCACAATAGACAAAATAATTTGCTAGGCATATTTCTAGGAGGCTGTTTTGATGTTATTTCTTGTAATCTGGTTACTCTTCATCAATTTTTACTTTATCCTCACTCCTCCCATCAATCCTCTTTATTGAGGTCTGTCTTCAATTGAAAAGGTTAGTGACTTAACTATTGGATGACAGGCAAATAAACTGTGTGCATACTTCAGGTTCAACAAGCAATATTCCAGGACATTACATCTTACAATATCATATCAACAGATTACTGTGTGCATCAGGAGCCATCGTGTCATTGCGATGGATGATTTGACAGTGATTCATCTTCTCCTAAAGGAGGGAGTGAATATAGTGTCCCAATGTTGTCCCAATTCCAAGACCACACAGCTTGGACCTATGCAGGATGAATGCACTAACAACCAACTAGCCCGGGAAAATTCTCAAATAAATACCTATTTGAACAATTTTGATAATTGAAGCATGATTCATTCTTACAGATTAAACTTTGGAATCCAAGGGAAGGAGGTAAGTTGGACGGAGTACTGAATCAGTGGCAAAAAGTAATGGCAAATTCTTTAAAACTAATACAAGTACAGTTCACTTTCTTCTTGTCATTTGTTGCACAGAATGAATTACAGCACAGACTGCTGTTTGCAGAATTAATGAAATGCAACACACTTATCTTTTTAATTGTTATTACAGCTGCATCAAATTGACTGTACTATGCCTTCAGTAACCATGGATCACGGGAGCCTGACTGCATTGAATTGTATGGTTTATTTGCTTATAATTGGTAATCTTTCAATTTAATGATCCAAAACTATGTTCTTGTAGCATGAATGTCACATGTTGGTGTTAGGGCTAGTTCAATGAAGTACAGATGATTTTTTCAATAGTTTCATACGTCAGTGCAAATTCTGAGCTAGTAAATGGAGAGTAACTGAGAAATACCTTGGTGCTCACAATAGCACAGTAAACTGTTGAGCAGCTACCAATGACCACTTTGCTTGGGGCTCACCAAGAAAAAATCAGTAGTACCCAAAGTCCAAGGCATCTGGGTACCAATATCTTTCCTTTCCACAGCAGAACAGGAGAAACATAAATTCATGCCCAGCAGCTGGGTTTAGGAGATGCTGCAAACTGGACCAAAGTAAAACAAACTGCTGAAGGAGCTCTGGTGAAATGGTGATGAACAGAACTTAAAATTAGTAAAAAGTGAGAAGTATCCTTCTAGACCAGTTGATATTTCTAAAGAACAGAGTTCAGATGGATGAAAATTGCTGTAAAATGTTTAACCTGAAACTGTTAAGGGTTGTGGGTATCCGGTGGGTGTGAAACTGGCTGAGATGGCTGATATTATGTAGGTGGAAAATATAATTCTGTTGCCAGATAGAATAAATGATTGATGTACAATGTTAAATCAAAAATGTGAAAGATTGCATTAAAATGCATTGCACACAGCAGTTTTTTGAATCTGCAACTCTTGACAGACAGCACACCCGTTCAGATATCCATATCATATTCTAAGCTAGGAGTAGGTACTTAGATTTTGTGTTAAAAGAAACCATTTCCAATCACTCTTTGCACTTCTGCTTATTATAAACTGGATGTCCAACAATTAGCTCCATAGACAATGACATTTTGTTCTGTATTTTAAATTCTGTTTTACGTGCTCAGACATACGAAAGATAGGCAGAGCGATGTGATCTTTCAGCTGCTTCTTCTATTAATGCAGAATCAAGATGACATTTTACAGGTCAGAATAAATGGCAAAAGTTTAGAGAGAAATACAAGAGAATGGTAACAGTGTATAATACCATAAGCCTGAATGGTAATCCATCAACGTTTCATCTCTCTGGATCAATTTACTTGGCTTTGTAATTTTTTGTATGAATTATCACAACAAACATGGACTCCAAATTCCTAAATGACAGAGCAGTCTCACTTTAAAAAGCTGTAAAATGCTTTGAGATACCCCAAGGCAATAAATATTCCCTATAAATGCACCATGTTTTTCTTCCTGTAATATGTCATCATGGCTCCGTCTGTCTAAGTAGACAATGGATGCGCCCGTCCAGGGCGCAGACCTGGGCGATGAATATGGAGATCCTGGGTTGCCCAGACGTCAAGATACCCTTCTCGGCCTCACGGATGTGGTCTAAAGGAATGTGAAGCAGTATGTTTGGCATCAGCTTGGCTGCAGGAGCTGCCGGGAGCTGACATGATATGTCACCCAACCGCCTTAGGGGCTCCACTCCGGATTTGTGTAGGGTTTACTCTTTAGCCTTCTCTTCTCCTGAAGATACCCAGAAGGCAGTGGGATCCGTAACCCTGGATAGGGGCCCATACTGGGTACTGTCAGCCGGAGCCAGCTGAGCCCAGGACTCGTGTAAGGCAGGGTTGTCACGCCCTGTAGTAGTGACATATGGAGCCACTACCCACTACCCAACATGTAGGGACAGTTTAAAGACCTGAGTTTAGTGAAGGTATCTGACACCACATTTTTACCTGAACACTTGGGGGGCCACTGGACTATAGTTGTGGGAGGTGGGTGAATCTCAAACTTGAAAAGATCAATAGCAATTGTAGAATTTGTGATAGTTAAAGATGAGCGAGTGAAATTGTCATAGAGGAGATGACATAGTAAATCTAGTATAGCTGAAAAGTCATAAGGTCATTACAGCAATTCAGTACTGAAGGAATTTAGAGTTTCCACTTGACTATTGGTTATATTGGCATAAATCAGCCAGTTAGTTTAGCTATAGTAAATAATTGCTTGAGCTATGTGGGTCAAATCTTCAGCCCTAATTTTAGAAAAACCCTCAAAGCTGAAGTAAAATTTATTAACCATGTTACCATATAATACCTGGAGATTCTTTTTCTTGCAGGAACTTACAGAAGAAATAAAGAAATACGATAGAAGTTACAAAAAAAAACTATACATAAACAAAGACTGACAAGCAGCCAAAGGAATGTGCAAAGGAAGACAAATTAATAAAAAATAATACAGAGAACGTGAGTTATAGACTCCTTGAAATTGAGTCTAGGTTGTAAAGTTACGATAAGTGAAGTTATCCATGCTGGCTCAGGAGCTTGATGGTTGTCTAAATGTTCTCGAACCTGATGGTTGTCTAAATGTTCTTGATCCAGTAGTGTGGAACCTGAGATTTCGGTACCTCCTGCCTGATGATGGTAGTGAGCAGAGAGCATGGCCTGGATGGAGAAGATCCTTGATAAGGTGCTCAACGATGGGAAGGACTGGAGAATTTCCGGAGAATCACTTTCTGGAGAATCTTCCAATCATGGGCATTGGAGTTTCCCTACCAGGCCATGATGCAACTAGTTAGGATACTCTCTAATGTATACTTATAGAAGTTTGACAAAGTTTTAGTCTGGCTTCTTCCTCCTATCACCAATAATCAGCTCTGTGGTTTTGTTTACATTGAGTGAGAGGTTGTTGTTGTGGCACCATTCAACCAGATTTCAATCTCCCTCCCATATGCTGATTTGTCACCACCATTGATTCAGCGAACAGCAAAAGTCATTAGCAATCTTAAATACAGTATTAGAACTGCACTTACCCACACAATCATAGGTATAAAACAAGTAAAGCAGGGGGCTAAGCACACAGCTTTGTGGTGTACCTGTGCTGATGCTGATAATGGAGGCAAAGTTGTTGCCAATACATACTGACAGAGGTCTGCAAGTGAGAAAATTGAGGATCCAGTTGCTCATGGAGATATTGAGGCCAAGGTCTTGGAGCTCAGTAATGAATTTCAAGATGATGATATTGAATGCTGTGCTATGTGCAATGAAGTGCATCCTGAGAAATATATCTTCATTGTCTAGATTTTCTAGAGCTGCACGAAGGGCCAATGAATGAGCATCTGCTGTTGATCCATTGTGACAGAAGGCAAGTTGGAGCAGATCTAAGACACTTCTCAGGCAGGAGTTGCTATGCTTCATGAGAAATCTCTTAAAGTACTTCATCACAGTAGATGTAAGTGCTACTGGACAATAGTTATTGAGACAGGTTACCACATTCTTCTTGGGCACTAGTATGATTGAAGCCTGCTTGCCTGCTTGAAACAGGGTGGGTGCTTGAAGCTCTGTTTCCAAACTGGGGTACTTACTCAAAAGTGAAGCTCATGTATTCACTCTATTTTGCCCTGTTTGTCTGAGCTGCTGAGAGAATTGAGGACCACTGTTCTTCAGATCAGGCCTTTGATCTTGTTTACTGAGGGTCTTGAGAGACAATACTGCCAAACCTCTAACTTTGGGCGTAAGTGTAGCCCCCTAGGGTCGCTCGGCTCGCTGTCCCGCCTTCTCCCCCAAAACCCCGCGCATACGGTATCTTCAAATACACCAAAAACATAACAACTATCCCAATTGGTTAATAACGTATTTCTTATCACACTCTAAACGACAACAAGCTGCTAGCGCAAACTTTCTCAGCGTTTAACACAACAAAGCTGCATTCCCCAGATTAACATAACAAAGACGCCATTTTAATTAGCCTCCGCAGTAACATAAAAATCGAAACTCCCTTACATAAGCAAATGCAAATTGTACTAAAATTGTGCCTGTTTTGAGGCAAACATATTGTATGGTATGGCTACAGGACGGAAATAGGCCATTCAGCCAATCACATTGGAGTGTGTAAAAGAACAACTGGCCTTTCCTCACAGGAATGAAAATTCTTTTCTTGCAAAAGCGTATCCAGCTTTCTTTTGAATCTTCCTCCCTCACTGTTTCAGCAACACATTCAAAATCTTCATCACTCATTGCAAGGAATAAAGAAGCTCTGTACACTTCTGTTTTTGATGTTGGCAGATGCAAAATCAGATGTAATGTATTTGTACGAAACGAGCAGAAACACCACCCAGGTTTGGAGTATATTGACGAGGTGGACCTTGACTAATGGAGCTAAAAAGCAGATAAATCACAAAATAATTATTAATCTGAATGCCCATATAATTTTGAGAATGATCAAACTGACTTCCAACAACATAAAATAATTAACTAATGTGACTGGACAGCTGTTGTAATTTCCTTGGTAAAACTATTCTTTCATGTCCAGCCTAAATTTTAAAGTACCATTGAAGGAAAATCATTAGCAACAATGCTCAATGGTGATTAATTGATTCCACCTGTGAGTGTGGCCAACATGTGGCAGCGTTTGCCCTGAGCATACGGCTTTTTTTAAGATCACAGAAACTTAATTTTAACTGAACATGAATTGATCTTAAAATTTCACGATCATTTGCATTGATCATATCAGTGGCATGTGGAATATCACAAAATAAACAGAGCCTAATCAAAAGGAAGCTCCAGGCCATGTGTAAGCTCTTCCTCTGATCAATGGAACTGCCTGCACCACAGAGACAAGAAAATAAACTCGAAGTTGGACCAGTGCCCAAAAGTGCAGTAGGTCTTTCTTTTCCTTTTACTTAAGCTAATGTTTGATGGAACTGAATTTTTGAAATAATTGAGTAAACAGAGCAGTAGATAACTACTTACCCAGCACTTAGGCCCATGTGTCTTCACAATTTATTAATTTTTGTAATTTATAAAATTTGATGTTTTTGCATTGTACTGTTGCTGCAAAATCAACAAATTTCACGTCATATGTCAGTGATAGTAAATCTGACTTTGATTCAGATTCAGAATCTGAAGGTGCAGACCACTGCAATTCCATTGCCGCCTTTCAAATTCAGGGATGTGTTTTGAAGTGAATCCATATAATCCTATTAAAATCCTTGTTAATTGATTTGTCCTAAGATCATTCAGAGCCGGAGACTTCCAATTTTTGACTCAAGCATCCATAAGTGAATAGGGCATTGTGAACTATTTGTATGCGTCATAATATGAGATGGTAATAAAGCTCAGTAGCTTGGTTCGAGACAAGTAACAAAGGAGCTGTTTGTGGTGTTATGGAGAAGCAGAGGCAGTAGTTACATTCTCTCTCAGGTTACACTGTTGTTTTTGTTGAAACCAGTACTGGCAGAAAGCCCCTGGCAATACTTGTGCCAATAGCTTCCACTTAGAAATGAAGGGATGGGCAGCAATTTGGAAAATTACATGCCAATCACTGTTCTTGAAACCTTAAGGGGTTCCTTTAGATTCTGCTTATCTTATTTTTCTCAGTTCAGACCATTCTTGGTTAGATCCAGAACATTCACTTTCATTCCACATTGTGCATCTTTTCCTGCAGTTCATCAATATATGAATTAATTATCTGTTCTTTGTGCCTAACTAGATGAGCAGTCACTTCAGTTATAGTGCAGTGTGTAGGAACCAACAGACAATGATAATGGAGCCTAACACCATAAGCTATTTGATGTCCTTATCTCTCTGCTCCATTAAGCAAGAGATCTGATGGATGGCAATGCTTCGTCACTGAATTATTGGTGATTGTTCAATTTATCATACCACAAGACGACAATAAGATATAGGAGCAGAATTAGGACATTCGTCCCATTGAGTCTGCCCTGTCATTCCATCATGGCTGATTTATTTACTCTCTCATTTTCCTCACAATCTTTGATGCCCTTACTAATCCAGAATCTGTCAACCATCCTCTGTAAATATACCTAATGACTTGGCCTTCACAGCCATCTACTGCATATTCACCAACCCCTGGCTAAAGCAATTCCTTCTCATCTCCTTCTATTCTAAGTCTGTGCCCTCTGGTCCTAGACACTCCCACCTTTGGAAACATTCTCTCCACGTGCACTCTGTCTAGGCCTTTCAATGTTCAGGCGGTTTCAATGAGATCCTCCTGCTCTTTCTTCTAAACTTCAGTGAATATAGGTCCAGAGCCAAAAAATACTTCTTATAGAAACATAGAAATATAGAAAAACTACAGCACAATACAAGCCCTTCAGCTCACAAAGCTGTGCCGAACATGTCCTTACTTTGTAACTACCTAGGTTTACCCACAGCCCTCTATTTTTCTAGGCTTCATGTATCCATCCAGGAGTCTCTGAAAAGACTGTATCATTTCCACCGCCACCGCACCCCATTTCATGCACTCACCACTCTCTGCGTAAAAAAACCTACCCTTGACATCTCCTCTGTACCTACTTCCAAGCATCTTAAAACTATGCCTTCTCATGCTAGCCATTTCAGCCTTGGGAAAAAGCCTCTGACTATCCAAATGATCAATGCCTCTCATTATCTTGTACACCTCTCATCCTCTGTTGCTCCAAGGAGAAAAAGCCGAATTCACTCAACCTATTCTCATAAGGCATCTTCCCCAATCCAGGCAACACCCTTGTAAATCTCCCCTGCATCCTTTCTGTGATTTCCACATCCTTCCTGTAGTGAGGCGACCAGAACTGAGCACAGTACTCCAAGTGGGGTCTGACCAGTGTCCTATATAGCTGCAACATTACCTCTCGGCTCTTAAACTCAATCCCACGATTGATGTAGGCCAATGCACCCACCATATGCCTTCTTAACCACAGAGTCAACCTGTGTAGCAGCTTTGAGTGTCCTACGGACTCGGACCCTAAGATCCTTCTGATTCTCCCCATTGCCAAGAGTCTTGCCATTAATGCTATATTCTGCCATCATATTTGACCGACCAAAATGAAGCACCTCACATTTATCTGGGTTGAACTGCATCTGCCACTTCTCAGCCCAGTTTTGCATCTTATCACTGTCCCACTGTAACCTCTGACAGCCTTCCGCACTATCCACAACACCCTCAACCTTTGTGTCATCAGCAAATTTACTAACCCATCTCTCCACTTCCTCATCCAAGTCACTTATAAAAATCACAAAGAGTAGGGGTCCTAGAACAGATCCCTGATGCACACCATTGGTCACCGACCTCCATGCAGAATATGACCCGTCTACAACCACTCTTTGCCTTCTGTGGGCAAACTGGTTCTGGATCCACAAAGCAATGTCCCCTTGGATCCCATGCCTCCTTATTTTCTCAATAAGCCTTGCATGGGGTACCTTATTGAATGCCTTGCTAAAATGCATATACAAGTCAAGTCAAGTTGCTTTTTATTGTCATTTCGACCATAAACTGCTGGTACAGTACACAGTAAAAATGAAACAACGTTCCTCCAGAACCATGGTGCTACATGAAACAACACAAAACTACACTAGATTAAGTGAAACAACACAAAGCTACACTAGACTACGTAAGACAATACAAAAACTACACTAGAATACAGACCTACACAGGACTACATAAAGTGCACAAAACAGTGCTCGGCAGTACAATAAATAATAAACAAGACAATAAGCACAGTAGAGGACAATTACAATATAATAATAAATGATGTAGATGTCAGTCTATCCTCTGGGTATTGAGGAGTCTGATGGCTTGGAGGAAGAAAGTGTTGCACAATCTGGTCGTGAGAGCCCGAATGCTTCGGTACCTTTTGCCAGATGGCAGGAGGGAGAAGAGTTTGTATGAGGGGGACGTGGGGTCCTTTACAATACTGTTGGCTTTACAGGTGCAGCATGTGGTGTAAATGTCTGTAATGGCGGGAAGAGAGACCCCGATGATCTTCTCAGCTGACCTCACTATCCGCTGCAGGGTCTTGCGATCTGAGATGGTGCAATTCCTGAACCAGGCAGTGATGCAGCTGCTCAGGATGGTCTCAATACAACCTCTGTAGAATTTGGTGAGGATGGGGGGGGGGTGGGTGATGGACTTTTCTCAGCCTTCGCAGGAAGTAGAGACGCTGCTGGGCTTTCTTGGCTATGGAGCTGGTGTTGAGGGACCAGGTGAGATTCTCCGCCAGGTGAGCACCAAGAAATTTGGTGCTCTAAACATTCTCTACGGAGGAGCTGTCAATGTTCAGCGGAGAGTGGTCGCTCTGTGCTCTCCTGAAGTCACCAACCATCTCTTTTGTTTTGTTCACATTCAGAGACAGGTTGCTGGCGCTGCACCGGTCTGTTAGCTGCTGCACCCCCTCTCTGTATGCTGACTCATCATTTTTGCTGATGAGACCCACCACGGTCGTGTCATTGGCGAATTTGATGATGTGATTCGAGCTGTGTATTGCTGCACAGTTGTGGGTCAGCAGAGTGAACAGCAGTGGACTGAGCACACAGCCTTGGGGGGCCCCGTGCTCAGTGTGATGGTGTTGGAGATGCTGCTCCCAATCCGGACTGACTGAGGTCTCCCAGTCAGGAAATCTAGGATCCAGTTGCAGAGGGAGATGTTCAGGCCCAGCAGTTTCAGCTTTCCAATCAGGTGCTGAGGAATGATTGTGTCGAATGCTGAACTGAAGTCTATGAACAACATTCCAACGTACATATCTTTTTTGTCCAGGTGGGTGAGGGCCAGGTGGAGGGTGATGGTAATGGCGTCGTCTGTTGAATGGTTGGGACGGTACATGAACTGCAGGGGGTCCAGTGAGGGGGGCAGCAGGGTCTTTATGTGCCCCATGACGAGCCTCTCGAAACACTTCATGATGATGGATGTGAGAGCAATGGGACAGTAGTCATTGAGGCAGGACACGGAAGACTTCTTTGGCACGGGGACAATGGTGGCGGCCTTGAAACATTTTGGAATGACGGCGCTGCTCAGGGAGATGTTGAAGATGTCAGTGAGAACATCTGCCAGCAGGTCTGCACGTCCTCTGAGCACTCTGCCAGGAATATTGTCTGGTCCAGTAGCCTTCCGTGGGTTGACCCTGCGTAGAGTTTTCCTCACATCGGCCACGTAAGACACTGCACCTGGTCATTGGGAGGAGGAGTGATCTTCCTCGTCACCACATCATTTTCCACCTTGAAATGAACGTAGAGGTTGTTCTACACACCTGGGTGGGAGGCATCACCAGCACAGACAGGCGGTGTTGTCTTGTAGTTGGTGACGTCCTGAATGCCCTTCCACATGCGCCGCGTGTCGTCGCTGTCCTGGAAGTGGCTGTGGATTCGTTGGGCGTGTCCACGCGTTGCCTCTCTGATGGCCCGGGACAGTTTGGCCCCTGCTGTTGTTAGAGCTGCCTTGTCACCTGCTCTGAAGGCGGAGTCACGGGTCCTCAGCAGCGCATGCACCTCCGCGGTCATCCATGGCTTCTGGTTAGAGCTTGTAGTGATGGTCTTGGACACAGTGACGTCATGAACGCACATGCTGAGGTACTTAGTCACTGATGCCATGTACTCCTCTAAGCTGGTGGAGTCGCCATCGGTTGCAGCCTCCCTGAACATGTGCCAGTCAGTGTGCTCAAAGCAGAGTTGAAGAGCAGAGATGGCTCCTGCTGGCCAGGTTTTCACCTGCTTCTGAGCTGGTCTGAAACGCGTGACGAGCGGTCTGTATGCTGGGATTAGCGTAACAGAGATGTAGTCTGATTAACCGAGGTGGGGGCAGGGCTCTGCCCGGTATGCGTCGGGGATGTTTGTATAAACAAGGTCCAACGCATTCTCCCCTCTCGTTGCAAAGTCTACATGCTGATGGAATTTGGGGAGCACTGACTTAAGTTTCACGTGCTTAAAATCACCGGCGACAATAAACAGTCCATCAGGGTGTGTGTTCTGCAGTTCGTTAATAGCCCCATACAGTTCACAGAGCACCTCCTTAGCATTAGTGCTGGGGAGAATGTACACACCGACTATAAGGACAGTGGTGAATTCCTGTGGTAAATAAAATGGTCTGCATCTAACAGTCACAAACTCCACTAGCGATGAGCAGTAACTAGAAACCAGCACAGAGTTCATGCACCATTCCGTGTCGATGTATATACCACAAGCCACCACTGCAAGCCTTACCGCACAGAGCTGCATCTCTGTCGGCCCAAAACAAAGCGAGCCCGTCTAGCTGAATGGCGGCGCCCGGAACTCTGTCACTAAGCCACATTTCCGTGAAAACGAAAGCGCAGCAGACTCTGAACTCTCGCTGAGTAGTCCGCTGGATCTACTGCTCTGTACACTACATCTACTGCTCTACCCTCATCAACGTGTTCAGTCACATCCTCAAAAAATTCAATCAGGCTCGTAAGGCATGACCTGCCTTTGACAAAGCCATGCTGACTGTTCCTAATCATATTATGCCTCTCTAAATGTTCATAAATCCTGCCTCTCAGGATCTTCTCCATCAACTTACCAACCACTGAAGTAAGACTCATTGATCTATAACTTCCTGGGCTATCCCTACTCCCTTTCTTGAATAAGGGAACAACATCCGCAACCCTCCAATCCTCCGGAACAGCTCCCATCCTCATTGATGATGCAACGATCATCACCAGAGGATCAGCAATCTCCTCCCTCGCTTCCCACACAGGCCTGGGGTACATCCCATCCGGTCCCGATGACTTATCCAACTTGTTGCTTTCCAAAAGCTCCAGCACATCCTCTTTCTTTATATCTACATGCTCAAGCTTTTTAGTCCGCTGCAAGCCATCCCTACAATCGCCAAGATCCTTTTCCATAGTGAATACTGAAGGAAAGTGCTTATTAAGTACCTCTGCCATATCCTGCGTCTCTGTACACACTTTTCCACTGCCACACTTGATTGGTCCTATTCTCTCATGTCTTATCCTCTTGCTCTTCACATACTTGTAGAATGACTTGGGGTTTCCCTTAATCCTGTCCGCCAAGGCCTTCTCATGGCCCCTTCTAGCTCTCCTAATTTCATTCCTAAGCTCCTTCCTATTAGCCTTATAATCTTCTAGCTCTCTATCATTACCTAGTTTTTTGAACCTTTCGTAAGCTCTTCTTTTCTTCTTAACTAGAGTTACAATAGCTTTTGTACACCATGGTTCCTGTACCCTACCATCCTTTCCCTGTCTTATTGGAATGTACTTACGCAGAACCTCACGCAAATATCCCCTGAGCATTCGCCACATTTCTTCTGTATGTTTCCCTAAGAACATCTGTTTCCAATTTATGCTTCCAAGTTCCTGCCTAATAGTCTCATATTTCCCCTTACACCAATTAAACGTTTCCCTAACTTGTCTGTTGCTATCCCTCTCCAATGCTATGGTAAAGGAGATAGAATTGTGATCACTATCTCCAAAATGCTCTCCCACTGACAGACCTGACACCTGACCAGGTTCATTTCCCAGTACCAGATGAAGTACAACCTCTCCTCTTGTAGGTGTATCTACGTATTGTGTCAAGAAACATTCCTGAACACACCCAATAAACTCCACCCCATCTAACCCTCACTCTAGGGAGATGCCAATCAGTATTTGGGAAATTAATATCTCCCACCACAACAACCCTGTTATTATTACCCCTTTTCAGAATCTGTCTCCCTATCTGCTCCTCGATGTCCCTGTTACCATTGGGTGGTCTATGAAAAACACCCAGTAGTGTTATTGACCCCTTCCTATTCCTAACTTCCAACCACAGAGACTCTGTAGACAATCCCTTCATGAAATCCTCCTTTTCTGCAGCTGTGACACTACCTCTGATCAACAGTGCCACGCCCCCACATCTTCTGTCTCCCTCCCTGTCCTTTCTGAAATATCTAAAGCCTGGCACTTGAAGTAACCATTCCCGCCCCTGCACCATCCGAGTCTCTGTAATGGCCACAACATCATAGCTCCAAGTGCTGATCCACACTTTAAGCTTATCCGCTTTATTCATAATCCTCCTCACATTAAAATAGACACATCTCAAACCATCGGTCTGAGTACGTCCCTTCTCTATCACCTGCCTATCCTCCCTTTCACGCTGTCTCCAAGCTTTCTATATTTGTGAGCCAATCTCCCTTTCCTCTGTCACTTCAGTTTGGTTCCCACCTCCCAGTAATTGTAGTTTAAACTCTCCCCAATAGCCTTTGCAAACCTCCCTGCCAGGATATTGGTCTCCCTCAGATTCAAGTGTAACCCATCCTCTTTGTACAGGTCACACCTGCCCCAGAAGAGGTCCCAGTGATCCAGAAATCTGAATCTCTGCCCCTGCTCCAATCCCTCAGGCACACATTTATCCTCCACCTCAATCTACTCCTACACTCACTGTCACGTGGCACAGGCAGTAATCCCGAGATTGCTACCTTTGAGGTCCTGTTTCTCAACTTCCTTCCTAACTCCCTGTAGTCTGCTTTCAGGACCTCCTTCCTTTTCCTACCTATTTCGTTGGTACCAATATGCACCACGACCTCTGGCTGTTCTCCCTTCCATTTCAAGATATTGTGGGTGCAATCAGAAACACCCACGGCACCTGGGGGACAAACTACCATCCGCGTTTCTTTCCCGCATCCACAGAATTGCCTGTCTAAAATCCCCTAACTAAAGAGTCCCCTATCACTGTTGCCATCCTCTTCCTTTCCCTACCCTTCTGAGCCACAGGGCCAGACTCTGTGCCAGAAGTGCGACCACTGTTGCTTCCCCCAGGTAGGCCGTCTCCCCCAACAGTACTCAAACAGGACGTACTTATTGTTAAGGGGGACAGCCACTGGGGTACTCTCTAGTATCTGCTTCTTGCCCTTCCCCCTCCTGACTGTTACCCACTTCTCTGTCTCCTCAGGCCCCGGAGTGACTATCTGCCTATAGGTCCTCTCTATCACCTCCTCACTCTTCCTGACCAGACGAAGGTCATCGAGCTGCAACTTCAGTTCCCTAACCCGGTCCCTAAGGAGCTGCAGCTCAATGCACCTGGCGCAGGTGTGGCCGTCCGGGAGGCTGGGAGTCTCCAGGTCTTCCCACATTCGACACCGAGCACAGAAAACTGGCCTCACACATGTACTTTGTGTCTGTATTCTAAACAGATAACTTACCTCACCTCAACCCCTTATCGCCGAAGCCCTGTTGAGCCAAAGCCTTCCTACTTGGTCTCCCTCTACTCCACCACCCATTCCTCCAGCACCCGCTCTGTAAAGCTGTCTTCTTTTTAAACTCTTCCCACTGTTCTCACTGGCTGACCTCCACGCGCTTGTGCAGTCATGCCCCGTTCAAGCTGCTGAAGCACTACATTAACCCTTTCATTTCTGGGATCAATTGGTCTTTGGAAATTTCCCAATAGTCTAGCTTCCAATTTTTTGCTGCATTGTATGCTGTCTTTGACAACCCTTGTCAGCCAAAGTTGCCTCATTCTGTATGCAGGATGCTGCTTCTTCTATGGGTTGAACCAGTCCTGTGTTTTTATCACTTATGAAAGCACCAGAGTACTGCCACCAAATACAGTTTGAAATGACTGTTCAATTAACACGTCTCCGTGATCATATAATTGTTAGTTAACTTATTCTGAGCTATTCTTGAGAAATGAGACACAAAATAACAACATAAATCACATCTAAGGGAGCTCACTACCAAGTGTTTTACTGGGGAAAAAAAAGATCTCTTTCACATAGAAGCCTGGGAAGAGATAATGCCACCAATTTTTAAAATGTTTTTTGTTACAAATTTGAGCAAGTCATTGAAATTAAACATCTACAGCTTAAGATGTACTGTCGCTTTCTCAAATGTTGTTCACACCACAAAAACAGCAAAAGATATCTCATTCAAACTTGGAGGCTTTTTCTAGAATGACACAGAGGTGCTGAAGTCTTAATTCAATGCTGGATTGAAGATTATACGCACACTTCTATTGCCAGTGACTCATGCTCCACTGTTGGCGTAGGTCTTGACATGCATTTTATAACTGCCTCCTGCACTAGTGCTTCAGAACAGGCACCAAGTTTCATGGCAGTAGCTTCCTAGTAATTAGTAACTTTACGGGACAATACATTAGGTGCAGTTTCTTCATGTTTCACTTTCATTGTGATTTCATTGAAACATTCGCACCTCCTAAGCTACGTGCCGGAACGTTACCTTATCTTGAAATCAAAAGAATAAGCAGTGCAGGTCAAATTTCAGACCACTTAGCCCGAAACCAGAACCAAGCAACCCCAGTGGCAGGCAGGCCATGTGCAAAAGCAGTAGCTTTCTAACTGCTGTTCACTAAAGAGTTAATAAAATGCATGAGATTGCCGCATAATCTAATCCATCAGCACTTGAAGTTTAGAGCATTGTTACTGTCCACCAGCACTGTACTTTCTTTGTAACTGTAACACTATATTTTGCTTTTGTTATTGTTTTTCCTTTCACACAACCTTCATGTAATTTTGATTGAAATGATCTATCAGGATGGCATGCAATGCAAACCTTTTCACTGTATCTCAATACTTGTGACAATAATAAACCATTTACCAAAATGTCAACAGGCTAACTAGTCAAATATAAAAGCATGAGAAACAGGAGAAGACATAAACTATTCAGCCCATTGTGCCTGCTCCGCCATTTAATAAGACCAAGGTGGATCCTTTGCATCACCACTATTTTCTTATTCTAAACCACTGAATTAATCCCATAAATCATGATTATTGTGAAGAATATTATTAAGATTAGACCATCAGAAAATAATTGTTATTCAATTCTTCTTCAGGTAGCTGTCGGAGCAGTCCTGCTTTCATTCTATAAAGTGAGTTCATATTATCGCAGCATAAAGAGGAATTTATGTACAGTTCCATTACCTCTAACATCACAACAGCCCTTTGCCTACAAATCAACTTTGAAATTAAGCTAATTATTATATAGATAACAAGGAGGTCATTACCTCTGACAAAAAGTGATCAGGCTTTCATCACTAACTGAATTCACAGTACTAGTGGGATGGGTTTGAAAAGGGAGGGATTATATTCTTGTTATATACTTGACTTTCTCACAACATTACTATGAGACACCTTTGGTCACCTCACTAGCCAGAAGTTTGGAATAATATTACACTTTTAGCTGTGCAACAGTGGAGAGATTGGACTGACACAAAGAGGAAAGAACATGGAAAAAGCCCAGAGTAGCAGCCAATCTCCAGTTTACTGTCCATGATACACCAAGCAACATGCTGCTCTTTTTCTTCCCTATCAGTGCATAGGTTGTGGATGATGCTGGTGTGACCAACAATACCTATTCATCCCCAGATGGTCTGCTGAACCGTTTTAGAGATAATCAAGCATCAAGCACATTGGTGCTTGGATGCAGATCATATAGTCTGGCTTAAATAGGAATGGCAGATTTCTTTCCTTGTAGAGCTTCTGGAGAAGGCCACAGGACCACTCTTGAGATCTGTCCTGGGCTCAAATTCATACTGGTGGGAATGACTGAGTTTCAGTAAATTGGAAAATGGAATTCATTTCTGAAAAATAAAATTCCATTTAGTAGATTGTATCAAATCATCTGAGCAAATTTGAACTGTACAATATCATAAAATCATGGTTAATCTAATACATTAGCAAATTTAATTTTCTCAAAAGCAATAAGTTATTACATAAATTTTAATTACTTTCTAATGTTATCTTGTTTGATCCATTAATACAAATAGGCTAAAGTTTTCAGAACAAAACTCCATTCACTGAGTGTCTTTTAATCAGCTCTGATTAATGGATTTCAGTCTTTGTTTTGGTTAATCTTTATCCATGTAGATTTGGCATATAATAATGCCATGTGACAACTAAAGCTTTCTCTCCAGATGTGTTGCTAGTTAATTTTCTGAAAATTCTTTCAATTCCCTTTAAGGGAAACCCTTCAGTGGTGGCACAGCAGTTAAGTTACCAATTAAGTAATTCAGGGACTTGTCGAAATGAATCTGAAATGAGAGTTCAAACTCTACTTCTGAAACTATGAAACTAGAATTTAGATCAATAATCTGGTATTTGAAAAAAACTATAGAGTATGAATCTTGAAGGTGGTAGTTAAAAACTACCTGGTTCACTGCCACCCTTTAGAGGATGAAATTAGCTTTTCCTCTCTGTAGCCTATATGAGATTCCAGATTTGTAGCAATTTTAACCATCTTGAAATAGTTTAGAAAACCACACAGTTGTTCACTGTTCAAAATAAATTTATTATCAACTATAAATATATATATAAATAATAACAATAATAGTAAATAAGCAAATAAACTTAATAAATTAATAAATAATAAATATCGAGAGCATGAGATGAAGAGTCCTTGAAAGTGAGTCCTAAGGTTATGAGAATTCAGGGCTGGGAAAGTAAAGTTGAGTGAAGTTATCCCCACTGGTTCAAGATGATTGAGGGGTAATAGCTGTTCCTGAACCTGGTGTTGTGGATCCTGAGGCTCCAGTACCTTCTCCTGATGGCAGCAACAAGAAGAGATCATGGGCTGGGTGGTGGGGGTCTTTGATGATGGATGCTGTTTTCTTACAACAGTGTTCCATGCTGATGTGCTCAATGGTGGGGAGGACTTGACCTGTGATGGACTGGGCCATATCCACTACTTCTTGTAGTTTTTTTTTTCCCCATTCAAGGGCACTGGTATTTCCATACCAGGCCATGATGCAACCAATCAATATACTCTCCATCTCACGTCAAAAGAAGTTTGTCAAAGTTTTAGATGTCATGCCAAATCTTTATGAACTTCAAAGGAAGTAGAGGCAATGCCATGCTTTCTTTGTAATTGTGATTGTGTGCTGTGTCCAGTACCGATCCTCTGAAATGATAACGCTGAGTAATTTAAAGTTGCTGATACTCCAGGAAGAAGTGGCTCACGGTCCTCCAGTTTCCTCCTCCTGAAGTCAATAATCAGCTTCTTGGTCTTAATAATAATAAATACTTTATTGATCCTGAGTGGGAAATTCCTGCTGACACTGAGCAGTTGTTGTTGTGGCACCACTCAGTCAAATTTTCAATCTCCTTCTTATATGCTGATTCGTGTGCTTAGCCTCACAGTCATAAGTATAAAGTGAGTACAGCAGGTGACTAAGCACACTGCTTGTGGTGCACCTGTGCTGATGGAGATTGTGGAAGGGATGTTGTCAATCTGAACTGACTTGGGTCTGCAAGTGAGGAAATCAAGGATCCAATTGCACAAGGAGGCCTAGGTCTTGAAGCTTAATGATTAGTTTTGAGGGAATGATGGTACTGAATGTAAGCTGAAGTCGATAAAGAGCATCCTGGTGCATGAATCTTTGCTGTCCAGATGTTCCATGGTTGAGTGAAGAGCCAATGAATGGTATCTGCTGTGGACCTATTGTGACATTAGGCAAATTGGAGTAGATCCAATTCGCTTCTCAGGAAGGAATTGATATATTTCATCACCAAGCTCTCAAAGCACCTCATCAGAGTAAATGCAAGTGCTACTGGACGATAGTCATTGGGCCAAGATACCACATTCTTCTTAGGCACTGGTATAATTGAAGCCTACTTGAAACAGGCAGGTGCCTCAGATTGTTGAAGTGCGAGGCTAAAGATATCAGTGAACACTCCAGCCAGTTGATTAGAACAAGTCTTTGGTACTTAACCAGGTACTCCACCTGGGTCGGATGCTTTCTGTGGGTTCACTCTTCTGAAGGATGCTCTCATGTTGGCCCCAGAGACAGAAATCACAAGTTCGTTAGGGACTGTGGGAAGTTGTGAAGGTTTTTCCATGTTTTGATGGTCCATCTGAACAGAGAAGGCATTGAGCTCATCTGGGAGTGAAGCCTTGTTGCCACCTATGTTGCTTAGTTTCACTTTGTAAAAGGTAATAGCATTCAAACTCTGCCACAGCTGTTGAGCATCCTTCGTTGATTCAAGTTGGGTCCAGAATTGCCACTTTGCAAGTGAGATGGCTTTGCCAAGACGGTAACTGGAACTCTTGTGTCTAACTTAGTCACCAAACCTGAATGCCACTGATCTGGTCCTCAGCAGATTGCGGATCTCATGGTTCATCTAGGGCTTCTGGCTAGGGAAGTCTCTGAATGATTTTGCACAGACACACTCGTCTACAACTGCTATTATAAAGTCCTTGACAACCGTTGTGTATTCCTTCAGATCTACTGATGAGTCCTTGAACACAGACTAGAAGCAGTTCCATAGCTTCGGCCTCCCTTGACCACCTCTTTTTTATCCTTATCTCCGGAACCTTGCAATTTAGCTTCCTCCTGTATACAAGGTTGGAGAAGGATAACTAAGAGATCAGATTTCCAGAAATGTGGTCTAGGCATGGAAAGGAAGGTATTCCTTACTGAAGTATAGCAGTGGTCGAGTGTGTTGGGACCCCTGCAGTTTATATGCTGATGATAATTGGGCAGAGATTTCTTCAAACCAGTCTGATTAAGGTCCACAAGTATGATTTGAAATGAGTCGGGATGGGCAGTTTCTTGTTTGGTGATGGTAGCATTCAGCATCTCTAGTGCCTGATTAAAATCAGCTTTCATTGGTGTGTAAACTGCAGTCAGGATCATGGAGCAGACCGTCTTGGTAAGTAGAACAGTTGGCACTTAATCGGTTGATGTTTCAGGTCAGGGGAACAAATGTACAACAAAACCACCAAGTCCGAGCACCACAAAGAGTTTATCATGAAACACCAACCCCCACCTTTTGCCTTCTCCATACTGGCAGTTCAGTCCATTCTATGTAGTGAGAAACCTCCAGGTCTTACCAACATATCTGGCATATCCAGAGTGAGCCATGCCTCTGTGAAACACAGAACTCTGTAATTCCTCATTTCCCTCTCATACAGCATTCTTGCTCTTAGGTCCTTAATCCTGATCTCCAGTGACTGTAAATTTGCTAACAAGATATATAAGCTGGGTGGAGCTTAGGAGTATGATGGTGCCTAACAGCGAATCCTATGCTTGCATCTTCGGAAATAGCTCTATTTCTATCCTTGATATCTATTTCCTTTTCAAGATTCTCTTGAAGACCCTGACCTGGAGTTACACGCTGACTTCAGTTCTTTACGGAAATGGGACCTCCCGACCGGCCGCTTTTCGATATGCCAAGGATGCGGCCTAGAAGACTAGCGCGCCTTCAGGGTGCAGGATTTTCATGGCTCTGGAGGTGGGTGGATTCAAGGCTGGTGCCACTGTCTGATACGTTGTGGGAGATGGAAGATCGTAAGCAGCAAGCAGCGAGCAGGCTGCTGGCTATGTGTCCAGAGACCCGAGTTCTTTGGACACAGAGCTCGGAAAAAGCAACACAGCAGATTTTTAACACCATAAATCAGCAAGTTGCTTTGTTATGTCTCCCCTCTCGCTGTGAAACGGGGACACCTCTTTTTCCCTTATCAGGGAGAGACAGAGAGAGAGAGAGATCCTGTGGTATGTCAAATACTGGGTGAAAGGGTAGTTGTTGGGGTCCTGCAAGTCTGTGTCTTTATTGATGCTTTGCTGCACACTTGAGTGTTCGGTGGGGAGTGCCAATGCTTTTTTTTGCTGGTGGGGGGAGGGGGGGATTCGTTGCTTTGCTGCTGTTTATGTGTGGGAGGGAGGAGCCAGTGGGGGGGGCGTACTTTGGGGTTCTAACATTTAACTGTCGTTCATTCCTTGGGGCACTCCTCTGTTTTCGTGGATGTTTACAAAGAAGAATTTCAGTATGTATATTGTATACATTTCTCTGACATTAAATGTATCTATTGAAACCTATTGAGATGCTGGGTAGAAAAAAGAACTTCTATGGCTTGGCATTTCAGCCTGGCTTAAAGTCCTCCCCTCCTCCCTCTCTTCTGGCATACCGATGTACCTTCATCTGCTTAAAGGTGCCGTACCTGCATGCTTGAGAGTTAAGTCCGCTGAGAGGATCGTGAAATTACTAGTTCGCTGAAACAGTTCAAAAGTACGCTGCTTAAAGAGAAATTACAGGCTGTTGATTGCAGTGAGAGTAATTCAGAAGAAGTATATTTATAAATTTTGTAAGCAGCTTGCAACATGCCGTCTTGGTCACTGGCACTGTCTTGGTAGCTAGTTGTATTGTATTGGATAGGTTAAAACAGGAAAAAGATAAAACCAGTTGAATCATTTGATACTGAACCAGACACTGAATTGCAACACAGCAAACTTGATCCTAACCCCAGCAATCTTGCAAAATCATCCCTATAAAACGTCAAAGACTGGTATTTAGATGAGGGTTGCTCTTCCACAGACCAGTGAAGTGACAACCTTACATAGAAGTACTCACAGAATCATTGCGACAGACAATGTGCCAGACTCCTTTCTCAAAATCCCATCTCAACTGCATGAGAAACCCACAAGAATTAGAAATAGTGATATTTAGGCATGAGGAAGTAGCCCTGCAAATCCTTAAAATTGATTCTAAGCCCTAGAGGTTTTATGGCATCAGGTCAAAATGGGCAACAAAATCTCCTCCTGTTGACCACCTACACCCTCTATGAATCAACGCTTCACCATAGTGAACAATGCTTAAAACCAGCGTATGGAATGCTCAACATGGAAAAAATTAGAATTATTCAAAGCAATACCTGACCCAAAACGTGGACTAATAATTCCTTTCCATCAATGCTGCCTGACCTGCTGAGTTCCTCCAGCATTCTGGGTGTGTTTCAACATTTGCTGAATCTCTTCGGGTTAAACATAAATTAACTTAGAACCTAAGTAACCCTTAAAAATGACCACTGTTTACCTTTTCAAATTAGTTTAGCATTATACCTCATTAAAAGCCCTTGTGCGATATTTGCACTGAATAGTCAGAGGTAGTGTTTCTCAAATTTCAGATCAGCCCAGCTGAGTTTCAATGCTGGTACAGCAGCAGAGCTTTGGGTCAGCATCTGGCCTTCAGTACCCTTTAGACTTCAGTGCTGTGGCATTTTTGTGTGCAGGTCGGATTATACTGATCCATTTAATGTTGCTATTCAATGGTGGTAATTCCTTTTAACTCAATTTCTAATACCTTTCCTGTTCCTAACACCCCTTTTCATGTGACATGTCAATCCTGTTGCCAACAATCGCTCTCCGTCATTCTTTCCTTCCCTCCTTTTTTTCTGGCCTCCAGTTTCTTTCAGATTTCCTCCAGTCCACGGACAGTATTTATCACGTGTCCCAGAATG
The DNA here is from genome assembly GCF_963921235.1 of Mobula hypostoma. Classification (NCBI taxonomy): domain Eukaryota; kingdom Metazoa; phylum Chordata; class Chondrichthyes; order Myliobatiformes; family Myliobatidae; genus Mobula; species Mobula hypostoma. The sequence goes on along the minus strand of NC_086103.1, from coordinate 62,537,248 downwards.
AGAGTTATGTAGAAAGCAATGCCTAAACAGTCACTTTTGTCAGGTCTAACAGAATTAGAAGATCATTCATTCTGAAATATCAACTCAGAGATAATGTTGATAAAGAGACCAAGGCTCCCAACCCCATAAAAATATAAAAAAACACAAACCGAGGCTAATCAGCAGATCTGTCTGCTGAAACTCTGTAGAACATGTTTTCAGTTCCAACATGACAACCAGTATCTGATGACTATTTTAGGATTACCTAGATGAAAATGGTTGAGTATTAATTGCAGTTAGCCATTTTCAACTTCACAAAAGGACTGGTTTCTGCATTGTTTCTAATTAACACATTGTTACCAGTATTATATCCAGTGTTAGTTCACCTTCTTCCCACTCCACTGCCCTCCCTCTAACAAACCACACCCCCACCCCACCCATTTTTTCTCGAGCATATTTGCATTTCTCTGTGTAATGTCTATTAGGAACTGGGTTAATTCCACATAATAGGATGCATGTATACAAAATAAATATTCCTTGAAGCAAGAGATTTTTCCATATTACTTCCTTCACTTCAGTCCTCTCTTTCAAGAGAGTTAGTATCCCAACAACATCTGGAAATGAAGTTTGGGAGAAAGCCTTTCTCCCTTATTCTCAACAAGGAAATCTACAATAGTTCTGTGGTTTGTGGCACTTGGATTCAGTGGCCATTGATAATTATACTTCTTCAGCAAGCATTCACCCTGCAATAAAAAAGGCCATGCATCATTAACTAATTTTGATGTGCAGCACATTTTTTGCTATTTAATTCCCTTGCACAGAAAATCAGTTAATGCACACTTATTTCACCAAAGATATTTGACTGTCTGGACAAGATTTAAATGAAACACTGAGACATGTAAAACACTGATGGACGTCCATAAGGATTATGCAAATAATGGAAAGGATTCGCTCTTGACCTTATGAAAAGAAACTCAAAAAATTAGTCTCTACTAACACTTCAGATTTCATATACTGTATTTCAACACTATTATCTAAACTATTCATTTCAGATTCATTTCAATTACTTATATATCACATGCACCTTAGAAAATATTTATAAGGCAAATATTTGCAGAGAAGTTTTTTTTTCTGAATCATGTCTTCTGCTGATCAGGAGTAAAAGGTGTACTAAAGTAACACACAAAATGGTGGAGGAACTCAGCAGGTCAGGCAGCATCAATGAAGAGGAATAAATAGTTGACATTTCTGGCTGAGACAGAACTGTTGATGAAGATCCTGATGAAGACTCTTGGCCCGTAATTCCTCTCTGCCTGACCTGCTGAATAGCAATGCGTGGCACTCTAAATTTCCAGCATCTACAGAATCCCTTATGTTTAGGGACCCTGAAATATCCAATGAATGGCATATCAATGTTTTACAGCATGTCACATTCAGAGGTATGAAATCTTGTTTTGTTTTCCAGTTTGGGTGTAAGATTTTCAGCCGTCAGTTGTACTCAACTCCACACATTCAGTTCACTTTTACGTGAACATAAGGAATAGAAGCACGAATGAACATCAATCTCCTCAAGCTTATTTTGCCATTAAGATCAACATTTTCCTGCCTGTTCTCGATATCATTTAATAATTTTTAGTGTTAAAAAATCTGTTAGACTCAGCTTTAAATATATTCAGTGACTGAGAATCCATGGGCCTCTGGGACAGAGAATTGAACACTTAGGTCCTCTGTGTAAAGAAGGTCCTCTTCATCTTTGTCTTAAATCTTTGACCCTTTCCCCCGAGACTCTTGCTACAAGGTTCTAGATTCACCAGCCAGAGAATATAGCCATCTGTAATCCATCTCAGAAATTTGTATGCCTCAATGAATTCACCTCTCATTCTTCTAAACTTAAGTGAACGTAGACCTGTCTTACTTTCTCTCTCCTTGTAGGATCACTTTCTTTACCCAGAAATCAACCAATGAATCCACACTACTCCAACAATACTACAAGTTTACCATTCTTTTGGTACAGAAGACAAAATTTTAGCCAATGCTGAAAATCAGTTCTCACCAAAGCCATCCTTACTTTTGTTTTCCAGCACTGAAACCATCTGCCTTTTTATTGCTTATTCTATTGCCAAGCTCTGAAATTGTTTGAGCTATAGTTATTTTTTGCTGCATTTTTGAGCTATATTGATATTGAGATTACTCTGCAATAAAACATGAATATAATTTAGACTGAAACCAGGGATGCTCAGATTCATATTGAAAGCTACTAATTAAAAAAAAACAACTAGATAATCAAACTGTGCAATGCATTGGCCAGGCTGCTGTCGGAAGTGTGTCCATCCCTGAAGAGGGATAATACTAGTTACTAAAAGGAAAGAAAACAAAATAGGTCTCATGATAATAATGAATTGATTTAGTTTTGCAGGGCACTCTCTTAACTGGTTAACAAAAGATTGAAGGAAGGTAGAAACAGAATTGCATGAATAGATTTGAGGAGCTACACAGTGAAAGACCACTCCTACTTCAATGAATTATTAAATAGACGGCATTAATTAAATTGAACCTTATATTTTGTAATGAACTGCACTTCAGTGTTCAATTGTCCCTCAATATTGAAATGCCTTTAATTTAGATTTTGTAATTCAATTTTGATTCTAAATTAATAGTTTAATATAAAGATATTCAAGACAATTGGAAAGGATGAGCAGGTGAATGGGATTAGATTACATTGTTTACATGATCCAGAGACCATAAGACCATAAACTATAGGAGTATTATAAGGCCATTTGGCCCATTGAGTCACCACTGTTCAAACATGGCTGATTTATTTTCTCTCTCAACCTCATTCTGCTGCCTTTGCCCTGTAACCTTTGACGTCATTACTAATCAAGAACCTATCAACCTCCACTTTAAATATACCCAATGACTTGTCCTCCACAACTGTCTGTAGCAACGAATTCCACAGATTCACCACACTCTCGCTAAAGAAATTCCTTCTCATCTCTATTCTAAAGCAGGGGTCCCCAACCTTTTTTGCACCACGGACCAGTATAATATTGACAATATTCTTGCGGACTGGCTGACCCGGGGGGGGGGGGGCGGTGGTGTTCATGTAGGGTTAAACTCACCTCAACATGTCTTTTACAGTTAGGGTTGCCAACTTTCTCACTTCCAAATAAGGGACAAAAGTAGCAGTCAAATCCCGGGACACTTTACCCCAAGAAAGAGTACAATGACCATGAAGCCTTGCGTGGGCGCCTGTGCGCGCATGTCTGACGTGCGCATATGATATGCGCATGCGCATACGTGCCGATTTTTCCCCACAAATCAGTTTTGCCTTCATTTTCCCGACTATACTGTACATACGTTATTTCTACTTTATATAGGCTGTGAATTTATCATATCATTCCTGCTTTTACTATATGTTAGTGTTATTTATTTTTGGTTTTATGTGATATTTGGTATGATTTGTTAGGTTATTTTCTGAGTCTGGGAACGCTCAAAAAAAATTTCCCGTATAAATTAATGGTAACTGCTTCTTCGCTTCACGCCATTTCAGCACGAAAGGTTTCATAGGAATGCTCTACCTTAGCGGGGGAAATATGGGACAAGATCGGTCTCATATGGGACAAACCAATTTTGCTCAATATACAGGATGTCCCAGCAAATACGGGACAGTTGGCAACCCTATGTTGAAGTTCAACAGTGCGTGACAGGGAATGAGGAAATGTGCAGCTGATTCATAATATTGTTTCCTCACGGCCCAGTACCGGTCCGCGGCCTGGTGGTTGGGGACCGCTGTTCTAAAGGGGCGTCCTTCTATTCTGAGGTTGCGGCCTATGGTCCTAGACTTTCTCACTATTGGAAACATCTTCTCCACGTAAATGCTTTTGAGACCTTTCAATATCTGGTAAGTTTCAATGAGTTTTGCTCTTATTTTTCTAAACTCCTTTGGGTAGAGTAAACACAAAATACTCTGCAGATGCTGGGGTCAAAGCAACACTCACAACACACTGGAGGAACTCAGCAGGTTGGGCAGCATTCATGGAAACGATCAGTCAATGTTTCGGGCTGGAACCCTTCGTCAGGACTGGAGAGGGAAGGGGCAGAGGCCCTATAAAGAAGGTAGAGGGAGGGTGGGAAGGAGAAGGCTGGTAGGTTCCACGTGAAAAACCAGTAAGGGGAAAGATAAAGGGGTGGGGGAGGGGAAGCAGGGAGGTGATAGGCAGAAAAGGTGAAGAAGGAATATGGGAAAGCACAATGAGTAGTAGAAGGAGGCGGAACCATGAGGGAGGTGATAGGCAGCTGGGGGAGGGGGCAGAGTGAAATAGGGATAGGGGAAGGGAGGGGGCAGGAATTACCGGAAATTGGAGAATTCTATGTTCATACCAAGGGACTGGAGACTACCTCGACGGTATTGCATCCGGTGCTCCCGGTGCGGCCTCCTCTACATCGGTGAAACCCGACGCAGATTGGGGAACCGCTTCGTCGAGCACCTCCGCTCCGTCTGCCACAACAGACAGAATTTCCCAGCAGCCACCCACTTCAACTCTGCTTCACATTCCCATTCAGATATGTCCATACATGGCCTCTTCTACTGCCATGATGGGGCTAGACTCAGGTTGGAGGAGCAACACTTCATATACCATCTAGGTAGTCTCCAGCCCCTTGGCATGAACATTGAATTCTCCAACTTCTGGTAATTCCCTCCTCCTCCCTTCCCCCCATCCCTGTTTCACTCTGCCCCCTCCCACAGCTGCCTACTACCTCCCTCATGGTTCCGCCTCCTTCTACTACCTATTGTGCTTTCCCCTATTCTTTCTTCACTTTTCCCACCTATCACCTCCCTGCTTCCACTCCCCCACCCCTTTATCTTTCCCCTTACTGGTTTTTCACCTGGAACCTACCAGCCTTCTCCTTCCCACCTTCCCCCTACCTTCTTTATAGGGCCTCTGCCCCTTCCCTCTTCAGTCCTGACAAAGTGTTCCGGCCCGAAACGTTGACTGATCATTTCCACGGATGCTGCCAGACCTGCTGAGTTCCTCCAGCGTGTTGTGAGTGTTCCTGTGGGTACAGGCCCTGAGCCACTGAGTGCTCCTAACACATTAACTTTTACATTCCTGGAATCATGCTTATAAACCTCCTCTGGACCCTCTCCAATGCTCTCCTAGATATGGATTCTAAAACTGCTCACAAAATTCCATATGTGGTCTGACCAACGCCTTATAAAGCCTCAGCATTCCATTATTGTCCTTACTGCACTAATTTTGTTGATTCTGCAGTTTTTACTTTATCTAACTCTGTTTTCCTTCACAGCTGTATCAGTTTATCATAATTAAAAAAAGTCAGTGTAAGGAGAAGCGATTGAGTAAGCTGATAAGATCTTGTACAGGAAGGGAACCCCCCCCCCTCCCTCCCTTGTACAAATTGTATAAAAAGAATAGTTATTGACCTTATGAGAAGATAACTTAAAATTCAGTCCTCGAGCTCAGACTCCACAAACAATCAGATTGTTATAGTATCTTCTGTAAATGTTTTAACACTATCATCAAATAACAGAAGATTGGGCCATCAGCCAAAGCAACCGATGGCCATGTCCTGCAGACAGTTCACGAAGCTACTTCTTCTTCCTTTAAACATGCCTCTACTACAATCAACCGCATGTGATTGGATCCTGCATTTTACATTTTGGTGATGTATTTTTGAGCTGACTGAGCAATCCAGAGCTTTGTCTGTCTCCGGTGGAATTCAGCCAGGTTGAGGGCAGAGTATGCAGCCTAAAGGTGGAGCACGAACCCATGTGCGGTTCCATTACTCACCGATTAAAGCGTCGAGCAAGATTGAAATCGGCCAGGACAAGTGTAGAAGGCTGGTCTCCCTCTCCCACTTGTTCACTGCTACCAATGGGAGGTGCAGGAGTCTGCCTCATGTTGCAAGGTTTGATAGGTGTGGCTCGTGGCTGTGGACTTGTTTTTGGAGAACTCTGTGGTTCACATTACATGTGTTTCTGGTGCCTGATTACTCTTTTTATGCTATTTTTCATGATTTGCTCAGGGTGGTTCAGGGGCACTCCTATCTCTTATGGCCTTATGGCTCTGTGGTCTGCAGTCGACGAATAACGAGCGCTAAACTGATCTGAACTGAACTAAACTGAACACTCCCAGACCGCTTCAATGACGCTGCAGTTTGATGTTTTAATACTCTGTGTTATTCGCTCACTTTTTGCCGATTACACGATTTGTTCTTTTTTCCGCATGATGGGTGTTTGATATTTTCTTTGAATGTGGTTCATGGTGTTTCTTTGTTTTGTGGCTGCCTACAGCAGGACTAATCTCAGCATTGTATACTTTGATAATAGATGTACTTTGAATCTTTGAACCTTTGAACTACTTGATTTATAAGACAAAATAATTGCTGGAAAGTTTTTTTGAGTTATGTTGTCTGCTGGTCAAAATTTAGAAAAGCATAAACGAAATCTTCAGTTGTGTATCTAAGTCAGAAAAAGGACTTGCATGTGGAATGAAGCCAGTTGTGGTCCAAACATTTTTAATGAGTTCATGGTGCAGGCAGAATCAAATTATGGTTTACTGGGCTCAATCAAATGTGCAGTGCATCTCAGCAATGAAGTATGTGGAATAAAAATCACTATTGTATTTACTCCAGACATACTTCTAGTCTCATTTCCAGACCTTGCAACTTATCTTTGCCAAAATTATAGAATAATTGAATGAGGCCACTTGGTCCTTAGAATCCAAATGTGTAAGACTATCCAGTTAATCATATTATGCCACCATTTTAGCATTTCAAATTCTTTTCTTTCAGAAACATACCCCACCCACTTTCAAATACTACAACTGAAACTCCCTCCACTATGTATGGCAGTGCATTCCAGTCCTTAACTGTTCACTGTGTGTGCGTGCTTGTGAGTATGCATGTATATTGATAACACAAAAAAGATCCTTACGTCTTCGTTGAAAATTCTGCCCTGTACACTCACATCCAAGTTATTAGAAGAAGCTTCGGGAAGCTCCTCCGTACATGTCCCTCCATATTTAGAAGTTAGCTTTCTCTGCCACTCAGTGACCTGTTACTGAGATGGTGTCCTTGCTACCGCAGCTTCTTTTCTTCATTGGCCTTCAATCTTGATGACAAGACTTTTATGGAGCACCTGATCAAACACTGTCTGCATGTCCATGTATACCCACACCAGTCATATTTCCCCCAATAGCTCTCTCCATTCCTTTAGATAGAATGACCTACCAAGATAGTTTGGCATGATTTCCCTTTAAGAAATCCATGCAGGCTTTCTCTAATCTATCCATATTATCTCTAATTCTACACCTGAATATTATTTCTACATCTGCCCTTGTCACAGAGGCTGAAGTCGTCTGGGTAATTGGGACAATCAGGATACTCTGTCTATAATCAAGAATGGAACAATGGCAATTTTTCATTTCCTAGACACCATCCGAAATGCAAGTATGCTTGAAAGATTATATCCAGGACTTCTGCCTCAGTGCTGTGAAGAGTAAAATGAATTTTATTAACCAATTATGAAGTTCAAGCCAGTCAAAATCCCAAACAATGATTTCATAAAATAGCAAAGTGAAATATACCTTGTTCTCAGTTCTTTTTGTAAAAGTATTTTGTATTTCAGCAGGACATACAATAAAACACTACATGGAGAAATCTGACTTGTTTGTGTGGGCAATATCGGCAATATCAGCACTGAGATTAAAGGCACCCTGACAAATTTGTAGAGATGTACGTTGGAAAGCTTTCTGACTGATTGCATCATAGCCCGGAGCAGAGGACTGCAAGAGGTTGTCGAAGGTTGTAGAATCAGCCGGCTCCATGATGGACACAACTCTGCCCATCGAGGATATCTTTATTTATTTAGCGATACAGCCTGGGAAGCTGCATCACCCAGCAACCCACATATTTAATCCTGGCCTAATCACAGGACAATTTACAATCAGCAATTAATCTACTAACTGGTACATCTTTGAACTGTCGGAGGAAACGGGAGCACCCAAAGGAAACCCACGTGCTCACAGGAAGAACATATAAACTCCTTAGAGATGGTACCAGAATTGAACTCCGAACTCTGGAACACCTGAGCTGTAATAGTGTTGTGCTAACCGCAGTTCTGCCATATCTTCAAGAGACTTCAAGGAGGTATCATCCATCAGTTCGGACTCTTACCATGTAGGACATACCTTCTGCTTGTTACTAGCAGTGGAAAGGATGCTGCGTAACCACATTCAATAATTCTGAAGCAGCTAATTCCTCTTCACAGTAAATGGTTCATAAACCCATGAATATTTTCATTGTTCCGTTTCAGCTATTGTCAGATGATGGATTTTCTGATTTTTATGTAGCAAGATAGGATTTTCTCACTGCCAGATTTTCATTTAACAATGCTATATTTGGTAATGACAAAGTCTAAGACTGTTGCTCTCTCCCCATACCAATCTTCTCCTTAAACATGATAGATTCTTGCCTTTTGAAGACAATTTAAGAATCATTCCACTTTCCTTTTGTAAACCACCTCAAAAATGCCAAATATGGTCATCACAGAATAGAACTGTGAGCAATGCTATGGCAACAATGTTACTGGTGTGATTAGACAATGACAATATAAGATTTATTAGCTGCCCTCTTTACTCTTCATCAGTGACAGAGTATTACAATCAACGTTTTTAATTTCAGCCGGAAACTATTTGAGCAGAAAAGAATACTCTGCACTTTAAGCCTTTTTGTCTTTGCTCTCAGTGGAAAAACGGTTTGCAGTATTTTCATCCTCTTCTCTCAATAACCATAATGCACATTAAATATACATTTTTGGTAATATTATTTTGTCTGCCCTCAAGATACCTTTTTTCCCCAAAAAAGATTAGATCTGTTTAACAGTACACACAAACTTCCTTAATAGATGCCACTACAGGTGTCCCCCGCTTTTCGAATGTTCGCTTTACTAAACCTCACTGTTACGAAAGACCTACATTAGTTACCTGTTTTCGCTAACAGAAGGTGTTTTCACTGTTACGAAGAAAGGCAGTGCGCGGTGAAAAGCAGCGCGCGACAAAAATCAGCGTACGATAAAAAAAGCAGCTGCGCCCCGAGCAGTCGGTCTCCCCTGGATTCGGAACGGCATTCTAGCCGGCATTGCTTAAACACGTGCCTGTGAGCAGCCGTTTGCAAGATGAGTTCTAAGGTATTGGAAAAGCCTAAAAGAGCTCGTAAGGGTGTTACACTTAGCGTAAAATTAGACATAATTAAGCGTTTCGATCGTGGTGAACGAAGCAAGGACAAAGTGAGTTTGGCTAGTAGAAGTTGACGAAGATGATGTTGAAGAGGTTTTGGAATCCCATGACCAAGAACTGATGGATGAAGAGCTGATGCAATTGGAAGAGGAAAGGATAACAATCGAAAACGAATTCAGTAGCGAAAGTGAAGTCGTCCAGGAACTGAACGTGAAGCAACTACGTGAGATTTTCACTGCAATGATAAAGTAGGAGTTTAATTTTGAAAGGGTACGTCGGTTTAGGGCATATTTGCTAGATGGTTTGAGTGCTTACAAAGAACCGTATGATCTAAAAATGCGCGAGGCCAAGCAGTCAAGCGTATTGTCGTTTTTCAAGCCTTCCACATCAGACACAGCAGACGATGAAGCTCAACCTTTGACATCAAGGCGGGCAGACACAGGAGAAGGCGAGCTGCCAGCCCTAATGGAAATAGACAACAATGAGATGACACCTCAGTGTCCCACCACCCCAACCCCAACCCCCAGACAGATACCGATTCGCGGAGAATGCAGCGGTAGCTGGGAGGCACACAGCACATCTTTAAGATAAAAGCCGAAATAAACATGCTAATTAATTAGGTACCGCCTGGCACGTAATTGTCGGCCCAGATCAGAGGTGATTGCCGATTGTGTCGCCTCTGATCTGGTCCGACATTTACGTGCCGGGCGGCACCTAATTAATTAGCATGTTTATTTCGGCTTTTTTCTTAAAGATGTGCTGTGTGCCTCCTGGCTACTGCTGTACCCCTGCATGCTTCGCGGATTGGTATTGGTCAGTGGCCCAGAGGGTGGGGACCATTGCACCACGCAGACTCCAACGACTCAGTCTAACACACCATCATCAGTGTGCTCGGCAAGCTGTCTTCCCGATTCCCGTAAGTGATACTACACTGTACATTCATTATTTCTAATTTATATAGGCTGTGTATTTTTAGGTGTTATTGGGTATGATTTGGCAGCTTCATAGCTTAAAGGTTACTGGAGAGAGTGTTTTTGCCAACCGCGCTTGCGTGAGATTTTCGCTACGGAGAACAGTGCCGGCAATGATTGTGGAAAAGTATTTCTGTTTTATATAGACTGTGTATTTATTATATCATTCCTGCTTTTACTATATGTTACTGTTATTTTAGGTTTTATGTGTTATTTGGCATGATTTGGTAGGTTATTTTTGGGTCTGCGAATGCTTACAAAATTTTCCCAAATAAATAAATGGTAATTGCTTCTTCACTTTATGACATTCCTGTTTACGAACAATTTCATAGGAATGCTCTACCTTCGGATGGCAGGGGAAACCTCGTCGAGAAGATGGTGGCACGACGGCAGCGCACGCGGCCTCTTTGGTGATGCATATCTGTTATCTGTCAAGTAGGGGACCGTGCACAATTCTGATTTGATGGAGACAGACGTGAGTGCATAGTGGAACATCTGGTAAACTTCTGAAATGTTTACTCTGCTACTGTCTGGTAACCGGAATCTCTGGAGCTGTAGGCCTCAAAATCCTCGGCTTTGCGTGTTTCAGCGGCCAGGGAGAGGTCGAAGGCGCTTGGCAGAGGATGGCGCTCAGGAGGCTGTATCGGAGAGGCTGCTCGGAAGCTCGTAGTTTTCGGACGGATGGACTGAGAGTCAGCTGGGGTCGGCTGCTTCCAAGGTATCAGCAAGTTGACGGTGCCTGGAGGTTTATGGCAGGGAGTTTTTCCCTTTTGCCGCCGCTATAGGGGACTCGGGAGTCGATCGACTCGGGGACTTTGAGACTATTTTATTTACTGTGCCTATGGACTGTTCTTCATCAAATTATAGTATTGCTTGCACTGCTGTAACTATATGTTATAATTATGTGGCTTTGTCAGTGTTAGTCTTTGGTCTGTCTTGTTTTCTGTGATATCACACCGGAGAAACATTGTATCACTTCTTAATGCATATATGCATTTCTAAATGACAATAAAAGAGGACTGAGTCTTCTCATAATCTAACCTGTATCTTGTTATTATTGTAAAGAAACACACAATTAACCTCTGGAGAAAGTCTGTTTCTTCATAATAACTTCTTCCAGCTCATTTCTAGAGGAATAGAGTATAGGAGCAGGGATGTGATGTTGAGGCTCTATAAGGCGCTGGTGAGACCTCACGTGGAGTACTGTGGGCAGTTTTGGTCTCCTTATTTAAGAAGGGATGTGCTGACGTTGGAAAGGGTACAGAGAAGATTCACTAGAATGATTCTGGGAATGAGAGGGTTAACATATGAGGAACGTTTGTCCACTCTTGGACTGTATTCCTTGGAGTTTAGAAGAATGAGGGGAGACCTCATAGAAACATTTCGAATGTTGTAAGGCATGGACAGAGTGGATGTGGCAAAGTTGTTTCCCATGATGGGAACATCTAGTACGAGAGGGCATGACTTAAGGATTGAAGGGCGCCCATTCAGAACAGAAATGCGAAGAAATTTTTTTAGTCAGAGGGTGGTGAATCTATAGAATTTGTTGCCACGGGCAGCAGTGGAGGCCAAGTTATTGGGTGTATTTAAGGCAGAGATTGATAGGTATCTGAGTAGCCAGGGCATCAAAGGTTATGGTGAGAAGGCGGGGGAATGGGACTAAATGGGAGAGTGGATCAGCTCATGATAAAATGGTGGAACAGACTCGATGGGCTGAATGGCCAACTTCTGCTCCTTTGTCTTATGGTCTTATGGTCTATAACTCTCAAAGGTATCTGCCCTCTTCCGATTTTAGATATTCCCAATCTTAATCATTCCAATGAATGGTAAGCAACCCTTCCTAACCTCTTGAATCCCTTTCCTGCTTTAAGAAAACATTAAAGCTAACTGGTTCATCAAGCTCAAACAAAACATTCAATGATGAAAGCACTCATCAGGTCAAGGAACATTATTGAGGAGGATCGGCGTCAGGTAAGTAGTTTTGACTTGCAATATCTTTCTTTCCACTGATGCTGCTGAGTGTGACCAGCAACTTTTGTTCTGCTTTGGAGTTCCTGCATCTAAAACTTTTGGCCCAATTAGACTGTTATGTTACCTATTTCTGTCTCGATTTAATTTAAGGTCACCCTCTATCTCCAATGCTCCAGGGAAAAGAATTCCAGCCTATTTAGCCTCTTCCTATAACCCAACCCATCTAGATAACATCATTGTTCACCTCTTCTGCACCCTTCCAGCAAAGTGACATCCACCCTATCAATGGATGACCAGAACTGCACACAATACATCAGGATATGGTCTCACTAATCACTTCATAGTGGAACACTGGGTCTCTGGCACTGAGTCTGGTGCTATGGCTCAGAATCTGTAAAGGTTCCAGAATATCACCCCGCTCTTCAAGATGGGAGAGGGACAGAATAACAAAATTACAAGCCAGTTAGTCTGACCTTAGTGGTTGGGAAGATGTTGGAGTTGATTGTTAATTATGTAGTTTCAGGGTACTTGGAGGCACATGATAAAATAGGGCATAGTTAGCATGATTTCTGTGAGGGAAAGTATTGTCTGACAAATCTGTTGTGATTCTTTGAAGAAATAACAAGCAGAATAGACAAAGGAAACTTGGTGGATGTTGTGTTCTTGGATTTTCAGAAGGCCTTTGACAAGGTACCACACTTGAGGCTGCTTAACAAGTTCAGAGCCCACGGTACTACAGGGAATATTCTAGCATGGAAAAAGCAGTGGCTGATGGGCAGGAGGCAGAGTGGGAATAAAAGGAACTTTTTTCTGGTTGGCTGCTAGTGACAAGTGGTGCTCCACAGGAGTCTGTGTTGGGACTGCTTCTTTTTACATTATATGTCAATGATTTGGATGACTGAATTGATGGCTTTGTTGCAAAATTTGCAGAAGATACAAAGGTAGGTGGAGGAGCAGGTAGTTTTGAGGAAGCAGAGATGCTACAGAAGGACTTAGATTAGGAAAATGGACAAAGAAGTGGCAGATGGAATACAGTGTCAAGAAGTGTATGGTCATGCACTTTGGTCAAAGAAGTGAAAGGGTAGACTATTTTCTGCATGGACAGAAAAATCAAAAATATGACGTGCAAAGGGACTTGAGAGTCTTTGTGCAGGGTTCCCTAAATGTTAATTTGCAGATTGAGTGGTTAGTGAGGAAGGCAAATATGAATTTAGCATTCATTTCAAGAGGACTATAATATAAAAGCAAGGATGTAATGTTGAGGCTTTATAAAGTACTGATGAGGCCTCACTTGGAGTGTTGTGAGAAACTTCGGGCCCTTTTTCTACGAAAGGATGTGCTAAACCTGGAGAAGGTTCAAAAGAGGCTCAGAAAATGATTCCAGGATTGAAATGTTTGTCATATGAAGAGCATTTGATGGCTTTGGGCCTATACTCACTGGAATTGAGAAGAATGAGCAGTGACCTAATTGAAACCTATCGATTATTTAAAAACCTTGATTGAGTGAATGTGGACAGAATATTTCCTATGGTCGGAGAGTCTAATGCCAGAGGCTCAGAATAGAAGGGCGTCCTTTTAAAATGGAGCTGGGGAAGAATTTCTTTAGCCAGAGGGTGGTGAATCTGTGGAATTCTTTTCAATATGCAGCTCTAGAGGCCAAGTCTTTAAGTATACTTAAGGTAGAGGTTAATAGATTCTTGACTGGTCAGGGCATGAAGGGATATGAGAAGAAGACAGGAGGTTGAGGCTGAGAGGGAAAATGGATCAGTCATGATTGTCATGGTCCGGTCCGTAAAGTCCGCATTTGGAAAATCTGGTTGGTGCTGGATCCCAAGAGAGAGAATTTATAGAATACCCATGAGATGGCTTTTTTGAACAGCTTGAGGTTGAGCCCACTAGGGGAAAGGCGATTCTGGATTGGGGGCTGTGTAATGAACTGGATTTGATTTGGGAGCTTAAGGTAAAGGAACTCTCAGAAGACAGCAATCATAATAGGATAGAATTTACCCTGCAATATGAGAGGGAGAAACTAAACTCAGATGTATCAGTATAACAGTGGAGTAAAGGGAATTATAGAGGCACAAAAGATGGGCAAATTGGATTGGAAGTGACACTAGCAGGATGATGGTAGAACAGCAATATCTGGACTTTCTGGGAGAAATTCAGAAGATACATCCAAAGGAAGTATTCTAAAGGCAGGTTTACACAACCATGGCTGACAAGGGAAGGAAAAAACAACACAAAAGCAAAAATGTGGGCATATGATAAAGCAAAAATTAGTGGGATGTTAGAGGATTGGGAAGATTTAAAAAACAAAAGAAGGCAACTAAAAAAGCCACAAGAAGGGGAAAGATTAATTATGAAGGCAAGCCAGCCAATAATATCAAAGAGGATACCAAAAGTTTTTTCAGATATACAAAGAGAAAATCAGAGATGTGAGTAGATATCGGATTGCTGTAGAATGATGTTAGAGCGGTCATAACACGGGACAAGGAAATGGTGAGAGGTAGTAATGAGGGAGAAGGAAATAATGGATGAATTAAGTAACTATTTTGCAATATCTTCATTGTAGAAGAGATTAGCAGCATGCTGGATGTTCAAGAGTGTCAAGGGGCAGAAATAAGTGCAGTTGCTAATACTAAGGAGAAGGTTATTGGGAAGCTAAAAGATCTGAAGGCAGTTAAGTCAACTGGACCATACGGATTACATTCCAATGTTTTAAAAGAGATAGCTAAAGAAATTATGGAGGCATTAGTAATGACCTTTCAAGAATCTCTAGACTCGGTCATGGTTCCTGAGGACTGGAAAATTGCAAATGTCACTCCATTCTTCAAGAAGGGAAGGAGGTAGAATAAAGGAAATTATAGCGCAGTTAGCCTGACCTCAGTGGTTGGGAGGGTGTTGGAGTCCAATGTTAAGGATGAGGTCTTAGGGCACTTGGAGGCATATGATAAAATATGCAAAGTCAGCATGGGTTTCTTGAAGGAAAAGCTTGCTTGACAAATTTATTGGAATTCTTTGAGGAAATGACAAGCAAGATAGCCAAATAGTGGATGTTTAATTAGATCTTCAGAAGGCCTTTGACAAGGTGCCGCACATGAACCTGCATAACAAGATAAGAGCCTATGGTATTAGAGGAATGATATGAGCATGGATGGAGGATTGGTTGATTGGCAGGAGGCAAAGAGCAGGAATAGAGGGAGTCATTTCTGGTTGGCTGCTGGTGACTAGTGATGTTCTGCATGGGTCGGAGTTGGGAACACTTCTTTTAACTTTATGTGTCAATGATTTAAATGATAAAATTGATGGCTTTGTGGCCAACTTTGCAGACGATATGAAGATAGGTGGAGGGCCAGAGAGTGTTGTGGAAGCAGGGAGGATGCAGATGGACTTAAGACAGTTTAGCAGAATAGACAAAGAAGTGGCCAATGCAACATAGTGTTGGGAAGTGTATGGTTAGGCACTTGGTGGAAGGAGCAAAAGCATAGACTATTTTCTAAGCGGGCAGAAAATTCAAAAATCTGAGGTGCAAAGGGACTTGAGAGCCCTCATGCAGGATTCCCTATAAGTTAGTTGCAGGTTGATTTGGTGGAATGCAAATGCGATTTCATCATTCATTTCTGGAAAACTAGAATATAAAAGCAAGGATATAATGCTACCGCTTTATAAGGCACCGGTGAGGCCTCACTTAAGAGTATTGTGAGCAATTTTGGTCCTCTTACCTAAGAAAGGATGTGCTGATATTGGAGAGGGTTCAGAGGAGGTTCATGAGAATAATTCTGGGAATGCAATGGTTATCCTATCAGGAGTGGTTGATGGCTCTGGGCCTGTACTCACTGGGCCAAATGGCTGTATGAAAGGAGAGAAGGTTAGCACTCCCGTTGATATGTATAGAATGGACCCTAGCGGCCTTCTGCTCTGTGCTCCTATCTCTTAACACAATGTTTCAACCTCTGTCCTAATGCAGGCAAGTCTGTCGAACATCTTCTTCAGCAAATGTCTATCTATATCTCTACTTTCAGGCAACTATGTACTCGTATCTCCAGGTATCAATATCCAATAACATTCTGCATAACCCTACCAATCATTTTGTGAGTCTTGCCCTAATTTACTTTAACTATAACTAAATTATTGTTCCTACTACATCAATATATGCTATGGACCCAGCTTAAAGACCTCAGTTGAAGTTTATTTGATGTAAAATATCAATGTTCCTAGTTGCTATATTTAAGGAAATGTAGATATCACCTTTAATAATCTTTAAATTGCCAAGCAATTTGTAGTCTCTCATGCATGCACCTATAACAGATATCCCAAAAACCTTTGAATAAATGAACAAATAGCCTAACTTTTAAAATGGTTGCCATCAGGGTAAACATCAGTGAGCACTTAGAGTGATCTTCCATTTACGGTACATCTTTAAAATGATTGTTTTGTTTATATGTTCATACAAGTCCTTAGTTTTACCATCTTATGTGGGGAAAATGTGGTATCCCAATAGAAATACAATTCTTAAGAGCAAATTGAAATATTGAGCCATTGATACATTGTTTATCATGAATGCTTTTAAGCAACATAGAACTGAAGAATAGTTTGCAAAGATTTTACAAAATTGAAACTTTAACAAATGAAGTTTTTGCTCAATATTCTGAATTGTAACATTTAATTCTTGGGAAGCTTAGAATAGTAATATAAAATGCAGAATATTTGTTTCCATAATCATTACAGCAGTATTAAGGTGTTTCAATCTGTTAAACTTGAAAATTTTTTCCTTCACACCTTGGTTTATCTGGCCATGCAGCTTTGGGGTACACTGTAAAGCCACAGTAACGATGCCCTTGGCAGAAGGCAGTAATAGGTGGAGCTACTGATGATGCCAATCTGTATTTGGACATTTCTTTGGTATTGTTTCAGCTCCGATATTATGGCCACGGGTCTTGTTAATGTGAAACTGATGGTTACAATAAAGCAGAATGTTGATGAGGGTAACAATCCTACAAGTGAAAATACAGCAAAATGTAAGGCAAGTGAACCATTCAAATTCTATTACTCCAAGTTCCATTTGACATACAGCCAGAATGAAGACTAGATAAACGACTGGAAACAAAGTCTGTTTATCCAGTAGGGCCTATTGGAGATGGTTCCTGACAAACAAGAAACTTGAAGTAAGAGGTAAAAGCAAGGGAAAGGTGGGGGGGGGGGTTGCAAATAAGAGGGAGAGGGAAGGCAGAAGAGAGACTGGGGGTGGTTGGGTTAATCGGACAACTGAGAAGAAGGTGTCATCTCAGAGCAGATTCAGTTTGATGTTACCAAAAAGCATTCCTGCTTTCCTAGCCACACCAACAGAGCCACATTTTAGATGTAATGGATTCTTGCTCCCTACAGTTCTCGTCTGGGAACTGTTCAAGTCATATTGCTACCAAATGCTGAAGCACAGACCTCAGGTAAATCCATCTTTGATATTTTTTTCAGATCAAATTTTTTCAGATAAATTGAATATCACCATTCATTCACTATACAGTAAATCAACATTTGCACATGGCACAATTAAGTATGGAACTCAGAAAATTTCTGCTTGATATGTCCTAATCCCAATAAGATTAATTTAGTATTTCCCACTGGCAGGCATGATTAAAAACAAATGAAAGATGGGATGTTACAATACTTATCCACTAGCGCACTAGTAAACATGCCAGAAAAGGACTATGCTGGCCAACATATGCCAAACAACCTCACTGACATTAAGAGTTTCTCTTAGCAACTGTGGAATCTCATTAATGCAGATATTAATTATTGTTATATAACACAATCCACAATCCCTTATCCGAAATTCTTGGGGCCAGTTGCATTTTGGAATTTAGAATTTTTCGGATTTCAGAACCCCCACCCCTGATAGCAAAAAACACGTATGCTCAAGTCCCTTATTTAACCAGTCTGAGTGCGGTGGACTTTAAGTCCCAGCGGCGCACCAAACCCATGCACATCCTCCCATATACTGTAAATCATCTCTAGATTACTTATAATACCTAATACAATGTAAATGCTATGTAAATAATTGTTATACTGTATTGCTTAGGGAATAATGACAGGAAGAAATTTTATTTCCAACAAGAACATTCAATAAAACACAAAAATATACAGCATCAAACAAATTGAATCAAACACATGGTAAATGACTTATTGGAATAAATGTAGAATGTCACTGCCACTATAAAATTTCAGTAACTTGTCTTTCTGTTTATTTAAATCATACACAGTGGTGGTTCCGACACTATTTTCTTCAGTAAGACACCGCACAGACACGCTATTATCAAGCTTCTGCAATAACTCCACTTTCTGCATTATTGATATAGAAGATTCCTTCTCTTTTTCTCATTGTTACCCATAGGGGTATCTGCAGCTCTTTTTGACATTTTCACAGTGAAATTAAACACAAAGTCAACAGTGAACACAAAATATCAGCAAACAGCAAATGCACGTGTAACCAGTACGAGCGCTGAGCCACAACTCTGGCGACCTCTGCTAGTGCTGCCACGTCACACCTGAGTGACATCAGCTTTTGGCGAAAAAAACTTCGTGTTTTCGGAGATTTTTGGATTTTAGAATTTTGGATAAAGGAATGTGCACCTGTATTTAAAAATAAAACTAAAATGTTTTAAGTGACACACTGTCTCATTTAACTTGTTTTAATCCCTTCCTTACTTCTTGCCTTTGTGTTTATCTCAATACATTTCTAAGTTTGGACTTAATCTGCTGAGAAATCTCTAGCAAGGACATATCAGTCTTCTTGCCTAATGGAAATTCAACCCAGAAATTTATTGGCACCAGGAAGATTCATTAAAAAAACTTGCACTTGGCCTTTAAGATTTTCCTTACGTGCTGCATTATAGTTATCAGCTAAATCTGGGATTGAGTGTATGAGGCCAGTGAAGAAGGGTGGGAGGCAGCAGAAAGGAAACTACAGACCTGTTAGCCTGACATCAGTGGTTGGGAAGTTGTTGGAATCCATTGTTAGGGATGAGATTACAGAGTACCTGGAGGTACATGACAAGATAGGCCAAAGCAAGCATGGTTTCCTGAAAGAAAAATCTTGCTTGACAAACCTACTGCAATTCATATTGAGGGTATGTTGGTGTTGAAAACTGAGCTGTATTCATTAAACAGTAGCCTGTTGTAGGTATTGCTACTGTCCACGTGATCCAAAGTTGAGTGAGGTTGTAGCTGCTGTAGACATATTGTGATGATAGGCAAATTGCAGCAGGTCCAGGTCCTTTCATAGGCAGGGGTTGATTCTGGCCATGACTAATGTCTCAAAGCATTTCATCACAGCAGACGTGTGTGCAAGATGACAAGAGTCATTGAGGCAGCTCACCCTGCTTTCCTTGAGTTAATTGTATGATTGTCACCTTTTTGAAGCCAGTGGGCACCTCCAACTGCAGCAGTAAGGGATTGAAGATGTCCTTGAACACTCCTACCAGTTGTTTGGCACAGGTTTTCAGTACCCTACCAGGTCTATCATCAGGGCCTGATGCCTTTTGAGGGCTCACCCTGATGGAAGATGTTTTGACGTCACCCTCTGAGCCAGAGGTTACAGGATTACCAGATGCTGGAGGGATCCTTACACTTGTACTTTCATTATCCCTTTTAAATCATGCATAAAAGATATTTAGTTCATCTGGGAGTGAAGCATCACAGCCATGCATGATGTTAAGTTTCGCTTTGTAGGAAATAATGGCATGCAAATGCCAAATGGCTGCCAGAACTGACATATATCCAATTCTGTCTCTAACTTCAATCTTCGCCATTAAAATAGTTTTTCTTAGGTCATACATGGACAACTTGTATAGTTCTGGATCACTGGTCTTGAATGCCACAGATCTAGCCCTCAACAGACTACAAATCTCCTAATTCATTCTTGGCTTTTGGTTTGGGTCTGTCCGGCATGTTCTCGAAGGCATAAACTCATCCACATGGGTCTTGATGAAGTCAGTGACAAAGGTGCCGTATTCAATCAGTTCTGAAGATGATTCCCTGAATATTGTCCAGTCCACCAACTCAAAGCGGTCTTGTAAGTGGTCCTCCACCTCCCTTGGCCATACCTTCCTGGTCCTCACCAATGGCGCTGTGTTCTTTAGTCTCTGCCTAAAAGCTGGGAGTAGAAGTACAGCCAAGTGATCAAACTTTGCATAGTATGGGCACAGAATGGCACAGTAAACATTATTAATGGTGGTGTAACAGTGGTCAAGTGTGTTGGCTCCTTTAGTTTCACAGGTAATATGTTGGTGGTAATTGTTCAGACTTCTTCAAGCTGGCATGGTTGAAATCTCCCACAACAGCAGGGAAGGCGTCAGGATGCACTGCTTCGTGACTTCTGATCATGGTGCTCAGCTACTCCAACACTTACCTGATGTTGGCCAGGGGTAGAATGTACATGACTATCAGGACAATGGCAGAAAACTCACTTGGCAGATAAAATGGGTGTTACTTGAGTGCTAGATAGTCCAGTTGGATGATCAGGACTAAGATAAAAATAACACATACATGTACATGAGTTAATCATGAAGCATACTCACCTTCCTCTATCTTTAAAAGATTCAACTGACCTGACTTTGAGGAAAATGGTGAATCCACTGAGCTGCAGTGCTGCATCTGAAATGGCAGGGTGAGCCATGTTGCTGTGAAGCAACATATAAAGCATCTCTCATGTCCCTCTGGTATGGCAAGCTTGATCTGAGGTCTTCAATTTTATTTTCCAGACACTGTACAGTACATTCACCAGCAGGATAGTTGTGAGTGGGGGGGTCTCAGGTTTCTGCACTTCAATTGCACCTGTAGCCTAGCGCAGGTTTCCTACTTCCATTGTGATAAAGGGAAACCACGCTCCTGACCTGAGTCTGCCGTCCGGGGTCCATTGATTTTGGGGATCAACAGATTTTTTTAAAAGGCAATGTTACATATTGAAATACCCAGGCCTTTGGTTCTGGATTTCAGCTTAGTAGTTCTAAATGGGAATATTTGTTGATTCCCATCGAAGTAACATACAAAGAGTCACCACTTAGCAGTGCCATCAAAGAAAGTACCTGAGTGAGATCTCACAACATGTGTTATGACTTGTTGAGGCATTAATGCTATGAAAACACAGCTGTTTTGAGAGCACCAAACCCAGATGCAGTGTATCACTCAAAAAGGTTGCAGCATAAGGAACTGCACAAGCTAAATTCCCAACCAGAGGACTATTCAAGGTGGAATATTCTTAATCTGAATATCATTGCAATCAGGTAGGAAACAGTTAAATTTCACATATATAGTTGTATTTATTGCTTATCTTATTAACATGGGTCCCTGTAGAAGGCACTGCACTGAAATGCATCTTTAATTATTTTAAATTTTGCTCAAAACATTAGGGAAATGTAGTAGGCTGCTGCTAGTGTGGTGCATGTAGATTGCCATCCTTTTGCAGCCACCTGTGCAGTTACTTGAGTGAGTTATCTGGCTGTTAGGCTCTGACCCCAAACTCAGCGCAGACAACCCACAAATAAACACATTCAAAGCTAGGGGGCAGGGCAAGCATTCCTTTGCTGATGATTTAAAGCAATGCCTCTACCTATCCAATCCGAGAAACTGCCATGCCAGTTGATTTAAACACACTTCTCTACACTAGAATAAGTCTAGTCATGTTAATTATATGTGAGAGAAATGTAACCAAAGTTCTTAAACATGTACCCAAATAACATGGTCTACACTAGAAACGTATTTCACACTAACCTCATTTGCAATGCAAAACAAGAATAGAATCAAAATAACATTTTGATTTACAGATAATCTCAAATAAAACAAAGTTTTAAAGATTTATTTCTGTGATGTGCAGGGATTTCAAAGTTGTTGAAGTACTAGCTACCAGCAATCGGCAATTTAATTACCATTACTCATACAGGGGTACCTTCATGACCTTGGGTGAGGTCAATTTGTTGAAGCTGAGAAGCTTATCAGAGCATTATCTCCTACCCTCCCAATTTTATTTCCTCGCAACACACACAAAATGCTGGAGGAACTCAGCAGGCCAGGCAGCACCTATGGTAAAGAGTGAACAGTTGATGTTTCAGGCCAAGACCCTTCATTCTTATTTCCTCTTCCTTTTCTGGATGCAATTTAATTTAATAGTTCCCCACAGTCTAGCATCATTGTCAAAGGATTTGGGGTTGTGAGTCTGTGAAGGGCAGTGAAATGAAGAGTGCTTTCAGAATGAGCAATTTGCTGACACAAGCCTTTTATTCAGCAAGTAAAGGGGGGCATACACCTTGAAATTATTTGTCGGGTTTGTCTGAAATTAATCCTAATTATGCTCTCAATGGTATTAACATGTTTAGCTTAAGTGGATGAATACATCTAATAAAATCGCAGAGAGAGCAATCTCATTTGAGCCTGTTACGCATTCAAAAACTAAATCCACAGTGTAATTTCAAACTAATTTTCTACAGTAGCTGCTTGCATATAACACTTAAAACCTGCCATTTACTTGGACAAAATTACTTCTGAGTTATAGTGGGCTTACTTTTGTTTTAGTGTTACTGGCTCCTATTGTGTGAATTTTGTACAGCCAAGATACCAAACAGAAAAGCTGGCCAGAACCACAAAGGCCAGCTGTGAAAACTGGTTCAATGCATTTTCCAAAATGGGCAGCATGATCAACTGGCACTCTTTACTGGGACCCTGCCTCAGGCTTGCACATCCAGCCAGTGCCAAAAAATCTGAAACAAATTCACAGTTGTGCAGTGAGTGTCAGTGAGGGGACTGGGCAAAAGCTGAACCCATAGGAACAGGAGAAGTAAAAGGACAAGAAGTCCATTCAGCCCTTTTTGCCTACTCCAGTATTCAATAAGAACATGCCTTTAATCTCAGAGCCACCTCCCTGAATTAACCCCATACCTTTTATTCCCTTAATATCTAAAATTCTAAAAAATACACTTGTAACTGTCTCCAGAGCCTTCTTGGGTAGAGAAACCATAGCATTCTCTTTCCCATGGATAAAGAAATATATTTTAGCTCATCCTTTATTCTGAGACAATGCTCCTGTTGGTAAACAGCTTCCCATACCGGCACCCCGCCCCCCAATCTGACTAAGCTTCATTTCTGTGTCTGCCCTGACAAGACCTGTATGGATACTTTGTATCAATTAAATCATTCCTCATTCTCATGAACTTTCAGAGAGTATCAGCTCAATCTCGTTTACCTCATATGATAAACCTGGCATTTCAGACATGTAAGTCGCTCTAACTCCAACACAAGTATCTTCTTCCTTAGATAATATGAGCAGCACTGAGCACAATATTCAAAGTGTGGTTTCACCAGGACCCAAAATAATTATAGGAAACATCTTTACATTTGCATTATTTTTTCTTACTATAAAAGCCATCATGCCATTTACCTTTCTAACTGCTTGCTGTACTTGCACGTCAGTCAGTATTTCCCTTTAATGAATTCATGAGGAGACACTATTTCCATTTTATAATTCCATGTTGACCCTTCTCAATATAATTCTATATAATTCTTATATAATTCTAAGTGAACCACTGTAACTTCCTTAATGGTTGATCCCAGAATTTTCTTTTCTATCAACATCAGGATAATTTACCTCTAATTCCTTGTTTTCTTTCTCTCACTTTTTATAAATAATGAAGTTATATTTGCTTCTTGCCAATGTGGCATCAGTGGTGTTTTGATATATTATGGTACATGCATAATCTCAAGAGCCATCTCTTTCAGGGCCTGAAGTTTATTATCTTTTTGTCCCTTTATTTTCTGCAGTACTACTTTTATAAATGCTAATTTCATTTGTTTCCCTTTTGGAGGTTTTATTCACTATTTCTGAATTTGTTCATGTCTTTAGTTACCAAAACAATTACTCTGCATATTCACATTTTCCATTCCTTTGTTTTCTATGTATGGAAGCTTACTCAGTCTACTTATATGATTGTCACAAGTTTTTTTTCTTGTATTCTACATACCTCCTCTTTATTACCATCTCTGTCCTTCATTGCTCAATTCTGAATTTTTCACAAATCTCATGCTTAATGCTTAATGAATTTTTGATAATATTATATGCCTTTTCCTTTGATCTATCATATCTTTTTAAGTACATTTTTCTCATTGGATTTCTGGGCTTAAAGAAAAATGTGTTTATTGTTAACAGTATATTAATTCTTTAGTTTTTAGCCATGCTAATTTATTATTATACCTTCTAATGAAGTTTCCCAGTCTGTTGCCAACAAGCACCTCACACCGCTCTGAATTATCATAGTGTCATTCAGTACGGAAAAAGCCCTTTAATCCCACCAAGTCCATGCTGACCAAGTAAGTATTTATACAAATCACATTTGCCAGCACTTAGTCCCACAGTCCTCTATACATTTCCGATTCAAGCAATTATCTGGATTTGTTGCTTTGTTTATGATTTAACTAAATAACCTGTAACCTTAATATAAACTTTGATCATATGATTCATGCAGGTAATGGGGACTTCGTAAAGTCCCCATTACCAGTTTTTATTTAACAATATTAGATCGAAAATAGCCCATTCTTTAGATGGTTCATCAACATACTGATCATGAACACACTCTGTCTGGTCTCTGAATTCATTCTCCATATTATTACTGCTAAATTGGCCCACTGGGAATCTTTGGATTGTTAATTTATGGAGGAAAGAAAATGTTTCTCTCTTTATCTAGCCACCAGTGGATTGCCACAATTGGAGTGACTGATTTGAAGCAACAAATACACTTCAATGTATGATGCTATGTTTCCCATAACAAAAATTAACGGTAGGTTCTGTTGAAACATCGTTCTGTATATGGTTGAATGACCTTCAAAAATAGTTTATATGGGCCCGGACAACTTCAATTTCAGCCTTGTAAAGCCCTATATTTGTGGTTATCCCATATAATTGGATAAAAGCTATGCCTTTTACAAAATAATCATGGGATTTCACGGCAGGTTGGTGTCTATGATATCTGCGTCTTGAGTTAATTTGCAGTAAATCTGCTGAATTTTTATTGGAATAATAAATAGGAGTATATAGAAAGGACCCCAAGTTTGTAATCAGTCAGATCAAGATATAGAATTCAATCAAAAGGGAACTCCTCAAAAATATTAAGTACCTGGAACAAAAGCAGGTTTGTTTTTAAAAATAACAAAAATGCCTTGCTTTGTGGATTCTTCAAAAGCATAAAGGGCACTTACATTGGCAGGTGAAGCATTTGACGTGGAAATGGTTATTGTGTACGCGCACCACCTCTCCTTTGCACACTCCGCCACATCTATAGCAGCGGATAGTTCCGGGCTCACCTCCACGGCTGTATGAATTCTGCTGATAGGGTACTGCTGAAACAAAACAAAAACAAATCTGGTTAGGAACCGTCTCTATACAGTATCTTCACTAGCTCAAAAGTTGCAAATGCAACAGTTTCATATCACTCACACCAATGGCAACGGGCCTTGATAATGATGTATTTTGTCTTTTTGATTTGTGTTGAAAGTAAGTTAAATTTAACCTGTTGTTGGTAAGGAAGGCAAACCCCAGTTGCTTTACCCTTGTAGGAGGAAGGAGAAAAAACAGTCATAAGCTGTTACAATGCTATTATGTGAACTTGTCACACTATTGTCTGCAGAGCCAAGGGACCAAGCCCCGTCTTCTAACCTTAAATGGGGAGACTTTCCATGTCAGGGGAACTCTAGTATTAGCATTGGAGGGGAAAATACTTACTATTAGAATTTGTAGTCTTTTTTTCCTCAACTATGATCATTTAAGACTATAATTGCCTGGGAAAAGTATAACTGAATCTATTGCATTTAAAACAAGCAAATAGAATGGATTTCAAAACACACAAGGCTGAACAATCCTTTGAAGGGTTTACTAGATTCATTGTATCTAGTTCTCATTGTAACACCTGGTAACAAAGTGCCATGAAGATCAAAAGCTTTAAGATTGTTTGATTTATCACTGTTTCTTACGATATAATGCATTTAACATAAATGAATAATCTGAAGATGCTTGGAAATTGCCAACTAGTGAGTCTTATGGAGAAAACGTTGACTGTTTATTCCCATCCATAGATGCTGCTTGATTTGCTGAGTTCCGCCAGCATTTTGTGTACCACATGTCTTTGCATTTGTTGGGAGAGTATCCTGAATCCTTAAATTATTGCCCTCCTGCATTTAAAGTTCAAAATTCAAAGTAAACTTTAATTAAAGTACATATATGTCACCGAATGCTACCCTGAGATTCATTTTCTTGTGGGCATTCACAATAAATACAAAGACACACAATAGAATCAATGAAAGCTACATGCAAACAAAGATGGGCAAATAACCATTGTGCAAAGAACAACAAATTGTGCAAATACAAAAAGAAAAACAAAATAATAACAACAGATAAGTAATGAATAATATTGAGAGCTTGAGCTTCAGAGTCCTTGAAAGCGACTCTAATGGTTGTGTAACCAGCTCAGTGTTGGGGTGAGTGAAGTTCACACTGATTCAGTCCTGTTCCACTCTGGTTCAGGAGCCTGATGGTTGAGGGGTAATAAAGGCTCCTGAATCTGGTGGTGTGGGTCCTGAGGCTCCTGTACCTTCTTCCTGGTGGCAGCAGTGAGAAGAGAACATGGCCTGGATGGTGAGAGTCTTTGATGATCCCTGCTGCTTTCCTGAAACAACAATCCTTGTAGATGTACTCAGAGGGGAGGGCTTCACCTGTGGTGGACTGGACTGTATCCACTACCTTTTGATGGTCTTTCTGTTCAAAGGCTTTGGTGTTGCCATGATGCAGCTAGTCAGTATTCTAAAAACAGAGATGCGAGAGGGTGGTGAATTTGTGGAATTTATTACCACAGGCAGCTGTGGAAGCCAGGTCATTGGATGTATTTAAAGCAGAGCTTGATAGGTTCTTGATTGGACATGGCATAAAAGGTTATGGGGAGAAGGCCAGGGAGTAGGGCTGAGGAGGGAAAAAAGGATCAGTAATGATTAAATGGGCCAAATGGCCTAATTCTACTCCAATGCCTTATGGTCTTATTCTCTACACCACTTACCTATAGAATTTTGTCAAAGTTTTAGATGATATGCCAAATCTGCACAAGCTCTAAGAAAGTAAATGCACTACCATGGATTCTTCATAATGGCACTTACACACTGGATCCCGAACAGATCCTTTGAAATGACAGAGCTGAGGAATTTAAAGTTACTGACCTTCGCCCTCTCGGACTCCCTGATGAAGACTGGCTCATGGACCACATGAAGAGTTTCCTCCTCCAGTAGTCAGTAATCAGCTCTTTGATTTTGCTAACATTGAGAGAAAGGTTGTTGTTGTGGCACACAGCACTTAACACCATCATTCCCACATTCCTGATTGATAAGTTACTGAACCTGGGCCTCTGTACCTCCTTTTGCAGTTGAATCCTCGACTTCCTAACCGGAAGACCATAATCTGTGCGGATTGGTGACAATATCTCCTTCTCACTGATGATCAACACTGGTGCACTTGCAGGGGTGTGTGCTTAGCCCGCTGCTCTACTCTCTCTATACCCATGACTGTGTAACTAGGCATAGCTCAAATATGGTCTATAAATTTGCTGATGATACAACAATTGTTGGTAGAATCTCAGATGGAGACAAGAGGGCGTACAGGAGTGAGATATGCCAACTAGTGGAGTGGTGTCACAACAACCACCTTGCACTCAATGTCAGTAAGACAAAAGAACTGATTGTGAGCTTCAGGAAGTGTAAGACGAAGGAATACATACCAATCCTTATAGAGAGATCAGGTGAAGAGAATGAGCAGTTTCATGTTCCTGGGTGTCAAGATCTCTGAGGACCTAACCTGATCCTAACATATCAATGCAGCTGTAAAGAAGGCAAGAGAGTGACTATATTTCGTTAGGAGTTTGAATAGACTTGGTATGTTATCAAAAACACTCAAAAACTTTCTTCTATATTATGTGTTACATTGAACTGCTGCTGCTAAGTGAACAAATTCCACAACACATGCGGTGATAGTAAACCTGAGTCTGATTCTGACTCTGTCCACTCAGCCAGATTTTCAATCTCCCTCCTATATGTTGATATGTCACCACCTTTGATTTGGCCAGTGACAGTGGTGTTATCAGCAAACTTAAATATGGTTGTGGAGCTGTACTTAGCCTCACAGTCATGAGTATGGAGTGAGTAGAGCAGGGAGGTATGCACACAGCCTTGTGATGCACCTGTGTTGAGGAGATGTTGTTGCCAATCCAAACTGACTGGGATCTGCAAGTGAGGAATTCGAGGGTCTAGTTGCACAAGAAGGGACTGACACCTAGGTCTTGGGGCTTATTGATTAATTTTGAGGGGATGATGGTGTTGAGAGCTGAACTATAGTCAATGAAAATCATCTGCTGTATACATTTTAACTGTCCAGATGTTTCAGGGTTGGCTGAAGAGCCAATGAAATGGTATCTGCTGCTGATCTGTGGCAACGGAAGGCAAATTGCAGCAGATCCTAGTCACTTCTCAGCCAGGAGTTGATACGTTTCATCACCAGCCTCTCAAAGCACTTAATCACTGTGCTCTTCATGTAAGTGCTACCAGTTAATAGTCATTGAGGCTGGTTATCAAGTTCTTCTTGGGCAGTGGCATGCTTGAAACCTGCTTGAAGCAGGTGAATACATCAGACTGCCTAAGCAAGAGATTAAAGGTGTCAGCAAACACTCCAGTCAGTTGATTAACACAGGTGTTTAGTACTTAGCCAGCTACTCCGCCTGGGCCAGATGCTTTTCGGGGATTCACCCTTCACCCTCCTGAAGGATGCTCTCATGTTGGCCTCAGAGACTGAAATCACAGGGTCGTCAGACGCTGTTGTAGTTTCTCCACGTTCTGTTGATCAAACTGAGTATAAAAGGCACTGAGCACATCTGGGAATGAAATCTTGTTGTCATATATGTCTCTTGGTTTTACTTTGTAGGATGCGATAGCGGTCGAGTATTCTTCTGTGATTCCAGTTTGGTTCTGAGTCTTCAATTGTTGTCTTAATTCAGTGCTGCCAACAATGCAAGGTTATCAGTAAGTGTTTAGAGATTGAAAACTAATCCCTTTGATACCGCTTCAATTAATCTAGGGATACATTAACAGATGTAATTTTGTTGATTAGTTACAGATACATCGATAATGCGAAAAAGATGATCAATTGGGTGAACATCTGGCATCTTTATGCAAAATGATGAATCCTCTGGCGATGCGTTTAACCTGAAAGTGCAACATTATAATGGAGAGGTGGAAAGGGGTCATGTAAAAAGATCTTAGTATCCTTTTTGATATGGCAATAAGGTCCTGATGTTTGCGGGCTTAACTAGAAGTGTCCTGGCATGAAACATCCACATTCCTTCAGAAAGCCTATCCTGGCAAAGAAGCTGATCAGAATCAGAAGAGATCAGAAAGGTAATTTTAAAGAAGTGTTCCTTTTCAGACCGTGTCATAGAAGGTATCCTTAGACCATGCTATAAGTTCACCACCCCCTACTAATTACTAAGTTCTCCGCAAATAGCCCCAGTAGCAATTCAATTGCTTCAGTAGGGTGCCTCTCAGCACAACTCTCAGCTAACTTCCTGCCTGCTGAGATTTAAGAATCAGAATCAGGTTTAACATCACTGGCGTATGTTGTGAAGTACGTTAACTTTAAGGCAGCAGGAAAATACATGATAAATATAGAGAAATAAACTGAATTACAGTAAGTATATACTGTATATTAAAAAGTTAAATTAAGTAGTGCAAAAATAGAAGTAAAAAATTAGTGAGGTAATGTTTATGGGTACAATGACCATTTAGAAATCAGATGGCAGAGGGGAAGAAGCTGTTCCTGAAGCGTACAGGGTATGCCTCAGGCATCTGTATCTCCTTCCTGATGGTAACAATCAGAAGAGGGGATGTCTTGGAGGTAATGGGGATCCTTAATGATGGACACTGCCTTTCTGAGGCACTGCTCCTTGAAGATGTCCTGGATACTATGGAGGATAGTGCTGACTAAGTTTACAACTCTTTACGGCTTACTTCGATACTGTGCAGTAGCACCACCCCCACCCCCCGCCCCATACCTGATGGTGATGCAATTAGTCAGAATACTCTCCATGGTACATCTGCAAAAGTTTGAGTGTTTTAGGTGACAGTCCAAATTTCCTCAAACTCCTAATGGAATAAAGCTACTGTCTTGTCTTCTTTATAGCTGCACTGATATGTTAGGACCAAGTTAGGTTCTCAGAGCTACTGACATCAGTAACTTGAAATTGCTCACTCTCTCCACTTCTGATCCCTGTATGAGGATTGGTTTGTGTTCCCTCTTCCTACCCTTTCTGAACTCCATAATTAATTCTTTTCGTCTTACTGACATTGAGTGCAAGGTTTGCTGCGACACCCCTCAACTAGCTAGTATATCTTGCTCCTGTATGCTTTAGTCTCCATCTGAGATTCTGCCAACAATGATGGTATCATCAGCAGGTTTACAGATGGCTTAAGCTATGCCTAGCCACACAGTCATGGGTGTAGAGAGAGTAGAGCAGTGGGTTAAGCACACACCCCTGAGGTGTGCCAGTGTTGACTGTCAGTGAGGTGGAGATGTTATTACCAATTTGTACAGACTGTGGTCCTCTGGTTAGGAAGTCAAGGATCCAATTGCAGAGGAAGGTAAAGAGGCCCAGATTCTGTAGCTTTTCAATCTGAACTGTAGGAATGATGGCATTAAACACAACACTATAGTCAATAAGCAGTATCCAGACATAGGTATTTGTATTGTCCAGGTGATCCAATGTCACATGGAGAGCCAGTGAGATCACGTCTGCTATAGACCCATTGTGGCAAAAGGCGAATTGCAGTGGGTCCAGGTCCTTGTTGAGACAGAAGTTGATTCTAGCCATGACCAACTTCTTAAAGCATTTCTACACCATAGATATGAGCGCTACTAGATGATAGTTGTTAAGACAGCTCACACTGCTCTTCTTGGGCACTGGTATAATTGTTGCCCTTTTGAGCATGTGGGAACTTCCAACTGCAGCAGTGAGAAATTGAAAATGTATTTGAATACCCCGGTAGTTGGTTGTCACAAGTTTTCAGAGCCTTGTCAGGTACTCCACTGGGACCTGCCACCTTGTGAGGGTTCACCTGACGTTGGCCTCCAAGTCAGAGATCACAGGGTCATCGGATGCTGCAGGGATCGTCACAGCTGTGGTCTTATTCTTCCTTTCAAAGTGAACATAAAAGGCGATGAGTTTGTCTGGTAGTGAAGCATCACTTTCATTCACGATGCTGGGTTTTGCATTGTAGGAAGTAATGGCCTGCAAGCCTTGCCAGAGTTGACAGCCAACCGATGTTGCCTCCAACCTCACTTGGAATTGTCTCTTCAGTCTTGAAATAATGCTCCACCAGTCAAAGCTGGTTTTCTTGTACAGACCTGGGTCGCCAGACTTAAATGCCACAGATCTGGCCCTCAGCAGACTATGAACCTCCTGGTTCATCCACAGTATTTGATTTGGGATTGTACAGTAAATTTTCACAGGCACACTCTCAACCACACAGGTTTTAATGAATTTGGTGACCACTGTGGCATACTCGTTCAGACTTGAAGATGAATCCCTGAATACAGTCAGGTGTACTGATTTAAAGCAGTCCTATGAGTGCTCCTGTACTTCTCTTATCCACACCTTCATAAGAGCCATGAATTGAAGTATTCTTTTTGTTGCATAGGGTAGATTATGTATAAAGATCAAAAGTTACTCACAACTAAATTATGAGAAGTACTACACCTTCCTAAAAGAAAACAAGGGCAGTTAGTTTTATTGACACCTGTATATTTTGGAGTTCCTATTGTTAATCATCTAAATAGCCTTCCAAATACAACATTAATGGGGGATTATCCAAAATGACTGGAAGCTGTTTCATCATTTTTCTCAATCATGAAATGTTGCAGAAAAATTCTCAATTATGCATCTCATGTTGCTTTCTATTCATTTCTAGCTGTTTCCCACTGTCATACTACCAATAATTTACATTAATTGTTAACGACCCAAAAGTGATCTGGTGAAGCACAGTAGAGTAATGGTCAGTGTAATGCTGTTACAGTACCAGTGACCCAGGTCAAAGTCCCACCTCTGCCTATAATGAGTTTGTATGTTCTCCCCATGACCGCGTGGGTTTCCTCTGAGTGCTCCGGTTTCCTCCGTTAGTAGGGTACGTTAATTGGTCATATGGATGACACCGGGCAGCCAGGCACATTGGGTCTGTTACCATGTTGCATCTCTGAAAAAAGCCAATATTCTGATCTGATACTAGCTTTAAATTATTTACAGAGGTTGATTAAACTACACAAGTTTGGGACTGTGAACTTCAAAGAATTGCTGTAACACCGTGATGTGATCCAAGAGGCACTCAAACTATAGAGCACAATATCCTCACACAAAATGACCAGTGTTGAGAGGATTTCCAAAGTTGCCAAGAAACTAGGCTCATACCGGATTAACAGCTACAATTCCAATATGGAGATGATGAATTGGTAGCCCCTGATCCATTTGCTGGGAAGATGAATGAAGATATGCTGAGGAAGAGAAACAATTAAGAGAAACAATTCTCTGTGGAATCTAAGGCAGCGATCACAGTATTGACTGTATTCTGACTGTGGACTCATCATCGTTGGCATAACTAGCTTGGTCCCATTCATCTGAATGAAGTCACAGCCTTCACTTAAAAGATAAGCAATACTCAAGGAGATGGAGGGACTTAACAGGGACTTAATACTTGTGTAGAGTAAAAGTCGATTTTCATATTGAGACCATTCATCTAGACTAGAGAACAAGAGGGAAAAAAGCCAGTATGAAAAAGTGGGACAGAAGGGGAGAGACGTGGGGAGGGGTTATAAGTAGATTGAGAGGGTGATAGGGCCCAGTTGCATCAGGAGGGAAAAAGTAGCTCAGGTGGGTGACCTTGGCTGACATAGAGTAGTGGGGCTGAACACTGGTTCACTTTCCGCTCTTGGGGCTTGATGCTTTAATCTGTCTCTTACAAATCTCCCTCCTATCTGCTAATTCGTCACCACCTTTGATTCGGCCTGGTGTCATCAGCAAACTTAAATAGAGCATTGGAGCTGTACTTAGCCACACAATCATAGGTATAAAATGAGTAAAGCAGGGGGCTAAGGCAACGGCCTTGTGGTGCACTTGTCTGTGACGATCAGAAGCAGTTTGGGAAAAATGAAAACATAAAAAGATCAGAAATGATTTTTTTTTCAAATGACAATTTTATTTTGAGGTGCTTGAAATTGTTGTTAGTTGCACACATTTTTAAAACTATAATCTCTTGAGATTTCTGTTGCTAGGAAATGGTTACACAATACAGTTTAATGTTCCTATTTGTATCACTGGGTATTTTAATGGGATCATAAGTGTTATATTGCTGTGATGACCATCAAATGGAGACTGTAATTGTTAAACTACCAGAATTTTAACCATGTTTTTGAGCTTGGAACGACCCAAGCTGTAATAGCATCATGCAAACTGCTATGTTGCCATGACGCCCCATAGCATGTTGTAAAGAAACTTAAATTTTAAAATGGATAAGAAGACAAAGGAAATAAATTAGATTCCAAACATATCCATGATTACTGTTGAAAAATCTAAAAGTGATGTCGGAAGCGTTTCAGAAATAACAAGAAGGTAATCAACGTAATTATTTCCTTTGAACCATTTGGTTGTTGAACTATCCTGCACAACTATCCTTCACTGCTACCTCAGATTTAAAACAAGAGCAAAATAATGCAAAACCTAATGTAAAGACAGACAATACTGGATATACTTGGCAGACAGATTTTATAAACTTCCATCAAAACCATGATTAAATGTATACCGGAGAGATGGTTATGGATGGATGTTTGAGATATTCTTTATATCTACCATGACAACTAGTTTACAAATATAAAAATCAAATATTAGGAGTCAGCTCCATTGACCAGACTCGGAGTATTGTGTTCAGTTCTGGTCATCTAATTATGGGAAGGATGTAAAAGCTTTAGAAAGAATGCAGAGGAGATTTACAGGATGCTGCCTGGATTAGAGAGCACATCTTGTGAGGAAGAGTTGAGCAATTTTCTCTTTGAAGAGAAGGATAATGAGAAGTGACTTGATAAACGTGTACAAGATGATAAGAGGCATTAATAGAGTGGATAGCCAGCACAATTTTCCCAGGGTAGAAATGGCTAATATAGCATGGCAAAATTTTAAGGTAACTGGAGGGAAGTATAAGGGGAATGTCAGTGGTAGGATTTCTTTTGACACAGAGAATGGTTGGTGCATAGAATGCACTGTCAAGGTGGTCGTAGAGGCAGATACATTAGGAACATTTAAGAAACTCTTAGATAGACACAAGGATAAAAGAAAAATGATGGGCTATGCTGGAGGGAAATGTTTGATTAATCTTAGAGTAGTTTAAAAGATCAGCACAGCATCCTGGACCGAAAGGCCTACACTGTGCTGTCTTGTTCTATGTTCACTTGCCCCAATACTGAACTGTTCCCACAACCTAAGGAGTCACTTTCAAGGAACCTTCATCTCATGTTCTTGATATTTATTATTTATTTATTATTATTTATTTCTTTTTATATTTGCACAGTGTGTCATCTTTTGCATATTGGTAGTGTGCCCCATTAGTGTGCTCTTTCATTGACTCCATTATGGTTATTGGACTTATTGAGTATGGCCACAAGAAAATGAATCTCAGGGTTGTATATGGTGACATATATATATTTTGATAATAAATTTACTTTGGACTTTTGAACTTTGAATATTCTATTACTCTCTCTCTCTCTTCTGTATTTTCACAGCAAACTGCAGCTCATCATGTTTGAGAGCAAGTGTGAATTCTTGAAATATTCTCAATAATTGCAGTCCTACAATGTTCTAATGTAATTAGAAATCAGTATGTTAAACCATCAACTTTAACTTTTCCTCTTGCACACACTACAATCACTAATTAATGCAGTACAATATTCCTCAGTGTACTAATCAGACCATTGGCTTAACAATAAATTATTCACGACAGCCATTACAAATTTATCTGCAGTACCAACAGGATAATGTCTTGTGCAGTCAGAATTATTGTGGTATTTTTGAATTTTAAAATCTACTACTTTCTATCTTGTAGCAAGAGTAATGAATATTCTGTTTAATCACTGAATGTAAGAAAATACCTCCTTTGGGAAAAATTAGTTCACACTGTGATTGTAAACCTTTACTGTAGCTCGTACGTGAACAGGCATTGCACAAGTACAAGGCCGTATGCTCAAATATGGGGTGCCATACGGGGCAGCACGGTAGTGTAGCAGTTAGCGCCACGCTTTCCAGCATCAGCTGAAGGATCAGTGTTAG
Source organism: Mobula hypostoma (assembly GCF_963921235.1). Classification (NCBI taxonomy): domain Eukaryota; kingdom Metazoa; phylum Chordata; class Chondrichthyes; order Myliobatiformes; family Myliobatidae; genus Mobula; species Mobula hypostoma. The sequence continues at coordinate 62,501,644 of NC_086103.1, read as the reverse complement.
ATTTCCACCACTGCCTGGAAGGAGTTCGTACATTCTCCCTGTGACTGTGTCCCCCTGGGTGCCCCAGTTTCCTTCCACATTCCAAAGACGTACATTTAGGGTTAGTAAGCTCTGGTGGTGCAGGAAGCGCGGCAACACTTGTGGCCCCCCTGTTGATTTGATTTGATGCAAATGACATACTTCACTGTATGTTTCAATGTACATGTCAAAAATAAAGTTAATTATCAAAAACAGAGTCAAATATTTTGCTATATGTTGTATTATGGTGAATGTCTGACATGATGCAAACATACATTTGAAGTGTGTATTAATTTGAAATGATTTTCCTCTGATGAGGTCAAGGATCTTGTAGTTTCTACAATATTATTCAAATGATGGTAACATCTATTGATAGACCTGACTGAAGGATGCCTGAGTATCAAAATGCTGACTGGAAGTATTTGTAATCCTAAAAATAATCATGGAATTCTCAGAAGTAACTGAAAAAGTGGAAGCAGAGAGTGTAAGTAATCAGATGAAACAACTTATAGTGAGGCAATATAGCTCAGGATGGTAGTTCAGAAAGAAGCCATTTTAGAATGAATAACTATGGTTAATTCTACCATATCCAGCTGTGAGCAGTAAGGAATAATAATTTGTATTGCTGGTATGGTTGTATGGAAAAATAATCCCGTCTATAAAAATCAGTTGAGAAACTCATCAGTTGAGGTCCTGAAGAAGGGTCTCAGCCTGAAATGTTAACTATACACTTTTCGATAGATGCTGCCTGGCCTGATGAGCTCTTTCAGCATTGTGTGTGTGTTGCAGTTGAGAAACAAAGTTGCCAAAATTCGGCTTGTTTTAAGGTGATTTTCAGTACAAAAAATAATAGTTTGATAAAATCTATTCAAAATTCGTCATGCATCTCAGAAAGTAACAAATATATAATGTGGGTCCATTAACATTAAAGTACACGTTAAAGAACCACTGTCCATAAATTAATGCTAATCACCACTCACTCATCTATTAAAGTGTATGGAACAACCACATTTTGCACTTTAAAAAAACTTTCATCACTTTACAAAACCCAAAGTGCTCTAAGAGCATGAAATACATTAAGAATATAGTATATCAACACTGAAAAGAGAATAGAAGATCCATTTATATATTATCCTTCATTTACACTGAATAACCTGAAACTTTACAGCAATTACACATTTCTTGCAGTTGCAAGTAATATAGCTCCCAAACTGCACACGGCAATCTCACAACAGCAATGCAATAAGGGCAAGACAATCTGATTTGGTACTTTTTTCTTGATGGATAAATATTTGTACTATATGTTTTTTTTCCTCCCCCTCCTCTTATTGCTCCTTCTGTGACTGTAACCCAAATAGGTGAACTGTGTAAGAACTAAGATTATTTTACTGTTTATCAGTGTTAAATATATTTTGCCTGAAGTAAAAGTATTTTAATCAAATACATTATTTCTTCTGATGAGCTGTAGGGGAAGTATCCTATCAAGGACTCATTCAAGCATGCTCAAGTTCTCATTGCCAGCAATCGGTCACAAATATAACTTCCAAGTGGTAAATGTCTGATTAGTTTCCTTGACTTGCGAAAGTTATGGATCAGTGCATATTTGTCCTGTGCAGACTCTGGAAAATAAATACTTAAAACCTGAAAATCAAGAAATGCAAATGCAGCAAAACTAAAAGAAAAAATTGAAAAATGCTCGGAACATTCATCAGGTCAGACAACAACTGTGGAAAGAGTGTTAGAATTAACATTTCAGGTTCAGGGTCCTTTTTCAGAACTGGAAAGGAGATCAAATAAGTTCCAGTTCAAAGGTTTTGCAATCTGAAATGTTAACTCTGATTCACTTTCCACAGGTATTGTCTGACTTTTGAATGTTTCCATTATCTGCAGTTTTATGCTTTTCCACCATTTCATTTCATGGTAAAGAAAGCCGCCTGAATTTCCATGTTGCACTTCAATGAGGTGTTTGATCCCAAGTCTAGGCAGTGCATGTGACATTGAATTTTTGCATTATTTTCTGTCTCAATATACAGATTTACAGAAAAAATAATAGGATGGAAGGAGGCCATTTGGCCTGTCAAGTCTGTGTGGATTTATAGTAAGGCAACCCAGCTCGGAACATTCTTCCATCCCTTCCCAATTTCCTGTAAATTCTTTCATGTCAGGCATTTATTAAGTTCTTTTTTGATACCACTTGAATCTGCTCTCCCTGGAGTGCATTCCAGACCTTAATCACTTTTATGTTTTCCCTCACATAATTTTTGTTTCTTTTGTAAATTATCCTCATTCTCTGTCCCCAGTTCTTAGCACCTCTGCCAATGAAAACAGCCTCTCCTTTTCTACTCTGTATGTACCTTTCATGATTTTCGACAACAGACTTCTTCACAATCACTTCTGCTACAAGGAAAACAACATGAGCTTCTCCAGTCTACCAAATCAACCACATTTCCCTATTGACCCTCTTCAATGCTTCATTAGAAAAATCTCCAGCAAGTTTGTTAGACATGATCTGCCAAATCCATGCTGCCTTTCTCCGATCAAACCACATTTGTCCAAAGGACTAAAAGCTTCATCCCTGATCATTATTTCCATATCTTTCTTCAGCAGTGAGGTAAACTGAAGGGTCTGTATTTTGCAGATTGATCACTTTTTTAAAGTAAGTGCATGACATTTCCAATATTCCATTCCTCAGGTTCCTTAGTCTACAAGTGTTTGAAATTGTCGTAGCTTCACTGATTTCCTCACTTCACTTCAGATTCCTAAGATGCATCCTATGATGCAGGTAATTTATCCATTTTAACTGCAGCTAAACTTTCCAGTGCCATCACTGCACTGATTTTTTTTTGAACTCCAGTAGCATCATCATCCTTGGTGAAGACTGTTTCACTCATTTAATACTTCTGCAATAAGCAAATTTCCTTTTTTGTCCTCTTACATCTCTGTTCCCGTTCAAATGTCTACAGAATTTTTTAGAATTCCCTGTGTATTTGTTGCCAGTTTACTCTCATGTTGTCGTTTTGCCTCCTTCATTTCCTTTTTGAATTTCCTTCTGAATTTTCTTGCAAACCGTCTGGTTTTCTTCTGTGTCATTGATTTGTCATATGTTCTTGTCTATTTTATTTTACTCTTGCTCTTTTTGGTAATCTACAACATAAAATCTTTAATTTATCCACTCTTTCACACTTTTCCCTCATGGCTATGTACCTAGACAACAGCTGAAACTTTTCTACTTTAGAGGCCTTACATTGTTGGGTTACAATTTTGCCTTCCCTCATTTGGTTGCAGTTTATGCAGGCTTATCCCATTTGAAGTTGGCACATCACCATCAATGTTTCATTTTTGACTTTGTGATAGACGGTATCTTTTTCCAAAGCTTTTGTAAGTCTTATGAGTGCTGTTCCTTACATGTTCCCCACCTGAAACTTGTTCCACTTGGCCAGGGAGGGGATCCTTGATTATGTTGGTTGCATTCCCAAGGGAATGGGAAATGTAAACACCAAAAGGAGGAGAGGTAATTAACAGTCATTAATTACCCCAATAACCAGTATGTCGTTTGTGCTTTTTTCAGGAAGCAGTAGCGCTTGAGGGAAGCCCAAATGATTAGAAGTAAAACAGCACCAGAAATCGGAATAGAAGCTGAGTAACTGGAGCTATGGAATTGCAGCACTATCTACAATGTTAATATGCTACCTACTCTGCCTCTTGCTCAATAGTAAATAGACAGATGTTGTCCTTATAGATACATAGATAGATAGACACTGGCAGAATCTGAGAAGGCATACAGGAGTGAGATATACCAGCCAGCTGAGTGGTGTTGCAGCAACAATCTTGTACTCAATGTCAGTGAGATCTAAGAGCTATTGTGGTGCTCAGAGAGGGAATATGAACCAATCCTCATTCAGGGATCAGAAGTGAGCAATTTCAAGTTCCTGGGCGTCAGTATCTCTGAGGATCTTACCTGGTCTCAACATAATGATCCAACTATAAAGAAGGCAAGACAACGACTATAGTTCATTTGGAGTTTGAGGAGATTTTGTCACTTAAAACACTCAAAAACTTTTACAGATATGCTGTAGAGAGCATTCTGACAAGCTGCATCACTGTCTGGTATGGGGGAGGGGTGGTGGAGGGCTACTGCACAGGACCGAAAGAAGTTATAGAAAGTTGTAAAATTAATCAAGTCCATCTTGGGCACTAGCCTCTATAGTATCCAAGATATCTTCAAGGAGCAGTGCCTCAGGAAGGCAGCGTCCATTATTAAAGACCCCCATCACCCAGGACATGCCCTCTTCTCACTGTTACCATCAGGTGGGAGGTACAGAAGCCTGAAGGCACACACTCAATGATTCAGGAACAGTTTCCTCCCCTCTGCCATCCGCTTCCTAAATGGACATTGAACCCATGAATACTACCTTACTTTTTAAAATTATTTCTGTTTTCCCACTATTTTTAATTTAACTATTTAATATACAGTACATTTATATACTTGGTGTAAATTGACATTTTTCTATATTTATTGTGATGGGATCCTGAATTATCCCTTATGGACTGTGCTTTTAAAAAGGGAGAGAGAGCGTGCAGCTGGTGGCAGCACAGCTGAGAGCTGTACAGCACAAACAACTTGTTATTGAGAGAGAGAGGGAGAGGCGAAGACTGCTCACAGTTTGTTTGGGATTTCTGCAAGGACACTGCCAGCTTCTGAGTTCCCACAGAGAGAGAAGGGAGGAGCTACTTGATGGACAGTTGGTGTTCAGCACAACAGTATTTAAGCTAGCGTAATTGCTTGTTTCGCAGGACATGCAGACGCACTAAGGTGTGGTGAAGTTACCACTATTCTGTTCAGGTGCCCACGAGTGTGGGACTGAGGATCGATAGTGAGGGATCGATCTGTGATTATTGGTGTGTGAAAGAGTGATCCTGTGGAGTCTACCAGTGTGTCTAACCTTTGCCTGGGTTGGTAGACTATCACTTGAAGATGGTGCTCTTATGTTGGTCAAGTTTGACTAACTTGGAAGTTTCAGAGGACAATGGGAAGAATCGATGGCATTGGCTTACTCGGACAACCACAACACCTCTCTATCCCCATCATTACTCAACTAAATGCCACAAACTGAAATGATTCCCTTTACTCATCATCGTAAGGCTGTAGCCATTTACCCCTAGGCTTGAAGAAGCTTGGATTTTGTATTTCCACACATATATATAATATTTGGTAATCTGTTTGATATATCTGAAGTTATATTACTGCATTGTGTAGTTACTAATAAATAGCATTCGTTAACAGAAATACCAGACTCCAAGGTGTTTTCCATTTCTGCTGGTTCTATAACCCGTCACGGGGTATGTGACATAATTATATATTGAATTGTATTGCTGCTGCTAAGTTAACAAGTTTTGTGACATATACCAGTGATATTAAATCTGATTCTGATTCCCTTATTCATTCCAGGACATCCTCTCTCGCCGGCACTGCAAGGTTCTCCAGACAATACTGAGTCTCTTTATTGCTGCATTTCCTTATCTCTCATGAAAACCTTGTAACCTGCAACGATTATGTCCCTTTCTTGCCTTTTATCAAGCCATTTTTTCTTACCGGCATGACCTCTGAATGCTACATGATTCATTGCTTTTGCACTGCTTGTTCCGCTGCTACCTATGTCTCACAATCCTTTTCGCACCTTTCGCCATTGTTTCAATGTTACCTTCCTGTGCCTATCCCCTTGACAAACTAGGTTAAACCACCCCCTCACAGCACTAGGAGAGTTTCTGTGGGACACCAGTCCCTGTTCTGCTGAGGTCCAGTTCATCCGGATTACCTCACTATTTATGGAGTTGAATTTTCATGGCATCTTCAACCATACTGAGTTCATTTAAAGTATAACCTGTTCGTATTAGGGCAATTATCTGGTGAAGGTATGGTAAACATCAGTGACTGTACCATGGCATAATTAGCTAAGTCAATATTATATTCATAGACACTGTTTAATAGATTTTCTAATTTTAACTAGTCAGTACGATTCACTCTTATTTTGTGTGCTAATTAAGAACTCAACAGCTTTCAATGGTTTCACCAAAGGAAGTATAATAATTACTACCTTGGAGGAAAATTAACACTGAATGTGATTAGCTTTCACAGTTGAATAGGATGGGAAGATCTTGCCTGGGGTTTGCTTGTGTCATTGATGATATAAGGGGCTTTATTCCCTATCATGTTTCAGTGTGCTTCTCGAGCACTACTGGGTACATTTCAAGGAGATTAAATGTTTAATTTGAATGCTTCGATATTAATTAATTATTAACATTTATAGGTTGATTTACACATTGGAAAACTAGAAGCTGCAATAGCTGCTTTTGTAAATTCTCCGTCCAAATGTGAATAATGTGTGGTCTTGACAAAAGTAGAGAAAGACAAGCTGAAAGAGATCCAAAAAAAAAGAATTATGTTAAACATTAACATTTACAATTTTACTTGGCAGTCAACAAAATCAAAGCACTGGTCATAGATTTCCAAAGCTTCCTGAGCCCAAGCAAGACGATTGTGGCTAAGAACCATACAAGGGAATTATGACCCATTACATCTGTTGCATATGTCACTCTCCTCATGTGCTGGAATTCCCCTGCATTATCTTTTCCTGATGTGAAAAAGATTCTTGATTTGGAAATTGGAAAGCCAAAAGCTTAATTCCTAATTTTGTACTCACTTTATTTTAAATTTTCACTACTTTATTTTTAAAGAAATGTTGCTGTAATAATCATTTTCCCTTATTTGAAGGAACTTTTATCTTTTTAAATGGCCTCTAAGACAACAGGCTGTTATAGGAAATAAGAGTCTGACCTAGCCATGCCAGCTTTCAAAGGCTTCCAGGGTGCTTCAAGGTGTGGATCTCTGTACCTCGCTCTAGGAAAGGGAGCTCAGGACATGACCCGGGCATCAGTACGGCTGTGAGATCCTCATGAGTATCAACTTCTGGTGGTGTGCCAAAAAGAATATCATTCCTACCAATACCTTAATGTTTTTCAACTGCATTTCCTTCAGCTTCACTTCAGAAAGCAGAAATCAGCTCAAAAGTGCTGATGAAAACTTGCAGCATCTGAGATGCTGGGTTTTAAATCAAATATAAGCCAAGGCTCCGTCTGAATTACTCTGAATGTAGTACACCTCCCTGTATTATGCAATGAATAATGAGTTCTCCAGCTGTTTAGACCATTGGGAACTTCGTACTAATCAAAAATAAATCAGATAGTAATATCACTCAATGTCAGCGAGACCAAAGTGCCAACAAGTATTGACTACAGGAGGAAGAAACTGGAGGCCCATGAACCAGTACTCATCAGGGGATCAGAGGTAGAAAGGATCAGTCGCTTTAAATTCCTCGGTGTTCTCACCTCAGATGATCTTTCCTGAGTCCAGCATATAAGTGTCATTTCAAAAAAAGTACAGCAGCATCTCTCTTAAAAGTTTGTATAGGTTTCGGCACGTCATCTAAATCACTGACAAACTTCTCTAGAAGTGGTAGAGAGTATATTGACTGGTTGTATCATGCCCTGGTATAGAAACACCAATGCCCTTGAATGGAAAAGCCACCATGAAGCAGTGGATAGACAGCAGTCCATTACACATAAAACCTTCTCCACCACTGAGCATATCTACAAGGAGTGCTCTTCCAGGAAAACAGCATCCATCAATTGGGACCCTACCACCCAGACCACGTTCTCTTCTCGCTGCCTCTATCAGGAGCAAGGTACCGGAGCCTTAGGACTAATACCACCAGGTTCCGGAACAGTTATTACCCCTCAACCATCAGGCTCTTTAACCAGAGGGGTTAACTTCACTCACCCCAACATTGAGCTGAACACAACCTATGGACTCACTTTCAAGGACTCTTCATGTCACGTTCTCAATACTTATTGCTTATTTATATACTTATTATTACTATTTTTTCTTTTTGTGTTTACAGTTTATTGTCCTTTGCACATTAGTTGGTTGTTCATCTTGTATACAGTCTTCCATTGATTTTATTGTGCTTCTTTGTATTTACTGTAAATGGTGCAAGCAAATGAATCTCAATGAATCTCAATGAATCTCAAAACCCTATACAATTTTTAATTGACTCATCACAAAACAATGTACTTCTTGATGGCAAATCTGTTCATTAAATACAAGTTATTTTGCTGGAAGGTATAGTAATTCTTGAATGTTTATCTATATCCACACTCACACAGTCTCAGAAGAAGACTTCTCACTTTTGAATCAGAAGGTTCTGGGTTCAAGTTCCACTACAGAAACTTGAGCACATAATTAAAATCCAGCAGATTAGATGAAGCTGTGCCTATCCTTTCATGAGGACCAGAAAAGATTTTTTGGTGCTATTTTGAGAAAAGGATGGTAAAAATCTCCAGTATCCAGGAAACATTTGTCAATGTTGGATCACTGATTTAAGAGGTAATCTGGTTAATTATTTTAATGCTGTCTGAGGACTGGTCTTTGTGCATTTCCTACTTGATTACCTTCAGAATGTAACTGCTGTAGCAGGTCATTTGATGCCCCCCTCCCCATACTGCCTACTCTGCTATTTAATATCATGGCTAATCTCTTACCTCATCTACACTCCAACCTTATCCCCTTATTTCCCCAACTCATTCAAGTTTACTGTCATGCAACCATACACATGTATATCGCTAAACGAAACAGTCTTCTTCGGACCAAGGTGCACACAGTACAGATAGCTCACACAGAAAGTAATATTACCACTAGTAAATCAGAAAATAATAAAGTGCATTTACAAGTTAAAAAGTAAACAGTATAACACTTCTGGTGCTTCATGCATGACTAGTGACAAGGAGTTCAGTAGTCTTAGGCATGGGAAGCAGTTTTACATCCTAATGCTACAGTACTTCCTGTCTGAAGGTAGGAGGTCAAAGAGATTGTTGGACACGTGGGAGGGAACAGTGACCATGCTAGGGGTGCTGTGAACACAGCACTGCTGATAAATAGCTCTGATGGGTGGAAGAGGACCCCAAAGATTTGAAGTCAAATGCCTTGCAATTCACGCACCAGATGTTGCTGCCTTGCAATTCACGACCAGATGTTGATGCATCTAGTCAGAATACTCCCGGTGTGCTCCTGTAAAAGTTGGTTAGAATGGGTTGTGGAGGGGTGGGTAGCGAGGGGAGAGAAGCTTCACTCGCCTGAATCTCCTCAGGAAGTGGAGACACTGCTGTGTTTGCTTGACCAAGGGCAGTCAAGAAAGTTCAGAAACCTACAACCTTCATTCTTGAATATGCATAATAACTGCAGGCCCAGTGCTCTTTGGGATAAGGAGTCTCGGAATTAACAACTTACTCTCTTTAAATAAAACTCTGTATAACATTGTTAAATGACCAAACCTATCTCCTGAAAACAATCCTCTTCATTTGAGATTCTCTAGCATGAGGAAATAATCTTTTCCAATAAATTAATTGTTTAATTGGTGTGAAGCACTCTGGTGCATTTTGAAGATTTTAAAAACTCCCACGAATATCTAAGTTCTTTATTTGGTTGAAATGCCACAGGGAAGCAAACCAACTGAAAGAAATATTTTTAACCATTACTTTTAGCTCAGAATAATAGATTAATTCTGTGAAACTCATTATTATATCTGTAATTAGAAACGTTTGCATATAATGAAAGGCTTCGCTGGCACAAGTAAATCTCTTAACTGACACCATAATCAGTGGAGGTACTGAGTTCACAATAAGATAAAATTACACTTTTAACCTTATAATTGCAGAATAAAAGCGCCAAGAAAAAAGAGGCCTGGAATCAAGTGTATATTTGTACATTTCTCTATCCAAGGCCTGAGTTTTAGAAAATAAAAATTTCATTGTCTCCAATAAAATGCATCTCATGGTAGTATATGTTACTTTGATAGTCAATTGACTTTGACTTTGAAAGCAAGCGAGAATGTCAGAGGTAAGTTTTTTTTTCACACAGAGGTTGGAGAGTGCATGGAATGCCTTGTCAGTGGTGGTGGTGATAAAGACAGAAGCATTTGGAACATTTAAGAAACTCTTAGACAGCCATGTGGATGATGGAAAATGGAGGGCTATGTAAAAGGGAAAGGTTAGATTGATATTGAAGTACTGCAGATTAAAAGGTTGACACAATATTGGTCTGTACTGTGCCGTTCTTTCCTATGTTCTATGTTCTACCTTCTGTGTCTTTAGCCTTGTCCAAATTTCTTATTTTTTAAAGATTTTCTTATGGATGCCTGCAAGAAAGTGAATGTCAAGGTTGTATACCGTATACATATTTAGATAATAAGTTTACTTTGAACTTTAAATATGTTAGATGAATTCTCAAAATATTCCCTAATTTATTTGCACAGAACACAAACAATGAAAGCATTAACCCTGATATAGAGAGCATATTAAACTCATTTTAATCATAGCATAGAGATTGAACATCACTGTTTTAAAATTTAAACACCAAAGTGACGGAAGCTGTTGTTGATAATATTATCAAATGACACCTATTCAACAATAACTAGTTCACCAACTAACAGTCTAGGCAACTGGGCAGCAGCCTGGACAACTGGACTCTGGTTCCCATAAAGGAACTGCTCAAAATGGCTGTACTCCAGAGGTAACAGACCTTGAATAAGTCAGAAAAGAGCTAAAATATCAGAGACATAATTATCTTGAATTCTTTAAATAAAATCTGTCCTATGCATGGTTGGCAGTGGCTATCTCCAGCAAAAGGAGGCCGAACCACTTGGAGTATTACAAATAACAATATCCATTGACCAGACACTTAACTGGAGTCGATGCAAAATTCTCTGGTTGCAAGAGCTGGTCACAATGACCAACACTGTGCTTGAAGACGTACTTGAAAAAGGCTTTTGTGTAACTATCTGGGCATGAATATTGAACCAGTGTTGCTACTCTCACTCTCACATCTAGTCTAAGCACCAGATACAGATTCTGAATTATGTTATAGAGTGATGTCACCAGCTTAGCTTTTATTTGAGAAAAAAACAGTTACAGCCATCCCGAGATTGTGAATGACACTATTTAACAACGCCAGTATGGTTCTGTTCAAAAACCTGAACCTGAAGCTTCAAATTCTTTGTTAAAATGGGCAAACCATGACTTGCTGTAGTAACTCCATGAAATTATCACCTTTCAAGCAAGTAAGATCCTGACTTGTGTGGATTTTTTTAGTTTTGGACTAAATGGACTAAGTGATAAATGTTAATAGACACTGTTACATCATTGGAATCCAATTTCCCATCTCTAAACTCAGAAGATAAAAGTGACTTGTTATTTACAACTTAATTTATTTGAAAGTTTCAACCATTTTTTAATGTTTAAATATGTCAATTTTTTATTTAAAGAATATTGTTAGATTATATCCATTACTTACAGCAAATATAATGTTTGTGTAAAGATAACTAACATCAGGTACATTTGGATACAGTTAATTAATTTCTAAAAGGAGAGAAAGATCAGCTTAAAACAATAGACTAGTAGCAGTGAGACAGCAAATATTGTGTCTTATTGTGGCACCCATGGAATCTCAGTATGCTTGGCTGCTAATAAGGAAAGATATTATAAAGACATGATTTTACTTAATCAACTCACATAGCAGGCAACACTCGTTCATGTCAGCATGATGTCAGCAAGGAGTGAAAAACGATTGGGTGATAAATGATCACTTCTAACATGTTTTTTTAAAACTTGGCAGTTCTAATTCATGCCTTTCCTCATCACAGTGTCTTCAAGAACCCCACAGAGTCCAGGGGGAGGATGAAAACTATTTAGAGGAGGTCACAGGCTCCTTCAGGGTACAAACACACCACTCATGCAGCCTATGCACCAGTTCAGTTATTCATATCTTCATGAGTCTAGGAAGGCAGATGATTGCTCAGGGTATTAGTGTTACCAACTTGGCAGATTTTCCTGACTACTGCATGTTGCAAATAGTTCTTTAATTCACTTTCCTTAGGTATTACACAGTATAAAAATAAATTTTCCAGTGAATTACCTTAGTGGAAAGGGAGTAAGGCAAACCATTGGGAACTTCAGATAGCAGATTGTCAGAATTTTACTGTAAAACTCAGAAACAGCAGATGGTGGAGACAGGTACAACAGCTCACTGTTTGTGTCAGCAGATGTGGGATGTTAAAACTCTGCTCTGCTGGATGTGATATTGGATGTCTGTGACTATCTTTGAATAAGACCATAAGACCATAAGACAAAGGAGCAGAAGTAGGCCATTCGGCCCATTGAGTCTGCTCCGCCATTTTATCATGAGCTGATCCATTTTATCCTATTTAGTCCCACTGCCCCGCCTTCTCACCATAACCTTTGATGACCTGGCTACTCAGATACCTATCAATCTCTGCCTTAAATATACCCAATGACCTGGCCTCCACTGCTGCCCGTGGCAACAAATTCCATAGATTCACCACCCTCTGACTAAAAAAATTGTTTCGCATTTCTGTTCTGAAAGGGCGCCCTTCAATCCTGAAGTCATGCCCTCTCGTACTAGACTCCCCCATCATGGGAAACAACTTTGCCACATCCACTCTGTCCATGCCTTTTAACATTCGAAATGTTTCTATGAGGTCTCCCCTCATTCTTCTAAACTCCAAGGAATACAGTCCAAGAGCGGACAAACGTTCCTCATATGTTAACCCTCTCATTCCCAGAATCATTCTAGTGAATCTTCTCTGTACCCTCTCCAACGTCAGCACGTCCTTTCTTAAATAAGGAGACCAAAACTGCCCACAGTACTCCAAGTGAGGTCTCACCAGCGCCTTATAGAGCCTCAACATCACATCCCTGCTCCTATACTCTAGAAATGAATGCCAACATTGCATTCGCCTTCTTCACTACCGACTCAACCTGGAGGTTAACTTTAAGGGAATCCTGTACGAGGACTCCCAAGTCCCGTTGCATCTCAGAACTTTGAATTCTTTCCCCATTTAAATAATAGTCTGCCCATTTATTTTTTCTGCCAAAGTGCATAACCATACACTTTCCAACATTGTACTTCATTTGCCACTTCTCTGCCCATTCTTCCAATCTATCCAAGTCTCTCTGCAGACTCTCCATTTCCTCAGCACTACTGGCCCCTCCACCTATCTTCGTATCGTCAGCAAACTTAGCCACAAAGCCATCTATTCCATAATCCAAATCGTTGATGTACAATGTAAAAAGAAGCGGCCCCAACACTGATCTCTGTGGAACACCACTGGTAACCGGCAGCCAACCAGAATAGGATCCTTTTATTCCCACTCTCTGTTTCCTGCCAATCAGCCAACGCTCTATCCACATATGTAACTTTCCCATAAGTCCATGGGCTCTTATCTTGTTAAGCAGCCTCATGTGTGGCACCTTGTCAAAGGCCTTCTGAAAATCCAAATATACAACATCCACTGCATCTCCCTTGTCTAGCCTACTGGTAATTTCCTCAAAAAATTGTAATAGGTTTGTCAGGCAGGATTTTCCTTTAAGGAATCCATGCTGAGTTCTGCCTATCTTGTCATATGCCTCCAGGTACTCTGTAACCTCATCCTTGACAATCGACTCTAACAACTTTCCAACTACCGACGTCAAGCTAACAGGTCTATAATTTCCTTTTTGCTTCCTTGCTCCCTTCTTAAATAGCGGAGTGACATTTGCAATCTTCCAGTCTTCCGGAACCATGCCAGAATCTATTGACTTTTGAAAGATCATCGCTAATGCCTCCGCAATCTCCACAGCTACTTCCTTCAGAACACGAGGGTGCATTCCATCTGGTCCAGGAGATTTATCGACCTTTAGCCTATTCAGCTTCCTGAGTACTTTCTCTGTCGTAATTGTGACTGCGCACACTTCTTTTCCCTGCCACCCTTGAGTGTCCGGTATCCTGCTGCCTTCCTCAGTGAAGACTGATGCAAAATACTTGTTCAGTTCCTCTGCCATCTCCTCATCTCCCATTACAATTTCTCCAGTATCATTTTCTATCAGTCTTATATCTACTCTCACCTGTCTTTTACTCTTTATATACTTGAAAAAGCTTTTAGTATCCTCTTTGATATTATTTGCTAGTTTCCTTTCATAGTTAATCTTTTCTCTCTTAATGACCTTCTTGGTTTCCTTTTGTAAGGTTTTAAAGACTTCCCAATCCTCTGTCTTCCCACTAATTTTTGCTTCCTTGTATGCCCTCTCCTTAGCTTTAACTTTGGCTTTGATTTCTCTTGTCAACCACGGTTGCATCCTTTTTCCACTCGAAAATTTCTTCTTTTTTGGAATATACCTGTCTTGCACATTCCTCATTTCTCGCATAAACTCCAGCCACTGCTGCTCTGCCGTCTTTCCCGCCAGTGTCTCTTTCCAGTCAACTTTGGCCAGTTCCTCTCTCATGCCACTGTAGTTTCCTTTACTCCACTGAAATACCGACACATCAGATTTCAGCTTCTCTTTTTCTAATTTCACAGTGAACTCAATCATGTTATGATCACTGCCTCCTAAGGGTTCCTTCACCTCAATCTCTCCAATCACCTCCGGTTCATTACACAATACCCAATCCAGTACAGCCGATCCCCTAGTGGGCTCAACAACAAGCTGTTCTAAAAAGCCATCTCGCAGACATTCTACAAATTCTCTCTCTTGAGATCCAGTGCCCACCTGATTTTTCCAATCTACTCGCGTGTTAAAATCCCCCACAATTATCATAACACTGCCCTTCTGACAAGCCTTTTCTATTTCCAGTTGTAATTTGTAGTCCACATCCCTGCAGCTGTTTGGAGGCCTATAAATAACTGCCATCAGGGTCCTTTTACCCCTGCTATTCCTTAGTTCAACCCATAAAGATTCTGCACCTTCCGATCCTATATCACCTCTTTCTAATGATTTAATATCATTTCTTACCAATAAAGCCACGCCTCCCCCTCTGCCTACCTTCCTATCCTTCCAATACACCGTGTATCCTTGGACGTTCAGCTCCCAGAGACATGTATCCTTTAGCCAGGTCTCAGTGATGGCCACAATATCATACCTGCCAATCTGTAGCTGTACAACAAGATCATCCACCTTATTTTTTATGCTGCGTGCATTTAAGTACAACACCTTAAGACCAGTATTTGATACTTTTTGCTTTGATTTCACTACAACTCATCCCAATGGCTACACATTTGCCCCATCACCTGAATAGGACCTTTTTACGGCAAGCGGTAAAGAATATGTGATGCATTTCCAGGTGACTCTGCCACACTATTCATGTCCTCAGGGAAATTGGAGAAACGCACCTGCAACATGACTGACATGATCTTGGAGCTGACTGTAATGATATTATTGACCATGCAAAGAGTTGACCTTTCTTTGCCAATTAAGCTAGGACTTTTTAAAAGGGTTTGCACACTTTGTTACTATTGTTTATTGCCTTAATAACTTGTTGGAAAGTGTTCTCCAGCGGATTATTAAAAGAAAGAGTATATTGGCCATGAAGGAGATGGCCGTAAGAGTTAGCATGAAAATGAGAATCAAGATTTGCACATTTAACTGATGCTGCTCTTTTAGTCAAAACCACAGTGACTGACTCATGCCTTAGACCGCCGTCTCTTCTCTCGCACAGTGGCAGGATTGTCTCTAGCAAGATCACCCCAGGCTTTCAAGAACATGAGCAAAATGCAGTTTAAGTCAGAGCAAGATTCTGATTTGGAGCCTCCTGTGTTGCACCATGGAGAAAAGCCAAGAGCTGGAAAGATTTGTAGTTGCAGTGGGAATGCACACAGATGTGTTACATAGTACAAGGCTGGTAAATTAATATTTCTGACCCACAGAAATAGTTTTTATTTCTACTTCTTTACAATTTAGTCCATTTTTGATTACTGCCTGGTGGGTGGTCTTTCAAATGATGAATCGCCAGGCAGAATTTGACACTGTGCAGTTGGCTCTGTGAAAGGAAAGCTTGTCTTCTTCAGCACTGCTCTGTGTCAGAGGAAAGGGAGTGATGCGAATTTTGCAGGCAGATGTCAGAAATCAACCTGGCAGTAGAAGGGCCTCCTGGTTAGGAATGTGCGCTGCTGGTTGTACTCTAACTTGTTCTGCCTCCTCTTTCTTGCAATTGTTTGAACGTACTTGCATCTTGTTCCTCATGTGGTTCATCGGAACATAACAAGATATGAATTAGGCGCAGGAGTAGGAAACACAGCCACTCCAGCCTGTTCTGCCATTCAACAAGATCATGGCTGATCTGAATTACCTTTTTGCCTTCTTGCTGATAAAGAAAGTGTCTGTCTTACCAGTCTCACCCTCATGCCAGCCTTTAAAGAACAGCATTCCAAAGGCTCACAGCTTGTGAAGAAAAAACATCTCATTTCTGTTTTAAGTGGGCCACCCCTTTTTTTAGACAATGACCTCCCCCTACTGTAGATTCACCTGCAGAAGAACACGTCCTCTCTATTTCCACCCTCAACTCCAGCAAATAGTGATCCAGGTTGGCCAGTTTTTCCACACAATAAACACATCCACTCCTGCTATGAAATGAAAATGAAAAAAATACTGCAGATGTTGGAAATCTGAATCAAAAACATAAACTACTGGAAACAGTCTGCAGGCCAGAGAACTGCTATGAACAGTGAAATAGTTAGTGCTCCAAAGATAAGAAGAGAATACTGTATGGAAGAATGCCGTGTGTGTTCTCACCAGAAACAGTTGAATGTTGCGCAGCAAAACCACTCCAGGTACTGTGGCTGAAACACACAGGTATGTAAAAACCTGAAATATATTTACCACACTGCAAAGACTTATTCCAGTGATTCACCATGGGGGCATTAGGGGAAATAGAAGTCATCAGGTGGCGTTCAAGATTCTTGTGGGGGGGGGGGCATTAAGTGGCACCAAACTTGAGGCAAGAGACCTGATCAAGTGTGTCAACTCGCTGCCATTGTCAATGATTTGTGCTACTTTTTCATCATAATTTAGCCCCATTAATGATGGACAAATGAGGCCCACTTCAGGGGTGGCCCACTTAAAACCGAAATGAAGCGTGGTCTTTATGAGACTAAAGGCTGTGAAACCTTGAATTCTAATCCTGCTAAGAAGCAGAAAATACAGAAAGTGTGTCAATACAATGTTACGTACCTGGAATATGGTTTTATTCTGTTCCCGTCAGATCAGCGATGCCCCATGTGTCTTATTTGTAATACTGTACTGTCTATCGAAGTCATGAAACCATCAAGTTTGCAGGAATATTTCTGTAAAAGTTAGCCTGACAAGGCTACTTATGGTATTACTCAATTCCAGAGGATGAAAGAAAAGCATTGCACACTTGAGTCATTTACCAAGAAACCTAAAAATGACCTTGATTGTGGTCTCTTTGCTTCTTATAACATTTCCAAAATGATAGCAAAGTGTGGAAAATCTCATACAACTGATGAAAGATTGATAATGCCTGCTGTATCAGAAGTGCTCACCACTGTTCACAGAATGGATTCCAGTATTCTAAAATCAATTCCTCTGAGTAATAAAAAAACCCCACAAACAAGAGAAAATCTGCGGATGCAGGAAATCTGAGCAACACACACAAAATGCTGAAGGAACTCAGCAGGCCAGGCCGTCAAAAGGAAGACTTAAACTTCTTCAGGGTAGGCATCCCTGGAAGAGACTTCACAGAGTAGTAATCAAACCACAAACAAACGAAAATCTGCAGATGCTGGAAATCTGACCAACACACACAAAATGCTGGAGGAACTCAGCAGACCATTCAGCCCTGCCAAAGGGTTTCGGCCCAAAACGTCAACTGTACATTTTTCATAGATGCTTCCTGGCCAGCAGAGTTCCTCCAGCATTTTATATGTGTTCCTCTGAGTAATAGCTAATCATATTGATGAAATAAGTGAAGACATTGAGTATCAACTATGCACAGAGTACAAAAAACAGAATTTGGCATACAAATGGATGAATCAAATGTGCTAGACTTCGAGGCACTGCTAATGGCATACGTGCAATGTATCGAAAGTGGAAAAAGTTAATGAAGAGATTCTCTTTTGTAAAAAATTAAAACCTATCAATGAGGTATTTATGATGAGCTCAAAATGTATGTTGAGGATAAAAGTATTCAAATTAGGAACATGTTTTCTGTGCAACAGATGGAGCACTATATAGGAATGGTCACCATGCTGGTTTAGCAGTATTTATGAAAAGGATCTTCCAAATCTATTTGCAATCCACTGTATAACTCATCTTCAACATCTCACAGCAAAACACCTCAGCCAGCCACCTTTTACAAGCATGACTCTTGTAATATCTGCTATTAACAAAAGCTCATCCATTAACTAGCCGAATACTTTGCTAGTTATGCCAAAGTAACGATGAAGAGTTTGAACACTTACTTCTTCACACTGAAGTGCATTGGCTGTCAAAAGGCTGCTGCTTAAGATGGTTCTTTGATCTTTTTGACACTGTGGTTGAATTTTTGCTCAAAGTTGACAAGAGTTCGGAAACAAGATTGAACTTCGACATGGAGATGTGACTTGCCTGGCCAATCTATATGACAAAATTAACATTCTAAATATGAAACTACAAGGAAAGAATTTTAATTTAATCCATGCAAAATGTACTGTGTCCACTTTTATCAGAAGATTGGAAATATATCAGCAAAACATTAGGAGAAGAATGTTCTCACAGTTTCCCTGTATGGAGAGTATGGCAGTTCCATTCACAGATGGTGATTTGCAGGAGTACTGCTTACACCTGCAGTCACCAAAGAAGGAATTTCAGAATTGATTTAATGATTTTAATGATCTGGAAATTCGAGACTAGGTAATTATCCCATTTCTCTGCAAGGTGGAAGAACAGGAAGAGAGCTTGAAAGAAAAAATTATCAAAATTCAGAATGATGAAGCAAAATTCCTTTTGGAAATGTCAGCTTTTTTGATATGTGTCTACGCTATCATACAAAGTTTCCTGGTCTTTGGAGAAGAGCCAAACTACTCTTCATTGCACTTTCTTTATTCTACCTTGTTGAAAGAGGCTTTGATGCTGTTAACCTCATACTCACAAAATACAGAAACCACTTGGACATTGTTACACGTGGGGACTTCAGGGTTTTGCTGTCACAACTTGAACCAGATATTTCAACTCTTGCTAAAAACCAGCAAGCTCAAGGATCACATTGAAATTGAAGCTGCTGTACAGTGCACAGATACTGTGTAAGCTAGGGTTAAAGACAAATAATAGTTTAAAGCAGAATCATTTTTCTCATGTTAGCATATGGTAGACATGTTTTTACACTATGGAAACATTGGAAAGTATATTGTGCCTAAGGGGGATGTTGGCAAGTATGAAGGTGCTTTAAGGGGGCATTTGGCTAAAAAAGGTTGGGAAACACTGACTTAGTCAATGACATATTGGCCTGTAGACGTTTGTACCCATTTGGTAGTGCACTCCTTGGTACTTCGTGATACCAATGGCTATGCAGCATATATAGACTGACTGGGGTGGGCACTAGTTGCCCCATGGATTTTGATACACCTCCAGCATTTCATTGGTTTGCTATAGCAGATGTTTTCAGCCATGTATTAAGTGTGAATTCCTCATCTAGGAACAGTAAAAAAAAACAATGTTTCAAGGACTATAGAAATCAGTGAGGAGGTAGGTGGAGCTGCAGATGCTGGAATCTCAAACAAAAGAAAAACAAACCACTGGAGGAACTCAGTGGGTCAGGGCAGTGTCTGCAGAATGAGGAGGGCATCTGCCTCAGAGAAAAGGAATTTTTCACGTGCCTGAAGATATGATTAGGTCTGTGCCAAGCTGCACAGTAAACTCTTGCAAGTGATGAACAGGGGTTGCCACTCGTGTGAAGTCAGTGTCACCTTGCAAAGGAGAGCGGCAGCTGGAGCTGTAAACCGAAGCAGAAAGGATCTACAGAGAAAAGATAACATTATAAATCTGTCTTGAAAATAAGCTAGATCTATTCATTTTAAGAAGGTAATTATAAGGAACTGTAACTATATCTGACAGAAATCTGGAAGAATTCATTGAAGTTAATGGCGATGACAAAGGCCCACTACTTAGCAAACCTTGGGTTCCAGCAGACTTCAAATGTTTGCCGATATCAAGCAGCAGATACTGAGCCTCTTGCGAATTAGGGTTTTGGCACTGTGAAGGTGCTTGTTCTCAGAATGTGGAGGGTACGGCCTCTGGAGAATTGTTCCTCTTACTGATCAGCTCTGTTCTCTAAATAGCAGCCAGTGTCATTCCCATGTGCCCAGCTCCCCCACACAGCTCCATGCAGCTGCAACTGGAACCTGTGCTCCGGTAACTGCAGGTCCTGCTGCTGTTCCTCTCGATCCGCTTCCGTGAGGCCCAAAGCGACACCGCAATGTGCCACCCGCATTGAGCCAATAAATCAGAGCTCCAAAGGAGAGATCAGACTAGCAGCTCTCCAAAGTTTACAAAATAACCCCTCAGCCAAAATACTGTGAACAAAGGCTTGCACCAAAGGAAAAAGGAAAACAGATGTGAGGTTACACCATGTTTTGGCAATATTCCCCATCAATTCTTTAGCCTCTTCAACTCCTGGATCTGTTTTCACTTTCACTGCAAATTCCAAGCACAGGAGAGCTATAACCTCACATCACTGTTAAACGGGAATGTCACCATAATTAATGAGTTAGCGTATTGAATTTGACAAGTTTTTCTCAATGGGGTTGTTTGGTAAAGACCAGTGTCTTGAAGTTAAATACAGAAGATGGCAATTGGAGGCACCGATCCACACTCAGTTAATTTCCTTACAGTTAACCCTCCATGCACTGAGGTATGTGCTCTGGGAAATGAAAAATTGCCTCCTTCAGGTTTGACCTTATGCAATATTATGAAAATAGGATCCAAGTCAATTTTATGCTACATATAACTTCACTTGGGAGTATATTAAAACAACAACCAACTCAATGTACACCAGCATCTCCTTTACCCCTTCCAAAATCATAAATATGAACTGCGTCAGTAGCTTGGTCACCCTTGATCATATCTGGTCAACAACTTGCGGTTGAGAATGAAAGAAATGTAGATAAACTTATAGCAAAACTTTGTATTAACAGTTTATCTTATTTTTGGAAGACTTTATGTGGTCCAGTTTGGAAAAGAACCCACTTGATATCAGTGTTCCATATGCACAGGTTCCAATAGAACAGAACAACAGTGGACTTATAACAAAACTTTAAGTTTGCTCTTTGGTCACTGGACCCTTACATCATATTGTGGCTACTGTAAATTGTTGTGATGTTATAGAGACACCATGAAGCAGCCTGCAGTAATAGTCTAATAAAATGTTGTTCTACTTGTTCCAGATTAGTCAAGAACTATTGATTTACGGAGTGCAAACACAAAGACTGACTGTAAACTCTGGGTGTGGTTACAATAATTCTTAACCTTACACGAGTAGAGCACATGGGAATAATTATTACAGCTATGACCTCTGATAGTTGAATGACACTTTAGTCCTGGAATACGACCATGAAATCAAAGGCTTCCACTTAGTTTGAAGCATCATAGGAGGGAAAAATCAATAATATTGTAGTGTGACCCCTACTGTTTGCAACTCAATAGTGAGAGGTTTCAGTTCATGAAATTTGATTCTGCAAAAGGGCATCTTCAAAATCAACAGAGTGAACTATGTCATGATTCTACTTTTTAGAACAGTTATCTAGTTTATAGCCTGTGTCAGTATTCTAGCTTTGGACAGTCTCTTGACTTTTTCTCACTTTAATTTACAAAGCAATAGCTGGGTTACATTGTTTTATATATCCTTCTACTACTTCTAAAAGGAAAACAAATCTAATGAAATTTGTTGAGTTTCAATTAATTCTCTACACTTGTCTCTTAGTCATATAAAAATGGCATTTGGACTTTTACATCCACACTAAGCGTTTTTCAAAATATCTCTGTCCACACTAACACGGATATTTGGGTGAATCTCCTCTACTGGGCATGCGCAGGACACACAGTAAACAAGCGAAGAGGAAACAGTATACTTGGTGCGCGTTTGTCCAGTTACAGAGTAGAAAAACTTAAAAGGAATTGCTCTTGGCTCTCGTGCAGGAGGACTTAAAACTAAAACAAAAACAAACACTGGAGCGTATGGAGGCAACCGACAGGGAGTTCACGGACAGTATGATCCGGCTGACAACGAACATTGAAAAACTGACTAACTCTGTTGCATTAATAAAGCACCTTGTTAAATGTATAAAACATGCCTGCATCAGTATTATCTTGTATTTCCATACAATGTTACATTAGGCTGTTACACATCTATTGTCAGAGAAGTACTTGCATAAAAAGGTAAACCACTTTCATACAAGCAAGGACAGAAAACAGGGCAAAGTGAGTATACTTATTTATTCAGCAAGCTATGGGTCAAAGTATTTGGTGAGTACATTTCTAACTCTGGCTTCAGTCTCCTTGCCGTCTGTTCTAAAATTGTTAGGTTCTGCAATCATCACTGTGATGATTGTACGCTCTAGTATCAATTGTTTGGCGACAATAAAGTAGTAATAATAATAAGAAGAAGAATATTAAGAAGAAAACAATGAAATGCCGCGCTGCCGTCATTTGTTCTGGCACGTCATGACAGCGGTTTTAAAAAGCTCCGGTTACCCCGTACACACTGCAACGGATATTAGGCATTTTCAGATTTATTCACTCTGGAGACCATTTCTGAAAATCTCTGTTTTCGGGGGCTGAAAACGCCGTTTCAGTGTGGACGGAAGGTCAAAATGAAGAGAAAAAGCTTTGTTTTCAAAATTATCCGGCCTAGTGCGGACGTAGCATTAGGGTAAGATCTGTCAAACTGAAAGCCATTTACTTCTATCTGTTCAGGATGCCTGTGTGACACATACATAACTTGCTTTGAATATGCAAGTAAGGTTCTATGCACAGATTTCATTGGTCTGGAGTAACTCAACAAAAGGTTCCTAAATTCACAACTGGAGGCTATAGACAAACATCGGTTAACAGTCAGTTTGTGCTTGTCAATGTTATGCAGATGAGATTCAATGCCTAATTTCCAAATCAGGTGCTGTAGTTGGATGGTCTTAACATCAGTTTTCAAACCTTGCAAATATCTTACATTCAGTAAAGTTAACCTACAATAGTTCTACATGTGCTTTGTTCTTTGTCTGTGCAGGTATAAACTGGATTAAACCATTTTGCTGCCTCATTATTCCCTTTTTTGCACTTTATTTGTTTTTGTAATTATATTTATGTCTTTGCACTGCAATGCTACCTCAAACAATGATATGTAGTCTATATTCAGCGGCCACTATGTTAGGTCCATACGTACACCTGCTTGTTAATGCAAATAATTAATCAGCCAATCATATGTCAACAAATGAATGCATAAAAGCAAGAAGACATAATTAAGAGATTCAGTTGTTCAGACCAAACATAAGAAAGGGGAAGAAATGTGATCTAAGTGACTTTTACCATGGAATGATTGTTTGTGCCAGATGGGGTGGTTTGAGAATCTCAGGAACAGCTGATCTCCTGAGATTTTCCACATACTAGAGACTTTAGAGTTTATAGAAAATGGTACAAAAAAACAAAAAAAAGCATCCAGTGAGCAGCAGTGCTATGGATGAAAACACCTTGTTAATGAAAGAGATCAGATGAGAATGTCCAGACTGGTTCAAACGGACAGGAAGGTGACAGTAACTCAAATAACCATGTGTTACAGCAGGTGTGTGCAAAACAGCATATCAGAATGTACAACATGTCAAGCCTTGAAGCAGTTGGGCGACAGCAGCAGAAAACTACCTTACAGGAGGTACAAACGTTTGTAAATAATAAACCTGATTTTTATTGCAGTAGAAGTGAGAAAGAATAAAGTGAATTTTGCTAGGGAAAATCGTGTGGAGAAATAAGAATATGGTAAGCAATTGACCTCTCAATCTCATTCTCACTTTGTTTGGTCAAATGCTTATTTGGACTATTTATGAACCCTGAAGGCCAATCAGTAGTTAAAATCAGAAGGGCAAATTAGTTTTTTTTGGATTTTCCAGGAACTCAAGGGGAAGTATTGATTGATAAATCAAGTAACTTCTACCGTAACCATGCTGCTGCAAGATAAAACATGACACAATGGGTCTGAAATTAAACTAACACCGAAAAGAACAAACAGGCAGAATCCACTGTCAACAACCCTCCCCACTATCCTCAAGAGGTGTTGCTTCAAGAAGGTAGCATCCACCACTGAAGGCCCTCACCATTTGGGACACACCCTCTTCTAGTCACTACCGTTAAGGAGGAGGTACAGGGGCCTGGAGCCAATGTTCCCTCTAATTTTTAGTAGTCAGCGTGCGCAAAAATCTTATGTCGTGCAAATTTTTTCCTGTGACAAAAGTATGCGCACACTGAATGCACACATGGCACAGTTTATGTAGGTTTACAAAATATTTGACATAAAACTGCACAGAATAACAACAAAATAACATACATATTTAAGTCACTCAGTTATTTTTTTCTCTCTCCTGTCTTTGGCATTTACCCATTCTTTGTAAACTCTGACTAGACTAATAGAACTTCCATCCAATTGATAGCTTTTGATTCTCATTAACGTATCCAAATAACATTCACCTAAATGGTTTCTCAGCTTGTTTTTGAGTTGATTCATTAGGCTAAAACCTCACTCACAGTCCGCACTAGATGCAAGTAAGTTTCCCCCAATGTCCATCAACTGTGCAAGGTCACAAAACTGTTCATTTTGAAGTACATTTGCACAAATGCCACCATTTGAGCAAAGTTTGAAATCAGTTTGGATTTAATTTTTTCTTGCACAGAAAATTTGAAATCATTAAACTAACTATTACAGTATTTTCAGCTAGAAAATCATGATACTTTAGACATAAGGTATTAACTTTTTCATCGCCAAATGTGAAGTCACAATCTGCAATTGTGGAGAAATCAAAAGCTGACCATTCTTGTACCTCATCTTCAGGAAACCTTTCTTCTAAATGAACACAAAGACTATTTATAAAAGTCAACAGTGAACTTGTTTCTTCACATTGCTAGCTTAGCAAAACTTTAACTTTGTCACTCCAGGAAACATTGTTTCCCAGATACTGCTTTCTTATCTTGTTAATTTTCCCTTGCGCAAAATAAAGTGAATCAATCGGTGTCAGGCCACTCTTTTGCAGAATCTTGCACAGTGCAGCCAGTTCATCAAAGACGTCACTTAAAACCTGTAAAGCTACTTTGGATGTGATGTTTATCAATTTCTTGCGACAGTATTTAGTCACAGGGTCATTTGACTGATCTTTTTCAATAAGATCTTAGTAAGTTATCTACAGGATTTGAAACAGATCTTTGTAAACTTTACAATATGAACACTGCCCACCAAAGATGCCTGCCGTCGTGATGCAGCTGTACAAACCGGAACAGGAAAGGTGAGGTGACGTAAATCAGTGTCGTGCATTGTGGTATTTGAAAAACCGACTAACTAGTTAACAGAAACATTTAGCTAAAAGATTATTTTCAATAATTACTACATTATTTTAGGTAACTAACCTTTTGTGCGCACATTAATTTCCTTTGTGCGCTGGTTGAAAAACGGGTGTGCGCGCACACGCGAACAGCTTAGAGGGAACATAGCTGGAGACTCATACTCAATGATTTAGAAACAACTTCTTCCCTCTGCCATTAGATTTCTGACAGAATTATTTATATCAGCTTATAAAAACATTTCTTTTGATGTTCTATAAAACTGATGATTGTATAACTCATTTTTCAAATATTAGTTTTTCACATCTACTGATGTCATATGGCAACAGAAAACATGTTCCCAGGGTGTAACCCATTCCTGGGCTTTGAACCACTGAATATTGCAAAAAAACTTGGGAAAAGTTCTGCTCAAACCAGCTTCTGAACATTCTTTCTGCCTCTCCAATTGTCCAGGTGTCTCTCTTTGGAAACACATTGTCCAGTGGTATTTGCTGAAGTAGGAAATTTACCTCGACTTCTTCTTTCCCTGATTTCTATTAATCATCCAAAAGGGGAAAAAAAAGATTCTTGCCATTTAGTGTTCTGTTTTATCTGTTAATGCTTTTGATCCTACTGGTCTTGTGTCGAACATCTGAATATTATTTGAATAATTACAATGAAAGGCTTTCTTTGAAAACAAACTGGCCC
Source organism: Mobula hypostoma (assembly GCF_963921235.1). NCBI lineage: Eukaryota > Metazoa > Chordata > Chondrichthyes > Myliobatiformes > Myliobatidae > Mobula > Mobula hypostoma. Next base: position 62,475,472 of record NC_086103.1, on the reverse strand, counting down.
AACTTCAGTCAATGCTTTCAATTTATCCAGTACAGACTGCAAAGCTTATATTGAACAGACAAGAGAAAATCTGCAGATGCTGGAAATCCAAGCAACACACACAAAATGATGAGGAATCCAGCAGGCCAAGCAGCATCTATGGAAAAGAGTAAATAGTCGATATTTCTAGCTGAGACCCTTCAGCAGGATTCAAGGTTTGTTCCCACATTACAGAAGTGCCTGTCGCCCTGCAGCCATCAGCAAATCCCTCCTGCTGGTCTCCCAAATGCTTGATCATAGATGCAGACTTTACATATTGTGTGTGAGGTGTTCATAACCTGTACTTTTATATCTAGGTATCATGTCTCCATTTTCTTGTGGGTTAAAATGTTAAAATACCACAGGGCATAGGAGGAGCAGAATTAGGCCATTCAGTCCATTGTGTCTGCTCCATCACGGCTGATTTATTACCCCTCTCAACCCCATTCTCTCCTGTCTTCTCCCTGTAATCTTTGATGCCCCTGATTAATTGAGAATCTATCAACCTCTGCCTTTAATACACCCAATGACTTGGCTTGCACAGCCATCTGTGACTATGAGTTCCACAGATTCAGCACCATCAGGCTAAAGAAACTTCTCCTCATCTCTGATCTAAATGGATGTCGCTCTAAACAGAGGCTGTGTCCTCTGGTCCTGGACTCCCCCACCATAGGAAAATCCCTCTCCACGTCCACTCTGACTCAGCCTTTCAATATTTAATTGTTTTCAATGAGATCTCCCCTCGTTCGTCTAAACAGCAGTGAGTACAGGCCCAGATCATCAAAAACACTCCTCCTTGTCAATCTCCTTTGGACCCTCTCCAATGCCAGCACATCATTTCTTAGATAAAGAGCCCAAAACTGTTCACAACACTCCAGGTGCGGTCTGACCAATGCCTTATAAAGTTTCAGCATTACATCCTTACTTCTTGTATCCTAGTTCTCTAGAAATGAATGTGAACATTGCATTTGCCTTCCTTACCACCGGCTAAACCTGCAAGATACCTTTAAGGGAATCTTTCACGAGGGCTCCAGGTCCCTTTGCACCTGTGATTTTTGAATTTTCCTCCCGTTTAGAAAATCGTCCATGTCTTTATTCCTTCACACAAAGTGAATGACCATGCACTTCCCTACACTATATTCCATCTGTACAAATAGCAGAACTAACACAAAAGTCTCTTGCTTAGTTTTCAATGCGTTCGTAAGTACTATATAATTCACTTGGAAAATTATTTCTTCTGCAGTCAGTGTATTTGGATGAAAATCTAGTTGATGAATATCTGTAGCAATAAAGTAAACTTCAAATTTTACAAGCAATGGCAAATAGGAGGAGAGAAAGGGCATTTGATCATTCTGGCCTGATTCTCTGTTCATGGTGGCATGGTAATGTAGTGGTTCGTGCAGTCCATTACAGCCTCAACGACCACCAATCTGGATTCTCGTCCAGTTGCTGCTTGTAAGGTGTCTGCACGTTCTCTCCATGTCCACATGGGTTTTGTTTGGGTGCTCCTCTACCCTTCCATCTTGCAAAGAGGTACGGTTAGGATTCGCAAGTTGTGGGCATGCAATGTTGGCGCCGGAAGCAGAGTGACGTTATCCTTGCAGATTTGATATGCCAAATGACACAATTCACTGTATGTTTGAACTCAATCTCTCCTTTTATGACAGACCCACCACGCTAGGCATCAGTCCCATGAATTACTACAGCACTCAAGTTCAAATTTATTGCCGTCTGGCAGTAGAACCAAATGAAACAATATTCCTCTGGTCTATGGTGCACCTACAAAACATACATCACAAACAGCACATAAAACAAAATACTGTGTTAAATATGTTAATAAAATATAATCCAAAATGCACGTAGTTCATAGCACAAGTAAACAGTAAACAACTTGCTGTCCTAGTGACGAGACCTTGGACAGGGTATTCATTAGTTCAAGGTATTCATTAGTCTCACAGCCTGAGGGAAGAAGCTGCTACCCAGTATGGCAGTCCTAGTCCTGATGATTTTGTACCATCTTCCTGAAAGCAGTGGGTCAAAGAGATTGTGGGATGGGTGGTAGGGATCCTCAACCATGCTTTATGCCCTTTGTCGCAATGTTCCTGGTAAATGCCACAAACAGGGGGGAGGGAGATCCCGATGATCCACTCTGCAGTTTTTACTTTTCTCTGTAGGGTCTTGTAGCTTCCTCACCACACAATAATGCAGCCAGACAGGATACTCTCGATGGTGCTCCTGTGGAAAGTTGTTAGAATTGGAGCAGACAGCCTTGTGCACATCAATCTCATTAGACAGTATAGATGCAGCTGTATCTTCTTGACTAGTGAAGAACCGTTGTCATCCAGGTCAGATCATGAGTTATGTGCACACTAAGGAACTTTGTACTCTTCACTCTCTCCAAGGCAGAGCCATTGATGTTCACCTGTGGTTGACCTGTGTCTTCCTGAAGTCCACAAGCATCTCTGTTGTCTTGAACATGTTGGAGACAAGCCTCTCTACTTTTCTTCGTATGCCGACTCATCATTGTTGCTAAGGGTAGTGTTGTATCATCAGCAAAACTGATGATGCGCTTTCTGCTAGATCTGGCACTGCAGTCGTGAGTCAGCAGTGTGAGCAGCAGTGGGCTGAGCACACAGTACTGGGAGGGCACCACTGTTCAGTGTGATGGAGTTTGAGGTGTTGGTGCCAACTTGGATTGACTGGGGTTTTTCCGTCAAGAGGTCCAAGATCCAGTTACAGAAAGGGAGTCTCAGTGAAGACAATTTACCCACCAGTCCCTGAGGGATGACTGTGTTAAATGTTGAGCTGAAGTTGATGAACAATATCCTGGCATATGAGGCATGGATTTCTAGATAGGATAAGACAGAGTGGAGGGCCGAGATTATGGCATATTTAGCTGGAATGTTGGTGGCTGCTTTGAAGCCTGCAAGGACGGTGGACTATTTCAAAGAGATATTAACGATGTTGGGGAGGACCTCTATTAGCGGGGCCACACAGGTCCCTCAGCTAGTGAACCGGTATATTGTCTGGCCCTGCAGCTTGGTGTAGATTTACCCTGGCTAGGATCTGCCTCACCTTGGCTGTAAGCCAGACAGAGTGCCTGTTCCTCAGGCAGAGAGAGGGGCTCTCCTCGATGTCATTTAATAATATGCATTATTTTATCAGTGCACTTTCCAATGTAGCCAGTCACCGATACCGCATATTCATGAATATTGACGTGATGATAGTAGGTAGCAGCCCGCTTGAACATGCTCCAGTCTATACTTTTGAAGCTGTCCTGCAGTGCTGAGGTGGCACCTTCTCACCAGGTCCAGATCTCCCTGTGAACTAGTTTGACTCATTTAACCAGTGGTCCCTATGCAGGGATTAGCAAAATGGTCTGAGTATCCAAGGTGAGGGCACGAGACTGCCTTTTAGGCTCCATGAACATTGCAATAGAACAGGTCTAATATATTCTCTCCTCATTTTGTGAGTTTGACATGCTGGCAGAATTTTGGCAGGACTGTTTATAAGTTGGCATGATTGAAGTTCCATAATAGTAAATACATATTTATCCGTGTATATGTTGTCTCATCAAGACCCTGTATAGCTGTATTTCGACTCTTTACTCTTAAGTGCTTATCTTCTTGAAATAACATGCTGTCAGCCTTCCTAATTGCTTGCTGCACCTGCACATTAGGTTTCAGTTGCTTGTGTACAAGTACATAGATCCCTGAGAACATTAATTTTTCTCACACTCACTATTCAAAAGTACTCAGTATTTCTATTTCTTTCACACTGAAGTGGATAAGCTCACATTTTGCTCCATTGTATCCATCTGCCACATTGTTGCCTAGTTACTCAGCTTGTCTTTTTGCATCTGAATTGCTATTCATATTTCCATTTACTTTTCCATAATCAGCAAACTTGGAACTATTACAATTGACCTTCTCAGCTAAATCAATGACAGGGATTGCAAACAGTTAGGAACCAAGCATTGATCTCCTTAGTATCCTAGTGGCCACAGCCTGACAGCCCAAGAAGAACCTATTTATTCCAACTCTTTGTTTTCCATTTTTAAACCAATTCTCAATCCATGCTAGAATATTATTCCTAATTTCATATATAGTATTGTAATGTTGCTCATCAACCTTTTGCAAGGCACTTTGGTCAAAGACGTCTACACCTCTAAATGTACCACATTCACCATTTCTCCTTTATCCACTCTCCTTGAAAAATCCTCAAATACTGTAATTCCAATATACTGGTTAAACACAGTACTTGTATATTCCTTTTAACATACAAACAGAAACTCTTGGGATTTTTGCTGGTGAGCTCTCACATTTTATTTCCCATTCCTTTATTAATTACTTGCTCACCTTTTTATGAACTCTAAAACATTCCAATCCTAAAATTTATAACTTTTGCTGGCAATTTTATAAGCCTTTTTTCTTTGGTTTAATAGTGTCTTTAATTTCTCTAGTAATCCTTGGTTACACCACTCCTCTTGCATTCTTGTGTCTTAAAGAAATATATATTTGTTGCACCTGTATGTCAACAACCAAAGATAATCTGCACATTTTGAACAAGCTATCCAAGCTGAAGGTATGAAAGCAAATATGCAGCAATATTGGGGAAACCTAACATCACCTAAAGTATAGAAAGTTATTGGAATGTTATCCAATTCCCATTGATCCACTCTTGCTGTAGGGTGTACAATCTGCTGCCTCTAGTAACTCACAATGGCTAAGACCTTTAGCAGTTACTAGGATAAAGGCTAAAGGAGTAATTGACCTCCAGGTCAATCACCATTCTGATTTTGCATTCTTCTTGGTGTTCCTTTGTCATCACCATAGGAATACAATCACAAGAAGACAGCTCCATTAATATCTTCTGGAAGACAATTAAGAAAGGGCAATACATTGGTATAGATATGACAGCAAATACATTTGGTATTCTTAAAATGCCAACCCAAACTGAGAATGACAAAAAGAATGAACCTTTTTGAGACCACTTTATATTCCTGGTGGCAGCTGATACTCTATAACCATGACTCCTTCAAACCATTATAATTCAACAGATGAATGAACACATCATTATTCACGAAAGCACTGGTCATGGGTACACTTTTGTGCTTCTGTTTAACTAGTAACAGTGAAAACACAAAACACTCCCTTCCTTCACTAGAAGGAAATACATTGGAACAAGGGAGAATAAAATGACATTTTGCATATTTTTATCAAATGTAGCTCCTCTTGTCATTAACAGCCACAGTTGTAGGATCTATCAAGCTAAGTTAAAGCAATGCTATTATTGTTAACTAATAATATGACTTCTTTATGTAACCCAAAATAACTAGAATTAATATCACACTTTTGACATATAAAAAGATTTTGTAGATCTTCATAGGGAGAATAACTAGACATTGACACCAAGCAGAAAGAGACATATTAGAGCATGGAATGTGGCAACATTCAAGTAATTTTTCTGGTAAGTTAGTGTTATGTTTTGTAACTCCAAAACAATAAACTAATTGCAAAAAAAAAACCGGAGCCCAAGAGAACCATTAGAGCAATTTTTGGGTTAGTACATTTACATTTAATAAACGACTTCAGCCACCAGTGTTCGGGTCTGAGTATAAATTGTGGATTTAATTTGGAGTGTAGCTCTGAACAATGGATTCTTAAAAGCCATGAATCTCAGACGAGACAATGCTGATTAAAATTTATTTAGATGTCTGTGGTGTGCGTGCATATCGGGAGGTGTGAAGTTTGTGTGCAGTTTCAAAGAAAGCATTGTTGATACATTGTGAATATGGAATTATCCTTTGATGTATTGCACATAAAATATTGAGCCTTACGTTGGGCCAGCCAGACCTTTTGACTGAACGCGTCTCCATATGATGCCTGCTGTACCTTGTGTTGTCGAATAAAAAAGCTGCTTCGTACCTACCAGTACCTTTTTCTGGTGACTTAATTCACAGAACAACAAGAACAGGTCCTAGTTTTGTTTTCATTTTAAGCAAGGTATGTACATATGTTATGGTGGTGACATGACATATGCAGTTTACTTATTTTTACATAAAACCCATATTGAATTATTTAACCCTTACATACTGTTCGGGTCAAATTTGACCGATTTTGACATTTGACAGCAGTAAAAACACCTTAAATGCCATTTTTAAGCCAATTTTGTTTCATTTTTTGCACATTTTGGGTCACTTTAGGAAACGTCATCAAATTTCGGCTTAAGAAATGGCATTTAGAGTGTTTTTACAGCTGTTAAATGTCAAAATGGGTCAAATTTGACCCGAACAGTAAACTGCATATGTCATGATGCTACCATGTTTAATACAGGCAGAGTAGATACAGGTTCTTTATATTCACAAAAACCAAATGTTTGCAAATTTCCTGAAGCTCCTTGACCTCACTTCTGGTTTAAAACCAAGCCACATTTCACAAGTAGCTGCCTGATTAACATATCAGAAGCTTTCTTGGATATGTTGCCTACAGAAACTGTTGAGGTTGGACTACTGCTTTCATCACTTTCACGAATCCTCTGAGCAGCATGAACCTTCTTTGGTTCAATATGCTTTCCAACCAGAAACACAGAGGCTGACACCAATACTTGTTTGCCCTCCGTTGGGCAATATTTCATGGTGTGCAGCATGGAGACAGTTGTGGCTTTATTCAGTACCTTTCTTAATTTACTTTCAGTTGACTCCAACACAGGGCATGTGGCATGCAACTTGCAGATGGATCTCCAATCAAATTGCAGTTGCCTCAGCTACTCACTTCCCCATAATGCTGGCCCTCCTGTTTCTACCACACACAAGCCCAATGTGACTTGCTGGTTGTTGTATTTCACTGTTACTAATGTCATTCCCGCAGGAATAATCTTTTCTCCAGTATAAGTTCTTAGTTGGACATCTGCAGGCTTCAGTTTAGTTTCTTCAAAATGCTATTCAAACTCATTTTGAATGAAACAGCCAAGTCCGTGCCCAATTGCATTTTAATTAATTTGCCCTTCACCTCTGGTGTAAACCCTATTGCTTGGCTATTGTTAGTGTTCACATTGTAAATCTCAAGGCTACTCAGTCCTGGGTCATATTATTAGATTCTTCATCAACAGCATGCAGATTATGCTCTTTTTGAAACTGAAACTTGACTTTCTATCTTAATCTCTTCCCTGTGCAGTCCATTTATTTTTGTCTGCCTGACAAGCTCTTTGTATGTGTCATAAGTTCTTGCATTTTCTACAAGCTTTGCCTTTAAAACTGCATTGATCTGGTGTATGTTAGCTCTTTCTACAATGGTCGCACAATTTGTTTAGCCAGGCTGCTTTCTGTTTAGACACTTTAATTTTGTTCATGCTCACTTTCATTCCTGACTGCAACTCAACTGTGTCTCTATCTGCTATTTCCATTGATACAGCTATTTCAACTGCTCTTTTAAATGTAAGTTGTGCTTCAGTTAGGAGCCATTTTTGAATACTCTCTTGTGAGATTCCACAAACTAAATGATCTCTCCGTGTATCAGTGAGCTCATTACTGAACTGACAATGCTCAGCCAACTTCTTCAATTCAGCCACTTACGCTGAAATGGACTCCCCTTCCTTTTGATTCCACTTATGAAACCTAAAGTATTCTGCAATGAACAATGGTTTTGGTTCTAAATGTTCCTACATTATTTTCATGATATGAACAAACCTCAGTTCGGCTGAATTTCGACAGTCAAACTTCTAAGCAAACTGTATGCCTTTAAATCCAATCCACTCAGCAAACTTGGTACTTGTTTCTCATTGGCTATTTCATTTGCTTCAAAACACAGTAGAATTTGCTCCATATACATATTCCAGTTATCTCTTGAGCAATCAAACATGTCTATCTTTCTGATGTAGCCAGCTGCTTAGGTTCTTATTTATGATTATTATCACCTGATACTCACTGTTTATGAACCGCTGAATTTGACCATTTCCTGACTTTTTAAACTTGATGCCTCTGTCCGCTTGCAAAGAAAGCATGCTGCAGTGCTTTTTTTAAACTCAAATACCTTGCTGCGCTTCATCGGGTAGATAGTTGTCTCAGGTTCATTTAAAACTTCCTTGTTTCCACTGTTATGTTTTATAACTCCAAAATATTAAAACAGCCACTGATCTGGAAGAAGATGGTGCTAGAAAACAAGGCTACCAAAGGAGACATCCTCAATATGGTTCACAAAGCAATTCCTTTCACTTCTTTTACAGCTTCTTCTTATTTCAGATATGGTTCTGCTACTGTTAGACCCTGTTATCCACATTCTGGCGGGTGTGTTTTCAGGGTGATCAGGTGATCTGCTACTTTGCTGTCTCCGGGAGTGTTTCCTGAGGCTGTGAACAAAGCCTGCTGCATGGAGGCCGGGAGGCCAGTAGACGGGGACATGAGCATATGATCGACTCCATCTCTCACCGATCTCTCTAAGCACCGAGGAAGACTGGAGCGCGTGTTCAGTGCCATCTTTCAGACTCTCACCTTCGCAATCTTGCACTCTCGCTGCTCCCAAGGGAAAGTCCTTATGTTCAAGTGATCTCTCTCTCCTCGGTTCTGTCAGCGGATGGTGCCAGAGTAAGGTTTGATCGACACAGATTGTCGATTTGGACCCAAATTCAGTTTTTATGATGTGTTCTAGTTCTGGTCACTGTTTTTGTGTTACTACTTTTGGGGGATTTTGAATAGGGACAGCTTACAGATAATGAACACTGAGCTGAACTGAACTGAAATCTGCCTTTAGATTCTGTGCTTTCACTTGTTTTTTTACTGCCATCTGCGAGATCTTTTTTGTGCATAGGGTTTGATGTTTGATATTTGAATGGGTTGGTTCCATGGTTCTTCTTTGTTTCCTGACAGCCTGTGGAACGACAAATTTCAGGGTTGTATACTGCATACATGCTTTGATCATGAATGTATTTTTAATTTTTGAATCTCTGTAATTGCAAGAAAAGATGGAAGTCCAAGAGAACGGGTCTTAGTTTCGTTTTTACTTCAAGCAAGTCGAGTACGAATGATGTGGTAGCGTCATGACATATGCAATTCTCTTATTTTTACATATAACCGGGAAGGAATTATTTAAGTGAACAAGAATGCTTAATCAAACAACATATTTACAATATTACTCAAACTACTGAAGTATCAAATACACAACAGTAAGGTTCTTTGTGACTAACTTTAGAGAAGGTGGTAAATACAGAAGCAGAATTGGAAGGATTCAAAGTTCAAAGTAAATTTATTATCAAGTACATACGTATCTGACACTATATACTACCTCCTAACGGTATACATAGCAGAAGAGAAAGATATCTATGAAAATACAATAAAATCAATGAAAAACTATTAGGGCTGTAACTGTTTCAGAGATAAAGAGAGGTGATACTCTGGCTTGAGGAAAATACGTTTTAAACTTGGGCATTAATATACGCACATCAGAAGTTAAGCCAGCGAGGGGCAATAGATGAATGATGCTACAAAGTAGTCAGCAGTGGTTGGGAAAATCTGGGCAGGAGAACCCTGGAATAATTAAATCTGGAGATGATATTAATGTAGCTGAGAATCTGGCACACACAAAATAACTATGCCAAATGTTGTCTCTGATAGTTGCCACAAGCTATACTTGGAGTAATTCCTTCTGCAAGCAGTTGTTTTAGATTATGTCAATACAGAATATGTAAATATAAAATGAGGTGGTATTTGCAAACTTTCAATAATGTCTCAAGCTTTATTATTAGCATTACAGATTTTTTACCTTCAGTGCAGTTTTAATATTTGAACCTGCAATAATATGACGAATCATGGCTCTTTTCTTAATGATATGTTCTATGCTACTGTGTCTCATTGCTGGCCAGCTGCCAATCCCAATCAAAGTTGAATCTCAAATGTTGGTAAGGAAGGTCAACTCATTGGCACTGCTTTGTTATTTACAATAAATTAACAATGTGACAGATGAAAATCTTGCAGTTTGTTTTGTGTAATGCACAATGAACAGACAGGAGAGAAATGTGAAGGATTCTGTTCACACGAGATGCTGAAATATGCTTGTGAATGCTTTGGCATTTTGTCAATACTCCTTTTCTGTCAGGTGTACTGGGGTTTTTAGGACAAACCACAGATGGAAATTAGCATGATTTTTCTAACAATTGTGCACAAAATAGGTATAGATCAGATGAATTAGGTTGTGAAAATGGAAGATGGTCATGACAGAGCTAGCGAACAACGTTACCTTGGGTGACATCTTCTAGATAGTCCATGAAACAGTTTCTTTCACTTCTTCTGCATCTTCTTTTTATTTTAAATATATTCCTGGTACTGTTAGAGTCTGAGATCTACAGCTTGAAGATTGATTGAGTGATCTGGTGCTTTGCTGTCTTCGAGAAGATTCCAGAGGATGAGTGGCCATGAAGCCTGGAAGCTTAGAGATGGGGTGCAAACCCATGATCAACTCCATTTCTCACCGATCTTGCCGATTAAAGCATTGAGGAAGATTGAGACACTGAGATGAGTGAAGAAGGTGAGCGAGTGTTCAGTGCAGTCTGCCAGCCTCTCACTCACTGCTGCCGGAGTAGAGTGGTTACATGTGATGCTCTCTCACTTGCTGCTCCCAGGGGATGGCCCCTGCATCTGGGTGGTTTCTCTCTCTCTCTGTCCCCCACGGTTGGAGGATGGAATCAAAGTTCTGGGTCCGCGATTTATGAATTGGACCATGGTTCTCTTGGTTTTCAGTTTTGTGTTTTTTATTCTTTGTTTTCTCTCGCTCTTTCTTGTTGTCATTTGTTTTTTGTTTGTATGAAAGGAGGTGGTTTGGGGTTTGATATTCTTGTGGCCATTCGCGCAATTTGTTTGTTTTTGTGTGTGGGGGATTTGGGTTTGGGGTTTGATGTTCTAATTGTCGTTTGCATGATTTGTTTTTGCGTGAGGCAGGGTTGAGGTTTGTTCTTGTTGCTATCTGCACGATTTGTTTTTTTGTGCATGGGAAGGGTGGAGCTTGATATTCTTGTTGTTGTCTGCACAATTAGTTTTTTTTTTGTGCATGGGTGAGATTGATGATCTTGTTGGCATTTTTCTTTGTACCGCTTCCAGGGTTTTCTTTGTTTCATAGCTGTCTGGAGAAGATGAATCTTAGCGTTGTATGTTGCATCATATTTTAATAATAAATGTTCCTTTTACCTTGAACCTTCTTATTTCTTTAACAGCACCCAAATCCCATGGAACTGAAGCAGATTATTTCCTAAACAGCGGTACACTTTATTTGCTTATTAACTGCTATGGTAGAACAAACAAGCTTCATGAAAGATATTCCTAAAAGATGCTGGGTGCTGGGCAGCACGTTCAATCTATAAGTTTAATCTTCATCAAACCCACTAACACCAATACCAAGTCCTCAACACCACTGAAGGTTTTACACCATTGCCTGATTTTCTATTCCATCGAGCTGTAGAAACAGTACATAAAGTTTTGCAGCACCTCAACAGTACCTTCACCAGCGTACTTCAGAAGTTAAAGTTGACCAGAATCAAATGAGTTATTGGATAGTTACAGCAAATATTAAGATAGACATTTTAAGGAAAAGAGCTAATAGGGAAACAATTCCGGAGTTTACGATTGAGGTATATGATGGGACAGGGTGAAGATTATCAGAAATACAAAATAACTGAAAACTAGTATGGTAGTTTCTTAACCTTAGCGTTATGTTCCCCCCCCCTCCCCGAGTGAGCATTTGTAATCGTAGCTTACTGGCCAATTCAAGTCGAAATACTTCCCTGTCCCTTTGTTGGAATGGATGGTCAGTAAACATGCACTGTCCAAATGTTAGAATTAAGACAGCTTTTGCAGCATTCCTCATAGTCATCTATTCTTAGCAACTTAAATAAACACACAGATTCAGCTGCATCAGTATACCAGTTAGCTTAAGACATAACACAACACGTATTTCAGTCAAACATTGGAAAAATATCTTTTAGATCAAGTAAAATGCATAGCAAGAGCTGTCAAATATCCCAGAATTAAGTAAACTCAAAACATATATGTTTCCAATGAAATCTTGCTCGTAGTCTTGCTTATAAAAGGGACAGAACAGAAAACATTTGTTGAAACAGCAAATTTCAGGACACATGCCAGTGATAAAGGATCTGGTCCTTTCCTGGCATATATGACAAATAAACTCTTCTCAGTCTTCAAGGCGAGTACAGGTATCAATTCTAACTGAGGTTTCGATGACATCTTCTTCAGGGATGATGCCCAGTCATGCCTTTGTCTGGTGGTTTTTATACCCTGTGATCCATCCCTCCTGATTGGTTAGTCCTCATCCAATCAGGTTTCACCTCTCCCACCATGTTTACAATCAAATTCCAGTTCTTACTTAGAGTGAGATCTTTGTCTTTGTTAACTTTCTTTTTGCTGATTTTACCAGTGGACAAGGGAAATGTAATAGTCCTGATGTTCTCCGAGGAATAGCACAAGAAGTCCATCAGATTCTGGACAATTCCTCCTACAGAGTTCTACAGCGGGATCGCATGGATTTGATTGTGAGGATGATCTCTGCTTTACTGAAGAAATCTGGTCTGTTAGCAGACGTATGTAAGACACTTCTGCCTCAGGTGGCAGTACAACCAAGACTTTATGGGCTCCCTAAGACAGACAAGGAGCAATGTCCTCTATCATTAGTGGGATAGATTCTCCGGCTTACTACCTCACAAAGCATTCAACGACCATGCTGTCTCCCCTTTTTGGGGGCTGTGAGCATCATACCATGAATCACCATTCTTCATTAAAACAACATCTAACATCAGGCTTGACCCTGGAGGAAATAATGGTCAGTTTCAATGTGCGTCCCTGTTCATAAGAGTTTATATTGAGGACAGTTTGGTCCTCCTGCGGTCAAAGTTTGATAAGGGTACCATACAACTTTTTGAACACACCTTTACATCGACACACTTCCTCTATAAGGGGAACTACCCTGAACAAATGGACAGAGTGGCGATGGGATCGCCATTGTCACTGGCTATCGCTAATTTCTACATGGAGGACTTTGCAGAGAAGGCTCTGCGTTCATCGTCCTTATGCCCCAAATGCTTCTTCAGATACGTTCATAGTGTGGCCTCATAGATTCCAGGCACTCCAACAGTTCCGCGACCATCTGAATAGTATACATCGAAACTTTCCATTTATGATGGAGATGGAGAAGACTAGTTGCCTCCTGTTCCTAGACATTCTAATACGAAGGAAACTGGATGGTAGCCTCTGACATGGCATCTATTGGAAACCCACTTGCACGGACTTATACCTCAAAAACAACAGCTCCCATCATGCTTCCCAACGTACAGTGATTCTTTCCTGACCTGATTAACCAGACCCCGAGAGTCTCCCAGAAGATATAAGACGATTACACACATTCCTACAGAATGGCAGAAAGGAAGTTAATCGGGCCCTTAAGAGGGCTGACAGAAAAACCAGGAAACCTAACGACGAGAGGAACTCATCACTACTGCTTGTCTTCTTTATATTTTCATGGTTTCTGGAAGGATCGCCAGGATTCTGAAAAAATACCGGATTAATACCATCTACAAACCCATAAGGAAGCTCAAGTCACAGTTCATGTGGGTCAAAGATGACCTGGGAGTTAGGTTGGCTGGCGCTTACAAGATTCCCTGTGAACGCAGAGTAGCGTATATCGGCCAGATGGGTCACATAGTGGAAACCCACGTCAAGGAGCACAGGAGGTGTATCCATTTGGGTTACCCAGAGAAATTGGTGATAGCAGGTCATTGCATTTTCAATAGCGATAGGATTGAGTTCAACGGCACAAAACTACTGTGCCATGCCAGTGGGTTTTGGGATTGCTTGGTTAAGGAAGCCATTGAAATAAAACTAGAGGAAAAGAATTTTAACAGAGACAACGGTCTCGGTCTAAGTAAGAACTGGAATTTGATTGTAAACAAGATGGCAGAGTGGAAATCTGGTTGGAAGAGCACTAACCAATCAGGAGAGACAGAAAAAGGGGGTACAAATACCACCAGACTAGACATGCACAGGCATCGTCCCTGATGAAGAAGACAAGAGTTTGTCATCGAAATAGTGGTTATAATCAATACCTGTACCCGGCCTGAAGCCTGAGAAGAGTTTTGGATCATAGGCTTCAATAGCTTCAACAGCATAATAATTTTAAAAGCTTGAGTGGAACAGGTATCCATTATTAAATTCCACAATTAAGGACTTTAGATGAATTTCCACAACCTGAACACAAGACAGGAGCAGGCACATATTAAACTGCAATCATGTAGACATAAGAACAACATAAGAACATAAGAAATAGGACGGGAGTAGGCCATCTGGCCTATTGAGCTATCTTTATCTACCTGCCTTTTCCCCACAACCCTTAATTCCCCTACCATGCAAAAATCTATCCAACCTTGTCTTAAATATATTTACTGAGGTAGCCTCCACTGCTTCACTCGGCAGAGAATTCTACAGATTCACCACTCTCTGGGAAAAGCTGATCTAAATCTACTCCTCTGAATCTTGAGGTTATGTTCCCTAGCTCTAGTCTCTCCTATCAGTGGAAACAACTTTCCTGCCTCTATCTTATCTATCCCTTTCATAATTTTATATATTTCTATATGATCCCCTCTCATTCTTCTGAATTCCAGCAAGTACAGTCCCAGGAGCCTCAATCTCTCCTCATAGTCTAACTCCCTCATCTCTGGAATCAAACTGGTGAACCTCTGTTGCACCATCTCCAAAGCCAGCATATCCTTCCTTGGGTGAACTCAAGTCATAGAAAACTGAAAAAAGCCTAAATGAAGGGCTATAATATGAAATATGCTTGGTTAACTAGTAAAATTCAGACAAGGAAGTATGCTTTCCTCACTGAATCTGGTCTATGCCTGACTCCAAATCACCAATATAGTTGAATAACTGTTCCTCAATTAAGGAGCAATGTATACTGATATTCAAAGTTCAAAGTAAATTTATTGTCAATGTACATATGCATCACCATATCAGACATTTATTTTCATGCAAACATTCACAGTAGGACAAAGAAATACAAAAGAATCAATGAAAATCTGCATACAGATAAAAATTGACAACAAATGTGCAAAAGGAAGATAAAATGTGCAAATTTAAAAATAAATAAATAAATAATACTGAGAACGTGAGTTATAAAATCCTTGAATGTGAGTCTGTAGGTTGTGGAATCAGTTTCGTATTGAGATGAATGAAGTTATCCATGAAGTTGATATAATCATATTGATATAGATTCTTTGAATATATTATAAAATTTGATCCTACTGTAAATCTAAATCATCAAAATATTTAGTTTTAGTTTTGAATCTATTTACCTGTTTTAAAAAATACTCAATGTTGTAGTGTCAAATCTACAACAGCTCAGGATAGGTTTTCAAAGTCTCAACTTCATATGAGCAAAAAAAGTAGTATGCAACATAAACCATGATGAAATTAAAATAAGTTAAATTTTCCTGGATGGCACTGGATAGCTGATTAGATCTGCTGTTATTATTGTGTTTCTTACACCAGAGATACAATACTGGCATGAAGTGCAAATTCAGTTGGAAATGGACATCTCAGCAGGAATCATGATCAATTTCGTTGGTCAGACCTCATTTAATTCTACTGGGAAAGTTGCCAGCACTAAATGCATTGCTTATAAAGCAGCTTGCTGTTTGGGACAGTGGATGATTATTATGGGCTTGCAGCAGCAACTTAGTGTGGATTGCTTGAATCACTTTACACAGCAGCAGATTTCTGCAACAAAGGGAAGCTTGTAAAGATAACTGACAGATTGAAGAAAATATGAATTACAGTGCTGTTTCTAATTTTAATACACTGCTCCTTAGAATTAATTTGAAATAGTGCTGTAACTGGTAGACTCCCAGTCTGTACCATGTATGGTGTGTGAGGAAAATATGCCTGTTTTGAGAAACTTCATATTGGCTCCCATTGCCAATCCTGGTTCACTTAATCAATATCACCAAAGAAACAAAATTGACTTAGTTCTAGCACTATATCAGTGTATCTCCACTCACCCCCGTACCAACTTCCATCTCAGAACTGCCTAACTTATGGACTAAATATAATGGTAACAAGATGAAGATTAGCACTATGACATTGGAGCATGAAATCACTTGGTCTTGCTTCAGCTAACATCACAACCATTCTCAGTTGCTCATTAATTCTGCATTCCAGATGACATGAACCAAAATCCATGTGAAAATACATTTTGTTTCAATATCATATCTAAGTAAGATAAAGGTTGATATCAGAACTTCTGTCAGGATGTGATTCTATTTTTTCTTTTTCCTTTCAAGAAGTATAATCTAAACAAATTTTGGGGTTAAATAATACATATGACTGCAATTTTCTACAATGACAACCCATGTGAAGACTTATTTTTGAACATACTTTATATTTAATATTATACAGGATGTTCCAATTGCATCACTATTCAGTGCTGTGAAAATTTGAATTGATTATCAAAGCCGAAGCACACTCCAAGTCCATTTTGCCTCTCGTTGAGTTAACGGCATTAAAGAAACAGATTACAGATATTCTTGAAGTATAAATGTCTTCAGTATTTAAAATGCATGTCATGCTATGTATGCAAATTAGAATTCTCATCCTATCAGTCCAAATCCATAAAACACAATTCATCACTATTACTTCTGTGGGGTCAATTTCTACACAATAGTATGGACTTTCTGTTAAAATGCTAGATCTAAGTGTAGATTCTGTAATTTCCTTTTATTATTATTTAAATGCAAGCACCTTTAAGGGAGTTTGCAAGACAATATAATAATCAAAAACAACAGGAATTCTGCAGATGCTGGAAATTCAAGCAACACACATCAAAGTTGCTGGTGAACGCAGCAGGCCAAGCAGCATCTATAGGAAGAGGCGCAGTCGACGTTTCAGGCCGAGACCATAATAATCAAGACAGCTTTTCGTTCAATATTTAGTTATTTTGGGACATAATTAATTTCAGTCCTTTTCAGAAAATATATTGAATTAGAGTACACAATAGCTGATAAAATTAAACAAATTAGTGGGTATTCTAATCAATAATACGTTGCATTTGCTATTTAACATTTCTTCTCTTTTTGTAAATGAAGAGGGCGAAATACTAGCAGGACAAAAAAAATTAAGAACTCAAAAGAATGTGATTAATGCATGCAAACAAAAACAAAAGTTACTGAGAATATATTTGGGAATAAGTTAAGCAATTATCTAGCACCCGATACTTTCTACTTTGGAACATTAAAGAAAACAATGGAGAAAATGTAAATTGAGTGGACATTTATCTGAGAACCTCTCTGGACTGGTGAAAGGTGTCAGTTAAGCACCAGTTTTGGGAAGTCAATATGAATAATTGTCAGGGACTATACAATTGAGCATTTGAGCAATCATGAACTTATTCATGAGAATGATTATAAATTTGTTAGTGGTAATATCATGGTCCCAACTGAACAGCAGCAGGCATCCAAGTTTTGGCACTCCAATTTCCTGGAATTTGGTTAGCTGCCCCGTCCCTTTAAGACTCAGATTACCAATTATTGCCTGTCGAATTCCTTCATGGGAAGTCTGAACTTAAAGGCCTGGTGCTGAGCACTCAGTGCTTAATTGTAGGAGTTTCATTTTGTCTGTTGGTTTGCTTTTGGATTTTGTTTATTTTGAGTCTGAGTTAATTCTTGACCTTATTTTGCACTTGGGTTCACTTGTTACAGCATGATTGAGCCATCACAAACCCAGCAGAGTATAAATGTCGGTGAACTGCTCTGGCCTGCCTGTGAGCAATTGTAGGCAGTCATGACAATGTTCTTCAGGAGACCCTTATCACACTTCATAAACTCCCTGCTTCTGGTAGGCAGGCTCTGAGTTTGGCTGGAGTGGATGCCAGTTCTGAGCACGTTCAAGTTGGAGACTCTTGTCAATATGTGTGTGGGATTACTGTATCTACTGACTCCCTGATGGTATGGTGGTAACCCCCAAGTATGCCGAGGATTCCTGGTACAATCTTTTGAGTTACAGTTTCTAGGTACCCATTGGAATGCAATAAGGCGATCTATCATCTCAGACCTTTCTGGGCCACCACACTCTGGGAGAAGGATTTGCCTGTCTGTGCCAGTGCATAACTCTTTTTCAGAGACTTTCAGGAGGGTGTTCTATCAACTGCTGGAGGACATGGGTGAGTGATACAACTCCTCCATCCGCACCAGGGGAATCATTCAGTGGCCGATTATTCCATGGAATTTTGTAGCTTGGCTGCACAGAAGGGTTGGAATATGGAAGCACAAACAACTCTGTTCCACAAGGGACTGAGTGACGAGCTAAAGAATGTCCTTGTGCCCAAGATCTGGCGGAGGATCTAGAGAGGCTTATGGACCTGGCAATTCAACTTGATAACTGATTAATGGAAAAGAGAAGATATAGATGAAGGGGATTATTCTGAAGAGACTCTCCCCCTGACTATACTCGATCCTCTTCTATTCCCTGTGCTGGGAATTCTCCTCAACTGCCACTGACCCCAGTCTCCGATGAGCCTTTGTAAGCATGCCGACTAGGCTCTCCCGAGTTGAAGGAGAGAAGAAGGAAGAGGTGCTGTGTTTACTATGGAGGCTGGACATTATCAGACATCTCGACCAAGCTGCAGGGAAACTCCTGGAACCATCCAGTGTAAGGGCTAGTTTCACTCCAGACTGAGCTCCTTCTGGAGTGGTGCTTCCTGTACTGCTTTCATGGGGAGAACATAAACATTCCCTGGATGCCTTTTTTGACTCTAGTGCAGTGGGTAATTTTTTTGGACCTTGGACTGGCCAGAAGTTTGACAATCTCCTTTTTGCATCTCAACCAGTGACTCATGCAATGGATCTGGATGGGAGACCTTTGGTGCTGGGGCAAATCAAACATCAAACATCGCTGTTCAAGCTCAAGATTGGCCAGAATGTGGAATCAATCCAGCTCCATCTTGTTTGCTCTCCGGAAATACCACTCATTCTGGATCATCCCTGGCTGTCATCCCACAACCCGAGAGTCAACTGGACTCTGGCGTTGTTCTGGCTAAGTCAAACCAGTGCAAAAGGGGGCCTAAGACTCCTTCCAAGACAACCTTTGACTTGCCTCCTGAATTACCTGTTGAATCGTCCACCTCTAACCCAATTGCATCTGATTTGCCTAGGGTTCCTCTAGAATGCTCAGAGCTGCTGGAGGTCTTCAGCAAGAAAAAGGCCACCACTGTACCACCTCACCAGGATATGACTGCACCATTGATATGCTACCAAGTACTTGTCCTCTTCGAGGATTGCTCTACTCTCTGTCAGCCCCTGAGAGACTATATCCACGAAGCTCTGGTGTCTGAGTTTATTCAACTGTCTACATCTGCTGGGGCTGCATTTTTCTTTGTCACCAAGAAGGATGGTGTCT
The DNA here is from genome assembly GCF_963921235.1 of Mobula hypostoma. Taxonomy (NCBI): domain Eukaryota; kingdom Metazoa; phylum Chordata; class Chondrichthyes; order Myliobatiformes; family Myliobatidae; genus Mobula; species Mobula hypostoma. The sequence continues at coordinate 62,456,013 of NC_086103.1, read as the reverse complement.
AAGGCCCTGTATTGACTATAGGGGGCTAAACCACTATTCAAAAACCAGAATCCTCCCTCCCTCCCTCCCTCATGAACACAGCCTTTGAGGTTCTTCAGGGAGATGCAATATTTACCAAACAGGACCTCTGTTGTAGCTACAACTTATTCTGTATTTGTGAGGGAGACAAATGGAAAATGGCATTCAACAAATCTAGGAGCAACTATGAATACCGGGTCATGCCTTATGGGTGAGCAAATGCTCCAGTGGTATTTCAAGCCTTCATCAATGATGTTCTCTGGGAGATGCTATACCACTTCATCTTTGTTTACCAAGACAATACACTCATTTTCTCACAGTCCACTAGAGAGCACATTCAGCATGTCCGGCAGGTTCTACAATGGTTTCTCAAGAATCAACTATCCATCAAGCTTGAAGATTGAATTCTATGCATCCAGTCTCCTTTCTTGCATTTGATCTATCTCAAGGCAACCTACAAAGGGGCCCTGATAAGACACAGTCCTTGCAGAATTGGCTTCGACCTACCTCCATGAAACAATTCCAGCGGTCTCTAAGTTTTGCCAACTTTTAGAAGTAGTTCATTCACAACTTCAGTCCAGTGGCGGTGCCGCTCACCAACTTCACCATGAAATCTACTGGGCTGTTCTGCTGGATCCCGGATGCTGAGGCAGCTACTGCAAAGTTAAAACTAAGGTTCATGTCAGCACCTATCCTAATTCTGCAGGATATGGTCTTGCCTTTCATGGTGGAGGTCGATGCATCAGACATGGAAGTAGGGGCCATCTTGTCCCAATGGCCTGCCTGGACCACAAACTGCATCCCTGTGCCTTCTACACAAGGCATCTTTCTCCCACGGAGGCAAACTATGGCAGTTAAGCTGGCAATAGAAGAGTGGAGGTACTGCTTGAAGGGGTCCAAACATCTATCTGTGATATGGACAGACAACAAAAATCCAGCTTGCATCCAGGATGCTAAATTCTAAGCTGGCACATTGGTCCCTATTATGTAACAGGTTCAACTTCCTTATTACTTACCTCCCAGGATAAAAAAAAAATCAAAAACCAGATGCCCTCTCCCAGCAGTTCGACACACCTAAGAGGGAAGCGAACTCTTCAGCTGTAATTCCCAGTTCTAGAATGGTGGTGCCTAGCTACTGGAACATAGACTTGATAGCGCACTGAGCCCAAGACGAATATGGGGCAGATCTGGGTAATGGTCCTACTGGTGGTATCTTTGTTTCCAAACCTGTTCATTTGGAGGTGCTCAACTGGGGGACATGCTGCAAACCTGGCTCGGCTTCCCAGAGCTGGCTCACACCTTGGAGTTTGTCAAAAGATGTTGCTGGTGACTGGGCAGGACTAAAGATGTCTGGGAACATGTCTTAGTGTGTGATATCTGCACACAAAATAAAGAACCCTGAGCACGTCCTCAAGGGCTGCTTCAGCCTCTCCCCGTTCCTATTTGCTCTTGATCCCACATTTCTACGAACTTTGTCACTGGTTGCCCTGCTTCTCGGAATAATCAAGTAACTATGGTGGTTGTTGACCAATTCTCCAAGGCCTGCCTCTTTGTACCCCTTCCCAAACTACCATTAGCTTCAGAGATCGCTAAGCTCATTACAGCACATCTTCAGGATTCACTATTTTCCCCCAAGTCATCATCTCCAATCGTGGCCCCCAGTTGGCCTCCAGATTTTGGAAGACTTTTGAGGGCTCACTGGGGCCTCTGCAAGTTTGTTGTCTGGATTCCATCCATGTACCAATGGGCAAATGGAGTGGATCAACCAGGACCTAGAGAGAACACTCAGATGTATAGCCTTGCAGAATCCTACCACCTAAGTGACAACCTGACCTGGGCAGAGTCTGTGCAAGATACAATTCCGCATTCATCTATCCAGATGTTCCCTTTCGAATGCCAACTTGTGTACCATCCTCTGCTGTTCCTGGATAAAGTGGATATAAGGGTTCTTCTAGCAGACAAGCTGGTCCAGAGATATTGCCAGAAATGGGTTAAACTGAGAGTGACGTTGTTGGCCACTTCATGGCAACAACAAAGCCAAGCCAACCACCGGAGAAGATGGGGACCTGGACTTCTTCCCAGTCAACATGTCTGCCTCTCAACTAGAGTTCTCCCTATGCAGGTGAATACAAAAAATTGGCCCCTCATTACAAGGCAGTACCTCGTGAATTAGAAGGGATATGGCCCAGAAGAAAATGGACATTGTGGACACCACCTTGACAGAGGACTTTCACCAGCACTATTCTGATCACCCTGGGCCATTAGGAACTGGCTGTAGGAAGGCTGGGGTGTTCTGTCATGCACAGTGGCAGGCATCCAAGTTTTGGTGCTCCCATTCCCTGGAGTATGGTTTACTACTGCTGTCCCTTCAAGACTCAGACTGCCGTAATCCTTCATGGAAAGTAGGTACTTAAAGGCCTCATGCTGAGCATTCAGTGCTCGGTTGTCAGAGTTCCATTTATCGTACTACTGTTTGTGATTTTACCTTTGGACTTAGTTTGTGTCATCTTGTTTATTTCGAGTCTGAGTTAATTCTAGACTTCTAGAATTCTGACCTCGGGTTCATCACAATCCACAGCTCTCTAGCCTGGCCAATCTAGTTTTATTTTCTTTGAGATAATTATGACTGCATACCATTAGCATTAGAAATAAATTTGTAATGTGGGCTGCGGCAGATATATAATCTAAGGCCCACATTTAGCATCAAGGCTTTGAAATATCTCTGGACTACAAATGACAAGAGATGGAATGTTCCCTGGAGAGCTAAATTATGGTGGGGAACAATGGTTCACTCTTCCAGATATTTACAGTACATTTGGATGTAGTGCTTCCCCAAAAACTTGAGGTCAGACAGGGGAGAGATCCTGAAAGATGGTGGGATGAATGACCTACCAGTCAACAATGCAGGACGAGAAAATGACAGTGTACTCAGAAGATTACTGAGGAGCAGCAGCAGCATTTCAACGAGAAATCGGGACCAAGTAAACATCAAGGGTGGATAGTAGCATGGCAGCTGGCTCGATGTTATTACACCTCAGTGTGTTTTGGAGTTCAGGGTTTGTACGTTCTCCCCATTGACCATATGTGTTTCCTCCAGGTGCATTGGTTTTCTCCGATAGTCTAAACACGTACTAGTTAGTAGGCTAATTGGTCATTGTAAATTGTCCTGTGATTAGGCTGTACTAAATGGGTGGGTTTCTGAGCCATGTCGCTCTCTGGGCCGGAAAGACCTGTTCTTCACTGTATCTCTAAATAAATGAATCTCCAGCATCATCAGAGGAAAGAGCACAAGAGCAAAAAGAGAGCACAGCAAGTGATTTTCTCACTATGATCACATGGATGAGAATTCTGAGTGATAGTAGCAGGCAAAGAAGAGAATGGTATGAAGGCAGAGACAAAAAGAAAACTTATTTATTTAGCTATAGCACAATAACAGGTCTGTCCAGCCCAATGAGTCCACGTGGCAAAGTACACCCATGTAACCAATTAACCTGCTGCCCGTACACCTTCGGAGTATGAGAGGAAATCACAGCATCCCAAGGAAACCCACACAGTCACGAAAAGAATGCAGAAACTCCTTGCAGACAGCAGAGATGATTGAACCCTGGTTGCTGGCATTATCCTGCCACACCCAAAGTCCAAGGAGGGATAGATCAGATTGTCACAAGACACTTTGAAAAGAAAATGTTGTGCTTTAATAGCAAGCTGGAAACCTGATCTGAAGTATTCAAACAATCTGAAAGATTTAGGTACACATTTCATAGAATGTGACACACCTGTAAAGCACTGCAGCTGGGTTGGTAGAGGCAGGCACCCTCACAAGATTTAAAGAGTATCAGGACAAGCAGCTGAATTACTAAGATGCAGGTCAAGTGCGGATAAACAGAATCAGTGTAAAAGGGTATTTGATGGTCAGCATAAACACAGTGGACTGATGGGCCTTCTTTGGTTCTGTTAATCCTTATGACTATGATATTCATTGAGGAATGAAGGGTGAAGATGGATTGATGCTTTGCTTGAACATGCCAGCCAATGATGTCAGATTATTTTGAGGAAGCAGTGCTAACAGGTAGATTTGATGGTGGGCCAAGAGTAGACAGCTTAAGCTAAACTGGGGACCAGTAAGGGAAGCTAATCAGGAGTTTGGTAGGGCATGTGTAACACCTGTGTAGCACCGGTCTTATCACGTGTGACTAGTCGCTGCACTCTGAGAAAATGAAATAACACTAGGTGCCACTAGGCCATCAGAAGATTCCAGGTATCGGAAGGAGGCAGTAAATAGAAACCACACACTTTTGGAAATAAGGTTTTGTTTATAAGGAAAAAACAATATGTACAAAATATTTACATGAGCAAGAACAATTCAAAATTCAAACATTCAGTTTAGGTTCCAAATCTTAAATATCAGCAAAAACCAAATTCTTGTTTAATTAGAATCAGTGATATTTTTATTAAAATAATCTTTGTTACTCCAATTTCTCTAACTAATTAGATCTAGTGTTATTTGTTATTCCATATTTAAAAGTTTACAGACTAAATTTCCCCTTTTACATATCCCTAGTTAGTTAGAAAACCAAATATAATTCCTATTCTCAAGTATTATAGCTAACTTACATCACAACTCTTAAAGTAAATCTCATTCAGTAACTTATCCAAGTCTTTGCAAAAATAATCAGTTCTTGCAGAAAATCAAATTTAGATTCTTATACATCCAACAGTATTAAATCCTCTGTGTCATTACACATTTCATTCCCACACTGGTTTTTCGACTCTTGGGTGATTTGTCAGCATGTTTCTTGGTCCATTGGAATGAAATAGTTTATCATCTACTGAAAGTCAATTCACAAACTTGTACAAAACTTGACCAAATGCCTTGGTATGATTTTGCAGAGCTAAATCCTGACTACACGGTAGGGATTTTGGAAATTGGTCTCTGCCAATATTGTCTTGTTATAGCTGCTGTGTGTTACAGCTGTAACTTCAATAAATCTTTTATTGCTATTGTCTCTCCTTCAGGGGTTTCACCTTGAGGGTTTCAAGTTAGTAGGGTAAAGATAGTCACTACTGATTTCACTCTTAACAGTTCATGTCTTCAGCTTCTAATTGTCACTGTGTTTAGAAACATAGAAAGCGTACAGCACAATAGGGGCACCAGTAGTGAGGACCAAGAAGGTATGGAGAAGGGAAGCACAGGAGCACCTACAGGACTGCTTTGAATTGGTGGACTGGACTATATTCAAGGTTCCATCTTTGAATCTATATGAGTATGCTGCAGTTGTTACTGACTTCATTAAAACCTGTGTGGATGAGTGCGTGCATACAAAGACTTACTGTACATTCCCAAACCAAAAGCTGTGGATGAACCAAGTGGTACATAGTCTGCTGAAGGCTAGATCTCTGGCATTCAAGTCTGGCAACCCAGGCCTGTACCAGAGAACCAGGTATGACTTGTGGAGGGCTATTTCAAGGGCGAAGAGACAATTTTGAACGAGGTTGGAGGCGATATCAGATGCACAGCAACTCTGGCAGGGACTGCAAGACATTACTTCCTACAAAGCGAAACCCAATAGAATGAATGTCAGCGATGCTTCACTACCAGATGAACTCAACGCCTTCTATGCACACTTTGAAAGGGAGAATACAAGTACAGCTGTGAAAATCCCTGCTGCACCTGATGACCCTGTGATCTCTGTCTCAGAGGCCGATGTTAGACTGTCTTTAAAGGGAGTTAACCCTCGCAAGGCAGAAGGTCCTGATGGAGTACCTGGTAAGGCTCTGAAAACCTGTGCCAACCAACAAGAGGGAGTATTCAAGGACATTTTCAACCTCTCACTGCTATGGGCAGAAGTTCCCACTTGCTTCAAAAAGGCAACAATCATACCAGTGCCAAAGAAGAATAATGTGGGCTGCCGTAACGACTATCGCCCGGTAGCACTCACATCGACAGAGCACTCAATGAAATGTTTTGAGAGGTTGGTTATGACTAGACTGAACTCCTGCGTCAGCAAGGACCTGGACACATTGCAATTTGCCTATCGCCACAATCGGTTTACGGCAGACGCAATCTCCATGGCTCTTCACACGGCTTTAGACCACCTAGACAACACAAACGCCAGGATGCAGTTCATCGACTATAGCTCAGCATTTAATACCATCATTCCCACAATCCTGATTGAGAAGTTGCAGAACCTGGGCTCTGTACCTCCCTCTGTAATTGGATCCTCGACTTCCTAACCGGAAGACCACAGTCTGTGCGGATTGGTGATAACATCTCTTCTTCGCTGACGATCAACACTGGCGCACCTTGGGTGTGTGCTTAGCCCACCACTCTACTCTCTGTATACACATGACTGTGTGGCTAGGCATAGCTTAAACAAATTGGCTGACGATACAACCATTGTTGGTAGAATCTCAGGTGGTGACAAGAGGGCATACAGGAGTGAGATATGCCAACTAGTCACAACAACAGCCTGGCACGCAACATCAGTAAGAGGAAAGAGCTGATTGTAGACTTCAGGAAGGGTAAGATGGAGGAACACATACCAATCCCCATGGAGGGATCAGAAGTAGAGAGAGTGAGCAGCTTCAAGTTCCTGGGTGTCAAGATCTCTGAGGATCAAACCTGGTCCCAACATACTGATGTAGTTATAAAAAAGGCAAGACAGCAGCTATACTTTATTAGGAGTTTGAAGCAATTTGGCATGTCAACAAATATGCTCAAAAACTTCTATAGTTGCACCGTGGAGAGCATTCTGGCAGGCTGCATCACTGTCTGGTATGGAGGGGCTACTGCACAGGACCGAAAGAAGCTGCAGAAGGTTGTAAATCTACTCAGCTCCATCTTGGGTGCTAGCCTACAAAGTATCCAGAACACCTTTAGGAAGCAGTATCTCAGAAAGGCAGCATCCATTATTAAAGACCTCCAGCACCCAGGGCATGCCCTTTTCTCACTGTTACCATCAGGTAGGAGATATACAAGCCTGAAGGCACACACTCAGCAATTCAGGAACAGCTTCTTCCCCTCTGCCATCCGATTCCTTTGAAGCTTTGAAGCTTTGGACACTACCTCACTTTTTTAATATACAGTATTTCTGTTTTTGCACATTTTTAAATAATCTATTCAATATATTTAATTAATTTACTTGTTTATTTATTATGTCTTATTTTATGTATTATTTTTTCCCTCTCTGCTAGATTATGTATTGCATTGAACCGCTGCTGCTAAGTTAACAAATTTCACGTCACATGCCGATGAAAATAAACCTAATTCTGATTCTGAAAATTACCTAGGGTTACCTATAGCCCCCTATTTTTCTCAGCTCCATGTACCTATCCAGGAGTCTCTTAGAAGACCCTACTATGTCCGCCTCCACCACCGTCGCCAGCAGCCCATTCCACGCACTCACCATTCTCTGTGTAAAAAAAAACTTACCCCTGCCATCTACTCTCTACCTACTTCCAAGCACCTTAAAACTGTGCCCTCTCATGTTAGCCATTTCAGCCCTGGGAAAAAGCCTCTGACTATCCACACGATCAATGCCTCTCATCATCTTATACACCTCTATCAGGTCATCTCTCATCCTTTGTCGCTCCAAGGAGAAAAGGCCAAGTTCACTCAACCTATTCTCATAAGGCATGCTTCCCAATCCAGGCAACGTCCTTGTAAACCTCCTCTGCGCCCTTACTATGTTTTCCACATCCTTCCTGTAGTGAGGCGACTAGAACTGAGCACAGTACTTCAAGTGGGATCTGACCAGGGTCCTATATAGCTGCAACATTACCTCTCGGCTCTTAAATTCAATCCCATGGTTGATGATGGCCAATGTACCGTATGCCTTCTGAACCACAGAGTTAACCTGCATAGCAGCTTTAGGTGTCCTATGGACTCGGACCCCAAGATCCTTCTGATCCTCCACATTGCCAAGAGTCTTACCATTAATACTATATTCTGCCATCATATTTGACCTATCAGAATGAACCATCTCACACTTATCTAGGTTGAACTCCAACTACCACTTCTCAGCCCAGTTTTGCATCCTATCGATGTCCCGCTGTAACTTCTGACCCCCAATCTTTGAGTCATCATCAAATTTACTAACCCATCCCTCCACTGCCTCATCCAGGTCATTTATAAAAATCACAAATAGTAGAGGTCCCAGAACAGATCCCTGAGGCACACCACTGGTCACTGACCTCCATGCAGAATATGACCTATCTACAACTACTCTTTGCCTTCTGTCAGTAAGCCAGTTGTAGATCCACAAAGCAATGTCCCCTTGGAGCCCATGCTTCCTTACTTTCTCAATAAGCCTTGCATGGGGTGCCTTATCAAATGTCTTGCTGAAGCCCATATACACTACATCTACTGCTCTACCTTCATTAATGTGTTCAGTCACATCCTCAAAAAATTCAATCAGGCTCGTAAGGCATGACCTGCCTTTGACAAAGCTATGCTAACTATTCCTAATCATATTATACCTCTCCAAATATTCATAAATCCTGCCTCTCAGGATCTTTTCCATCAACCTACCAACCACTGAAGTAAGACTCACTGGTCTATAATTTCCTGGGCTATCTCTACTCCCTTTCGTGAATAATGGAACAACATCCGCCACCCTTCAATCCTCCGGAACCTCTCCCATCCCCATTGATGATACAAAGATCATTGCCAGAGGCTCAGCAATCTCCTCCCTAGCCTCCCACAGTAGCCTGGGGTACATCTCGTCCGGTCCTGGTGACTTATCCAACTTGATACTTTCCAAGAGCTCCAGCACATCCTCTTTCTTAATATCTATATGCTCGAGCTTTTCAGTCCACTGTAAGTTATCCCTACAATTGCCAAGATCCTTTTCCGTAGTTTCTCTCCTTGTCCGTCCTGTGTCCAGCCCGCCTCTCCCTCACATAGCGTTTTTCTTCAAATTATTTTTTTAAATTGGTAAACCTCGTGTTCATCCCGCCATAGGTAGAACTTTCTAACATTGCAGCTTTGGGTTTAATTAATGTGGGTTACATATGGCTGAGAACATACGAATTGGAATTCATAGATTAAATGAGCTCAGCTAAAACAAGACGCAAATTCATTGTTGTGTTTTGGTGGATAGCAGCTGGGGTGCAGGAGGGATATAGTGCGTCTTAATGCCGTTGTGGCAGCTATCAGACTGATAAGCTATGACCACAACTTCAAGCAGCAGAAAAACTGTAGTAGGAGCTTAAATGATGACTTCAACTGAATGTCAAAGAAGTCCTTGACTTTGCAGATGAGGACGGAGGAAATGGGAGAGAAATGTTAAAAACTACGGTTTGCAGTGAGGAAGTATGTTTCAGTTTCCCCAAACACACATTACTAAAGGACACTGGGTGGGTGCGATATGTCATCAAAATGCTAATGGGCTGTTGCCATCATCTCAATGTGACTTGACTTTAAAGAGAAGGAAACATCACGTTAGTTGCATAAACCGTTTCTTAGTCTCTATCTGAAATACAGAATTGGGTGTTGGGCATAAAATTTCCACAATGATATCGTGACCGTGACCTTGACCTTGACGTTACTACAAGAGTTTGGAAACGTATCTATCTCCCATCAAAGATGGGAGAGCTAACAATTTTGGGTCAATTGATATTTTTAAAAGCAGACTTTTCCTTAGATACCAAAGGATATGGATCAATGACATGTAAATGGAGATAAGGGATTAATCAACATGGTTAAAATAAACTATAAAAACACAATTCCATAAACGTTCAAGCTACACAAGTAAAGCAATTAGGATTCAATTGCTTTACATGCAAGAATACTTAGTTTTATCATGCCTATTGATAAATAATTATGGATAAAAATAGAGTTAAAGGTACCCTATAATTTTGGATTGAAGATGCACAATAGCCATGCCATACTGAAACTGGGGAACTGGTTAAACCTGTCTTGTGCATAGTTGTGTGCCACCCACTAAGACTTGCTCAGCAGCACAAATTCACCATGCCTGATCCTCTAATGATCAATCAGTGCCCTTGTAAAATATTTAATTACAGTTGCATTCTACTTCTAACTAATGTAAGGTTAACTTAACATTGCAGGCATATAACTGAGCTGTCAAATATGGGAATTGCAAACTAGCAAACATAAAATCAAACTGTTGTACATAAACCGTATAATTATAGTAGTTGAATACTTTCTGACCTCATGATAGTGATAAAAATACCACTAGTGATGGTGGAAAAATAGAACTATCATCAGAAAAACATCAGAGGGGTGATACCAGCCAGACATTGCCTTATGTGATAGGTAGGTTTCTTGGCCAGTGTTCTTGGCTTATTATATGAATTTTCTGCCCATTTTTGGGCACGCAATGGAAGCTTGCCAATCAGTGCAATTTTTTGAGATCCCTTCAAGAGCTGCTGGTTACCTCACTTTATGTTCCATTCCATCAAGACATCTAGACAGCACTTGCCCAGAGATGGGTCCACTTCTGACGGGCAAAGGAACAGCACAATGGTGATGAGTCAATATAGCTGCCTCATTTTTTTATTTATAGGCATATTGTTTCTAAGGCCCAAACGTCATATGGTCTAAACACAGACAAATAGGATTAACACAGATGGACAATACAGTCAGCATGGACGAGATGGAACGATGGCCCTGTTCCATTCTGTATGACTCAATGTTTTGAAAATTTAATCATTTACAGTATCTTGAAACACTTCCAGAATTTATTGTTCTCTCTTAATGAACAAGTTAAAAACCTCTTTCAGAATCTAATGATGGATGGAGCAGGTAGGGGGGGAAAAAAAGCAGGGGCAGTTAAACTCCATTCAGTGCCGTCTCCCCACTCACATCAGTTTGTCTGTTTTAGTGATTAATGAACACTATCCTCATGAGAATTGATGCCTGCAGAATGGCACTCTAATAAAGCCTTTTGTTAAAAAGTATGCAAGATAAAAAGTTATCCATTTTTCACTCAAAAAATCTCTGAATATCACAAGAAACAAATATGTTTGCTTATATGAAAACTTGAGGCTTGATTAAAACATAGCTAGAGATTACTTTATTAGACAGGAAAATAGTAGTATGCACAGAAAGTGATTAGGTCAACAGGTAATTATTATCCATTTTTTTTGGCTGACATCTCATTACAGTTAGGGTCAACTGTAATAAATAATAAGGAGATTTTAACGTTTCCCATGAACAAAGTGGATATATCAGGGTTTAATTGGAGAGGAAAAGAAGTGAAAACTGTCACAGATTTCATCAATATTGTTTTGTATGTGTGAAACTGGAATTAGGTCTGGTGGTGTATTAAAATTAGTGTCCAAGAGCCTCCTTGTACTGATTAGTAAACTGAAGCTGAGTGAACCCCTGTGCTCGGTTGCATGGGATTCATTCATAGAAACATAGAAACATAGAAACATAGAAAATAGGTGCAGGAGTAGGCCATTCGGCCCTTCGAGCCTGCACCGCCATTTATTATGATCATGGCTGATCATCCAACTCAGAACCCCGCCCCAGCCTTCCCTCCATACCCCCGATCCCCGTAGCCACAAGGGCCATATCTAACTCCCTCTTAAATATAGCCAATGAACTGGCCTCAACGGTTTCCTGTGGCAGAGCATTCCACAGATTCACCACTCTGTGTGTGAAGAAGTTTTTCCTAATCTCGGTCCTAAAAGGCTTCCCCTTTATCCTCAATCTGTGACCCCTTGTTCTGGACTTCCCCAACATCGGGAACAATCTTCCTGCATCTAGCCTGTCCAATCCCCTTAGGATTTTATACGTTTCAATCTGATCCCCCCCTCAATCTTCTAAATTCCAACGAGTACAAGCCCAGTTCATCCAGTCTTTCTTCATATGAAAGTCCTGCCATCCCAGGAATCAATCTGGTGAACCTTCTTTGTACTCCCTCTATGTCAAGGATGTCTTTCCTCAGATTAGGGGACCAAAACTGCACACAATACTCCAGGTGTGGTCTCACCAAGGCCTTGTACAACTGCAGTAGTACCTCCCTGCTCCTGTACTTGAATCCTCTCGCTATAAATGCCAGCATACAATTCGCCTTTTTCACCACCTGCTGTACCTGCATGCCCACTTTCAATGACTGGTGTATAATGACACCCAGGTCTCGTTGCACCTCCCCTTTTCCTAATCGGCCACCATTCAGATAATAATCTGTTTTCCTATTTTTGCCACCAAAGTGGATAACTTCACATTTATCCACATTAAATTGCATCTGCCATGAATTTGCCCACTCACCCAACCTATCCAAGTCACTCTGCATCCTCTTAGCATCCTCCTCACAGCTAACACTGCCACCCAGCTTCGTGTCATCCGCAAACTTGGAGATGCTGCATTTAATTCCCTCATCCAAGTCATTAATATATATTGTAAACAACTGGGGTCCCAGCACTGAGCCTTGTGGTACCCCACTAGTCACCGCCTGCCATTCTGAAAAGGTCCCGTTTATTCCCACTCTTTGCTTCCTGTCTGCTAACCAATTCTCCATCTGCATCAATACCTTACCCCCAATACCGTGTGCTTTAAGTTTGCACACTAATCTCCTGTGTGGGACCTTGTCAAAAGCCTTTTGAAAATCCAAATATACCACATCCACTGGTTCTCCCCTATCCACTCTACTAGTTACATCCTCAAAAAATTCTATGAGATTCGTCAGACATGATTTTCCTTTCACAAATCCATGCTGACTTTGTCCGATGATTTCACCGCTTTCCAAATGTGCTGTTATCGCATCTTTGATAACTGACTCCAGCAGTTTCCCCACCACCGACATTAGGCTAACCGGTCTATAATTCCCCGGTTTCTCTCTCCCTCCTTTTTTAAAAAGTGGGGTTACATTAGCCACCCTCCAATCCTCAGGAACTAGTCCAGAATCTAACGAGTTTTGAAAAATTATCACTAATGCATCCACTATTTCTTGCATACAACAAATACTGCATACAACAAATTCAACAATTTGACAAGTGTATGAAAATACCAGAATGGGTCATTTGGAAAGTTGTATGGATGTGTTGCACTTTGGCATGACCAACTAGGGTAGGTCTTACACAGTGGATGGTAGGGCACTGAGGAGTGTGGTAGAACAAACTGATCTGGGAATACAGGTCCATAATTCATTGAAAGTGGTGTCACAGGTAGATAAGGTTATAAAGAAAGCTTTTGGTACATTGTCATTTATAAATCAAAGTATTGAGTACGGGAGATGGGATGTTATGTAGAAGTCGTACAAGACTTTGGTGAGGCCTAACTTGGAGCATAGTGTGCAGTTTTGGTCACCTACCTGCAGGAAAGTTGTAAATAAGGTTGAAAGAGTACAGAGAAAAATTACAAGGATGTTGCCAGGTCTGGAGGACCTAAGTTTTAAGTAACGTTTGAAAAGGTCAGGACTTTATCCCTTAGAATGTAAAAGATTAAGAGGATATTTGACAAAGGCATACAAAATTATGAGGGGTATAGACAGGGTAAATGTAAGCAGGCTTTTTCCACTGAGGTTGGATGGAACTACAACCAGAATTCATGATAAAGGGTGAAAGGAGAAAGTTTATGGGAAACATGAGGGGAAACATCTTCACTCAGAGGGTCATGAGAGCGTGGAACGAGCTGCCAGCACAAGTGGTGCATGTGAGCTCAAAGTTTAAGAGAGGTTTGGATAAGTACATGGATAGTAGGGGTATGGATGCCTATGGTTCCAGTGCAGGTCAATGGGAGTAGGCAACTTAAAGGATTTGGCATGGAGTAGATGGGCCAAAGGGCCTGTTTTTTTGCTATATGACTCTAACACAAAACAACTTTCAGGCAGAATGTACGAATTTTGGACCTTGCATATTCCTGACTTCATAAAGATTTCACCTAATTAATAGCCATTTCTGTCATCACAAGTAACTTTTCTATAAAGAAAATAGAAAAAATGAAGGGTAGAGTGTGGAAATGAATGTGATTTATACTCAACTTTTCTTTACTATCCAAGGGAACCTAATTCATTTGAAGCAGCAAATTTCCAGAAGGATTGGGCTGACAAATAACCAAATGAGAGTTTAATAAAATGAAAACAGCCCTTTCTTAATAGAAAATCTGGTACAGAATAATTGGCTTGACAAAGAATTCTTCTTCTTGGTATTCCAACAGGGTTAGGGCAGATTGTTTCCACTCCAGCTGTGAAGCAGCTGATGAGGCCCAAACTCATTTCCTGTTATTAATAGATACTCAAATATTAAGCGCTTGCATTACTTAGAAGCCATTGTAAACTTCTGATCCCACTAAATAGCTAAAATTAATGGATTTGCTCAGGAAAAAATGAGTACACCATTAGTAACTAAAAGTAATTTCATTTCAATTAGGATACAGACAATAATGCCCCATTAAGGTCACAAGTACTACCTTCTTTACGTAAGTACTATTATTATTATTCATAATTTGCTTAGAATGATAACAGTGAGAACTCTGCACTCAGAGTTTGGCAAAGGATAAAAATCATCAGCCAAGTTTCCATATCTGATGACCCTTGCTAAGCACTGAAAGAGTGCTAGCATGCAAGGATGCCGTTATTTTGAACATCAAATACTTCACTGTCACTAGCAGGATGGTGGTTATGGATGAATGGAAACTATCACATAAAACAATTAGAGGAGTTTTTATGAGCTGTTAATTCAAAATCAAAGTTAAATTGAATTTATTGTCATATGCACAAGTCCATGTTATGCACAGGTGCAATGAAAAACTTGCATGCATGCAACAGTACCACAGGGACATTGCAGCATTTGTAAGAAAAAATGTAAATTAAACATAAATTATACACAGTTTTTACAAGAGAAAAAAAACACAATTTGAACAAAGTCTAACTCTGCTCCTATGTCAGGTGGTTTAAAAAAAATATAGTCCATATTAATATAAATTGATCAGAGTTGTCATAGTATTGTAAACTGTAGTGATTAGGGTTTTGCTATTGGTTCAAGAGTTTGAAGGGGAATAGATGTTTTTCAGCCTGGTGGTGTAGGACTTCAGTGCCCCATAACACCATTGTTCTTGTTTCCATTGAGAATGGATTCAAGGTAGAGCTCCAAGTTCTTATTTCAGTAGCCAGAGATCAGCCTTCCCTAATCATTTGAGTAATGTAAGCTAAACTTGGCTCTTTCCATAATCATTAGATGTTTTATAATTTGTATGAACTTTATATGTAAAACAACTTAGTATTGCTGTTTCCAATGCTTGGATGTAAAGCCATCCAATACCTTACCTTGTAATTTTTTAAAACAACTTTTATTATGTAGTAGATTGGTTGGAAAATTAAAATGCAAACAGAGGTCATGTCTTTGCTAGCAAATGCACATTGTAATTATGTGTAATCCAATTTATATAATCTTAATTACGTAAGTAACTCAGTGTAGGACAAATTACAATGCAGAAGATAATCATTTATTTATAGAGTGATCAGAGCTAAAGATATTCTGTAGCATTTCTGAATCAGTTTTACTTTATACATATATTACCTTCTTTATGCAGATTCTTGGTTGTAAATAATTATTTTTGATTTTGATATCTTTAAGGTATTGTTAATTTTGTAAAACAATGGAATACTTTACAACATTGTTGCTTCAGACAATTTTTTAAAATATATATTTGCCAGTTGTCCTTCTGAAGATAACAGAGCAAATTTTGCCTTCCTATGTTTGGTTCAGGTGTTTGGAGCAGAAATAATTTGTGTAGTCTCATCGTGGCTACACCCAGCGTTTGCATCCTAGCAAATGGTTTTACTAGCTAGCTTCTTCTGCTCTTCATACTGCTTCAGAATCATCCTCAAATGCAAAGATAAACCCAACTACTTTTCTACAGTACAAACCATCTTTCCTTTCATAACAAATAAGCAAAGCTCCTGGTCTTCATTGTCCACAAGACTCAGACCTTTTAATGGCCTGTGTCCAGTACTTCCCTTCCATTCCCTAGGCAACTGGGATAAATTATAATGTTTCCCCTTGGCCTGTCCGAACTTAGACCTTTCCACGCATTGCATCTTTTCTCCTACTTTTCAAAGTAACCTTAAATCTCTAATCAAACTTTTAATCCAAAAGCAGTATCATTACCATCAACAAAGCTTGTCCTTTTATCCCCTTTTCTCAATGTCCAGTGTAAAACAATGATTTACTTCAAAATACTGCATTCACTGTTAACAATGCAGTCTCCTCTACTGTGGGGAAGCCAAACATGTACATTTTGAATGACCACACTGTACAAATCAATCTACAGGCATGAGCTCAATTTTCTGTTCAACATACTACTATAAAGTTAATTATCCATTATATTCTCACTCCCACTTCTGTGTCCTCTGCCTCCTTCACTTGTGAAGCTCAATATGAGCTCAAGAAACAGCAACTTGTCTTTTGACTGAGCACATTACAACCTTCTGGTATGTATGATTCCTGTATAAGATCAATCTCACTTTTACAACACACAAGTCAAAGTTTATTCAATATATGTACACTGTTATTTATTTATTTATCTATCTATTTATTTATTTTGCCTTCTATATTATGTATTGGATTGAACTGCTGCTGCTGTTAACATATTTCATGTCACATGCCGCTGATAATAAACTTGTTTCTGGTAGTTTATTGTCGCATGACCAAGAGCATGTATGCACAGATGCAAGGGCAAACTTACTTGCAGCACCATCACAGGTACATAACATCATGTAAGCAACATTCATAATAAAAAAAAACATAAATAATACGGAAATTTTTACAAGGAAGAACACAACTGGAAAAAATAGTGCCAAGTGATCAAAGTATTCATAGTCGCAAACATGAGGAAATCTGCAGATGCTGGAAATTCGTGTAGCTCAAAGTATTCATAGTTTTTCTGTGCCGCCAGGTTCAGGAACAGTTATCATCTCTTAACCATCAGCACTTGAAACAAAGGGGATAACTTCACATGCCCCATCTTTGAACTGTACCCACAACCTATGGATTCACTTTCACGGACTCTTCATCTCATGCACATTATATCTATTGCTTATTTATTATTGTTTCTATTTGTCCTTGCACAGTTTGGTGTTTTCTGCACTCTGGTTGAACACCCTAGGTCTTTCATTGATCCTTTTATGGTTATTATTCTATAGATTTACTGAATATGTCCATAAGAAAATGAATCTCAGGGTTGTATATGGTGACATATATGTACTTTGATAACAAATTTACTTTGAACTTTTCAACTTTGTTTCTATGCTGAGGTACTGATTAGAGTTGTGAAGGCTAGTTAAAGAAGTGAACAGCTGAGGAATGTAGCTCTTCTTCAACACAGCCATGTGTGGACTTGAGGCTTCCGCACCTCCTGCCAAAAGGAATGGATTAAGTTTCAGAAGGAAAAAGGCTGAGGCAAGGGTGGCGTCAGGCATTGTTATGGAAGTGGATCTCGGATATCTTAGTGATGATGCTGATATGGAGAATGAATCTCACCTCAGGGTTACAACTGATACCAACACTGTGAATGGCCTTATTACACTTCAAGTAAGTTATGCTTAGGACTTCAAACAATGGTTTGAAAAAATACTTGGCTCCTCTGATGTTGGGGCAGTAAAAAGTTCTCTCACAACTTCGTTGTTTTGGATTTAAAGTTCATTGGGAGTCAAGTTTGTTGCATTATGCACAGGAACATCACAGGGATACTGCATCATACAAGCATACAAGCAGTATTCACAAGTATTCAGTCTGACCTGCGTGAAGTCTGCACATCCCTCTGTGATCACATGGGCTTTCTCTGGTGCTTTCGTTTTGCCACACATCAAAAACGCATGGATTAGTTGATTAACTGGCCACTGCAACTTGCCCTTAATGTAGTAGTAGTAGTAGTAACAGAAACCAAGAAGAGCTGATATGAATATGTAAAAAGAAATGTACTTTATGGTTGGCATGAACTTAGTGGTGGAAAGGCCTGTCTTCATACACTAGGAATGACTCAGTGACGATAAGGGTCAAAACAGGCTCTACTGGGTACAACCAGGGATAACATTGTTTCTGTGGAATTTGTACTTTCCGACATTGCTATGAGCCAGCATACAGATTAGCAAAAGGAAAAGCCCAAAAATTGATCCTTGAGATAAGGTACATGCCATGGAAGAGAAGCTAATGTTGTTGACTTTTTTTGCCTGCAACAGTAGATTGCAATCGAACCAGGTCAGTGCACTGGCCATTGACAAGTGGGAATGGGAGCAAGGCATAGGGACAGATTACATGCTCAACCCAGTCACAGGCTTCCAGTAAATTGAAAAGGATGAAGATGAATTGATCACCTCTATCACAATCATATATGATATAAGCAGCTTTGACAGAAAGTTTTGTTGTCATGTGTGCACAGAAATCTGACTGGAAAAATTCTAGTGAATTTCAACATAACTTAGGTAGAAGGATAAATTGCTACAACGTATTTGAGAACTTTGGAGAGGAAAGTGAGATTGGAACTGATGATGGAGACTTAAGAGCCAAAGTTTGGAATTTTAGTGACAAAGAGAGTGCAGAATCTGGAATTTGAAACTACAAATGACACCTTGGCTCAAAATATCTATTTATGCCTTTTGCCTCCATAGATGCTATTTGACCCTTGAGTTTTTCAAATATTCTGTTTTATGTTTTAGATTTCTGGAAGAGAATGACAATGGCAGGTTTGAAGAAGAGTATGTGTTTATAAACTGCAAAGAAAATGGAACAGTATGTGGGCTCAAACATGTTGAGGCGAGAATTGACTTACCGGGCATCTGTAGACTCACTAATTCATTCAATAAACATTATGGGGAAATCTACTTTTCAGTCTTGAAACTTCAGCCAAGAATGGTTAACAATTTTGGTAAAGTGGTCAGTGTTTTTTTTCAGGATTATGATCAAATTCAGTATGTTTTTTGCCAAAAACACATAGCAGGTCCTGTAATCATTCATGATTTTAAGTAACAAGGTGATTTCACTTTGTTTATCAATTCTCAGAGGGAGTTTGAAAGAATTACCTATATCCTTAAATTGATCCTGAATCTTTTAATATAATTTCAGTTTTTCTGACCTTTGTTATTGAATTGTTGTAATTACTTTGATTCAAGCAACTTTCTTTAATTGTCATCTGTTTCAATGCTTCCAATGATAGCTTTGAGGTGCAAGTTCTATCATTTTTATGTCTAGACACATTAAGTTGAGGAATAATCTCTTAGGTACCTCTGTTCTTGCCCTGATATCATGATACAACATTTTTGTCTTTGATCTCATTTTTATTTATCTTTTTTAGAGTTATTCCCTGCAGTAAAACAGTTAATCCCTACTGCTGATTTTTATTGCTGTAACTACAATGTTTCCGATGGAAACCATATACTTTATTATTTGTGAGAGAAGAGGAAGCGAAAACCCACTACTCAGCTGTATTCTGAACATAGTATTGATTTTCACATTCAATATTTATTTTGTGAAGCCTACCTGCACTCACAATTCCCAACAATCAATTAAAAACTTGGAAATACCTGTATAATAACGAAATGACCTTTCTAATGACTGATCTAGAAAGCATTACATGTACTAAATGTCAGGCAGATTATTTGATAGTCATCATTTCCAAAAGCGAACAGCAAGAATCTAATAAAACTGA
This sequence comes from Mobula hypostoma, assembly GCF_963921235.1. NCBI lineage: Eukaryota > Metazoa > Chordata > Chondrichthyes > Myliobatiformes > Myliobatidae > Mobula > Mobula hypostoma. Next base: position 62,436,380 of record NC_086103.1, on the reverse strand, counting down.
ATTTTTTGCATCAAATAGTTGTTACGTAAAAAGTAGGGCTGCTGCCTCACAGGCTGGGTGATCCTGGTTCAATGCTGACCTCAGGCTCAGGAAGTGTGGAGACTGTATAGTCTTCCTGTGATCATGTGTATTTCTTTTAGGTGTTCTGGTATACTTTTACTTCCCACATTCTGAAAACACTTTTATCAGACACCGTAAAAAAAAAGCCTCTAGTGTGTAAATTGACTGGTAGAATCTGGGGAGAGCTGATAGAAATATGGGGGATATAAAATGAGTTTGGATAGGATTAGTGTAAATGGGTGCTTGATAGTTGGTGTGGACTCACTAGCTAAAGGTCAATTTACTCTGCTGTCTCTCTTTGACTGGATATATACTGTGTGCTTGAAATTGAATCATTGTGTCTTAACAATGCTCATCATAAAATCAGATAAAAAATAAAGATTATTTCTTTTTGGAAAGAGATGAATCTAATTGAACAGCATAGGCATGACGAACTGAATGATTTTGTTCTCTATTGTATCATTTTATGATGTCATGGCTTGCACCACCCTACCCTCCACACCCACATCCACACACACACACACACACACACAAATTTTTTTTTCAGAGTTTGGTTCCCCAGCAATTTTTGAATCCCATATGTGCACGGAGTTCAGTAGTCAGTAGCTCTGATTATTATTTTTCTGAAAGATCTCATCAATGACCAAATTCATTGAACTGCACTGTGATTTGATCTCACAGCCTGTGTTATGAGCCCAAGATTATAATCATTACAGAATCCTTACAAACGCTTCATGCTTTACTTCTATCAGCATTATATTTTCTGCACTGATAGTTTTGATGCAGATGGAATTCCCATGGTTACTGTACACATGAATGAAAAATATTTCACCATCAATCTCTCCCACAGAGCACATAAACATAGATATTTATGTATGTGTTAAATTTTCATATTTGGAGAAATATATTGTACTTTGACAAAACTATAAATGTATAACATAAAACAGTATATCAGATGATACGATAGTGCAGAGTTTTAACACAGTGCACTATCATATCATCAGTTCTGCAACACTTGATGCTTGTGCTGCTGAGGAATATGAATAAATGGATAACTTTATATACGTTACATAAATTGTTACAGTACAAAAGGAAATTATTAAATCCACTGTCACTCGGTTGCATTGCTGATAAAGTTGTCCATTCATTCTTATTCCCACACTGCTTAACATTGCAATATATTGCATTAGTTTTCATTTAGAGCATAAAATCTTGCTTCCCATAAACTTTCCATCAGGTTAAACACAACATGTTGCTGTCCATAAAACATTCAAGAAGCCCAGCTTTTGCAACAAAGCATCTTGAACCTAAAGAATTTGGCAAAGCTATTGTGCATCTCCTTAACATTCGCAAGAATGACAAGTTCTTCATTAGCAATGCATAGTTGGAATAGTAAGTTCCATGCCAATCCAATTACAGAAAATTAAATAATGAAAGACGAACATTGAGGAAGGCTAAGAGAAATAAACAAAATATTTCTCAAACTCTCCAGCAAAATATTCGCAAACTGAAGGAATAAGAATCCACTCAATATCAAAGAGATAGCTGGTCAGCAGTTAATCCTAGTCATGTTATAAAGTGTGTACTTGGACTACAATAAACAAACATTAACATTTTTGATTCATCTTGTTTATCTGGGATAAGTACAAGAATATTTGACCATTCAAAATGTTTGATTGTAAGTTGTTGGTGGAATACTGTTCCCTAACCATCGAGAGAGCAGATGATTTCAGAAGCTATACTATGGACTTCTGTTATTAACAGCATATGGATCTAAGGAAGTTGCTATCCAATTTGCACACAATGCCCAGCGTTGTTAACTTCTACTATTTGGAAAAACAATTCCAACCCATTCAGTTTTCTGTTTCAACCATGATGTCTGAAGACTTTTCATAAAAATAACTCAAAAGAGAGAAATTGAAGATAACATTTTCTTATCTTCCAGCACTGAACGCAATTCCCACGGTATTCAGTCCCAGGCAACAAAATTACTTTAACATTTCATAGTCATCTACAGTGGTTTAAAACCAGAACAAGATGTATAAAACAGTCAACAACAAAATGCATAGAGTGAAAAGATCATCGTTGGGCCCTAGTATTACAGACAAGTTGGTTATATCATCTCCGGAAAGTTATATGTATGGTGCAGAGCTGAGCAAAACTGGCAGCAATGAACAGCCACATTCAAAGTATTAAAGACTGAAATCTCTTCATATACCCAGGCTTCAGGTATGTTCATTTACAACAGACATGCATTTAAGGCTTCAAGGTTTGAATTGTTTTACAAGTGGGATAATTGTTTCCATGTCTAATTGTGATCCATTAAAAAGTCAATTATTTTCACAATAATCTTTCATCCTCATTTTCAAATCTGTCCACTGTCTCTTCCCCTCACTTCCTCTGTAATTTTCTAACCCTGTAACCCATTATGGACTCTGAATACTTCTACATTAGGCTTGTTGAAGATACTCGCGTTCTTTAGTCCCTTTAGTTAGCAGCCAAGCCTTTATCTGTAAAACATCTGGGCTCTGGAATTAAACTTCCCTAACTTCCTTTAAAGTGCTTCTTGAAACTTACTCTACATAAGCTGTTAGACATCTGTATGAACTCTAAGTGGCCCAGTGACAATTTTTGTCTGTTAATATTGATGTCTAACAGTTTACATCTTTACAGCTTTCATTGCAAAATAGATTCATTTTTACCCACCAGCATTTAACATATGCTGTGCTCAAGATTCAGTGGCTCCACGTAATGGATGTAAATGAACAAAAGTGAATGCAACTGCCTGCTAATCTTTGCACATTGACAACAAGGGACCAAAGAGGTTGACCTTTTTAAAAAAATTCCTGCCTGATCTGTCTTGATGACGTTTCACAGCACTAAATGATTGTAAAATGTTAAGAGATCACCGTCTCTTGGTAACAAGAATCATTGCTACTTAAGCCAGGAAGGCAGGTCTTGTGAAACAAGTTGGTCAGCTTGCCTTTGCGTTGTTTGTTTTTCAATTATAACCTGTACAGTGCATTTTACTGTCCAATTTTAACATGTTTTTACTCTCTTTTTAAAGAATCATAAGACAGAGTTGTTTCAAGGTTAAACAGCACACTACAAACATTCAAGAATAAAATGAATTCCATTTATAATGTCAGTAAAGGTCATGTTTACAGCCAATTCTATCATTTCCAATCCTGTTTGGTGACAAGTTTTCCAACTATCAGTTCAATTCATGGTCACTTGAAGTTAGGTATTTACATACTAAGTTGTTAGTGAAATTACTTATGGAAAGGTCAAATGAAACCTTCATTTTATGGCTTTTCATTTTGTTCTAAACAGAATGGCTCTTAAGGGAACACCAGATACAATACTTAAGAAAAATGGAAGAGCAATCAGCCAGAAGTAAAGGGATCACTCAATCTCATGTAAAATCAGAAGTATCACTGTCATCACCAATCTGACTGGAAACACAAGTTGAGCTAATTATCCACCCAATGCCTGGAATGAAAAATGCGAATCTGCTGCTGCAAGTTATTATCAAATTTCATTTCACTTAAGCAAAAAAGTAACAAGAGCAAGGATTGGGCAATGGAGAAGGTCGAAATACACATCCATTTAAATCTGTGCTTATTTGATCCCAGTTCTGTACTGATTTCTGACTAATTTCATTTAGAGTCTTTGTTTATACAGTTTGCCCAGAAATTCACTGAATTCTGATCAAAGTTCACCATGCTTTCCACAACCATGAATGCTTTGAGCATGACTAGGAGGGTTGGAATTTCAATGTATATATGCTAGCCGTTCTTGGAAAAGCCAAACAGGATATGACCCTATTTTCTCCATTCATGATTCCACAGAGCAAACGCAAAATGCAGGAGGGACACACAGCAGGTCATGTAGCATCCATGGAAAGCAGTAAACACTCGCCGTTTCGGGCCGAGACTCTTTAACAGGATTGGAAAAAAAATAAGAAGTCAGATTAAGAAGATGGAGGAGTGCAGGAAGAAGTACAAGGTGGTCAGTGATAGGTGAAACCGGGAGCAGAGGAGGGGAGTGAAGTAAAGAGCTGGGAAGTTGATTGGTGAAAGAGATAAAGGGCTGGAGGAGGGGGAAATCTGTTGGATAGGGTAGAAGATCATGGAGGAAAGGGAAGGAGGAGGAGCACCAGAGGGTGGTAATGGGCAGATAAGGAAAAAGTCGAGAGAGAGAAACAGGAATAGGAAATGGTGAAGGGGGAGGGGCAATCACAGAAAGTTTGAGAAATCAATGTTCATGTCGTCAGGTTGGAGGCTACATAGCTGGAATATAAGGTGTTGCTTCTCTAATCTGAGTGTCGCCTCATCATAGCAGTAGAGGAAGCCATGGACTGACATGTGAGAATGGGAATGGGAAGTGGAAATGAAATGGGTGGCTACAGTGAGATCCTGCTTTTTCTGGCAGACGTAGCAGTCTCCCAATCTACGTCGGGTCTCACAAAAACTGAGGAATTTATCTGGAGCTTAGTTCTTCAAATGAAATACTTACATACTGTAAGTGTCTAGGAATGTGTTCATTCAAATATATAATTCAACATTTATAGTACCCAGTTTTATATCCAGAAATCATGGGAAAACAGCTATAAATTTGAAGTTAGTGACATGGTCTGGTCCATGAAGTCCGCATTCTGGTTCACGGTCCGGTCCAGCGACCCTTGCTCCAGGTTTTCCTGTCTACCCTGTTTCTGTTCCTGTTGAGCACTAACTGAGGCAGCCGATTCTCGTTGGGGCTGCATAAATACCTCCAGAGACCAGGGCGCGGCTGCTGGAATGTTCTTGTCCTTTCTCCTTGTTTCCTTCCCCTGCCTTCTCATTCCTTGCCTGAAGCCTTGCCTTGTCTTGCCGGTAACTCTCGCCTCGCCTTGCCTGAAGTTCTTGTCTCGCCTTGCATTGTCTGAAGCCTTGGCTAGTCTTGTCGGTAACTCTCGCCTCGCCTCGCCTAAAGTCTTGTCTTGGAGCCACCTGGTACCTAGCTCCCTTTCTGTCCCTTGCCTCTGCTGGGTAAGCCAGGCCATATTGCCGTTACCCTGCGGTTGGTTCTGTCCCTTCCTGTCCCTTGTCCCCGTCGGGTGGAGTACCACACCCTGCCCAGGAATACCGTGCCCTGCTCAGGAGTACCGTGCCCTGCCCAGGAGGAGCTTCAAGACCCCTAGCCTCGAGCCGCGCCCCAAGGCAAGCTTCAAGGCCCCAAGCCTCAAGTCTCTAGCCAAGTCTCGCCTCAAGTCTTCAGCCTCCAGCCTCACCTCAAGTCTCTAGCCTCCAGCTTTGCCTCAGGTCTCCAGCCTCCAGCCTCCAGCCTCACCTCAAGCCTCAAGCCTGAAGACTCCAGCCTCATCCTGCCTGCCAGCCAAGTCATGTCCTTGCCTAGTTCTGGGGTCTGAGCCAGAGGCGAGACCTAGGTTCTAGGTCCTTGTCCAGTCTCTGGCTCGGAGTCCAAGCCTGGGCTCCTAGCTCTCTTGTCCAGTCCTGTTCGGGTTCCCGGTTTTCATGTCCATGTCCTAGCCCTCACACTGTATCCTAGTCCTGTCCCTAGTACCTCAGTGTCTGTGTCTTGCACTTGGGTCCGTTCCCAGCCACCTCGGTATGACAGTTACCTGAGAAAGTTATTGCCTTGAATCCATCTCTGCATAAAGGAAATGTAGAGATCACGATACCATGAAGTAGATTTGTTTTATTTATTAGTTCATGACAAATGGCCATCAGGGGCAAGGCTAGTACTTGTTAACAATGAGAAGCTGGCACTGAGCTCCTGTTTTGAACAACTGCATGATATTTAGCAAATTTAGGATAAAACATAATCAGCAATAAGAAAGCTCAAGATAAAATTGGATATTTGATTTAGTGTGCATTCTGAGTACTGCTATAGTTTGCTGTTAATAGAACACAACAACTGAAATACAATCAGGATTGCAGTGCAGGTGCCCTGTGCTGGAAATTATACTGGCTGTGACGTGATTCTGATAATTTTGTCTTGACAAGCATACTTTTTTTGTAATTTGGTACATTTGTGCAACTTTATAGAAGATAATCATATTTCTGTTTTCATTCAAACATATTTCTTGCATTTATAGTGGCAAATTATAAACAGTTAAACATGGGTTCCAGATTCTACCTGTGACCAGCATGATTTAAAACCACAGAGTGACTTTAGACTATGTTCAACTATTTATTACTTTCAAATGATAAGTACTAGTCATTTTCATAATGAATTAGACATCTGTTGATAACAAACAAAATCAGTTATGCCCAACAAAAAAAAAAGCAATCTGAAGAGTTTACTCATCAGTTGAATCTCATCATGTGGACTCGGACACGAGGATAGTTTTGTGCACAGTGCACACACTAAATCTTGAACCGACACCAAAGATTTCATTAAACTCAACAGTAAGTGGTCTGGGATGTATCTCATTTTGTTAGTGTTCCTTGATTTTGTTTGCGCAGGTATGGTTGATTCCACAGGGATTGCAATGATAGTGTAGAAGCTACCCCAATGTTTCTGTCTATACCATGTTATTTTATAATTATAAATTATGCTGAAATTGTACTTTATTTCTGCAATATTTTCGCTGTTTTGCTTTAACTAAATGTGGAATTAGGCATTAGCATTGCCAGACAATAAGGAGTTGGAGAGCATGGCAGTAAACCAAGAAGAAATCTTAAGAAATTTACACCTGGTGCAATTGCATCTTCTCTCAAATTCTACCAGTGGTAGTCATCACCACTCAGTAGCTGAATAAAAAAAAAGTCAAAATAAAGCAAAGCTCTTTCTTTTCTGTTTACTTCACTTCAATTAATCAGTATTCCTTGTTAACAGTGCTTAAAATGGTATAGTTTAATAAATGGTTAAGTGAAAAAAGTTATTAACAGTGATTAAGATGTGAAAATGATAGATCTATACAGAAAGCAATTTCTCTTAACTTTTCACTTCTTAGCTTCAAATGTAATTTCAAATGAATGTGGCTTCCCTCTTGTTCCCCAAATAAAGAAAAAAAGTTTTTCTATATTCATAGAAATCCTTTGAAGTTTTAGACATATCTACTAAATTGAATTCTAGCTTCTTTGTTTCAATTATCTCCCCATTCCTCATGAGCATATTTTCTCATCCAAGTATCAACCACCTGAATCTACTCCCTTCTCTCTTAAAGGCTCTGATATACATTCCATAATTGAGTGCTTGTCCCGTTTCTGAATATTGGATATCCTTTTAAATGATCAAATACACAAGGATAAGTTTTCATTCTGATTTCTGTGGTGCATATAATGTATGTTATTAGTAAAATAATGAAATACTGAGTGAAACTAAATACAACAGTATCTCTTGAAACTTGCTGTCTATAGATATGTTTATAGATTTGTATTGCAATATGCAACCAGATGCAAATTCTGTTGTGAAAATAATGGCTTTGGTTTTCTGTCCTTAACGAACTAGTTTGAGTGGTGTTTAGGAAATACATCAAGTACTCTGAAAGAAATAAAGAACACATGGCACGACTCTTTGGTGCTATCGTGGAAGGGACAGAAAAGGCCCTCTGGACAGTGTGTCTCAAATGGAAACATCTGATATTCAATGACTGCTTTCTCTTAGTACTTTTGGTTGTGTATGTGGCAACTGTATTGAGCCATATAGGTGCAGCTGTCAATGGTTGGCATACTTTAAATACATTTGCTGCCAAAAGTATTTTTTATTTGCCATTGTGACCCACTAAATGCCACATCATGACAGCTTATGGGTAACTTAAAATAAATTTCCTGCTTTTCTATATCCATGCCCAACAAACTTTGTTAAACTTTGACTAAACCAATTGCATTTACTATATGTTTTTGACAGGGTGCCAAGAGGGAGAAGTATGGGTGATGGATTAAGAGGGTAGGGTGAACATGAACCATATTGTGTGGGTGGAAAGAAGAAGCAGAGAAAGATTTCAGAGCGATGACGAGAAGTAAAATGTTGCAGGTAATCTAAATATAAATTGTGAGGTCCTGGGGACACGAATGAGATCACGATCTGACATGTACTGACCTTCTGTTAGAAGTTCTTGGAAGCTCTATAGGGAAGGGCTGTTCAGGTTGTTTAACTTCAAGTCCATGCCACAGGTGGAGCAAGAGGTGTTTGGGTGGGCTGTGGGGTGACAAGGATTGGGCGCAGGTGTAATATAGTTTTGAAGGTGATGTGCTCCGTTGACCACATAAAGTGAGATTTAGCTGCAATCCCAACAACTTGATTTCAGGCACAAGAGATTCTGAAGTTGTTGGAGATGGACTACAGATTCTCAATACCATTCTCAATGCTCCTTTTCCACTTTGAACACTATAGTCTGGAATTCTGATGAACTTATAGGGATATTATTTATTTTCATAGTGAATTTTAAAATATCCATGAATAATTTTCTCTTGAAACCTGATTTGTCCTTTCTATAATAGAGCTTAGAGTGTCTGTTTTGGGCTTCTGCAGTTGGGGTGGGAATGATGTTACCCTTCCATCTAACCACTGGAGTTGGCTGAGTATAGTTATGACATCTGTGTTGGTAATATCGCCTGGGAGAGGATGCTGATATTGGTCACTTATCCTTCCAGTGTACTTGAAAGATTTTGCAAAGACATTATTGATGTCATCTCTCCAGTTCCTTGTGTGGCCTGCTGTAGACAGCCCATATCTCAGTGTACAGGAGAACAGACATTACATTATCCAGTAGATTATGAGCATTGTGCCTGTCTGATGTCTTACACTCTTCTCAAATAGCCAAAGATTTGTTGGTGCACTGAAAGAAGTCAGCAAATTTAATCAGAAAGTTCTGTCATCTTTGAGATATGGCTTCCATGATAATGGGAGGCTGTCCACGATTTCCATCATGTTGTTGGGGAGGGTGAACTGTAGCATTGTGTACCCTAAACTGCTGTGTAGAGTACTATTCTTTCGCATTAGTTATCTGGAAGACCCATTCTCTCATATTCTTTAGTGGACAAATGGGTGATGATTAGGAGCTTGGTCTTGGGGCATACGTGTACATACTCTGTGTATGTTGCATATTAATGACTAATGCTGAGGGGAATATGGTTCTGATTTGGAGGTGATAAAGGCTGATAGTTTTCCTCTGGACCTGTATAGCTGCTCAACTCCAGAAGGGAGCTTTTTGGAGGCTGGTACATCAGTGCGTCAAGGAAGATATAGAAATGTTGGAGCCATTATTCAGCCTTGCTTGACACTGCTCTGCACTAAGATTCTGCTCTGAACCCGCAGGTTAGGATCTGAGCTTGTATGCAATCATGAAGCAACATATGAGAGGGAGATGATTATTTTGCAGGCAGCAAAATTTGAAAAAGCTGCTCCATAGCCCCTCTCAATAACATAGTTGAAGATCTTGTGCAAAGTTAGAAAAAGCTATTGGTTGTTGCAGCTCCCTACATTCCCCTTGGAGTTGATGCTCTGTGAGAATCATGTCCCTGTGGCTCTAGATGATTGGAATTCACACTGTGGTTCAGGGAGAAGTTCTTAAGCTACTGGGAGGAGATAGTTGAGGAGGACTCTGACATGAATGACTCTCCTCATGCAGATAACATGTACTTGCTGAAATCAGATTTCTCTCTAGTATCTGAAAACGGTTACCATAATGATTTCTCTAATATCTACTGACATATTCACACCACAATTACAGGGGAGTTGCTGTGCATCATACTGTCATGGGTGGGGTAATGCAGACTCATTGCGTTTTCCCATTCAGAGATGATATGTGTTAGCTATGCAGCAATTAAGTTTTATAATTATATTTGATGAAACGGAGTGTTGATTATGATAAAGCCATGTTCCAGCCATTTTGGCAGGAAGAGTTGGCTCCCTCTACTTGATTCTTTCTAATCATATTTCTTGAAACAAGAACTTCTCCCTTGAAGTCACATTTTGCTCGAACTGAATCAAATCAGATTCCTCAACTTCCTTCAGCAGATTCCATTTAAATACTGAATACACTTGAAGGGGATGATGGCCTCTCATACTGTACGCCAGGAATAATCTGCCCTCACTCATCCCTATTTTAAACCCAGGGAAGATTTCAAGACATTAACGCTGTCCAGCGCAGAGCAGAACTGCAGGGGCACTAGTAACAAGGTGGTCACACCTTGCTCAAAGGAAAATGAGCATTAGTCAGCTATTGTAAAAGGTTAGTTAATAGCATAACTAAATTAGTTTTAACGTAGGTAACTAACTATTGCAATTTCAAATGCGCAGCGACTATTTCCAATCTTGACAGAAGCATAAATATTGAATATACCTCAGTGGGAATTTTAAACAGTTGAAAGAAAACACACTTTAGCTGCGAATAATTTGAAAGGGAGGCAACTGAAAAATGTGGAAATGGTTCTCACTGGCACGCACACAAAAAAAGCACTTCAACCTGAGCCCTGGCAGGTCTGTACAATCTCGATGAGTCCTGTCCGTTCAATGGTATGTCGACTCCCAGCAACACATTTATTCAAGCACAGTGCCTTAAGACAATAAGAATCTAACACAACGCGACATTAATTTATCAACATGCAAGCAAATGCTCAAGGAAGAATGCAGCTGAGATGAGTGCTTTTAAAATCTATTTCAAGATCACTATGTATTCTTTGTTGAAGTCTGCAAGTCATCAGATCAGGGATATTCCACCTGACTGCGAGACTGGAGAATGGCCGTGGAACAGGGCAGAAAGCCAGACTTACCGCTCGTGTTCATAACGCAAACCTCCTTCACCCTCCTCCGCACCGAGATCACCAGTCACCTTACAAGTGTCAGGTCCCTGACGCTGACAGTCTCGGTGCTAGACGATAGATAATAGTTCCCTCTGTGATTTTATCATTTGTTTAAGGTGATAATCGTTCGAGCACCCGATTTCTCTCCCAGCTCCAATTTCTGGCTGTCAAGAGCCAACGGGATCTTTCTCTGTACAGTAGGGTGATGGACAAGGTCAAAGACTTGAAATAACCACACTGGGCTGGGCGTTCCCTCGTTGCCGATGATTTTCCCGACTCTAATCACAACACCGACACACAGCTCCTCGCCAGCACTGATTTGGAGACAACCTCCGGTTAATCCACCCACACACAATCATTAAGGATGTGCTCAAGACACAATCCCACAAGTGATCGTCTGCTGCTCGCCCTTCCTTGCAGCTATGCCGACCCGGCCGTTTCGCAGATGCACCGCAGCAGAATGGAGCTCCCCATCACATGCGAGCGGTCCGCTGTGCACGGAGTCATTGCTGGAATCGCCGTTGCCAAATCGTTGGGGGAAAAAAAGGCTTTTCAGTGAAGCTGAGGGAAAATGTCAGCACCGGGGAGAGGCGGCGAGCAGCGAAATACTGCCACCTGCTGCCTTACAGTCTTAAAACAACAGCGCGCTCTCACGTTGGAGCAGAGAGAGACATTCCGAAGCTCTTCTCGGCAGAGGTGAGCGTTTTCTGGTACCACCCACCAGTTAGGCACTGGCCAGGACGAAATGGTTAATCCGCAGTTTCAGCATGCCGGTGAGAAATTGAAATCACGGGCAGACACTAACCAGCGGCAAACGGCAATGAAAGCAAGACAAATTAAATTCTTGAACCCACAGATCGTCAAATGGACAAGCTTTTTCCAACTGTGGTAGGACATTCGCATAACGACTTACATGCGAACGAGCAGGAGTTGGCCATCCACCACACATCAACATCCTGGCTGATCTTCTACCTCATTGCCCTTTTCTTTCACCACCTCTTCTGATTTCTGTAATATGGAGAGACCACTGCACAGGATTGAAAAGAAGAAAGCAGCAGAGGGTTGCAAGTTCAGCCAGCTCCATTGTGGGCACTACTCTCCCCACCATAGAGGACTTCTTCAAAGAGTGATACCTCAAAAAGGCAGCATCCGCTATTAACGTGTGATTTTAATGGGTTTGCTGAATGCAAAATTCTCAACTCAAAAGAAAATCTTAAGCCCTAACTGATATGGATAGCTATGGGTACCCTCACTAAGTTGAGATTATACTATAGCTACCTACTTTTCAAAGGTTGTCACTTCACCGTTAATTCTCCATGGTGAGTTTAGCTGTCAATACCCACTATTTGAGTGATGGGTCCCCCTTCTCTAGCAAGGAGGTGGTACTTCCAACTAGCAAAGTAGTTTAAACACAGTCCATTTAGTTTTAGTGGCATACATTTAAATTTAGGTAAAATTCTTAAAAAGCATCTAAAACTGGCAGAAGTTTTCCATCTCATGAAAGATTTCCAAATTGCAAGCAATTTCTAAAACACAAAGAATTTCTAGGACACAGGTACATTCCTATAAACTAGAATGACATACCAATGAGTTGCAAGTGAACAAGTCATTCATCACAGAAATCAAAGGTAAAGGAATGGATTCTAGTTCACCCAAACTTTGTCATTCTTCTTGTTTTTCATTGACCATTCCTAATAAACCTAAATGCTGTCTTATACCTGTACTGTTTCTGCCACTAAGGTGACTTCACACATACAGTATGTGATTTTTTTTTCAGATACTTTTTTTACACAGGGTTTCTCGAGTTTCCAAACACCGAAAATTAATGCTGTGAAGCTGACTCTCTGAGTACATAAATCCTCCAATTATTGATCATATCAGTTGCCTGGTGTGCTAAGTGATGGTATCAATCTGGACTGCAAGCTTGCTTAAACTAAATAACTTAGCTACTGTTGTCTGGTTTGATTCAGGCCAATTACCATAACTCCATTGTCTTACACTGCATCTCGAGCAGCCGCATGTTGTGTGCCAGCAGTGGGTGCTCTATAGAAAGTGCTGTTTGTTTGCAAAGCTGTCATTTTAACTTCAGACTGATTATTACTTTCCATTTACATTAAGAACTGTAGGCTGGTTCTTGTTTATGACAATAAGCTGTACAAAGAATATTGGTTGGAAGTTTAACTTACTCAGAAACAACTTCTTGATCTCTCTAACACCTGCTGTGACAGAAAAGGCCACCCAAACCTGAACACTGAATACTCATCACAAAAGACCCCCACCACCCAGGACATACCCTCATTGCTACCATCAGAGAGAAGCCTGAAGACACATGGTCAACATTTTAGGGACTGCTTCTTCTCCTATACCATCAGATTGCTGAACGGATGTACCTATGAATACTACTTCATTATCCTTGCTCTCTTTTTGCACTACTTACTTAATTTGCATATTTATATTTTTTCTTATCATAATTTATAGTATATTCTATGTTCTGCGTCGTACTGCTGCTGCAAACCATCAAATTTCATGACATATGTCAGTGGTAATAAACTTGATTCTGATCTCCCGAAATTTAATAATACGCAACAGCAAAGGTAGAGAATTCAAAGATTCGTCATTCTCTGAGTGAAGAAATTCCTCATCTTTGTTCCAAACAGCCTTATCCTTGTGACCAAACCAGAACCACTAATTCTTGACTCCTCAACCTGGGGAAGAAGTCTCCCTGCATCCAGTCTGTATATCCCTGTCAGAATCTTGCAAGCTTTGATGTGTTGTGGCAAGTACTACTGTAGCAACTTTATAGAGTACCTTCATCCTCCCCATATGTGTTCACTGATGCTTGTTCAATGAAAAACGGAAATACGTCTTGCAATCATATAATAAAGGCACAAGTGGGATGGCAAGGCTGCAATCTGGAGCAAAAGCAAATGGCCTGAGGGACTCAGCAGGTCAGGCAGCATCTGTGGAGTCAAGAAGAAAAGCAGACTGTCTACTTGCCTCCAAGGATGCTGCTTGACCGGTTGAGTTTCTCCAGTAGTTTGTCTTTCCAATCCTCACATTTATATAAGATCTGCAACCTAATGAAGTGTTTCATGTAAAGGCATTGTACCAGTACCTAAGCAAGGAAGGAGTGAAGAATAGGAAGCTGCTAACCAGCCAGCCTGATGTCAATAGTGGAGAAAACGTTGGAATCTATTTGGAAGGGAGTGCAAAAACATAATGCAATAACAAGGTCGGGAAAAGTAGACTTGCATATAAGAAAGTGAAATGATATTTGACATTCTGCATTAGAGGTTTTTGAGATTTTCATTAACAGGACGGCTAAGTACATATCTGTTGATGTGGTGTATTTGGCGCTGATGTGATCTTCACCAAGATGCTTCAGAAGAGCTCATTAAACAAAATTAGATCACTCACTGGAGACATGTCTTGATGCAGGATTATGACCCAAAAGATCAAAAATTCCCTTCCCCCAACAGATGCTACTCCATCTTCTGAGATCTTCCAGCAGATTGTTTGATACTCTGGAACACTCAGAGCGGGGGCTAATATATGGGTTTAGATCAGAGATTATTTAACAAATTGAAAGTAAAGTTAAAACAAATGGATCGTTTTCATGTTGGGAGGCTGATGTGGGGATCAGTGCTATGGCTCAGGTTGTTTGCAATCTATGTCAGTGATGCGTAGGCGGGAACCAAGTGTGAAATATCTCGCTAGTGATAGGTGGTAATGTGGGCTGTAAGGCTTCAGGAGGATACAGGCTGCTTCTAATGTAGATGAAGAAATGGCAGATGCAGTATAATATGGAAAAATGTGGAGTCATCCATATTGATGTAGAAAAAAAGAATGCATACTATTCTCTTTAATGGAAAGACATTGAACAATGTTTGAGTGCAGAGGGACCTTGGAAACCTTGTACATGAAACTAAATATACAACTACATTAAGCAATTAGGAAGACAAATAGGTTATTGTGAGAACCTTTAAACATACATGTAAAAATTTCCTATTCTAGTATATAGTGTCTTGTTAGACCCAAATCTGCAATATCGTCTACAGGTCTGTTCTCCCTATCTAAACAAGAATACTCAGTGATAGTGGGACTGCAATGGAAGTTCATAAGATTGATTCTTGAGGTGGAAATTTTATTGCATGAGAAGAGATTAAGTAGACTTGGCCTGTAGTCTTAGGTTGAGAAGAAATGTGCAACATTTTTACAGAGCTTGAAAGGGGGCCATGTTTTCCCTGGCTTCAGATTCTACAATGCTGGGTCATGGTCTCATATTAAGAATAAGACATTGGCATAAAGATAAGAAGAAATTGTTCCAATGAAAATGTAACGAATTTTGGATTTCTCAATTCATACGCGGTCACTGAGTGCATCCAATAAAGAAATCGATAGATTTATAGATATTCAGGAAATTGGGGGATTTGGAGGATGGTGATAGAAATTAGAGTTGGTTTAAAAGAACAGCCTCTGTGTGACACAGCAGCCAGGAAGAATGGTCTGTTCTCATCTTCATTTCTTAATATTCTTAATGGATGTTTAATAGATGTAATATTAAATAGTGACATCCAACCTCAGAGTTAGATGTCACTCTTTGATATTACATCTATCCACCCCACCAGGACTAATTTGTAGTGCTTAAATGACAAGGAGAGCACAAAAGGTTAAACTCAAGGGTTTAGTCAGCTTGTGAGGTAGGAACAAAAGAAATGGGACCCGCCATAATTGCACATTATTCAGTATCACAGCTGAACCTTGGCTTGAACATCCCACTCTGCTCTTCACGGCCTTTGATTCCATCTCATTCTTCAAAACACATGAAGGCTCAGCGGCCAGAGCTCTCCAGATTGCAGAGAGGAAGGTGGAGTGGTCTTGAGGTGGTTCTTCCCCGATGCCTTTAAAGCAAAAGAGTAGTCTCTGCAAGGAATTGCATAGTAGGGAGATTAACTGCTGTAAACAATGATGGTTGTGGCAGACCAAAGTAAAATCTGTGAGCAAAAACAAAATGATTTGTTATTCTGTCCAAGTTAATCTGTTGCTTTAATTTAATGAAGGTATAAAGGTATGAATGAAGGTATTTCCAGAACAAAGTACAGACTTGGAAAAGGATTTTTTTAAATCTCTTTTCCTCGATCCAGACTGCTGACTATTAATGCTATATGCAATCTGCAACAAAACACTATGATTTATTAATGAATTTTTTTATTCTGTTCATTTAAAAATGGGTATCTACTCTGAACATAATAAATATTTTTTACAGTAAGCAAAAACTTGAATGCTATCTACTTCATTAAAAGCTGTGAAATGTCCTAAGTGTAATGGAATTTATCTCAGGGGGAAAAAAAAAAGTGCCACCACATTGAACTTACTATAGTGGTTTCAAATTTATGTGAGCATTATTAGTGAATGAATGTGTTATATTTTAAAGATAAAATATCTGATCCTTCTTGTGGGTTTATATCTGCTTCTTTTCCTCTCCTCCTTTAGAATACTCATCCAATCCTTAGGTCAAATGTCTTTCAATCTCCTTCTGTGGCAGATGGTCAATATACAGTATTTATAATATTCCTTCTTAGCACTATAGAAAGTATTATTATGATAGAGCCACTGTATAAATACATATTCTTGTTATGGAAGTAACATGCAACAATATTGCAACAAAAGCCTGCTAATATCATAATTACTGGCCTGTGTTTCTCCCACTGCTCTGGTAAATTAAACACAGCTGCATCATATTCAATGGCTGGAATACCGTAAATTGCACAAACTCTCAACGTTATTTACTTCAGCAGTAGGCCTGCTGTTTCCTGGCCTCAGCACTGACCTTCCTGCCTTCTGGCCACATTGGAAAATTCCCTGTTTCCCACAACCCTGACACCTGAGAGGAAAATTATAGCTTCCTTAACACTGTTCAAAGAGCTTTTTCCTTCAGAAAATATTTTAACATAAGGATAAGCTTTCATTTAAATCAAGACAACGGAAAATAATACATTAGACAGAAAATCTTGAATAACTTGGAAGCTGATGAATGTTAAAGTGTGAATTGTGCCTGTGCTTTCTCATTTTGAATACAGCTTTATACAGTTGAATCCAGTTTACAAAATTACCAATTTTATAATTTCCACTTTTTTTAATCATTCCTTTAAGTCTGGTGGGTGCTTTTAGGTGCTCATTACTGACTAGTTACTCCAAATACAAAATATATTTGTCTTAATTTTGGTGATATCTCCTAAAACATTAATTCTGTATCTACAGTATATGACCACGTGGAATCTAGCCAAGAAAATGAAAATTGTCCTGTTGATAACAAATTGGACAAATCCATTCCAGCTAATTACTATCCAATCAGTCTATCACATTCACCAGCAGAGCAATGTTGTCAATCATGCCATCAAGTGCCATTTACCAATAAGTCACTTACTGATTCTCAGTAAATAACCCAAAGAACTGAAATTCTGATGTGACTGCTCTTAACATTGCAGCAGCACTTGACTAAATAAGGCATCAAGGAGCCCTCATAAGTCCAATTGTGTATGATGCTGCCACAGTTGTTAAATTACTAGATAAGTAATTCGAAAATGTGGACTAGCAATCTGGAAATTGAAGTACAAATCTCACCACAGCAGCAATGGAATTTTAATTTAACTAATAATCTGAGACATAATAACCATGGCAACTGCTGGATCGTCATTGAAGCCTACCTGGTTCACTAATATTCTTTAGGTGAAGAAATCTATTATGCTTACTGGCTCTAGTCTATATGCAGCTTGAGACCTATCTCAAAAGTTGGCTATTAAATGCCATTTGAAGTGACCTAGTAAACAACTTAGTTGTACCTGTAATACTACTTTAAAACAGAGAAGGAATAAAACAGAACAGAACACCAATCCAAACATTGAACACAGAAAGCAAAGTCAGTCCTAGTCCAGAGAATGATATAAAGTACACAACATCTGGGGATTGGAAACACAAGAGACTGCATTTTCTGGAATCTGGAGCAAAATATCTTCCTTTCCACCACATCCAGTAAATACTGATACATGGTACTCATTAGCACCTCACCCACATCCTCTGCATTCAAACAACCGTTCTACCCTTTATCTTTGAGTGGTTCTACCCTCTCCCTAGTTATCCTCTTACTCTTGATGGATGTTGGTGCTGGATACCAAGAGGGGGGAATTTTTAGAGTGCCTATGAGATGGGTTTTTAGAGCAGCTCATGGTTGAGCTCACTAGGGGATTAACTAATCAGGATTGGGTGATGCGTGTATTGAACTGCAATTGATTAGAGAGCTTAAGGTAAAAGTGATTAGGAACAAGTGATATTGATATGATGGAATTCACTCTGAAATTTGAGAAGGAGAAGCTAAAGTCAGATGTGTCATTATTACAGTTGAGTAAAGGGAATTACAGGAGCATGAGAGAGAAGTTGGCCGGAACTTATTGGAAAAGCACCCTGGCATGGAAGACAGCAGAGCACCAATGGCTGGAATTTCTGTAAGTAATTTGGAAGGCAGAGGATATATACATCCTGAAGAGGAAGAAATATTCCAAAGGAAGGATGACACAACTGTGGATAACAAGAGAAGTCAAAGCCACCATTAAAAGTCAAAGAGTGGGCATATAATAAATCAAAAATTAGTTTGAAGTTAGAGGATTGGGAAGCTTCTGAAAAACAACAGAAGGCAATTAAAAAATGTAATTAAGATGGTAAAGATAAGGGGCACATTTTAGCCAATAATATTAAAGAGGATACGAAATGTATCTTCAGATACATAAAGCGTAACGGAGGGGCGAGAGTGGATAACGGACCACTGGAAAATAATGCTGGAGAGGTGGTAATGTGGGCCAGGAAAATGGTAGACGAACTGAATAAGTATTTTGCATCAGTCTTCACTGTGGAAGATAGGAGCAGGATGGTGGAAGTTCCAGGTGTCAGGGGTCATAAAGTGTGTGAAGTTACCATTACCAGGGAGACGATTCTTGGGAAACTGAAGGTAGGTAAGTCACCGCAACCAACTGGTGTACACCCCAGGGTTCTGAAAGAGGTGGGTAGAGAGATTGTGGCGGCATTAGTAATGATCTCTCAAGAATCCATAGATCATGGAAGACTGGTGAAACACTTTGGTTCTGTTGGCTGTGTAAGTCTCAGGAAGACAATCTCTGGCCCCACCAAACGTGGGAGACTGAAGTGCGAGCCCTCCCCAAAACCCCCTATTTGTGTGGATGCTGCGTGATTTGTTACCCCGTTACAAATTAGTATCACAAAATAACAAACAGTACACCACATACAATTAGACAATTTAGCTTTTTAATTCTTAACTTGACTAAAGAGTTAGCAAAGAAAGAGCAAAAGAAGAGAAAAGGGCCCATTTTAATGAATCAGTCTAATGTGGACAAGTTGGAGCTCACAGTTTCCCCTTTGCTGATCTTCCTTTGATCTCCCTGGGCTTCGTCGGATCATGGCCCTGCTCTGGGTTGAATCCTACGACCTCTTCTCTCTGGCATCTTCTCCCTTCATCTCCCGCCGAACAGAAGACCCAGCTCATCCCGGTGTAAAACACGCAGCACAAAAACACACTCCCTCCATTGGACAGCTCACATTCCAAAGCACCTGCTATCTCTAACCATAACCCAAACACTGCTTCTACAGAAAGACCATTACGTTAGCAGTGAAACCTTTCCCAGGGTGTTACACTGGAAAATTGCTCCACTTTTCAAGAAAGGAGAGAGGCAGAAGAAAGGAAATTATGGGCCTGAAGTTGTTGGAGTCAATTATTAAGGATCTGGTTTTGGGGTACTTCAAGGCACATGATAAAATAGGCCATAGTCAGCATAGTTTCCTCATTGGAAAATCCTGCCTGACAAATCTGTTGGAATTCTTTGAAGAAATAACAAGCAGGATAGGCAAAGGAGAATCTGTTGATATTGTGTACTTGGATTTTCAGAAGGTGCCATACATGAGGCTGCTTAACAAGTTATGAGCCCATGGTATTAAAGGAAAGATTTTAGCATGGACATAGCAGTGGCTGATTGGCATGCAGCAAACAGTGGGAATAAAGAGAGCCTTTTCTGGTTGGCTGACAGTGACCATTTGTATTCCACAGGGGTCTGTGTTGGGTTTGATTCCTTTTACACTATATGTCCATGATTTGGATGATGCAATTGATGGCTTTGTTGCAAAGTTAGTGACAATATGAAGATGGGTGGAAGGGCAGGTAGTTTTGAGGAAGTAGTGAGGCTACAGATGGACTGATTATAAGAATAGGCAAAGTAATGACCAATGGAATATAGTGTTGGGAAGTGTATGGTCGTGCATTTTGGTAGAAGATATGAAAGGGTTGCTATTTTCTAAAAGGAGTGAAAATACAAAAAACTGAGTTACCGGGAACTTGGGAGTGCTTGTGCAGGATTCCCTAAAGGGTAATTTGCAGGTTGAATCTGTGGTAAAGAAGGCAAAAGTAAAGTTAGTATTCCTTTCAAGAGGACTAGAATATAAAAGCAAGAATGTAATGTTGAGACTTTATAAATCACTGATGAGGCTCACTTGGAGAATTGTGAGAAGATTTTGGCCCTTATCTTAGAAAGGATGTGCTAAAACTGGAGAGGGTTCAAAGGAGGTTCACAAAAATAATTCCAGGATTGAACAGCTCGCCATATGAAATATTTGATGGCTCTGGGCCTATATTCACTGGAATTCAGAAGAATGGGGGGTGAACTAATGGAAACCCACCAAGTGGTGAAAGGCCCTGATAGAGTGGACATGGAGAGGATGTTTTCTCCTGTGGGAAAATCTAAGAACAGAGGACACAGCCTTAGAATAGAGGGGCATCATTTTAGAATGGAGAGGCATCCTTTTAGAATGGAGATGAGGAGGAATTTCTTTAGCCAGAGAGTGATGAATCTGTGGAATTCTTTGCCACAGACAGCTGTGGGGGCCAAGTCTTTATGTACATTTACGGCATTTAAGTCTTTACGTATATTTGTGCTTAGTTAGGGCATGAAAGGACATGGGTGGAATGCAGGAGATTGGGCTGAGAGAAAAAATATATTAGCCATAATAAAACAGTGAAGCAGACTCAGTTGTCCGAATGGCCTAATTCTGCTCCTAAATATTGTGGTCTTATGGTATAGAATGCCTTGGGATTCTCTTTAATTGCCAAAATCTTTTCAGCACCTCTTATGGCTTTTCTAATTCCCTTTTTGATTTCTTTTTGGCTTCTTTATAATCCTCAAGGGATCTGCTTGATTCTAGCTTCCTAAGCTTTACCTACTTTTTCTTTTTCATCTTGACTAAATTCATTGCCTCTCTCGACATCCAAGGATCCCTTTTCTTCCTTCTGACAGGAACATACCTACCCTGGACTCTGTGCAGTTTGTCTTTAAACACCCTCCATATATCAGATGTGGATTTGCCCAAAAACAGCTGTTCTCAGTAAACTTTCCATAGTTCCTGCCTAATGCTCACATAATTTGTACTGCACCAATTTAATACTCCCTTGCAAGGTTGACACTTATCCTTATCTATAGCTATCTTAAAATTTAAGGATCCGTGGTTCCCTAACTGCTCATCACTGAGAGGTCAGTCACCTATCCAAGCTCTTTACCAAACACCAGGCCCAGTACAACCCCTCTTCTTGTTGAACTATCTACATATTGAATTAAGAAACCTTCTTGGATGCACCTAACAAATTATAGTCCATCTAAACCTCCTGCACTAAGGTCCCAGTTTATTAGAGAAGCTAAAGTGCCCCATGACAACAACCAAATAGCTTTTACACCTTAATTTGCTCTCAGTGTCCTGGTGGCTAGTTGGGGATTTGTAGTACAATCCCACCAGAGGCATTGAACCCTTCATATTTTTGAGCTCTACCCATATAGAATCAGTGGATGTGCCCTTCATTATGTCCTTTATGAATGCAGCTGTGATATTGTCCCTAATTAGTCATGCAACTCTTCCTGCACCTCTGTTTCCTCCCTCTCTATCTTTTCTAAAACATTGAAGCCCTGGAACATTAAGCTGTCCCTCTTTCAACCATATTTCTGTAATGGTCTGGTCATAGTTCCATGCACTGATTCATAGTCTAATTTCTTCACCTTTATCCATAATATCGCAAGCATTAAAATGCACATACTTCAAACACTCCATCCCATCATATCTAGTACTTTTCTCCTGCCTATATCTACTGGCTATGACATCTACCTTCCTCTCCAACCCTCCAGTTTATAACTTTGTGCTTTGGTTCCCATCTCCCTGCTAAAGTAGTTTAAATCTTCTTGAGCTCTAGCAAACTCCTGACCAGGGTACTGGGTCCTACCCAGTTCAGGTGAAACAGTCCCTTTTTATGGGTCACCCCTGTCCCAGAAAGGGTTCCAATGGTCCTAGAACCTGAAACACTACACCTGCACAAGCTCAAGGTCAAGTTTCTCAGCCACACATTCATCTGTACAATTGTCCCATTTCTGCCCCAACGAGCACGTGGCACTGGGAGTAATCCAGAGATTACTACCTCGGAGTTCCTCCTCTCCATGTTTTTTCCTAACTCCCATACACACTGTGCAGGATTTCTTCCCCCCTTTCTACCTATGTCATTGGTGTCAATCTGCACCACAATCTTTTAACTATGGAGTAACTTCCACTATCTTTACTCTTCCTTGTTAAGCCTCAGAGTCTGCCACTGTGCCACTGGCCTGGCTGCCGCTGCTGTGTCCTAATAGATCACCACCCCTCCATCAACCCCCACCCCCCACCACCACCAGCAGTATCCAATGTGTATTTGTTGTAGAGGCAATGGCCACAGGGAAACCCTGCCTAAATGCCTACTCCCATGACTTCTTCTTGTGGTCACCTATCTATCTGAAGTCTGCACACTGAGTGTGACCACCTCAGTGCAAGTTTCATCTATGAAGTGTTTGGCCTCCCGGATGCTTTCGATTACATTCAATTCCTTAGCCTGATCAGCGAGGAGCTGAAGTAGGGTGAACTTCCCACAAATTTAGCCATCAGGGAGACTGTTAGTCATCCTGAAACTCCACATCTTACAGGAGGAGAATTCCACCATCCTGACTACCACCCTGCTTTCACTGAATTAAGCACTAAGGATTTGCAGACAAAAAAAAAAGCTTACCTGTGCCTGCCAGAAGAAGCTTAACCCAAACACAGAGCAGCAGAGATGATTTAGTGGGTAGAGGTCAACTTCACTAATAAACTGCAAAATAACAAGCCATGAGGGGGTCACAAAACAAGGGAGAAATGATACTTACCTCAACAAGGCAACAAGGTAACAGAAGGCTAGCTGGTTTGTATGAGTGAACAAGGGCTGCAGATAAGACCTGGGTTTAATTAGGCTGCAGTTGATGAGATGGAAATGAGTGCAGGTGACTACTGTTAGCTGGGTGGAGCCGGGAACTGGCCGGCACCAGTTGGCACAGAATGATCCAGATGGGTCTTGTGGAACTCCTCAATGAGTGATGGATTCAAGGTGAAACTAGCTGGCACCCAGGACCACTCCTCCAGGCTGTACCCTTCCCAGTCGACCAGATACTGCACACCCTGCCCATGACATGGAAATCCATCAACTGGCGAACTGTGTACGCAGGACAGCCTTCCACCATCCTAGGTTCTGGAGACGCAGACTCAGGTGGGTTGAGTGGTCCGCGGATAATAGAGTTGAGGCAGATCACGTGGAAGGCAGATGTATTCTTGAGGGACAGAGGCAGTTGGAGACAGTAACTGACTAGACTAATGTGATGGGTAAACAAAGGGAAAATGAACCTGGGCAAAAGCTTGCAGGAATCGATACACAGGGAGGAATTGAGGTGCAAGGGCAGATCCCTAGGCCTGACTAGTCTGGCTGACCGACAACAGCATTAGCCTGGCAGCAGAAGGTGCAAGTGGCGACTGGGACAGCCTCTGTGCCCCCTTCCAAGCATTCTGGAGGTGGTAAACCAGGGACCTGGCAAGTGGGACCTCCAATGGTGGCTTCTCCACAGAGAATAGCAGGAGTTGGTAGCCATGAAGCACTTGAAAGGGTGACATACCTGAGGCAGAGGAAGTGAGTAAATTGTGGGGCATCTTGGCCAAAAGCAGGTACTTCTTCTGTGTGGAAACGTTGGAAGTGGCGAAGCATAGCAGAAACTTCTACACTTGCTGACTGGCTCCTTCTGACTGACCATTGGTCTGTGGATACTAACCAGAGGACAAACTCACCGAGGTGTGGAGGAGGGAGCAGAAGGCTCGCCAGAAGCGGGAGGCAGATTGTGGGCCCTGGTACGACACAATGTCCTGGGGGAAGCCTTGGAGGTGAACTACATGTTGAAGGACAAGGTCGGCCATCTCCGGTGCTGATGGAAGTTTGAGGAGAGAAATGAAGTGGGCTGCTCTGGAGAACCAATCCACCCATATCATGATCACTGTGGCTGAAGGTGGCAAACCTGTGATAAAATACATGGTGATGTGGAACTATGGGCATTGAGGCACTGGCAGGGGCCACAGGAACCGAGCGAGCTGCTGTATAGAGGAACTGGGCTGGGCACATTGAGGGCAAGCAGTGACATACTGACATTCATCTGCAATCATGTTGGGCCACTAGAACTGGCATCACAGAAAACCCACAGTCTTCCGTGAGGCTGGATGGCTAGAGAGGGCTGAGGAGTAGGCCCACTGGAGTGCCTCAGAGTGCACGGCTGTGGCTTGTCAGGTGTGTAGGCTTCAGCAGGCTTGTGCTGTAGGGCCTGACAGATCTGGATCAGGCCCAGACTATCAGAGTGATGGAACAATGGGTTGATCTCCGTTTCAACTGAGTCGAAATGTCGTGACAGGGCATCTGCCTTCGTGTTCTTGGAGCTGGGACAGTAGAAGATGGTGAAGTTGAATTCCTGAAAGAAGAGGGCATAGCAAACCTGGCGTGGGTTGAGTTGGCAGGTGTCTTGAAATGATATGGGGTTCTGGCCATCAGTTCATCAGAAAAAGCTTGGTATTCCCCGTCAGCCAATGTCACCGGTCCCCCAAGCCCATTAGATGGTGAGTAGCTCCCTGTCTGCTATTCTATAATGGTGCTGCGTAGAGTTAAACTTGCTCTAGAAGAAGGTACAAGGGTGTGTCTTCTTGCTTGGTCCTTGCTGAGAGAGGATTACCCCAGTGTTCTTGTCAGACGTGTTTATCTCTGCCAGAAAAGTTCCAGAGAGGATTGGATGGTGGACAATGAGAGCATCTCTTGAGATTGAGAAAGAGGAGAGAAGTGTCAGAAATAGACCAAGTGAATTTAAGGGCAAGGAGGTAAATTTTACAAGCTCATCATAGGTGCATTTTGATTCCTTTCCCCATTCTCATTCCAACCTGTTGGTCCATGCCTCCTCTTGTGGCACGATGAAGCCGCTCTCAAGGTGGAGGAGCAACACATTAGATTCCATCTGATAGACTCCAGCCGGATGCCATGACATCGATCTCTCCTTCCGACACTTTGTTTTTTCAGTTTTTTTTCTCCCCGGCTCCCCACTACTTTAATTTACCACTTTGGCGTCTTACTACTTCTCCTCCCCCCTGCCTATTACCTCCCCCTGCTGCCTCTCCTTCTTCCCTTTCTCATATGGTCCACTCTCCCCTCCTATCAGATTCCTTCTTCTCCAACCTTTTACCTTTCCCACCCACTTGGCCTCACCTGTTACCTTCTAGCTTGTCTACCTTTCCCCCTCCACCTTTTGAGTTTTGTTGAAGTGCCTTGGCCAACTGATCACTCATTTTCCTAGATGCTACCTGACCTGCCAGGTTCCTCCAGCATTGTGTGTGTGTTGCTCTGAGTAAATCAAATGTTATGCACATTATTATATTTTACAATTAATTAGAATAGAATCCAAAACCAGTGGAAGGACCAGGGATTGTTGTCTAAAGAGAAAATCAAAGAAGAATGAATTATTTCTTTTCTGCACTAGAGTATAATCACCTGCAGGTGCTCATCATTCACATCTCAAAAGAATATAAGGGATATACGTTTCAAGAACCTGCAACTCTTCATTCATCTTTTACCAAATATAGTCATCTCTCAGCCATTGGCATCCATGGGGAACAGGGAGTGTCAGTTGAATGAGAATTGCTCTAGAAAGTTATTGTACATCAGACACTAATTTTCCATGCATAAATCTTCAAACAATTTGCCAAACTATATGCCATATCCTTTAAAATTACAATGTTTACATTGCAATTTTACATTTCTAGGCTCAAAATTATTAATGTAAAACAGAGTTAGAGTAAATCTAATGAATGACTTTACTTATCATATGTATCTCCTAATCTCCAAAGAATGTTACTGCTAATAAGCCTACAATAGTACTGCCCTTATCAACATAAATAACTAAAAGGATATTTTTACACATATTTTGCAAGCATTTGAAATACAATTCACAGTCTGAGCTTATTTTCATAGAACAAAACTATCTTATGTGGACTCTACACACCTTCTTCACTCATAGCCCAGCCTGGGCTGAAGTACCATTTCAATAAAACCATTTACTTCCAAATGTCAAAGGGGTAGTGTAATCTACTGGCCTTGCCTAGATACTGAGTTCTTCAGATTCAATAGAACTTCCAAGAGTTAAAGTCAAAGGCTCAGAAGATTTAACAGAAAAGCAATTTCATTTCTTAACAAGTTCAAATCCTTCAGCAGTGATTTTCTAAAAGACATTTTCCTCTGGCTCCCCTACATCATCACATTCTTCTTCTTGAACTTTAGGTTTATTAGGATTCAAAGCATTTTCAATGATTTCAGCAATATTTAATGCTTCCCTAACTGAATCTTCCTTGTCAATTTCCAAACTCTTGTCCAGTTCAATTCTTGAAAATTTTTTCACTGTATTTTCAGCATCTGACTACCACTAATTCCATGGTTTCATCGCGCAGGCGCCATCTACTTCTCCTTATACACACAAAATCCTTCAAAAGCTTCTTCAGCAGATGACCCTTCTTCAAATGTGACAAGAGTCCATAATTTTCATCAACATCTTCACTGTGCTTCAATCTCCACGTGCAGGGCAGAGTAAATGTTGTATCGCTCATGGAATATTTTGACAAAAAATCTAAAATTTTCCCTTTTTAGTTTTCACCAGTGTAACATTTTTATAAACTGTATCATGCCCTGATCGATAGATCAAATTAAATTTATCATATTGGCAGGAAGAAAAATAATAAATTATTTTCATTCACAAGAAGGTGAATGGGATGGTTCGACATTAGGACATGACTTTATGATCTTGAGGCAATCCTTTTCTTTTATGCTGGGTACAAAATACAATGAAACCACCAACATGAATATTCTTGCATTTGTAGCCCCCTGGTAAGCCTCAGGCTTGCTGAACTCGCTTTCGTCTAGGGAGAGCAGCCTTCAGCCCCGCCAAACTAGGTAATCAAGTTTGTGTGGATGCTGGGTGATGTACCCCACCTCGCCAAATAACAGACAATACACCATATGCGATTAAATGATTACACTTTATAGATCTTACTGGAACTATGTAATTAATAGAGATAAAATATAAAAGGAAAGTGAAAGGCGCCAACCATTTCGTGCACAACAGTTGGAGCTCAATTAACAGAGACTCCTTTGCCCCATTCGATCCCCTCCGACCACCTCGACCCGCCGCCTGGGACCAACCACGGTGGTCGACCAGATGATCCACATGAATCTGTCTTCATCTCCTCTCCTCGCCGGAGACCCTGAGCCTGGGACTTCCACTCGGGGTCCATCCCGTCGGCCAGCTTACATCATCGCGTCTCCTCTCTTGTCCCCATCACGCCTTCTCCCTCAACACCCGCGAAAACAATAGCTTACGGACACACAAGAAAGAATAACATCTATCCCAATTGGTCCGTGCCCTCTCTTATCAATAACATAACTCAAACAAGAAGAGAGAGAGAGAACTCCTTACATCGCAGTTACTACTACAGAAAAGCCATTTAAATTATAACATAACAATGAAGCCATTTTGTTAGGCTTCACGGTAACATAAAAGAAGAAACCCCTTACACATTCATTATTTTTGAGATTTTTGAGTAGTGTGGGAGGGGGGAGGGAGTGAAATGCGGAATAACTTAAAAACAAATATGCATTTTTGAAAAAATTCTGAAATTGATGAATATTCTTAGAAATTGGTTACATGAGAACTTAGTGCATAAATACCAAATAAACAGCTTATTTGATATATTGCATATATTTCCTAGATGCTTGAAATTGGTAAAATCACTTCATTTTGGTTCCTGATTATTGTGTAAATCCAATTTAAAATACTTTAATATTATACTGTACATAAATTAACGTTTGAATAGATGTTGATAGAACTCTTTCAAATGCAAGTTAAATTACTTGAGCAGCAAACAATCTGCTGGAGAAACTCAGGAGGTTGATCATCTTCTGTGGAAAGAAATTGCCAATGATTAGGATCAAAACCCTGCATCAGGACATGTGTCTCAAGTTAAATTTGTTGGTTTAATAAGAGAAAGGAAAAATAGGTAATGTTTAACAAAACCAAAACTATTAACAACTGTCGAGCTAAGAGAGTGAGCGAGAGTTGGATGAAATGGATAATTCTTCGAGGTATCAGCAGCGCAGTCAGCTCTTCCTCTGATGTAGAATCTTGTACATTGCGAAACAACTGTTATTTCTTTATAATATATGATTGTGAGGCTGTCGTTATTTAATCCAATTTACAATCTTCTAACGTTTTAATGCATTGGAAAAGACTATAATCAGACCTTTGTAATGTCCATGTTAGAGTCTATTTTAGTTTGGAAAGTTATGTCCAACAATTATTGAATTGTACCTTTATTTTTAAAGGATTTCAGTAATCAGATAATTTCCTTAGATCCTCTGCTCTCCTTTGAGGTTGTTGCTTCTTCTGACATTTGAGAACTTCTCAGATAAATTGAAAAATTGTACCACAAAAATGGTAGCATTTTGTAATTTAATATCATATTTTTGAATGTAATTGTGAACTAATATTCTGATATGCTAATGAAAGTGCCATGGAAACTCAAAACAAACTTGGCATTTAGTTATTTTTAATAACCTTTGACTGGTAATGAAACATTTGAAATGGTTTGTCCCTTCATATTTCCATGGAAACGGATGGGTACAGGGCACCAGGGATCTTGACTGTGTTTAGATTGACACTAGCAAATAAAGGGTGGGCAGCATAGTGAATGTATCATTGTGATATAATGAGGTTCAGAGAATGTCATTTTGGAATCTATAGTTATCTCTTGCAATTTTGGCAGACAATTGAAGGAATCTTTCTTGAAACAGAGTAAGTAAGTTCTTAAATTGTGTAACTTTGAGTGACAGATCTTTCTTTTATATAAATTTTGACTGCAGATTACTCAGACATCTCACCTCTCCCGAAAGTTCCAGGAGTCTCCTGCATATGAATAGTGGCTCCCTGATGCCCGCAAATTATAGACAATATCACGGAAATCAATTTTTTTGAGAGCGAGCGAGTGAGAGAAAGCAAGAGAGAGAGCAAGAGCACGAGAGAGAAAGCAAGCAAGAGCGAGAGAGAGCGTGCAAGCAAGAGAGAAAGCAAGCGAGAGCTAGAGACAGAAAGCAAGCGAGAGTGAGAAAGAGCGTGCGAGCGAGGGAGAGAGTGCGCGCCATGGCAGAGTGTTCCAAAAAAAAAGAAAATATAAAACGTATGTCACCCCAGACTACACTAAAGTGTACCCCTGCCTAATAGGGGTCAAAAATAATGGCAGTGTTGCTCGCTGCACTGTTTGCAACAGTGACTTTTCTATTGCCCATGGTGGGTTAAGACTGTAAAAGACATGTTGAGGTGAGTTTAACAGGTGTCATTCATTCATTAGCATAGCTAACGTTATTTAAACTAGCTGGCTAGCTGCTAAGGAGCTACTCTATTGCAGACATCCCACCTCTCCTGGAAGTCTCGGGAGTCTCCCGCAAATTGATGGTGCTACCTCCCCGAAATGAGTTTTTGCAGGGTGGGATGTCTGGGTTACTGTTGGTTTAAATTTCTTTCCACAATGTATGAAGATTCAGAGCAGGATGCAATTGTGGCGCCATCTGCTGGAGTTAATGTTCATTGCTCAAATAAAAAAAATATAGTCTTAGTTAAATGCTCAATATTTTATGTGTTAGTTATTTCATTTAAGTGATTCATATGTTCTGAAAGTTATAAAAATCTTCTAAACCTTTTTCCTTTCTATTGATTGTTCCCTAAATCTCCAGCCATGTTTGTGGGAGAGCTTGTTCTTTTATATCTTTTACTGTTGGTGCTCCTATAAATGTGTTACACCAATAAGCCATCCATATGTAGGCAGGTTATAACAACTCTGACCAATGCCAATATATCGGTGATATGGTGATATCAGCAGGGCAAAAATCTTAATGTTTAGTTGCGTTTTATAATACTACATCATTATGTCAGAACTGAAATACAGGGCACTGCAGCTTCAATAAGATTATTAGCTTTCCTAAACTTAAAGATATTTTAGTGACAAGCAGAACTTCCTTACCGCCTTTCGTGATGGACTGAACTTATTTAGCATCTGTCTTTACATTGAAGTGGTTACGAGGCATGAGAGACCCAAGCAGCAGGATTTAGTAATCAGCGTGCAGCATCAAAATAGATTTCACTAATTTATCCGATCACTGAACTTTACATAATTAATAGCAGCTAGGTAGTGGTTGCAGGTGGGAGGTTTATCCTGTTGGCCACAGGATTTATGTGTAGAGTACTGTATAGTGCTAAGAATCCTTTGTAAAATATCTCAGCAGAGCAGCAGTCACACTTGGCAGCCAGAATGATATGCTGCAGCATTGGAAGGAGCAATTGTTATGAGTTGTGCATGGATTTACAGCTGTTTTATAGGTTTTGGGCAAGTGTATGCAAATAAAATACTAAAGGCAGCAATACATAACCCGGGAATTTTCTGAAATGAACCTTCTTGAAACACATTAATAAGAACACCCATCCTACTGCATTTCTCCTGCTGCGTTACCAATGTTGCAGTCCAGAATGGTTTAGAAGCTAACTGACTGCAGAATGTGTGGAAATTATCACAGATCAAATAATTGTAAAAATAATTGCACATTTTGTTCCTTCATCTGGGATCAATGAAATTTATATACTGTGACAAGGATCAGAATGTATTTCTCCTGTCTGAGATCGGTGACTTAGTAGACCATAAATAACCTTGATCTTTCATGTAGTTCTTCCAAGAGGACCACAACCTTGCCATGGTTTGAAGGCTTGCATGCCTCAATGACCCAGAGAACTATGCTGACTGGAGTCAGGGCTTTATAATTTGGTTCTTGATAGGGTAACCCACCCAATTTATAGATGTCTAAGGGATAGTTTTTTAGAACAGCTTGTTGTTGAGCCCACTAGGGGATTGGTTGTACTGGATTGGGTGATGAGCAATTATTCAGAGGTGATAAGAGAGTTTAGGGTTAAGGAACCCTTAGGGAACAATGATCACAATATGATCACGTTCACTTTGAGATTTGAGATGGAGAAACTAAATTCCAATGTGTCAGTATTTCAGTGGAATAACGGAAATTACAATGGCATGAGAGGGGAACTGGCCAAAGTTGAACAGAAAGGGACATTAGCAGGAAGGACAGCAGAGCAGCTATGGCTGGAGTTCCTGTGAAAAAAATGAGGGAAATCCAAGACAGATATATTCCAAATAAGAAGAAATTTTCGAATGGAAGACGGACGCTACTGTGGCTGACAAGTGAAGTCAGAGTTAAAATAAAAGTAAAAGAGAGGGCATACAAGGAAGCCAAAGGATTAGGAAGCTTACAAAAACTTGCAGAAGGAAACTAAGAAGGTCATTAGGAAGGAGAAGGAAAGAAGCTGGCGACTAATATCAAAGAAGATACTAAAAGATATTTTGAGTATATAAAGGGTAAAAGAGAGTCAAGGGTAGATGTAGGACCAATACAAAATGATGCTGGAGATATTGTAATGAGAGATGAAGAGATGGCAGAGATGCATATTTTCCAACAGTCTTCACAGTGGAAGATATCTGCAGTATACCGGACATTAAGAGTGTTAAGGAATTGAAGTTTGTGCAGTGAAAATTACAATTGAGAAGGTGCTTAGGAAACTTAATGGTCTGAGGGTGGATAAATCTCCTGGACCTGATAGAATGCACCCTCATGTTCTGAAGGAAGTAGTTGGAGAGACTGCGGAGTTATTAACAATGATCTTTCAAGAATCAATAGATTTTGGCATTGTACTGGATGACTGGAAAATTGCAAATGTTATTCCGCTATGTAGGAAGCGTGGGAGACAGTATAAATGAAACTATAGACCTGTTAGCCTGACGTGTAGTTGGGAAATTGTTGGAATCAATTGTTCGGGATGAGATTATAGAGTACCTGGAGGCACATGACAAGACAGGCCAAAGTCAACAGGGTTTCCTGGAAATCTACTGAAATTTTTTGAGGAAATTACAAGCAGGGTAGACAAAGGAGATGCAGTGGATGTGGTGTACTTGGATTTTCAGAAGGCCTTTGACAAGGTGCTGCACATGAGGCTGCTTAGCAAGATAAGAGTCCATGGAATTACAGGGAAAGCGTGGGTGGAGCATTGGCTGGTCAGCAGAAAGCAAGAGTGGAAATCAAGGGATCCTACTCTGGCTGGTTGCCAGTTACCAGTGGATTTCCACGTGGGTCAGTGTTGGGGCCACCGCTTTTTACGATGTATGTCAATGATTTGGATTATGGGATTAATGGATTTGTGGCTAAATTTGCCGATGATCCAAAGATAGGTGGAGGAGTGGGTGGTGTTGAGGAAGCAGAGAGCATGCAGAGAGACTTAGATAGTCTAGGGGAATGGGCAAAGAAGTGGAAAATAAAATACAATGTTGGAAAGTGTATGGTCATGCACTTTGGTGGAAGAAATACATGGGCAGACTATTATTTAGATGGGGAGATAATTCAAAATGCTGAGGTGCAAAGGGGTTTGGGAGTCCTTGTGTAGGATACCCTAAAGGTCAACCTCCAGGTTAAGTTGGTGGTGAAGAAGGTGAATGCAATGTTGGCATTAACTTCTAGAGGTATAGAATATAAGGGCAGGGATGTGATTTTGAGGCTCTATAAAACACTTGTGAGACCACACTTGGAGTATTGTGTGCAGTTTTGAGCTCCTTAGTTTAGAAAGGATATACTGAGAAGGGTTCAGAGAAGATTCACAAGAATGATTCCAGGAATGAAAGAGTTACCATATGGGGAACATCAGGCAGCTCTTGGGCTGTACTCTCTGGGGTTCAAGAGAGTGAGGGGGGATCACATAGAAACATTCTGAATGTTAAAAGGGCTGAACAGATTAGATATGGCAAAGTTATTTCCCATGGTAGGGAAGTTTAGGACAAGAGGGCATGACTTCAGGGTTGAAGGACATCCATTTAGAACAGTGATGTGGAGAAATTACTTTAGTCAGAGGGTGGTAAATCTGTGGAATTTGCTGCCATGAGCAGCTGCGGAGGCCAAGTCATTGGGTGCATTTAAGGCAGAGGTAGATAGGTTCTTGATTAGCCAGAGTATCAAAGGGAGTGGGGATGACTGGAAGAATTGGATCAGCCCATGATTGAAAGGCGCAGCAGACTCGATGCCCTAAATCCAATGGTGTACCAGGCAGTAAGTTTCATGAGGTTATCTTTCATGAATTAGAACTTTTTTTGGAGTTGGGAACTATAATTAGATTTTGGAGTCAAAAACTTCAGTGCAAAATCACTATTGTGTGCTGGAATAGATACAGTAATGATTATACCATCCTGAAAGGATTGATCATTACTCAGTGGTTTAGGGTCCTGGAGTGCAATGTTTTTAAAACACTGAAACTTTCATAAAAACCGTTCAATGTACAGTCTAGAAATAAAGACTGATTAGTTTCCTTTTCTAAAGTGCACATAGACAAAAGAGAAATTTAAATCTGCAAAGATGGAGTAAGTGAACTCTTCTTGTGAAATCATGCCCTTTGGAAAAATGGATATGGTACTTCCCCATGCTATAAACAGTGGCATTTTCCCAACACCTGGTCTGCACCTCATGTCATAATGCATATTTCTGTCTTTATCATCATTGGTTGAAGTTCAAAGTTATAACCTACAATCTCCATTAAACAGTCATGTAACAAGCAAACCATTGTGTTATCTACTTGCTTTTTTATTACCTGCTATACAAAAGTGAGATCAAGTTCAGGTTAAAGTTCAAGTTTATTTTCATCTGATTGTACATATCTCCAACTAAACAAAACAACATTCCTCTGGTCCACAGTGCACCCACAAAACATATATCACATACAGCACATAAAACAAAATATTATTAGAAATAAATTAACAAAATGTAATTCAAAATGCACAGGTAAACAGTACTGTAAACATGTGAACGACTCTATGGCGAGGTAGCCACCCCTAGGTTGCAGGATACAGGTAGCAGGGTGACAGACAGTTGAGGAAAAGGGAATAGGCAGACAGTACAGAGTCCCCATGTGGACGTTTCCCTCAACAGCAAGTACAATTTGGATACTTTTGGGGGCAGTAGAGGACAACCTAACAGGGGAAAGCTGCAGTGACCAGGACTCTGACACTGAGTCTGTCTCAGAGGCTCAGAGGAAAGGTGGGGGGGGGGGGAGGTGGTGAAAGAAGAGGAATGCAGTGGTGAAAGGGGATTCCATAGTTAGAGGAGCAGATAGGAGATTCTGTACATGTGAAAGATACTTTCAGGTGATAAGTTGCCTCCCAGCTGCTAGGGATGGCTTGGATCAGGTCCAGCGGTGAAGGATGAACAGCCAGATGTCGCGGTACATATTGGCACCAATTGACATAGGTAGGAAAAGGGATGAGGTCCTGAAGAGAGAATATAGAGAGCTCAGCAGAAATCTGAAAAGCAGGACCTCAAGGGTAGGAATCTCTAGATTTCTGCCTGGGCCATACATCAGTGAGGGTATCAAAAGGG
This sequence comes from Mobula hypostoma, assembly GCF_963921235.1. Classification (NCBI taxonomy): domain Eukaryota; kingdom Metazoa; phylum Chordata; class Chondrichthyes; order Myliobatiformes; family Myliobatidae; genus Mobula; species Mobula hypostoma. Next base: position 62,401,595 of record NC_086103.1, on the reverse strand, counting down.
TGAACTGGAATTGAATTGAATTGAACTGACTTTATTACTTACATCAAACAACAGGAATTCTGCAGATGCTGGAAATTCAAGCAACACACATCAAAGTTGCTGGTGAACACAGCAGGCCAGGCAGCATCTCTAGGAAGAGGTACAGTCGACGTTTCAGGCCGAGACCCTTCGTCAGGACTAACACATTACTTACTTACATCCTTCATATTCATGAGGAGTTAAAATCTATACATTACGTCTCCATCTAAACGTGCAATGTACAATTTATAGTAATTTATAATAAATATTACGTAAAACAGGACAGTCAATATAACATAGAAATACAGTTGTGTCAGCATGAATTAGTCAGTATGATGGCCTGGTGGAAGAAGCTGTCCCAGAGCCTGTTGGTCCTGGCTTTTATGCTATGGTACCGTTTCCCGTATGGTAGCAGCTGGAACAGTTTGTGGTTGGGGTGACTCAGGTCCCCAGTGATCTTTCGGGCCCTTTTTACACACCTCTCTTTGTAAATGTCCTGAATAGTGGGAAGTTCACGTCTACAGATGTGCTCTCTGCTGAGTCCTGCGATTGAGGGAATTATAATTCCCATACCAGGCAGTGATGCAGTCAGTCGAGATGCTCTCAATCGTTCTCCTATAGAAAGCTCATATGAGTTGGGAGCCCATACCAAACTTCCTCAACCGTCTGGGGTGAAAGAGGCGCTGATGTGCCTTTTTCACCACACAGCTCATACGTACAGACCACGTGAGATCCTTGATGATGTTTATTGTGAGGAATTTAAAGCTGTTCACCCTCTCAACCCCAGATCCATTGATGTCAATAGGGGCTAGCCTGTCTCTATTCCTCCTGTAGTCCACAACCAGCTCCTTTGTTTTTGTGACATTGAGGGAGAGGTTGTTTTCTTGACACCACTGTGTCAGGGTGATGACTTCTTCTCTGTAGGTTGCCTCATTATTATTTGAGATTAGGCCAATCAGTGTAGTGTTATCAGCAAATTTAATTAGCAGATTGGAGCTGTGGGTGGCGACACAGTCATGGGTATACAGAGAGTAAAGGAGGGACTGATGAATACATGGCCTAGGGCAGGTGGTGCAAGAGGCAGGGTTTTAGATTTCTGGATCATTAGGAACTCTTCTGGGGATGGTATGGCCTGTACAAAAAGGACCTGGATATGAGAGGAATCAATATCCTTGTGGATGAATTTACCGGATCTGTTTGGGAGGGTTTAAATTAGTTTGGCAGTGGGATGGGAACCAGAGCAATAGGTCAGAGGATGGGGCAGTTGCCATAGAGAGACTGTAGATGCAGCATGTTGTGAGACTGTGAGGAAGGATAGGCAGGTTGTAGTCAGTGGGATGGGTTGAAGTGTATCTATTTTAATGTAAGAAGTATCCGGACCAAGGGAATTGAACTGAGAGAATGGGTTTGGTCATGGAACTACAATTTTATAGCTATTATGGAGGCTCGGCTGTCACAAGAGCAGGAATAGATGCTGGATGTTTCAGGGTTTATGTGTTTCGAAAGAAACGGAAGGAGCTTAGCGAGGTGGGAAAGTGACTTTGCTGTTCAGGGATAGTATCTCAGCTGCAGAAAGGGAGGATGATGTGGAGGGATTGTCTACTGTGTCAGTGTAGGTGGAAGTCACATTTTTCTCCCATTAAAACCAATAGAGAAATAGAATTTGTTGTTTCTCATTGTTTAAGCTAAATTCATGTGGAACTTAAACACTTAATTTATGCATTAATGAAAATATTCTAAAGGCCTTTCACAAAGAATGGACCAAAAACAATGAGATCATTACTTTTCTGGACATTTATGAAAAGTTGCATCAATACACCAAGATTTAAGGAGATTTTTTTTGAAATGAAGTGAGGAGTGGCAAGATGGTAGCACTGGGGAATGTCAAACAGCCCAGGACAAGTTCAGTGGGGTTGGCATGAGTGGAGTGAGCAGTTGGGTGGAGATCACCCTCTGATTGATGGTTGGAGCTCAGCTCAGGATCAGGGCAGAATGCCACTGTGGATGGGATTGAGGTGAAGGCTTTGAGTCAGCCCAACATGACCATTATCAGTTGTGCCCTCAGTTGCTTTGTATTAGAACCAAAATGTACTGGGTGAACAAAAGGATGATGTACCATAAAGCTTTAATGCCTATTTCACCTGGTTAAACTTTTTGGGATGAAACAAGATGAGAAGTTGGTATTGGATGAATTGAAGGTAGTTTTGTGGAACAAAGCCTGAGGAAAGGTGAGATAAAGGATTTAACTAGGAAATACATTGGACTGTCCTCTGGTAACATGGGATATTTGCTAAATAATATTCTATTTTTAACTCAGCTGTAGCATTGGGGATACAGTATTTAACACTCCATCAAAATATTAAGCAATTTAATGTTACAAATTCACATTTACCGATACTGTTCCAACCTTGCATCCACGATTAACCTAACCTCACAGAAAACTTCACTCCTTGACTCTCATCAAGTCTTTTCTTAAAGCTAGCCCAGAGTTTGAGGTTTAAAAAAAACACTGCAGATCCTGGAAACCCAAAATAAACACAGAAAATGCAGGAAAGCCGCAGTAGGTCAGGCAGCATCTGTGGAACTAGAAATAGATGATGCTTCATCAGCATTTGATATTTGTTCCCAGGAGTGACTCATTCATTTTAAAATGTTACCCATGTCTACAAGTCAAGCTTTGCCCATTTCTAGTTCTAAATTTCTCCAGCTCTGTTACACGTTGAGAGTTCTGCTTTCCTCCAAATCTGATATTTTCCCCATGTTTAGTTTCACTTACTATTCTATTTTTAACTAGCTGGATGAAACATTCTGGATGTTCCTCTTAAATTTAACCCCCTTGTACCTCCTGCTCATCTTTCCATAGAGAATTTCTTGAAACTTTCTTCTTCACCCAAGTATTTTTCGCTAGCCTAGCACCTTCAGTTTTGTTTAATACCATCTCAATGACCTGCACTGAGGCATTTCACTTCATTAATATTTCTTTATTGCTGCACTGGTTAAGACAACCATACTATTGCTTGATGTTGGCAGATTTCCTCTTCTTTAACCCTGTCCTCTTATATTCCTAACTTGGCCGAACATGCTGAGTAGCGAAGATGATGACTTCCATGACATGCAGCAGAGACTGAGGCTTGTTATCCTTTTAATTTTAGACTACCCCTTGAAAGAAACCTAAAAGTTTCTAAATCCTTAAGTATCACTTGCATCCATTAAGACATTAGGACGACTGTTGTTTTAGAATAGAACAATAATGTATAGTTAGCTATAAAATACGACAACGTACAGAACTAACCAATTCATTAATTGAAATTGGAGGAAATTCATTGGTCGTTTTGCTTATCAATAAAACATTAAAATTTTCAGACCTATTATTAACATCCTCGGCAATATAATAGTGTAACAAGGTCCAATCAAAATTAAATGTCTGATTTTAAACTAATTGTAGCTTTGATCATTTTGTTAAGTTATAATGGAATGTCAGTATTGCTGAATAGAGAACAAGGTCGTGCGGAAGTGTGAGAATAGTAGGGTTAGTGGGGGGAGGTGAGTGCTGTGATTGTGGGGGGAGGGCAGTGTCAGAGAGGGAAGTGGTATGGTTGACAGAATCAGCGTAGGGTTTTTGGGAGGGGGAACTGGTAGGGCTGATCGAGGACAGGTTTGGGGGCAGGGCTGAAGTGATTATGGAGAAGGAATGAACCCATGAGGCAGGGATTTGTGAGTACTAGGACTGGGAGAGGGAAGGGAGCTTTGTGGATGAAAGGGAGACAGAGCCAATGTCTGGATGGTGGACAGTAATAAAACTGAGCAATGGCTGTCGATTAGTGGCACCATCAAGACTTTTGTGCTTATGAGAATTTGAAGCTTTGCTGCATCTTACCTTTCTATCTTCCTAACCACACCTCTTTTATATCACTGTTGCTCTTTATCAATACATTTTTGTCTCTTGCCTTCTCCATTCCACCTGCTCTCTACCAACCCTAAATAATGAACCATTGCCTGCATTGGAACTCAGTCCAAGCAATCATATTGCCTGTAATTTGCCTATTATCTTGCTACACAGGACTAACTGTAATAAATCTGTGGAAGTGCATTTTTAACATTTTTATAATTATTAATGACTTTTACATTATCAATGTCTTCTGGAAAGTGAAGAATTATACTGTATGTATGGACGCAAACATGAGGAAATCTGCAGATGCTGGAATTTCAAGCAACATGCACAAAATGCTGGTGAATGCAGCAGCCCAGGCAGTATCTATAGGAAGAGGTACAGTTGACGTTTTGGGCCGAGACCCTTCGTCAGGACTAACTGAAAGAAGAGATATCTCTTCTTTCAGTTAGTCCAGACGACGGGTCTTGGCCCAAAACGTCGACTGTACCTCTTTCTATAGATGCTGCCTGGCCTGCTGTGTTCCACCAGCATTTTGTGTGCTTTGCCTGTATGTATGGAATCTGATTTCTTTAGTCAGATTGTTAGAAATCTTAAAAATGCCAAAGGGTATTTCACATTCTTTTCCTTCCTCCCCAAATCCACTTTATTTCCATCCTATCATTTGTTTCTTTATACATAATGTAGAACTCACCTACTCCATTTTACCCTTTGTTTCAATCCTTCCACTGTTCACTCACAATCCTTGAATCACTTTAGAATTGAATTAGTTAATCACTTGATTAAGGATTATAACTTTCATCTCATTGTATTCGGTAGTTTAATGCAAAATGTTTAACTTGGATTTGAACTTATATGACAAAGTACTTTATGAGAAAATGTGCAGGCTCAGATCTTTTAGGGCACAAAGCAAAGTGACCTGCAAAATTTGGTCAAATCTGTCCTGAGCTTTTTTTGGCTTACAGGAAGACAGATGTTGGAGATAAAGCATACAGCTGACCTTCATTCGGCAACCCTGTTTCTAAGTGCATGTTTAGACTCATAGTTAAGCTTTCAGGAATTCACAAACACAAGATATTCAGCAGATGCTGGAAATCCAGAGTAACAAACACAAAGTGCTGGAGGAACGAAATAGGTCAAGCAGTGTCTATACAGAGGAATAAACAGTTGATTTTCCAGTTCGAAACCCTTCATTGGGACTGGACAAGAAGGAGGAAGAAATCAGAACATGAAGGAGTACAGTGTCAGAAAGAGTATGGCCATGCACTTTGGTAGAAGAAATTAAAGTGTTAACTATTTTACAAATGGAAAAAAATACAAAAAAAAACTGAGGTGCAAGGGACTTGGCAGTCCTTGTGTAGGATTCCCTAAAGGTTAATTTGCAGGTTGAGTCTATGGAGGAAGGCAAATGCAATGTTAGCATTCATTTCAAAAGGACTAGTATATAAAAACAAGGATGTAATATTGAGTCTTTATAAAGCACTGGAGAGGCCTCACTTGGAGTATGCAAGCAGATTTGAGCCCCTTATTTTAGAAAAGATGTGCTGAACCTGGAGAGGGTTCAAAGGAGATTCACAAAAATAATTCCAGGGTTGAATGGCTCGCCATCTGAAATGTTTGATGGCTCTGGATCTGGATTCACTAGAATTCAGAAGAATGAAGTGTGACCGAATTGAAACCTATTGAATGGTGAAAGACCTTGATAGAGTTGATGTGGAGAGGATGTTTCATATGGTGGGAGAGTCTAAGACTAGAGCCTCCTTTTAGAAAGAAGGTGAGGTGGAATTTCTTCAGCCAGAGAGAGGTGAATCTGTGGAATTCTTTGGCACAGGCAGCTGTGGAGGCCAAGTCTTTATGTATATTTAAGGCAAATTCTTGATTGGTCAGGGCATGAAGGGATACAGGAGGAAGTCAGGAGATTGGAGCTGAGAGGAAAATTGGATCAGCCATGATGAAATGACAGAGCAGACTCAATGGGCCAGATCGCCTAACTCTGCTCCTATATCTTATAGTCTTATAGTCTAGGAGGAAGAACGAAATGGAAAAATACTATGAATAGGGTGGAAGGAAGCAGCAGCAAAAACTCAGCTTGTGCAACTGGCCTTGATGGAAGTTAACAAAAACAGTTTCTGATTTCTATGGCATATATTAGTTAAAAACTTTGTTGGAGGCAGAGCTCCGGCCTTTACATGTGTACTAGCATTACTTTCTTCTATTACTATGGAGCAAAAACCAAGGAAAATAGTGGTGTACCATTCAGGGAAGGCACATAGTAATTGTCTACCTGGTTGGTTTACTGGAAGGAAATATTCTTATTGTTTACCATTGCACTGTCCTTCAATTCTCAGAAGTGCTGTTGGTTTTGATTATGAGATAATTACTCCAATGAACTGTCAAGTTCTTGCCATCTTCCAGATTAAATCTACTCAACGTTTCAAATATTTGAATACCTTTAAATGGCAAACATTGGCAGACCCTGTGAATGCACTTTGATACCCACAATCAATTTGGTGGCAGTATCACTCCAATTATATTTGTTTTTCAATTATATCAAAGTTAAAAGTTTAAAGTATATTTATTATCAAATTATGTATACTTTATACAAACTTGAAATTCACCTCCTTACAGGCAGACATGAAACATAGGACCCCAACAGAACCCATTAAAAACAAAAGAAGACTGTCAAACACCCAATATGCAGAGAGAAAAGAAGTTCACTTGTGCAGACAATGTAGCAAGCAGACAACATTCGTATCTGAAGTTCACAATGCCAAGCATCACTGCAGCTGATTCAGAAATCCACAGAAGCCTGTGGAGCAGTGAGCCGAACCAGTCCGTCTCTCGCTTCTGACCCCGAAACCCTGACCACTTCAGTCTGGCCCAGCACTCAAATCATCCAAATCTCAGGTTGTTCCTCGCCTTTGGGCTCAGGCTCCATCGCCTCGATGAGGCTGGTACCCGACCTTTCCAATTTGGCTCAGCTCTTAAATCTCGATCTTTCCTCAGCTCCTAAGTCAAACAAACCTTAGATCTAACCTTGCCTCAGCTCTGCCATGTTGAATTACATGACCTTTTCAACTCAGCTGGGCTCTTAAATCTATCAAATCTCAAAACTTTCCATGCCCTGCCTCCAGCACATTGAATTGCCTCCAAGCCTGCTCGATCAACTCCAGCCTGGAGACATTGCAACTGTCCGCCCCTAGCAAGACTCCAGTCAAACTGCAAAAATGCCATATCATACATGCGATTCTGCTCAACTCTGGCAAGGAAACAAGGAAGCCACAGACACTGATTCCTCAATCGTTTACCCGAAGGAGCATGAATAACAAAGTATTTAGTTGCTTTTTTTTTTGTTTCATTGGCCATCAGCAAGTTTTCGCTCAAATCAGTAAGTAGCAGCATCTTTGGATGATGCTCAGCTGTTATGGGTCTTGAAAGCAGAATGTCTGGTTATGCAAGAGGCATGCTAACTCTTGCCGTTGTGGGGTCAGGTGTAGTATAGACATACTGTAGTCGGATTGGAAAATGAAAGGGTTGCAACACTGCTTGGGGCATTGATTTGTGTAATTCTTTCATGATGATTGAAAATGAATTGGAGGTACTGAATCCTATAATTATATAGAATAATGCATAACTTATAAAGGACAGGCTTTTCTTCCTGACTGATTTACGTACCACTAAGCCTTGTCCCACCCTATGTCATAGTATTTTTTAATTTCCTTCTTCCTCTTGGAGACATACAACTTTCCCTTGAACATTCTTACAAAAGTCACCTCAGCTTCTTCTTATGAAAGATTGTGACATGTTCTGCACATAATAGCAACATTATGCAATAGGGCACGTAATGACTGGTGGCTGTTATTCATGGTTTCCTTAAAGTTTAACATTCTTGGCAGGCTGTAAACACTTTGGTGGTAAAATATCGCTGTTGGCTAAGAAGGAGATTAAGGCCTGGAATTTCCCCTGACGGTCCATTATGGAATCTAGTTCCGACATTTATAATTAATAAATTATAATTTATAATGTATAAAAAACTGCACTTTGTAAATTTAGATAAAATTTTGCTGATAGCAGAATTATATGTCAGCTATGGTCAAATTTCCTGCATATCTCATTAAATGGAGATAAATCAGCACTAACAATTGGAGCCCAAGTTTAGCAATGAACTTGGCATAAACAGTACATTCCTCTCTAGAGAATGAATATTAAGTTTTCAAATCTTGTAATCGTTCATTTCCAGGAGAGAGTAATCTAAAAATTTGACACATAATGCAAGAAAAATGACATTTCCTGCCATACCTGAAAATCCAGTTGTAATTTGAAGCATGTCTAAGTGAACGTGGTTGACAGAATTTACAAATGAGTCTTTGTAAATTGGGAATAGGGCCAGTTTTAGTTCTGTTGGAGGAATTGATAGATCTCGGTAAAATATTTTGAAGATTTGGGCTTTTGAGCCTGTATCAATTGTGCAAGATATGGAGACTAAGCTTAATGTGGATTGGGGACAGCTGGAGAACAATACCTCTGTTGTAGAGATGCACTTTCTTTTCTATACCATACAGAGATCATAAGAAAATACAACTGCAATTTCCAATGTTTTCTGCCTTTCATTTAGCGTACTAGATACTGTGAGGAAATTTCATAAGATCATAGAAAATCTTTTAACACAATAGGAGGTCATCTAATCCATTGTGTCTGTGCCATTTGAAAAAGAGCTATCTCACCCAATCTCACCTTACAGCACTGGTTTCAGATCCACATGTGCACAATATGGGACTACCTAAAAATATGATGAGGGCTTCTGCCTCTGCCACCCTATCAGCAGTGATTTTGAGATCCCTAATGCTTCCTGTTGTCGAAAGCTTTACTTTTCTCTACGAACCACATAGCTGATTTTGTACTACTTGGAAACTTTTTAATCATTCTCCTCATGCTGTGGGGCCTCACGGCTCCACTGGTCCAAGTTCAATCCTAACTTCTTGTGTTGTCTGTGTGGATTTTGCATCCTCTCTTCCTGATCGCATGGGTTTCTATTGGATGCTCCAGCTCCGAACAGCATTCCAGAAGTAAGTTATTTGGTAAGTTAATTAGTCACTGAATTGACCCTGATGAGTGGTAGAATTGGGACGGAGTTGATGGGAAAATAGGATTATTGTAGGATTAATGTAAATATGTGGTTGATGGTTGTCATGGACTTGATGGGCTGAAGGGCTTGTTTCCATGCTGTATCTTTCTATGACTCTATACGGTTATATTATTGATATATATTGTATAAACAATGGACTGAGCACTGTGCCCTGTGGCGTTCCACCCTTCCAAGCTTTCCAGTCATGAAAACACTCAATAACCATGACCCTTTGCTTCATGTACTAAGTTTAATCTGGATCCACATTTGAAGGTCCAATATTTAAAAGAAGTAGAAACCTACTCAGAAGTGAAAGCCTTGACCTCAAAGCAGAAAAGAGAGCATATAGAAGTGGAAGTAAAAGTGGTCTGTAATCTTTAAAAAGTTTAAATTTCCAACAGAGTTCCATTACAAATGATATTAGACAACTTCTCTTGCAGGGGAATCATCTATCCCTTAATGGCTGCAGGTATTGTACTTTCCAACATCTCCTTAACTTAAAATTTTCCAAACAGAAACACCTTTTATAATTCATTTAAGCTAATGAAAACAGCACTTCTACATGATAAAATCAACAATTTTTAAGGTCAGAAGTTTCAAAACAAGCATATGAAGAGCCAGGAAGCCACAGAGAAAAAATCCAAACACATGAACTGAAAATAAGGAGTTCCCACAAGAGTTGAATCTCTTCTGATTGGAATGAAACATAATACATTATTGAATGGATACAGAACAGTTTATGACCCAGGTGGCGTATTCTATATCATATTGTCAAATTAATAGGTCACTGATGTCCTTCGGTCAAGAGAATATCTGTTTTTCCAAATTGAGCAGGTCCTAAGGTTCTGGACTTCCTCAAGGTTTGTAGAAGCTTTTTGCTGCAGTATTTTGCTTCTCCCTTCTGAATTTGTAACTGTTCATGAATCACAAGGGCTACTATTCCCTCCACATTGATTTAGAGTGACATGGGCCAAACCCAGGCAAATGGGATTGGCTTAGATGGAAATTTTGGTCAGCATGAACCAGACAGACTGAAGGGCCTGCTTCCTGCTGTAACACTGTATGACTCTAAGACTGTACTCCTCTACAGGTTATCTATGGAAAGTGTTTTGAGTTCTGTCCTACCAAAAGCTTAAATGAGACTATGGCACTTCTCGATGTTAACGTTGAAATGACGAACATTGAACACGATACGATGTATGTGTCCTGCTTGAACTTAAAAAATACAAATGTATGCCTTTGCAGTGATTTGCTTTAACTGTGTGAAATTATCACAGTGCATCTGCTAAAACTGTATAAGCAGTTGCACTTACAAGTTTGCTCATAATATGATAGGCTCTAAACACACTCTGAGCCAGGTGTGAAAGAAAACTCGTGTGTTCTGAAGGTAGGAGTCTAAAATGACAGTACAAACTTTCAATATCCATTTCAGCCAGCTGTTCATTTGACGTCCATCAAAAAATGAAGACAGTTCTTATCTATTCATTACCTGTGCAAGCTATTTAGAATTTCTGGCCCGACAGAAGGTTAAATATGGTTGTAAAGCATACCGATGCTAGCATTGACCTGGAAATAATTGAACACTCCAAAGCCAATTTTTGCTTTATTAATAGATATTGAGGCTTTCAGATGTTTCAACAGGTTTCAATAGGTACAATTTAATGTCAGAGAAATGTATACAATATACATCCTAATATTCTTCTTTGCAAACATCCACGAAAACAGAGGAGTGCCCAAAGAATGAATGACAGTTAAATGTTAGAACCCGAAATCCCCCTCTAGCTCCCCCCTCCCAAGCATAAATAGCAGAAAAGCAATGACACCTATGACCCCCCTCCCCCATGCAAAGAAGCAACGGCACCCCCCCCCGAACACTCAAGCATGCGGCAAAGCATCAATAAAGACACAGACTTGCAGTACCCCAAAGACTACTCGTTCACCCAGTATTCGACATACCACAGGCTCTCTCTCTCCCTAATAAGGAAGAAAGAGGTGTCACTGTTCCTATAGGGTATACCTAATACCAACTTCTGAATTGAATTGACTTTATTACTTACATCCTTCATATGCGTGAGGAGTAAAAATCTTTACATTATGTCTCTGTCTAAATGTGCAATGTGCAATTTACAGTAATTTGCAATAAATAGTATGTACAACATCAGTCAATATAACACAGAAATACAATTGTATCAGCATGAATTAATCAGTCTGATGGCTAGTGGAAGAAGCTGTCCCGGAGCCTGTTTGTCCTGGCTTTTATGCTGTGGTACCATTTCCCAAATAGTAGTAGCTGGAACAATTTGTGGTTGGGGTGACTCAGGTCCCCAATGATCCTTCAGGCCCTTTTTACACACCTGTCTTTGTAAATATCCTGAATAGTGGGAAGTTCACATCTACAGATGTGCTGGCTGTCAGCTCCACTCTCTGTAGAGTCCTGCGACTGAAGGAAGTGCAGTTCCCATATCAGGCAATGATGCAGCCAGTCAGGATGCTCTCAGTTGTGCCCCTGTAGAAATTTCTTAGGATTTGGAGGCCCATACTAAACTTCTTCAACCGTCTGAGTTAAAAGAGACGCTGTTGTGCCTTTTTCACCACACAGCTGATGTGTGCAGACCATGTGAGATCCTTGATGACGTTTATGCTGAGGAACATAAAGCTGTTTACCCTCTCAACCCTAGATCCATTGATGTCAATAGGAGTTAGCCTGTCTCCATTCCTCCTGTAGTCCACAACCAGCTGCTTTGTTCTTGCGACATTGAGGGAGAGTTTCTTTTCTTGACACCACTGTGTCAGGGTGATGACTTCTTCTCTGCAGGCTGCCGCATTATTATTTGAGATTAGGCCAATCAATGTAATATTGTCAGCAAATTTAATGATAGGTGGAGCTGTGGTTGGCAACACAGTCATGTGTATGCAGAGATAAAGGAAGGGGCTTCGTACACAGCCCTGAAGGGTACCTGCATTGTTACTATAGGGTATATCTAATACCAACTTCTAACAACCACATATACTCAGAAATGTATGTTATTGTCAGAGAAATTTTGGTCCTCATGTCAGTATATGACTCTGCCATAGTTGGATGCATCAGCAAGGGAGATGAGGCTGAGTACAGGGCTATGGTAGGAAACTTTGTCACATGGTGTGAGCAGAATTATCTGCAGCTTAATGTGAAAAAAGACTCAGGAGCTGGTGGTAGACCTGAGGAGAGCTAAGGTGCCGGCGACCCCTGTTTCCATCCAGGGGGACAGTGTGGACATGGTGGAGGATTACAAATACTTGGGGATACGAATTGACAATAAACTGGACTGGTCAAAGAACACTGAGGCTGTCTACAAGAAGGGTCAGAGCTGTCTCTGTTTCCTGAGGAGAATGAGGTCCTTTAACATCTGCTGGACGATGCTGAGGATGTTCTACGAGTCTATGGTGGCCAGTGTTATCATGTTTGCTGTTGTGTGCTAGGGCAGCAGGCTGAGGGTAGCAAACACCAACAGAATCAACAAACTCATTCGTAAGGCCAGTGATGTTGTGGGGATGGAAATGGACTCTCTGATGGTGGTGTCTGAAAAGAGGATGCTGTCTAAGTTGCATGCCATCTTGGTCAATGTCTCCCATCCACTACATAATGTACTGGGTGGGCACAGGAATACATTCAGCCAGAGACTCATTCCACCGAGATGCAACACAGAGCGTCACAGGAAGTCATTCCTGCCTGTGGCCATCAAACTTTACAACTCCTCCCTTGGAGGGTCAGATACCCTGAGCCAATAGGCTGGTCCTGGACTTATTTACTGGCATAATTTACATATTAATATTTAACTATTTATGGTTCTATTACTATTTATTATTTATGGTGCAACTGTAACGAAAACCAATTTCCCCCGGGATCAATAAAGTATGACTATGACTATGACTATGTATATTAATATTGTAGTAATTGCTTATATATTTGCTTTTGAAATGTTTGGAATATTGTGAACTTACCAAGAATTCTCCTTGATGGAAGTAAGTGTTACTGCATTCAAAAGTGAACTTTCAACAATGTGATAATTGACAATTCCCATTGAACACACCCTCTGACGGTTCCCCATTGAACAGAAATATTTTGCAATGTGGCATCACTGTCAGAATATAAATGCTGGAGATTTAAAAAGAAAAGTAAAATTAATTCTTCAGGGCTATGGTCCCCGCGCAGGTTGATAGGAATAAGCAGTTTAAATAGTTCAGCATGGATTAGATGGGCTGAAAGACCTATTTCTGTGCTGTACTTCTTCATGACTATGACTCTAGCAGTTTTTTTAAATCTGACACCCTTTAATCTGCATTTTCTTAATCTTTAACTGTCTCTACTTATTTATATTTCCTTCTATTTTTCACATTATTTCTTTCTATTGTTCTCAAGAGAATTCTTCATTCTAATCAGATGAAGAGGCTTTCTATTATCTGGCCTGTCTTTAACAGAGGGCACCACACTGAGACAGATGTCAGATTTATTGAAATTCAAACTGGCAAATCCACAAAATATTTCTGTAAGTTGTCAGTTCCGTGAATGGTGAATGTTGTTCTTTTACTATTGAGAGCACAGTGTAGGCCATTGTAATTCTAACAATTGTTTCTATACCAGCTTATGTTGTCAAAGATCTTCCCCTTTAATATTTGTGCTCTTCTAAGTTCCATAGGTGAGTGAGTCAGTAACAATGTTCTTGGGTTCAGGTCGTTGGCAAAATGAATGTAATGGTGAGTAAGGTGTCTTTTCAGGATTTCTTTTGCAGCTTGGCATCAAACTTTTGAAAGGACAGTGGAATTTTTGCTGAATAATTTTTTGTTAAAAAGATAATTTACAGGTTGAAATATGTGAAAATGAGCCTCCAAAAAGACAATGTTATAGCCATGACCTTCATTACTTTGTGTTTTGATTGTTAGAGATTTTTTAAATAATTAGCAAATAATCAACTATTGTTTTATCAATTCTGTATTATTTGTACCAATCTTCAGAAGGGCTGGGTAGTTGATTAATTTTCCTGAATTCACTACCATCACAGATTCCAAGTACTCTACATATCATCAAGAAATGGATGTCTGCACTATCAAACAAATCAAAATCATGAGGGATCTTACAGAGGGAGTCGTTAATGATGCTTTATCATGGCAGTTAGTCACCATAACGTGTTCAGTGAGTTACATTCAAACTATCTAGCTCCATTGTAGCTGGTAACATCTATGAGTTGATTCCTGTTTGTTTATTTGTTTATTTATCTAATTATTTATTTATGACAACAAAATATTTAGTTCCTTTCACAACTTCTCAAAATTAAGTATTCTATGTCTACACATAATAAATCATATTTACAACATCCAGGCCTGAGATGATAAAACAGGGGAGATGGTAGGTGGGATGGGAAGATTTACCTTTGACTTTTAATTAAACAAAATGATATATGCAGAAATTATTGCTTCACAAGTAATGCTATCCTGAATGCTATTCAGGATAATGCTATTCATTTGATCAGTACCAATAGTTTTAAATAATTACCTCATGAACTATTTTTGTATTAGATAAAATATTCTGTACAGTGTACAGAATGGAATGTAGCAGTTTCTTGAGCCGCACCTTCCAGATCTGCAGCTTCTATCATCTCTGGCCAATGGACAGGATAGATGGTTGTTCATGACTCCATCTAGAGTAGCTGACTGATAGCATATGGGGATCATATTACTCCATTTTGAACATTAATCCTTGTTCCTGTGTGCAGGACATTGTATTTGTTTAACGGATAGTCTACCATTCCTGCTCAATCTGGGACAATAAAACAAGGAGTATTTCAAAGGATGATTAAAGAGCAGCAGGTTTACATGCGACAATCCTGACTTGGACATTTATTGTTGTCCCTTAAATGTCACAAATCAAATTGTTTGAACTTTCAACTGGATAGCACTGTGAAGGTACCCTCATACTGTCTGGCTGTTCAAGATGATGCCTTCCACCATTTACTCAAGGACAATTACCAGTTTCCTGTGTTGCAATTTCCAATGGATGAAGGAACTGGAGGAGGACCTTCTGGTGCATCATAATGAGAGGGAATGAGACATTTTTGATATAGCTAAAGGTGTGCATGTGTGTTTGCACAGTTGGTGGGGGTAGGATGGGGACTGAATTGTGCTGAAATTTCTATTCACGTCTCTAAACTAAGATCAGTCAAAGTCTCACATGCTTCAGCTATTAGTATAGCATTTGATTCTCTTCTAAATGTACATCTGCTAAATTATTCTCATTGCTCTTCTTTCTGCTGTGAGGTCAGAATAAAATAATAGAATGACTGAAGTCAGTTAGATGCACTGGGATTATGCCTGCTCATTTAAAGAACTTCCTATTTTTCTTTCCATTTCCCTGCTGTTACCCATGTCTTTTTTTTCTCTTTTTCAAATGCTTATCCAGCTCTCTTGAGAATTATTATGGATTCTGCATTTATTATTGATACTGGCAGAGTATTCATGTGTAGTGAAGAGAAATCCTTCCAGCACCTTTCCTGATCCTTATTGTTACAATATGAACGTCATTCCCTTCATCGGAACTTCTGTGGAAACACTTTATTTCCAAAATTGCTTTTACTTCTTACTTTATAAAGTTTATTTTCATCACTTTAATATTAAAGATTCCCGTCTGTTATTTCACCTGATCACAAAGAAAATGTTTAATTAAGAATAAGGTCGGCATGGTAGCGCAGAGGTGGCAGGGTAGTGTGACCAGAGTTTAGTTCCTACTGTGATTTGTGCGTTCCTCCTATGACCATGTGAGTTTCCTCAGGGTGTTTCAGCTTTCTCTCACATTCCGAAAGACGCACTGGTAGTAAGTTGTGGGCGTGCCATGTTGGCACTGGAAACATGGTGATACTTACCGACAGCCCCAGTACATCCACAGACTTGCAGGTCATTGACGTAAATGATATCTTTATGTTGCAATATTTGTGACAAATAAAGCTAATATTTATCTTTTTTTTCAAATTTTTGGATGGGAGGGCTTGCATTTAACGCCCATCATGAGGATCTAATGAGCAGATAGTGACATGCATCTGCCTTCAGCCACTGTAGCTTAAGGTACTCCTGCTGTAAGTAAAGTGGTGAATTTTGAGATAAACATTTCTTTGGGTTCAGGTGGCAGTGTTCAGTATGTAGTGCTGAGGCCTCACAGTTTCATAGTGCTGAGTTCAATCCAATACTTCATGTATGAAGTTTGCATGTCCTCCACGTGATTACATACATTTCCCAACAGTGCTCCAATTTCCTCTCACAAAGGTGCACTGTTTAGTAGGTTAAATGGCCAGTGTCAATTACTCCTGATCCATGTGGATGTCAGGAGAATCTGTTGATGAACCTGGAAGAGGCAATGTTACCAGGAAATAAGTGAAAGAATGGGATGTCATAAGAAAATATAAAAAGGCATGAGACAAATCAGAGTTCAGTTCAGTAGAGTGAACCAATTTATATTTACATTTATAAGTTTTGGTTTTGGTTTTATCTGTCAGTTAAAGGGTCAAAGTTCAAAATGCATTTATTGTCATAGTATGTATACCGTATACAACCTTGAGATTTGTCTTCTTGCAGGCAACCACAAAACAAAAAAACACAATAGAACCTTTTAAAAAAACCCACACAACAAAGATGATCAACCACCCAATGTGTGAAAAGAAGAACAAATCATGCATTTAATAAAAAAGTAAACAAATAACACAGAGAACATTAACGCAAAAAGAGTCTGTAGCCACAAAGCCAGTTCAGCACTGTGTTGAATGAGCCAGTCTAGAAGCCCGATGGCTGTAGTCCATAGCCACAGAGCCAGTTCAACACTGAGCTGAGTGTCGATAGTTGCAGGCCACAGCTGCAGAGTTAGTTCACCGCTGAAGCGAACTGAACCCCAGTTTGTCCTTCGCCTTCGCACCTGAAGAGGTGATCAAATCACACAAATAGTAAAAAAATGTGTTAGGTTCCCCTACAGAATTTGAAAATACCTCATGGACTCCAAAATACTTTAGAAATCAAGATGTTCAAGATCCTCAGAGCTTTCATGTTCTTTCTTCCTTAAAATCTGCCCAATCAATTAAATATTCCCATGCAAAATGTTTTAAAATCAACTTTGTTCAGACAAATTGTACTTATGCATCTGTGAAAGAAACAACCCAAACCTCTAGGCCAGCTTCATGAAATCTGTGTTCTGCTGAACAAACTCTTTTTTCTGTCAGCATCTTTAATAAACAACTGCAGTGCAGCTGACTCTCTGCGATTAGTTCATAAACTAAATAATTTTTTTTATAATAGGCAGGTGGTCACACCGGGGCCACAGGAGGCAGACCAGTGGGTCACGGTTAGGAGGGGGAAGGGGAAGAGTCAGGTAATAGAGAGTACCCCGGTGGCTGTGCCCCTTAACAATAGGTACTCCTGTTTGAGTACTGTTGGGGGGGACAGCCTACCTGGGAGAAGCAACAGTGGCCGTGCCTCCGGCACAGAGTCCGGCCCCGTAGCTCAGAAGGGTAGGGAAAGGAAGAGGAGGGCAGTTGTGATAGGGGACTCGATAGTAAGGGGGTCAGATAGGCGATTCTGTGGACGCAGTCCAGAGACCCGGATGGTAGTTTGCCTCCCTGGTGCCAGGGTCCGGGATATCTCTGATCGTGTCCAAGATATCCTGAAGTGGGAGGGTGAGGAGCCAGATGTCGTGGTACATATAGGTACCAATGACATAGGTAGGAAAAGGGATGAGGTCCTGAAAGGAGAATATAGGGAGCTAGGAAGGGAGTTGAGAATGTTACGTACCCCGTAACTGGGTTGCCAAACCAGCAGAAATGGATCACTCAGTTGGAGTCTGGAGTACTAGAACTAAGAAAGTTTTATTAAAGAAACAAGCAACACAGTAATCGAAAGGATAATAAATGCAACAGTTCAGTGATGATAAACACACATGTGCACAGAATTAAGATAACAGCATCAATCAAGCTCTATCGTTGTCTAGGGGTAAATGACCAAATTTCAAAGTGACTCAAAGTTCAGTTCGCAGTAATTGTTGCCATGGCGATAGACAACGTGGGGGAAGAGAGAGATAGAACAGGAACAACTGATCATTCAGAACGGCTTCACTCACAGACCGGCGAGATTGCTCACAAGCAACTTTTGGGCAGGTCCTTGGTGATGTCACCTGAGGTCACCGACTGTGACCCCTCCTCCAGATGCGGTCGATCCTCTGCAGTGAACCCGGCACCCAGGCAAGGGTGGACACACACCGGGTTCCCGCTGATCATACCTTTCCACCCTGGTCGTTGTCTGGTACTTCTCACCCACTCGTGAGAGGCGCACCGCTTCCAGGGTCTCGTTACCTCGGGTGGCGTGTGTGTCTGTCTCAGCGAACCTGTCCCTTTTTATCCCCCTGCTGGGGTATCGCCTGTCCATCACTTCAAACAGTTCAGGGTTCAAAGGGGGGAGCCGCTCCAGACAGCTCTCTCTCTCCCACATCCCTTCATTACACATCTCCAGACGCTGCTCCATTGTTCGTTATCTCTCCTTCCCCTGAGGGCAGGTGGCAGACCAACTGCTGATGCCACTGATGCTAGCCCAGGCCAGCAAACATCTTAATTTTATGTGTATTCTCGTCACAAGAAAAAGGACTGCAAAGGTAGTAATCTCGGGATTACTGCCTGTGCCACGCGACAGTGAGAGTAGGAATGCGATGAGGTGGAGGATTAATGCGTGGCTGAGGGATTGGAGCAGGAGGCAGGGATTCAAGTTTTTGGATCATTGGGACCTCTTTTTGGCGCAGGCGTGACCTGTACAAAAAGGACGGGTTACACTTGAATCCTAGGGGGACCAATATCCTGGCAGGGAGATTAGCGAGGGCTACTGAGGTGACTTTAAACTAGAATGGTTGGGGGATGGGAATCAAATTAAAGAGGCTAGGCGAGAGGAGGTTAGTTCACAACAGGGGGATGGGAACCAGTGCAGAGAGACAGAGGGGTGTAAAGTGAGGGTAGAAGCAAAAAGTAGAAAGGAGAAAAGTAAAAGTGGCAGGCCGACAAATCCAGGGCAAGCATCAAAAAGGGCCACTTTTCAACATAATTGTATAAGGGCTAAGAGAGTTGTAAAAGAGTGCCTGAAGGCTTTGTGTGTCAATGCCAGGAGCATTCGTAACAAGGTGGATAAATTGAAAGTGCAGATTGTTATTAATGATTATGATATAGTTGGGATCACAGAGACATGGCTCCAGGGTGACCAAGGATGGGAGCTCAACGTTCAGGGATATTCAATATTCAGGAGGGATAGACATGAAGGAAGGGGAGGTGGGGTGGCATTGCTGGTTAAAGAGGAGAATAACGCAATAGAAAGGAAGGACATAAGCCGGGAAGATGTGGAATCGATATGGGTAGAGCTGCATAACACTAAGGGGCAGAAAACGCTGGTGGGAGTTGTGTACAGGCCACCTAACAGTAGTAGTGAGGTCGGGGATGGTATTAAACAGGAAATTAAAAATGTGTGCAATAAGGGAATGGCAGTTATAATGGATGACTTCAATATACATGTAGATTGGGTGAACCAAATTGGTAAAGATGCTGAGGAAGAGGATTTCTTGGAATGTATGCGGGATGTTTTTTTGAACCAACATGTCGAGGAACCAACTAGAGAGCAGGCTATTCTAGACTGGGTTTTGAGCAATGAGGAAGGGTTAATTAGCAATCTTGTCGTGAGAGGCCCCTTGGGTAAGGGTGACCATAATATGGTGGAATTCTTCATTAAGATGGAGAGTGACATAGTTAATTCAGAAACAAAGGTTCTGAACTTAAAGAAGGGTAGCTTTGAAGGTATGAGACGTGAATTAGCTAAGATAGACTGGCAAATGACACTTAAAGGATTGACGGTGGATCTGCAATGGCAAACATTTAAAGATTGCATGGATGAACTACAACAATTGTTCATCCCAGTTTGGCAAAAGAATAAATCAAGGAAGGTAGTGCACCCGTGGATGACAAGAGAAATTAGGGATAGTATCAATTCCAAAGAAGAAGCATACAAATTAGCCAGAAAAAGTGGCTCACCTGAGGACTGGGAGAAATTCAAAGTTCAGTAGAGGAGGACAAAGAGCTTAATTAGGAAGGGGAAAAAAGATTATGAGAGAAAACTGGCAGGGAACATAAAAACTGACTGTAAAAGCTTTTATAGATATGTAAAAAGGAAAAGACTGGTAAAGACAAATGTAGGTCCCCGACAGACAGAAACAGGTGAATTGGTTATGGGGAGCATGGACATGGCAGACCAATTGAATAATTACTTTGGTTCTGTCTTCACTAAGGAGGACATAAATAATCTTCCAGAAATAGTAGGGGACAGAGGATCCAGTGAGATGGAGGAACTGAGTGAAATACGTGTTAGTAGGGAAGTGGTGTTAGGTAAATTGAAGGGATTAAAGGCAGATAAATCCCCAGGGCCAGATGGTCTGTATCCCAGAGTGCTTAAGGAAGTAGCCCAAGAAATAGTGGATGCATTAGTGATAATTTTTCAAAACTCGTTAGATTCTGGACTAGTTCCTGAGGATTGGAGGGTGGCTAATGTAACCCCACTTTTTAAAAAAGGAGGGAGAGAGAAACCGGGGAATTATAGACCGGTTAGCCTAACGTCGGTGGTGGGGAAACTGCTGGAGTCAGTTATCAAAGATGTGATAACAGCACATTTGGAAAGCGGTGAAATTATCAGACAAAGTCAGCATGGATTTGTGAAAGGAAAATCATGTCTGACGAATCTCATAGAATTTTTTGAGGATGTAACTAGTAGAGTGGATAGGGGAGAACCAGTGGATGTGGTATATCTGGATTTTCAAAAGGCTTTTGACAAGGTCCCACACAGGAGATTAGTGTGCAAACTTAAAGCACACGGTATTGGGGGTAAGGTATTGATGTGGATAGAGAATTGGTTAGCAGACAGGAAGCAAAGAGTGGGAATAAATGGGACCTTTTCAGAATGGCAGGCAGTGACTAATGGGGTACCGCACGGCTCAGTGCTGGGACCCCAGTTGTTTACAATATATATTAATGACTTGGCTGAGGGAATTAAATGCAGCATTTCCAAGTTTGCGGATGACACGAAGCTGGGCGGCAGTGTTAGCTGTGAGGAGGATGCTAAGAGGATGCAGGGTGACTTGGATAGGTTGGGTGAGTGGGCAAATTCATGGCAGATGCAATTTAATGTGGATAAATGTGAAGTTATCCACTTTGGTGGCAAAAATAGGAAAACAGATTATTATCTGAATGGTGGCTGATTAGGAAAAGGGGAGGTGTAACGAGACCTGGGTGTCATTATACACCAGTCATTGAAAGTGGGCATGCAGGTACAGCAGGCGGTGAAAAAGGCGAATGGTATGCTAGCATTTATAGCGAGAGGATTCGAGTACAGGAGCAGGGAGGTACTACTGCAGTTGTACAAGGCCTTGGTGAGACCACACCTGGAGTATTGTGTGTAGTTTTGGTCCCCTAATCTGAGGAAAGACATCCTTGCCATAGAGGGAGTACAAAGAAGGTTCACCAGATTGATTCCTGGGATGGCAGGACTTTCATATGAAGAAAGACTGGATGAACTGGGCTTGTACTCGTTGGAATTTAGAAGATTGAGGGGGGATCTGATTGAAACGTATAAAATCCTAAAGGGATTGGACAGGCTAGATGCAGGAAGATTGTTCCCGATGTTGGGGAAGTCCAGAACGAGGGGTCACAGTTTGAGGATAAAGGCGAAGCCTTTTAGGACTGAGATTAGGAAAAACTTCTTCACACAGAGAGTGGTGAATCTG
This sequence comes from Mobula hypostoma, assembly GCF_963921235.1. Taxonomy (NCBI): domain Eukaryota; kingdom Metazoa; phylum Chordata; class Chondrichthyes; order Myliobatiformes; family Myliobatidae; genus Mobula; species Mobula hypostoma. Next base: position 62,379,752 of record NC_086103.1, on the reverse strand, counting down.
TGGAATTCTCTGCCACAGGAAACAGTTGAGGACAGTTCATTGGCTATATTTAAGAGGGAGTTAGATATTGCCCTTGTGGCTAGGGGGATCAGAGGGTATGGAGGGAAGGCTGGTGCAGGGTTCTGAGTTTGATGATCAGCCATGATCATAATAAATGGTGGTGCAGTCTCGAAGGGCCGAATGGCGTACTTCTGCACCTATTTTCTATGTTTTCTTTCTTTTTCATATTTTGACCAAATATAGGTTAAAATGAGAAAAATGTTAAGGAAGAAGAGATCATGTATAAGTATAATCACTAAATTGATTAATTATTGTCATATGCACTGAGTGAGTTTCAGTTTATTTTGGATGCTATCCATATCACTCACTTAGCAACATCAGTATATTGAGGTAGTACAAGGGAACAACAAAAACAGAACACAATGGTGTTGAATTTACAGAGAAAATGCAATGCAGGCAGAAAATAAGGTGCATGACCATGCCAAGGTAGATTGTGAGCTCCAGTGTGCATCTCATCATACAAGAGGCCTGTCAAACAGTCTTATAGCAACAGGATAGAAGCAATCCATGAAACTGATGGTATGTGCATTCATGTTTTTGTATCTTCTGCCCAATTGGGGGTAGAGATAGGAGAAAAGAGAATGTCTGTGGGTGGGAAAGGATCTGTCCTGGGACCAACATTTGGCATGTCACATAAAACTTTGACAAACCTCTATAGATGCATAGTGGGGAGCATCCAGACTGGTTGTATCAATGCTTGATATGAAAACAACGATGCTCAAGAATGGAAAAGCCTCCAAAAAGTGGTGGATACACCTGGGTCATCACAAGCAAAGCTCTCCCCACCATTGAACAGATCCACAAGGAGCACTACCTCAAGAAAGCAAATCAATAATCACGGACGCCACCATCCAGGCCATGCTTTCTTCTTGAGTCTGTCATCTGGAAGGAGTTGCAGGAGATTCAGGTCCCACAGCACCAGACTCAGGAACAGTTATTACCCTTCAACCATCAGGCTCCCGAACCAGCACGGATAATGTCACTCACCTCAGAGCTGAACTGATTACTGAACACAAACCATGGATTCACTTTTACGGACTCTACAACTCATGTTATCAGTATTAATTATTTACTTTTTTTGGAGTTGCACAGTTTGCACATTGGTTACTTGTCGGTTTTTGTGTGTAATTTTTCATTGATTCTATTGTACCTCTTTGTTCTGCTGTGAATGCCTGCAAGAAATGGAATCTGTGTATGGTGATATAGTATATGTACTTTGATGATAAACTTACTTGGAATTTGTTCTTTGAACTTTATTAAAGTGTCTCAAAGAAAATAGAACTTGTACTGAGTGCTTACACTGTAGAAATATTCTGCTTGTGGCATGAAAATTTGTGACTTCAATAAAAATATTTATTAAAAGAATGGCCTATTTTATCATGTGCCTCCAATTACCCTGACACCTCATCCTTAATAATTGACTCCAACATCTTCCCAAACACTGAGGTCAGACTAACAGGCCCATAATTTCCTTTCTTCTGCCTCTCTCCCTCCTTGGTGTGACATTTGCAATTTTCCAGTCCTCCAGAACCATGTCAGAATCAATTGATTCTCAAAACATCATTACTACTGCTTCCACAATCTCTTCAGCTACCTTTTTCAGAATCCTGAGGTGTATGCCGTCTGGTCCAGGTGACTTATTTGCCATAGGACCTTTCAGTTTCCCATGCAGCTTCTGCCTAGTAATGGCAACTTCACACACTTTTGCCCCCTGACACTCCTGAACTTCCTGCATGCTGCTGGTGTCTTCCACAGTGAAGACTGATGCAAAATACTTATTTAGTTCGTTCACTATTTCCTTCTCCCCCATTACTATCTCTTCCGTGGACCAATATCTACTTTCTTTTCTCTTTTACACTTTATATATCTGAAGAAACTTTTGATGCCTTCTTTAATATTATTGGATAGCTTACCTTTCTTATTCCTTCTTTTCCTTCTTTACAACTTTTTTTGCTGCCCTCTGTTGGTTTTTAAAAGCTCCTCAATCCTGTAACTTCCCACTAATGTTTGCCCTATTATATGTGTCTCTTTGGCTTTTATGTTGGCTTTGATTACTCTTGTTAGCCACCATTGTGTCATCCTACCTTTAGAATAATGTGGTGGCCATTACAGAGACTTGAATGGCTCAGGGACAAGAATGGTTACTTCAAGTGCCGGGTTTTAGATGTTTCAGAAAGGACAAGGAGGGAGGCAAAAGAGGCAGGGGCATGGCACTGTTGATCAGAGATAGTGTCACGGCTGCAGAAAAGGTGGATGTCATGGAGGGATTGTCTACGGAGTCTCTGTGGGTGGAGTTTAGGAACAGGAAGGGGTCAATAACTTTACTGGATGTTTTTTATAGGCCGCCCAATAGTAACAGGGATATCGAGGAGCAGGTAGGGAAACAAATCCTGGAAAGGAGTAATAATACCAGAGTTGTCGTGATGGGAGATTTTAATTTCCCAAATATCAATTAACATCTCCCTAGAGCAAGGGGTTTAGATGGGGTGGAGTTTGTTATGTGTCTTCAGGAAGGTTTTCTGACACAATATGTAGATAAGCCTACAAGACGAGAGGCTGTTCTTGATCTGGTATTGGGAAATGAACCTGGTCAGGCGTCAGGTCTCTCAGTGGGACAGCATTTTGGAGACAGTGATCACAATTCTATCTCTTTTACTACAGCATTGGAGAGGGTTAGGAACAGACAAGTTAGGAAAGTGTTTGATTGGAGTAAGGGGAAATATGAAGTTATCAGGCAGGAACTTGGAAGCATAAATTGGGAACAGATGTCCTCAGGGAAATGTACGGCAGAAATGTGGCGAATGTTTAGGGGATATTTGCGTGGAGTTCTGCGTAGGTACGTTCCAATGAGACAAGGAAGTTATGGTAGGGTACAGGAACCATGGTGTACAAAGGCTGTAATAAATCTGGTCAAGAAGAAAAGAAAAGCTTACAAAAGGTTCCGAGAGCTAGGTAATGTTAGAGATCCAGAAGATTATAAGGCTAACAGGAAGGAGCTTAAGAAGGAAATTAGGAGAGCCAGAAGGGGCCATAAGAAGGTCTTGGCGGATAGGGATAAGGAAAACTCCAAGGCATTCTACAAGTATGTGAAGAGCAAGAGGATAAGACGTGAAAGAATAGGACCTATCAAGTGTGACAGTGGGAAAGTGTGTATGGAACTGGAGGAATAACAGAAGTACTAAATGAATACTTCACTTCAGTATTCACGATGGAAAAGTATCTTGGTGATTGAAGTGATGACTTGCAGTGGACTGAAAGCTTGAGCATGTAGATATTAAGAAAGAGGATGTGCTGGAGCTTTTGGAAAGCATCAAGTTGGATAAGTCACTGGGACCAGATGAGATGTACCCCAGGCTACTGTAGGAAGCAAGGGAGGAAATTGCTAAGCCCCTGGCAATAATATTTGCATCATCAGTGGGGACGGGGGAGGTTCCGGAGGATTAGAGGATTGCATATGTTGTTTCTTTATTCAAGAAAGGGAGTAGAGATAGCCCAGGAAATTATAGACCAGTGAGTCTCACTTCAGTGGTTGGTAAGTTGATGGAGAAGATCCTGAGAGGCAGGATTTATGAACGTTTGTAGAGGTATAATATGATTAAGAATAGGCAGCATGGCTTTGTCAAGGGCAGGTCATGCCTTATGAGCCTGACTGAATTTTTTGAGGATGTGACTAAACACATTGATGAAGGAAGAGCAGTAGATGTAGTGTACAGTATATGGATTTCAGCAAAGTATTTGATACGGTACCCCATACAAGGCTTATTGAGAAAGTAAAGAAGCAGGGGATCTAAGGGGACATGGCTTTATGGATCCAGATCTGGCTTGTCCACAGAAGGCAAAGAGTGGTTGTAGATGGGTCATAGTCTGCATGGAGTTCGGTGATCAGTGGTGTGCCTCAGGGATCTGTTCTGGGACCCTTAGTCTTCGTGATTTTTATAATGACCTGGATGAAGAAGTGGAGGGATGGGTTAGTAAGTTTGCTGATGACACAAAAGTTGGAGGTGTTGTGGATAGTGTGGAGGGCTGTCAGAGGTTATAATGGGACGTTGATAGGATACAAAACTGAGCTGAGAAGTGGCAGATGGAATTCAAGCCAGATAAGTGTGAAGTGGTTCATTTTGGTAGGTCAAATATGATGGCAGAATGTAGTATTAATGGCAAGACACTTGGCAGTCTGGAGGATCAGGGGGATCTTGGGGTCCAAGTCCATAGGATGCTCAAAGCAGCTGCGCAGATTGACTCTGTGGTTAAGAAGGCATACAGTGTATTGGCCTTCATCAATCGTGGAATTGAAATTAGGAGCTGAGAGGTAATGTTACAGCTATATAGGACCCTGGTCAGACCCCACTTGGAGTACCATGCTCAGTTCTAGTCGCCTCTCTACAGGAAGGATGTGGAAACCATAGTAGGGGTGCAGAGGAGATTTACAAGGATGTTGCCTGGATTGGGGAGCATGACTTATGAGAATAGGTTGAGTGAACTTGGCCTTTTCTCCTTGGAGTGACGGAGGATGAGAGGTGACCTGATAGAAGTGTATAAGATGATGAGAGGCATTGATCGTGTGGATAGTCAGAGGCTTTTCCCTAGGTCTGAAATGGTTGCCACAAGAGGACACAGGTTTAAGGTGCTGGGGACTAGGTACAGAGGAGATGTCAGGGGTAAGATTTTTACGCAGAGAGTGGTGAGCGCATGGAATGGGCTGCCGACAATGGTGGTGGAGGCAGATATGATTGAGTCTTTTAAGAGAAATTTTGGATAGGTACACGGAGCTTAGAAAAATAGAGGGCTATGGGTAAGTCCAGTAATTTCTAAAGTAGGGACATGTTTGGCACAACTTTGTGGGCTGCAGGGCCTGTATTGTGCTGCAGGTTTTCTATGTTTCTATGAATGTATATATCCTGCATGTTCCAAATTTCTCCCAAAACTCCAGCCACTGCTGCTCTGCTGTCATCCCTGCTAGTGTTTCTTTCCGATGGAATTTGGCCATTTCCTCTCCCATTCCTCTGTAGTTCCCTTTACTCCACTGTAATGAGCATATTTTCAACTTTAGCTTCTCTTTCTCAAATAGCAGGGTGAATTCTATCTTATTCTGATCACTGGCCCTTCTCTAATCAATTCTGGTTCATTACACAACACCCAATCCAGAATAGCTGATCCCCTAGTGGGCTCAATTACAAGCTTCCCTAAGAAGCCGTCTCATAGGCGTTCTAGAAATGACTATTGTAACATTGCCCATTTGACATGTGTTTTCAATCTCCTGTTGTAATTTGTAGACCACAACTTTACTACTTGTTTGGGGTCTGTATGTAACCTTCATCAGTGTCTTTTTACCCTTGCAGTTTCTTAGCTCTACACACGATTCTACACCTTCCGATCCAATGTCACCTCTTTCTAATGATTTGATTTCACTTTTTACAAACAAAACCACATCACCCCCTTGGCCTACCTGCCTGCCCTTTCGATACTAAGTGTATCCTTGTACATTAAGCACCCAGCTATAATCTGCTTTCAGCCATGATTCAGTGATGCCCACAATGTCATACATACCAATCTGTAACTGTGCTACAAGTTCATCTACCTTATTCCTTATACTGCATGCATTCAAATATACAGTAACACTTTTAGTCCTATATTCCCCCTTTTCGACTGCAATTTTGCCCTATCATAAGCCTCTCCTTGCTAGTAATCTCACTACACTCTGCCTCCATTTATAAACCAACTACTCTTGTTTTAGACTCCCCTAGTCCGGGGAAATGACTATAATTGTTCAGCTTATCTATGTCCCATATTCACAAAAATACAATTTCACTTACTTTGATTTCAACGAGGAGTAAGGGACATTTCAGGATTAAGATTTAAGACTAGCTTTATTTGTCACAGATACATCAGAAAGACCCTAATAGGTGTTATCTACAGGCCCCCAAACAGTAGCATGAATATTGGGTGCAAGTTGAATAGGGAGTTAACAATGGCATGTGGCAAAGGAAATGTCACAGTAGTTATGGGGGATTTCAACATGCAGGTGAACTGGGAAAATCAGGTTGGTACTGGACCCCAGGATAGGGAGTTTGTAGAGTGCCTATGGGATGCATTTTTGGAGCAGCTTGTACGAGAGCCGACCAGGGATAAGGCTATTCTGGATTTAGTGTTGTGCAATGAACAGGATTTGATAAGTGATCTTGAAGTAAAGGAGACATTAAGAGGTAGTGACTATAATATGATAAGTTTTTATCTGCAAGTTGAGAGGGATAAGAGCAGATCAGAAGTGTCAGTATTGCTGTTGAACAAAGGAGACTATGGAGCCATGAGGGAGGAGCTGGCCAAAGTTGACTGGTCGGATACCCTAGCAGAAAAGACAGTGGAACAGCAATGGCAGGTATTCTTGGGAATAATGCACAAGGTGCAAAATCAGTTCATCCCCTGGAGAAGGAAGGATTCAAAGGGGGGAAAGTGGCCACAGTGGTTGACAAAGGAAGTCAGAGATAGCATAGCATTAAAAAAGAAGTATAACAGAGCTAAGGTGAGTGGGAAGACGGATGATTGGGAAATTTTTAAGGAGCAACAGAACTTAACTAAAAAGGCAATACGGGGAAAAAAATGAGGTATGAACGCAAGCTAGCTAAGAATATAAAGGAAGATAGCAAAAGTTTTTTTAGGTATGTGAAGAGAAGGAAGATAGTTAAGAACAATGTTGGGCCCTTGAAGAATGAATTGGGAGAAATTGTTATGGGAAACAGAGAAATGGCAGACAAATTTAATAAGTACTTTGAATCTGTCTTCACTAGGGAAGACACAAGCAATCTCCCAGATGTATGAATGGGCCAAGGACACAGGGTAACAGAGGAACGGAAACAGATTGACTTTAGGAAGGAAACGGTGATGAGTAGACTGATGGGACTGAAGGCTAACAAATCCCCAGGCCCAGATGATCTGCATCCTAGGGTACTAAAGGAGGTGGCTCTGGAAATTGCGGATGCATTGGTGATCATTTTCCAATGTTCCTTAGATTCAGGATCAGTACCTGAGGATTGGCGAATGGCTAATGTTATCCCACTTTTTAAGAAAGGAGGGAGGGAGAAAACAGAGAACTATCGCCCTGTTAGCCTAACATCAGTAGTGGGGAAGATGCTAGAGTCCATTATTAAAGATGAAATAGCGGCATATCTTGATAGCAGTGATAGGATTGGGCCGAGCCAGCATGGATTTACCAAGGGCAAATCATGCTTGACTAATCTTTTGGAGTTTTTCGAGGAAGATAGACACGGGAGATCCAGTGGATGTGGTGTACCTTGACTTTCAGAAGGCATTTGATAAGGTACCACATAGGAGATTGGTGGGTAAAATCAGAGCTCATGGCATTGGGGGGAGGATAAAGACATGGATAGAAAACTGGTTGGCAGATAGAAAGCAAAGGGTGGGAGTGAATGGGTGTTTCTCGGAATGGCAGGTGGCGACTAGTGGGGTGCCACAGGGCTCGGTATTGGGACCACAGCTGTTTATGATTTACGTCAATGATTTAGAGGAAGGCATTGTGAATAACATCAGCAAGTTTGCTGATGATACTAAACTGGGTAGCAGTGTGACATGTGATGAGGATGTTAGGAGAATTCAAGGTGACTTGGATAGGCTGGGTGAGTGGGCAGAAACTTGGCAGATGGCGTTTAATGTGAATAAGTGTGAGGTCATTCACTTTGGGAGCAAGAACAGGAAGGCAAATTATTATCTGAATGGTGTGGAGTTAGGTAAGGGTGAAATACAAAGGGATCTAGGAGTACTTGTTCATCAGTCTCTGAAGGTGAATGAGCAAGTGCAGCAGGCAGTGAAGAAGGCTAATGGAATGTTGGCCTTTATTACAAAGGGAATTGAGTACAAGAGCAAGGAAATCCTTTTGCATTTGTACAGGGCCCTGGTGAGACCACACCTAGAGTATTGTGTGCAGTTTTGGTCTCCAGGGTTAAGGAAGGACATCCTGGCTGTGGAGGAGGTGCAGCGTAGGTTCACTAGGTTAATTCCTGGGATGTCTGGACTGTCTTACCCAGAGAGGTTAGAGAGACAGGGCTTGTACACGTTGGAATTAAGGAGATTGAGGGGGGATCTGATTGAGATATATAAGATTATTAAGGGATTGGACAAGATCGAGGCAGGAAATATGTTCCAGATGCTGGGAGAGTCCAGTACCAGAGGGCATGGTTTAAGAATAAGGGGTAGGTCATTTAGGACAGAGTTGTGGAGGAACTTCTTCTCCCAGAGAGTTGTGGAGGTGTGGAACGCGCTGCCTCAGAAGTCAGTGGAGGCCAATTCTCTGGATGCTTTCAAGAAGGAGCTAGATAGGTATCTTATGGACAGGGGAATCAAGGGTTATGGGGACAAGGCAGGAACCGGGTATTGATAATAGATGATCAGCCATGATCTCAGAATGGCGGTGCAGGCTCGAAGGGCCGAATGGTCTACTTCTGCACCTATTGTCTATTGTCTATCAAAACGTAGAGTGAAATATGTAATTTGTATCAAAATCAGTGAGCATTGTGCTGGGCAGAGCAAAACTGTTGGCATGCTTCCAGTGCCAACGCAGCATCTTCACAACTCATTTACCCTCACCGTAAGTCTTTGGAATGTTGGAGGTTGTCAGAGCAGCCGGCCATATGGAGTAAGTACAGACTCCTTACAGGCACTGGCAGGAAATGAACGCCAATCACTGATCGTTGGCACTGTAAAGTGAAGTGCTAACTGCTATGCTACTGTGGTACAGGGAATTTCCCAGCTTATCTCCTCACAAGTACAGCAGCTGTTAACCATTTTCATACTGCTTGTAAGGGTTCCTTTTAATAACCAGGATTTTTCGATCATCGGAAAAATTTTCCACTCAGTCAATGTGCAGGATATTGTGGATCATGAGAAAAATATCTTCATGGTGGATACCATTACTTCAGGATGCACACATAAATTCTTCACCCTCGAAATGCACACTGCCAAATATTTTCAGCAGCCTGAACTCACCGGACGAATAAGTATTGTTGGATAACGACTTCCCTCAACTCTCCTGGGTTCTCATTTATGTCCACTTACCTACTACAGCAGCTGAGCATTATTATAAACAAGAAAGTCTGTGCATACAAGAAATCCATAGTAACACACACAAAATACTGGAGGAGCTCAGCAGGTCAAGCTGCATCTTTGGAAATGAATAAACAGTTGATGTTTCAGGCCAAGGCCCTTCTGGACTTCTGGACCCTTCAGGCCTGATCGGCTGAAAAAGACCTAAATACTAGAACTGTTATGGAAAATGCCACTAGTTCTTTAATAGGAGGGGTGATTGATAAGTTCGTGGCCTAAGGTAGAAGGAGTCAATTTTAGAAGACCTAGCATGTTTATTTTTCAACATAGTCCCCTCCTACATTTACACACTTAGTCCAGCGGTCGTGGAGCATACGGATCTTGGACCTCCAGAAAGTGTCCATAGCAGGGCTGATTGATAAGTTCGTGGCCTAAGGTAGAAGGAGATGAGTTATACAGCTCTCGTTACATGCACGTGCATTTCAGCTCCTTGAGTGATTATGCAGAAAGTTTGAAGTTAATAACTCATCAGTTAATAACTCATCAGGGGTGATTGATAAGTTTGTGGCCTAAGGTAGAAGGAGATGCGTTATTAACTTCAAACTTTCTGCATAATTACTCAAAGAGCTGAACTGCATACGCGTGTAACGAGAGCTATATAACTCATTTCCTTCTACCTTAGGCCACGACCTTATCAATCACCCCTGGTAAATGTGATTCTGTTGTTTGCATCATATCAGTGCGCCCATGTAGATGTAGAGACTTCATCATGGTACTCTGCATCTTGTACAAGTTCGCTAGCTCGGGTAAAATTCAGACCGAGAACCTGAGGACATGAGCCTCAGCCAAGCAGCAGCGAGAGGAGATGAAGGTTTCTGAGACAAAGTCTCCACTCCAGTAGACAAGAGAGATATTGTTTCATAGGGTTAGAAGGGAGTCCAACACAGAATCACTATTTTAAAAAGGAGCATGCCAAATTATAGACTCCAATGGCATCTAACTATCTCTTTCCACATTCCAATTTTAATATCAGCATTGTTCGCCAATAATCAGCCCATGAATAAGAAACTATAAGATGTTTAAAATTCCCCTAAATTGTGCTCTGTTCATCCTCCCTGTACTAAATATAACACGCAAACTTGCTTAAACGTCTCTATTTCCTATTGAGGGTCCTTCGCAAAAACAATCACGATCTTTGTGGATGATACACCTTCTTTGGATAAGTTCCACTCTGCAGATCAAAACATAGGTCAAAATGTTAGATTATTTTCTTCTGTTGCTTAATAACACCGAGAGGAAACTTTCACTCTCTACCTCCACCAACTATCTGTCACAATGGTGCTTGCCCTCAACTGCATTTACTGCTCATGGATTAATTTTGCAGATGTCTTTGTGAAAATCACTCCTCTATATTGTCTTATTTTGTCCACGGCAGTTCATCTTAATCTCTGCCATTTTAGGAAACATGAATTTTAAAACATTTTTTAGATATTATATTCTACATTGGTCAATCTTAAAATATCCTCACTTGTTTCTTGTTTTAGAACCATTGAGATAACCAGGCCTGAAATATCTAGTATGGTTAAAACTCAAATATTATGCATGAAAAAGCCTCCATTCTCTTTAGCATTTTGTCAATGTATGTGCTTAAACTTGTTTCAAATCTGCAAAACATAAAACAGGTATAATTTGGTGTAAACAATCTTAAAATGTAAGCTACTGAAATCAGCTTTAATTTAAACAATACTGCATCAGCCTAAGGCCTTGGCAGAAAAACTAGAGCAGCCTCTAGATTGAATATATCACATTGTAGAGGACCACTAATCATGCTAATTTTCAGGTTTTCAGTGAGATTTTAAAAATTATGCTTTTTGTGTACAAAAACACTAAATGGCATGTTTTCAGCAAAATTTAATTATAAGTGTTGTTTTAGTTTTCTTAGAAACTATGATGAACATTTTTCAAAGAATGTTTTACCAAGAATTGTATTCTAAAACTCCTGTCAATTCTGCTGATCATGCCATGACGCTGTCAGATATGTGCCTGAGTTGAATGAAATATTGGGGGAAAAAAAACTTTTCTCAGTGAGAGCAATACTGAGATTATTCAGAATATTAAGGTGACTATGCAGAATAGGAAATGAAGGCTAATATGTAAATTCATAAAATGTTTCTTCATTTTGCACTATTGATAATTCATATCATTATTCATTTAGATCTAAATAGAGTGTGTTTCAATTTCTAAAGTCACTGAGACTTGGGACATGGAATGTACACAAAATAAATAGAAAGTATTTCTCAATAAGGAGGATTTTTAAAACAAGACCTTAAAAATAAAACACAAGCACAGTGTGTGAAAATCTGGTCTAAACAAATGCAGTTCTTGAAAATTCATATACAATTTCAAGGCAATGCCACATTTTTGGACAGAATTGAGTTCCACTGGACGCATAGACCAAGAATTTGAATTGATAGTGAAACAAAAATTGCTTTGAAGGAAGCTCCCTACAAAGATCCAGTGACCTCTGTGGTGAAAAAAAATATTGATTGCCTGTACCTGTGACCGTGTTTTATATGCTAAGTGATAACATCTGTCTGCTAGCTTGAACTCAGGTCACAATGGTGTAAATATCTCAGCCCATGTTGCCGATTTCGATGCAAGCCAATGACTGGACATCACGATTTGCTGATAAATATAAACTCGTACCCTCTCTCACACTCCCTAATACTCACTCACACAAAAACACACAGTCTAATGCAGGGGTCGGCAACCATTTTGCCTCTCTGGGCCAGATTGCGTACTAATGAGCAGATGGTGGGCCAGATAAATGCCATAAAATACTTGAAATACGGGAATTATTCATTTAAATATATCTAGTTATGTTTTGCCTCAAATTAATGAATAACGCATGCTAGAAAATCAATTGTGCTTAACCAAGGATGCCAATTAGTAATCAAAGAACTCAGATTAGTTGCAATTTATTTCAATTAAGGCATCTTTTGAATCTATTAAAAAGACACAAAGAATCTTTAAACATAAAACATATGAACATGATGCATTGAATGGTGGTAAATTAAGTATAAAAAAAGTTTAATGCAAACAGTCAATAAATCAATGTGAAACTTGATGCTGTTTGTTGCTTGAAAGCTTCTCAATATTGGGTGTCAAGACTTGTTGATGCCAAGAGCAAGACATTATCCAGATGGGCATCAGTCAATCTTGTTCTCAAATGGTTCTTAGTGTGCTTCATTTTTGAAAATAATTGTTCACACAGATAAGTGCTGCCAAACAATGATGTCATCTTTTTTGCATGGTCCACTAAGCTAGGATACTTCCCACTTGGATGAATATATTTTCTATAGAAGTCAAGCACTGACACATCTTCAGAATGAAATCTCGATCTAAATATGTCATCACACTGCATCTCAATCAAGTCCATTTGAAAAATTTCTGATGCAGTGTCCACTTCCACGTCAAATAGAGTAGCAAACAGCTTGAATTCATTTGCATGCAAGCGAGAATCAACAAAACGAGATGAAAACTCTTTTCTCAATTCTTGCACCATATTCACAAAAATGCCTGGATCTTGTGCTTTACTTTTTTGAGAAGTGGGAAAATGTGCACAATTTCCTTTTTGAAGCTTGTACTCCCACAATTGCAGCTTCCTTTCCACTATGGTGGGTCACGTAATGTCACCTGATATTTGCCAACTTCTTCACAGCAACATTTTCTAGGCAAATAAGACAAACTCGTTTCCCAGCTTGCTCGATGAAGAAGTAATCTAGTGTCCAAGTGTCTTGGAAATTTCGGCGCTCAGTGTCTACCTTCCTGCGTTTTGCATTCATTGCCATTGGAATTTTTTCCATCAATTTTATTTCAAAATGCGAGTTATTCAACAAGTATCGTAGCACATGTAAATATCTGGATATTTAGCGTGGATTTCTTGTTAAAACACAGTGACGCTGTTTCTGTTTACAAATTTGAACGATCCCATCTGAAAACCTGCGCGTGCACAGAGAGTATCTAATACATATTAATAAGGTAGTCTGCCTTCCCGTCATTCATATGGAACAAAACGGAACGTGGGGCCAGTGTAACAAGGCGCCATGCATGTCCATCAGTGTGGTCGCGTGAAACACTCAAAATAAGGAAAAGTCGCTTGCGGGCCGGATAAGCATAGTATCCCAATATTTGCTTGTGGGCCGGATTTGGCCCGCGGGCTGTAGGTTGCCTACCCCTGGTCTAATGCATATTGCATTCCTCAGGCTCCTCCCTCAAAATCTTCCCACTGTCCCAGCATCTCTTGTTTCAGATCACCCATCCACAGTGTCCCTATCTCCTGTCAATTCTCATTTAATTCCAGCCCATTTCCCACTCCCCTCAATTCCCAGTGCAAGACAACCCTGCACTGCCTCTGCCTACCCCCAACCCGTGGCTAATTGTCCTTCTACCTCAGCCTGTCCCACCGGCTCCAAATCCCAGAGCCCAGCCCTGAGTTCCAGTTTCCCTCAGAAAATCTTGAAAAAACATGGCAGCTACCCAAGGCTGGCATATCACATTCTCCTGCAGCTCTGTGGGCTGCTTGGTCAGTCCCTGTGTGAGATTTTCCAACTGCAAAAGGCAGGTTCATTCTCTGGGAGTGGCAGCCTCTCATTCAGCCAATATCTTCACTCAGCATATGTAAATATCTTAAACTAACTGACCTGACCTCGTATTTTGCTCTGCCCTAACCCAGGCATTTTTCTCTCCTGTATATGCACAGCCGAGGGATGTCACTCTCCCTCACTGACCAAAATACATAGGCTGTGCCCAAACCCATGGAGAAATTATCTCCTGTGTTTTCTAAACCTAGAGGGCCCTTTTCCCCTGCTTTGCCCCCTTTACATGTGTCCCTTTAAGCTCTGTCTCAAAGCCCACATGGCATTTGTTATTGAAGCACCAGTTCAACAAGTTTCTATCATTCAATCATTTGATAAGGTTCCACACATGAGGGTGTTTGACAAGATAAAATCCTATGGCATTACACAGAAATATACTGGTCAGGAGGCAGTGAGTGGGAACAAAGAGGGCCTTTTCTGGTTGGCTGCCAGTGACTAGTGGTGTTCCTCAGGCCTCAGTATTGGGACCGCTACTTTTCACATTGTTTCTCAATGAACTGGATAATGGATATGATGGCTTTGTGGCAATGTTTGTGGATGATACAAGGGGTAGGTAGTGCTGAGGAAACAATGTGATTGCAGCAGGACTTAGACAAATTGGAAGAATGGGTAAAAAGTGGCAGATGGAATACAGTGTTGGGAAATATATGATAATGCATTTTGATAAAAGGAACAATAGTGCTGACTATTATCTATATGGGGAAAAATATCAAACTTCAGAGGTGCAGAGAGACTTAGGAGTCCTATTGTAAGACTCCCAGAAGGTTAGTTTACAGATTAAGTCTGTGGTAAAGAAGGCAAATCCAATGTTGGCATTTATTTCAAGGGGAGTAGAATATAAAAGCAAGGAGATAATGCTGAAGCTTTATTAGACACTAGTCAGGCTGCACTTGGAATATTGTCAACAGTTTTGGGCCCCATACCTCAGGAAGGATGTGTTGTCATTGGAGAGGGTCCAGAGGAGGTTTATTCGGATGATTCCGGGAATGAAGGGGTTAACATATGAGGAGCATTTGGCAGCTTTGGAATTTAGAAGAATGTGTAGGGATCTCATTGAAACCTACCAAATGTTTAAAGGACCCGATAGGCTGGATGTGGAGAGGATGTTTCCTATGGTGAGGTATCCAGAACTAGAGGGCACAGCCTCAAAATTGAGGGGTGACCTTTCAGAACAGAGGTAAGGAGGAATTTTTTTTATCCAGACAGTAATAAATCTGTGGAACGCTCTACCACAGACTGCAGTGGAAGCCATCCGTGGGTATATTTAAGGTGGAAGTTGATAGTTTCCTGATGGGATGTGGCGAGAAGGCAGGTGTATAGGGTTACGTGGGATCTGGGATCAGTCATGATGGAATGGGGGAACAGACCCGATGGGCTGAATGGCCTAATTTGCTTCTATGTCTTTTGGTCGAAGATACAGAAAAGTATAGGTTTGGCATTCAGCAGAGAGTTGAAAAAGAACTTCTTCAGTCAGAGAATAGTCAATTGTCAGAATGTTCTATGTCCCAGTGCTAATGAGGTTCACCTACCGACGATACTCAAGAAGAGGCATTTGAAACAGGTGACCAAGAGATACTGAGATAGTAGGAAAGGAGTGCTGAGGTAAAAAAAATCAGCTATGTTGTCACTGAATTGCAGGGCAAAAATAAGGGGCTAAAATGCCATTCGCTGCTTTTATGTTAATGTGCCGTCAGATAAAATTTTTTTCAGGACGGAAACGCAGAAAGCGAAACTTAACATTCTTAAACATTTTGAATATTAGACAGCGCGGCAAATAAAGACTGCATTATTACAACTTTGCTAAAAGATCATACGATTTTTATTCATTTTATTGATCATTTTAAAATCCTCCATATTTTTAATATCTTTATCTGAGGGAATTTCAAAAAATGATGACAGTTATTGCTTAGGACTCTATTGAAAACGCAAGCAACAATACTCACGATATTTTAGCGCAAGGGGTGGGTTTTAACTCAAGTCAATCGCACAATTTTCTCTTGATATCACTGGCGGCCAACAGCTCACAGTCGCTTCGTTCATCCATGTGGAGGAATTTGGTGCCATTACTATTAGAGAATCTGGGCCACTGCCAGTGACCGGGGAATGCTGCATTTGCCAAAAATAAAACATGCGCTCTGTAGTCCATGGAATTAAATTTCAGAGGTAGTTCTACAACTTAAGGCGACGTTGCCCTACTGGCCAGTGATGAAATATGGGGCAACTGAGGTTAAAACTGCACTCTATTTACGCCTACCCCCACCAAAATTCAACCGTCTTTAAGGTTAACTAATGATTTAAGCATGCCAGTTGGCACGATATAGAGGAAGTTGAGGGTAATATTGAAAGTTTAATAAAGGAAGGCAGACTTATCCCTTCTCACAAATAATTGTGTGTTGTAAGATCTGTTACTATTGCGCTATCCAACAGTTAACGCCGCGACGGCACTAATCAGGGCAGTCCTAATGCGAGGTGAGATGACTGCAGGGATGGTGTGATGACTGCTTCTAATGTAACGAGGAAGAAAATCAAGTTGATTCATTCTTATTAAGATAAATTATGAAACCTCACAGTGAGAGCGTATCTGCACTTGTCTTCCGGTTTGCTGGGGCATTTCAAGTCGCCGCCCTTCCCAGACTGTTCTGGGCAAAATTACGAAGGTCGTTTAAAGTTCCACTGTTCTGAATCTCTGAGACTGCGGGTCGGAAACAACAGGAAGTTTGCTTCGATCACTGGACGTCAGGTTCCCCGTTTACCTGTCACCTGGAACGATTCCAACATCGCAACACGCTCGGAGGATCTGCGGCTGCCTTCCAACACTGCTCCGAGTTGAATGGCTCTGGCTGCCGCAGCGTTACCCAGTTGTTTTGCGGAGGTCAGCAGCGATCGGCTGCAGTGAGTACAATATTCGTCACCCCTTCGAAACGAGGCTCTCAGTAATCCACTCGCGGTGTACCATCGTTTTATTTTGCAACCAACTAACTTCAGATTGTTTTGCTGTTACTGCGTTGACAGACCACTGCAATGTATTAATTTTGTAGATCTTTTGAGCAGGGTCTGCTTTGGGATCGGTTGAAAGCTCCACTGATGTTGAGACCAAACTCCAACAGGTTAGTTCTGATTTTATTGCGATATTTCATTCTGATTGACTTTTTCCACAATAATTTATTCTTGAAATATCACTATCCCCTTGTAAGTGCAGGCTATTTGGTGGCTTGTCCCATTAACCAATTCACGGGTCTAAACTGCCCAGTTTAAGGTGGGTGGTAGGGGGAGGGGAATCATGTTTTCCCCAGCCCAATCTTGCTTTCGCCAAGCTGTACACAGTCACAGGATAGCCAGCAGGGAAACTGGCTCTTTCCACAGTTCTTTCATGGGGAGGTGATGTATATTACAAAGAGTCTTTGTTTCTTCTGATTTAGTAATATCTCATTCAGCTAGAATGCAAAGAAATTGGAGCAGGGGTAAGCTATTGGACCCCACCATTCAATGTGACCATGGCTAATCTAAGCTGGCCTTAAATTTCTTCTGTGCCCAGTCCCCACAACCTGAAATTCCTCAATTATTTGTTTACTGTCACTCGAAATATTAGATTTCTACCATCCTTAACATTCACAACTCTTTGAGAGAAGAAATGTCACCATACTTGTTAATGCCCCCTTATTTTGACATTATGCCCATGTGTATGGCCCTCTCACCAGTAAAGACATCTCAACATCCACCCTGTCAAGCCTTCCCTTAGGATATTTTATGTTTGGGTAAGTTCACTTCCTATTCTTCTAAACTTTAAGGAATGCAAATCCAAACTGTCTGCCTTCTGTTATTGGACAATCCTCTCATCCTAGGAGGCAGCATGGTGAATCTCCTCTGGACTTCCTCCAATATACCACATCATTCTGCTTTAAGTAAGGAGATCAAACTGTGCACATTATTCCATGTGTGGCTTCACCAACACACTGTGCAACTTTATTGTTCTTTGTTCTGACCTCTTTGCAATGTATGTTTGCATGATTGTTGGACCTACCTGCCAATGTTTGTGATTCATGTACTAGAACACATAGATCCCCCTATGGTTCACTCACTTGCAGTCTCTTTGCATTTAGATAAATAGAATTTCTTTGAGGTAGCTGTTTTGCTTGGCCATGGTGAAGATTGGTGATAATTAAATAGGTCCTTCACAGCATGGGGCCAGTAGGCTGTGTGACCTCATCCTTTGACTGAAAGCTGTGGCCTAGTATCTCACGGATAGTGCTGCACACACAAATTTCTAAGTCTTGTATGGAAAGAAGCAACTGCGATAACCTACAAATTAAATTGTGGTTGTAGAATTTGTTCCAGAAATGTCAGGTATTTGTACCAGAAATGTCAGAAATTTGAATGGCATTTGTGCTGATAATAAACACAACTTTCAGAGTATAACCCAGCCAAGGCTCTGCACACTGTCCTCTTCTTCTTTGGGAGATGCCTGTTTTCTCCTCTGCAACTCCCAATTGGGGCTAATTAGGGCCAGAATTGTTGGCAATCTTTCTGATTCCATTATCATTCTCCAAATTTGGTCCAATCCTTGAAGGAGATCCCAAATCAATCCTCAATCACTGTTGTTCCCCCCCCCCCGTTATCTCCATAATCAGATCTCTTCTGATGATCCCACCTTCCACAGAAATTATTCTTCTTTCTTAATCCATTGTTTTTCCTCTATAATAGTTGACAGGACATTCGGGCATAAAAATAAAGAAGAATCTGTAGGTCCAGGGAATCAAAGATGAAAACAAACTGTTGGAAGTACCCTGCAGATGAAGTCACACCTATTGGAAGAGAAACAAGTCAACCTTTAAGGCCGAAAGCTCATTAAACTAAATAGCTCCTTCATCTTCTCCATTTCTACATTCGCTCCCCATCCACCCAGCTTTAGGAACACCTACTGTATGTGCTCACTTTCTACCCTCCTGCCTCCAGATCACCCTTAGTAATTTCAGATACCTCAAAAGTCCTCAGGGCTGTGTTCTAAGCCCCCTCCTTTACTCTCTGTATGACCATGACTGTGTCACTACCCACAGCTCCAATCTGCTAATTAAATTTGCTGATGATGCTCTACTGATTGGCCTAATCTCAAATAATAATGAGGCAGCCTAAGAAGAAGTCATCACCCTGACACAATGGTGTCAAGAAAACAACCTCTCCCTCAAGGTTGCAAGAACAAAGGAGGTGGATGTGGACTACATGAGGAATGGAGAAAGGCTAACCCCTATAGACATCAATGGATCTGGGGTTGAAAAGGTGAACAGCTTTAAGTTCCTCGGCATAAACATCACCGAGGATCTCACGTGGTCTGTACATACTGGCTGTGTGGTGAAAAAGGCACAACAGTGCCTCTTTCACCTCAGACGATTGAAGAAGTTTGGTATGGGCCCCCAAAGAACTTTCTACTAGGACACAATTGAAAGCATCCTGGCTGGCTACATCACTGCCTGGTATGGGAACTGCACTTCCTTCAATCGCAGGACTCTGCGGAGAGTGGTGCGGACAGCCCAGTGGATCTGTAGATGTGAACTTCCCACTATTCAGGACATTTACAAAGACAGATGTGTAAAAAGGGCCCGAAGGATCATTGGGGACCCGAGACACCCCAACCATAAACTGAGCCAGCTGCTACCATCTGGGAAATGGTAACGCAGCATAAAAGCCAGGACCGACAAGCTCTGGGACAACTTCTTCCACCAAGCCACCAGACTGATTAATTCATGCTGATGCAACTGTACTTCTATGTTATATTGTTGTACATACTGTTTATTATAAATTACTATAAATTGCAGATTGCACATTTAGATGGAAACATAACATAAAGATTTTTACTCCTCATGTATGTGAAGGATGTAAGTAATAAAGTCAATTCAATTCATTTCAATTCAAAGTGAAGGCATCTGCAGATGTATCTTCCATACTACCTCCCATATCACTGCCTTTTAACTCTTCCTGTCATCATCCAGGAACCCAAACACAGCTCCTAGGAGAATTATTGTTACTTCTCCTATCCCCAATTTAGTATACACTCTGTAGCCAGCATATTAAGTACTTCCATTCATGGTCTTCTGCTGCTGTAGCCCATCCAGCTTGAACCAATCTGTCCATTCCCCTCTGACCTCTCTCATTAACAAGGCATTTTGCCCACAGAGCTGCCACTCACTGGATTTTTAAAAATTTTTTGCACCATTCTCTGTTGTGCGTGAAAATCCCAGCAGATCAGCAGTTTCTAAGACACTCAAACCACACTGTCTGGCACCAACGTTCCTTCCACATTCAAAATCACTTAGATTACATATATTCCCCATTTTGATGTTTGGTCTGCACCAACAACTGAACCTCTTGACCATGTCTGCATGCTTTTATACACTGACTTGCCGCTATGTCATTGTCAGATTAGATACAGTTCTTGCATTACTGAGCAGATGTATAGGTGTACCTAAATCAAGTTGCCACTCAGTGTACTTCATGTTCTCTCCTGCTAGACTGGAAATATAAATTTAGATTGGATGACTGCTTTTTCGAATATGTTGTTTAAATCCCCAAGAACACCATCTGCAAAATCTTAAAAACATTGCTTTTGCCCTTATTTTTCCCAAAGACTGTTGGCAGCATTAACAATGCTTCTCTCTCAACAGTGTTACCTGACTGGCTTTGTATTCTGAGCATTTACTATTTTGGTTCAAGAAAAAACATAATATTTCACAACAAGCAATGAGTTTCTCTTTGTTAACCAAGCCACCACTTCTGGTTAATTTTTGCATGAAATTAATTACATTAGGGAGCTGTTTCACAGCATCAGTGATTCTTCATGGAATCCTACACTGCCTATTATATAAGAATAGAGAAGGAACATTTGACTACATTGTTGGATATTTTCCTAGCATCTTTACTGCATTCATATATGAAGTCTGTATGCTACCGTCCATTTGTCAGAACAGTACTATGGTTAAAAGCAAGTTAATTGACTATCAAACTACTTGCTGGTTGTGGCATCTTGTGAACAAATGGTTACTCCATTTCCCTATGTGATGACAATTACCACATTTCAAGAAGGAAAAGTCATTCATTGACTGAAATGTCCTTTGAGATATTCTTGGAATGTGGAAGTCACTTTATGAATTCAAGGTCTAATTTCTAGGACAATGAATGCTGCATATTAATGCTATATGCTCGCATTCTTCGTTTACTGTGCACAGTGTAGAAGAGCCTGAATTAACATTGCATTCTTCATCTCTTGATTTGTAGCATATTATCACTACCATCCTCATGCCATTTTGCCAATTTTCTTTTGATCTGAGGAGCAGGTAGAATGTATTTTTCGACTGGGAAAGCATTGTTCTATGCTGCAAGGGATAATGGTATATTTATTATTTTTTATTTAGAGATATAACATGGTAACAGATCCTTCTTGCCGAACGTCACCCGATTACACCCATGTGACCAATTAACCTTATCTTTATAGTGCAGTGTTCATTTAAATTTTAGTTCTTTGGTGCATTGAAACTGGAAAGCCTTGACATATGACTTTTAAATAATATCACATAAACCAATTTTAATTTGTTTTTCCTTTTGTCTGATGCCCTGGTGTTTTAGATCCTTCAGTATGAACATGAATATTTGCATGTTTTCTTCCACCTGTTAAATTTTGCTTTGGGGATTTTTTTCCAACTCACTGAAGACTTTTTTTTTACACATTGATTGTATATTTGTATAATCTAAATTAATCTAGGTTTCTGCTTCAATAAAGATTATTGCTTCTAAAGATTGTTACTAGTGCTAAAAGTGGACCTTGCCAATAAAATACATAATATGGTTTCTTTTATATCCTAGTTAAATATTAATTTATATAATCAAGCTGAGTAAAAGGAAATTTTCAATGACTTAGAATGTCCTTGAGGAAAATTGGTTTGTCCTTGCTATCAAAAAAGAATACAGTTGTGCCATTTCTTGAAATTATCAGCTTCAAAGACCAACTGCAGGTTTTTCTTTCCATGTTCTACTATGCTTCACAAATAGAAATAAAGTATATTCTGGGCATTGTATTACTATGCAGGCACTTTTGAAAACAAAAACTCCCTCTGCATGATATAAGGTGTATCAGCCAGAATATTTGCAGTGAGTAATGGGTGGACATCTCCATTTCATTCTACTGAGTGAGCCACTTTAAATCTCTCAAATCTTTCACTGATTTGAGTTTTTTTTTTGGTTGGGGTGGGAGGAGTCAATGGCTTTGATTAAAACAGAATACAAAAATACCTGTCATGAACAGATGTGATTAACCATAAGTGGAAAGGTTCAATTTGACTTGGTTCTCCGCCCTTTCTTCAAATAGACGAGAAATGGAACATCCATATTGATGTGCATGGAATTTTGGCCTGACCTGTTTTTCATCTTGACCTTTTTTTTAAAGCTGTGTGTGCCAGGGAGAGGAAAGTAGAAAAATAGCAAGTTAGGATAGAACTGCAATTTCACTTGTGCCAGCTGCAAATACTATTTGGTAGTGTACGAGCAGAAGGAGAACCTTTGACTATACTGAATAAATATATGAACACAGGCTTTCTTATGTGTAGTCAAATAGTTCAATGCCTACAAGCATTTAAAGAAAAATATACTGTTAGTTCATAGTTTTATTTGGTTATTGGTGTTATTTTTGGGAAAATACAAAACCTCAATCTGCAAAAACAGCACATACTGTATTTTGCAATAAGGTAGAAATAAAGAGGACTTGGCATACTTGGATAATGGTGTGTCATCAAATAAATATTCTATATATCACATTATTAAAAAACTTCTCTAAATATGCTTTCAAGGAAATATTATTTTTCCACAAATTTCATACTTTACAATAATATACTAGTCTTCTGATATGAATGGTTCCTGCTCTGTTTCCATACCCCCCGACTAAGACATTTTCAGAGATGAACACTAACTTAGTTTCTTCACAACTTGAATTGGCATGGATCTGTGTTCATTCTTCTGTTTGTTTCACATATCCTGTAGAAATTATGCTCAAGAAACTTTTCCACCTTGTATCTGCAACCCATCAGATTGCTGGCCAAATATTTAACTATTTGTACATAAAATAGCTGTAAGGAAATAATTTTAAATGCAGATAGCTATATGCCTCTGACTCAGAAAAATGAGTGAATCTGCCATTTGGACTTACCTATCTGGACCTGTTGCAAATAGCAAAAACAAAACACCCCTCTTAGTGTCTCTAACTTCATCTGTTTTATTTTGCAGAAATGAAATTCACGATTGATTAACACAGAGACGTCTGGTAAAAATTAATGAAAAACAGGTGATATTGATGTGAAATTAGAACAAAGACGACTTTATGCATATTGTACATGATTTCAGCCCAGTGAATACAGCAACGGAAGACGTGAAGACAGACACACAAGGTTAAATAATATTGGAAAAGCTGACTCTCCGCTTTAAATATATCAAGAATCCAGCTGCTGGATCCTGGCACAGGGACAAAATTTTAAAACTGATAATTACCAAGCATACAGATGATTTGTGATCAAATCCTTTTAAATCTTTATGGTAAAACAGCCTGAGAATCATAGTACAGGGAGAAAACAAATAGTATATTTTCTACTGTCAATGGCCACTATTTACAAATGCCGCTAATGCAGAAAATAGGCGGCCAGGCGCTTCATGGACACAGAACTGCTGGTATTGCAAATAAGAAACAATGCAGTTTAGATGTGAATTCAGCTGAAGAGGAAAAGAGAACAAAGGGCTTCAACAATAGTTTGGAACCACTACCAGGAACTGCAAGATACACAGATCCGCTCAGAGACGGAATGCTGAACTGTAACACACAATTGAGTTGCACCAGAGTAGAGGAGGAGACTCAATCTGAATTGTTTAGCAGCAGGCTTGTTGGGATTGAGGAAAACAGCACCAGCACAACTACTGCAGTCACTACAGGTAGGTGACCAAATTTAACTCCATGAAGTCTTTCAAATAATAGAGAAATAACATTGCCTTGAAGAAAAATACAGTGATTAAGTAAAATCTCTTTGCATTTTGTTAATAAGTTTTGAGTCGACATGAGTGCCAGTGTGCTGAGATCCAATGATTTTAACAGATATGCGACGGGATTGTATTTTTCGTAAACTCTTATTATGTACATAGATTAAGCACTAAACATAATGAAAGGAGAAACATACTGTATTTGTATAATGATTGTAATAGTCATACTAATGATAACTAAACAGTGTTTATTTCAGTTACTATTATGTTAGGGATATTTTGCAATTTTAATATATTTAGCAAAGCATTTCCTTTACTTATTGCATTGCAGTGATTTATAAATAAGCTATTCTTGAATCTTATTTTGAAAAGTAAAGGAATATTTTCGAGTGTATTTCTGTGTATTAAGATAATTTTAATTTTAGAATTGAACTTCTGAATTAGATAAACTTGTCACACCATCTATTGAAAATAACTCATTAATAATACTCCTGTCTATAGCAGACTGTGTAGTACAGCAAACTTGGAAACTTGTGTTTTAAATGGAAAACCTTTCTCAGGGAATGTAGGTCGGATCAGTGCTGAATATGTCACAAATCTTGGCAGAATGGAAGAAGGAGCATGGTAGGGAGCTCTATATTTTCAGCATGTATGAGATTGCAGGACCGTGAGCTCATCCAAAAGCCAAGGAATTTAATGTTAGAGGGCAGAAGTGTATGCAAAATTACAGGTCCACTTTTATTAAGATTATTAAAACTACCTTTTCCCTTACCAGCCTCCCTGACCACTACTCACACATGCCCCTACAACATGAAGATCAGTTAATAATACAATTTTGATCGGGTATTCTTTAACTCTATTTATTTGTTGGTCTCCCTTTGCAACCTCTGTCAAGTGTTGGGTAATTTCAGTCAGAAAAGCAAAGGGATACATTCGATCCTCTGGATGTGTTTTTTTAATGTTTGTTTTTTTGGACTTCAATATTCATTGAGAATGACCTACATCGATTAGAAGATGGGAAACAACTTAGCTTTTGTTTAATTATTGATCAGCAAAGGCAGAAAATATAGGTTAATAGAAGCTAACCATCTTTATTGTGTTTGTTAACTCTTTGCCCTCTGAAAATTACTTTTTTTTACCGTCGCTGTTTTTCTAAAGCGACTAAGGCTTTAAAATTACTTTGGAGTAAAGATCTTTCTGATTCTTATGGACTTTTCACTTCAGAAGATAGATAAATGAGGAAATCTTTTAATTTGTCTCCCATTGATTTGGCAGAGGCCTCTGTTGTGGCATGCTTGATGTCCCAATGCTTTCTACTACTTCCTTTATTTGTTCTATAGGATCATTCAAGAGTGAGTTTTCTTGTCCCACTCGGTGCTAACAAATGGGGTTATGTCCTGAAAGAGACGTCCCAACCTACGGCTACTCAGTGAATTGAGTTATCATTCTGCCTGATGCCTCCTTTTTGAGATTTTTTAAGCCTCCTCAGATTAGGTGTTTTGCACTGTTCGGTGTCATGGTCACCCAGAGGCCTAGACTAACAATCCAAAGACCAGTGTTCAAATCCTCTTATGGGAGCTGTGGCGTTTCAATTTAGTTCATGGTCTGGAGTCTTTCTCATCATTAGTAATGACCCCTGGGATTTAGGGCAATCTAAGTAGTCACTGATCACAGTTGAAGGGGGTGGAGGGAAGAAATCTGGCCTGTGTGACTCTAGAGAACCTGGTTGACTATGAAATGAATTAAGCTACTCATTTCAAAAACAAGCAGGAATAGAAAATAATTGATGACTTTGTCAGTGACATATAAATTCCACCTCCAACAAAAATACATTTAATGCAAGGAAAAATTCAATGGTCATGAGATTTATTTCTGTAAAAGGATAACTCTACTGGGTGTTTTTTATATACCACCCAATAATAACAGAGGCATTGAGGAGCAGATAGGGAGACAGATTCTGGAAAGGTATAATAATAAGAGGGTTGTCATGGTCCGAGATCTTAATTTCCCAAATATTGATTGGCACCTCCCTAGAGCAAGGGGTTTAGATGGGGTGGAGTTTGTTATGTGTCTTCAGGAAGGTTTCCTGACACAATATGTAGATAAACCTACAAAACGAGAGGCTGTTCTTGATCTGGTATTGGGAAATGAACCTGGTCAGGCATCAAGTCTCTCAGTGGGAGAGCATTTTGGAGACAGTGATCACAATTCTATCTCTTTTACTATAGCATTGGAGAGGGATAGGAACAGACAAGTTAGGAAAGTGTTTGATTGGAGTAAGGGGAAATATGAAGTTATCAGGCAGGAACTTGGAAGCATAAATTGGGAAGAGATGTCCTCAGGGAAATGTATGGCATATATCTGGCAAATGTTCAGGGGATATTTGTGTAGTGTTCTGCGTAGGTACATTCCGATGAGACAGGGAAAAGATAGTGGGGTACAGGAACCGTGGTGTACAAAAGCTGTTGAAAGTCTAGTCAAGAAGAACTGAAAAGCTTATGAAAGGTTCAAAAAACTAGGTAATGATAGAGCTCTAGAAGATCGTAAGGCTAGCAGGAGGGAGCTTAAGAAAAAAATTGGGAGAGCCAGATGGGGCTATGAGTAGACCTTGACGAGCCGGATTAAAGAAAACCCCAAGGCATTCTATAAGAATGTGAAGAGCAAGAGAATAAGACATGAGAGAATAGGACCAATCAAATGTGACAGTGGAAAAGTGTGTATGGAACTGGAGGAGATAGCTGAGGTACTTAATGAATACTTTGCTTCAGTATTCACTACAGAAAAGGACTTCGGCAATTCTAGGGATGATGTATAGCGGATAGAAAAGCTTGAGCATATCGACATTAAGGAAGAGATTGTGTTGGAGCTTTTGGAAAGCATCAAGTTGGATAAGTCTCTGGGAATGGATGAGATGTACTCCAGGCTATTGTGGGAGGCGAGGTAGGAGATTGCTGAGCCTCTGGCAATGATCTTTGCATCATGAATGGGGATGGGGGAGGTTCCAGAGGATTGGAGGGTTGCAGATGTTGTTCCGTTATTCAAGAAAGGGAGTAGAGATAGCCCAGGAAATTATAGACCAGTGCGTCTTACTTCAGTGGTTAGTAAGTTGATGGAAAAGATCCTGAGAGGCATAATATGATTAGAAATAGTCAGTATGGCTTTGTCAAAGGCAGGTTGTGCCTTACAAGCCTGATTAAATTTTTTGAGGATGTGACTAAACAGTTGATGAAGGTAGAGCAGTAGGTGTAGTGTATATGGATTTTAGCAAGGCATTTGATAAGGTACCCCATGCAAGACTTATTGAGAATGTAAGGAGGCATGGGATCCAAGGGGACCTTGCTTTGTGGATCCAGAATTGGCTAGCCCACAGAAGGCAAAGAGTGGCTGTAGATGGGTCACATTCTGCATGGAGGTTGGTGACTAGTGGTGTACCTCAGGGATCTGTTCTGGAACCTCTTCTCTTTGTGATTTTTTATAAATGACCTGGATGAAGAAGTGGAGAGATGGGTCAGCGAAATTGCTGATGACGCAAAGGTTGGAGGTGTTGTGGATAGTGTGGAGGGTTGTCAGGGGTTACAGCGGGACATCGATTGGATGCAAAACTGGGCTGAGAAGTGGCAGATGGAGTTCAACCCAGATAAGTGTGAGGTGGTTCATTTTGGTAGGTGAAATATGATGGCAGAATATAATATTAATGATAAGACTCTTGGCAGTGTGGAGGATCAGAGGGATCTTGGGGTCCGAGTCCATAGGACACTCAAAGCTGCTGCACATGTTGACTCTGTGGTTAAGAAGGCATATGGTGCATTGGGGTTCATCAACCATGGGATTGAGTTCAGGAGCCGAGGTAATGTTACAGCTATACAGGACCCTGGTCAAACCCCACTTGGAGTACTGTGCTCAGTTCTGGTCACTTCACTACAGGAAGTATGTGGAAACCGTAGAAAGGGTGCAGTGGAGACTTACAAGGATATTGCCTGGATTGGGGAGCCTGCCTTATGAGAGTAGGTTGAGTGAACTTGGCCTTTTCTCCTTGGAGCGACGGAGGATGAGAGGTGACCTGATACAGGTGTATAAGATGATGAGAGGCATTGATCGTGTGGATAGTCAAAGGCTTTTTTCCAGGGTTGAAATGGCTAGCATGAGAGGGCACAGTTTTAAGGTGCTTGGAAGTACGGACAGAGGAAATGTCAGAGGTAAGTTTTTTACATAGAAAGTGGTGAGTGAGTGGAATGGGCTGCCGGCGATGGTGGTGGAGGCAGATACGATGGGGTCTTTTAAGAAACTCTCAGACAGGTACATGGAGCTTAGAAAAATAGAGGGCTATGGGTAACCCTTGGTAATTTCTAAAGTAAGTTCATGTTCGGCACAGCTTTGTAGGCCAAAGGGCCCATATTGTGCTGTAGTTTTTCTATGTTTCGATGATATAGGTCATTTGGATAACCACTGAAAAAAATTCACCCACAAAATATGGAGAGGAAAAATAAAATGGCAAATACTTATTTAAGAATTTGATCTGACACATCATTAAAATGCTTTAAAAGTTTTATGTAACATTATTGTTTTGTGCCACTGATGATGGCCAGCCAGGGGGCAGGGCCACAGCAGCTGCCAAGGCCTTTTCGAGGCTGTAGCAGGTAGTTTATAGTGCTGTACAAGGGCTCATACATAAGCCGTGAACAGCCAAGAGACTGTGCTGTGGAAAGTGTGAATTATGCTTACCAGTCATTGGAATACCTGCCCCGTCATCTGAAAGTGTCAGGGTCCCCCTTTTCTGAAAGTTGTCCCTTTTGATATTACCTCAAAATTATTTCCCCCAGAATTTGTTGCATTCCTTCATACCAAAATAATATTTTCTTGTTTGCAGCCCTTGGTTCTACCAGCGCTAATAACACTCTTTCAGGTGAAAAGGTGATTGTGTCATCTCCATTACGTACGAGCTTTGAGATTAGATTAGATAGATTCAATGTTATTGTCATTGTGCCGAGTACAGATACAAAGCCAATGAAATGCATTTAGCATCTGACCAGAAAAGCAAAGAATAGTGTTACCTACAAAATAACTGTGAATAAAAGAAGTACTACAGCACACAAATATAAAAGTACTGAGACAGTACAATACGGATGCAATACTGCTTAGCGCTGTGATGAGGATTTCAGCAGTGTCACAGCTTCAGGGAAGAAGCTCTTCCTGTGCCTGCTGGTGTGGGAGTGGAGGCTCCTGTCGCGCCTACCGGATGGGAGGAGAGTAAAAAGTCCATGGTTAGGGTAAGATACATCCCTGATAATGCTTTTCGCCCTGCCCAGGCAGTGTTTATGGTAGATGTTCTCAATGGTGGGCAATTGGGTGCCGATAATCCGCTGGGCAGTTTTCACCACATGCTGGAGTGCTTTGCAGTCTGATACGGGACAATTGCCATACCACACTGAGATGCAGTTGGTGAGTATGCTCTCAATGGTACAGTGGTAAAAGTCCATCAATATCCTGGGACAGAGGTGAGCTTTCTTCATGCTCCACAGGAAATAAAGGCGTTGTTGTGCCTTTTTGATCAGGATGGAGGAGTTCAGGGACCAGGTGAGATCCTCGGAAATGTGGACACCAAGGAATTTGGAGCTTGAGACACGCTCCACTACAATTCCGTTGATGTAGATGGGGACGTGAGTGTGACTCCTGGCATGCCTGAAGTCCACAATGATCTCCTTGGTCTTCTGGGTGTTGAGGGCCAGATTGTTGTCGGCACACCACGCAGCCACGTGCTGGACCTTGTCCCTGTAGGCCGTCTCGTCATCCCCTCTGATCAGACCAATCACCGTGGTGTTGTCTGCGAACTTGATTATGGAGTTAGAACCATGTACAGGAACGCAGTCATAGGTGAAAAGGGAGTACAGAAGAGGGCTCGGTACACAGCCTTGAGGTACGCCGGTGATCAGGGCGAGAGAGGAGGAGGAGAGGTTGTCTAACTTAACTGATTGGGGTCTGTTAGTCAGAAAGTCCAAGGTCCAATTGCAGAGGGATACACTGATACCAAGCTGGTAAAGTTTGTTGATCAGCTTGGAGGGGATCACAGTATTGAATGCCGATCTAAAGTCGATGAACAGAATTCTCACGTAAGAGTTGGGGCTGTCCAGGTGGGTCAGGGCAGAGTGAAGTGCTGTGGAGATGGCATCCTCTGTTGACCTGTTGGTGCGATTGGCAAATTGATGGGGGTCCATGGTAGAGGGCAGACAGGATTTCAGATGTGATAGAACCAGTCTCACAAAGCACTTTGCAATGATGGGGGTGAGTGCAACTGGACAGAAATCATTCAGGCCCGTGGCAGTGGAATGCTTCAGCACTGGCACGATGGTGGCGATCTTGAAGCTTGTGGGGACAACTGCCTGTGCCAGGGGCAGATTTTCTGATAGCACATGTATTAGTGGTTCCAGGAAGAACCTGGAAGATACCAATAATTGCAGTACCTTCCAGGAATTCCTATTGATACAAGATGGGGAGGGTACAAGGTCAGGACGGTAGGTAGAAACATGGAAATATTTATTGTGATTTCTAACATGAGGGTTGGGAATATCATAAATACATTTGGAAACAATGTTTTTATATATGTGCTTGCTAGTTGCCTGTTCCACTCCTGAAAGGGGCTATTTGAATGAAAGTTGATCATTTCTTGAGTGGACAATGATCCAGATCACATTTGTACCACTGTGGAAGCTGGAATCTGTGCTTCCTTGGCTGAATCTTGTTTGAAGCAATGACACCCTTCTGTGTTCCAGTAAATAGATCAGTATGTCCTTTTGCAAAGTGCTTCTGGGTTATTGTCCAGGAGGTTAGCCACATCACACTGCAGGGTGCCTATTGTTGGACAATCCAGAACATCCAAGTTCTCGTTGCTTCTCTGTGAGCAGTCAAACAACACTCACTACCACTTAAATTTTGCTGCAGTAGCCTTCAGCCTGAAATGCATCTTTGGCACATTGACAAACCTTCCTTCCACCAAGGCAAATAATTTCTAGGCTAGTGTGGTGTTAACACTTTTAAAGAGACTCTGTTATATGTTGTGAAATATGTTGTTTTGTAGCCACAATACAGTGCAAGATACTGAGGCAGTGTACATGGTCTCATTGTCCATTCAGATATCTGATGACGACTGTTTTCAAGCATGGTACGGTCACTGTTAGTAGACCAATGTTGCTGTGGATAGGAGAGTCGGGAGACTGCAAATACTGGGATTTGGAGCAGGAAAACAAACTGTTGGAGGTACTCAGTAGGTCAAGCAGCATCCATGGAGGCAAAGGAGCTGTTGATGTTTCAGGTTGTGATCCTGCCACAGGACTGAGAGTGTAGAGGGCAGATGGTCAGTATAAACAGTGAGAGAGAGGAGTGAGGCAGGGGCTTGCAGGCAGCTGGTGGGCCCATGTGAGGAGGGAGATAGGATTGTTGGTAATTGGGAGGCAGATAAGGAGAGAGCATAAAAGGGGGCAGATGGAGCCAGAGGAGGGAGGCAGGTTGGAAGGTGATAAATGGAAACAATACAAGTCTGAAGTTGCTGCAATCTG
Organism: Mobula hypostoma; assembly: GCF_963921235.1. Classification (NCBI taxonomy): domain Eukaryota; kingdom Metazoa; phylum Chordata; class Chondrichthyes; order Myliobatiformes; family Myliobatidae; genus Mobula; species Mobula hypostoma. Next base: position 62,348,425 of record NC_086103.1, on the reverse strand, counting down.
AGTAAAAAGATGAATGGAAGCAGATAACAGAGGGATGATGGGCAACTGAAACCATATAAAGCAGGAACAGGAGATCCAATAGGTATAATGTACGAGTTCCAGATAGAATGAGGGGAATAAAGCTGGGTGAAATGGGGTGATGGGTCTGGAAAGATGGAAAAAGGAGCACATGACCTGAAAATGGGTCAAGATGATGCTGGTGAAAAACAACGGCATTTTGTGTACAGCTTCACAAAACTCCTAAATCCAGTATCCAATAAACATCTTCTGAACTACCATCACACAATCTGTAGCCTGTACTTTCCCTTTAAGTAACATACTTTTGAACCGTCTAACTGAACAAGCAATTTTATTATATTCTGAAGGACCAGCGGAGTTTCTTCTCTGGAATACAGACGAAGGTGCATTGCCATGGCCAGAGGAGAGGGGAAGGAGAGGTCTCCAAGCCAGACTGAAGTGGCAGGGTGTAAAAAGTTCCTCTACCTAGTATCTTGCTAGCAAATGGACAGACACAGGGGAACAAGATTGAGGACCCAAGGGCAAGATTGCTGTATTGGTGGGAAATGAAGGATTGTTGCATTGTTTCACAGAGCCATGAACCAGTCAAGGTGTGCTGGATATGGTAGACCAGCCTGAGGGGTTCTTGATCTATCAGAGAGATTGATCTGCAGAACATTTGGGGATGACAAGAGCTGGGGGAATGTGTTTCATTATATATTCTTCATGGTGCTTGGACATAGGGGTCTTGTCGCACTGTTGTTCCCCTGATGTGAAACAGCTAATGATTAAGTGTGGTCCATTCTACTTACCAAGAGAGTTCTCCTCAGGGACTTCAATCATGTCTGCTCAATTATCATCAACATATCACCTGTAGCACCAGGGGCACAATATACTTAACTACTGTTATACTACAATGAGAAAAGCCTTCCGTTCCATCCCTAGACTGCATTTTGGAAAATCTGATCATCTGACTGTCCTCCGTGCATACAGTCAGAGGCTAAGGAGGAAAGCTCCACAGGTAAGGATAACAAAGAGGTGGTTGATGGAGGTAAAGATTGCAAGTGACTACGGGATTGCTTCTAGTCAGTGGACTGGATTATTTTCAAGGGCTCATCAGAGGATCTGAATGAATACACCACAGTTGTCAAGGACTTTTATAAAAACAGTTGAAGACAGCCGCACAGCTGCTGAGCAACAAGACCTGCATCACGTGGTGAAGGCGGCCCAGGAAATTGTCAGGATAGAGCTCCCAGGACTGGACACCATCTATTCCAGCAGACTCAGGAGGAAAGCAATCAGCATAACCAGAAACACCACACACCCCAGCCACTCCTTGTTTGACCCGCTACCGTCCAGCAAAAGGTTCAGGACATTAAAAGCCAGAACAAATAAACTGAGGAACACTTCTATTCCAGAGCTGTGGCCTCCATCACACCACTCCCACAGAACAATGACTGGAACTGTGAGCATGCACATGCACACACAAGAACTCAAATACTTGCACTAAAGGCACTTTGTGCATTACTGTGATATTCTGGTGCTACGGCAACTTATTTACTGCTACTTATCTATTTAATACTGTTTTTCTACTACTGTCTTGTTTTTATCTAACGCTTTATTTAATTGCCTGAGAGGAAGCCAAACAGAGTTTCATTGACAATAAGGATCATTCAATTCAATTCAACAAGTGAATTCCCACAAAATCTGAGTATTCCCCAACCAGAAATCCTTGATTAACCAAGAGATCCACAATCTGTTGAGGAGCAGATCAGTGGCGTTCAGGTCTGTGACAAAATAAAACAGAAGTGGTCCAGGTACGACCTCCAGAAAGTCAACTCGCATGCAAAGTGGGAATTCCAGACCGAACTTGAATCATGAACGATGCTTGAGAGTTGTGGCAGGGCTTGAATGCTGTTACCTTCTGCAAAGAGAAACCAATCAACAGACAATATGAGACAACAATGTTTCGCTTCTAGATGAGACCAATACCTTTTATACTCGCCATTGACCATCAAAATATGGAGGCACCTTCGCGACCACCTATAGCCCCCGATGACCCTTTGATTTCAGTCTGAGAAGCCAACATGACTGTATCCTTCAAGAGGATGGAACCACAAAAAGTATTTGGCCCAAATGGAGTATCTGGCTGATTAGTGAAGACTTGTCCTATTCAACTGGGTAGCGATAACTTTGATCTCCTGCATGGCAGTCTGAGTTACCAACCTGCTTCAAGCAGGCTTCAATTATACAGTGTTCAAAAAGGGCTTGGTAACCTGTCTCAATGATTATTGTCTAGTAGCATTTACATCCTCTGTAGTGAAGTGCTTTGAGAGGCTAGTGATGATGCATATCAACTGCTGCCTGAGGCCTGACTTAGATCTGTTCTAATTTGCCTACTGTCACAACAGGTCAGCATCAGATGCCACTCAGCTCTGCAGCAACTGGACAGTGAAGATGCATATATCAGGATGCTCTTCATTGACCACAGCACTGCATTCAATGCTATCATAGTCTCAAAACTAATGAATAAACTCCAATACCTAGGCCTCCTTGTGCAACTGCATCCTTTACTTCCTCACTTGCAGCCCCTTGTCAGTTGAGATTGGCAACAGCATCTCCTCCACAATCACCATCAGCACAGGTACATCACAATGCTGTGTGTGTAGTCTCCTTCTCTACCCACTTCATCCTTATGACAATGAGGCTAAGTACAGCTCCAATGTCATGTTTAAGTTTGCTGACAACATCACAGTTGTGGGCCGAATCAAAGGTGGTGACAAATCAGCATATAGGAGGGAGTTTGAGAATCTGGTTGAATGGTGCCACACCAACAACCTCTTATTCAATGTCACCGAAACCAAAGAGCTGAATATTAGCTACAGACAGAGGAAATCAGAGGTCCATGGGTCAGTCCTCATCGCGGATTGGAGAGGAAGAGAGTCAGCAAATTTATATTCTTCAGTGTTATATTCTTCAGGGGTGGATCAATCATGCTTTGGGCTTGTGTTGCAGCCAGTGGCACTGGGAACATTTGCTGGTAGAGGGAAGAATGAATTCAATTAAATACCAGCAAATTCTGGAAGCAAACATCACACCGTCTGTAAAAAAGCTGAAGATGAAAAGAGGATGGCTTCTACAACAGGATAATGAACCTAAACACACCTCAAAATCCACAATGGACTACCTCAAGAGGCACAAGCTGAAGGTTTTGCGATGGTCCTCACAGTCCCCTGACTTAAACATCATCGAGAATCTGTGGATAGACCTCAAAAGAGCAGTGCATGCAAGACAGCCCAAGAATCTTACAAAACTAGAAGACTTTTGTAGGGACGAATGGGCGAAAATCCCCCAAACAAGAATTGAAAGACTTTTAGTTGGCTACAAGAAACATTTACAAGCTGTGATACTTGCCAAAGGGGGTGTTACTAAGTACTGCCATGCAGGGTGCCCAAACTTTTGCTTCGGGCCCTTTTCCTTTTTTGTTATTTTGAAACTGTAAAAGATGGAAATAAAAAAGTTTTCTTGCTTAAAATATTAAAGCAATGTGTCATCTTTAACTTTCTGCCTGTGGTAACTTCAACTTTGGAAAGGACCACTCGACAATTTCACGCTCAAAAGAACGACTTTATCCAGAACGGCAAACCTGATACACATATATAGAGGCTTTCATTAACTCGTACAGCATGGCAGAGAAACTATATACAATGCACACCAGAACTAAAAATATAGAAGTAACCCCCCTCATTATCCAATTTAATATTAACTCACTTTTAATAATGCTCACATTACAACACTTCTCCCCCTTTAAAATCCAACATTCCCCAAATGTGAAAAAAACTAGGAAATAAAAACAGTGATGTTATTAACTTGCGTACCCCTGAAACTTATACTAGTATCTCAGCAACACAGTTTACCAATACAAAACATTTGGAAAACGTGATAGATTCAACATTCAATCTAACAACAACAAAAAAAAACTGTCCCGTCAAAGATTCAGTCTGTCAGGAGGTTTGCGAGTGTGCTGAGATCTGCGCACTACTCCCGGTGACCCAACAGGCACCGCTGGTGAGGGTGTTTTGGGTGGGTCTGGTTTTGGGGGCATGAGAGGGGTCTGTGTCTCTGTGTGAGAATGTCCATTCTCCTCGGGACACCGACCCCTCTGTCAGCATCTCGCCTTCTGGCAAAGTCACTGGTGGACATGCTTCCACAGTAGTCTGTCTCACAAATGGAAACTCGATGGAACTGTCTGCCTCTGAGCCGGTATCATGACGCAGACGCACATGGTCCTGATGTTTGTGGAAAACACTCCCATCAGTCAGCTTAACAACATTGGAGACGGGACCACTCTGCTTAAGAATAACCCCAGGCAGACTTTGCTGTTTCTGACATAGACATTGTCATCCGGTTTCAACTGCCTTTCTCGTGCATGTTGATCATGTCCCTCCTTCTGCTTTTCCTGCTTTGTCTCCACTTTTGCCTTCATGTCCGGGTGCAGCAGATCCAATTTTGACTTGGGCCTACGCCCCATCAGCATCTCTGCTGGATTACGTGCAGTTATAGCCTGTGGTGTGAGGCAGTATTTAAACAGGAAACGTGAAAGCCGAATGCTAAGAGAGTCCCCTGTCATCTGCTTCAACCCGCTCAGCCAAACCATTTGAGGGTGGGTGGAGAGGGGCTGTCCGAATATGATGAATGCCATTCTGCTGCATGAACTCACTGAACAGCTCACTGGTGAATGTCAGGCCATTATCAGTGACCAGAGTGTCAGGCAACCCGTGGACTGCAAGCTTGCCTGAGTTCGTCTATGGTTGAGGGGGCTGTGATGTTGCTCATGATGTGAGCTTCGATCCATTTAGAATGCGCATCTACCATTACAAGAAACATCTGTCCCATAAAAGGGCCAGCAAAGTCTAAATGTAGCCTAGACCGGGGGGGGGGGGTGGTCTGTCCACTCCCATGGGTGCAAAGGAGCTGGTGGTGATATATCCTAATTAGTCTGACATTGCGTGCATGATTTTACCTTGTTCTCCAGATCCTGATCCATTCCTGGCCACTAAATGTAGGATCTTGCAAGACTTTTCATTTGAGACACTCCTGGATGAGTCTCATGAATTTTCTCCACAACCTGTGAACAGCCAGGGGGAGGCACGATGACCCTCGCCCCCCCCAGAAAATGCAGCCATCCTGCAGACTCAGTTCTGTCTCGCGTTTCGCATAAGGCCTCAGTTCCTCTCCTTCCACGACTCTGGGCTAACCTTGTAAAAGAGAAGTCTTGACTTGGGACAGGACTGGGCCCCTCTCTGTCCACTGCCTGATCTGGGTTGCCTTTACAGGTGTCTCTGACAGCCTCTCCAATGAAAGCACAGTCTCTGGAGGTGCATATGTAGTAACAGGTGTCTCAGGTAAAGGTAGTCGACTCAGTGCATCGGCGTTTGCATTATCTCCACCTGCTCTGTACACTATTATGCAGAATGACCTCTGTCGTGCGTGTATACTTAATTTCAGGACAGTTGAGCCGGATTTTGCGAAGGCGATGGCAACTCAAAAGACTGGGCCCACTGCCCTTAGCTATCACTAGCCTGGCTTCAGCCTTCTGACCCCCAGCTGAAATGTCCACATATAACACCCCTAAATGAGGTATGGGCTGCCCCGTATAGGTCCTAAGTTTGAGCTTTGATGGTCTGATGGGAGGCAGGTTGGACCGCCATGTCCTCCTGTAGGTCTCCTCACTAATGATCGATGCAGTAGCCCCTGAATCAATCTCAAACTTAATGTCCTTTCCCCTGACAGTGACTGTGGCATAATATGATTCAGGTGGTTATTCATCTGTTTCCACTGCAAACATGTTGTAGGCACACGCTGCCTCTTCATCTGCATCTTCTCGATGGTGTGTGGCTGCCTGAGCCTGTAGAGCTTTCCCCTGCCCAGGCTTAATCTTACCCTTTGAACTTCTGCATTTTCTGGCTAAATGTCCCTTTTTGCTACAAGCATGGGAGACAGTGCCTTTGACTTTGCAATCATTTGCATAGTGCGTCCCTCCACACCGGAAACATTCTACCCGCTTTGCCTGTTTACCAGTCTCCCCCACTGCTGCCGACTGCAACCCCCCCATGTCCTTTCTGGATATCCTTGACATTATTAGCAGCCATTTCCATGCCTTGGGCAATTTCTAAGGCTTTCTTGAAAGTCAACGGTGGGGTTTCCCCTAACAGGCAGTGTTGTATGTCGTCATTATTAATGCCGCATAGCAATCTATTACGGAGCATGTCATCCAACACTGCTCTGAAATCACAATGCCCCGACAGCTGTCGAAGCTTGGCCACAAAATTGGCCACAGACTAACCTGGCTTCCTAAAATGGCTGTGAAACTTAAACCTTTGGACTATTACGGACGGTTTCTGATTGTAGTGGTTCCCCACAAGCTTGACCAGTTTGTCATATGGAATGTCCCCTGGTTTCCGTGGTGCAGCTAAATTCCTTATTAGCTTGTAATTCTTTGCCCCACACACACTCAGGAGAATAGATCGCTTCTTAGCCTCCTCAGTAATTCCATTAGCACAGAAAAAGTGTCCCAACCTATCCTCATACTCCAGCCAGTCCTCGTTTCCCTCCACAAATTCACCGATAGTCCCAAACGTAGCCATCTGAACGTGAGGCTCCTTATCAGCGCTGCTGCTCCTGTTCGAAATGTGCCGACACGTCCACAAAACCAGTTCACCTCGTCACAAAAATATGTGGTAACTTCTACTTTGGAAAGGACCACTCGACAATTTCATGCCCAAAAGAACGTCTTTATCCTGAATGGCAAAACCGATATACATATACAGGGGCTTTCACTGACTCGTACAGCATGGCAGAGAAACTATATACAGTGCACACCAGAAGTAAAAAGAATGAAAGTAACCGCGCCCCCCCCCCACATTATACTAATTTAGTATTAACTTACTTTTAATAATGCTCTCATTACAACAATGCCTTTTGCAAATCAGTTCACCTTTTACTCCCTTAGCTATTCACAGTAACAGAAATTTTAACCGGGATGCCCAAACTTTTGAATGCCACTGTAGATGTGAGGTTCATCAGTGTGCTTTTTCTATTGATGACAAGTTAGGAACATTGGAAGTTGAAGGTGGAGGTCATGTATGTTATTAAAACAGCAGTGGAAGCTGTGAAGAGTTTCAAATCCCAGGGAGGGCCCATCTTGCACAACCTGTCATGGTCGCAGAATACGGCTGCCGCAGTCAAGAAAGCTTACCAACTCCTTTACTTTCAGAGGGTGCTGAAGAGGGCTTGTCTACGTGCACCAATACTCATAACCTTCTTCAGATGCACAATGGAGAGCACTCTAATACACTGCATCACTGTGTAGTACAGAAACAGCACTGCAGCAGACAAAAGGGCTCTGCAACATATAGTTAAAACGACCCAGTGCATCACCAGCACCAGTCTACTCAACATCGTCATCGTCGTGGCTATCCCTCGAGGTCGAGGATGATGGTCTTCGTTCTGAAGAAGTGGCCCACAGAGTAAAGACGCCTGTGCGTGTATTTGTTTAATGTGTACTTGTTATTGCACTCCAAGAAGCACACGATACTTCACAAATCGACCAGCTGATTCCTATAGCATGGAAACCATGACGATTGGAGCTGATGGATTTGTTGCAGTCTTCATGCGCCTTCACAGCCGTTGAGTTCGAAGTATCTTCGTCCGCCTGTTTCACCGTTTCACTGGCGGACTCAACACAAACAGTAGGACAGACAGACAGTATATATGGAAAGATGCTGGGAAAAGGCCAGCAATATCATGAAGGATCCCACCCACACAGCTGATGAACTCTTTGTCCCACTCCCTTCAGGAAAGAGGCTACACAGCATCCAGGCCACGACCATACACTCATAAGTAGTTACTTCCCCCAAGTTGTTTGACTGATCAACACCTCCACCTATTAATCCATCCCACCACCCCCTACCACCACTTCATACACATCACCTGGTGTTACTTTATATATATACCATCAGTCTATGTACATAACAGTCACTTGTACATTGGGTTTTTATAGGATTTTTATATTTATATATTTTTTGTGTTTTTTATTGTGTTACTTATACTTACTCTATTTTTGTGCATCGGATCAGAAATTACGATCATTTTGTTCTCATTTACACTCCTGTACTGAAGAATGACAATAAACAATTTTGAATCTTGAATCTTGAAAATATTATAGATCACAATCAGGTTTAATATCACTGGCGTATGTCCTGAAATTTGTTGTCCTTGTGGCAGCAGTACAATGCAATACATAATAATAGAGAAAAAAATGAATTACAGTAAGTATGTAATTGTGTGTCTGTGTGTGTTTGTGTGTATAAGTGTGTGTGTATATGTAATAATTAAGTAAGTAGTACACAAATAGAAATAAAAAGAAGTAGTCAGGTGGGGTTCATGGGTTCAATGTCCATTCGGAAATCTCTTGGCAGAGGGGAAGAAGATGTTCCTGAATCGCTGACTGTGTGCCTTCAGGCTTCTGTACCTCCTTACTGATGGATACAGAAACTAATCTTAAAGTTGAGAAAAAAAAGAAAACCTTTCCATCTGGAATGCATAGGTAGCAGTTAATGCAAAGCCCTGGTTAGACCTCATAATACCATGTTCAGTTCTGTTTATCAAAGAGTTAAGAAGGATATATTGACCTTGGAACAAAAGTAGCATGGATTATTTAGAATGATAATTACACAGCAGGAGTCAAGTTACAATAGAAACATTACACATATTATATTTGTGTCCTTTGAAGTTTGTTGTATTGAATTGACTGAGGCTTGAAAGAAATTAAAGGCAATTTAGAGTCATAGGGAACTACTGTATTTCCACTGTTTAAGCAGTCCTGGATAAAAGATATACCGTGCCTTATAAATGTTTTCAGCTCCCAATCCTTTGTCCCCATAAATGAGCATTTAAACTAGGAATTTTGATCAATTTAACTGAGAATTTTTATTTGTTAATCACATGCTCCTTTTTTCGCAGTGGAGCTTAAAAAGCAAGGAAAATTGTAAAGCATGAAAAACTCAAAATTCAAAAACTGAAATGTCAGCAGTTCAAAAATATTCATCTCTCTTTGCTCAGTTCTTAGTTGAGCCACCTCTCACAGTTATTACAGCCAGTAAGTAATATTTTTCAATAAGTTTCTGTTAGCTTTTCACTATGTGATGGAGCAAGATTTACTCATTCCTCCTTGCAAAAGCAGGTTAGCTGTGGAGCAATGGACAGAAATCTTGATGTCTTGCCAGATATATTCAATTGGGTTGAGGTCAGGAGTCTGACTAGGCCACTCAAGGACATCAGTTTTCTTCATTTGATGTCACACCATGGTTGCTCTGGCAGTGTGTTTTGGGTCGCTGTCCTGCTGAATGGTGAACTTCCTCCCCTGTTTAAGCTCTCTGGCAAGGGCTGGAAGGTCTTCATCCAGGATCTCTTTGTATTTTGTAACTACAGAGTTCCACTTTAGTCTCATCCCACCACAAGACAGTGGGATGCGTGGAGGCCAGTGACCAGCTGTGATCTGCAGGGATCCGTTCTGGGACCCTTCTTCTTTGTAATTTTTATAAATGACCTGGATGAGGAAGTAGAATGATGGGTTAGTAAGTTTGCTGATGACACAAAAGTTGGGGCTGTTGTCGATAGTCTGGAGGGTTGTCAAAGGTTACAGCATGACATCGATTGGATGCAGAACTGGGCTAAGAAGTGGCACATGGAGTTCAACCCAGATAGGTGTGAAGTGGTCATTTCAGTAGGTCAAATTTGAAGACAGAATATAATATTAATGGTAAGACTCTTGGCTGTGTGGAGGATCAGCAAGATCTTGGGGTCCATGTCCATAGGACACTCAAAGCTGCTGTATAGGTTGACAGTGTTGTTATTACGGTGTATGGTGTGTTAGCCTTCATCAACCGTGGGACTGAGTTCAAGAGCCATGAGGTAGTGTTACAGTTATATAAGATCTTAGTTAGACCCCAGTTAGAGTACCATGTTCAGTTCTAGTCACCTCACTAGAGGAAGGATGTGGATACTATAGAGAGAGTGCAGAAGAGATTTACAAAGCTGTTCCTGGATTGGAGAGCATGCCTTATGAGAATAGGTTGAGTGTACTTGGCCTTTTCTCCTTGGAGCAATGGAGGATGAGAAGTGACGTGATAGAGGTCTATAAGATGATGAGAGGCATTAATCTTGTGGATAGCCAGATGCTTTTTTCCCAGGGCTGAAATAGCTAACACAAGGGGGCATAGTTTTAAGGTGCTTGTAAGTAGGAACAAGGGAGATGTCAGAGGTAAGTTTTTCACACAGAGAGTGGTCGGTATGTGGAATGCACTGCCAATGGATACAACAGTGTCTTTTAAGATACTCTTAGACAGGTACATGGAGCTTAGAAAAATAGAGGGCTATGCAGTAGGGAAATTATAGGCAGTTTCTACAGTAGGTTACATGTTTGGCAAAACATTGTGGGCTGAAGGACCTGTAATGTGCAGCAGATTTCTATGTTTCTAAAACCTCCCTCCACATCTTTACAGTATCTTCTCAGTAATGTTTTACAAAGTCTTTATGGGCAAGGGTATGTTTTTTCTTTAGCCAGGGGTTCTTCCTTGCCACTCTTCTATAACTATACTTTTTGTGCAGGCCTTTGAGGTTGTGGAGCCATGAGCTTCATCTCCAGTTGCAACAACAGTCTTCTGCAGCTCACTCAGAGTAACTATTTGCTTCACAGTGCTCTCTCTTACAATTGCCATTCTTCTCCAGCAACTAGGTTTAGAGGGGCAGCCTGACCTAGTGATATTTTTTCCACTTTTTCCTCAATGGACTGCACTGAGCTCCAAGATATGTTCAGTGCTTCTGAGATGGTATTGGACTCTTCCCCAGATTTGTGCTTCTCTATTAAATGTATAATTTTTCTTATTTGTCTTGAGTGCTCTTTTGTCTTCATTTTAGTTTGGACTTTGAAAATCTACCATACTGTTAGAACTTAGAGAGAAAAGGGTTGTGTATTCCTATGAGTTCATTGAAAGCAGGTGATCCTCCAATCTTCTACATCAACAAATAGGATGAGTTGGTAAAGTAATATGTATATTGCTGCTGAGAAAAGTTAGCTAGTACTTACAAAGGGGATGAATACTTTTGCAGCCTCTCAATTTTAGTAACTCAATAGTAAGTTACAGGTTTTGGAATTTTTCTTTTGGTTTGACATGACATACAATTGCTTTTAGGTTAGCTCAAAAATTCTACCTCAATATACCTTTAAATTTAGAAATGAGACAGTAAAATATGAAAATGGTTGTGGGGTCTGGATACATTTTCAAGGCACCGTAGACTAAAATTAGAAGCAAACTTTTCTGAAATTGGGAAGCACTTCCATAAGCAAAGCTTGGTGATAATTTGGAACATTGTTTCACAAACAGCAGTTAATGCCAGGGCAATTGTTAGTGTCAAGTCTGAGGTGACTTCTGCTAATTAAAGGCATTATAATATATGGCAGTACAATTATTTATCAATAATTCACTATTCATGTATGATTTTATCTTGTGGCATGAGTTTGAGAAGATGAAAGATCTGCTGCTTCTCACTGTCTCTTAAGATAGGGAAATATATCTCCCTACTAACCTCTTATTACAAGAAATATAGGTTACTTTCACACAGTTCCTTCATAGAGAAGGACACCTGCCTTATTCCTTGGTGGGAAATCCTCCCACGTCTCTATCTCTGATTTTTTTTTCCTACCCTAATATCTCTTTTCCCCTCTTCTTTCCTCTCTTCTGGACATCTTATTTTAAAATGAGTGTTGATGAAGTTGTGAATAATAATCGGTTTAGTTACCAGAAACTGGTCATTCATTTTGGGAGAAATCTGCTGCCCATCACCGATGTAGTCAACTCATGTCTGTTCCAGTACTGGGAATTGTCAGACATAAGTAATGTACTTTATGGTGTCCAAATTGAATCAGGGGAATCTTAGCTCTATACTGATAATCTGTCTTGCATTTTCTGTTTGTGTCCATTACCCAACCAAATAATACATATCCATTTTAAAATCCATGTCATTAAGTAGGCTTTCTACTTAATTGGTTCAGATCAATACGAATCTTGTTAGTCTATTCAGTACAATCACATTAGATAGTCCATGTAGGTCCATAGCCTCCTCTTTTGCCATGATGAGGCTACTTTCAGGGTGGAGGGAAGCTTCATATTCCATCTAGGCAGCCTCAAACCTGACGGTATGAAAACCGATTTCTCACTCGGGTAATTTTCTCTCCCCCCACCATTCCCTCTTTTTCTATTTCCCACTCTGTCCGCTTGCCTCTTCTCCTCACATACCAATCACCTTCCCCTGGTTCTCCTCCCCTTCCCTTTATCCCTATGGTCCACTCTCCTCTCCTATCAGATTCCTTCTTCTCCAGCCCTTTGCCTTTCCCATCCACCTGGCTTCACCTATCACCTTCTAGCTAGTTCTCCTTACCCTCCCCCCAACCTTTTATTGTCCCTTTCCTGTCCGAAGAAGGGTCACAGCATGAAATATTGACTGTTAATCACTTCCATCGATGCTGCCTGGTCAGCTGAGTTCCTCCAGCATTTTGTGTACGTTGCTGTTTGGTACAAGTTTCTTTGAGCTTATTTCCCCCAATTTAAAGTAATGGATGTCTTGAGCTGGAACTGTGCACTGTCATTAATAGTCAAACTTTTTTTTAAACTTTGCATCATCTTTTTGCCTTAGCTGCCCTAAATGAAAGACTTTCGATTATCTCCCCACCCAATTCCCAATGGAAATGAATGTATAACTCAAAATTACTCAGAATTAAAATAAAACACTAAATTTTCCAAAGACCACATTGCAGATTAGAACTTAGCCTGAACTGCTGAGTTCCTCCGACATCTTGTGTCTGTTGCTCTGGAGTTCTGGCAACTGAAGAGTCTCTTGTGTTTGTAACTTGTACCAACATGTCAGTTTGCTGAATGTAGATTGTACAAGCAATCACAGCAACTTTAATGATGTTAATACAAAAAAACAGTGAGTTTGGATAAGTAGATTACAACTTCACTTCCCTGCTTCCATGTTAACTAAAGTTGTTAATGATTCCCTGAATTCATGTGTTATCCCCTCTCTTTTCAGACCTGCATTATCGATAGTTTCCTTAAATCAAACAATCAGGTTTTTCGCAGATTATCAGCATATTTTTAAAAACAACGGACTTTTCTTCTCTGAAGTCCTTGAGCCTTCTGATGCATCCCAGATCTGTGGCCAACAGTTTTAAAAACGTACAATTGGGTTTCTATCTGAAATGGTAAGAAAACGGCTCTTACCAGAGTCATAAATGACACCCTGTAACTGTGTTTGAGAAATCCTTAGTGTTTTTGAAATTGTTTGTAATTTCGTAATCTTCTATAGGACAGAAAATCTCAGAGTTTTAAATGTGCTTTAAGAATTTTGTCAGGGTTTAAATGCGTATCACTAAAAAATAAATGAACCGTGTTTAAACTACTTTGTTAGCTGGAAGTATCTCCCATTGGTAGGAAGTGAGGAAAACACTGCTCAGATAGTGGGTATTGGGAGCTAAACTCACCGTAACAGTTAAACAGGGAAGTGCACTAGTCTTTGAAGAGTAGGTGGCTACAATATAGTGAGTGGTACCATAGATATCTACATCAGATAGGGCTTCAGATCTTCTTTTGAGTTTAGAAGATGTTCAGCAAACTCAATACCATCACAATACAGAGTAATAATATTCTGGTCTCAGGTCCAACTCACTGCTTCTCTCCAATTTTTGCCTGTCTTTGAATTGTCAAATGGTTGGTTCAATAGCTAACACTAAATAAGATTAAATTTCTGCCAACTTAATATTGTACGGAGTTCCCATCACAAAATCTGTTACCAGACCAACAAGTGCATCCCCCTTCTTGGCACCCAAACTAAGATATTCATCGCCTTGGTTCTGAGGTGAACCACTAAACATTAATATATCCCTTTCCTTAGACCCTTTAATTCACCTCTGTAATGTTTGTTGACCTCTCCTGCCTCTGATCATCTGTTGCTGAAGCCTTGGTTGTGTATCCAATATTTGGCGCACTTCTCATTATTTCCCTTCATTAACTTGATGTCATCCAAGACGGTATTGCCCATGTTCCAGCTTGCATCAATCCTTTACTCCCATAAATATTCTGTTTACTGACTCAGTGGCTCACTTAAGCAACAAGCCCGTTTTCATAACATGAGAATTCTTAACTCTGGAAGACTTACTCAACCTTTCTGCCTTATTACCAATTTTTCATCCTGAAAAGGGTGCATGCTAAAATTCCTCTCAATGGTTGAACAGTGGGTCTACAACCATTTTTGATATGTACCAGCTGTTACAAGAAATATCTTAGCGTCCTGGGGATTAAAGGAAAGTGAAGTGTCTGGGACATAAGGCCATAATTCCATAAGATATAGGAGCAGAAGTAGGCCATTTGGCCCATCGAGTCTGCTCTGCCATTCAATCATGGGCTTATCCAATTCTTCCAGTCATCCCCACTCCCCTGCCTTCTCCCCATATCCTTTGACACCCTGGCTAATCAAGAACCTATCTATCTTTGCCTCCAATGCACCCAATGAATTGGCCTTCACAGCTGCTCATGGCAACAAAATCCACAGATTTACCGCCCTCTGACTAAAGTAATTTCTCTGCATCTCTGGTCTAAATGGATGTTCTTCAATCCTGAAGTCATGCCCTCTTGTCCTGGACTCCTGTACCATGAGAAATATAATCTGCTCAGTCCTTTTAACATTCAAAATGTTTCTATGAGATCCCCCCTCATTCTCCTGAACTCCAGGGAATTCATTCTCATAAATCTTCTCTGAACCCTCTCCAATGTCAATATATCCTTTCTAAAATAATGAGCCCAAAACTGCACACAATACTCTTAAGTGTGGTTTCACAAATGCCTTATACAGCCTCAGCATCATATCCCTGCTCTTATGTTCTGTACCTCTAGAAATTAATGCCAACATTGCATTTGCCTTCTTCACAACCGACTCAACCTGGAGGTTGACCTTTAGGGTATCCTGCGCAAGGACTTCTAAATCCCTTTGCATCTCTGCATTTTGAATTCTATCCCCATCTAAATAATAGTCTGCCCATTTATTTCTTCCACCAAAGTGTATGACCATACACTTTCCAACATTGTATTTCATTTTTCACTTCTTTGCCCATTCCCCTAAACTATCCAAGTCTCTGTTTCCTCAACACTACCCGCTCCTCCAACTATCTTTGTATCATCAGCAAATTTAGCCACAAATCCATTAATCCCATAGTCCAAATGATTGATATACATTGTTAAAAGCAGTGGTCCCAACACTGACCCCTGTGGAACTCCACTGGTAACCGGCAGCCAGCCACAATAGGATCCCTTTATTCTCACTCTGTTTTTTGCTGACCAGCTAATGCTTCACCCATGCTAGTAACTCTCCTGTAATTCCATGGGATCTTATCTTGCTAAGCAGCCTCATGTGCGGCACCTTGTCGAAGGCCTTCTGAAAATCCAAGTACACTACAACTACTGCATCTCCTTTGTCTACCCTGCTTGTAATTTCTTCAAAAAATTGCAGTATGTTAGTCAGGCAGGATTTTCCTTTCAGGAAACCATGCTGGCTTTGGCCTATCTTGTCATGTGCTTCCAGGTACTCCATAATCTCATCCCTAACAATCAATTCCAACAACTTCCCAACCACTAATGTCAGGCTAACAGGTCTATAGTTTCCTTTCTGCTGCCTCCCACCCTTCTTAAATAGCGGAGTAACATTTGCAATTTTCCAGTCACTCGGTACAATGCCAGGATCTATCGATTCTTGAAAGATCATTGTTAATGCCTCGGCAATCTCTCCAGCTACTTCCTACAGAACCTCAGGGTGCATTCCATCAGGTCCAGGAGATTTATCCACCCTCAGACTAATAAGCTTCCTGACCACCTTCTCAGTTGTAATTTTCACTGCACATACTTCACTTCCCTGACACTCTTGTATGTCCGATATATTACAGATATCTTCCACTGTGAAGACTGATGCAAAATACACATTCAGTTCCTCTACTATCTCTGTGTCTCTCATTACAATATCTCCAGTGTCATTTTCTATTGGTCTTATATCTACCCTCAACTCTCTTTTACACTTTATATACAGTTGAAGTCAGAAGTTTACATACACTTAGATTGAAGTCATTAAAACTCATTGTTTAACCACTCCACAGATTTCATATTAGCAAACTATAGTTTTGGCAAGATCTTGAAGACATCTACTTTGTGCATGACATGAGTAATTTTTCCAACAATTGTTTGCAGACCTGATTATTTCACTTTTAATTGACTATATCACAATTCCGGTGGGTCAGAAGTTTACAAACAAAATCAAAGGAATCAGCCAAGACATCAGAAAAAAAATTGTGGACCTTCACAAGTCTGGTTCATCCTTGGGAGCAATTTCCAAATGCCTGAAGGTACCACGTTCATCTGTACAAACAATCGTACTCAAGTATAAACACCATGGGACCACACAGCCGTCATACCGCTCAGGAAGGAGACACATTCTGTCTCCTCGAGATGAATGTACTTTGGCGCGAATAGTGTAAATCAATCCCAGAACAACAGCAAAGGACCCTGTGAAGGTGCTGGAGGAAACAGGTAGACAAGTATCTATATCCACAGTAGAACGAGTCCTCTATTGACATAACCTGAAAGGCTGCTCAGCAAGGAAGAAGCCACTGCTCCAAAACTGCCATCAAAAAGCCAGACTACAGTTTGCAAGTGCACATGGGGACAAAGATCTTACTTTTAGGAGAAATGTCCTCTGGTCTGATGAAACAAAAATTGAACTGTTTGGCCATAACGACCATCATTATGTTTGGAGGAAAAAGGGTGAGGCTTGCAAGCCGAAGAACACCATCCCAACTTTGAAGCATGTGGGTGGCAGCATCATGTTGTGGGGGTGCTTTGCTGCAGGAGGGACTGGTGCACTTCAGAAAATAGATGGCATTGTCGAGGAAGGAAAATTATGTGGATATATTGATCTCAAGACATCAACCAGGAAGTTAAAGCTCGGTTGCAAATGGGTCTTCAAAATGGACAATGACTCCAAGCATACCTCCAAAGTTGTAGCAAAATTGCTTAAAGACAACAAAGTCAAGGTATTGGAGTGGCCATTACAAAGCCCTGACCTCAATCCGAAGGAAAATTTGTGGGTAGAACTGAAAAAGCGTGTGCGAGCAAGGAGGCCTACAACCCTGACTCAGTTAGACCAGTTCTGCCTGGAGGGATGGATCAAAATTTCAGCAACTTATTGTGAGAAGCTTGTGGAATGCTACCCAAAACATTTGACCCAAGTTAAACAATTTAAAGGCAATGCTACTAAATACTAATAAAGTGTATGTAAACTTCTGACCCACTGGGAACGTGATGGAAGAAATAAAAGCTGAAATAAATCATTCTCTCTACTATTATTCTGACATTTCACATTCTTAAAATAAAGTAGTCATCCTAACTGACCTAAGACAGGGAATGTTTTCTAGGATTAAATGTCAGGAATTGTGAAAAACTGAGTTTAAATGTATTTGGCTAAGGTGTATGTAAACTTCAGACTTCAACTGTGCTTAAAAGATCTTTTAGTATCTTCTTTGATATTAGTCGCCAGCTTCCTTTCAAAATTCACCTTTTCTTTCCTAACGACCTTATTAGTTTCATTCTGCAAGTTTTTATAAGCTCCCCAATCCTTTGGCCTCCTTGTCAGCTCTCTCTTTTGCTTTAATTTTGGCTCTGACTTCACTTGTCAGCAACAGTAGTGTCTTTCTTTTATTTGAAAATTTCTTCTTGTTTGGAATATATCTGGCTTGCACTTCTCTATTTTTTCGCAGAAACTCCAGCCATTGCTGCTCTGCTGTCCTTCCTACTAGTGTCTCTTTCTAGTCAACCTTTGCCAGTTCCACTCTCATACCATTGTAATTTCCTTTATTCTACTGAAACACTGACACACTGGAATTTAGTTTCTCTGTCTCAAATTTCAAAGTGAATTCGATCATATTGTGATCACCGGTCCCCAAGAGTTCGTTAACCTTAAGCTCTCTTATCACCTCCGGATCGTTGCACAACACTCAATCCAGCACAGCTGATCCCTTAGTGGGCTCAACAACAAGCTGTTCTAAAAAGTCATCCCTTAAACATCCTACAAATTTTCTCTCTTGAGTTCCAGTACTGACCTGCTTTTCTCAATCCACTTTCATGTTAAAATCCCCAATGATTATCATGACATTGCCCCTCTGACATGCCTTTTCTATGTTCTGCTGTAATTTGTAATCTACGTCCTGGCTGCTGTTTGGAGGCCTGTGTACACCTGTCATTAGGATCCTTTTACCCTTGCCATTTCTTAACTCAACCCATAGAGACTCTACACCTTCCAATCCTATATCATCCCTTTCTAATGATTTAATATTATTTCTTATACACAGGGCCACACCTCCTCCTCTGCCTACTAACATATCTTTCCGATACACCGTATGTCCTTGGACGTTCAGCTCCCAATGGCAGCTATCCTTTAGCCAAGTTTCAGAGATAGCCACAACATAATACTTGCCAATCTGCAGCTAAATTTCAAGATAGTCCGTTTTATTTCTTATGCTGCATGCATTCAAATATAACATTTTCAGTCCAGTATTTGTTGCTATCTGTTTTAACTGCACCACACCTCTATTGCCCTGTAATTCATCCCACTGGCTGTGATTATGCCTCATCTCCTGCCTTTCCTTTCTATCATCTTTGTTGCACACTATCTTTGATTTATTTCTGTTTTCCCTTTCCACAGCTCTATCACTCCGGTTTCTATCCCCCTGCCAAATTAGTTTAAATCCTCCCGAACAGCCTGCTAGGATATTGGACCCCTTTGGGTTCAGGTGTAACCCATCCTTTTTAGTACAGGTCGTACCACCCCCAGAGGAGGCCCCAATGATCCAGGAACCTGAAGCCCTGCCCCCTACACCAGTCTCTCAGCCACACATTAAAATGCCTGATCATGCTATTCTTGTGCTCGTTAGCTCATAACACAGGCAGCAATCCTGAGATTACTACCCTGACATTGCATAACATTGCATGTGTGTTCAAAATGAGTTAGAGGTTTGATTGGCATCCAAGAAAGAGTCATTTTGGACATCAGTAGCCTAACAGCCATTGGGGTGGGTGGTCAGATATAGGAGATATATGGAAGCAATGGGTAGGATATATATTAGAGATCTATTTGAGAGTCTCTGCAATTTGGCTGGCCAAAGACTGGAGATGGGGTGAGAAGTTGGGAGATTTGGAGAATCTGGTAGTAGTAATAATCAAGTATTTGTGAGTTTGGAATCATGAATTGATGATTAGTGACTCAAGAGATTCTGCAGATGCTGCAAATCTATAGATACTGCCTCATTTCCTGAGTCCCTCCAGCATTTTCTGTGTGTTGCTCTGAATTTCCAGTATTGGCAGCACCCCTTTAGTTTACTTTCTGCAGGGATTGATCTTCCATGACCCCCTTGTCCACTCATTCCTCCCTACTGAACCCCCTCCAACACTCAACCCTGCAACCACACTAAGTATTATATACTTACCTCACCGCCATTCAAGTCCCTCAACAGTCTTTTCAGGTAAGGCAGTTCTCCACCTTGTGAGTCCTTTGCTGTGTGTTTTTTTCACCTAGTTCTCCCAGTGCAGCCATCTCTACATCAGTTAGACCTGGTACAGATTGGGGGATTGTTCCATTGAGCAACTTTGCTCCATCCATTGTAACAGATGGGATTTCCCAGTGACCAACCATTTTAATTCAACTTCCCATTTCCACACCAGCAAATCTGTCCATGGTCTCCTCTGCTGCCAAGCTGAAGCCAGACACAGATTAGAGGAACAACTTCTTTTATTTCACCTTTGTTGTCTCCAATCTGACAGGATGAACATCGATTTTTCCAACTTCCAGTAATGATTCCCTTCTGTTCCCCCTGTGATCGCCTGAATCCCATTGGCCCTGATACTTTTCCACTCTCCCCTCCCCTGTCCTCTACTCTGACCTCCCCTGTCCTCCTTTCCTTTAGCTTTCTCCTATCAGACTCCATCTTTTTCAGCAGTCACTTTCACCTAGCACCTCCCAGCTGCTTTTCCCACTTCCCTGTCCTCACCTGCCTAACCTGCTCCTCTCAACTGGATCCACATGTCACCCTGCAGCTCTCCCTCCACTCACCACCCCTCCCCCCACTGCCGTCCTTGTATGCTCGTTATTTCCCCTTTTAATTTGCAATCCTGAAGAAGGCTCTCAACCCAAACCCTTGACAACTTATTCCAATCCAGAGATGCTGCCTGACCTGCTGGATTCCTCCAGCATTTTGTGTGTCTTAGTGATCAGTGAGTAAGGGATTGGGGTTTGGTCTATTTAAGTATTTGGGCACCTTAGCTTGGGCTGATCATAAGATGTGGTCACAGAAATGATGTATGCATTGTTTTCATGGGAGATAGAGAAGCATCTAGAGAGAAATAAGTAGTGGGCCTTCCCCTGGTAGGCATCATAGTCTAAAATAACTATGAAAATAATAAGTGTCCCAGGAGTAGCTGATGATGGTCACTCAGAGAACAATGTTAAAACCTAATTAACATCTCATCCCCTATGTTTTTAAAAGGATCTGTAGTGCTAATTGAACTATTTGATGCATTATCTACTGTGGGGAAATTGCTCAGAATGCAAAAGTGACTCATCTTCCTGAATAGTGGCAAACTCCTTTGGGGTATATTCCTTTTTTAAGTGTGCTATAAATTCAAAGTTGGAGCTTTTGCTATCTGTATGTGCATTGGAACCTCTGAGGTCGTGGAAAGCACAATATAGGTACATTAGTTATATATAAATGACGATTTGCAGAAATGTGCAGTTTTGCAACAGGCAAGTCAAATATCTATCAGTTGAGTGAATAAAAGAACAATTGATGGTGTACAAATTGAAATGTGGATGGGAAGATGTAAATTACTCTGCAGACTATGACTTGCATTTTGTTTATTTGATAATGTGAGCCCATAGGACTCATCTCCCATGGTCGTTACTCAATAAAGTTTGTAAAATAGTCAGTCATATCCATTTTCTCATCTGAATTTAGTATGATATGGAAACATTATCTTGGTCTACGTTAACCTGATTAGAGACTGAGGAAAAGTTTTGGACTGGAAATATCTATTGAAACTGCTTAAAATGAAAAGCAATGTATAAAACATGACAGTGGAATTAGATCATTTGGCGCTTTAAGTCTGTTCTGCTATTCAATCAAAGCTGATTTACTTTCCCTCTCAACCCCATTTCCTGTCTTCTCCCCATAATCTTTGATGCCCTTACTAATCAAGAACCTATCAACTTCCCCTTTAAGTACACCTAATGACTTATAGGCATCCGTTAGTCTCATGAGACCATGGATTTGCGCCTTGGAAGGTTTCCAGAGCGCAGGCCTGGGCAAAGTTGTATGGAAGACCGGCAGTTGCCCATGCTGCAAGTCTCCCTTCTCCACACCACCGATGTTGTCCAAGGGAAGGGCATTAGGACCCGTACAGCTTGGCACCAGTATCGTCGCAGAGCAATGTGTGGTTAAGTACCTTGCTGAAGGACACACACGCTGCCTCATCCAAGGCTCGAACTAGTGACCTTCAAATCACTAGACAAACACCTTAACCACTTGGCCACATGCCAACACCTAATGACTTAACCTCTGCGGATTCATCACCCTCTGGCTAAAGATATTCCTCCTCATCTCTGTTCTAAAGGGATATCCCTGTATTCTGAGGCTGTGCCTTATGGTCCTAGACTCTCTCACTACTGGAAACATCCTCTCCAGGCCCACTCTAATTCTTTCAACATTCAGTAGCTTTCAATGAGCTCTCCTCTCAATCTTCTAGTCTCCAGCAAGTGCACAAGCATAAAGCCCTGACTCCAGTCAACACAGCTCTTCAGTTCATTGAGCCACACAGTCTCCAAACTGCAATAAGGTTATGGTCCTCTTGGAGGTTTTATATTCTAATCCACTTGAAATGAATACTAACATTGTATTTGCCTTCCCTATTACTGGCTCAATCTGCAAATTATCCTTCAGGGAATCCTGCACTAACACTACCAAGTCCTTTGTACCTCCAATTCCTGATTTTGCTCCCTGTTTAGAAAAGTCTACGCCTTTATTTATTCTTCCAAACTTCATGACCATATGCTTCCTTCCCTATGCTATATTCTATCTTCCACTTCTTTACCAATTCTCCTAAACTAAGTCCTTCTGCAGACTCCTTGCTTTCTCAATGCTACTCGCTTCTCCAGCTACCTTGGTATCATCTGAAATCTTGGCCACAAAGCCATCAATCCATCAGTCCTGTCATTCAGATTATTAACATACTGTACAATGTGAAAAGTAGGGGACCCAATACTAACCTAATCAAGATCTCCCTTTTATTTTATCCTCACTTTTCCGAACTGTTAAACCCATCCCTCTCCACCCACTATTTAGTTTAATAGACCTAGTTGTGCAATCTACCCAAAACCTAGGCACATTGTGGCTCAGGTGAAGCCTGTCCCATTGGGATGTTCTCTCCTTCCCCAGCACTACCGATGTCCCACAAATTCAAACCCACTTCCCCCACACCATGCATTTAGTTCTCTGATCTTATTCACCGTGTGCCTATTTGCATGTGGCTCAGGAAACAATCCAGATACTAAATTTTTGGCTTTGCATTTTGATTTAATCCCTAGCTGCTCAAGTTCCCTCAACAGGACTTCTCTCATTGTTCTTCCTATGTCATTGGTACCTACATGGACCACGGCAACTGGATCTTTCCCCTCTCACTCCTAATCCCTCTGCTGGTCATAAGAGATAACTTGAACCCGGGAACTAGGCAGGCAACACAGTGTTCAGGACTCGCAATCCTTGTGACAGAGAATTGCCTAATCCCTTAACTATGCTACCCCCAATTACAACTACATTTGTCTTTCTTTCATTCCTAAGGAATGGCTTCTTAAACCATTGCACCATTATTTGGTTGCTCATCCTTCGTATGCCCCACTCCCTTACACACAGGAAGAAAGATTCTCAAACCTGTTGGACAAGCTCAAGGGCTGAGGTTCCTTCCACACTACCTCTTAGATCCCCCTACCTCCCTCATACACAATCACACCATTGTCACTGACTGCAGACTGAACTTGAAGTAGTTAATCTAATGGGTGGGACTGCCTCCTGTAACAGTGTCCAGTTAACTCTCCCCCTCCCTGTCGCATCAGTGTTTGAAGCTTGGATTCTAGATCATCAAATTTGAACCTGAGTTCCTTCAACCAATGCCTGCTACAGAAGTGATCACCAGAAACCACAATGTAGTCCACCAGCTCCCACATCATTTAGCTACAGCACATCACCTGATCTTCAATTCTACTTAATTTAATTAGTTGTAGTTTAGTGTCATTTTACAGTATCTAACTGAAAAAAACTAGATTTGGTTTAGATCAAAATGATAATTGATGGGTTTCGACTAAGTGCTACATATTGGGAAGAAAGGAGAAACTGACATTATGAGCTCTTGATGATTAGATTATTAGCAAGAAGTAAAGCCCAGGTGTGTAAATTTGCAAACATCAAGCCCATGATCTGGGATATTTTAAACAGCCAGAAGTTTTATTATACAATAGAGATCTGTACTAAACAGCTTTGTGCAGCAAATCGATGCCCATTTTATCTGGAGGGTAAAGCTGGAGAAGGATGGGGTTGAGTGAAGTTGTTTTCATTTGTACCTGCTGTCCAACTTGTTGGTATTATAATTCCCAGACCTTTAATGTTGATGAGCAAAGTTGGTGTGTGTATGACTTCAGGAATAAGATGTGAGTTTTGCATTCTTTTGTGGATTTATAGAGTGCCTTCTGTTGGGACTGCATTCCTGGTGAGACTCAGTCTGTTTACCCAAGACTGATGCAGCAACAATGTCAAACGTGCATGGTGTAACAGTTGATGATGCTGCTGTGTGCCTTGTGACCAATGCACCACGGCTATAGTCATAGTCATAGTCATACTTTATTAATCCCTGGTGAAATTGGTTTTCGTTACAGTTGCACCATAAATAATAAATAGTAATAGAACCATAAATAGTTAAATAGTAATATGTAAATTATGCCAGTAAATAAGTCCAGGACCAGCCTATTGGCTCAGGGTATCTGACCCTCCAAGGGAGGAGTTGTAAAGTTTGATGGCCACAGGCAGGAATGACTTCCTATGACGCTCAGTGTTGCATCTCGGTGGAATGAGTCTCTGGCTGAATGTACTCCTGTGCCCACCCAGTACATTATGTAGTGGATGGGAGACATTGACCAAGATGGCATGCAATTTGGACAGCATCCTCTTTTCAGACACCACCATCAGAGAGTCCAGTTCCATCCCCACAACATCACTGGCCTTACGAATGAGTTTGTTGATTCTGTTGGTGTCTGCCACCCTCAGCCTGCTGCCCCAGCACACAACAGCAAACAGCACTGGCCACCACAGACTCTTAGAACATCCTCAGCATCGTTCGGCAGATGTTAAAGGACCTCAGTCTCCTCAGGAAATAGAGACGTCTCTGGCCCCTCTTGTAGACAGCCTCAGTGTTCTTTGACCAGTCCAGTTTATTGTCAATTCATATCCCCACGTATTTGTAATCCTCCACCATGTCCACACTGACCCCCTGGATGGAAACGGGTCTCCGGTACCTTAGCTCTCCTCAGGTCTACCACCAGCTCCTTAGTCTTTTTCACATTAAGCTGCAGATAATTCTGCTCACACCATGTGACAAAGATTCCTACCACAGCCCTGTACTCAGCCTCATCTCCCTTGCTGATGCATCCAACTATGGCAGAGTCATCCGAAAACTTCTGAAGATGACAAGACTCTGTGCAGTAGTTGAAGTCCGAGGTGTAAATGGTGAAGAGAAAGGGAGACAAGACAATCCCCTGTGGAGCCCCAGTGCTGCTGATCACTCTGTCGGACACACAGTGTTGCAAGCACACGTACTGTGGTCTGCCAGTCAGGTAATCAAGGATCCAGGGAAGCATCTACCTGCATCGCTGTCAGCTTCTCCCCCAGCAGAGCAGGGCGGGTGGTGTTGAACGCACTAGAGAAGTCAAAAAACATGACCCTCACGGTGCTCGCTGGCTTGCCCAGTTGGGCGTAGACACTGTTCAGCAGGAAAACAATGGCATCCTCAACTCCTAGTCAGGGCTGGTAGGCGAACTGGAGGGGATCTAAGTGTGGCCTGACCATAGGCCAGAGCAGCTCCAGAAGTGCATAACTTGTTTCACCATTTTGCTCTGTACATCTTAGATGCAAATACATCTAATGATCAACTTTGCCCATGAATTGTATTGCACATAAGTAGCGCACAACACCTGGATTATTTTCGTGGAAAGTTAAGTCTGATATCCTTCCAGAATTGGTTTATTGTTGTTACCTGTAATGGGATACAGTCTTTTGCATACTGTTCATACAGTTCAGACCATTACACAGCACAAAACAATATGAATGCAGCATAACGGCTACAGAGAAAACACAGTTTATGTAAACAGAAGGTGCAAGCTCTTAAAGAGGTAGATTATGAAGTCAAGAGTCCATCTTATCATATTTGGCAACTATCTAATAGTCGTAGAATAGCAGGTTAGAAGGTATCCTTTAGCTCAGCGGTCCCCAACCACCAGGCCGCAAAGCATGTGCTACCGGGCCACGAGGAAACGATATGATTTGGCGATATGAGTCAGCTGCACCTTTCCTCATTCCCTGTCACGCCCACGGTTGAGCTTGAACGCACACGCAGTCATTGCCCGCGTGTCATCCATGTCAGTGCAGGAAGAAGATCAACTCCTCGAACTTGCAAATGACGACGGGATGAAAAGTATGTTTGACATAACATCTCTGCCGGCATTCTGAATCAAAGTCAAGGCTGATAGCCACGAAAGCACTGAAAACGTTGCTTCTATTTCCAACGTATCTCTGCAATGAAAGCAACAAAAACTAAATTGCAGAATAGACTGGAAGGAACCCCGTTCGAGAATCGCTGTCTCCCATCACCCTTCGATGGGACCGTCTTGTTGCAGGAAAACAAGCCCAGGGCTCCCACTGATCCAGCGATATTGGTGTGTTGCAATGATTTTATATGTTCATAAGGGGAAAATATGTGCTGTGTGTTTAATATCCAAACGTTACTTAAAATGTTACAATCCTATTGACTTCCTTATATATCCATAGAACAATTACAGCACGGAAACAGGCCATCTCTGCCCTTCTAGTCCGTGCCGAACGCTAGTCCCACCGACCTGCACTCAGCCATAACTCTCCATTCCTTTCCTGTCCATATAGCTATCCAATTTTTCATTAAGTGATAATATCGAACCTGCCTCTACCACTTCTACCGAAGGTTCGTTCAATACTTACTTCAAGCTCCCCTGTCCTCCCCTGATAATTGACTTATCACTATATTCATGTGAGGAAAATATGCGCTGTGTGTTTAATATTAAATTCATTAGATAAACCCTTTTAGAAACGAAATTGAGTGTATTAGCAATTTATCACCTATATTCCGGTCGTGATTAACACCACCCCACCAACAGAATCGCCAAAAACAATGTGTAGAGAAAATTCGGCATGATACATGTACGTGCATGCGCACTGGTGCCCGCGCATGGCCTCATGGTCATTGTAGTCTTTGTCGGGGCAAACTCAACCTATTTGACTGCTACTCTTGTCCGTCGGCAACCCTACCCACCCCACCCCGGTCCGCAAGAATATTATCAATATTAAACCAATCCGCAATGCAATAAAGGTTGGGGACCCCCTGCTTTAGCTTTCCTGGTATGTGCTTTTTTTATTTTTGGTATCATCTGCCCAATGGCAGAGGGGAGAAGAGAGAATGCCCAGGGTGCTTATGCTAGCTGGTTTACAAATGCAGCAATAAGTATCGACCAGGAGTTCTCAACCTTTGTTTATGCCATGGAGCAATTCCATTAAACAAGGGGTCCATGGAATCCCTGGTACAGACAGAGTCCAGAGCGAGGAGACTGGTGTACTTGATATGTTGATTTGTGTCCACAGTTCTCTGCAGTTTCTTGCTGTCATGCAGAACAGTTGTCATACTAACCCATTGTGCATCTAAAAATAATGATTTCTGTGGTTCTTGGATAAAAATCAGTAAAGGTTAATGGGACATGCCAAATTTCTTTAGTGTCCTGAGAAAGTAGATGTGTTGGTGAGCTTTCCTGGCCGTGGCATCTACATAGTTGGACCAGAACAGACTATTGGTGACGTTCGCTCCTAGGAATTTGAAGCTCTCCACCCCTTCGACCTCAACAGCATTGATAGAGACAGGAACAAGTGCAGCACCCTCTTTCTGACCGCTTATTTTTATGTTGACTTTTTATGCACTCTATTTCCTTCCTGTGCTTCCACCCTTCAGTATTTGAGATACAATGTGTTATGGTGGTATCATCTGAAAATTTGAAGATAGTATTAGAGCAGAATCTGGCCATGCTGTTAGGAGTGTATAGGGAGTGACTTGGGGCGGGGTGGGCTGAGGACACACCTTGTGGAGCACCAGTATATAAGAATAATCATGGCAGAGGTGTTGTTGCCTATCCTTACTGATTGTAATCCATTGACGCTTTAATTTAATGATGGTCTTTTCAAGGAGCCAAAAGGATCTATGAAATGTGGGTGGAGATCCTGAGTATGAAAAGTCCAGTGTTGCAATCTTGAATCTGAAGCCTACAGAAACTGTGCTGAATCATTGTGAATAGTCCCTATTGTACATTCAAGGACTTGACTCTGAAAACATGATAGGTGGAAGCAGTAGGAAAAAATTAATCACATACAGACAGTTGAAGATCTATGTACTAAAGTTGCATAGCAAGTAAGAGGAAATCCTGAATTCATTTCCTGAAAACAACAGTCATTTTATGATTACACAAGCAGAGGGAAATCAATAAACAGTGGATAATCAAATGCCATTTGGCAGTGTGTGTGAGAATGTGATCATCTTCAGCCATATACATCACTGAAGCAAGCTGCCAGGTCATCACGTTGCAAACAGTTTGGGGCACAAAGCAACTGATTCAAACTAATGATCAGCATGGCAGTGTATATGGTTGAAAGGAATGTAAGATACATTGGGAGTGAGCTAGTGGAAAGAAACCAAGTGATATACCTAGCTTTAAAATCATTTTATCTTAATATGATTGTGGTTTTGTTTAATATTTTTATCGATGATGTAAATCCGTGTGTTTTGCATATCCGGAAGCAAGAGAAAGGTGAGTGATTAGAGTACTGTGGAATAAACTTTGTGACATATGATTACATTAGCTGGTAAATTTTGGGGGTAGTGATTGACTAAATTGTACCCTCCATCAGCTATTGTAATTGAGTCCAGTCACTTGGATGAAATTATTTTGCCTATATCACAGAAAACAAATGAACTGTGAGTCTTGGGATGGCAATTCTTTCAGGCAGGATTTGAGTACTTTACTGAGACAAAGTTGCAGTTTTAATTAGAAAGACTTGAGAATTGCATCAGTTTTCAAATTCACTCATGCATTGTCATCATGTGTTCTGAGAGTAAGTGCATAATGAGAGGTATCTACTCTTCTTGTAATCTCAGTCTGTTTGCCAGTGATAAGAAATGAAATACAGTCAGTGCACTAAATTTGAAAGGTGAAAAGATAATTGACTTTCATATTTGCCTTTGAATATGTGAGAAGTGCAAAGTATATTTAAAGGAACATCATACCCAATAAACTTGAATACGTTATTAATTCATTTAAATTGGCTGTTTCACAATGAGCAATCATGAAAACCTTTAGAATTTGCACTGCATTTTATTGGTTACTTTAGGAATATGGTAATTATATGCATTATCTTGACTGTTTATTGCAATGTTGATACATAATAACCATAATTTATTTCCACATACTGCTGCACCTTCCTTCACCTGCGTGGAATTCTGCTGAGAATCCACTTTGGGAGAAAAGATTACAATGTTCACCAAAGAGATGTTTTGTATCATCAGTAATTTCCATGAGTCAACAGTTCATTAGCCTCTAACCATACTACTATTAATAATATCATCCTTTTGTGTTTGTCTCTTCTGTTTCCTCTTTCAGGACCTTGATAATATCTTCCCCTCCCAGAAAACGCTCTACTTTTTCTATCTATGGAACAAATGGTGAAGATCTCTTAAACTTCCATCTTGCCACTGTGTCCACCATCTGGCTTCTCTATAGCTATACCTTGAGAACCACGTTTTCTTTTCACCCACACGATGAATACCCTTCAATTTCCCCAAGCAGGAGTGTTTCAAACTAGGTGTTCACAAGGTTTCTTTTGTACTGGTTTATTTTAAAAGGCAGGTCGTACAGAGTCCCTGTCTCCTGCTAGTCATCTGCTGTTGCCTCCAATTGCATCCTGATGTGGGCCAACAGGCAGTGTGTACCTGCCATGGGTGTAAGCTAACTGTATCAGTGTTGGTCAAAGCTATAAGTGTTGGGCTTGCATGCTGTGTGATGAAGATAGTTGGGGATGGGGGGGGGGGTGCGCGGGTTGCAGGGTGAGTGGAGATAAAGTGCACTGAGGCATGAGGGACCTGGTGGGATATACATCTGAAAATGTGTTCTCTGACCTAATTAATTGTGCAGTGTTACCTGAATGAGTCTGGCTACCCAATGGTTCACTATGGAGTTTATTGTGGTGGCTTTCTGCATTGTCTTTGAGTTTACATAGAGAGGAGTTTGGGGTCCCATGAATGGATTATAACTCTTCTATTGTTCACAGCATTGACAATTGTTAGAACCTGCCTTCTATAACACAGTGCTATTCTTCTATGCCTTAGTGCTACCTGTGTGCAATATTTGTGTAAATTCTTAGTGCTAACTGTGTGCAATAGTCCTGTAAATTATCAAGCAGTAAAGCCTGCTGGCATTAGAGATAACAGATGCAGGTTATTTTCACTTCTCAAAACCGATTTTCCGAGCTTATACTGTTTAGCACCCTAAATTTTAAACATTCAAGAAAATGCAAAATAGTATATTAATGTTTAATCAGTTTTTCTCTTGACCTCAGTGTATTGAGAGAAGTCTATCTCATTTAAGGTTTAGTGAAAGTATGGATAAAATAATAAGATTTGGCAACCATATAAGCTCTTGGTGAGATCAATGGTATAACTGTGTAGCTGTAATTTCTATTGTGCAATAAGTTGTTGCTTGTGTAGTTCTCACAAATTACAAGTCACAGTAACCTAGTGGTTGGCATGGTGCAGAGTTCAGAGTTCAAATCTGGCATCCCCTGTAAGGAGTTTATATGTCCTCCTGTGGAATGCATGGGTTTTCACTGGGTGCAACAGTTTCCTCCCAGTGTCCAAAGATGTAGGTTAGAAGATTAATTGGTCATTGTAAATTGTCCCATAACTAGGTTAGGGTTAAGTCAGGGGTTGCTGGACATCTTGGCTCGAAGAGCTGGAAGGGCTTATTCCAAGCTGCATCTCCAAATAAATACAATTTAAAAAGTTGCCTTTTACTTGAAAAACTCTGAAAGGAGTCAGTTAAGTAGTATTGTTTTAAAAGCTGCATTGTTTTATCAGGGAGTGGTATTGTTGTATAAAATTTTGATAAGCCCGTGAAATGTGGAGCATTGTTCAAGTATCTGAAATTCATGAGTTTAAAATAATAACGAATGGCAGTGAAATGGAAGTAACTTGCACTGAGCAATCAATCCAATGACTTAAGGATATCAGGAAGCTTAGCAGTAAACTGAGACAATGTTAAGGTGTGCCAGCACGACCAGGTGTAATTACAGATAGTAGAAATAAATACATACACAAGATGAGATAAAGTTTTTCTCAACAATAATTACTAGCTTGCTTAAGTTATATCCTGATCCACATTGAGTATGTTTCTGATTATTATATAAACTTACTTGTCCAAACTATTTGCAGTTTGACCAATATATGGTTATTGTTTTGATAATTTCAACATTTCTTGGTTTGGACCTTGGTTAGAGTTGTACCAGTTGAGATCTGTTCAGAATGAATGACCTGAAAATTCTGAATCAATCAGTCTTAAGAAAAAATGTTTAGTTTGTTGAAGGGGAGAAATGGCTTTATCATGATAGCATTGCATAAAAATTATATACCAGTAACTATTCCCACCCAGCTAGAGGATTATCATTAATCAAAGAAAGACCTTTGGAAATATTTTATGTTCAAAGTTCATAGTAGATTTATTTTTTGAGTATGTATCCTATATACAGCCGTGAGGTTCATCTCCATACAAGCAGTGACAAAACAAAGAAACCCTGTAGAACCCATTAAAAAGACTGTCAACAACCCAATGTGCAAAAAAAGAACAAATTGTGCAAACAATAAAAAGTAAGCAAATAATGTTCAAGATTAAAGTTCACAGAAGTGAGTTCATAGCCACAAAGCCAGCCATCACTGCAGCTGGTCCAAGAGCCCATTAGTTGCAGTTCATAGCCTCTGTTCAGCACAGAGATGAGAAAACCTTGCCAAGCAGCGGATTGAACATTGGATCATCCCTTGCCAATAGCTCTGAAACCCCGAGCCTTTCAATCTGGCCTAGCACTTAAATTGGCCAAACCTCAGCTCGTTTCTCACTCTTGGAAGATTTCATACCTGCTTTTTATCAGAGGATATATTGTTAAATAGAGATTGCAAAATTTGCCCAAATTAGGTTAGATTAGATTAGATTCAACTTTATTGTCATTGTGCTGAGTACAGATACAAAGCCAATGAAATGCATTTAGCATCTGACCAGAAATGTAAAGAATAGTGTTATTTACAAAATAACTGCGAATAAAACAAAGTGCTACAGCACACAAATATAAAAGTACTGAGACAGTACAATATGGGTGCAATACTGCTTAGCGCTGTGATGAGAGGTTCAGCAGGGTCACAGCCTCAGGGAAGAAGCTCTTCCTGTGCCTGCTGGTGCGGGAGTGGAGGCTCCTGTAATGCCTACCGGATGGGAGGAGAGTAAAAAGTCCATGGTTAGGGTGAGATACACCCTGATAATGCTTTTCGCCCTGCCCAGGCAGCGTTTATGGTAGATGTTCTCAATGGTGGGCAATTGGATGCCGATAATCCACTGGGCAGTTTTCACCACACGCTGGAGTGCTTTGCGGTCCGATACGGGACAATTGCCATACCACACTGAGATGCAGTTGGTGAGTATGCTCTCAATGGTACAGCGGTAAAAGTCTGTCAGTATCCTGGGACAGAGGTGAGCTTTCTTCATGCTCCGCAGAAAATAAAGGTGCTGTTGTGCCTTTTTGATCAGGATGGAGGAGTTCAGGGACCAGAAAATACAATCCTTTCCCATTTCTAGATACGCTAAAAAGGTGGAAGTCAATTTCAACCAGAAGTATTGTCTTCCTTATCGGGAAGATGTTTTAGCAGTTGCATTGGGAAGAGAATTCCAAGATAGAAAGGCATGGGAATATGTGCCCAATTTGGGACACTGAAAAATCTGGAGTGCAATTGTGAGTACTGGCACCATATTGTTTGAGAACATGTCTGCTATTTTTGCATTTAAAGCATACCTTTTGGTTCGCAATGTATCCATGATGCTGAAAGTTTGCTCATTCTACTAAAATAAGAGCACAGTTGCCGAATGTACAATACAGAAATTTGACTTGAGGAACCTATAAAAAGCATCTCCAATACTTGTCAGCATGTATGCTGGGGAATTGTTGCAATTTTGCACACTTCTGCAAGAATCCAATTTTGGATAAGATCCTTGGAGTAATACTCTCTAACCAACAACAATCTTAATACATTACATTAAAACATTAACACATTCTAAACATTCAAAATATTAAAACTTTCAAATATATCCTTCCAATTCTGGGAGTTTATCTTAGCTCAGTATAGCCATCCTCTTTCTTGGCTCCTATCTTTTTCCTATACATATTTTTCTTGAGTGTTGGCCCGTGGCCAAGTAGTTAAGGCGTTCGTCTAGTGATCTGAAGGTCGCTACTTCGAGCTTTGGCTGAGGCAGCGTGTTGTGTACTTCAGCAAGGCACTTAACCACACATTGTTCTGCAACGACACCGGTACCAAGCTGTATGGGTCCTAATGCCCTTCCCTTGGACAACATTGGTGGTGTGGAGAGGGGAGACTTGCAGCATGGGCACTGCCGGTCTTCCATACAACCTTGCCCAGGCCTGCGCCCTGGAAACCTTCCAAGGTGCAAATCCATGGTCTCACGAGACTAACAGATGCCTATATATTTTTTCCTGAAAACATTATAGCCAGGAAAGTTTCATTCATCAACTACCACCAAAACAGGTCTGTAGAAAATGCTACCTCCCTGGCTTTCTCCCTACAGGAAAGACACCCTTGTTAGACTATTGTTTATTGTCTACAGCTCTTCTTTCGCTTCTAGAATCTAAAGCAGGTTTATTGCAATCTCCTAGACCTGGGACATGACACCTCTCTTTGCAAATGGATCTTTGACTTCTTGACCAACAGACCACAGTTCAGTAAGAGTGCACTCCAAAACTTTTGCCATGATTATCCTCAACACTGGTGGTCCCTACTTTACTCCCTATGTACTCATGACTACATGGCCAGATTCTGCTCTAACTCCAATTTACGTGTGTGCATTGTTGGCAAGATTCCAGGTCCAATACACCAGAGTGGGCTGAATCTCAAATAATCATGAGTTCAATAGTTCCATTTAATATCAGAGAATATATACAATATACAACCTGAAATTCTTGCTCTTCACAGACATCCATGAAAACAGAAGAGTACCCCAGAAATGAGTGAGAGTAAAAACACTAGAACCCCACACTTCCCTTCTCCCCACTTCCCACACACAAGCAGCAGCAAAGCATCAACCGTTCCCTGCTTACTTCAGCAAAAAACATCAGCACCTTACACCCACCAAGCAAGCAATAGCTAAGTCCTCTAGAGAGACCGTGATCTGTAGTACAACTAAAACTAATTATGCTCCCGACAATTCGACATACCATAGGCTCTCGCTCTCTCCCTAATAAAGGAGCAGAGAGGTGTCACTCAGCGAGAGGGAGGTAAAAACTAAATAACTCACTGATTATGGTGTTAAGATATGCTGTTTTTTTCCTCCTTGAGTTCTCCAACTCGAGAGCCAGCAGCAAACTTTCCCCCACCAACGAGAGAGAGAGAGAGGGAAAGAAACAAAGAAAGAATATGATTCACTGAGTACCAAGACAAATGATCCACTGTTCCTGACAGCCTCAGAACCCCGAAGGCATGATAATCTTCTTGGTTGCGCCCAGACCAGATGGAATGCACCCTCGTGTTCTGAAGGAAGTAGCTGTGGAGATTGCAGAGGCATTAGCAATGATCTTTCAAAAGTCGATAGATTCTGACATGGTTCCAGAGGACTGGAAGATTGCAAATGTCACTCCGTTATTTAAGAGGGGGGTAAGGAAGCAAAAAGGAAATTATAGGCCTGTTAGCTTGACATCGGTGGTTAGGAAGTTGTTGGAGTCAATTGTCAAGGATGGAGTTACAGAGTACCTGGAGGCATATGACAAGATAGGCAGAACTCAGCATGGATTCCTTAAAGGAAAATCCTGCCTGACAAACCTATTGCAATTTTTTGAGGAAATTATAAGTAGGCGAGATAAGGGAGATGCAGTGGATGTTGTATATTTGGATTTTAAGAAGGCCTTTGACAAGGTGCCACACATGAGGCAACTTAACAAGATAAGAGCACATGGAGTTATGGGAAAGTTACATACGTGGATAGAGCGTTGGCTGATTGGCAGGAAACAGAGAGTGGGAATAATGAGATCCTATTCTGGTTGGCTGCCGGTTACCAGTGGTGTTCCACAGGGGTCCGTGTTGGGGCCGCTTCTTTTTACATTGTACATCAATGATTCGGATTATGGAATAGATGGCTTTGTGGCTAAGTTTGCTGATGATACGAAGATAGGTGGAGGGGCTGGTAGTGCTGAGGAAACAGAGAGTCAGCAGAGAGACTTGGATAGATTGGGAGAATGGGCAAAGAGGTGGCAAATGAAATACAATGTTGGAAAGTGTATGGTTATGCACTTTGGCAGAAGAAATAAATGGACAGACTATTATTTAAATGGGGAAAAAATTTGAAGTTCTGAGATGCAACGGGACTTGAGAGTCCTTGTACGGGATACCCTTAAGGTTAACCTCCAGGTTGAGTCGGTAGTGAAGAAGGCAAATGCAACGTTGGCATTCATTTCTAGAGTATAGGAGCAGGGATGTGATGTTGAGGCTCTATAAGGCGCTGGTGAGACCTCACTTGGAGTATTGTGGGTAGTTTTGGTCTCCTTATTTAAGAAAGGATGTGCTGACGTTGGAGAGAGTACAGAGAAGATTCACTAGAATGATTCCGGGAATGAGAGGCTTAACATATGAGGAACGTTTGTCCGCTCTTGGACTGTACTCCTTGGAGTTTAGAAGAATGAGGGGAGATCTCATAGAAACATTTCGAATGTTGAAAGTCATGGACAGAGAGGATGTGGCAAAGTTGTTTCCCATGGTGGGGGAGTCTAGTACGAGAAGGCATGACTTAAGGATTGAAGAGCGCCGACTCAGAACAGAAATGCGAAGAAATTTTTTTAGTCGGAGGGTGGTAAATCTGTGGAATTTGTTGCCACGGGCAGCAGTGGAGGCCAAGTCATTGGGTGTATTTAAGGCAGAGATTGATAAGTATCTGAGTAGCCAGGGCATCAAAGGCTATGGTAAGAAGGCAGGGGAGTGGGACTAAATGGGAGAATGGATCAGCTCATGATAAAATGGCGGAGCAGACTCAATGGGCTGAATGGCTGACTTCTGCTCCCTTGTCTTATGGTCTAAATTTTTCTTATGGTCTTGCGATATCAAACAATGGCCAGGAGTGGGAACCAGCAACGTAAAGATCCATAGAGTGAGTGCAGCTGCAGGTCACAGACACTGACAGAACTCCATCCACCTTGCAATGGAAAATAAGAGACATTAAAGGTCGAAATTAAGCTGTCACCACAAATGAGCTTGAAGAAGCTGTTCTCTAGCACCATCGCAGCTCTGTTCTCAGGGTATAGGAAAGAATTGGACAGCACGTGGAAAGGTGTCATAACAACAATGTTTTCTTTAGACCCGGCAACACAAAAAAGCTGGTCATTGATTACAGAAAGAGAATAGTACACATGCTCCTGTTAACTTCATGGTGCTGAGGCTGAGAGGGTTGAAAGCTTCAATTTCATTGTGGTGAACATCACCAATAATCTGCCTTGGTCCAACTATGTAGATGCCACGGCTAACGAAGTGCACTTGATCTCTACTCCTCAGGAGGCTAAACAAAATTGGTATCTCCCCTTTGACCTCCTCACCAATATTTATTGATGCACCATAGAGAACATCCTATCTGGATCTATCATGGCTTGGTATGGCATCTACTCTACCTGGGACTGAAAGTAATGGATAGCTCAGCATGTCACAGATGCCAACCTCCCCTCCATGGACTCTATCTATACTTCTCACTGCCTTGGTAAAGCAGCCAACATAATCAAAAAAAAAAACACCCACCCTAGACATTTTCTCCTCTCCTCCTTCCCCTCCAGCAGAAGATAAAAGACTGAAAGCACACACAAGCAGGCTCAGGGACAGCTTCTATCCCACTGTTATGTCTATTGAACAGTTCCCTACTATGATAAGATGGCTTCGACTTCTCAATCTACCTTGTTGTGGCCTTGCACCTTCAGAGTCACCCTGGATTTCTCTTTTTTTTTTGCAACTGTGATACTTTATCCTTCATTCTGTTATTGTTTTCTCTTGCCCTTCTTCAATGCACTGAAGTGATGAACTAGACTGGAAGGCATGCAAATCAGTTTTTCACTGTATCTCAGTGCATGTGATAATAAACCAATTTCATTAAATATACTCATCTATTTTTAACCCAGATCTCATTTCAAAGCCATAATACTGTACTGTAGGCCCACGAGACAACTTGTCTACCTGGCATGTCAATGGGGCTGCAGCCTCACATGATACACTTGTATTTAAATACCATTCTAGTTTTCAGTCATGTTTTCCATCCCATTCCTTTTTGATTTCTTTTCCTACTATTAGTCTTTGGCTTTCTAAGTGCTTTATCATATATTCCCTGCAGCTGCATTATTCCAAAATGTCCCAAACTATTCATTAACATAACCCCTCCCATCTCCATTAATGAAGTATGTCCATGCCCATTTGGACACAACCTGTTCTGTATGTTGAACTTTCTGTCTACCAATATGCATGTACTGCAATTAAATAATGTACAAACAATCACAAGAATGACTTTGATAATGGATCCAGTATATATTCCAGATCAGGATATACGAGGGGTGATTGATAAGTTCATGACCTAAATGTGCTAGGTTTTCTAAAATTGACTCCTTCTACCTTAGGCTACGAACTTATCAATCACCCCTCATACACTTGCAGCTGATTTCTTTTTCCCTAAGCAAGTGTTTTGAAATATTTGAATGAGTTTTAATTGTGCTGCATTTTATCTGCAAATATCTAGCATAAATCACTGATAAACTTGAATTCATGAAATGGGAAAATGCCTAACAGAACTATTTACTGTACTTTTTGTTAAACTTCACTGGGTTTCTGAAATGTATTCACTTATCCTGCTTGTAAGACCTATGTCTCAGACGTTGCCCTCTAGAATAATAAACAATTTCTAACAACTGGTGCACAGGCTAGGAAAATCTATGGAGCTAATTATCTACCAGACAAGCACAGGCTTTGTTCATTCCTGCCCCACAGATGAAGGTAAATCTTAAAGGAAAATGAGCTCTTGAGTAATTAATCTTAGGCTTACAACTGAAAATTGGTAATAGAGAACAATATGTGGATTTGTACCTCAACATCTGTGTTTTATAACAGATGAGAGAAAATTGATAGGAATTCCTATTTAATTTAGAAAACTGAGCTTGACTTCCACCTTCAAGTTTTTTAGTAGCCATCATTAGGATGAGAATGACAATGAGATAGTAAATCCTGTTCCTGTGTTTAAAAATGATAATTATATTTAGCTGAAATTGTTAAGATGCTATTATATGAAATCACGGCTGCAAAGCTCAGACACTCAATTTACATTCTGATAACTCTGTGACCGTTCTCTTCAATGGAATGTCAAAGTTAGCTTTTGCAATAAATATTTTTTGATTGTGACTATTTATTTCCTTACAGAGAAAGAATCCCCTTTTGTATCTCTTAACTCTTCTGGTTATTGGTCCGATCTGCAGAACCAGTCTGTTGAAACAGACGGAGAATCTACACATGGAGATAAAATGGCAGTAGGTAAGAGCAGACAGGAAGTCTCCATACCAATAACTTTACATGATTGCTGGTTGCAGTCTGAAGCTTTGGAACTTCATAATAAATGTAAATTTATTGAGGAACATTGTTTTTAATCAACTTAACCCTGTTGATGCAAGGATTTTCACTATCTGGGAAAATTAGGATTCCAAACGTGTTATCATTGAGAAAAAAAATAATGGACCTTATCATGGTGAGACCATAACATGAGGTGGAAAGGGAGAAATTTGTTGTTGTTTGCAATATCAAAATTAATGCAACTAAGTATTGGGAATAGAATACAAAGCCATACTATGTGAGCTTTCTGCACATAACTAAAGAAGAGTTCCTAGTCAGATGTGTGTCTCTCAATGGGCTTAAGGGATTGTTCATGGAAATTTGTGATCTAATTCCTTCACTGCAAACTCCTGTAAATTATTTTGTGTGGCACTTAGTATTCAGTTACTGAGTTGACCAAAATGAAGAAGCGTTTTGAAGTAGAGCTGTTGCAGATTGACTGAATTGACTGAATTAGTAGCCAAAGTGAGAGCTTCTGTTTGGTATGATTCATGCCTGGCCCTGCCTGAAAGGATTTTTTGAAAAGGGACACTTCCTTTGGCTTTCTAATAACTACCATTGCTCTGCTCAAATATGACAAATGGAAGGTGCTAAGTGCTGGGACCTTAACCTCACTACTTCTTGGACATTTGGTCAAGAGGATAAAGTGGAAAAAAATCATTCCACTGATCTACCTGATACAGGTTCTGAAGCTCATGGAAGAGAGAAGGAAGCACAAGAAGGACACAGCTAAGTACAAGGAATTGGACCGACAAATAAGAGCAGAATGTGCAAAAGCTAAAGAACAATGGTTTATCAAACGGTGTGAAAAGATAGAGACCATGGACATGTTGCATCATTCAAGGGATATGCACAGGGAGATTTCAGAGATGACCAACAGGAAGAAAGAACAATCAAGGATTGGCATTATTCAAGACAAGGACGGGAACATACTCTTTGAGAATGACAACGTGGAAAGTAGATGGATGGAATATATTAGGGAATTGTACTACGATGCTAGAAATGATCAAGTGAGTGAGAAGAACACGGAAGGTCCAGAAATTTTGGTAGCGGAAATAAGAGCAGTGATTGGAAAGTTAAAAACTAGTAAAGTTTGTGGTGTAGATGGTATTACAGCTGAAATGTTGAAATGCCTTGGCGACTCGGAAGTTGAGGCGATCACGAGGTTTTGCAATACAATCTACTCAACAGGAAAGAGGCCAACAGATTTTGTGGTGTCAGAGTTTGTCATGATCCCAAAGAAAAGTAAGAGCACGAAATGCTCAGACTTTAGAACTATAAGTCTTATATGTCATGCCTCCAAGATCTTGTTTTTAATACTTCTAAGCAGAATAAAAAGGACAGTTCTTAATGAAATTAATGAGTGCCAGAGCGGATTTATACCAGGTAAGAGTACCCGTGAAGGGATTTTCAATATGCGAATGATTGTGGAACGAGGTCTAGAAAAAAAAAGACATTTACATGTGCTTTCTGGATTACGAAAAAGCTTTTGACTGAGTCAATCATGAACAGCTGGTCAATTGCCTGAACTCATTGGGGTTGGATGGGAAAGATGTTCGACAGATTGCAAGTTTGTACTGGCATCACAAGGCAGTAATAAGAACTAGTGGTGGGAATTCACCGGAAGTTGAGATCCAAAAAGGTGTTTGCCAGGGCTGTATTATCTCCCCTTTATTATTTAACATTTACTCAGAGGTAATCTTCAGGGTGTTGAACGATGAAGCTGGTGTCCAAATTGGTGGAGTGACAGTGCACAACTTGAGGTGTGCAGATGATTCAGTGTTGTTAGCCGAAACTGAAGACGAGTTACTCGGAGTAGTAGATAAGATAAATGCTGAAGGAGAACGATTTGGAATGAAAATAAATGCTGCAAAGACAAAGATGATGGTAGTGTCACGGAAGAAAGAAGTCCCCAAAATCAGTATCAAAATTAACGGCGTAGGCATAGAGCAAGTCAAGAAGTTTGTGTACTTGGGACAGATGGTCACAGAGGATGGGAAATGTGTTACAGCAATGAGACGAAGAATTGAGATTGCAAGATCAACGTTCTGGAGCGTGAGTGACATGCTGTGGCAAGAGGTTGGACTTTGGGCTGCATTGTAGAATTTGGAAATGCTACGTCTAGAGCAGTCTGTTGTATGGAGTCGAATCGTGGAGCTTATGCAAGGAAGTGCAAAGATGACTGTAGGCATTTGAAATGTGGTGTTTAAGGAGAATGCAGAAAATTAGATGGGTGATGAAGGTCAGTAATATGGAAGTGTTGAAGAGAGTGAGGAGAGAAAAGCAGTTGCTGAAGAATGTGCAGGAAAGGAAGCTGGAATATGCCGGGCATTTGTTAAGAGGTGATGGACTGCAGAAATTGTTATTGGAAGGGATGATAGAAGGAAAGAGGGAAAGAGGAAGGCAGCGAACCACTGGGTACGATAATGTGAGGCAATGGACTGGGTTAAGTTATGCTGAGGCCAGAAAACGAGCGCAAGATCGAAGAAGATGGAGGTGCATAGCCGCCAACCCGGGATTCGGGACGGCACCCACTGACTGACTGACCTGATACAGTAAACATAAACAGTCCTATGCACAGAAAATATTCCCAGGCACTATTCTGAGCATACCAACTTGCTTTTATGGATCTTGTTCCCATTTTTCAACCCCCTACATACTGAGAACATTCGGGCAAACAAAACAAGTAATATCAAGACAATGTGAGACTGGTGAAAAATTGAAAGCATTGACAGATCAAGGCCTTTTTACGTTGCTGATGTACTATTCAGAAGATCATGAAAGGCATCTTCCTCAAGGCTGCACTTTGTTCAGTCTGCAATGTTCATGTGGATGGAAAAGCTAATGAAAAATGCAATATTCACAAATAACCTTACCTTCTCCTAGGTTCACGTAAGAGCTGTAAATATTCATGGTGCAAGTGAGAAAGTCATGTATTCAACATTTTTTTTAGGTAAATGGGAGCATCAGTCTGAATTGCAATCACCTGACCAGGACACAAGTTGTGAAGAGCATTTGCTGGGACCCTCTGTGAAACTGGAATTTCCTAAAGGTACTACAAATTATACGCTGACCACCTTTAGATAACACAGTTTCATATGTTTCACAGACTGAAAAAAATCTGTGTTTGTTATCATATGCACTTTTATGCACAGGAGCAATGAAAAACTTATTTGCAGCAGCATCACAGGCACACAGTGTCCTATTAGCATACACAAGAAAACATACATTAAACATAGATTATGCACAATTCTTACAAGAAAGCAGACAATTAGAACAAAAAAAATCAGTCCATTTTAGTATAAGGTAGTTGTAGTGTTGCCAAACTGTGGTGATTACGATTGTGCCAGTTGGTTCAAGAACTGAAAGGATCATAAGGTTTGAAACAATAGTATAAATGTATGAACAAATCTTATCTAGCAGTCACAGAGGAGGCAATTCAGTGTGGCTAAAGGCAGAGAAGGACTGTCCTGATTACACAGAAGCTAGTCTTTCAGTGACAGGAATTAAACAAAGGAATAAAAATCATGTTGCTGCCTGTCATAAAAGAGACCTTCAGGAAATTTTGAAAGCAGTGAGGTAACACCATTCTATTTTATCCTTAATTGTGTTCAA
The DNA here is from genome assembly GCF_963921235.1 of Mobula hypostoma. Lineage (NCBI taxonomy): Eukaryota > Metazoa > Chordata > Chondrichthyes > Myliobatiformes > Myliobatidae > Mobula > Mobula hypostoma. The sequence continues at coordinate 62,306,333 of NC_086103.1, read as the reverse complement.
ACTCAGAAAGAAACTCTATGCAGATTGGAAGCCAAAGACTCCCTAACAGTCCTTTGATATTCATGGCTGACACCTGATTATGCCTTTCAGACATGAGCAAAAAGGAGTGAGGGGTTAGTAGCCGAACTTCATCATATCTTGTGGATAACTTTCCTTGGATTATATTCATGTTTCTCTATATATTGAGATACATCTTGGAATAGGCCCTTCTCGCCCTTCGAACCATGCTGCCCAGCAATCCTCTGATTTATTCTAAGCCTAATCACAGGGCAATTGACAATGACCAATTATCCTACCAACCCGTACATCTTCGGACTGAGGAAAGAAAGCAGAGCACCCAGAGGAAACCAACATAGCCACGGGGAGAACATACAAACTCTTTAGGGGCAGCGGGAATTGAACCTGAGTCACTGATACTGTAAAGCGTTGTGCTAACCACTATGCTACCGTGCTGCACTTTCATATTACACTGTCCCTTTCATATTGTTGATAGTCAGGTCTTGAAAAGGAAGGAATCCAACTGAATTTTTAGAGGCCAACTTATCACTTGTTCCCACTACAATAATTAACCACCTTCCTCTCCTTGGCAACTACCTGACACTGAAACAGTTGGTTTACAACTTTCATCCTTGACCACAAGATGATCTTCTGATTACGTATCTATATCAAGTATTTTCCTTCAGCAACATCTTGTGATCTTTCTCTCACTCAAATCATCTGCACTCGATCCAGAACTTTGCATCTGCTTCTGTCATCTTGTGCATCCGTGAGCATTCAATTTATTCACAGTTCAATTGCCCGTATCGGAACTGACCCCAAGTCCTGTTCATCTGTGCTCTCTGACCTGTGCTGGGAATGCTTTCGTTTTAGAATTCAAATTCTTTTTTTTTTAGATCCCTCCCAAAACCCTGCCACTCTTCATCATTGATCTTGTCCCTAAATAATCTGCATTCTTCCAACTTCAAGTTAGATCATCCCTCTAATCCTTTAAATCCTGTGATTCTGTCACCACTGCCTATGCCTTTCTTTTTTGAGGTGTCCTTCAAAATGTGACTTTTAAATAACAAATTGTTACATTGCTTTTACAGCTAATTATGGAAGATAAGAAGTAGTTAAAGGCATAATCTGGATCTAGAACTTCGATCTGAAATGTTAAACAGGCTTTTTTTCCACTGAGTGTTTCCAATATTTTGTGATGTCAAATTTTATTTGTTGACAATGCTGATGCTACTATGCAAATATGTTTTGTTGCTACTTATGGCAATAATAGAATCTTCAGAGATAAAAGCATGTCCTGGTCTTTTTTCATTGTGCAAATGCACAAGAGAATGTTTTGAGTACTTTTGAAGTAAATATCACTGTCAGTTTAACTGCTCTGAATTGTTGGCATAAAATTAAAAATGTAGTTGACAAGACCTGAATGATTCCATAGGCTATGACTTGCATTCTGTGCATCAGAGGACAGTTCTTGATTATCAAGCTTAACTCCCATAGCAACATTTCTGTTAAGATTCGGAGTGCAGTTGGTGTTATTGATTCTCACTGTTGTGTTTGCATTGTGCATGAATGATTGACCAGCAGCCACTAATCTATCTCCACCTCGGCTCTCTCTGTTCTTTTGCCTTTTGAGGTATGTTTAGTATGGCATTTCAAATTATTATTTCCCTGGTCAAAGACTTTTGCTGAACTGAAAACATCCTGAAAACGTACTTTGAATTGAAGATACCCTAACATCTTAGTCAGCTACAGTCTATTGCTCTGGTAGGGAGCAAGTATGGATGTGAGGGACTGATTGGTTTCTTGCTGTTTTGCAACTGATTTATGGTCCCACAGACTATAACACCTCCCACCCAAAAGCTGCATTTCCTGCTATTTCCCTTGCATTATACCAGCTCGTTCAATTATGAAAACATAATGTGGCCAACCATGTAATTAAGCCAAATGTACTATTAATTAGTGAATGGCACTTCAATCATCACTAAGTGTTTTCTCAAAACTTGCAAACTAATTTCCTACATTCCTTCAATTACTTCTTGCATCACTACTTAATGTAGCAAAGTTTCATTCTTAACAGCACTGGGTTTGCAGCTGGCGGACTGACTTATCAACATTCCCTGGCTGACAAAGTGATCTGTGCAGGCTTAATTGCTTGCAATGTAGCCACCTTCAAAATAATGGAATCAGGATCTAGGGTAAGGTGACAACAAGGTCTTTGCTAAAAGCTTCTGGCAGAACTTTGACAACCGGCTGAACCACATTTCCTGATAGTTAAATTTTTAAAATACTCTTCAAAAAGTAATAGAAATGTTAACATAAATATTAGACAACAAAATGTATAATAAGGTCATAAGACATAGGAGCAGAATGAGGCCATTCAGCCCAATGAGTCTGCTCCGCCATTCCATCATGACTGATCCCGGATCCCGCACAACCCCATACACCTATCTTCTCGCCATATCCTTTGATGCCATGACCGATCAGGAACGATCAGTGATAGAGCATTCCACAGACTAATTTCCTCCTTCCCACTGCGCTAAAGTGTGGCCCCTCAACTTTGAGGCTGTGCCTTCTAGTTCCGGATACCCCCACCATAGGAACCATACTCTCCCTATTTAATCCTTTAAACATTTGGTAGGTTTCAATAAGATCCTCTTGCATTCTTCTAAATTCCAGTGAGTACAGGCCCAAAGCTCCCAAATATGCCTCATATGTTAACGCCTTCACTCCCGGAATCATCCTTGAGAACCTTCTCAGGAATCTCTCCAATGACATCCCTTCTGAGATATGGGGCCCAAAACTGTTGACAATACTTCAAGTGTGACCTGACTAGTGTCTTATAAAGCATCAGCATTACATCCTTGCTTTTATATACTATTCCCCTTGAAATAAATACCAACATTGCATTTGCCTTCTTTACCACAGACTCAACCTGTAAATTAACCTTCTGGGGTCTTGCACGAGGACTCCTAAGTTCTTCCGCACATCTGATGTTTGAAACTTCTCCCTATTTAGATAAAAGTCCTCACTATTGCTCCTTTTACCAAAATGTATTATCATGCATTTCCCAACACTGTATTCAATCTGCCACTTTTCTGCCCATTCCTCAGCATTATCTACCCCGACACCACAAAGCCATCAATTGCATTATCAAAATCATTGACAAACAATGTGAAAAGCAGCAGTCCCAATACTGATCCCTGAGGAACACCACTAGTCACTGGCAGCCAACCAGAAAAGGACCTGTTTATTCCCACTTGCTTTCTCCTGCTTGTCAGCCATTCCGCTATCCATGCCAGTCTCTTTCCTGTCACACTATTGGATATTATCTTGGTAAGCAGCCTCATGTGTGGCACCTTATCAAACGCCTTCTAAAAATCCACTGTCTCTCCTTTGTCCACCCTGCTTGTTACTTCCTCAAAGAACTCTAAAAGATTTGTCAGGCAAGATTTCCCTTTACAGAACTGATGCTAACTTTGACTTATTTTATCATTAGACTTCAAGTACCTCAAAACCTCATCCTTAATAATAGATTCCAACACTTTCCCAACCACTGAGGTTGGGCTAACTGGCCTATAATTTCCTTTCTTTTACCTTCCCTCCTTCTTAAGGAGTGGAGTGATATTTGCAATTTTCCAGTCCTCCGGGACCAAGTTAGAATCAAGTGATTCTTGAAAGATCATGACCAATGCATCCGTTATATAAGATGATGAGAGGCATTGATCGTGTGGGGAGTCAGAGGCTTTTTCCCATGACTAACATGAGAGGACACAGTTTTAAGGTGCTTGAAAGTAGGTAGAGAGGAGATGTCAGGGATAAGTTTTTTACGCAGAGAGTGGTGAGTGCGTGGAATGGGCTGCTGGCGACAGTGGTGGAGGCGGATACAATGGGGTCTTTTAAAAGACTCCTGGATAGGTAGATGGAGCTTAGAAAAATAGAGGATTATGGGTAACCCGAGGTAATTTCTAAAGTAAGTACATGTTTGGCATAGCATTGTGGGCCTTAAGGGCCTGTATTGTGTTGTAGGTTTGTCTATGTTTCTATGTTATCTCTTCAGCAAACTCTCTCAAGACTCTGGGATGTAGTCCATCTGATCCAAGTGACTTATCCACCTTAAGTCCTTTGAGTTTGTCTGGCACTTTTTCCTTTGTAATAGCAATGGCACTCACTCCTGCTCCCTGGCACTCATGGACCTCTGGCACACTGCTAGTGTCTTCCATGCTCAAGACTGATGCAAGGTGCTTATTAAGTTCATCTGCCATTTCTTTATCCCCCATTACTACCTCACCAGCATCATTTTTCAGTGGTCCAATATCAACTGTCACCTCCCTTTTACTCTTTATATAACTGAAAAAAATGTTTTAGTATCCTGCTTTATATTATTGTCTAGTCTGCCTTCATATTTCATCTTTTCCCTTTTTGTAGCTTTTTAGTTGCCTTTTATTGGATTTTAAAACTTTCCAATCATCCAACGTTCCACTCACTTTTGCTACCTTATATGCATTTTTCCTTGGCTTTTATGCAGTCCTTAACTTCCTTTGTCAGTCACAGTTGCCTATCCCTGCTATTTGAGAACTTCTTCCTTTGTTGGACATATCTATCCTGTGCCTTGTGAACTATTTCCAGAAACTTCAGCCATCTCTGCTCTGCCATCATCCCAATAGTATCCTCCTCCAATCCACTTGGGCAAACTCCTCTCTCATGCCTCTGGAATTCCCTTTATTCCATTGCGATACTGATACATCTGACTTATGCTTCTCCCTCTCAAATTGCAGTATCAATTCAATCATAATATTATTACTGCCTCCTGAGGGTTCCTTTATGTTAAGCTTCCTAATGAGATCTGGGTTATTACACAACACTCAATCTAAGATAGCCTTTCCCCGAAAAGGAACAAGCTTCTCTAAAAAGCCATCTTGTAGGCATTCAACAAATCCCCTCTCTTGTGATCTGATGCTAACCTAATATTCCCAGTCCACTTGCATACTGATTGTCATTCCCCATGACAATTGTGTCATTACCCTTATTACATGCCTTTTCCAGTTCCATCTGCAATCTTAACCCCACATCTTGGCTCCTATTTGGAGGCTTATATATGATTTCCATAATGGTTCTTTTACCCTTGAAATTTCCTAACTCCACCTACAAAGATTCAACATTCTCTGACCCTATGTCACCTCTTTCTAAAGATGTAATTCCATCTCTTACCAACAGAGCCACACCACCGCCAACGCCTCCCTGCCTGTCCTTTCAATACAAAGTATATCCTTTGATGTTAAGCTCCTAACTATAGTCTTCTTTCAGTCACGACTCAGTGGTGCCCACAATGTCATACCAACCAATCTCTAATTGCGCCGAGTTCGTTCACCTTATTCCGAATGCTACACGCATTTAAATACATCACCTCAGTCCTGAATTCTTCACCCTTTTGAATTTTGCCTCTGTGGTACAATTTAACTCTGTTCTGTCCGCATTTGTACCCAATCATTGGCTTGTCCTTCCTTACATTCATGTTGCACCCGTCATCTACTTGTAAACCTGCTGGCTCACCCACAGCTCTATCAAACTGGTTCCCATCCCAGTGTGATATACAGCTCAATTTTAAAAACTATTCAAAAAGTAGAAGAAATGTTAACATAAGTTTTAGACAATAAAATATACAATCTCAATTTTAAAAGAAGTTACATGAATCAAGACTTGTATTTTTCATCTTTCCAGCTTTTTCCTTCCATTAAAATTAAAGGAGAAGCAGTTTCATTGTTACATCTAACAGTGCAAGTTGTTCATTCAATTTTCCTTCTCCTTTCATTCCACTACTGTGGCTGTTCCTTCAACAGCTATTGATTCACACACTGTAATTTATCCTCTGAAGGACTCTATTATGTTTCTTTAAACACCAGGACAGTGTCTTCAACCATCACAAACAGCTGGCCAGTTTACATGGAATCTCAATGTTCTGGCTGTTGCATAGGGAAAGGTCAGTGCTTTCAGGAATAATTAGCAAAACTTTACTTCAAGTTCTGGGGTACTTCTATTATAAATTTTCTTCAGCATATCTGTTTCAGTTTCTCTCAACACTAGAATAAACTCTTGCCACTATAAGTGTATCTGAGTGCTGTTACACAGTGAATGGAAAATAAAGTTGAACAAAAACTGAAAGTAAAGAGTACCATTTAATTCAAAATATGTGAACACACCTGAAAGAATTGTTTCTTCTGTCCAACTGGAAAGTATGGTTTAAAAACTCAGTTGTACTACAAAATGGAACTACAACTAGGACTAAGGGATATAGCCATAAGGTTCAGTGGAGTAGATTTAGGATAGAGCCGTGGATAACTTACCAGAGAGTTGTGAATCTATGTAATTTTCTGCTCAAGGAAGCTAGCTCATTATATATGCTTGGACAATTTTGCATAGTAAGGGATTTAGAGGATATGGGAAAAAGTTAGGTAGGTGGACTTGAGTCCACGATTAGATAAGCCATGATCTTGTTGAATGGCAGAGGACTGATGGGCCAAATGGCCTCCTCCTACTCCTATGTTCTTGTGTGTTGGAGAAAGCTGTATAATGTTGGTCTAATTTCTGTGTTTTTTTTTCCAGATGTGACATTATCGTACAGTGTTATCAGACAAAAATCTGGACTTGTTGATCATGAGCTTCAAGAGGCAACAAGAAGGAGGCTGTGTATTTTAGAAAGTGAAACCAAAGATGTCCGGGTGCTTTTTAATGTAAGACATCTATTGTATGGGGAAATATAGTTGAATACCTGCTAAGATAAGAATATGATACAAATACGTTAAAATTTGTCAATGGTATTCTGTAGGAGAGTTGCAAGATGCAGGGGGATGTCACATCATCACAGGAAAGGATAGTTGTCATTTTTTGGCAGGGAACAGATGATAGTTTATATACATATCTTGACTATATATTGTCCATGATACAGAGGAGCACCTTTTTTAACTGCAACATGAAAATGGGAAAATAAAGTATATGTGCATCCTTATTCTGTGATAAAAGAAATTGAATTCCTGTAATATCCCAAAATTCTTTTGGTGACTCACTGTTATGCAAACAGACATAGTTGCAAGCAACACAACTTTATCCTTACTAACATCCCATTTCCAACTTCCCCTCCTATTTCAAGATTCTTGGTATAAAAACTTGGTATTAATAATGATGTACCACAATTCTGGTTAGTGCAAAATCAGGTCTACACCCCTCCTTTAGCCTGTAACTCTTCCAGCAGCACAAAACATTCCACACTTGATTTCTCAAATCATCTGATCTGGTCTCTTAAATGTCCTTCCACCATTAATTCCACCATTGGAAGCAGTGCTTCGAGCATCCCAACACTAACATCCTAAAACTAATATCCGAACATTATATAACACTTTGAAATTTGCTCTCTGAAATATTTTCATTTCTCTTAAAGACAAGAGATTCTGTAGATGCTGGAAATCCAGAGGAACGCACACAAAATGCTGGAGGAACTCAGCAGGTCAGGCAGCATCTCTGAAAATGAATAAACAGTGAACGTTTTGGGCCAAGGCCCTTCATTAGGACTGGAAAGGGTGGGGCAGGAGGAAGGGGAAGGAGGGCAAGCTATGTGAAAGGTGAAGCCAGGTGGGTGGGGGAGGGGGGATGAAGAACAAAGCTGGGAGGCGATAGGTAGAAAAAATAAAGGGCTGGAGAAGAAGGAATCTGATCGTAGAGGATAGTGAACCATGGGAGAAGGGGAAGGAGGAGGCAGACAGTTGAGGAGAAGAGAAGAAGTAAGAGGGGGCTCAGAGTGGAATTGAAGAAGAGGGAAGGGGGAGGTTGAAAAGTCACTGGACATTGGAGAAACTGATGTTCATGGCATCAGGTTGGAAACTACCAAGACAGAATATGAGGTGTTGCTCCTCCAAACTCTGAATGGCTTCATTGTGGCAGTAGAGGAGACAATGGACTGACATGATGGAAAGGGATTGGGGACTGGAATTAATATGGTTGTCAACAGGGAAATCCTGCTTTTTCTGGATTTTGTGTGTTTCCTTATTCTATTCAGTTTGATCTCAAAACATCTTTTGAATATTTTGGCAGCTACCTGCCATCGTCTCATTTGCATTAGAATTTGATTTGTTTGTCACATTTTGCAAAATTCTTTCAAATATTTTCTACATTAAAGGGATGAAATGTACAGTGCTGTGTAAATGTCTTAGGCAAGTATAAATAACTAGGGAGTCTAAGACTTTTCCACAGTATTGTAGTAATTTTATGTATTGCACTTTACTGCTGCTGCAAAAAAACAAATTTCATGACATATGTGAGTGAGTGATGATAAATATGATTCTCATATGGGTCTCTGTTGAGGACTGCAAGTGGGAAAGGTGCAGGGAGAGGGGAATCATGGTTGGGAAAAGTGGAAGAGAGAGGGGAGGGAGTGGGAAGCAGCAGAGATATATTCTGTAATGATCAGTAAACCAGTTGTTTGGAATCAAATAGCCTTGCCTGGTGTCTCAGGGCTGGGTGTGTCTGCACCTGTGCCACCCCGCCAACCCCGCCCTGGCACTCTTTCTCTGCCACCAGTCCCCACACCCCTCCCATGGTACTCCACCCTTACAATTCCCAAAATCCTTTGCTCCTGCCAGATTTATAGGCTCTCTCTCCTTATAGACAAATACAGTACTGTGCAAATGTCTTCAGCTAAGAATGTGCCTAAGACTTTTGCACAGTATGGTAAGTAATTGCCAGCTGTCAGGACAATCATGTGACGACTATGCTTCAAAATACATAAAACACTTTTATTAAAACATAGTTGGTGAAAGGTGCCATTTTGCTGTCACCAGAAGGATGAGCAGGAATTTACATTGGAAGGCTATTAGGGATGTCTCAGTGATCTTGTATTGGAAGCCTGTGCCCGGCTTATCCCTGATTCCCCTGATAGGCAGTGTATAGAGTACGTATGAAGCAGCATATATAGGCGTGTAAAATTTTTACTTGGAATTTCATTTGGAATATGCTTAAGAACTGACCAGGACTTCAATGAGATTGGGAGGAACATATTGCATTATTCAATTTCTGCATACAATTAACAATCATCAAAATTTAAAGCACAGTTATTATCAAAGTATGCATATAGTACTGAACCTTGAGATTCATCTTCTTTCAGGCAACAACAAAACAAAGAAACATAACAGAACTTGATTAAAGAAAAAAAAACCACAGATCAAGGCCAGTTAAACATCCTGTGATGTGTGGGGGGAAAAAACAAATTGTGCAAACAATAAAAAAGTAAACAAATAACATTAACCCCAGAGCCCCTAGCCATGGAGTTGCTGAGATGAGCCGGTCCAGGAGCCCAGAGTCAGTTCAGTACTGAAGCGCCTTGAACGAATAGTGCAAATAGTAAAAAAAACATGATGCTTTATTGTAGAAATACTATTTATTTAATCCAGCTCTTGGGAAGCAAAGTGGATTTGCAGAGCTTGAGTTGAGAAATATCCACTAATCCCTCCTGATTTATAAAATAATTTCTGCTAATGCTTTTAATTTTGCAGGAATTGTCATCAAGACTGGTTTCAGTTCATGCTGAGAAGGACCTCTTTGTTCTCACCTTTAAGACTGTTGAGGAAATCTGGAAATTTACAACTTATCTTTCTCTCGGTATGATGGTATATTATTTTTGAGAAATAATACATTTAACAGCTTTACTTGTCAACAGTGTTCTGTAGAATCCAAAGGGAAGAAAATTGGTGCACTGGTGGGACAGCGGAGAGGGAGAAGCAAACAATTCTTTGCACATGATGCCATTGTCTTCTATTAAATCTGTGCCAGTAAGTTATTAATGAAGAACATGTCAACTGCTGAATGTCAAAATTGCCACCTAATGCAGTTTTGCAAAGGTAGATGATGTAGGGGAATTAATACTCTTCAGATGCATTCATACATTAGGCCTTTGCCAGGAATGAGGCTACTAGTCTGACATGTTTTGTGTCAATATTGCAGAATTTGTTCTCTCGGAGGTATGCAAACAGTGTGTTAACTTGTGACAGCAGTAACATCAAATGAGCATTCCTGTTGTTCAGTCCTTTGTCTGATAGCTACGATCAGCAAAAGAAAAAATATGCAAGATGGAATTAAACAGTTGCCTCCAACCTGTCATGTATTTTACAGAGGAAAAATCTTTATCCAGTGCAGGAAAAACCTTACTTTTGAACTGATATTAAAATGCACAAACAGGTTTTTGGTTTGTAAAATCATCTTTACCCCAGTGTCGATTTGCTGCATTTCTGCACATGGAGAAAGCTGTTTTCTGGCCGCTATTAATGGGGACTTTCATGTGCTGCTTGTGTTTTATTTTAGCAGGTGGCTAATGTTTCCCTTGAGATCTTGATGCAGACAGAGAAAATCATTTCTCTGCAATTTGTAATTTGAGAGGTATCAAATATACATTTTGGAAACTGAATCCACATTTGTATTATTCTTTGTTTAGCAAACACTAGTCTGTTTATGCAACTTACGACTGTTATCAAAACCAACACTGCCTTACACTATTGTAATTAAAAATATTGGCATTGCACTGGGTTTTCTGTTGGGCTTATTGCCTGAATAGCAATTGAGGAAGGCAATGCAGAAACTGTAGAGAGCAGTAAGAGATGAGGTTAGGATTTCATATATATTGATGAACGAGACATTAAAGATTAAACAAATCGATTGTTTTCTGTAGTGATACCACTCTTCCCGCAGTGCTTCCAACAATTCATTTTCTTATTATTTCAGTCCTCCACCATCTGTAATACTTTATTTTTTTGATACTTAAGCCAGCGTACAGGACAATATATTCCATTATTCAAAGAGGCTGGAACTTTTTCCATTGGGATGCCAAAGACCAGCCGAAATATTCCAGGATATGATGTAACTATTTAGCAAAGGGGTTGTGGTGTTATTGCTAATGGAGGGATTTTTCCACTTCCAAGACTGTCAGATCTTGTAAAATACTTATGCTGTTTAAAATTGGACAGAAAATCTTTGTCAGCAGGTTAGCCAATGAATAGACCTTTTTTTTAATATTTGAAGTGTAGGATATTTTTGAACCAATTTGGTGTCCCACACTGGCTGTCTGACTTGCTGAATATTTCCAGCACCATGATGGGAATTTTGCTGAGTGAGGTCAGTCACTTGCATTTGCCGTGAAATCATATTTTTGTCCAGTGTTTGCATTATATGCATCCTGCTGATCAAGCCTGTGCTTGGACTACATGGCCTTGATAATTATTTTTAAAAATAACACAATTAGCTTTATGTATGGGACGATATGTCCATTAATTTGTAGGCAGTTTGAATATCCTTGTGTACAAATATTTAGGGAGGTCAAAATGGGATCTATTTTCATGTTTGTTATCCAGAGATCCTCGCTAAAAATGTGCATAATGTTGTGGAATGGATATTACAGTGGTGTAGTCCAAGGAGGAATGTTTTTAAGGTCACATAGGAAAAGTAGCTACTTAATTTATTTTGTGCCTCCAGGAGAAGGAAGTCCTTGACTGACAACACAAGTTTTGTTTTTGTTCTATTGATAGTTTGCCAGACTCATTAGAAAATTGTTCAACATTTAACTGCATCATTATTAAAATTCAACTGTTGATCTAGGGTTTGTTGGTCGCTGTTTGGAGAACTTGTTGTTGGACCAACGTTTCTGGTTGAATGTCTCGCTAGTGGAAGATGTGAGGATTCAGGTTGAAGTGAATGAAGCACATTTTTCGTTGATGTATCTGGATCTTCTGTTACAAGAAGGTAAGGTAATGAAAGGTGGATGTGTGAAATCAGGAATTGGCATTCAATTAAAACAAAATGAAAGCCAACAGGGTTAAATAAATACAATTACATTTTGCTTTACTTATCTATAAATCCACATCTTGGAATCTGGTTCCTGTGCCTAACTGTTTACCAGAAATTGAGAGTTCCTGCTCAATCCCAACATAAAACAGGAAATTGTATGTGGAAGCCAAAAAACACATGCTTGTAAATGTAAAGACTTTGATTCCTGATGTAACAATTTTGTAATTCCAAGGCTGAAGTGAACCACTTGGCATGATTTTAGCTAGTACCCCCTGTATGTAAAGGAAAGTCTGAAACAGCACTATGATGATATATAGCTTTGCACAAAGTAAATTTAGCTTTGGAAGTAATTTACTGGCAAGAGAAATGTTGCCAAAAGCATATTGTTAATGATTTGCATTTAAAAAGTGCAGTTTATGTAATAAATTATCCTTGGCCATTTCATAGGTATATTAATAGCCAGAATTTGAATCTGAGCCACACAGACTATTACGGCAGCTATCAAAAAGCTAGGTCAGTGAGGATGGACTTAACAATGGCCTAAAGAAAGAAAGTGCAGAGAACTAAGAGGATTTCAGAGTATGGTGTCTTGGCAGCTGAAGGCATAGTTGCCAATACAGAAATTCAGAGAAGTTTTCTGATGATTACAAATTCCATCAATAGAGTGGTACTGTTAAATTTCCCTCAGCATGGTCCATGACAAGCCAGATTTGAGATTTTTCCTCCATGCCACTTGATGATGTTGTCACATAAAACAGATCCTTCCCAAGTTATGGCAACATTCTGCTTCTGTAAACTCTTGATAACCTGGACAGTCCGCAAATTTGAAATTCCCAGGCAGCAAAAGATATCTGCAGTACTCCATCAGCCTGTAAATTCATCCTGGCATTCTCCCACGGGCTATACAAATGTTGTGCATTCTTAAACTGGGAAAGACTTTTATAAGGATTTATTGTCTGTGGAGATTAATGGCATTCCACCTGGTGCTGGCATATCTGGATGTCATAAATAAAGAATGATACACAAGCAAAAATAGCTGTGCAACCATGACTAAAAGTTTCACTGGCAGAATATTTATGTAACTCCACAACATTGATACAAGATTTAAGGAGCCAGTTTTACTTCTGATTTAGTCTACCAGCAGAAACCTTCCAATGTTGTTGGCACTGTTTTGAATTTTTAGGCTTATCACAAAAGCCTATAAAATTGCTAGTTTGCCAATACCTTCTATCAAAGTTAGAAAATTCAAATAGATAGATATCCTACTCTTTGGTCAAAGGCTTTACTGAATCAAAATAGGCTACTGTCTGTGTATAGTCTGCATATTACAATTTGGGATAACATTCTGAAAACTACAATGGCAGTTTACCCTTGAAAATCTGGACTGAATTTTATTATTGCATCAACATTTGTAAAAGAAAAACAAATTGAAATTGTGTGCATATAAGTTTGTTTGTACCCAAGTAAGTTAATTGATTACACAACAAAGTTAATTGTTTGCAAAGGAATTCTACACTCCTGACAAAGGGTCTCGGCCCGAAACGTCGACTGTACCTCTTCCTAGAGATGCTGTCTGGCCTGCTGCGTTCACCAGCAACTTTGTTGTGTGTTGTCTACACTCAGTGGCCAGATTATTACGTACACCAGTACACCTCATTAATACAAATATCTAAACAGCAATCATATGACAGCAACTCAATGCACGCAAGCATGCGGACAATAGGCAATAGGTGCAGGAGTAGGACATTTGGCCCTTCGAGCCAGCACCGCCATTCACTGTGATCATGGCTGATCATCCACAACCAGTACCCTGTTCCTGCCTTCTCCCCATATCCCTTGACTCCGCTATCTTTAAGAGCTCTATCTAACTCTTTCTTGAAAGAATCCAGAGAATTGGCCTCCACTGCCTTCTTAGGCAGAGCATTCCACAGATCCACAACCCTCTGTGTGAAAAAGTTTTTCCTAAACTCCGTTCTAAATGGTCTACCCCTTATTCTTAAACTGTGGCCTCTGATTCCGGACTCCCCCAACATCGGGAACATGTTTCCTGCCTCTAGTGTGTCCAATCGCTTAATAGTCTTACATGTTTCAATCAGATCCCCTCTCATCCTTCTAAATTCCAGTGTATACAACCCCAGTCACTCCAATCTTTCAACATATGACATTCCCGCCATCCCTGGAATTAACCCAGTGAACCTATGCTGCACTCCCTTCATAGCAAGAATGTCCTTCCTCAAATTTGGAGAACAAAACTGCACACAATACTCCAGGTGGGGTCTCACCAGGGCCTTGAACAACTGCAGAAGGACCTCTTTGCTCCTATACTCAACTCCCCTTGTTATGAAGGCCAACATGCCATTAGCTTTCTTCACTGCCTGCTGTACCTGTATACTTACTTTCAGTGACTGATGAACAAGGACACCCAGATCTCATTGTACTTCCCCTTTTCCTAACTTGACACCATTCAGGTTGCAATCTTCCTTCCTGTTCTTGCCACCAAAGTGGATAACCTCACATTTATCCACATTAAACTGCATCTGCCATGCATCTGCCCACTCACCCAGCCTGTCCAAGTCACCCTGTATCCTGTATTCTCATAACATCCTCCTCACATTTCACACTGTTACCCAGCTTTGCGTCATCTGAAAATATGGTCATGTTACTTTTAATCCCTTCATGTAAATCATTAATATATATTGTAAATAGCTGCGGTCCCAGCACCGAGCCTTGCGGAACCCCACTAGTCACTGCCTGCCATTCTGAAAAGGACCAGTTAATCCTTACCCTTTGTTTTCTGTCTGCCACCCAATTTTCTATCCATGTCAGTACCCTACCCCCAATACCATGTGCTCTAATTTTGCCCACTAACCTCCTATGTGGGACCTTATCAAAGGCTTTCTGAAAGTCCAGGTACACTACATCCACTGGCTTTCTCATGTCCATTTTCATAGTTACATCCTCAAAAAATTCCAGAAGATAAGTCAAGCATGATTTCCCCTTCGTAAATCCATGCTGATTCGGACCTATCCTGTCACTGCTATCCAAATATGCCACTATTTCATCATTCATAATTGACTCCAGCATCTTCCCCACCACTGATGTCATACTAACTGGTCTATAATTGCCTGTTTTCTCTCTCCCTCCTTTCTTAAAAAGTGGGATAACATTAGCTACCTTCCAATCCACAGGAACTGATCCTGAATCTATAGAACATTGGAAAATGATTACCAATGCGTCCACAGTTTCTAGAGTCACCTCCTTAAGTACCCTGGGATGCAGACCATCAGGCCCTGGGGATTTATCACACTTCAGTCCCATCACCGTTTTACCCAACACCATTTTCTGCCTGATGCAAATTTCCTTCAGTTCCTCTGTTACCCTAGGTCCTCTGGCCACTATTACATCTGGGAGATTGTTTGTGTCTTCCCTAGTGAAGACAGATCCAAAGTACCTGTTCAGCTCATCTGCCATTTCCTTGTTCCCCATAACAATATCACTTGTTTCTGTCTTCAAGGGCCCAACTTTGGTCTTAACTAATTTTTTCCTCTTCACATACCTAAAGAAGCTTTTACTATCCTCCTTTATATTCTTGGCTAGCTTATCTTCATACCTCATCTTTTCCCCCCGTATTGCCCTTTTAGTTATCTTCTGTTGCTCCTTAAAAGTCTCCCAATCTTCTGGCTTCCTGCTCATCCTTGCTATGTTAGATTTCCTCTCTTTTACTTTTTATACTGTCCTTGACTTCCCTTGTCATCCATGGCCACCCCTTACTCCCCTTAGAATCTTTCTTCCTCTTTGGAAAGAACTGATCCTGCACCTTCTGCATTATTCCCAGAAATACCTGCCGTTGTTGTTCCACTGTCATCCCTGCTAGGGTATCTTTCCAGTCAACTTTGGCCAGCTCCTCCCTCATGGGTCCATAGTCCCCTTTGTTCAACTGTAATACTGACACTTCCGATTTTCCCTTCTCCCTCTCAAATTGTAGGTTAAAATTTATCATATTATGGTCACTACCTCCTAATGGCTCCTTTACCTCGAGTTCCCTTATCAAATCTGGCTCATTACACAACACTCAATCCAGAATTGCCTTCTTCCTGGTAGGAAGAAGCTGCTCTAAGAATCCATCTCTGAGGCTCTCCACAAACTCCCTTTCTTGGGGTCCAGTACCAACCTGATTTTCCCATTCTACCCGCATGTTGAAATCCCCCATAACAACCGTAGTATTACCTTTGCGACATGTCAATTTTAACTCTTGATTTAACTTGCACCCTATATCCGGGCCACTGTTTGGCGGCCTGTAGATAACTCCTATTAGGGTCTTTTTGCCCTTACAGTTTCTCAGTTCCGTCCATACTGACTCTACATCTCCTGATTCTATGTCCCCCCTCGCATATACTGAATTTCATTCCTCACCAACAGAGCCACCTCACCCCCTCTGCCAACCTGTCTGTCCTTTTGATAGGATGTATAGCCCTGAATATTCATTTCCCAGCCCTGGTCCTCTTGCAGCCATGTCTCTGTTATTCCCACAATATCATACTTGCCAATTTCCAATTGAGCCTCAAGCTCATCCACTTTATTTCTTATACTCCGTGCATTCATATATAATATTTTAATCCATTTAAAGAAATACTTTTACTCCCCTCACCTTTCACATCGATTCCTATTGCACTTGGCCATACTCTCCGATCCCTTCCTGAACTTTCTGCCCCACTAGTTCTGTTGTCTTTCTTCACTTTTCTTATTCTCTCTTTCCCTTTAACTCCATCCTTATATTTCCAGTTCGTCCCCTCCACCCCCCCCCCACTACTTAGTTTAAACACACCCGTGTAGCAGTGGCAAACCTGCCTGCCAGAACGCTGGTCCCCCGTCTGTTAAGATGCAACCCGTCCCTTCTGTACAATTCATCCTTACCCCAAAACAGAGCCCAGTCGTCCAAGAATCTAAATTCCTGCCTTCCGCACCAGCTCCTCAGCCACACATTCAGATCCCCTATCTCCCTGTTCCTGTCCTGTCCAGCACAAGGAACTGGAAGCAAACCGGAGATCACCACCCCAGAGGTCCTGCTTTTCAGCCTTCTTCCAAGTTCTCTGAAGTCACACTGCAGAATTTCTTTCCTCATCCTCCTGATGTCATTTGTGCCAAGATGGTCAAGAGGTTCAGCTCTTGTTTAGACTGAACATCAGAATGGGGAAGACATGCGGTTGACTTTGAATGTGGAATGATTGTTCGTGCCAAATGGGTTGGTTTGAGAATCTCAGAAACTGCTGATTTCCTGGAATTTTCAAATTCAATAGTCTCTATAATTTACAGAAAATAGTGTGAAAAACAGGAAAAAAACGTCCAGTGAGTGGCAGTTCAGTGGTTGAAAATATCTTGCTAGTGAGAAAGGTCGGAGGAGAATGACCAGACTCATTCAAACTGGCAGGAAAGTGACAGTAACTCAAATAAACGTGTTAGTGATGGGTGCAAAATAACATCAAACCTTAAAGCTGATGGGCTGCTGCAGCAGAAGACCACAAACATACACTCAGTGACCACTTTATTAGCTGCCTCCTGGTACCTAATAAAGTGGTCCCTGAGTGTATTACTTGTATAGTAAATAAGGCAGGATGCACTAAAGTGACTTTTGAAGTAGAACATAAGGCTAGCTGATGTTGTATTTTCACTGGTATCTTTTTTTGGTTGTTAAATCAATGTAAATTGTTGAGCAACACACATCAAAGTTGCTGGTGAACGCAGCAGGCCAAGCAGCATCTATAGGAACAGGCGCAGTCGACGTTTCAGGCCGAGACCCTTCGTCAGGACTAACTGAAGGAAGAGTGAGTAAGGGATTTGAAAGCTGGAGGGGGAGGGGGAGATGCAAAATGATAGGAGAAGACAGGAGGGGGAGGGATGGAGCCGAGAGCTGGACAGGTGATAGGCAGAAGGGGATACGAGAGGATCATGGGACAGGAGGTCCGGGAAGAAAGATGGGGGGGGGGTGACCCAGAGGATGGGCAAGAGGTATATTCAGAGGGACAGAGGGAGAAAAAGGAGAGTGAGAGAAAGAATGTGTGCATAAAAAAGAGTAACAGATGGGGTACGAGGGGGAGGTGGGGCCTAGCGGAAGTTAGAGAAGTCAATGTTCATGCCATCAGGTTGGAGGCTACCCATACGGAATATAAGGTGTTGTTCCTCCAACCTGAGTGTGGCTTCATCTTTACAGTAGAGGAGGCCGTGGATAGACATGTCAGAATGGGAATGGGATGTGGAATTAAAATGTGTGGCCACTGGGAGATCCTGCTTTCTCTGGCGGACAGAGCGTAGATGTTCAGCGAAGCGGTCTCCCAGTCTGCGTCGGGTCTCACCAATATATAAAAGGCCACATCGGGAGCACCGGATGCAGTATATCACCCCAGTCGACTCACAGGTGAAGTGATGCCTCACCTGGAAGGACTGTTTGGGGCCCTGAATGGTGGTAAGGGAGGAAGTGTAAGGGCATGTGTAGCACTTGTTCCGCTTACACGGATAAGTGCCAGGAGGGAGATCAGTGGGGAGGGATGGGGGGGACGAATGGACAAGGGAGTTGTGTAGGGAGCGATCACTGCGGAATGCAGAGAGAGGGGGGGAGGGAAAGATATGCTTAGTGGTGGGATCCCGTTGGAGGTGGCGGAAGTTACGGAGAAATTGTTGAGGATTACCAGGCTTGACTGAAACTCCAGCAGTAGGGAATGGTGTAGCCATTCTGCAGATTTGAGCCATGTACTCTGCTTGGGAGGAGGAAATCACTGCCTGCATGCAAACTGGCGTCAGAATACTATGTCACTGCTTTCCATTACCTTTTATAAGACTTTACAGGGGTTGGATTATTTCACATCCAAAAGGGTTTGCTGCTAAAGATTGCTAGAGCAAAGTCAATTGTGTTAAAGACTGTTTTACAGAAATGTTGATATCCTTTGATGAAAGTGAAGATATAATTAGCGCCCTGCAGTGTTACTAAGTTGCATGAGAGCTATTTTGCTCTTATCTATAAGGAGTGAATTAGATTGTGTACTGCTTGGTGAAACTTAGCATAGAGTAGTAATTAATCCTTAAATTCATGTGCTAAACTGCAATTTTATTATGAGTGAATTGTATTCTACTTAATGGAGCTGAATTTTAGAACGTGGCAGATGGAATTTAAATTTAAGATGCAGGACTTCCAGCAGCAAAATAAAAGTGAGAGGGGCTGGCTCCATTAAGTAATAACTTCTAACCTCATTCTTTATGAAATGGAAGGAGGAGCATTATTCGCAGCATCCCCCCAACCCCACCAAAGAACTTCAGGTTCTATTGTGATTCCGTCTTTCTGCCTCAATCGACAAATTTTCTGCATGTAAGCAGCAGTCTTTCACAAACTCCTTATCTACCGGATTATTATTCTCTTCTTTCCCCAGTGGGGCCCAGTCTTTCTCTCTCATCTCCTTTCTGATTGTTAATTGCTTCCAAGAAGGTACTATATTCTGCATTGGTCACGTGTCTGAGGAAGAAAATCTTCCTCACTTTACTTTTATCAGTTTACTTGGAGAAACATTAGTCAGCCTCATCAAATCTTCATTTGTCTGACTGCAGGATAATAAGGAATAAATCTCAAGTGTGATAGCAAAGTGGCCAATCATAGGATATGGGAAAGCCATATAATGTAACGGCTGCACCTTGACATTGTTCCTTCATTGGGTGTTTCTGCCTGTTGACCAAATCGACATGCTGGTGTGCTGGCAAGTGTCCAGCAGTCTGTGCTCTTTAATGATGTGCTCTGGGAATTGGGTATCTGGCATCCTAAAAGTAATACTTAATGGAGGAAAGAAATTGACATAATCAAAGAGAGGGAGGAGATGAGGCAGGATAAGATGGAGATTCAGAGGAAGTGAATAGTTATCTAGTGGAAGTGAGGATTTTTATGAGGAGATTGATGATTGACAGAGAAATTGATTAGTAGAACAGAGACCAGTGATTTTTGGAACGAGCTCTATCTTCCATCCCATGAGGAATGATTTAAGACAGACAACCTTTGGAGCCAGTAGTGCATACCTTCATTTTACTGCTGCATTTCCTGGCTCCTGGGAAAATCAGCTCATAACTTAACAAGTTTGAAGTTTACTTATTTTCCTGCTTTGATGATGAGTTGTTTGCATGGCAGATTATCCAACACCTTAAAAAAAAAGCTGGGTGTATATTTGCAAAAGATAGATGACAGTTGTGAGGGTTAATATTAACTCACTTAGAAAATATTACAGCACAGAAGCAGGCGCCTTGGCCTATCTAATCTGTGCCAAACCATTAATCTGCCTATTCCTATCGACCTGCACCCGGACCGTAGCTCACATACCCTCCCATCCATGTCCCTATCCAAATTTCTCTTAAATGTTGAAATTGAACCCGCATCAAGCTTGTTTCACACTCTCACCACCCTCTGAGTGAAGAAGTTTCGTATCATGTTCCCCTTAAACATTTCACCTTTCACCCTTAACCCTTGACCTCTACTTGACCTCATCCAGCCTCAGTGGAAAAAGCCTACTTGCATTTACCCTATCTATGCCCCTCATAATTGTATATATCTCTATCAAATCTTCCCTCAATCTTTCATGTTCCAGTGAATAAAGTCCTAACCTATTCAACCTTCCCCATAACTCAGACCCTCAAGTCCCAGCAAGATTCTTATAAATTTTCTATGCGCTCTTTTAATCTTGTTAACATCTTTCCTGTAGACAGAGACTAAAACTGCACACAATACTCCAAATTAGTCCTCATCAACTTCAAATAAAATGTCAACCTAACATCCCAACCCCTATACTCAATACATTGATTTCGGAAGGCCAATGTGCCAAAAGCTTTCTTTGCAACCCTTTCTAACTGTGATGTCACTTTCATGGAATTATGAATCTGTATTCCCAAATCCTCCTTGCTCTACCACAATCCTCAATGCCCGAGCACTCACTATGTAAGACCTACCCTGTGCTCCTTCAAAAGTGCGACACCTCACAATTGTCTGCATTAAGTTCTGTCTGCCATGTATCAGCCAATTTTTCCAGCTGGCCCAGATCCCACCCCAACCCCGGAACACTAAGCTGCCGGTTCTGCCCCTCCTGTAACTAAGATACTCTAATAGCTACAATGTCATAATTCCATGTGCTGATTCATGCCATAAGCTCATCCATCTCTAAAGTATTCCTTGCATTGAAATATATGTAGCTAAGAACATTAATTCTACTATGCTCAACTTTAGATTCCTGACTTTGCTGTTAAGCCTACATACGTCTTTTTCCACAACCACTCCTCTATCTATACTGCTGCTTTGGTTCCCATCCCCTGTAACTCAGCAACTCAGTTCATATGAATGACATGCATTTTAAAATGCTTCGAGTGCTGACTTTTGACAGCTTTATCGTCTATGAGAGCATGCTAGGTTGCCGATTCTCCAGTAGGCCTCTTATTGATGAAAGTTGATGTAAAATTATAGTTTGGTGGCTTGAATTTTCCAAGCTAATCGTCATTGTAAATGATATTGCCTGCCAGAGTGTCTGATTAGAGAATGTAACCTCATTTTTAGTAAAATTATTCTTTATTTTTGTAATTTGGTTGGATACATAGCACAAGGGTCTAGTTCTGCATTCATTTAAGTCGCTAATAATGTTGGCTGGTGGCGCAGTGAGGTCAGCATGGGCTCAAGAACAGAGGTTCCCGAGTTCGATCCAGTGACAGCGCTCTCCATCCGTGCGGGTTGATGTCGAGCTCGCAACTCAACCTCGTAAAAAAAAACACTGCCACCTCCAGTTTAAGTTCTCATGCAGAATATTGTGGAGGATCAAATTCCCATTACCTAATACCCAATGATGCCAAAATTATAAACTCAATAGTTCTTGTACTTCAATCAGCACAGGGGAGCAAGAGATCTTGGTGTGGTTGATCTTGTATTTTTTTCTGTTCTACATGGGTCTCACAATTTTAATCTGATAATTTACATTAATTTCTGGGTCAATAATATTCTGCAGATTGCATCACGTTGTTTATTTCAGCACTAAAACGTTTGGCACATTGAACTTCAGAAGCCGAAGTATTGAGTAGTGGAGACAGGACGTTATGTTGAAGTTGTATAAGGCATTGGTGAGGCCTAGTGTGGATTATTGTGTGCTGATTTGGTTACCTAGCTACAGGAAAGATGTAAATAAGGTTGGAAGAGTACAGAGAAAATTTACACGGATGATGCTGGGACTGGAGAACCTGAGTTATAAAGAAATATTGAATAGGTTAGGACTTTATTCCTTAGAACATAGAAGACTGAGAGGAGATTTGATAGAGGTATACACAATTATGAGGGGTATAGATAAGGGGAATGCAAGCATGCTTGTTCCCCTGCAATTGGTTGGGACTACAACTAGAGATCATGGGTTAAGGATGAGAGCTGTAAAGTTTAAGGGGAACATGAGGGGAAATAATCTTCACTCAGAGGGTCATGAGAGTGTGGAATGAGCTTGCCAGCTCAATTTCAACATTTAAGAGAAGTTTAGATAGGTACATGGATAGTAGAGGTAGGAATAACTATGGTCCAGGTGCAGATCGATGGGACTAAGTAGTTTAAATGATTCGGTATGGACTAGATGGACTGAAGGGCCTGTTTCTATGCTGTACTTTTCAATGACTGTGTGACTGTATGTGAAAGCAAACATGCTTGCTTACCAATGGAATGAAATGATTGACTAATTCCAGGTTATTTTGCATTATTGTGAATATTCAGCCAGAAGGTTCCTAGCATGTCACACATCAAAGTTCAAAGTAAATTTATTATCAAAGTACAAAAATGTCGCCATATACAACCCTGAGATTCATTTTTTTGCAGACATACTCAATAAATCATAATAGAATAATAACAATAATAGAATCAATGGCAGGCTGCACTAACTTGGGCATTCAACCAATGTGCAAATGACAACAAACAGTAAAAATGCAAAAGGAGAGAAATAGTACTAATATATAAATAAGCAATAAATATCAAGAACATGAAATGAAGAGTCCTTGAAAGTGAGTCGATAGGTTGTGGGAACATTTCAGTAATAGGGGTAGAGAAATTGAATTTGGTTCAATAGCCTGATTGTTGAGAGGTAATAACTGTTTTTGAATATGATGGTGTGAGTCCTAAGGCTCCTGTACTTTCTTCCTGATGGCAGCAGTGAGAAGAGAGAATTTGCTGGGTGAAGAGGGTCCCTGATGATGGTTGCTGCTTTCCAGCAACAATACTTTGTGTAGATGTGTGCAGTGGTGGGGAATGCTTTACCCATGATGGACTGGGCCATATCCAGTACTTTGGTAGGATTTTCTATTCAATTGCTTTGGTGTTTCCATACCAGGTTGTGATGCAGCCAGTCCATATACTCTCCACTACATATTTATGGAAGTTCGGCAAAGTTTTTAGATATCACACGAAATCATAGAAACATAGAACGTAGAAAACCGACAGCAAAATACAGGCCCTGTGGCCCACAAAGCTGTGTCGAACATGTCCTTACGTTAGAAATTACCTAGGCTTACCCATAGCCTTCTATTTTTCTAAGGTCCATGTACCTATCCAGGAGCATTAAGAGACCCTATCTTTTCCACCTCCACCATCGTCGCCGGCAGCTCATTCCACGCACTCACCACTCTCTGCTTAAAATACTTACCCCTGACATCTCCTCTGTACCTACTTCCAAGCATCTTAAAACTATGCCCTCTCATGCTAGATATTTCAGCCCCAGGAAAAAGCCTTTGACTATCCACATGATCAATGCCTCTCATCATCTTATACACCTCTATCAGGTCACCTCTCATCCTCCATCGCTCCAAGGAGAAAAGGCTGATTTCACTCAACCTATTCTCATAAGGCATGCTCCCCAATCCAGGTAACATTCTTGTAGATCTCCTCTGCATCCTTTCTATGATTTCCACATCCTTCCTGTAGTGAGGCGACAGAATTGAGCACAGTACTCTAAGTGGGGTCTGACCATGGTCCTTAAACTCAATCCCATGATTGATGAAGGCCAATGCCCTGTATGCCTTCTTAACCGCAGAGTCAACCTGCGCAGCAGATTTCGCAAACTCCCGAGGAAGTAGAGGTGCTGCTGTGGTTTCTTCATAATTTCTCTAAAGGGCAGGGCCCAGGATAAGTCTTCCAAAGTAATAATACTGAGGAATTTAAAGTTGCTGACCATCTCCACCTCCGATCCTCTGATGAGGACTGGCTCATGGGCCTTTGGTTTCCTCCTCCTGAAGTTAATAATCACCTTGAGTAAGAGGTTGTTGTTGTTGTACCACTCAGTCAAATTTTCAGTCTCCCTCCTGTATGTTGATTTGTCACCACCTACGATTTGTCCAACAACAGTGTTGTCATCAGCAAACTAAAATATGACATTGGAGCTGCACTTAGCTACGCAGTCATAAGTGTAAAACAAATAAAGCATGGACTAAGCACATGGACCTGTGATGCACCTGTGCTGATGGAGATCTTGGAGCAGATGTTGTTATCAATTCAAACTGATTGGGGTCCAATTGCATAAGGAAGTGGTGAGACTAATTTTTGAAGTTTAGTGATTGATTTTGAAGGAATGATGGTATTGAATGCCGAGCTGTAGTTGATAAAAAGCATCCTGATATATGCATCTTTGCTGTCCAGATGTTCCAGGATTGAGTGAAGACCAGTGTGATGCCATCTGCATTGGTAGATTGCAGATGGTAGGCAAATTGGAGTGGATCCAAGTCACTTCTCAGACAGGAGTTGATATGTTTCATCACCAACCCCTCAAAGCACTTCATCACTGGATGTAAGTGCTACTGGATGACAGTCATTGAGGCAGGTTTCCACACTCTTCTCAGGCATTGGTGTCATTGATGCCTGCTTGAAGCAGATGGGTACATCAGACTACTGAAGTGAGAGGTTAATGATCTCAGTGAACACTCCAGCCAGTTGATCAGCACCGGTCCTTAGTACTTGCCCAGGCTGGGCTGGATGCTTTTTGTACGTTCTCCATCCTGAAGGATGCTCTCATGTCAGCCTCAGAGACTGAAATCACAGTGTCATTGGTGGCTGTGGGAGTTCATGATGGTTTCTCCATGTTTTGATAGTGAAAATGAGCATAGAAGGCATTGAGCTCACCTGGAAGCAAAGCCCTTTGTCACTTGATTTACATAGAAACATAGAAACATAGAAAATAGGTGCAGGAGTAGGCCATTCGGCCCTTCGAGCCTGCACCGCCATTTATTATGATCATGGCTGATCATCCAACTCAGAACCCAGCCTTCCCTCCATACCCCCTGACCCCTGTAGCCACAAGGGCCATATCTAACTTCCTTTTAAACATAGCTAATGAACTGGCCTCAACAGTTTGCTGTGGCAGAGAATTCCACAGATTCACCACTCTCTGTGTGAAGAAGTTTTTCCTAACCTCGGTCCTAAAAGGCTTCCCCTCTATCCTCAAACTGTGACCCCTCGTTCTAGACCTCCCCAACATCGGGAACAATCTTCCTGCATCTAGCCTGTCCAATCCCTTTAGGATCTTATACGTTTCAATCAGATCCCCCCTCAATCTTCTAAATTCCAACGAGTACAAGCCCAGTTCATCCAGTCTTTCTTCATATGAAAGACCTGCCATCCCAGGAATCAATCTGGTGAACCTTCTTTGTACTCCCTCTATGGCAAAGATGTCTTTCCTCAGATTAGGGGACCAAAACTGCACACAATACTCCAGGTGTGGTCTCACCAAGGCCTTGTACAACTGCAGTAGTACCTCCCTGCTCCTGTACTCGAATCCTCTCGCTATAAATGCCAGCATACCGTTCGCCTTTTTCACCGCCTGCTGTACCTGCATGCCCACTTTCAATGACTGGTGTATAATGACACCCAGGTCTCGTTGCACCTCCCCTTTTCCTAATCGGCCACCATTCAGATAATAATCTGTTTTCCTATTTTTGCCACCAAAGTGGATAACTTCACATTTATCCACATTAAATTGCATCTGCCATGAGTTTGCCCACTCACCCAACCTATCCAAGTCACCCTGCATCCTCTTAGCATCCTCCTCACTGCTAACACTGCCACCCAGCTTCGTGTCATCCGCAAACTTGGAGATGCTGCATTTAATTCCCTCATCCAAGTCATTAATATATATTGTAAACAACTGGGGTCCCAGCACTTAACTTTATAAGAGGTGATAAAGTGATAGAGTGAGATTTAAGAGACTACTAGACAGGTATATGGAGGAATTTAAGGTGGGGGCTTATATGGGAGGCAGGGTTTGAGGGTCGGCACAACATTGTGGGCCGAAGGGCCTGTACTGTGCTGTACTATTCTATGTTCTATGTTTTATGATGGTATTCAAGCCCCGGCACAACTATTGAGCATCCTTCGTTGATTCAAGTTTAGTCTGGAATTGCCACTTTACCCTTGAGATGGCTTTATAAAGATCATACCTGGACATCTTGGATCTTTCTTGGTCACCAGAATTGAATGCCTCTGATCTGGCTCTCAGCAGATTACAGATCTTACAGTTCATTCAGGGCTTCTGTTCGTGGAAGATTCTGAATAATTTTGTGGAGACATACTCATCTACAACTGTTTTAATAAAGTCTGTGACAACTATGATGTACTCATTCCTATCCACAGATGAGTCCTTGAACACTATTCAGTCTACCAACTGGAAACAATCCTGTAGCCGTTCCTCTCCCTCCTGCATCTATTTCTGTGTTGTCTTAATCTCTGGAGTTTTTCTCTTTAGCCTCTGCCTGTATGCAGGTAGGAGGACAGCCAAGTGACCTGATTGACTGAAATGCGGTCTGGGCCTGGAATGGTAGCCATATCTCAGTACAACAGTGGTCTAGTGTGTTGAGACCACTGGTGCTACAGGTTATATGCTGATGGTGATTGGGAAGTGTTCTCTTCAAACAAGCTTGGTTGAAGTCCCTGACTATGATTTTAAATGTGTTGAGATGGACTGTTTCTTGTTTGGAGATGACATCATGCAATATCTCAAGCACTTGATTATAGTTGGCCGCTGATGCTATTTAAACTGTGACCTGATTGAGGAAGTGGGGGGATGGGTTAGTAAATTTGCTGATGACACAAAGGTTAGGAGTGTTGTGGATAGTGTGGAGGGCTGTCAGAGGTTACAGAGGGACATTGAAAGGATGCAAAACTGGGCTGAGAAGTGGCAGGTGGAGTTCAACCCAGATAAGCATGAGGTGGTTCATGCTGGTATGTCAAATATGATGGCAGAATATAGTATTAATGGTAAGACTCTTGGCAGTGTGAAGGATCAAAGGGATCCGAGTCCATAGGACGCTCAAAGCAGCTGCACAGGTTGACTCTGTGGTTAAGAAGGCATACGGTACATTGGACTTCATCAATTGTGGGATTGAGTTTAAGAGCTGAGAGGTAATGTTACAGCTATGTAGGACCCCGGTCAGACCCCACTTGGAGTACTGTGCTTAGTTCTGGTTGCCTCACTACAGGAAGGATGTGGAAACCATAGAAATGGTGCAGAGGAGAATTACAAGGATGTTGCCTGGATTGGGGAGCAGGCCTTATGAGAATAGGTTGAGTGAAGTCAGCCTTTTCTCCTTGGGGTGACGAAGGATGAGAGGTGACTTGATAGAGGTGTACAGGTGATCAGAGGCATTGATCATGTGGATAGATAGAGGCTTTTTCCCAGGGTTATGAAATGGCTAGCACGAGAGGGCACGATTTTAAGGTGCTTGGAAACAGGTACAGAGGAGATGTCAGGGGTAAGTTTTTTACGCAAAGAGTGGTGAGTGCGTGGATTGAGCTGCCGGCGACGATGGTGGAGGCAGATACAATAGGGTCTTTTAAGAGACTCCTGGATAGGTACATGGATCCTAGAAAAATAGAGGGCTATGAGTAACCTTAGGTAATTAGGTAATTTCTTAGAGCATGTTCAGCACAGCTTTGTGGGCCGAAGGGCCTGTATTGTGCTGTAGGTTTTTCTATGTTTCTAATGTTATGGAGAACTCCCAACGTAAATAAATCAGACGTCATTTGACTGTTAAGTGTTCAGGGTCGGGGGGAACATGAGTTTGACAGAACTGCCACCTCAGAGAGCACCACTGACAGTTTATCATGAACCACATGCCTTCACATTTTGCCTTTTTTGAATCTGCAGTTCGGTCAATTCTGTTGATCAAGAAGCCTTCTGGTCTGAATGCTGTATTTGGTGTGCTGGAAGAAAGCTACATCTCACTCAGATATAGAATACAACAGTCTCTTATTTCCCTCTGATACAGCAGATTAGCACTCAGGTCCTCAGTTGCATTCTCCAGTGACTGCACATTTGCTAACAAGATGCTGAGTAGCAGGAGTTTCATCCCTTTCCACTTCAGCCTGGTCTGGAGCTCTCCCCCCAGTTCCTAACCTCGCTTCTGGCCATGGTGATGAACCTTCACCAACTTACAGTTGCTGTACCTGCTTGATCCATCTAGGCCTTCAGAAGATTGTGAGATCTATAGGTCATTAGTTGATTTAAAAGTACTTTACTTAAATGGACGAATATATGTTTTAATAAGTTTTTCATGTCAGACTGAGATCAAATACTGCATGTTGCTTTTTTTTGGAGTTTTGCCAGAAGAGTTGGGTTAAGAAATTGCAGAAATAACTTTGGGTTCTTACAGGACAACTGTGTCTTAACAACACAGTTCCAGACTTGTACTTAGTGTCCACTTTATGAGGTACGCCTGTACACCTGCTCGTCTAATCAGCCAATTATGTGGCAGCATCTCAATAAATAAAATCATGCAGACATGATTCAGTTGTTGTTCAGACTAAACATCAGAATGTGGAGAAATGTGATCTAATTTACTGTGAATGTTGAAGGATTGTTGGTGCTGGTCAGAGTGCTTGCAGTAACACGTAAAAATCTGCAAGTGCTTGAAATCCAAAGCAACACACACAAAATGCTAGAGGAACTCAGCAGGTCAGACAGCATCTATGGAAAAGAGTAAACGTAGCATGAATATCAATTTCTTTAACCCCCGCCTCTCCTTCACCATTCCCCATTCCTGATTCCCTCTCTCACCTTACCTCTTTGCCTGACCATCACCTCCCTCTGGCGGCACTCCTCTTCCTTCCCTTTCTTCCATGGCCTTCTGTCTTCTTCAGTCAGATTTCTCCATCCCCAACCCTTTATCTCTTTCACCAATCAATTTCCTAGCTCTTTCCTTCACCCCCACCCCCAACTCTCCCAGTTTCACTTATCCTCTACCACCTTGTACTTCTTCCTCCCCTCCTCCCACCTTCTTAATCTGACTTTTTCACCTTCTTTCCAGTCCTGATGCAGGCTGTCAGTCTGAATAGTTGAGAGTTTACTCCTTTCCATAGCTGCTGCCTGGCAAGCTGTGTTCCTCCAGCATTTTTGGTGTTTTCAGTTTCTTAGAAACTGCTGATCACGCACAACAGTCTCTGGAGTTTACAGAGAATGGTGCAGAAAGCAAAAGTCATCCAGTGAGCAGCAGATCTGTGGGTGAAAGTGCCTTGTTAATGAGGAAGGTTAGAAAAGAATGGTCAGACTGGTTCAGGCTGACGGTAATTCAAATAACCACAGATTACATCAGTGGTGTGCAGAAGAGCATCTCTGAATGCACAGCACATTGAACTTTGAAGTGGATGGACCACAACAGCAGATGGCCATGAACGTACTCACAGTGACCACTTTATTAGGTATCTCTTGTACCTAATAACGTGGCTACAGAGTGTATGTTCCCCAAACTTGCTAATTATCCTTGACACTTCCCTTCCTACCTCTTCTGTTCCATCACCCTCTCATTGACCTGTGTTCTGCTTCATACTTCTCAGTCACAGAACGCAACTACCATCTTCTGATTCCAAAGTGCTGTCCTTTCTAAGCCATTGAGCAATTACCAAAGCCCTTGCTAGAGTCCAAATAACTTTGCCATATCTTATCTGTTCAGGCCTTTTAACATTTGGAATGTTTCTATGAGATTCCCCCCTCATTCTCCTAAACTCCAGGGTACACAGCCCAAGAGCTGCCAGACATTCCTCATATGGTAACCCTTTCATTCCTGAAATCATTCCTGAAATGGATGAAAGTTTTGGATGGTAGAGGGCTTGCAGGCTGTTTTGCCCTGCTGTTGAGCCTATTCAAGGTTGTTCAGCTCTTCAAAGCTGTTTTATCTTATTTTCAATAATTGAATTGGCTGCACTTTTTTTCATTTCCAGGAACTTTTACAGATCATGTTCTCGGTATTATTTTTATTTCCATAGTTTGTCTTCTTTCGAACATTGGTGTTTGTTAGTCTTTGTTTGTACATATGTATATTCTTTTTCATAAAATTCTGTTGTATTTCTTTTTCCTGTAATTTCATTCAAAGAAATGAATCTCAGGATAACATATGTATGTATTTTGATAATAAATGATCTTTGAACTTTGAACCATATATTTCTGAAGTTATCAAGTTAACAGTGTGATTGTGGGAGAGAAAAGTCAGGTCCTTTGCTGGCACTGAACCAGGGTTTCACTATTTCTAAAATAGTTTGTCTAGGTATTCCAGATTGCTTGCTTGTATGTGGAGATTTGATATTTAATTTGATAAGTATTAGTTAGATACTACTACTACGTTGACTCAGGCCTAGGGGGCCGGCGTCAGGCACAATGACGGACTCTCCACTTCTCCCTCTCCCTCATCAGTGTGTTCAGTTCATCTTCATTAGCTGCGCTGCTGTCTTCGAGGAGCGTGTTGACCATAGTCTTGGGAGGGCGCCCAGGGTTCATTCTCCCATGCTTGGACTCCCATATGATGACTAGGCTGGCAGGTAGCTCGGGGTGGCATAGACAGTGCCCCACTAGTTGCAGTCTTCTCGCCTCAATTTTAGTGGTGCGAATCAGTAGGTCGTTATAGAGCTCGACGTTCGTCATGTGCTGTTGCCAACTCACGTCAAGAGCCATCCAGAGCATTCATGTATAGCAACCATCTAGAGACTTTCGCTTAGCCTTGGTGAGTGTCCACGTCTCACATCCGTACGTGAGAATGGACTCTATGACTGCTATGAAGATCCTCTTTTTAAGCCTTCTGGTCAGGTTTAACTTCTAGTTCTCCTTCATGTCGTTCATAGCCCTCAATGCCAGAGCCTGCCGTATCTTTATGTCCTTCTCTGAACTGATCATTCTTGACCCAAGGTACTTGTAGTCAAAGACTTTCTTAATGGTATCATTCTTTACGGTCTTGAGGGTACCTTTGTAGCAGTTAAACGCCATATACTCTGTCTTTTTAGCATTTTGGTGAAGTCCAACTTTATTGCACTCAATTTCCACTTTTGTTAGACGCTGCTGTGCTTCCTCCATCTGGTCAGAGAGCAGGACTATGTCATCTGCAAAATCAAGATCTGTGAGCATAACTGGTCTAACCCCTCTGGTTCTTTCTGGTTTTATGGTAAAACCAAGCTTGTCATGATCTTTGGTAGCTTGACCTAGAGCGTAATCAAGGATGATTATAAAGATGTAGGGTGCCAGATTGTCTCCATGCAGCACTCCAGCTAGGAGCTCGAACACTGCTGTTTTTCCATCTGGTGATACAACTTTCACCATGGTTTTGGTATAGCTGGACTCTATTGCTCTCAGTAGATGGTCTGGCACTCTGTTAGCTTTCAGGATCTTCAGCATTTTACCTCGGTGAATGGAGTCAAAAGCTTTGTGAAAACTGATGAAAGTAAGCACGGCTGGTAGGATGTTCTTCTTGACTTCCTTGATGATCCTACGGAGAACAAGTATTTGCATTACTGTTGTGCGCTTCTGCCGAAAACCATTCTGATTGATTCTTAGCTTAGGGTCAATGGTGATGCGAATCCTGTTCAAGACCATCCGATTGTATAGCTTTGCTAAGATACAGGTCAAGCTGATACTGCGGTAGTTATCTGTCTTTGTGAGGGATCCAGACTTGGGGACTGGGATAATGTTTGAGAGTGACCACTGTTCTGGTTTGTACACAGTACACAGTGGAGGTGAGAAATCGCTTCGGCCCACTGGAAAGGGGGGAGGAAGAGACTGCCACCGACCGCTATCAATGGCTCATAGACGCACACACAGATGCAACAAAGAGTTTGCCTACTGTGAAGCGAATCAAGAAGAGCCGGATCTCGAAACATCCTGACGTTGTCGCAGCAAGAGGTGTGGTCAATGCTTGTCATGCCGAGCTTAGAAGCAGCGAAACAAAAGAGCTAAGAGACAAGTTCAAGACAGCAAAGAAGAATCTCTTTGCCACCTATGACTGACTGAAGGAAGAGGAACTAGCTGAGAGGATTAGAGAGGTAGAAGCTGCTAATGAAGACAAGCAACATGGAGAAGCACGGCGCCTAGTCAATGAGATCAGCAGACAGAAGAAGTCCCCATCAGGTCAAATAAGTGGTAAAACAGCAGAGGATTAGTTAGATAGATTGATCTTAAAGTAGGTTAAAAGATTGACACAACATTATGGGCCAAAGAGCCTGTGCTGTGCTGTAATGTTCTATGTTCTAAACCATAATGTGAGACTGGCTGCTTCCTTGTATTTTATCAGATAGATTTAGCCTGACTTTATCTTATTAGTACATTCTGTTCCTTGTTGATGGACTTTGCGTTTTGCAAATGCCAGAAAGTACAGTCCAATCCTAACAAATAATACTTTGTGCAAAGCAAAACAATGGCACTGCCTCACCTCCTACAGATACATTGCCTATTCAATACATTAAGAATTGTTGTTGAATTAAATGCTCAGAGTCAAATTGGAAATAACTAATTATTGCTGGCAGTAGGCCAGCCCAAGTGTTAATTGCCAAACCATCCTTCTCTTGATAAAAAAACGCATACCTTTCTGTTCAGTTGAAGAAGTTCTGACACTTGAAAGAAGTTACATGCTGAAGTTGAGTATCACAATTGATATATAGCCCTCCCAAAACCAGCTGTTACCTTAATCAATTGTCGAATAGTAAGAAAACAGATATAGATCAAATTCATTGCCATCCTACAATGTATAGGTAAATCCTAAGTAGTGCTTGCAAGCGAAACCCATGGCTAATTTCAGCCAGCTCTCTAACATTGTACCCCAGTTGGAATATTTTTCCTTGATTGTATTACATGTTTAGAGTATATAGTAACTGTTAAATGTTCTGCTTTGTATTTAAAATCTGATTCTACTAATGCTGGTGGAACTAAACTTCAGGTGCAGAATACAGTGTGGTGCTACTGCTATACCACAGAAGTGCCTAAGAGACTGGATGCACTATCAACTCTGTCTGATCAAGGATGGACGCAGAAAAGAATATGAATTTAAATAATTAGCAGTTAGGTTGCACTATGCAAAAGATGGAACTTATTAGTGATTTCAGGACTAGCTACCTTTTGGAGTTTAGGGTTTTGTTTCTTCTGATAATATTACTTTGCTTTACTTTGATTTAAATAATTTTTCCTGTCACAAACAATATATAACAAAAAGTGAAATGTAAAAGACTGCAAGGAGATATCGGATGGCAGAATATGCAGACAAATGGCAGATAAAATTCATACTTAGAAGTGTGAAATTATGCATGTTTGCAGAAAACCAAGACAAGGCAATACATGTTAAATGTCATAATTCTAAATGGTGTGCAGGAATGTGTGCCTTTTTTTTAAAGTAACATTATCAGTTGAGAGAATGACTCAAAAAACATTTGGGATTCTGGGCTTCATTACTACAGACACAAAGTACAAAAACAGTGAAATTGCAATGAACTTTTAATAAAACTCAGGTTAAATCACAAATGGAATATTGCATCCAGTTTCTGGTGGGATAAGCATGTCCAGGAGATCGCAAAAAGAAAGATGCAAACATGAGGAAATCTGCAGATACTGGAAATTCAAGCAACACACACAAAAAAACTGAAAGAGTTAGTCCTGACGAAGGGTCTCGGCCCAAAACGTCGACTGTACCTCTTCCTATAGATGTTGCCGGTCTGCTGCGTTCACCAGCATTTTTTGTGAGTGTTGCAAAAAGAAATATACTAATGTTTCCAGGAAATAAGGATTTCAGCTACAGAGTTAGACTAATGAAGCTGAGTTTGTTCCCTTGAAGCTAAATTCTGAGGAGAAATGATACAGGTATACAACATTATGAGTGGTTTAAGCAGAGCAGGTTTAAGTGGAGCAAGCAAAGAGAAACAGCTCCCCTCAGTGGATTGTTCAATGATGTGACTGAAAGTGATGGGCAAAAGACACAAAAGTAATGTAATGGGAAATTGTTCATACATTATATGTGAATGAGAATCGAATCTTTCTGCCTGTGGGATAGGTGAATTAATTGGGGCTTTCAAAAAGAAATTGCTAAGTAAATGAGAGAGAATAATCTGTCACGCTGTGGAGAAAGAGCTAGGGTTAGGATTGAATAGACTGACTTGCAAGGGAGTGGCATATACTCAGTATGTTGATTGGCAGCCTCCTTTACCACAACAATTCTATGACTTTGTTAAAAGACATTCCAATACTATTATCTATTTCTGCATCAAGGTCACTTTTTCACCAGAGCCTTATCCAACATTCCAAAGAAGGAAGAGCAAGCCCTGCACGTTTGCAAGGAGGATCTCATCATGGTTAAAGATATCGGGGATGACTCAAAGTGGGAAGCAACTGCACTCTCAACCAATGAAAAGGGCCTCGTTCCGGTTTCTGCTCCACAGGCTCTTCTCTACCCATTTTACCAGTATGACAAAATTATTCTCACTCTTATTACACTTTCATGGAAAGCTAATTCTTTTATGTTATGAAATTGATCTACAGAAGTTAGTACTTTGGCAAGATTAAACATAAAGACCCAAAGACTACTAATCTATGGATCCCTTCTCCTTTAATTTACGATTATTCTCCTTAAGTGGAGAAAGTCCCATGTAAATCATACTCAACGTCATCATTTACATCAATATTAAAATATAATTGTGTTACACTAAGACACCGAAGAAAGGCTTTCAGTTTGTTTGGTTGGAGGTGGCATCCAATACAGCAGTCCTATTCCTTATTTCCCTGTATCTCTGCAACTTAATTTCTTGCTCTACAGTCACATGAACTCCCCTTTTATTCTTTTCCTACATATCTACACAATAGAGAAATTTACAGTAGCTTATTAACCTGCCAATACATCTTTGGGATATGGGAGGAAATCCCACACAGTCATATGGAGAATATGCAAGCTCCATACAGACAACACACACGGATGAAACCTATATTCCTGGGGCTTTGGAATCCCTGAACTTACTGAGTTGAAAAATATATTATTACTTAAATATTTATTGCATCATATTTTCCTTTTCAACAAATATAATAGTTGTGCTAAGTTTTGATTACAATTATAATGTATTTGGCAAAACTATAAAATCAGCTTCAAAGTTAAGACCAAACTATATATTTTTTTGCAAGGCTCAGAACAATTATTTCTTGGAAAAGCTTCTGCTGTTTTATTGTTGTATTTATTTATACCATGGATATTGCACATCCATGAGTTGCCCATTAATTATAGTGCAATTGAATTTGATCCCAGGTGGTTCCT
The DNA here is from genome assembly GCF_963921235.1 of Mobula hypostoma. Classification (NCBI taxonomy): domain Eukaryota; kingdom Metazoa; phylum Chordata; class Chondrichthyes; order Myliobatiformes; family Myliobatidae; genus Mobula; species Mobula hypostoma. The sequence goes on along the minus strand of NC_086103.1, from coordinate 62,270,954 downwards.
GAAGACAAGAGCAGAAAACTTTGGTGGCTATGAGGAATGTAAACACCACTTCCCTCATTCAATTGGTAAGCAATTTTTTATTAACCTTGTGATAGTTTTTCCATTTGTTAATTTTTCCCAATGGGTAAGTTTGGGGAGAATTTGAGGGGAAAGTTTATTTTGCAGATACTTGATATTTGGAGCTCTGCCAGAGAAGGTGCAGAAGTCGGATAACATCACTATCTTTAGGAGATATTTAGACAAGCTTTAGAGTAGGCAGGATATGGAACAATTTAGTTCTAATGAAGCTAAATGAGATCAGTATAGATTGACAACAATTCAGCAAGGATACAATAAGCTGAAGGATTCTTTTCTGTTCCAATGAATAACTTTGTGTTCATTAAATTATCTTTCTCTACTTTGATATATGGGGAGGGGGAGAGGGATAAGGCAGTGGATTTTATTTAATATCAAAAGAAACTTTATTCAAAATTTAAAAAAAATTTGAATAATATGAATGCTTTTTCATTCTTTCATTCATAGACAACGTGTTAAATAGTATTCTATTATATTTCTTAAAACCAAGGCATGAAACTAGCTGTAAAGGTTTGGTTTTTATTTGCTGGTATCTTGCCTTAACATTGCTGTCCATAATGTTAAATTTCAGGTGGCAAGCTGGGTGAGGGTATTTCAATTCTGATGATGTCACTGACATGCTATGGCTTTGAGCAGGCCAAGGCTAATTAGTTCTCTGCCATGTGTGACAGCTGGATCCCAGAAACCTGTTTCATTACAAAATTTGAAATTTCCTTGCAGGCCAGGTGAATCAGGTACACTCTTTAAGGCCTCCCTTGCTAACTTATGGCCTTCCTTGTAGAAGTGCATGCCTGTCGTTAATAATGATCCGATCTATTCAAACTTACTTTGAGTAGGGCCTCTCAATAGGGATAGGCAGACAGACATGCCATTCCCATCAGTCACATCTTTAACTATATCCAAGTTAAGCAAGTTAAATGGAAAATTTCCTGGTCATTTTACCACCTGAGCCCACTATTTATACTTCTGTCTGTGATTATACTTTAATGGCAGTTTTGGAGGAGGAACTGGACACTGGAACCTAAGTAAGATGCCACATAGGGTTAAACGCAAGAGATTTTGCAGAAGCTGCAAATCCACAGCAGCACATACAAAATGCTGGAAGAACTCAGCAGATTAGACAGCATCTATGGAGAGGAATCAACTGTCAATGTTTCAGGCTGATACATTTCATCATGCCTTCTCCTATTTCCTTTCCAGTCCTGATGAAGGGTCTTGGCCTAAAATGTCCACTGTTTATTCCTCTCCATCGAATCTGCCTGACTTGAGTTCCTCCTACATTTTTTATATGCTGCCACATAGGGCTTTTTAATGTGCCAGCATGTGCCAGATGTTGTAGTGTGTGAAGGAAGAGAAGTGGGTGCAGTTACTATTACAAGGGAGATGGTACTCAAACAGCTCAAAGACCCAGAAGTACGTAAGTCATCCGGACCAGATGAAGTTCACCCTAGGGTTCTGAAAGAGGTAGCGTTAGAGATTGGGGCGTCATTAGGAATGATCTTTCAAAAATCATTGGACTCTGTCATGGTGCCAGAGGACTGAAAAATTGCAAATGTCACTCCGCTCTTTAAGAAAGGAGGAAGGCTGCAGAAAGGAAATTATAGACCAGTTAGTCTGACCTCAGTGGTTGGGAAGATGTTAGAGTCAATTGTTAAGGACGAGGTGATGGAGTACATGGTGACACAGGACAAGATAGGACAAAGTCAGCATGGCTTCCTTAACGGAAAAGCCTGCCTGATGAACTGTTGGAATTTTTGAGGAGATTACAAGTAGGATAGATAAAGGGGATATAGTGGATGTTGTATATTTGGACTTTCAGAAGGCCTTTGACAAGGTGCCACACATGAGGCTGCTTACCAAGTTAAGAGCCCATGACATTACTGGAAAGTTACTAACATAGTTAGAGCATTGGCTGATTGGAAGAAGGCAGCAAGTGGGAATAAAAGGATCCTTGTCTGGTTGGCTGCTAGTGACTAGTGGTGTTTCGCAGGGGTTGGTGTTGGGACCACTTCTTTTTATGCTGTATATAAATGATTTAGATGATGAAATAGATGGCTTTGTTGTCAAGTTTGCAGATGATACAAAGATTGGTGGAGGAGCAAGTAATGTTGAGAAAACAGGTGGGATGCAGAAGGACCTAGACAGATTAGGAGAATGGGAAAGAAAGTGGCAAATGAAATATAATGCTGGAAAATGCATGGTCATGCACTTTGGTAGTAGAAATAAATGTGCAGACTATTTTCTAAACAGGGAAAAAATCCAAAGATTCGAGATGCAGAGGGACTTGGGAGTCCTTGTGAAGAACACCGTAAAAGTTAACTTGCAGGATGAGTCAGTGAGGACTCACAAATGCCATGCTAGCATTTATTTCAAGAGGTCTGAAGACAAGAGCAGGGATGTGGGGCTGAGGCTTTATAAGGTACTCAGTATTGTGTACAGTACCCTCAGTATTGTGTACAGTTTTGTGCTCCTCATCTTAGAAGAGGTGTGCTGGCATTGGAGGAGGTCCAGAGGAGGCTCACAAGGATGATTCCAGGAATGAAAGAGCAATCATACGAAGAACATTTGATGGCTCTGGGTCTGTACTTGCTGGAATTTAGAAGGATGGGGGGGTGGGGGAGATCTCATTGAAACCTTTCGAATGTTGAAAGGCCTAGACAGAGTAGATGTGGAAAGGATGCTTCCCATGGTGGGAGAGTCTGGGACAAGAGGGCACAGCCTCAGGATAGAGAGGCGTCCATTCAAAACAGAGATGCAGTGAAATTTCTTTATCCAGACGGTGGGGAATGTGTGGAATTTGTTGCCACGTGCAGCTGTGTAAGCCATGTCACTGGATGTATTTAAGGCAGAGATTGACAGGTTCTTGATTGAACGTGGCATCAAAGGTTATGGGGAAAAGGCTGGGAAATAGGGTTGAGGAGGAGAAAAAAAGGATCAACCATGATTGATTGGTGGAGCAGACTCGATGGGCCAAGTGGCCTAATTCTGCTCCTATGTCTTATGGTCTTTTAGGATGTCAATATTTCAATATGTTGTTCTTCATGTTCTGATGCTTTCCAAGGTTTTGCCTGGATCTGCAATTGAAGATACAGGGCAAGTGCTGGAAAAATCACATGTGATTTCATCCACTATTCAGTTACTTAGAAGAATAATTATCAAAACTGTGCGTGCAACTTTCTTTTCTTTAGTATAGTATAGACAAGAATTTGCTGAAATACAAGGGCAATCTTTTTGCATGGCTTAAACAGTACAATCACAAAGGAGTGCATGTTCACTGTGTCAGTATTCATGTAACGCAGAAAGACAATTCAAGTGAATTGGAGAACTTCCATCATTTGTCATACAGCTACTACTTACAAGTAACCTTTGCCTTTTAGGTACTGGCACCTGCATTGCAACTATGGATTACAAAGCAGTTGAGGTGGATGAACTGTGTTTCAGTGAAGGAGAAAAGATTCAGATAATTGGCTTCCTTCTTTCGAACCTGAAGTGGTTTTTGGGGAAGTCTTTATCTACTGGAGATACTGGGTTTGTACCAGTAAAGTACACGCGGCCTGACCAATTCAAACCACTGTGAGTAAAATGCTTCTGATTCAGATGAGTGTGAGTGTCAATCTGGTTGAAGGGTCTCAGCCCAAAATATTGACTGTTTATTATTTCCATAGTTGCTGCCTGACCTGCTGAGTTCTGCCAGCAACGTATGTGTGTTCCTCTGGTCTTTTTTGCATTTGCAGGATCTTTTGTGTTTGTGAATGTGAGATATGTCAGACATTAATACATATTCCAGAATGTTTGGAGGGCTTTTTAATATTATGGTTAGAAGTCAATTTCTATTTGTTAAAATTTCCATGAAGATTTTGTGAGGGTAAAACTATGAGGAAGACACATACAGTATATAAATGGAAATAATTATTTATTTTAAACAGTATATATTAATTCAATGTATCTGAACACCAGACAGAAATTCAGTAGCAACATGCTTGCGATTTTCCAATGCACAAAGAGTATTGGAAAAGGTGAATTTTTCCCCCTTTTGGCTTTCTGTCCTGGAAAATGCACAGCTCCCTACTTCAGATATCAAACAAAACAGATATAGTTTTTTAATTCTCCTCATAGCTGTTGAGTAACTCACTGACAACCATGTACATTCAGTTGCCCCAAGTGCAGATTTGGCAGCTCCCTTGTTAATGGATCAAATTCAGACTCCAATGCTGTACTGTAGCAATGAGGTGGTCATTTCAACACATCTGCTTCCTGAAGCACTCTCCTTTAATATAAGCTTTCAACCTAAATCTTCACAGACAAATTCTTAAAACCATTACAAACAATTCTAACACTAATGAGCTAGATAGTCTGATTCAATGCTTGTCAGTCTTACATGCATTAGCCTGACATGTTGGTTTCCTCTCGTGAGCTCCTCACATTCTTCCTTCCATGGTACTGTGAGCTCCACCAGGATGATTTTCTTGTCTTTGGTGGACCACAGTACGATGTCTGGTCGAAGTGTGTTTGCGCCGTCTCTGGGAACTGCAGCTTCCTGCCCACATCGACCCTAATTTCCCAGGATTTGGTAGTTTACAGCAGATTGGATTTAAGCCTCTTTGCTATAACCAGTGTGGGACTCTCTTTGATGAAAATTACTGCCCTGTTTGCCTCTCTGCCAGCTGGTTTCTTGTTACACCTCTCCTGCTCCAGCGTCTCAGCAAGGGACAACAGGAACATGTCATGGCGCCACCTATACCAGCCTTGTGTTAATGCTGTTTTGCATTCTGACAGTATGTGTGCCAGTGAACCCCGCTGACCATGAAGTGCTGTAGTTAGGGTCCTTTCTCAGCCCCGATGCATGCAGCTGTAATGGTGTAGGGAGAGTGTCATACACTGACTGCAGGAGGAAAGAAATGAAGAAGGGCTCCAGTCTCCAAAGCTCTTCCCCAATGACCTTGTATTTGGGAAGATCCTATTTTGTCCAGGCGCCAACTCCACTGCCTTCGTTACCTTCCTTTTGTCCTCACAGTTCCACACCTCTGCCTGGACCATGTCATGCCTATCCTTTGAACGTGCATCGTTGGAAGTGTGCTGAGCCAAGCCCTTGCTATCTCAGGCATGGGTTGCCAATGAGGTCTCTCAATTGCAGGGAGCTTACTGCCTGGTCTTTGGCCGAGTTGGCCGCCCACTTTTGAGCGATCTTGTTGTGCCTCCTGCTTAGTTTATTAGCTTGTTCATTGGAGCCCCTGAGCATTAACACAACTCTATACTTGCCACCTTGAACTCTTCCACTACCAATGACAGCGGGAGCTGTAGCTGGCCTGATCTTGTGTTGTGGCCCACTGAAGAAAAACTTGGGTAGATCCCCAGCCACCTCTGCAGGTGCTTGTTGACTTTCCTCTCAATGCCTTCCACAGTGGGCATGGGGAACTCGTACACCATGAAAAGCCAGATCAGGTCTCTACGTCGTTAAATGAAAGTAAAACTGCAAATGCTGAAAACTGAAATAAAAATTAAAAATGCTAGAAACAGTCAGTAGACCAAACAACATCTGTGGAAAGTAAAACTGTTTAAAGAATGTTTGCAATTTTCTACCCTAGAGATAAGTGGATAGTCAGTTGCTGAGTATATTCGAGGCTGACACTAATGGATCTGCTGGAATCAGGGAAATCTTGGGATCACTGTAAGAAAGTGTAATTGGCAGAGAAGGATTGAGGGGATGTCCTTGACTTTCTAGCTAGTAGAGTTGAACTCCTGATCTCCTGAGTAGTATCACCAGGCTTGGAGCCAGTAATTTTCACCAACACCATTTTAACCTCACTAACCCTAAATGGTGTTTGGTGCAAATTACTGGCTCCAAGCTGGCACAATATCAACTAGCTATCATGTATGCATGGTAAGAGGATGGATGTGTTCCAGTGGAATGGCAGTGTGATCATACCTGCAGGTAAATGGCATTGATGTCATACCTGCACAATTAATCTTTGATTTACTGGAGTGCTCTTAATGTGATTGAGTGAAAGGTCCCAGTCAAAATGCTGGCAGGGGATAAACTTAGTAAACTAATCATTTCAATTTTAACTCTATCATTCAGTTCCCCCAAGGGTAAATTAAATTATCTGTTTGAATTGCGGAGTAATTGCATGTAAGATATTTTAGTGCACTGCTAAGTATCATGGCAAGATAATGAAGATTTTTATCTTTAGCAACTCCGATGCAGCATTCCATTTGCCATAATTACATTTTTCAAGTTCAGAGATGTGTCATGATTTTACAACAGGAAATAGTCAGATTATAAGTAACAGGTTTTTCCTCCTTTTCAGATTAATGGAAAGTGCTGAAGGTGCTTGGTGCTAAAGCTCAATGTTTTGCAGAAATGTATTCTGATGGCCTACCAGTGTTGCTAATATCTAACTTCTGATTCACAGAGAAACCCACCTTTTATTCTTAAGTGAAGAAGAAAAATCTTCTTTCAACATGTTCAGAAAACCTGATGAACGACATTGCATCAATCTTTTGGACAAGCTGTCCCAAACTGATATCAACACTGTTTATCGTTTAGGTGTGTTTTCTTCCAACCTTATATTTTTGCGCTTAATATTCAGTCGTTAATTCCATCAATCGCTTTCTCTCTGTTCCAAATGTGCGATTTATTTTGTGTCTGGGCACTTTTGGTTTTTAATCTCGTGTGCTGCACAGGGGATTAAAAGGCAATATGTTTTAAGTATGGAACATCTTAAAGAGCAGATATCAGAAATGACCTGAAGATTTGAACCTTCAGGAGTGAGCTAAATGGTGTTCCTGACCGCAGTCACATTGATTAGTGTGCTTGGGCTTTTTGTGTGGAAGGTTATCCCCACAAAACTGGAGTGTTCGAGAGTAATTCTTGGGATTTGACGTCCTGGTTAACTGGGTAAAATGAAAGCAGGAAGCAAATGAGGAGGATTCAGTTCCTGTTTCAGGCTTTCCTATTCAATGTGTGTTTCTTTAGTGTTAAGAATCAATCCAGTAATTGTAAACAGGCTGCATGATGATTGGGTTCATAGCCATAACTCTCCTCCAAGTCAAAATATTGTGTTCAAAGTTGGATTCCAAAGTATTATATGTAAAATCAAAGTTGTCAGTAGACTACAGTACAGAAGATACCATCAGCAGGCTAGCGAGGTTCAGTGTAAACAGAAAATGAATAAAAAGTCAGACTATAATCTTACATCAGAACCAGTAGAAATTAGAAAATGTCTCCTTACACTGAATCTGGCTAGCCTGCTGATGGCATCTCCTGTACTATATTGTACTTAACCTATCAATGTATGTGATCTACTATGTGCGTTTAGCTCTTAGGATCACTACAGAATTGAAGAAATGTTATGCACAAACAAGAATGCAAATCTATTATTTCTAATATACCCCATGATTTGAGATTACTGCTCAGTGCGGAGTTAGCTGGCAGTGTTTGTACTGTAAGGATGAACCCCCAGATGGATTCCAAAAGGACAGCACAGACTTTCACAGATTTCTCCACTCTCTGACTGCCAGGCCTGTGCCACATTAAAACAGTCCCATTTAGGAACAGGGAGAAAGGGGGAGGAGCCTAATTTATTGGATTGATAAAATGCATTTATTATTTTTATATACCCCATTGTGTTTTTGAATGCCAAAGACCAACACAAGCATTCAGGTTCAGTATATTTTGACAGCTGGTGAAGCCTTACCAGTGGTCAAAACCATCCTGAGTCTGGCTGGCTTCAATGCAGGAAAAGACCCTAATGCTAGATCGTAACACAGTGCTGACATTGGCCTCCTCGTGAGACTGCTGCAATAGATGTAGCACAGTGAGCTGCAGGTCTTGAGCAACAGGAGATTTGCCACAAGGTCAAATGCTGAGCCTGGTGAGTACAAGAATTTGTAAATTCCCTGATTTAATCAGGTTATATGTTGTTGCCTGTGTAATTTAATGGTAATCACTTTATTAATTTAAACAGTATATGTGAATAATTTCCAGATTTAGAATGTTAACATGGATGAAACTGAAGGGGTTCTTGCAGACTGACCTTTCTTCAATCAACAGGCATGTTACAATTATTAAAATTTGACTAACAAATTAAGCTAACTTAAAAATTGTTGGGAATTTTCTGCCATCGGCAGAAATGTATCTCATTTCTCTAGTGAATATCACAAGTTAAGATTTATTTTCACTGTGACTATGAGCTGTGTGTATTTAGTACAACCACCAAGAGCCCTTTCTTTTCTTGCATGCTTTGATTAAATTGTGAATATTTCTGAATTACTAATTCTTCACTGGTTTTCACATTTTCTCAGGGGAATTACTTCCTTCCACGTTTGAACAGCACCACCTATCTAACCCAGTGGGACTTCTTCATGACAATATTCCAGATAAGAGCCCTTCTTTCCATAAGGAATTAGAACAAGTCGTTCCAGAAACGGATCAACCCAAGCATCCAAGATTTTATATAGACCTTAATCTTGAAGATATGAATGATCCTGAAGTGTTTGATCCAATGCTGAAATTTCTAAACCAAGAGGAATACATTCCACATTTCAAGCATTTCTATGACTTGAACTTCTCCTTCATAGGCTCCATCTTGTATGGAGTAACGGAAGAGAAGGAAGTTTTACAGTGTTTAGAAAAGGCACGGGAGATGGCCAAAATGTACAACAAACATTGGGCATACTGCAGAATCTGTTTCTTGTTGGGAAGACTTTGTGCTAAACGACTCAGATTCTCACAGGCCAGAGTTTATTTTGAAGAAGCAATGACTCTGGTTCAAGGGACCTTTTCCGACTTGTATCTGTTGACTGCTTTATATGTGAACTTGGCACCTGTGTACTTGAAGCTAAAAATGAAAGAAAAATCTCACACTCTTGTGGAAAAGGCTGCAACTCTTCTCCTGTGCATTCCATCTCATGTTTACTGTTCAGAGAATGAGTTGGAGATACTTTATATTATCCTTAAAAAAGCAATGATTGCCAATGATTATTACCTGGAGGCACGTACCTGTTTTCTAACAGCACAGCTTTTTCTGGAAAGCAGAAAGACTGAAGAGGCATTACCATTTGCTGAACATTTGCAGTTCCTTTCAAACAGTTTCAGTTCACAAAGTTACATTGTCCCAATAGATGTGCATTTGATTTTAAGTTGCATATACAACAAAAAATGCTTGTCACAGCTTGCACTAGCAGCTTTAAGATTTGCTCAGCCTGGCTCAAGTTCCACACTGTTTGGTTCTTTGCAGAAAGCTGATTTTGCTATTGAAACAATTGTAAACTCTGGTACTCAAGGAATTTGTACTGGAGAAATCCCTCCACAGGCTGCACTTTATCTTCAAGAAGCTCTGGATGTTGCATCTAGCAGTAGCAATGTAAACAGCCTGAAGGATTTGAACTTTGCATTGGCAAATTTATACCAACAACATAAGTTATATAAAAAGGCAATTAATTACATGATAAAATCTGCAGAAGTAGCAAGCTGCATCAGTGATGGAGGAACTTTCAAAGCTCGTCTTTCCCTTGCTTGGCTATATATTCTAAATAATCAGCCAACTGTGGCATCAGAAATATTGAATTCCCTTTTAGAATCATCACTTAAGACACATGACCCTATACAACAGGGAGTTGTTTATAACATGCTGGCACTTTCTCTAAGAAAGCACACCAGGCTAAAAGAAGCTGTGGAATACTGCCGTAGTGCAATAATAACTGCTGAAGAAAGTGGCATAAAATGTAACCAAGCCATTGCTCATGCTAACTTTGGATCTCTAATTCTGTGTTGTAAATTTCTTGCATTGCCCGGATGCTACCTCAGGAAATCTTTAAATCTGTATTTTCAAACGCAAGACTGCTGCTTGGAAGTGGGTTATGTGCAAGTTCTCTTGAGCCTCGGACAATACTACATAGAGAGAGGCGTGAGAAATGAAGGGAGACTGCATTGTGAGCTAGCACTTCTTACTGCCATGAAAACCAATAATGTTCATTGTAAGTTTATCTTTTTTGGACTTTGCGCTATGTTTTGGACTTGTGTATCTGGAATTTGCTTTTATAATAGTGAGAATTGAGACTACTTTAAAGAAGATTTATGGTAGGCAGTAATCTGTTTCAAGCTGCTACTTTCACATGCTTTGAGTGAAAATTAAAGTAGAAGGTGGTTAAGTAAGACAAAGAATATTCTATTGTACTTTCAGGTATGAATAGCTATGAGAATCAGACAGGAATGTGGGCTTGAGAAACAAGATCATCCACAATCGTGTATGAATGATTGAAAAAAAAACAGAAAATCAGAATTAGGCTTATTATCACTGACATGTTGTCAGATTTGTTGTTTTGTGGCAGGACTTAAAAATTACTACAATAAATTGTTAGTGTATAAGAACTGGTGTTCATGGATTCACGGCCAATAAGTCTTATTCAATCTCTATTTCTTAACATTTTGGTCTTTCTCAAACATATGAGGATTGGCCTGGACAACACAAAACATAAGGAGACACTATCACCCAGGACTGAGCAACATAGATCTATATTAATAGCAAACCATTTACAGGCTCTGGACGACTCAAGGCATGTTGCAGTCAGATACATATTCTGTAATGCAAAAGTGAAAGAACAACAAATAAGTGACGAAAGAAAAAAAAGAGTAGTTTAAGGTTACCTTGGACAGCTAGGTGTTGGAAAATAGATAGACTTGAAGCAGAGGACTAATGAAGGAAAACAAACTATAATGGATAACAATCAGAATACCAGAAACCGAGGGGAAAATATTGATTATTGAAAAAAGTACAGGAAGCCGTTTTCCAGCGTATCCTAGAAATAACGAGGTTAGACTATACCTAAATCTGTTTATATACCATTTGTGGTAATAGAGAACTTTGATTGTTTTGATGCAAGCGATGTTTATTGAACTACAAAGGTACTTTGAAACACAACTCTTTAATGGTTTAATAAAGGACTCTTGATGATGCAGAAGAGGGAGCGTTGCTGAGTTATATAAAGCTTCAAGCTTATACAAGTTATTTTCCTTTATCTCTACCATGTTGTTCTAACTTTCTTCAACTATTTCCTTAGAGTAATACCTATCATTAGTGTTTAAGCTACCTTCCTTGTTCTCACATGAATGCATTTTTTATTTAGACCAAATCCAGGCTATTGAACAACTCTGCAGCTTCTATGAAAAGGTTTTACATGATAAATTGCAATGTATTACATATTATGAGCACTGGTTGCTGCTTGCTCGTAAATTAAAAGACAAGGAACAGGAGATGAAAACACTGACCATTCTAAGTCATCTTTACTTTTTGTTTAACACAGAAAGGTAAGTCAAATGACTTGGAAGTCAATTACATTAATATCAAATAGACCAAGAACTCACGTGATCACAATTTACCAATCCAAAGGCAGTCTCCATTGTTATGATGCTTGTTATCTTTTCATTGTATATGATCATATTTAACTTGTTGGAAATAAATAGTAAAATAGTTTTAATAACAAAAAGAAAATGTTGATAAAACTTGTCATCTGTGAAGAAACAGAACTAACTTTTCAGTTGATAAGCTTGTATTTTTAAAGATTGTATTAATTTGGAATTAATTTAGACTATTTCATTATCTGTAATTAAGAAAATTAAGATTTGTTGGCAGATAAAGTTTATTGAAGTCCTGTCTTCTGCTTAATACAGCACAGGCCAGTGATTACCTTTGTTGCTTGTTTGTAATTCTCTGGGAGTCCACAGTTGCAACACCATCTGCTGCAGTTTTGACAGCTTACTGGCTTGGAAATCTGCCTGCTGAGTCTGTGCCAGGTTGTACCTGCCACAAGTACAACAGTCCCACTGAAATGAATTACAGTATTTGACTGCAAGAGAAACCTTACCTTAAACGGAGTGTAAGATATCTGTTTGGACCTTCTTAAAAAAAACCCAGCAGGTTCTAAGAGATCCTAAATGATAGTGATCATGAAAGAGGTTAATAAACATGAAATAACTGGCAGCTTTTACACTGCCTGAGCATAAAGTTAAATTCTCACTTAGTCATTCTGAAAGAGCAACTGCTGCTAAGACTGAGTATGCCTCACCTTGGACAATGCAGGAAGGAACAGCATGATCCAAGGCAACAGAAGATCTGCCTTTCTTATATCTGGCTTCTCTTGCATCTTGCATTCAGTAATAGTTGAAATATTGCAAGTAAAATAATTTCAAATGTTAGCTCCTACAGATCATCTCTAAGCTACACCAAACAGAGCCTGAAGAATTTTATTGATCTTGGAATGCAAAGCAAGGAAGCAGAAGCCTGGCTGATGGCTGGTAAAACCTATTACATGATGGAACAAGATGAACTTGTTGAACTATACTTACAGGTAATAATTGCTTGCAGTTAACAATGTTAGTACACAGATTAATTCGTCCACACTAAAATCAAAATATGTAGCACGCTCCTCCAGGCAAGACCCACACACATTGTGATGTCCCAGCTTTGCTGAAATCTGACAGTGACGTTGCCACCTGAGTCTCCATTGTAGGTAAACTCTTCAAGGATTTGCTGTGTAGTTTGGTATGCTGCCAGTGAGTTGAATGTGTTTAGTTATTTTTGACTTACCACCCACAAACATGATCTGACATAGCTTTTGTAAGCTCATTGAAGCTACAATTTCTCCAAAAAACTGGCTGATGCATGCAGTTTATAGGATTTCCAAATTCCAATATTTAAAATTTAAGCCAAAAGAGACCAGTACTTCAAAATCCTTTGTTTGCAATGGAGCTGATTACATTACTAGGTGAAAAGGGTAGAAAATATTCCAATGCATTATATCCCATTAATGCCAGACAAAGGTGAAAATTGAATCCATTAAATCAGAAGATTTCTCCTGTTAAAGATGTACCAAATATAAAGCACTTGGACTTAGTGACTTAGGTCTTCAGTTGGGCTTTTATTTGTCTAATGTTATGAGCCAGCTGAAATTAATTGATTTGTTCTTGTGGCTCTGACCAATTTCAATTTCATAACCTATAGTATTTTATCAATTTGTATTTTTCATGATTCCTATGAATCAATAAGGCTGCTGTACAGACGGCTCAGAGAATAAAGAATATGCACTTTACCATGAAAATAAATGAAGAGGCTGGCGATGTGTTTTACAATGGACCCAGAGAGCGAGAGAAAGCAGTGACATTTTATAGGGTAAGTGCTCAAAAATATCTGAATATCCTAACAGCAAATATGGCTGTCCATTGCTGAGCTACTGATGCATATGGAGAGGTGGGGGACAGATCAGTGGGAGGTTCTCATTAGCATGGGACAGGCAGCAAAAGCACCACTTCTTGCTCCATGCCAGTGTAAACAATAGCTTTGTTTTGACGGGTGGGAGGATGGATTACCCAAACCCTTTGACCTGTCCTTGATAATTACCCATCAAACCAATGAGCAGGGGATGATCTGAGTCATTTAATTTTAGCATTAGTTCCTTTGAGTGTCTATGGCATTTTCTTGGTTTGGGCTCCACCAGATTTGCTTTCATGGAGGATTTACGTGTTGCATAATTAGAGTCAAAGAGCACTACAGCACAGAAACAAGCCCTTCAACTCTATTCTGTGCTGATTTATATTTCAGGTATAAAATCTTGCTATTCAAATAAGCTATTTTATCTTTCTACTTATAACAGATGATCGTACCTGCACATAGCTTTTTCAGTCACTGGACATGAATGCCTATGATTTGGCCCTCAGCAGATTGCAGATCTGCTCCTTCATCCAGGGTTTCTGGTTGGGGAAGACTCTGAATGATTTTGTGGGGAGACACTAATCTATAACTGATCTTATAAAGTCCATCACAACCGTGGTGTATTCATTCAGATCTATAGATGAGTACTTGAACATGGCCCAGTTCCACGGCTCGAAGCAATCCCATATGCACTCCTCTGCCTTCCGTGACCACTTCTTTGTTGTCCTAATCTCTGGAGCCTTGCTCTTTAGCCTCTGCCTGTGTGCAGGTAACAGAAGGACAGTCAAGTGATCCGATTTACCAAAATGCAGTCTGGGTCTGGAATGGTAGGTATCCTTATCTTAGTAAGGCAGAAGTCTACTGTGTTGGAACCTCTGGTGCTACAAGTTATATGCTGATGGTAATTCAAAGAAGCTTGGTTGAAGTCCCCAACTATGATCTGAAATATGTCGGGATGGATTGTTTCTTGTTTGGAAATGGCATCATGTAGCATCTCAATCGTTTGATCATAGTCGGCCGCTGGTGGAATGTAAACTGTGGTTAGGATGATGGAGCAGAACTCCCTAGGTAAAAAGGTTTTAAAAAAAAGGAAATTCTGCTATTAAATGATGGTCAAAACATCCATGATGGTGAGACTTCTGAATATGTACACAATTCTATACAATTGGACATATTTGTTTCATCCACTTCAGTTTTGGGTGTCTTTGTTTATAATATCTGAGAAAATATGTTTTGATGCAAAAAAAAGATTTGTTCAATAAGTTTGTACAGGTATACATCTAAACTGGCTTGACCTGAATTTCTGAATTATTCCATAGGATGGGGCAGTACCTCTGGCCAGAATGACAAATGATTTTGACGTAGAACTCAGACTCTTCAACAAACTGGCTGAACTTAGTATGTCGCTAAACGATCTAGAACGAGCCCTAGAATATGCGATTGCAGCTGTAAGACTCAGTATAAACACTGGTGAGTCATTTTTTCATTTGTTAAGAATAAGCTGAAGAAAAAATTAACTTCCTTCTTTGTATTGATAATGCCTCATTTATATCTAAGTAATTAACCAAAATTGCTACTATTGTGTTTCATAAATTGAATCTAATTATCATTAGGCATCTAGCCTGATGTAATACTATGATGCTTCTACCTTGATTTGTCAGTCTACTAAAACTTTGAAATGAATAGTAGAGTCAAAGACACTTAGTGTAAGCTAGGGTATCCATTATTATGAAATACCCAGTCTGGCAGCACCCGTCAACCAGACTATGTAGGTGTTACATAGGCAATATCCTGGAATTAATCTAAATTGTGGTCAATGACTCCCTTTGTCAATGACAGAAGTAAATTTTACGTCAGTATCAGCAGTAATAATGGTTGATCTCATGGGTGTATTATATGGACACCACAATACAGTACTGGCCATTGGCTCATCAATGAAAATTTCAGCTGCTCATGAAGATTTTCAATTATTGAATGTTGGACGTTTTTGGAATTTATACTATGTCATCCACACTACAGCAGTTAATAATGTTCTGTTTCTGGCTATGAAACTGTGCAGATCACATTTTGGGCACAAGAATAATTTATGCTGATAAGTGCTTGGTTGAGGCAAAACATGCTGGATCTGGATGTTAACACATTTCATTCTGGGGAAAATAAAATCGATTTTCAGTTGTTTATTTCTGGGGACAGTTGTTCTTTTTTTTAAAGAAAGAAGGAGCTTAAGTACTCAAATTCCTGGGCAGCATAATTTCAGAAAACAATTTTCCTCTTCGGAGTTTCAAGGCCACCTTCCCTTTCTGAAGGTGTTGTGTTCTAATCCTTGTTATTTTGGGCAGGGAGAGTCAGAATCTTGATGTGTAGATGATTATCAAAACTGCCATGGATAAGGGAGTATATTGGGAGACATACACTTGAGTCAAAAATAATTCTGAAATTTAAGATGATTGGAGCCCTATTTCCAAAGTCCATTCCCTTTCAAATCTGGCTGCAGGATCTATAGTTCATAATACTTTAACTTTCATTATTAGATGCTTTTAGGTTTGTATTAAGATTACTAGCATGTGTAGATATATACTGACAAGTACAATCTGGAATAGTTAATATAAAAATGGGTGCCCCAACAGGGTTTATTACAGCTTGGGGCCTCAGAGTTCAGAGCTCAATCCTGGTGTCCTCTATAAGGAGCCTCTGCATGTCCTCCCCATGGAATGTGAGGGTTTCCTCTAGATACTTTTGTTTCCTTCCACATTCCAAAGATGAACCAAGTAGTTAATTGGTCATTGTAAATCGTCCTGCCATTAGGTTAGGGTTAAATTGGGGTTGTTAGAGGTTGCTGGCGGTGTGGCTCGAACGGCCTATTCTGCGCAGCATCTCTAAATAAATAACTGTAATAAAGTTTTTAAAATGTGCCAAGATAAGAAATGCAACTAAAGCTCTGATAATCGTAAGTGTATGCAGAATTAGAATTAAAGCTGTCTTGATTTTATTCATTGGGACATTTACAGTGTCTATTTCCGAAATTACCGATATTGAATGGCTGGCTGCATACAAAGGTAAAACAACTAAGATTTACTTTCACTTCAACAAACAAAAGGAATTGGCAGTAAAAACACTTCCATTGAAAACACTAGAAAAAGACCCAACATTTGAGGCACAACAATAGTAAGGGGAGAAAGTAATTGCATTTCTATAAATGATTCCAGTGAAGGAAACTACACAGACATATTGAGCCAAATTTCTTACTTCTGCACTGAATTTTATTTTTCTTTAAACTGATTATACAATATTATAAGTGTAAGTTAGGCAAAGGCCATTTTTCTTGTCTTGACTATCTCAAAGATATTTTCATGTTATCATTAGGAGACCAGCTGAAGGAACGTGTTGCTTTTTATCGATTAGCCACAGTGTACTATTTGTACCAGCAGTACGAGATGGCTGAAAACTACTACCTAAAGGCATTGTCTCTGAGTTCTCATCTATTGCAATCTCCAGAGGAAGCAAAGTTTTATCTGAAAACTTATTTCAGATTGGGTGATATTACACTCCTCAAACTGAAGGTGAGAAAGCAATTCTCTATTTTTCAAGCTATTTAATGAGTTTGATATTCTCATAATAAGAACATGGAGCCAGTGTGGGTGAATGGATTGAGTACATTTGGCTGCAATAGGCAGCAAGGATGTGACGGGCTGAAAGGAATGTTCCTGTGCTCTATGACTAAGACTCTTATAATGTGTATCATGGTTGAATCAAAATAGAAGTCATCAAGTGTTGTCGTTGTTCTTAAGGAGTATCTATAGGTATGGTAGAAGATGTGATAAGCTCCCATAGCTACTCTTTTCATTTTCTTTGTTGGTTATGAAACATAACATTGTTATACTTGAGATTTTACCTTCCCACATAATGACTGGGAATCCCATTCTGTAAAAGGACTAGATGGGATCAAGTTTGTCAAATGTGTTCAGGAAAGTTTCCTTCATCAATACTTAGAAGTCCCAACAAGAGACCGTGCGATACTGGATCTGCTATTAGGGAATGAGACAGGGCAGGTGACAGAAGTTTATGTAGGAGAACTCTTTGCATCCAGTAACCACAATGCCATTAGTTACAAAGTAAGTATGCAAAAAGATAGGTCTGTTGAAATTCTAAATTGAAGAAAGGCCAATTTTGATGGTATCAGAAATGTTATGGCAAGTGTGGATTGGGACAGGCTACTTTCTGGCAAGGATGTATTTGGTATGCGGGAGGCTTTCAAGAATACCATTCGGAGAGTACAAAGCTTGTATGTGCCTGTCGGAATAAAAGTTAAACATAATAGGTGTAGAGAACCTTGGTTTTCAAAAGATATTGAGATCTTGGTTAAAAGAAAAGGTTGCAAAGCAGGTATAGGCAAGCAGGAACGAATGAGGTGCTTATGAAGTACAAGAAATACAAGAGAACGCATTAAGAAAGAAATCAGGAAAGCTTAAAAAAAAAGGCATGAAGTTGCTCAAGCAGCCAAGGTGAAGGAGAATTCTATGGGATTCTGCAGATATGTTAATAGCAAAAAGATTGCAAGGGACAGAAATGGTCCTCTGTAAGACCAGAATGGTAATCCATGTGTGGAGCTGAAACAAATGGGGGAGATCTTAAATGAATTCTTTGTATCTGTATTTACTCAGGAGATGGGCACAGGAGTCTATAGAAGTGAGGCAAAGTCACATCAACTTCATAGACCCTGTACAGATTACAGAGGAGGCGGTTTGTTATCTTGAAGCAAACTGGAGTTGGGGGGGGTGGGGCAGCAGAGAATAAATCCCAAGCACAAATAATCTGCAGATGCTGGGGTCAAAGCAACACTCACAACACGCTGGAGGAACTCAACAGTTCGGGCAGCATCCGTGGAAACGATGAGTCGACGTTTCGGGCTGGAACCCTTCCCTGATGAAGGGTTCCGGCCCAAAACGTCGACTCATCGTTTCCACGGATGCTGCCCGACCTGCTGAGCTCCTCCACCGTGTTGTGAGTGGGGAATAAATCCCAGGACCTGACAAGTTGTTCCCTTGGACCCCATGGGATGCAAGTGCAGAACTCGGTTGGGAGCTAGCAGAGATATTTACATCATCCTTAGTGACAGGGGTGGTACCAGAGGATTGGAGGAGATCCAGCATTGTTCAACTGTTTAAAAAAGGCTCTAAACATAAATCAAGAAATTATAGTCTGGTGAGTCTGATATCAGTTTTGGGAAAGTTATTAGAAGGTATTCCATGGGACTAGATGCAGCATATAAGCATTTAGATAGACATGGACTGTTTAAGGAGAGTCAGCATGCCTTCGTGTGTAGTAGTAGGTCACATCTAACCAATATTATAGTGTTTTTCGAGGAAGTTACCAGGAAAGTGGATGAAGGCAACACAGTGGATGTTATCTACATGGATTTTTGCAAAGCGTTTAATAGGTTCCACAAGGGAGGCTGGTTAAGAATGTTCAGTCGTTCAGCGTTCAAGATGAGATAGTAAATTGGATTAGACAGTGGTTTTGTGGGAGAAACCAGAGAGTGGTAGTAGAGGGTTGCCTCTCTGACTGGAGGCCTGTGTCTAGTGGTGTGATGCTGGGATCAGTGCTGGGGTCCATTGTTGTTAGTCATCGATATCAATGATATGGATGATAATGTGATTTATTGGATCAGCAAATTTGCGGATAACACCAAGATTGGGGGTGTAATGGACAGAGAGAAAGGCTATCATGGCTTGCATCAGCTGGAAAATGGACTGTAAAACAGCAAATGGAATTTTAGTACAGATGAGTGTGAGTTTTTGTGCTTCAGTAGGACTAACCGGAGTAGGCTTTACATAGTGAATGATATAATGCACTGAGGAATGTGGTAGAACAAAGATTTGGGAATATAGGTCTGTAATTCTTTGCAACTGGTGTCACAGGTAGATAGGTTTGTAAAGCAAACTTTTGGCACATTGGCCTTCATAAATCAAAGTATTGAGTACAGGAGGTGGGATGTACTGTTGAAGTTGTATAAGACATTGGTGAGGCCTAATTTTGAGTATTGTGTGCAGATTTGGTCACCTACCTACAGGAAGGATGTAAGCAAAGTTGAAAGAGCACAGAGAAAATTTACAAGTAAGTTGCCAGGTCTGGAGTACCTGAGTTATAAGCAAAGACTGAATAGGTTAGGTCTGTATTCTTTAGAACGTAGCAGATTGAAAGATTTGATAGAGGTATACAACATTGAGGGGTATGGATAGGGTAAATGCAAGCAGGCCTCCTCCACTGAGGCTGGATGGGACTACAACCAGAGGTCATGAGTTGAGGGTGAAAGGTGAAAAGTGTAAGGGGAACATGAGGGGAAACTTCTTCATGCATGGTTTTGAGAGTGCGGAATGAGCTGTCAGCACAAGTGGTACACACAAGCTTGATTTCAATGCTCAAGAGGAGTTTGGATAGGTACATGGATAGTAGAGGCATGGCGGGCTATGGTCATGGTGAAGTTTGATGGAAGTAGGCAGGTTAAATGGTTTTGGCTTGGACTAGATGGGCTGAAGGGCCTGTTTCTGTGCTGTATTCTCTGAGTAGCATGGTTTAAGGATATATAGAGCTGCATCACATGGAAAGAGAAACTTTGTCCCAGCTTGTCCATGTTGATCAAAGTGGTGGCATTTGGCCAATGTCCCTCTTAACCCTTTCCATCCGTAAACCTGTCTAAATGGCTTTTTTAATGTTGTAATTGTACCTGCTGCCACCACCTCTACTGGCAGATCATTCCCAAAAGCTCACAAACATTTTTGGAAAAATTTACCCCTTAGGCCAGCATTAATTTTTCTCCTTTCATCTTAAACTTACACTTTCAAGTTTTAGTCTCCCAACCCTGGGGAAAAACTTTGAACTTCTTATCTTTGATCTTTATAATTTTATAAATCCTTATGTAATGCTCAGGTCTATCGGCTCGTGTTTATCAAGGGGAAACCCTGCCTGCCTGCCAAACCGTGTCTCACGGTTGTGTCGTTGCTGTATAATGCCACCTGGTACAAACTCACACATCAAATACCAGACAGCACACAATGTACGATTTACAGGTTACACTTTATAAATCTTACTGGAACTATGTAATTAACAGAGGTACAATATAAAAGGGAAAGTAAAAGGTGCCAGACTTATCAGAGTTCAACCACTTCTTGCACAACAGTTGGAGATCAATAAACGGGGTCCTCTTTCCACCATGCGATCTCCTCCAACCCCCTCGACTTGCTGCTCGGGACCAACCATGGCGCATCCAGCACGTCCTTCCTCTTCGGGTCTCCTCTCGAAAGCCCCCAAACCACACGGTTCCCAGCTATATGAGACAGAATATTACCCACAAAAAGAGTAACATAGACACTCATTGTTTCGTCCCTTCTCTTATCAATAATATAACCCAAAGGAAGAGGGGGGGGAGAGAGAGAGAGAGAGAGAGAGAGAGAGAGAGAGAGAGAGAGAACGAGAACACAAGAACTTCTTACATCGCAGTTATTATTACAGAAAGGGCATTTTCATTATAACATAACAAAGAAACCATTTTTTTAGCTTTAGCAGTAACATAAAAGAAGAAACCCCTGACACTTATAAGGTCACTCCTAAGCCACCTCCACTTCAGCGAAAACAAATGCAGACGATCCTCATAACTCAAGCTCTCCAGTCTTGGCAACATCCCCGTAAATCTTTCCTGCACCCTCTCTAGCCTAATTTGATCCTTGCTATAGTATAGTGACCAAATGGCCCACAATATTCCAGGTGCAGTCTCCCCAACCTCTGGTATAGATGTATCAAAATCCCTACTCTTGTACTAGGACCCCCATCCAATGTAAGCAAGTGTGCTGTACACCACCTTCATCAGCTTGTCTCCCAGCATTGCCACTTTCCTGGAACTATGTACTTTCCCTAGGTACCTCTGATCCACCACACTCCTCAAGGCACCATCACTTACTGTGCTAGTCCTGGCTTAACTTTCCAACATCCATCTCTTTCCACACTACGATTTATTGCCCACTTTCCCAGTGGATCTAGATCCTGTTGCAATCTTACACCAAACTTCTTCACTGACAACCAAACCATTAAGTTTTGCAGGTAGACTATTGGTTCTGATCCAAATCAGATTTAACCAGTCCCTTTTACATGGGTTACCTCTGTGCCAGAAGAGTACACAGTGGCCCAAAAATCTGAATCTTACCATTCTCCTCCACCTTCTCACCCATGTATTCATCTACCCTATCCTACCTTCATTTGCACCTGGCAATGGGAGAAATCCTGAGATTACCACCCTTTAGATCCTGCCGTAACCTTCTGCCGTTAGTAATAAAAGATGGTGCCGGTAACTTGCTCTCCCGAGCAAACTGCCCTCTCCACTATCCTATACCCGAGAAACCCTTCTAAACCTCCAATCTAGCAAGATCAAGATCAGCAACACCTTGGCGAAGCTACTGACTCAGCTGGAGACCACTGCGCCGGAATTGCTTCTTAAACTCCTGACCGCACCTGGACCCAACCAGCAAGACCCACCACGTTCCCGGAGACCCGCGGTCTGCTACCGTGCCGGAGTGCTTGGAGATACGGCCCATTCTGACCAGCACCTCTCTGGAGCAGCCAACCACACAGAAGTGACGGCGAATTCCTCAAGGTGCCCCAGACGCTTCCCCGGAGCAACCACCGTAAAGCCCCGTTGGTGGCCATCCATAGCTGCCGGAAGTGAGGCCTCTGCCGCCGACCTCATAAATCGAGCCCGAGGCTCGGCTGGAGCGGAGGCCTCCGCAACCGTGACTCAGTTTAAGGACTTGTTTCAGCCAGGAGCCCGGCCATCCGGGATTAAGTGTCGGCTTCGGGGCCCGACCCAATCGACAGCCCGGGCCCCCAGCAGCAGGAAGTGGCAGTGGAGCCTCCCCCATTACTCGGCCCGACCCGGAGTGTCCGACGACCCGACCTGCTGATCGATCCCCGCGTGACGCGTCCACCTACCTCAAAGAACTGACAACAACACTCTGCATCGATGGAAACCTGGAAAGATGCACTATTTACCAAGGAAGGATGGGAAAAGAGCTGGGCTGCTGGTCAGATTGAAGCTGAGGGGCTTCAGGGTCCCTATGCCCACCATCCTACTAGCTAATGTGCAAGCCATAGAGAACAAGGTGGATGATCTTAAAGGGAGACTCACCTACTGCAGGGAGATGAAGAATTGCTGTGTATTCTGTTTCACTGAGACCTGGCTCTCCCCTACCACCCCCGACTATGCCATCCAACCGGAGGGATTTTCGATCCATCCGATGGACCGCATGGCGTCTTTGGGCAAGACAAGGGGAGGTGGTTTCTGCCTACTGATCAACACTGCGTGGTGCTCGGACACAGTGGCACACACAAGCTCCTACAGCCCAGACCTGGAACACCTGTCGGTGAAGTGACATCCCTACTATCTGCCACGGAAATTCACCTCGGTCATACTGAAAGCGGTCTACATTCCTCCCCAGGCGGACATGGAGTGTGCTCTGAACATACTGTATGCCAACATCAGTGAACTTGAGACCAGGTATCCGGAGGCTTTGCTCTTTACAGCCGGGGACTTTAACCAGGCCAACCTCAGAAAGGCGCTGCCAGAGTTATACCAACATGTCTCCTGCCCCAGTAGAGGCCCGAATATACTTGACCACTGCTACACAGCAGTCAAGGATGCCTACAGTTCCATCCCACGACCTCACTTCGGAAAATTGGACCATCAGGTCATACTCCTCCTCCTGGCTTACAAACAGAAACTGAAGCGGGAGGTCACAGTGTCAAAAGTAGTGTTGCGTTGGATGGAGGAAACGGATGAGGTCCTCCGTGACTGCTTTGAATCAGTGGACTGTTTAATTTTCAAGTTCTTGGCAGCTAACCTCGATGAGTATGCCTCAGCTGTCATGGACTTTATTTGGAAATGCACGGAGGACTGTGTGTCTCGCAAGACAATCCGGGTATTCCCTAACCGGAGACCTTGGATGAGTTATGAGGTCAAGTGCCTTTTAAAAGGCTAGAGCTGTGGCTTTTAGGTCCGGGGATACCAGTCGCTACACGGAATCCAGGCGTGAACTCTGGAAAGCCATTAAGGGCGCCAAGGCCCAGGCTAACCAGAAGGATGTCAGTAGACTATGGCAGGGTCTAAGTGAGATCACTGGGCACAAAGAAAAGGCTGGGAATATCAATAACTGTGGCGCTTCTCTTCCTGACGAACTTAACGTATTCGACGCAAGATTCAAACAGAAGAGGAGCGTCCCGCTCCCTCCGGATGAACTGGACCTGGTGGCATCGAGATTCATTGTCACTGAGGAGGACGTTAGAAGGGCCTTCCTGAAGATAAATCCAAGGAAGGCAACGGGCCCAGATGGCGTCCCAGGACAGGTTCTCGGGGTCTGTGCAAGCGAGCTAGCTGGAGTGTTTGCTGACATCTTCAACTGTTCCTTGCTTCAGTCTAAGATCCCCTTGTGTTTCAAGAAGGCAACAGTAATCCCAGTGCCGAAGAAGAGCAAGGTGGCATGCCTGAATGACTATCGACTTGTGGCTCCGACATCAATTGCTATGAAGTGCTTCAAGAGATTGGTTATGGCACACGTCAACCACAGCCTACCGGTCAACCTCGACGCTTTGCAATGCGCCTACTGGAGCAATGGGTCAACGGCAGATGCCATCTCTCTGGCCCTACATTCCTCCTTAGAACACCTGGAGAATAAAGATGCATACGTAAGGCTCCTTTTCATTGACTACAGCTCTGCCTTTAATACCATCATTCCAAATAAACTGATTCCTAAGCTCTGGAACTTAGCACTCAGATCTGCAGCTGGATCTTAAACTTCCTCACAGATAGGACCCAGTCTGTAAAAATAGGGGACAAGCTCTCCCCTACAATCACTCTGAGCACCAGTGCCCCACAAGGCTGTGTACTCAGCCCCCTGCTGTACTCACTTTACACCCATGATTGTTAGTCAAGTTTCCATCAAACTCAATATATAAGTTTGCTGATGACACAACAATTGTAGGCCATGTCTCGGGTAATGATGAGTTTGAGTACAGAGAGGAAATTAAGAACCTGGTGGCATGGTGTGAAGACAATAACCTATCCCTCAACGTCAGCAAGACGAAGGAATTGGTTGTTGACTTCAGAAGGAGTAGCGGACCGCACGACCCAATTTACATCGGTGGTGCGCAAGTGGAACAGGTCAAAAGCTTTAAGTTCCTCGGGGTCAATATCACAAATGACCTGACTTGATCCAACGAAGCAGAGTTCACTGCCAAGAAGGCCCACCAGCGCCTTTACTTCCTGTGAAAACTAAAGAAATTTGGCCTGTCCCCTAAAACCTTCACTAATTTTTATAGATGCACCGTAGAAAGCATTCTTCTAGGGTGCATTACAACCTGGTATGGAAATTGTCCTGTCCAAGCACATCACACAAACCAATCTTCCATCCTTGGACTCAC
Organism: Mobula hypostoma; assembly: GCF_963921235.1. Lineage (NCBI taxonomy): Eukaryota > Metazoa > Chordata > Chondrichthyes > Myliobatiformes > Myliobatidae > Mobula > Mobula hypostoma. The sequence continues at coordinate 62,246,208 of NC_086103.1, read as the reverse complement.
TTTACACCGCACGCTGTCGGAGCAATGCTGCCAGGATAATCAAGGACACGACCCACCCAGCCAACCCAATTTTCGACCCTCCTCCCTCCGGGAGAAGGCTCAGGAGCTTGAAGACTCATACGGCCAGATTTGGGACAGTTTCTTTCCAACTGTGATAAGACTGCTGAACAGATCCTGACCCGGATCTGGGCCGTACCCTCCAAATATCCAGACCTGCCTCTCGGTTTTTTTGCACTACCTCGCTTTCCATTTTTCTTTTTTCTATTTATGATTTATAATTTAAATTTTTATATTTACTAATTTTTACTGTTTTTAATATTTAATATTTGTAATCCAGGGAGTGGGAAGCGCAGACTCAAATATCGTTGTGATGATTGTATGTTCTAGTATCAATTGTTTGGCGAAAATAAAGTATAAAGTATTCCCTACACCTATATTCGCAAATAGAGACTTCATTCCCATTCCCTCTTATATTGCTTGTACCAATTTAGAGAACCACTTCTAGTTTCCCATCCTCCTCCCTGAGAACATTTTTACAACAGTTTGGAGATATTCTTTCGTCCCGTGTGCCAGGAGGCATCAGACCAGCCTGGAGTCTTGCTTGTGGCCATAGAATCTCCTAACTCCTTTTTGTCTTTCTAATTGCTATCCCTATCACTATAGTTCTTTTTGACTCACCTCTCCTATGTTGTGTAGAGCCAGTTATTGTATCACAGACCTGGCTGCTGCTTCTCCCCTCTGAAAGGTCACCCTCCAATAATATCAAAAACAATATACTTGTTACGGAAGGAAATGCTGAACCTCGGTTCACCGGCTCCACTGAACTTACTGGGTACGAAGCTCTCAGCATCAAGGATTAACCAACTGCAGCAGAACTAGCTTCTCACACGTATAATCACCAGAGACTCCAGATGTTTTCCAATTCTCCCATTTTCAATAGCATCCAACTGCCCCTCAGAAAATGAAAATGCCATGAATGTGTGTGCTTTATTATAATTGTTATCTCATTCATAATCAGAAAGTATAGCTGTTATTACAACAAAAAAGGCAGAATTCCCCTGTTTCATCAAATGCTCAAAAGAAAGGAAATTAATACAACATAAATTTGTAAAATGAAATAAGAGTATAAAACTAGCGAAGAGTTCCAAATCTAGTCACAGGTTGATAGTATAGAAAGAGTGGTTATACGTAAGTTGCTGTGCTTATCTTTATAATGAAATGTTTATAGGAATGATAAAGGTTGACAAGTTTAGTATAATTGATGCATTTGAGCTTCCAAATTTAATTTTTGATGAAGTCTGGCACAGTAAGCCTATTTCAAAGAGTCAACCAAAATGAAAAGGCTTCATAATTGCAAGGATGACAAAACTGACTAAAAGGGCACCATCAGCTATTGAAGTATGGAATGAGGAGCTAGTGAAAAATTGACCATTTTACATTCCTCATACCACTTAGCTCACCTGAGTAAGTTGAATGGCATTTGGACATTACTGGTGAGCAGTGATCTATCAAATTTACTGAAGTTGAACAAACATTAAAAGATACTAATAAGTACTGGTCTGACACGATAAAATAGTGATCACTCTGGTGTATATTTAATCTTTGAAGTAATAATGGTAAATTGCAGAGTGTTTAATGTTTGCTTTATTTACTGCTCCAAACTAAAATCCATTTTATTTTTCTTTAGGATCCACATGATGCTGCTGGCTATTTCCAAATGGCTTTTGCTGCAGCTATCGAACTAGGAAGTAATGAAGATTTGTTTAATATTTGCACTAAGCTTGCCAACATTTACAAGAACTACATTGTAAATGAAGATCTCTGTTCTCAATTTGTTGAGAAAGCAAATGCCCTCAGCAATAAGCTACACAAAACCAAACAGAGCTCGTCATAAAACTAATGTGAAATTATTTAAAATGTAAACCAAACTCTCATGACATGTACACTATCTCCTAAGCGTTTGAAAGTACCTTCCTAATGTAACATACTCAGGTACACTTACCTTTCTTATGTGTCCAAGAATAGAAGCAATGACTGAACAAAGGGAAGTCACAACGTCAAAATGAATGATTGAGGTGATGAAATAAGTCAGTATTTGGTAAACAGAGATGCTATTTGGATTCTAAGGGATTGTGGATTAAGGAGAGGGTGGATTGACATTCACAGTAGTGAAGATTTCAGTTTTGAGTTTCTGGTGAATATGATGATCTGCTCATATTGGCTTTCATTTGGTTACCATACTGAATAAAATAGAAATCTGTTAGCAACCAAACTTGTATTGCCAAAGTTTGCAACAATTATAAAATTGAGTATAAAATTGTTTTTGAATACTTAGCCTATTAGACAACTGAAATAGAGCAGCGTAATCTGTTGTATTTAAAGCTGGAACAACTTTAATTATGTTGTTGAGCCTGATATCTTTAATTCACTCATGTTTTATATGTATATAAGTTACAATGAATATTATGGTTCTTAGTGTAAATGTACAATTTCAAAATTCCAAATGAAGTAAAAATGGTGAATAGCCCTAAAGTGAAAGCTACTGGTATTACAGTATTTTTATAATGCATGTGAATTTAACAGCTTCCTTAAATAAAAAATACTTTGTGTAACATTCTATTAAATCACAAACTGTAAAAATTTGCTATTCTTAAAGCATGTGCAACAGAATTGAGCTAACAGCCCCCGTACCTCATTCCTGGCAAGGTGCTATATTTTATTTGCTTTTTACTTTCTGCTTTTCTGTCCAGAAATAAATCTTAAATGACTGCTTTCAGATTTTTTTATAAATTGAACTGTAGTAACATCTCTTTACCTGCATTTTGTGGTATGTACTGAACATTCAAAGTATTCCCTAAAAGAGGTGATTAGCTTTAAGTATCTCACTTTTTGTATACTATTTAAAACATAAGTTGAGTTGACAAAATAATGATCTTATTCAGAATGCACTGCATTAAAGTATTTAGTTTGTATTAATAATGAACAAGTATAATTATGGAGCCTGAAATTCCCTTGAACTAAAAACATAAGCATTAATTATTTGGTTAACAATTATGTTCTCAAAACTTAGAATGATTTGAATATAATTACATATCAGTAAATCATATTCTTTTGTTTCCTGTCATTTCTGTAGAACATCCAGGGGTCAAAGGCTTCCACTATATTGGGCATTATGCTCCATTATAAATGGCAGGACAGCTGTAAGCAAAGGTGTCAGATGTCAAAAATGCAGTTTTTCCACAATAAACTTTGACAGCCAATAAAATAGATTTTGATGTGCTAACACTTTAACAGACATCTTGATCTGCTACTCATCTTGCTCAGTAACCCACTCTTGTACCATTAAAAATGCACGTAAGCACTCATCAGTGTCATATTATCTTTGCAATTTGAGTGGATATGATGGAAGTACAACTGGCAGGGATGAAAATGATGAAAGTGATTTATGTAGTATTTTATATTGTTTGAGTAGGATTGGAGAGATGATTTGAATGTATCTTAGTCCAATAGCAATGTGAAGGTATTTTTATATTAAAAGATTTTATGTAACAAATTGAAAAGTTCTGTTCGTATTTTTGTAATATAAAATAGGCTAAACATTGGAGTATTTTAATTGAAAGCACTTAACCTAGTGGAATACAATGTTAGTATATTTCTGTAATGCTCGACACAGTTTAAAATATTTAGTGTAAATTAATAAAATGAATAATATTCTAAGAATTTGTGGACTTCATTTTGTCTAGCATTTTCAAGAAATGCTTAATTTACTCCTGCAGAGGCAACCATTTCAGAACAACACAAGCGAGCCACTCGGGCTACTCAGCAAGACAGGTAACTGGGCTGAGTTGTGGTGAGACAGAAGCAAAGAAAAGGTGTGCATGCCCAAAATTTTGTTCACCATCTGAATAACTCAAATTCACACATCTATCCTTTGCTATTAAGTTAGAATCTCTCTCCAGTGTCAAAGTCTGCAGTGTAACACTTAACACACAGTTAACATCATTGGGTTTTTGAGGATGACTGTAAAGCTCTGCAAATTTGTCTTGCCGGTGTTGTAACTTAGTCAAATAATGTGTAAGGCAGCCATCTATTCTGGTTGTAAATATCCTACTAAATCTATCCCGAGGATTTTATGAATGATTCCTGATTCTTATCAAGGAATTCCATTTTTTTTTTACCTAGTATAGGTTTTGTTCTTAAGTTCTACATTGTAAATTATGTTTTGGCTATTAATTCTTTAGAACTGTGACTGGAGCAAAGACTGGATTGTTATGTAACAGCAATGCTATGTGCCAGACTGCTCCAACTGACCTGCTGCTCTATGCACTATTCTTGTGGTTGCACCTGGCTTCTGTGTGTCCGTTGCAGCAATCTATCACCAAGACTGGAGGCTGCAAAGTGAATGGGGTCATGAGGGCCAACTAAGTCTTCAGGCTTCTCTCAAAGGCTCTGATAATTGAAACACAAAATATTTGAATGGATTTAAGTTTGAAAAAAACCTAAAAATAGCCTAAAATACTACAGATTAATTAAATAATAAAGAAAATAAAATAGAACAATCATCTACATGCAATTGTATTTCAACCAAGGTCAGTGACTTCATTCAAATAAACTTACTTAAATGACTGGTCTAGTGGTAATGCAGTAAGTCTGATTAGTTACCATGCAACCTCTAGCGTATTTCATTGCATTGGCATTTTGCTTGGGAGGTCAAAGATTTTGATCTAATTACATTCAAGGATTAATGATTTATCTGGAACACTACATCATATGTAATTTGCAGGTCTGTCTGTTTCTCTTCAAGAGGGCCACAACCTTGCTATGATCTGGAGATTTGCATGACTCAATGACCCAGTGAGTTATATTGGCTGGGGTCAGAGGTTTATTCTTTGGCTCTTGGTAGGGTCACCCCTGCTGAACAGGTCAAAGGGTAGAAGCCTGACTAAGAGTGGTCCACCAGTCCTCAAGGTTCAGAGCTTCAGCTCAGTGCTAACAAACCAGACTGGTAAACCAAAATTGTTACAGAAACAGCAGTGTAGAATTCCCCATCTGAGTATGATGGTATTCCTGAGTCTCCATTCAGGACATGCATGACTGGCAGTAGTGAAAACCAAGAGGGTGCTACTGACATGATGAAGGAAGCTCTCAACACCACCAGAGATGGAAGACCTTCATTGCTGCCGTAAATGCCAGTGGCATAACAGGCATTAAGTTGTCCGTTTCTGCACTCTTGTTGTCTTTGACCTTCCATGTATATGTCATTTATTTGGCACGTGCTATGGTCACTCTTAATTCTCCTCAGATATAAATCTCTCTCTCTACGGTTGACTTTATGCGGAATGAGATCTAGAATCAAGTGATCCTGGCAGAGTTTAGCCTGAACACATAGTCTGTTATTGGTATGCGTCCCTTCATAGCAGTATCAAAAGTCTCTCCTCTTACTTATAATTATGTACATCCTGTACCTAATAAAGTGGCCACTTGAACATGTTCAAAAATCATATATTTGTATTACTGTCACGTTTTGGTTGGTTTGAACCAGTCTGGCCATACTCCTCTGACCTCTCTCATTAACAATGTGTTTTCATCCACAGAATTGTTGTTCACTGGGTGTAATTTTTGTTTTTTTGGTACCACTCTTTCTAAACTCTAGAGACTACTGTGCGTGAAAATCCCAGCAGATCAGAATTTTCAGAGATACTCAAACCACACTGTCTGGCACCAACAATCATTCCATGGCCAAAGTCACTCAGATAAAATTTCTTCTCCATTCTGGTATTTGGTCTGGACAGCAACTGAGCCTCTTGACCAGGTTTTCATGCTTTTATGCATTGAGTTAGGGACTGATGAAGGGTCTCGGCCCAAAACGTCGACTGTACTTCTTCCTATAGATGCTGCCTGGCCTGCTGCGTTCCACCAGCATTTTGTGTGTGCTCCTTGCTATTTACATTATATATTGTACTTGTTGCATTCGCAATGCACTACAGTAGATTTGTCAAACACAATTTCCCTTCCTGAAATCCTTGATAGTGTTGTTTAATCCACATGACATTTTCTTAAAGCCTTGTTACCTCAGCCTTTATAATTTTCTTAATCTCACCAATGAGATTAGTCTAACCGAAGTATAGTTTCCTGATCGTCTCTCCTTTAACTAGTGGTGCTACATTTGGCACCCTCTGAACTGTGAGACTTCTTCCATAATCTATAGACTTCTGGAAAACAATAATTAATGCATTCACTACTAACAGACTACCTCTGTTAGTATTCCGCATTGTAAATCAACAGACAGTGGGAATCTATCAGCTATCAGTGCTATTGTTTTCACTGACACTTCTAGATTAATACTTTAACTACTTTTAACCTTTAGTTTCCTGCACAGATTTCTGCACAGATGTTTGTCCTTAATGAAGGAAAAAGCAAAATAATCATTTAATTGTTTTTTTATTTCCCTCTTTACTATGATCAGTTCCTCTTATTAATTGTAGATATGAGTGGAGAAATGGCAGATAGAGTTTAACCTGACCAAGTGTTGCACCTTGGTGGGTCAAATGTAAAGTGATGTTACACTGTTAAGGATAGGATCTTGGGTTCCAAGTGTTCACTTCTCCCTGACAGTGGCTACAACAGGTTGATAGGGTGGTTAAGAAGGCATATGGCATGCTTGCCTTTGTTAGTTGAGGCATTGTGTTCAAAGTCAGGAAATTATATTGCAGCTTTATAAAACCCTAGGTAGGGTGCATCTGAAATATTGTATACAGTCCTGGTTGCCCGATTATAGGAAGGATGTCAAGGCTTCAGAGAGGATGCTGCCTGGATTAGAGGGAATGTGTTATATCGAGAGGGTGAACAAACCTGGGTTGTTTTCTCTGGAGCAGAGGGGGTTAAGTGGCGATCTGATAGAGGTTTATGTGATTATGAAAGGAATAGATAGAGTAGACTGTATCTTTTTCCCACAGGCTTGAAATGTTTAATACCAGAGAGCAGGCGTTTAAATTGAGAGGGGGTAATTTTAAAGGAGACGTGAGAGGCATGTTTTTTACACAGTGGCGGGTTCCTGGAATGCACTGCCTGGGTGGGGTGCTGGAAGAGGCAATGGTGGTTAGGGACTTTTAAGTGATGTTTAGATAGGTACATGAATGTGAGGAAAATGGAAGGTTATGGACATTGTGTAAGCATAAAGGTTTAGTTTAGTTGGCCATTTAATTACTAAGTTTTATTTTGTTCAGCACAACACTGTGGGCTGAAGGGCCTGTTCCTGTGCTGTACTGCCCGACAGGTATGTTCTATGTACACTTCCGTACATATTTTAAATGCTTTTACAATTTAAAGTTATGTTCCTTTCATGTTCACTTGACTTTTTTTCTCCCTTAATGAATTTCTTTATCCTTTACTGAAATGTTAGGATATTTTGGCTCAAGGTGCAGTTAGCACTAGAGCACATTTTCAGCATCAAAACTGATGTAGTCCCACAGATTTGGCTGCATCTAAGGAGATAGTATTTGCTTTTTGTTTTGGCATGTGAAGTGAATCAAAGTGGCTAAGGGGAAAATGGAAGAGCAGGCTGAGATCAATTATCCACTAGGAATTTCCGGTTAAAAAGAAGTTCAGCTTCTTCATCCTTGCTTTTCGGGTTCATGTGCTTGGCTTCATTGTCATTGAGGATGGGAGTGTTTCTGGAACATTTCTCTTTCTATTGCTGGCTTCATTGACCATCACCATTTGAGAGTGAGTATGGCAGGAGTGCATAACTCTGACATTATCCGTTGAATCAGAATCAGAACAGGTTTCATATCACTGGCTTGTGTCGTGAAAATTGTTAACTTTATGTCAGCAGGACAATGAAATACATCATAAATAAATATAGATAAAAATGAATTACGTTAAGCATATATATTCCTATTAAATAGTTAAAAATAAGTAGTGCAAGCAAAAATGGAAATAAAAAGTAGTGAGGTAGTGTTCATGGGTTCAATGTTCACTTAGAAATTGGATGGCAGAGGGGAAGAAGTTGTTCCTGAATCTCTTGAGTGTGTGCCTTCAGGCTTCTGTACCTCCTTCCTGAGGGTAATAATGAGAAGAGGGCATGCCCTACGTGATAGGGGTTCTTAATGATAGATACTGCCTTCCTAAGGCACCACTCCATGAAGGTATCTTGGATACTACGGTGGGAGGAGAAGATGGCGGCGCGATGCAGCACGTGCAGCTCTCCGGTGAAATGACATCGTATTTGTAAATAGGACGCTGTGCACAATTCTGATTTGATGGAGACAGACGTGAGAAGCACAGAGGAACATCTGGAGAAATTTCTGAAATGCCCGGTTCGCTACCGCTGCAACTGTGAGATCGAGAATCTCTGGAGGGAAGGCCCCAAAATCCCCGGCTTTGCCTGCTGCTGGCAACCGAGGCTGGGGTCAAAGCGTTCGGCAGAGATGATGCTCGGTACTCAGTGTTGGAGAGCTGGTCGGAGCTCGAAGTTTTCGGACGACTCAGAGTCGGACTGTGGTCGGGCATGGCAGGGAGAGTTTTCTTCCTTCTCCCGTCTGCGTGAGATGTGGGACTTTCGAGAGACTTTGAAATTTTTTACTGTGCCCATGGCCTGTTCTTCATTAAGTTATGGTATTGTTGCACTGTTGTAATTATATGTTATAATTATGTGGTTTTTGTTGGTTTTTCAGTCTTGGTCTGCCCTGTGTTTCTGTGATATCACACCGGAAGAATATTGTATCATTTCTTAATGCATGCATTACTAAATGACAATAAAAGAGGACTGCGTGTCCTCATAATCTAATGATGGAGCTGATGAATTTTATAAGTTCCTGCAACTTACTTCGATCATGTGCAGTAAACTCCCCCCTCCCCACCTGCAAACCAGATGATGATGCAGCCGGTTAGAATGCTCTCCACGGTACATTTACAGAAGTTTTCAAGTGTTTTAGTTGACAAACCAAATCTCCTCAAACTCCAAATGAAATATAGCCACTGTCTTGCCTTTTTTTATAGCTGCAACAGTATGTTTTGTGCTGCATCAATACTGAGTGTAGGATTGTATTGTCCCATCACGTGTCTTTTCACTTTTTAGTATGCATGTGGTTCTATCTTGTAAAATCAACAGTTTCCTGCCTCATTTTTGGGGTTATCTGGTTCTGTCACATATACACTTTATTTTGCTCGCTCAACTGGGCAGGTCTTCTGACTCAGTGATAATGGTGAAGTGATAAACATGCTAGATCAAAGAATTACAACTTATGCTAGAATAAAATTTTTCTGCTGATGATTGTTATAGCATCACATGTGTACTAGTTTTCATCTGCTAAATCGATTATAAAATCATTAGGAACTACATAGTTGTAATGTTATGGAACAGGGTGAAGGTCAGATTCAGTGTTAGAATAGGACTCCACTCTGTAAGGACACTAATAGGTTTTACTATTGTATTGGTAGTCTCACCACCCTGTTCCTTGGGGCCCAAATCAACTCATCCAATTATGGTGCTGCTAAGCCATGCCTGGGTTGTTCAACATGGAGAAGTACTGCTAATGCATTAGCTGAGAGGAGGCAGGTGTTAATTGATATATTTATCAAGTACACTTCACAGAAAAACAATTTCCTGTGTGGGCTTGAAATACTTCACTTACCTCAGTTGCTAGAAATATGGCACAGCCATTTGAGTGATTCATTTTAAATATAAATAAAAAGATAATTAATAGCAGATTACAAGCAACAATATAATATGTCAAAGAACAACTGAACAACTTCCTAATGTATGCCTAGGACATAATTGTTTTCATTTCGGTGACTGTCTACTCTGAATTACCCTCTGTTAAAAGGGAAGTTGAGCATGTTGGTGGGTCAGGAGTTGTATATAAGCAGACTAAGTACGGATGCAGATTTCCACTTTGAATGGGCATTTATGATCCAGAGGGGATGTCCAAATATCAGGAAAAGGAATATACCTCTTTCCATCCTGTTACTTGTAAACACCATCCCCTTCTCTCAAATCTTCCGTATCCGCTCTATCTGCTCTCAGGATGAGGCTTTTCATTCCAGAGTGAAGGAGGTGAACCCCTTTTTCAAAAAAAAGGGCTTCCCTTCCTCCAGCATCAACGCTGCCCTCAACTGCATCTCTTCCATTTCACTCACATCTGCTCTCACCCTATTTTTTTGCTACCCTATCAGGGTTAGGGTTCCTCTGGTCCTCACCTACCACTCCACCAGCCTTCGAGTCCAGCACATAATTTTCCGGAACTTCCCCCATCTCCAACAGGATCCCACCGCCAAGCACATTCCCCTCCCCCATCTCTGCTTTCAGAAGTGATCGCTCCCTATGCGACTCCCTTGTCCATCCATCCCTCCCCACTGGTCTCCCTCCTGGCACTTATCCTTGCAAGCAGAACAAGTGCTACACCTCCCCCTGCACCTCCTCCCTCACAACCATTCGAGGCTCCAAACAGTCTTTCCAGGTGAGGCAACACTTCACCTGTGAGTCTGTTGGGGTCATCTACTGTAACCGATGCTCCCAGTGCGGCCTCCTATATAGTGGTGAGACCCAATGTAGATTGAGAGACTGCTCCACCAAGCTTCTATGCTCCGTCCACCAGAAGAAGAGGGATCTCCCAGTGGCCACCCATTTTAGTTCTTCTTCACGTTCTAATATGTCAATCCATGGCCTCCTCTACTGTCGTAATGAGGCCACACTCTGGTTGGAGGAACAACTCCTTATATTCCATCTGGGTAGTCTCCAACCTGAAGGCATGAACATCGATTTCTCAAACTTCCAGTAATGCGCCCTCCCTTTTTCCTTCTCTCACCTTATCTCCTTGCCTGCCCATCACCTCCATCTGGTGCTCCTCCCCATTCTCTTGCTTCCATGGTCTTCTGTCTTCTCCTGTTAGATTTTCACTTCTTCAGCCCTGTATCTCTTTCACCAATTAACTTCCCAGCTCTTTACTTCATCCCTCCCACCCCTGGGTTCACCCATCACCTTGTGTTTCTCTCTTCCCACCCCTCACTTTTAAATCTACTTTTCATCATTTTTTCTTCAGTCCTTCTAAAGGGTCTCAGCCCGAAACTTCAAATGTACTTTTTTTTCCATAAATGCTGCCTGGCCTGCTGAGTTCCTTCAGCATTTTGTGTGTGTTGCTCGGATTTCCAGCATCTGTAGATTTTCTCTTGTTTGTGAAAAGAACAGATGATGCCTTCAAAAGAAAGATTTTTAAAAAATGTCCTTTATTATGTATTTTATTTATTCATTAAATAAAATGAAACATTTTGAAGTGGCATAATGTACCATCAAAATTCAGTATCCTTCTTAATTATTACTTGAGAAAAATTATTTTAAATTTTTAAACCCATTTAAATTGTTTTAAGTATGCTTCCATGTCGGACACTTAAAAATAGTGAATGATACCATCAGCAGCATGACCTGTCAAATGCAGTCAGGGGTACACGGGGTATGTGCTTTAAGTTCTGCCACCTGAGGTCTAGACATTACTTGCAGCTGTCTTGTTCTTGTTTAATAACTTAGTGGAGTTAAGGACATGGGAGTAACAAAAGGGCACAAATGTGGGCAGTGGTAAACCAAGCCAATCTCGTCTTTTAAGCATAATTCATTGTGTTTCAGCAAATTGAAGAGGGCAATTCTACACAGTCAGTACTATGTGTACAGTATTAGAAATAATTATATTTTTTAAATTTTGAATCCTACATACAGTATATAAAAAAAACTGCACAAAATGTATCCCTTTCCTTGAAAGCAAGGAGATAATGCTGAGACTTTATAAGACACTAGTCTGGCCAGACTTGGAGTATTGTTAACAGTTTTGGTCTTCATATCTCAGAAAGGATGTATTGTCATTGGAGAGAGTTCAGAGGAGGGTCATAAGGATGACTCTGGGAATGAAGGGGTTAACATATGGGGAGCGGTTTGCAGCTTTGGGCCTGTACTCACTGGTATTTAGAAGAACGTGGGGAGATCTCGTTGAAACCTCCTGAATGTTGAAAGAACTAGATAGGGTGGAGAGGATGTTTCCTATGGTAGAGCTATCCAGAACTAACGGACACAGCTTCACTATTTAGGGGCAACCTTTTAGACCGAAGGTAAGGAGAAAGTTTTTTTAGCCAGAGAGTGGTGCATCTGTGGAATGCTCTGCCACAGGCTGCAGTGGAGGTCAAGTCCGTGGGTTTGTTTAAGGTGGAAGTTGATAGTTTCCTGATCGGTCAAGGCATCAAAGTATATGATAAGAAGGCAAGTGTATGGGGTTGAGTGGGATCCAGGATCAGCCATGATGGAATGGCAGAGCAGACTTGAAAGGTTAAATGTCTTATGATCCTATGGTCTTACTTTTATTAAAATATAAGGAATACACCATGTTTTAGACCATGACCATAAGACATTGCAACAGAATTAGGCCCTTCAGCCCATCGAGTCTTCTCCATCATTTGATCATGGCTGATCCATTTCCCTCTCAATCCATTCTCCTGCCTTCTCCTCGTAACCTTTCATGGCTTGACTTATCAAAAATCTATCAATCTTCACTTTAATTACATACTGAAACTTAGCGGGGGGGAGTGACCACCTTCCTCAGTTCCTATCTTCTCAGTTTCTGAAATGAGCCAGAGTTCATCAAGCTGCAGCTCCAGTTCCTTAACACATTTGCTGAGGTGCTGCAGCTTGGTGCACCTGGTGCAGGTGTGGGTATCTGGGAGGCTGGAGGTCTCCCAGAATTCCCACATCTCACACAAAGAACACAACACAGCTCCTGGAGCCATCCTTACTGCGCTAAAGATGTACTAACAGAGGAAGAATGAAGGCCAGGTACTTGCCCAAGCCTGTATTCACCACAGCCTGATGAGCCAAAACCTCCCCATCCAACACTGGACCACTCACATAATGGCTGCTCCGCTTGTCCCTGCCTTATTTTTATTTGCACTTGCTAATGAATCGTGATTTGATTGAGCCACCAGAAAACACAGAAAGTCTGCAAGCATTCATTTTTAAAATCTCACTCACGGACCTATGAGTGGCTGTATCTCTCATTCCCGATTCGATTGGGTTGCCTGAATATGCCCAAAGCCCACAAAAGCTCCTGTTTAAACTCTTGCTTACGGACCTGTGAATAGACATCCCTCTCATTGGCGATTCGACTGGGCTGCTGGAAAAACACCGAAAACATGGAAATGTTCCTTTCTCTGCTCTTCAAAATGCTGCCAATAATTGTGAGTCAGATTCACTTCAATTTTGCAAGTATATTAGGAAAATTGTTCATTGTCTAAACATCAGTATTGGAATCAATATCCTTTGTACATGCAAAATGTAATAATGCTTTCTCTGAATTTTATTCCCTTTGCCTCTACAACATGCCAGCATAAAAAATTCTCCAAGAACTTTAAAACTTCTGGTCCAGAAATTGAATGGAACCTAAAATGACATGTTAATGGGCAGTGTTCAATGGGGCAATGAAGGTTTTGGTCAAAGAGCCATCACTCAAAATTCATGGCCTCGGAGCAGATTCAGTAAAGCCATGTCAGAGGCAGTGAAGTTCTGATGAAGGAAATAGGTAAACCTTATAGTGGCACACATATTTAAAAAAAATTGCCAAAATTGAAGATAGACACGCATCAGAAGTGATAAAGGTCTTTGAATTCTTTATTTTATTTCTTTTTATTGGCCTCTAACGTTACCGAGCTTGAGAGACGTAATGTGATTTTTCAAGAAGCTTAATTCCTGATTCTCACAGAAGAAATTTACAAGACAGCAGCTGAGAAATTTCCAAGCTCAACATGTGCAAAAGTTCAATGAGTTGTTACATCATTTAGGAATAGTTGAAAAAAAACTTAAATTCATGAACTGCACAGCCCATAAACACTGAAATTTTCCATTTTCTTGGAGTTCCTGCCTCCAAGCCTGAGGCGTAAATATTGTATTTCTTAAATTTATTTCCTCCTTATGGATTTCATATTCAGCCACTATGAAGCATCTCTTTAGCTCCAATGTACTCATTCCCACCACCAGGTTTCACCTGGTCTCTCGCAGTTCTGCACCTCAACTTAGCCCAGTGAGGTTTCGCTTCCTTTATTCTTCACCCTCAATTAATCTGCTTTTCCACCTGATCATCTACTATTCACAACAGATTATTATGTCCTTGCTAAAAGTGCTTCAGATGCCCTCTGTCCTATCCATTGCCTCCTCCACACTCGAATACATATAATGAAGCATTTGTAGCCCGAGAATTCAATCTCTTCCTTCACTTTGCTGAATAGTTGTGAACTCCTTTTAGCCACTAGATGGTGATGAAATAACATCATTGCTTTGCATAACCTAATACTACCGCGTTTAGTGTGAAGGTGGGAGTGAATCTAGATTCAGCAGAGCCTTTTTTAAGGTACTCAGATATATTTTTAAAGGTTTAAAAAAGCATACACACTTTTACACTAAATACCCATGTAAACAAAGCTATCAACTCATTACACCAATCAATGGGTGGAGCTGATTTTACTGCAGTGTTCTCACCTTGAACTCAAAACTCCAGGTAAAATCTTTTCATAAACAACTGAGAATACACAATAGTATATAAACCTTTTATGAGTGTTATATAGGATAATTGGTTACTAGTTGATAACTATTTCTAAAAAATACCTCAACCATTACTGCTGCTGTAAAACAACAAATTTAATGATATACAGGTATGCCAGTGACATTAAACCTATTTATGATTCTAGTTCTATCTCCCTTGTTTCAGTCCCTACCACCTGCATCCATGAAGGTTCACATGCTCTTAATCTCCTCAAAAAATTTCTATCCCCAGCCTTGATTGCCTCATTTTCACTATGGATGTCCAGTTCCTAGACACTTTTATTCCCTATCAAGAAGGTCTTAAAGCTCTCTGTTTCTTTCACAACAACAGACCTGACCAGTTTACCTCCACTACCACCCTCTCCATCTGGTGGAAATGATCCTCACACTCAACAATTTCTCCTTCCGCTGTTCCCACTTTCTCTAAACTCAAGGGGTAGCTATGGGCACCTGCACAGGTCCCAGCTATGACTGCCTTTTCATTGGTTACGTGGAACAGTCCATGTCCAAGCCTTTCCTGGTAATGCACACCAACTCTTTCTGTATTATATTGACGACTACATTGGTGCTTCTTCATTTAATGTTAGAGAAAAGTGTACAATATACATCCTGAAATTCTTTTTCTTTGCAAACATCTACGAAAACAGAGTATCCCAAAGAATAAATGACAGTTAAATGTTAGAATCCCAAAGCCCCCTTCCCACGCATAAGCAGCAGCAAAGCAACGACCCTCCCCCTCTCCCACCTGCAAAAAGCATCAGCACCCTCCATTGAGCACTCAAGCGTATAGCAAAGCATCAATAAAGACACAGACTTGCAGTACCCCAAAGACTACTCGTTCATCCGGTATTTGACATACCACAGGCTGTCTCTCTCTCTCTCTAATAAAGGAAAAAAGAGGTGTCCCCGCTTCACAATGAGAGGGGAGACATAACAAAACAACTTGCTGATTTATGGTGTTAAAAGTTTGTTGTGACTCTTTTTCTGAGTTCTGTGCCCAAAGAACTCCGGTCCCTGGGCACACAGCCAGCAACCAGCTCGTTGCTTTCAATTTTCCGTGTACTCCCACACCACATCAGGCGGCAGCACCGGCCTCGAATCTGCCTGTCTCTAGAGCCATGTAAATCCAGCACCCCGAAGGCGCACTAATCTTCCAGGCCGCGTCCTTGGTATATCAAAAAGCAGCCCTAAGAGGGCCCGTGAGGCCCTAAGAGTGGGTCCCATTTCCGAAGTCAGTGTGTAACTCCAGATCAAGGTCTTCAAAAGTACCTTGAAAGGGAAAAAAAGAGATGTCAAAGATAAAATTAACACTGTTGAGTTTGTCAATTTCATCAACTTTGCCTCCATCTTCCACCCTGTCCTTAATTTCACTTGGTCCATTTCTGACATCTGTCTCTCCTTTCTTGATCTGTCTCCACCTCTGGAGACAAACTGTCTACCAATATCCTTTATAAACCTACCAATACCCACAGCTATCTTGACTATCCAGTAACTCTTCCCACCCCGCCTCCTGTAAAAGTGTATTCCACATTCTCAGCCCTTTGTCTCCGTCAAATCTGTTCCCAGGATGAAGCTTTCCTTTTCAGGATATCAGAGATGTCCTTCTTCAAAGAACAGGGTTTCCTTTCCTCCACTATTGGAGGTGCCCTCACCCACATATCCTCCATTTCCTGGACATCCGTTCTCACCCCATCTTCCTACCGCCTTAACAGGGATAGAGTTCCTTTTGTCCTCACCTACCACCCCACGAGCCTCCACATCCAACACATCATTTCCACAACATCCACCATCTTTTATGGGATCCTACTATCAAGCACACATTGCCCCCACCCCCACTTTCCACAGGGATCGTTCCCAGCATGATTCCCTTGTCCATTCATCCCTCTCCAGTATTCTCCCTCCTGGCATGTATCCCTGCAAATAACAGAAATATTAGACCTGCCCATTCACCTCCATTTAGGGTCACAATCAGAAGTTCCAGATGGGGCAACACTTTACCTGTGAGTTGGTTATGGTCATCTTTTTTATCTGGTGTTCCTGACCCAATCTACTCTACATTGGTGAGATCTGATGTAAACTGGTGGACTGCTTTGTTGAGTACCTCCACCCCATCTGCAAAAAAATGGAAATTCCCGTTGGCCAACCATTTTAATTCTTATCCAATTTTCGTCTGCCACAATGAGCCCTCACTCTATGTGGAAAAGCAATACCTCATATTCTATCTATGTACCCTCCAACCTGATGACTTTAACAATTTCTCCTTTCAGTAATCTTTTTCCTCCCCCTTCCCTCTTCTTCTATTCCCCACCCTAGCCTCTTACCTCTTCTCCTCATGTGCCTATCATATCCCACTGGTGTTCCTCCTCCTTCTCTTTCCTCCCATTGTCCAATCTGCAATCCTGTCAGTTTCCTTCTCCTGCCCTTTGCCTTTTCCACCTATCACCTCCCAGCCACTTGCTTTATCTACCTTCCCCTACCCACTTGTTATGACACGCACCCAACCGTGCCAGCCTCCAAGGTTGAGATGCTTGAACTCTTCAGAATATGGAAAGCTGGCACAGCCCCTTTAAAGATTCAGAGCTGCCCCACTAATTGACAGCTCTGTTTTGGCATTAGAATTTCAATACTTAAAGAGAATCTGAGCAGATATTTGGTGCTCAGACATCAGCTCTATATTGGAATCTCATGTAGCAACCTGCTTAGAACCCTGCCTCAGTCTCGTATCTCGTATCAATTCTAGTCTCGGATACTCCAGTTCTTGGGTCCGGATCATCCTCGCCCAGGTCTCTCATTACAGTACAATTAAGCCTCATATGGACCCAGTGGGGTATTAGAATCTCTAGACCTCTCTGGCCAGCCACAGCAAGAGAAGTTCTAGACAGAGCCTGGAGATACATGACCTCCAGCTTGCTTTGTGCCAACATTCACAAGGAGGAAGCCAGAGTCACTTGGGTGAGACTGTAGGCTGCTCTGCGAAGCCAGTTCATCTTCCAACACTGAAGAGATTCGGCCATGACCCAAGTTGTTTCCAAGGTTTCCTCAAAAACTGTTTGCTGGTGCTCGGACTCCAGCCAGCCCGGTTCCCTAGAGATCAAGGAAAGAAGGCCTTCATGATCTTGCTCCTGACCTGGAGAGCCCTGGCCTGGGCCACTGTATATTGGGAGGGAAGGTCAGAGATTTGCTTGGATTTGGAGGAATTCATGGTAACCACGAGGAGGGTGTTCCATCATTCCGCCCGAGCAAACAGAGCCTCGGACCATCTGATGAAGGTGCACTGGGGCGGTTGGTTAGCGGCTGACTACACCACTGAGCTTTAGACTTTGGTCCAAGAGAGTGCTGAAATGGGGAGGCCTTGGCCTCTCTGTACTACCAGAGACTACAAGCCAAACTAAAGGAAGCCCTTAACTTTGGAGAGCTGCTAGAGGATTTGGAGGCTCTGATCGACCAGTCCATCCACCTTGACAATCGCTTTCAAGGGCAGACAATCCGGCTCCAGCCAACGGGACATTGCAAGTGCTGACCCTATTTAGTTGGGAGTGTGCTGGATTTAGAGAGAGAGAGGAGCTCTAGTTCAGGAGCAAGCCAAGGAGATGCTCAAGCAGTCTGGAACCCCAGCTGCTAAGCCTAAGGGATCTTGCCACCAGGTGCTGACAAAGTGAAAGGCTCCAAAACATAGTCCCATGGAGCCTAGTCCCAGGAGCACAAAGACCATATGTAGCACCTTGTTGCTATTGTCTGAGGATCTGGACTGTAACTGGGCCTCTGTTTCAACGAAAGACTCTAGAAAACCTATGGGGGAAATTCTAAGGTCTTCCAATCAACCCCTACTACCTAAGAAGCGTCAGGAAACATCCTCAGAGAGAGGACTGGGGTAGTTGCACCACCTAACCTAGTCGAAATCCCTTCTGTCTACAAGGATTTAGTAGAGACTTTCAGCTAGGGAAAGAATTTGACTTCCACCGCACCGATTCTGTAACAGTGCCCAGTACTACTCGTGCCTGATCAACTACCTGATACTTGTTCTCCATGGGGTTGACTGCACATGCTCCCAGCCCCACAGGAATGAGCTATGGAGGAGTACATAAACAAGACTCATGCCATGGAACTCACTCAGCCCTCCACCTCACCAGCCAGCACAGGCTTCTTTTTTGTACAGAAGGATGGAAATCTGTGGCCTTGCATTGATTATAGAGGGCTGAATCACATAATAGCCAAAAGTCGTTACCCACTTCCAATCATGAACATTGCCTTTAAAAATCTCCAAGAGGCAAGAGTATTCTCGAAGCGAGACTTGCTGAGTGTATCTGGTCCACATGAAGGAGGCAACAAGTGAAAGTGAAAGACTGCATTCACACACTAATAGGGCACTATGAGTACCTGGCCACGTAATTTGGCCTCACGAAAGCTCCAGCGCTTTTCCAGGCCTTTATAAATGATGTGCTCTGGAATGCTCTACATAAGTACACTTTTGTCTATTTGGATGATATCCTAATCTCAAAGTTCATGAAGGAGCATTTCTCTCATGTCAGATATATCTTAAAGAAGCATTTAGATCATGGACTTCATGTCAGGCTAGAGAAGTCCAAATTTCACGTGACCACTCTTTCATTTTGGGGTTTTGTCATCTCCAAGACTCAGGTGGTCAGGTATTGGTCAAACAACACACATCAAAGTTGCTGGTGAACGCAGCAGGCCAGGCAGCATCTCTAGGAAGAGGTACAGTCGAAGTTTCAGGCCGAGACCCTTCGTCAGGACTAACTGAAGGAAGAGTGAGTAAGAGATTTGAAAGTTATTGTTCACTAACATCCAATGTAAAACAAGTCTAACGATTCCTAGTATTTGGCAACTTTTACCAGAAGTCCATTAGGAACTTTAGCTTCGTGGCGGCTCCATAGATAGCTCTATCTAAGAAATTCAAGGACCCTTTTGTTTGGACTACTGAAGCGGAGGCTGAATTTACAGTTCTCAAACAATGGTTCGTGACAGCTTCCATTTTGGCTTCACCTAATCCAGACCTTCCCTTCATTGTGGAGGTGGGTGTCTCGGATGTCAGAGTGGGTGCAGCGTTGTCTCAACGGACACTGTCAGACAGTAAACTGCACCCGTGTTTGTTCTTCTGCAGGCAGCCCTCCCCAGCAGAGGTGAACTATGACATTGGGAATAGAGAACTGCTTGCAGTCAAGTGGGCTTTGGAGGAATAACATCATTGGTTTGAGGGGCCAAGAACCCATTCATTGTATGGATATTCTCTGACTAAAAGACTGAATTCCAGGCAGGCTAGGTGGTCTCTGTTCTTTAACTGCTTCAATTTTGTCCTGACCTATCGACCAAGGTCAAAGAGCTAGAAACCAGACACCTTGTCTCGTTAATTCAATGAACCCAAAAGAGAGGAGCAGCCTACCACCATTTTGCTCCAGGCGAAGATGATAGTGTCAATATGTTGGGGAATCAACACACTTGTTCTCAAGGCCCAGTTACGAGAGGAGATTACCAAGAGCGGTCCTCTGGGTCATCTGTTCATCCCAATTTCCATCTGGTCTCAGGTATTTTACTGAGGATATGCTTCAAGAATGACCACTCACCCAGGGATTGCCAGGACATTTGAGTTCATCAAGAGAGATACTGGTGGTCTGGAATGGCAAGAGAGATCCATCCATACATACAGGTATGCAGAGTGTGTGCCCGGAACAAGAAGCCCCACACCCAACCCTCTATCTGTTCTGGACGGACCATGGGCACACATCTCCATAGATTTTATCATAAGCCTTCCACCTTCCAACAGGATGACTGTCATCATGGTAATAGTTGATCATTTTTTGAAGGCCTGCAAATTCATTGCCTTGAACGAACTACCATCTGTGTCAGAGACAGCCAAAATTATCCTGTACCAGGTCTTCAGGATCCATGGACTTCCAGTGAACATTGTGCTGTATTGCAGTTTGATGTGGGCAGAGGTCACTTACAATGTTTCATGGGATGTCCCTGTTCGAATGTCAGTTTAGGTATTCTCTGCCACTCTTCCCTGAGCAGGAGGCTGAGGTTGGGGGGTCCTGTGGCTGAAGATCTTGTCTGATGCTGCAAGGAAAAATGGACTCGGGCATGGTTGGTCTCTACCCCAAAGGCTGAAATAAAGGCTAATCACAAAAAGAGACAAAGGCCAGCTTTGCAGGCTGGTCAACAGGTCTGTCTGCCTACTCAGGATTTGCCTTTCCAGGTGGAGTCTAGGAAGTTGGCACCCAAGTTCATTGGACCCTTCAAAATTCTCAAGGAAATAAACCTGCTGACTAATACCTTGCAGCACCCCAGAGACCTAGAGACCCACTTTCCACACTTCCAAATTAAAATCTGTCAGCACCAGTCCATTAGCCCCACCACCACTAGCCCTGCCGCCACCCAGGTTTGTCAATAGGGAACAGGTCCTTCACCGTAAAAAGAATGCTGGATTCGCGAATTTTTTGGGATGTTCAGCAGTTCCTCGTGGACTGGGAAAGATTTGGATCCAAAGAATGGTTCTAGGTTCCTGAAAGGGACTTCATGGAACAGGCTCTCATCCATGACTACCATCAGTGCTTCTCCCAGGAATTTAATCTTTAAAGAGCACCTGCACTGAGGTTGGGTGCTCAATCATCAGCTCTACTTTGGAATCTCACCTAGTGTTTAGTTTAGAACCCTGTCTTTGTTTCGGTCTCAATTCATGTCTCGATTCCCGTCTCGGATACTCCAGCACTTGGGTCCTAACCATCCTTGCCTAGGTCTCTTGTCACACCACCTGACATCACCTATCACTTCTTAGCTCGTCATCCTTTTTTTTCTGTTATCTTCCATCTCCCTTTCCAGTCCTGATGAAGAGTCTCAGTCTGAAATGTCAGCTGCTAATTCATTTCCATAGATGCTACCTGACTTGCTGAGTTCCTTCAGCCTTTTGTGTGTGTTGTTCTGGATTTCCAGAATCTGCAGAACCTCTTATGTTTATTATTTCTAAAAACTGCTGTTGTCCAGCATTAGTTCAAGTTCCACATATCTGCATGGAGTAATATTGAATGTGTTGAAAGACTTTCTAATGACTGACTGCTTCTGCAAAACGTTTTATCCCTGAGACATAAATGCATAGATAGAAAATTCCTTGTACCACGGTACAACAGGCAGAGTGAGCAAAGGGCTTTCAGAAACATATATTGACTTTGACTTTGAATAATAAAAAGTGATAGGTTCTGTAAGAAGAAAAGGACTTTGACTAATGATTCAATGATTTTCTAAATCTTTCCCCAATAATGAAATTCAGGCCATCTGCTCTGTAGTTACCAGTTATCACTCTTACTTGAGCACAGTTTTACGACCTTGTAATTTCCTGAAACCATTTCAGATTTTAAGGAATTTTAGAAGATTGTGCTTTTGCATTTGCCTTCTCTGCATCTATTTCCTTTGGAATCCCAGATGTTGGTGTTGCGGTAAAGAACGTTTATTGCCTTTTGAAGTAATTTCTCCTGTACTTCTTTTTAATAATACTAATTCCATTAGGTCTCATGTATTCTTTGCTTCCTACTATTCCTATTACATTTGTTGTGTCTTTTAGTCTATGTAATACTTCAGTTGGTTTCAATTCCATACTATGAATTTACCCCCCCCCACAGCTTTTAGTGAAACACCACTTTTTCCCTCTTATTATGAGTATTGAGGGTCTTACTTTTTTATTTCTTGCTATTTTACTCTCATATACTACACTCCCTGCCTTTATTAATTTCTTTTTTAATGTTCATCTTTGCTGCATCTTAAAAGTCTCTCAATTCTTGGACAATAATATAGCTAGAGATGAAAGGAGAGGGTCACGTGAGGAAAGAATTAGAACATGAAAAGGAAAGGATGAGATGATAGGCATTGTATTAAACTGGATAGTGAAAACCAGCGTAGGAGAAAGTTACAAACTTAATAGTAATGGGGTTAAAATAGGGCAAAATGTTTAGAACTTTACCTGAACATATGAACGATTTCTAACATAAGAGAATTAGTGTCACACGTAGAGATAAATGAGCTTAATCGAATAACCATTAGAGAGACATGGTTGCAACAAAGAATTATATTGCATGTTTGAATATAAAGTATTACTGGAGGCCAGAAGCAATAGTAGGAAGAGGCTATAAACTCCTTCAATGTCAAAGTCAAAGTAAATTTATTATCAAAGTACACGTAGTATGTCACCATACAGTATATTATCTTCAGATTCATTTTCTTGCAGATATTTACAGGAAATTAAAGAAATACAATAGAATTTATGAAAAAAAATTACATAAACAAAGACTGACAAACAACCAATGTGCAAAAAAGACAAGACATGCCAATGATAAAATGTAAATAAATAATAAGTTATAGGGTCCTTGAAAGTGAATCTATAGGTTGAGAAGTCAGGTGATATGTTGAGGCATTGAGGTGAATGAAGTTAGCCACACTGGTTCAGGAGCCTTATGGTTGTAGCGTAATACCTGTAATTGATCCTGAACCTGGAGGAGTGGTGCATAAGGCTCCTATACCTTCTGCACCTTCTCCTTAATGATAGCAATGCAGATAGACTGAGAATAAATCAAGAAAAACTTCAAGAATTTTGGGAAACTTTGATCTTTGATTAGAATGTGCAAATTAAATTGGCAGAAGAAGTCTCAGAGACAATTTGAGACAGTTTTTTTTCAGACAAAACTTGGAGAGTCCAGGTAAAATGAGATAGGATTAATTAGTAAAAGATCCATAAAATGTGATCATGGTGTGAATGAATTTTACATTCCACTTTGCAATGATAGTAAATAAATTAGATAGTTAAATAAAATGGATAAATCTTGTGCAGTTGAGCTTCAAGTTAAACAAGATACTTTATGAAAGTAGGTTAGAAAATATAATGGTAGATGAGCTGAAAAGTATTTCATGGACAATTGATCTATCTATTGCTAACTACAGTTGTTTGTAAATAAGTAAAGAAATAAAGAATAGCTTGAAAGAAGCAACCAACTAAGGAATGGAAAAATTTTAGAAATAAGCAAAAACGAAGTCACTAAAAATTTGGCGAAGAAGGAGAAATAGCATAAACTTAGCAGAACATTAAGAGCTTCTGTTAGTATGTAAAATAGGATGAAGTAGCAAAATTAAACTGATTCTGATCCCTTCGAAGCTGAGACAGAAAGGATGTACAACATGAATTAAGGAAAGTGAAGAAATTTGAAACAAACACCTTGTATCCATTATTAGAGTAATGACTAACCAAAAAAAAAGGTAACTTGGACATTAAATCCATTAGAGAAAAAGTAGTAAGGAAAAATGGTAGGTTGACAAACTCCCTGAATGTAATGTCGTGGAGCCTAGATATGAGACAGCTGAGATTTGCAATGTATTTGGATTTCAGGAACGTGATGTCCTGAAACTGAGATGTTGAGATGGCTGAGATTAATTTCAGACAGTTTCGTGTACATAGAGTTGGCCAAGAGAGGGCAGATACATTGTTCGAAATTGTCCAAAATTCTTTAGATATTGGAAAAGTCTGGGTACATCAAGATGTTCTTCATTTATCACAGTTCAGCATTAAACACTATCATCTCCTCAAAACAGATCAATAAGCTTAGAGACCTAAGCTACCACCTTCTGCAACTGGATCCTTGATTTCTTCACTTACAAACCCTAGTCAGTTCGGATAGGCAACAACATCTGCTCCACACTCACGATCAGCACTGGTGCTCCTTAAGGCCATGTGCTTAGCCCCATGCTGTACTCACTTTATACTTATGACTGTGAAGCTTAGTACAGCTCTGATGCTATATTTGAGTTTGATGAAGTCACCTCTGTTGTTGACCAAATCAGAGGTGGAGATGATTCACATACAGGAGGGAGGTAGAAAAGCAGGGCAAATAGTACCACAACAACTGCATCTCATTCAACATTAGCAAAACAAAATAGCTGATTATTGACCACAGGAGGAGGAAAATGGAGATCCATGAGCTAGTCTTTCATCAGGCCATCAGAGTGTGATGGTTATTCACTGTCCTGGGACAGGTGGTCTCATATTTGCTAAGCTTGTTTTCTAAATGCAAACAGCTACCACTTGTAAGATAAAATAGATGTAAGTAATGTTCTAACTATTTTGCTTTGTTTAGTTTCTGGTCATAAAAGGAAGTCAGGCTTCAGTTCTTAAAGTGTAAGTGGTAAGCAGTAATCAGTTTGAAGTTAAAACAGAGTTTTGCAAACAAGCTCTGTAGAAAGACGGCATTCTGTCTGAGAGAAGTAAGACACCAGTTTACTATTGCTCAAGATGCAGTATAAGACAATGGGTTGTTTACTTTAGCTTGTTTCAAATAGACAAGCTAACTGTTAAGTCGTTTCATTGAAGGAAGCTTGCTGAACCAGACAGACAATATCATTCAGCATATCAAGACTGATGTGTTTATAGTTGGAAGGTTTATTCTCTCAAATATTAGCTTTACAGCATTAATTGTGAATTGTGAACATTAAGATGAAGTCTATGTCTCCAAAATGCTTTTAAACTATCTGTGTTAATCTCTGATAAACCTCCATTGAAGCATGGTGGAGAGTATACTGACTGGTTGGATCACAGCCTGGTATGCAAACAACAATGCCCTTGAACATAGTTGCCTACAAAATGTAATGGATACAGTCCAGTCCGTCACAGCAAAGCCCTCCTCACCATTGAGCATACCTACAAGGAGTGGCGTTGCAGGAAAGCAGCATCCATCATCAAAGACTACCACCATTCAGGCCACATTTTCCTCTCAGTGCTGCCATCAGGAAGGAGGTACAGGAGTATTAGGTCCCACACCACAAGATTCCGGATCAGCTGTTACTCCTCAACCATCAGGCTTCTGAATGAGCATTAGTAATTTTACTCACCCCAACAGTAAACTGATTTCTCAACCCATTTTCAAGGACTCCACAAAATTCACAACATTTATGATTTATTCATTTATTATTATTCTATTGGTTTTTGAATTTGAATAATATTTTGCCTTTTTCACATCAGTTGTTCATCCATCTTTGTGTGCAGTTTTTCAGTTTTTTATTATCAAAGTATATGTATATACTTTGATAATAAATTTACTTTGAACTTTTGAACTTTGAAAAGTGGTCTGGAACAAGGAGAAAGAGAAATTACAGCATTTTGGTCCCATGAGCCCGATATCTGTTTTTGGGAAAATGCATGAATCCATTATCTAGAAGGTGACATAGAAAACTAAGCATAATATAACAGGATTAAATAGAATTAAATTAGTTTTATGAAAAGAAAAGCATATTTCATTTTGTGAATTAAACTAACGGGGTAGATAAAGGAGAGCCTTTGTAATGTATTTGGATTTCTGAGCGGCATCCAATAAAGAGCACATAAAATAAAGGCTCACACAACTGAAGTTAATATATTAACATAGATAGGGGTTTGGTTAATTGTCAGAAAACAGAGAAAGGAGATGAATGGAATATTCCTACAGGTTGTGAATTTGTAATTAGTAGAGTGCCTCAGAGATTAGTGTAGGGTCAAGTCATTCATGATATATATTAATGACTCTGACAAAGGGATAGAGTTTGTTGCATCTAAGTATGGTAACAACACACAGATTGGTGAAATAGAGAAATAAATCTTCAAAGGGTAATATTGATGTTTAGTGATTGGAGCAGAAGTTGTGAAATAAGTGGTTATTCATTTTGGTATAGAATAGAAAAGCAAATTATTTAAATGGCATTTGACATTAAATTTCTATATTCATGGAGAAATTAATATTCTTGTGCAAGAAATACAAATTAGTTAACGTATTGGTACAACAAGTAGCTATGAAGGCAAGTAGAATAATAGTGTTTAATGTAAGGCAGATAGAATACTGAAATCAGTCTTTCTACAGCTGTACAGAGCTTGACAGATCACTGTTAGAGTACTACTCAGGGGTTTGATCTCCTGTTTTGAAGGTGGCACTTTAAAGATGCCTTTATTGATTGCCTGATTTAAAGTAAAATTTCAGTGAGAGATGTTTGAGCAGTCTGGGTCTACACTTTGCAGCTTAGAAACAGGTAAGATGATCTCATTGCGACGTGAATAATTCTGGGGAATCTTCAATGGACTAAGTGCATTTTTGGGCCGAATAGCCTTACTCTGCTCCTTTGTCTTATGGTCTTAAGCTTGATTGCATAACTACTATGAGGATATTTATCTTGATGGAGTAGTTAATACAGGGGTCCCCAACCTTTTTTGCATTGCCGACCGGTTTAATATTGACAATATTCTTGCGGACCGGTGGACTGGCCGACCCGGCCGGGGGGGGGGGGGCGGGTGGGGTAGGGTTGCCGACGGACAAGAGTAGCGGTCAAATACGTTGTGTTTACCCCGAGAAAGACTACAATGACCATGAGGCCATGCGCGGGCACCAGTGCGCATGCACGTACATGTAACATGCCGAATTTTCTCTACAAATTGTTTTTGGCGATTCTGTCGGGGGGGGGGGGTGTTGTTAATCACGACCGGAATATAGGTGATAAATTGCTAATACACTCAATTTAGTTTCTAAAAGGGATTATCTAACAAATTTAATATTAAACACACAGCGCATATTTTCCTCGCATAAATATAGTGATAAGTCAATTATCAGGGGAGGACAGGGGAGCTTGAAGTAAGTGTTGAACGAACTTCCGGTAGAAGTGGTAGAGGCAGGTTCAATATTATCATTTAACGAAAAATTGGATAGCTATATGGACAGGAAAGGAATGGAGAGTTATGGGCTGAGTGCAGGTCGGTGGACTAGGTGAGAGTAGCGTTCGGCACAGACTAGAAGGGCAGAGATGGCCTGTTTCTGTGCTGTAATTGTTATATGGATATAAGTAAGTCAATAGCATCATAACATTTTAAGTAATGTTTGGATATTAAACACACAGCACGTATTTTCCCTGTAGGAACATATAAAATCATTGCAACACACCAATATCGCTGAATCAGCGGGAGCCCTTGGCTTGTTTCCCTGCAACAAGACGGTGCCATCGAAGGGTGATGGGAGAGAGCGATACTCGAAGGGGATTCCTTATGTCCAGTCTATTCCGCAATTTAGTTTTCGTTGCTTTCATTGCAGAGATACGTTGGAAATGGAAGCAACGTTTTCAGTGCTTTTGTGGCTATCAGCCTTGATTTTGATCCAGAATGCTGGCAGAGATGTTATGTCAAACATACTTTTCATCCCGTCGTCATTTGCAAGTTCGAGGAGTTGATCTTCTTCCTGCACTGACATGGATGACACGCGGGCAATGACCGCGCGTGCGTTCAAGCTCAACAGTGGGCGTGACAGGGAATGAGGAAAGGTGCAGCTGACTCATATCGCCAAATCATATCGTTTCCTTGCGGCCCGGTAGCGCATGCTTTGCGGCCCGGTGGTTGGGGACCGCTGAGTTAAGAGATAGGAGGCATTGTTTCGAATAAGACTGAGCTGAATTGTAGAAAAGTAAATCTTTGGAATTTTCTTCTTCAGGGAAATGTGCACATTGTGCACTATCTATATTCCCATTGAAATAGACTGAAATTCTGGTACACCTTGATCACTTTTCATTTAAGCATGCTTGACTATGGGATCAGTAATTAAGTTCTCTCATTATAAAAGACAAGGTCTAAAACTGCTTACACCCTAGTTGAATCTATGATGCCTGAAGAAACTGTCTTGAATGCATTCTATGACTTTACACCCTACAACTTGTTTGACAACTTGATTTGCTGCCTGTCATCTCATTCCTGTGGACTTTAGCAACTAAAAGATCTTTTTCACCAAAGGTTTGATCTGTAGCAATGAATCGGAAAGTAGCTGATTTTCCCTTTTAAACAACACTTTGTGCTTGCTGCAGCACAGGTCAAAATAGGGTATTTGCCTATCCTTAACCCATATATCTAGCTGATCAATATCCCCTTTTACACTGTCTACAACACCATCTAATTTAGATTCATCCACAAACTTACTAATCAGGTCCCATCAGATCTAAAACATTTACAGTTTATAAATTTCAAACAGCAAAAGTCCAACTACTGGCCACTGTGGCACGCCATTAGATACAGACCTGCAGTCTGAGAAACAACTCTTGACCATCAGTCTCTGCTTCCTACCTAAAGTCCATACAGGTAACATCCATTGCCCTATCCTCATCTGCCCTCTTGGTTACCTCCTCAAAGAAATTCAAGAGGTTTGTCAGACAGGACTTCCCATGCTCAATGCCATGCTGCTACCCTAAATCAGAACATATCTTTCCAAATGTTGACATATCCTGTCCCTCAGAATTCCCCCCAGAAATTTACCTACCCCCAATGGCAAACTCACTGGCCAGTAGTTTCCTGGCTTGTGTTTGCCACCCTTCTTAAATAATGGTACCACATTAGCCTCTCTCCAGTTCTCCAGAACCTCACCTGAAACAAAAATTTCTGCAAGGATCTTGACAATTTCTTTGTAGCTTTCTACAAGATTTGAGAATGCACCAGTTGAGGTCCTGGGAATTTAACCACTTTAATGCACTTTAAGGTCTCCAATACCTCCTCCCAAGTAATTTGTATGTGGCCCAAGAAACACCAATCATTTCTCCCATTTCCTTAGCGACCATTGTTTTCTCCACAGTAAAATCTGAAGCAAAATATTTGTTAAAAATCTCACTCACTTCCTTTGGTTCCACACAAAGACGACTGTGCTGATCTTAGGACCTATTGATTTCCTAGTTACCCTTTTACTCTTATTATACCTTTATAATCGCTTGGGATTTTGCCACATCCTGCCTGCTCCATCCGGCATATCCTCTTTTTGACTTCTAAACATCTCTCTTAAGATAAAAATTAATTTTATTTGTCACGTGTACATCGAAACGTTGAAACACACAGTGAAATACACCCCATGCTTCAACTACTAACACAGTTCCAGGAGGTACTGGTGGCAGACTTAACATACTAACCCTAACCCGTAGGAGGAAGCTGGAGTATCTATAGGGAACACATGCAGTCATAGGGAAAATATCTAAGGACTATTGCTATGCTCTTTTCCATCAGGAACATAACTCCCCTCCTCTTCTACATGCACCTCTGTGAACCTCTGTCATGCTGGTTGCATCAGTATCCTGGAACACTGGGCTGCTAGTCCTGCTCTTCCTTCAGCCATGCTCCTGTTACGTTGCAGTACTGAATTATTAGTAAGTGGAAAGAGGAATGGGAATTCTCAGAAACTTTCTGTCACTTTCCCACTGGTTAAAGTTTTTTTCTGGAAGTATGATTATATAAGCATCAATTCCTTTCTGACTGATAGATGTTATAGAAAGAATGTTGGAAACCAAGAAAGGACCTGAAATTCTGTCGCTTGTGGATAACTGAACAGCATGCATTGGAAAACATTCTTTCCAGAAATAACATGCAAGGTTTCACATTGTGACATAAATGTGGCCAGATTTTGCTCAAACATCATCTACAAGTTGGTAGATTATACCACAGTAGTGGAACTTAATTAATTTGATAAAAAAGAAACAACTACATGTCAATTAAATAAAAGCATGGATGCAGGAGATGGCTGAGAGAGAGACAACAAAGCACATGCATAGACAACAGTGCAGGTGCAAACAACAGATCAATACATAGTACTGAGGGGGAAGGGGATCATTGCTCTAAAAGAAATAGATCCATACATTACACTTCCTCCCTCTTTAGATCAATGCAACATAAAACTGTATATGTACAAAACATCCAATTTCACTTTCATAAACCCATATTCCAAATAAACATGCTTTCACAATAACAGTCCATAACTAACTTCACGGTTCTAAAGATTCAGACTTTTGGGTGGTACTCTGTTTCTTTCAGGATAGCAGCTCTAGACCTATGGAGTGGCATCAAATTTAGTAGAAGTCTTGTCAACAATAACATTCTTGGTTTCTGGTGTAATGTCAGTGTCGGTGATATGATCATCATTGAGAGGTAATTCTGGTGACTGTAATGTGTCTATCTTGTTGGATGCAATCCACTCAAATGTGTTCTTCGGTTGAGCATCCAGTGTCTGGTCCACATGACCTTTCCATATCTGATCTCCAACATCAACTGTATACATCAGTGATCCAGCCCTGGTAGCTATCCTACCTGAAGTCCACTTGTCTCCTCGGTAATCATGCGCTAAGATTTCCTGTCCAATCTCGAACCTCCTTGCTGGTTCACGTGGCAACTGGCTGAACTGTTTATTCTGTACTTCCTTGCATTGCCTGGTTTCAAGAAGTCTACGTGAGATCTCAAGTTCCTGCTCATGAACAATATCGCAGGAGTTTGACTTGTCATTGCATGAACAGAGCTCTGATACACAAAAAGGAAGTTATCCACCTTGTGCTGTAGAGAAATGTCCTCCTTGTGCATCACTTTAATTGACTTCTAGAAGGTTTGGATAAACCTTTCAGCTAACCCATTCGTTGCTGGGTGGTGAGGAGCTGACTTGATTTGTCTGATGCCATTTTTCTTCATGAACAGTCGGAATTCTTCTGACATGTATTGTGGTCCATTGTAACTCACAATTTGTTCTGATAAGCTATTTCTGGAGAAGGTAGTCCTCAGAGCAGAGACAGTCTTTGCTGAGGTGGTGGACTTCATTGGTATAACCTCCAACCACATTGAATGAGCATCCACAGCAATCAGAAACATGGAGTCCATGAATGGCCCAGCAAAATCAATATGTACTCTTTTTCATGGTGATGATAGCCACTCTCACAGGTATAACAGTGCCTGTGGGGGTGCATTTTGAATTTTTTTGACATCCCATGCAGCTTTTGGCCAAGTTTTCAATGTGTTCATCTATGCCTGCCCACCACACGTAGCTCCTGGTGAGGGTCTTCACCTTGACTGTACTCAGCTAGTCCCTCATGCAGATTTTTTAACACTCTGGTGCGTAGTTAAGAGGTAACCACAACACAAGATCCACACATCAGCACCCTTTGACATACCGACAGTTGGTCTTATCTCGCTGAGAACTCTGGAAACATGAGCTTGCCATCATTGCATGGTGATTTCATAGACATTCCATGTTTTCCTTTGTATCTCAGAATTTGTTACGGGCAACTGGTCCACCAATGCAGTGTGGAACACTTCTGCTGGGTCACAGTATGAAGACTTTTCTTCTCCCGTTGCCAACAGTGGAAGACGTGACAAGCCATCAGCACTGCCGTGTTGTTTGGTACCCTTGAACTCTATGTCATAAGAGTGGGCTCCTAGGAATAGTGCCCAATGCTGTAACCAGTTTCCACCATCACTGGAATTCCCTCCCTGGGATTAAAAATAGACACAAGGGGCTGGTAATCTGTCATTAGCGTAAACTTGTGTCCATAGTGATAATGGTGAACTTCTTTATTCCCCATACTAGACTAAGGACCTCTCAGTCAATCTGTGCGTAGTTGAGTTCTGTGCTCATCAGTGATCTTGAAGCAAACACAATTGAGCATTCAGAACCATCATTCATAAAGTGTGACAAAACAGCTCCAATGTCATAAACAACAGGAATTCTGCAGATGCTGAAAATTCAAGCAACACACATCAAAGTTGCTGGTGAACGCAGCAGGCCAGGCAGCATCTCTAGGAAGAGGTGCAGTCGACGTTTCAGGCCGAGACCCTTTGTCAGGACTAGACGAAGGGTCTCGGCCTGAAACGTCGACTGCACCTCTTCCTAGAGATGCTGCCTGGCCTGCTGCGTTCACCAGCAACTTTGACCAATGTCATAAGGAGAATCATCACATGCCAGTCTGTTGGGCAGGGATGGGTCATAATGGGAGAACAGTGTATCGTATGTTATTAGTCTCCTAGTTTCCTTGAATGCTTTTTCACATCATTCTGACCATTTCCAGTTTTGCTCCTGTCTGTAACAGTACATTCAACGGATGCAGCACTGTAGCAATGTTTGGGAAAACTGGTCGTAGTAGTTTACAAGGCCCAAGTATGCTCTAAGTTGTGACACATTTTCCGGTTTGGGTGCCTGTAGCACTGCTTCCATCTTTTCTTTTGACTTATGTAAGCCATTTTTGTTACTAACATGTCCAAAATATGCGAGCTTTTCATTCCTGAAAAACTCACATTTCTCTCTCTTTGCGCACAGACCACACTCACTCAGCCTGCTAAGCACTTTACCAAGGTTCTGGAGGTGCTTTTCAGCATTTTTGCCTGTTACGATGATGTCATCAAGGTAATATTGTGATCCTGGGATATCTCGGAGCACATGGTCCATTGTTCTTTGCCAAGTAGCTGGAGCTGATGCAACACCAAATACGAGACGATTATACTGGAACAGTCCCTGTGAGTGTTGTCTCTGAGGAACTTCCTGCTTGGCTGTTCAGTCTCCATTTGCAGATAGGCTTGTGAAAACCGCTTTGAAAACCTCTCCCTGCCTGCCAAAGATGCAAAAGTGTCTTCTATTCATGACAGGGGATACTGCACAGTACACAGCACCAGGTTGATGCTTACTTTGAAATCTCCACATACGCAAGTGGCTCCGGCCTTCCCTTTCTTGATCACTGAGACAATGGGCGTGGCCAAATCACTCCACTCGACCTTGAAGAGAGTTCCAGATGCCTCCAAGCTCTGAAGTTCAGCATCCACTTTAGGACATAGTGAGTAATGCACTGGATGTGTTTTTTGGAATCTTCATTTGTTGCTTCATTTAATTCAATTCTGGCCTTCATGCGTTTGAGTTTACCAATCCTCTTCTCAAACATCTTCTCATTAGCATTAAGCAGCTGTGTCAGTCTCTGGGTAGTGCTACCAAATGGGCTGCTGTTGCCTGTTGATGCCACACTGAGAGCTTTAATTCAATGCCAGTCTAGTTGGATTTTTCTCTATCATTCGCGTCTGAAAAGCGCTGGCCCTCCACTTTTCAATACATAAAGTTCTAACTGTTGTGCTTGCCTTTGGGAGGCACTTTTTCATCTCTAAGTCTTTAGCATCACTGAGGTCTTCTGTAAAATAGTCTGTTGTATTCAGCCTCTGGAATTATGGATAAATCTAATCCAGTATTCAGCTCCATTTTCGGGTTTACACCGGACAAATCTATTGTGATCCACATGATTTTGTGTTCTGCTTCATTTATACGATGCAGTTCTAGGCATGACGGTTCACTTTTGTCAGACTCTATATTGTCTGATTCTGTTTTACATTCAGTAACTTTATGTATTTGCTTCATTTTGTATTTGAGACTTCTCACTCAGATGTGCTTTTTGTCTGCCTTGCACATTCTCTCTATGTGACCGTGTCTGTAACACTTTCTGCAGACTTTTTCTTCAAACCGGCAGTCATTTGCATCATGGAAGTTTTGTCACATCGATAACATCTTTCACTTTTTGCACCATTCAGGGACATTTTAGGCATTTCACATTCTAACCTCCTTTTCTGTAGTCCTGCCGCATACTTTGCTAAAGTCTCTAATGATATTTCAGTGGTCAATGCCCGTTCTAAGGTTAGGTCTCTTTCTGCCAGAAGCATCATTTGACTGCTTTATCTATGCATGCCACATACAAGCCTGTCCCTTAATGCATCAGAAAGTCCATCTCTAAACTCACCATACTGGGAAAATCTGTGCAGTATGCAACGTATTCAGAAAGGCTTTCATCTTCTGACAGGTTCCTTTCGTAAAATCTAAATCTCTCAGCTATTACCAGCAGTTTGCAGCTCAAGTGATTTTGTAAAATCGTAACCATTTTGTCCAATGACTTGCTTGCTGGCTTTTCAGGGGTTACCAAATTGCGAAAGAGACTATGTTCTTGGGCCCAATAAGCTAAGAAGGGCTTTCTTTTGCTCCTTCATATTGTTCACGTCGCAACCCTCTTGAAGTACAATTCCCAACTTTCATTAATGCTAACAATTTTGTGAGCTTCAAGAAATCGATGTTAATGCCATCAAGTTGGAGGCTACCCAAATGGAATAGAAGGTGTTGTTCCTCCAACTTAAGTGTGCCCTCATCATGACAGTGGCAGAGGCCATGAATAGACATATCAGAGTGGTATTTGGGAAGTGGGATTAAAATGGGAGGCAACTGGGAGACCCTGCCTTTTCTGGCTGACAGAGAGTACGTGCTCGGAGAAGTAGTTGCCCAATCTATGTCGGGTCTCACCGATGTACAGGAGGCCACACAGGGAGCCTGCTCATATGATTTTCCCTCATAAATCCATGTTGACTCTGCTCAATCCTTCCTTATAGATTCCAGAATGTTTTCTATTACTGACATGAGGTAAATATTTCATAAGTTCCCTGTTCCCTCTCCTTACTTTCTTAAATAGTTGGGTCACATTTGGAGGAGGAATAACTTCAGAATCCAGACTTTGGAAGTGACATCTTCTATCTCTAAATTTTCAGAGACAATATTAAAGTACAACCAAAATGGGATTAATAACGTACTGTGAGATATTATTTTCTTTACTTAGAGATCCAGCATGGAATAAGCCTGTCCAACCACCACCCAGCAACCTCTGACAGTGCTGACAATGCATGAGAGTGGCAGAAGGCACTTTAGAGGGTACTTGGAATCTGTTTGAACAGCAGCACAACAGTGTACTTCCTAAGCCACAGGTTGAAATATTGTGGAGCGATTAGTGAGGTGTTATCCGAGAATCTTATGTTAAAAAGTGAATTCAGATTTTTTATCTAAAGCAAATTAAATAACAATAAGAAACAGAAGGTTGTTTGATGAGTGAGTCAAAAGAAATGATTAAAAAAAGATCATTTGTACCAATTAATTTTAACTACCTGAGATTGATTGGCAGTAATTAAAACAGAAACATTTTAAAAGGGGTTTAAAATTAGCCAGAAATGGACAATCTTCAATTTCCAAGGGCAGGTTTTGCTCCCAATAAGATCTGTATACCGGAATTTCATGCTGCTCAATATGTTTAATTCTTGAGACAGACAATAGAATCCTTTATTCTGAATGTAACAGTGAAGCAGCACATCACAGACAACACAACTACACAATTTTCCAACTTAGCCACCCATTGGTAACTTATTTTTTATTCTTTCTTCCTCTCTTCTAATATTTATATCTGTGCACTTGTAATGTACCGTGGGACTGTAATTTCCTTTGGGCTCAATAAAGTATCTAACTAGATGTCAACAGTTTTGGGCCCTTTGTCTCAGAAAGGATGTATTGTCATTGGAGAGAGTCCAGAGGAGGTTCATGAGGAATGATGGGGTTAACATATGAGGAGCATTTGGCAGCTTTGGGCCTGTACTCACTGGAATTTAGAAGAATGTGTGGGGATCTCACTGAAACCTACCAAATGTTGAAGGGACCAGATAAGGTGGATGTGGAGAGGATGTTTCCTTTGGTGGGGATATACAGAACTAGAGGGCAGAGCCTCAAAATTGAGGGGCAACCTTTTCAAACAGAAATAAGGAGAATTTTTTTTAGCCAAAGAGTAGTGAATCTGTGGAATTCTCTGCAACAGATTGTAGTGGAGGCCAAGTCCATGGTTATATTTAAGGCAGAAGTTGATTGTTTCCTGATTGGTCAGCACATCAAGGGATATGGCGCGTGGGCAGGTGTATAGAATTGAATGAGATCTAGGAACAGTCATGATGAAATGGTGGTGCAGACTCGATGGGCTGAATGGCCTAATTCTGCTCCTATGTCCTATGGTCTTATAGTCTATCTATCTATCTATTGTTAGAAATTGTGAGATTCACATACTAATAACATGAAGCAACATCAGTTTTACTGTTACAATGACAGTACATTCCAAACCCCTATAATCCCTGTAAAGTCAAAGCAAGACAATCACAGTTCTACCATATAATTTATTTCTATGTTTCATCTGGATGTGAATTGGTTACTAGTCCTGTCACAATCGTGTCTGGTTTTATTGAAAATGTATTTGACCTTCAGGTAAGAATCAAGAATTAACAAACATCAAATATGGCACAGATCAAATTATCCATGAATTTAAAAACGCTAACACAAGGAAATCTGCAGATGCTGGAATTTCAAGCAACACACATAAAAATTGCTGGTGAACGCAGCAGGCCAAGCAGCATCGATAGGAAGAGGTACAGTCGACATTTCGGGCCGAGACCCTTCGTCAGGACTAACTGAAAGAAGAGATAGTAAGAGATTTGAAAGTGGGGGGTGGGGGGAGATCCGAAATAATAGGAGAAGACAGGAGAGGGAGGGATGGAGCCAAGAGCTGGAAAGTTGATTGGCAAAAGGGATATGACAGGGTCATGGGACAGGAGGCCTAGGGAGAAAGAAAGGAGGAGGGGGGAAGCTCAGAGGATAGACAAGGAGTATAGTGAGAGGGACAGAGGAAGAAAACAGAGAGAGAGAGAAAAAAAAATTAATAATAATAAATAAATAAATAACGGATGGGTTACGAAGGGGAGGTGGGGCATTAATGGAAGTTAGAGAAGTCAGTGTTCATGCCATCAAGTTGGAGGCTACCCAGACGGAATATAAGGTGTTGTTCCTCCAACTTGAGTGTGGCTTCATCTTTACAGTAGAGGAGACCGTGGATAGACATATCAGAATGGGAATGGGACGTGGAATTAGAATGTGAGGCCACTGGGAGATTTTGCTTTCTCTGGCGGACAGAGCAGAGGTGTTGAGCGAAATGGCCTCCCAGCCTGCATCGGGTCTCACCAAGATATAGAAGGCCGTATCGGGAGCACCGGACGCATAATATCACCCCAGCCGACTCACAGGTGAAGTGTCACCTCACCTGGAAGGACTGTCTGGGGCTCTGAATGGTGGTAAGGGAGGAACTGTAAGAGCATGTGTAGCACTTGTTCTGCTTACAAGGATAAGTGCCAGGAGGGAGATCAGTGGGGATGGATGGGGAGGACGAATGGACAAAGGAGTCGCATAGGGAGCGATCCCTGCGGAAAGCAGAGAGGGGGCAGGGAAAGATGTGCTTAGTGGTGGGATCCCGTTGGAGGTGGCAGAAGTTACGGAGAATTATATGTTGGACCTGGACGCTGGTAGGGTGGTAGGTGAGGACAAGGGGAACCTTATTCCTAGTGGGGTGGCGGAAGGATGGGGTGAGAGCAGGTATGCGTGAAATGGGAGAGATGCGTTTGAGAACAGAGTTGATGGTGGAGGAAGGGAAGCCCCTTTCTTTAAAAAAGGAGGACCTCTCCTTTGTCCTGGAATGAAAAGCCTCATCCTGA
The DNA here is from genome assembly GCF_963921235.1 of Mobula hypostoma. NCBI lineage: Eukaryota > Metazoa > Chordata > Chondrichthyes > Myliobatiformes > Myliobatidae > Mobula > Mobula hypostoma. Next base: position 62,208,484 of record NC_086103.1, on the reverse strand, counting down.
GAGTAGATGCGGCGGAGACGGAGGAATTGCGAGAAGGGGATGGCATTTTTGCAAGAGACAGAGTGAGAAGAGCAATAGTCCAGGTAGCTGTGAGAATCCATAGGCTTATAGTATACATCAGTAGATAAGCTGTCTCCAGTGATAGAGACAGACAGATCAAGAAAGGGGAGGGAGGTGTCAGAAATGGACAAGGTAAACTTGAGGGCAGGGTGAAAGTTGGAGGCAAAGTTAATGAAGTCAACGAGCTCAGCATGCGTGCAGGAAGCAGCGCCAATGCAGTCATCGACGTAGCGAAGGAAAAGTGGGGGGCAGATACCAGTATAGGCTTGGAACATGGACTGTTCCACAAAGCCAACAAAAAGGCAGGCATAGCTGGGACACATACTGGTGCCCATGGCTACACCTTTAATTTGGAGGAAGTGGGAGGAGCCAAAGGAAAAATTATTAAGAGTAAGGACTAATTCTGCTAGACGGAGCAGAGTGGTGGTCGAGGGGAAATCGTTAGGTCTGGAATCCAAAAAGAAGTGGAGAGCTTTGAGACCTTTCTGGTGGGGGATGGAGGTATATAGGGACTGGACATCCATGGTGAAAATAAAGCGGTGGGGGCCAGGGAACTTAAAATTATCGAAAAAATTCAGAGCGTGAGAAGTGTCATGAACATAGGTAGGAAGGGATTGAACAAGGGGGGATAAAACAATGTTGAGGTACGCAGAAATGAGTTTGGTGGGGCAGGAGCAAGCTGAGACAATGGGTCTACATGGACAGGCAGGTTTGTGGATCTTGGGTAGGAGTTAGAAACGGGAAGTGTGGGTTATGGGAACTATAAGGTTGGTGGCAGTGGATGGGAGATCCCCTGAGCGGATAAAGTTGGTGATGGTGTGGGAGAGAATGGCTTCTGATATGTCTATCCACGGCCTCCTCTACTGTCAAGATGAAGCTACACTCAGGTTGGAGGAACAACACCTTATATTCCGTCTGGGTAGCCTCCAACCTGATGGCATGAACATTGACTTATCCAACTTCCGTTAATGCCCCTCCTCCCCTTCATACCCCATCCGTTACTTATTTATTTATTATTATTAATTTTTTTCTCTCTCTCTATTTTTCTCCTTCTGTCTCTCTCACTAAACTCCTTGCCCATCCTCTCTGCTTTCCCCCTCCACCTTTCTTTCTCCCTAGGCCTCCCGTCCCATGATCCTCTCATATCCTTTTTGCCAATCAACTTTCCAGCTCCTAGCTCCATCCCTCCCCCTCCTGTCTTCGCCTATCATTTTGGATCTCCCCCTCCCCCTCCCACTTTCAAATCTCTTACTATCTCTTCTTTCAGTTAGTCCTGACGAAGGGGCTCGGCCCGAAACGTTGACTATACCTCTTCCTATAGATGCTGCCTGGCCTGCTGCGTTCACCAGCAAATTTTTTATGTGTGTTGCTATCCATGAATTTCCATTTTCTGATAACTGCATGAATACGAGCATTTTGATGTGGATCTTCACTTAGCCAAAGATAGATTTATGTCATTTTAGGAATCAGAGCGAGTCCTCAAAATGAATCACTAGAGATAGTTGTCAGGACAGCTGTCAAGGCTATGCTAATCACCAATAAAGCAAAATGTGCAATCAATATGCAGCACATCTAGCAGTATCTGTCAAGAGAAAAGTTGAACGAACGATCTGCTGAAAGGTCATTGACATGCAATGATAATTCTTTTCCAATTTCTGTAAATGTTGCCCAATTTTGGTGCATATTTCTAGCATTTCCTATTTCATTTCTGACTTACAACATCTGTGATAATCTGTTTTTGACTTTATGATAATCAGTATTCATCTCATTTTGGTGGAGTATGCTAAAGGATGACACTGTGTGGTTAGCAGTATGGAAAATGATGAATAAGAGAAAAAACAGGGATCACAAGCAACACAGGAAATTTATTTGAAGTGGATTCAGTGCAACGGTTGTGCCTTGAGGAAATTTTGCCCATATTAGATAGCAATGATATACTGAAGAAAAGTATTGAAGGCATGTAAACTACAACATGGTGCACTTTTGAAGAAAAAGCAAGAAAGTTGGCATTGCAAGACCACCAAAAAGAAAAACCTCGGCTCCTACCCACCTTGGTCCCAGGAAGGTTGTAATGTGAGGCTCATAATTTGTTGTACTGTTGAACATTATAGCTGAATATAGAAACATAGAAACATAGAACATAGGTGCAGGAGTAGGCCATTCAGCCCTTCGAGCCTGCACCGCCATTTATTATGATCATGGCTGATCATCCAACTCAGAACTCCGCCCCAGCCTTCCCTCCATACCCCCTGATCCCCGTAGCCACAAGGGCCATATCTAACTCCCTCTTAAATATAGCCAATGAACTGGCCTCAACTGTTTCCTGTGGCAGAGAATTCCACAGATTCACCACTCTCTGTGTGAAGAAGTTTTTCCTAATCTCGGTCCTAAAAGGCTTCCCCTTTATCCTCAAACTGTGACCCCTTGTTCTGGACTTCCCCAACATCGGGAACAATCTTCCTGCATCTAGCCTGTCCAATTCCTTTAGGATTTTATACGTTTCAATCAGATCCCCCCTCAATCTTCTAAATTCCAATGAGTACGAGCCCAGTTCATCCAGTCTTTCTTTATATGAAAGTCCTGCCATCCCAGAAATCAATCTGGTGAACCTTCTTTGTACTCCCTCTATGGCAAAGATGTCTTTCCTCAGATTAGGGGACCAAAACTGCACACAATACTCCAGGTGTGGTCTCACCAAGGCCTTGTACAACTGCAGTAGTACCTCCCTGCTCCTGTACTCGAATCCTCTCGCTATAAATGCCAGCATACCATTCGTCTTTTTCACCGCCTGCTGTACCTGCATGCCCACTTTCAATGACTGGTGTATAATGACACCCAGATCTCGTTGCACCTCCCCTTTTCCTAATCGGCCACCATTCAGATAATAATCTGTTTTCCTAGTTTTGCCACCAAAGTGGATAACTTCACATTTATCCACATTAAATTGCATATGCCATGAATTTGCCCACTCACCCAACCTATCCAAGTCACCCTGCATCCTCTTAGCGTCCTCCTCACAGCTAACACTGCCACCCAGCTTCGTGTCATCCATAAACTTGGAGATGCTGCATTTAATTCCCTCATCCAAGTCATTAATATATATTGTAAACAACTGGGGTCCCAGCACTGAACCTTGCGGTACCCCACTAGTCACCGCCTGCCATTCTGAAAAGGTCCCGTTTATTCCAACTCTTTGCTTCCTGTCTGCTAACCAATTCTCCATCCACATCAATACCTTACCCCCAATACCGTGTGCTTTAAGTTTGCACACTAATCTCCTGTGTGGGACCTTGTCAAAAGCCTTTTGAAAATCCAAATATACCACATCCACTGGTTCTCCCCTATCCACACTACTAGTTACATCCTCAAAAAATTCTATGAGATTCGTCAGACATGATTTCCCTTTCACAAATCCATGCTGACTTTGTCCGATCATTTCACCGCTTTCCAAATGTGCTGTTATCACATCTTTGATAACTGACTCCAGCAGTTTCCCCACCACCGACGTTAGGCTAACCGGTCTATAATTCCCCGGTTTCTCTCTCCCTCCTTTTTTAAAAAGTGGGGTTACATTAGCCACCCTCCAATCCTCAGGAACTAGTCCAGAATCTAACGAGTTTTGAAAAATTATCACTAATGCATCCACTATTTCTTGGGCTACTTCCTTAAGCACTCTAGGATGCAGACCATCTGGCCCTGGGGATTTATCTGCCTTCAATCCCTTCAATTTACCTAACACCACTTCCCTACTAACAAGTATTTCGCTCAGTTCCTCCATCTCACTGGACCCTCTGTCCCCTACTATTTCTGGAAGATTATTTATGTCCTCCTTAGTGAAGACAGAACCAAAGTAATTATTCAATTGTTCTGCCATGTCCTTGCTCCCCATAATCAATTCACCTGTTTCTGTCTGTAGGGGACCTACATTAGTCTTTACCAGTCTTTTCCTTTTTACATACCTATAAAAGCTTTTACAGTCAGTTTTTATGTTCCCTGCCAGTTTTCTCTCATAATCTTTTTTCCCCTTCCTAATTAAGCCCTTTGTCCTCCTCTGCTGAACTCTGAATTTCTCCCAGTCCTCAGGTGAGCCACTTTCTCTGGCTAATTTGTATGCTTCATCTTTGGAATTGATACTATCCCTAATTTCTCTTGTCAGCCACGGGTGCACTACCTTCCTTGATTTATTCTTTTGCCAAACTGGGATGAACAATTGTTGTAGCTCATCCATGCAACCTTTAAATGCTTGCCATTGCATATCCACCGTCAATCCTTTAAGTGTCATTTGCCAGTCTATCTTAGCTAATTCACGTCTCATACCTTCAAAGTCACCACTCTTTAAGTTCAGAACCTTTGTTTCTGAATTAACTATGTCACTCTCCATCTTAATGAAGAATTCCACCATATTATGGTCACTCTTATCCAAGGGGCCTCTCACGACAAGATTGCTAATTAACCCTTCCTCATTGCTCAAAATCCAGTCCAGAATAGCCTGCTCTCTGGTTGGTTCCTCGACATGTTAGTTCAAAAAACCATCCCGCATACATTCCAAGAAATCCTCTTCCTCAGCACCTTTACCAATTTGGTTCACCCAATCTGCATGTAGATTGAAGTCACCCATTATAACTGCTGTTCCTTTATTGCACACATTTCTAATTTCCTGTTTAATACCATCTCCGACCTCACTACTACTGTTAGGTAGCCTGTACACAACTCCCACCAGCGTCTTCTGCCCCTTAGTGTTACGCAGCTCTACCCATATCGATTCCACATCTTCCCGGCTTATGTCCTTCCTTTCTATTGCGTTAATCTCTTCTTTAACCAGCAACGCCACCCCACCTCCCCTTCATTCATGTCTATCCCTCCTGAATATTGAATCCCTGAACGTTGAGCTCCCATCCTTGGTCACCCTGGAGACATGTCTCTGTGATCCCAACTATATCATAATCATTAATAACAATCTGCACTTTCAATTCATCCACCTTATTACGAATGCTCCTTGCATTGACACACAAAGCCTTCAGGCACTCTTTTACAATTCTCTTAGCCCTTATACAATTATGTTGAAAAGTGGCCCTTTTTAATGCTTGCCCTGGATTTGTCGGCCTGCCACTTTTACTCTTCTCCTTAGTACTTTTTGCTTCTACCCTCACTTTACACCCCTCTGTCTCTCTGCACTGGTTCCCATCCCCCTGTTGTGAACTAACCTCCTCACGCCTAGCCTCTTTAATTTGATTCCCACCCCCCAACCATTCTAGTTTAAAGTCACCTCAGTAGCCCTCGCTAATCTCCCTGCCAGGATATTGGTCCCCCTAGGATTCAAGTGTAACCCGTCCTTTTTGTACAGGTCACGCCTGCGCCAAAAGAGGTCCCAATGATCCAAAAACTTGAATCCCTGCCCCCTGCTCCAATCCCTCAGCCACACATTTATCCTCCACCTCATCGCATTCCTACTCTCACTGTCGCGTGGCACAGGCAGTAATCCTGAGATTACTACCTTTGCGGTCCTTTTTCTCAACTGCCTTCCTAGCTCCCTATATTCTCCTTTCAGGACCTCATCCCTTTTCCCACCTATGTCATTGGTACCTATATGTACCACGACCTCTGGCTCCTCACCCTCCCACTTCAGGATATTTTGGACACCATCAGAAATATCCCAGACCCTGGCACCAGGGAGGCAGACTACCATCCGGGTCTCTGGACTGCATCCACAGAATCGCCTATCTGACCCCCTTACTATCGAGTCCCCTATCACAACTGCCCTCCTCTTCCTTGCCCTACCCTTCTGAGCTACAGGGCCAGACTCTGTGCCGGAGGCACGGCCACTGTCGCTTCCCCCGGGTAAGCTGTCCCCCCCAACAGTACTCAAACAGGAGTACCTATTGTTAAGAGGTACAGCCACCGGGGTACTCCCTATTACCTGACTCTTCCCCTTCCCCCTCCTAACCGTGACCCACTTGTCTGCCTCCTGTGGCCCCGGCGTGACCACCTGCCTGCAACTCCTCTCTATCAACTCCTCACTCTCCCTGACCAGACGAAGGTCATCGAGCTGCAGCTCCAGTTCCGTAACGCGGTCCCTTAGGAGCTGCATCTCGATGCACTTGGCGCAGATGTAGACGTCCGGGAGGCTTGGAGACTCCAGGGCCTCCCACATCCGACACGGAGAACAGCAAACTGCCCTCACACTCATACTGCCCCTCTCCTCAAATAACAACAGAAAATGAATGCCAAGCCTCCCTCGCCTCACCCGTTTCCGCCTAAACCCGTTGAGCCGAAGCCCTTAAGCCTTCACTCTGCTCCCGGCTCACTCCGCAGCCCGCAAACTACGGAATGGGTAACTACACCCACTTACCATAAAAGTATACAGTATTTACTTCTGATCTCCACGTTTGCAACTATGAGTAAGGAAGCATGAATGCTTTTAGATTTTGAACGTTTTGAAAATCATCATTAGCATTCCTATCACCTCATTTTGATATCCTTTTATGAATAACTTCAGAAATCAACTTTGACCCTTACACTCTCCAACACAGTGGCTTCAGGCGCAATATTCGTACACTGTCAGAGGGAGCAGATAATGAAGTGTTCCTGGTGACAACACTGGGGTTCAAAACACTCTTGTAGCCAGTCAGTGTAATGATTTTAACTTTGTTCTATATATAACTAAATTTAATTTTAAATTGATAAAACCTTTTATTATTCATGAGTTTTGATTATTTCAGCCATTATGTAATGAACTCCAAAAATGAAAGATCAAAAAAATCCAATGTAGGGAACTTTAGAAAAATGAATTCTAATTGCATTTGTCCACATTTATCATCTCACTGGGGAAATGCCAGACTTTTAAAAATGAATTATAATATCTGACTGATCAAAAGTGGAAAACATAATGGAATTTTGCAGCCTGTCTCATTAAAAAGTGTATACTGGCCATGTGCAACAAGTCTTTGCACAAATTGCAATATTTGGAAAGCCAGCTGTCCTCTGAATAAAAATCATTACTCAACTCTATTTGCTTATTAATTTCCTTCACTTTTGCTCTCCAGTTAACCAAAAATAGCCATGAAAAAATTTCCTTCGTTTTCCACCCTTTTCCTTCCTTTGGTTTAACACCATCAGACAAGCACACAGAATAGATACATATTATAAGCAAGGGAAGATAACTTACTACTTCCACTGAAGTCAATTACTGGGTGAAGATACTTAATGACAATAGAATTCATTGGGACCTTGAGCAGGAACAAACCATAGGATAAAGTAGTAGCCAGTGAGAGCATGTTTAGTAATTAGAATAGCCACGGGCCCAGTAAAGGCGGGGGATTAATACTCAGTTTAACTGCATGTATTTCAATACACGAGGTTTAACAGATTAGACAGACAAACTCAGGGTGTGGATTGGTTCTTAAATTGGGATGTTACAGCCATAACTGAAACAAGGCTGAGAGAAGGGCAGGACTAGCAGCTCAATATTCCAGGATACTTATGCTAGAGGTTTGACAGAGGTAGAGGTAAGCAAGCAGTTGTGTAGCCTTTTAATAAGGGAGAATGTAACAGCAGTACTTAGAGGTGGCATTCTTGTGGGATCTTCAGTGAGGCTATATGGGTGGAACTTTGAAACCTGAAGGGGAGGGTCACTCTAGTGGGACTGAATTATAGACACCCCAATAGTCAGTGGGAATATAGGTGTACAAATAATGGTGTTGTATATACAGTAAGTTCCTACTCAGGAGAGTACAATACTGGACTTTCTCTGAGGGAATGAGGCAGGTCAAGGTACTAAAGTGGCAGTCAGGGAGCTCTTTAGTTCTAGTGACCATCATTCCATTAATCCAGGTAATAGAAAAGGTTAGGGTTCTAAAATAGAGCAGAGCTAATTTTGAGGGAATTATACAGGTTCTAGCAGAGCTCATTTGGGTCAGCTCGCTTGAAGAGAAAGGAAAGGATAACAAGTGGGAGGCTTTTATGTGTGTGATATCAAGTGTCCAGGAATAGATGAAAGGTAAACCTGGCAAATTTAGGGAACCTTGGCTGATAAGAGATATAGAGATTCTGGTCAAGAAAACAAAGGAAGCATATGTTGGTATTTTGAAGTTGGAGATGAGTGAATCCTGTAATGACTATAAAAATATTAAAAATATATCTAAGAGGGAAATTAGGAGGGAAAATAATGAATATGAGATGGATCTGTCAGATAAGGTTTAGAAAGATCCCAAGAGGCTATATTAAGAGTAAAGGTGTGGCTAGGGAGAGAGTAGATCGGTAGACCTGCCAATGTCTTGAGCCAGGGAGATAGCTCAGGTTTTCCTCAGTGTTTACTGAAGACAAGTAGAGATGTTTTGGAGGACATTTTTTATTAACTTCTATTGGTGGACAAATCCCCAGGGGCTGATGGAGTGTCTCTTCAGACTTTGTGGGAGCTAAAGAAGGAATTGCTGGAGCTTTTGAGAAGATATTTTCTTCATCATTAGTCACTGGTGAAGTTTCCAAAGACTGGAAGGTGGCTAATGTTGTTCCATTGTTAGAGAAGGTTAGCAAGAGCAAGCCAGGCAACTCCAGTCCATTTGTTAGAAGTGGGTAAGTAACTGGAGGGAATTCTGAGGAACATTATCTACCAGCATTTGGATAGATAGAGTCTGATCAGGAGGAGTCGGCATGTCTCTGTGCATGGGAAGATGTGCTTGATGAACCTGTTAGAGGTTTTTGAATGGGTAACAGAAAGGTAGATGAGTGTAGGGCAGTGGATGTTGTCTATCTGGATTTTAGCAAAGACCAACATGCCTGACTGGTTTGGAAGATTAGGTCACATGGTATCCAGGACTTCTACTATGAGTGTTAGGGCACTAGGGGATGCAATGAAGCAGAGGGACCTAAGAGTCAAAAGCGTAGTTCATTGAAAATGAAGTCACAGGGCAGATTGGGTGGGAAAAAAGGTATTTAGCACACTGGTCTTATCAGTTAGGGCTCTGAGTATAGGAGAATCGGACATTAAATTGCAGTTGTAGAAGTTAGTGTTGAGGATGTACTTGGAGTATTATGTACAATTTTGGCCACCCTGTTATAGGAAAGAAGTGATTAAACTGAAAAGATCTAAGAGGATGTTGTCAAGAGTAGAGGGCCTGAGTTATAGGGAGAGTTTGGCTGGGCTACGTCTTTATTCCTTCAAATGTAGGAGAATGAAGAACAACCTTCCAGAAATGTGTGTGTGTTTTTTTTTCTCCAGGGTAAGGAAGTCCAAACCTAGTGGACATGAATTTAGACTGAGAAGGAAAATATTTAAAAGTGACCTGAAGGACAACAACGTCACACAGGAGGTGGAGAGTATATGGAACAAGCTGCTAGAGGAAGTGGTTGAGGCAGTTACAATAGTATCATTTAAGAAGCATTTTGGTAGGTGTGCGGAGGGGTATGGGCTGAATACATGAAATCGGGATATTGGGACTAGCTGTGTGGATACCGTGCTTGGCATGAACTTGTTAGACTGAAGGACTTGTATCCATGCTGTATTGCCCTATGCCTGTAAAACAAATAAAAATTAAGGGCACATTGAAATACTAATAACTAATTAACATAATAAAATATAGTAAAACAACTTAAGAATTTATATTTTTCCATTGAGTCCTCATCAGCTTATCAGCATATACACCATGATGTAATGAAGCTCACGGTACTTATTAAATTTTATCATTATTGCATTTATACTGTACGTATGGTGCATAAGTACAATAATAAAGAAGCATTGTTTTCCATGAACAATGCTGTAAACAGACATCTAGACCTCGATCCTATTGATGAGCCAATGCAGGCAAAATTACAGGCCACAACGCATGGCAACCAATCAGTGACGAGATCTCCTCCCTTTAACACAAGTGAGTTTCCGTAATGATGACCAAACAGATGATTGATGAATATAAAAAAGGCCAAGCATTCAGAGGACACACTATAAATTAACAGTGCTCTGATGATTTCTTCTCATATGGTGGTGAACCATTTGCAGTTGAATTGCCAAGATTGGTGAACAACTCAACCAAACCATAATAAAGACAGTGCAGTGACAAGTGCAAGAATAACAGGACGGTGCAAATTATAGTAGACTGAGGTAGAGTGAAAAGAAATACTAAATGACAAAAATGAACGAGGTAGAATTAAGGATTCAAGACCAGGGCAGCAGCACCAGGAAGGGGAGTTGGGAGAGATCTGCCATTTGACTGATAGACTCCTTACTGCAAAGCTAAAGGATTAGTTGCAAAATGTTTCCATGTCCTGCACTCAGTGCCTTAGCTCTCACTTCCTCAGCACAGGGCAAATGCAGTGGAAGTTCATTTACACCAAAACCCAGCCTCAGGTCACTTTGAAGTTCTATTTTCAGAGCTTATGTGGGTGTCCAAGGTGTATCAGGCACTGAACAGCTGATAGCTGACAACTCCCTACAGATATGTTAGCTCATTAACTGCCACAACAATTTCAGGCATCCCGTGTCTGCACTTTATTTTCTCGCTCTGTCACTTTAATCTTAGTTGAGTAAAAAAATATGTTCTGTGCAGAGGAACGAATTGCTTAAAGTAGAATTTTAAGGACATCAGAGCCCCAGAGCTGCATAATTGAGGTCAGGAGCAGGAATATATCAAATGTTAACCTGCATCATCATTTCCTTGAAAGTGGTTGCACAATAAAATGAGACTGGGAAAATGAACAGAAGAATTGCTCAAGAAGTTTTGCAATATTTTCCCACTTGCTACAGGTGAAGTTAGTTGTTTTGCTGTTATTATTTATTATAGTACCCACCTGAAACAACAGTATGTAATGGCAAATACATACAAAATATTGTATCCATTTGTTCCATGAGTCATGTGACATAATGTCTTAGAAACAGATCTTCTTTTCTTTATTAATCTTTTTATTGATTTAGAAAGAGCATATATACAAGCAAGAGGAGAATTATCTCAAATATATATATCAATAACAATACAAACAGAAAGTGAAATAGACATTATCAAAATCATACATAGTATTAATCAAATATGTAATATACCATAAAAAAGAAAGACAACTAATTCTCCTCTTATCAATTCATAGAGAGAGAGAAAAAAATAAATTTTAAAGTGAGAAGAAAACAAAACCCACTACATTATAAGAAAAAGAAGGATTTAAAAAAAGGGGGCTGGGCAGTCCATTCTGAGGATACGACTTTCTGATCAAATCTAAAACTTCGAAAAGAAATAATTGGAAGAGTAAGGTGACAGATCAATGCTCTAGCAGCTTCTTGTAGCTCCTTGTAATTCTCTTTGTCTCATTCCCTGGATCGTTCTTGAAAGAAAACAACTATAATCTTCATCCATTTACACCACTGTGTTTCAGATTCCAAATCATAACTACTGTGTGGAAATTCTTTTTTTCAAGTTTCTTTTAGCTCTTTTGCCAATTGTTTTACAATAATGTATGGGGTTGGGGTTTATGTTTTTCTTGATCCCTCTGCCAATTCTGCCTCAGCATTGATGCTGCCCTCACCTGTATCTCATCAATTTCCCAGACATCTGTGCTCAGCCTACCTTCCCACCACCTTAACAGTGATAGAGTTCCTCTTGCCCTTACCTACCAACCAATGAGCCTCCATATCCAACAAATCATTCTCCACAATTATCTCATTTTAAACATTAATTAAATCTCCCTTCAGTATTAATTGTACAAAAGAAATCAAACTGAGCTGAGCCAATCATGCTTCATAGCTGAAATCCTCCAGTCCAGTGATGTCTCATCCTTCCTGCAATGCATTGCCCTGAACAGATCACTGTCCTCCAGATATGGTCTAATATACAGTTCCAATAAGGAACTTCATGCTGATCCCTGTAGAACTCAATTGCCAACACTGCCTAGTTACAAAAGTACAGAATCACAATCCAAAATAATTTTTCTTCTGCCACTGTGATGCTGCTCCAAAACAATAAATTTCACGACATATGTCCCTGATAATAAATGTGATTGCGATTCTTCAACTTCTACCAATGATTCCTGTTTCCTCTGCACAAAACTCAACCCATTAGTGAGATGTAATTAAAACTATCATATCCACGCTGACTTTCTCCAAATAACCTACGCCTTCATAAGCAATGTATAAAGGCCCATATTTTCTATATATGGTTCCATGAAAGTGTGTTATCATCCTTCTGCAGAATGTTTTTCTCTCTGACGCTTAAATAACATAAAACAGATGCACATGGCATACAGTTTTAGCACTGGAGAGTTTGCAAATGATATTTATTAGAAATGCAAATGCTCTGACTCATTTAATTCATTTCCAGAAGAACAATTTAAATGTCCTCTGGATACAATGTTCTAGCCGTGCAGATAATAAGTTTTAATTAACCATCCACTGTTTTGCTGGGAAATTAATCCATGCAATATGCTGAACTACATGAAGGATGGAAGAAAATAAATACAATCAATGCCTGAGGTCTAATTTGTGGTCTAATGAATCCAGTTTGAATATCTGAGGGTAAATTAATAGGTGTGTTAAGAATTATATCCAGTTCCTTAGCTTCTTGCTAACTGGTTCTATTAAAAATGTGGCATTTTCTTCGCAGTGAGATTCAGGTGGGCATGTTGTGAACACTCCAGAAAACAACACAGAATAAATTAAATCTACTACTGCTCTGTGCCCACATATAAGATTTAGTTTTAATTGAAAGCTATAAAATTACGAAAGCTGAGGTAAGACAGAATTCAGTGCCGTTTGTTGAAAATTTACAGAATGAAAATCTGCAGCTTGTAATTAAAATCTAAAATGACTGACTCTGAGAAAGTATTTCCATTTTCAGGCATGGCCAAGGATTCTCCAACAAACTGTGGACATTTGAAAAGTGTTCTTTCACCAGAATTTTCTCTCAGATTGATATTCTTATTAAGAAACAGAATTCTGCCATGAACCCTAGATAACAACTGAAACTGCAGACTGTTATTAAAATATTTTACTTAAAATTAGAGATTTGACACACATATATCTGAAACTTGCTGCAGTCTGATGAGTACAGCTGACAATGACTTTATCACTAAGTATAATTATTTTAAAAATCACGGTCACTCCACTGCTTATTGTTAACTTGATTTTCAAATTCATCATTTTTGGGAATATTTTCATTAAAATAACTTCAAACAAATGTAAAATACTATTTTCTGGATACATTGGAATACAGTATTATCTTTATTGTTATATTTTACTCAAAACAAAAACTCCGACAGTATTTCAACATGTAATTGGCATTCGGTTTCTCAAGGATTCAGCTTTGAAGCCTCCTTGATAAACTTGTTCTCAGTAGCTAGAGTGAAAAATCCCAGTGATAATTAATTAAGATTGAGACTGTGTAAGGTTTAGTGAGTGCCCCTGGCCTTCTGTTCAATTTGTAATCTCACACAGTTTGTTGTGACAATATGGGAAATGTGGCAAAAATTGTGCAAGCCATTAGAAAAAAGAGTGATGTATTTATTTGTGCATTTGACACTGGTCTAATATCTCACATAATACAGAATTTAAAAGAAATATTGAAGATAATCTGTAGCATTCTTAACATTTTTCTAAGTCCTTCTTCAAGCAACAGAAAACCTGAAGATGTTAGAAATCCAAACAACACACACAAAATGCTGAAGGAACTCAGCAGGCCAAGCATCATCTATGGAAAAGAGTACAGTCAACGTTTTGGGCTGAGACCCTTCTTGTCTTATCAGTTAGTTAAACATTATTGAACATGAAGCTGTCAGATTATTTCTGTTCAAAGAACCCTTGATGTGTTATTTTAACCACAATTTTACATTATAATTAGTTAAAAACAGCAACAGAGTGCTAAATGTTAATAATCCCTAATCAATAACTTCTGACAACGTGTGATGTGATTGCTAAAACCTTCAGATGAACGGATTCAGGTGTGGAGTAAACTCAGGACTCAATCACAGAAATTAACAATAAAGATTTATTTGGAGAATAATGCAGGAAATAATAAAAATAAGAGCTCTCTTTCTTGGGACTTGAGCACACAAAACTTGAATCCAGGACTCAGTGCTGAGCACTAGTGTGGAAAAACTTTAAATAGAACACAGGAAACCTGGGCTAATTACTAATTACTTAAGAACGAGAAGCATAAGGAAAACGTATTCACGATTCGCGTAATGAGTGTCACGAGAAACACAATGACAGCATAAAAGGTAGTCATTAAACAACTCAAATAGATGATGTTCAAGTGGGTAGAGACCTGCTACTACCTGGCACCATCGTTAGTCCAAAGGATTCATGACAGCTATACTCTGTTAACTGCGAGGATATAAAATTAATTGGGAGTCAAAATTTGGCATCCAATGTCTCATACATTTTGTTGGTTGGTCCAAATTCTGGCTTGAACTTACTGAACAAGTGACCTCTGCTGTGGAGAATTCCATAGATTTACAACCAACTACAGAAGGGAAAAAATCTTCATGCCTGCCCTAAATGGTTGAGTCTTTTTTTTCCCCAGATAGACTCTAAATGTTCCATTTACAGAAGCACCTTCTTTGGATCTGTCCTGTCATTCATTTTCAGAAACTTAAATACTTTATAGAGATCATATCCCATTTCTCTGAACCCCCAATGTATAGATAATCTTCCTCAGCCTTTTCTGATAGGACAAATCCCTATCTTAAGAATCAGTCTAATGAATCTGCATTGTTTTGACTCTAAGGCAAATATATCTTTCTGAAGTTATGGAGGTGGCACTGCACACCACAGATTGTCAGTCATTAATATGCTCCACTGACAATGGAGGAAGTCAATAAATGAATAATATCCAATGAGGGAGAAAAAGTAGCAACAGCTTAAGGAGTTGTGGATGCCGGAGGATGGTTGGAGGACATTTTAATAATGAATCTCTGTAACTGAAAGACTTGATTTCCCTTTCTATTCTGATCTGTAGTTTTTGTATATGGAAATATATATGTAATATTGCCATCAAACAGTTACAATCTATAACTGAATCTCTAACTGCAGTTTGAAGAGACCTCAAGCATGTTAACCATTGGCCTAACCAATAAAATGACCAACAAATGAATGAATATTACTTCATGATAAAGATATTGTATTTTGACTGTGATTCATTGTTAGCATAAGACCCAAAATAGATTATGAACAAGGAAATCTTAAGAAACATATTTCAGGCATCATGGGCCTTGATCACTTGTAGAATTTTGAAAGAGTAGTTCTATTTGTTACATGTATCATACATAAAAAAGAAGTGAAATGCATCATTTGTGTCTAATCAAATCAGCAAAGACCTTGCTGAGCAGCCTGCAAGGGTTGCTATGCTTTCGGTGCCAACGCAGTACTATGGCCTGATTTGAGTGATCACAAATTTCTGTGAAATCAGAACCACATCTTAAGACATGTTTAAGGACTGCAACTCGAATAAGTTAGTTTTAAAGTGAATTGGAGAGAACACAAAGGAAGTCTCTTCAAAGTGAACTGTTATAAACCGTTCTCCCTTCTCCCAGCTTATTGAGGTTCCAGGGACTCTGCCAAAGGAACAATGAAGTATTTGCTATTCGATTCTCTGGTCTGGATGTGGATCAATTTAAGAAATACATTGAGGTGAATCACATTTCTCATGTGATCAACTCCAACTTGCCTGGACTGTCAGCACGTAATATAATATCCAAAGATTTCTACTGCTGATCTCTCTGTTCATAAGCAACTTGCAGCTACTGAAAGTTGGGAACTTATGCAGTTTAATTGGATGGTAGCTTAATTGCCCTATTGAAACTTCTATTCCAGGATGTCATTTATTTCATCAGTCCAAACCTATGGGAAAGATTCCAATTATGACAAATTCCGGAACATTGTCTTCCAGCATTGCTGTCTCCATAGATTTGAAGATGAATTTGTCTTGACAAGGGAGGTTCCTTGACCTTTTTCTGATGAAAATATATGCTGTGACTTGGCTACAGTTGTTCATACCCATTGTTGTATTTGGGAACAACTATAGGTGTGGAATTTTAAAGCTGTGTTTTACTTTGTAGCCACAGCCACACAATGTGTGATTTGGTGACTGCCTGCAGTTGGTGCCACAACAGATGAAAGAGTTGTTAACTCCAGACCACATTTTCTTGTGTTCTTGTGTGAGGGGAGAAATAGCATTATAATTTTAGGCAGATGTCCCTTCAACAGAACTGAGAAAAGTTAGAAATTAACCATATTTTAAACTGGAGAGAAAGAGAATCAGTGGAGAAAGAAGGTTAGTTACTATATTTTCAAAATCCTGATAGACTTATGGAGAAGAGGAGTTCGGTGGGTAATAAAATGGATGAGTTCACGGTGCTAGCCAGGCGTCAGAGAACATTTCGGGAGTGCAGTGTTATGTGTTTCACTGGAACGGGGCTGCACAAGGACATACCTGATCAAAACTTCTCCATGGATCGCTTCCAGACCATTCCGGCTGACCGGAAGTGCACTGAGAGTGGAAAGCGTAAAGGAGTTGGGTGCTTACTGTTCTGGTTAGCAACAGATGGTGCAATCCTGGTCATATTACGATCCAGGAATGTATTTGTAGACCAGATATTGAACTTATTACTGTTGGACTTCGGCCATATTCCACTGAGATACAACACTGGGTGGCACGGGAGGATATTCCTGCCTGTGGCCATCGAACTTGCACTCCTCCCGTGGAGGGTCAGACACCCTGAGCCGATAGGCTGGTCCTGGACTTATTTTCCATCTGGCATAGTTAGTATTTTGTTGTTTGATTGTTTGTGGTTTTTGTATTGCTATATTTATGCTCTATTCTTGGTTGGTGCGGCTGTAACAAAACCCAATTTCCCTCGGGATCAATAAAGTATATCTATCTTTCTACCTAAATGGTCACAGGTCAATAGGGGTGTATGGGGTGTCAGGTAGGGGTAGCACCTCTGTTGGGGTGGGCATATCATGCTCCCTTGGGAGTCATTTATCCACCATTGTTCCCCATTTGGCACTCAGCTCTCACCTATGGCTCCAAGCAGCAATTTGGTAAACAGCTTTGACTAGCAGATTAAACCAGGTGAGAGTAACTGATGGGTCTTAAACCCTCGGTGAGTTTGGGCTTGCCTGTCCAAGCTAGTGAAGACTGGACCCAGCCGACTACATGAAGAAAACCACTAGTCTGGGTAAACGGGCAGGAAGGTGAACCTAGCAAGGCACTGTATAATATTTAGAGTGGGATGAGGCACTAAGGGGATCATGGTCATCTATTGCATCTGACTAGATCTCCAGCCATCTTGACTCTGTCTTGCCACTGCATACAAATGGTCTTAGACATGTAAGTGAAGTTGATGTTGCACAACTCTTCCTCACTTTAAACTAAATTTCTGCGCAAGTCACTCTTGTCATCCATCCTTCTCATTCTGAGCTAACCAAAGTCCTGTGGCAACAGGCTAGCGATGAAGCGGCCGGTGAGGGTACATTGGCGGCCATAGTGGCACACCTGCACACTGGCGCCTCAGGTCATAGGGTTGCTATTCACTGACATGGAGCAGCAGGTACTTTTAGCAGCCACCTGAGTGACTGAGCAGCCCTCTTCAGCAATGCACTGATCACCTCCATGATACAGTGTGGTGAAGGGACTAGAAAAAGTTTTCTAAGCATTGTTCCATTTTTTCCCCGGCCAATTCACTGTGGCTGGCAGGGACCCTATCACTGCGGTCTAAATACATCAACGAGAAAATTAAGGACTATTCCTCTCACACTCAGTGCATGGAATGTGCACAAATTATTGGACAGAGTTGATCACCATCTCATCGTTTATGAACTGAACATCAATATCCAGCGCAAGAGACAGCCACAAGGAAAGAAAGCCCCACGACAGCTGAAGGTCCCCAAACTAAAAAGCAGCAACATAAAGCAGTTTTTTGTAGACACTGTGGAAGACCGCTTAAGCTCTGCGCTGATGAGAAACTGTTCAACCTCAGGAAGCTACAAGCAAACTCTAGGGTTATGACACAGCATCAGAGACTTCCTTTTTGCTGACAACTGTGTTGAAAGATGATGTGCAGCACTATGTCAACAAGTATTCTGATGCATGTACCAACTTTGGGCTTAGAAGAAGACTGAAGTAATGCATCAGCCATTTCCAGGGAAATCATATGTTGAGCCAAACAAAACAATCAACAGTCAAAGACTCAACCCAGTGAACAGGTTCACGTATTTTGGCAGCTCACTGTCCCAGAACATTATCATTGATGATGGAGTAAAAGCCAGGTCCACCAAAGCAAACGTACAGACTTTGGCAGACTTTATACCAACATCTGGAACAGATGTAGCTGAAGGTTAATAGGACTATAGTACTTCCCACTTTGAACACAGAACATAGAATAGTACAGCACAGTACAGGCCCTTCGGCCCACAGTGTTGTGCCAATCCTCAAATCCTGCCTCCCATATAACCCCGCACCTTAAATTCCTCCATATACCTGTCTAGTAGTCTCTTAAATTTCACTAGTGTATCTGCCTCCACCACTGACTCAGGCAGTGCATTCCATGCACCAACCACTCTCTGAGTAAAAAACCTTCCGCTAATATCCCCCTTGAACTTCCCACCCCTTACCTTAAAGCCATGCCCTCTTGTATTAAGCAGTGGTGCCCTGGGGAAGAGGCGCTGGCTATCCACTCTATCTATTCCTCTTATTATCTTGTACACCTCTATCATGTCTCCTCTCATCCTCCTTCTCTCCAAAGAGTAAAGCCCTAGCTCCCTTAATCTCTGATCATAATGCATACTTTCTAAACCAGGCAGCATCCTGGTAAATCTCCTTTGTACCGTTTCCAATGCTTCCACATCCTTCTTATAGAAAGGCGACCAGAACTTTACACTTGCGAGATATGGACAGCATACCAATGGCATGCCAAGAAGCTGAACCATTTCCACAAAGTCTGCCTCAGAAAGCTCCCTGATACTGAGGTACTTATCAAGGTGAGCCTGCCCTGTGTCTACACCAACTTGTTGCAGTCCCATTTATTCTGGGCAGGCCATGAAGGTCACATGCCAGAGTATCAACTGGCTAAGAGATTGCTTCTTGGCAAACTACAGAAAGGAAAGTGTTCCCATGGGGGCTGAAGGAAACACCCTGAAAATTTCACTAAAAGCCTTTGGCATCAATTCAGACACATGAGAATATATCACCCAGGATGGGGTTGAGTGACACTCCATCCTCCATAAGGGTACAGTGACACATGAGGCAGAAAGGACAGAGGCAGCAAAGATTGAGTTATAGTGACTCCCAAACCCAATGTGGCTGCAATGTTTTGTCCACACTGCCAAAGGACATTTTGAGCTTGGATTGGCCTCTGCAGCCATCTGCGTGCCCACAGACCAGTCCAGTCTCCACAAATCACAAATGACTAGAGTGGTTATTATTATTGTATGATGGATGAACAAATGGACAAAATGGTCATCAAACTATTCCTTTCTCGACAGATACTGCTGGGTACCAAACATAGAACAACAAACAGTACAGGAATAGGAACTTTGGCCCACAATTTCTGTGCCAACCATATTGCAATCTAAATAATCCTATCTGTCTCCATATGGTCTACATCTCTGCATTCCCTGGATGTTTATGTGTCTGTGTAAATATGTCAATAATGTTGTTATTGTATTTGCTTCAACTACTTTCCCCGTCAGTGCATTCTGAGAATGTCTCTCTGTGTAATAAAAATCTTGCCTCCTTGAACTTCTTTCAAAGTCCTTCCTTTCACCTTAGTGCTATGCCCTGTGGTGTTTTGCATCTCCCCTCTAGGAAAAAAACAGTGAGTTTACCGTATCTGTGCCTCTCATAATTTAGATCAGGTCACTCAATACTCCTTGAAGCTTTAGAGAACACAGTCCAAGACTTTTCCATCCTAAAAGCCGATAGCACTAATACAGATAACATTCTAGTGAATCTCTTCTGTACCCTCTCCAAAGCTACCACATCTTTCCTAAAATGCAGTGATTAGAACTGTACACAGTACTCCATTTGTGGCCTAATCAAACTGCTCTACATATGAACATGACTTCCTAACTTTTATGCTCAAAACTTGATAGACAGTTCAGTTGTGTATTTGGTATTTCAGTAATATTTGAGTAATATTGTAAATGCATATATTGCTTGATTAAGCATTCTTTGTTGGTTATATGTAAGAAGTAGGTGAATAGCCTGCGCCATTAAGTTAATATGCCACCATATCATATGTGATCGTTTCACTAAAGCAAATTTAAGTAGACACATTTTTCCTGGCTTCTGAGCTTTTATTTCAATTAGTTTCTAGAGTTACAAAACATAAAGTGGAAACAAGAAAATTTGACAATGAACCTGAGACAACTGCCCACCTGTTGAAGTGTGGCATGTTTTTCTTTGGATTGAGCAGAAAAACATTTGAGTTAAAATGGTAATCAATAAAAGAAGCAGAAATGGCTGGCTACATCGGAAAGATAGATGTGTTCAATTAAACAGCGGATATCTGGATGATATATACTGAACAAACTGAGCAATATTTTGAAATGAATGAAATAGCCAATGACAAAAAAGTGCCAGTGTTACTGAGTGAAATATGTGGAAAAGCATAGAGAGTGGCTCCATCAACCAAACTGACAGAAATGAGGTTTGATACTGTGAATGTAATGTAGGAACATTTAACCCAAAACCTTTGTTGATTGCAGAACACTTTAGGTTTCATAAGTGGAATCAAAAGGAAGGGGAGTTCATTTCAGCTTGCACGGTTGAATTGAAGAAATTGCCCAGAGGAAAGTAATTCAAATCAATGAATTTTAGCTTGAACACACTTTCTCTGAATGTTCAAGGAGCCTATAAGAACAAATCTGTTTTTCCATCTGCTTGGTAATATCTTACCTAATGGTGCTTGGAATTGAGTGCCCATTTTTTTGGAAAATGGAAGCAATGTTGGGCATGCAAACAGTGTAACTTACTCAGCAGAATACAAGTGGGGTGTTGATGTTAGCTTCAGAATGGATGCATATGGTGGTCCTCTTATCCCATCAGTAGATTTGAAGGTATTTGTGGATATAGCATTGATATTATCTGTCCAGTGTTTACAGGTGTCTGCTATAGGTAATCAAATCCAGTGATATAGATTTCTACTGCCCAGTAATCCGTGCCCTTTGCGCTGCACTTGAAATTTATAATTTCAATCACTCTTTCTCTCGTGAGCCTACTCAAGAAAGTCAACTTAATCAAAGGAAGAGCTTGGTTAACAAATCTCAAAGTAACATTTAATATGCTGTGGTTGCAGTGCACACTACCCACTATCCTCTCACAACGTTCCTACTGTCAGAAAGGTGTGGGTAATTAAAATCGCTGTGTGTCCAGAACCTTTTCAGGTGCAGACAGTTCAAACCACACGATTTCATTGAAAATTTGGGAGCCTGTTTTTTTTCTTAAGAATGTTGTGCCTTCAACACTGATAGCTAAGCAGAAAAAAACAACATAATTGATTCTGATATCACCCACATTTCCAGTTCAATTAGGAAAATGTGTTGTTGGTTGTAATTTTCTTTTTAATCAAATTGCATTATTCTAGGAATGCCCAAGGAGATATCCAGGAAATTCATCTGAGATTGAAGCATTGAATATACTGAGGAAATTGTTGCTGCGGGTAGGCTGGAGAATAGATAACCATTGAGAGTTAAGCTCAATCATAAAATTGAGTACAGGAGGTGTTTCAAGGGTCTGGTTGCTTTGAATTGCTCACTATCTAAACTCATAATGCTAATACATTCACACTGAGTCATGTAATGTGTTTGATACAATGATTCTGTTTTTAATTGAAGTAATGACTTACAGCAGATGAACTGATTGAGGTAACAGCATCATGCACCACCCTTCCAAACCTAGCGAGGAATAAGTGATAATCCCTTTTGATAAAGGCTCTCACATTCTTACACATTTTTGATGCATGCAAAAAGCAATGGACCATATCACCTTAAGCACGGAAATAGAACTTTAAAATATTGTATTTGGTCTTTATTTAGTTAAGTAAATACTAATTAAAACATATGTGTGCTTTTTTTATTTCATATATAAATATTGGCTAGGAATTCACAATTACTTCACTTTCGTTATATAGGACTGGGACAGACTGAGAAACCTAAAGTTGTTTTTAGTGATTCAGCCCTCTTCCAGAGGACTGCACTCCTCATAGCTTTACCCAGCTAAGGAAAAACAGCATGAATTGTTGTAAATTAATTATATTTTCAAACTAAGCTGCTCTAAAAAGAGGGTTGTCTCATGGAACCCTATTAAATATTGAAAGGCCCAGACAGGGTAGATGCCAAGATGATGTTTCCAATAGTGAGGGAGTCGAAGATCATAGGGCACTGCCTCAGAATAGAGGAGTGTCCCTTTAGAATAGAGATGAGGAGGAATTTCTTCAGCAAAAGGGTGGTGAATTCATTGTCACAGTTAGCTGTGGAAACAATGTCATTGGGCATATTTAAAATGGATATTGATAGGTTCTAGATTAGAAAGATCATCAAAGGTTATAGGGAAAAAGCAAGAAAATGGCATTGAGTGGGGGAAAAAAATCAGCCATTATGGAATGACAGGGCAGACTCATTGGGCCAAATGGCTTAATTCTGCTTCTATCCCTGTTGGCTTTATGGTCTTATGGTCTAACATATCTCAAAAAATATGTATATTTTACATGAATTGCAAGTTTTTTAAAAAATTAGACTAAACTCTAATTACTACAGCAAATCTTTTGGCCTGAATCTAATTTATACAATCATATATTTCATATCACAAATATTATTGATACTAAATATAATGGATTTTAATATTTCACTATAATTTATGTGATATTTACTTTCTATCTTAATCATATATGCATATTCCAATCTTCTAGAGATCTGCAAATTAATATTTTAAGGTGCCTTTTAATTGGTCCCTGTGAGAATCCTTCAAAATGGTTGTTTACTCAAGCACAAAAACAAAACATCAGAAACGCTCAGCAGTCAGGTAGCATCTGTGGAGATAGAAATAGAGTCAATATTTCAGAGTGAAAATTTCAGAAAGTGTCTTTGAAGTGAAATGTAAACTTTATTTCACTTTCAACAGAGGTAGCCTTTCCGGCATTTCCTATATTTCAGATTTCCACCGTCTTTAAAAAATGTTTTTTTTTAAATTATTTTGCTTACCAACCAAGCATTTGACAAGAATTTGATTGAATTAATGCTTGATAGCAAATAGGGTTGCAAACCCCTCTCTCCCACAGCATCCTCTGACTTCCCTCATCACCGGGTTCAGGATTTACCTAATTTCCTTTGCATGTTCTACCTTTTGAAAAGACAATTAAAAGGTGGGTGTAAGATTATGGCAACAAACTAGATGGCATAAGGGGGGAGCAACAAATAAGGGTAGAAAATGAAGACCAAGAATTCCACTTGGGGCACTTGGTGGAGTTAAAAGATCAGGATCTGCTGCTGAAATTTGGTAGTGGTAAAGTGTGAACCATCTTCTGCAGATCAAGGAATCAAGGAAAGGAGAGGGGTTGGGTAGAAAGTAGATACATGGACAGATTGTGATCCAGAAAAGAATATTTATTGGCCTCCTGCATAAAGCCTTGGCAACCACATTGCAAATTCTTTTGGAAAACTAATTTCTATACTATACATACAATAAATTTTATACTGTACACACTTTTAAGGCCTTGAATGGAATAATGCAAAGACACAGACAGAGGAGCAGAATTATACCATTTAGTCATCAAGTCTGCTCTACCATTCCATCATGACTGATATATTAACCCTCTCAACCCCATTCTCGTGCCTTCTCTCCATAACCTTTGACACCCTTACTCATCAACTACATATCAATCTCTATCTTAAATATACCAAATAACTTAGTCTTCACAGCCATCAGTGACAATGACTTCCACAGATTCACCATACTCTGGCTAAAGAAATTCCTCCTTATTTCTGTCCTAAAGGGACATCCTTGTACTCTGAGGCTCTGCCATCTGGTCTTATACTTTCCCACTATAGGAAAAATCCACTCCGCATCACTCTATCGAGGTCTTTCAATATTTGATACGTTTCAGTGATATCCCCCCTCATTCCTTTAAACTCCACTAAACTCAGGCAAAGAGCCACCAAGTGTTCCTCATACGTGAAACCTTTCATTCCCGGAATTATTCTCATGAACTTTTCTGGACCCTCTCCAATGTCAGCACATCTTTTCTTAGATAAGGGGCTCAATTCTGCTCACAATACTCCAAGTGCAGTCTGTCCAATGCCTTACTGCGCCTCAGCAATACCCATTTGCTTTTACATTCTAGTCCTCTTGAAATGAATGCTAACAATGCATTTGCCTTCTTTACTATTGTGTTAGACTTTTGGGAATTCAGCACGAGGTCTCAGAAGTCCCTTTACACCTCTGACTTTTCAACTTTGTCCCCATTTAGAAAATAGTCTATGCCAGTATTTCTTTTATCAAAGTGCATGACCGATCACTTGCCTATCCTATAATTGATCTGAAACTTCTTTGCCCATTCTCCTAATCTGTCTTTTTGCAGACTCCCTGCATCCTCAACACTACCTGCCCCTCTGAAGTATATTTAATATTTCAAGTATATTGTTCAATTAGCATACTTTGTTTGTTCACATAATTCATTATGGGTTATTTGGAGGAAGCAGTAAATGCCATATGTTATTTTATCACTACGTTATAAATGAGCACCTCAAATGAAGTAGATAAAAATATCATGTCTCCCGTGTTTTTCTTTCATTTAGTTTCTGTAGTTCCAAAACATAACAGTGGTGATGAGGTTAAAACAAACTGATGATGACGACCCACCTGTTGAAGCACAACACATTTTTCTTCGGAAGGGGAGAGAAATGTTCAAGTTTTTAAAAAAGAACAGCATGTTTTTTTTTCTTTTGAAGAGGAGGGAGATGTTCAAGTTAAGAGAAAAGCAACAAATGGACAAAATTAAGGAACTCATAAACAGTGAGCACTGAGGAATAATAATACTAAATTTAAGAGAGACAGAAGTGGCAGGCTACATTGGAGAGATAGATACGTTCAATTGCAAAACAGATAACTGGATGATGTATACTGAATAAATTGAGCAGTATCTTGAAGCAGGTAAAACAGTCAATGAAAAGGGAGTGCCAAAGTTACTGAGTGTAATAGATAGAAAACTATACAGTTTGCTTAGAAATTTAATTGCTTCAACCAAACTAGGCAAAATGAGCTTTGATAATATTGGGAATGTAATGAAGGAGCATTTCGAATCGAAACCATCATTGACTACATGTCACAATGGTGGACATTGGGAGCAAGGATGGACCCAAATGCAAGACACATCTTCTGAGGTTAACTTAATTGAGTTTATTGTTGGATTCCAGGAGAGCAAAGCAGAAGCAGGAATAGCGAACTGGACAGGGACTCAGGCCTACAACTAGGCTGGGACTAAGGATCTGGACTTGGACTCAGAATCACAGACCACCAGGGCCAGGACTTGAGACTTGGATGCCACCAGGGCCAGGACATGGTACTGGGAGCCACCAGAGCCAGGATGTGGCACTTGGAGCCGTCAGGGCCCGGACGTGGTACTTGGAGTCTCCGGGTAGTGGCGAGCTCTAGACTCGGCCCGGGAACAGTAGACAGCGGTTCTTGATTCCCTCTGGCAGGTTAACTGATGGATCCACCTCGGCGAGGAAACTTTGCAGGCTCGCTTTGGCAAGGTAACTTGACAGGGTTGCTCCGGTGAGGAAAGGCAACTTACTGGCACTCACTTCGGGGGAAAACTAGGCTTGCTCCGGCCAGATGACATTGGCTCGCAGTACCTTTGGTGACTTTGCAAACGCTCTTGCACCAAACAGCTGAAAGCCGGAGACTATAAACTGCCAGTTCAGCCGAGAGTAAATTGCCTCCAATCTCCAAGCCTGAGGGACACGGGAAAACAGGGAACCAAAGGGAAACAGGGAGTCAACAGTCCGGATCGTAACATAAACAAAGTAAATTTAAAGGGACTCCAATCCGGACCATGACACTGCAGAGTGATTTAACAGAATCAAAAAGAAGAGGAGTCCTTTTCAGTTTATGTGGCTGAATTGAAGAAATTGTCTGAGCATTGTCAGTTCAGTAATTGGCATTATGATGCACTGCAAGATTGCTTAGTTTGTGGAATTTTACAATAAAGCATTCAAATCAGCTCCTAACTGAAGCACAACTCACATTTAAAAGAGCAGTTGAAATTGCTGTATCAATGGAAATGGCAGCCAGCAACACAATTGAATTGCAGTCAGGAATGGAAGTGAGCATGACTAAAATTAGAATGTCCAAACACAAATTGCCTGGCCGAACAAATTGTGTTACAAATTATGTGAGCAGGGGCTCACATACACCAGACTAGTATAGTGCAGGGTTAAAGGCAAAACTCACAGAAAATGCAACATAGTAGGGCACATACAAAGAGCATGTTGGGCAGAAGAAATTAAATAGACTGCACAAGGAAGAGAAAAAGATAAAATGTCAAGTTGTAGTTTCAAAAGAGCTCTGATTTGCATGCTGTTGATAAAATATTTGGTGATGATGGGAATGACACAGGAGTGAGCAGCCTTAAGATTTACAATATGAAAACTAACAAGAGACAAGCAATATGGCTTCCACCAGAAATGGACAGCAAAATAATTTAAATGGAATTAGTTACTGGTTTGGCTGTTTCAGTCATTCCACAAAATGAGTTTGAACAGCATTTCAAAGATACTAAACTGAAGCCTGCAGATATCCAACTAAGAACTTATACTGGATAAAGATAACTCCTGTGGGAATGACATTCATAACAGTAAAATACAACAAACAACAAGCTACCTTGGGCTGGTATGTGGTGAAAACAGGAGGGCCAGCATTATGGGGCCGTGATTGCATGAGGCAACTACAACTTCATTGTACATCCATCCACCATTTGTATGCCACACCCCCTGCAATAGTCAACTGAAAGCAAATTTAAAAATATATTGGATGATGCCACAGCATTTGAAAACTCAAATGCATCAATGGTAAAATAATGTTAAATTAAAATATCACACCCTAGTTTTACAGCAGGATTCTTATACCATCTGTGATAAAGTACCCATTGAGCTAGTTTGCATAGAGGCTGAAGGGGTTCTTTTCAAGGATGAGTGGAGCCCATAGGCAATGCCAGTGGTCCCAGAAGCTAAGAAGGACTGGTATGTCAGGATCTGTGGTGATTTTAATGTCAGCATCAAGCCAGGACTAAAAGAAGATCAATACCCTCTGCCCAGAGTAGAAGATATCTTTGCAAAACTTCCTGAGGTGAAACACTTCAGCAAATTGGGCTTAGCTGAGGCCAACCTACAGATAGAGATGGAAGAAGAGTCCATTATGTTTCTCAACATAAGCACTCACAAAGGGCTTTATCATTATAATATGCTTATTTCTGGCGAGCATCTGCACCTGCACTCTGGAAAATTGGACCAGGTACAGCAAGGTTGCTCAGACACTCAGTGTTACCTGGATGACACCATTGTTACTGAGGATGACAAGGAATATCTACAAAATCTCAAGACAGTGTTAAAAATGATTTAAAAATTTATTGGCTCAGAGCACAATGCAATAAGTGTGAATTCTTTAGACCAAGCATCACCTACTGTGGTCAAACCATTGACGCACATGGATTGCACAAGTGTGTTAAGAAAATTCAAGTAGTGGTGGTTGTCCCAAGGCCGAAGAACATGTCATGTTTGCAGTCATGTTTGGGATTTGTCAATTACTATAACAGGTTCCCGGTAAACCTAACTACCATGCACCACCCTTTTAAGTTACTTCTACAGATCGGGAAGAAATGG
Source organism: Mobula hypostoma (assembly GCF_963921235.1). Taxonomy (NCBI): domain Eukaryota; kingdom Metazoa; phylum Chordata; class Chondrichthyes; order Myliobatiformes; family Myliobatidae; genus Mobula; species Mobula hypostoma. The sequence goes on along the minus strand of NC_086103.1, from coordinate 62,180,577 downwards.
CAATGGACAATGTGAGGTGGCTTTCCAAAAGGCAAAGTAAATGGTGATGTCAGACACTGTACTCATACATTATGATCTACTTAATCCAGTGAAATGCCTTTGATTCCTTACCTTATGGAATACGTGCAACCATGTCTCATGTTATGAGTGACAGAAGTGAGCACCGCATAGCCTTTGCATCACTTTCCGTTACTACTGAAGACAGAAAATACCAACAGATTGACAGAGAGGTCTTTTCCGGTTTGGGGTGTGAAATGTTTTAGCCAGTACTAGTATGGGAGATAATTTACCCTCATTACTGATCAGAAGGGTGTTCCACAAACAGCAGCAGCACTAATGCAGAGATGGGCTCTTTTTCTTGGAGGACCCAATTACGAGATCAAAATCAAGAGGACAACTAATCATGGAAATTCTGATGGATTGTCCTATCTACCCTTGGAAAAGGAAATACCTGAAAAACTTACAAAAGTTACACTCTTCTTGACGTACTTCCCCTAAAGCAAATCAAAAATTTTCCTATTATGCAGAGATAATCCAAAGGGAAACCAGGAAAGAACCCACTCTGTATTAGGCCTACATGGCCAACCAAAATGTCGGGAATGTGCAGCAGAAATTCCAGTTACCCCATTTTTACCAGTGCCATGATGAATTTGCCCTTGATAATTGTTGCTTTATGTGGGGATTAAGAGTTGTTGTACCATCCAAGCTGAGAGCTAAATTGTTAGAAGAGCTCTATACAGTCATCTAGGCATGTTCAAAATGAAAACATTGGCTTAAAGCTTTGTCTGGTGGCCTGGGATAGATCAGTAGATGTCATGCACTGTTCAGATTACCACCATATCTAGAAGATGCCAAGAGAGCACCTCTCCATCCCTATCAGAGAATGCAGACATATTACTTCTGCACCGTACCACCCAGCTACAAATTTCTTGGTAGATCAAGGGTCTAAAGAATGTCAGCAGAACACTCTATACTGACACTAAATCTGAAGCTTGTAAATTTCCTTCTTGCATATTGCAATGCAGCACACTTTACAACCAACAACTAATGAGTTATGCTGTTCCTGGTTCGTCCCTTGTATTCACGGTTGGATCTCCTCAAACCCAATACCAGAAGGAGTATGCAGGACGTACAGCTTTGACAAACTGAGGGTTCCTCAAACAAAGAGGTTCGATGTTTCATTCCTGAACAAGCAATCCTGGCGAGGGTCCACAGAGGTGATCAAAAGTGGATACCTGGAAAGAAGTGTTTGAGTGACATACATCATTATGCCACCACGTCATATGTGTGTGCCTTCCTAAAGTAAATCAAAGTAGACAAAGGTATCCATGATCCCATCTTTTTCTTTTGATTAACCTCTGAAATCACAAAACAGAACACCCACCACCTACCTTTAAATCATCCACAAACCTGGCCACTAAGCCATCAATTCCGTCATTCTGACATATAACCTGAAAAGAAGCAGTCCAATACCAACTCCACAGCACATCACTCATCATCGACAACCAACCAGAAAAGGCCACCTTTACTCCCACTCTTGCCAATCATCTATCCATACTACTATCTTCCTTGTACCAATATGCACTCTTATCTTCATAAGCAGTCTCATGTATAGCACTTTATTAAAGGCCTTCTGAAAATCCAAGCAAACAACATCCACTGACTCCTTTGTCTATCCTGCCGGTTATGTTCTCAAAGAATTGCAATAGGTTTGTCAGCCAAGTTTCCCCTTAATGAAACTGTGCTGGATGTGGCATATTTTATCATGAGCTTGCAAGTACCTGCAACTTCATTGTTAATGAGAATGAGCATGGATTTATCAGTAAATATTTCCTACAGATACACACATGTGCTGCAATTAATGTTATTTAGTAGATTGTTCTATGTGGCAATACAATACGTTGCAGATTAAACCTTGCTGTTCAGAGACTCATCGTGAAAATTGGCAATGTTCCTGGCGAATGAGATGACTACCTCCTGTATGTTAGAGAATGTGAACTCAGCCGCCCTGTTTGCCCTTACAGGAACAAATGAGGTTAAGTTATTTCAGCCTATAGTAACCAGAATTCAGTCATATTTGAGGAACTTCACTTTCTTGGCATTGCATTACATTTTTTGTTTCCATAGTAACCCCACTAAGCATATGCTGTATTTTCATACAGTTAGCTATTGGATCTTGGTCACATGTGTAACTACATTAACAGGACACTACTTGTGTACCTACATTGACCAGATGGTTCACCGTATCTCTCTTCTTTCCATGTTGCATATTCTGCATAACTTATTACACTCTTTGATTATTTCATTGGTTTTATCACTCTGCACTTCCAATGACCCCAATTACACTTTGGAAAAGGATGCCCTTCCCTCTTCCAGCGAGATACCTTTCCTGTTTTAGGCTTTATCTTATATCTCTGTTGTAACCAGTGATGCTGTTATATGACCCTAAAAACATTTGTTCAAAATAGCAACAATTCCTTTCCAATATTTTGAATATAATGAATTAATACTTAAAATCCTGTACCTCACTCAGTGCTAAAAGAGATGACGTAGGATAAACCTGTGAGTTTAAGTTAGAATGCATTTCATCAAATTGCTTAAATCTATATTTTAGTTGTTTTATGTCTTTCAGGACAAAAATATGTGTACAAAGAATCTTCATATTTTAATGAAAAATAGATTTAGTTTTTAATTGATACCTCTGTTCTATTTGCATCACACATTAGCTGATTGTGTTCTAACACTGTATGTGTAGGGTGCCGATGTGCTGTGAATATAAAATTGCCCTCTGATTCTGATCCATTAATTATTTCATTGCTGAATATAACCAAACATTTTACAGTTTCTTTTTGGTGTCAAACAGAATGAAAAGATGCAATTAAAATCATTTAATGTTTTGCTTCCCCCTTCCTCGAAAAAAAAATCATCATGATTGACTCTCCATTAAAATATACAAGAAAACAAAATGAGCTGAAAACAAATACAATGTCGAATTTTGCTTCAGTAATTCTTATAGGTTATTATTCCAAAAATAGAACATGTTACAACAAATTCAAAGCAAGGACTAAAAGACATGCCATTTAGAAGGTCACTCAACAACAGGGGGAAGAATGGTGCAAATAATGCTGTTCAGATGAAAATATTCTTAAACAAGAGTAATTTCTGCCCATTTCCGGTCTCTGCACCTGATGGATAATTTGATTCCATATTCTCCAGTGAGATCCTCATTGACACTAAAAGGAATCTTCCACATAAAACTCCCAAGATTAATGTCAACAGTGATTTTCAGCCTCACTGGTCTGCAAGAGAACAAGTTTTTATTTACTCTCAGAATAATCAGTATTTACCAATACTGTTCTCCTGAATCCTATTTAAAGGGCTAGCACTCACACTATATAATGAGCGGGGCTGTTTCACACCATTCCGTAGTCTCATTATTTACTCTACCAAGTGACTGGTGGGTTCTGATCACTTGAATGATAAAACACAATAGGGCCCCAGTTGTAAACCTCTACTGACCAGATGGTTCACTACATCTTGCTCCTTTCCATGTTGCATACGCAGCATAATTTATTGCATTCTCTGATCATTCCCAAATGAATTGTACTTGTCTTTCATCTACAATGGCTTGTCTACAATCAGAAGTGACTTCCAGTGGGTAATTGTCTACATCTAATGCTGGTAGCATGGAGGTAGACTACTTTATCTGTGGAAGTCAAAGTCATTGTCATTCATAGCTTCCTCACCTCAGCATAATTCCAGATCATTGCAACTGGCCTCTACCAAAATTTCACAGTTTTCTGTCATTGCTGTATGAGAGAAATCCCCAAGTTCCGCACTCAAGCAGAGAGGACTGCAACTACATTTCTTCAGCCACAGGAGTAATCTGAGCAGGCATGAGGATTTGCCTGCATTGTAGACTTCTCCAGAAGTGCATGAATTCATAGGCTTCAATTGTTTTATTTCTCTCAGGATAATCCCTGGCAAACTTTTGCCATGTGAACTTGGCTTGAGCAATGGAGGGAAAATGAAATTATTTCCTTCAGTGAGATCAGAATCCTTCTGATCCTTTTGGAGCCTTTCCATTCCTTCTTCTATCATTGCTTCAATGTCTGAAACAGCGACACTCTTCAATAGTAGGAAGAATATTTCTTGTAACATGGAGACAAATACAGAGAGAGGTACAGGATGGAAGGAGGCCCTTCAGCCCACCGAGTCCCTGCTAGTCCTGAACCATCCACTAACATTAATCCTACATTCTCTCTGCATCTTGTTAACCTCCACTTGCCTACATTAGAAGTAATTTACAATGGCAAATTAATCTACCAGCTCCCACATCATGGGTTTTTTTGGAGGCAGCTAGAGCATCCAGAGAATATGCATGCAGTGAAAGGGAGAATATGTACATAGACAGCACCTGAAGTCAGGATTGAACATATAGGCACATGGTCTATTGCTGTAAAGGAGCAGCTCTACTAGCTGTGGCACATGTTGCTGTCACAGTGCAGCCTTACACTGGGAAATGTGACATCTCTCTTCTAGGAACCTCACAAACAGATTGTGATCTTTATGGAACTGTTAAAAATAGAATTAGAGTAATACAGAATGTTGTTTGAATAGCAATTAAAATCAGAGAATTTTGCAGACAGATGGCATTTCTCCTATTGAAGATGGTTCAGAACCTCTCCCAGACCAATATCCCTAGCGCTGAGGTTCCATTTATCCTCATTTGGCAACATTAGGTTTGATATGTCATTCATATCCCTGATAACAGATTCCTGAAATAGACACCCCATTCCAAGTTGTGTTGTGGGAGGAGATAACCAGACAGAGAATAAAAGAGATGTTCATCGCTGCCTTGAAGGATTGCAAATTCCACATTGACTCCTGGGAAGCTCTAGCCTCTGACTAATCAACGTGGAGAAGCAGCATTCAAGTTAGTGTACAGAACCTTATGATAATCCTTTGAGGGCACAGAGAAATCCTGTGTAAATGGCAGAAGTAGCCCAACAAATAACTACTCCTACCACTTTTGTCTCATCAGCCACCTCCAGTTCCCACACTGGCCTCATCAACAATCTCAGAAAGCATATAATGATTAGTAGAAGAAAGCCATCCCTGATTTATGGATGCACATTAAAGAAGGCATCCTATCCAGATGCATTATGGCTTGGTATGGCAGAAACTTCAGAAAGGGTAAGATGAGGGAACACAAAACCAATCCTCATAGAGAGATCAGAAGTGGAGAGAGTGAGCAATTTCAAGTTCCTGGGTGTTAATATTTCTAAGGAACTAATCTGGATGCAACGTATTGATGCAGCTATAAAGAAGTCAAGACAGCTGCTATATTTCATTAGGAGTTTGAGGAGACTAGTTTGTCAACTAGAACACTCAAAAACATCTAAAAATATACCATGGAGAGCATTCTGTCTGACCGCATCACTGTCTGGTATTGGGGGAGGGGGGGCTACTGCACAAGATTGAAGTAAATTGCAAAAACCTGTAAAATTAGTCATCTCCATCATGGGTACGAGTCTCTGTAGTATCCAAAACATCTTCAGGAAGTGGTACCTTACGAATGTGGCGTCCATTGTTAAGGACCCTTGCCACTCAGGACATGCCCTCTTCTCATTTTTACCATCGTGAAGGAGATCCAGAAGCCTGAAGGCACACACTTGGTGATTCAGGAACAGCTTCTTCCCCTTTGTCATCTGATTTCTAAATGGACATTGAAACCATGAAGAATACCTCTCTACTTTTTAATTTCTGTTTTTTTTGCAGCACTTATTTAAACTTGACTATTTAATAGGCATATATCCTTACTGTAATTCAGTTTTTTTCCTGTATATGTATTTATCATGCATTTCATTGTACTGCTGCTGTAAAGTTAACAATTTTCATGACATACGCCTGTGATACTAAACCTGATTCTAATTATTGATGATCCATTCATTCCCTCTGTTACCTGTCCAGTGACTACACAGTGCACCATCTACAAAGTGCTTTACAATTGCACTTCTTACATCCATGAATTTTAATAACATGAATGGGAGGGGCATGAGAAGAATGCCATCTGCAAGTTCCTTTCCAAGTCAGATACCATCCTGATTTGGAATATACTACCACTCCTTCATTGTCACTGAAATTCCTTATCCAACAACACTGCGGAAATACCCTCATCCAGAGACTGCAGCAGTTCAGGTAGACAGTTGGGAATATGCAATAAATGCTACATTTGTCAACTTTTCCATAAGTGCGTTTATAAAAATGCCCTGATTCCTCCTGCAATTTCAAACAGCTATTTTATATATTTAGCAAGGTAAGGGTTGCTAAGAGCAATGATACAATAGTCATAGTCATACTTTATTGATCCCGGGGGAAATGGGTTTTCATTACAGTTGCACCATAAATAATTAAATAGTAATAAAACTATAAATAGTTAAACAGTAATATGTAAATTATGCCAGGAAATAAGTCCGGGACCAGCCTATTGGCTCAGAGTGTCTGACCCTCCAAGGGAGGAGTTGTAAAGTTTGATGGCCACAGGCAGGAATGACTTCCTATGACGCTCTGTGTTGCATCTTGGTGGAACGAGTCTCTGGCTGAATGTACTCCTGTGCCCAACCAGTACATTATGTAGTGGATGGGAGACATTGTCCAAGATGGCATGCAACTTGGACAGCATCCTCTTTTCAGACACCACCGTCAGAGAGTCCAGTTCCATCCCCACAACATCACTGGCCTTATGAATGAGTTTGTTGATTCCGTTGTTGTCTGCCACCCTCAGCCTGCTGCCCCAGCACACAACAGCAAACATGATCGCACTGGCCACCACAGATTCGTAGAACATCCTCAGCATCGTCTGGCAGATGTTAAAGGACCTCAGTCTCCTCAGGAAAATAGAGATGGCTCTGACCCTTCTTATAGACAGCCTCAGTGTTCTTTGACCAGTCCAGTTTATGGTCAATTCGTATCCCCAGGTATTTGTAATCCTCCACCAAGTCCACACTGACCCCCTGGATGGAAACAGGGGACACCAGTACCTTAGCTCTCCTCAGGTCTACCACCAGCTCCTTAGTCTTTTTCACATTAAGCTGCAGATAATTCTGCTCACACCATGTGACAAAGTTTCCTACCGTAGCCCTGTACTCAGCCTCATCTCCCTTGCTGATGCATCCAACTATGGCAGAGTCATCAGAAAACTTCTGAAGGTGACAAGACTCTGTGCAGTAGTTGAAGTCCGAGGTGTAAATGGTGAAGAGAAAGGGAGACAAGACAGTCCCCTGTGGAGCCCCAGTGCTGCTGGTCACTCTGTCAGACACACAGTGTCTCAAGCACACGTACTGTGGTCTGCCAGTCAGGTAATCAAGGATCCATGACACCAGGAAAGCATCCACCTGCAGCGCTGTCAGCTTCTCTCCCAGCAGAGCAGGGCGGATGGTGTTGATCGCACTGGAGAAGTCAAAAAACATGACCCTCACAGTGCTCGCTGGCTTGTCCAGGTGGGCGTAGACACGGTTCAGCAGGAAGACGATGGCATCCTCAACTCCTAGTCGGGGCTGGTAGGCGAACTGGAGGGGATCTAAGTGTGGCCTGACCATAGGCCGGAGCAGCTCCAGAACAAGTCTCTCCAGGGTCTTCATGATGTGGAAGGTCAATGGTGGCACATGAAAAGATATGAGGCAAACATTGTAAATATATCCTTTGAAAGTGTCTGAAACTGGAATGTTTTCTAGGAAATCCATAAGTTTGTTATTCTGAAATTAAAATAAAATATTTTTGTAGGTAGAAATAATATTGAAGTAATATTTATTTTTATAAATCCATCCAGAAGAATATGTTTGTTTTTGAGTATGTGAGACTACTTCAAAATACTTTCTTTCCCCAGGGCGAAGCATTGACCTAATTCTGAACTTTCATATGTCCTACTTTGTAGGAAATGTCCAAATATGCTTTCCTCTTCTGAAGTTCCCAGACTGATGAAGTGGAAACATTTGACGTGTGTTCAGCACTTTCAAAAAAGGACGTGGAGACACTGAAGTAATCAAGGATTCAGGGAAATGAACTGAAGTCAAACTAATACAATCTATTGTGACTTGGACTCAATTCCATGAAGATCTGTGTTTCAGCACGTCTCGCTTATAGAAGTCAAGAATCACAATTATTGAAAATATTTAATGAATCTAATGGCCTGGATTGTTGGCAGTATGTTGTATAGAAATAATAAGGTCTGTACTAAAAAGTAAAGGCACCTTCATTTTTTGACACTGAGATGCATGCAGTCATTTGAACACTAGTTCAAATATGAAACACCTCATTAAGAATGCAGCAACTTGTGTTCTTGACTTTTAGTCAAATAAGCTTACTTATCTTTACTTGACAAAGAATCATCTCTTGAACATCTAATTTCAACAAGCTATGAAAATTAAAAGAAACAAATATCTGGAGTCATTACATATCTAAAATATTTATTCCAAAACCTGTGAAAAATTACACAAATTTTCAGAGAGGCACAAATGAGATGTAAACTGGACTCCAATGAATAAAATCTGACAAGAGGTTTTACATACACCTACCATTTCTTCTTGTTTTGTTTTCTGAAGATCACCTGACTGAGCATTTGGGCAACAGGCGATCCCTACTCACTGACATTTCTAGTTATACTGCTTTATATTTCTATTGAAGGCTTGTTTTGATCACTCTGCAGTCTCTGTCACTTCTCTAGCCAGATGTCAGTCAGTTTTAAATTCTGTGCTAAGGTAGCCCCCAGTCTGCAACGGTTTATTGATCATTGTTCCCTTTATTTCTTACATCCTTCACATATGAGGAGTAAAAATCTTGACGTTACGTCTCCATCTAAATGTGTAATGCGTAATCATTGTAATTTATAATAAATGGAACAGTCGATGTAAGATAGAAATACACTCAAATCAGTGTGAGTTCATCAGTCTGATGGCCTGGTGGAAGAAGCTGTCCTGGAGGCTGTTGGTCCTGGCTTTTATGCTGTGGTACCATTTTCCGGATGGTAGCAGCTGGAATAGATTGTGGTTGGGGTGACTCATGTCTCCAATGATCCTTCGGGCCCTTTTTTCACACCTGTATTTGTTATTGATAAGAGTATGACCTTACACTTTGGTAGAAGGAATGAAAACATAGACTGTTTTATAAATGGGGAACAAATTTGGAACTATGAAGCGTCAAAGAACTTCGGAGTTCTCAACAGGAATTCTGCAGATGCTGGAAATTCAAGCAACACACATCAAAGTTGCTGGTGAATGCAGCAGGCTAGGCAGCATCTCAAGGAAGAGGTACAGTTGACGTTTCAGGCCGAGACCCTGACCAAGGGTCTGTACCTCTTCCTAGAGATGCTGCCTGGTCTGCTGCATTCACCAAAAACTTTGATGTGTGTTGCTCGGAGTTCTCATGCAGGATTCTGTAAAGGTTGACTTGCAGGCCAATACTCACTAGCATTTAGACTAATGGGAAGAGGTTCTAGTTGAAACTGATTGATATTGAAAGGTCTAGATAGAGTGGACGTTCGCAGGATGTTTCCAATAGCAGGAGAGTCTAGGACCAGAGGTCACAGTCTTAGAATAGAGAGGTATCTTTTTCGAACAGAGATAAGGAGGAAATTCTTTAGCCAGATGTGGTGAATTTGTGGAATTTGTTGCTACAGACAGTTATGGAGGCCAAGTCAAAGTAAAGTAAAACAAAGGTTGCTAGGTTCTGAGTTAGTAAGGGCATCAAAGATTACAGGGAGAAGACATGAGAGTGGGTTTGAAAGGGAAAATCAGCTGTGATTGAATGACGGAGCAGACTCAGTGGGCTGAATGGCTCAAATCTGTTCCTCTGTCTTATGGCACTTACATTAGTTTTTAAGGTATTTTTATGTAAATCATATTTGTCCACAAGCCAGAAAATTATTCAATGGAATCATATGTTTCCCTTCATACACTGAGCCTGAGCTACAGCTATCCTTACCATTTCATGTTCAGATCTTCACCTTTCAATCATTCTAGGCCATTGACATTTTACAGGAATCCAACAGTGTAACAACTGAACAAATGTTTAAGTGGATGAAAGAGTGTGCCTCCTTGAAACTCAGGCAGTTGCTAAATCTTAAAGTATAAGAAACATAGAATTTCAATGTAAAAATAAAATACTTTTTTCTTTCGGATATTCCTTATGCTACTCCACATGATTTTAAGAAATCAGTGCTCTCCAGACCTCATGAGACTAAGACTTGTAATTTTTCATTTTAGCAATCAATATTCAAACTCTTTTTGCAACATCTGCTATTGGTGTCTCTGAAAAGCGAATACAAGGTGCTGATGGGCCAGATATTACTGCCAGCAGTGTGCCAATTATGCTTGCCACTGAACTACTTCATATGATTAAACTAACTTTCTGCAGGCCCACCATTGTGAGTATATTTTCCAGCCCTTACAACACATTCCAAAACAAATACAACTTAATCAGACAATTAAAAATGTTTTTTAAAAACTGAGGAAATTATGCTAAAAATGAAAACATTAAAATACTTGTAAGTTCAGCAGATAAAAAATATAGAAATTGCTGAATATTACCAAAGTCCTGAGCAGCCATTCCTCTCCATAAAAGGTTCAGCCTATTATGTAAGTGTTGTGAATTTGCTACATATTCAACACTCTGATGTTATACTGTATGAATGCCTCCAAATCAGAGAGCTCTTGAGAAATTGTCTGCAGAGGGAAAACAGCAGTTTCAAAACTTCTGTCCTGATTTGGAAATGCCGCGTTTGATGGAACGTGCATGGAGAAATGCCGTCTGACTCATAAAGAACAGCTTGAATTTCCTAGCATGTTCTGGTCAGTCTCTTAATATTAAATTCACCATTGGAAATTATTTTGCAGAATTTGTAAATGGGACACAATAGTTGCCTTAGTTTATAATCTAGATTTTAGTGAACACATTTAACAGCATGTTTATTCTCCTTCCTATTTCTGTTTCATTTCCCTTAACAATTATAATTTTTTTGTTGGTACAATGGACACAGAGAAGTTTCAAAGGCTCTGAAGTTACAACTGTTACACTTAGTCAAAAATATTAACTCACAATATGAATCATTGTTTTTGATAATTGGTACTGTGACCATATGACCAGCATCACAGAATGTCATTTCTCTCAGTGGTGGCCATTTTGAATACATTCCTCTCATTTAAAAAAATATTTTATCTGTAATAGCGCATTGTCAAAGAGTATATTAATTGACCATCAACTATGTCGGGTACATTGCTATGGTTTACAATTCTTTTATGATTTTAATTCAAATATATATTGAAATTTAAGGTTAACCTGATAAAGAAAATGACATGTGGTCAGCCATGCAAGGCCTACCATTGAAATTATGGGCTAAAATAGGGAAATTGTCAACTATGTTACTTATCAACTAAGTTACTCAGCAGGGCCAACTCATGAGTAACATGGTTGACGTGACCCTACTGGGTAACATTGTTTACTGATGATAATGGATCAGTTGCCATAGATCAGTATATTTTGTCATAGTTTAGGCCTGTATGTGCCAGAGGAGACTGAGGATTAAAGGGATATTTGCCAATAATTTTAAACAGATGTCAGCAGCTGAGAAACGGCGGAGATACAGGGCTCAGTGGGATGCTGATCCTGCAAGAAAGTCAGCATACCTGGAGAAGCAGAGAGAGGCATGGCACAGGCTTAGAGCACAAGGCAAGGTCAAAACAGTGACAGATGAGTGACAGATAAAAAAGAAGCAAGAGGGCCTATTAGAGGAAAGCACAGTAAAGAAGCAGAGAAAGAAAGCACCGGCTTGAGAACTTAGCTACGCCACCAGATAGTCTGCCAGTGGTGACCTCGACTTTGTAGATCTACCAGGTAGTCACAGTGGCACCAGGAGAAGTCGCGTACTGAGATGTAAGCTGCCCTTGCACCCACCAAACAAAGTTTTGAGTGTCAGTGTGACAACACTAATAACTTTAGTTTTGGAGTTCAGCAAAAAAACCCTGCTCTGCCTCAAGCACACAAAAGCAAGGATGACGAAATCCAGTGGGGTCCTCATTTGATTGACCAGTGGTGTGCTCTGAAATACGATGGTAAAATTTACCCCGGAGTCATTCTGGAAGTCACTGAGACACATGTGCAGGTAAAGTGCATGTACCACATAGCTGTTTCTTCTGGCCACTAAGAGATGATGTGTTGTGGTACTTGTTTGAGGACATTGTGAGAATATTTTCTCCTCCAAAGCCAGTGACGTCATGTCACGTCAAAATCGATAAAGATATCTGGTCTAGTTTCCAAAAGGTCCAACTGAATGTTGCAGTTAATACTGTTCTGTTAAATATTTATTTTACTGTACTATTTTTAGTTTAGACTTCACCTGGACCCCTGCTGCCGCAGTTCCTTAAACCCATTACTTTAAAGAAAGCATCACTTAAAAAACTGTTGTCTTCTATCATTCACCAGTTAGTCAAACCAAGGCTTGTTCTTCTACTAGATGTTTGTTTTTTGCCTCATGTCTGTCAAATTTCTAAATGTCAATGTAAAATACAGTATATTGACTGTTTTGTATAAATTTTGTTAGTGAACATTTAATTCTGATTAAATGTGTGAATTGAAAGAACTTGTTTGAACCCTTCACCAGTTACTGGTCAATAGGAATGCTTCATTCACACTGTATGAAAGCTTGTTCCTCTACTATGTGTTTGTTTTAAGTAAATGAAAATGTATTGTGTTCTGTATTCCTTTAATTAATCATTGAATTCTGTATCTATGAATTGAAAGTTTCAATTGAATGGCACTTCTGCCCTGAAATAAACACTGTGCTGATGGTTAATAAGTATGTCCTGTCAACTATGTTACTTGTGTCAACTATGTGACTTTCATTGTCAACTATGTTACACCTGATTTTTTAACATTTAAACTAACTAAAATGCTGCTTCTGATATCTTTCAAGGTATATCGTACATCCACACAGGTTGGAGTTTTGCATAACATCTCTTAAAACTACCAAAATGACCTGTAAGGCAGATTTATGATTAAAAAAAATACTCCTGACCTTAATGACAGCGCTGAGCATATCACATTTATATCTGCAGTATATTAAATTCTAAAAAAATCTTTTAAAAAATCATTGTACATATGGCAGAATACACACAAGAACTCCGAAAAGTGTATGTAAACTCAAGTAAAGCATTTAGTCAAAGTCTGTAATGGTATACAGTTTGTCCATAACATAGTTGACAAACTAACTAGCAAAAGTATCCTTTCCCTTAAAATAACAAAAAAGTTGTTAATGCTTAAGCTTTGCAACTAGTGGATATATTACACTGAAGGAAAATTTTAACTTAAACCACTAACTGTTTTATTGAGAAAGCACATTACTTTTGTACTTTTTTGGTTATGTGAAATGTACCCCCAATTATAGAATGACTCATGTGAGAACATGCAATAAATATTCCTAAATGAGAGTACATAAGAGTACATAGAATTTAGGAAAAGATTCAAGAATATGCTCGAAGTAGCTAAAGCTGGAAAATAAAATACTACGTCCACACTGATTCCTGTGAATCCCTTGACCATGAGTGCACAAAGTGGAGTCAGACTATTTGGGATGTGATTCAGAGTTTGGAGTCTGAATCCATACATAAGTGGAGGAAGGGGAGCAACACCCTACAAACTGTCCATTTGCACATGCAGTCAGCTCCTTCCACTTCTTTGGAAGAGTGTATGATTTTCTCATTTTGCCCTCTTCAGTTATTTAAAAATGGACAAGGAAGCAATTCATTCTGAGAATACCTGAGAGGAAGACATCACAGGAAATTCTTCTCATCTTGCTGCTAACTAGTTTAATAATGAGCCCACAATAGATAAGAACAACCTAAAGATCAAGAGCAATATTATTTATTCAGTAGGTAAAGAAAATAAGGATGCAAAAATCACTGATGGTTACGCAATTGATGTTTGTGCTCATTTAAGATTATAGCTATGTAGCATTGAAACAGTATTTCTGTATGGAAGCTGCATCTTTGGATTGCTTTATTTCCTTCGATGTGATTAAATATTGAATTTTAAATTAAACTCTCAGATATATACCTGGTTACATATATTGTAAATAATTCAGCTAAACAGTACTTTTATGTTCTAAATACTGCAGAAGGTGGGTACATAACATTGTCCTTCATTAGAAAATTTCAAAAATAAATTCCATCAAGCAACCTTACTATATGTTGTTTTCTTTTTCAGAAAAACAATGATCCTGTTAATTGCTTCTTAATTCTGCAATGTGCATTGCATTCTTATTCACATTTCTACATTGAAAGAGATCAGAGCTTTGTAAAAACATGTCACATGACAGTTCTGAAGAAGGGTCTCAGCCAAGAACATCCATTTCTATAAATGCCACATGAGCTGCTGATTTCCTCCAGCATTTTGCGCGTGTTGCCATGTTACTTGCAAATGTGGTGAATGTGACAGTTAAGCAGTATGAAATAAGATCTGCAAGTTTGTCTTCCTGAAGAATCTCAATGGATTAAAGAAATAAGCAACTGTTAGAGCACAGAGGATACTTAATCTGTTGCTTGTTCCTTATAAAACAGTCCTGGTGATGCCAGACTCTATTCATTCCACATAGAATGCAGATTATCCTCTTCATCCACAGGTCCCTGAAAGACCTTGATTCTGCCACAGAAATGAATGTTATGCATTTTTATAAAAATCTGTCTCCTTCATGATTATATTCATAAACATCAGATTTTTATTATCTCCAAATTCCTATATCTACATTTAGAATGGAAAGTACTTCTGTAAAGTTTGAACAAAATTTTTAATTGTTCTTTCTCTATCCTCATCAACATACCTTTTTAAATCTTGCCATGTTTGGTGTAATATCATATTGTAGTTGAATGTCTATATCTGAATTGAAAGATATTAAATAGACACATAGGTAGGAACAAAAATAATCTCCAGTTTGGTGTTATGAATGACTGATCAATGACAATAATAAAGTAGTGTAAAAGTTGAAGTAAACGGAAGTCTGGTTTAGAAAAACTGCTGTCTAATTGTGCATCTAATACAGTATTTGTTCTCGATTTATTCCTTAGTGCTGCCCGATGCAGCACTTAATCAATTACATATTCTGTGAGGGTAAATTTTATAGTAGCACCCATATTAACCTCAAGATGAGTCAATATAATTCTAAGATCTTATAAAAGCAAATTGTAGTTGCCTATCAACCAACCATCTCACAATGTGATTCACTGTCAAATTCTGTTGGATTAACATTCCTATAAAGCTCCTTAAGATGATTTACAATGCCAAAAAATAACCACTCTACCATCCACTGGGCATTTGAATGCAATTTTTCAAAAGGCAACTGGAAATATTTCAAAAAGCAGGCATTGCAAGTTATTCTGTGAAGTTGCCAGATTTTATTAAAGTGATAACTATGTTAGAAAATTCCTTTTTGTAGCGAAACTAATTGGATTATATTTGGTTCCAGTCTCAGACCTGTCCTTCTCTGAAAGAAGCCAATGCCAACCACACTGCTTCCCTGCATTACACAGACAGCAGCCGTTCAGGTTACACCACCCTCCTTTCAAAGCAACTAAAAAATTGCAATAAATATCAGACTTACAGACGTTTTTTTTTTGATATGGGTTAAATCTTATAAAGGGGAACACCACAAGATTTAAAATTGAATTGCAATCTCTTTGTTAATAGTATTAGTTGTCCAGGATACAAAGGAGAATTTTTTCACCTTTTATTACTGAGTTTTAAGAAGTCCTTTGAACTAGAAGAAGACAATTATCATTTACCTTTTTGACAGAGGGTGACTGTATTCATTAAACTGACCTTTCTCAGTATTCTACTATTGTGTTCTCATGTGTGGGATTTGAAATACAAAATCAGCCGAAAGCAGCAGAAAGCAGCTGATTGGGCAGTCGAGGTCAGGTGACCAAACATTTTGAAAAGCTCAAACAGATAAATAGAGGGATAGCTCAAGCGAAGCGGCCAGTACGTGAGTGGGCCAGTGAAGGAGTGAAGCTTTGAGGCTTTGACTCGAGAGGCTTCGACGAGAAGAGGCGGAGGACAAGCTAGCTCGCAGTGAGTCTTTACAATGTCTCCTGAGATGGTGAATTGCCTCTCATGTGAGATGTGGCAGTGTTGGGGGAACACCCCTCTCCCGTAGAGTCACATCTGCCAGAAGTGCATACGGCTGGGTGATCTGGAAGACCATGTAAGGAATCTGGAGCAACAGCTGGATGACCTTCGACTCACAAGGGAGAATGAGGCAGTCATAGATGAGAGCTACAGGGAGGTAGTCACACCTAGGCTGTCGGAAGCAGGTCGTTGGGTGACAGTCAGAGAGGGGAAAGCGAAGGTGAGCAGACAGGTAGTGCAGAGCACCCCTGTAGCCATTCCCCTGAATAATAAGTTTACCATCCTGGATACTGTTGACGGGGACGACCGACCAGGTGTGAGCCACGGTGGCAGGGCCTCCGGCACTGAGTCTGACCCTGTGGTGCAGAGGGGTGGGACGGAGAAGAGGAGGGCTGTCGTCATTGCAGACTCTATAGTCAGGGGAGCAGACAGGAGATTTTGTGGACGTGAGAAGGACACCCGCATGTTTGTTGCCTCTCGGGTGCCAGGGTCCAGGATGTCTCTGACCGGGTGCACGACATCCTGGTACGAGAGGGAAAGCAACCAGAAGTCGTGATACATGTTGGGACCAAACACACAGGCAGGAAGAGGGATGAGGTCCTGAAGTGTGAGTTTTGGGAATTAGGCAGAAGGCTGAAGAACAGGACCTCAAGGGTGACGTTCTCAGGATTGCTGCCAGTGCTACGTGACAGAGATGGTAAGAACTGGAGGAGATGGCAGTTGAATGCGTGGCTGAGGAGTTGGTGCAGGGATCAGGGTTTTAGATTTTTAGATCATTGGGATCTCTTCTGGGGAAGGTGGGACTTGTACAGATTGGATGGGTTGCACCTGAACTCGAGGGGGAGCAATATCCTTGCAGGTAGGTTTGCTAGCATGGTTCGGGAGGGTTTAAACTAATTTGCGAAGGGGATGGGACCCAGTGCGATAGAGCAGTGAAAGAAGTGCATGGAGTAAAGCCAGATCTAACATACAGAGAGGCTTTGAGGAAAGACAAGCAGAATAAACGGTGTAAAGACAGTAAGGTAGAAGGGCTGAAATGTGTGTACCTCAATGCAAGAAGCATCAGAAATAAAGGTGATGAACTGAGAGCTTGGATACATACATGGAATTATGATGTAGTGGCCATTACAGAGACTTGGCTGGCACCAGGGCAGGAATGGATTCTCAATATTCCTGGATTTCAGTGCTTTAAAAGGGATAGAGAGGGTGGAAAAAGGGGAGGAGGGGTGGCATTACTGGTCAGGGATACTATTACAACTACAGAAAGGATGGGTGATGTAGCAGGATCCTCCTTTGAGTCAATATGGGTGGAAGTCAGGAACAGGAAGGGAGCAGTTACTCTACTGGGGGTATTCTATAGGCCCCCTGGTAGCAGCAGAGATACAGAGGAGCAGATTGTGAGGCAGATTTTGGAAAGGTGCAAAATTAACAGGGTTGTTATCATGGGTGACTTTAACTTCCCTAATACTGATTGGCACCTGATTAGTTCCAAGGGTTTAGATGGGGCAGAATTTGTTAAGTGCGTCCAGGATGGATTCCTTTCACAGTATGTGGACAGGCCGACCAGGGGTAATGCCATACTAGATCTAGTACTAGGTAATGAACCGGAACAGGTCACAGATCTCTCAGTGGGTGAGCATCTGGGTGACAGTGACCACTGCTCCCTGGCCTTTAGCATTATCATGGAAAAGGATAGAATCAAAGAGGACAGGAAAATTTTTAATTGGGGAAGGGCAAATTATGAGGCTTTAAGGCTAGAACTTGCGGGTGTGAATTGGGATGATGTTTTTGCAGGGAAATGTACTATGGACATTTGGTCGATGTTTAGAGATCTCTTGCGGGATGTAAGGGATAAATTTGTCCTGGTGAGGAAGATAAAGAATGGTAGGGTGAAGGAACCATGGGTGACAAGTGAGGTGGAAAATCTAGTCAGGTGGAAGAAGGCAGCATACATGAGGTTTAGGAAGCAAGGATCAGCTGGGTCTATTGAGGAATATAGGGAAGCAAGAAAGGAGCTTAAGAAGGGGCTGAGAAGAGCAAGAAGGGGGCATGAGAAGGCCTTGGCGAGTAGGGTAAAGGAAAACCCCAAGGCATTCTTCAGTTATGTGAAGAAAAAAAGGATGACAGGAGTGAAGGTAGGACCGATTAGAGATAAAGGTGGGAAGATGTGCCTGGAGGCTATGGAAGTGAGCGAGGTCCTCAATGAATACTTCTCTTCGGTATTCACCAATGAGAGGGAACTTGATGATGGTGAGGACAATATGCGTGAGGTTGATGTTCTGGATCTTGTTGATATTAAGGGAGAGGAGGTGTTGGAGTTGTTAAAATACATTAGGACAGATAAGTCCCCGGGGCCTGATGGAATATTTCCCAGGCTGCTCCACGAGGCGAGAGAAGAGATTGCTGAGCCTCTGGCTAGGATCTTTATGTCCTCGTTGTCCACGGGAATGGTACCGGAGGATTGGAGGGAAGCGAATGTTGTTCCCTTGTTCAAAAAAGGTAGTAGGGATAGTCTGGGTAATTATAGACCAGTGAGCCTTACGTCTGTGGTGGGAAAGCTGTTGGAAAAGATTCTTAGAGATAGGATCTATAGGCATTTAGAGAATCATGGTCTGATCAGGTACAGTCAGCATGGCTTTGTGAAGGGCAGATCGTGTCTAACAAGCCTGATAGAGTTCTTTGAGGAGGTGACCGGGCACATAGATGAGGGTAGTGTAGTGGATGTGATCTATATGGATTTTAGTAAGGCATTTGACAAGGTTCCACACGGTAAGGCTTATTCAGAAAGTTAGAAGGCATGGGATGCAGGGAAGTTTGGCCAGGTGGATTCAGAATTGGCTTGCCTGCAGAAGGCAGAGGGTGGTGGTGGAGGGAGTACATTCAGATTGGAGGATTGTGACTAGTGGTGTACCACAAGGATCTGTTCTGGGACCTCTACTTTTCGTGATTTTTATTACCAACCTGGATGTGGGGGTAGAAGGGTGGGTTGGCAAGTTTGCAGACGACACGAAGGTTGGTGGTGTTGTAGATAGTTTAGAGGATTGTCAAAGATTGCAGAGAGACATTGATAGGATGCAGAAGTGGGCTGAGAAGTGGCAGATGGAGTTCAACCCGGAGAAGTGTGAGGTGGTACACTTTGGAAGGACAAACTCCAAGGCAGAGTACAAAGTAAATGGCAGGATACTTGGTAGTGTGGAGGAGCAGAGGGATCTCGGGGTACATGTCCACAGATCCCTGAAAGTTGCCTCACAGATGGATAGGGTAGTTAAGAAAGCTTATGGGGTGTTAGCTTTCATAAGTCGAGGGATAGAGTTTAAGAGTCGCGATGTAATGATGCATCTCTATAAAACTCTGGTTAGGCCACACTTGGAGTACTGTGTCCAGTTCTGGTCACCTCACTATAGGAAGGATGTGGAAGCATTGGAAAGGGTACAGAGGAGATTTACCAGGATGCTGCCTGGTTTAGAAAGTATGCATTATGATCAGAGATTAAGGGAGCTAGGGCTTTACTCTTTGGAGAGAAGGAGAATGAGAGGAGACATGATAGAGGTGTACAAGATAATAAGAGGAATAGATAGAGTGGATAGCCAGCACCTCTTCCCCAGGGCACCACTGCTCAATACAAGAGGACATGGCTTTAAGGTAAGGGGTGGGAAGTTCAAGGGGAATATTAGAGGAAGGTTTTTCACTCAGAGAGTGGTTGGTGCGTGGAATGCACTGCCTGAGTCAGTGGTGGAGGCAGATACACTAGTGAAGTTTAAGAGACCACTAGACAGGTATATGGAGGAATCTAAGGTGGGGGCTTATATGGGAAGCAGGGTTTGAGGGTTGGCACAACATTGTGGGCCAAAGGGCCTGTACTGTGCTGTACTATTCTATGTTCTATGTTCTAAATCACTTAAATTGCAGCACTCATCTGAAAATGATAATTCATACCATCCTTATAAAATAGGCAGCACCATTACTTCCCACTCCAAAGGCAGAATTCTTAGAACTAACCACACAGAGTACACTATAGTGGAATAATATATCAATACTCATTTTGCCTGTAGTGGTCGTACACAAAGATAAAGCATTTCTTTTAGCAATGAACTCAACTGAATTTTTGGTATTATGATCTAAATTATACAAAATTCCCTCAACAAATAATTGTCAAAATTAAAATGCTCCATATTCTCAATATCGATCAACATAGATCTGAAGCTAGCAACCCCAATCACATCAGCATTATGAAAGTGATAATAGCTTTAATGACGAATCTTATGTCTCTCATGATGAGATATACGATCAAAAATGTTGTGACTCTGACTACAGGAGTGCTACCGAAGATTTTTAAGGACTGCTGTTGTTGTACAATTGGGATAAACAAAGTAATTACAGGCTTATTAGTTTGACTTCAGAGGAGGGCAAAGTATTAGAATCCATTCTAAGCCACAGGGGACATGCAGATACAGATGAGTACCTCTTATCTGAAATTCCAGAATACAAAATCCTCCAAAATACAAAAATGTTTTTGAGTGCAGACATAACATCACCAATAGAAAATTCCACAAGGCGCCGGGAAGGTTCCTAGGCTCTGCGCAGATCTCTGCACACCACAGATAGTTCTGAGAAGTGGTGTCTCGTATATAATGAACAGAAGTTGTTGAAAACTAGAAAAACACTGCATAAAGCAAAAAACTAAAGGTCTTGATCGTGAATTCATCAGTGTCGGAGTGAACATTTGCCACTTAACAGTGTGTTGATCATGAAACAAGCAAAGATCACGACAAACTAAAAGTTGATAGTAATTGTGAATATTCAGCAGGCAGGTTGCAGAAATTTTTAAAAAAGCATGACATTAATTTTTTAGGGATTTGAGATGACAAAGTGTTTGCTGATCACGAAGCATCAGAGAAGTTCATTGATGAGTTTGGCAAGATGGTTGCTGATGAAAATATAACACGCGGAATGGCTGTATCAATACAGATAAGTGATGAACAAGTATAAGACAAAATCCGATTAGTGGTAGCACATAAATTCAGTGTTGGAAATGATGATGATTCCAAACTATATCATTATATCAAGTTCAAGTTCATGTTTAATTTTCATTCAACCATACATGAATACCAATGAATACAGCCAAATGAAACAGTGTTACTCCGGGGCCAAAGTGTAAAACACGGTACCAACACAGTCATACATGCCACAAGGCATGTAGAGTTCATATAAGAGAGCTGTAAAATGTATTCACACAAAATTATATATAGTTTGTTACGTACCCCATAACTGGGTTGCCAAACCAGCAGAAATGGATCACTCAGTTGGAGTCTGGATTACTGGAACTAAGAAAGTTTTATTAAAGAATTAAACAATACAGTACTCTAATAGTCAGGATATATATGCAACAGGTTAGCAATGAATAAACACACATGTACACAGAACTGGGATAATAGGATCAATCAAGCTCTATCGCAGTCTGGGGTAAAATAATCAATCAGTAGTGACAGAGTTCAGTTTAGTTCAGTTTGCAGTAATCGCCGTCGTGCTTTTGGGGAGAGAGAGAGAGAGCGAATGCTGATATTCAAATCGGATTCAACAGACCTTTGATATTCCTCGCAGTTAGCTTTCGGGCGAGCCCTTTGTAATGTCTTCTGAGGTCACCGACTGCGACTCCTCCGTTTTAAGATACGATCGTTCCTCCGCGGTGAATCTGGCACCCAGGCGAGGGCGGACACACAACCAGGTTCCCGCCGACCGAATCTTTCCACCCTGTGCGTCTATGGCTGGTCACGCGACCAGCCCTCCAAAACTCCCACCGACTTGTGGGGGCGCACCGCTTCCAGGGTCTCAATACCTCGTGGTGTCGTGAGTGGTGTCTTGTGTGGTGTCTGTTGCCTTAGCGAACCTGTCCCTTTTTATCCCCCCTGTTGGGGTATCGCCTGTCCATCAGACTTCAAACAGTTCAGGGTTCAAAAGGAGCCGGTCTTGACAATACCCAGACCGGTGTCTCCTTCCGTTAAACTCTCTCGTCTCTTCATTAACATTTCCAAATGCTGCTCCATTGTCTTACTTATCTCTCTCTCCTGAAGACAGGTAGCAGATCAACTGTTGATCCCACTGGTGATAGCACAGGACAGTTAACATTTTAGTCTATGTGTACTTTTGTCACCCTCTTTCGTCACAAGTCCAAGTCTCTGAGCCCACGAATCATGCAGCAGCTTGCAGTCAAACATAATCCCCCAACTTGTCTTCTGTTGAATGAACACTGGGAGGTAACACTAACTCCAGCATGCGCTGTGCCACACCACCTCTGGAACTCTGGTAGAGCACCTGACTCCGATGCCTTCCCCGAGGCAACTGCAAACAGGCACCACTGAGGCTTAAGACCTAGTCCTTGCTATGACCGTAGACACACAGCTCCTCACCGTCCGCCCCCACCATTTACAAATAAACCAATGAATGGACTTGTAGCCTTCCACAGCACCAATGTCCAACAGGGTCATGTGAATACAAGAAAAGCAACTAAGATGATCACTCACTGTTGCACTGCACATCTCCTTCACGTGCCAACACCACTCCTGGTGGACTTGGCACTGACAGCAAGTCCAGCTCCTTCACTTTCTCCACCAACAAGCAACTCACTGATGGGGTGACCTGTAATATTCTAAATTTTTAACAGCAAACAGGGTCTTGTGATTGTAAAAAAAAATACATTTAATAAAGACAGGAACACATTTGATTGACCCTGTAGAAGCTGCTGCATCCGAGTGCACTGCCATTTTTCCAGAAAAAATATATTCCAAAATCCAAAAAAATCTGAAATCCAGAACACTTCTGGTCCCAGGTATTTTGGATAAGAGGTTCTCAACCTGTATGACAATTGGCCAATAGGTTGACAATGAGGTGGAAAGATTTAGACTGCAAACAATGCAAATGGTCAGATAGGCAGAAAAATAACAATTCTAAGTTTGTGAGTTTGATAAATATGAAGATATTGAGTAATGTGGCAGAACACAGCAAGCTTTCAGTGCCTACTCTGAATCCTTTCATTGCTGACTGCCAACAGGACGTCAACCGTCTCAACTTCACCACTCCTCTCTCCAGTTCCAACCTCACTCCATCCAAATGCACTGCTCTCCACTCTCTCCACACTAACCCTAACCTCACCATCAAACCCCCAGATGGGGGGCAGGGGGAGTGCTGTCATGTCCTGTGGACTGATCGCCACCTTGCTGAGCCCCGGCGACAACTGTCAGACATCTTCTCTTACTTACGCCTCGAACAGCATCCCACTAAGGAGCACCTGGCCATTGTCTCCCACAACATCTCTGACCTTATTAACTCAAGGGATCTCCCATCCACTGCCACCAACCTCATAGATCCTGCACCCCGCATCTTCTGTTTCTACCTCCTACCCAAGATCCACAAACATGCCTGTCCAGGTAGACCCATTGTTTCTGCTTGTTTCTGCCCCACTGAACATATATTTGTGTATCACAATTCAGTTTTATCTCCCCCAGTCCAGTCCCTTCCTACCTACGTCTGTGACACTTCACATGTTCTTGATCATTTCAATGATTTCAAGTTCCCTGGCCCTGATCATCTTATTTTCACTATGAATGTCAGTCTCTATCAGTCCCTATACACTTGCATCCCACACTAGGAAGGCCTCAAAGCTCTTTGTTTCTTTCTGGACACCAGACCCAACCAGCTTCCCTCTAGCACCACTCTTCTCCATCTGGTGGAACTTGTCCTCACTCTTAATAAATTCACCTTTGGCTCCTCCCATTTCATTCAAACAATAGGTGTAGCCATGGGCACTCACATGGGTCCCAGCTATGCCTGCCTGTTTGTCGGCTACGTGGAACAGTCTATGTTTCAAGTCTACACTGGTATTGCTCCCCAAGTTTTCCAATGTTACATCAACGGCTGCATTGGTACTGCTTCCTGCACCCATGCAGATCTCACCAACTTCAGCAACTTTACCTCCAACCTCCACCTTGCCCTCAAACTTACCTGGTCCATTTCCAACTCTTCTCCCCGTTTTCTATTCTCTCTTCCTTGATCTCTGGAGACAGCTTATCTACTGATGACGATTATAAACCCACTGACCCTCACAGTTACCTGGACTATATCTCTTCCCACCCTATTTTCTTGTAAAAACACCATCCCCTTCTCTCAATTCCTCCGTCTCCACTGCATCTGCTCTCATGATGAGACATTTCATTTGAGAACTAAGGAGATGTCCTCCTTCTTTAAAGAAAGGGGCTTCCCTTCCTCCACGATCAATGCTGCCCTCAATCAGACCTCTTCCATTTTGTGCATGTTTGCCCTTACCCCATCCTCCTGCCACCCCACCAGCCTCTGCATTCAGGACATAATTCTCTGTAACTTCTGCCATCTCCAACTGGATCTCACCACCAAGCACATCTTTCTACCTCCTCCCCATTTCCTGCTTTCCAAAGGGACCGCTCCCTACGCGACTCCCTTGTCCATTCGTCCCTCCCCACTGATCTCCTTCCTAGCACTTACCCTTGCAAGTGGAACCCTACACCTCTTCCCTCACTACCATTTGGGGCCACAAACAGTCCTCCCAGGTGAGGCAACACTTCACCTGTGAGTCCGTTGGGGCCAGCTACTGTATCCCATGCTCCCAGTATAGCCTCCTGTACTTCGGTGAGATCCAACGCAGATAGGGAGATTGCTTTGACACTTCGTCCACCAGAAAAAGAGGGATCTCTCAGTGGCCACCCATTTTAATTCCCATTTCCATTCCAACATGTCAGTCCCTGGCCTCCTCTACTGTCGCAATGAGGCCAAACTGATAGCACAAACATTGATTTCTCGAACTTCCGGTAAAGCCTCCCACCCCTTCACCATCCCCCATTCCCAATTCCCTCTCTCACCTTACCTGCCTATCACCTCCCTGTGGTGCTCCTCCCACATTTCTTTCTTCCAGGGCCTTCTGTTCTCTCTTATCAGATTCCCCATTTTCCAGCCCTGTAACTCTTTCACTGATCAACTTCCCAGCTTTTTACTTCACCCCTCCCCCACTCCTGATTCCACCCGTTACCTTGTGGTTCTTTCTCCCCACCCCTCACTTTCTTACTCTGACTCCTCATCCTTTTTCCAGTCCTGTTGAAGGGTCTCAGACCAAATTGTCGATTGTACTCTTTTCCATAGATGCTACCTAGCCTGCAGAGTTCTTCCAGCATTTTGTGTGTGTTGCTTGGATTTCCAGCATCTGTAAACTTACTCTTGTTTGTGATTGGACCTTTCAATGTGTGCCTACAATTACAGCTGGTAGAACAGGTCAACAGATGGGCAATATACTTCAAGGATAATTTTATTTATTAACTAAAGTGCAGGATATAAGTGGTTAAGCTGGTATACAACAACAAGTAGAAGACCAAGGAGACCTTAAAAACTGAGTAAAGCATTTGGTATGATCACCAGTCTGCAGAAAGGATGTAATTGCACAGGAGAAGTACAGAGGAGATTTGTCAGCATGGCAGAGTTCTGAAACCCAAGGTATGAAAGAATAGCAGAGGCAGAATTCCATAATACACATTTGAACTTGAGAACAGAGTAGAATGTAAAGAGGCTTTAATGTGTACGTGAGTAAGAACGTGACAAATCGAAGATAATGTCGAAAAATGTGAAATTATCCTCTAAGGTACACAAAGCAGAAACACAGTATTTTTCAAATAGTAAAAATTCGTGAAATGATAAATTTCAGAATATCCTGGCTTCCTTGTGTACAAGCCACTGAAAGCCAACATGCAGATGAAACAAGTGATTAGGATGAAAATTGGTGCAGTGGTCTTTATTACATGATAATTTGAGTACAAGAATGAATATGCTTTAATGGAATGAGTTATTGCTGAGACTGTACTTGGATTACCGAGTATAGTTGCCATCTGTTTAACTACAAAAATGATTCCAGTAATGGCAAAGTTTAGAGTAGGAAAGTGGCACTGAGGTAGAAATCAACCACAATTTTGAGGAATAGCTCAAAGTCCAAGTGACCTACTCCTGCTCCTATCGCTTGTTCTGATTTCTTTTTGTAGCACTGCAACCTAAAGGGTAATGGCTAATGTTGGAAAGTGTGATCAGCTGCTTCTCAACTGACACAGACATGATGAACCAAATGGCTTCCTTCTGGGCTATAAGTTTTCTAGGATTCTTTGAAGCCTGTTAGTTTAACTCAGTTGACCATACCCACTTCTTCCTTAGTAATCTGTGGATTTAATCTTCAATCTAAGCCTGGTATATGTAATCTAATCAACACTCCATACAGTATATGATTGTAAATGACATATGATGCATTAATAACAATACACTGAGGTTACATTAGCTATGTCTTATAGGTGCTTTAAATACTTCATTACGTCACTGAAAAAAAAGAGGAACATAGAAGGGAGAAACTTGGATGCTTTGTACCAGGTTAACAAACTGGAAAGTCAGGGCATGTCTTGCCCAATCATATATACCCTCTGTTGCTTCAGTAATGTTATTTAGTAAGGCAAGTGATAAGGCTGGAGGATTTATTTAGACATTTTTTAATGAACACAAGCTAACAAGAAAATAAGTTTGGCAGTAGGCCACCCAGCCTCTCAAGTGTGTCCTAGCTAAAGAAGGCAAATAACACCCAATCCTTTAAAGAGATTGAAACAACAATGTATTATAAGTCATACCAAAGTTACATACAGATCTTAAAGGTGTATGAGAACTTTGCATACACTGCACTCACTTACTCATGGAAGACCTCATTAGTCAACCCCGTTCCTGATCGTGGAGAGTAGCTTCCGGGTTGCTCAACTTCTCCCATCTTCAGGGAACCAATGCGCCAGAACAGAAAGTGGAGTGGTTGTGGACAAAGACATTGTTAAGCCTACATACAAATTCAGGAATCACATGGTTGAGATTGGTGGGACTAATATTCTGAGCTGCACATATTTCAATGCAAGGAGTACTGTAGGAAAAGCGGATGAGCTTAGGACATCTGTCCATCACATCTTCCTGGTGCCCCTCCTTCCCTTTCTTCCTATGTCCATTGTCCTCTCCTATCAGAGTCCTTCTTCCTCAGCCCTTTACCTCTTCCACCTATCACCTCCCAGTTTCTTACTTAGTCCCCCCTCCCCACTAACCCACCTTCCCTATCACCCTGCTTCACCTATCATCTGCCAGCTTTTACTCCTTCCCCTTTCCCTTTTTTTTTCTGGCTTCTACTAGTCCTGATGAAGAGTCTTGGCCTGAAATGTTGACTGTTACCTGTCCATACTGTCTCATAGATGCTAGCAGACCTGTTGAGTTCCTCCAGCATTTTGTGTGTGTAGCCTCTGTTTTCTTGTTCTATTTTTGTCACTCCAAGCTCAACAGTCACACGAGGGATGGGTGGTCAGACACTGCCTCTGTTATAACTGGGAGTGGCTGGTCTACTCCTTTCTCAGAACCCTGGTGCTTCAATAACTATCACCATAACAACCAAACTATTTATGGGAATTAAACTGCACAGAGTTGGGTCTTCCTCTTTCTCTAAATGTTCTCCAAAACACTGAATACTTTCCAATTGTTTCGCTCTTGATATCCAACTTATCACATCTGCAATATTTTGCATTTGTTTTATTTAAAATGTGTCCATTGTACATACAGCACAGTACAGGCTTTTTGGCCCAAGATGTTGTGCCACCCTTTCAAACTAATCTAAGATCAATCTAACACTTCCCTCCTACATAGCTCTCCTTTTTCTGTCATCCATGTGCCTATATAAGAGTCTCTTAAATGTCCCAAACGTATCTGCCTCTAACACCACCCCTGGCAGTCCAATTCACTCTCTGTGTAAGAAAACTATCTCTGACATCCCCCCACCCTTATCCCCACAACCTATGGACTCACTTTCGAGGACTCTTCATCTCATGTTCTCAATATTCATGCTTAGTCATTACTATTATTATATTTTTTTATTTTTTTCTCAGCTCAGGCTGCTAAAACCTGAAATACAGGCTTAGTCAAACACACTCATTTCTCAATTGCTAGAAAGTGTCATATCATTCTAGTGGTGTTTGGTATTGTGAATTTCTGAAGATTTAGATAAATATTGTTTTGTAGGCCTAATCGTTTAATGCTATTTTGTAATGGCTTTGGGATGATACCAGTTGTAGATATTATGATTGGGACAATGTATGTCCTGTGTACGTTCCATAACCTTTCAATTTCCTCTTTTACTTCCGCATATTTCTTATGTTTTCATACTTATGTTATATTTATTTTCATTTATGTTATGATATTTGTATGTTGTGTGTGTTTGGAGTGGCTATATCTATTAAGCAGGTTGTTCTTGCTTACTTATTCTGCAATATTGTATTCGGTTGGTTATTATGGATTGTCTTATCTGTAATAATGGTTCAGTCATGATATAGTTTGTTACTATCATTATTATTATTATTATTATTATTATAGATCACTGAACAGCAGGATTTAGAGAAGCAAAGTTATAGAGAGACCGCAGACTGTTGCAAGAGACTTAATGTTGTGATAGTAGGCAATGTTAGCTTTCCACATATTGACTGGGACCCCCATGCTACAAAAGGGCTGGATAGCTAGTGTTTTTAAAAACGCAAACACGAGGAATTCTGCAGATGCTGGAAATTCAAGCAACACACATCAAAGTTGCTGGTGAACGCAGCAGGCCAGGCAGCATCTCTAGGAAGAGGTACAGTCGACGTTTCGGGCCGAGACCCTTCGTCAGGGTCTGTCTGGTAGAAAGCTTGGAAGGTGAGATCTCAAGGGATTCAGGGAGGCCTAGCTTAATTGATTAATTCCTCTGTCAATTCCTCCATCTCCACTGCATCTGGATGTGGCTTTTCATTCCAGAACGAAGGAGATGTCCTCCTTCTTCAAAGCAAAGGGCTTCCCTTTTTCCACAATCAACTGCATCCCTTCCATTTCATGCACACCTGCCCTCACCTCATCCTCCCACCACCCAACCAGAGACAGGGTTCCTTTTGTCCTCATTTACCACTCCACTGACCTCCACGTCCGGCACATAATTCTACATAACTTCTGCCATCTCCAACAGGATACCACTGCCAAGCACATCTTTCCCTTCACCCCCTCCCCCACACTTTCTGCTTTTCTGGGGGATCAGTCCCTACGCAACTCCCCTCCCACTGATCTCCCTCCTGGCACTTACTCTTGCAAGCAGAAAAGGGCTACACCTCCTCCCTCACTACCATTCAGGGCCCTAAACAGTCCTTCTAGGTAAGGCAACACTCCACCTGTGAGTCTGTTGGGGTCATCCCCTGTATCCGGTGCTCCTGTGTGGCCTCCTGTATATCGGTGAGACCCGACATAGATTGGGAGACCGCTTCGCCGAGCACCTACACTCCATCTGCCAGAAAAAGGAGGATCTCCCAGTGGCCACCTTGTTTAATTCCACTTCCCATTTCCATTCCAACATGTCCATCCATGGCCTCCTCTACTGTCGTGATGAGGCCACACTTAGATTGGAGGAGCAACACCTTATATTCCGTCTAGGTAGCCTCCAACCTGATGGCATGAATGTCAATTTGCTGAAGCGATGTTTCTGCGATAGTTTCAGGTACAAGCACCTAGTTTCAGCCTCACACATAGTGGTGAAGAAGGCATTTGTCATGCTAGCCTGCATTATGTGTAAGAGTTAGGACATTACATTGCAATTATATAAGGCAATAATGAGGCTACACTTTGGAGAGAATTGTGTGCAGTTTTGGCCACCTTGTTATAGGAATTACAGTATGTCATTAAGCTGGAATGAGTGCTAAACAGATTTATGAGGATGTTAACAGGACCTGAGTGCTTGAGTTATATGGAGAGGATAGACAGGCTAGGATGTTATTCCATGGAACATTGGAGTCTAAGGAGGTGACCTTATGGAAAGGTAGAAAATCATAAGGGACATAGATAAGATGAACACACACTGTCATTTTTCTAAGAATCAAGAACTAGTGGGCATAAGTTCAAGGTTAGAGGAGAAACATTTAAAACAGACCTGAGAAGCAACTTCTTTGTTCAGAGGTTGGTGCATATATGGAATAAGGTACCAGAAAAATTAGTTGAGACAGGTACAATATTGACATCTAAAAGGTATATGAATGGGTGCATGGATAGAAAAAGTTTAAAGGTTTAGTATGGGCCAAATGAGGGCAAATGGAATTAGCTAAGATAAGCACCTTGGATGCATGGACTAGTTGGCCAAACTGACTCTATAACTCTGCATTCTAGTTTGCATTCTATTTGTGAATTCACTTCATTAGTTACAACATGGTGTGGGCACGTGGCTAAGTGGTTAAAGCATTGGACTAGCAACCTAAAGGTTGTGAGTTCGAGCCCCAGCCGAGGCAGCGTGTTGTGTCCTTGAGCAAGGCACTTAACCACACAGTGCTCTGCGACGACACCGATGCCAAGCTGTATCGGCCCTTGCCCTATCCTTGGACAACATTGGTGTCGTGGAGAGGGGAGACTTGCAGCATGGGTGAAGACTTTCCAGGCGCAGATCCATGGTCTCCCAAGACTAATGGATGCCTTTAGGTAACAACATGGTGACTTGTTTTTGGTATTTCAAATTAAAGCATAGGCTACTTTGAAAACATTTTATTCTGTTGGTCACTCAGGAGAAAAATAACTGAGGACTAATTTAATGTAATATAATCAAATACAAACCTTGCTTATTAATTGTTTGCATTAAAAGTATGTTAAATTTCAATTTAGTACTTTTGCTAGACTATTTTTGGCAAGTATGTTTAGTGCAAGCTCACAAAGGAAGACTGTGTGCATTTATTTGATAGCTTCACCAGATACTCTATTTTGTGGGTGGAAATATCTTCGCAGATGTCTGCAAACTATTGCCACTTATTTTTAAAGAAGCTTCTTCTAATGAAGGCATAACCCGCTGAACTCCTCTAGCAGATTATTTCTTTTTCAAAATCCTTCTGATATCTGGTAGTGTTCAAAGGATGCCTATTTTAGGAGTAGTGCATGATAGGTGAGTTTCAGCTCTAACGAGGTTTGATCAATGGCTGTGTGCAATGCATGTGAAGTTGAAGTGTCAATGTAAGAATGTTTGTTTTCAATCACAGCCTCTCTTTTCTCTGGCAACTTTAAATACATGGTATTGAGACTGAATTCTCTGCCGAGTAATTGAGAGGTTTCCATCTCTCAGATCTGGTGAACATCCACTTTGTCTTGCTAATTATCTTTAGGTTCTTTTCCACTGAGACCAATTGTGAACCTTAAGAACATAAGACCTTAAACCCATAAGATATACAATTAGGCCATTCATCAAGGCTTCTTCAACATTCAATCATGGCTGCTCTGATTTTTTCACTTCATTGTCCTGCCTTCTCTCTATAGCCCTTATCCCTCATAACAATCAAAACTGATCAATCACTGCCTTCAATATATCCAAACAATTGACCTCCACTGTTCTCTACGGGGTTCATTTCTGAATCTCTGCCTTTGGCTAGAATTCTATGGTCTCTTATTCCCCAAGAAACTACAGGAGAGACAAATGAATTGAGATGGTTGGAGAACATTTTTATTGATGATTGTGAGATATGAGATTTGCAATGATGTGGTTAAAAATCACTGGGGGCTGAACTAATAATAATATGAGGAAATGTTAAAATAGGAGGCAATAGCACATTTTAATATGAACTGACATAAGGGCTGATGTAAACTTGACAGAACAGATCAAAGCAGTTGGAATAATACAAACATCAGAAGTACAAGCAGGATATAACTACACTATTCTGCTTGATTAAGACTTTAAATTACCAATGGCTCTGCGTCCAGGAGCAGGAATCATACTTCTGTAGCTAGCCTTGTGGTTATTATCAGGGAATTGTCAGGTGCGGGGCATCTTTTTGGCCTACTGTTGGGGGTAGGTTGCTCAAGAGAGATGGTTTGCAAAGTGAAGCAACCATGAGACATTCCTCTCTGCATAAACTGTTCATGTGTGTCTGTTAATTGGACTGCTGCTCATCAAACAAGACACCTGCAACTTAAATTATTTTGCACCTTTCTTCCAGAGATTAAGGAGGGCTGACAGATCAGATTAAATGTGGTCACTCAGTATACCAGATATGGTCATAGGCACATTTTCTAAGTCTATCAATAGCTGGGACATTTGCGTACCCAGAGTCAGCCCACACAATACTAATCCTGGTGTCTGGATTCTCTTCTCTATCCTCATAAGCTTTTATACAATCTGTATAAATCAGTATGTCCCAACAAAGATGTTTGAACTTTCCAAATGTCTTATCAGTTGCAATGTGCTCCCACTGTAAATGAATCCTTCAATAGAACCAGTTGTCAGACACAAAATATTAAAGAAAACCTTATTATTGCAGTTATTGAAATAGCATTGAATCATCAACTATTGCAATTGCCCTTAAAAGTATAAAATCTTAATGTTCTTTGAATTTGAGGAACTCTACTGAGAGGGTCTCCAAAAAAAAATCTGCCTGTCCTGATTAATAAAGACTTCCGGTTTCTCCAATGACTTAGTCACAGTCACAAGTTATCTCCGGTATTTCTCACTTTAGATCACTTTAAAACTTCTTTTCACGAGCAATGAGTATAGGTCTCAGTGGTCATTAATACGCTCAGCACGAAATCCAGTGACAAGCCATTGAACCTATGAGTCATGCGTGCCATCGATAGTCCTGCTCAACCTAATTGGTTGGCAGATCTGGAAATAATGTGTTTATACAGTAACTGTTCCAAAGCTATTCACAAATGTGCTTAAAGAGCAGCAGATTCCTTGCTTGCTATTGGCTTCAAATGCTTTGGAGCAGTAAAATCAATCCTTGGGTCTCCTCAGCTGGGTCAGTTATACCTTTCAGATTGCAAATACATGCCATCTTATTGCCTTGACATATTACGTTCCCTGAATTATCCCTCTGTGCTTTGCTCTTTGGAGCAGAGGGCAGGGACTAATGAGTGTCTGCTCTCCTTATGGAACATTTCATTTCTCAGCTATTTTCACTCAGGTGCTCAAAATTTGTATACCAAGATCTCCTGTTTTACAACATCATTATATATATTATTAATTTGTATTTGAAAGGAATTTAGCACCAACTGGACATTACAAAATGATTGCATATCAAGAGTATTTCATAAGCTCTCTTGAGTTCTATGATGGTCTGGGTTCATAAAAGATCCAAAGTAGGAGAAAGTGCTTCCTTTTTTGCTTGTTTTTATCATGGTCAGCCAATAATTTTAAGCTATCCAGTAACCACAGTCATTGAAATTATTCTTTGACATTATTTCAGTTCTGTTTGTGTAGAAATTGAACCCATGCGTGCCCTTTATATGCCCACATTTCATGCATATTTAACCATTTCCAATGGAAGTGTTGGCGCGTGGCCAAGTAGTTAAGGCGTTTGTCTAGTGATCTGAAGGTTGCTAGTTCAAGCCATGGCTGAGGCAGTGTGCTGTGTCCTTGAGCAAGGCACTTAACCACACATTGTTCTGCGACGACACCAGTGCCAAACTGTATGGGTCCTAACGCCCTTCCCTTGGACAACATCGGTGGCGTGGAGAGGGGAGACGTGCAGCATGGGCACTGCCGGTCTTCCATACAACCTTGCCCAGGCCTGCACCCTGGAAACCTTCCAAGGCACAAATTCATGGTCTCACGAGACTAATGGATGCCTATATATATATATAAATGGAAGTCATGCTGACTGGGAAGTTGGATGAAGTACTTCTGTGTCCAGGTTACTTTAGCATAGCTTGCATTTTTCGCCACAGTTGTTCATGCATGTGATAATGTGTGACTCTCACCTCTGCCAATTTACATTAAAGTAGAGCAGAGCCTGCTGTTCCAGGATTGGCCTCAATAGGAACAGTCAATGCTGCTCGACAAACTAGTAACTACCAGAGGTGCAGTACCCATGGCCGACCACAACCGACGGAGGCCACAAAATAATGATCAAATCACCATATTTGCATACAAATCCAAGTAAAGCAAGTGGCAATCACAATTGCTAATTGTGAATAAAAGAAGATCAATGTGTTGCTGCCTGATTTTGCCACCCTGAATTTTCAATGCTGGGCACATTTACTACATCATTGCTGAGTCCCACGGTGCAGATCTCCAGAAGCACACCAAGTGAAAGTCTGCCTGTATAATGTGTCCATGTCTCACAGCGACGCACAGTTCTAATCTGTTAGGATGATCATTGGTAGAGAGGGTGGTATGCGTGTATATATGGATGACATATTCCCTTATTTCCATGGCAATATTTTATGCTGCTGTACTGTAGCAGCCAAGGAGAGAGTTCTTCAGGTTTTCCCATAATGCCTAACAGCAAAGATATGGGAGCCATGTTCTTTAAAGCAGTGACTGTGAGGATCTATGTAAGCCACACTTTAGCACAACAAAGGTAAAAATAACCTTATTGTTTTCTTAAAGATAACATATAGAGCAAGAATGAAACTGAATTACTCACATTAGATGTTTTAATTGGAAACCCAGACTTCATATTAGTTGCCAAGTTTTTTTTTCTGCTAGTGCAAGTGTGCATCATCACTGTTCATCTTTGTATAGGTCTTTACTTTTGCAGGTATTGCAATCTTGCCAGCTTCCTCTCTGTAATAGTAACTGCGCAAATATTCAACATATATTTTTTAAATACCACTGTATGGAATCATTTTCAGCTCAGTGGACAAGTAAAATAGGTGGCAGGTCTGATCTCAACAATTTCCAACTTGGCTAGGTTGATATTTATGTTACTGAAACTCTACTATTTGTCAGTTGCAAAACAAAATTTTATATAGTCACAAAACCAAACCAATAAATTAAATGTAATATAGATCACTCAATGAATTGATAATATTAAAAATAATGAAAAACTTACATTTTAACAAGCATATGCCTCCAGTTATCTCAAAGTCCAGAAGAATAGTTCTGAACAAAATTTATCAATACAAAAATACAAACAAATGGAAAATCTCCTTGTATAGGTCATAGTGATTTGCTTGGAAATAGTTTCACAAGAAAAGATAACAGGAATATTTCACCCAAGCTCATCATGGGCACTTCCCCAGAATAGTGGAGTCCAAACCTAGGGGGCATAGAGTTGGGGTGAGAGGGGAAGATTTAAAAAGGATCTGAGAGACAATTTTTTCATACAGAGGGTGGTGAGTATATGGAACCAGTTGGCAGAAGAAGTGGTTGAGGCAGGTACAAAAGTAATTTTTAAGAAGGATAGGTAAATGGAGAGGTGGGGCTTAGAGTAATATTGGATGAATGCAGGAAATTGGGATGGTAGGTGAAGACAATGGTCAGCATGGACTCATTGGGTCAAGAAGTCTGTATCTGTGCTGTCTTGCTCCATGACTCTATAACTCTATGGATAACATTGTCAAAAGTTTTACTGAAGTCCATGTGTACAATATCCACTGCCCTTGCCCTGTCAATCATCTTTGCCTCTTACTCCCTAAGAATCTTCTCTAATAATTTCCATATTACTGGTAGATGGTAAATTATGATAACATATGAAACAAACAGTAGCCAGCACCTTTCCTCCAACTACTGCGATAGTCAGAATCTCCTGGTAGCCATCTATTTTAATGATACTTCCCATTCCCACACCAACAGGTCTGTCTGAGGCTTCCTTCACTACCATGTCGAAGGCTGATGTAGACTGGAGGAGCAACACCTCATATTCTATCTTGGTACTCTTCAATCTGATGGCATGATCAATAATTTCTTAAAATTCTGGTACCAATTTCCCTCTGTTTTCCCCCACCTTCTGCTTTTTCTGTGGCCTCGTCACCCATTCTCTTTTGCCTTCTACTCTCTCACGCCCTACCCATCATTTTTACCTACCTCCCTCTGGTCCCATGCCTCCTTTCCTTACACAATGGTCTACTGTTCTCCCCTATCAGACTCTTTAATCAGCCTATTTCCACCTACACCTATCACCTCCTAACTTCTCACATTATTCTCATTTTCTCTTCTCCCCCACCCACCTGCTTTCTCTCTCTCAGCTGGATTCACCTATCACCTGCCATATCCTGTGAATCCACTTCTTTTATGCTTTTATTCTGGCTTTTCCCACCTTCATTTCCAGTCCTGATGAAGGGTCTCAGCCCAAAATGTTAGGAATCATTTTCCTCCACGGATGCTGCCTGAACTGCTGAGTTCCTCCAGCAATTTTGTCTGTGTTGATCCATACTTCAAGGATATTTAACATCCTGTTCTCTATATAATCAGCAATGCATTGTTTCCTTCTATAACATGAAATAACTGAAACAAATCCATGATGTATATCTCTCATTTACAGTACTGTGGAAAAAGTCTTAGGTACATATAGCTAAGGTGCCTAACACTTTTGCACAGTACTGTAGTAGTTTTATGTATTGCACTGTACTGCTGCAAAAAAAAAACAATTTTCATGACATATGTAAGTGTTGATAGCCTATTCTGATATGGGTCTCTCTGTGGACTGAGACTGGGAACGGGGCAGGGAGAGGGGAATCATGGTTGGGAAAAGGGGAAGGGAAAAGGGAGGGAGCAGGAAACACTCGAGAAACATTCTGTAATGATCAAGAAGCCAATTGCTTAGAATCAAATGACCTTGCCTGGTGTTTCAGGGCTGGGTCTGCACCTACGCCAGCCCTGCCCCGTCACTACTTCTCTGTCACCTATCCCACACCCCTCCTGAAGTGCTCCACCTCACCATTCCCAACATCTTTTACTCACGCCTGATTTACAAACTCGCTCTCCACTCCACGTTGACAAATACAGTACTGTGCAGAAGTGTTAGGCACCATAACTATATATACCCAAGACTTTTGCACAGAACTGTCTGTTAATCTCAGATGCGTTCAGTACAGGCTTCAACATACAATTCAGTATTCTCCTGATTAAACAGGTAACAAATAGGCTTGTAGCAAAAACAAGAAATGGAAAGACGTGATTTGAATATGCACTTATATTTCATAACTATCAGGAAGAGTTTTCTGTTCACCAATATTATTGTTTTCCAGAGTAATATAATTTTCTTCATTGTTGTTTTGTCTGAGATTTACAATTCAAATTGAATATTTAATTTTGTTTTAACAAGGTTTATTGGTGTTAAATAATTGGAATGAAAATATGAATTTTTGAATGCAGAGTTTCACAGTAAAATATGGTTTGACAAATAAAGTTTCCATTTTAGAATTTATCTGAATGAAATAACATTGTGGTATATTTTGAAACAACCTCAGCACCTTCAATCTAAAATATATCTGCCATTATTCAACTATGTAAACATGTACTTGTGTGTGCATGCTGTACTCTTGTTTCCTAAATTTAGTTTCATAACTTGCACGCAGTAGGATTTTAGATACAGAGAAATGCTGTTATGTCACATGCTCAGAACATGTAATTTAGGACACTTCTGTATCACTTTCATGGAAAAAGAACTATCATTTTTTTATTCTTAGAACGCTATTTTCAAAATGCTTGCAGGTGAAAATATGGCTTTCAGATAGTTTGTTCTTATGCACTACACGATACAATGGGTCACAGTGACTGTGGGAAGCAAATAAACAGAAAGATAGAAAAGATGCAGACACAAGAGATTCTGCAGATGCTGGAGATCTTGAACAACACATATAAAATGCTGGAGGAGCTCAGCAAGTCCGCTAGCATCTATGGAGGGAAATAAGTGGACAATGACTTGGGTAAAAAAACCCTTCATTAGGACTGGAAAGGAAAAGGGCAAAAGCCAGAAAAAAAGGAAAGGGGAGGGATATGAGAGGTAAGCAGATGAGAGGAGGAAGGTAGATGGATGAAGGACAGAGGGTTGAAAGGCAATGATGGGAGAAGCCAGGAGGTGATAGTTGGAAGAGGCAAAGGGCTGATAAGAGAGGACAGTAGAGTAAAGAGAAGGAAATGGGGAAACAGAGGGAAGTACTAAACAGGGTTGAGAGAGTAGTAAGAGGGAAGAGAAGCATTGCGGGAACCTCAAAATGAGGAGAAAATGGAGAATTGAGGGGAGTGATTAACAAAAGTTAGAGAAACTAATATTGATGCTGTCAGGTTGAAGTCTACCCAAATGGACTATGAGGTGTTGTTCCTCCAACTTGCATCTACTCTCAACATGGCAGTAGAGGAGGCCATGTACAGACATGTAGTCATCTGATTAATTCCAACTCAAAGAGCACTTTGGTTGGAACTGTACGGATTTACAGCTTCAACAACTGTAAACACTTGTTCCAATTTTCTCAAACAACAGATGTTGGAAATTGCTTTGCCATTGCAATTTTGGGTGCACCTTTCGTTCTTATACTCCTGTCCTTTCAATCACAGACTTTCTTCCCCTTTATTCTTTCCTGCAGAGTTTTGTTTTCCTGTATTTGTTCATAATCTGTTACAGCTTTAATGTGTTCTAATAAAAGATCATTGACCATGTTATTCCGTACAGTTGCTCTTTGACTTATGGAATACTTCCAATATTTTCCAGCATTTTTCTTTGCAGAGAAACACCATTGGCTTAAGTTTAGTACAATGCTTTCCGATACTGAGGCGCTCTTCAATAATTGCTTCATTGTTTTGGACTTTAATGCACATTGCCATTATGGAGTATCACAAACTCACCCTTTCCTTTGTTTTAGGTCAGCTTGTAATTAACAATGGAGTCAGATGGAAAACAATATGCTATGATAAATATGAGCCCCAGCAAAGAGATTAAATGAATTATCTTGTGTTTTCAAAGTGATTAACATTTTCTGTGCAGTTTTATGCCAGAGGACCAACACCCAAGAAATAAAATAGATACATGACGTGACTGACATGAAATGATGAATTTACATCGTTGCTATCTTTAATGCCTGTGCTTTTATCGGGTTTCTTCCCAGTTCAGAGAAGCTTAACAATTATTGCAAAGGTCCCTTTTACAAAAGAGTGATAACTGAGCTATACTGGAATGACGCTGACATTGGTGATGTCTGAATGATATCTGAGTACAAAATACAGATTAGAATCATAATCATATTCAGAATCAGAACCTGGTTTATTATCACTGGTATATGTTGTGAAATGTGTTGTTTTGCAGCAGCAGTACAGTGAAGTACATTAAAACATAATATAAATAATGAGAATATTAATATAAATATAATAATAAATAAATAGTTCAAAAAGAGAGGAAAATAGTGAGGCAGTGCTCATAGGTTTATGGACTACTCATAAATTTAAGGATGAAGGCGAAGAAGATTTTTCTAAAATGTTGAGTGTGTATGTCTTCAAGCTTCTGTTTCTCCTTTTTGATGGTAATAATGAGACATGGGTATATCCTGGGTGGTGAGGGTCTTTCATGATAGATGCCTCCTTCTTGAGACATTGTCTTTAGAAGATATCCTCGATGGTGGGAGGCTAAGTCTGCAACCTTCTGCGGTCGTTTCTGATCCTGTGCATTTGTGCATGCATACCAGATGTTGCTCCAACCAGTCAGAGTGCACTCCATGGTACAGTTATAAAAATTAGCAAGAGCCTTTGGCAAAATGCCAAATGTCCTCAAAC
Organism: Mobula hypostoma; assembly: GCF_963921235.1. NCBI lineage: Eukaryota > Metazoa > Chordata > Chondrichthyes > Myliobatiformes > Myliobatidae > Mobula > Mobula hypostoma. The sequence goes on along the minus strand of NC_086103.1, from coordinate 62,140,862 downwards.
ACCTGATGAAACACAGCCACAGGTGTGCCTTCTTCATAATTCTGTCAATATTTTGGGCCCAAGATAGATCTTGTGGGATGCTGATGCGCAGCAAATTGAAGATGCTCACCATATCCTCTGCTGACCCCTCAGTGGGGACAGCAGAGTGTTCTCATTTCTCCTTCCTGATGTCCACAATCAATTCCTTGGTTTTGCTGACATTGACTGTAACTCGACTCAACCAGTCGATCTTTCTTGCTCCTGTACATGTTCTCATCACCATCTGAGATTCTGCCAGTGGCATTGGCGAATTTATAGATGGCATTTGAGTTGTGCCTAGCCACACAGTCATGAGTGTAGAGAGGGAATTACAGTGTGCTGAGCACATATGCTTAAGGTTGGCCAGTTGATTGTAGCGCGGAGGAAATATAACTTCTGATCTGCCCTGATGGTAGACTCCCAAAGTGGAAGTCAAGGATCCATTTATAGAGGGAGATATAGCGGTCCGGATTTTGAAGTTTGTTGATTAGTACTGAGTGATGATGGTGTTGAATGCTGAGCTGTAATCAATAAACAGCAGCCTGACATAGGTATTGCTCTTGTCCAAGCAGGACAAGGCCGAGAGGACAGCCAGTGAGATTGTATCCAATGCAGACCTGTTGTGGTGGTCCAAATTGCAGTGGGTCTAAGTCCCTGCTCAGGTAGGAGTTAATTCTAGCCCTAACCAAATTTGCAAAGCACTTCATCAGATTAGATATGAGCTCTATTGGGCAATTGTCATTGAGATTGCCCTGCTCTTCTAGGTACCAGAACGACTGATGCCCTTTCGAAGCAGCTGGGAACTTCTGACTGCAGCAGTGAGAGGTTGAAGATGCCCTTGAACATTCCGACCAGTTGTTTGGCACAGAAAATGCTGGAGTAATTGTAAAAGCAGAGCAATTATTATTGAGCTGAAAGGTTAACTCTGTTTCTCAGATGCTGCCTGACCTACTGAGTATTCCCAACATTTTCAGTCTTTATTTCAGTTTTCCAGCAAATACAGTTGATTTTCTTTTCATGGCAGATTAAATACCAAATTGGGTATTTAATATTTTAGTTATATTTGAGTAATCTTGTGTATGTGCGGTATGTGTGTGTATATATATATATAGTTTGATTAAGCCTTCTTGTTCATTTAAATAATTAATTAGGGATTATATGTCAAAATACATTGCCTAAGTCATCACACTACATGCACACCTTGCTTAAAGTAAACTCAAACTACACCTATATTCCCAGACTCCTGTGTCTCCTTTGAATTAATTTAATGTGTTGAAGTTACAAAACATAACACTGGTGATGAGGTTTTATTAAAACAAACCCAAAATGGCTACTGACCTGATAAAGTGGAGCAAGACTTCAAACTAAAAAAAAAACACTAAGATTAACATTCAAATTTAAATGAAACAGTCCAGTATGTGCAAAGTCATCTAGTTTTAAAACAAGGCTTCAAACAGAAGAATTCAGCATTCATAAAGAGTGAGTACGGGATGATAATAATTTTCAAAATGCAGGAAAGACTAGCTACATTGGAAAGATGGACGAATTTGATTACACAATATGTAATTGGCTCATGTATACTGAGCTATTGGAATAGTATTTCTCATTGTTGAAACAGACAATGAGAAGCAAGTGCCTCTTTTGCTGAGTTCATTAGGTTGAAATGCATATAGTTTGCTTCGAAGATTGACTGCTCCAACCAAACCATCAGAAATGAGCTTTGCTGCTATTGTAAAAGTGATGTAGGAACACTTCAAACCAAAGAAATCGATGTACTTGGAGTTGGAGAGAATGACTCGGAGGTGAGAAGATGGGACAGCGGAGCTCTGATGCCTGTCCAACTAACCCTGGTACGAGGCTACATCGCTCTAATCACCGAGCCGAATTGGAGAGGTTGAGAATGGTTTCTTCAGCAGTGTAATCCAGGTCTGAAGTGACTCACCACAGTGAAGCACAGTTCCTAATAGGAGGTAAAATCTGCATTTGGATAATCTAAGTGCCGGCCCAGATAGACTAGAAAGACAGGGTGTTGAGAGTTGCGGGAAATTGGATTGCTCTGGGAGCTGAGCTGATTTGGAGGGGTTGAGATTGGCTCTTTTGGCAGGAAAATCTAGGCCAGGAGCAATTCACTGGTGGCAGAGCCGGTTGCTAGTGAGAGGTTCGGACAATTTAAACACCCGCCCAGATAGTCTGGGGGTTTCGTTCTCCACGACACTAAGGCCGTGAGGCTGCTCCAGCTGCTGAGCTTCATGTCTGCAAACTTTGTAGCAACTTGCTCCACTAAAATGATGAACTGTATACTATACTCCAGTCTGCTCCAGGAACTCGGATTTATGGATTGGTTCAGAATGCTGTTGTTGTTGCTTGCTTCTATTGTTTATATGATTTGTTTTGTGCTTTTTTCTCTCTTTCTCTGTGGGCACTAGGGGGAGGTTGGTCTTTTTTTAAATTGGGTTCTTTCAGGTTCTTTGTTTTGCAACTGCCTGTAAGCAAACAAATTCAAGGTTGTATAATTTATACATTGATAATAAATGCACTTTGAAACTTCAAAACTTTGCTATTATTGTTGGCTATTATTAATTTTTTACTATACAGCAAGGTAATTTACGTTTTTTCTCAATAAACAGCTTCGGCCTTGGTAGGGGTTAGTCTCTTTTTTTGTAATAGATTAGTATATTTCAATATAACTATTGACTAATTTACATGCATGAATACGGGGTAATGAGATTGTTATGAATAGATATAATGTAATTGGTAGTTTTATTTTTTATCTTTTTTGACATTTTATATACACTTTCTTGTACTCTGTATTCTTCTATGAGAAACTAATAAAAATATTGAAAAGAAGACACTTCAAAACTTTGAAATTAATTAAAATGGAATTGGACTTTGGTTCAGCTGTTTCAGTCATTCCACAAAATGTGTTTGAATTTACTCCTAGAGATATGATATCGATATTTGTGAAACATAACAGCAACAAGCCACATTGAGCTGTATGTGGTAAAAACAGAAAGGAGCAGCATTGTGGGGGCATGACTGGCTGAGACAACTGTAACTTGGTGCTCCATGCACCGTTTGTATGCCACCATAAGACCATAAGACATAGAAGCAGAATTAGGTTGTTCAGCCCATTGAGTCTGCTCTACAAACCGATCATGACTGATCCTGGATCCCACTTAACCCCATATACCTGCCTTCTCACCATAGCATTTGATGTCCTGACCAATCAGGAAATAATCAACTTCTGCCTTAAATATACACATGGACTTGACCTCCACGTCAGTCTGGCAGAGCATTCCACAGATTTACTACTCTCTGGCTTAAAAAATTCCTCCATAACTCTGTTCAAAAGGGCCGCTCCTCAGTTTTGAAACTGTGCCCTCTCGTTTTGGATACCCCCATCATAGGAAACATCCTCTCCATATCCATCCTATTTAATCCTTTCAACATTCGGTAGGTTTCAATGAGATCCTCCAGCATTCTTCTAATTTCCAGTGAGTAAAGCCCAAAGCTGCAAATACTCCTCATATGTTAACCCCTTCATTTCCGGAATAATCCTCATGAACCTCCTTTGGACTATCTCCAATGACAACACACCCTTTCTGAGATATAGGACCCAAAACTGTTGCCAATACTCCACGTGCAGCCTGACTAGTGTCTTATAAATGCTCAGCATTATCTCCTTGCTTATATATTCTATTCATAGAAACATAGAAACATAGAAAATAGGTGCAGGAGTAGGCCATTCGGCCCTTTGAGCCTGCACCGCCATTTATTATGATCATGGCTGATCATCCAACTCAGAACCCCGCCCCAGCCTTCCCTCCATACCCCCTGACCCCCGTAGCCACAAGGGCCATATCTAACTCCCTCCTAAATATAGCCAATGAACTGGCCTCAACTGTTTCCTGTGGCAGAGAATTCCACAGATTCACCACTCTCTGTGTGAAGAAGTTTTTCCTAATCTCGGTCCTAAAAGGCTTCCCCTCTATCCTCAAACTGTGGCCCCTCGTTCTGGACTTCCCCAACATCGGGAACAATCTTCCTGCATCTAGCCTGTCCAATCCCTTTAGGATCTTATACGTTTCAATCAGATCCCCCCTCAATCTTCTAAATTCCAATGAGTACAAGCCCAGTTCATCCAGTCTTTCTTCATATGAAAGTCCTGCCATCCCAGAAATCAATCTGGTGAACCTTCTTTGTACTCCCTCTATGGCAAGGATATCTTTCCTCAGATTAGGGGACCAAAACTGCACACAATACTCCAGGTGTGGTCTCACCAAGGCCTTGTACAACTTCAGTAGTACCTCCCTGCTCCTGTACTCGAATCCTCTCGCTATAAATGCCAGCATACCATTCGAAAATTTTTCACCGCCTGCTGTACCTGCATGCCCACTTTCAATGACTGGTGTATAATGACACCCAGGTCTCGTTGCACCGCCCCTTTCCCTAATCAGCCACCATTCAGATAATAATCTGTTTTCCTATTTTTGCCACCAAAGTGGATAACTTCACATTTATCCACATTAAATTGCATATGCCATGAATTTGCCCACTCACCCAACCTATCCAAGTCACTCTGCATCCTCTTAGCGTCCTCCTCACAGCTAACACTGCCACCCAGCTTCGTGTCATCCGCAAACTTGGAGATGTTGCATTTAATTCCCTCATCCAAGTCATTAATATATATTGAAAACAACTGGGGTCCCAGCACTGAGCCTTGCGGTACCCCACTAGTCACCGCCTGCCATTCTGAAAAGGTCCCGTTTATTCCCACTCTTTGCTTCCTGTCTGCTAACCAATTCTCCACCCACACCAATACCTTACCCCGAATACCGTGTGCTTTAAGTTTGCACACTATTCCCCTTGAAACAAATGGCAACATTGCATTTGCCTTCTTTACCACAGACTCAACCTGTAAATCAACCTTCTGCAAGTCTTGCACGACCAACCCCTCCATCTATCTTTGTATCACTCGCAAACTTTGCCACAAAGCCATCAATTCCATTTTCTAAATCATTGAAAAACAACGTGAAAAGTGGCAGTCCCAATACTGACTTCTGAGGAACACAACTACTCACCAGCAGCCAACCAGAGCCAACCAGAGAAGGCCTCTTTTATTCCCACTCGCTGCCTCCTGCCTGTCAGCCATTCTGCTATGCATGCCAGTGTCTTTCCTGTAATGCCATGGGATTTTATCTTGTTAAATCACATCCCCTGCAATGAAGCCAACTGAAAGTGAATTATAACAAGTACTGGATGATGCCATAAATGTCGCCATGCCAAACACCATGAACCATGTTGCCCAACTAAAGACAAACAGAAGTTGGTGCCAACCTCTGTGCCTCTGGTTGGCGAGGATACTGGACCAAGAAAGACCATGCCATTCAGAGAAAGTATGGAAGTGACAAATGCAATGGTCCAACTACAACAGTTTGAGTAAGCTACATATCTGAGAAAGCTCAAACAACAGGAATTCTGCAGATGCTGGAAATTCAAGCAACACACTTCAAAGTTGCTAGTGAACGCAGCAGGCCAGGCAGCATCTCTAGGAAGAGGTACAGTCGACGTTTCAGGCTGAGACCCTGGTCCTCACATACCACCCCACCAGCCTCCGGGTCCAACATATTATTCTCCGTAACTTCTGCCACCTCCAACGGGATCCCACCACTAAGCACATCTTTCCCTCCTCCCCCTCTCTGCTTTCCGCAGGGATCGCTCCCTACGCGACTCCCTTGTCCATTCGTCCCCCACTGATCTCCCTCCTGGCACTTATTCGTGTAAGCGGAACAAGTGCTACACATGCCCTTACACTTCCTCCCTCACCACCATTCAGGGCCCCAAACAGTCCTTCCAGGTGAGGCAACATTTCACCTGTGAGTCGGCTGGGGTGATATACTGCGTCCGGTGCTCCCGATGTGGCCTTTTATATATTGGCGAGACCCGATGCAGACTGGGAGACCGCTTTGCTGAACTCCTATGCTCTGTCCGCCAGAGAAAGCAGGATCTCCCAGTGGCCACACATTTCAATTCCACATCCCATTCCCATTCTGACATGTCTGTCTATGGCCTCCTCTACTGTAAAGATGAAGCCACACTCAGGTTGGAGGAACAACACCTTATATTCCTTCTGGGTAGCCTCCAACCCGATGGCATGAACATCGACTTCTCTAACTTCCGCTAATGCCCCACCTCCCCCTCGTACCCCATCTGTTATATATTTTTATACGCTCATTCTTTCTCTCACTCTCCTTTTTCTCCCTCTGTCCCTCTGAATATACCCCTTGACCATCCTCTGGATTCCCCCGCACCCCCCCCCCGTCTTTCTTCCCGGACCTCCTGTCCCATGATCCTCTCATATCCCTTTTGCCTATCACCTGTCCAGCTCTTGGCTCCATCCCTCCCCCTCCTGTCTTCTCCTATCATTTTGGATCTCCTCCTCCCCCTCCAACTTTCAAATATCTTACTAACTCTTCCTTCAGTTAGTCCTGACGAAGGGTCTCGGCCTGAAACTTTGACTGTACCTCTTCCTAGAGATGCTGCCTGGCCTGCTGCGTTCACCAGCAACTTTGATATGTATTATCTGAGAAAGCTTCTGATGTGCTAATCAGGCTGCTACTTGTGAAATGTCACCTAGATTTAAGCTGGAAGGGAGTTCAATTGTGAATATAAAGAACCTGAATCTACTCTGTGTTGATTAAGGTTATTGCATGAACTTGAAGTGGGAGACAAAAAGCTACTTGTAAAAAGAGATGCAAAGACAAAGCCCAGTGGGATGAATGGAAGGCCAAAACAAAAGGAGTCAATGGAATTACAAAAACAGAGGATAAACCAAGAGGAGAGATCAGATAATAAAGGGAGCAATAGAAGGATTAATAAGAGATGGATCTTCCAAGACCAAGATAAGCAAACTAGAAGGAAAAGGAGGATATGGAGAGAAAGAAAAACAAAGGGATCAGTGTCGATCCAGGGACAATAAAGGAGAAGAAATGTGTCCAGAACTGTTAGAACCACTTCTTGCAGTCTCAGAGACAACTCCTACAATCAACACAGAGCAGGCCCCGCCACAAGTCTCATTTGCCTGGCAGAGGGATCCCCTTGTCAGGTAAGATGTTAGCCCACAAGAGTAAGAAATTAACCACAGCGATGAAATTTCTAGGCCTGAATGGGACAATTTAAAACTTACCATGCTTTGGATGTTCGTATTTAGTAGTTGTACTATATAATATATTGTATATGTAGTTGAGATGCATTCTCTTATTCAGTTGGATTTCATAGCTAATCTGGGAGGAGTATTGTGTATCTACTATTTTAGTTATATTTGAGTAATCTTGTGTGTGTATATATGTGTGTGTGTGTGTGTGTATGGTTTGATTAAGCATTCTTGTTTGTTTAAATAATTAATTACAGATTAAATATAAAAATACATTAATTGCCCACATCATTCTGCTACAATGTGATACGTATGTGCCTTTAAAGTAAATTCGAACTACACCCTCATTGCTAGACTCCCGTATCTCCTTTGAAATAATTTAATGTTTTGAAGTTCCAAAACACAACAGTTTGGTGTACAAAACCTAATTTAGCTTTGTCGTAGAGCAGCATGGTAGCATAATGGTTAGTGTAACACGTTACAGCGTCAGTAATCGAGGTTCAAGTCCTGCTGCAGGCTGTAAGGAGTTTGTACATTTTCCCTGTGAATGCATTGGTTTCCTCTGGGTGCTGCGGTTCCATCGCACATTCCAAAGACATGTGAATTAGGGTTAGTAACCATGCCATGTTGGCGACGGAATCATGGTGACACTTACGGCTGCTTCCAGCACACCCACGGACTGTGTTGGTTGTTGTCACAAATGATGCATTTCAATGTTTCAATGTGCATGTAACAAATAAAGCAAACCTAAGCTGTCTCAACATTCCAACACGCTGAGTGCAATATGGTCTGATAGAGAACAGATAAGCATAAAGTTTCAATCCTAACTTGCCAGCTTTTTTCATCTAGCTACTGAAGTAACAAATTATTTTTAGATGTTATGGCCTATTAGTCTGAGTGCATGATGCACTCTTCTCATTATCATTTAATCAAATGTTGCAAATATGACATTTGATGGATTCTGAATTTAGTTGCACAAAACTGGGTAGTAACAAATCGATTGCGTTCCTTCTCATAATTCTTAGCATGAGATCATGTCAAGATTAGCCATGTCCCACAGGATGATTGATATAACCCACAAGACTTGCAAGGTTTTGCCACCAGAAAACTGCAGAAATTATTGGCGCATTTTCCTGTCAATTCTTTAGCCCTTTGTAATGTGGCTATGATGTGTTCTTATTCCTAATGGCGTGTTCCCGAAAGTCTGATAAATGTGTGTATTGATCTCAAGTTCAAACTTATAGTACTTTCCAGTAATAGTGTTACTGTGCAATTATGGTATAAAAATGCTGGTTAGTTTCAACCTAAGGTATTTAGTCTAAATATGGTAGTCAGTTCAAAGGTTCAAAGGTTCATTTTAGTATCAAAGTACATATGCAGCATACAACTCTGAAATTTGTCTTCTCCAGATAGCCATAGAATACAGAAGACCATACAAGTAGTTGAAAGAAAGGCATCAGTGCCACCCACCACACAAAAAGAAAAAAAAAACAAAAACTCGCAAACCCCAAACACGCCCAACTCCTTCCTCACATATAAACTAACAGAACAGAACCATCCAAACTCCCAGCCCACCAATCTGCAACAGGAAAGAATGGGTGAGAACACAACAAGAACGTAGAACTGAAAGAGGCAAATACGAACTACAGTTAGTTTGAACTACAGTCCAATCCATAAACCTCAGAATTTCGATAACACCTTCAAGAGCATTGGAACCCACTGGCCCCTCAGAGAAAATCAACTCGAACCAGCGACCCTCCTGAGAGCAGCGACTTAAACCAGTGGCCTCTCCGAGAACCACTCGCTCTCCTCTGCATTTGCCTCAATCTTTCAATCTTCCTCAATGCTTTAATCAGAGAGAAATGTGGTTGATCATGACCTCCCGTCTCAGCTCTGAGCTTCTTCTCGTGGTAGCTCGTGCTCACATTTCTCTCCTGGAGTTTTCTCAGTGACAACAAAGTCCTAACTCACTCGATCGAACTACAGACTGTAAAATAGAAGCTCCAACAGATTCAAAAACAAAATTAAGGTAAAAAGAATAAATAGAAGATAAAGAAAAGCTGAAATAATTGACTATCTGGCAGTTGGCTGAAGGTTACTTCAAATCTGCTGTCACTTTCAGCAAATATGACTTCTGAACTGCCCACAGACCCACTGCACATAGTAGCCTAAGTATTTACAACACCAAGCCTAGACACCTTATCCAAAACTTCTGCTGCTAAAATTAGTGATCTACACAATCTACATGTGGACTTTCCCACAGACCACTTGCACTTTATTGCCTAAGTATTTATAACACAGAGCCAGGCAATTTGATTCACCATATATCTGACAATATAAATGATCTACATGAGCTTCCTTCTATATTTTGTCTTCTAACCATATCTACAGCATATAATTCTTATTTTGTTTCCCTCTCTGGTGTTTAGCAATGTCTTCTCAAATGCATCTACAAACTGTAGTAGTAAATTCTACACTCTGTCATCCCCTAAGTAGCGACATGGCTGTTGAATTCCCTATTTGATATATTATATATTCTGTTGGTGCTTGGCCAAGTGGTTAAGGCATTGGCCTAGTGATCTGAAAGTCGCTAGATCGAGCCTCAGCTGAGCCAACGTGTTGTGTCCTTGAGCAAGGCACTTAACCACACATTGCTCTGCGACGACACTGGTGCCAAGCTGTATGGGTCATTGCGCCCTTCCCCTGGACAACATAGGTGGTGCGGAGAGGGGAGACTTGCAGCATGGGCAACAGCCAGTCTTCCATACAACCTTGTCCAGGCCTCAGTCAACAACAAAATCGATGGACAGCCAAAGAAGAAGTTTTGATATATTGGAGACCATCTTATATTTATGGTTTCTTGTTCTGTTATCATCTGCAAATAGAAATGTCTTTCTCACAGTCAAACCTTCAATATTTTTCTTTTGCCTTAATGATCTTTACCAGACAGGCACTCTGTGTTTTCCATTCTAGAAAAAAGAGCTTGCCAAGTTTACTTGAAAGGGGTACCCTCTTAATTCTTGACTGCATTTTCTCCAGTTTGTCAAAGTAAACATATAACATAAAGCACAGAATATGTAATGGTACAGCACAAGAACAATCTCTTTAGCCTACAGTGTCTGTACCCATCACGATGCCAAAGTAATTCCATTTGATGCACATAATCGACATTCCTCCATTCATTGTCTGTTCATGTGCCTGCCTGGATGACTCTTAAATGATGTACTCCAAATTGGTGCAAAGTTCAAAGTTCAAAATATGTTTATTATCAAAGTACATATTATCAAAGTTGAATCATTAGGTATTAATATTGAAGTAGTAAAATGGATTCAGCAGTGGCTGGATGGGAGATGCCAGAGAGTAGTGGTGGATAACTGTTTGTCAGATCGGAGGCCGGTGTCTAGTGCTGTGCCTCAGGGATCTGTATTGGGTCTGATGTTGTTTGTCATATATATTAATGATCTGGATGATGGGGTGGTAAATTGGATTAGTAAGTATGCGGATGATACTAAGATAGGTGGAGTTGTGGATAATGAAGTAGGTTTTCAAAGCTTGCAGAGAGATTTAGGCCAATTAGAAGAGTGGGCTGAAAGATGGCAGATGGAGTTTAATGCTGATAGATGTGAGGTGCTACATTTTGGTAGGACTAATCAAAATAGGACATACATGGTAAATAGTAGGGCATTGAAGAATGCAGTAGAACAGAGGGATCTAGAAATAATGGTGCATAGTTCCCTGAAGGTGGAATCTCATGAGGGTAGGGTGGTGAAGAAAGCTTTTGGTATGCTGCCCTTTATAAATCAGAGCATTGAGTATAGGAGTTGGGATGTAATGTTGAATTTGTACAAGGCATTGGTAAGACCAAATTTGGAGTATTGTGTACAGTTCTGGTCACCGAATTATAGGAAAGATGTCAACAAAATTGAGAGAATACAGAGAAGATTTACTAGAATGTTACCTGGGATTCATCTCCTAAGTTACAGAGAAAGGTTGAACAAGTTGGGTCTTTATTCTTTGGAGTGTGGAAGGTTGAGGGGGGACTTGATAGAGGTATTTAAAATTATGAGGGGGATAGATAGAGTTGACTAGGATAGGCTTTTTCCATTGAGAGTGGGGGAGATTCAAACAAGAGGACATGAGTTGAGAGTTAAAGGGCAAAAGTTTAGGGGTAACGTGAGGGAACTTCTTTACTCAGAGAGTGGTAGCTGTGTGGAACGAGCTTCCAGCAAAGTGGTTGAGGCAGGTTTGATGTTGTCATTTAAAGTTAAATTGGATAGCTATATGGACAGGAAAGGAATGGAGGGTTATGGGCTGAGTGCAGGTCGGTGGGACTAGGTGAGAGTAAGAGTTCGGCAAGGACTAGAAGGGCCGAGATGGCCTGTTTCCGTGCTGTAATTGTTGTATGGTTATATGGTTATATATGTCACCATATTCAACACTGAGATCTATTTTTATAGGTGTGTTCAACAAAACAAATAAATTTGTTCTACCATTGTTCTTTTATTTGCATCTGTAAATGCTTAAGCTACAGACAAAACAAGTGAGTGCATCGTTCTATATGGTTGCCTTCTCCTTCTATTGACACCTCATCTTACATTACAGATTCAGTAATGATACACTTGGCAGGAGTCCCTGTGCCCTCCCGCCAAGCTATATTGCCTCCGGGAATGGTACAATTCATGATATTCTGGAAATCTAGGTGAATAATTTTCTTCCCTGATTTATTAATAGGTATCAAATCCAGCATCAAAAGTGGATACCTTTGTGTTAAGGTAAATTAATACATTCAAAAATTATTTTACATTTTCCAGAGACGTGCATTTCTGGACAAGTGAAGCTCCTCAGCAGAAAGAGCATGTTAGTTAATGAGCAACCGGAAACAATCGTCTTCATGATAGGATTTTAAGAGTACCAGCATTTTTTTCTGCCGAGTATTATTTTATTTCTAATGGAATAACTTATATAACAACTGCTTAATTTGCTTTTTATTAAGGCTCGAAATAGAATTTTTTAAAATCAAAGCAACACACACAAAATGCAGGAGGAACTCAGCAGGTCGGGCAGCATCTATGGAAAAGACTGTACTCTGCCTGGCCTGCTGAGTTCCTCCAGCATTTTGCTTGGATTTGCAGCATCTGCTGATTTTTTCTTGTCTTTTTTATCAAAGAAGTTCACGTTGGCATCTGAGGAATTAAATACAGACCGCTTTTTTGTTTCAAGTTGTTGACTGGTATAGTTTTGGAAATATTACATTTGATATGCTTGGGAGAGGATCGCTTAGTTAGAGTTTCTAACCATGGTTTCTTCTATATTTGGGAGCTGCAATAAGGCAATACTGACTCATGTCATTCAGAATCCCCAAAGCCTCCTTGTTATATTCAAAACACAGCCCCTGGTACCAAGAATAGCAACTATGGATGACTGCAATTCATAATTATGTTCTTTGGCATGAGAATATGTGAAGGGAAAAATAAAATGTTCCACTGAATGGGTACAATAACTTATATTTCGGTAGTTTGCAAATAGATTATAACAAAGTGGAATTTGAGCTCTGTAATATGATTTTCTCTCTTGCAGAGTTTTAGAGTAGTCTTTCTGAAAAAGGCACAACACCATTTCAATGAGACATTTTAAAATGATATGAAATTCAAAGATTCAAAGAACATTTATTATAAAAGCATGTATACAGTTTACAACTCTGAAATTCGTCTTCCCTACAGACGGTCATGAAGCAAAGAAAAACCATGGAACCAACCCGTTCAAAGAAAACGATGAAACCCGCTCGACCCCACACGCAAAAAAAATTGTGCAAACGGTGACAAAAAAAGAGCAAAATCACAGGATATAAAACACTAATCAAAAAACATACAGTCCAGTTCAGCTCAGTCTTCATTATCTGTAGGCTGCTCTGATTCTAAATCGCCTAAAAGTAGTAACAAACTAGAAATAGAAACTAGAACACTTTATAAACATGAATTAGAGTCCAAATCTACAATCCTCGTTGATTAAACCTTGCTCCAGCACCATCTGCCGACAGCACTGATGGAGGGAGAGATCACTGGAACTCAATGGATCTTCCCTCAGGAGTAGCAAGCAAGAGGGAGTGAGAGACTGCCACATGCGGGCACCTTTTCTGGCAGCAGCACGCAACAGCAACACTTGCTCACCTTGCCTATCTACTTATCTACTACGAATTAGTGCTGATTGTAGTTTGATTCAGATTGGGATAATAATAGGTTGTGTACAATGTGAACATGATGCTTCCTGGGATAATTGAAATATCGGTCCAAGATGTACACTAGTGTGAGATGCGTGGTGCACAATATACTCTATTTATACTCTATTCTTGGTTGGTGCAACTGTAATGAAACCCAATTTCCCTCGGGATCAATAAAGTACGTCCATCTATCTATCCATCTATCTATATGAGGGGTGATTGATAAGTTTGTGGCCTAAGGTAGAAGGCGTCAATTTTAGAAAACCTAGCACATTTATTTTTCAACATAGTCCCCTCCCACATTTACACACTTAGTCCAGCGGTCGTGGAGCATGCCAATCTCTTCTTTGTAGAAGCTGGGGTGATTGATAAGTTCATGGCCTAAGGTAGAATGAGATGAGTTATACAGCTCTTGTTACATGGACACGTAGTTCAACTCTTTGAGTGATTATGCAGAAAACTGAAGTTAATAAACTCATCTCCTACATTAGGCCACAAACTTATCAATCACCCCTGCTGTGGACCATTTTCTGGAGACACCGACTTCTACAAAGAAGGGATCCGTATGCTCCATGACCGCTGGACTAAGTGTGTAAACGTAGGAGAGGACTATGTTGAAAAATAAATGTGCTAGGTTTTCTAAAATTGACCCCTTCTACCTTAGGCCACAAACTTATCAATCACCCCTTGTAAGAATGAATGGAAATTCTGTAATCATGGTGGGTGCATGGAATGCACTGCCAGCAAAGATAGTAGAGGCGGATACAATATATGGTCTTTTAAGAAACTCTTAGATAGGTACATAGAGCTTAGAAAAATAGAGGGCTTTGCAGTAGGGAAATTCTACGCAGCTTCCGGAGTAGGTTACATGGTCGGCACAACATTGTGGGCCGAAAGGGCCTGTAATGTGCTGTAGATTTTCTATGTTTCTATGTCATTTAATTTGCATGAGTGGGGTGGAGAAACATTATGGAATCTTTTCTCACAAAATAAGCTGGATGATCGCCATTCCATTGTATACAATGTTTGGAAGGAACAGACTTTATAAGTGAAAGAGTCATTTCTCATGTGTTTTCTTGTATTACTCTCAGCTCAGTTTAAATCCTTTCACATTTTGAAGGATTGAAAAAAGAGGTCAGCAGTTGTGTATATGTACTTGTTACTCATCAACCTTTTCTCAGAACTTACTGAGGTTATAGCTGTAATAGTGATATTACAATTCGCAATAATGCAAGAAAAGACAATGGCCCAATTCATGACAAAAATGTTTCAATCATGAAACTGAACATTTTGTTGTATTTTGGATCATGGGATATACTAATGCTTACTTTACTCATCAATAGAGGTCAGAGTGTCCTGTGTCTGAACAATTTGGGTTTCACACATCTTGTGAAACCTACATGAAGTTCATAGTTTCAATGCAGTATACGTGGCTATTTTTGCATGAGCATCACGGCCAAAAAAAGCAACAAGTCTGAGTTCAAATATAGTTCACCAAATGGTCACAGGATCACAGGCTCTGAGTACAAGGTCCTCAGCACCAGTGTGCTGTCAGTTAAGACTGCAGTGTTGTGCATTTTCCACTTTATCAAGCTGTCAACAACATTTAATCTGCTGGGTAAAGGCATTTTATCCTGACACAGAAGATAGCTGGTATTTAAAGCTCACCAGGCTGGCAATTATTTTATGCCACTCCCATTTTTCAGAAATGAACAGTCGAAGGGTTGGGTGGCTCCATTGGTCCTCAGAGTGCTTCATAAATCATGCTGAAACAGAAGTTTTAAGCTGGATGGAGGATCCTTTACACGCATTGATCTGCCTCATTACCTGATGCACAATCAACTTGCTCAGTAACACGCAGGCAGATAGAATTGGGGCAGGCTCCATCTTCAAACTACATCGCTTCAATTCATGCTCTTAGTTTTTAGCTGTTTTGCATTTTACTGTTGGGGAAAAAGCATTCTGGGAAAAAAATAACTTTTTTTTTGTTCCAGACAAAGTTTATTACAATCATGTGGTTTTTGAAAGTTCTGGAATTCAACTGGGACTGAAAGAAGAAGCCTAAATGGTGCTGAATAAACAGGATGGAGAAGGACACTGACCAGGAGATTTTCAGGAAGCACTTCAACTTGAACTTCACAGAGGAATAATTAGTCATGTTACGTATCCTTTCTAGATAGCTACCACCAAGCTATATCACCTTCAGCGGCCATAACTGCAGCTTAAACAAGGACATGGACTGCCCGTAACTCCCTTTGGAAGAATTATTGGATCCCCATCTTGACCTTATTAGATACCACAGAAACTGCAAAATCAATGTAAGTTTGTTGTCTTTCCCGAGGGACTGCTTTAAGAAGAATTTTCTTAGCTTTTATACCACAAAGACTTACCATGCTGAGAAGATGGTGTTGAAGCTGGGTCCCACATTGCTTTCCCCATTGTATCAACTGAAGTCAGAGGTCCTCCGTGAGGAAAAATGTAAAACAGAGTGAGGGAGTGCTGATCTTGATTGCTTTGCACTTTGAGATCCAAGCTACCATAGCTTAGATGGCAAACCATGGCGCCCTACTTTGGCCTTCACTCTCATTATCGCACCTTTGCAAAGAGAATAAGATTCTGCTCCTTGAACCTGAAGCTTGGCAAATCTGTTTTGAATTTCCTGATAGAAATCACAGTTTATTCACTTTGATTCCATTCAGGTCATAAATCACATTGATTACCTGGATGAGATGCATAGTATGTTTCTGGACTTGCCTTGAGATTCTTGGGCTCAGCTGCAGTAAGACATAGATGTATAGAGTCATACAACACAGAAACAGGCCATTCAAGCTACCATGTCTGTCATTGTACTTAATGTCTATCAGTCCCATTTACCGATGTTAGTCACACTACCACATTATATTGAGACTATGTGTGATCGTGTTGTCAACATGTTCACTTCTAGCTTTTACAATGAGAAATCTTATATCAGTCGCTCCACAATAGAACTGAAACACCATTACCGGATAACAGAAATGTTCCACAAGGATTTAATCAACTGAGCAAGAGAACTCTGTAAAGGGGAACTTTAAACATTATCAATAGCAGATCCACACACCATTTTTATCGAAAGGTAGCATCAGCCACTGCTCCAGTGAAAGTCACTTGTGAACATATTTAAAGCACCCTTGCATTTCATGTCTCCAAACCTGAAGCTGGCACCAACAATCACTCCACGTCAAAGTCACTTCGATCACTATTTGCTCCTCATTCCAGTTGGTCTGAATAACTGGACCTCGTGACCATGTTCACATGCTTTTATACACTGAACTGCTGCCATATTAGATATTAGACATTTGCATTAATGAGCAGGTGTACCTAATAAAATGGCCACTGAATATAGATTCAGCATGATTGGTGTAAGATTTCTCACTCCAAAAGCTGTAAGATGAAATAACAATAGTTCAAAAGTGGAGGTAATTTAAATGATTTAGCACTAATAACTACTGTCAGTAAAGCAAAAGCAATCACTAATGCTGGTAACATGAAGAAGATTCTTTTCAAATTGGCCAAGAAAGATGAGAAAACAGATTTATTGCTTATGCTTCCTTAAAATTGTGTGTTAAATGGTTGATGCTTACATTGAGTTAAGTATGGACAATGATAAAGTAAATCTAGTAAATTTGATTTATGAGTTTGTTCATTCATTTCTGCTTTGATTTCCACGTGAATTTATGGAAAATTTAGTTATTGCACATAAAAATGCAGCAAATATATAACTCAACAGCAACACACACAAAATGCATCTATGGGAAAAAAAAGTACAGTCGACGTTTTGGGCCAAGACCCTTCAGCAGGACTGGACAACAAAAAAGATGAGCAATCAGAGGTGGAAGCTGGGGGGAGGAAAGAAAGAAACACAAGGTGAAAGGTGGCAATAGACGAATGGACAAGGGAGTCACGTAAAGCAGAAAGTGGGGGAGGGAAAACTGTGCTTGGTGGTGGGATCCCATTGCGGCCTCACTTTTCCTGTGAGTCTGTTGGGTCATTTATTGTATCTGGTGCTCCTGGTGTGGCTGCTTGTATATCGGTGACACCCGACACAGATTGGGAGACTGCTTCATCGAGCACCTCCGCCTGAAAAAGCAGGATCTCCCAGTGGCCACCCATTTTAATTCCATTTCCCATTCCCATTCTGACCTGTCCATCCATGGCCTCCACCACTGTCGCGATGAGGGCACTCTCAGGTTGGAGGAGCAACAGCTTATATTCCGAAGCGTAACCTCTAACCTGATGGCATGAACATCCATTTCTCGAACCTCCGGTAATGGCCCCTCCCTTCTCTATTCCCCATTCCCTTTCCTTCTCTCACCTTATCTGCTTGCCTGCCCATCACCTCCCTCTGGTGCTTCTCTCCCTTTTTCTTTCTTCCATGGCCATCTGTCCTCTCTGATTAGATTCCACCTTCTCCACCCCTCTATCTCTTTCATGAATCAACTTCCTAGCTCTTTACTTCACCCCTCCCCCATTGCAATTTCACTTATCACCTTGTTGTTCTTATTCCCCTCCCCCCACCTTCTATGTCCGACTCCACGTCTCTTTTTCTCCAGTCCTGCTGAAGGGTCTTGGCCCAAAATGTCGATTGTACTCTTTCCCATAGATGCTTCCTGGCCAGCTGAGTTCCTCCAGCATTTTGTGTGTGTTGCTTGGATTTCCAGCATCTGCAGACTTTCTCTTGCATATAACTCAACAGAGCCTCTTCAGATTTTTATCCTTCAAGCCTTGCCTCCCTTTTCCTCTATTCCTATTCATGTATTCTACCATTTCTTCTCTCTTGGAAGATACATAAGCAAGATGTTTTTCATGTATATTCTAGGTTGGATATTATATTATGATGGGATGCACTATCATGAATAACACTGTAAACTGTAGCTCAGTTGATGGTCTTTGCCTCAGATTCTCTTTCAGAAACTGGAACACAGAAGTTCATGCTTTCGTCTAAGACATGTCATCCTTCATATGAATTAAACCAAGGCGGACATAAAAGACTTTCTGGTACTATTGTAATAAAGAGTTTGGGAGCTGTCAATGGTATCCTGACCAACACTGGCCTGTCAACCAACATTACTGATTGTATGCTCATTTTTATTTTGTTGTTTGAAGTGGTGCCAGATTGACTGACATGTTTCCTGTATTATCATAGTAACTACTCTTAAAGAGAGTACTTCATTGATTATAAAGCAATGTGGGCATCGTAAGATCATAAAAGCAGCTATTAAAATAAAGTCTTTATTCACTTTATCTGTGATTAAGGGAAACATTACACAGACACCATTCGAAACTTGATGGACCTTGCATGATCGGGGTGCAAGTTTAACATAGCTACTTTGTTTTTAAGCTATATTCTAGAAATAAATCCCAGGACTATGCATTCTTTTCTAAATAAAGTCAAAGTAAATCTATTATCAAAGTAAATATAGATCACCATATACTACCCAGAGATTCATTTTCTTGTGGGCATTCACAGCAAATAGATAGAAACACAACAGAAACAGTGAAAAACCACATACAACAAAAACAAATGTGCAAAAAACAACAAACAGTGCAAATACAAAAATGAATTAATAAAAGTCTGCAATGAACATGTAATAAATAATAAGCATTTAAATAATAAACATATATAATAATAAACATGTTCTTTTTTAACCTATGTTTGCTTTGTAGAGATTTATGTATCTAACACGGTATATTGTTTACAATAGATGAGTAGTCTTCTTTATCTTCCTTCCAAGATGTATCACTAACAATGAAAACTTCTCTTAACTTTAGTTTCTTGAAACTTCACATACTTTCCAGAATGACGATTATTCATGTCTTCTGGTACAGTTTTCATAATTCTTAATAATAAATATAACTTATTAGAAATTGTTCTGCAAGAATTAATGGGTAATGTAGGCCACTTATCAGAAGTATTTTATCTGCTCAGTTATGTCATTAGAAAAAGGTTTTACTTGAGAAATGTTTACCAGACAATTAAAAATGCTGCCATTATTATCAGAGAAATTAGTCTGAAATCTGTGAAATCTGTCAAGTCTAGGAAAAACAGTTAAATAATATATTAATTTTGTCCATTAAACAACAACTACATTAATCATTTGCCTGTCTGTGCTATTGGGCAACCATGTGAATGCTGGAATGGATGTAACATATAGGATTGATTTCAATAACTGAACCTTTTTTGAAACTAAAATATGACATAAATTTGCTGCTTGTAGGCCCTTTTGACTCCAAATAGCTGTTACAAAATGAACTATTTTGCATAAGTTGAATGATGTTCAGTGATGAATCATCCACCACTGCAAGTTTCAAAGTGGGAGCATTTTAGATTTGTTAGTACATAGAGCCATTTTCATTTTAAACAGCTTAGGGTATATCAAATCAAACATAATAAATCAAGAAGTCTCTTCCTGATGCTGTTATCTTTAGCAGATTGCCTGAATCGAGTTGATTGAACCGATTTCCAATTGTTCATGAGTTGATGGTTTCAAGCTTTGAAAAACATGCACATTCCTCCAGGGCCTTTGAGGAAATTAAAACAAAGTTGTTCATTTTTAAAGGTTAACTTTTTATGGCTCTTCTGTCTCTTCCCTATTGCTTTTGTTGTAGGCTAAGATAAAGGTCACGAACATTCCTCACTCAAACAGCAAGAAAATAATGACAGAATTATATTGAATGATCTGAGATGCATACATAAAGAAAAGATGAAATTAGTTATAGATAGGTACTTCTGCTGCTTCTCCAGCAAAGGAAATAAGAATTGGAGGCTCTTAGCACATAACAGGAACAGAGCAAAGTTTATTAATGACATACAGCAGACTAAGTCTGCAATTATAGCCTCAGAGTCCTATATGTGACTCCAGATCAACTCATGTGGTTGACTCACAGACCATCTCAAATGGCTGAGCAATATATCCCAGTTGTATTTATATTGTTCAAGCAAAGGAAGAATCAAAATGAATGCACACTTGGTGAAGACTTAGGTACCAAATTTAGGTATGGCAAAGTCATTCCCAGCCCTATTGGCTTTGCCCATTATGGTTCAAATATAATTTTTCAGCTTTATGTGATAAGTTAAAAGGAAGGACCTCCAGAATTGTGATCTCAGGATTGCTATCCATAGCACATGCAAGTGAGGCCAGAACTAGAAATATTGTACAGTTTAATATATAGCTAAGGAGTTGGTGTAGGAGGGAGGGCATAAGATTTTTGGATGATTGGACTCTCTTCCAGAGAAGGTGAGACCTGTACAGAAGAGACAGTTTGCACCTGAACTGGAGGGGGGACTAATATCCCTCTTGGAAGGTTTGTTAATGCTGCACAGTGTGGCTTAAACTAAAGTTGTAGTGGGATGGGAACCGGAGTGCCAGAACAATTAGTGGAGAGGTTGTGGAGGTAGATGTTGATATGACCTCAGACAAAGTTAGGAATCAAACAATTGAGCATGTTGTGACTGGTGCCCTGAGTTGTGTATATTTCAATGCAAGAAGTTTTGTGGGAAAGTCGGATAATAGTGCTGAAGATGAGGTAGCTGGTTTACAAACAGAGGCAATGTGTCGTGAGGAGAAGCTGTTGACAGGGCAAAATTGCAGTCAGCTGGATGAGGTGCAAAGTAAAAGGTGGACAAAATTGAAAAGGATGAATACAGGACTGAAGATGCGTACAGTATAGGAAATAAGGTAGATAAACTTGTAGCACAGTTGCAGATTGGCAGGTATGATGTTGCAGGCATCACTAAATCATGGTTGAAAGATTATTGCTGGGAGCTTGATGTATAAGGATACACAATGTACCAAAAGAATAGGTCGGAAGGCAGAAGGGGCAGTGTTGCTCTGTTGATAAAAATTGAAATCAAATCATTAGAAATAGGTGACATTGTGTTGGAAGGTGAAAAGATTGTGATGGGAGTTGTATACAGACGCCCAAACAGTAGTAAAGATATGGTCTACAAATTACAAAGGATGGTAGGAAATACATGTATGCTACAATAGTCATGGGGGACTTCAATATGCAGGTAGATTGGGAAATTCAGGTTGGTGCTGGATTCCAGGATGGGGAATCTTTAGAATGCCTATGGGATGGCTTTTTAGAGCAGCTCATGGTTGGGATGACCGGAGGGTCAGCTAATCTGGACTGGGTATTGTGCAATGAATGGGAATTGATTGGAGATTTTAAGGTAGAAGAACCCTTAGGGGCAAGTGATCATAATATGATTGAATTCACCCTGAAATTTGAGAATAACAAGCGAGTCAGATATATCATTATTGCAGTGAAGTAAAGGAGTAATTTCTGGAAGCAATTCGGAAGGCATAGGATACATACATCCCAAAGAGGAAGAAGTATTCTAAAAGAAAGATGACACAACGGTGGCTAACAAGAGTAATTAAAGCCAATGTAAAAGCCAAAGAGAAGGCATATAGTAGAGCAAAAAATAGTGGGAAGTTAGGGAACTGGGACACCTTTAAAGACCAACAGAAGGCAACTAAAATGTCATCCAGAAGGTAAAAATGGAATACAAAAGTAAGCAAGCCAATAATACAAAAGTTTCTTCAGAAACACAAGGTGTAAGAGAGAGGCAACAGTGGATATTGGACCTCTGGAAAACGGTCTAGAGAGGTAGTAATGGGGGAAATGGAATAGCAGGTGAACTGAAAAAATATTTGGGAAACTGAAAGATCTGAAGGTAGATAAGCTACCTGGACCAGAGGAGTTTGCATGTTCTCTATTTCACCATATGGATTTTCCCTTGGCCAGTTTAGTCTCCCTCCATTTGCCAAAGATATGCAGATTTGTAAGGTAGATGGGTGGCAGGGAAATTGGGGTTGTTAATGGAGAGGATATGTTACAGGGAAATGAGTCTGGGAATAGTTCTAATGGGAATACCCTGAGAGCTGGCACAAATTGAATGGACAATATCGTGCACAGCAATAGGAAGTATGATGTTTCAGGTCAAATATTCTTCATTGGAATTTGAAAAGTAATAAAACAGACATTGCAATGATGGGCAGGATGCAGAAAACAGAAGGATAATCTGTGATAGGGTGTGGAGTAAGGTCATCAGGGTATCAATTGATTTAAAATGAAACAATGGAAAGTGAAGAAAAAAAATGAATCAACTTGAACCAAAAATGTACAGCCATTATTTGTAGAGAGGGGAAATGAAAATAATTGAAATTGTTACATTTTATCTTAAAACCCAAGGGTTGCAATGTTCCTAAATAAAAGATGAAGTGCTGACTAACTCCTAGACATTAGATGCAGGTTTTATACACAAGCTATTCGTGAGCCATTGCTAAAGCAGGCCTTCACAATGCTGGTGGTGCTTGTTTCAATAGTAGCACTGTGGCACAACTAGTAAGGGTTTAGTGCTATCTGGGTGAAATTTGCACAGTCTCCCCATGACTACACGGCTTTCCTCTGGATATCCAGTTTCATCCCACACCTCCAACAAGGTGTGGATTGGTAGAATAATCACTGTAAATTGTCCCTAGTGTGTAGGGGAATGACACAATCAGGATTGGGGGAGGGGGTTGTGTGAGCAGACTGGAGAGTTAATAGGATGTGGGGAAAAGTAAAATTTTGCATGATTGTAAGTGGGCAATTGGTGAGGACTCAATGGGCTGAATAGTCTGCTCCCATGCTAACTCTAAAATGGATAAAAGGGAATTTGATTCTGAAATGAGGTGATTTCTGACCAGAATGAAACTGAAATGAGGTGGTTTATGCCTAGAATGAAACACAACTGCCAATAATGTTACAAACCAACCACAGAAGAAGTCTGCTGTTAAAAGCACGCTCCCCATGGCAGCAATATTCATTACAGATTTTAAAGATAAAAATTAGCTTTATTTGTCACAGATACATCGAAACATGCATCGCTTGCGTCAAACCATATCAGTATGAAAACCATAGAAAACCATAGAAACTACAGCACAGAAACAGGCCTTTTGGCCCTTCTTGGCTGAGCCGAACCATTTTCTGCCTAGTCCCACTGACCTGCACATGGACCATATCCCTCCATACATCTCCCATCCATGTATCTGTCCAATTTATTCTTAAATGTTAAAAAAGAACCCGCATTTACCACCTCGTCTGGCAACTCAGTCCATACTCCCACCACCCTCTGTGTGAAGAAGCCCCCCCTAATGTTCCCTTTAAATTTTTCCCCCCTCACCCTTAACCCATGTCCTCTGGTTTCTTTCTCCCCTTGCCTCAGTGGAAAAAGCCTGCTTGCATTCACTCTATCTATACCCATCATAATTTTATATACCTCTATCAAATCTCCCCTCATTCTTCTACGCTCCAGGGAATAAAGTCCTAACCTATTCAACCTTTCTCTGTAACTGAGTTTCTCAAGTCCCGGCAACATCCTTGTAAACCTTCTCTGCACTCTTTCAACCTTATTTATATCCTTCCTGTAATTTGGTGACCAAAACTGAACACAATACTCCAGATTCGGCCTCACCAATGCCTTATACAACCTCATCATGAATTGTGATGGGGAAGCCCACAAGTGACGCCATGCTTACAACGTCAACATGGCATGCCTACAACTCACTAACACTAAACGCATGTCTCTGGAACGTGGAAGTAAACCGGAGCACCGGGAGAAAACCTATGAAGTCACAGGGAGAACATGCAACTTCTCACAGACAGCGGCAGCATCAGTGATTGCTGATGTTGTAAGGCAATTACGCTAACTGCTGTGATACTGTGCCACCCTGTTGTCAAAGAGAGTGAGAGAGATGACAGGAAGAATGTCTCATGTGTTGGGTGGAGGGGATCCAAGAATCCCACCAGGGCTGCCGTCAGAAATACCTAGCACTAAGCTACATAATCTGGCCGCAGTTCAGGCAGGACCATTTAAAGAAGAAACAAACATCACAAGCTCTGTGAAGAAATATTTCAGCGTATGGCTCACAGACCGCTTGTATATAAAATTGAACATGACATCCAGGAGTGAGTCAGGCTTACCTAAGACCGCAGAAAGGAAGTCACATGATTGATTCAATGTGGCAACTCTTTTTCTTTGCACTTCATTTTATATTACAGGATCTAATTTCTGACCTATATACATTATTCTAAAATAATTTTAGCCACTTATGCAGAAACTATCTTTTCAGTCGGATTATTCATCTCAAATGTTATAATGATTTGTTATATAATCATATAGTTATGTAGTAATTAGCTACTTATCCGAAGGATGTGACTTTGCAAATCATCTTTCTATTAAAATGATTCATGTGTTTGCATTTCCAATTTCTGTTCCTTGATAGCACTTAATTTATTGTAAATATCAAGCATGTCGAACACTCAAGAATTAACAAAATATTTGTGAAATATTCAAAATGTTTGATGGTTAAACCTTATATTAAAGAAAATATGATAAATGAAAATTATTTTTCATAATAATAATGTTTCACAGTAAAACTTTGTTTTTGTGTACAGTACTTCTTTCAATTATTTCTTCAGTTTGTTGGAAAACTAAAATTCAAAATCTGTGCATGGAGATCTGGCTGAATAGTGGTATTTATTTTGCATCATCTAATATTTTATTGAGATGAAATGATTCCTAATATTTGCAGAATTAAAATCACAAAAATAAATAAAGAATCCCACAGAGAGCTGAATTATTAACTAGAATAGGGTGGAGGGAAAGAAAACTGTATGACCTCCTCCCCAAAAACCTTCAGAGAATAATTCAGCTTCAAAAACAAGCAATCCAAGAGACAGCTTCACTTCAAAATAGATTACAGTCTGAAGTTTCACTGCAACACTTAGACCTGCAATGTTTTTGTTGCAAGGTGATACATTGATCATCAGATGTTGCATTAACCTGAGTTCCATAAATACTGTGGTTACACTTGGCGGGTCAGGCAGCATTGATGAGGAGAGAAATAGAGTCAACAGTGTGGGTCAACTCTGCTTCTCTCCTTATGGATGTTGATTGGTCTGCTAAGCATTTCCAGCATTTTCTGTTTTTTTTCCCTAAGATTTCTCCAAGAACTGCACAACCCTTGTGACAATCATAGCTTTCTGGAAGGATTTCTAATGTCCCAAGCAATTGGTTGCGTTGACCTGTTGAGGCTTTCTCTATCATCTACACTACTGAATTTTTATCTGACACTTTTGCAGCAAAATTAATGCTCAACAACATTGTCTGATGAGATTTCCAAAGTAACACACATTCCTGAACATCTCCCACATCAGCTCCTGTACATTTTTGCCACAATCTGTCTACATAGGTTTCGCTCTCTGGCCTACCATCCAATTTACATGCTGTTAATATCTCTGAGTATCTGCTGAGAGTGTAGAATCGAATGGCAGTTCCTTTTAATTTGATATGGTGTCCACTCTCTTCCTCTTCGACTGGGAATGTTTCCTTTTTTGATCCTCTGAAACTAAAAAAAAACAGGAAAAGCAACAACATTAATTGTATCTGCAACATAGGAATCAGTGTGATTGTGAAATGAGCAAGACCAGAGAAAGAAGATGAGAGAAGTTGATGTGCTCATAATGCTTGTTAGAAATATCCTTCTTCATCAATATTTGAACATCATAAAAACTTAAAGTTTTAAAATTCCAAAGATTGATAACATTTTTGAATTATTCAGAGTGATAGTAGACTCGATTGCTTAACAACAATGACATGCCTAATGGCAAAAAAAAATCAGTAAACCCTGCTGATTTGGCACTGCTTCCTGCACGCATGCTGAGCTCATTGACTTCATTAATTTTGCCTCCAACTTTCACCCTGCCCTCAAGTTTACTTGGTCCATTTCCGACACCTCCCTCCCCTTTCTAGATCTTTCTGTCTCTATCTCTGGAGACAGCTTATCTACTGAGGTCTACTATAAGCCTACTGACTCTCACAGCTATCTGGACTATTCCTCTTCTCATCCTGTCTCTTGCAAAAATACTATCCCCTTCTCTTAATTCCTCCGTCTCCACCGCATCTGCTCTCAGGATGAGGCTTTTCATTCCAGGACGCAAGAGATGTCCTCCTTTTTTAAAGAAAGGGGATTCCCTTCTTCCACCATCAACTCTGCTCTCAAACGCATCTCACCCATTTCATGCACATCTGCTCTCACCCCATTCTCCCGCCACCCCACTAGGAATAGGGTTCCCCTTGTCCTTACCTACCACCCCACCAGCCTCCGGGTCCAACATATAATTCTCCGTAACTTCTGCCACCTCCAACGGGATCCCACCACTGAGCACATCTTTCCCTCCTCCCCCCCACTTTCCGCAGGGAACACTCCCTACACGACTCCCTTGTCCATTCATACCCCCCCCATCCCGACCCACCGATCTCCCTCCTGGCACTTATCCTTGTAAGCGGAACAAGTGCTACACATGCCCTTAGACTTCCTCCCTCACTACCATTCAGGGCCCCAGACAGTCCTTCCAGGTGAGGCGACACTTCACCTGTGAGTTGGCTGGGGGAATATACTGCGTGCGGTGCTCCCGATGCGGCCTTCTATATATTGGCGAGCCCCGACGCAGGCTGGGAGACCGTTTCACTGAACACCTATGATCTGTCTGCCAGAGAAAGCAGGATCTCCCAGTGGCCACACATTTTAATTCCACGTCCCATTCCCATTCTGATATGTTTATCCACGGCCTCCTCTGCTGTCAAGATGAAACCACACTCAGGTTGGAGGAACAACACCTTATATTCTGTCTGGGTAGCCTCCAACTTGATGGCATGAACATTGACTTCTCAAACTTCCGCTAATGCCCCACCTCTCCCTCGTACCCCATCCATTATTTATTTATTTATATACACACATTCTTTTTCTCTCTGTCTCCCTTTTCTCCCTCTGTCCCTCTCACTATACCCCTTGCCCATCCTCTGGGCTTCCCCCCCCCCTTTTCTTTCTCCCTGGGCCTCCTGTCCCATGATACTCTCATATCCCTTTTGCCAATCAACTGTCCAGCTCTTGGCTCCATCCCTCCCCCTCCTGTCTTCTCCTATCATTTCGGATCCCCCCCTCCCCCTCCTACTTTCAAATCTCTTACTAGCTCTTCTTTCAGTTAGTCCTGATGAAGGGTCTCGGCCCAAAACGTCGACTGTACCTCTTCCTAGAGATGCTGCCTGGCCTGCTGCGTTCACCAGCAACTTTTATGTGTGTTGCAGTAAACCCTGCTGATTGTTAATACAGTTTTAGCTAAGATCAAACTGTTCTGTAGCTGGTTTCAAAATATCATGGCAGATAAAATGTAAATATAACGACCAGAAAGAAAAATATCTTAACTATCTCATAAATGGAAGATATGGTGAATTAACAAACAATAATAAGTCCTATAACTTCACAGATAACAAAAATGTTTTTAAAGCAAGTTAACTAATAATTATATATATTTAATTTAAATATTGTCATAGGTTGAAAAGGACGAGATTTTGAGAACAAAATAGAATTAATATAAAATCTATATTGAATGTTTCCCTTGAAGATGGAGGATTACACTGCAAGGATAAAATATATTGAAATTAAAAAGAAGTGTGTTCTTTACAAATGATAAAAGATAAAAACAAGTAAATAAGTTTTGCAACACACATCAAAGTTGCTGGTGAACGCAGCAGGCCAGGCACCATCTCTAGGAAAAGGTACAGTCGATGTTTCAGGCCGAGACCCTTCGTCAGGACTAACTGAAGGAAGAGTTAGTAAGAGATTTGAAAGTGGAAGGGGGAGGGGGAGATCCAAAATGATAGGAGAAGACAGGAGGGGGAGGGATGGAGCCAAGAGCTGGACAGGTGATTGGCAAAGGGGATATGAGAGGATCATGGGACAGGAGGTCCGGGGAGAAAGACGGAGGGGGTGGGGAACCCAGAGGATGGGCAAGGGGTATAGTCAGAGGGATATGGGAGAAAAAGGAGAGTGAGAGAAAGAATGTGTGTATAAAAATGAATAACGGGTGGGGTACGAGGGGGAGGGTGGGGCATTAGCAGAAGTTAGAGAAATCAATGTTCATGCCATCAGGTTGGAGGCTACCCAGATGGAATATAAGGTGTTGTTCCTCCAACCTGAGTGTGGCTTCATCTTTACAGTAAAGGAGGCCGTGGATAGACATATCAGAATGGGAATGGGATGTGGAATTAAAATGTGTGGTCACTGGGAGATTCTGCTTTCTCTGGCGGACAGAGCGTAGGTGTTCAGCAAAATGATCTCCCAGTCTGCGTTGGGTCTCGCCAATATATAAAAGGCCACATCGTGAGCACCGGACGCAGTGTATCACCCTAGCCGAATCACAGGTGAAGTGTCGCCTCACCTGGAAGGACTGTCTGGCCACACATTTTAATTCCACATCCCAATTCCATTCTGACATGTCCATCCACGGCCTCCTCTACTGTAAAGACGAAGCCACACTCAGGTTGGAGGAACAACACCCTCTGTTCCTCTGACTATACCCCTTGCCCATCCTCTGGGTTCCCCACCCCCCCCGTCTTTCTCCCTGGACCTCCTGTCCCATGATCCTCTCATATCCCCTTTGCCAATCACCTGTCCAGCTCTTGGCTCCATCCCTCCCCCTCCTGTCTTCTCCTATCATTTTGGATCTCCCCCTCCCCCTCCCACTTTCAAATCTCTTACTAACTCTTCCTTCAGTTAGTCCTGACGAAGGGTCTCGGCCTGAAACGTCAACTGTACCTCTTCCTAGAGATGCTGCCTGGCCTGCTGCGTTCACCAGTAACTTTGATGTGTGTTGCTTGAATTTCTAGTATCTGCAGAATTCCTGTTGTTTGCGTAAATAATTTTCGCGATGCTCAGAAATGCAATATGCATTTAACCTGAAACAGTTCATTTCATCCTTGAATATAGAATAATGATAATGTCTTGGAATGTTAGACTGTCCATGGTTGGAAATCATTATTGGTGGAAATTCAATCGCACAAATGTTACTTACAATTGATTATCCTATCCCTAAATACTTTCTAGGTCCTGCTATATGCAAGCATGGGCTGTTTCATTTGGTGAGAAGCTGCAAATAGAATCAAGCATCATGCATTCATTGTGAACATACCCAGTTCTGATTTTGATGGAAGAACATTATTGATGAAGTAATTGAAAGTGGCTGGGTCTAAGAGGCTACCCCGAGGAGATCCCACGATGATGTGTTGAGTTATGATAAATGTTCCCTGGCAGCTACAACCTTTGTCAATGTGTGATTCCAATCACTCTATTGTTTCCCTACCAGTGTCCAGGAATTCAGTATCACCAGGGCTCCTTGTAGCCACAATCAGTCCAATGTTGCCAGAGTGTCCAGGATTGTTATTCTCACCCCACCTCTAGAATTCTGCTCTTTGGTTCATTTGGAGCCACATTGTGATGTCTAGAGTGTGTGGTGCTAGCACAATCCAAACTGGTAACCAAAGTATTGGTTAATAAGGGTAAATAAGTAATTCTCAAAACCATCAATGATGTATTCCATCATTTTTTCGTGGACAAGGAGCTAATTAACTGGTTCGGATTTGTCGTATTTTTTGTGAACAGAAGATAAATAGGCAATTTTCCACATTCTCAGATAGTTGTAATTGTATTGGAACAAGTTGGCTAGAAGTGCAGCTAGTTCTGGAGCACAGGTCTTCAGTACCACAGCCTAGAAATTGTTTTTTCCCACACATTTGCAGTGTTAAATGTTCCCAAGCAGCCAAGTGCTCTTGTGAAGTGAATTAAATTAGCTGGAGACTGCATTCTAGAATGTTAGAGATCTCAGTGAGAAGCCAAGATGGATAATCCACTTCGTTTTCCAAACTAATTACCTTTGTAAATAATTCAGCCTTCTCGTTAGCACTCACTGGACCATTGAAGATGAGACTATTCTTGAAGTTCATCCCACCATTAGCAGTTTACTTGTCCATCAGCAACTGCAATTAGATGTAGTAAGACTGCAGAGCTTTGACTTGCTCCATCAGTTTTTGGCTTGTGTATCAGCAAAGAATTGATCCAAAATCAAAACAAAACCAATGCATCAGCCTGCAACCCCGCAGAGCGGTTATGCTTGTGTGGCATGCCCGCAGTTCCAATGATTGCTGCAAAGAATCGAATTCACAATTTTAATCCTTTATTAGGAGGAGGCCTTTGAAAGGAAGCTCTCCAAGTACGCAGGACTGGTCAGCAACTGTCAGCAGGCTGATGGAGAGCAAGGTGTCTCCCAGTCGAGGTTGGTTGTAGGGGATTCATAGCCTGTTCTTTAGTTAGGGCCTTCAGCATTTTGGGCATCGAGGGAGAGAGGAAGAGGAGAGCCATCCGCAGTACCACTGATGCGGCAGAGAGGGCCTCAAGATGGCTGTGGCTCAAAAGAGGGGAGCCATGGAGTCATAAGTAGCTAGTCATCTGGACACAAGCTGGGGTCTGATCAGCCCTGGCTGGGTCACCTGGAGGAGGTTGTATGATGTTGAAAGACCCAAAACACCCGATGATTCCAGG
This sequence comes from Mobula hypostoma, assembly GCF_963921235.1. Lineage (NCBI taxonomy): Eukaryota > Metazoa > Chordata > Chondrichthyes > Myliobatiformes > Myliobatidae > Mobula > Mobula hypostoma. The sequence goes on along the minus strand of NC_086103.1, from coordinate 62,110,009 downwards.
AACATCACTGAAGATGTGTCCAGAAGCATCAATAGATGTATGTACACAGCAATTAGCAAACATACAATTAAGTATTATTATCAACACACATAACAGTTGCTGGTGAACGCAGCAGGCCAGGCAGCATCTCTAGGAAGAGGTACAGTCGACATTTCGGGCCAAGACCCTTCGTCAGGACTCAATTTAGGATCCAATTAAGTATTATTGAGTGTTATCTCAGTGGTCAGCGAAGATATGAACTCTGCGGTCCCAAGCTACAAACTGCCACGAACTAAGCATGAATCTGGAACTTATCCCCTTTGCTTTTATCATGCCTCACTGATGTAACTAGTTTCCATAATACACATAATAAACACACAGCACAGAATACAAAACAAATAGAGAACAGATGCATGGCTCCCACAGTTTGCTCATTGTGTGCTGCTTTTGTTGTGTTGCAGCTTCACCATGTTAGGTCTTCATTTTTAGATATGCCTAATCCTCCTTGCTACATGCCCTTCCTCTGTCCTTGTTGAACTTGAACATTAGTTGAACTTGTGGCTTGATATTAATGTCAGAGTAAAGGCTATGTTGGTCCACAGGGTTACAGCTTGTGCTGTTGTAAAATTCCACAGTGCCTCAAGGATATTTAGTTTTGAGCTGAGATGCAAAATGGAAAGGAAGAAAGAGTGAAGGGTAAGGTGTTTGTCTGGGTGGTTGGCAGGATAAACCTAATGATAAAAGGCATACTGGGGTAAGGCCATAGGGTGCCTACAGAACAAATAGTACAAGATGACTCTAAAAGAGATACAAACGGTCACGGTCGAGTCCAAAATTTAAAGTCCTTAAAATTCTCTTGTTAAACGCAATATTCATTTCTGTCATGAGAACAAATTATTATGAAACTAGTGTAACACCTACAAAATGCTGGAGGAACTCAGCAAGACAGAAGATATCTATGAAAAGGAATAATTCAACGTTTCGGGTCAAGACCCTTCATCATCAGGGCTGTTGTACAGTTTACTGTCAAACTGATTGCACTGAACCTTTGTGGAAATGATGTATGGAAGGACCTGACACATGCAGAGATACCAGTGACATTTTCAAGAAGCAGATGCTTCTAGACACAGTCTGAGAATGTGGAAGTTCAGCAGATGTGACAAAACTATGCATCTGTATAAGATCTGTCTGCAACATAGTGATTTACAGCTGAAATAAATTGTATTTTCCCAGCTGTGCATCACAGTCCATAACTTCATAACTATTGTTTTAAGTAACTGAGAAGTAAAACTGCAACATATGAATTAATGCTTAACCAGAGGAAGGTTACTGGGATAACACGGTGGATGACAAATACCCTTAACATGGAACTATGACGGAATACACTTTAGAAAGGAAAATGAGGAATGGGAGCTTAAGTTAAAAACCAAGACTTTGAAGCTTGTGGAGAGAATAGAAACAGATTAAAGTATTGAGCAAAGTCATAAAAATTTCTATTGGCATTTTGAATTTTAAAAAGAGTTTTGTTTATAGGAGCTAGCGAAGCAAAATGAAAATTTGGGCAGGAATGCCAAGATGGTGATTCACCAAATCACCAGCCGATTTCTAATCTGCCCAATTTCTCTTCCATTAATATGTTTAAGAAGTATTTTCTGTAAAATGAGGTTCTTATTTGCTTTTGTTTAAGTGTGTACCATTTATATCTTGGCATATTCTTGCAAGATAATTGTTAATAATTTAGAATTCTGTATGTCTTATTTTAGCGTACTTATTAATATTTTCAGATCTATAATCCATATTTTTAATTTAATTCAGATCCAGAAGCAGAGAGAATAATAGACTTGAAGTATTGGGAATACTTGCACTGTAGAGTTATGGTTGTTCAGATTTAATAGAAGCTTTAGGATTGTTAAACATAATTATTTCCACTGAACTGTTGAGGCAGGCTTATGTTTCTTTTTCCGGAGAAGAGCATGAAAATATTTCTAGCAGATATCACAGGCATGGAGCAGGGTAGGGTAATGGAATCCATTTTCAGATGCTGAAAGCCAAAGCTGATATGAAGCATGCAGTCAAGTCTACAACTCATTTGTCTTCGATATTTTTCTTACATTTCTGCATTGATGGTTAGTGAAACTTGGATACCAAGCAGAGATAAATCACGTGTATTATCGATATAGAATTCCAGTTTGGCATAACTTAATGCAAACAATTATTCATTTCTGTTTTAGTTTCTATATTTACAAGTTTCTACACTTCATAGTCTCAAAATTCCGAAGTTGATTTATCTGCCTTGTTATTTCAAGTAAATTTTTTTAATGTTATGGTGCTTACCATGGAGAATTCCCCTTTAAGTGAGAATAAAACATTGCAAAAATCTTTGGAACATTAGTTTAATAACACTGAGAAGTATTTTAACTGAATGTTTGCACATCATCAGAACTTCCCTTCACCCATGTTGTTCGTTGAGTCATAACTATTCCAGTGGAAGAACAGAAAATGAATAAATATTGGTAAAGTTCAACGTTCTTGTGAGTATAAATTTATTAATGTTAAATATTATCTTAGTGCAGAATTAATGCTGGATAACAAGAAATGATCTCAAAGCAAGTCATGAGGAGTTGAGCTGTTTAAAATGCAGCTCTCTGCACATTTAGAAACAGCTTAGGTCTCTATGCCTGATTTTTTGCACAAAAGAGGTGTTGTAGGTGTTCGACGTAAATCTCACCACCAAAGCCTTATATCTAGCTCACTCAACAAGAGGAAAACCTTGTGTGTCTAAAGGCTGTCTGTATCTCAACAGAAAGTTGATCCTAATTTAGCATTAGTTCCAATAAATTACCACTGTTGTTCAAAGGCTGATTACTGTAGAAAATTAGCAAGTATTATGCAAACCTCACACTGGGCTCGTATACAAACTTAGCTCGTTAGCTAACTCTGCTAACAGGCAAGTGGCAGCAGTGAGAAAACCACCTTTCGTAAGCAATATACCTTTAGGGTCAGGTCTGTATGATTTCGGGTTCCACCAAACGGAAATGTTAGGATGTTCCAGTTGAGAACCACTGATTGTAGAAAATGCTGTGTAAATACTGCCCACACACAATTATCCATCACCAAGAAAAGACATCACACACCAGCATAAAATTATAAAGAAAGTATCAGTGTAAGCGGAACAAGTGCTGCACATGCCCTTACACTTCCTCCCTTACCACCATTCAGGGCCCCAAACAGTCCTTCCAGGTGAGGCGACACTTCACTTGTGAGTCGGCTGGGGTGATATACTGCGTCCGGTGCTCCCGATGTGGCCTTTTATATATTGGCGAGACCCGACGCAGACTGGGAGACTGCTTTGCTGAACACCTAAGCTCTGTCCGCCAGAGAAAGCAGGATCTCCCAGTGGCCACACATTTTAATTCCACATCCCATTCCCATTCTGACATGTCTATCCACGGCCTCCTCTACTGTAAAGATGAAGCCACACTCAGGTTGGAGGAACAACACCTTATATTCCATCTGGGTAGCCTCCAACCTGATGGCATGAACATCGACTTCTCTAACTTCCGCTAATGCCCCACCTCCCCCTCGTACCCCATCTGTTACTTACTTTTATACACACATTCTTTCTCTCACTCTCCTTTTTCTCCCTCTGTCCCTCTGAATATACCCCTTGCCCATCCTCTGGGTTTCCCCCCCCTTGTCTTTCTTCCCGGACCTCCTGTCCCATGATACTCTCGTATCCCTTTTGCCAATCACCTGTTCAGCTCTTGGCTCCATCCCTCCCCCTCCTATCTTCTCCTATCATTTTGGATCTCCCCCTCCCCCTCCAACTTTCAAATCTCTTACTCACTCTTCCTTCATATAGTCCTGATGAAGGGTCTTGGCCTGAAATGTCGACTGCACCTCTTCCTAGAGATGCTGCCTGGCCTGCTGCGTTCACCAACAACTTTGATGTGTGTTGCAAGAAAGTATATATACCAGCTTTTCAACTTCATCAAACAATTAATAGGAAAAGAAAGAAAAAATAAATAAAGAAGGCTCATTACAGTTAACCCGTCTAAATGTGCACATAAACAATGGAGCTCATATCTGGAGTAATCAGGTGTGTTGCTTTACTCACATACTGAACACATGGTCGGTGTGAATGCACCCACCACAGTCTGAATTTCCCTCAAAAACGATCTTCAATGAACTGTTCCTCTGGAGTATTGGCCCTTCATCCTTCGAATCATTCATCTGCACAAAGCACTTCCTACAACGGGGACTCTCCTTCGCATGGCATTCTGCAGCATCTTCCTTTGTGCCCTGCTCCGTAGCTACTGCCAAAAAAACCCAAACCAGACTACAGTCCTTCAGAAATCTGCTTCTGCCCAGCACTTTCAGATGTTCCTCTCGACAGAAAGTTATGACACGTATCAAGACAGCTCCAACTGGTTGACACCACATTCCTAAGTTGGACAACATGGCTCCTTACATTTAGCTGAAGTCAAAACTCTCATACTAGCAGGACACACTGCTTAACTGCTAAAGTAAAACTACATCACAACATAGCAGTAGGAATCTTACCCAGGGCATTACAATTACATTGCCTCAGTGAGAGATGTCCTTCTGAATTTGGAATTAATATTCTCTGTGGAGGAAGTGTTTCAGGTTGTTTTCATTCATGCTTTATATTTGATAGCAAAAATGGAAAGTTTTCTTCTCCCAATGTTTATGAAAGCACAAGATCCCAAACAATGTTAATAAATGTTGATCACCAAGAAACGTTCATAGCAAACTTATGCAATTAATTTGAAACCTCTCAGTCTTATATGTTCCATGTCCGCCTGGAAGATGAAAAACCTGTAGCCCATATAATGCCTTGCAAATGATAATAAAATTAACCATTTTCATGGTGCAAAATGAACAGTAAATTCTGCTGTTAGCAATTACAAGTGGAAATCAGTTCAGATTATTCACCCCACCTACTGCAGTTCTATTATGGTACCATGCTAGAAGACTTAAGAATAATTTGAATTTAAAAGCAGGCTTATAGTACTTGCCCACCAGATACCAACTGAACTAACTAAAAATAACTAGTGAGGACACACACAGGTCAGTCAATTTTTAACAATGCCATAATGAATGATCATATAATTCCATGACCCAGCCAATATATTAAAGATTAAAGATTATAGATTAAAGATCAAAGTTCAAAGATTAGCTTTATATGGCAGGTAAAATGAAAACATAGGGTGACGTGCATTGTTTGTGCTACATCAAACCAACAAGGATTGTGCTGGGCAACCTCCATCGCATGCCCACAACTCAGTAACTGTATAACTTTTGAACGAGGGAGGAAATAGGAGGATCTAGAGGAAACCCATATGGTGACAGGAAGGATGTAAAAACTCCTTACATGCAGTGGCATCTGGTTTTTGCATCTCTTTCCATGAATTTAATTAGTTTTGGAAATATACAAATATTGAATTGTAGGGGCATAATGGTGTAAAATTTATGTGTATTGTACAATATTCTTAGGAAATTCCTTCACAAAATGGATCCGTGATATCCCGCAAATTGTTGGAGAAGCAATTTTCTTTCCAGGTCCTCTCTAGACTCACCTATGGACTCGTTTTCAAGGACTCTACAACTCATGTTTTCTGAGTTATCTATATATCTATCTATCTATCTATCACATCTTGTCTTCTTTTGTAGATTGGTTGTTTGTCACTGTTTAGGTAGTATATGGTGACATACAGTGTGTACTTTAATAACCTATTTAGTTTAAACTTTTAACTTTGAACAAAGCACCTGATGACTCGTGTATGTAGGTGCCTGAACATACACAGCGGACATTAACAATAGGCTGCATACATGTAGATTCCATTCCGTTAATTTCACATGGGTCTCTGGTCAGAATGGCCCAATACAAATGAAGCAGACTTTCACAGCACAAAGGGTCCATATGATCATAACTTGAAGGGAGTTTTCCAAGAAAATACCAAGCTGTGGAATCTCATTTAAAGTAGGTCTATGTTAAGTCAAAGATATCCCTGTTGTACTTCTCCCCGTATCTTGACTCTAAACTCCAATTCCCAACATTGAGTTATGTCTCATACTCAAAAGTCACTTGTTTCCATCTTCCCTATACACACCCCATTGTAACCCTTCTGTCTCCCTGACAAGATACCCACCGTAGCCTCCAAACTAAGCTTCAATTGTCTTCAGTGCACTGTGTAATGGTGGAAGAATGGAAGGAGGGACAAAAGCTCTTTGATCACTTTAAGACCAAGCCTAGTGTACACATGGCTTGCAACTGTAAGCAATAGAATACTGCCAAATCGGGTCTTTAAAGGAAACAAATGTTGGTCCATGGTGCACCAGCACCTTAATGAGACTAGCAAGAACGTTTCTGGACAAACAATTTTTGTTACTTTTCTGGCTGTCTCTTCATTCCCCCATTCTTGGAAACTTATTTAAATCTCAATATTATTTTGCAATTTGCACAAGATTCCAAATACACTGTATTGGTTTTCACATGTTGGTTTACACATTGTGGAAAAGAGGGCACTAAACTGGATAAACCTTGAAAATGATACAGGGATTTTAATGAATAATTAACCTATCGCATTGTGCGTAATGTAGACATCTTGGCAAGCTGTACCACTTGCTAATTATAATGGTTTCTTCAGGCAGCCACTTACATGCTTTTCAGTGCCTCTGCTTAGCAACAGAAGCCCTACTTTTATTACCAACTTGAACTGAAAGCAAGTTTGTAGCACTAAAAAATGAACATCTCTTAAGGGGTTAGTTGATCTTTTGCAACTGAATGAGAAGGAGAGGTATGGCCCCAGATGGTAGACAACGGGCATAACTTAAGCACTGCATTGACGATGTTAATGTAAGGGGTAGATAAGGAGGGAACACATATCCTGAAGCAAAGAGCTGAATGACAAGAAAAAAGCAGGATTAACTGGCCATGGAAGAATTATCCCAACAATTGGACGTATCTATGTAGTTTAGTGACTTTACTTTAGTAAAGAACAGCTGTGTGCATGTACTCAGATACTGCACCCTTCTTCTGTGCCATCAGAGTCATAGAGTCAAAGGAAAATACAGCACAGAAACAGGCCCCTTGGCCCATCTAGCCCACACCAAATCACTTCAGCTGCTTACTCCCACTGACCTGCACCCAGACCATAGCCCTCCATTTCCCTACCATCCACGTATCTATCCAAACTTCTCTTACATGTTGAAATTGAGCTCCCATGTCCCACTTATGCTGACAGCTCATTTCTCACTCTCATGATCCTCTGAATGATGAAGTTTCCCCTCATGTTCTCCTTAAACTTTTCACCTTTTACCCTCAGCCCATAACCTCTAGTTGTAGTCCCACTCAACCTCAGTGGAAAAAGCCTGCTTGCATTTACCCTATCTGTATCCCTAATAATTTTGTATACCTTCTATCAAATCTCCCCTTGTCTTCTATGTTTCAAGGAATAAAGTACCAATCTATTCCATCTTTCCTTATAATTCAGATCCTCCAGACCTGGTAACATCTTTATAAACTTTCTCTGTACTCTTTCAACCTTATTTATATTTTTCCTGTAGATAGGTGGCCAGATTACACACAATACTCCAAATTAGGCTTCACCATTTTATGCAACTTCCACATAACATCCCATCTCCTGTACTCCATGTGCCAAAAGCTTTCTTTATGATCCTGTTTACCTGTGATGCCAGCTTCAATGAATTATGGACCTGCATTCCCAGACCACTTTATTCTACGGCACTCCTCAGTGTCCTACTATGCACTGTATACAATCTACCTTGATTGGTCCTACCAAAGTGCAACACCTCGCACTAGTCTGTATTAAATTCCATCTGCCATTTTTCAGCCCATTTTTTTTCCAGCTGGTCCAGATCCTGTTACAAACCATGATAGTCTTTTTCACTGTCCACTACACCCCCAATCTTGGTGTCATCTGGAAATTTGCTAATCCAGTTAACCACTTTATCATTCAGATCATTGATGTACAGTAGATGAGAAATAACAACGAACCTAGCTCCAGTCCCTATGGCACACCACTAGTGACAGGCCTCCTGTCAGAGAGGCAACCATCTACAACCACTCTCTGGCTTTGCTCTATTAGCTCTATTAGTCTATTCCCAATTTCCCTTGGCCCTATCATAAATGATCAACTTGGGCTCTGGTTTAATATTAATTTGCACCCTTTCACCCTCCCACATATCAACACACAATTGTATGCTTGCACATACCAAAATATGTTCAACCATAACTACTGCCTCACCCAAATAAATTTAAGGAACACGTCGAGTTTCTTGCAAGGGAAGCTAAAGTGTAAAAACTGACAAGTAATGAAGTACAGCTGCACTTCCTGGAGACTGGCTGTAACTGTTTCACTGCCTATATATCTGGTTGCCTATACCACAGACCAGCTGCCTTCTGAGTGTCACATGTGGAGAGTTAAGGAGCATAGACACAGTAATTTGCATAAACCTAATAACTGGCTTAACTACATGGAAATCTTGTGTCAAGATACTTCTCTTTGGCATGAAGGAATGAAATGTCAGAACATTCTTTGCATTGACAACATTCTCTCTTGTACATGTGCATACTGTCAGCAGTAATGATTGACATTTGCCTCCATAACTATCAGAATGCTTGGAACTCCTCCACAAGTGTCTATCAGTGAAGAAGTCCTAGTTTCCCACCAGACGATCACTCAATAATTCACCACCATGCTTTGGTGCTGAATCACCTTGAAGTGCAGTAGACAAACTCCCTGTCATTTCCCAGTCATACTGGGAAAATAACCCACTGAACCAACATAGTTGGATCTGAGGCAGAATCAGTAACTCCATTCATTTCAATGGAAGGAAATAGATAAAAGATAAGTTCCAGGAGATACACAACATTTTAAATTAATTTAGCTTGTTTAGTTGCTTTTAAATGTCGTCTCATATTTTTAAATGTTTCAAGATCGTATTTTGTCAATAATTCTTTAACAGAGTAATACTTTACATATTTTTGGAGTTTTGTGAATACTTGCATGCAAATGTCAGAATGTTGGCAGCCTATTCCACTTGGGAGCAATGGCGTAATCAAACATCAAAGTGTTCCAGAACATGCCTCTTATATCTCAACCTGAAGAACTATTTACAGCTCAGCTGGAAAGCCAGCACAGGGAACAAGTATATGTGAGCTAAGTGGGTGGGGTGCTCATAGCTTGCAGGAAATTCCAAGCTGGAATCTAAGCTTCAAGCCTGGAAAGAACCAAATAGAAAGGCAATTCATCTCCTTGCTCTTCATAGCCACGGCTTTGCTTGTAATATCATGCTCTGTGCTTAGAGTTATGGCTGTATCTGTTGGCCATTTTCAGTGACAATCTTCTTCTGTAACAAGCAGCCAAGTCAAACAATGTTTGTTTCCTGGTGTTCAGAGAGAAGGTAATTTCTTTCACACAGCACAATCTCCTCTAATTGCCCTGTATTCACTACCCCATTCATGCTGTTTTGCAAAGTGAATGAAGTCATCGAAAAGTCCTTTGGAACATATTGTTCAAATCCCTATGCACATCTGCAATAGAAAACAACTTCTCAGAGCAGCATTAAGCAGAATATGTCAAACAGAAATTAATCTGTATAAAATGGTTAATTCCTTTAAATCATACTGGTAAGATTGAGGTGGAGTGGGTTTCCTTTTGCTTTTAAATAATTCTGTATGTTTAAGAGAGGACTTTAAAAGAAGCACTGGCCCCAGAATCACAGTATTGGCATCAACATGCTGTTCGGCAAAATGATCTGTCTGTTGTGCATTCTTCTGGCAGACAATCCTCCATAATAAGTCTCAACAAGACCTAACCAAAGCAGTGCACATACAGCGGCCAATATAGGGTGCCACAGATCTAAATTTTATGCCCCCAATTTTTTTAGTATTATTTTATATATGTTTTGAGAATCACAAACTGTGAGAAAGTTCTATATGTGCATCAATATTTTGTTTCAATCATTTTCTTATCTGAAGTATGTGGAATTTACCTGAGACCAAAAACACAAGGGAAGATTTGTCATGATTCTCAAGGCTACTCATAATTGAATTTGTTATTTTGGAATTGCAGATAAATTCTGGCCATAGAGTTATTTCATGGAGGTAGTTCATAAACATGGAACAATACACTGACAAGCTGCCAATATTCTACCATACACTTATCATAAATCAAGAATATGACTTTATTGAATGTTATCAATGAGACGGAAGCTGAGTTGTGGATTAAGTTTGCATTTAACTGTCACATTGCTAACTAATTATATTCTTCAGGAATTGACAACTTAAAATACTCTGAAAAGGGGAACTCATGCAAAGCGGTTGAAAATGTATTGAATACCAACAATCAAAAAACTGATGGGAAAACCTATCTGGTCCAGATTCTGGTATATAAATTAACATTTTTGAAATGTACCAGAATCAGTCCAACAAGTTCACGGTATAAAGAAATTAAACTCTGGTTTGCAAATACAAGGCAGCTGATTTTAGTGAATATTTATGTTTCTCTGGTATTGGATTGAACTAGTTATTTTACTGATACATCTCAGATGATAAACTAGGTGGTACTGATTATACATTTTAAGACTCGGTTGAGTTACACCAGATCTGCCAAAAACAGCAAGCAAGTTTTAGCAGAAAAGCTTAGTTTTTCAGTTTCTTTTTATGATAGCCAATTTATCAAGTTAATGAGGTGATGCCAAAATATAATAGTCCAAGATACTGTGCCAGAGCACTATTGTAAATCACAGATGAATGATGAGCTTCCATTGAAGCCTAAGGAGGTTGTAGGGAGTTGAAAAAAAAGGTTTGATTTACTCAAGAAAGAACGTATATTTACATAGTGCCTTTTGTGACTTCTGGATGTTTCACGAAGGTTGATATATTCTGATAAAACATTTTGTAACAAAATGATTATTTTGAAGATGTTGTAAAATCTAGCGCATTTAAAAAACTGGATTCAGTATAATTCTGCAACTAGTTTAAATTAAAGTACTCATATATACTATCCCAATACTATGACAATGCTAAGGACATAACATAATAACAGTCGAAATTTGTATTCTTCCTTTGAAATTTAGCTCTATTCTGGAACCAGACTTCGGAGACAGCATTCAAGAGACTATGCTGTTAAGTGGGGATGCTATTAGGTGGTATTTCCCTGGTGTTCGCATGTATATAGAACATTAACCAAGAATTCACAGCCTATTTCCATTGTGGGGTAGTAAAGGCTGATTTATATTTGTGCGTCAACTCGATGCCATAGGTATGGCATCACCGCGAACCCTACGCAGAGCCTACATGGATCCCTAAACCGTAGCCTGACGCACACCTCTCCCAAACTGTAACTACAAATCGCAGCAACGCAGACCGCAACAACTGTGATTGGTCCACCTGATAGCATCGCTTTTCCTCCTACGCTGCAATAGCTTCCCATTGGCCGACTGAAGGGCAGTGGAGCAACTCTGGCTGCAATGCCTTCCATAAAGCTTTACAGACCTCCGAAATTATGGAGGACACATTTCGCTTTTACGAAAAAAGATGCTCGCTTTAAACTTGTTTACCCCGAGAAAGACTACCATGACCATGAAGCCTCACGCGGGCAGGTGTGTGCGCATGCGCAACGTGTCCAAATTGCAGAGCGAGGTAGACACACCAACGCATACGTATAAATGCTCACAGCGCGCGTAGGTTACGACGTCAAGTTGATGCACAAGTATAAATCAGCCTTAACTGATGGTGCGTGTCCTGAGGCTCTTTCTTGCAGCAGTGAGAAAAGAGCATGGCCTGGGTGGTGAGGACCCTTGACGATGGATGCTGCTTTCCTATGACTGCATTTCATGTAGACATGCGTAATGGTTCCAGATATCAGACTTACATAGAAACATAGAAAATAGGTGCAGGAGTAGGCCATTCGGCCCTTCGAGCCTGCACCGCCATTTATTATGATCATGGCTGATCATCCAACTCAGAACCCCGCCCCAGCCTTCCCTCCATACCCCCTGACCCCTGTAGCCACAAGGGCCATATCTAACTTCCTTTTAAACATAGCTAATGAACTGGCCTCAACAGTTTGCTGTGGCAGAGAATTCCACAGATTCACCACTCTCTGTGTGAAGAAGTTTTTCCTAATCTCGGTCCTAAAAGGCTTCCCCTCTATCCTCAAACTGTGACCCCTCGTTCTGGACCTCCCCAACATCGGGAACAATCTTCCCGCATCTAGCCTGTCCAATCCCTTTAGGATCTTATACGTTTCAATCAGATCCCCCCTCAATCTTCTAAATTCCAACGAGTACATGCCCAGTTCATCCAGTCTTTCTTCATATGAAAGACCTGCCATCCCAGGAATCAATCTGGTGAACCTTCTTTGTACTCCCTCTATGGCAAAGATGTCTTTCCTCAGATTAGGGGACCAAAACTGCACACAATACTCCAGGTGTGGTCTCACCAAGGCCTTGTACAACTTGTCGTGGATAACTGTTGGGATTTAATGATATCCATCGAATTATCTGACTTCCAACCCTAATGGTCCAGATTTGAAAATCACTGCCTAATTCCCATGTAAGCAATACAATAGCTGAAGAGAAGCAGCATACTGAGGTGGTGACATATTAACTGAATATTATAATTTCACATCTGCTTCCAAATCTCTCTTTTTAATGCATTGCGGTATCTGACTCACTATACAGGTCCTTCCCAGTTTATGGACACCTGACTGATGGACATACCATATATATGAACAAGCTCCCATAAATATCATTAAATTCAAATGAGAACCAATCTTGAAGATCAAACCTGCTTACATGCAGCCTCTGTACTGTAATCAGAAACCATTGTCTTCTGAGAGCACGGGCTGCTACCTTAAAAGGGATGCTTTGAAAGTTAGCAGATAGTTGCTTCTGTTGATACTTGTGCAGCAATATCTATGAAACCCTATGACCCGGATCTTGGTTGTACCCTTCAAATATCCGGACCTGCCTCTCGGTTTTTTTTACACTACCTTACTTTCCATTTTCTATTTTCTATTTAAGATTTATAATTGAAATTTTTAATATTTACTATCGATTTGTACTCCAGGGAGCGGGAAGCGCAGAATCAAATATCGCTGTGATGATTGTACGTTCTAGTATCAATTGTTTGGCGACGATAAAGTATAAAGTATATTATATGCTGTTACTTCAAGCCCATCGAAGCCAGCCATTAAGTGTGGTACATCCTGATTCTGTACCATTATAGGAAGGCAGGGGAAGGCAATAAATAAATATTCATGTTTATTGGCCCTCATTAAAACCATTCATTAGAGTACCATGGAGATACAATATGATTACCATATTGTGCAATATTGTGTATTTTCTAACTTAAAGTCATTTTCTGTGTATTTGTACAAATAGAACCCATTAGTAACTTGGAAACAGCAGCATACGGAGCTATAAGTTTACTGGCACAAGTCCCTTACCTTAAACCTTTTTTTAAAACAAAAGGCCTTGCTAGTTGTGAACATCAGGAATATCTACACTGTTCTGCAAAGTCGACGGAACATCCTTCACTTTCCTAGTTGCATGAAATTGCTGACTTTGCAGGTGAACTGATAACTAACTCTCTGCAGAAGGTTAGAGACAGATCTTGATAGCCTGGTACCATTTTAAAACTGAGATTTATATTCCTGAAATGCCAGTGAAATTTTAGGCCCGGATCGGAACAATACAAACAGTGGTGTTTCATTTTTACAAGCAGTAGTTATTAGAGGCTAACTGTTATGTATTACATTTTCAATTACTCAGTTTCATTTTCTTAGTTAATTCATTACATTTTAATCTATTTATTTCTTTTCTCTACTTGATAAGATATTGAATTCACCCATACAATCTTATACTCCCATTTCGGTTTTCTGTCCTTGAGACCAGAAGACATTGGAGTAGAATTATGCCAATTAGCTCAGAGATAGATAGGTTCTTGATCAGCCAGGGCATCAAAGGGTATGGGGTGAAAGCAGAGGAGTGGAGATGACTGGAAGAATTGGATCAGCCCATGATTGAATGGCAGACAGACTTGATGGGCCAAATGGCCTACTTCTGTACCTATATCTTATGGTCTTATGGTCTTGCGGAATCTGCTCCACCATTCCATCATGTCTGATTTACATTCACTCTCAATCCCATTCTACATTATGACCATATGATCTAACTAAAGGAATTCTCCCTCACCTCTGTTCTAAAGGGACAGCCTTCTATTCTGAGGTTGTGTCCTCTGTCCACTACTGGAAATTCCTTTGCACATCCACTCTAGCGTACGTGAGTAGCTGTTTCAATATTCAAAAAATGCTGGATGAACTCGGTAGGCCAGGCAGCATCTATAGAAAAAAGTACAGTCGAGGCCTGAAACATTGACTGTACTTTTTTCTTTCCATAGATGCTGCCTGGCCTGCTGAGTTCCTCCAGAATTTTGTGCATGTTGCTTGGATTTCCAGCATCAGCAGATTTTTTTCTTGTTTGTGTTTCAATATTCGGTAGGTTTCAATGAGATCTTTCCTCATTCTTCTAAGTTCTAGTGAGTACAAGCCCAGAGCCATCAAACACTCCTCATAGATTAACCCTTTCATTCCCATGATCATTCTTACAAATCTCCTCAATCCTTTCTTAGATATGATTGGCAGAAACAAAAGAGTGGGAAATGCATTTTCTGATTGGCTATCAGTGACTAGTGGTGTTCCACATGGATCGGTGTTGGATCTGCTACTTTTCACATTATGTTATGTAATCGATGGCTTTGTAGACAAGTTTAAAACTGTCCTTAATACTCTAAATGTGGTCTAACTACTGATTTATAAAACCTCAGAATTATATCCTTGCTTTTATAATCAAATGCTCTTGAAGAAAATGCTATCATTGCATTTTCCTTCCTTACTATTGGCTCAATATGCAAGTTACCCCTTAAGGGAATCCTGCACTAGGACTCACAAATCCCTTTGCACTTCCAATTTCTGAATTCACTCCCCATTTAGAAAATCGTCCAGCCCTTTATTTCTTCTTTGTGGGCCGAAGAGCCTGTATTGTGCTGTATGTTTTCTAAGCTCTTTTCTATGTTTTTCTTCCAGATTGCATGACCATACACTTTCCTCCACTGCATTTCATCTGCCACTTCTTGGTTCATTTTCTTACTCTGTCCACACCCTTCTGCACACCAGTGATGTAACTTGTATAACTTCCTGTTAGCTTGCACCATTCTGGCCATTTTCCTCTGACCAATCTTATTAACAGGATTTTTTTTTTCTTTTGCCAGAGAACTGACACTCACTGGATGCTTTTTTTGTTTTTCACAAAATTCTCTTTTAAGTTCTAGAGACTGCAGTGCTTGAAAATCCCTGAAAGCAACAGTTTTTTAGATACTTATCCACCCTGTCTAACACCAACAATCATTTCACAGTCAAAGTCACTTAGATCACACCTGTTCCCAATTCTGATGTTTGGTTTGAACAGCAACTGAACCTTTTGACCATGTCTGCATGCTTTTATGGATTGAGTTGCTGTCACATGATTAGCTGATTAGATATTTGCATTAATGAGTGGCTGTGGAGGTGTACCTAATAAAGTGGCCACTGAGTGTATGACAGCCATATTACAAGCAATAGTAAATCTTTCTCACACACTGAATCATTCAAGCATGACTGTTGACTAAATCACTGGGACAAAGCCACTAAGTTCAAGAAGTTTAAGTTTAATTGCCTTTCAACCACACACATGTATACAACTAAACGAAACAGTGCTCCTAGTACCAAGGTGCAATATACAGTACATAGTCACACAGAGCACACAGCATTTATAATTACGATAGCACATATAGTCACAAAATAACATTACCACAAGTTCCGGAGTAGCATGGCCTGTAGATTAATGGTATATGGGATTTTGTACTTGGGCCACATTTCTGCAAGAACAAGCACACATTTTCTCATCTCTTGCTGGGTCAGCAGCACACGAAGGCAATCCAGCGTGTCTTCCAGGGGGTGAACACTAGAGAGCAGCTCTGGTGGGAGAGCAGCTTTTTACATGCCGGCCCTCAACCAAACATGGGTTCCAGCACACCTCTGTTCTCTTCCAGACCTCCTCCCCTGGGTGTAACAGGCAACAGCATGGCATAAGGTCCTGGTCTGCACAACAACTGAGACCATACAGCTCCCTTGCCACCGGCCTTGTCATAAATCAACAAACTGGACTTACAGTATTTTGAATTACCAATGCCCGCCAGCGTCTTATGATCACAAGAAAAATGTTTAAGACGGACACTTGAATCATTTGTTGGACACCGAAAGGTCGTCGCAACCAAGCGTATCAGCAAGTTACTGGAAATTTCCAGTAAGCAAAGCAGGACTTGGTTTAGCATACCTGGTAATACGACACTCTCCAAAGAATGCTGTAGTACTGGCTCAGATTCCACATGCAGACTTCATTCCAAGGTCAATGGCTGAGCATCAAACTAAAGATGCTGCAAGCACAACACTTCTATCATTAATATTTTCCTTTGTTTCACAATGTGAGAATATACATAAAAATCATACTGGCAGCATGACACGAGGCATAAATTCTCAAGCTGAATCCCTTAAATGTGAGCAAACTGCTATATAATTGCATAGATTTACAATATTTACAATTTTCCAAAATCTCCTGTTATCAATAAGCCTTAATTTTGTTACATCAGTATTTCTGCCATTAGTAGAACATATCTTTTGCATATTGAGTTTTTATCTTTATTTTACATGCCACAATTTCATGAACTATATACTATACTTCCTTAGCCAGATTGAAGGAATGTGAAATTGGCAGCAAACAGCAAAAGGTAAGTAAAATAGACACAGAATATATAATAAACATTAATCACAGAGTATTTGAAGCAGGTGAGGTATGTTCAGTTTAGTTCATTTCAAGCCACGCTTTAAGAAGGGAAGGAGGCAAAAGAAAGGAAATTATAGGCCAGGTTTAAGGATGAGGTCTGGGAGTACTTTGAGGCACATGATAAAATAGGTCAAAGTTACCATTGTCTTTTAAAGGAGAAGTCTTGTCTGACAAATCTGTTGGAATTCTTTGAAGAAATAACCGGCAGGGTAGACAAAGGAGAGTCAGTGGATGTTGTTTACCTAGATTTTCAGAAAATGTTTAACAAGGTGCCACATATAAGACTGCTAAATAGGACAGGAACATATGGTTTTTAAAGGAAAGATATTTGCATGGACCAAAGATTGGCTGATTGGCAACTCACAACTACTATCATAGGAGACTATTCCTAATGGCTAAGAACTCCCTTTAAAGCTGTCTCTTACACTATGTATGTACTGTATGTGATAATATCATGAGTCGTCAATTTCAAATGATTAATCAAAATGACTACACACAAATACAACACTGTACAAATTAGAGTAGCTCATGAAGATGGTTTCTATCACCTCAGGGATATTTACTGATGGGCAATTAATTCTGCCTTTGCAAGTAGTATTCACTTCTCACGAATTATTAAAAACAATTCTCTGCTATATTCAAGGAGCATCACAAAATTGAGTATTGCATAACTAATGCTTCTTAACTGCAATATGTCATCAAGTAGTCTGTACAAAAGCAGACTGGTATGTAAGTGATGATATTTTCAACAGTGAAGAATTCATTAATGCACATGTTTTATAAGACATAAGACATTGCAGCAGAATTAGGCCATTTGGCTCATCAGGTCTGCACCACAATTCCATAACACAAAATAATCTGCAGATGCTGGGGTCAAAGCAACACTCACAACACGCTGGAGGAACTCAGCAGGACGGGCAGCATCCGTGGAAAAGATCAGTCGACGTTTCGGGCTGGAACCCTTCATCAGGACTGTGGAGGGAAGGGGCAGAGGGGCCTTCTTCATAGGGCCTCTGCTCCTTCCCTCTACAGCCCTGATGAAGGGTTCCGGCCCGAAACGTCGACTGATCTTTTCCACGGATGCTGCCCAACCAACAATTCCATCATGGCTGATTTATTATCCCTTTCAACTTCATTCTCCAGCCTTCTCCCTGTAACCTTTGACACCCTTACTAATCAAAAATCTATCTACCTCCAATTTAAATATACACAATAACTTGACCTCACAGCCATCTGTGGCAATGAATTCCACGTTCACCTTCCACTAGCTAAAAAAATTCTTCCTTATCTCTGTTCTAAAGGAACAGCCTTCTATTCTGAAGCTGTGTCCTCTGGTCTTAGACTCTCTCACTATTGGAAACATCCTCTCCATGTCCACTCTTATCTCGGTCTTTCAATATTTGATAGGTTTCAATTAGATCCCTCCTCATTCTTCGAAACTCCAGGGAGTACAGGCCCAGAGACATTAAACGCTCCTCATAAGTTCACCCTTTTTTCTCGTAATGTTCCTCTGCATCCTCTCCAATCCTAGCACATCCTTCCTTTAGACATGGTGTCCAAGTCTGTTCACAATTTTCCAAATCTGACCACTTTTCTCTTAAAAATATCTTGCTAAAAGGTTATGAATCGCTGTCTTTATAGATGATAAACATTTTGTTTTTTTCCTCTCCAGTATGAAGTGCTTTCCTTTGAGAAGCATGTTACTTACTAACTCACAAAAATACCAAATCAATTCCATTAGGAAATTTCCAATCCAATTTTACTGAACAATCTACTTACTTTACTGAACTAGTCACCTTATTGATTTGAGAGATTCGCTTAGAGAGTGATGGTTGCATTATAAGCAGAAAGACCCTTAACTTAGTCATGTGATGGTTCTTTGCTCAGTAATATACTTTCCTTCCTATCAAGTCTGATAATTTGTAATCAACTGGCAAAATTTTGAGGTAATTCAGCAAGGGACCTATAACCCCAATCCTTAGCTGCTGTAGATTTTTCTCACCTTTCCCATTTCAATCTGGTATGGTGTTTGTCTACTTTTCAGCACCCTGGTGTATTGAACTGATAATGGGCAAAGAACCATATACACATTTTCTGTTTCTTTCCAAGGTCTATCATCCTCAGGCATTGCCAATTAGGGATCCATTTGTTTTTTTTTCCATTTAAAACTTCTCAGAAGCCTTTGGGTTTTACTTATTTCTTTGCAGCAGGTTCTGTCCCACTCCTCTCCTTTGTAATGCTGCCATGGATGTGCCTCTATATGGTTGTTTTATCACCGTCTTGTCTGAAGTGTTCTTTACTTTGTAGAAGTGAGTGCTTGGAGCTCAAAGACATTAAACAGTCCATTTTTTTGCAGTTTTGACTACCGTTTGTGTCAGATCTTGTAGTTTAGTTGGCTTCAATATTTTTCTAAAAGAGGCTTGTCACTCCCACTTGATAGGATTTGTGTCTTGAAGAATCTGCCCTTCTCAGAGCCTCACCAATGGAATAGGGTCTTTTAAGAGGCTCCTGGACAGGTACATGGAGCTTCGGAAAATAGAGGGCTATGGGTAACCCTAGGTAATTTCCAAAGTAAGTACATGTTCGGCACAGCGTTGTGGGCTGAAGGGCCTGTATTGTGTTGCAGGTTTTCTATGTTTCTACGGAACTGGGACCAACAAGAAATCTGCGTGAGAACTCAGTGGATCAAGCAGTATCTGTAGGGGAAGGAATTGTCAGTATTTTGGGTCTGAGATCCTGCATTGGGATTGAAAATGAGAGATAGGCAGCTTAAAGGGGAGAGAGGGGGTTGATGAGAAAGGAGTCTGAGGTAATTGGTTATTTTCTGGGGAGGGGGTATGAAAGGGTAACTTCTGCTAAACAGGGTAGAGGAGAAGGGATGGATTTGTGAGAACCAGGACCATTTTGTAAGAAAGGTCTACCATGGAATCTGCTGGGTATAAAAGCAGGTTTCAGGTAAATGAATGGTATGTCCAGTCCTGAAGAAGGGTCTCAGCCTGAAACATCGACTGTTTACTCTTTTTCATAGATGCTGCCTTGCTTGCTGATTTCTTCCAGTATTTTGTGTGTGTTGCTGCAGATGAATGGTAAAGATGAGCAAGCATGAATCTCTGGACGTTAAAATGTAACTTGGAATACAGATATGGGAAGAAGAGTTCCAAATACAATTTTATACCAAGAAACCTTATGTCTTTTTTTTTCAGATTAAGGTGTGCCGTGCAAATTACTGTTGCTGTTAGCTAGTGCAGTTCACCATACATTTGGTTTCTGCTGAACATCCAGTATGGTTTGGCATCTGGCTCACCAGGTGCAGGTTGCTACATCCTTCTAACACACTGGGGCTCTGGTTCCTGCAGTCCCTTTGACTCACTGGCATTCTGGCTCCCCTGCTGCCCCGCTCCCCCACTCCCCTGACACAATAGAGCCCCAGCTCCTTTGCTCTCCTTAGGAGTCTGTATCTTCTGCTGCCATTGAATTTACCAGGGACTTGGTTGTCATGGACTTGAAGTTTATTGGTGCTTTGTTTACAATTTCAGTTACACTGGAAAATCTATAATACTATCGTGCTATGTAGCATCTAAAAATAATGAATTAGAGATATGTTGGAGCATTAATTGGATTATCATATACCAGTCTGAAAAATCTGCTAGTCCAGCATCAAAACCCTAAGAGACTAGATTAAGTTTTGTTTTCTGTATTGTTTCTCAACAACAAAACATTTACTGTTCACCACCAATAATTACTACCTTTTAAAAAATCTTACATAAAACGGTACAGCACAGGGACAGGCCATTCAGCCTACAATGTTGTGCCGAACCAGCTAAAGAACAAATAAGAAACATCCAAACACTCATCCCTCCTACCTACACAATGTCCTTATCCCTCCATCTTCCTTACATCCATGTGCCTATCCAAACACCTCTGTTGTGGACTGTATCAAAGGGGGTGTTGAATCAGCATACAGGAGGGAGATTAAAAAATTAGCTGTGTGGTGTAATAACAACAACCTCCCACTCAAAGTCAATAAGACCAAGGAACTAATTGTAGACTTCAAAAGAGGAAAATCTGAAGTCCGTGAGCCGTAATCATCAGAGGTGGAGATAGTCAGTAACTTTAAATTGCTGGGTGTCATAATTGCAGAGGACCTGTCTTGAATCCATCATATACAGTAAATATTCTTGTGAAGAATGCACAATAGTACCTTCACTTCCTCAGGAGTCTACATGTCATTGAAAATCTTCACAAACTTCCATAAATGTGTTGTGGAAAGAGTGCTGACTGGCTGCATTACTTTGAGCAGAAAATTGTACAAAAGTGAGTGGACTTGGCCCAGTACATCATGGGTAAAACCCTCCCAACCATTGAGCAGATCTACATGAAATATTGCAGTAGAAAACAAGCATCAATCATCAATGATTCTCACCACCCAGGCCATGCTCTTTTCTCGCTGCTGCCATCAGGAAGAAGGTACAAATGCCTCAGGACTCGCACTACCAGGTTCAAGAACAGTTACTACCCCTCAACCAAGAGGCTTTTGAGCCAAAGAGGATAGCTACACTCATTTAAGAACTCTGTTATATTGTTATTTCATGATCGTTATTTATTGCTATATATTTATATCTGCATTTGCACAGTTTGTTTACAGTTAACAGTTCCTGATATTTACAATTTACAGTTACTGTTCTATAGATTTGCTAAGTATGCCTGCAGAGAAAGAATCTCAGGGTTCTATGTGGTGACGTGTGTACTCTGATAATAAATTTTACTTTGAACTTTGAACTGTAAAGGCCTGTATTTACCTCAACCACCATACCAGGCAGTGCATTCCAGGCATCCACCACTCTCTGGTAACGCATGCCCTCTGTTATTAAACATTTCAACCCTGGGAAATAGATTCTCCCTGGTCCTATCTATGTCTCTCATAATCATATAAATCTCTATCAGATCTCCCCCTCAGCCTCCGCTGCTTCAGAGAAATCAACCCAAATTTATCCAGCTCCCTCATGATACCACTAAACCAAGTAGCATCCCGATAAACCTCTTCTGCACCCTCTCTGAAGCCTCAACATCCTTCCTATAGTGGGGCAACCAGGTATATTACAACTGTGAATTTTATTTACATGATTGTTAAAGTGATGCTTAAGTGCTTCTCCACCATCCCAAAGCAATGGTAAACAGCGGTGGAAGTATTTACAGGCAAAATGAATAGTGGACAGTAAAGAGAGTTACCTAAGTTTATGGTGAAATCTAGTGCAGATCAACCAGGGAAGTAAGCCAAAGAACAGCAGATTGAATTTAACATGGAGAGGGGTGAGGTATTTATTGCACTTTGGTAAATTAAATCAGGGCAGCAGATATGCAGCAAATAACAGGGCCATGAAAAGTGCAATGAAACAGAGAGCCCTTGTGATACAAGGTCCATGAGAAAGGCAGGATAGGTAATCCAGTCTGTGAAGTAGGCATTTGGTACATTGGTCAGTGTCGGAGCTGAGATGGCATGTTACAACTGTACAAGTAATTGGTGAGACCACACCTGGAGTATTCATGCAGTAATGTTTGCCCAGCTACAGGACAGATGCCATTAAGCTGGAAAAATTGCAGAAAAGACTCATAGGATTGCTACTGGGACTGGGAGGTTTGAGTTATAAGAACAGTCAAGTCTGGATAGGCTGGAGTTTTATTTTCCCCTGGAGAGTAGGAGTCTGAGGGATGACATAGAAGAATATACAATTATGAGGGATATAGACAAGGCGAACGGGATGTCGACAAGCCCTTTTTCCTAGGGGAGGGGAGTCTAAAATTAGAGGGCTTAGGTTTAAGTTGAAAGGAGAAAGATTTGAGGGTAACTTTTTCCACACAGAAGGTGGTGGGTATATAGAAGGAGCTGCCAGAGAAAGGTACAGGTGCAGTCTTTAAAATACATTTGAACAAGGTTAGGGAAGTTTAGATGTATATGGACCAAGTACATGCAGATGGGAATAATTCAGGTAGATCTCTTGCTTCTGGTTGGACAGGTTAGGCTGAAGGGAATGTTTAACTATGACTATGAACAACAGTAACAGCAAAATATCCAAAGAAAGATTACGGCTATGAATTAACAGGACAGGAACGGCTTAAGAGAGAAAATCCACAGGAAAAAAGCTGTGGTAAAATACGTAAGGGGAAGATTACCATTATGAATCAACAGGACAAGATAGGCTTTGGAAAGGAAAACCAAAGAGTGAGCAAACACAGTTTTGGCCCATTTTCTGCCTTGAAACACAGAAATCAAATCTTTGTGTCCCAAACGACTTCAGTATGGTTAAGACAGCATCAGGATCAACTGTAAGATTCTCAAATTTTCTATGGGTTGTTTTCACTTTAAAAGCAATTGAAAAAGCCTCATATTTTTGAAAGCAAAGAGTTTTAAAATTTGCTTTTCTTTCTTTTGTTTTCTTAAAGTGACATGCACATTTAATACCTTAAAAATAGTTTCACCAAATTGCACTTAGTACAATTTATTTTTACCAAGACAAAAAAAGTGTAAGACAAAGAGGGATCAAAGAATTTGAGGTCATCATAACATTATTCAAATAGTCACTATCCCTTATTTTTGTGGTTGAAATGCCAACTTTGAAATAATTAGTGACTAGCTTCACTTTATATTCTAATATATCATCCTTTGTAAAATACATATTTTCAAAAATTAATTTTGAACCTGAGACGTACAAACTGCTATGTCAGAATATAGCTACAGCCTCCAATTTTCACATTAAACACTTTACAATTACAAAGTAAACTAGCATCTTGGAGAAGAAAAAAAATTCAATTTAAATGATTGAGCAAGTATCAATTAATTGAAACCTTTTGTTACTGTACTCAATATTGCCATTCAGGAAGTGAGTTGGTATTATGAAATGTAGAAGGAAACGTTTAGACCAGTAAATATTTAACTTGGCAGTGTATTCTAACTCAATCATTATACCACTTTAAACCAGTTGCAGGGGGATGGGAACCACAGCGCCGTAACAAATAGTGGAGTGGTTGTCGAGAAAGATGTTGTTAAGGCTACGTGCAAGGTCGGTAATTGAAAGGATGAGCTTGGCAGGACTAACGTTTTAAACTGCATATATTTCAATGTAAGGAGTATTGTAGGAAAGGTGGATGAATTTTGGGCTTGAATCAGCATGCGGAATTGTGATATTATAGCCATTAGTGAGGCTTGGTTGCAGGAGGGACAGGACTGGCAGCTCAGTGTTCTGGGATTCTGTTGTTTTCAACGTAATAGAGCAGGAGGGATTAAAGGGAGGGGTGAGTCATGGAAAACATCACAGCAATGCTCAGTCAGCTCACACTGGAGAGGTCATGTAGTGAGGTTCTATGGGTAGAACTGAGGAATAAGAAAGGTATGTCTATGTTAATGGCATTATATTAAGATCACCCAACAGTCTGCGGAATTTAGAGGGCAAATTTGCAGAGACATTGCAGACTGTTGCAAGAAACATAGGGTTGTGATAGTAGGTTAATTTAACTTTCTACATATTGACAGGGACTCCCAAACTGTAGAAGGACTGGATAGGAAAGAGTCTGTCAGATCTGTTCAGGATAGTTCCCTTAATCAGTATATAAAAGTTACAACTAAGGAGAGTGTGATATTAGATCTCCTGTTGGGGAATGAGACAGGGCAGGTGACAGAAGTGTGTGCAGGGGAATGCTTTGCATCTAGTGATCATAATACCATCAATTTCAATGTATTTATGGAAAAGGATAGATGTGGTCGTCGGGTTAGATTCTAAGTTGGAGAAAGGCCAATTTTGATGGTATCAGAAAGGATCTGGCAAGTGTATTAGGACAGATTGTTTTCTGGCAAAAGTGTAATTGGCAAGTGTGAGGCCTTCAAAAGTGAAACTGCGAGAGTACAGGGATTGTATGTTCCTGTCAAAATAAAAGGTAAGGATAGCAGCTTTAGGGAACCTTGGTTTTTGAGAGGTATTGAGACCTGATACGTAAAAGAAGGAGGTACATAGCAAGTATAGGCAGGCAGGGACAAATGAGGTACTTGACAAGTATAAGAAATACAAGCAAATACTTCGGAAGGAAATTAGGAGGGCTAAAGGAAAACATGAGGTTGCTCTAGAAGACAAAATGAAGGAGAATCCTAAGGCCTTCTACATATATAGTAAGAGCAAAAGGATAGCAAGGGACAAAATTGGTCCTCTGGAAGATCAGAGTGGTAATCTATGCAAGGAACAAAAGAGATAGGGGAGATCTTAAATGGATTTTTGCATGTGTATTTACTCGGGAGACCGACTCAGAGTCTATCTGAAGCAATGCAGTAATGAGGTCATGGACCCTGTACAGATTACTGAGGGGGAGGTGCTAGCTGTCTTGAGGCAAATTGGGGTGGACAAATTCCCAGAGCCTGACAATGTGTTTCCTTCAACACTATGGGAGGCTACAGCAGAAATTGCAGGGCCCCTAGCAGAGATATTTAAAACATCCTTAGCCACAGGTGAGAATGCTGGAGGATAGTAGGATAGCTAATGTTGTTCCACTGTTTAAGAAAGTCTCTACAAATAAGGCAAGAAATTATCGACCAATGAGCCTGACAACAGGAAAGGAAAAGGTATTAGAATGTAATCTAACGGGCATTGTAGGTCATGTCTAACCAATTTTATATAAAGGAGAGTTGATGGAGGCAAGGCAATGGATGTTGTCTACATAGACTTTAGCAAGCCTTTAGCAAGTCCCACATGGAAGGTCGACCAAGAAGGTTCAATCACTTAGCATTCAAGATGAGGCGGTAAATTGGATTAGACATTGGCTTTGTGGGAGAAGCCAGAGAGTGGTTGAAGATGGTTGCCTCTCTGATTAGAGCCCTGTGTTTAGTGGTGTGCTGTAGAGATCAGTGCTGGGTCCATTGTTTTTTTGTTATCCTTATCAATTATTTGAATGATCATAAGGTAAACTGGATCAGAAAATTTCAGATAACACCACGTTTGTGATGTAGTGGACAGCGAGGAAGACTATCAAAGCTTGCAGTGGGATCTGGACCATTTAGTGAAATGGACTGCAAAATGGCAGATTTTATTTAATTCAGCCAAGTGTGAGGTGTTGCAATTAGGGAAGACCAACGATGCTAGGACTTACATGGTGAGAGTTAGGGCATTGAGGAATGTGGTAGAACAGAGGAATCTGGGAATACAGATCTATGATTCCTTGAAAGTGGTGTCATGGTAGATAGGCTTGTAAAGAAAGCTTTTGGCACATTGGCTTTCATAAGCGAATATATTGAGTACAGGAGTTAGGATGTTATTTTATAAAACTTAGGAGTATTGTGACCAGTTTTGGTCAAAATTATGAGAGGTATGGATAAAGTAAAATACAAGCATACTTTTTCCACTGAGGTTCTGTGAGACTAGAATTAAAAGTTATGTACAACGAACGTCGACTCAGATCATGAGAGGCCTGCGTCGGGCATTTTCATGCCTTACAAGGCGCAGATTGGAAGTCTGTGTGGGGTGCCACTCCTCGCACAGACTAGAGCAATATGTGATTAAGTGCCTTGCTCAAGGGCACAAACACGTTGCCACAGCTGAGGCTCGAACTAGCGACCTTGAGATAACTAGACGAATGCCTTAACCACTTGGCCACGTGCCCAACACAAGGTTATGGGTTAAGGGTAAAAAGTGAAATATATAAGGGGAACATGAGGGAGAACTTCTTTACTCAGAGGAAGGTGAGAGTGTGGAACGAGCTGCCAGAACAAGTAGTGGATGCAGGGTCGATTTCAACATTAAAGAGAAATTTGGATTGGTACATGGATGGGAGGGGTGGAAGGCTATGGTCCAGGTGCAGGTTGATGGGATTAGGCAGCCCATTGGTTTGGTGCAGACTAGATGCAGCAAAGGACTCTTTCTGTGATGTAGTGTTCTATGACTTTATGATCACAGTGCAGATCTACTGTGTCTCTTCTCCATTCTATTTTGATTTACTAAGGCACTTATTAATTAACTAATGGAAAGTTCATGACATGGGTTTAAGTTACAGGGCAATAAAAAGATTCCCATTCTGCATTAAGTTTTATAGACTATATCATATTGCCTGGTGCAATAAATGATAGAAGTGTAGGCAAATGATTTTCTGAAAGCTGAAAATCACCAAATTCTCAAATCATATAAGTTTATGTCCCACCATGGGGAACATACAATTTACAAGTATAAAATTTTTCACTGTCAATCCTCGTTGATGGCTTGTCAGTTTTCCCAGCATATCAAAGCCTCCTAACAATTTGTGCCTTTGCTTTACTAAATTGAACTTCACTTAAAGGCTTTCCTGAGGGTAAGACTATGATCGCATAGGTGATTTAAAAGTGATGTGTAAATCACCTGGTGGGCAATCATTTTAAATTCTTTCAGAGGACATGTCTATGTCATGACCCTCCAGTTATTTATATCATTGGTGCTTTGACCTTACTCTGAAAAACATTCAATGCTTTGACCTTCAGTCATGAACTGCTTATCCAATTTGATATTTGATCATTAGAAATTGAGCTCTCAAATATGACCTAAAATTATTTCAGAACTGCATATTTTGAAATAGCTTGTAAATAGATATAGAATGCAGTCTGATCTGATTTTTAAACATTATGAAATATTCTTGGATAAATCAAAACAAAGGCCCGTGTCACATTCCTTATGATTTTACAATGTTTGATGATGGGTTTGTAAATTGGCTTGCATGCCTCTTTTGCTCAAAAAGATCCAAAAAGATCCACAAACTTTGCTCCCATCTTACAGAGTATGCTTAGATAAACTCACTGGTGATACCTAAATGATTTTTTCTTCTGAATGAACGATATGCAGAGAATCATTTTACAAAGCCCACAGTATCAGGAAAGTGGCTTACCTGAAATTAATATAAATCATTGCACACTTACAGTATTGGAAATAGCAGCTGTATTGCGATAAGGCGGGTAAGTAAGTTAATTTCAGCACCATATAAGTGCAGAGTTCTAGTTCTCTATGTTAGTTTCTTGTGGAAGTAATGGAAAGGTGTATGTTGTGAGCGAAAGGGACAGTTGACAAAACACTACAAATAAAACAGTTGGAAAACTGAAGCCCATGGGATTAAAAGGGCACTGGTAGCATGAGTGAAAGATCAGTTAATGACAAGAAGCTGCAAAAATGCTGACATTTTATTTTCATTCTGGAGTTACACCTACATTAGTTTTCCATGAGCTGGTTTAAGGACATTTGCTGTTTATAATCACAGTCTGCTGTCAAATATAAAGTTTGCACGTTTCAAAATTAGCAGATAGTACAAAATTAGGAAATAAATAATCAGGAGGATAATATCATACTGCAGGAATGAATAGACAGATTGGTGAAATGTTCAGAAAAACAGCAGTTGAAAATTGGGAGTTAAGGGAGGAGACACAATGATTGAAAGGTACAATCTTGAAATAGATTTAGGAACAGAGAAACTCTGAACTATATGGTCAAATAATATTGAAGATGGAGGAACGGCTATTGAGAAAACATATACTTTAGGATTGATTTTATTAACTGGTGATTACAATACAAAGATAAGAAAGGTATTTAGCTTTTAAGCAGCAGCACCAATGTTGTATAATGATTCTAATTGACCATTAGTGCACAAATGCAACAATTTACGTGATCATAAATAATAAGATGCTATTTAGAACATAGAAGATAGAAAGTAGAATAGTACAGCACTGTGCAGGCCCTTCGGCCCACAATGTCGTGCTGACCCTTAAACCCTGCCACCCATATAACACCCCCCCACACCTTAAATTCCTCCATATACCTGTCTAGTAGTCTCTTAAATTTCACTAGTGTGTCTGCCTCCACCACTGACTCAGGCAGTGCATTCCACACACCAACAACTCTCTGAGTAAAAAACCTTCCTCTAATATCCCCCTTGAACTTCCCACCCCTTACCTTAAAGCCATATCCTCTTGTATTGAGCAGTGGTGCCCTGGGGAAAAGGCGCTGGCTGTCCACTCTATCTATTCTTCTTAATATCTTGTATATATCTATCATGTCTCCTCTCATCCTCCTTCTCTCCAAAGAGTAAAGCCCTAGCTCCCTTAATCTCTGATCATAATGCATACTCTCTAAACCAGGTAGCATCCTGGTCAATCTTCTCTGTACCCTTTCCAATGCATATTTGTCCAACAGCTGCATATTGTTTAGTCGCATGATACTACACAGCTCACGGGGAATATTTTGCTGGATGATTCCATCATGAATAACAGCACTATGAAAATTGACCATACTTGGCAGCAAATTCATGTCTGACGCAATTGAGAATTTAAATACCTGGAGCACAGAAAACACACATTTGTGTCTGTACAGTTCCTTAACTACATTAACTCAAAAACTAACAGAAAAATAATTCCATTAATGAGTTTGCACCATTATACTTGGTTTCCAGGTACTTTTAATCAGTTTATTACATGAATTGAATTGCTTAGTGTAAGGGGTGTTTGTAGTGCAATTTTTTATCTACTTCTTAAAAACTTGTTTTTTATAACTTTCTTTCTGATTTGGTTATGATCCTGTGGATTTAATTCACCTACACAAAACAGTAAACGAATAATCATTGTCGTTAGTCTAAATAGGACATAGGACTGGCCTTAACTGAGTTAATGGCATAGAAGTTTAAGAGAATGGGTTGAAGCAATATTTTCCTGATGCATTTATAAGAAAAAAAATCACACAGAAAATTAACAATATTTTTCAAGGTCTTGAGGGATAGATTATTCATGAATCTTTTAGACGGATGTATTATTAGTGAGGGTGACATATTTAACAAAGAACCATTGAATAGAAATAATGCTAAATGCAATTATCTGCTATGACAATGGCCTTCTCTATTTTTTTTGTCTCAAACCACATCATACACAGATGAGAAGAAAAAGTTAGAGTACATATTTATAATCTGGAAGCTATATTTGAAATATGCTCTGTTCTAAAGAATTTCACTGTACGCAAAGCAGCTAGTGCTTCCAAATAGAGGCCAGTTAAATACATTCTGATATGTAGATTATTCAATCTTTTGGACTCTTAAAGTAAGTCAGTGAAAACCACATTTAAATCAGTTTTCTCCAGCAGATTTCAAGCAATACAATATTCTATGTACCTACTTGGACCCAAGTTACAGAAAAACTCTGACCAAATATTTTGAAACTCAAGCTTCATCTGGATATCTGGAACTCTCGGTTATTTATTGATTTAAACCAAAACTCGTATATCTGCTGTTCTAAGATTTGTCTGAATGATGTGTCTAGGCTTCTCAAGAAAATAACAAGATAGTGGGAATGGTGAGGAACAAACAACTAAACAAACACAATTTAATTTTTGATGTGGTTTTTATTATTAAAATGTTCCGCTGTGCTTTGTAGGAACATAAACAAGGGAAAATGACACTGATCCATTTAGAGAAATATAATGGAAAACAACTAAAATCTAACAACAGAAGGAGATATTAAGGAGCTTATGAAGGGAGAAAATTGGGTAGAGAGGCAATAAAATGAGTAAAGGCCCTTAGAATCTGTTGAATCAGATGTTATTGCCAAATAGGAAATAAGTAAATATTAGGTTGCATGAGATAAGAATCAAAGGAACAGTGGCATCTCAGGAAAATATGATGATTATGGATGATATGTATTTAATATTTCAATAATATTTGATTAATTTTGTATCTATGTTGTTTGATTAAGCATTCTTTTTTGTTTAAATAGTAATTATGGGTCATATGTGAAAATGCATTAATTGCGTACTTCATCATGCTACCACGTGGTATGTGCACATCTCACTCAAAGTAAAAGACGAAGTCAGACCCATATTCTGGACTCTGTGTGTTCCTTTAATTAATCTAATGTTTTCAAATTACAAAACATAACATTGGTAACTAGGTATTTTTAAAATAAACCTGAGA
Organism: Mobula hypostoma; assembly: GCF_963921235.1. Classification (NCBI taxonomy): domain Eukaryota; kingdom Metazoa; phylum Chordata; class Chondrichthyes; order Myliobatiformes; family Myliobatidae; genus Mobula; species Mobula hypostoma. The sequence goes on along the minus strand of NC_086103.1, from coordinate 62,079,151 downwards.
TGGCTATCAACCCGTTAGAATGGAACAAGATATTGAAACTAAAAAAGCTGTTTAGTACAGCCCAGCATGTGGTTAGATAGTCTTCAGAAGGGATAACACAATCAAGTTTCTTTTAAGGCAGAAAACTCAAGAAAACAGAAAATTTCAGGGTCATAAAGAGTATGCACTGGGTGATAATAATCATTAAAAAACTAGAAATAGTTGGCTAATCGGAAAGATTGACGAGTTTTGATTACACAATGGTAATTAGCTCATGTAAACTGAACTATTGGATTAGTATTCTGAAGCAAATAAAATAAGCAATGAAAAGTGAGTACCAATTTTGCAAAGTACATTAAGTTTAAAGGCAAATGGTTAGCTTCAAAGTTTGACTGCTGCAACCAAACCTCAGAAATGAATTTTCCTGATATTGTCAAAGCTACTGTTGAGTACAGAATGCTTTAGATTTCATAAGTGGAATCCAAAAGTAGGGGAGTCCAATTCAGTGTACGTGGCGGAATTGAAGAAATTGTCAGAGCATTCCCAGATCAGTGATGGGCTTAATGATGCACTGAGATATTGTTTAGTTTGTGGAATCTTAAAAGAAAGAATTCAAAAACTGCTCCTTATTGAAGGACAGCTTATTCAAATGAGAAGTGGAAATTGCTGTTTCAATGGAAACCCCAGACAGAGGCACAATTAAGTTACAGACAGGAATGAAAGAAAGCATGAACAAAATTGTGTTTTCTAAACAGAAACCAGCCTGGCTGAACAAATTGTGCAACTGCCGTGGCAGGAGCTTACATACACCAAACAAATGCAGTGAAACTTGCAGAAAATGCAGCAAGGTAGGACACATTCAAAGAGCATGTCGGGCAGACAAAAATGGATGGACTGCTCAGGGAAGGGAACAAGCTAAAATGTCAAATTGCAGTTTCAAAAAGAGCACTAATCTGCATGCTGTTGATGAAAAATCCGATAATGATGCGAATGACACAGGACTGGGTAGCTTTGAGATTTACAATTTGGAACTAACAGGAGACAAGCAATATGGCTTCAACCAGAAGTGAATGGCAAATTAATTGAAATGGAATTAGGCACTGGTTCAGCTGTTTCAATCATTCCACGAAATGAGTTTGAACAGCATTTCAAAGATATCAAACTGAAGCCTACAAAGATCCATCTAAGAACTTACACTAGAGAAAAGATAACATAGTCATAGTCATACTTTATTGATCCCGGGGGAAATTGGTTTTCATTACAGTTGCACCGTAAATAATAAATAGTAATAGAATCATAAATAGTTAAATAGTAATATGTAAATTATGTCAGTAAATTATGAAATAAGTCCAGGACCGGCCTATCGGCTCAGGGTGTCTAACCCTCCAGGGATGGAGTTGTAAAGTTTGATGGCCACAGGCAGGAATGACTTCCTATGACGCTCTGTGCTGCATCTCGGAGGAATGAGTCTCTGGCTGAATGTACTCCTGTGCCCACCCAGTACATTATGTAGTGGATGGGAAACATTGTCCAAGATGGCATGCAACTTGGACAGCATCCTCTTTTCAGACACCACCATCAGAGAGTCCAGTTCCATCCCCACAACATCACTGGCTTTACGAATGAGTTTGTTGATTCTGTTGGTGTCTGCTACCCTCAGCCTGCTGCCCCAGCACACAACAGCAAACATGATACCACTGGCCACCACAGACAGGAATGAAAGAAAGCATGAAAATGAAAGAAACTCTCGTGGGAATGACATTAATGGCAGCAAAATACAACAACCAACAAGCCACATTGAGTTTTTGACCAGCAATGTAGGGGTGTGATTGACTGAGGCAACTACAACTTGTTTGGAAATACATCCACCATTTGTATGCCACATCCCCTACAATGAAGCCAACTGAAAATGAATTAAAAAAGGTACTAGCTGAGGGCACAACTGTCTCCATGGTGTACACCATGAACCATGCCGCCCAACAGAGGACAAACGGGTGTTGGTGCGAACCTCTGTGCCTCTGGTTGGAAAGCATGTTGGACCAAGGAAAGATCACGCTGCTCAGAGGAAGCGTGGAAATGACAAAAGCAGTGGTCCAACTACAAGCTTTTGTAGGAAACGTATCTGAGAAAATTTCTAATATGTTAATCAGGCAGTTGATTGCAAAGTGTAGCTTGGTTTTGAGCTTGAAGAGAGTTCAAGGAGCTTCAGGAAATTTGCAATCATTTGGCTTTTGTGAATATAATGATCCGGAATCTACTCTGAGTGCATTAAGCAGATAAAAAGCTGCTTGCAAAAATAGATGCAAGGCCAAAGCCTAGCTGGATTAATGGAAGGCCAAAGAGAAAGGAGTCAATGGAGATACGAAAACAGAGGATTCATCAGGTGATATTGTGGATGAGGAAAACAAGAGGAGAGATCAGATCGTAAAGGGAGCAATAGAAGGATTAATAAGAAAATACTCCAGTGAACTAAGTGTGCCTTCCCAAAATCAAAAAAAAACTAGAAGAAAAAGAGGGAAAAAGAGAAAAAGAGGTGAGATAGAATGTGAATGAGAAAAAGAATGTTGTGAAATAGAGAAATAGAGAAGGAAGGTGGGAAAGAAAAGAAAGGAATCGAAGTAGATCTAGAGAGAGAAAAAAAGAAGAAAGGTGTCGCGAACTGTCAGAACCCATTCCTAGAGTCTCAGAGTCAACTCCTACAACCCCCACAGAGGCCCCAGAACCTGAGATTGTTTTCACAGTGACAAGTCTCACCTGCCAAGCCAAGGGATCCTCCTTGTCAGGAAAGACACTACCCCTCCAGGGTGAAAAAACCTCCACAGCAATGAAATCCTTCAGTCTGAATGGGACAATTTAAAATCTACTATCATGAGAAAGTCTTCAGATGATGGAAATCTAAAGCAACACACACAAAATGCTAAAGGAACCCAGCAGGGCAAGCTGCATCCATGGAAATGAATGGACAGTTGACGTTTCAAGTGGAGTCTATTCTTCACACCAGGAAAGGGAATGGCTTTTTAGAGCAGCTTGTGGTTAAGCTCACTAGAGGAATGGAAAATTCTGGATTGGGTTTTATGTAAAGACCCAGATTTGATTTAAGAGCTTAAGCGGAAGTCCCCTTAGAAGGCAATGATCATAATATGATAGAATTCACCCTGCAGTTTGAGAAGGAGAAGCTAAAATCAGATATTTCAGGATACAATGGAGTAAAGGGAATTGCAGAGGCATGAGAGAGGAGCTGACTAAAGCTATTAGAAGGAGATTCCAGCAATATAATTGCAGAAAAGCAATGACTGATGGTTATGGGGGAAATTAGGAAGGTGCAGGAAAGATACGTCCTAAAGATTAACAAGTATTCTAAAGTGAGGATAAGGCAACCATGGCTAATAACAGAAGTCAAAGGCAGCTTTAATGCTGAAGAGTGCATATACAGTAACGTAGTAAAAATTACTGGGAAGGTCAGTGATTGGAAAGCTTTCAAAAACCAACCGAAGGCAACTAAATAAGCCATAAAGAGAGAAAAAATTAAATATAATGGAAAGCTAGCAAGTAATGTAAGAGAGGATAGATAATGTTTTTTTTCCAGATATATGAAGAGTAAAAGAGATACAAGAGTGCATTATTGGAACACTGAAAATCATAATGGAGAAGTAGTAATGGGAGACAAAGAAACAGTGGAAAAACTGAATCCGTATTTTGCATCAGTCTTCACTGTGGAAGATACTATCAGAATGCCAGAAATGTAAGAGTGTCAGGGGGCAGAAGTGTGGGTTGTTGCTATTACTAAAGAGAAGGTGTTTCGGAAGCTGTAAAGTCTGAAGGTAGATGTAATGTATGGATCTATTTCTTTTAGCTCAATGACTCCCCTTAGCACTATTAACTGATAACTATGTATGTGCACTGATCATTTGTCCATGCATGTGCGTTGATCTGCTCTCCCTCTCACTGTAAAGTGAATTCATGAGTTAACCTAACTTCTTGTGTGCATGCTTTATTTAATTGACAGGTAGTTGTATAGACACAACAAATTGGTGATAAGTATGAACGTGAATGTCAGTGAATATCACCAACTGCACCAACAATTATGAGATGACAGAATTCAGAGGAAGGGAGGGAGACAGTGATAGGAAAGAGTTAGACAGTACAGAGAAGGCTGTCATGGATGCTAACAAAGGGATGCATGAGTAACAGTGCATGGTACACAGTGTGAGATGCACAACTAGCAAAGTTAAAGTGCAAGTAGCGTGAAAATAGACCTAGTGGGGAAAGTTAACAAATTTGATAGCGCAAATGAAGACTGGGAATCATATACTGAAGGAGATGAACTGTATCATAATGTGAATGATGTAGATGAGGTAAAGAAAATCTCCACTCTTGTTAGCTTAATGGGGGCTAGAACATACCATATTTTATGCAAATTAGTAACTCCTGAAAAGCAAGCAAGATGCTTGACAAAACTTTTGCAATTTTACAGAATCACTGCTAGTAATAGCTGAGAAATTTAGATTTCACAAAAGTAATCAGTCAAAGTTTGAAAGCATTTCTGAATACAACGCAGAACTGAGCTAACTTTCCCAGCACTGTGATTTTCGAGATAGACTTTCTGATGCTTTAAGGGACAGGCTTGTATATGGCATGCATATGTAAGGGTTTCTTCTTTTATGTTACTGCTAAGGTGAATAAGATGGCTTCTCTGTACTGTTAACTGCTGAGACAGTGGTTCTCTATAACAGTATATTTGGATTATAATTAGTGATAACGGGACTTGTATTCATTTGTTAACCAAATGGGATAGATGTTATTCTTTCTGTCTGTGTGAAAGCTGTTAGTTGTGCGGGCTTTGGGGAGAAGGCGCGAGGAGGGTGAAGAGAGAAGACGTGGCTTGAGCAGACAGTTGCCGGACCCGCTGGGCCTGGACTCGGGGCGGGAGCCCAGGGGTCGACGATGAGCAAAGGAGGATCAGCAAACAGGAATCCATGAGCTCCAATGTTTGTGCACTGGACATGTTTATGAGATTATTGGCACCTTTTATTTGTTTTCCTTTTCTTTTGTTTCTTTACTAACCCCATACTTAAATATAAAATCTTAATCATTTAACCGCACATTGTGGACTGAATGTTATTTCCGGGTACTGATGTTACACCGGGGACACAACACGCAGCATCCACCCAAACAAGAATGTGAAGGTTTGGTCGGGGAGGGGGAGCCACCCCTGAGATCATGCCACTGAGCAAAGCGAGTCTTACACATAGTCAAAACACTCAAAAGAGGTTACTTTCGGAAAGAGTCTTAGCCTTAGAACAGGAATAGACCCTTGCCCTGTCTTTAGAGATTGCAGCAAAAGGTGCAGCAGAACTACAGAAAAAGAGTTTAGTATGTGAAAATCACAAAATGTTGTGGAATGGTGCAAAAATCCAAAACTGTTATTGATGTGGCAAATTCCCCCATGATGCAAGTGACTGCTGGCTCAGAAAAAGAGCATAGCATAGCACCACTGATGCAGATCGCAAAATCATATGGATCACAATAGATATGTCTGGTCTAAAACTGAAAATGAAACTAGATACAGAGTCAGCTTGGTCAATAATTTGAGAGGCTGACTACAACAGACTGCTTTCTAAGTTGCCTTTAGAAAAGACCTCGGTGATGCTAAAGACCTACACAAGTGTAAAAAGTATCTCCCAAATGCAAACTGGAAGTAGATGTGATGAATGGAGATAAAACACAGCAGTTAGAGCTTTATGTGTTGAAATGTGGAGGGCCAGCACTTTTCAGAATGGTTGAGAAAAATCAAACTTGACTGGCACACAGTCAAAGCCCTCAATATGTCATCAACAGGCGACTGCAGCCCAAATAGTAGCACTAGCCAGAGACTGGCACAGCTGCTTAATACCAATGAGAAGGTGTTTGAGAACGGTATTGGTAAATTCAAAGGCATGGAGGCCAGAATTGAACTGAATGAAGCAGCAACACCAGGATTCCATAAAGCGTACCCAGTGCTTTATGCACTACTGCTAAAGTGGATCTTGAACCAGAGCTTGGAAGCACCTGGCATTTTCCCCAAGGATGAGTGGAGCAATTGGGCCATTCTCATTGTCCTGGTGATCAGTGAAGGCCAGAGCTGTTTGCATATGTGGGGATTTCAAAGTGATCTTCAACCCTGTGATGCATACTTCGCAGTATCACCTGCCACGATTAGAAGATGTTTTCAAATCTTTAGCAGATGGGGATATGTGCCCTGTTATGGCATTGGTGCCATTTAATCACACACTATGAAAGATGGGTCTAAAAGTCTGATTGCATTTGCTTCAAGATCACTGACAAGTGCTGAACAAACTACACTCAGGTTGACTAAGAGGTCTAGATTAGAGAATAAAGAAGTTCCACCACTACCTCTGTAGACAAAAGTTTACTCTAGTGACAGACCACCAGCCCCTTGTGTCCATTTTCAATCCCAGGAAGTGAATCCCAGTGATGTCTGTTACCCAGTTGCAACATTGGGCACTATTCCTAGGAGCCCACTCTTAGAGTTCAAGAGTACCAAATACCACAGCAATGCAGATGACTTGTGACATTGGCAATTGAAGAAGAAAAGTCTTCATTCGGTGACCCAACAGAGTTGTTCCACTCAGCATTAGTGGTACAGATTCTGAAACACAAAGGGAAACAAGGAATGACCCAACTTTGTCAAAAATCCTTGACAATTCCATGCAAGGATGGCCAGCTCATGGTAACCCTATGTTTCCAGAGTTCTCAGTGAGATAAGACCAACTGTTGATATGTCAAAGAATGCTGATACGTGAATCTCTTGTTGTGATTCTCTCTAAACTGTGCACCAGAGTGTTAGAGAATCTTCATGAACGACACCTGAATACAGTCAAGTTGAAGAGTCTCGCCCAGAGCTGCAGAGTGGTGGCTGGGAATAGATAAACAAATTGAAAACTTGAACAAAAGATGTTTGAGATGCAAAAATGTTCAAAATGCACCCCCACAGGCACCGTTCCACCCACGGGAGCGGCTGTCATCACCATGGCAAAGAATACATATTGACTTTGCTGGGCCATTTCATGGACTCCATGTTTCTGATTGCTGTAGATGCTCATTTGAAGTGGCCGGAGGTTATACCGATGAAGTCAACCACATCAACAAAAACTGTCCCTGCTCAAAACTACTTTCACCAGAAAAGGTTTACCCGAACAAATTGTGAGTGACAACGGACCACAATAGAAAAAAGAATTCTGATTGTTCATGAAGAAAAATGGTATCAGACATTTCAAGTCAGCTCCTCACCATCCAGCAATGAATGGGTTAGCTGAAAGGTTTATCCAAACCTTCAAGAGGTCCATTAAAGTGATGGACAAGGAGGACATTTCTCTACAGCACAAGGTGCACAACTTCCTTTTTGTATCAGAACTCTGTTCGTGCGATGACAAATCAAACACCTGCAATGTTGTTCATGAGCAGGAGTCTGAGATCTCACTTAAACCTCCTGAAACCAGACTTACAGAGATAAGTGCAGAATAAACAGTTCAACCTGTTGCTAAGAATGTCAGCAAGAACTTCAAGGTTGGACAGGAAATCCTAGTGCATAATTACCAAGAAGGCAAGCAGACACCCGGTAGGATAGCTACAAGAACTGGACCACCGATAAACATAATGGATGTTGGAGATGAGGCATGGAGATGTCATGTAGATCAGATACTGGATGCTCAGCTGAGAACACACCCGAGGCAACTGCATCCAACAAGACAGATGCATTACAGCCACCAGCCTTACCACTCAGTGATGTTCATGTCATTAACAGCAACGTGACACCTGCAGCAGAGAAAGCGGTCTTTGACAAGACACTGGCCAAACCTGATGCCAGCCCACAGGTCCAGAGGTGCAATGAGAACATTATCGTTAGCAAGACACCCGCCAAACTTATTGCTATTCTACAGGTCCAAGGGCTGTATCCTGAAAGAAACAGTCCACAACCCAAAAGACTGAATCTTTAGTATAGTGAAGGTAGTTATGGTCTACTTCCATATTTGCACCTTACTGTCTACCTGCATTGCACTTTCTCTGTAGTATAATACTTTATTCTGCACTCTGTTATTGTTTTACCTTGTTCTGTCTCAGTGCATTGTGAAGAATTGATCTGTATGAACAATATGTAAGACAAGTTTTTCACTCTACCTTGGTGCATGTGAATAACCTAATTTGCCATTTTTTAAAAATTGTTACACTGCAGTATTACCATCATTTAACATTTTTGTTACCCTTTGAAAATGTATGATAGGTAGAGCTAATCAGAGAACAAACATTCATTCCTTAACAGATAAATAATCAATTTACTAATCTTAAGATTATCTTTTTACAAATATATACCATCATAAATAATGTGGATCATCGGGTGAAACCTGAGCCAGTGGCTTGTAAAACAGTTCTAGAAGACCAGTTCCTCTTTGGAATCATTTATCAGGTAGTCATACACTGGCAATAATGTGGTCTGAAGTGAATTAATAATATCTTACTACTTGGAAATTGGGAGCAAATATCCATCATCTTTCTTGTGCTCAACAATTCATGCATAAAATAATCCAATTCTGATGAGAAAACTGAAAGTATTGGTGTTGGGTTTTAAAGGAACTTAATTGACATAACAGAAGATTTATTTTTTGATTTACTTTACAGCATCAACATTGATTTACTTATTAATCAGTGCTGGTAGTAAACAATTTTTTTCCAGTGTTTAGATTCAATGAAGACCTTACTTTGGAATTGGAGGACTGAACTCATTTGATTTTATATAATTATTACTTTGAAATGTGAATTATTATAATGGATTGTGATTCACTCTAAAGGAAGGCAATCATTTATTCTTTTGCCAATGAATGATTGATATTATTAAATAAAAGCAGACACATTTCTGCATTGCTAACAGTCCTGGGCTAGAACATGGAAGCAAACAGAACCAGGAAGATTTTTACAGTAATTGAAGATTCTTTCTTTTTGCAAGAAATTTTGCTGCAGGCCTAAATCACAACTTGGATATCTTGACTCAAAACTTTTCTGCACAATCAGGTGTTTTCATAGTATCAGTAAGTCTGTATTGCAGTCTTTGTTTTGATGAAAAATTATGATCTAACTCTCATTCCATCACCAAATCTAAAACAAAGGTGACAAACATCAAATGTGAGTTGACTATATCTTTTCCTTGACTTCTGTTCATGTGTGTGATGTCCAGGATCAATTTCTAATGGCAATGTAAGTGTTAACTGCAGATAATGGGCGGAACAGTCTGGTACTTGGTAATCAGTCAAGCTGACCTCTTTCCAAAAAGCTGCAGCGATTCAGCAGGTTAGGCAGCATATATGGAGGGAAATAACCAGGCAACTCTTTGGGTCCTTCATCCGGACGCATTTTGTGTCTGTTGCTCTGGGTTTCCAGTATCTGCAGAAACTCACATTTATGACCACCTCCCAAACTGCTCAATACAGATTGGGAAAGTTGGCTGACATGGTGCTCTAAACCCAGTGTAACGCCCTGGCAAAGGTTTTCCTACAAATATTGTAAGTTATTTCATGTAATACTTTCTCTGTAGAAGCAGTGTGTTCTGCTGGCGGTGTTTGGGTTACCATTAAAGATAAGGAACGCTGAGGAGTGCTGTGTCATCCAATCAGGAGGGTGAAAATGCGAGAAGGTTCTAGAGAACACGGGAGGAGAGGTGGGAGATGGAGAGAAAAGAAGTTCGAGAGAATCAGCTGTAGGATTTGATCTGGATGGAATGCGAGATCCGATGGAACCCAAGAAGGGAAATTCTACTGGGGATCGATGAATATGAGTTGGTACAGTGAATACAATGAACACAATGACTATTGGAAGATTTGATCCCCTCTTGTGCACATTTGACTGTTTAATTATAATGGACCCTTTTTGTTTTTTTTCTTTCTTTTCTTTAATAACTCTTTGGTTAAGTTAATGTTCATAAATATACTTTCTGTATAATTGTATGCAGTGTACCATCTGTTATTTCTTGCTGATTGGTGATTGCATGGGGCAGTAAATCAAACAGTTTTCACACAAGCTGGGGTTTTCATGGGCGAGATATCCCAACCTCAGTTTAGCGGGACCAAAGTCATACGTACTCTAGATGTACAGAGTCTGAAAAGGGTGGTTTCCTCGCTGTGGAGCCCAGTGGCAGTTAGCGAGGGGCTAACGAGCTGCATCTCTAGGGACAGCCAGTAAAAAGTGGCTTCATTAAGGGGGCTATCATCCTGGATTGAATTTGTTGAATACTGTATGATTGCTCTAAGAATCAATTAAGTAGTTGGTGGATTAAGCGTGGGTGCGATTCAAAGAGATTACCATAACTAATGCTAATGTTCTGAGTGGGGTGGATATCTGTAGCCCAGATGAATTGTTGATTAGGGTTTTAAGTACCATTAAAGCATTAGGGAGAGTTACAATCATGGGACAGCAGTTTGACCGAATGACAGGCACAGATGTGGTTTTTGTTCAGACTAGCGCTGACGTGATGGGAGTGGATCTGCTTGGTACCATCAGACCATAAGACCAGAATACATAGGAGCAGAATTAGTCCATTCAGTCCATCAAAGCTGCTCTGCCATTCCATCATAGCTGATCTACTCAACCCCACACACCTGCCTTCTCCTAATATCCTCTGATGCTCTGCCCAATCAGGAAACTATCAAACTTCGCCTTAAATATACCCGCAGACTTGGCCTCCACCACAGTCTATGTCAGAGAATTCCACAATTTCACCATTCTTCCTTCCTTCTGTTCTAAAAGGTCACCCCTCAATTTTGAGGCAATGCCCTCTAGTTCTGGATATCCCCACCAGAGGAAAATTCTCTCCACATCCACCTTATCTAGTCCTTTCAACAATCTGTAGGTTTCAATGAGATTCCCCCACGTTCTTTTAAATTCCAGTGAGTATAGGCCCAAAGCTGCCAAATGCTCCTCATATGTTGGCCCCTTCATTCCCAGAATCATCTTTGTGAACCTCCTCTGGACACTCTTCACTGACAATCATCCTTTCTGAGATATCTGTCCCTAAACTGTTGACAAAGCACCAAGTGTAGGCTGACTAGTGCCTTATAAAGCTTCAGCATTATCTCTTTGTTTTTATATTCGATTGCCCTAGAAATAGATGCCAATATTGCATTAGCCTTCTTTACCACAGACTCAAACTATGAATTAACCTTCTGGGAGTCTTGCATGAGGACTCCTAAGTGCCCTTGCACCTCTGATGTTTGAACCTTCTCCCCATTTCGATATTAATCTGCACTACTGTTCCTTTTACCAAAACACATTATCATACATTTCCCAACACTGTATTCCATCTGCCACAAATTTCTCTAAGTCCTGCTACAATCACATTGCTTCTTCAGCACTGCCTACCCTCCACCCATCTTCGTATCATCCGCAAACTTGGCCACAAAGCCATCAATTCCACTATCTAAGTCACTGGCAAACAATGTGAAAAGTAGCAGTCCCAATATTGACTCCTAAGGAACACTATGAGTCCCTGGCAGCCAAACAGAAAAGGCCCCTTTTACTCCCACTCACTGCTTCCTGCTTGTCACCTATTCCACTATCCATGCCAGTATATTTCCTGTAACACCATAGGATTTTATCTTGTTATGTCATGGTCCGGTCCGTGAAGTCCGTATACCGGTTCACGGTCCAGTCCATCGACCCTTGCCCCAGGTTTTCCTGTCTACTCTGTTTCTGTTCTTGTTGAGTTCTAATTGAGGCAGCTGATGCTCGTTGGGGTTGGCTGCATAAATACCTTCAGAGACCAGGGCGTGGCTGCTGGATTGTTCTTGTCCTTACTCCTTGTATCCCTTCCTCTGCCTTCTGTTTCCTCGCCTGAAGCCCTGCCTTCCGGTAACTCTCGCCTCATCTGAAGTTCTCCTCTTGCCCTGCTTTGCCAGAAGCCCTGCCTTGTCTTGCCGGTAACTCTCGCCTCGCTTGAAGTTCTCGTCTCGCCTTGCTTTGCCAGAAGCCTTGACTTGTCTTGCCGGTAACTCTCGCCTCGCCTGAAGTTCTCATCTCGTCCTGCTTTGCTAGAAGCTTTGCCTTGTCTTGCTGGTAACTCTCGCCTCGCCTGAAGTTCTCGTCTCACTCTGCTTTGCCAGAAGCCTTGCCTTGTCTTGCCGTCTTGTCCTGGAGCCACACTGTACCTAGCTCCCTTCCTGTCCCTTGCCTCCGCCCAGGTAAGCCAGGCCGTCTTGCCAGTACCTGCAGTTGGTTCTGTCCCTTCCTGTCCCTTGTCTCTGTCGGGTGGTGATCCGCGCCCTGCCCAGGAGGATCCTGCCTAGCCTCAAGCATAAACTCCAGCCTCCTGCCTAGCCTCAAGCCTGAGGACCCCGGCCTCCCGCCTAGCCTCAAGCCTGAGGACCCCGGCCTCCTGCCCTGCCCAGGAGTACCGCGCCCTGCCCAGGAGGATCCTGCCTAGCCTCAAGCATGAACTCCAGCCTCCTGCCCTGCCCAGGGGTACCGCGCCCTGCCCAGGAGGATCCTGCCTAACCTCAAGCCTGAGGACCCTGGCCTCCTGCCCGGCCTCAAGCCTGAGGACCCCGGCCTCCTGCCCAGCCTCGCCTCTAGCCTCCTGCCTCCTGCCAAGCCTCGCCTCTAGCCTCAAGCCTGAAGACTCCAGCCTCCTGCCCTGCCCAGGAGTACCGCGCCCTGCCCAGGAGGATCCTGCCCGGCCTCAAGCCTGAGGACCCCGGCCTCCTGCCCAGCCTCGCCTCTAGCCTCCTGCCTCCTGCCAAGCCTCGCCTCTAGCCTGAATACTCCAGCCTCCTGCCCTGCCCAGGAGTACCGCGCCCTGCCCAGGAGGATCCTACCAGGCCTCAAGCATGAACTCCAGCCTCCTGCCCTGCCCAGGAGTACCGTGCCCTGCCCAGGAGGATCCTGCCCGGCCTCAAGCCTGAGGACCCTGGCCTCCTGCCCAGCCTCGCCTCTAGCCTCCTGCCTCCTGCCAAGCCTCGCCTCTAGCCTCAAGCCTGAAGACTCCAGCCTCGTCCTGCCTGCCTGCCAAGCCTTGTCCTTGCCTAGTTCTAGGGTCCGAGCCAGAGGAAAGACTCAGGTACTGGGTCCTTGTCCAGTCTCTGGCTCGGAGTCCATCCTGCCTCCTGCCAATCCTCACCTCTAGCCTCAAGCCTGAAGACTCCAGCCTCGTCCTGTCTGCCTGCCAAGCCTTGTCCTTGCCTTGCTCTGGGGTCCGAGCCAGAGGCAAGAACCTGGTACTGGGTCCTTGTCCAGTCTCTGGCTCGGAGTCCGAGCCTGGGCTCCTAGCTCTCTTGTCCAGTCCTGTTCCAGGTTCCTGGTTTTCCTGTCAATGTCCTTGCCATTGCCCTGTATCCTAGTCCTGTCCCTAGTACTTCAGTGTCTGTGTCTTGCACTTGGGTCCATTCCATCCACCGCCTTATGACAGTTAAGCAGCCTCATGTGAGACTCTTCATCAAATGCCTTCTGAAAATCTAAGTAAATGAAATCCACTGCCTCACCTTTGTCCTCCCTGCTTGTTATTTCCTTGAAGAATTCTAACCGATTTGTCAGGTAAGATTTCCCTTTACAGAAACCATGCTGATTTTGACTTATTTTATCATTCATCTCCAAGTACCCTGAAATTTCATCCTTAATAATGGACTCCAATTCTTTCCCAACCTCCGAGGTTAGGCTAACTGACTTATAATTTCCTCTCATTTGTGTTCCTCCCTTCTTAAGGAGTGGAGTGACATTTGCATTTTTCCAGTCCTCCGGGACCATGCCAGAATCAAGTGATTCTTGAAAGATTATGACCAATGCATCTGTTATCTTTTCAGCAAACTCTTTCTGGACTCTGGGATGTAGTCCATCTGATCCAGGCGACTTATCCACCTGAAGACCTTTCAGTTTGCCTAGCACTTTTTCCTTTGTAATAGCAATGGCATTCACTCCTGTTTACTGACCCTTACGGACCTCTGGCATAGAGCTATATATTAATCAGCTAGTTTGCTCGCATATTTAATCTTTTCCCTCCTTATAGCTTTTTAGTTGCCTTTTTTGGATTTTAAAAGCTTTCCAATCATCTAACTTCTCACTCGCTTTTGCTACCTTATATGCACTTTCCTTGGCTTTTATGCAATCCTAACTTCCTATGTCAGCCGTGGTTGCTTAGACTCCCATTTGAGACCTTCTTCTCCTGTGGGATATATCTATCCTGTGTCTTGTGAACTATTCCCAGAAACTTCAGCCACCTCTGTTCTGCCATCACCCCTGCCAGTATCCCCCTCCAACAGAACTGGGCAAGCTCCTCTCTCATGCCTCTATTATTCCCTTTATTCCATCATGATCCTGATACATGTGACTAATCCTTCTCCCTCACTGCCTCCTAAGTGTTCCTTTACATTAAGCTGACTAATAAAATCAGGGTTATTACACATCACCTAACCTAAGATAAGCTTTCCTCTAGAAGGTTCAAGCACAAGCTGCTCTAAAAAGCCACCTTGAGGGCATTCAACAAATTCCTTCTCTTATGACCCAACACCAACCTGGCTTTCCCAATCTCCTTGCATATTGAAGTCTCCCATTATAATAGTGACATTACCATTATTACATGCCCTTTCCAGCTCCCTTTGCAATCTCAACCCCACATCTTGGCTACTATATATGATTCCCATTATGTTTCTTTTACCCTTGCAGTTCCTTAACTTCTCCCACAAAGTTTCGACATTCTCTGACCCTATGTCACCTCTTTCTACTGATGTAATTCCATCTCTTACCAACAGAGCCATATCACCACCTGTGCCTTCCTGCCTGCCCTTTTGACACAAAGTATATCCTTTGATGTTAACTCCCAACTATGAGCTTCTTTCAGCCACGACTCAGTGATGCCTAAAACATCATACTGACCAATCCCTAATTGCGCCACAAGTTCGTCCATTTTATTCTGAATGCTACATGTATTTAAATACAGCACCTTCTGTCCTGCGTTCTTCACCCTTATAAATTTTGCAGCTTAACTCTTTGCTCTGTCTGCAGTTGTACCCAATCATTGCTTTGTCCTTCCTTACATTTATATTACAAATTACATCATCTACTTGTAAACCTGCTGGCTCATCCTCAGCTCTATCATACTGATTCCATCCCCTTGCCATATTAGTTTAATCTACTCCCAACAGCTCCAGCAAACCTGCCCGCAAGGATATTGGCCCCTCTCGATTCAAGTGCAACTATCCCTTTTGTACAGGTCACACATGCCCCTGAAGAGGTCTCAATTATCCAGAAATCTGAATCCCTGCCCCTGCTCCAGTTCTTCAGCCACGCATTTATCTGCCACCTCATTCTATTCCTATCCTCACTGTTGTATGGCATAAGCAGCAATCACAAGATTACTACCTTTGAGGTCCTGCTTCTCAGTTTCCTTCCTAACTCCCTGCATTCTGTTTTCAGGACCTCCTCCCTTTTCCTACCTACAGCTGAAGTCAGAAGTTTACATACACCTTAGCCAAATGCTTTTAAGCTCAGTTTTTCACAATTCCTGACATTTAATCCTAGAAAACATTCCCTGTCTTAGGTCAGTTAGGATCACTATTTTAAGAATGTGAAATGTCAGAATAATAGTAGAGAGAATGATTTACATCAGCTTTTATTTCTTCACTACAAACATAACTCAGTTACACCAGTTCTGTCTGAAGGAATGGAACAAAATTCCAGCAACTTACTGTGAGAAGCTTGTGGAAGACTATCCAAAACATTTGACCCAAGTTGAACAATTTAAAGGCAATACTACCAAATACTAACAAAGTGTATGTAAACTTCTGACCCGCTGGGAAAGTGATGAAAGAAATAAAAGCTGAAATAAATCATTCTCTCTACTATTATTCTGACGTTTCACATTCTTAAAATAAAGTAGTGATCCTAAATGACCTAAGACAGGGAACATTTTCTAGGATTAAATGTCAGGAATTATGAAGAACTGAGTTGAAATGTATTTGACCAAGGTATATGTAAACTTCTGACTTCAACTGTATGTCCGTGGTACCAATATGTACCACGACTTTTGGATGCTTACCCTCCCTTTCCAGGGTATTGTGGACACGTTCAGAAACATCCTGGAACCCTGGTACTTTTGGAGTCCCAGGAGAGGCGGGGCCAACGGTTATCCATACTTTCAGAGAAGAGGGGAGTGTAACCGAGGGTGCAGAATTGGAAACTGAGTTTCCCGTAGCAAAGGGCGAAGACTTTGAAGACAGGTTGCTCTCAATTCTGCGAGGTGAGGGGAAGGAGTGATCTGACGTGAAAGGTGTAATGAGTCCTCCAGCGAGGGGTGAAAATTCTGAGTTGGTGTCGGTCCTTATGTTCCTGGCAGATAAATGTCAAAGTGCACACTGGAGAGTTGAAGTTATCATAGGCTGAGAATGTTCTCGGGAGTAAAGCCCACCCCCGAGGGGAAGGAGGAATATGAGACTTCGGCGGAATAGACATCTCAGATGCTGGATGAGTGGCAGTACTTTGATAATGTAAAAAGACAGCGACTGGTAGAGAGTCCAAAAGGTCCAGCTGCTGAGGTGGTGAGGGCCTAGAAGTTGTAGAACCCTTTTGCTACTTCTGCAGGTTACATGAAAGCATTAGAAAGCATTTTTGGCATGATGGGAAGCCAAATGGAGTTTATGACAGGGTTTAGGAACATGTTTGAGGAGAAAGAGGAGAAACTTTTACAGAACATAGAAACAAAGAAGCATAGAAAACCTACAGCACAATACAGGCCCTTCAGCCTACAAATCTGTGCCAAATATGTACTTTAGAAATTTTTCTAAGCTCCATGTACCTATCCAAGAGTCTCTTAAAAGGCCCTATTATATCTGCCTCCACCACTGTCGCCAGCAGCCCATTCCACGCACTCCCCACTCTCTGCGCAAAATACTTACCCCCAACATCTCTGTACCTACTTCCAAGCACCTTAAAACTGTGCCCTCTCATGTTACCCATTTCATCCCTGGGAAAAAGCCCCTGACAATCCACACGATCAATGCCCCTCATCATTTTTTGGTTAGAGAGACAGCTGCTTGCTTGTGGTGTAAAGGGGCCATTCAACTGGTTGATGTGAATTAATTAAGGATGGAACAAATGGCGAAGGGCACACAGACACGTGATGTGTTTGCTTTAAGCCTCTGAATGTCTTATAGGATGCACCCCCCTCCCTCGTTTGTTGAGCTGATCAGAGAAGTAAGAGAGGAGGAAAACGAGATAGAGGAGCAGGAAGTCTCCATTAGCAGGGGCACAGTCCTTGGTAGTCACCTCTGATGTCCTACAGGTGAGGGTTTTACAGGAGATCGTGAAAGATTTTAAAGCTGAGGTATCTCAGCTGATATTGTTGGGTGCTGTCTCCAAGTATGACTTAGCTGATATGGAGCTGAACCCAGCGGAGAGCTGCACTAAACAGAAGGTTGCTATTGAACCGTGTCCCTTGAAAAGGGGTGGGGCAGGGCAATCAATATTGTCTGTTACAACTGTGGTGAGGAAGGACATTTCAGGTGGGAGTGTGAAGGATGGGAAAAGCTTCAGAAAGTGAACTAACAGTTACTTAAACAGAAAGGGAAGTTGGGAAACCTCTGAGGGACCCGGAGAGGGAACGGCCTGGCATTTTGGGGGGAAAATATTCTAAGCAGTTATTCAAGGAAACACTAATGTGCAAAACCCTATTCCTGAAGGCTTAGTGGGGCCAAGTTCCAGTGTACCTCTACGGATTGAGCGTATTTATGCTAGAGCCATACTTGAAACAGGTTCTTGGGTTAATCTGCTGTATAGGTCCTTCTACAACCGGTATTTGATGCATTTACCATTGACGCCACCCAGTGCTCTGGAGCTCTGGGGTCTTAGTACTGATGACTACCTGTATGATGGTTACTTGTTGAAGCTGGTGTTTTCAGAGGCAGATGTGGGAGTAGCTGACGCCTTTAATATGTTAGTGTTGGATTGTCCGGAGTGGTCAAGAAGGGTGAAGCTTCAATTCTAGTGGTACCAAATACTCCTATTGTGAGGAGGCTAGTGGGAGAGAACTTTCTGTGAACCTTGTCCATTCACCCTGTGATCAGAGCTGCTTTTGAGTAAGTGTGTGCCCATCCTAGGCTGGATGATGAGCACAAATGAGGAACTGTGTGGTACACCCAGTCCAAACCCGTCTTGTTACAGCCTGGGGAAGTAGCTAGAGTGATGGGAAAGACCAAATTTTCCAGAATGCCTGATGCTGAGGTCCTCCTGGTGGATGCTCCGGAAGACCACGGAGAGGAGTCACGCTTACCAGCTGGGATCTTTGTGAGTCCTTGAATCAGCTTCAGTGTGGTTACCTTCTCCTGGGGAAGAAAGGGAGGAGGACCAAAGGAGAAGATGGTAAAATTTATCTTGGCACTTCAGAGACTTTAGGAGCAAGATGGGATGCAAAAAGTGAAGAGGCCTTTCAGTTGCTGAAGGAGCTGCTGCAAAAGCACCTGTATTGGCTTTTGCAAACCCCGAATTGCTGTACGTATTGCATACAATTGCCAGCCAAGAGGGCTTAAGAGGTGTTCTATATCAGGATCAGGGCACAGGGTTAAGATCTGTCACTTTTATTAGCCAGAGTCTGTCACCATGACACCATAAGACATAGGAGCAGAGTTAGGCCATTCAGCCCATCGAGTCTGCTCCACCATTCCATGATGGCTGATCCCATATTCCAGCTCAACCCGATACGCCTGCCTTCTTGCCATATCCTTTGATGTTCTGACCGATCAGAAAACTCTCAACTTCTGCCTTAAATAAACCCATGGATGTGGCCTCTACCGCAGTCTGTGGCAGAGCATTCCACAGATCCTCTACTCTCTGGCTAAAAAAAATCCTCCTTACTTCTGTACTATAAGATCACCACTCAATTTTGAGGCTGTGCCCTTTAGTTCTGGATACCCTCACTGTAGAAAACATCCTGCCCACATCCACCCTATCTAGAATTTTCAATGTTTGGTAGGTTTCAATGAGATCCCCACACATTCTTCTGAATTCCAGGGAGTGCAGGCCCAAAGCTGCCAAATGTGCCTCATATGTTAAGACCTTCATTCTCGGAATCATCCTTGTGAACCTCCTCTGGACTCTCTCCAATGACAATACATCCTTCCTGAGATATGAGGCCCAAAACTGTTGACAATACTCCAACTGCAGCCTGACTAGTGTCTTACAGAGCCTCGGCATTACCTCCTTGCTTTTATATTATATTCCCCTTGAAATAAACGCTGCCGCTCAGTGAGATGATCCTTGTATATGTGCTGTTTGATCAGCTGTTGCAAAAGGGGATCTGGCCCAAGCTGTAAAGATGGAACATCCTGCCATACCACTACTGCTGAGAGAAAGAAAAAAAATGGAGTTAAAGAACCTAGTTCTCTACCGGGTCACGTCTGCTCCAGATAGGCCTCGGCATTCCCAGTTGGTTTTGCCTGAGATGCATCAGAGGATTGTGTTGAAGTCACTTCATGATGGTTCATTCACGTCATTTGGGGTTTGACAAGTCCTATGGGTTGGTCTGAGATTGGTTCTACTGGCCCCAAATGAAGCCTGAGGGTGAAGACTACTGTAAATGGTGCATTTGATGTCTACAGAGGAAGACACTGCATATGAAGACTGCTCCTTTATCCCATTTGCAGATTGCGGGACCACATGATCTAGTATATATGGATTTCCTCTCCATAGACCCTGATTCCAGCAACACTGTGATTGTCTTGTTACTGATCACTACACCAGATATGCTCAAGCCTTCCCTATGAAGGATCACAGGGCATCCACCGTGGCAGAAGTGTTATGGGAAAAGTATTTCATTCAATCTGGCCTTCCCAGATGGATGCATAGTGATCGGGGACAGGATTTTGAGAGTAGGTGAGGACTACGCCTTATCATCCTCAGGGTGATCCCCAGCCTAAGAGGTTCAACCGGATATTGCTAGACATGCTTGGAACCCTGGATATCTGCAAGAAGAACAAATGGAGTCAGCATATTGGGTAGAAAGTCTACAGCTACAAATGTACACAGAATTAAGCGACTGGATATTTGCCATATTATTTCATGTTTGGGTGCGAAGTAAGATATCCTGTAGACTTCTGTTTTGGGACTGGTGGGGAAGATTTGCCACAGAAGATCTACCTTAAGTATGTGTCTGACATGAGGAGAGGATTGCAAAAGGCTTGAGAACTAAAAGGAAAAGGATCTCGACGATTGTAGGGATGACTTACAGCAAGCTGAAATGCTTGAGCATGTAGATATTAATAAAGAGGATGTACAAGAGCTTTTATAAAGCATCAAGTTGGATAAGTCACCGGGACCGGACGTAATGTACCCCAGGCTACTGTGGGAGGCAAGGGAGCATCTGGCGATGATCTTTGCATCATCAATGGGGACGGGAGAGGATTGGAGGGTTGTGGATGTTGTTCCATTACTCAAGAAAGGGAGAAGAGATAGCCCAGGAAATTATAGACCAATGAATCTTACTTCAGTGGTTGGTAAATTGATGGAGAAGATCCTGAGAGGCAGGATTTATGAACATTAGGGGAGGCATAATATGATTAGGAATAGTCAGCATGGCTTTGTGAAAGGCAGGACATGCCTTACGAGCCTGATTGAATTTTTTGAGGATGTGACTAAACACATTGATGAAGATAGAGCAGTAGATGTAGTGTATATGGATTTCAGCAAGGCATTTGACAAGGTACACCATGCAAGGCTTATTGAGAAAGTAAGGAGGCATGGGACCCAAGGGGACATTGCTTTGTGGATCCAGTACTGGCTTGCCCACAGAAGGCAAAGAGTGGTTGTAGACGGGTCACATTCTGGATGGAGCTCGGTCAACAGTGGTGTGCCTCAGGGATCTGTTCTGGGACCCCTACTCTTCGAGATTTTTATAAATGACCTGGATGAAGAAGTTGAGGGATGGGTTAGTAAATTTGTCGATGACACAAAGGTTGGAGGTGTTATGGATGGTGTGGAGGGCTGTCAGAAGTTACAGCGGGACATTGATAAGATGCAAAACTGGGCTGAGAAATGGCAGATGGAGTTCAACCCAGATAAGTGTGAGGTGATTCATTTTGGTAGGTCAAATATGATGGCAGAATATAATATTAATGGTAAGACTTTTGGCAGCGTGGTGGATCAGAGAGATGTTGGGGTCCGAGTCCATAGGACACTAATGGCTGCTGCGCAGGTTGACTCTGTGGTTAAGAAACCATACGGTGTATTGGTCTTCATCAGTTGTGGGATTAAGTTTAGGAGCTGAGAGGTAGTGTTACAGCTATATAGGACCCTGGTCAGACTCCACTTGGAGTACTGTGCTCAGTTCTGGTCGCCTCACTACGGCAAGGATCTGGAAACCATAGAAAGGGTGCAGAGGAGATTTACAAGGATGTTGCCTGGATTGAGGAGCATGTCTTATGCGAATAGGTTGAGCAAACTCGGGCTTTTTTCCTTGGAGCGACGGAGGATGAGAGGTGACCTGATAGAGGTGTATAAGATGGTGGGACACATTCATTGTGTGGATAGACAGAGCCTTTTTACCAGGGCTGAAACGGCTAGCACGGGAGGGCACAGTTTTAAGATGCTTGTAAGTTGGTACAGAGGAGATATCAGGGGTAAATTTTTTATGCAGAATGGTGCGTGCGTGGAATGGGATGCTGGTGATGGTGGTGGAGGCGGATACGATAGGGTCTTTTAAGGGACTCCTGGACAAGTATATGGAGTTCAGAGAAATAGAGGGCTATGGGTAACCCTAGGTAATTTCTCAGGTCAGGACATGTTTGGCACAACTTTGTGGGCTGAAGGGCCTGTATTGTGCTGTAGATTTTCTATGTTTCTATGTTTCTAACTAGCAGAGGTCTCTGCTATCAAGCAGAATCATGGAAATAAGAGGAGATACCATCAAAGGATTAAGTTCTCCCAACTGATGCCTGGAGACAGAGTTCGCATAAGGAATTTGGGTCTACCAGGGAAGTATAAGTTGGCTGACTGTAAGATGCCTACGCCTTACATAGTGGAGAGTCAGATGTCATATGTGCCAATTGTTTTGGCTGAAGCAAGAAGACAGGAATGGTCCTGTCAAAATTCTCCATTGGAACTACCTTTTACCTCTAGGACAAGAAGTATATGGAGACCCAGATCCTCACCTAGTAGGAAGACTCTGTGGTGATGTGGGAGAACAGAAAGACAGTCAGCAGAGAGACCTGAAGGAGACCTAACCACCGAATGTTGCACAGATTTAGAGGATGAGGAAATGGGGGTGTGGTATATGTTACCCAATGCAAACTCCCCAATAATTGACAAAGAGATCCTTGAACCTCCCCAGACTGATGTGTACGTAGCTGGGATATCAGCAGTGTTCAGGCAGGCTTGCGGCTGAACAATGAAGGGAAACTGGTCCCAAAGTAACTGAGTATGAAGCTGAGCTCAGTCAAGTGGCAAGAGGACCTGAGTTAGTGGAAGGCACAAGTAATATACAGGTGGAGACCTCTCCAGGAAAGATCCCAAGGAGTGTCTAACCCTGAAGAAGTAGATGATGGGATAAGAAGGTCTCAAAGAGTCAGGAAACCTCCAGATAGACAGGCCTATGACACACTGGGGAACAGAATGTTGTGTCTGTCCCCCTAGTGAACATAGAACATAGAATAGTACAGTGCAGTACAGGCCCTTTGGTCCACAATGTTGTGCTGACCCTCAAATCCTGCCTCCCATATAAGCCCCCCACTTAAATTCCTCCATATACCTGTCCAGTAGTCTCTTAAACTTCACTAGTGTATCTGCCTCCACCACTGACTCAGGCAGTGCATTCCACGCACCAGCCACTCTCTGAGGTAAAAACCTTCCTCTAATATCCCCCTCGAACTTCCCACCCCTTACCTTAAAGCCATGTCCTCTTGTACTGAGCAGTGGTGCCCTGGGGAAGAGGCGCAGGCTATCCACTCTATCTATTCCTCTTATTATCTTGTACACCTCTATCATGTCTCCTCTCATCCTTCTTCTCTCCAAAGAGTAAAGCCCTAGCTCCCGTAATCTCTGATCATAATGCATACTCTCTAAACCAGGCAGCATCCTGGTAAATCTCCTCTGTACCCTTTCCAATGCTTCCACATCCTTCCTATAGTGAGGCGACCAGAACTGGATACAATACTCCAAGTATGGCCTAACCAGAGTTTTATAGAGCTGCATCATTACATCGCGACTCTTAAACCCTATCCCTCGACTTATGAAAGCTAACACCCCATAAGGTTTCTTAACTACCCTATCCACCTGTGAGGCAACTTTCAGGTATCTGTGGACATGTACCCCCAGACCCCTCTGCTCCTCCACACTACCAAGTATCCTGCCATTTACTTTGTACTCTGCCTTGGAGTTTGTCCTTCCAAAGTGTACCACCCCACACTTCTCCGGGTTGTACTCCATCTGCCACTTCTCAGCCCACTTCTGCATCCTATCAATGTCTCTCTGCAATCCTTGACAATCCTCTACACTATCTACAACACCACCAACCTTTGTGTTGTCTGCAAACTTGCCAACCCACCCTTCTACCCCCACATCCAGGTCTTTAATAAAAATCACGAAAAGTAGAGGTCCCAGAACAGATCCTTGTGGGACACCACTAGTCACAATCCTCCAATCTGAATGTACTCCCTCCACCACCACCGTCTGCCTTCTGCAGGCAAGCCAGTTCTAAATCCACCTGGCCAAACTTCCCTGGATCCCATGCCTTCTGACTTTCTGAATAAGCCTACCATGTGGAACCTTGTCAAATGCCTTACTAAAATCCATATAGATCACATGCACTGCACTACCCTCATCTATATGCCTGGTCACCTCCTCACAGAACTCTATCAGGCTTGTTAAACCTGATCTGCCCTTCACAAAGCCATGCTGACTGTCCCTGATCAGACCATGATTCTCTAAATGCCTATAGATCTTATCTCTAAGAATCTTTTCCAACAGCTTTCCCACCACTGGCCACTGGTCTATAATTACCCGGACCATCCCTACTACCTTTTTTGAACAAGGGGACAACATTCGCCTCCCTCCAATCCTCCGATACCATTCCCGTGGTCAGCAAGGACATAAAGATCCTAGCCAGAGGCTCAGCAATCTCTTCCCTCGCTTCGTGGAGCAGCCCGGGGAATATTTCGTCAGGCCCTGGGGACTTATTCGTCTTCATGTATTTTAACAACTCCAACACCTCCTCTCCCTAAATATCAACAAGATCCAGAACATCAACCTCACTCATATTGTCCTCACCATCATCAAGTTCCCTCTCATTGGTGAATACCGAAGAGAAGTATTCACTGAGGACCTTGCTCGCTTCCACAGCCTCCAGGCACATCTTCCCACCTTTATCTCTAACCAGACGTACCTTCACTCCTGTCATCCTTTTTTTCTTCACATAATTGAAGAATGCCTTGCGTTTTTCCTTTACCCTACTTGCCAAGGCCTTCTCGTGCCCCCTTCTTGCTCTCCTCAGCCCCTTCTTAAACTCCTTTCTTGCTTCCCTATATTCCTCAATAGACCCATCTGATCCTTGCTTCCTAAACCTCATATAGGCTGCCTTCTTCCACCAGACTAGATTTTCCACCTCACTTGTCACCCATAGTTCTTTCACCCTACCATTCTTTATCTTCCTCACCGGGACAAATTTATCCCTAACGTCCTGCAAGAGATCTCTAAACATACACCACATGTCCATAGTACATTTCCCCGCATAAACATCATCCCAACTCACACCCGCAAGTTCTAGCCTTATAGCCTCATAATTTGCCCTTCCCCAATTAAAAATTTTCCTGTTGTCTCTGATTCTATCCTTTTCCATGATAATGCTAAAGGCCAGGGAGCGGTGGTCACTCTCCCCCAGATGCTCACCCACTGAGAGATCTGTGACCTGACCCAGTTCATTACCTAGTACTAGATCTAGTATGGCATTCCCCCTAGTCGGCCTGTCCACATACTGTGACAGGAATCCGTCCTGGACACACTTAACAAACTCTGCCCCATCTAAACCCTTGGAAATAATCAGATGCCAATCAATATTAGGGAAGTTAAAGTCACCCATGATAACAACCCTGTTATTTTTTCACCTTTCCAAAATCTGCCTCCCAATCCACTCCTCTGTATCTCTGCTGCTACCAGGGGGCCTACAGAATACCCCCAATAGAGTAACTGCTCCCTTCCTGTTCCTGACTTCCACTCATATTGACACAAAAGAGGATCCTGCTACATTACCCACCCTTTCTGTAGCTATAATAGTATCCCTGACCAGTAATGCCACCCCTCCTCCCCTTTTTCCGCCCTCTCTATCCCTTTTAAAGCACTGAAATCCAGGAATATTGAGAATCCATTCCTGCCCCGGTGCCAGCCAAGTCTCTGTAATGGCCACTACATCATAATTCCATGTATGTATCCAAGCTCTCAGTTCATCACCTTTGTTCCTGATGCTTCTTGCATTGATGTACACACATTTCAGCCCTTCTACCTTACAGTCTTTGCACCGTTTATTCTGCTTCTCTTTCCTCAAAGCCTCTCTATATGTTAGATCTGGTTTTACTCCATGCACTTCTTTCACTGCTCTATCACTCTGGGTCCCATCCCCCTTGCAAATTAGTTTAAACCCTCCCAAACCATGCTAGCAAACCTACCTGCAAGGATATTGGTCCCCCTCGGGTTCAGGTGCAATCCATCTAATCTGTACAGGTCCCACCTACCCCAGAAGAGATCCCAATGATCCAAAAATCTAAAACCCTGCTCCCTGCACGAACTCCTCAGCCACGCATTCAACTGCCATCTCCTCCAATTCTTACCATTACTGTCACGTAGCACTGGCAGCAATCCTGAGAACGCCACCCTTGAGGTCCTGTTCTTCAGCCTTCTGCCTAGTTCCTGAAACTCACACTTCAGGACCTCATCCCTGTTCCTGCCTATGTCATTGGTCCCAACATGTATCGCGACTTCTGGTTGCTTTCCCTCTCGTACCAGTGAGATATCTCACTACCACTTACAAGTAGATTAGAGGTCCTGACATCACTAAATACCTTTGAAAACTGTGTTACTAATGATGGGCTGATAATTTCTAAGTCATGAGGACATGACTATTTTTGGTGAGGGGAGAGTCTAATGCCCTCGTAAAGATTTCACTGATAATGTTGTAGGGTATTTCACGTTATGGTTTTCTGTAAAAACAATGTGTTCTGCCTGCAGTGATTGGGTTATCGTTAAGGAATGCTTAGGAATGTTGTGTCATCGAATCAGGAAGGTTGAACTGGGACAAGGTTCTAGAGAACGCTGGGGGAGAGGTTTTGTGAAAGACACTGAAGTGGGTTGAGGTTTTTTTCAGCAGGAGATGGAGAGAAAAGAAGTTGCAGTGAACCGGCTGTAGGATTTGATCCAGCGGGTGTGCGCAATCCAATGGAGCCAAAGAGGTGAAATTCTACTGGGGATCGGTGAATATGAGTTGGCACCATGAGTACATCAGACACAATGACTTTTGGAAGATTTGTGCTCCACCTGTGCATATTTGACTGTTTAATTATAATGGGCCCTTGTTGTTTTTTTCTTTCTTTAATAACTCTGGTTAAGTTAACATTCATAAATATACTTCAAAATTGTATGCAGTGTATTACCAGATATTTCTTGCTGATGGGTGATTGCAAGGAGCAGTAAATCACACAGTATTCACACAAACCGGTATTTGGGTGGGCAAGACATCCCAACCTCACAGGTTTGGCAGGACCAAAGTTGTGCGTACCCTAGATGTATGGAGTCTGATAAAGGTGGTTTCCTCGCCGTGGAGTCCAGTAGCTGTAAGCGAGGGGCTAACAAGCTGCATCTTGCACCTCGAGAGATTCCCAGTGAAAAGAGATTTCACCAAGAATCCTCTGGTGAAGGAAATGGACCACCAGCAGTTTGATCTGTCAAATCGCTCTATATCACTTTAAATGTCTCTGCTAACAGGGGGTGTTTAAACACAAATCACCATACATAAAATGCTGGAGGAACTCAGTAGATCAAGCAGCATCTATGGAGGGAAATGAATACTTGATGCTTTGGGCAGAGACCCTTCCTCAGGACTGGAAATGAAAGGGGCCCGAGCCAGAATAAAAGAATAAGGGAGAGAGAGAGGCAGGCAATAAATTTATCAAGGTAAATAGGGGAAAGCAGAAGGAGAGAGGAAGGGTAAAAAAGGTGAACAATATAAGAAGCTGGGAGATGGTAAGTGGGGAAGGCAAAGAGCTGAGCAAGGAATCTGATAGGAGAGTAGAGTAGGCAGGAATGAGATGGGGAACCAGAGGAACAAAGGTAAAGGTGACAGGCTGGTCATGAGAGTGGAGGAGGGAAAGAGAATGGGTAATGCAGCAGGGAGGGAGGAGAATGGGGGAAAAACAGAGGTCTTGCACTCTGTCTTTTTAGCTTCCTTTCTAGCTTCCAATTTTCACTCTTAGGACCTCATCCCTTTTTTTTTTAGCTATGTCATTGGTACCAATATATACTATAACTTCTGGCTGCTCTCCTTCTCCTTTAGAATGCTATGGACCTGATTTAAAACACCCCTGACCCCAGCACCTGGGAAGCAACCAACCAGGAGACTCCTTCATGTCCACAGAATTTCCTGCCTGTTCCCCTAAATATTAAATCCCCTATCATCACTTCTCTCTTCTCCCCCATCCTTCTCTTCTGAGCTATAGAGCCAGACTCAGTGCCAGAGACCTGGTCGCTGTAGCTTTCTCTGGTACGTCACCTCCCTCCCCAACAGTATCCAAAGTATTATACAGTGCTTGCTGTTGAGGGGAATGGCTGACTGACTATTCCATTTCCATTCCTGACAGTTACCCACGTATCTGCTTCCTTTAAATCCCTGTAACTCCTTTCTATGAACCTCTCATTCTTTCTAATGATCCATTGGTTATCTTGCTCCATCTCCAGGTTTCTAATGCAGTCTGCAAGGAGCTACAGCCAGATGCACTCTTGTACACTGGAGGTCACTCTGATGTTTCACCACTGCCCTGAGATCCACGCTTGCTGCTCTATCTGTGCAATAATAAAGGAAAAAATAGAAACTTACCAGAAATTCTCCACCGCCTCTTCTTGCCAAAGTTCCTTGAGCCAATGCCTCAGCTCTTCACACTAACCCTCTCTGCTCCCACATTGACCGCTCCTCATAAACCTAACTTCTTTTTATTGTCCCAAGTGAAACTCACATGCAACAAGACTTACACTTTTTAATAGTTCCCAGTTTTACACAGATTTCACTCACTTTCTTGCTCACAATCCTCCAAAGTGAAAATTTGGAGTTTTCATAAAGTTGTTACTGTATAAGCTAAATCTTATAGTAATGAACAAGGTGTTCATTAACTCCTTTCAATTGTTGAACTCTTATTTTATTTTTTTTTAAAGTGGTTAGTGTTGGATTAGACTGTATAATTGTAATTTTCTTTGCAGTTTAACAATTTTTGACAGCTTGCATTTTATATAATTACCTCTATACATGTAATTGTTCAATGTGCCCCTAGTGGTTACAGTTTTTGTCTGATTCTGGAAGCTTCTCTGGTATCACATTATTTGAATAGTGACTATCTGATTGGTTAATTCTTAGCTACACATTTAAATTGAATGTCTCTTATCTATGGGATATAAGAAGGCTTTTATGCATTCTATTTTTATTCTTTATTCTTTCCATCCTTTCTTCTCAGTTCTTAGACTCCTGCTATTCCCCATTTCCAAATCTTTTTGTTCTATTTAGCACCAAATAAAATGATCATGAAGCAACAAGTTTTATTCCTCTTTCTTTTCTTCAGTTCATCAATTTGGCATAGTTGGCAGGATGATTGCAATGATTTAAGGATTCAGAAGAATTACAGACAAAGTAGAAATTTTCATCAACAGAACTTAAAAAGGGATAAGGGTTTCCTCAATTCAAAATTGTCTAAGAGGATTTACAAGTTCTGTCTTTGACATACCATCTGGTAGAAGTGTAGGAGTGAGGAAACTTCTATATGTTGCTATTTTGAAAAATAAACAGATCTGAAAAAGCAAGGCAACACTAAAATTAATACTGTGCTCAGCTGTACAAGCTGGTTGGGCACAGAGAAATACTTAAGTATATACGAGCTGATGGGTTATGGAGGAAAGATTCAATTGCAATCTGATATTTGAGATCACAGTCAACTTAATAAAAGTACATATAAATCAAGTGTTGAACAAGATTGAATTAAGACAATGGTCAAAGTCATGGAACTGAGCTCAAGCGGCCAAAAAGTTCTATTTTAACTTCATCAGTCCACAGGACTTTTTTCCAAAATGCATCAGGCTTGTTTAGATGTTCCTTTGAACCTTTTGAATAGAACTTTTTGGCTGCAATGAGCAAAGGTATGTTTGGAGAAAAAAAGGGTGCAGAATTTCATGAAAAGAACCCCTCTCCAACTGTTAAGCATGGGGGTGGATCGACCATGCTTTGGGCTTGTGTTGCAGCCAGTGGCACGGGGAACATTTACTGGTAGAGGGAAGAATGAATTCAATTAAATACCAGCAAATTCTGGAAGCAATCATCACACCATCTGTAAAAAAGCTGAAGATGAAAAGAAGATGGCTTCTACAACAGGATAATTGACCTAAACACACCTCAAAATCCACAATGGACTACCTCAAGAGGCACAAGCTGAAGGTTTTGCCATGGCCCTCATAGTCCCTTGATCTAAACATCATCGAGAATCTCTGGATAGACCTCAAAAGAGCAGTGCATGCAAGACGGCCCAAGAATCTCACAGAACTAGAAGCCTTTTGCAAGGAAAAATGGGTGAAAATCCCCCAAACAAGAATTGAAAGACTCTTAGCTGGCTACAAAAAGCATTTACAAGCTGTGATACTTGCCAAAGGGGGTGTTACTAAGTACTGCCATGCAGGATGCCCAAACTTTTGCTTCGGGCCCTTTTCCTTTTTTGTTATTTTGAAACTGTAAAAGATGGAAATAAAAAAGTTTTCTTGCTTAAAATATTAAAGAAGTGTGTCATCTTTAACTTTATGCCTTTTGGAAATCAGTCATCTTTTACTCGCTTAGCTATTCACAGTAACAGAAATTTTCACCAGGGGTGCCCAAACTTTTGCATGCCACTGTACATATGATCGTTCAATGTGCCCCCGTGTGGTTACAGCTCTTTGTATGATCCTGGAGGCTTCTGTCATATTGCATTATATGAATAGGGGCTGTCTCATTGGTTAACTGTTATCTACAAATTTAAATGGAATGTCTCTTAACTATGGGGTTATAAGAATAGGCATGTAGACTCATCATCATTATTCTCTATTCCTTTCCTTCCTTTCTTCTCTGATCTTAGACTCTTTCTATTCCCCATTTTCAATTTTCTTTGTTCTATTAATACTTAATAAAATGATTGTAAAGTAACAAGTTTTATGCCTCTTTCTTGAAAGAAGCCTGGACCAAAAACATCAAAATCCAACAATAGCAATAATTTTGGTGAAATTATTCTCATATCATTCTCTCAGTTAACTTGGAATGAATTTTCTTTTCACTTAATTACCACAAATTCTATTTCTTCAAATATTTGGGAAGTACGTTGAACTGCTTAGGCAGGCACAAGGTGATGTTTGAAGTTATTTTTGTTTCTGTTTAGTATTTGTGACCAAATGTAACCTTATTTTTTCCTTACTTACAATTTGCATATATGTGATATCCAGGAAGTCCAAGAAAGATTGCTGGGTGGCAACAGAAGGTGCGAACCCTATATGATGAGTTGGGTAACGTCACATAGGTCGACTCACCACTGCTCAAAGCAACCTGATCCTTACAGGGAAGAATGTCTGTGTTGGTTCTTGAACCACAGTAATCTTCTGGTAAAAGGGAGTAGGAAATAAGCAGGGCCTAGATTCATCATGGTTTAACCCACTATCGTCCACTATCTCACTGATAAATTCCCTTCTCTCAGGTAGAGTTTCAGGTAGGTAGCAACCATGACATTGTCTGAAATTTCCACCTACAATGTCCTGATTTTCCAATTCTTGAAGCAGCACAAGCTTTCTCTTAAGTGTTTGCACATCTCTTGCAACTTTACAGCTAGTTGCTTAATTGGGCTGAAAGGTCAGGATTGGGGATCCTTAATAGATGCAGAGCACATTGGTCCAAGTAAAACTGTGTGAATACTCCATTCAATGCCAATTTAATCCATATTTTGATGCTTTAAGGATTTATTCCACATGTTTATTCCATCAATGAGCAAAGCAATTCAGAAAAGAAAAGGCAACATGCATTTTGTATTTAGCTCATGGTCTTTTTAAAATCTAAAATAAGCGAGCACAGATTAATTTTGCCTTCCAATCATGAAAAAGATATAGGTTTATTTTAAATAAGGAATATAATAAACCATATAAGACCATAATACCATAAGATATAGGAGCAGAAGTAGGCCATTCGGCCCATCGAGTCTGCTCCACCGTTCAATCATGGGCTGATCCAATTCTTCCAGTCATCCCCACTCCCCTGCTTTTACCCCATAGCTTTTGATGCCCTAGCTAATCAAGAACCAACCTATCTCTGCCCAATGACTTGGCCTCCACAGCTGCTCATGGCAACAAATTCCACAGATTTACCAGCCTCTAACTAAAGCAATTTCTCTGCATCTCAGTTCTATGTGGACGTCCTTCAATCTTGAAGTCGTGCCCTCTTGTCCTAAAATCCCCTATCATGGGAAGTAACTTTGCCATATCTAATCTGTTTAGGCCTTTTAACATTCGGAATGTTTCTATAAGGTCCCCCCTCATTCTCCTGAACTCCAGGGAATATAGCCCAAGAGCTGGCAGATGTTCCTCATACGGTAACCCTTTCATTCCTAGAATTATTCTTGTGAATCTTCTCTGAACCCCCTCCAATGTCAGTATATCCTTCCTAAAATAAGGAGCCCAAAACTACACACAATACTCCAAGTGTGGTCTCACGAGTGCCTTATAGAGCCTCAAAATCACATCCCTGCTCTTATATTTTATACCTCTAGAAATGAATGCCAACATTTCATTTGCCTTCTTCACAACCAACTCAACCTGGAGGTTAACCTTTAGGGTATCTTGCACAAGGACTCCCAGGTCCCTTTGCATCTCTGCATTTTGAATTCTCTCCCCATCTAAATAATAGTCTGCCCATTTATTTCTGGTCAGGAATGCCAACTATTTTACTGGTCATAAAACTGCTCCTATTATCATCACACCCAGAATCAGAATCGGATTTATAACCACTCTCTTATGACCTGAAATTTGTTGCTGTTGTAGCAACAGGAAATTGCAACATCACAAAATTACTATAAACTACAAGATAAATAAATAAGTAGTAGAAAAAAGAAATACAAGACAGCATTCGTGGATTCATGGACCATTCAGAAATCTGATGGCGGAGGGAAAGATGTTTTTTGTCTGAATCGTTGGATGGTGTTAGTCAGGCTCGCCAACCTCCTCTCTGCTGGTAGTAACAAAAAGAGGGTATGCCCCAGATGGTGAGGGACCTTATAGATGGATGTTGATTCTTCCCTCTTGAATATGTCCTTGATAGTGTGGAAGGTTGTGTTTGTGATGGAACTGACTGAGTCTACAGCTCTCAGTAGCCTCTTGTAATCCTATGCATTGGAGTCTCCATTGTGATGTAACCAGTCACAATACTCTACACCACACATCTACAGAAATTTGCAAGTGTGTTTGGTGACATACCAAATCTCCTCAAAATTGAACAGGGCCACTGGTGTGCTTTCTTAAAAATTGTATCAATGTGTTGGGCCCAAGACAGATCATCCAAATTGTTAACACCAAGGGACCTAAAGCTGCTTTCCTTTTCCACCACTGACCGCTCAGTGAGGACTGGTGCATGTCTCCCGTCTTCCTCGTTATGAAGTCCACAATAGACCTGTTGGGGCAGTAATAGATTGCAGTGGGTTCAGTTCCTCACTCAGGCAGGAGTTAATTCTAACCATAACTACCCTCTTGAAACACTTCACTGTAGTAGTCATGGTTACCACCTATCAAGAGTTGTTTAGAGAACTCACCCTGCTCTCTTTGAGCACCAGTATAATTGCTACCTATTTGACAGGAATTTCCTAGGTCAAACATACTTAGTATGAGTCATGTTGTTTGCAAATTTGGGGGCAGGCGGCAATGGTACATAAGGTAGCTAGACCATGATATCAAATTTCAAGCTTTGCTGATTTCACTAACTTGGCCAAATTGTATCAATGTTGGCAGGGAGAACCAAGAACTTAGCAACAGGATCACACACACAATATTGCTGTTTAAAGAGATCCTTCACCACTTGCTAGTTTGCTGGCAATTGGTACTTGGGAGAAGGGATGTGGTAGAGTTGATAAAGGACTGACTAGCGGAAAACAGAATGGAATAAATGAGTTATTTTTAGATTGGCCATCACTAATCAGTGAATTGCACCATAATCTGTGATAAGGCCTCAACTAGTTATTAACTTCGTTAGTAATTTAGTGTACTGGAGGTAAATTGTTTGCAAAACATAGCTGAAAAGCAACATATAAGGAGAAAGCAAAGGATCTGCAAAGGGATTTAGATCGGATGGAGATTTTTTGTGAAGAAAGATAAGGTTATCCATTTGATGGCATGGTGAGAATATTATTTAAAGGGCAAGACACTCCAAAAAGTTAGGGAATTTTCTGAGAGCTCTGTAAAGGTGATATGTTGATAGGTAAGCGGATGTAATGCACAAGCTAGTGTCTGTCTCTAGACAAGTGAGAGTTAGTCATTTGTGTACACCACCCTTTATCATGCGTACACAGTCATTATACTTCCAGCAAGAATAAATTAGCATCCCATTGATTTGACTACCTGCAATCACTTTGTTTACTATTTAATCTGACTTCTTCAGAAGACCATCTCCATCCTTCTCTTCACATGATCTAAAGGCCTTCAAAGCTGAGAATTAGGGTTTTTACTGTTGTCTGTAACCAGCCATAGCTTCCAGCAGGCAACAATTCCCACAAAATTAATTCCATCATTAGTTGCAGACAGAAACAAAGCACCAGCTGCCATCTAAAATAACACTCCATATACGGATATTAGACAGCAATATTAGCTCTGGTTGGTTGTGCAATGTAAATTTAAAATCCAGTCAGGTTAGCACTGATTAATAGCCTTTGCCTGTCTGGCATATCATCCAGTATAAACTCCAATCTTTATTTCAAACTTAGTATTCACAATATTTTGAGTTTTATGCTTATTTCCTTTTCAATTTATAACCATTTTCTTTTAGTTTCAGCATATGACAGGACACCATTTAAAATTTACTAATACAATTTACAAACCAGAGGCATCTTTGAAAAGGTAGAACAATAATTTGTTGTTGCTGCTATCTAATGGAAATATGAAATGCCAGCAACATATATGTGACTTTTGATAAGTTTGGTCAATAGATTTAAACAAGAAGTCAAATGGTCAAAGTGATCTCATTTTGATCAGCCAAACATATATGACTTTACTTTGTATCTCTGTATTACTACTGCCAATAATTTGTTGCATGTTATCATTTTAAGATATGTAATTGATAATGAAAGTAAATCTAAATGCTGGAAATCTGAATTAAGACAAAAACTATTAGAAATATTCAAAAGGTCAGTCAGCATCTATGTACCAAAATTAATGTTTCAAGCTGAAGGCCCTCTTTCATATTGTAAAACAACTCAGTTTTAATTTGCAGAGAGAGGGGACAGGATTGGAGAGAAAAACACACAAAATGCGGGAGGATCTCAGCTGGCCAGGTAGCATTTACGGAAAAAAGTACAGTCGACGTTTCGGGTTGAGATTCTTTGGCAAGACTGGAGAAAAAAAAAAGCTGAGGAGTAGATTTAAAAGGTGGGGGGATTGGAGAGAGAAACGCCAGATGATAGGTGAAACCTGATGGGGAGGGGATGAAGTAAAGAGCTGGGAAGTTGATTGGTGAAGAAGATACAGGGCTGGAGAAGGGGGAGTCTGATAGAAGAGGATAGAAGGCCACAGAAGAAAGAAGAGGGGAGGAGTATCATAGGGAGACGATGGGTGGGCAAGGGGATAAGGTGTGAGAGGGAATAGGGGATGGAAAAAGGTGAAGGAGAGGAGGTGGGGGCATTACCGGAAGTTCAGGAAGTCGATATTCATGCCATCAGGTTATAGTCTACCCAGACTGAAGAGAAGATATTGTTCCTTCAGCCTAAGTGTGGCCTCATCATGACAGTGGAGGAGGCCATGGATATACATATCTGAATGGGAATGGGAATGGGAAGTGGAATTAAAATGGCCACTGGGAGATCCTGCTTTTTCTGGCAGACAGAGGGTAGATGCTCAGCGAAGTGGTCTCCCAATCTACATTGGGTCTCACCGATATACTGGAGTACACACTGGGAGCACCAGATACAGTTGCTGACCCTAACAGACTCACAGTGGAAGTGTCTCCTCACCTGAAAGGACTGCTTGGGGCCTTGAATGGTAGTGAGGGTGGAGGTGTAAGTGCAGATGTAGCACTTGCAGGGATAAGTGCCAGGAGGGATATCGGTGGGAAGAGACGAATGGACAAGGGAGTGTGTATCTGCTTATGGGTTTCTCAACTCTTAAAATGTTAACCAACAACGTTAAGTCTTGGTCTGAGGTAATAAACCTCATCCTCTTCAACTAACTGTTCATCCTTAGTACTTTGGCGAGTTCTGTACTTGTGAATAGGGACAGGAGAATGTTGTTCAACGTCTTCAAAAGGAAGAAATCCACAAGAGAGCAAGAGGTTCCTATGTAATGTTCATATGGCCCCAGACTGGTTCTCAGGATGTACCTTGCAGACAGGCAGATCACCAGCTTGGCTGACCACTACATAGACTATTTCTTCCCATTTATCAGCAAGTTTGTTTCTACCTTGCAGGCGTACATTCTTTACTAGCACGCTGTCTCCTTCTTTCAAATCTGAAGATTTCACAAGTTTGTCGTATCTAGTCTTGTTTTGGGCTGCCATTTTCAGTGAGATCTCCATTGCTATCTTGAAGCTTTCCTCAAGATGAGATTTCAAATTCTGTACATACTGAGAGTGTGATGTACCATGTTTGTCTTTCCAGAGTAATCAACTGGGAGTCTGGGTTGTCGTCTAAACATCAGTTCATACGGACTGAAACCAGTCATCTCATTCCTAGTGCAATTATAAGCATGGACTAGGGGTTTCTTTCTTTTCTTTTGGCATGTGCGTGTGTGTGTGTGCGTGCGTGTGAAATGTTGGCAGGACGATGTCTTTGTTTTCATGCCTTTACGAGGCATGGAGCGAGAGAGAGAGACTGTGTGACCTGCCACTCATCACACAGACATTTCGCAGTACTTTTCCCTTTATTTTATGAGGTCGAGTTGTGATCTCGACACTCAACCCGGCACGGATGGAAAGCGTACTCGTGAACGGCCCCGACTGGATTCGAACCCGGGAACCTTCGTTCCAGAGTCCGGCGCTGATGTCATTGCGCCACCAGCCGGCCCCTGGACTAGGGGTTTCACAAATTCTCGCCAGCGATTTTTATCTTTCGTCTCCAGGGTTCCCAACATATTTAAGGGGGTTTTGTTAAACTTCTTGACAGGGTTTCCTCTGGGATGATATGATTTAGTTCTGGCACATTGAATTCCAGCTATCTCACACAATTCTTTAATCAAGCGGGATTCTAAGTCAGGCCCTCTGTCACTGAGTGGCACTCAGAATTATGATAGGTTAGGTTTCAGAATAGCCAACGCATATTTAGTAGAATGATCAGTTATTACTAACACATCTTTTATGTTACTTTGATTGTATTCTAAGAAAGTCCATGCAGACCAGCTGCAAGGGTGGAGTAGTTACAATATTCACAAATGGAGCAGCTTTCTCAGATAAGGTCTTCCTTGCATGCATCGACCACATGTTTTAATCTTGTGTTCTACACCAGCAGCCATCTTGAACCAATAGACCAAAGACATTGTGAAGACTCTTAAGTACCTCAGATTGAAATTTTTAACATAAAACAGGCTGGTATGTTGTTTTATCTCAGGTTATTTGCTTCCTGTAGAGAATTCCATCTTTTAGCTCTAGGTGATCCCATTCTCATGAGAAGGTGGGGTAGTATGGGAATTGCGTTTCTCACCGAGGGCATGATTTTCCTCCAGCTTCCATCTGCTTTATGACTTCCCTAATTCAAGGATCTGCTAACTGGGAGTCTGTAACCTCAGCATCAGAGAGATGAGAAATGACAGTATCGGATTATGATACTGGCTATTATACTTCACCCTGGTGTACTTTCTGGTAGGTGGGTACCTCGATGTCAAATCATTGAGCGGTTTAACTTTCCAAGAAAAATCCTTGCTAAATCAGCAAGAATATCCGATAAATCCAAGGATCAATTCATTTAGGTTTCTGGCAATTGTCCAGGTTTTGACAGCAGCTGTCTTGTCAGAGTCAGCTGGAACTCCTTGATGAGACACTATAGGTCTGAGGTATTTGACTGAGGTCCATGCAAAAACACACCTTACTGGAGCTAGCTTAAGACTATACTCTCAGAGTGTCATAGGGCAGTGGCTAGGAATGGACCCAAGTGCAAGACACAGACACTGAAGTACTAGGGACAGGACTAAAATACAGGCTGAGGGCAAGAGGTGAGCCTTGGCAGGAGGCAGGAGGCTGGAGTCTTCAGGCTTGAGGCTAAAGGTGAGCTTTGGCAGGAGGCAGGAGGCTGGAGTCTTCAGGCTTGAGGCTAGAGGCTAGAGACTTGAGGCGAGGCTTGGCAGGAGGAGGGAGGCTGGAGACTTGAGGCCAGGCTTGGCAGGAGGCTGGAGTCTTCAGGCTTGAGGATAGATAGGAGGCTGGAGTCTTCAGGCTTGAGGCTAGGCAGGAGACTAGAGTCTTCAGGCTTGAGGCTAGGCAGGAGACTAGAGTCTTCAGGCTTGAGGCTAGGCTGGAGGCTGGAGTCTTCAGGCTTGAGGCCAGGCAGGAGACTGGAGTCTTCAGGCTTGAGGCTAGGCAGGAGACTAGAGTCTTCAGGCTTGAGGCTAGGCAGGAGACTAGAGTCTTCAGGCTTGAGGCTAGGCAGGAGACTGGAGTCTTCAGGCTTGAGGCTAGGCTGGAGGATGGAGTCTTCAGGCTTGAGGCTAGGCAGGAGGCTGGAGTCTTCAGGCTTGAGGCTAGACAGGAGACTAGAGTCTTCAGGCTTGAGGCTAGGCAGGAGACCAGAGTCTTCAGGCTTGAGGCTAGGCAGGAGACTGGAGTCTTCAGGCTTGAGGCTAGGCTGGAGGCTGGAGTCTTCAGGCTTGAGGCTAGGCAGGAGGCTGGAGTCTTCAGGCTTGAGGCTAGGCAGGAGACTAGAGTCTTCAGGTTTGAGGCTAGGCAGGCGACTAGAGTCTTCAGGCTTGAGGCTAGGTAGGAGACTAGAGTCTTCAGGCTTGAGGCTAGGCAGGCTCCTCCTGGGCAGGGCGCGGTACTCCTGGGCAGGGCACGGATCACCACCCGACGGAGGCATGGGACAGGAAGGAACAGAACAAACCGCAGG
This sequence comes from Mobula hypostoma, assembly GCF_963921235.1. Lineage (NCBI taxonomy): Eukaryota > Metazoa > Chordata > Chondrichthyes > Myliobatiformes > Myliobatidae > Mobula > Mobula hypostoma. The sequence goes on along the minus strand of NC_086103.1, from coordinate 62,040,620 downwards.
TAACGGCAAGATGTCCTGGCTTACCCGATGGAGGCAAGGGACTGGAAGGGGCAGAACCAATTGCAGGTAATGGCAAGACGGCCTGGCTTACCCGATGGAGGCAAGGGACAGGAAGGGACAGAACGAACCGCAGGTAACGGCAGGATGGCCTGGCTTACCTGGGTGGAGGCAAGGGACAGGAAGGGAGTTAGGTACAGGGTGGATCCAGGACGAGACTGCAGGCGAGACGAGGCGAGAGTTACCAGCAAGACAAGGCAAGGCTTCAGGCAACGCAAGACGAGACGAGAACTTCAGGTGAGGCGAGAGTTACCGGCAAGACAAGGCAGGCTTCAGGCGAGGAAACAGAAGACAGAGGAAGGGATACAAGGAGTAAGGACAAGAACAATCCAGCAGCCACACCCTGGTCTCTGAAGGTATTTTTGCAGCCAGCCCCAACGAGCATCAGCTGACTCAGTTAGAGCTCAACAAGAACAGAAACAGGGTAGACAGGAAAACCTGGAGCAAGGGTCGATGGACCGGACCGTGAACCGGAATACGGACTTCACGGACCGGACCATGACACAGGGTTGATTTAGGACTCTCATACGTCCTTCCTCATGCTCATCCAAGTCTTCAGAGAAGACAATGATGTTGTCAGTGAATACAAGGACTTCCCTCAGGTTTTTATCAACCATGCATTTCTCTATAAGCTGCTGATATGTACTTGGTGCATTTGGATTCCCTGTGGCATCCTACTGAATTCATAGAATCCAAAAGGACACACAAAGGCAGTTTTAGGCTTGTTGGCTTCTTCAGCCTCTCACTGGTAATAACCAGATTTTAGTTCAAAGACTGAAAACCAATTGGAACCGGACAAGCCATATGAAATGTCTTCGAGCTTCAGGAGTGCACAGGCATCTATAATTGCCTGTGGTTTAATTTCTTATGATCTATGTGCAAACAGACAATTCCATCCTTTTTTCTCACCACAACAATTGGAGAGGAAAAATGAGATTCTGACTCTCTGACCCCTCCTGCATTTAGCAGTTCTAGGAGATGCTTCCAAACAGCTTCTCTATCTTCCAGGTGTATAGGTCGAGGTTGGTGTTTCATCAATAAGGTTGATTCGATGGCATTGTCGGTACATCCAAAGTATAAGTGGTGATGTGAGAAAACATCAGAGATGCTTCATAACTTTTGGATAAGTCTTGTCTTCCACTCAGTGGGGATAGGAGAATCACCAAAGCTAAACTCTGGGCTTGTCACTTGAGGGGATTCTGACTCACTGGAAGTTTTATTTGGAAGTTCTTTTGGAAGTATAGCATGTACTGCATTTATTTCAGCTATAACACACTTGGGGGGAATCGTGACATCATGTCCTGTTATATTGGCAGGTAAATGACAATGTTGCTTGTTTTCCAAAGAAACCAGGCAAGTCTTAGCTACAAACAACAGGAATTCTGCAGATGCTGGAAATTCAAGCAACACACATCAAAGTTGCTGGTGAACGCAGCAGGCCAGGCAGCATCTGTAGGAAGAGGTGCAGTCGACGTTTCAGGCCGAGACCCTTTGTCAGGACTAATTGAAGGAAGAGTGAGTAAGGGATTTGAAAGTTGGAGGGGGAGGGGGAGATCCAAAATGATAGGAGAAGACAGGAGCGGGAGGGATAGAGCCAAGAGCTGGACAGGTAACGTCTTAGCTACATGTCCTCCCAGCAAGGAAGAAGAACATGGATGCTCCACAACAGCCCATTTCTCAGGTCAGGGTGCAGTGTTCTGTGACTCATCCACACAAGACTCGGCACTGCCCAGATGGAACTTTTCTAGGGTCCTTGCCGACTACTCTCACCAGCCCAACATTTTCCACTGTAGTCTGTCTTTGTCGCATTTGTACAACTTCCAGGATTTGCTTGTAGCCAACCTTGGAGAGAATTTCTAGCTATTTTGTAGTTTGTAGTAGTTGCTATACAGCTCTCAAGGGTATTCATGCCCACTAACACCACAGGCTGTGAATGTAAAGAGACATCTGGAACAATCTATACTAGCTGAGCACTTCCACATCCACTCCTATAAAGACTTTTGGGAATGTAATGTTGACTTCTACATATCCCACATATGGGACAGCTTGTCCATTAGCATCCTCAACTTCCAACAAGTTGGTGAGAGAATGAACTGGTAGATCCAACAAATTGTGATTAGAGTAGGATTTAGGGATGGTAGTTACCTGTGATCCGGTATCTGGTAAGCAATTGCATTTTCTTCCTGCTAGGCATATTTGAGTGGTGCATTTTGTGCCAATTATTCCCTTAGTTAGTTTAACAGTTTGCCTTCCAGACTTTGTTTCACCGAGCAAGATCTTGGAGCATTTCGGACATGCTTTGCCAACATCAATTCCCATTTGTCCCACAACAGGAATGGCTTTTAGTTTAAAATGAGGCTTGGTAGCACCACGATGTGACTTCTACTCACTCCGTCTCTTTTCAAATTGTCTTCTCTTTTCTGCTACTAGTGCAGGATTACATTCATAGCAGCAAGAACTGGCTATGTGCCCATCTTCACCATATTTAAAACAATACTGAGGATTTGGTTTGACACTTGGCTGCTTGTTAATGGTTGTGAACCCTTGTTTATCTTTTGTATCAACCTTTCCTTTAAGTGGTTTTTCACTTGCTGTCTTAGAGCTCGCCTTATCTTATAGCTTGCAGAGTAGCTAGCTGACTTTGAAGCTCAATAATCTGTTTAGTCAGTTGAGAGGTTAGCCGTGCTACATCATCTTCTTTACAGGCACCTGCAGTCTGAGACTGCAAAACAGCACGTTGTTTGACTGTTTCTGAATGCTGTTTCATGAGTGTGTTTCTGGAAGCATGCTTGGTGCTTAGAAATACCAATAGCTTGGTAAATGATGGTGGGTTTTGTTTTCTCTGTTCCAGCTGCAGCTGTAAGATTGGGGACGGGTCCCAACATCCGCTACAAAATTGCTTTAACAGATGCTTGTTAGTCTCAGTTTCAGCAACTCCACCTTGCTTTACAGTCAGTGTCAATGCTACCTGTAGCCGCTGTAGGTAGGCAGAGGGCTTTTCACCCATGTTCCGTACGGTGTTCATGAACTTGGTGAATAATTCATCACCATCTTCCATAGTGGCAATGGCCGAATCTAGGAGTTGTAAGTAAATAGTGGGTGAAGCTCCAGCACTTATTGACTAGATTATGTCAGAAGCTGGTGGAAGAATACTTACAAATATTTTCTGTGTTCTATGAAGATCAAACACACTTGGGTCTTGCAAGAGCAGTTCAACACTAGCACGCCATCTCATAATCTGCCTCATTAGGTGGACAAGGGGTTCGACCAGAAAAAGTTTCGAGCCTTACTGCTGGATTGCCATGAGCCATCAAGTCATTACAGTGCACAATATGCTCCGTTATGACTCTTTGAAAACCTTTGAAAACCTCTTTGATCACTGGGAGAGAGGGATGGTTTCACTGCAACTCCATTAGCTTGCATTACAGTGACTGACGTATACTGCAGAGCAGCTACAACAGTGCAAACCCGTCTCCCTCAGATCCTACCATCAGCTCCTGGGCCCTCAGAGGCTCCATCTTCCTCTCACCCCAACCGTCCCCTCTTCACTGACACCACCAGCCTCCCTCTCCCTCCCCACTCTGATCCCAGCTCTCATCCGTGCCGGGTCTTTACCATCCCCACCGACCTTCAACTGTCTGAGGCAGAGCACTCTGTCCTCAGTAAGGGCCTCACCTTTGTCCCCCTTCACCCACACCTCAGCAAGTTCCGCGTTCGCCATGACGCTGAACTCTTCTTCCACCGGCTCCGTCTCTGAGCCTACTTCTTCAGCAAGGACTCTCCCACCCCCACCGATGACCCCTTCTCCCGTCTTCAACCCTCCTCCTCTTCATGGACACCCCGCTCTGGTCTTCTGCCTGCTCTGGATCTCTGATGCCGACAGGACATCAACTGTCTCAACTTCACCGCACCTTGTTCCCATTCCAACCTCACTCCTTCCGAACACTCTGCTCTCCACTCCCTTCACACTAATCCTAACCTTACTATTAAACCCGCCGATAAGGGAGGTGCTGTTGTAGTCTGGCGTACTGACCTCTACCTTGCTGAGGCACAGCAACAACTCGCGGATACCGCCTCATATTTACCTCTCAATCATGACCCACTAAGGAGCACCAGGCCATTGTCTCCCACACCATCACCGACTTTATCCGCTTGGGGGATTCTCATCCACTGTTACCAACCCTATAGTTCCCACACCCAGCACTTCCCATTTCTACCTCCTACCCAAGATCCACAAACCTGCTTGTCCAGGTAGACCCATTGTCTCAGCTTGCTCCTGCCCCACCGAACTCATTTCTGCATACCTCGACACTGTTTTATCCCCCATTGTTCAATCCCTTCCGACCTATGTTCGTGACACTTCTCACGCTCTGAATTTTTTCAATGATTTTAAGTACCCTGGCCCCCACTGCTTTATTTTCACCATGGATGTCCAATCCCTATATACTTCCATTCCCCACAAGGAAGGTCTCAAAGCTCTGCACTTCTTTCTGGATTTCAGACCTAACCAGTTCCCCTCTACCACCACTCTGCTCTGTCTAGCAGAATTAGTGCTTACTCTTAATAATTTCTCCTTTGGCTCCTTCCACTTCCTCCAAACTAAAAGTGTAGCCACGGGCACCAGTATGGGTCCCAGCTATGCCTGTCTTTTTGTTGGCTTTGTGGAAGAATCCATGTTCCAAGCCTATACTGGTATCTGTCCCCCACTTTTCCTTCGCTACATTGACGACTGCATTGGCGCTGCTTCCTGCACGCATGCTAAGCTCGTTGACTTCATTAACTTTGCCTCCAACTTTCACCCTGCCATCAAGTTTACCTGGTCTATTTCCGACACCTCCCTCCCCTTTCTTGATCTTTCTGTCTCTATCTCTGGAGACAGCATATCTACTGATGTCTACTATAAGCCTACGGACTCTCACAGCTACCTGGACTATTCCTCTTCTCACTCTGTCTCTTGCAAAAATGCCATCCCCTTCTCGCAATTCCTCCGTCTCTGCCGCATCTGCTCTCAGGATGAGGCTTTTCATTCCAGGACGAAGGAGATGTCCTCCTTTTTTAAAGAAAGGGGCTTCCCATCCTCCACCATCAACTCCGCTCTCAAATGCATCTCTCCCATTTCACACACATCTGCTCTCACTCCATCCTCCCGCCACCCCACTAGGAATAGGGTTCCCCTTGTCCTCACCTACCACCCCACCAGCCTTTGGGCGCAACATATAATTCTCTGTAACTTCCACCAGCTCCAATGGGATCCCATCAAAAGCAGATGTTTCCCTCCCCCCTCTCTGCTTTCCGCAGGGATCGCTCCCTACTCGACTCCCTTGTCCATTCATCCCCCCCATCTCTTCCCACCGATCTCCCTCCCGGCACTTATCCTTCTAAGCGGAACAAGTGTTACACATGCCCTTACACTTCCTCCCTCACCACCATACAGGGCCCCAGACAGTCCTTCCAGGTGAGGCGACACTTCACCTGTGAGTCTGCTGGGGTGATATACTGCGTCCAGTGCTCCCGATGCGGCCTTCTATATATTGGCGAGACCCAACACAGGCTGGGAGACCGCTTCGCTGAACACCTACGCTCTGTCCACCAGAGAAAGCAGGATATCCCAGTGGCCACACATTTTAATTCCACGTCCCATTCCCATTCTGATATGTCTATCCATGGCAACATTGACTTCTCAAACTTCCGCTAATGGCCCACCTCCCCCTCATACCCCATCCGTTATTTATTTACACACATTCTTTCTCTCTCTCTCCTTTTTCTCCCTCTGTCCCTCTCACTATACTTTTAGAAATCAGTTCATCTTTTACTCACTTAGCTATTCACAGCAACAGAAATTCTGACCGGGGTGCCCAAACTTTTAAATATCACTGTATATATATACACACACAGTTTAATGACTATATTAAATCTTCTACAGCTTGAAACATTTCATTCCTGTGCTGGTTTTTTGACCTTGGGTGGTTCGCCATCCTATTTCTTAGTTCATTGGATTAAATAGTGGGTCTTTCACAGAAAGTCGATTCACAAAACATAAAAAAAACCTGACCAAATCACTTGGTAGGATTGAACGGAACTAATCCCCAGTTACATAGTAGAGATCTTGGACCTCCATCTCTGCCGACGATGTCCTGCTATAGCTACTGCTTGTTAGAGGCATAGCTTCAATAAACCTTTTATCAATATCATCTCTCCTCCAGGGGTTTCACCCTGAGGATTTCCCATTGAGTAGAGATACTCACTACTAATTCCATTTTACCAGTTTATATCTTTAGTTAGTTTCTATAGTTTGCTGCGTTTTCTGTCCTTTGTCCACGCCTCATTCTCGCATGGCTTCCTCCACACAGTTCTCTTTTTTTTAAAAGAAATTCTGTAAACCTCATTTTCATCCCTGCACAGGTTGACCTTTCTAACATTACATCTTTGGGTTTAATTAACCTGAGTTACAATGGGGAAAAAATTGACTGTCTACCCCCTCTATACCTCTCATAGTTTTATATGCTACTATCTATTTTATTCGGCCTTCAGCCCCCTTTGCTGCAGGAAAAACAAGTCCAGGCTATCTAGTCTCTTCCTGTAATTAACCTTGGTGAATTTCTCTCCAACACAGTTAGGTTTCGCTTGTGCTGGAGCTACTGCTGTTTCTTGTTAATGCTTCAGAATGAGACAACAAACTCTGCGAACAATAGTGAGGGTTAATTTAGCCACCTGCATTTGAAAATCACAGTCAGTCAGTAATGGAAAGAAAAAGGAGTAGGTACATTCTCAAATTCAGCTTAAGTCACCACTGTTGTCCACAACATCACCTTCCCCTGGCCTTGCCAGCCTTCATCAGCTGAGTTCTGTCAAACTGAAGTCACTACAATACTGTGGCTGCTCGTGCTTAGCAATGGTCTGCACTCCTGAAGGTGATCAAGCCTTTCTAATGTGGTTTGCTCCAAAATGGATCCAATAATTTTCACCTCCTTTGCTATAGAACTGTCAGGAGTTCCGTAGCTTCATCCAATTGACAGACTTCTACTCAAACCTTAAATTGCTTAAAATTACCTCAGCAGCATAGTTTTATAGATCTCAGGAATGTAGACTTTTAGGGACTATTTGTTAAAAGCTATTGCTTCTTGAGGATCAGGTGATAAGTACAAGTTGCCCCGGCAACAAGAGAAATGGGTAAATAAAGCTGCTAAAAGTGACATCCACAGTATTTAACAATGGAGGTTCACAGGGAAATGAATGAAGAATACTTTAATTTAAAGTACAAAAACTTTAAGACTTCATACTTCTAATGAAGTTTAGGGGAGATGGTTTTTCCTTAAAATGTTGATTGTAACTCTAGTGTAGGATTTGTGACATTTTCTCCTATTTCCCTGAATTTTCCATCAATCATTTATCCAAGTTTTATAGGTGATCAAGTGGTGCCCTGGGGAAATTTAATCTCCTATGAAATCATTGGTGCAAGTTGCTGTTTTTACATTGGTGATTTTAAATCACTCAAATGAAGCCATCATGGTAAAGTGCAGTTCCACATAAATCAATAACTAATCAGCGGTATCACAGAGCGAATACATGGAATTTTGTTCAGTGTCACCACAGGCCCCAGAACAAAAAATATCACAATGTTCTTCTCCAAATACACAGAGCACTGGTTAACATTTTAAGATTGCCAAAGAATATTCAAAAGGTACAGTTGTTGGCACTTGCACTCATTATTATATTTGCTCATAAATGTTCTATTATGTTTGCACTGATTTAAGGTGGTGTGAAAGAAATAGGAGCAAACAATGGCGTAGGTTCTCAATTAATCATCATATAATTATATGCAATGCTAAACACAAGAGATTCTGCAGATGTTCAAAACCTTAGCAACATACATAAATGCATCTATACTTGCTTACTGCCTGTTACGCCACTGGAATTTAGGGCAGCAATGAAGGTCCTCCATCTCAGGCAGTGTTCAGGGCTTCCTTCATCATGTCAGTAGCTTCCTCTTGGTTTTCACTACTGCCAGTCATGCATATCCCAGGTGGAGACTCAGGGATACTCACGCTCAGATGTAAGAAGGTTTCTTCATTGCTGTTTTGATTTACCAGTCATGGTTGTTAGTCCTGAGCTGAACCCCCTAACCTGGAGGACTGGTGGACCAAACCTAAGTTGTCCTCTACCCTTTGATCCGTTTGGCATAAAAGAGCCTACCAAGAGTCAAAACATAAAGACTCCAGGCAACATAGCTCTCCAGGTCATTGAGACACGTAAGCCTCCAAATCACAACACAGTTGTGGTCCTCTTGGAGGAGGCAGCATCTATGGAGAGGAATAAACACTCAACCATTTCGGGTAGATCTGGGAAGGAAGAGGGAAGAAGCTAGAGGAAGGAGAACAAGCTGAGAGGTAATAGCTAAAACCAGGTGAGGGGGAAGGTGGGTGGGCGCTTGGGTGAGGGAGGGGCCAGGAATAAAGTAAGCTGGGAAATGATAAGTTCAAGAGTTAAAGGCTGAAGAAAGAATTTTATAGGAAAGGATAGTACACCTAGAATAAAGAGAAAGAAGTGGGAATCCAGAAGCAAGAAGTTATTGGTGAGGGGAAGGCTGTGAGGGCAGGGTAGTGGAAATGGAAGTGGTAAAAGTGCCAGAGGGATACAAGGGGGAAAAAAAAGGTGGGGGTCGAAACAGAGGAGTGGTCACCAAAAATTAGAGAAATCAATGTTATTGTCATCACGTTGGAGACTACAAAGACAGAATATGAGGTGCTGCCCTTCCAATCTGAGTTTGGCCTCAACAGCAGTAAAGGAGGATATTGCCAGACATATCAGTGTGGGAATGGGGTGGAATCAAAATGCCTGGACACCAGGAGATCCTAGCTGTTATGAAAGATGGAGCAAAGGTGCTTGAAGGGACAATTTCCCAGTTTACATCATATCTCACCAATATACGAGAGGCCACACTGGGAGCACTGAATGCAACAAATGACATGTGAAGTGCTGCCTCTCCTGGAAGGACTGCTTTGGGCCCTGAATGGTTGGAGGGATGTGTGACACTTAGCATTGTTGCAGGGAAAAGTACCTAGAGGAGATTTGGTAGACAGTCATGAGCAGACAAGGGAGTCACAGAGAGACTGATCCCTGCACAAAATAGAGAGAGGAAGGGAGGGGAATCTGTGCCTAGTGAGGGAACCCATTAGAGAGAGCAGAAGTTCCGGCCGGCCCATACTGTGCAGTGCTGGGTTCTGGGTTTTAATCACATTTTTCCATCCTAATACCTTTGCCTTTTGATCAATTACAATGGACATTGTTTTATTCAGAGACAATTGACCGTTTGTCCGCTGTTTAATTGCCTATGAATATTCACACATTGAATAAAACTCACTGTTTAATGCCTTCATTTATTTCCAAGAATATGGAGTCACTTGTCCATGCAATTACCCCTGCTACAAATGCGCTTTAACAGTTCCTTCCAAGTGGATTCAGTATGCAACAGGAGTAATCCTGTTACTACTTGTACTTTAATGGGGAACTTGGCCTGCTAAATTACTTTCCTGTTCTTCCTTTTGCTACAGGTTTGTGAATGACTTCTGGCCAGTCTCCTTGTCCTAGAAAGGACCACTCCAGGAATAATGATCACTACACTTTATTGCTTTGAATAATAATGTAGAAGTACAATGAAGAATCCAAAATGAAAACAATACTTTGTTGGAATGCTGAGGAGTGGTCTGCCCTGATGAAACCAGAGTCAAATATTGAATGCAGAAATACAATGAATGACATTGATTAAATTTGGTTAGTTCTCATAATTGAGATGAGAGGGCAGTGGTGTTGGTGGAAAGAGGAAGAAAAGCCATTGCCAGAATTCCAAAAACATTGAACGAATGGGAAAGCAAGATGAAGCAGAGGAACGTGCTGATGAAGCAGAGGAACGTGCTGAATGACAAAAATGGGGAGACAAGCTGAAAGTTAAAGGTACAGTTGAAGAGAAGTAACAAATGAGATAAGTGGCAAATAATCCAATACAAGAAAAGGACCCATAAATTATTCTATTGTCACGCCATCAATGAAAAGTTTCTTAATGCAACAGTGAAGTTGATTGCCTCAAAATAAAGATCTATTGGTAGAGATGTTTCAGTATTGAATGAATGCTTCTAATCTGTAACTACAGTGGAAGAGGACTTTACAATGATAAATAAGGCTGAAGGGAAAATGGATGAGGTAAATTTGGAAATAAGTACCAGAAGCTATAATTAATGCATGACTATATTTCAATTTTTGATCAAAAGGCAAAACAAATCCGGTAACTGTAGATAATCAATTATGATGAGGATGGGCAAAACTTTATAACAAATAATCAGGGAGAATATCAATATTTTACAGGTGAGCATTAATAACAGAGAACCAAAATGGATTGATAAGGGACAACACGCAAACATGAGGAATTCTGCAGATGCTGGAAATTCAAGCAACACACATCAAAGTTGCTGGCTAGTCCTGACGAAGGGTCTCGGCCCGAAAGGTCGACTGTACCTCTTCCTAGAGATGCTGCCTGGCCTGCTGCGTTCACCAGCAACTTTGATGTGTGTTGCTTGATAAGGGACAAATTATGTTTGACCAACATAAATGATCTACTTACCGAATTAACTGAGAAGATAACTAAGTGAATGATTTTAAAGGTTTTGACACATTAGGCTTGTTCAGAAGAAACCATAGAAACCACAGAAACTACAGCACAGAAACAGGTCTTTTGGCCCTTCTTGGCTGTGCCGAACCATTTTCTGACCTGCACACAGACCATATCCCTCCATACACCTCCCATCCATGTATCTGTCCAATTTATTCTTAAATGTTAAAAAAGAACCCGCATTTACCACTTCATCTGGCAGCTCATTCCATACTCCCACCACTCTTTGTGTGAAAAAGCCCCCCCTAATGTTCCCTTTAAACTTTTCCCCCCTCACCCTTAACCCATGTCCTCTGTTTTTTTTCTCCCCTTGCCTCAGTGGAAAAAGCCTGCTTGCATTCACTCTATCTATACCCATCATAATTTTATATACCGCTATCAAATCTCCCCTCGTTCTTCTACGCTCCAGGGAATAAAGTCCTAACCTATTCAACCTTTCTCTGTAACTAAGTTTCTCAAGTCCCGGCAACATCCTTGTAAACCTTCTCTGCACTCTTTCAACCTTATTTATATCCTTCCTGTAATTTGGTGACCAAAACTGAACACAATACTCCAGATTCGGCCTCACCAATGCCTTATACAACCTCATCATAATACTCCAGCTCTTATACTCAATACTTTGATTAATAAAGGCCCATGTACCAAAAGCTCTCTTTACGACCCTATCTACCTGTGACGACACTTTTAGGGAATTTTGTATCTGTATTCCCAGATCCCTCTGTTCCACTGCACTCCTCAGTGCCTTACCATTAACCCTGTATGTTCTACCTTGGTTTGTCCTTCCAACGTGCAATACCTCACACTTGTCAGTATTAAACTCCATCTGCCATTTTTCAGCCCATTTTTCCAGCTGGTCCAAGTCCCTCTGCAGGCTCTGAAAACCTTCCTCACTGTCTACTACACCTCCAATCTTCGTATCATCAGCAAACTTGCTGATCCAATTTACCATATTATCATCCAGATCATTGATATAGATGACAAATAACAATGGACCCAGCACTGAACCCTGTGGCACACCACTAGTCACAGGCCTCCACTCAGAGAAGCAATTCTCTACCACCACGCTCTGGCTTCTTCCATCGAGCCAATGTCTCCAATTTACCACCTCTCCATGTATACCTAGCGACTGAATTTTCCTAACTAACCTCCCATGCGGGACCTTGTCAAAGGCCTTACTGAAGTCCATGTAGACAATATCCACTGCATTCCTTTCATCCACTTTCCTGGTAACCTCCTCGAAAAACTCCAATAGATTGGTCAAACATGACCTACCACGCACAACGCCATGTTGACTCTCCCTATTAAGTCCCTGTCTATCCAAATGCTTGTAGATTCTGTCACTTAGTACTCCCTCCAATAACTTACCTACTACTGACGTTAAACTCACCGGCCTATAATTTCCCAGATTACTTTTCGATCCTTTTTTAAACAACGGAACAACATGAGCCACTCTCCAATCCTCTGGCACTTCACACATAGACAGCGACATTTTAAATATTTCTGCCAGGGCCCCCGCAATTTCAACACTAGTCTCCTTCAAGGTCCGAGGGAACACTCTGTCAGGTCCCGGGGGGATTTATCCACTTTAATTTTCCTCAAGACAGCAAGCACCTCCTCCTTTTCAATCTGTACAGTTTCCATGATCTCACTACTTGATTCCCTCAATTCCATAGACTTCATGCCAGTTTCTTTAGTAAATACAGACGCAAAAAAACTATTTAAGATCTCCCCCATTTCCTTTGGTTCCGCACACAGCCGACCACTCTGATTTTCAAGAGGACCAATTTTATCCCTTACAATCCTTTTGCTCTTAATATACTTGTAAAAGCTCTTTGAATTATCCTTCACTTTGACTGCCAAGGCAACCTCATGTCTTCTTTTAGCCCTCCTGATTTCTTTCTTAAGTATTTTCTTGCACGTCTTATACTCCTCAAGCACCTGATTTACTCCCTGTTTCCTATACATTTCATACAACTCCCTCTAAGAATCAGAGGAGATCTTATAGAAACCTATAAAATTAGGAAAGGGATAGATAAGATAGAGACAGGAAAGTTGTTTTCTCTGGTGAATGAGACTAGAACTGGGGGACATAGCCTCAAGATTTGGGGGAGTAGATTTAGGAAGGAGGTGAGGAGAAACTGCTTTTCCCAGAGAGTGGAATCTGTGGAATTCTCTGCCCAATGAAGCAGTGGAGGCTACCTTAGTAAATATATTTAAGACAAGGTTGGACAGATTTTTGCATAGTAGGGGAATTAAGGGTTATGGGGAAAAGGCAGGTAAGTGGAGACGAGTCCATGGCCAGATCAGCCACGATCTTATTGAATGGCGGAGCAAAGTCAATGGGCCAGATGGCCTACTCCTGCTCCTATTTCTTATGTTCTTAGCAACACACACAAAATGCTGGTGGAACGCAGCAGGCCAGGCAGCATCTATAGGAAGAAGTACAGTCCACGCTCTTATTATGTTCTTATGTTCAGCAAGACTGAAGCCCTTGTAATAAGAGGGGTAGTAATAGTGTTAATTTATCTGAATTAGGAATTGGTTCCAAAATAGAAAACTGAGTTGTGCAGATTGAAAGTTTTCAACTCTGAAATTTCCAGACACCATGAAACCCATAAACGACTTCAAGAAGATACCAGCCGGTAGAACGGGCAGACTTCAGACAGACGATCAGACCTGAAAGTCAGAATTGATGTGGATACAAAAGGATGATAGTCTTACAGAAGGTGAATCAGAAGGGGGGATGGATATAGTAGTGAGCAATGAGCTAAGGAATATGCCAAAGTAATGATCGCATGTTGAAGCAAGAAGAGCAATGTGATTGGAAGTAGACAAGACAGACATAGCCAGGTGAAGCAGAAACCATACAGGTAGATGGAATTAATATGGATTGTTGTAAGTAGCATACACATAATGTGTTGAAGGGCCCATTTCTGTGATATATGGTGCTGTGATACAGTTTTTGTTTGGTCTGGTTAAAAGGTATGATTTTAAATGGGTATATGACAGACCATTAAAACAGGCTAGCATTATCACTGATACAACCACTGGGCTTTGAGGTTCTTTATATTCTGCATGTTTTTATTCATTAACAGGAAGTGACGTGATCATCATTGGCAGGGTCAGAACTTATCATCTTTGAACTGAATGTACTGTAGGCCATTTGAGGGTAGATAATAGTTATGCACATAAATGAGAGTCTGGAGTTGACTTAGGCCAAACTAGTCATGGTTACAATTTTAAACTAGCAGAGCAGATGAGTTTACATGAAAAATTTGTAGTTTAATATTCATCATTGTTCGCAGCATCCTTTAACTTTTAAAATTCAGCAATTTACAGTTGCTGCTGTTCAGTTCATATAGCAAATGTAATCACACTTAAATGCACACATCACTCAAATACATTTCACATATGGTTTGCAATTGAATTCATGCCCCCAGATCATTAGCCTAATTTTACCAATTATTTGTTCAGCATAACTGTAATGTATGATATAACTTCATTGTACATAACTACAGTATATTATTGGCCATACCAAATGGCGCATCTAACAAGGGTTATTTAGGTGTGATTTAGGTACATTTTGGCTCTTCATTGAAAAGTTAAATACAAACACTTCGCCAAGACCTATATTGAGAAAGGTATCATTGTATAATATTTGTATCTTAGCATTGCAGTTTTTGTACAGAAGAAATACAATAATTATTTGCATCTGTGGTTCACTAAAATTCCATTCCATGATTGTTATCAACATGTGTTCCTCAACCCCATGCCTGTTTTTTGAGTTTGTCCATGCACAAAGCAGGCTTAGTGATAAGAGTTGAAAGTCAGGCATGCAAAGAAGCCATTAAATGACGTCTGTACTGTAGAGTAAAAGTGAAAAATAATTCCACATCTTTCACTGATTGGAAATTCTGTCTTCATTGCTTTCATCGCATCACTCACACTCTGCCTTACAGTGCTGCCACTTTTACTTAACTGCTTCCTGTACAAACTCTCAATCTGACAACTTATGTTGTTCAAATAATCAAAGTTACTCTCAGACCAAAAAAAATTGTCTTTATCTTCCCAGCAACACCTTTATCATCACAAACTACTGACTCATTTACAAAACCCCTTGCTTCTACAAAGTCCTTGAACAAGAAGTTGCCTCTGAAATTAGTGCCTTTCCATAAGATATAGGAGTAGAATTAGGCTATTTGGCCCATCAAGTCTTCTGTCAGTTGATCATTTATTTTCCTCACAACCTAATTCCCTTGCCTTCTCTGAATAACATTTGACACCAAAGAACCTATTAAGCTTTGCTTTAAATATACCCAAATAACTGGACTTTCACAGCCATGTGTGGCAATGAATTCTACAGAATCACTGACTAAGGAAAATCATCCTGATCTCTAAAGGGATGGCCTTCTATTCTGAGGCTGTACTTTCTCATCCTAGACTTTTCTACTATTGGAAACATCCCCCCTGCATCTACTGTACACAGGCTTTCAATATTCAGTAGGTGTTCCCGTTCATTCTTCTAAACTCCAGTGAGTACAGCCCCTTTCATTCCTTCAGCTCCAGGTTTGTGCTTCTCCAAACAGGCTCCTAATCCTCGTTAAAATCCTTAATTGGCATCGCAAATTACATTTTTTTGGGACTCTAATCACGTCTAATAACATCACTTACTTTTCTTGATCTGCTTTTGACATAGTTGGTCACATATTCTTCCTCCAAAACTATTGTTCCAGTGTCTAGTTGAGTAACATTGCTCCATTGACAGGCCAGATTTTATAGGAGCTCATGCCTCCCATTTGTGGCTGCCTGGCTCCCAAAGTCTTGCTGGCTTCAATGGAGTAGCCATTTTGAGAGGCAGAGTAGTCCTCAAACATCACTTAGGCCCCAAGTAGTGGAAACTAACCCTAATGCATTGTCAATTCTGCTGGCCTTATTAACAATTCTCAATTTTTTAGAAATTCAAAAATATTTACAATAAAATTAAAAATCTGAATAATTTAAAATCAAAAGAAAATAAATAAACAATCAAATAAATAAATATCAACAACATGAGATAAAGAGTCCTTGGTTGTGGGAACATTTCAGTGAAGGGGCAAGTGAAGTTGAACAAAGTTATCCACACTGGTTTAAGAGCCTGATGGTTGAGAGGTAATAACTGTTCTTGAACCTGGTAGTGTGCATCACCATAGCTCTCTCTGCCTCTCCCTCAAAGAGATACAAAGTAGAGAGTTAGGGAAAGGAATTGAGCAAAGTGTTGTTATGAATTACTTACGTTCATGATGAGTTCTGGCCAAGGGCCTTGGCCCTAAGTGTAGACTCACTATACCTCTCCAGAGATGCTGGGTTCCTCTTGCACTCTGTGTGTGTGTGTGAACTATGTTTGATTATTAGTATATTTTCTCATTGTAAGTTCAGTTGTTGTCTAAGATTTCTTGTGCATTGTTACAGGATACTATTTAAAATTAGGTACTGTATACTGTACGAACATCGGCAGCTTCAGGAAATCTGCAAAGGAATCAAATGTTTTAGAATAATTTTTAATCAGTCCTTCTGCTGACTCTATGCTTGCAGGACTGAGAGAGATAGATTGCACTAGATAAGTGGAACATGGCAGGCCAATATTTTGCTCAAGGGCAGCATGCTATTGAATAGGGAATCAAAAAGGGTGTTGTTGGACCAGGATCAGTGAGAGGCGTCAGGATATTTTCTTAGCGCCATTGAGTCAATTTAGTTACAAGGGGTCTGCAAAGGTCATAAAGATTCGCATCAATATTTAGCTGTGATTAATTTTAAAAACTTGTATTGGGATCCGGAGAGCAATCAGCACGGAGTGTTGAATGAGTGGTAGGTACAGCATAGCTGGAACCGACAGGTTGGAGCAGTGGTCAGCATATGCTTCAGAAGGAGGGGGTTGAAGTTGATTGATGGTAGGGCTTTGAATCATTGCAAAACATTACCAGGAATCTGAAAGGAGAACTGACTTCATGTATTATACAAATGGGTATACCTGGAAGGAGACACCCAGTGCTGGAATTTAGACATAGACATGCTCAGTCTGGTGTCCTTTAAATAATTCTAGATAACTTACTAGTGTGGGCCCAGTTCTGTTCCTGTGGACAAAATTCCTTGATGCCTAGGTATACAATGTATTCCATCATACATTTCATGCTCCTCTATCCATTAGCAGATTAGACACACCCATGATCATTTAACACATCTCTTAATCTTCCTTAATCTTCAATCCTATAGAGCGCTAAAAAATGGCAATGCACAATCTAATCTTAGGCATTTGTCTTCGGGCCTATTGTGAACAAGCCCATAACACTATTGTATACTATTAGTGGTCTCCAGCATTAGTCAAACACGCTTCCAAAGAATAGAAGTCTGTATCTTCAGTTTAATTACATTTCAAATAGAAATTGACATTGAAATACCAACCTTCAATCATCCCTTCTCCAAGTAAGGTGTAATTGAATGAAGAATATATCTATTTATCATGTGACTACTTTATTTTCTCAGAAGTACAGTTATGTGCTTACATTTCTAACTCTGGAAAAACATGCCAAATCATCTTCATGATCCAAATTATGGTAATGGAAGAACTGATCTAAAGAAGGAACTTCCAATCTTCCATTTGAATACATTGCAATGGATTTAAAATCTGATTTGAAAGAATTAAGGAAAAGATGTAAGCCAAATGGTGTACTGAATCAAATATTGCTGGTCTTGTTACTTCAAGGATCAATAAAATCTAAAATATGGATTGCAATATCTTTGGTAAAATTGATATTAATTGTACTAGAAAAATGAGAAAGACAATATAGATACTCTTGATGGTCATACTCAACAAAAGAATTATGATGTACAGCTTATGTATTATTTTAAACTTGATACTGTGTTGGATTTTGATGTTTTTAATCCAAGGGTCTTTAGGATATTAGGAGGAGGCACAAAACCTGTTGCTTTATGATTATTCTGTTAAGTGTTAATAGAACAAATAAAACGGAAAACAAAATGTTAATGGTCTAGTAGCAAAAGGGGGAGAAAAAGCAACAAAAAAAGAATAGACTGTTAAATTTAACAATTCGCCGTTTGATTATACATCACTCATTTACATCTGAAAATTCAGGAGCAGAGACATTTATGGTATCTACATTATGTACAGCACAAAATAATCAAAAACTACCCAAGTTAGGAAATATCAAAAGGGATATATTTTTCAGTGTATTCATAGAATTATGCAATGGTTAGACAGATTAGTGGCACATTTAAGTGAGTTTGAACTATTCTATTAATGATATCTCAAACAAATAAAAAGATGTAAATTATGATAAGACATACTAGTACAAATAATATAACTAATAATATTGAGTAACTCCAGCCTTGAGATTTAAATGAATCTAAAAGAAATCTCCTCAATTAATTTGATGTATTTTACCTGCTTCTTTACAAATATGATCAGCCAAATTAGTTATATCTTCAGACTCATCAGGTATGTAAGTACAACATTCTTTACTTGTAATTGCACATGTTCCCCCTTAACTGCTAAGAGAAGAACTAATGCCAAGCAATTCTGAAGAACCATCTTACGCATGGTGTCTATTTCTGTTGTTACTTTTCCCAAGGCATTAGCAGAGTCATTGGTTACTCTTTCTAAAGCTGCAGCAACATTTTTAATCTTTCGTATACTCATTACTCCCATCCGATGATGCATTGAAGCCAGAACTAGGTTTGCTGTGGGTGATTGGTAGGTGATTGAAGGTAATTGATGGTAGGGCATTGATGCATTGCAAAACATTACTAAGAACTGAAAGGAGAACTGACTTCATATATTACATAAATGGCTATACCTTAAAGGAGCCACCCAGTGCTGGAATTTAGACATAGACATGCTCGGTCTGGTGTCCTTTAAGTAATTTTAAATAACTTACTAGTATAGGCCCAGTTCTGTTCCAGTGGATAATTTGGAATTAGAAAGGAAGCTCTTACCTCCCGTTTAGTTTAGGTGTTGAAAGTTTCCACGTTGTTTCCACAATTTCAGTTGTCAGGTTCACTGTATATGTTCTTGATACTTCCTTAATTTCTTTTATTTCTGTTACCTCTTTCCATGCTGCCTTTCTTGCAATTTTATCCAAGAATGTATTTCCACGGTTTTTAATTGCAGTCATTGGTTTTTACATTTTAATATAACAACTTCTGATGGCAATTATATGACATTATTGAGTTCTTGTACCGGTTGGTCATTCTTGATTGGGGTTCCTACAGCCGCAATAAATCCTCTTTGTTTTCATAAGTTTCAAAAATCATGAACAACTCCAAAACCAAATCGAGAATCAATTTAGATATTAGCTAATCTTCCTCCTGCCATCTTATAGGCTTCAATCAGACCGTTCAGTTGCACAGAGGTACCCAGAGCCATGTTTCCTGATGGTTTGGTTTCAGAAACAACAGCCCATCCAGCCATTTGAATTTCTCTCTCAATCTTTGAGGAGCCATCAGTGTACAGACCTGTGATAGAGTAATAACCAAAAGGACACCGTCAGTCTTCATGTCCTTGAGTGAAGACTGCCATCATGTGTTTCTTGTTGACAGACAGGGTAAATGATCTACCCGTACCACTGATCCCCAATGCAGGTGCAGTACACAAAGTCGTCTTTAAAGTTTGAAATGCCTTCAGTTGTTCTTCATTTACAGTCACGGGGTCATCTGAGCACCTACTGCTTTCAAGCAGATTGTTGAGGGGTTGGGAAATAGTTGATGGATCTGCCACCAGTTTGTCAATACATTGATTAACAATAGTTTCATCTTCAGTCCTTCATGTCTTCACTTCCTTGGTCTCCTTTGGAGCAAGCTGTGACTTATTTCCAATCTTATTGTTTCATCAGTGTCATCTTCATATGAGTCACTAGGGACCTCTGTAGAGTCCATGTCATGTCCATCCTGTAACTTCTCAGAGTTCAGATGGTGGCACTATCTTAGAGAACTGTTCAATGTAGGTTGTAATTCTTCGGAGTTTGGATGGTGTCACTGTCTCAAAGGACTGTCCAATGTAGGGGTGTCAGGGGAAGTGTCCCAAGCAACATCATTGGAAGCATCACTAGAAGTGTCACTGGCAGAACCACCCATTTGAGTCCCCTGGAATTGCTTGAAATGCCTTCTTCATGATATTTAATAATTGTTTGTTGTTTCCATTCATTCATTTGACTTGTCCTGATCACTGGTGATGTGGACAATGAAAGATCATTCCATGTGCATTAGTCCACACAATTCCTGACGAACACCCCTAGTGAAGTATATTCCTTGGTCAGAGTCGATGTGACATGACAATTGGCATCTAGGAACATAGTTCTTGATCAATCTTTTTGCTGTATGTGTGGCAGTGACTTTCCTTACTGGAATAGCTTCGCCCATCTTGGAAATTTTTTCACTATTACCAGTACACCTGAGTATCCTTGATACTTTGGCAAAGTAATGTAAACCACTTGTAAGTATTATAATCCATGAGATGGATCAAGAGCACTTAACTGTAATAGCTTTTCCACTGGTCCAGGATTCATCTTCTGCCATGTCATACATTTTTCAAACATTTGTTGAGCTTGTGTCCTGAACATAGGATTCCACCACCATTGCGAGAATCTATTGATCATCTTTTGCTCTCAAAATTGTCCTAGGGATTGTATCTGCTGTACCAGATAAGGAAGCAAGGTAGAGTGGAGCTACTAGTCTATGGCTATTGCCATATCTCCATGCTCCATCACTATTTAACTTCCCACCATTCTCCAACCTGAACTAGAGAAACCTCCAATTGTTTGGTCAGACCGTTTAATTCTCAGATCAGAGGGGTTACTTCTTAATTTTCTTTGCAGCTTAACAATAAATTACCTGCTTGCATTTAATATACTGTAAATATTCTCTGTTTAGTATGTTTCCTGGTGGCCATATGTGTTTCCTAGCGGTAAATGGAGTTGTTCAGTATGTCCTAAGGTGGTAACATTTGTATGATTGTGGAATGCTCTGGAAGCTTCCCCAGTGTTGCATTATCTGAATAAGGGCTTTCTGATTAGCTGACTCTTATCTGAAAATTTGAATGGAACACTCCTTATCTATGGGAATAAAGCCACACCTTTTTTTTTCTCTTAGTTTTTGTTTTGCGCATGAAAGAGTATGGGGAGAAGGGATGACTGGAAGAATTGGATCAGCCATGATTGAATGGCGGAGGAGACTGGATGGGCTGAAAGGCCTACTTCTGCTCCTATATCTTATGGTCTTAAATGATTATGAAGTAACAGTATTGTGCCTTGTTCCTGTTATCTGAAAGAACCTTAGACTAAAAACAATTTGGTGTAGTCAGCGAGAATGGTTGTGAAGATTTATGGATTTGGAAGAATCACAAATTGGAAATTTTCAGCACTGAAGCTAAGCAGAATGTAAGAGTTTCCTCTCAAATTTTAAATTGCCTTATGGTAAACATAGTTCTGAATTCAATACATCATCGGATGGGGTTGGGAATTTAAGAAAGATTAAAAATGTTGCTACAGCTTTAGAAAGAATAACCAATGACACTGCTAACACCTTGCGAAAAGCAGCAACAGAAATGGTCACCATGTGTAAGATGGCTCTTCAGAATCATATTTCCTTGGATCTTCTCTTGCGAGTTAAGAGGGAACATGTGAAGTTATAGACAAGGAGTGTTGTACTTACGTACCTGATGAGTCTGAAGAAATGGATTTGGCTGATCATATTCATAAAGAGACACCTAAAATACATCAATCTAATAAATGAATGCAATCAAAGAAATATCATCTAAGTCTCAGAAGCTGGGGTCACTCAATATTATGAGTCATATTTTTCATATTTAATTTTATGAATAATTTGAAGAATATATACCCTTTGATGTTTCCTAACTTAGGTAGTTTTTGACTATTTTATACTTAACATAGATAGCACAAGTTTTCTACCTCTGAATTTTAAGATGTAATGATTCCAAATGTGTAATTTAGAATCAAAGGGGGGATGATTGTATTAGACTATTTAATATTTAAATTAGACTGTTTAAATTGCAGTACTCCAGGAGAGATGACACCAAAGGTGGTGTGTCATGGTGTTCATGCTAATGTCAGTACTGCTCTCCAGTGTTTGCTCAGTGGAAGACAAGCTGGATTACATTCATTGATAAACTGATGCAGGCTTTTGTTTTGCCAGAAACATCCATTGTCTCAGGGACTGGGGCTACATTATATTTTTGTTGTGTGACTGCATGTTTACTGCTTTCTTATGTGTGCTATATATACCTTGTACTGTGTATGACTGTTGGTACTGTGTTTCACACCTTGGCCCCAGAGGAATATTGTTAAGTTTGGCTGTATTCATGGGTATTCATTTATGATTGAATGACAATAAAATCTGAATTGAATTTGACTAAATTGTTATTTTCTTTGTAGGTTAACAATTGTACTGTTTCAGTACTTATATATTTGTGTGCTGTAGCACTTACTTTTTATTTGTAGCTATGTTGTAAATAACACTATTCTTTGGATTTCATTGGCTTTGTATCTGTACTTGGCACAATGACAATAAAGTTTAATCTAATCTAATCTAATTACCTGCTTGTATTTAATATAACTACTTACAAAATGCACATATAACTGCTTAGTATGTTTCTAGTGGCCACAGTATGTATATGCACTTGTTCAGAGTGTCCCCAGTGGTTACATTTGTATGATTCTGGAAAATACTGGAAGCTTCTCTGGTGTTGCATTATTTGAAAAGGGACTATCTGATTAGCTAACTCTTATCTTCAAATTGGAATGCAATGTGCCTTATCTATGGAGATGACTACATGGCAACAGCACCTTTTTTCCTCTTTCTTTTTTCTTCTCTCTGCCTTCTGCCACTAGATTCTACTTCTGTTACTGTCAATCTTTCCAGTTTTCATTGTTCTATTAATACTTAATAAAATGATTGTGAAGCAACAAGTTTTGTGCCTCTTTCCTGGGTTGTTGGATTATTGGGCCTCTTCTGGGGGAGGAACGACCTGTACAAAAAGGATGGGCTACACCTCAAGCCAAAGGGGTCCAATATCCTAGCAGGCAGGTTTAATAGAGCTGTTAGGGAGGGTTTAAACTAATTTTGCAGGGGGATGGGAACCGGAGTAATAGGGCTGAGGAAAGGGAAAATAGAAATAAATCAAAGATAGCGTGCAACAGGGATGATAGAAAGGACAGTCAGGAGATGAGCCATAATTACAGTCAATGGGATGAGTTACAGGGCAACAGAGATGTGGTATATTTAAAACAGAAAGCAACAAATACTGGACTGAAAGTGTTATATTTGAATGCATGCAGCATAAGAAATAAAATGGACGATCTTGAAATTCGGCTACGGATTGGCAAGTATAACGTTGTAGCCATCTATGAAAGTTGTCTAAAGGATGGCTGCCATTGGGAACTGAGTGTCCAAGGATATACGGTGTATCGGAAAGATAGGCTAGTAGGCAGAGGGGTTGGTGTGGCTCTGTGTATAAGAAATAATATTAAATCATTTGTAAGGGATGACATAGAATCAGAAGGTATAGAGTCTCTATGGGTTGAGTTAAGAAATGGCAAGAGTAAAAGGACCCTAATGGCGGTTGTATACAGGCCTCCAAACAGCAGCCGAGATGTGGATTACAAATTACAGCAGGAGATAGAAAAGGCATGGCAGAAGGACAATGTCGTTGGGGATTTTAACATGAAGGTGGATTGTGAAAACCAGGCCAATACCGGACCTCAGGAGAGAGAATTCATAGAATGTCTAAGGGATGGCTTTTTACAATAGCTTGCTGTTGAGCCCACCAAGGGATCGGCTGTGCTGGATTAGGTGTTGTGCAATGATTCGGAGGTGATAAGAGAGCTTAAGGTTAAGGAACCCTTAGGGAACAGTGATCACAATATGATCGAGTTCACTTTGAAATTTGAGAGGAGAAACTAAATTCCAATGTGTCGGTATTTCAATGGAATAAAGGAAATTGCAATGGCATGAGAGGGGAACTGGCCAAAGTAAACTGGAAAGGGATAGTAGCATGAAGGACAGCAGAGCAGCAACATTTGGAATTTCTGAGAATAATGAGGTAAGTGCAAGACAGGTATATTCCAAATAAGTAGAAATTTTCGAATGGAAGAAGGACACTAGTGAGGCTGACAAGTGAATCAAAGCCAAAGTAAAAGCAAAAGAGAGGGCATACAAGGAAGCCAAAGCAACTGGGAAGATAGAGGATTGCGAAGCTTTTAAAAACTTGCAGAAGGAAACTAAGAAAGTCATTAGGAAGGAAAAGACAGATTATGAAAGGAAGCTGGTGACTAATATCCAAGAAGATATTTGTAGTAAGCA
Organism: Mobula hypostoma; assembly: GCF_963921235.1. Lineage (NCBI taxonomy): Eukaryota > Metazoa > Chordata > Chondrichthyes > Myliobatiformes > Myliobatidae > Mobula > Mobula hypostoma. The sequence continues at coordinate 62,016,532 of NC_086103.1, read as the reverse complement.
CAAGGTTGTGATTGTGGGAGATTTTTTCCACACATAGACTGGGAAGCCCATTCTGTAAAAGGGCTAGATGGTTTGGAGTTTGTCAAATGTGTGCAAGATAGTTTTTTGCAGCAATACATAGAGGTACCAACTAGAGAAGGGGCAGTATTGGATCTCCTGTTAGGGAATGAGATAGGGCAGGTGACGGAGGTATGTGTTGGGGAGCACTTCAAGTCCAGTGATCACAATACCAATAGTTTCAATATAATTATGGAGAAGGATAGAACTGGACCCAGGGTTGAGATTTTTGATTGGAGAAAGGCTAACTTTGAAGAGATGCGAAAGGATTTAGAAGGAGTGGATTGGGACAATTTGTTTTATGGGAAGGATGTAATAGAGAAATGGAGGTCATTTAAAGGTGAAATTTTGAGGGTACAGGATCTTTATGTTCCTGTTAGGTTGAAAGGAAAGGTTAAAAATTTGAGAGAGCCATGGTTTTCAAGGGATATAGAAAACTTGGTTCAGAAAAAGGGAGGGATTTACAATAAATATAGGCAGCTTGGAGTTAATGAGGTGCTCGAGGAATATAAAGAATGTAAAAAGAATCTTAAGAAAGAAATTAGAAAAGCTAAAAGATACAAGGCAGCTTTAGCAAGTAAGGTGAAAATACATCCAAAGGGTATCTACAGTTATATAAATAGCAAGGATAGTGAGGGATAAAATTGGTCCCTTACAGAATCAGAGTGGACAGCTATGTGCAGAGCCAAAAGAGATGGGGGAGATTTTGAACAATTTCTTTTCTTCAGTATTCGCTAAGGAGAAGGATATTGAATTGTGTAGGGTAAAGGAAACAAGAAGGGTAGTCATGAAAAGCATGATGATTAAAGAAGAGGAAGTACTCGCGCTTTTAAGGAATATAAAATTGGATAAGTCTCCAGGTCCGGACAAGATATTCCCTAGGACCTTGAGGGAAGTTAGTGTGGAAATAGCAGGGGCTCTGACAGAAATATTTCAAATGTCATTACAAATGGGGATGTTACCGGAGGATTGGCATATTGCTCATGTGGTTCCATTGTTTAAAAAAGGGTTCTAAGAATAAACCTAACAATTATCGGCCTGTGAGTTTGACGTCAGTGGTGGGTAAATTGATGGAAAGTATTCTTACAGATGGTATATATAATTATCTGGATAGACAGGGTCTGATTAGGAACAGTCAACATGGATTTGTGCGTGGAAGGTCATGTTTGACAAATCTTATTGAATTTTTTGATGAGGTTACTAGGAAAGTTGACGAAGGCAAAGCGGTGGATGTTGTCTATATGGACTTCAGTAAGGCCTTTAACAAGGTTCCACACGGAAGGTCAGTTAGGAAGGTTCAATTGTTAGGCATTAATATCGAAGTAGTAAAATGGATTCAGCAGTGGCTGGATGGGAGATGCCAGAGAGTAGTGGTGGATAACTGTGTGTCAGATTGGAGGATGGTATGTAGCGGTGTGCCTCAGGGATCTGTACTGGGTCTAATGATGTTTGTCATATATATTAATGATCTGGATGATGGGTGGTAAATTGGATTAGTAAGTACGCAGATGATACTAAGATAGGTGGCGTTGTGGATAATGAAGTAGGATTTCAAAGCTTGCAGAGAGATTTAGGCCAGTTAGAAGAGTGGGCTGAAAGATGGCAGATGTGTAAGCTGAAAAATGTGAGGTGCTACATTTTGGTAGGACTAATCAAAATAGGACATACATGGTGAATGGCAGGCCATTGAAGAATGCTGTAGAACAGAGGGATCTAGGAATAATGGTGCATAGTTCCTTGAAGGAGGAATCTCATGTGGATAGGGTGGTGAAGAAAGCTTTTAGTATGCTGGTCTTTATTAATCAGAGCATTGAGTATAGGAGTTGGGTTGTAATGTTGAAATTGTATAAGGCATTGGTAAGGCCAAATTTGGAGTATTGTGTACAGTTCTCGTCACTGAATTATAGGAAAGATGTCAATAAAATTGAGAAAGTAGAGAGGAGGTTTACTAAAATGTTGCCTAGGTTTCATCTCCTGAGTTACAGAGAAAGGTTGAACAAGTTAGGTCTTTACTCTTTGGAGCATAGCAGGTTGAGAGGGGACTTGATAGGGGTGTTTAAAATTATGAGGGGGATTGATAGAGTTGACGTGGATAGGCTTTTTTCCATTGAGAGTGGGAGAGATTCAAACAAGAGGACATGAGTTGAGAGTTAAAGAGCAAAAATTTAGCGGTAACATGAGGGGGAACTTCTATACTTAGAGAGTGGTGGCTGTTTGGAACGAGCTTCCAGCAGAAGTGGTTGAGGCAGGTTCAATGTTGTCATTTAAAGTTAAATTGGATAGATATATGGACAAGAAGGGAATGGAAGGTTATGGACCAGGTGCAGGTCGGTGGGACTAGGTGAGAGTAGGAGTTCGGCACGGACTAGAAGGGCCGAGATGGCCTGTTTCCGTGCTGTAATTGTTATATGGTTATATAGTTATAAGATACTAAAAGCCTTTTTAAGTATACAGGTATATAGGGTAAAAGAGAGCCAAGGGTAGATATAGGACGAACATAAAATGATGCTAGAGATATTGTAATGAGAGATGCTGAGATGGCAGAGGAACTGAATGCATATTTTGCATCAGTCTTCTCAGTGGAAGACATCTGCAGTATACCGGACATTCAAGAGTCTCAGGTAGGTGAGGTATGTGCAGAGAAAATTACGACCAAGAAGGTGCTCAGGAAGCTAAATGGTCTGAGGGTGGATAAATCTCCTGGACCTGATGGAATGCACCCTCGGGTTCTGAAGGAAGTAGCTGGAGAGATTGCAGAGGCATTAACGATGATCCTTCAAGAATCGATAGATTCTGGCATTGTATCAGATGACTGGAAAATTGCAAATGTTACTCCACTATTTAAGAAGGGTGGGAGGCAGCAGAAAGGAAACTATAGACCTGTTAACCTGACATCAGAGGTTGGGAAGTTGTTGGAATGCATTGTTAGGGATGAGATTACGGAGTACCTGTTGGCAAATGACAAGATAGGCCAAAGCCAGCATGGTTTCCTGAAAGGAAAATCCTGCTTGATTAACCTACTGCAATTTTTTGAGGAAATTCCAAGCAGGGTAGATAAATGAGATGCAGCAGATGTGGTGTACTTGAATTTTCAGAAGGCCTTTGACAAGATGCTGTACATGAGGCTGCTTAGCAAGATAAGATCACATGGAATTACAGGGGGGTTACTAGCATCGGTGGAGCATTGGCTGATTGGCAGAAAACAGGGAGTGGGAATAAAGGGATCGTATTCTGGCTGGCTTCCGGTTACCTATGGAATTCCACAGGGATCAGTGTTGGGACCACTGCTTTTTACGATGTATGTCAATGATTTGGACTATGGGATTAATGGATTCGTGGCAATCTCGATGATACAAAGACAGGTGGAGGAGCAGGTAGTGTTGAAGAAACAGAGAGCCTGCAGAGAGAGCTAGATAGTTTAGGGGAATGGGCAAAGAAGTGGCAAATGAAATACAATGTTGGAAAGTATATGGTTATGCACTTTGGTGGAAGAAATAAACAGGCAGACTATTATATAGATGGGGAGAAAACTCAAAATGCAGAGATGCAAAGCCACTTGGGAGTCATTGTGCAAGATCCCCTAAAGGTTAACATCCAGGTTGATTCGGTGGTGAAGAAGGCGAATACAATGTTGGCATTCATTTCTAGAGGTTTAGAATATAAGAGCAGGGATGTGATGCTGAGGCTCTATAAGGCACTCGTGAAACCAGACTTGGAGTATTGTGTGCAGTTTTGGGCTCCTTATTTTAGAAATGATATAGTGACATTGGAGAGGGTTCAGAGAAGATTTATGAGAATGATTCCAGGAATGAAAGGGTTACCATATGAGGAATGTCTGGCAGCTCTTGGGCTGTATTCCCTGGAGTTCAGGAGAATGAAGGGGTATCTCATAGAAAAATTCTGAATGTTAAAAGGCCTGAACTGATCAGATCTGGCAAAGTTATTTCCCATGGTAGGGGAGTCTAAGATAACAAGGGCACGACTTCAGGATTGAAGGACGACCATTTAGAACAGAGATGTGGAGAAATTGCTTTAGTCAAAGGGTGGTAAATCTGTGGAACTTGTTGCCACGAGCGGTTGTGGAGACCAAGTCATTGGGTGCATTTAAGGCAGAGATAGATAGTTTCTTGATTAGCCAAGGCATCAAAGGATATGGGGAGAAGGCAGGGGAGTGAGGATGACTGGAAAAATTGGATCAGCCCATGATTTAATGGCAGAGCACACTTGATGGAGCGCATGGCCTATTTCTGCTCCTATATCTTATGGTCTTATATCCGAAAGAACCTTAGATTAAAAACATCAAATTCCAACAATCGGCACAGAAAACACGACAGGAAAATGGATGCAGATGTTGTTTTCTCTTAGATCATCATGGTAATTCACACATTATCTATATAACTATGTGCATAAATGATAAGTTTCCACTAAAAATAAAAAACTAATTACTGAAGGTTCTGAGAGATTTGAAATAAAGTTTGAAAACATGGAAATATGCTGCACAAAGCTTGTGTAGAGAGAACCAGAACTAAAGGTGCAGTTTCAGAGAAAGGATAAAGGGGACATGAAAGTTCTGGGCCAAGAACTTCAAAGTTCAAAGTGCATTTATGATCAAAGAATGTTAGTTCAAGAGGCAGCTGCGAAGCAAGGAACCTGAAAGAACCCAATTAAAAAAAATAAGATCAACCCCCAGTGTCCACAGATAAAGAGAAAAAATTCAAAACAAAACATACAAACAACAGAAGTGAGCAACCAATAACAGCATTCCATACTAAACTGAGTCCTTAGATCTGCATCCCTGCAGCAGCTCAGAGTAGGCCTGATGACTCAGTATATTAGTGGGGCAAATCACTGCTAAGTTCACAGACACAAAGCATAGCAGCCAAGGGCAGTCTCACACCTTTAGCGTCGTGGAGACAGGAGCCCCCAGACTATCTGAGACAGTGTTTAAATTGTTTGAAACTCAGACTAGGAACTGCACCTTGGCATGGCAAACTGCTCCGAGCCTATGTCACACTACGCAGCGATTCGCAGCGGACCTAGATTTCGCCGTCGGAGCTGTTCTCGACCTCTCCAAATCGGCTCAGTGCTTAGTGTAATTCAACCTTGCCCGACTCTTGACAACTTGCCTTTCCAGTCTATCTGGGCTGGCTTTTAAATGGTCCAAACAGCAGATTGTACCTCACATTAGGATCCGAGCCTCACCATGGCGTATCACTCCCGGCCTAGAACACGTCACCCAGCGATTCGCTTTGGACCTGAATTTTGGTGCAGAAGAAGCTGTTCTCAACCTTTCCAAATTGGCTCAGTGCTTAGAGCGATCCATCCTCACACCCAGGTTAGTTGGACAGGCATCGGAACTCCTGTCATGTTTTCTCCCCTCTGAATCGTCCATGCCAAACTACATGGCTCCAAGTCCAAGAACATCGATTTTGCAGCGCACCAGCAGGGCACATCTCTTGAGTTTGCTTTGCCCTCATTCGCTTCTTCATTGCCTGCAATGATAGTTTACCCTAACTAATTTCAAAAAAAGTGTTATTAATAATGTTTTTAATCGAAGTCCCTTGGTTTCGAACCACCAGTAAGCTGTCACACATCATTGGTAGCGCCATCTTAATCAGGACTACATTGCCCATAAGTGTCAAGTCAGAAATCAAAGAGACTGAACACTGATCCCACCCAAGAATTAACACTGGCATTCATCCTCCATCCCCAAGAAGTGGAGTAGAAACAGGTCAGAATCAGGTTAAATATCACCGACATTAAAACAGAAATAATAAAGAAAGTGAGGTAGTGTTCATGGGTACAATGTCCATTTAGGAATTGGATGGCAGAGGAGAAAATGCTATTCCTAAATCACTGAATGTGCACCTTCAGGCTTCTGTACCTTCTTCCTGATGATACCAATGAAAAGAGGGCATGTCCTGGGTGATAGGGGCCCTTGATAATGGACATCACCTTTCTGAGGCACCGGCCCTTGAAGATATCTTAAATACTACGAAGGCTAGTATCCATGATGGAGCTAATTTTGCAACTTCCTGCAGCTTCTTTTGATCCTATGCAGTAGCTCCTCTCCCCACCCCACACCAGACAGTGATGCAGCCTGTCAGAATATTCTCCTCGATACATCTGTAGAAGTTTTCCATGATCTTCTGTAGAAGTCATCATCCATCCCAGAAGACTGCCTCATAGGGCCTGTGAAAAAAAAAAATCACATCCCTAATTTTCAAACTTACATTCTCCAGAACAACCTACTGTAAACTTTGAAATAGTACATAAGTATATTTTATCATTCTAGACTACACGGTGAAAAAGACAGATTCGCGTTTTTTGTAATAACTGCTTTGTGTTTGAACAAAACAGACTTGGTATCCTCACTTGGTAGGGGGGAGGTCAGTGGTGATAAAAGAGCAGTAGAGGTGTTGCAGGAAGAATACAAAGTTATTGAGTGATATTCTGAGTAACTGCATCACTTTGTTCATTATCAAGGCTAGCCTGCCTCTTTTATTCATTTTGGCGAACTGTTTGGTGAAAAGAGAAGCCCCTTGAATTACTTAATTTCCAGCCTTTGGTCACTTTGCAACAACATCACTGCAATGACTATTAAATAATACATGTTTAATTATACTTCAAGTATTAATTCACAAGCTGTATTACAAATGCTATATACAGATAAAACACCTTCAAATTTCATCAACCTACATTTTTTACCATACATACTCTATTCACTCCCAACACAACCTGTCATCATTTGCTGTACTACCATTTAGTCACCATTATCCACACCTCAGTTAAAAACTTCATTTACCAAAGAGGATACAAACTTATTATCTAAGTATCGTACATACAGTTTGTCTCCACATACTACCCTGAGATTCATTTTCTTCTGGGCATTAACAGTAAATACAAAGAAACACAATAGAATCAATGAAATACCACACATGACAAAGACTACCAAATAACCAATGTGCAGAAGACAACAAACTGTGTAAATAAAAAAAAAGAAAAATAAATAAATAAATCTATGATAAATACCAAGAACACAAGCTATGAAGTCCTTAAAAGTGAGTCCATAGGTTGTGGAAACAGTTCAGTATTGGGGTGAGTGAACTTATCCCCTCTTTCAAGAGCCTGATGGTTGAGAGGTAGTAACAGTTCCTGAACCTGATGGTGTGGGACTTGAGGCTCTTATATGTCCTGATGGCAGCAGCAAGAGAGCATTGCCTGGATGGTGGGGCCCTCCCTGGTGATGGATGCTGCTTTCCTGCAACTACACTCCTTGCAAATGTGCTCAGTGGTGGGGAGGGATTTACTTGTGATGGACTGACTGTATCCATTATTTTTTGTAGGTTTTTTTCCCCCTATTACACACTTCACATGAACTGCACTCACTGTGCTTTTATCTGAGACATCAGATATAGTGTTAAATGTGCCACCACTTTCAAGTCACCTGACTTCAATTAATCAGTCCCACCTGGTTTCTGAATCACTGGGAAACTGAAGACTGCTTGTTTACCAGCAGACTGCAGATTAAAACTACAAGAATAACGAAAGCAGCTGAAAATCTAAACAAGCACATGTTTAAAGTGAAAATATTATTTATTCTTTAACTCTCCAAACTCCACAGGACTCAGAAAACACAGTGCTAAAAAGATGCCATGCTCTTTGCTGGCACCATAGTTTTATATTTAAGCTGTTCTGAATACCTGCCTCTAGGGATATCAGAAGATTTGTGGTCTGTGCTCCAGGGATCAATATGCTATTGCTTAGTTGATGGAATTTGTCCTGATTTCTTGTGTAATGGAGTCTTCTATTTCCCCCCACCCCAGTCCCCCAGCCCCCCAGCCCCCCAACCCCCCAAATCCACTCCACAACACCTTGCCTGCCTGTGCTGTCCATTATTAGTTTTCATCCACCTGTCAGGATATTGCGAAATCCAGCCATTCAAAGAAATATCTCCTTATCCACCAGGGTGTCACAAATGTCCCTCCCACTCATTTAATGCTGCACAAACACTTCTTAGCCAATTCATCATTTAGCACAGTAATTTCAATCCAGCTGAAGCTTGGATACCAGATGGAACTCACAAGAAGTTACACACATTTGGTGAAAGATTTAATGTAGGATATACAGTGTCTGGTTTCGATCTTCCACATGGTGAATTGTACCCTCATAAACCATGGCAGATGATAACCAAGGCCCTTGCACTTAATCATCTGTTAGGGTCAGGGATATCTGATGCACTGAAGAAAAGAAAAATCTGTTCACAATGGAACTTCGGTCATGACAAATAGTCTATGAATCATTGATAGGACCATGATGCTACAGAAATATTCTGGTATTACTTTCTTCAACCACTGACATAATATGAGACTTTAATTTCAAATGCATAACTTTCAATGCTGTTCTCCAGAGACGACAGCTGTAAAAAAGAATAGTGGACTTGGATGAAAGGGAAGTAAATAGGACTGATATAAGGTCAGTTGTGATTTAATAGGAAAACTGGAAGACCTGAAATAGATAATAACCTCATTCCTGTTCTTACATTTATGATAAATATAAGACAATAATCTTGAATCACCTTGCTAATAAACCACAAGCTAGATTAAAATAAGTAACATATGGGAGACAAGAAATACAAAAGTAAATAATTCCTTTAAATGCTGGAACAGGTACAAGTTGTCAACTTGGGAAATTCCATATGTGTTAAATAAATTCTATCTGAATAACAACCTCATAGTCTTATAATCCACATGATTGAACAAATTAACTAAAACAGAGATAGACTTTAATAGTGACTGTGAATTACTGGATTGCCATAAAAATATATTTGGTTTATTAACATCCTTCAGGGGGTGAAATTTATCATCCTTATTTGGCATATGTGTACCGTCAGATCTTCAGTGACCTAACTAATTCCTGAAATGCCAAGAAAACTGTTGTGAAACAATCACAGCCATGGAAATATATTAACAGTCTATGTTTGAAGCCTTCCCTGGTCATACTCTCCAACTTTTCCTCCAGTACCTTGATGACTGCTTTGGTATTGCTTCATGCACCCATGCTGGGCTCGTCAACTTCAACAATTTTGCCTCTAACTTCCTCCCTGCCCGTAAATTCACTTGGGCCATCTCCGATACCTCCCTCCCCTTTTCTTGATTTCTGTGGCATTTATAGCCATCAGGACAGAGAGGTCAGAGCAAGTGCATTCCACCTGGAGAGGAATGATGCGGCATCCGAGCTGAAGTTGGTGCTGCCACTCCCAGTGTTTGCTTGGCAGAAGACAAGCTCTATTGTGGTTGACTGCAGATTTCTGCGACATTGATGGCTCAAGTCTGGACGTTTCTATTGCATGGCTATATCTTACTGATACCTTTATGTGCTTGCTGTCTTCTACCTGCTATGTGTGCTTTGTACTGTAAATGACTGTTGGTACTGTGTTTTGCACCTTGGTCTGGAGTAATACTATCTTGTCTGGCTGCTTCATGGTTTTCATGTATGGTTGAATGAAATTAATCTTAAATTGAATTGCTCTCTCTGACTTCATCTCTACATTCAAACTGTCAACTGACATCTTTTATAAACCTACTGATTCCCATAGATATTCCCACTATAATTCTTCCCATCCCATCCTCCACATCCAACAGATTATCCTCCACAATCTCCGCCATCTCCAAAGGGACCGCACCACTAAACATATCTTTACCTCCCCCCACTCTTTGCTTTCCACAGGGATCACTCCCTCTGCAATTCCCTTGTCCACTTGTCCCTCCCCACTTATCTCCCTCCAGGCACATATCCATGCAAGCAGCCTAAGTGCTACACCTACCTATACACCTCCTCCCTCACTTCCATTCAGGGCCCCAAACTATCCTTTCAGGTGAGGCAACACTTTACCTGTGAATCTGCTGGGATCGTCTCTTGTGTCCGGTGCTCCTGATGTGGCCTCCTCCGCATTGGTAAGACCTGTCCTAAATTGGGGGATCACTTTGTTGAACACCTCTACACCACCCGCCACAAGGGACTCTCGGTGGCCAAAAATTTTAATTCCCATTCTGCCATGTTGATCCCTGCCCTTCTCTTGTGCCAAGATGAGGCCATTCTGACAGTCAAGGAGCAACACTTTGTATTCTGTCTGGGTATTCTCCAACCTGATGGCGGGAATCCTCGATTTCTCCATCCAGTGAACAAAAACTCCCCCATCCCCACCTCTGACCTTTTACTTCTTCTTGCCTGCATATTTCTTCCCCCGGGTCCTCCCCTTAATCCCTTCCTCCTATTGTCCACTCTCCTCTCATATCAGATTCTTTCTTCTCCAGCCCTTGACCTTTCCCACCCACCTGGCTTCATTGCCACGGATAACTGTGGAAGCTAGGTCATTGGGTATATTTAAAAGTTCTTGATTAGTAAAGACGTCAAAGATTAGATGGAGAAGGCAGGAAGATCGGGTTGAGAGGGATAATGTATCAGCCATTATGGGTGGTCTCATGATCTATATCCCCTGCTTGCCATTAATATTCACATTCCAAAAATGAACATCGTCACCACCAAACCTGACACTGTCATGACTCCAACAATGTCTTTTTTCAGCAGTGTTAAAATTCTGGAATGCTATTGTGAGAGTGCCATTGTTTCAAAGATTGTAGTGGCTTTAGGATATACACAAATATCACCTTTTCAGAGCCGGAAGAAGAAATAGAAAATAGCATGAGATGATCACTTTCAGACAAGATAGGGCAAGAAAAAGTACTAACAGAAAGGCAAAGAGACAAAATGCACACAAATGACATCAATTTATTTCAGCTTGAAACAAAATACAATGTTGCTCCAAATAAAAGAGACTCAGAAAAAGAATTAAATTTTTCATTGAATTTTTCATACCAAAAACCCTGATATTGTGTTATAATTTAAACTGTAAAGCTAAAACCTAACCTGAGCTGACGATCTTTTGAATTAAAGTCAGATGAATAAAGATGAAATCTTTATGGCAAATGAACTGTTATCAAAGTGAAAACAGGAAAAAACATGCAGCCTATGCAAGATAAAGTAGAAGACGAGATACATATCATATTATATGTCGGAATGGAGATGTATAATATTTTGTAACACAGAAGCATAGAATAATCACAGAGTGTATTTAAGAATTACTATTCTTTTTCATATATTTAAAGAAAGTCTAGGAAGTAACACTGAGCTTAAAAACAAGACAGTGCATTGTATATTATAGGAAAGTACAAGTTTTGATTTACCAGTTCCAGCGGGTTACAGATTTTTGGAGTAAAAACATAGATATTGATTAATCTCAATGGGATATCTTGATAATTATGGGGAAGCTGAATAGGGTACACTTATCTGGCCACTCGTTTCTGCTTCATAATAGCTAGCCAACAAGCTATTGTTGTCAGTCTTTCTTTTGGCTGGCAGCAGTAGGAAGGCTGTATTGAAGAATGAGGCTAATTTATCTCTTAAAAATTTAAATTGTACTATTTCCTAATGTTCAGCACAATAATCTATTGAAATAAACATTTCAGAATGTGGCTCTGCTTGACACAAGTACATAATAAAGGACTACTTTTAATTAGATGAGTAACATGTTATTCACAAATTGAATGTCAGTAATTTGAACCGAATAATAAAATGGGGTAGATTTTCATGGGCATTAAGTACCATCTGTACTTGCCAGAGAAAGATTATTCCGGTAAGGAAATTTATATGTCATTAACTGAGCACGCCAGTAAAAGAAACTAAAATGATTTTGATTTCCCATATGCAAATGTTTTGCCATGCTTTTTCTTCACCATTTGCTCTACGGAAAGCTCAAAAAGCACTGATCGCATTAAGGCTCCAACAGCATCACTAACTTCGCAGTCTGAAGCAACTTCTGTAGTCGTTTCCATAAGTCAGTGATAAATCCACCAAGCCACTTCCAAGCAAGAGACAATTAAAAAAACCTGAAAACCATGCACAACTTAGAATTTTCAGCAGTGCATGTGGTCATTATTATTTGCATCAAATATAGCAGCCTGCTCAGACCTCTCAAATAGTCTTTAAGTATTTCTCCAAGATTCTCCATCCCCATTTCAAGAATACAACAAAAAAAAACCGATTTATTTTTCTGCTCTTTGTACTGTCAGCAGCAAACTTATCTCAGTGGTAAACCTCAGAGTATAAACCCAGAGTTGAAGGAATCTATTTCTTTTTAACTGTGAGAGCAAATCAGGAAAACAGATTTTCCCATTTATATATTCAGATAAGATCCAAGCATGAAACATACTTAGATTTATATTACTCACTGGCCTGTCGTGTGGAATAAATTGAGAGACCTTAGACAGGTTTAAGTTTCTTGTTCAATTTTGCTTTATATATAAAATTGATTTTTGAAAGGAAATTACCACTGGTGTCAGTGGGGGTGGTGTGGGAGCTGATGTACTGTAATTTGAATTAGGTGTATAGATCCCTTTATATTTCATTGTTTTGCAGTTTCTTTCTCACTCACTCACCACTCTTCTCAATTATTCTGCTAATTTAAAGCTGAATTCCATTTATTAATGAATTTAACTGTTTCACACAAAAAATTCTCACTGAACTTTTACAATAAATCTCATTTATTTGCAAAAAAAAAGAGAAGACAACAAACAAACCAACATCTGCTTAAAAGCAATGACAATGACTTTACACTGTTGTTATGTCAATGAAATAAATTTTCTGCCCTGCGGTAATCTGGAGAGATAGTTAATCAAGATTTTCCTTACTAAGGCCTTCTGAGCTAAGTCATTTAATTATCTTCTGAAGTGATAATGCTTAAGTTTTGTATAAAATGGGTAAAACCTATTTAAGTGCCATCAAAATGTTGTTCAGCATTTTCTGGCTGAAAATCATGTCTAAAGGTGCAAAGATTGGGGATGGTGTGGGGTATGAGGAGTGGTACCAGATAAGAAAGAATAAACACTTGACTAAATGACTGTGATAAATCCAAAATCCACCATAACTTTGAGCAATCATTCTCTGATACTTCACAGAAATAGCTGTTGCAAAGTCAGTCAACGCACCCAGCTGAACAAATTATCAATGCATGATAGAAATCATGGGGGAAATGCTGTAACTTCAGAGATTCAGACCTTTAGCACCTCTTCAAGAAAACTGGCTTTAGGATATACATATGAATGGACATCTTTGGCAGTACAGTTGCCAGAAATGTTGCTTATGCAAACTTTAGGGAATGTTGGAGAAAATTTCATTGCTTCCACTTACAAGACTCTAAACATACTCTGCAAAATTTTTAAAAAGATTATTCTGCCCTTTCATTCTTGGCTACTATGAGAATCAATATACTCTGAAAGAATGACATGCAACCATCTATTATCACTACACTCTAAAAACGGTCTAGTTTAGCACTCATTCAGACATTACCCATCTTCATTATTACAGGCTGATTGATGTCCAGTACATCTATGACATTCAACATATTACCTTGCACAATTTTTATGCTAAGGGACTGGAGTCCTTTCCTTTTGGGATACTCACTGGAGTCTTCTATAGATTCTTGTAAAGAAATGTGGGTGCTGCACACTAAATATATTGCAATCTTTGAAACCTTTCAGCAACCTACAGCAGTCACTGATGTCATTCTGCTGAGTCTTTCAGGTCATTCACCTCATGTTTATTTGCCTGTACTATGGTCTTGTTGATATTTCACTGATTGTAGCCTAAAATGATCCACTTTGAGAAAAGACTAAGTCCTTACCACTGAAAAAAGTGTAGGAGTCAGCCATCTGTTTGCTATCTGCATTTTAGTCCGTGTTGCGTGTTTATTACGGCAACTAGTCACATGGGTGGGGGGCGTGATAAAAGCAAATGAAATAAGTTATGTTTTGTTCTGGGCAATTTTAGAGGAGGGGACTGACGGATATCATATCTTTTGCTGACAGCTTAATTACATCACTTCAAGATTGCATGTTTTGCTAGTTACTAATAAAAAAAACATTTCTTCAACTTTGTGGAACATTATTATTGGATTGATCAGAGGGCACGTCACCCATGGGGTCACCAGCAGTGGCTTTGCTTTGTTCGCATTGCCACTACGCAGTGAATGGAAAAGCTGCAGGGCTTCAATCCCTTGTGTCGGTTAGGGCACACTCATATCTCCTGGTTCGACACACTGATGACACTTGTTGTCCCTGGGGAGACTTACATTTCCTTTACTATCTCACAAAACGTTGCCTGTTCTATCTTCTAGACATGAATCAGACTTCCCACGTACTATATCGGCATTCTGGATCCCACAAGACTGCCATACTAGTTTAAGTCCTCCTGAGTAGCAGCAACAAACTCCGTTCAAGGTTATTGATTCTGTTCTGTTCAGGTGCATTATCCCCTTCTTGTATAAGTTTACCTCTGCTCCAGAAGAGATCTCAATGTTCCAAAAACCTAACGCCATCTCTGGTCCTATCTCTCTACTTCGTAACCCTCTTACACACAGCACTGGGAGGCTGTTGATACTACAATCCTGCTTTTCTGCTTTCTACCTAACTCCCTCAATTCTCTTTGCAGGACCCCATCTCTCTTCTCACCTGTGTTGATATACCAGGAAGGACTATGACTTATTGCCACCCTTTCCCCCTTACAGTATACTTTGTACCTGTCCTGATACATCCATGATCCTAGCACCTTGGAGATACCATACCATTCTGGAATCTCATTATCAACCACAGAAATGCTTGTCTGTTCCCCCTACTATCAAATCTCCTATCACTACTACTTGTTTACACTCTGTCCCACTCTGCTATACAACAGAGCTAATTGTGGTGCTGGCAATGTGTCTGAAATGCCATCCTTCCTCCATGAATATCCAAAGCACATCTGTTGCAGAGGTGAATAACCATAGGAGACTTCTGTACAGCCTGGCTGACCTTTGTGATGGTAAACTATCTACTCCGATATTACAGATTCTTCATAATTCCCTTGGTAATTTCCTATAGTATACATGCTGTTAGTGTCTTCTATGAGGTTGAACATGAGGTGACATCTGAATAACCAGAGGGAATTTTTGAGCTATTCTTGTTGGATAAATTAAGTTGAAGAGAACAGTTGTTTTATTCATAATTATGTTATGAGCTCCATGAGTATGGTGCACAGACTATTCTCAAGGGAAAGGAAGGGACTCCTTGAATGTCATTAGCACAGTGAATCAGAATCGGATTTAAAATCACCAGTATGTTGTGAAATTTGTTAACTTTGTGGCAGCAGTATCAGGCAATATATGATGAACATAGGAAAATGAATTGAATTACAGTGTATATGTATGTATAATGAATAATTAAGCTAAAAAAAGGTAGTGCAAAATAACAGAAATAAAAGTGTATTAAGGTACTGTTCATGGGTTTAATATCCATTTAGAAATCACATGGCAGAAGGGGAGAAGCTGTTCCTGAATCGCTGAGTGTGCACTTTTTGTACTACTTAGAGTAATTCAGCCTACAGTGACTTTGATACAGTATTGACATTTTTTAAAATACTGTACAGTCACTTGATGCACAAGTTGCTGCAATTATATGATTTAACTTAGTCTTATTTTGCTCTCATATTTTGCTAGGCAAATCAGTCCTACTCACTTACCAATTATATTCACTAATTGTCATTTGAAATACAATGCATGCAGAAGTCAATGGAACATGTAACACATTGTAAAAGATCAGTGCCTGAAAAAGAATGTAAAGTTAAAACATCCTTTAAGAACTTCATCAAAAATATATCAACCAGAACATCAAGTAAACATTGAACTGGCCCATGCCTATTCAGCGCTGAAATAACGAACTATATTGCACATGTACCCACAAATAACCACTCCAAGCGGTGACTAAAGAACGGAATAAAAACTATTATGTTACCTGGTACTTTGGTACCCTTTTGGCACTTCCTTTTCCTAGTGATTTTAATCCTAACCAATTGCATCATAAGAAGCATTTCTGTTATTACAGGAGGAATTACTGACAATATCTACCATCATCAATGAAAAGGCAAGATATTTATTGTTTGGTGACGTTGGCTGAAGAAGAAATATATTAAGCAAACTGCTTGATTCATAGGACTTTGGATGATCACCTCTCTATAAAGACCATAGTTTTAATTTAATGTACATTTGAAGTCCTGGGGTAATGCAGGCCTCCCTCTACACTGAAACGAATTTTTGGCCCAAGGAGTGCTTCTTGAAATGATCCTTTCATTGCAGTGCTTCCAACCAAGTCAGGCAGGCAGGCCCAATCCTCAGTGACCGAGTTACTTTAAATAGAAATTCTTTTGTATACTGTTAAAGTCATTTCCATTCGGCAAGAGACTTAATCACTGTGCAAATTTTCCTGGCAGCCATGTGCAAAACCAGCTGTGATGCAAATTCAGAATTGCTGAGTTAATTTGGATAAGACAAAAGCAGACCTTTCAAATGTTTTGGAAGCTTCAAGAGTGGATGTCTGCCCAAGCACCTGAGTTTTATGCTGCTGTTCCATGTGACCCTCAGCATTGTTTTTTTTTAAATTAAATTATAATCTAAAATGAAGAAAACGGCTGGAAATATATGCATCATCAATGCAGACAACAGCAACATTAACCTAACATCTATCACTTTGTTGGAACTGGGAAACAGGTTGAGAGGCATGAGTTTCATGCAAGTACAGTATCAGGGATGGGGACAGAGAAGAGAAAATCTTATCATTTGGAAAGCAATAAAGGTTAAATAACAGGTAAAGAGGGATTATGTCAGATGAAAGATGGACTCAGAAGAGGTGTTTGTCATTTTAAATGACGTACTTCTTTTTATTTCCAATTGTGATAAAAGATTATCAACCTGAAATGTTGACTTTGTACTCTTTTCTACAAAAATTGACTGATTGGCATGGTTTCAGCATTCTCAGTTTGTTTTCAGACTTCCCACACTTGTGTTTGCATTGGCTTTTTGTTAGGCTTGCCAGTTCTACATTAGAGCAGCACTATATTGTGACTGTTTAATGCTTTGTTATCTTCATCTGGTCAGTTTCCATTTCCTGTATATTAATTTAACAGATAATTTACAAATTAACCGATGTTGCAAAATGATTGCAGCTTCTCAGCAACAGTGTCTGGTATTAAAAGTGACTTTGACATGTAACCGATTGAGGTTTGCTTGGAGGGAAGTATGCTGCATTTCATGCTGAGACTCTTGATTCCAGAGAACGGCAGTGTTTAGATTGTGAGGTACAGTGATCATGTATTGTCACCTTCAATTTGCAGGTGCTACAATTATAGTCAAAATGGCAGCTCCGACACTACAGCATTTACATCTCTGTTCAGCATTTACACAATTTATGTTCCTCATTAATTTCACATAAGCAGGACAACTCCCACTTTAAACGTCAATTTATTGTAGATGCATTTTATTTAAACATCAAATTGATGTTATTTGATTAAACAAGAAGAAAGCTGGTATGTTTAATTGGTAAAATTTTGATTTACATCTAATTCAAGGTTTATATTCGACATGTATCAAAATCATCCATTAATGATTGCCTACTGATTGCTTTGTAAGCAGTATGGCTTTGCATTAGCCCTGCCTATGACATCCTCTTTCCAATAGGTGTCACCTTTGAATCAATAGACTTTGGTTCCAAAATTCAATTCACTATTACACTTGCAGTATTAAAGAACAGCTATGCTGTATATATTGGTTTAGTTGGTCAATCCATTCACATTAGAAATGAAAACAACATATAGATGGCAGAAATCGCTAGGTAGAACTTTAACAAATCTGGAATAATAATAAGATTTAAGTGTATTGACTGAATTAAGTCTATTGACTGGCTGCATTAAGGCCTGGAATAGAGCACCAATGCCTTTGAGCAGAATATCCTACAAAAGGAAGTGGATTCAGCCCAGTACATCGTGGGTAAAGCCCTCTCAACTATTGAACACACCTACACATCTACTGGTGTAGAAAAGCCATATCTATCATCACAGATCCTCAGCACCCAGGCCATGCTCTCGTCTCACGGCTGCCTCAAGTATCTCAGGACTGGCATCGGCAGGTTCAAGAACAGTTACTACCCCTCAAACACCAGGCTCAGGAACAAAAGAGGATAGCTACACTCATTCTATTCCTGATGTTCCCATATCTGATTATCACACTTGGAGGACAGTTTATCTTGTTATTTCATGCCCTCATTATTCATTGCTATTTATTTATATTTGCATTTGCACTGTTTGCTGCTCATCGATCCTGCTTTCAGTTACTGTTCTTTGGCTTTGTTGAGCATGCCCACAAGAAAAACAAACTCATGGGTGTATACGGTGACATGTATGTATCCTGATAACAAGTTTTAGTTTGAACTTTGAGATTTAATATGAGGCAAAGAGTTCCCAGCTAATTGAGAGGTGACTTGATAGAGATGTATAAGATGATGAGAGGCATTGATTGTTTGGATAGTGAAAGGCTTTTTCCCAGGGCTGAAATGGTTGCCACAAGAGGACACAGGTTTAAGGTGCTGGGGAGTAGGTACAGAGGAGATGTCGGGGGTAAGTTTTTTACGCAGAGAGTGGTGAGTGTGTGGAATGGGCTGCCGGCAGCGGTGGAGGAGGCGGATATGATAGGATCTTTTAAGAGACTTTTAGATTGGTACACGGAGATTAGAAAAATAGGGGGCTATGGGTAAGCTTAGTAATTTCTAAGGTAGGGACATGTTCGGCACAATTTTGTGGGCCGAAGGGCCTGTATTGTGCTGTAGGTTTTCTATGTTTCTAATTGGGAGAAAGCTTAAAGTGTCTGACTAGAGCCTTTTCCTTGATGTTTTACTTAACTTTTCCATTGTTGCCTTACTGTATTTACACATGTGGTCAAGAAAGCTCCTCAATAACCAATTATTCTGTCTTGCTGAATACTCTAAATCTGAAATACTCCGACGAACTTTCTGAAATAACTGTGCTCTGTATGTATTCTGAGTGAATCTTTGCCACTGAGCTATTCTGGATACTAGATGCCTTCAAGCCTGAATGGATAATGTAGTGAAATCAATGTGAGAAGGTTATGGAATATATTCCTAATGCCACATTAGATTAAGCATAATGATTGAAATAGTGTTTTGTGAAAGCACAGCTGTACTTGTTCAAAGATATCAATAAGGTGTGTAATTCAATGCAATAAACTGAATCAAGTGAGACGCCTAGAATTTTCGGGGAAATTCTGAATGAACAGATTTTAAAACATATATCTACATATAATTGTTATATTTTACTATACCTGAGAATCCTTTCAGGAACTTTAAGTGATTGGTTACTAACAGAAAGTGAATGTAGTCGGGGTCTGCTCTGCAGGAAATAAACTGCTCAAAGTTAAATGATTTAAATATGCATTTATTTATACACAAACAACCAACAATTATCCAAATAATAAATATCCAAAAGGGTTTCATTTCTCACTTATTAGGATTCATAGGAAAGAACAAAATAGCTTTACGATTTTGCCTTCACGTTGTGCGAAAATATATCAGCCAGAACATCAAGTAAACATTGAAATGGCCCATGCCTATTCAGCGCTGAAATAACGAACTGTATTGCACATGTACCCACAAATAACCGCTCCAAGCGGTGACGAAAACGAATATCCCAATACCTTGACATCGGAACGTAACAATGCCACAGGAAAATATAACCGAGTAGAATTGCTTTTCAACTAACACCGGCGGAAAGGTAACATCATCATGAAAGCTCCAAAGCTTTCGGGTCAGTTCTGGTGACGGCGTGCAGCCGATGCCGGGTCCAGTAAGACCACAACCAAGAGTCTCGTGACATGCAAAATCTAGTCAGAAATAAAGCTGCAAATTGCAAGGCAATGCAAACCTATCTCCATTTAACGCGAAAACAAAAGGGGCTTTGAGTTGACCTGATTGTGCAACGTTACAACATACACGTAAATATTAGCACAGTGCAGACGGGTAACAAATACTGAGGCGCAGATGTACAAACGTATAGACACGCCGAGCCACCAACGCGCGCATCTATTTGCACTTTACGAAAAGTTGTGTAGAAACGAAGGATTCCCTACTTTGGAAATAACTGCGTGTACGAGGTTCATAAAACTGAGGGCATGTCTTAAAAGAATAAAACACTGATTTCGGTTCATCTCGCGAACGCACGCCTCTTCTGACAAACTCGCGGATCCCGTCAGTAAGCGTGACCGCCCACGGTGGCGCTCCTTCCCTGGCGCGGATCACAGCTACTTGTTGCGACACTTTGAATTGAATGGCGCGCCGCACCATGTATTGCACTCTCACTTCTCTTTTGCCTGGTTGCTCACAATCTAAATAAACAATGCACCTGATTACATTCAACAGCCAGGAGCGCAAAGAATAACCCTCTAGCGATGGTCATGATGCTAGTTATAAACGCTTAGATATTCACTGTTAATGCTTACGTTCAACGATCGTCTAACTGTCCCCGATTCCTTGGGCTTGCTATATCTCCTAAATTATCACCACAGTGCATTGCATTGTCTTCACAGAACGATAATGAGGTAGGTGAACGCATGAGAAAGTACAGCGGAATATGATCGGGGACACGCGTGTTTGCTAAACTCTTAATCTTACAAAGTTACTTTGTCCCACTGTCTTCGAGAAGCATTCGGCTCTATATGGCCGAATCCAGCAGCTTTCGTTCGTTCCCGTTAGTGTCGGGGCTGTAGTTCGGCGAGGTGCCCATGCCGGACGCGATGCCATCGAAGCTGCAGTGCAGCGGGCAACCGTTCTCGATTCGCTCGTCGCCTTGCGGCGCGAGGGTGCCGCCGCCGTGCTGTGCGGAGGGCGCGTTGTCCCGACACCCCCACAGCACCGTCCTGAAGGCGTACCTGAAGTCCGACCTGCGGCAGTAAATCACGGGGTTGAAGGCAGAATTGGAGTAACCAACCCAGTTCAGGAAAGTAAAGACCGTTGTGGAAATGCTGTCCTTGAAGATAACGTTGACGATATTTACAACGAAGAAGGGCAGCCAGCAGAGGGTGAATATGCCCATGATAATCCCCAGGGTTTTCAGAGCTTTGTGCTCTTTCAGATTTAGGAATCGAGACGTCCTTTTATGCCCCTGTTTAGCAACCTTCCCATTCGGATCCGGTGCAAGATTCATGTTGTTGTTGTGATAGTGAAATCGTCCCTGACATTTGTTGATCTTCTTCAGTTGCTGCCTTGCTTCCTGAAAGACCCTGGCGTACAGAAAGATCATGACTAGCAGGGGTAAGTAAAAAGAGACGATGGATGAGGTGATGGCAAATTCTTTGTTGGTGAAGAACTCGCAGCAGCAGGGATCCTCGTAGCATTCCAGTGACTTATCGTCGTCCAGCCGCCACCAGCCCATGTAGATTGGCAGGAAGGAGGTGAGAGCCGCCACCAGCCACACCGCCAGCACCGCCAGCCGCGCTTTGCACTTGGTCAACAGTACTTGGTAACGGAAAGGCGACGTTATGGCAAGGTAGCGATCCAAGGCGATCACGCACAGGGTGCCTATGCTCGCCGTCACGCAGAGCACATCCAAAGAAGTCCAAAAGTCACACCAGAAGTTTTTGAAGTACCACACCCCTGTAATGTTGCGAACCCCACCGAAGGGAACAACCACCAGTCCCATCACCAGGTCTGCGCAGGCCAGAGAGGTGATAAAATAATTGGTGACAGTCTGCAGTCTCTGGAACCTGGCGATTGCAGTTATCACCAATACGTTTCCAAAGACTATTGCTACCACCATCACTGACATAACAATGCTTACTATAATCTTCAGGCCGGGACTCAGTTCCTTCCTCGCTGAAGCGCACTCGGTTCCCGGCGTTGCGGTGGTGTTGAAAATTTCGGTGGCCAGTTGGCAACATTTACTTGCTTCCGCGCGAGTGACCTGTGATCCCATCTTAATGGCGGGCAGAACGAGATAGAAACAGGCAGACGCTCTTCTATCTCCTGTCAGCGCTCGTTCACAATTGCTATTGTCTGCCACCCGGACCGGTCTTTCTCTCTCTGGTGCATGTCTGGAGATGTGGTAACGAAAACAGGTTGAAAGCTCTGGTTTCTGCACTTATAGCCACACGGGGGACGTCATGCTCCTTTATAACCAATCACAATGTGCGTGTAGCTTCAAACGCCAAAATCTTCGCAGATATTCTATGTCAGGAAACTATTTACTAGTAAGTGTGAGAGGAGTCAGAATATCCCAGTCAATTCAGCCACCGGCTCTCTACATTCACGAAGTCTAGATTGAAAAGTTGGAGAAAGTAAAACGTTTGCAAACCATTTTGCTGCACTCATTATTTGGATTCTCTCATTTCATAAATGACATCCGCTTTCTTCTAAGCATTCCCTTCAGAAAGCAGTCTCAAAATATTAATTTATAACTTCCATCAAGTTTAAGCAGCGACTGGAAGGGGCACTGTCACTTATTTAAGTTATACCCAAGGGCGGCGAAATAGGGTACTTGGGGAGCTCTCTTGCGCTGTTAACGTGTTTCAGTATTAGGTTAGTCGGGTCGGTAGTGTGTAAGCGTGACTGTCTGATTTCCATTTCGGTCACTGCTCCTGCTTCCCGCGGCTGCGTGTTTATTTCTGCCTGCAAAGTTCCAATCGCAAAACGTCGAGTGCCTGTTTGGCTCAGTGGTAAGAGGTTGGCAGGATGAGCACTCGGTTGCTGGCCTCACTGTTTGGAGAGTCGCACGCGCACTGTGCAGTGCTATTGCCATAGGAAGGTCACATTGCATTTAACACCGCATTGCTCAAGTCAAACAACCGACGCAAACAAAAGGCTGGAAACCGGTCTGTGTCGGCCATTCGGGCTTCAATCGACCATCTAAAGTTATAGGTCATCTTCGCCAAACTTAGAAATGAGGCATTTTCATGGACTGTAAATCATATTCTCAGTATTATGTATATATTTATTATTATTATTATGTGTTGTCACAGTTTGTCTTTTGCATATTGATTGTCAGCCCGTGTGTCTAGGTTTTAATTGATTATTATATCTTTGTTCTATTGTGAATGCCTCCAATAAAATGAATCTCAGGATAGTATATGGTGACATTACGTACTTTGGTAATAAATTTACTTTGAACTTTGAAGCTACGATTTAAAATCGCTCCAAAGAGGAATGTCCTCCCCAAAATAAACCCAAAGCTCTTAAGATTTTTACTTTTGGAGGTTGCTGATACACAGCATTCTTGCCCACTTAACATTTTGTGTCCGTTGTGAGAAGTGCCTTATGGCCCTTTACTAGGTTATGTAAATGTAGTTGCTATTTGTTGTTAGAAGAAAATTATATTAGTTCAGGAGGTTTCTGACATTGATGCCGTTCAGTTAATACACCACATATTAAGGCTGATCGCGCGGTTTCTGATCTATATTTTAATCTGCAAGAACGTGACTCGGTCCATTACTTTAGGGCCATGGGGAGGTTCAGAATGAAAACGAACCTTTCAGCTCGTCGTGTTACCCCGACCATCAGCCATCCAGTTACACTGGTCCTGTGTTGATCACTATATATTTATCTCTTTACATTCTCGTAAAATCCCCTTTTCCGTATTTTTACCATGCACCTACACACTATGGGCAGTTGATAGTGGTCATTAGCCTAGAGAACCGTGCATCTTTGGATGGTTGGGATGTGGGAGGTAACCCGAGCACCTGGAGGAAATTCACATAGTCACGGCGTCACTCCACATGGACAGTACCCGAAGTCAGGATTGAACATGAGTTCCTGGCTCTCTACTATCCACTCCATAGTGCAGCACTTAAAACAGTTGAGAACGTTACGGGAACATGTTGCATTTATATTCAAATGAAGCCGAGTTATTAAAATATTTTTTCCTCCGGTGATGCATGTAAGGCATCTTCGTTGGCGTTCTGAATGACAGCGGATCCTTCAGCGTTTCATGAAGTGGAAATCTTATTTTAATAAAGAGATCACTCGGTTGAAGGAGCATAATGCACATTGAAACAATAGCACGAATAATATTCCTGTCAATTTGCTAAATGCGCAATATCACCT
Source organism: Mobula hypostoma (assembly GCF_963921235.1). Lineage (NCBI taxonomy): Eukaryota > Metazoa > Chordata > Chondrichthyes > Myliobatiformes > Myliobatidae > Mobula > Mobula hypostoma. Next base: position 61,992,449 of record NC_086103.1, on the reverse strand, counting down.
CCCACCCTGCTTCAGAATACCATCTTAGATCTGTGACTGACTCTTATTTGAGGGAGGTGGGAGATGCGTCTTTTGGATGGCAGGGTAATCTGCCTTTTATTTGGTTGCACATGTCTATACATGATGTGGAAACAACAGGAATCTCTCAGTTGACCTGGTCCGTATTACTATCCCAAAATCGGAATCAACAGATTAACTAATCAGTCATCTCACTGCTTAGTTAACACTAATGCTGGCTCGGTAAATTAATTCATTCTAATTGAAAGTGTTCGGAATTTCCATGAGTCTGAACTCTGTTGAAAACTGATCACAATATTTTTCTACGGTCTTTCGATGATTATCCGCACAAATTTGTAGCATTCAACTCGTTTTATTCCTGTGAGGTAACAAATATTATTCTATCCTTATGGTGTTGATTGGGTGAAAAGAAGCTTCACCTATATCATTGTGTATTATCGGCAATCTAAAATTCAGAAATTACTCTGTCCATAGAACTTATGGTTCTGCATTTCCACCTTATTCCAAGCATCTCATTAAAAAATAAATGTCAGAATCATACTAATAACTAATCACTTTAATAGTAGAGGAAATCAGACACGTCAACGTTTAGTTGGAAGATTCCAAATATAATTGTCTTCTTTAAAAAAAATCATAAGATAGGAATAATTTAGGTAGGGGCTAGATAACAGTTGGACTGCGAAGTTTGCAACAATCGCTTTACTGTTTATTATTTAAATTTACTGGAAAAGATTATTTCCTCTGGAGTGTTGAGTGTTTCATTACAACCAGCAGATTTCAGGTCACGCAAAATGATTTCTTTTTCGATTGACAATGGAATCAATATCTGATGTGTCGCCAGAGAAAGAGAGAGAACATCCTTAACCAACAAGAGTCCTAGGGATCAACCCAAGAATTCAAGTGATGTCATATCCGAACAAGCCAGTGAGACCAGTAAAACAAAACAGATCACATCCATAGCGTTGCTAGCTGGTATTTTAACAACTACTTTCTCCAGTCACCATCATTCCTGTGAAAAGTCTACATTATTTCTTAAAATGGGTGTTCCTTGTGAAATTAAAACGCTGGAATAGTACAAGCTTTATATAGTGCGGTATTTGTCCATATTTTCTGAGAAATTTGTGAAAGGAAGAACTAAAGTGCGTTTCAGAATTAACGTGTCTTTACATAAATAATTAAATTATAAAATGGCCCAATCTCACATTGCATTTATATAATCCAGTCCCACTGCATTAGATTATGAGAACAGAGTCATTTTTATTGTCATTTAGAAATGCATACATGCATTAAGAAATGATACAATGTTTCTCCGGAGTGATATCACAGAAAGCAGGACTAAACGAAGACTAACACTGACAGAACCACATAATTATAGCATTAGAATTATGTAATACGACTGTTTGAACACACTATGTTAATCATTGCCACAAAGTTTAGCGTACTATACTGTGCATTCCGTCTCTTGTTTTTATTGACAACATGAACGTCTGGCTGTATTTATTACACAGGCAAAAAAGACTGCAGATTCTGGAATCTGGAGTACAGAAATAAACTACTGGAAGGACTGAGCGGGTCAAGCAGCATCCGGAGGTAAATGGATGGTCAATGTTTCGGGCCGAGATCCTGAATAGAACTGTATACTGTACTGGATCGCTACCGGAACTGTCCACCATCCCTTTGCCTCCACATATGCTCCGGGCGTGAGCCCTTCCAGTGGTTTGTTTTTGTACTTATGCCAGTTTACCGTAAGCAAAAGTTTGTGAGTAGGATATTTAGACGATTACTTTACGCCATGTATATCTGTTTCATTGTAGACGTCATATGACAGCGACATCTAACTATCTGGAAAACTAAGAAATCGACGTGTCTTTATTTCGTAAAACACTGAACCCATGTAATTAGGAACGATGAAATTCTGACAAAAATAAATCAGAATATGCTGTTTTAAGTCCCCACGCATATCGTGTTTAAGGAATGCATATTAATCTGTGGACCATTTCTACTGCTTGTAGCAGATATGGTAAAACTCCTTCGCATAGTTATCTCTTTCATTACTAGTGAATCCCTCAGTTAATGAAGGATGTGAAGCCTTTCCACCGATTCGTCAAAAATAATTTTCTGTAGTTTCCTCGAGCTGATTTGCAGAAGGGGCAGAAGTGTTCTGAGATATTTATAGATCAATTAGTGGTTATTTATAGGCCAGGCTAAGCATAACTGACTGACTTCCACGAAGTAACAGATGACACATTTGAAAAGTTCCTTAGAAAAAAAAATCAAGTGCTGTTTATGGTTTTGCATTCTTAGTTGCATGCACACTGATCTTGTTTACAAAAAAAAAAGAGACTGGCCCAAAACAATCTTACTGTCTTTGGTGAAGTCAGCATATCTCATGGTGGCAGGCAAATTAATAGTTTGGCTAAAAAGTTCTTGACTCATGTTGCTTGCACATGAGGATATTGAGAACAAAAATATAGGGAAATCAACAGAACCATTTTAATTTAGGCCAAATTCAAATTCGGCCGCAGCTAGATTTCTGAATATAGTTTTGGTTACCAGATCTAATAAAGAACTCAAAAGTTTCCAGAGAAAGCTAATCCAGGATTATGCCAAACATGACTTTTGTGTAGACATTGTCCTCAGTTAACCAGAAATAGCTAAAGAGAGAATTAATAGACCTAATTTAGGACCGAGATGAGGAGGAACTGCTTTTCTCAGAGAGTGATGAATCTGTGGAATTCTGTCCCCAATGAAGCAGTGGAGACTACCTCAGTAAATATATTTAAGACAAGTTTGGATAGACTTTTCCATAGAAGGGGAATTAAGGGTTATGGGGAAAAGGCAGGTAGGTGGAGATGAGTCCATGGCCAGATCACCAATGGCCAGCTGGTCCATTTCTGCAACACACATCAAAGTTGCTGGTGAACACAGCAGGCCAGGCAGCATCTCTAGGAAGAGGTACAGTTGACGTTTCGGGCCGAGACCCTTCATCAGGACTAACTGAAGTAAGAGCTAGTTCTCTTACTAGTACTTCCTTCAGTTAGTCCTGACGAAGGGTCTCGGCCCGAAACGTCAACTGTGCCTCTTCCTAGAGATGCTGCCTGGCCTGCTGCGTTCACCAGCAACTTTGATGTCTGTTGCTTGAATTTCCAGCATCTGCAGAATTCCTCGTGGCCCATTTCTGCTCCTATTTCTTACGTCCTTATATAATCAAAAATAAGGCATTTTGATTTAAAACATATTTTCATTTGCCAACAGTCAAAGATTGCAATTCTAAAATAATTTCCAGAGGAATTTCTTCCAAAGAAACCTCTGAGGATTGAGGATGACTTGCTTCTACTCCAATTTTGTTTTTTTATAGGGAGACTAGTAAGGGACTTGTAGATTCTGCCCTGGATGTTGAAGCAAGCAGCTGGATAGTTTAGAAGTTGGCGTGCTCCCCCGGCTATTAATGCAGCTCTAAACACATGAACTCAAGCTTTTCAGTGTCCCGTTAAATGCTTCTTCTTCTAATGATCAAGGCTGATTAATCCCAGGATTAAATGAGGATGCTACAGCCTTTTCATGATGGTTTGCAGGGCACATTTGAAGCTTTTCTTCTTTTCACCTATTTACGGTATCTCTTGCCATTTCAATGCTTGGAGCAGAGCATTTATTGTGGAAATATAGCACTGGGCATGCAAGCTACTTGGCTTGTTCTGATTGCATATAATTAGGGCCACATTGTAGAGGATATTTCTCGAAAAGAGGATGCGAACATTGATTTAACACTGTTATTAGTGGAGCTGGAGGATGGTGTGAAGTCTTGATTTGCCTCTTCTCTCCAGTACTTTAAGGTACCCACTGTAAGAAATCCGAGTATTCCATGCACAGAGGAGGATAAGAATCATTGCTGCTTAATGGATATTGAACATTGTGCTGAGGTTCTGGTCTTAACCTTCAAGCACTTTTCCTCAGTCTGTCAAAGACTTTGCTAGTTAACTCATGATCAGTGTTTGCCTTCATTGTGTATCGCTAGTGATAAATGGGAAATGTGTTCCAGAATTTCATCAGGGACCATTATTTTCAGAGGTCTATCAGGGCAGGTTGGTGGAGAACTTCTTTCTGCAGATGTTAAAGAGATTCATTCTGAAAGCACAGGGGTAAGTTATCACTCTGTGTCTGCTACAAGTCACTTAACATATTTCTTTAGTAGTTGATCCCACACTATAGCAAGATGAACTCCAACAGCTGAAAAGACTCTCATCGAGTTATAGCCATAGCTACCTTCACTAAAAGTGGGTTACAGAAAAACAAACTGATGTTGTCATCCTTGATTTGTTAGCAGTATGTGACAGTCCTGATTTTCTGGTGAGAATATCTGTAATTCTTCCAAAATCATACACTTCTGCAATTCTTTCAAAGTCATAAATCTTTTTGAACTTTTCATAGTTCAGAATCCATTCAGCTCCATTTTTGTAGAGATATCAAACAGAAGCTTTTCCTCAAGTTCAAATTCAATACTGGTACCTATCTTTAAAACTTGGATATGAATGGTCTTGTTTACATTGATGGCAGCATCTTTGTTGCTCAAGCTCATGGCTTTTCAAATATTGAACTTTCACTCAGAGGTAGTATGACACTGACATCAAGCTAATCCTTAAAGTGACACTTCAAACCAAATTCAACAAACAGGTGCTTTACAGCTGCATGAAACCTGCCTTAAATGTGAGCTCAATTTCATAATGAATGGTGTTTATCAAATCTGAAAAAAGCACAGTTAATTTCGGAGTCACTCTTAATCACAACTCCAGGAAAATGTTTTTAAAATAATAAATAATCTATTTGCTAAACTTGCAGGCTACTCCTTTATGCCAATTCATCAGTGGTCTGTTCAGTTACCTTGGAACAGTTATTCAGATGCAACCTCTGCAACATTATTTTGAACTTGTTCATTGCACCATCCATTTGTGGACTGACTACATCCTATAACATACCTTGAGTAAGGAACGCAATATCCCAACGTCTACCATTTCTCATTGTGGGTTTCCTACATCCCATCCATTTCTGAGTGTTTTGAGATGACTAGTAAGGGACCTGCAGACACTGTCACAAATGGGTGAGCAAATAGCTGGGTATTTTACGAAATGGTGTGCTCTCTAGCCATCAATGCTGTTCCCAACACATGGACATGAACTTCTTTGTGCCACGTTAAATGTTACTTCTTCACTTTGAGTGATCATGGTCCATTGCTTCTCAGGACGAATGGAGAATGTTACAGCCTTTTCAAGGTGGTTTGGGGGGCACATTTGAAGTTTTACCTCTGCACACCAAGTAATCTCTTGCCATTTCAATACTTGGAACAGAGCATCTGCTGTGGGAACATAGCACAACAAACAACTTGCCCTGTACTGACTGACTATAAATAGGACCATGTCGTGGAAGATGTTGGCCTTGTAGTGGGTGCTGAAGTTTGGTACACAATGATCAGTATAGTTGATTGATGCTGTAGAGACTTGACTTGCCATAGCTCTCCAGCACTTGAAGGTACCCACTGTAAATAATTCAGAGGGGACATTGTCTGCTCAATAGATCCTGAGCTTTGTGCTGCATAGTAGGCCTTGATCTTCAATCATTTTTCCTAAGTGTGTTTACTAAGTACACACTTAATAGACACTGCATTAATTGTACCCTTGTACAATAAGATGGACTCTTGACTTCAAAATCTCTTTCATTTTGGTTTAGCACCTTATTGTCTACCTGCACTGCATTTTCGCTGCAACTGTAACACATTATTCTGCATCATTATTGTTTTCTATTATACTACCTCAATGACATGAAATGATTTGTATGGGTAGCATGCAAAAGGTTTTTATTTTAAACTGTACCTCAGTATATGTGATAATAATAAATTACCAACTTACTTTGCCAATGCACTGGAACATACTTTACCTGCCAAAAGCTTGATGCCTTTAAAGACATCCCATATGATCCTAGTGAATGGAACACTGAACGGCAACAAGGCCAGCACCAGTCTTCTCAACGGTAAGGACAGATACAAACTCAACATATAGTGACACACGGAGTTTGCATACTCAGCTCTATACACTGCTTGATGCAATGAGAAATACACAAGGTATGTTTATTCCCCCTTTATCCAGAGATGTACATGAAAACCTGATGGATGTGATCTATTTTAGATATTCAGGTGAAATGAAAATTCGTTTGGGTGACCACTGCAATATTTCATGAATAGCACCATCATTCTTTTCAACTGGAAATGAATATGTTAAGTCAGTAACCTTACGCAAAATTCAGGTGACACGCAACTAAATTAGGATGAATGAGTTATATCTGAACCCAAAATTTTCTGATTTTCTCTGTTATATGGGAGTAGAAATCATTGCATGTGAATATGTGTATATGCCATCAATAGCATATAAATCTGGCCTTGTCTGTTCTCTTGGAAGAATATCTTTAATAATGCAAAAGCAGAAATCCACAGAACAGAGGCAAGTACAAAAATTCTGCTGAATCATTGGATGTCTGGTGCTTAGTTAATGCTTAGACCAGTTGAACATTTTCATGCCTTTTAGGGTTTTGGTCTTCCCCCTTATAATGAACAAAAGGAAAAAGCTTGCTCATCTACTCATTAAACCCATGGCTCACCTACATCGAACACACTTTCTTGCCTTATGCCCATAATCCCTGATTGCTTTAACAACAAGAAATATCTCAATCCTTTTTGAATGAACTCTATGACTGAGCCTCTATGACTACCCAGATAGATTTCAAAGAATCACCACTCGTGGGAGAAGAAAATTCTTATTTCTGTCCCATGATTTTGAGAATATAACCCTTAGTTTTAGATTTTCACTTCAAGAAACTTCCTCCTGCATCTATTCAAGTGTGTTTCCTACTTAAATATTCAGTGACAGAAAAAGAAATTCTATTAGTTTCCAAATAGAGCTCCATAAAATGACCTAGCCTTTACTTAGCAGCGCTATGATACTACAATGAATTTTCACAGTTCCTTGCTCATTTTCATTTAAATATCATTTAAATATCTTTTAATCATACAAGGAAATACTCCTTTAATGTTACTTTGTATCTAATTTTATTAACGGGCATCATAGTTTTTGCATGTGTGCTGCTTTCATCCTATGCAAAACATAAACCTGGGATACTTTGGAACAGATTGTCTTACCCTTGCCATGTATCAATTCCTTTGTATACTCTTTTGGAAGAAGGGAGAGTGACTGATGTATAAAATTATAAGGGACCTACCTGTAGTAAGTAGATAAAAAACCTATCAAAAGCCATGGATTTCAAGTAATTGGTAGAAGGATTAGAGAGAAAATGTGGAGAAGCAATTTCACCCAAAGAGTGGCAGGGGTCTGGAACTTACTGTTGAAAAGGATATAAACACTGGAACACACTTTGAATATCTACTTGAAAACCTGTAATCTGCAGGGCTACATTGTTTGTGAAGAAAAATAGGATATAAAATGCCCAATAGCCTCCTTCTGTATTTTAACCATTTTTAAAAAGTACAAGGAACATTTGAAATCTTACATTAGCATGCTTTTTTTTTTGCTTTTCCACTGTTCTCTCTTTTGCAGCCGGTTTCTCAATTTTTATGTTCAGAATTTTAATAGAAACCACTTATGTAAAGTTACACTGCAAATGGCTGTTGACTGCCTATGACCTAAATTCTCAAAAATTCTTTGAGACGTATTTTTTGTCCAATTATTTTTTCTTCTCATCAAGTCAGTGATTTCAGATAGCAATCCCTTTTTCCTGTGCTCTTTTATTCCTGGCTTTGTTTATTGGTTTTATCTTTACAATCTACTTCTTGTCTTTCATCTTCACTGTCTTAATGCAACATGGTGGCTTCTGTGTTGGACCTTCTAGTCTTCCATTGTGCAACATAAATAGGTAACAGAATGTTGTCCCTTTTATAGGAAACCAACCTTAAAATCACAAACAAGAGAAAATCTGCAGATGCTGGAAATCCAACTTTAAAATGCTAATTCGTTCACCTTTATGTTCGTTAATTACTCTGCTTCTGGCTGTAATGTATATCACTGATATTGCTGAACTGCAACTCTGACAGCTCACTTACACATACCATCTGCTGCAAATGATTCTATCCACCCAGTCATCTTGCTGTACTTTTGGTACTAATTAGGAACAGCACTAATTAGCTATCATCTAACACAGAATATCATTTTCTATATATACCATTTGGAGTTGGAATATGCAGTTGGAAGACCTCCAACCATCAACCAATGGATATCAGTATCTTCAGCGAAATTGGTCCACATCACTCAAAGCAGAGCTACAACTGTATCTAGATATTCTCCTAACCACTATAAGCACATTTGACTAAATGCTGGCTCATTCTTTGACTGACTAAAGAACTAACAGAAAAGGAAAAAATAGATGAAACTGCACGGAGTTATTTAAAATTAACCGTGAGCAAAAATAATCTTAAAAAGAGAACCAGGCATACTAAAATAAAATAGTGTGAATAGAATCATGCCTTAAAAAAACCTTGATGCTCAAATTTCAAAGTCCAAGGTAAATTCATTATCAAAGTGCATATATGTTACCATATAATACCTTGAGACTTATTTTATTCCAGGCATTTGTAGTGGAATAGAGTAATACACTAGAATCAATGAGAGACAAACAACTATTGTGCAAAAGAAGGCAAACTGTGCAAGTAAGCAAGTAAATAAATAAATAAACAATAATGAGAACAGGAGCTGTAGAGTCCTTGAAAGTGAGTTGTGGAATCGATTCAGAGCTACACTAATTCATGTAATTCGTGTCTACCTTTTATAACTTGAAAATATTCCTCACAGTAAATACTTCCTTGCCAAGGAAAGAAACTCAAATCCTTTTCTTATCAGTCACTCAATCAACTTCCCTTTTAGCTGACTCTATTTTTATTTTCCTTCTCCAGTTGCTATTTCCAAAGACACTATTATTTCTACCAGGTGGAGGGTTTGATGCCTCATGGTGGGTCACTTATGTAGACTTAGAAATCTGCTGCCAGAGCTGCCATTGTAGATATGTCCTTGGAGGCTTGGCTTGGTTTCCCAATGATTGCATGCAAAAAGGAAAAACACATCTGGTTTTAAAATTTAGTTAGGTAGACACAAAATAAATCAAGGTGATATTTATTTATTTGAATGCAACAGAATTCATAAATTGGAGGTGCAAAGGAACTTGGGAGTCCTTGTGCAGAATTCCCTGAAGACTAACTTGCAGGTTGAGTCAGTGTTAGTGATGGTATCAGCCTATATGGCATCAGTAAGGATGAATCAGCATGTATGAAGGAGATTGAAAGTCTGGCTGAGTGGTGCAAAAACAACAAACATTTACTCAACGTCAGCAAGACCAAGGAACTGATTATTGACTTCAGGAGGAGGATACGAGAAGTCAATATGCCTGCCCTCATTGAAGGATCAGAGGTAGAGGGGGTCAGAAACTTCACGTTTCTTGGTGTTATCATCTTGGAAGACCTGTCCTAGACCTAGAATGCAAATGCAATCATGAAGAAAGCACAGCAGCACCTCTACTTCCTAGCAGTTTGCAAAGATTCAGCATGACTTCTAAAACTTTGACAAACTTCTATAGATGCATAGTGGCGTGTACGTTGACTGGCTGCATGACAGCCTAGTATGAAATGATCCCTCTAATTTGTAATGACCAGTGTGTGCAAAAGTCTTGTGCTGTGCAATTATTTGCCCAGTGACAACAATATGTGTGCATGGAATTTTTAAGTGGAAGTGAACCTGAAGCTATTCTAAGGATAATAAACTACCGTGTCCTGTTTGCTGTTCATTGTTTAAAAGAAATAAAATAATACATATCAATGAGACTTATTTCTCATATACATCTTCTGCTGCTTCATTAAACCATTCCACTTTAAATGATCTGGTACGCTTTTGTGCTTCATACCCTTTGCTTCTTTGGAATTCAACATAGTGGATCAATTATTTATTCAATAAAAGCAGTATAAATAAGTCAGTTCTAAAATCTGCAGACAATTCATTGCAAACTCCAGATTGTCAACGTTGTCTGCATCAGAAAATGGAAAAGCAAATTTGATTATGTATGATTGTGAAATATACTTAACGTGCTAACAAGGTAGATGGTGACAACCTTTTATGCAAATTCCTTTGTTCACTAGTTGCAAAAGATGAGTGTGTGTGTGCACATGCACACATCTTAGAGGGAACAATGCTGGTATCATAAAACCAACGCCCTTGAATGGAATAATCATATATAAAGTAATGGACAAACCCCAATCCATCAACGGTAAAGCCCTCCCAGCCACTGAGCACATCTACACGGAATGTTGTCTCAGGAAAGCAGCATCCAATGTCCAAAACATGCTCTGTTCTCATTGCTGCCATCAAGAAGATAGTACAGCAGCCTCAGGAAGTACACTACCAGGTTCAGGAACGGTTATTACCCCTCAGCCATCAGGCCCTTGAACCAAAGTGGATAACTTCACTCAACCTTACTTGCCAAATCATTGAAATATTCCCATAAACTATTGACTCATTTTCAAAGACTCTTCATCTCAAGTTCTTGATATTTATTGTATATTTATTTATCATTACTATTACTTCTTTCTTTTTGTATTTGCACAGTTTGTTGTCTTTTGCATATTAGTTGAATGCCAAAGTTGGTGCGGTCTTTCATTGGTCCTATTATGTTTATTATTCAATTATGGATTTTTTGAGTATGCCCACAAGAAAATTAACCTTGGGTTTGTATATGGTGATATATATGTACTTTGATTAAAATAATACTTTGAACTTTAAATTTGAACTTTGTAATGCAATGTTTGCATTCATTTCAACGGGACTAGAATATAAACACATAATGTAATGCTGAGCTTTATAAGGCATTGGTCAGACTGAACCATAGAAACCATAGAAACTACAGCACAGAAACTGGCCTTTTGGCCCTTCTTGGCTGTGCCGAACCATTTTCTGCCTAGTCCCACTGACCTGCACATGGACCATATCCCTCCATAAACCTCCCATCCATGTATCTGTCCAATTTATTCTTAAATGTTAAAAAAGAACCCGCATTTACCACCTCGTCTGGCAGCTCATTCCATACTCCCACCACTCTCTGTGTGAAGAAGCCCCCGCTAATGTTCCCTTTAAACTTTTCCCCCCCACCCTTAACCCATGTCCTCTGGTTTTTTTTCTCCCCTTGCCTCAGTGGAAAAAGCCTGCTTGCATTCACTCTATCTATACCGATCATAATTTTATATACCTCTATCAATCACCCCTCATTCTTCTACGCTCCAGGGAATAAAGTCCTAACCTATTCAACCTTTCTCTGTAACTGAGTTTCTCAAGTCCTGGCAACATCCTTGTAAACCTTCTCTGCACTCTTTCAACCTTATTTATATCCTTCCTGTAATTTGGTGACCAAAACTGAACACAATACTCCAGATTCGGCCTCACCAATGCCTTATACAACCTCATCATAATATTCCAGCTCTTATACTCAATACTTTGATTAATAAAGGCCAATGTACCAAAAGCTCTCTTTATGACCCTACCTACTTGTGACGCCACCTTTAGGGAATTTTGTATCTGTATTCCCAGATCCCTCTGTTCTACTGCACTCCTCAGTTCCTTCATTAACTCTGTATGTTCTACTTTGGTTTGTCCTTCCAACATGCAATACCTCACACTTGTCAGTATTAAACTCCATCTGCCATTTTTCAGCCCATTTTTCCAGCCGGTCCAAGTCCCTCTGCAGGCTCTGAATACCTTCCTCACTGTCTACTACACCTCCAATCTTTGTATCATCAGCAAACTTGCTGATCCAATTTAACACATTATCATCCAGATCATTGATATAGATGACAAATAACAATGGACCCAGCACTGATCCCTCTGGCACACCACTAGTCACAGGCCTCCACTCAGAGAAGCAATTTTCTACAACCACTCTTTGGCTTCTTCCATTGAGCCAATGTCTAATCCAATTTACCACCTCTCCATGTATACCTAGCGACTGAATTTTCCTAACTAACCTCCCATGCGGGACCTTGTCAAACCTGGAGTTTCATGAGTAGTGTTGGGCTCCTTTTCTAAGAAAGGATGTGCTGACATTGGAGAGGGTCGAGAAGATGTTCCTGAGAAGGATCCTGGAAATGAAAAGTGGCCCGAAACATTTCCTGTACACTTTGCCATAGATGCTGCCTGGCCTGCTGAGCTCCACCAGCATTTTGTGTGCATTGCTCGGATTTCCAGAACCTGCAGAGTTTCCCTTGTTTGTATAGGGAATGTTTAATAGCTCTGAGCCTGTACTCGCTGGAGTTGAGAAGAATGAGGGGAGGATCTCATTGAAACCTATTGAAAATTGAAAGACCTAGATAGAGTGGATTAGAAAGGATGTTTTTAATAGTGGGAGAGTCTAAGAGGAATTTAACCAGGGGGTGGTGAATCTGTGGAATTCATTGCCTCAGAAGGCTATGGAGACCATTTCACTGGGTATATTTAAAGCGGAGGTTGACAGGTTCTTGATTAGTAAGGCCATCAAAGGTACACGAAGAAAGCAATGGGGTTGAGAGGGATAAAAGTTAGCCATGCTGAAATTACAGAGAAGACTCAATGGCCAAATGGCCTAATTCTGCACCTATGTTTTATGTTCTAAACCGTAATCAGTGAAACACAAACTTAAGGATTTCGCAAGTACCTAACACTTTCCATACAAAAGAATATATTAATAATTTGTACAAGATTACAAAAAGCTTTTTCTTAAATTAATTTATGTGTCTCCCTGTCATGGTCCGGTCTGTGAAGTCCGCATTCCGGTTCACGGTCCGGTCCGTGGTCTCCGGACTCCGGGTCTTCCGGCTGTCCTTTGTTTCAATTGGACTTAATCATAGGCACTTGATGCTCGTCTTGGGGCTGGGAATATAAGTAGCCCTGGGTTTAAGAGTGGTTGCTGGTTTGTCTCATTAGTATCCCGTCCTTGGCTCCGTGGGGTAAGTAAGGCTGGCTTTGCTGTTACCCTGCGGTTGGCTCTGTCCCTTCCTGTCCTTGCCTCTATTGGGTAAGCCATGCCGCCTTTGCTGTTACCCTGAGGCTGGACTGTTCCCTTCCCTTCCCCTTCCATCTGGAGCCTTGCCCACAACCTTAGTCTGGAGCCTTGCCTGCAATCTTGTTAAGTTCTACCACTGGAGTGAGAACAGAGCCTTGCTGTGTCAAGATAAGGAACTGTCTATCGTTGAGTTGGAACTGTCTCTGTGTCCATGCCTTTGCTAGGTAGGTCTGGCCATTTGCCACTACCTAGTGTTGGGAAACAGTCTCTGTGCACACGCCTGCACTAGGTAGGTCCGGCCGTTTGCCGCTACCTTGTGTTGGGAACTGTCTCATCATGTTCAGCGTTCTGCGTAGAGCCCTGGCCCCAAGTCCTGTTCCCAAGGAGGGGTCTGGCTCTGTGTTCCGTGTACAAGTCCCGGCCCTAAGTCTTGTTCCCAAGGAGGGGTCCTGGCTCTGTGTTCCATGCCCCTGTGTTCCTGTCTCTCAAGTCCAAGGCTCTGTGTTCCCGTGCTCTGGACTAAGGCTCTGTATCCCTGTCCTTCCCAAGACCAAGGCTCTATGTTCTGCGCTCCTGTCATCCCACGTCCAAGGTTCCGAGGTTCCTGTCATCCCAAGTCCAAGGCTCGGCTGTTCCTGAGTACCAAGTCAATGCTTCGTGTTCTCGTCCTGTCCATGTGCCTCGTCCTGTGCTGGAGTTCTCTCGTCTTGCCCAGGAGTGTCTCATTCTGTCTTGTAGCCTCGCCTAGTCCTGTCTCAAAAGACCACATCATGTCTTCGCCTAGTTCCGGAGTCTGAGCCCGAGTCAAGACCCAGGTTCTGGGTCCTTGTCCAATCTCTGGCTTGGAGTCAGAACCCAAGCCTTGTCACATCCTTGCCTCGAAGAACCCAAGCCTTGTCATGTCCTCGCCTAGTTCCGGGGTCCGAGCTCGAATCAAGACCCAGGTTTTGCGTCCTTATCCAGCCTCCGGCTCGGAGTCCAAGCTCAGGCTTCTAGTTCCTTGTTCTTAGTCCTGGTCCCGCTTGTCTAGCCAATGTCCTAGCCAAAGTTTGTGTTCTTGTCCCATCTTTCTAGTCAAGTCCTGTTTCTAGTACTTCAGTGTCTGTGTCTTGCATTTGGGTCCATTCCCAGCATCCCCTTTATGACACTCCCTAATTAGCAAAAAAGAGATAATCTTGGTACACATGACAATAATAAACTGAAGCTAAACAAGTAGCTCCATTTTGTTGAACGTACTCACCAAAGTACACTCTTTGTAACACACATACAAGTTGCTGGTGAACGCAGCAGGCCAGGCAGCATCTCTAGGAAGAGGTGCAGTCGACGTTTCAGGCCGAGACCCTTCGTCAGGACTAACTGAAGGAAGAGTGAGTAAGGGATTTGAAAGTTGGAGGGGGAGGAGGAGATCCAAAATGATAGGAGAAGACAGGAGGGGGAGGGATAGAGCTGAGAGCTGGACAGGTGATAGGCAAAAGGGATACGAGAGGACCATGGGACAGGAGGTCCGGGAAGAAAGATGGGGGGTGGACCCAGAGGATGGGCAAGGGGTATATTCAGAGGGACAGAGGGAAAAAAAGGAGAGTGAGAGAAAGAATGTGTGTATAAAAATAAGTAACAGATGGGGTACGAGGGGGAGGTGGGGCATTAGCGAAAGTTAGAGAAGTCGATGTTCATGCCATCAGGTTGGAGGCTACCCAGACGGAATATAAGGTGTTGTTCCTCCAACCTGAGTGTGGCTTCATCTTTACGGTAGAGGAGGCCGTGGATAGACATGTCAGAATGGGAATGGGATGTGGAATTAAAATGTGTGGCCACTGGGAGATCCTGCTTTCTCTGTCGGACAGAGCGTAGGTGTTCAGCAAAGCGGTCTCCCAGTCTGCGTCGGGTCTCGCCAATATATAAAAGGCCACATCGGGAGCACCGGACGCAGTATATCACCCCAGCTGACTCACAGGTGAAGTGTTGCCTCACTTGGAAGGACTGTTTGGGGCCCTGAATGGTGGTAAGGGAGGAAGTGTAAGGGCATGTGTAACACTTGTTCTGCTTACACGGATAAGTGCCAGGAGGGAGATCAGTGGGGAGGGATGGGGGGGACGAATGGACAAGGGAGTTGTGTAGGGAGCGATCCCTGCGGAATGCAGGGGGGGGGGAGGGAAAGATGTGCTTAGTGGTGGGATCCCGTTGGAGGTGGCAGAAGTTACGGAGAATAATATGTTGGACCCCGAGGCTGGTGGGGTTGTAGGTGAGGACCAGGGGAACGCTATTCCTAGTGGGGTGGCGGGAGGATGGAGTACACTCTTTGTGGTGAGATTGACCCTGTTGGGTGACCCTGTTAAGGTCAAAGCAATTAGCTCCGAGAATTGATCCTAAATGGTCCAGGTTTTGGCAAGATGAGAATGTGCTATCATACCCCTTGCATTTGCCTTCTGGTTGGTGGGATAGATTTTGGGGAGACAATTTGAATCACTGCCTTGATAATCTGATTCAGATCTATTCTCAGAACTCCAATTCACTATGTGTCTTAAGAAGCAATCACCGTTATCATATCCAATGCTAAGTTGCTTGCATATTCTTAAAATTTAGCAATTTAATGTAGCATCTTCCTAAGATTGGTGTCATACCATCCCTGTCAACTAAGTTCTGAAATACTTGTCCTTCTCCCACCATTCATGTAAGTTAATTTCTGACCTTTTCATTTGGACACATACTGTATTGTTTTCTGCCATAGACTCTTTGTTACTCAAAATGTTATAGTGTTCTTTATTTGCAATTGGAGAAACTTTAATTTTTTTTCCCATTCCTTTAAGTATTTTTGTGAATTCAATAGACCTTGAAGGAATTCACATGCCAAAATGGAATTTGAGAATGTTGATCTTTATCTGTAAGTGATAAAGAGGCATTGTTATTTGGAGATTATAAAATCATTGCATGAGTTAATTCAATGGTTAACAAGGTATTTGCAGTTTTATTTTGTGGTCAAGTGGAGTGGAATAATGTAATAAAATTGTTCCTATTTCTTCTAAATAACAATTCTTTAAATTATTCTATGTAATGGACATGAAGCGAAATAACTTTTGATGATCTTTTTTCAAAAAAATATGGCAAAGCTGGGTTAGATAAAGTCAATGAGAGTAAACCATCAAACCAGCTTTTGTGAGTTGTGCAAAAAAAAAGACAGTTGAGAATATTGGTGGAAATAGAGAAAGCACTTAATTAACTGCCCTTTACTGATTAGAAAGCAAAGGGATATAGAAAAACTATGCAGGAATGGTAAGAAAAGAGGAGCATCAATTCTAGTGGTAATAAGTTAGCTTATCAGAACTAATTGGTCCATCCTTTACACTTCATTAGGTTTCAAAGACTCATAGCATCAAAACAGGCCCTTCAACCCAATTTGAACATTCCGAATACCATGCTGACATGCATAAAACCCATTTACCTGTGTTTGGCCAATTTTCATCTAAAACATTCTTTTTTTTGCTATACCAGTAACTTACAGAAACATTCAACATTGAAGTACATTCATTGGCATATATTCACTGCGCATACTGCATATATTATGTAGTATGCTGCAAATTCTTGTTTCTGGTGCTAATAGTCTTAAGACATTTTGGTTCTAGTCTTAGTTATAGTATAGTCAATTAAAGTAATGAATTACTGTCTTGATTACAGCTTACAATTCTAGAATTTAAAAAAAGAGTTCTACAAAGGTTAATGATTAGCACAATGCTTTATGGTACAGGTAACTGGGATAAAATTCCCATGGCTGTGTCTACGTTCTCCAAGTGATCATGTGGCTTTCCTTCAGGTGCTCTGGTTTCCTCCCACAGTCCAAAAACATACAGGTTGGTAGGTTATTTGGTCATTGAAAATTGTTCTGTTATTAGGCTAGGATTAAATTGGGGAATTGCTGGGCGGTGTGACTTGAAGGGCTGGAAGGTCCTATTCTGCCCTGTATCTGAATAAATAAATAAACGTATTACATCACATTTTGATTAATATTAAGACATTTTATTTGAATTTTTTCATAATTTTTCAGTAGCTTGTTTTCTGTGCATGCTTTCAAATCATTTTGGGGATTGTGGAGGTGCTATTTGATGAAGTGCTGCTTGTTGCTACCTGTTTATAGACAAGGCTCATTTATGATCATACACCTCTTGCTAAATAGATACTTGGCTGTAGTATAATATCAGCAAACAACTGAATTACTCCTGGTTCCTTACTTCTGCAGACCAGCCTCGCCCTCTCATTCTAGGAGAAGGTTTTGTAGGTTTCATATCAAAATCCAACACAGTTGCCTAACCAAAGCAAAACTTCAAAAGACCATAAATCATGTAACAACTCTGTGTTCCCTTTTTATTGGAGAAGAAATTTGCCTAAACAGGCTCTGCATACAAAAAATGGAGTCAATTCCCACCACACCAACCCCCATAACCCCTACCCTCCACATTGAAATTGCAAAGTTTCACCAAATGTGTCGGCTCAGGGAGGCTCTCAAATTTGCCTTACAATCTTGAGCACACAGATCTTGATAGATTTGTTTTTTTTTAACACAAAGTACTCACAATTCCTAGAAAATGGCATACATACAGCAGTAAACAATTAAATGGTTCAATAAGAGTTCCTTAAAATAGCAAGCAGCTACAAAAAGACAGCAGCTAGCCATCTCTCTTAGCATTTAATTGCAGGTAGTAAATTCGCGTTGAGTTTTATTACATAAATGCAACACATTGTCACACTAATAATATTATGGAGAACTTTTAAATTAAAAACAAAATAATTATATGTACTCAAATGTGCTGATTCATAGATGACTTTTATTTGTGATTCTGAAAATTAATTTTCACAGAACTTGAAGCTTAACCTAATGGATGTAATTTCAAGTGCATTTTAGTCAATAGATCATCAGTATATCGATATGTCTTAGAAAGTAAAGAATCGCTAATGTGAAATGAACAATTATCATACGACGAACATTTGATAGCTCTGTATTTGCTGGTATTGAGAAGGATGAGGGGGGAATCTCATTGAAACCTTTCGAATGTTGAAAGGCCTAGACGTGGTCGATGTGGAAAGGATGTTTACCGTAGGGGAGTCTCGAACAAGAGGGCACATCCTCATGATAGACAGCCATCTACTTAAAAAATCTTACTCCTCAGATCCCTTTTAAAACTCCTTCGTCTCACATGAAACAAGTGCCATTTTGTTTTTGACACCTCATCTATGGTAAAAAGAATTTGACCATCTAGCCCAGCTATGATTCTTCTAATTGTATGTACATCCATTGGGTCACCTTTCAGTGATCAGCAAGGGAGAACAACTTTACCTCATTGCTAAAGTCTCCCAATTCAGGCAACATCCTATTGAGTCCCCTCTGCATGCTCTCCAGCAGAATCATATCCTTCATTTTGTGCGGCAAACGGAAATGTGCACAATAGTCCAGGTGTGGATTAATTAGTATTTTGTAAAGTTGTAACATAATGTCCAAACTTTTATATTTTATTCTCAAACATACGAATGCAACCATACCACAAATCTTTCCACCAACCTTTCTGCTTGTGTAACTACTTTCAGAAAAATATGGTCTTGAATTCCAAGGTCCCTCTGTTCATCAGATCCATTAGTGCATTCCCATTAACTGTACATGTCCTACTCCCGTTTAACTTCCCTTAATGCATAACCTAACACTTGACCGGATTAAATTCCATCTGTCAACGCCTTGCAGAATTTTCCATCTGATCTCTATCCTGCTGCAGTGTTAGACAACCTTCCTTGTCAACAGCATCAACTTTCATGTTATTTGAAGATAAAAGTAAGGTAGCTTGAGTGGTTGAAACCATGCATTAGTAATCCTATTAATATACCTAGTTCTACTCCTTAGCACTTCATGTATTAATCTAACTTCTATTTTACTGAATTCCTTCTTTCAGTGGGAAGTTTCTGCACCTGTTGGATACTCTTAAAGAGGAAGCCAAGAAAGAGAGATAAGAATCCACAGAAACCACCATACTATTTTGAACTTTGCACAACTTTGTTTCTCTTATTAATAAAAGATTTATTTCACTGATATACAATTTCTCAATTATTATCTTTGTTCTCAATTTCCATAATTGATTTTAAACATCAGCATCTTATAACTGTTCAGTTTGTAAGTGTATTTTAATTTTTTTATTTTACAACTTGATGTATTATGGAAATGGAAACATAATATCCATGATGGAATGACAGAGCAGACCCAATGGGCTGAATGCATTATGATCTCACAACTCTCAGACCTCAGAGGGTATTTATCTTCAATACAAGCAGTGGGCATGATGCCATATAATTATTTATTCCCAAATTCCTCACATCCTCTTTCCTTGATTCTTGTACCCAGTCAGTTCCTAAAGGTGAGCAGATTTCCTGGCTCAATCTCTTTCAGTTTAACAACCCTCTATGTGAATAAGTCTGATAGTTCAATGTGTATGACCATGAAAGGAGAATCAAATGGCATGGAACACATTTTTAATAATTCCTAGAAATATATTTGTGAGGTAGTTAAATTATAAAGATATGGGCATTGCAAAATTTACAATTAATGTCTGAATTTGATTTAGCACTTATACTGAAAGTAGAATATGTCAACAAAGGTTGGGATTGATAAAAGCAAAACTTCAAATTATTTTGGATTTGTGACAGAGGAAATTTGAAAGATGTTCTGACATTAGCCTCCAGACAAAGGACACAGCGTCACCAGATGCTGCCGGGATTCACACAGGTGTAGTTTTATTCTTCTTTGCTCAGCGTGCATAAAAAACATTGAGCTCAGCTGGGAGTGAAGCATTTTGCTTTTTCATTCAAAGTATAAAAATAATTTGCTTTTATTTAAGATTAACAATTCAAGGATCATCTAAGCATAGAATGGAAAAATATGCAACTGATGAGGCAAGCAGTAAATGTTCATTAAAATAAAATATGACCAGACGAAGGAAATTTTGGAGAGTTAGTTTGCGAGTAAGATTTAGCTCTGCATAGAGGGAAGCATTCATCCAAGAAATAGCAAGAGTTCAAGCACAATGTATAAAAACCAGAATAACAAGTTATAGGGATTCCTAGATGCTGATAGATATTGAGGATTGGATAAAGCAAATTCAGGAAGCAAATGCCAGGCATAGGGAACAAGTGACAGGGGAGGTCAGTAAGAATATAAAAGGTGTTGGGACAGACTTAAAAATGAAATTAGGAAGGCCAAGCTGGTTCAGGAGAGATCACTGTCATAAAGGATTATGGTCACAATGAAGGTGCCTGATAAGTATAGACCAAAAGGTAATCAGGACAAAAGTACAGTCTATTGCCGATGAAAAGCATAAATAATGTGAATTCTTTCCCCAGGGTACAAATATTGAATACTCAAGGGCATAGCTTTAAGGTGAAAGGGAGAAAGATTGAAGAGAATGTGTGGGGCAAATTTTTTACACAGAGAGTGGTTGGTGCCTACAGCACTCCGCCAGAATTGGTACTAGAGGCTGATATGATAGTGGCATACATGAGCTTTTTAGATAAGCCAAGAATGAAGGGTATGAATACAGGCAGAAGGGATTACTATAAATTTGGTATCATGCTCAGCGCACACATTGTGGACTGAAGGGGCTTTATTGTGCTGAAATATTCTATGTTCTAATAGGGACAAAATGGCAGATCAAAAGCTGTGGATGAACCAGGAGATTTGTGGCCTGGTAGGGCTAGATGGGTGGCGTTCAAGACCGCTGATCCAGAAGTACACAAGAAGTCCAGGTAAGACCTATGGAAGGCTATTTTAAAGGCGAAAAACAATTCTGATTGAGGTTGGAGATGAACTGGATGCATGTCAACTCTGGTAGAGTTTTCAGGCTATTACTTTCTACAAAGTGAAACCTAACATCATGAATGGCAGACATGCTTCACTCCCAGCTGAGCTCAATGCTTTTTATGCACACTGTGCAAAGGAGGATAAAACTACACCTGTGTGAATCCCGGCAGCATCTGATGACTCTGTGTCCTTTGTCTGGAGGCTAATGTCAGAACATCTTTCAAGAGGGTGAACCCTGGCAAGGCATCAGGCCTGAATGGTGTACCTGGTGGGGTTCTGAAAACCTGTGCCAACCAGCTAGCGGAAATGTTCAAAGACATCTTCAATCTCTCACTGCTGCCTTTGAAGGTTCACATCTACTTCAAAAGGGCGACATTCATACTAGTGCCCAAGAAGAGCAAGGTGAGCTGTCTCAATGGCTGTCGCCCAGTAGCACTCACATCTACTGTGATGAAGTGCTTTGAGAGGTTGGTCATGGCTAGAATCGATACCTACCTAAGGAAGAAACTGGACCCACTGCAATTGCCTATCACCACAATAGGTCTACAGAGGACCTAATCTCTGCAACCTCACTGGCTCTCCACTCGGCCTAGATCACCTGGACAATAGCAAAACCTATGTCAGGCTGCTGTTTATTGACTACAGCTCAGTGATCAACACAATAATGCCCTCAGTTCTAATAAACAATCTCCAATACCTGGGGGTCTCTGTACCTCCCTCTGTAACTGGATTCTTGACTTCCTCACAGTCTGTGCAAATCGGAAATCAGATCTCCTCCTCACTGACAGTTAACACTGGTGCACCTCAAAGATGCTTTGCTCATGATTGTGTGCTTAGACACAACTCAAGCGGCATCTACTGTATACATTTGCTGAAGACAGAACTATTGTTGGCAGAATTCAAACTGTGATGAGGAGGGGTACAGGAGCGAGATAGATCAGCCGGTTGAGTGGTGTCCCCACAACATTCTTGCACTCAATATCAGCAAGACCAAAGAATTGATTGTGGACTTCAGGAGGGAGAAGTTGAGGGAACATATACCAGTCTCCATTGAGGGACCTCTATTTTGTGGTGGGCAGCTTTCTTCCCAAACTCACCTTCCACTTTTCCACCACTACCAACAGCTTTTGTGCCACCACACCAGACAATATTATTGAAAAGAACAACCGCATTTGCTTTTCCCTCCATTCTCCAAATTATAAAAATCTGGTCAATACTTAATTGAATACATTTTTCTGAATTAATATATTTCACGGTTTATATTTCCATTTCAGTCAAAGCCTTATTCCCCAGATTTGTAAAAAGAAAGAAGTACCCGTTGCGAGCAGTCTGGAAGTAGATTTTCAACAGCTTCCAATAATAGTGCATGTTGTGCCTGCACTTCATGAAGCAGCAATATCAATGACCAGGGACTCAATTTTTAAATATCACATTACGCTGTAAAAGTAAGTGGCATGTGGCTTCAGGCAGTTGAATAGATGCAGTTTTAATGCTTAGTGCAATTGCGTAACAATGATAAACTATTTACTCTAAATCTATTTAATTTTATGGATTTTGGACTGGGACAGACTTTAAAAAAATGTTTATTGCGATACAGTGTGGAATAGGCCCTTCCAGTCTTTAACCCTAGCCTAATCACGGGACAATTTACAATGCCCAATTATCATACCAACCTGTACGTCTTTGGGCTGTGGGAGGAAACTGGGACACTCGGAAGAAACCCACATGGTCACAGAGTGAATGTACAAACTCCCTATAGACTGCAGCAGGAAATGAACCTGGGTTGCCTGGGTTACTGTAAAGAGTTGTGCTAACCACTACACTACCATGCTGCCACTAATAGGAAAAACAGTAGCATTAAATCACAGCATCTCACTTTGAGATTTTTGATCAACTGACTGTTGGAGATAATGCATTTTGATAGATAATCCTTGAACTAACACCCTCCTGTAATGGTATCTATCTGAAAGGATTTATGTTATGCTTTAGGATATATCTGCCTTGGAATTTACCACTGATCAGTTTTGCTAAATGTGTATCCAATCATGACAACATATCATCCTCTCTCTTAAATTGTATTCTATTGACTTTATTGTACCACATTTTAGAGGAAGTGTAAATTGCACTGATGGATCTATTGATTTTGAACAAACCAGCTGGGGATGCTTTCTGGGCCATCACCTTTTGTGCTAGAAGATTAAGGAATTATTTTAAAACATGCCAGGATAATCAATCTTCTGTAATAACTTCTGGAATAAACATATATTAATGTTTATTCCAGAAGTTTTACTCAAAGGATAATTTTCCCTTCCTTTTTGCAATCTTTAAACTAGTCATCAGTGGAAGTGAAAAGCTTAGTGATGGGAATCTTGCCAGGGATCCCTATTGATTAAGAAGTAGAGGGGGGGATCAATGCAAAGGGAGAGAGGCAGTTCAGGAAAGCAAGATGTAATCCACCCTCTCTTCAGCTTTACGGTAGCTGAATCAATGATTCTTTTGTGATCTTTTGTGCTCTCTCTCCTCCTCTCTTCCTCTGCCTCAGATGTAGTACCTGAATCTCACTATTATATCCCAGCCAGTGCACTTCATAATTTCAGTGAAAGCAGAATTAAGAAGCCCACATATGCATTTGAAAGATAAACCTGTTTTGCAGCTCAGGACAACATCTGATAACAGCAATCATTATCTGGGTGACTGTGCATGGTAAATCCAAATATTCAAGCAGCCATGCACTATTAACACTTTACTCATCTCTCCATTTTGCCTTTTTGATTTTCACTCCTATTTGTCAAGCAAATTTACTGCACCTATAGAGGGCCGGCTGGTGGTGTAGTGGCATCAGTGCTGGACTTCAGGGCGAGAGGTCCTGAGTTCAAATTCAGCTGGCTCCTGGTAAGAGCTGGTGTTCTCTTAAAAAAAAATTCACCCGGCAGAAGGCAATGGCAAACCACTTCTGTAACTTGCCTCATATGCGATTTCCCAGTACGCCAGAGTGGTGTGGAAGGAAATCGTCCGCTAACTGGAAATAATTCCAGATGCGACACACCTTTTTTATAGAGGTGAGGACATTAGTAATCCAGGTCTTTATAACCACTAGAAACGGAGTACCAGTATATCTTGTTCTCTGTCACAACAATATCTACCAATGTGCCAGCATAGTCCTGATGAAGGGTCCCAGCCCAAAACGTCGGCTATTTATTCCCATCCATAGAAGCTGCCTGAACTGCTGAGCTCCTCCAGCACATTGTGTGTATTGCTCTAGATTGCAAGCAAGTGCAGTACCTCTTGTATCTACAATTTACTGTTCAACTACGGAGTCTCTTTGACATATGCCTACCCTGAAAAATTTTAAACCTTCTCCCAGACCTGACGAAGGGTCTCGGCCCAAAAATTCATCTGTTTATTCCCATTCATAGATGTTGTCTGACTTGCCAGGCTCCTCCAGCACATTGTGTGTATGACCAAGATGATGTTGTCTTCATTCACTATCTATAGATTTATTTGTATGGTATATCCTATTATAGCTAAATAGGAAAGGGTGTTGTTATTCCATCAATCTGAGCTGGATAAGTTCAATATGATGCAACAATTTTGTTTATGTTTTAATTTTTGTGCTTCTATATTCTGTGTATTGTCTTTAGGTCATATGTTTCCTTTTGAGTGAATAAGATGACCTCCAATTTGATGTGTACTGTAAGCTGTATAATCTATTTATATCTCTGAGCTCACACAGAAAGATTACTGATACTTGGCAAATGGGTGTGATGATCCCTGCTGCCAGCCCATTAACTTTGTTGTTTCTCATGATCCCTGCTCTGTGGGGAAATAAATCAGTTTAATGATTTTTAAAAGAATTATTGCTTAAGAATCTGGAAGAATTCAGCATGTGTGAAGGCAAAAGGGCAAAGAACATTTCAGCTCAAGATCCTGCACCAGGACAGAGCATAGAGGGGAGATAGCCAGTGTAAAGAGGCAAGAGGAGGGATGAGCAGGGGCTGACAGGTAGATGAAGCCAGGGAGAAGGAGGAGAGGTGCAGTCAAGAGACAGTGAATGGTAGGTGATAGAGACAGATAAGGAACGAGAACAAAGAAAGGTGCTTCATCTCCCTTCTCACCTGTTTTCACCTGTTTACTGCTGATCCTTGCCTCACTCCTTCATTTCTTTATATTAGTCATCTCCAATCCACAAATGCAGTCTGAAATGCTGACCATTCTTCTGCCTCCACAAATGCAGCTGTCATAAGGGGGGCGTTGGAGGCGGGCACAAATGCAAGACACAGACACTGAAGTATAGGAAAAGGCCAGGACTAGAGACAAGAACACAGGCTTGGGCTAGGACATTGGCTAGGCAAGTGGGACCAGGACAAGGAACTGGGTACTAGGAGCCTAGGCTTGGACTCCGAGCTGGAGACCGGACAAGGACCCAGACCATGGGTCTTGACTCGAGCTCGGACCCCAGATCGAGGCCAGGGCGTGACAAGGCCTGGGCTCCTCGAGGCCAGGGCGTGACGAGGCCTGGGTTCTGAATCTGAGCCAGAGACTGGACAAGGACTGAGAACCTAGGTCTTGACTCGGGTTCGGACTCCGGAACTAGGCGAAGACATGACGTGTTCTTGGGAGACAGGAACCTCAGAACACAAATTCGGAAGCCTTGAATTGGACAGGATGAGGTTCTTGGATGTGGCCTGGACAGGACAAGATGACCTCAGCACAAGACAAGGGACCCCACCACTGGGCTGGGCGAGGTACAAGGACAGGACAAGACCCTGAAGCCTTGACTTGGTCTTGGGAGACAGGAACACCGAGCCTTGGTAACCTTGAGAGACAGTTATCAGAGTGGTTTTAGAAAGGGAAGGAATTCCATGGACTCAGTGATAATGTTAGAGACTGAAATAAGGAAGGCCCAGGCAAATAGAGACAGTGTTCTTTGACATTGAAAAAGCCTATGATATGATGTGGAAGGAAGGATTATTAATTATACTGCACAAGATTGGGGTTGGTGGGAAGAGTTTTTAATTGGATTAAAGATTTTTTGTTTGGTAGAAAAATTCAAGTTCGGATTGGATCAGAATTGTCAAAACAGTACATAGTGGAAAATGGCACACCTCAAGGTGGTGTGATTAGCCCGTTACTTTTCTTCCTTCAGTTAGTCCTGACGAAGGGTCTCGGCCTGAAACGTCGACTGTACCTCTTCCTAGAGATGCTGCCTGGCCTGCTGCGTTCACCAGCAACTTTTATGTGTGTTGCCTGAATTTCCAGCATATGCAGAATTCCTGTTGTTTAAGTATAGTTGGTATCAGCTTACAGTGGAATTTTCAACTTTTATCTTTAAGTGGTTAAAACCATGAAATGGCTGGCACGAGAGGGCACAGCTCAGAGAGGGAAGTAGGTACAGAAGGGATGTCAGGGGTAAGTTTTTTTTACACAGAGTGGTGAGTGCATGGAATGGGCTTCCAGCAACGGTGGTGGAGGCGGATATGATGGGGTCTTTTAAGAGACTCCTGGATAGGTACCTCGAGCTTTGAAAAATAGAGGGCTCTGGGTAATTTCTAAGATAAGGACGTGTTCGGCACAGCGTTGTGGGCCAAAGGGCCTGTATTGTGCTGTAGGTTTTCTATGATTCTATTAATGAATGGAGGTGTAACACCTGAAGCACCCAGCAGACAGCACTGACACTTCCAAGAGCAATGGTGTCATGTTTTTGGGCAGAAATCCTTACCCCTAATCACTGGGAGGAATCTCAATTGGATTACTAGACACACCTGAGACTGGTTGAGAGGTGCTTAAGGCTGTCAGCTGCGTCTATCAGTTGGTCAGTTTTGACACTTGCTCTGCTGGTAAGAATCAGCTACTACAGTTAGTCATTCTGCTGTGCTGATTCTGTGAAAAGACTTATCTGGGATCTATCCAGTGAAACAACCCCTTTGTTTTGTGGTCTGACTTGCCTGATTTTCCCCTGAAGCCTTTGATTTTGTGAGATAGCTCATCTGAAGCCTTTTGCTATGTACTCTCTGAACTCTCAAGTTGCCTGTGAATTTCAGTTTGAATGTGACTAACTGAATGTGGCAAGACAGTTGCACTGAGTGCTTCTGACTGCTGAAGTAAAGTTTGAAGCCATTTGACCAACACCGTCGCTGTTTTTATCTGCAATTGTGTTCAGACCCACCTGCACACAAAAGGACCACAAACGGAATCAGGCATGCACAAGAAGTAAGGTTTGATGAAAAGCAGAGCACTTGGAGGGTTGAACACTAAGTGCTGGAGACAATAATGGAGATTTAGTTATGTGAAGTCATGGGAGGATTTTTTAAAAAGGATAAATATCTGAAATAAGGAGAGTAAAATCTTTATCCATACTCAGGTTCATAGGTATAGCAGTAACTGGAGATGAGAACTTACAGTAAATTAAGATGTGGGCAACAATGTTTGAGATACACAAGAGATACTGCAGACCATTATATAAACTGTCTGAATATCACTTTAGTTTTACATAACTCAAAATGTGCCAAATCACAACAAATTAAACTAAAAAGGGATACAGGATCAGATGATGTGCTGTCATGGCATGATGTGGGAGCTGGTGGACTCCATTGTGGTTTCTGGTGACCACATCTGCTACAAATGCTGGCAGCTCAAGGAACTCAGGCTCATTGTTAGTGACCTGGAATGGAGTAAGTAACTCAGACACTGTGTTTCAGGAGGTAGTCACACTCATTAGATTAAATACAGGTATTTCAGATTTGGTCTATGGCCAGGGACAAGGGGGTGTGATTTAAATGAGGTAGGTAGGGGGAAATCCAGGGGTAGTGTTGGAGGAGCCCCAACCGTTGAGCTTGCCCAGCAGTTCTGAGGTTGTTGCTCTCTGTGAAGATGAAAGTGGGGGCTGTAGGAAGGGCGAGCAACCAAATCACAGCACCATGGATCACGGAGCCATTTAATGGGAGGGAGAGAAGAGAAATGTAGTTGTGGTTGGGGGGTAGTACAGTCAGGGGAATAGACGCAATTCTCTATCGCGAGGATCGATAGACCTAAAGGCTGTGTAGTCTGCCTGGTGCTTGGGTTCAGCACATCTCATCTGACCTGCAGAGGAATTTTGAGTGGGAGGGGAAAGGTCCAGTTGCTGTGGTCTATGTGGGTACCAATGACAAATGGAGAACAAGGAAAGATGTCTTCGAAGGGAGTTTGAACAGCTAGATGTTAAATTAAAATGCAGAACAAAAAGGTAACAGTCTCCGGATTGCTACCTGAGCCACATGCAAACTGACAAGGATAAAAGGACCCTAATGGCAGTTGTATACAGGCCTCCAAACAGCAGCCGGGATGTGGATTACAAATTACAGCAGGAGATCGAAAAGGCATGTCAGAAGGGAAATATCATGATAATCGTTGGGATTTTAACATGAAAGGTGATTGGGAAAACAGGCCAGTACTGGACCTCAAGAGAGAATTTGTAGAATGTCCAAGGGATGGCTTTTTAGAACAGCTTGTTGTTCAGCCCACTAGGGTTTCAGCTATACTGGATTGGGTGTTGTGCAATAATCTGGAGGTGATAAGAGAGCTTAAGGTTAAGGAACCCTTAAGGAACAGTGATCACAATATGATTGAGTTCACATCCACAGATGTGCTGGGCTGTTTGTACCACACACTGCAGTGTCCAGTGATCAAGGTTGGTGCAATTCCAGTACCAGGCGGTGATACAGCCAGTCAGGATGCTCTCAATGGTGCTCCAGTAGCAGGTCTTGAAAATTTGGGGGTTCATGCCGAACCTCTTCAGTTGCTTGAGATAGAAGAGAGAGTGCTGTGCCTTTATTGCAAAAGAGAAGGACAAAATGTTTAGAAAAGGGTAAGGATAAACTTACAGTAACATGGAAGCAAAATTAAAAATGGCGATGAATGCTGGACTGAAGGTGCTATATATGAAGGCATGCAATGTGCAGAATAAAGTAGATGATCTTGTACATAGTTAGAAGTTGGCAGGCATGACATTGTGAGCATCACAGTGGTGGATGAAAGAATATCACAGTTGGTAGCTTAACATCCAAGGATACACATTGTATCAGAAGAACCGGCAGGTGAGTAGAGAGTGGAGCATGGCTCTGTTGGTTAAAAAAAAATCCTTGGAAAGAAGGTCACAAGATCAGAAGATATAGAATCCTTGTGAGTAGAGTTAAGAAACCACAAAGGTAAAAAAAAAAGCCCTGATGGGAGTTATATACAATACAGGCCTCCATGCAGTAGTCAGAAAAGTGAGTACAAATTACAATAGGAGATAGAAGAGGTATGTAAAATAGACAATGTTATGATGGTCTTGGGGGATGTCAATATGAAGGTAAATTGGGAAAATCCGGTTGCTGCTTGATCCCAACAGAAGGAATTAATAGAATTCCTATGTGATTTTTTTTAAGAGCAGATTGTGGTTGAGCCCAATAGGGAAAAGGCAATTCTAGATTGAGTGTTGTGTTATGAACCAGATTTGATATGGGAGCTAAAGGTAAAGGATTTCTAAGGAGAGAGCAATCATAATATGACATAATTCACCCTGAAATTTGAAGGGGAGAGGCTAAAATCAAATGTATTAATGTTACAGTGGAGTGAAGGGAGCTACAAAAGCATGAGAGAGAATTGGCCAAATTTGATTGGAAGGAGATCTTATCAAGGGAGACGGCAGAAAAACAATTCAGAAGGTGAAGGATATTCATCCCAAGGTATTCTAAAGGGAGGATTGACAATGAATGTCAAAGGCGGCATAAAAGCAAAAGAGGCAAGAGTGGATATCAGACAACTGGAAAATGACACTGAAGGGTAAGTAATGAAACAAAGAAATGGCAGGCCAACGTAAATATTTTGAGTCAGTCTTCCCTAATTGAAGACATCAGCGGTATGCCCGAAATTAGAAATTGAGAAGTGAGTCGAGTCACCTTTACTAAGGAGAAGGTGCTTGGAAAGCTGTAAGGTCTGAGGATAGATAAGTCCCCTGGACCAGAGGGACTGCACCAGAGTTCTGAAAGAGGTAGCTGAAGAGATTGTAGAGACATTTGTAGTGGTTTTTCAAGAATCACACAATTGTGGAATGGTTCTGGAGGCTTGGAAATTGCAACTGTCTCTCCACTCTTCAAGAAGGGAGGGAGACAAAAGACAGGAAATTATAGACCAGTTATCCTGCCTTCAGTGGTTGGGAAGGTGTTGGAGTCCATTATTAAGGATGAGATTTCAGTGTACTTGAAGGCACAAGATAAAATAAACCAAAGTCAGCATGGTTTCTTAAGGGGAAATCTTGCCTGACAAATCTATTGGAATTCTTTGAGGAAACGACAGGCAGGATAGACAAAGGAGAGTCAGTGGATGTTGTTTATCTGGATTTCAAGAAGGCCTTTGACTAGGTGTTGCACATGTTGCTGCTAAACAGGATGGAATCCATGGTATTACAGGAAGGGTATGAGTATGGATAGAAGACTGGTTGACTGGCAGGAGGAAAAGAGTGGGAATAAAGGTGGCCATTTCTGGTTGGCTGCCGGTGACTAATGGTGTTCCACAGAGGTCAGTGTTGGGACCACTTCTTTTCAATATTTAAATGTTAAAGATCTGGATGATAGAATTAATGACTTTGTGGCCAAGTTTGTGGATGATACAAAATAGGTCAAGGGGTGGATAGTGTTGAGTCTGCAGAAGGACTTGGACAGCTTAGGACAGTGGGCAAAGAACTGGCCAATGGGCAGTGTAAGGAAATGTATGGTCATACACTTTGGATGAAGGAATAAAGGTATTAACTACTTTCTAATTGGGGAGTAAATTCAGATATCAAAGGTGCAAAGGGACTTGGGAGTCCTACTGCAGGATGCCTTAAAATTTAATTTGCAGTGGTTAGGAAGGCAAATGCAATGTTGGCATTCATTTCAGTAGGACTAGAATATAGAAGCAAGGCTTTGGTTAGACTAAACTTAGAATATGGTGAGCAATTGTGGCCTCTTATCTAAGAAAGAATGTGCTGGCATTGGAGAGCGTCCACAGGAGGTTCACTGTAATTATCTTGGGAATGAAAGGGTTAACACATACTTGCTGGAATTTAGAAGAAAGAGGGGGAATCTCATTGAGATGTATTGAATATTAAAAGACCTATACAGAGTGGCTGTAGAGAGTACGTTTCCTATCGTCAGGAAGTTTAGAACCCAAGGGCACAGTGTCAGGATACAAGGACATCCTTTTAGCACAGAGATAAGGAGGAATTCCTTTAGCCAGAGAGTAGTGAATCTGTGAAAATCATTGCCATGGATGGCATTGGTGGCTAAATCATCAGGTATAATTAGAGTGGAGGTTAATAGGTTCTTGATTAGTCAGGGTATCAAAGCTTATGGGAAGAAGGCAGGATCATAGGGTTGAGGGATAATAAATCAGTCATGATGAAATAATGGAGAGACTCAATGGCCTAAGTAGTTGAATTCTGCTCCTGTGTCTTATGGTCTTATAGATATTGCCTTGAGCAATACACACAAAATGTTGGAGCGAACTTAGCAGGTCAGGCAGCACCCATGGAGAGAAACTTTTAGATGCACTTATGCATGCATCAAGTGAAAAATGTGGTGTGTTAGGAAATCAGTCAACAAACAACAATTACGTTACCGGTTGTCTGGTGTGAACCCAGATTCTGATCCATGCAAGTAGTCGTTTGTTGATTTAAGAAGATGACTGATAATACGTAGGTGAAGAGGAGGCTGCAGTGGGATTAAAGTTTAGGCAGATTGTTAGAACAGAATAAAAAAAATTCTGTATGTACATTAAAGGTTTGAGAATAATAAAAAAATGTGCACTTAAAAAGAGAAAATTATTCCATTCTCTGTTTCTTATATATTTCCTTTCAATGAGTGCAAATCTTGACCAAAATGCTATTTGTTTTGTCAGATTATTAGCTGTAACGTGAAGAGATATTTAAAATGTTGTTGAAATAAAGGTGAGAGAAATATAGATTGAAGCAATGCTTCTAAGAACAATGAGTTGCAGTTCATGTTTTGAACAAGTGATGAACAAGTACTTATTATTCTGTTTAATAAAAATGCAGAAATACAAGGATAGCTTTCAGAACACTATTTAGATTCTGTAAAGACGAAAAGCTTTTCTTTCTACTCTCACCCATCCTTTCCTCCATTTTGCCTCCACTTAGCCAACTCAGAATATTTAGAGTTCCCCAATATTTGAGATTCAGCACGTTTTACACTGACCCTTGGACTCACACAATTACAACTTAAAATTACTTAATCCTTCAGTAAACAGGATCAATTAAATCCGTAGAAAATGTGGCATGCAGATTAAAGTTTAACATGATGAAATACAGTCATGTGAAACTGGCCCAACTAATTTCAGTGTTTCAGTGTAAATTTAATACCTAAACTTGCCATTCATCTCAGACATATGAAACTACACAGAGGGTGATGGGGGGGGGGGGGGGGGGGGAGGGAGGGAGAACAGGCTGCAGTTCCCAAACTTTGTACATAACATAGAACTGATCGGGAAATATGCATTTAGTACAGTGTAAATCAGCTCAACGTGAGTCTAGAGCTTTTTTTTTGCTGCTTGGGAAAATGTATTATGAAATCAGGCGAATGATGAACTGTGGAAGTGTTGGCTGTGAAAGTGATTGACAAGTAGGTAGCTCTCCATCTGTGCATAATCTTCCGCCATCTGTAATTGCCAAGTATGAGTATTAGACAGTTCTGTGGTTGTTTTGACATTTACAAACTGAAATCAGCCTTGTGCTCATTCAACACACATAAAAGTTGCTGGTGAATGCAGCAGGCCAGGCAGCATCTCTAGGAAGAGGTATAGTCGACGTTTTGGGCCGAGACCCTTTGTCAGGACCCAGTCAGGACCAGTCCTGACAAAGGGTCTCAGCCCAAAGTATCAACTGTACCTCTTCCTAGAGATGCTGCCTGGCCTGCTGCGTTCACCTGCAACTTTTATGTGTGTTGCTTGAAATTCCAGCATCTGCAGATTTCCTCATGTTTGCTCTAGTACTCATTCAATGTCCATACCTGCATACATCTTGAATGATTATTAGAACAAGCATATCTCCCTTATTTTATCTCCCTAGTTCAGATATATTAAGATATATTGTAACTCTTTAACTTTGCTCTGCATCAAATTGCATGGATTGTTATGGTTTAATAATTGTACAGACAAGTATCTTAACACACTTGGACAGGCGTCTCTCAAATAATGATTAGCCTTTGTTTCTTGTGGTGGACACAAATAGATAAAACTCCATATTTAGTGCTCAGTGGTAAGGGTCAAGTATTTCACTATTCATATATACAAATACGCTCAGATTTTTGTTTTTGCAGAACTTGTTTTGAGCAAGAATTTACAATTTCCACGTTTCCAGGATGGTATCTTCTGATTCACGGTATATTTTTGTTCATTCATTTTGAAGGGCATTGTTACAAGACCAGCATCCGTTGCTCATTCCCAGTTGCCCTGGAAGTGGTAGCGAGTTATCTACAAACAGTACTTGAACCACCACTGTCTTTCTGGTGAACACACTCCCAAAATGATCTGGTGAAAGTTCTGGCAATGATGAACAATTGATCATTTATCTCCAAATCAGGATGGTCTGAGAGTTAGTGGGGAACCTGCATTTCCCAGTGAAACCTCAAGCTTTCGCCCTTTATGAAGGACGAGGTCCTAGGTTTGGAAGGTGATCATAGAATTACAGAGTTGCATGGCATAGAATCAGTCCATTCATTTCACCTCAATGTGCTGACCTTTCTGCTCATCTACATTCATTCCATTTGCCCATATTAATCCATATCTTTCTGTGCTTTGCAGATCAGGAAAGCTTGGATAAGTAACTGCAGCACACTTTAGGCAAGGTATACACTACAGACTGTGGTGGAGGATATAAGGTTAATGACAATATGTTAATCAAATAGGCTTTTTGCCATGGGTATTGCTGAGCTTGTTGAGGGTTGTCAGTTCTGCATTCGTCCAGGTAAGTAAAAAGTACTTAGTTATTCTCCAGACGTGCCCCATTGATAGTGGAAAGACCCTTGTTGTTAGCAGGAGAATTATGAACCACAGAATACATAACTTTTGACTTGCCTTTGTAGCCATAGTCTTATGTGGCTATTCAAGTTGTGCTCTGGGATGGGTGATCCTCAAGCTATTAATGATGCTGGACATTGAACGGCAATGTCATCGAATATAACAGATAAGGGACTAATGTATCTATTTTTAGATAATCATTGTCTGCCCCTGTTATGCTGTGAATGTTTCTTGCTAATTGCTTAAATGTTGTCTAGTCTAACAGTCATAGACTTCTTCTCTGTGGGTTCATAACTCTTCAACCCTCAGAATCATGTTGGATTAATCAAAATAATACTGAATATGTTTAAATATTCAGTAAAAACAAAGCAATCACAGAAAGGGAATGAAACAAAGACATGGATAAAAAAAAAAGTGCATTGAATCATGCTAGTTGTGGTCAAGATATCTGAGTGGAACTGCCAGTACTCAGCCAATCAAACTGAAGTAAGTCCTGTACTTCCACACATGCACGGTCAAGAATTACTGGACGGAGTAAATCTAACAATTTATTCCTCTAATCAACTCCATGTGGAGTTCAGTGATGGGATCCTGTACTGTTGTGATCCTTCAGCATTATACTGAAGAGTTTCTATTTGGGCTCTGCACAAGGTTGGACATGGCACAGAATCACTGATTTCAGTTTATTTCAGTGACACTTGTCATTTCAGAGGACAAAATGTTAATATTGGGTATGTTAACCATGGACAGCAATTCTGGTCAGGAGTAATGGGTCAGCATAATCTCACCCTTTGGATATAGATGTAATAAAAGTGAAGGTATAAATAAATACATTCATATGAGATATGTCTCAAAATTATGAAATTAGATTTTTACTCTGAGGAGAGGTTACTTGACAGTGATTAACATACCATTTAAGAATACACCAGTTTTAGTCATTTTTGATGTGCACAGTAGCTGAGTACAACATGTCAAAGCTTGAGTCATTCATCAGGGAACTAATGCATTGAGGCTTGAGAGAGAATGGGGAAACCCAATAGCAACTTCTGAATCTGGACATCAGAAGTAGCCGACTGCCTCTGTATAATGAGTGATTACTGTGTGCGTCACCTTTATTGCTAAAATAAAATCAAAGGAAATAGATGAAATCTCAAAATTACTTTGTTCATGTAGTGAGGAAATTGCAAAATAAAAAAATATATATATTTGAAATACCGAGGTGCTGATGTATTTATTCACAAATGCAAACTCACTGAACGATTAATGATGGAACACACTCCCATCTCAGTTTTATCACTAATTATTCATTCTCTGATGATGACATTGATTGTTTCCATTGCACATCATTAAAATTAAGCTGTGACTTACTAGAAGGGAAAATCCAACATTAACCCACTGTTTAAAACCGCAAACACGAGGAAATCTGCAGATGCTGGAATTTCAAGCATCACGTTAAAAGTTGCTGGTGAACGCAGCAGGTCAGGCAGCATCTCTAGGAAGAGGTACAGTCAACGTTTTGGACCGAGACCCTTCGTCAGGACTAACTGAAAGAAGAGCTTCTAAGAGATTTGAAAGTGGGAGGGGGAGGGGGAGATCTGAAATGATAGGAGAAGACAGGAGGGGGAGGGATGGAGCCAAGAGCTGGATGGTTGATTGGCAAAAGGGATATGAGAGGATCATGGGACAGGAGGCCCAGGGAGAAAGAAAAGGGGGAGGGGGGGAAGCCCAGAGGATGGGCAAGGGGTATAGTGAGAGGGACAGAGGGAGAAAAAGGAGAGAGAGAAAAAGAATGTGTGTATATAAATAAATAAATAACGGATGGGTGCTCCCGATGTGGCCTTCTATATAGTGGCGAGACTTGACGCAGACTGGGAGACTGTTTCGCTGAACACTTACACTCTGTCCACCAGAGAAAGCAGGATCTCCTAGTGGCCACACATTTTAATTCCACATCCCATTCCCATTCTGATATGTCTATCCATTGCCTCCTCTACTGTCAAGATGAAGCCACACTCAGGTTGGAGGAACAACGCCTTATATTCTGTCTGGGTAGCCTCCAACATGATGGCATGAACATCGACTTCTCTAACTTCCGCTAAGGCCCCACCTCCCCCTCGTACCCCATCTGTTATTTACTTATTTATATACACACATTCTCTTTTTCTCTCTCTCCTTTTTCTCCCTCTGTTCCTCTCACTATACCCCTTGCCCATCCTCTGGGCTTCCCCCCTCCCCTTTTCTTTCTCCCTTGGCTTCCTGTCCTATGATCCTCTCATATCCCTTTTGCCAATCAACTGTCCAGCTCTTGGCTCCATCCCTCCCCCTCCTGTCTTCTCCTATCATTTCAGATCTCCCCCTCCCCCTCCCACTTTCAAATCTCTTAGTCACTCTTCTTTCAGTTAGTTCTGATGAAGGATCTCAGCCCGAAGCATCGACTGTACCTCTTCCTAGAGATGCTGCCTGACCTGCTGCGTTCACCAGCAACTTTTATGTGTGTTGCTTAACCCACTGTTTCCAATTTTGTTTATATCTACTGTGGAAAACGATAATTGTCTAATGCAAAACATATAATTGTCCAAGGATTGGACTTTGATACAAAATCTGGTAAAACCTATTAATCCTACTTGGATCAAATCACCTCCTGGCCCTTTGTGGGTGAGTAAAGCTGGCTAATTTACATGCAAATTAAAGAACTCAACAATCTATATGAAAAATGATCACTCACTCCAATCCAGTGCTATCTTTCTAATGAACATGATAGTGAGTGACGTTGTTGAACAGACAGCTATTGTATTATTTCAATCCTGCAGCTATCTACAATTTATTTGATTATTGCTCTGGGACTTCCTCGTGGGATTATTTCGGAGGTAAAGAAATCATTTCATCCCTTTCCGCAGCTGGTGGAGCATAATTGCTGTTTGGAGTTGTTCGTCCATCATTGGCATCGATGAGGACCTCGACACCATTATGATGGTGTCGAGACTAGAGCGTGATTTGGATTTAAGTGATTGGATTTGGAGTTGCGCAGCGTCAGCCTCACTCTCGCTTCCCAATTCCCATCTGGATCCAGTGGCAAGATAGAGTCTAGACGGCTGGAGATGGGACTAGGTGCAGTGGATGACCAGGACGTCTTCTGTGTCTTATCCGCTCTACACGTTCCATGACGCTTGCAGAGACCGCCTTCTTAACCGTTGGACCTTCCATTGGTCTCGTCCGCTCAATCCGCCGGAGTCTGTCTTCACATGCTGGGATAGTCAGCTCCCTATCTCACCGAGGGTTTGAGACCCATCGGCTACCCTCACCTGGTTTAGCCGGCTTGTCGAAGCCGTTGCCCGGGGTGTGGCCGCTGTCGCATGCAAACAGCTACGGGGAGCCACAGGTGAGAGCTGAGTGCCAGGTGGGAACCAAAGGTGGACTAACCGCCCTGAAGAGGACGCGACATGTTCCCCCACCAGAGGTGCTACCCCTCCCTGACACCCCATACACCCCATACATTGGAGAGCTACTGACTCAATCTACAATGTCTCTAAACAGTACTAACTGCAGCCCATCACTGTTCTAAATGAAAGAACAATGGAAACCATTGAAGATAAAACAATGATCTACATATCTCCTGTAAATGAAAATCAAATCATTAAATGAGTGAAAATCAGAAATCAGAACTTTCTGCAGGTCAGTCAGCACCTATGGACTGAGAAATATAGTTAATATCTCAGATCAAAGGCCCTCCATCAGAATTGGGAGAAAGAGGAAAGAACTTAGCTTTAGGTAATTTTTTGTTTTACCTTTCCCATTTCTGACAATTTAGGAAAGTCTTTTAAATTGAAGAACTGTTACCTTCCCACGGTTGGTGTATGACCTAGTGATTCCAGCATTTTCTGTTTTCCCACTAGAGACCTTGCTTTATTGTTCCAGATCGGGCTTGCCCACAGAAGGCAAAGGGTGATTGTAGATGGTTTGTATTCTACATGAAGGTCAGTGACCAGTGGTGTTCCACAGGGATTTGTTCTGGGACCACTCCTCTTTGTGATTTTTATAAATGACCTGGATCAAGAAGTAGAAGGGTGGGTTAGTGAGTTTGCTGATGACACAAAAGTTAGAGGTGTTATGGATAGTCTGATTGTCAGAGGTTACAGCAGAACATCCATAGGATGCAGAACTGGGCTGAGAAATGGCAGATGGACTTCAACCCAGATAAGTGTGAACTGTTTCATTTTGGTAGGTCAAATTTGAAGATAGAATATAATATTAATTGTAAGACTCTTGGCAGTTTAGAGGATCTGAGAGATCTTGGGGTCCATGTCCATAGGGCACTCAAAGCTGCTGCACAGATTGATAGTGTTGATAAGAAGGCATATGATGTGTTGGATTTCATTAACTGTGAGACTGAGTTCAAGGGCTGTGAGGTAATGGTATTGTAAGACCTTGGTCAGACTTATAGTATTGTGTTCAGTTCTGGTCACCTCACTACAGGAAGGAGGTGGATACTATAGAGAGAGTGCAGAGGAGATTTACAAGGATGTTGCTTGGATTGGAGGGCAAACCTTATGAGAACAGGCTGAGTGATCTTGGCCTTTTCTCCTCGGAGCAACGGAAGTTGAGAGGTGACCCGATAAAGGTGTATAAGATGATGAGGGGCATTGATCATGTGGATAGCCAGAGGCTTTTTCCCAGGGCTGAAATGGCTAACACAAGGGGACATAGTTTTAAGGTGCTTGGGAAAAAGTACCGAGGGGATGACAGGGCTAGGTTTTTCACACAAAGAGTGATGGGTGTATGGAAATCACTGCTGGCAGCGGTGGTGGAAATGGATATAATAGGGTCTTTTAAGATCCTCTTAGATAGGTACATGGAGCTTTGAAAAATAGAGGGCTATGCACTAGAGAACTTCATGGCAGTTTCTAGAGTAGGTTACATGGTCAGCATAGCATTGTGGGCTGAAGGGCCTGTAATGTGCTGTAGATTTCTTGTGTTCTATGTTCTATGTTCTATATTCTATTTTCACTCTACTTTCTCCAGCATTCAAATCTCTTGATAGGATGAAACTAGCCCAACATATTATGATGCCATTAAACATCAGTTTTGAAATCAAATGATATCTGAACTAACTTGAGTAGATTGTCTCTTGTGTGTTGTCTTTATGTGGTAATAAAAAAATATACATTACAATGAACTATGGTGCTACTGGCCAAGAATGCCAGCTATTTTTGATTTTTGGAGAAGGGTACTGTCACCACTTACTTAGCCAACTCTTTGACATTTCCTGTCAATGAATGAATGTTATAACATTATTTTTTACGGAATCAGAATCAGACTTATTATCACCGAGATGTGGCATGAAAGTTGTAGATTTGTGTTAGCAGTACAGTGTAACGACATAAAAGTATATAAATTACAAAAATAAATAGTGTAAAAATAAATGCATAATGGGGTATTGTTCATGGATCATTCAGAAATCTGACAGCAGAGGGAATGAAGTTGTTCCTAAATCATTCAGCCTGGTATGGAAACACTAATGCCTTTGCGTGGAAAATCCTACAAAATGGTAATAGTTTCAGCCCAGTACATCACAGGTAAAGCCCTCCAAACCATTGAGCACATCTACATGAAACATTGACATAGAAAAGCAGCATCCATCGTCAAAGACCCTCATTACCCAGGCCATGCTCTTTTCTCGCTGCTGCCATCAGGT
Organism: Mobula hypostoma; assembly: GCF_963921235.1. NCBI lineage: Eukaryota > Metazoa > Chordata > Chondrichthyes > Myliobatiformes > Myliobatidae > Mobula > Mobula hypostoma. The sequence continues at coordinate 61,952,811 of NC_086103.1, read as the reverse complement.
AGAAGGTACAAATGCCTCAGGACTGTCATCACCAGGTTCAAGAACAGTTACTACCACTCAACCATCAGGCTCCAAAACAAAAGGAGATAACTACACTAATTTTAGGACTGTCATATTGTTATTTCATGGTCGTTATTTATTGCTATTTATTATCTTTGCAGTTGCACAGTTTGTTTACAGTTTACAGTTACTGTTCATAGATTTGCTAAGTATGTCCACAGACAAAATATCTCAGGTTTGTATGTAGTGACGTGTATGTAGTCTGATAATAAATTTTACTTTGAACTTAGTTAATCTGGAGGCAACTAAGATAACTATATCACCAGACCTTTACATTGATTTCAAAGCCAAGTACTGTATCTGATTTATGTTGACCTCAAATTATACTTTGTGCCAGTTCCCCATAACCCTCAACAGCGATGATAGTTCAAATGTAATTCACTAGCCATAAAGCACTTTCCAATATCCCGAGATTGGAAATTCTACATACGCCATGTGGTATTGGCTGTCATTTTACTCTGATTCTGAAACATATTTACTTTAAAACTATATTTCTTGGCACCTATTTCTTGTGCAAGCAATATTTTATTATGAATGTCTTTAAGAAATATGGATTTGAATGTTCCTAATTTTCAAAATGTATATCAACTTGAGTTACTGCAGCCAGCTGCCTGAGTTGTATAATAAAATGCGGCACATAGTCATGTTGCTTACTGATTTGATACTTAATTTTCTTTGCTGCCTGTGAGCAAGACTGTTCAAGAACAAACACTTTAAAGTAGAAAAGACGTTTCAGTGCTTTAAAGTAGAATTAATAATGAAAGGAAGTGAAACTGGGAAAGACAAATTAAGGAGCAGGGATAAGGGAAATATTGAATAATATAGATAAGAAATTGATACAAAAAGCAGAATTTAGCATGTAAAAATAAACAAGAATTAGAAGGCAGTGTGTGCAAAGGTTTACTCCTGACACCACTGGCTCTAAAATGGATGTGTCAAAATTTTGTGCCTTTTAAAAGACTGAATGTGAAAAAATAAAACCTACCAAACTGTAAAATACATTAGTTTTGAATCTGGAAAGAACCTTATCAAGGATACAAGTAAAGGAAAGCAATATTGAAGAGAGATTCCTAATTTTTTTTGACAATGGTATGCCAATTTCAGTACATTTCCTGACCAGCCCTGATTAGCAGACAGTTTCTGGGTGGTATGGTTTACTGGAAAGATTGTTGGGATTGGAAGCAACACTCCTGTGCCTCCTGACTCATAAGTCACAGAATCTATTTGGGTTCCACCCCTTGCACCTCACTTCACCTGCCGGACTTCCTGAATCCTGCATGTCCTTGTTCCCTGCGTTTAAAAATAAGATCACTGTTGACATATTTTGAGACCCAATCTGTTTCCTGAAAAGGGTTTGGTTGCCTGTCTTCACCCTCCAGCCCCTCTATTATAATTGAAAGTGGGAAGGTTTGAGGCTGGCTTTGTTCTCATTTACATTTCTAGCATTTCACTCTCTCAAACCCAACCATTCAGGGCAGATTAAATAGTCTCACTCCAGGAGTCTCTTCTTTATGAGTCACAGCAGAGGTTTGCTCATTACTGTAAGAGCTACTGCATGTTATTTTATGCTGAATAAAGTACTATGTTGTCATACATAAGTCTACACATTTGTAAGTATTTTATCACATTATTCACAGGTGCACCATGTCCTTTGTATCATCAAGTTTGCGGATGACACAGCAGTAGTTTGCCTCATCAACACTGGTGATGAGTCAGAGTACAGAGAGGAAGTGGACCGGCTGGTGGGCTAATGTGAGAACAACAGCCTAATTGTGGACTTGAGGAAGGTGCAGATTAACTATACCCCTCTGCACATACATGGATTTTCCATAGACAGAGTTAAGTGCGCCAAGTACAGGGAGTCACATCATGTACAAACTCACAATGGTCCATCAATATCACTTTCCTGAATAAGAAGGCAGAGCAGACCTTCCACTTCCTGTGGAGATTGAGGCAAACAAGGATCCCCACGCCCACCCATCTTTACTAAACTTTACAGTAAGGTTGCACTGACAAACTGCATCCCCATCTGATATGGGAGCAGCAGAGCATCGAACTGGAAGTCTTTGCAAAGGATTGTGAGGACAGCCAAATGCATCATAGGGGGTCTCCCTACCATCCATCATGGACAATTGAGTATGCAGAGCCTTTAGTATTGTTAAGCAACCCACCCACCAATCTAGCATCCTCTTTGACATTCTATCATCAGGTAGGAGACCAAGAGACTGGTCATGATGGAAACAGCTTCTCCCCTCAGGCAATGAGGCTTCTGAACTCCCTGCTGCATCGCATTTGAGGTGTCACTGGATAATTTGTACTATGCCCTACAATATTTAATTTATGCACTTAATTTTTTTTTATGCTTAATTGCTTTGTAGGTTGATACTTACTTTCTTAAGTTATTGTGTGTTATGTGTACTATTGTGGTTTACACCCTGGTTTGGAGAAATGTTGTCTCATTTGGAGTATACATGTATATAGTTAACGATAATGAGATGACTTGACTTGTGTGAATGCACAATGAATCATTCAGCTAGCACAATGCATGGAGTCAGGAAGAATAGATTTAAAGCTTGAAATCAAGTTCAAAAAGCACTCTGGTAAATTACAGGATCTCGGTTACCATAACTTATCAACAGGCATGGCTGTGGTTCTACATAACTTCCAGATATCAAAAAGAAATATTTTTTTCATAAAATATTGCTTTTGCTTCAGTTTTAAATGACAAAATTGAAAAATCATCCTAAGGCTCAGAGACATACAGAGTATGTGCACTTTAAAAGATTGCTAAATGCCAGAGTACATCTTTCATTGTAAAGGGAGGCAATATTTGATCATAAAGGGGACACTTACTGCCATAGACATCAGAGCTGATGCACCATCTCATCATAAAAAAGCAGCCAGCACCAGACATTATTTATTTTGCAGATGCATTGAACAAACCACCAACACCATTGGTAAAGGTAAATGTAATTGCACCACCTAATACCTAGGAATTGACCTTCTTTTGTCCTACATACCTTCAGTGCATTTTTCATGAAACATTAAACCTAGATAATAGAGTAAAAATAAAATCATGTACACCTGTTTCACAAACTTCTTTTGTACTCCCCCATTTTGTGTCACCCAATGTGTAAATTTATATCAGGATCAGCACAGTAACAGTTTATATCCTTTGCAATTTGATTTATCTTAATTCCACATATTGGTATGAAGCAAATCAAGTCAAGCCAGTCCAAGAAATCCATCCAAAAACTTATTTACAGGAAATGAGTTCATGACTGTGCAAGAACTGAAAAATCCTATTTTATTTATCAGCACATAGAATTTGTCCTTTTTCCTACAATATACTTAAATTTTAAATTCTGTGCTTTCTGTTAGATTTAACATACCATTTAGATATTAAATAGGAATACTTTTAAATCAAAACAGCTGGAACTTCTGAAATGTCCAAGTCACTGCAACAACACTACTTTAGTTTGCCCTTTGCCCAGATGAAGAATGGGAATATGCATTTTGAACTGAATAAGAAATGTGATGTAGATTATTAAAATAAATATACTTTGTTTAAACTATTTATGGCATTAAAGAAGGACAAGTGTTAAATAACTATCTTATGGCTTCTGCCCTTTTCCTTTCTGGTTCTGACAAAGTGTCTCAGACTGAAATCTCAACTTTTATTCCCTTCCATAGATGCTGCCTGACCTGTTGGTTTCCTCCAGCATTTTGTGTATGTTGCTCAACTACTTTCCATTGTTCCTTTGCTTCTTAATAATGGTCACTGAGAATCATGCATCTGTTTGTCAGCTGCATAATCTTCCGATTATAATAAATCTGAAAAATGAAATTTTGAAGACAATAGAAAGCCTCAGAGCTTTAATGATGTGTCATTTATATAAGGGTAGCTGTGGAAGACATTAATTTCTGTTGATTTTTGGTTCTTGATATTTTTCTTTTAATTTTTATACTGCAGTAAAGTTACGGTGCATGGCGTACCGCTAATTTAGATTGTGAGAAATATTATTTTGTCATCATGAATTGATAAAGTGGATATGTATGCACACAAATACACACACGTACAAGCTCATCCACAATTCTCTTCTCCATGTGATATATTGTATTCAGGCTCTCGCTTTTAATAATCCACGAAAGAACTTCAGCATTTTTCTTATTTTCTCTACTGTTGTACGCCACTTCACGAATTGTTTTGAATTGCAAAATTAGGTATCTTGGTTTGAAGATTTCCAAGTGAAGGATGTACCAAGCAGCTTAACGATCAGTGCAATCAAACAAATGGTACCCATAATGATGCAACTCCAACTTTAATAATAACAAATGGATTATTAATATATTCCAAAATTGAAATTGACTTTCAGTCTCTTTACTAGGATTAAACTGCAGTAAAGCTGTGTTACCCCAAGTATTTGTTTCTTTGTAGCAGGAATTCAATATACGTCTTCTGAACCCTTAAGTTGTATCAGCTGACGTGTAACATTTCCTTTTGAGAATTGATGAAAAATGAAATGATTTCACCATTAACTAGCACACAAGTGTGAAGTCTAGAATGCTTAATTGAAAAGAAGTATGAGAGGTACATTTGATTATGTGCTGAAAGAACTTGTGATATATGATTTTCAGACCAAATAATTTTTTTTTAAATTGCAGATACATTATTGAACTTGTGAAAGCTATTCAATTGGTTCAGTACAGCATTCTGGGCTTACGAGCCTGTTTCTGTGCTGTACTGTTCTATGTTTTATGTTTTAAGACTAATTACAAAATAGATATAAGTCATATTTTCAAACATTAACACAAAGCACTTCTGCAAGATGCATAGAAGTAAATAAGAATGTTTTAAAGACTTGGCTGGAAAATCAGAGCAACCAAGTAAGATATATAAAAAACTCACCCTTTGGTCCACCAAGTCTCTACTATTACCCAGCCACTTACACTAAACCTAATTATTGACTCTACTTTCATTGACTACAATCAGATTCCACCGCACACTTTCACATGAGGGACAATATACAGTAGCCTATGAACTAGTAATTTTTGGAATGTAGGTGGGAAATTGCAGCAGTCAGAAGAAACCCATCCAGTTACAGGGAGAACCTGCAGACTCCACCCAGAAAGCACCAGAGATTAGGCTTGAACCTGGGTTACTGAAGCTAAGAGTTAGTGGCTTTACCAGCTATGCAACTGTGCTACTCTAAGTTTTCAGTGATCAAATTAACGCTCGTCTTATTGCTAAAGAGAAAGGACTCCAACGGACACAGCAAATTGTGACGCGATGTTTTTGTACATTTTACTGATGTATTGCAAATTATTTTTATAACTGTGAGTCTCTTAATTCCGGGCCTTCCATTTGTTAAAGGAACAAATAGGTATGTGCAGTGGCATGCTATACGTGGCTAGATCAAGTGTACTTTTAACACCTGTGTCAAGCTGAATCACATCACTTCTCCCCCTTCCCCATACCCAAATGCCAAGATTAACTTTGATTGTAGAATGATTTTCTCAGCTATCCACCCTGGCTCGTCTGTGAATCCTATACTCCCAATTGCTGACAATGCACTCTCAACCCTGACCAACTGCCAATCCCATCCCTGCTAATTTATTCTCCGTTGATCTTACTCATATCTGTCAGTTCTATCCCTCCTGTTGATCCTGTATTCATGTTTTCCCATGAATCTCTCTGTCTCCTTCTCAGTTGTAACAGATTATGAAGTGAAGAAATCAGTTGTTTTCTCGATATCACCTGTTGCCCTTGCCGTTTGTCCGAAGTCTGAAGGGCAAGGTTTACTGTAGTGATTGGGCTTGTGTTGGGTTTCAGGCCTTGATCTTCAAACACGGCTAATGTAATGGCTTCTCTGTAATGTTTCACTGCCGAGGTAACGGTTTCTCTGTGGCAGCAATGTTTGGGTTATGGCTGGAGATAACAGGACTGTGGTTATGCATGTTAGCCAATCAGGACATTGGTGCTCTGTCTTGTGGATCTGGAAGGAGACTTTTCACAGTCTTTTGCCGGGGAGAGATGAGGAGAGAAGGTGCAAATGGAGAGGGTTGGTAGACCACCAGACGGGGAGGACTTGGAGTGAGGGTCCAAAGGGAAGCGATGATCAGAGGAGGTCAATGGTGGACGATCGACTTATCAGTGAGCTCCAACTTTGCACAACAGACTGTTTCATAACATTGGGCCCCTTTTCTTCTTTTTTAATTTTCTTTACTAGCCACATAGTCAAAATAAGAATTATAAAGCTTAATCATTTAATCGCAGATTGTGTACTGTTTGTTATTTTGGGGTACTGATTTGTAACAGGGGACACATGGCGCAGCATCCATCCAAACGAGGTTTCTTAAGTTTGGCCGGGCCAGAGACTATCACCCCCTATATGAAGACACTAGCCAAAGCGAATTACAATTGTGGAGGCTATGTTCGGGATTTATTCCGTTGGATGCTGTGTGATTACCCTGAGCAATGAACCAGTGGGGCAGATATTTGTACTCTGGATGAATTGTTAATTCACTTGTTAGGTACTGTTGACATTGCGATTGTGAGCGGAGGTTTGATAAATAGGCTGGTGCAGCTCTCGTTTTAATGCAGACCAGAGCTGAGGTAGCGGTAACTGGGTGCGGAGATTTCAAAGACAGGGTTCTATCATTTCTGAGGAGTGAGGGGAAAGAGTGGTCGGATTTGGAATGTCTAATTAGTCCATGTCCCCCAGTGAAGAGTGAGAATTCTGAGTTAGTATCCGCCCTTACTTCTCTGGCAAATAAATGGAAAAATTAGATTCAAAGTCCCAGCTATGGCAGGCACCGCCTATTCTCTGGAATAACGCACACCCACCCCTAAAGGAGAAGAGGAGTATGAGACTTGGACGGAGCGGACCTCTCAGTTGTTAGATGACTGGCAGTGCTTTGATGATGAAAAGCGACAGAGATTGGTTGAAAGTTTGAATGGGCGGGCCGCTGACGTTGTGAGAGCTGTCAGGTTGAAATCTCCCCGTAGCGACAGCTGTCAATTATCTGCAAGCACTGGACAATGCTTTTGGTCCGACTGGAAGCCCCAATGGAGCTCATGGTAGGGTTTCAGAACATGCGTCAGGAGAAGGGGAAGAAGCTTTCTGCTTTTATTTTTTGGCTGGAGAGGCAGCTAAATTGCTTGCAGTGCAGAGGGATCATTCAGGCTGCTGAGGTGGAACAGTTAAGAATGGACCAGATAGCCAAGGGCGCCCAGTCCCGTGACCTGATTGCTTGGGGTCTCCGACAGTCTCGTAAGACGTGCCCCCCTCCATCTTTTGTTGAGCTGATCAGAGAGGTACAGGAAGAGGAGAACACAGCGGAGGTGTGGGAGGATTCCGTCGGCAGGGTACAGTCCTTGGTAGTAGTTCCCTGCGGTGAAGTGACCACAGATAGCCTACCCCGGGGAGCAGTAGAGGAGATTGTGGCAGAGTTGAGAACAGAGATATGTTGGCTGTTATCAGCGGGTGTGATCACCCTCCCCTCTATATGATGGAGCTGATGGGGGAGGGAGCGGATTCCCCAAGGGGACGAACAATGCGGAGGGCTGCTGGCAGTAGGTGTCACGCCAGAAGGAGAGTGAGGCCCCCGGGTACCTTAGCAGGGAGAGTCGTTGGGAAACCCTAGAGGAGACCCGTTCCCAGCAATGTACCAAGGAACTCCTGAAAGGCCCAGTTCCTGAAGGCCTAGTGGGTCCATGCTCCAGTGTGTCGCTACAAATATTGGGTATTTATGCTAAAGCCATACTCGACACCGGGTCACAGGTCACATTGTTGTACCATTCATTTTCCAACCAGTATCTGAAGCATTTCCATTGACACCATTCAGGGAACTGGAGATCTGGGGGCTTAGTGCTAGTGATTATCCATACAACAGTTATTTATCAGTGAAGTTGGAGCTCTCGGAGGCTGATGTGGGAGTGTCTGAGGTCCTTGATACATTGGTTCTGGTTTGTCCGGACCCTGCTGAGAAGGGCGGCGTTTCAATTCTGCTGGGGACCAACACCCCTCTTGTGAGGAGGCTCATGAGGGCCTGCAAGGAGAAGGCTGGCGAGAGCTTTCTGGGAACATTGTCCGTGCACCCGGTGTTTTGAGCTGCTTTTGAGGAGGTGCGGGGCTGCATCAGGCTGGATACCGAATTTAGACGAGGGACTGTGTGGTTCATCCAGTTGAAGCCAATGGTGGTACAGCCCGGGGAAGTAGCGAGAGTGATGGGGTCCCCCAAATTTCCCCGAGGGTGAAGCTCTCTTAGCGGACACTCCGGAAGACCACGAAGGGGTGTCAGGATTTCCTGCTGAGGTACTGGTGAGGTCCAAATTGCAGAAGCTCTCGGTTGTACAGGCAAGCAGGATGGCAGTGATTGTCAGGAACACTATGAAGAGGAAGGTCACCTTCAAGTGGGGGATGCCCCTGGTGCATCTCTACCCGGTGACAGTAATGTCTAGTGTCCCTGTGAGACAAGCTGGGGAGAAACTAACTGCAAAAGGGGGAATTTTGACCGCTGAGTCATTCAACTCTGGGGACTCCCCGGTGCCGCTGGGTTGGAAAAGGAGGCTGGTAGACAAGATGTTGAAGCTGGAAGGTATCTTTTGCATTGGCGAGTTTGATGTGGGTTGTACCAAGAGCACTTGCCACACTATCTGGGTGGCCGAGGACACCCCGTATAGAGAGAGGTCGCAGCAATTGGCCCCTGCAGATGTGGAGGGCATTTGGCAGCATTTGTGTAAACTGAAGGAAGCTGGGATCATCACTGAGTCCCGAAGCTCCTATGCGTCCCCAATAGTAGTGTCCCGGAAGAAGAACGGGGAGGTACGCATGTGTGTGGACTCTAGGGCTCTGAACAGGCACACCGTCCCTGACCAGTATACGATCCGGAAGGTCGCTGACCTGTCTGAGTGGTGTGAAGATGGCCTTTATATGTCCCCTGGGATTCTTCCAGTTTGAAAGGACGCCCCAGGGCATATCGGGAGTTCCTGCAACCTTCCAGCAGGTCACGGAGAAGACGGTGGGGGATATAAACTTGCTTGAGGTGTTGGTGTATTTGGATGACCTTATAGTTTTTGGATCCACCTTGGAGGAACATGAAGTGAGGCTACTGAAGGTGCTCGGCCGCCTGAAAGCTGAAGGGTTAAAACTTTCTCTGGATAAGTACCAGTTCTGCAAAACGTCTGTTAGTTATGTCCGACATATAATCTCATGGAATGGAGTAGCTGATTTGTCTTCAGAGCAGTCAGGTTACAGTAAACATGGGGGCTGGCATCATCAGAAGCCCCCAATTGATCCACAGCTCAATTCTGCCTCTTCTTTTCCCAGTATAGACCCAGCTAAGATTCAGGCGGTGACTATGTGGCCAAGACCCCAGACTGCGAGTGCTCTGTGCTTGTTCCTCGGGTTCTGTGGTTACTATCGGAGGTTTGTGAAAGGCTACGCCAAAGTGAGTCACCCACTGAATCAGCATCTGCCTTGGAGAAGAAAAGGAAGGGAAAAAAGGACAGGAGGGTGGAGAGTATCTTAACCCATCAGAGCCCTTTGGACTGAGGTGGGATGTAAAATGTGAGGAGGCCTTTCAGTCGCTGAGGGAGCTGCTGACCCAGGCACCGGTGCTGGCTTTTGCGGAACCCCAATTGCCGTATGTACTGCACACAGATGCCAGCTGAGAGGGTTTAGCGGCATCCTGTATCAGGATCAGGGCACCAGGTTGATGCCCATGGCGTCTGTCAGCTGGAGTCTGTCGCCCTCCGAGAGAAACTATCCCACGCACGTTGGAGTTTCTGATTGAAATGGGCTGTGGTGGATAAGCTGAGTGACTGCCTCTATGGGCCAAATCTGAGGTGCAGACAGACAGCAACCCCCTGACTTGTATCCTGACCTCGGCGAAACTGGATGCCACAGGCCGTCGGTGGTTGGCAGCGTTGTCTGCCTATGATTTCAGCCTGAAGTACCGGCCGGGAAGCCGGAACATTGATGCAGATGCTTTGTCCCAATGGGTGCATGAAGGACTGGTCAGGAATGAGGAGTGGGAGAGTGTTCCTGCCCCTGGGGTGAAGGCCATGTGTCAGTTTGCCATTACTGTGAAGGCAAAGGAAAAGAAGAGGCAGGATCGAGCTGTGGATCAATTGGGGGCTTCTGATGACGCCAGCCCCCATGTTTACTGTAACCTGACTGCTCTGAAGACATATCAGCTGCCGGAATTGATATCTGGGGAAGTGGCAGCTGCTCAACAAGATGATCTGGGCATTGGTACTATTTGGTCAGCAGTCGAAAGGGGAGACATGGCTCAGGCGGAGAAGATGAAACACACTTCAGTGCCTCCATTACTGAGAGAATGACCTTGGTTGGAGTTGAAGAACCAGATCTTATACCGGGTCACGTCGTCCCTAGACCTACCTCGGCGTTTCCAGCTGGTCTTGCCTGAGAAGTATTGGAGAATTGCGCTGAAGCCGCTTCATGATGATTCTGGACATATGGGGGTGGACAAGACCTATGGATTGCTCAGAGACCCGTTTTACTGGCCCCGGATGAAATCGAATGTCGGAGAATGTCGCAAGTCAGACATTTGCTGCATACGGTGGAAGACACTGCCTGCGCGGGCAGATCCTTTGTCCCACTTGCAGAGTGAGGGGCGCCTGGATCTAGTGTGTATGGATTTCATGTCCATAGAACCCGATGCCAGCAACACAGCGAGTGTCTTAGTCATCACGGATCACTACACCAGATATGCACAGGCTTTCCCTATCAATGACCAGAGGGTGACTACTGTGGCAAAAGTGTTATGGGAGATGTATTTCATTTATTGTGTTGGCGCGTGGCCCAGTGGTTAAAGCATTTGTCTGGTGATTTGAAGGTCGCTAGTTCGATCCTTGGCTGAGGCAGCCTGTTGTGTCCTTGAGCAAGGCACTTAACCACATATTGCTCTGCGACGACACCGGTGCCAAGCTGTATGGGTCCCAATGCCGTTCCCTTGGACAACATCAGTGGCGTGGAGAGGAGAGACTTGCAGCGTGGGCAACTGCTGGTCTTGCATAAACCTTGCCCAGACCTGTGCCCTGGAAACCTTCCAAGGCGCAAATCCATGGTCTCATGAGACTAATGGATGCCTATTTCATTTATTATGGCCTTCCCAGGCAGATACATAGTGACCAGGGACAGGATTTCGAGAGCAGACTCATCCATGAGTTACTGGGCATGCTTGGAGTTGAGAAGTCGAGGACCATGCCCTATCACCCGCAGGGCGATCTCCAGCCTGAGAGGTTTAATCGGACCTTGCTAGATATTCTCGGGACCCTGGAGATCAGCAAGTAGAGCAGGTGGAGTCAACATATTGGGCAGCTAGTTCACTGTTACAACTGTACACAAAATGAAGCTACTGGGTACTCACCATATTATCTGATGTTTGCGAGTGAGGCAAGGTCGCCCATTGACCTTTGTTGTGGGACTGACAAGGGTGACTTACCACCGAAGACTTATCTGAAGTATGCATTTGATATGAGGAGAGAGCTGAAAAGCGCTTATTAATTAGCTGGGGTCGCGGCTGCCAAGCGGAATCATGGAAATATTTTATACTTCATTGTCGCCAAACAATTGGTACTAGAACATATAATCATCACAGCGATATTTGATTCTGTGCTCCACACTCCCTGGATTACAAATATTAAATATTAAAAATATTAAAAATAGTTATAATTCGTAAATATTAGAAATTTAAATTATAAGTCATAAATAGAAAATAGAAAAATGGGAAGTAAGGTAGTGCAAAAAAACCGAGAGGCAGGTCCAGATATTTGGAGGGTACGGCCCAGATCTGGGTCAGGATCCGTTCAGCAGTCTTATCACAGTTGGAAAGAAACTGTTCCCAAATCTGGCCGTACGAGTCTTCAAGCTCCTGAACCTTCTCCCAGAGGGAAGAGGGACAAAAAAGTCTGTTGGCTGGATGGGTCGTGTCTTTGATTATCCTGGCAGCACGGCTCCGACAGTGTGCGGTGTAAAGTGAGTCCACGGACAGAAGATTGGTTTGTGAAATGTGCTGCGCCATGTTCACGATCTTCTGCAGCTTCTTTCGGTCTTGGACAGGACAACTTCCATACCAGGTTGTGATGCCCCTAGAAGAATGCTTTCTACGGTGCGCCTATAAAAAATTAGTGAGAGTTTTAGGGGACAGGCCAAATTTCTTTAGTTTTCTCAGGAAGTAAAGGCACTGGTGGGCCTTCTTGGCAGTGGACTCTGCTTGGTTGGACCAAGTCAGGTCATTTGTGATATTGACCCCGAGGAACTTAAAGCTTTTGACCTGTTCCACTTGCGCACCACCAATGTAAATTGGGTTGTGCGGTCCGCTACTCCTTCTGAAGTCAACAACCAATTCCTTCGTCTTGCTGATGTTGAGGGATAGGTTATTGCCTTCGCACCATGCCACCAGGTTCTTAATTTCCTCTCTGTACTCAAACTTATCATTACCTGAGATACTGGCTACAATTATTGTGTCATCAGCAAACTTACATATAGAGTTTGATGGAAACTTGGCTACACAATCATGGGTGTACAGTGAGTACAGCAGGGGGCTGAGTACACAGCCTTGTGGGGCACCGGTGCTCAGAGTGATTGTAGAGGAGAGCTTGTCCCCTATTTTTACAGCCTGAGTCCTGTCTGTGAGGAAGTTGAAGATCCAGCTGCAGATCTGAGTGCTAAGGCCCAGGTTCCAGAGCTTAGGAATAAGTTTATTTGGAATGATGGTACTAAAGGCAGAGCTGTAGTCAATGAAAAGGAGCCTTACGTATGCGTCTTTATTCTCCAGGTGTTCTAAGGAGGAATGTAGGCTAGAAAGATGTCATCTGCCGTTGACCTGTTGCTTCGTTAGGTGAACTGCAAAGCATCGAGGTTGACCGGTAGGCTGTGGTTGATGTGTGCCATAACCAATCTCTCGAAGCACTTCATAGCAATTGATGTCAGAGCCACAGGTCAATAGTCATTCAGGCATGCCACCTTGCTCTTCTTCGGCACTGGGATTATCGTTGCCTTCTCGAAACCCGAGGGGATCTTAAAATAAGAAGGGGTATGATCAAAACGTGAGGTTCTCCCAACTCCTGCCGGGGGACCGAGTCCTCATAAGGAATTTGGGACTACCGGGAAAGCACAAGTTGGCTGACCGCTGGGTGACCTCACCCTATCTGGTGGAGAGTCAGATGCCAAACCTACCAGTTTTCTGGGTGAAACCAGAGGAGGGGAATGGGCCTGTCAAGATTTTCCATCGGAACCACCTGCTGCCCTGGGACAAGAGGTGCAGGTAGACCCAGAGCCCGACTTGGAGCCTACACCTAGTAAGAGGACTCTGCAGAAACGCGGGGCAAGTGCAGGGCCTACAGCAGGAGAGGCTGGGCTGGGCCCTGCCTATGAGAGGGATACTGAGTCGGAGGACGAGGATCTGGATGTGTGGTATATGCTGCCGTTCGTTAACTTCCCATTGATTGAGAAAGAGACTCCCGGCCCTTCTCCCGCTGAGTCAGGTGAAGTGGGGAGGGGGGTGCTATCTGGGTTACAGCAGGACCCTGGAGGAGAGGAAGTGGGGCCTGGACACAGGACAAAGGCTCCGAGTTGCAGGGAGCCACGAGTGATAAGTCAGGGGAGGACTCGTCAGGTAGAGCAGAAGTATCCCCAGTAGCATCTGAGTCTGAAGACTTAGGTGAGGAGGTGAGGAGGTCTCAGAGAATTAGGAGACCACTGGAGAGGTTAGTCTATGTAGCGCCAGGGGAACAGGGCATGATCTCTACCGTTTTGGGGAGCTATTTCACTGCCTTTTGCACCTGGATTGGGCTTTGTGTTTTTCAGGAAGGCTTGGCGAATTATCTCAACGTCATGAGGACATGACTAAATTTGGTGGAGGGAGAGTGTAACACGCTATAAGGATTCACTGCTAATGTAATGGCTTCTCTGTAATGTTTCACTGCTAAGGCTAATGAAATGGCTTCTCTGTAATGTTCACTGCTGAGGTAATGGTTTCTCTGTAGCAGCAATGTTTGGGTTATGGCTGGAGATAACAGGACTATGGTTATGCATGTTAGCCAATCAGGAGATTGTTTCTCTGTCTTGTGGATCTTGGAAGGAGACTTTTTGCGGTCTTTTGCCGGGGGGAGATGAGGAGAGAAGACGCGAATGGAAAGAGCTGGTAGACCGCCGGACGGGGTGGACTTGGAGCGAGGGTCCGAAGGTAAGCGACAATCGGAGGAGGTCGATGGTTGACGATTGGCTTATCAGTGAGGTCCAACATTGCGCAACAGACTGTTTCATAACATTGGGCCCTTCTTTTTTTTTCATTTTCTTTACTAACCATGTAGTCAAAGTTAGAATTATAAAGCTTAATCGTTTAATTGCATATTGTGTGTTGTTTATTATTTCAGGGTACTGATTTGTAACAGAGGTCACATTGCGCAGCATCCACCCAAACGAGATTTCTTAAGTTTGGCCGGGCCGGGGGCTGTCACCCTCTATATTAAGCCGCTAACCGAAGCGAGAGTTACACGAGCACACACCAACAAATGCCCACGCACACACAAACATACACATAAGCACACACACACACATACACAGACACACACACACACACATATATATATATATACACACACATACACATGCTCACATATACACATACATACACCCACACACATATACACACAAGTCTAAGCTAATGTAAAAACAAAAGAGAGGGCATACAACAAAGCAAAAATTACCAGGAAGATAGAGGTTTGGGAAGCTCTTAAAAACCTACAGACAGCAACTAAAAGAATCATCAGAAGGGAAATGATGAAATATGAAAGAAAGCTAGCAAACAATATCAAAGTGGATAGTAAAAGCTTTTTCAAATATGTAAAAAAATAAAAGAGAGGTGAGAGTGGATATAAGACTGCTAGCGAATGAGGCCGGAGAAATAATAAAAGGGGACAAGGAGATGGCAGATGAACCAAATGAGTATTTTGCATCAGTCTTCACTGTGGAAGACACTAGCAGTATGCCTGATGTTGTAATGTGTGAAGGAACAGAAGTGAGTGTAGTTACTATAATAAGGGAGAAGGTACTCAAAAAGCTGAAAGACCGAAGGGTACTTAAGTCACCTTGACCAGATGAACTGCACCCTACAGTTCTGAAAGAGGTAGCGTTAGAGATTGTGGAAGCATTAGCGATGATCTTCCAAAAATCATGATGACAGAGGACTGGAAAATTGCAAATGTCACTGCACTCTTTAAGAAAGGAGGAAGGCAGCAGTAAAGAAATTATAAACCAATTAGCCTGACCTCAGCAGTTGGGAAAATGTTGGAGTCAATTGTTAAGGATGAGGTTATGGACTACTTGATGACACAGGGCAAGATAGGACAAAGTCAGCAACATTTCCTTAAGGGAAAATCTTGCCTGATGAACCTGTTGGAATTCTTTGAGGAGATTACAAGTAGCATAGATAAAGGGGATGTAGTGGATGTTGTATATTTGGACTTTCAGAAGGCCTTTGACAAAGTATCATACATGAGGCTCCCTACCAAGTTAAGAGCCCATGGCATTACAGGAAACTTATTAACATGGTTACAGCATTGGCTGATTGGTAGGAGGCAGCAAGTGGGAATAAAAGGATCCTTGTCTGGTTGGCTGCCAGTGACTAGTGGTGTTCCGCAGGGGTCAGTGTTTGGACCACTTCTTTTTATGCTGTATATCAATGATTTAGATAATGGAATAGATGGCTTTGCTGCCAAGTTTGCAAATGATATGAAGACTGGTGGAGGGGCAGGTAGTGTTGAAGAAACAGGTAGGATGCAGAAGGACTTGGACAGATTAGGAGAATGGGCAAGAAAGTGGTAAATGAAATACAATGTTGGAAAATGCATAATCATGCACTTTGTTAGGAGAAATAAATGTGCGACTATTTTCTAAATGGAGAAAAAACCCAGATCTGATATGCAAAGGGACTTGAGAGTCATTGTGCAAAACGCCCTAAAGGTTAATTTGCAGGTTGAGTCAGTGGTGAGGAAGGCAAATGCTATGTTCACATTCATTTCAAGAAGCCTTGAATACAAGAGCAGGGATGTGATGCTGAGGCTTTATAAGTCACTGATGAGGCCTCACCTTGAGAATTATGAACAGTTTTGGGCCCCTCATCTAAGAAAAGATGTGCCGACATTGGAGAGGGTCCTGAGGCGGTTCACAAGGATGATTCCCAGAATGAAAGGGTTATCATGCAAGGAAAATTTGATGGCTCTGGTTTTGTACCCGCTGGAATTAAAAAGATGAGGTGGGATGGGGGATCTCATTGAAACCTTTTAAATGTTGAAAGGCCTACACAATGTAGATGTGAAAAGGATGATTATCATGATGGGTTAGTCTCGGACAAGAGGGCACAGCCTCAGAATAGATGGTGTCTATTTAAGTCAGAGATGCGGGGAAATTTCTTCAGCCAGAGGGTGGTGAATTTGTGGAATTTGTTACCAGCTGTAGAGACCAGGTCATTCGGTGTATTTAAGGCAGAGATTGATAGATTCTTGATTGAACATGGCATCAAACGTTACAGGAAGAAGGGTGGGCAGTTGGGCTGAGGAGGGCAAAAAAGGATCAGCCATGATTGTATGGCGGAACAGACTCGATGGGCCAAATAGCCTAAGTCTGTTCCTATGTCTTAGAGTCTTATGGTCTCACACACACATGTACACTCACATACACACACACTCACAGATACAGACACTCATACACATGCATACACATACACACACATACATGCACACACATATACTCACACATATGCACACTCATATACACACACACACTCATACATGCATATACACGTTCAAACACACACTATACACACACGCATACACATACACACTCACATACATATACACACACACAACACACTCACACACACACATACATACACACAACACACTCACATACATATACACACAGAACACAGTCACATACACACACACATATACATACACACACACACACACACACACTCTCTCTCTCTCTCTCTCTCTCACATACACACAATGTTGATTTATTACTGCAAGTCAATCACTGAGGGGTTGGAATAACCTTCGTTCTGCAGTGGAGATAGCAGAGGTCCAAAGAAAATCCCATCAAGCCAAAAGAAACTCACCCATAAGCAATTGATACACAGACTCTTCAATACTCTTGACCATTTATGGCTGTAACCCCTGAATCCAGCTCATTGGTAACCAAAAACACAGGAGAGATTGAGATTTTTTGGGGCAGAGTGGTAACTAGTGCGAGTTGAAATGAGAACTTTTCGAAACATTTCATCTGAGACTTTATCACTGATAGGGTATCTTTGGCTTCATAACACAAAACCCTATCTAGTTCATTTGATGTCAACTGATATCATGGAGAACCCTCAAATTCGGTAGCCCATGGAAATACATTAAACTCTATTTTATATCTACTACATGATATCATGCAAGCCACGATATTAGCTAGGAGTACATACATTAATTAGTCTTCCCAAATAATGAAATAATCAGCCCACTTATTTATCCTGAATGTTTCTCACTTACTGCCAACTATCCTTCTATTCAGCCACAAGATAGTCTCTCCAGTCCACTTCTCCATTTCAGTGGCTCAGGCGTGAAGAGTTATGATTCTTATCCTTCCTCTAATGATCTTTGTGCTGCAGCAAGAGTGCAAGTTTCGTAATTTGAAATGGGAGCTTTAGAGACTTTGTGATCCGGTCAGTAAGGTTTCCCATGCTCTGAACTATTTGCGAGGTGAACATACAAATAGAAAGCAGTCTGCAAAAAATGAAGCCTATTCTCTAAATATCAACTTTATTAGCAAACTAATTACAGTGATAACTTGCATGCAGCATTTTTAGAGGAGTACATTTTGAAAAAAATGAAAAATTATAAAATTAATCCAAACATCAGCAACAATATTTTTGACTCTGGCTTCCTGTTCTACTCCTTTCCCTCAGCCTCCTCGGCAGCAATCTGACAGTTGGAGCAGAGAGAAGCAGAAAATTGATGTGAAAGAGCAGCAGTAATGGTATCTGTGCTGACACCTGCAATGACAGATTACACTATGAGGAAATATTCAGTAGGATTGTTTTACAGTTATTGGAATGTAGGAGAGTGAGGTGATACTTGATTGAGACATAAAAAATCCGAGGTGTCCTACTGGGTTGGATTTGGAAAGGATGTTTTCCCCGTTGGGAAAATCCAGTAACAGTGAGTCTCTTTTTTTAAAATAAGGGATTACTCATTTAAGGTGACGACCAGGTTCAAAAAACCTCTCATATAGTTGCAAGTCTTTGAAATTCTCTTTGTCAAAATGTGATGGAAATGGAGTAATGGAATATTTTAGGTCGAGGTTACTGTAAGGTGCCTCCTGCTCCTTATCCTTTGTTCTGGTCAAGACCAGAGTGAGCGACAAAAGCTAGAATCAAGATTTTGTCTCCATGTCAACAAAGCAGAAATTAAAAACAGCAGTAGTGCAAAAAATCAAATGCAATATTAAAGAAAGTGAAGTTGCTTCTCCAGACAAAAGTGTTGGGAAATAATCTAGGAAGTAGCTGTCAGACAGAAATCAGAAATGAGGCAGACAGCATGCAAACTGAATCATGTCTTACTTTTATGCTTATCTTGGAAAGCATCTCTCTGTGGTGGAATAATATTTGACTTCACAAGATAATACTAAACATATATTTGAGGCACAAGCAAATATAATCAGTTCCAACACCTGGAATCCACAGGGATACATACATACACCATGGTAGTTGATTCCCCAGACTATTCTGACTGCATTAAATGAAATTTTATTTGATTTGGAGGTACAGTGTGGAACAGGTCCTTCTGACTGTTCGAACTGCACCGCCCAGCAACCAACTGATGTAACCATAGCCTAACCAAGGAACAATTTTCGATGACCAATTAACCAATTAACCGGTACATCTTTCGGATTGTGTGAGGAAATCAGAGCACCTGGCAGAAAACCACAGACTCACAGGGAAACGTACAAACTCCGTTACACAGATGGCGCTGGAAATGAACTTCGAATTCTGATGGTCCAAGATGAAATAGCATTGCACTAACTGCTATGGTACAGTGACACCCTGTTGGCATCTGAATATTTTGTGTAGGTGGTTAAGGGAAGCATAATGCTCTTTCTCTCCAACATTCCAGGTAATTTCTATGCAGGGCATTGTGAACTTTTGTCCCCAATATTGCTTTCCTTAATGTGACGATCAGAATTAACTCACATGTTTGATATTGGGATTAAGACATTTTGCCTTGACGTTTTTTTTAGTTGGTTCCCAAATAATAGAAATAAATAACAACTATTCAAAAATATCTGGAAGGGGTGAGAAGAAAATTTGAAAAGGAAGTGAACTGCACCAAGGTTCTAGACCACATGTAATTGCTATTGGCATAATTAATGATCTTTTACAAGCCACAATATGATATATAATGAAAATACGGTGTTTGAATGCGGAATTTGATCCAATAAGATCCCAATTTCTGCCCTATAAACCAACTTGTTATTACTCCTTCTGGAAAGCATGCAGTTACTTATCCTGAAAGTTAATATGTTCCTTTATTGATTAAAAAGACTTAATACTATTTGAAGATTCTGCAGATTAAGATCTGCAGCTGTATGCAAATCCTACTAATCAGTCTCTGGGCAATTTATGCTTGTAGGGCACTCTAAACTGCAACTAAAGCTAATGTATAGTTTCTATTCAGATCAACTCTGATCCTGACAGAACCAAACCCAGCATGAAATGGAGGATGTGAAATTAACCCCACTACATATATAGGGATGCAATTTAACGTCAGCAGACGCTCAAGAAGATTTGAAGCCTGTTAAGATAAATGCAAGGCATTTAAAAAAAATACACATGCATTATTTGGAGGCTGGAGATGAGAAAAGCTTATCCAATGCCTGCCCAAGTGACAGAATAAATACAACAAAATTTAGTCAGAGCTAGTATGCAAAATTAATTTCCATGGTGTTGGCATCCTTGCTGCACTCCATGTGTTGGAACTGATTACAACTTCAGTCCTTAATACGCTCATGCTGAATTACAGGCAGTTGTGTAGAGATAAATCAGAAGTCATGTGGGGATACTGCTGGTGCTGTCTTACAAGATGTGGGCCAATGTTTCAAAACCCTGCTTTTCAAGGCCTTGTATCTCTGTTGAACAAATACTGACACCTACTATACACATAGCTGTAATGTAAAATTTAAGTTCTTTACTTCCATATTGTAGAAATTGGACTGAAATAACTGGAATAAGATAAAAGTATTACCTTAACTGTTGTGGCCTAATACAGTGGTCACATTAGTTCCATCAAAGAAAAACTGTTCTATTCATGTTATTTTTACCAGAGCATAATATTAATTTTTCATATGAAGTTGGATGGAAGTTTTTGTTTGTAAACTTAACAAATCCTGACTTTGAGTATACAGCTACTTATAAGACTCTTCTCCTATAAGCACATAAAAATAGAAACGGGTTAAGTTACTCATACTCATAAGGCTATTTCCCAGTCGCTAAGCATACTGCTGGCCCTTTACCTCAGGATCACCTTCCTGATTGATTCCTTTATTCATCATAACCAAAAATATTTTGATCCTCATCATGAATTTCATCAACAAGCAACTGTAGTAATGAAAAACATGAATGATCATTACTTTGCCTGTGGATTTTTCAAATTGATTCTTCATCCAGTGGTAACGTGGCTTACCACTGAAATAAAGGCTTGGAGGATCAGTCATCTCCGATCAAACACTAATACTTCAGGCTAATAATCAGTATTTCATGGGAGACAGATATAATTATACAAGTTATTGAATCATACTATTCATAACATCATAGACACACAGAGGTCAACAGATGCTGGAAGTCTGGAGTGGAGCAATATACATAAAGCTGGAGGAACTCAGCAGGTGAGGCAGCATCTATGAAGGGAAATAGAGATTTTCATTTCAAGTTGGAAACTGGAGGGAGGAGTGTGGGGGTGAGGGGCAGATAGAGAATGTGAGGGATGGGGTAAAAGATAGGATAATGGGGGCTGGCAGGATAAGGATAAAAATGGGGACAGAATGGGATGGTTACCAGAAGTTAGTTAAATTTATATTCATGCGGTCAAATTGGAGACTACCAAGATGGAGTACAACATGCTTTTCCTCTATTCTGCATCTAGCTTCAACTTGGCAGTAGAAGCTGTGCAAAGACATGCTGGTGTGAGAAAGGGAAGTGGAATTAAAATGGCTGGACACTGGGAAATCCTGGCTGGTACAGTAGACAGAACAAAGGTGCTCAATGATTCGTAACATCACGTTGGTGTTGGCAGAAGATAAATTAGATTTTAGCTCCATGTTGTTTCTTAGCAAATCATGGCATGATAATAATGAAGCATAGGATTTGATAGGGAGCTTAATGCAGGCTCATATAAAGAAAGGAATTGTATTTTTTATTCAACCAAATTTTGCATGAACAATTCCAATTTTTTTATTTCAAGGTGTCAAATAACTGCATTAATAAATAAATTAATTAATAATTAAGATCTCCCAAGAAAAACAATGTTGGCATAAGCAGGACATCTTTCATGTAATGGATTTTAATTGTTTTTCATAAACTTTGACTCAGTGTATTCCATGTGTTGGTTTCATGTCCTCCACTCGTGCCCCCATTTGACTGGTTATTTGGTTAGACAATTTGATGTATGAAGTGTCAGCAAAATTGAAGCAGGGATCCGATTAGGTAAGTTATTACTATTTTAAGTTGTGGTATGATCTGATTACATGTTGAATGAGTCCTGTAGTGAACACATTTTTAGAATACAGTGGATTCAGTTAGTTGGGACATATCAGGACCAGTATATTTTGACCCAATTAAGCGGCTGCCCCAATTAGCCGAAGTTTCATGGAAATAGTTAAAAAGGTATAAAAAAGATAAATTGAGTAACAAATAATGTATCTAAATGCAATACAGAACAAATTAGAACTCTACCAAGAGCACTAAAGCACCATAAAACTGTATATTATTTCTTAATAATTATTGACATCCAGTCTATGCAGTGAACAAAATCAGTGCAGGCACCTATGCAAATAATGGACTGCCTTCATACAATGCTCCAAATCTTCACTTTCATTGTAACATTCAAGATGATTGTCAATATCTTCAATTTCGTTGTAGTTCCCAACTTGTTGAAGTCGTGAACTTATTTCATTTTCACTTCTGGCAGTTTCTGACATCTCGGAGTCTGAGTGCTTGAAACAGCAGTGAGCAAAACGGTTCAATTGTTTTACTGCTTGTTTCTCACCAGCTATCAGTGACAAAAGTCACTGCCTTTTTTTGAACACAAGCACATGAAACTGACACTAGTTAAAATCTATTCACTTGAAGCACGCTGTAACAACTAACAGCTTCAAAAGTGCCAGCGACTGATGATAGTCAGAACCTGTTTGGCAACTGTCTCCTGTTCCACTTACGTGGCACGGTGTCCTAAATTAATGAAGAAAATCCTGGCGATTTTCTTGATTAGTTTTCTTCTTTTAGGAGTTGTCTCAAATAAGCAGCTGCCTTGATTAACTGATGGTCCAGTCAACTGGAATCCACCGTAAACACGAGGAATTCTGCAGATGCTGGAAATTCAAGCAACACACTTCAAAGTTGCTGGTGAACGCAGCAGGGCAGGCAGCATCTCTAGGAAGAGGTACAGTCGACGTTTCGGGCCGAGATCCTTCGTCAGGACTAACTGAAGGAAGAGCTAGTAAGAGATTTGAAAGTGGGAGGGGGAGGGGGAGATCCAAAATGATAGGAGAAGACAGGAGGGGGAGGGATGGAGCCAAGTCCCTGGGCCTCCTGTCCCATGATCCTCTCATATCCCTTTTGCCAATCACCTGTCCAGCTCTTGGCTCCATCCCTCCCCCTCCTGTCTTCGCCTATCATTTTGGATCTCCCCCTCCCCCTCCCACTTTCAAATCTCTTACTAACTCTTCCTTTAGTTAGTCCTGACGAAGGGTCTTGGCCCGAAACGTCAACTGCACCTCTTCCTCGAGATGGTGCCCGGCCTGCTGTGTTCACCAGCAACTTTGATGTGTGTTGCCGGAATCCATTGTATTTATTTATTTAGTGATACAGCATGGAGTAGGCCATTCCAGCCCTTCAAGCCATGCCTCCCAATGACCAATTAACCTTTCTAGTATATCTTTGGACTGGGGGAGGGAACCAGAGCACCAGGGAGAACCCATGCTTTCCACAGAATGGAAATACAGACTCCTTGCAGAACAGCACTCGAAATGGACTCCAAATTTTGGAATGCCCTGAGCTGTAAAAACATTATGCTAACTGCAACACCACCATGGCACTGTATTTGTCTTTGAGTTAGTCATTGAAGATATGGCACAGTTCTGAAAAATTCAAATAAAAATAATCAAAATTTGTTTGACCATAATAATCCAACCATTACAGAATCGGTTTAGCCAAATCTCAGCTTGTTCTGCACCTTCCCCTCTTTACACAACCCTTCATCGACTACTTATGGGCTAGGTAAGTGTGGAAGATACACAGTATAATCGAAGAGTAAGCCAAGTAGCCCAGCAAAACTTGGCTACACATGTAAACGATTAAATTTGATGCACTGACAAGCCAAGAGTGTATTTAGCCAGGCCAACCTTAATCCTGTTTATCCCATTATTAGATCATTGAGATTTTAATCTCTGAACATAGATCTATTCATTTTAAGATTAGATTAAACAAATCCTCAAGAATGATCAATAAGCCAACAGCATTAAAACTCATGGTAGCCTAGCCGCAGGCAGAGGCTTAGCTGTGTTAAGCAATAATACAATATGATCATTTTAATTGACTGCTTTAAATAGCTTCGGTGGGATAAGATAATTTAAAATACCTCTGATAGAAAGTTGCATACAGCAGATGTGTGCATTTTAAAATATTTTATATGCTTCTGAGTAAGACTAATGTATTCTATTTAGAACTAGCCATTAAGATATGAGGATAGAATATTCTGTTGGTGAGAATTTAAAATGAGTTCTTGATACATTGATGAGGCATTTGCTTTTTAGTGGTGACTGTAATCCAATTAAATTAAGTGGGTTAATCATATTAATATAGTGTACAGAAAAATCAACTATAATTGTATAAACATCATAAACAATGGGAATCTTAGCTTTAAGCAGACACTATCCACTAATATTTTAGAAGAAAAGGTAAAGTGCAAATTTAAAATTTTGAATTAAATTTCTTGCCGAAGTACGTATATGTCACCAATTACTACCCTGAAATTCATTTTCCTGCAGGCATTCACATTGGAACAACAAAGTACAATAGGATAAATGCAAGGTTACATAAAAAGACTGATAAGCAACCAATATGCAATAGAAGACAAACTGTGCAAATATTTTAAAAATAATAAAAATAATAAAGTAAGTAAATAATAATGAGTTGCTGAGTCCTTGAAAGTGAGTCAATAGTTTGTGTTCAGTGATCAGTTCGGTGTTGAGGTAAGTGAAGTTGTCCACATTGGTTCAGGAGATTGAAGGGTAATAACTGTCCTTGAACTGGTTTAAGATGGTTCTGGTGAATCTCAAGGACATCTGCCTGGTGGCTAAGGAAACAAGGAAAACAACTAAATACATTGTTAATCACACTTCTTCTGGCAAACAATCATCGCAAGTAATAGTCTGCAACTTCCCTTTGGACTTGAAGGTAATTCAATGTTGCAGAACCAAGCCAAAGCAAGATGGCGGGCCTGTCACCAAGAGCGAAGACAACCCGAGTTTCAATGGTTTTAAGCGCCGTGCCGAATCATGAAAGGTTGAATTCAGGCCGAATTGAGGCGGTGGGATCCAGGCAACAGAGAGGACCGGGGCGACTGAACTCAATGCTTGGACAGAGATTTAAGTGCCTTGCTGAATCGGAAAGGTCAGTTACAGGCCAAATCAAGGTGGTGGGTTCTGGCCCCAGAGCGTGTCGAGCCAACCGAACCTGATATTTGGACATCGATTTATGTGCCAGGCCAGATTGAAAAGGTCACGGTGTCAGGACCCGAGGCTAAGGACGGGCCAGTTCAGCTTGCTGCTCCATGACTCAGCTCTGTGTTGAACTTTGGGACTTTCTTTCCGGACGTCAGCTCAGAACGTTATTTGCTTGCGGTTATTGTTTGCATGATGTATTCTTTTTCTCTGCACACTGGGTGGCTGACTGTCTTCTTTATTTTAATGGGTTCTTTTATTTTTTTATGGGCATGATGTGATTTTTTTTCTCTCTGCACATTGGGTGGTTGGCAATCTTTTTTTTATATGAGTTCTTATGGATTTCTTTGTTCTGTGGCTTCCTGTTAGAAAATGAATCTCAAGGTTGTATAATGGATGCATACTTTGATAATAAATGTACTTTGAACTTCGAACTTTGGTTGTATGGGACCTAAGGCTTGTGTACCTCCTTCTCAATGGTAGCAGCAAGAAGAGAGCATGACCTGTACAAAGATGGATACTGCTCACTTGTGGCAGCTCTCTTTGTAGATAAGCTCAATGGAGGAGAACGTTTTTTCCAGTAATGAACTGGGCTGTATCCACCACTAATGGTAAGCTTTTCCATTCTTGGGCACTAGTGTTCTCATACCAGGTTGTGATGCATCCAGTTAGAGTGCTCTCTACTGTGTGCCTTTGAAGGTTGTCAAAGTTTTTGATGGTATGCCGAATCTGTGTAATCCTCTAAGAAAGTAGTGGTGCTGTTGTGCGTTCTTTGGAATGGCACTTCCATGCTGGTCCCAGAGCAGATCCTCTGATATGATAGCACACAAGAATTTAAGGTTATTGGTTAGTGACCTTCTTCATCTCTGATCCCCTAATGAGCACTAGCTCAAATGTAGACTTCCAACAGTGAAATTCCTATGCTCCCATTAGCAGCACCTAGCTCATTGAATGGATTTCATTTTAATCTTCAGCCACTGCATTTGCTTATTATTTCAGTAAAACACAAAATACATCTACTATGTTCCTTTTGCTGAAGTCCGTGCGAAGCAAAATCATGCAGCATGCAAAGTGGTTGACTGATCTGATTATATCAGGTTCTTTGGTTTCCACTGGATGTTGCCAGCAATCAGCCTATTAGAGGTTCCTAAAGAAGCCAAAATAAAATTAAACCCTTACTTTTAGCTTTGCTTCACATAGCATATTAATAACCATAAGCCTCCTTAACAATGAAACACATCAGTTGAAACTTATCCTCGGTTCAATGTTGTGAGAGCAGACCTCAGACCATAGTATAAACTTAGCCATCTGCAGTTTTCTCTTCCACCTATAATTAGATTTTAGATCACCTCTACTGCAATCACCTGATATCCATAGTCTTCAATACAGTGGGATTCAGACTTTTATAATTATTGAGCTAATAAAGAAGTTTCCAATTTCACTCTAAAATGTCATATTTCTGAATTTCCATTTGTGCCTCATTACCAAAGTTCTGCAAATGAGGTCATTTAAAGCTCTGCTTCCTCTATATCAATGTGCACCCAGTCACTCAGAAACATAGTAACTCTGTATGCAAACCAACACACTCAAAATGCTGAAGAAACACAGCAGGTCAGGCAGCATCTACGAAAATGAATAAACAGTCGACATTTCGGGCTGAGGCCCTTCTTCAGAACTCTGCTTCCATGTTATCAAATCTTTTCTCCATTTTAAAGACTTCAAACTGATTTTCACTCAGATTTATAAGATCAATGTAAAGCTATATGCTATATTAACTGAAACATGGCTGAGAGAAGTGCAGGACTGACAACTCAGTATTCCAGGATACAGATGCTACAGGGGTAACAGAGAACATGGGTAAGCGAGGAGGGTGTGCAGCCATTTTGATAAAGGAAGTCAATACTTAGAATTGACATTCTTTTGGAATTGTCCAGTGAGGTCATATGGACAGAAACTAGAAGGCAAGGGTAATTCTAGGGGTGTGTGTGGTAGAGCACACCTCTCAACAATAGTCAGCAGGAACTTGAAGAGAAGGTATGTTCAAAAGGTTCAAAAGTTCATTTATTATCAAAATATATACCTTCTTCTCCAGATAGCCATGAAACCAAGAAAGAAAAGAACGGCAGCGTGATCATCAATCCTCAAACTCCCCCTCCCCCCACAAAAATAAAACAAAAACAGAACAAGTACATCAACTCTCTAATCCCCTTCCCCTGTACAGAAAAAACAAGAAAGATCGGGTGAAAAACACAGAATGTAAAAAATTATAAGACTGAAAAAAAATCTATAGTTCAAGTCCATACCCAAAATACAAAAAACCTGGCAACATTCTCTGGGCACAGCAGCAGCCTCTCCCCTCTCTGATTGCAGAGTAATTCCTCAGCATCAAAAGGCAGTCTCCCCTCTCCATAACAGAGCATTCCCACCAGCGATCAAAAGGCAGGTAGTTGACTCTCACCTTCCACATTCACCCCGATGTTTCAATGTCCCTCGTCGCTTAAGTTGGTGAACAATGGAAGCTTTCTTCGGCGAAATGAAGAAGAGCATCAGCCAGCCTGGTCACCACAAGATTCTCACATGCTGCCTCTTCCTCTGCCTCCCGGAATCCTCTCAGAGTGCTGAAACACCCAAGCGATTTCCAAACTGCAAATCACAGGCTCTGAAAGTTCCAGAATCACATTCAAGATGAAAAACAAACGTAAAAGACATAAAAAGTGAAATATATGGTTTCATAATCTATCCAGAAGTTGTCAACTGAAGGAGCATTGTATGGAGGTGCCATCGTGACTGCAATGTAGAAAAATTGCTCATAATGTAATAATAACAGGGTTGTATTAGCAGGAGAGTTTAATTTCCCTGATATTAAAATTGGGCCACATAGATGTGTTAAGGGCCTGGACTGCATGAAATTTCTGAAATGTGTTCAGGGAAGTTTTCTGAATCAACATGCTACTCAGGGGGTGCACTACTGGACTTATTCTTAGGGAACAAGGCAGGGCAAGTAACTGAAGTAGCATTCATGAAGGAGCACGAAGATGGTGATGGGAACAGAAAGGACGAGCCTATATAGGTTAGGGTCCTAAACTCTAGCAGGGGGAATTAGGCAGGATGTTGCAGAAGTCAACTGGGTGAGCCTGTTTGAAGGGAAAGAAATTAATAACAGGTAAGAGGTTTTGAAAGTGTAAATTAAGTGTCCCGGAGCAGCATGTTAGGTTGAAAGGTAAACTTGACAAGTTTAGGGAACCTTGGCTGACAAGTGATTTTGTGGCTCTGGTCATGAAAAAGAAGGGTGCCTACATTAGGTTTATGAGGTCAGAACTGAATGAATCTCTTTATGACAGCAAAAAGATTGGAAATACTCAAGAGGGAAATTAGGAGAGCAAAGATAGATCTGTCAGGTAAAGTTCAGGAAAATCCCAAGTGGTTCTATGAATATATTAATAGCAAATGGTTGGCTAGAAAGAGAGTGGGTCCACTTGGAGATCATCAAGGCTGCCTATGTCTCGAGCTGCAGGAGATAGATGGGATTTTTAAATAAATATTTCTCCTTGGTGTTTGCTCGGGAGAAAATCATGGTTACTCAGTGGGTAAGGGAAATAATTTCAAATGTTTTGGAGGAGATTCATATTACCAAGAAGGGGGTACTTGAGGCCTTACAGTACTTTAAGGTAGATAAATCTCCAGGGCCTGACTAAGAGCTTCCTTGAACTTTGTGGGAGGCTAGAGACAAAACTACAGAGACCCCTGCAGAAATACTTGCTTCCTTGTTAGCCACTGGTGAAGTTACTGAAGTCTAGAAGGTGGCCAATGTTGTTAGTTGCTAAAAAGGGTAGCAACAACAAGTCAGGGAACTACGGGCAGTAATAGGAAGGTTACTGGAGGGAATTCTGAGGGATAGGATCTACCAGTATTTGGATAAATGGTGTCTCATTAGAAGGAGTCAGCATGACTTCTTGTATGTCAAGTTGTGCTTGATAGTTCTTTTAAAGTTTATTGAAGTATACAAATAGGTAGATGAGGAGATAGCAGTGGATGCTATCTATTTGGACCTAAACAAGGTCTTCAACAACACCCTGCATTGCAGACTAGTCATAGAACTCAGGGAGAGCTAGTTAGAGGGATTGAAAATTTGCAGAGGGTTGTGGCTGAAAATTGTTTCACTGTATAGAGACCAATGACCAGTCATGTGCCATGGGGATTGATGTTGTGACACTTGTTATTTGTTTTTATATAAATGAGTTGGATGCAAGCACACAAGGCTTGATCAGTTGATTTGTGGATGACAAGAAATTAGAAGATCTTGTTGATCTTGTTGCAGAGCCACTGTAAATTATAGGAGGATCATGATCAGGCAGGAAAGTGGATTGGTAAGTGGTAAATTAATCCAATACAGACAAGTGTGAGGTGATGCATTTTAGAAAGTCATATCAGTGTAGGGCTTAATACTGTAAATGGTAGGGCATTAGCAAGTGTAATGAAACAGAGAGAGTAAGTGCTTAGTTCATTGAAAGTGGTAGAGAGGGTGGTGAAAAAGGTATTTAGCATGCTGGCCTTCGTCAATTAGGACAATTTAAATAGGAGTTAGTACAATATACTGCACTTGTATAACTCAGAGGTAAGGCTGCACTTGGACTACTGTGCACAGTTTTGGTCACCCTGTTATAGGAAAGATGTAGTTAAACTGGAAAGATTACCAAAAAGATGTATGAGGATATTGCAAGGAATAGAGGGCCTGAGTTATAGCGAGAAATTGGTCAGGCAAGGTCTTTATCTGAATGTAGGAAAATGATGGTTGACCTTCCAGAAATGTTTAGATTATAAGACCATAAGATCATAAGACATAGGAGCCGAATTAGGCCATTTGGTCTATCAAGTCTGCTCCCCCATTCCATCATGGCTGATTTATTATCCCTCTTAACCACATTCTCCTGCCTTTTTCCCGTAATCTTTGATGCCCTGACTAATCAAGAACCTATCAATCTCCGCCTTAAATATATCCAATTCCTTGGCCTCCACAGCCGTCTGCGGCATTGAATTCCACAGATTCACCACTTTCTGGCTAGAGAAATTGTTTTTCATCTCTGACATAAACGTGTATCCCTCTATTCTGAGGTTGTGCCCTCTGGTCCTAGATTCCCCCACCATAGGAAACATTCTCTCCATATTCACCCTGTCTAAGCCTTTCACTATTCAATAGGGTTCAAAGAGATCTCCCCCCGCCCCCCATTCTGCCAAACTCCAGCGAGTACTGTGCTAACAAACATTCCTAATATGTTAACTATTTTATTCCTGGAATTATCCTCATGAACCTCCTCTGGACCTTCTCCAGCGCCAGCACATCTTCTCTTAGATAAGGCCCTAATGAAGCCTCACCATTACATCCTTGCTCTTATATTCTAGTTGCTTCGAAATTAATGCTAAGAAGAGAATGAATTATGAGAGAGATAGATAAAGTGGACTTTAACAGTCTTTTCAGGAATCTAATTCTCAGGAAGTCTCGAATTTGAGAGCGTAGATTTCGGGTGAAAGAGGAAAGATTTGAAATAGTTTTTCTTTGCACAGAGGGCAATGAGTATATGCATGAGGTGCCAGAGGAAGTGGTTGAGTTAGATACAAAAATATCATTTAAGAAGCACTTGGATGTGTTCATGCAAGGGTGGGGTTTAGATGGCTATGGTCTGAAAGCAGGAAATTCTGCAAAGCATTGTGCTAACCACTTTGCTATGGTGCTTCCCCAACTATGCTCTATTGCTCTGTGACCCTGTTCTATGAACGCATTGCAAGCAATGGCAGCCCATTCTCACGATTCAATTGTTAATGACTTTGGTTAATCTCCACTGTGCTCTTACCCAAACCAACAGATCTTTTTTGTCAATAGGCACTTTGCTTTGAAACCTGAAATAAACTTGGGAGCAATTTCCTTCAAGTTTATTCTGTTACCAATTCACAATAATTTACTGCACCAGTCCTAGAACTAATCCAAGAGGCACCTATCAACAATAACAAAAACTTACATTTATAGAGTGACAATAACTTGGTTTACGGTCCCAGATTACTGTACGGAAATGTGATAAAACAGAATTGAACATGGACGTATAAGACACCGGGGCAGGTTGGATGGAAAACCGCAGAAAATATTCTCAAGAATATTTTGGGGGGGGGGGACCAACTGGTGGCGCAATGACATCAGCGGTGGACTCTGGAATGGAGGTCCCCGGGTTTGAACCCAGCTGGGTCCGCTCCCGAGTATGCTTTCCTCCGTGCCAGGTTGAGTGTCGAGATCGCAACTCGACCTCGTAAAATAAAAAGGGAAAAACACTGCGAAAGTGTCTGTGTGAGGAGTGTCGTGCCACACAGTCTCTCTCTCTCTCGCTCCACACCTTGTAAAGGCATGAAAAAGACATCGTCCCGCCAACATTGCACATGTACGCACAGACACGCACGCACAGACACGCACGCACAGACACGCCAAAAAAAAAGAATATTTTGGGGACTGGAGGACTTGAGCTATCATAAGAGACTGAATAGATTGGGCTTCTTCCCCTGGATCATAGGAAGCTCAGGGATATAAAATCATGGGAATTCTTGTTCCCAGGGTAGGGCAGTCTAAAACTAGAGAGTATATAGGTTTAAGGTGATAGGGAATAAATTTAAAGGGGACCTGGGTGGGAAGGGCAGAGTCAAGGTTTTCACATTGAGAGTGGTGGGTATTTGGAATAGGCAGCCAGTGGAAGTGGTCATGGTGAGAATGATTGCAATGTTTAAAAAGAATTTAGACAGGTACACGGATAGGAAAAATTTAGAGAGACATTGGCCAAAGGCAGGCAAATGGAATTAGCTCTGGTTGGCAACTTGATCAGCTTGGGCAAGATCGGTTGAAGGACCAATCTGTATAACTTGATAACTCTATTACTTTAAGACACTATTTTCAAATTCTTAGTCAAGGATTTGGTGGAGACATGTTGGAAGAGGCTTTAGCAATCCTGTTAAAAAGTTATAGACAGATGGATAATAACAAAAAAATTAGTTTATCTTTGTAACAGGCTCTTAAGAAGTAATTTATGACCTTGGAGTTATTTTAGTGATGATTCAGAGATGGAATCCTAATAAGGAATCTTTCAGAATTACTGGAAAGATAAGTGCAGATTTGGAAACCAATGACATACTTATATAGCATGGAGAGGAAAGAAGTTGATAGATGAAACGGACATGGGTGGAGAGGTCAATGGGTCTCTATGAGTTAGAGCAGAATTGCCAGTTTTGAGGAGAGGGAAAATAAATCAGCAGAGAGACATATTTACCATTGTAGCTAAAAAAAAAAGTAGAAACCAGAAAAGAAAGGTAGCACTTATGTACACTAGGCTCCTGTATTTGATAGCTGACGTTTACATTATTCAACAAACTTTAAAGCGAACAAACTTTATTCATGGCAACTGGCCTTCAATTGAACAGCAAGCATGATGCAAATAATGAGATACAATCATGTGACATTGACACTAAAAGTAGTAACAAATAGGGCATTGAGATAGATTTCCAAATTCGACTGATAGACATGTGTCACAGTGAATGATCAGTAATATGGAGATGTTGGGGTCTAAAGACAAAGTTTCATGTCTCATTGGCAAATTGTGCTCAATGTGAGCACAAATGAAGATGGGAGGGAAACAATAAATGGTTGGGGCACCATGGACATGATATGGAGAAATCTTGGTGGTTGTGAAGGAAAAGGAAGTAGACAAAGAGGACTCAATATTCCCAAACTTATATATGGTTTGCTCATATTTGTCAAAGATTGTAAAATAAAACAGTGTAAAGAAAAGGTGGTTTGCAGTGAAAAAATAAAGGCTACGTTAGCATAGCATTTATGTCACTGAGCTAGAATTAAAAGGACTGATTGATGATCCTGATTCTGAGTATCTTGGGTGGGAATAAAATGTTTGAGTTAAAAATCTATTCGCAGTAATAGTGAATATGAAATGACCGGGTTGTTGTAAAATCGTTCTGGTTCTGTAATGTCCTTTAGGGAAAGAAATCTGCTGCCTTTAGGGAAAAAAAAATTTCTGTCCTTGCTAATTCCTCGAGCCATGGACACATAGATATATGTGTGTCACCCTTAACTGCCCTCTGAAGTGATGAGTTATTTAGTTCAAGGGGAATTAAGGATGATGATAAAATTTGACAGTGAGGCCGAGATGCTGAGAACAAGAGACCAAAAATAATACAAACTAATTTATATTTCTTTTCATACATGTTATTTTATAGTCATCAAAAATATTTTAGTCTTCAGGCTTTTCATATAACCTTCCTGCCAGTACAATTTTGGTACAGAGAGAAGAAATTAACATATTTACAATCCATACACTGCTAAAATCTATCTCTGAATCAAATAATTTCCTGGCTGTAATTTTAGTGGTATGATACGTTTTAATCTTTAGATTTATTTAAATAAAGTCATGAGTAAATATGAACAATATGGTATTTACCTTTTTCAGCTAAAACAAAATCTGATGCAATTTTAGGTAGTGTTTTTTTAAAATACTATTCTGGTTATTGCAAAAAATTATGGCTAACAAATTATTTCTGAAGTGTATTACTATTGTGATGAAGGAAATTCCCTGTCAACTATAACAGCAAGCTTTGGTAAACACCAGTAAAATATTGATCAGACTAAATGATAAACATTGATAAGGGCACTGCTCTTCTTCAGATGAGTGACTCGAGAAAAAGTCAAAGTCAAATTTATTTTCATGTGCACAACTTCTCGTGTGTAGAGGTGCAACGAAGACTTTATTTGTAGCATAATCACAGGCACACAGTATAATATAAGCAGCATTCACAAGAAAAACATAAATTATGTGCTTTTTTTTTACAAGAAACCACAATTGGAACAAAAATCTATTTCAGTGCAAAGTTGTCAAAGTGGTCATCGTGTTGTTACTGTGGCAATTAGGATTTTGCCACTTGGCTCACAAACCAGATAGTATAAAGGAAGTAGTTGTTCTTGAAACTGGTGGTGGGGCCTTCAGGCAGCTAGCAAGAAGTTGGTGACCGAATATTCAAGACTAAAGATTGCTTATTGTCATCTTTCAGCTAATAAGTGTAAAGAACACTCATTAGTCTAGATCCAATGCAGCATAAAAATGCATAAAAAAGTATAAAAACTCAATAAATATAAAAACAATCCTATACAAGAATGTACAAGTAACTGTTGAATTTGGCTCTATATATTTAAGATTTATACACATCGAAGTGATGTTAGGTGCAGGCTTATCTGAACATTTGGTGACTCTGACAGGAAATAATGAAGTGTCCAAGTTCAAAATATCTCATTCAAAAGATGTTACCGTATTTGAATGCCAGCTGGGATCTGGAGGGGTCTGGAGAGGTTGTGGATCCTAATTCCTTTGTCCTCATAGGTAAAATCTATAGCAGCTGAAACACAGTATTAGTATTCTCTATCTGTTGAAGCAAAGAGGGTGTGACAATACATTTTATTGATAGTAATAAAATAGTTTGCATGGAGATTCAATAGGGAGAGAGTATGTTCAATTCATTTCTTTGTTTAGATTCCCAGAACTGTTATAAATTGGAAAGGGCATTCGATATGAGCCTAAGTACATGTCTCTATTAGTCATCCCCTAAAATGTCATGATACATCATTGCTGAGCCAATCTAACTTTCAGATCATTTCATTCCAAGTAGTAAAAGTAAATTCTGGCGTATGGGACACAAGAGGATCCTTCATTTAAACCTTGCTCATTGTAAAAAAAACTCTACCAGTAAGCATGAGGATATTTCAAAGAGGGCCAGCTGACCGGAAGTTATATCACAAACCAAACCATTTGAAAATGTATTTCAGGAGTCTACTGCACTCCTGTGATATGCTCTGAAGTGTTATTGGATGCACCATTACAACAGAGATACCTTATTGTCATAGATATCATTACTATATTCCACCATTTGCAATAGTTAATAAGCATTTTGAGTTTTGGTATTCATTATAGAACAAGTGAAAGGCTATGCTAGTAATGGGGACTTAGTGAGAAAAGGGTAACTGCTACTAATTAATAATGTCATGCAGCATTCCAAAAAATGAGAATTACCACTTATCGGTCTAAAAATACTGAGCCATCCATGATCAGCGCTAAGCCATCTGCTAAGGGCTAATGGCAATAGTCAGTTTGGTGTTGCCTGCTTATACTGCCAAGTAGGCCTGACTAGGATCCCACAGGATGCTAGGTCATTGAATGTATAAATATTATTTCCAAAGGGTGGGGAAGCAATAGGGCAGATTGACCCTTGCACAGAAAACAGTGCAATAGAACTCCTATTGCCATGCAGACAATTGGCTTTGCAAACTCCTAAATATTTTTAGTTTAGGAAAATTACTGACATTGGAAAACTATGTAAATCCTACTGAAGGTAATCAACTAAAATGCTAGTTATTCAAATATATAATAAATTAAACTGCATTTAAACAATTAAAAGTTCTCAATCACTTAACATTTTAAAAAACACATTACTTATTATTTACCTTGATCCCTTGCAACTATTCCAGAAGTGTTGGGTTTAGCAGCATCAGGACAATGGAGCAGCTACAGCAAAGCACTCTGTTACTCGACTTCCCATGCAGTCTGTATTTAATAAAAACAATAGGTTCTCGGACCCGACTCAATGAGGCACAAAGACACAAACTCCAGTTAGAGCTACAAAACTACATTTGTTCGGACAAAACAGAACAAGCATTGCAATTCATATCTGAGTGTGCATGGACCCATCTTGCTGCAGCACCCCTCCCACTCGATCCGCGGCACTGTTCATGACTAGCCCATCGGCGAGGCCCCAAAAACTATTCCCAAATCCCCTGACCACATTATTTTCATACCCTTTTCACTGATATGAAAGGCCACGGCAAGTGGATCAATACGTAGCACCATCGCAAACCACTGAATTAGAACCGATCATCACTTGTCACCACTCTTCGCGAGACCCACCTGTGTTCAACTAACTTTCATGTTCCCATGGTTGTTCCCATAGTATTGCATTCTCATGTGATATTCCCATAGTAGTAATCAAAATTCCTGGAGCTAGTTCTGTTACATTGAAGGCCTCAGTGGTGGTGAGCATTAGACAAACACAAAGATTAACCCTTTACAATACATTCCACCCCACGAATGTCACAACCATGTTACATCCAGCTGGCAGGCTTTAATATAATTCCTGCAGACGCCCTACCATAATACAAATAAATCACATAACCACTAAGTATGAAAGCAAACTGGCCATAGTAACACCATAGCACACTAGAGTTGCCCACAAGCCTCCTTGTCATGGTCCAGATCGGGGTCCCTTTAAATTTACCTTGTTTATGTTACGATCCGGACCGTTGACTCCCTGTTTTCCCATGTCCCTCGGCTTTGGTGATTAGAGGCAATTAACGCTTGGCTTAACCGGTAGTTTATAGTCTCCGGCTTTCAGCCGTTCGGCGCGGGAGCGTCTGCGAAGTCATCAAAGGTACAGTGTGCCGATGTCATCTGGCCGGAGCAAGCCTAGTCTCTGCCGAAGCGAGTGCCAGTAATTCGTCTTTCCTCACCGGAGCAACCCTGTCCAGTTACCTCGCCAAAGCGAGCCTGCAAAGTTTCCTCATCAAGGTGGGTCCATCAGTTAACCCGCCGGAGAGAATCGGGAGCCACTGTCTACTGTTCCTGGGCCAAGTCTAGAGCTCGCCACTACCCAGAGGTTCCAAGTACCACGTCCTGGCTCTGGCAGCATCCAAGTACCACGTCCAAGTCCTGGCTCTGGTGGCATCGGAGTACCAAGTCGAGTCCTGGCCCTGGCGGCATCCGAGTTACAAGTTGAGTCCTGGCCCTGGTGGCATCCGAGTACCAAGTCAAGTCCAGCCCCTGGCGGTTTGTGATTCCTGTCCTATCCCCCCTGTCTGAATCCCTTCTCTGCACCTCCCACCTCTAGCCCTCATCTGTAGCCCTCGCCTGCACCTCGGTCTAGTTCTATCGCTGGAGCTAGATAGGAACTGTGTCGTTCTTTGGTGTTTGTCTTGTCTTGTCCTCGCCTCCGTGGGGGTAAGTCAGGCCGTCTTGCTGTTGCTCCGTGGGGGTCATGTCTTGTCCTCACCTCCGTGGGGTAAGTTAGGCTGTCTTGCCATTTCCCCGCGGGGGTTCATGAGTCCCGGCCCTATGTCCTGTACTCAAGGAGGGATCCCGGCTCTCTGTTCTGTGTGTGAGTCCCAGCCCTATGTCCTGTACCCAAGGAGGGTTCCCGACTCTGTGTTCTGTGTATGTGTCCATGCTTCCATGTACCTGCTCTCCGGAGACCGAGGCTCTGTTTTCCATGTTCCTCCTCTCCCTAGCCCATGTCATGTCCATGCCTGGTTCTGGGGTCCGAGCCCGAGGCAAGTCCCAGGTACTGGGTCCTTGCCCAGTTTCGGGCTCGGAGTCCATACCCTAGCCTCTTCATGTCTCCTCTAGTTCTGGGAGCCGATTCCGAATCCTAGCCCAGACCCTTGGTCCCAACCTAGTCGTAGCCCTCAGTCCTTGTCCAGTTTGCTATTCCTACTCCTGCCTTGCTCTCCTGGTATCGAACAATAAACTAAATTTAATTAACCTCACAAGATGTGCCTTGCATTTGGGTCCACCCTTGCCCCCAATGCCCCCGCCATTGTGACATTCCTGGCACTTCAAAAGGCCACTAGTTCCCTCCCCGGTTATAATATTCATAGAACTGATATCCAAAATTACGTAGCTTAACTTGCAACCATTGGATATGGTCAACTAAATGAGATATATTCATTGACTCATTGGGGATGTACATACAACACTTCTGGCTTATTACGGCACAGGGTGATGGTACTGGATTTGCTGACTGCAAAGTTCTGAACTCAAACAAAGACCTTAATCCTGATAGATAGTGAAGGGGTTTCCTCAATAAAAGGAGGTTGAACTTTATCAACCCAATCTTCAAAGCCAAGTTCACTTTCCTGTTTATTCTCCATGATGCATTTAGCTGCCAATACCCACTATTCAAGAGTTGGAATCCCAACCACCTTCCCTACCAAGGAGAAGATACTTCAGGCTAACAAAATAGTTTAAAATACAGGTCATTTATTATCCGTGATACACATTTAAATTTAAAAACACATTCTTAAAACACATAGAAAATTCACAGTTCAATTTGACCATTTCCAGTTGAAGGACACACAATCAGGTCTACACGGTAGATGTCGGCGGTAACAATTTATTCTACTATTTTAACAGCCCATTCATACACTCGATGAATCTTGCAACCTGCGTATAATTCAGAACGTGGAA
The DNA here is from genome assembly GCF_963921235.1 of Mobula hypostoma. Lineage (NCBI taxonomy): Eukaryota > Metazoa > Chordata > Chondrichthyes > Myliobatiformes > Myliobatidae > Mobula > Mobula hypostoma. The sequence goes on along the minus strand of NC_086103.1, from coordinate 61,914,416 downwards.
TATCCACGGTATCCTGGACTCTCTGGCCAATTCCTGAACCTTGGTTCCTGCAAAATGTGAGTCATTTTTGAACTGTATTTCCTGGGGGGGAGTGGTCATATGCAGAGGATAAATATTACAGATTCTATATTGTATGCTCCTGATCAGCATGGCAGTAAGGCACTTCCACCAGTACCCTGGGGTAAGTTTCCACCATGGACAACACATCAGTTCTTGTTATGCACAGGTAAAGACCCAATGTAGTCCACTTGCCAAATCCGGCCTGCCCTGTACCTCTCCAGATTTTCCCTAGAGGCCCACTGGCCATCCCCTTGGCTTCACTAGCTGGTATGTTGGACAGCTCACTGCTGCTGTTTTGGCTTCATCACATCCCAGCGCCACCCCTCTGACTTCTGTCCATTTCCTACTGTCCTCCCTTCTGGCCAACCCTGAGGGATTCCAGATTCCTGCACCTTCCATCCAATGGTAGTAGTGAAAAGAGAGGGAGATGGGTCAAATGCAGGCAGACAAGACTGGCTCTGGTGGAGTATCTTGGCTAGTTTGAGGAAGAGCACCAGGTCTTTTTCTGTTCTTGGGCCTTGATGCTTCAATCGGCATTCTCTATGGAGGCTGAACGTTAATTTGCTTTCTGCTTTTGGGCCTCAACACTGTAATCTGGCTTGGTGCTTTAATCGGCGAAGAGCAGTGGTGCTAAAACTCAGGCCATTTTCTGCTCTTGGGCCTTAGTGCTTTGATCTGGCCTGATGGTCATATCTGCTTTCTCAAAATTCAAGTTTGCTAAATCCTTCAGGAGATCGTAAAATTGCTAGTTAATTTGGACAGTTCAAAAGTACATTTCTTAAAGGGAAATTACAGACTGTGCATTGCAGTAATTGCAGTAGTAATAGTCCAGAAGAAGTAGTCCCAGTATTTTTGTGAGGCGCCCACAAAAGACATTGTACATCACTGGCACCATTTTGACAGTGATTAGGAAACTGGATTTTTCATTAGTTAGCATTTATTTGTGGAAGTGCCTACCATTCCACTTGGATAGTTGGCATCTTCCATTAAATAATGCCCAATATGTCAAGTCAAGTTTATTATCATGTAGACATGTGCGGTGAGATCCAGGTACAATGAAAATCTTGCAGCAGCATCACAGGCATGTAGATACAGGCACAAACAGAAATTAAATAATACATTAATTATACATTAAGTTATGCCATAAAATGATAAAAAAGGGGTTGATAAAGCAAAAATGAATGGGTATCAGATACCAGTTCTTAGTGAGGAGACAAGGATGGTATTTTCAGGGCACAGGCATGGAATGTAAGTGATGTGGGTAGAATCACTTCAGGTGCACATTCCTTTATCCGGAATTCTGAAACCCAAAAAGCTCCAAAAACTGGTTTTTCGCCAACAGCTGACGTCACTCAGGTCTGACGTGGCAGCACTAGCAGAGGCCACCAGACGCCAGTTGTGGCTCAGCACTAGTACTGGTTACACATGCATTTGCTGTTCGCTGATATTTTGTGTTCACTGTTGACTTTGTGTTTAACTTCAATGTGAAAATGTCAAAAAGAGCTGCAGATACCCCTATGGGTAACAATGAGAAAAAGAGAAGGAATCTTCTATATCAATAATGCAGAAAGTGGAGTTATTGCAGAAGCTTGATAATAGCGTGTCTGTGCGGTGTCTTACTGAAGAAAATAGTGTCGGAACTACTACTGTATATAAATTAAATAAACAGAAAGACAAGTTACTGAAGTTTTATAGTGAGAGTGACAATGACGTTCTACATTTATTCCAATAAGTCATTTACCATGTGTTTGATTCGGTTCATTTGAAGCTGTATATTTTTATGTTTTATTGAATGTTTTTGTTGGAAATAAAATTTCTTCTTGTCATTATTCCCTAAACAATGCAGTATAACAATTATTTACATAGCATTTACATTGTATTAGGTATTATAAGTAATCTAGAGATGATTTAAAGTATACGGGAGGATGTGCATAGGTTTGGTGCGTTGCCGGGTCTTAAAGTCCACCATATTGAGACAGGTTAAATAAGGGACTTGAGCACACATGTTTTTTGGTATCGGGGTGGGGGTTCTGAAATTCGAAAAATTCTGAATTCCGAAGTGCAACTGGCCCCAAGGATTTTGGATAAGGGATTATGGACCTTTTGCAGGGTCCATCTCCTAGGCCAAAGCAGCCATCATTTTGTACTCTGCAGCTTAATGGGTATCATTGATATAATGTAAGGCCTCCAAATGCTTTTGGCAGGCTATTTTAAGATATTAGTTCTACTCTGAATGCACCCTCTCAGTTCCTCCCATTTGGTTCCATCTGCCCATTATCTCCCATTCAGCTTCTGCCTATCACCTAGTGATAAGTGCCTCTATCCCAAATCCCTGTACTACTATATACTGTCAATCTATCCCTTTCCTTGCATTCTCAGATACAGGTTCTTGATCCGATACATCAACTCAAATGCTGGTTGACACACAGAGATCCTCCAGCGTTCTGTTTTCTGACCCAGAATAGAGGACTCATTTCAGAAATGTCCCTGAAGCTCCCTGCCAGACAATGTCTGTTTCCTCTGCAATAAATTCAGTGGCGATTGACTAAGAATATCATCAGGACACATCCGTTAACAACTTCTTTCACAATATTGCTGCCTGAATTTGGCATTGGTATCAAATGAGAAGATCTCAGAAGATTATAATTCCTAGTATTTTCTTTCCATAGCTATGAGGACATGGAAGTATACACTTAATAGTTAAAAGACACTTGGACAGGTACAAGGACAGAAAAAGATTTAGCGGCGGGGTTAAAGCAGAGTCAAGGTAGAGTGGTAGCATCCCTAAGAGCAAGGCAAGTCACAGTGTCTGAGCAATTGGAAAGGTCGACTGCAGGCCAAATCATGGCAGCAGGATTTAGGCCCCAGGGCAGTCCAAGAACGAGGAATGACCCAATGTTTGGACAATTTAAGCACTGGGCCAGATTGAAACTGGAGGTGAGGCGAGGGTCAGTTCTGCGTGGTTCAGCTCACTGCTCCATGGTGTTTATCCAGCTCCGCACTGAACTGAGGCGGCGGCCTGTTCTGCCTGCAGTGATGCCTGGCTTCTCATCTGTGGTCTTGCAATGTTTGCTTGGCTTTGTGATGAGCTCAGACAGTGGGGGGATTGATAAGCAAGAGAAATCTGAGGATGCTGGAAATCCAAGCAACACACACAAAATGCTGGAGGAACTGAGCAGGCCAGGCAGCATTTATTGGAAAGAGTACAGTCGACATGATTTTCTTTCTTTTTCTTTTTGAACGTTGGGTGTTTGATGGTCATTTTTTTACTGAGTTCTTTTGAGATTTCTTTGCTTTGTGGCTGCCTGTAAGGAGACAAATCTCAAGGTTGTACAATGTATACATACTTTGATAATAAATGTACTTTGAAATTTCTATATTATTTATGTGAGCTCGGGTGTACTGAAAGTGAAAATTGCACTTGAACAGGATGGGAAGTTCCACAGTCAACAGGGAACTCACAGCTCTAATTGCACGTTGTTGAAATTTCTGAATGGTGCAACAAGATGCAGGAGGAATATATAGTTACCATCACGGGATGGAGCAGCCCCAAAACTAACATCAGGAACATAATGTCCAAGATGTTGAAGGAAGTAAACAGCAGCAATTTCAATGAAATGGGAAGTAGCATAATCCACTAATTGGCTCAGGACAAATGGAGTACATTAGTAAATTCAGCTGGCTTAAATAACGCTTCTTCACTTTCACTCTGTCATGCTAATTATGTTCCACCACACCACTCCTCACACTTATGTGAATATGAACAGCAAACACCTGTGCTTTCTATGCACATCACCATCTCCACTCACCATTATTAGACTTCCCAAACTTCCATTGTGCACAGCATCATTTTTTTTGTCAGGCTTATTGATTACAGCATTTCAGGTCAGCACTTCATTTTCATCCACTTATAGTCTATTATTTCATCCTTTATAGAAAGAATACAAGTTGCAAGGCAGGAAAGTTACTTTTGAGATGTAATTCTATTATTTGAATTTCTACTTTATCTTCAAGGCTATTCAATTATTGAATTGAAATTACCGTGAACCAAACACATTGACTTTTTGGACTCTGTATATAAGTGTCCTCCAGGGTCTTTAGCTGATCAGATAATTGTCATAAACTGACAATTAGTACATGATAGCTCAACTCAGTTTGGTTTTCATAGCTATCTCATTTTTCTTGACATTTTTTTCTCTTGTTTTAACACCAGTGAGACCAATTACCACTCTCTGCTCTGTTTTCTGAGTCTGGAATATAGTCTGCACTTCTCTGAAGTACAAAGTTCTCTGAGAAGCAGTTAATTTTATTTTGGAATTATTACTATTGTAAACCTTGCAGAAAGGTTTCAACAGATAAGATAATTGTCATATTGAAATGTTAATATATTTGCATCATGATAATCTCATTATAAGAAGGCAATGGTTGAATGTTACCCAAATAAATGAAATAGATGATATAACCTGTTACTTGTTTCACAATGGCTGGCAAAAGAATGCAACTCTTTAACTTCCATCTTGCTTGCTCCACTGAAGTAATTCTTTCCAATCTGGAACACTTAGTCTAGATTTTACATTTCATTTCTCATCTGAGAAAACAATATAAACACAAGAACTACTGAAGATGCTGGAATTCCAGAGTAACATACAAAAAATATTGGTGGAACTCAGCAGGTCAGGCAGCATCTGGGGAAAGAAATAAAGAATGTAAAGAGAAATTTCTTCAGCCTCTCCCTTCTCTCTTTTTCCATTCCCCATTCTGGCTCCCCTTTTACCCCTTCTCTTCTCCTCTCCTCACCTGCTCCTCCTCCTCCCCTTTCTCCCACAGTCCCTCTCCTCCCCTCACAATTTCCTTCTTATTCAGCCCCTAACCTTTCCCACCTATCACATCCCAGCTTCTCTCTTCATCCCCCCCTCCAACCCACCTACCCTCCCCCCACTTGGCTTCACCTAACACCTTCTAACTTGCACTACTTCTCCTCCCCCGACCTTCTTATTCTCACTTCTTCCCCCAAGCCCCACCCCCTTCTGTTTCAGTCTTGATGAAGCGTCTCAGCCCAAAATGCCAACTCTTTATTTCTCTCCGTCGCTGCTGCCTGACCTGTTGAGCTCCTCCAGCATTTTGTGAGAGAAAAATATAAACTGAATAAATAGCAGAAAGATATTTGGGGGCAGAGCGATGATGATGGCGCTAAATGGCGACTCCTTTGCTAGCATCTTTGTAAACAGCTCTATATCTATTTTTGATATCTCTTATTTTCCCTTTTCAAGGTTCTTTTGAAGACCCTGACCTGGAGTTACACTCCGACTTCGGTTCTTTGTGGGAATGAGACCCGCTCTCAGGGCCTCACAACCGGCTGCTTTTTGATATCCCAAGGACGCGGCCTGGTAGACCAGCATGCCTTCAGGGTGCTGGATTTTCATGGCTCTGGAGAAGGGCTGATTCTAGGCCGGTGCCCCTGACTGAGGTGTCGCGGGGGAACACAGAACATCGACACCAGTGGGTTAGCTGCAGTGGGCTGTGTGTCTAGAGACCTGAGCTTTTTTGGGACCAACTACCTGGGCTTAATGCTCAGAAAAAAGCGATGCAACAGATTTTTAACATCATTAATCAGCGAGTTGTTTGTTATGTCTCCCCTCTCCCTGTAAAATGGGGACACTTCTTTTTCCCTTATTAAGGAGAGAGAGCCTGTGGGAAGTTGAATTACCCGGTGAATGAGTGGTCTTTTTGGTACTGTAAGTCTATGTCTTTATTGATGCTTTGCTGCACGCTTGAGTGCTCAGTTGGGGGGGGAGGGGGACACCGATGCTTTTTTGCTGGTGGGGGAGGGGTGCCATTGCTGCTGCCTGTGCGTGGGAGGGGGGAGCTGGGTTGACTTTGGGGTTCTAACGTTTAACTGTCATTCTTTCTTTGGGGCACTCCTCTGTTTTCATAGAGGTTTGTGAAGAAAAAGAATTTCAGGATGTATATTGTATACAGTTCTCTGACATTAAATGTACCTATTGAAACCTATTCAGATTAATTAAAAAAACATCTATTAGAATGAGAAGCAGGAGAAATTAAAAACACTAGCTCTTAAATGAATACCAAAGGCCCAGATGCTTGATAGAAATGTCAGCAGATCTGTTGAAGCCTGCTTAATCATCCAGTATAAGTAACAGGATCTTCCATTGTCTGCTTATGTGATGCAGACACCGAAGCTCAAAGGTAACTGCAGGTTATCTGGCAACACTCCCTTGTGAGACCACTCACTGAGCGCATTAAGATAATGGATAATTGTTCAAAAACCTCTGCATGCTTCAAAGTTGCCAGGGAAGCCGGTGACAAATGCTGCATGGTTCATCTTGGTTTGAGTAAAAGGAGGTCTGGAAATTAGTCAGTTAAGTTCTTTAAAGAATTTTTGATAGGTTCATTTTGTACGATTTTCTTTTGCATTATGCATCAGAAAAGTGTTTCTCCCCCAGAGCACAACATGTTTTGGATAATTTCCAGATGGAACTGCCCTGAGACACCAGGCAAGGTAATTTGATTCAAAACTATCGGTTTATTGATCATTTCAGAATGTCTCTCTGATGCTTCCTGTTCTCTCCCCTCTTCCTACCCATTTTTCCAACCATGCTTCCCTTCTCCTCGCCCCTTACCCACTTTCAGTTCACAATATAGACCCATATCAGAATCAAGTTTAGTAACACTCATATATGTCATGAAATTTGTTTTTCTTTGTGGCAGCGGTGCAGTGCAATACATTAAATTACTACAGTACTGTGGAAAAGTCTTAGGCACCCTAGCTATATATATGTGCTTGGAGACTTACTTACAGAAAAGATGTAAATATGATTGAATGAGAATATTTACAAGGATATTACTGGGTCTGGAGGACCTCAGTTGCAAGGAAAGATAGAACAGGTTAGGATTTTATTCCTTGGAATGTAGAAGTTTGAGAGGAGATTTGATGAAGGTATACAAAATTATGAGGGCTATAGGGTAAATGCAAGTAGGTCTTTTCACTGAAGTTGGGTGGGACTACAACTTGAGTCATGGATTGAGGGTGAAGGATGCAGGGTGACTTGGATAGGTTAGGTGAGTGGGCAAATTCATGGCAGATGCAATTTAATGTGGATAAATGTGAGGTTATCCACTTTGGTGGCAAGAACAGAAAAACTGACTATTATCTGAGCGGTGGCCGATTAGGAAAAGGGGAGGTGCAACGAGACCTGGGTGTCATTGTACACCAGTCATGGAAAGTGGGCATGCAGGTACAGAAGGTGGTGAAAAAGGCGAATGGTATGTTGGTATTCATAGCAAGTGTCATGCCCCGGTCCGTGAAGTCCGCATTCCGGTTCACGGTACGGTCCATCGACCTTTGCTTCAGGTTTTCCTGTCTCCCCTGTTTCTTTTCTTGTTGAGCTCTAATTGAGACAGCTGATGCTAGTTGGGGCTGGCTGCATAAATACCTTCAGAGACCAGGGTGTGGCTGCTGGATTGTTTTTGTCCTTACTCCTTGTATCCCTTCCTCTGCCTTCTGTTTCTTCGCCTGAAGCCTTGCCTTGTCTTGCCGGAAACTCTCGCCTCGCCTGAAGTTCTCGTTTCACCTTGCAATGGCTGAAGCCCTGCTTTGTCTTGCCGGTAACTTTCACCTCGCCTGAAGTTCTGTCTTGCCTTGCATTGCCTGAAGCCTTGCCTTGTCTTGCTGTCTTGTCCTGGAGCCACCCTGTACTTAGCTCCCTTCCTGTCCCCTGCCTCCGTCGGGTAAGCCAGGCCGTCTTGCCGTTACCTGCGGTTGGTTCTGTCCCTTCCTGTCCCCTGCCTCCGTTGTGTAAGCCAGACCGTATTGCCGTTACCTGCGGTTGGTTCTGTCCCTTCCTGTCTCTTGCCTCCGTCGGGTAAGCCAGGCCGTCTTGCCGTTACCTGCAGTTGGTTCTGTCCCTTCCTGTCTCTAGCCTCCATTGGGTAAGACAGGCCGTATTGTTGTAGTGCCATTACCTGCGGTTGGTTCTGTCCCTTTCTGTCCCATGCCTCCGTTGGGTGGTGATCTGCGCCCTGCCCAGGAGAACCGTGCCCTGCCCAAGGGAACCGCGCCCTGCCCAAGGGAACCGCGCCCTGCCCAGGAGGAGCCTCCAGCCTCCAGCCCCAAGTCTTGCCTCAAGTCTCCAGCCTCCTGCCTAGCCTCAAGCCTGAAGACTCCAGCCTCCTGCCTCCTGCCAAGACTTGCCTCAAGTCTCTAGCCTCTAGCCTCAAGCCTGAAGACCCCAGCCTCCTACCTCCTGCCAAGACTTGTCTCTAGCCTCTAGCCTCAAGTCTGAAGACTCCGGCCTCCTGCCTCCTGCCGAGCCGAGCCTCAAGTCTCTCGCCTCTATCCTCTAGCCTCAAGCCTGAAGACTCCAGCCTCCTTCCTCCTGCCAAGCCTCGCCTCTAGCCTCAAGCCTGAAGACTCCAGCCTCCTGCCTCCTGCCAAGCCTCATGTCTAGCCTCAAGCCTGAAGACTCCAGCCTCCTGCCTCCTGCCAAGTCTCACCTCTAGTCTCAAGCCTGAAGACTCCAGCCTCGTCCTGCCTGCCTGCCAAGCCTTGTCTTTGCCTAGTTCTGGGGTACGAGCCAGAGGCAAGACCCAGGTACTGGGTCCTTGTCCAGTCTCTGGCTCGGAGTCCAAGCCCAGGCTCCTAGCTCTCTTGTCCAGTCCTGTTCCAGGTTCCCAGTTTTCGTGTCCATGTCCTTGCCCTCACCCTGTATCCTAGTCCTCTCCCTAGTACTTCAGTGTCTGTGTCTTGCACTTGTGTCTGTTCTCAGCCACCTCTTATGACAGCAAAAGGATTCGAGTCCAGGAGCAGGGAGGTTCTACTGCAGTTGTACAAGGCCTTAATGAGACCACACCTGTAGTATTGTGTGCAGTTTTGGTCCCCTAATCTGAGGAAAGACATTCTTGCCTTAGAGGGAGTACAAAGAAGGTTCACCAGATTGATTCCTGGGATGGCAGGACTTTCCATAGAAACCATAGAAACTACAGCACAGAAACAGGCCTTTTGGCCCTTCTTGGCTGTGCCGAACCATTTTCTGCCTAGTCCCACTGACCTGCACACGGACCATATCCCTCCATACACCTCCCATCCATGTATCTGTCCAATTTATTCTTAAATGTTAAAAAAGAACCCGCATTTACCACCTCGTCTGGCAGCTCATTCCATACTCCCACCACTCTCTGTGAGAAGAAGCCCCCCGCTAATGTTCCCTTTAAACATTTCCCCCCTCACCCTAAACCCATGTCCTCTGGTTTTTTTCTGCCCTTGCCTCAGTGGAAAAAGCCTGCTTGCATTCACTCTATCTATACCCATCATAATTTTATATACCTCTATCAAATCTCCCCTCATTCTTCTACGCTCCAGGGAATAAAGTCCCAACCTATTCAACCTTTCTCTGTAACTGAGTTTCTCAAGTCCCGGCAACATCCTTGTAAACGTTCTCTGCACTCTTTCAACCTTATTTATATCCTTCCTGTAATTTGGTGACCAAAACTGAACACAATACTCCAGATTCAGCCTCACCAATGCCTTATACAACCTCATCATAACATTCCAGCTCTTATACTCAATACTTTGATTAATAAAGGCCAGTGTACCAAAAGCTCTCTTTACGACCCTATCTACCTGTGACGACACTTTTAGGGAATTTTGTATCTGTATTCCCAGATCCCTCTGTTCCACTGCACTCCTCAGTGCCTTATCATTAACCCTGTATGTTCTACGTTGGTTTGTCCTTCCAATGTGCAATACCTCACAATTGTCAGTATTAATCTCCATCTGCCATTTTTTAGCCCATTTTTCCAGCTGGTCCAAATCCCTCTGCAGGCTCTGAAAACCTTTCTCACTGTCTACTACACCTCCAATCTTTGTATCATCAGCAAACTTGCTGATCCAATTTACCACATTATCATCCAGATCATTGATATAGATGACAAATAACAATGGACCCAGCACTGATCCCTGTGGCACACCACTAGTCACAGGCCTCCACTCAGAGAAGCAATTCTCTACCACCACTCTCTGGCTTCTTCCATCGAGCCAATGTCTAATCCAATTTACCACTTCTCCATGTATACCTAGCGACTGAATTTTCCTAACTAACCTCCCATGCGGGACCTTGTCAAAGGCCTTACTGAAGTCCATGACAATATCCACTGCCTTCCCTTCATCCACTTTCCTGGTAACCTCCTCGAAAAACTCCAATAGATTGGTCAAACATGACCTACCACGCACAAAGCCATGTTGACTCTCCCTTATAAGTCCCAGTCTATCCAAACGCTTGTAGATTCTGTCTCATAGTACTCCCTCCAATAACTTACCTACTACCGACATTAAATTTACTGGCCTATAATTTCCCGGATTACTTTTCGATCCTTTTTTAAACAACAGAACAACATGAGCCACTCTCCAATCCTCCGGCACCTCACCTGTAGACAGCGACATTTTAAATATTTCAGCCAGGGCCCCTGCAATTTCAACACTAGTCTCCTTCAAGGTCCGAGGGAACACCCTGTCAGGTCCCGGGGATTTATCCACTTTAATTTTCCTCAAGATGGCAAGGACCTCCTCCTTTTCGATCTGTACAGTTTCCATGATCTCACTACTTGTTTCCCTTAATTCCATAGACTTCATGCCAATTTCCTTAGTAAACACAGACGCAAAAAACCTATTTAAGATCTCCCCCATTTCCTTTGGTTCCGCACATAGCCGACCACTCTGATCTTCAAGAGGACCAATTTTATCCCTTACAATCCTTTTGCTCTTAATATACCTGTAAAAGCTCTTTGGATTATCCTTCACTTTGACTGCCAAGGCAACCTCATGTCTTCTTTTAGCCCTCCTGATTTCTTTCTTAAGTATTTTCTTGCACTTCTTATACTCCTCAAGCACCTTATTTACTCCCTGCTTCCTATACACGTCATACAGCTCCCCTCTTCTTCTTTATCAGAGTTGCAATATCCCTTGAGAACCAAGGTTCCTTATTCCTATTCACCTTGCCTTTAATCCTGACAGGAACATACAAATTCTGCACTCTCAAAATTTCTGCTTTGAAGGCTTCCCACCTACCGATCACATCCTTGCCAGAGAATAACCTGTCCCAATCCACGCTTTTTAGATCCTTTCTCATTTCCTCAAATTTGGCCTTCTTCCAGTTAAGAAACTCAACCCTAGGACCAGATCTATCCTTGTCCATGATCAAGTTGAAACTAATGGTGTTATGATCACTGGAACCAAAGTGCTCCCCTACACAGACTTCTGTCACTTGTCCTAACTCGTTTCCTAACAGGAGATCCAATATTGCATCCCCTCTAGTTGGTGCCTCTATATATTGATTTAGAAAACTTTCCTGAACACATTTTACAAACTCTAAACCATCTAGACCCCTAACAGTATGGGAGACCCAATCAATATATGGAAAATTAAAATCCTTTCATATGAAGGAAGACTGGATCGACTATGCTTATACTCGCTGGAATTTAGAAGCCTGAGGGGGGATCTTATTGAAACGTATAAAATTCTAAAGGCGTTGGACAGGCTAGACTCAGGAAGATTGTTCCCGATGTTGGGGAAGTCCAGAACGAGGGGTCACAGTTTAAGGATAAAGGGGAAGTCTTTTAGGACCGAGATGAGGAAAAACTTCTTCACACAGAGAGTGGTGAATCTGTGGAATTCTCTGCTACAGGAAACAGCTGAGGCCAGTTCTTTGGCTATATTTAAGAGGGAGTTAGGTATGGCCCTTGTGGCTACGGGGGTCAGGGGGTATGGAGGGAAGGCAGGTACAGGGTTCTGAGTTGGATGATCAGCCATGATCATACTGAATGGCAGTGCAGGCTCGAAGGGCCGAATGGCCTACTCCTGCACCTATTTTCTATGTTTCTATGTTTCTAACCTTCACAGAGTGTTTTGACCCTTTACTACGACAATCTCAAGCTGGTGGGCTAGCAGTGGTGGCCAAATCACTGCACATCTGCTCTTGGCTTCCAGCTTCCCTCTTCTCGCCTACTCCAAATCCAACAAGAGGCTCGTTCTGCCTCTTCCCCCATTCTATGAGCCGCTTGTTTTTTTCTCCTTTCGTCCAGGCCCAGAGCTGACAACAACCGCCATGCTGATTTGGCTGGGAAACCTCTGCAGCCGATCTCCACAGGGAACAACTATGCCTTCCATCCCTTGTCTTCACACTCCTGCACTAAGGGCTGGTACTTCAAGGCCTTTCTCTTGTGGGCCTCTTCCCATCCCTCCTCCCACAGCACAGTCAGCTCAACCAGAATTATTTTCTTGTCTTCAGTTGACCACAGTACAATGTCCAGGTGTAGGGTTGTGTGCACCACATCCGGGAACTGCAGCTTCCTTCCCACATTGACCCTCATTTCTCAGGTCCTGGCCATTAGCAGCAGGTTGGGCTTTGGTTGTTTGGTTATGAAAGGCCTGGCTCCCTCTTTGATGAAGGTGATGGCCTTCCTCAAATCTGTGCCAGCCGTCCTCTTCTGTCATCTCTCTCGCTCTAGTGTGTCAGCAAGAGCCAGAAGCACCTTATCATGGTTTCACCTATACCGTCCTTGGTTAGAGCTGTTTAATACCCAGACAGCATATGAGCCAGTGTCCCCTTTTGACCACAGAGCTTGCAGCTCGGGTCCTCTCTCACCCCCATGTGTACAGATGTAATGGTGAAGGAAGGGTGTCATACATGGATCGCAAGAGGAAGGAAATACGGAAGAGCTCCAGTCTCCATAACTCTACCCATGAGATCTTGCACTTGGGCAGATCCCATTTTGTCCAGGCACCCTGGGACCCTTGTTCCACTGCCATTGACATCCACTTCTCTTCCTCACGGATCCGTACTTCTGCCTGTACCATGTCTCACCTGGTCCTTATGCTTGCGTTTCCCCACTGCTGGAAGTGTACGGAGCCGAGGCCTTGCTGCCCGACACGGGGTTTGCCGATGATATCTTGTAGCTTTAGAGAACACACTGCCTGCTCTACAGCTGTGTTGGCTGCCCACTTGCGCCCAGATCTGGTTGTAACGCCTGCTTGCTTTACCAAGACATCACTGGAATCTCTCAAGCTTAATAAGGCTCTGCATTTTGCCACTTTGACAGGGGCAGCTGCAGTTGTCCAGATCGAATGTAGAGGCCCACTGAAGAGAAGCTTGGGGGAACTCCCAACCATCTCCACAGGTGCTTGTTGGTTTTCCTCTCGATGCCCTCTACGGCAGTCATGGGGAACTCATAAAGTGTGAAGAGCCAGAGAAGCCTGGGCAGAATGCCGTATTGGTACAGCCAGGTCTTGAATTTACCAGGAAGTCTGGATTTGTCGATCTTCTTCAGCCATTCATCTGTCTGCTTCACAGCATTGGTGACATTGGCCCCATCTGTCAGTGACACATTAAACCACTTCGCCAAGCATTTTATCGGGTTATCTTCGATGGAAGGGATGACTTCACCCTGAACTTGGAGGCTAAACTTGCTGGTAACTTTGCCTTTTCTGGTCACCATACACCTGGACTTCTTGGCTTTGAAGGACATCCTTGCTCAAGTAGCTACATTGTCCAGGGTGTCCATCTTGCTTGGACATGTGACACAGTTGTTATAGTAATGTCGTCCATGAACCCTCATAGAGCCGGCTGAACAACACCCGACTCCAGTGTCAGGCCGCAGGTTACATCTTCTGCTGCTGATAACAGAAGGTTCATCCCCATAATAAATAGGGTGGGGGAGATGGTGCACCCTGTTGGAATCCCCTTCTGGAGGTCCTGCCAACTAGTTGTGAAATGGGCTGATGTAAATCTGAGTTTGAATCCTCCTAGGTAGCTGGTGATCATGTCTCGAATAGCCACTGGGATATAGTAGTGGTCAAGTCCTTCTAGGATGAGGTCATGTGGAATAGACCTGTAGGCGTTTGCAAGGTCTAACGAGACAACTGTTAGGTCGCCTTTTTTCTGCTTGGCCTCATGGATCAAATGGCTAATCATTGAGGTGTGTTCCAGACACCCTGAAAAACTTGGAATACTGCCTTTCTGGATGGATGTGCTGATATAGCGGTTCTACGTCATGTAAGAAGTCAGCTTTCTTGCGAGCACAGAAAAGAAAATCTTACATTCCACATCCAGGAGAGAAATTGTTCTAAACTGGCCAATTGAGGATATTGTTGTCATGATACAATAGTGGAATGTCATCCTGCAAAGGGGATGTCAACAATATTGCGCCATAATTGGCAATGCAGAACAATAAACTGAAAAGAGCTGCATCACAGTCTCACTACATGTAACCCACTTAACTCATTTTCAATCCTCTGAATACCAATTATTCATCTTAGTAGAGGCATGCTATCGCATATTACCATTCTAATTCTTTGATGAGTTAAGCATGACAGTCATATATATATTGCATTAATCTATCTGTTTGCGTGTTTGTATTAACGACTTATGTAAGGTGGCTCCTGCTGACAAGGCCAGAATATCGTCTACTTGCCCTTGAAGCAAGTGACGAATTATATTTTGAACCACTGTTTAAAATGTTGTTGGTCCTGTTGGGGTGGTGGATATAGCACAAGTGTATGATATTTTCTCCAGGTATGGAGATGCCTGATTGTTGTTAGAATTGTTACTTATGCATGCAGATAGAGGGTATCCTATCACACTTCTGACCTGTGCCTTGAAGATGCTGGGAAGGCTGTGAGGTGTAGGAAGGTGAAACATTTGTTGCAGAAACCTAGCCTCTCACCTAATCCTTCAGCCACGATATTTTTTGGCTTATATAATTAAGCTTATAGTTGATTGTTATTCCCAGGATTTTGACATTAGGGAAATGGTGACGACTGTGGCATTGAATGTTAAAGGTAAGTACTTTGCCTCTTACAAGTTAAAGATAGAGGTCCAGAACGAGGGGTCACAGTTTGAGGATAGAGGGGAAGCCTTTTAGGACCGAGATTAGGAAAAACTTCTTCACACAGAGAGTGGTGAATCTGTGGAATTCTCTGCCACAGCAAACTGTTGAGGCCAGTTCATTGGCTATGTTTAAGAGGGAGTTAGATATGGCCCTTGTGGCTACAGGGGTCAGGGGGTATGGAGGGAAGGCTGGGGCGGGGTTCTGAGTTGGATGATCAGCCATGATCATAATAAATGGCGGTGCAGGCTCGAAGGGCCGAATGGCCTACTCCTGCACCTATTTTCTATGTTTCTATGTTTCTATTCCTTGACACATGTGGTAGAATATAACTTAGAATATAGAACATAGAATGCAAAACAGTACAGCACAAGAACAGGCCTTTGGGCTCACGATGTCGTGTCCAACTAAACTAATCCCTTCTTCCGACACAATGTCCATATCCTTCCACTTCCTGCACATGCATGTGCCTGTCCAAGAGCATCCTGAGTGCTTCTATCGTACTTGCCTCCTCCACCACCCCAGACAGTGCATTTCATACACCCGCTACTCTCTGTGTTAAAAAAAAACTTACCTTGCATATCTCCGTTTAACTATCCTTTCTCGCCATAAATGTATCCTCTCTGGTATTAAACATTTTAATATCTGTTTACTCGATCTATGCCTCACATATTCTTATTAACCTCTGATAGATCTCCCTTCAGCCTCTGCTGCTTCAGTGAAAACAATCTAACTTTGTCCAAACTCTCCTGAAAACACATGCCCTCTAATCCAGGGAGCATCATGACAAACCTCTTCCGTACCCTCTCAAAGCATCAACAGCGTTCAGGACAGGCAACCAGCAATCTTAACGTCAGTGGATTATGAGGCATGCCGTTTTGTTTGGTATTTAGAATAGCATTCTAGCCATCGTGTTAGCACGGAATTCTGCTTTGCACAAATAATGTGAATCTAGGATCAGAGCCCAATGCAAGGGCAAGAGTTATTCTCTCTTCTGAGTAAGGCCTGACGTTGTGTTTTCATTCCAACTTTGTTATGTTGGAAGCAATGGTACTGTCATCGGAATACATCAAGACACAAATATGAACCTGGAGCAATTTATTTACCAAACAGCATGCCTGCATTTCAAAGCTGAGAACCTAATTTGCAGCAAAATAGGTATCTGTTTTACTGTTACTTTGGTTGAGAAGCAGGCATAACACAATATTTGTCCAGCAAGATCATGATATGCGCACAGTGCTTTTGAAAGACAGTATGTCCCATGCTTAAAGATACCTTGCACTCAACCTTTTGCAAAACAACAGTGCAATACAAACAAGATATCAATACAAATTCAATTAACAATTGGATATTTAATCTAGTATTCATTTTTTTTAGTCCTTCTGATTTCTTCACTGAGTTAAATCTATTGTGGAACTCAAGACACAGACGGCAAACGCTGGAATCTGGAGAAGCAAACAATCTGCTGGAAGTACTCAACTGGTCAAGCAGCGCATCTGTGGGAGGAAAGGAATCATTGATATTTTAGAGCAGATTGAAATAGAAGAAAGCTATGAGAATAATGCTCTTCAGGTAAGCCATGGCACACACTTGCAAACTTCAACGTCTCTTACATTCAGTAGCTTTATATGAACCCAGGAGTTTCATTGCAATTTAAGCAGTAACAGTTCTGTACCAGGAGCTTGTCATTCTATTCTTTACAAAAGTTTACATATACTTTCTGCAAGGATCTAATAAGTTATGTCCAGGGCTCAAAAGTGGCATGTTCCTACAACTTGGGAAAAACTGCATTGTTTTTCCAGTGATTCAAGATTAAAAACAGAAACTGCAAGAAAACCCAGACAGCCAGTCTCTGTGGAGAGAGTAACAAAAACAAAAACACAAGAGATCAGCAAATGCTGAAAATCCTCAGTAACACCCAGACATGCTTAAATGCCGGAGGAATCTAGCAAGTAAGGCAACATCTATGGAAAGAATATGGTCAACATTTCGGCGACACTAATTCATATGTTTTGGACATGTCCGAGCCTTGAAAAATTCTGTAAAGATGTATTTCAAACGTTTTCTGCACTTTTCAATGTCAGCTTTAAGCTCAATCCTTTGACTGTCTTGTTTGGTATTGTTGAGAACAGTGCTACAAAACTGAAGCCATCTAATTTGCGGGTATTGGCCTTCATGTCTCTTATGGCCAGGAGGGTGATCTTGCTCAAGTGGAAGGAGGCCGCCCCACCCACTCATTTTCAATGGCTATCTGATGTTATGTTGTACCTTGATCTAGAGAAGATTCGTTGTTCGATTTCTGATTCTTAACATGATTTTCTAATGTTATGGGGACTCTTTCTGAATTATTTTCACAATCTTTGAACTGTTATTAAAGTACAAATCTGAGCCATTATTATTATAATATCATATGGTAAGGTATTTTTCTTTTTTCTTCTATTTTTTACCAACCAGCTCATTTTGGGTGTAGATTTTTTTAAATAAAATACAATCATTTTATTTTATTTCATTTCATAATTCAATCTTTTTTTCTACATGATTGATATAGAATATGGGATATTGTAATCATGTTACTGTGATTTAAATGTAATGTAATTCATATTATTTACTTGTGTCCTTATGAATTTTGTATTTGTATTCATGCAATTTATATAATATCAATAAAAATATTGAAAAAGAATATTTTGAGCCAAGACCCTTCATCAGAACTGGAAAGGAAGAGGAGAAGGCTAGAATAAAAAGCTGGAGGAACCTAGGAGGTGATAAGCTGAAAAGGTAAAGGCCGTAGAAGATGGAAGCTAATAGGAGAGAAGTGTGGATTATAGAAGAAAAGGAAGGAGGAGGGACAGCAGGGTAAATGACATGCAAGTGAAGAGAAAAGAGAGAATAAGAAGAGAGTCAATATTGAGAAATGAAAAAGAGAGAAGGATGATGGGGTAGAAATTACTGAAAGTTAGAAAAATTGATATTCATGCCATCAGTTTGGAGGCTACACAGACAGAACATCATGGGTTTCTCCTACAACCTCAGAGTGGCCTCATCATGGCAGTAGAGCAGGCCATCGACCAACATGATGGAATGGGAATGGGAAGTAAAATTAAATCTGGTGGCCACTGGGAAATCCTGCTGGTTGCAGATGGAGCAAAGATGCTCGGCAAAGCAATCCCCCAATCTACAGTGGGTCCACCAATTAGAGGAAAAAGGCAACGTTTCTGGTCAATGATGCTTATTTAAAACATTGACTCTGTAGCTGTCTCAATAGATGCAGCCTACTTTTCTGAATGGTTTTAGAATTTTCTGTTTTTATTTTAGATTTCCAAGATTTCCAGTTTTTTTTCATTAAAACGTTGAGATTGTCCAAGCAAGTTCAGTAACAAAAATTCTTTCAATGTGTTTCGTTTTTAATTTGTTTGTGAGTCTTCAGTATGAAGTTCAACCAAGGTCATTTCTGTCACATGATACCTCAGATTCTAATAAGACTCCGGTTAAAGACTATCCATCCTTTCAATGTCTCTTCATTAGACCTTCTACAATATAGAATATGATTCTTTATTGAATATTTATCTTTTGTTACTTCAGAAGCAGACACTGGACAGTCCATCATTCCAAGCAGAGTGGGAAAGTGGAATTGAAGCCAGGACTGGATCAGCTATGGTTGTATTGAATGGCAAAACAGACTTGAAGAACTCGTTGGCTTTCTGTTGTTCCTGTTTTCATGTGAAGCTTGTCTTAACTACATAGGAAAATGAAAAACAGAACTACATGAAATTAGTCGGATTTACACAAAAGTTGAAATGAGGAACTTTAACCAGGCTCAGAATGATGGTGCAATATGTGTAGATGAAGTCAATCAACTGAAACAGGGAAGATATTCCTGCCTGGAAACTGCATCAAGAATTGTTGGCTATGCAGTAAAAAATCTGTGACTTTCTATGGTGATCACTAAGTCTGTAATGTTTTCAATGTCTGTGATGTCTGCTTCAGCAGAACCTAAAGGTCCTTCTCTGATGCAGGTAACCCATCTCGGGCACCATTGAATTCTAACACCATTGGTTCATTTCAGACACTTGGAGTTTGCATGTTGTTCCTGTGACTATATTGGTTTCCTCTGTGTGTTCTAGTTCCTTCCACATCCCACAGGTCATAGGATAATTAGCCATTGTAAAGTCCTCCTAGTATTTATGTGGGTGGTTAGAGAATAGTTATGGAGAAATAAGTACAGATGTGGGATTTATAGTGATAGTCTCAGAGCTGAATAGATTCAGAGGGTTGAAAGGCCACTCAAGTTGAAATGGATTAAAGTATGAACCTTTCTTCCACCATCATAGCACCCACTTGTCTCAAATCTCTTGTCAAACACCCCATTCCCACCAGATTAATGTCATTTTCTCGACATGTTGTTGCTCAAGCTTATTCAATATTCACTCAACCACTCAACTACTCACTCCCACCACCAGAATACCCTCCCTCAACTAATAATATCTCGTCCCCCAATGATTACTGAGAACTACAATTGTTAAACTCTCTCTTCCCAAATGTCACCTTCTTCCTCTACATCAAGCCTTATCCATCCTATCTTGATATCCTGACCTCCCTTTCCCCATTATACCCTGTCCTGTCTCAGTATAGTCCCACCCCCAGTTTTGTCTGATTTCCTTCATGCACTTCACAGTGTCAAAACACGATAGGGCCTTTCATAAATACAGTCCTTTCAATACAACCTAAATTAGATCGCCCTCTTGGCCTCACCGATGTAGTCCAAAGGAAAGCAAAGCAATACGTTTGACACCAGCTTGGCTGCAGCAGCTGCCGTAAGAGTGATCAGAACTATCCAGCTGCCTTAGGGACTCCCTCCGGATTTTCTGTCTGGGTCTACTCCTGTAGCCTTCATCTTTCCTGAGGCTGCCCACAGGTTATTGGGGCTACTTACCCATAGCTGGGGATCTGGTTCACGAGCACGCAGGGCATGTCCATGCACCGGTGGGCCTGCGTGCTACGTGTGCAGGGGGCAGACCTCCTCCCCGTCCTCTGTAGTTCAGCCTGACTCCGAAAGGAGTTCAGTTTCCATGTGTTTCCAGCAAGGAGGCACTACATGAGGCTTCCATGTGCTGGCAGGGAGAGACTTACACATTCAGCTCTCCTTTTCATAAGACTGTTAGCCAGTGGTGGAAGCAGCAAGTGAGAGCAATAAGCTCTACCCACTACACTGCCACATTAAACACATCACAACAACCATTTGACACACAAATTAAAACCACAGACAAGAAATTCTCAAACAGGAGAAAGTATCCAGATGCTGGAAATCAAGCTCCTCCAGCATTTTGTGTGCATTGACAAGAAATTCTATCATGCAACATGACGTTCGTATAGGTGAAGCTGATGTACTTCAAGGTTATTTATCATGTGTACACCAAAACATAGAGAAATGCATTGTTTGCATTAACAACCGAACACCCGAGGGTGGACAGGGGGCAGCCCACCAGTGTTACTGCTCATTGTGTCACCAGCATAGCACACCCACAATTCTCGGCAGAGCAACACAGAACACAACAAAACAAGTCCAGTTCCTCCCACTCACCCGTATTCCTCCCACTCCAGCCTCCAGAGGACTCTGATACAGATGCAAATTCAGACGGGGCACGCAGATATTGGGCCTTTGACTACCCCAGCAGACTTGCAGAGATTCGCAGACCAAGGACTCCGGCAAATGGGAATCAATTACCAAACTTCCAACTTGGCCATTGGGCTTCAACCCTTGGCATCCACCACAGGAGCTGCCAATCACCGAACACCAGGCCTCGAATTCCAGACCGGCCGACTATGAGACGCCAAAAACTAGGCCTTAAATTCTGGTCTCATAGATTTGCGAAACTGGAGCGTCACTGGAGCTCCTTCCTTCTGTCTGCATGGGTCTCCAACTCCATAACCAGCTGACAGCTCATTGATCCCGGGTAAGCCTCCAGCTTTCGTCCATGTAGGTTTGTGGGCCAGACATCCTGGCACGTTCCTTTAATGCCCCACATCGGTGCCATGACCTTCAAACACGGAGCAGAGACTTAAGACATAAGACTCCGTCCTATCCTCTAATTCTTCCAGTTCTCCCACATCCCTGTCCCTATAACCCCTAATGCCCCTCTCTATTTTCAAATCCATTCCGACAAACCCAAAAATCACCAGTAAAATGACAACTAAAGCCGAGCCACACCCCTATGAAGGTTGCAGCTTGGTGTTACTTTGAGTTATTATTTCTACTTACAAAGTTCTCATTAAAGGAAAACAAGGACTAATGGCTTGGATAGCTAAGTCCAAGATTTTCCTTTCATTTGCCCAATGCAGCTAATGTGTATCCAGTAAAGTAGACTGCAGCAGATACCTGGCATTCTTTCTTCAACCTTCCATTGCATAGCCACGTATATGAGTGTGTGAGTGTTTTGGATAAGTTAAAGGAAACCTGATTGATCAGGTCACCCCTAGAACCTGTCTCACATAAGCAATCTCTTTGTTAAAAATTTACCTTGGCTGTTCCTCATCCATCTCGCTCCACTCAAATCACCCTATCTGTCCCCAAACAATGTACAAGGCTAATAGGAACACCCTCCCTAGCCTCAAACCAGACCATCATGAAGTTCCCTTCTATCTGTTGAACCTTTAAGGTTCTACTTTCCCCTCACAACTAATGCTTCATGCCATTTTGCACCTTCAGACCCCTGCCTCTGCAGGCTCCACTATGACATTCCACCTATCTACTTTCCTTTACACATGGAGGAAATGTCTACCAGTCTGTTAACAATGTGAGGCTTTATTTATTTTTAACTCACAATGCTATGAATGTCACACACTGAGTTTTTGTAACCATTTTAATTTTTTTTTTTAATTTTTGGAAACAACAGCCCTCAGAAAAGTTACTTGTTGGCTTAATGCAGCCACTTTAACACAACATTTCTTAGTGAAAATTTACCAAAAGCCTCATATTATTGGAACTTATGTATCTACAGGTATGTAAGAATGTATAGATCTTTCTATACATATGTCAGTGAAATTAAATGTAAATCAACATTTCCCATTAAAGATATAGCCCCGTATTCACATTCCCATTAAAAATATATAAGGATGAATTTTAATTCAAAGGGATCACAAGCAATTGACTTGTTGACAGCTTGGAAATCATTAAGAAGCAAAAGTCCCTATGCCAAAAATATCAACAAACTATAGGAGGTACTCAGCGCTGTGGAGGGAAATGGAGAGTCGAGGTTCTTAATCCAAAATGCTGACTTTCCATTTCCCTCCACAGATGTTGCCTGGCACGCTGTGTTCCTCCAGAGTCTGACATCTGTGGTCTCTTTTGTTCCTCTTAGATCTCTGTCTTAAGTGTGTCGAAAGAGTTTGTTGCGGTAACATTAGCAATCCTTCTATGTTTTTAATTACTGTGATTTTTAGTAGTCACCAAATTTAATCCTTCAAATTAACGATCTAAGATTTGCATGATTTCTACTTTGAGCTCTAAAGTTTACATACAGTTATTCTTTAGAACAAGTGCATTCTTTTGTCAGTGCTTCTGAAGCGTTTTAACCGATTTGGCTTGGATTGTGGTTAAACAGCTATTTTTATTGCATATATTACTTTGTTTTCCTTTTCTAATGGAACTGCTTTACTTTAGTTTTCTAATGGGTCTGCTTTGTTCCGTTAGAAGAGTCAGAATTCCATGAAAATGAGTCTACGGTGTCATCATGACATGGGAAGTGGGAGGACATTTGTTTTAGTACCAAATGAGCTGGTATTATTTTCCCATGATCCCATCTACAGATACTTAAAATATTCAAGTGTTTCAGTTTCAATTACCGTCAAGATATCAGCTGTCAAATGCTTTTCAGCAGAAATTAAAAAGATATGTTATATCAGAGGAGATTTCCAACGTAACTGTTTTAATTAAGTATTCACAAGTAACCTATTTGCTCAACTGAATCATGTGCAGTGTTTGAAGATAATCCGCATAAATCTCTTTGTCTTCAGGGGGTGTTATTCTTGAGATAACTATGTCTGATAACTTCAAACTGCTACTTTACTGAGCTGCAACTGGAGTAATTCCATGCAACTTCAGCTTTGCAAGTCAAATTTTTTTAAATTAATTTCTTTTATAACTTTCTGCAATGCAACAACAAAAAAAAGTAAAAAGAGGTTTATACAGTGCAAAACAAACATATCAAATATACAGTTCATAACAGTTAAGGAAAAGCACCCATAGTAGAATCGTATTAAATTAGTTACCTCCCCACCCTCCCACAACACAACTCCAAGCCAACCTTACGATATATAGAAAAGTTAATCGGAACTTTTATCACCACAGAACTGTATTTATAAAAAGAAGGTATATTGCCTACTACCTGAGCTATAATACGTTTAGACATTAAAAAAGAAACAGTAACTCTCAACTGAAAAAAAGCTGATAGTAAGGGATTTAAATGCAAAAGAAAAAAAGGAGGGATGAACCCTTAATCTATACGGGAATTATGAAAATATTCAAGAAAAGGTCCCCACACCTTTTGGAATTTTATGTCCGGATTAAGAAGTGAATAATGAATCTTTTCAAGGTCTAAGCAGGACATAATGTCTCTGAGCCATTGAGCATGAGTGGGTGGGGCAGCATCTCTCCACTTAAGAAGGACTGCACGTCAGGCCAAAAGAGAGGCAAAAGACGATGCACGATGTTGAGTCAGACTCAGATGGGTGTCAACTTTTCCCGAGGTGCCAAAAAGAGAAATCAGAGGGTTAGGTTCCAAATAGCATAAAGTATATGGGATAAGGTTAAAAAGACATCTCTCCAGAATTTCTCCAAGCTTGGAAAAGCACAGTACATATGAATAAGGGAAGCCTCCCCCCACTTACGCTTGTTGCAACAGGGACGAATATTAGAACAGAACCGCGATGATTTAGTTTTAGACATAAGAGTCCTGTGTACAATCTTGAACTGCAAAAGGCAGTGGAGAGCACATAAAGAGGTTGAATTAACTGACTTGAGAAAAACCTCGTCAGACAGAAAAAAATTTAACTCATGCTCCCAGGCAGTTCTAAGTTTGTCAAAGGGGGGTCGTCTCAAAATCGCTAACATATCTCGAATAGTGGATATTAAACATTTACCCAATGGGTTCATATGAAGAAGCACATCCACAACATTTTTATCGGGTACCTCAGGAAAGTTTGGTATTAAAGGGTTGATAAAATGTCTAATTTGGAGATATCTGAAGAAATGAGTGTTGGGTAAGTTGAACTTTACAGACAGTTGTTCAAAAGTTGCAAAGCGATTTTCTATGAAAAGATCTTCTTTATGAAAAGATCTTCGCTTTGAAGTCAAATTTTAGAAACAGAGAGAAACATGGGAGGCCAGCTGGTGGCGCAATGACATCGGCGCTGGACCCGGGAGCGGAGGTTCCCAGGTTCGAAACTAGTTGGGTCCGCTCCCGAGTATGCTTTCCATCCATGCCGGGTTGAGTGTCGAGATCACAACTCGACCTTGTAAAATAAAGGGAAAAATACTGCGTAAATGTCTGTGTGAGGAATGGCGTGTCACACAGTCTCTCTCTCTCGCTCTGCACCTTGTAAAAGTCATGAAAAAGACATCATCACGGATGCATGCACGGACGCAGATGCACATGCGCAGACTCGCACGCATGCAGGCACACACCAAAAAAAAAGAGCAACATAGAAAACCTACAGCACAGTACAGGCCCTTTGGCCCACAAAGCTGTGTCAAACATGTATTACTTTAGAAATTACCTAGGGTTACCCATAACCTTCTATATTTCTAAGCTCCATGTACCTATCCAAAAGTGCCTTAAAAGACCCTATTGCATCTGCTTCCACCACTGTCGCTGGCAGCCTATTCCATGCACTCACCACTCTCTGCATAAAAAACTTACTCCTGACATCTCCTTTGTACCTGCTTCCGAGCACCTTAAAACTGTGCCCCCTTGTACCAGCAATTTCAGCCCTGGGAGAAAGCCTCTTACTATCCACACGATCAATGCCTCTCATCATCTTGTACACCTCTATCAGGTCACCTCTCATCCTCCGTCGCTCCAAGGAGAAAAGACCGAGTTCACTCAACCTATTCTCATAAGGCATGCTTCTCAATCCAGGCAACATTCTTGTAAATCTCCTCTGCACCCTTTCTATAGTTTCCACATCCTTCCCATACTGAGGTGACCAGAATTGAGCGCAGTACTCCAAGTGGGGTCTGACCAGGGTCTTGTATAGCTGCAACATTACCTCTCAGCTCCTAAACTCAATCCCACGATTGATGAAGGCTAATGCACCGTATGCCTTCTTAACCAGAGTCAACCTGCGCAGCAGCTTTGAGTGTCCTAAGGACTCGGACCCCAAGAACCCTCTGATCCTCCACACTGCCACAATGTCCCGCTGTAACCTCTGATAGCCCTCCACACTATCCACAACACCCCCAACCTTTGTGTCATCAACAAATTTACTAATCCATCCCACCACTTTCTCATCCAGGTCATTTATAAAAATCACGAAGAGAAGCAGTCCCAAAACAGATCCCTGAGGCACACCACTGGTCACTGACCTCCATGCAGAATATAACCTATCTACAGCCACTCTAGGCCTTCAGTGAGCAAGCCAAATCATTAACCACAAAACAAGGTCCCCTTGGATCTCAAGCCTCCTTACTTTCTCAATAAGCCTTGCAAATGCCTTTCTGAAATCCATATACTCTACATCTACTTCTCTATCTTCATCAATGTGTTTAGTCACATCCACAAAAAATTCAATCAGTCTCATAAGGCACGACCTACCTTTGACAAAGCCATGCTGACTATTCCTAATCATATTATGCTTCTCCAAATATACATAAATTCTGCCTTTCAGAATCTTTTCCATCAATTTACCAACCACTGAAGTAAGACTCACTGGTCTATAATTTCCTGAGCTATCTCTACTCCCTTTCTTGAGAAATGGAACAACATCTGCAACCCTCCAGTCCTCCGGAACCTCTCACATCCCCATTGATGATGCACCAGAGACTTATCCAATTGATGCTTTCCAAAAGCTCCAGCACATCCTCTTTCTTAATGTCTATATGTTCAAGCTTTTCAATCTACTGTAAGTCATCCCTACAATCACCAAGATCCTTTTCCGTAGTGAATACTGAATCAAAGTATTCATTATGTATCTCTGCTATCTCCTTCAGTTCCATACACTCTTTTCCACTGTCACACTTGATTGGTCCTATTCTCTCACGTCTTATCCTCTTGCTCTTCACAAACTTGTACAATGCCTCGGGGTTTTCCTTAATCCTGCTCACCAAGGCCTTCTCATGGCCCCTTCTGGCTCTCCTAATTTCATACTTAAGCAATTCCTGTTAGCCTTATAATCTTCTAGAATTCTATCATTACTGAGTTTTGTGAACCTTTTGTTAGCTTTTCTTTTCTTCTTGACTAGATTTTCAACAACCTTTGTACACCATGATTCCAGCACCTACCTTCTTTTCCTTGTCTCATTGGAACGTACCTATGCAGAATGCCACACAAATATCCCCTGAACATTTGCTACATTTCTGCCGTACATTTCCCTGAGGACATGTTCCCATCTTATGCTTCCAAGTTCCTGCCTGATAGCTTCATATTTCCCCTTACTCCAATTAAACGCTTTCCTAACTTTGTCTGTTCCCATCCATCTCCAATGCTATAGTAAAGAAAATAGAATCGTGATCACTATTTCCAGAATGCTCTCCCATTGAGAGACCTGACACCTCACCAGGTTAATTTCCCAATACCAGATCAAGTGCAGCCTCTTCTCTTGTAGGCTTAACTACATATTGTGCCAGGAAACTTTCCTGAACACACCTAACAAACTCCACCCCACCTAAAGCTCTCGCTCTAGAGAGGTGCCAATTGATATTTGGGAAATTAAAATCTCCCACCATGACAACCCTGTTATTATTACACCTTTCCAGAATCTGTCTCCCTTTCTGCTCCTCGATGTCCCTGTTACTATTGGGTGATCTATAAAAAACACCCAATAGAGTTATTGACCCTTTTCTGTTTCTAACTTCCACTCACAGAAACTCAGTAGACAAACCCTCCATGACTTCCTCCTTTTCTGCAGCTGTGATACTATCTTTGATCAACAGTGCCACACCCCCACCACTTTTGCCTCCCTCCCTGTCCTTTCTGAAACATCCATAGCCTGGCACTCTAAGTTACCATTCCTGCCCCTGAGCCTTCCAAGTCTCTGTAATGGCCACAACATCATAGCGCAAAGTTCTGATCCACACTCTAAGCTCATCTACTTTATTCATGATGCTTCTTGCATTAAAATAGACACCATCAGTCTGAGCACATCCCTTCTCTATCACCTACTTATCCTCCCTCTCGCACTGTCTCCAAGCTTTCTCTATTTGTGAGCCAGCAGCTCCTTCCTCCATCTCCTCAGTTTGGTTCCCACTCCCCAGCAATTCTATTCTAATTTCTCTCCAATAGCCTTAGCAAACCTCCCTGCCAGGATATTGGTCCCCCTCAGATTCAAGTGCAGCCCGTCCTTTTTGTACAGGTCATGCCTGCCCTAAAATAGGTCCCAATGATCCAGATATCTGAATCCCTGTCCCTCTGCTCCAACCCCTCAGCCACGCATTTATCCTCCACCTCACTCTATTCCTATACTCACTGTCACATGGCACAGGCAGTAATCCCAAGATTACTACCTTTGAGGTCCTGCTTCTCAACTTCCTTACTAACTCCCTGTAGTCTGTTTTCAGGACCTCCTCCCTTTTCCAATCTATGTCGTTGGTAGCAATATGTACCACAATCTCTGGCTGTTCACCTTCCCACTTCAGGATATCGTGGACGTGATCAGAAACATTCCGGACCCTGGCACCTGGATGACAAACAACCATCCGTGTTTCTTTCCTGCGTCCACAGAATTGCCTATCTGAACCCCCAACTATAGAGTTCCCTATCACTGCTGCTTTCTTCCTTTCCCTACCTTTCTGAGCAACAGGGCCAGACTCTGCCAGAGGCACAGTCACTGTTGTTTCCCCTAGGTAGGCTGTCAGCCCCCCCCCACCCCCCAGCGGTTCTCAAACAGGAGTACTTATTGTTAAGGGGGACAGCCACAGGGGTACTCTCTAGTATCTGACTCTTGCCCTTCCCTCTCCTGACTGTTACCCATTTATCTGTCTCTTGAGGCCCCGGTGTGACTACATGTCTATAGCTCCTCTCTATCACCTCCTCACTTTCCCCAACTAGACGAAGGTCATCAAGCTGCAGCTCCAGTTCCCTAATGTGATCCCTAAGGAGCTGCAGGTCAATGTACCTGGCGCAGATATGGCCTTCTGGGAGGCTGGGAGTCCCCCGGGCTTCCCACAACTGACACCCAGTACAGAACACCGGCCTCACAGATATACTTCCTGTTTCTATTGTACACAGGTAACCTACCCTCGCCTTGACCTGTTATCGCTGAAGCCCCGTTGAGCTGAAGCCCTCCTACTCTGTCTACCTCTACTCTTTTACCCGCTCTATAAAGCTGCTTTCTTTTTAAGCTCTTCCTGTAGGTATAACTCACTGACATCCACACACTGGCGCAGTTGTTCCTCAATCAAACTGCCAAAGAAAAAAATGATCACCTTTTATACTCTTCCCACTGGCCTAACTCGCTGACACCCACATGCCTGTGCAATTGTTCCTCAATCAAAATTTTCATTAGCTTGTTTTGCATTGTAAAACAGCATACTGCAAATGAGTACATAGTGTAACCCATTACACAACAATCCATCCCTCCTGATTAGTTAGTCCCCATCCAATCTGGTTTCTGCTCTCATACGTTGTTTACAATTGAATTCCAGCTCTCTAGTAGTTCCAGAGATTGTAAACAAGGTGGAAGAATGGAAACCTGATTGGGTGAGGACTACCCAACCAGTAGAGCTTTACCAAGAGGGATTTCTTGCAGGTCAGCAGTGGTTATTGAAAAAGAGAGCTTTGAGAGCATTTGTCCATTGTACGTGGCCTATCAGCAGCATCAACAAAGCTTTACCTAGAGAGATTTCTCACAGGTTGGCAGAGGTTATTTAAAATAGGAGCTTCGAGAATGTTTGTCCATTGTACGTGGCCTATCAGCAGCTATAACCGAAGTACCAATCGTGAGTTAGATAGTAGGGAAGGTTCAGGCATAAAAGGGAGACCCTGCCTAGTGGAGTGGTCATCGATGGAGTGATCTGAGGCAGAGTGGTAGGGCTTTGGCTCATTCGGGCTTCGGCAGGGTAAGTGGGTGAGTGGATTTCGTATTTTTTTCTTTCCATTTTGTTTTAGATAAATGTCTGTATGGTTAGTACTTTGCTCTGGGTGTCAGATGTGGGGATACTGGGAATCTTCCAGTATCCCAGATGGCCACATCTGCACCAGGTGCACTGAGATGCAGCTCCTGAGAGACCGTGTTAGGGATCTGGAGCTGCGGCTTGATGACCTACAGTTTATTAGAGAAAGTGACTAGGAGATAGATAGGAGCTACAAGGAGTTAGTCACCCTGAGGCTGCAGGAGTTAGATAAATGGGTGACTGTCAGGGAAGGGATGTGAAGAGCTCAGATAGTATAGAGAACCCCTGTGGCCATACCTCTCAGTAATTGTTATCTTGTTTTGGATGCTGTTGGGGGCTGGGACAGAGGACGACCACAGCGATCGGATCTCTAGCACTGAGCCTGGTTCTGTGGTGCAGAAAGGAGAGAAGAAGATGAGGAATGATATAGTCATAGGTGATTCTATAGTGAGGGGAACAGACAGGAGGTTCTGTCAGCCTGAAAGACTTACCCGCATGGTGTGTTGCCTCCCTGGTGCCAGGGTTCGGGATGTCTTGGATCGGGTGTAGAGTATTCTGAAGGGAGAGGGTGAACAGCCAGAAGTCCTGGTACACATTGATACCAATGACATAGTAGAAAAAGGGAGGAGGTCCTGAAGAGAGAATTCAGGGAGTTAGGTAGGAAGCTGAAAAGCAGGACCTCCAGGTAGTAATCTCAGGATTGCTACCTGTGCCACGTGCTAACCTGAACTCAAAGGGGTCCAATATTCTAGCAGGCAAGTTTAATACAGCTTTTAGGGAGGGTTTAAATTAATTTGGCAGGGGAATGGGAACCAGAGTGATAGGGCTGAGGGAGGGGAAAACAGAAATAAATCAAAGATAGCTTGCAACAGAGATGATAGAAAGGACAGGCAGGAGATGAGGCATAATCACAGCCAGTGGGATGAGTTACAGGGCAATAGAGGTGTGGTGCAGTTAAAACAGAAAGCAACAATTACTGAGCTGAAAGTGCTGTATTTGAATGTACGCAGCATAAGAAATAAAATGGACGATCTTGAAATTCAGCTACAGATTGGCAAGTATGATGTTGTAGCCATCTCTGAAAATTGGCTAAAGAATGGCTGCGATGGAAGTTGAATGTCCAATGTTATATGGTGTATCGGAAAGATAGGTTAGTAGGCAGAGCGGGTGGTGTGACCCTGTGTATAATAATATTTAAATTATTAAAAAGGAATAACATAGGATCGGAAGGTGTAGAGTCTCTATGAGTTGAGTTAAGAAATGGCAAGGGTAAAAGGACCCTAATGGCAGTTGTATACAGGCCTCCAAACAGCAGCTGGGATATGGATTACGAATTACAGCAGGAAATAGAAAAGGCGTGTCAGAAGGGCAATGTCATAGTAATCATTGGGGATTTTAACATGAAAGTGGATTGGGAAAACCAGGCCATTACTGGACCGCAAGGGAGAGAATTTGTAGAATGTCTAAGGGGATGGCTTTTTAGAACAGCTTGTTGTCGGGCCCACTAAGGGATCAGCTGTGCTGGATTGGGTGTTGTGCAACGATCCAGAGGTGATGAGAAAGCTAAAGGTTAAGGAACCCTTAGGGAACAGTGATCACAATATGATCGAGTTCTCTGTGAAATTTGAGAAGGAGAAACTAAATTCCAATGTGTTGGTATTTCAGTGGAATAAGGGAAATTACAATGGCATGAGAGAGGACTGGCCAACGTTGACTGGAAAGGGACACTAGAAGGAAGGACAACAGTGCAGTAATGGCTGGAGTTTCTGTGAAAATTGAGGAAGGTGCAAGACAGATATACTACAAATAAAAAGAAATTTTCAAATGGAAGAAGGACACTACTGTGGCTGACAAGTGAAGTCAGAGCCAAAGTAAAAGCAAAAGAGAGGGCATACAAGGAGGACAACACTTGTGGGGAAGATAGAGAATTGGGAAGCTTTTAAAAACTTGCAGAATGAAACTAAGAAGGTCATTCTTACTATCATGGCCAGGAGCATTGTGATGCAATGAGAGGTCTAAATATATATTAAACATCTACCTGTGGATTGAGATGCTGCCTGTCCTGCTGAGTACTCATAGCATTTTCTGTTTTTAAGACCAGATATCCTACATCTCCATAACTTTGTTTTGCAAGCAAATACAAAACATTACTCCTCAGTCAAGATGAAGATAATAAAGTTGAAACATTTTGGAACTCTCTTCAGTTTCTCTCGGCTGAATTTGCATGCCTGCGGTGATTATTTGATGTTACTCCTTTATTTTGTTAATACAAGGATATTTATTGGGCAGAGTTTCACAGAAACCATTGGATGCTTGCCTAGGTGACCTCAGGATCATGTTCCCTTTGCAGGCAGGCTCTACTGCATGCAGTACAAATACTGCAGTTCGAAAGCTCCTGTGAACTTTGCACAGAGGTCATCATGCAGTACTCATAGACAGGAAAGCCCGCTGTCTTTTATCTCCCTGACACAGGGGACTGAGGACAATAATAAAATTACTGCTGCTGAGCCAGCTAAGAGCATCTAGCTGACACTGAACCCGGGATTTCCATTATTGGTATAATTTTTTTTTTCCCTGTTTCAGTAAGATTTTTTGTTAGGAGATGAAGGTAGTAGTGCGAGAGTGTATTGTTTGATGTTTGGCACAAGACAACTATTTTGTGACTGACAAATAAATCAGTAAAGCACAGCATGGGAAGGCAGGATTCCTGTTGATTGTATATTTATGTAAAATCTGATGTATCAATTACACTGATACAAAAACAGACTAATATTCTAGATTTTTCTGTAATTATCACAAAGGAATGATCTGTATTCCCTTAAATCTACATATAGTCATAGAGTCATAGACCACTATAGTGCAGATACTGGCCCTTTGGCCCATCTAGACCATGCTGAACTGATACTCTGCCTAATCCCATTGATCATAACCTGGATCATAACTCTCCATACTCCTCCATGAACTTATCCAAAGTTCTTTTAAATGTCGTAATTGAACCCACAGCCATTTCTCCACTGGCAGCTCGTTCCACACTTGCACCACCTTCTGAGTGAAGAAGTTACCTCTCAGGCTTTCTTTAAATAGTTTGCCTTTCACCCTTAACCTATGACCTCTAGTTCTAGTCTCACCCAACCTCACTGGAAAAAGTCTGCTTTTATTTACCCTATCTATACCCCACATATGTAATCTTGTATATCTCCATCAAATCTTCCCTCATTCTCCTACACTCAAGGGAATAAAGTTCTACACACGGTCTAGTCAAGGTTGATTAGTTCATATAAAACCGATATTTGACCTGTCCTTTAAGTTCACCATTCTGATGTAATAAGGAGCTGCATCATTTATTTCTTTAGATTAGGCAATTTACTTCTGGTAACAGGATACATAGCAACCTGCATCCATCAGCACCTTTAATTATCCCTACACTGTTCACACTGGCTTGAGGAAATACAGACACACAGCTCAGCATAAAAGGGCAGATAGGGGGTAACCAAAGACTTGATCAAAATGATAGACACTGTGGTCATGTCAGATTAGAAGAGGAAGTAGACAGGTAGAGGAGCATAGCTTGGAAATAATAAAGATTGGGTTCTGTCTACATATAACCATGGCTTCTGATAGATAGGAGAAAATTTTAACATTTTTTTCTATAATAAACTAAAGTAGAGATTTGGTTTGGAGGAATTATGTCAAGGTAAAAGTGTAAATCACATGAAGAAAAAGGAGATATCTAAACTTAGGAATTGTTGGAAACATGAAGAATAGGAATCATCTGTAGAAAGAGAAACTATTAACGCTTCAGATTAAGGACATAAGAAATGAGTATGTGAGGAAACAAGTTGGTTTTAAGTTTGAGAGTGTGAGCAGCTGGATATGGCATGCAACAAAAACCAACAACATTCAAAAATTCTAAAGTTTAAAGAAATAAAAATTATATAAAAGCAATATAAAATTATATAAAATAAATCATTGGTGCTGTCTGGATAGTCCTATCAGCAGCGTTAGAAGTAAATCAAACTTAACACATTACTGTTTCAACAGGATTATAAGCCTTTCAGTTTATATGATCTCTTTCTGATCTGAGAGCATTACAGTTTGATTTATAAACAAAGTATTGCTTTTTGTAATGCTGCCACAACCACAGTACTAAAACGTGCAACAGAATCCCTGTGCCTAGCGATGTCCGTCAAACTGTAATGTGAGACCAGTTTAGAATCAGCAAATCAATGACTGTAAAGAAATTGGAGTTTGTGAGCCAGCAGAGTATTGCTGGGCTGAATAGTCTCCTTCTTTGTGGTTATAAAACATGGTAATTTATACTTGCCAAGAATTTACAGTGCACACTGTAATGTTGTTATGCTTTGCAGACAGGAATTATAGTTCTGTAATTTTTGTGCACACGTGTCTGCTCCATGTATCTGTCTTTATCACCAGGTTCGGATATGGCCCAAGTGTGGAATGAGAGACACAATACAGGCCCTTCGGCCCACAAACATGTCCTTACCTTAGAAACTACCTAGGATTACCCATAACCCTCTATTTTTCTGAGCTCCAAGTACCTGTCCAGGAATCTCTTAAAAGACCCTATCGTATCTGCCCCCACCACCATCACCAGCAGCCCATCCAGGCACTCACCACTCTCTGTGTAAAAAACTTAGGCCTGACATCACCTTAAAACTGTGCCCTCTCATGCGAGCCATTTCAGCCCTGGGAAAAAGTCTCTGACCATCCACATGATCAATGCCTCTCATCATCTTATACGCTTCTATCAGGTCACCTCTCATCCTCTGTCACTCCAAGGAAAAAAGGCCGAGTTCACTCAACCTATTCTCATAAGGCATGCTTCCCAATCCAGGCAACATCATAGTAAATCTCCTCTGCACCCAGTTAATTTATTTATAGTAACATTGCTTTAAGTGTTGTATGTTGCCAGTTACTTGTGGTGTTCCACAGGGGTCGGAGTTGGGGCTGCTTCTTTTTACAATGTATATCGATAATTTAGATTATGGATTAAATGGTTTTGTGGTTAAGTTTGCAGATGACACCAAGATAGGTGGAGGAGCAGGAAGTGTTGAAGAAATGGAAAGGTTGCAGAGAGACTTGGTCAGTTTAGGAGAGTGGGCAAAGAAATGGCAGATGAGATACAATGTTGAGAAATGTACATTTTGGAAGAAGAAATAATTGGGCAGATTATTATTTAGATGGGGAGAAAATTCAAAGATTTGAAGTGCAAAGGGATTTGGGAGTCCTCATGCAGGATACCCTAAAGGTTAACCACCAGGTTGGATTGGCGGTAAGGAAAGTGAGTGCTATGTTGGCATTCATTTCAAGAGGAATAGTGTATAAGAGTAAGGAGGTGTTGGTGAGGCTCTATGGGGCACTGGTGAGACCTCATTTGGAATACTGTGTGCAGTTTTGGGCCCCCTATCTTAGAAGGGATGTTCTGATATTGGAGAGAGTTCAGAGAAGATTTACGAGGATGATTCCTGGAAAGCAGGGGCTAACATATGAGGAGCGTTTGTCGGCTCTTGGATTGTATTCATTAGAGTATAGAAGAATGAGAGGGGATCTCATAGAAAGATTTTGAATGTTGAAAGGATTGGACAGAGTAAATGTGGAAAGGCTGTTTCCCTTCGTGGGTGAGTCCAGGACAAGAGGCCACAGTCTTAGAATTAGAGGGTATCCAGTTAAAACAGATGAGGAGAAACTTTTTTAGCTAGATGGTGGTGGATTTGTGGAATTCGTTGCCACATACAGCTGTGGAGGCCCGATCATTGAGAGTGTTTAAGGAGCAGATTGATAGATAACTAACTAGTCAGGGTATCAAGGGATATGGGGAAAAAGATGGAAATTGGAACAAGATGGGAGAATGGTTTAGCTCACGGTGGAGTGGCGGAGCAGACTTGATGGGCTGAATGGCCTACTTCTGCTCCTTTGTCTTGTGATCTTGTGATGCGTGAGTTATATGTACTTTGTTGTGCACCTTGATCCAGAAGAAAGTTGTTTCATTTGGTGGTATACATGTGTGTGGTCAAATGACAACAAACTGAACTTAAGCTCTTACGTGTGATCTAATTAGAGTTTTATGAAACCGTATCATTGCCTTGGAGCTATTGAATTCCAACTAATGAAGGCTAACGCACCATATGGCTTCCGAACCACATCAACTTGCATCCTATCAGGTTGAGGGTTCTATGAACATGAACCTCAAGATCCCTTTGTTCTTCTACACTAATAAAAATCCTGCCAATAACCCCTTATGCTCTGCTTTCAAGTTCAACCTTCCAAAGTGTCAGCTTCACACTTTTCCACCAACCTCATCTCAGTCCATCTGTACCTCTTCTCAGTGTGCCATCGGAACCTTCGGCACCTTCTACAATATCCCCAACTCCAACAACCTTCATGTCATCTGCAAATACAGTAGATTGCAGAATAAGAAATGTTGATTTTTTTTATTTTCTAAAAGTTCTGGTTCAGAAGTTCTGCACAACTGACCTGTTATGAATAAAGGCAGACCAAAGGAGTCGTCAGTCATTAGTCCTGCAGCAAGGTTTTGCAGCCCTTGTGAAACATTTTAAAGGGACGTGGCTGAAGAAGCCATGGTCTGTTGCTCAGATCAGTAGGGCAGGCGATTGCTAAGACTCAAAGAATTGAAGTATTAGATTAGCAGTTTCCCTTTCTTAATTCCATGACTGATATCCCCAAGTTCGTACCTTTTGTATACAGGTACATAAATGTACAGGGAGTAATATAATCAATATGCTCCATCTCTTATATTTTATTTCAGGGCACAAAACACCCTGAGGGTAGCACTTTTTGCAACAGCAAAAAAAATCCCAGTGCTTCTACTTTATCTTCTCAGTTATTGAAGATGCCTCATTAATGATGAAAAACACAAGTTTCCAATAAAGAGAAAATCTGCAGATGCTGGAAATCGGAGCAATGCACACAAAATGCTGAAGGAACTCAGCAAGCCAGGCAGCATCTATGGAAAAGAGTACAGTCAACGATTCGGGCCGAAACCTTTCAGCAGGACAGTTAAATTGGACAAAGTAGTTTCACTGTTTTAATTAATCTACATAATGCATCAGACCAAGATTAAACATTGTTTCTTCCTGATATAAAGTCACAAACAATACCATATCATTCATCAAAGTCTAAATTGAACTTGCTCCTGTAAATGTATTTTGTAATATTGTGGGCATAAAAATTGGAAGATAAGTTCAGATGCAGTACTTCCGTAGGAAGTACATATTACTCAGTGAAAGGATGTTTCCCACACATTTAACGGAACAACCTAACAAAAGTTTAACTGTAAATTTGTTTGACAATCTTAGGCTTAACAAATACTGGTGGGGAAAGAAATTAAATCAAAACTGTGACACATAACTATAACTGAAATCTCAGAAGGAAAATATAAAAATGCGATTTTTGCATTTTTATGGTGTACATGTTGCACTGTTTCTTGAATTTTAATTTCTGCCTCTCATTAAACACTTTTTTTTTGCTGCAGAGGCAGTCAAAAATTGCCAGTGTTGTCTATGTTTCAAGTTATCATAATAGCATATTAATTATAGATTTTAATAGTAATAATAATCATGACTTGGTAAATCCCCTGGGGTGGATACTGAAATGAAGGTTTCTTCTAATCTTAAGTCTGAAGGTTCTTGTTCTGCAGAGATGTGTTATTCTGGTATATTTTTTGTGAAATACACGTTAATTCAGATGCCTCTAGGCTATCATGAATTGAGTTGTACTACCTCATAACTCTTAGAAAAATACAGTCTGATACTGATCAATAATGCTACCTGAATTGTTATTCTAGGTTGGCCAGGTGGATTCCCAGCTCAGGACCCAGTATAGGTAACCCGTGTGTTACAGCCATTCAGGTAACAGAAATTTGTCCTTATAGAATTCATAAATTGCTCCCCACAATTTTGAGATATGAAATAAAATTTGCTCTTACAGAAGTTATGAGGAAAAATAAGTAAAGGAATAAACACATTTTTCTTTCACTTTGTTTCTTAACTCATGAACCGTTGACACAACTTCACATCACGGAAAGTTGCAACAATGCACTGCTTTCCCACCGCCACATTGTAGGGGTCATCTGCAGTCTAACCTTGTGTATGTGACTGTCTTTTATCAGAGATAGGACACCGGTGCTATTTTTAATGAGTAAATCTTAACAACGTTGCTAGTGTCATCTATATTTCAAGATCACAATAGCATATTGATTAAAGATTTTAATAATAATAATAATAATCATCATCATCATCATCATCATCACACCTTGGTAAATCTCATTGACTATAATCTGAAATAAAGGCTGCTTCTAATCTTGCATGTGGTGATACATAACGATTCTTGCTCTGCAGAGATGTTGACAGTAAATAGTACAGGCAGGGAAAATCTCCAATAGTCAAAATGCTTGTTTATAGCCATAGAGTTATAGAACACTGCAGAAACAGGTCCTTTGGCCCATCTAATCTATAGCAAACTATTATTCTACCTAGTCCCATCAACTTGCCCTGGACCATAACCATCCATACCCATTCCAACCATTAACCAATCCAAATTTACCTTTAAGTGTTGAATTCAAACCTGCATCCACCACTTCTGCTGGCAGCTCGTTCCACACTCTCACCACCCTCTGAATGAAGAAGTACTCCACATGTTCCCCTTAAACATTTTACCTTTCACACTTAACCCATGAACTCTAGTTCTAGTCTCATCCAAACTCAAACAATATTGCCTGCTTGAATTTACCCTGTCTGTACCACTCAGGATTTTATATACTTCTAACAAATCTTCCTTCATTCTCCTACATTCAAGAAAATAAAATCCTAACCTATTCAACCCTTCCCTATAACTCAGGTTTCAAAACCAGAATCAGGTTTAATATCACCTGCGCATGTCATGAAATTTGTTAACTAGTGGCAGCAGTACAATACAATACATGATAATATAGAAAGAAATAAATCAATTGCAGCACGTATACATATGTATATTAAATGGTTAAATTAAAAATATGCAAAAACAGAAATAATAAAAAAAAAGTGAGGTAGTGTTCATGGGTTTAACGTCCATTCAGAAATTGGGTGGCAGAGGAGAAGAAACTGTTCTTGAATTGCTGAGTGTGTGTCTTCAGGTTTCTGTATCACCTTCCTGACAGTAACAATGAGAAGAGGGCATGTACTGGGGGAAGGGGGCTCTTAATAATGGATGGTACCTTTCTGAAGCACCACTCCTTGAAGATGTCTTGAATACTATGGAGGCTAGTGTCCAAGATGGAGCTGACTAATTTTACAACTTTTTGTAACTTCTTTTGACCCTGTGCATTCGCATCCTGCCCCCATTCCAGGCCGTGATGCAGCCTGTCAGAATGCTTTCCACAGTACATCTGTAGAAATATTTGCGTGTAATAGGAGACAAATCAAATCTCTTCAAACTCCTAATGAACTCCAGCCACTGTTTTGTTTTTGTCACAGCTGCATCGATCTGTTGGGACCATGTTAGATCCTCAGAGGTCTTGACACTCTCTCCATTTCTGATCCCTCTAAGAGGATTGGTTCACGTTCCTTTCTGAAGACCACAATTAGTTCTTTTCTTTTACTGACCTTGAGTGAAAGGTTGTTGCTGCGATACCATTCAGCTAGCCGATATATCTCGCTCCAGTATGCCCTCTTGTCTCCATCTGAGTTTCTACCAACAATGGTTGCATCATCAGCAAATTTATAGAAGACATTTGTGCTCTCTCTAGCCATGCAGTGATGGGTATAGAGAGAGTAGAGCAGTGGGCTAAGCACATATCTCTGAGGGGTGCCAGAGTTGATCATCAGAAAGGAGGAGATATTATTACCAATCCACACAGAATGTGGTCTTCCAGTTAGGAAGTCGAGGAACCAATTGCAGAGGGAGGTACAGAAACCCAGGTTCTGTAGCTTATGGGAATGTTGGTCTTCAACGTTGAGCTATAATCAATGAGCGGCATCCTGACATAGGTGTTTTTATTGTCCTGGTGATCTAAGACCATGTGAAGAGCCATTGAGATTGCGTCTTCCATAGATCTATTGTGGTGATAGGCAAATTGCAATAGGTCCAGGTCCTTGCTGAAGGAGGAGTTGATTCCAGCCATGGCCAATCTCTCAAGGCATTTCATCACCATAGCTCTGAGTGATACTGGACAATAGTCATTAAGGCAGCTCACGCTACTCTCTTAGGCACTGATATAATTCTTGCCTTTTTGAAGCAGTGGGGAACTTATGACCATAGCAGTGAGAGGTTAAAAATATCCTTGATATTCCTGTCAGTTAGTTGGCACACGTTTTCAAAGCCTTACCAGGTATTTCACTGGGGCCTGCTGCCTTGAGAAGGTTCGCCATCTTGAAAGACAGCCTGTTATCAGCCTCTGAGTCTGAGATCACAGGGTCATTGGGTGCAGCAGGGATCTTCACAGCCATTTTTATGTACTCCCTTTCAAATCAGTCAAGTCTTGGTAACATCCTTCCAAAATTTCTACCACTTTGGGAATTAGATTAAAAATTCTTCAGAACTTGGAAACATACATTGAACCAGAGCTGTTGTTGGACACCAAGCAGTCTTGTTCAAGGCACTGGAAGGGTATGATTCTGATGTGCATGCTATGCTTTATCTTCTGTGTGTCAGAATTGGCACAATGGTGTCTTTCAGATGCAAGGCACACAAAAGACAGTTAGGTAGCAGAAACCAAAGCACTTCACTCTGCATTCCCAGTATGGCAGGAAGTTCTGACACTGACACTTGAATTATTGGGCTGTGTTTGCCTGACTTGTGCTCAGGCAGTGCAGGAATGAGCAAAGGTTGGTAACGGCTAGAAAAAGGAAAAGAGGACATTGCCTTGAATAAGGATGGCCTTACAACTGTTCTGATGGAATTTTCATTTCTGGATTCTTCACTCGTATCTCAGTTACAGACAGGCTGCTTACATGATTTAGGACCATCACTTAACACAAAATCAAATTTGCATTAGCGTCCTTGCACTGGTAGCAAAGACCAGCAGTAAAGAAGACTACATTCGTGCTGCCAGTAGTCTGAGCCATTACCTCCATACTGGCATAGGGACTAATTGTTTCCTCTTTTTTTTTGTTTCTTCAGACATGGAGCAGTTCTCTTTATAAAATGCTGGCTGCCTGGTAGCTTCAGTGAAGCTCAGTTTTCTTCCCAAGCTGGTACATTCCTGAGAAGTATTGAAAGGAATGCTGAGTACATGGAAAAATCATGTCAGCACCCTATTTCACAGGAGTGGCATGGTAGCATAGTGGTTAGCACATGCTTTACAGTATCGGCGACCCGGGTTCAATTCCTGCTGCTGACTGTAAGGAGCTTGAACATGTTCCTCATGACTATTCTGGGTGCTCCGGCTCCCCTCCGCAGTCCAAAGACATACCAGTTGGTTGGTTAATTGGACATTGTAAATTATCACGTGATTAGGCTAGGTTTAAATCAGGGGATTGTTGGGCAGCATGTCTCGAAGTTCCAGAAGGGCCTACTCCACACTGTATCTCAACAAATAAATAAATATTTAAGTTTTCTATTCATATTATTTAGTTATTTAACCTGGAATCCGGCTTTCAGGTTATAAATGACAGCCTAGATTTCTCTAGGCACTAATTTTTCCAACATTCAGTTGGCTTCAGTAACATCCCAAATGCAGTTCTGAAAAAAAGTCAGAAGAAGCCTTTTAGCATCCATTCCAAAGCTGGATCCTTCATTCAAATCCACAATATTTTAAGAAGAGTAGATAATATTGGAAAGAAGTTTGTGAGTTAGAAATATGTTTCCTTATTGTTCTGAACTCAGAAAGCCAGTCTTTAAGGATCAAATCACAAACAATCAGCATTTTTCCAACTGTAACTGACTTTTTCTTGGAAATGAAATACAAGTCATTGCAAACAACTTGCTTGCACCTTCTACAGCTGGCACTGTTTGCATAAAGAAGCAACTTTTGTATGCAAGATTCTTCAGATAGTTTTGCCATTTCTTTTGCATTCATGCAAGAACTCTGCCACCCACTCCTAACATTGGACTATGCATTCAATTCCTGAAAATTCTTTTCAGCATTTGAGGAAGGCCTGGCTGAATGGTGCTGTGGCTCTGACTTCCCTGGAGGCAGAGCTAAGTGGGAAGGTAGAGCAGGTTATCAGCGCCAACTCTTTGGTCAGATGCCTTTATGCTACTTCAAACTCTCTTCTTACTTTATATAATGAAGATTGAGTCACTACAGGTCTCACAGGATGCCTTCTGGATTTTTAAAATTATTTGAAATTATCTGGACAGAGTAGGTTGGGCCTGTCAATTTATAAGATGTTTTGTAGAGAACTGTAGTTCCTTTCGGGTACCAACTAGAGACATCCTGTTCCGCCTACCCACCCGTAAGAAGACGTCATGGATGCACCCACGCTCGAAGCACTGGCATCTGATTGACTACATCATCACCAGGAAGAGGGACAGAATGGATGTCAGAGTGACGAGAGCCATGTGTGGTGCCGACTGCTGGACTGACCACTGCCTCATTGTGTCCAAGTTCAGGCTTCGCATTCTGCCCATGAGAAGACCCCAAGGGCAGAAGACTGCAAAGAGGCTGAATGTCTCCAAGCCGAAAAGCAGCAGGGTTGCAGAAGAATTCGTCGATGACCTTGAAGGCAGACTGCCAGACACACCACAGGATGACGGGACCAGCGTTGAGGAACAGTGGACGGCCTTCAGAGACGCTGTCTACACTACCGCCCTCGAACATCTCGGACCAGCAACCCGAAGAAACCAAGACTGGTTCGATGAGAATGATGAAGAAATACAGGCACTACTAATGGAGAAACATCAACATTACAGAGCGCATCAGAACGACCCCAAGTTGCTAGCCAAGAAAGATGCCTTTACCAACGCAAGAAGAAAGGTCAAGAAGAAAGAAGAAAAAACTTCGCGAGATGCAGGACAGCTGGTTCAGCAAGAAGGCCGATGAAATCCAGGGCTATGCAGACAGCCACGACATAAAGCACTTCTATGATGCGCTTAAGGCTGTATACGGACACCAGTCCTCCGGATCCTCAACCCTCCTCAACGCAGATGAGATGCAGCTGCTGACAGAGAAGAAGCAGATTCTGGATCGGTGGGCTGAGCACTTTAACAATGTCCTTAAACCGCGCTGCTGACATCAACGATGAGGCCATTGCCCACCTGCCCCAGGTAGAGATCAACAAGAACCTCGACACCCTCCCCACAGTAGATGAAGTCAGGAAGGCAGTGAAGCAAGTCTCCTGTGGCAAAGCGCCAGGACCCGATGCAATCCCTGTTGAGTTATACAAAGCAGGAGGGCCTGTCATGATGCAAAAGCTGACTGTTCTCTTCCAGTCCATGTGGAAAAAGGGACAGGTCCCGCAACAGCTGAAAGATGCCAGCATAGTCCACAACTACAAGAGGAAAGGCAACCACCAGTCTTGTGACAACTACCGAGGCATCTCCCTCTTGTCCATTGCGGGGAAGATTCTGGCCCGCGTCCTGCTCAACCGCCTTCTCCAGCATCTCAAGCAAGGTCTGCTCCCAGAAAGTCAGTGCGGCTTCCGTGCTGAACGTGGGACCGCGGACATGATTTTTGCTGCGTGCCAACTCCAGGAAAATGCCAGGAGCAACACAGCGACCTCTTTGTGACCTTTGTCGATCTAACCAAGGCTTTCGATATGGTCAGCAGAGAAGGCTTGTGGAAGATCATGGAGAAGTTTGGCTGCCCCAGCAAGTTCATCACAATCGTCCGGCAGTTCCACGACTGTATGATGGTGAAAGTTCTGGATGACGGCGATGAGTCGGAGGCCTTCCCAGTGACAAATGGCGTCAAACAAGGCTGCGTTCTTGCCCCGACTCTGTTCAGTATGGTATTCTCTGCCATGCTGACAGATGCCTTCCGTAACTATGAAGAAGGAATCCACGTCAGGTACAGGACTGACAGCAGGTTGTTCAACCTTAGGCACCTGCAGGCAGTTACAAAGGTGCAAGAGACTGTCATCAGAGACTTCTTGTTTGCTGATGACTGTGCACTCAACGCCAGCACAGAGCAGGAGATGCAGTGTGAAATGGACTGCTTCTCACAAGCCTGCGACAACTTCGGTCTCACTATCAGCACCAAAAAGACCGAAGTTATGTACCAGCCTGCCCCAGGAAAGCCATACCAGGAGCCGCGCATCACGGTGAAGGGCCAGAACCTCCAGGCAGTCGACAACTTCACCTACCAGCATACTCTCTCGTGCAGTGAATATGGACGCTGAGGTCAACAAGAGGATTACCAAAGCCAGCGCCGCCTTTGGGAGACTCCGTGAGAACGTCTGGGAGCGGAGGGGACTCAGCCTTACCACCAAGCTGAAGGTCTACTGTGCAGTGATCCTTACCACCCTCCTTTATGCCAGCGAGACCTGGACTGTACAGCAGACACGCCAAACAGCTCAACCACTTTCATCTGAGCTGTCTCCGCAGACTCCTCCACATCAGGTGGCAGGACAAAGTCCCCGACACGGAAATCCTGGAACGAGCTGGGCTCTGCAGCGTCTACACCCTCCTGCTGAAGGCCCAAGCCAGGTGGGCTGGTCATGTGGTCAGAATGCCAGACAGCCAATTGCCTAAGCAGCTGCTGTACGGAGAACTGTGTCAGGGCAAGCGCTCAGTCGAGGGGCAGAAGAAACGTTACAAAGACTGCCTCAAAGCGTCCCTCAAAGGCCTGGGTGTCGACATCAACACGTGGGAGACGCTTGCCCTCGACCGTCCAGCTTGGCGCAGCAAGATCACCACAGGAGCCCGTGCAGCTGAAGTCAGGCGTATCATCGAGGCGCAACGAAAGCGTGCTGAGCGCAAGGCCCGAGCAGCATCCACTGCCACAACAGCACCCACCCACTTGTGTCCCACATGTGGGCGAGCCTTCAGGGCCTGGATTGGCCTCATCAGTCACCTCCGGACCCACAGCCACCAATCTTCCATTTGACTTTGAAGCCATGGTCATCTTTGACTACGAAGGACGAACAACAACAGTTCCTTTCAGCCATGGATGTATGTCCATTAAAATTATAAAATCCTTATAAAGTATAAGCTGAAGGGCCTGTATTGTGCTATAGGTTTTCTATGTTTCCATGTTTAAGAATCATACATGACAATTTGTGTTCTAGAAATTATGAACCATGCACCAATCTTATCTGATGATTTCCACTGATAAAAGATCTGGGCACTTTAAATCACACTTTAAAAATAGTTAAGAAGCTTAAAGTGGTCATATTTGGCATT
Source organism: Mobula hypostoma (assembly GCF_963921235.1). Classification (NCBI taxonomy): domain Eukaryota; kingdom Metazoa; phylum Chordata; class Chondrichthyes; order Myliobatiformes; family Myliobatidae; genus Mobula; species Mobula hypostoma. Next base: position 61,869,835 of record NC_086103.1, on the reverse strand, counting down.
GTAAAACCAAGTAGCTTTGTTAAGTCAAACAAACTTGGCATGCTCTTTCCATGCTAAATGATGAACTGTAATGTAAAAGCTGCAGTCAGAAAAAAATTAACTTCCACTTAAGTGTTCACAGATTACTTTGCTGCTTTTATTTTACTAATTACATTCTCATAAATGGGAATTATTCAAGTTCTATTCCAATATCTATTTTCAAATTGATATTGCAAAATACATCAGAAGGAAGAAAACAATTATTGATTAACTGAGTCCTAACTTAAAAGAGTCGTCCCTTTTAACAGTGTGAAGATAATTCTGACATACCAAAAGAAGCCTACTGAACTAGTTATAGTTTTTCTTTATACTGTAATTGGAATGAATCATAGGAGCAACTATTCATAATCAATCCACCTCAGAATTACATTTAAAGCTACATCCACACTAGGCCGGTTAAATCCGTAGCCGAAGCGTTTTCTCTTCGTTTTGACCCTCCATCCACATTGAAACGGTGTTTTCTTCCCCCGAAAACAGAGCTTTTCTAAAACGCACTCCGGAGTGTTTAAATCTGAAAACACCAGTTGGCCATTGTAGTGTGTACGGGGTAACCGGCTAATTTTAAAAATGCCGTCATGAGGTGCCGGAACAGATGGTGGCGGCAGCACGGCATTTCATTGTTTTCTTGAACACAACCTTCAACACCACAACAACAATATTTGACAATAGATGTGTAACATCCTAATGAAACATTGTATGGAAATACAAGATAACACTGATGCAGACATGTTTTATACATTTAACAAGGTGCTTTATTAATGTATTGCTTGTGCAAACATTCAATAGATGCAATTGTCACTTTTGCCCAGTAACTCGTTTTATTATAGACAATAGACAATAGACAATAGGTGCAGGAGTAGGCCATTCGGCCCTTCGAGCCAGCACCGCCATACACTGTGATCATGGCTGATCATCCACAATCAGTATCCAGTTCCTGCCTTATCCCCATAACCTTTGATTCTGCTATGTTTAAGCGCTCTATCCATATCTTACTTGAAAGCATCCAGAGACTTGGCCTCCACAGCCTTCTGGGGCAGAGCATGCCATATATCCACCACTCTCTGGGTGAAAAAGTTTTTCCTCAACTCCGTTCCAAATGGCCTACCCCTTATTCTTAAATTGTGACCTCTGGTTCTGGACTCACCCATCAGCGGGAACATGATTCCTGCCTCCAGCATGTCCAATCCCTAAATAATCTTATATGTTTCAATAAGATCCCCTCTCAGCCTTCTAAATTCCAGAGTACACAAGCCCAGTTGCTCCAATCTTTCGACATATGACAGTCCCGCCATCCCGGGAATTAACCTTGTGAACCTACGCTGCACTCCCTCAATAGCAAGAATGTCCTTCCTCAAATTTGGAGATCAAATCTGCACACAGTACTCCAGGTGTGGTCTCACCAGGGCCCTGTACAGCTGCAGAAGGACCTCTTTGCTCCTATACTTAATTCCCCTTGTTATGAAGGCCAGCATGCCATTAGCTTTCTTCACTGCCTGCTGTACTTGCATGCTTGCTTTCAGTGACTGATGTACGAGAACACCTAGATCTTGTTGTGCTTCCCCTTTTCCTAACTTGACTCCATTTAGATAATAATCTGCCTTCCCGTTCTTACCACCAAAGTGGATAACCTCACGTTTATCCACATTAAACTGAATCTGCCATGCATCTGCCCACTCACCCAGCCTGTCCAAGTCAACTGCATTCTCATAACATCCTCCTCACATTTCACACTGCCACCCAGCTTTGTGTCATCGGCAAATTTGCTAATGTTACTTTTAATTCCCTCATCTAAATCATTAATATATATTGTAAACAGCTGCAGTCCCAGCACTGAACCCTGCGGTACCCCATTGGTCACTGCCTGCCATTCCGAAAGGGACCCGTTAATCGCTAGTCTTTGTTTTCTGTCAGCCAGCCAATTTTCAATCCATGTCAGTACTCTGCCCCCAATACCATGTGCTCTAATTTTGTCCACTAATCTCCTATGTGGGACTTTATCAAAGGTCTTCTGAAAGTCCAGGTACACTACATCCACTAGCTCTCCCTTGTCCATTTTCATAGTTACATCCTCAAAAAATTCCAGAAGAGTAGTCAAGCACGATTTTCCCTTCGTAAATCCATGCTGACTTGGACCGATCCTGTTCCTACTATCCAGATATGTCATAATTTCATCTTTTATAATTGACTCCAGCATCTTTCCCACCACCGACGTCAGGCTAACCGGTCTATAATTCCCTGTTTTCTCTCTTCCTCCCCTCTTGAAGAGAGGAACAATATTAGCCACCCTCCAATCCACAGGAACTGATCCTGAATCTATAGAACATTGGAAAATGATTATTGCACATGTTAAATACAGCAAAATAATACACAAAGACATGGCAATAGTAAAGGCAAACAAATGAGGTAACAGCAAATTTCACTTTTGCCCAGTAACAAGCCTTATTGCATTTAGTTGTAGCTGTTGTCCCTTTCATCGATGAAGAGACTATGGCTGTAGGAAATGTTTCTGGACAAACGCGCACCAAGTCTTTCATTTGGCAATTTCCTTTTAAGTTTTTCTAGTCTGTAACTGGACAAGTGCACACCAAGTACACCGTTTCCTCTTTGCATGTTTTCTGTGTGTCCTGTGCATGCCCAGTAGGAGGAGATTCACCCAAATACCTGTTTTAATGTGGACTGAAGTGTTTTCAAAAATGCCTGGTGAGGACGCCTATCGTTTTTATGTGAAACCGGCATTTTCAAAATTATCCGATCTAGTGTGGATGTAGCCTCAGTAATATATAATCAGTTAAGTTGGTGCCTGCCCCATTTTTCTTCCATACATTAAACATTACATACATTAGGGGTGGCACTGTAGCACAGTGGTTAATACAATGCTTTACAATATAGGCGACCTCGATTCAATTCCCACCGCAGTCTGTAAGGAATTTGTATGTTTTCCCCGTGACTGCATGGGTTTCCTCCGGGTGCTCCGGTTTCTTCCAACAGTCCAAAGATGTACCAGTTGCTAGGTTAATTGGTCATTGTAAATTGTTCTGTGATTAGGTCAGGGTTAAAGCGGGGGTTGCTGAGCAGCACAGCTGGAAAAGCCTACTCTGCGCTGTATCTCAATAAACAGATAAATAAACAGATAAACTGTAAATAAGGTTCACAGGTATGCCACGCAACCCACCTGATTTACGGTTGATGTACATATTACAGCACAAAACCTATGAGTAGTTTGCTTCTGTATCCAATAAAGCGATAATGGCAGTTCTTAGGAAATGGTGCATTTGCTTTTATATTTAACTAATATTCCCACAAGCAACAATCAATAAAACCAAACGTAGTGAAAAGATTGAAGTGAATTTCATTCCTGTAAGCAGTGCGAAATGCATCATTTGTTAGCAGCAGCATATTCTACTCTGATTATGCATTGGGGTGAATTTCTAAAGGAAAATGAAATTTTCAGTTGCTATTCCATTTCACTTAGTGCTACCAACTGGGTATAACTTTTAGACAACTTCAGAGTGTTCATACAGTACAACAGCAGATCACTTCTGTTTCCAGCGTTGAAGTTTAAAAATGCTGACTAAATATGTTTTGTAGCCTGGGAAAAGCATTCAAATGCTGTCCTTTCTAAAACGAGGCAACTCTTCGTTCTACTCCAACCATGCAAAATGGCATCACCATTTTCTCTTAAAAGCACAGGCAGTTATTTTAGCATTACCAAGGTGAATACTTAAGTGCACTTTAACAATAAAAAATTATGTTCAATGGTCACTTGGTTACAGATGTTTAATTAGAAATTGTTTTTGGGCTTTTAAATTTGGGTTCACTATCCGTAATCATTTTACATAGTAATTTAAAGGAAGTAAGAGGAAATGAACTGCAAATACATACAGAATGACTTTATTCAACTTCTATTGAAAACACTAGAACTCAGTGTTCTTTTACAAACCTTATGTTAATTATTGCTGTCCACTCTTTGAAATTAAATTAAACTGAAAATTAAAAGTTGCTTCCAATGTAAATGTAATCTTAAAATGGGTAGCAAATCCCCACACGTCATAAACATTACAATCTAGAGCTCAGAACAAAGAGTTTAAAAGTAACTAACATTTAATAATATCTGTGCTTATTATATGCATTAAATATGCCAGAAGTACATTTGGCAGCATGGTGCATGGAAATGAGCACCATGTTTTATAACATGGCTGTAAGATCGGGGTTCAATTCCCACTATTGTCTGTAAAGAGCCTGTACATTCACCCCGTGACTACATGGGTTTCCTCTAGGTGTTTGTTCCCAGTTCTTCCCCATTCCAGAAAGGACATACAATTAGTGTTAGTAAGTTATAGACGTGCGATGTTGGTGCCAGAAATGTGGCAACACTTATGGATTGTCCAGCACAAGCCTCACTGATTTAATTCGACATAAACAATGCTTTTCACTGTATGTTTTGATGTCCATGTGACATATAAAGCTAATCTTTAAAAGTTCTGTGATTTAGTGGCTGTTAGTTTGGATAGTTTCCAATAGAAATTCAGAAATAGAATACACATTTACCATTTATCAAGAAGAGGAGACTTTCTGTCTCGATTGAATGTGAACTCAGGGCCCAGTGCGAGTAAGATATGGTACACCACCCAATCCTTTATCTTGAGCTTTCTGACCTATTTTAAAGAAATAGGTTGGTTTGAGATTTTTCCACTCCAAAGTAAATCTTTAATTGGATTTTAAATTACTGCAGTAATTGCAATACTTAGTACTGATTGTTCTATTTCCTTTTTATATTTAAGGTACACATGCCACTGATCTTCATCTGTGTTATGTTTTATGATGTATATATAGCGAAATATTATTTCCGATAATTGTAGTAATAGACAAAACAATGACAGTTAAAATGAAGTTTTTCTTTTACTACTTTAGAATGCCCTGAAATGCTTGTAGCTTAATGTCATTTTCGAAGTTTCAGTCAAATTCGTAAACTTGCCCAAAATTGTGCACAGCAGGACTCCAAACAAATAAACAATCTGTTAATATATTTTTACTGATATTAAAGGAAGAATATTTGTTAGCCAAGAACAGGGAAAGCTTGCAGATTTTCTCTGAATGGTATCATGAAATCTATAACGTACAACTAAAATGGCAGCCACTCATTAATGTCTCATCTGATAGATAAGGCTGGCAGGATTACATTAAGAGCTGCCTCATGTCCGTATACACATGCCTTTGGATTGTTGGAGGGCAAATGTTTTCCACCATGCCAAGTCCTCATTCAAAAATTATTTCAATTCTTAATATAAACAAGTGTAGGATTACCCACAGAAATGTAATTAAGTCCCAATGTATTGTTGAAAGGTTTAGTTTGGCACAAACAAATGTTATAAAGCTAGCAGTTGTTGGATCTGGAGATGATACTGTCCAGAAGGTTGTTTAGAAGTCAAGAATGAGACGTAAATCTTGAAGTTACAACTGTTTTGTAGATGTTAGTAACAAAGAAATAACAGTAACTACCACACCATACTATAATTAAGAACCAAAGGAAGAAGGCAAGGAAAAAAACAAAGAACAAGGTGGTTCTTTGTGGACTCAACATTCCCTCTATTTCTTTTACAACTAGGCAGGCCAATCATTGCTCTGAGCAGGAAATTTTTACAGCCTGGAAACTGTGCGGCATTTTAAATGTTTTTTTTTGAAATATGGATACAATGAATATTTAGAATGAAAATTGAAATATCACATACTTTTGATTTCATTTATTAATGTATTGTTTATAATGAAATACAGTACAAAGAAAAATATTTCACATTTCATAAACCTTTTCTTGTCTGACCTTAGTACAAATCTATTGTTTAGAAACACTGTCCAGATTAATTTTGTATCGAAATGAAAGATACGTCTTAATCCTCATTAGATCATTCAAATGCTCCACTTCTCTTTCTTGTTCAATCTTTTTATTAGTTTCATAAAGATATAAACATGACATGGTAGTAGTACAAAGTTATTAGGAATACATTGTTATAATTAACATGAGCGATTATAAAGCCAAATAATACTTAAATGATGAAACTCCCAATCATATAGGATACCAATGAATAATATAAAACAAAGAAAAACATCTAAACAAAAAATCATGAAAAAAGAAAAAAATAATAATAATAACTCCCCCCCGCAAAAAAAACTGATCTAAACAGAATTAATAAACTAAACTGAAAAAAAAAAGACCTGGTCTGTTTTTAACACCGTAAAAAATGAGAGAAAAGAAATGTTCCACTTCTAGTTACTTCTGGATTTACATGTGATTGGATTCATAAGGCTGAATCCGCGTTCACAGTCAGCTCTAAAAGTTTGAAATGTTCCAACATGAATTTAAATTTTTCCAAGTACTTCATTTCTAAGCACACGGTTCAACATATCACTAGGCATCTTAATTGAATCAGTCTTAACTTTCTCAGAAATGATAAATTTGATATCACAGTGTTGTTGTGATATTTTTGACGCTACACTTTCATCATTACTCGTAAAATTAGCCGAGTTTTCGTGCAACATTCCCTTTTCCAAATTCAAAACTGGTTGTGTTTGCAATTACAACAGGGTCTAAAGTTCACCACTCTCTTAAATCTTTGTCAGGAAATCTACTATCCAAGTGATTACAGACAAATTTAATGAAGCAAACAGGCATAGTATCAACATCAGAACTTATAGACGCAAGCAGATTTTTCAGTTTGTCACTCCAACATACTGCTTCGATTGTAATCAAACAAATTTTCTGAAGGAGTTTACAAAGCGATGTCAGATCCTCTAAAACATCTTTAAGAACAGTTAATGCTACTCAATATTGTGAATTGGTTAAACTCTTCAGACAGTAGGTGCTGATTGGATTGTTACATTCATTAACTTGCTCTTTGAAATACTGGATCAAAACTTCATAATTCCTCATTAAAGCAGTAATGGCAAAATGTCTTGACAGCAATATAACTGTTTAATGGTCTAAATGACACAATATTGCATTCTGTGACAGTAGATAATTCTAGCTTTCCTTTAGATGACCCGCTGCGTATTATATACCATGCTTATAGCAGCGTTTCTGTACCCTGCATAATTGATGTATTTTTCCATGTGTCATCTAATCCCAGGTCTTCTCTCTGTGCAACGGAATGCCTCTCAGACACTTTATTACTCATCGAAGAATTGCTGTCACACCATTATTCTTTCCAAGCACTTGTCCCATGTAACATAAAAATCATTAACTTTTGAATATCAAGATTGTTGTGGCTATATATTTTTTAATCGCTTCAACAATAGTGATACTGTCACATGTGTTTAGTTTCTAAATAACCACAAAGACAATCTTAGAGGAAGCTTCATTTTCCGGTTGTAACTTAAAATACTAAATTAACATTTTCTGTACAGAATGTGCGTACTTTTGTCCACAATTGGTGTATGGAAAGCAGATTTCCGCAATTCTTCTATTATCTCATTCCAAAGCACAAAGCTGATGCACTCAACAAATTCAACCTCATAGTTCTTGCTGCCCTAGCTCTCTGGTATATTTACACATTTGGCCACATGTGCATGAATTTCTTCCACGAAGTGCATAGAAGCATTAATTTTAGTTGTTAAGAAATGTTATCAATTACCACTTTGACCATATCAGAGTTAGACTTCTTGCACGCAACTTGTTTCATTCTTGCTTCACGCTCTTTTGGAGTTTCAGTTAACATGCACAATGTTCCACATTTTTTTGTGGTTGCATAATTTGGTGACTGCATCTCCGGTTAAGATGTCATTTGATGTGATCTAATTTTCATTCTTCCCTTTTTTTCCCATGATTGAACTCGCCACTAAATTTTGCTTCAGCACAGATAGTGCATACTACATCAGCAGTATCTTGATATGTAAAAATATCACCAATTTTTATTTTTCTGTTTGATGTGAAGACAGCAGTTCAGTATCTATGAGTTGCAAAAGCCATTCTACCTTAAATTTTGTACGAGCTTTGTTCTTCAAAGCATTTAACTCTTCTGCTTTTCTTTTCAACATACTTAGGGTACTAAAAATAATAAAAATTATTGCTTGAGAAGACTAAAAATAATAATTATTAGAAAAATTAACAATTAAGTAGAAAAATATATAATTTTAATAAAATAACTACAGTCATGCAAGCAATTAAATAGAAGTGAATTTTTACCTTGTTCAAACAATTTTTTATTAAAAATTCTTATTAGGTTATGTTTTTTTTTGGAAGATTACTTACCAAAAAAGTCAGCATATAGAATTTTTCACATCAAGCAAATGCAAACCACAACTGACAACAGAAAGAAACAATGTCAGGCAGTCAAAAGAACTGACAGACACAATGGCAAAAGTAAAATGATTTTATTAGACAATGTTGGCATTCAGTAAGCTTGTGGTTTATTAGCAATAAACTACCGACTTCCATCTTGTGTTTATTGCTGCAATTTGTAATAATTATGTAACTTGAAACACTGACAATGTAAATACCTTGAAGCTCTAAAATGTTTCAAAGTAATGGTTGTGGTATGTTTATTATTTAGAAAATTTATAATTTATGTTCATTAACATATAAACAATTACAGGATACTTCACAATTATAGTAACATAATTCACAAAATTATATTAACATTATGTAAAAGAAAATTCCAGCTATGTGGCTACAAAGGCTTACTTGTCTCAACGCTGAACTGAGGCTGTGGCTTGCAACTAATGGGCTACTGGATCAGCTGTGACTGGCTTCGGGGCTGTCGACTCACTTTTGCAAACTTCAATTCCAAATGATATTTGCTTACTTTTATTGTTTGGACAATTAGTTTTTCTTTCTGAACATTAGGTTTTGACTGTCTTCTATTGGGCTTTATTGGGTTTCTTGTGTGGCTGCATGTAAGGAGACGAATCTCAAGCTTAGTTATAGTATCTATGCATTGATAATAAATGCACCGAACTTTCTACTTTGAATTAAAGAGGGAAGCCTGATGGTTTGGACACCTTTAAAAACCAACAAAGGACAACTAAAAAAGCAATAAGAAAAGGGAAGATGAAATTCAAGGATAAACTAGGCAAGGGTAAAACAAGATTCCAGAAGTCTTTTCTAGATATACAAGGGGTAAGAGAGAGACAAGAGTGGACATTGGACCTCTTGAAAATGATACTGGAGAAGTTGTATTTGGAAACAAGGGAACGGCAGAGGAGCTAATTACATACTTGAATCAGTTTTCACAATGCAAAACACTAAGTGAGTCAGGGGTCAGAGGTCAATGTACAGGCCATTACTAAGCAGAAAGTGCTGGGGAACCAGAAGGACTGAAAATGGATAAATCACCTGGATCAGATGAACTGCACCTTAAATATATGAAAGAGTCTGCTGAAAATATTCTGGAGGCGTCTGTTATGATCTGATAAGATTTATTGGAGTCAGGGATGGTCTGAGAGGACTGGAAAATTGCAAATATGTTGAGGCCTTCTGTTGGTCAGGGTCAACCATGGATATTGTGTCCTAGCTGTTTATGTGATATGCAGGCCAGGGCAGTACAATATGGAGAGCAAGCTGTTGTCCATACAGCATGCTTCCACCCTTCATGGAGCTGATGAATCTAAAGGAATGACAGCATCGCAGGAGGTTCCAGTCAGCATTAACCTCAATGTAGGACTGTCTTAGGGACTCCAGCTCCAGGTATTTCCTCAGCGTTTACTCCTGAAGCCCTCCCAATGAGGGGGTATAGCCACAAGACAGTGGGAGTCTGAGATCTGTTTTTCTTCTAGATAAGCACCAACCAGGCTGATGAGCCCCTTCTGCCTGAAGCGACTGGACTTAAGGCACTAGTAACCTGCCTTTTCCCCTTCTCCTGTAACTAGAAATGGTTCAATCTACAAATATGACACCACAATTAAAAAAAAAGGAAGGACAGGTGTAAAAGACGGATATTTATAGGCTGGTTAGCCTGCCCTTGGTAGCTGGCAAGAGCTTACTCTATTATTAAGGATAAAATTATATTAAGACCTTAAGACCATAAAACAATAAAGGTACAAGAGAAGAATTAGGCTGATCCAATTTTTCTCTCAGCCTCAGTCTCCTGCCTTCTCCCCATATCCCTTCATGTTCTGACCAATCAAGAATCTATCAATCTGTGCCTTAAATAAACATAAAGACTTGGACTCCACAGCTGCCTGTGGCAAAGAATTCCACATATTCACCACTCTTTGGCAAAAGAAATTCCTCCACATATGCGTTCTAAAAGGACGTCCTTCTATTCTGAGCTTGGGTCCTCTGGTCTTAGACTCTCCTACCGTAAGAAACATGCTCTCCACATCCAGTCTATCGAGGCTTTCCACGATGCGAAAGGTTTCAATGAGGTCATCCTTCATTCTTCTGAATTCTAGTGAATATAGGCAGAGCCAACAAACAGTCTTCCTGTGACAAACCATTCAATCCTGGAATAATTTTCGTGAACCTTCTTTGAACTCTCTCCAATTTCAGCACATCCTTCCTAAGATAAGGCACCTAAACCTGCTCACAATACTCCAAGTGAGACCTCACCTGTGCTTTGTAAAGTTCCAATATTACATCCTTGCTCTTACGTTCTAGTCCTCTTGACATGAATACTAACATTGCATTTGTGTTCCCCACCACAAACTCAACCTGAAAATTAACCTCTAGGGAATCCTGCACAAGGACTCCCAAGCTCCTTTGCACCTCAGGTTTTGTATTTTCTCTCCATTTAGGAAATAGTCAGCCCTTCCATTGTAGTCCACCTGCCATTTCTTTGTCCATTCTCCTAATCTCTGTCCTTTTGTAGCCTCACTGCTTTTACAAAACTCCCTGCCCCTCCAACTATCTTCATATCGACTGCAAACTTTGCTACAAAGCCATTAACTCCATCATCCAAATCATTGATATATAACACGAGAAGAATTGGTCCCATCACAGAAAAGGCTCCTTTTATTCCCACTCTTTGCCTCCTGCCAAAGAGCCACTGCTTTATCCATACTAGAATCTTTCCAGTAATACCATGGGCTCATGTATGGCACCTTGTCAAAGGCCTTTTGAAAATCCAAGTACACATCACCCAATTCTCCTTTGTTTATCCTGTTTGTTACTTCAAAGAATTCCAACAGATTTGTCAAGCCAGAATTTCCCTTGAGTAAACCATGCTGACTACGGCCTATTTTATCATGTGCCTCCAAGTACCATGAGATCTTATCCTCAGTAATTGACTCCAACATCTTTCCAACCATTGAGGTCAGACTATTTGGCCCATAGTTTCTCAACTTCCACCTCTCTCCCTTCTTGAAGAATGAAATGACACTTGCAATATTCCAGTCTTTCAAACCATTCCAGAATCTAATAATTCTTGAAAGTTCATTAGTAACGCCTCCAATACTAACTAGTGATGCCAATTACTACTATTAATACTAAAACCTCAATACTAATGCCAAGAAAAATAGGACAAAGTCAGCAGGGTTTTATCGAGAGTAGATCTTGCTTGACACACCCGTAGAATTCTTTGAGGAGGTAAAAGCAAGTTAGACAAATGAGATTCTGTGAACGTTATTTACTTGGATTTTCAGAAGGTGTTGCATCCAACGCTGCTGAGCAGGATGAGAGCTTTTTGTCTTAGATGTGAGGTACCAGATGGATAGAAGACTGGTTGACTGGAAGAAGTCAGAGAGTGGACATAAAAGGGTCCCTTTCAGAATGGGTGACAGTGATCCACAGGGTCAGTGTTTTGACCACTATTTTTCACTTTATATATTAATCATCTAAACAAAGATAGATGGGGAGAAAAAGTAGTGTCATAAATGCAGGAAGTCCACAAAAGGACTTGCGCAGTTTGGGAGAGTAGGCAAAGAAATGTCAGATAGAATACACATTGGGAAGTGTGGGTTATACGCTATAGTGCAAAGAATAAAAGATACAGATTATTTTCTGAATAGTCATAGAATTATAGGGCACAAAAATAGATCCTTCGGCCTATCTTTTATATGCCTATCCTATTGACATATAACTAGACCATAGCCCAACATAACCCTCCCATCTATGTACTTATCTAAACTTCTCGTAATGTCATAAGGCGGGTGGCTGGGAACGGACCCACATGCAAGACACTGACACTGAAGTACTAGGGACAGGACTAGGATACAGGGCAATGGCAAGGACATGGACAGGAAAACCAGAAACCTGAAACAGGACTGAACAAGAGAACTAGGAGCCCGGGCTTGGACTCCGAGCCAGAGACTGGACAAGGACCCAGTAGCTGGGTCTTGCCTCTGGCTCAGACCCCAGAAATAGGCAAGGACGAGGCTTGGCAGGCAGGCAGGATGAGGCTGGAGTTTTCAGGCTTGAGGCTGGAGGCAGGGGACGTGGGGCGAGGCGGGACTGGAGGCTGGAGGCCGGGGACGTGGGAGGCGAGGCAGGGCTGGAGTCTGGAGGCGGGAGGCGGGGGTGAGGCGGGAGGCGGGGGGCAAGGTGGGGCTGGAGTTCTGGAGGCGGGAGGCGGGAGGCGAGACGGGGCTGGAGTTCTGGAGGTGGGAGGTTAGGGGCGAGGCAGGGCTGGAGTTCTGGAGGCGGGAGGCAGGAGGCGAACGGGGCTGGAGTTCTGGAGGCGGGACGCGAGGGGCGAGGTGGGCCTGGAGGCGGGAGGCGAGGGGTGAGGCGGGTCTGGAGGCGGGAGGCGAGGGGCGAAGCGGGGCTGGAGGCGGGAGACGCGAGGCGAGGTGGGGCTGGAGGCAGGAGATGCGAGGCGAGGCGGCCTGGAGGCGGGAGGCAGGACACGAGGCGAGGCGGGGCTGGAGGCAGGAGACTTGAGGTGAGGCGGCCTGGAGGCGGGAGGCAGGACACGAGGCGAGGCGGGGCTGGAGGCAGGAGACTTGAGGTGAGGCGGGCTGGAGGCTGGAGGCAGGAGACTTGAGGTAAGGCGAGGCTGGAGTCTTCAGGCTTGAGGCTAGGCAGGCTTCTCCGGGGCAGGGCACGATTCTCCGGGGCAGGGCGCGATTCTCCTGGGCAGGGCGTGGTACTCCTGGGCAGGGCGTGGATCACCACCCGACGGAGGCATGGGACAGGAAGGGACAGAAACAACCCCAGGTAACGGCAAGACAGCCTGGCTTACCTGGGTGGAGGCAAGGGACAGGAAGGGAGCTAGGTACAGGGTGGCTCCAGGACCAGACAGCAAGGACAAGGCAAGGCTACAGGCAAAGCAAGGCAAGGCAAGACAAGATCTTCAGGCGAGGCGAGAGTTACTGGCAAGACAAGGCAGGGCTTCAAGCCAGGAAACAGAAGGCAGAGGAAGGGATCCAAGGAGTAAGGACAAGAACAATCCAGCAGCCATGCCCTGGTCTCTGAAGATCTATGCAGCCAGCCCCAAAAGGCATCAGCTGCCTTAATTAGTGCTTAACAGGAACAGAAACAGGGTAGGCCGGAAAACCTGGATCAAGGGTCGATGGACCGGACCGTGAACCGGGATACGGACCGGATCATGACACCTAAATGTTACAGTCAAATCTGCATCCATCAGTTCCACTGGCAGCTTGTTCCAACTTGCACCACCCTTCAAAAGAAAATCATCCTCTTAAGGTTTCCTTTAAATATTCTATGTGTCTTCCCTAACTTACGAACTCTAATTCTAGTCTCATCTAACCTCAGTGGAAAAAACCTGAGTGTATTTATCATATCTATGCTCCTCATAATTTTGTATACCACAATCAAATCTTCTTTCATTCTCTTAGCTTCCAGGAAATAAAATCTTAACCTAATCTACCTTTCCCTATAAATCCGGTCCTCAAGTCCCAGCAACATCCTTGTAAATTTTCTTTCTACTCTTTCAATCTTATTGATACCTTTCCTAAAGGCAAGTGACCAGAACTGTATGTAATACCTCAAATTTGGCCTTGCTAGCATCTTATACAATTTCCACGTAAAACCCTGACTCCTGCTAACAATATTTTGATTTACGAAGTACAATCTGCCAAAAGCTTTGCTTACCACCCTATTTACCAGTGACACCACTCTCAAGGAATTATGGATCTGCATTCTCTGATCCCTCTGTTTTACCACACTCCTTAGTGCACAACACCTCACACTTGGCTGCAATAACTTTTAAATACTCAAAGATACGTGCAATTTTAATTTCAAAATCAGTAATCTAAAGTACTACAAAATACAGGGTTAAAAGCAGAACTTCTTCGGACACACAGAATCAGATTCTCCTGAAAAACACATCTACCTTCCTGTAGGGTTTCTGTAAGAAGATGTTTGAGGAATTTTACATCTCCCAGAAAATTGCCTGCTGGCCTTTCTATCTGAAATAAGTGTTCATAAGCATGCAGTATATGTTAACATGTTAATGTCATACTATATGTTCCGTACCCATCATCAGAACAGCAGGCAGTCCTTTCAGCTAAAACTTGGAAAGAGCAACAAAATTCCATCAGTCCTCTCACCATCAGTTTCATCCTCCTCCTTGTCAATTGACTGATGAAGTAAAGGCTCTGAAAGCTTTAGTGAAGGAGCAGCAGGATCTAGAAGAGTAAACGGTACGTCGGGCTTTATTGCAAGAAGATTTGAACATAAGAGCAGGGTCTTAATGAATGCAATGTGTACAATTTAGTGTGTAGCAAACATTCAGCAGATGCATCCTGAGATGGTGGGTTTGTCTTAGAACAATATAGCGCAGGAGGTGACCATTCAGCTCATGGCGTCTGCACCAAGAATGAGAAGAAAGTGATTAGTCCAGGCCTTGTCATGAGTTAAGATGTATGATAGATGAATGGCAGGTGCCTAGAATGCATTGATGTAGAATAATGCTGTTCGAAATGAACGTGCAGGGAATAGAGAAATTTGGACCTATGGAGACAGAAGGGTTCAGTTTAATTAGACATTATGCTTGACAAAGACATTGTAGGCCAAATGGCCTGTTCCTGTGCTGCACTATGTTCTGTATTTTAACTCACTGAATGGAAGAAAGCACTTTTAAAAGGGAATTATTATTCCAAAAGGAGTGACATGATAAAATTTGCCATTCAGAAGGATCTCAGAGTTCAAGTTCATAAAACATATGCTGGAATTGCAACTAATTACGGAAACTAATGGAACGATGAAATTTATTGAGAGGATAATGTAGTATATGGAAGAATTGATTCAAATCTTCAGGATGATGGTGAGACTGAACCTGAAGTATTGTGTTAGTTTCTTATTTAATAAAGGATACGCCTGCTGCAAAATCATAATGCAAAAATATTCAATAGGTTGATGAAGTCATTGATGCATGAAAGGAGATTGAGCCATTCAGACCCATACTCATTCAAAGTCATAAGAATGAAAGGCAGTCTTATTGAATCATTCTTTAGGGAATTGACAGAGTGCATAATTGAAGAATGCAAAGTCACCTATTTAAGGAAGAGATAAAGAGGAATTTCTTTTGTCAAAGGTCTGTGACTCTTTGGAATTCTCCATTTCTAAGCATTGTGAAGGTGAATTCACTGAATTTGTTCAAGTCAGAGACTGACAGACGTTTGAAGTACAACAGCCACTAGGGATATAAGGAGAGAGCAGAAAAGTGGTATTGTGGCCAGTATCAGATCAAACATGATCTTATTGATTGGCAGAACAGTCAGTAACATAATACTTATAATTGTGCTATTTAATTATAGTAGCTATGAAACATTATATTTTATCTAATATATCTTGAATACAGCTGATCTAAATTTAAATGCTAATATAAGTTTCTTTCAAATGTTTTGCCATACCTATTCTCTTTTTTTATTTAGTTCTCAGGATCTGGGTTTTGGTTGGCTTTCATTGTCCAGGCCCAGCTGCCCTAGAAAAGATAATGATAACCCATCCAATTGGTGAAGTTACTCCTAAAGTACTGTTGAGGAAGGAATTCCAGGATTTGTCCCAGTGACAATAAACAACTTTGGAATAAAGATGCAGGCATTGTTATTACCAATGTGTCTGATGACCTTCCTATTTTTGGTGGTACGGGTCATGTGTCTGTGAGTATTGATTGAATAGCCTAGGTGAGTATCTGCAATGCATTTCCAAAATGATATCATAATATTACTTTCTTAGATGGGTGACTTTTTATTCTTAAATTATATCCCTGGAAGCATTCTTTTCATTCTGTACCTTTGATAGAGGGTATGAATGATTTGGGTGGTTTATAGGAAGACAACCATGCAAATCATTATTTTTAGATTGTGTTGAGGTTCTTGAGTATTGTTGAAGCTCCATTTATGTAAGCAATTGTAGAATATTTCTCTCACTTGTAGATAAAAGGCTTTGGGTGTGAAAAGGAGAGCCATTCACTGCAGAACAGCGACCCTTTGATCTATTCTCGCAGCCATCATACTTATATGGGAGATCCAGGTGAGTTTCTGATCAATATTGACCCCCAAGGATGTTGATAGTAATGATGACATCAAATGTCAAGGATAGGTGATAAACTTGATCTTGCTTACAGGTGGTTATAATCCGTAATTTTTCAGAACAAATATTACATGACACTTTGCAGGTCATGCCTGAATGATTTGTTGAACTGCTTCATTTGTTGAGAATTTGAAAGTGGATCTGAATGCTGTGCAATCATCTCCATTTCTGACCTTATGATGAAACAGAAGTCGCTGATGGAGCAGATGAAGGAAGTTGTACCTGGACCACTGACCTGAACTCTCACATAGATAGAACAAAGAGACAGGCATCACTTTGACGATTCCTGTCAATAGAAATATCAAAGTCAGCATTTTAAGTCTCACCCATAAAGTCCGCACTTTTTCCATTAAGTAAACTATTTTGCCATGACCACCCGCTCAAAATAGACGAATATAGTAAACTTTGAAATTTTGTTCAATGCAGACTATTAAAAGGATTACACCTTCATAATAATAATCAGTTAGGCACAGAGAGAATCTGTATTCACTGAAAAATAACTTCATTGGCTCAGCTCACAAATATGTGAATTTCCACAACTGAAGACCTGTATGCAAGCCCTCTAGTTTTCCCTGACACTCCATGAACAGCCAAGGAAAAGGCAATATGCAAGACAAAGAGCTGATGTGAGCCAGGCATTCTTCATGGTCTGAGTGTGATTTCCACTCATCCGACATGGGGTTATCCACATCCACGATGTATGGTCTCTGGAAAGTTGTCTCTGCTTTGCATTCAAAACTCCTTATGTCTAAACACTCCTCATCATTTGAAATGTTGTTTTCCAATCTTTTTGGCTCTGGCCTATCCGGCTGGTGTTGTGTGTCAGCTTCCTGTTGGCTCTGGTCCAAGCCAGCATCAATTCATTGCCCACTTTGTCAAATGACAACTGGTAGCTAATTGCTCTTTGTTCTAAATCAGAGCAAACTAGCTAGTTACTAGGCTTGAGTTACTTAGTTCAGACAGAGACCCTACTATTCTTAAACCTGCCTGTTCTATTGTACCAAAGAACACCTCACAAATATCTTTTTATTTTGAAATAATCTCTAATTCAGCAGATTATCAGGAGCTCATCGTGTCTACTTAACAAGTGTCAGTCAGGTTTCTGATCAAATCATAGTACAGAAGCTGCATTGCTTAAAGTAGTTAATGCTGGTGCAGTTCCTGTTATCTTAGATTTGAGCTCAACGTTTGATACAGTAGATCAAAGCATACACATTAAACCATCTTATTAATGGGTAGGTTTTAAACTGGTTTCAATCTTATATAACAGGAAGAAAATTCTTTGTCAGTTGTGGTGATTGTGTGTTTAATATCTATGATATTATACTTGGTGTGTCACACTGGGTTGTGTTCACAACTTCCTTGCAGATTTGAGCAGAGCAGTTGCTATTCCAAGCGGTGATGCATCCAGATATGTGTGTATCTAAAAGCTGCTGAGGTTCATCAACAATATGTTGAATTCCTTTGGCCTTCTGAGGAAGTAGAGTCGTATGTGCATTCTGGGTCATAGCCTCTACGTGGTAGAATTCTAATCGAAGCTTTTGTTTCCTCTCAGCATTTTTCAAACTTCTTTGCTACCAACCTTTGATTGATATCAAATTGATCAGAGCTCAGCTCCCTTTAATACTTACTTGCACCAAGTACTTCTGATCTATTATTCCTACTTTATTCTTGTATATACTAAAAGCTTATCACTCATTGCTCTCTGTAAAATATACGTCCTTCTTTTCAAATCCTTCAGTGGTATTATCCCATCTTGTCAGTACAATCACCTCCGGCCTTAAACTTCCTCATCCATCCTTCTGTAATGTTGGCTATTTACATATCCTTGCCTCAGATCCATCAGATTTGTTTCCATTTTTAAATTAAACAAACAGCTACAGTTATTATTTAAGGTGTAAGATGAAATCCAATTAAATTCAAAATTATAGCTATGTTTTAGGATTTTTTTCATCAATTCCATTTGAATTGATCTATTCATTCATTTTTCACTTGCTGCTCAGTCATTCATAGTGAAGTATAGAAGTATTATGCAACAAATTTCACTAGTGAGTATGCACATTCCAGCCAATTACTGTTTTATTCTAGTGGTATTTAACTCACTCCCTCTCAATTCAGTCATGTCAAATTTTGACCAAAAGCACAGCAACATCAATGCGGTTTCCTTAACTTTGTCCTTGTTCCAGGAAAGAAGACTACCGTTTACATTGACGCTGTAATGGGGCAGTATTTATTTAGTTTTAAGTTATTGCTTCTGAGCCACAGTGTCAGTGTTACTTCCCATTTGAGAATTTTAGTTAACGGCCCTGTGGGCCTTGCATTTATTGTTTTTTTCTCTAATTCTACACAGTTCTTATTCAAGTTGGTGAACAGCTGATCCATTTCCTTGTCTCTTCCTCTGCACCTGGGCAATCACCACACATTCTTACCATATTCTGATTCTGATTCGAAATTGTTATTTGAAAATGTTGCGCAGTGCAGTAAATGACTTGGTTCTCATCAAATAAATACATTTTCAACGTAACATGAAGCAACCTTGCTTGTAACTCTGTACAATGAATTCTTTTCTGAAGAGACTTACCTTGGAACATTATCACGCCTTGTAGTGTGATCTATTGAATGCACAAAATTCTCCATGTCAAAAAATTATTGACTTTGACGACAACAAAAGCAAACATTTGTAATATACAAGCAATTTTTAATTAGTGAGATTCTTCTAAGTAATAGGTTTTCAGAAGGTGAGGAGACATATGGAGAGTTGCTTGGCATGAGTTTTCTTTTTTATGAAACTTTTTGTGTGTCTGAGTCACAACAGACACCAAGCTATCAGAAGCGCATGACTATATGTTTAATTCAATAATTATTTTGCCAGTTGCCTTTTCTTACAATTATTAACCACAATTCTGCTGCCAATAGATTTTAAAACAATGGTTTCAACATTCTGTCCATCATCTCCAAATCAAAACTACAGCTGAAGTTCATTCTGTTTTTGTCAGAATAGTTTACCAAGAGATGTTGTATAGATTAGATTATAGATTCATGGAGTTAAACACCATTGAAACTGGCTCTTCAGCCCAGCCAGCTCATCTATGCTGACCAAGGAGCCTGCCTGAGCATGAAGAGAGAAGAGGAAAGAGAATCATTAATGGGTTAAAAGGAAAAGAGAAATTTTTTTTTAATATATTGCTCGGTGATTGAATGCTCCAGGATACTATAAACAGAAAGAGAAAGCTCAAATGGGGATTAAGTCAATGGATGAACACTAAAACTTAGAGAAAAAAATTATAATTTGAGGACCTTGATTAAGCATTTGGTTCAGTTTATTTCAACTTCATGGCTAAGAAGATCTTTGTAGGTGTGAACATAGCAGAAATGAGCTACAACTGGTCGAGTTACTAACCGAATGGCAATCGAGAATAAAAATTTTAAAATTGCTGGAAATACTTAGCGAGTTGAACTACATCAAAGGAAAGAGAAACCGTCAACAATTCAGTAAATGTAACTGTAACCTTCTGTTTATTTTATCATTATCTGATCGAAAATCTATTTTCTTCAAAATCACATTGGGGAGTCATCCATTTTTGCGACATATTGCCTCTCTATAAACTTTTGAGTCAGTATTGTCCCCCTAACACATAGGACAAAGCTATTCACCATGCTTCAGTGCCTTTGGGTAATTTCTAGGAAAACTGGGCGATGATAGCCTGGGGCAGCTTTATCGGGCACTCCTAAGGTGACATGTTCTTTCTATTGTAGTATCTGACAGGGACCCTCATCAGGTACAGTAATTCTGTTACATTTATGTTCTGTACTGCTCCCTGTTGTTCCTGGCACTGAACTCCCTGGTCACCTCAGTTCAGTGCTGGTTCACCTCAATTCTGAGTGGCCCCTACACAGCCCTGAGAAACAGGCCATATCTGGATTTCCATCGCAATATCCAGGATGTTAGTTAGTTTCTGTGAATATGAAGGTTCACTGCCTTCCTTGTTGAGAATCTAATCTGAATCTCCAAATGGTTGCAGTCCAGAGGTCACTAAACAAAAGATTATTTGCAATGTTCTTGCTGTTATTTGACTGACATGTACCCATTACATCCTTAGAGAAGAAATGACCTCCAAATCTATAACACATACGTATATATTCCTGAATAAAAAGGAAACTTGAAGACGGGTTCTAGCAGCATGATTCCTATAGGCATGGATTAGCACACAGTTCCACTTGAACAAATTTGTTTAAGGATTGAACAACTTCTAGCGCACTTACATTCCCTACATAAAATTTTGTTGATAGTCAGTCTCAGGAAATCCTTTGAGATGTTTCACTGGGTTAAATGCTGTATTTCCATGTTGCTTTTGTCGGAGAAAATAGATTTAGACGTCCTTCATGAATTCAGGGCTTGCATATAGTGCCGAGCAATAACACCAAGAAAAAATGATGTGTGCTTTTCCACTCAATTGTTACAGACAACAGAAGGCTTGCAGAATGTAATTTGAATTAAAATTATGGTTTAAACAAGAAAGCATTTAGAGACATAAAATATTATGCACAGCAACAAACCTATCAGCCCAGTATTGTTTGCATCAGAGCTCATTCCACATTAGACCATCAGATGAAAATACATTTTTTATATTTATTTCAACAGTCTTCAAAACTTTTTCTCAATATTGATCTAATTCATAATGAATCTCATGGTTGGATAGATTTGAGCTGCAACATACAGCAATACATTCGTTTGTATATTATCCATAATGACCCTGCATAAAATTACAACTTCACATCTCTCCTTCATATTTCCTATTTATTCCTCCATCCCCCAGTGTCAGCCATAAGACTTAGGAGCTAAATTAGGCCAGTTGCCCCATCAACTCTACTCTGTGAGTATGGACTGAAATTTTACTTTTTTTCCTTATTAATGTTTTCATCACCAAATTTAACCAACCAAGTCTATACCTTATCCAATGCTGTTGCTAAAATAGGCTAAATAATTCTGTGCACAATATTCCAATGTTGATTTACTTAGACATGTACAGATCTATAAGGTGAACCTGTGCTGGACCCGAGGGACAAACATAGCTTCTGACCTTACCAGATTCTTCACTCTTTCTAGTCCCACCAAGAATCATATTCTCTCCTCCTTTATCCTTTCTGTTTACTGGCAGAATTACATCGCTAGTTCTTTCATTATCCTATTTCGGTTTAGCACTTTTCTGTTGATGCATCCTCTGGAGCTCTGTGTATTCTTTTCTTTAATACAATATTTCCTACATATTGTAGTTGTTATGTGCCCTGTACTCCATGCATTTGAGATCAAAGGCAAATTATGTGATGCTTTTATTGAATATTATTTTGTCTCCCTATGTGGCCAAAACTTGCTCGCACCTCAGCAAAGCTCAACAAAGTCTGATGCAGAATAATTTTGTTCTCAATTCTTTCTTGCAACAGTTGCTTATTATGGTTGAAAGAAAGTTAGAGAGTAGCCAAGGAAAGAGATGAAGAAAAGATTAATGTTTAGATCTTTGTCTGTCACATCTACATTCGTGCTTGCTTCTTTGGCAAGGATTCCTCACCCCACACTGATGACCCCGTTCTTCTGCCTCAGACTTCCTCCTCCACTTGGACATCTGTTCTGGCCTTCTGCCCACTTTGAATCTTTTTATGTCTAACTGCCAAGAGGATATTAGCTATCTTGACATCACCACGCTGCTCACCCATTCCATCCTCACCCTCTCTGAATGCACTGCCTTTCACAGTCTCCACACGAATCCCAATCTCACAATTAAACCTGTAGACAAGAGTGGTGTAGTTGTAGTCTGGCAGACTGACCTTTACCTTGCAGAGGTCAGATGGCAGTACTCAGACATCTCTTCTCACTTACCTCTAAACCTGGACCCCACTGAGAAACATCAGGCCACTGTCTCTCACAATATTAATCATCTCTCCCGAGATCTCCCTTCTATGGCCTCCAATCTTATGGCTCCCCTACCCTGCACTGCCCATTTCTACCTCCTTATCAAGATTCACTGGCCAAACTGTCTCAATGGGCTCATTGCTTCCACCTGCTTCTGCCCCACTGTACTTGTGGCCTTATATCTCAATTCCATTTTGTCCACCTTGGTTCAGTCCCTCCCCACCTACACCCATAACACCTTCCACCACTTCAGCAAATTTCAGTTCTCCCCAGCCCTGGCCACCTCACTTTCATCATGGATATCCAGACATTGTACAGTTCTATTTTGCATCAGGAAGGCGTTAAGGAGCTCCACTTTTTTCTTGATGACAAAATTCAACCAGTTCCCTCCATCACCACCTTTCTCTGCCTGGTAGACCTGGTGCTCACCCTGATTAACTTTTCATTCGGCTCCTCTTGCTTTCACCAGACCAAAGGTGTAGCGATGGGCCAATACTTGCCTTTTCATTGACTAAGTAGAATAGACCATGTTCCAATCCTACATTAGCATTGCTTTCCGGCATATTCTCCACTATATTGATGACTACATTGGTGCTGCTTCATGCACCAATGCTGAGCTCGTCAAGTTTATCAACTTCATCACTAACTTAACACCGTTCTCCAATTCACTTAGTCCCTCTCTGACACCTCTCTCCCCTTTCTTGATCTTTCTGTATCTATCTCAGGAGACACATTATCTACCAGGATATTCTACAAAATCCCTGCCCCCCCCCACAGTTCCCTTGACTACACCTCTTCCCACCCAATCACTTGGAAGGATGCTATTTTCTTGCCCTAGTTCCTCCGCCTCAACCACATCCGTTGTATCCATGAGTATTTCCATTCCAGGATATCCTAGAAAATGGGGTTCCCCTTCACTGTTTTTGATGCAGCCCTCACCCTCAACCTCTTCTGTTTCCCACATGTCTATCCCCAACACACCCAAGCATAAGAGGGATAAAGTTTCCCTTTTCCTCACATATCACCTCACAAGCCTTGCATCCAACATAAAAATTCTCCGCAGCTCCCACTGCCTCAAACATGATTCCATTGTCAGGCACATTTTACCCTCCCCATCCCTCGCCACACCTACTCCCTGAACCTCATTCAGAGCTAACCAGTCCCCCTCAGTGAGGCAGGCTTTCACATTTAAATTAAATCATGTCATTTATTGCATCTGTGCTCTCCTTGTAGCTTTCCCTACATCTGTGAGACCTGACGGAGATTCTGGGAAAATCACTTTATTGAGTACCTTTGCTCGGGCACTGTAACAGCTAGGATCTCTCAGTGTCTGAGGGATGGTTAGAACCGATGGGCTCAATTGTCTCCATCTATGTAGTGTGGAAATATGAAATATGAGTCATAATATTCACGACAAACCTAAAAGGCAAACAAGCAAATGCTAACAAAGTGACAAAAAGCAACACACACAAAATGCTGGAGGAACTCAGCACGTCAGGTGGCATTTATGGAAATGAATAAACAGGCAACATTACTGGCCAAAACACTTCGTCAGGACTGAAAGGAAGGGGGAAGGTGCCAAAATAAAAAGGTGGGGGGAGGAGATAAAGGATAGCTAGAAGGTGATAGGTGAACCCAGGTGGATAGGAAAGGTAAAAGTCTGGAGAAGGAGGAGAGGAGAGAGGACAGTATGAGAAAGGGAAGGAGGAAGGAACCCAGGGGGAAATGATAGACAGAAGAGAAGAGGTAAAATGCCAAATTGGGGAATAGAGGAAGAGAAGAGCAATTCCTTATATTCATTCTATATCCGGAATGAATATAAGGAATTGCTTTTCCATCCTGAGGTTGGCCTTACCTTGGCACAAGAGGAGGTCATGGACTAACATGTTGGAAAGGGAATAGGAATCAGAATTAAAATGTTTGGCCACTGTGAATCTCCACTTCTGGCGGATGGAGTGGAGGTTCTTGACGAAGCGGTCCCTTGACTTACGATAAATTTCACCAGTGTAGAGGAGGCCACATTGGGATCACCAGATACAACAGACAACCTCAGCAGATTCACAGGTGAACTGTTGCCTCACCTGTAAGGACCATTTGAGGCCCTGAATAGAGGTGAGGGAGGAGGTGAATGGGCAGGTGTAGCATTTAGGCCATATAGTGCCATATCTATATATAGGGATATAGTGCCAGGAGGGAGATTAGTGGGAAGGGATGAATGGAAAATGGAATCACAGAGGGAGCAATCCCTGTGGAATGTAGGGCAGGATTAGTAAATATATGTTTAATGGTAGGATCCCATTGGAGATGGCAGAAGTTAGGGAGGAAGATATGTTGAATACAGAGGCTCATGGGGTGGTAGGTGAGAACAAGAGGAATTCTATCACTGTTAAGGCGGTGGGAAGATGGGGTGAGCATGGATGTTCAGGAAATAGAGGAGGTGTGGGTGGGGTCAGCATCAATAGTGGAGGTAGAGAAAACCCATTCTTTGAAGAAGGACATCTCAGATGTCCTGGAAAGAAAGCCACTTCCTTGGACAGAGGCTTCGGAGGTGAAGGAACCGAGAAAAGGGAATAGCATTTTTACAGGAGATAGGGTGGGAAACAGTAGGTTTATAAAAGACGTTGGTTGACAGTTTGTCTCCAGAGACAGAGACAAAGCTGTCAAAAAAGGGGAGGTAGAATTGACATGTTCGTCACTCTCAAAGTAAGAACAATCTGCGGTTTCCTGTACCACATTGTTGCTATTTTAAGACCACAACCGTTGGTTTTAGATACACCAGTCCTTTCAAACACCTTAAGAATTTTGTATATTTCAATGGGATTACCTCTCATTCTTCTAAACTCATTAGAGATATTTATTATGTTTAATGCCTCTTCATAGGATAACCCTTTCCCCTTCACCCATTCCCCAACACAAGATCCAATCAAGTAAACCTTTGTTGCACTCCCTTTATATCCTTCCTTACGTTAGAAGTCTGTACCTGTATACAATATTCCAATGTGGTCCTCCAGGGCCCCATATAATTTTAGAAAGCTGAGTATAGAATGCCTTATTACAACAAAGATCAACACATTATTTGCCTTTCCAATTGTTTGTGTAGTTACATTTAATTTATAAGACCCACAACTAAATCATGGAACAGTGGTAGCACAAAAGGATCCCGTTGTGTCAATGTCATTTCTATTCAGACAGCTCATTAGTTCTACCCTATGAGCAATTTTTTTCATTGCCTTACAGAGTTTGCTTCATGTGAAGGTTGGTAATGTTGTGGATGATGTAGAAGGTTGTCATCGATTAGATTGGGATAGAGACAGGATGCTGAACTGGGAGAAGTTGCAGATGGAGTTCAATTGGAAAAGTGTGAAGTGATACTCTCTGGAAGGTCTTGAAGGCGGAGTACAAAGCTAATGACAGGATTCTTAGCAGTGTGGAGGAGCAGAGAGATCTTGGGACTCATGTCCCATAAGTTCCTCAAAGTTACTGCACAAGTTGCTATGGTGACTAAGAAGGCATATGTTCTATTGAACTTCATTAGTAGGGGTATTGAGTTCTACAGCCATGAGGTAATGATGCATCTCTGTAAAACCCTGGTTAGACCACACTTAGAGTTCAGGTTGCCTCCTTATGGGAATCATATGGAAGCTTTAGAAAGGGTGCAGAGGAGATTTACCTGGATGCTGCTTAAGGAAAGGTTGTGATCTGGGACTTTACCCTTTGAAGTGAAGGAGGATGAGAAGTGCCTTGGTAGAGATGTATCAGATTATGAGAGGCATAGATAGAATGGGATGCCAGCACTTTTTCCCAGGGCACTTATGACCAATACCAGAGGTCATCTGATTAAAGCAAAGAGAGGAGTATTTAGGAGAGATGTTGGAGGAAGGCTTTTTACACAGATAGTGCTCTGTGCCTGGAACACACTGCCAAAAGTGATGGTAGAAGCTGACACAATAGGGACATTTGAGAGACTCTTTGATGAGCGCATGAATGTAAAAAAAATGGAGGGATATGGACTATGTGCTGTGAGGGGTCAAATTGTTAATGGAGCAGGCCTTATGTAGAAGGGAAGGTCAGGTTGAGAGTTGCGAAGGTTACTGTTGGTTGACCCAACATCACACTAATGTTTTATGTTGATCTTCTCCTTATCCAATCATCATTTCTAAAAGCCCAATGAAATTGGTTCCACCATATTTTCAAGCAATGTTTTCTGGATTCCAGCCACATTCTGCATTTAAGAAGTGTTTTTTCTCATGTAACCTATAATTCTCTTCACCATCTATTCTGATTCTCCACACACCCATTATAAGGCATACTTCTCCCTAAGCACTCTGTCCAAACCCCGATCATTTTATTATACATATTATTGTTAATACTCCCTTCAGCCTTATATTTAAAAAAAGTATATTGGAGAGCTTGTCTATTACTATACCTGTAATTCCCCCATTGGGAACCGTTCTCGTAAATCTCCATCTCTGACATTTCACTCCCTTTCCCTAATCTCTTTCTCTCCCACTCTGTGGACAGACAAACCACTGATAACTTTGACATACCTACTAACTTTCACTGTTATCTTGACTAAACCTCTTCCAACCCTGTCATTTTTAAAACGCTACTCCTTCTCTCAGTTCCCCTGCCTCCAACGCATCTGTTCTCAGGATGATACTTTCCATTCTAGAACATCTGAGATGTTCTTTTCAAAGTACAAGGTTTCCCTCCCATCACCATCAATGATGCCCTCGTCCACAGCTCCTCCATTTCCCTTACATCTGTCCTTAGTCTATTCTCCCACCATCATAACAAGGGTAACATTTCCCTTGTTACCCACCACCCTATGAGCTGCTACATCCACCACATCATTCTCCACAACTTGTGCCATCTCCAACAGGATCCTAACACTAAACACATCCTTCCCTCCCCCTCCCCTTCTCTGTTTTCAGTAGGAATCATTCTCTGCATGACTCCATCTTGCACTCATCCCTCCCCACTGATTTCCCTCCCAGCACTCATCTCTGAAGGTGGGACGAGTAGTACACCTCCTCCCTCACCTCTATTCAGGGCCCCAAGCAGTCCTTCAAAATGAGGGAATACTTCACTTTCAAGTCTGTCGGGATCATCTATTCTATCTGGTGCCCCTGCTCCATTCTCCAGAATAAGCAACCTAGCATTAAAGAGTAGATGTGAAAGAAACAAACACATACGGAAAAAAATCAAATATATTCAGCATATATATTAATTAATGAAATGGTAAATTATTGTATTTCAAGGCAAGACATTTATTTTCAGCGCTAACCATGATGAACTAGAAACGTCAGTGCAAAAGAGATAAAACAAAATTGTTTGTTACTTCTACATGAATGAGTAGGTTAATTTCAGTTGGTTTTCGACTGAGTGGCTGTGGTTGAGAGACAGCTGGATGGTTTAGCAATGACGTTACAGCTGTCCAGTGTGAAAAACATTGTTAAATAAATCAAATGACTTTGAAAGTTTCACTAGCACAGGAGCTGATTTTCAAAGACCTTCTGGCAGTGTGAGTTAATACATGATTTCAGAAGTACTCATGATCTGCTTTGAATCTAATTTCAGCAAGAGTACAGGTATATTTTTCAATATTCTCTACTTTGCTTAATATAAACATATCATTTATCTATGTCTGGCACCAATATATAAATTTCCAGTCAAAATTACTGGCAGAGACCCAGCTCCACACAGTCCAGGAACTGAGATCCCAGACAAATCAACATTGTCACCTAAGGTGTCAGCACAAAGCAGTTCTCCTATGATGTTTATAAGTGGAAAAGACATGCTCCAACAACTCTGCCATTAAATTGAGAAAAAGACACCACCCAACTACTTCCATTGAATAAAAGTCTTTAAATTTCATATTTTATTTTTACCTTCCTTTCAACCCTACCCATCTGCACCGATGGCAGTGTAGCTGGACGACCAAACTTAGTGAGACTCTTTTCCCTGGAGTTTCACCTCATGGATAGGTTCATTCCTCTTGCTGCTACTGCTTCACAAAGGAAGCCTAAGATTTTATTATGTTGTCTATGGCAATATTTCAACTGAAAATGGTATTAAGTTACGAGATATGGGGAAGTTGCAATATTTTTTAGAAAATATTACTTTACTTTAGTTTGTAAATATTTCTAACTGATGTGTTAATTAACTTTATTTTTCCATCTATTGAAATTATTTGCATCAATTTTCAGACATCCCACCCTGTAGAAACTCATTTCAGGGAGGTAGCACCCCCGACCCCCGCAACCCCATATCCCACCTCATCCGCCCGTCGACCTCCAAAGGTGTATGTAATACTTTGTTTAGTGATTTTGTCTAATCTGTAAACCAAGTTGGGTACATGCAGCAAATGTGACATTAAAATATGTATTTATATTATATTATATTATCATGTTTATTCTGTTACAATTTTAAGCAAGTCTACAGGGAGTTTGGCCTCATCACGTAGGACATCAATAGCGTAGCTCCTTAGCAGCCAGCCAGCTAGTTTAAATCAGGGGTCCCCAACCGTTTTTGCACCGTGGACCGGTTTAATATGGACAATATTCTTGCGGACCGGCCAACCTGAGGGTGGGGGGGGAGGGGGGCGGGTGGTGTTAAACGGCACCGGAATATAGGTGATAAGTCAACTATAAGTCACTTGTAAGTGGCTAATACATTCAATTTCGTTTCTAAAGGGGATTATATATAAATTTAATATAAAACCTACAGCGCATATTTTCCTCGTGTGAATGTAGTGATAAGTCAATTATAACAGTGGTCCCGAACCACCGGGCCGCGAAGAATGCAGCGATACAGCGGTAGCCGGGACACACCCAGCATATCTTTAAGAGAAAAGCTGAAATAATCAAGCTAATTGATTAGGTGCTGCCCGGCACGTAAACGTCGGCCCAGGTCAGAGATGACACAATCGGCAATCGCCTCTGATCTGGGCTGACATTTACATGCCGGGAAGCACCTAATTAATTAGCTTGTTTATTTCAGCTTTTTTTTTAAAGATGTGTTGGGTGCGTTCCAGCCACCGCTGCACTCTTCGCGGCCCAGAGGTTTGACCACTGAATTATAAGTCACTTATAAGTCAATAGCATCATAACATTTTAAGTGACGTTTGGATATTAAACACACAGTGCATATTTTCCTTGTATGAACATATAAAATCATTGCAACACACCAATATTGCTGAATCAGTGGGAGCCTTGTGCTTGTTTTCCTGCAACAACATGGTCCTATCGAGGGGTGATGGGAGACAGCGATACTCGAAGGGGGTTCCTTATGTCCAGTCTATTCCGCAATTTAGTTTTCGTTGCATTCATTGCAGAAAACTCTGCTTGGCAGAAAAATGTTGGAAATGGGAGCAACGTTTTCAGTGCTTTCGTGGTTATCTCAGGATATTCAGCCTTGACTTTGATCCAGAATGCCGGCAGAGATGTTATGTCAAATATACTTTTCAGCCCACCGTCATTTGCAAGCTCGAGGAGTTGATCTTTTTCCTGCGCTGACATGGATGATTCACTGGGGACATTCACAAATGTGTCACGAACCCATTCCTTTGCACGTCTTGGGTCACTGATGACCTCGCATGTGTTAAAATTCAACAGTGCTTGACATGGAATGAGGAAAGGTGCGGCTGACTCATATCGTTTCATATCACCAAATCATATCGTTTCCTTGCAGCCCGGTGGTAGGGGACCACTCTTAGCATGAAGAGAGACCAATCAGGATGCTCGCTCTCACTCTCCCTCTCAAAAAAATCTTTTTCCGGGATATTGTATATAATTTCCGGGCATCAGGGAGCACTATCGATATGTGGGAGACTCCCGGAACCTCCGGGAGAGGTGGAATGTCTGAATTTTAGTTGCCTTTGCATAGCAGAGACATCTACAAACTAGAAAAAATTTAACAGCTTTGACAGGAGGTAAAGGTCTACTCATCAATTGTCTTGCCTCCTGAATCCTATAAGGTCATGCAGGGGAAACAAAGCCACCCAAGGTTAACTCACTGCTGAGATGTTGCCTGCCACCTTGAAGATTCAGACTGCCAACATGATCATCCTTCCATATGAACGCAAACACACAGACCATTCTGTGGCAGTAGACTGATATCAGGAAGTTCTGTATGATTATAAGCCATTTTGAAATTTGATCATGAATATCAGACAGTATAATGAGTAATAAGTCTATGTTTTTAAGAACTACTTTGAATTAATTAATTAATTTTATCTGAAGATTCCATTGTTTAATTTTTATAAAGTAGAATATATGGAGTTGTGATATAGAAGCAGTTTGCAATGACCTTCTCACAGAGGGTGGTGAATCTGGAATTTTTCATTCTGGTGGGTTGTGAGGACAAGATCAAATAGGGTATTTAAAGAGGAGGTAGCAACGTTTTTGAAAAATTGAGAATCGATGGTTATAGGGAACTAGCAGAGAAAAGAAGAGAGTTGGAACAGAATAGTTATGATCATACTGAATAGCCTACTCTTGCATTCATTCTTAGATGTCAATTTTGATATCTTCCCCTCCACATATTGTTTTAACTGGATATGGGGTATATCAAATGTCAAATAATTTACTGTTTCCAGGATAGAACTTGCAAAATATCTCAGCAATGATTGTCATGGAGAAACTTAAGGTATTGCTTCTGAAAATGAGCAGATTACTTCTGAGATAGTAAAATTGTTAAAGCAAAGATTGAAGGCTAGACTAAAGATCATTGGAGTTTTAAAGAAGGCATTGTTGAAGGTTTTAACAGTGAATAGATTCAGATAGAGATGGGGGCTGTGATAGAGGTGGACCACATATGTAGTTAGAATTTCACCTCAAGCTTGTGTGTGATGCTGAGACCGTGACCTGCAGCCTGGTTCTCTGGCCACAATAACCTGCATGTGAATAAAAAAGTAGAGGCTTAAAGGCAAAGATAGAAATTGATAATAGAGACTGGAGGGAAATCAAGCAATCTAAGCTGATGAAAGTATATTGATCAGTCCTGTGTGCTGCCATTCTTTTCACCATTTCTATTTCTAAGCAGATCTTGCTTTTCTCCCAATGTTCCTGATGGAAAAGTATTAAAAAATTCAGTCATAAATGCATTTAACATCATTTTTCCATTCTATATCCTGCAGGCAGTGTAAGCATACCACAGAGCCATCTGTTCTCACATTTACTTCTTCCATTTGTCATAAATATATTCAGCAGTATAATTTAAAACACCTTCACAAAACATGGAATATGAACTTTTGCTTGAGATAGACATATTATTCATTACATTTTGCAATAAAATTTAATCTACATCATTGAATACAAGCTAATCAACGGATTACGTTTGAATAGTCAAGTACGTTTAGTTCTTGAATAACGTCACCATAGAAACTAAAAGCAATTCACACTGGTATAGCCTCTTCAATAAAATGTGTCAATGAAGGGAACATTATCAATCGATTTCAGAAACTGAGCCTCAGAAGTGGACATTATGATCGAACAAGTGGTCAAATGCTTGGACAAGAGTTTTGTTTTAAGGAGTGTCTTAAAAGAATAAGGTAGAGGTATGCATCAGGGAGATTTAGTTAGGGAATTCTGGATCTTAGGACCTAATGATATACACTAAAATTGAGAATGCATAAGAGTCCAGAACTACAGGAGTTTAACGGGAGGCCATAGAGGTGAAAGAAATAAACAGAAATGGATGGGAAAGCCCCTGAAGTTGAGTACTAATGCCACTCAGAATGGAAATCAAAGCTGCAATTGTCTGAACTAAAGTCATAAAATGCTGGTAACACTCAGCAGGTCAGGCTGAAACTTTGGAAAGAGAAACAGAGCAAATGTTTCTCTCATGCTGATTGAATAAATGAGCATCCAGCAACCTCTATATACCCTGCAATATGCTGATTATGCATAGACAGCTGAGACAAAGGGTAGCTAACTTCACAGCAAACCAAGTGGAAAATAATTGATAGGGACAGGAAGTTGAGTCAAATATAAAAAAGTTTGCCTCAATGCAGAGTTTATGATATAAAATGCCAGCTGTTAACAAATATCAGAAGAATTTGTTTTGAGGATCTTAAGAAATTTAATTTACAAATCAAAAACCAATGTGCAGGATTCTCAGGCAGCAATGCACCATTGGCAGCAAACGTTTTACCACTGTTATAAAAAAGGGAAGGAAGAGAGATTTCACAAAAATGTCAAAGTTAAAATGTGGAAACTTGAAAACCAACAGGGTTTTGCAAAATAGCTGATGTCTTTACAAACCTTTCTATATTTGCACTTATATGGTTGCAGTGGAGTCCAGTTAATTGAGACATGTCAGGACCAGTACATCTTGGCCCAATTAAGTGGCCAATTGGCCAAAGTTTCGTGGAAATAGTTAAAAAGGTATAAAAAATGTCCAACTATAGTTTAACTGAGTAAAAAATTATGTATTTAAATTAAATATAATACACATTAGAACACTACCAATACTAATATATTAACATAAGACAGTATATTACCTCCTAAAAGTTATCGGTGGAGTATCTTATCCAACATATGCTGCTGTTTTCTTTTAATTGTCTGTAAATGATCAAAATCAAGAGGATGCCTAATGCAGATAATAGACTGCCTTCTTACAGTGTGTTTGATGATTGCATCCTCCAAATCTTCATTTTCGTTGCAACATTCAAAATGATTGTCGATACCTTCAAATTCTTCATAGTGTCTAATTTGTTGAAGGAGTGAAATTGCTTCCTTTCCTCTCGCCGCCATTTCTGGCATCTCTGAGCCTCAGTAATTGAAACCACAGTGAGCAAAACAGTTCCAAATTGTCTTACTAATCACTTCTTGCCACCTATCAGGTACAAAGATCACTGCTTTATAAGCACAAACATGTGCAACTGAAACCATTTTAAAGCTATTCACTCTAAGCCTGGTGTAGGGTCTAACGGCAGTCTAAGCTTACACAATTGATGCTAGTTAGAAACTGTTCAGCAACAGTCTCCTGTCCCAATTAAGTGACATAGTTCTCCAAATAAATGAATGGAATCCCAATTATTTTCTCGACTAGTTTTTGTTCTTTAACCGTTGTCCCAAATAAGCAGCTGCCCCTGTTAAATGATGGCCCAAATAATTGGAATGCACTGTATTTGTGTGCGTAGATCAAGAAATCCATCTCCAGTCCAGACCATTAAACACACTGTACAGTCATGCAACCCTTTTGTTGGCTCTGAGTGTATTGACTTGCCCAGCACAGCTGGTACTACTGATATTGGATGAACTTCAAGACATGATAATTGATCATTATAAGCAAGCCACTGTATGCAATTCCCTGCCTTGGATTATATTTACCTTTTCATTGAGACTCAATCACTTGGTGTTATTGAGATGGTGGTAGAATAATATTGTTAATTTCCTTCAATGATTTAAAAGTTGAATGAACAGCTAATCACACAGTATATGTTTTTTTTTCCTACTGAGCAATTTCTAAAGACATGTTTCATTCCCCTTTTCCCCTAATTACCCAGCCAAAATTTATTTTGTCTCCTGCTCCCCCACTCCACCACCTTTTGGTACTTTCTACTGATCCACCGTTACGGCAAAAAACAATAGTTTGACCCCGTGCCAAAACTTGCTCAGCTTTCTGTGGTAGAAGTAGCAGCAAGTTATTTTGTTTGTGTTATCATTGTCAGCTGAACTATCAAGTGGATGAGTATTCCTTTTTTGGTCACTAAGTGGCAAATGGGTGTGGGGCACTGCTTCAACTTAACTCCATATATCCGACATATCGTGTAAAATAATCATTTCACTTTTTAAGGTCTGTGTGGTCTAGGTCAAGACTTCAATTTTCATGTCAGTTTCAATATATCTGTTGTGTCTGCGCACAACGACATATCAGTTAAATAAAAGCATACACATGGGAGATGGCTTTAACTGCTGTATTCACATTGAAGCAAGACAGAGAGAGAGAACAATGCGTATACATAGACAACAGTGCATGCGCAGAGAACAGATCAATATGTAATGCTAAGGCAGGGGGGGGAATTCGGCTCTAAAAGAAATTGATCCATACTTTACACTACCTCCCTCTTTAAATTAATGGAACATAAAACTGCATATGCACAAAACTAATCCCTCTAACACCAAGTCTAACAAGAGGCAGATCAAATGGCCTGCAGCTAACATGACTTCATTGTTGAAGCAGTTTGATGAAGATGTCAACCAAATTCTGGAGGCAACGGAAAAGGGAGGGGTCGATTGGAAGCTACAAGCCATGACAACAATCGTTGTCAGCATTGCAGCTGAGCGGTTCGCAGAAGAGGAGAAGAAAGGCTCCAAAACACCTTACTCGAAGAACCAAAGAACGTTGAGGATCCACAATATCAGGCAGGAGATGAAAGCGCTGAAGTCCCAATACAAGGAGGCAGGAGAAGAGGAGGGCATTGGCTTGGCCCAGCTGATGTGCATACTACAAAAGAAGATCAGGGTCCTCCACTGGGCAGAGTGGCATCAGAGGCGGCGTCGTGAAAGGGCCCAAAAACGTGCTGCCTTTATCGCCAACCCCTTCAAGTTCACCAAGGAGTTGCTGGGGCAGAAGCGCAGTGGGAAACTGGCCTGTTCGCAGGAAGACATAGACCAACATCTGAAGAAGATATGCAATGATCCTGAAAGAGAGCAGGAGTTGGGAGAGTGCAACATCCTAATAGACCCACCTGAACTGGATGTGCAGTTCGACATGTCAGAGCTGCAGCTAAAGGATGTCTGAGAGGTCGTCCGTAAACCAAGGGCAAGCTTGGCTCCAGGACCAAGCAGCACCTCGTACAAGGTGTACAAGAACTGCCCCAAACTCCTGCTGCGTCTGTGGAAGATCCTGAGAATCTTCTGGAGAAGGGGGAAGATCCCAGAACAGTGGAGAGTGGCTGAAGGGGTGTGGATCCCGAAGGAGGAAAATGCCACCCAGATAGATCAGTTTCACATCATCTCCCTGCTGTGTGTCGAGGCGAAGATCTTCTTCAGTGCAGTTTCCAATTGGCTGTTCACCTACCTAGCAAAGAACGCCAATATTGATACATCAGTCCAGAAGGGTGGCATTTCAGGGATGCCAGGCTGTCTGGAGCATACCGGTGTGGTGACACAGCTCATCAGGGGGTCCATAAGACCATAAGACAAAGGAGCAGAAGTCGGCCATTCGGCCCATTGAGTCTGCTCCACCATTTTATCATGAGCTGATCCATTCTCCCATTTAGTCCCACTCCCCCGCCTTCTTACCATAACCTTTGATGCCCTGGCTACTCAGATACCTATCAATCTCTGCCTTAAATACACCCAATGACTTGGCCTCCACTGCCACCCGTGGCAACAAATTTCATAGATTCACCACCCTGTGGCTATAAAAATTTCTTCGCATCTCTGTTCTGAATGGGCGCCCTTCAATCCTTAGGTCATGCCCTCTCGTACTAAACTCCCCCACCATGGGAAACAATTTTGCCGCATCCACTCTGTCCATGCCTTTCAAGATTTGAAATGTTTCTATGAGGTCTCCCCTCATTCTTCTAAACTCCAAGGAATACAGTCCAAGAGTGGACAAACGTTCCTCATGTTAACCCTCTCATTCCCGGAATCATTCTAGTGAATATTCTCTGAACCCTCTCCAACGTCAGCTATCCTTTCTTAAATAAGCAGACCAAAACTGCCCACAGAACTAGAATTGAGGTCCTACCAGTGCCTTATAGAGCCTCAACATCACATCCCTGCTCCTATACGCTATTCCTCTAGAAATGAATGCCAATATTGCATTCGCCTTCTTCACCACCGACTCAACCTGGAGGTTAACCTTAAGGGTATCCTGCACGAGGACTCCCAAGTCCCGTTGCATCTCAGAACTTTGAATTCTCTCCCCATATAAATAATAGTCTGCCCGTTTATTTCTTCTGCCAAAGTGCATAACCATACACTTTCCAACATTGTATTTCATTTGCCACTTCTTTGCCCATTTTCCCAATCTATCCAAGTCTCTCTGCAGACTCTCTGTTTTCTCAGCACTACCGGCCCCTCCACCTATCTTTGTATCATCAGCAAACTTAGCCACAAAGCCATCTATTCCATAATCCAAATCGTTGATGTACAACGTAAAAAGAAGCGGACCTAACACAGACCCCTGTAGAACACCACTGGTAACTGGCAGCCAACCAGAATAGGATCCCTTTATTCCCACTTTCTGTTTCCTGCCAATCAGCCAACACTCTATCCACGTATGTAACTTTCCCATAATTCCATGGGCTCTTATCTTGTTAAGTAGCCTCATGTGTGGCACCTTGTCAAAGACCTTCTGAAAATCCAAATATACAACATCCACTGCATCTCCCTTGTCTAGCCTACTTGTAATTTCCTCAAAAAATTGCAATAGGTTTGTCAGGTACGATTTTCCTTTAAGGAAACCATGCTGAGTTCTTCCTATCTTGTCATATGCCACCAGGTACTCCATAACCTCATCCTTGACAATCGACTCCAACAACTTCCCAACCACCTGTGTCAAGCTAACAGGTCTATAATTTCCTTTTTGCTTCCTTGCCCCCTTCTTAAATAGCAGAGTGACATTTGCAATCTTCCAGTCCTCCGGAACCATGCCAGAATCTATTGACTTTTGAAAGATCATTGCTAATGCCTCTGCAATCTCCACAGCTACTTCCTTCAGAACACGAGGGTGCATTCCATCTGGACCGGGAGATTTATCTACACTTAGGCTATTCAGCTTCCTGAGTACTTTCTCTGCCGTAATTGTGGCTGCGTACACTCCTCTTCCCTGCCACCCTTGAGTGTCCGGTATACTGCTGATGTCTTCCTCAGTGAAGACTGATGCAAAATACTCGTTCAGTTCCTCCGCCATCTACTTATCTCCCATTACAATTTCTCCAGCATCATTTTCTATCTGTACTATATCTACTCTCACCTGTCTTTTACTCTTTATATACTTGAAAAAGCTTTTAGTATCCTCTTTGATATTATTTGCTAGCTTCCTTTCATAGTTCATCTTTTCCCTCTTAATGACCTTCTTAGTTTCCTTTTGTAAGCTTTTAAAAACTTCCCAATCCTCTGTCTTCCCACTAATTTTTGCTTCCTTGTATGCCCTCTCCTTTGCTTTAACTTTGGCTTTGACTTCTCTTGTCAGTCACGGTTGCATCCTTTTTCCATTTGAAAATTTCTTCTTTTTTGGAATATACCTATCTTGCACCTTCCTCACTTCTCGCATAAACTCCAGCCACTGCTGCTCTGCCAAACTTCCCGCCAGTGTCCCTTTCCAGTCAACTCTGGCCAGTTCCTCTCTCATGCTACTGTAATTTCCTTTACTCACTGAAATACCGACGCATCAGATTTCGGCTTCTCTTTCGCAAACTTCACAGTGAACTCAATCATGTTATGATCACTGCCCCCCAAGTGTTCCTTCACCTTAATTTCTCTAATCACCTCTGGTTCATTACACAACACCCAATCCAGTACAACCGATTGCCTAGTGGGCTCAACAACAAGTTGTTCTAAAAAGCCATCTCGCAGACATTCTACAGATTCTCCCTTTTGAGATCCAGTGCTGACCTGATTTTCCCAATCCACTCACACGTTAAAATCCCCCACAATTATCATAACACTGCCCTTCTGACAAGCCTTTTCTATTTCCAGTTGTAATTTGTAGTCCACATCACTGCAGCTGTTCGGAGGCCTGTATATAACTGCCGTCAGTGTCCTTTTACCCCTGCGATTTCTTAACTCAACCCATAAAGATTCTGCACCTTCCGATCCTATGTCACCTCTTTCTAATGATTTAATATCATTTCTTACCAATAAAGCCATGCCCCCCCCTCTGCCTACCTTCCTATCCTTCCGATACACCGTGTATCCTTGGATGTTCAGCTCCCAGAGACATGCATCCTTTAGTCATGTCTCAGTGATGGCCACAATATCATACCTGCCAATCTGTAGCTGTACGACAAGATCATCCACCTTATTCCTTATGCTGTGTGCATTTAAGTATAACACCTTAAGATCAGTATTTGGTACTTTTTGCTTTGATTGCACTGCAACTCATCCCAATGGCTGCAGATTTGCCCAATCACCTGCCTGTCCTTCCTGACATCTTTACCGCTCACTATCTTAGATTTATTTCTGTTTTCCCCTTCCTCTGCTCTATCATTCTGATTTCCATCCCCCTGCCAAATTAGTTTAAACCCTCCCTAACAGCTCTATTAAACCTTCCTGCCAGGATACTGGTCCCCTTTGGGTTCATGTGTAACCCGTTCTTTTTGAATAGGTCATACTTCCGCCAGAAAAGATCCCAATGATCCAAGAATCTGAAGCCCTGCCCCCTGCACCAGCCTCTCAGCCACGCATTCATCTGCCTGATCCTACTATTCGTGCCCTCGCTGGCACGTGGCACAGGTAGCAATCCCAAGATTACTATCCTGGAGGTCCTGCTTCTCAGCTTCCTTCCTAACTCCCGGAAATTTGTCTTCAGGACCATCTCCCTTTTCCTATCTATGTCATTGGTACCAACATGTACCAAGACAAATGGCTGCTCGCCCTCTCCCTTCAGAATATTCCGGACCCGATCCAAGACGTCCCGTACCCTGGCACCTGGGACGCAACACAGCATGCAGGTATCTCCATCAGGCTCACAGAATCTCCTGTCTGTTCCCCTGACTATGGAATCCCCTATGACTACCGCATTCCTCTTCTCCCTCCTTCCCTCCTGCACAACAGCGCCAGGCTCAGTGCCACAGACCCGGTCACCGTGGGTGTCCCCTGTCAGGTTATCCCTCTCAACAGCATCCAAAACGAGATACTTGTTGCTGAGGGGGTCAGCCACAGGGGTGCTCTCCACCATCCAGGCATTTTTCTTCCCTCTCTTGACAGTGACCCAGTTTTCTGACCCTGTA
This sequence comes from Mobula hypostoma, assembly GCF_963921235.1. Lineage (NCBI taxonomy): Eukaryota > Metazoa > Chordata > Chondrichthyes > Myliobatiformes > Myliobatidae > Mobula > Mobula hypostoma. Next base: position 61,830,550 of record NC_086103.1, on the reverse strand, counting down.
GCCTAGGGATGACTACCTCCCTGTAGCTCCTGTTCATCACCTCTTCACTTTTCCTAATAAGCAGTAGGTCATCAAGCTGCAGCTCCAGATCCCTAACACGGTCTCTGAGGAGCTGCATCTCAGTGCACCTGGCGCAGGTGTGGCCATCAGGGAGGCTGGAGGTCTCCCAGGATTCCCACACCTGACATCCTGAACCAAGCACTAACCCTGCAAGCATGCTACCTAATTCTACAGGAATGAAACAGGAAAAATAAGTCTACTCACCCACTTACCTCGCCAAACACAGGAACTTTTTAAACCATTAGCTTGTACCATTAGCTGTGTGAGCCCTGCTGTTCCTCTGTCTGTCCGGGCCGATTTGCTAAGGGGAAAAAAGAGTTGATGCCTTGCTCACGCCTCTTCCCGTTACCGCCTAGTCCAGAGAGAACAAGGGCAACCTTTCAGTGTTGTGGCTCGACCTGGCAAATGCGTATGGCTCCATTCCGCACAAGCTGGTACAGCTCACACTGACCAAACATCACGTTCCCAGCAAAATCAGCGACCTTATCGCTGATTATTACAGCAACATCAGGATGAGGGTTTCTTCAGGAGCAATTACATCAACCTGGCACAAGATGGAGATTGGAATCATCATAGGGTGCACTATCTCAGTGACACTGTTCTCCCTAGCCATGAACATGCTCACTAAGTCTGCTGAACCAGAGTGCAGAGGGCCCAGAATGAATTCCGCTCAACGGCAACCACCTGTCAGGACGTTCATGGATGACCTCACAGTCACCACAGAATCAGTCCCAGGCTGCCGGTGGATTCTGCAAGGGCTTGAAAAGCTGGTGGAGTGGGCCCAGATGCATTTCAAATCAGCCAAATCAAGATCTATGGTGCTGAGGAAAGGGAAGGTGGAGAACAAGTTCCGGTTCAGCATCGCAGGCAGAGCCATCCCAACCATCACAGAAAAGCCAGTCAAGAGCTTAGGTAAAGTTTTTGATAGCTCTTTAAGGGACACAACATCCATTCAGGCGACCTGCACCAAGTTGGATGGCTGGCTGAATTCTGTGGGCAAGTCTGGCCTAGCTGGGAAGTCCAAAGCTTGGGTGTATCAGCATGGCATTCTTCCCAGAATCCTGTGGCCCCTCCTCGTCTATGCAGTTCCGATCTCGACAGTCGAAACCTTAGAGAGGAGGGTTAGCAACCACCTCAGGAGATGGCTGGGGCTGCCAAAGAGCCTGAGCAGCATCGCACTCTATGGACACCACAACAAACTGCAACTGCCCTTCAAATCCTTGGAGGAGAAATTCAAGGTAACAAGAGCCAGAGATGTGGTACAGTATAGGGACTCAAGTGACCTGAAGGTGGCTAGAGCAGGGATCCAAGTGAGGAGTGGCAGGAAGTGAAGGGCAGAGGAAGCTGTTCAGGAGGCAGAGGCGAGGCTGCGTCACAGGAGGCTGGGGGGAGTGGTCACATGAGGCCGAGCTGGGCTAGGATCCTTTCCAACTCCCCAAATGGACACCAAAGGGAAAGAAAGGCGTCGTCTAGTTCAGGAGGAGGTGAGGGCAGTAGTGGAGGAGATGAAAGCCTGCAAGGCGGTGGGAATGGAGCAACAGGGAGCTTGGACAAGATGGGAGGATGCAATTAAGAGGAAGATGACCTGGGGTGAGCTTTGGAATGCCAAACCACACCGCATCCAATTTCTCATCCAGGCAGTGTACGATGTGTTTCCAACTCCATCAAACCTGCACACATGGGGTAAGGCGGAGTCATCTGCGTACCCACTGTGCTCCAAGCGAGGAACCCTGGAGCACATCCTCAGTGGCTGCACAAGGGCACTTGGTGAGGGATGGTACAGGTGGAGGCATGATCAGGTCCTGAAGACCATCACTGAAGCCATCAGTGCAGGAGTTAAGTGGGCAAAGTTGTCCCAACCCTCCTAGCAGACCATTGCCTTTGTCAGAGCTGGGGAGCAGCCAATACCTGCCAAAAGGACATCTGCAGGCATTCTGGCCTCTGCAAGGGACTGGCAGCTGTTGGTGGACCTCGAACGGCAGCTGAAGTTCCCCAACCATATCGCAGCCACCACCCTGCGACCAGACATTGTCCTTGTGTCTGAGCTTACTAAGCAAATGGTGCTGCTGGAGCTGGCAGTCCCATGGGAAGATAGCTTGGAAGAGGCCTTTGAAAGGAAGCTCTCCAAGTACGCAGGACTGGTCAGCAACTGTCAGCAGGCTGGATGGAGAGCAAGGTGTCTCTCAGTGGAGGTTGGTTGTCGGGGATTCACAGCCCATTCTTTAGCCAGAGCCTTCAGCAATTTGGACATCGAGGGAGAGAGGAAGAGGAGAGCCATCCGCAGTACCACCGATGCGGCAGAGAGGGCCTCAAGATGGCTGTGGCTCAAAAGAGGGGAGCCATGGAGTCATAAGTAGCTAGCCATCTGGACGCAAGCTGGGGTCTGATCAGCCCCGGCTGGGTCACCTGGAGGAGGCTGCATGATGTTGAAAGACCCGAAACACCCGATGATTCCAGGAACATCACTGAAGATATGTCCAGAAGCATCAGTAGATGTATGTACACAGCCATTTGGTCACTGAATGGCAAATAGGTGTGGGGCACCACTTCAACTTAACTCCATATATCTGACATACCGTGTAAAATAATATTTCACTTTTCAAGGTCTGTGTGGTCTAGGTCAAAACTTTAATTTTCATGTCAGTTTCAATATATTTGTTTTGTCTGCGCACAATGACATATCAGTTAAATAAAAGCATACACATTGGAGATGGCTTTAACTGCTGTATTCATGTTGAAGCAAGAGAGAGAGAGAGAGAGCAATGCGTATACATAGACAACAGTGCATGCGCAGAGAACAGATCAATATGTAATGCTAAGGCAGGGGGTTTGGCTCTAAAAGTAATAGATCCATACTTTACGCTTCCTCCATCTTTAAATTAATGGAACATAAAACTGCATATGCACAAAACATTCTATTTCCCCTTCATAAACCATATTCCAAATAAACATGCTTTCATAATAACAGTCCTTAACTAACTTCACAGTTCTAAAGGTTCAGTCTTTTGGGTGGCACTCTGTTTTTTTTCCCAGGATAGTGCCTCTGAACCTGTGGAGTGGCGTCAGGTTTGGCAGGTGTCTTGTCAACAGCAATGTCCTTGGTTTCCCTTGTCACTTTGCTGTCAGTGACATCATCACTGAGAGGTAAGTCTGGTGACTGTAGTGTGTCCGTCTTGTTGAATGCACTGGACTCAGGCGTGTTCTTTGGTTGAGCATCCAGTATCTGGTCCAGATGACGTCTCCATGTCTGCTCACCTACATACACTGTGTACATCAGTGGTCCAGTTCTTGTAGTTAAATTATTGGGTATCCACTTGTCCTGTCATTAATTACGCACTAGAATTTCCTGTCCAATCTCAAACCTCCTTGCTACTTCACTTAGCAACTGGCTGAACTGTGTATTCTGTACTTCCCTCCGGAGGTCTGGTCTCAGGAAGCTTATGGGAGATCGCAGATTCCTGATCATGAACAGCATTACAGGTATTTGATTTGTTGTCGCATGAACAGAATTCCCATACACAAAAAGGAAGTTGTTCACCTTGTGCTGTAGAGAAATGTCCTCCTTGTCCACTGCTTTAATGGACTTCCTGAAGGTTTGGATAAACTGTTCAGTTAACCAATTCATTGCTGGGTGGTGAGGAGCTGACTTGAAATATCTGATGTCATTTTTGCTGACGAACAGTTGGAATTCTTCTGACATGTATTGTGGTCCGTTGCAACTCACAATTTGTTCAGGTAAGCCATTTTTGGTGAAAGTAGTCTTCAGGGCATAGACAGTTTTTGCTGAGGTGGTCGACTTCATCGGTATGACCTCCGGCCACTTCAAATGAGCATCTCCACCAATCAGAAACATGGAATCCATGAATAGCCCACCAACGTCAATATGTACTCTTTGCCATGGTGACAACAGCCACTCCCATGGGTGTAAAGGTGCCTGTGGGTGTACATTTTGAACTTTTTTTGCATTCCAAGCAGCTTTTGTGCAAGTTTTCAATCTGTTCATCTATTTCTGGCCACCACACATTGCTCTGGGTGAGACTCTTGACTGTACCCAGGTGTCCTTCATGCAGATTTCTCTAACATTCTAGTGCACAATTTAGAGGGAACCACAACATAAGATCCACCTGGCAGCATTCTTTGACATACCAACAGTTGTTCTTGTCTCGCAGACAAGTCTGGAAACATAGGGATACCATGAGCTGGTTACCCTTGCATCGGGATTTCATAGACATTTGCCAATGTCGAGTCATTCCTCGTTTCCCTTTGTATTTCAGAATTTGTTACCGGCAACTGGTCCGCTAATACAGTGTGGAATGCTTCTGCTGGGCCACAATATGAAGACATTTCTTCTCCAGTTGCCAGTAGTGAAAGACGTGACAAGCCATCAGCATTACAGTGTTGTTTGGCACCCATGAACTCTATGTCATAAGAGTGGGCTCCTAGGAATAGTGCCCAACGTTGTAACTGGGTGGCAGTCATCACTGGAATTCCCTTCCTGGGATTCAAAATGGACACAAGGGGCCGGTGATCTGTCATTAGTGTAAACTTTTGTCCATAGAGGTAGAGATGCAGCTTTTTTATTCCCCATACTAGACTAAAGGCCTCTCAGTCAATTTGTGTGTAGTTGCATTCTGCACTCATTAGTGACCTTGAAGCAAATGCAATCGGGCACTCAGATCCATCTTTCATAATGTGAGACAAAACACTTCAATGCCATAAGGGGGGTGCATTGCATGCCAGTCTGATGGGCAGGGATGGGTCATAATGGATGAGCAGTTCATCGGATGTTATTAGTCTCTTAATTTCCTTGAATGTTTTTTCATATCTTTCTGACCATTCCCACTTTGCTCTTGTCTGAAACAGTGCATTCAATAGATGCAGCACGGTAGCCATGTTTGGGAGAAATGGTGCTAGTAGTATACAAGATCCAAGTATGACTTGAATTGTGACAAGTTTTCCGGATTGGGTGCCTGTAGTACTGCTTCAGTCTTCTCTTGTGACGTATGTAAGCCATGCTTGTCAATGACATGTCCAAAATATGAGATTTATTTGCATGCAGATCATACACACTTAGCCTTAGAGAGAGAGAGAAAGAGAGAGAGTGTGTGATGGAGAGAGAGAGAGAGAGATGGAGAGATGGAGGGAAGGAGGGAGAGAGAGAGGGAGAGAGAAAGAAAAAACAAGTGCTAAAATTACCCTTTCCAAGTTCTTCCTGCTTTTTACTTCTTTGATGAATGATTGAGGGATGAGGGAAAACTGGCATCAGAGGAGGATTAGGTATGCAAATACCTATCTCAATGATAGAGACTATAACTTCAGAAATGACCCTCCCAATAATATCTTAGAGGAAAGATGGCTTCTTTAGGCTTTTGTTAAAGTCTGATCTTTCATGCCAAAGTGAAATGAGTGGGTGCAGCTTGTGGTAGAATTGTCAGGTTATGACAATTTTAAAGATGAAACCACTGACCTGAATATCTACTGTCAAATTGCTGAACTTCTCAGGCTCATATAACTATGTTGCTGACCTGGCTTTAATTTAAATTGAGATAACTTGTTCTGAATTTGAACACTAAAGGACAATTTATTTTCTTTTTTTATCGTATTAAATTAGTTTATAATTTTAGACTACTCAATATTCAAAATCAGAGGGAAAAATACATCATAATTATTCATGTTATCCATTGATATCATTCTTGTGAATCATCATTGCATTCTTCCAAAATCAATATAGAGTATTCTTCCAGAGGTGTAACAGACACACTGAAATTAGTTATCTAAATGAGATCCCACCAGTGAAACCTTTTCCTTATTATTGTTATTTATTATCTATTCAACATGTCTGCTTTTGCATGTTGGCTGTCAGTCAGTCTTTGTTATGTATGGTTTTTCAAAAACTCTATTTTCCTGTAAATGCCTGCAGAAAATGAATCTCAAGCTTGTATATGGTGACATATACATACTTCGATAATAAATTTATTTTGAATTATGAACTTTTTTCTTTGTGTTCTCTTTGACAGCGTTTTATAAGACTTTGATTACTTCATGCACGCCTGTATTAGTTTTACAAAGATGACCAATCCTTTGGAGCTTCTACTTCCTTGACATTAGAAAAATATATTTAGTTTGCCTTGTTTTATCCAAAGTAATTGAAAAAGCATTTTAGAACCACTCCTTCAGACCCGCTTATTTTGGTTTTGGCAACAAAAGGCCACTATGTTCCCTTCCTTTCCATTAAGCTGCCCGTGCACTTTTAAAATATTTTTGGATCAAGTTTGTATGCAGTCCTGCTTTTGAACACTACTGCAGGAGCTACAAGAAAATTAACATTAATTTCCAGTTAAATATAGTGGTTAGTTTCATGCTGTTACAGCACTAGCATCCCAGCTTTAATTCCACTGCTGTCCATAAAGAGTTTGTGCATTCTCTTCAGGACCACATGGGTTTCCTCCGGGTGTTCCAGCTTCCTCCTACATTCCAAAGACATACAGGTGAGTAGGTTGATTGGTCACATGGATGTACTTGGGCAGCATGGGTTCATTGGTCTGGAAGATCCTGTTATTGTGTTCTGTCCCTAAATAAATAAATGAAATGACATCTTGTTGTTCCGCTTTCTTAGAATTCTGCGAATGCATGTGTACAAAGTAAACCAGTGCTAAAACAACACTCTCCCTAATTACACTAGCAGAGGCTATCATTATCCTGATAGCAGTTTTTCAGCAGACTCTTTGTTGTTTTTATATCTGCTCTTCTTTTTTTCTTCTGCTTCTAAAGAGTAGGACTGATCCTGGGGCAGAAGAGCAGGATGAGTTGTCTCAACGACTATCGCCCAGTAGCACTCACTCCTAATGAGCTGAAGTACTAACAGAGGTTGATCATGGCTAGAATTAACTCCGGTCTGACACACTCCAATTTGCCTACCATCATAACATGCAGCCTCATTGACTCTTCACTCGGCCTCGAACTAAATGGATAACACTGATACCTACATACATCATTTATTGACAACACGTCGGCCTTCAGTACTATCATTCCCTCAGTACTAAACAATAAGCTTCAGAACCTGGGCCTCTGTAGCTCTCTCTGCAACTGGAAGCTCAACTTCCTCACCGACTGACCACAGTCAGAGTGAATCAGTAATAACATCTCCCCCTGGCTGATAACACGCATCGATGCACCTCAGGGATGAGTGCTTAGCACATTGCTCTACTTTATCAACACTGATGACTGTGTGGTGAGGTGATCTATAAATTTGCCGATGTTGCAGAATATGCAGAATATCAAATAGCAATGAGGAGATGAGATAAATCAGCTGGTTGAGTGGGGTCGCAACAACAACCTTGCACTTAACACATTGGTTGTGGACTTCAGGAAAGGCAAGTCCTGAAAATGCACAGGAGTCCTCATTGAGGAGTCAGCAATGGAAAGGTTGAATAGCTTGGAGTTCCTGGGCATCAACATATCAAAGGATCTATCCTGGGGCCAATATATATATTGATGCGAGCATCAAGAAGACATGCTAGCAGTTATACTTCATTAGGGGTTTAAGGAGATTTGGTATGACACCAAAGACTCTAGGAGTATTTTGACTGGTTACATCACTACCTGGTAAGGAGACTCCAATGGACAGGATCAAAAGAGGCTGCGGGGGGTTGTAGACTTAGACATTTCCATCATGGGCAGAGCCTCCCTACCATCAAGGCCACCTTCAAAATGTGGTGCTACAGGTAACGGCATCCATCATTGAGAGCCCTCACCATGCAAGACATTCCCTCTTCTCATTACTACAGAGAGAAGATACAGGTGCCTGCAGATGCACATTCCATTTTTCGGAACAGATTCTTCCCTTTTGCTGTCAGATTTCTGAATAGTCCATGAACCCATAAACACAACATAACAGTCCTCCTTTGCACTATTTATTTATTTTTACATTGTAATTTACCGTGATTTTGTAGGTGTTTCGCTATGCCACTGCCACAAAACAACAAATTCCATGACATATGTCAGTGATAATAAAACTGATTTGTAATCTGGTACTTACGTCTACAAGAATACAAGGGATGGGAGCTACAGCAAGCTGCAGTAGTCATCCCCTTTAAGACATTCAGTAAGATTAATGCTGACCTACTGTTAGTCTCAACATTACCCACCTGCTCTGTCCCCCCATCACCTGTTTTAATATCTGTCAATCTCTAACTTGTGTATACTCAATAATTCCATGACTACAGCTGTCTGTGATAAAGAAGGCATCTGAAAAAAGAAGTTCATTCCTATCTCTACCTTAAATGAGTGACTCCTTATATCTAAATTATTTTCTCTTGGCGCTTGACTTGCAGGAAGCTTCCTCCTAGTATTTACCCTCTTAAGTTTTGTTTTTTTTTAAATAACAACTTTCATTCTTCAATGCTGCAAAGATCGTAGGTCCAACCTGCTCAGCTGTTGAACATGCATCAAGTCTATTGTCCCAGTAATCGCTTTAGAGAAGCTCTTCTTCTCTGCCATCACTACAGGCACTATTTTATTTTACAATGGAGACCAAAATTCTATGACTACTCCAGATACAAGCCAAGCTTTATATAAGTTTACTTTCTTTTACACTCCATGATGCTTAATGGACACAATCTGTAACTTTATGTTTAAATTTACAGAACAGAACTAGATACAACACCAAAGAGAATCAGTTCACATCAGCCAATGCACCAGAATGTAATTCTCAAAAGCAATATCAATCGCAGAAGGGCAGGAAGCGATGGCTTGGAGGACTGACTACCAGGAAGCACACCAGAGACATGCTTAGAAAGATAGGAAATAGATCATCTAGAAAAAGTCAGGTCTTAATCATAAATGAAATGGATGCAATATGGCAAGATGGTTAATGAACTTATGCTCAATGATATCAAAACCAATGGGTCATATGTAAACTTCAGAAGACGTATTGTGTGATGTTCTCTGTGAAGTACTTCCATAACTGTGATTTTTGTTTTTTTATTTATCTTCCAAAGATGTACTTTATATATGTTTTAGAAGAAAGAGTGCATTGGTAGCCCAAGTACTTTAGCCTAACAGTCATTTGAATTATTGTTTTCAGACTTAGCCTCTAACATTTAGATAAATCAAACAACAGGCAAGTACTTTGAATGTTTTTCTTCAAAATCTGAGTCACTTCCAAGAATTAAGAAATATTTCCAACAGCTTTTCTTCATTTTACAGAGTGAGAAGTAGATGAATATTGCCTAGAAATTTAGAGTTACATAATTGAAAGTGAATGCGTTTCAGAACACAATGTAATGACAACCATTTCTGGATCATTTCACATTTGACATGAAGTTGAACAGTGCACTTCCTGGTATGAGTCATGCAAGACACTGAAACCTTCAGACTCCCCAAGCTCCAGTGTATCATTTACCTGCACATTCCACTCTAAAAGGCATCTAACACTTCCTTAATCCATGGACCTCAACAAGTTGTAGTCCAATAACTTCTGTCACACATTTCAGACAGTGTGTGATACAAATCCGTGCAGCATTTTATCAACATTCAAAGACTGACCCAAGAAAACGCGATTACTAAGTTAATACGATTTATTAGCACCCTGGGAATCTGTCGCTGTAACCGGTACACTAAAGTGAGAGCTACAACTTCCATGATTAAAGCACTGAATGATTCTAAAAACAGATCAAAACTAATGGCTCCAGTAACCTAGGAGACGGTTAATGCACCTTTCAGCTTCATCAGTGTTACTCCACTTCTGCATTATCTCTTCTTGAGTAAGACGTCTGAGCTCGTCGAAGAGCTTAATGAACACTGAATAACACAAAGTAAGTGCATTTATTCCTCTTGACCATTGTCCAGATATTGTGTTTAAAAGTCAGCCACATCTTCAGAAATGTATACAACAGGACTGAATGTCATCTTACATCTGGAGTATCTGAACGTTGTTCCATTAATATTAGCTAAAGCAGAGCCTCAGCTGGCTTAGTCATTGGAGGTGCCACCGAGCCCCTCTTGTCATACTGGATACTCTGTTAATCTAGTGTATGAAAGTAGAAACTTCCAGCAACATCTGCTTTCTGAAATCTAATTTAGGCATTTTTGCTCTACTACAGCTGTATTTTTTATATAAACTCTTGCTGAGCAATCATGTTCTCCACCCTGGGGCAGTGGTGCAGTGACCAAACTACTGGTTAACAATCAGGAGACTTGATCCAGAAACAAATGCCACCGCAGTAGAAGGGGATTTTAAATTTAGGTAACTGAATAATCTGGCATTTAAATCTACAGTCGTAAATGATAATGGAGAAACTAATGGATTATTTAAAAAATCTATCCATCGCACTAATGTCTTCCAGCCAATGAAGTCTGCCATCCTTATCTGCTTTGGCTGATGCATGACTCTTAACCAACTTCTGAAATGACCCAGTAAGCCATACAGTCGTATCAAGCAGTTTTATGTTTACACAAAAACCTTAAGTGTGGATAATAGATTCAACCCAGAAAGGCTTGCACTGTCCAACTCACAAACACATGAGGATTGGTGTCAAATTTGGAACATGTTTTCCACAGGCTGATCATACAACAGTGTAAGATGAACAACAGGAATTCTGCAGGTGCTGGAAATTTCAAGCAACACACATCAAAGTTGCTGGTGAACGCAGCAGGCCTGCTGCGTTCACCAGCAACTTTGATGTGTGTTACAGTGTAAGATGATCTCAATTTCAGAATAATAAAGTTTCTTTGAAGTTTCAGCCACACTGAAAGCTGGCAGCACAAAAGTAAGTTCAAGTTTAAGTTTATTGTTATTCAACTGTACACATGTAGACTGCCAAAGGAAGCAACGTTCCTCTGGACCATGGTGCAAAACACAATACATATAACTCTATATCGTACTGCCTAAGCTCACTTATCTAGACAACTGGGATGCAACATCCATTGCTGACCCTGACTGACAAAGGCCTCAATCACTATGCGTGCATCTGCTATGAGACTATCTGTAGATGTGACCACAACTAAGGATTTTCTGTGTACACCCCAAAATAAAGCCTATCATTTGAAGACAGTAAAACAAACCGTACACATGGATTTGTGGTCAAGTGAATACAGAGGTAAGCAGCCACTACATTTTTCCGGAGAAATAACCCCTTTTTTAAATAGAATTTGTTTTCATTTTTAATGTAACTTCTGTATTCTCAGCTCTTTAAATAGACATTGTTTCCTGAGCAAAATTGAGTCATGAGGCCTGCTCTGCTTCCAACTGACTGGTTATCATGCCTGCTACTTGTATTCACTGAGGATGCGGTCAATCACTAACACAAAATGGTAGTGCTTAATTGTCATAGGGAAGGTGGTGAGCTGTGTTCTTGTCCCATTTCAGTGCTTGCAGTATAGGTACGCACTCAGGCTACAGGATAGGAATTTCCAGAGCTTTGGCTCAGTGTGAAGGGAGGCAAGATTATATAAACAAACCAGGATCGTGTGCTACTTGCGGTTTGTGTTATCACCACATGATTGCAGCCCCTGTCCTTCATGGTAGATCTTTAAAGTTTTTTAGGTGCTGCCATGTACTAAGTCACTACCATGTCTGTCAACAAGTCACACTGCAGGCACATAGTACTGTGCATATACAGCATGAAAGTTCACGCAGTTGAACAAGGAGCAACTCAATTGAACTACATTGCCATTTCTTCAAGACAGTCAGTCCTTTATCCGATTATCTGTGATTATTGGATTAAGTAGTTTGCAGCTGCATTAATGCAAGTTGAATATAGATAATTGATATCCCTGGCAATTGTCATGAAATTTGTTGTTTTGCAGCAGCAGTACATTGCCATACATAATAAATAAAATTATAAATGACAGTAGGTGTGTGTGTGGCCTCCGTTGGTCGTATCGACTATGGGTACTGCACCTCTGGTAGTCTTTCCAGGGCGCAAGCCAGGGCAGAGTTGATATGGAGATCCAACCGTTGCCCATGCAGTGGGACCCCCCTCTCCGTGCTGATGATGGGTCCAAAGTAACAATGAAAGTCGATACAGTTTGATGTCGGTAGTATTGCAGGAGTTGCCGTGCCGGTGCTTGGTACAGCAGTCAGCCGACTCCAGATTTTTCCTTGGGGTTTACCCCAAATCCTTTCCCATGAGTGGGTATAGCTGTAAGGCAGCAGAGGTTTGAAATCGGAGTTTTCCCTCTCCTAAATGAGATACCATCCATGGGTAACAAGCCCCATCTGCCCGGAGCAACTGGTTTTAAGGCACCAGTGGCCCACCTTTGCCCCTTCTCCTGTCAGTGAGAACAGCTCTACCGGGCATAAGAACTATGCCACACGTGAAGGCCAGGAATTGGACTTGGTTGTCAGAGGCTGTTTGAGACGCACGCCATGAAGAACATTTGTTTAGCAGTGGGAGCTCGTCCCTACTACCACCCTTCGGCTATGACTAACATTGGAGCCTGACAGTAGGTATATAAAAATTAAAACGAGTAGTGTAGAAAGAGAGGAAAAATAAAATAATGAGATAGTGCTCATCGGTGCATTGTCCATTTTCAGAAATCCACTGGCAGGTATTGGGGGTTGTGGGAGAAGCTGTTCCTGAAATGTTGAGTTCGTACCTTCAGCGATAAGAAGAGGGCAAGCTCTGGGTGATGGAGGTCCTTAGCAATAGATGCCGCCTTTCTGAGGCAAGGTGTCCTCGATGCACGGGAGGCTAGTGCCCGCGATGGAGCTGGGTGAGTTTACCACATTCCAATTTTCCGATCCTGTGTTATGGCCTCTCCATACCAGATGGTGATGCAACAGGTTAGAATGCTCTCCACGGCACATTTGTAGAAATTTGCAAGAGCCTTTGGTGACATACCAAGTCTCCTGAGACTCTGAATGAAATACGGCCACTGTTGTTTTTTTTGAAAACGCAAACACGAGGAATTCTGCAGATGCTGGAAATTCAAGCAACACATATCAAAGTCGCTAGTGAACGCAGCAGGCCAGGCAGCATCTCTAGGAGGAGGTACAGTCGACGTTTCAGGCTGAGGCCCTTCGTCAGGACTAACAAAGGGTCTCGGCCTGAAACGTCGACTGTACCTCCTCCTAGAGGTGCTGCCTGGCCTGTTGTGTTCACCAGCAACTTTGATGTGTGTTGCAGCCACTGTTGTGCCTTCTTTGTGACCACATCGATATGCTTGGCCCAGGATAGATCATCAGAGACGTTGAAACCCAGGAACTTAAAACATTTTACTGATGTTGATTGCTCGGTTGTTGTTGTGGTACCACTCACCCAGCTGATCTATATTGCTCCTGTATTTCTCCTTGACACCACCTGCCAAAAATAGTTGTGTCGTTGACAAATTTATAGATGGCATTGGAGCTGTACCTAGTCACACAGTCATGGGTATAGGGAGTCAGTGGGCCAGTCATAGAGTCATAGTAAAGTAGACCACAAAAACAGGCCTTTCAGCCTATCTAGTCTATGCCTACTCCCAACAACCTGCACTGGGACCAAAGCCCTCCATACCCTGACAATCAAAGTACCTTTCCAAACTTCTCTTAAACATTGAACTTGAGCTTGAATGCATCACTGGTGCTGGCAGCTCATTCCCACGTTCTCACAACTCTCTGAACGAAGAACTTTCCCCTCAAGTTCCCCTTAAACTTCTCACCTTTCACCCTTAACCCATGACCTCTAGTTGCAGTCCTACCCAATCTCAGTGGAAATAGCTTGCTTGCATTTCCCCTATCCTATATCCCTCAGAATTTTGTATAACTCTATCAAATCTCCTCTCAATTTTTCACATGCTAAAGAATACATTCATAACTTATTCAATCTTTCCTCATAGGTCCTCCAGACCTGCAATAATCTTATAAAGTTTGTTTTTACTCTTTCCTGCAAGTAGGTGACCAAAACTGCACACAATATTCCAAACATGAGGAAATCTGCAGATGCTGGAAATTCAAGCTACACACACAAAATGCTGATAGAACGCAGCAGGCCAGACAACATCCATAGGAAGAAGCACAGTCGATGTTTCAGGCCAAGACCCTTCGTCAGGACACAATATTCTAAATTAGGCCTTACCAACGTCTTATACAACTTCAATATAACATCCCATCTCCTGTACTCAATACGTTGATTTATAAGGTCAATGAGCCAAAGGCTCTTTTTATGACCCTATCTTCATGCAATGCCACTTTCAATGAATTATGGACCTGTATTCCCAGATCCCTTTGATGTACCACATTCCTCAGTGCCCTACTGTTCACTGTGCAAAATCTTCTCTGGTTGATCCTACCAAAGTGCACAACTTTGCACTTGTCTGCATTTCATCTGCCATTTTTCAGCCTATTTTTCCAGCTGATGGAGATTCCCTTGCAAGGCATGATAGCCTTCCTCATTGTCCACTACACCTGCAATCTTGATGTCATTCACAAATTTGCTGATCCAGATTATCACATTATCAACCAGATCATTGATTTAGATGACAAACAACAAAGGACTCAGCACTGATCCCTGTGGCACAACACTAGTTGCAGGCCTCCAGTCAGAGGGGCAACCCCCTACTACCACTCTCTGGATCCTCCCACAAAGTCACTGTCTAATCTAATTTACTACCTCATCCTGCTGAATGCTGAGTGAATAAACCTTCTTTGCCAGTCTCCCATGTGGGATCTTGTCAAATGCCTGACTGAGATCCATGTAGACAACATCCACTGTCTTAACTTCATCCACCTTCCTGGTAAATCCCTCAAAAAATCTCTATAAGATTAGTTAAGCATGTCCTACTACTCACAAAGCTATGCTGACTGTCCTCAATCAGCCCCAGTCTATCCAAGTACTTATATATCCAGTACCTTAGATTATCTTCCAATAACTTTCCCAAAACTGATGTCAAACTTACCGGCCTATAATTTCCCAGTTTATGTTTAGAGAACTATTTTAAACAGGAGAACAACACTGGATATCCTCCAATCCTCATGTACCTCCCCTGTCACTAAAGATGATTTAAATATCTCTGCTAGGGCCCAGCAGTTTCTGCACTTGCCTCCTGTAGGGTCTGGGGAAACACCTTGTCAAGCCCTGGGGATTTATACATTCTATTTTGCCTTAGGGTAGTGAATAATTTCTCCTCTGTAATGTGTACAGGGTCCATGAAGTTGATTCCACTTTGCCTCACTTCTATAGACTCAGTGTCTGTCTCCTGAGTAAATACAAATGCAAAGAATTCATTTCAACTGTCCCCCTTCTGTTTTGGCTCCACACATGGATTAACATTCTGATCTTCCAGAGGACCAATGTTGTCCCTTACAGTCCTTTCCCTCTTAACATATCTGTAGAACCCCTTAGGATTCTCCTTCCCTTGTCTGCTAGAGCAACTTCATGCCTTATTTTTGCCATCCTGATTTCTTTCTTAAGTGTTTTCTTGCATTTCTTATAGTTCACAAAAACGTCATTTGTTCCTACCTGCCTACCTGCTCATCCCTCTGCAGTTGGACCTTGGACTTTCTGACTAACAGACCCCAATCTGTTAAGTTAGACAACCTCTCCTCCTCCATTCTCACCCTGAATACTGGCGTGCCTCAAAGCTGTGTGCTGAGCCCTCTTCTGTACTCCCTTTTCACCTCTGACTGTGTTCCTGTACGTGGTTCTAACTCCATAATTAAGTTCACAGACAACACCGCGGTGGTTGGCCTGATCAGAGGGGATGATAAGTCGGCCTACAGGGATGAGGTCCAGCACCTGGCCACGTGGTATACCAATAACAACTTGGCCCTTAACACCCAGAAGACCAAGGAGATCATTGTGGACTTCAGGCATGCTAGGAGCCACACTCATGTCCCCATCTACATCAACAGAGCTGTAGTGGAGCGTGTATCAAGCTTCAAATTGCTTGGTGTCCACATTTCCGAGGATCTCACCTGTTCCCTGAACTCCCCCATCCTGATCAAAAAGGCGCAACAGCGCCTATATTTCCTGCAGAGCATGAAGAAAGCTCACCTCTGTCCCAGGATATTGACGGACCTTTACCGCTGTACCATTGAGAGCATACTCACCAACTACATCTCAGTGTGGTATGGCAATTGTCCCATATCGGACCGCAAAGTACTCCAGCGGGTGGTGAAAACTGCCCAGCGGATTATCGGCACCCAGTTGCCCACCATTGAGAACATCTACCATAAACGCTGCCTGGGCAGGGTGAAAAGCATTATCAAGCATGCATCTCACCCTAACCATGGACTTCTTACTCTCCTCCCATCCAGTAGGCACTACAGGAGCCTCCGCTCCCGCACCAGCAGGCTCAGGAAGAGGTTATTCCCTGAGGCTGTGACCTGCTGAACCTCACATCACAGCCCTAAGCAGTATTGCATCCATATTGGACTGTCTCAGGACTTTTATATTTGTATGTTTTAACACTTACTTTTTATTCGCAGTTATTTTGTAAATATTACTATTCTTTTACACTTCTGGTCAGATGCTAATTGCATTTCATTGGCTTTGTATCTGTACTCAGCACAATGACAATAAAGTTGAACCTAATCGAATCTATTACCTGCTATCCATCTCCTTTTTTTCTCTTCACCATGGCTTCAAGATCCCTTGAGAACTAAGGTTCCGTACACTTGTTATCTTTTCCTTTTATTCTGACAGGCACACACAAGCTTTGTTTTCTCAAAATTTCATTTCTGAAGGCCTCCCACTTGCCAAGTACACCTTTGTCTAAAACAGCCTGTCATGATCCACATATGCCAGATCATTTCTGATTCCATCAAAATTGGCCTTTCTCCAATTTAGAATCTCAACCCCAAGATCAGACTTAACTTTTTGCATATTTACTTTAAAGCTAATGGTTTTGTGGTCACTGAATGCAGCATGTTCCCCTACACAAGCTCCTGTCACCTGCCCTGTCTTATTTAGTCATAGTCATAGTCATACTTTATTGATCCCGGGGGAAATTGGTTTTTGTTACAGTTGCACCATAAATAATTAAATAGTAATAAAACCATAAATAGCTAAATAGTAATATGTAAATTATGTCAGGAAATAAGTCCAGGACCAGCCTATTGGCTCAGGGTGTCTGACCCTCCAAGGGAGGAGTTGTAAAGTTTAATGGCCAACGCAAGGAATGACACTCTATGTTGCATCTCGGTGGAATGAGTCTCTGGCTTAATGTACTCCTGTGCCCAACCAGTACATTATGTAGTGGATGGGAAACATTGTCCAAGATGGTATGCAACTTGGACAGCATCCTCTTTTCAGACACCACCGTCAGACAGTCCAGTTCCATCCCCACAACATCACTGGCCTTACGAATGAGTTTGTTGATTCTGTTGGTGTCTGCTACCCTCAGCGTGATGCCCCAGCACACAACAGCAAACATGATCGCACTGGCCACCACAGACTCGTAGAACATCCTCAGCATCGTCCGACAGATGTCATAGGACCTCAGTCTCCTCAGGAAGTAGAGACGGCTCTGACCCTTCTTGTAGACAGCCTCAGTGTTCTTTGACCAGTCCAGTTTATTGTCAATTCATATCCCCAGGTATTTGTAATCCTCCATCATGTCCACACTGACCCCCTGGATGGAAACAGGGGTCGCCGGTACCTTAGCTCTTCTCAGATCTACCACCAGCTCCTTAGTCTTTTTTACATTAAGCTGCAGATAATTCTGCTCACACTATGTGACAAAGTTTCCTACCGTAGCCCTGTACTCAGCCTCATCTCCCTTGCTGATGCATCCAACTATGGCAGAGTCATCAGAAAACTTCTGAAGATGACAAGACTCTGTGCAGTGGTTGAAGTCCGAGGTGTAAATGGAGAAGAGAAAGGGAGACAAGACAGTCCCCTGTGGAGCCCCAGTGCTGCTGATCACTCTGTCAGACACACAGTGTTGCAAGCACACGTACTGTGGTCTGCCAGTCTGCCTCAGGCTCAGGTTGAAGACATCCTAATAGTAGATCCAGTATCACATGCTCTCTTATTAGGACAGCTGTGTACTGATGAAGGAAACTTTCTTGAACACCATTGATAAACACTATTTCATCTAGTCCTTTTACAATATGAGTTTCTCAGTCAATATGTGGAAAGTTAGAATGCCCTACTATAACAATTTTGCAACTATCTGCGATTTGTTCCTTTAAATCCCTCGGACCGTTGGGTGCTCTGTAATATTGCCCCATTAATGTGATCATACCTTTCTTGTTTCTCATTTCTACTCATTACATCTCACTAGTCAAGTTCTCCCGTCTGTCCTGACGGAGCATGCCATGGCATTTTCCTTGACTAGTAGAGTAACAGGGACATCGAGGAGCAGATAGGGAGACAGTTTCTGGAAAGATGTAATGATAACAGGGTCATGGTGGTAGGAGATTTTAATTTCCAAAGTATTGTTTGGCATCTTCTTAGAGCAAGGGGTTTAGATGGAATGGAGTTTGTTAGATGTGTTCTGGAAGGTTTTCTGACACAATATGTAGATAAGTCTACAAGAGGAGAGGCTGTACTTGATCTGGTATTGGGAGATGAACTTGGTCAAGTGTCAGGTTTCTCAGTGGGAGAGCATTTTGGAGAGTGATCATAATTCTATTTCCTTTACCATAGCATAGGAGAGGGAAAGGAACAGACAAGATAGTAAAGTGCTTAATTGGTGTAAGGGAAAATATGAAGCTATCAGGCAGGAACTT
Organism: Mobula hypostoma; assembly: GCF_963921235.1. Lineage (NCBI taxonomy): Eukaryota > Metazoa > Chordata > Chondrichthyes > Myliobatiformes > Myliobatidae > Mobula > Mobula hypostoma. Next base: position 61,811,832 of record NC_086103.1, on the reverse strand, counting down.
GGAAGTATAAATTGGGAACAGATGTTCTCAGGGAAATGTATGGAAGAAATGTGGCAAATATTAAGAGGATACTTGCATGATGTTCTGCATAGGTATGTTCTAATGAGACGGGGAAAGGGAAACTGTGGTGTACAAAGGCTGTTGAAAATTTAGTCAAGAAGAAAAGAAAAGCTTACAAAAGATTCAAAAACCTAGGTAATGATAAAGATCTAGAAAATTATAAGGCGAGCAAGAAGGAGCTTAAGAATGAAATTCAGAGAGCCAGAAGGGGCCATGAGAAGGCTTTGGCAAGCATGATTTAGGAAAACCCCAAGGCATTCTACAAGTATGTGAAAAGCAAGAGGATAAGATGTAAAGGAATAGGACCAATCAAGTGTGACAGTGGAAAAGTGTGTATGGAACCGGAGGAGATAGCAGGGATACTTAATGAATACTTTGCTTCAGTATTCACTATGGAAAAGGACCTTGGCAATTGTAGGGATGACTTACAGTGGACTAAAAAGCTTGGGCATATAGACATTAAGAAAGAGGATGTGCTGGAGTTTTTGGAAAGCATCAAGTTGGATAAGTCACCTAGACCAGACAAGATATACCGCCGGCTACCGTGGTACCCCATGTAAGGCTTATTGAGAAAGTAAAGAGGCATGGGTATCCAAGGGGACATTGCTTTGTGGATCCAGAATTGGCTTGCTCACAAAAGGGAAAGAGTGGTTGTAGATGGGTCATATTCTGCATAGAGGTCTCTGACAATGGTGTGCCTCAGGGATCTGTTCTGGGACCCTTACTCTTTGTGATTTTTATAAATGACCTGGATGAGGAAGTGGAGGGATGGGTTAGTAAATTTCCTGACGACACAAAGGTTGGGGGTGTTGTGGATAGTTTGGAGGTCTGTCAGAGGTTACAGCAGGATATCGATAGGATGCAAAACTGGGCTGAGAAGTGGCAGATGGCGTTCAACCCAGATAAATGTGAAGTGGTTCATTTTGGTAGGTCAAATATGATGGCAGAATACAGTATTAATGGAAAGACTCTTAGCAGTGTGGAGGATCAGAGGGATCTTGGGGTCCAAGTCCAGAGGACACTCAAAGGTGCTGTGCAGGTTGACTGTGTGGTTAAGAAGGCATAAGGTGCATTGGCCTTCATCAACCGTGGGATTGAGTTCAAGAGCCGAGAGGTAATGTTATAGCTTTATAGGACTCTGGTCTGACCTCACTTGGAATACTGTGCTCATTTCTGGTCAACTCACTACAGAAAGTATGTGGAAATTGTAGAAAGGGTGCAGAGGAGATTTACAAGGATGTTGCCTGGATTGCAGGACATGCCCTATGAGAATAGGTGTAGTGAACTTGACCATTTCTCCTTGGAGTGACGGAGGATGAGAGGTGACCTGATAGAGGTATATAAGATGATGAGAGGCATTGATTGTGTAGATAGTCAGAGGCTTTTACCCAGGGCTGAAGTGGCTAGCATGAGAGGGCACAGTTTTAAGGTGCTTGGAAGTAGGTACAGAGGAGATGTCATGGCAAGTTTTTTACGCAGATGGTGGTGAGTGTGTGGAATGAACTGCCTGTGAAGGTGGTGGAGACGGATATGACAGGATGTTTTAAAAGACACCTGGATAGGTACACGGAGCTTAGAAAAATAGAGGGCTATGGGTAACTCCAGTTAATTTCTAAAGTAAGTACATGTTCAGCATCGTGGGCTGAAGAGCCTCTATTATGCTGCGGACTTTCTATGTTTCTACATTTCTAAGTTAGTAATGCCAACCCTCCTCTTTTAATCCCTCCTGCTCTGTCACGTCTAAAGCAACGGAACTCCAGAATATTGAGCTACCGGTCTTGCCCCACCTGCAACTAAGTCTCACTAATGGCTACAACGTCATAGTTCCAGGTGTTGAGCCATGCCCTGAACTCAACCTGCTTTCCTACGATACTTCTTGCATTGAAATGCATGAAGCTCATGGCACTACACGCACTGTGCTCAATCTTTTGATTCATGAATCTGTCTGACGTCTTACTAACATCTATCTCCACAACCTCTCCAGTAACTGTTCTGGTTTAAACCCCACCATACAGTCTAAACAATTTTTCCTGCTAGGATATTAATCCCCCTCCAGTTCAGATGCAAACCATCCCTTCTGTACAGGTCCCACCTTTCCTCGTAGAGAGCCCAATGATATAAAAATCTTATGCCCTCCCTCCTATATATAGTATAATCTGCCTAGTTCTGGTCTCACTAGCACATGGCATGCATAGCAATGTTGAGATCAGAAAAATGGAGGTCCTGCCGTTTAACTTAGCACCTAAATCCCTGAATGCCCCATGCAGAACCTCATCATTTCATTGGTACATACACGTACCATGACCTTTGGCTGTTCACTCTCCCACTTAAGAATGCTGAGGACTCAGTCTGAGATATTCCGACCCTGGCACCTGGGAGGCCACATTCCATCTGGGAATCTTGCTCTCACCCATTGAACCTCCTGCCTGTTCCCCTAACACCACAACGTGCCTCCTCATTCCCCTCCCCCTCCTTCTGAATCACAAAGGTAGTCTCAGTGCTAGAGACCAGATCACTGTGACTTTCCGATGTTAGGTCATCCCACCGACAATATCCAAAGTGATATACCTGTTGTTGAGGGGGATGGCCAGTGGTATACCCTGTACTGCCTACTTAACCCCTTTCCCCTTCCAGACTGTCACCCAGTGTCCTGTGTCCTGCACCTTGGGTGTAACTACTTCTCTATATGTTCTATCCATCACCACTTGAGCCTCCCAAATGATCCGGAGTACATCCAGTTCCAGCTCCAACTTCTTAACATGGATTGTTAGAAGCTGCAGCTGGATGCACCACTTGCAGTTGAAATTGTCAGCAACACTGGAGGTCTCCCTGCCTTCCCACATCCTAAAAGAGGAACATTCCAGTCTCCAGCCTGGCATCTCCACTGCCCTGTGTCCATGGTGCAGAAGGGAAAAGGGAGAAGAAGGGAACAGTAGTGATAGGGGACTCAATAGTCAGAGATGGAGGCAGAGATTCTGTGGATGTGAATGGGACACCCAGATGGTATGTTGGCTCCCAGGTGCCAGGGTCAAGGACATCTCAGATCATGTCCACAGCATTTTGAAGGGGGAGGGAGAGCAGCCAGATATCTTGGTATATATTGGTACTAATGACATGAAAAGGAAAAGCAAGTTGGTCCTGAAGAGAGAAGTTAGAGAGCAAGGCAGAAAGCTGAGAAGTAGGACATCGAGGGCAGTAATTTCTGCTTGCTACCTGTGCTGTGCGCCACTGAGAGTAGAAACAGGATGAATTGGCTGAGAAGATGGTACAGGAGGCACGACTTCAAGTTCTTGGACCTTGGATCTCTTCGGGGGGGGGAGGTATGACATGTACAAAAGTGATGGGTTGCATCTGAACCCTAGGGGGTCCAATATTATTGAGGGCAGGTTTGTTAGAGCTGACGGGGAGGATTTAAACTAATTTAGCAGGGGTATTGGAACCAGAGAGAAGGGACTCAGGATAGAATGGATAATAAAAAAGCAAACTTAGTGCCATCAAACTCTCAGGAAGGGCAAACAGCGGGGTAAATATCAGTGCATTAGGGATGCAGCATCAACAAGGGTAGCAAATGGAGTATAAGAAATAAGGTGGATGATTTTGTTGCACTATTACAAATTGTCAAGTATGATGCTGTGGACATCACTGAGTCGTGGCTGAAGGGTGGTTGTAGTTGTGAACTGAATGGCCAAGTTTACACATTGTATCAGAGAGATAGGAAGGTAGGCAGGGGGTTGGCATGACTCTGCTGGTAAAGAATGGCATCAAATCAGCTGGAAGATGTGACATAGGATCAGAAGATGTTGAATCCTTGTGGGTTGAGTTAAGATACTTCAAGGGTAAAAGGACCCTGATGGCAGTAATATACAGGCCTCCCAACAGTAGCTGGGATGTGGACCACAGATTACAATGGGAAACAGAAAAGGTATGTCCAAAGGGCAATATTATGATAGTCATGGGAGATAGTAACATGCAGTTCAATTGGGAAGATCAGGTTGGTAATGGATCTCAAGAGAGTGAGTTTGCTGAATGCCTACAAGATGCCAATTTAGAGCAGTTTGTTGTTGAACCTACTGGGGAATCAGCTATACTGGATTTGGTGATACGTAATGAACCGGAGGTGATTAGGGAGCTGAAGGTAAAAGAACCACTTGGAGACAGTGATCACAATATGATTGAGTACAACTTGAAATTTGATAGGGAGAAAGTAAAGTCTGATGCAGCAGTATTTCAGTGCAGCAAAGGAAATTACAGTGGTATAAGAGAGGAGTTGGCCAAAGTAAATTGGAAGGATATGCTGGCAGGGATGACAGCAGAGCAGCAATGGCATGAGTTTCTGGGAAAAATGACGAAGGTACAGAATAAATATATTCCAAAAACAAAGAAATATTCAAATGGCAAAATAGTACAACCGTGGCTGACAAGGGAAGTCAAAGCTAATGTAAAAACGAAAGAGAATAGTCAACCCTAAATGCTAATTGTATGCTTATCAGAGCTTCAAATAAACTGCCTTGGGCTTCCGCTGCCTTTTTCTTCTTACTCAGTGGACCAGAGAGAAATCCCCTCCTCTCAAACTTCTGATATTCGGATTGGTTGGTGGTTAGAGCTCAAGTAAGCTGCCACAATCTGACATTGCTTTTTTCTACTCAGTCAGTACACCTGAGTGATATCCACTCCTCTCAAACTTCTGATGTTCTGAGGAGATGTTCTTTCCAATCCACACAATCCAGTGAGGAAATCTATGATCCAGAGGGATGTACAGAGGCCCGGTTGATTGGAGCTGAGGGTATGAGTGTGTTGAATGCTGAGGCAGTAAACAATTAACAGCAATGTAGCTATTACTATTGCCTTGTAGATGGTGAAAAGGCTTTGCAGGGTCATAAGCTGAAACCCTTGCTCCATGTTTTCCACCCACAATTGTGCTTCTGCAGACATTGTTGATAATTACTTGGCCATTGCTTTTCTAATCAATAGTCTGGGTTCAGACATGTATTTGGGGTCAAAGGCAGATACTTTGATGTGTTAGAAATAATTAGTTATTGTATTTCAATGGTATGTGTGTGACTTGCCACATACTAGTTCTGTTTTTTTCTTGCTGCAAGAAAAAAACAGAATTACCTCATTTCCCGTGCAAGGTTGATACTGTTTTTGTTTGTTATCTGCAATGAGGAGGTGATTAACCATGCTTTTCAGCATGCAAAGAGAAGCTCACTTTTTTTCACATCCTGCAGTACTTGCTTTCCTGCTCTTCCCTTTCTACTACCTTTCTGGTGAAGTACAATGGATAGGGGGCCACTTAGAGTTTTCTAACTGTAACTGGCTCTCAGTCTGCCAAGATGGTTATCAAAACAGCTTTGTATAAATATTGGATTGACCTACTGTTTATGCTTTGTATTTGTGGCATACGTGCTTGGTACCATGCTATTTAATTTGACAAGGAGAGCAGCTCACACCATACTGTGCAATCAGGATTTTCATTCAAATTCCAAACAAAATGACATTTGAATTCCAGCTGATCTATTTTTGGCAATTGGCAATTTTTTTAGTACTTTCTCAAATATTTGCTGCAATTATGTTAAGGACATGAAGCAACGTTGCACCTTGTCTTCTTCTTAACAAAGACATGGATAGTCAGTGCCTCTTTAAAAACGTGGGACAAATTTATACTCCTCATAAAAAGAAAATCAACAAAGCTTTTGTGAACAGCTTTTGTTCACGTCTCTATAATCAAAATTGTATTCTTTCTCAATTGAATTCATCTGAAATGTGGGAAAATTGTAAAATTCTGTTTGATAAAGAACATATTTCAAACATAATCTGTGAAAAAAAGAGCTCTTCAAAGAAATCCTCTGTGCCACTGTTATTCTTGGAACTTGAGCCATCTGATATAGTTCTTGAGGTATGTAATAAATCATTTTATATACAAACAAAGCAGAATGAAGTTGAACAGGGGAACATTATATAAAAATGGGCACATCTCAGTGTGAGTAAGAATTCTTCAAGTAGTCAATTTCTAAGCTCCTTTTATTTTATTTAGTACTAAAATGCAATTATTGGTTTCAAGGAGTTGATAATATAAAAAGCAACTGTTTATGTTAGTCTAGGGATATATAAATTTCTTTTCAATTTAAAGATGACAGCTAGTAATACTTGTGTGGTTGTCTATAAAAACAATTCATCTGAACTTCTTATGCTGATCAATTTTCTCTCATGAAACATACTTTCAGTGCTATATTTCAATAAGCGGAATTCATGATTTGAATTCATATAACCCTAGAAATCTTTTCCCGCTGTTATAAATGAGGAAAATTCATATGATTCTGTTTAGAACATTACAGCACAGTACAGGCCTTTTGGCCCACAAAAGTTTCCTATTAAACTAGTAAGACTCTTGCAGAGTGAGAAGGAAAGGGTTAAATCCCTACCATAGCATTTGCAAGTATAAACTGGATAGCTATCCCAATGTGTGCTGATGGATTACTGCTTTGCTATTAGTGTTGTTATTTTAATCAAGCGTCATATGAAACCTCTGTTGAATGTCATTTGGCACTAATCAAAACAGAAAACGTTCCTTCCAGCCTGGTCAACATTCCTCACTCAGCCAATGCCAAAAAAAAAATACAGGCCATTTGATCATTGACCTTCTTATATTAACTTGAGAGAAAATATAATATGTATTTGACTCCATAAACATAACTGCTGAACTTCAAAATGATCAAATGAATTAGAAACATGGATCTCCCCCTCCCCCTCCAACTTTCAAATCCCTTACTCACACTTCCTTCAGTTAGACCTGACGAAGGGTCTCGGCCTGAAACGTCGACTGCACCTCTTCCTACAGATGCTGCCTGGCCTGCTGCGTTCACCAGCAACTTTGATGTGTGTTGCTTGAATTTCCAGCATCTGCAGAATTCCTGTTGTTTGCGTAGAAACATGTTCAATCATTTCTGAGTAATTGGAATTAAATCATTTGTTGTGCTTTAAATGTCTAGGAAATGATTCCAGTGTGCATAATTATAAAATGTAAATCAGTTTGCACCAGAAAAGCAATTTATTAATCTCATTTTCATAACTGAAATTTTTACCCTTGATGAACAATGATGATAAACAATGCTTTCAATTACAGGATAAGTGCTGTATTGTGGTTGCTAATGCAATTTTTTAAAGTCTCCATTGTGTCATATGTTAAAGATATTAGGAGGAAACATTAAATGCACTTTGCCTATGATATCTCCCTGAATTTTCATTCTGACTAATGTCAAACAATACGCAGTAACGTAGCAGTTAATACAACGCTATTACAGTTTAGAGCAATCCAGAGTTCAGAGTTCAATTCCAGTAAGGATCTTGTTGGGCCAGAAGAACCTGTTCCACTCTGTACCTTTAAATAAAATAAAATGAAAATACAAAGATATAATATTCATAGTCATCTTCCTGACTGAGCCACATTGCAATATGCTCCTGTAGTAATGGAATTTTGACACTTAAAGTGCTTTAAATTAGTTATACTTCTATAGTTAACAAAAGAAATTAACAAATCCAGTTCAAAAAGCTCAAAAGTTACTTTTTATTTGCTTCATTTACATGATTTCATTGGATGACAAGGTGACATTTTGCACAATGTGTGCATTGCATCAGATAGACAGCCAGTGACATAAGGACACCAATACCAAAGCCTCTGATACTGAAACAGTTTTTTCTTCGATATTTCCTTTTTTGGAAAAGAGCTGGAAATAAATTTTAAACTTTCAAAATTCTGTTAATTCCTGTTTCGCTGAAGTTATGGATATCTAGTTGGTAAAATATTTTTCCCACTTCAGCTCGTTTCCAATCATGCATGCTCAAGTGCTTCATATGTTGTTTTCAGTTCTACCTGTGGGATTTAAACCATAGCCTTCTAGAAGTTGCTCATTTGAATATAACCTGAATATGGTACATCCAGTCTAATGTTTTCAACTTCTGATCCAATAAAAGCTTCGGTTCAAATTTCACAGAGCCACATAATTACTTACATTGAATGAGATGAGCTGAAATTTCTTTCTCTGGCAGAGAATACTTGCCTTTCATCATTCCCGTACTTCTTTGAATCATCTTCATGTTATTCCAAACTTAGTGGCAAAACTTTATGTCCTTGTCATAAAAAAAATACCTAAGGGATCACAGTCATATTATCAAGACATACATTTACTTAATATAGCGACATAGCTTGGAGATTATGCACAGGTAATTTCTTGTACATAATTTTCCTATCGTTCACCCTTCCCCATCACTGTTAGATAATATCAGAGGAAGGGAATAAAAGGAAATAACCTATCCTGTCTTCTTCCTCCTTCCCTCCCAGTCCTGATGAAGGGTCCTGGACCAAAACATCAACTGTTTAATCCTCTACATAGATGCTGACTGATCTTTAAGTTCCTCCACTATTTTGTGTGTGTTAATCTGGATTTTCAGCATCTGCAGAATCTCTTGAATTTAAGCTAATAATGAATAACTGAAGTGGAACATTCATCTGTGTAAATTAGAAATGAGTTTACTATTATTTCTGAATCAGTTTTCCCTGTGAATAATTATTATTAATTTTTTGATTTAAAATGAAAGCATAATTTATTGAGCTTATGCAGAAAAATGTTTCAAAGCAGCACTGATAATTTAATGTGAAATAATACTGAAATCAAGGGAGATTTTTATGACAAGGAAGTGTACAGTAAGAATAGGTTTGAGATAAAGCAGATTACCTCAAGGAGAAAGAAGTGCTCATTTCATCCATAAAACCTAGTTTCCAGGTATGTTCAAATTCACTATCTAACTTTTCTTATTATTCAAGAACAAACCACCGGATTTAAGAAAATGTAAAGTATCATTAATTATGGGTCAGTCATGATAAAATAAGATCGAATTGAATTGATTACTTACATCCTTCTTATTCATGAGGAGTAAAAATCTTTACGTTATGTCTCCATCTAAATGTACAAGTGCAATTCATAGTAATTTGTAATAAATATTATGTACAACAGACAGTATAGTCAATATAACACAGAAATACAGTTGCGTCAGCATGAATTAAGCGGTCTGATGGCCTGGTGGAAGAAGCTGTCCCAGAGCCTGTTGGTCCTGGCTTTTATGCTGCAGTACCGTTTCCTGGATAGTAGCAGCTGGAACAGTTTGTGGTGGGGGTGACTTAGGTCTCCAATGATCCTTCGGGCCCTTTTTACCTACCTGTCTTTGTAAACGTCCTGAGTAGTGGGAAGTTCACATCTACAGATACAATGAGCTGTCCACATCACCCTCTGCAGAGTCCTACAATTGAGGGAAGTACAGTTCCCATGCCAGGCAGTGATGCAGCCAGTCAGGATGCTTCAATCGTGCCCCTGTAGAAAGTTCTTAGAATTTGGGGAGCCATACCAAACTTCTTCAACTGTCTGAAGTGAAAGAGGAGCTGATGTGCCTTTTTCACCACACAGCTGGTATGTACAGACCATGGGAGATCCTCGGTGATGTTTATGCAGAGGAGCTTAAAGCTGTTCACCCTTTCAACCCCAGATCCATTGATGTCAATAGAGGTGAGCCTGTCTCCATTCCTCCTGTGGCCCACAACCAGCTCCTTTGTTTTTGCGACAATGAGGGAGAGGTTGTTTTCTTGACACCACTGCATCAGGGTGATGACTTCTTCTCAGTAGGCTGCTTCATTATTATTTGAGGTTCAGTGTAGTGTCGTCAACAAATTTAATTAGCAGATTGGAGCTGTGGGTGGCAACACAGTCATGGGTATACAGAAAGTAAAGGAGGGGACTTAGTACACAAAGTCCCTGTGTTGAGCGTCAGAGGGGCAGAGGCAAGGGAGCCCACTCTTACCACCTGCCGCGATCTGACAAGAAGTCAAGGATCCAGCCACACAAAACAGGGTGAAGGCTGAGGTCTCTGAGCTTCTTTTCAAGCCTGAAGTGAAGTATGTTGTTGGATGCTGAACTGTAGACAAGAACAGCATTCTCACATAAGCTTTCTTCTTCTCCAGCTGTGTAAGAATGGTGTGTAGAGCTGTGGCTATTGCATCATCTGTCGATAAGTTGTGTCAGTAGGTGAATTGTAGGTGGTCCAGTGTGGTTGGGAGCAAGCTGCAGATGTAGCCTTAACCAGCCTCTCAAAACATTTGCTCATTATTGAGGTGAGTGCGACAGGACGCCAGTCATTCAAACATTTTACCTTGGTCTTTTTAGGTACAGGGACAATGGTGGATGCTTTGAAGCAGGAGGGAACTCTGCACTGGGAGAGGGAGAGGTTAAAAATGTCTGTAAACACACCTGCCATTTGTGCCACGCACATCCTGAGTACCCGCCCTGGGATGCCGTCCGGTCCCGCAGCCTTGCGATTGCCCACACGTTAGAAACAACAGCAATGGTGTAAAACTGTAATGAGGCAATGATTTTTGGAAAGAATTAGATTGATATTATATAAAGAAATGCATTTCTATTTGACTTTGAATAAAGGAAGTAGTATATGCTGAAGTGTACTAATCATCAAATAAACAAACCGACAATGTTTTGGCCTGTCACTTCCTGGTTTAATTCCTGGCTTTAAATTTGTTATTCCAGCTCATTTCAGGAAAAAAAAACTTTCTGTTTATAGCTGAAGGGTGTCTTATCTTTCCAAGCAGAGAGACTTTTCTGAGCCAGAGAGCCACTGGTCATTAATCATGATCAATTACTCACAAAGACTTAGATAAAGCTCATGAGGTCACCAAACACTCTTCCTCTGCCAGAACACAAAAAGCTCAACACTGTACTTATTTTCTAGATTTTTTTCTGAACTAATTTTTAAAAATTTTATAGCATGAGATATTTTTTTAAAAATTCTCATATGTCATTTACACTTCAAGATTCTACCGAAAATCAAAGAATTGTGATTTGTAATGTTGACAGTACTTGGTATTGTAAACCTTCTTATGTTACAGGGTTTTGGTTCAGTATGAAATGAAGTGCTTGACCATGGTATAAGTTAGGGATCAACTCTTTTGCACTCAAGACTAATTTGCTATTATTAAATGCTTTGATAAACATATTGTTCAATTCTACAAATATTACTCTCCGGATAAAATCTTTCCAATGATTTGGCAACAGTATTTCTCTTGTTATTCACTGAGCCTTATAGGACGTCATTGCTGATGTTTTTTCCTTTAATGTTGCTAGCTTCCATTTCTGATTTCATAATAAAGCAAACACTGCAAAGTTTCTTATCAATTTAACACATCATTCAGTGTTAACTAGATGCTGAGCCAGAATAGTAGAATGTAAGTCAGAGGACGTTGTGGCCAACCTGCCTGAATTGCAGTCCAACCACAGCTTGAGCACAGATCATTTCCAACCACCGAGTCAAATGGGCTGTATGCAGTGTGAACAGAACTACAGAGTATTTCTCAGATATTATTTGATATATGTCTGTGTGTGTGTGTGTGTGTGTGTGTGCGTGTGCGCGCGCGCAAGCGTATGTATGCATCAATGCCCCTGCCCCTTGCACATGTCTGTATGCACGGTGAAGGACTTATGGGTAGGGACATAACACAAGAGGTGAAAAGTGGGTGACTCACTGCCGCACTCTGTGAATCACCGATGTTCACTGACATGAGCTTGGTGACACCACAGAGTCTAATCAGATCGGCTTCCTGGCCAGCAATTGCATCAAGGGTTAAGTTGGATGCAGGCCACAGCTAGAGATTTGGCTGTATTAAAAATAAGGATTTGCTCTGGGATTCAGTCCTGGCTGGTAGATCAGCGTGGTGGTAGGCAAATGTAATGGGGGGGATGAAGGAATATTGGTCACCATGAGAGATATAGATACCCATGGGCCCAAGGCATCAAGTTAGAGGAAAATGCTTGGCCTGCAGGGTTAACTACTTTTTAGAAAATACGGCATAACATAAGATGGAACATCACTGACTCATGAGTTACTCCTGACAAAATTCTTTTGAGCAGGGCATGGTTTTCCAGGTAAAATTGAAGGTTTGATTCTTATAAAATCAGTAGACTCCAAAGCATGTTTTAAATAAGAGCACAATAACCACATAACCATATAACAATAGTTTGGTGAAATGTGCTGCGTGCTTGGTCACAGCAGCCAATCAACCCTGAAACACTTATAAGGCATTAACATTAGAGGGTGTAAGCTGTCGGACTCCTTTTGATGTAGTCATGGCCCCTATCCCCCTTTGCCTTGTCCTGGGATCCCTGTAATTGCTGCCACGACTTGTGATAGAAGGGCAGTGTATCTGGAGTTGAATAGGCTAGGCAAAGAGGAAAGATGAGTGAGATTGAGGTTTTCAGAAGGGGTGAGTGAGATAATCTTGTCAATACTGGGGCCAAGAAAAGGAATAGAAATAGAAAATCCTGAACATTATATTATTAAAATGGAACAAGCGGCTCGGATACAAGTTCATGAGAAACAAAAATAGGGCGAATAATGAGAAAAAGCAAATTAGACTTTCAGATGAAAACAAGATAGATATATAGAAAGCCTACAGCACAATACAGGCCCTTCAGCCCATAAAGCTGTACTGAACATGTCCTTGCTTTAGAAATTACCTAGGATTATCCATAGCTCTCTATTTTTCTAAGCTCCATGTACCTACATCACTTAGTACTTACATCATTTAATATGCAATAAAATGCTGGCCTGAGGGGATACTGAATGAATGAGCAATGATCAAATTGCCTGACTCACTTTTAGTTGTACGATGACTGAGTCTCTTGGTCTTTTAGATCAAATGCAAATGTACTGTAATGTCCTATTTACTGGGCACTTCTGACTTCATTTGGCTTGAACTTGGGTCACAGAAATTATATTCCAAAGACCCTTCTAATGAGATTCTGTAATTTTCCATTTTAACTCATCTTTATCCCACTCAAGAATTCCACTTTCATACATCATTCTAGATAGGCAGAACACTCCACAGCTATGAACTATAATGCACATCCATGCTAATGAAGTTAGAAATACACTGTATTGGATTAACTTTCATTCAAGATATATTTGCAGGAATTTGGTGTTCATTTAAATCAGCAAGAAAAGGTTTTGCCTTGTATTGATTGTTGCATTTTCCTCATCTTCCTGATATCCTACTAAGTTAATAAGATCAAGGTTTTCTCAATCGTACGTTAAGTAAATTGTATTATATTCAAAAAATTAACATTTTTGTCTGTTCTACACCTTAAGCTTTAATTGAGTTCACAAAACATGAAAGAATGAAGTTGAAAAAAATTGGGATGAGGTGATTGGAGAGAAACTGAAAGAAGACGGGCAATTAAAATGAAAAATGCAACAAAAGTAATCACTATACAATAATGAGTATTTATGACTGTTGATAATAAATTCACTAAGTCCAGTCTGATGAGGGAAAATGGAGGATATCGATTGACTAAGTTAAAAAAAGAAACTCCTATGATCTAATGACTTTTGGATCTGACTGGTTTTAATTTTAATTTATTTGCAGTTTAACAATCAATTATCTGCTTGTATTTCAAGTAGCTTTTATAGACATAATAGCTTAGTATGCCTTTAGTGGCTATACAAAGTATAATTTTGGAAGCTTTGTAGTGCAGTATTGAATAAATATTCTCTGATTGGTTGTCTCCTGTCTATGGAATGTTCTTATTTTTAGGGTATAAAAGTAGCTGCTTTATGCTAGCTGCCATCTTTTGTTCCTGTCTTTTCAAATAGTAGTGACCCTGTCACTGTTATGTTCCCGTTCTTTCTGTTCTATCAACTCTTAATAAAATGATCATGAAGCCATAAGTTTTATGCCTCATTCCTGACTTCTAAAGCAACCTTGGATTTCAACAACAGAAACCAACATTGCATACTCTTGTAAGTACTAAACTAGATCACAAACATTCTCTCATGGCTAATTATTGGATGGAATTTCATTATTGGCATTTTGGCCACTATCCAAACATTATCAGTGTTATTTACACATCCATCATCTTAGATTCTGCAAGAAAATAATTCATATTGTTTCTTTTCATCCTGACGTCATAGATGGTCCCTGTGTGTTGACTCCAGCTATCAAAAGGAAATGATTTTGATTCCATACCAAATACATTTCCGTCAAGCTGATGAAAATAGATCGTACAGGTATTTTTTTTTTATTTTACTTTGACCACAACAACAAAAGCCTCATAAGATAAATAGCATGTCATATTATTTTATGTTAATGTATTGTTTCATCAAGCAGCAACAGAAATAGAGAATTAGTGCCCTCACCTGGTATGAGCAGTTGAATATCAACTGTCTTTCATAATAATAATAAGTTTATATCATGATACTATAATTAGCTAATTTGTTCCAAGCTAATTCTTTCAAACAACTCTTTCTATGTAATGAGGACAGAGGGGACATCTTTGATAGGATAGGGGCCCTGTATTGGACTTTCTTATGGGGTGAAGACTGAGGTTTTTTGGTGCGGTGCACCTCTGCTGTCTATGTTTATTTTTGCCTTTATATTTTTCTCCCTTTTGCTGATCAATATTTAATTTGATTTTCTTATCTTTGTGGTTTTTGTGGATGTGCTGTATTTTTTTTGGTTTTTTGTTCGTTTGTAATAAATAAAAAAATTGAAAAAAACAATTCTTTGTTGTGTTTTTAAACATTTCAATACATTTATTATGTTTCGATAAAGTGCAGATTAAGTAGTTGATGAAACACATTTAACATATTTTATACGGATCTATTACGCAAGAATAACATTATATATCAGCAAACAACTGGCTTTTCAGTTTTCATAATTCAAGTTAACCACATTATTTGTAATTATCCTCACCACTCAGTGAGTACATCATGACAATTGCTAATTATTTTCCACTTGGTCCTTTGTTTGATTACCTCAGAAAGCCTTTCTCTTTATTATGAGTAGTGTATTTGTTACTCACCCACCTTCCACCACACTTCCACTTACAGAGTCACGGAAAATGATTTCTGCAAAGCAATAAACATTCTCCTACATGATTCTGAACTGTATTATATCAAGTCTTGATGCTTACTTCTCTTTAACCTAAGTTGATAATAAAATTTTTTAATCCTTTTTAATCATAACTTCACAATCATTTCAGGATTACCCACCCCCAATATCTTTCTGTTTAGTCAAGAATAATCCAGAGAAACAAGTTAGTTTTCATCAGCAATCTCTGGCCACAGTCGATGCTCTCATAAATTTACCTAATCAAGATGCCCAGGCATATTATTGAGGCTTGATATTTCAAAGAATATGGTGACAAGTGTATGTGTTGGGACAGGACCTCAAATAACAGAATGCTGAAGCCGCACTTCACCTTTGCAAATGTTTTGAACACTTTTGAATGTTCAAAATCTTTTTAAAAAGCCTTAACAATAAAATGATGTTTGAAAATTGAAACAATTGATTTTTATGTATAATAAAGTTAACCAAAAAATGTAAAAACATTGAAGTAAACAAAGTGAATAAAGAAGTGGGTGGCGCAGTACAGCTGTATCACAGCTCCACTAACTAGGGATCATTTCTGACTTCTGGTGCCATCTGTGTAGAACTTGTGTGTTCTTCCTTGGACCGTGCAACTCCTCCAAGGTGCAGTTTCTTTTCCCCACATTTAAAGATGCATTGTTCATAGTCGGGAATCCACGGACTCCGTCTGCTCTATTTGTGCTATTTACTGGGAGCGTTGTATATGAAAGACCCGAAGCGTGTTTGAAGATCCTGACCACCCAGCCACAATCTCTTTGACCCTCTACCATCAAGAAGCAGATATAGGAGCATCAGGACTAGGACTACCAGACGGCTTCTTCCCTTCGGCTCTGAGAGTAATGAATATACCGCCACCACCGAGGTCTCGTCACTAGGACGGTCAGCTGTTTACTGTACTCGATCCTATTCACCTCTGCTGTGCACTACATGCACTTTGTCTTATATTTTATTAACTTACTTGCGGTAATATTTGTTTTATGTGCTGTGTAATACATGTATTGTAGGTGTACTGTGGTCTGGAGGAACGCTGTTTTGTTTGGTTGTATATACGTACAGTCAGCTGTCAATGAACTTGAACTCAAGTTGTTAACAGGCTGTACTAACTTGCTATTAGTGTAAAGAATAGTGTAAGAAAGATTGTTGTGAAATAGGTGGGAAAATGTTTTTCTTTGGATTGAGCTGACAGTAGCCATAGACTTGTTGGACTGAATAACCTTCTCCAATGTTCAAAGTTCAAACTACTTTTATTATCAAAGTATGTATACGTTACACGTCTCCTTACAGGCAGCCACAAAACAAAGAAACCCAAAAGAACCCATGTAAAAAGACCATCAAATACCCAATCTGGGGAGAGAAAAAAATTTTAAAAATTGTGTGAACAATACAAGTAAAAAGCATTCAGAGAAAAAGTGAGTCCATTTGCACAAAGCAGCTGGAGCACGTCACTGCCTCAGCTCAGCGCAGAGCCAAGTAAATCTTAAATATGGAAAAGAATGTACGTTCTCCTTTTCCTGCTTCCTCATGGTTTGGCACAGAAAGTGGGGGAGTCATTGTAACAGGCCTAACCCGGCATGGGTTCCCAGAGTTGAGTCCTCAGTGTAAATGCTGCTGGGTTCTAGCAAAGTGGAGCTCTGCCTCTGAATGCAAGAGGAATTTCCGCAGCAGGAAATAGCTGCAGATTTTGGTCGTATTAACTTATGCCTTCTGTACTCACGCAGCCACAGCTGGCAATCACATGCTCATCCAAGCCCCTGTGTTCAGGAAGTGCAATGATTTCTAACTTGGTCAACCTAGTTACAATAATGGCTCTTTGTTCTTATACCGTAATTCTTATCTTATTGATAACTTTTAAAATATTTCTCTGTTATCTTCAATGCTTTCATACATAAAACTTTACCCATTTGCAATTTCTAGGGCTAATTTTTTCTTCATGGTTATTTAAGGACAGATGAGTAGACTGGATAGTTTGGGCCTGTATTCTCTAAAGTTTTGATGAATGATGGGAGATGTCACTGATACAAACAAAACTCTTTCATGACTCACTGGTGGCAGGGACGATATTTACCCTGGTTAAGTCTAGATCACAGTTTCAGAGTAGGTAGTGTGTCATTAAGAATTGAGAAGAGGAGAAATTTCTTTACCCGAGAAAGTCGTGAAGGCTCGGTCACTGAGTTCATTCAGAACTGAAATTGATAAATATCTGGATCTTAAAGGAATCAAAGGATGAGGAGATAGTGTCCATCACGGCAAATAGCTGACCTTTAGTACCCAGGACATCTTTAAGGAGCGGTGCCTCAAACAGGTGGCATCCATTATTCAGGACCCCCATAACCCAGGACATTGCTAACATTAGGAAGGAGGTACAGAAGCCTGAAGGCACACACTCAATGTCTGAATGGGCATTGAACCCATGAATGCTAACTCTTTACTTTTTTATTTCTTTCTTTTTGTACTACGTATTTAATTTAACCATTTATATATATGTAATGTAATTTATATATATCATGTAATTCACAATTTTTCTTCTCTATTATTATGTATTGCATTGAATTGCTGCCACTAAGTTAACAAACTTCATGACATATGCCGGTGAAAATAAACGTGACACTGATTCTGATTTTGATTCTTATGTTGTAAAGATCGATACACCATTGGAACCTAGAATGTAAGATCCATGTATCAAGGTAAACGAGATGTGGTCAAAAACAAAATGGTAAGACTAAACATTGACATATTGGGAATTTGCGAACTGAAATGGGTCATTTTAAATCAGTTACCAGATCTTCTACTGTGGGCAGGAAACCTCTAGAAAGAATGGAGTGGCTTTAATTGTCAAAAAAAGAGCATCAAAAACAGTGACTAGGTACAACCCCAAAAATAATAGAGTGATCACAATACAACTTCAAGGCAAACCTTTCAACATCACAGTGATCCAAGTTTATTGTCCAACCACAGATACCAAGAAGGATGAAATTATCCAATTTTAGGAAGAACTTCAACACCTCCTCGATACGGCATCAAAAGTGGATGTTACATTTATCATTAGAGACTAGAATATCAAAGTTGAAAATCACAGAACACCTGGAGTAACAGGCAACTTTGGCCTTGCATTATTGGATGAAGCAGGACATCAACTGGTAGAATTTTGCGAAATTAACTCTCCGGTTATAACAAATACCCTCTTCCAAAAGCTCTATACATGGACATCATCAGGCGGTCAACACCTAAACCAGGTTGACTCTATACTTTGCAATCCGAGATGGAAGAGCTCTATACGGTTAGCTAAAACAAGACCAGGAGCAGATTGTGGTTCAGACCATGAGCTGCTTGTTGCAATATTCAGAATGATATTCAGAGCAAACAATATTCAGAGCAAGAGGATAAGACATGAAAGAATAGGACCAATCAAGTGTGACAATGGAAAAGTGTGTATGGAACCGGAGGAAATAGTGGAGGTACTTAATGAATACTTTGCTTCAGTATTCACTACGGAAAAGGATCTTGGCGATTGTAGGGGTGACTTACAGCGGACTGAAAAGCTTGAGAATGTAGATATTAAGAAAGAGGATGTGCTGGAGCTTTTGGAAAGCATCAAGTTGGATAAGTCACTGGGACCAGACAGGATGTACCCCAGGCTACTGTGGGAAGCGGGGGAGGAGATTGCTGAGCCTCTGGCAATGATCTTTGCATCATCAATGAGGACAGGACAGGTTCCAGAGGATTGGATGGCTGCGGATGTTGTTCCCTCATTTAAGAAAGGGAGTAGGGATAGCCCAGGAAATTATAGGCCAGTGAGTCTTACTGCAGTAGTAGTTAGGTAGGTGGAGAGGATCCTGAGAGGCAGGACTTATGAACATTTGGAGAGGCATAATATGATTAGGAATAGTCAGCATGGCTTTGTCAAAGGCAGGTCATGCCTTACAAGCCTGATTGAATTTTTTTGAGGATGTGACTAAACACACTGATGAAGGTAGAGCCGTAGATGTAGTGTATATGGATTTTAGCATAGCATTTGATAAGGTACCCCATGCAAGGCTTATTGAGAAAGTAAGGTGGCATGGGATCCAAGGGGACGTTGCTTTATGGATCCCGAACTGGCTTGCTCACAGAAGGCAAAGAGTGGTTTGAGACAGGTCATATTCTGCATGGAGGCTGGTGACCAGTGGTGTGCCTCAGGGATCTGTTCTGGGACCCGTACTCTTTGTGATGTTTATAAATGACCTGGATGAGGAAGTGGAGGGATGGGTTGGTAAATTTGCTGATGACACAAAGGTTGGAGGTGTTATGGATAGTGTGGAGGGCTGTCAGAGGTTACAACGGGACATGGATAGGATGCAAAACTGGGCTGAGAAGTGGCAGATGGAGTTCAACCCAGATAAGTGTGAGGTGGTTCATTTTGGTCGGTCAAATATGATGGCAGAATATAGTAGTAATGGTAAGACTCTTGGCAGTGTGGAGGATCAGAGGGATCTTGGGGTCCAAGTCCATAGGACACTCAAAGCTGCCACGCAGGTTGACTCTGTGGTTACGAGGGCATACGGTGCATTGGCCTTCATCAATCGTGGGACTGAGTTTAAGAGCCGAGAGGTAATGTTGCAGCTATATAGGACCCTGGTCAGCCCCTACTTGGAGTACTGTGCTCAACTCTGGTCACCTCACTATAGGAAGGACGTGGAAATCATAGAAAGGGTGCAGAGGAAATTTACAAGCATGTTGCCTGGACTGGGGAGCATGCCTTATGAGAATAGGTTGAGTGAACTCGGCCTTTTCTCCTTGGAGCGACGGAGAATGAGCAGTGACTTGATAGAGGTGTAGATAAATATAATGAGAGGCATTGATCGTGTGCATAGTCAGAGGCTTTTCCCCAGGGCTGAAATGGCTAGCACAAGTGGGCATAGTTTTAAGGTGCTTGGAAGTAGGTACAGAGGAGATGTCCGGGGTAAGTTTTTTTACGCAGAGAGTGGTGAGTGCATGAATGGGCTGCCGGCGACGGTGGTGGAGGCGGAAACAATAGGGTCTTTTAAGAGACTCCTGGATGGGTACATGGAACTTAGAAAAATAGAGAGCTATGGGTAAAGCCTAGTAGTTCGAAGGTAGGGACATTTTCAGCACAGCTTTGTGGGCCGAAGGGCCTGTATTGTGCTGTATGTTTTCTATGTTTCTATGAAACTGAAGAGCGTCAGGAAAACCAACGTACCAGTGAAGTTTCAAGTTGCTAGCATCCCTCAAGATATGCTGTGGTGGTGAAGAACAGATTCAATGGATTAAACCTGGTAGCGAGAAAGCCAGAAGAACTATGGATAGAAGTAAGGAGCGTTATACAAGAGTTGGCAACAAAAAATATTGTAAACAAAAAGAAGACGAGGAAAGCAAAATGGTTTTCTGTGGAGGCTCTACAAGTAGCTGAGCAGCAAAGCTACGTGAAGGCCAATGGAGATTGGAATAAATACCTCCAACTGAATACAAGGTTCAAGAAGATAGCAGGGAAAGCTAAGGAAACATAATGGAGTAACACAAAGAAGATGAAGAAGGCAACAGAATCGGAAAAACAAGCGATCTATTCAAGAAGATTAGAGAAATCAGAGGAGCATTTCATACAAAAATGAGTATAGTGAAATACAAAGAAGGGAAGGACCTTACAGAAGCAGAAGACATCAAAAAGAGATGGCAGGAATATGCAGAAGAATTCTACAGGAAAGATCCCAACAGTGAAGACATCTGCAATGAATGACTCATCGATTTCGAGCAGGACATTCTGGAAAGTGAAGTTGAATGGGTGATAGAAAACATCGTCAATAATAAGGCTGCAGAATGTGACAGGATTCCAGTTGAATTATTTAAAACTTTAAAAGATGATGCTGTAAAAATGTTGCATGCAATTTGCCAGCAGATCTGGAAAACCCAACAATGGCCTTTAGACTGGAAAAGATCAGTTTATATCCCAAATCACAAGAAGGGAGATGCAAAGGAAGTTCAAATTACTGAACAATTTCACATGCTAGCAAGTTAATTCTAAAGATTGTGCAAGCAAGACTCCAGCAATATATGGAACGAGAACTGGCAGATGACGAGAACTGGCAGATATACAAACAGGTTTTGGAAGAGGCAGAGGCAACAGAGATCAAATTGCTAAACTACGCAGGATAATGGAGAAATCAAGGGAATTCCAGAAATGTAGTTATCTAATTTCTATTGACTACTCAAAAGCTTTTGACAGTGTGGACCATAATAAACTATGGCAAATCCTTAAAGAAATGGTGGTACCTGGACATCTGATCTGCCTTATGAGAAATTTGTACAAAGATCAACAAGCAACAGTTAGAACTGGTTCAAGACTGGGAAAGGAGTACGACAAGACTGTATACTGTCAACCTACTTATTTAATCTATATGCTGAACACATCCTGAGGAACGCTGGTCTAGAGATCTCAAATGTTGGAATCAAAATTGCCAGATGAAATATCAACAACCTCAGATATGCAGATGTTACTACTCTAATGGATGAAAGTGAGGAGGATCTGAAGAAGCTTCTAATCAAAGTGAAAAAAGAAAGTGCAGAAGTTGGCTTGTAGCTCAATATTAAGAAAACCAAAATTGTGTCGACCAACCCTATTAACTCCGTGATATAAATGGAAAGGAAGTGGAAGCAGTGACGGATTTTGTCTTTCTCGGTTTAAAGATCTCTGCAGATGGTAACTGCATCCACAAAATTAAACAGTGCTTACTTCTGTGGAGGGCAACAATGGCAAATTTAGATAAAATACTGAAGAGCAGAGACTTAACATTGTCTATGAAGATCTGTATGGTCAAGTCTGTGGTATTTCCAATTGTGACGTATGGCTGTGAGAGCTGGACTGTTAGTAAGGCCGAGTACAAAAGAAACAACACCTTAGAACTTGAATGCCAGAGGAAAGTGAAGAGTTCTACATTGCCAATTTCATACTCAACTGATATCACGGAAAAAATTTTAGGTTTAAATCCTTATCAGAAGGGATTAATAACAACTATATATGATATAATTATGAAAATACTGCCAGCTATATCTGAAAAAATTAAAAATGAATGGAAAAGGGAACTTCAACTTCACTTACCTATAAAGAAATGGGAGAGATTTTTTCAATTAGTTAGCTCTTCCTCTATATGTGCTAAACATACGCTGATATAATTTAAGGTAGTGCATAGGACCCACATATCTAAAGATAAACTAGCTTGTTTTTAACTTCCATATAAATCCTATTTGTGACAGATGTCACTCTGAGGTGGCTTCTTTAACTCATATATTGTGGTCCTGCCCTCGCTTGGAAAAAGTTTGGAAAGATATCTTTGATATCATTTCAACAGTTTTGCGTTTTGATTTACAACCCCATCCTATTACAGCAATTTGTCGTTTGCCAATGATGGAACATAGCTCTTTATCCTCTTCAGCTTGTTGGATGATCACATTTGTTACATTAATGGCCAGAAGATCCATTTTATTGAATTAATTGGAAAGAGACCAATCCCCCTACTACATTTCAATGATTTTCCCAAACTATATTATGTTTAAATTTAGCAATATCAGGTGTCATTTTTGATCCTTCGGTTAAATTTGGAGACTTGGAAGCCATTTACTCAACATTTTCATATGATGCAGTTTGATCTTTTCTGAATCCATTTTATTAACTTAGAATATATGAATAGAGGAGCGGAGATGACAACATTAATGAATGTATTCGGTCTAATATATTGGTTCAGCCCTGTTTTGTTCTATTTGGGGTTTTTTGGCGTTTAGAAATTCAGCTTTTTTAATTTTTTTTTGTTTTTGGGGTTTTTTCTTTGTGATATCCTTTTCTTTTTATTTCTTTTCTCTTCATGATTAATTATATTAAGAGTCTGGAAGTCTATTACACTTGTACTATTTGTAGTTTCTCTTGTATATGTTTATTACAATCTCTTTGTATCACTATTGTTATGTTTATGAACTTGAAAACTAATAAAAAGATTAGAAAGGAAGAAAGAGCTCATTGGACAGCAAGAAGACCCAACAAGTCAATACTTAAAGAAATACAGCCAGACTGCTCACTAGGAGGCTTGATTATGAGGCAAAAGCTCAAAATATTTTGGCCAAATCATGAGAAGACAGGATTCCTTGAAGAAGGCTCTCATGTTAGGTAAAAGAGAAGGTAAAAGAAGGAGAGGCAACAGAGGCTACGATGGATAGATAATATTACTCAGACAATGCGTATGACTTTGGGGGATCTTTGAGAGGTAGTTTCCAACACGAAGGCTTGGTGTGCAGATGTCCATGAGATCACAAAGAGTTGGACTCGACTTAACGACGGAACAACAACAAAAGACATTGCTGTGAGAAGTTCAAAGTTCAAGTAAATTTATTATCTAAGTACATATACAATCCTGAGGTTCATTTTCTTGTGGGCATTCACAAAGAAACACAACAGAATCAATGAAAAAAAACACACATACAAGATGGACAAACAACCAATGTGTAAAAGACAACAACCTGTGAATACAAGAAGAATAAAAAACAAACAAAATAATAATAAATAAATAAGCAGCAAATATCAAGAACGTAAAATGAAGAATCCTTAGTTTGAGAGAACAGTTCATTGTTGGGGTGAGTTAGGTTTTCCCCTCTGGTTCAAGAGCCTGATGTTTGAGGGGTAATAACTGTTCTTGAATCTGGTCCTGTGAGTCCTGAAGCTCTTGTAACTTCTTCCTGATAGAAGCAGTGAAAAGAGACCATGACCTAATAGTGGAGGTTCTTTATGACAGATGCTGCTTTCCTGTAACAGTGCTCCTTGTAGATGGTAGGGAGGGCTTTACTCATGATTTACCAAGCTGTATACCAGGCAATGATGCAAATAGACGGCATACTCTCCAGCACACATCTGTTGAAGTGTATCAAAGTTTTAGATGACTTGCCAAAATACTAGATCCTCTTTCACTTACCTCTACAAGGAGGAAGTTCTCCACAATATTGGTTGCTTTGAATCATTTCATAAAGAGAAGGTGAGGCTTCTCTTTTCTTTAGCCTTCTTTCTGAGATGCCGGGACAAGGATATCATCCCTAAGTTCCTGAAGTTGAGTTCCACAGTGGTCTCTCCGGAGGATAAACGCATTCTCTGACAAGCTAGCCAAGCATTGATTAGGGAGTATATCCATTACATTAGATCTGCTCTGGAGACTGGCACAAGACAACTGTGTCTTTACAAACAAGAGAAAATCTGCAGATGCTGGAAATCCAAGCAACACACACAAAATGCTGGAGGAACTCAACAGGCCAGGCATCATCTATGGAATAAAGTACAGTCAATATTTCTGGCTGAGAACCTTCGGCAGAACTTACTTTTCACCTGGAATTGTTAGCCCCCTCGTCTCCTAGTGATTGGGAGTGGTGACTGGTCTAACACTGCTGAAGGTGATACAACAGATTATCCAAACAAAGTGTAATCATCTCACCATTGGACCCAGAAAGGACTGTCATCAATCAAACTGGATAAAGCACCGATAAGTTGACTAGATCGGTCCTTGCCAAGGGACTAAACTTTGCTCCGGTCCCCAGAGCTATACCTTATTAGGACTACATTGGCAGAGTAGAGCAAGCAATCTGAAAACTACAACTACCACCGGATACCCCAGAGGAGGTAAGGATAAATGTCTGGATGTCCTTCTGAACGGCCGTTTTGTCAAAACCGAACATTAAAAAAGGAAAGTGATGGCCCTCCAGGCATTACGGCGAAACCTAGCCATCCTGATTTTACCAGAGGACAAAAGAAATGTGATGGTCCTGGTATCCTCGGAGGAATACCACAGGAAAGTCCAACCGATTCTGGACTATCCTGCCTACAGAGTTCTACAGTGGGATCCCACAGATTTGATTGTGAGGATGATCTCTGCTTTACTGAAGAAATCTGGACTGCCAGCAGACATATGCAAGACAATTCTGCCTCAGGCGGCAGTACCACCAAGACACTACAGGCTCCCTAAAATACACAAAGAGGGTTCTCCCCCTGAGGCCTATCATCAGTGGGATTCTCTGACTTACTACCTTGCTAAACATTTAATGACCATATTGTCTCCCTTTGTTGGGGTTGTGAGCATCACATCACGAATTCGACTGTCATCATTCAAATGATAACCAACATCTGCTGAATCCGTAGGACATAATAGTCTGTTTTGATTTGTGTCCCTATTCACTAGAGTTTCCATTAAGGACAGCATGGTCCTCCTGCAGTCAAGGTTTGATAAGGGTTCCATTGTCTTTTTTGAACATACCCTTACATCAATGTACTTTTTCTTTAAGTGGAACTATAATGAACAAACGGACAAAGTGGCCATGGGATCACCTTTATTGACAGCTATTGCTAATTTCCACATGGTGAACTTTGAAGAGTGGGCTCTGAGTTCATCATCTTTACATCCCAAATGCTTCTTCAGATGTGTGGATCACACATTCGTTGTGTGGCTTCATGAACTCCAAGCACTCCAATAGTTCCATGACCATCTGAACAGCATACTGTACATCCAACCATTCAATTTACGATGGAGATGGAGAAGAATGGTTGCCTCCCGTTCATGGATATTCTAGTATGACGGAAACTAGTATGGTAGCCTCGGGTATGGCATCTATTGGAAAATCACTCACACGGACTTATACCGCAACAATAACAGCCACCATCACACCTCCCAATATGGAGTGGTTCTTTCTACTTTGATTAACCATGCGAAAACTATTTCAGACCAAAAGAGTCTCACTGAACAAAAAAGATGATTATACACGATGTTCCTACAGAATGGCTACAAGGTGAAGGAAATCAATCAGGCCCTTGAAAAGGCTGACGGAAAAACCAGAAAACCTAGCAACAAGGAGGAACCCGTTACTACCGTCTGTCTTCCCTAAATTTTCATGGTTTCTGGAAGGATCACCAGGATGCTAAAGAAATACCCAATTAATACCATCCACACACCTGTAAGGAAGCTCAAATCACAGCTGATGCGGGTCAAAGATGTTCTGGGATTCAGGTCGGCTGGCGTTTATAGGATTCCCTGTGAATGCGGAGCTGCATATATCAGCCGGACGGGACACATCAAGGAACACATGAGGTGTATCCATTTGGGTTACCTGGAGAAATCGGTGGATCATGCAGTATCTCTTTCTGACCTGATAACTCTGACCAAGAGGATGGTTTTTGCTGGTACTTGTTAGAAAAAGGTGAGAACTTAATAAATCATTGAGGCAGTGATTTGAGGAGGTGTAATCAACACAGAGGAGAGAGAAAAACACATGCTTGAACTGTAAGATAAAGAACACAGTTCTCATTAGAATCCTGAAATAAAGGAAAATATTGGAAAGGTCGAATAGGTCAGGAAGCATCAGTGAAGAAAGAAAAAATGTTGATGATACATGCTAATGACATTTTTGTATAAATGTCTAGTTCTGATAAATGTGAAAAGCTGATTATCTGAAGTCATTGAATTTAGTGCTGGGTCCCAAGGGCTGTAATTTTCTTCAAACTATTATTAACCTTTCCCTGGCTAAAAGAGAGGTCAAGTTGGAGTCAGGGATCACTCTTACAAACTGAATGAAAGTATTCTCTGAAGCTGTCAAGTAATCTGCACAGAATTCAATACATTAAACTGGAAAATAAATGAATATGTATAAATGGATTGCTGCTTTATCTGAAAGCACCCCCTGTATAGTCAGGCGGAAAATGCTGGAAATTACATTTTGTGCATTTGTTTGGTAAAGTGCCAGAAGTGATATAGAATCAGAAAAAGGAGAAAATCTGTAGATGCTGGAAATCCAAGCAATGCACACAAAATGCGGGAGGAACTCAACAGGCCAGGCAACATCTATGGAAAAGACTAAACAGTTGACGTTTCAGGCTGAGACCCTTCATCAATCCACTTTTCCACCTCTAGCAACACCCTCTCCCCTGTTCATAAAATCCTCCCATCAAGCTGCAGGAGTTGCAACACTTGCATTTCTGCTTTTTTCCTGCCACGGACTTCTTCCAGCTGAAACAATGATTCATTGGAACATCCTACATGGTATGTTCCTCGTGATATGATCTTGTTTGCAATGCAGAAGCAAAATGAACCTGCTTGATCCTGCTTTGCAGAACACATGTCTTATTCTCAAAGGTAAATTTCCAGTTGACTGATAATTTAATTCTCTATCTCATTCTAACAATGACCATTATTTCTGACTTCAATGAAATCCAAAGTATTCTCAAGATACAGCACCTCATTTTCTACCTGACATGTTTGATCCTCAAGATTCAACAGTGAATTTCAAATTTCAGATCTCCAGTTCCTGCTACAGTCATGATGAAAGGTCTCAGCCTAAAACATCAACTGTTTACTCTTTTCCATGGATGCTGTCTGGCCTGCTGAGTTCCTCCAGCATTTTGTGTTTATTATGATGATTTCCAGCATCTGTAGATTTTTTCTTGTTTGTGATCCTACTGCAGTCTGTATCTATCATTCCAGCATTCGTTTCTCTCCCTTCTGTTCCGCTTATCACTAACTATTTAGTCTTCTCCAGACAAATTAGCTGCAATTAGTGCAAGTCTCCTTCACTCTGTCAGCTGTTACAGCAATTTGCATCATGAAGTTTCTCTTGGTCTTCATTATTTTGCAGTAACTCCCTTTGCTCCCTCCACCTTTACCTTTTCTCTGCAACTTAAAGCATGCTTGCCTTCTGAATTTCTGATTGTGAAGAAAGGCCCGAAACGTTCTTTTCCTCTTTCCACAACTGCTGACCTGACTTCCTTTGTGTTTCTAGCACTTTCAGCTTTTATTTTAACTAATGCAAGGTGCCTTTAAGCATACAGTTTACTCACATTTCTGCTGATGTCTGCAGTTGACAAACAATAAGGGAAGTGAAATCTTAAAACGGAAATCATTATAATGAGCACACAGCAAGAAGTTGATGTACTGCCAGTGTTGTACTTAAGGATCAAAAGTTAATTGTTCAACACCATGTCTGTATTCTTTTCCAGAGATAACCTGGTGTTAACTGTTCAAGGAAGTAAAAGACTTGATCGAATATAATTAAAGGTTTACTTTGCAGCGATTTTTTCAAATTCACTTACTCTACAACTTGTAGCTAAATTTTCAAGAACTGCTGTAGTTGAGCACTACAGATAATACACTCAGTAGCCATTTTACGAGGTGCTTCATGTACCACATAAGGGGACCCCAAGTGTAAGCTTACGATCTTCTGCTGCTGTAACTTATCCACCAAGGATTGCATTCAGAGATGCTCTTCTGCACACCACTGTCTGTTTGAGTTACTGCTGCCTTCCTATCAGCTTGAAGGAGTCTGGCATTCTCCTCAAACCGCCCTCGTTAAAAAGATGTTTTTGCCAACAGAACCGCCGCTCACTGGATTTTTTTTAAAAATTCACACCATTCTCTGAAAACTCTAGAGGTTGTTGTGTATGAAAACCTCATGAGATCACCAGTTTATGAGATACTCTGAGTGTATTTGTTGATGTACCAAATCTCTTCAAACTCCTAATGAAGTATAGTCGCTGTCTTGCCTTCTTTATAACTGCATCAATATGTTGGGACAGGTTAGATCCTCAGAGATCTTGACACCCAGGAACTTGAAACTGCTCACTCTCTCCACTTCTGATTCCTCTATGAGGATCGGTATATGTTCCTTTCTAAGTCCACAATCAGCCATTTCATCTTGCTGACGTTGAGTGCCAGGTTGTTGCTGCAACACCACTCCACTAGTTGGCATATCTCACTCTTGAATGCCCTGTTGTCACCATCCGAGATTCTACCAACAATGGCTGTATCATCGGCAAATTTATATATGGTACTTGAGCTATGCCTAGCCACACAGTCATAGGTATAGAGAGAGTAGAGCAGTGGGCTAAGCACACACCCCTGAGATATACCAGTGTTGATCGTCAGCAAGGAGGAGATGTTATCACCAATCCGTACAGATTGTGGTCTTCTGGTTAGGAAGCTGAGAATCCAATTGCAGGGGAAGGTACAGATGCCCAGGTTTTGTGACTTCTCAATCACGATTATGGGAATGATGGTATTGAATGCTGAGCTATAGTCGATGAACAGCATCCCGACATAGGTGTTTGTGTTGTCCAGGTGGTCTAAAGCCATCTGAAGAGACATTGAGATTGCATCTGCCATTGGCCTATTGTGGCAATAGGCAAATTGCAGTGGGTCCAGGTCCTTGCTGAGGCAGGAGTTCATTCCAGTCATGACCAACTTCTCAAAGCATTTCATCACTGCAGTTGTGAGTGCTACCAGGCAATAGTCATTAAGGCAGCTCACATTATTCTTCTTAGGCACTGGTATAATTGTTGTGTTTTTGAAGCAAGTGGGGACTTCCACCCGTAGCAGTGAGAGGTTGAAAATGTTCTTGAATACTCCCGCCAGTTGGTTGGCACAGGTTTTCAGAGCCTTTCCAGGTATTCCACCAGGACCTTCCATCACTCTCTTTAAAGACAGCCTAACATCGGCCTCTGAGATAGGAATCACAGGGTCATCAGATGGAGCAGGGATCTTCATGGGATATGTTGCTATCATATCTGCTTTCTCCACATCCCACGGCAACACATTCCAGGCACCTACCTCTCTTTGTGTCTTTGTGTATAAAAAACTTGCCTCGGAAATCTCCTTGAAATTTACCCCCTTGCACCTTAAATCTATGTCCTCAAGTACTTGACATTTCCATCTTGGGGAAAAGCCTTTGACTATCTACTCTATATGTACTTCTCAATTTTATATACTTCTGTCAGTTCACCCTCAGCCTCTAAAACACGAGAGAAAGCAATACAATTTGTCCAACTTCTCCTTATACCTAATACCGTCTAATCTAGGAATCAAGCTCTGAACCTCTTCTGCACCTATCCAAAGTCTCTACATCAGTTCTGAAACATAATGACCAGAAATGCATGCATATTGTACTCCATATGCCACTTAACCAAAGTTTATACAGATGTAACACAATTTGCTATTTTTTAAAATATATTTTTATTATATATTTTATATTCATTGCCCCAACCTAATAATGGCAAGTATGCCTTATGGCCCTTTACTTATCCCATCTACTTGTGTTGTTATTTTCAGTAAGCTAAGGACTTGAACTCCCATGACCCATCTGCACATCAGTGCTCCTAAGACCTGACAGTTATTGTATATTATCTTACCTTTGACCTCCCACAGTGCAACTCCAAATACTTGTCTGGATTAAACTCTGTCTGCCTTTTCCCTGCCCATATGTTAGAATGATAAATCTCCACCACTACCCAAACCCCCCATCTTAATTGACCAAGCCACTTTTTACTCCAACTTATCGTGGCATGGATCATATGTGTCTTGACCTTCTGGATAAGCCAACCGTGAAGAACCTTGTCAAAAGCTTTACTGAAGTCCCTATACATAACATCCACAGCCCTATCCTCAATCATTTTCTTTACCACCCGAAAGAAATCAAATTTGTAAAACATGCCCTCTGCCACCAAGATTTCTGAATGGTTCACACACATTGCCTTGTTACTCCTCTTTGTACTTTTACTTTTGTAACTTGCAGTTTTATTATACGTACTGCTGCCACAAAACAACTTACACAACATACATCAGTGATAATGAACCTAATTCTGACTCCTCCACACAACGCCATGACAACTACTTTTCGTAAGTCTTAATTTATATTTAGAAAATTTATTTCTCTTTCTCTTTCTTGGAGATGGGAACAACACAGAGCAATAGCAACCTACTTTCTGACACTTACTTGGAGAAGCGTTTTGTGGAAGCCGGAAATGATTTTCTCGAAGGAGTGAATGAAAATACAAAGGAGGTAGTAGGATCTCTTTGTTGAACATTCCAGAGGAACATTACTCAAGGATCTGGATCGCATAGTCATATTATTACATTACACAACAGCAGCCATGAATTTCCCTTCGACGACCACTGTCCTGCACCTACTCTCACTTCTTTACCTCACCCCTCTTGCGCAGATTTGAAAAGTTACCCATGCACAGTTTCTTGCATCAGCCATCGCAGTATCACAATACTTCATACTGCAAAACCAAGCTTTAAAGAATAATTTAATAAGTATTAAAAGTTTGGACGTCTTTGGTTACTCTTCTGCAGCACCTGAGGAAAGAATGTTTGAAGACTCTGTGAAATCATTAAGCATAGTGTAGAATCAGGGAGGAATAGTGTTAGATACAAATGCCATTTGAATACCCTTGGAGTGAATTCTCTGGTAAGTGCATTTGTTTTTCTTGCTATATTGCATTTAGTGTCATCAAAACAACTTACGATGTTGATTAACCACGGGGAACTTTTTGTACAGTTCTGAATCTGGCTCTATGTACTTTAAAGATGCTATAAAATTGAGATCCAATGAGCTATTAATTTGCTTCTTTAAATTTACTGAATTGGTGATAGAATTATTTGACACAAGGACAGAACAAGCATGAAATGTCAAGGTATTGAAGAGCAGATGATTGGTGCATTCAGTTCACATAATACTTTTATCTCCCAAAAGAAAAATAATAGCTCCTTCAAATTGGATTCACATCTTCTGATAATGGCGCCCTAGTCAATATTATCACTTGTAGAATCTTATTTATGGATTTCTTTTAAATAGTACAAGGAAATTGTTCAATTTATCGTTAACACCTTTCTTTTTGCCTAAAAGGGGTTTCTTCAGAAAATGACAATGCTGTTATTGTATTTGATCCAAAGCCAAATTACTTCACTGCAGATTAGTTTAGTTCAATGGTTTTATTATTCACACAAAGCTATTAATCTTGGTAAAGTTGCACTGTAGATGTTAGGTGTTACATTTACTGGAGATTGGTGCCACTTTCCAAACTTGTTCCAATACTGTGTCCATAAAATAGAGAATTTCAAAGTTCCAGTAATCCTCTGAGATGGGAAACACCATCTCATCTCCATCTGCACAGAGCAACCCTATATTTTAGAAATGGATACTGTATATATATTTTTCACAAATATTT
The DNA here is from genome assembly GCF_963921235.1 of Mobula hypostoma. Lineage (NCBI taxonomy): Eukaryota > Metazoa > Chordata > Chondrichthyes > Myliobatiformes > Myliobatidae > Mobula > Mobula hypostoma. The sequence goes on along the minus strand of NC_086103.1, from coordinate 61,779,784 downwards.
GGGCCATCTCAGCTCAAGGTAACAATTCTGTCAATCTCATTCTCCTACATATTTCTTGTACCTATTCTTTCTTACTGCCATCAGCTCCAATCTAGTCCATGTCAGTCACAATGAGGCCACTCTCATGTTGGAGGAGCAGCATCTCATATTCTGTCTGGGTAGCCTCCAATCCGATGACATGAATATTGACTTTTGTAACTTCAAGTAATTTCTCTCCCCTCTCCCCCTTGTCTCTTTTTTCATTCTCCATTCATGCTCCCCTCGTACCCTTTTGCTTCTCCTCACCTGCTTATCGCCTCCCTCTGGTAACCTCCTTCTTCTTCTTCTCCCAATGTCCGCTGTCAGCTGCTGTTAAATTCCTTCTTCTACAGCTCTTTACCTCTCACCTCCCAGTTTCTTATTCCATCCTCCTGGGCCTAGCTACCCACCTTCCCACTTACATGGCTTCACCTATCACCTGCTAACTTGTACTCTTTTCCCTCCTCTCACCTGCTTATCTGGCTTCTTATCTCTTCCTTTCCTGTCCTGATGAAGGGTCTCAGCCCGAAACATCATCTATTTACTTCTCTCTATCGCAGCTCCCTGACCTGCTGAGTTCCTTCAGCATTGTACGCGCTTTGCTGCGGATTTCCAGCATCTGCAGAATCTCATGAGTTTATCATTTGCAGCTCCAACCCAATTCTCATTTTACAATTTAACTCCCTGTAAATAATAATTTTCTCTTTCTTTCTTCTGTCCAGCGAGGTCAGTGATCAGATTGATTTGGATCCTAGCTGCAATGCAAATACAGTCAATAATTTAGAATATTCATTGACAAGTTCATCCACACCCCCCAAAAATAATGTCAATTTTGGACAACATAGTAGGAAAAGCAAGTGGTTAGATAAATTTTTGCACAGTTTTCACTTTAACCAAATTATAAGTCCTTGCCAACTTTTGAATGAGTGCTGTATTGGTTAGGATAATGCTATTATATTGCCAACAATCAGGTTTCAATTCTACTGTGGTCTATAAGGAGGTTGTGCATTCTCCCTGTGGTCTCATCAGTTTCCTCGCGTATTCCAAAAGCTTACTGTTAGTAGATTAATTGGACTCATGGGTTCCATTGGGCACCATGGGCTCATTGGGGCAGAACGACCTACCACCGTGCTGTAACTCGCAATAAAATAACGCACAGGCCATGCATACAAACAAGCCTTTAGGAGAGCAGTGGAATGGATTTTCTGGCTGTTGCAAGGGTACAGGTGACAGTTTTTGACACTAACTGAAATTTTGAGACATCAAACCAAAAATGAATGCATTGCAGTTAACACATTGATGTCCATTTTGAGAATCCTTCTCGTAGACACACCAGCCAGGTCAGCAGTATTGTGTTTTTTTTTTAAAAACTGGCAATAGCATTTAAAACCTCATTTAAAGGAATAACATCATTTGCCTGAGATAGGCTCAGGTTCAATTTGTTAATATTAGCTTTATTACCAAGAACAGCAAAGATTTTAAGATTTAAAATACTTCTTCAGATTATCTATTCCTATGGGCAACACGCCTCTGTAGGCATCATCCATCATGTGGAAACATGGTTGGCAACCACATTTTCAAGTTTGGGTTACAAAAGATTCTTAGGATCAGTTCAGCCAAAAACTGGAGAGGACCTGTTAAAACAAAGGTTAGAAGGAATACTATTGGTGATATTGTGTGAATATTGCTGTATTTCCTGGTAGAAAGAGGTTGGATTGAAGTATATGCGCACTTCTGTGTTTTGGCCTATAATGAAAAGGTAGGCTATGTTTAAATACTGTTTTGTTTTAAATATTTTCAGATGCGGCATTTAGTAACTAAAGTAGTCTGGATTAAAGATAAACTCTAATTATGGTTTCCGTAGCTGCCAAATTAATAATGTTAACATCCAACCCTTTTACACCCTTTTAATGATAAAGATTAGCAATGACATAACACCAAAAACATCTCAGATTTGGTGAACTAAGCTCCTGGAATGTTTTAGTTAGATTGAAGAATGTTTATGTTTTTTTTAAGTCATTCATGGGAGCTTAAGTTTCCCAACTTCTTGATAAAACAAACTCTTTGGGGGATATACTGTAGTTAGTATTATCTCATTAGTCATTTCAGCTGACATTTGCCAGAAAATGCTGATATTGGTTTCTTTTTAGTTCATCCAAAATGTTGACATCAAGGCTCTTGGCCTCTGAAAGTTTCTGGGCAGCAGAATGCATGAGCCTATGGCCAGACGCGAGTGAGGAACTTTCTGTGGCAATCTCCAGCAGTCCCCGTGAGGACATTAATTAGCACTCAGTGCCAGAAGTAAACGAGTGGACCGCTCAAAAATTTAATTGAAAATTTTAATCCAAGACCTACTTGAATTAAATTGTGAAGCAATCTAAGACCATTTCAGTCAGCCATTCTGCTTTTTCATTTATACAATGTGCATCCAAAGGCCAAAAGAGGCTGAATATAGGAATTAAGACACATCATTTAAAGGTAATATGAAGGTATGGAAAGCACTTAGAAAGGCTACTGGTATATTGACTTTAAATGCTGGAAGATTTGAGTACTACATTAAAAAAGTCATGGTACAATTACATAGGACCTGCAGAAAGTCCAATTGGGATGTTTTGTATATGATGTACACTGAATCATGCCATAATGGCACTGCCTTACAGGAGAGATTGAGGTACTAAGCAGTCTGGGCCTATCCGCTCTTCACTTTATCTAAATGAAACAAATTAGTCATTAAGTTATGAAGAAATACAGCTCAGAAATAGGCTCATGCTGACCAGAGAATCTTCCTGATAGTCCCAATTGTGCATGTTCAAGCTCTAACTCTCCAAGTCCCTCTTAACCATGTGCTTAGCCAAATGGCTCTTAGATGCTATCACTCCCACTGTCAGCTAGTTCCAGGTATTCACTACTTTCTTTGTAAAGAAGTTACCTCAGGTCTCTTTTAACTGGCTCCCCTCTTAACTTCTGTCTGCATCTTCGTATTTTGGATTTCCCAACCATAAGAAAAAGACTATGGCCATCCACTTTATTCATACCCTTTATGGTATTATAAATTACAAGGTGATTCTCCTGACCTCCAAGGAATAAAAATCATACCAGTGCCCATGAAGACCAGGGTGAGCCGCCTCAATGACTATCGGCCAGTAGCACTCACATCTGTTGTAATGAAGTGCCCTGAGGGGTTGGTATTGGTCAGAATCAACTCCTGCCTAAGCAAGGACCGCTGCAATTTGCCTGTCACCACAATAGATCTACAGCAGATGCAATCTCTCTGGCTCTCTACTTGGCCTTATAAGACCTGGACAATAGAAATTCCTAGTATGTCAGGCTGCTGCTTAATGATAACAGCTTTAGCGTTCAACACACTCATATCCCCAGTTCTAATCAACAAGCTCCAAACCTAGGCCTCTGTATCTCCCTCTGCAACTGGATCCTTGAATTCATCACTTGGAGAGCACAGTCAGTATTTTTTAACTAATAGATCTGTGCCCTGTGCCCTCTTGACCCAAAGAGTTCCCCAGATGCCATTTCTGTTACTTCATCCGCTTTGTTCCGTAAGAGAAGGTCCAGTTTTGTCCTTCACAAGTTGGTTGCTTTATATACATCACACAAATGCTGCAACATCCAGGCCCTTTGCTGTTTGGGTGGCCCAGACGATAACAAGAAAACTGAAATTTCCCACGAGAACTACTCTAATAATCTTGAAAGTACGGGCAATATTCCAACACATCTGCTCCTTAATTTTCTACTGCTTATTAGTGGAGGGGGATTCTACACTATCACCCTACCAAGGTGATCATGTCCTTCTTACTTCTACCCAAGGGGACTGATTAGATGATCTTTCAAGAATATTCTCCAAGCAATGCTGCCATGTACTTCCTTGCCAAAAATGGTATCACCCTCTCCACTTTTGCCTCTCCCTCTGTCACACTTTAAGCATTGGTATCCCAGAAGACGGAGCTGCCAGTCCTGCCCTTCTCTCAGTCACATTTCCATAATGGACACAATATCCTTGTCAGCAGAGAAAATCCACGCCCCCAGTTCATCCACCTTACCTGTTAAGGTATGTGCATTGAAATAGGTGCCGTTTAGAGCAGGGGTTTGATTCAGATTCAGGTTTATTTATCATATGTACATCAGGACATGCTGTGAAATGCATTATTTGTGTTAACAGCCAGCACACCAAAGGATATCCTGGGGACAGCCTGCAACTGTTGCTATGTATTCCGGTGCCAACACAGTCTGCCACGTTGTTCCACAGAACAACTCAAGCAGCAGCAACAACAAAACAAAACAACAGCAACAAGCAACAACAACAAACCACTGCTATTCTCCTTTTCGTAATGCTTACAAAGCACTCCTCCACCCTCCATTTGGAAAATCAGATCACTCCTCCGTTTTTTTGGAACAGGGAGAAGCTGAAACAAGAGGCAGCCATAGTTAAAACCGTCCACTGTTGTTCCGACCAATTGGCCTCTATGCTGCAGGACTGCTTTGATGACGTTGACTGGAATGTCTTCCATGATGAGGATGTATTCGAGTTCACAGATGGGGTCACGAGTTTCATCCGGAAGTGCATCGAGGATGTTGTCGCCCAGAAATTGGTCAGGGTCTTCCTGAATCAGAAACCCTGGATCAACAGTTCCATGCGAGCAGCACTTAGTGCATGAGACAAAGCTTACATTGCCGGTAATCAGCAAGAGCTCAAGAAATGCAGCTACAATCTGCACAAAGTCATCAAGGCAGCAAAACAAACATACCGAGAGATTCAGACTCAACTTTCCACCAACAGCACATGCAGCTTATGCCAAGGCCTACACACCATCACAGACTTCAAAGCTAATGCAGTGAAGTTTCCAACATCGCTGCCGCTCTCCCAGACGAGTTAAATCTTTTTGAGCTTGACTCGATGTTGCCAATACTGAGCCCTGAGGAGACCTGCAGATGATGCAACCGGTAGCTTGGTCATCTCTGAGGCTTAAATAGGGAGGTGTTTCCAACGGGTGGACAGTCGCAAGACTGCGGGACCAGACGGCCTCACAGGGTGAGTACTCGGGATGTGCGCAGCACATCTGGCAGGTGCGTTTACAGACATTTATAATCCCTCCCTCTCCCAGTGTAGAGTGCTCTCCTGCTTCAAAACATCTACCATTGTCCCTGTACCTAAAAAGACCAAGGTAACATGTCTGAACAACTGGAGTTCTTTTGCACTCACCTCAATAATAAGCAAGTACTTCGAGATGTTGGTCAAGGACTACAACTGCAGCTTGCTGCCACCCACACTGGACTCCTTACAATCTGCTTACTGACAAAACCAATAGACAGATGATGCAATAGCCACAGCTCTACACACCGTCCTTACACATCTGGAGAAGAGGGATGCTTATGTGAGAACGCTGTTCTTGTCTACAGTTCAGCATTCAACACCATAATTCCCTCCAGGCTCGACAAGAAGCTCAGAGACCTTGGCCTTCACCCTGTCTTGTGTGGCTGGATCCTGGACTTCCTGTCAGTTCGCCAGCAGGTGATAAGAGTGGGCTCCCTCATCTCTGCCCCTCTGACCTTCAACACAGGGGTCCCTCAGGGTTGTTCACTAAGTCCCCTCCTTTACTCTCTGTATACCCACAACTGTGTTGCCACCCACAGCTCCAATCTGCTAATTAAATTTGCTGATGCCGCTACACTGATTGGCCGAATCTCAAATAATAATGAGGCAGCCTACAGAGAGGAAGTCATCACCCTGACACAGTGGTGTCAAGAAAACAACCTCTCCCTCAATGTCGAGAAAACAAAGGAGCTGGTTGTGGACTACAGGAGGAATGGAGACAGGCTAACCCCTATTGACATTAATGGATCTGGGGTTGAAAGGGTGAACAGCTTTAACATCCTTGGCATAAACATCATCGAGGATATCACGAGGGCTATATATACCAGCAATGTGGCGAAAAAGGCACAACGACACCTCTTTCAACTCAGAGGGTTGAAGAAGTTTGGTATGGCCCCCAAATTCTAAGAACTTTCTATAGGGGCATGATTGAGAGCATCCCAACTGGCTGCATCTTTGCCTGGTACGGGAACTGTACTTCCCTCAATCACAGGACTCTGCAGAGAGTGGTGTGGACAGCCCAGCACATCTATAGATGTGAACTTCCCACTACTCAGGACATTTACAAGGACAGGTGTGTAAGAAGGGCTCGAAGGATCACTGGAGACCCAAGTCACCCCAATCAAACTGTTCCAGCTGCTACCATCTGGGAAATGGTACCACAACATAAATCCAGGACCAACAAGGTCCACGACAGCTTTTTCCATCAGACCGTCAGGTTAATTAATTCATGCTGATACTACTGTATTTCTATGCTATATTGAATATCCTGTTGTAAATAAATTACTATAATTGCATGTTGAACATTTGAATGGAGATGTAACATAAAGATTTTTACTTAAAGATGTATTTGAAGGATGTAAGTAATAAAGTCAATTTAAAAACTTTCACTTCCCTCTCACACAGACAGCCCTCCAAAACTAGTACAAGCCACATCCAGGCCTCCAGTCCTTGTCCCAGGTTTGACAATCAAGCCTGGACCCCAGGATTCACTCTTCATAGATTTGATTTTCATGTCTCAACTTCCAGACTCGCGAGGATCTCAAACCGCAACGACCTTGGCCTTCATGATTTCTTTGCATCTCTACCTTCAGTCTTTGACCTTCTACCTATTGTCTCACTGTGCACTGGAAACTAACCTTAGGGGTTGATCCCAGACTTCACTGGGTTTGACCTTTCGGTCTCTCCAATTTCCAATTGTCTTCCTCTCCCTTCCCCAATAATAGTCCTGACCTGACCTTCTCAATTACTTCCTGGTCTCCTCCCTAACAATATCCCCATTCCTCTGAGTTCCCTGAATTTGATAATCACCATCATCAATGTCTCTCTGAACTATTTCCTTCTCTGCCAACTGCCTCCTCCCCCGCCCCCCCACCACCCTTTGTCATGTTGGGAGATTGCAGAGAAATTCCAGTGAACAATATGTCTTGTAACACTCTGTTGAATATCGTCTGGTTCAGTGTTTCTACAATTTAACCAGAAGTTACATTTTAATGACAGCTAATTATCACATTTTTATTTTCTTGCTCATCAACAATTTATTCTGATTAATCGTTGGAAGTGGAATAAGTTTATTATTATCATATACATCAAGATATGGTGAAAAGTTTGTACTGTGCACTGATCATACAGATCTACCTGCATATTGATTCATATAGATAAAATACACAGTGTGTTGTGGTAGAACAAGGTAAAATATCATAGAATAATGTGCAACCAGCAACAGAGAAAGTACAGTGCAGATAAATAATTAAGTGCAAGATCTTAATGAGGTAGATTGTAAAGTCAAGGGTCCTTCTCATCATACAAGAGGTCCATTCAAGGGTCTGTTAACAGTGGGACAGAAGCTATCCTTCAGCCTGGTGGTATGTGCTTTTAGGCTTTCTTATCTTCTGCCTGATGGAAGAGGAGAGAAGAAAGGATGTCCATGTGGGTGGGGTGGCTTTGATGATGCTGGCTCCTTTACTGAGGCAGCACTAAGTATTGAGAGGGTCCATAAAGGAGAGGCTGGTTACTGTGACATGCTGAGCTGTGTCCTCAACTCTCAGGAGTTTCTTGTGGTCAGTTGAAGAGGAGTTGCAATACCAAGCTGTGAGGCAGCCGGATAGAGTGCTGGTAATCAGAAATCTACTATAATGTTTTAGTGCATACTGGACAAAGTAAACACACACACACACACACACACACACACATGGTATTTGACTTGAAATGATAATTAGTTTTTCTCCATAGTTGCTTCCTGACCTACTGAGTGCTTTCAGTATTTTCTTATTTCACTTCAAATCAATTTAATGTGACAATAAAACAGAGTTAAGTTAATATCATTAATTTGAATTCAAAATGGAGAAACTTCTGGAGATTATAGCAATTGAATTAATTTGAACTTATGTTAACTGTTAAAAATTAAATCGTGCAAGTATTGAAATTGGACTCATGGCCTAATTCTGCTCCTATGTCTTATGCTTATGGTCTAAATCTGTTTTGGTAGTTAAGTAATGACCAAATATCAAAGTATATGCAAAAATAAAATAAGGAAACATAATGTTAATAATGAAGTAATAACCATATGGTCGAGACGGGAGTTTGTTAAATGGATATGCTAATTGACAGCTTGTGTCCTTTATTTAAAAAGTGCTAATGGTGAGCATGACATGAATGGCAGTTTGTGAAGTACATTAAATCTAATTGGATCCAACTTCCAAGGTAATCATAGCAAAATATAAAGCTGTTCCAGTTGGATTGCCTAACTTTTATGAAACAATATGAAATATTTGCTGCTAATTTCTTTTCATAACACATGTGCAGTGATGTGTGGCAATGGTTATGAAGAAAATGGAGATGAGCAGCAAGAGTCAAATGGAAATAACTATTTAACTCTGTGACTTTACCAAAAATAAATTCATTGCTTAACAAAGCCGTATCATTATATGTCTAAATATGCTAGTCTAACATATTGCCTCAAAATAATTCAGAGTAGGTTATTAAATAAAACACTGGAAATAAATAGAAATATTTCTTTGATGTATTAGAGGTGCAAAGATATTATTGCATCATAAGGTAAATGGCTTCTGACATTGAAAACAAAATAATGGAAAATACATTATATGTAGACCCAGTCCCTGTTGTCCAGTTACCACAACAGATCTATATTTACAGTGTACTTTCAAGCCATAAATTACTGAAATGCAAACTGAATATGGAAAGGTGCTGTATTGATCTGGTGTAGAGTGATAAAACATGTTACCTGATTGTCAGTGAGCAATAATCATGACTTTGAAGTTTGCACAGCAGATGGGATGGCCAGATGCCACAAGCAAAGCTACATAATGTTAATTTACACAAAGCTAATCCTTCCTTTTATCAGTGACAGGATGCAAAGCATTGGACTGCCATTCATAAGTTAAGTAAAGTAAGTCTCAGCCATGGGATAGTAATTACTTCTTCATGAATCATCAAATTAACACCATAGTTGGAAGATTTCCATGCTTTTAGTTTGCATTTGTTCTATCGTCTATATGAAGTTGAAAGCTATTTAAGATCATGATATGATATCAATCAATAATTAAATGTAATTCACAAGATGCACAATATTTCAGTAAAAAATTTCTGAACCTTTTAATTTTTCAAGCTGCTTTAAAAGAGCAAAGAAACAGGAAAATATTTAAATGAACGTCTATTAAATCAACCTATTTGAAGTGCTATTTTGAAATTCCCAAAATGAAAAATAATCTATCCACACCTCATTTGTACAAGATACTTTCAACTACAGAAATAGGATTATATTACAAGACAAAGAAATTTTATTCCCTCATTTTATACAAAACTAATAACACAACTTCTATCAATTTACTAAATCCAGAATTGAAAACACTTCCACATTTTTGCATGTTAGTTTTCTCTTGGCTGCAAGCCCTACTTTTTTTGTAGTGTTTTTCTAAGACTTAACATCTTCCTCTGATTCTGATCACATTTAACAGGCAAAAAAAAAATGGTATGTAAGCTTTGAGTGTTTAATTCTGATTGGTCTTCAACTGAATAAATAAAAACAGTTTTCCTAAAAGTGATAATAATGAAAGAAGGATAGAAATATCCATATGGTTTGAATCCTTCCACAATTCCTGTAGAACTTTTCCACTGTATTTTCTCTATGGATAGACCAGGAACAGAAGATTTCTTATCTAACTACTACAAGTCACAACACGCTGGAGGAACTCAGCAGGTCGGGCAGCATCCGTGGAAAAGATCGGTCGATGTCCTTTTCCAACCCAGCATCTGCAGAGTATTTTGTGTTAACTACTACAAGTGCTAGAATGCTCTTTTTAAACTGAAGAGAAGAAGTTTGCTGCATGTTTGTACTGTCATGCACTGAGGTACTTTATCATTTTACAACCTAAGCAAACATGTTCATGAACAAAGCAACACACAGCGTCTGCATTTCCAGCATTTGAAGATGTTCATGAGCAAAATCATTTTGACTATTAATTTTCATGAATCAGCTAATTAAGGGTTAAATTAGAACATTGATGGAAAGAACTTACAAGTCTTCAAATCAGAGGTGTCTGAAGCAATCATACTCATCAAGGAATGACTATTGTTCAATGGGAACCAGAGGGAAATTTCTCTGTTACTGAAGTTCAGACTGCAGCATATGAAGATGTGGTAGTTAATGGGTACCAATCATCTCTTCTTCACGATACTACTGCACAATTTAGTCAGGCCAAATAATGTAGTTGGGGAACTAACTACCTTTAGCTGCCTTATCAGAGCCCTTCTCTCTATCGTTTATTCTAAAGAGAAACTGTTCATTATTCCACAGTCCTATTGACAGCTGTCCAATTAATGAAGTATATCATGCTTACCTGGAGTTGGACCAGGACAACATTAGGCTGATAAGTGGCAAGAAACATTTATTTCAGAGAAGCACTGAGCAACAATCATCTTAAACCCAAGAAAGCTTTCCAGCTTCCCACTCACACTCAGCTGCACTATAATCAGCAAATTGCTGATGCCTGATAATCATTCCACTGAAAGTAAATGCATCATACCTCTCTAATTTTGTACAGTTGCAATTTTTTTGCAAAGTAGCACTGACATTAACACTTTCAATTCACTCACGATTTTAGTACTTAAAAAAAACAGGAATGTGATGAGGCAGTTAAGCACAAATTCTGACTGCGATAAATTATTGAACAATTTGTGGATCCTCAGCCCCTCGCAGAAATAAATCTAAGAAGTTACTAAATTGTTATCACAGCATACTGTAGATTTATTGCATCTATATAGACTTGGTAACTCATGCTATTAGGATGATAATGATGATGTAATTTATAGTCCTGGTGCAACACTTAAACCTTGGAGCATTGAAAGTAAACAAATCTGTTACAGAGCCACAATTTCTCGCCAGCTGCAAGCCTTGACTTTGTTTCCTGACTGTGTGTGAAGTGTCAATGTAATCCTCTGAATCTGATCATATTTATCAGGCAAAAAATTCTATTTAAAATTTGACATATTGTTAGAGATCTTTTAGCTACTTCGGTAGTATTTTTATGCAAATCTTTCTGCTCACTCCCTGTCAAATGTATAATGCCAGTATTTAGGACTGGCAGAAATGAAAATATAAGTATCAATTTTTACTTAATCTAGTATCCCTACGTATTTATGAAAGTTGATTGGAGATGCTGGTTGTTTACTCCATGGTTCAGCAATGCTTATACACTTCTTAAACCTACCCAACTATTCATTGAACAGTTTTCAATGATCAATGCAACCAACCTCAAACTCAACATAGTATATAATGTCCTCTTCTTCTACTCCTTGCAGATATATTTTTATCTTTTATTTATGCCATTGTTTTTCTTCACTTTTTCCCTTTTGCCTACTTTCTTTTATTATTTCTACATTTTATTCTGTATACTATTATTGTTTCCCTTTTGTACTAACTCGATGTACTTATGCATGGAATGATCTGTCTGCAAACAAAGCTGTTCACTATATCCCCTACATGCGACAATAATAAACCATTGGCATATTACAAATTTTTCTCTACTATGACACTAATTCTCCTTCTCTCTGCATGCTTCTCTATCCTTTGCTCATCAGTTGAAGAAATTAAAGGATATGGTAATTATGACTTTCATTATCAGATGCATTTCCATTAAAATGAGCATGAAATTACAGAGCAAAAAAAAAAATCAAGTTTGATGACAGTCAAGATGCTTGCCACAAAATAAGCCACTCCAGGAATTTCTGCTTCTCTATACTCAAATGGCAGTGACACATACTTAGAAAATGTATGAATAATGAAAAATAAACTAATTGATCAGCTTAATATTCATGTTTTCAGTTGGAAGAAATGAAGAAGCCAAGGTACAGATATAAAAACTGTAATTTAATATAAATTAAAAATGTAAATTCATCATTAACTATCATTAAGGCTAAATATTTCTTCAGAATTCACCTTGCCTTTAAGATTTAATGGAGCTATCTTCACTAAAGAAATATGCAAGAAATGTAGCAAATGCAAAAGCATTGAACAAAACTCTATGATGGCATAAATTACTCATATTGTAAAGCAGCAACACCAAGGATGAATCACTTCCTGCAAACTGAAGTACATAAATGATCAGAAGTGTAGATACGTCAGAAGAATTGATGGGCAATGCATTAGCAAAATGATTGTGTTGTCTGTATCTGCCACTCAAATGCAATAGTTGTATAATTTTTGCATTTGGGGAATTTGTGAATTTATTGAACAATGGCTGTCTATTGCCTGCCAGATAATTGGCTGAAATTCCTTTGAACACCAGCAAGTAATCTCTCAATACATTTGTGGTAATAATAGTAAAATCTATTCTTTCTTTAGAATGAATATTTCTGCCTTTTGAAAAAACATAGAACATAGAACGGTACAGCACAGTACAGGCCCGTCGGCCCACAATGTTCTGTCGACTCTTAAACCCTGGCTCCCATGTAACACCCCACCTTAAATTCCTCCATATACCTGTCTAGTAATCTCTTAAATTTCACTAGTGTATCTGCCTCCACCACTGACTCAGGCAGTGCATTTCACGCACCAACCACCCTCTGAGTAAAAAACCTTCCTCTACTATGCCCCATGAACTTCCCACCCCTTACCTTAAAGCCATGTCCTCTTGTATTGAGCAGTAGTGCCCTGGGGAAGAGGTGCTGGCTGTCCACTCTATCTATTCCTCTTAATATCTTGTATACCTCTATCATGTCTCCTTTCATCCTCCTTCTCTCCAAAGAGTAAAGTCTTAGCTCCCTTAATCTCTGATCATAATGCATACTCTCTAAACCAGGCAGCATCCTGGTAAATCTCCTCTGTACTCTTTCCAATGCTTCCATATCCTTCCTATAGTGAGGCAACCAGAACTGGACACAATACTCCAAGTGTGGCCTAACCAGAGTTTTATAGAGCTGCATCATTACCCCGCAACTCTTAAACTTTATCCCTCAACTTATGAAAGCTAACACTCCATAAGCTTTCTTAACTACCCTATCTATCAGTGAGGCAATTTTCAAGGATCTGTGGACATGTACCTCCAGATCCCTCTGCTCCTCTACACTTCCAAGTATCCTACCATTTACTTTGTACTCTGTCTTGGAGTTTGTCCTTCCAAAGTGTACCACCTCACACTTCTCCGGGTTGAACTCCATCTGCCACTTCTCAGCCCACTTCTGCATCCTATCAATGTCTCTCCGCAATCTTCGACAATCCTCTACACTATCCACAAATGCCACCAACCTTTGTGTCGTCTGCAAACTTGCCAACCCACCCTTCTACACCCACATCCAGGCCATTAATAAAAATCACGAAAAGTAGAGATCCCAGAATAGATCCTTGTGGGACACCACTAGTCACAACCCTCCAATCCGAAGGTACTCCCTCCACCCTGACCCTCTGCCTTCTACAGACAAGCCAATTCTGAATCCATGTGGCCAAACTTCCCTGGATCCCATGCCTTCTGACTTTCTGAATAAGCCTACCATGTGGAACCTTGTGAAATGCCTTACTAAAATCCATGTAGATCACATCCACTGCACTGCCATCATCTATATGCCTGGTCACCTCTTCAAAGAACTCTATCAGGCTTGTTAGACATGATCTGCCCTTCACAAAGCCATGCTGACTGTCCCTGATCAGCCCATGATTCTCTAAATGCCCATAGATTCTATCTCTAAGAATCTTTTCCAACAACTTTCCCACCACAGACATAAGGCTCACTAGTCTATAATTACCCAGACTATCCCTGCTACCTTTTTTGAACAAAGGGACAACATTTGCCTCCCTCCAATCCTCCGGTACCATTCCCGTGGACAACGAGGACATAAAGATCCTAGCCAGAAGCTTAGCAATCTCTTCCCTCGCCTTGTGGAGCAACCTGGGGAATATTCCATCAGGTCCCAGGGACTTACCCGTCCTAATGTATTTTAACAACTCCAACACCTCCTCTCCCTTAATATCAACATGCTCCAGAACATCAACCTCACTCATATTGTCCTCACCATCATCAAGTTCCCTCTCATTGGTGAATACCGTACAGAAGTATTCATTGAGGACCTCGCTCACTTCCACAGCCTCCAGGCACATCTTCCCATCTTTATCTCTAATTGGTCCTATTTTCACTCCTGTCATCCTTTTTTTCTTCACATAATTGAAGAATGCCTTGGGATTTTCCTTTACCCTACTCGCCAAGGCCTTCTCATGCCTCCTTCTTGCTCTTCTCAGCCCCTTCTTAAGTTTCTTTCTTGCTACCCTATGTTCCTCAATAGACCCATCTGATCCTTGCTTCCTAAACCTCATGTATGCTGCCTTCTTCCACCTGACTAGATTTTCCACCTCACTTGTCACCCATGGTTCCTTCACCCTACCATTCTTTATCTTCCTCACCGGGACAAATTTACCCCTAACATCCTGCAAGAGATCCCTAAACATCAACCACATGTCCCATAGTACACTTCCCTGCAAAAACATCATCCCAATTCACACCCCCAAGTTCTAGCCTTATAGCCTCATAATTTGCCCTTCCCCAAATTAAAAATTTTCCTGTCGTCTCTGATTCTATCCTTTTCCATGATAATGCTAAAGGCCAGGGGTGGTGGTCACTGTCCCCCAGATGCTCACCCACTGAGAGATCTGTGACCTGACACGGTTCGTTACCTAATACTAGATCCAGTTTGGCATTCGCCCTAGTCAGCCTGTCAACATACTGTGACTGGAATCCATCCTGGAACCACTTAACAAACTTTGCCCCATCTAAACCATTGGAACTAATCAGGTGCCAATCAATATTAGGGAAGTTAAAGTCACCCATGATAACAACACTGTTATTTTTGCACTTTTCCAAAATCTGCTCCTCGGTATCTCTGCTGCTACCAGGGGGCCTATAGAATACTCTCAATAGAGTAACTGCTCCCTTCCTGTTCCTGACTTCTACCCATACTGACTCAAAAGAGGATCCTGCTACATTACCTACCCTTTCTGTAGCTGTAGTAGTATCCCTGACCAGTAATGCCACCCCTCCTCCCCTTCCCCCCCCCCATCCCTTTTAAAGCACTGAAATCCAGGAATATTGAGAATCCATTCCTGCCCTAGTGTCAGCCAAGTATCTGTAATGGCCACTACATCATAATTCCATGTATGTATCCAAGTTCTCAGTTCATCACCTTTGTTCCTGTTGCTTCTTGCATTGAAGTACATGCACTTTAGCCCTTCTACCTTACTACCTTTACACCCTTTATTCTGTTTCCCTTTCCTCAAAGCCTCTTTATATGTTAGATCCGGCTTTACTCCATGTACTATACTTGCAGTTCTCTCATGACTTTTATCCTCCTCCACCTCACTATCTGCTCTAACACTCTGGTCCCCCTCCCCCTGCAAATCTAGTTTAAAACCCCCAGAGCAGCACTAGCAAACTTTCCTGCAAGGATGTTAGTCCCCCTCCAGTTCAGGTGCAACCCGTCCCATCAGAACAGGTCCCACCACATTCCCTGGGACAAGGCCCAATTGTCCAGAAACATGAAGCCCTCCCTCCTGCACTACTCCTTAGCCACGTATTTAGCTGCATTATCTTCCTGTTTCTAGCCTCACTAGCATGTGGCATGGGTAGTAATCCTGAGATTGCAACCCTCGGGGTCCTGTCCTTCAACTTTGCACCTAACTCCCTAAATTCTCCTTGCAGGATCTCCTACTTCTTCCTCTCCATGTCATTGATCCCTACATGGACAACGACATCTGGCTGCTCACCCTCCCTCTTGAGAATACCGAGAACTCGATCCGAGATATCACGGACCCTGGCACAGGGAGGCAACAGACCATCCAGGATTCTCGACCTCTTCCGCAGAACCTCTCATCTGTACCCCTAACTATTGAATCCCCTATCACTACTGCTATCTTCTTTTCCCTACTTCCCTTCTGAACTGAGGGTCCAGTCTCGGTGCCAGAGCCACAACCACTGCAACTTGTCCCTGGTAGGTCGTCCCCACCAACAGTATCCAAAACGGTGTACTTATTGTTGATGGGAACAGCGACAGGGGTGCTCTGCTCATTCTGTCTATTCCCCTTCCCTCTCCTGACAGTTACCCAGCTACCTGCCTCCTGATTTTTAGGGGTGACTATCTCCCTGTAACTCCTGTTTATTTCTGCCTCTGCCTCACGAATGATCCGAAGTTCATCCAGCTCCAGCTCCAGTTTTCTATCTCGGTTTGTCAGGAGCTGCAGCTGGATGCACCTTTTACAGGTGTAGTCATCAGAGACAATTGTGCTCACCCTGACTTCCCACATACTGAAAAGGGAGCACTCGACTGCCCTAACTGCTGCCTCCATTACCTACTCCTAAGTTAATTAGAGTAATTAAAGGAACTTACCCGCCCTGACCTCATTGGGAGCAGGTTCGTCCTCAGCCTCTGCTCGCCGAAGCCTCTTAAGCCAAAGCCTTCCTACTCTGTCTCCCGCTACTACGTCGCCTGCTCCGTTAATCTACTTGTTTTTTAAACTCTCCTGCTATCTCACAGGCCGACTTTCACGTGCTTGCACAGTCGTACCCCATTCAAATTGCCGAAGAAAAAAGGTTTATAATGTCTGTTCTGGTATCTGTTACCACTCTGCGAATACATAAATAATAAACAGTAGGTATTAACAGGATTTATTTAATTTAATTATAAAATCTCCAGCCTCTTGTGACTTGTTTATCATTTAAATCTTGAATTGACATGACATTCACCCATGGTGCTCATCATTTTTACCAAATGTTTGCATGATAACAGATCTCTAAATTTCATATCATACATTGAAAATATTAATGGTTTATACCACTGTATAATTAGGGACCATCCAATTGGCTTTGTGCGGAGTAAGTCGTATCTTACTAACTTGATTGATTTTTTTTCAAGGAGGTGAGAAAGACAACTGAAGAGGGTAGAGCTGTGGATGTTGCCTATATGGTTTTCAGTAAGGCGTTTTACCTGGTCCCTCATGGGGAAGTTCAGCCAGAAGATTAAGATTCATGGAATCGATGGTAAATTGGCTGCTTGGATTGAGAATTGGCTTGCTCATGGAACACAGAGGGTAGTAGTCAATGGGGTTTATTCTGGCTGGATTTCCCCGACTAGTGGTGTTCTGCAGGTATCCGTACTGGGACCTCTACAGTCAATTAAATGACCTGGGTGAAAATGTAGATGGTACGTGAGTAAGTTTGCAGATGATATAAAAGTGGGTGGTATTGAAGATAGTGTAGAAGATTACCAAAAGATACAGTAGGATGTAGATCAGTTGCAGATATGGGTGGATAACTGGCAGCCAGAGCTTAATCCAGACAAATGTGAGGTGCTGGACTGGGAAAATCGATTGTGAAGGGACAGTACAGCGTCAATGGCAAGACTCTAAACGGTGTTGATGCACGGAGGGATCTTGAGGTCCCAGTCCATAGCTCCCTGAAAGATGTGAAAAAGTACTTTACAAAACCATTTTAAAATGTATTTCTAATTAATCCTCTTTGTATTAAAGCCAGTACAGTAATACTTATGGATAAGGTCTAAGCTTTGTACTTTTCAAAAACCCCATGAGCTAAAGCTTTAAGAAAACTCTCCGTATATTGATTATCAAAATAGATTTTTGTTCAACTAATGTGCAAAACAAGTGATTCATTATTTGAGCTATTAATGACTGAATATGTTGATAAAGCAGATTTGATAATATACAGTATGTTAACTTTTAAGTATATGTGTCCTCTTTCAGGCATTCACTAAGAAATATTGAGCCTTTTTGAATATTTAATGATATAATATAATTTCACTTTTGTGGTAATCTCCTGCAGTTCATAATACTCTTGAGGATGGCATCGTACATCAAATAGCATGGAACTGATAGAGGCTTTCTTTTATCAGGGCCCATAAAAATGACATAACAGTATATATTGCAAAATGTTTAGATATGGCCCGAGAGTGGAGAGAGAGGGACACTGAAGCAGGTCAACAGTTCACTGAGTTTAAAGAGAGACGTTGTAGAAAAGTAAAACAATAAACGCTAGGCCAACAAGGCTGTTAACCAAAACTCTCAAACTGAAGGTTAACACCAACACTGTAGCTGGAAGCAATAACTAATACCAAATGAATACCATTCCTTGACTGCATCATTTGAAACTGTCGTCTTCTTTCCCAGACAAGGATGAACAGAATCAAGTTTAATATGTCGTGAAATTTATTGAATTTGCGGCAGCAGTGCAATGCAATACATAGTAATAGAGAAAAGAACTGTGAATTTCTTGTTCCACCTTGAATAGAACATATTTTACATGCAGCTCACCTTGCAGTGCGATTTATTCTTGCATAAGATATAAGCACTCTTGGTAAGGTAAATGTTTGTGGCCACCACTAATTGAATGGTCTGATATGGCCATCTATTTTTCTGTGGTCTGGAGTAACATATTAGCTTCTCAAGGTAAGCGTGGTAGATTTGCATCCCTGAAGAAAAAAAAAGAAAATACTAAAAACCTCATTAGTCAATGGCTATGTAGCAAGACCAAGATTTAATGTTGTGGTGACTACCCACTTGAAAACATTTCAACCTACCCCATCACAGACATTTTCTTTATTTTACAAAGCATTCGACCTTCTGTCCCACTGAAAACTAATTTGTATCTCTCTTTTTACCACTTCTGATGAAGGGTTGCAGTATTTTATGGTTATATTGATGTGGTTACAAAGAGGAGCTAAAAACTGAGTCGGAAGAAGCAGCAACAACGTAACATCAACGTAAAACAACCCAAGCACTCAGACAACATACACCAAAGTTGCTGGTGAACGCAGCAGGCCAAGCAGCATCTGTAGGAAGAGGTGCAGTCGACGTTTCAGGCCGAGACCCTTATCAAGCTGCATCACTGCTTTGATATGGAAGCTGCACTGCAGCGAACAGGAAGGCACTACAACGCTGCCCAACACATTGCTGCCTCCAGCCTACTCGTCATCGAGGACATAAATACAGAAAGGTGCCAGTAAAGTGTCAGCAACTTCATGAAGGATCCCGCACACCCTGCTCATGGACTGTTTGGCCCACTCACATCAGGGAGGAGGCTATATAGCATCCATACCAGGACCACCAAACTCAAAAACAGTTACTTTCCCCAAGCAGTATGGCTGATCAACACCTCCGCCCACTAACTTCACCATTACTTCATTACTCCCATCAGTCACCTAATGTACAGCCTAGTGTCACTTTATGGACTTAAAATCAATCTATCTATATATCTCTAAGCTATTTTATGTACTTATATTTATTGTATGTTGTTATTATTATTATTGTTTATTTTTTTCTCAGTGCAAACTGGTCAAAGCTAAGGTACAGGCATAGCCAAGCATGTTCGTTTTCAATTGCTAGGAACGCTCAGACTATTCTACTGGTGTTTAGTATTGTGGCTTTCTGAAGGTTTGCATAGGTATTATTGTGTAGACCAAATTGTTTAATGTTATTGTGCAGTGTCTTTGGGATGACACCAATTGTAGATATTACTATCAGGACAATGTATACCTTGTTCATGTTCCAAAGTCCTTCAATTTTCTCTTTCAGTTCCGCATATTTCTGGTGTTTTTCATGTATTGATTTCTGTAAGTTATGAGTGTTTGGAATGGCTATGTCTATTAAATAAGCTGTTCTTGCTTGATATCCTGTATTATTATATCTGGACAGTTATTATGGATTGTCCTATCTGTAATAACTGATCAGTCATCATATTATTCGTGGTATTCTGAATCTAAATCTGGATAAGGCTTGTACTTATAGTAAGGTATGATGTCTTTTATAAGTGTGTATTTTAAAGCAAGATTTTGGTAAATGATGTTTGCCACTTGATTGGACCTGTGTAAGTAATCAGATTGCGTTAAAGTGCTACAGGATCCTACATTGTGTTAGATTGTTTCTGGTTTCCCTTGGCATTTTCTACATTTATTGTCTTGAATTTGCCGGTCTTTTATTATGTATTTTTGATATTTTGTGTTAATTACTTGTTTCTGAATTGCCATAAGGAAACTTACTCTTTCTGAGATGAGGTCTCCAACTCTGAGCCAGGCATTCAACACTTACTTGTTGACATCTAGTCTGCTCAGATCATGGGGATGTGTCCTATGCAGGGTCATGCTCTTCCATTGGTTAACTTTTTCTTCTATAGTGATAATTTCTTCATTTTTCTGTGCTCTGCTTTCATTTATGTTTAATGGTGTCTGCTTCTTATCAGAATTGCATATACTCATATGGAGTGCTGAATCCTGTTTTTGTTGATGAAAATATATCCTTAGAAGTTTTATATCTGTTTTTATGTCTGTTATTCTTATTCCTCCTTCTGTCCTAGATAACGTTAATCTAAGCACATTCGAGTGTACATAGTGTTTTCTAAAATTTGACATTTCAGTTCTTGTTTTTCTTCGTTAATTTTCTAGATTGGTTTCAGACTAAAACATTATGTTAAAGAATACATTAATATAAGTATACCAAATGTCTTTATTGCCAATGTTATGTTTTTACTATAGAGCTCTTTGGCAGATTTCCTTAAGCCTTGAAGTAAATTCTGTCAAAAATTTTCCCTTTATCACACTATGATCTATTTTCTTTGCTTGTTGATATCACAGGTTCCAGACGGCAAGTTTCCAATCATCACAGCAAATAATCTGCTGGAAGAACTCAGCAGGTCAAGTATCTCTGTGGGAAGAAAGGAATTGTCAATGTTTTGGGTTGAAATCCTGCACCAGGACTGAACGTGGAGAGGCAAGATGGCCAGGATAAAGAGGAGAGGAGGAGTGGCAAAAAAAGGATTCTGAGGTAGTTGGTGGATGAATAGGGATGCAAGATGACAGGCAGGAGTGCCAAGTAAGGGAGATGAGCAGAGGTGAAGCTGGAAGTGGTGACAGATGAATGATGATGGGTGGCGAATGTTGGGAGGGGGTGGATGGGGAGTATAAAGGGTGAATCAGGATCAGAAGTAGGTTTAATATCACAGGCATACAGTATATTGTGAAGTGTGTTGTTTTGCAGCAACAGTACCTTGCAATACCTAATATTTAAAAAACTATAAATTAGAATAGGAAATACTTATATAAATTAAATTAAATAAGTAGTGCAAAATAAGCCACAAAAAAAGAAAAAAAATATTGGGTTCATTGTCCAATTAGAAATCTGATGGCAGAGGGGAAGAAGCCATTTCTAAAATGTTACTTATTTATTTAAAGTATTTTTTGAGATACAGACCAAAGTAGGTTCTTCCAGGCCTACGTGTTGCTCAGCCCAGAAATTCCCCGATTCAACCCTAGCCTAATAATAGGACAGTTTACAATGATAAATTAACCTACCAGCCAGTATATCTTTGGACTGTGGGAGGAAACCGAAGCACCCGGAGGAAACTCAGGTGGTCACGTGGAGAATGTACAAACTCCTTACAGGCAGTGGCGGAAGTTGAATCTGGGTCTCCTGCACTGTAAAGTATTGCACTCATCACTGCGCTACCATGTGTGTGTCTTCATTTAAAATTGGAAAACTCAGTATTCACTCTATTGGGTTATAGACTATAAGAGGTTGTTCCTCCAAGTTACATTAGGCTTCATCTTGGTTGTAGAGAAGACCAGGAATAGACAAGTCCATGAGGGAACTGGAAGGGGAGATGAAATGTCTACAAATGGGAATTTGGGATGCCCACTACACACTGTGCGTGCAGGTGTCTGGTGAAATTGTTGCCCAGTCTGCGCCTCGTCTCACTGATAGAGTGAAGGTCATATTTGGCACATTGAATGCAACTGAGAAGATTGAGAAGTAGATGTGAACCTCTGCCTGACATGAAAGTACTGTTTCAGTCCAATCAGCCCAACACTGATTATCAATGTAAGTGTTTTTTTAAAGCTGAAAGATATGTTTCTGCAGCAATTTATGCGATTAAATGTCTCAGATGTATGATTTTGCAACTGATGTTTCTGAGAAACAAATGTTTTCACTTACATTGTTCTAAAATTTGAATAAATATAATTTTTCACCAGATTAATCAAAGAATCATCAAATCGCCACTTATTTTAAATAAGTTACCTTGATTTAGTATGGAGAATCAATAATTTTCAATTAATGCAGAGACATAAAATTTTACTTCACTCAGCTGTCTTCCTGATCATTGGTATATTCTGGGTCTCTCGTCAATATACTGTTACATTCAACACCTTTACCCATAACTGAATATATGGAAACAATCCCTGATAGATGTAACATTAAATCACCTAAACTACTGAAATGAAGTTCAAATGAAGTAATATGAAACTTCAATCTCATAAATGTGTGTTCACAGTAGCTTCCAAAAGGAACACTGATAGCACTTTCGTGAAATAATTTCAATTATAAAGCAAGACACATTTTGTGTTAAGAATGGGCTGTTTGCTTTTACATGCAAAAAAAAACACTTCTTGAAACAATAGAAGTAATGCACTTAGCAAAGTTAGTTTGTAATTTCACCAACTGTTTACTGAAGTTACTGGCTCTAACAGCAGCCAACAAAAACTCTGGCTTTCTGAATATTTACAGTTGAAACTAACTTTAAATGGACTTATTTTCTAACTGAGCAGCGAGCTATCCTTGACAAATTTGGTTAATCAAACTCCCCATCAAAGCAATCACTGACTCATGGTCACATTGAGAGGAATTTTAACTTCCCAGCACGATGGGAACAGGGGAGTACTAACCAGCAGGAGGGAGACCCAAGATAGTCAGTGGCAGTTTTGTCAGAGCCTCTTCAACCCAACAGCTGCTCTATTAATAGAGATTTTGGCATTGCCTGAAATCAGGCCGAGTAAGTATGATAACAAAGCTCAGAAGCAATTTCAGCTCCACTATCTGTACAGAAGTGCCATCAGGCAGCGCAAAGGAATCTGGAAATGATTAGTGAGGCCACAGTGAGGAAAGAAACAAAGAAATGCCTGTGCGGGATTTGAATAACCATGTCTCACACGTCATTTCATCTGGTGGGAAAGAGTTCCAGTCTACCAGAAGAAGGCTTGTGGCGTGTTGGATGTAGACAAGCACACTTGAAATAGGTGCTGGAGTAGGGTATTCAGGCCTGCTCTGAATTTCAGTGTAATCATGGCTGATCTAGTCTCATCACTAACAGGAGAGAATCTGCAGATGTTGGAAATCCGAGCAACACACACAAAATGCTGGAGGAGCTCAGCAGGCTAGGCAGCATCTAAGAAAAGAGTGCAGTCAACGTTTTGAGCTGAGAGCTCAACTCTCTTTGCTGCCATTTCCCTAGAGCCCTCAATGGCTCATTTTTTTCAGTAAAATTTATCTACCTCAATCTTAAATAATTCTAATGATCTAGCCTGAATACCTGTACATTTGCAAATTCCAGAGATTCACTACTGTCTCTGAAATTTCCCATGCACCTCCATTTTAAAAGACCAGGTGCGAGGTTGGATTGTTTTAAGTGCCGAGCAAATTTGGAGAGGTCGAGAATGGCTTTGGGCGGAGTGGCATGGTCTAAGCCCCAAGAGTATTACTGTGCTGGGGCCTGGGTCCCAATGCAAGGCATGATCCTGTGTTTGGACAATTTAAATGCCGACCCAGATAAACTGGAAAGGCAGGATGTCGGGACTGGAGAGGAAGGTTGGGCTGAGTTCACTCGCTTTCCTGCCATGTTCACTCCTGTCTCCGAGACTCAGGCTGCGAGACTGCTCTGGATGCTGTGTTTCACACCTGCAAGCTTCGCAGCAATTTGGCCTGTAAAATGATGAACTGAGACTGAGGCTTTGGGCCTGCTCCGGATGTTCTGGGGATTCGGATTTATGGACACTATTTTGTTCGGAATGCCATTGCTTGTGTCTGTTGTTTAAATGATCTGTGTTTTTTCTATTTCTCTGCGCATTGAGCGTTGGCCTTTCTTTTTTTTTCATTGGTTCTTTTGGGTTTCTTGCTTTGAAGCTGCCTGCAAGGAGACAAATCTCAAGGGTGTATAATTTATACACCCTTTGATAATAAATGTACTTAGAATTCTTTGAATCCTTCAAAAGTGATCAGCCCTCCTGTGAAGAATTTTCTCTTTATCCATGATCCACATGTTCCCATCAGCACTAACGTGATCCTAATGATGTGTGGCCATAGACTTCTTTTAGTGCAGCGTAAAAATTCTTTAAATTATACCTATCTATATATGCCTGGATTTCATTAGCTTTATTGCTCAGCCAAGAATCCTGCACCTGGGGCAGATTGTGTTGTATGGTCCCATCGATGTTAGTGATGGCATCCATTGAAATGGGCTTTGGGTTGCTGAGGAAAGCTTTGTGAAGACACTATTTCACATCAAGCAGTTGTTTGATGTCAAGACAGTTTTCATCAAATCAGTCCTTGCGCTTTCTGGTCGCAGGCCCCAGAATCTCTGTTGCAGTGTTGTAGACCAGCTCTCGAATGGTTGACCAAGTGTTTTCCACATTCTGACTGTGAGAGTTTCAGTGGGCTTCCAGAGTGTCAACAAAAGACTGCTTAATGTTGCTGCTTTTCCGCTTCAAGAGGTTCATCTGTTTTGGGACCTTTTTCCTTGTGGGGAAGGCTTATTCTGGATGTGGGTGTTCAGTTTAGAAATAATGAGGCGGAGGTCTGTCCAGCATTCAGCACCACACATAGATCTTGTCATTCTTACATCCTGCCTGTCTCTCTTCCTGATTACTTCGATGCCTGTGTTTAGAGTGGAGATGCATTCACAGAGTTCTATTACAGGTGGGAAGGTGGAAGATGGTGTTGGTGATCAACAATTCATGTTCAACACATGTCTGAGTTAGCAGAAGACCGTTGCTGTAGAAGCAGCCAATGCCTTATTTCCCCATGACCCCATCCCAATAGGTGTTGTCAGAGCCTACTCTTGCATTGAAGTCACCAAAGATAACAGGTGTGTCCACTTTGGGAACAGTGGCAATTCTTCATAGAATGCAGTGCAGCTCTTCATGGAACTCATCCTTAATAAGGCCTGGGTTGGTCATGGAAGCTAAGCTTCCTTCCATGTGACAGAGGAAGTTTCATGGCCATGAGCTGGTCATTTATGCCATTTGGATATCCCACAAACTTTCCAGCAATCTTTATCTTCACTGCAAATCCAACCCCAGCGTCACGATAGTCTTGATTTCCTCTTCCACTCCAAAAGAATGTATATCCTGCCCTCCTTACAGAAAATTCACTCTCTCCTGCAAGCCAGGTCCCACTCAATGCTGTGATATCGATGTTATGTCGGGCAACTCTCTCCCTATTCAAGCAGTTCTCCTCTGAGGTCAGTCAGCATTGATTCTGTCCAACAACTTGCGCACATTTCGCCCACTGAGGGTGAGAGGAATAGTTCTAAGTTTTTCTCTTTGATGTATTTCAGTGGCTGTGGTACGATCACCACTTAGCTGTGGTAAACTAGCCAGGGAACGAATGGAGGAGGGAGTGTTTAGGGTACTTTTTCTTGCCCCTGCTTTGCACCATGGAGCTGAGCAGTGCACTTCTGAACAGGGCTGCTCAGACACACGCAGCTGCTGAAAGTCACTGCTGTTCCGTGTAAGTCGATGACAACACTATGACCTGAGCTGCCAGTGTGCAGGCTTGTGGCTACGGCTGCCAGAGTACCCATACTTGCTGCTTCACTGCTAGCCTGTCACCACAAGACTTAGAATAGATGAGATAGCAAGGAGAGGTGACAAGAGTGACTTGCACAAAGGCTTAGTTTAAAGTGAGGAAGAGTTGCAAAGCATTGTCCTCGCTCACCAGTCTGAGACTATAGGATCATAAGATCATATGATATAGGAGCAGAATTAGGCCATTTGGCCCATCACATCTGCTCCGGCATTTTGTCATGGCTTATTCAACTTCCCTGTGTAAGTTCACTGTAGCCTCACTATCTCTTCAAAACTACCTACCCCTCCTCATATCTTCATATCATCTGCAAACCTTGCAGCAAAGCCATCAATTCCATCATCCAAATCATTGACATATAACGTAAAAAGAATCGGTCCCAACAAAGACCCATGTGGAACTCCACTAGTCACTGGCAGCCACTCAGAAAAGGCTCTTTTTATTCCCATCTTTTTGTCTCCTGCCAATTAGTCACTGCTTTACCCATGATAGAATCTGTCCTGTAATCGATGGTCTCAGAGCCTGTTAAGAAGCCTCATATGTGGCCTTCTGAAAATCTAAGCCCACAACATCAACTGGTTCTCCTTTGTCTATCCTGCTTATTACTTTTTCAAAGAATTCCAACAGGTTTGTCAGGCAAGCTTTTCCCTTGAGGAAACTGTGCTGACTACAGCCTATTTTATCATGTGCCTTGAAGTACCCTGGGACCCCATCCTTAATAATCAACTTCAACATATTTTCAACCACTGAGGTCAGCCTACAATTTCCTTTCTTCTGCCTCTCCCCCTTCTTGCAGAGTGAAGTGACATTTGCAATTTTCCAGTCTCCCGAAACCATTCCAGAACTTAGTGATTCTTGAAAGATCATTACTAATGCCTCCACAATCTCCTTAGTCACCTCTTTCAGAACTCTGGTGTGTACACCATCTGGCCCAGGTGACTTATCTATCTTCAGGCCTTTCAGTTTCCCAAGAATCTTCTCTCTAGTTATGGTAACTTCATACACTTCATGCTCCCTGACACCTGGAACTTCCACCAGACTGTTAGTGTCTTCCACAGTGAAGACTGATGCAGAATACTTACTCAGTTCATTGGTTATTTCATTGTCCCCCCATTCCTACCTCTCCAGCATCAATATCTTCTCTCACCTCTCTTTTACACTTCATGCATCTTAAGATGCATGTTGGTATACTCTTTAATACTATTGGCTAGCTTACTTTTGTATTCCATCTTTACCTTCTTAATATCTTTTTAGTTGCCTTCTGTTAGGTTTTAAAAGCTCCCCAATCCCACTAATTTTTGCTCTATTATATGCCCTCTCTTTGGCTTTTTGTTGTCTTTGACTTCTCTTGTTAGCCACAGTTGTGTCATTTTTCCTTGAGAATACTTCTTCCTCTTTGGGATTATATATCCTTTACCTTCTGAATTGCTTCCAGAAATTTCAGCCATTGCTGCTCTGCCATCATCCCTGCCAGTGTTCTTTTCTGTATCTGGTGGCAAGAAAGAGTCAAGACAGCAGGAGACAGAGTCAGATGCAATGGATGACCGTGATGTCCTTAGTGCCTTGTTGCACTCTAAGCACTCCACAGTGCCTAGCTGGTTCTGCCTTCCTGCCCATTGAACCAAGTTAGTGGTTACCTCCGCACAGACTGCCAGGTCCAGTTTTTGCTAGCGTAGGCAGGCAAGCCCAAACTCACTGAGGGTTTAAGAGCCATCAGTTATCCTCATCTGTTTTAGCCCACTCATCGAAGCAGTTTACCAGGGTATTGCCCCTGTCGCTAGTAAACATCTGATCGGAACCACAGGTGAGAGCTAAGTGCCTACTGGGGACCCATGGTGGACAAGCTACACCCAAGGGATCATGAAACGTCTGCACCTTCAGAGGTGCTACCCCTCCCTGATAGCTGTACACCTCAGATGTCAATATTATGCTTATGGACTAAATGACTCCTATAGACATTCCCTCTGCCCTCAATTTCTTTGACAATGGGGTCTTTCCAAAGTTCTTCTGAAGATATTAGCATGCTTTCAAATTTAGTAGCACATAAATGCATGAAGGAGCTGACAGCTCTCTCTCTCCCATAGCAGTCAACTATATCAATTTTGGCTATCAATGAGAGAGCTATTTTGCTGCTTTGGTTGGCTTCTGCACACCCTTATTCCAGGTGTTGCCTCCAACTAGCTGTTGTGAATCCTGGGACCATAAGCTATGCAAACTGAGAGCCAGAATCTCCTACCCGTGGGAAACAAAGTAATTTCCCATTTTGTGCTTCGTGGAGACCTTGCTGACAGAGGAGAAACCGGATTATGCCATCGAGCCTTCTGGGTTCTCCCTATTCTGGGTGGACAGATGTAAAAACCTCTCTGGGAAGACTAAAGGAGATGGGTATGCTTCATGATCAATAATGCCTGGTGCGACCTTCCGGAACATGCATGGCCTCAAATCCTTTTGTTCCCCAGATCTGGAGTGCCTGGTGCACATCCAAGTGAGCACATGGAGAGATAGCATACTTGACCACTGCTACTCTCCCTTCCACAATGCTTACAAAACACTCCTCTGCCCCCCATCTGGAAAATCAGATCATTCCTCCATTTTCTGGTGCCAAAGTACAGGCAGGAGCTGAAACAAGAGGCGAACATAGTTAAAACTGTCTACTGTTGCTCCGACCAATCAGCCTCAATGCTGCAGGACTGCTTTGATGCCCTTGACTGGGATGTCTTCCATGATGAGGATATCTCTGAGTTCATGGAAGGGGTCACAAGTTTCACCCAGAAGTCCATCGAGGATGTTGTCACCCAGAAATCAGTCAGGGTCTTTCCAAATCAGAAACGCTGGATCAACAGTTCTATGTGAGCAACACTTACCGCTCAAGACAGAATTTACAGTGCTGGTAATCAACAAGAGCTCAAGAGATACAGCTACGATCCGCACAAAGTCATCAAGGCAGTGAAACAACAATACAGAGACAAGATTCAGACTCAACATTCCACCAACAACGCACGTAGCTTATGGCAAGGTCTGCACACCATCGCAGACTTCAAAGCTAAATGCAGGTAGGGAAGATCAGATGGAAGAATCACCACAAAAAAGCATTATGTTTTACACATTTTAGATACAATCTTAAGATATGTCAGGTGATAGGCAGCCCATCAGATTTAGCCATGGTGGGCCTAGGTAGATATTTGGGATCTTCCAGACAAAATTTGAGAGAAAAGGCATTTCTGTTTCAATGGTGACGAATACCTTTGTCTAAAATGTCCACTGTTTCTTATGTCTAATTTAATCACACACTGTTTCTATCTGACAATAGCTTCTGTTGGCCACATGACATATTACACACTTCTCTGGAGTGCTTTGATCTCTCTTATCTCAATCTCATCAGTATGTCAAGACCTGAAGTTTCCAATTATCTCTTCAGGAGTAGATAGGAATCCCTTGGTAAAATAATCATTGTTGGAATAAATACCAAGTCAGTTGCCAGGACTATTTGTATAAGTGGGTGTCCACCATGTAATGTCAAAGTTGCTAATCTAATAGAGACAATCTTTGTATACACAGCTACAGTTATGATTTAAGAATGGATCACAGCTTCTATGTATCAATACATTTAAAAGAAGTTGACCTAAGATTTCTAGTTTCTTGTATCAATGATTACCAGATTAGAACGGTACTGTCATGGTCCGATCTGTGAAGTCTGCATTCCGGTTCACAGTCCGGTCCATCGACCCTTGCTCCAGGTTTTCCTGTCTACCCTTGCTCTAGGTCTTCCTGTCTACCCTGCTTTCGTTCCTGTTGAGCACTATTTGAGGCAGCTGATTCTCGTTGGGGCTGGCTGCATAAATACCTCCAGGGACCAGGGTGTGGCTGCTGGATTGTTCTTGTCCTTATTCCTTGTATTCCTTCCCCTGCCTTCTGTTTCCTCGCCTGAAGCCTTGCCTTGTCTTGCCGGTAACTCTTGCCTCGCCTGAAGTTCTTGTCTCGCCTTGCATTGCCTGAAGCCTTGCCTTGTCTTGCCAGTAACTCTCGCCTCCTCTTGCCTGAAGTCCTGAACCTAGCTCCCTTCCTGTCCCTTGCATCTATCGGGTAAGCCAGGCCAGATTGCCATTACCCTGTGGTGGGTTCTGCCCCTTGCCTCCTTCAGGTAAGTCAGGCCAGATTGCCATTACCCTGCGGTGGGTTCTGTCCCTTTCTGTCCCTTACCCCATCGCGTAAGTCAGGCCAGATTGCCGTTACCCTGCGGTGGGTTCTGTGGCTTCCTGTCCCTTGACTCCGTTGGGTAAGTCAGGCCAGATTGCCGTTACCCTGCGGTGGGTTCTGTCCCTTCCTATCCCTTGCCTCCATCGGGTAAGTCAGGCCAGATTTCCATTACCCTGCGGTGGGTTCAGTCCCTTCCTGTCCCTCGCCTCCGTCAGGTGGAGATCCACGCCCTGCCCAGGAGGAGCTTCAAGACCCCAAGCCTCAAGTCTCTGGTCTCAAGCCTCGTCTCGAGTCTCTAGACTCAGGCCTCGCCTCAAGCCTGAAGACTCCAGCCGCGTCCTACCTTCCAGCCAAGCCTCGTCCTTGCCTAGTTCTGGAGTCCAAGCCAGAGGCAAGACCCAGGTACTGGGTCCTTGTCCAGTCTCTGGTTCGGAGTCCAAGCCCGGGATCCTAGCTTTCTGGTCCAGTCCTGTTCTGGGTTCCCGGTTTTCGTGTCCATGTCCTCGCCCTCACCCTGTATCCTAGTCCTGTCCCTAGTACTTCAGTGTCTGTGTCTTGCACTTGGGTCCATTCCCAGCCACCACTATATGACAGAACGATCCAGCCAACCATGGACCCAGTGTCACAGACACTGTTGTTTTCCTCTTGCCACCCGGGGTTCCCTTCTGTTAAATACCCTCCCACCTGCCCGAGTTTTCCATAGCACGGATAGCCTGTTTGGTCGCCAGGAGGCTCCTGTGGGGGGCGGGGGGGGGGGTGGTGGAGGGGTACTGTCATGGTCCGGTCCATGAAGTCCGCATTCCGGTTCACGGTCCGGTCCATCGACCCTTGCTCCAGGTTTTCCTGTCTACCCTGTTTTTGTTCCTGTTGAGTACTAATTGAGGCAGCTGATTCTCGTTGGGGCTGGCTGCATAAATACCTCCAGAGACCAGGGTGTGGCTGCTGGATTGGTCTTGTCCTTATTCCTTGTATCCCTTCCTCTGCCTTCTGTTTCCTCACCTGAAGCATTGCCTTGACTTGCCGGTAACTCTCGCCTCACCTGAAGTTCTTGTCTTGCCTTGCATTCCCTGAAGCCTTGCCTTGTCTTGCTGGTAACTCTCACCTCGTCTTGCCTGAAATCTTGTCTTGGAGCCACCCTGAACCTAGCTCCCTTCCTGTCCTTTGCCTCCGTCGGGTAAGTCAGGCCAGATTGCTATTACCCTGTGGTGGGTTCTGTCCCTTCATGTCCTTTGCTACCGTCGGGTAAGTCAGGCCAGATTGCCGTTACCCTGCAGTGAGTTTGGTCCCTTCCTGTCCCTCGCCTCCGTCAAGTGGAGTACCGCGTCCTGCCCTGGAGTACCGCACCCTGCCCAGGAGGAGCTTCAAGACCCCAAGCCTCAAGCCTCGCCCCAAGCCAAGCTTCAAGACCCCAAGCCCCAAGTCTCTGGTCTCCAGCCTAGCCTCGAGTCTCTGGTCTCCAGCCTCGCCTCGAGTCTCTGGTCTCCAGCCTCGCCTCGAGTCTCTAGTCTCCAACCTCACCTCAAGTCTCTAGTCTCAAGCCTCACCACAAGCCTGAAGACTCCAGCCTCGTCCTGCCTGCCAGCCAAGTCTCATCCTTGCCTAGTTCTGGGATCCGAGCCAGAGGCAAGACCCAGGTTCTGGGTCCTTGTCCAGTCTCTGGCTCAGAGTCCAAGCCCAGGCTCCTAGCTCTCTGGTCCAGTCCTGTTCCAGATTCCCGGTTTTCGTGTCCATGTCCTAGCCCTCGCCCTGTATCCTCGTCCTGTCCCTAGTACTTCAGTGTCTGTATCTCTCACTTGGGTCCGTTCCCAGCCACCACCTTATGACATGTACCCTCTATGGCTTTCTGCTCCTTATAGTACTATAGAAATTGATGCACATATCCTGCTTTAAAATTGTTGCATAAAGCTTGGTAGTTCTGAACTAGCTACCTTAATGTGGAACGACTATTGATTCTGGCAGTAATTCCCCAATTTTCATTAAATGTATTATTTCAATGGAAATTCAACTGAATATGGACAAAATAGATAGATTTATGCAATAATATAATACAAATTTGAGTTTTATTTTTTGCTATTGTCAATGTATTTAGTGCTAACCATGACTCTAAACTACTATTTTTAAATATGTTTCTGATAACATAATTATGTGCTTACATTTTTGAATGTCAGATGAATTGCTCAACATAATGTTAGTGATATGTTTCAAATGCATACCTCTGCAAAAAGTTCATTTCATTGACATTCAACCGTACATGAATACCCATGAATACTTCCAAATTGAAATAGCATTCCCCCAGGGTCAAGGTGCAAAATACAGTACCAACAGTCATACACCATACAAGGCACATATAGCACACATATAACAATAAACATCCAGTCACACAAAAAATTATAATATGGCCCAAGTCCCTAAACATCATGTCCTGTAGATTGATGGTTCATGGAGGGTGCCAGCAAGGACAAGTCCGCAGCAGTCGGCAGATGAATGCAATCCAGCTTGTTTTCCACTGAGCCAACACTGGAGAGCAGCTCCAATAGCAGTGGCCAACTCCCAACC
The DNA here is from genome assembly GCF_963921235.1 of Mobula hypostoma. NCBI lineage: Eukaryota > Metazoa > Chordata > Chondrichthyes > Myliobatiformes > Myliobatidae > Mobula > Mobula hypostoma. The sequence continues at coordinate 61,747,271 of NC_086103.1, read as the reverse complement.
CAGCATGGATGCCATGCCACACTGCCTCCGGCATCTCCTCTCCTGCAACGGGTGAGCGTGCGGTATGAAGCCTAATCCATGCTACAACCGAGGCAACTCAGCTCCCCCACCATCTGTCTTTCCAATAAACCAGTGAACCAGACTTGCACTATTTTACATTACCAATGTCCAGCAGGGTCTTGCAACCACAAGGAAAATGTCCAAGACAATCACTCACTGTTAGATTACCGCTGCCTTCGCACACCGACTCCGATGCCTTTCTGTTGCAGGCAGCAACATGGTCTGCACCAAGTCCAGCTCCTCCAGCTCCCCCCACTATTGAGAACTTGCTGATGGGGTAGACCTGCAGTACTTGACGTTCTTAATATCCAGCAGTGTCTTGTGATCGTAAAAAAAAAAGGACATTTAAGAAAGACAATAACACCTTCAGTTGAACCTGGAGAGGTTGCTATGACCAAGCGCGTTGCCATCATACCAGAAAAATAAAGCTGCAAAGGCAACAACTTGCATTTACATAAGGCATGAAGAGATTGTGAATAGTGTCAGAAAGCTTGGTTAAAGAGGTAAATTATAAGGGATATCTTAAAAGTGGAAAGTGAAAAAGGTAGGCTCAAACACACAATCTGTTGGAGGAAATGAGGATGTCAAACAGCACCTGTGGGAATAAAGGAATTGTTGAAATATTGGGTTGAAAGCTGGATTATGTGCTATGATGTGGGGGCGAAATAATGTCTGAGAAAATGGCCTATTTTTCAACTAACAAGCAAAAGAGAAACTGGAAGATTTCATAAAATATATATATATTTTTACATCTTTTTGCTTACAGAAATAATAGTTGGTAACCATTAGCAATGCAAAAAGATAAATCTTAAACTGGACGTCCCAATATAAAATTGTCATTCAGTTGCTTCAGATACACAGCAGGACAGACAGCACTTTTAGAGTTAATGCTTTAGGTCAAAATTATTTCATCAGCACTTAGGAGAGAACTTGGAAGCTGCAATGAGCTTGGGGAAGTGTATCATGTATAATTTTCATTACAAAATTGGCGTTCTCAATAGGCAACTTGTAGAAATGATTTTCCTTTCTGTTTCAGTTTTGGAGATTCGGTTTTTGATTATAGGTCTAAGTAGACTCTGAATAGGAAATCAAACAGTCCAAAGCTGAAGCCAAGGAGAAATAATTGATAGCTGGTGGGAAATAAGAGTACTGTGAGTATTGGTATCGGTTTATTATTGTCATATGTACCAAGGTAAAGTGAAAAGTATGTCTTTTGTACTGTTCATACAGATCAGATCATTACATAACGCATTGAGCTAGAATAAGGTAAAACAATAACTGCAGTGCAGGTAAACGATGAAGTGCAAGATTGTAACAATATAGATTATGAGACCAATAGTCCATCAATCATACAAGAGGTCTGTTCAAGAATCTGGTAACAGTGAAATAGAAGCTGTCATTGAACCTAATGGTACATGATTTCAGGCTTTCATATCTTCTGTTTGACGAGTAGAGTCTTGATTATGCTGGCTCTTTAGGCAGTGAGAAGTATAGGCAGAGTCCACAGAAGAGAGGCTGCTTCCTGTGATGTGCTGAGTGTGGCCACAATTCTCAGCTGTTGCTCGCAGTTCGTGCAGAGCAATTGCCACACAAGGCATTATGAATCCAGACAGTGTGCTTCCAAAAGTGCATCAATAATAATTTGTCCTTTGTTATTCAAATAACAAGCCATGGGTAACAAAGGACATTAAGGACATCCTGAACGCTAAAAGGAGGGTGTTTAGAGATGGAAATAGTGGGGACCTGAAAGCCAGGATCAGGGAGGCTAAAGACAGGTACAGGAGGAAGCTTGAGAGGAAACTCCAGCAGAACAATATGAGAGAGGTCTGGAGTGGGATGAGGACCATCACTGGGTTCCGGCAAACTGGCAACAGAGGAGCTGAAGGCAGTGTGGACAGGGCCAATGAGCTTAACCTGTTCTTTAACAGATTTGACATTGTGGCCCCTGCCCATCCCCCACATGATTCATCTGCCGTCGGCCCCCAACCAACACATATTCCACTCTCCCCTCCAACCCCCCCCTCACAGTCCCCCACCCTGCTCTCATGACTATACCCCTTCCCCACATGAAACCACCACGGTGTGCTTCACAGCTGAACAGGTGAGAAGACAGCTGAAATGTCTCAACCCAAGAAAGGCTGCAGGACCTGATGGTGTCAGTACCAGGGTGGTCAAAGCCTGTGCCCCTCAGCTATGTGGAGTACTTTGCCATGTCTTCAACCTGAGCCTGAGGCTCCGGAGGGTTCCTGTTCTGTGGAAGACGTCCTGCCTCGTCCCTGTGCCGAAGACGCCGCGCCCCAGCGGCCTCAATGACTACAGACCGGTGGCATTGACCTCCCACATCATGAAGACCCTGGAGAGACTTGTTCTGGAGCTGCTCCGGCCTATGATTAGGTCACACTTAGATCCCCTCCAGTTTGCCTACCAGCCATGACTAGGAGTTGAGGATGCCATCGTCTACCTGCTGAACCGTGTCTACGCCCACCTGGACAAGCCAGCAAGCACTGTGAGGGTCATGTTTTTTGACTTCTCCAGTGCGTTCAACACCATCCGTCCCGCTCTGCTGGGGGAGAAGCTGACAGCGATGCAGATGGATACTTTCCTGGTGTTATGGATTCTTGATTACCTGACTGGCAGACCACAGTATGTGTGCTTGCAACACTGTGTGTCCGACAGAGTGATCAGCAGCATTGGTGCTCCACTGGGGACTATCTTGTCTCCCTTTCTCTTCACCATTTACACCTCAGACTTCAACTACTGCACAAAGTCTTGTCATCTTCAGAAGTTTTCTGATGACTCTGCCATAGTTGGATGCATCAGCAAGGGAGATGAGGCTGAGTACAGGGCTACAGTAGGAAACTTTGTCACATGGTGTGAGCAGAATTATCTGCAGCTTAATGTGAAAAAGACTAAGGAGCTGGTGGTAGACCTGAGGAGAGCTAAGGTACCGGTGACCCCTGTTTCCATCCAGGGGGTCAGTGTGGACATGGTGAAGGATTACAAATACCTGGGGATACGAATTGACAGTAGACTGGACTGGTCAAAGAACACTGAGGCTGTCTACAAGAAGGGTCAGAGCCGTCTCTATTTCCTGAGGAGACTGAGGTCCTTTAACATCTGCTGGACGATGCTGAGGATGTTCTACGAGTCTGTAGTTGCCAGTGCGATCATGTTTGCTGTTGTGTGCTGGGGCAGCAGGCTGAGGGTAGCAGACACCAACAGAATCAACAAACTCATTCATAAGGCCAGTGATGTTGTGGGGATGGAACTGGACTCTCTCATGGTGGTGTCTGAAAAGAGGATGCTGTCCAAGTTGCATGCCATCTTGGACAATGTCTCCCATCCACTACATAATGTACTGGTTGGGCACAGGAGTACATTCAGCCAGAGACTCATTCCACCGAGATGCAACACAGAGCGTCATAGGAAGTCATTCCTGCCTGTGGCCATCAAACTTTACAACTCCTCCCTTGGAGGGTCAGACACCCTGAGCCAATAGGCTGGTTCTGGACTTATTTCCTGGCATAATTTACATATTACTATTTAATTATTTATGGTTTTATTACTATTTAATTATTATGGTGCAACTGTAACGAAAACCAATTTCCCTCGGGATCAATAAAGTATGACTATAAGAAGAAACACGGGCATACCAAATTTCTTTAGCTTCCTGATAAAGTAGAGGTGTTGGTCAAGGATCCAATTGCCGAGGAAAGTGTGAACACCCGGGGACCAAAGTTTGGTGATGAATTTGCTTGGAAAGATAGTATTGAAGGAGGAGTTGCAGTGAATAAGAATAGTCTGACATAGGTATCTTTCATGTCCAGAGGTGAGTCTAGGATCAGTGAGATGGTGTCAGATGTAGACTTATTTCAGCGATATTCCAATTGCTATGGGTCTAGGTTGTCTGGAAAGCTGGTGAGAAATGAGAGTAACAAAAGTATTGGTATTGAAAGATGCATTCGATGACCAGTCCTTTGAAGCATTTCAAGATGATGTAGGTTAGACCAACTATATGGTAGTCATTAAGACATGTTATCTTGATTTCTTCGGTACCAAGATGTTAAAGGCCTTCTTAAAGCAGTAGGGAACCACAGCCTGAAGCAGAGAGAGGTTAAAAACGTCTGCAAATACCAGTGCCAGCTGATCCATACGGGATCTAAGGACATGGTCAGGTACAACATCTGGGCCCAAGCTGTATGCAGGTTCACCCTCCAGAAGCTTGATCTTACATCCACAACGGCAGTGGTCCCCAACCTCCAGGCCATGGACTGATACCGGGCTGCGAAGCATGCAGGGGTGCAGTGGTATCCGGGACGCACCCAGCACATCTTTAAGAAAAACGCCGAAATAAACAAGATAATTAATTAGGTGCTGCCCGGCACGTAAACTTTGGCCCAGATCAGAGGTGACGCAATCAGCAATTGCCTCTGATCTGGGCCGACATTTACGTGCTGGGCGGCACCTAATTAATTAGCTTGTTTATTTTGGCTTTTCTCTTAGAGATGTGTTGGGGGCGTCCCAGCTACAACAGCACCCCTGCATGCTCCGCAGCCCAGTATCAGTCCGCGGCCCGGAGGTTGGAGACCACTGCACAATGGTGACTGTAGATTCAGATGCAGAGTAGGTGGTGACATACCTATTCCCTTCTGTTCAAAACATGCATCGAATGTGTAAAGTTCATTGGGAGGGAATGTGCTGTTGTTGGTGACAGCGTCTGGCTCTGTTTTGAACCCTGTTATGGAATGTAAGCCCTGCCACAGCTGACAGCTGGATTGAGATTCAATTCTGGACTGGTACCCTCTCTAAGCATCTCTGATCAAATCAAATTAAATCAATTTTAATTATTATTCAACCATAATAGACAAAGCGAATGAAACAGTGTTTCTCTTGGACCCGGTGCAAAGCAAACAACATAGTGAGTAAAACAGCATATTCCTGCAAAACAAAAATCTACACATATATTGTCCAAGGTCTTCAGCGACATGTCCCACAGTTAATGGTAAAGTCTTCCGGCAGTGCGCAGATGCATGCAATCCAGCCTGCCATTCTACTGCTCAAACACAAGAGGGCAGCACCAACAGGAGAGGCCAGCTCCCTGCCAAGCGTAGATGCCTTTGGCTTTTCCTTATCTGGTATGCAGCAGTAGGTAAGCCCACGACTTGAGGCCTAATCCTTGCTACGACCAAAGTTACACAGCTTCCATGCCACCTGTCGCGTCACCAGACAAGGGTAACAGGCCTGCAACAACTTACGTTATCACTCTCCAACAGAGTCTTGTGAATGGAAGTGAAATACCGGAGACAATCTCCCATGGTTATCCTGCACGCCACCTTCACGCACCAACTCCAATGCCTTACAGTAGCAGACAGCAAGATAGTCTGCAGCCAGATCAGCTCCTCTGAACCAAAACTGGCTCCTTTCCCGACATCCCAACTGGTTCCTTTCCCAACAGCCTTACAGATGTCATATCTTGATCTGTTATAAAGGTCAAGGTCACCCAATTTGAAAGCTGCAGAACTAGATTTCAGCAGAGAATGGATCTCCCAGTTCATCCATAGCTTCTGGTTTGGAAACACCCAGATTGGCCTCTTTGGTACACCGTCCTCAACATATTTGCTGATAAAATCTGTGATGGTAGTGACCTACTCATCTAGGTTGGCAGCTGAGTCTTTGAACTTACTTGAAGAAGTCACATCGAATCTCACAGGTTTCCTCAGACCAACACTGCCATACTTTCTGTTCTGGGTTCTCCCATTTCAGCTTCTGTTTTTATGCAAGGAGCAGGAGCACAACCTGGAGGGCTATTACCAAAGTGTGGACAAGAAATGGCTTAGTAGGCATCTTTGATGGTTGCAAGTGCTTTGGCCCTGGTGGTACAGGAGATGTGCTGATAATATTGAAGTCACCAGCAGTGATGAAAAGGGCCTCTAGGCATCCCATTTCAAGGCTGTTCATCACACAGACCAGGAGATAAATGGATAACTTTAGATGAATGAAGAATTAGACACAAAGGCTTGAAGGAAAACAGATACAATAATCACATTCTTAGCAGGAGGCTATGGGGCTGGATTTCAAAATAAGTCTAAGTTGTTTTGCTTGCATGAACTAACCTTATAAACCAGGGAAAGAATAATGTATGTTATCAGGGACCCTGTTTTATGAAAAGTAAACCAGCACTGAGTCGTAATTTCTCTTTATAGTGCCTTGATTCTTAGATATGCAATCTAATGCAGTGCTTAAGACATTTAAAGACTTTATTCATAAATGCATGAGAAGTATTGGCCTAAAGAAACAAAAGCCCTGATACAAACTGGTTTGAATTAAATTTAGTTAATCTATTCAAAATTTGAGTGCACAATTTTTTTAGATGAATATGTCCAAATTCTGTAATAACCTTATTAAACCATTTGAAATTATCCAGTTTGCGAAGAATTATTCTTTTTTTTTAGACAATAGATAATAGCTATCCACAAATGAGGCATAGAGACTAACTAGATAGAATCTGTCTCGGTTGACAGATAGGTCAAGAAGCAGGGGACAAGGAATGAATCTGATTGCAAACTAAAATGAGACAATATGCAGCAAGTGCTAAGGACCTGGAATAAAAATGCCATGGTTAAGAGTGCAGTCAGATTCAATTCTATGTTTCAAAAGGGATAGGAATAATCACTGAAAGAAAGAATTAATAGGGCAGTGGAGAAAGGGATATGTTAGATTAGTCTTCAAGCTGATTAAGGATTCATTGGGTGAAATGGCCCTCTTCCATGGTGTGATCACATAGATTATTGATTTAGATTTCAGATTTGAGTAGCTTTACCAGTACAGCATACTACCCTCAAAAACCCTGACATCACTCATGTGGTAAATTGCTGCAATATCAGTTGTTGGTTGAAATCCTCCCAATGTAAATGTTGAAAGTTGCATTAATTTCAGTTGATACTTTCTATCTATCAATCATAAACCAGTACTTTTATATAATTTCTGAACAGAAGATTGAGCCCTTAGTTTAAAAAAAATGCAAGGATTGGGCTGACTTAGCAGTAATTATAACAGACTATTTAAATGGCTTGATGGAACTAATCTTATTTTACTGATTTTATTATTGTCACATGCACAAACACACTATGAAAATATTGTCCATGCAGATCAAATCATTACACAGTGCATTAAGCTGGAATAAGGAAAAACAATAACAATGCAGAATAAGGTGTAAAACCTATCTCAGTATGATCTAAGTATAAGATCATAACGAGATAGATTGTGAGGTTATATTTTCATAGAAGAGGTCTGTTTAAGAGTCTGATAACAGTGGGATGATAGAAACTGTCCTTGAGTCTGGTGTTACATGCTTTCAGGCATTTGTACCTTCTGCCTGATGGTTAGGGTCTTTGATTATGTTGGCTCCTTTACTGAGACAATGCAAAGTATAGATAGAGTCCTTGGAGGGGAGACTTATTCCTGTGACGTGCTGAGCTGTGTCTGCAATTTTCTTCAGCATCTTGTGATCACGTGCAGAACAATTGCCATACAAGCCATTATGCATTCAGACAGCACACACAAAATGCTGGAGGAACTCAGCGGGCCAGGCAGCATCTATGGAAAAGAGTAAACAGTCGACTGTTTTGGGCTGAGACCCTTCATCAGGACAGAAGGCTTTCAATGGTGCATCAATAAAAGTTGGTCATAGTCAAATGTACATGCCAAATTTCTTTAGCTTCCTGAGGAAGTAGGCAATGTTGAGCTGTCTTGGCCATGAAATCAATATGATTGGACCAGGACAGGCTGTTGGTTATGATCACACTTAGGAACTTGGAACTCTCAATCTCTCAACCTCAACACCATTAACGTAGAGTGGAGCTTGTGCACCTCTCCAATTCTGAAGTCAATGACTAGCTCCTTTGATTTGTTGACATTGAGGGAAAGATTGGTGAAGAAGACTTTGTAAAACTGAAGTAAATGCAGTTAATTGAAACTGTACAGCACATAGGATAGCTAGCTAAGAGAGTTGGCACTTAATGCCAGTATCACATTGAAGGCAGCACCAGGTTGGCAGCTATGTTCAGGAATAGGTGTCTCCTTCCACTAAACTCAGCAAAAGCCTTTTCAGTCAGGCTTTGTGATCTCCAGGGTGGAATCTGATACACTGGGACTTTGGAATAATTTGTGTTTTAATGGACATAATTCACAGTAATATCAATGACAAATATTGCTAACATTTGTGATGAGATATTTAGAAATTAATTAGCCAAATTCAGATTGTGTGACTTATTTTCTCCAACTTCTCAGATTGCCCATACAGACCTGCATACATCAACTCACACATAGATACATAGTCATGCACGCATATGTGTATACACACTCAGGTATGTTTCTTAGAGTTGAGGCTGAACTGTATTTTTAAAGATTGCACCAAAACAATTAAGGCAATCCAGGAAATGTTTGCATATCTGCCCTTGAAGTCACATTTCTCCAAGGCAACAAAAATGTAAGTCCTTTTTCAAGAAATTTAAATCCATCATTGAAATGAGATCTCACTTAAATCTCTTACCAGTTTAACAAAGTTCCCTTTCATTCAATTGAAATCAGCTAAGTTTTATTTAATACTTTTGGATTATTTCCATCTTTTGCTTTATTTTCAAGCAGAAACTGATTAATTTTGCACAACTAGAACAAAATTAGTTAGTAATCAGGCTTCATTGTAGAATTTAATTACATTCCATTAATACACTCTATAAATGAATGCAATATGCCATATTTCATAGCATCTATTTATTTAAAAATTCTGAGTGAATTAGAGCAGTTCACATATTAGAATATTCAATTTATTGGTAACTCATTCATATGGTGCAAATATACAAGATACCTAATGTTAATAATAAACAGAATTTAAAAAGGAATTGAAAACGAATATTTAATTGTAGTTCTTTATGTTAGATAAATGTATATTAATATCAACATCAATGGAATCTGCTATGTTTGGATTTCTTACAGGAGATATATTAAATCTAATCTTCAACAGTTGTACAGCCAAGACTCTGCATCCAACTCCAATCACTATTATTATTTGTGATAAGCAATTCATCTGGAGGGAAGAAATTCAATGACATTAGACCAGCTGCAGAGTACATGGTAACCAATTTTTGTTTACACTCATGTGACTCATTCATATTTAAATATCTAAAATATTACCATTTGTAGTCCAGTTACAGATTTTGTTGGACCTTAAGCCCCAGAGGAATGAAAACCCATGGCACTGATATCCATAACCATGAAATGGACCTCAACCCCTATAAGATTTGGAAATGGAATTGGTTTATTATTGTCACATGTACTGAGGTACGTAGAAAAGGTTATCTTGCATATTATTCATACAGATCAAATCATTACACAGTGCATTGAGATGGTACAAGGCAAAACAATAACAGAATGCAAAATAAAGCCTACAGAGAAAGTGCAGTTCAGGTAGACAGTAAGGTACAAGATCATAACAATGTAGACTGTGAGGTCAAAGGTCCACTTTATCATACTAAAGAACAATTCAATAGTCTTATAACAGCAGGGTAGAAGCTGTTCTTGAGCCTGGTAGTAAGTGTGTTTAGGCTTTTGTATCTTCTCCCCAGTGGGAGAGGGGAGAAGTGAGAATGAGACAATGGGGTCTTTGATTATGCTGAAAGCTTCACTGGGGCAGTCAGAAGTATAAACAGACGCCACAGATGGAAAGCTGGCTTCTGTAATGTACTGAGCTATGTCCACAAACCTCTGCAGTTTCTTACAGTCATTTGCAATACCAAGCTGTTATGGATCTGGACAGAATTCTGGTACATTGATAAAAATTGGGAAAGGTCAACAGGAACTTGCCAAATTTGTTTAGTCTCCTGAGAAAGTAGAGGCAATGGTGAGCTTTCCTGGCTGTGATTGGACCAGGACAGTCTATTGGTAATGTTCACTCTCAAGCCTCTCAACCTCTGCACTATTGATGAAGGTAGGGGCATGTACATCACCTCCCCTCCTGAAGCTCTTCTGAAACCTTCAATGGAATCCACACTATGGCACCTAAGTATCTTTACATGCTTCTTCTCAAAGTTTCATGATTGCAAGAGACGGAGAGGTCTAAGATTGAATGCTTTCACAATGGAAGAAGCAAAAGTGGTCTCCAGACAAGTGGCATGGTTATACTGTATGTTAGTCAATAATTGCATTGACAAAAGGAGACCTGGATGACAGAATATATTTGACTACAGTTTCTGACCTAGTTTTGCTGAAAATATTTATAATGAATGATAAATATTCCTCAGGTAAGCTCACATACTGTATCTCAATTATTAATTTATCAGAAAGGATTAACTATCTGTTGATTTCAACAGATAGTTTGAAATAACCTTAAACCCAGTAGCACGTTTGATATTAGTTGCAGTTCATCTAACCATGGTGTTTTGCACAAATTCTGAAGCAGTGAAGATTCTTCACCTTGTCCCCAAAGAAATTCAGATCTTAGATGAGAAGGACAGGAATACTGCAGCTTTGAGGAATAGATTATCTCACTGCCATTAATGTTCTCTAATTCTCCCTCAACAAATACAGGGGATTTCGTGTCTCTGCTCGTTTACTCCTCCATTGCCTTCCACATGTATATAATGGTGGAATATTTCATGAGAGGTCAAGATTTTCTGCTTTCTTACAGACTTAGCACCAATTGTAGGTGGTGTCATGTGGATATAACTTATTCCTCTAAAGAAAGAGACTGCACGATATTAAATTGTTCTTCTATTTTCATGCTCTCACCAGTTAGTTTATAGATCCATAAATATTCAGGAATTTTTCCTTCATGATCAACTGTTGAAATTTTCCTGTTTGAATATAAACCTTCCTTCCTTCCTTCGGCTGTCTGTCGATTTCGATGTTGGCTGTGCTGAGAGTTTAGTCTCTGCAGGCATGTTTATGAGCCACAAGACCAGCATTGGATCAGCACTGTCTCCCACATCGGTTGCATTTGTGATTATGACAGGTCTAGCATCGAATGTCTGCGCTCATAACCTGCTTCATATTTCTTCTGCCTTTTCTCCTCGATAGCTGGGATTGACTTCTTGACAATGCGGTGCCAACTTCTTCTGTCCAAAGTGTCTTTCTCTCAGGTGTTGACACTCATGTCAGTGTTCATGTGGCGCTTGAGCACATCTTTGTAGTGCAGTTTCTGACCACCGTGCTTCCACTTTCCTTCATGTAGCTCGCCAGAGAAAACAGCTTTGGGTAAACGATCATCACTCATTCTTGTGATGTGACCAGTCCAATACAGCTGGGAAGCTGTAAAGAGTGATTCTACGCTGACTGTCCCAGCACGTTTGAGCACCTCCACATCTGGTACCCTCTCTTGCCACTTGATGTGTAATATTTGGCGCAAATGCCTGTGTTGTGTCTTGGTCAATTTCTTGATGTGCTTCCAATACAATGTCATTGTTTCAGTTGAATAAAGCAGAGATGGTCAAACAGCTGTGTTATACACTTTGACCTTGGTTGCCATTTTAATGTCGTGGCGAGACCAAAGTCGCTTCTGCAAAGCACCAAAAACTTTTGTAGCTGATTGAATTCTCCTCTCAACTTCCAGATCTGATGAGTTGGCATTGGTCACAGCGCTTCCTAAGTATGTGAAAGAGTCAGAACATTTCAGCGCTACCCCGTTGACCGATATGACTGGTGGTTGGGTCTCAGTGGGACTACACAGAGGAGGAGGCTGGTTCAGAAGTTCGGTTTTGAAGGCATTGATTCTTAGGCCAAAAAGAGTGGCAACAAATGAGAAGCAATCTACAATTTCTTGAATCACATTAACATTAGTAGCAACCAGGGTTGAGTCGTCTGCATACAGAAGCTGTCTGACACATATCTCTCTTGATTTGGTTGAGGCTTTGAGTCTTGACAAGTTGAACAATTTTCCATCTGAGCAAGACCTTTGTCCAAATTATGGTCCATTATTTCCAAAACTGCAGCAAGATATAGTGTGAACAAAGATGGAGCAAGAATGCATCCCTGTTTTACCCCGTGGTTGATGGTGAAAGCTTCACTGACGTCTCCTCCGATAGATACTTTGCCAGACATGTTCTCATGTCTCATGTCCTACAAAATCCTACCTTGGCACCTCACCGTGGCGTAGGAGTGACACTGGCCGAACATCAGCAAAGTACGGCGGAGATTCGTTCTCTGGCAGGTCTAACCTAGCCATGAAGGTGATGCTCCATCGGTATAGTACTAGACTAAATCTAGTAGTAGGATTGTAGCTAGCTAAGTCAAGGAGGTAAGCATGCCTTTGCTACTTTGTTGGTTATGCCTCTTCAGGCAAAGGCTGCACCCAATGAGGACGCTGGCAGCAGGGCGTCTGATGGTGTCTGTGGCAGATGAATCCAAAAGGGTCTATGGTACAGCCACCATAGTGGCATGCGGAGGAACCAGAGTGCTGGTCAACAGATGCTATCACTAGACTAGTTAGTTGTCACTGCGGAGCAGTTTCCTTATCCACTAAGTCTGTTACACTCCTGTGTACCTCTTAACATCAGGTTTGGAAGCCCAGAGAGACTGTATAGTGGGGGCATGACACCGTCTGTCTTATTACTGTGCAAGGCGTGTTGGAGTAGAGTAGAGAATATAAACCTAACTAATTTACAATTAATCAAACTCCATACGAGATCTCCTTTCATGTGTGCACTGCATTCTATTTTCTCATCTTCCAATCATCCAGCACCATATATTATCTAAGAAATCTCTGAATACATTTGTGAGCAATCAATTTTAAGTTCCCTAAAGAACCCTATCCAATCCAACTGTTCTGGTCAGTCAGATCAGTCTCAAATATTCAGTCATAATTTATGTAGTAATTTTCACTGTCAGCAATTCCATTACTTTAGATTCCCTTTTTGTTTCTAAAGGACTAAAATTGTAATTTATTTTTTCAGCTTATCTCATGCCTCAATTATTCTAAAATCTTTTTCATTTCATGATCTTATCATTTTCCATTTACCCTGATATACCTGAGTGACTTCTTATCATTGTCTAATTTCATTGCTTAGCTATTTAACATTTCCTTATATTGGTTTTACTCCTCTTTGTTTCCAAGAACTTAAAACTAATTGTATGTTTCCACATTATTCCTAATAGGTTTAATGGCATTCTTTATCACCCACCTATTTTGGTTTCTGGGGCTTTCTGTTATTTTTATCAATACATTATTCTGAATATCTCTTTGCCAGCTCTATTTAATTATAACTCCAATCATTCAATAATGTCCCATCATGCTCCTCTTAAAAGCTGCCTTCACAGATTAACTATTCCTGTGCTATCTTTTCCCTTTTCTTTTTGTTTCTGGCATTAATTCTATGACCTTGTGATTATTATTTCCTTGCTGTATTTTCTGCTTTAATTCCTGTAAAAATCTCTTATTATCTCTTATTACCTGCATGCTGTGCACTGCCACATTTCTTATAACTGATAAATGTAGGTTGTTTGGTATAGCAATCTTTTGTACACATATAAAATTCCTTATGTTTTCAACCATCCCACTATCAAGACTTCATTCAATATCTACATAATTCTAAAAAGTTGCCTTCTTTTAAAAACAAACTCTTTCTAACAAACTTACCTCAGTCCGAAATAACTAACTAGAATCAACTGCCTGTTCTATAGAAAATTGCTACCTGCAATTTTCCTCATTTATGTTATCTACAAAGCGTGGATGTGAGATTAGGGAGGAAATGAGGGCTTGGGAATCAGTAAAGTGTTGTAAGTTGTGCAGCCTAGAGACTTGTTTCCCTATAGGCTGCCACAAAACAAAGCAACCCAATAGAACCTATTAATTAAAGAAGACTGTCAAACACCCAAAGTGCACAGGGAAAAAAATCATGCATAAAATAAAAGTAAGCAAATAACATTCAGAGCTGATAGTTCACGAAAGTGAGATCACAACCACAAAACCAATCACAACTGATCCAGGAGCCCATAATTGTAGGCCACAGCCTTAGTTCAGCAGAGCTGAACATCTGACTGCCAGTTTTCTGGTTTAAGGTGGCACTGATAAAACACAGTGACAACTTGCTGGCAGCAAACAAAACTACTAACTACTTCATTAATCACACTTTTCCTTGGGGTTGATCACTTCAATCAATAGCCTTAACTTCCCCTTCGAAGTTACGCTTTTGAACTGCCTGTACGACCTGTTTGTTTTTGGGGGGGTGTGAACGTAATTCTCATAGGTGCAGATGGTTGTGGCATGGTCAAGTCAAGTCAAGTCAAATTTATTTATATAGCACATTTAAAAACAACCCACATTGACCAAAGTGCTGTACAGATCAGAGCAGGATAACTAAAATTACAAATGCGAGAAACACAGACATAACCAATAAGGCAAACAGCTTATAAGCACAAAAGAAACAACACAAGGGTCTAGGCACAGGCGCGGCGCTAAGGTAGTGCTATAGCCTCAATAGAAATTACAATAGCACCAGCGTAGCACCACCAAGAAATTAACTGAAATTTCACATACAAGTTGCAGCTGCTTTGCTTTCTCTGTATAGTTTTGAATACAGCTTGTTTCTCCAGTTGATCTAGTGAAACAGCGCCCTCAATTACCACAGCATCCACGCAGCAATAAAGTTATAAACTCTGTCAGATCCACTCTACACTTCTGCTTATTCGTTCGTTGTCAATGTCTTGCCGTTGCTGTCCTCAGATCAGTTAAGCTGATCTAAGATCACTTAAGGTGGTGATGTCACTCACTCTCACTCACGTAAGAGATTGATAGTATACATCCAGGCGCAGATCCATGGTCTCGCGAGACTATCAGATACCCCACACACACATGCATTGTGCTTTTACAAGCTAGCATGGGCCTGGCACATGCATTATTTTGGCCGGCGTGAAAAATGGATCGATTTTTAGTGAGAAAACGACCTCATCCAGAGAGATCAGTGGTATCTCAGCCTGAGCCTGTCTTAATTGAAAGTGACATGCAGAAAGAAGTAAGTGGGGATGAGGACGACAGCAGTTCATTGAAGGAGAATGAGGGCGAAGTAGAGGAACAAGAAATGGTGTGGGATTCAGAAGAGAACGTGGATGAAGCTGCTCTTAGTGTGAGTGGGAATACTGTTAGCGATGTTAGCCAGCACCCTGAGGAAGGACCCTGTCGGCCAGCATTGAAAAAGTACCCTTCGCTGCTCGCAACAGTTTGGCAATCAGCAAAGGAGTTTTATTCATGGCTGGTTTGACCTGTACTCCTGGCTCATATTCGATCACGAAAGATACTACGTTCTGCTTCGCATGCAGGCATTTCCTTTGTAGAGGACATGGGTTCCATTCTGAGTCTACCTTCACTGTCACCGGTTACCGCAACTGGTGGAAAGCTACAACAGCTTTCAAAACCCACCATGTAAATGCAGCTCATGACTTTGCTATGGAGGCACGGCCGAATTCAGATTGAGAAAACAAGACGGTTAAAGATTGGGAAATATGCTTGACAATGGACATGCAAAGATTGTCCAAGAAAATCGGGAGTATACGAGAGCTGTGGTTGAGTCTCTAGCAAGGACAGACAGTGAATAACACAGTGGAATTTCTAGCTCCAATGAGACCCTACCGCGATGCATTTATAGATTTATACAAACTAATCTGCATATCACTGACTCTACCTGTGACATCTGCCTCATGCAAACAGAGTTTCTCTTGCCTCAGACGCCTCAAAAACTCCCTAAGGAATAGCAGCGGCGATGCTCGGAACAGCAACTTGGCCCTGTTGGCCATAAACAGCCAGAGGACCAAAGCACTTGACATCCAGAAAATCATTGATGCTTTCACCACCAATCACAACAACAGACGGATTATGCTTCTCTAAAAACATCAATGTAGTTGATGCAGTTGATTTTTTTTTTTAATTTGGGCCAAGACTAATGCTGATTATTATTATTATTATTATTTTGTGGTGGATACCCCATAGTCCTTATGTTTCCTGCAAATCCTGAACTATTACATTTACAGCTATTAAGCCTACTGGTTTTGCTTGGACTTCCAAGCAGTGATACTGTTCATTTTTGTTTTAAATTCAGTAGCCAAATTAATTGAGGTATTGCATGGTCAGAGTGCGAATTGTCCAACTCCTGGTAAAGCTTTGCATCTGTTGTTTGCCTTATTTGACTTCAATAATGGTGTATCTTTTGGCATTGTCTGACTATGTAATGCAAATAGCAGTGGACATTGTGGGTTAGTGTGTTTTTCAGTTGAAAAGCACACATTTGACGCTGAATGGGGGATTGGTGTGTGATTCACGTTGTGCGCTGTGGGTCGGATGCTCTGTTGGTTTGTTTGTTTATGCTCTGTGTAGCCCGGGTTGTCTTCGATGCTGTTGACACTGTCACAGTTCACTTCTATATTATATTTATCAATTGCTGTTGCTTGTGAATCAACAGAGGAATTTATAGTAGGCACATAATGCTTGAAACTAACTTTTGAACGCCACGCGTCTGGCCTTACGAATTCATATTACCATAGGGTTCATCCCTCAGCACCATCACTGAATAATTCAGCCTCACTGTAGCACCAGTAAGAAAAAATTTCTGGCACTGCCACTGCCTAGGCACAAGCCAAAATTCAGCTACATCAGGAGGATTCAAACGCTAGTGAATAAAAGTAAGATTTGAGCATGGATTTAAAAGAGTCGATGGAGGAGGCAGATCTGATAAGGAGGGTATGAGATGAATAGAGGCAGTGGGGCTCAGGCCTGAGAGGCAATTCGAAGTGGCAGAATCGAGGTGAGGCAGAATCGAAGTGGGAGGAGGGCCCAGGCCTGAAAGAGAGGAACAAGCCAATCTTTGATCGATTTAAGCCCTTGGCCAGATTGGATACGTTAGGAATGGGCCAAATCGAGCCACCGGGGCTCAGACCCATGAATGTATCAAAACGGCAGGGCACAGGTCAGAGAGCATGAATGATCTGCTGCTGGGCCAATTTAAGCACTAGGCCAGACTAGAAATGTTGGTTAACAAATTTCACGATACATGATGGTGATAATACATCTTACTCTGATTCTGAATCTACAGGCAAATCAAGGTGCTGGAGCCCAGGCCCTAACGTATTGAAGCAGCAGGGCCCTGGTCCAAGAATGGGGCCCGAGAGCAATTTGCAGGATTGCATTCGTAGAGTTGGTCCATTCATGTTGAATGCTACATCAGTCCTGAGAACAATACAGCACAGGCCCCATGTTGTGGTGAACTAATTAACTTGTAATTATAGCTCAACTAATTCCTTTCTGCCTAAACAATGTCTATATCCTTTCATTCTATGTACATTCACATGCCAATCTAACAGCCTTTCAAATACTTGTATTATATTTGTCTCCACAACCATCCCTGGCAGTGCATTCCAGGCACCCACGCAGCGAATTCTGTGTAAAAACAATTGCCTTCTACTTCTCCTTTGTACTTACCCCCCTCATCTTAAATGCATGCCCTTGAGTATTGGACATTTCAACCCTGGGAAAAAAGATAGTGTCTTTCTTCCCTATCCATACCTTTCATATTCTCACAATTTTCCATCAGATCTCTCATCAGCCTCGGAGAGTCCAGGTTTATCTAATGTCTCCTTGTAACACTTGCCTTCTAATCCAGGTGGAATATGGCATACCACTTTTTCTCCCTCTCCATAATCTCCACTTAATGGGGCAACCAGAAATGAATGCAATACCACAGATGTAGCCTTACTACACTGTTATGAAGCTGAAACATGTCTTCATGATTCTTGATCCAAAGTCTCGACTAGTAAAGGAAAGCATGCTACCACCTTTACAACCTGTGCAGCCTCTTTCAATGATCTAGGGACATCAACACTGTGAACCTCTACACTTCAACTGGTTAAGGGTCCCTGCACATTCAATCTCCCAAAGTGAAATTCTTCATTCTTAGCTGGATTAAATACCATCTGCCGTTTCTCTGCCCACATCTGCAACTGATCTATATCCTGTTGTACCCTTTTGCTGTCTCCTACACTATCCCGCTATCCACCATGCACCAATTGTATTGTCCTGTCCCACACTGTCATACAAATCATATATATAGGTCCTAGTATGCTCTTCTGTAGAACACCACTAGTCACAGACCCCCAGCCAGACTAGGTCCCATTCGACGGCCAACCGCTGTCTTCTATAAGCAAGTCAACTCTGATTCCAAACCGCTATGTTGCCAAGGATTCCTTGCATCTTAATATCACTATGGATTCCATACATCTTAAGTTCCTGCATCATCCACAAGGACAGCCATGACATGTAGTTCTGATGAAAGGTTTCGGCCTGAAATGTCGACTGTTCATTTCCCTCAAAGATTCTGCCTGGTCTGCTGAGTTCCTTCAGTATTTTGTATGTGTTGCTCTGGCTTTGCAACATCTGTAGTGCTTTTTATTATTTTCTCAAATCCCAAAGACATATGAGTCTGTAGGTCCATTGGTCTTTGTAAATTGCCTTTAATATGTGGGTGAGTGGTAGAATCTGGAAAGAGTTGATGAGAAATTAGGGAGAATGAAACATAGGTTTTATGTGGGTTAGTATAAGTGGATGTTTGAGGACGAGCATGGACTCAATAGTTACTGCACTGTATCTGCCTATGACTCTAAAACAACCTTAGCCTTGACAATCTCATGTCACAACTACATTTTTAGAATCCCAGCAACTTGCTCATACATCCCCCCCATACTGTTACGTCCTTCCTCTAATGTGACCAGAACTACTCTCCATGCCTTAGCTATAGCAGGACCAATGTTTTTCATTGCCCTTTTGCTTATTTACCTTTGCATAAGAATTTCATAATCAAAATCTAATTTTTATTTAAATCTAAAAATCTAATTTCTATTTAAATCTAAACATATAATTTTTATTTGATCGTTTGGCTAATAAGTGAAGTATTTTCTATTGAATTTGACTGTACAGCTACCACTTTCCACTTCAGTAAATTACTTCAACATGCCAAACTACATAGCTGGAATTCTGACTTCTTGCACACTTCTGAATCGTGCTGGGGAACATCATACTTCTTATCAATGCCATGCCTCACAGCAAGAGTTGAACATTAGTTCTTAACCATTTCCATTATAATATTGGATGATGCTTTTACCTTAACTCCATCAGTTTTAGCTCAAGCCCACACCCACAGGGCTGAAGATCACAATCTGGATCATCATGCTCTCAGCATTTACTCTGTCACTGTGTATTGTCAATCATTTTTCAAACACTTTAAAGCTAATGGAGCTCTCTGTTAGTAGTGTAAGTCTCAGAAACAGCTGCCTATTAAGGGTAGAATAGCTTTGGAAGCAAAAGGGTAGTTGCTGCAAGTGAAAAATGAGCCCATAAGCATACGTACATTTAAAAGATAGATGAAAGTTTCATCTGAAATCATTTGTTGTATACCTGTCAGTAAAAAAATTTAAATCTGTAAAGGTATTTTTGAAATTTAGAAGGACCATGACATTAGTATCAGATCCAAGTGAGGCTTTGCAAGCAAATGAAAATTAACAAACTGCAGATGCTGGAAGTCAGAAATAAAATCAGAAAATGGTGGAAACTCTCATCTGACCACACAGCATGCTGGATAGAAAATCCAGTTTTCCACAAGTGGTCATGATAACCTATTGATAAAGACATCTGTGCATCTGGCTTTGGGGAAGAGAGAAGAGAGAAGGAACACATTAAAATGTTGCGAAATGAAGGTCAGAACTGTGTGAGAAATGCCCTGAGATCAGATCTTTAATCAATAAAGGAAAACCGAGTAAATGTTACATTTTATTGCCTCATAGTGCAAAAGTGATCATTAGCGGCTTAAACTTGTCACGGAATCATGGTGTCATACTGCACAGAAATAATCCATATGTCCATGCTGACCAACAAGTACTCATCCACACTACTGTAAAGCTCCATTAATCCAGCATACGCAGGACTTTGGTGGTGTCTGACACCAAGATTGAAAGTTATTTCTATTAACATCTCAAAACTCCACTTATTTCCTTTTATACACAGGATATGTTTGAAAACTTTCCAGGGAACCAGATGAATGGAAAGTAAGCAAGGCCCTCTTCAAAGATGTCAAGACCCATAGTTTCGGGTGGCGGGGTGGAGATATGTCTCTACCAATGAGGTGTAAGGCACTCCTTCCCTCCACAAGCCTGCACGTGACCCTTGGGCAAAGTGTAGCACCTGCTTAGCCCCTGATCAGGGTCACATAAAGCCATGGGAGCAGCTGGTGGATGGTCATATGAGCAGAGGATGCATATCACAAGTCCTGATTACGCAACCACTGACTCCAGCCAGACAATCTCTGAAGAATACAAGATGGGTGACATTGCCCAGAAGAAGGCAATGGCACACCACTTGTGTAGAAAAATATGCCAAGAACAACCATGGTCATGAGGACATGATCACCTGCGTCATACGACAAGGCACATAATGATGATGATGGTAACCATTACTAGGCTCAAATGTAACTGAGCCCATGTCCTGAATTACCAATCCCAATCTGTCAATCCCTTCATTGCAAACCCCACCTCTTTTTCCATGCTTCTTCACATCTTACACTCTTCTCATACACAAGACAAAATCAGATTTCCTAGCTTCCTTCATGTGCTCTAGTATAGAGAAAAGCCTTTTGGTATTTCAGTCTGTGTGTTTACAATGTATTCCATTGTGGATTGCACTGAAGGACACCATTATGATGGTTCTTCTTACCTGTTGGGTCAGATGTCAAGTAGGACCAAACATGTTTAAGTTCCTAAGGTTAATTCAATTTAACCTATGAAATATGGTTTGAATCAATATGAATTTGCTAGCAACTCTACCAAAATTTCAAATACTTTGAGCAGTAGGTTTTCATGAAGTTAGCAATTCTCCAATAAAGGGTTTGCCAATTTCAGAGCACCTGAGCATCATGCTTAACGCCGTTTGCTTCTCATTCACTGGAACCATTCTGTTTGACTCACTCAGCAGCAAGGAGTCAGACAACTGAATTGTTATTGAACAATGACAAGTCTATTTATTCTGTTCCAGATGGAATAATGGCTGCCATGGTAACTCTGGTCCAGCAAAAAAAAAATCCTGGACTTCAAACTCTGAATACGTGCTTCTGGAATCAGGATCAAAATCAGATTTATTATCAATCACATCCAGTATACTTTGAAATTTGTTGTTTAGTGGAAGAAATACAGTGCAAGACATAAAAATTACATCAAGTTACAAAGGTAAATAAATAGTGTAAAAGTGAAATACTGATTAATGTTCTTGAATCATTCAGAAATCTGATGATGGAGAGGAAAAAGCTGTTCCTAAGACATTAAGTTTGAGTCTTCAGGCAGATGTACCTCTTTCCCAATGGTAGTAACAAGAGGGCACGTCCAAACTGGTGAGTATCCTTAATGATGAACACCAGCTTCATGAGGCACCACCCCTTCAAGATGCCTTTGATGACCATAAGACAAAGGAGCTGAAGTTGGCCATTCAGCCCATCGAGTTTGCTCTGCCAATTTATCATGAGCTGATCCATTCTCCCATTTAGTCCCACTCCCCCGCCTTCTCACCATAACCTTTGATGCCCTGGCTACTCAGATACCTATCAATCTCTTCCTTAAATACACCCAATGACTTGGCCTCCACTGCCACCCGCGGCAACAAATTCCACAGATTCACCACCCTCTGGCTGAAAAAATTTCTTCGCATCTCTGTTCTGAATGGGCGCTCTTCAATCCTTAAGTCATGCCCTTTCGTACTGGACTCCCCCACCATGGGAAACAACTTTGCCACATCCACTCTGTCCATGCCTTTCAACATTCGAAATGTTTCTATGAGTTCCCCCCTCATTCTTCTAAACTCCAAGGAATACAGTCCAAGAGTGGACAAACGTTCCTCATATGTTAACGGTCTCATTCACAGAATAATTCTACTGAACCTTGTCTGAACCCTCTCCAACGTCAGCACATCCTTTCTTAAATAAGGAGCCCAAAACTGCCCACAGGGTTGGTTGTGCCCACAATGGAGCTGACTGAAGCCATAACCCCCTCTCGCCTCTTTTGTTTCTGTACTTAGGATCCTCCATACCAGACTGCGATGCAACCAGTCAGGATGCTCTCAACTTGCTAGAGTTGTTGGTGACTTATCAAATCACCTCAAACTCCTAATGAAGTAGAGCTGCTTGAGCTGCTAAATCTGTCACATTCAAAACAGCAATCAGAAGTCTCACAGGAAATCTAGGTGCAGCCTATGGAAGGCATTACAAGAGCAAAAAGGCAATCCTGCGTGAAGTTAGAGACACATTTGTAGGCACAACTGCTATGGCAGGGTTGCAAGCTATTACTTCCTATAAGGTGAAACCTAACAGCAAAATTGACAGGGTGATGCATCAGCCTGATGAGAGCAATGCCTTCTCAAAGTTCAAAGTTCAAAATAAAATTTATTAGCAGAATACATACATGTCACCACATCCAATCCTAAGATTCTTTATCTGTGGGCATACTTAGCAAATCTCTAAAAGAGTAACTGTGAACAGAATCAAACGACAACAAACTCTGCAAATACAGATATAAATAAATAGCAATAAATATTTAGCATGAAATAACAAGATAAAAGAGTCCTGAAATGAGCACAGTTATCCCCATTTGATCAAGAGCCTAACGGTTGTGGAGCAGTAACTGTTCTTGAATCTGGTGGTGTGAGTCCTGAGGCTCTTGAACCTTCTACTTGTTGGCAGCAGTGAGAAAAGAGCGTCGCATGGGTGGGGAGGATCTTTGTTGATGAATGTTGCTTTTCTATAGCAACGTTTCATGTAGGTGTGCTCAGTGGTTGGGAGGGTTTTACCTGTGATGTACTGGGCTGAGTCCACTAACAATTGTAGGATTTTCCACTCAAAGGCATTGGTGTTCACATACCTGGCCATAATGTAGCCAAGTCACACGTTTTCCACCACACATCTATAGAATTTTGCCAAGGTTTTTGATGGCATGATGAATCTCCACAGACACCTGAGGAAGTAGAGGCACTGTTGTGCCTTTTTCGCAATTGGATTTATATAATGGGTCCAAGACAGGTCCTCTGAGATAATAACACACAGGAATTTAAAGTTACTGACCTGACACAGCATCCGTGGAAACGATCTGTCGACGTTTCGGGCCGGAACCCTTCATCAGGACTGGAGAGGGAAGGGGCAGAGGCCCTATAAAGAAGGTGGGGGGAGGGTGGGAAGGAGAAGGCTGGTAGGTTCCAGGTGAAAAACCAGTAAGGGGAAAGATAAAGGGGTGGGGGAGGGGAAGCAGGGAGGGGATAGGCAGGAAAGGTGAAGAAGGAATAGGGGAAAACACAATGGGTAGTAGAAAGAGGCGGAACCATGAGGGAGGTGATAGGCAGCTTGGGGAGGGGGCAGAGTGAAATAGGGATAGAGGAAGGGAGGTGGAGGAAATTACCAGAAGTTGGAGAATTCAATGTTCATACCAAGGGGCTGGACGTCCTGACGAAGGGTTTTGGCCCGAAACGTCGACTGTACCTCTTCCTAGAGATGCTGCCTGGCCTGCTGCGTTCACCAGCAAATTTGATGTGTGTCAATTCAACCTGGTTGCTGATTGAGAACAAAGAGCCATAATTTACTGATTGTCTCTTGCTGTGGAGAGAGCAATAAATGGATACTGGCTTAAAGCAGAGTCAATAAGAAGGTGTTAAGGGTCAGACACATGACCTATAACAATTGGCACTGGAATATAACATTCAACTGGTAAGGAATAGATATAAGAGCAGAGGTTTTCAGATACAAGATAGCGATGACTCTGCAGGAGATTCACCATCGTGGATGCGACGTCCCCCTCGGATGTGGAGATTTGAAACAGGACTACAAGGATCATGTGGCCAGGAAAAGAAACTCCTTTTTAATTGGTATCATCTTTTTATTCTTTGACTGTTCATGGAAGGTCAGGGTCTGCACACAGGTTGTGTAATTTCACATGTTCTTCCACTGAGACAAAAAAAGGTACGTCTCAGTAAATATAGATTTCCTCTGTATATCCCTGATCATTATTACAAGGGGAGATGTTTGTTACAGAATTGGCATCCCCGTTGTGGGCTTGAGACTACATCCATCAGCGGGAGACTCGAGTCAGACCACGTGAGTGAGAAACAGAGAGACGTGGGGGCAAGGTAATACAGACTCGGGATGAAGAATTAAGGGAATTCTGCAAGTCTGAAGGATTTGGATTGTTTTGATTGGAGGGAATTACTCCAGAAGTACGTATTGGGGAAATAGCCTCAATACGGGGAGTATGCTGGACACACCAGCAGTGAAGGCAGCAAAGCTCTTTTTAAAAATGCCGAAGGGAAATCTTCAGGCAAGGAATTTAAGCAACTACTGAAGCCAATACCAGCGGTCTGCCTCGTGAAGGATTTTAAAAGATACTGACAAAAAGCTGACGACAAATAAGATAGGTTACAACTGGAAATCCTGGAATGTTGGCAAAAAGCAGAAGCCAAGCGGGATAGGTTACAACAGGAAATCCAGGAATGTTGACAAAAAACTGATGCTGAGTGAGATAGATTACAACAGGAAACACCAGAATATTGGAGAGAAACGTAGGTAGGGCAGGATAGACCAGAGGACCATGTCAAAAGGTGCTGAAAGGAGGTTGAAACCCTTAAAGGAAATGTTACAGATTCACAGCGATAGAGAAGTATGGATTTGGTGAATATAAACCAGTTTCAGTTGAAGTGTGAGAAAAAGGTTGAAGAAAGAAGTAAAAAGGAGGAAGAAGCCAATTTAGCTGAGAATAAATTGGAGGAATTAAATAGCAGTGAAGTGATTTAAAAGCAGGTGTGAATGTGATACATAAATCAGAACATGCGAAGAAATGCAATACTAGTGATCATACCAAGTGTTTAAAGCAGATGGTAAAGCTGCTAGACCAACTTGCTGCACAAAGAGGAATAATGTGTGCTTTTTGATCTGAGAGAGAGGAGAGGATATATATTGTCATGTGTGACGCCAAGCAGAGCTACCAGATGGATGATGATAATGAGAGAGATAATGGAAGACAATGGAGAAACATTCAAAATGCTAATAAGAGAGAAGAGAGAGATTAATGAGAAAGAAACACAATTCAGATATTGACAGACCGTTTGTTTTGAACCTGAACTGTTTGAAGTTTGATGGACAGGTGATACCCCAGCAGGGGGATAAAAAGAGCAGGTTTGCTAAGGCACGACACGCCACGAGGCCCTGGAAAGAGCAGTGTGCCCCCACAAGTTGGTGAGTGTTTGGAGGACCGGTTCACGGGAATTGGTCAGAGGATCACAGGGTGTAAAGGTACAATTGGTGGGAACCTGAGGTGTGTGTCCGCCCTTGCCTGGGTGCCGGGTTAACTGCGGAAGAACGATCGTATCCGGAACGGAGGGGTCACAGTCGGTGACCACAGCGGGATCAGAAGACATCAAAAGGTCTGTCCAAAACCAACTGCATCTCTCACTCTCTCTCTCTCCCTCCAACGGTACAACAACAGCGATTACTTCGAACTGCACTAAACTGAACTGAGCTCTGCTTCGCTTAAGGCTGATCATTTTACCCCTAGACTGCGACAGAGCTTGGTTGATTCCTATTATCCTATTTCTGTGTATATGTGTGTATTATCATTGTTAACCTGTTACATTTATATCTTTGCGATTAGTGTACTGTATTACATTTTCTTTAATAAAACTTTATTAGTTCCTAGTAATCACAGACTCCAATGAGCATTCCATTTCTGCTGGTTTGGCAACCCAGTTACGGGGTACGTAACAATATGGAGATATGGATTGGCATGAATTAGCAGATAAGGTGACCAGATATGGCTATGATGAGGAACTTCTAACTGAGGAACACTCGCCAACGTACAAACAAAAAGAGGCTGTGCTACCAAAGGCACGATTGGCTCCCCTAGTTACTGTCAGAGGAGAAGCCAGAGTAAGAAATCAAAATCAGAATATAACAACACTACATCACTAGGTTTACAGCAGCTGGGGAATACTGTGAAGGATAATGGGACATATATGCCTAGGGTTGATCTTATAGAGCTGTTCCAAGCAATTAGTTACCAGAAAGCAATATGTGGACTAGATGATGCGGAACAAAAAAGACTGGTTATAATGTGCTTGCATCCGAACATATACTCCACTTTGCCAGAAGCACAGTGACACGGTGGGGGAACAAATGAAGAGTTAAAGAATCCGATAATGGACTATTATGGATAATAACAGAAGGAAGCTAATAGATGAGTTACGTAAATGCAATCAGAGGAAAGGAAAACACCCACTGTATTTGCATCTTGTCTGTGGATGGTGTTCCAAGGGGTGTATCAACATTAGATCGTGATCATTTCAAACCAGAACCCACAAATAGATGGTTAGGAACATTAGTGTCTCAGAGCGCCAATGAATCCAAAAATATGTTGGAACTGTTTGATCCCAGTGGCCTTAGGTACTGAGGCATGGATTCTTAGGAAAATATTCAGAGCATGGGAGAAGGAAGTGTGAGAGTTAGATTTTGACTTTAGAAATACTCCAGAGGCAACTAAAGTGCTTTCCATTCGAGAAAATACACGGAGTATTTTGTGAGGAATTGCAGGACATGGCAGAATCCACCAGAGAGATTATAGAAGGGAAGTAACACAGAGCTGGACTGCACTTTATCCCAGTCAGGGAAGCTATTGTCAGGGACAGTACAGTGCTCAAATCTGCCGCTTCAACTGTGGGAATGTGGGCCATTATGTCTGGAACTGTACAGTAAACAGTTTGTGTAAGTTAAGTCCTAACAAAAACAACAGAGATTCGAGTTACGGAAGGGTCAAGATATGTGGGAATCTTGATTAGTGTGGGGATTTCATGCATTAAACTTGTTGAATGTTGTTTACTTGTGCATGATGAATAACTTGTAACATTTCTTTGTTTTAAAGGCTCAGAGTAATATACTTCCTCAATTTTGTCAGATTGTAGCTGAGTATTTTGTCAGACTTCTTTTCATTGTAAGGCTCCTTTTCATTGACTACAGCTCTGCCTTTAATACCATCATTCCAAATAAACTGATTCCTAAGCTTCGGAACCTGGGCCTTACCACTCAGATCTGCAGCTGGATCTTCAACTGCCTCACAGACAGGACCAGGCTGTAAAAATAGGGGACAAGCTCTCCTCTACAATCACTCTGAGCACCGGTGCCCCACAAGGCTGTGTCACCCATTATTGTGTAGCCAAGTTTCTATCAAACTCAATTTATAAGTTTGCTGATGACACAACAATTGTAGGCTGTATCTCGGGTAATGTTGAGTTTGAGTACAGAGAGGAAATTAAGAACCTGGTGGCATGATGTGAAGACAATAACCTTTCCCTCAACATCAGCAAGAGGAAGGAATTGGTTGTTGACTTCAGAAGGAGTAGCGGACCGCACGACCTAATTTACATCATTGGTGCACAAGTGGAACAGGTCAAAAGCTTTAAGTTCCTCGGGGTCAATATCACAAATGACCTGACTTGGTCCAACCAAGCAGAGTTCACTGCCAAGAAGGCCCACCAGCGTCTTTACTTCCTGTGAAAACTAAAGAAATTTGGCCTGTCCCCTAAAACCCTCACTAATTTTTATAGATGCACCGTAGAAAGCATTCTTCTAGGGTGCATCACAACCTGGTATGGAAGTTGTCCTGTCCAAGACCGGAAGTAGCTGCAGAAGATCGTGAACACTGCGTAGCACATCACACAAACCAATCTTCTGTCCTTGGACTCACTTTACACCACACGCTGTCAGAGCAGTGCTGCCAGGATAATCAAGGACACCACCCATCCAGCCAACACACTTTTCGTCCCTCTTCCCTCCGGGAGAAGGCTCAGGAGCTTGAAGACTCGTACGGCCAGATTTGGGAACAACTTCTTTCCAGCTGTGATAAGACTGCTGAACGGATCCTGACCCGGATCTGGGCCGTACCCTCCAAATATCCGGACCTGCCTCTCGCTTTTTTTTTGCGCTACCTTACTTTCAAGTTTTCTACTTTCTGTTTATGATTTATAATTTAACTTTTTAATATTTACAAATTTTTACTATTTTTAATTTTTAATATTTAATATTTGTAATCCAGGGAGCAGAAAGCGCAGAATCAAATATCGCTGTGATGATTGTATGTTCTAGTATCAATTGTTTGGTGACAATAAAGTATAAAGTATAAAGACTGTGCCTTTAAGAGGTTGCATCATTGTGTTAATGTGTTGGGGTCCCCACGCAACATTTTTTTCTCTCTTCTTTGGTTGTGTGAAAGCTTTTCATGATGGTAATTAACTGTATATTTTTGTTTTGCAGTTACTCGCAGAAGGTTCTAAAGGAAGAACAGTGCAAGCATGGACTTTTGTTTATCGCACCTATGTTTTTGGTTTGTATTTCTTTATTCGTTTTCCATCGAATTGAAGTTAGAGAAGCTCAGATCCCCCCTAGCCGGGTGTAATCTGGGTTGAGAATGAAATTTGTGCACCTCTACAGATATGAGATCACCCATTTCTGAGGGAAATTACAAATGAGTGGATAGTTAAATTTGGAATTTATACCTAACATTATGGGAAAATTGGAACATTTGGGGAGCAATCCTGTAAGTACCAATGGGTGTTTCTTGTAAAACTATGCTATTATTTGATACAATTGCAATGTTACATACTTGGGATAAGGTTTCATTTGAATTGGTAAAGCACATTTCCTAAAGTGTAGAATTTGCCCATTTGTTCTGTCATTTCATCTTGGCTTATTCATCTTTCCACTCAGCCCCAATCTCCTGCCTTCCTCCCCACTTCCCTCCCATCCCCGTATCCCTTTACACCCTGACCAATCAAGAATCTACCAACTTCTGCCTTAAATATACACAAAGACTTGGCCTCCACAGCCGCCTGTGGCAATGAATTCCACGGATTCACCACTCTCTGGCTAAAGAAATTCCTTTTATCTCCATTCTAAAAAGTCAACCCCTCTATTCTGAGGCTGTGTCCTCTGGTCTTAGACTCTCCCATGATAGGAAACATCCTCTCCACATCCACACTATTAAGGCATTTCACCATTTGATAGGTTTCAATTAGATCACTGCTCATTCTTCTGAATTCCGTTGAATACGGGCCCAGAGACATCAAAAGCTTTTCATATGATAAGCCATTCAATCCTGGAATCATTTTGCGAACCTCCTTTGAACCATCTCCAGTTTCAGCACATTGTTTCTAAGATATGGGGCCTAAAACAACTCATAATACTCCAAGTGAGGCTTCACCAGTGCTTTATATAGTCTCAGCTTTACATCCTTGCTTTTATATTTTAGTCCTCTTGTAATGAATAACATCTCATTTGCCTTCCTCACTACAGAATCAACCTGCAAATTAACCTTCAGGGAATCCTGCAGAAGGACCCCCAAATCCATTTGCATCTCAGTTTTTTTGTATTTTCTTTCCATTTAGAAAATAGTCAACCCTTTCATTTCTCCTACCAAAGCACATGACCATACACTTCCCTACACTATATTCCATCTGCCACTTCTTTGCCCATTCTCCCAATCTGTCTAAGCCCTGCTGTAGCCTCCATTTCCTCAAAACTACCTGCCCCTTCACCTACTTTTGTATCATCTGCAAACTTTGCAACAAAGTAATCAATTCCATCACCCAAATCATTGACCTATAATGTAAGATGATTCAGTCCCAACATAGACCCCTGTGGAACACCACTTGTCACCAGCAGCCAACCAGAAAATACACCCTTTATTCCCTCCCTTGGCCTCTTGTCAATCAGCCACTGCTTTATCCATGCTAGAATCTTTCCTGTAATACCATAGGCTCATGACTTGTTAAGCAGCCTCATGTGTGGCAACTTGTCAGAGGCCTTCCGAAAATCCAAGTACACAGTATCAACCAAATCTCCTTTGCCTATCCTGCTTGTTATTTCTACAAAGAATTCCAACAGATTTGCCAGGCAAGATTTTCCCTTGAGGAAACTATAAGACCATAAGACCATAAGACAAAGGAGCAGAAGTCGGCCATTCGGCCCATCAAGTCTGCTCCGCCATTTTATCATGAGCTGATCCATTCTCCCATTTAGTCCCACTCCCCCGCCTTCTCATCATAACCTTTGATGCCCTGGCCACTCAGATACCTATCAATCTCTGCCTTAAATACACCCAATGACTTGGCCTCCACTGCTGCCCGTGGCAACAAATTCCATAGATTCACCACCGTCTGACTAAAAAAATTTCTTCACATTTCTGTTCTGAATAGGCGCACTTCAATCCTTAAGTCATGAACTATGCTGACTATGGCCTATTTTGTTATGTACCTCCAAGTACCCTAAAACCACATCCTTAGCATTCGATTCCAACATCATCCCAACCACTGAGGTTAGACTAATTGGCCTATAATTTCCTTTCTTCTGCCTCTCTCCATTCTTGAACAGAATGATATATGCAATTTTCCATTCTTCCAGAACCATTTCCGAATCTAGTGATTCTTGAATGATCATTACTATTGCCTCCATAATCTCTTCAGGCACCTCTTTCAAAACACTGGGTGTACACCATCTGAACCAGGTTACGTATTTACCTTCAGACCGTATGGTTTCCCAAGAACCGTCACTCAAGTAATGGTAACTTCACTCACTTCATGACCCCTGACACTTGGAACTTCCACTGTACTGTTGGTGTCTTTCACAGTGAAGAGCAGTTTATTAGCCTTTCTCTATCTCTTCAGCATCATTTTCCAACAGTTCAATATCCACTCACCTCTTTTTTACACTTTATGTATCTGAAGAAACTTTTGGTATCTACTTTAATATCACTGGCTCACTTACTTTCATATTCCATCTTTATCTTCTTAATGACTGTAATATTGATATATCTGACTTTAGTTTCTCCTTCTCAAATTTTAGGTTGAATTCGATCATATTATGATCACTTTTCTTTAAGGGTTCTTTTACCTTAAATTCTTTAATCAATTCAGGTTCATTGCACAACACTCATTCCAGAATGGGTGACCCCCAGTGTGCTCAACCATGAGCTGCTCAAAAAAAGCATATTGTGAGCATTCTAGAAATTCCCCTCTTGGAATCCCACTCCAAAGTGATTTTCCCAATCTACCTGCATTTTGGAATCCCCCATGACTATTGTAATATTGCCCTTTTGGCACGTAACTTGTAGACAACATCTTTGCTACTGTTCAGAGCCTTGTATGCAACTCCAATCTGGGTCTTTTTATCCTTGCAGTTCCTTAGGTTTTTCTATAATGATTCAACATCTTCCAGCCCTATGTCACCTCTTTCCAATGATTTAATTTCTTTTTTTTTAACCAAGAGAGCCATATCACTCCTTTTACCTTCCAGCCTATCCTTTCGATACAATGTGTATCTTTGGCCATTAAACTCCCAGCTATAATCTTCTTTCAGCCATGATTCAGTGATGCCTACAACATCATACCCACCAATCTGTAACTGTGCTACAAGTTCATCAACCTTATTCTGTATACTGCGTGCATTCAAATATAACACCTTTAGTCTTATGTTCACCCTTTTCGATTTTGTCTTCTCTTTACATTGCAACTCATCCTGTTGACTGCAATTTTAGCCTATCATCAGCCTCTCATTGCTAGGAATCTCACTGAACATTGCCTCTGTTTGTAAACCAACCTCCTCATCTTCAGCACTATCACTTCGCTTCCCAGCCCCCTATCAAATTTCTGGAATACTTCTGAAATGCCCGCTTCACTGCCACTGCTACTGTGTGGTAACCGGAATCTCCGGAGCAGAAGGCCCCGAAATCCTCGGCTTTGCGTGTTTCAGCGGCTGGGGCGAGGTCAAAGGCGCTCGGCAGAGGATGGCACTCGGGAGGCTGTATCGGAGAGGCTGGTCAGAAGCTGGAAGTTTTCGGATGGATGGATTCAGTGTTGGCTGTGGTTGACTGCTTCCAAGGCATCAGCAAGTTGACGGTACTTAGAGGTTTTTGGCAGGGAGTTTCTCCCTTTTGCCACCTGCTATTGGGGACTTGGGAGTCGATCGACTCAGGGAATTTTGAGACTTTATTTACCGTGCCCATGGTTTGTTCTTCATCAAATTATGGTATTGCTTTGCACTGCTGTAACTATATGTTATAATTTTGTGGTTCTGTCAGTCTTAGTCTTTGGTTTGTCCTATTTTCCGTGATATCCCTCCGGAGAAACATTGTATCATTTGTTAACACATGTATGCATTTCTAAATGACAATAAAAGAGGACTGAGTGTTCTCATAATCTAAAAAAATTACTTTAAACCCACCCGAACAACTCTAGCAAACCTGCTTGCAAGGATATTAGACCACTTTGGGCTCAGGTGCAAACCCATCACTTTTGTACAGGTCATACATTTCCCAGACGAGATCCCAATGATCCTTAAATTTGAACTCCTGCTCACTGCACTGGTTCCTCAGCCATGCTTTCACCTGCCAAGTCATCCTATTTTTACCCCCACTGGCACATCGTACAGCCAACAACCCAGAGATTACTACCTTGGAGTTCCTATTTCTCAGCTTTCTACTTAGCTTCCTAAGATCTCTCTGCAGGACCGCCTCACCTTGTCTACCTATGCCATTGGTGCCAATATGTACCAAGACTTCTGGCTGCTCACCCTCGCCTTCAGAGTGCCTTGGACACGATCTGAGACATCCCTGATCCTGGCACCAGGGAGGCAACATTCCAACCAGCTGTCTCTATCGCACCCACAGAACTTCACTTCTGTTCCTCTGACTAAGGAATCTCCTATCAACACTGCAGTCCTCTTCAATAATGTAGTGAGATTTCAGAAAGGAAAATTAGAATTCCAAAACTTTCCGTTACCTCCCTCTTCCTTTCAATTGCACTGATTTTGATGTTTTTTAATTCAAAATTTGAGTTAACCATAACAGATTAAATGCAATTCTGCAAACAGGCCATTACATCTGAGTTCTAAAATAAATTACTCTGCTCTTATTTGCATTTGGAAATGCATTTATTAATGATTTGTATGTGACAGCCATTTGATCATTTACTATTCCACTAACCCTGGGAATGAATTCATGTAGTCTGGATTCCCAGATTGTTACTATCTAATTTATTTGACAGTTTTTGTGGATAGTCAGAAAACCCAATCTGTCAGCAAAGAAGGCTGGCTAACTTTACAATTGCCCAGAATTATTAATGTAGGTACTTTGGTTCGACAAACAACTGGTTTAAGATGGTATTACTGAACTTGTATGACAGCTTACTGGTAGTTCAGAAGGCAAGAAATACAACTAAAAATATCATTTTACGAGGTAAATTGCAGCATACTATCACCACAAGCAATCCGGAGACGAACAGAGGTAAACCTAGGGATGGGCCATGCTGGTGTGTTGCAAAGTCAGGGCACAATGTTCAAGGTGGTTTCAGAGACGGAGGTAGAGTTGGAGTGAGCAATTCAAAGAGGAGTCGAGGCAGAGAAGTTTTGGTGCCCATCCCCCTAAACTGGGTGCGAGGTTGGATCGCTCTGAGTGCCGTGCTGACTTGGAGAGGTTGAGACCGGCCTCAGGCTAGGCGATGAGGTCTGGGCCCTGCACCAGGCCCCAGCGGGACACAACCCAGTGATTGGAGGATTTAAATGCCAGCCCAGGTAGACTGGAAATGCAGGGTGCCGGGATCAGAGGTGAGGGTCGGGTCAATTTCACTCGCTCTCCAGTAAAAGTCACTCCTCTCTCCATGGTGCTGAGGCTGTGAGTCTGCTCCCGCTGCTACGCACTTCATGTCTGTGAGCTTCACGGCAACTTGCCCCACTAAATGATGAACTTGAGACTGAGGCTTTGGACCTACTCCAGCTGCTCTGGCAATTCATGCCTACGAACTTATTTTGGTTCGGAATGCTGTTCCTTGCTTCTATTGTTGCATGATTTCAGTTTTCTTTCCTCTCTTTTGCTCCACATTGGATGTTCGTCTATCTTTTTTTTAAATTGCGTTCTTTCAGGCTTCTTGCTTTGTGGCTGCCTGTAGGCAGACATGTCTCAGGCTTGTATAAATTATGGATAATAGATGTACTTTGAAGCTTTGAATCTTTCATGTAATTTTTATAAAGCAGCAGATTATTTCCCATGTAAGGTTAAAGGATAATTATTCTTTACTGGTTTCAAAAGAAATTATGAGATTTCTTCCACGGAAAATAGATTAGATGAAGTATCTAAATCATGATATTTGAAGTGACTCCTTCCATTCAAGCCAGCATGGATTCTTGTTAAAGCTGTTCAAAACTTATCACCATCTTGCCCACAGGAAGCCAAATAGACTTGCATCACTGATTCACTTATTTATATTTCCTTCCTTAGACCATGCCCCACAAAAGATGTTCTGTGCTCCCTGTAAACCCTTTTCCTTTATGATTTAGTAACAATTTAAAGTGCTAGATTGGTAACAATGGTAACAACATTTCTTATTTCATTCATAACAGCAATTTATTTCAGAAAACCTCTATGTTCTCTCAGCACCACTGGAGTTAGTGCTGCCGTCCTGAATTTCTCTTCCTGTGCCTCTCATCATCCAGGATCATCTACTTCAATCATTTCTATACTCTGTATTTAAAGCTATTTTTGTGCTGGGTACACCAACATGCACAGAATACATGATTTGCAAACTGATCAACTCTTTATATAGTTTTATCATTATTATATTACAATTTAACTTCTCTTTGAGCTGCGTAACACCAAAAGATGTCTGCCTTGGTTTGGGAATGTCGTTCATAGAAATATACAGCATGGAAACAGCTCCTTAGCCCACTGTATCCTTTTCTTATTTCGGTGATACAGCGTGGGTAATGCATTGATTTCCCCTGTGCGTTCCTGTTTCCCACACCATGACAAAGACACACTGGGTGGGATGTTAATTTACCTAAGTGGAAGTGGAATTGAAGGAATGAGAGATAATGGGGCTGCGAGAGGAGAATTGGCATTAGCACGGACTGGTGTAAATTAGTGCTTTATAATTGACAAGTGTCTGATCCTGTACTGTATGACTCCGTGACGCTATGACCCAAAGTTGTGTGATCTTATCTAACATAGGTTCAACCACTTTTCGTACAGCTTACTCATCAGTTTTCATGAGCACATCAATTTGTTCTGGCCTATGCAGTTCCTTATCAACTTCTGGCACTAGCCTGAAGTTGTAATGAATCAGTTTTGTATTGACTGTCTTTACACCATGTTATGACAATGTCATTGTCTTTGAATATATCAGCATATCCTTTCATCAATGTGTCAAAGTGCAACATACGGTTCTTTTGCTAAAAATATTCTTCTAATCAACATTCCCTCTCTATGTTTTTTACAGCTGTGCAGACCAACAATTGCTCTGAGCAGGACATTTTTACATGGACTGAAAACTGCATGGCACCTTAATTTTTTTTTGTAATATGCCCACTATGAATATTTAGAATGAAAATTAAATTACATACTTTTGATTTTACTTATTAATTGAAGAGTATAATGAAAGACAAGCAAAAGCACACCACAACTGATAACACAAGTAAATAAAGTCAGGCAGCCAAAACAACTGACAGACACAATGGGAAA
This sequence comes from Mobula hypostoma, assembly GCF_963921235.1. Classification (NCBI taxonomy): domain Eukaryota; kingdom Metazoa; phylum Chordata; class Chondrichthyes; order Myliobatiformes; family Myliobatidae; genus Mobula; species Mobula hypostoma. The sequence continues at coordinate 61,711,610 of NC_086103.1, read as the reverse complement.
AATAAAATGTTTTAACTAGATGGCGTCGGCATTCACGGGCCAGCAGCTCATTAACAGTGAGCTATTGACATGCATTCTGCGTTATAATTTGTAACAGTGCTGTAACTTGAAACACTGCCAATGCAAATACATCTAAAATGTTTCAAAATAAAGGTGGTAGTATGTTTATTACTGAGAAAATTTATGGATTATATTCATTAACTGGTAACTAATTATAGGGTATTTCACAATCATATTAACATAGATTTCAAAATTATGTTAGTAACTTCAGAATTATATTAACATTTTATAAAAGAAAATTCCAGCTGTACAGCAATAAATGCTATGTTCATGGGGGTATTTTAGTTACTACCTGGCCATGCACACTTGTAGCAAAAAGGGAAAAGTGCTTCTAATCTGGCTTTAGTTTCTCAGCCTGGCCTTCCACATATGGCACCTGTTTGAAAGCTTGATATGATAGTCGTTGGCTATACTTACTATCATTTGTGTTAGTCCATAAGACCATAAGACATAGGAGCAGAATTAGGCCATTCAGCCCATCAAGCCTACACCGCTATTCCATCATGGCTGATCCCAGATCCCACTCAACCCCATACACATGCCTTCTCGCCCTGACCGATCAGAAACTGATCAACTTCCGCCTTAAATATATGCATGGACTGGGCCTCCACTGCAGTCTGTGGCAAAGCATTCCACAGATTTACTACCCTCCAGCTAAAAAAAGTTCCTATCTACCTCAATTCTAAAGGGTCGCCCCTCAATTTTGAGGCAGTGCCCTCTTGTTCTGGATACCCCCACCACAGGAAACATCCTCTTCACATCCACCCCATCTAGTCCTTTCAACAGTCAGTAGGTTACGATGAGATCCCCTCACATTCTTCTAAATTCCAGTGAGTACAGGCCCAAAGCTGCCAAACGGCCTTCATATGTTAACTCCTTCATTTCTGGAATAATCCTTATGAAACTCCTCTGGACTCTCTTCAATGACAACACATCCTTTCTGAGATATGAGGCCCAAAACTACTGACAATACTCCAAGTGCGGCTTGACTAGTGTCTTATAAAGCCTCAGCATTATCTCCTTCCTTTTATATTATACTGCCCTTGAAATAAATGCCTCACTAATCCATATGTTTTGGACTTCTCTGAGTCTTGAAAATTATTGAAAGGAAGTATTTCAAACTTTTTCAGCGCTTTTTAAAGTAAATTTAAAACCTAATCGTTTGACTGCCTTATTTGGTATTGTTGGAGGAAATGTTATTATTTTGGAGACACATGATCTGCATATTTTGGCCTTTATTTCTCATATAGCCAGGAGAGCTTAGGATGTCACTCCGCCTACTCATACTCATTGGAGCAGGGGGCAGGGATTCAGGTTTTTGGATCATTGGGACCTCTTTTGGCGCAGGTGTGACCTGTACAAAAAGGACGGGTTACACTTGCAATCCTAGGGGGACCAATATCCTGGCAGGGAGATTAGCGAGGGCTACTGAGGTGACTTTAAACTAGAATGGTTGGGGGGTGGGAATCAAATTAAAGAGGCTAGGCGTGAGGAGGTTAGTTCACAACAGGGGGATGGGAACCAGTGCAGAGAGACAGAGGGGTGTAAAGTGAGGGTAGAAGCAAAAAGTAGTAAGGAGAAAAGTAAAAGTGGCAGGCCGACAAATCCAGGGCAAGCATCAAAAAGGGCCACTTTTCAACATAATTGTATAAGGGCTAAGAGAGTTGTAAAAGAGCGCCTGAAGGCTTTATGTGTCAATGCAAGGAGCATTCGTAATAAGGTGGATGAATTGAAAGTGCAGATTGTTATTAATGATTATGATATAGTTGGGATCACAGAGACATGGCGCCAGGGTGACCAGGGATGGGAGCTCAACGTTCAGGGATACTCAATATTCAGGAGGGATAGACATGAAGGAAGGGGAGGTGGGGTGGCTTTGCTGGATAAAGAAGAGATTAACGCAATAGAAAGGAAGGACATAAACCGGGAAGATGTGGAATCGATATGGGTAGAGCTGCGTAACACTAAGGGGCAGAAGACGCTGGTGGGAGTTGTGTACAGGCCACCTAACAGTAGTAGTGAGGTCGGAGATGGTATTAAACAGGAAATTAGAAATGTGTGCAATAAAGGAACAGCAGTTATAATGGGTGACTTCAATCTACATGTAGATTGGGTGAACCAAATTGGTAAAGGTGCTGAGGAAGAGGATTTCTTGGAATGTATGCGGGATGGTTTTTTGAACCAACATGTCGAGGAACCAACTAGAGAGCAGGCTATTCTGGACTGGGTTTTGAGCAATGAGGAAGGGTTAATTAGCGATCTTGTTGTGAGACGCCCCTTGGGTAAGAGTGACCATAATATGGTGGAATTCTTCATTAAGATGGAGAGTGACATAGTTAATTCAGAAACAAAGGTTCTGAACTTAAAGAGGGGTAACTTTGAAGGTATGAGACGTGAATTAGCTAAGATAGACTGGCAAATGACACTTAAAGGATTGACGGTGGATATTCAATGGCAGGCATTTAAAGGTTGCATGGATGAACTACAACAATTGTTCATCCCAGTTTGGCAAAAAAATAAATCAAGGAAGGTAGTGCACCCGTGGCTGACAAGAGAAATTAGGGATAGTATCAATTCCAAAGAAGAAGCATACAAATTAGCCAGAGAAAGTGGCTCACCTGAGGACTGGGAGAAATTCAGAGTTCAGCAGAGGAGGACAAAGGGCTTAATTAGGAAGGGGAAAAAAGATTATGAGAGAAAACTGGCAGAGAACATAAAAACGGACTGTAAAAGCTTTTATAGATATGTAAAAAGGAAAAGACTGGTAAAGACAAATGTAGGTCCCCTACAGACAGAAACAGGTGAATTGATTATGGGAAGCAAGGACATGGCAGACCAATTGAATAATTACTTTGGTTCTGTCTTCACTAAGGAGGACATAAATAATCTTCCAGAAATAGTAGGGGACAGAGGGTCCAGTGAGATGGAGGAACTGAGCGAAATACATGTTAATAGGGAAGTGGTGTTAGGTAAATTGAAGGGATTGAAGGCAGATAAATCCCCAGGGCCAGATGGTCTGCATCCTAGAGTGCTTAAGGAAGTAGCCCAAGAAATAGTGGATGCATTAGTGATAATTTTTCAAAACTCGTTAGATTCTGGACTAGTTCCTGAGGATTGGAGGGTGGCTAATGTAACTCCACTTTTTAAAAAAGGAGGGAGAGAGAAACCGGGGAATTATAGACCGGTTAGCCTGACGTCGGTGGTGGGGAAACTGCTGGAGTCAGTTATCAAGGATGTGATAACAGCACATTTGGAAAGCGGTGAAATGATCGGACAAAGTCAGCATGGATTTGTGAAAGGAAAATCATGTCTGACGAATCTCATAGAATTTTTTGAGGATGTAACTAGTAGAGTGGATAGGGGAGAACCAGTGGATGTGGTATATTTGGATTTTCAAAAGGCTTTTGACAAGGTCCCACACAGGAGATTAGTGTGCAAACTTAAAGCACACGGTATTGGGGGTAAGGTATTGGTGTGGGTGGAGAATTGGTTAGCAGACAGGAAGCAAAGAGTGGGAATAAACGGGACCTTTTCAGAATGGCAGGCAGTGACTAGTGGGGTACCGCAAGGCTCAGTGCTGGGACCCCAGTTGTTTACAATATATATTAATGACTTGGATGAGGGAATTAAATGCAGCATCTCCAAGTTTGCGGATGACACGAAGCTGGGTGGCAGTGTTAGCTGTGAGGAGGATGCTAAGAGGATGCAGGGTGACTTGGATAGGTTGGGTGAGTGGGCAAATTCATGGCAGATGCAATTTAATGTGGATAAATGTGAAGTTATCCACTTTGGTGGCAAAAATAGGAAAACAGATTATTATCTGAATGGTGGCCGATTAGGAAAAGGGGAGGTGCAACGAGACCTGGGTGTCATTATACACCAGTCATTGAAAGTGGGCATGCAGGTACAGCAGGCGGTGAAAAAGGAGAATGGTATGCTGGCATTTATAGCGAGAGGATTCGAGTACAGGAGCAGGGAGGTACTACTGCAGTTGTACAAGGCCTTGGTGAGACCACACCTGGAGTATTGTGTGCAGTTTTGGTCCCCTAATCTGAGGAAAGACATCCTTGCCATAGAGGGAGTACAAAGAAGGTTCACCAGATTGATTCCTGGGATGGCAGGACTTTCATATGAAGAAAGACTGGATGAACTGGGCTTGTACTCGTTGGAATTTAGAAGATTGAGGGGGGATCTGATTGAAACGTATAAGATCCTAAAGGGATTGGACAGGCTAGATGCAGGAAGATTGTTCCCGATGTTGGGGAAGTCCAGAACGAGGGGCCACAGTTTGAGGATAACGGGGAAGCCTTTTAGGACCGAGATTAGGAAAAGCTTCTTCACACAGAGAGTGGTGAATCTGTGGAATTCTCTGCCACAGGAAACTGTTGAGGCCAGTTCATTGGCTATATCTAAGAGGGAGTTAGATATGGCCCTTGTGGCTACGGGAATCAGGGGGTATGGAGGGAAGGCTGGGGCGGGGTTCTGAGTTGGAGGATCAGCCATGATCATAATAAATGGCGGTGCAGGCTCAAAGGGCTGAATGGCCTACTCCTGCACCTATTTTCTATGTTTCTATGTTTCTATGTAATAGAACCATAAATAGTTAAATAGTAATATGTAAATTATGCCAGTAAATTATGAAATAAGACCAGGACCAAGTCTTGCACAAGGACTCCCAAGTCCCTCTGCTCCTCTCATGTTTGAAGCTTCTCCCCATTTACATAATAGTCTGCAGTGTTGTTCCTTTTACTAAAATGCATTATCATACATCTCCCAACACTGTATTCCATCTGCCACTTTTTTGCTCATTCGTCCAATTTGTCTAAGTCCTGCTGCAATATCATTGTTTCCTCAGCACTACCTACCCCTCCTCCTATCTTCATATCATCTGCAAACTTTGCCACAAAGCCATCAATTCCATTATCTAAATCATTGACAAACAATGTGAAAAGCAACGGTCAACACTGATCCCTGAGGAACACCACTAGCTTTCGGCCACCAACCAGAAAAAGCCCCTTTTATTCCCACTCACTGCCTCCTGTCTGTCAGCCATTCTGCTATTCATGCCAGTATCCTTCCTGTAACACCATAGGATTTTATCTTGTTAAGCAGCCTCATGTGTGTCGCCTTATCAAGCGCCTTCTGAAAATCCAAATAAATGACATCCACTGCCTCTCCTTTGTCCACCTGAACAAGAACATGATGCAAGTTATGGAGAAGGACTATAAATGTGATACTCATAGGGCAATCACTGAGGAAGAACTAAAAGTAACTAATTAAAAAAGATTCACATCTAGACTCCTCCAGAACAGCTTGTATGGTTGAGGCCAAATCAAGTTGCCTGTTAAGCTCTACTTCAGTTTTAAGAGATGGTTTCATATGAAGTTATTCTATTTACTGATGTCCAACAGTCTTTAAGATTTTCTTTATCACATGCACCAAAGATAGGGTTAAATATCTAGCACTTTGCTGTACAAAATGATAATAAAATTTACTCATCAAGTTTTGCAAGAGAATGTCCAGGTCATCATCTTCCAGTTGATTTACAGCTGAATACAAATTTCAATTCTTCTTGTCAGACTTGGTAACTTTGTCTTGCCTCTCTTTATTTCAATAAAAACATGTCAAGTGCTGTGTTCATCAAAGGAAGGTCAACCTTCAACCCTTCACATGGAATGATAATGTGGTTGAATCCTTTTATATTTTCTCCAGTGATTGATAGAAAAGCTGCTAGTCTACAGGAGGTTACATATTTCCATAAAAACTTAATTATTCTTCAGGTATGTGCTTGTGTTTATGACTGAGCAAATATATAAAGTATGAAAGGATGCTGATTTAATGCAAATTGCAACATATAATTTTATTGTCAGAGTTCCACTCTAGAGGAGAAATGAAACAAAAGATATAACTGTTAAGAAATTCGATTAATCATCATGGTCCCAAAAACCAGAATTTGTATTTTACAATTTTTACCTTTATATGGATGCAATTAACTGTAAAGTGTGTACTCTTCATATTCTTTTAAAATGAATATTCATTGTTTAATAGCACTGTAACTTAGAAAATGGAACTCAAAGCACAAAGACATTCAAAGAAGTTGATAGTTTTGGCAACCAGTTAAGTCACTATATTTTAGACAACAGTTGATTTTATTCATAGAATTCTTGAGTGAGGAGCTTGTTTTATTCTCCTTCCCACCCTCCCCCACCCTCTTTATAGGGCCTCTGCCCCTTCCCTCTTCAGTCCTGATGAAGGGTTCCGGCCCGAAACATTGACTCATCGTTTCCACGGATGCTGCCCGACCTGCTGAGTTCCTCCAGCGTGTTGTGAGTGTTGTTTTATTCTCCATGGTTGGCAGATTTATGTCACAGAAGGCACTGTTGATACATAGCACCATACTGATGGGTACCAGCAAGTTCTGTCCAAAAAGTTATGAAGGCCATATACGAGGGGTGATTGATAAGTTTGTGGCCTAAGGTAGAAGGAGTCAATTTTAGAAAACCTAGCACATTTATTTATCAACATAGTCCCCTTCTACATTTACACACTTAGTGCAGCAGTCGTGGAGCATTCAGATCCCTTCTTTATAGAAATCGGCGTCTTGGACCTCCAGAAAGCGGTCCACAACAGGGGTGATTGATAAGTTCATGGCCTAAGGTAGAAGGATATGAGTTATACAGCTCTCGTTACATGCACGTGCAGTTCAACTCTTTGAGTGATTGTGCAGAACTTTTGAAGTTAATAACTTAGCTCCTTCTATCTTAGGCCACAAACTTATCAATCACCCCTCGTACATTAGGTGGCCTAAAGAGAACAGAAAAAAAATAACCAATTTTTGTGTGAGAATTAGGAACAAAACTCCATTTTACATTTAGTCTATTAGATTTCAAATGTCATGCAAATCATTTTGGTCATTCGGGATTTGGACTTCTTATAAACCTACAGAGGAGATTCCATCAGAGGGCATTGTCTTTGTAAATGCCCTTTTACTATCAGAAGGGACAAGAATATTGTTCTACACTCACAAAATGTTTGTTGATCTACTAGACCTACCTTGATGCTAATTTAAATCACTAAGGGACCCAGTATAATATAGCACCACTTCACTGAGGCAGGCTCTTTGGACCATCTGGTCCATGCCAAACTGATATTCTGTGTAGTTCCATTGACCTGCACCTGGACTGGAGCCGTTCATATCCCATCCACCCATGTTCTTATCCAAACTTCTCTTAAAGACTTGGATAGATTGGAAGAATGGGCAGAGAAGTGGCAAATGAAGTACAATGTTGGAAAGTGTATGGTTATGCACTTTGGCAGAAAAAATAAACGGGCAGACTATTATTTAAATGGGGAAAGAATTCAAAGTTCTGAGATGCAACGGGACTTGGGAGTCCTCGTACAGGATTCCCTTAAAGTTAACCTCCAGGTTGAGTCGGTAGTGAAGAAGGCGAATGCAATGTTGGCATTCATTTCTAGAGGAATAGAGTATAGGAGCAGGGATGTGATGTTGAGGCTCTATAAGGTGCTGGTGAGATCTCACTTGGAGTACTGTGGGCAGTTTTGGTCTCCTTATTTAAGAAAGGATGTGCTGACGTTGGAGAGAGTACAGAGAAGATGCACTAGAATGATTCCCGGAATGAGAGGGTTAACATATGAGGAACGTTTGTCCGCTCTTGGACTGTATTCCTTGGAGTTTAGAAGAATGAGGGGAGACCTCATAGAAACATTTTGAATGTTAAAAGGCATGGACAGAGTGGATGTGGCAAAGTTGTTTCCCATGATGGGGGAGTCTAGTACGAGAGGGCATGACTTCAGGATTGAAGGGCGCCCTTTCAGAACAGAAATGCGAAAAAAATTTTTTAGTCAGAGGGTGGTGAATCTATGGAATTTGTTGCCACGGGCAGCAGTGGAGGCCAAGTCATTGGGTGTCTTTAAGGCAGAGATTGATAGGTATCTGAGTAGCCAGGGCATCAAAGGTTATGGTGAGAAGGCGGGGCAGTGGGACTAAATAGGATAAAATGGATCAGCTCATGATAAAATGGCGGAGCAGACTCGATGGGCCGCATGGCCTACTTCTGCTCCTTTGTCTTATGGTCTTATGGTCTAAATGTTGCAATTGATCCTGTTTCCATCACTTCCACTGGCAGTTTGTTCCACACCCGCACCATCCTCTGAGTGAATAAGTTCCCCCTCAGTTCCCCTTAAATAAACCACCTTTCACCCTTAGCCTGTCAACTCTAATTCTTGTCCCACTCAACTTCAGTGGAAATTCTAATCTCACCCATCCTGAAATAGCAAACTGCCTGTAGCACCTTGAGAGCTATTAACACCTAACCCAAGGAAAATTAATAAATCCACGGGATGAGATTCAAACCAAGAGCATTGCTATTTTCATACTCAAAGCAGGTTGATTGAAACCATTCTATTTTCAGCATTAATACCTCATATTCACCCTTGTGAATATTGTGTACCTTATGCTATTTGCCTTTCATGTTGCTGCTCTTTATTCTTTGGAGCGTAGAAGGTTAGGGGGTTTAATAGACGTATTAAATATTATGAGGGGAATAGATAGAGTTGACGTGGATAGGCTTTTTCCATTGAGAGCGGGGGAGATTCAAACAAGAGGACATGAGTTGAGAGTTAAAGGGCAAAAGTTTAGGGGTAACATGAGAGGGAACTTCTTTACTCAGAGAGTGGTAGCTGTGTGGAACGAGCTTCCAGCAGAAGTGGTTGAAGCAGGTTTGATGTTGTCATTTAAAGTAAAATTGGATAGCTATATGGACAGGAAAGGAATGGAGGGTTATGGGCTGAGTGCAGGTCGGTGGGACTAGGATAAGGTAAGAGTTCGGCATGGACTAGAAGGGCCGAGATGGCCTGTTTCTGTGCTGTAATTGTTATATGGTTATATGGTTATATATTCATAAGTTTTGCATTGCAACTTTGAATACATGTATTTGTGCATTTGAAAATAGACTCGACTTTGACTTTGACTTAGATAGTTTTGGCATCTTTTTCATTCTACGCTCATTGTCTTTTATTCCTCTTGGCTGTTTAACATTATCAGATTAGTAAACCACTGCAATATGCTCTTCACTCATTTCCTGATTTACCTGTCAGCTTCAATATGGTTAATTTGGTGCTTGGGTTACAATATGTGCTCACACCAGCAAATTTCTCTCTTAATGGACTCAAGTGTGAAGAAGACTTGGGATCAATTTGAACTGTTCCAACTTACAGGAAATTAATGGCACGAGTCTATTTTACTAAACTCCCAATTTCACTTTCCATTAAAATTTACTACTGAGCCATTTAAGTTTATTAACTAGAACTGTATGTGAAACTTTTACTCATCTAGGGAGATGGATGTCAGCAAAAATCTGACTGTCTTGAGAAGGCAATGCTTTCCAAACAAATCAGTTTAATCTCATTTTGTGTAGTATATTTCCCAAAGTGAAAAGGTATTCTCACGTTTTAGGCAATATTAGTGTGCCTAGTGGGTGGAGTCAGTTTGCAGTTGAAAGTTGGTGAAAATTTTGATGGTTGCATCATATGAGTCACATCATTGGCTGATTGACCAATCATTGAAATTTCTCAGTAGGAGTCTGAATTGGTACCTGAGACCTTGAGTACTTAATGTGTGATTAACTTTCCTAATAACCCATCAACACTGTTTTGGCAAGCTGTATTAACACTGTTTTTAAATAAGTCTTCCTTTACTCATGCCTCGGTTTTTAGTCTTCATTTTCCATGGCCCATCATGTTCTTTCTCCTTTATCTATATGATCTTGACCCACTCAATAACTCTTTGAAATATTATGTTCTTCTACATCTGACCTCATCTTATGCCCAGCAATTATACTTCACCTTCAACCAGAGAGATGAAGAATATACAATTCTTCCCTTAAATTACTTGTCCTTTTCCTTTTTCTATAATAATTATCTTAAGAACGTCTTCACTGGTCAAGTTTTTTTTCACCTTTCTTAATGACTCATTGGTTTTGTATTAATTATGGTCAACTCTTTTTATCAGTCCCAATGACTCACTCTTTGTTTCTGTAGTAACTGTTTTTTTTCAGTATTTAAATAACTCTATTAAAATTATTTTTTTGAAATATAAACAAAACAGGAAAAATTGAAATTGCTGCTCCTGACGTCCGTTAGGCTTTTCAGCCCCTTTAGAACCATCTGACTCACAGAAAATATCAAGCTTACCAACAGACTGCTCACTTCCCATTCAGGGAGACCCGGTACAGATCAAACCAGTGGAAGGACCAGCAGAAAGAATAGATGAATATTCCAAGCTGAAGCTATTGCTTTGATGTCTATTATTTTATGATTGACTGATGTTTTAAATACTAGCTGCTCCATCATTTTTAAATCTGGCAATTTGTCATTGTGATTAAGTATTGTATCACTATTCTTGATTCTGAATGCTGGACCTTGGGAAATAAGTTATGACTCATCAGTGCTCGGTTAAAAGCATGACTTTCCTGCCCAAGAGCACTTGTGAATACCTCTTCATGAAGTCAATAAATGCTGAAATTAATAGTGACATTAGCCTAGCTAGGAATAAGTATTTAAAATATACTCAGATTATTTGGTTATAAGAAGGCAATGAGATGGGCAGAAAAAAAATACACAAGGAAATGGTTATTTGCCTTGCAAGTTTAATGCTGATATATAATACAGTAATCCTCTGAATGTTATTGAAGGTGGTATATGTAATTGGTAAATTTCACAAACTGGTTTATTTTCACATATACCAACTTAAAAAATGGGAAATTGAAACACAAAACTTCTCCCTTTAAAATTTCCCACTACGATGGGCATTTAGCAAAAACTGAAATTGCAAGTTGTCGCTCTGGTGAAAGATGCACTTAAATAGCCAGGAATTCAGCCTTGATCACACGTAATACAGAAACATTAGCAGATCATACGCAGCTCCATGGAGAAAACATATGATGTCCTTTTGTATATTTAGCATTTAACAAGTCTTTTGGACATTGAGCTCTGTCCTGGGAAATACATGTTAGTAAAACCCATCAAGCAGAGAGGCAAATAGAACAGATTTTGAAACTTTCAAAATCATCCAATGCTGGAATAGTTTCCATGTCATAACACCCAGGATCACAGTAGACATTATAAAGAGTCATACAAGTTCTTCAGAATGAAATTTTTGTAAAGTATACAAGGATTTACTGGAAGCATTGCAGGTATTGTTCCCAATAAAACATAGAGGTGGACAAAGTAAAACTAGATTAATTAGCAGAAGGTATAGCTTTGATGAGATCATATATTTACTCATCAGCATTGTTTCCATCTTCAAAATCAAACTAATTTCAAGTGGCATCTTGCTTAAGCAACCACCCTGTTATTCTAATGACCTCAAGTTGCATTCTAATATTTGTTTCTGAATTCCACTTGCAAACTTCTTGCAAGCTTTGTTTAAAGTAAAACGCTTTCATGCAGCTGAAATGCATCTGAACCTACAGACAATGTTACGGAAGTGAGATTGATCTTCCAGAGAGTGAATCAGGGAAAGAAACTGGCCCAGATGGTGTCCCTGGCTGTGACCTTAGATCCTGAGCAAACCAGGTTGCAAATATACAGCATTTGCTGGCATTTTTGGCTTCTTCCTACTTCAATCTGATGTTCCCACCTGCTTTAAGAAGACTGCTATCATCCGGTACCTAAGAAAAGTAGGGTAACGTGCCTTATTAACTAACACTGGTGGTTCTGATAGCCACAATTATAAAGTGCTTTTAAAGGCTAGCCATGGTACACATTAACTCCAGTCTCTCAGAAAATTTCAACCCACTGCAATTCACCCTCCGTCAAAACAGATGTACAGTGGATGCCATCTCCCTGGCCTTACACTCATCTCTGGCATCTGGACAGTAAAGACATCTATATCACACTTGTTTATCGATGACACTCAGTACTATAATTCCAAGCAAACTAGTTGGTTAGTGTCTCAGAAACAACCTGGCACTCACTGTCAGTAAGGTGAAAGAGCTGATTATGGACTTTAGGAAGGGTAAAATGAGGGAACACAAATCAATCCTTATAGGGGGATCAGAAGTGGAGTGAGTGAGCAATTTCAAGCTCCTGGGTGTCAAAATCTCTGAGGATCTAACCTGGTCCCAACATATCAATGCAGCTCTAAAGGAGGCAAGACAGTGGCTATACTTCATTAGGAGTTTGAAGAGATTCAGTGTGTCAACAAAAACACTCAAAAACTTCTATAGATGTACCATGGAGAGCATCCTGACAGACTGCATTGCTGTGGGGGGGGGGGGTGCTACTGCACAGGACCAAAAGAAGCTACAGAAAGTTGTAAAATTAGTCAGCTCCTTTTTGGGTACTAACCTCTGTAGTATCCAAGACATTCTTAAGGACCAGTGCCTCAGAAAAGCAGCGTCCATTATTAAGGATCCTCATCACCCAGATTATGCCTTCTTCTCAATGTTACCATCAGGAAGGAGCTACAGAAGCCTGAAGGCACATACTCAGCAATTCAGGAACAGCGTCTTCCCCTCCGCCATCCAGTTCCTAAATGGACTTTCAATCCATGTATACTTCCTCACTTTTTTCTCATTTTTAATATAGATTATTTCTGTTCTTGCACTATTTTAATCTAGTCTATATACAAACGTTTGTGTGTGTATATATATATTTATTATAATTTAGTTACTTGCTTATTTTTTTATTTATTCTCTCTTTCTATATTATCATGTATTGCATTGAGCTGCTGCTGCTAAGTTAACAAATTTCATGACACATGCCAGTGATAATAAACCTGATCCTGACTCTGCTGCTGAAACTAATCTCCAAGCTTCTAAACATGGGACTCAACACCTCCCTTTTCATTTGGATCCTTGACTTCCTGACCAAAAGACGGCAATCAGTAAGGGTAGGCAGCAACACCTCCGCCACGATTACCCCCAGCACCGGCGCTCCACAAGCATGTGTCCACAGCCTTCTATTATACTCCCCGTAGACTTGCAAGTATGTGGTTAGATGCTTCTCTAACTCCAACTACAAGCTTGCAGATGTTACCACCCTACTGGGCCATATCTCAACTAAAGTACAGGAAGGAGATAGTAAACTTAGTAACATGGTGTCATGACAACAACCTTCCCCTCAATGCCAGCACAACAAAAGGTTTTGTTTAAAAAATTTTTTTTTAAGGTTTTGTTTCAAAAGGAGCTGGTCTTTGACTTCAGGAAATTTGGGAGGTGGGAGGGGGCAATGCGTATGCTCCCATTTACATCAACAGTGCTGAGGTTGAGAGGGTTGAGAGTTTCAATTTTCTGGGAGTGGACATCAATAATAACCGGTTCTAGTTTAACATTATTAACACGATGGCCAAGAAAGCTCACCAGCACCTCTCAGGAAAATAAATGTCCCCTCTGACGCTCACCAATTTTTATTGATGCATGATAGAAAGCATCCTATCAAGATGCATCATGGCTTGGTTGAGCAACTACCCTGACCATGACTACGTAAACTGTAAAGAGTTGTCGACACAGCTCAGCGCATCGCAGAAACCTGGATCCCCTCCATGGACTCTGTCTATATTTTTCACTGACTCAGCAAAGCATCAAAGATCCAACCTATCCTGGACCACCCCATGGGGTAGAACATGCAAAATTATGAAAGCACTTACCACCAGATTCAAGGACACCTTTTATCCAGATGCTGTAAGAGTATTGATTGCTTCCCTATCATGATAAGTTGGACATGCAGTCACAATCCACTTCATTGTGTCCTTGCACCTTGTGTCTACCTGAACTGCATTTTCCCTGTATGGTGGCACTTTATCCAGTTATTGTTTTACCTTGTACTACTGCAGTCCACTACGCAAGTCAAGTTTTTCACTGTACCTTAGTTAACCAAATTTACCAATTTCATATATCACTTTCAATAATATTCAGAGGATTACTATATTATATAGCAGCATTAAACTTGCAAGGCAAATAAGCATTTCCTTGTGTATTTCTTTTTTCACCTTTCTCATTGCCTTCTTCCCTTGCAAATTTGCACCAATAACTGAATCCTAGACTTCAGATGAGGGATTAGCAGGTCTACTGGCATGAATCTGTTTCCCCTGGAGGGAGCTTTTATAGATAGGCAGCACAGTTTCCAACCTAAAGGCCAGGAAAGAACTGAGGGAAATGGATTTGAAGAGAGATATTTAATCTTTGGAATTTTATACTTCACAAGTACTCAGTCAATGGTATGTTTAAGGCTGTGATCAATTACTTTTTGATGGCTGGGAAAGTAGACTTGAAGCACAGGATCACCAATGACTTTATCAAGTGGTTGAGCCAGTTCAAGATGACCACATAGATCTCTCCCACTTCAATTTCTGATATTTATATGCCTGCACAGTAGCTAAATTTCACCAAGGATATTTAAATAGACCTTTTCCTGACTCTAAATCCTTTGGCGAACTAATAATGAGGCAGGAAGCCAATGGTTTTTGGCATTACTTGTTTAAAATGAGTTGGTTGTAGTTCAAAAAGTAAGAAACTGATTATGTAATGAAGGCACTGGCAATAACGTCAAAGTCAAATGGAAAAATTGAATATTCATATGTAAACAATATTAAAAATGAAGAGAAACAGCAGTTAGAAGAACTATTACTGAATTTTTAAAAATCCATGTAAACAGTTCATTTACTGCCAGGAAAATAAATTTAGCGTAATGTTAAAAAATAGATTTTACCAAATGAAAAAACAATTACATGGAGAGAAAAATCCATGATGCTTTTGACTCTCTCACTCAAGACAAATTACAGTTACTCAAATGTTGTTTGACGTAAAGAGATTTGTTAGTTACAGTTAAATGTGAGGACATGCTTCAAGCTCTCAGTTTGATTTCTACTTCTGTAACTAGTCAAGTTAAAGCATTCCATGATCGAGCAGTGAAAATGCTTAATCCAAAGTAACTGATGTTACTTTAGTGTTGAGTACTCCACAGTGTGTTGCAATTACACAGCAAATGACCAGGTCTGATGATAAGCTTGGCTAAAATTTCTATCTATCATTTGTTAACAAACTTCATGTATGCATTATTTCATGATTTTCTAGATACATACTAAATCATCTAAAATGCCCCAATTTGATTGAATGACCTTCCCATAGAGCACACAGCATTATTCACCTATCATGATCCACTGATTCTTATCAGGTCAAGGCAACTAAATCCTGAGGCTGTTCTGACCAATAAGGCTCCATAGGTGCTGTAAAATCTGTCCTCCAGTTTGTACTGCACTCAGCTATCTTTGTTCACTCAGTCAGTTAAAACACGATCACTTGTCCTCATGCACCTTGACTTCATGTGCAATTTCCGAGAGAGTAAATAGGAAATAACTATTTTTCTTAGCAGAAATGTTGTAAGTTGGGGAAATAGATTTTAAGTTCTGTTCTCAATATCAAAATCTCCAATTAGAGGTGACATCAGAACTGGCCATTTTTGCCTGTTATTATTTTAACACAGGTTTTCCTTCTCTACAAGTGTAATCTGAATGCTCCATTTCCCCTAAATTCCCATTGATAACAAGACATTAAACAGACAAAGAAGCATAAGGCATTTCTAACTACTCCTCTAATAATCCCTATTAATTAATTTGGTTTCATCTTCCTAGAGATATGTCTTTGTTTTATCTGTCCATCCCACAATTTCACTGCTACTAGAAACTAACTTGATTTTCATTCCATTTCCCAGTTATGAATTGAAATGTTACTGTTTCTCTTGCTGATGCAGCCTGACCTGCTGAACATTTCCAGCATTTTCTGTTTTTTTTTCACAGGTTTTTTAAGTTTTTGGTAGGAATAGAAAGGAGCTGGAGAAACAGAAAGGTTGGTAAAATCAAAACCCTCACTGAATTTAAAGGACACCTGAACTTGTAGTTGAAGAGCAGGGCTATCGGACAAATGCTGAAAGATCAAATTAGGTTGGAGAGCCCTTTTTCAACACATATCCATGAGGCTAAATGATTTCCTTTTGTGTCATGGTCTTTCTATTAATCTATGACTAATGGTTAGGTTAATCGTTAAGCATTAATATGGAAGTAATAAAATGGATTCAGCAGTGGCTAGATGGAAGACGCCAGAGAGTAGTGGTGGAAAACTGTGTGTCAGATTGGAGGACGGTGTGTAGCGGTGTGCCTCAGGGATCTGTACTGGGTCCAATGTTGTTTGTAATAACAGTAGTAGTGAGGTCGGAGATGGTATTAAACAGGAAATTAGAAATGTGTGCAATAAAGGAACAGCAGTTATAATGGGTGACTTCAATCTACATGTAGATTGGGTGAACCAGATTGGTAAAGGTGCTGAGGAAGAGGATTTCTTGGAATGTATGGGGGATGGTTTTTTGAACCAACATGTCGAGGAACCAACGAGAGAGCAGGCTATTCTAGACTGGGTTTTGAGCAATGAGGAAGGGTTAATTAGCAATCTTGTCGTGAGAGGCCCCTTGGGTAAGAGTGACCATAACATAGAAACATAGAAACATAGAAAATAGGTGCAGGAGTAGGCCATTCGGCCCTTCGAGCCTGCACCGCCATTTATTATGATCATGGCTGATCCTCCAACTCAGAACCCCGCCCCAGCCTTCCCTCCATACCCCCTGACCCCCGTAGGCACAAGGGCCGTATCTAACTCCCTCTTAAATATAGCCAATGAACTGGCCTCAACTGTTTCCTGTGGCAGAGAATTCCACAGATTCACCACTCTCTGTGTGAAGAAGTTTTTCCTAATCTCGGTCCTAAAAGGCTTCCCCTCTATCCTCAAACTGTGGCCCCTCGTTCTGGACTTCCCCAACATCGGGAACAATCTTCCTGCATCTAGCTTGTCCAATCCCTTTAGGATCTTATACGTTTCAATCAGATCCCCCCTCAATCTTCTAAATTCCAAGGAGTACAAGCCCAGTTCATCCAGTCTTTCTTCATATGAAAGTCCTGCCATCCCAGGAATCAATCTGGTGAACCTTCTTTGTACTCCCTCTATGGCAAGGATGTCTTTCCTCAGATTAGGGGACCAAAACTGCACACAATACTCCAGGTGTGGTCTCACCAAGGCCTTGTACAACTGCAGTAGTATCTCCCTGCTCCTGTACTCGAATCCTCTCGCTATAAATGCCAGCATACCATTCGCCTTTTTCACCGCCTGCTGTACCTGCATGCCCACTTTCAATGACTGGTGTATAACGACACCCAGGTCTCGTTGCACCTCCCCTTTTCCTAATCGGCCACCATTCAGATAATAATCTGTTTTCCTATTTTTGCCACCAAAGTGGATAACTTCACATTTATCCACATTAAATTGCATCTGCCATGAATTTGCCCACTCACCCAACCTATCCAAGTCACCCTGCATCCTCTTAGCATCCTCCTCACAGCTAACACTGCCACCCAGCTTCATGTCATCCGCAAACTTGGAGATGCTGCATTTAGTTCCCTTATCCAAGTCATTAATATATATTGTAAACAACTGGGGTCCCAGCACTGAGCCTTGCGGTACCCCACTAGTCACCGCCTGCCATTCTGAAAAGGTCCCATTTATTCCCACTCTTTGCTTCCTGTCTGCTAACCAATTCTCCATCCACATCAATACCTTACCCCCAATAAGGTATACCCCCTGACCCCCGTAGTCACAAGGGCCATAGGATGCTAAGAGGATGCAGAGTGACTTGGATAGGTTGGGTGAGTGGGCAAATTCATGGTAGATGCAATTTAATGTGGATAAATGTGAAGTTATCCACTTTGGTGGCAAAAATAGGAAAACAGATTATTATCTGAATGGTGGCCGATTAGGAAAAGAGGAGGTGCAACGAGACCTGGGTGTCATTATACACCAGTCATTGAAAGTAGGCATGCAAGTACAGCAGGCGGTGAAAAAGGCGAATGGTATGCTGGCATTTATAGCGAGAGGATTCGAGTACAGAAGCAGGGAGGTACTACTGCAGTTGTACAAGGCCTTGGTGAGACCACACCTGGAGTATTGTGTGCAGTTTTGGTCCCCTAATCTGAGGAAAGACATCCTTGCCATAGAGGGAGTACAAAGAAGGTTCACCAGATTGATTCCTGGGATGGCAGGACTTTCATATGAAGAAAGACTGGATGAACTGGGCTTGTACTCGTTGGAATTTAGAAGATTGAGGGGGGGATCTGATTGAAACGTATAAAATCCTAAAGGGATTGGACAGGCTAGATGCAGGAAGATTGTTCACGATGTTGGGGAAGTCCAGAACAAGGGTCACAGTTAGAGGATAAAGGGGAAACCTTTTAGGACCGAGATTAGGAAAAACTTCTTCACACAGAGAGTGGTGAATCTGTGGAATTCTCTGCCACAGGAAACAGTTGAGGCCAGTTCATTGGCTATATTTAAGAGGGAGTTAGATATGGCCCTTGTGGCTACGGGGATCAGGGTGTATGGAGGGAAGGCTGGGGCGGGGTTCTGAGTTGGATGATCAGCCATGATCATAATAAATGGCGGTGCAGGCTCGAAGGGCCAAATGGCCTACTCCTGCACCTATTTTCTATGTTTTCTATGTTTTCTATGTAATATATATTAATGATCTGGATGATGGGGTGGTAAATTGGATTAGTAAGTATGCAGATGATACTAAGATAGGTGGTGTTGTGGATGATGAGGTAGGTTTTCAAAACTTGCAGAGAGATTTAGGACAGTTAGAAGAGTGGGCTGAAAGATGGCAGATGGAGTTTAATGCTGAAAAATCTGAAGTACTACATTGTGGTATAACTAATCAAAATAGGACATACCTGGTAAATGGTAGGGCATTAAAGAATGCTTTAGAACAGAGGGATCTAGGAATAATGGTACATAGTTCCCTGAAGATGGAATCTCATGTGGATAGGATGGTGAAGAAAGCTTTTGGTTTGCTAGTCTTTATTAATCAGAGCATTGAGTGTAGTAGTTGGGATGTAATGTTGAATTTGTATAAGGCATTGGTAAGGCCAAATCTGGATATTGTGTACAGATCTGGTCATCGAGTTAAAGGAAAGATGTCAATAAAATTGAGAGAGTACAGAAGAGGTTTACTGAAATGTTGCCTGGGATTCATCTCCTAAGTTACAGAAAAAGGTTGAACAAGTTAGGTCTTTATTCTTTAGAGCATAGAAGGTTGAGGGGGGACTTGATAGAGGTGTTTAAAATTATGAGGGGGATTGATAGAGTTGACGTGGTTAGACTTTTTCCATTGAGGGTGGGGAAGATTTAAACAAGAGGACATGGGTTGAGAATTAGAGGACAAAAGTTTAGGAGTAACATGAGAGGGAACTTCTTTACTCAGAGAGTGGTAGCTGTGTGGAATGAGCTTCCAGCAGAAGTGGTTGAGGCAGGTTCTATGTTGTCATTTAAAGTTAAATTGGATAGATATATGGACAGGAAAGGAATGGAGCGTTATGGGCTGAGTGCAGGTCGGTGGGACTAGGATAGGGTAAGAGTTCGGCATGGACTAGAAGGGCCGAGATGGCCTGTTTCCGTGCTGTAATTGTTATGTGGTTACATGTTTAATCTATAATCTATATTTATCTATATCTCTCCTGTTCTTTATTTCCTTTGACTCTGTGTTCCCTTTGTTGGAATACAGCTCCCACAGATGACTCAGTATATGGATTGAAGGAACATTACCTTGCTCTTTTTGGGCCTAGGGCAACTATTCTATGTTTCCAGAACTTTACTTTAGGCCAGAGGAGGGAAGCTTGCTTACTCAGCTGGTAATTGTTTTGGCTGCTACTCGTTTCATAACACATTCTTACATCAGTGAGTTCTGTGGTCAGAACTTATTCCAGGGACTTGAGCACAAAAACCTCAGCTAGCATTCTAGTGTGGGACTGGAGGACAGCTGTATTGTCGAAGGACGTCTTTCAAAGGAGGTAGTAAGGGAGAGTAGACACATATATTCATGCAACATAGCACAGAACGGAAATAGGCTCTTTGGTTTGTGTAATCCGTGTTGCCCTTGATGCCAAATTAAACTAATCCCTGGTGCCTGCACATCCCTCCTTTTCCCTGTCTAAGTGTTTGCCCAAATGTCTCTTCAATATTGCAACCACCTCCCCTGGCAGCGTCCACCACATCCCCCGGAAGCACATTTCAAGCATCCTCCAGTTTCTGGAAAATAAAACGTGCCTTGTAAATCTCCCTTCAATTTCCCCCGTCTTACGTTAAAGCTGCATCTTCCAGTATTTGAAATTTCCTTCATTGTTTACAATCAATATATTTTTTACAGTGATTTGCCTTTTAATTTATTTATTGTACAAAATGATACCACCCATTGCATTAATGGTGCTTGTGGAAGCAACACACATATATATTTCCTTAACTCTCATGTTAAGTTATTTCTTGCTGTAATATAATTTTCTTTTAGCTGATGTAATAAACCAGAGAATAACTTGTCATTCATCCATTTTGTGAAGCAGGCTTGATATCTAAATATATGTACCCTATGCTTTCTCCACATCATCATTGTCTCTGTTCTTTAGTACTTACGAGAAACCATACAAGAATAAAAATTCTCTATTTTAGCAGGTGCTAATAGTGATACTCATTAAATAATGTTTCACATATTTCTAAACTTGCATGTTGCTGTCCTGTGAGATGGTTGCGTGGAGTTCCATTATTGTACAAGGATGAAAACTGACTGATTTCTCTCTTCACCTCTGTTCTCTGATTTTTGACCTGTTTCTCCCTATTGGTGGATTATTTGCTGATAAACTTGTTGAAAATCAATTTGCTCATATTCCACGGCTAATGCATGCTCATTGTATAAGTTCCTGAATATTCTAATCCCTCCTTCCCAGCTCCACTGTTAAATAAATGGACCTCAGTTGCCAATCTGGATTGAGCAAAAACATTCAACATCCATTGGATCCTTTTGCAATACTAAACAATTTACAGCTATTCTGGGCATACACAGCAGATGTAAATAAGTTTAGAGGTTACATAAAATAAATCTGAAGTAGCTTAAAGCCCTACATTCTTGAATAGCCCCAGTCATTGCCAATTGAAGGTGAAGGTCTGTGCAAAGTATATATGAACACAAAACTATTATATTACTTTAGATTTCTGTCCAGTTTTTATACTCACTGCATCACCTCTATTCTTGTTTTAGGCATAGTCCTTATAGTGGTCAGCAAACAAACTTTAAACCAGCTAACATTGATCTAATGCATTGTAACATATAACTTCAGAGAAGAAATAATTTTCGATATGTTGAATAAATCTTCATTTATTTTCAGGATATCTAATGAGTAGTCAATCCAGATTCAACTGCATTATCAATTGTAGTAAGGATGGCATTAGTTCATTAATGAGTCCTTTCCTCACTTTGACTATGGTGTTGTTTGAAGTAGATGCCACATAGAAATGTCCGTACAGATTCCTACTTGAACATTTTCAGCTCCATTTGGATCTCTTGGTAAATTGACTATTGGAAGAATTAAACGATCCTGTAAACCCATTCAGTGGCTGCAGCTGTCACCCCTTCCCCTTTACAGCCCTATCTACTGTCTCTCCAGTTTTCTGCAATTTAACATCCAATTCAATACACTATTGTTTAATTAGGGATGGGTGAGTCCTGAGCTCGATATCCTACTCATTTACGGAAGGTGAAACATCTTCCACACCCTCTCCTTTCCAGGTGTAGTGATCACTGCAGGACTGCTGTATGGTTTGTCATACAGGAGGTCTTTTGCACATAACCTCTCTGACACTACTGTGCCCATAACAATGCCTTCAATGATGTCCCTGTCCTTACTGAGTTTGCTATGTCATGGCTTGAACAAGTGTCCATCAGTATAACTGGCTGGGCAGGCTGGGCTCATCAACTTTGGCTGGCAGTCAGCTTAAAAGGTGGACAACTCCAATTCCAAACCTGGGTAGATGGGACTCATTAGCCTTGCCAGGCAGGCTGTCTAGGAGAAAGAAAACTGATACTCAATCTACAGACTTGCGGCCGCCAAAGTCATCGCAGTTTAATGTGCCATTGTGCAATGATCCCAGCCTAAAGAGTGGAATCGGTCCACGTGCGCCGATCCTCACTATAAACCTACATAGCGTGAGCAGGAAGAAAAAATTCTACAGCGATGGAGAAGGAGGGCCTCTACAGTCACCAACGATCTTGAGGACTCTTCTTCGCAAGTGAAGAATCAGCTATCATTGTTTAATTATTCCATAACGGCATGTCAATTACAGAATTACATGTATTACTCACACATCTGTGTGTAACTTGATCAGGCTGCTGAACCAGCGTGGGTAACTTCCTTACCTGCAACACTGAACTAATCACTAAACACAACCTATGGACTCACTTTCAAGGACTCTACAACTCACATTCTCAGTATTATTTATTCATTTATTTATTTGTTTGTTTATCTATTATTTGTTTTCAGTATTTGTAGAGTTTGATTTCTTTTGCACTTTGGTTGCTAATTAATCTTTGTGTGTAGTTTTTCATGGATTGTATTGCATTTCTTTGTTCTGCTGTGAATGCCAGCAAAATTAATCTCAGTATAGTATATGTTGACATTATACATACTTCAATAATAAATTTATTATATGCTTTGAACTTTGATAATGAAAAAGTCTTGCATTTTATGTAAGTTATACAAGTAATTGCCTATCATTAATTAAGGCATTTTAGAAGATTATGCTTCACAATCAGTCTGAGGTACTCCTTAGTCCACACTATAAAACATCTTCTTGGACATCACCTTGAAATTTCATTCTTTGACACAGTCCTGTAATTTCCAACCCTTCCATAAAGTACTTCTAAATAAATTAGTTCATCTTTTTCACACTTGCTTCTAACCTATTTCCTTTCACCTGAAGTGCCAAATCTGATGTGTCACAAAGTTACGTTTAATAACACCGGATGTCAGAAATATCTAGAATTTGTCCATTGAAGGTCAAATAATTTTTAGTGTAACAAGGAATGTTAGGAATATGCCAATTACTAATATTCAAATTTTCTAAGCCAGAAAATTACTTACACTAGAATAGATATCTTCCATACTATTGAGGACTTCAAAAACTAATGGAGAATACTTGCTATCTGTTTCTTTTTCCTTATAATGTAACTTGCTTCTATTCCCTTTATCTTGGTTCTTGTACATTTGATATTAAATTTAATATTCTAAACTTTTCCAATTTCAGAGCCTTCTTTCGTCTTTAATAAATCTTCAATGTGATTCTGTAAGAATATTTCCATTTGTTGAAGAATAACGTATCCAGAGCTTAGTTATGATGGCACTAAACGGCAACTCCTTTGCTTGCATCTTCAGAAACAGCTTTATTTCCACCTTATTAATATCTCTATTTTTTTCCTTTTTAGGTTCTTTTGAAGACCCTGACTAGAGTTATACGCTGATTTTGGTTCTTTGCGGGAATGGAATCTGCTTTCTGCGTTTCACGACTGGCCGTTATTCGACATGCCAAGTACGCTGCTTAAGAACTTAGCTAGCCTTCGGAGGGCTGGGATTTCTTGGCTTTGGAGATGGGTGGATCGAACGTCGGTGTCCTGGCAAGAGATTGGTATGCCCTGGGAGTCGGAAGATCTCTAGCTGCGTGCCAGAGACCCGAGATCTTTGGTACAGAGCTCAGAAAAAGTGATGCAATGGACTTTTAACATCTTAAACCAGTGAGTTGTGAAATGGAGACTTCTCTTCCTCCATTATTAGGGAGAGAGAGCCTGTAGTATATCAAATACTGGGTGAACGAGTAGTCTTTGGGGCACTGCAAGTCTGTGCCTTGGCTGTTGCTTTGCTGCATGCTTGAGTGCTCGGTGGTGGGTGCTGATGCATTTTTTTTGCTGGAGGGATTGTTGTTTTGCTTCTGCTTATGCATGGAGGAGCTGGGGGGGGCTTTTGAGGTTCTAACATTTAACTGTCATTCATTCTTTGAGGCACTCCTGTTTTCGTGGATGTTTGTGAAGAAAAAGCATTTCAGGATGTATATAGTATACATTTCTCTGACATTAAATATACCTTTGAAACCTTTGAAACCAAGTGCTCAATTAGCAATTAGGCTACCTAGTTTGAAAGTAAGCTAATGGCCATAAATGTGGGTGACATGCAATGTTCCCTCTAAGGTGTGTGTGCTTACGCGCACACACATTTTTTGCAACTAGCACACAAAGGAATTTTAGTTGTGCATAAAATATTGTCACCATCTACCTCATTGGCTTTTTAAATACATTTCACGATCATACACAACCACATTTCCTTTCCTGGTCTCTAATGCGGTTGGTGTTGACAACGTGGAGTTTGTGACGAATTGTCTGCAGCTTTTAGAGCTGGCTTATTTATACTGGTTTTTTTTGAAGAAATTATTGATTCACTATGTCTAATTCCAAAGAAGCAAAGGGTGTGAAGCACAAAAGAACTGCTAGTTCATTTAAAGCAGAATGGCTTAACGAAACAGTAGAAACTGCTACACTGAAAAGGTGAGATGGTCAGGAATGTGCAACTATGGGAAATATTTATGTACATTACGAATACCATTACCTGTGCGCATTGTCACGAAGCAAAAGTTGCTGCAGAATTTGCAAGTGGGAAGAAGTGGAGTGATATTTGGAAACTTGATTTTTTAAAGCAACATTTAGCAAGCAAGTCGCATATGGACGGTGTGTAAAAGCTGCAGCGAGAAAATCCTTCATTACCCGCTAGAGTCCAGCTACACATGAGTGCAGATGAATGAGAGCCAAAGCAATCAAACCCAGAGGAGCTCAAAGTTCTCATTGCACAAGATTTTTGTGCAAACTGGTCATTACTAATTAGAGGGGACATTGGTGCCATGATAGTTTAGAGCTTAGAGTTTAGAGTTCAATTCAGATTCTGTATGTACTCCCAGTGGAATGTGAGTGTTTTCTCCAAGTGCTCCAGTTTCCTCCCACAATCCGAAGTCATACTGGTTAGTTTAATTGGTCATTGCAAATTGTTCCATGTTTTGGTTAATGCTGGTTCAATTGATTTGAATTGAATTGAATTGACTTTATTTCTTACATCCTTCACGTACAAAAGGAGTAAAAATCTTTACGCTATGTCTTCGTCTAAGTGTGCAATGTGCAATCATAGTAATTTATAATAACTTAGAACAAATAGAACAGTCAATGTAACATAGAAATATACTCAAATCAGCGTGAGTTTATCAGTCTGATGGCCTGGTGGAAGAAGAAGCCTGCTGGTCCTGGATTTTATGCTGCGGTACCGCTTCCCGGATGGTAGCAGCTGGAATAGATTGTGGTTGGGGTGACTCAGGTCCACAATGATCTTTCAGGCCCAATTTTCACACCCGTCTTTGCAATCGTCCTGAATCATGGGAAGTTCACAACTACAGGTGCGCTGGGCTGTCTGCTCCAGTCTCTGCAGAGTCATGTGATTGAGGGAAGTACAGTTCCCACACCAGGCAGTGATGCAGCCAGTCAGGATAATCTAAATTGTGCCCCTGTAGAAACTTCTTAGGATTTGGGGGCCCATACCAAACTTCCTCAACCGTCTGAGGTGAAAGAGGCACTGTTATGCCCTTTTCATCACACAGCTGGTGTGTACAGACCACGTGAGCTCCTTGGTGATGTGGATGCCGAAGAACTTAAAGTTGTTCACCCTCTTAGCCCCAGATCAATTGACGTCAATGGAGGTTAGCCTGTCTCCATTCCTCCTGTAATCCACAACCAGCTCCTTTGTTTTTGCAACATTGAGGGAGAGGTTGTTTTCTTCACACCACTGTGTCAGAGAGATGACTTCTTCCTTGCAGGCCACCTTGTTATTGTTTAAGATTAGGCCAGTTAATGTAATGTTGTCATCAAATTTAATTAGCAGATTGGAGCTATAGGTGGCGACACATTCGTGGGTATACAGGGAGGAAGGAAGGGGACATAGTGCACAGCCCTGAGGGGCTCCTGTGTTGAAAGTCAGAAGGCTGGAGGTGAGGGACGCCACACTTACCACCTGGTGGGTGGTGGGGGGGAGGTTGCTGGAGTGTTGTGGCTTAAAGAGCCGGAAGGACCTCCTCTGCACTGTATCACTAAATAAATAAATAATATTAATCGCTAGCACCCTGTAATTCCTATGTAACTGACAATAACTTGTGAGACTGGAATAAATAGTCAATAAGAACAGATGGTGGAAAAATAGAATTAAACTGAATTAGCACAGTATGTTCCTGTTAAAACCAATGAAAATAATTTTCTCTTCCTCTGGCATGAAAACTATGTTTGCTGCAAGATTTATAGTAATTGCACTGAACTTGCAGGAAAGCCCAGTACTTTAACTTGTACTTTAAATTTGCAATTACAATTGATTTGTGAAGCTAATTAATCACCCTATTCTGGAAATGAGATTAACACTTACTGAACCAGGATCTATCCTTAACAAACTAACGTAATTTGCACCAAAGGGAAAGCTTCTTTTTTCAGGATTGCCCTTGTTTTTCACATGTACATTGACAGATCGAAACATACAGTGAAATGCATTGTTTGTGTCAACGACCGACCGTCACAGTCTGAGGATGTACTGGGGGCAGCACACAAGTGTCAGGAGAGAGATATATCAGCTGGTTGAGTGGTGTCGCAGCAACAAGCTTGTACCAAAGAACTGATTGTGGACTTCAGAAAGGCCAGGATGAGGGAACACACACCAGTCCTCATTGAGGGATCAGAAGTGGAGAGAGTGAGCAATTTCAGGCTCCTGGGTGTCAATATATCTGAGGATCCAACTTGGACCCAACATATCGATGCAGCTACAAAAAATACACAACAGTGACTATATTTCATTAAGACATTGAGGAGATTTGGTTTATCACCAAAAACACTCGCACTTTCATATGAAGAAAGACTGGATGAACTGGGCTTGTACTCGTTGGAATTTAGAAGATTGAGGGGGGATCTGATTGAAACGTATAAGATCCTAAAGGGATTGGACAGGCTAAATGCAGGAAGATTGTTCCCGATGTTGGGGAAGTCCAGAATGAGGGGTCACAGTTTGAGGATAGAGGGGAAGCCTTTTAGGACCGAGATTAGGAAAAACTTCTTCACACAGAGAGTGGTGAATCTGTGGAATTCTCTGCCACAGGAAACTGTGGAGGCCAGTTCATTCGTTATATTTAAGAGGGAGTTAGATATGGCCCTTGTGGCTAAAGGGATCAGGGGGTATGGAGGGAAGGCTGGGGCGGGGTTCTGAGTTGGATGATCAGCCATGATCATAATAAATGGCGGTGCAGGCTCGAAGGGTCGAATGGCCTACTCCTGCACCTATTTTCTATGTTTCTATTTCTACAGGTGTACCATGAGGCGTATTCTAAGTGGCTGTATCACCGTCTGGTATAGGGGTGGGGAAGCTCCTGCACTGGATCAGAGTAAGCTGCAGAAACCTGTAGAGATTTTATTGTCATGTTTCTGATGATTTCAGATCCCTGTATGAACCTTCTCTTGACTCCAGCAATTTGTAGGAACAGAGTTTACCAGACATTCGATCCTTTAAAGAAGTTCAGCAATGTGACTTATGCTAATAAAATTCAAGGCTCATGTTTATTAGCCGAGCTTCATTCCTTCTCCATAAGCAAACACATGGCACATGGAGCTTAGAAAAACAGGGGGCTATAGGTAACCCTAGGTAATTTCTATAGTAAGTACATGTTTGGCACAGCATTGAGGGCCCAAGGGCCTGTATTGTGCTGTAGGTTTTCTACGTTTCTATGTTTCTAAGCAAACACATGACCACCCAAAATCACAGTTTAGTTGCTCCAGAATCTGAATCAGAAATAGGGTGAATTATCACCATGAAGTTTGTTGCTGTACAACAGCAGTACAGTACAAAGCATAAAAATTATTATAACTTGCATTAAATAAAATTGCAAGAAGAAATACTGAAGTCATGTTTGTGGATCATTCAGAAATCTGATGGCAGAGGGGAAGACCCTAAAAGCTTGTGTGCGGGTCTTCAGGTTCCTGTATCTTCTTTCTAATGGTAGTAATGAAAAGAGGGCTCGTACCAGATGGTAAAAGCTCCTTAATAATGGATACCACCTTGTAGAGTCACTGCCCTTTGAAGAGGTCCTCAGTGGTGGGGAGGGATGTGCCTGTGATGAAGCTGTCTAAGTCTACAACTCTCTGCGGCCTCTTTCAATTCTGCACATTGGAGCCACCACACTGATGCAACTTGTTATAATGCTCTCCATTGTAAACTTTTAGAAATCTCCTGGAATCTTTGCTGACTTACCAAATGCCCTCAAACTCTTAATGAAGTATAGCTGCTGACATGCCTCCTTCATAATTGTCAACGTGTTTGGTTCAGGATAGAACTTCTGAGATGCTGGCACCTTGGAACTTGAAACTGTTTTCCCTTTCCACTGCTGATTCCTCAATTGGGACTAGTGTATGTTCTCCCAGCCTCTGGGAGAAATGTTCAGAAACAGAGCAAAGAGTGTCAATTATTAAAATTAAATGTTTCTGCTTTATCAAGTCAATTTAAAATCGATACAGTTCCTTGTCCTACTGAAACAGTATCTTTGAATTGGAAGTATATGTAGATAGCATTAAATTAATTACAGTGGAAGACATGCCACGTAAGCATAACCAATAGCATTATGCAGTTGGGCTGGGTGTCTTGTTTCTGTGCTATAATTTCAATGCAATTTTACTGTATACATGTTAAACCAAATGTTTGGTAAAGCCCTGTTCCTACAAGTAGCACGAATTAAGAGAAGGCTCGTATAGGGATATGAAATCACCAGAAACAAGACATTACAATATCTGCAAATGGGAGTAAATTAATTCATTCAAAACATAAATCAAGGTGATCTACAACACACAAATTGAAAGAACTGAATGATTTCAAAATCAGAATCTTCTGAAAGCTGAATGCCATTTAATTTCAAACTAATAACATACATAAACATCTAGATCTAGCATCAGATCAAGAACTTGAATAGCCTCAATAAAACCTCAACAAACATATAAAATTGCCCACAAGACAAAGTGACTGAAAACCTGCTGTCAGAGTAACATTGAGATTAATGATGTTTTGGTAAATGTCGCATAATTGCCACGGCAACAAGTAGAGGATAAGTGTCTAGTGACATACTGAGGGAACAAAATTGCTGCCCTGCTATTAGTTGCACAAAAATGGTACCTTGTGGCTTTGCACCCAACTCAACTGTGGAGTGAAACATCTGTCTTTCATTCATTAATGTTTTAGATCCCAGAGACTTGATAATGGGATGGGTATTATTGAACCAGATGGATTCTTACTACAATCTGGTAGCTTCAGATTTACAATGACTAATCATAGATCCTTGCTTACTCCAAAGTTTATTCAATTAGTTCTCAACAGAGATTTCAAACATATGTCTTGCAGGGATACTTCAAGGCCCTGGATACTACCCATTAACTTAAGTTCTTAATAACATACTCTTGCTACACTCTACATCATACATCGCAGGGACTATAACTCAAGTTTGAGGAACTTCTCCTTGACCTAATAAAATTGGTACACAAGTAAGTTTTTCAAAATTAGGAACAGGTCAAAAATTAACAAAATAAAAAGATTTCATAATCCTTTCTTATTATCTAAAACATTGGCAAATCTTCCTTTAAGCCACTAAAAAAACTTTAGCTCATGAAAACATAAAGTTAAAATAAATATGAGATGGAATAAGTATGTCAACAACCCACAGAGCCTAAGGATGTGCTGGGGCAACCCACAAGAGTCACCACACGTTCTGGTGCCAACATAGAATGCACACAAAAACAACACCAGCAGCAGCATAAACAACACGAACAGAACAACAGAGGATGAGAGGTGACCTAATAGAGATGTAGAAGATAATGAGAGGTATTGATCGTGTGGGTAGTCAGAGACTTTTTCCCAGGGCTGAAATGGCTAACACGAGAGGGCACAGTTTTAAGGTGCTTGGAAGTAGGTACAGAGAAGATGTCAGGAGTACGTTTTTTACGCAGAGAGTGGTGAGTGCGTGGAATGGGCTGCCAGCGATAGTAGTGGAGGTGGATACAATAGAGTCTTTTAAGAGACTCTTGGATAGGTACATGGAGCTTAGAAAAAATACGGGTAACCCTAAGTAATTTCTAAAGTACGTGTTTGGCACAGCATTGTGGTCCGAAGGGCCTGTATTGTGCTGTAGGTTTTCTATGTTCTATGTTCTAACAAAACAAAACATCAGCAGCAAAACAAGCCCCTTTCCCACCCTCCTACCCACCCACCCACTCACACATACCAGACAGGCCTCCAGCTCCAGGATAGGCCACCACTGAGCCTCCAGTCCTTAGATCTGGGCTCTCAAACTCACAGACATTGGGCCCGTGACCTTTGACAAGCCATCTAGGGGCCTCATTCTTGAGGCCCCTATCAACGCACCAACTTTGGCCTTCAACCTCAGCCTTCTACCACCGAATTCTCTGACATTTGGACTTCAATCTTTGGCTTACTGCCCTGAGTGACAATATATCTCCCAAGTTATTCCATATTTGTTCAGATGTATCACAGGTCACTTTATGTTAGTTCTATGGATGTGTGCACAACAACATTAATTATTAATTATTTTAGTATTCATCATTTAAACATCAACTATTTGACACAAAAAGAAAGCAAAATACTGCAGAAGTTGGAAATATTAAATATTGCAGAATCTAGAAATAAGTAAGAGAGCAGGCAAGATCTGTGGAGATTAAAATAGTTAAAATTTTAAAGTGAATTTATTATCAAAGTACATATATGTCACCATATACAACCCTGAGATTCATTGTCTTACAAGCATACTCAGTAAATCTACAGAATAATAACCATAACAGAATCAATAGAAGACCAAACCAATTTGTGTGTTCAACCACTGTGCAAAAGACAACACACCGTGCAAATGCAAAAAGAAAAAAATGAATAAATAAGCAATAAATATCAAGAACATGAGATGAAGAGTCCTTGAAAGTAATTGCATAGGTTGTGGGAACATTTCAAGGCAAGTAAAGCTGAGTGATGCTATCCCCTTTGGTTCAAGAGCCTGATGGTTGAGGGGTATTAACTGTTCCTGGACATGGTGGTGTGAGTCCTGAGGTTCCTGTACCTTCTTTCCGATTTCAGCAGTGAGAAGAGAGCATGGCCTGAGTGATGGGGTCCCTGATGATGGAAACTGCTTTCCTGCGACAGCGTTTCATGTAGATGTGCTCAATGGTCGGGAGTGCTTTACTCAAGATAGACTGGACCATATCCCTTACTTTTTGTAGGATTATCCATTCAGGGGCATTGGATTTTCCATACCAGGTTATGATGCAGCCAAACAATATATTCTCCACTACACATCTATGGAAGTTTGTCGAAGATTTTGATGTCATGTTGAATCTCTGCAAGCTCCTAAGGAAGTAAAGGAGCTGCTGTGCTTACTTCGTACTTGTACTTACGTGCTGGTCCCGGAACAGGTCTCCCTCTCCACCTCCGATTTTCTGATGAGGATTGAATTATGGACCACTGATTTCCTTCTCCTGAAGTCAATAATCAGCTCTTCGGTTTTGTTGACATTAAGTCAGAGGTTGTTGTTACAGCACAACTCAACTAGATTTTCAGTCTCCTGCCTGTATGTTGATTGCACAAGTTTTTAAACAATAACCTTTCATCTTTCTAGAGTGAAACAAGCTGTAAGAAGCAGCACATGGAGAGTGGTGGAGATGTTACAAAGGATCTCGGCCTGAAACGTCGACTGTACCTCTTCCTATAGATGCGGCCTGGCCTGCTGCGTTTACCAGCAATTTTTATGTGTGTTGCTTGAAATTCCAGCATCTGCAGATTTCCTCGTGTTTGCGTTTTTAAATTCACTTCTGTGAAGCCTCTTCCGGTGATGCCTACACTGAGGAAGTTTAGATCCTCTCTTCGACAGGAGTTCAGTGAAACCATCTCTCACTGCTCCCTATCTATAATTTCTTTGGCCCTTCAACTTTTCGACCACATTTTGACTCAGACTCGATACTACAACCATATATCCTTTCTTGGAACGTGTTTCCGCCGCCAACTTACTCCAGTTGGCTTTAGGATTTGTTTTTGAGCCTCTCAATTTGGACCTTCTGAGGATCCCAGGTACTCACATTTTATTGACTCTGCCTCTCGCCGCTTCTCCCGTCAAGCTCTGAAGGCGACCCTCTCCACCATGAGGAGGTACTTGGCGTCCCTATCCCAGACCTTTGCATACCTTCGGGACACTTCCTTTGCCATCTGTAATGGTCCTACCCGTTATTTCATCCTCCATCGGATCCATGCCTGCAATTGCCGTTTTTGTGACTTTGTCATGCTAGGCAAGGACCGCAAGATCTTGCATCTGCAGACCCCAGAGCCTGTTGGTTCTGACACTAGCAGGCATGAACTTCAGATTACGGCCTCTGCCATTGATCTCGCCGGCTCCAGCATCTCAGGGCATATTCAAAACCTGGACTCCAGCAACAACCATGGACAATGACCAAGCAATTGCGCAACCACCAACTGCGACTCCAACCTTGAACTCCAGGCCGGGTTTTTATGTGCCGCTATTGTGACTCCTGTCTCCCCTTCCCCCACCACCACTCTGCAACCCCATCTCCCTCAGATCCCACCGTCAGCTCCTGGACCCTTAGAGGCTCCATCTTCCTCTCATCCCAACCCTCCCCTCTCCACTGGCACCCCCAGCCACCCTCCTCCCCCCTCTGATCCTAACTCTCAAGATTCCAGCCTTGAACTCCAGGCCGGGTCTTTATGTGCTGCTATTGTGACTCCCGCCTCCCCTTCCCCCACCACCACTCTGCAACCCCGTCTCCCTCACATTCCATCATCTACTCCTGGGCCCTCAGAGGCTCCATCTTCCTCTCACCCCAACCCTCCCCTCTCCACTGACACCACCAGCCTCCCTCCCCCTCCCCCCTCTGATCCCACTTCTCATCCGTGCCAGGTCTTTACCATCCCCACCGACCTTCAACTGTCTGAGGCAGAGCGCTCTGTCCTCAGTAAGGGCCTCACCTTTGTCCCCCTTCACCCACACCTCAGCAAGTTCCGCTTTCGCCATGACGCAGAACTCTTCTTCCGCCGTCTCCGTCTCCGAGCCTACTTCTTCGGCAAGGACTCTCCCACCCCCACCGATGACCCCTTCTCCCGTCTTCAACCCTCCTCCTCTTCATGGACACTCCGCTCTGGTCTTCCACCTGCTCTGGGTCTCTTTATTGCTAACTGCCGACGGGACATCAACCGTCTCAATAGACAATAGACAATAGGTGCAGGAGTAGGCCATTCGGCCCTTCGAGACAGCACTGCCATTCACTGTGATCATGGCTGATCATCCACAATCAGTACCAGTTCCTGCCTTATTCCCATAACCTTTGATTCCGCTATCTTTAAGAGCTCTATCCATCTCTTTCTTGAAAGCATCCAGAGACTTGGCCTCCACAGCCTTCTGGGGCAGAGCATTCCATATATCCACCACTGTCCGGGTGAAAAAGTTTTCCCTCAACTCCGTTCTAAATGGCCTACCCCTTATTCTTAAACTGTGGCCTCTGGTTCTGGACTCACTCATCAGTGGGAACATGCTTCCTGCCTCCAGCATGTCCAATCCCTTAATAATCTTATATGTTTCAATAAGATCCCCTCTCAGCCTTCTAAATTCCAGAGTATACAAGCCCAGTCACTCCAATCTTTCGACATATGACAGCCCTGCCATCCCGGGAATTAACCTTGTGAACCTACGCTGCACTCCCTCAATAGCAAGAATGTCCTTCCTCAAATTTGGAGACCAAAACTGAGCACAGTACTCCAGGTGTGGTCTCACCAGGGCCCTGTACAGCTGCAGAAGGACCTCTTTGCTTTTATATTCATTTCCCCTTGTTATGAAGGCCAGCATGCCATTAGCTTTTTTCACTGCCTGCTGTACTTGCACGCTTGCTTTCAGTGATTGATGTATAAGAACACCCACATCTCGTTGTATTTCTCCTTTTCCTAACTTGACTCCATTTAGATAATAATCTGCCTTCCCGTTCTTACCATCAAAGTGGATAACCTCTCATTTATCCACATTAAACTGCATCTGCCATGCATCTGCCCACTCACCCAGCCTGTCCAGGTCACCCTGCATTCTCATAACATCCTCCTCATATTTCACACTGCCACCCAGCTTTGTGTCATCGACAAATTTGCTAATGTTACTTTTAATTCCCTCATCTAAATCATTAATATATATTGTAAACAGCTGCGGTCCCAGATCTGAACCCCACTGGTCACCACCTGCCATTCCGAAAGGGACCCGTTAATCGCTACTCTTTGTTTTCTGTCAACCAGTCAATTTTCAATCCACGTCAGTACTCTGCCCCAATACCATGTGCCCTAATTTTGCCCACTAATCTTTTATATGAGACTGTATCAAAGGCTTTCTGAAAGTCCAGGGACACTACATCCACTGGCTTTCCCTTGTCCATTTTCATAGTTACATCCTCAAAAAATTCCAGAAGATTAGTCAAGCACGATTTCCCCTTCATAAATCCATGCTGATTCGGACCAATCCTGTTACTGCTATCCAGATGTGTCGTAATTTCATCTTTTATAATTGACTCCAGCATCTTTCCCACCATCAACGTCAGGCTAACCAGTCTATAATTCCCTGTTTTCTCTCTTCCTCCCTTCTTGAAGAGAGGGACACATTAGCCACCCTCCAATCCACAGGAACTGATCCTGAATCTATAGAACATTGGGAAACTGATTACCAGTGCGTCCACAATTTCTAAAGCCACCTCCTTAAGTACCCTGGGATGCAGACCATCAGGTCCCGGGGACTTATCAGCCTTCAGACCCAACAGCCAATCCAACACCATTTCCTGCCTAATATAAATTTCCTTCAATTCATCCATTACCCTAGATCCTTTGGCCACTATTACGTCTGGGAGATTGTTTGTGTCTTCCTTAGTGAAGATAGATCCAAAGCACCTGTTCAACTCGTCTGCCATTTCCTTGTTCCCCATAATAAATTCACCCACTTCTGTCTTCAAGGGCCCAAGTTTGGTCTTAACTATATTTTTCCTTTTCACATACCTAAAGAAGCTTTTACTATCCCCCTTTATATTCTTGGCTAGTTTACCTACGTACCTCATTTTTTTCCTCGTATTGCCTTTTTAGTTACCTTCTGTTGCTCTTTAAAAGTTTCCCAATCCTCCGGCTTCCCACTCATCTTTGTTACGTTATACTTCTCTTTTATTTTTATACTGCCCCACCGAACTCATTTCTGCATACCTCGACACTGTTTTATCCCCCCTTGTTCAATCCTTTCCTACCTATGTTTGTGACACTTCTCACGCTCTGAATCTTTTCAATGATTTTAAGTTCCCCGACACCCACTGCTTTATTTTCACCATGGATGTCCAGTCCCTATATACCTCCATCCCCCACCAGGAAGGTCTCAAAGCTCTCTGCTTCTTTTTGGATTCCAGATCTAACCAGTTCCCCTCTATCACCACTCTGCTATGTCTAGCAGAATTAGTCCTTACTCTTAATAATTTCTCCTTTGGCTCCTCCCACTTCCTCCAAACTAAAGGTGTAGCTATGGGCACCCGTATGGGTCCCAGCTATGCATGCCTTTTCGTTAGCTTTGTGGAACAATCCATGTTCCAAGCCTATACTGATATCTGTCCCCCACTTTTCCTTTGCTACATCGACGACTGCATTGGCGCTGCTTCCTGCACGCATGCTGAGGTCGTTGACTTCATTAACTTTGCCTCCAACTTTCACCCTGCCCTCAAGTTTACCTGGTCCATTTCCGACACCTCCCTCCCCTTTCTTGATCTTTCTGTCTCTCTCTCTGGAGACAGCTTATCTACTGATGTCTACTATAAGCCTACGGACTCTCACAGCTACCTGGACTATTCCTCTTCTCACTCTGTCTCTTGCAAAAATGCCATCCCCTTCTTGCAATTCCTCCGTCTCTGCCGCATCTGCTCTCAGGATGAGGCTTTTCTTTCCAGGACGAAGGAGATGTCCTCCTTTTTTAAAGAAAGGGGCTTCCCTTCCTCCACCATCAACTCTGCTCTCAAACACATCTCTCCCATTTCACGCACATCTGCTCTCACCCCATCCTCCCGCCACCCCATTAGGAATAGGGTTCCCCTTGTCCTCACCTACCACCCCACCAGCCTCCAGGTCCAACATATTATTCTCCGTAATTTCCACCACCTCCAACGGGATCCCACCACTAAGCACACCTTTCCCTGCCCCCAACTCTGCTTTCCGCAGGGATTGCTCCCTACACGACTCCCTTGTCCATTCGTTCTCCCCCCATCCTTTCCCAACGATCTCCCTCCCGGCACTTATCCTTGTAAGTGGAACAAGTGCTACACATACCCTTACACTTCCTCCCTCACCACCATTCAGGGCCCCAGACAGTCCTTCCAGGTGAGGCGACACTTCACCTCTGAGTCGGCTGGGGTGATATACTGCGCCCAGTGCTCCCGATATGGCTTTCTATATATTGGCAAGACCCAACGCAGACTGGGAGACCAGTTTGCTGCACACCTACGCTCTGTCCACCAGAGAATGCAGGATCTCCCAGTGGCCACTCATTTAAATTCCACATCCCATTCCCATTCTGATATGTCTATCCACGGCCTCCTCTACTGTCAAGATGAAGCCACACTTCGGTTGGAGGAACAACACCTTATATTCCGTCTGGGTAGCCTCCAACCTGATGGCATGAACACTGACTTCTCTAACCTCCGTTAATGCCCCACCTCCCCTTCGTACCCCATCCGTTATTTATTTATCTTTTATTATAATTAATAATTTTTTTCTCTCTCTCTCCTTTTTCTCCCTCTGTCCCTCTCACCATACTCCTTGCCCATCCTCTGGGCTTCCCCCCTCCCTCTTTCTTTCTCCCTAGGCCTCCTGTCTGTCCCATTACCCTCTCATATCCCTTTTGCCAATCAACTTTCCAGCTCTTGGCTCCATCCCTCCCCCTTCTGTCTTCTCCTATCATTTCGGATCTCCCCCTCCCACTTTCAAATCTCTTACTATCTCTTCTTTCAGTTAGTCCTGACGAAGGGTCTCGGCCTGAAACGTCAACTGTACCTCTTCCTATAGATGCTGCCTGGCCTGCTGTGTTCACCAGCAATTTTTATGTGTGTTGCTTGAAATTCCAGCGTCTGCAAATTTCCTCATGTTTGCATTTTTAAAGGAAGATATGTGATGGTTTAGAAAGCCAAAGAGGTTAATTGACAAAAGTTGTGAAAGATCAGGTGAACGAGTATAGGGAAGGCCTTAGTGACCACAAAACTAGTTTTGAACAGAGATGTGAATAGAAAAATAATTATTTGAAATTACCAGCAGAGAGAAAACATTTCACTGAACACTGGGAATGTGGGATAAAACAACTCTTTATCTGAAACTATCGAATTCCATATTCAGTTTGGAAGGCTGTAACTAATCAGAAGAAGAGGTACTTTTCTGTAATTTCTTACACTGAGTTTCATTGGAACAGAGTTCAAAGACAGTGTTACAGTGGGACCTGCATAGCGAATTAGAGGAAAATACTCAGAAGTCAGGCAGAATCTGTGGAGAGAGAAAGGGGTTCTAATGGGGTTCAGATCAGTAACTTTTCATCAGTATCCAGCAATGTAGCAGAACATCCAATCATGCAGCCTACACACCTCATGCAATAAATTCAGGCAGAAGGAAGGGAAAGGTCCCGGCCCAAAAATAAGATCCAACTCAGAAAATAAATGGAACAAAAACTTTGTAATATAAACTGTTGGAATTTACTGGAAACAGATCTTCACCTAGGTTGTTCTTCTAAGCCTATCACTGCTACTGGAGCACTGACCACAAATAGCAGTGCACTAGAGTCCTCTGTCCTGGGTCAAGTCTTTCAAGTTGTGCCCAGGGGTAGCTCATCAAAAATCCCTTCTCTCCCAGAGATGAGGTCTTTGGAACTTCTACTGCTGCTTCTGTAGCTCAGGATGGGGGTGCTCGTCCCATCCCAACCCTTCTCCTTTTGCAACCAGGCTTGAGACTGCTTATGGTGTAATTTTTTTCCTAGATTACCACAAAAATGTAATCAATATCTTGGAAATATACTCTGCAATGTCATTCCATGGGAAAGTGCATTGGATAGAAATAATAATATGAATTGATGTGAATGTTTTAATATTGCAATCTCAGAAATGCATTAGCCTATTATTTTTTCATTGCTTAATGTCTTTGAAACATGTCAGAACAAAAGGCATGAAATGTCTTGTACAAAAGCAACATTCACTGGAAGATATAACTTCTAATTTGCTACATAGCCACATACAGCAGGCAAACGTTAAACAAAGGAAAAAATGGATAACATCACAACTTCTAACTTTTCTTGTGTTTCTACATTTGCTCTTCAAATCTCTACACAGATAATAGTAAACTCAACATAAATCACAGTCTGTATAATCTTTTCAATGAATTGCAACTACTAGCGTTAGTTGTATCTGTAATGCAAACATTATAATATTTCAAAGATATCGACTTTTTGGATTGCAAAGGTAAAACTATAACTGCAGATTTTAATTTCTGGCATGTTAACATTGACCACATTCTACCAGATTGTTCATATGCAACCGTCGATTGATTGTAGTCTGCTGAGTGTACAAATTTAATGAGTGTGGGAAGAAGGAATGTTTAAAAATGTCTCTGATAGTGGAAGCTATGACTATAGACAGGAAAGCAATGAGGGATCCTATAGCTTTCAGTAATTGATTTGAAAATGTACAAAAGAATCACAAGCTCAATGGCTTATATTCATACACATGATTTCTAAAACCATCCTGGCGCAACAAAGTACTCTAACGAGGCGGATATATATAAAAGCTGCACTCAAGCTCCTAATGAGTTGAAATGCTCTGAAATTTTCAGTCACTACCAACACTCTGTTCTACCTCGCTAGTAATGATTACCTAAAGACAGATAATGACCATAATTTTCCTGCGAACTAATGCACAAATAAAGCAATTACATATAGGTAAGTTATTTGGTTCTAAAAGTAAGCACGATTTCAACATTAATAATTGACATTCAGTTAATTATGCACAGTGTTCAACTATTGTGCAATGAATCACATGGCCTGCTATCAGGAAATCCTAATGTTTTGATGTCAATATTTCTGTTTATAATGCATTGTTGAGAGGATTCATGTACCTCCCTAATTAAAATCATTTGTAAAGTAATGAAGAAATGGTTAGAATTCTATATCTTTATGAAGAAATTTAAAGTTTTCTGTTCTCTTTATTCATTCTCTCTTCTCCCCCCTTTTAAGTAGAAGATACGGAAGCCTGAAAGCATGTACCACCAGGCTAAAGGACCACTCTATCCCACAGTTAGAAAACTATTAAAAGGTCCCCAAATACAATAAGATGAATTCTTGTCCTCACAGCGTGCCTCTATATGACCTTACACCTTATTGCTCGCCTGCACTGCACTTTCTCTGTAAGTATAGTGCTTTATTCTGCATTCTGTTTTTGTTTTACCTCATGCAACCCCGATCACTTTTGTAAAGAATTGAACTGCAGGAATGGTATGCAAGACAAGGTTTTCACTGTACTTTGGTAAACGTGGCAATAATAAACCCCATTTTACCAATCTATCTAAATATCTTTGTCACAACCACGGATTCGGCAGCGCTGCAGATTTGGCAATTGTGCTCGTGAATATGCACGTGTCAGTTAATTATTATTTCATTTTGATAGTATTCATTCCGTCGCAGTATTTGTCAAGACTTGGACACAGCAACACTTCGCTGGCTGCATTCTGCCTTGCTTGAGAAATTGGACTGTTGAGTCAACTGACTCTGAAGACTAGCAGTATTCATTTAATTCTTAGTTGTTCTTTTCAGCTGCAGTGTAGGCTTCATTTTCCATTTGAGAGTTTTAGTTAACAGCCCTATTTGGCCCAGCGTTTATTGTTTTCTTTTTCCTTTTACATTGTTCGCATTACAGTCTGTGAAATATAAACCCGCTTCAGTGTCTCTCACTCCGCGCTTCAGGCCATGTCTGTACCCAGAATTCGAAGTACTGCATTCAGGATCTGTTGGGAAAAATGAAGCTTCTTTTTTCTATTGAATCTGACATTTTATTCTTTGTTAATTCTTAATGTTGTAAGTATTAATCATGGACATGTTCAGATCTTCATTTATCTTTTCATTGACCCTGTTCTGGAAATCACTTGCTTCTTCTCCTCTGAATCTTCACTAAGTCAGCAGTGGAAGGAGTGCAAATTATTGATGTTGTCTACTTGAGAGAAGAAAATGATTGATAATTTGAAAAGGGTTTTGATAAATTGACTTGTTAACAAATTAAAGGTCATGAGATTACTGGCTATTAGAAGTGTCCACCATACTTCAACTGGTGGCATTCTCACCTCCAGATAAAATAGTTCAGGTGGATCTTCAGAATTACCTTTGTTAGGTATTAATTGGGACATCTTGAAGGAGTTATGGAATGGGGATGAGAGACTAGTTAATTCATACAATAGCATACTTTTTAAAAAACTTACTCACAATTTAACTGTCAATGATACTATGAGGTCATAGAATCAATCCATTAGGTATAGATCATTTTATACCATTGTAACTATGCAGGGGAAAGCAATAAAACAATGTTTATGTTCTTGTCTCATGATGAGAATATGGAAGGCATTAAATGGCCATCTCCTGTATTAATACAACATTCAAAACATATCCCTGCTACTTAATACACAGAGAGGACAATTTATTATTCTTGCTATTTGGCTATCCAAGTAGCCACTTGTCAACACTAACAAAAATACTATAATTTGGGTGTCTGGAGTCTGTGTTCAGAAGTTCTCAGACAAATCAGTGGTATTTGAATATTGAAAGATGTCCTGATAGTTGGGATATGCTTCCATTATAAATGTTCAATCCTGCAAAGCTATCAATTTATATTCTATCATGTACCATTCAGCTAGGTCTTCTAAATATACAGTAACAAACTACAACAAACTCAGGGTGAATCAAATTGTATGTGTGTTTATTACTTGCAAGGAAAGTCTACCTCCGTATGTTAAGTCATCAGTAGGTAGCTTCAATTGTACAGGTCAATTTTATATGTTTACAGAGTCCAGTAATTCATCAACTTTGTTACGTTAAGGTCGTTCCATCCCTTAACTGTATTCCTGTCTTATCTTGCATCCATCTTGAATGAGCTGCATTCATCTTTGAGGCTTCTTCCCCAACAGCTGTGTCTTGCTTTTCTCTGCTTTCAATCAGGTAATGTCAAAACACTCCCTGCTTCCCACATCAGCAAACCAGCAAAAGCACTCTGGCATCACACAGGTTCACATTATATTTTACAAAAAAATATAAATTCATGAAGATTTCAAGATTGCAGATATATGTCCACATTTCAAAATGTTTGAAGTTAAGTAGGTAATAATAGCCATTGTAATTTTGATTATTGTCCTTAAAACATAACTTTAAAGATCAATGTTCAGTATGTGAGAGAAGAAACACATTCTCGAGAAGCTCTACTCATGTTGAATAGAGATCTTTTGCCTCAGTCAGCTTCAGTCTGTAGTGACTCAGAGATAGTAACAGCACCATCATTTCTGTGAATCTTTAAGCTGAGACTTCATCTGCTTTGCCAGATAAATGTGTTCATTACCATTTGTGAGAATTTGCTCTGTTTAAAATGCATTACCACATTTGTGAACTACTAAGTACTTTGAGTTATCTAGAAAAGGACATCTATAAATGCAAGTCTTTGTTTTTAAGGACGTAATGGTAGCTTCAAAATGTAATTAATTCAGAGAGAGAGAGCAGAAGGTAATGAAATTGGGAAGGGAGTGGTTTGGATTGAAAGAGGGCATGAAGTACTTATCCTGAGGTTAATTTAGTACCTGTCTTTTTTGATGTATGTTAAACAACAGGAGCACCCCACATTTTGTCATCATTGGCTGCCTTAGGGAGCTGACTGTGGAAGAGTATTTAAATACTCTAATATATTTGTATATAACAGATACAATTTCAAATTTTACAAATAGCAGAAGAGAATAGGAGAAGTACTTTACTTATTATTAGAGATATTAATCAATTGAAAATAAACAAGAGCTTCTTTAC
Organism: Mobula hypostoma; assembly: GCF_963921235.1. Classification (NCBI taxonomy): domain Eukaryota; kingdom Metazoa; phylum Chordata; class Chondrichthyes; order Myliobatiformes; family Myliobatidae; genus Mobula; species Mobula hypostoma. Next base: position 61,669,422 of record NC_086103.1, on the reverse strand, counting down.
CCTCCCAGGCAGATACTATAACCCTTCATATCTAGCCTTAACTCATGATATGTTTGCCTTGAGTGCCTTTGGAAAGAACATTTCATGTTCAAGGCATACACATCAAAATCACCAAGGCATTTTTTTTCTTGCTCCCACTGGAGTAGTCACTGACTGGAGGGTATGAAAAACAAACAAGCACAAATACTGTAAAATGACATGTTAATTTGAAGCATTTTGCACGAATTTTCGGCTTCCCAAGAAGTTATTAAATCAGCCCGCTTTAATGTTGTACTTGTTCTTTTCACTAGGTCTATTTTGTTTTAAAAATTACTCAGCAGAGTGGAAAGAAGAATTGTTCTCCACATAAACAAATCATTTTTTTCTGATCTGTATGCTCTATTATAACATACCTTTCACTGAGGAAAATCTTACTAATTTGTTTAGTGCTACGAACTGTTGTAAATTTGTTAAGTCTCTGAGTGAGAAGATTGTACATTCAGCTTTCAATACAGAGACTTGTGTGAAAGTAGTGCTAAAATGTAAAAGCGTGAGGCATTATACGGTTTCTCTTCTTCTCTCCCAACAAGATAGAAAAGATCCCATAGCACTTCCTTCAAAGAGATGCCACTCACAACACGCTGGATAAACTCAGCAGGTCCGGCAGCATTGGTGGAAAAGATCGGTCAACGTTTCAGGACGGAACCCTTCGTCAGGACTGTAGAGGGAAGGGGCAGAGGCCCTATAAAGAAGGTGGAGGGAGGGTGGGAAGGAGAAGGCTGGTAGGTTCCAGGTGAAAAACCAGTAAGGGGAAAGATAAAGGGGTGGGGGAGGAGAAGCAGGGAGGTGATAGGCAGGAAAGGTGAAGAAGGAATAGGGGAAAACACAATGGGTAGTAGAAGGAGGCGGAACCATAAAGGAGGTGATAGGCAGCTGGGGGAGGGGGCAGAGTGACATAGGGATAGGGGAAGGGAGGGGGAGGGAATTACTGGAAGTTGGAGAACTCTGTGTTCATACCAAGGGGCTGGAGACTACCTAGACGGTATATGAGGTGTTGCTCCTCCAACCTGAGTTTAGCCTCATCATGGCAATAGAGGAGGCCATGTATGGACATATCTGAATGGGAGTAGGACGCAGAGTTGAAGTGGGTGGCTACTGGGAGATCCTGTCTGTTGTGGCGGACGGAGTGGTGGTGCTCGACGAAGCCGTCCCCCAATCTGCGTCAGGTTTCACCGATGTAGAGGAGGCAGCACCAGGAGCACCGGATGCAATAGATGACCCCAACAGACTCACAAGTGAAGTGTTGCCTCACTTGGAAGGACTGTTTGGGGACCTGAATGGTGGCAAGAATGGAGGTGTAGGGACAGGTGTAGCACTTGCGCTTACAGGGTTAAGAGCCAGGTGGGAGATCCGTGGGGAGGGACGTGTGGACCAGGGAGTCGCAGAGGGACCAATCGCTGCGGGAAGCGGAGAGGGGTGGAGAGGGAAAGATGTGCTTAGTGGTGGGGTCCTGTTGAAGGTGGCAGAAGTTGCGGAGGATAATGTGCTAGATCCGGAGGCTGGTGGGGTGGTAGGTGAGGACAAGGGGAACTCTGTCCCTGTTGTGGTAGCGGGAGGATGGGGTGAGAGCCGAAGTGCGGGAAATGGAGGAGATGCGGGTGAGGGTATCATTGATGACAGCAGAAGGGAAACCACGATCCTTAAGAGGATATTTGAGATTTCCTGGAACGGAAAACCTCATCCTCGGAGCAGATGCGGCGGAGACGGAGGAACTGGGAATAGAGAATGGCATTTTTGCATGTGCCGGGGTGGGAAGAGGTATAGCTGAGGTAGTTATGAGAGTCAGTGGGCTTGTAGAAGACGTCAATGGACAGTCTGTCTCCAGAGATGGAGACCGAGAGATCGAGAAAGGGGAGAGAAGTGTCCAAGATAGACTAAGTGAATTTGAGGGCTGGGTGGAAGTTAGAAGTAAAGTCGATGAAATTGACGAGCTCAGCATGGGTGCAGGAAGCAGCACCAATATAGTCGTCAACGTACCGAAGGAAAAGTTGGGGAGCAGTGCCAGAATAGGTTTGGAGCAGAGACTGTTCCACATAACCAACAAAGAGGCAGACATAGCTAGGGCCCATGTGAGTTCCCATAGCTACACCCTTAGTCTGCAGAAAGTGGGAAGAGCCAAAAGAGAAGTTATTAAGTGTGAGAATCAGTTCTGCCAACCGGAGGAGGGTAGTGGTGGTGGGGAATTGGTGAGGTCTATTATCCAGAAAGTAGCGGAGGGCTTTGAGGCCTTCTTCATGGGGAATGGAGGTGTATAGGGATTGGACATCTATAGTGAAAATGAAGTGGTTGGGACCAGAGAACTGGAAGTTATTGAAGAGGTGGAGGGCATGGGATGTATCCCGGATGTAGGTGGGGAGAGACTGAACTATGGGTGACAAAATGGAGTCGAGATAGGCAGATATAAGTTCGGTGGGACAGGAGCAGGCAGAAACTATGGGTCTACTGGGACAGTCAGGCTTGTGGATCTTGGGGAGGAGGTAAAACCAAGCGATACGGGTTGTGAGAATTATGAGATTAGTGGCTGAGGATGGAAGGTCTCCGGAGTTGATAAGGGCAGTGATGGTGCGGGAGACAATGGTTTGATGCTTTTTGGTGGGGTCCTGTTCCAGGGGTAAGTAAGAGGCGGTGTCAGGGAGCTGCCGTTTGGCCTCAGTGAGGTAGGGGTCTGTCCGCCAGACTACTACAGCACCACTTTTGTCAGCAGGTTTGATGGTGAGGTTGGGATTACTGCGTTCAGAGGGAGTGAAGTTGGAACAGGAGAGAGGAGTGGTGAAGTTGAGACAGTTGATGTCTCGGCGACAGTTGGAGATAAAAAGATCGAGTGCAGGTAGAAGGCCCGGGCGGGGTGTCCAGGAGGAGGAGGAGAGTTGAAGACGGGAGAAGGGGTCCTCAGTAGGGGGAGAGGAATCCTTGCCAAAGAAGTAGGCTCAGAGACATAGGTGACGGAAAGAGAGTTCAGCGTCATGGCGGGCACGGAACTCACTGAGGTGTGGGTGGAGGGGGACAAAAGTGAGGCCCTTGCTAAGAACAGAATGATCTGCCTTGGAGAGGGGAAGGTCAGAGGGGATGGTGAAGACATGGCAAAGGTTGGGGCTGGGGTCAGAAGAGGGTAAAGAGTGGGAGGTCTCGCTAGGTAGTCTCCAGCCCCTTGGTACGAACATAGAATTCTCCAACTTCCGGTAATTCCCTCCCCCTCCCTTCCTCTATCCCTATGTCACTCTGCCCCCTCCCCCAGCTGCCTATCACCTCCCTCATGGTTCCGCCTCCTTCTACTACCCGTGGTGTTTTCCCCTATTCCTTCTTCACCTTTCCTGCCTATCCCCTCCCTGCTTCCCCTCCCCCACCCCTTTATCTTTCCCCTTACTGGTTTTTCACCTGGAACCTACCAGCCTTCTCCTTCCCACCCCCTCCCCCCACCTTCTTTATAGGGCCTCTGCCCCTTCCCTCTCCAGTCCTGACGAAGGGTTCTGGCCCGAAACGTCGACCGATCGTTTCCACGGATGCTGCCCGACCTGCTGAGTTCCTCCAGCGTGTTGTGAGTGTTGCTTTGACCCCAGCATCTGCAGATTATTTTGTGTTTACAACATAATTCCACTTCAGTTTTATGGGGTCTGAGAAGAACAATAAATCTATAGTCTTGTCCGCAGGTGCACCAGGAGGTGTCTGATTGAAAGGGTGATTTATAGTTTCGTAGAATATGGTGCTCAATCTGCTGTTTTCACTGGGTCTCTGTGTACCCTGACACATAGACTTTAGATCCCCAACACCATTGAATGACAATGGGCCTATGTTCCCAAGAGTCAAGCAGAGTTGTTACATTTTTTTCAAGAAGGCCCTGAGTACACCATTGGACCTGCTTGCCTGGTAATACTACCTTGTGCAACTGAATCCTTGATGTTCTCACTTGCAGACCCCAGTCAGTTCAGATTGACATCAACATCTCCTTCGCATCACCGTCAGTACAGGTGCACCACAAGGCTGTGTGCTTAGCCCTCAGTTCTACTCGCTTTATACTTTTGGCATGCAGCTAAGTACAACTCCAGTGCCATACTAACAATGACACCACTGTTGTTGGACAAATTAAATGACTCAGCATATAGGAAGGAGCCTGTAGTCAAGAGGTTCAATTGTTCTTCAGATCAAACGTTGGAATGGAGAAGAAATGTGAACAAAGTGACTTTGATTGTTGGGTGTCAGACGGGGTGGTTTGGGTATCTCAGAAACTGTCGATCTCTTGAGATTTTCATGCACAAAAGCCTCTGGAGGTTACAGAAAATGGTGTGAAAAACAAAAATCATCCAGTGAGCGGCAGTGGGTGAAAACATATTGTTAACGAGAGAGGTCAGAGGAGAATCGCTGGACCAGTTCAAATTGACAGGAAGGCGATAGTAACTCGAATAGCCAAGCATTACAACAGCGTGCAGGAGAGCATCTCTGAAGGCACAACACACCAAACATTGAGGTGGATGGACTGCAGCAGCCAAAGACCACAAACATATACTCAGGGGCCATTTTATTGGGTACAGGAGGTACCTAATAAAATGGCCACTGAATATATTTGCATATATTAATGTGCTGCATATGGATTACTTGAAGATCACAAGTAGGAGGGAGAGAAAATCTGTTGCCTACTGTATCTTTGTGAACATCTCATCTTTTCTCTCCTTATGGCTTTTTTGATTGCCTTCTGTTGGTTTCTACAAGCTTCTCGATCACCCAACTTCCCACTACTTTTTGCTCTATTATATGCCCACTCTTTTCCTTTTGTACTGTCTTTGACTTCCATTGACATCCATGGTTGTTCATCCTCACTTTAGGATTCTTCTGCTTCACTGGGATGTATCTAGACCTCGCCTTCTGAATTGCTCACAGAAACTCCACCCTTTGCTGCTCTGCCACCATCTTTGCTCGTGTATATTTTCAATCAGCTTTGGCCAACTCCCCACGTCTCTGCAATTCCCTCTACTCCACTGTAATACTGACACATCTGACTTTTTATTCTCCATCTAATCAGCAAGGTGTATACTATCATATGCTGATCACTTTCTCCCTAGAATTCCATTACCTTAAGCATCCTTATCAAATATGCTTCATTACAGAACATCCAATTCAGAACTGCCTTTTCCCGAGTGGGCTCAGATCACAAGTTTCTCAAAAAAGCCATCTCATAGGTAATACAAATTCCCTCTCTTGGGATCCAGCACCAACTTGATTTTACCTGCAAATTGAAATTTCCCTTGAATATTGTAACATTGCTCTTTTTAAAAGCCTTTTCTAACCCTTGTAATTTCTACCCCACATTCTGGCTATTGTTCAGAGACCTGTATATAACTCCCATCAAAATCTTTTTACCCTTGTAGTTTTTTAACTCTATCCACAAGGATTCTATATCTTCCAATCTTATGTCACCTCTTTCTAAGGACCCCTTCTGTCTATCTGCCTATCATTTTGATACAATGTGTATCTTTGGATGTTAAGTTCCCAACTATGACCTTCTTTCAGCCACAACTTAGTGATGTGCAGAACGTTATACCTGCCTGCCTCTAACTGCACTAGAAGGTCATCTACCTTATTTGTATACTGCATGCATTCAAATATAACAATTGCGGTCCTGTTTTCATCACCCTTTTTGTTTTTGCCTCACTTCAGCTCACCTCCATCCCCATTTTGGATGCATAATTCACTGACTTTGTCCTATCTTATCTACAGTTCCTGAAAACTATCCAGTTTTTACTTTCTCATATTTTGCCTGCTCAGTGTTTACTAACAGCACTACAAAGAAGAGTCTTCGTAAAATGTAAGACAGCTCAACCTGAAATGAAAAGTAAACAAACCAGAAAGCAGGCAATTTGAGTAAATTCTTTAATAATTTGTTGCATTTTGTGGAAGAGTGATTCATTGTAATTGGCACTCCTGGTGAAAGAATATGGTATATCTACCTTTATCATCTGTACTCTGGAAGATGGAGAATGTTGAGGACTGGCAATAAAACTCTTCCTATTTCAAATGCCATGTCTATCATTTCCATTTTGGCTGTTGAAAAGTACTGTCAAACTTGTCTTATCCTGACAGTCTTCCTCAACCTCGACATCATGGTATATAAGTATCTTTTCCATAACTAGTATAAAATCTTTTTGCACAGACATCTTCTGACCTTTTTAATATTGCTGAATGAGTGCATTTGAGCTGTCAGATTCCTCTTGTATTGGTGGAGATAAGGAGGCATACAGGTGTGAAATAGATTAGCTAGTTGAGTGGTGTCATAAAGCAACCTTTTCAACTCAGTGTCAGCAAGACAGATGGACTCATTGTGCTCTTCACAAAGAGGAAGTTAGGAAAACATGCACCAGTCCTCACTAATGGGTCAGGTTTGAAAAGGGAATAAGCTTAAGATCCCACGTGTCAGCATCTCGGATGACCTATCCTGAGCCTAACACGTTGATGCGATCATGAAGAAGGTAGGCATCAATGGTGGTGATGAATCAGCATATAGGAAGGAGATTGAAAATCTGACTGAATGGTTCCAAATCAATGACCTCTCATTCAATGTCAGCAAGATCAAGGAGCTGATTATTAACTTCAGGAGGAGACTGGAGGTCCATGAGCCTGTCCTCATTCAGGGAATCTGAGGTGGAGAGGGTCAGCAACTTTAAATTCCTTGGTGTTATCATTTCAAAGGACCTGTCCTGGGCCCAGCCTGTAAGTGCCATTACAAAGAAGACACAGCAGCACCTCAACTTCCTTAGAAGATTGAGAAGATTTGGCAAGTCATCTAAAACTTTGAAAATCTTCTATAGATATGGAGTGGAGAGTAATTGTGACTGGCTGCATCACAGCCTGGTATAGAAACACCGTTGCCTTGAATTGAAAAGCCGACAGAAAGTAGTATATACGGTCCACTCCTTAATGGGTGAAGCCCTCCCTACCACTGAGCTCATCTACAAGGCTCACTGTTGCAAGAAAGCAGCATCTATCGTCAAGGACTCTCACCATCCAGGCCATGCTCTCATATCAATGCTGCCACCTGGGAGGATCTGCAGGAGATGAAGGAACACATACTAACACATAGAAGGAACACATAGAGGGATCAGAAGTGGAGAGAGTCTGCAGTTCAAAGTTTCTGGGTGTCAAAATCTCTGAGGACCTAAACCGGTCCCAACATATTCATGCAGCTATAAACGAAAAGGCAAGACAGCAACTATACTTCATTAGGAGTTTGAAGAGATTTGGTATGTGAACAAAAATACTCAAAAACTTCTATAGATGTACCATGGAGAGCATTCTGATAGGCTGCATTACTGTATGGTACGGAGGGTGTGGGGAGGCTACAGCACGGGACCGAAAGAAGTTGTAAGCTGCAGAGGGGTCGTAAATTTAGTCCACTCCATCTTGGGTACTAGCCTACAAAGTACCCAGGACATCTTCCAGGAGCGGTGTCGCAGTAAAGCAGCATCCATTATTAAGGATCCCCAGCACCCAGGGCATGCCCTTTTCTCACTGTTACCTGAAGTCACACACTCAGTGATTCAGGAACAGCTTCTTCCCCTCTGCCATCCATTTCCTTAATGGACATTGAACCCATGAACACTACTTCACTTTTTTAATATATATTATTTCTATTTTTGCACAATTTTTAATCTATTCAATATACATATAATTGATTTACTTATTTATTTATATATTTTCTTCTATATTATGTATCGCATTGAACTGCTGCTGCTGTTAAAATTTCACGACACATGCCAGTGATAATAAACCTGATTCTGATTCTGAGTCTGATTATGATTATGATTCTGATCTGATTCTGAGCCTCAGGTCCCACAACACCAGATTCAGGAACAATTATTACCCCTCAACCATCCGGCTCATGAACCAGAAGGGATAACTTCGCTCATCTTCACTCACCGCCCTAGCTATGCCAGCCTTTTTGTTGGCTTTGTGGAACAATCTATGTTCCAAACCTATTCTGGTATCTGTCCCCCACCTTTCCTTCGCTACATCGACGACTGCACTGGCGCTGCTTCCTGCACGCATGCTGAGCTCGTTGACTTTATTAACTTTGCCTCCAACTTTCACCCTGCCCTCAAGTTTACCTGGTCCATTTCCGACACCTCCCTCCCCTTTCTAGATTTTTCTGTCTCTATCTCTGGAGACAGCTCATCTACTGATGTCTACTATAAGCCTACTGACTCTCACAGCTATCTGGACTATTCCTCTTCTCACCCTGTCTCTTGCAAAAATGCCATCCCCTTCTCACAATTCCTCCGTCTCCACCGCATCTGCTCTCAGGATGAGGCTTTTCATTCCAGGACGAGGGAGATGTCCTCCATTTTTAAAGAAAGGGGCTTCCCTTCCTCCACCATCAACTCTGCTCTCAAACGCATCTCCCCCATTTCATGCAGATCTGCTCTCACTCCATCCTTCCGACACCCCACTAGGAATAGGGCTCCCGTGGTCCTCACCTACCACCCCACCAGCCTCCGGGTCCAGCATATTATTCTCTGTAACTTCCGCCACCTCCAACGGGATCCCACCACTAAACACAACTTTCCCCCCCCCCCCCCGCTTTCCGCAGGGATCACTCCCTACGAGACTCCCTTGTCCATTCGTCACCCCCATCCCTCCCCACTGATCTCCCTCCTGGAACTTATTCTTGTAAGCAGAACAAGTTCTACACATGCCCTTACACTTCCTCCCTTACCACCATTCAGGGCCCCAGACAGTCCTTCCAGGTGAGGCGACACTTCACCTCTGAGTCAGCTGGGGTGATATACTGTGTCCGGTGCTCCCGATGTGGCCTTCTATATATTGGCGAGACCCGACACAGACTGGGAGACCGCTTTGCTGAACACTTACGCTCTGTCCGCCAGAGAAAGCAGGATCTCCCAGCGGCCACACATTTTAATTCCACATCCCATTCCCATTCTGACATGTCTATCCACAGCCTCCTCTACTGTCAAGATGAAGCCACACTCAGGTTGGAGGAACAACACCTTATATTTCGTCTGGGTAGCCTCCAACCTGATGGCATGAACACTGACTTCTCTAACTTCCTCTAATGCCCCACCTTCCCCTCGTACCCCATCCGTTATTTATTTTTATACACACATTCTTTCTCTCACTCTCCTTTTTCTCCCTCTGTCCCTCTGACTATACCCCTTGCCCATCCACTGGGTTCCCCCACCCCCTTTTTCCTTCTCCCTGGACCTCCTGTCCCATGATCCTCTCATATCCCCTTTGCCAATTACCTGTCCAGCTCTTGGCTCCATCCCTCCCCTTCCTGTCTTCTCCTATCATTTTGGATCTCCCCCTTCCCCTCCCACTTGCAAATCTCTTACTAGCTCTTCCTTCAGTTAGTCCTGATGAAGGGTCTCGGCCTGAAACGTCGACTGTACCTCTTCCTAGAGATGCTGCCTAGCCTGCTGCGTTCACCAGCTGCGTTCACCAGCACTGCCTCTTGCCTGTCAGCCATTCCTCTATTCATGCCAGTATCTTTCCTGTAACACCATTGTTAAGCTGCCTCATGTGTGACACCGTATCAAATGCCTTCTGAAAATCCAAGTAAATGACATCCACTGCCTCTCCTTTGTCTACCCTGCTTGTTACTTCCTCGAGGATTCTAACAGATTTGTCAGGCAAGATCTCCCTTCACAGAAACAATGCTGACTTTGACTTATTTTATCATTAGTCTCCAAGCACCCCAAAAGCTTATCCTTAATAATAGACTCCAACATTTCCGCAACCACTATGGACTATAATTTCCTTTCTTTTGCCTTCCTCCCTACTTAAGGTGTGGAATGACATTTGCAAACTTTCAGCCCTCCGGGACCATGCCAGAATCAAGTGACTCTTGAAAGATCATGTCCAATGCATCCATTATCTCTTCAGTAACCTCTCTCAGGACTCTGGGATGTAGTCCATTTGGTCCAGGTGACTTATCCACCTTAAGACCTTTAATTTTGCCTTGCACTTTTTCCTTTGTAATAACAATGGTACTCACTCCTGCTCTCTGACACTCACAGACCTTTGGCACACTGCTCGTGTCTTCCACAGTGAAGACAGATGCAAAATCCCCATTAAGTTCATCTGTCATTTCTTTGTCTCTCATTTCTGCCTCACCAGTGTAATTTTCCAGTGATCCAATATCAACTCTCACCTCCCTTTTATTCTTTATATAACTGAAAAACTTTTAGTATCCTGTTTTATATTATTGGCTAGTTTGCCTTTATATTTCATCTTTCCCCTCTAATAGCTTTTTAGTTGCTTTTTGTTGAATTTTAAAAGTTTTCCAATCATCCAACTTCCCACTCACTTTTGCTATATTGTATGCCCTTTCCTTGGCTTTTGTGCAGTCCTAATTTCCCTTGTTAGCCACGGTCACCTTACCCTGTCATTTGATAACATCTCTTCTTTGGGATATATCTATCCTGCGCCTTCTGAGCTATTCCCAGAAACTTCAGCCATCTCTGTTCTGCCGTCATCTCTGCCAGTGTCCCTCTCTAATCCACCTGGGCACATCCTCTCTCAAGCCTCTATAATTCCCTTTATTCCAGTTAATACTGATGCATATTACTGATGCTTCTCCCTCTCAAATTGCAGTTGGATTACTGCCACCTAAGGGTTCCTTTACGTTAAGCCTATAACAAGATCTGAGTTATTACGCAACACCCAGCCTTTCTCCTAGTAGGCTCAAGCACAAGCTACTCTAAAAAGCCAACTTGCAGGCATTCAACAAATTCACTCTCTTGGTATCTAACACCAACCTGATTTTCCCAATCCCCTTGCATATTGAAATCCCCATTACAATTGCAACATTAGCCTTATTACATGCCTTTTGCAGCTCCCTTTGCAATCTCAAGCCCACATCTTAGCTACTATTTGGAGACTTATATGTGATATCTATAATGGGTTTTTCACTCTTGCAATTTCTTAACTCCACCCACAAGGATTCAACATTCTCTGACCCTATGTCATCTCTTTCAAAGGCTGTAATTCCATCTCTTATCAACAGAGCCACACCACCGCCAACACCTTCCTGACTATCCTTTTAATACAAAGTATATCCTTTGATGTTAAGCTCCCAGCTATGGCCTTCTTTCAGTCACGGCTCAGTGATGCTCACAGTGTCATAACGACTAATCTCTAATTGCGCCATGAGTCCATCCACCTTATTCTGAATGCTATGCACATTTAGATACAACACCTTCGGTCCTGCATTCTTCACTCTTCCGAATTTTGCTTCTGTGGTATTTGTACCCAATCATTGGCTTGTCCTTCCTTACATTCATGTTACGCCCATTATCTACTTGTAAACCTGTTGGCTCATTTTCAGCTCTATCACACTGGTTCCCATCCCCCTGCCATATAGGTTTAAACCACTTCCAACTGCTCTAGTAACCTGTCCACAAAAATATTGCTTCACCTCAGATTTAAGTGCAACCTGTCTCTTCGTTGCAAGTCACAACTGCCCCAGAAGAGATCCCAATTATACAGAAATCTGAATCCCTGCCTTTGCTCCAATTCTTCAGCCACGCGTTTACCTGCTTGAGGTCCTGCTTCTCAGCTTTCTTCCTAACTCCCTGTATTCTATTTTCAGGACCTCTTCCCTTTTTCTACCTATGTCATTAGTACCAATATTTACCACGACTTCTGGCTGCTCACCTTCCCTTTTCACGATAATGTAGACACATGCAGAAACATCGCAGACCCTGGCTCCTGGGATGCAAGCTACCAGCCGTGTTTCTTTTTCACATCTACAGAATCACCTATCTGTCCTCTTAACTACGTAGTCCCCTATTACTGCTGCCATACTCGTCAGTTCCCTACCCTTCTGAGCCACAGCCAGACACAGTTGTTTCTTCCCCCAACAGTATGCAAAATGGAGTATTTATTGTTGAAGGGGATGGCAACAGGAGTGCTCTCCACTATCTGCCATTCTCCCTTCCCTCTCCTAACAGTCACCTATTTATCTGTCTCTTGTAGCCTTGGGGTGACTACCTCCCTGTAGCTCCTCTCTATTACCTCTTCACTTTCCCCAACAAGCCGAAGGTCATTGAGCTGGTAGTCTCCCGGAAATCCCACATCTGACACCCAGAACAGAACATTGGAGTAAGCATACCCCCTATTCTCTCAAAAGTTAAATAAGAAAAAAGAAATATGAAATAAGGAATGAACTTACCTACTTACCTTGCCTCTGCCTGTTCTTGCTGAAGCCCTAGTGAGCCAAAGCCTTACCACTCTGACTCAGATATCTCCCACGATGACCGCTCCGCTAGATGGTACCCCTCTTTTTGGGGATTATGTTTTTAAAGCTCTTCACTGGACTTCTACTGCGTCTGTGCCGTATCCAATTATTGATTCCCGCTGAAAAACTCCCTGCTTTTTAAAGCTGTTCGCTGGACTTGCACAGCAATGCTTCTACTGTGTCTGCATCAAACTCCAAACAAACACTCACTTGACTGTTGTCTTTCCCTCTTAATTTTATTGTGTATTGACTGGTTGAAAGAATTATTTATGTTGATTGTCTGAGAAAGAACATGAGGTTAGGTGTATTAACAATTCCAAGGAGTTTTGGCAAATGACAGAAGGTCCCGATAATCCAGTAGGATTTGATTTATAATAATTAAACTGGATGTCTGCCATATTCATAGATATTTGTGATTTTATTCTTAAGAGAATGGCAATAAATAGTCATGAAAAACATTCTAGAAAAATGCAATGAAATACCTGATGAAAAAGAGACCCTGTAAAGCAATAGAACTTTGATGTAAGTTTTATCATTATTATAAATTCCCAGCTTTCCTTTTTGTGTTTGTAGACAGAGTCTCTATGGACAGAGTCAGAGCTACAGTTAATCTCCCCTTTATTAATAATTTCACATGCTGGACTTGTTTATAAACCACATCATTTTGTTATCTTAAAGACAGCATGATAAACCTTTTTGGACCAATTTCAGCTAAACAAAAATGTCAAAATGAAAAATGATAGCCCCATGATTAAATTCTCATATATTAGACTCTTCAAGTGTCCCTGAAATCTTGCCAAGATGCTACAATACTTGTACTAGTGGCACTTCTACAATGTATTCAAGCAAGTTACTGTTTGATAAAATGACTTCTAAAATGAGGTGTCACACAATGTATATTTTGGTTTTTAGACAGGAAGTCCATTAATGGGTGTTCAATCATCTTTTCAATAACATTAGCTGGCATTGAACTAGTTCACACTGGGAGTCATACCAGATTGCCATCATTTCCTCTGATGCAATTGAGCAGTCAGAATCCTTCTTGCAAGCAGGAAGTTTCAATCATTCTACCTTTGGTAATACATTTAATGTAGGGAACAAGCACCTCATTTCTGAACCAAGAATACACAAGTCCTTGTATTTGACAGCTCTCAAAGACAGTGGATAAACTCAACAGAACTCATACAATTGAGTAATGTGGCCCTCTGTTCCACAAATGGGAGATTCTGGATGAGCCCTGGTGCATCTGTGGCCACAAGTTCTAGCCATGAAATCAGAACTCTGATCCCTGCACTTCATTTAATTGATTCAGGTTTCTGGTTCCCATGCTCCTTTTGAACTCAACAGGTCCCTGTTTCTTGAAACTCCCCAAACCTCACCTATTCTTGTTTTCCACTCTCCTTTGAAACTCACTTGGCATGCTTGAAAATTTATTCTTCCACTGAATAACATCTAAAGAAAAGTGTAGTGAAACTGTGTAGGACTATCCAATTTTCCAGAAAATCTATTAGTCCATCAACAACAAAGTCTTGATTAATAGATTTTTACTCTAATATATATTTTACAAGCATCTCAGTGTTTAGTCGGTGGTGAGGAAGGCGAAGGCCATGTTAGCGTTTATTTCAAGAGGTCTAGATGTGATGCTGAACTTTATAAGGCACTGGTGAGGCCTCACCTTGAGTATTGTGAACAGTTTTGGGCCCCTCATCTTAGAAAGGATGTGCTGGCATTGGAGAGGGTCTAGAGAAGACTCACAAGGATGATTCCAGGAATGACAGGTTTATCATTCAAGGAATATTTGATGGCCCTGAGTCTGCACTTGCAGGAATTCAGAAGGATTATGGAGGATCTCATTGAAACCTTTCGAATGTTGAAAGGCCTAGACAGAGTAGATGTGGAAAGGATGTTTCCCATGATGGAAGAGTCTAGGACAAGAGGGCACAGCCTCAGGATAGAGATGCGGCATTTCAAAACAGAGATGCGGAGAAATTTCTTTAGCCAAAGGATGGTGAGTTTGTGGAATTTGTTGCCAGATGCAGCTGTGGAGGCCAGGTTGTTGGGTGTAGTTAAGACAGAGATTGATAGGTTCTTGATCAGACATAGCATCAAAAGTTACAGGGAGAAGGCAGGGAATTGGTATAAAAACATGGATCAGCCATGATTGAATGGTGGAGCAGACTCGATGGGTCAGATGGCCTAATTCTGCTCCTATGTCTGATGGTCTTATAAATATTTCTAAAACATTGAATTAAAAATTGATTGTTACTTTTATTCTAGTACTATATAAGAAGTGGAAACGCAAGTTCCACAATATCAGCCTAGTGATTGCTTTAGCACCTTTCAGTTATGTTCATGCTGCTTTGCAAGCACCACCCCTCACTGTCTTGCTACCACTATATGTGAAACCCCTATAAAGATCACAATCTTGAGAACAAAGTTCCCAGACATTGAGTTATTGGGTTTCACTGTTACATTAGTTTCAGCAGAGTTTTCTCTATGGATTTATTGCAAGTTCTCACAGTTCTCAGCTGAAAGTTCAAGAAAGATGTAACATAATGCAAGCAGCACTCTTTCCACTACATGGGCATTGTAACTTAATGAATACAAGCAGCTAAAAAGAGAGATAAATGAGAGAATTCTGTCACTTTGCACAATCCTCTCCCCTCATTTTCTTTGCTACGAGCAGTAAACATTGACACTGACCTTTTGGTCTGCATCATTTGTATAGGCTCAATTGCAAAGAGATGTCAGCTTGTAACTGAGCCAAGTGGCAATCCTCCAGTATCAGTTAAGACAGGTCAGCAAACAGTTATTGTCATGGCCAGATAGGATGTTGCAAGTTAGAACAGCACAGTCAGTTTTGACTGACCATGAGAGACTTTCAAAACATGTGTATGAAGATCCAAGCCTAGAGGTAATACCTGTAGGAATATCTGAGTCAAATACATCTGCGAGAAGAACATCTACAGTAAGTGCAGCTCCTTATAGACTGTGTTAGGGAACTGAAGCTGGATCTGGATGACTTCAACTCACTCAGGTGAATGGGGAGGTGCTAGACAGGAGCTATAGGAGGCAGTCACACCTAAGATATAGGGGGCACGTAGTTGAGTGACTGAGGAGATTCAAGATCAAGATTCAAATTTATTTATTATGTGTACATTGAAATGTTTAACCTCCAGGTTGAGTCAGTTGTTGAAGCACCTTCAATAATTCCAAAAGACTGAAGTAGGGTAAATACTGAAAGGCTTTTATTCACAGTAAAATACAACTTCCATACTGAGTGTCTGCCCCCAGAACTGAGGGGGAGGAGCAAGGCAAAATCACCTTTATTCAGGGGTCAGTGGGAGGAGCCACAGGGGCAGTCAGCAGAGGGGCGTGTCCAGACAGTTAACCCAGTTACAACATATATATATTTTACCACAGTTGTGAAGAGGGTGAAGGCAATGTTGGCAATCCTTTCGTGAGGTACAGAATATACGAGAGTGGGGATGTGATGTTGAGGCTCTATAATGTAGTACAAGATGCTATCAAGATATATATGGCAAGGTAAAAGGCCTAGAGTTTGTCTCAAAACTTTGCAATTAGCCAAGGAAAAGAGGGGATGGGGCCTACCTTCTCTTAGAGATTACTATTTTACAGCACAGTTGAGAGCTGTGATATGCTGGGGCAACCCATCATATGATGCTCAATAGAAAAACATTTAGGAGAGGATACTTTCCATCCCCATACAGGCAATTTTGGCTGATAACAACCTACAAAGTTACATAAATACTATTGATAACCCATGGGTGAAATGGACTCTTAAAATATGGAAAACTATTATAAAAGAATATAAGCTAGAGAGAGACATTGCAATTCTTAAATGGTGTGCATATGACTCGGATTTTACGCCGAACAAACTGGATGCTAGATTTAAGGACTGGATAGCTAAAGGAATAACAGCTATTTGCAATATAATGAAAGAAGGAACACTGTTCAGTTTTGAAATTCTCAAAGAGAAACACTTATTAGAAAACAAGACTTTTATCGATATTTACAGATGCGACAGTATGTTAATAGGACAGTTAAAAATATAACTAAGGCAAGCACATGTAGAATAATTTCAAGTGTGTATAAGGGTTTGTCAAATCTTAAAACACATTCGACTTCATACATTAAAACAAAATGGGAGAAGGAAGGAGGGATAATAATATCTGAGGAAGGAGGGATAATAATATCTGAGGAAGAATGGACAATAATATGGAGGTATCAATGGAAGTGTACCAGTTCACGGAAATAGAGGGAGTTCGGGTGGAAAAACTTGATAAGATATTTTATTACACCCTCTCAGAAATCCCATTATGATATTTACCTCCCTGTTTGCTGGGGAAATTGTGGAAATCAAAATGCAAACTATTATCATATTTTCTGGGAATGCCCCGTTATCAAAGTCTATTGGAGTGGGATTGTGATAAAAGACTAAGTTATCAGAAGATTGATGCTGATAAGAGAGACAAAGAGAGAAACATTCCAAATGTTAATGAGAGACGAGAGAGATTAACGAAAAGAGACACAGTTCTGAGTATTGTCAGACCAGTTGCTTTGAACCTGAACTGTTTGAAGTTTGATAGACAGGCGATACCCCAGCAGGGGGATAAAAGGAGCAGGTTCGTTAAGGCAAGCGACGCACCACGACACCACGAGATAACGAGACCCTGGAAGTGCGTTGTGCCCCCCGCCCCCACAAGTTGGTGGAAGTTTTGGAGGTCTGGTCACGGGACCAACCATAGACGCACAGGGTGGAAAGGTACGATCGGCGGGAGCCTGGTGTGTGTGTCCGCCCTTGCCTGGGTGCCAGGTTCACCGCAGAAGAACGATCGTATCCGGAACAGAGGGGTCACAGTCGGTGACCTCAGAAGACATTACAAAGGGCTCGCCCGAAAGCTAGCTGCAAGGAATATCAAAGGTCTGTTTGAATCCGATTTGAATATCATCATTCGCTCTCTCTCTCTCTTTCCCCAACGGCATGACAGCGATTACTGCGAACTGAACTAAACTGAACTGAACTCTGCGTCACTTGAGACTGATCATTCTACCCCTAGACTGCGATAGAGCTTCATTGATCCTATTACCCTAGTTCTGTGTACATGTGTGTTTTATCATTGCTAACCAGTTGCATTTATATCCTTATGATTAGAGTACTGTGTTACTTATTTCTTTAATAAACTTTCTTAGTTCCAGTAATCCAGACTCCAACTAAGTGGTCCATTTCTGCTGGTTTGGCAACCCAGTTACGGGGTACGTAACAGGATACACAATGCCCTACAAGACATCTTTAAATGTGAAATACCCTTAGAAAGTGAGACTATATATTTTGGGTATATACCTCAAGAACAGTTGAAAAGAGATAAATATTTAATGAATATACTGCTGGTGGCTGGTAAAAAGACCCTTACCAGGAAATGGTTATCACAGGAGAGCCCAACTTTAAATGTATGGCTGGAAATTACAATAGACATTTACAAAATGGAGAAGATAACAGCATCTGTTAATCATAAGTTGGAACAATTTGATTCATACTGGGAAATATGGTTTAACTACATAACACGCCATAGGCCTGATTTTATTCTCACAAGTCAATGAATATGTTGTTAAAAAAAAGATCACTCCCTACTTTGTACATAGTTTTCTTCTTTTGATTGTTCTTTCTTTCCTCTCCTTTCTATAAGTGTATACCTCAGATAAATATTATGTGGAGATTTGTGACAAATACGACTATATGATATATATGTACAGCATCTGAAATACATCTTATGGAAAGTTTTGTTTGATGACGAACTTCAATAAAAAATTAATTACAAAAAAAGGCAGTTGTGAGACTACACTTGGATTATTGTGTGCAGTTTTGGGCTCCTTATTTTAGAAAGGATATACTGACATTGGAGAGGTTTCAGAGAAGGTTCACAAGAATGATTCCAGGAATGAAAGGGTTACCATATGAGGAACACCTGGCAGCTCTTGGGCTGTATTCCCTGGAGCTCAGGAGAATGAGGGGGGATCTCATAGAAACATTCCGAATGTTAAACGGCCTGAACAGATTAGATATGGCAAAGCTTGATGAGCCAGGGCATCAAAGGGTATGGGGTGAAGGCAGGGGAGTGGGGATTACCGGAAGAATTGGATCAGCCCATGATTGAATGGCAGAGCAGACTCGATGGGCCAAATGGCCTACTTCTACTCCTATATCTTATGGTCTTAAATGAGGGGAGAGGAAATGAGAGGATTGTACAAAGTGACAGAATTCTCTCATGTGTCTCTCTTTTTAGCAGTGTTTGTGTTAACAACTCGGTACACTAGAGGGTGAGCTGGGGGGCAGCCCATAAGTCTCACCACACCACATTCCTGCAACAACATAGCATGACCACAGTGCTGAGCAGAGCAACACAGGACACAACAAGACAGAACACAATAAGCAAAAATACAACAACAGCAAAATAGGCCTCATTCCAACAGCAAAACAAGTCACATTCAAAACTCCCACGCACCCTGCCTCGCACATACACTGCTCTCCAACCCCAAGACAGGCTGTCTTCAGCCTCCAGCATCCAGTGCACTCGAACTGGGACTCTCCAGACATTGGGCCTTCTAATACCCCAGTAGACAGGAGAGGGAACTAGAACAGGGTACACCTGTGACCATTCTCTTCAATAACAGGTACACCACTTTGGATACTGGGGGGCGGGTGAGGGGGGTGGTGGTAATGATCTACCAGAGGAAAGTTGCAGCAGCTCGGGCACTGAATCTGGCTCTGTGGCTTAGAAGGGAAGGATGGTGCGGTGGGGGGTGGGAGAGAAGATCAGTGGTGATAGGGGATTCAATAGTCAGGGGAACAGACAAAGGATTTTGTGCATGAGAAAGAGACTCCTGGATGGTATGTTGCCTCAAAGGTGCCAAGGTCAAGGAAGTCTCAGATTGGGTACACTGCATTCTTAAGCAGGACGGTGAGCAGCTAGTAGTACGTATTGGTATCAGTAACATCGGTAAGGAAAAGAATAGAGAATATAAAGAGCTAGGTAGGAAGCTGAAAAGCAGGACCTCAAAGGTAGTAATCTCTGTATTATAACCTGTGCCACGCACCAGTGAGGATAAGGATAGGACAATATTGAAGTTCAATGTGTGGCTGAAGAATTGGTGCAGGGCACAGTGTTTCAGATTTGTGGATCACTGGGATCTCTTCTGGGGAAGATATGATCTTTACAAAAGGGACAGGTTACATCTGAACTTGAGGACAAATATCCTTGCGGGCTAGAGCTGTTGGGGAGGGCTTAAAAGTAGTTTGGCAGGGGGTTGGGAAACAGAAAGAGAGGTCAGAGGATGGGGCAGTTGGTGTAAAGGTATGTGTAACATGTAAACAGACTGTGGGGAAGGGTAGGTAGCGGCCAGGGCACAATAGCAATCAGTTGGTTGGGATGAAATGTGCCTATATTAATGCAAGAAGTATCAGCAACAAGGGTGATGAACTTGGAGCAAATCAGAAAATGAAACTATGGCATTGCGGCCATTACAGAGACTTGGTTGTCACAAGGACTGGGACGATTATTGGATGATCCAGTAGTTTCAAAAGGTACAGAGATTGAGGTAAAAGAGGTGGAGGAGTGGTATTGCTAATCATGGATAGTATCACAGCTGCAGAAAGGGAAGATATTATGGAGGGATTGTCCACTGAGTCAGTGTAGGTGAAAGTCAGAAGCAGTAAGAGAGCACTCAGTTGGGAGTATTTTATACATATAGGAGCAAAATTAAGCCATTTGGCCAACATGTCTGCTCCGTCATTTCATCATAGCTGATCCAATTTTCCTCTCAGCCCCAGTCTCCTGCCTTCTCCCTATATCCCTTCATGCCCTGACCAATCAAGAATCTTTTAACCTCTGCCTTAATATACGTAAAGACTTGGCCTCTACAGCTGTCTGTGGCAAAGAATTCCACAGATCCACCACTATCTGGCTAAAGAAATTCCTCCTCATTTCTGTTCTAAAAGGACGTCTCTCTATTCTGAAGCTGTGTCCTCTAGTCTTAGGCTCACCCACTATAGGAAGCACCCGCCCCATTTCCACACTATCAAAACCTTTCAACATTTGATAGGTTTCAATGAGGTCACCCCTCATTCTTCTAAATTCTTATGAATACACACCCAGAGCCATGAAACACTCTTCATATGACAAGCTATTCAATCCTGGAATAATTTTTCTGAACTTCCTTTGAACCCTCTCCAGTTTCAGCATATCCTTTTTAAGATAAGGGGTCAAAAACTGCTCACAACCTTTTGGGAATCCTGCACGTGGACTCCCAAGTCCCCTTGCGCCTCAGATTTCTGTATTTTCTCTCAATTTAGAAAATAGTCAACCCTTTCATTTCTTCTACAGAAGTGCATGACCATATACTTCTGACACTGTATTCCATCTGCCATTTCTTTGCCCATTCACCAAATCTGTCTAAGTCCTTCAGTAACCTCTCTACTTCCTCAAAACTACCTGCCCCTGCACCTTTCTTTATATGGTCTGCAAACTTTTCGACAAAGCCATTGATTCCATCATCTAAATGAGGGGTCCTCAACCTTTTTTGGAACCTTTTTAATATCGAGAATATTCTTGCGGACCGGCCGACGGGGGTAGCGGGGTGTTAATCGCGACTGGAATATAAGTGATAAGTCAACTATAAGTCACTTATAAGTGGCTAATACACTCAATTTCATTTCTAAAAGGGTTCATCTAACAAATTTAATATTAAACACACAACGCATATTTTCCTCGCATGAATATAGTGATAAGTCAATTGTAAGGCACTTGTAAGTCAATAGCATCATAACATTTTAAGTAACATTTTGTATATTAAACACACAGCGCATATTTTCCTCATATGAACATGTAAAATCATTGCAACACACCAATATCGCTGAATCAGTGGGAACCCTGGGCTTGTTTCCCTGCAACAAGACGATCCCATCGAGGGGTGATGGGAGACAGCGATATTCAAAGGAGGTTCCTTATATCCAGTGTATTCCGCAATTTTGTTTCCATTGCATTCATTGCAGAAAACCCCGCTTTGCAGAGATATGAAGTTGGAAATGGAAGCAACGTTTTCAGTGCCTTCATGGCTATCTTAGGATATTCAGCCTTGACTTTTATCCAGAATGCCGGCAGAGATGTTATGTCAAACATACTTTTCAGCCCACCGTCATTTGCAAGCTCGAGGAGTTGATCTTCTTCCTGCGCTGACATGGATGATTCACCGGGGACGTTCACAAATGGGTCATGGACCCATTCCTTTGCACGTCTTGGGTCATTTGCGGTTGGGAAGTAATGATCGAATTCTGTCAACAGCGAAGATAGGTGATCGCGCACCAGCTGTGAGAAGGACGGTGCAGCCTCAGTCTCTCCCAAAATCCCAGCTAATGTTGGGAACACGTCAAATATGCCCCTGTCACAGTTCCAGTTTGGCTTTAAAAGCAGACACTTTATCTGCCAACTTGAAGACAATTGTCATTCTCCCCTAAAGTGACAAATTGAGTTCATTGAGCAGGTTGAAGGTGTCACACAGATAAACATGCTTTGCTATCCACTCCTCGTCACTGAAGTGTGTTGTCAGTGGTGACTTTTTTCTTGAAAGAAATCTCTATAGCTGCTTTCTTAACTCAAAAACTCTGGCCAGGGCTCTCCCCCTTGATAGCCACATGACTTCAGTGTGTAAGAGAAGGCGTTTGTGCTCTGCATCCATTTCCTCACAAAACTGCTCAAACAGACGTGAGTTAAGGGCTTTTGCTTTGATGTGATTGATAACTTCAACAACGTCACTCAATATGCTGTTAAGATCAGGTGACATTTTTCGGCTAGCCAGCATTTCCCTGTGTATGACACAGTGTGTAGACTGGCATTCAGGAGCAACCTCTTTGACTCGGGTAGTGAAACCAGACAGCCGTCCAGTCATAGCTGCAGCCCCATCTGTGCATATTCCAACACAGAATCACCAGTTCAGTTTGCCTGACATGTAGTCATTCAAAGACTTGAATAGTTCTGCCCCAGTTGTGTTAGTTGGCAGCAGCAGTGCACACAACATATCTTCGTGCACATTGTCTTGAAATGTATATCACACATAAAGCAACAGTATTGCCTTGTTGTCAGAGGATTGGGAAACTTTTAAAGAGCAACAGAAGGTAACTAAAAAGGCAATACATGGAAAAAAATGAGGTACGAAGGTAAACTAGCCAAGAATCTAAAGGAGGATAGTAAAAGCTTCTTTAGGTATATGAAAAGGAAAAAAATAGTTAAGACCAAAATTGGGCCCTTGAAGACAGAAGCGGGTGAATTTATTATGGGGAACAAGGAAACGGCAGACGAGTTGAACAGGTACTTTGGATCTATCTTCACTAGGGAAGACACAAACAATCTCCCAGATGTAATAGTGGTCAAAGGATCTAGGATAATGGATGAATTGAAGGAAATTTATATTAGGAAGGAAATGGTGTTGGATAGGCTGTTGGGTCTGAAGGCTGATAAGTCCCCGGGACCTGATGGTCTGCATCCCAGGGTACTTAAGGAGGTGGCTTTAGAAATTGTGGACGCATTGGTAATCACTTTCCAATGTTCTATAGATTCAGGATCAGTTCCTGTGGATTGGAGGGTGGCTAATGTTGTCCCTCTCTTCAAGAAGGGAGGAAGCGGGAAAACAGGGAATTATAGACCGGTTAGCCTGACGTCAGTGGTGGGGAAGATGCTGGAGTCAATTATAAAAGATGAAATTATGATACATCTGGATAGTAGTAACAGGATTGGTCCAAGTCAGCATGGATTTACGAAGGGGAAATCGTGCTTGACTAATCTTCTGGAATTTTTTGAGGATGTAACTATGAAAATGGACAAGGGAAAGCCAGTGGATGTAGTGTACCTGGACTTTCAGAAAGCCTTTGATAAAGTACCACATAGGAGATTAGTGGGCAAAATTAGGGCACATGGTATTAGGGGCAGAGTACTGTCATGGATTGAAAATTGCCTGGCTGACAGAAAACAAAGAGTAGCGATTAACGGGTCCCTTTCGGAATGACAGGCAGTGACCAGTGGGGTACCGCAGGGTTCAGTGCTGGGACCACAGCTGTTTACAATATATATTAATGATTTAGATGAGGGAAGTAAAAGTAACATTAGCAAATTTGCCGATGATACAGAGCTGGGTGGCAGTGTGAAATGTGAGGAGGATGTTATGAGAATGCAGGGTGACTTGGACAGGCTGGGTGAGTGGGCAGATGCATGGCAGATGCAGTTTAATGTGGATAAATGTGAGATTATCCACTTTGGTGGTAAGAACGGGAAGGCAGATTATTATCTAAATGGAGTCAAGTTAGGAAAAGGGGAAGCACAATGAGATCTAGGTGTTCTTGTACATCAGTCACTGAAAGCAAGCATGCAAGTACAGCAGGCAGTGAAGAAAGCTAATGGCATGCTGGCTTTCATAACAAGGGGAATTGAGTATAAGAGCAAAGAGGTCCTTCTGCAGCTGTACAGGGCCCTGGTGAGGCCACACCTGGAGTACTGTGTACAGTTTTGGTCTCCAAATTTGAGGAAGGACATTCTTGCTATTGAGGGAGTGCAGTGTACGTTCACAAGGTTAATTCCCGGGATGGCAGGACTGTCATATGTCGAAAGATTGGAGTGACTGGGCTTGTATACTCTGGAATTTAGAAGGCTGAGAGGGGATCTTATTGAAACATATAAGATTATTAAGGGATTGGACATGCTGGAGGCAGGAAGCATGTTCCCGCTGATGGGTGAGTCCAGAACCAGAGGCCACAGTTTAAGAATAAGGGGTAGGCCATTTAGAACGGAGTTGAGAAAAAAGTTTTTCACCCAGACAGTGGTGGATATATGGAATGCTCTGCCCCAGAAGGCTGTGGAGGCCAAGTCTCTGGATGCTTTCAAGAAAGAGATGGATAAAGCTCTTAAAGATAGCTGAATCAAAGGTTATGGGGATAAGGCAGGAACTGGTACTGATTGTGGATTATCAGCCATGATTGCAGTGAATGGCGGTGCTGGCTCGAAGGGCCGAATGGCCTACTCCGGCACCTATTCTCTATTGTCTATTGTCTACTGACATCGGTAGACTCGTCGATCTGGATAGCATACCATGGTGACTCATTAAGCCGTTCCAACAGCTGTGCTTCGATGTCCTCTGCTATGTCATCAATTCTCCTTGAAACTGTGGTAGCTGAAAGAGAAACCTGTGCCATCTTGTTAGCTGCAGCTTCTCCCAACAGTTCACGGCACATGTTCTTGGCAGCAGGCAGAATCAATTCTTCACCAACAGTGAAAGGCTTCTTAGCCTTAGCAATACGGCCAGCCACTAAGTACGATGCTCTCAGACCAACAGCGTTTGTGGAGATGGTGGCTCTCACCACTTGCTTCTGTCCCACCTGCTCACGTTTTTTCCACTCAAAAAACTCATTGGGTTTGTCTTTAAGCGCAGGGTGCTAGGACTCAAGGGGACGAAGCAGTTTTGAGGGCTTCATTGCCTCATTAGACAGCTTGTCTCCACATATCACACACAGGGGGCTTGGAGCGTGCGAGTCACCAGTCGCAATAAAGCCATATTTCATGTATGACTCATCGTATTTTCTGTTGAAGGAAGATTTTTTTTTTCAGTCTCAGTCTCAGCTGTCTCTGCGTTATCATCATCATTAGGCCTTTTATGTCCCCTACCATCTCTTCCAAAGAAACCCTCAAGTGATGTTTATTTTTTACTCATCAAGTAGTTCTAGGTTAATGACCGACTGATGACCTCGTGTGGGTAACGACCTTCGCGTGCATAATGATCTCGCGTGTGTTCAAGTTCAACAGTGGGCATGACAGGGAATGAGGAAAGGAGCAGCTGACTCATATCGTTTCCTCGTGGCCCGGTAGCACATGCTTTGCGGCCAGGTAACGGTCTGCAGCCCAGTGGTTGGGGGCCACTGATCTAAATCGTTGACATATAACATAAAAAGAATCGGTCCCACACAGACCCTTGTGGAAAACCGTTAGTCACTTCTGGCTTCCTGTCAATCAGTCACTTCTTTATCCATGCTGGAATCTTTCCTGTGATACAATAAGCTCATAGCTTGTTAAGCAGTCTCATGTGTGACGCCTGGTCAAAGGCCTTCTGGAAATCCAAGTACATAGCATCAACCGATTCTCCTTTGTCCACCTTGCTTGTTATTTAGAACATAGAACATAGAATAGTACAGCACAGTACAGGCCCTTCAGCCCACAATGTTGTGCTGACCCTTAAACCCTGCCTCCCATATACCCCCCCCACCTTAAATTCCTCCATGTACCTATCTAGTAGACTCTTAAATTTCACTAGTGTATCTGCCTCCACCACTGACTCAGGCAGTGCATTCCACGCACCAACCACTCTCTGAGTAGAAAACTTTCCTCTAATATCCCCCTTGAACTTCCCACCCTTTACCTTAAAGCCATATCCTCTTGTATTGAGCAGTGGTGCCCTGGGGCAGAGGAGCTAGCTGTCCACTCTATCTATTCCTCTTATTATCTTGTACACCTCTATCATGTCTCCTCTCATCCCCCTTCTCTCCAGAGAGTAAAGCCCTAACTCCCTTAATCTCTGATCATAATGCATACTCTCTAAACCAGGCAGCATCCTGGTAAATCTCCTCTGTACCCTTTCCAATGCTTCCACAAAATTCCTATAGTGAGGTGACCAGAACTGGACACAGTACTCCAAATGTGGCCTAACTAGAGTTTTATAGAGCTACATCATTACCCTGCGATTCTTAAAGTCTATCCCTCGACTTATGAAAGCTAACACTCCATAAGCTTTCTTAACAACTCTACCTACCTGTGAGGAAACTTTCAGGGATCTGTGGACATGTACCCCCAGATCCCTTTGCTCCTCCACACTACCAAGTATCTGCCATTTACTTTGTACTCTGCCTTGGAGTTTGTCCTCCCAAAGTGTACCACCTCATACTTCTCTGGGTTGAACTCCATCTGCCACTTCTCAGCCCACTTCTGCATCCTATCAATGTCTCTCTACAATCTTCGACAATCCTCTACACTATCCACAACACCACCAACCTTCGTGTCATCTGCAAACTTGCCAACCCACCCTTCTACCCCCACATCCAGGTCGTTAATAAAAATCACGAAAAGTAGAGGACCCAGAACTGATCCTTGTAGGACACTATTGGTCACAACCCTCCAATCCGAATGTACTCCCTCCACCATGACACTCTGCCTTCTGCAGGCAACCCAATTCTGAATCCACCTGGGCAAATTTCCCTGGAACCCATGCCTTCTGACTTTCTGAATAAGCCTACTGTGTGGAACCCTGTCAAATGCTTTTCTAAAATCCATGTAGATCACATCCACTGCACTACTCTCATCTATATGCCTGGTCACCTCCTCAAAGAACTCTATCAGGCTTGTTAGACGTGATCTGGCCTTCACAAAGCCATGCTGGCTGTCCCTGATCAGACCATGATTCTCTAAATGCCTACAGATCCTATCTCTAAGAATCTTTTCAAACAGCTTTCCCACCACAGACATAAGGCCCACTGGTCTATAATTATCCGGACTATCCCTACTACCTTTTTTGAACAAACAATTCCAGCAAATTTGTCAGGTAAGCTTTTCCCTTGAGGAAACAATGTTGACTATGGACTATTTTACCATGTGCCTCCAAGTACCCTGAGACCTCATCCTTAATAATCATCTCTGACATCTTCCTAGCCACTGAGGTCAGACTAATTGGCCCATAGTTTCCTTTCTTCTGCCTTTCTCCCTTCTGGAAGAATGGAGAGAGATCTGAAATTTTCCAGTCTTCCAGAAATATTCCAGAATCTAGTGATTCTTGAAAGATTATTACTAATGACTCCTCAATCTCTTTAGCCATTTCTTACAGAACCCTGGGGTGTACACCATCTGGTCCAGGTGACTTATCTATGTTCAGACCTTTCAGTTTCCTAGGAACCTTCTCTCTGGCTATGGTAACTTCACACACTTCGTGTCCCCTGACAATTGGAACTCCCACCATACTGTTAGTGTCTTCCACAATGAAGATTTATTCAGTACTTATTCAGTTCATCCACCATTTCCTTGTCCCTCATTGTCACATTTCCAGCAATTTAATATCCACTCTTGCCTCTCTTTCACACTTTATGTATCTGAAAAAGACTTCTGGTATCCTCTTTAACATTATTGCTAGCTTACTTTTGTACTCCATCTTTTTTAGTTGCCTTCTTTTGTTTTTTAAAAGTTTCCCAATTCTCTAATGTCCCACTAATTTTTGCTCTATTCTATACCCTCTCTTTGGCTTTTATGCTGGCTTAGACTTCTCTCATTAGCCACAGCTGTGTCATCTTTCTTTAGAATACTTCTTCCTCTTTGGGATATATATATCCTGTGCCTTCCAAATTGCTTCCAGAAATTCTAGTCATTGTTGCTCTGCCAGCATCCCTGCTAGTGTTCTTTTCCAATCAATTTTGGCCAACTCCTCTCTCATGCCTGATTCTGGCCAACTCCTCTCTCATATTTTAGATGGATTACATTAGACACAGTAATTTCCTTTCTCAGTCACAGCTGTCCCTGTTCAACTGAAAAAGTACATGACTCATACTCTCTCCAATATTATTCTCTCCCTGTCCCTTCCTCTTCTCCCTCACTCTTTCATCCCTCTAAAATTACACACAGACTTTATATTTTAAGTTACATTCAGTTGAAATACTTAAATCAGCAAGAATGGTTGTGATCGACTCATTTCCCCATTTGTGAAGTGTGATGACCAGACAGACCCCTGTTGATAAGGAAATGATCTTTTGCACTGAATTTATAGGTAGCTACCCATCATTGATTGCAATTTTGGGAAGAAATTACCTTGCCTTTATTGTGAATAAGAAATGAAGTTTATCTCCTCTGCTTTTTCAATCTACTATTTCCTGAGTAAATAGATTTTGTTCTACAGTTTACTGTGAGTCATATATCTGATATACTGTATCTGTCCCATCTCCAGTTCATTGGTTGATATAGTGTTATCTATTATTTTGTGGCTGGGCACTTTACTGATGTAATTCCATGATGTGACAATATAAAGCGACACACACAAAATGCTGGAGGAAATCAGCAGTTCAGGCAGCATTCATGGAAATTATTAAACAGTCAATATTTCAAGCTGAGACCCCAGCGGCGTGGTGCAGAACTGAACTAAACTGGACTTCTGGTTTAATGTTTGATAGTCTATGTATCGCTTACTCTCTTTTTGCCACTAGCGCAATTTGTTCTTTTTTTACGCTTTGGATGTTTGTTGTTTTCTTGAACAGGTTCCACAGTGTTCCTTTATTTTGTGGCTGCCTCCAGGACAGATCTGAGAGTTCTACTCTCTCTCTATATATATATATACTCTGATAATAAATGTACTTTGAATCCTTGAGTCATATAATTAAAAGATAAAGAACTTTTCAATTCTAGGAAGGTTACTTAGGACACATTTTGTTATTACAATACAGCTGTATATGAATTTAACCTTAATGCTCATGCTGCCTGATATAATTGCTGAGTATATCAATCTCATTCCATTGCATGTATGTGAATTCCGAGTCGCAAGGTACGTTATCATTTTGAATCTCATGGCCATGCTTGTGGTGTGTGAAGGAGAGAAAGTAACTTGAGGCAGGCTTGATTAAAGGGAAGGAATTGTGCTGATTGTTGAATCCAGAATGATGTTAACTACAGTGTTTCCCCTTTTCCTCTTGCCTCCTTCTCTTTCATTCCTCCTCCTGTCCTTCCTCCAAAACTGTTTTGATTGCTGGCAAGGTTCATGGCCTCAGCAGAAGCAAAATTGGAGCATTCCACTGGTCGATACTGTCATATCTTGAGCAAGAACATGGCACTTTTTCAATGCACATGGTAGAAAAGTGAAGAAGTTGTAAAGCTCTCTCTGCGAACAGTTTGCTTCCCTGTCACCACCCAATTGGGACAGTGCTATGTTACATAGCAAACCTCTCCTGACCATTGCCATGGCTCAGAGTACTGACCTTAATAATGTACTGTTAATGGTTATATATCAACTGGTATTTATTTCAGTTCTGCTATATCTCCATCCTGACTTGTGGCCTTCACAAAGCAAAGTTCATGCAGTTCACAGCAGTTGGTACATCTTTGAGTAAGAAACCATCTTCACAAAGCCACATGCTCAGTTACTCTGTGGTAATAGATAATGAAATATACTGAATCAGCTGATCCATGCAATAGTGGATGGCATCCTGCAAATGTCTCCAGATGTACTCTGGAAGTAAACAAAAATATTAAAATTTGTGATTGAGGTGACCTTGGTGGACATTGGTACTATAGTCCCAATACTGCAGTGCAATTGGAGTGATGACAAAAGCAAATAGAAACATAGAAAACCTACAGCACACTACAGGCCCTTCGACCCACAATGCTGTGCCGAACATGTACTTACTTAGAAATTACCTAGGGTTACCCATAGCCCTCTATTTTTCTAAGCTCCATGTACCTATGCAGGAATTTCTTAAAAGACCCTTTCGTATCTGCTTCCACCACCCATCGTTGGCAGCCCATTCCACGCACTCACCACTCTCTGCATAAAATACTTACCCCTGATATCTCCTACTTCCAAGCACCTTAAAACTGTGCCCTCTTGTGTCAGCCATTTCAGCCCTAGGAAAAAGACTCTGACTATCCACACGATCAATGCCTCTCGTCAGCTTATACACCTCTCATCCTCCATCGCTCCAAGGAGAAAGGGCCGAGTTCACTCAACTTATTCTCATAAGGTATGCTCCTCAAACCAGGCAACATCCTTGCAAATCTCCTTTGCACCCTTTCTATAGTTTCTAAATCCTTCCTGTAGTGAGGCGACCAGAACTGAGCACAGTACTCCAAGTGGGGTCTGACCAGGGTCCTATACAGCCGTAACATTACCTCCTGGCTCTTAAATTCAATCTCACGGTTGATGAAGGCCAATGCACCATATACGTTCTTAATCATAGTCAACCTGCGCAGCAGCTTTGAGTGTCCTATGGACTCGGACACCAAAATCCCTCTGATCCTTCACACTGCCAAGAGACTTACCATTAATGCTATATTCTGCCATCATATTTGACCTACCAAAATGAACCACCTCACACTTATCTGGGTTGAACTCCATCCGCCACTTCTCAGCGCAGTTTTGCATCCTATCAATATCCTGCTGTAACTTCTGACAGCCCTCCACACTATCCACAACACACCCAACCTTTGTGTCATCAGCAAATGTGCTAACCCATCCCTCCACTTCCTCATCCAGGTCATTTATAAAAGGCACAAAGAGTAAGGGTCCCAGAACAGATCCCCGAGGCACACCACTGGTCACCGACCTCCATGCAGATTATGACCTGTCTACAACCACTCTTTGTCTTCTGTGGGCAAGCCAATTCCGGATCCACAAAGCAATGACCCCGTGGGTCCCATGCCTCCTTACTTTCTCAATAAGCCCTCCATTGGGTACCCTATCAAATGCCTTGCTGAAATCCATATACACTACTTCTACTGCTCTATCTTCATCAACGTGTTTTGTCACATCCTCAAAAAATTCAATCAGGCTTGTAAGTCATGACCTGCCTTTGACAGAGTCATGCTGACTATTCCTAACCATATTATGCTTCTCCAAATGTTCATAATATTCCTCCCTCTCAGGATCTTCTCCAACAACTTACCAACCACTGAAGTAAGACTCACTGGTCTATAA
The DNA here is from genome assembly GCF_963921235.1 of Mobula hypostoma. Lineage (NCBI taxonomy): Eukaryota > Metazoa > Chordata > Chondrichthyes > Myliobatiformes > Myliobatidae > Mobula > Mobula hypostoma. Next base: position 61,638,368 of record NC_086103.1, on the reverse strand, counting down.
TTTCCTGGGCTATCTCTACTCCCTTTCTTGAATAAGGGAACAACATTTGCAACCGTCCAATCCTCTGGAACCTCGTCTTTCCCCATTCATCATGCAAAGATCATTGCCAGAGGCTCAGCAATCTCCTCCCTCGCCTCCCACAGTAGCCTGGGGTACATCTCGTCTGGTCCCGGAGACTTATCCAACTTGATGTTTTCCTAAAGCTCCAGCACATCCTCTTCCTTAATGTCTATATGCTCAAGCTTTTCAATCCACTGTAAGTCATCCCTACAATCGCCAAGATCCTTTTCCGTAGTGAATACTGAAGCAAAGTATTCATTAAATACCTCTGGAATCTTCTCCGGTTCTATACACACTTTTCCACTGTCATGCTCGATTGGTCTTATTCTCTCACGTCTTGCTCTTCACATACTTGTAGAATGCCTTGGGGTTTTGTAATCCTGCTTGCCAAAGCCGTCTCATGGCCCCTTCTGGCTCTCCTGATTTCATTCTTAAACTCCTTCCTGCTAGCCTTATAATCTTCTAGATCTCTATCATTACCTAGATTTTTGAACCTTTTGTAAGTTTTTCTTTTCTTCTTGACTGGATTTTCAACAGCCTTTGTACACCACAGTTCCTGTACCCTGCCATCCCTTCCCTGTCTCATTGGAATGTCCCTATGCAGAAGGCCACTCAAATATCCCCTGAACATTTGCCACAATGCTAAATCATTCACTTCATTTCAAATCCTCTTACGGAAGCTCAGAAACTGTTTGTCACTGAGTTTCCCTCAGTGTAAAAGCCTCTCCTTTGAAATTCTTCTTTCCCTTTTCCACCTTCCGCTATCTTAAACTATTCTGAATGCCCTAATCCTTCTCCTGGCCAAGACAAGTATCTTCCCTTTCTCCCATGACTCACTCTTCTGTCAGATTCTTCAGCCTTTTACCTTTTCCACCTATCACCTCCCAGCTTCTCACCATTCCCCTCACCTGCCAGCTTGTACACCTTCCCCTCCCCCTCCCCACCTTCTTATTCAGGCTTCTACCCCCTTTCTTTCCATTCCTGACAAAAGGTCTCAACTGTATTCTTCCTGACTTTCTCCAGCATTTTGTGTGCGTTATCTTCTAATATAAATGAGTCTGAAAGTAACTACCTTATACAGAACACTGAAGGAAAAGGCACATTATTCAGAAGCAATCTCACAACTCTAGCAGACTTCAGCAACTTTTGAGAACAATAGAAAAGGAAAACACTTGTTGCATCATGGTAGCTATGGGTATTCAATAATTAGCCTGCAGATAGTTGGTGAACCTTTTATAGGTACTGGCATATAAAAGATGAACAAATTCTAAGTTGTGCTACATAAAGATTGTGTTAGAACATTGAGTTGGTATCAGATCAGCTAATGTTTGACAGATGTACAGTATGTAGAACAGGGAGACTAAGACATCAGATTGGTTGCCATTATAGTGTCAACACATGCTTGTCAAAGCTGTTGGGCATCAGGTGTGCAGTTTGCTCAGCTATGGTGATTATTGGAAATATGACATATTCAGAATGTATTTTGGAATTAATTCAGTTGCCACAGTCACCAAACAAGAGGGATTATAGAACCAACATTTGCACCTTGTTTACAAAAGGAACCTCATTCACACTCATTGCAGTGACAAATATTCTGGAAAATATGTCAAAATGAACACTGCAGTTGATTTCTTTTGGAATTCTCTACACAGATCAATAAGAATTTTATGAAGTCTTCTGTTTTTCAAATATTGTTATTATTGACTTTGAAGGTTAGAAGCAGAGAAAAGTAGGTAATGATTCAACAAATGTCATAGAATCTATTAAACAAATTAAAACAAAACAGTAACAGGATACTTGGTACTGTAAATGAAATATTTCAATTAATTATTGTTATGTGACTGGCTGCAATTAGAATGATTTGGAATAAAAGTTTAAGACTATTACTAACTTTTTCTTTGTTGTTATTCTGAAAGTGTTACATAAGGTAGATGATTTGTAGAGCAGTTAGTGATTGCCAGGTTTGACATTGTGGGCATCACTGAGTCATGGCTAAATGAAGATCATAGTTGGGAGCTTAACATTCAAGGATTCACATTGTTTCAAAAGGGCAGGTAAATAGGCAGAGAGGTGGAGTGGCACTGTTTGTAAAATAAAACACTAAATCAAATCCTTAGAACGGGGGACATAGGACTGGAAGATATAGAATCTTTGTGGGTAGAATTCAGAAACTGCAATGGTAAAGAAACTGCATTGATGATGCGAGTTATACACAGACCTCCAAACGGTAGCTGGGATATGGGACATAAATTACAATGGGAGATAGAAAAGGCATGCAAAAAGGGCAATGTTATGATAGTCATGGGAGATTTCAATATGAAAATAGATTGGTAAAATCAGGTTGATGCTGGACCCTGAGAGAGAATTTGTAGAATATCTTTGAGTTGGCTTTTTTTTTTAAAGCAGCTTGTGGTTGAGACCAACAGGGGAACAACAATTCTGGTTGGATGTTGTGTAATGAACCAGATTTGATTAGAGAGCTTAATGTAACTAAACCCTGAGGAGGCAGTGATCATAATATGATAGAATTCATATTGCGTTTTGAGAGGGAGAGAGAAGATAAAGTTGGAAGTATCAGTATAACAGTGGTGTAAACGGAATTACAGAGGTACGAGAGAGGAACTGGCCAAAGTTGATTGGAAGGGGACACTAGCAAGGATGATGGCAAAACAACAATGACTGGAGTTTCTGGGTGTAGTTCAGACTGTGCAAAGTAGATACATCCCAAAGAAGTTTTCTAAAGGGTGGATGGGACAACTGTGGCTAACAAAGAAAGTCAAAGAGAGCATAAAAGGATAAGAGAGGACACAAAGGAGAGTCATTGTATGTTGTTTACTTAAAGATTCGGAAAGCCTTTGACAAGGTGTTTAACAAGATAAGTGGCCATGGTATACAGGAAAGAATCTCATATGGATAGAAGATTGACTCACTAACAAGAGACAGAGAATGGAAATAAAGGGAACCTATTCTAGTTGGCTTCCCTGGACTAATGGTGTGCCGCAGGGGATAGTATTGCAACTGCTTTTTTTTCCACATTATATGTCAATGATTTAAATGAGAGAATTAATGGAGTTGTGGCCAAATTTCGGATGATACTAAGATAGGTGGATGTGCAGTTAGTGTTGAGGAAATGAAAAGGCTACAGAAGGACTTAGACAGATTGAGAGAATGGGCAAAGAAGTGTCAGATGGATTATAGTGTAAGGAAGTGTATGGTCATGCAGTTTGGTAGAAAGAATAAAAGAGTGGAGTATTTTCTAAATGGGGAGAAAATTCAAAGATCAAAGGTGTAAAAGGGGCTCAGGAGTCCTTGTGCAAGGTTAACTTGCAGGCTGAGTCAGCAGTAAGGAATGCAAATAATAGTATTCACTTTGACAGTACTAGTGTAACATTCTGGTTCCATCAGCTGCATTAGTCCAGGGAACACACACTCTGGCCCCACTAAACCTGGGAGATTGAAGTGCAAGCCCCCCAAATCCCTGTTCGTTTGGATGCTGCGTGATTTGTTACCTAGTTACAAATAAGTACCATGAAACAACAGATAGTACACCACATACAATTAAAAGATTTAGCTTTATAATTCTTAATTTGACTAAAGGGTTAGTAAAGAAAAAGCAAAAAAAGAAAAGAGTCCATTTTAAATGAAACAGTCTAATGTGCACAAGTTGGAACTCATGGTTTTCCTTTCGCTGATCCTCCTTCGATCTCTCCGAGCTTCATCGAATCATGGCCCCACTCCATGCTGACTCTTCCAACCTCTTCTCTCCGGCATCTTCTTTCTTCTCTCCTCTCAAAAGCCCCAAGCCCTCACCAGAGAATCCTCCCCTGAATCCGTTCATCCCGATTGGATTTCTCCTATCTCTTATCTTCAACAGTAACCCAAGCAAGCAGCTTACACAGAGAACCAAAAAGCATAACAGAGAAAAAATATGAACCATGTGAATCAGGGCATTACACTAGAATATAGGAGCAAGAATGTAATGCTAAGGCTTTAAAAAGCATTAGTCAGACCATATTTTAAGTAATTTTGGGCCTCTAAGAAAAGATGTGCTGGCATAGGAGGTGGTTCTGAGGAGGTTCACGAGAATGATTCCAGGAATGAAAGGGTTAACGTATGAGAAACTTTAGAAATCTACCACTTTTCCATACAGTGGATCTTTTCTATATTTCACACAGTTGCAAAACTTGTAGTAGAAGACTTAAAACATGATCATTATTGTGTCAAAAATAATTACAGCTGTCTCCCTAATGAAGCCATTTGTATAAGGCAATATAGTGCTCTGTTCAATCCATATCCCTGCTCTGTTAAAGTGGTGTCTAAACTGAGTAGTAGACTCACTCCAACAGCAGTTTAGAATACAGCAATAATACTAATGGACTCAGCCCAACAACAAAATCCTAGAGTTTTTGGTGAGTAGCATTTGGATTTTGTAGTATTAATTTCAGCTGCTTTATTGGCCACACCTGAAGGTAGTCAAGAGAAGAATGCAGAGTAGATAGTGGCAAATTTATTCTAATTTAAGGTAAACCAGATTTAAGGTTCTATAGACATAGATGTAATTAATGATTAAATATATTGGTAAATTCACAATCCTGGGCTTACTGTGCTGAGCCAAGTTAAGTGAAGTGTGGTATGAGAAGGTAGCCACAATATGACTGCTAAATCTTCAGTCAATATACACTTAGAACACCACATAGTTTTCCATTATATTATTCCTTCTTCATATAAGCACAACAGGTTCTGAATTTCTTCAGGGGTTTGAACACTCTTCTCCTTAAATTTAGTATGAGACTTGTGAAATAACATGCTGAGTCATTAGAAATTTATGGAATATTCCTTGGAGTGTTGCTGGTCTCTGGCTTTATACTCAATAGAACCCTGCAATGGTTCAGGCCCCCTTTCACAGTAACAGCTTTAGGTATTGTGACGGGGTCCTGAATTAACCCTATGAACTGTGCTCGTTTACCCCCATGAACTGTACTTTTGAAAAGAGAGAGAGTTATTTAACACCGACAAGTTGTTTTGAAAAGAGAGCAAGAGAGAGACAAAGACTGCTCACAGGTTGTTTATACTTTCTTCAAGGACATCACTTGCTTGTATTCCTCCACAGACAGAGATGGGCAGAGTTATTTGAGAGACAGTTGGTGCTCAGCACAGGCAGGTGAAATAGAAGGTCAGATGATAGACCAGAGACACGTGTTTTGGACACTGAATGAGCTTTATTGTGCCTGCAGAAAAAATGGGTTTTTTGGAGGATCGATCCGGCGGATCGATCAGTTGCTCTTGCAGTGTAAAGAAAAGACAGTGACCGGTGGGGAGTTGTCCATGTGTCCACCCTTGTCTGCGTGATAGCTCCACCACAGAAAACCGGTCCCCTTTGTTGTGGTCACAGTCGGTGACTTTTAAAGGATTTTGGAGGACAACAAGAAGATTGACGGCGTCAGCTCACCTGAAGACTCAAATCTCTCCCTCTCTCTCTCCCCATTACTACTCAACTCAATACCATGAACTGAATTGAACTGAACTTTATTCATCATCGTAAGACCGTATCTTTTTACCCCTAGACTTGAAGAAGCTTGGTTTTTCATATATATATTTCCACATTTACTGTTATACTTACTTATATATATAAAATCATTGCTAACCTGTTTGATTTATCTACATTTATATTACTGTATTGCATAGTTACTAATAAATATTATTAGGTGATAGCAATACTGGACTCCAAAGTATTTTCCCTCTCTGCTGGTTCTTTATTCCCATCACAGGGTACGTGACAGTATATTCATTTTTAATCCTTCCATCTTTGAAGCAAACCTGCATTTTGTGTGCCACAGTCCCAAGGAGACACATTGGATTGCATTCATAGAGAGAGAGTTTAAAAGAAGTGAGTGGGAGCTGTCAGCACATTTTGCGCACCACAGTCCTGAAAAGACAGCAGATTGCGTGGAGGAAGAGAGAGTTTAAAAGAAGTGAATGGCAGCAGTCTGCACATTTTCGATACCACAGTTCCTCAGAACACATAAATAAGCACTTGGAAAGAACCAATAAAAAGCAGTTAGGGTTAAGCAGAGCAGCCACTGTGTGAGCGGGGCAGTGTTGGAGTGGGGTATTAAGCCTTTGGCTCACTGAGGCTTCAGCTAGGGGAATAAAGGACATAAGTAGAGTTTTATCTTCATTTATCCCTTATTTCTTTCTTCTTGCATGTTTAGAGCAGTGGGGTTGCCAACAGTATACTGTAATGCTCCTGTTGTGGGTTGTTGGAAGGAAGGAAGATCTCCAGTGTCCCTAATGAATACACCTGCAACAAGTGCATCTGGCTGCAGCTTCTGACAGACCATGTTAAGGAGTTGGAACTGGAAGGAGGCTGAGGGGTTGGTTGACAGGACATACAGGGAGGTAGTTACACCCAAGGTGCAGGACATATGTAACTGGGTGACCATCAAGAGGGGGAAAGGGGATAGGCAGCAAGTGCAGAGAACCCCTATGGCTGTTCCCCTCAGCAATGCTTTGGATACTGTTGGCAGAGGGTGAGGGATGGGGGTGATCCAGCAGAGGAAAGCCACAACAATCAGCTTTCTGACACTGAGTCTGGCTCTGTGGCTCAGAAGGGAAGGCTGAGAAGAAGCAAGCTATCGTGACAGGGAATTCGTTGATTAGGAGAACTGAAAGGAAGCTCTGTAGGTGTGAACAAGATTCCTGAATGGTTTATTGGGTGGGTGCCAGGGTCTGGGACATCTCGGATCGAGTCCACAGCATTCTTAAGTGAGAGGGTGAGCAGCTAGAGGACAAGGTCCACATTGGTACCAATGACATGGGTAGAATGGGTGACGAGCTCTTGCAAAGTGAGTTCAGGGCATTAGGTGCTAAGTTAAAGCACAGGACCACTGGTATTGTGACCTCAGGATTGCTACCCCTGACATGTGCTGGTGAGGCCAGAAAGAGGAAGATTATACAGTTTAAAACATGGCTAATGATTTTGTGCAGGAAGGAGCTTGCTTCTTCTCAGACTTTCCTTCCGAGCCACAGAGCCAGACTCAGTGTCGGAAAACTGATTACTGTGGCTTTCTTCTGTTAGGTCACCTCCCCCCCCCACTCCCCCGCCAACAGTATCCAAAACATTGCTTTGATCATTAGGCTCTTCCAGGGAAGGTGGAATATGTACAGAAGGAAAAGTTTGCACCAGAACTGGAGGGGGACTAATATCCTAACAGGATGGTTTGCTAGTACTGCATGGTGGGGGGTGAGGATGGAGCGGTGGGGATGGTGCTTAAACTCAAGCTGCAAGTGGGTAGGAACCGGAGCACCAGAGCAGATAGTGGAGTGGTTCTGGAGAAAGATGTTGTTAAGCCTACATACAAAATCAGGAATTAAAAGGTCGAGCATGGTGGTACTAATGTTCTGAACTGCATATATTTCAATGCAAGGAGTTTTGTAGGGAAGGCAGATGAGCTAAGAGCGTGGATCAGCATATGGAATTATAACATTGTAGCCAGTATTGAGACTTGGTTGCAGGAGGGGCAGGACTGACAGCTTGATGTTCCAGGGTTTCATTGTTTTAGACATGACAGAGCGGGAGGGATTAAAGTAGGATGGGTGGCATTACTAGTCAGGGAAAATGTCACAGCAGTGCTCAGTCAGAACAAACTGGAGAGCTCATCTAGTGAGGCCTTATGGGTAGAAGTGAGGAATAAGAAAGGTATGACCTTGTTAATGGGATTATTTCACAGAGCAGCCAACAGTTCCCGGGATTTAGAGGAGCAAATTTGTAGAGAGATCACAGACCATTGCAAGAAATATAAGGTTTTGAGAGTAGGTGATTTTTTTAGCTTTCTCCATTTTGACTGGGTCTCCCATTCTGAAAAAGAGCTGGATAGGAAAGAGTTTGTCAAATGTGTTCAGGAAAGGTTCCTTAATCAGTACAGAAGTTCCAACTAGGGAGACTGGAATGCTAGACCTCCTATCAGAGAATGAGACAGGACAGATGACAGAAATTTATGTAGGGGAACACTTCACACCTAGTGATCTTAATGCCATTGGTTTCAAGTTAATTATGGAAAAAGATAGGTCTGGTCCTCGGGTTGAGATTCAGAATTGGAGAAAGGCCAATTTTGATTGTATCAGAAAGGATCGGGCAAGTATGGATTGGGATTATTGTTTACTGGCAAAGGTGTACTTCGTAAATGGGAGGCATTCAAAGGTGAAATTTTGAGGCCCTGGTTAAGAAAAAGAAGGAGGTGCATAACAGGTAGAGGCAGACAGGAGCAAACGAGGTACTTGAGGAGTGCAAAAAATGCAAGCGAAGAAGACATGTGGTTTACTCTGGTAGACAAGGTGAAGGAGAATCCTCAGGGCTTCTACATATATATTAAGAGCAAAAGGGTAGCAAGGGTCAAAATTGGTCCTCAGAAAGATCAGAGTGATAATCTATGTGTGGAGCCGAAAGAGATGGCGGAGACCTTAAATTTTTGCATCTGTATTTACTCAGAACGTGGATACAGAGTCTATAGATATGAGGCAATGCAGCAGAAAGATCAAAGTTCAAAGTTGAAAGTGCATTTATCATCAAAGTATATGCAACTCTGAGATTCATCTTCTTACAGGCAGCCACAAAACAAAGAAACCCAATGAACCCATTATAAAAAAGACTGTCAAACATCCAATGAGCTGAATAAAATAAATTATGCAAAAAATAGAGGTAAGCAAATAGCATTCAGAACTGAAGTTCATAAAAGTGAGTCCACGGCTACGAAGTTAAGAAGCCAGCTCTGCAGCCGATCAGGAGCCCTCAAGTAGCAGGCCACTGCCTCTGTTCAGTGGAGAGATGGGTAAACCTAGCAGAGCAGTTAGCTGAACTGGGCCCTTCCTGACCTCTGGCCCCAACATCTGGACCTTGGATCATTTCCCGCTGTTGAAGCTGGGCCCTGCACCATCACCTCAATTTGGCCTGTACCCATTCTTTCCAATTCGACATGGCACTTAAATTGATCAAACCTGAGGTCTTTCCTCGCTCAAGCCCCACCACTTCGACTCTGTATTGCCTAAGCTCACCTCGCCTCAATTCTGCCACATCGAATCACCTCCAAGTCCACTCCAACAATGGCCAAACATTGACTCATTCCCCACTCTTGCGCCTGGGCCTGTCATCCCTGCAACCAATTCAAGAGCCCTCAAGTGACAGGCCACAGCAGATTCAAGCCACCTTGATTCGCCCCATACATGGGCATGCTGTAGCCATCCTGCACCTTCGAGACTTCAGGTCGCACCACAAAACTGCCAGATTGTACAGGCAGTTCAAAAGCTCTGCTCCAAAATGGAAGTTACAGGTTATTGATTGCCATGATCATTTACTAATAAAAGTGTGAAATCTATGCAGGTCATGGGCCTTATACAGATAACAGCAGAGTTGCTGTTTGTTATCTTGAGACAAATTAAGGGGAATAAATCCTTAGGGCTTGACAAGGTTTTCCCTTGGACCCTGTGGGAGCCTAGTACCAAAATTGCAGGGGCCCCTGCAGGGATATTTAATGCATCTTTACCCACGGGTGAAGTGCTGGAAGGTTGAAGGATAGCTAATGTTGTTCTGTTGTTTAAGAAAATCTCTAAGAATAAGTCAGGAAATTATAGGCCAGTGATCTTGATATCAGTAGTGGGAAAGTTATTAGAAGGTATTCTAAGGGATTGGATATATAAGCATTTTTTTTTAGGTTATGAGGACACGCAGTCCTCTTTTATTGTCATTTAGTAATGCATGCATTAAGAAATGATACAATATTCCTCCGGTGTGATATCACAGAAACACAGGACAGACCAAGACTGAAAAACTAACAAAAACCACGTAATTATAACATGTAGTTACAACAGTGCAACAATACCATAACTTGATGAAGAACAGGCCATGGCACAGTATAAAAGTTCAAAGTCTCTCGAAAGTCCCACATCTCACGCAGACAGGAGAAGGAAGAAAACTCTGCTCGACCACAGTCTGACTCTGAGTCGTCCGAAAACTTCGAGCCTCCAATCAGCCCTCCGACACCGAGTGCCAAGCACCATCTCTATCCGAACGCTTCGACCCTCAGTTGCCAGCAGCAGGCAAAGCCGGGGATTTTGGGGCCTTCCCTCCAGAAGATTCTGGATCGCATAGTAACAGCGGCAGTGAACCGGCACTTCAGAAATTTCTCCAGATGTTCCTCTGTGCTTTCACGTCTGTCTCCATCAAATCAGAATTGTCCACGGCCCCTATTTAACAGATATGATATCATGTCACCGGAGAGCTGCGCACGCTGCGTCGCGCTGCCATCTTCTCCTCCAGCCTGCTTCCATTTGGATAGACAGGGACTCATTAAGGATAGTCAACATGGTAGTAAGTTTGAGGAAGTTACCAGGAATGTTCATGAAGTCAAGGCAATGGATGCTGTGTGCATGGACTTTAGTAAAGCATTTGACAAGATCTGCATGGGAGGCTGGTCAATAAGTTTCAGTAGCTTGACATTCAAGATGAGGTAGTAAATTGGATTAAACATTGGTTGTTCAGAAGAAGTCAGGGTGTAGTTATAGATGGTTACCTCCCTGACTGGAGGGCTTTGACTAGTAGAGTGCCCGGGGATCAGTGCTGGGCTTGTTGTTGTTTGTCATCTATTTCAATGATTTGGATAATAATGTAGTGAGGCAGATCAGCAAATATGCAGATGACACCAAAATTGACAGAGATATGGACATACAGGAATTCTATCTAAGCTTGCAGTGGGATCTCGACCAGATGGGGAAATGGGCTGAAAAATGACAGATGGAATTTTATACAGACAAGCGTGAGGTGTTACACTTTGGGAAGACCAACCAGGGTAGTTCAGGTAAGGCACTGCAGAATGCGGTAGAACAGTGGGAACTGTGAATACAGATGGCATCACAAAGAAGTATTGAATATAGGAGTTGGCATATTATGTTGATATTGTAGAAGACCTTGGTGAGCCTAATTTGAAATATCATGTCCAGTCTTGGTCACCTATCTATGGAAAAAATGTAAATACGATTGAAAGAGTACAGAGATAATTTACAAGAATGCTGACGGGACTTGAGGACCTGAGTTACAATGAAAGGTTGAATGGGTTCGAATTTTATTCTCTAAAAAGTAAAAGGTTGAGGGTAATGTTGATAGAGGTATACAAAATTATGAGGGGTATACATAGGTTAAATGCAAGCAGGCTTTTTCCACTGAGGTTGGGTGAGACTACAACTAGAGGGCATGGGTTAAGGGTGCAAAGTGAAATGTTTAAGAAGAACATGAGGGGGAACTTCTTCACTCAGACGGTGGTGAGAGAGTGGGACGAGCTGCCAGCACAAGTGGTGGATGCTGGGATGATTTCAATATTTAGGAGAGATTTAGACAGGTACGTGGATGGTAGGGGTACGGGAGGCTGTGGTTCGGATGCAGGTCGATGGGACTAGGCAGATTAATGGTTTGGCACAGACTAGATGGATCGAATGGTCTTTTTCTGTACTATTCTGTTCCCTGACCCTATGACTCATAATGCATTTCCCATTTCAAACTTAATTTTGCACTATTTTCATTCAAAACCAAGGAATTTTATTACTAATATATTTAATAAGTAATGTAGTTAGAAATAAATTTTAATCATTTTATTTAATATCTTACGGTCTAAGTTTATAGTGTCTCTGAGAAATGTATTAAGAGTCAAGCCTCGTAGAGCTTTTTGACTATGTTCAGCTTTGAACTCCACAGTCTAATATTCAACTGACTGGTCTGTGTTCACTGATATGTTTAACCTCTCGTTTTGGCAATCTGAGATACCACCTTTTCGAAGCAGGCTTCAAGAAGAATGAAGTGACCTGCCTCAATGATTATCATCCAGTAGCACTTACATCCACTGTGATGGAGCATATCAACTCTTGACTGAGGAACGACTTGCGTCCACTTCAATTTGCCTGCCATCATAACAAGTCAACATCAGATGCTATTTCATTGGCTCACCAATCAGCTCTGCAATACCTGGACTTTGAAGATGCAAGCATCAGGATGCTCTTCATTGACTACAGTTCTGCATTCAACACTATCATCCTGGAAAGCTATCAAGAAGCTCCCAGACCTTGGCCTCAATACCTCTTTGTGCAACTGGATCCTTGATATCCTCTCTTAAAAGACCCCAGTCAGTTTGAATTGGCAAAACCACCTTCATCAGTACAGATGCACCACCAATCACATGTGTGATCTGTCCCCTGCTTTACTTGCTATGACTGCGAGCCTAACCACAGCTCCAATGCCATATTTAAGTTGCTTGATGGCACCACTGCTGTAGGCCAAATCAAAGGTGGTGACAAATCAGCATATGGGAGGGAGAATGATAATTTGGCTGAATGGTGCCACAACAACAATCTCTCACTCAATGTCAGCTAAACCAAAGAGCTGAATATTGACTACAAAAGGAGGAATCCAGAGGTCCTTGAGCCAGTGTTCATCAGGGATCAAAGGAGAGGAAAGTCAACAACATTAAATTCCTCAGCAATATCATTTCAGAGGATCAGTCCTGGGTCTAGCACATAACTGCGATTACAAAGAAGGCCCGGAGATAATTTACAAGAATGCGCCGCTACTTTCTTAGAAGTTTGTGCAGTTTTGGCATGTCATCTGAACTTGGACAAACTTCTATGGATGCTCGGTGGAGAGTATACTGACTGATTTGATTACAGCCTGATATGGGAATACCAATGACTTTGAACAGAAAAAAACCCCAGTACATCATAGGTAAAACAGTTAGGATAGTGCTATTACAGCATGGGGAAGTGGAGTTTGGAGTCCAATTCTAGTGTCATATTGAAGGAGTTTGTACATCCTCACAAGGTGTACCTAGTGATGCACCTTTACTGATGAGGGTCATGGAGGAGATGGTGTTGCTAATCTGAACAGACTGGCGTCTGCAAGTGAGGAAATCGAGGATTCAGTTGCACAAAGAGGTATTGAGGCCAAGGTCTGGGAGATACTTGATTAGTTTTGGAGAATGATAGTATTGAATGCAGAACTGTAGTCAATGCATGAGTTTCCTCTGGGTGCTCCGGTTTCCTCCCATAGTCCAAAGATGCATCGGTTGGTAGGTTAGTCGGTCATTGTAAATTGTCCCATGATTAGACAAAAGCTAAATTGGAGAGCTTCAGGCAATGTGGCCCAAAGGTCCAAAAAGACCTATTCCGCACTGTTTCTCTAAATGAAATAGTAATTAAAATAAAATTCCCTCCACTGAGCACATTTTACAAGGAGTGTTGTTTCAGAAAAGCAGCATCTGTCTTCAAGGACCCCTACCATCTAGACCATGCTTCTTCTCACTGATGCCATCAGGAAGGAGCCACAGGAGCCCCAAGTTTCACACCACCAAGTTCAGAACCTCTCAACCAACAGGCTCTAGAACCAGAGGGATAACTTCACTCACTCACCCCAACACTGAACTGATTGCACATCCTATGGACTCACTCTTAAGTGTTCTATAACCCGTGTTCATGATATTTATTGAATATTTTTTTTTGTATTTGCATAGTTTGTTGCCTTTTGCACATTAGTTGTTTGTCCATTTCTGTTGTGTGTGGCTTTTCATTGATTCGATTGTGTTTCTTTATGTTTACTGCAAATGCCTGCAAGGAAATGAATCTCAGGGTAGTATATGGTGACATACATGTTCTTTGATAATAAATTTGCTTCAAACTTTCAAAAAAGTTACCTTGATACAGCATTAAAGACAGCACTAGGATTTCAGCAACGACATGGGGGAGAATTGTCCAGACACAATTTAGGTCAGAATCAGAATCCAGTTTATTATGTGTCGTGAAATTTGCTAACTTCACAACAGCAGTACAACACAATACATGATAATGTAAAAAGAAAAAAAAGTAAATCAGTTACATGAAGTGTACATATATATATATATATATATATATATAAAATAGTAAGATTAAAAATAGTGCAAAACAGAAATAAAATTTTAAAAAGTGAGGTAATGTTTATGGGTTCGACGTCCACTTACGAATCAGATGGCAGAGGGAAAGAATCTCTGAGTGTGATTTTTGAATCGCTGAGTGTGTGCCTTCAGGCTACTGTATCTCCTTTCTGATGGTAACAATGAGAAGAGGGCATGTCCTGGGTGATGGGTATCCTTAACAATGGATGCTGCTTTTCTGAGGCATCGTGCCTTGAAGATGTCTTGGATACTACAGAGGCTGGTATTCAAGATGGAGCTGACCAATTTTACAACTTTCTGTAGTTCCTTTCGATCCTGTGCAATAGCACCAACCCTACCCGCACCCCCATACCAGGCAGTGATGCAGTCCGTCAGAATGCTCTCCACAGTACATCTACAGAAGCTTTTGAGGTAATCGGCTGATGGAAGGTTTAGAAGAACATAAAGGATGATGATTGGCATCAGTAGATGAATAAGAAGTAGAGGTTGTAGATTGACGAAGCAAAAGCGTGGATGCATGGAAGAAATCACCTCCTTCACTATCAGGTGAACCACCGGCAAAAGAAGGAACTGCAGGGCTGAGGAAAATGGTGCAAAAAAGTGTAATAGGATCAATAATCTCAAGGATATAAAAGCACAATTATGATCACCAGAGAGAAAAGTAATTTGCAACTTATACGATCCCCAAAACCAGTCACTTTACAGGAATTCAGTTTATATTGTAATAATCCATAATGTGGAAACCTGATAGTAGGCCAACAGAAAGAGAGTTAGTGTGTACCTGTATAATTTGGCCTCTCAGACCCTTCTCACAACCATTAACCCACATGCCCCCAAACATGCCTGCACACTCAACCATGATCTTCTGATCTCCAGGCTCCTTCACTTACCACAGGATCCTTCCTTCCACGACTTCAGTCTCTGGACAGCTAAGTCTTCCTCCAAAGTATCCATTTGATTCATCTTGAGATACAGATGGACCTGTGACTCAAGATAGCACCAATAAGTGGTGATTCGTTACATACAGCTCTGAAGGAAATCATTAAATATTCCCATTTAGGACTACAATAGCTCAAATCCACAGTCACAGCCATGGGTACTTCAGTAAGCAATATTGCTTTAAAACAATTAAAAAATGTATAGAACCCAGCAGACCCCAGACTGCAGGCTGAAGTCGTGAATGGAGTTCTCCTTTAAAAGAAAGGAAAAGAGGAAAGCTTGCTGCCCTGCATGTATAATTGAAACACAAAGCATTTGGACACTCTTAGAAAGTTTTCTATTGTCATACTCGTAGCAGTGTACATTCCACCTCAGGCCACTGTCGGGCAGGCTCTGGAGGAGCTGAGCAGTCATGAAACAGCGCAGCCTGATGTCTTCCCTATCGTTGCAGGGAATTTCAACCAGGTCAGATTGAAGTCTCTGACCAACTACCTCCAACATGTCACCTGTGGACACAGGGGAACCAACACACTTGGCCACTGTCACACCACCATCAAGAACTCTTATCATGCCTTCTCACACCTGCACTTTGGAAAGTCTGACCACCTGGCTGTACTTCTACACTCAGCATATAGGCGGAGTCTAAAGACCGCAGCACCAGTAGTGAGGAACAAAGAGGGTGAAGGAGTGCTTGCAGGACTGCCTTGAGTTGGCGGACTGGACAATATTCAGGCAGTCATCTTGGAATCTGAATGAATATGTCACATTTGTCACCACCTTTATCAAAATTTGTGTGGATAACTGTGTGCCTTCACAGACATACAGGACATACCTAAACCGAAAGACATGCAGGAACGAGGAGATTCAAGGTCTGCTGAGGGCTAGGTCTGTGGCATTCAAGACCAGTGATCCAGAACGATACAAGAAGTCCAGGTACAAGCTACCGATGGGTACTTCAAGAGTGAGGAAACAATTCTGATTGAATTAGAGATGGAATCAGGTGCATGTCAACTCTGGAAGAGTTTGCAGGGTTTGCTTGCTACAGGACAAAATCTAACGTCATGAGCATCAATGATGCTTCACTCCAGATGAGCTCAACATCTTTATGCATGCTTTGAAAGGGAAAATAAAACTACATCTGTGGGCATCCTTGCATCATCTTGTGAACCTGTGACTCTCTGTCTTGGAGACTGACATGAGAACGCCTTTCAAGATGGTGAACCTTCACAAGGCACCAAGCCTAGACAGGGCGCTGAAAACCTGTGCTGAAAAATAGAAAGGAGTGTTCATGGACACCTTCAATCTCTTACTGCTGCATTGTGGGTTCCCACCTGCTTCAAAAGTTCAACAATCATACCAGTGCCCAAAAGCAGGGTGAGTTGTTTATAGATTACAACTCAACATTCAACACAATCCTACTAAAACCTTGGCCTCTGTACCTCCCTCTGCAACTGGATCCTTGATTTCCTCATTGGGAGACTACAGTCAGTATGGATCAGAAATAACATTAACTCCTCGCTGACAAGCAACACTGGTGCCCTTCAAGGATGTGTGCTTAGCCCACTGCTCTACTGTCTCTGCACCCATAAACACGTGGCTAGCACAGCTCAAATTAAATCTATGAATTTGTCAATGACAAGCTATTGTTGCCGGAATTTCAGATGGTAACAAGGAAGTGACAGGAGTGAGATACATCAGCTGGTTGAGTGGCGTTGCAGCAGCAATCTTGCACTCAACATCAGTAAGACCAAGGAATTGATTCTGCCTGAAGGAAGGGGAAGTCAAGGGAACACACACCAGTCTTCATCAATGGACAAGAAGTGGAAAGGGTGAGAAGATTCAAGTTTCTTGGTGTCAACATCTCTGAATATCTCTCCTGGGCCCAAAATTACAAAGAAGACACAACAGTGGCTATATTTCATTAAGGGTTTGGGGAGACTTGGCATGTCACTAAAGCCTCCAGCAAATTTCTACAGAGGTACCATGGAGAGTATTCTAGCTGGTTGTATCAGCATCTGGTATGGATGGGCCATTGCACAGGATCAGAACAAGCTGCAGAAAGTTGCAAACTCAGCCGTTTCCATTATGGGCACTAGCCTCCCCAGCATTGAGGCATATTCAAAAGATGATGTCTCATATAGGCTCGTCACCCAGGACATGCCCTCTTATTGCCACAATCAAGAAGGAGGTACTGAAGATTATTGACATACACTCAATATTTTAGGAACAGCCTCTTCCCTCCTCCATCAGATTACTGAATGACAATGAACCTTGTACACTATATCACTATATTTTTCTCTTTTTTTATTTTCTTTGTGCACTACTTATTTAATTTAATTATATAGATATTTATGTATTTTATGTACTGCAATTTGTATTTATATATTACTTATTGCTCTGTGCCACTGCTGCAAAATAACAAATTTCACAATGCATGCCAGTGATTAAACCTAATTATGATTCAATATTCTGATTTCCTTCACTCTTGGCCAGTCCTCACACTATCCCATGCCTCATTCTCCAAATATACCTTATCAGGGGCAGAACTCCCAAAACCTCCAATATCCAAGACCCCAAACAAGCCCTCAGATCTTCCCTAGCTTTATAGACTCACCATAATGTATTCTTTTAGACTCATAAACTTTTTGAATTATACAGCATGGAAAATGGCCTTTCAGCCCAAACTCAGTCATGTTGACCAAAATGTTTTATATGCTAATCCCACATACCACATTTTGGTTCATAACCCTCTGGAACTTTTCAATCCAAAAGTCTTTCAAGCACTGAAATTATACCTCTACCACTTCCTCCGTGCAACATAGAAAAAATTTGTGCTATAGTCGATTAGCACCATCCAAAGCCTTATACACAAAGTCCTTCTGAACTTGACTGAGGCAGACCATGGCCAAAACAATGATTGGTGTAGAGGCAAAAATAGATCCAAAATCAAAACAAAACAATTGATGTTCCCACAGCTCCAATGATTGCTCTAAAGAGTTCCTTATTTTGATTCTTTATTAGCAATTAGCAAGGATACAATTGAGTATTATTGAGCGTTATCTGAGTGGTCAACAAAGATATGAGCTCCGTGGTTGCAAGCTACAAACTGCCACGAAATAAGCGTGAATATGTAACTTATCCCCTTCGCTTTTCCCATGCCCCTCTAATATGATTAGTTACCAAAATATACATAATAAATGCACAGCACAGATACATGGCTCCTACACTCCAGCCCCCCAATTATTATACTATGATAATTACAGCTACATGCTACTAAGGTACAGGAGACATTAAATCTCAACATTTACACAAATGTTCTTTTTGGTAAGCAGTCTATCCTAGATTATGCTGATCTCCTGCCAAACAAGGTTGTCGCTCTTGACTGCATTCAGGAAAATCTGTTTTGAACAGCTGCTGCCAAAGCTCATCCAAGTGCAAAACTGGAGTTCCATTAACTCTTGGCTCTGGCTCTGGCCGAGTATGCTCTCTTCCATCATCGTGGCCGCCTTTCAATAGTTAATTCACAGTCGAACCTAGCAATGTTCTGATTGCATAAGGTCCATCATTAACACTGCAAATCACTTGCAAAGGCTCAAAAACTTTAGGCATATTCATTCCTATCAACAGCTCAATTTGTGAATCAATTTTGTACATAGCTCCTACAAGTGGTTTGCCATATAGAACCTTCCTGCACACTTCTAATTGCACTGATGAACTTCTATGTCAAGAATTTCCTATTCTCTAAGCCGATTCCCAGAATTGCATACTAGTCAACCGCGGGGGTTCCCAACCTAAGGTCCAGGGACCTATCAGTTAATTATAAGGATCTATGGCAAAAAAAAAGGTTGGGGACCCCTGACTGAAGCAATACGTTTTTTTTTAAATTCATAATAAACACAAGTTTGGAATTATACTGCAAGCCATACAACATCTGTGAAGAGAGAAAAAGAGTTAATGTTCAGGCTAATGACCCTTCATCGGAATATTAGTTCAGATTTATATCATCATCAGTATTTCAAAATATTTTTCAATAATCATTTTGATCAGATTTACCTAAAATGAACAATAATAATGTGAAATATGATTTTTCCCCAAGAAATAATGAAATCAGATTAATTTTGTATCTGTATATCAATGTAACAGGACCACGGAGGATGACATCTCTCTGGCCCTACATTCATCTTTAGAACATCTGAATAGTTTTCTTTCGTATGTCATTCACATTTCTAATTGAAGTGTGGCCCAGTCTGTCTGTTCGGGAGCAGAGTTTGGATTAATCTCATGTGGCATTTCATCCACAGCCATTCCATGGGTGGCCCTCAGTTGGCATCGCCTGATGGAGTTCTTGAAACATGCAAGCCTCCACACGATGTCAACATGTTGATCCAAGTTGTGGAGGAGCTGAATAGTAAAGATTCCCAAGTTAGACAATTGTTAATGGACTACATCTCTGCCTTCAGTATTATAATTCCAAGCAAGATCATCTCCAAACTCCTAGAGCTGGGACTCAACACCTCCATTTGCAAATTGATTCTTGACTTTATGACCAACAGACCACAATCAGTAAAGATAGGCAGCAACACCTCCATCTTGATTATCTTCAGCATAGTGCCCCACAAAACTATGTCCTCACCTGCCTACAGAATCCTTATACAGTCATCAACAACCTATCCTGGTCCAACCATGTAGATGTCCTGGCCAAGAAAGCTCACTAATGCCTCTACTTCCTCAAGAGAGTAATGACATTTGACATGTCCTCTTTGATGCTCACCAATTGGTATTAATATATCATGGAAAGCATCCTATCCAGATGCATCACAGTTTGATATGGCCACTGCTCTGCCATACCACAAGCAAATGCATATGTTGTGGAAACAGCTCAACACATTACAGAAACAAGCCTCTTCACTGCCTCGATAAAGCATCCAATGTAATCAAAGACCCCATCCATATATCACTAGGTTAAAAGACAGCTTCCATCCTACACTTATAAGATAGATAAATTGTTCCTTAGTGCAATGAGATGGACTCTCAACCTCACAATTTACCTCATTATGGCCTCGCACCTTATAACCATATAAACATATAACAATTACAGCACGGACACAGCCCATCTCAGCCCTTCTAGTCTTTGCTGAATTCTTACTCTCACCTAGTCCCACCGACCTCCACTCAGCCCATAACCCTCCATTCCAATTCCTGTCCATATAGCTGTCCAATTTAACTTTAAACGACAACATTGAACCTACCTCAACCACTTCTGCTGGAAGCTCATTCCACACAGCTACCACTCTCTGAGTAAAGAAGTTCCCCCTCATGTTAAACCTAAACTTTTGCCCTCTAACTTTCAACTCATGTCCTCTTGTTTGAATCTCCCCCACTCTTAATGGAAAAAGCCTATCCACGTCAACTCTATCTATCCCCCTCATAATTTTAAATACCTCTATCAAGTCCCCCCTCAACCTTCTACGTTCCAAAGAATAAAGACCCAACTTGTTCAACCTTTCTCTGTAACTTAGGTGATGAAACCCAGGTAACATTCTAGTAAATCTTCTCTGTACTCTCTCTATTTTGTTGACATCTTTCCTATAATTCGGTGACCAAAACTGTACACAATACTCCAAATTTGGCCTCACTAATGCCTTGTACAATTTCAACATTACGTCCCAACTCTGATACTCAATGCTCTGATTTATAAAGGCCAGCAAACCAAAAGCTTTCTTCATCACCCTATCCACATGAGATTCCGCCTTCAGGGAACTATGCACCATTATTCCTAGATCCCTCTGTTCTACTGCATTTCTCAATGCCCTACCACTTACCATGTATGTCCTATTTTGATTAGTCCTACCAAAATGTAGCACCTCACATTTATCAGCATTAACGTCCATCTGCCAACTTTCAGCCCACTCTTCTAACCTTATTGTCTGCCTGAACTGCATTTTGTCTGTAACTGCAACACTTTATTCTGTTTTCTATTTTTGTTTTTCATGTGCTTTCTCTATGCACATTCAAGTTTTTTATTTGTACCACTATACATTTGACAATAATAAACCAATTTACTAATCTGCCAATGTGCTTTTCGATGATTCAGATAACCTTTATCTGAAAAGAAATGGCATAAATGAGACGTAACATCATGTTACATGCTGAATTGAACCCAGAATAATAAATCAGATGCATCTGTGCATAATAACATAATGAAGTTACAGGCATGAATGGATCTGTAAAAAATTATAAATAATAAATTTTCAGTGTTGAAGTCTCAGATATTAAAGTTAGGAAAATAACTGAGGACTGGTTGGTTTTGCATAGTCAACAAAGCACCAATAGCTTGCATTCATATAGCCTCTTTAAAATAATAATACATTCTAAGGTGCTTAACAGATGCATTAATATACAAAATATGATGGTCAGTGTGATAGGTTGAAAGGAGATTCTTAAAGGAGGTAAGAGATGTTGAGATATGACAATGTTTTGAATGGAATTTGAGATCTAATAGAATATATGTGTACCTTTTTTTCTCCCTTACATTTAATGTGTATGTAAATACTGGATTATAAGTATTATAGCATAACATGGATCATCCATACATTGCACTGAATTTTGGAAAAGGCTGAAAGGATAACACTGAAATTTCATGAGATCATTTTCTCAGAAATTATGGGAACTTAACAGATCAGTGTGTCATAAAATTACCCTCAACAGGCAAGATGTCGATGAGCGAAACAAATCACTCATCATCATGAAGCTTAGATGAATGTGGTCGTGACCACTAGTTTGAATAAATTCCACTGGAAAGTTACAAAGGTAAGAGTGTTCATTTGGCCTGCCCTACCTTCATCAAAATTGACCATTTATCATTCGGATGCAGCTATAAAAATTGATAGGCACTTTGGAAGATTATTTGTCTCAGATAATTTAAATGTATTAGGTTCTTGTTTGGTCTCCTGTAGGTTGGTAAATAACCCATATATTGGGTCAGACTTGGCCCAAAATGTTGATTGTTCATTTCTCTCCTTAAATGCTCTATGACTTGCTGAGTTCCTCCAGCATTTTCTGAGTTTGCTTTAGATTCCCAGCATCTGCAGCATCTCTTGTGAGACTGTCAGATCTCAGTTCATTTCAGGCAGTAAAGAAAACTCAGTTCAAAAACAAGTGAGCCCAGTCAGAGTCAATTGATGCTGAACTTGACAAGAACAAATAGAGCCATTTTATACTGAAGTTGTAAGGCTATTAAAAGTTGAGTACTCAAGATGTAAAATTTGTAAAAATATATCGTCAGAGTATGTAATTTCGTGCTTCCATGAACAGTGTAAGATTTTTTTTTAGTGATGAGCATTTTGTCAACTACTTAAGTCAATGCATGAAAATAAGACGGCTGCAAGTTTACAGAAACAAGACCGTTGTGTACTTTCAAAGACAAACTAAGTAGTTAGAACACTTCTATCTTCTTAAAGACCAGGGGCCATGCTGGATTTCATAGAGGCCACAAGTAGAGAGCAAGAAACTGGGGGCCACAAAGGTTTCCCAATGGGCCATGATAAGTTTACTGTTTCAATGAAATATTACAAAAAAGTATACTTTTAAAAAATGAATATATGTAATTTACTTGGAAACCTGAATGAAATAAATGGGAAAATATGCTAGATGATGCAGATGAGGTAGCAAAACAGCTTAGCCTTTGTGTTTGTGGAGTGGCTGTGGGGGTCTGATGTGGCACATCAGTCATTATCTCTGCTCCTGCTTGGCCTTGCACTAATCACCATTCACACCCTGCAGGGCAGCCCACAGAGCCCCACTCCTCATGAACACCCAAATCACAAACTGCAGATTGGGTGGGCTGTCTGCAGCAAGGCCGATCAGCAAGTATGCAGCAGGAGGCCGGTTCTGTTTGCATTCCATTGACCCATGCATGTTATAATGCTTCTAAAACGTGACATAAACGTGGCAGTTACTGCAGTGCAGGCATTTCCAAAAACCAGATAAACTGCAGAGAGGCGAGAACATGTGAGCTTTACCACGGCATCACTATCTACCACTACAACGTCCATTAAATCCTGATACTTATCATATTTTGAAAGAAAGTCTTATACCTATAACCTGTTAAAATGGGTGGCGGGCTGGAGATATGTCTTTACCAAAGGAGGTGTAAAGCGCTCCCTCCCTCCACTAGCCTGCAGCTCACCCTTGAGCAAGGTGTAGCACCTGCTTAGCCCCCACCCCCCGATCAAGGTCATATGAAGCCACTGGAGCAGGTGGTGGATTGTCTTATGAGTAAATGCTGCATATCAGAAGTCTTGCTTATGCGACCACTGATGCCAGATGGACAATCTCTGAAGAGTATTGATAACGGCTGGGGTCACCTGTCTTGCCCAGAAGGAAATAGCAAACCACTTCTGTTGAAATTTTACTAAGAACAATCATGGTCATGAGACCTAATCACCTACGTTATATGATATGGCATGTAATGATGATGATGAACCTGTTAAAACATACTGTAAATATTGACTGTATTGATTGTATATTAGAATAATTAGTACAGTTGATCAAAAAAACTCCGGCAACCAACAGAGGTTATGGAGGATGGGGGTCATAGTGGTACAGTAAATGAAAGCCACAAGTGGGCCACAAGAAGAAAAAGATTGAGAACCACAGCCTTAGGGTATCTCTGCAACAGCAGAACACCAAGTACTCTGATTTGTATTGCTGCCAGGAATGGTTGGTACTAGGAAATGAGAAAAGAATGATTACATTCTCATCATATATTTTTAATAATGCTATGATCTGCTAAATCATCTTCCTTGTTTTATAATTCTAATAGTTACAAAGATTTTGATTAATTTAAATTAACTACAATATTTTATCTAATGGATATTTTAATTCCTTAACAACAGTTTTGATAATATCCTTTATTTGTACTTTAATTTCCTAAATTTATTCCAGACTGAGGATACAAATTGAGCAAATGTGTTCTTAAGTGGATAAACCTATTGATTTTGGGCATAAATACTAATTCATAGCTCTGTGATATATTGAAGAAATAAGAATGTGCCATTATTTTCATATTTATGACATAAAAGCAGGATACTCAGTCCACCTGTGCCAGTTCTCACAGCAATAATATTCTCCCACCAATTTTCCTGTTGTGCATTATCTCACACATGTCCACCAATAATTCCCAATTCTCCTCACATTCATCCACAGAAGAGGTAACATACAATAACCGATAACCTGCCAGTGTGTCTTTGAGATGTGGTTACCAGAGTGGTGCAGCTAGTGGAGCTGTTATCTCAAAGCTGCAGCAAGCAAGGCTCAACCTGACCTCCAGTGCTTCCTGTAAGGAGTTTACGTGTTCTTCCTGTGATCACATGGGTCAGCACTCCTGTGCCATCCATTACATTTAACATGCTCAGACTGAAATTTGGATATTTCCAGTTGTTGGCAATTTCTAAAATACCTCAAAGTTAAAGAACAGAAGATTTCTGGGACACTTTGTTGAAGCTTTAGGAATATCTTTAATAATATTTAGTTAGGAAATCAAGGAATTCACTGAAGGTGCTGTTATTTCTATTGGATGTATTATTGCACTATTGAACATGTAGGAACACCAAGGCAAAGGAGATGGGCAGCTGCCAGTGCATCTCTTCTTCAGAACAGAGAGAGGAAGAGGTGGCAGGTATATATGGAAGCAGCTCTAGAGGACCGAGAAACAGGAAGGATACGACACTTCACCCTGTCAGTAGAGAAGACCTATCTTCTCTGGTTCTCCTTCTCCATAAGACATAGAAGCAGAATTAGGCCACTCAGCCCATCAAGTTTTTCCACCTTTCCATCATTGCTGACCTATTATCCCTCTCAACCCCATCTCTTGCCTTCTCCCCATAACCTCTGATACCCTGAATAATCAAGAACCTATCAACATCCAGCTTTAATGCATCCAGTGACTTGACCTGCACAGTTATTTGTGGCAATGACTTCCACCTTCTTACTATAAGAAAATTTTCCTCATCTCTGTTTTAAATAGACAACCTGTAATTCTGAGACTGGGCCCTCTGGTCCTAGACTCTTGCACAATAGGAAACATTCACTCCACATCCACCTTATCCAGGCATTTCAATATTCAATAGGTTACAATGAGATCCTCCCTCATTCTTCTAAACACCCGCAAGTACAGGCCCAGAACGATCAAACCTCCTTCATTTGTTACCTATTTCATTCCTCAGATCATTCTCATGAATCTCCTCCAGAGCCTCTCCAATGCCAGCATATCTTTTCTCAGATAAGTGACCCTAAACTGCTCACACTGCTCCAGGTGTGGTCTGACCAAAGCCTTATTAAGCTTCAGCATTACATCTTTGCTTTTGCATTCTAGTCCTCTCAAAATGAATGCTAACATTGCATTTGCATTCATCACCACAGACTCAACCTGTAAGTTAACCTTTAAGGAATCCTGCACAAGAAGTCCCTTTGTACCTCTGAATTTTGTATTTTCTCCCCACTTGGAAAATAGTTCTTTCCTTTATTCCTTCTGCCAAAGTGCATGACCATGCACTTCACTACATTATATTCCATCTGCCACTTCTTTGTCCATTCTCCGAATCTGTCTAAGCCATTCACAGACACCCAGTTTCCTCAACACTACCTGTCTTCCACATATCTTAGTATCCTCTACTGGGCCACAAGGCCATCAATTTATTCATCCAAATAATTCACATACAACATTAAAAAAGCAGTCCCAACACCAACCCCTGCAACACACCACTAGTCACTGACAGCCAACCAGAAAAAGCCTCTTTTATTCCCACTCTTTGCCTCTTGCCAGTCAGCCAATCTTCTATCAATGATAGTACTTTCCTGTAATACCATGGGCTCTTATCTTGTTAAGCAACTCATGTGCTGCACCTTGTCTACAGCCTTCTGAAAATCCAAAGAAGCAACATCTACTGACTTTCCTTTGTCTATCCTGACTATTATTTCTTCAAAGAATTCCACCAGATTTGTCAGGCAAAATTTGCCCAGTGGGAAAGCATGCTGATTTTGACCTATTTTGTCATGTGCCTCCAAGTACCCTGAAACCTCATCCTTAATAATAGACTCCAACATCTTCCCAACCACTGTAGTCAGGCTAACCAGCTCTAATTTCCTTTCTTCTGCCTCCCTCCTTTCCTAAAGCGTGGAGTAACATTTGCAATATTTCAGTCCCTAGGAACCATTCCAGAACCTAGTGTTTTTTGAAAGATCATGACTAATGCCTCCACAATATCTTCAGTTACCTCCTTCAGATGTGGTCCATCTGGTCCATGTGTCTTATCTACCTTCAGGCTTTTCAGTTTCCCAAGCACCTTCTCCTTAGTAATAACAATGACCTTCACTTCTGCCCCCTGAATCTCTCACATTTCTGCATTCTGCTTGTGTCTTCCACAGTGAAGACTGACACGAAGTATTTATTAAGTTCTTCCACCATTTCTTTGTCCTCCATTACTACCTCTCCAGATCATTTTCCATTAGTCCAATACCCACTCTTATCTCGCTTTTACTCTTTATATATAATCTAAAAAAAACTTTTCGTATCCACTTCCTTTCATAATTCATCTTTTAGGATTGTTAGTTGCTCTCTGTTGGGTTTTAAAAGCTTCCCAATTTTCTAACTTCCCACTAATTTTTCCTATGTTATATACCCTCATTTTTCTTTTTATGTTGTCTTTGCCTTTCCTTGACAGCAATGGTTGCCTCATCCTGCCTTAGAATACTTCATCATCTTTGGGAAATTCCCCCATAAATACCAGAAATGCTATTCTACCGTAATTCCTGCTAGTGTCCCTTTCCAATCAATTTAGGCCAGCTCCTCTTTCATGCCCCTGTAATTCCCTTTTCTCCTCTGTAAGTACTGATAAATTTTATTTTATCTTCTCCTTCTCAAACTGTAGGCTGTACTCTATCATATTATGATCACTGTCTCCTAAGGGTACCTTTACCTTGGGCATCCAAATCAAATCTGGATCTTTACGTAAGAGCCAATCGTGAATTGCTGAGTGGGCAAAACACAAGCTGTTCTAAAAAGCCACCTCATACTGATTTGAAAAACTCCCTCTCTTGGGATCAAGCATCAACTGGATTTTCCCAATCTACCCGAGTATTGAAATCCCTCAAGATTATTGCAACGTTGTCCTTATTACATGCCCTTTCTATCTCCTGTTGACCACATCCTGGTTACTGTTCGGAGCACTGAGTATAACTCCAATCTCCCTTGCATTTTTAAAATATTAAATGCTAAGCTCCCAGCTATGATCTTCTTTCAGCTATGACTCAAAGATGCCACATCATCATACCTGCCAGTCTCTAGCTACGCTCCAAGGTCATCTCTCTTTTTCTGTATACTGCATGTATTCAAATACAACACCTTTAGTCCTGTATTGATTTCCCTTTTTGATTTTGGCTCCCTGTTACACTTGCTCATCAAGCTGACTGCAACCTTAAACCCTCCCCAACAGCTCAACCGATATCTGCTCTAAAGGATGATAGTCCCTCTCAGGTGCAGGTGTAACCCATCCTTTTTGTACAGCTCACACCTTCCCCAGAAGATATCCTAATAATCCAGGATCACTGCACCAATTCCTCAGTCACACATTTATCTTCCAAATCATCGTATTTTTATCCTCACTGGCATGTGGCACAGGAAGCAATCCAGAGATTATTACCCCAGAGGTCCTGCTTTTCAACTTACTGCCTAACTCCCTATATTCTCTTTTCAGGACTTCTGCCCTCTTCCTACCTATGTTTTGGTACCAATTTGTACCATGACTTACTCTTCACCCTTCACCCTTCACTCTTCCCCTTTAGAATGCCATGAACCCAATCTGAGACATCCCTGACCCTGGCATCTGGGAGGCAACATACGTTCTGACTGTCTCTTTCACATCCTCAGAATCTGCTTTCTGCTCCTCTAATCATGGAATCACCTATTGCTGCTGCAGTCCTCTTCTCCTCACTTCCCTTCTCAGCCATAGACAACGTGAGAGACCAGCTCACTGCAGCTTCCCCCAGTAGTTTATTCTCCTAAACGGTATCCAAAGCAGTATATTTATTATTGAGTAGAATGGCCACAGTGATACTCTGCACTGGCTGCCTGTTCCTTTTCCCTTTCCTGATAATCACCATTGTACCAGCCTCTGGCAACTTAGGGGAGACTTCCTTCCTGTAGCATTTATCTATCACCTCCTTATTTTCCTGTATGAGCCAAAGGTCATCCAGCTGCGGATCCAGTTCCTTAATGTGGTCAAGTAGCCCGATACACTTTGTGCAGGTATAGTTATCAGGGAAATTGGAGGTCTCCCAAATTTCCCACATTTCACACAGGACCATACCACTACCTCCAGATCCATCCTTAATGCACTGTCTATGTACTAACAAAAAAAATAGTTTTTACTTACCTAGAACCTCTGCCTGTGCCTGTTCTCACCCAAGCCTGTTGAGCCAAAGCTGTAGCACTCTAACACTGCCCACTCATACAATGGCCACTCCACTTATACCTCCTTTCTTTTTATTGGTCACATACTGATTTCAGTCTGCTGAAAGGAAGCTGGAAGATCCTAAGCTCTTTTTTAAATCTCATGTTGCATCACCAATGAATGATCTCTTGTGCTGATTTCAGCCCATTGAAAGAAAGACCTTCATATCTGTATCCATTTCCCCTTATCTGACTCTGTCATCTTGAAACTTTTGAAGATGTATCTGTGGAAGTGCTGTTGAAGCCAGTAAACAGTAAATGGTGTTCACAAAGGTTAGTTCTAACAACTGTTCAGATATATGTTTTAGCATATATATATGTGGCGACCCACTTTCTGGCACCCACGAACCGGCTCACAATAGCGTGCACAGGCAGAGGGCCGGCCCCAAAAAGGGCGCCAGGCCATCTTCACCAGCAGGGGGAAAATCCCACGCACAGACAGGGTCTGGGAATATGCATTCCCCACAGCAATCCTGCCCCAGGGAGGGCGGGAACGGGAAGGCTTTAAAGCAGGCCGCGAAGTTTGAATAAATCTCTTTATCGCAACTCCAACTCACCGACTCCGTGTGGTTATTCCAGAGCTGTGTGTAGCGCACAGCTACATTTGGTGACCCCGACGGCCCAAACGATATTTGGGCCAGAGATGACCGACGCCGCATCTGTTCACGCAGTTTCGTTACAACTGCCAGGCTTTTGGCCGCTGAGACCCCGTCTGTGGTTGGAACAGGCAGAAGCACAATTCCACATTTGGCAGATAACCGCGGAGTCCACTCGCTACTACTACGTGCTGAGCTCCCTCGACCAAGAGACAGCTGCACAAGTTGAGGAGTTTATACAGTCGCCCCCAGAGAACGGCAAATACACAGCATTCAAAGCCCTGCTCATAAGGACTTTTGGACTCTCACGGCACGAACGAGCTGCCCGCTTAATGCACCTGGATGGTTTGGGAGACAGGCCGCCGTCAGCATTAATGAACGAAATGCTGGCCCTGGCTGAAGGACACAAACCCTGCCTCATGTTTGAGCAGGCGTTCCTAGAGCAACTGCCCGAGGACATACGCCTGCTGCTGTCCGACACAGATTTCAGTAACCCCCGGGAGGTGGCGGCCCGAGCAGATGTGTTGTGGAATGCCAAGAAGGAGAGAGGGGCATCCGTCGCATAGATCACCAAGCCGCGTGCCCAACGGCAGACCAGACCAGGCCCGGCAGCAGAGCCTACAAAACCCGGCGACGGGAGTGAGGAGCCCAACGAACAATGGTGCTTCTACCACCAGCGGTGGGGCACAGAGGCCCGCCGCTGCAGACCACCCTGCAAATTCCCAGGAAACGCCAAGGCCCAGCCGCCACTGATGGCTACGGCGGCTGGCCATCAGGACAGCCTCCTGTACGTCTGGGACAAGCAGTCGGGACGCCGCTTTTTGGTCGACACCGGAGCAGAGATCAGCGTTTTACCTCCAACAAGTTACGACACCCGCAACAGAAAACCGGGACCCACGCTGAGGGCCGCTAATGGCAGCACAATACGAACCTACGGCACCCGCACGGTGTGGCTACAGTTCAGCTCCAGCTGGTTCACGTGGGACTTCACACTGGCCGCCGTGGCCCAACCACTCCTGAGGGCGGATTTTCTGCGAGCCCACAGCCTGCTGGTCGACCTGCAAGGGAAGCGACTAGTCCACGCCAAGACTTTTCAAACGTTCTCCCTGGGTGACGCTAAGTTGCCAGCCCCACACCTGGACTCCATCACACTGTCCGACGACGAGTTCACCAGGGTCCTGGCGGATTTCCCATCAGTACTGACACCGCAGTTCACGGCAGCCATGCCCAGACACGGAGTACAGCACCACATCCCGACCCAGGGACCACCCCTCCACGCCCGTGCTCCAAGGCTTCCCCCGGACAAGCTCCGACTGACGAAGGAGGAGTTCAAGAAGATGGAGGAATTGGGGATCATACGACGGTCCGACAGTCCATGGGCCTCCCCCCTGCACATGGTGCCCAAGGCAACGGGAGGCTGGAGACCATGCGGTGACTACCGCAGACTGAACGAGGCTACAATGCCAGACCGCTACCCTGTGCCGCACATTCAAGACTTCGCAGCAAACCTACACGGCGCAAGGATCTTTTCCAAGGTAGACCTCGTCCGGGATACCATCAAATCCCGGTACATCCGGATGACATCCCCAAAACAGCACATCACCCCGTTCGGACTTTTCGAATTCCTCCGAATGCCGTTTGGTCTAAAGAATGCAGCACAGGCTTTCCAGCGACTAATGGACATGGTGGGACGCGACCTGGACTTTGCATTCATCTATTTGGATGATATCCTCACAGCCAGCAGTAGTCGTCAAGAGCATCTGTCCCACCTCCTCCAGCTCTACTCCCACCTGAGCGAATTCGGCCTTACAATCAACCCAGCCAAATGCCAGTTTGGACTCGATACCATCGACTTCCTGGGCCACAGGATTACTAAAGATGGGGCATTCCACAACACATCTGCTCGGGCCGCCACCTCCCGGGGGTCGCTGAAATCTGTCCGCAACTTCCCCCGACCCAACACAATCAAAGGCCTGCAGGAATTCGTGGGTATGGTGAATTTCTACCACCGTTTCCTCCCCTCAGCAGCCCAAACCATGCACCCCCTCTTCACTCTAATGTCGGGTAAAGGCAAGGACATTACCTGGGACAAAGAGGCCGCAACCGCTTTCGTTAAAACAAAAGAAACCTTGGCAAACGCCGCGATGCTAGTGCACCCCAGAACGGACGTTCCTACTGCCCTCACGGTGGATGCATCCAACACAGCAGTCGGTGGAGTGCTGGAACAACTCATCGAGGGTCACTGGCAACCCCTGGCGTTCTTCAGCAAACACCTACGACCACCTGAACTCAAATACAGTGCTTTCGACCGGGAGCAATTGGCACTATACCTGGCAATCCGGCATTTCAGGTACTTTTTAGAAGGTAGGCCCTTCACTGCTTTCACAGACCACAAACCGCTTACCTTTGCATTCATGAAGGTGTCCGACCCCTAGTTGTCCCTCCAGCAGCCACATCTGTCCTACATTTCCGAGTACACGACGGACATCCGGCATGTCTCTGGAAAGAACAACGTCGTGGCGGACGCACTTTCCAGACCTACCATACAGGCCCTGTCCCGGGGGTGGACTATGCAGCGCTGGCAGAGGCACAGCAGGCAGACACTGAGATCCCCAGTTACAGGACTGCAGTCTCCAGTTTGCAGCTCCAAGACCTCCCCGTAGGCCCAGGTGAGAGGACCCTACTATGTGACGTAGCTACCGGCCAACCCCGCCCCGTCGTCCCAGCAGCCTGGCGCCGGCAGGTTTTCGAATCCATTCACAACATAGCGCCCCCCTCCATCAGGACAACCATCCGGCTGGTCTCCAACAGATTCGTGTGGCATGGGCTGTGTAAACAGGTTAGTGAATGGGCCAAAACGTGCATGCAGTGCCAAACGGCCAAGGTGCAGCGGCACACCAAGGCTCTGCCACAGCAGTTCGAACCCACCCACTGGAGGTTCGACCACATTCATGTGGATATCGTGGGGCCCCTGCCAGTGTCTCGAGGAGTGTGGTACCTCCTAACTATGATAGACCACTTCACCAGATGGCTAGAGGCAGTCCCGCTCACCGACACCACCTCCGAATCCTGCGCCCGAGCACTGATCGCAACCTGGGTAGCACGCTTCGGGGTACCGGCCCACATTACCTCCGACAGGGGCGCCCAGTTCACCTCCAGCCTGTGGTCAGCTATGGCCAGCATTTTAGGATCACAGCTACACCACACAACTGCCTACCACCCACAGTCGAACAGACTAGTGGAGCGTTTCCACCGTCACCTGAAGTCGGCTCTCATGGCCCGCCTGAAGGGGCCTAACTGGGTGGACGAACTTCCCTGGGTCCTGCTCGGAATCCGCACGGCGCCCAAAGAGGATCTGCACACCTCATCGGCCGAGTTGGTGTACGGCGCACCCCTGGTCATCCCAGGAGAGTTCATACCGGCCCCAAGGGGGCAAGAGGAAGAACCCTCAGCAGTCTTGGACAGACTACGGGAGAGGCTCGGTAACCTGGCCCCCATCCCCACTTCACAGCATGGACAGAACCCGACCTGCGTACCCAAAGACCTGCAGAACTGTAGGTTTGTTTTTGTACGACGGGGCGGACACCGGGCACCGCTACAGCGGCCCTATGAGGGGCCGTTTAAGGTGATCAGGAACAACGGGTCCACGTTCGTGCTGGACATTGTGGGGAAAGAGGAGGTTTTCACGGTGGACCGACTCAAACCGGCCCATATGGACTTGGCGCAACTGGTCCAGGCTCAGGCACCGCGGCGCAGGGGCAGACCTCCCAAACAGAGGCCGATCCAGACTGTGGACATTGGGGGAGGTATCGCCGGTTCTGGGGGGGTGGTTATGTGGCGACCCACTTTCTAGCACACACGAACCGGCTCACAACAGCGCGCGCCGGCAAAGAGGTCAGCCCCAAAAAGGGCGCCAGGCCATTTTCACCAGCGGGGGAAAATCCCGCGCGCGGAAAGGGTCTGGGAATATGCATTCCCCACAGCAATCCCGCCCTCCCTGGGAAGGCTTTAAAGCAGGCCACGAAGTTTGAATAAATCTCTTTATCACAACTCCAACTCACTGACTCCGTGTGGATATTCTAGCGCTGTGTGCAGCGCACCGCTACATATATATGTGTGTGTGTGTGTATATATATACACATTTTCTTCCAGAAAATTATCACTGCATAATTATAGGCTTTACTTGATTTTTTAATCAGGCATGTTTCATTAATGCAGTGTTATTCTCATTTCCAGTACAATGAACTACTGCAGATTTTTCATAGGTCAGTCTCCATTTTGGAATTTTGGAATTATTTATCCTACTTCACTATTTCAGTGTGAACAAAATCATGGCAACCTCAGCATATTTACTTTAAATTGCACATCTTTAAATGCATTCCTCAATAGCTATGTTCCTATTGCAATGTAAAAAACATTGGAACATTTGTTGCTGTGTAATTATCATCAGAATCTTTTAAAAGCAAACAAATTAATGATTAACATGCCTAGAAATTCATCCCTTATCAGGAGTGGTTATGTGTCACATTAGAATGTTATAAAATCAGGAGACAAAGTATTATTCATTAGCATGCAATGAATCACATCTGGCAATACCAACTGGGAATGAATTTTGAAAAAAAACCTCTTCAAAGCATAGTTTCCAA
The DNA here is from genome assembly GCF_963921235.1 of Mobula hypostoma. Classification (NCBI taxonomy): domain Eukaryota; kingdom Metazoa; phylum Chordata; class Chondrichthyes; order Myliobatiformes; family Myliobatidae; genus Mobula; species Mobula hypostoma. The sequence continues at coordinate 61,604,656 of NC_086103.1, read as the reverse complement.
AATATGATAATTTCTTAAAATGAGGAAAACAACTCACAGCCTCAGTCTAGTTTTCTTACTTTACTTTAAAAGGAAGCCAGAGTTTGAACTTTGATTCTCTTTCCCAAGCTTTCTGATTGAAGTATCTTGTTAAACTGTCATTCAAACTGGTATCTTACCTTCCAAAATAGCCTTCAATTGTCACAAAAAGCTGGTGGAATGCAGCAGGCCAGACAGCATCCATAGGAAGAAACACAGTCGACGTTTCGGGCCGAGGCCCTTTGTCAGATCCTGAAACGTCACTGTGCTTTTTCCTATGGATGTTGTCTGGCCTGCTGCGTTCCACCAGCATTTTGTGTGTGTTGCTTGAATTTCCAGCATCTGCAGATTTCCTCGTGTTTAGGCTAGCTCATTCAAAATAAAAACTTTAGCTTAGTTTAACTCTTTTATAAGTGAGTCAAACCCCTTAAGTAATGCAGATGGGGTATTATTTGCAGCAGCTAAAGTAATTTGTAATATTATCACATATAACAGCAACTTTTCTTTATTTAGAGTCTTTAAATGCAGTCTGGCTTGACAAAAGGATCTGCTCTGACTAGGGTTAATTGATAATTACTCTCAATAGCATGGCTAATGTAATCCCACTAGTTAAAAAAAAAGACAAAAAAAAGCAAACAACGAATTTCTAGCTAGTTAGCCTAACTTTAGTAGCTGGGAAATTTTTAGAATCTATAATAAAGGATATAATATCTAGAAAATGAAAAAGTAATAATGTGTGAGGGGATCCAGGAGTGTCCCTATTAACTGATTGAAGAGATACAGAGAGAGACATTCATCATTGATGGTTTGTTTGGAAAGGAGAGAGAGACAGAGTTATTTACCACCAATATGTTGCATTTGGAAAAGAGAGGGAGAGACGAAGATCAACAGTTGGACTGTCACTTTAAGGCATTGGAAGTAACTTTGGATTTCTACTGAGGTTGGAGTTGGAGACAGCACCGAGCAGCTCGAAGGTTGCTATGGTGACCTAAGGCAGATTGTTCATATCAAGGACTTGTTACCTGCTTGTGCACTCCTTTACAGACAAAGAAAGGAGGGACACTTTGAATGACAGGTGATGCTCGGCACAGAGAAATAAATGGGAGGTCAGATAATACAGACCTCAGGACACATGATCTGGTCACTGAATGAGCATTGTTGTGCCCACAGAGAAAATGGGTTTTGGAGGATCGATCAGGCGGATCGATCCAACTTGCTATTCCACCTGTGAAGAAGGGGTTGACTGGTGGGGAGTTGTCTATGTGTCCACCCTTGCCGGGGTGATAGCTCCACCACAGGAAAACCGGTCCCCCTGGTTAAAGTCACAGTCGGTGACTTGTAAAGGATTTCGGAGGATGACGAGAAGATCGACGGCATCAGCTCACCTGAAGACTCAAATCACTCTCTCTCTCTCTCTCTCTCTCTCTCTCTCTCTCTCTCTCTCTCTCTCTCTCTCTCTCTCTCTCTCCATCACTACTCAACTAAATACCACAAACTGAACTGAACTTTACTCAACATCGTAAGACTGTATCTTTCACACCTAGACTTAAAGAAGCTTGGTTTTCATACATATATATTTCCACACTTACTGATTTACGTACTTATATATATAATCATTGCTAACCTGTGTGATTTATCTACATTTATATTACCGTATTGCATAGTTACTAATAAATATTAGTAGTTTATAACAATACGAGACTCCAAAGTGGTTTTTATTTCTGTTGGTTCTTTATCCCCGTCACGGGGTACATGACAAATGCAATTAAGAATATTACTGGACTGAGCCAACGTGATATTAAGAAAGATAAGTTATGTATCAACGTGTTGAAGATCTGTATGATAAAATAGATGAGGAAGAAGCAGTCACGATAGTATATTTGGTTAAACGACCACTCAAGAAGTTGGTGAACAGGGTTGAAGCTTATGGATTTGGGAGAATATACTAGCCAGGGTTAAGAATTGATAAACAGAAAGGAAGCAAAGAATAAGAAATCCTAGGTTCTTCTCAGTTTGACAGTTGAGACTTGTTGGATATTTGGGCACAAACTATTTGCAATATATACTGCATGAATGATTTGGCTTTCCAATTCCTTTATCATATCACCCCTCAGTCTTTTTTGCATCAAAGGAAATAGATCATCTTATTCAATCTCTCCTTATAACTTAGGTCTTCAAATCGAGGCAACATTCTTGTGATTTTTTTTCTGCACCCTCTCTAGCTTAATCACACCTTTGCTGTAGTATGTTGACCAGAACTATATACGAGTACAACCTAACCAACATTTGGTACCACTGTAACTCTAGTTCTCAGTGCCTCAGCCAATGAAGACAAGCATACCAGATGTCTTCTTCATCACCTTGCCAACTAATGTTGCTATTTACAGGAAAACATGTTAGACCATAAGACCATAGACATTGGAGCAGAATTAGGCCATTCAGTCCATTCACTCTACTCTGCCATTTCATCATGGCTGATATATTATCTCTCTCAATCCCATTTTCCTCCCTTCTCCCCATAACTTTTATCAGAAATCTATCAAACTCCACTTTAAATATGCCCAATGACTTGGCTTCCACAGCCATCTGTGGCAATGAATAACGTGGGAGATGAGACCTGAGGAGCAGTATGAACAATGAAATGAACTACTAAGTTATGATGTACACCTACTTGCATGCTATATTTCCCCACAATAGTAATGTTTTGAGTTAAATAGCTTTATTGTGCCCAGGGATTTCAAATCTGTTTGTTTTCTGATCGGGCAGCGTCTGTGGAGAAACAGGGTTTCGGGTAAATGTTCTTCCATCAACTTTCTGGTAAAATATCATCAAGCGGAGAAGTTAATTCTGCTTTTCCCTCCACAAATGCTGCCTGACTTACTGAGCTTTTCCAGCAATTTCCTTTTTACAGAGTTCCATCATCTGTAGTTTTTTTCCTATTGTGGTAAGAAATGCTAAGCTACCAATAAATTTAGTGAATGAAATCTGAAGTGGATGTGAAAGTTTGAGGAAGGGTTGTTTAATTCCCAAGAGTGACAATATGATTCATCATAAAATGTCTCACAGGACAGAATCAATTCCAGCATTAAATAACTGAATTGAATTTATCGGAGCTGCTCGATATAATATAAACTTCGTCCTCTCGCAGACAGAATTTTACTAGATCAGTTTGTCTATTACATTATGTCTTCACTTTTTTTATGAAATATTCTGGTACTGTCAGTATAAAACCTGCTATACCAATTGTCTTCCTGTACAGTGTAAAGCCAAGGTGCAGTGTAAGCATTGGTGACAAATATTAAACAGTTCCACAGTCTCATCTTCAAAGTGTCCAAATTGACAGAATATATTAGTCATTCTGATTTTGCCATTAGATTCCCTATTCTGTAGCAGTGAAATTCTTCCCAGCAGTGTTTTGGAACAGATACAGAATTTGCTAAATTGCAAGTATAATTATCTATCTTATATAATTATATATATAAAATTATATATCTTTTGACTGTGAATAGGAAAACAGTTTATAATAACAACATAAGGTGGCTCTGGCATAGAAAATTTCCCCAATGTGAATTCATAGGAGCAAAAACAAAAAAAAATGTACATATAAATTAAATGAAATTTGGAAAGAGTACACTGATGGAATGGTAATAATCAAATTAAAGATTCAAAGAGGTTCTGGTGGGAGTATCAAATAAAATAGGGCACTAATGGCTTGAAACACTGTCATGCAGTAAAATCAAGCATGTGTGGGTGTTCAGAAATAGAACAGACATCTCAGAGGGTTGTACGGCTGGTGATTAGTGTGATAGGGATAAAATACACCTCCCCTAGCAGACAAAACCAGAATATTCTCCAAGTAGTGACTACAAAACACAGGTCAAGATGCAATAAAATACACTAGTGCAGGAGTTCCCAACCTGGTGTCCATAGACACCTTGGTTATTAGGAGAGTTCCATGTCATAACAAGGCTGAGAACCCCTGCACTAGTCATATCAGAATATTGTGAATCTTAAAGAAAAATAATGTTCATAATTGCTCATTGTCCGCTAAATGCATTCCAAAACATTCAATTCAACATTTCTTGACATTAGGTAGGAAACAACTGATTCCTAGTTTGTTCTCATTGAAGTTATCCTTCCTTAATACATCTCCATTTAGCTTATCATGATATTCAGTTGAAAAATGGTTCATTAGTATCAATTAGTCCTATTCCCCTGCCTGCTCCAATAATCTAACAAGATTTCATCTATCACAATTTTAACCTCTTGAAAGCTACTTTTCAGTCTGTTTCCTACCGTTTCAGGTAGTCCATGCAAGATCAAAACACATTAATGTGCGAAGCAGTTCTCTTCATTTATCTTCTTTTTCCCATTTACCTCAAATTACCATCCCTTCTACTGCTGAAAACAGTACCTTATTAATTTCTGTGTTAAAATTATGGACAATAAAGAAGATCTATTGATTTTACCATTACCACAGTACCATCTACCCTGCATAAATGATTGGAACTGAGCTGTTTAGCTGTTAACATATTACAGTATATAAGTTGGTACTACTATCAAGTTTAGATATGGGTATGATTTGTTTCTTACATAAAATTGAGGTGCTTATGATGTCTAAATGACAATCAACAAAGTTTGTTGAAACCTAATAAACAAATTTCTAAACTAAGTGTTAACAACTTGCATGCACAACTATTAAATTCAGTTATTTGTAAACCTCCTTAAGGCTTCTGACTTCTGTCCTCTAAAGTTCAGTAACTTTTTATAATATATGCTATATACTAGGTACCAATTTAGAGACATGGGATCAAAAGCATGTAATAATTTTTAGATAAAATTCAGTAGCCAAGTCAGGATTCTATCCTAAAAATAAGTTCCCTTTTCTGTCTACCCAGGTTTCCCCCGCCATCTGAAGGTAGAGCGTTCCTATGAAATGGTTCGTAAGCCGAAATGTCGTAAAGTGAAGAAGCAAATACTGTTTATTTATACAAGAAAATTTTGTGAGCATTCGCAGATGCAAAAATAACCTACCAAATCATGCCAAATAACACATAAAACCTAAAATAACAGTAACATATAGTAAAAGCAGGAATGATATGATAAATATACAGCCTATATAAAGTAGAAATACTTTTCCACAATCATTGCCGGCATTGGGGGTGTCACGTGATGACGTGGGATTGAGACATGTAAATTCAGCTCTCCCGCAACAAATCAGTAAAGTACCGTTTAAATAAAACAAAGTTGGTAAATATTTTTTGAAAACTATTTATAAACTTTGTAAGACTGCTTTACGATATGCCTCCTAAACCGCAACAAAAGAAGTCTGCTGTTGCGAAGCAGCCGCGAGACGGGAAGAAAAAGGGCCTACTGCAACGATGGAGCCTCGGACTCAGGTTGGATCTCCTTCGGTAGAACAGGGAGCAATGGCGGTGGCAGAGGTTGCTCCGAAGAAGAGAATGGAATTGCGCATGCGCAAATCGACACAACGCAAACTACAAGAACCGACACCCACTGCAATTGAAAATGACTCAGAGTCAGAACTGGATTCTGCAGAGAACACAGATGAAGAAGAGGAGGAAGAATTGGAAGCGAGTGGAAGTAAAGGAGATGATAGAGACATAAGAGAGGCTGTATTGCGATCAATGGCTGAATTAAGGAAAGTAAGAGAAGAGCTTAGAGATACGAAGAGATGCTATAATAAAGTTATGGAAAGACAGGACAAAATGGAAAAGCAGCTTCAGAAGATGGAAAGAGAAATGGGGCTTATGAATGATAGAGTGGAAAAAACAGAAAATGATTTGCTTGTCTGGAACTCGGAAAGAAACCGACTCTTGGAGAAAGTGGACATGTTGGAAAATTTCAGTAGACGTAATAATATAAAAATTGTTGGTCTTGCAGAAGGTATGGAAGGAGATAAGCCAATAGAATTTTTTCAAAGATGGATCCCGGAGATTTTGCAAATGGGAGAGGAGGCTCGATCAATTGAAATTGAGCGGGCACATAGAGCTTTAAGACCAAAACCAAAAGATGACCAATATCCACGATCGATTTTAATAAAATTCTTAAGATTTCAAGACAAGGAAAGGATTCTACAGGCGGCTGTTCGAGCTGCCAAAGATAGAAAAGGGCCATTGATAATTAAAGGGAAAAGAGTTTTTTTCTACCCTGATATAAGTTACGAACTTTTGAAGAAAAGGAAGAAGTTTAATCCAGTGAAAAAAACCCTATGGGAGCATGGTTATCAATTTATACTGCGTTATCCTGCAACTTTGAAGATTTTTTTGTCTGGTGGAGAAAAAAAGATTTTTTGATGACTACCAGAAAGCAGAGCAGTTTGTGCAAGATTCTCTGAATATTCACCAGATACAAGAACAAACTCAGGATAGGGAGATAGATTGAAGATGAAGATTGGGTTTAAGAATGGATTTGTTGGATTTTTGAAGCTGGATGAATGTATAAATATAGTATTAATTATATGAGGGGGGTAAGAAAGGTTAATACTGGAGGAAATTAGCTGGGAATAATAATACTAATTTTGTTTATATATATATAACTTTTTTTTTGTTGCGGGGGAGCTGGAAGAAGCACTGATCGATTGCTACATTAATCATGTGTGCAAGCGTGGCTTTTGCCGCGACCCGTAAAATGGAGGGGGGTAGTGTTGTGTATCTTTTCATTCACAACATTAGTGGGGGGGTATTTTGTTTTTTCTTTTTTTTTCTATCTTTTTTTTCTCTTTTTGCCTGGAAGGTTGGGGGGGGGGGGAGAACACATAGCATCATGGTGAAGTTTAAAGTGATTCCCCAAGGAACTATGAGAGTTGAGAAGATAAGTAATGTTTTAGATTGGAGTAACTTTGTTAAGAATAATGACTAATTTATTGAATTTTTTGAGTTTTAATGTTAATGGGCTTAATGGACCAGTGAAAAGAAAAAGAATCTTAACATATATTTTAAAAATGAAGATAGATTTAGCTTTTTTACAGGAAACGCACCTAACAGAAACAGAACATCAGAAACTAAAGAGAGATTGGGTGGGTAATGTTGTTGCGGCCTCATTTAATTCAAAAGCGAGGGGAGTAGCAATTTTGATCAATAAAACGTTACCAATTAGGATACAAAATGTAATAACTGATTCTGCGGGGAGATATGTGATTATATATTGTCAACTTTTTTCCGAACTATGGACTTTTATGAATATTTATGCACCAAATGAAAATGATGCAAAATTCATACAAGAAACTTTTTTGAATTTGGCGGATGCACATGAAAAAATATTAATTGGAGGCGACTTCAATTTTTGCTTAGACCCAGTCTTAGATAGATCAACCAAGGCTGTTATAAAATTGAAGGTAGTAAATCTAACTTTATCATTGATGAAAGATTTAAATTTGATTGATATATGGAGAAGAATCAATCCTAAAGAAAGAGACTATTCGTTCTATTCCCACAGACATAAAACTTATTCAAGGATAGATTTTTTTCTATTATCAATGCATATTCAACACAGAGTGAAAAATATGGAATATAAAGCAAGAATATTATCAGATCATTCTCCTTTATTAATGACAATAATAATGGCTGATAAGGAAGAAGTGGCTTATAGATGGAGATTTAATTCAATATTATTAAAACGTCAAGATTTTTGTGATCTTATGAAAAAGCAGATTCAATTTTTTTTGGATACAAATTTTCATTCGGTGGAGGATAAATTTATATTATGGGATGCGATGAAAGCATATCTTAGGGGACAGATAATAAGTTAAACGTCTAAAATTAAGAAAGAATATATGGCAGAACTAGATCTATTGGAAAAAGAGATTACAAGAATAGAAAAAGAATCACAAAGATATATGTCAGAAGAAAAACGAAGACAACTTGTCAATAAGAAGTTACAATATAATACACTTCAGACATATAGAACGGAAAAAGCAATTATAAGATCTAAACAAAGGTATTATGAGTTAGGTGAGAGAGCACATAAAATTCTTGCCTGGCAGTTGAAAACAGAACAAGCTTCCAAAACAATAAATGCAATTAGAACAAGGGCAGATAAAATATCTTATAAACCTCTTGAAATAAATGAAACCTTTAAAAATTTTTATTCTGAATTATATCAATCAGAATCCCAAAACGATGTTAATGAGATAGAAAGGTTTTTATCACAAGTTTCTCTTCCAAAATTGAATTTGGAAGAACAGAAGGGATTAGATATGCCTTTTACATTAAAAGAAGTTGAAGAAGCTTTAGGATCACTTCAAAGTAATAAATCTCCAGGAGAAGATGGTTTTCCACCTGAATTTTATAAAAAAATTTAAAGATTTATTATTTCCTCTTTTTATGGAACTAATACGTCAAGCAGAACAAATACATAAACTTCCAGATTCTTTTTCAACAGCGATTGTAATAGTATTGCCAAAACAGGACAGAGATCCTATGAAACCAACATCATACAGGCCTATTTCTTTATTGAATACAGATTATAAAATAATAGCAAAAATTTTATCGAATAGATTATCTAAATATTTACCAAAATTAATACATATGGATCAAACAGGATTTATTAAAAATAGACAACTGGCAGATAATGTAACTCGGCTACTCAGTATAATTCATTTGGCACAAAAAAGGGATGAGAAGAGTATAGTAGTAGCTTTGGATGCAGAAAAAGCATTTGATAGATTAGAATGGGATTTTTTATTTAAAGTATTAGAAAAATATGGGTTAGGAACATCTTTTATAAATTGGATTAAAACTTTAAATTCTAACCCTAAAGCTAAAGTAGTGACAAACTCTCAAATTTCAACACCATTTCAGCTAAAAAGGTCAACTAGACAAGGTTGTCCACTATCATCTGCTCTATTTGTATTGGCGATAGAGCCATTAGCAGAACTAATTAGATTGGATCCAGATATTATGGGTTTTAGAGTTAACCAAGAGGAATATAAAATTAATCTTTTTGCCGATGATGTTTTGATCTATTTAACAAACCCACAACATTCGTTACATAAATTATCTTCTAGATTGGATGAATATGGGAAGGTATCAGGTTACAGAATAAACTGGGATAAAAGTGAAATTTTGTCTCTTACTAAAGGAGACTATAGTCAATGTCGATTAGTAACCCAATTTAGATGGCCGGTAAATGGTATAAAGTATTTAGGTATAAGACTTGATAGTGATGTAAAGGATTTATATAAATTTAATTATTTACCACTATTGAAAAAAATTCAAGAAGATCTTGACAAATGGATGATACTACCAATAACATTAGTAGGTAGAGTCAATGTTGTAAAAATGAATATATTTCCGAGATTACAGTATTTGTTTCAAACATTACCAATACAATTGCCACAGAAATTTTTTCAAGAGTTAAATAAATCTGTGAGAAAATTTCTTTGGAAAGGTAAAATGTCAAGAATATCATTGGAAAAACTGACATGTAAATTTAGGTTAGGAGGGTTACAACTTCCAAACTTTAAAAATTACTATAAAGCAAATCAGCTTAGATTTATTGCATCTTTCTTCGATGATCAAAAACCAGCATGGATTAAAATAGAATTAGACAAGATAGGAGAAAATAAACCTGAAGATTTTATATATAAATGGGAATCTAAATGGATACGGGAAAAGAAAGAATCTCCTATATTAACACACTTGATTGATCTATGGAATAAGATAAATGTTGATAAGGAAACACAGAAATCTCTATTAGCAAGGAGACCTTTGTTTCAAAACAGACTTATTCCTTTTACAATGGACAATCAACTTTTATATAATTGGTACCAAAAAGGGATTAAATTTATAGGAGATTGTTTTGAGCGAGGTATATTGATGTCATTTGAACAGTTAAAGGATAAATATAAAATATCTAATAATACTTTCTTTTGCTACTTTCAGTTAAGGGCTTACTTAATAGGTAAGCTGGGTCAAACAATGTTTTTGCCAAAAGCTAATGAAATTGAAATTTTAATTCAAAAAGGGAAAATTAAAAAATTTATTTCTTGTATGTATAATTTGATTCAAGAACAGACAATTAAACAAGGAACCCATAAGTCAAAGCAAAAATGGGAAACAGATCTGAATATTAATATTGATGAAATAAATTGGTCAAGACTTTGTCTGGACAGTATGACAAATACAATAAATGTTCGACTTAGATTAGTACAATATAATTTTTTACACCAATTATATATTACACCACAAAAAATAAATAGATTAAATTCAAATCTATCTGATAAATGTTTTCAGTGTAATCAAGAAATTGGTACTTTTTTACATTCTACTTGGTCTTGTTTTAAAATTCAACCCTTTTGGATAAATTTAAGAGTCTTATTGGAACAAATTACTGGAATTCAACTTCCACATAACCCTGTATTATTTCTATTAGGTGATATTGAAGGGGTAAAACCGAATCTTAAATTGAATAAATATCAGAAAGAATTTATAAAAATTGTATTGGCAGTAGCTAAGAAGACTATAGCAGTTACTTGGAAATCTGATTCGTATTTAAGTATGGATCGTTGGAATAATGAAATGGCTAGTTCTATTCCACTTGAAAAAATTACTTATAATTTAAGAGATAATTATCTAACATTCTTGAATATTTGGCGCCCTTATTTACAAAAGATAGGATGTCATATTTAAGTGCTCTGACATAGAATTTGGTTACTTGGGGAAAATAACGAATAATTATACCAAATTTATTTTGAATCCCATGGAGCATGTGGAAACCTTCCAATACCCAGGCGGCTCTTCTTTTTTTTTTCTCTTTCTTTCTTTTAGGTAGACTACATATATGGGGGGGGGAGGGTTAAGGGGAGGGGGGTGGGTAGATTTTATCTTTTCATGTATTCTTTTTGAAAATTCAATAAAAATTATATTAAAAAAAATCATTGCCGGCATTGTTCTCCGAAGCGAAAATCTCATGCAAGAGCTCTCGGCAGAAAATCTCATGCAAGCGCTGTTGGCAAAAACACTCTCTCCAGTAACCTTTAAGCTATGAAGCTGCCAAATCATACCAAATAACACGTAAAAATACAGAGCCTATATAAAGTAGAAGTAATGTATGTACAGTGTAGTATCACTTACTGGAATTGGGAAGACAGCGCAGAGCACACTGATAATGATGTGTTAGACTGAGTTGTCGCATGCTGGGGTGGTGCAGTGGCCCCCCCCCCCCAGACCGCCTACCGATACATTGCCGCGAAGCATGCAGGGGTCCAGCGGTAGCCGGAAGGCACACAGCACATCTTTAAGAAAAAACCCGAAATAAACATGCTAATTAATTACGTGTCGCCCAACATGTAATTGTCGGCCCAGATCAGTGCTGATTGCCAATTGCATCGCCTCTGATCTGGGCCGACAATTACGTGTCTGGCGGCACCTAATTAATTAGCATGTTTGTTCCGACATTTTTCTTAAAGATGTGCTGTGTGTCTTCCGGCTACCGCTGCATTTTCTGCTAATCGGTATCTGTCCGAAGCCCGGGGGTTGGGGTGGTGGGCCACTGGGGTGTCATCTCATCATCGTCTGTTTCCATTAGGGCAGGCGACTCATCTTCTCCTATGACTGCCCGCCTCGATGTCGAAGGTCGAAGTTCATCGTCTGCTGTGGCTGATGTGGAAGGCTTGCTTGACTGCTGAGCCTTGTGCATTTTTCTATCATACAGTTCTTTGCAAGCACTCAAACCATCCTGCAAATATCCCCTAAACCTACGTACCCTTTCAAAATTAAAGTCGTACTTTATCATTGCAGCGAAAATCTCACGCAGTTGCTTCACGTTCATTTCACTACTGCATTCGGTTTCGATTGTTATCCTTTCTTCTTCTAATTGCATCAGCTCTTCATCTATCAGTTCTTGGTCATGGGATGCCAAAACCTCTTCAACATCATCTTCGTCAGCTTCCACAAGCCAAACTCATCTTGTCCTTACTTCATTCACCACGATCAAAACGCTTAATTATGTCTAGTTTTAAGCTAAGTGTAACACCCTTACGAGCTCTTTCAGGCTTTTCCAATACCTCAGTACTCATCTTGCAAACGGCTGCTCACAGGCACGTGTAAAAGCAATGCCGGCGAGAATCTGGGGGACAGCGGCTGCTCGGGGCGCGCGCAGCCTTTTATCGCGCGCTGATTTTTTTCATAACTGTGAAAACACCTTCTGTTAGCGAAAACAGGGTACTAATGTAGGTCTTTCATAACAGTGAGGTTTCATAAAGCGAACGTTTGAAAAGCGGGGGACACCTACTTACTATGTATGTCAAGTATTTTTGTGTCATACATTTTCAGACAAGATAACAGAAGTTTAGCTTTCAATTGTTTATTAAGAACTTTAAATTGTGAACATGTAAGTATGATGTTTGAGAATGCAAAGAAGTTGTATTCAAATCATTTCAAACATTAAAAAGATCCCACCAAATACTTAACTAATAATAATCAATTTGACAATCAAATTCAAAAATCCAGATGCCTTCATTCCTTCAACTGTTAACAGTTTTGAAATATTATGTTTCACTCATAACGTCTACTCCAACAATTATGCAAAACTCTTGGCATTTGTGCAAATTGCTTTCTGCAGTCTGACACCAAAAATCAAGGTCTCTGAAGTTTTGCTTTGCCCTTGCACATCTATCCAGAAAATGTCCAATACTTCTTTCCACTTGGATGTTGTCAAGAATACCCCCAAGCCCTTTAACTAAACAACAAAAATATGCAAAATTAAAGCTTCATCTTTCCCATTGATACAAAGTCACATGCAATATTAAAATTGCTACATTTCAAATTCTTCCAAAAAAAACAATTAGCTATCCTAGAAATTTCTTGAGCATTTATTAAAACTTACTGATACCGTTCTGCAGGATTATTATGTTCTACACAAAAACGTTAAAGTACAATTCAGTCTAAGGGTGAAAGCTGTAGGATATTTCAGAAATACATCTGCCGAATCATTGTGATTGATGAAACATATAAATAGTGCCATTCCCTGCATTTTTTTGTTTTTGGTTCACAAAAAGCTCAATTAAAATAATAAATTAGTCTTTTATGGCAACAAACATATGTGCATCTGTTCTTAGTCATGCATGAAAAACGTTCATAGGAGAGCCATCAGATGTCTCTAAAATAGTAGCTGTGGAGTTGTGTTTGATGTTTGCAAATTAACATCCTGAAACTTTTAAATCCTTACAGAATTGCACCCTCTCCCAGCCCCAAAAACCATGGTAAGTGCAAACATCAGTCCCTTCTTTTTCATTGTCAATAAACAGAAGAATGATGCATGTGATTTAAAAGAAATCAAAAAAATTATTTCTGCAGTGACAAATTAGATCATGTCCACTCAATTATTTTAAATTTTAATTATTTCATTAGTCTCTGTTAAAATAATATTTGTGGTATAATATTTGAGTATATTTCGGATTAAGTGGCAAAAATGATAGTGGTGAGTGGTTCCTAGACAAAATTTACTCTTTGGAATTAATGAGCCAGGTGAATTACTTGGAAACTTAGCGTGACACTCCAATGCTAAGTTAAATGTTCTTCCATGGGGTTTTTCCATAACTTAATTTAAAATTTAGTGTATTTAAGCAGTTCTGTGAAGCAGAAGAAGGCCAACATTTTTGTTTCATTTAGGTGGAGCTGGATACAGAAATGTAGTTAAAATTCCAACCTATTGAGGGGAATCAATGTTACTTCCAGTTGAGACATTAGCTAGGTGAGGAGCCATAGCCATTTATTTTTCTGAAAATAGCCATGTTATACACCAGTCCTGAACTTTGACCAAGTCATAGGGTCACAGTCACACAGCATGGAAATAGCTTCTTTCAGCCCAACTATTTCATGCCAGCCCTGGTTCCCATCTAAGCCCGTTCCATTTGCTGCATTTGGTCCAAGTTCCTCTAAATATTGTTAATGTACCTGCCTCAACCAGTTCCACTGGCAGCTCATTACATATACTGACCACCACCTGGGTGGAAAAAGTTATCCTTCAGGTTCCTCTTAAATCTCTCCCTTCTCCCCTTAAGCCTATGCCCTCTAGTTCTTGATCACCAGCCCTGGGAAAAGATAACCACACATTTGCCCTATCAAAGATCAAAATTCAAATTAAATCTATTATCAAAGTACATACATACAAAGTGCATGCAGGTTTGGGCAACCCTGGTCAAAATTTCCATTACTGTGAATAGTTAAGTGAGTAGAAGATGAACTGATCTCCAAAAGTCATAAAGTTAAAGATGAAACATTCATTTCAACATTTTAAGCAAGATTAGTGTATTATTTTTGTTTTGTACAGTTTTAGAGTGAAAAAAAGGAAAGGAGCACCATGCAAAAGTTTGGCACCCCAGGAGATTTGAGGTCTCAGATAACTTTTACCAAGTTCTCAGACCTTAATTAGCTTGCTAGGGCTATGGCTCGTTCACAGTCATCGTTAGGAAAGGCCAGGTGATGCAATTTTCAAAGTTTTATAAATACCTTGACTCCTTAAACCTTGTCCCAACAATCAGCAGCCATGGGCTCCTCTAAGCAGCTGCCTAGCACTGAAAATTAAAATAAATGATGCCCACAGAGCAGGAGAAGGCTATAAGAAGATAGCAAAGCGTTTTCAGGTAGCCGTTTCCTCAGTTCGTAATGTAATTAAGAAATGGCAGTTAACAGGAATGGTGAAGGTCAAGTTGAGGTCTGTAAGGCCAAGAGAACTTTCCGGGAGAACTGCTCATAGGATTGCTAGAAAGGCAAATCAAAACCCCCGTTTGACTGCAAAAGACCTTCAGGAAGATTTTGCAGACTCTGGGATGGTGGTGCGCTGTTCTACTGTGCAGCGACACCTGCACAAATATGACCTTCATGGAAGAGTCATCAGAAGAAAACCTCTCCTGCGACCTCACCACAAAATTCAGCATTAGAAGTTTGCAAAGGAACATCTAAACAAGCCTGATGCATTTTGGAAACAAGTCCTATGGACTGATGAAGTTAAAATAGAACTTTTTGGCCGCAATGAGCAAAGGTATATTTGGAGAAAAAAGGGTGCAGAATTTCATGAAAAGAACACCTCTCCAACTGTTAAGCACTGGGATGGATCGATCATGCTTTGGGCTTGTGTTGCAGCCAGTGGCACAGGGAACATTTCACTGGTAGCGGGAAAAATGAATTCAATTAAATACCAGCAAATTCTGGAAGCAAACATCACAAACATCTGTAAAAAAGCCAAAGATGAAAACAGGATGGCTTCGACAACAGGATAAGGATCCTAAACACACCTCAACATCCACAATGGACTACCTCAAGAGGTGCAAGCTGAAGGTTTTGCCATGGCCCTCACAGCCCCCCACCCTGAACATCATCGAAAATCTGTGGATAGACCTCTAAAGAACAGTGCATGCAAGACAGCCCAAGAATCTCACAGAACTAGAAGCCTTTTGCAAGGAAGAATGGGCGAAAATCCCTCAAACAAGAATTGAAAGAATCTTAGCTGGCTACAGAAATCGTTTACAAGCTGTGATACTTGCCAAAGGGGGTGTTAGTAAGTACTGACCATGCAAGGTGGCCAAAATGCTGCGTCGGGCCCTTTTCCTTTTTTGTTATTTTGAAACTGTAAAAGATGGAAATAAAAAAGTAATTTTGCTTAAAATATTAAAGAAATGTGTCATCTTTAACTTTATGCCTTTTGGAAATCAGGTCACCTTTACTCGCTTAGCTATTCACAGTAACAGAAATTTTGACCGGGGTGCCCAAACTTTTGCTCACCACTGTATATGTACACTATCCTGGGATTTATTTTCTTGTGGGAATTCACAGTAAATTCAAAGAAACACAATAGAATCAATGAAAAGCTGTGCACAAGAAAAATGGACAAACAGCAATGTGCAAATACAAAGAAGAAAGAAGCAAAATAATAGCAAATGTATAAGTAATAAATATCGAGAATATGCATTGTAGAATCATTGAAAGTGAATCAATAGTATGTTGTATCAGTTCAGTGTTGGGGTGAGTGAAGTTATCCCCTCTGGTTCAGGAGATGGATGGCTGAGGGGAAATAACTGTTCCTGACCCTGGTGTTGTGTGACCTCTTGTACCTCCTTCCTCGTGGCAGCAGCAAGAAAAGATCATGGCCTAGATAGTGGGGTCCTTTATGATGATACTGTTTTCCTGCATCATGTGCATTCCTTGTAGATGCGCTCAATGATGGGGTCTGAGCTGTATCTACTACTCTATGTAGGCTTTTCAGTTTAAGGGCACTAGGGCAGGCCATGATGCAACCAGTCAGTATACCCTCCATCATGCATCTACAGGAGGTCATCAAAGTTTTAGAATGTTTGCAAACTTCTAAGAAAATAGAGGAACTACTGTGCCTTTAATGTAATGGCGCTTACATAAGGGACCCGGGTCTGGACCTCTGACATAACAACATCAAGAAATTTAAACTTGCTGACCCTCTCTACCTCTGATCTCCTGATGAGGACTGACTCATGGACCTCCAGTTTCCTCCTCCTGAAGTTTATAATCAGCTCTTTGGTTTTGATGCCATTGAGTGAGAGGTTGTTGTTGTGGCACCACTCAGCCAGATTTGCAATCTCTCTCCTATGTGTTGATTCGTCACCACCTTTGATTTGGATCCCTGCTACTGCAGGTGATACGTTCATGATAATTGGGCAGATATTTCTTCAAACAAGTCGGATTGAAGTCCCCGACGATGTTTTGAAAGACATCAGGGTTGGCTGTTTCTTGTTTGCTAATCGTGGCACTCAATACATCACGCTTAGAGAGAGTGCAGAGGAGATGTACAAGGATATTGCCGGGATTGGAGAGCATACCTTATGAGGATAGGTTGAGTGAACTTGGCCTTTTCTCCTTGGAGCGACAGAGGATGAGAGGTGACCTGAGAGAGGTGTATAAGATGATGAGAGGTATTGATCGTATGGATAGTCAGAGGCTTTTTCCCAGGGCTGAAATGGCTAACATGAGGGGGCATAGTTTTAAGGTGCTTGGAAATAGGTACCAAAGGGATGTCAGGGGTAAGTTTTTACACAGAGAGTGGTGGGTGCGTGGAATGAACTGACGGCGGCGGTGGTGGAAGCGGATACAATAGGGTCTTTTAAGAGCCTCTTAGGTAGGTACATGGAGCGTAGAGAAATAGAGGGCTATGTGCTAGGGAAATTCTAAACTAAATCTTAATAAACTAAATCTCTTCTGCCTGCACATGATCTATGTCAGTCCATATTCTGCTATTCCTCCATTTCTTGAATATGCCTCGTTTCCTTTTATTAGCTTAAGCACAGAAAACAAGATTTCAGAATCGGAATCAGTTTTATTATCACTGACGGACAGTATGTTGTGAAATTAAGGAGTTAAGACTGGAATTTAAAACTACACCTGTTAGTGAACAATTCAAATCGTGTTTACTGTTAATTCTGATCAGCACATATGTGAATGATGTGATTGTCTTGAAATGGTAGAAAGATTTATAAGGATGTTGGTCAGAATAGAGAGGTTGTATACTAGAAAGACTGGCTAAACTGTGTTTGTTTCCTTTAAAGCAGAGGAGGCTGAGGGATAGTTTAATTAAAGAATAGAAAATTATGAAAGGCTAAGATGGAGTAACAGGAAGGACCTCTTTCCCCTGATAGTGGGATCAAAAACTGCCGAAAGAATCTTAGAGGCAAAGACCCTCATTAGCAGATGACCCACATTAACACCCTCAATGTGCAGATGAAGTGCCCATATATGTACTTGAAGAGTCTATAGGCCAATGACCCAACTTAGAGTGGGCTGGATAGTTTTAATTTTACAGGGTCAGACATGATAAGCAGAATAGCTTTCTTTTGTGTCAAAAATTTCCAGTGAAGCCATGTATATGAAGAGCCTCCAGAGCTGTAGACCAGCTGCTAAAAGGTGAAATTAGGCTGTACTTTTTTCTTATTGTCATAAATAGTGTCTGAATCTAAGATTTTAACCATGTGTCTCTGAATCAGTTTGTATATCTCTAAGATATTTACTTAAGTACAGAGCAATTATGCTCTTCTTGTATACCTAATTAATTGGGGTGTTTAGATAATGTTTATAATTAATGGCTGGTTGTTGAGGAAAAAGTTCAACAGAAACTTAATGAGTCAAGATTACAAGCAACACACACAAAATGCTGGAGGAATCCAGCAAGTCAGGCAGTGCCTATGGAGGGGGATAAACAGTCAATGTTTCTGGCTGAGACCCTTCATCAGGGTTTAGGAGTTCCAGTCATGATCATATAGAATGAAGGAGTAAGAGTCTAAGTAGTCTAATCCTACTTCTATTCTCTTGTATTCTTGTGCAGACAAATACTAACTAATGTGGAATTTGGGTTATGAGGTCATAGAGCATGGAAACTGTTCCTTTGGCCCAAATGGACCTTGCTAGTTCAAGTTTCTTGTGTTTGGCTCAGAGCCCACCAAACCCTGCCCTCCATGTACCTATGCAAATATGCAGTTGTACATGCCTCAACACTTCCTCCTGCAGACCATTCCAGGTATTCACTGCCCTCTGTGTAAAGATGTTACATCTCAGGTCTTTTTATAAATCTATCCCCTCTTATCTTGTGTAATGTCCTGGTTCACATCTTTACTGTTATGCTATAGGTATTTAATTTAACAGTTCGGTATGAGCACTGTGTTCTGCTTTCAGCCTATTTGGGTTATTATTGAAGATAAGGGATGATGAGGAAGGTGTGCCATCCAATTAGGATGGTGGAACTGGGGGGGAGGTTTTTTGGTGAGGGACACTAAGGTTGGTCTTGCCACTTTTGTTCAGCAGGGGATGAAGAGAGAAGATGTTGGGGAGAACCAGTTGTAGGATATGACTCGGTGGGAGACCCGTTTATTTGAGATGGATTGCGAGTGACATTCGGAACGTGGTGTGTGTTTTCACGCAGACTGAGGGCCCAGCATGTGAGTGACAGACAAGTTCAAGATGAGCTTCAACTTATGCACATTTGACTGTTTAATTATAATGGGCCTTTTTTTGTCTATTCTTTTCTTTACTAACCCTTTAGTTAAGTAAGTTTCATAAATATAATTCCTTTAGTCATATGCAGTGTGCTGTCTGTTATTTCTTGGCACTGAGTTTAGCAGGGTAGGAAATTACACAGCATCCACACAAACCGGGCTTTGGGGTGAGAGAGCCATCTCAATCTCACGGGTTTGGCAGGACCAGAGCGCGTATTCCCTGGATTTATGCAGCCAAGGAAACCAGCAGGGTTTCACTTGTTTCTGTGTCTGCTAGTTTTGAATTTCTCAACCCTGGGGAAAAGACTATGACTGTCCATATTATCCACATTATTCATACCTTTTGTGATTTTATAAACCTCTATGAAGGGATCACCTCTTGCATTCCTGGGAATAAAGATCCACCATGGCCAACAACCCCCTATAACTCAGGCCCTCTATTGCAGACTGTATCCCCAACTTGACAATGTCTTTTCTATAACAGGGTGACCAAAAATGTACATTATGCTCTAAGTGCAGACTCACAAATGACTTCTACAACTGCAACATAATGCCCCTGCTATTAAACTCAATACCCTGACTGATAAAGGCCAGTATGCTAAGCACCTTCATCACCATCCTGCTTTCAGAGAACCGTACACTAATCCTCTTAGGTCCTTCTGCTCCACAACACTCATCAGTGCCCTGGCATTCATGGTATAATTGTCCAAAGTGCAACAACCTACACTTATTTAAGCTGAATTCCCTTGTCATACTTCAGCGCTTCTCCTTAACTGATAAAGAACTCTTTGTAATTCATTTAACCTGCGTCACTATCAGCAATAACCCCAGAATTTAGTATTATCGGCGAACACTGACCAAATTTGACCCTTGGGATGCCTCGCAAGTCACAGGCCTCTAGTTGGATAATCAAGCTTCAACCATGATGCTTTGCTTCCTATCATCTAGCCAATTCTGAATCCATCTTGCTAGCTCCCCTGAATCCTATGCAACCCAATCTTCCAGATCAGCCGATCATGGGGGACCTTGTCACAGACCTTACTAATGTCCATATGATTAACACCTACTAGTATACCTTCATCTAATCCCTTGGTTAGCTCTTCAAAAATCTGCAAAAGGTTCACCAGACACAATCCATACAAGAAAAACATGCTGTTTATTTCTGAATACAGTAAGCCTTTACTATCCAAGTAATGCTCTTTCAGAATTTCATCCAGTAATTTCCCTGCAACTGAAATCATGCTCACCAGCTCGTAGTTCCCTACCCTGACCAAGTTTCACCTTAGTGGCCCAAAGAATTTCTAGGAGTTTTCAGTGATCTTGCACTCTGCTACTGAGCTCAACACTGTACTGTATCCAAAAATGGAACACAATTATTTTTTTTCACATAACTCCTGGGGACAGCTGGCATATGTACGATGACAATTTTTTATTTGCCTGAGGTAATTGAAAAGGCAATTGCAAGAAAGCTATTTAAGCTCTTCTCACTCATTTCATTGAATCTAATAATTTAAAGAATTTCTGGCACTTTAAAGTGTTGAAGTTTTCTTTTTAATTTATTATACAAAAATATGACGTTGAACTTTCTTAACCGTATTGTGCCAACACTTCAGAAACAATGAAACAACCATATATCTACAGGGAAAGAGGAAAGGAAAGGAAATTGCCTTTTAAATTCATGAGAGAGCGTAGGCCATCAACTTTTTACTGTTGATGTTTCTGTGGCAGGCAATTTCTTTTTTTACGAGGTCGAGTTGCTAGATTGACGCTCAATCCAGCATGGATGGGAACTGGCTGGATTCGAATTCGGGAGCCTTCACTCCGAAGTCCGGCACCGATGCCATTACGCCACCAGCCGGCCACAGGGAAAGAGACTATTTTTTAAATTTCTGAGTAATTCATTTGTTTAGTGTTTAGCAACATTCATACTTAATCATCTCTGGCGGCCTTCATTAGTGAAGCTTCTCTTTAACAGGATTTAAAGGCATGGTGCTCAGTTTATTTAAACACGGATTTGCAGCTCCAAGTTCATTTCTCCATCCAAATTGATGAAATGTCAATCGAAGTACCTAATTGTACCTGGGGTCCATTAGGTGCAGGGCCCTGATTCTGTATGATATATACATCCACAGAATCTGACACTGGTATGCACCAACATCAATGTGCTTTGCAAATTTATTCTACAGTGCAGGGCATTCAAACAAACAATGGTATTAACAAGAGAAGAGAACTCTCGTGTTGCATTACCTAAAGGGGCCATTTTTACTTGGTCTGGGTAGTTCAAGGTATTGATAATCTACTGAGTTAAGTTATGCTTTAAGGACATTACTTATTGTTCCCTCTATATTCTTCAGATAGCATATGTGATAGTACTGGGTTTGCTGACCTTGAAGTCATAAACTCAAAGAAAGATCTTAAGCCCTGTCCAATATAGATTGCCATGGGTACCCTTACTAAGGGAGATTATACCATAGTTATCCAGTCTTCAAAGACTAGTTAACTTCCCTGTTTATCCTCCATTGCGAGTTTAGCTATCGATATCCATTAATTGAGCAGTGGGTCCCCCTCCCTACCAAGAAGGAGATACTTTCAACTAACAAAATAGTTTAAATGCAGTTAATTCTTTTTAAGTGATATATATTTAAATCCAAATAACCTTCTTCAAATGCTTAAGATGGTGGTGAATATTGGTAGCATGGCTGATGTGACTGAGTATGCTAAGTTTGGCAATTAGCTTACAAATGTTTCATCACTAGTCGAGGTGACATCCTCAGTACACAGTTGTTGATGTTTCCCTCTCAGAGTGCTCGTATTTATATAGTCCCCGGTTCACTTGTCTCAGTTCTCTTTGACTATCCCTTCAGTTGACCTTTGAATTCTATTGGCTTGCGTGCATAACTTCTGTACTCAATACTTTGGTTTATGAAGGCCAATGTACCAAAAGAATTCTTTACTGCCCTATCTACCTGTGACACCACTTTCAATGAATTAGACACCTGTATCCCCAGATGTCTTTGTTCCACCACACTCCTTCGTGCCCTCCCATTCACTGTGTAAGACCTACTCTGGTTGTTCCTACCAAGGTGCAATATCGCAGACTTGACTGCATTAAATTCCATAGGCCATATTTCAGCCCATTTTTCCAAATTAGGATACTTCAAGAAGCCATGATAGTCTTCTTCACTGTCCACTACACCCCTAATCTTCGTGTCATCAGCAAATTTGCTGATCTAATTACCCACATTATCATCCAGATCATTGATATTGATGACAAACAACAATGGACCCTGCACCAATCCCTGCCACACTCTACTAGTCACAGGCCTCCAGTCAGAGAGGCAACCATCTACCAGCACTCTCTGGCTTCTCCCACAAAGCCGAAGTCTAATCCAATTTACTGCCTCATCTTGAATGCCGAATGACTGAACCTTCTTAACCTGCCTCCCATACAGGACATGTCAAATACCTTGCTAAAGTCTATGTAGACAATACCTGCTACCTTGCCTTCATCAACTTTCCTGACAACTTCCTCGAAAAACTCTTTGACATGATCTACCATGTACCAAGCCATGTTGACTGTCACTAATTAGTCCATGTCTGTCCAAATAATTATATATCTTTTCCCTTTAGAATACCTCCCAATAACTTCCCCTCTACTGATGTCAGGCTCACTGGCCAATAATTTCCTGGTTTATATTTGGATCCTCTCTAAAGCAGCGGATTAACAATAGCTATCATCCAATCCTTCAACACCCCATGGGTCGTTAAGGATAACTTAAATATCTCTGCTAGGGCCCCAGAAATTTCTGCACTTGCCTCCCACAGAGTCTGAGAGAACACCTTGTCAGGCCCTGGTGATTTATCCATCCTAATTTGGCTCAATACAGCAAACACCTCCTCCTCTGTAAACTGTATAAAATCCATGACCTCGCTACTGCTTTGTCTCACTTGTATAGACTCTGTATCCATCTCCTTAGTAAGTACAGATGCTAAAAATACATTTAGGATCTCTCCCGTCTCTGTTGGCTCCACGGATAGATTATCATTCCAATATTGTAGAGAACCAATTTTGTCCTTTGCAATCCTTTTGCTCTGAACTTATCTGTAGAACCCCTCAGGATTCTTTTTCACCTTGTCTGCTAGGGCAGCTTCATGCCTTCCTTTAGCCTTTGTGATTTCTTTCTTAAGTGTTCTCCTGCATTTCTTTTACTCCATAAACACCTTATGTGCTCCTTCCTGCCTATACCTGCTACGCACCTCCATTTTTTTACTTAACCAGGGCCTAAATATCTCTTAAAATCCAATGTTCCCTAAACCTGTTATCTTTACTGTTTACTCTGACAAACACAAGCCTTGTACACTCAAAATTTCACTTTTGAATGCCTCCCACTCAACAAGTGCACCTTTGCCAGAAAACTACCTGTCCCAATATACCTTTACCAAATCCTCTCTGATACCATCAGATTTGGCCTTTCTCCAATTTAGAATCTCAACCTGCAGACCAGGCCTATCTTTTTTACTAGTTGCTTTGAAACTAATGGCATTATGATCACTAGATGCAAAGTGTTCACCTACACAAACTTCTGTCTCCCGGAGAAGGGTCTTGGCCTGAAACGTCGACCGTTTACTCTTTTCCATAGATGTTGCCAGACCTGATGAGTTCCTTCAGCATGTCGTGAGTGTTTTTTCTGTAACCTGCCCTGCCTCGTTCCCTAATAGCAGAGCAAGTCTCGTACACTGTCTCACTGGGACTTCTATGTTCTGTTTAATGAAGCTTTCCTGTACACATCTGACAAACCATTTAGTCTTTTACAGTGTGTGAGCCCCAGTCAATATGTGGAAAGTTAAAATCACCTACCATGCCAACCTTATGTTTCTTGCAACTTCTCAATTTCTCTACATATTTGTTCCTCTAAATCCCTTAGACTATTGGATTGTCAGTATAAAATAACCCCATTAACATGGTCGTATGTTTCTTATTCCTCAGTTCCACTCATAATGCCTCACAAAAGGATTTCTCCAGTCTGTCCTAACTGAGCACTGCTGTGACATTCTCTCTGACTAATAACACCACCCCTCCTCCTTTAACCTATCCCACTCTGTCATATCTAAACCAACAGAACCCCAGAGTTTTAAGCTGTCAGTCCTGCTCCTCCTGCAATCAACATAATGTGTTGATCTGCCCTTCCTACAATAATTCTTGCAGTGAAATATAACAATTCAGAACATCAGTCACACCATGCTCAACCTTTTGATTCCATAAGACCATAAGACCATAAGACCATAAGACATAGGAGCAGAATTAGGCCATCTGGCCCATCAAGTCTGTTCCGCCATTCAATCATGGCTGATCCCTTTTTCTATCTCCTCCTCAACCCCAGTTCCCGGCCTTCTCCCCAATTCCTGACTTTTTTCTGAGGTCTTAACGTCTGCCTCCACATCCTCTCTACTATCTGTTCTGGAACTCTGGTTCCCGTCCCCTTGCAACTCTAGTTTAAGCCCCACCCCCACCCCCTGCCAGCCCATGCATCAACAGCAAACCTTCCCACTAGGATATTAGTCCCCTTCTAGTTCAGGTGCAAACCACCTCATTTGTAAAGCATCAACCTTCCCTCATAGGGAGCCCAATGGTCCAATGATCCAAAAATCTGATACCCTCCCTCCCACACCAGCTGCTTAGCCATGTGTTAACCTGCATGATCTTCCTATTTCTGGCCTCACTAGCATGTGGCATGGGTAGCAATCCTGAGATCACGAGCCTGGAGATCCTGTCCTTTAACTTAGCACCTAACTCCCTGAACTCACTTTGCAGATCCTTGTCACTCTTCTTATCCATGTAATTTGTACCAGCAGGGACCAGGATCTCTGGCTGTTCACCATCCCACTGAGGACTCAATCTGAGATGACCCAGACACAGTCCAGTAATCTGCACATTGTTGAAGAAATGTCTGATAATGATAAGAGTGACACGGAACTGTGAGCCTTGAGATTTAAAATGTGAAAATTAACAATAGACTAGCAATATGCCTTACACCAGAAATGAACACAAATTAGCTGAAATAGAATTGGACACCGACTCAGCTGTTTCAGTCATTCCACAAAATGAGTTTGAACAGCATTTCAAAGATACCAAAATGAAGCCAGCAGATATTCAACTAAAAACTTACCTGGAGAAAACATAATTACTGTGTGAATAACTGTGTGAATTACTGTGTGAATAACATTTGTGAAATACAACAACCAACATGATATTTTGGGTTTATATTTGGTAAAAACAGAAGGACCAGCCTTGTTGAAGCATGATTGGCTGACACAACTACAACTTGATACACAATTTGCATGCCACATCCCCTGCAATGAGGCCATCTGAAAGCAAATTAAGCAAGGTACTGGATGATGCCAGAGCAGTGTTCATGGATGGCATTGGAAAACTCAACCATATCGAGGGTAAAATAGTATTAAAGGAAAATGCCACACCCGTGTTTTGCAAAAGCCCATTCAGTTTCTTCTACCATCTGTGATAAAGTAGCCAGTGAGCTATGTCACATGAAGGCTGAAGGGATTTTGTCTAAGTTTGAGTGGAGCCCATGGGCAACATCGATGGTCCCTGTGGCCAAGAGAATGGGACTACCAGGATCTGTGGTGATTTTGAGGTCACCATCAACCCAGTACTGAAAGTAGATCAATACACTGCGGCCAGGATAGAGAATATCTTCGCAAACCTTTCTGAAGGAAAACACTTCAGCAAAGTGAATTTAGCTGAGGCCTACCTGCAAATGGGGATGGACCATAAACAGCCACGAAGGGCTTTATTGCTATTTTAGGCTTATTCTTGCAGTAACATCTGCACTGCACTCTGGCAGAAAGCTATGGACCAGGTGCTGTAATAGTGCCCAAGCACTCAGTGTTACCAGTAAGAATGAAAAGGACTATCCCCTAAACCTCCAGACAGTTTTAAAAAGATTAGAAGGCTCAGACAGAGCACAAGGTGACAAGTGTGAATTCTTTAAACCAAGCATCAATTACTTTGGTCACACTATTGATGCAGAAGGATTGCACAAGTGTGCAGAGAATATTCAAGTAGTGGTGGATACCCCAAGGCCAAAGTATGTGTCAAAGTCGTGGCCCTTTTTAGGATTTGCCAACCATTATAACAGGTTCCGGCCCTACTGTGGTCCAACCTTTGAACTCATTACTGCAGTTCGGGAAAAAATGGCAATGGACAGAGCCATGTGAGGTAGCTTTCAAAAAGGGATATGATGAAATGGTACATCAGACAGTACTCACACATTATGATCCACATCATCCAGTAAAGGTTCCCTGTGACATCTCACCTTATCGTAAAGGTGCAGTGATATCATAGGTTATAAGTGATGGAAGTGAATGCCCCATCGCCTTTGCTTCACGTTCCCTTACCGCTGCAGAGAAAAGGTACACACAGATTGACAGAGAGGCCTTGAATCTGGTTTGAGGTGTAAAACATTTCAATCAGTACTTGTATGGAAGATAGTTTACCCTTGTTACTGATCATCAGTCACTAGTGTCCATTTTCAATTCACAGAAGGGTGTTCCATTAACAGCAGCAGCATGAATACAGAGATGAGCTCTGTTTCTTGGAGGACATGATTACAAGATTGAATTCAAAAGGATGACTAATCATGGAAGTGCTGATGGATTGTCATGTTACCCTTGGAAAGGGAAATTGTGAGCAAAGTTACAAAGAAACACACTCCTCTTGATGTATTCTCCCGAATGCAAATTAAAAGTCTCCATATTACAGCAGAGATAATCCTGAGTAAAACTAGAAAAAAACCCACACTGTCTCAGGTAAACAGGGCCATCCAAAGTGGTTGGAGTAAGCAGCAGAAACTCCAGTCCCCCCATTTTTACTGGCTCCATGATGAACTTGCCCTTGATGGAGGGTGTCTTCTGTGGGAATTGAGAGTTGTTGTACCAACCAAGCTGAGAGCTAAGGTGATGGAGAAGCTACATGCCAGTTATCTAAGAGTGGCTAAATGAGAATGTTGGCTCAAAACTTTGTCTGGTGGCCTGGGACATATCAGCAGCATGCCATGCACTTTGTGGGATGCCAACATGTCCAGAAGATATCAAGAGCACTGCCTCTCAGTCCCTGGAAATGGCCTACATTTCCCTGGCAGAGCATTCATGTGAATTTTTCCAGACCATTCACGGACACAGATTTCTTGGTAGTGGATGCAGCTGCAAGATGGCCAGAAGTGTTCCCAATAGCCTCCTTCACTACAGCCTTGCACACTGTTGATGTATTGAGAAGCCCCTTTGCAAGGACTAGTGTTCCAGAACATGTAATCATTGACAATAAACCACAGTTTTCAGTAATTCATAAAAATGAATGGTATAAGACATGTTGCATCTGCACCATACAACCCTGCTACAAATAGCTTGGTGGAAAGATGTATCCAGAGTCTAAAGAACACACTGCAAGCAATGTCAGCAAAACATACTGCACGAACACTAAAGCAGAAGGTGGCTGATTTCCTCTGTACCTATCGTAATGCAATACACTCTTCAACCGACAGCTTACCAGCTATGCCGTTCCTGGGTCATTGCTTGCATCCATGCACAGATCACCTCAAACCCAATCTCAGAAGGAGATTACAGGAGAAACAGCTGAGACAAATTGAAGGCTTCTCGAACAGTATTTCTCTCCTGGACAAGCATTCCTAGCGAGACCACAGAGGTGATCAAAAGAGGGTACTCGGAAGGATTAAGGGCAGAACCAGACCACTCTACTACACAGTAGAGATTGTGTTTAATATCATCTAAAGGGCAACATATTGATCAGTTGAGGAGAGTGGAATCAATTGTTAGAAAAGAAAGGTAGCTACTGCAGCTGGAACCACTTCCCGTATTCTCAGAGTCAACTACTACAGAGGACCTGAGATTGTTTCACAGCTACAAATCTTACTTGCCAAGCAGAGTGATTACCCTTGTCAGGAAACCCGTTATCTCACAAGAGTAGGAAAGCCTTCATAGTGATTAAATTTTCAAGCCTGAATGGGACAGCTTAAAATTTAATATGCTGTGGATGTCTGTAGAGTCGTTGTATTATTGAGTATGCTGTGTATATAATTGAGATACATTCTATATTGAGTTGGATTGTATAGCTAAGGAGCAAGGAATGTTGTGTATTTAATATTTCAGTAATATTTGAGTAATGTGTCTCATATATCATATCTATATATACATATATATAAAAATATATATTTCGATTAAGCATTCTTGTTCATTTAAATTATTCAATAATTCATTACAGGTTCTTTTGTATAAATACATGAATTGCCTATGTCATCACGCTACCATGTGATACGTGCATGCCTTGCTTAAAGAAAACGTACTCACATTTTGGACTCCCATGTCTTCCTTTGAATTAGTTTAATATTTTGGAGATATTAATCATAACCATTTACAAATTGCAAACCATTTCTAAAAAACAAAACATTTCCAAAACACCATACAATTCCTATAAACTAAAAAGATACATGTCATGGTTCCATTTGGCTGTTCCCCTTTAACGCTCCTTTCTCCCTGATTATGCCCTAATTTCAGCCATTAGATTTCCAATTGCTGCTAGTTTACTTAATTACAGTACACCTGGTTTGCATCAGAGACTGTGGAATAAGTACAATGGCGTCACTACACAGGTTGCCAGTTTATTGGTCTATTCTTGTGTGATACTTCATTCTCTCGTCCACTTAGAACTGTTAGTTCTAAGTTTAGTTCCAAGTTCTGCTCTAGTTTCAAGATAGTCCCTGCAGATCCCGTCTCCTTGTCAAGATTCCTCCGGTTTGCTGTTCTATGTACACGTCTACGCCAGCATCTCCAATTCAGTCGACGTGCTGGTGTCCTGCACTTGGGTTCTCCTCAGTCACCCTGTGCAACAATACACCCATGATATAGATGGATTGAGTCATCCATCACAGAAATCAAGGCCAGCAGAATGGATTCTAGTTCACCCTGTGTTTCTTTCACATTTCTTGATGTTCCTTGCCCCACTCCCAATAAGGCTGGATTGCTCTCCATGCTTATACCCATTTTCTCTGCCACTTTGGCATCTTCATACGTACATATATTTCCTCAGGCAAACTATTTAAACAAAAAGCCTAAAGGCTTTTCAAAGACACAGTTCCACAACTATTGCTGTAAAGCTAACTTCCTTGAGTACATAAAACTTCCAACTATAGACACATCAGTTACTTGATATGCTAAATGATATTATCCATCTGTTCTGCATGCTACCTTGAACTAAGCAACCCAGTCAACTTGTCTGTTTTGAAATAAGCCAAATTACATAACCCATTACATAATATTATATTCTCAAGCAGTTAGCCTCATGATATGGGCATGCAAGTCTCAATAATAAATAGAGCTTGTTTACAAAGCTGCATTTTCAATGTCAAGCTGATTACTGCTAACAATTTACATTTTAGTAACAGAATACTAACTCCCTTTTACAACCAGAAGCTAAACAAGGGAATATTATTATGGAGCTTGCTTACAACAGTTTGATCTCACAAGTAAAGATGCTGTGTTTAGAAAGAGAGCTTAGCAAAACATCAGTTAGAGGCCTAGGAATTGAATGTCCATCACAAAACAACAGTTCGATCTTTACAATTGGCAGTTGCTTTGTTTAAAAAGCTGAACTTGGCAAAAGGAAAAGCCCCCTGGCCCAGTACAGTGAATATTCATAACACATTCAGACTTCCTATCACATCTCCAAATCACGTGTTACCCAACCCTTCCCCACCACTGGTCCAGGTTCAACCATGTACATGAAATTCCATATATCCACCTCTTCCACCACTATTTGTCTCATCCTCCAATTTCCCAACACCTTCAACCTCTCTCCAGGTCTAATTGCAACTACATACTTGACCTTGATGCTTTATTAAATCACCTATCATTATCACCTTGTAGTGTTAAATTCACCCATTTTCCTTCACCACTGGGGAAGAAAGGTCATTATGCATTGTATTGCATGTAACCTTTTATGCACAATGGGTGGGCAGAGTGGATTAAATGCATACAAAAGAATTAGCTTAACCTCTCCATCTGCATAGTGCTGGTTTACTGTGCCTCTTAAGGCAATACTGACTTCCTGGGCATACTCTTAGGACTGTGAGTTCAAGAGTTCTGGATTACATCAAATTCATCTTCTAGACATTTTTCCATTTATGCCTCAGATAGCAGAGTAAATCCTGTACTGATCGAAATTAAAAGAATATTGCCATCCTATATGTGGTTAAAAGTTATTATAGTCACTTATTTGAAATCCTGGCTTTAGTTTAGCAGAAATATTTAATCAGTCAGGAAAATAAAACAACAGCTAATAAAAAACACACTTATGGCGGCAATAAAGAAGAAAAAGGTAATGGTCAGAATGTTACAATCAGGAGTGACTTAACACCCTTTGTTATAAAAAATAACTGCTTTTGCATTTCCTCCGACGAAGCCAGAATCTAGGAGGACTTAACAAGGAGTAACAAGTCTTCCTGGCTTCTGAAAACAGAATTAGAGATTGTGATGCCTATTAATTAATGATCGTGAAAGCTCTGAAAAGGCCAGAAGAATATAAAAAGTTTAAGTCATAATATTAGTCAATGTGCAGCACTGCTCTGCTGTCATTGCTATTTAGCAGATGAACGTTCCAGCTAATAACTTCTCTTAAACTTGTAATGTGGAATATATGTTCAGTAGCAGAGTGGGATGCTGTACCATCCACCTTTACTTACTTGTTGGTTACTGGCTGACTTCTGGCTGTTCCAACTGATGAGTTGAGTTTTTTTCGAGTTCATTTAAGTTGCAGTAATCTGCAGGTAATATCATGGTATGTGTCGAAGGATTTCTGTACAGTGAAAATTAAAATAACTCCAGCTTCTAGCAATCTAAAATAACATCAGAAAATGCTGGAATTGGTTTCCTCTCTACAGGTACTATCTGACTAGCTACACTTCTAGCACTTTCCCTTTATATTTCTGTGCAAGAAGTGTTGTAAAACAGTATAAAACTAAGGATGGACTCTGAGCAGGACAGTCTCCTGGAAGGGATATTGGAGGAAGAGGAGAAAAGGATACATTACAGGAAATCAATGATCTCTAGGAAGTGGCTCTACCATCCAAATCTCAGTTGGAAACAATGTTCCCAATCCACGAATAGATTTTCAAATGCTAGTTCCAACCTTGGCACCAATATTCATGAACAATGCTCAGTTTAACACATCATTGACAGATACCTAATAACAATCTCCATTCATCAAGATGCAGACCTAATCTGTGTTGGCTTAATCAAACCCACATAAACTTAGCACTGCTGCTCATTCAGACACAGCCCTCTTTGCTACATGCCGCTATTCAACCAGGACACCCATATCACCCAAAGCAATTCAACTACAATAAGTAGCATACTCTCTTTTGAAAGACCCTTATCATATGCCCAGTGTTGTTTCAATCATGTGGGCATTTTATAACTATTATAGGCATCCGTTAGTCTCGTGAGACCATGGATTTGCGCTTTGGAAGGTTTCCAGGGCGCCGGCCTGGGCAAGGTTGTATGGAAGATTGGCAATTGCCCATGCTGCAAGTCTCCCCTCTCCATGCCACCAATGTTGTCCAAGGGAAGGGCATTAGGACCCATACAGCTTGGCACCGGTGTCATCACAGAGCAATGTGTGGTTAAGTGCCTTGCTCAAGGACACAACACGCCGCCTCAGCCAAGGCTCGAACTAGCGACCTTCATGTCACTAAGCGAACGCCTTAACCACTTGGCCACGTGCCAACACATAGTTTGATAACTATGGTGCTAACCAATGAACACAGAAACCATTACCCAGAAATTGGGTGCCACCTCACAACTGCATGCTTTGGTCCCCATGTTATGCTATGAATATGGTATCTATTGCTAAGGCACAAGACAGACTAGTTCTATCTGAAGAGTGAAGTACATACTTATACTATCTCCTTCTCCTTTTCATCTGTAGATGTATATTCAGGAAAATATGAAGGGACTGCTATTTATTCAAGGGTTTCAACTTCACCACTGAATTTAAATGCACAAATCATATCCCATCAATTCCAGCCATGTCTCCTCCATGATATATAAACCAGATGAGGAAGTCTGTTCTCATATGGTCAATTATTGTTGTGTTTGACTGTGCACTCACTTATTATGTAACATAGTAAAATGAGCCAACAACCATTGTACAATCTTCTTGGCTGAACTGATGAAAAGGTGGTAGTGTGTGCAGAGTGCGAATGCAACAGGGTTAGTGCGTGAAGGTGTGTACGAACATCCAAACATTCAGTATGAGTGTTGATTTTTAGAGAGTATTGGGAAATAAGTGTTAAGGATGTACTGAATTGAGCAATGTCTGAGGCTTCTGATGCCATTAGTTGGAAATGGGATCAGAAGTGTTTGCTAACCTTGACCATTGATGAATGAATTGACCAATGAACTTCTTGGAAGACCACATCCAAGTTCTAGGGACTTGGCACTAGTTCATGGCAGTAATCTCCAAGGCTCTCATTGTCTTCTATACACATGACAGGATGGCCATTTGGCCTGACTCTCCTCCTTTCCACTTGTCCTACTGAGGCATTCAATGCAGCATCCAAAAACCATGGAACCTGCTCCTTCACCTGTTATTTTCCTAGGTTTAGCTGCAAATTTAAAACTTCTTGCAGCACCGTATACCACCTTGAACCTTTCTGTTTAAGAAGTTTCAGTTACCTTTTTAATGGGTTGTAACCACTCAGGATAATAAGAAGTACAGGACAGATGCTAAATCACATAATAAACAGGATGGAGCTTAAAGCTGGATCCTTCCTGCTTTCTAATCAAAAGAATTGTGCTTCTTGTTCCCTTTCCTTATTTTTGAAGTTGCCGAACTTAGTTCTCACAGAGCTTAAATCTGAACCCTTCATTCAGTGTAAATTCATGAGCAGAATGAGCAATAAAGTGAGGAAAGTAAAACTGGAGTTTTGAAGAAGAGGAAAAATCTAAGAAAAATAATTGAAGATAGTTCTGTTTTAGCCTCCAAAATGATTTAAAATTTTAAAGGATGAGACATTACCAGCGTTATTTTTTCTGCTGCTGGCAATATCCATACTGCTCTCTCTCAAAGCTTTAAAAAAATTATGATATTCATAAACATCATTTGTAAAATGCAAAAGCGCACACCCTGTTATACTGTCATTCTATAAATTGAGGGATGAGTTTCCCACAATAGTTTCACATTTCCTCACAGCTGTGGCCTAAAATCAAGCTGGGTGGACTCAGCAGACCGGACAGCACCTGTAGAGGAAAAGAGACAGTCAATGTTCTGGGTTAAAACCCTTCATCTGAATTCTGAAAAGAGGAGAAAAACTTCTTCAAAGTGGGCATAGCTGGAAGTGATTTAGCAGTGGAGCAGTAAAATGGCAACACAAGAGGCTGTAGATACTGGAATCAATGAAAACACAAAACATACAGTAAGAGGTAGGATCAGATTTAGGCCATTTGGCACCACCATTCCACCATGACTGATTTATTATTCCTCTCAACCCCATTCTCTTGCCTTCCCCCCATAACTCTTCATGCCCTTAAAAATCAAAAACCTATTAACCTCTGCTTTATATACATCCAATGACTTAGCCTTCACAACCATCTGTGGCAATGCATTCTACAGATTCACCACCCTCCAGCCAAAGGAATTCCTCTTCATCTCTATTTTAAGTATTCTGAGGCTATGCCCTCAGTCCTAGACTCCCTCACTATAGGAAACATCCTCTCCATGTCCACTCTATCCAGGCCTTTCAACTTTCAATAGGTTTCAATGAGATCCCCCTCATTCTTCTGAACTCAAGCAAGTACAACCTTAGAGCCATCAAATGCTCCTCATTCTTAACCCTTTCAATCCTGGGATCATTCTTGTAAACCCCCTCTGGACCCTCTCCAATGTTAGCATATCCTTTCATAGCAAAAGGGCCCAGAACTGCTCACAGTACTCCATGTGGTCTGACCCACACCTTAGAAAGCCTCAACATTACATACTCTCATTTATGTTCTAGTCTTTCAAAATAATTGCTAATATTTAAGTTTGAGGATAAACCTGCTGAAACACCAGTGATAACTAATCCTACTTTGGGTCAACCTATTTAAGTTAGTTTGGTAAATAATTGGGCAGCACTTTCCTCTTGACTGTACCTGACTCATCAAATAAAGTGCAATTTTAATCCTCACAGTTAGTAGTATTTAGTGCTTCAGAGAATAAGTTTAGTCAAATCAATATGATTGAAAATCTCATTCGGAGCAAATATTACAAATTAGTTCCCTCAATTGTTTGACTGGACAACAGGAAAACAAAACCAGGATATACAGGTTTCTCACACCAAGAAGCCTAATAGCATTGATCGAGCATAAACATTAGCCAGCCAGTAGTGTAGTGGCATCTGCACTGGACTTTGAGGTGAGTGGTCTTGGATTCGAATCCAGGGGGTTCCTTACATGCTTTTCATCCATGCTGGATTGAGCATCAAGCTAGCAATTCGGCCTCATAAAAAACAGACAAAACGCTAAAGAAACGATAGGGTTGCCACCCGATGCACCACAAAGCACAGAAAGGAACAACAACAAAACAAAAATACATAAAACCAGTTAACCCCACACATTAATGCAATTTTCTTCTGCACAATGTCAAATTTCATGGTGCTCTGTGGATGATTTTCTACACCTACAATTCTAAAAGTAAATTACATTGCCAGAGGGTGTCATTAGGCATTACTTATGAATTAAAATGTTATTAATCATTTATCAGCCCTGTTTCCGAGGTGTCTCATGTTCATCCAGTAGATGTACCATATTCCCATAGCTTTAATATGAGATTTTGTTTGTGAAGTAGCTGATGTACAGAGAAAAGTAGACAGCAGCTTCACCTTTTCCACAATTAACTGCTCATGGTTAGACATTGGAAATTACTGTCTGATTTGTTCTTTAATAATGCTGGGCACTGAGGATTACTGTTATTCTTGACAGAAAATATAGACTAACGTCTGTAGCCTCCTCAATTTCTAAGACTTAATTTCGAAAAGCAGCATTTTAAAGTGGCAGGTACAATCACTATGTGATGAATTCTTAATCGTGTGAGATTTAATGGCCATATCCAAAGTCATTCCCTCCATAATTAAATTAAAAGGTTAATATACTTTGGAGTGATATCTTTGGAGAAAAGGAAGCATATGTACCGCAACATTAATTAACAAGGCGTTGACTGGCATTTCTTTTACTATACTTTGTCACTTGGTTCATCCATAGCTATTTCCTCTTCAATGAATAAATAATTGCCTGTGCTACACTGCCTGAAATCTTTGCAAATTTTAGGGTGAAGCACATAGATATGGTGAGTCATGGCGCATACAGACAGTATGTCTGTTCCCATTCTATTGATGGCAATTAACTTAGAGTTTATTTAAAATAGCAGTTTTGATATGGCTTTTTTTCTCTTAGGTTTTGAGCTTTTACTTCTTTTCTGTGTGGGCCTGAGAATATTACAAAATCACTGACACTTTAATCTTGTTTTAAAAATTATAAAATTAGATGATAACTGACATACTAGTGAAACATAAAGTATCAGTATTGAGACTTCTATGAGAATGGCCAATATTCGTGGATTTTAGGGAGACATTCCTTTATTATTTTACATATCAGGTATTCAATGTCTTGTTGAGGAATCAGCTTTTCTGATAACCAGCCTACATGCATCATCAACTCTTATACGTAGGAGACTGTTGTATATTAAACTATCATCTCGAGCAAATTGTACTAAATATTAAATTTCAAGTATTGTTTTTTTTGCAATGCATTTTAATGATCTGCCATATATTGGAGTGCTCTAAAGTTCAATGGAAATCTATTACAGTGTATTTAAGTTCCCTTTCATCATGATATGGCAATCTATTTTGCAACCCCTCTTTCCATAGATCAGTAATAATGTTCACATATTGTATTTTGGATTTATAGACTAATTACTTCCATTTTGTTGGTCATGGTGTTTTCTGTTTGTTGGAAGTTCACCATAAAAAAACACTTTTGGAAATTTCTTTGTGTTTATCAATGAATTTTCATTTAATGAAGTTACAGAATTTGATAGAGTTACAGGCAGTGATTTAGTAAGAAATATTCCTGGAGCTATCAGTGCTCACTGGTGTAATGAAGCAAAAATAAATTGCCATCGTGATCTAAATCACAAACCTTCCCAAAGATATTACTGGTTTTTCACTAGTCAGACTACAATGGCTCAAGTGGAAGCTCAATGCCATATTCTCAAGGGTTGTTATTGCGGAAAACGGTGACTGGTTTTACCAGTAATGCCCACATCCCATAAGTAAATATTCTTTTTTTAACTTATAGTTCATAAAAATGAACTTCAAGAAGGAAATCAGAATGTTGCTGCCTGGTGTTCTCCTCATGCATTATGCCACCAATAGATTTGGGCACTAAATGGAGAAAAGGTATGAGGTTGTAATACCTGATGATGATGATGGCTGGTTCTTCGCTTGTGAAGATCAGGAGGGAAAACTCCATCGCTATTGGACTTTTCTTCCTGCCTCTGCTGTGTAGGTTTATGGTGAGGATTGGTGCATGTGGACTGATTCCACTCTTTCAGCATTCCACAGTAAGCTATGACTGCAGCAACCTCAAGGCTGTAGATTAGTTATTAGAGTTTTCCTTTTCCTAAACAGACTACCTGACTAAGCTAACAAGTCCCGTCTACCCGGGTTTGGAATCAGAGTTTTCCTTCTCCTAGGCTGGCTGCCAACCAAGGCTGATAAACGCAGCCTGCCCACCCAGCTATACTGCTGGACACTCATTCATGCCATGACATAGCCAACTCAGCAAGAACGGGGACATCACATGATGGAATTGCTATGGGCACAATGGTAGAGGAGAGAAAATATGCGAGTGAGTGCCAAGCCAAACAGTGGTCCTGCGGCGATCACTACCGCTGGAACGAACAGGCTATGGAAGACACTTCACCTTCCTTAAGTGAGCAGGATGTCCAGGCCAGGACTCACCCATCCTCAAGCAATATCCACCCATGGGTTAAACACAGCAAGAAAGATTAGAAATGTTGTCTCCGAGTAAAAATAATTTTTTATTGGCATGATACATGAATTTCTTCCAAATAATCTTTCTGCAAGTGAGCATTTATTTTTACATATAGTATATCGATTTCCACCTTCCAGATTTTAGTTAGTATTGGAGATGTATTATGAAAGGTAGAAACTAAAATCATTATGTTATTGTTCCTTTCTGTCTTTTGTATCTAAATATACCTCTTCCCCCACATCCTTTTTCTCAATTTCTACATTAATTTTATGGTTGTAACTGTTAAATACTCAGCATCATTTCTTCACTGGTAACATTAACTATAGGCTACTAAATTCTTTATTGTAAGCTACAGAATAAGCTGTAAAGACTCACCAGGTTAGGCAGCCTCAGGGTAAGAGAAACAGTTGATGTTTGAATCAAGGATGCTTTATCAGAACTGGAAAAGTGAGAATACAAATGTGTTTCAGTGCAGACAACAGGAGGAGCAAAGAAAATAAAAGAATATTTATGATAAGAGTGCAGCTCATGGAAGCTCAATTCAAGGAGGAAATTGGGTAAGTTTCAAAGATTCAAAGTGCATTTATTATCAAAGAATGTATAAATTATACAGCCTTGAGATTTGTTTGCCTAAGAGGCAAAGCAAGGAACCTGAAAGAACCCAATTAAAAAAAATAAGACCAACTCCCAGTTCCTCCAGAGAAAAAGAAAGAGAAATAAATCATATACCCAATTGAAGTGAGCAACAACAACAACAGCATTCCAAACCAAATTGAGTCCTTAGATCCAAATCCTGGAGCAGTCTGGAGTAGGCCGAAAGCCTCAGTATTCAGTTCATCATATTAGCGGGACAAGTTGCCATAAAGTTCACAGACACAAAACACAGAAGCCAGGGGCACTCTCACAGCCTTAGCGTCGCTGAGAGAGAAGCCTCCCCCCCTCCCCCCCCCCCACACACACACACATTATTTGGGCTGGTGTTTAAATTGTCTGAATCTTGGACTTGTCAAGATAAGTTGTCAGAAAGTTGTCAAGAAAACAATTAGTTTAATAAATGACATTTCAAGTTCACATTCAAGTTTGTCATTCAACCATACACGTGTATGCAGCTAAATGAAACAGTGTTCCTCCGAAGCCAAGCTGCAAAACACAGTACACACAGTCACACACAGCGCATACAGTATAGTCACAATAGCACATACAGTCATAAATAATATTAGCACAAGACCCTGAATGGCATGGCCTGGAAGTTGATGATGTTCTGGGGTCTCATTTCTGTAAAAACAAGCATGCGGCAGTTCCTCAGCTTGCACTGGGTCAGCCACAGATGAAAGCAACCTAGCTTGTCTTCCAGGAAGCAGACACCAGAGGGCAACACCAACTGGAGAGCTGGCCTGCAAGGACCAGACCCCAATTCAGAATGGATTCCAGATTGGCTGCTGCATCCCTGTGCCTCCAGCGCCACCCCCACTGGGTGACTGTAACAGGTGACGCCACAGCACAATGGCCCAGTTTGTGAAACGACCAAGGCCATGCAGCCCCCCTCCATTGGTCTCGCCCTGAACTTGCAATATTTTGTATTACTAATGTCTAACAGGGCCTTGCAATAACAGGGAAAATGTTTAGAACACACATTTTCACCCTTTGTTGGACCCAGAGAAGCTGCTGCGACCAAGCATGCTGCCAACCTACTGGAACTCATTTGAATCACAGAAGAGAAAACAAAACAAGCTCAAAGAGAAAAATCCAATGACATCCATGGAGAGAAATACAATCTGGCTTACCAGAAACAGCCAAATTTATTATTAAATTCTGAAGACCAAGACGAGAGATGACATGCTGTTTCTTGCACCTAGATGATGAATGTTAGAAGACTAAAGACAAACACATGCTGAAAGTGAATAGCTTTTTGGGGGGTGTTTCCAAACATCCGCAATTTTATCTGGAACTTCTTTTTTGGATTACATATTTCCATGGATTATGCTAATTTAAGATTTACAAATGGCAACCCCAAGAAGTTTCCTCTTCT
Organism: Mobula hypostoma; assembly: GCF_963921235.1. Classification (NCBI taxonomy): domain Eukaryota; kingdom Metazoa; phylum Chordata; class Chondrichthyes; order Myliobatiformes; family Myliobatidae; genus Mobula; species Mobula hypostoma. Next base: position 61,565,513 of record NC_086103.1, on the reverse strand, counting down.
TGCATGCAGCAAACTGGGTATATATTGACAGGAGATGTTCAAGCAGAAAGATTATGGATATGGAGTTTGATCAATTGCTAACCAAGATGGCAGGAGTAAAATCAATACATTGACCACAAAAAAAAAGATGAGTCAGAAAAGAAGTAAGAAGGCAAAACATGAAATCATCTATTTCTAGAATATCTAAACCTCTTTTTGAGTATCAATCTACTTGAGTGAATTCATGAAGAACCATAATAGGATTTCGCCAACTTTCTTCAACAACATGACTGTGACACTTACTATATCTGTGGATAGGAATAGGGACAGACAATATAGAAAAATATTTAATTGGGCAAGGGCAAATTATGATACTACTAGGCAGGTATTTGGGAGAATAAATTAGGAATAGATGTACACAAGGAAATACACAGTGGAAATGTGGACATTGTTAAGAAAGCACTTGCAGGGGTTTCTGGACAGTCATTGAGTCATAGAACATTATAGTACAGATACAGGCCCTTCAGGCTATTTACTTCAAACTGTGAAAAACCATTAATCTGCCTAGACCCACTGATCTGCACCCAGACCATTGCCCTCCACCTCTCTTATCCATATACGTATCCAAATTTCTCACACATGTTGAAACAAATATGCATCCGCCATGTGTGCTGGCAGCTCGTTCCATTCTCTCAGCACTCTCACCACTCTCTGAGTGAAGAAGATCCCCTTATGTTCCCCTCAAACATTTCACCTTTCACCCTTAACCCATGACCTCTAGCTGTGATCTCACCCAACCTCTTTGAAAAAGGCTGCTTGCAATTATCCTGTCTATACCCCTCATAACTTTGTATACCTCTGTCAAAACTCCCCTCAATCTTTTATGTTCCAAGAACTAGTCATAACCTATTCAACCTTTCATTATAACTTAGGTCCTCAGGTCCTTGTAACTTTTCTCTTCATTCTTTCAATCTTATTTACATCTTTCCTGCAGGTCGGTAACCAATACTGCACACAATGCTCCAAATTAGGTCTCACAAATATGTTACACAATTTCAATATAACATCCAAACTCCTGTACCCAATACATTGATTTATAAGGCCAACGTGCTGAAAGCTTTCTTTATAGCCCTATCTAACTGTGACCCGACTTTCAAGAACTTATGAATCTGTATTCCCAGAATACTCTGGTCTACCACACACCTCGGTACCCTACCGCTCACCATGTAAAACCTACCCTGGTTGGCCCTCCCAAAGTGGAACACCTCAAATTATCTGCATTAAATTCCACCTGCCATTTTTCTGCCCATTTTTCCACCTGGTCCAGACCCCGCTGCAAGCTTTCATAGTCTTATTTGCTGTCTAGTACACCACCAGTTTTGGCGTCATCCAAAAATTTGCTGATCCACTTTAACACATGATCATTGTGATCATTGATATGGATGAGAAATAACAATGGACCCAGCACCAATCCCTGTGGCACACCACAAGTCATAGGCCTTCAGTCAGAGAGGCAACCATCTACCACTCTTCTCTGGATTCTCCCTCGAAGCCAATAGCTCATCTTGAATACCAAGTGATTGAACCTTCTTGACCAATCTCCCATGTGGGACCTTGTCTAATGCCTTGCTAAAGTCAACGTAGATAGCATCTACTGCCTTGATTTCATCAGCTTTCCAGGTAGTTTACTCAAAAAACTCTACAAATTTAGTTAGACATGACTTACCATGTACAAAGCCATGTTAACTATTCCTAATTAGTCCCTGACTATCCAAATACTTACATATCAGTCCCTTTGAATACCTTCAAATAACTTTCCTGCTACTGATATCAGGCTCACTGGCCTATAATTTCCTGGTTTATTTTTAGAGCTTTTTTTAAACAATGAAGCAACATTAGCTATCCTCCAATCCTCCAATCCTCCAACTCTTCACCCATGGCTACAGATGTTTTAATTATCGCTGCTAGGGCCCCAGCAATTTTTGCACTAGCCTCCCACAGGGTCCAAGGGAACACTTTGTCAGGCCCTGGAGATTTATCCACCATGACTTTACCTCAAGACAGCAACCTCTCCTTCATTGTAATCTGTAAAGGGTTCATGACCTCACTGCTGCTTTGCCTCACTTCTAATGATACTGTGTATATCTTCCAAGTAAATACAGATGCAAAAAATCTACTTAAGATCTCCCCTACCTTTCAGCGCCATGCAAAGATTACCACTCTGATCTTCCAGAGGACTAATTTTAACCCTTGCTATCCTTCTACTCTTAATATATCTGTAGAAAGCTTCAAGATTCTCCTTCACCTTGTTTACTAGATCAAGCTTATACCTTCTTTTTGCTGAGCTGATTTGCTTAAGAGTTCTGTTGTATTTCTGTACACATATACAAACACTGTACTCTCAAAATTTTACTTTTGAAGGTCTCACACTTACTGAGTACACCTTTGTCAGAAAACATTTGTCCCAATCCACACTTTCCAAATCCTTTCTTATACCATCAAATTAGCCTTTCTCCAATTTCGAATCTCAGCCTGAGGACCAGACCTTTCCTCTTCCATCATTATCTTGAAACTAAAGATCACTTAAGTTCCCCGACACAAACTTCTGTTACCTGGCCTGTCTCATTCCCTAATAGGAGATCTAGTATTGCACTCCCTCTAGCTGGGAGTACTTTGTACTGAACACATTTGACAAACTCTTTCCCGTCCAGTCCTTTTACAGTATAGGAGACCTAGACAATGTGTGCCAAGTTAAAATCACCTACCAGCACAACCTTTTATTTCTTGCAACAGTCTGCGATCTCTCGACAAGTTTGCTCCTGTAAATCCTATGGACTGTTGGGTTGTCCATAATATAATCCCATTAGCATGCACATAGTTTCTTATTCCTCACTTCTACCCATAAAGCCTCACTAGATGAACTCTCATATCTATCCTGACTGAGCACTGCCGTGACATTTTCCCTGATTAGTAATGCCACCCCTAACCCTTTGATCCCTTCCACTCTATCATGTCTAAAATAACAGAACCCTGGAACATTGAGCTGCCAGTCCTGCCCCTCCTGTAACCAGATCTCACTATTTGCTACAATGTCATAATTCCATGCACTGATCCATGCCCTAAGCTCATCCGCCTTTCGTACAATACTCTTTGCATTGAAATACACGCAACTTAGAACGTTAAATCCACCGTGTTCACCCTTTTGATTCCTGACTTTGGGTGTAGGCTTAACATCATCTTTCTCCACAACCATTCCACTGTCTGTTCTGACTCTGGTTCCCATCCCCTTGCAACTCTAGTTTAAACCTCCCCATGCAGCATTAACAGACCTTCCCACTAGGATATTAGTCCCCTTCCAATTCAGGTGTAACTATCCCTTCTGTACAGGTCCCTCCTTCCCTGGAAGAGAACCCAATGATCCAAAAATCTGAAGCCCTCGCTCCTGCACCAATTCCTTAGCCATGTTTTAAACTCTGTGATCATCCTACTTGTGGCCTCAGCAGCACGTTGAATCGGTAGCAATCTGAAATCGCAACCCAGGAGATTCTGTCCTTGAACTTAGCATCTAACTCCCTAAACTCGCTTTGCAGGAACTCATCACCCATCTTACCCATGTCATTGCTATTGATCCAAGATGTCCCTGACCCTGGAACCCAGGAGGCAACAAACCAACTGGGAGTCTCCTTCTCGTCTACAGAACTTCCTTATCTGTTCCCCTAACCAAAATATCCCTGTCACTGCAGTGTACCACTTCTCCCCTCTTCCCTTCTGAGCCACAGATCCAGACTCAATACCAGAAAACTGACTGCTGCAGCTTCTCCCTGGTGGGTCATCCTGCCCCCCCCCCCCCACAACATTATTGAGGAGATTGGCCACATGGAAACTCTGCACTGGCTGCCTATTCTCTTTTCCTCTCCTGCCAGTCACCCAAGTACCTGCCTTCATGCAACTTAGGGGTGGCTACCTCCATGTAGCTGCAAACTATGGCCTCCTCATTCTCCTGTATGAGTCATTGGTAGGTCATTAAGCTGCAGCTCCAGTGCCTTAACACAGTCTCTAAGGAGCTGCAGCTCTGTGCACTTCATGCAGATGTACTTACCAGCGAGTCCTGAGGTCTCCTAACATTCCCACATCTCACACAAGAAACAAACTACTGAATCTGGACCCATTCTTGGCACACCAGGTATGTACCAACAATAAAAGAATCATACTGGAAACTTACTTAAAACCTGAATCTGTGCTTTCCCAATCTTACTGAGCCAAAGCTGAACCTCTCCAACACTGCTCCACTCCAAAAGCGCCTGCTCCAATAGGTTTGATCTATCCAGGCATAGAAAGAATGGTAGGGTGAAGAACCCTTGTTGACAAGAGGGAAAAAGAAGCATATCCATGGTTTAGGAAGCAAGGATCAGACAGGGCTCTGGAGGTGTGTAAAGTAGCCAGGAAGAAGCTTAAGAAGGACTTGGGAAACCTTAAAAGGAACCTGAGAAGGCCTTGGTGAGTAGAATTATGAATAACTGCAAGGACTTCTACACATACGTGAAGAACAGAGGGATGACTAGGGTAACAGTAGGACCGATCAGGATTAGAACAGGATATGTGCCTGAAGTCAGATGAAGTTGAAGAAGCCCTTAATAAATATTTTGCTTCTGTATTCACCAGTGAGAGGGATGTTGTTAAACATGAGGATAGTGTAGAACAGACAGCTGTGCTGGAAGGAAGTCAACATTAAGAAAGAAGATGACTGAAACATTTGAAAAACATTAGGATAGGTAATTCCCCAAGGCCAGCAGGAAAGTGACGGAAGAGACTGCAGAGCCTTCAATAATGTTTTTAGCATCCTCACTGGTCATTGAAGTAGTACAGAAGATTCCTTTGTTTTGTGTAACATATATTTAAAGTTTTGAGGTTTTAATGTTAACTATAAACCAGTATATTTTCATTTCACTGATTGTGATGAAATTTGAAATGCTTGCATTTTGATCACTAGTGAAATAGGATACTTTTACAATTGGATACTTTATCTCTTATCAGGTAGATTTTCCCATTAAACTAATTTGACTTTATATTTATGTTTAATTAAAACCTGTTCACTCATCCAGTTTATTTTTCTTTGGTATAGAATATCCATCAACTTGTAAATCACCATCTGATGAACACTTGTTGACTAGAAATGTTAAACTTCCTTTGCTCTCCACAGATTCTGCCTGAGTTGCTGAGCATTTCCAGTAATTTTAGGTTTTTATTTCAGATTTCTATTGTATTAAACATTTTAAACAGAAAATAATAGTAAGGATTTTTTTTCTGTTTCAAAAGACAGAAACAAATTTCAAATGTTACCCTATTTCTTTTCAAGCATATGCATGGTTTCAAACCAGATCTTTTGAACTGGATGTGTTGTGAATTTTTCATGGGGTTATACGTTTCATATCTCCCATCAAGAACACTCTTCTTAATCTGATTTAATCCTTCCTGAATGTCCTGTTCCTGTGCTGTACTGCTGTCATAAGGTGGTGGCTGGGAACGGACCTAAGTGCAAGACACAGGCACTGAAGTACTAGGGACAGGACTAGGATACAGGGTGAGGGCTAGGACATGGACACGAAAACCGGGAACCCGGAACAGGACTGGACAAGAGAGCTAGGAGCCTCAGCTTGGACTCCGAGCCAGAGACTGGACAAGGACCCAGAACCTGGGTCTTGCCTCTGGCTCGGACCCCAGAACTAAACAAGGATGTGACTTTTTTAGATTATGAAGACACGTAGTCCTCTTTTATTGTCATTTAGTAAGGCATGCATTAAGAAATGATACAATATTCCTCTGGTGTGATTTCACAAAACACAGGACAGACCAAGACTAAAAAAACTGACAAAACCACCTAATTGTAACATATAGTTACAACAGTGCAACAATACCATAACTTGATGAAGAAGTCCATGAGCACAGTAAAGTTCAAAGTCTCTCAAATGTCCCACATCTCACGCGGACGGGAGAAGGAAGAAAAACTCTCCCTGCCATGCCGACCACAATCCGACTCTGAGTCATCCGAAAACTCGAGCTCTGATCAGCACTCCGACACCGAGTACTGAGCGCCATCTCTGTCTGAATGATTTGACCTCCTTCTCGGTCGCCAAAAGCAGGCAAGGCCGTGGATTTTGAGGCCTACCCTCCAAAAGATTCCCGACCTCGCAGTAATGACAGCAACGAACAAGCGTTTCAGAAATTTCTGCAGATGTTCCTCTGTGCTTTCACGTCCATTCTCCATCAAATCAGAATTGTCCACGGCCCCAATTTAACCCGCAGGCGCGCCGCCATCTTCTCCTCCTGCTGGCAGGCAGGACGAGGCTGGAGTCTTCAGACTTGAGGCGAGGCTTGAGAAAAGAGACTTGAGGCGAGGCTTGGGGTCTTGAAGCTTGGCTTGGGGCAAGGCTCGGCTAGAGACTTGAGGTGAGGCTTGGCTAGAGGCTTGGGGGCTTGAAGCTCCTCCTGGGCAGGGCGCGGATCTCCACCTGACGGAGGCAGGGGATAGGAAGGGACAGGACCCACCACAGGGTAATGGCATTCTGGCCTGGCTTACCCGACGGAGGCAAGGGACAGGAAGGAAGCTAGGTACAGGATGGCTCCAAGACAAGACTTCAGGTGAGATGAGGTGAGAGTTACCGGCAAGACAAGGCAAGGCTTCAGGTAATGCAAGGCGAGGAAAGTATTTCAAGGAGAGCCGAGAGTTACCGGCAAGACAAGGTGGGGCTTCAGGCAGGGGAAGGGATACGAGGAGTAAGGAAAAGAACAATCCAGCCCCCGCCCTGGTTTCTGGAGGTATTTATGCAGCCAGCCCCAACGAGCATCAGCTGCCTCAATTAGTGCTCAAACGGGAACAGAAACAGGGTAGACAGGAAAACCTGGAGCAAGGGTCGATGGACCGGACTGTGAACTGGAATGCAGACTTCACGGACTGGACCATGACAACTGCTCGATGTTCTACGTACTATGTTCTCTATTCTCCACATGGAATATTACACATTGACTCCAATTACTCACCAGCTCTTAAACTAGCCATTCCCCAGCCTCTGTTATGTGGTGTTTCCTTAGAGGTTGCTTGATCGAACTAAAACGGGCAGGAAATTTCACTTTACTGAGTACAATTAGCAAGTCTTTTGGACTACGACTGAAAGGCTGTTGTATGCAAATTCAGCAGAATGTACAAAAGAAGGAATCTGTTCACAGCACTGACATATGAACCTAATACCCACTAATAGTTAACGGAAATTAACTCAGCTGAAGACAGAAGAAGGTGTTTCAATTCTTGATAAGCACAATGGGACACCAGGGAAATTCATTGACTGATTACTGAGTAATTGACAAATTAACAGATTCATATTAAAATTTCAGATAAAATGATAAAACCTAAGGAAAACTATGTTGCCTATGTCTCAAGCATTTATATAAAATGAACAAAGCTACAGAAGATGATGAAGACAACTCATAAAATGACAGCATACACAAACCATGTAAATTTTTCTTGAAAAGAAAACAATGACGTAACATAGTGATGTCAGCTTTATGGAAATATGTTGTAAGGTAAATTGATGCACTCTACCTTTGCTCTGATGAGACTGCCAGAATACAGCTCCCATGCTGAGAACATGAACTGGTTGAATTAACTCTAAAGTTTTCAAGGGGGGAAGCAAAGCATCATAAACAAATTTAAGTTATTTTCCTTTTTGAAAATATAATTTATAAAGCAGCAGGGAGCTTTATTTGAAACATTTTTGCCTCATAGTGAGTTTTTTTTAACATTGCCTGGAGTTATCCATGACTGGTATCAGAACTTCGTACCAGACAAAAACCTATTATTTCTACACAGTACATTAATCTCACACTTTCATATTTCTGTTATTTGTTTCTTATTTACTTTAATAATACAACTGCCGGCATATTTCTAAGTTGCATCATTTATAAATATCCTGTCACGTCAGGTGGTCATTTAATTTATTCTTTTATATAAGTTGCTGAACCTATGCAATAAATTTCTTCGAGTTTCATTTTTGCAATACTGAAGCGTGTAAAATTGTCCAGCTTAAATTGGAGCTCTGAATGTGATAGCTTCCCTACATTGGCATTGCCCTGTATGTGAAATATCTGCGTCAACCCAAGTGCTTAGTTCAAACAATAAGTTTATGCATGTTAACCTTTGATGATGATATCTGCTCATGTAAGTCATAGAATTATCACAAATTGCATTCTGATCTCTTAATTCACTGTTCTTGGTCTAGTACTTCCTGATTTAATCACCTTTTCCTTCTACTTAGACATTATCTCCCGTCTTTCATCAGTGCCTAATCTTTAAAGATCTCTTTTTTTACTTATGTCATCCAAGATAAAATCTCAAAAGTTTTGAATTGTGCAAATTAGACATCTGGAGTTCTGAATTGTATATCTTAGGTACATTGTGCAATGTGGCTCGTGTGACCCTTCAGAATTGTTCCAAGTGACCGGCATCTCTCCCTGATGGTGGTTGAAAGGACTGGGAAAGGTTAGCAACACCTTTTCCTTTCATTGTCTTGCTCTCTTTTCTCAATCTTGCTCTCACTCTCTCTGTGACACAAATTACACTGAAGATAAATGCTTGCTTTTTTTTATACCAGGTACCTCTAGATCAGATTCTACTTCTCAATGCAGATAATAATTCTGATATGAGACTCTCCTAGGCTGAACCCATCAATAATAAAATTTACAAGATCAACATTCCGCAGATAAGACACTGAGTCAGTTCACAAGATTAATTGTATCCAATTTTCTTGCAAATTAATAACAATAAATGCTATGAATGTTTCATGCAAAAAATAATGTTCAGTTAATCTTCATAGAAAAACGATCAGAAATGGAATTAAAAAATAAAAAAAACGAATTCTTTACAGTAATCTGGTACCCTGAATAAATTTTGGCACTTTCTAGCTTACGAATGCTCTTGCTGAGTGCATAATGAAATTAGACCACTTTTTTATTAGTCACCTAGCAGAGTGAAAGGAAACCTTATTTTAGAAATCCATTTCCTGGATCATCAACTTTTGCATAACAAATCCATCCACAAAGATCAGGTTTATGCAGAGATATGAAGAAATTCACACAACAAATCTGTAATTTTCACAGGTCTAGAATTTTTAGGGGAGAAATTTGACATTTCAAAAATGTCAGATGTAACCTCAGAGATGATTTTGTTTTGTGGTCTTTTATTTCAATGACAACCAGGTACCTCAGGCACTGTGATTTCACAAAGTTTCTGCTGCAACTATTTTCCAGTGTGTAGTTTACACAGATATATTTTATGAGAACATTGAATTTATCTCTGCCTTGTCTAAAGTGTTAAAGATTAATAGATGTGGGATAAGACCATAAGACCGTGAGGCATAGGAGCAGAATTAGGCCATTCATCCCATCGAGTATGCTATGCCATTTCATCATGGCAGATCCCAGATCCTATTCAACCTCATACTGCTGTCCTCTCACCATATCCCTTGACGTCCTGACCAATCAGGAATCTATCAAATTCCGCTTTGAATATACCAACAGACTTGACCTACACCACAGTCTGTGGCAGAGCATTCCACAGATTCACCACTCTTTGGCTAAAAAAAATCTTCCTTACTTCTGTTGTAAAAGGTCACCCCTCAATTTTGAGGCTGTGCCCTCTAGTTCTGGATACCCCCACCAGAGGAAACATCCTCTCCACATGCACCTTACCTACTCCTTTCAACATACAGTAGGTTTCACCGAGATCCCCATGCATTCTTCTAATTTCCAGTGAGCTGCCAAATGCTCCTCATATGTTTACCCTTTAATTCCTGGAATAATCCTCGTGAGCCTGCTCTGGACTCTCTCTAATGACAACACATCCTTTCTGAGATAAAGGCCCCAAACTGTTGGCAATACTCCAAGTATTGCCTGACCAGTGTCTTATAAAGCTTCAGCATTGCCTTCTTGTTTTTATATTCTATTCCCCTTGAAATAATTACCAACATTGCATTTGCCTTCTTTACCAAAGACTCAATCTCTGAATTAATCTTCTGGGAGTCTTGCACAAGGACTCCAAAGTTCCTTTGCACCCCTGATGTTTGAATTCTCTCCCCATTTAGATAATAGTCTGCACTATTGATCCTTTTACCAAAATGCATTATCATACATTTCCCAACACTGTATTCCATCTGCCATGTTTTTGTCTATTCTTCCTATTTGCCTAAGTCCTTCTGCAATCACATTGCTTCCTCAGCACTACTTACTCCTCCACCTATCTTCGTATCATTATCAAACTTTGCCACAAAGCCATCAATTCCACTATCTGAATCATTGACAAACAATGTGAAAATTAGCAGTCCCAATATCGACCCCTAAGGAACACCACTAGTCACTGGCAGCCAACCAGAAAAGGTCCCTTTTATTCCCACTCGCTGCCTCCTGCCTGTCAGCCATTTGTCTATACATGCCAGTATATTTCCTGTAACATTATAGGATTTTATCTTGTTCAGCAGCCTCATGTGAGGCACCTTATCAAATGCCTTCTGAACACCTAAGTAAATGACATTCACTGCTTCTCCTTTGTCCACCCTGCTTGTTACTTCCTCAAAGGATTCTAATAGATTTGTCAGGCAAGATTTCCCTTCTTAGAAACCATGATGACTTTGACATATTTTTGTTATTGGTCTCCAAGTACACCGAAAACTCAGTTTTAATAATGGACTCCAACACTTTCCCAACCACTGAGGTTAGGCTAACTGGCCTATAATTTCCTCTCTTTTGTCTTCCTCCCTTCTTAAAGAGTGGAGTGATATTTGCAATTTTCCAGTCCTCTAGGACCGTGCCAGAATCAAGTGATTCTTGAAAGATCATAACCAATGCATTCATTATCTCTTCAGCAACCTCTTTCAAGACTCTGGGATGTTGTCCATCTTGTCCAAGTGACTTATCCACCTTAAGACCTTTCAGTTTGCCTTGCACTTTTTCCTCTGTAATAACAATGGCACTTACATCTGCTTCCTGACACTCACTGACCTCTGGCATAAAGCTTGTGTCTTCCACAGTCAAGACTGAAGCAAAGTACTTATTAAGTTCATCTGCCATTTCTTTGACCTCCATTACTACCTCACCAGCATAATTTTCCAGTGGTCCAATATCAACTCTCACCTCCCTTCTATTCTTTATATAATTGAAAAAAACTTTTTGTATCCTGTTTTATATTATCAGCTAGTTTTCCCTCATATTTCATCTTTGTCCTTGTTATAGCTTTTATTAATTGCCCTTTATTTGATTTTAAATGTGTTCCGATCATCCAACTTCCCACTCACTTTTGTTAGGTTATATGCCTTGGCTTTTATGCAGTCCTTAACTTCCCTTGTCAGCCAACATTGCCTAGTCCTGCCATTTGAGAACAACTTCTTCTGTGGAACATATCTATCCTGCACCTTATGAACAATTCCCAAAAACCTCAGCCACTTCTGTTCTGTCAGCATTTCCACCACTATCCCCCTCCATTCCATCTGGGCAAGCTCCTCTCTCATGCCTCTGTAATACCCTTTATTCCATTGCGATACTGATACACGTGACTTATGTTTCTCCCTCTCAAATTGCAGTATGAATACAATCGTATTATCATCACTGCCTCAAAAGGGTTCCTTTGCGTTAACCTGACTAATAAAATCAGGGTTATTACACAAAAGCCAATCTAAGATAGCCTTTCTCCAATGGGCTCGAGCTCAAGCTGCTCTAAAAAGCCATCTCATAGGCATTTAACAAATTGCCTGTCTTGCGATCCAACACCAACTGGTTTTTCGAATCCCCATGCAATTGAAGTCCCCCAGTACAATTGTAATTGATACCTTTCAGGTTTTATGAATTAGTGATAGCAGTCAGTTAATACAAACAGGAATCAAAAAATAAACATTTATGATATAACATCATTGAAACTAGCTGTTGTCTGTGGGACATTCTGATTCTGCACCACTGCATCTATGCAGGGGAAGAAAAAAAATTAATATTTATGTCATTGAAACGTCAAGGATGAGTTTGAGGAAGGTACCCAGTACCATCAGCTGTATTGTCCTGTCAGCTGAGATCCTAATTGTAAATGGGAAATTCAAAGGAAACATTTGTCAGATCCAAAATACTGAAGTAAATGATGCCATTGATACTACTGAAATTGTATTGAATCACTTGCTGTTATCTTTGTTCTTAAGAGCATAAAAACAGTGTATTTATAATTCAGTAAGATCCAACGATGTTTTGTGCAGGTGACTGTTCCACATCGTCTTTTTCTGAATTCCTGCTTGTTAAATAAAGGTGCTGGATAAAGTCCTTTTACATCCACAATTCCAGTCTCCATGTGGCTGACTCATAACCCAGCACCAAGAGTGAGGAATATCACATCTGGAGGAGATAGCTTCTTCTGTTCTATGCAAACACGAGGAAATCTACAGATGCTGGAAATTCAAGCAGCACACATCAAAGTTGCTGGTGAATGCAGCAGGCCAGGCAGCATTAAAATGTGTGGTCACTGAGAGATCCTGCTTTCTCTGGCGGACAGAGCATAGGTGTTCAGTGAAATGAAATGTGACCACACATTTCAATTCCATGTCCCATTCCCATTCTGATATGTCTGTCCACGGCCTCCTCAACTGTAAAGATGAAGCCACACTCAGGCTGGAGGAATAACACCTTATATTCCGTCTGGGTAGCCTCCAACCTGATGGCATGAATATTGACTTCTCAAACTTCCGCTTATGAACCACCTCCCCCTCATACCCTATCCGTTATTTATTTATAAATACATTCTTTTTCTCTCTCTCCTTTTTCTCCCCCTGTCCCTCTCACTATACCCCTTGCCCATCCTCTGGGCTTCTCCCCTTCCCCTTTCTTTCTCCCTAGGCCTCCTGTCCCATGATCCTCTCATAACCCTTTTGCCAATCACCTGTCCAGCTCTTGGCTCCATCCCTCCCCCTCCTGTCTTCTCCTATCATTTCGGATCTCTGCTCCCACTCCCACTTTCAAATCTCTTACTAGCTCTTCTTTCAGATAGTCCTGACGAAGGGTCTCGGCCTGAAACATCCACTGTACCTCTTCCTATAGAAGCTGCCTGTCCTGCTGCATTCACCAGCAACTTTGATCTTCTGTTCTATGTTCATCTTAGGTTAGCTCTCGCATTTAACTCATTTGATAGGAAAGCCTTGTCTCATCAGGAATGAACCTCTCCGCTATTGTACCACTGTATTACTGCTTTCCCAACACTGATTCCTGTGGAACACCACTACTCACTGGCAGCCAACCAGAAAAGGCCCCCTTTATTCCCACACTCTGCCTCCTGCCAGTCAGTGAATCTTTCCCATAACACCGTGGGCTTTTATCATGTTAAGCAGCCTCATGTGTGTCACCTTGTCAAAGACCTTCTGAAAATCCAAGTAAACATCATCCACTGACTCTCCCTTGTCTATCCTGTCTGTTAATTCCTCAAAGAATTCCAACAGAATTGTCAGGCAGGATTTCCCTCTCAGGACTATTTTATCATATGCCTCCATGTACCCTGAAATCTCATGCTTAATAATAGACTCCAACATCTCCCAAACACTGAAGTCAGGCTAACTACCAGGGGTAGGGTTCCTCTTGTCCTCACCTACCACCCCACCAGACTCAGTGTCCAGCAAATAATTCTCCAAAACTTCCACCCTCTCCAAATGGGATCCCCCAACCAAGCATATCTTACCGTCCTCCCGACTTTCTGCTTTCCGCAGTGATCGCTCCCTATCCGACTCCCTTGTCCATTCGTCATTCCTCACTGATCTCCTTCCTGGCACTTATCCTTGCAAGCAGAATAAGTGCTACATCTGCCCTTACACTTCCTCCCTCACTACTACCCAGGGCCCTAAACAGTCCTTCCAGGTGAGGTGACACTTCACCAGTGAGTCTTTTGGGGTCATTTACTGTGTTCAGTGCTCCCGGTTTGGCGTCCTGGACGTCGGTGAGACCTAACGTAGATTGGGAGACTGCTTCATCGAGCATCTATGCTCTGTCTGCCAGAAGGAGTGGGATCTCCCAGTGGCCACCCATTTTAATTCCACTTCCCATTCCCATTCTGATATGTCCATCCATGTCCTCCTCCGCTATCATGATTAAGTTGGAGGAACAACATCTTACATTCTGTTTGGGTGGCCTTCAACCTGACAGCATGAACATCGATTTCTCAAACTTTCGGTAACACTGCCTCTCCCCCCCACCCCCCCACCACATCTCCATTTCCCATCCCCTTTTCCCTCTCTCACCTCATCTCACCAATCGACTTTCCAGCTCTTTACTTCATTCCTCCCCCTCCAGGTTTCACCTATCACCTGGTGGTTTCCTCTCCCCTACCCCTACCATTTAATTCCACTCCTCAGCTTTCTTTCTCCAGTCCTGCCAAAGGATTTCGGCCAGAAATATCGACTGTACTTTTTTTTCCATAGATGCTGCCTAGCCTGCTGAGTTCCTCCAGCATCTTGTGTGCATTGATCTCTTTTACTCTTTGTAGATCTAATAAAAACTTTTTGTGTCCTCTTTTATATTATTAGCTCATTTACCTTCATATTTCATCTTTTTACCTTTATGGTTTCTTTTGTTGCCTTCTGTTGGTTTTTAAAAGCCTCCCAGTCCTCTAACTTTCCACTCATTTTTGCTCACTCTTTTGATTTAATGCTGTCTTTGATTTCCCTTATCAGGCATGCTTGTCTCATCCTCACTTTAGAATACTGCTTCTCCTTTGGGATGTATCCATGCTGCGCCTTCTGAATTGCTCCCCATAACTCCAATTATTGTTGTTCTGCCATTACCCTTGCTAGTGTCTCCTTCCTATCAATTCCAGCCAGCTCCTCTTTCATGCCTCTATAATTCCCTTTATGCATCTGACTTTAGCTCTCCCTCTCAAACTGCAGGGTGAATTCTATCATATTATGATCACTGTCTCCTTGAGGTTCCTTTACCTTAAGCTCCCTAATCCAATCTGGTTCATTATACAATGCACAATCCAGAATTACCTTTTCTCTAGTCGGCTCAACTACAAGCAGTATGATAGAGCTAGAGATGTTTCTGCCAACGTGGACTGTCTGTGGCCCTTTCCATCGAGAAGTCCAAGATCCAGTTAAAGAGAGAGGTGTTGAGACCCAGTTAGGACAGTTCACCCACCAGCTTCTGAGGGATGATGGCTTTAAATGCCAAGCTGAAATCAATAAGCAGCATTCTGGTATGAAGCACCATTTTCCAAGTGGGACAGATAGAGTACAGTGAGTGCAGAGGCCACAGCATCATCAGTGGACCAATTTGAGCAATAAATTAACTAAGAAGGATCCAATGTAGCAGGAAGATTGGATTTAATGAGATCTATAACCAGCTGTTCAAAGCACTTCGTTATTGTCGAGGTCTGTGCCACTAGACAGTAGTCATTGAGGCAGCTTACTGTATCTCTTGGCACTGGGATGATGGTTCCCACCTTGAAGCATCTGGGGAAAGTGAACTGTTCCAGCGAGATGTCGAAGATGTCTGTTAGAACCTCTGTTAACTGGGCTGCACAGTCCCTCAGTACCCGACCAGGTATGTTTTCAGGCCTCGCAGCCTTACATGGGTTGATCCTGGCTCGGGTCTTCCTCACATCACCTTTGGCAAGACAAGGTCCCTGCTCCTCAGGGGAAGGGACATCTTCCTCCCCAGCACATCATTCCATGTATCAAACCGGGTGTAAAGGACACTCAGACTACCAGGATGAGAAGCATCACTGTTGTTGATTCGCAGGGAGCACTTGTAATCCACTGTGGACAGAATGCCACACATCACATCACAGAATGAACAATTCCATTTTGCCTTCCTGATGGCGAGGGAAAACACAGCCCTTGCTGAACTGATCTTCTGATTTGAATACAGCATTCTACTCTCTCTGCCATGTCTGGACCTCTGTTGTCAGCCATGGCTTCTAATTAGCAACAGTGATGTCCTTTCTGCATGTCTCTATATAGCCAGTCACAGCTCTCACATATTCATAATGTTAATGTGATGGTGGTAGGTAGCCTTGCCTTACCTTATGCCTTACATAAAGCCCCCTAGGCCTGAGTCGACCTAGTAGTGGGTAGGTAGCCGCCTCCCTGAACATTTTCCAGTCTGTGTTTTCAAAACAATCCCGCAATGCTGAGGTAATGCAACTGGGAAATGGAAGAGATACTGAAAGTGATGAAGGCATAAATGTTGAGGTAGTGGATCTGGGTCTTTCTTTGTAAATACCTGTTGCTGACTTCTATTTTTATGGCTTAATGCATGGAAATTTTTTAAAAAACTACTGAAAGAACAATTTATTAAGAGTTTGAGTGAGTCTCCTTATGGAGTGTTCATCATCTCCCAAACAGTTTGACCAACTGAGTTGAGTCCTCATTCCACCTGTGATGTTTGCTTCTCTATATTTGTGTTGCTTACATCCATCAAGCCCAGCAGGTGGCAGAGCTGCTCAAGTATTAGGAGGCAGACCTTAAAGGTGACGGCAATTTAGGTTGGCAGTTTGCTAAACCAATCCATGCAGTAAGTTAGGGAAAGGACAGGAATGAAGTCTCTGGAGTTAGCTTCTTTCCTTTGACATGAACTATGAATATGTAAATAATTGAAGTTACAAATTGTCATGAATAACTCACTATTTTTCCACAGTCAATTCAATGAATACTGACTTGCAAATTTAAAAAATGGCCTAGATTAAGAACCCACATTCATAATTTATTATTCTTTCCCTTTCCAATTTTTTATTAGCTTCTACATAGAAGAATACAGAATACAAGAAAGTATATATAAAAGGTCAAAAAGGTCAAAAATGTATTATTCTTTCTGTTACAAAGAGTGAAAGAATTTAAATTTCATTGCAAGACCATTCTGCTGTCATGCATTTCTCAAGAAAGAATGTAGATTGTTAGTTTATAATTAGTCTTACTTTTCTACTATGCTTTTAATTTTACTTCTGAAAGATAGGAGAAACCTGCATCCACATGTGAAAAGTTGTGGCAATCTAAATAAAAGGTTTAATTGATAATGGCTCTAAGATCAAACCAAACTGAATATGCTTTACGGATGGTAGAGTTATTCTCCAATTCATTGGGAAAAAGTGCGTCAAAGATAGGGCTCACGTTGCCAAAAGGTTTGTGTTCAAAAAGCAGTGTAAAAGGGTCCATCTCTAATCTGAAACAAGGCTTTGTGTGAAGATCAAAGGTAGTCCTCTCCAGCATGGAATAGCAGTCAGTTCCATTCACACTCTGGTAAAACCTACTGTGTTAAGAGGTCTGTTGACAAGTTCATCATTTCCATTATAGAACACAAAGGTATAGGAAATAGGAGCAAATATTGGTCATATAACCTCCTTGAGTGATTCACCCATTAAATTAGATCACAGATGATCTGATCTTGGCCTCATTATACCTTCTTTCTAATCCCTATAACCCTTGAGCCCTGCAGTACAAAAAAAAATTAGACTGAGATTCAAATTCAGATTAATTTATTTATCAGATGTACATCAAAGCATACAGTGAATTGTCCTGCTTGTGTTGCAACCAACATAATGTAAGGATGTGCTGGGGCAACTCCATAACTGTCACGACACATTCTAGCACCAATCTAGCATAATGGACATCAGACCGCAGACAGCAACAATAGCACACATGCACACACGCACGCGTACACACACACACACACACACACACACACGCGCGTTCACGCACACACACACACACACACACACACACACACACAACTATCCAGACCTTGGCCCTAGACTCGCAGACAATGGGCCGCAAGCTTTCTGTACACATCAACCCAAGGACTTCAACCTTCAGGTTCTGACCTCCAACTCACTGACCTCTGGATATTGAGCCTGAGACTCACCGATCACAGACCTCTGGACTTGCCAACCTCCGGGACTCAATCTCCGAACTCACCAACCTCTGTACTTCAAACTAGGACTCGCTAATTGTGAGCATCCTACCTCATGACTTACCAACCGGCCATCCCAGGCCTCCAATCCCAGGACTAACTGATCTCAGAACTCTGATTCCAGGATCTCGGGAACTACTGGCCCTTGTTCACCAGATCTGCAGACCTCAGCCCTCCACCCTTGGAGGTAACCGGCCTCGGAACCTGGAGTGCTGCAGCCTGGTAGGTTTGAAAATGGCCTGAACGTAGCAGCAGAAAATCTGGAGAAATCTTGTTTGACCTCAAAGATTGAGCCAGAATCCAAACCGCACTCCTTCCTGTACCACTGTAAGGCTTTAGATCAATTATCAATTATCTGATGCTTTAGGTTTTCATGCTACTCAAACAAAACCATCCAAAATCTGAATGTTAGAGTGGACACTCAGTGTGCTGCTATCGTGGCTGTGAAGTAAAAGCACTTCAGAATTTATGTGGTCATCCAGCTCCAAAAGATTTAAGAATTGCTTACCTGCAGCTCAAAAATGATTCTGTCTGTTCTATTCCCTGTTTATTCTTACTACTCTGCCAGTGGTCTTGCTGTTGCCAGTCAGTGTACTAGCCCAGACTGCTGATGTACACGGTGAAAGTACAGTTTAAAGGAGGGACTTCAGGGTCCAAAGCTACATCAGGTCTTCAAACATTTCCATCACCTAAGTTAGCACCCTCCCACCAGCCAACTGTGCGACTTTGCATAACACAGGCACACAGAAGGTAGGGACCAAGGGACAGGACAGGGGTAAACGATTTACTCTGTATTTTTTTGGCAAGGAGTATGGATACAGTTTGGATGTCATTTCAATATGGGTTTTATATTATTCATTGAGGCTAGTAAAGAAGGGAACCATACTAAAAGATAAAGAAGGATTGTGATCACTGAAGATGTTGTTAGATCAGTTAATTTCAGAATGTCAGTTCTCATTTCACCTTCCCCTCTTCATTTCCTCTCCCTTCTCCTTCCGTCCCCCTTCTCCTCCTCCTCTTCCATCTTGTCCACCATAGCCAATGGCTATGACTGAAACGCTGTGTTAACAAATTTTAAAAAAACGCATAACAAATTACCATGAATTTGCTGTGATCTGCAAGGCAAAAATTGATCGTCATTTTTGATTTCCAATGGGATAGAGTTGACTTTTAAAGCAATTTTAAATATGAATCTATCAGGGATAATGACTTAAATGGTTGATCTCTGGAAGAAATGCTTTATCAAACCACTAAGAGAAGCGTTATAACATTATAAATGTAAATTGCTGTTGTTTAAAAAACCTATAATTGAAGCAAAAGCAATACAACAGTAACCCAGGGCACCTCGTTTTTGAAAAACAACTTGAGGATTTACAGGAAAATTATTCAACTTTCTCTGTTTTTCAAAGCCAATAACTTTGAACTTTCACCTAGTAGTCAGCTACCTAGAAACCTGCATGGAGCTTTTGAGTTGTGTTCAAATTGCAGTTTGCCTCTCTTTTAGCATCAGAACTGCTTTGTTGCTTAGCAATGGAAAATGTGACATAATTGCTAGCAGCAGGTCAGTGCAAAGAAAATAATCCACACACATGCACGGTAAAGCAATGTTTTTTTCTTGAAGCCTCATTTATAATAAATGACCAACAGTCAGCTGGTTATGTGTGTTCCAGTTAGAGCAGTCAAAGTGAACCTTGTGACAGTAGTTGCCTGCAACAGGCAAGCACCATATGCTGCTGCTCATCTGAAGAATAGGCCGCTCTCCCTTCCCCATTGCGCCTTCTCTTTTTCTCTGCATACTCCACAAGCAAGTTCTCTGGATTCTCTTTTTTGCTTGATATAAACAAAGCTTCCCACTTGCCCTCTACTACAAGTTTGGAAATAAATTTTGTTTTATTAATAGTGGTGTTAAGAGAAACATATTAATAAGTTTGACTTTTCAGATTACCTTAGTTGTCACCATCTATCACCCAATAAGACTCATTCATTCTTACTCACCACTTTGTCAATCAGTTTCAATCCATGCCAGTATATTCTCTCAATATCAATTGTATAAATTTGTAAATTAATCTTTAATGTAGAACTCTATCAAAGACTTTCTGAAAATCCAAATACACCCTAGACACTGGCTCTCTTTTACAACTGGTCCCAACTTCAAGGAGCTCAGTTTGGTTTGCCAAACAAAATTTCCCATTCATAAGCCCTTGTTAACTTTGTCTAATCCCAGTGACCTAATGATATTTTCTACATGTCCTTCTATCACAAACTTTTGAACAAACCCGAGCATTTTTACTTACTATTGATGTTGGTCTAATCAGTCCTGGGTTCCCTTTTGCCTTTCTCCATTTTTAAACAGTAGGTTATATTTGTCAAATTCCGATCTATAATGCCCTGGTTAAGATTTCTACTGCTATGCTGTTAGGTAGTTTATATTAGCAGTTTTCTGTAAAAGCAGTGTGCCATGCTGGAAAGTGTGTTTTGGTTTCGGCTAAGATAAGGAGCTATATTGTCCAACTTAGGAATTTACGTCAGCCATTCAGGATTGTGGGATTTGAGAGAAGGTTCCAGAGGGCTGTGAGGAAGAGTTTTCTGAAGGATAGTATTCTGGTTCAGGGTCTTTTGGCAGGAGCTGCGGAGTGGGGCACAAGGAAAGATGCCACGGAACGCTGTTGGAAGGAGAGTCCCCATTTCAAGAAGTGCATTACGCAGATGAATGGCTCCAAGGAGGCAGGGCCAATACACCTCAGAGAGCCAGTTCATTTGAGATGGTCTTCGAGGGGAATTTGAAATGTGGCGATGCTTTCACGCAGTCTGTGGGTCCAGCACGGGAGTAGAGATACACCCCTGACTACTCCAGTATGAGCTCCAATCCTATGTGCTGGTTTCACTGTAATGGGGCCCTTTTATTTTTCTTTTCTTTTTCTGTAAATGTTCATTAGAGTTGAAAATTTGGTAAATATACTTACTTTATAATTTTATGTTGGTGTACAATCTGTCTGACATTCCTGTTTGGTTGAACCCCAAAATCATACTGACCCTAGACATATATTGCTCATGAAAGGTGGCCTTCTCACGTGGCTGTTAGCAGTTAGTTAGTTAATGAGCCATTTCTGCATACGAGCCCCAGTGAGAGGGTTACAAACCTGTAGAATTTTGAACAAAGATAACCAATCCATTGATGACTATCTCATTTACAACTCCATGATGAAGTTAATCAAGCCCTGGGAGTCTATATTAGAGATCAAGTGTGTGCAACTGAAGACGAGTATCTACCTTACACAATTTGTTTTAGCAGATTTTATTTTATTCTCACATGCATCTTGAAAGCCAATTGTATCTGTTCATTTGAAATATAAAACTCAGTCACCTCTTGAATTTGCACCTACTTCTCGTGAATTGTGGGTTGGCACCTTAAAAAAAATCACCTTTAATTTGTTTTATTTCTCATAATTTCTTTTTAAATATTCTTATCTTATAATTGTAACATTATGTTGCAAACAAGATGATTCCTTCATTCCAGTATTTGAACTGTATTAGAGCCACAAGTTTTTTTTAATAATTTCCACTGATATATGCACTTTTACTCGTAATGTCATTTCTTTGTGTGAAATCATTTCAGACAGGAACTCAGTGCTTTTCAGAATTGAAGGAAATGGCAATTGTGTGTCATAGGTCCAAGACATTTACTTGACGTATGCTTTGTCTTCATTATGAATCCTGCTGAACCTCAGTTCCAAGCCCTGTAACCTGGAGCAAGACCTTGTTGCAGTTAGAGAAATGAATCAGAAAATAGAACAAAATAATTACTGTACAACTTGTTTTACAAGATAGGATCAAAGAAATGAGTAACAAATCCTTCAGTGGATATAATGGTAAGGAAAATAACTAGAGCTTCTGATGAAACATAAAATAGCAATGTGACAAGACGAATGTCACTGTCTAGCCCTCAGAGCATAAAAGTATTCAGTTTCTCATTTTCAGTAACTATGTTTTTCTGTGCAAAAATATTTAATTTGGCAAATAATCATTATGTTTTTGTAACAAAATATGATAATTGGACAACATAGACATTATAAGACAATACCTGCAACTCCAACCAGTTTTCCAACTAGATATTCAACAGATGTGAGGCTGATGGGAGAGAAAAGAGAGGGAAACAGAGACGGACAGAGAAAGAGAGAGAGAGAGACAACACACAAAGAGAAGTACAGAGAGAGATAGAGACAGAGAGAGAGAGACAAAGACAGAGTTTCAGTTCTTTGGTGACCTTTCATTAGAGCACACAAAAAATTAGTGTCATAATAGAGTTAATCAAGAATTTGAAAGAAGGATCAGTGATCATATAAAACTTATAATAAAACAAAGCCATGACAGCCAAATGTTGCAACAGGAGAACAGGTGTGTGTCAGGGAACTCCAGGACTAAGTAAATGAACAGCGAATTCAAGTCATGATATTGAGTTTGACAAACAGCACATTGATACACAGGGAAAAATAGATTTGAGGGAATGACTGGTAGCTTTAAACTAGAATTTCAAACTTGCAGCTTTAGCCAGAGTGTGAGCTGAAAAATATTCAGCAATAACAGAGGAGAATTTTGGAGCCAAAGATAAGCAGTAAGAAGCTCCACAGTCCGGAAGTCACCTTGAATCTTTCCCTCTGACATTATTTTGCCAGACTGAAGAACTTAAAGCAATGATTTATCCAGGGGTTAGAATGTCCTTTTACATTTGGTTCTGAAATCAAACCCAAATCAGTCTCGCATGTTCGCAAATATCCTGTACAAAGGGAAGTAAGGCAAATTCAACCCAATTTTACATATTGAAAACATATGAATAAACATGCTCAAGGAAAATACAATATTAACAAGAATGGAAATGTGAATAACGCCACACTGATAAATTTTAAGGTGATTTTTACATACTACATACAATCCTTTGTATAACTACTTTTCAAGTATTTCATAATACCATCGTCAGAGAATGGAACACTCTTCAACTTGTGTTATAACACTTTCTTAGAATATATACAATAGTTGTACAAACGAAATCAGAATTGCTGCATAATTCAAAGGTGATTATAATGTGATATCATGATGTTAGACACAATTCACTACATAAACTAAGTGTAGACTCCATCTCGGAAAAGCAGCCAGCATAATCAAAGACCACACTCACATCAGATATTTTCTGTTTTTCCCTTCTCCTCCCTCCCATCAAGCAAACAAAACAAAAACTTGGAAGCATACACAATGAAGCTCAAGGGCCGCTTCTACACTGCTGTTATAAGGCTCATGAATGTTTCCCTTGTACATTAAGACAAACTCTTAACTTCACAGTCTAGCTTGCTACGACCTTGCTCCCTACGGTCTTCCTGCACTGCACTTTCTCTGTAACTGCCACATTTTATTCTGTACTGTTTCCATTTTATCTTGTACTACCTCAATGCACTGTTATAATGAAGTGATCTGTATGTATGGTATACAGTGCAAGTTTTGCACTGCACATTAGTACACGTGACGCTATAAACCTATTCACCAATTTACTCATTATCCAAGATCTCAAATTCCATGGATGTTATAGACAAATGAGTTCTCCTTCTAACAGATGGCTGTGTAAATCTAGGGAAGACACACTCCAGTCCCGCCAAACCCATGAGATCGAGACAGCTCTCCCACCTCAAACTCGGTTTGTATGGATGCTATGTAATTGGCTACGCTGTTACAACTCAGTGCCAAGAAACAACAGATCAGCACACTGTCTACAATTAAAGGGATTATATTTATGAATCATAATTAAAGGGTAGATAAAAAGAAAGAAAAAACAAAAAAGGACCCATTATAATTAAACAGTCAAATGTGCACCAGATGGAGCTCAATTCACCAATCCTCAGTCAACCTCACCACCTGGCTCTGTTAAATCACTATCTCCCCACTAGGTCTTATCCTACGACCCTATGACCAGTTCTCTCCAGTGTCTTCTCTCTACATCTCACACCAAACAAAAGACCCAGCTCACATTCCAAAGCATGCGTTATCTCTAACCATAACCCAAACACAGCTTCTACAGAAAGACCATTACGTTAGCAGTGAAACCTTTCCCAGTGTGTTACACTCTCCCACCACCAAAATTAGTCATGTCCTCATGACATTGAGATTTGTCACCCCTTCATACAAAGCACCAAGTCCAGCCCAGATGTAGATGGCAGTGACATAGCTCACCAAGGGGAAAGGTGCCACACTCTGTCCCTAGGGTGTGACATAGGCCAGTCTGTCTGAGGGTCTCCTGATTCTTTGGGACTCCTAACCCAATCATCTAATTTTTCAGCATCAGGCACCCTCTGGGTTCTTTCCTGTTGACCTGGGGAAGCTCCTGCCTGTCCATTACTCATGCCTCACAACTCAGGGCCCCTTGTTACTTGGCTGAGCTCACCTCCATGCCCAATTACTTCAGAGGCCAGCCTCCCATTATTTTCTAAACACAAACCTGCCTGACCACTGCTAGCTCCCCCCCATTTCACCTACCTCGGTGTGAGGAGGGTTGGGAATCTCTTCATCAAATATTTTGGAGTTTGTGAGGGGCAGCGTATACCGCACCCCCATTTAGACCATAAGACCATTAGATAGAGGAGCAGAAGTAGGCCATTTGGTCCATCGAGTCTGCTCCCCAGTTCTTTCAGTCATCCGCACTCCCCTGCCTTCTCCCCATACTGTTTAATGCCCTGGCTAATCAAGAACCTATCTCTCTCTGCCTTAAATGCTCCCAATGACTTGGCCTCCACAGCCTCTCGTCACAACAACTTCCACAGATTTACAACCCACTGACTAAAGTAATTTCTCCACATCTCTGTTCCAAATGAACGTCCTTCAATCCCAGAGCTCTGCCCTCTTGTCTTAGACTCCCCTACCACGGGAAATAACTTTGCCATATCAGAATCAGAATCAGGTTTATTAACACCGGCACGTGACGTGAAATTTGTTAACTTAGCAGCAGCAGTTCAATGCAATACATAATCGAGCAGAGAGAGAAAATAAAATAAAACATAATAAATAAACAAGTAAATCAATTACGTATATTGAATAGATTATTAAAAAATGTGCAAAAACAGAAATACTGCATATTAAAAAGTGTGGTAGTGTCCAAAGCTTCAAAGTCCATTCACGAATAGGATGGCAGAGGGGAAGAAGCCGTTCCTGAATCACTGAGTGTGTGCCTTCAGGCTTCTGTATCTCCTACCTGATGGTAACAGTGAGAAAAGAGCATGCCCTGAGTGCTGGGGGTCCTTAATAATGGACGCTGCCTTTCTGAGACACTGCTTCCTAAAGAGGTCCTGGATACTTTGTAGGCTAATACCCAGGATGGAGCTGACTAGATTTACAACCTTCTGCAGCTTCTTTCAGTCCTGTGCAGTAGTCCCTCCATACCAGACAGTGATGCAGCCTGTCAGAATGCTCTCCACGGGACAACTATAGAAGTTTTTGAGTGTATTTGTTGACATGTCAAATCGCTTCAAATTCCTAATAAGTTATAGCTGCTGTCTTGCCTTCTTTATGACTACATCAATATGCTGGGACCAGGTTAGATCCTCAGAGATCTTGACACCCAGGAACTTGAAGCTGCTCACTCTCTCCACTTCTCATCCCTATATGAGGATTGGTATGTGTTCATTCGTCTTACCGTTCCTGAAGCCCACAATCAGCTTTTTCGTCTTACTGATGTTGCGTGCCAGGTTGTTGCTGTGGCACCATTCCACTAGTTGGCATATCTCACTCCTGTACACCCTCTCATCACCAGCTGAGATTCTACCAATAATGGCTGTGTCATCAGCAAATTTGTAGATGGTGTTTGAGCTATGCCTAGCCATACTGTCATGTGTATAGAGAGAGTAGAGCAGTGGGCTAAGCACACACCCCTGAGGTGCACCAGTGTTGATCGTCAGCGAAGAGGATATGTTATCACCAATCCGCACAGACTGTGGTCTTCCGGTTAGGAAGTCGAGGATCCAATTACAGAGGGAGGTACAGAGGCCCAGGTTCTGCAACTTCTCAATTAGGATCAGTTCAGATCTTTTAACATTCTGAATGTTTCTATGAGATCCCCCCTCTTTCTCCTGAACTCCAGGGAATACAGCCCAAGAGCTGCCAGGCGTTTCTCAAATGGTAACCCTTTCATTCCTGAAATCATTCTCATGAATCTTCTCTGAATCCTCTCCAATGTCAGTATATCCTTTCTAAAGTAAGGATCCCAATACTCCAAGTGTGGTCTCAAGGGTGCCTTATAGAGCCTCAAAATCACATCCCTGCTCTTATATTCTATACCTCTAGAAATGAATGCCGACATTTCAATCACCCTTCTTCACCACCAACTCAACCTGGAGATTAACCTTTAGGGTATCCTGCACAAGGACTCCCAATTCCCTTTGCATCTCTGCATTTTGAATTCTCTCCTCATCTAAATAATAGTCTGCTCGTTTATTTCTTCCACCAAAATACATAACCATACACTTTCCAACATTGTATTTCATTTGCCACTTCTTTGCCCGTTCCTCTAAACTATCTAAGTCTCCTGCAGGCTCTCGGTTTCCTCAACACTATCCACTCCTCCACCTATCTTTGTATTATTGGCAAATTTAGCCACAAATCCGTTAATACCATAGTCCAAATCATTGATATACATTGTAAAAAGCAGCGGTCCCATCATTGACTCCTATGGAACTCCACTGGTAACCGGCAGCCAGCCAGAATAGGATCCCTTTATTCCCACTCTCTGTTTTCTGCTGGCCAGCCAATGCTCCACCCACGCTAGTAACTTCCCTGTAATCCCATGGGCTCTTATCTTGCTAAGCAGCCTCATGTGCGGCACCTTGTCAAAAGCCTTCTGAAAATCTAAATTCACCACATCTACTGCATCTCTTTTGTCTATACTGCTTGTAATTTCCTCAAAAAATTGCAGTAGATTTGTCAGGCAGGATTTTCCTTTCAGGAAACTATGCTGGCTTTGGCCTATCTTGTTTTGTGCCTCCAGGGACTCCGTAATCTCATCCTTAACAATCAATTTCAACAACTTCCCAACCACTGATGTCTGGCTAACAAAGTCTATAGTTTCTTTTCTGCTGCCTCCCACCCTTCTTAAATAGCGGAGTAATATTTGCAATCTTCCAGTCATCCAGTACAATGCCAGAATCTATCGATTCTTGAAAAATCATTGTTAATGCCTCCATGATCTCTCCAGCTACTTCCTTCAGAACCCGAGGGTGCATTCCATCAGGTCCAGGAAATTTATCCAGTCTCAGACTATTAAGCTTCCTGAGCACCTTCTCAGTCGTAATTTTCACTGCACAAACTTCACTTCCCTGACATTCTTGAACGTCAAGTATACTGCAGGTGTCTTCCACTGTGATGCAAAATGCATTCAGTTTCTCTACCATCTCTGCGTCTCTCATTAGAATATTTCCAGCGTCATTTTCTACTGGTCCTGTATCTACCCTCGACTCTCTTTTACCCTTTATATACTTTAAAAAAGCTTTTAGTATCTTCTTTGATATTAGTCTCCAGCTTCCTTTCATAATTCATCTTCTCCTTCTTAATGGCCTTCTTAGTTTCCTTCTGCAAGTATTTAAAAGCTTCCACATCCTCTAACTTCCCATTTGCTTTGGCTTCTTTGTATGCCCTCTCTTTTGCTTTTATTTTGGCTCTGACTTCACTGTCAAACACGGTAGTGTCCTTCTTCCATTCAAAAATTTATTTTTATTTGGAATATATCTGTCTTGCACTTACCTAATTTTTCACAGAAACTCCAGCCATTGCTGCTCTGCTGTTCTTCCTGCTAGTGTCCCTTTCCAGTAAACTTTGGCTAGTTCCCCTCTCATGCCATTGTAATTTCCTTTATTTCATTGAAATACCGACTCATTGTAGTCTTTCCTTCTCAAATTTCAAAGTGAACTCGATCATATTGTAATCATTGCTCCCTAAGCGTTCCTTAACCTTAAGCTTTCTTATCACCTCCGGGTCATTGCACAACACCTAATCAAGCACAGCCGATCTCCTAGTAGGCTCAACGACAAGCTGTTCTAAAAAGCCACCCTTTAGACATTCTCTCTCTTGAGGTCCAGTACTGGCCTCGTTTTCCCAATCCACTTTCCTGTTAAAATCCCGAACAATTATCATGATATTACCCTTCTGACATGCCTTTTCTATCTCCTGCTGTAATTTGTAATCCACATCCCAGATGCTGTTTGGAGGCCTGTATACAACTGCCATTAGGGCCCTTTTACCCTTGCCATTTTTTGACTCAACCCATAGAGACTCTACACCTTCTGATCCTATGTCATCACTTTCTAATGATTTAATATTATTTCTTATACACAGGGCCACAGCACCCCCTCTGCCTACTAACCTATCTTTCCGATACACCGTATATCCTTGGATGTTCAGCTCCTAATGGAAGCCATTCTTTAGCCAAGTTTCAGAGATGGCCACAACGTCATACTTGACAATCTGTAACTGCATTTCAAGATCGTCCATTTTATTTCTTATGCTGCATTCATTCAAATATAACACTTTCATTCCAGTATTTGTTGCTTTCTGTGTTAACAGCATCACACCTCTACTGCCCTGTAACTCATCCCACTGGCTGTGTTTATGCCTCATCCCCTGCCTGTCCTTTCTATGATCTCTGTTGCACACTACCTTTGATTTATTTCTGATTTCCTCATCCTCAGCCCTATCACTCGGGTTTCCATTCCCCCCTCCCCCGCCACATTAGTTTAAACCCTCCCTAACAGCTCTATTAAACCTGCCTGCTAGAATATTGGACCCCTTTGGGTTCAGGTGTAATCCATCCTTTTGGTACAGGTTGTACCTTTCCAAGAAGAGGCCCCAATGATCCAGGAATCTGAAGCCCTGCTCCTTACACCAGTCTCTCAGCCACGGATTAATATGCCTGATCATGCTATTCTTGTGTTCATTAGCACGTGGCACAGGCAGCAATCCTGAGATTACTACCCTGGAGGTCCTGTTTTTCAGCTTCCTATCCAATTTCCCTGAATTCTCTCTTCAGGACCTCTTCCCTTTTTCTACCTATGTCACTGATACCAACATGTACCAAGTCTTCTGGCTGTTCACCCTCTCCCTTCAGAATACTGTGTACCTGATCCGAGACATCCCATACCCAGGCACCTGGGAGGCCACACACCATGCGGATATCTCTATCAGGCTAACAGAACCTCCTGTCTGTTCCCCTCACTATGGAATCCCCTATGACTACCACATTCCTCATCTTCCTCTTTCCCTTCTGTACCACGGAAACAGGGTCAGTGCCAGAGACCCAAACGCCGTGGTCGTCCTCTGTCAGGTCACCCCCCTCAACAGCATCCAAAACGAGATAATGATTACTAAGGCAGATGGCCACAGGGGTGCTCTCTACTTCCCTTCCCTGACAGTCACCCACTTATCTAACTCCTGCAGCCTCAGGGGGACTAACTCCCTGTAGTATTGATCTGTCTCCTGCTCACTTTCCCTAATAAGCTGTAGGTTATCAAGCCACAGCTCCAGATCCCGAACGTGGTTTCTCAGGAGCTGCATCTCGGTGCACCTGGCGCGGATATGGCCATCTGGGAGACTGGAAGATTCCCAGATTCCCACATCTGACACCCAGAGCAAAGTACTAACCCTAGAGACACGCTCTTTATTCCTCAAAAAAATTCAAGGGAAAACAAAATCCACTTACCTCACCAAAGGCCACTTTTGCAAAAGTCCTACCACTCTGACTCAGACTACTCCGACGATGACCACTCCGCTAGGCAGTGTCTCCCTTTTATGCCAGAAGCTTCCCTGCTATCCAACACATGATTGGTGTGCCAGTTATAGCTGAGTTCCCATGCAGCTTTCCCTTTTGAAATTTGCTCCCGGACCTGTGAGCCACCTCCTCTGTCGCAGCTCTCCAACTCTTGATTGGTTCGCCAGTTATAGCTGAGTTCCTGCGAAGCTCACTCTTTGAAACTTCGCTCCTGGACTTGTGCGCCACCTCCCCTGTCGTAGCTTTCCAACTCGCAACTGGTGCACCGGTTATTTCCTCATCCTCCATATCATAATCAGGGGTGGGGTCTGGTCTAATCCTTTCCTCTGCTGGTCCTTCAATTCCCCCATGTCACTGCAGAGTCCTCTTACTAGGGTCCAGGTCAGGCTCTGGGTCAACAAGTGCCTCTCATCCCAGAGCTAGCAGGTGGTTCCGACGGGCAATTAGTGGGAGAGAGAGGACTAGTGGAAAGAGAAGGGATGGAAATAGAGGTATTAGAATTTAAGATCTATTGAAATTTGTGATCTTTAATGTCTAAAGCAAGGATAAAAGAGTGTTGTCGAAAGAATGAATGTGACTAAGGATAAAGTGGAACTGCAGATCATTATACTTTTGAGATTAAGAAACCTGGTACAATTGCAAAAGAAGGCCAAGAACATGTGTGCAACAAAGTATTAAACATGGCTCTCAAGATACAAAAACTGAGCAATTTGGTCAATCCTGTGATAAATGCTATGGTTATGCGTAAAAGTTTTGAAAATGTTTCAGCTGATTAAGTCATAGCTATCACTGTAGGAGGCAAGAAATTCTTCAAAGTTTTGTTTTGAACTTCGAGTTCAAAGTATTTTTAACAATCACTTTGAGCTTGCTCCTGATTAAAATCATTGGCAGATAGAGTACAGTTTTGGCTCAGTGTAGCTGCTTAATCAATTTTAAACTGTCTGATGGCCAAAAAATTTATTTGCTCTTTGATGGGCCCATTTATCACACTTATTCTAGGAAATGTTGATGCGCTTAGTTTCAGATTAATTTCCAGAAGCAAAGCCATCCCAATGAATGCTGTTCTGGCCACTCTTAATCTCTTCTAAATTCCAGTGCCGGGGCAGAACATCATACAGATCTGTGAACTTCACACACGCAAACCAGCACATCACGATGACATTTCTGAACCTTGATTGCAAGGAATTTACAATACCAAAAATCCATTTGTATAAGGAAATATGAGAATCGGTTGAGCGAGCTAGGGCTTTTCCCTATGGAGTGAAGGAGGAAGGGTGAGATGTGACTTGATAGAACTGTACAAGATAAGAGGCATAGATCGAGTGGATAGCCAGAGGCATTTTCCCAGGGTGGAAGTGGCTAATACCAGGTATGTTTTTTTTTAACACCGAGAATGTTAAGTCTGTGAAAGGCCCTGACAGGGATGATGGTAGAGGCAAACACACTAAGGGCATTTAGAAACTCTTAGATAAGCACATGGATGATAGAAAAATGGAAGACTATGTAAGTGTAAGGGGGTTCTTTTTCTTTATGTCACTGCGAAGTATAATTAAAATGGCTTCTTTGTTATGTTATAATTGAAAGGGCTTCTTTGTTATGTTAACTGCTAAGAAAGTCCTTCCCGCTAGCAGTTGTTTGATTCACGTTACTGATAAGAATATGTTATGAACCAATTGCGATAGTTGTTATGTTTTTGGTGTATCTGTAAGATATTATATGCGCGGGGTTTTGGGGGAGAAGGTGGGAGAGAGAAACAGAGGATGGACCAGGTGCTGTGATGTCCGCTAACGGGGTCAGACCCCGAGCAGGGTGTTCGGCGAGGAGAGGAGACGGAGACGGACTAGTGTGGAGCGTCTGGTTGACCACCGTTGTTGGTCCCAGGTGGCCGGTCGAGGTGGTCCGAGGGGTCGCAGGGTGAAGAAGAAGGGTCCTGAGCTCCAACTGTTTATGCACAAAGAGACTGAACTTTGATAAGTGTGGCGCCTTTTATTCTCCTTTTATATTTTATTCTCTATTAATTATATAGTTCCAGTAATATTTATAAACTGTAAATTATTTAATCATATCTGGTGTATTGTCTGTTATTTGGGTGGGGTGGGGTACATCACACAGCATCCATACAAACTAATTACCCAGTTTGGTGGGGCCGAGGGCTGTTTCCCTAGATGACAGCGAGCCGAGCGACCCTGAGGCTGGCCAGGGGAGCTACATAAGGGCGAAGGGTTTGATTTATCTTAGAATAGGTTAAAAGATCGGCACAACATTGTGCATCAAAGGACCGGTACTGTGCTGTGTTTTTCAATATTCTACGCTCAGCAGGTGAACCATTTATTGATGGAAGCAGAGCTAGAAATGTTCGTAGCTGGGAGTTAGGTTTAAGTCATGCCCAAAGGATTTCCAACAAGCTGCTTCTGCAGTTGGCTCATCCAGCTTACATAGAGCATAGAACAGCATAGCACTGGACACTAGACCATCAGCCCACAATATTGTACCAAAGTAACTAAATCGGTAATTAAATGCCACACTAAATCCTGCTTATACAATGTCCATATCTTTCCATTTCCTGCACTTACATGTGTCTATCTAAGAGCTTCTTGAACACCCCGTCATATTTATCTCCAACACCACCCCAGACAACGAATTCTAGGTATCCACCACTCTGTGTGAAAATAAACTATGCCACACATCTCCTTTGAACTTAACTCCTCCCACCTTAAATGTATGCTTTTTAGTATTAGGTATTTTAATTCTAGGGGAAAAAGATACTGCATGTCTACTCTATCTATAGCTCCCATAATCTTAGAAAGCTCTGTCAGATCTCCTCTGAACCTCCTCCAGTCCAGAGAAAAAAATCAAACCTCTCCTTATAGCACATGGCCTCTCATCCAGGCAGCATCCTGGTAAACCTCTTTTACACCCCCTCCAAAATCTTGATCTCCTTCCTAGAAAGGGGCAACCAGAATCCAATGTAATACTCCAGATATGACTGAACTTGCTTTATAAAACTGCAACGTAGTCTGAAACTAAGTCCTTCAACTAATGAAGACAAGCATGCCACACGCCACTTTTGGAATGCTATTAACATGTGTGGCCACTTTCAGATCACCTTCATATCATCTTCAGACTTACAAATCCACCTAGCTATGTCTTCACCCAGGAACAACATTAACTAACGTTAGCAGTCATCTGGCTAGAAATGTTACAAAGATGTTGGTCAAGGCCCTAGCAACCTCATCTCTTCCTTCTCTAACTAACCTGGGGCATGTCCCTTTGGGCCCTGGGGACTTATCTAGCTTAATTTTGTTTTAGAGACTCAACACTGCCTTCTTTATCTCAAAATGCCCTACAATATTACTACCTCTATACTGATCTCCCTGAACTCCACATCCTTCTTGATAAATATTGAAGCAATGTACTCATTTATGACCTCACCCACATCTTTCAGATCCAAGCACATATTCCCTCTTTTATGCTCAAGTGGACCTACCCACCACCTAGGTATCCTCTTCCTCTTGATGTATGTATAGGCTACTTTAGAATTTTCTTTAAATCCCACTTCCTGAAGACATTTCATCACCACTCCTGGCTTTCCTGCTTCCCTTCTTGAGTTATTTTCTGGCTTCTTTTTAATCCTCAAGGTCTTTGTGATTTTAGATTACTAAAATTTACATACAATCTTTTCTCCTCTAGATTCCACCAGCTCTCCTAACGTCCCTCGTCCCCTGACTGTGCCATTCTTGTCCTTCCCTCCACATCTGACATGAGAGTAATAGTTAGCTCCCGTTCCTGGACTTTCTAACACAATGGAAACTGGATGGTAGCCTTGGACATTGTGTCTATCAGTAACCCACTCACATGGACTTATATGTACTTCAACAGTAATAGCCACCGTCACACCTCCCAATGTAGGGCATTTCTTTCTATTTTGATTGACTGTGCGAAAGCTATTTCAGACCCAGAGAGTCTCCCCATGGAAATAAGGTGATTACGCATGACGTTCCTACAGATTGGCTACAAGGTGAAGAAAATCAATGGGGCTCTTCAACGGGGTGATGGAAAAACCAGGATACCTAACAATGAGGAGGAACCCGGCCGGCACTGCTGCCCTACACTTCCATGGTTTCTGGAAGGATCATCGGGGTCCTGAAGAAATACCAGATTAATACCATTCACAAACCCGTAAGGAAGCTCAAGTCAGCTAATGGAGGTTAAAGATGGCCTGGGACTCAGGACAGCTGGCGTTTACAGAGTTTCTTGTGAATGCGGAGCAGTGTATATCAGCCAGACTGGACTCACGGTGGAAACCCGCATCGAGGAGCACAGGAGGTGTATCCGTTTGGGTTACCTGGAGAAATCAGGGGTAGCAGAACATTGCATTTGCAATACCCATAGGATTGATTTTGACGGTACAAAACTACTGTGCCACACCATTGACTTTTGGGACCACCTGGTGGTCACCTTGTCATCAAAACATCTGTATCTGGTTGGAAGCCTGAGTAAAGTTTACTCGTCATGTTCAGCAGGAAAGCACAAGATCCTTCTTCATCTACATGTTGATTTAAGAAATCCTCCTGGATGCAAATTCTTCCCTGTCTAAACCTCTTGCACTAAGGACATCCCAGTCTACATTAGGGAGATTGAAGTCACACACTACAACAAGCCACAGGAATTCTGCAGATGCTGGAAATTCAAGCAACACACATAAAAGTTGATGGTGAACGCAGCAGGCCAGACAGCATCTCTAGGAAGAGGTGCAGTCGATGTTTCAGGCCGAGACCCTTCGTCAGGACGAAGGGTCTCGGCCTGAAACGTCGACTGTACCTCTTCCTAGAGATGCTGCCTGGCCTGCTGCGTTCATCAGCAACTTTTATGTGTGTCACTACAACAAGCCAGTTGTTTTCACACCTTTTCCTAATCTGCCTGTCTATTTGCTCCTCAGTACCCCAGTTGCTTTGGGAGGGAGGGTCTATAGTATAAACACATCAAACTGATTGTAGCTTTGATATTTATGAATTTTGCCCATATATACTTGGTAGCGTGGCCAAGTGGTTAAGGTGTTCGTCTAGTGATTTGAAGGTCGCTAGTTTGAGCCTTGGCTGAGGCAGCGTGTGTGTCCTTGAGCAAGGCACTTAACCACATATTGCTCTGCGACGACATCGGTGCCAAGCTGTATGGGTCCTAATGCCCTTCCCTTGGACAACATCGGTGGTGTGGAGAGGGAAGACTTGCAGCGTGGGCAACTGCCAGTCTTCCATACAACCTTGCCCAGGCCTGTGCCCTGGAAACCTTCCAAGGAGCAAATCCATGGTCTCATGAGACTAAAGGATGCCTGTAGCTGTCTATTCTCCCTGATTAATTGCCCAATTTATCTCCTTTTCTAACATCAAAACCCAGAATATTATTCATCTATTCTTGTCCTGTTTTCCTTTTTTCAACCAAGTCATTGTAATGGCCGCAACATCTTAGTTCCATGTACTGATCCATGCCTTAAGTTCATCACCATTACACATAGCATTAAAAAACACACACTTCAACCAGTCCATCCCATAACATCCAGTATTTTGTTCCTGCCTGTTCTCTCTGGTCATCGCATCGACCTTTACTTTAATCTCTCCACTCTCTGTCCTGGGTGCTCTCGTTCCCATCCCTAGATCAAACTAGTTTAAAATCTCCCAAATAGCACCAGTGAACCTCTCAGCCAGCATGTGGGTTTCCCTCCAGTTCAGTCCCCTCCAGTCCTTTGTGTACAGGTCACCCCTGCTCCAGAAGATGTTACAATGATCCAAGAACCTGAAACTCTACCAGTTCCTCAGTCACTTGCTTATTTTTTCTATCTTTCCAGTGCTACTCTGACTAGCATGTGGCACCAGAAGTAATACAGAGATTACCGCCTTTGAGGTTCTGCTTTTCCGCCTCTTTCCTAACTCCCTATACTCACTGTGAAGGACCTCCGTCTCTTTCTACCCATATCATTGGTGTCAATGTGCATCAAGGCCTTTGGCAGATACGTTGCTAAGTAGAATGGCCACAGGGAAACTATGCATTGATTGCCCTCTCCCTTTATTTCACCTGATAGTCACCCCATCCATCGATCCTTACCTTAGGTGTGACCACCTCAGTGGAAGTCTCACCTATGAAATCCTCAGCTTCCCAGATGATGCTAACTACCTTCAGATCCAGCTCCATTCCTTTGACCCAGGGTATCAGGTTCCCTCATTTCCCATATCTTGCAGGAAGAGCGTTCCACTGCCCTGGCTACCATTCTGCCTGTACTGAATCCACGATTAAGAATGGACAAGATAAAACCTTACATGTATTGTGGGTCAGTGATAGTGGTTTATATGAGATTACATTCAGGGGAGGCTGGTCAAGGAAATACTGTATATGATTCAGGCACTGCCAGCATCTAGAAAAAAAGCAAAGGGAAGTACTTCTGACCATCAAAGCCTGGAGTGTTTGCTTAGCAACATCCACAGCTGGGAAATAAACCCTCGCAACTCTCTTGGCAGCTATCCTTGTTTCTCACTGTTCACACCGAGCCAGACCACAGCAAGCTTTATTTCCCTTCATCCCACACCTATTCTGAGCTCTTCACAAGAACAGATATGGTATTCTCAGTGAAAACCTCTTTATTCCATTTGCTTTCAGCAAGATAATAATTTGACAAGTTATGTAATCACATGCATTATCGTATCTGAAACTCCAAAACATTTTCAAAAAATTGAAGCCACAGTCATGATGCTTAAGTAGATATTTCCCTCACTTTTCAATTCAAGAGGCTAAATAAACTGCTTAGTTAGCTACAACAGTAAAACTGACAAGAGTGTGGTTGGTTTTAAAGTAAACTCCAACTTCTAACATTTGCTTTCAAATTTCAGTAGGTCACAGTGGTGACTAAAATGTATCCTCTGTTGTACAAGCTAATGATTGGTATGGTCACAGATTCACATGAAAGTTTTCTGAAGTTCAGCTCTATTAAAGCAAATGGAACAAAATTTCAGAAGTGAAGTTCATTGTTCACATCATTTCCTAGAAATTGAAGTCAACCCTTTATTGCTATCACATTCAGAACTAACTCCAAACTGGATAACTTGCAAATAAATTAGGGGATTTAGTGAAAGGCATGTTAAAGAAAACCACGATTCTCTAGATAATACAAATATAAAGATCTGAGCTGGATGGTTCTCAACAGAAGTTTATAGCTGTGGCCTCATTGCAGCTATAAAGTATGGATCCTAAGACCATAAGACATAGGAGAAGAAGTAGACCATTTGGCCTATCAAGATTTCTCCAATGTTCAATCATGGCTGATTTATAGTCACTCACGACACCATTCTCCTGCCTTTTCCCTGTAGCTTTTGACATCATTACTAATCAAGAACCTATTAACCCCTGTTTTAAATGTACCTAATGACTTAGCTCCCACAGCCATCTATAACAAATAATTCCACAGATACACCACCCTCTGGCTTAAGAAGTTTCTCCTCATCTCTATTCTAAATACATCCTTGTATTTAGAGGCTGTGCTCTCTGGTCCTAGATTCCCTACTATTGGAAATATCCTCTGAATGTCCACTCTGTCAAGGTTTCTCAGTATAGAAATGTAAAGTATAGCATTAAATATAGAAAGGTGGTCAAATCCTTAAAAGGAACTGCAGAAAAAGCTGCCAAAGGGGT
This sequence comes from Mobula hypostoma, assembly GCF_963921235.1. Taxonomy (NCBI): domain Eukaryota; kingdom Metazoa; phylum Chordata; class Chondrichthyes; order Myliobatiformes; family Myliobatidae; genus Mobula; species Mobula hypostoma. The sequence continues at coordinate 61,528,099 of NC_086103.1, read as the reverse complement.
GAGGATCAGCCCCAATTCCCTCACCCCACGATTATACATACAGACCAACCCATCAGGAGGCCTCATACAATTGGAAAGGCACTGGTTCGTCACTTTAGCAAAAATTGTCTATCTCTGCTGAGGATTATGCAGAAAAACTGCTAATGCACTTAAGTCTGCAAATGACTTGTAATTATAGAAAAAAACATCTAGAATCAGTGTGAACACTTTTAATTCATATATCTTTGTCAATATGCATTGGAATTTGATTTTTTGTGTAAATTATAAAAAATTATAAACAAGAATTGAAATTTACACCTAGAAAATCTAATTCCTATTGATAATCACTGAAATGGACACCTCATTAGACACATATTAGATTAGATTAGATTATGAGGACACACAGTCCTCATTTATTGTCATTTAGTAATGCATGCATTAAGAAATGATACAATGTTCCTCCAGAATGATATCACAGAAACACAAGACAAACCAAGACTAAAAAAACTAACAAAAACCACATAATTATAACATATAGTTACAACAGTGCAAAGCAATACAGTAATTTGATAAAGAACAGACCATGGGCACGGTAAAAAAAAAGTCTCAAAGTCTCTCGAAAGTCCCATCATCTCACACAGACGGTAGAAGGAAGAGAAACTCTCTTCCTGCCATGAACCTCCAGCGCCGCAACCTTGCCGATGCAGCACCCTGGAAGCACCCGACCACAGCCGACTCTTGAGTCCGTCCAAAAACTTCGAGCCTCCGATCAGCCCTCCGACACCGAGCACCGAGCACCATCTCTGCCGATCGCTTCGACCCTGGCCCCAGCAACAGGCAATAGGCAAAGCCAAGGATTTGGGGCCTTCCTCTCTGGAGATTCTCGATTGCACAGTAGCAACGGCAGCGAAGCAGGCATTTCAGAAGTTTCTCCAGATCTTGCTCTGTGCTTCTCACATCTGTCTCCATCAAATCAGGATTGTGCACGGTACCTACTTAACAAATACGACATCATTTCGGAGCGGCCACACACGCCGCACCGCCCCACCATCTCCTCTTCTCCTCCCCCCTAGTGTCATTAGGTGCTCATCTAACATGAGAAAAATATCAAATATATTATGTATAATAGGTGCACAATCCAATTTCCTATTGAGTTGAATTCCAACATGAAATATAGAGCATAGAGTCAGAGTCATACAACATGGGAGCGGGCTCTTCAGAACCACTGCTTCATGCCAACCAAGGTTCCTCACTAAGCCAATCCCATCTGCTCGCATTTGATCTATATTTGTCTAAGCCTTTCTTATCCATGCACCTGACCAAGTATCTTTTCAATGTTGTTAATGTTCCTGCCTCAACCATTTCTTCTGGTAGCTCATTCCATATGCTAACCACACTCCAGGTGAAAACATTGCCCCTCAAGTTCCTATTAAATCTCTCCCCTGTCTTCTTAATCCATTTAACCTGCAGAAATTACACTAATACACTATTTGTGCATTTAAACTGGGCATTAATATCCAGACATAACCTCTTGTTGATTTTTTTTTTAATTTGTTCATCTTCCAAGATATAATTGTCACAAGCAATGCTGGCATTTACTGCCTATTGCCAGTTCTCCTTTAGAAAGTGATAGTGAGCCTCTTCCTTGAACCATTGCACTCCTGATGCAGTTCTCCCAATTGAATGGGGATTTCCACAACTTAGACCCAGCAGCAAAGAAGGAACAACAGAATATTTCCTAGTCAGGATGATGCGTGACATTGAGGAGAGCCTGCTAGGAATTGTGTGCCCATATGCTTGCAGTCTTTGTCCTCCATGGGAGCAGAGGTCAGAGATTTGGCAGTGCTGTCACAGGAATCTAGGTGAGTAACTGCAATGTATTTTGCAGATGATATTTACTGCAGCCACATGTCAGTCTAAGGCATGAATAATTAAGGTGGTGGCAGAATGGGTTCCCAAACAAGTAGGCTGTTTTGTCATGGATTCTTTCAAGCTTCTAGCATGTTGCTGCTGTTGCTCCCATGTAAGCGAGGGAAGAACAATCCATGACATTCCTGACTTTTATGAAATGCCTTTGAGATGTCAGCAATTGAGTCACAGAGATTAATCAAAGCTCCTTATTTCTGCCCTTCTGTTTCTAAATCTATGTCAAAGATTTTTCATCATGAAGGGTGATATCTTCAAAACCTAAAGTGTGCCTGGCGAGGTAGCTATATTGAGTCTGAAGAATGAGTAAAAGCCCGAACGCAGTGTCTTCAACAGCACTCCTCATGGATTAACTGCACCACATGCAGGAAGGACAGGAGTCCATACAGCACACGTGACAATCAGGAACAGTGCCGTATTTGCTGCAGGCAGTGCTAATTGCCATCTGTTGTCAAGCTGTTAGCATGGAGAGAGAGTGGACTGAAGAGTTTAGGAATGTTATGAATGCTGAATTCAACGAATTGCCATAGTAACACAGCTGACTCTATACAGGCTGCTTAAAGAGACAATCATTGTGATTGTCATAGCTAATAGTATAGCGTAAATAGTAGTTGGGGATGCGATATAATTGAGGAGGAGCTCTAAATGGCAGAAATAAGGTGAAAGCACCATCTGCGGAGGATGTGAAGTTAGAGGTGTATTTAGTGTGCAGTGTGAATATGCTAGAGTTCTTAGAGGAAATTCAATTGATATTTGACTAACAGATACAGGTACTTGCTACTGGAATTTAGTAAGAAAACCCTGAATGCCAAAACAATTTCATGCTTTCATATTTTATTGAAAACTCTGAACAATATATAAATATTCAGTATATTGTCTTTGTTTTGCATTCTATGCCCCTATTTTTAAATCCTGGGGTGTCATTTGTTTGTTAATTTGCCTTGTCACTGTCATACCCTTTGCACAACAGGAACCTCTTCAGTCTCTCGACTAGTGTACTCATTTTAAAATCAGATCATTTAGGTTATACTCTGTTGGATTCTGATCCTTTTAATCTGACATTCTTCAGAAGTCAAGAAAGAGTCATAAAATTTTGTTTGCAAACAACAGGAATTCTGCAGATGCTGGAAATTCAAGCAACACACATCAAAGTTGCTGGTGAACGCAGCAGGCCAGGCAGCACCTTTAGGAAGCGGTACAGTCGACGTTTCAGGCCGAGACCCTTCGTCAGGACTAAATGAATAAAATTTTGTTAATTAAGTGCTAAAAGAAACAAAGGGATCAGGAAAGAGTAGTGAAAGCAAAACCTAGTAGCAAAGGAAGACAACAGTGAAAAAGACAAAGACAAGCAGACGAGCCAACATGGTCTAGTCTTCTTATTCCAGTCTGCTAATTAATAATAAATTCTATTCATATTTTATTGCATGAATCAACCGATAAGATAGCCCCCATTCAAATAATGCAACAACTGCAATTGCAATTATTACAAAAGCAATTGCAGCCACTAGAAACCACACTGAACAATCACATTAATGCATTTAGCTATATAAAAATACAAGCAGGCAAAATAAAGTTAAATTACAATGAAAATAACAATTACACAGTCCAATCCAACATTCTCCTCTTTGATTCTAAATCACAAACTAAAAATTCAGAGGCAGAAAAACATATGGTACCCATGTTAAGTTTAAAAATAATCAAAGTATTCACCTAAATTATGGAAATATGAAAGGGCGTTCACAGGGTTACATCATTGCTAGGTAGATTGTTCTTGTAAGTAGGCACACTTATATGAGTTTGAACTGCTCTATTAATGATCACCCTTATACAAGTAAGAAAGATGTAAATTATGATAAGGCATATTGGTACAAACAATATGATTCATAATATTAAGTAACTGCAGTTGTCTAAGCTTAAATGAATCCAATCAAAGAAATGCCATCCGTCAGACTGATGTATTTTTTCTGCTTCTTTACAAAGATGGTCAGCTAAATTAGTTATTTCTTCAGACTCATCAAATATGTAAATACATCATTCCTTGCCTATTACTGTACATGATCCCTCCCCCGGACTGTTTCTGTTGTTACTTTTTCCAAGACACCAGCAGTGTCATTGCTTACTCCTTCTGAGACTGCTGCAAATGTTTTAATCTCTCTTATAGTTCTTGCAACACCATAAAATGGGAATGATATGGATGCAAAACAAGCTCTTTCTCAAATGTCTCATTTGCTTCTTGATGCAGAATTTAAATACAAAATCTGTGCATGACTCACAACAGGAAAGACATAACCCAAATAACAAGACCTGAGCCAATTATGTGAAGAAATACAAGCCCCATTTCTGCACATAAAGTATGCATTTTCCATGAATTTAGACCATTTATTATTACTTCACAGGAACCTTGGTGAACTCTAATATTTTTCTGATAGATATCGTCAATGAAAATTCCAGAGTCATTACCTTATTTAGGACAATGTAATGTATAACTGCATAAACTATGCCATACTGGAATGATAATTTCTGAACTCAAGCAAAAGGTAGCTTTTATAGTAAATGCATGAACATTAGATGCAGATGTAGAGACATCCCAAAATAAGATGTAAGTAGGGTCATATATGATATGATTCCCTAAATCCTGCTAATTATATTTACATGATCTAGTTCAAGATGGCATGTGGGGGACGTGACCATCATAAATTTACATCTCCCCTGAGAGTATTGAATCCTGGGCAAAATGTCCATATCACTATTGCTGAATTGTAACAATGAACTTTGCTTAAGGAAGGGCATGTTGTTCTGGGTCTGCAAGAATGCCTAGCATTGGTCAAAGTGTACAGTGTACAGTGCCTTGAAAAACTATTGAGCCCTCACAACTATTTTTACATTTTACTGCCTCATTTTCTAAATTTAAATTATATTATAGTACAATTTGAGCTAATCTACAAGACTTTGTGCATCATGTCACTTCAAAAGAATAATTCCCCAACTTGTCAAAAATGTATTAAAAATTAAAAAACAAAATTGTGCAGCTGAAAAAGTATTCATCGCTTTCTAATTACTACTCTAACTTTCCTCAGGTGCAATGTACATATTGCCTTACCAACTCACCCAATTTGTTTATGTAGAAAATTGGAGGATCACCTGTTTTCAATGAATTGATAAGAATAAATACCCCCTAAGGCCCAAGAGTATGATAGATTTTCAATAGACCAAACCAAAATGAAGACAAAAGAGCATTCAAAACAAGTCAGGGAAATGATAATAGAGAAGCACAAACCTGGGGAAGGGTACAAGACCATTCAAAGGCACTGAATATACCTCAGAGTTCTGTGGTAAACCATGTATATATGTTGTAACTCGGTTACCTGTCTGGACACACCCCTCTGCTGATTGCCCCTGTGGCTCCTCCCACAGAGTCCTGTATAAAGGTGTTCACCTTGCCCCTCCCCCTCAGTCTGGGGGCAGACACTCACTGTGGAGGTCGTATTGTACAGCGAATAAAAGCCTTTCAGTATTTTACCAAACCTCAGTCTTTTGGAGTAATTGAAGGTGCTTCAATTTTATTCGCTGTACGTTTTAAAACATGGAACAGGCCCTGCGACCAGAAAAATTAGACCTCAATCCGCAAACACCTGAAGCTGGAAACGCTTTCGAACTTTGGCTGGCCTGCTTCGAAGCGTATCTAGAGGAGATTAAAGCGACCGACCCCGTAGCGAAGCGCAGAGTTCTACTCTCCAGGGTCAGTCCACGGGTCTATTCGCTGATCAGAGACCAGCCGAACTACGACGGCGCAATGAACGCACTCAAAAGACAATACCTGAGGCCGATAAACAGCGTCTATGCTCGGCACTGTTTAGCGACACGGCAACAACGCCCCGGGGAATCGAGTGCTGAGTTCGTCCAGGCCCTGTGGGCGCTCGTGCAAGCCTGCAATTGCCAGGAGTTGATGGCGGCGCAGCATGCAGAACTCCTAGTGAGAGACGCCTTCGTCACGGGGACCAGGTCAGTGTACGTGCGCCAGCGGCTGCTGGAAAAAGCCGATCTTACCCTAAATTCGGCGATGGAGCTGGCTGATACGTTGGAGGCCGCTCTGCATAACTCCGAGGCTCTCCAGGCACGCGATCCCCCGATGGCTTCGTGGGTGCCGCAGACCCCGCAACCCGCCGGCGAATCGACCTCGGCTGCAGCCAGTCGTGAGTCCGCGAAGTGCTACTTCTGCAGACTGGAGAAGCACCCCCGGAAATGCTGCCCGGCCCGACAAGCTACCTGTTCCAGCTGCGGAAAGAAGGGCCACTTCGCCAAGGTCTGTAAGTCAAAACCGCGAGCGGGATCGAGCAGCGCTGCGTACGAGACGTGGGGGTTGCCATCTTCCCTGCACACTGCCACCACGTGCGAAACATGGGGGCCGCCATCTTCCCTGCACGCCGCCACCACATGCGAGACATGGGGGCGGCCGTCTTGGTCAGCACCACCTCCCACTGCCTACGACCAACAGGTGCTCACGGGCCACCTCACCACGCCGGACCAAGACAGCGACCCCACCCTGGCTTCCGTGACCCTCGACCAAAGCGCTCCCCACCAGCTCTCAAGGTCAATGATGGACATCCTGGTGGAGGGGCGCAGGACGAGCTGCCTGTTTGACACAGGCAGCACAGAGAGTTTTATCCACCCGGCCACGGTGCAGCATTGTGGACTCATGATACGGCTGGTAAGTCGGAGGGTCACCATGGCCTCCAGGTCACATACAACAGACATCCGGCGGGGGGTTATGTAGTGACACTAGTGGTGCAGGGCACAGAATATCGGGACTTTACGTTACTGGTCTTGCCTCAACTGCGTGCCCCTGTGCTGTTGGGGTTGGACTTCCAGAGCCACCCGAAAAGCGTGACAATGAAGTATGATGGGCCCCTCCCACCAATTACTGTCATAAATCCCCTGTTTTGTAGAGATATGTCACGTACCCCGCTACTGACCACACACACACACCGACCCGCGCATCCCACCCAACATCATGCCAACTGCCACACTACCGACACCACTTGCGGCCTCTACACCCTAAGGATCCCTCCCCCACCGCTGTTCGCCAACCTGACCCCTGACTGTAAACCTGTGGCAACTAAAAGCAGGAGGTACAGCGCGGGGGACAGAGCCTTCATTAAGTCGGAGGTGCAGCGGCTGCTCAGGGAGGGGATCATTGAGGCAAGCACAAGTCCTTGGAGGGCGCAGGTGGTGGTTGTTCGGAACAGGGAGAAGAATAGGATGGTCATGGACTATAGCCAGACCATCAATAGGTTCACGCAGCTCATCGCGTACCCTCTACCCCGCATCGCGGATATGGTCAATCAGATAGCACAGTACAAGGTGTACTCGACCACAGACCTAAAATCCGCTTACCATCAGCTCCCCATCCGCCAGGAGGACCGCCCTTACACTGCCTTCGAGGCGGACGGCAGGCTTTATCACTTCCTGCGCGTCTCCTTGGGTGTCACGAATGGTGTATCTGTCTTCCAGAGGGCAATGGACCGGATGGTGGACCAGTGCCAACTGAAGGCCACGTTCCCATATCTGGATAACATCACCATCTGCGGTCACGACCAGCAGGATCACGACAACAACCTCCAAAAATTTCTCCAAGCGGCCAAATCTTTCAACCTCACCTATAACAAGGACAAGTGTATATTTGGGACCACCCGACTTGTTATCCTTGGGTGTGTCGTGGAGAATGGAGTCATTGGCCCTGACCCCGACCGTATGCGCCCCTTGTTGGAACTCCCTCTTCCCAATACCCTTAGAGCCCTCAAAAGGTGCCTGGGCTTCTTTTCATATTACACCCAATGGGTCTCTAACTATGCAGACAAGGCCCGCCCCCGGTCAAGTCCACCACATTCCCCCTCTCTGCCGAGGCCCACGCGGCCTTCAACCGCATAAAAGGGGACATTGCCAAAGCAGCAATGCATGCGGTGGATGAGGCCATTCCCTTCCAAGTAGAGAGTGACGCCTCCAACTTTGCGCTGGCTGCTACCCTCAACCAGGCAGGAAGACCAGTGGCGTTCTTCTCCGTACCCTTCAAGGCCCTGAAATTCGGCACTCTGCGGTAGAGAAAGAGGCCCAGGCCATAGTGGAAGCTATAAGGCACTGGAGGCACTATCTTGCCAGCAAAAGGTTCACCCTGCTAACTGACCAGCGCTCAGTCGCATTCATGTTTAATAATCAGCAGCGGAGCAAAATCAAAAATGATAAAATTCTGAGGTGGAGAATCGAACTCTCCACCTACAACTATGACATCATGTACAGGCCTGGGAAGCTCAACGAGCCCTCCGATGCCCTATCCCGGGGAACATGCGCCAGCGCGCAGATCGACCGGCTATACGCCCTACATGTAGACCTTTGCCACCCGGGAGTCACCCGGCTTTTCCACTTCATGAAAGCCCGGAACCTGCCTTACTCCCTTGAGGAGATCAGGATGATGACCAGGGACTGCCAAGTCTGCGCAGAGTGCAAACCGCACTTCTACCGACCCGAAAAGGCACCACTCATCAAGGCCACCCGCCCCTTTGAGCAACTGAGTGTTGACTTTAAGGGCCCCCTTCCCTCCACCGACCACAATGTGTAATTTCTTAACATAATTGACGAGTACTCGCGGTTCCCCTTCGCCATCCCCTGCCCCGACACCACCACCACGTCAGTTATAAAAGCCCTGCACAAGCTCTTCACTCTGTTCGGATACCCATGCTATATCCACAGTGACAGAGGGTCCTCGTTTATGAGTGATGAGCTGCACCAATATCTACTGGCTAGAGGAATTGCAACGAGTAGGACCACGAGCTATAATCCCCAGGGGAATGGACAGGTAGAGAAGGAGAATGGCACAGTGTGGAAAGCCACACTCTTAGCCCTCAGGTCAAAGGGACTGCCGGTCTCCCGCTGGCAGGAGGTCCTTCCCGAGGCACTCCACTCCATCTGCTCCCTGTTATGCACAGCCACCAATGCCACCCCTCATGAGCGGCTCTTTTCTTTTCCCAGAAAATCGAACACTGGGACCACCCTACCATCTTGGTTGACGTCCCCGGGGCCAGTGCTGCTCCGGAAACATGCGAGGAGCAATAAATACTCCCTGGTGGTCGAGAGGGTTCACTTACTTCATGCGAACCCCCAGTATGCCTACGTGGTATTACCTGATGGGCGGGAGGACTCGGTCTCCATCCGTGACCTGGCGCCCACAGGAGCTCCGGGCCCCTACCCTGAACACTCCGTGGTGACTGTTGACCCCATACCTACCAATGTATGTACCTACGAGACACCGTGCACCCCAAACCCTATACAGACACCACACAACACTCCCATACCGGGCGCGACGCACACGCACGAGGGATTACCGGCGCCTAACGTGCTGGCACCTGAAGTCAGGCCGGAGCCAGCACAACCGCCATCGCCGGTGCTACGTAGATCACAGCGACGGACTCGACCGCCTGATAGATTTAACCTGTAAATATACTTCTTGTAAATATTGTCAGTCACTTCACCCCGCGGGACTCTTTTTAAAAAAAAAGGAGGGGTGAATGTGGTAAACCATGTATATATGTTGTAACTCGGTTACCTGTCTGGACACACCCCTCTGCTGATTGCCCCTGTGGCTCCTCCCACAGAGTCCTGTATAAAGGTGTTCGCCTTGCCCCTCCCCCTCAGTCCGGGGGCAGACACTCACTGTGGAGGTCGTATTGTACAGCGAATGAAAGCCTTTCAGTATTTTACCAAACCTCAGTCTTTTGGAGTAATTGAAGGTGCTTCAAGTTCAATGCAGTCCATCATGAAAAAGTACAAACAATATGAAACCCACACTGCGTAAGTCAGGCTGCCCCTCTAAACTTAATCACTGGAGAAGAATGGCACTTGTAAGAGAGGGTATTGTGACACCAACAGTCACTCTGAGTGAGTGCAGAAGTCAGTGACTACAGCTGGAAATAACGTTCATGTCTCCACAATCTAAGGCCATGTGCAAAATGGGTATTTTTGGAAGAGCGGCAAGGAAGAAGCCCTGGTTAAAAATAAACGTATCCTTGACCATCAAGACTTTTCAAAGCATCACTTAGAAGATACCATAAAGATGTGGAAGAAGGTCTTGTGGTTGGATGAGACTAAAATTGAACTTTTTGGCCTCTACACTAAGCGATATATGTAGTATAAATCTAATACTTCACATCTGCCAGGTAACACCATCACTACTGTAAAGTATGGTGGAGGTAGCATAATGCTGTGGGTATGCTTTTCGGCAGCAGGGACTAGAAATATAGTCAGAATTTATAGGGAGATGAATGCTGCTAAACACAGCGAGATCCTGGATACTCATCTGCCAGAAAGGTTGAACTGGGGGGGTGGTTCATCTTTCAGCAGGACAACAACTGAAAGCATACTGCCAGAGCAACCATAGAGTGGCTTCAAATGAAAATAATTGATGTTCTTCAGTGGGCCAGTCAGATTCCTGCCCTTATCCCGATCAAATGTCTCTAGCAAGACCTCAAGACTGCTGTCCACTGCCGCTCATCAACTAACCTGGCACAGCTTGAATAATTTTGTAAAGAGGAATGGGCAAATCTTGCTCCAGCACATTATGCAAAGCTAATAGAGACTTATCCAAAAAGACTACTGGCTGTAATAGTTGTGAGAGGTGGTTCAACCAAGTACTGAGAAAAGGGGGATGAATACTTTTAAACTGCTGACATTTCAATTTTTAAATTCTTAGTTTTTCATATTTTACAATTTTCCCTGGTTTTTGGGCTCTAACGTGAAAAAAAGTGATTCACAAATAAAAATTCAGTTAAATTGATCAAAATCTCTGGTTTTAATACTAATTTTTTGTGAACAAAGAGTTGAGGGGGGTATACTTTACAGAGCACTCTTTATTGACATATTCAACAACGAACGGCACTAACAGCATCAGCAAATTCATATGATACTCGCAAGAGTACATTATGAGTCATCTCAATTGGCTCATTGTGAGTAGGGAAAACTGGCAAAAATATAACAACAACGAATCATATCGCAATAAGCAACTTAATGCCCATTAGTTATCGATTCTGTTTGAAGTATTCTGGCTGACAAGTGATTTGTTCACTGTAGCCCAGTAACACAGGCTTTGAGTGAGAAGTTACTTACACATTAATCTCAGTGCTTGTTGTCCTCACTGGTACCACTTTAGCTTGCTTGTAATGGCTGGTGTGTATTCACTTACTTTTACCTTCTACTTTCACTGCTGAGTTGGTAATTAACAGTCCCTGATAAGGACCTTCCCATTGAGCTCCCTGCAAATCCCTACGCAGTTAATCAGGACCCACGCATCAAGAATCAGAGTGTGTCCTCCTTCCGTTAGATCACTCCAAGTGGCAGAAACCTGTTGAGCTTATTTAACTAAACTGTTTACCATAATGTGTATATCAGCCTCTCCGAGATCAAAAGCTCCTGGCAGAGACATAGGATGCTTTGTTACAACTTCAACCTCCTGCCATCTGGTAGGAGATACGGAAACATTTTAACCAAGAACAGTGAGTCTGAGAAACAGCTTCCCCCCGAAGGGTGTTGTGCAAATGAATAATGCTACACACTGGTTTGCCAATGGCCTTTGTGTGTTAGGCACTACTAAGGTCACTTATTGCATGTAAACATGGGAATTTTTTTAATTAAACTGTACCACGTGCATTGTAAATGCTTGTTTTGCATGGACTGGAAGAGCACCTCAATCTCGTTTTCTTGAGCAATGACAATAACATTCTATTCCATGCTATTCAATGACTACTGCTATATCTCCATGTTCCATCACTGTTTAACTTCCCACCATTCTCCATCCAGAAGCATGTTTTCTGGTTAGAACATTGAGATCGCATCTCTTGAACCTTGTGATAAAAAGTTCTGCCACGTTTCTATAATTTCGGTTGTCGGATTCACTGCATATGTTCCCAGTAGTGGTTTTTTTTACATCTTTTTTTATTTCTTTCACCCTTCCTGTGCTCCTTCTTTCGATATTTCATCAATGAATGCATTTCCACAGCTTTCCATTGAAGTCATTTTGGAGTAGCTTTTACATTTTAATATAGCCACTTTTGACAGCAATTGTATGACATTCATGAGTTCTTGTAATGGGATTCTTGATTGGGATTCACACAGCCATAAGAAATCCCCTTCGACTTTATGTTTCCAAAATCATGAACATCTCCAAAAGCATTTTGAGTATCATTGTGGATATTAGCTGATCTTCCTTCTGTCATCTTACAGGCTTCAATCAAAGTGTTAGTTCTGCTTGTTATACCAAAAACCATGCTTCCTGATGCCAGCATTTCAGTTTCAGAAACAATAGCATATCCAGCCAGTAAAATTCCTTTCCCAATCATTGAGATGTCATTGGTGTAGAGGATCAGATCTGGGCTCAATAGGAGCATTTTCATGTAATAATTTGCATCTTCATGGCATGTCATTATTCTTGTGCAGACATTGTCATCATGGTCTAACAAGAATTCAGCAGATTCACTCCCAGTTACTAAGTTAACATGCAAATTGTCTCAAACATGAGAAAATATGCAGATGTAGGAAATCCAAAGCAACACACATAAAATGCCAGAGGAACTCATTAAGCCAGGCAGCATCAATGGAAAAGAGTAAACAGCTGATGTTTCAGATCAAGACCTTTCATCAGGACTGGATACAAATGGTCTAATTTTTGCTCTATCAAAGCAAGCAGGGGATGCAGGGAAGTGCTTAGTCATTTTTTAACAGTAACAAAATGCCCATTACATCCGACATTGCTTACTGAAACTATGTCATCAAATTAGTATCTCTGCACTTTTGCAAGGCATGGGATTGAACTTGCTTTTGAACATGTTCCCCTTGTCCACCTTGCTTTCTATATCAACAACCACTTGCCCAATGTCTTTTCCTACCACAAAAGTGGGATTTTGTTTTAGGGGATTGGCCTCGGAGGTATGGCTCAGACTGAGATTGCTGTAATACACACAATGAATTCCTATCACACTTCTTCTGTTGGTTAATAGCTGTTGGCTGTTGACTCGTCTGCAGTAGCTGTGGCCGTTGACTAGCAAGCAACGACTGTTCACTGTTGACCCATGGTCAGTGGCTATTGATCAACAGATAACTGACTCGTCTGTAATGATCTTATTCAGATTTCAATATCTCATTTCACTTTTTTTGTGACTTCCACTAACTCTCTATGTGGACCATCAACGTCACTCCAATTCAATATTGTCAGCTTCTCCATTTTGGCAAAATATGGTTATAGGCCATCCATAAAAGCTGACTTCAAGGGACCATATGTAGAGTTTTAAATGTTATCTTCATTTATTCCCATAATTCCTGAATAACTTAACCACACTGCCCTGTACTGCTCTTCATATTTAGAAGCATCCTCAGAAATCTTTTGGTTACAATCAACCACTTTCCTCCAATCAGTCTGCCTTGGGACCTGTTCTTCCCACCACCTGTTCTGGGACCCTTACTCTTTGTGATTTTTATAAATGACCTGGATGCCGAAGTGGAGGAATGGGTTAGTAAGTTTGCTGATGACTCAAAGGTTGGGGGTGTTGTGGATAGTGTGAAGTGCTGTCAGAGGTTACAGTGGGACATTGATAGGATGCAAAACTGGGCTGAGAAGTGGCAGATGGAGTTCAACCCGGATAAGTGTGAAGTGGTTCATTTTGGTAGGTCAAATATGATGGCAGAATATAGTATTAATGGTAAGACTCCTGGCAGTGTGGAGGATCAGAGGGATCTTGGGGTCCGAGTCCATAGGATGCTCAAAGCAGCTGCGCAGGTTGACTATATGGTTAAGAAGGCATACGGTGTATTGGCCTTCATCAATCGTGGAACTGAAGTTAGGAGCCGAGAGGTAATGTTGTAGCTATATGGGACCTTGGTCAGACGCCACTTGGAGTACTGTGCTCATTTCTGGTCACCTCACTATAGGAAGGATGTGGAGGCCATAGAAATGGTGCAGAGGAGATTTACAAGGATGTTGCCTGGATTGGGGAGCATGCCTTATTAAAACAGGTGAGTGAACTCGGACTTTTCTCCTTGAAGCGACGGAGGATAAGAGGTGACCTGATAGAGCTGTATAAGATGATGAGAGGCATTGATCGTGTGGATAGTCAGAGGCTTTTTCCCAGGGCTGAAATGGCTGCCACAAGAGGGCACAGGTTTAAGGTGCTGGGGAGTAGGTACAGAGGCGATGTCAGGGTAAGTTTTTTTTAACGCAGAGAGTGGTGAGTGCATGGAATGGGCTGCCGGCAACGGTGGTGGAGATGGATACAATAGAGTCTTTTAAGAGACTTTTGGATAGGTACATGGAGATTAGAAAAATAGAGGGCTATAGGTAACCCTAGTAATTTTTAAGGTAGGGACATGTTCGGCACAACTTTGTGGGCTGAAGGGCCTATATTGTGCTGTAGGTTTTCTATGTTTCTACCTCTTAATAGCATTCCAATCATCTTGTATAGTTTATTATCTCCCATGTTGTTGTCACCTCCAGGAGTTAACTGTCTGATTTGCTGAGAAGACAACATCATAGCCAAGATCCGGTTGCCATTGTATGAGTAGCTTGTATATGTTCTTAATATGTTCTTAATATGTTGAATCTCAGTTCAGGTCTTTAAACTTCCTTTTTTAGGATATGGAAACTTCTTTGGATCATTTATCAATCACCTCCAATTCAGGAGGCTGATGGAAAACCATCTGTCTGCTTTCAAAGTTTCCAGTCCTGAAGAAGGGTCTCAGCCCGACACGTCAACTGCTTATTCTTTTCCATAGATGTTGCCTGGCCTGCTGAGTACCTCCAGCATTTTGTGTGTTGCTTTGGATTTCTGGCATCTGCAGATTTTCTCTTGTTCATAGTTTCCATCTTCAGACCTGCATGTTTTCACTTCCTTGTTCATTAACGGAGCAAGGCCTGGCTTCTCAACATTGTTGTAGCTGGGGGTGGTAGTGGGGACAAGTTCCCACTACCTATTAAATGCTCCCAATGGTATGTGTCTCAAATAGCCCCTGACAACCAAATCCAGCTCCTGACCTTTATGCCTTAGCTACTCGGCCTGTTGAATCCATTGCTACTGACAAGTGAAGGGACAAAGGTGGATTACTGGTGCCTTAAAACCAGTTGCTTCAGGCAGATGGGGCTTGTCAGTCATGGTTGGTAGCTGATGTAAGAGAAGGAAAACTCTGATCTCAAACCTCTGTTGTCTTGCAGCTATATTGGGAAAAATCTAGAGCTGCAGTCCTTAAGACAATCCTACATTGAGCTCAACACTGACTGGCAATTCCTGCAACACTACTGGTGCCAAACTATGTCGGTCTCTGCCATTCCTTTGGATTCATCTGCTGGGTGGACAGGAAGAGGCAGAACCAACCGCAGGGTAATGGGGAGCCTGCTACATGGCGACAGCTTACTCCCCAAATCGCATTGTCCTGGCTTGCATATTATGGAGACAGCTGGGACGCCACACCTATGATCAACGCCAACCAGTAGAGGGCTGAAAATTGGAGCAAGCCATGACATATTTGCCAATCCTATTCTTTCATCTCTGTCATCCTCACTTGAGTCACTAGAGACCACTGTAGAATCCATGTCACGTCCATCATCTAATTCCTCTGTTTGCTCTTTGAACTTGTCACTAGTTCTAACATACTGTTTTAGTAGTTTATCGCATATTTCACTTTCCTTTCCCAAATGATCAGTTTACTTTTTCACTTCTTCATTTGCTCCATTAACTCACAAATTTGATTCTCAAGCTGACCATGTGATAGCTTAAGCTATCACTTTATCTGTTCTTCTAACGCAATGTGCTCATACTTTCTTAACTGCAATGAATTTGCTATTGTCCCGACTGTCCTTTCTTTACCCAAGGGCATTTTCTGGATCTTATTCCCTACTTTCTCAATGTCATGCAAGCGCCACATTTCATTAGACTCAACATTCATGGTTTACTTCATTTAGGTTTCTTTATTAATCTCATCAAATTGAAATATTTTATTCAAGTAAGAAATGAAACTCTCAGTCATCTCTTCATACATAACTGGAGATACAGCTCCTCCCTTTTCTGTAGTAGGTTACATTACTTTGGCCATTCTCTTAGTTCAATCTCACAGAACACTTAATTTGTATGTGCGTTTTATCATTTGGAATACTGTTGGATTGCCATGAAATATTATTGGATTGCGATCAAAATTATCTTTTATGGATTATAATTGAAATATCATTTTAGGATTGCAGTCGGAACTTTGTAGGATTGCAATTAATATCTTATAGGGTTGCAATCAGTATTTGACCTTAGGATTACAATCAGAATTTTGTAGAATTGCAATAGATACATTTGCAGATTCATACTCACTAATTTATTGGTTTGCAAATGACAATTTTTTCCTCACTGGATTGCAATCTAAATTATTTTTTTAGAATAGCAATACATAATAGTTTTCCTTCACTCTTATACTTCCATTAGATGGTGAACTGAAGCAAGAATTAAATGATTTCTTGGTTGATTTGTAAAATATAGAGGAAGTTCTTTCCTCCTTTTAAATTTGCACACCAGAAGTTTTCACTTCATCTGGGCTTCTTCTGAACCCTTAAATCTTTGCAAACATCCTGCGACTACACCAAAATTGTTGGATGCTGATATTTTTGATCTGAAGTTCTTCAGATGTCAAGAAAGAGGCATAAAACTTGTTGTTTACAATCTTTTGTTAAATACCAAAAGAACAAAGGGATTGTGAAGAAAGTAGTGAAAGCAGAGCCTAGTAGCAAGAGAAGGCAAAAAAAATAAGACAAAAAAGGAGGAAGAGCCAACATGGTCTAGCCTTCTTATACCAATCTGCTAATTAACAATAAATTCCACTCAAATTCTGTTGCTGTCATGGTCCGGTCCGTAAACTCCGCATTCTGATTGACGGTCCAGTCCATCTACCCTTGCTCCAGGTTTTCCTGCCTACCCTGTTTCTGTTCCTGTTGAGCACTAATTGAGGCAGCTGATTCTCGTTGGGGCTGGCTGCATAAATACCTCCAGAGACCAGGGCGTGGCTGTTGGATTGGTCTTGTCCTTACTCCTTTGTATCCCTTCCCCTGTCTTCTGTTTCCTCTCCTGAAGCCCTGCCTTGTCTTGCTGGTAACTCTTGCCTCGCTTCGCCTGTAGTCTTGTCTTGGAGCCACCCTGTACCTAGCTCCTTTCCTGTCCCTTGCCTCCGCTGTCTTGCCATTACCCTGCGGTTGGTTCTGCCTCTTCCTGTCCCTTGCCTCCGTCAGGTAAGCCAGACCGTCTTACCATTACCTATGGTTGGTTTTGTCCCTTCCTGTCCCTTGCCTCCGCCGGGTAAGTCAGACCATCTTGCCATTATCCTGGGGTTGGTTCTGTCCCTTCCTGTCCCTTGCCTCTATCGGGTAAGCCAGGCCATCTTGCCATTACGCTGGGGTTGGTTCTGTCCCTTCCTGTCCCTTGCCTCCGTCGGGTAAGTCAGGCCGTCTTGCCGTTACCTATGGTTGGTTCTGTCCCTTCCTGTCCCTTGCTGCCATCAGGTAAGCCAGGCCGTCTTGCCGTTACCTACGGCGGGTTCTGTCCCTTCCTGTCCCTTGCCTCCATCGGGTAAGTCAGGCCATCTTGCTGTTACCCTGCAGTTGGTTCTGTCCTTTCCTGTCCCTTGCCTCTGTCAGGTGGAATACCACGCCCTGCCCAGGAGGAGCTTCAAGGCCTCAAGCCTCTGGTCTCAAGCCTCGCCTCAGGTCTCTGGTCTCCAGCCCCATCCTGCCTGCCAGCCAAGTCACGTCCTTGCCTAGTTCTGGGGTCTGAGCCAGAGGCACGACCCAGGTTCTGGGTCCTTGTCCAGTCTCTGGCTCGGAGTCCAAACCCAGGCTCCTAGCTCTCTTGCCCAGTCCTGTTCCGGGTTCCTGGTTTTCATGTCCATGTCCTAGCCCTCACTCTGTATCCTAGTCCTGTCCCTAGTACTTCAGTGTCTGTGTCTTGCACTTGGGTCTGTTCCCAGCCACCCCCTTATGACAGTTGCTTGAATCAACCAATCAAGATAGCCCCATTCAAGAAATGAACTACCTGCAACTGCAACCAAGTTGTTACAAAAGGAACTGCAACCACTAGAAGACAGACTGAACAATTACATGCACGTGTTTAACTACATAAAAATACAAACAAGTATTTAAAAAGTTAAACTTCAAGGAAAATAACAATTACAGAGTCCAGTCCAACAATTTCCAATCTCATTTCCCTTGTGAAATGCATCACTTCACTCTTGCCTGCATTGCACTTCATTTGGCAAGTGTCTGCCATTTCAACTCATTTATCTTGGCCCACTGCTGCTGTCCACATTGTTATTTACTAACTTCCATGTTTTGTGCTACTTGCAAACTTGGAAGCTCAGGGAAGAGTTGATTGTCGATTATAATGCAAGTAGCACACTAGAAGCACTTGCTTCAATCTGCAGCACTTCAGCTGCTAAGGCTGCCTTACAGCCATTAAGGAAAACAGAATTTGATGGCATTGAAACTGGAGCCATCTGGAAGCAAGGATGTAAGATACACAACTTGACTCAGTCTTGCCCTTCACCTGATTTCACTAACTCCCATGCAAAGGAGATTGAAAAGCTTGGCTACAACCATTCACAACATTGGTGAGAAAGTACTTAGATAAGTGAGTATCGTGTAGTTCTTCTATTTATGGAGCAATATGTTCAAATAAAAGGTTGATTAGGTTTTCTCATATTGGTGTTTAGAAGTATGAAAGCTGATCTTATTGAAATATATAAAATTCTGAAGGGGTTACAGAAAGTAATTGTTGATATTATGGTTCCTCTCATGGAAGACTCTAGAATTATAGTTTCATTCTTTGCAGTTCACTACTCAGGAGAGCCGTAGAAGTTAAATCTGTAAACACATTCAAAACTAAGATTATGGCTATGATTTTTTTAAATTTCAAAACCAAGGTTTATAGTGGAGTCAAAGATTCTGGGAAACAGGCAAAAAAAGTGGAAGTGAAACTAATACCATATCAGCATAGTCTTTTTCAATTGTGGAGAAAATTCAGAAGATTTCAGCTGTTTTTATTCTTGATGTTCTTATGCTCTTAAATGGAAAGTCCTCTACATAAGGGACAGATCTCAGAACTACTGGGCATGTCCTTGTGCATTAACACATGGACGTGGCCCACTACTGCTGAAGTATCTTATATTTCTGAAGTTGTAAGGATTCTCGTTCTCTTGTAATGGTATTGGGTTTGCTGACCACAAAGTTCTAAACTCAGACAAAGAGCTTAAGCCCTATCAGTTCTAAATAGTCACAAGTATTCTCAATAAAGGAAGATTAAATTGTAACTACCCAATCTTCAAAGACTAGTTTACTTCCCTATTGATTCTCCACAGTGAGTTTAGCTATCAATACCCACCATTTGAGTGGTGGGTCCCATCTCCCTACCAAGGTGGAAATACTTCCAGCTAACAAAGTAGTTTAAAACACAAACAACAGGAATTCTGCAGATGCTGAAAATTCAAGCAACACACATCAAAGTTGCTGGTGAACGCAGCAGGCCAGGCAGCATCTCTAGGAAGAGGTACAGTCAACGTTTCAGACGGAGACCCTTCGTCAGGACTAACTAAAGGAAGAGTGAGTAAGAGATTTGAAAGTTGGAGGGGGAGGGGGAGATCCAAAATGATAGGAGAAGACAGGAGGGGGAGGGATGGAGCCAAGAGCTGGACAGGTGATTGGCAAAAGGGATATGAGAGGATCATGGGACAGGAGGTCCGGGAAGACGGGGGGGGGGGAACCCAGAGGATGGGCAAGGGGTATATTCAGAGGGACAGAGGGAGAAAAAGGAGAGTGAGAGAAAGAATGTGTGTATAAAAATAAGTAACAGATGGGGTACGAGGGGGAGGTGGGGCATTAGCGGAAGTTAGAGAAGTCAATATTCATGCCATCAGGTTGGAGGCTACCCAAACGGAATATAAGGTGTTGTTCCTCCAACCTGAGTGTGGCTTCATCTTTACAGTAAAGGAGGTCGTGGATAGACATGGATAGATGTGTGGCCCAGTGGCCACACATTTTAATTCCACATCCCATTCCCATTCTGACATGTCTAAATAAAATTTTTGATTAAATAAAACTTCCCACTATAAACACATCAGTTATTTGATATGCTATATCATATTTTCCATCAAGTCTGCAAGCTTCCTTGATCTTAGCAACTTAATCAGCTTTGTCTGTTTTGAGGCAAGCCAAGTTAAAAAGTCTATTGTCTTATACTGAACCTCTTCAATAGAAAGACAGAAGCTATGAGCCAGCAAGTCTTTTCTATAAACAGAACTTGTTTGCTAAGTTGTATGTTTAACTTGCTGATTAGTGATTGTCATTTACAGGTTAAGAACTGCAGACTGGCTCCTATTAATGATCAGAAGCTAAACAATGACAAAAATGAGAAAATCTGCAGATCACAAACAAAATAAAGTCTACAGATGTTGGAAATCTGAGCAGCACACACAAAATGCCGGAGGAACTCAACAGACCAGGCAGCATCTTTGGAAAAAAGTACAGTCAGAGTAAGTATAATATTAAAGTGTTTCAAAGTGGCATACCCATTGAACTAATGTTGAACCTATCTGTTCCAATGAAGGTAATGTCAATTTACAGATTAGCACCAGAGATCTGAGTAAACATTTGTTGGCTCATTAATGCTGTTGACTTTAATTCAATTGGAATGCATTTTAGTCAATTAAAAAATAATTACATGAGGCCATACCTGGCTTTCAAATTCTCCTTACAAATGTAGTGCTTGTAACAGATGGTCCAGTTTTTATTGTACATCATGGATCAAATATGTCACTAAATTAGTATATCACTAAATTAATCAGTACTGCTCATCCTGTCAGTGCCTCCATAATACTTTTTGCCTTGATGTTTGTCTCCTCCAGCTGGTGTTCTCTGAAGACCTCTTCCCAACAGCAGTTTGCAATTATTTCCCGCTAGTTCTGCCCTCCCTCCATTCTACATTACTCCAGTTAAATATTGTGCTCTGTATTATCCGTGGCTAGTTCTACATGTTTGGGAGCTTTGTTAATTTACACTACTTGGTTTTGCAATTACTTTTTTTAAGTGTAACAATATATCTCCTACTATTTGTATTATTGCTATGTTTTGTTTCTATATTTTGAAATTAATAAAAAGATTGAAAAAGAAAGAAAGAAATATTGTGCTCTGAGTTCCATATAAACAGTAATATTTCATTCTGATAAATTAAATTCTAGGATCTGCTCAAGAAGCTGAGCATCATCCATTGTTGTTATTGAAGTTCAATTGGTTGATTTTAAAACATATTGGCCTCTTTTCCAGCAGCAAGTGTATACACACATGTCCCTGGATGTCGACGAAGTACTGATCTCTCCTTTATGTCATTTGCCTCAGATAAGAGTAATTTTTAAGCTCTACTTCTTCTCAGCACAGAAAGCTAAATTGGTTTAGATTTTCTGTGTCTGATCTTTTTTGTAGAATGGATAATGTGAATATAAGCAATTGTGCCTTGGCTTTGAGGCCTAAAATTGATAGAAGGTGTTAACCATTATATAAATAAAATGAGGCCTGATGAAGGGTCTCAGCCTGAAATGTCGACTTTATTCATCTACTAGATGCTGCCTGACCTGCTGAGTTCCTCCAGCATTTTATATGTGCTGCTTTGGATTTCCAGTATGTGCAGACTTTCTCATGTTTATGATAAAGCCTTTACGTTTGGTAGTTGGCTGAAGCAGGTCTAGAACCCAATGATCATATCAACCCAGTTCATTTCAACTGAAGTTTATGCATCCACCATGTTTCTTTAGGTTCTGTCTTTAAGTGTAGACATAAGCAAACCAGTTACAACAATTTCCGCATTTTCTCATTATTTGCATCACATCCTCTCCCAATTTGCCATTTATTCTTTTTATATTTAGTATCACTCTTAAAGTACTCAATTGGTGTTTTTTTTTCCTTAAAGCTAAGCAAAATTGATAAGGTCATTCTGACATTTGCACAGATTGCAATACTATAATATTAGAGCAAGTACACAACTTACAAAAGCTTATGACTCACATACTTTTCCTTTATCATTCTGTTACACTTGTCAACTTGAACTAAAAGTGTAGGTGCAAAAATCATTAATTTTAAATATGGTCGAACATTTGGAACCTTTCTTTTTACTTCAATCAATAATGTAAGAATATTTATTATTCTTAAAATCATTGTAAATCCATGATTCAGTAGAAAGATACATGTACTCCTTTCAGTTTCAATCAGTGCAGTGAATTTTATAATTCACTATTTGATGCTGTACATGTTTCACTATATTAGGGCTTACAAGTTGATTGTCCATCTATTGTTGTGTGTATTCAAAAAGAGAAGAGTCACATCAGGGCAAATAGTGCACTTCTATAACTAATGAACAAAATGTCCTAATCTACGTTTCTTGAATCTTTCTGTATGTATCTAGAAGGTGGCTATTTGCACCTATTACTTGTCTATAATATGTTGGCTTGAAAAATAAAACACAATGGTAAAGACTTAGCAAAACATATTTAAATTTGATTCAATTTTATCATTAGTGGGTTCTCCTCATTCATCATTTTTCATGATTACACTTACTGTCTAATTTGTTTTATAAATTTGATCCAAAACAATAAAACACTCAGGAATTTACCTAAGTGGATTTCTTCGTGTATGCCAGATGAAACACTACCCACTTAGTTAATCTATTGCTCCCATTTCCAGGTTACCAGAATCAGAATTAGTCATTTCATCCAGTCCTATCTTATCTAGCAGGTCCACTTTTATTTGACATAATCTCAGTTTCACACACATCTACTATCCTTCACCTTGTTTGACGTCTCATTTATCAACACATTTACTTGTTTGATGTCTCATTTATCAACACATTACACATCCCTTTAAGGCCTTATTCTAAATCTTACCATATTAAAGTGTGGCCCTCAACTTACCTAACTTAACACTTCGTTACTGTATATTCTTGGGAAAATGTCTTCCTTAAACTTTCCACCTTGTCACCTCTTGTTCACTCCCTCTCTCCTTTCCCGGTTTTCATATCAAAAAAGTTTGATTGTGTAAGTGAGAATGAGAGAGATTGCCAGTGAGTGACTCTTGGCAATGATTCCTGGGCCAAAAAATCAATGCAATACAGGTCTCATACTGTGGTATCTACAATTTCTGCAAAATTGTAGTTTATATTTGGTCTTTAATGGATTACATTATTCTGAGGTATTTTATTTATTTATTGAGATACAGTGCAGAATGGGCCCTTCTGGCCCTTTGAGCCCTGCCACCCAACAAATCAACAGGAATTCTGCAGATGCTGGAAATTCAAGCAACATACATCAAAGTTGCTGGTGAACGCAGCAGGCCAGGCAGCATCTCTAGGAAGAGGCGCAGTCGACGTTTCAGGCCGAGACCCTTCGTCAGGACTAACTGAAGGAAGAGTGAGTAAGGGATTTGAAAGCTGGAGGGGGAGGGGGAGATGCAAAATGATAGGAGAAGACAGGAGGGGGAGGGATGGAGCCGAGAGCTGCACAGGTGATAGGCAGAAGGGGATACGAGAGGATCATGGGACAGGAGGTCCGGGAAGAAAGACGGGGGGGGGGGGGCCCGACCCAGAGGATGGGCAAGAGGTATATTCAGAGGGACAGAGGGAGAAAAAGGAGAGTGAGAGAAAGAATGTGTGCATTAAAAAGAGTAACAGATGGGGTACGAGGGGGAGGTGGGGCCTAGCGGAAGTTAGAGAAGTCAATGTTCATGCCATCAGGTTGGAGGCTACCCAGACAGAATATAAGGTGTTGTTCCTCCAACCTGAGTGTGGCTTCATCTTTACAGTAGAGGAGGCCGTGGATAGACATGTCAGAATGGGAATGGGATGTGGAATTAAAATGTGTGGCCACTGGGAGATCCTGCTTTCTCTGGCGGACAGAGCGTAGATGTTCAGCGAAGCGGTCTCCCAGTCTGCGTCGGGTCTCACCAATATATAAAAGGCCACATCGGGAGCACCGGACGCAGTATATCACCCCAGTCGACTCACAGGTGAAGTGATGCCTCACCTGGAAGGACTGTTTGGGGCCCTGAATGGTGGTATGGGAGGAAGTGTAAGGGCATGTGTAGCACTTGTTCCGCTTACACGGATAAGTGCCAGCAGGGAGATCAGTGGGGAGGGATGGGGGGGACGAATGGACAAGGGAGTTGTGTAGGGAGCGATCCCTGCGGAATGCAGAGAGAGGCGGGGAGGGAAAGATATGCTTAGTGGTGGGATCCCGTTGGAGGTGGCGGAAGTTACGGAGAATAATATGTTGGACCCGGAGGCTGGTGGGGTGGTAGGTGAGGACCAGGGGAACCCTATTCCTAGTGGGGTGGTGGGAGGATGGAGTGAGAGCAGATGTACGTGAAATGGGGGAGATGCGTTTAAGAGCAGAGTTGATAGTGGAGGAAGGGAAGCCCCTTTCTTTAAAAAATGAAGACATCTCCCTCATCCTAGAATGAAAAGCCTCATCCTGAGAGCAGATGCGGCGGAGACGGAGGAATTGCGAGAAGGGGATGGCGTTTTTGCAAGAGACAGGGTGAGAAGAGGAATAGTCCAGATAGTTGTGAGAGTCAGTAGGCTTATAGTAGACATCAGTGGATAAGCTGTCTCCAGAGACAGAGACAGAAAGATCTAGAAAGGGGAGGGAGGTGTCAGAAATGGACCAGGTAAACTTGAGGGCAGGGTGAAAGTTGGAGGCAAAGTTAATAAAGTCAACGAGTTCTGCATGCGTGCAGGAAGCAGCGCCAATGCAGTCGTCGATGTAGCGAAGGAAAAGTGGGGGACAGATACCAGAATAGGCACAGAACATAGATTGTTCCACAAACCCAACAAAAAGGCAGGCATAGCTAGGACCCATACAGGTGCCCATAGCTACACCTTTAGTTTGGAGGAAATGGGAGGAGCAAAAGGAGAAATTATTAAGAGTAAGGACTAATTCTGCTAGACGGAGCAGAGTGGTGGTAGAGGGGAACTGATTAGGTCTGGAATCCAAAAAGAAGCGTAGAGCTTTGAGACCTTCCTGATGGGGGATGGAAGTATATAGGGACTGGACATCCAAGGTGAAAATAAAGCGGTGGGGGCCAGGGAACTTAAAATCATCGAAAAGTTTAAGAGCGTGAGAAGTGTCACGAACATAGGTCGGAAGGGATTGAACAAGGGGTGATAAAACAGTGTCGAGGTATGCAGAAACGAGTTCGGTGGGGCAGGAGCAAGCTGAGACAATAGGTCGGCCAGGACAGGCAGGTTTGTGGATCTTGGGTAGGAGGTAGAAACGGGAAGTGCGGGGTGTGGGAACTATAAGGTTGGTAGCAGTGGATGGGAGATCCCCTGAGCGGATAAAGTCGTTGATAGTGTGGGAGACAATGGCCTGGTGCTCCTTAGTGGGGTCACGGTCGAGGGGTAAATAAGAGGAGGTATCCGCGAGTTGTCGCTGTGCCTCGGCAAGGTAGAGGTCAGTACGCCAGACTACAACAGCACCCCCCTTATCAGCGGGTTTAATAATAATGTTAGGATTAGTGCGGAGGGAGTGGAGAGCAGAGCGTTCCGAAGGAGTGAGGTTGGAATGGGGACAAGGTGCGGTGAAGTCGAGACGGTTGATGTCCCGTCGGCAGTTGGCAATAAAGAGATCCAGAGCAGGCAGAAAACCAGAGCGGGGTGTCCATGAAGAAGAGGAGGGATGAAGACGGGAGAAGGGGTCATCGGTGGGGGTGGAAGAGTCCTTGCCGAAGAAGTAGGCTCGGAGACGGCGGAAGAAAAGTTCCGCATCATGGCGAACACGGAACTCGCTGAGGTGTGGGCGAAGGGGGACAAACGTGAGGCCCTTACCCAACAAATCCCCTGGTTCAGTCGCAGCCCAATCACAAGACAATTTACAATGACCAACTAACCACATCTTTGGACTGTGGGAGGACACCAGCCTACCAAAGGAAACTCACACAGTCACAGGGAGAACATACAAACTCCTTGCGGGCAACGGCAAGAATTGAACTCAGGTCACTGGTACTGTAAAAAGTTGTGCTAGCCACTATGCAACCATACTGTCAAGTCCTGAGCTCCTCCATACAAAAGGCCAGATAATACATCCTGCTGAAAATGTGGGGGGCGGTGGCAACTCAAAGAATTTTCTTGTAAAGAACAACCAGGAATTTTATGTTGTTTGAT
The DNA here is from genome assembly GCF_963921235.1 of Mobula hypostoma. Lineage (NCBI taxonomy): Eukaryota > Metazoa > Chordata > Chondrichthyes > Myliobatiformes > Myliobatidae > Mobula > Mobula hypostoma. The sequence goes on along the minus strand of NC_086103.1, from coordinate 61,501,940 downwards.
GTCATTCAGTTATTGTGTAACAGAGTTATACAGTAACAAGTTCACACCAACTACTTACACGAAGTCGACATTAATCTCGTTCTATTTTCTCCAAATTCCCATCAGCTCCTCTCTCACACCCCCGATCCTATTGCCTACATACTCAAGGCAAATTACAGTGGTAAGTTAACCTACAAACCCACAAATACTTTGTATGTGGAAGAAAAATGAGCACCCAAAGGAAACTCACATGGGCACAGGGAGAACGTGCAAATTCTACACTGTTCGCTACGGGGAGGCAGCAGCTCCACCAGCTTGAGTGGAGGGAATTACAGGAAAAAAATGAATTTCCATTATTGTTTAATGTATTTAGATCAGAACATTTGTCTTTTTTTAATGCAGTTATGTATTCACTCATTGAACTTGGCTTTTTCAATTTGTTACTTAATATGAGCATCTGAGCTTTTCTGTTAATCCTGTGCCTCAGTTATATAGTTAATTTTCTGCCATCTAGTGACACAAAATATTAACTACATTAATTATTAGTTGGATATGCAAGTTCCACTGGATTGTTCTGTTTCATCAAAGCTCAAAATATATAAAGTACATACATCTTACTAAAGAGTACCCTGAGATTCAATTTCTTCCAGGCATTCACAGTAAAACAAAGAAATAAAATAGTCAATGAAAAGCTATAAATTTAAAAATAAATAATAAATAAACAAACAAATAAAGATTGATAGCAAAATACATAAATAAATAATACTGTGAACATGAGTTATAGAGTGCTCAAAACTGAGTCCATAGGTTGTGGCATCTGTTTGTTGTTGAGATGAGTGAAGTTATCCACATAACAAGTAATGAGAACCTGAACTGAAGTATTCTTGAATGTGATTTCATTATTTGTGGGAGCGTTTCAGTGATGGGGCAAGTGAAGTTGTCCACTCTGGTTCAAGAGCCTGTTGGTTGAAGGGTAGGAACAGTTCATGAACCTGGTGGTGTGGGTTCTAAGGCTCCTGCACCTCCTCCTTTTCTGATGGCATCAGGGAGTTGACAGCGTGTCCTGAATGGTGGGGGTCCTTGATGATAGACATTGCTTTCTACTGGCAGTACTCCTTGTAAAAGTACTCAACAGTGGGGAGAATATTTCCTTTGATGGACTGGGCCTTGATGCAACCAGTCTGGATACTCTCCTGTCATAATTTTAGATGCCATGTCGAATCACGCTTGAAAAATAAAAATAAACTTGATGATGTTAGGGTCTTAAGATTGCCTTTGAGAGTTAGATGAAACAAGATGACATTGTACTAAGAGATAGAACAAGGAAAGAAACATTCAAAAGAAATCCAAAATGTTCAAACTTGGCTCAAAACTATTTTTTTAATTTAGTAATTTTTAAAAATGTTTAAAAAATAAGTAATGATGCAAATCACATGTAGTGTGGAGACAATGCTGGGATTTTGAAAACATAAGGCAGCAAACACTGGAAATCGGATTTAGACACACTTCAAATTCTTTATAATACCACATTCTAAATGTAGAATAGTACAGTAATTTTTAATTACGAATTATTAATTCACTATTTTCAAAATTCTTGGGAAAATATAAGTAACAAGTTTCTCAAATACTTATTTTCAGTTCAGGTCAAACAAACTTTCATTAAAAAAGTCATTTAGAACTAACTTCAGAATTCAAAACATTTCCAAAGGCAATGAGCTATCCAAAGAACCAATGAAAGTAAAACATAAGAAATTGAATGGAGACAGGAGAAAGTCCTTCAGCCACTAGAATCTGTACAATCATCCAGTGAGATCATTAAAGATCTGACTCTTAACCCCATCCACCCGCTTCATTTCCATTATCTTCTTCCTGCATCTAGAAAACTTCCGTTGAATTTCAATTAAAAATGATTAAGCTATTATCTATTACTCTTGTAGACATCTATCAAATGATACATGCATAATGTGCTCTAAGCTTTCCTTATAGGTTCCAATCAGCTTTTGAGATTGTGTCATCTTTAACTGGCTCCCCCAACTAGAAAATGATTTTTCTCTGTCACAGAATTGTTGAATCTCAAAAGATAACATCACTGATGCTATTCAGCCCACTGTCTATATTTGATCAAGTGTGAAAACAATCCAGCTTGTTCCACTCTACACCCTAGGTGTAATTGGACAGTGCTGCCTTATTGGATGCAAAGGTTTGTTAGTGTGCTGTATCTCTGAAGAAAAAAATAAACTCTCCCTGCATCTTTTAAGGACTGGTTTAAAAGAACACCAGAATCTCTATTCTTTATAATATCATGCCATTTATTAGTTCTTTCAGACTGCATCACTTCATTATGCATTCACCTTCATCCATCCCTGAATGTTTTTTCCTACAAGACACAATTCCTTTCTCTCAAATGGAAAAAGTAATGAACCATCTTGTAATTAAATGATGCTTGTTGAAAATAGTTTGATGCAATCTAATCTTCCACCATTTAGCAAGAGTGCAAAATTACCACATTTGAATATTTATGGCAAAAGCATTAACTCACAAAACAAAATCCTAAGGTTATCACATACATGAGAATTGCTTTAAACATTCCTAAATGTATCAATGTACTAGGTAAAAAAAAAGGTAAGAAAGCATATGAAATAAAATAAGTTAATTCAGTAAATTACCAATTAAGGCATTAAAAAAATATTCAGTACCATTGGTCTTCTGACAGGTAATTTGCCTTTTTAATTATTAACACAGTCCTTTTGCTATATTTAGTTGAACAACAGTGCATTCAAAATTTCTTTATTACATAGTCTCAATATATAAATGATTTATTATTTTCCTATTAACTTATTTAGATGTGTGAAGAAAAGCTCACTTAAGGAATTTAAAAAGATTTAAAAGGTCTAATTACATTTCCATTATTATTATAAACATATTATCACATTTCCATTACAACATACAAAAGACCATTTTGACCAGGTCTATGCCAGCTCTCATTTGCAATTATTTTTTCTGTAATCTGTTTTCCTTACATTCAAATCAATGGCTCCCAGATCCTACCATATACTTTCATACCCGGGGAAATCCACAGAGGTCAATTAAACTGCCTATCCACTAGTTTTGTGACGTGTGAAGAAAACAATGTGATCACAAGATGAAAGTGTAAACTCAACACAGACCACACAGAGATCAGAATTGAAGCAAAGTCATTAGAACTGTGAGGCAACAACTGTACTTGCTGCACTACTGCATCTACTGTTTGCTCTATGGTAGGACCTTAAAGCTCTGGAGAGGCATTATCACCACAAAATCCTCCAGGTCCACTCTTCCAGGCCAACATCCTCTGCAATCTTGTCAGAGACTTAATAGTGAATGTTGTTACTATTTCCAATGTGTAATTTAAAGAACTCCAGGGCAAAACTTGCTCAAGCTCTGAAATATAGAAACCACCTCTGTACTTAAGACTTTTCAATACTATCTTACTCTTACAACACTTGGAAAACTTTAAGTTAGGAAAGAATCTAAATGATGTGTAAGGGGTTTCTTCTTTCATGTTACATGCTAAGGCTAATAAAATGGTTTCTCTATAGTGTTATAATAAAATGGCTTCTTTGTAATGTTAACTGCTGAGGTAAGGGGTCCTCTGTAGCAGCTTGTTTGGGTTATAATTACTGATAACAGGACTTGTATTCATTTGCTAACCAATTGGGATAGATGTTATTCTTTCTTGTGCGTCTGTAAGCTGTTGTTTGCGCAGGATTTGGGCAGAACGCGTCATGGGGAAGAAGAGAGAAGACACACCCAAAGAGATGCTGTGACCCGGTGAGCAGAGGCTCAGGACCCAGCAGAGTTCGGAGGAGATCGAATGGTGGAAAGTGGATATTGTGTGAGCTCCAACGAGTTAATTGTACACAGAATGAATAAAGATATAGTGACACCTTTTTTTTATTTTATATTTTGGTTCTCTACTAATTCCATAGTTCAAGTAAGAATTATAAAATCTTAATTATTTAACCACATCCTATGTACAGCTTTTCATTACGGGTTACTGATTTGAAACGGGACACATCGCACAGCATTTACCCAAACGTGAGTTCTAAGGTTTGGCTGGGCGGGGGGTTATCACCCTGAGATCATGCCACTAGGCAAAGCGAGTGTTACATCTGGGGGCTTCGTCTGTGGATTTGATTCTGTGGAAGGTTGTGTGATCGCCCTGTTTAAATCAGTGCTGGTGTGTCTCTGTGGGATTGTGGTTAGGAACAGGTTCAGTGCGGTGGATATTCATATCCAGGAGGAATTGTTCATTCGAGTTCGGAGTTTGGGTAAAGCTGAGGGTGAAGTTGAAAGCGTGGCGCGAAGGTCTGATAAAATGGTAGTCTTTGTTCTAGGTCAGGCTAGTGCTAACATCACAGTGGTAGGACTGCCAGAGTCTATTGGTGAGGCGGGGCCATGTTTGAACAAAGGGATTAATTTTGAAAGTGAGGCCAGAATTGCCCGGTGACTACAATATTTACAGAGCCTAATAGATCAACGGGAGACCATTAACAACAAGAAGAACTTGTTAATGTTGTAAACTTTATAAAGTTGTAAAAATGCAGCTCAAAACCACTGTGGAACCCGAAGCAAAAAAGGAAATGTTGGAAATAACCAATATATCAGGCAGTGTGTACAGAGACAAAAAATATAATCGATATTACAGATTGATAAATTTATAGCAGAACTGGCCAGTTTTGATACAAATTTAAAATATTGTTTTTGTTCTTGAATATTGCTGAATCTGATAGTATTGCTGCAACATACCCTGACAGATGAGATGTTCCTCTTCAGGTTCCATTGGGCCTCACTTAATCAGTGCAAGAGGTCACTTGCAGAGTTCAGAGTGAGTGGAATGAATCATTCAAGTGAGACTGAACACAGGTATTCCCCAAAAGCAGTCACCCAATCTGTGTTTAGTTTTCTAAATATAGAGGAAACCACACTTACTGCACACACGAGATTGGAAGTGCAAGTAAACTGCTGATTCCACAACAAGTACCTTTTGCGTCCCTAGATAACGGAAAGAGACAGGATAATAGATCCTCACGGGATAGTAGGAAACATTGTGACTTTTTTACCTCAATCCTTTAACTGGAATCGCTGTACTTCAGAAGAAATTGATTGAAATATCTTCAAAAAATACCATTAATCATTATATAGACACTGGTGGTTGACAACACTATTACTCAAGTCATCGCACTTCCAGGTCCCTCAGTAAAGCAGGCAACATAATCAAAGACCAGACCCACCTGAACATTCTCTCTTTTCCCCAGTCTCATCAAGTAGAAGATACAAAAACCTGAAAGAACATACCACCCTGCCCAAGGACAGCTTCTATGCTGCTGTTATAAAGCTATTAAACAGCCTTGACATCACAATCTATTTCATTATGGCCTTGCGCCTTATTGCGTACTTTCTCTGTGACCATCACACTTTTATTGTACATTCTGTTATTGTTTTCCTTTTTACTAATGTGACAGAATTATCTGCATAGATGACAAGTAAAACAAAGGGTTGCACTATACATCACTATATGCGACAATAATAAACCTTCTTACCACTTTAATACACAATTATTCAAGCCTGAAGACAGCACTGATGCAAGTGACTGAGATTCGTTTTATGTTCACAATATGTAACATAACAATCCTCCACCTAGTGCGTTTGTCTGGAGAACCAATTGGATCAAAAGACTGAAAGCACAGAAAAAACTCAAAAGGCTCAAAGTAAAATTTGTTATCAGAGTAAATGCATGTCACCACCTACAACTCTGAGATTCTTTTTCCTGCAAATCTATAGAACAGTAAGTTTAAACAGGATCAATGAACAACAAACTGTGCAAATGCAAATATAAATGAAATAATAAGATAAAGAGTCCTTAAATTGAGACCATTGGTTGTGGAAACACCAGAAATAGAATGAGTGTAGTTATCCTCTTTTGTTCAAGAGCCTGATGGTTGAGGGGTAGTAACTGTCCTTGAACATGGTGGTGTGAGTCCTGAGGCTCCTGTACCTTCTACCAGTGAGAAAAAAGTTTATATTTATATTGTTTTATACATGTTCATTTTAAATGTTTCTTCCTGAGAATGGATAAAATGGCAGGCAGAAACTGAATAAAAGCAACTCTTCCAAAATACCTATTTTCTTATATTTGTTTTGGAAATATCTATATTAATGCAGAATTATTAGACACATTATAATAGAAGTGGTGGGCATGAGTAAGTATTGAGTGAATGGATCCACACTCAGCTGAAGCCTCACATTACTCCAGCTGAAAATAGAAGTTCCTATTTTTTTTCCATATAGTTTTATTTTCCACACTTTGATCTCTCATTCACTCTTGTCATTTCGGCATTTAATATGAACGGTGGTCCTAAGTGACTCGTTGAAGGCTCTGTGCTCCATCTGCTTCTGCCAGCTACTGCTTGCACTAATTATATATAATACGTTACCCCTCAAAACCGTATTGTATCAGCTGATGAAACAAATAAGTCCATGCACTTAAAATCAGTGAAGGTTAAATGCTGAGGCATTTAAATCCCAGGGTAAATTCTGCATAGATAGCCAGCCATTAAACCAGATCAATAGATATTTATTGATTCCAAAGAAACCACTTGCCTCAAAAATCCATGAATGTGAATTACTTTCTGCACTGCTATAATTTTATTACAGATTGCCACGGCATCTTTTCAAAATCAGGGTCCTCAGTTTATGAATGACAACATACATCATTGAACTGAAATGCCTTGCACATAAAGTGATAAGGTGATGTTTTCCTTTACCCCATTAGTTCCATGCAAAGTGTTCGGTGCCAATTTGTTACGCTGAAGAAAATATGCAGCATTTGGGTAGAATTTGCTTTCAGGCACACATACCAACCATTGACTTACCATCAGCGGATCCACCAATACTGATGTGCAGGCATTCGCTGCCTAATTCAGATGATGAGGCAGGGTCTTATGCAAGGTAATACCAATGACTGCACTTCACAGGATCCATCTGTTAAACTCCTGAAGTTTGCAGATGACACAACTGTCATTGGCCTTATCCAAGACGGTGATGAGTCTGCATACAGACGGGTGGTGGAACGGCTGGCCCTCTGGTGTGGTCAGAACAATCTGGAGCTAAATACGCTCAAGACTGTGGAGATGACAGTGGACTTCAGGAGGAGCCCCCCAATACTCCCCCCACTCACTATACTCAACAGTATTGTGTCTGCTGTGGAGACCTTCAGGACCGGAAGTAGACACCCAACGTGGACACTCTTATCAAAAAGGCTCAGCAGAGGTTGTATTTCCTACATCAACTCAGGAAGTACAACCTGCCTCAGAAGCTGCTGATTCAATTCTATTCAGGAATAATCCAGTCTGTTCTTTGTTCGTCCTTGCAGTTGTACAAGGCCTTGGTGACACCACACCTGGAGTATTGTGTGCAGTTTTGGTCCCCTAATCTGAGGAAAGACATTCTTGCCATAGACGGAGTACAAAGAAGGTTCACCAGATTGATTCCTGGGATGGCAGGACTTTCATATGATGAAAGACTGGATCGACTAGGCTTACACTCTCTGGAATTTAGAAGATTGAGGGGGGGATCTTATTGAAACGTATAAAATTCTAAAGGGATTGGACAGGCTAGATGTAGGAAGATTGTTCCTGATGTTGGGGAAGTCCAGAACAAGGGGTCACAGTTAGAGGATAAAGGGGAAGTCTTTTAGGACCGAGATGAGGAAAAAGTTCTTCACACAGAGAGTGGTGAATCTGTGGAATTCTCTGCCACAGGAAACAGTTGAAGCCAGTTCATTGGCTATATTTAAGAGGGAGTTAGATATGGCCCTTCTGGCTAAAGGGATCAGGGGGTATGGAGAGAAGGCAGGTACAGGGTTCTGAGTTGGATGATCAGCCATGATCATACTGAATGGTGGTGCAGCCTCGAAGGGCTGAATGGCCTACTCCTGCTCCTATTTTCTATGTTTCTATGTTTCTATCACTGTCTGGTTTAGATCAGCTACCAAACAAGACAAGAATAGACTCCAAAGAACCGTCAGGGCTGCGGAAATGATTATTGGCGTGAAGCTGCCCTCGATCCAGGACTTATATACATCTAGAGTCAGGAAGCGAGCAAGCAGCATCACTGTAGACCCATCACATCCTGGACATCACCTGCTCCTTCCTTCTGGTAGGCACTTTAGATCACCGTATGCCAGGACAAATAGGTACAAGAACAGTTTCTTTCAGTATGCCATCAGTCTTATGAACACTTGAATTTTAGTTTATTATAAATCAAGTCCACCTGTACATACACAGGTATATCTCATTGTATATAGTTCACGATTATTTGCACTATTGTTTTGTTTGTTTTTTTGAAACCTGCATCAAGTTCCCTGTATGTGTCCACATACTTGGCGATAATTAAGGATTCTTCTTCCATCAAAGAATGTATCAGGCTTTAACTAAAACCCGGCAACACACATCAAAGTTGCTGGTGAATGCAGCAGGCTAGGCAGCATCTCTAGGAAGAGGTACAGTCGACGTTTAAGGCCGAGACCCTTCGTCAAGATGCTGCCTGGCCTGCTGCGTTCACCAGCAACTTTGATGTGTGTTGCTTGAATTTCCAGCATCTGCAGAATTCCTGTTGTTTGCGTTTTTAACTAAAACCAAATGACTTTGAAAGCATCTGATATAAAATGAACAATTAAAGTTGTTGAATCTATTAAACATCATAAAAATTAAATGATTAAAGAAAACTTACTAAAACTTAAAATTTGAAAGCTAGCACAATTCATGTAAAGGGAGATGAATTGCTTTATACTTACCCTTCTTCCTTGTGCCCATTACTTCCCTAATCATTTGAATGTGGAAGTAACGAGCACTGCTCTTGCACCAGACCCATTCTGGCCCAGAGGATGAGTTCACTAGATCAACTGGTGGAAAATTGCAGGAAGTGTAATCCACTATGACTTCCTTGCAGATTCCTACATCAGTGAGCAGCTGAGAAATTACAAGTAAAGCTTGGTCAGCCAGTACAGGACATATGTACGTATTTGTTATGTGCTGTGTGAAATCAGGTTTGGTGAGTGGGGACTGAAGACACTCACTACCAGTAAGTAAGCTACCCATTTATTTACAGGACAAGACAAGCATTGAACGTTCAGTAAACCATTCAAATTTCACTCTTTTACAAACACTTATCTAAAGTGTGCTACTGGGCCCTCTCTTACTGCAGCACACTTCCACTGTTTCCATGGTTTCATCCACCACTATGGTGACCAGAAAGCAAAAGAGCAGGTGCTTCCAGCGAGCTAGATTTATACTCTACCTGCAACATGACTTCAGCGGCCAGTGCAGGCGCTAAACAGCAACCAATGAGAGAGCTATAATGCCCTTAAACTGGCCAATCCCTAGCTGGCACAGGTGAGAGTGGTTTTCAATGTAAAGTAAGATGGACACTTACTGCAATAGCATGCAATGTCCAGAAGTTCCCATTATTATTAGCCCATCATTCCAGCAAGGTTCAAAATATATCAAAATTAATTCCCACACAGTTACAAGGTACTGGATCCATTCATAAATTGCTCACTAAACTGTGCTCATCTTCATCTATTTATATTGAATTTATCCTAGAGAATATTATCTAATCATTCACTATTCCGGCACATACATAGAGAAATATTCTTCAATAAAGAATCTGCTATTCGACAATTCAGAAACCCTGGTTCAGAATTTGACTTACTGGGTGCTGCGTATCGTGCTGTCTATAAATTGCCAGATCCTCAGTTCCTGAATTCCTGATAACATAACAATGTGCTGATTCCTGCACTTTTGTTGACACAGAGGGGCCCTAGTTCCGACACTTTGTCTAAGTTTACTGGGAAAATTCATTATTGTACTCTGCAGCTTCTAATAAAATGTAAAATTAAAGTTTGTTGGAGTATTAACAGAATTAACATTCCAAATGCCCGTAAAATCTGCTTGATCTGGTACAACCGAAGCCATAGGCATGCCAAAGTACAGAGCTACTGCACTCTGAAATCAATACAATGGAAAATTCCTAATTAATTTTTCAATACGATGGAAAAGTTCACTGAATAAACTACCACATAATTAGATGGCACAAACCCCCGTGTATTCTTCCTACAGAAGGAAAACAGGCATGCTTTTTCAAACTGAAATACATTAGTAAACAAAAATAAATATAAATCAGGCACTTTCATGACTCATTTTCCTTTTTGGATATTTGTATTATTAATCAAGATGTTCAAATCAATATTGTAATGAGTATTTGAATACATTAATAATTAAACAATATTGTTCAGGAATGCTCTTGCTACTGTCATATGATATCCTCTCATAACCAATTGATTTTACTTCTTAGAAATGTTTATATTTATGGCTACATGATGTCATAACAGATACTGGTTCCAGCAAATGCTCTGGAAAAAGTTTAAACCATTAATATATTATATATAATGCAGCTGCTTTGGATCATGTTTCAATATATGAATCAATCTCAGGGTTGCCAGAATTTGTAAGCCACTGAAAATTTGCTCTCACAGAGATCATAATGACATTTTATTTCCTTTAATTAAATATAGAGGCCAAAATAAAGCATTAAAAACATGGTGAAACTGTACCAAATTAATTTCAAACTGGCATTTAATCCTAGCATGCTTATTAGTGATGCCTTATTACTGTGCAGATCTCACACCTACCAGCAAAAGTGAAGTGTGGCCAGAATATGGATCACTGTCTGACTTCCATATATACCCGAGCTCCCATTTTGCAGCGCCATGTGTAACAAGATGCTCTTGTTCAATTTTACAAAGTTGAATGCATGTTCATCAACAGGAATGAATCTCCACCAGTAATATATAAGGAGAATATTAACTATTTTGACAGATTTGTCCATTGCTCTCCACATTTTTGATATTAAGCAGAACCAGAATCAGAATCATTTCATTGCCAGTATGTGAAACAAACCAGAATTGATTGTGGTTTGGTGCCATACATAAAACACCAGGCAATACCATAACAGACAATACAATAGCAACCAACAGTTTACGAGACAATAGTGCAAGAGGCCATGAGCAATCAAAAATTAGCACAAAACTCAAATAAATGTGAACATATAAACAGACTAAATAATTACCAACAGAACAAGGAGAACAGGAAAAGCCATTTAATGGATGATATTCATGTACAGTTATGGTATTACACCTGGGTGAGTTTTTTGTTGAGAAGCTGGATAGGTACAGGAAGGAAGATTCAGAGATGACGTGTAGCTTCAATAAAGTCACTAATGTCTACGGGGACTAGGGTGGCAGATGTTAAAGGATTTTGTCCTGACTCAAAGCTGCTGCACAAATCAGATGCTTCAAAATCAGGGCACATCAACAGGCAATCCCCTGGCATTACAGGATTACTGAGCAACTGTAGGTAGAAAAGATAAATCTAGGAGATAATGAATGGCTGTTGTATTAAATTTTGTAAAACATTGAAAGAATGTCTGAACAGTTCAAAATAACAATTTAACTCTTTGTGAGTTTGTAGCATGAAGAGTGCCTGTACAAAGTAAACAATGTACGTCTGTTAATGTTTGTAGCTGGATTCTTTCTTAGTCTCAGTCACCATTAACATGAGGATGTCTGTTAATGACTGTATGTCTGTTGGTCACTTTGAGAGCTAGGTTGGTGGATTCTTTACATAAAATAATCTGCAGGTGTTGGGGTCAAAGCAACACTCACAACACGCTGGAGGAACTCAGTAGGTCAGGCAGCATCCGTGGATACGATGAGTCGACGTTCCGGCCCGAAACGTTGACTCATCGCTTCCATGGATGCTGCCCGACCTGCTGAGTTCCTCCAGCGTGTTGATGGACTCTTTCTTAGAGCCTGTCAAATTAGCTTGACGGATTCTTTTTTGCATTCAGACTTATTGCTTATATGTAATATCATTCTTTTGTAACTAAACAAATGTTACAATGTTGGTGGACTGATGGATAGGAAGTGACCATTAGATTGCCTAATTGACATAAGGGTATGCTGAACACTGTCTTAATGAACACTCAGGAGTTGTTTGAAGGAAAAAAAAACATGCAGCGTTAATGGCATGAGAACAAAAGATTAAAGAGTTTGTTTGTCTCTGTGTTTCTCTATGCTTGTGGAACTTGTATTTATTGGAGTACTTTCCCTATTTCATTAGACATTGCCTAGGACCCAGATGGTTTCAGAGTGAGTCGGAACTCAGAGTTCTCCTAACAGCAACAAACAAGTGATGACAAAGAATCGCGAGCCCTGAAAACTTTGTGATTTACTATATAGTATTTTGTGTGGTTTATTTGTGCATTCCCTGTCATGATAAGAAATTAAGCTTATGTTAATTTGTTGTGCTGGTATGCTTATTACCACATCTCCTGAGCACTCGAATTGTTGATCAACCCAGCCCATTACAATGCCTCTCAGCAAGAAAACATTTGCCCAGGCTGTTCAAGGAAGGAAGTTTTCTACCTGAACCTCAAACAAGAACAATGTGTTATAAGCAGGAAATCTACCAGCAGGGCAAATGCAGCTTCAAAGTAGGGTGGAGAAAGCACTGGTAATGGCTTTCAAGTCACTGTGACCATAAACCCTCATGAATCAGGATCACTCCAGTCTGGAACTGGAAATGTTAGTCACATATTCTAATTCACCACTCATCTCAGCATATGCTTTATAATTAACTCTTCATGGTGCACAGATGTGACAGTTCTGGCTCAGTCCTGTTCTCCTGACCTGGAATTTCTGGTGGCCAAATGCTGTCCTTCTTTTCTGCTGAAAGAGTTTTCCTCCATCATCTAGAAGGGGCATCCATTCCACCTCAGGTCAATGTCAGGCTGGCATTGAAAGAGCTAAGCTCCATAATCAGCAGGCACAAAGCAGTGCACCCTGCTGCTTCCCTATCACTGGCGGGTGGCGGGGGGGTGGATTTCAACCAGGCCAGCTTGAAGAAGTCTCTAAACAACTACAATGACAGGTGGAACCAGAGAAGCTAATACTCTTGACCACTGTTATACAACCATCAAGAATGCTTACCAAGCCATCCTATGTCCACGCTTTGGAAAGTCCGATCACCTGGTTGTACTTCTACTCCTGGATTATAGGCAGAAACTGAAGACCACAGTACCAGTGGTGAGAACCAAGAGAGTATGGTCAAGGGAGGCAGAGGAGTGTTTATAGGACTGCTTTGAGTCAGTAGCCTAGACAATATTCAAGGATTCATCTTCGAGTTTGAACGAATATGCCACAGCTGTCACTGATTTCATCCGAACCTGTCTGGACAAGTATGTGCCTTTGAGAACATAACTGACATAGCCAAATCAAAAGCCGTGGATGAAGCAGGAGATTCATAGCCTGCTGAGGGCCAGATCTGTGGCATTCAAAAGACCGGAGTTCCAGAACTATAAAAGAAGTCTACCTACAGAAGGCTATCTTAGGAGTGAAAAACATATTCCAATTGAGGTTAGAGATGGAATTGGATGCCGCTAATTCCTACAAAACAAAACTTAACATCGTAAATATCATTGGCGATTCACTGCCAGGTGATCTCAACACCTTCTATTTGAAAGGGAGAATAAAACTACACCTGTGCGAATTCCTGCAGCCTCTGGTAGCTCTGTCTTGAAGGCCGACATCAGAACATCTTCCAAGTGAATGAAGCCTTGCAAGGTATCAGGCTCTGATGGTGTACCTTGTAGACTCTGAAAACCAGTGCCAACCAACTAGCGGGAGGGATCAAAGACATCTTCAGCCTCTCGCTACTGCTGTCAGAGGTTCCCACCTGTTCAAAAGCGTGGCAGTCATATCAATGGCCAAACAGAGCAGGATAAGCTGCCTCAGTGACTATCACCCAATGGGGCTCACTTCTACTGAGAGGGTGGTCTTAGCTAGAATCAACTCCTGCCTAAGCAAGGATCTTGACCTAAGTAACACACGCAAAATGCTAGAGGAACTCAGCAGGTCACGCAGCATCTATGAAAAAGAGTACTGTTAACGTTTCGGGTTGAGACCCTTCAGCTGCAATCAAGACCCTTGTGAAGGGTCTCAGCCTGAAATGTTGAAGGTACTCTTTTTTATAGATGCAGCCAGGCCTGCTGAGTTCCTCCAGCATTTTGTGTGTGTTGCTTGGATTGCCAGCATCTGAAAAGTTTCTCTTGTTTGTAAAAGGATCTGGACCAGCTGCAATTTGCCTGTCGCCACATTAGTTCTACCGGCAGATACAACCTCACTGGCTCTCACCTTATCCTTCAATCACCTGGACAATGTATTTATGACAGGCTGCTGCTTATTGACTACAGCATTCAACACAATCATACCCTCAGTTCTAATCAAAAAGCTCCAAAACATGGGCCTCTGTACCTTCCTCTGAAATTGCATCCTTGACATCCTCACCCAGAGACCACAGTCTGTGTGGATCAGAAATAGCATCTCCTGTACTCCCTCTAAATCTGTTGATGACATGTCTATTGTTGGCAGAATTTCAGATGGTGATGAGGAGATATACAGGAGTGAGATAGATCAGTTGGTTAAGTGGTGTTGCATTCAATGTCAGGAAGAGCAGGGAATTGATTGTGGAATTCAGGAAGGGTAAGTCAAGGGAACAGTCACCAGTCCTCATTGAGGGATCAGAAGTGGAAAGGGTGAGCAGTTTCAAGTTCCTGGGTGTCAACATCTCTGAGGATCTATCCTGGACCAAACATATTGATGCAAAGAAGGCACAACAGTGGCTATATTTCATTAGGAGTTTGAGGAGATTTGATATATCACTAAAGGCACTTGCAGTTTTTTATAAATGTATCATGGAGAGCTTTCTAACTGCTTGCATCACTATCTGGTACAGAGGGATCAATGCACAGGATCAGAAAAGCCTGTAGAATGTAGTAACCACAGCCAGTTCCATCATGGGTACTAGCCTCCACAGCAACCAGGTCACCTTCCAAAGACGATGCCTCAAAAAGATAGCATTCATCATTAAGGACCCCCATCACCCAGGACATGCCCTTTTCTCATTGCTACCATCAAGGAGGAGGTAAAAGAGCCTTAAGACATACATTCTTTTTTTAAAATATTTTATTTATGGTTTTCTACAAACTACAGTGTAGAAGAAAAAATATCAATAGTATAAATAGAAGGATCATTGCAGTACAGACAAAAATAGCAATAATACATATCTTAACAAATGAGCAAGTCACCCATATTAAAAATGAAAAATTAGAAAGGAAAGCACCCAACCCATCCACTATCCAACTCCAAGCCAACCATTATATTATAAGTATAAATATTTGAAAGGACATTTGAGATAAACTTATCACCCCTGAACTATATGTTGTAGTAAAAAGAGAAATGAATAAAAAATTTAAAAAAAGCAGCCTGCTACCTGATCAAAGAAAGCTGGAAATTCAAGATCTGACTATCAAGGGAAGAGAAAACATACATCTGTCAATCTAGGTGAGAATAATGAAAATATTCAAGAAAAGGTCCCCACACCTTATGGAATTTTATGTCCGAATTAAAAAGTGAATAGTAAATCTTTTCAAGATCTAAACAAGACATAATATCCCTAAGCCATTGAACATGGGTAGGGGGAGCTACATCTCTCCACTTAAGGAGTACTGCACCTCTAGCTAAAAGAGAGGCAAAAGGCAATGTTCGTCATTTAGCCGGGATCAAATGCTTGTCAGAGTCCCGAGAAATACCGAAAAGAGCGATCAAAGGATCAGGTTCCAAATGACAATTTAATATAGAAGATAAAGTTAAAAAAACGTCTTTCCAAAATTTTTCCGAAGTAGGACAGGCCCAATACATATGAATAAGGGAAGCCTCACCTCCTTTGCATTTGTCACACCAGGGACTGATATCAGGATAGAACTTCGCCAATTTGGTTTTAGACATATGAGCCCTGTGGATGACTTTAAACTGCAAAAGACAATGACGAACACATAAAGAAATTGAATTGACTGACTTAAGAATTGAATCCCAAACCTCATTGGACAAAGAAAAACTTAAGTCATGCTCCCAAGCGGTTTTAATTTTATCACAAGGGGCTCGTCTGAGATTCAAAAATTTGACAGAAATAGTAGAAATTAAACCTTTACCCAAGGGGTTCATTTAAAGAAACAAGTCTACAACATTTTTATCATGTTGTTCAGGAAAATGTGGTATTAAAGGGCTAATGAAATGTCTAATTTGAAGATATCTAAAAAAAATGAGTATTCAGTAAATTAAACTTAGTAGACAACTGTTCAAAAGTCGCAAATCCATTGTCTATAAAAAGATCTTCAAATCGCCTGATACCTCTCCTACACCAGTCTTGGAATGTGGAATCCTGCATAGAAGGTTGAAATAAATGATTGTATAGAATAAGACTAAAAAGGGAAAAACTATAAAGGCCATTATATTTTCTAAATTGAGCCCATATTCTCAGAGTTTGCCTGATTCTAGTGCGCATGTGCCGGTCGTGCATGCAGCCTGTTACAGCCGTTCCGATCAGTATTCTTACTTTTTAACTTACGTTATTTTTTGGTTTTTTTCATGGCAACACGTCGAAGCTGCAACCTCTCTAGCATGCTGGTAGAGAGAGTTTTATTTGGGTTTTTAGCGCTGGAAATAGTTACATTCTGACACGTCTCATTAGCAGGACAGAAGCACGGTCGCATTGTCTATCCCAGGGACCAGCTGCTTGCGCTTATGCCGGCCGGTTTAGCAAGCAGAACAGTGGACACCCTTGCTGTAATCTGGAGGAAAACACACAGAGGATGCAGAGGGGGATCACAAAGTCGAGGAAAGAGAACCGGGTCAAGACAACAGAGACTTATGGAGAAGAGGAGTTCGGTGGGTAATAAAATGGACGAGTTCACGGCGCTAGCCAGGCGTCAGAGAACATTTCGGGAGTGCAGTGTTATGTGTTTCACTGGAACGGGGCTGCACAAGGACATACCCGATCAAAACTTTTCCATGGACGGCTTCCAGACCGTTCGGGCTGACCGGAAGTGCACTGAGAGCGGTAAGCGTAAAGGAGTTGGGTGCTTACTGTTCTGGTTAACAACAGATGGTGCAATCCGGGTCATATCATGATCAAGGAATGTGTTTGTTGACCGGATATTGAACTTTTTACTGTTGGACTTCGGCCATATTCCACCGAGATACAACACTGGGCGGCACGGGAGGTCGTTCCTGCCTATGGCCATCGAACTTGCAGCTCCTCCCGTGGAGGGTCAGACACCCTGAGCCAATAGACTGGTCCTGGACTTATTTTCTATCTAGCATAGTTTGCATTTTGTTGTTTGATTGTTTGTGGTTTTTGTATTGCTATACTTATGCTCTATTCTTGGTTGGTGTGGCTGTAACGAAACCCAATTTCCCTCGGGATCAATAAGGTATATCTATCTATCTATCGATTACAGGATTAGTGATAAATTTTGGCAAGTGGCAAGGAAGTACAAATCCAAGTAAAGCTGGAATAGATAATTTCTTATAAGCATTCAATTCCATTGACACCCATGTTGGACAAATAGACTGATTATAAAAGTAGGACCAAAAGATAATATTACGAATATTGGCTGCCCAATAATATGAACGAAAATTAGGCAACGCTAGGCCACCTTCTCTTTTAGGCTTTTGAAGATGAGCTTTATTAAGTCTAGGCTGTTTACCCTTCCACAGGTATGACGAGATAATAGAATCTAAGGAATCAAAAAAAACTTCAGGAATAAATATAGGTAAAGATTGAAATAAATATAAAAATTTAGGAAGAATATACATTTTAATTACATTAATTTGCCCAGTTAAAGACATAGACAGAGGCGACCGTTGTGCTAAACTCTGTTTTGTAAAATTTAAAAGATTATTGAAATTCTCATCAAGAAGGCGATTATAATTCTTTGTTACTATAATACCAAGATAAGTAAAACAATTGTTTACTACTTTAAAAGGGAGATTTTGAAATTCTAATATTTGCGCTTCCTTATTTATTGGAAAAAGTTCGCTCTTACGTAGATTAAGTTTGTATCCGGATAACTGACTAAACTTATTAAGAAGTGAAAACAACAAAGGTAAGGAGGTGGTCGGGTTTGATATAAAACATAACAAATCATCGGCGTATAGAGAGACTTTATGCTCAAGTCCGCCCCTCCAGATCCCAGTCAGTTCAGTACAACTGCGAAACTCAATTGCCAATGGCTCGATAGCCAGGTCAAACAACAGAGGACTTAAAGGGCATTCTTGCCGAGTGCCACGTTTGAGGACAAACAGTTGGGATTGCTGAGAATTAGTCAAAACTGATGCAATTGGATAAGAATATAGTATCTTAATCCACAATAAAATTATATCCAAAATCAAATTTTTCTAAAACCGCAAATAAATAGTGCCACTCCACCCGGTCAATGCCTTTTCAGCATCAAGAGAAATAACATATTCAGGAATTCACTTGAGGGAGACCAGGAAAAACTATAGACAATGTAAGTGGGGTATGATCTGAAATCAATATACTCTTATAGTCACAGGAATGGACGGATGGAATCAACTGATTATCAATTTAAAAATAATCGATTCTAGTAAATGTATGGTGTACTTGTGAGAAAAAAGAGTAATCTCTTTCATATGGATGAAAAAAACGCCAAACATCAGATATTCCATAATTGGAAAGAAAAGATTAAATTGACAAAGCAGATTTACTTAATTGTCTAGGGATAGAGGAAGATCTATCCAAGACTGGATCCAACCAACAATTGAAGTCACCACCCAGTATAAGAGAGTATGAGCTTAGTTCTGGCAATGAAGAAAAAGAACAGTCAAAAAACCCTACATCATCCAAGTTAGGAGCATAAAGGTTGGCTAAAACTACCCGTGTATTATAAAGTTTCCCCGAAACAATAATAAAACAACCATTAGGATCAGATATCTTATTATGAAGCTCAAAAGGAACATTTTTGTTTATAAGAATTGAAACGCCCCTCGCCTTGGCTTGAAAAGTTGGATGAAAATATTGTCCTGCCCATCATGCCATAAGACAAGAATTATCTGAGTAACGAATATGTGTTTCTAGTAAAAAAAACTACCTCTGCTCTAAGCTGTTTAAGATGTGCGAACACCCTCCCCCTTTTAACCAGATGATTCAAACCCTTAACATTCCAGCTTACAAAGTTCAAAGGACTAACCATTGAACATAAAAAAAAGGACAGCAGGCATTAAACCATATCTGAGATTTATATGTCAACTCTGGGGCAAAGGTATAGAAGAAAAAAAAACAGGGCGAAATTACATCCTGTATAGTGCAAATATGCCAAAATTCCATATATAATATTCGCATTGGAGTTCCCACCCACACCCTCTAAACCTACAGCAAGAAAGCTGCAAATATAAAGCAGCAAGCTCTCCCCTAGAAAAACTAACCCCCTACTGAACTTCTAGTTAGGTTACACCTTAGTTATCTCCACTCCAACAGTTAACACAGTAATGAAAAAAACACCAAAAAGCTTTAAGAATTGCAAACTAAAATTAACCTTAATAAGAAAAAACAATACATTCAAAGTTTATAAATCTTAAAATATGATAAATATCTAAAAAGAACTTTACCCCAACCTACCCGCTAGAATTGATAAACAAAAAAAAGATAATCTGTAAACACAATTATACAGAAAAAAAGCTTTAACATGCAAGTAAGTAATCCATCCGAATCATAAAAATAAGAAAAACATAAATAGCTTCTTGAAACACAGGGAAAAAAAACGCCAAAGGAAGATCCATTCGAAAGAATTTTTGATCCAAACATGAAACTGAGTTTAAAGGTACAGCATCAACTGCTCTTTAAAGTTAAAATAATCTAACTGGAGAGAAAAAAAAGTTCATTAACTTTTAAGAACTAAAATTATGAAAGATAGAAACTAATATTGAGAAAATGGGAAAAAAACACTTCAATAGGACAATGCAACATAATTAAGCCACTAATTAATTAAATGCGACATCAGCTTCATTTTAAATTTTTTTTAAATCTAAATTTGTAGAAAATAGAGACTGATGTCTGAAAAAAAAGGAAACAATTCAAAGAAGACGTCACTTCATGAATCGATAATAATTTCTTAATGCGACACCGACTCCATTTTGAAATGAAATCTTCAAAGACCTTTAAAAGGTGTCTAATTACATAATTTCACAATCAGCTCTATTTAAGAAAAGTGAAAATGTCCGTACTGAAAAATAGAAATCCATCATATCGAAATATATTGAATTAAATGGATAATAAAAAAGATAAAGATAAAGATTGGAATATTAGAAAAAAATAATAAAGGATATAACCTTCATCTAAAAAAGAATGAAAAAGGCTGAAAAAAAATCATATCATATCTGAGGAACTCGAAGTCGCAGATAGGCTATCAATGAAGGTCTGTGCCTCTGCAACCGAATTGAAACGTTTAAAATCACCGTTCTCAAGCTTGATGCGGAGCCGGGCTGGATAGGCAACAGAAGACTGAAGTCCACGATTGTAAAAAACTTTCATTACTCCTCTGTATTCAGCACGTTGACTCATAACTTGAGGTGCATAGTCCTCTACTAAACAGATAACTTGATCTTTATATTGAAGCGTTTTACGTCAGTGAGCTACTTTAATTAGTAAATCCTTGATTTGGTAACGATGGAGATGAATTATCACTGGAAGTGGTCTCTGGCCGTCCACTGGGCGAGATGTAAAGATACGATGCGCTCGATCGATCTCTGGAGGACTGGAAAGTATTTCACTTCCAAAAATCTCACATAGAAAGTTTGAGAAAAATTCGACAGGAGATCCACTTTCAACAGCCTCCAGCAAACCGAGAATTCGAAGATTTTTGTGTCTACTCCTCCTTTCAAGATCCATAACTTTAAGAGTTAACTTGCTATTGTGCTCTTTTAGGGTAGAGCAAACTTTTTCCAGCTCTTTACAATGACAATATAACTTCTCCGTAATTTCTTCAACATGTGATAAACGTTGAGTGTGATTCTCCAGTGTATGGTTAAGTTTATCTAGTTTCAATTCCAACAAACTAAATTGGGAAAACATATCCTGTTGGATTTGTTCTAACAGCGACACAATTTCACTCAAGGTGGCTCCCAATGGAATGCCTTTTTTTGTCAATTTAGTAGTCTTAGGTACACTCATTGTGCAGCCAGCAGATTCAATAGCGAGAGGAAGAGTAAGAAGTAAAATAAAAGAAAGCAGGTGTATGAAATGGAGCACAGCAATAGTTTTAGCGACTTAAGCTAACCCCATCTTAACTGGAAGACTTAAGACACATTCAACATCTCAGGAACATCTTCTTCCCATCCACCACCAGATTTTTGAATGGACAATAAACCATGAACACTTCCTCAGCATTTTTCTCCTTCTCTTTTTGCACTATTTATTTAGCTTATTATTTAATATATACTTTTTGCAATTTATAGTTTTTATGACCATGTATTGCATTGTACTGCTGCTGCCACACAAGCTGTAAATTTCATGACATATACCAGTGATACTAAACCTGATTCTGATTCTGATTCTGAAAATAGTCATTGAAGTTATTTACTTCAAGAGAGCTGCATTGGTATGTTTCTCTCAGAGAAAATTAATTGGACCAAGCAACCAAGCAAGTGGCTTCGGTAGATTATTGTTGTTCTTATCCACACCTTGTAGTGCATCAGATAGCAACTTTGCTGTTTGTTTTTCGTTTTTGTCTACTTGCTATGAGCTTGAGTTGCTAGCTCAATGCTCAACCCAACACGGATGGAAAGCATGCAAGGATTCAAACCCAGGACTGCTCACCTCAAAGTCTGGTGCAGATGCCACTGAGCCACCGACCAACAATTAGTAGGATTATGACCTTTTGCAAGGTGCAATATGGTTTAGAATGGATGCACATCTCTTGATGGGCACAATACAACAGGCAACAACAAAAAATCTTAAAGTGTTGCTGCAGGAAGATTCCAAGAGCTATTCTCCTAAGAAGGAATAGCAGATACAGTATGTTCCAAGGAATCACTGGCATTCCTCTAGGATAGCATCTCAAACAGCTCTAGTCTGATATACACTACTGGAATGCTGTGACACCTTGAAAGAATTTCTGGACGCGATTATCCACAACCAGATAGGGAGCATACTGAGCTTGTACAAGAAGAGACTAAGTTTATCCTCTAGCAGTTTGAGCACCTACATCAGTACAGATCATGGACCATTCCTGCTCATGCTACAGTGGATGTTGAGATACTTGACATTAGATGATACATCAAGAATGGGTCTACAACTATACTAATGAAGCAGTCCACCACTACCATTCTAAAAATACTCTGTTCCTAGTTCTATGCCAAATCCTGTGTAAGGTTTGTACAACTTGATGTTTCATGCCAACTTGCCAGCAATCCTGACAGTGCCAATGACATTGCATTGTACAAACCTACCAACTACTCTAACGGGTGTACCGGCAATGTTTTTATCAATGTACTTTGCTACAGCAGCTTCTCCTGGCCTTTGTTCACAATAGCTACTTGCTCCCACTAAGTATTTTTTTTCATTAGAGGTTCCTAAGCACCCTCCCACACAGAAGAAATACATTCTCCTTCTGTCTAGCAACAGAATTCCAGCATAGCATTAGAGAACTTGGCATCCTTCAAGATCTGCCACCTATGCCTGTGTTCCAGAACTTCCACTGCTATTGCTACTACACCCACAATACTGTAGATCTCTCAGTGAAGAGCTACGGACTGGCTTTATGTAGTACTGGCCACCTATAATAATGGTCCTCTCTGAAGGTGTGCTGCAAATTAACGATATGTTCAGAATCTTGATGAAGGGTCCTGGCCCGAAACATCAACTGTTCACTCTTTTCTTTGCCTAGCCTGATGAGTTCCTCCAGCATTTTGTGTGTGTTGCTTTGATTTCCAGCAGATTTTCTCTTGTTTGTGAATATGTTTATTAGTTGTGTCATGGAGCAAACTCATAAATAAGCATGAAGTTACAATGCTTTACCCATTGGAATTCATTTGTATGGTTTAGATGAGCATTTCATCTTTTCAGGCGCTGCTGAATTTACATATCTGTATTTCTCAATAATTCAATAAAGATATTCATCCCATGAGAGGTAGAGTTGGTGCCAAAAGCCTGATTCTTCAAATGTCATTGGTTATAAGACATTACTAGGGAAATTTCTGATAGTTGGCTATAACCAGTGGTTAGCATTCATGGGAAGTAGTGGCTCAAATTAAAGTAATCACAGATAGAATATGTATAAACTATCCTGGCTAAAACTTAAGACAGTAGTCTCATCCTAGTTTGTTCCTGCAGTTAATTTCACTGATTAAATGCCATCTGTATCACAACACAGTGATACACTTATACTAAGTGACTTTGTCTCTGGAATATATTTTTCACTTCTGTTTTGACTCTTAAATTATCTCCTGACCATTCCTAGTCTCCTTTAATTAATTACCTGAGGATCACCAATTGTGTTACATTCCTTGCCTGCACATTACAGGTAATGCAATTCTATATGAAGCATAAACACAAGAAATTCTGCGGGTGCTGGAAATCCAAAGCCATTCACACAGAATGCTGGAAGAACTCAGCAGGTAAGGCAGCATCTGTGGAAATGAATAAACAGTTGACATTTTGGGCTGAGACCCTTCCTCAGAACTGGAACAGAAGGGGAAAGATGCCAGAATAAAAAGGTGGGAGGAGAGGGAGGAGGATAGCTAGAAGGTGATAAATGAAGACAGGCAGTTAGGAAAGGTAAAAGTCAGAAGTGGAAGGAATCGGATAGGAGAGGAGAGTAGACTATGGGAGAAAGGGAAAGGAGGGGGGTCCCAGGGGAGGTGATAGGCAGACAAGAAGAGGTGAGAGGCCAGAGTGGGGAATAGAGGTGTTACAATACGCACCAAACTGCGCTAATTAGACATTCAAACTCTCCAGAATATGGATAGCTGCCATGACCCCTTTGAGGATTTAGGACTGTCTTGCTAATTGGCTGTCATGTTTTGGTGCTAGGATTCAATATTTAAGGAGCACCTGAATGAAGGTTCGGTGCTCAATCATCAGTTCGACTTGGATTATGATCTAGAGTCCAGTTTAGTGTTCTGTTCTCATTTCAGTCTCACATCGTGTCTCGATTTCTGCCTCAGATACTCCAGCACTTGTGTCCAACCATCTTCACCTAGGTCTCTCATCGTAGTATGACTGAACCAGACATGGACCCAGCAGGGTATCAGAGTCTCTCATCCACTGTGGCCAGCCACAGTGAGAGGATTTCTACACAGAGCCTGGAGATACATGACATCCAGGTCTCTGCGTGCCAACTTTTGCAAGGGGGAAGCCAGAGTCGCTCAGTAAGACTGTCAGTCGCTCTGTGGAGCCTGTACATCTTCCAACCCCACAGAAATTCGATAGCAACCCAGGTTCTTGCTGGGTCTTCCTCACTCAATGCTCATTGGTGTTCAAAGTCCAGCTGTCCCAACTCCTCTTAGAAAGGGGAAAGGTGGCTTTCATTATCCATCTCCTGACTGGGAGGGCCCTGGCCTGGTATGCCACGCATTGGGAACGAAGGATGAATATTTGTTCAGATTCAGAGGAATACATGGTCACCATGAGGAAAGTGTTCCGTCATCCAACCGAAACAAACCAAGCTTTGGACCATCTGATGAAGGTGCGTCAAGGCAGATGGTTAGCACCCAACTACGCTATTGAGTTTTGAACTTTGGCCAAAAGAGTGGCTGGAACGGAGAACCCTTGACCACTCTATGGGAGAGCCAGCAGAGGACTTAGAGGTTCTGATCGACTAGTCTATCTGCCTCGATAATTGTCTGGCTGACCAAAAGAGGGACTACTTCAAGAGGTTGAAGAGGGCTAGACTGAGCTCGGCCTCAATGCAACACAGTTCCACACCCTGATCTTGGGCAATAACCAGATAGTCTACACCCCAAGGTTCTGAAAGAGGGGGTTGAAGAGATAGTGGAGGCATCGGTAATGATTTTTCAAGAATCAATAGTGTCTGGCATGGTGCTGGAGGACTGGAAAATTGCAAAACTCACTCCACTCTTCAAGAAGGAAGAGAGACAGCGGGAAGGAAATAATACACAATCAGAACTTGCAGTAGTGGTTGGGAAGATGTTGGAGTCGATTGTGGTTTCGGGGTACTTGGAGACACATAATAAAATAGGCTGAAGTCAGCATAGTTTCCTTAAGGGAAAATCTTGCCTGACAAATCTGTTGGAATCCTTTAAAGAAATCTTTTTATGTTGTACATCAATGACATAGATGATGGAATTAATGGCTCTGTGGCCAAGTTTGCAAAGGAAATGGAGATGGCTGAAGGGTCCCATAGCAGAAAGGTGCAGAAGGACTTAGACAGATTAGGAGAATTGGTAAAAAAGTGATAGGTGGAATATAATGTCAGGAATTGTATGGTCATGCACTTAGGTAGAAGAAATAAAAGCATAGACTATTTTCTAAATGAAGAGGAAATTCAAAAATCAGAGGTGAAAAGGGCCTTGGGAGTCTTTGTGCAGGATTCCCTAAAAGTTAATTTGCAGTTTGAGTCAATGGTGAGGAAGTCAAATGCAATGTTGGTATTCATTTCAAGGGGACAAGAATATAAAAGCAAAGATGTAATGTTGAGACTTTTAAAGGCTCAGGTAGCGCCTTACTTGGAGTATTGTGAGCAGTTTTGGGCCCCTTACTTTAGAAAGGATGTGCTGACATTGGAGTGGATTCAAAGAAGGTTCTCAAAAATAATTGCAGGATTGAAAGACTTGTCATATGAAGAACATTTGATGGCTCTGGGCCCATACTCACTAGAATTCAGAAGATTGAGTGGGGATCTTATTGAAACCTATTTAATAGTGAAAGGCAAACATGAGGAATTCTGCAGATGCTGGAAATTCAAGCAACACACATCAAAGTTGCTGGTGAACGCAGCAGGCCAGGCAGCATCTCTAGGAAGAGGTACAGTCGACGTTTCGGGCCGAGACCCTTCATCAGGACTAACTGAAAGAAGAGCTAGTAAGAGATCTGCACATCTGCACTCACTCCATCCTTCCGCCACCCCACTAGGAATAGGGTTCCCCTTGTCCTCACCTACCACCCCACCAGCCTCTGGGTCCAACATATTATTCTCCGTAACTTCCGCCACCTCCAATGGGATCCCACCACTAAGCACATCTTTCCCTCCTCCCCTCTATCTGCTTTCCGTAGGGATCGCTCCCTGCGTGAATCCCTTGTCCATTCGCTCCCCCCCCATCCCTCCCCACCGATCTCCCTCCTGGCACTTATCCTTGTAAGCGGAACAAGTGCTACACATGCCCTTACACTTCCTCCCTTACCACCATTCAAGGCCCCAGACAGTCCTTCCAGGTGAGGTGACACTTCACCTGTGAGTCCGCTGGGGTGATATACTGCATCCGGTGCTCCCGATGTGGCCTTCTATATATTGGTGAGACCCAACGCAGACCGGGAGATCATTTCTCTGAACACCTACGCTCTATCCGCCAGAGAAAGCAGGATCTCCCGGTGGCCACACATTTTAATTCCATGTCCCATTCCCATTCTGATATGTCTATCCATGGCCTCCTCTACTGTAAAGATGAAGCCACACTCAGGTTGGAGGAACAACACTTTATATTCCGTCTGGGTAGCCTCCAACCTGATGGCATGAACATTGACTTCTCTAACTTCCGCTAATGTCCCATCTCCCCCTCATACCCCATCCGTTATTTATTTATATACACACATTCTTTTTCTCTCTCTCCTTTTTCTCCCTCTGTCCCTCTCACTATACCCCTTGCCCATCCTCTGGGGTTTCCCCCCCTCCCACTTTTCTTTCTCCCTGGGCCTCCTGTCCCATGATCCTCTCATATCCCTTTTGCCAATCACCTGAGCAGCTCTTGGCTCCATCCCTCCCCCTCCTGTCTTCCCCTATCATTTTGGATCTCCCCCTCCCCCTCCCACTTTCAAATCTCTTACTAGCTCTTCTTTCAGTTAGTCCTGACGAAGGGTCTCGGCCTGAAATGTCGACTGTACCTCTTCCTAGAGATGCTGCCTGGCCTGCTGCGTTCACCAGCAACTTTGATGAATGTTGAAAGGCCTTGGCAGGAAAGATGTGGAGAGCTTGTTTCTATGGTTGGGAGTCTAAGACCAGAAGGCACAGCCTCTGAATAGAGGGATGTTCACCCAGAGATAAGGAGGAATTTCTTTAGCCAGAGAGTGGTGAACCTGTGGAATTCATTGCCACAGGCAGCTGTGGAGGTCAAGTCATTGGGTATTTTTAAAGTAAAGATTGATAGATTCTTGATTAGTCAGGGTGCAGCAGTTACCTTAAAGCAAATCAAAACCGCTGGGATATTAAGCCAGTAGATTGGCAATGTATGACGCACTTCCAAAATAACAAAGTTTGAAAGTCAAAATGTCAAAGTTCGATCCTGTATTATGAAACCAACAAAGACAAACAATCTTGTGATAAAAAAACTAAAGAAACTAAATTAGCGGCATAGTGTTCAAATTAACGTAGTATGAAGTTAGTGGTCGAACTAATGTATTTAAGCCTAGTTAGCAATCTGGTTAGCACTTCAATAATGTCCCAATCAGCGTAACTAAGCAGCCGAACTAAATTAGCGGACAACAAAAAAAAATTATCATTCTCCGTGGCTCAGCTCCTAGCCACTAGACTAAGCTAAACAACTGACTAACCACAAGTATGAATACGTAACTATACTCATGTGTTTGTACCATGCACGTGCTCAAATCTAAGTGACAGATTACCATAATAAACATGCCACAAAATACAATGCAGACCAAAAATAGATACATGGCTCCTACACAGGGGATGAAGGGATGAAGGGCTTCAGGGCGAAGGCAGGAGATTGGGGCAGAGAGGGAAACGGATCAGCCATAGTGAAATGGCACAGCAGTCTCAATGGGCCAAATGGCGTAATTCTGCTCCCTTATGTTATGCTCTTATGGTCTTATTACTTGCCATGGTTTATGTTCAAATACCATTAAAATCAATAAGAAACTATTGCTACTCACTTGAGGATAAACTAATAATGAGCATTGAAATCAGCACAAAAATTATTTTCTGTACATGGTGAAAAAGCTCTGGAACATGGATTTACAAAAATTAATCTCATTTTCACTGCTGGAGTTCATACTCAGTAGAAACATAATAGGAAATGTTTGATTTTTGACTGTCCACTCAAAAAATGCAGTGGTTATGCAAAGTCCAAATGTTTTGAAGAAAAAGTAGATTTTTTTAAAATCAGTTGAAGCTGTTGTCAGTAATAATTTGTTGGACGTGTAAAACTAATTCTGTGTGGGAACACAGACCAAAATGTTGACCTTCGCATTGATTGGTTAAACAAAATTACTCATCAATTTGCTGATTTTTGAGCACAAGCCAGGGATTCTGGCACTGAATTCATGCAGGTTAACGTAGGAATGGCAACTTACAAAATGTGCATGCACTGTATATTTTTCAATCCCCAGGGAAACCTGTGACAGGGAATCAGAAAATCCCCTCTGCCTCAGGTTTAGGTTTTCACGAATGTGGATTTTTGCTAATCAATAAGGGATGCTCAACAGCTGTGGAAGGGCTTGAATTTTATCACCTCCAACAAAGTTAAATCAGGTGACTGGGTCATATGCACGACCTTTTTCAGGATTTTCCACTCAAGGGCATTGGTGTACCCATACCAGGCCATAATGCAGACAGTCAGCACACTTTCCACCATACATCTATAGAAGTTTGCCAAGGTTTTTGATGACATGCCGAATCTCACAGACTCCTGAGGAAATAAAGGCACTGTTGTGCTTTCTTCACAATTATATTTATATGATGTGTCCACTGATAACAATAATCTATTGATTCCCAGAACATACATATTGATACAATGCTTTTAGTGGAGTATTATTTTTAAGATCACAGAAGCTAGATTTGGAAGTGCAATACTTTTGCACAAATAAAGGTCTCTTTTAGTCTGAACTAAGCAGTCTTCAATGTAAGTATCCCATTAGACTCTTATCTGCATAATTGTTTAACTTCAGAGTGAGTGTCTGCCTCTTTCTCAGAATTCAACCTCATTTGGCAGAATAAACAACATGAAAAATAACATTAAAAGCAATCTGTAATAAATCTTTTTATAGTATTCAGAATAAACCCTTTATTTCATATTCACTGATTAATAGTATGTCACTGAACAAATGTAAACTCTCTGCTGACCCCATGCTTCAATTTCCTACTGCCAAGGCTATAAAATTATAAAAATTAAACTGCATTTCCATATTTTATTCCATCAGCATCGTATTACAAACTATGGACCCAAATGTCTCCCATGTTTGTTGATGGGATCTGCAATTAAACAATGATAGTTCTTAAATTAGAATTTAAGTCATTAATTTATGGGATTACTGCTAAATAATACATGAAATTTAGATATTCTGATCTATCTTTTGATAATAAAATACATAAAGCATAGCACTGATTAAATATTTAGTACATCCAATGCAATATATTTAATAACATTCACTGTACATAGCTTTGGATCTAAACATTAAGTGCATAAAACTATTTCACTGTATTAAGTGAAAGTAAAAATTTTACCACAAGAGGGAGCAGAGTCTTCTTTCATAAAAGGTGGGAAATGGAGTTAACCATAGTGAACAGAGAAAGTATTTGATGGAAACTAATTATTTTTCTTCTCGTACCATAGTTTATCATTGGCCAAAGGGGTGGGAAAGTGAAGGTAAACTGTTGTCAATCCTTTGCTGTGATCATCTGCAGTCAAAAGTAGAAAATATGCACCACATCAAACCACAAGGTTCGCAAATGTTCAACGGGCCTGAGCAGGTGAAAAGATAGCACAGGTGCGAGCTCCCTGAGTTCACAAAATTGTTTCAATTGGTAGGTGAGACTAGAACTAGGGAACATTGCCTCAAGATTCAGGGGAGAAGAATTAGGACGGAGATGAGGAGAAACTGTTTTTCCCAGAGAGTGGTGAATCTGTGGAATTCTCTGCCCAGGGAAGCAGTTGAGATGTTTTCACTAAATATATTCAAGATACAGTTAGATAGATTTTTACAAAGTAGGGGAATTAGGGATTATGGGGAAAAGGCAGGTAGATGGAGCTGAGTTTATGGACAGATCAGCCATGATCTTATTGAATAGTGGGACAGGCTCGATGGGCCAGATGGCCTACTCCTGCTCCTATTTCTTATGTTCTTATAAACAATTTCTGCCTCAAAGTACTCCAATGAGGATGATTATGAATCAATCCACAAGAAATTCATCTTCCTTCTTCTTTCATTCAGAATCAAGGATGATTGTGGTGTTGTGGTTCTTGGCCTCCAAATTATTCCAATTTAGCAGCAGCTGACTCTTCCAAAGATGGAGCAGCAAGTGTCTGACAAAGAAGGTCAGTGAGCAGAGCATTTCTTGCACTGCTTACACAGGGTTTCTGTGTGCTCCTGATGCATGGCCTTGAGTTTCTCAATGTAATTCTAAACATTTGTTTGCTGCTTTGAGCAGGCATGTGCCAGGAAGTTCTGGGAATAAGTTAGGAAGTTGCATGCATGTCTTCAAAGTACCTTTGAGGACAGCCTTGAATCTTTTCCTCTGTCCGTCTGGCAATCTCTTCCCACACAGAGAATGCTGAAGTACGTGTATAACATTAAAAACCTGGCGCACCCCGTGCTGAAGAAGACAAACTCTAACTTGTTATTGGGATATGCGTGGAGTAGATTCTTTCCAGAATGGAAGTGGCAGCCCGCACACTTCATGTTCATCTGCAGATCCAGTTATGATGCAGAACCTGAGGACTGATGTTGCAGCTTCTTTTGTCACAAACACTATCCATACACCTGTGTGTTGAAGTGCCACTTCAGTTTTCTGCAAAGCGGCTTCCAGGTACCACAGCAAACCAGTAATCTGATATCATAAGGGTTACTGTAGCATCATTCTGGAGAATGGCATCATCTCCATGGATTAAGGCATACATTCCCCTCTTTCAGGACAGAACTATTCCCTGCCACTGACTGTGAGCCACCCAGACTGTACAATTATCACCAATGATGAGGTGGTGCAGCCACTCATGGGCCTCAGTCCAGTTTTGCTCATAATCACTCTTCAGTGTCATTGTCCATCTCCCTGCTGAAAGCAGTGGCTTCCAGTAACTCTGTTAAGATCATTCAGATCACAATTCAAAACATTTCAGAAAAAAAAGAATGCAAAAACAAAATTTGGTGTTTGAATTTTGCATAAAGCTTGGTATATTTTAGTCATAGCCATAGTCATAGTCATACTTTATTGATCCCGGGGGAAATTGGTTTTCCTTACAGTTGCACCATAAATAATTAAATAGTAATAAAACCATAAATAATTAAATAGTAATATGTAAATTATGCCAGGAAATAAGTCCAGGACTAGCCTGTTGACTCAGGGTGTCTGACCCTCCAAGGGAGGAGTTGTAAAGTTTGATGGCCACAGGCAGGAATGACTTCCTATGACGCTCTGTGTTGCATCTCGGTGGAATGAGTCTCTGGCTGAATGTACTCCTGTACCCAACCAGTACATTATGTAGTGGATGGGAGACATTGTCTAAGATGGCATGCAACTTGGACAGCATCCAGTTTTCAGACACCACCATCAGAGAGTCCAGTTCCATCCCCACAACATCACTGGCCTTACGAATGAGTTTCTTGGTTCTGTTGGTGTCTGCTACCCTCAGCCTGCTGCCCCAGCACACAACAGCAAACATGATAGCACTGGCCACCATAGACTCGTAGAACATCCTCAGCATTGTCCAGCAGATGTTAAATGACCTCAGTCTCCTCAGGAAATAGAGGCGGCTCTGACCCTTCTTGTAGACAGCCTCAGTGTTCTTTGACCAGTCCAGTTCATTGTCAATTCGTATCCCCAGGTATTTGTAATTCTCCACCATGTCCACACTGACCCCCTGGATGGAAACAGGGGTCACCGGTACCTTAGCTCTCCTCAGGTCTACCACCAGCTCCTTAGTCTTTTTCACATTAAACTGCAGATAATTCTGCTCACACCATGTGACAAAGTTTCCTACCGTAGCCCTGTACTCAGTCTCATCTCCCTTGCTGATGCATCCAACTATGGCAGAGTCATCCGAAAACTTAACTTT
This sequence comes from Mobula hypostoma, assembly GCF_963921235.1. NCBI lineage: Eukaryota > Metazoa > Chordata > Chondrichthyes > Myliobatiformes > Myliobatidae > Mobula > Mobula hypostoma. The sequence goes on along the minus strand of NC_086103.1, from coordinate 61,469,767 downwards.
AACCCTAATTTGTAAATTTGTTTTGAAGGATAGTTTCCATCTTCACAGCTTGACCAAGCAGATGCTACAATGACCAGCGGCAGTGATAAGTAGTAAAAGGGATATTGACATTATAGTTATTGGGCACAAGGGTGTAAAAGGGTTATTAAGGTGTATTGTGTGAGAACAAGAAGGAACAGAAATGAGAAATCCAGATAGTCCCCTCCTTTCTTCTCCTTTTACCTACTCTTCACTGAGCTTCTCTTCATCCTCTGTCTCCTGATCCTCAGCAGTTTATCATGTAATTTGTGGCAAGGGCTGTTCCCCATGTTTGTAATATTGGGTAGTCTTCAGTAGACCAATATCCACCCTGCCCAGTACTGCTGGAGTCTCCCACCAACATCATAATTCCATCATCCCGCACCTCGAGAAAAGGTGTCAGAAATGGACCAGATAAATTTGAGGACAGGCTGGAAGTTGGATGCAAAGGTGCTGAAGTTAATGAGCTCCACATGGGAGCAGGAAGCAGCACCAAAGCAGTCCTCAATGCAGCACAGGAAAACCTGGAGTGTGACACCAGTGTACGCTTGGAGCACTGTTTGCATAGCCGACAAGAAGGCAGGCATAGCTGGGACCCATGCAAGTGCCCATCGCTACACCTTTTATTTAAAGGAAGTGGGAGGAACCGAAGGAGAAATTATTGAGAATGGGACCAGTTCTACCAGACAGAGGAGAGTTTCTACCTCCTACCCAAGATCCACAAACCAGCCTGTCCACGGAGACCTGTTGTTTCTGCTTGTTCCTGCCCCACCAAAGTTGATAGTTCTCAAGGCACAGGATAGATGCCCCACAGAAGAAGTAGTTCTCAAATGACAGTGGTAGGCAACCGTGGCTGACAACGGAAGTTGAGGACTGCATAAAAGCCAAGGCAATGACGTATAAGGTAGGAAAAATGAGTAGGAAGTTGGATGATTGGGAAGCTTTTAAAATCAAACAAAAGGCAGGTAAAAAAGCTATAAGAAGGGAAACAATGAAAAACTAGCCAATAATATGGAGTAGGATACCAACAGTTTTTTTCAGTTATATAAAGAGTAAAAGGGGGGTGAGAGTTGATATTGGACTACTGGAAAATGATACAGGTGAAGTAGTAATAGAAACAAAGAAATGACAGATGAACTTAATGGGTATTTTGTGTCAGTCTTCACCGTGGAAGACACTAGCAATGTACCAGAGATCCATGAGTGTCAGGGAGCAGGAGCGAGTGCCATCGGTATTAAAAAGAAAAAGTGCTAGGCAGACTGAAAGGACTTCAGGTGAATAAGTCACCTGGACAAGATGGACTACATCCACAGTCCTGAAAGAGGTTGCTGAAGCGATAACGGATACATTGGTCATGATCTTTCAAGAATCACTTGATCCTGGCATGGTTCCGGAGGACTGGAAGATTTGAAATGTCACTCCACTCTTTAGGAAGGGAGGAAGGCAAAAGAAAGGAAACTATAGGCCAGTTAACTTAACCTCAGTTAAGTGTTGGGAAAGTGTTGGAGTCTGTTATGAAGGATGTGGTTTTGGGCTCTTGGAGACTGATGATAAAGTAAGTCAAAATCAGCATGGTTTCTGTTAAGGGAAATCTTTCCTGACAAATCTGTTAGAATTCTTCAAGGAAGTAATAAGTAGGATGGACAAAGGAGAGGCAGTGGATGTCATTTACTTGGATTTTCAGAAGGCATTTGATAAGGTGCCACACATTAGGCTGCTTTACAAGATGAAATCCTATGGCATTACAGAAAAGATGTGGATAGGGGAATGGTTGATAGGCAAGAGACAGTGAGTGGGAATAAAAGGAACTTTTCTGGTTGGCTGCCAGTGACTAGTGGTGCTCCTCAGGGATCTGTATTGGGACTGCTACTTTTCACATTGTTTGTCAGTGATTTGGATAATAGAATTGATGGCTTTGTGGCAAAGTTTGCAGCTGATCCAAAGATAGGTGGAGGGGTGGATAGTACTGAGGAAGTAATGCGATTGCAGCAGGACTTAGACAAATTGGAAGAATGGGCAAAAAAGTGACAGATGGAATACGGTGTTGGGAAATGTATGATAATTTATTTTGGTAAAAGGAACAATAGTGCAGGCTATTATCTTCATGGGGAGAAAGTACAAACATCAGAGGTGCAGTGGGACTTAGGAGTCCTTGTGCAAGGTTAATTTACAGGTTGAGTATGTGGTAAAGAAGGCAAATGCAATGTTGGCATTAATATCAAGGGGAATAGAATATAAAAGCATGGAGATAATGCTGAGGCTTTATAAGGCATTAGTCAGGCTGCTTTTGGAGTATTGGCAACAGTTTTGGGTCCCATATCTCAAAAAGGATGTGTTGTCATTGGAGAGAGTCCAGAGGAGTTTCACAAGGATTATTCCAGGAATGAAGGGGTTAACATATCAGGAGCGTTTGGCAGCTTTGGGCCTGTTCTCACTGAAATTTAGAAGAATGCATGGGTATCTCGTTGAAACCTACTGAATGTTGAAAGGACTGGATAGGGTGGATGTGGAGAAGATGTTTCCTATGGTGGGGATATTCAGAACTAGAGGGCAGAGCCTCAAACTTGAGGGGCAACCTTTCAGACCAGAGACAAGGAGGAATCTTTTTAGCCATAGAGTAGTGAATCTCTGGAATACTCTGTCACAGACTGTGGTGGAGGTTAAGTCTATGTGTATATTTAAGGCCAAAATTGATCATTTCCTGAACAATCAGGGCATCAAAAGATCTGATGAGAAGGCAGGTGTATGGGGTTGAGCAGGATCCAGAATAAGCCATGATAGTATGGCAGAGCAATCGATGGGCTGAATGGCCTAATTCTGCTCTTATGTCTTATGATCTAATACTTTCATACCTCGACTCAGTTTTATTCCCCCCAGTTCAGTTCCCTCCTACCTACATCTGTGACACTTCACACACTCTTCAGCTTTCCATTCATTTCAAGTTTGCTGGACCCAATCATCTTATTTTCACTATGGATGTCCACTCCCAATACACCTCCACCCCACACCAGGAAGGCCTCAAATTTGTCCATTGTTTTCTGAACACCAGACCCAACCAGTTCCTCTCCACCACCAGTCTCCTCTGTCTGGCAGAACAGGTCCTCACTCTTAATAATTTCTCCTTTAGCTACTCGCACTTATTTTAAACAAAAGGCTTAGCCTTGGGCCCCAGCTATGCCTGCCTTGTGGAAATGTCTGTGTTCAAAGGCTACACTGGTGTCACTCTCCAACTTTTCCTACACTACATCGATGATTGCTTTGGTGCTGCTTCCTACAAACATATGGAGCTCATCGACTTCATCAACTTTGCTTCCAACTTCTACCTTGTCCTCAAATTTACCCAGTCTGTTTCTGACACCTCCCTCCCCTTTCTTGATCTCTCTGTTTCTACTTCTGGAGACAGTTTATCTACTGATAAGTTTTATAAACCCACGGTTTCTCAGAGCTACCTGGACTATAACTCTTCACAACCCGTTAACTTGTAAAGATGCAATCCCCTTCTCTTAATTCCTCCATCACTGCTGCATCTGCTCTCAGGATTATACTTTTCAGCCCAGAACTAAGGAAATGCCCTCCTTCTTCAAAGAAAGGTCCTTGCCTTCCTCCACCATTAATGCCACCTCACTTCCATCTCTTCTATTTCGCGCACATCTGCCTTCACCTCATCCTCCAGCCACCCTACCAGGGATAGGGTTCCTCTTGTCCTCATTTACCAACCCATCAGCCTCTGCATCCGGCATATAATTCTCCATAACCTGCCATCTCCACCAAGCACATCTTCCCCCCGCCCAACTCTCTGCTTTCCACAGAGATCACTCACTATGCAACTCCATTGTCCATTTGTCCCTCCCCACCGATATCCCCCTGGCACTTATCCTTGTGAGTGTTGCAACTGCACTTACACCTCCTCCCTCACGACCATTCAAGGCCCCAAACAGTCCTACCAGGAGAAGCGACACTTCACCTGTGAGTCTGCTGGGGCCATCTATTGTATCCAGTGCTCCTAGTGTGGCCCCCTGCATATCACAACATAGATTGGGGGACGACTTCACCGAAAAAGTGGGATCTTCCTGTGGCCACTCATCTTAATTCTACTTCCCATTCCCATTCTGACATGTTAGTCCATGGCCCCCTCTACTGTCGTGATGAAGCCACACTCAGGTAGGATGAGCAACTCTTTATATTCCATCTGGGTAGCCTCCAACCTGATGGCATGAATTGATTTTTTGAACTTCCAGTAATGCACCACCTCCCCTCCTTTACCATTCCCCATTAGCAATTCCCTCTCTCATCTGATCTTCTTACCTGCTCATCACCTCCCATTGGTGCCCCTCCTTCTTCCCTTTCTTCCGTGGCCTTCTGTCCTCTCCTATCAGATTCCTCCTTTTCCAGCCCTTTATCTCTTTCACCAATCAACTTCCCAGCTCATTACTTAATCCCTTCTCCTCTCCAGGTTTCACCTATCAACTACCACCTGGTATTTCTCCCTCCCCTCCTCTCCACCCCCCCCCGCCCAATGTTTTTACTCTGACTTTACATCTTTTTTCTCCAGTCACGATGAAGGGTCTTGGCCCAAAATGTCCATTGATGCTGCCTAGCCCGCTGAGTTTCTTCACCATTTTGTGTGTGTTGCTTGGAGTCTCCAAGAACTCTTTTTCAGCACAACAGCAAACTGCTCTCTCACAGTTTGTGTGGCAAGGGAGCAATCTTTATTAAACCATAAGACCGCTAGACATAGCAGCACAATTTGGCCACTTGGCCCATCGAGTCTGCTCCACCATTTGATCACGGTTGCACCATTTCCTTCTCAATTCAATTCTTCTGCCTTCTCCCCAAAACCTTTCACATCCTGAATAATCAAGTACCTATCAACCTCCACCCTAAAAGCAGAATCAGAATCGGAATCAGAATATCACTGGTATGCATTGTGAAATTTGTTGTTATATGGCAGCAGTACATTGCAATACATAATAATTTTTAAAATTGCATTACAGTTTATATATAAGTATATAGATTTTAAAAGTTAAATTAAATAAATAGTGCAAAAAGAGAAAAAAAGTAGTGAGGTAGTGGGATCGATGTCCATTCAGAAATTTGATGGCGGGGGAAGAGGCTATTTCTGAATTCTTGAGCGTGTGCCTTCAGACTCCTGTACTTCCTCCCTGCTGATAGCAATGAGAACAGGGCACGTCCTGGCTGATTGGGATCCTTAATGAATAATGCTGACTTTTTGAGGCATTGCTCCCTGAAGACGTCCTGGATGCTAGGGAGGCTAGTGCCCATGATGGAGCTAAGTTTACAACTCCCGGCAGCTTATTTTGATCCTGTGCCGTGTCCTCCCACTGGCCCCGCCCCCATACCAGACGTTGATGTAGCCAGTTAGAATGGTCTCCACAGTACATCTGTAGAAATTTGTGAGTGTCTTTGGTGACATACCTTCAAACTCCTAGTGAAGTATAGCCGCTGTCATGCCTTCTTTGTAATTGCATCAATATTCTGGGCTCAGGATAGATTGTTAGCAATGTTGATACCCATGAACTTGAAATTGCTGATTTCCACTATTGATTCCCAGATGAGGACTGGTCTGCATGTCCTCACCTTATCCTTTCTGAGGTTCACAATCAATTCTTTGGTCTTACTGATGTTGAGTGAAAGATTGTTGCAATGACAACACTCAACCAGCTGATGTATCTTGCTCATCGCCATCTGAATTTCTGTCAACAATAATTGTGGTGTCAGCAAATTTATAGATGGCATTTGAGCTGTACCTAGCCACACAGTCATGGGTGTAGAGAGAGTAGAGTGGTCAGCTAAGCACACATCCTTCAGGTGTGCCAGTGTTGATTATCACTGAGGTGAAGAGATTATCTCCTATTGCCTCAGACTGTGGTCTTCCAGTCAGGAAGCTGACAATTGAGTTGCAGAGGCAGGTACAGAGACCCAGGTTTTGGGGTTTGTTTGATCAGAACTGCAGGAATGATAGTGTTCAACACTGAGCTGTCATCATTGAACAGCCTGACGCAAGTCTTAGTACTACCAACATGATCAAGGCTGCGTGAAGGGCCATCTGGTGTAGACCTATTGTGGTGAAAGGCAAATTGCAGATTCACATTCTTGTCTGAAGATCAACAGTCCATGCCTTAAAAATGAAGAACTGTATGGGTGCCATCTGAGTACCAAAATTATATAATGTACAGTATGCTTCTACCTGCAATAAAAAGTCAAATTTCTTGCCATATAATGAGGGTATTGGCACATATATCTAGGCAGGCACTACCATTTGAGAGTAAGCTGAATAGTCAGTATGCAATTCTGATTTGGCACCAGCACTGCCATTTTGCAGTGACAAGAAGGCCCCATTACCTCTCTAATTTGTGCTATTTAAAGAGTTTATTTGCAACATTGTTTTTTGCTTGATCACTGTTATTGCAACTTTTTGTGTTTGCTTAATTTCAAATATACTTAGGTTGTTAAAGCTCGAGGTACCATGTGATAAGTATTAAGAGGCTTCTGACTGTCTTGAAGTTTCTACACAAATCAGTTACTTTCACATATGGGTACACTTGTAGGCATGGCATACAGTGAGCTTAGCCAGAAGGTATGCAGAACAAGACCAGAGACCTGGTGCAGAGTAGAGGAGAGGTAGTTGTTGTGTATTTAATATTTCAGTAATATTTGAGCAATATTGCAAATATATTGTTTAAGTAAGCATAATTTATTTGTTTAAATAATTAATTATGCTATATGTCCAAAGTACATGAATGGCATATGTCATCACACCACTGCATCATATATGCGCACCTCACTTAAAATAAAAATGAAGTTGGTCTCGCATTTTGGACTCTCCATTTTTCTCTTCCAATTAGTTTTATCTTTTGGAGTTACAAAACATAACAGTGGCAACAATGAACCCAGAACAACTACCTACCAGCTGAAATGCAGCGAGATGTTCGAGTTTTTAAAAAAGCACAGTGAGAAATGGTAGAGTTAAAAATAAAGTGCAGCAGATTTTTTTTTTTCCTTCAGAGCAGTTCATTCTCTTCACAAAAAGAAAGATGATCAAGTTTAAAACTAGGCAGAAAATGGAAAAATTTACAAGTTCATCAACAGTGAGTACCACGTGATAATAATCAATAAACAAAAGAACAGAAATGGCTGGGAACAATGGAAAGAATGACACTCTTGATTACACAACAGATAATTGAATACTGTATATGTAACAGATTGAGCAGTATTTTAAAGCAATTGAAATGGCCATTGAGAAATAAGTACCAGCTGTGCTAAGTGTATTGGGTGGAAAAGCAGACATTTTGCTGAGAAGGTTCATTGCTCCAACCAAACCCGCTGAAATGAGTTTTGCTAATATTGTGAAAGTAATGCAGGAACATTTAGAACAAAAACCATTGCTGATTGTAGAATGCTTTAGGTTTCATAACTGGAGTCAAAAAGAAGGGGAGTCTATTTCAGCATACGTCACTGAATTAAAGAAGTTGTCTGAGGATTGTCAGTTCAATGATGCGCTTAATGAAGCACTGAGAGATCACTCAATTTGTGGAATATTACAAGAAAACATTCAAAAGCAACTCCTACCTGAAGCACAACTTACATTTAAAAAAGCAGTTTAAATTGTTGTATCAATGGAAACAGCAGAGAGAGACACACAACTGAATTGCAGTCAAGAATGAAAGTGAGTGTGATCAAAATTGCAACATCTGAACAGAAACCAGCCTGGGAGAATAAATTGTGTTTCCTTTGTCACAGGAGCTCACATACACCAGACCAATGCAGATTTAAAGGCAAAACTTGCAGAAAATGCAACAAAGTATGACACTTACAAAGAACATGTTGGACAGACAAAAATAAATGGACTGCACAGGGAAGAGAAAAATATAAAAAAAATCAAGTTGCATTTTCAAAAAGAGCATTAATCTGCATGCTGTTGAGGAAAAATTTGACAATGATGAGAGTGACACAGGACTGAGTAGCTTTGAGACTTACATTGTGAAAACTAACAATAGACAAGCAATATGGCTTACACCAGAAGTGAACGAATGGAATTGGACTCTGGCTCAGCTGTTCCAGCCATTCCACAAAATGAGTTTGAATGGCATTTCAGAGATACTAAATTGAAGCCTACAACTATCCAACTGTGACCTTATACTGGTTGAAAATACATATTGGACCCTGGAAGGACCATGCTGCTCAGGGAATCATTAAAGTGATGAAAGCAGTGGTCCGACTACAGCAGTTTTTGTAGGCAACGTTTTTGAGAAAGCTTTTATATGTTAATCGGTCTGTTACTTGTGAAATGTGGCTATGTTTTAAGCTGGAAGAAAGTTGAAGGAGCTTCAGAAAGTTGCAAGCATTTGGCATTTGTGGATATAAAGAACCAGTATCTACTCTGCATGCATTAAGGTTAATGCATGAAATTCAGATGGGAGACAAAAAGCTGCTTGTAAAAGTAGATACAAAGATCAAAGCCCTGCAGGATGAATGGAAGACCAAAAAGAGTCATTGGAAAGCAGAGGATTCATCAGATGGTGACGTGGATGAGGAAACCAAGAGGAGAGATAAGATCATCAATAGAATGATTAATAAGGGAATACTCCAATGAACTAAATGCACCTTCCCAAGATCAAGATGCACAAACTAGAAAGAAGAAAAAGGAAAAGAAAGAGGAGGATGACATAAGTGCTATGGAAATGGAAGAGGATAAACAAAATCAAATTTCTCGAGAAATTAGCAAATTCAGAGATATTGACAAGAAACTAGAAAGAAAAAAAAGGCAAGGAAAAGGAAGACCAGAAATTGAAAGGAAGACAAAAGATAGAGAAAGAAAGTGAGTGAGAAAAAAGGCATGAAAGAGAGAAGGAACATGAAAAGGAAAAAAAGCAGGATAAAGGGATAGAAAGAAGCCAAAACTGGGAGGGAAGCAAAGATTGATGTAGATCCAGAGAGAAAAGCTGACAAAAGGAGAAGAAAGGTGTCCAGAGCTGTCAGAATCACTTCCTGAAGTCCGAGTCAACTCCTACAACCACCACAGAGGAGGCCTCAGAACCTTAGTAAACAAGTCTCTGCTGCCAAGCAGTGACCTCCCCCACGGACCCCGCCCCCCCAACCACTATTAGGGAAGATGTTATCCCACAAGAGTAAGAAGTCTCCACAGTGATTAAATCTTTAGGCCTGAATGGGACAATTTAAAATTTATTATGCTGTTGGTATCTTTATAGTAGCACGATGATATAGTATACCGTGTATATAAGTCGAGATGCATTCTATATTGAGTTATAAACTCTAACTAATCAGGATTATTTCAGTATTATTTGAGTAATATTGTGAATATATTGTTTGTGTAAGCATGCTTTATTTGTTTAAATAATTCATTATGGATATATGTACGAATTACATGAATAGTATATATCATCATGCCATCACGTCATATGTGCACACCTCACTTAAAGCAAAAATGAAATTAGACTCACAATTTGAACACTCCATGTTTTCCTTCCAATTAATTTTATGATTTGAAGGTACAAAACATAACAGTAGAAATATTTAAATAAGGGCCATATATACTTGGAATATTCAGAAACTTCAATGAGTGTGTGAGATGTCTGCAATTCCTCAAAGCCATTCTCACTGAAATCACTATCATCTTGGGATGAGTAGGAAAAATCTGCAGTGATGGGTTAAGAAAGCTAAGACATTGACAGTGTGGCAGGAATATGACACCAATGCTGTCTGCTTGCAGAAGGACAGAAGATTTGTAGTCTATAATTTCAATAAATTGCTGTTGCCTCATTATTATTCTTTGTGCATTGTTCATACTGGGAATAAAATAGCCTTGACACCACTCTGAATATGCAGGACAATAATATAACATTGGTGTCAAAATGGTTGTTGTGATGCCTCTGGTGTGGTAATGTAGTGGGTAGAGCTTGTCGCTCTCACTTTCACCTTTCCACTGGCTAGCAGTCTTGCGAAAAGGAGAGCTGAATGTGTAAGCGTCTCCCCGCCAGTATGGCCAAAAAATTCTATTTTAACTTCATCAGTCGACAGGACTTGTTTCCAAAATGCATCAGGCTTGTTTAGATGTTCCTTTGAACCTTTTGAATGGAACTTTTTGGCCGCAATGAGCAAAGAGATGTTTGGAGAAAAAAGGGTGCAGAATATCTTGAAAAGAACCCCTCTCCAACTGTTAAGCACAGGGTTGGATTTATCATGCTTTGGGCTTGTGTTGCAGCCAGTGGCATGAGGAACATTTACTGGTAGAGGGAAGAATGAATTCAATTAAATACCAGCAAATTCTGGAAACAAACATCACACCGTCTGTAAAAAAAGCTGAAGATGAAAAGAGGATGGCTTCTACAACAGGATAATGAACCTAAACACATCTTAAAATCCACAATGGACTACCTCAAGAGGCGCAAGCTGAAGGTTTTGCCGTGGCCCTCACAGTCCCCTGACCTAAACTTCATCCAGAATCTATGGATAGACCTCAAAAGAGCAGTACATGCAAGACGGCCCAACTCACAGAACTAGAAGCCTTTTGCAAGGAAGAATGGGCAAAAATCTCCCAAACAAGAACTGAAAGACTCTTAGCTGGCTACAGAAAGCGTTTACAAGCTGTGGTACTTGCCAAAGGGGGTGTTACTAAGTACTGCCATGCAGAGTGCCCAAACTTCTGCTTCCGGCCCTTTTCCTTTTTTGTTATTTTGCAACAGTAAAAGATGGAAATAAAAAAGTTTTCTTGCTTAAAATATTAAAGAAATGTGCCATCTTTAACTTCATGCCTTTTGGAAATCAGTTCATCTTTTACTCATTTAGCTATTCACAGTAACAGAAATTTTGACAAGGGGTGCCCAAACGTTTGCATGCCACTATATATTTTCAGCTTTAATATCTGAGTCAATAACTGCTAGGGTGAAATCCACTGAAATCACTAACACCTTACAATTCATTTGCTGCCTGGCCAACATTTCACAGTTACTTACAATGAAAAGGGGTGCCAGCTGGTGGTGTAGAGGCATCAGCGCCGGACTTTGGAGCAAAGGCTCCCAAGTTCGTACCCAGCTGGCTCCCCAGGCATGCCTTCCATCCGTGCTGGGTTGAGCATCGAGCTAGCAACTCGACCTCATAAAAAAGAAATCGCCTGCTACAGAAACATCAACAGCAAAAAGTTGATGGCCTGTGCTCTCCTGTGAGTTTAAAAGGCAATTTCCTTCCTTCCTTTACAATGAAATGGGGGCAGAATTTTATTGGAACGAGTATAAAGGCAAAAAAATATACAGTCCAAGAGCTTATAAATCAGAAGAGACAAAAAAATGTAAATCTGCAGATACCTGTAAAATTAATGTAAAAACAGAGAATAGTTGAAGCACTTGGAAAGTTAGGCAATATCTGTTGAGAAAGGAAAGGAATTAATACTCCAGATCAGTGTTCCTTCATCAGAAATGCATGAGTGAGAAAACTTAAGTACAGTACTTGTTTTCTCAAATTTCCAGTTCTATAAAGGTCTATCGACCTAAAACTTAGGTTTTGTCTCTCGCTCCACAGAGGCTGCTTGATCTACTGACTACTTGCTGCATATTTTATTTTTAATTCAAACATTTAAAGTTTCAAGATTCAAAGTAGATTTATTATCAAAATATGCATACAGAATAAAACTCTGAGATTCAACCTCACGCAGACAGCCACAAAACAAAATAACACCATGGTACCCGTTCAAGAAAACATCAATCAGACAACACGCTGAAAAAGAACAAGTTGCACAAACAGAGAAAAGCAAGTGGACAACTCATAGAATACAGTAGTATTCAGTTTATTTGAGTTCAGCGTTGTGACACTAGCCCATTGCAGGCTGCAGGGTAAAGCATTATTTGCTGAAGCGCCCAGACTGTATAGTACACCCTATCCAACCACTCAAAAACAGCAAAAAAAAGAGTAACTAGAATCCAGTAACACATGCAACATGAACCCCCAAAGTCCTCTAAAGTGAGCCAACAGCATCTCCGATCAATCTTTGCAATGTGGTTGCCAAGATACCTGTATTTTCCACCAACGGCAGCTAGTGGAAGGGCAAGGACACAAGCAGACAGTGCCAAACACCTGCCCGTCCTCTTTCAACTTCAACATTGACAACGCCTCAATCAAAGGAAAGCGCTGGAGTTGATCATGGGCTCACACGCTGTCTCCAGACTTCCAGGCCACATACCCCACTCCAAACCTCACTGAACTCCCTCAGAGACAGTAAAGCATCAGATTGCTGAATTGGTCCAAAAACACACCATCAAAATGTTAATTACAGGGTCCAATCACATGCAGCTTAGTAGCAGAATTACATTTGAAAGAAGAAGAAGTAAAAGGAGTAGTTTCATGAACTGTCTGCAGGACACCGTTGCTGGTCACAGTGTTCACTGGCACCATCAGAAGTGATAATAGATTCTCGGCAGTCAGGTGTAAGAATATGAGTTTGCAACCTTAATTGGTTTTGAAATAATACCTTCACCATCTTAAATAGGATACAGCTATTCATCCTGTTTACCTTCTGCTGTCCCGAGCTATCTTGTGAGAAAAATGGAAGTGTATCTGTGATGGCTGCACATTCTGTTTAGTGAGAAAGCCAACATGGTTCAATAACTATAATTATGTTCAAGCTTTGATGAGTGTGTGACGTTTTCAATAGTGAATGGAAAAGAGGAGGGCTATATGATTGTAAGGTAGGAAATAAATTCATAGAGATTACTGCTACATAAATGATGAGAGAATGAGGAACTGTGCAGTGTCTGATATTTTGGCTGAAAGAAATGACATTTCAAGACGCATTCACTTAGCTTGATTAAGCACGTAAACTTGTTCTCATACTGTATGTGGGTTCTTGGCATTAGCCTCTGAACATTAATTTTCTAAGCATTCTCACTGTCTTTTTGCAGAAGGAGAGTTTCTTTCCTATTTTGAATTTCATTTATGACTTCCAATATAATTCAAAAACTTGCATTCAAAAGCCTCCAAATTCATGCCATTCTTCAAAGATTCACAGGTCAGATTCATCTTCAGAAAAAACAATTGTATCTAATCCAGCCAAACCATGCTTCCCCTTTAACAGCTGAAGTGAGCTTTAAGCTGTACAGGATGAATGTATCTGAAGCTTTTATTTGTTACTTTCTTCCTTGCTGATGCATCTTCACCAATGAATTGGACTGCGCTCTGCAACCACTGAAACAAGTTGGAAGTACAAAGTTAGTGTGCTATCTGCATTCCACTCTTGTGCAGATCAATCACCGATTACTATTCCCATTATCATTTCTATTGATAACAAATTCATCCTTTTATGTCTTCAAGGGGTATCTTGCTGTAATGTGCTTTAAGTGAGAGAATTTTATTTGAGACTATAAGACCATAAGACAAAGGAGCAGAAGTAGGCCATTCGGCCCATCGAGTCTGCGCCACCATTTTATCATGAGCTGATCCATTTTCTCCTATTTAGTCCCACTCCCCTGCCTTCTCACCATAACCTTTGATGCCCTGGCTACTCAGATACCTATCAATCTCTGCCTTAAATACACCCAATGACTTGGCCTCCACTGCTGCCCGTGGCAACAAATTCCATAGATTCACCACCCTCTGACTAAAAATATTTCTTCGCATTTCTGTTCTGAAAGGGCGTCCTTCAATCCTTAAGTCATGCCCTCTCGTACTAGACTCCCCCATCATGGGAAACAACTTTGCCACAACCACTCTGTCCATGCCTTTTAACATTCGAAATGTTTCTATGAGGTCTCCCCTCATTCTTCTAAACTCCAAGGAATACAGTCCAAGAGCAGACAAACATTCCTCATATGTTAACCCTCTCATTCCCAGAATCATTCTAGTGAATCTTCTCTGTACCCTCTCCAACGTCAGCACATCCTTTCTTAAATAAGGAGACCAAAACTGCCCACAGTCCTCCAAGTAAGGTCTCACCAGCGCCTTATAGAGCCTCAACATCACATCCCTGCTCCTATACTCTATTCCTCTAGAAATGAATGCCAACATTGCATTCGCCTTCTTCACTACTGACTCAACCTGGAGGTTAACTTTAGGGGTATCCTGTACGAGGACTCCCAAGTCCCGTTGCATCTCAGAACTTTGAATTATTTCTCCATTTAAATAATAGTCTGCCCGTTTATTTTTTCTGCCAAAGTGCATAACCATACACTTTCCAACATTGTACTTCATTTGCCACTTCTCTGCCTATTCTTCCAATCTATCCAAGTCTCTCTGCAGACTCTCCGTTTCCTCAGCACTACCGGCCCCTCCACATATCTTCGTATCGTCAGCAAACTTAGCCACAAAGCCATCTATTCCACAATCTAAATCGTTGATGTACAATGTAAAAAGAAGCGGCCCCAACACTGATCCCTGCGGAACACCACTGGTAACAGGCAGCCAACCAGAAAAGGATCCCTTTATTCCCACTCTCTGTTTCCTGCCAATCAGCCAACGCTCTATCCACGTATGTAACTTTCCCATAATTCCATGAGCTCTTATCTTGTTAAGTAGCCTCATGTGTGGCACCTTGTCAAAGGCCTTCTGAAAATCCAAATATACAACATCCACTGCATCTCCCTTGTCTAGCCTACTGGTAATTTCCTCAAAAAATTGTAATAGGTTTGTCAGGCAGGATTTTCCTTTAAGGAATCCATGCTGAGTTCTGCCTATCTTGTCATATGCCTCCAGGTACTCTGTAACCTCATCCTTGACAATCGACTCCAACAACTTCCCAACCACGGATGTCAAGCTAACAGGTCTATAATTTCCTTTTTGCTTCCTTGCCCCCTTCTTAAATAGTGGAGTGACATTTGCAATCTTCCAGTCCTCCGGAACCATGCCAGGATCTATCAACTTTTGAAAGATCATCGCTAATGCCTCCGCAATCTCCACAGCTACTTCCTTCAGAACACAAGGGTGCATTCCATCTGGTCCAGGAGATTTATCTACCTTTAGCCTATTCAGCTTCCTGAGTACTTTCTCTGTCGTAATTGTGACTGCGCACACTTCTCTTCCCTGCCACCCTTGAGTGTCCGGTATACTGCTGTCTTCCTCAGTGAAGACTGATGCAAAATACTTGTTCAGTTCCTCTGCCATTTCCTCATCTCCCATTACAATTTCTCCAGCATCATTTTCTATCGGTCCTATATCTACTCTCACCTGTTTTTTACTCTATATACTTGAAAAAGCTTTTAGTATCCTCTTCGATATTATTTGCTAGCTTCCTTTCATAGTTAATCTTTTCTCTCTTAATGACCTTCTTGGTTTCCTTTTGTAAGGTTTTAAAAACTTCCCAATCCTCTGTCTTCCCACTAATTTTTGCTTCCTTGTATGCCCTCTCTTTTGCTTTAACTTTGGCTTTGACTTCTCTTGTCAACCACGGTTGCATCCTTTTTCCACTCGAAAATTTCTTCTTTTTTGGAATATACCTGTCTTGCACATTCCTCATTTCTCGCATAAACTCCAGCCACTGCTGCTCTGCTGTCTTTCCCACCAGTGTCTCTTTCCAGTCAACTTTGGCCAGTTCCTCTCTCATGCCACTGTAATTTCCTTTACTCCACTGAAATACCAACACATCAGATTTCAGTTTCTCTTTTTCTAATTTCACAGTGAACTCAATCATGTTATGATCACTGCCTCCTAAGGGTTCCTTCACCTCAATCTCTCCAATCACCTCCGGTTCATTACACAATACCCAATCCAGTACAGCCGATCCCCTAGTAGGCTCAACAACAAGCTGTTCTAAAAAGCCATCTCGCAGACATTCTACAAATTCTCTCTCTTGATATCCAGTGCTGACCTGATTTTCCCAATCTACTCGCATGTTAAAATCCCCCACAATTATCATAACACTGGCCTTCTGACAAGCCTTTTCTATTTCCTGTTGTAATTTGTAGTCCACATCCCTGCAGCTGTTTGGAGGCCTATAAATAACTGCCATCAGGGTCCTTTTACCCCTGCTATTTCTTAGCTCAACCCATAAAGATTCTGCACCTTCCAATCATATATCACTTCTTTCTAATGATTTAATATAATTTCTTACCAATAAAGCCATGCCTCTCCCTCTGCCTACCTTCCTATCCTTCCGATACACCGTGTATCCTTGGACGTTCAGCTCCCAGAGACATGCATCCTTTAGCCAGGTCTCAGTGATGGCCACAATATCATACCTGCCATTCTGTAGCTGTACAACAAGATCATCCACCTTATTCCTTATGCTGCGTGCATTTAAGTACAACACCTTAAGACCAGTATTTGATACTTTTTGCTTTGATTTCACTGCAACTTTATTGCACTGCAACTCATCCCAATGGCTACAAATTTGCCCCATCAACTGCCTGTCTTTCCTGACATCTTTACTGCTCACTATCTGAGATTTATTTCTGTTTTCCCCTTCCTTCACTCTATCATTCCGGTTCCCATCCCCCTGCCAAATTAGTTTAAACCCTCCCTAACAGCTCTATTAAACTTCCCGCCAGGATATTGGTCCCCTTCGGGTTCAGGTGTAACCTGTCCTTTTTGAACAGGTCTTTTTTGAACAGAGACAAAACAGATAAATGCTGTCAACAGATTTGACATGAAAAAGACAATTTATATGCTGCTCTAACTCTTTACAGAAAACAGGAAATTACTGACTTCCCCTCCAGAACTGTATTATCCCGGTGTTTCTCCGAGAAGCTTGGCAATACAAACAGAGTAATTCTAAGAAGTTGGAGTGTATGCATTGAACCCTCCACTGAAGGTTAGGTCTTGTCCATTCTAGTATACGTAAATTTTCAATAGACATCCAAATTAATGCCAAATGAAAATTATCATTTATTAGTCTAATTTTGAAAACATTTTTTTCCCTTCTGATCTGAGCTCATTTTGGAGATCTTCTAAAATTGACTTGGACTTTGTGTTACTCCGAAATGGATTTCAAGTTGATTGATAAAGCAGGTAAATCGTTCTATGGTGTATTCAGATGGGCCTTACCTCCTTTCAAGGTCTCTATGTTCCTGGTGCTCTAGGTATACTGTGTTCTCCACCAGTGAGTTTAATTCCCCACTGTTTGTCCTCAGTCAGCTCAAAGTAAATTGGAGGAACAGAACCACATTTTATGATAAGGCACTTTACAGCCATATGCACTCAACAGGGACTTCAACAATTTCTGTTAACAAATTTTGTTTTCCTTTTTACTCTGTCTTTAGACCCATCATTTGGTTCTTTACAGCTGACAGTACCAATTTGTTTTCCTTTGCATCTTCATGCTTTTCCCATCCCATTTCTCCTGCCTTTCACATCAGAGAATTTTCATTCTGTACTTTCCTCATAATCTCCTTATTCTATCTCTTTTGTTTAAAACCTGTTGTAATTGAATACTATCAGTTTTGATGAAGACCTGAAATAGTAACAGTTTTCCTCTCTCCAAGAAAGCTCTTGAGTATTTCCAGCATTCCCACAAGCTTTGTGTTTTCAGAAATTTTCAGCACATACAGCACTGTACTTTCATATTATCTGATAGCACTTCCGTTAAATGTCTTGGAACATTTCACTTTATAGCAGGCACTAAAGAATTTGAAGTGCACATCTGAACTTACTTCTCACAACTTCTCATTGAGACACCACAAAGTACTCTTTACATCATATTCTCCCACCACCTGCCTGCCCTCACCCCTACTCTGGTTCCTAATCTCTCAACTGACCTACAACAAGGTTTTGAAAGCTTGGTATTCCCTATTCATAAATGTCTTACTCAGGAAGAGGAGGAGAAGACCAACAGAGGTTATAAAATTGCTTTTAGAAGGTGATATACTTTAATCTGTGGTGTTCTAGGAAAAAGTAGTTGGATAATTTGATGTTGTCTTCTCTGTTTTGATCAGATCACTTGAAACAGTTCTCCCTCCCTCCAACTGACATCAATGTTTTCACATGTTCTATCATTAACCTCCAACAGCTTGCTCTTTTTCTCTAAAGTTCAAAGAAATTCCAAAGGTCATTCAAAAGCTGTGAAATGTCAACATATTCTCTTCCCTCATGCTATGACCTGCTTTTATTTGGCTGTGAGTGCCAGATGGTTCTGTGTTGAAAAGTGGCACAAAAATAGTAATGTAACAAACACTGAATTGGGCTGAGTGGGCCAGGCACCACATTTTGCATGCCTTTTGGTCCCACAATCTGCTGCTGCAAGTTTGAGCCAGGCTGGACTGGCTTTTTTAAATATAGAAGTATCATGAAAAGTGCAAGTTTTCATTCCGAAACTGAACATACACGGAACTTAACAGAGCAAATATACGTGAATGGATTTATTCTAGCATTTATCAGAATCAGAATCAAGTTTATTATCACCAGCATGTGTGGAAGAAACTGTTCCTGAATCGCTGTGTGTGTGCCTTTAGGCTTCTGTACCTCCTACCTGATGGTAACAGTGAGAAAAGGGCATGCTCTGGGTGCTGGAGGTCCTTAATAATGGACGCTGCCCTTCTGAGACACGGCTCCTTGAAAATGTCCTGGGTACTTTGTGGGCTAGTACCCAAGATGGAGCCAACTAAATTTATAACCATCTGCAGCTTCTGTCAATCCCGTGCAGTAGCCCCCCCCCCCACCACCACCACCACCACATACCAGACAGTGATGCAGCCTGTCAGAATGCTCTTCATGGTACATCTATAGAAGTTTTTGAGTGTTTTTGCTGACATACCAAATCTCTTCAAACTCCTAATGAAGTACAGTCGCTGTCTTGCCTTCTTTATAGCTGCATCAATATGTTGGAACCACGTTAGGTCCTCACAGATCTTGACACCCAGGAACTTGAAACTGCTCACTCTCTCCACTTCTGATCCTCTTTGAGGATTGGTGAGTGTTCCTTCATCTTACCCTTCCTGAAGTCCACAATCAGCTCTTTCGTCTTACTGATGTTGAGTCCAAGGTTGTTGCTGCAACACTACTCTACTAGTTGGCATATCTCACTCCTGTACATTCCCCATAATCCCTCTTCCAACTTATTTTATGTCATTATATCAAAATCACTTTCTTTTTCCATCTCCCCCATTAACCTTATTTATTGTTGTAAAGGCATCTAAACTCATTACCTCGTGTGGTGACACGTTCGACATTCTCTGGATTAACATGTAAAAAGACTTTTCTGAATTATCCATTGTATTTAGCATAATTCTTTTGATTTTCAATCCAAATAATCTGAAACTGTTTCATTTGCATAATTTATTGTTTACTTTAGCAAGTTTTGGGACAACCCATTTTCCAGGATCTGGATTCCTTCATGGCTTACGTAATAACTGATAACAGCAAACTAAAATGCTCGACATCCTGCTGCGTTGTGTTTCTCTTTGATACAATCATCGCCATTCAGGACTAAGTCTGTGCAACACATTGATAATGATCAGGTTGCAAAATTCAACATTATTTTTCAAGCCAATCTTTTCTTTTTCCTTTTGGGAAGATATCACAATATCAATACTCCAAGAGCAGAGAAGGAAAGAGATATGTGCTTCATCATTCAACTGATTTCACTGCTAAGAATGTAGGCAATAATTGTAAAAAGCATGGTTTCTATTATGTAAGTACGAGCATAATATGCAGTAGTAACCAAGCATTCTGTAAAAATCCATGACAAAGTTAAATGAGGCCAGAAATTTCTGAAAGCAGTTGCTCCAGCCTTCTATGTTTTAAAGTTCTGTTCTCTATTGCAGCAGCACCTTCACCTTCTCCTTCCCAAGAGAACTGTTGTTGGCAACATTCCTGTTGATGTCATGTATAATCTTTTTCCCAAATGTAATCAGGGAATGTTACAATATGTTCATAACCAGTCCCTTATTACAGATAAATCTCAGCTCACTTACATAGACACTGAAGGTCAATTTATGCTACCTGAGGCCAATGACCCTAAAGAGAAATGTTGCCTCTCGTCCAGTACCTGACAGATCAATGTTGAAATTCAGCAGATGCATCGTAAGTCTGGGATATTGTGAGTGCCAGGTATTATTGCAGCCCCACTTTTCACATGACGAGCCTTTGTCCTCCCGCTTTGCCTCATGATAAGACTTGTTAGGGTATTTTTGGGACAGAGCCTAAGCAGTTTGTCACCTGAGGACTACTTGCTACTAAGACCTGTGTGCTCACTGATGCCCTCCAAATGCAGAGGACTACTTTGATTGCTCCAGAAAAATGCTGGCATAAGGGACACTGGGGAACAAGCAAGCATTGTTTGTTACATGCTGTTAGTGTTGCCTAAGAACTACTGATGTGTTTTCAATATGTATTAAACTTCCCTTCACAAGTCACTCGCCACTCGCTTGGATGAGTGCAGCTCCATCAACACTCAAGAAGCTTGACACCATCCCATACAAGGCAGCCCACTTGATTGGTACCCCTTCCACAAGCACCCAATCCCTCCACCATTGTGAACAGTTGCAGCAGTGTGTACTATCTACAAGAAGCACTGCAACAACACACAAAAGTTCCTAAGGCAGCACCTTCCAGACCCATGATCACAGCCATCTAGCAGGTTGAGAGCAACAGACACCTGGGAACACCAGCACTTGGAAATCCCCCTCCAAATCACTCACCATCCCGACTTGGAAACATATCACCGTTCCTTCATTGTCGCTGGGTCAAAATTATGAAATTCCCTCCCTAACAGCACGTTGGGTGTACCTACACTTCAGGGACTGCAGTGGTTCAAGAAGGCAGCTCATCACCAACTTCTCAAGGGTAATGAGGGATGGGCAATAAATGCTGGCTTAGCTGGTGACGCCCACATCCTGTAAATGAATAAATATAAAATAAAATAAATAAAGTTTCAAAGATTCTTCCAAAGCTTAAATGACTAAGCAAATCAAAATATGATTCACCTGAAATCTAACTTAATTCTACCACAAGAGACTAAGTTCCCTTGACATAATAGAAGATTATTGCAAGAAATTATGTCCAATGCCAGTTTCTATCGGTTATTGGTGTGAGTTAATCCTTAACTCAAAGGTTCTGATATTGCTGGGGATGTGATATGAAGATAATCAGGAGCTGAGGCCCAGGATTTTCTTTTCACACTGTGGAACTTTGACCCTGCTGTAGAAGTACTTTTTGATCACCAGTATTCCCACCTGAACACCAATCTGATTGATAAGCTTGACTTCAAGTCAGGCAGGGAGAATGGCCCCAACCATTGTTAAAGAGTCTATAACTGCTGGTGGGAATATAGGAGTGGTGCTCAATGCTGGAGAAATCCACAATCCCAGGAGGGAATTGTTATATGTGTTGCCTTTAGTGTTGCTGTCTACAAAGTCAAGCAACAGAGGTAGAATTACCATTTAAGGATCCTTTCCTGAGAACAGTGAACTCTTAGCTGAACTAAATAATGCAAGGAAGCAATAATATATGGGGATCCTCTCACATGATCCAGTAGGCTCCAAAAGTACCCTGCACTTAATAATCCACTTCAGGGTGGGGGGGATTCAGCCAGTGTGTGTGCTCCTATGCCTCTTGCTTCAAAAACAAAGCTCTAATAGCACATATTTCATATCTCCTGAATTCTCCTCTCAGTTGCTAGGTTTCCCAAGAGAAGTTAAGGTTACACCTGTACCAAAGGCAATATCTCAGGCTGACAGCCTCATTACGACAGCCATCATGTTTCCTAAGAGCACTGACTGCCTATTTTTAATGCAAAATGAAAGTTAAGGTCAGGTTTGAGATTTGTACATTTTTAACACTTCACCTAAACACAAATCAGCTGATTTAGTATGTAGGACGTCTCACTCAATGTCAGCAAAACCAAAGAGCTGATTATTGACTGCAGGAGGAGGAAACCAGAGGTTCATGAGCCAGTCCTCATCTGGGATCAGAGGAGGAGAGGATCAGCAACTTTAAATTCCTTAGTGTTATTATTTCAGAGGATCTGCACTGGGTCCAGCACATATGTGTCATTATGGAGAAGGCTCAGCATATCATGGCATACATATATATATACACACTTTAATAATAAATTTACTTCGAACTTTAAGGATTTTTTTAAAAAAGTACAATTAGAATAGCTTTAAATTTTGAAAATAGGTATTAATTTATGCTTCAAATGCAACTTTCATTGCAAACTTTCTGGGGTATTTTAGCTAAAATTGAACTTTAGTGTTTTCCCAGAAAATATTTCTTGCACAATTGCAAAATTCATTTTTGTATACACGTGTATTAGATTTGATTGGAAAATTGACATAGAAAAATGTTAGCAAACTTACCCTTTAACATTTGCAGCAAAAAGTAATTAATATTGTTTCCAAAGAGTTGAAATACTTTTAATATCATGACTCATGGCCCCACTGTCAGATGAGCTGTTAAATTATTCACTTACAATGACTGGCAGTGCAGCTGAGCAGTAATGCCTGGACAGGATTGCCATTGATTAAAAAAAAATGTACAATAGAATTGCTTCTTAAAGATCCCAGACTTTACAAATGGTTATGTTTCAGCAGCTGTGCAACCTTTATTAATACAACAACCAGTTAGTTGAACATTTGGAGAGCAATGAGATAAGGAACCAAATGAGAAAGAGAAAACAAAGATGGGATTAAATCCATTTGAATGTCTATTCTGCTTCTTATGAATCCAATTCAATGGTATGCGAGCAACTAAGTTCTGTAAAGGAGTTAAACCTATAGATATTTTTAAAGCAGCATTAAATTGCAGAAACAAAAGGAAAGATTGCACTCCTATTTCTTTTTACTATTAAATATTATTGGTGCTTTTTTCAATTTGCGATATGATCACCATGAACATAATTGCGATTTTGGGTGATTGGTCATTTGTTTCAGCTGTCTATTATGTGCATTCATTTCTAATTAAATGGCTATTAGGCCAATGGTTCATTTGCAAATCAATTGCCTGAAAACAACATGGAGAAAAGATCAAGGCAGACAGTTCCTGAAACTCTGTGCTTCAGTGGTGGGCAGCCCTGGTACTTTCAACGGCAGCATGGAGACGGAAAACTAGAAAATAATGTCATGTAAATTATACCAAACAATCATTATTCCAGTACTAATATTATACATGTATACAATTCAGACCAACTTTAAGTTTAAACTTTAAAGTCACCTTTCACCTAAAAATTGGGCGTAATCAATCAGGAAATGAAACTTCCTTCGGTTTCATGAATAAAGGCCATAATATATTTGTTACTTGTCACTTATTTATTCCTGCATGTTAATTTTTTCACATAAATTATATAAGTAGATTTATAAACTTGTTTAACAGATGGCTTTTGGAAGTACACATATATTTTCAACAATTATAAACAACAAATTTAATTCGCTTTCAGGTTAGAACATATTTCAAGATGTTATTTAAACAAATATAAATCCTTACATCTCTTGCAGACTGGTACTTCTTTACAAAAGTAAATTCAGATGTCGGGTGGAGAGCTGAAAACCATGATCTTACATATATATTCAGAGGTAGAGTGTAGGAAGAACTACAGAGAAATAAGATTGAATCAGAATCAGATTTATTGTCACCAGCATGTGACATGAAATATGTTAACTTATTAGCAGCAGTTCAATGCAGTACATAATATAGAAGGATAAATAAATAAGAAAAACTTATTCAGTATACTTTATACAGAATACTATGTTGAATAGATTAAAAATTGTGCAAAAAAACAGAAATACTATATATTGGAAAAAAGTGAGGTAGTGTCCAAAGGTTCAGTCCATTTAGGAATCGGATGGCAGAGGGGAAGAAGCTGTTCCTGAATCGTTGAGTGTGTGCCTTCAGGCTTCTGTACCTCCTACCTGATGGTAACAGTGAGAAAAGGGCATGTCCCAGGTGCTGGAGGTCCTTAATAATGGATACTGCCTTTCTGAGACACCGCTCCTTGAAGATGTCCTGGGTACTTTGTAGACTGGTACCCAAGATGGAGCTGACTAAATTTACAACCCTCTGCAGCTTCTTTTGGTCCTGTGCAGTAGCAACCCCCCCCCCCCGCCCAACCAGCACCTCCACCATACCAGCCTGTCAGAATGCTCTCCATGGTACATCTACAGAAGTTTTTGAGTGTATTTGTTGACATACCAAATCTCTTCAAGCTCCTAATAATTATAGCTGCTGTCTTGCCTCCTTTATAACTGCGTCAATATGTTGGTACCAGGTTAGATCCTCAGAGATCTTGAAACTGCTCACTCTCTCCACTTCTAATTCCTCTATGAGGATTGGTATGTGTTCCTTCGTCTTACCCTTCCCGAAGTCCACAATCAGCTCTTTCATATTACTGATGTTGACTGCCAGGTTGTTGCTGCGGCACCATTCCACTAGTTGGCATATCTCACTCCTGTACGCCCACCTGAGATTCTGCCAACAATGATTGTATCGTCAGCAAACTTATAGATGGTATTTGAGCTATGCCTAGCCATACAGTCATGTGTATATAGAGAGTTGAGCAGTGGGCTAAGCACACACCCCTGAAGTGCACCAGTATTCATCGTCAGCGAGGAGGAGATGTTATCACAAATCCTCAGAGATTGTGGTTTTCCAGTTAGGAAGTCAAGGATCCAATTGCAGAGGGAGGTACAGAGGCCCAGGTTCTGCAACTTCTCAATCAGGATTTGTGGGAATGATGGTATTAAATGCTGAGCAATAGTTGATGAACAGCATTCTGACATAGGTGTTTGTGTTGTCCAGGTAGTCTAAAACCACATGGAGAGCCATTCAGATTGCATGTGCCATTAACCTATTGTGGTGATACGCAAATTGCAATGGGTCCAGATCCTTGCTGAGGCAGGAATTCAGTCTGGTCATGACCAACCTCTGAAAGCATCTCATCACTGTGGATGTGAGTGCTACCAAACGATAGTCATTAAGGCAGCTCATGTTATTCTTCTTAGGCACTGGTATAATTGTTGCCTTTTTGAAGCAAGTGGGAACTTCCTCCCGTAGCAGTGAGAGGTTGAAAATGTCCCTTGAATACACCCGCTAGTTGGTTGGCACAGGTTTTCAGAGCCTTACCAGGTACTCCATCTGGACTTTCTGCCTTGCAAGGGTTCACTCTCTTTAAAGACAGTCTAACGTCGACCTCTGAGATGGAGATCACAGGGTCATCAGGTGCAGCAGGGATATTCACAGCTGTAGTTGTATTCTCCCTTTCAAAGCAGGCATAGAAGGTGTTGAGTTCATCTGATAGTGAAGCATCGCTGCCATTCATGCTATTGGGTTTCGCTTTGTAGGAAGTAATGTCTTGCAAGCCCTGCCAGAGTTGTCGTGCACCTATGTCGCCTCCAACCTCATTCAAAATTGTCTCATCACCCTTGAAATAGCCCTCCGCAGATCATACCTGGTTTTCAGGTACAGGCCTGGATTGCCACTCTTGAAAGCCACAGATCTAGCCTTCAACAGACAACGTACATCCTAGTTCATCCATGGCTTTTGACTTGGGAATGTGCAGTAAGTCTTTGTATGCACACACTCATCCACACAAGTTTTAATGAAGCCAGTAACAACTGCAGCATACTCAGATTCGAAGATGAATCCCTGAATACAGACCAGTTCACTGATTCAAAGCAGTCCTGTAGGCACCCCTGTGCTTTCCCTGTCGATACCTTCTTGGTCTTCACTACTGGTGCTGCAGTCATCAGTCTCTGTCTATACTCAGGGAGTAGAAGTACAGCCAAGTGATCAGACTTCCGAAAGTGAGGGCGTGGAATAGCACAGTAGGCATCCTTGATGGTGGTGTAGCAATGGTCCAGGGTGTTGCTTCCTCTGGTATTGCAAGTGATCTGTTGACGGTACTTGCTTAGTGATTTTTCCAGACTAGTCTGGATAAAACCTCCCAAAACAATGGTGAAGGCAATAGGATGCACTATTTCATGCATGTTGATCCCATTGCTTAAATCATCTAAAGCCTGACTGACATTGGCCTGAGGTGGAACGTAAACTGCTACCAAAATGAACTCCCGTGAGAACTCGTGGTAGGTAAAAAGGACGGCACTTAACTGCTAGATATTCCAGGTCTGGTGAGTGGAACTGGGACAGCACTGATATATTTGTGCACCAAAAAGAGTTGATCATGAGGCATACTCCTCCACCTCTGCTTTGAGAGACTCTATAGATCTATCCTATCGCTGTATAGTAAACCCGTCGATCTGAAGCACTGCATCCGGTAACGAAGGGGTTAACCAGGATTCCGTGAAACAAAGGACACACGTGGTCCTAATGTCACTCTGATTCAGCATCCTAGCTCTGGGATCATCAATTTTATTCACCAGAGACTGCACGTTTGCTAGCAAGATAGTGGGATTAGGAGTTTAAAACTTCTTCCGTGGGTGCTTCCGTCCACAATCAGAGTTGTTTCCATCAGTTTTAACCAGTGATAGTTTACTTATACGCATAAGGACATCTTTGTTGACTGTACTGACCTTGGAAGCAGTTGTGCTTTTTCGCTGTATCCGGCTGAAACCAGAATATTTAATCGTATCCTTTGAGAGTACTGCTGCTACTCCAGTCGCCCCTAGGCACCCCGGATTGCTCATTGATGTTAAATTACCTGTTTAAGTAATAATAAAGATATCTTCTTTAAAATTGTAAAATTACCATCAAATTCAGAGATGAACATGTTCTGATTGTGTAATATCAGATTCAAAACATACATTAGTT
The DNA here is from genome assembly GCF_963921235.1 of Mobula hypostoma. Lineage (NCBI taxonomy): Eukaryota > Metazoa > Chordata > Chondrichthyes > Myliobatiformes > Myliobatidae > Mobula > Mobula hypostoma. The sequence goes on along the minus strand of NC_086103.1, from coordinate 61,443,094 downwards.
GAACATTAAAAAACCTGCCAGTCATCCTTCCAAGATCTTGCTAAGTACTACCTTTATCTACTAAGTCACTTCCTTATCAGTTAGTCTCATGAAATATGAATTACTTATTCCAACTCAAATTCATATAAATTCAACCCCTCCCCGATGCATGACACTGCTACCTAACTTTACACATTGGTTCCATTATCCATTGTCGTGGGAAATACCATAGTTTATCAACAATAAGAGGAATTATTACTGTGTACATTTTGGGTGGGTAGAAGTGCAGGAGGATTGCCAACCTAAGTGGTGTGATGTTAATTCCTTGGCCTCATTTGCTGAGGTGCACAGGAGTCATATCTTCATATTCAATGACAGATTTAACTCTCTTCAGGAAGGTCTTGTTGCCTCCTTTACAGAGAAGTGGGACAGAAGGATCTAGAGGAATTAGCCACTGTAGTATCCAAATCATCTTCAAGGAGTAGTATCTCAAAAAGTCAGCACCCATCATTAAGGACCCCCACCACACAGGACATGTCCTCTTCTCACTGCTACCATCAGGAAGAAGGTACAGGAGTCTGAAGGCACACAGTCAGTGACTCAGGAACAGCTTCTTTACATCTCCCATCTGATTTCTGAGGGGACATTGAAACCATGAACACTACCTCACTACTTTTTTAAAAATTTATGTTTTTGCATTACTAATTTAACTACCTAATATACATATATATGCTTACTGTAATTCACAGTTTTCCCCTCTATTATCATGTATTGCATTGTACTGCTGCCATAGAGTTGATTCTGATGTTATATTCCAGCTGCTCACCCTCCAAGTGGGTAGACACAAAACTTCTTTCTGTCTCTAGTAGCTGTAGGAATATATTTATCACTTTGCAGTCATTTTGATACATTTGCTTACTGCTGTGGAATGAATGAGATCCATGCCCACTAATCTTGTGAGTGTCCTGTACTTTGCATTAAGCTGAAATATTCCACAAATTTAACATGTATTCTACCTTTCAGAAATTATAATAGCAATTATGCTTGCAAAAACCAGTAAACATTCCAATTAATGTATTTGAACTAAAATCTGAAACTGTCAAAACTACCCAGAGTTTCTTTCAGGGTGCACTAATTTCCTTATGCAGAAACAGCATCAGCTATGAAGAAATTGCATTATTTCCTTACAGAAAAACAAGCTGATTCATTAGTCAGACTGAAAGTCAAGGCTATTTATTAACAAGAGCATTTAAATTTTGAACTTACTTTATATTTGTCCTAATAGCCAATATTTCTTCTGAAAAATTAGTGGATAATTAATTTTTGTTGGTTGCTGCATCTAATGACTAATTTCACTTACACGTAGTTGAAAACTTGTTAATATATTCACTTTCTGTCGAAAATCCTTTCTTCATTTGCACAATACATATTTTAGTGCATAGTAAATTCTGGAGGTGTGTTAAAAACACTTTACTTGGAAACAGAATGTGCATTGTCCCTATGTAAATAATTTGTTGCAATGGTTTGCGAACTTTTTTTCCATTTTGTTTTCTTCCTATTGGCCTTATATATTGATCAGCTCTTAGCTCAAGAACTTAGAGAATGAGACCAAGTACTGCAAACACAGAACAAGATCCAAGGCTTAATATATTTTGGGGAAGTAGAGTTCAAATTTGAGACAGAATACACGTCTGGTGATCCCAAATACTCACAGATGAGGAAAAACTTTACTAATCAAAACCCATACTCTTACTCTTACCCATACTCTTCAAGTAAGGCATCAAGATAACTCATTAATATATTCATTATGCACATTGTGCCAAATGTTAATTATACAATGCAAAGCAAACATAAAGCTCAAAGTTATTTTTTAATGAATTTTAGAGATTTTTTTACCTTGTTATTTCCATACTGTTGAGATTCATCTAATCTGTTGCTGTTGTCTGCTTGGCCCATTGATCCAATTTCTGTAAACTTCCATTGAAAATTTAACACAAAACAATCTATGTCCTAGGACCTGTAAAAAAATAAAGGCAGCAAAGATAGTGGGTATATGGTTCATGATTCCCTAGTGTTCTTTAGGTCCTGGAAGATGCTGAAATCAATCACTAAAGAAGAAGTGATAGAATATTTTTTAAAAATCATCACTGAATTCAGCATAATCAACATACCGTAGCTTTATAAAAGAGAAATCATGTTTTACAAATTCATTAGGGACATTTAAGGATTTATTGAGCAGATTGAATAAAGGTGAACCGTAAATGTAGTGTCTTGAAATTCCAAATGGTATTCAGTATGATGCCACATACAAGTTAACTAACAAGACAAGAACTCACAACACGAGGAATTCTGCTGATGCTGGAAATTCAAGCAACACACATCAAAGTTGCTGGTGAACGCAGCAGGCTAAGCAGCATCTCTAGGAAGAGGTACAGTCGACGTTTCAGGCCGAGACCCTTCGTCAGGACTAACTGAAGGAAGAATGAGTAAGGGATTTGAAAGTGAGAGGGGGAGGGGGAGGGGGAGATCCAAAATGATAGGAGAAGACAGGAGGGGGAGGGATGGAGCCAAGAGCTGGACAGTTGATTGGCAAAAGGGATATGAGAGGATCATGGGACAGGAGGCCTAGGGAGAAAGAAAAGGGGGAGGGGGGAAGCCCAGAGGATGGGCAAGGGTTATAGTCAGAGGGACAGAGGGAGAAAAAGGAGAGAGAGAGAAAGAATGTGGGTATATAAATAAATAACGGATGGGGTACGAGGAGGAGGTGGGGCATTAGCGGAAGTTAGAGAAGTCAATGTTCATGCCATCAGGTTGGAGGCTACCCAGACGGAATATAAGGTGTTGTTCCTCCAACCTGAGTGTGGCTTCATCTATCCACGGCCTCCTCTACTGTAAAGATCATTTCAAGTCAGCTCCTCATCACTTAACAATGAATGGGTTAGCTGAAAGGTTTATCTAAACCTTCAAGAAGTCCATTAAAGCAATGGAGAATGGACAAGGAAGACATTTCTCTACAGCACAAAGTGGACAACTTCCTTTTTTTGTATCAGAACTCTGTTCATATGACACAAAATCAAACACCTGCAACGCTGTTCATGAGCAGGAATCTGAGATCTCACATAGATCTCCTGAAACCAGACTTAAGGAGGGAAGTACAGAATAAACAGTTTAGCCAGTTGCCAAGTAAAGCAGCAAGGAGCTTTGAGATTGGACAGGAAGCCCTAGCGCATGATTACCGAGAAGACAAGTGGACACCTGGTAGGATAGCTACAAGAACTAGACCACTGATGTACACATTGGATGTAGGAGATCAGACATGGAGACGTCACGTGGACGAGATACTGGATGCTCAACCGAAGAACACACCTGAGTCGACTGCATCCAACAAAACGGACATATTACAGTCACCGATCTTACCCCTCGGTGTTGATCATGTAACTAACAGCAACTTGACAGCAGAAACCGAGAATGATGTCTTAGACAAGACACCCACCAAACCTGATGCCACTCCACAGTTCCAGAGGCAGGATGACAAGACACCTGCCAAACCTCCTGCCACTCTACAGGTTCAGAGGCGCTATCCTGAAAGAAACAGGGCGCTACCCAAAAGACTGAACTTTTAGAACTGTGAAATTAGTTATGGACTGTTATTGTGAAAGCATGTTTATTTGGAATATGGGTTTATGAAAGGGAAATCGGATGCTTTGTACATATATAATTTTACGTTGCATTACTCTAAAGGGGGAGGAAATATAAAATATGGATCTATTTCTATTAGAGCAATGATCCTTCCCTTAGCACTACCTGTTGATCTGTTGTCTGCACATATGCTGTTGTCTATGCATGAGCATTGTCCTCTCTCTCTGTCGTTGCAACGTGAATACACCAGTTAAATCCATCTCCACATGTGTGCTTTTATTTAATTGATATGTAGTTGTGCACAGACACAACAATACCAAACCAAACTGAGTCTTCAGATTCAAACCCCGGGGCAGCCTGGAACAGGCCCAAAGCCTCGCTTATCAGTTCATCATATGAGCTTGCACGGAGCACAGCAGCCGGGGTAGTTTTCATAGCCTCAGTGACATGGAGGGAGGAGTGACCATTGCGGACAGCGAGTGAAATTGGCTCTCATCTCAGATCCCAACATCCTGTCTTTTCAGTCTATTTGGGCCGGTGTTTAACCAAACAGCAAAACAGCGAAAGGCTCCGGCACCTTGGAGAGAGGAATGAACATCGCAGAGAGTGAATGAAATCGGCTCTTGCCTCCATTCTGAGCCAGCGTTTAAATCGTCTAAACCGCGAAACATGCTTCACACTAGGATCTAGCTGCTGCAAAGAGCTCGGGGCCAAGACCATGCCACCCAGTGGCTCGCTCTGGGCCTAGATTTTGCCGCCCAGCCTAAAGCAGCCCTCAAGCTCTTCAAATCAGCTCTGCGTCCGGAGCAATCCATGTATTTAAATGAAATACTGAATAAATTAGCACACCACCAAAATTACAACAGTACTATCAAACTGTGTATTTATTCCTAATACTTATCAATGAGTTCATCCAGTGTATGCTGCCATATTCTTTTGATTGACTGTAAATGAACAACATCAGTACAGATGCTTAGTGCAGACAATGGACTGCCTTCAGACAATGCTTTCAATACTTGCATCCTCCAAATCTTCATTTTCATTGTAACATTCAAGATTGTCTATACCTTCAAATTCTTCATCATTCTGAACTTGTTGAAATAGTGAAATCGCTTCACTTTCAATCCCAACTTGGATCTGCTCCAATTTACCTGCTGAAGCAACAAGTCCACAGCAGATGCCATCTCATTGGCTCTTCACTCAAAGCTGGAACATCTGGTCAGCAAAGATGCATACATCAGGATGTTCTTTATCGAATACAGCTCAGCATTCAATACCAAGATCCCCTCAAAACTAATCAATAAGCTTCAAGACTTTGGTCTCAATACCTCCTTATACAACTGGATCCTCAATTGCCTCTCTTGCAGACCCCAGTCACTTCACATTAGCAACAACATCTCCTCCATGATCTCCGTCAGCACAGGTGCACCACAAGGCTTAGACTCCTGTCTGCTTAGCCCACTGCTCTATTTGCTTCACACTTATGGCTGTGTGGCTAAGCACAGTTCCAGTGTGATACTCAAGTTTATACATGATACCATTGTCATAGCCGAATTAAAAATGGTGACAAATCGGCATATAGGAGGAAGATTAAAAATCTAGCTGAATGGTGCCATAACAACAACCCCTTACTCAATGTCAGCAAGACCAAAGGGCTGATTATTGATTTCAGGAGGAGGAAACCAAAGATCCATGAACCAGTCCTCATCAGAGGATCAGCAGTAGAGAGGGTCAACAACTTTAAATTCCTCAGTGTTATTATTTTGGAGGACCTGTCCTAGGCCCAGCACATAAGTGCAATTATGAAGAAAGCACGGCAGCACCTCTACTTTCTCAAAGGATTGCAAAGATTCAGCATGACATCTAAAACTCTGGCAAACTTCTATAGATGTGTCGTGGAGAGTGTATTGACTGGCTGTATCACACCTGGTATGGAAACACCAATGCCCTTGAATAAAAAATCCTACAAAAAGTAATGGACACAGCCCAGTCCATCACGGATAAAGCCCTCCCTACCATTCAGCTAATCTACATGAAGCGTTGTCGCAGAAAGCAGCATCTATCATCAGAGACCCCCACCACCCAGGACATGTTCTCTTCTCACTGCTAAAAATCAGGAAGTATGTACAGGAACGTCAAGACTCACACCACCAGGTTCAGGAACAGTTATTATCCCTCAACCATCAGGGTATTGAACTAAACAGGATAACTTCACTTGCCCCATCATTGAAATGTTCCCACAGCATATGGACTCGCTTTCAAGGACTCGTCATCTCAAGTTCTGGATATTTATTGTTTGTTTGTTTGTTTGTTTATTTGTTTATTATTTATTTTTTTTATTTGCACAATTTGTTATCTTTTGCATGCTGGTTAAACATCCAAGTTGGTGCAGACGTTCATTGATCCTATTATGGTTATTTTCCTATTATGGATTTATTGAGTGTGCCTGCAAGAAAATGAATCTCAGGTTTGTATATGGTGACATATGTGTATGTACATTGACAATAAATTTACTTTGAACTTGGAACTTCTTGTATCTCCAAGCCTGAATGCTTGAAACCACAATGAGCAAAACAATTCTGAGTTGGCTTACCGCTTATTAGTTGCCAACTATTAGTGACAAAATCACTGCTTTTTGAATGCAAACTTGCAAGTGACACCATTTTAAAACTGTTCACTCTAAGCATAGTGTAGTGTTTAACGGGCACATGTTGTGCACACTACTGAAGCTACTTAGAAATTGTTAGGCAAGTTTCCTGGTCCAATTAAGCAGCAGAGTGTCCCAAGTAAATAAAGGGAATCCTGGCTATGTTCTCAATTTGTTTTTGTTTCTTTAAGAGATGTCCCAAATATGTGACTGTTTCAATAAACCGGTGGCCCAATTAACCAGAATCCACTCTACTTGATTATTAGTGCTTTACAAGGATCTACTACCTCTGCCTTAAGAATATTCAAGGACACTGCTTCCACCATACAAAGCACTTGAGCAACTCAACAGGTCAGGCAGCACCTGTGAAGGGGAAATAGACAGTCAACATTTTGGGTCAAGACACTTCATCCGAACTACTTCTAAAGAAGGGTCTCGTACCGAAACATCGACTGTTTACTCCTTTCCATAGATACTGCTTGACCTGCTGAGTTCCTCCAGCATTTTAAGTGTGTTAATCTGAACTATTTGTCCAAATTTTCCTCCCGAACCACTGAGTTCCTCCAGCACTCTGTGTGTTGTCCCAGATTTCAGCCTCTGCAATCTCTTGTGTATCTAAAGACTCATGACTATCTGAAACACAAATATTTCACCATGTATCATTCTTAAATGGGGAACCACTTATTTTTAAACTGTGACATCTACTTCCGGATTCTCCCAGGAGAAGAAACATTTGTCAAGATCCTCAGGATTTGATAAAGTCCTTACTCACCTGACTAGCTGTAACTGTTGTGCTATTATCTGAATCAAGGCTGAGGCTTATCTATTTATAATCTACACTAATAATTTTGAACAAGGTACCAAATGTATTGCAGCCAGATTTTCTGACAATACAAAGATATGTGCAAAATCAGATAGCAAGAAAGTGGGAGGAAATGGCCACTAGAGTATAATATGACTAAATATGAGGTGATCCATTTGATATTAAGAATAGAAAGGCAAAATATAATTTAAATAGAGAGAAAATTGAACTGTATAGAGCAACCTGTGTGTTAATATGCATGAAATTGGGAAGACAAATGGAACGATGGCTTTAGTGCGAAGGAGGTGGAGTACTAAAGCAGGTAAGATTTACTCCAGCTGTACACTGATTTGTTGAAACCTGAAGTACTACAAAGAATCATTGGAGATGATTCAGGAAAGGTCTGATGATTCACTGAGATGGATGGCTTGTCATTTTAGGAAAGGTTGAGCCATTTAATTTAATAGAATGACAGGTGACCTGAGTGAAGCATAGTTTGTGAGGGGAATTGATTAGTTAGAATATTATAATTCACCATCCCACTCTGATCCCTTACACTGTTTCAACAAAGCCCTACATAATCTTAAGAGATAGTACCCTGAGCCGAGGGTCAAAGCACGTAGGTGCGAGGTTGAGGCATATTCGATGAGAAGTAGAGGTAAGGTCGAGGCATATTTGAGGAGAAGTTGGGGCGAGTGGAACAGAGCAAAGTTGGAGCGGAAGAGAGGCTGATTTAGACCCCATTCAAGGAAATCGAGGCAAGGTTTGATCAACCTAAGCGCCAGACCAATTTGGAAAGGTCGAGTACGGCCTGAAATATGGCAGTAAGGTCCAGGCCCATAAGATCATAAGACATTGGAGCAGAATTAGGCCATTCAGCCTATTGAGTCTGCTCTGCCATTCCATTACAGCTGATCCCGGATCCCACTCAACCCCATACACCTGCCTTTTTGTCATACCTTTGATGCCCTGACCAATCAGGAAACTATCAATTTTATGTTAAAATATACCCACACTTTTGGCCTCCACAGTTGTCTGTGGCAAAGCATTCCACAGACTCAATACGCTCTCAATACGTCAAAAAAAATTCCTCCTTACCTCTGTTCTAAAGTGTCACCCCTCAATTTTGAGGCTGTGCTCTCTAGTTCTGGATACCCCCACCGTAGGAAACATCCTCTCCACATCCACCCTATCTAGTCCTTTCAACATTCGGTAGGTTTCAAAGAGATCGCCCTGCATTCTTCCAAATTCCAGTGAGTACAGGCCCAAAGCTGCCAAACACCCCTCAGATGTTAACCCATTCATTCCCGCAATCATTCTCATGAACCTCCTCTGGACTCTCTCCAATGACAACACACACTTTCTGGGCCCAAAACTGTTGACAATACTCCAAGTGGGGCCTGACTAGTGTCTTTTAAAGCTTCAGCATTATCTCCTTGTTTTTATATTCTATTCCCCTGAAAATGAATGTCAACATTGCATTTGCCTTCTTTACCACAGACTTAACATGTAAATTAACCTTCTAGGAGTCTTGCATGAGGACTGTGAAGTCCCTTTGCATCTCTGATGTTTGAAGTTTCTCACCATGAAGATAATAGTCTGCACTTTTGTTCCTTTTACCAAAATGCATTATCATACATTCCCAACACAGTATTCCACCTGCCATTTTTTTTGCTTATCCTTCCAATTTGTCTAAGTCCTTCTGCAATCACATTGCTTCCTCAGCACTATCTAACCCTCCACCATTCTTCGTATAATCAGCAGACTCTACCACAAAGCCTTCAATTCCATTATCTAAATCATTGACTGTGAGAAGTAGCGGTCCCAATACCGACCCCTGAGGAACACCACTAGTCAACCAGGAAAGGTCCCTTTTATTCCCACTCGCTGCCTCCTGCCTGTCAGCCATTCCTCTATCTATGCCAGTATTTTTCCTGTAATGCCATGGGGTTTTACCTTGTTAAGCAGCTCATAGCATTTTGTTGCGACAGGGCCCGAGTCTTAGAGCGAGGAATGACCCAATGTTTGGACGACCTACACACTGGGACAGATGGATTAAAGAGGCAGGGTGTCAGGACCAGAGGCGAGGGTCAGGCTGGTTCTGCTCACTGCTCCATGACATTTACTCTGGTCTTTGCTGTACTGAGACTGAGGTTGTGTGCCTGCTCTGGGCATCGCGTCTGCAGGCTGTGCGATGTTTACTCCACTATGTGCTGAACGGAGGCTGAGGCCATGGGCCTGCTCTAACTGCTCCAGGCTTTGTGCCTGCAGGCTCCAGGACAGTGACCCCACTCTGTGCTGATCTGAATCTGAGGCTGTAGGCCTGCCCTGACTGCTCCAGGCTTTGTGTCTGCGGGCTCCAGGACAGTGACCCCACTCTGTGCTGAACTGAACCTGAGGCTGTAGGCCTGCCCTGACTGCTCCAGGCTTTGTGTCTGCGGGCTCCAGGACAGTGACCCCACTCTGTGCTGATCTGAATCTGAGGCCGTGGGGCTGCCCTGACTGCTCCAGGCTTTGTGTCTGCGGGCTCCAGGACAGTGACCCCACTCTGTGCTGAACTGAACCTGAGGCCGTGGGGCTGCCCTGACTGCTCCAGGCTTTGTGTCTGCGGGCTCCAGGACAGTGACCCCACTCTGTGCTGAACTGAACCTGAGGCCGTGGGGCTGCCCTGACTGCTCCAGGCTTTGTGTCTGCGGGCTCCAGGACAGTGACCCCACTCTGTGCTGAACTGAACCTGAGGCCGTGGGGCTGCCCTGACTGCTCCAGGCTTTGTGTCTGCGGGCTCCAGGACAGTGACCCCACTCTGTGCTGAACTGAACCTGAGGCCGTGGGGCTGCCCTGACTGCTCCAGGCTTTGTGTTTGCGGGCTCCAGGACAGTGACCCCACTCTGTGCTGAACTGAATCTGAGGCTGAGGGCCTGCTCCGGCTGCACTGGGCTTCCTGTCTGAGGACTCACTTTTGTTCTAAATGCTATTTGCTTACTTTTATTGTTTGCACAATATATTTTTGTTCTCTCTGTCTGCAAATTTGGTGTTTGTCAGTCTTTATTTTTAATCAGTTCTCTTGAGTTTCTTGTTTTGTGACTACCTGTAAGGAGATGAATCTCAAAGTTGTATGATGTATGCATACTTTAATAATAAATGTACTTCGAAGTTTTAACTTGTGAACTCATCTTCCAACTGAGAACTCCACTGCTCTTTGAATTCACTGGTTTCTGATTTGTATCAGAGTGCTGCCTGCCCTACAAGTATACATTTTTTTTATTTCAGATTTCCAGCAATCCTGTGTTCTATATCTCAGAGTCCCGTTATTTTATTCTGATAAAGAGCTCCAGGCCTAAAATTGTATTTGTTTCTATTTGCCAATGCTGTCTAACCTACTGTATGTTTTCAGCATTTTTTACATTTTATTTTCGGTTTACGTGTTTTCTTTTGGTTTTCATTTATCGGCATCTTGTTTGTTTTTCTTTCCCGTCCTCTGTTCTCATACACCACCTTCTATACACACCATTATACAAACACAGATGCAGTTAATAAGCCTTCATCACGCGCTCTCTTCTGGCATCAGCTCCCCCTGCTTATTCAGTTTCACTACGTCCCACTCCATCACACACATTCCCTATATTTTCCCTGATACTCCATCTTCGCACAGAATCATTCAGCACAGTAGCCTTTTTGACAATCTATGCTAATCCCATTTGCCTGCTGTAGGCCTACATCCTTCTATGCCTTTCCTATCCAAGTACCCATCCAATGTCTTTTAAATGTCCTCTGGCATCTAATTCAAGATAACCACCACTCTCAGTATGAAACACTTACCTCTGGGTCTCCTTTAAATTTCTCCTCTCTCACCTTATTCCTATGTCCTCTAGTTCTACCCTTTCTGGCCTGTGCAAAAGACTCTGATGATACAGTACATCTTTCTCTGTTCCTTATAATTTTATGAACCTCAGTAATGCCAACTCTCAGTCTCATATGTGCCAGTGCCAATAAATCCGGCCTATCCAATATCTCCCTATAAATACAGCTCTCCATTGCAGGTGAATCTCTTCTGTACTCTCTGTTGCTGCCACATGCCACATGAGGGTGGTGACCAGCACAGTACACAATAATTCAGGTGCTATCAAGACAATGTTCTTGTACAGCTACAACATAATGTCCCAAATTTTATAATCAATGCACTTGCCCATGAACAATGCCTTCTTTACTCATCTACCCAGGTCACCACTTTCAGCAAACTATGGATTTACACCCGAACGTCCCTCTTTATATCAATGCTCCTAAGTTCATGGTGTTTTCTCTACATGGCCAACCAGAATTTAATATCCCAAAGTGCTCACCTCACACTTCTTTGAATTAAATTTTATCTGCCTCCACTCTGCCCAACTTTCTTAATCTACATGTATGTCTTGCTGAATTCTTAGGCAACCTTCTTCACCAACTATGGCGTTTTGTGCCATTCACAAATTCTAAATCAGGTCACCTACATTCTCATCCACTACAATCAACAAAGATTCTTGCATCACTCTCTGTGGTACATCACTTGTTAGTTTTCCATTCAGTAAAACATCCATCCACCATACCCTCTGCCTGCTATCACCGAATCAATTTTGGATGCAGTTTGCCAACACACTTCAGAACCCTTTGCCTGCCAAACCATTTTGATTGGGTAGAATCAATGTGGATTTTAAAAACAAAAATCATATTTGACAATTTTTTGGAAATGTTTTGATATTTTAACTACTTGAATTGATAAGGTGGAACCAGTGTGATGTATTTAGAGTAGCATATTGGTATTGAGTGAGAATTGATTAACAAAGAAAAAATAGATTATGAACGAAGAGGTCATTTACCACTTGGAAGGAAATAACTGGTAGGATGCCACATGGATCAGTGAGTGCTGGGACTTAACTGCTTGCAATCTATACAAATCCTGAGTGAGGGGATGAAATATATCCAAGGTATGTGAAGATAAAGAAGATGACTAGTAATGAGGACTATGAGGTGCAGGCAGAGACTCTTCAGTGAGATATAGATAGGTTAAGTAAATGAGGATGAAATATAACATGGGAAAATTAGGCCATCCATTTTGTAGAAAAATTAGTTATTTCTGAAATGGTGAGTCTGCTAAGTGTTAGTGGGAGCTCCTCTGCACAAATCACCGGAAGTTAACATGCAGCTACAATAAGCAATTAGGACAAATAGTATGCTGGCTTCTGAAAAAAAAAGAGCGAAAGAAGCATCTTACTTCAAATATATAGGGCCTTCATGAGACCGAATTATGTGAAATATTGTGTACAGCTTTGGTCTCCCTACCTGGATATAACAAATCAAGTCAAGTCACTTTTTATTGTCCTTTTGACCATAACTGCTGGTACAGTATACAGTAAAAACGAGACAACGTTTTTCAGGACCATGGTGCTACATGAACAATACAAAAACCACACTGAACTACGTAAAAAAACACAAATCTACACTAGACTACACACCTACCCAGGACCGCATAAAGTGCAAAAAACAGTGCAGGCATTACAATAAATAATAAACAAGACAATATGCACAGTAGAGGGCAATAGGTTGGTGTCAGTCCAGGCTCTGGGTATTGAGGAGTCTGATGGCTTGGGGGAAGAAACTGTTATATAGTCTGGTTGTGAGAGCCCAGATGCTTCGGTGCCTTTTGCCAGATGGCAGGAGGGAGAAGAGTTTGTATGAGGGGTGCATGGGGTCCTTCATAATGCTGTTTGCGTTACGGATGCAGCGTATGGTGTAAATGTCTGTAATGGCGGGAAGAGAGACCCCGATGATCTTCTCAGCTGACCTTACTATCCGCTGCAGGGTCTTGCAATCCGAGATGGTGCAATTTCCGAAGCAGGCAGTGATGCAGCTGCTCAGGATGCTCTCAATACAACCTCTGTAGAATGTGGTGAGGATGGGAGGTGGGAGATAGACTTTTCTCAGCCTTCACAGAAAGTAGAGACGCTGCAGGGTTTTCTTTGCTATGGAGCTGGTGTTGAGGGACCAGGTGAACACCAAGAAATTTGGTGCTCTTAACAATCTCTGCGGAGGAGTCGTCGATGTTCAGCAGAGAATGGTCGTTCCATGTCCAGCTGAAGTCAACAACCATCTCTTTTGTTTTGTTCACATTCAGAGACAGGTTGTTGGTTCTGCCCTAGTCCGTTAGCCGCTGCATCTCCTCTCTGTATGCTGACTCATCATTTTTGCTGATGAGACCCACCACGGTTGTGTCATCAGCGAACTTGATGATGTGATTCGAGCTGTGTATTGCTGCACAGTCATGGGTCAGCAGAGTGAATAGCAGTGGACAGAACACACAGTCCTGGGGGGCCCCCGTGCTAGAGATGGTGTTGGAGATGCTGCTTCCAATCTGGACTGACTGAGGTCTCTCAGTCAGGAAGTCTAGGATCCAGTTGCAGAGTGAGGTGTTCAGGCCCAGCAAGCTCAGCTTTCCAATCACAGAAATATTGTTGTGATAGAGAAAGAGCTTTGAAGGATCATTATTTTGAACCCTGGGGCGACTGTTCGTTATGTGTTTAAGGTTAACCAGACTGGGTCCATGTTCCCTGAATGAGAGTTGATCTCATTCAAACATGCAAAATTTTTGCAGGGCATGAGAGGCAGATACAAGGAGAATATGTCCCCTTGGCTCGGTTACTTAAAACCAGCAGTCAGTCTCAAAAATAGGGAAATGAGAACACATTTCTTCACCTAATGGGGAGAGAATCTGTGTAGGGATGTAATCTTTGGAGGGTGCACTCCGCTCACAAATGCCAAACACCCGACCTATTACAATGTCAAGTTCGCTGATGACACAACAGTGGTGGGGCTTTTCACCAACAATGATGAGCCCACAGAGAAGAGGTGAAGGAGCTCGAGGCCTGCTGCCAGGCAAATAACATCTTCCTCAATGTCAACAAGGGAAAAGAGATGGTTATTGACTCTGTACTTACACACCTCTTACCTTGGTGGCACAGCAAAGAAACTGTGCACAGTTTCAAGCTCCTGGGTGTGCACATCTAGCACAATCTAGCATCATCCCAGAACACATCTGCCACACTCAAGAAAGCCCACAAGTGCCTTTACCTTCTGAGGAGGCAGAAGAGAGCTGGTCTACACGTATCAATACATATCAACTGTACAGTTGAGAGCATGCTAACATGCTGAATCACTGTGTGGTATGAAAACTGCATTTGGCAGACAGGAAGTAGAACTGCCCAATGCTGCACTGGCACCAACCTGCCCACCATTAAAGGCATATATACAGAAAGGTGCCAAAAAAAAAGTCCAGCATTATCATGAAGAATCCCCTGCTTAAGGACCGTTTGTCCCACTCCCATCAGGGAAGAGGCTACACAGTACCCACATCAGGACCACTATACTCAAAAAGAGTTACCTTCCCGAGCCATCAGGTTGTTCAACACCTCCACCCATTAACCCACCATCACTGCATACACATCGCCTAGTATCACTATGTACATTCAATCAGTCTATGTATGCAAGTTACTGCGTTTTATAGAATTGCTTCCATATTTATCTATATTTTTGTATTTTATTGTGTTTTTTATGCTTATTCTCTTCTTTATGCTGCATCGGATCCACAGTAACAATCATTTCATTCTCCTTTACACTTGTGTACTGTAGAATGACAGTAAACAATCTTCAATATTGAATGAGCAAACCAATGTCAGTGTCCTCTCCCAGGTTGAGGCACTAGCTGCATTCAGCAGATTATGTCGTTCATATACCTGAGCTCTGTCATGGGAAGAGAATGCCAGCGAAAAGAGAAAACAATCTGTGCACCTGACTTCTCAAGTGGAGAAGGACTGTTACAGGCATCCAGAATACAGAGGTCATGCATTGTGATGGATATTCACTTTCTAGGCCAGGGGATTCTTGCTTTTTGCCAAACTTAGCTTTCTAAATTCAGCAGCTGCAACTTGCAAAGATCAAACAGTTGTAAATTAAACTTCCAACTGTTTAGCTTCTGGTCATAAATGGGAGCCAATCTTCAATTCTTAATGTAAGTGGGAAAATCAGCTTTATAGAGCCACAAACTTGCTGGCTCATAGCATAAGGCTAATTGCTGAAGAGGTGCAATATAAGACATGGGTTACTTAATTGAGCTTGTTTCAAATCAGACAACATTGGCTAAGTTGTTTAGTAAGCTTGCAGACCAGATGGAGACTATCACTTGCCATATCAATAAGTGATCTATTAGTAAACTAAAAGGTTTATGTACTCAGGGAAGTTAGCTTCATGGCATTAATTGTGGGTACCTGGGATCTGTGTCTCCAAAAAGCTTTTAGACCATTCGTGCTAAAAGATATATGAAAGAATATCACATGGGTGTGAAGTCACCTGTGGTAAAGAAACTGTATAAACAAAGAGAACATTTCAAGCATATTAGAAATGGGATAAGCAACATCAAGAAGCATGGAAGAAACATAGGAAGAACTAGAGTCCATTCCTCTACCTTCGATTTCTGCAACAGATGACTGGTTCGTCTGTTGTTCATGGGCATGTCTTTTTAGCTCATAGGGATTGTATCCGTGTTTTACAAATCCTTCATGTGTTTGAAGTTGTTTGTAATTTAGAAGTCTTTTATAAGATAGAAATCCTCTGTGAGTTTTAATTTTGTTTTAAGAATGTTGTTCGGATATACTGTAAATATGTATCACTGAAAAAAATGAACTGTTTAAACTACTTTGCTAGCAGGAAATATCTTATCCTTGGTAGGGAGGGGGACCTACTGCTCATATAGTGGGTATTGGCAGCTAAACTCGCTGTGGAGAATAAACAGGGAAGTGAACTAGTCTTTGAAGATTGGGTAGTTACGGTAAAACCTCCCTTTAGTGAGGGTACTCATGGCAATTTATACTGGATAGGGCTTTGGGTCTAAATGAACAGGGAAGCAAATTAGTCTTTGAAGATTGGATAGTTACAGTAAAACCTCCTTTTAGTAAGGGTACTCATGGCTATTTATATTGGATAGGCTTCGGGTCTTCAATCAAACTCAATACCATCACAACATCAGAAAGAGGAACTTTGAATGAGAAAGAGTAAGGAGAGCAGCATCTCAGAAACGACCTCACCTACCCCCCTCCTCCCCCCCACCCCCAGCCATATCTACAGAAAATAATGCAGTTCACATTTGAGCCTGGTCATCCACCAGAATCCAGTAAGTTACAAGCAAACGACCCAGAAAATGCATGAGAAAAAAGCAGCCAAGCTTTGGATATCATACACTTTGTCTGGGTCAGTCTACAGTATTTCTGTCTGCAGTTTGTTAAACACTAAGAGAATCGATGGCTATGCAGGTACTCGGGGCTGGAATTGTATTGAAGAGCACACTGAATAGGCCGTTTCTGTTCCCTTATATTTTGATACATTGGCTGGGAGGGAAGGTTTGGGAGTAAAATTACTTATCCAGCTGGAGGAAGACTCCCTCACATCGCCCCATCTCCAACACGCCGATGTCGTCCACCAGCGTCATGACGTCGGATCGGAGAGTGTCGCGGGGCCGCGCCCGCGGGAGGCGAGAGGTAGGGGATACGGGGAGCGCGCAGTTTTGGGGAAAGAGGCGTCGACGGCCGCGCGCTGGGGGAGGAGCCGCGGGATTGCGCGGCTGAGCAAGCCAGTGCCGGCTGAGGCTGCGGGTGGTAGTTGGTCTGTTGTAAAAGTGACAACAGCTCACCCATGGGAGGTTGTGTGGGCTCTCACCATGACTCCTCGGGCAGCTTGAACGAAAACTCGGACGGCACGGGAGGTAAGAGAAACCGATGGTGTTTGGTGGCGACAGTGCTTCTCCTTTCAAGTTGATATTTTGGTTAGTTTTTGGGTCGGTGTTTTTGTATCTCCCCCGGTGGTGTGAGTGTGAAACTCTGAGTATGGGCCTCACACTGGCTCCGTAACCCCTTCCCTTCCCCAGTCCGGCCCGGGCCAGCCTCACAGCCTCGGAGTCTCTCCTTCCGTCAGCCCGGGGTAAGTGCAGGAGGATGTATTTCTCTCCGTTCGTCGGCTCGCCTCCCTAGTTTCAGGCCGGGGCTGATGTTCGATCAGAGGGATGCTCCTCTTGCCTACCGTGGGATGGTTTCTAGTGGCTGGAAGCTCACGGGGATCTTCTGCCTTTGTCTCTCTCTTGCTCACATTAAAGCATGATGCTTCCTTTCCTCACTAAACCTAAAGGAGACAGTTTTTAAAAGCGATAGAAATGTTTCTATTCTTTTAGAATATCGTTTGTGTTTCGCAATTTGGTGTGTAATTAGAAGTACTGATCTGCATTCCCATCTTTCTCTTTTCTGTTTTATATAAAATGCATGTTTAGATGTGTAACGTTTTATGAAGCATTTATTTGGGATATTTTTGTTAAACACGATGTAAGCTGTAAAGTTACGACTGGCAACCCAAGTCCTAGCGGTGATACTATTCTTAAAACTACAACCTGACTTCATGACATGGGCCTCTTGCGAGCTGCACAATTTTGTAGTTTTGTTTATGCTGTAAAGTTCAGAAATAACTGTTTAATAAGCCAGTAATTGATTTTGAAAAGGAAAAAAAGTCTAGCACCTTCTTTACTACATTTTTTCATTCTTGGCATTTTGACCAAGAAAAAACCATCAGAAAGTTTTCTCCAGATGTTCTCTTGATTCATTGTGAAGTTTCTGTAGGATAACAACGTTTTTAGAAGAAATGATGCCCAGCTAACTTTTTCATGAATAATGAAACTACTTGGTGAGAAGAAGTTGTTATGTTATACTTTTAAATCAATTTTTTAAAATTGCAGATTATTGATCCTTAAAAAGGAAATGTAAAGCTTTTAATAGTGCATTATCTTTAAGCCATTATTTTCTAAGGTATTATAGTTGCATTCTAAATTTTCCCTCAACGACTCACAAATTTCGAATTTAAAAATTCCCCTGGCACACTGAAGCTTTGGGTTAGAAGTTTGTAATTTTTTACTATGCCCCTTTTTCAGATGGAAAGACTACCTGAGCAATTGCATCCCATCCCAATTCTTCACTAAATATCAAATAAAAGTAAATATTCCTCTTCTAGTTGAGTATGAGTACAACCTGTCAAATAAAGTTTGACCTGAAGGAAACTGTCCCCCAAAAATGGTAGCTAGAATTGGTGCTAACTCCTTAATGGTATGAAAAGTGTGATCAAAAATGTGATCCATTGGAATTGCTCAAATTTTGAACCAGTTTAATAACTCCTGAATCATGGGGTTCCAAATAGCAAAACAGCCTTGCACGAAATCATTGATTTTATGGAATGAGATGATAGTAACTGCTTTGAGGATGTGACCAGTCGAATCGGGATGTTGTGTATTTTGATTTTCAGAAAGCTTATTGCCCCACACAGGAGTTGAGCGGAGAGGTTAAAGGAATTGGAATAATATCTTGATGTGGATTGAAAATTGAAGGAATGGCGAGTGAAAATATTTCCTTGGATGAGGCATCGAGAACCAGTGATTGGTCTCAGAATTAGAGGTGCACTGTTTAAAATAGAAATTTATTAAATTAGAAGACTGTCTTACTGACGAGAATTGTGGAACCTTGGTCATTGTATTAATAGCAACACAGTTCCTGGATTTGAGAGATCTGTATGTACTGCAGGGAAATGGCACTGTGGTAGAAAATCACTTATCACGTCAATAAATGGCAGACCACATCCAAAGATTGCATGTCCTGACCCTGCGCCCCCCCACCCCCCGTTCCTTATGCTTTTATTTCTTATGCAAGTATGAAGAGCGTGCATGCAAATAACAAGATGGAAGATATTTAACTCTTTCTGTTAAGTTTGAGCAATACTGGAAGGTAAGTTATTTTTGACTTGAGTGCAAGGTATAAATTCAAAGTGGCCCGCAGTGCTTCTCTCTGGAATATGGATCTTGATGTAGAAAGCACAAATTGAGAATAAGAAATAGGCCACTTAGCATGATGAAAAATTCCTGTACTCAGTGTAGTAAATCTTTGAATGCTCAACTCAGGTGGATGTGGATGCCTTTTCATAGTTATATGCAGAACACATGATGAATTTCTGGATAATAAGGTAAACAATGGATATGGGGATAAGGTGGGAGAATAACGTAGATCTGCAGTACGTTACAGGCTCTTCAGCCCACTGCATTGCCAGCCATGCAAACTACTCTAGAAAGTGCCTAGAATTTCCTAACCGCATAACCCTCTATTTGTCTAAGCTCCATATACCTATTTCAGTCAGTCAGTGGGTGCCGTCCCGAATCTGGGGTTGGCGGCTATGCACCTCCATCTTCTTCGATCTTACGACAGCACCGAGTACAACCTCTCCTCCAGTTTGTTCTCGATGGCCGCTGAACTCAAGCCCGAGGCCGTGTTGGCTTCCAGCCGCGGCCGCTTCTTCGAGCTCGGCCCTTCCTTAGGCGGAGGCCTTGGGCAGGTCCAGGCACACAGTGCAGCGCCCAAGTTCATCATGTCTCCTCTAACTAGGTGCATAGCATACGATTCGTAGATAGGTGGTGAGGCTTTAATCTCTTCCATGGAAGATAGCGTTGGCTCACAAAGAGCTCATCTGCCCTTTATCAGGTCTTTTTTTTTAAGTCCTACTGGGTGTCCTCACACCCTCCTCTCCAGACTAAGTCCGGTGGGGGAGCCGGCCAAGTCGCCGACCACTCGACCACGGCTATCTAGGTGTCTGTTAGAAGACCGTATTGTATTTGCCTCCACCACCGTTACTGGCAGTGCATTCCATGTGCCTACCACTCTGACATCCCCCTTGTATCTACTTCCAAGCACCTTAAAACTATGCCCCCTCATGTTAGCCATTTCAGCCCTGGGGAAAAAGTCTCTGACTATCCACACGATTAATGCTTCACATCGTCTTATACACCTCTTATCAGCTCACTTCTCATCATGTCTCTCCAAGGAGAAAAGGCCAAGTTCACTCAACCTATTCTCATAAGGCATGTTCTCCAATCCAGGCAACATCCTTGTAAATCTCATCTGTACTTTCTGCATAGTATCCATATCCTTCCTGTGGCAAGGTGACCAGATCCCATGGTTGATGAAGGCCAACACACCCTGTGCCTTCTTAACAACACTGTCAACCTGCTCAGCAGCTTTGGGTGTCCTATGGACATAGACCCAAAGATCTCGCTGATCCTCTACACTGCCAGGAGTCTTACCATTATTATTATATTCTGTCTTCAAATTTGACCTACCAAAATGAGCCACTTCACACTTATCTGGGTTGAACTCCATCTGCCATTTCTCAGCCCAGTTCTGCATCCTGTCGATGTCCTGCTGTAACCTCTGACAATCCTCTCGACTATCGACAACACCCCTAACTTTTATGTCATCAGCAAACTTACTCACCCATCCTTCTACTTCCTCATCCAGGTCATTTATAAAAAAAATCACCAAGAGGAAGGATCCCAGAATGGTTCCCAGAATAGATCCCTGCAGAACACCACTGGTCACTGTCCTCCATGCAGAATACAAACCTTCCCAGCCACCCTTTGCCTTCTGAGGGCAAGCCAATTCTGGATTCACAAAGCAAGGTCTCCTTGGATTCCATGCCTTACTTTCTGAATGAGCCTTGCATGGAGAACCTTATCAAATGCTTTATTGAAATCCACATACACTACATCCACTGCTCTACCTTCATCAATGTGTTTGTTACATCCTCAAAGAATTCAGTCAGGTTTGTAAGGCAAGACCTCCCCTTGACAAAGCCATTCTGACTACCTCTAATCAGATTATGTCTCTCCAAATGCTCATAAATCCTGCCTCTCAGGATCTTCTGCAACAACTTGCCCATCACTGAAGTCAGACTCACTGGTTTCTAATTTCCTGGGTTATCTCTACTCCCTATTTTGAACAAGGAAACAACATTTGCAACCTTCCAATCCTCTGGTACTTCTCCCGTCCCTATTGATGATGCAAAGATCATCGCCAGAGGCTCAACAATCTCCTCCCTTGCTTCCAGCAGTAGCCTGGGGTATATCTCACTTGGTCCTGGTGACATATCTAACTTAATACCTTTCAAAAGATCCAGCACATCCTCTTTCTCAATGTCTATACACCCAAGTGTTTCAGTCCACTGCAAGTCATCCCCACAATTGCCAAGGTCCTTTTCACTGGTGAATACTGATGCAAAGTAGTCACTAAGTACCTCCGCTCCCTCCTCCAGCTCCATGCACATGTTTTCACTATCGCTCCTGATTGATCCTATTCTCACACGGCTTATCCTCTTGCTCTTCACTTACTTGTTGAATGCCTTGGGTTTTCCTTAATCCAGCTCGCCAAGGCCTTCTCATGGCCCCTTCTAGCTCTGCTAATTTCATTCTTGAGCTCCTTCCTGGCACCCTTGTAATTTTCTAGAGCTCTAATAGTACATAGTTTCTTGAACCTTTCATAAGCTTTTCTTCTTAACTAGATTTTCTACATCCTTTGTACACCATGTTTCATTTACCCTACCATCCTTTCCCTGCCTCAATGAAACATACCTATGCAGAACACCTTGCAATCCCTGAGTCCCTGAAATGTCCCCTGAACATTTGCTGAATTTCTGCCATACATTTCCATGAGAACATCTGTTGCCAGGTTTTTGCCTAATAGCATCATATTTCCCCTGACCCCAATTAAATGATTTCCCAAATTTTTTGCTTCTATCCTTCTCCAGCACTCTCGTAAAGTTGTGATCATTACCTGCAAAATGCTCTCCTACTGAGAAATCTGACACCTGACCAGGTTCATTTCCTATTGTTCGTCCATCATCGATGAGGACCTCGACACCATTATGATGGTGTCGAGACTAGCGCGTGATTTGGATTTAAGTGAGGGAGAGTTGCGCAGTATCTACCTCACTATCTTTTCCCAATTCCCATCTGGATCCAGTGGCAAGACAGAGTTGAGACGGCTGGAGATGGGACTAGGCGCAGTGGATGACCAGGACGTTTTCTGTGTCTTGTCCTGCTCTACATGTTCCACGACACTTGCAGAGCCTGCCTTCTTGACCGTTGGACCTTCCATTGGTCTCGTCCGCTCAATCCACCGGAGTCTGTCTTCACATGCTGGGATAGACAACTCCCTATCTCACCAAGGGTTTGAGACACGTTGGGTACCCTCACCTGGTTTAGCCGGCTTGTCGAAGCCATTGCCCGGGGTGTGGCCGCTGTCACATGCAAACAGCTGTGAGGAGCCACAGGTGTGAGCTGAGTGCCGGGTGGGGACCAAAGGTGGACTAACTGCCTTGAAAAGGATGCGACATGTTCCCCCACCAGAGGTGCTACCCCTCCCTGACACCCCATACACCCCAGGTTCATTTCCTAATACCTGATCAAGTACAGCCTCTCCTCTAGTTGTCTTATCTACATATTAGGTCAGAAAACCTTCATGATCACACCTAACAAACTCCACCCATCTAAACCCCTTGTTCTAAGGAGATGCCCGTCAATATTAGGAAAGTTAAAATCCTCCAGCACAACAGCCCTATTATTATTGCACCATTCCGTGATCTACCTCCATATCTGCACGATGTTACTGTACTATTGGGGGGGGGGGTCTATAAAATTACCCAGTAGAGTTATTGCTCCCTTTCTGTTTCTGAATTCCACACACAATGACTCAGAAGACAATCCCTCCATGACTTCCTCCTTTTCTGCAGCCCTGATTAGCAATGCCAGCCCCCCCCACCTCTTTTACCTCCCTCCCTGTCCTTTTTGAAACATTTAAAGCCCAGCACACTCAGCAGCCACTCCTGCTCCGAGACATCCAAATCGCTGTAATGACCACACGAGGATAAACGATTAACTTTGATCTTGAAGAATGTTGGAGCAGGTTCGAAGGTTCAAATGCCTGTATTTCTCCTTCCATTTCTTGGGCTATTACATCTTTAACATCAAGGCAGCATTTAATCACGCAAGCTATCAGTGGAAAATTCTTCACCTGTTTGACTTGTCCCAAGCTCAGTGGTGATGGCCGTTATCTCATCGTCATGAATTGCTGCAGTAGCTCTTCTGGGCAATATATTCAATTCACAAAATGGCAGAAAAATTGATGCACAGTGAGAGGCCATTCATTCAGTTATAACTACAGTGTGTTGATTGAAAAAGACCTATCTGGCATACTTGATGTTTTACAAGTTGGCCTGTAACTGCTGCTCACAACTCTTCAAGTATTCACAAGCTACTTAAATGTGAGTGCTTCTGATACTTGCAGATTTCTATCATCTAACCATCCTCACTTGATTCGTATTGGAATATCATTCTCCTATCACATGAATTGTCAAAGTTACCATATACAATCCTGAAGCATACTCCATATCCTCCTTCCCCTCCCCTAACTTTTTATTCTGCCATCTTCCCCCTTCCTTTCCAGTCCTAAAGGAGGATCTCAGCCAGACCAGCTGAGTTCCTCTAGAATTTTATACTATATACTACCTTGAGGTTCATTTTCTTGCAGGTATTTATGGGGAAAAAAGAAATACAATAGAATTTTATGAAAAACTACATGAATAAAGACTGGCAAACACCATTGGGAAAAAAAGTAAACAGCAAATGAAACTAATGCTGAGAACTTGAGATGTAAAGGGTACTTGGAAGTGAATCTATAGTTTGCAGAATAAGTTCAGAGTAGTGGTGAATGAAGTTATCCCTACTAGTTTAGGAGCCTGATAGTTTTAGGGTAATAAATGTACCATAACCTGGTGGAGTGTTGACCTAAGGCTTCTATACCACCTCCCCAATAGTAGTAGCAAGAAGAGGTCACGGCTTGGGTGGTGGGGTCTTGATGGATGCTGCTTTCTTGAGTTACCACTCCATATAAATGTTCTCAGTGTTAGGAGGGCTTTGTCTGTGCGCTGGTCAGTAACTAATTCTTCCTGGTAGCCTCTTCCCTTCCTGGTGATTCTGTACCAGGCATTGATGCAACTAGTTAGGATGTGCTCTGCTGTGCATCTGTAGAAGTTCGTCATAGTAAAGATTAGCCATATTTGTCACATGGACATTGAAAAAAGCAGAGAAATGCATCATTTTGCATCAGTGACCAGCACAGTTTGAGGATATGCTGGGGCAACCCACAAGTGTTGCCATACTTCTGATGCCAAATGGCATGCCACAACTTACTAACCCTAACTTATACATCTTTGGAATATGGGAAGAAACAGGAGTACCTGGAGGAAACCCACGTGGTCAAGAGGAAAATGTACAAACTTCTTACAGACAGCGGCAGGAAGTGAACCCTGATCTTCCCATCACTGGCATTGCAAAGTGCTATACCACCATGCAGCCTTTTTTTTTTGTGATGTTCTGAACCTGCACAAATTTCTAAGAAAGTAAAGGTGCTGTCATGCCTTCTTTGTAATGACACTGATATGTTGGTCCAAGGACGGATCCTCTAAATGTTAACACCAAGGAATTTACTTTTATTTTCTATTAACCTCTTACATTAGCAGCAACTTAATCATCAATTAATCTTTCAACACATGGGAGGAAATGGGAGCTCCTGGAGGAAACCCATATCACAGGGAGAATGTATGGTCTTAATACAGACATCGTCCTACATCATCGAAACTGGTCATTGGAACTATATGGAAAAAGCAGGCCCATTTGTTGTACCATTGTCCCACAAGCAATAACGCTCAATATATCTAGCGGATGATGTGCCAACCGTGCTATCAAACAGCATTCATCAATGTCTCACTAGCGTTTTACTGGGAATAATTCTGGGCTTGAATGAAATAGTTGAATTCTAGAAATGAGATGCAGATGACTGCCTTTGCCGTGAAGGCAGAACTTAACTAAATATGGCATCAAGAAGCTTTGGTAGATCTGATGCATTTGGGCATATTATTCCACATTTCCTCATGACAAATGAGGTCATTCTGCCCATCAAGTCAATGCTGGTTTTCAGAGTAATTTGTGTTAATTGCATTCTCCAACTTAGCCTTCTAACTAGGCTCAGTAACAACCCCCATTCTCCTGCCAAGTACCTACATAGGATAATTTACGATAGTCAGTTAATTTAATAAACAGCATGCCTGTGGAAGAAATCTGGAGTACCTGGGCTGAAGTTCACAGGGTGACCATGCAAATTCCTTATTGACTACACTGGTGGGTGGGGGTGTAGATTGACAGCAGTTCAGTGGAACACTGGAAGCTCTGCTGTGGAAGGTATCATTGGCACAACAGAAACCTTCCTGTGGGTAAAATGGGAAGATGCAATGGAATCTTTGCATGAAGAAAGATTGGAGGAAGTGCAGTCACTATATATCTTGGGTTTATACACCTGTAATAGATATTGGTTGCTAAGCCATGCTGTATGATAGAGAAATCATGAAATGGAAGGGGAAAGTCAAAGAAAGTGAGACTAGATTGAAAATTATCTGTAAAAGTGATGAAACTTTTGAGTCCTATATGAAAGCAAGTAGCAGCACCAATAGCTCAGAGTACTGGAAAAAATGTGAGGGGAAGGTATTATTTAAGATAAAAATGAGGGCTATTCCATGTATCCCACAAAGTGATAGGCATAACTTGGACCCATATGAGTTCCCATGGTCTCACTTTGATTTGGAGGGAGTAAATGGAGTTTATAGCAAATCTAAACACAAGAGCAACCAGGCAAAAGAAGGTAGTGGTGGTGAAGGATGTATTGGATTCTATTCAAGAAAGTATGCTGTCATGAGTGGGATTGTAGAGGGATCTGATATCCTATGATTGAACTTTTGCTTCACACAAAGGAGAAAAACTGGTTGTTGGGCATTAGTAATTTTAGCCTCCGAACATTGCTGGAGTACTTTCTTAGACCACTGTGCTTAATTTAACCATTTGCTACTCCAGTGACTTTTTTTTCCATCATAAAGTCGTTAGTGAACGATTTTGATTGATGGAGAGGCTTCGCCATTGACCAGGAACTTAGCTAGATCAGCTTCGTAATTACCTTGGCTCTAAGTATTGGGCAGTTTTAGCCTTGCTATCTTATACCTCTTAACCACTGTTCCCATCCCAAGCATACAGGACATAAATACGATGGACTATTAACCACTTGAACTGATAAGTGCAGCTCCAATAATGTTTGAGAAGTTCAATACCATACAAGACACAAGAAAGGTGCGGACAATAGATATGTGGAAGACCACCACCATTTTTCTGTTTGAGCCATATATGGCATTGTGGAAAAGTCTTGGGCACATACTTATATAGTGCCTAAGATTTTTGCACAGAACTGTAGTAATTTGATGTATTACATTGCTCTGCAAAAAAAAAACAAATTCCATGACACGTGAGTGATAAACCTGGGTGCTGTTGTGCACGGAGTATGAGAAGGGGGCAGGGAGAAGGGAAATGATGGTTGGGGAAAGGGGAGAGGAGAGAGAGTTGGAAGGACCAGAGAGACATTGTGTAATCAATTTGACAATTAGAGTACTATGCAAAAGTCTCGGGCACCCTAACTATGGTACTGTACTATTCTCATTGTTAACATCAGGAAGAACTTACAGAAGCCTGAAGGCACACACTGAGATTCAGGAACAACTTCTTCCCCTCTGCCATCCAATTTCTAAATAGATATTGAGCCCATGAACACTACCTCACTTTTTTATTTCTGTTTTTGCACTATTTTTAATTAAACTATTGATAAAACATTTACTGTAATTGATTTTATTTTTTCTATATTTATCATATTTTGCATTGTACTGCTGTTGCTAAGTTAACAAATTTCACAACATATGTTGATGATATTAAACCTGATTTTGATTGTGTTAAAGTCAATGAAATAAAAACGCCGTATACCTTTAGAACTTCTAGAAATCCTAGAACTTTCTATCCAACATCATTGCAGGAGTAGCTTCACTCTAAACACTATTATTGGTTTTTAAAAAAATGAACGGTTCCTTGTCCCTTTTGAGAGCAATTGTGGTTGGGAAGCTTCTTGAGTAAAGAAAAAACTGAGAGATAACTAACAGTATTCAATAAAATATATTCATGCTCATTACCTTGCAGATACAATATTTGCAGTTCAAGAAAATTGATGAGCCTGTTGACTTTCTGATTCAGTTTAGCAGAATGTTCCTACCAAAGTTTTGCAGAAAAATTCAATTTTAACATATCTACCTTGTCTATTTATAAAGTTGACTCACCGTGGTTTAAAATTGTAGTTGAGATGTTTACCACTGGGTTCTCCAAATTAGAGTATATGCTTTGACTTAATCATTGGCCATTTGATACCGCATTGCTTTTAATGGACATGTATTATGAGATTATTGTCACCTGTATATAATTCCACTGTACATATTTTAAAAGGTACAATGTTTTTGGCAGGACTACACATCTTAATTGAGTAATACCTCCACATTGTCAACAACGTGGTTGCTACTAGTAGTATTAAGTAGTACTAAGCTACTAAAAGTAGTGGATATGGTCCATTTCATCATGGGTAAAGTCCTCTCCACCTTTGAGCATATCTATATGGAGTGTTGTCGCATGAAAGCAGCATCCATCATCAGGGACCCCCACCACCCAGGTCATCCTCTCTTCTTGCTACTGCCATCAAGAAGAAGGCACAGAAGCCTCAAGACTCTCACTACCAGGTTCAGCAACAGTTGTTACCCCTCAACCATCAGGCTCTTGAACCAAAAAGGATAATATCACTTGCCCCATCACTTAAATGTTCCCACAAACTATGGACTCATTTTCAGGGATTCTTCATCACATTCTTGATATTTATTCCTTATTTATTTTTTATTATTTCTTGCTTTTTGTATTTGCATGGTGTGTTCACTTTTGCTCATCAATTGAATGCCAAGTTGATCCAGTCTTTCATTGATTCTATTATGATTATTCTAATATGGAATTACTGAGGATGCCGACAAGAAAATGAATCTCAGGGTTGTAAATGGTAACATATATGTACTTTGATAATTAATTTACATTGAACTTTGTTTATTTGGGATGGTGAATTCTGATGCACTTTGTGCAGTATTTAAACCTGTATACAAGTTGCTGTGCAGAAACAAGTTATACATTAATTGTTATTCAGTGTATTATCCACAACAACAAGGGAGTTATTTCTCTTGAACAAAATTTAATTGGTTTGTGGAACATATGACTCCATTTGATCCATTGCCTGCATTTTCTTTCAGTGAAATAAATATAAACATCCATCATTTCATGTCAGTACAAGTTATGGTGTCTTTATTGTCTTGGAGCTTAAAAACGGAAGTATATTGTTACAATTGTGCAAGTTATTAATTACCAACAAATCTTCCCCCTCTTACTTAAAAAATCTGAAAGATTTTCAGTTGGCGACTTCCTGGGACTGAGCAGCTAAAATAATTGGTTCTGTATAATAAGGGGTAAGTGTGATTTTATTGAAGTGTTTCAAATCTTAGGGGCATGGCAAGGTAAACATTGTGATATATCCCCTAATGGGAGATAGTTACAAGATCAGCAGGCTGTCTGTCTTTTCTAACTGTGTTGCATGGCAATGTCTTGCAGAGTGTGGTGAATCTATGGAACTTTCTAACAAGAAGGGTTGTGGAGGCTAGATCACTGATAATTAAACGGAAGTAGATTTATTTTTGAGGAATCAAGGAATTAAGATCTATAGGGAACTGGCACAGAAGAGGATTTGAGGCTTACGGCGTATCAGCCATAATTATTAATGAAAGGCTTGAGAGGCCAAGTAGACTGTTGCTAATTTCCTATTTTCTAAACAATAACTTTACCATTTTGTTTTCAACTGATTTAGTGCACCGTTTTTGCGAGAGGAAAGCGAAAAACAGAAAAATGCCTCCTAGTCCTTTGCAATGTTTCATTTGACTGTTTTCATCTCCTCAATTATTAGCCAGCTACGCTACTCCTGAAAGCTCAATCCACTCTCATTCCTTGAGCAACTAATTAAGTTCCAGGAGGCTACAGAAATTGGAAGATGCTATACTACAATATTTCCCTATCTGGTACATTCAATGAATTTAACCATAATCATATTGTTTCTAGTTTTGACTAATTGAATTTATTGGGCAACTGGTGTGTTTTTTTTCTTAAGTTGAGGTCTCTAATGAAAAGTGTCTTGCTCACAAATCAATATCATCACCTACTTCCACTTTAGTTATAATTTGTATTTATATTGAATCAAAACAATCGTAAAACTCTCAAAGCACAAATGGGAAAATCAACAAACAAAATTTCACACCAAGCTACCTAGTGAGATATTGGAACAAATGATCAAAAGCTTAGGCAGAGAAAAAAAGTTATAAAGGATATATTGAGGGACAATGCAGAGGATTTGAAAAGGAATTCAGAAGGTAGTGTTCATGTAGTTGTAAGCATATTTGCCAACAGTGGAGGGGGAAGGGTGAGTGATGCTACAGAATATTTGAAAACATGGATGAAAATTATGAAACGATGCTTTGGTTTAATCAGTATAGATTGTCAGATATTTCTTGAACTTGGATGTTAGAAACAATATATTTTCTGACCTCCAGTTTACAGAGGTAGAAGGTAGAAACCATCTTTTATTCTGTAAATTTGGATGAGTATTTCAGCAATAGATGATCTGAGGCAGTAGTAACTTAAAATGCATGTATTGAAATTATCATCTGTTGCTTTCTGTAATTTATTGAAATATCAAAATAGTGAATCTGCACTCTAGTTCCACCATCCTATTAACACATACATTTTCATTGTTATGGTTTATAAATTTACTATTTTATGCATTCATTGTAAATACTAACTATTGTACCATTGATATGCGTGACTTTAGCTTTCAAAGCTCAAAGCTCTAAACTCTGGAAATCCTTTCCTAAGCTTCAGTCTTGCCTTAACTTGCTCTTTTTAGGCATTTTCCTTATGCTTGTTTATCTTAATGATGCTTCTTTTGGCTCAGTATTAAATGTTTTTGTCTGATTACAGGCTTGCCAAGTTCCTTAAAATATTTTAATGCTGTGAAGGGTTTTGTAATGTACAATTTTGTTAGATTTGGGCTTTATTCTTTAAAATATTTCATTTGTGTGAAGTCATTGGATTACCTCACCCTGTTATGATAACAGAGGGCCTATAACCTAGCGATCAGTCAAATATCAAGAGCCTGGACTACTTTGTTCCGTAGGGACCCAAAACAAGACATAACCAGAATTTCTCCCTTAGCCACAACTGGCAATCTAGGTATGAATTGTGGTCAAAATACCCTTGGTTTTCTAAACAGATATTACAGTTCAAATTTTCACTCAAACCTTGTTTGTCTAACTGTAAATATATGTAATCCTATGAACCAATTCAATTAGGCTGTTTTGTTTCCTTTGAGTTTATAAACATGATTTATTTAAGATTAACTGTAGCTCACTTAAGCAACTGAAAAGGAGTCTGATTCAGAGTAAATTATTTTTTCAAAAACAAAGCACACAAACTTCTAAAATGCTTATTACTGCTCTTGCACCAACATGTTTAATTTGAGGAGTTGCCAAAAGATCACATTTAGCAGAAGCTTGTCATGTTAATTAATTTAATCGTGTGAAGAGAAATTTATGGATAGGCCCAATTCTAGCAAAATATTTCTTAAACCAGTGTTTAAAAGAATGCAGAAACATAGCTTTGACAAGATGCAACTTTAAATACCCCAATCTTTAGTGTTTTAAATTCAAGCTTGATTCATGGAGAATGTAATATTTGTTCTTTCATTCTTCATTGTTTATGTAATTCTCCTCAATATTTCCTAGTATCCTAATCACAATACTAGTTCTTAACCAGAATCAGAATTGGGTTTGATAGCACCAACATATGTCTTGAAATTTGTTTATAGCTACAGTCCAGTGAAATATATGACCAATAAATATAAAGAAAAAAATAATTACAGTAAGGATATATATAGTTAGGTTAAAATAAGTAGTGCAAAAAAAACAAAAATGAAAAAAAGTATTGTGTTCATGAGTTCAATGTCCATTTAGATGGCTGAGGGGAGCAAGCTGTTCCTGAATCGCTGGTGTGTGCCTTCAGGCTTCTATGCCCCCTTCCCATTGGAAACAATGAGGGTATGTCCTGGGTGGTAGGGGTCTGTAATGATTGACCTTCCGAAGGCACCACTGCTTGAAGATGTCTTGGATACTACAGAGGGTAGTACCCATGATGGAGCTGACTGGTTTTTACAAGTTGCAGTAACTTTGAACTTGCACAGTCGCCCCCCCCCCCCCCGTACTAGACGGTGATGCAGCCAGTCAGAATGCTTTCCAAGGTATATTTATAGAGGTTTTCAAGTGTTTTAGTTGACAAACCAAATCTCTTCAAACCCTTCATGAAACATAGCCACTGCCTTGCCTTCTTTATAGCTGCATCGACATGTTGAGACCAGATTAGGTCCTCAGAGATGTTAACACCCAAGAACTTGAAATTGCTCACTCTCTCCACTTCTGATCCCTCTGAAGATTGGTTTGTGTTCCCTCAAATTGCCCTTCCCAAGTCTTCAATCAGTTCTTTGGTCTTGCTGACATTTGAGTGCAAGGTTGTTGCTGCGACACCACTGAACTAACTGGTATATCTTGCTTCTGTATGCCTTTTCTTCACCATCTGAAATTCTGCCAACAATCAGCAAATTTATGGATGGCATTTAAGCTATGCCTAGCCATAGAGTCATGGGTGTAGAGAGAGTAGAGGAGTGGGCTAAGCACACGTCCCTTTTATGTGCCAGTGTTGCTTGTCAGTGAGGTAGAGATGTTATTTCCAATCCACACAGATTGTGGTCTTTCGGTTAGGAAGTCGAGGATCCAGTTGCAGAGGGAGGTACAGAGGCCTAGGATCTGTAGCTTTTCAATCAGGACTGTGGAAATGACAATGTTAAATGCTGAACTATAGTCAATAAACAGCATCCTGACATAGGTATTTGCATTGTCCGGGTGAACCAAGGCCGCACAGAGAGCCATTGAGATCGCGTCTGCTGTAGCCCTATTATGATGGGCAAATTGAAGTGGGTCCAGGTCCTTCCTGAGACAGGTGTTGATTCTAGTCATGACCAACCTCTCAAAGCATTTCATCCGTAGATGTGGGTACAACTGGATGACAGCCATTAAGGCAGCTCACGCTGCTATTCTTCGGCATTGGTATAATTGTTGACCTTTTGAAGCAGCTAGGGACTTCTAACCACAGCAGTCAGAGATTGAATATATCTTTGAATACAGGTGTCCCCCGCTTTTAGAAC
Organism: Mobula hypostoma; assembly: GCF_963921235.1. Lineage (NCBI taxonomy): Eukaryota > Metazoa > Chordata > Chondrichthyes > Myliobatiformes > Myliobatidae > Mobula > Mobula hypostoma. The sequence continues at coordinate 61,410,843 of NC_086103.1, read as the reverse complement.
ATTCGCTTTCCGAAACCTCACTGTTACGAAAGACCTACATTAGTACCCTGTTTTCACTTTCAGAAGGTGTTTTCACTGTTACGAAGAAAGGCAGCGTGCGAAAAAATCAGCATGCGATAAAAGGCAGCGCGCGCCCCGAGCAGCCGCTTTGCCCCGGATTCGGAACGGCATTGCTTAAACATGTTGCATTGAGCAGCCGTTAGCAAGATGAGTTCTAAGGTGTCAGAAAAGCCTGAAAAAAATAGGGTGTTACACTTAGCGTAAAACTAGACATAATTAAGCCTTTCAATCGTGGTGAACGAAGTAAGGACAAAGTGAGTTTGGCTTGTGGAAGTTGACGAAGATGATGTTGAAGAGGTTTTGGCATCCCATGACCAAGAACTGATAGATGAAGAGCTGATGCAATTGGAAGAGGAAAGGATAACAATCGAAACCGAATGCAGAAAGTGAAGCAACTGCATGAGATTTTCGCTGCAATGATAAAGTACGACATTAATTTTGAAGGGTACGTAGGTTTAGGGGATATTTGCAGGATGGTTTGAGTGCTTACAAACAACCGTATGATAGAAAAATGCGCGAGGCTCAGCAGTCAAGCAAGCCTTCCACATCAGCCACAAGCAGACGACGAACCTCGACCTTCGACATCAAGGCGGGCAGTCATAGGAGAAGATGAGCTGCCTGTCCTGATCGACGGTGAGATGACACCCCCGTGTCTCGCCACCCCAACACCCGGGCCCTGGACAGATACTGTACTGATTCTCGAAGAACGCAGCAGTAACCAGGAGGCACACAGCACATCATTAAGAAAAAAGCCGAAATAAACATGCTAATTAATTAGGTGCCGCCTAGCACGTAATTGTTGGCCCAGATCAATCGCCTCTGATCTGCGCCGACATTTACATGCCGGGCAGCACCTAATTAATTAGCATGTTTATTTCGGCTTTTTTCTTAACGATGTGCTGTGTGCCTCCCGGCTACCGCTGTGTTCTTTGCGGCAATGTATCGGGTCGGCGGCCACCCAGCCTAAGACAATTCAGTCGAACACACCATCGTCAGTGTGCTCGGGGCTGTTTTCCCAATTCCGGTAAGTGATACTACACTGTACATACATTATTTCTACTTTATATAGGCTATGTATTTTTACGTGTTATTTGGTAGATTTGGCAGCTTCATAGTTTAAAGGTTACTGGAGAGCGCGTTTATGCCAACAGCGCTTGCGTGAGATTTTCTGCTGAGAGCGCTTGCGTTAGATTTTCACTACGGAGATCTGTGCAGGCAATCGTTGTAGAGAAATATGTCTACTTTATATAGGCTGTGTATTTATCATATCATTCCTGCTTTTACTATATATTACTGTTATTTTAGGTTTTATGTGTTATTTAGCATGATTTGGTAGGTTATTTTTGGGTCTGTGAACGCTCACAAAATTTTCCCATATAAATAAATGGTAATTGCTTCTTCGCTTTACGACATTTCGGCTTACGAACCATTTCATAGGAATGCTCTACCTTCAGATGGCGGGGGAAACCTGTACTCCTGCCAGTTGGTTGGGTCAGGTTTTCAGAGTCTTACCAGACACTTCATCAGGCCTAGCCACACAGTCATGGGTGTCGAGAGAAGAGAGCAGTGGGCTAAGCACACATCCCTGCATTTATATTCTGTAATAACTGGCTGTTTCTATTCTTAAAAACAATGTTATGGTGGCTCGCATCTGACAGCAGCCAACATGGTTTATTGTGTAAACAAACGGCTAAGCTCATGACACTGCATCATGTTGTCCACAAGGAGATAGCTCCAGGTGCCAGATTAGCATGTTTACCAATCCTATGAAAGCTGACAGTTTTGGGGGAAATTTAATAAAAATTTTCTGCTGGTTTATGGAAAATAAGGGAAATTAGCAATTGTTATATGTTCCTCAACAGTATTACTTCAGTACTATTGAGCCACTGATTGCAGGACAACATGAAAGCTTGTATTAAAAGCCTGTAACTGTGATTTTGCAATGAAGAATTGAAGATTTTTTTCCATCAAATGTCTGTTTAGAATTTGTCTTCTAATTGTTTTAAGAGGATTTCTGCTCGCATAATGTATGCAATCATTATTTGAACTTGGAAGCCACAGTATTGAACCAATTGTTGACCTCCCATCAAAACATAGAAATGATAGCTCAGAATGCTGGGAACACACATTAAATTTAATCTTTATTTAACAATTCGAAGCAATTCACTTTAAGTTTAGACCTTCCTGTCCTCTATTGTACCCAAAACATAAATGGTTAAATCATAGTGTTCAAATAGGGTTCAATTCCTTCTGCAAAAAGAAAATCCATATATCTATAAAGAATAAAGTTGCCAGAAGTGCTAATTAGACCAGAAATTCTAAGTTGAGTAGGCAAATCAAATTAGCAGCAATAGTGTGAAGGCTGAATTCATGGAGTCTAGATTTTAAAAAAAGTATTTCTATTTAATTCAAAGTAAATTTATATATAAGTACAATAAACGAGGACTGAGTGTCCTCATAATCTAATCTAATCTATATATGTCACCATATACAATCCTGCGATTCATTTTCTTGCGAGCACACTGAATAAATCCATAATAGAATAACCAGCTGGGGGTTCAATCAGTGTGCAAAAGACAACAAACTGCAAGTATAAAAAGAAAAATAATAAATAAGCAATAAATATTGACAGCATCAGATGAAGTCTTTGAAAGTGAGTCCATTGGTTGTGGAAACAGTTCAGTGATGGATAAGGTGAGTTGAATGAAGTTGTCCCCTTTGGTTCAGGAACCTGATGGTTGAAGGGTAATAACTGTTGCTGAACCTGGTGGTGTGTCCTGAGGCTCCTTTAGCTTCTTCCTGATGGCAGCAACGGGAGAGACCATGACTTGGCTGGTGGGGTCCCTGATGATGGATGTTGTTTTCTGGTGACAACGTTCCATGTAGATATGCTCAATGGTACCCGTGATGGGCTGGGCCATGTTTGCTACTTTTTGTAGGAATTTTTGTTGAAGGGATTTTTTTTTTGTTTCATACTAGCCTATGATGCAATATACTCTTCACCGCACTTCTATAAAATTTGTTAAAGTTATAGATGTCATGCTGAATCTTCGCAAGCTCTTAAGGAAGTAGAGGTGCTGCTGTGCTTTCTTCATAATTTGAATTTGCAGGTCTAGAATAGCTCCTCTAAAATGATAACACCGAGGTAAAATCGCTGACCCTCTCCACCTCTGATCCTCGAGCATTAACTCATGGACCTCTGGTTTCCTCCTCCTGAAGTCAATGATCAACTCCTTGGTCTTGCTGACATTAAGTGGTTGTTGTTGAGTCACCACTCAGCCAGAATTTCAATCTTCCTCCAGGCTGATTCAGTCTGCGACAGTGGTGTTGTCAGCAAATTTGAATATGGCCTTGGTGCTGTGCTTAGCCACACAGTCATAAGAGTAAAGCAAGTAGAGCAGGGGTCTAGGCACACAGTCTTATGGTACATCTGTGCTGATGGAGATTGTGGAGGAGGTGTTGCCAATCCGAACTGACTGGGGTCTGCAAGTGAGGAAAGTGAGAGGTTAAAGATCTCAGTAAACACTCCATCCTGTTGATCTGAGAGAGTCATTTAAATTGGGGAATAAAGAAATGTCAGAGAAGTTAAATATGTGTCTTTCTTCACAGGTGACACAAAATACCTGTTAATAGGGGATAACTAAGGTCTGGAATAAATGAGGAGCTTACAAGAATTAGTGTTGGTAGAGTATGAGTGTTGGAGAAATTAATGGGATTGAAAGCCGATAAATCCATAAGACCGCTGACCTGCATCTTAGGAATTTAAGAGGTGATTATGGAAATGGAAATTGCATTGATAGTTATTTTCCACTGTTATTTTTTTGCAAGTTGAAAAATGGCATTTATAATTGAACAATTTAAGCAGGTGAAAGAGCGAAAACAGAAAGCCAATGTTGTTCGTCCATCGTTGACGTCGATGAGGACCTCGACACCATTATGATGGTGTCAAGACTAGCGCGTGATTTGGATTTAAGTGAGGGAGAGTTGCGCAACGTCAGCCTCACTCTCTCTTCCCAATTCCCATCTGGATCCAGTGGCAAGACAGAGTCTAGATGGCTGGAGATGGGACTAGGTGCAGTGGATGACCAGGATGTCTTCTGTGTCTTGTCCTGCTCTACACGTTCCACAAAGCTTGCAGAGACCGCCTTCTTGACCGTTGGACTTTCCATTGGTCTCGTCCGCTCAATCTGCCGGAGTCTGTCTTCACATGCTGGGACAGACAACTCCCTATCTCACCGAGGGTTTGAGACCCGTCGGCTACCCTCACCTGGTTTAGCCGGCTTGTCGAAGCCGTTGCCCGGGGTGTGGCCACTGTCGCATGCAAACAGCTACAGGGAGCCACAGGTGAGAGCTGAGTGCTAGGTGGGGACCAAAGGTGGACTAACCACCCTGAAAAGGACGCGACAGGTTCCCCCACCAGAGGTGCTACCCCTCCCTGACACCCCAATAACTACATCAGGAATGGATGAAAAGGCTAGAATTTAGGAACTGATAACAGTACTTGAAAAATAATTATAGTCTTGAGTAGAATCAGTGTGGGTTGACAAAAAGGGAAGTCATATTTGTCTAATCTTTTAACTATTTGTCAGTTTTTGAGTAGGTAATGGAACCGGTGTATATTTGGACCTTAAATAGACAGCAATTTTATGAAACAAAATCAGAGCTAACAGGTACAGGAATAAAATGGACATTGGAAGGCTATGAATAGAGGGGTATGAGTTGATGGACTTCGGACTTAAAGATTTTCAGTGATTTGGCTGAGAAGATCAAGTTTCAGGGAGTAAAATGTGTCAAGTGAATGGATGAGGAAGTTGTAGATTGAATAAAGTCTAATGTCATCCAGCAAGAAAATAGAATATTCTTAAATGAGAAATCCAAAGATGTTGGTGTTCATAGGAGGTTTAACATCCTTGTACATAGATCACTGAAAATTAACATGAAGGTGTTTTGGAGGCAAACTATATTAACTTCTATTGCAATAGGATTTGAGAAGAAAGACAGAAGTTGATTGACAGAAATTGTTCTGTTGATTGATTCCTAGTGACACATCTGGAATATTATGCATATGAAGGGAAAAAAGAATGCAGCAAAGGTTCACCTGGCTGATTGATCAACAGATCTTTATATATTTGCAAAAGTCAATTGATTGGGGGTCAAGTGTAAGAAAGTGGTGTTGGAGTGTAAGATCAGCTGAATAATGTTATTTTTATCAGTATGATTAATTGAAAAATGGGTTATTCTTCAAGTTCATGAGATTTGTTGGAACAGCTTAAATTGGGATTGAGAGACCAGAGTGCAAGAGGTGGAGAAATGCGGTAACGGGTGACTTGAAGTTCTGGGTGTCTTACACAGGTGCTGTCCGAGTGTTTCCAACATTTCTTGTTTTTATTTTAAAATCTTCAACATTCAGTTTCTTTCTAATTTTCATGTTCTGGAAAATAATCATCCAATCAGTATCTGTCTTTCCCAGAGCAAAGGTAAACAGTAAGATAACATGCTAAATTGGAAGAAGTGCAGAGAAGTTGCTGATTCATGTAGAAATTGTTCTTCTTTGGGGTGGGGGGGTGTAGTGAGAAAAGAGGAGACGAAAGTAGTAAATCTTTTGCAGTTGGCTGGGAGGTTAATGTGGGAATTAAAATGGATATTGTTAGACTTGGAAGAGAGACTTTGAGTATCCTAGAGGGAATTATCCTTTCAGTAGGTGAGGAAAGATGAATGCAATGGTGTCAGCATGTTACGGGGCAGATTGCTGAGGCTGAATGAATTGAAAGTAAATAGAAAAGGAAGAATGGAGAAAATAAAATGGATGGGGGCAAGGTTCTGATTAAGTAAAGTTGTTAATGGCAGACAATCACGTAGAAGGTGATGTCATCAGGAAAAAAACATGCGGCACAGATGGAAACAACTAAGAATAGAGTAGAATTAGAGGAAGTGTAGACAAGGTAGCTGTGGGAATCAGTAGCATTCAAGTCTCATAAGCATATGGACAGCCATTCCATTTCTCTTTAGAACACCATCTCAAGGAAGTAATTGGAGTAGAGATACAAGATTCATTTATTATCAAAGAATGTGGAAATTATACAACCTTGAGATTTGCTTGCTCACAGGTAGCCACAAAGCAAGAAACCTGAAAGAACCCATTTAAAGAAGAAAAAGAATAAAAATAAAAACAAAAGACCAGTACTCCATATGCAAGAGAAAGAACAAAGATACAAATCATGCAAACAATTGGAGATTACATATTCATTGTGAGAACAGACAGGAGGAGGGTAGTGGTGAAGGGATATTGTTGCTTCTTTGTTCAAAAAAAGCAACTGGCTCTTGTACATGAATAGTGAGGATACAAAGCTTCAAATACCCAAATAGTTTAGTCGTGGTACTCTACAGGCTGTGAACTAATACAGGTTTACCCGGCCATCTGAAGGTAGAGCGTTCCTGTGAAACGGTTTGTAAGCCGGAATGTCGTAATGCAAAGAAGCAATTACCGTTTATTTATATGGCAAAAATTTGTGAGCGTTCACAGACCCAAAATTAACCTACCAAATCATGTCAAATAACACATAAAACCTAAAATAACAGTAACATATAGTAAAAGCAGGAATGATATGATAAATACACTGCCTATATAAGTTAGAAATACTTCTCTATAACGATTGCCTGTACTGTTCTCCGTAGCTAAAATCTCACGCAAGTGCTCTCGGCAGAAACACGGCGCAAGCGCTTTCCAGTAACCTCTAAGCTATGAAGTTGCCAAATCATACCAAATAACACGTAAAAATACACAGCCGATATAAAGTAGAAATAATGTATGTACAGTGTAATATCACTTGCGGTAATCGGGAAGACAGCGCCGAGCACACTGATGGTGTGTTAGGTTGAGTCATCGGAGATTGTGGTAGTGCGGTGATCCCCACCCTCCGGGCAGCGAACTGATACCGATCCGCGAAGAATGCGGTGGTCCAGCGGTGGCCGGGACGCACCCAGCACATCTTTAAGAAAAAAGCCGAAATAAACAAGGTAATTAATTAGGTGCCGCCTGGCACATAAATGTTGGCCCAGATCAGAGGCAACGCAGTCAGCAATCACCTCTGATCTGGGCCGATATTTACGTGCCGGGCGGCAGCTAATTTATTAGCTGGTTTATTTTGGCTTTTCTCTTAAAGATGTGCTGGCTGCCTCCCAGCTACCGCTGCATTCTCCGTGAATCGGTATCTGTCCACAGCCCGGGGGTTGGGACCACTGGGGTGGTGGGACACGGGGGTGTCATCTCATCGTCGATCAGGGCAGGCTGGTCATCTTCTATGTCTGCCTGCCTGATTGTCGAAGGTCGAGGTTCATCGTCTGCTGTGGCTGATGTGGAAGGCTTGAAAAAAGACAGTATGCTTGACTGCTTAGCCTCACGCATTTTTCTATCATACAGTTCTTCGTAAGCACTCAAACCATCTTGCAAATATGCCCTAAATCGACCTACCCTTTCAAAATTAAAGTCATACTTTATCATTGCAGCGAAAATCTCACACAGTTGCTTCACGTGCAGTTCCTGGACGACTTTACTTTCACTACTGCATTTGGTTTTGATTGTTATCCTTTCCTCTTCCAATTGCATCAGCTCTTCATCTGTCAGTTCTTGATCATGGGATACCAAAACCTCTTCAACATCATCTTCGTCAGCTTCCACAAGCCAAACTCACTTTACTTCGTTCACCACGATGGAAACGCTTAATTATGTCTAGTTTTACGCTAAGTGCAACACTTTTTCGAGTTTTTAGGGTTTTCCGATACCTTAGAACTCATCTCACAAATGGCTGCTCACAGGCACGTGTTTAAGCAATGCCGGCGAGAATGGAGTTCCGAATTTGGGAAGTGTGGCTGCTCGGGGTGCGCAGCGTGCTGCCTTTTTTCGTAACAGTGAAAACGCCTTCTGTTAGCGAAAACAGGTAACTAATGTAGGTCTTTCGTATCAGTGAGGTTTCATAAAGCGAACGTTCGAAAAGCAGGGGACACCTGTACATGGATTTATTTCTCTCTGAAGTGGAAGCAGATGCAAACATTTTTGGGATCTTAGTCGCATAACACAACTAATGTTTATTGAACTAAACCCATTTGCAGAAAACGTAAAACAGAGAAGAATGTCCAAAGTTCTGTGGATTTATGTAGTTCGATTATGAGCAAGAAGGAGAATAACGAAAGAAATGCATTCTATGCAAGAAAAGCATCCAGTCTGCCGACCTTGCTTAAGTATCTTTGTGAACAGGTTCAAGAAGACGGCACATTTGCAAAACTGAATTTGGAAGCTGTGACAAAACCATCTCGAGAAGGGGAAAAAAGAAGACTTAATTGAATCAACAGGAAACAATCACCTGATGTTTTGTGGTGAGATCATGGTCCAGAGGGAGTTGTGAAGTCAACCAGTAGAGGTAGCCACTTCAAACATTAACAGCACCTCCCTTCACTTTTTTTTAAATAATGTTGGATTTAGGCAATTTTAGAGGAGGAGAGAAAGAAGTTAGAGTGAATGGAGTGGGAAAGGTATAGCACCAGGACTTGGCAATTAAAAGACCTGGAGTGGTTCAGAGGCCAGAGAAAGAACAGAGGAAACCTGTAATTGTGATGGAGAGTGCTTCACTGTGAGGTGAAGACTGGGCGAAGAAGTAAGCTTGGAGGCGAAGGTATAAGATGATCCCAATTCTTTGGGGATATGCCGGGATGAAAACTAGTTTTGTTTATTCCTGCAAACAGGTTCAAGTTTACTAAACTTTGTAGTATATAACTCATTGAGATTGCATAAAATATTGGCCACTTGTCCCAATTCGCACAAGGAACACTTCATATTTATTGATAGCAAAAGACACTACAGGGTACCATGTGTGACATTTGAAGCTTCATATCCGTAACAATCGTTGGAGATCAGTATTTGCAAAATTATTTGAACTCCACTGAATATGAAATAATAAGTGAAATAATTTGAGGAAGTCCGTGCAATGAAAGTATTTCCGAACTATTTTGTTCTGGTTAAGTAGTCAAAATGTTAACTATTTTAACACTTAGACAAAATAGCAGCTCTGGTTTCAATGCACTATATCATATTTTAGTATCTGGAAAATTTAACTATGTGCAGTTGAAAGTAAAGTCTTATTTGAAATATCTAAGTACAGATCGGAATTCATGCACTGTTTCCTCATTGCAGTGAGTAATCGGAAGACTATTTCATCATTTGTAAAGGAATTTCACCTAGGGATGTGATGTAGTTACTCACCTCAGCCTTAGATAAAGCAGGGAGGCTGTTGCAAACTGTGGCCGATCATAATATTTGAGGAAGAGGAAGATAAGGATCCTAACTTCATTAAAGTTAGAATTTCAAGTGTTAAGCAAATTATCTGAAAATTGGTGGAGTATGCTGAGGGTATGAAAGACTGAAAGTGTCTTAAAATAACCAAAGGGATGACAGAAGAAAATATTGATGAGTGACTGTATGTTCGTGATGAAGAGCCAGCTGCTCATCAGTTCTCTACAGAGATTGTGGAGATGGGTCAACAAGACAAGACATAAAAAGATCTTTAAAAAATGCAGACAAGGATGTCAAAGAAAGAATTTCTATTGGTAGATGTATCCAACTGATGAGAAATTCAATTGCAAGACTGGAAGGGAGTTTATTATTAAAAAAGCAATTATGTCTGTCCATTTTTTTAAAAAAAACTAAAGTACTGTACATGAAGCAAACCACTTTGAAACAGTGGTTCTAGAATATAGTTGAGAAGACTAGTGAAGAGCAATATAGTATAGATAATTCACAACCTCTGTCCCTGATGTTCAGATACCTGCTGACCTTATTGATATTGAGTTACCATTAACCACTAGAACATAATGCTGCCATACATTCATTTCCATTAACAATAAATTTATTTTCTGATTTTCTTTAAGCTTATGTATGTTTCATAAACATTAAATATAAATGAAATTACAATACAACCTTCCAATTATAGCTTCATATTAGAAACAAGGACTTTCTAATGACATAGTTTTATTTTCTGTTTTATTCTTTATTATACTTTTTATAGCATTGCAATAAATAGGCAGGGTGAACAGGCAAACCATAGAGTTAGGCGTATGTTTAATTAACGGGTTATTGAAGCATTTTCTGGGAACCGGCGTCGGTCAAATCCCAAAGATGCTGTACTAGAGTTCCAAATTGTATTAACAGTTTAAAGAAGAAAAACAATTTGGGTATTTTGAAAATATCTAAATTTTGTATCACATAGTTGTGCTTGTTTAGATTATAGACACATGCTGACCTTTGTAGCCTGTTAGAAAGGCAATTTATATGCAGTAACTAGAGAAAACCTGTTAAACACTTGAGCAATTCAAGTACAAGTTATATCTCTAGTCACAGCTGGAGAAATCCTCTTAAATGGACCTGAGCATATTTCAGTACCTTCATGGTGTGATGGGGTTAAATTTAATGTTCTGGTAAATTGGGGAAAGAAATTTTGAAAAGCAATATTGCTGAACAATTTCTGAGCATTTTGCTTCTCCTTACTCAAGTGTTCATCTTTATCTTTACAAGACGTCTTGAGTAGCAACAGGATAGAAGCTATATGCAAGACCATAAGATATAGGCGCAGAATTAGGCCATTTGGCCCATTGAGTGTTCAGGCATTTCATCGTGTCTGATCTATTTCCCTGTCAGCTCCAATCTCCTGCCTTCTCTCCCTGTCTCCTCATGCCCTGACTAATCAAGAATCTATTGACCTCTGCCTTAAATATACCCAATGACTGGGCCTCCACGGCCTCTTATGGCAACAAATTCACAGATTCGCCACTTTCTGATCTCCATTCTAAAAGGGTGTCCCTCTATTCTGAGGTTGTATCCTCTAGTCCTAGACTCCCACACCACAGGAAACATCCTCTGTGCATCCACTCTGTCAAGGGCTTTCAGTGGGTTTCAGTAAGCCCTCATTCCTCAGTCTCGTTATGAAGGATTGAGGACTTGCATGTGGCATTGATTTACTTTGGCTCATGACAGATGGATAATCACAAATAGAAGTAAAAAGTGTGTAGATGACAAGCATGGTTTTAGTTATTTCAAGTCTATTAATATTGGGGACAGTAGCACTACTTAGCAACCAATTTTTGACACAGCAGGAAATTTAAATAATTTAAATAGCTAATATTAAATGTGAAAAAATTGTGAAGCAAATGAAAATGACAGGGATTTATTAGAAGATCAACTGTCAGGTGTAGGAATGTTGTGTACATTTAAGATTTTCTCAGGATTAAAACAACTTTTGCTGAATTGCTGTTTCATAACAATTCGCTTAATTTATTAAATACTGCAAATCTGAAATAATATGAAAATAATAGAAACATTGCTGAGATACAAATCTTAAATGAGTCAATTCTTTAAAACTGAATGGGTTTGTTTGTGCTGTTATCCTTATTTTAGTTGGATGTTATCAAACCTGTGTGTTTTCATAAATGTAATGGATATCAGATACAACAGAAATACTGTTATCTGCAACATATTTCAGAACTAATTATATTTATCTCTCTTCCTTGAGTGTAATCTGAGTTTGTTATAGTACCCATTTGTGGTAATGCATTACATGCTCTAACAAGTTTTTGGTATGAAAAATGTTTTCATTTTTTAGTATAATTGTAAGTTTTATCCCTATAATGTTGTCTTAGCCAATTGAAAGAACCTTTAGTATTTAACCTCTGAAGTTCTCGCAAGGTTAATTTTTTTTATTCAATTCCTTGCAGATAGTTTAACTTCTGAAGTGAACACGAGAGGTCTTTTTTTTGTTCAAATTTGCAGCTGAGCTGTGTATGTAATGGAGGAGATGTGTGCTATTCTTTGTTACTTTGAACCATCTTGATTTAGTTATCCAAGCCTGTACATTCCTTCTATCCTCACCAGAAAATACTTTAAGTTGGCTCAATAGTGACTTGAGCCTTCCCTAAATATTGCTTGGAGGCAATATAATTTTATGAATTTCAACATTAATTTGTACTTGAAAGTAGGTATTTTTATCAGCATTGAAGAGCTGGAGTTGGATGAACTAAGGATCGTCCGGGAGGCAGAGCATTTGATAGGTTAGACTTTTCAGTAGGTGGTTAAAGCCAAGTGCAGAATTCGGGGAGTAATTGGGTGAACACCAAGAGAGGTAAAGGAAGAAAGTTGTCAGTGCAGGGTTCCCATGTGACCATTCCCCTCATTAACAGGATACTGCTGAGGGAGATAACCAATCAGCAGCACTCTGAGCCTTGGAAGGGTAGGGTGAAGTCAGGTGGAGCAATAGTTATAAGGAACTTGATAGTTAGGAGGACAGATAGGAGATTCTGTGGGAACAAAAGAAGCTCCAGAATAGTGTGTTGCCTCCCAGGTGCTAGGGTCCGGGATGTGTTTGAGTGGTTATTCTTGAAGGGGAGGGTGAGCAGCCAGAGGTCATAGTACATCTTGGTGCCAATGACATAGTCAGGAGAGGAGTAGAGGTCCTGAACAGTAAGTTTAGGGAGTTAGGAAGGAGGCTGAAGAGCAGAACCTCCAAGGTGGTCATCTCCAAGTTACTCCCAACGCCATGAGCGAGGGAAGGTCAGAAAAAGAAGATAACACAGGCAACTGAGTGGCTGTGGAGATGGTGCAAGGGGCATGGTTTCAAGTTCTTGAATCATTGGAACATTTTTTGGGGAAGGGGTGACCTATACAAGTGGGGAGGGTTGCATCTAAACTGGAGGGGAACCAATGTCCTGGGACGGAGGTTTGCCAATGTTCTTGGGTAGAGTTGAAACTTGATTTGCGGGGAGGGGCAAGAACCGAAGTGAAGAGGCATATGATGGGGCGGTTGATGCACAAGTAGAGACAGCTTGTTGGGAGTTTGTGAGGAAGGATAAGCAGATGATAGAGCAAAGATGCACTCAGCTAGATAGTTTGAGATGTGTCTGTTTTAATGCAAGGAGTATCTAGAACAAAGAGTTGGATGTCTCAGGAAAAAAGAGAGACCAAAAAAAAGGAAATAAGTAAATAAGGGATGGGGTAAGAATGGGAGGAGGGGCATTAACGGAAGTTAGAGAAGTCAATGTTCATGCCATCAGGTTGGAGGCTACCCAGACGGAATATAAGGTGTTGTTCCTCCAACCTGAGTGTGGCTTCATCTTGACAGTAGAGGAGGCCGTGGATAGACATATCAGAATGGGAATGGGACGTGGAATTAAAATGTGTGGCCACTGGGAGATCCTGCTTTCTCTGGCGGACAGAGCATAGGTGTTCAGCGAAACGGTCTCCCAGTCTGCATCTGATCTCACCAATATATAGAAGGCCAGACCGGGAGCACCGGACGCAGTATATCACACCAGCCGACTCACAGATGAAGTGTTGCCTCACCTGGAAGGACTGTCTGGGGCCCTGAATGGTGGTGAGGGAGGAAGTGTAAGGGCAGGTGTAGCACTTGTTCCACTTACAAATATATGTGCCAGGGGGGAGATCAGTGGGAAGGGATTTCTCTGTGCTGTAGATTTCTATGTTCTCACTTGTTTGCTTTTGTGTGTTTCTGCAAGAAATTACTAACCTATTTGAGTGGTTAAAGGAGAAAAGTTTAGTTTCTCATTAATTCCTTACTGCAAGCTATACTCTGGTGATTTGATAGCAGGAATCCATTGTTCAGAATATTGAGATTTGTTTTTGGTGTTTATCACTTTAAACTCGTGTTCTGTGAATTCCTGGAAGACTTGTCAAAGATGACCATAGCTTACATGTTTACTGCTTCTCAGAAAATTGGTTTATATTACAAATTAAAGATCAGTGTTATTACCAAATTATGGCTGTTCAGTATTCGAATTTGCTGCAGACTAAGAGTTGGGATAAGGGATTAACCCTCTCTTTTTGCTGAAATGGACCCTGTAGGTTAATTACGTCCACATTTTTTTTTAATCCCCTTCCTCCACACCCCATGCCTCTGCCTGCTTATGTGCAGTGACTGTTCTTAATATTGATATACAGTTGCACAATTCAACTATTCAGCAGTAAAAAACCACCTGTTCAGCTTTTGCTTTTGAAAGACAATGAAACACACACTTGCAGTTTTCTGTATGTCTGAATACCTTTGCTGTAAGAACAGTAATATCTACTCAGTATCAAGAAGGCCACGGGTCCTTTGAAAGCATCGAGGAATTATTTACTGGTTGACTCGGGCTTATTACTGGCAACACAACTGATTTTCATTGCCTCACCCAAGGGAGATGGCCATGGTGAATATGATCTTTGCGTGATTTATGACTTGCTGTCTCTGTAGTAGTGAAAGGCAGGTTTTCCAGTGGAAACAACTCAGTTCATGCATATAAATAGCAGTCAAGTTTTAGAGAAATGTATTTTTAGCAGATCTAGGAAACCTTTTAATAATGGTGTCATTATCCCATATGCTATAGAATGACATTACATGGTTGTTGACTAACATTTTTGGAGTAGTTTGGGACGTGCATCTTAAAAGACAGATTGGTGTGATTGAAGTAAAACTACCCATCTTAAAACTTGCTGCAAATTCTTGTTAAAATGTATGAGCTCTGTCACTGCACAATTGGAAATTATTGCCCTAAGCTACGTTTTGTGATTCCACTACCTCTAAGTTTTCTCCCACAGATGTAACAATAGGAATTAAAGAAAAACTCTCTTCCATAGAGATTTACTGCCCTGCATAAAGATAACTTTCTCCTCATGGACCATTACCTCCTCGTGGTCAGGGGGCTTGTGTATCTCAGTGATACTATGAGCTACACCATGTAGAGCTACTCAAGATGGACAGGTCAGACTTAAATATGGTCCACTGGAGAAGGAAATGGCAACCCACTCCAGTAATTTGCTAAGAAAACCTTATGGATAAAAGTAACCAGAAATATATGAGACTGACACTGAAAGATGAGCTGCACAGGACTGAAGGTGCCCAACATGCTAATGTGGAAGAATGGAGGACAAGTATGAGCTAATGACGTGGTTGGATTAAAGCCAAAGGACATCCAACTGCTGATGTGCTTGGAAATGCAAAGAAAGTCCGATGTTGTAAAGGTCAATATACCATTGGAACTTGGAATGTAAGATCCATGTATCAAGGTAAACTAGATGTCAAAAATAAGGTGGCAAGACTAAACATTGACATATTGGGAAATAGCGAACTAAAGTGGACTGAAAAAGGTCACTTAATATCAGACAACTACCAAATCTACTGTGAAAAGAAAACCTGCAGAAAGAATGGAGTGGCTTTAATTGTCAAAAAAAAAGTATCGAATCAGTGACTGGATACAATCCCAAAAATTACGAATGTTCACAATATGAATTCAAGGCAAGCCTTTCAACATTACATTGATCCAAGTTTGTGCTGCAACCACAGATGCCAAGAAGGATGAAATTAAAAACGCAAACACAAGGAAATCTGCAGATGCTGGAATTTCAAGCAACACACACAAAAAATGCTGATGAATGGAGCAGGCCAGGCAGCATCTATAGGAAGAGGTACAGTCGACGTTTCAGGCCGAGACCCTTCGTCAAGACTAATTGTTTGTGTTGTAGGATGAAATTGCCCAGTTTTATGAAGAACTGCAGCACCACCTGGATATGACACCAAAAAAGAATGTTGCATTTATAATTGGAGACTGGAAATCACAGAACACCTGGAATTTCCTTCATCCAACAGCAGCCTAAGAGCTGGCTCTGTACATGGACATCAACAGATGGTCAACGCCTAAACCAGATTAACTCTATACTTTGCAATCAGAGATGGAAGAACTCTATACGGTTAGCTAAAACAAGACCAGGAGCAGATTGTAGCTCAGACCATGAGCTGCTTGTTGCACTATTCAGAATGAAACTGAAGAGCATCAGGAAAACCAATGTACCAGCAAAGTTTGATGTTGATAGCATTGCTCAGGAAAATGCCATGGTGGTGAAGAACAGATTCAATGGATTAAACCTGGTAGAGAAAAAGCCAAAGAATTATGGATAGAAGTAAGGAGCGTTATACAAAAGGTGGCACAAAAAATATTGTAAACAGAAAGAAGACCAGGAAGGCGAAATGGCTTTCTGTGGAGGCTCTACAAGTAGCTGAGCAGCAAAGCTAAGTGAAGACCAATGGAGATTGGAATAAATACCTCCAACTGAATACAAGGTTCAAGAGAATAGCAGGGAAAGCTAAGGAAGCATAATGCAAAGAAGATGAAGAAGCCAACAGAATTGGAAAAACAAGAGAGAAGATTAGAGAAATCCAAGGAACGTTTCATGCAAAGATGAGTATAGTAAAATACAAAGAAGGGAAGGACCTTACAGAAGCAGAAGACATCAAAAAGAGATGGCAGGAGTACACAGAAGAACTATACAGGAAAGATCCCAACAGTGAAGGGCCCCAAACAGTCCTCCCAGGTGAGGCAACACTTCACCTGTGAGTCGGCTGGGGTGATATACTGCGTCTGGTGCTCCCGATGTGGCCTTTTATATATTGGCGAGACCCGACGCAGACTGGGAGACCACTTTGCTGAACATCTACGCTCTGTCTGCCAGAGAAAGCAGGATCTCCCAGTGGCCACACATTTTAATTCCACATCCCATTCCCATTCTGACATGTCTATCCACAGCCTCCTCTACTGTAAAGATGAAGCCACACTCAGGTTGGAGGAACAACACCTCATATTCCGTCTGGGTAGCCTCCAACCTGATGGCATGAACATCGACTTCTCTAACTTCCGCTATTGCCCCACCTCCCCCTCGTACCCCATCTGTTACTTATTTTTATACACACATTCTTTCTCTCACTCTCCTTTTTCTCCCTCTGTCCCTCTGAATATACCCCTTGCCCATCCTCTGGGTCTCTCCCCCCCCCCCCCACCGTCTTTCTTCCCAGACCTCCTGTCCCATGATCCTCTTGTGTCCCTTTTGCCTATCACCTGTCCAGCTCTTGGCTCCATCCCTCCCCCTCCTGTCTTCTCCTATCATTTTGGATCTCCCCCTCCCCCTCCAACTTTCAAATCCCTTACTCACTCTTCCTTCAGTTAGTCCTGACGAAGGGTCTCAGCCTGAAACGTCGACTGCACCTATTCCTAGAGATGCTGCCTGGCCTGCTGCGTTCACCAGCAACTTTTATGTGTGTTGAGTGAAGACCCCTGCAATGACTCACTCATCGATCTAGAACTGGACATTCTGGAAAGTGAAGTTGAATGGGTGATAGAAGACATTGCCAATAATAAGGCTGCAGAATGTGACAGGATTCCAGTTGAATCATTTAAAACTTTAAAAGATGATGCTGTAAAAATGTTGCATGCAATTTGCCAGCCGATCTGGAAAACCCAACAATGGCCTTTAGACTGGAAAAGGTCAGTTTATATCCCAAATCACAAGAAGGGAGATGCAAAGGAAGTTCAAATTACTGAACAATTTCACATGCTAGCAAGGTAATTCTAAAGATCATGCAAGCATGACTCCAGCAATATATGGAACGAGAACTGGCTGACATATAAGCAGGTTTTGGAAGAGGCAGAGGTACCAGAGATCAAATTGCTAACCTACGCTGGATAATGGAGTAATCGAGGGAATTCCAGAAATGTATTTATCTATGTTCTATTGACTACTCTAAAGCCTTTGATGGTATGGACCATAATAGACTATGGCAAATCCTTAAAGAAATGGGGGTACCTGGACATCTGATCTGCCTTATGAGAAATTTGTACAAAGATCAATAAGCAACAGTTAGAACTGAACACGGAACAACAAACTGGTTCAAGATTGGGAAAGGAGTACGACAAGGCTGTGTACTGTCAATCTACTTATTTAATCTATATGCTGAACACATCATGAGGAATGCTGGTCTAGAGATCTCAAATGTTGGAATCAAAATTGCCAGACGAAATATCAACAACCTCAGATATGTAGATGATACTACTCTAATGGATGAAAGTGAGGAGGATCTGAGGATGCTTCTAATCAAAGTGAAAGAAAGAAGTGCAAAAGCTGGCTTGCACATGCCCACTTTATGATAGTTGAGATAAAATGAGGTTGGATTGCAAGAAATAACCATACTGTGTTCAGGAGCTCTCCCTTCCCTATTTTCTGCTATCGCTACAACCTCCTTCAATCCTGCCAGGCAGTTATATTCTCGGTCCCCTCTCTTCCACCATTGAGATGTGAGGACTATGAATGTTAATGATTTGTCTGCATAAATTAAACAGCAAACTTCGGATTTTTTAGTTAACTGCTATTTGCCCTTATTTGAAGTTGCAGTTGTATTTATGCATGAATAACAGCAAACAGTGTTGTTCCTCTCATTGCTATTTTGACAGCAAATTATAGATAATTATTTCTGGTGAATTAGCCTGTAACAGTGAAAGGACCGTAAGTACTTCTGTACACCTAAGCTGTGAGACGGGCAACTGGCGCAGGCTCCTGTTCGCATTTTCTGCTCATCAACTCCTACTGGGTGTGGATGTTTGAGGACTCATTATTTAGCTTTAATGTGAATTTTCTCACACAATATATTGATGGATTCTCAACACCTGTGGAACTGCAATGAAATCTGAGTCATGCTGGAGGGCTAAGGGAACACTCATCATTTTGCGCATTTGCTGCTCGTTTGATGTGGAGAAGATGGTGAAACAGACTGATTTGTATTGCATTGGTACAGGTGCTTTGTTGAGTGAAACTGACAGTACTAATGTTATAAATCTGAGGGCATAACATTCACCATAATACAGTTATCCTGAGCATCTTTGGCAGGGATAGGCTGTTTAACCATTGTTCAGTGATTTTTTTTTCTTTGTGGGTGGGGGCAAATAAAAATCAAAATTAATTTAATGTGTTGCTTTGAACTAGTTGTCATCCTCAGTGCCTAACATCAATTGACTGGTAATTCCAGAAAATGTGATCAAAAGCCAATAACATTGCCTTGCAATTGTGTAATCTAAAAGAAAACATAATGAAAAGAGAAGAGATATTTTTATTGCCTATGTTTCCAAATTTATGCTCAAAAACCCTCGGTTTTGAAATGGATTAAAATTTACTTCGCTTAAAACTTATAGCACCATTTGTTTTATGTGGTAGAAATTCATGATTTGTAAAAATAAATATTGTTGATCAGAATGGTTTTCATGGAGTAACGGGTTACAGGTTTCCCCCACCATCTGAAGGTAGAGCGTTCCTATGAAACGGTTCATAAGCCGCAATGTCGTAAAGCGAAGAAGCAATTACCATTTATTTATATGTGAAAATTTTGTGAGCGTTTGCAGACCCAAAAATAACCTACCAAATCATGCCAAATAATGCATAAAACCTAAAATAACAGTAACATATAGTAAAAGCAGTAATGATATGATAAATACACAGCCTATATAAAGTAGAAATATTTCTCTACAACGATTGCCTGTAGTGAAAATCTCACGGAAGCGCTCTCGGCAGAAAATCTCACGCAAGCGTTGTTGGCAAAAACGCGCTCTCCAGTAACCTTTAAACTATGAAGCTGCCAAATCTACCAAATAACACGTAAAAATACACAGCCTATATAAAGTAGAAATAATGTATGTACAGTGTAGTATCACTTACGGGAATTGGGAAGACATCGAGCACACTGATGATGGTGTGTTAGACTGAGTTGCCGCAGGTTGGGGTGGTGTATTGGCCCCCACCCTCCAGGCCGCCGACTGATACATTGCCGTGAAACACGCAGGGGTAGCCGGGAGGTACACAGCACATCTTTAAGAAAAAAGCCGAAATAAACATGCTAATTAATTAGGTGCTGACTAGCACGTAAATGTCGGCGCAGATCAGAGGCGAGTGCCGATTTCATCAGCACTGATCTGGGCCGACAATTACGTGCTAGGCGGCACCTAATTAATTAGCATGTTTATTTTGGCTTTTTTCTTAAAGATGTGCTGTGTGCCTCCCGGCCACCGCTGCATTCTCTGCGAATCAGTGCAGTATGTGTCCGGGGCCCGGGGGTTGGGGTGGTGGGACACAGGGGTGTCATCTCATCGTCGATCAGGGCAGGCAGCTCATCTTCTCCTATGACTGCCTGCCTCGATGTCGAAGGTCAAGGTCCGTCGTCTGCTGTGGCTGATGTGGAAGGCTTGCTTGACTGCTGAGCCTCGCGCATTTTTCTATCACACGGTTATCCCCTAAACCTACGTACCCTTTCAAAATTAAAGTCGTACTTTATCATTGCAGCGAAAATCTCACGCAGTTGCTTCACGTTCAGTTCCTGGATGTCTTCACTTTTGCTACTGCATTCAGTTTGGATTGTTATCCTTTCCTCTTCCAATTGCATCTGCTCTTCATCTATCAGTTCTTGGTCAAGGGATGCCAAAACCTCTTCAACATCATCTTCGTCAGCTTCCACAAGCCAAACTCACCTTGTCCTTGTTTCGTTCACCACGATCGAAACGCTTAATTATGTCTAGTTTTACGCTATGTAACACCCTTACAAGCTCTTTCAGGCTTTTCTGACACCTTAGAACTCATCTTGCAAACGGCTGCTCACAGGCTCGTGTTTAAGCAATGCCGTTCCGAATCCGGGGGAGAGCGGCTTCTCAGGGTGCACGCTGCCTTTTATTGTGTGCTGCCTTTCTTCGTAACAGTGAAAACACCTTCTGAAATCGAAAACAGGGTACTAATGTAGATCTTTCGTAATAGTGAGGTTTTGTAAAGCGAACGTTCGAAAAGCGGGGGACACCTGTACCTTATCTAACATGAGGAAAAAAATAATGTGTGTGTTAACTTTTCACTAACTTCAACATCTGAGTGGAAGCAAGAGCATCAGGTCAATGCCTTGGAAGCAGTTCAGTGCAAAAGTTCTTCTCAGGAACTAGAATCAAATTACGGTGACCAGTAGTACCCCTTCCCCTTGGGAAAAAATATCATGCATTACTTTCCACATTTAGGTTTGAAGCTATTAACAAATCTGAATTAGTATTTGAATTGGATTAGTTTTTTTAATTTCCAATATTTGACAGATAAATGCCAAAAAAAAGCAAAGTTTACGCATAACTGTAAAAAGCACAAATAGATTGCTGAACACAGCTGCTCCTGCCAGTTTGAAATTGTGCACAGATGTACTCGTATGAAATTAGGAACATATCAAATCCCACTTGCCATAAACATGGTTGAGAGTGGGGAAAAGTAGACTGTTGAAACTGCCAAATTCAAGTTCTTTGTTGTAATTGGCAATTCTCATACTAAGATGCTATTTTGTGGAAATAAAAAGTTAGTTAAACATTTTATCATAATAAACAGGGAAGAGGGTTTGGGAAGGAGAGAATATTGTATGACCTGAAAACTGCATCTTAGCAGGTAACAATCAATGTTACTGTCTTGGAATAGCTACTGAAACAGTTTTAAATTAGTTTTTAGAACTGGGTGAAATGTTATTTTAGTTATAAATATAACCTGGAGGCACGAGAGCTGCAGATCTTGAAACCTGAAGCAGAAACCTGAAGCAAAAATTAAACTCCTGGAGGAACTATGGATGCAAAGAGAAGGTCAATATTTCAGGTTGAGACACCACTTTAGGACTGAGAGCATTGATGGAGATGGCCATTATCGGAGTGGAAAGAAGAGTGAGGGAGAGGCTGGAAGGTGTCTAGGTGGATCCAGATGAGGATAATGGATAGAGTCTGGTGCGATAGGATAGGTCTTCACGGACATTTTTAATCTGTACCTGGCCCAGGCAGTTGTCCCCACAAGCTTCAAGATTGCCACCATCGTGCCAGTGCCGAAGCATTCCACTGCCATGGGCCTGAATGACTTCCGTCCAGTTGCACTCATCTCCATCATTGCAAAGTGCTTTGAGAGACTGGTTCTATCACATCTGAAATCCTGTCTGCCCTCTACACTGGACCCCCATCAATTTGCCTATCGCACCAACAGGTCAACAGAGGATGCCATCTCCACGACACTTCACTCTGCCCTGAGCCACCTGGACAGCCCCAACTCTTATGTCAGAATGCTGTTCATTGACTTCAGTTCGGCATTCAATACTGTGATCCCCTTCAAGCTGATCACCAACTTCGCCAGCTTGGTATCAGCGTATCCCTCTGCAATTGGACCTTGGACTTTCTGACTAACAGACTCCAATCAGTTCCTCCTCCACTCTCACCCTGAACACCGGCGTGCCTCAAGGCTGTGTGCTGAGCCCTCTTCTGTACTCCCTTTTCACCTATGACTGCGATCCTGTACTTGGTCCTATCTCCATAATCAAGTTCACAGACGACACCATGGTGGTTGGTATGATCAGAGGGGGTGACGAGACGGCCTACAGGGACGAGGTCCAGCACGTGGCTGCGTGGTGTGCCAACAGCAATCTGGCCCTTAACATCCAGAGGACCAAGGAGATCGTTGTGGACTAAAGGCATGCCAGGAGTCACACTCATGTCCCCATCTACATCAACGGAACTGTAGTGAAGCGTGTATCAAGTTTCAAGTTCCTTGGTGTCCAAATTTCCAAGGATCTCACCTGGTCCCTGAACTCCTCCATCCTGATCAAAAGGCGCAACAGCACCTTTATTCCTGTGGAGCATGAAGAAAGCTCACCTCTGTCCCAGGATACTGATGGACTTTTACTGCTGTACCCTTGAGAGCATACTTACCAACTGCATCTCAGTGTGGTATGGCAATTGTCCCATATCGGACCGCAAAGCACTCCAGCGTGTGATGAAAACTGCCCAGCGGATTATCGGCACCCACCATTGAGAACATCTACCATAAACACTGCCTGGGCAGGGTGAAAAGCATTATCAGGGATGCATCTCACCCTAACCATGGACTTTTTACTCTCTTCCCATCCGGTAGGTGCTACAGGAGCCTCCACTCCCGCACCAGCAGGCACAGGAAGAGCTTCTTCCCTGAGGCTGTGACACTGCTGAACCTCTCATCACAGCGCTAAGCAGTATTGCATCAGTATTGTACTGTCTCAGCACTTTTATATTTGTGTGCTGTAGCACTTCTTTTATTCGCAGTTATTTTGTAAATAACACCATTCTTTGCTTTTCTGGTCAGATGCTAAATGCATTTCATTGGCTTTGTATCTGTACTTGGCACAATGACAATAAAGTTGAATCTAATCTAATGATATAGAAGCTGGTTGGAGATAAGTAAAAAGTAATGGGGGTGGGAGGGAGGAGTGAGGCAGATGCTGATGTGTGATAAGTAGAACCAGATGAAGGAGGGAGAGATAATAGGCAAATGGACCTTGGTGGGGAAAGGTGATGAGTCAAGGTAACATGAGGTAGGGATGAAAAAGTGAACAAACAGGCAGACACTTTGGGTGGATTAGTGGGGAAAGAAACACTAGGAGTCTTGGTAACTTACTGAGTTAAATAAGTGGCACACAGAAGCGTAATAGCTTCTATTTATTGACTTTTGATAACTGGAAAGCTTTCAGTCAATTGAATTGGCATTGGATTTTAGCGGAGTGTTAGTGGCGTCTGAGATTAGAAAAATTATGCAGTCACTAATTTTCCTTTAATTATCTGAAGAATGTCATTGAGTAGTTTGATGTAGACTAATTTCCTTTCATTTTATCAATACCCAAACTTATTGTAGGCTAATACTGTGAACTTGTTATTAATATCTCCATTTTACTTTTATCTTTTCAGATGGATTTCTTACACTTACTAGAGGCGTTTAGACAGACATTTAAATAAGATTTAGTGCAAGCAAATGGGATTAGTGTGAATAGGCAGAAAAGTCAGGGTGAACATGGTGTACTGAAGGGGGTATTTCTGTGTTGTATGACTCTAACTCAATAAACATTTTGTTAAAATGGTACTTATTAGCTCTAAAGTGCTTTGGAATATCCCAAAGACAATGGAACTAAATATTCTCTCTTCATGAGATGTCTTTCACCAACATTGCCTATTCTCAAATGGTGATGTGAATCACCACTTTTTTTTGTCCTGTTATCTGTGTTCTCGGGATAGTCAAATTCAGGATCATGTTTGGGCTTTATAGCTGATGGCTTTTTTTAAAATCTATTTTACAGAAGTATGAGAATAACTTTCTTCAATATTTCTGTTTTTGCTTTTATGCAAGAAAAGTTTTAATTGAAGTCAAATGAGTTTTGCATCAATTTTTCATATTATTTTACGCTTATCAATAGATAAGCAAATATGTTTGATATTTCCTCCTGTCTGAAAGCAAACTTAAAATTTCCTTTGCGTGGTAATGGATCATGAGATTAATTCTAACTTCATAATACTGTGTGGATCACAATCATTTCAAAGTGATTCACAATCAGTTTGTTATGGCACTTTCAATGGATCATGAAATTCTAAAAAGTTCTCAATCATATATAAGAAAAGTTATATCAGACTGATGTCTGACTAATATATTATTTGATGAAGTGTCTTGCAGATAAGACAAACCAGTGGATGTGGTACATTTAGATTTTTCAGAAGACTGGATAAGTTCTCAGAAGGTCAGCAAAATTAAAATGCACACGATTGTGAATAATAAATTTCAGAAAAATAATTAAGTCAATAAATAAGTATATACAGTGGCACCCCGGTCAAAATCTCTGTTACTGTGAATAGCTAAGTGAGTAAAAGATGACCTGATTTCCAAAAGGCATAAAGTCAAAGATGACACATTTCTTTAATATTTTAAGCAAGATTACTTTTTTATTTCCATCTTTTACAGTTTCAAAATAACAAAAAAGGAAAGGGGCCCAAAGCAAAAGTTTGGGCACCCTGCATGGTCAGTACTTAGTAATACCCCCTTTGGCAAGTATCACAGCTTGTAAATGCTGTTTATAGCCAGTTAAGAGTCTTTCAATTCTTGTTTGGAGGATTTTCGCCCATTCTTCCTTGTAAAAGGCTTCTAGTTCTGTAAGATTCTTGGGCCATCTTGCATGCACTACTCTTTTGAGGTCTATCCACAGATTTTCCATGATGTTTAGGTCAGGGGACTGTGAGGGCCATGGCAAAACCAGCTTGCGCCTCTTGAGGTAGTCCATTGTGGATTTTGAGGTGTGTTTAGGATCATTATCCTGTTGTAGAAGCCATCCTGTTTTCATCTTCAGCTTTTTTACAGACAGTGTGATGTTTGCTTCCAGAATTTGCTGGTATTTAATTGAATTCATTCTTCCCTCTACCAGTAAATGTTCTCTGTGCCACTGGCTGCAACACAAGCCCAAAGCATGATCGATCCACCCCAGTGCTTAAGAGTTGGAGAGGTGTTCTCTTCATGTAATTCTGCACCCTTTTTTCTCCAAACATACCTTTGCTCATTGCGGCCAAAAAGTTCTACTTTAGCTTCATCAATCCACAGGACTTGTTTCCAAAATGCATAAGGCTTATTTAGAGCAACACACATAAAAATTGCTGGTGAACGCAGCAGGCCAGGCAGCATCTATAGGAAGAGGTACAGTCGACATTTCGGGCCGAGACCCTTCATCAGGACTAACTGGAAGAAGAGATAGTGAGAGATTTGAAAGTGGGCTGGGGAGGGGGAGATCTGTAATGATAGGAGAAGACAGGGGGAGGGATGGAGCAAAGAGCTGGAAAGTTGATTGGCAAAAGGGATATGAGAGGATCATGGGGCAGAAGGCCTAGGGAAAAAGAAAGAGGGAGGGGGGAAGCCCAGAGGATGGGCAAGGAGCAATGTTTCCTCTAATTTTTAGTAGTCAGTGTGCGCAAGAATCTTACGTTGTGCATATTTTTTTCCTTTGACAAAAGTATGTGCGTACTGAATGCACACATGGGACAGTTTATGTAGGTTTACAAAATATTTGACATAAAACTGCACAGAATAGCAACAAAATAACATACATATTTAAGTCACACACACAAAAAATGCTGGTGAACACAGCAGGCCAGGCAGCATCTATAGGAAGAGGTACAGTCGATGTTTCGGGCTGAGACCCTTCGTCAGGACTAACTGAAAGAAGAAATAGTAAGAGATTTGAAAGTGGGAGGGGGAGAGGGAGATCCAAAATGATAGGAGAAGACAGGATGGGGAGGGATGGAGCTAAGAGCTGGAAAGTTGATTGGCAAAAGGGAGAGGATTGTGGGACGGGAGGCCAAGAGAGAAAGAAGAGAGGGGAAGCCCAGAGGATGGGCAAGGAGTTATAATGAGAGGAACAGAGGGAAAAAAAAGAGAGGAAAAAAGGGGAAAGAAAAAAATAATAAATAAGGGATGGGGTACGAAGGGGAGGAGGGATATTCATCAATGTTCATGCCATCAGGTTGGAGATATTTAATTTTTATCATATTTAAGTCACTCAGTTATTTTTTTCTCTCTCCTGTCTTTGGCATTTACCCATTCTTTGTAAACTCTATCTAGACTAATAGAACTTCCATCCCATTGATAGCTTTTGATTCTCCTTAACATATCCAAATGACATTCACCTATAACGGTTTCTCAGCTTGTTTTTGAGGCTAAAACCTTGTTCACAGTCCACACTAGATGCAAGAAAAGTTCCCCCAATGTCCATCAACTGTGCAAGGTCGCAAAACTGTTCATTCTGAAGTACAAATGCCAGCATTTGAGCAAAGTTTGAAATCGGTTTGGATTTAATTTTTTCTTGCATGGAAAGTTGGAAATCATTAAACTGTCTAACTATTACAATATTTTCAGCGAGAAAATCATGATATTTTAGACATAAGGCATTAACCTGTTCATCGCCAAATGTGAAGTCACAATCTGCAATTGCAGAGAAATCAAAAGCTGACCATTCTTGTACCTCAACTTTGATCTCTCCTGGGTTCGATAGTTTTCACTCTCACTCATCTGCACTCAACCGAAACATGCGTAACACTTCTGTAACAGGTAATGACGGGTTCTGTTGCCTGAGCTTTTGTACACCGTCCAAATGCGATTTACTTGCTAAATGACGCTTCAAAAAGTTAATTTTCCAAATATCATCCCACTTCTTTCCACTAGCAAATTCTCCAGCAACTTTCGCATCACGACAATACAAACAGATAACTCCAGTTTCCGAATTATACATAAATATTTCTTGTAGCTGAACATTCATGACCTCATGAGCTTTCGTTGTAACAGTTTCTACTATTTTGTTAAGCCATTCAACTTTAAACAAATTTTCAGTTCTTTTACGCTTCACGCCGTTTGCTTCTTTTGAATTCGACATAGTGAATCAATATTTTTTCCAATAAAAACTTAGTAAGCTATCTACAGGATTTGAAACAGATCTTTGTAAACTTTACAATATGACGCTGTCCACCAAAGATGGCTGCCATCATGATGCAGCTGTACAAACAGGAAAGGCGAGGTGACGAAAATCAGTGACGTGCATTGTGGTATTTGAAAAACCGACTAACTAGTTAACAAACAGTTAGCTAAAAGATTATTTTCAATAAGTATAATTATTAATTACTACATTATTTTAGGTAACTAACCTTTTGTGCACACATTAATCTCCTTTGTGCACAGGTTGAAAAACGTGTGTGCACATTTAGAGGGATCAAGGAGTATAGCGAGAGGAACAGAGGGAGAAAAAGGAGAGAGAGAAAAAAATAAATAATAATAATAGATAAATAATGGATGGGGTACGAAGGGGAGGTGGGGCATTAACGGAAGTTAGAGAAGTCAATGTTAATGCCATCAGTTTGGAGGCTACCGAGACAGAATATAAGGTGTTGTTCCCCCAACCTGAGTCTGGCTTCATCTTGTTAGTAGAGGAGGCCGTGGATAGACATGTCAGAATGGGAATGGGATGTGGAATTAAAATGTGTGGCCACTGGGAGATCTCGCTTTCTCTCGCAGACAGAGCGTAGGTGTTCAGCAAAGCGGTCTTCCAGCCTGCGTCGGGTCTCGCCAATATATAGAAGGCTGCATCGGGAGCACTGGGCGCAGTATATCACCCCAGCCAACCTACAGGTGAAGTGTGTTGCTTCACCTGGAAGGACTGTCTGGGGCCCTGAGTGGTGCTGAGGGAGGAAGTGTAAGGGCATGTGTAGCACTTGTTCTGCTTACAAGTATAAGTGCCAGGAGGGAGATCGGTGGGAAGGGATGGGAGGAACGAACGGACAAGGGAGTCGTGTAGGGAGCGATCCCTGCGGAAAGCAGAGGTGAGGGGGAGAGAAAGATGTGCTTAGTGGTGGGATCCCGTTGGAGGTGGCGGAAGGTACAGAGAATTATATGTTGGACCCGAAGGCTGGTGGGATGGTAAGTGAGGACAAGGGGAACCCTATTCCTAGTGAGGTGGCAGGAGGATGGGGTCAGAGCAGATGGGCGTGAAATGGGCGAGATGCATTTGATAGCAGAGTTGATGGTGGAGGAAGGGAAGCCCCTTTCTTTAAAAAAGGAGGACATCTTCTTCGTCCTGGAATGAAAAGCCTCATCCTGAGAGCAGATGCGGCAGAGATGGAGGAATTGCAAGAAGGAGGTGGCATTTTTGCAAGAGGCAGGGTGAGGAGAAGAAGAATAGTCCAGGTAGTTGTGAGAGTCCGTAGGCTTATAGTAGACATCAGTAGATAAGCTGTCTCCAGAGACAGAGACAGAAAATCAAGAAAGGGGAGGGAGGTGTCAGAAATGGACCAGGTAAATTTGAGGGCTGGGTGAAAGTTGGAGGCAAAGTTAATGAAGTCAATGAGCTCAGCATGCATGCAGGAAACAGTGCCAATGCAGTCGTCAACGTAGCGAAGGAAAAGTGGGGGACAGATACCAGTATAGTCTTGGAACATGGATTGTTCCACAAAGCCAACAAAAAGGCAGGCATAGCTGGGACCTATACGGGTGCCCATGGCTACACCTTTAGTTTGAAGGAAGTGGGAGGAGCCAAAGGAGAAATTATTAATAGTAAAGACTAATTCGGCTAGATGGAGGAGAGTGGTGGTAGAGGGGAACTGGTTAGGTCTGGAGTCCAAAAAGAAGCGGAGAGCGTTGAGATTTTTGAGGCCTGTGGAAACAAAGTCAAGTTCATTGAAAACAAATTAGTGGTGCTAATGGAATCTGAGGCTGGCACTATTGAAGATAAAGAGATGGATTAGTAATAATGAAAGCATCTACAGTAAGTGTTGGTGGACAATGTTTGTCCACTCAACAGGAAGCAAGGATCAGCTTAGATTTTCTCTTTATTTCCCAGATCCAATCTCATTTCATCCTGCTAATTCGCTTATGATCCTGAACACAGTTTACATACTGCCAAAGGCCGATGTTAAACAAGCACTCAATGTATTAAGTGCCGCGATTAGCAAACAGGAAATGGCCTGCCCTGATGCCATTGAAATCATGGCCAGGGATTTCATTCAAGCTTGCTTGAAGAAATCTTTACCTAATTTTCATCAACATATCACCTGCAGCACCATGAGTCCCAACACACTTGACGGCTGTTGGACCACCATAAGGGATGCCTACCATTTCACCCCTAGTACGCATTTTGGGAAATCTGATCATCTGGCTGACAACCTCCTACCTGAATACAGGCAAAGGCTGAAGAGCAAGACTCCAGAAGTGAGAGGTCGTCGTGGGCAGCAGAAGAGTGGACGAGCAAACCAGAGGTCCACGAGCAGGTTCTCATCAGGAGCAGAGGAGAAGAGGGTCAACAACTCAGGTTATCATTTTGGAGGATCAGTCCTGGGTCCAGCACGTAAGTACAATTACAAAGAAAGCACGGCAGCGCCTCTCCTTTTTCAGAAGATTGCAAAGATTTGGCATGTCATCTAAAACTTTGACAAACTTCCATAGATGTGTGGTGGAGAGTACTGTATACTAACGGATTGCATCACAGCCTGGTATGGAAACACTAATGCCCTTGAATGGAAAAGCCTACAAAAAGTAGTGGATACAACCCAGTCCGTCATAGGTAAATTTTTTCCCATCACGAAGCACATCTATATGGAGAGTTGTCACCAGAAAGCAGCATCCATCATCAAGGACGCCCACCAACATGAGAGAATCCGAGGCAATACACACAAAATGCTGGAGGAACTCAGCAGGTCAAGCATAATCTATGGAAAGGAATAAACAGTCAATGTTTTGCACTCTTCATCAGGACTCCCACCATCCAGGCCATGCTCTCGTTGCACTTCTGCCATCAGTTAGTAGGTACAGGAGCCTCAGGGCTCTCACTCACCAGGTCCAGGAACAGCTACTATCCCTCAACCATCAGGCTCTTGAATCAGAGGGGTAACTTAAATTTTCTTACCCCAACACTGAACTGTTCCCACAACCTATGGACTCACCTTCAAGGATTCTTCATCTCATGTTCTTGGTATTGATTGCTTACTTATTTGTTATTATTGTTTTGTTTCTTTTTGTATTTGCACAGATTGCTGTCTTTTGAACATTGGTTGTGTGTACTAATGTGTGTGGCTTTTTATTGATTCTGTTGTTTCTTTGTATTTACTATAAATATCTGCAAGAAAATGAAACTCGAGTTTGTATATGGTGGCATTTATGTACTTCGATTAAATAATTTACTTTGAATTTTGTTAATTAATGTCAACTGGAACAGCAGTATGAAGTTGCAAGACCCTTGGCTGTAGGAATAATGTTTGTATTTATGCTGTTGATGGTCATCCAGTTAACACAATGTGAAAGAAATGGATTTTACAGTTTTTGGACTGGTGCCTGTTGTTTCATTCTGGAGAAAATTGCAAGTAAGGAGACATAACTACAAAGTAAGGGGACTGTCACTTAAAACTGAGGTACATTGTAATTTCTAATGAGAATTGAAATCTCAAGAATTCTCTTGCACTGAGGGTGGTGGAGGACTGATTGTCAGATACACTCAGTGACTACAGGAGGCACCTAATAAAGTGTCCACTGAATATGTTTCGTCTTCTGCTGCTGTAACCCATCCACTTCAAGGTTTGACATGTGCAGATCGGTTCAGTACACCACTGTTGTAACACATGGTTATTTGATTTACTGTTGCCTTCCTGTCAGCTTAACCACCCTGGCCGTTTTCCTCTAACTTTACTGTGGCATGGCATTTTTGCCCACAGGAACTGCTCAGTGGATTTTTTTATTCGCACCATTCTCTGTAAACTGTAGAGACTGCTGTGTGTGGAAAACCCCAGGAAATCAGTAGTTTCAGAGATACGCAAACCACCCTCTCTGGCACCAACAATCATTCCACAGTCAGAGTCACTTAGATCACATTTCTTCCGCATTCTGATGTTGGCCTGAACAATAACCAAATCTCTTGACCGTGTCTGCATACTTTTAACCATTGAGTTTATGCCACATGATCGGCTGATATTTGCACTAAAAAGCAGGTTTACAGCTCTACCTAACAAAGCAGCCACTGAGCATATATTTCAAGTGAAGATAAGGATAGAAGATAAGATAATCAAGTATTTAAAAGGTCAAAAAAAATGAATGGTTTAAGAACTTGCATAGAAGAGTTGAGGCCAGCATGGAGTGGCCATGATCATATTGAATGGTGGGGCATGCTTGAGAGGTCTGGTGCCCTGCTGAAGGGTGTCGGTCCAAAACATCAGCTGTGCTCTTTTTCATATACACTGCCTGGCCTGCTGAGTTCCTCCAGCAATTTGTGTGCATTACTTAGATTTCTAGCACCTGCAGATTTTCTCTTGTTTGTGATTGGCCTCCGACTCCTATTTTCTTGTGTTCTTTTGTTTCTTGGAAAAAGGCATTATCACTTCACTCTGTGGCCTCCCATGCAGATATGATTTTAAGGCTGAATTAGCTAATATTTTAAATTTTGTTTGGTTTCATGACTGCTTATTAATATTTTACTAATTAGTCTATCCAAGACACAGGTTATTTTCAGGATGATGCAGCAGGGGAGCTTCCATTAGTAAATCCATGCTGTCTTTTTAAAGTGTTAAATCGCATAACTTCACTTCCATTGTGAAAAATCATAGAAAATCTGTCTTTGTGTAGTGCTTGAATGGATAAGCCCCAACTTTTTCTGGCATGTTAAGGTATACCATTGCTCACACTTTCATGGATTTGAATTCTGATACTTTGACTCAAGCAGTAAACCAGGAGCACTATAACTTTTTGATTTCCACCTTTAACCATGCACATATGGATGTTGGGAATTACTGTCCAATTTGCTGTCACAAATATGGAGCATCACCATTTCTCATACCGCAAAATCCTAATTCCTTCAGTAACTTTATATGTTATGGTGTTTTTTTTTGCCCAAAATCTGTTTGAAGAGTGTATCTCATGCAAACACGAGTAAGTTCCCTCGCTTTTACTGCCATATGTCATAAATTCTGAATGAGATGTTAGGGGAGTAGCTTGTGCTGAAGAATCACGAAGATACAACCCTTGAAACCTCACTGTCACTCACTGTAAAGCATGAATGTGGAGGAATTGGAGATTCTGCCAGCTCAACCTCTCACTTTACACTGCCACTGGATTCCATCTGTACCCACCTCTGCAATGGCAAAAAAAACCTTTGAATCCTGCTAATCAAACTGCAACCTTGTGGATTTTAGTTAGGATGATCAGACAAAGGTAAAGGAGGCCAAGTGAAAGTAACTGTTAGTATCTGTGTCATTATTTTAAATGGTTAATTTATTGATTTCAATGCTGATGGTTTTGTACATGTCTCTAAATGATACGGATGTCAAATAAAGAACTAAAATCATGACCATTTTTACATCTAGAAAAGCTCCACCTCACTTTTTCCGCTGTAGTGAGTCACCTTCATCTCACCCAGACGAATACAGACCTGGGTAGACCATGAGTGGCTTTTCTGGACAGGAGGATCAGACCAATAAGTAACAGTACATTGATGGTTGTAGTGTTCAGCTGTAAACAAAAAATTACTTTTTAGCAAATCCTCTCCACCTCTTTCCACTAGCACTCCAACCGGCCCACATCTCCAAATCATCTGCAATATACTGTCAATTATGATTCAGGCAGACAACTATTAATATCTGAATTGCATTACTATTTTTTTGCATTGTGATTATTACACTTTTTAAAAACACAATTGCTTGTATCACAAATGTTAGAAGATCTAGAAACTGTATCTTAGAACATAGGACATAATATAGTGCAGGAACAGGTCCTTAGGTCCACAATGTAATGCTGAAATTAAATTGGTAATCAGATATCCAATGTAACTTGTTCCTTCTGCCCAACATTATCCATAGCCTTCTATTTCCTTCACATTGATGTGCCTATCTAACAGCTTCATGAATGCCTCTGTTGTATGTGCTTCTACCACAATCCTAGGCAGTGCATTCCAGGCACCCACCACACTGTTTTTTAAAAAAAATCTAAAAAGCTTGCCCTGTACATCTCCTTTGAACTTACCCCCTCACCTTAAATGCATGCCCTTTGGTATTTGACTTTACAACCCTTGGACAGATGTTAGCTCTCTACCCATATCTACAAGCTAATAAACTTCTATCAGATCTCCCCTCAACCTTTGCTGCACCAGAGAAAACAATCCAAGTTTGTCCAAACACCTTACAGTGCATGCCCTCAAATCTTGTTAAACCTCTTCTTCACCCTCTCCAAAGCCTCTACATCCTTGTAATGGGGAAACCAGGACTGCATGCAGTATTCCAGATGTGGTCTATTATAACTGCAACATAACTTCCCAACTTTTGAACTCAGTTCCTTGACTGTGCTGCCTTTACCACTCTATCAACCTGCCTAACACTTTATCAGGGAGCTATGGACTTGGACCCCATGATTCTTCTGGACGTCAACACTGTTGAGATCATGCCACTAACAGTGTACTGTCACTTTGCATTTGATCTCCCAAAGTGCAACATTCACATTTGGGCAGGTTGAACTACATTTTTCTGTCAATATCTGCAACTGATCTATATCCTGCTGTATCGTTTGCCAGTCTTCGAAGCTAATCTTGTATGTTTCTTTTGAAATGTGTTATATCACTCTGCATGTCAACCGTATGAAGTATTGGCTGATTTTTTTTTTATTTTGCATTTTGTTGTAGTGGCTTTGGGTCGCAATCAGCCGCTAAAAAAAGAGAAGCCAAAATGGAAAAGCGATTATCCAATGACAGATGGACAGCTGCGCAGTAAGAGAGATGAATTTTGGGACACAGCACCTGCTTTTGAAGGTCGGAAGGAGATATGGGATGCCCTCAAGGCTGCAGCACATGCTTTTGAAAGCAATGATCATGAACTTGCTCAGGCAATCATTGATGGTGCAAGTATAATGCTACCACATGGTAGGTTCTCTGTATTCTCAGTGTTACTGATATGGTTGTAAAAGTCATTGTACATATATTAGCTGATGAAAAATCCTAGCCTTTCCTTATGAAGGAATTGAATAATATGGTGTCATATATCTCTTCTTCTAAAAATAATTACATTAGTATTAATTGAGGTTCAAATGGCACTTCAAAATTAGAAATGTTTTTTCAGAAATGAAACCGGTTTATATATTCTTGAGAGTCATTTACACTGTGCACAACTCCACTAATTCTGGTGTCAGTTGCAAAGTTGCTAATCCACCCATCTACATTTTCATCCAAATCATTGATATATATCACAAACAAAAGATGTCCCAGCATAGATCCTTGAGGAATACCACTGGTTACGAGGTTCTAGCCAGAATAATAACCTTTCCCCTCCTTCTCACTGAGTTCCATAAGCAAGCTAGCTCTGAATCTAAACTTCCAATTCACTCTGGATCCCATGTATCTTTATCTTCTGAATCAACCTACTTTGAGAGATCTTATCAAATACCTTTCTAAAGGCTGTGTAGATAACATCCACTATGTTACCCTAATCAAACAAGGCATAACCTGCCCTGAACAGAGCCATGCCACTGTCTCTGCACTG
This sequence comes from Mobula hypostoma, assembly GCF_963921235.1. Lineage (NCBI taxonomy): Eukaryota > Metazoa > Chordata > Chondrichthyes > Myliobatiformes > Myliobatidae > Mobula > Mobula hypostoma. The sequence continues at coordinate 61,376,055 of NC_086103.1, read as the reverse complement.
AATCGGGCTGGAAGATGATTATAGCTGGGAGCTTAATGTCCAAGGATACTAGACATTGTATCGAAAGGACAGGCAGGAAGGCAGAGGGGGCAGTGTTCCTCTCTTGGTCAAAAAAAAATGAAATCAAATCATTAGAAAGAGGTGACATAGGACTGGAAGATGTTGAATCATTGTGGATAGAGCTAAAGAACTGCAAGGGTAAAAAGACCCTAGTGAGACTGGTATATAGACCCCCAAACAGTGTTAAGGATGTGGCCTACAAATTGCAAAGGGAGATAAAAAATGCATGCCAAAAGGGCATTGTTACAATAGACATGGGAGACTTCAATGTGCAGGTAGATTGGGAAAATCAGGTTGGTGCTGGATTCCAGGATGGGGAGTTTCTTGAGTGCCTATGAGATGGCTTTTTAGAGCAGCTGATGGTTGAGCCCACTAGGGGATCAGCTATTCTGCACTGGGTGTTGTGCAATGAACCAGAATTGATGAAGAGTTTAAGGTAATAGAACCATTAGGGACAAGTGGTCATAATATGATAGAATTCACACTGAAATTTGAGAAGCTAAAGTCAGATGTATCAGTATTACAGTGAAGTAAAAGAAATAACAGCCATGAGTTGACCAGAATTGATTGGAAAAGAACACTGACAGGGACGATGGCAGAGCAGCAGTGGCTGGAATTTCTGGAAGCAATTTGGAAGGCAGAAGATATATACATCCTGAAGAAGAAGTATTCTAGAGGAAAGATGACACAACCGTGCCTAATAAGAGGTCAAACCCAATATAAGCAGCAAAGGGAAGACAAGTTAGTGGGAAGTCAGAGGACTAGGAAACTTTTAAAAACCAACAGAAGGCAACTCATAAACTCATTAGGAATGTAAAGATGGGATATGAAAGTAAGCTAGCCAACATTGTTAGGATACCAAAAGTTTCTTTAAATACAAAGTATAAAAGAGAGGTGAGAGTGGATATCGAAATGCTGGAGAGCGATGCTGGAGAAGTAGTAATGGGGGACAACAAAATGGTGGACAGACTGAATAAGTATTTTGCATCAGTCTTCAGTATGGAAGACAGTAGCAGTATGGTGGACATTCCAGGTGTCAGGGATCATGAAGTGTATGAAGTTACCATTACTAGAGAGGTTATTTTGAAACTGCAAGATCTGAAGGTAGAAAAGTCACCTGGACCAGATGATGATGTGCACGCCAGGGTTCTGAAAGGTGGCTGAAGAGATCGTGGCGCCCTTAGTAATGATCTTTCAAGAATTACTAGATTCTGGAATGGTTCTGGAAGCCTGAAAAATTGCAAGTGTCACTCCATGCTTCAAGAAGGGAGAGAGGCAGAAGAAAGGAAACTATTGGCCAGATAGTCTGACCCCAGTGGTTGGAAAGATGAAGTCGATTATTAAAGATGTCTCATGGTACTTGGAGGTGCAGGATAAAATAGACCCAAGTCAGCATGTTTTCCTCAAGGGAAAATCTTGCCTGACAGATCTGTTGGAATTCTTTGGAAAAAAATCACAGATAGACAAAGGAGAATCGGTTGATGTTTATATACTTGGATTTCAGAAGGCCTTTGATGAGGCTGCTTAACAAGTTAAAAGCCTTCGGTAATACAGGAAAGATTCTAGCATGGATAAAGCAAGGGCTGATTGGCAGGAGGCCAAGAGTGGGAATAAAGAGTGCTTTTCTGACTGGCTGCCGGTGGCTGCTGGTATTCCTTGGGGTTCAGTGTTGGGACCGATTCTTCTTGCATTATATGTCAGTGATTTGGATGATGGAATTGATGGGTTTGTTGCAAGGTTTACAGACAATATGAAGATAGATGGAGGGGCAGATAGTTTTGAGGAAGTAGAGAGGTTATAGAAGTACTTGGATTAGGAGAGCGAGGAAAGAAATGGAGAGAAACGACAAAAAAATTGAGGTGCAAAGGGACTTGGTCCTTGTGCAGGATTCCTGAAAGGTTACTTTGCAGGTTGAGTCTGATGTGAGGAATGTGAATGCATTGTTAACATTCATTTTGAGAGGACTAGTACATAAAAGCAAGGATGTAATGTTGAGACTTTATAAAGTACTGGTAAGGCCTCAGCTGGAGTATTAAGCAGTTTTGGGCCCCATATCTTAGAAAAGATGTGCTGAAACTGGAGAGAGTTCAAAGGAGGTTCACAAAAATGATTCCAGGATTGAATGGCTTGTCATATATAGTGTTTGATGGCTCTGGGCCTGTATACACTTGAATTCAGAAGAATGAGGGGTGACCTCATTGAAACCTATCAAATGGTGAAAGGCCTTGATAGAGTGAATGTGGAGAGGATGTTTCCCATAATGGGAGAGTCTTAAGACCAGAGGACACAGCCTTAGAACAGAGGAGCGTCCTTTTAGAACAAAATGAGGAGCTCCTTTAGTCAAAGAGTTGTGTATCTGTGGAATTCTTTGCCACAGGCAGCTGTGGAGGCCAAGTCTTTATGTATATTAAGGCAGAGGTTAAAAGATTCTTGATTGGTCAGGGCATGAAGGGATACAGGGAGAAGGCAGGAGATTGGAGTTGTAAAGAAAACTGGATCAGCCATGATGAACTAGCAGAGTAGACTCTGGGCCAAATGCCTAATTGTAATTTTGTATCTTGTGGTCTTACTTGCTACTCTCCAGGTCGTCACCTGCCAATGAGGACATAAAGATCTTTGTCAGAGCTCCAGCAATCTCCTCACTTGTTTTTTTTCTATGTTCTATAATATGTACCATCAGGCCTTTGGGACATCTACCTCAGTGCTTTTCAGAAGACCCCACTATGTCTTCCTTAATCTCAATATTTCCAACACCTTGACTTTTCCCACTCTGACTTCACTTCCCTCCAAATCCTTCTCCTAGTTAAGAACTGAAACAAAATATTCATATAGAGCTACTGCCATTTACTCTGACTCCCAAGTACAAACTCCCTCCTTTATCCTTGAGTGGACCCATCTTCTGCTTAGTTGTCCTCTTTTATTTAATGCAAGTATAAAATGCCTTGGGATTCCCCTTGATCCTGTTACCCAAGGACATTTCATGGCTTCTATCAGCCTTCCTAAGCACCTGCTTGAACACTTCCCTGCTATCTTTATATTCCACCAGAGCAGTGTCTGATTTTAGCGACCTAAACCTTATCATTTTCTTCCAGACTAAATTTAGAACTCTTCTGGTCATCCGAGGTTCCCTTACCTTGCCTTACTAGGCTTGTCCTTGCAAATCCTGAGCCCTGCTCAGCTGGTCTTTAAACAACTTCCACACATCCAACATGGATTTGTCTAATAGCAACCCAGTTAACATCCCTTAGCTCCTGTTTTATTCTGTCATAATTTGCTCTTCTCCAATTAGTACCTTCCCACAAGATCCAATTTTATCCCCAGTCATAACTATATTAAAAATAATTGTGGTCACTATTCCCAAAATGTTTATCCACTGTTAAGTTTGTCACGTTACCTGGCTCTTTCCCTAAACTAGGTTCAATATGTTTTCTTTACTAGTTGGAGTCCCCACATATTGTTTCAAGAACCCATCTTGGATGCACTGAAGAAATCTCCTGACATCTTGTATTAAGGAAGTTCTAATCAATATTGGGGAAGTTAATGTCCCCCACTATGGCAACCCTAGTGTTTCTGCACTATTCCATAATCTGTCTATATAATTGTTCCTCCACCTCTCATCAGCTACTGGCAAGCCGATGATATAATCCATCAGAGTAATTGCACCTCTTTTTACTTAGGCATTCCAGTGGATGAGCCCTCCAGTGTGTCCTCTGAGTTCTGCTGTGATATTCTTCCTTATAAGTAGTGCAAACCCTGCACTTCTTTTACCCATCATTTCCCCCCACCCCAGTCTATCACATCTAACACTGAGAAACCCAGGAATTTTGAGTTGCCCATCCTGTCCCTCGTGCAACCAAGTCTCTATAACGGCAACATTTTATGTACTGATCCAGGCTCTGAGTTCATCCTCCCTGCCCATAATACTACTAACATTGAAAGAAACACTTCAGCCCATCAGTCCCACCATTTTACTAGCTTATCTCTTGTTGCTGTTCCTTCCATTCTTCCTTGTTATACCATTTCTCTTGCTCTCAACCTATCCCCCATTGTCCTGTTGCTATGGTTTCCATCCCCCGCCACTCTTAATTGTGATGGGGATTTCTGGCTCTACAAAGTCAAATGCACTCTCATGTTGAAGTGTTGTTATTCATGGTACGAGGCTGGAATGAAGATGGATAGTTGGTGGGAGAAGCAGAGGTAGGTCAATCTGAGACATGCGTCTCCTCACAGCACCCTGGAGGACTGCAAGCAAAGGGAAGATGTTGATTTAGGATGCTTAATTTTAAACAAAAGCCTTAGAGCACAAGATGATGACCTCATGAAAATAACAGATGAAGTAATTTGGTATGGTATGGAGTTCACTGTTCTACATTAAGATTTCATAGTGAATTCTCTGATGTATTGGTGATAGTAAAATATTACAGTTCTTAGCATGTTAGAAGCTGAAAGTAGATCAGGGAATTTGAGTTGGACTTAAATACACTGGCAGAACAATTCTCTTTGGTACTCTGTCCGTAAGTTTGGCAACACTGCCTACTGAAGAAGGCCTACCTTTCCAGACCTGATGAAGGGGTCAGCTGTTCATTCCATTCCATAGATGCTGCCTGACCTGTTGAATTCCTCCAGTATTTTGTATGTTGCACAGGATTCCCAGCATCTAGAGAATTTGTTGCTTGGAAAAAAAAAAGATTGGTCTGAATCATTCTGTTCTTGAAACTACTGTTCTGATCCTAGTCAAGATTTCCTCTTCAATATTCTTGGAATTGTAAAATAGAGATGTTGTTTTCAATAATACTAACTAAAGGAAGGGATCCGTATTGGCCAGAGGAAACATAAATGAGCTAGTCCTGCAGCTTTTAACTATGTAGGGTAGCAAATATTTAAGGCCCTTCCTGTTTGATGGGTTATACATAGACACATCTTGACGATTCTTTGGAACACTCCCTGACAGATACAATCCAGCAAGCCATCTGTTCCTCTATCAAGTCACGTGCAATAAACTTTACCAGATTGAGTAAGGAATGCTGAAAAGCTTGATTCAAGACGTTTTAGTGCCTGTTGTCTAGAATTGTAGAATGTGATGATTATTCTGTGAAATCAAAACATCTAAAAATAAAATGGCTTTAGGATAGACCCTGCAACGTTTGAGGAAGCATGGACCAAGCTCTGCTTATAACAAATTATTTTATTGTGTTTGTTGGTTGAGATGAAACTTCATGTTTAATTGTCATTCAACTATACACAGAAATACAACTAAACAAAGCAGCATTCCTCTGGGGCCAAGTTGCAAAACGCAGTACTAACAGTCACACATAGCACATATAATTATGATAGCAGAAGAATATAGTAATGGTAATATTCAAAAATAATATAACCAAAATCCCTGAGTTATTGAAATATACACTTAATAAAAGCCAAAAGCCTGTAGATTGATGATGCATGGATGTTGTCATGGAGCCATGTTTCTACAAGAACAAGCTGCAGCAGTTTCTCATCTCACACAAGTGCAACTGCAGACGAACACAATCCAACTTGTCTTCCTGGGAGCAAACACTGGAGAGCAGCACTGACAGGAGGATCTAGTACGCAGTACGGAATTCACCAAAGCACAGCCAATTCCGGTGTCTCCTTCAGCAGCCACAGCTGGTGACCCCGAGGTGTAAGGGCCTTGTCCCTGCAACAATTGAGGCCATGCAGCTTTCCCACTGTTGGTCTTGCTAATGAACCAATGAATCGGACTTACAGTATTCTACATTATTAGTGTATAACAGGATCTTGCATTACACAACAAACATCCAAGCCAATCATTTCCACTTTGTTGGATCACGCACTCCCTTCACACACTGCCTACAAGTTGGAATTTTGCTATTTCAGAATTATTTGGAAATAAAACAAATGGTGGCTGTATCCCAGGTTCAGCAGTGAGTGTTGGACTGAACAATTGGACATTGCTAATTTTGAAAATAAGCATTTGGCTCACAAGAGATGAGCTGAGTCTTATTTTCCAGAGCACTTGTGTTAATTAGACTTCTTCATATGTCCCAGCCCCTGCCCTGATTAATGGTATAGCATGCTTTTTTTTTAACTCAGAAGATCTGGTTTTACATTTGTAGCAAGAATAGTAGTTTCTATTGCCAATATCACTTCATATTTTTAATGTGTCTGTGGCCATTGAACTCTGACATGGTGCATAGTTATAGTGAATTACCATTAGTTTCTGTTATGCTGGTGTTTTTGTTGATGTTTCCTGTTTCTTTCCCTAACTCCAAGAAGAAACCAAAGAGCATTATTGACCACTTTACTAGGGCTTTTCAAAACTTTACAAAAGCCTTTGTCTCCATGAATCAAGAAGATCTATAGAATATTCTTAAGCTTTCTTGTTCTTTCCATTGCTTCGTGAAGATCATGTTCACTGTAATTTTTCCATTGATCAGGATTATGTCTGTTGAGCTTATCACTTCTTTGCAACCTCTATAGGTCTCCTTTCTCTTCTGAAACACTTCATGGCAAACTTTCCAAAAGATGGTCATTGGAATGTGCTTCACCAGATGGTGTGTAAATGTTGTTAAAATTAGCATTTCATTTTCCGTTTCTGATCAGTTACCAGGTGAACTCTTCCCCAAAGGGTTTTGCCGTCCTTAGCCATCATCTGGGTTGTTTCCTTACGTGAATGGAATTCACTCTTTCTAGTTTACTCCATTCAGTTGCATCTCTTGATTTACCTACTGGTGAATTGGTGCTTTATTTGGGAATGCTTTTTTATTAGCTTTAAATGGGAATCAAGTATGATGTTCAGAATCTTAAATATCCAACCATTTCATCAAAATGTTTGATTGCTTTATATTGAAATACGCCCTTACTAACAGATGTGTTCCTTTCAAGTTTTGTTGTTGATTCCCCATCCCTTAGTTTACAGGTTTCCCCCAACATCCAAAGGTAGAGCATTCCTATGAAACAGTTCGTAAGCCAAAATGTCGTAAAGCAAAGAAGCAATTACCATTTATTTATATGGGAAAATTTTGTGAGCATTTGCAGATCCAAAAATAACCTACGAAATCATGCCAAATAACACATAAAACCTAAAATAACAGTAACATATAGTAAAAGCAGGAATGATATGATAAATACACAGCCTATATAAAGTAGAAATACTTTTCCACAATCATTGCCGGCACTGTTCTCCGAAGTGAAAATTTCACGCAAGCTCTCTCGGCATCGCCTCTGCTCTGGGCCGACAATTACGTGCCAGGCGGCACCTAATTAATTAGCATGTTTATTTTGGCTTTTTTCTTAAAGATGTGCTGTGTGCCTCCTGGCTACCGCTGCATTCTCTGCGAATCGGTATCTGTCCGCGGCCTGGGTGTTGGGATACTGGGGTGTCATCTCGTCGTCTGTTTCCATTAGGGCAGGCAGCTCATCTTCTCCTATGACTGCCCGCCTCGATGTCGAAGGTCGAGGTTCGTCGTCTGCTGTGGCTGATGTGGAAGGCTTGCTTGACTGCTGAGCCTCGCGCATTTTTCTATCATACAGTTCTTTGTAAACACTCAAACCATCTTTCAAATACTGTATGCCCTAAACCAACGTACTCTTTCAAAATTAAAGTCGTACTTTATCATTGCAGCGAAAATCTCACGCAGTTGGTTCACGTGCATTTCGCTACTGCATTCGGTTTCAATTGTTATCCTTTCCTCTTCCAATTGCATCAGCTCTTCATCTATCAGTTCTTGGTCATGGGATGCTAAAATCTCTTCAACATCATATTCATCAGCTTCCACAAGCCAAACTCACTTAGTCCTTACTTCGTTCAGCACGATCAAAACGCTTAATTATGTCTAGTTTTATACTGTGTAACACCCTCACGAGCTCTTTCAGGCTTTTCCGATACCTTAGAACTCATCTTGCAAACGGCTGCTCACAGGCACGTGTTTAAGCAATGCCGGCAAGAATGCAGTTCCGAATCCGGGGGAGAGCAGCTGCTCGGGGCGTGCGCTGCCTTTTATCGTGCGCTGATTTTTTCGCACGCTGATTTTTTTCGTAACAGTGAAAACACCTTCTGTTAGCGAAAACAGGGTACTAATGTTGGTCTTTTGTAACAGTGAGGTTTCGTAAAGCGAACATTTGAAAAGCAGGGGACACCTGTACTGAGATCAGTTGTGATTCACATGTTCTCTGACTTAGTATAATGGTTCCGCCCATTTCCAAAATAGGGAGTGTGCAATTAAATTTCTTTCTTTCTGATTTGGATCATTCCAGATTAGGAGGTTTTACTTTCTGCTTTTGCCATGGGCATGACATTTTGTTTCAGGAGTTTTGGTTTGGATCCTCATCTTTCTGATTCTTGGGGAACGTCTTTTGGTATAAGCTGTGTTATACTGTCACTTTGTATGAATACTCTCTTCTCGAGCTTCCAGATGGGTGCAGGTATCGATTATAACCAAAAATTGAAATGTCAGTTATAATCGATACCTGTACCTGGCTGGAAGCCTGAGAAGAGTTTATTCATCATATACGCTGGGAAAGCACTAGCTTCTTTTTCATGTTACTTTGTACTTTTGTATCTAGTTTCAGCTTTAGGTTTTTGCCTGCAATCATTTTTCTTGTATTTTACTGATCTAAATATTAATTTGAGTGTTCCAAAATCTTGTTTGTCCTCAAACTCCATTTATCTATGTATGGTGTGAATGTTCTGATTTTGATTTTTTTTGTGTATTAGTCTTCAATCTCCATTTTTCCCCACTACTGATTTACATTGCCTGATGATCAAGTTATGAGAGTGCATTGACTGATGTAAAGGTTATCTGTCTGATCATTGAGCATTTTCCTCTGTTTGTATCCACCTAGTCCTGTACTTTTGCTTGTGCTTGGGAACATAGAACCACAAATGAGTTAGTCAGCTAACTTTTCCTCCGTGCCCTTCAGTCTGTATTTACTGACTGTCCTTGTCAGCTGGAGGGAAAAAAATGATCTTTTCACTTGTCCTTTCCCCAAGATTGATTTCTGGTTAGGTGTGTACTGAAATTTTCAAAGATTTCAGGAATTTTACTTTGTTTCATTATTTTTGCTATTAAAAAGATCTAATACTTTCTCCATCCTTCTTGCCTTTTGGAAAGCTGATGAGTATTAGATTACATTTTAGTTTAAATTTTCCTAATACATCTACAGTGTCAAATTACTTCCTAGTCCATTATAGCTGAAACAATTTGCAGAGATAATTTTTATTTCTTGTTCAGACATACTCTAGTAATTGTTTTCAATTTCAGGCACTCTCACTTTCCACCAGTGTAGTTTTTTCCCCACTTAGGCTATGTCTACACTACGCCGGATAATTTTGAAAATGAAGCTTTTTCTCTTCGTTTTGACCCTCCGTTCACACTGAACCGGCATTTTTAGCCCCCGAAAACGGAGATTTTCAGAAACTGTCTCCAGAGTGAATAAATCTGAAAACGCCTAATATCCGTTGCAGTGTGTACGGAGTAACCGGAGCTTTTTAAAACCACTGCCATGACGTGCCGGAACAGATGGCAACAGCGTGGCATTTCATTGTTTTCTTCTTATTATTATTATTATTGCTACACTACTTTATTGTTTAGAGTGCACAATCATCACAGCGATATTTGATTCTGCGCTTCGCAGAACCTAACAATTTCAGAACAGACGGCAACGAGACTGAAGCCAGAAGAGTTGGAAATGTACTCACCAAATACTTCGACCCATAGCTTACTGAATAAATAAGTATACTCACTTTGCCCTGTTTTCTTTCCTTGCTTGTATGAAGGTAAGGACAGAAAATACCCGCCGCCACCTCCAGTTTAAATTCCATGTGGAATACTTTGGAGGATCAAGAACCAAGAACCAAGGTGGTTTACCTATTTATGCAAATACCTCTCTGACAATAGATGTGTAACAGCCTAATGTAACATTGTATGGAAATACAAGGTAACACTGACGCAGTCATGTTCTATACATTTAACAAGGTGCTTTATTAATGCAACAGAGTTAGTCAGTTTTTCAATGCTCGTCGTCAGCCGGGTCATACTGTCCGTGAGTTCCCTGTCGGTTGCCTCCATACGCTCCAGTATTTGTTTTTTTAAGTTTTAAGTCCTCCTTCACGACAGCCAAGAGCAATTCCTTTTAAGTTTTTCTACTCCGTAACTGGACAAACGCGCACCAAGTATATCGTTTCCTTTTTGCTTGTTTTCTGTGTCCTGCGCATGCCCAGTAGGAGGAGATTCGCCTAAATATCCGCCTAATGTGGACGGAGTTATTTTGAAAAACGCTTAGTGTGGACGCCTGTCATTTTTACTCGAAACCAGCGTTTTCAAAATTATCCGGCGTAGTGTAGACGTAGCCTTAGTTAACTACTACACCTATTACATTGTGTTTTTGTTGCCCAGAGAATGGTATGTTAAATCAGACTGGGATCTGTGGCCCAATAGTTTAACTATTCTTCAAGCTTTATGCTATGTGCTATGCAAATTATAAATTGTTCTCTTCCCATTGAATGTCATGCATAAGAGATGCAGTACCAAAGAAACTTAATTGTTCATTTAAAAAAAAAGTTGTAGTTTTAAATAAATTTTGATGAAGAAAACTTCTTGCTAAAGAAGTGTTCACTGTCATCGGTTCTTTTCTAGTTCCAGTCAAGGGTCTGCCCCAAAATGTCCGCTTTTTTCCCCTCCATAAATGCTGCCTGACCTGAGTTCCTCCAGCATTTTGTGTGTTGCTCTTGTTTATCATTTGTACAAATGTTAAGAAGAGATTTTGCATCAGTTAAATCAGCGGTCCCCAACCACCGGGCCGCAAAGCATGTGCTACCGGGCCATGAGGAAACGATATGATTTGGTGATAGGAATCAGCTGCACCTTTCCTCATTCCCTGTCATGGCCACTGTTGAGCTTGAACGCATGCGAGGTCATTACCCGCGCGTCAACCATGTCAGCACGGGAAGGAGATCAACTTCTCGAGCTTACAAATGACGGCGGGCTGAAAAGTATGTTTGACTTAACATCTCTGCCGGCATTCTGGATCAAAGTCAAGGCTAAATATCCTGAGATAGCCATGAAAGCACTGAAAACATTGCTTCTATTTCCAATGTATCTCTGCAATGAATGCAACGAAAACTAAATTGCGGAATAGACTGGACAGAAGGAACCCCCTTCGAGTATCGCTGTCTCCCATCACCCCTCGATAGGACCGTCTTGTTGCAGGGAAACAAGCCCAGGGCTCCCACTGATTCAGCGATATTGCTGTGTTGCAATGATTTTATATGTTCATACGGGGAAAATATGTGCTGTGTGTTTAATATCCAAACGTTACTTAAAATGTTATGATGCTATTGACTTATAAGTGACTTGTATAACCATATAACAATTACAGCACGGAAACAGGCCACCTCTGCTTTTCTAGTCCGTGCCAAACGCTGCTCTCACCTAGTCCCACTGACCTGCACTCAGCCCATAACCCTCTATTCCTTTCCTGTACATATACCTATCCAATTTTGTGTTAAATGATAATATCAAACCTGCCTCTACCACTTCTACTGGAAGTTCGTTCAACACTTACTTCAAGCTCCCCTGTCCTCCCCAGATAATTGACTTATCACTATATTCATGCGAGGAAAATATGCGCTGTGTGTTTATGATTAAATTCGTCAGATAAACCCTTTCAGAAACGAAGTTGAGTGTATTAGCCACTTATCACCTATATTCCAGTAATGATTAACACCCCCCCCAAACAGAATCGCCAAAAACGATTTGTAGAAAAAAAATCGGCATGTACACGCATACACACTGGTGCCCGCACACGGCTTCATGGTGTGGTAGTCTTTCTCGGGGTAAACACAACGTATTTGACTGCTACTCTTGTCCGTTGGCAACCCTACCCCCCCACCTCCGGCAGGTCGGCCGGTCCGCAATGCAAAAAAGGTTGGGGACCCCTGAGTTAAATTGATTAATTCTCTCTGTATTTCCGTTCTTTTGCATCCACTAAATCAGCACAATTGCTCAGGACTTCTAAATCTGTGTTCTTTAAATATTCATTGATGCATTTAAGCAGTATCTAGGTTAATATAACATGAACATCTATTAAAAATCACACAATACAGTACCTATAAAAATATTCAACCCCTCCCCCCTGGAAGTTTTCATGTTTTATTGTTTTACGGCATTGAATCACAGTGGATTCACTTTGGCCTTTTTTGACACTAATCAACAGAAAGACTTTTTCGTGTCAAAGTGAGAGCAGATCTTTGCAAGGTGATCTAAATTAATTACAAATATAAAAAAGAAAATAGTTGACTGCGTAAGTATTCACCCCCTTCAAGTCAGTATTCAGTAGATGCATCTTTGGCAGCAATTACATCCTTGAGTCTGTGTGGATAGGTTTCTATCAGCTTTTCACATCTGGACACTGCAATTTTTTTCCCCATTCTTTCTTACATAACTGCTCAAGCTCCATCTGATTGCATGGGGATCATGAGTGAACAGCCCTTTTCAAGTCCAGCCACAAATTCTCAAACTTGATTGTGGTCTGGACTCTGACTTGGCCACGCCAGGACATCAACTTTTGTTTTTAAGCCATTCCTGTGTAGCTTTGGCTTTATGCTAGGGAACATTGTCTTGCCGGAAAACGAATCTTCTCCCAAGTCGCAGTTCTGTTGCAGACTGCATCAGGTTTTCCTCTGGGCTTTCCCTGTATTTTGCTGCACTCATTTTGCCCTCTACCTTCACAAACCTTAAAGGGCTTGCTGCAGTGATGCAGCCACCACCATACTTCACGGTAGGGACAGTGTGTTTTTGATAATGTGTTGTGTTGGGCTTAGTCCAAACAAGCCATTTAGTCTGATGGCCAAAAAGCTCAATTTTGGTTCAACGAGACCGTAGAACCTTCTTCCAGCTGACTTCAGATTTTCCCACATGCCTTCTGGCAAACTCTAGCCAAGATTTCAGGTGAGCTTTTTACAACAATTGCTTTCTCTTTGCCACTCTCCCATAAAGCTACAACCGGTGAAACACCCAGGCAACAGTTGTTTTATGCACAGGCTCTCCCAGCTTAGCCACTGAAGCTTGTAACTCCTCCAGAGTTGTTGTAGGTGTCTTAGTGGCCTACATCACTAGGCCCTTCTTGCACGGTTACTCAGTTTTTGAGGATGGCCTGCTCTAGGCAGGTTTACAGCTGTGCCATATTCTTTCCATTTCCTGATTGACTTAACAGTACTCTAAGGAATATTCAATGACTGTGTGGGTACGTGGCCAAGTGGTTAAGGCATTGGACTAGCGACCTGAAGGTCGTGAGTTCGAGCCCCAGCTGAGGCAATGTGTGTTGTGTCCTTGAGCAAGGCACTTAATCACACATTGCTCTGCGACGACACTGGTGCCAAGCTGTATGGGTCCTAATGCCCTTCCCTTGGACAACATTGGTGTTGTGGAGAGGGGAGACTTGCAGCATGGGCAACTGCTGGTCTTCCATACAACCTTGCCCAGGCCTGCGCCCTGGAGAGTGAAGACTTTCCAGGCGCAGATCCATGGTCTCGCAAGACTAACTGATGCTTTTACTTTATTCAGTGACTTTATTCAGTCCATATCCTGACTTCTGTTTTTCAACAACCTTTTTACGGAGTTGCTTGGAGTGTTCTTTTGTCTTCGTGGTATGGTTTTGGCAGGATACTGACTCAGCAGCAGTTGGACCTTCCAGATACAGGTGTATTTTTACTACAGTCAATGGCAACACCTTGACTGTACACAGGTCTCCAAAAAGAGATCTCCGTTTAACTAATTATGTGACTTCTAAAACCAATTGGCTGCACTAGTGATGATTTGATGTGTCATATTAAAGGGAGGTGAATACTTGTGCAATCAATTATCTTAAGTTATATATTTGTAATTAATTTAGATCACTTTGCGGAGATCTGTTTTCACTTTGACAGAAAACTTTTTCTATTGATCAGTGTCAAAAAAGGCAAATTAAATCCACTGCAATTCAATGTTGTAAGACAAAGCATGATAACTTGCAGAAGGGGTGAATACTTTTCATAGGCACGGTGTGTCCAGCCTGCCCTTTACTATCTCATTTTTAAATAACTAATTTTTAAATCATTTATTATATTGGAACACATCAGTACCTGGTTAATTTAATTGGTGTCCTTATGCATTAAAGAACCAGCTTAATGTTTGCAGCCTTCCAGAATGCCTGTATTGATACCGTGAACATAAATTCACAATGGTGATTGAGTTATTCTAGGAGTCTCTGCAATATGTGTGGGGTCTCTTTCCTCCTACACAGCCCATAACCCTCCAATAACCCTCCATCCATGTGCCGATTTAGGAGTCACTTGGCAAAGATATCTCTTTAACTAAAAGCTAATACAGGTGCACCTTCTTTTATCCCTAATTCTGAAATCCAAAAAGCTCCAAAAACTGAAGTTTTTTTCGCCAACAGCTGATGTCACTCAGGTGTGACGTGGCAGCACTAGCAGAGGCTGCCAGAGGTCATTTGTGGCTCAGCGCTCGTACTGGTTACACGTGCATTTGCTTTTCGCTGATATTTTGTGTTCAGACTTTGTGCTTAATTCACTGTGGAAAATTTCAAAAAGAGCTGCAGATACCCCTATGGGTAACAATGAGAAAAAGAGAAGGAAGCATCTATCATTATCAATAACACAGAAAGTGGAGTTATTGCAGACGCTTGATCGTGGTGTATCTGTGCGGCGTCTTACTGAAGAAAATAGTGTTGGAACTACCACTGTATATGATTTAAATAAACAGAAGGACAAGTTACTGAAATTTTATAGTGACAGTGACATTCTACATTTATTCCAATAAGTCACTTTCGTTCATTTGAAGCTGTATATTTTTGTTTTATTGAATGTTTTTGTTGGAAATAAAAATTTTTCTTGTAATTATTCCCTAAACAATACAGTATAACAACTATTTACGTAGAATTTACATTGTATTAGGTATTATAAATAATCTAGAGATGATTTAAAGTATATGGGAGGGTGTGCATAGGTTTGGTGCGCCGCCGGGTCCTAAAGTCCATCGCACTGAGACTGGTTAAATAAGGGACTTGAGCATACGTGCTTTTCGGTATGCGGGGGGGGAGGGGGGGTTCTGAAATCCGAAAAATTCTGAATTCCGAAATGCAACTGGCCCCAAGGATTTTGGATAAGGGATTGTGGACCTGTACACCTAGTAAATTCTATGATCTTATTCTGAGATCTTCAGTGGGGCTAACTAACATAAACATTAGCAACATACATCAAAGTTGCTGGTGAACGCAGCAGGCCAGGCAGCATCTATAGGAAGAGGTGCAGTCAACGTTTCAGGCCGAGACCCTTCGTCAGGACTAACTGAAGGAAGAGTGAGTAAGGGATTTGAAAGCTGGAGGGGGAGGGGGAGATGCAAAATGATAGGAGAAGACAGGAGGGGGAGGGATAGAGCCGAGAGCTGGACAGGTGATAGGCAAAAGGGGATATGAGAGGATCATGGGACAGGAGGCCTAGGGAGAAAGACGGGAGGGGGGTGACCCAGAGGATGGGCAAGAGGTATATTCCCTTTCTAGATCTTTCTGTCTCTGTCTCTGGAGACAGCTTATCCACTGATATCTACTATAAGCCTACTGACTCTCACAGCTATCTGGACTAATCCTCTTCTCACCCTGTCTCTTGCAAAAACGCCATCCCCTTCTCGCAATTCCTCCATCTCCGCCGCATCTGCTCTCAGGATGAGGCTTTTCATTCTAGGACGAGGGAGATGTCTTCATTTTTTAAAGAAAGGGGCTTCCCTTCCTCCACTATCAACTCTGCTCTTAAACGCATCTCCTCCATTTCACGTACATCTGCTCTCACTCCATCCTCCCACCACCCCACTAGGAATAGGGTTCCCCTGGTCCTCACCTACCACCCCACCAGCCTCCGGGTCCAACATATTATTCTCCGTAACTTCCGCCACCTCCAACGGGATCCCACCACTAAGCACATCTTTCCCTCCCCCCCTCTCTCTGCATTCCGCAGGGATCGCTCCCTACACAACTCCCTTGTCCATTCGTCCCCCCCATCCCTCCCCACTGATCTCCCTCCTGGCACTTATCCGTGTAAGCGGAACAAGTGCTACACATGCCCTTACACTTCCTCCCTTACCACCATTCAGGGCCCCAAACAGTCCTTCCAGGTGAGGCATCACTTCACCTGTGAGTCGACTGGGGTGATATACTGCGTCCGGTGCTCCCGATGTGGCCTTTTATATATTGGTGAGACCCGACGCAGACTGGGAGACCGCTTCGCTGAACATCTACGCTCTGTCCGCCAGAGAAAGCAGGATCTCCCAGTGGCCACACATTTTAATTCCACATCCCATTCCCATTCTGACATGTCTATCCACGGCCTCCTCTACTGTAAAGATGAAGCCACACTCAGGTTGGAGGAACAACACCTTATATTCCGTCTGGGTAGCCTCCAACCTGATGGCATGAACATTGACTTCTCTAACTTCCGCTAGGCCCCACCTCCCCCTCGTACCCCAGCTGTTACTCCTTTTTATGCACACATTCTTTCTCTCACTCTCCTTTTTCTCCCTCTATCCCTCTGAATATACCTCTTGCCCATCCTCTGGGTCACCCCCCCCCCCATCTTTCTCCCGAGGCCTCCTGTCCCATGATCCTCTCGTATCCCCTTTTGCCTATCACCTGTCCAGCTCTCGGCTCTATCCCTCCCCCTCCTGTCTTCTCCTATCATTTTGCATCTCCCCCTCCCCCTCCAGCTTTCAAATCCCTTACTCACTCTTCCTTCAGTTAGTCCTGACGAAGGGTCTCGGCCTGAAACGTCGACTGCACCTCTTCCTATAGATGCTGCCTGGCCTGCTGCGTTCACCAGCAACTTTGATGTATGTTGCTTGAATTTCCAGCATCTGCAGAATTCCTGTTGTTAACATAAACATTAGTTTATTGTATTCCCCTACACAATTGCAATGGTAAATGTCACACGCTCATTGTTTAAAAAAAACTTTTCAACATCCATTAAAACTAGATTCACTAGTTTCAATAGATGTTCAATGGGTTTCTTTTTGAGATTGGTTCATATTTGTATTTCTGTACACAAACTGTGACGCAGTCAGTTAGTATACTCTCCTACACACATCTGACTGACTGATGGACCTCTGGTTTCCTTCTCCTGAAGTCAAATCAGCTCCTTGGTCTTGTTGACACTGAGTCAGAGGTTGTTGTTATGGCACCACTCAGCCAGATTTTCAATCCCCCTCCTGTATGCTGATCCACCACCACCTTTTGATTTGG
This sequence comes from Mobula hypostoma, assembly GCF_963921235.1. NCBI lineage: Eukaryota > Metazoa > Chordata > Chondrichthyes > Myliobatiformes > Myliobatidae > Mobula > Mobula hypostoma. The sequence continues at coordinate 61,358,709 of NC_086103.1, read as the reverse complement.
CCTGCAACGGTGGTGTCAGCAAACTTGAGTATGGCATTGGAGCTGTACTTAGTCTCAGTCTAAAGCGAGTAGAGCAGGGGCACACAGCCTTGTGGTGCACCTGTGCTGATGGAGGTCGTGGAAGAGATGTTGCCAATCTGAACTGACTGGGGTCTGCAAGCGAGGAAATCAAGGATCCAATTGCACAATGAGGTATTGAGCCCAAGGATTTGAAGCTTATTGATTAGTTTTGAGGGGATGTTGGTATTGAATGCCAAGATGTTGATAAAGAGCATCCTGCTGTGGACCTGTTGCTCTAATAGTCAAATTGGAGCAGATCCAAGTTGCTTCTCAGGTAGGAGTTGATATAGTTCATCAACAACTTCTCAAAACTTCATCCCTGTGGATGTAAGTGCTACTGGACAATAGTCATTGAGGCAGATTACCACGTTCTTCTTAGGCACAGGTGTAACTGAAGCCTGCTTGAAACAGCTGGCTACTTCAGACTGCCGAATACCTACAGTACCTAATCCCAAGCTTGCAGATATTTTGTCCCAAATGGCCCACTGCATTGGCATAGGGGCTAGCGCAATGGTTTACTGTGCCAGCTGTAAGATGAGGCTTCAATGCCTGCATCTATCGGAGAGAAGTTTGTATGTTCTCCTTGTAACTGTGAGAGTTTCCTCAGTGCGCTCCAGTTTCTTCCCACATTCCAAAGACGTGGGTTAAGGTTACTAAGTTATGCTGGCACCAGAGGTGCAGCAACACTTGCAGGCTGCTCAGCACAATCCTTGCTGATTTGATTTGATACAAATGATGCATTTCACTGTTTTGATATCCATGTGGCAAATACAGCTAACCTTTAATATTGTTGTTTATAAAAGCTCGTAATAATTGACATGAAGACAAAAGGAACAAATATACATTCCATTGAAGAAAGAATTCTCTGGTCTTGAGATGTACAGTGACTGCTGTTTAAAATAATTGGTTCTTCAAATAGAGTGCAAAAAACATTCCAGTTCAGAGCAAGACATCTGTTACCAATTGTTCATTTTCAGCATGATTGAGCAAAAGTACTTCAAAACTGCACTCAAAATATCCAAAAGCACTTTTATACCCACAATTTTTGTTTACAAATTTCAGCAAGCCATTCAGTTTCGTTGCAGCAGTAATAACTCAGGGCATTAAAAGAAGCAAAGGAGGCAATTATAGAGGCTCTGACAATTATTTTTCAGTCATCTTTGGCTATAGGAGTGGTGCTTGAGGATTGTAGGACTGTTTGTGCATGAATTTTACTTAAAATCCATGATGTGCATAAATAGGATAACTATTGGTCGGTAATCTTGTTGACAGTGATAAGCAAATTCTTAGGAGTACCACATTCTGCCTAGTTCCGTACAGAAAAAGAGATTTCACTGGTAAGGGTGGAGAGATTTGCAAAAATGTTGCCAAGATTGAAAAATATTACCAAATAAGGAATAATTGGATAAGATGAGGTTATTCTCTTTGGAACAGAAGCAGCAGAGGGGAGACTTAATTGAATTATGGTGGAGCCAAGAGGAAGTAAATAAGGATCTATTTCCTTTAACACAGAAGCCAAAACTCAGAATGCATGGATTTAAAGCAAATTATAGAAGAATTACAAAAGTAATGAGAAATATCTTTTTCATCCAGAGGATAGGAGGTATGGAACTCACTTGCCTAAACGGGTAGTAGAGGCAATAGCATAAAAGCAGTACCTGAATGTATCCTTTTAGGGCTGTGGAACAAGTACCAAAGAGGGAGTCTAGGTAATGCTCATTTTTGTATTGAATATAGAACATAGAACTTTACAGCAAAGTATGAGCCCTTTGGCTCACAGTGTTGTGCCAGCCTTTTAACCTACTGTAAGATCAATCATCCCTCCCACATAGCTGTCCATTTTTCTCTCATCCATGTGTCTATCTAAGAATCTCATAAATGTCCCTAATGTATCTGTCTCTACCACCATCTCTGACAGTTCCACCCTCCTGCCACTGTCTAAGTAAAAAGTCTCATCTCTGATATCCCCTATAATTTCCGAGAAACAACTTGGTTATATCCCCTTATTTACCTATTTCCATCCTGTCAAGTAAGCTCTCATCTTCACACAAAATGCTGGAGAAACTCCAGCAGGCCACACAGCATCGATGGAAAAGAGTACAGTCGACATTTCAGGCCCTGCCTGTCCTGGCCTGCTGAGTTCATCCAGCATTTTGTGTGTGTTGGTTGGATTTCCTGTATCTGCATATTTTCTTATCTTTGAACCTCTCCTCTTCCTTCACTCCAAAGAGTATAGCCCTAGCTCTCTCAACCTGAACTCGTTCAACATTCTCTATAACTGAAGCAGCATACTGGTAAATCTTCTCTGCACCCTCTTTAAATCTTCCACATCCTTCCTATCATGAGGTGACCAAATGTGGTCTGATCAGTTTTATAGAGCTGTAACATTACCTTGCAGCTCTTGAACTCAATCCCCCAAGCAATGAAGGTCAACACATCCATACGCCTTCTTTTCTACATTTGTACTGCAACTTTCAGAGATCTATGGATGTGAACAACGAGATCCCTCTGTTCCTCCACACTGTTAAGAATCCTGCCATTACCCTGTATTCTGTCTTCCAAGTTCAAAATAAATCACTTCATTATTTTCCGGGTTAAACTCCATCTGCTATTTCTCAACCCAACTCTGCATCTTATCAATGTCCTGTTGTAACCTACGACAACCTTTTGCACTGTCCACAACACCACCTACCTTTGTGTCATTTGCAGACATACTAAGCCACCCAGATGTGAGACTCACTAGTCTATAATTCTCACTGTTATCTCTATTATCTCTTTTGACAAACGTTTGCCACTGTCCAATTTTCTGGTACTACTCCTGGGGTCACTGAGGGCATAAAGATCATCGGCAAAGGCACTGCAATCTCATCCCTTGCTTTCCATCGTAACGTGGGGTGTATTCCATCCAGCCCCAGGGACTTGTCTCTCCTAATATTTTTCAAAAGTTCCTGCTCATCCTCTGTCTTAATGTTGGCATATTTCAGTATATCAGCCTGTTCTACACTAACTTCACATTTATCAAGAACCCTCTCACTGGTGAATACTGAAGCAAAGTATTTATTAATAACCTTCTGACTCCAAGCATGTTTCTTCTTTTATCCCTGATCGGACCTAACCTCATGTTAGTCATCCTCCTGTTTTTCACATACGTGTAGAATGCTTTGGGGTTTTTCTTAATCCTACTCACCAAGTCCTTCTCATGTCCCCTTCTGACCTATTATGTCCATTCTTAAGCACCTTCTTGGCTACTTTGATAACTTTTTGGAATCCTGTCTGATCTTTGCATCCTAACTTTGAAGTATGCTTTTTTACTTCCTCTTGACTAGGTATTCCACCTCTTGTCAACCGTGGTTCCTTCACCCTGTCATTCTTTCTTTGCCTCAATGGGACAAACCTGCAATAACTCCATGCAGGTACTCCCTAAACAACCTGCACATTTCCCTGAGTACATCCATTCCCAATTTATGCTCCCAAGTTCGTGCCAATTGCATCATAGTTTGTCCTCCTCCCCCCCCCCCAAATAAATACTTTCCCATACCATGTGATCCTGTCCCTCTCCAGGGCTATGTAAAGGTCAGAGTGTTGTGTTTGTTGTCTGCAAAACGCTCACCCACTGAGAGATCAGTCACTTGTCCAGTTCCATTGCCTAGTACCAGATACAGTATGGCCTCTCCTCCAGAGGCCTGTCTACATATTGTGTCAGGAATCCTTCCTGGATACATTTAACAAAATCCACCTCATCTAAACATTTTGCATTATGGAGTTGCCAATCAATATTAGGGAAGTTGAAGTCATCAACAGCAATAATCTTGTTATTTTTGCACCTTTCCAAAATCTACCTCCCAATCTGCACTGCAGTGTCTCTGTTGCTATTGGACATTCTGTAATAGTCTCAGTAGAGTGATTACTCCCTTCCTGTTTCTGACTTCCACCCACACTGACTCTCCTCAACATCCACCCTTTCTGCAGCTGTGATGCTATCCCTGATTAGCAGTGCCACTCCCCCACCTCCTTTCCTCCTTCCTTGATCCTTTTTGAAACATTTAAACGCTGGACCATCCAGCAGCCATTCCTGCCCTGGTTACAACATCAGTTCCATGTACTGACCAAAACATTAACTGTGTTTCTCTTTCACAGATTCTACCTGACCTTTTGACTGTTTCCAGTACTTTTTCTTTTACTTAAGATGTGTGGAGTTGTACAGCACAAACAGGCCCTTCACCTACACAGTGTAATATCCTTCCATTTTCTGCACATTGATGTGCTATCTATATCATGGACAACTCCGTCATATTTGCCGTCACCACCACACCTGACAGTGCATTTAGGCACCCACCGGTTTCTGTGTGTGTAAAACAGCCCCACACATCTTCCTTGAACTTGCCCCTCTTAACCTCAATTGCATGCCCTCTGGTATTCGACATGCCAAACCTAGGACGGGAAAAATGATACTGGCTTTGTGTCTATGCCTCTAAGAATCTAACAACCTTCTCTCAGATCTCCCCTCTGCCTCTCCAGAGCAAACAATCTAAATTTGTGCTACCTTTCCTTATAGGAAGCATCATTCTGGTAAACATCTGCATCCTCTCCAGAGCCTCTATCCTTCCTATAATGGTGCAACTAGAATTGAATTCAGTACTCCATATGTGGTCTAACTGGACTTTTATGAAGCTGCAACATAACTTACTGAGTTTTCAGCTTCAGTTCCTTGACTACTAAACGCCATGTGCCGCTTTTACCACTGAAAGTTCAGGGAGTGATTTGGATCCAAAGATTCCTCTGCAGTTCAACACTTAGGAGAATTACCATTAACAATGTACTGTCCCTTTACATCTTCAAAGTGCAGCAGTTTATTTTCGACTCTGTTAAATGTCATCTGCCATTTCTCAGCTCATATCTACATCTAATCTATATCCTGCTATAACATTGCAGTTTTGTACACTAACCACAACACCACCAATAACTACCTTCCGTATTCTGTGGGCAAGCCAATTCTGAATCCAAAGAGCCTAAATCACCATAGATTCCGTGCATAATCTTTTGCATGTCTCCCAAGCGCTGCCGTGTTAAATGCCTTGCCATATAGATAATATTCACAGCTCTACCATCATTAATTACTCTTGTCACCTCAAAAAAAAAGGCATAACTCAATCAAACTAGTAAGACATGACTCCCTTTCATTTCTGACCTGGTTCTCTGTTTCCTATTCCACCTGTCAAGCTAGTTTAAACCCCACCCCCGAGTGGCACGAGTGAACCTCCCAGCCAGGATATTGGTTCCCCTCCAGTTAAGGTTACCCTTGCCCCAGAAGAGGTTCCAATGATGCAAGAACCCTGCCCCCTGCACCAGTTCCTCAGCCACGCATTATCTGTTCTATCTTTCTGTTCCTGCCCTGATGAGCACATGGCACTGAGAGTTATCTACAGATCACTACTTTCAAGGTTCTGCTTTCCAGCCTCCTCTGAACTCCCTGTACTCATTGCATAGGACCTTTATCCTCACCTCTACCCAGGTCATTGGTGCCAGTGTGGATCACAACCTCTGCCCCTTTCTAGCGTCCCTGCTGAGTGCCACTACTGTGGCTGTGGCTGCTGCTACTGTGCCTTGATGGATCATTCCACTCCCCTACCCATCCCAAAGCCAGTATCCAAAGGGGTATATTATTGCTGAGAGAGTAACCATAGAGGGATCCTACTCTGTCTTTTCCCCTTACCCAAATATCTGCAGTCTGTACCTTGGGGGTCATCACCTTAACCTTACCAAAACTCTTGTCTGTGATGCTTTCAGCATCTTGGGCAATTCAATGTATGCCTAACTCCATCTCTAGTTCCTTCACGTGTCAGTCAAAAGCTGCAGCTGGGTCCTCCTCCTCTAGGTGAAGTCATCAGGTACACTGGCAGTCTTTTTGACCTCCGACGGCCTGCAGGAAGAGCAGACCACTGCCCTAACTGACATCCCAGCTGTTCTAATACGAGGGGTGATTGATAAGTTTGTGGCCTAAGGTAGAAGGAATCAATTTTAGAAAATCTAGCACATTTATTTTTCCTACATTTACACACTTAGTCCAGCGGTCATGGACCATACGGATCCCTTTGTAGAAGTCGGCGTCTTGGACTTCCAGAAGTGGTCCACAGCAGGGGTGATTGGTAAGTTTGTGGCCTAAAGTAGGAGGAGATGAGGAGAAACTTCAAACTTTCTGCATTTTCACTCGGAGTTGAACTGCCCATGCATGTAATGAGAGCTGTATAACTCATCTCCTTCTACCTTAGGCCACAAACTTATCAATCACCCCTTTTGTGGACCACCTGGAGGTCAAGATGCTCTCATTACATGCACGTGTATTTCCACTCTTTGAGTGATAATGCAGAAAGTTTGAAGTTTCTCCTCATCTCCTTCTGCCTTAGGTCACAAACTTATCAATCACCCCTGCTGTGGGCCACTTCTACAAAGGGATCCGTATGCTCTACAACCGCTGGACTAAGTGTGTACATGTAGGAGGGGGCTATGCTGAAAAATAAATGTCCTAGGTTTTCTGAAATTGACTCCTCCTCCTACCTCAGTCCACGAACTTATCGATCACTCCTCGTAGAAACAATAATTCTAAGAAACACGTCACCTGCACCTTCATGCTCAGCCTCCTTTCATCAAAGCCTCAGTACTCAATCTAAGCCACAGTAGTTACATCTCAAACACAGCCACTCCCTGAAATGGCCACTCTGCTAGGGCCTGCTTCCTTTTTTATACCTGCAAATAGCAATTAGCCAAACAAGTTATTAACTGTAAATCAACATTCAAAAAGTTGGTTCTCCCCTTTGCTCTGGATGCAACAACTTGCAAAATTTGCAAATGGATTTTATTGATTATTGTGTTTGTTAATCTGAGCAGTAACAGATAAAAGATTGAGGAGGAAAGATGTCGTTTTATAATCTAGTTCAGTAATCATTCAAATAGTTTTGAATCCATAATATATATTTCCTTAAGAACTGCTCGTTGGTGGAGGAGCTGGATTTGATGCAGACCATGTTGCTGTCTGCCACAGGAAGGTATCTGAGTTGGTGCACAAAGGTGATGGGTATACTGTAATTGCGAGTGATTGCTTTGAATATTTCTGTTGTGGGCATTGACATGTAAAATGCTGCAAGTCCATTTCCCTTGTTTATTGGTGAGACCGACGACAGCAGAGTTGTATGGCCTCTGTGTGGTGAGGACTAGGCCTCAAGCTGTGGGCTTGCCTGTTGCAGTAGCCCAGGAAAGGAGACACCAGAGGTGGTGGCCCCTTTCATCAGTGATGCCCTCCAGTGTTCAGTCAGTGGAATGACAAGCTGGACTGTGTGCATCTATTCATCTGCGGACTGCCGAGAACCAGTGCACCATCAATTTACAGGACATGTCAGTTAGGGACTTGAGATTTTTTTTGTGTGACTGTATGTTTATTTGCTATCTTATATGTGCCTTGTGTTGTGTATGACTGGTACTGTGTTTTGCACCTTGGCCCTAGAGGAACACTGTTTCGTTTGGCTCTACTCATGGGTATTCATGGTTGAATGATAATTAAACTTAGATTTGAAATATTTTAAGTGAAATTGAATTCTGTTTTAATCTTTTTTTGCTTTAGTTCTCTTTGTTACTTAACCTTGAATTTTTTAATATGATGTGTTACATAATTTTTTGTTAAACTTTTCCTTCTACATCATAGTATCAGAGAGTCAAATCTGCTGGCTTCTCAGAGTGAAATCTAATAAGTGGCATTGCCTGTTCTTTCCACATTGCTATGCAACTTTTTTGTTCCTTCCAATTTTTACCTTTCCGTCTTTGCTTTGAAAGCCACAATTGAACCTATTTCCATAGCACAAAGACAGATTATTCCATATCATAACTATTCACTATAAAATAAAATTTCTCACATCACTCCTGGATGGTTTGCAAATCATTTTAAATATGTCCATTAGTTATTGCCATATTATTGCCCTTTAATTTTCCTCTTTAACCCATCAAGATTTTACTCATCATAAATTCTCCTCTTTTTGCCCTAAGGAAAGCAAACCTTCGTGCCTTCGTAACACAAATCCCTCAACTTGGAAATTATTCTTGTATATGTTTTTCTTTGCTGTCTCTATTGCCTTCATAGCTTCCTTGCATTTATGCTCCCAATTATTAGAAAAATTAGGATCCCCTGTTCTTTAACTGCATTCTTAACTTGGTTGCAGCCTTTTAAATTTTTCTGCAGATGCGCAGAGGTATTTTTGTTTCTGATCCTCTTTTACAATTCTACCATTTAATTGAAATTTTATTTTGTCGCTCTCACCATGATGTAACACATTGCACTTCTTCATCTTTATTTTTAAATCCCATATACCATTGCAGCAGGCAATTCTCCTTGCAATGTCATCTGTAGAATTTGGAAATGTTTGACATGCATAGCCATATCCAGGTGGTTAATGGCAGTGAGTAGTCCCAATATCTCCGAGTTGGGCATTTTAAGAAATATTTTCATAGTGTAAATTTGAATGTGCTTGTTCATTTTGAATTGGTGAAAATATTTGAGAGAGACATAATTGGCCCTCAATTACAAATTCTTAATGTTGTGTCCAAAATTTGATTAAGGAATGATTATATGATTCTAAACAATTGAAATGATTTTCACAAGTATGGCACAGTGCTTGCTTAAATTCTGCAGTAAGAGCAAAATGCATTTGTTATACTGCACATATGAGTCAGCTGTGGGGTTGGGGCATAGGCGAGGAAGAGAGGATGGTTAATATTTTGCATCAAAACCAATCTTTTCTCTCTGCATATGTATGAACTGCTATTTCCTGCTTGTGTGGTTAATATTGTTCTACATAATACCTGACCATAATACCTGGATTAACATGTAAATCAGATACCTGCCCACAATATTTTCAACAGATTTTAATAAATTTAGTTTTGTAATATGTGGTTTGATATGTCAAAGTGTACTTTGTTTATCATGCTGTTAGTTTTGTTTGCTTACTCTGTTTCATGGGATGCTTAGCTGAAGCTTTGTCTGTGCTGAAGACTTGTGAGAAAGGAATATCAGGCCTTTGTAAGTCATGGGGTTTCGGAAGGAATCATCAGGCGAGAACCTTGTGTTTTGAGGGGCAGGGAAACTGTCAGGGATCAGTGAGATTAGCCAGGATTGCAGCTGAAGACTGAAGGTGATAGGTCATAAACAGTGATGATGAAGGATGAAGCTGTTTGAGATTTGGGACATGGAAGGACCACAAAGTGGAAGAAACAGGTCTTCACTCTATAGGAGGGTAAAGCAAAGGGATTGAGATGTGTGTGCCTAGGTGATTAGGGCTAAGTTAACGAGGGCAGTAGATTAATTACTACAATGAATTGAGAATAGTAGTGCTGGTAGAGGCTTGTAGTGATGCAGAAATGTGCAATATGAAGTAGATCTACATGATTTATTGTACAGGGTATAACATCACCCCATGAAACCTGTTGTGGAAATCAAATCCAGAAGAGTTTTCTCGTTATTCTGGAAATTCATGCAGACAATGCAAAATTAGACATTGGCCTATTTCGCTACAGAAGGAAAATATTTTCACTTGCTTTGTACTGAAAAAATAGAACATTCTGCAATTGAATTCCCGGATGGGTATCTCTTAAATAGAATTTTCTTCCCAGTATCCCATTATTTACTTCTGCTTCCCTACTTTGGAAAAGCTGCTTAGGAATTGTAGGAGGATAGCTTTACTTCCTTGGTTTTAATGCTTATATGCAAAAAAATTTCCTCAGGTATGTGATGAGACTGATTTTCTTTTTTTTTTGCACACACAGGAGTCCTTACAGAATGTTATGATGAACTTGGGAATCGATATCAACTTCCAGTTTATTGCCTTGCACCTCCAATCAACATGATTGAAGAGAAAAGTGACTTGGAGACTCTGGACATCCCAGAACCATCACCAAATTCTGGACAAGAATGTCAGCTACGGCTGCGGCTTTCCACGGGGAAAGACTTGAAGCTTGTTGTCCGCAGTACAGATACAGTCTATCACATGAAGCGACGTTTGCACACAGCAGAGGGAGTAGAGCCCTCCAGCCAGAGATGGTTCTTTTCTGGCCGACCATTGACAGACAAAATGAAACTGGAGGAGCTGAAAATCCCCAAGGACTATGTGGTGCAGGTCATCATCAGCCAACCTTTGCAGACTCCTACTCCTGTGGAAAACTGACCCCTTTGAATTCTTTGACTATTTCTTTCTACACAAGAACATTCATTTAATATCACCTGCGACGCATCCGTGATGAGGACTTCCAGAATGGTGTTCCCACTGATCCACTGAAATGTAGAACACAGCAGTTTATACTGAGAAAGCGACTCAGGAGAGGCTCCAGTTCATTGAGAATCTTCCAGGATTTGTTTTTTATTGGAAGACTTTGTTGAATGCATATCTGACCCAGATAGATTTCTTTCAGTTAGTTGTCCAATGAAATAAATCTAGCTGTAAATGTGTGGCCATCATTTTCTGCATACTTTGCTACAATATACTGAATTTTTATTAGAAATCATAAGTAGCTGATTTTAAATGATGCACACATACTGTCAAATAATAAGACTATATACAATCTTGACATTAGGTTTTCCTTCAGGAATAATGTCAGTGAGACTGAATCATTTGGAGTTAAATTATAAACTTTTTTTAATTTTCAGCATGCATTAGTGTGGAGAATTATACATCTTGATTAGTGGTAAACTAATTTATTGAAGTAGAAAAGGTAAAGTTCTTATTTTGATACCAGAAATAGTCTTGCGTCAGTTGCTGTTGAGTTGCATGATTAAGTGGGGGAAAGTTTAAAATGTTACAATTAGTGAAGAGGGTTAAAAACTCAGATTTTTTTTTTCCATTATAGAGATTTCTCCCCTCTCCTACCACAGTCTGTTGATGACTCTTCATATGTGCATCTGCATGGATTTGATAGTAATGGATTGGAACTGTAGATGACACAGCAAAGGTCAAATGGTCTGCTAACAGTCGTGATTCTGTTTCTGTAAAGCTGCAATGCAGCATTGTCAGTGTACAAACGATGAAGGAGGAAAAGAACCTTCACTTAGTCCACAGCTAATTAGCCATTCTACTCGATCAACTAATTGGCAGCCATATATTTGTTACTTGCTAACTTTAGTTTTGAATTTATTAATTTTTTTGAAAGCTAGTTATGTATAGTGATTGTGCCGGTGAACCGCTGCAACATTCTGTGGGCTGCTTACTTTGAACTTTATTAGGGAGCTGAACTTTTAAGGCATTCCAGGAGCTGCAGTGTATAATTTTAAGCTGAAGCAACAGCAGTTATAACCTAGATTTGGCCAATAGTAAAACATCTTTTGTTCAGTTTCTTTTGTATCCTGTGATAGATGTAAAAGAGATTCAATAGTTTAAATTCAACCTGTAAGACGAAATACTTTTTCATTTATTTAATTTCTCTGCTATGTATAGTTTAAAGCAAAGAATGATTTTTGTATTTTTAGAAAATAGAAGTTAGGTTAATTTCAGAAAATTATTGAGGTAAATATTTTTGACACATGAATTAAATATTTGGCAATTTCACAGTTAGTATGATTTTTAGGAGTGCAAAGTTGTGATGCCATATATTTACTTCTAAAGGATCTTTTATATTATATTTGATATACTTCATGCATGTTTCCTTGTTTTTATTGCTAATTTGGGGGCCTTTAGTACAATATTCTCAGTAAGCGAATTGTGTAATTTCAATAAAAAGAATGTTCCTTTGGGATCAGATTATATATACGCATACACCAATATTGTGCCTGAGCTATTGAAAAATAGAGGTTTTACTTTGTGCATAACTGTCCAGCTGAAAAGTAGATTGGGGTACTATTAATTGTTGAGCCTCGTGTTCTATTTAGAGGTTTAATAATTTGGTATTAGATTTCTGATTTGTACAAGGTTTATAAGGAATGTTGTAATGCAGAACATAAGCAAATATAGTTGGTTTTCATTTATGCATTGTCATTTTGTCATCCAGAGCATTAAATGTTATGAGTAACATTTGTCTGTTATATTGGGGATTGTCTGGAACAAACGTAAAATCTGATGTAATAATTGAATTGCCTTGCATACTATTTCTTACAGGTCCCACTTCTCATTTCCCAAACTAATCATCTAAAAGTTTCAGTCTCACTGACCAAAAGCTGTTCCTAAACATATTATTTCAGATTTTCTTTGTAGTATTTATTTTCTTGACCTTAATGCTTTATAGCATAGTATATTATGTGAACTGGAGCAAACATAGTAATTATCCCTTGATAAAGCACAACAACTAACTGCTGTACATCAGAGTCACTGTTTTTTATATATTGAAATGTTTTAAGCATTTCTTTTGTAGTTCATAAGACTTGGGCTATTGAATTGGTTTTATATCTTCCATACAAAGTTGCAAGATAAGTCTTAATATAATGAAGTTTCAATCATTTTCAAACTTCCGTGCTGCAGGCATTTGCTGTTTCCTCTTTAAGGAACAGTAGTTTTTTTATGTTTTGTAACTGTACATTTGAATTTTCACAGATGACGTTGGGGCAGTGTCCTCTGATACTTTATACACTTTCCAATGCAGTTTGTGCTATTAATGTGCAGTACATTGTTGTAAGATCTGTACATTGTAATAAATGATTATTTGTCATAAAAGACCAGTGAATGTTTGGTAATGGATGTTTTATAATACACAAATAAACCAAATATTTGTAATTGGAGCCCATCAGTCAGTTTTCTGAATTGCAGTTAAACTCCAGCTCCTTTTCAGTTACTTGATTATCCTAAGGAATGCTGTTGTAATCAGCTTTTCATCTTGATCCTCTTAAAGGTTTTCTACTTTGGGTTAAGAGAAAGAACAACTATTATAATAAACTACAACTTCCCCTTTTATTGTTTGTTTTTCCATCTTTTAAATTATTCTGTAAATTTCAGCATCCGAACATTTTATTTACTTTGCCTTATCAATTCAGCTATCGCCTCCACCTTGTCAAACTGGCAGGGTTTCTGCTATTTTCCTGATTAGTCAGGAATTAGTGAATATATGATGCACAGGCAGCTGTGGCTAACATCACTGCCACCCACACCTCTATCTTGCTCCATCATCCCACTGCAACCCACACCAAAAATGGGGAAATTTAAATTTCATGTCTTTGTGATATTAGTTATCAACTCGTACAAATAAATTGCTCTCCATGCTTATGACTTTATGATGGATTATATGCATATTGCTCTGGTAGCTCCAAGTAGACAAACTTTTTGGAATACATTTACAATGTCACCATCGAATAAACTTAACATATTTGACTGAACTGGGACCTAAAGTTAAGTGCGCTGCGGCATTATTGCATTGGTTTGGCAGTTTGCTTGAAGTATTTTAATGGTTGGGAAGATGTTGATATTTAGTGATTGCAGACAAACTAGGGAAATAATTTCCTATATCAATCGGACAATGGATATAGGTGAGAACTTATTTAGTACTTTTTTAAAAATTGATCTGTTGATAGCAAATTGACAAATACGATAATACCCTCTTATAATAAATCCTTTCATAATATGGATCATGGGAGAACAATTTCATTTCTTATGTCCTCTTCCCTACCTAAACAAAATTGAATACACAAAATAGCTATTATAGAATTATAAATACAAGCAGCCATGTTGTAGCAGTTTAACAAATGCCAATGAAAGTTAAGCATATTAATGAAAAAAATCTGAAGGCTGTACCAATAAGGAGTATCTGAAAAAATAATCTGTGGAATTTGCAGAAAAGTAAACTTTACAATTACTATAAGTGTAGAGGACATTTGCAGGAGCTTGACTATTTTCAGACCATAAAATATTATGTAATAACTTCCATTTGAGGAGCAAAATTGTCCTTAATTCTCTGGTTTGAAGTGCATTATAGAAAGGTCAGAGAGGAAACATAAAAGAAAATAAGTGCCAAAGCAAAAAAGGTGGCAAAGGTAGAAAATCCAACAATTTTTTTAATAGACATATGCCAGTAAAAGAGTTGTAAGAGAAGGTAGGCATAGTAATTGGGAACTGGTAAAGATATTCTACTTATTGAAACAGAAGGCATGGCCTAGATAATGAATATTTTGATAAAGACCAATGTAAAATGTGAGAAAGATATAGTTAAGAAACTAGTCAGACTAAAAATTGATAGAAATGGTATCAGAGAGACCTGCTGTACTGTGTGACTAAATCACCCAGTCCAGAAGGGATGTATCTGACGTTACTTACCTGGAAGTAGGTATGAAAATAACAGGTGTTGATCATAACTTTGCAAACATACTGCATTTTGCAAGATTATGGTCAATACTTGTTATTTTTATACCTGCTATTTTTACACTTTGTGTGGATGGCACAGCAGTGTGGCTAGCAACCTGCGTTCAATTCCCCACTGTCTGTAAGGGGTTAGTATATTCACCTTGTGACTGGGCTTCCTCCAGGTGCTCTGGTTTCCTCCCATGTTCCAGAGACGTATGGGTTAGAAAGTCAATTGGTCACATGAGTGTAATCGGGTGTCATGGGGCTGGAAGGAACTGTGCTGTATCTGTAAATTAAATATACAAAGCCGAAAATGCAAAATTGCAAATGTTATACTCTTGTACAGGCCACCTAATTTTAATATCAGTAGTAGGGAATCTTTTAGAGATACTGATGCCTCACAAAAAGTTATCTTGCAATATTTATGATCGTTGTACTAGACCTCTATTTCCTTTCAATACCTGGCTTGATGTCAAACTGGAAGAGATGCTGGTGCAATCCCTTTTCGGTGGTATTAAAGTTCACATGTTGAAATAAATATCATAAAATTACTGGAGTTATGCCATTATTTCAATGTAAAGTTAGAGGGCAAAGACTGAGCAGTGAGGGAATAGTGTGTTCTAACATTGATTCTTAATATGTACACCAAAGAGATTTTCTAGAAATCCTTTTGTTTCCTCTGTAAACTTGCTGTCCACATGTTTTGCCTTATAGCAGTGAATTATCATTGAAGTGAATTTGAAAGTTCCAAGGATTTATATTCAGCTCTGTATTTATTTTTTTCTTCAGTTAAGGTTACACTGATATTTGTGAGTGCAGAATATCTTAAGTCTTAAAACATAATAATTTAACTGTTTATTGCCTAATGTCTTAATGTAAAATTTAGTACTCTCGCACAAAATGCTGGAGGAACTCAGAATGGAAATTAAAAAATAGTCAATGTTTCAGGCTGAGACCCTTCTTCAGGACTGAGCAGTGTGGTACATCTTCCTAGGCTTCTCTTTACCAGAAATTATTTTGGTATGTACTTGCTCTAAATTGAAGTTGATGCTCAAGTTATAAAATTCAACTGTGGAGCACCTAATGTTTGGGTGCTTTGGCAACAGTTTTCTTCAAGCTCCAGCTGATATAAGCAGGGTATAAACTCCAGGATAAATAGTGGCACAGCATATTACGTGATGATGGTGAGCACAAGTTAACAATCAAATTAACAAATGATTCATAAATAACTGTGCAAGAACAACAAAATAAATGATAAAATAATTTGGTATGTGCTTTGTGTGCCATTGCTAAATGTTGTCAAGCTGACCATAAAATTCCAAATAGCTCTTGTACATATGGTGTTTACTGGCGGTGGTGATAATCAGTTTATAATACAATTCAGAGCCACAGGTACTGCAGAACTTGCGTTTAACACATGGTTTCAGCTAAGTTGTTGAACTCGTACAAAGGATCTGACCTTTAGCAACAGTAGAGACTGCCTTCCTGAACCATATGATTAATTAGCCCCTGACTAACTTGTATCATCATATAGCTGTTAAACACAAAATACTCTGCAGATACTGGGGTCAAAGCAACACTCACAACAAGCTGGAGGAACTCAGCAGGTGGGACAGCATCCGTGGAAACGATGAGTCAACGTTTCGGGCCGGAACCCTTCGTCAGGACTGAAGAGGGAAGGGGGCAGAGGCCCTATAAAGAAGGTGGGGGGAGGGTGGGAAGGAGTAGGCTGGTAGGTTCCAGGTGAAAAACCAGTAAGGGGTAAGATAAAGGGGTGGGGGAAGGGAAGCAGGGAGGTGATAGGCAGGAAAGGTGAAGAAGGAATAGGGGAAAACACAATGGATAGTAGAAGGAGGAGGAACCATGAGGGAGGTGATAGGTAGCTGGGGGAGGGGGCAAAGTGAAATAGGGATAGAGGAAGGGAGGGGGAGGGAATTACCAGAAGTTGGAGAATTCTATGTTCATACCAAGGGGCTGGAGACTACCTAGATGGTATATGAGGTGTTGCTCCTCCAACCTGAGTTTAGCCTCATCATGGCAGTAAAGGAGGCCATGTATGAACATATCCGAATGGGAATGGAAAGCAGAGTTGAAGTTGGTGGCTACTGGGAGATTCTGTCTGTTGTGGCGGACGGAGCGGAGGTGCTCGACGAAGCGGTCCCCCAATCTGTGTCGGGTTTCACCGATGTAGAGGAGGCAGCAGCAGGAGCACCGGATGCAATAGATGACCCCAACAGACTCACAAGTGACGTGTTGCCTCACCTGGAAGGACTGTTTGGGGCCCTGAATGGTGGCAAGAGAGGAGACGTAGGGACAGATGTAGCACTTGTGTTTACAGGGATAGGTGCCGGTGGGGGATCCGTGGGGAGGGACCGATCCCTGCGGAAAGCGGAGAGGGAAAGATATGCTTAGTGGTGGGGTCCTAATCAAGGTGGCGGAAGTTGCGGAGGATAATGTGTTGGATTTGGAGGCTGATGGGGTGGTAGATCATATAGCTCTTGACTGGTTTATATGGAATTAGTTACTGTTTGTAATTCCAGAAGACCAGAAAGTTGCAAATATCATTCTACTGTTCAAGAAGGGAGAGAGAGAGAGAGAAGAAAGGAAACTATAGGCTAAGTTAGTCTGACCTCAGTGGTCAGGAAGATCTTGGAGTCAATTATTATGGATGAGGTCTCAGGGTACTTGAAGGCACATGATAAAATAGGACATAGTCAGTATTGTTTCCTCAAGGGAAAATCTTGCCTGACACATCTGTTGGAATTCTTTAAAGAAATACAGTAATAAACAGGATAGACAAAGGAGTCTCAGTAGATGTGTGTACTTGGGTTTCCAGAAGGCCTTTGACTAGGTGCCACCCATGAAGCTGCTTAACATGGTATTACAGGAAAGATACTAGCATGGACAGAATATTGGCAGGAGGCAAAGAGTGGGATTAAAGGGAGCATTTTCTGGTTGACTGCCGGTTACTAATGGTGTTCCACAGAGATCTGTGTTGGGACTGCTGCTTTTTACGTTATGTCAATGACTTGGATAACGGAATTCATAGCTTTGTGACCAAGTGTGGACAATACAAAGATTAGGTGGAGGGGGTAGGGTAGTGTTGAGGAAGCAGAGAGGCTACAAAAGGACTTAGATGAGAATGGACAAGTTAGAGGCAGGTGGAACAGTGGTCGGGAAGTGTACAGTCATGCACTTTGGTAATAGAAATAAGAACGTAGACTATTTTCTAAATAGAAAATTCAAAACCTTGAGGTGCAAACGGACCTGGGAATCCTTCTGCAGGATTCCCTGAAGTTTAACTTGCAGCTTGAGTCAGTGATGAGGAAGGCGAATGCAACGTTAGCATTCATTTCGAGAGGACCCTACTGAGAGGACTTGTCGTCTCACTGGTGCATAAGAATTTAAAAAAACTTAAGTATTGTGTGCAGTTTTGGGCTCTTATTTTAGGGAGGATATACTGACATTGGAGAATATTCACAAGAATGATTCCAGGAATGAAAGGGTTACCGTATGAGGAATGTCTGGCAGTTCTTGGGCTGTATTCCCTGGAGTTCAGGAGAACGGTGGCGGGGGGGGGGGCACGGGGAGAATCTCATAGAAACATTCTGAATGTTAAAAGGTCTGAACAGATTAGGTATGGCAAAGTTATTTCCCATGGTAGGGGATTCTAGGACAAGAGAGCACGACTTCAGGATTGAAGGACGTCCATTTAGAACTGAGATGCGGAGAGATTACTTTAGTCAGAGGATGGTAACTCTGTGGAATCTGTTACCATGAGTCATTGGGTGTATTTAAGGCAGAGATAGATGGGTTCTTGATTGGCCAGGGTACCAAAGGGTATGGGGAGAAGGCAGGGGAGTGGGGATGACTGGAAGAATTGGAGTAGAAAAGATGGGCCGAATGGCCTACGTCTGCTTCCATATCTTATGGTCTTATGGACTAGAATATAAAAGCAAGGATGTAATGTTGAGGCTTTACAAGAGACCTGTGAGGCCTCACTTGGCATATTGTGAGCAGTTTTGGTCCCCTTATTTTAGAAAGGATGTGCAGACTTTGGAGTAGGTTAAAAGGTTCATGAAAATGATTCCAGGATTGAAAGGCTTATCATGTGAAGAGTGTTTGGCTCTGGGCCTGTTTTTGCTAGAATTCAAAAGAATGAGGGGTGACCTAGTTGAAACCTATCAAATGGTGAAAGGCCTTGACAGAGTGGATCTATCAAGTCTTCTTGTATATTTAAGGCAAAGGTCAATAGATTTTTGATTGGTCAGGCTATGAAGGGATACAGGGAAGGCCAGAGATTGGGGCTGGGAGGATAATTGGATCAGCCATGATGAAATGGTGGAGTAGATTTGATGGGCTGAATGGCTTAATTCTGCTCCTATACTTTCTGCTCTTATGGTATTTTTAAGCTTAAATTTGAGAAGTTTTCAGAGAGGATTGTTGCCTAGAAATGAGTGATCTGAAATCCAATTCCAATAAGTACAACCCAAATTCCCTATTCACCAACAATCATACACTTTGGCTTTCTCTCAGACTCAGTGTCTGCTTGTCCATAATGCCAAAATAAAAGCTAACAAAATCATTCCAAACTAAATTTATAAGCTAAACCATCCAACATTGCATTAAAATTCAACTAATTTCTCCTCGTGTCTCTCGGAATTTGCTTTCAGTGCACTTTGCCTGTTTTTGACACTCTTATGTAGTTCTATCTCACTGTGTTTGCCTTGTGGATCATGGAAGAATAATGCAGATGGCTTTGGAGCAACATCTCAGGCCCAAAAAATGTCCTGCACTTTGTCAAAACCAAGTACCACTCTGAGCTCACTAGCAAACGGGTGAAAAGCAATGATCAGGTACCAATCAAGGGATTCTGAATGTCCTGACGAAGGGTCTCGGCCTGAAACGTCGACTGCGCCTCTTCCTATAGATGCTGCCTGGCCTGCTGCGTTCACCAGCAACTTTGATGTGTGTTGCTTGAATTTCCAGCATCTGTAGAATTCCTGTTGTTTGATTCTGAATGTTACCTTGAGAGAGAAGAGCAAGCTCATTGAACCGATACGACTACACTAATGAAGATCCTTCGCATCCCTAACCATTTGTTGAATGATTAATTGCTTTGACATCCAGCAGCTGTGTTGGCAGAAGTGTGAACTCCACCTCAGGTAACATCTTATTGTACTGGAAGATATCTGTCATTTGACAAAGGAGGAAGCTGTGACTGTGCTCTTAATAGCTCATATAGCCATATAGTATTGTTTCCTTGCCTTGTTAGTAATGGCGGAGTGAATTACATGTTAGAACACAAGGTTACGAATTGCTGTACAATATAATTTTATTGTTGCTGAAGGCTTAATGTGTATGGATGTCCAAATTTGATCCGCTTGTCCTGTTCTGAATTAATCTCATTTCGTATGATGGTTATGCCATACAGCACAAGTGAGCTGTTTCGAGTTCCCATTATGAAAGAAAGGATGGCTTCTAAACTCCACACAAAGCACTGTGAAAAGAAGAGGTTCTAATAACATCCCTGTCTGAATTCTCTGCACAAGTCCTGGTCACCCTCTCCTGAAGGAGAGTTTACAAAACGAAAATCTTGTTGCAAGGAACTTGGAAATAAACTTGTTTATATATTAAAGTTAGAAATGAAGGAACTGTATGAATGAATTACATAAATAAATCTCTGATCGGTTAATAAAAAATATAAGCTGCAGTATCACTTTGTCCAAATGGGGGCACCGTCTGGTAAATGAACATAAATTTAGCTGAAAATTGTGATGAGCACAGATGGGGGAATTCCTCTGTCTGGCTACATCTGTGTGTCTGGAGCAATGAGCACCAATGTCATCAGGAGAGGGAAAGAAAGGAATTTGTATTTTAAAATTGAAAAGGGGTTTCAATTTTCCTTATGAATCCATAAGAAATGCCAGAAGAAGATGGCGCCGGTGAACAAAGCAATCACGGGCGACATCCTCCAGATGATTCATGAAACTACTTCTTTTACGCTTTCTTGGTCTTTCAAAAGTGGGTCTGCTACTCTTGGAGCCTGGGATCTACATTTAGGTGGTGTGTTTTCGGGCCTATTTGGCACTTTGCTCTCTCCGAGGCTTCGAGCAAAATGTGCAGCTTTGAAGCCAAGGAGCCTGAAGACAGCTCGCTGATTAATGCACTGAGGAAGACTGAAATCATCAAGGTGAGTGCGGAGGTGAGGGGGTGTTCAGAGCCATCTATCAGCCTCTCGCTTGCTGCTGCAGGAGGAAGGTGTTTGCGTGTGATGGTCTCTCTCTCCCTCTCACTCACTGCTCCCGATACAAGGTCCCTGTGTTCAAATGGTCTCTCTCCCTCGATGCTGTCAGAGAATGGTGCTGGAGTTCTGGGTCTTGGGCAGGGTTTAATCGATGTGGTTTGTGGATTGGACTCTGTAGTTCACGTTATGATGTGTTTCTGGTCGCTCTTTTTTTTTGTTGCTAATTTAGGCAATTTTGATCTGGGCATCCTGTTAGATAACAAACTGAGCTGAATTGAATATGCCTGGACTCTATTGATTTTGTGTTTTATATGCTGTGTTTTTTGCTTGCTTTTTACTGCCAGTTGCATGATTTTTTTTTTTGTTTTCACACGGGGGGGGGTTGATGTTATTCTTTGAACGAGTTCCATGGTTTTCTTTAGGTTTTTTTTGTTTGGTTGTTGCCTGTGGGGAAGACAAATCCTTGGGTTGTATACTGCATACGTACTTTGATAATAAATGTACTTTTAATCTTTGAATCAAATATTTTAAAATATTAGCTTCACTTTTGTAAATCATCAGATTCCATTTCATTTTATTGAATCATTCACAAGCTACAATCTTGCTCAGTTTCTTCCAGATGTTTCAATAACAGTGTTTCAGCAGATATTAGTTTAATATAATTTAGTTCAGTAGGTAACTTACAAAACTGGCCCAAAAAGGAGTCAAGGGATACAATAGAGACATAGTCATAGAATGCTACAGCACAGAAACAGGCCTATCTAGTCCAAGCCAATCTATTAATCTGCGTAATCCCATCAATTTGCACTCAAAGCATAGCCCTGCATACCCCTCTCATCCTTGTACCTATCCAAATTTCTCTTGTGTTGAAATCGAATCTGCATCCACCACTTCTGCTGTCAGTTCATTTCACACTCTCACAGCCCTCTGAGTGAAGAAGTTTCCCCTCATGTTGCCCTTAAACATTTCACCTTTCACCCCTAACTCCAACCTCAGTGGAAAAAGCCTGCTTGCATTTATCCTATCTATACCTCTCATCATTTTATATACTGTACCTCTATCAAATCTCCCCTCATTCTTCTACACTCCGGCAAATAAAGTCCTAACCTACTCAACCTTTCCCTATGACTCAGGGCCTCAAGTCCTGGTAACATGCTTATCAATTTTCTCTACACTCTTTCAATGTTACTGACATCTTTCCTGTATGTAGGTGACCAAAACTGCACACAATACTGTAAATTGACCCTCATCAACATCTTCCACAACTTCAACATAACATCCCAACTCCTGTATTCAATACTTTGATTTATTAAGCCCAAGGAGCCAAAAGTTTTCTTTGCGACTCTCTCTGCCTGTAATGACACTTTCAAGGAATTATACATCTGTATTCCCAGATCCCTCTGTTCTACCACACTCCTCAGTGTCCTACTGCTCACTGTGTAAGACCTACATGGGTGGGTTCTCCAAGTGCAACACCTCACACTTGTCTGGGTTAAATTCCATCTGCCCTTTTCAGACCATTTTTCCAGCTGGTCTAGATCCCACTGCAAGCTTTGATAGACTTCCTCACTATCCACCACACCTCCAAGCATAGTGTCATCTGCAGATTTACTGATCCAGTTAACCACATTATCATACAGATCATTGATAAAGATGACAAACAGCTCTGAACTCAGCACCACTGCCTGTGGAACTCTGCTAGCCACAGGCCTTCAGTCAGAGCGCCAGCCATCTACAACTGCGCTATGGCTTCTTCCACAAAGCCAATGTCTAATCCAATTTACTACCTTGTATTGAGTGCCAAGTGACCGAACTTTCTTGACCAACCTTCCATGCAAGAGCTTGTTAAAGGCCTTGCTAAAGTATATGTAGACAGCATACTCTGTCTTGCTTTCACCAATTTTCCTGGTAACTTCCTTCAAAAACTCTGTAAGATTGGTTAGACTTAACTTACCATAAACAAAGCCGTATTAACTATCCCTAATCAGTCCGTCTGTCCAAACACTTGTATATCCGGTTCCTTAGAATCTCTTCCAATGGCATACCTCTGCTGATGTCAGGTTCACTGGTTTGTAATTTCCCAGCTTATTCTTAGAGCCTTTCTTAAGCAACAGAACCACATTAGGTATCCTCCAATCTTCTGGCAGGATCTTAGGGAAACCTTGCGGATTTATCCACCCTAATTTGCATAAAGACAACAAACGCCATCTCTTCTCTAATCTCACTGCTGCTTTGCCTCACTACTATGGACTCTGTGTCTGTCTCCTGAACAAATACATATGAAAAAAATCAATTTAAAATCTCCCCCATCTCTTTGGATTCAATGCATAGACAACCACTCTGATCATCCAGAGGACCAACTTTTCCCTTAATATGCGTTTGCTCTTAGTATATCAGTAGAAGCCCTTAGGATTCTACTTCACCTTGTCTGCCAGAGCAACCTCATGCCTTTTTTTTTATTAGCCATCCTGATTTCCTCTTCCTGTATTCTCTTGCATTTCTTATATTCTTCAAGTACCTCATTTGCTCCTTCCTGCCTACACCTGCCATGCACCTCCTCCTTTTTCTTAAACAGAGTTGAATATCTCTTGAAAAGTAAGGTTCCCCTAAGCATGTTATCCTTGCCTTTTATTCTAACTAGTTTAGGACTGATTTTACTCCCGTTTACGATGGTGCTGGTGAAACTCAGAGATGCCTTACTGGCGGAAAAAAAAAATCTACTAACTACTCCATTAATCACACTTTTTCAGGACAAAAATGACTGTAATCGATAGCCTGTAAGTTCCCTTTCAAAGCTGAGATTTTGAGCTGTCTGTATGACCTGGCAATTTTACAGTGTAAACGGAAGTCTCAAAGATGCAGAACACTTGCAGCATGGTATGTACTGGCCAAATCGAGGCAGTAGGCCTCATGCCTGAAAGTGGGGATTCAGCCAATCTTTGTCCGTTGCAGGAATGGACTTAGAGCCAATTCGAAGTAGCAAATCTGAGGCGAGGCAGAGTCAAGGTGCCAGGGTCCGGCCTCGAGAGCAAGAAACAAGCCGATGTTTGACCAAATTAAGCACTGATCCAGATTGGAAAGGTCAGATATGGACCAAATCATGGCAGTGTGATCCGGGCCTGAGAGCCTGTCAAAGCAGCAGGGCCCAGAACCAAGGGTGAGTAACGAGCTGATGCTTGGCCGATTTAAGTGCAGTGCCAGACTGAAAAGTTCTGGGTGTTGGGGCCGGAGAGAGAGGTTTACTCGTCTCTGCACTGAACAGAGGCTGTGGCCTGCAACTAATGGGCTTCAGGAGCAGCTGCAATGATGACAGTCTTCATGGCTGTGAACTCACTTTCATGACCTTTAGTTCTGAATACTATTTGCTTCTTTATTTTATTGTTTACTCAATTTGTTCTTTTCTTTTGCACATTGGGTGTTTGACAGTCTTTTTTAATGGGTGCTATTGGGTTTTTTCTTTTGTGTGGCTGTCTGTAAGGAGATGAATCTCAAGGTTCTATATAGTATGCACACTTTGATAATAAATGTACATTGAGCTTTAACAGGAACGTACAAACTCTCAAATTTCACACTTGAAGACTTCCCATCTTTGCCAGAAAATAACCTGTTTGTTCGCAAGTCCATGGAGTGAATGGAGTGTATAATTAGTAAGTAATATGTGTTTCTTCTCTGTAGCAGTTAGGAAATGATGTGCTGCCCTATGATGAGAACTCTAAACTGATCATCTATGCTTTTATGGTACAACTATCATGTGAAATGGGATTAATTCAGACAGATCAAGCAAATCAAATTTGGCCATCCATACACCACATTAAGCTTCACCTACAATAAAATTACATTGTACAACAATTTGTCACCTTACGTTCCTGCATGCAGTTCACTCTGCCATTACTAACAAGGCAACGGAGCAACACTCATTTACTCAGCAGAGTAAAGTATGCTGTGAGAAGGACACTAGACACACATTAAAAATAATGACGGCAACATGGCAAAGCTGAGCATATGCATACTAACCAGAAAACAAAGCAATATGTAATCGAGCCTCAGTAATCATAAAACCAATTTGTCAGGTCAAAGCAGTTCAATCCTGCCACACTGAGTCATTAATGGTGTTGAGTAATTAAATAGCTAACAAGCAGAGGCACTCAACAAACATCTCCATCCCCAATGATAGCATAACCCGATACATTAGCGTTTTTAAATTGGATGTTTACAAAATGTTCAAATTTTATTGCTATGACATCGCATGATGATGTCATGTGACAGGTATATCACTCTTGACAGTTATATAATTTGGAAAATATCTTCAAAAGCTGCATGATAGGTTGTGCATTGAAGATGCTTACAATTACATCTCAATATACTGGAAAATCTAGCTGTGACTTGCATCTTTAGAAAATATATATATACTTCCATCTATAATCCCACCTCAAGTTCTGTGCACAAAGTCCTTTCTTCAACTGCATTGTAAGAAGTTGTGCTAATATTTCAGGAAAGGACCAAATGATCATGTCAAGTAATTATACATTGAGGAGTTTAATGAGTAGACAAGTTATTTAATCCTTTTAATATCCCTTTCTCTGAGTAATAAAGGGCGTGGTATTACACCAATCAAAACAAGCAAACTTTGGATTTGTGAGTTGAAATAATCCCTTGGACTTGTATCAAATAATATATATATATTCTATAGTTCCTCTTCACCATGTATTCACCGAGTGTTCAGTCAGTTCGGAGGCACAACGCTCACTGTTTATATCGGATGCCTTGCTTTAAATACTTGTTGCCTAGAAACGGTGTGCAATAACACTGAAGAAAGAGATTTGTACCTTTCAGAATTTCCAAAAGTGTTCTACAACCAATAAAGTACTTTTTCCATGAAGTGTGGTCATTGTAACAAAGGAAACAGAAATGCTGTGCAGAATGTACAACCTTTTCACCATCAGCATATATTAATGACCAGACCGTCTGGGTTTTGTCAGCAGTATTGATTCATTAGATCACTTGGATAACTCCCCAGCATTTCAAAATACTACCACAGGCTCTCTATCTCATCTGCAAAATAGGACATCTGTCTGGTCAGTACATCTCAGAATGACACTGGAGCAGTTCTGAGGATGAGTCATAAAGTGTTGCTCGAGCTGTTCCAGAACCATAACTCAAGATAAAGAACAGGAAATAATAAAGATCAAGAAATCTCAATTAGTAACTGTCTCTTAATTGTCACAACTATTTTCAAACAAGATGTAAATGGCTAATTAATACATTATAAGCAATGCCTATATAATTAACCCTTGTGGTACTACCAAACAGTGAACTCTATTGAAACAAAACTGATAAATTTCACATTCAAAATATTGGTTAATGGAGTTGGGATGTTATGCTGAAGTTATATGAAATGTTGGCGAGGTTTAATCTGGAGTATTATGTGCAGGTCTGGTCACCATATCTACAGGAAAGGTAGCAATAAAATTGAGAATACAGAGAAAATTTTCAAGTATTTTGCTGGGATTTCAGGACCTGAGTTTTAGAGAAAGGTTGAGTAGGTGAGGACTTTATTCCAAAGAGAATGAGAGAAATGAGGGGAGATTTGATAGAGGTATATAAGGTTGAGTGGTGTAGATAGGGTCAATGCAAGCAGGCTTTTTCCACTGAGGCTGGGTAAGATGAGAACTGGAGGTCATGGGTTAAGCATGAAAGATAAAATATTTAAGGAGTGCATGAGAGGGATCCTCGTCACTCAGAGGATGGTGAGAAGTGGTTGATGCAGGTTCAATTTCAATGTTTTGACACGGTGTACAGTAATGGTCCAAGTGCAGAAGGAGAGACACTGGAGTCCTGGAGGCAGTGCGGACTGACATCCATGATGAGTTGGTGCTGGCCCCTGTGTTCGGTCAGCAGAAGACAAATTGTATTGTGTTCGACTGCACACTGCTGCAACATTCATGGACTCAGGTATTTGGACTATTGTTTTAGTGTGGATGTATTTTAGTCCTATTGTATATATGCCTTGTGCTGTGAATGACTGTTGGTACTGTGTTTTGCACCATGGCCGCAGAGTAACACTGTTTCACTTGGCTGTATTCATGAGTATTCATGGTTGAACAACAATTGAACTTGAACTTGATTAGGGATGTAGTATTGGGCAGAGGAATGGAAGATCAAACTTCTGAAGATAGAATACGAGGTCAATGGATGATTCTTATCAGTGGAAGAACAGAGGATCTTAGGGTCCGTATCCATAGATCCCTCAAAGTTGCCATGCAATTTGTTAAGTGGTTAATAAGGCATATGGTGTGCTAACCTTCATTAGTTAGGGGATTGAGTTCAGGAGTGACGAGGTAATGTTGTATCTCTGTAAAACTCTATTTAGACCATACTTGGGGCAGTGTGTTCAGTTCTGGTCGTCTTATTATAGGAAGGATATGGGAGTTTTAGGGGGGATACAGAGGAGCTTTAATAGGATACTGCCTAGATTAGTGAACATGTCTTATGAGGAAAGGTTGAGTAAGCTACGACTCTCTCTTTGGATCAAAGGGTGCTAAGAGATGACTTGACAGAAATGTATAAAGGATACAAGGCATAAATAGAGTGGACAGCCATCACCTTTCACCCAGGGCAGCAATGGCCAGTACCTGAGGATATCTTTTTAAGGGGAGTGGAAGAAAGCTTAGGGGATGTGTCGGAGGTGTTTTTTTTTAAACACAGAGAGAGGCAAGTGCCTAGAGGTGTGTGGTAGAGGCTGGTACAATAGAATCATTGACAAGACCCTCAGAAAGGCACATGGATGTAAGGAAAATGGAGGAGTATGGACTGTGTCAGAGGAATGGTCAAGACTGATCCGGAAGTAAATTTATATAAATCAGCAAATTGTCATGGGCCAAAGGGCCAAACTGTGCTGTATTGTTTTATGTTGTAGAGTCATAGAACACTTCAGTACAGAAACAGTCCCTTTGGTCCATCTAATCCATGCCACATTATAACTCTGCCTAGTCCCATCAACTTGATCATAGTCCTCCATTGCCCTCCCATCTATGTACCTATCCAAATTTCTCTTAAATCGAACCTGTATCTATCACTTCCACTGGCAGTTCACTCCACAGTCTCACTATCCTCTGAGTGAAGAAGATCTCCCTCATGTTCCATTAAGCATTTCACCTTTCACTTTTAACCTATGACCTCTAGTTCTGGTCTCACGAAACCAGTGGTAAAAGCCTGCTTGCATTTACCTGATCTATGCCCTTCATAATCTGTACACTTCTATCAAATCTCCCCTCGTCCTATATTCTATGCTCTATTTACTTGATAATCTATAGAAACTTAATGTATCTGCCACAAACATAAAACACTTCACATCATATAAGGCAGTGTTAGTAAACCTGATTCTGATTCAGAATATAGGTGAAGCTAAGCAGAGCATCAGTGAGCTGGTTCATGTTGACTAAGCACCTCTGGAAGGCACGACTGTTAAAACTTCCAACACTTTTATCGCAATTGGCAAATTACTATACTGAATCAGTTCTGTTTTGTGTGGACAAGAGTCACCTGGGCAAATTTCCACATTGTCCAGTAGATTCTAGAGTGTAAATGGAAAGGAATAGCATGTTAGAAGAGGTTGCTATTTCTAGTCCAGACATCCTTTGCATGGTTCTGACATTGACTGTAGATAGCATAAGTGCTATTTTAAGACTGGGTTGTGAAAGAGCTCAGATATTTGCAGTATTTTTCTTGTGTTACTGATAATAATCCTAAAAGATTATATTTCGATGCTCTCTTTATTAAGCATCTGCTAGTGCCATTACATATTTGTAATCTTTTGTCACCCATGAAAGCTAATCAGTTCTACACAAAAAAAAGCTGTTGTTTACTACTGTATATCTTCAGTGAAAATCAGATAAATCATATAAATCATTGGAAGGCAAGTGCACCATGTAATAAGAAGCTATATTTAAACTTGGAAGTATTCCTGCATTAGTTTCCCTATCTGCACTAAGTTATATGGTTGCAAATGTGGGACAGGATGAGTATTTTTAGTTGTTCCTGATTCCTTTAGTGAAGAAGTAAAATGAATTTGGAGTGGGATTATCACTTCCGATTTTTATTCCCACGAGAAGTATTTACGCAAGAATACCAGGCAAAGGGAGGACAGATTAAATTAATTGTGATCATTTTTTGTTCCCAGGTGTGAGAATAGTATGCTTGAGTATCTTGGCTATACATATTCTGATTCTCTTTTTTAAATTCCATACAGATT
The DNA here is from genome assembly GCF_963921235.1 of Mobula hypostoma. Taxonomy (NCBI): domain Eukaryota; kingdom Metazoa; phylum Chordata; class Chondrichthyes; order Myliobatiformes; family Myliobatidae; genus Mobula; species Mobula hypostoma. Next base: position 61,329,857 of record NC_086103.1, on the reverse strand, counting down.
TCATAAATGCATTTATAAAGTGATTTCATTATAACAAATGTTATTGTTTCATTGTGTATGATAGTGCTGCAAGCAATTTTATTTTTTTAATTATCACAGGAGATTTAGAGAAATTTGCAATGGACTACCGGAAAATATGAAGTCTCAAATCATTCTAGGCATTTAGATTGCAATCATTTATAAATGTAGATCTGGTTCCTCTGCCATCTTGATTGTTTTTGGCCTGAATCTTATAGGAATATTTTCACAAAAACTAAAAGATTACCTTACTTTAACTTTGGTCATTCCATTGTTCTCCATTTTGAACAGAAAATATAGCTTTTCATTAAAGTTAATGCCTAACATGCCTGTGCTGATGATGATCCAACGAAAGTTAGTTTTCATCTTCCGTAACATTTCTCCATATCCTTTCACGTCCTTTCTTTTCAAATGCTAAACCATTACAGAAATTTATGGCAAGTAATGTTTGCAAGAGCCATAACCCAAAGTTCTTGGACATAAAACACTCAAAAATTCAATTTCTTGAATGAATAAGGATCATGATAAATTAATATTATTGCCATGTCAAATGTTCTGAAGAAAATTATTTCAATTCACTTCGTATTTGATATAAAATGTAATTGGATACAAATAATTTATAGTAGGATGTGAACATTCTATGAATTTGCAAAGAAGTGAGAGAAATTTAATTTATAAATAATATGCAATTATTTACAAAACATAGCACATTTGGACAACCTTAGTTCAAAGGGGTAAAGCAGACTGTCTTCTAAAAGGAGATAAAAGGAAATGGTGGGGGTATCCAGAACAAGAAGACAAAATTGAGGGGTGACCCTTTAGAACAGAGGTAAGGAGGAGTTTTTTTTTAGCGTAAGAGTATTAAATCTGTGGAATGCTCTACCACAGACTGTGGTGGAGGCCAAGTTGGTGCGTATACTTAAGGTGGGTATATGGGGTTTAGTGGGATCCAGGATCAGCCATGATGGAATGGTGGAGCAGACTCACTGGGCTGAATGGCCTCATTCTGTTCCTATGTCCTTAGTGCAAGGGGTTTAGATGGGGTGGAGTTTGTTAGGTGTGTTCAGCAAGATATCTTGACACAATATGTAGAAAAGCCAACTAGAAGAGAGACTGTACTTGATCTAGTATTGGAGAGTGAACCCGGTCAGGTGTCAGAGCTCGCGGTGGGAGAGCATTTTGGAGGTAGTGATCACAACTCCATCTCTTTCATGTACCTATCCAGGAGAGGAATAGGAGCAAACAATTTGGGAAAACATTTAATTGGGGTAGGGGGAAATATGATGCTGTTAGACAGGAACTTGGAAGCATAAATTGGGAGTAGATGTTCTCAGGGAAATGCACGGCAGAATTGTGGCAAATGTTCAGGGAACATTTGCATGGAGTTTTGAATAGGTATGTTCCATTGAGGCAGGGAAAGAATGGTAGAGTTAAAGAACCATGGTGTACGAAGTATGTAGAAAATCTAGCTAAGAAGAAAAGAAAAGTTTACAAAAGGTTCAAGAAACTAGGTACTGTTGGAATTCTAGAAAATTACAAGGTTGCTAGGAAGGAGCTTAAGAATGGAATTAGGAGAGCCAGAGGGCCTATGAGAAGGTCTTGGTGAGCAGGATGAAGGAAAACCCCAAGGCATTCTACAAATATGTGAAGAGCAAGAGGTTGAGTTACGTGAGAATAGGACCAACCAGGTGCGATAATGGAAATGTGTGCATGGAGTCGGAGGAGCTAGTGTAGGTACTTATGAATACTTTGCTTCAGTATTCACCAGGGAAAAAGACCTTGGCAATTGTGGGAGGGACTTACAGCGGACTAAAACACTTGAGCATATAGACATTAAGAAAGAGCTGGAGCTTTGAAAAGCATTAAGTTAGAAAAATCACTGGGAACGGATGTGGGATGCGAGGGAGGAGATTGTTAAGCTTTTTGTGATGATCTTTGCATCATCAATAGGGACGGGAGAAGTACCGGAGGATTGGAGGCTGCAAATGTTGTTCCTTTGTTCAAAAAAGGGAGTAGAGATAACCCAGGAAATTATAAATCAGTGAGTCTGACTTCAGTGGTAGGCAAGTCGTTGGAGAAGATCCTGAGAGGCAGGTTTTAAGAGCATTTGAAGAGACATAATCTGATTAGGGATAGTCAGCATGGCTTTGTCAAGGGTAGGTCTTGCCTTACAAGCCTGATTGAATTCTTTCAGGAGGTAACAAAACACATTGATGAAGGTAGAGTAGTAGATGTAGTGTATATAGATTTCAGTAAGGCATTTGGTAAGGTTCCCCATGCAAGGCTTCTTCAGAAAGTAAAGGGAAGCATGGGATCCAAGGACACCTTGCTTTGTGGATCCAGAACTGGCTTGCCCATAGAAGGCAAAGGGTGGTTGTAGATGGTTCGTATTCTACATGGAGGTTGGTGTTCAGTGGTGTTCTGCGGGGATCTGTTCTGGGACCCCCTCCTCTTTGTGATTTTTATAAATGACCTGGATGAAGAAGTAGAAGGGTGGGTTAGTAAGTTTGCTAATGACACAAAAGTTGGGAGTGTTGTGGATAGTCTGGAGGGTTGTCAGCATTTACAGCGGGACATTGATAGGATGCAGAACTGGGCTGAGAGGTGGCAGAAAGACTTCAACCCAGATAAGTGTGAAGTGGTTCATTTTGATAGGTCCAGTTTGAAGATAGAACATAATATTAATGGTAAGACTCTTAGCAGTGTGGAGGATCTGAGAGATCTTGGGATCTGTGTTGATAGAACACTCAAAGCTGCTGCGCACGTTGACGGTGTTGCTACAAAGGTGTATGACGTGTTGGCATTCATCAGCTGTGAGATTGAGTTCAAGAGCCATGAGGTAGTTTTACAGCTCTATAAGACTTTGGTCAGATCCCACTTGGAGTGTTGTGTTCAGTTCTGGTCACCTTACTACAGGAAGGATATGAATAATATAGAGAGAGTGCGGAGGTGATACACAAGGATGTTGTCTGGATTGGAAGCGTACCTTATGGGAATAGGTTGAGTGAACTTGGCCTTTTCTCCTTTGAGCAACGGATGATGAGAGGTGACCTGATTGAGGTGTACAAAATGATGAGGGGCATTGATCGTGTGGATAGCCAGAGGCTTTTTCGCAAGACTGAAATGGCTAACACGAGGGGGCATAGCTGTAAGGTGCTTGGAAATAGGTACTGAAGGGATGTCAGAGGTAAGTTTTTCACACAGAGTGTTGGGCACATGGAATTCACTGTCGGAGGCAGCGGTGGAAGCAGACATAATAGGGTCTTTTAAGAGACATTTAGATAGGTACATGGAGCTTTGAAATATAGAAAGTTATGCACTAGGGAAATCCTAGAATAAGTTACATAGTCGGCACAATATTGTGGGCTGAAGGGCTTGTAAATTTCTATGTTCTATGTCTTATGGTCATCTGGTTTCATAAATTTGAAAGTGGAGGTGAATTTCTAACTTGAATGTGGTTATTACGTGAGCAGCAAGTGTTGGCTGCTCGAGGAACTTGGGCTCAAAGTTAATCACCTGGAATCTAAGCTTCAAACACTGTGACATATCAGGGAGGGGGACAGTTACCTGGATGCTCTGTTTCAGGAGGTAGTCACACATATTAGATCAGCTGCCTCGAATTCGATCTGTAGTCAGGGACAAGAGGGTGTGACTGAGAGTGAGGCAGGTACTGGGATGTAAGAGACAGTGCTGGAGGAGCCTCAGCCCTTGAGCTTGTCCAACAGGTCTGAAGATTAGTCAAGCATGATTTCCCCTTCATAAATCCATGCTGACTCGGACCTATCCTGTTACTGCTATCCAAATACGCCGCTATTTCATCTTTTATAATTGACTCCAGCATCTTCCCCACCACTGATGTCAGACTAACTGGTCTATAATTGCCTGTTTGCTCTCTCCCTCCTTTCTTAAAAAGTGGGATAACATTAGCTACCCTCCAATCCGCAGGAACTGATCCTGAATCTATAAGGTTCACCAGATTGATTCCTGGGATAGCAGGACTTTCATATGATGAAAGACTGGATTGACTAGGCTTATACTCTCTGGAATTTAGAAGATTGAGGGGGGATCTTATTGAAACGTATAAAGCCCTAAAGGGATTGGACAGACTAGATGCAGGAAGATTGTTCCCGATGTTGGGGAAGTCCAGAACGAGAAGTCACAGTTTGAGGATAAAGGGGAAGCCTTTTAGGACTGAGATTAGGAAAAAGTTCTTCACACAGAGAGTGGTGAATCTGTGGAATTCTCTGCCACAGGAAACAGCTGAGGCTAGTTCATTGGCTATATTTAAGAGGGAGTTAGATATAGCCCTTGTAGCTAAAGGGATCAGGGGGTATGGAGGGAAGGCTGGTACAGGGTTCTGAGTTGGAGGATCAGCCATAATCATACTGAATGGCGGTGCAGACTCGAAGGGCCGAATGGCCTACTCCTGCACCTATTTTCTATGTTTCTATAGAACATTGGAAAATGATTACCAATGTTCACGATTTCTAGAGCCACCTCCTTAAGTACCCTGGGATGCAGACCATCAGGCCCTGGGGATTTATCACCCTTCAATCCCATCAGTTTACCCAACACCATTTCATAGTCATAGTCATAGTCATACTTTATTGATCCCAGGAGGAAATTTTCTGCCTAATGCGAATTTCCTTCCGTTCCTCCATTACCCTAGGTCCTCTGGCCACTATTACATCTGGAAGATTGCTTGTGTCTTCCCTAGTGAAGACAGATCCAAAGTACCTGTTCAGCTCGCCTGCCATTTCGTTGTTCCCCATAATAACTTCATCCGTTTCTGTCTTCAAGGGCCCAACTTTGGTCTTAACTAATTTTTTCCTCTTCACATACCTAAAGAAGCTTTTACTATCCTCCTTTATATTCTTGGCTAGCTTACCTTCGTACCTCGTCTTTTCCCCCTGTATTGCCTTTTTAGTTATCTTCTGTTGCTCCTTAAAAGTCTCCCAATCCTCTGGCTTCCTGCTCATCCTTGCTATGTTATACTTCCTCTCTTTTATTTTGATACTGTCCTTGACTTCCCTTGTCACCCATGGTCGCCCCTTACTCCCCTTTGAATCTTTCTTCCTCTTTGAAATGAACTGATCCTGCACCTTCTGCATTATTCCCAGAAATACCTGCCATTGTTGTTCCACTGTCATCCCTGCTGGGGTATCTTTCCAGTCAACTTTGGCCAGCTCCTCGCTCATGGGTCCATAGTCCCATTTATTCAACTGTAATACTGACACTTCCGATTTTCCCTTCTCCCTCTCAAATTGTAGATTAAAACTTATCATATTATGGTCACTACCTCCCAATGGCTCCTTTACCTCGAGTTCCCTTTTCAAATCTGGTTCATCACACAACACTAAATCCAGAATTGCCTTCTCCCTGGTAGGCTCCAATACAAGCTGCTCTAAGAATCCATCTCTGAGGCTCTCCACAAACTCCCTTTCTTGGGGTCCAGTACCAACCTGATTTTCCCAGTCTACCCACATGTTGAAATCCCCCATAACAACAGTAGTATTACCTTTGCGACATGCCAATTTTACTTCTTGATTTAACTTGCACCCTATATCCAGGTTTGGGAGCCTGCACATAACTCCCTTTAGGGTCTTTTTGCCCTTACAGTTTCTCAGTTCTGTCCATACTGACTCTACATCTCCTGATTCTATGTCCCCCCCCCCTCAAGTGATTGAATTTCTTTCTTCACCAACAGAGCCACCCCACCCACTCTGCCAACCTGTCTGACCTTTCGATAGGATGTATATCCCTGCATATTCATTTCCCAGCCCTGGTCCTCTTGCAGCCATGTCTCTGTTATTCCCACAACATCACACTTGCCAATTTCCAATTGAGCCTCAAGCTCATCCACTTTATTTCTTATACTCCGTGCATTCATATACAGTATAATACTTTTAATCCATTTAAAGTAACACTTTTACTCCCCTCACCTTTCACATCGATTCCTATTGCACTTGGCCATACTCTCCGATCCCTTCCTGAGCTTTCTGCCCCATTAATTCTGTTGTCTTTCTTAACTCTTCTTTTTCTCTCTTTCCCTTTAACTCCATCCTTATATTTCCAGTTCATCCCCTCCCCCCGCACTACTTAGTTTAAACACACCCGTGTAGCAGTGGCAAACCTGCCTGCCGGAATGCTGGTCCCTCGTCTGTTAAGATGCAACCCGTCCCTTCTGTACAATTCATCCTTACCCCAAAACAGATCCCAGTGGTCCAAGAATCTAAATCCCTACCTTCTGCACCAGCTCCTCAGCCATACATTCAGATCCCCTATCTCCCTGTTCCTGTCCTGTCCAGCACAAGGAACTGGAAGCAAACCGGAGATAACCACCCCAGAGGTCCTGCTTTTCAGCCTTCTTCCGAGTTATCTGAAGTCACACTGCAGAATTTCTTTCTCATCCTCCCGACGTCATTTGTGCCAACATGCACCACCACTTTCGGCTGTTCACCTTCACCCTTGAGGATGCCCTGCAATCAGTCCGTGATGTCCTGGATCCTGGCACCAGGGAGGCAATACCCCGTCCTTAATTCCCGCCTGTTGCCACAGAAACCCCTATCTGTACCTCTCACTATGGTGTCCCCTACTACCACAGCTCTGCCTGATGTCTGTCTCCTCGGCTTTGTTTCAGTGCCAATTTTTGACTCGCAGACCCGTCTGCCTCTCAGACTGGCAATGTCTTCTGTCCTGGCAGCTTCCAAGAAGGCGAACCTGTTTTCAAGAGGTACATCCCCCGGGGTCTCCTGTACTCCAAGCATCCATCCCTTCCTCATCGTCGTCCCCCTTCTCTCTTCTGGTATCTTCGGTGTAATGATGTCGCTGTTGGTCGTGTTCAAAACAATCTCTGTTTCTCGGATAAACCTGAGGTCATCCAGTTGCTTCTCCAGTGCCTCAACACAGTCCTTCAAGAACTGAACCTGGACACACTTTCCACATTTGTAGCAGCTAGAGGCACCATCAACGTCCCTGACCTCCCAGATCATGCAAGCAGCACACTGAATCAGTTGACCTGTCATTTCTTCACTACTTCTCTCCTTCTCCAACTGTGGTATAGTCTCCTCCCTCAGCCTCCTCACCAAAGACTCTCGAGACAAGGACTCACACTTTTCTCACAAGGCACTTCCCTCGACAAGGCCACTCCCCAAGAGCAAACCTTGATTATATTGGCTGACATTAAGTATCTGGAAGAGGAGACTGAATGTGGTGTATCTAAGTTTGCTGATGACAGTAAATTGAGTGGAAAAGCAAATTGTGCAGAGGATATGGAGAGTCTGCAGGGAGATATAGATAGGTTAAGTGAGTGGGCAAGGGTCTGGTAGATGGAGTACAATGTTGGTAAATGCAAGGTCATCCTCTTTGAAAGGAAAAATGGAAGAACCAATTATTATTTAAATCGTAAAATATTGCAGCATGCTACTATGCAGAACAGCTTGGGGTGCTTGTACATGAATCACAAAAGGTTGGTTTGCACATGTAGCAGGCTATCAAGAAGGCAAATGGAATGTTGACCTTCATTGCTAGAGAGATTGAATTTGACAGCAGGGAGGTTATGCTGGAACTGTACAGCGTACTGATGAGGCCGCATCTGGAGTACTGCAGGCAGATCTGGTCTCCTTATTTGAGAAAGGATATACTGGCTTTGGAGGCGGTGCAGAGGAGGTTTGCCAGGTTGATTCCAGAGATGAGGAGAATTTGAGTTGCCTGGGACTGTACTCACTGGAATTCAGAAGAATGAGAAGAAATCTTATAGAAGCATATAAAATTACAGAAGGGATAGATAAGATAGAGGCATGAAGGTTGTTTCTGATGGTAGGTGAAACTAGAACTATGGGACATTGCCTCAAGATTCAGGGGAGTAAATTTATTTAAGACAAGTTTGGCTAGGTTTTTGCATAGTAGGGGAATTAAGGATTATGGGGAAAAGTCAGGAAGGTGGAGCTGAGTCCATGGTCAGATCAGCCATGATTTTATTGAACGGTGGAGCAGGCTCTACAGGCCAGGTGGCCTACTCCTGATCCTGTTTCTTGTGTTCTTAAACAACTGTTATGTTGTCCCAAGACCTCACTCTACTCTGCACCTTGAAAGATGTTGTTGTAGTTGTTGAGTACCATTGGGTCATCATCAACTCATGGCGACCCTATGGATAATGCAGTTGTCTATAGGGTTTTCATGGCAAGACGTGGAAGTAGATTACCATGCCCTTCCACGCAGATACTGTTGCTGCCCAGGTTTGACCCGGCCAGATTCGAACTCAGGACCATCCGCCTCGAAGTCCAGTGCCGATGCCACTACACCACCGGCCAGCCTACCTTTAAAGATAGATTAATGAAAATAAAGGCATAAACATGTAGTACATCTCTTCTGCATCTGGGGCTGAAAAGAAAAGCTTGATAATGTAGGTAGAGTTGCAGTCGGTTATCCAGAACCATTTTGATTGCAGATTATGTTTTCAACAACGGTAGATTTTTTTTTTTATCTTTCAAAGATGTGATGCTCAGCGTCAATGTAACAGCTTAGTTCCTTTTGAGTTCTCCTGCACAGTTGTAAAAGACAGAACATATTAAACCATGTTCTTGTGAATCAAGTGATGGTATTTGTTACGTAACTGGCAACAATGAATATCAATCAAGTCAGGTTATATAAAAACAACCAAACATTTATTAAACACGGATAAACAATAAAAAACAAACAAAAACCTTAACCGGAAGTTAACCACTATGCGGCCATTCAACAAACCGTCACTCGGTACTTCTTCTCAAAGCGATAAATGCGAAAGCAGTTCTTAAAGCGGTGAAGTCAAACACAGTTCTTAAAATGGTAAATTCGAAAGTCCAACAGATTTATACATTCAATTGGGAGAGACTTCTCTGGAGAAGGATTTCTTCATAGATGCGACTTTCCTGCTGGTTCTGTCCAAAGGATTCACAATGAAGGAAATAAACGGCTTAAAACAACTGACCTTAATTTCTAGAGAGAAAATCCTGCATGAACTACCTTGTTCTTTTGGCAGGAGTTATCTATAATGCAGGTCGCTACTTTTTCAACAAAGACTCAATGAGATTGATCCTTTGTTAAACTGCCGAACATTACCGACTTCTCTTAATCCTTCATATCCTGTACTTCGATAAAGTCTTCACTCTCCAATACTACTAAAAAGGTACATCAACAAACCTGGCAGAAATTGCCAGTCCAGCACTATTGTACCTTACAATAGAACGTAGCACTCCGTTTTAAAAATGAAATAGCGTCATAAAACAAATATGCAATGGAACAGAGAAACTGACTAACGTTCTAGCTGGAAAACTAACTGTATCACCAGAGGTCTTCCCTTTTATACCCGTGGTAAACATGTCATCACGTGACCTCACTGGCGGGAAAATTACATCAGGTGACCTCCAAAAGACCATTACATCATTCTCACAAGAAAGTCACAAGATCTCCTTGAGGTACGTAACATATTAATGTTGCAGTATTTCCTCACATCCGGCAATATAATTTTAGCATTATTTTACCTGATTTACAGTTAATCTTTTTAAAACCCTTATCAAGACTGTGAACCATGGTAGTTATGGAAAGGGAACAATGACCCCCATTACTACAACTGGGAAAAGGTGAGGATGTGCGGGTGGGAGATATCATTGGGAGGGAAAGACAGTGGGCAGGGCAGGTTGCTGTGTACAGATATTGGTATTAGTGTCGGTGTTGTGAAAGTTTATCTTGCATCCCATTCATACAGATCAAATCATTCCGCGGTGCATTGAGCTAGAATATGGTAAAACAATAACAATGCAGAAAAAGTGTAAAAGCTGTGGAAGAAGTGCAGTGCCGGTACACAATAAAGTACAATGTCATAATGATGTAGATCTTGGGGCCAAGAGTCCATCTTATTGTACAAGAGGTGGGATAGAAGCTGACCTTGATTCTGTTGGTACACGCTTTCAGGACTTTTAATCTTCTGCCCAATGAGAGACAGGAGAAGAGAGAATGTCCAGGGTAGGTAGGGTTTTTGATTATGCTGGAAGCTTTACTGAGGCAGTCAGAAGTATAGACAGAGTCCATGGAGGGGAAATCTGGCTTCCAAAATGAGCTGAGCTGTGCCTACAACTCTCTGCAGTTTCTTGTGGTCACATGCAGAGCGATTGTTGTACCAAATTGTTTTGTGATTAGACAGAATACTTTCTATGGTGCATCAATAAAACTTGGTAAGAGCCTGCAGTGCTGTACATAGATGGCACTGGGCTGGTTATCCCATCTTCCACTTTACCCTCAGCTCGTGCATCATGGTGATTTTGTTGCTTCAGCCTCAGCTTTGTTTCGCATGTTGCAAAGTATATTTAACAAATGCAGAACAGTAAATGCAGATGCAGCAAATCACTTATGCCAAGAAATGTCATTTAAGATCTCCAGTGTGAACTGAAATTTTCTTTCCTTATTGCCAACAGCTGAGAATGAGATATCAAGTACAGAAAAAGAACAGCCAAGGCTCCAGTTCCCCTTGCAGTGACCTTGCTGAAAAGAGCTTCCATTTAAACGTGACTGAGTAGAATTCTAACTCTGCCATTATGTTGACAGTTAAACATCTCGACACATTTACTATATTTTAATCATGAGATTCTGTAGATGCTGGAAAATTTCAGCAACAGACACAAACTACTGAAGGAACTCAGGCAGCATCTATGGAGGAGAATAATCAGTTGATGTTTCGGGCCAAGACCCTTCATCAGGTCTGGAAAGGAAGGGGCAGAGGCCAGAGTAAGAAGCTGGGGGGAGCAACAAGGAGTACAGTGGCAGGGGATAGGTGAAACCAGGTGAGAGGGAAGGTAGGTGAGTGGGGGAGTTGGGATGAAGTAAGAAGCTGAGAGATGATAGGTGGAATAGATAATGGGCTGAAGAAGTAGTAATCTGAATGGAGAGGTCAGTGGACCATGATAGAAAGGGAAGGAGAAGAGGCACCGGGAGATGGTGATGGGCAGGTGAAGAGAAGAGAAGGGGTGGGGGGGGGGTATTAGAATGGGGAATGGAAAAAGAGAGAAGAGAAAGGGGAAAAATTTACTTGAAGGTAGAGAAACTGATGTTAATGCCATTAGGTTGGAGGTTACCCAGAGAGAATATGAGATGTTACTCTTCCATCCTGAGTGTGGCTTTGTCATGGCGTTTAAGAAGGATGATAGTGTAGGGAGATGGAGTAGATAGGAATTAAGATCAGTGATTGGGCGCATTGCCAGTATGGACAGAGGAAGAGAGAGTGTGAGGGCCAGAGAGGGAGAGTTGATGCAAAGGAGAAGGATGAGTGTGGGTAGAATACCTTTGTGAAGGCAGAAATTAGTACAGGTGGCCCCCACTTTTCAAACGTTCACTTTACGAAACTTCACTCATACGAAAGACTTACATTAGTACCCTGTTTTCACCTTCAGAAGGTGTTTTCACTGTTACGAAAAAAAATCAGCGCACAATAAAAGGCAGCGCGTGCCCCGAGCAGCCGCTCTCCCCAGATTCAGAACTGCATTCTCGCCGGCATTTTGCTTAAATATGTGCCTGTGAGCAGCGGTTTGCAAGATGAGTTCTAAGGTATCGGGAAAGCCTAAAAGAGCTCGTAAGGGTGTTACGCTTAGTGTAAAACTATACATAATTAAGCATTTTGATCGTGGTGAACGAAGTAAGAACAAAATGAGTTTGGCTTGTGGAAGCTAACGAACATGATGTTGAAGAGGTTTTGGCATCCCATGACCAAGAGCTGATAGATGAAGAGCTGATGCAATTGGAAGAAAAAAGGATAACAATCGAAACCGAATACAATAGCAAACGGACCGAAGGTGAAGTCGTCCAGGAACTGAACGTGAGGCAACTATGTGAGATTTTTGCTGCAATGATAACGTATGACTTTAATTTTGAAAGGGTACGTAGGTTTAGGGGATATTTGCAAGATGGTTTGAGTCCTTACAAAGAACTGTGTGATAGAAAAATGCGCGAGGCTCAGCAGTCAAGCAAGCCTTCCACATCAGCCACAGCAGACGACGAACCTCGACCTTCGACATCGAGGCGGGCAGTCATAGGAGAAGATGAGCTGCCTGCCCTAATGGAAACAGACGATGACGAGATGGCACCCCAGTGTCCCACCACCCCAACCCCCAGGCCACAGACAGATACCGATTCGCAGAGAATGTAATAGTAGCCGGGAGAACCACAGCACATCTTTAAGAAAAAAGCCGAAGTAAACATGCTAATTAATTAGGTGCCGCCCGACACGTAATTGTCGGCCCAGATCAGAGACGACGCAATCGGAAATCGGCACTGATCTGGGCCGACAATTACGTGCCGGGCAGCACCTAATTAATTAGCATGTTTGTTTTGGCTTTTTTCTTAAAGATGTGCTGTGTGCCTCCCGGCTACCGCTGCACCCCTGCATGCTTCACGGATCAGTATCGGTCGGTGGCCCAGAGGGTGGGGGCCACTGCACGACCCAACCTGCGACGACTCAGTCTAACACACCACCATCAGTGTGCTCACCGCTGTCCCAATTCCAGTAAGTGATACTACACTGTACATACATTATTTCTACTTTATATAGGTTGTGTATTTTTACGTGTTATTTGGTATGATTTGGCAGCTTCATAGTTTAAAGGTTACTGGAGAGCGCTTGTGCCGTGTTTTTGCCAACAGCACTTGTGTGAGATTTTCTGCCGACGGCGCTTGTGTGAGATTTTCACTACACAGAACAGTGCAATTGTGGAAAAGTATTTCTACTTTATATAGGCTTTGTATTTATCATATCATTCCTGCTTTTACTATATGTTACTGTTATTTTAGGTTTTATGTGTTATTGGCGTGATTTGGTAGGTTATTTTTGGGTCTGAGAATGCTCACAAAATTTTCCCATGTAAATAAATGGTAATTGCTTCTTCGCTTTACGACATTTCGGCTTACGAACTGTTTCATAGGAACGCTCTACCTTCGGATGGCAGGGGAAACCTGTATTAGGGAAGGCATGTACAAATAGAGTTGTGGGTTATTGTACCTGTTGGCACTTAATATTTCAGTGTTATTTGAGTAATATTGTAAATGTATGGTTTGATAAAGCATTCTTTATTTCAATAATGTTGCATGAAACAGTACGTGAATGGCTTACGTCATTATGCCACCATGTCATAAGTGCACACCTCACTTAAAAATGAAAAACTAAGCACACACGTTATTTCCAGCTCCATGTTTTTTTTCAATTAGTTCTATGTATTGGACTTACAAAACATAACAGTGGCGGCGAGGAAATTTTAAATAAAGCTGAGATGACTACCTACCTGTTGAAATTCAGCGAGACATGTAATTTTAAAAAGACAGAAAATGGGGCATTCGAGTTTTTTAAAAAAATGAGACATTCAAGCTTTTTTAAAAAGTACAGTGAGATGTTCGAGTTTAAAAAAAACAGTACATTTGTTACTTTGCAAGGGAAAGAGAAAGATGGTCAAGTTAAAAAAAGGCAGAAAACAGAGGAATTCACTTGTTCCTTAACAATGGATGATGATAATTATATATAAAATAAGAGCAGAAATGGCTGAATATGTTTGAAAGGTAGACACATTTGATTGCACAGATGATAACTGCATATTGTATACTGAGCAAATTGAGCATTATTTTGAAGCCAATGAAATAACCAATGAAAAGTGAGTGCCAGTTTTGCTGAGTGCATTGGATGGAAAAGCAAACAGTTTACTTAGAAATTTAACTGCTCCAACCAAACCAGCCAAAGAGAGCTTTGCTGATATTGTGAAAGTAATGCGGGAACATTTAGAACTGAAACTATTGTTGACTGCTGAATGCTTTAAGTTTCATAAGCAGAATCAAATGGTTGGGAAGTCCATTTCAGCATATGTGGCTGAATTGAAGAGATTATCTGAGCGTTGTCAGTTCAATAATGTACTTAGTGATGCACTGAGAGCTTGTTTAGGCTGTAGAATTGTACAAGAAAACATTGATAGGAAGCTCTTTACTGAAGCACAGCTCATGTTTAAAAAACACAGTTGAAATTGAAGCATCAGTGGAAATAGCAGGCAGTGATGCAATTGAATTGCAGTCAGGTTCGAAAGTGAATGTGACCAAAATTGCAACGTCTAAACAGAAACCTGCTTGGACAAAAAAATTGTGTTACTGTTGTGCCAGGGCCTCACATACCCCAGCCCAATGTAGGTTTAATGGCAAAACCTGCAGAAAATGCAACAAAGTAGGACACATACAAAGAGTATACCAGGCAAAGAAAAATAAATGGAATGCATAGGAAAGAGAAAAAGATAAAAAGTCATAATCTGCATAATGATGATGAAAAATCTGATAATGATGTGAGTGATACAGGACTGCACTGCCTTGACGATTACATGTGAAAACGAACAGTAGACAAACAATAAGGCTTACACGAGAAGTGAATGGCAAATTAGTTAAAATGGAATTGGATGCTTGTTTAGCTGTTTCAGTCATTCGACAAATGAGTGTGAATGACATTTCAAAGATATTGAAGTGAAACCTGCAGATATCCAACTAAGAACTTACACTGAAGAAAAGATAACTCCTGTGGAAATGACACTTGTAACAGTGAAATACAAGAACCTACAAACCACATTGGGTTTGGAAGTGGTAAAAGCAGGATTGCCTGCATTGTGGGGTCATGAATGGCTGAGACAACTACAACCTAAATGGAGATCCATCCACCATTTGTATGCCACAACCCCTGTAACAGAGTCAACTGAAAGCAAATTGAGAAATGTACTGGATGAGGCTACAGCAATATTCAAGGATGGCATTGAAAAACTCAAGCATATCAAAAGTAAGATGGAGTTAAATTAAAATGACACACCCAAGTGTTGCAAACCTGTCCTGTTCCTTATATCATCCTTGCTAAGGTAGACAGTGAGCTGGATCACATGGAAGCTGAAAATTTCTTGGCAAGGTTGAGTGGAGCTCATGGGCAATGCCAACAGTCCCAGACGCCAGGAAGAATGGGTCTGTAAGGATTGTGGTGATTTTAATGTCACCATCAACCCAGTACTGAAAGTAGATCAGTATTCTCTGTCCAGGATAGACCATAACTTTGCAGACCTTTCTAGAGGAAAACACTTTTGCAAAGTGGACTTAGCTGAGGCCTACCTACAGATGGAAATGGAAGAAATCTAAATCTTTCTCAACATCGACACTCAGAAAGGATGTTAATGCTATAATAGGTTCAATTTTGGAGTAGCATCTGCATCTATGGACGATGGACTTTTTCATATTCAGAGTTTTCACTCGTTCTTTCTCATTGTTTTTTTGTGCAGTGTGGAGGTGGTCTATGGGGGTCAATATTACTGTTGCATTTCTGTTAGTTTATTTGTACAGGGAGAGGGGAATTTGGGGTCTAGTGTTCATGTTATGTCTCATGTGGGGGGGTGGGGCGGGGTGGGGGATGATAGTTTGGAGGTCGATGGTCTATTTGTGTTTTTGTTAGTTTTAGTGCGGGGAGAGGTCATTTGGGGGCCAACGTTCTTGTTGTGTTTCGTGTGGAGGAGGGGTTTGATGATCGTGTTGCCGTTCTTTTTTTATGCATGGTGGTGTGGGTTTGCTGTTTCTCTCTGAAATGACTTTCATGGTTTTTTTTGTTACATGGCTATCTAGAAAAGAAGAATCTCAGTGTTGTATACTGAATATATACTTTGATAGCAAATAAAACTTTGAACCTTTAAACTGTATTCTGGCAAAAAGCTGTGGATCAGGAGCTGCAAGGTTGTCCCGGCCCATGACCTAATTGTTGTCAGTAAGGATGACAAGGAACTTCTCCAAAATCTCAATACAGTGTCAAAAATATTAGAAGATTTTTGTTTCAGAGCAGAACACAACCACTGTGAGTGGTTTCAACAAAGTATCACTTACTGCATTCACACTATTGATGCGCAAGATTTACATAATTGTGCTGAGAAAATTCAAGTAGTGGTGAATGCCCCAAAGCCAAAGGATGTACCACAATTGTGGTCCTTTTTAGGATTACTATAACAGGTTCCTGCCAAACCTGACTACTGTGCATCACCCCTTGAATTCATTACTACAGGTATGGAAGAAAATATCAGCATGAGGTAGCTTTCAATATGTAAAGAAAATGGTGATGTCAAACTCTGTCAGCAGACCTTATGATCCACATCATCTACTGAAGCTTCCCTGTGATGCCTTGCCTCATGTCACATGTTATGAGTGATGGAAGTGAAGGACCAGAGCCTTTGTATCATGTTTCCTTAGTGCTGCAGAGAAAAATTACACACACATTGACAGTGAGGCCTTCAGTGTGGTTTGTGGTGTAAAACATTTCAACCAGTACCCTCAATACTGATCATCAGTCACTAGTGTCCTTTTTCAACTCACAGAAGGATGTTCCACAATCAGCAGCAGCATGAATACAGAGATGGTCTTTGTTCCTTGGAGGACATAATTACAAGATCAAATTCAGGACAACTAATCATAGAAATGATGCTGGATTATCCTGTTTACCCTTGGAAAAGAAAATATCTGAAAAATTTACAAAATGGGCACTCCTCTTGACGTATTCTCCTTAATGCAAATTGAAAGTCTCCCAGTTACTGCAGGGATGATCCAGAAAGAAACCAGAATAGACCCCCGACTCTCTCAGGTCTACATGGCCACTCAGAATGGCTGGAACATGCAGCAAAAATTCCAGTTCCCCCATTTTGACCAGCTCAGGATGAATTTTCCCTCAACAGAGGTAGCCATAAGTGGGGATTGAGAGTTGTTCTAGCATCCAACCTGAGAGCTAAAGTGTTGGAGGAGCTACATGCTGGTCATCTAAGCATGGTCAAAATGAAAGCATTGGCTTGAAGCTTTGTCTGGTGGCCTGGGATAGATCAGCAGATGGACTTGCCATCCAATGTTCAGGATGCCAAAACGTTCAGAAGCAGCCAAAAGCAGTGCCTCTCTACCCATGGGAATGGCTTGCAGCACCCTATAAAAGGATTCATGTAGATTTGCCAGACAATTCATTGCCTCAGATTTCTTGGTGGTTGTGAATGCAGTTACAAAGAGGCCAAAAGTGTTCCTAATAGCCTCCACTACAGCCCCATACACTGCTAATGTGTTAAGAAGTGTCTTCTCAAGGACTGGTGTTCCAGAACACCTAGCCAGTGACAAAGGACCCCAGTTTGTTGCAGAACAGTTCTAGTCATTCCTGAAAAGAATGGAAAAAAATAGATTACATCTGCATCATACTACCCAGCTACAAATGGCTTGTGGAAAGGTTTATCCAGAGTCTAAAGGACGAACAATGTCAGCAGAACACACTACACTGGAACTAAATGAGAAACCCATCAATCTTCCCCTTGCATATCACAATGCAGCACACACCACACCAAAAACTCACCAGCAATACTGTTCCTGAGTCATCCCTTACGTTCACACTCAGATCTTCTCCGCCAGAATCTTAGATGCAGTATGCTGGATAAACAGCTGAGACTATTTGAAGGCTCCCCAAATGAGGAATTTACTTTTTCAACTCCTGGACAAGCGGTCCTAGCAAGAGACTACAGAGGTGATCAAGAGTGGGTACTTGGAGAGACTAAGGATAAAACAGGACCACTCTCCTACACAGTAAAGTTTGCAACTGATGACATATGGAGACTACACGTTGATGAGTGGAAAAGAGCAGATTCAATTGTTAGAGGGAAAAAAAGTGTCCAGAGCTGTCAGAACTACTTGCTGCAGTCCCAGAGTCAACTCCTACAACCATCACAGAGGAGCCCCAGAACCTGAGATTGTTTCACAGCCACAATTCGCACCTGCCAAGCCGATTGACCTCCCTCGCCACCCCACCACATCAGACAAGCAGTTACTAAGCTGTAGATGTCTATATAGTAGTTGTATTATATAGTATAATATGTGTGTGTGTATATGTATAATATGTTGAGATTAATTTTATATTGAGTTGGAGTTTATAGCTAAGCGGGGGAAGTGTTGTGTATTTAGTATTTCAATGGTATTTGATTAATATTGTTAAAATATTGTTTGATTAAGCATTCTGTTTTTATGATTCATTACAGATTATATGTAAAAGTACATGAATGGCGTATGATATTACTTCACCATATCATAAGTGTACATCTTACTTAAAGTAAAGACAAAAAACTAAACACACACATCTCCTGATTCCATGCTTTTTCATTGTATTTTATGTTTTGGAGTTGTAAAACACAACAATAACCTCCAAGGACTGTAAGTATGGCAAAGGATAAAGAAAATAGGGATGGTGTTAAAGACAGAAATGTTGGGGAAGTGACAAAGAGAGTAAGCGTAAAGGAGTAAAATGAGAGAGAGAGAGTAATGCAAAGAGTAGCACCAGTTCTGAGAGAGTGAGCAGGGTCAAAAGAAAGAGGGATTCAGGGAATAAAGGAAGGTGGAGTAGGGTGGAAAGAAAGTGAGGCGGTGCCTAGAGAAGAGAGCAGGTTCAAATTTCAAAGTAAATTTATTATCAAAGTACATATACATCACAAATGTTGCCCTGAGATTCATTTTCTTGCAGGCATTCACAGCAAAACAAAGAAATACAATAGAATCAATGAAAAATTACACACAAATACTGACAAACAGCCCATGTACAAAAGAAGACAAACTGCAAATACAAAACAAATAATAGGAAGAAAAACAAATAGATAGATGGTTGAATAATACTGCGAACATGAGTTAGAAAGTGAGTCTATAGTTGTGCAATCAAGTCAGACCATCAAATTATGCTCCTTTCATTCTCGCACACCTTCTCTCTCCACTCATTTCTTCCATCTTATTTCTGTTTTCTCTAATTCCTTCCCTCTTCTTATTCTCACTTCCTTCTGTCTTCTCCCTCCTCCTCTCTCCCTCTCTCCCTCTCTCCCTAAGATGGTGCTGATGAGTGGCAACTCCTTGCATGCAGCTGCAATGCGAATCATCAAGTATTCCTGCTCAATCCTACAACAGCTGAAATCCACAATCACAGCATGTGTTCTTCAGAAAGCAACATCATTCTAATGTGTTAAAAAAATCTATCAATCCTCAAAATTAGCAAACCCATGCTTTGTTTTCCAACTTCAAAACATTAAGCTAATTCAAAGGAAGACATGGGAGTCCGAAATGTAGGTCGAACTCTGTGATTACTTTAAGTGAGGTGTGCACATATCACGTGGTACCATGATGACATATCCTGTTTTATATATAACCCATGATGAATTATTTAAATGAACAAGAATGCTTCATCAAACTGTATACAAGATTAATTAAGTATTACTGAAATATTAAATACATAACACCCCTCCCTGCTTAGATGTTAGTGACAACTCTATAATGCATCGCAACTATATACACAGTATATTATAATAATGTGACTACTATAGATTCTGGACTAGTTCCTGAGGATTGGAGGGTGGCTAATGTAACCCCACTTTTTAAAAAAGGAGGGAGAGAGAAACCGGGGAATTATAGACCGGTTAGCCTAACGTCGGTGGTGGAGTCAGTTATCAAGAATGTGATAACAGCACATTTGGAAAGCGGTGAAATCATCGGACAAAGTCAGCATGGATTTGTGAAAGGAAAATCATGTCTGACGAATCTCATAGAATTTTTTGAGGATGTAACTAGTAGAGTGGATAGGGGAGAACCAGTGAATGTGGTATATTTGGATTTTCAAAAGGCTTTTGACAAGGTCCCACACAGGAGATTAGTGTGCAAACTTAAAGCACACGGTATTGGGGGTAAGGTATTGGTGCGGGTGGAGAATTGGTTAGCAGACAGGAAGCAAAGAGTGGGAGTAAACGGGATCTTTTCAGAATGGCAGGTGGTGACTGGTGGGGTACCACAAGGCTCAGTGCTGGGACCCCAGTTGTTTACAATATATATTAATGACTTGGATGAGGGAATTAAATGCAGCATCTCCAAGTTTGCGGATGACACGAAGCTGGGTGGCAGTGTTAGCAGTGAGGAGGATGCTAAGAGGATGCAGGGTGACTTGGATAGGTTGGGTGAGTGGGCAAATTCATGGCAGATGCAATTTAATGTGGATAAATGTGAAGTTATCCACTTTGGTGGCAAAAATAGGAAAACAGATTATTATCTGAATGGTGGCCGATTAGGAAAAGGGGAGGTGCAACGAGACCTGGGTGTCATTATACACCAGTCATTGAAAGTGGGCATGCAGGTACAGCAGGCGGTGAAAAAGGAGAATGGTATGCTGGCATTTATAGCGAGAGGATTCGAGTACAGGAGCAGGGAGGTACTACTGCAGTTGTACAAGGCCTTGGTGAGACCACACCTGGAGTATTGTGTGCAGTTTTGGTCCCCTAATCTGAGGAAAGACATCCTTACCATAGAGGGAGTACAAAGAAGGTTCACCAGATTGATTCCTGGGATGGCAGGACTTTCATATGAAGAAAGACTGGATGAACTAGGCTTGTACTCGTTGGAATTTAGAAGATTGTGGGGGTATCTGATTGAAACGTATAAAATCCTAAAGGGATTGGACAGGCTAGATGCAGGAAGATTGTTCCCGATGTTGGGGAAGTCCAGAACGAGGGGCCACAGTTTGAGGATAGAGGGGAAGCCTTTTAGGTCCGAGATTAGGAAAAACTTCTTCACACAGAGAGTGGTGAATCTGTGGAATTCTCTGCCACGGGAAACAGTTGAGGCCAGTTCATTGGCTATATTTAAGAGGGAGTTATATATGGCCCTTGTGGCTACGGGGATCGGGGGGTATGGAGGGAAGGCTGGGGCGGGGTTCTGAGTTGGATGATCAGTCATGATCATAATAAATGGCGGTGCAGGCTCGAAGGGCCGAATGGCCTACTCCTGCACCTATTTTCTATGTTTCTATGCTTCTATATACAGATATCCACCGCATAGTAAATTTTTAAATTGTCCCATTCTGGCCATTTATTTGCTGTGGAGGATTTCTTACTCTTGTGGATAACATCTTTCATGACAATGATCTAATCTCTCCTCAAAGTTTCCTCATTCACATCATGTGATGACTCCTCTGTTTTTATATCTCCATTGACTCCTTTATTTTGGCCTTCCGTTCATCCAGCTGGGCTTTGGTCTTTGCATCTACTTTTACAAGCAGCTTTTTGTCTCCCATATAAAGTTCATGCAATAATCTTAATGGACACAGAGTAGATTCTGGGTTTTTATCCTTACAAAAGCCAGAATGCCTGCAACTTTCTGAAGCCCCTTGATTTCTCTTCCAGCTTAAAACGAAGCCACATTTCACAAGTAACTGCCTGATTAACATATCAGAAGCTTTCTCAAAAGTGTCCCCTACAAAAACTGTTGTAGTCTGACCGCTGCTTTTGTCACTTTCATGATTCCTCTGAGCAGCATGGACCTTGGTTCAACGTGCTTTCCAACCAGAAGCAGAGAGGTTAACACCAACTCCTGTTTGCCCTTGATATGTTTCAGTTTTCCAGTGCCATCCTTGAATATTGCTGTTACCTCATCCAGTACCTTTCTTAATTCATATTCAGATAACACTACTACAGGGGATGTGGCATGCAAATAGTGGATGGATCTCCAATCAAGTTATAATTGTTTCAGCCAATCATGCCCCCACCATGCTGGTCCTCCTGTGTTTCCCACATAATACTCAAAGTATTTCACTGTTATGATTGTCATTCCCACAGGCATATATCTTTTCTCCAGTAAAAGTTCTCAGATGGATATCTGCAGGCTTCAGTTTAGTATCTTTGAGGTGCTGTTCAAACTCATTTTGTGGAATGATGGGGAACAGCTGAACCTTTGTCCAATTCCATTTTAATTAATTTGCTTTCATTTCTGGTGTAAGTCATATTGCTTGTCTCTGGTTAGTTTTCAGATTATAAATCTTAAAGCTACTGAGTCCTGTGTCACTCTCATCATTTTCAGATTTTTCATCAGTAGCATGCAGAAGCTATTTCATTTGCTTCAAAATACTGTTCAATTTGCTCTGAATATCAAATCCAGTTATCTGTTTTGTAAACAAACATGTCTACCTTTTCAATGTAGCCAGCCACTTGTGCTCTTTTTTCTGATATTCTGATCACCCTGTAGTCACTGTTTATGAACCCTAAATTCTCCTGTTTACTGCCTTTTTTACCTCAACTGTCTCGGCATGTGCTGACTGCATTTTTGCTCACTGTTCTTCCTTGTGTTTTTTTTAAGTTTGAACATTTCACTGTGCTTCAACCGGTTGGTAGGCATTTTGTATTTGTTTTAAAAACACCTCGTCACCACTGTTATGTTTTGTAACTTCAGTTCTTTTGACTAATGAAAAGGAAGACAGGGGAGTCCAAAACATGAGCCCAACTTCATGTTTACTTTAAGCACGTATCATGTGGAAATGTGATAACATATGCAATTCACATATTTTTGCATATAACCCATAATGAATTATTTAAACAAATAAAAAATGCTTAATCAAACAATATGTATAACAGATTACTCAAATATTACTGAAATATGAATACACAATACTGAGGACTGCAGAATTGGGCCCTGAGTGCAGTTCCCCTTTAAGAAAAATGAAAACAGAAGGGTTGCTGATCTGCAGATACAATTGAAATGCTGAGACCTTAAACACCCACTCTCAACTATCCTGTTGATGAATGTACAGTCTCCAAAAAATAAAACTGAAGACCTCAGAGCAAGATTGCAGTATCAGATGGATATTGGGGACTGCCGTGTACTTTGCTTCATGGAAAGATGGCTCACCCTCATTATTTCAGACATAATGCTGCAGGCCGAGGGCTTCACCATTCACTGCAAATCCAGGGAAACTGGGTCTTTTAAAGGTAGAGGAAACAGAGTATGCTTCATGATTAACTCATCATGGTGCACAGACATTGGAGCTCTGTCTCATGGTGTCATCCATTTTATCTGCCATCATCTTGGTAGCGCTGTACGTTCCACCTCTGGCCAAAATCAGACAGGCACTGGAGGAGCTAAGCACTGTGATCATCAGTCACATATCGGCATAGCTTGATGCCTTCCCTGTCATTGTAGAAGATTTCAACCAGGCCAGTTTGAAGAAGTCTTCAAACAATGACCATCAGCATATCACCTGTGGAACCAAAGGAGTCAATATACCTGACCACTGTTACATCAATATCAAGAATACTTACGATACTATCCCAAGCCCACACTTCTGAAAGTCCAGTCGCCTGGATGTAATTCTACTCCTGGCACATAGGCAGAGCCTAAATGCTGCAGAACCAGAGGTGAGGACAAAGAAGGGATGGCCAAGGGAGCCACAGGAGCGCTTACAGGACTGATTTGAGTTGGCTGACTGGAGAATATTCAGTGATCCATCTTTGAATCTGAATGAATATGTTACAGTTGTCACTGATTTCATCAAGTCCTGTGTGGATGAATGTGTGCCTTCAAGAACGTACCAGACATACCCAAACCAAAAGCCATGGATGAAGTAGGAGATTCACAGCCTGCTGAGGACGAGGTCTGTGACATTAATGGCTGAAGACCAGAGTATCAGAACTCTGCCAATCTAGGTGTGACCTATCGAAGTCTACTTTGAAAGTGAAAGAACAATTCGCATTGAAATTAGAGATGGTATTGAAGGCACATCAACAATGGCAGTGTTTGCAGACCATTACTCCCTACAAGTGAAACTTAACATCACGCATGGTGGTTTTATCCCCCCTTGTTCGTTTCTGCATACTTCGACACGGTTTTATCCCCCCTTGGTCAATCCCTTCCTACCTATGTTCGTGACACTTCTCACGCTCTTAAACTTTTCAATGATTTTAAGTTCCCTGGCCCCCACCGCTTTATTTTCACCATGGATGTCCAGTCCCTATATACTTCCATCCCCCATCAGGAAGGTCTCAAAGCTCTACATTTCTTTTTGGATTCCAGACCTAATCAGTTCCCCTCTACCACCACTCTCCTCCGTCTAGCGGAATTAGTCCTTACTCTTAATAATTTCTCCTTTGACTCCTTCCACTTCCTCCAAACTAAAGGTGTAGCAATGGGCACCCGTATGGGTCCTAGCTATGCCTGCCTTTTTGTTGGCTTTGTGGAACAATCTATGTTCCGTGCCTATTGTGGTATCTGTCCCCCACTTTTCCTTCGCTACATCGACGATTGCATTGGCTCTGCTTCCTGTACGCATGCTGAGCTCGTTGACTTTATTAACTTTGCCTCCAACTTTCACCCTGCCCTCAAGTTTACCTGGTCCATTTCCGACACCTCCCTCCCCTTTCTAGAACTTTCTGTCTCTATCTCTGGAGACAGCTTATCCACTGATGTCTACTATAAGCCTACTGACTCTCACAGCTATCTGTACTATTCCTCTCCTCACCCTGTCTCTTGCAAAAATGCCATCCCCTTCTCGCAATTTCTCTGTCTCCACCACATCTGCTCTCAGGATGAGGCTTTTCATTCCAGGACGAGGGAGATGTCCTTTTTTTTTAAAGAAAGGCGCTTCCCTTTCTCCACTATCAACTCTGCTCTCAAACGCATCTCCCCCATTTCACGCACATCTGCTCTCACTCCATCCTCCCGCCACCCCACTAGGAATAGGGTTCCCTTGGTCCTCACCTACCACCCCACCAGCCTCCGGGTCCAACATATTATTCTCTGTAACTTCCGCCACCTTCAACGGGATCCCACCACTAAGCACATCTTTCCCTCTGCCCCCCCCCCCCACTTTCTGCAGGGATTGCTCCCTACGCAACTCCCTTGTCCATTCGTCCCCCCCATCTCTCCCCATGGATCTTCCTCCTGGCACTTACCCTTGTAAGCGGAACAAGTGTTACACATGCCCTTACACTTCCTCCCTTACCACCATTCAGGGCCCCAGACAGTCCTTCCAGGTGAGGTGACACTTCACCTGTGAGTCGGCAGGGGTGATATACTACGTCCAGTGCTCCCGATGTGGCCTTCTATATATTGGTGAGACCCGACGCAGACTGGGAGACCGCTTTGCTGAACACCTACGCTCTGTCTGCCAGAGAAAGCAGGATCTCCCAGTGGCCACACATTTTAATTCCACATCCCATTCCCATTCTGACATGTCTATCCACGGCCTCCTCTACTGTAAAGATGAAGCTACACTCAGGTTGGAGGAACAACACCTGATATTCCGTCTGGGTAGCCTCCAACCTGATGGCATGAACATTGACTTCTCTAACCTCTGCTAATGCCCCACCTCCCCTTCGTACCCCATCCGTTATTTATTTTTATACATACATTCTTTCTCTCACTCTCCTTTTTCTCCCTCTGTCCCTCTGACTATACCCCTTGCCCATCCTCTGGGTTCCGCCCCCCCCGTGTCTTTCTCCCTGGGCCTCCTGTCCCATGATCCTCTCATATCCCCTTTACCAATCACCTGTCCAGCTCTTGGCTCCATCCTTCCCCCTCCTGTCTTCTCCTATCATTTTGTATCTCCCCCTCCGACTTTCAAATCTCTTATTAACTCTTCCTTCAGTTAGTCCTGATGAAGGGTCTCGGCCTGAAACGTCGACTGTACCTCTTCCTGGAGATGCTGTATGGCCTGCTGCATTCACCAGCAACCTTGATGTATCATGCATGGCTGTAATGCTTTACTCTCAGATGAGCTCATTGCCTTCTATGCACATTTTGAAAGGGACAACTA
This sequence comes from Mobula hypostoma, assembly GCF_963921235.1. Lineage (NCBI taxonomy): Eukaryota > Metazoa > Chordata > Chondrichthyes > Myliobatiformes > Myliobatidae > Mobula > Mobula hypostoma. The sequence goes on along the minus strand of NC_086103.1, from coordinate 61,304,203 downwards.
AGTCTATGCAGATCCCTGCAACAGCTGGTGGCCCTGTGATCTCTGTATCAGAAGCGAACGTCAGAACACCTTTCAAAAGCATAGCCCTCGCAAGACGTCAGGTCCTGATGGTGTACCTGGTAGAGCACTGAAAATCTATGCCAATCACCTGGCGGGAGTATTCAAGGACATCTTCAATCTCTCCCTGCTGCTGTCAGAGGTTCCCAGCTGCTTCAAAAGGGCGACAATTATACCAGTGCACGAGAAGAGCAGGGTGTGTTGCCTCAATGAATGTCACCCAGTTTCTCTCACATCTACTGTGATGAAGTGCTTTGAGAGATCAGTCATGGCCAGAATCAACTCCTGCCTAAGCAAGGACCTGGACACATTACAGTTTGACTGTGACCACAATAGGTCTACAGCGGATGCAAGCTGACTGGCTCTACACTTGATTTTGGGTCACCTGGACAATAGCATTACCTGTGTCAGGGTGCTGTTTATTGATTACAGCTCAGCATTCCACACCATTATACCCTCAGTACTAATCAACAAGTTCCAACATTTGGCCTCTGTATCTCCCTCCGCAACTGGATCCTTGATCTCCTTATTGGGAGACGACAGTCAGTGTGGATCGGAAGTAACAATTCCTCCTCACTGGCAATCAACACAGGCGCACCTCAAGAATGCGCGCTTAGCCCACTCCTGTACTCGCTCTACATCCACGACCGTGTGGTAGGCACAGCTCAAACACCATCTATGAATTTGATGATGACACAACTAGTGGGGAGAATTTCAGATGATGAGGAGCTATACAGGATAGCTTGAGTGTTGTCGCAACAACAACCTTGCACTCATCATCAGTAAGAACAAGGAACTGATTGTGGACTTCAGGAAGGGGAATCCATGACACCAGGAAAGCATCCACATGCATCGCTGTCAGCTTCTCCCCCAGCAGAGCAGGGCGGATGGTGTTGAACGCACTGGAGAAGTAAAAAAAAACATGACCCTCACAGTGCTCGCTGGCTTGCCCAGGTGGGCGTAGACACGGTTCAACAGGTAGACGATGGCATCCTCAACTCCTAGTCCAGCCTTGGGATGGAAGATGGAAGGAATCCAACAGTGACTCTGGGCAGGTCTGGCAGTGATAGTTTGGTCAGGAGAGCCAAATATTCCGGACCCAGTGAGACACGTCAAAAGTCAGATTTCCCACTTGAATATTTTATGGCCATAAGACATTAAGGTCTCGAAAGCCCCTGTAGGATGTAGCCAATTCATAAGACCTGTTACTTCTATCCTGCTGTGTTAAAAAGCCAGACATGGAAAGCCTATATTTATTTTAGAAATTAAACCAGGAAGATATCATTGTTGCATTTAAAAGAAAACTAAACTAAAACTAGTTTACTAATGCTTTTTTTTATATAAAAGGGAAGTTCAAAATTGGCCCCTGGACTCTGCATAATTCTATTTCTGTACCAAAACACAACCACAAGAAACAACACTCCAGGTCAAATAAATTCAGAGCAATAGGTGAAAATGACAGCTGAATCCCAATTGACAGAATCCCTTATGGGTTATGTAAAAGTACATGACTGACATTACGCCACCATGTCATCTGTGCGTGCCTCAATAAAGTAAAACTAACCATACAAGAATTATTCTGGGCTCCTGTGTTTTTCTTTTGATTTGTTTCTAGAAATACAATGCATAACAGTAATAACTTTGTTTCAACATTTGGTTTCATTCCTTTCCCTGCTTCTATGCAATTATAACTTGGTGGTCAGGCTTAGGTCTTGTTTAGAGAGATATAATTTATTTTGGTTTTTACTAAAGTTGCTAGCCTAAAAAATTCAATTAAATGCCAGATAATTGAACTAAGATCAATTTCAAAATGTAACTGAAGTGTCCTGATACACAATGAGCCCTAAAATGGTACATTTCCACACCCACACGACATGAAACTCTGAAGCCGTTGGTGTGCGACACACGTTTAATATTGTTACAATATCTGACCTTCAAAGCGTGACTGGAAAACAGCACAGAACCCAAACCTCATTCAGGGAAGCAGTTCTGAACAGAATGAAGCAGGCCACTCTAGCACTCCTTAAAGGGTCAGAGATTACCTGCACTAGTGCTGCAGAAAGTAACAATGGATTCAGCTCCCATGCAAAGATGGACCAGATTCTTCAATATTTCCCAGTTAAGGCCTCACTTTATTTGAAGGAAAAGGGATGGGGGCAGGGAGTGGAAGCCCAACCACTCTGATCCTCTCCCTTAGCAATATCCCATACAGCATGGCGCCCATTCCTATGAATTGAATTGAATTGAAATTCTGGTTGTTTCACATCTTGCTTATACAGTGCTGATTCCACACTTCCATTATCACATATAGGCACTAATTCCCAGACTCCCTTTAAGCTCACAGCAGCCTCAGTTCCCTCAATTCCTTCAAGATCACCAGGGTCCTAGTTCCCATGCTCCCCTCAAGCCAGATTAATAGAATTTTACTAAGCATTGTGATGAGTACTCTCATTTTGAAGTTTAGTAAGTTTCAAGCCAACTTGTAAGCTTCCAGGTGCACTAAATCAACAGTGAACTCCAGGACAATGTATATTTGTTGATGCACAAGTCTGTCACTGCCGTGCATTAAGCTTAGGCCTTCCACATTTAGTGCAAAGGCCTTCCTTCTGCTAATCCATTGACACATTTTAACCAATCACAAACAAGAGAAAATATGCAGATGCTGGAAATCCAAGCATCACACACAAAATGCTGGAGGAACTCAGCAGGTCAGGCAGCATCTATGAAAAGAATACAGTCGGTGTTTTGGACCGAAACTCTTCGGCAGATTTTGGTCCGAATTGTCAACTGTACTCTTTTCCATAGATGCTGCCTGGCCTGCTGAGCTCCTCCAGCATTTTGTGTGTGTTGCCACATTTTAACTTCAGCACCCCAGTGATATTCAGTATCCAATCACAATCCCCACCCCTAAACCACATCACTACAACCTCTACCCCTGACCCTGAGAGATGCATGACCTCTTGCTCTGGCTTCTTTCCAATGTGGGCCTTCAATCTCTCTTACCAGTCCACAGCATTTCCCCATGACTGCAATATGACCTCCTTTGCTACAACGGAGATCACAATTAAAAAAATTGTTATAAAGACAATGTAATAATTACTGTATTCCCAAAGAACAGGGCAAAGTCATGAAATTTATTGAAATTTATCTTAAAAATCTAACCAGACACTGATTCTGGCGAAATGTAATTACCACTGGGGGGAGGAGGCGTGTGAGAGATAAAAGTCATTTTGTTTTTTCTAGTAATTGCTGACAATTTATACCACGACATTGATTGTAACTGCTGGTGGTTCTTCTGATGTTCAATGATTTAATTGACCATTAAGAATAGGTAGTAAAAGAACATTAAATTGCTAACATAAATCATAATGCAATCTCCTAGGTTGAAATAGATAATAAACAAAAAAAAGTTTAGCTAGCTTTATTCCAGTTATGGAAATGTTATTGAGCCAGATTTTACTGAAAAAAATAGTAACTGCACTTGAGTGACACAAGCTATAATTAGTGCACAAATCAGCCTGCAACTTGAGGTGAGAAAGGAATACTGTGATTGCGAATCACCTCAAGCTCCCAGCCAATTTTGCACAACTCTGCTGTGAGCCCCGTGTCAACAGCTTGTGGTTAACCTCTCTAAAGCTGCTGTAATTAATTGCTCATTAAACTTGACACATAAAATTACATCTTATAATTAGTAACTGGAGCATTGACTTCCTGATGAACAGACCACGATCAGTAAAGTGTAGGTAACAGCACAATTATTCTTAAGCACTGGTGCTCTACAAGTTGTGACTTCAGCCCTCTACTCTAGTCTGTATATAATCATGACTGTGTGGCAAGATTCTGCTTTACCTCCATCTACAAGTTCACAGGTGATATCACTGTAGTGGTCCATTTTTCAAATAATGAGATTGAATTCAGCAAGTAGTAAGAGAGCTCAGTGACATGGTGTCATGACAACAACTTCTCTCTCAACGTCAGCAAAACAATAGAGCTGATCTTTGACCTCAGTCTGGGGGATGGTGCATATCCTGCTGTTTACCACAATGCTGTTGAAGTTAATAGGGTTAAAAGCTTTGTACTCCTGAGTGTGGACATCACCAATAGTCTGTCCTGGTCCAATCACTTTGATGTCATGGTTAACCAAGCTTACCAACACCTCTACTTCCTCAGGAGGCTAAAGAAATTCAGCATGTCTCTGTTGATTCTTATCCATGCACCATAGAAAGCATTCTGTCTGGATGATTAATGGCTTGGAATGGCAACTGCTTTGCATGTGACTGCAACAAACTGCAGTGTTGTGGACACTCCTGGCCTCACAATCTGCTTCATGATGATCTTGCACTTTATCATTTACACGCACTGTACCGTTTTCGAAGTTCAAAGTAAATTTATTATCCAAGTCCATATGCATTACTATATCCAACCCTGAGATTCACTCTCTTGTAGGTATTCACAGCAAATACAAGAAACACAATGGAATCAGTGAAAGATTGCATGCAGCAGGACAGACAGACAACCAGTGTGCAAAAGACAACAAACTGTGCAAACAGAGAAAGAAAAAAAAGTGATAAATTAGCAATAAGTATCAAGAACATTAGATGGAAAGTCCTTAAAAGTGACTAAATTTTAGGTTGCTATTACACTTTATTCTGCATTGTTATTGTTTAACGTTATTCTAGCTCATGCACTGTGTATTGATGTGATCTGTATGAACAGTATAAAAGACAAGCTGTTCACTGTAAACAACAGGAATTCTGCAGATGCTGGAAATTCAAGCAACATACATCAAAGTTGCTGGTGAACGCAGCAGGCCAAGCAGCATCTATAGGAAGAGGCGCAGTCGACGTTTCAGGCCGAGACCCTTCGTCAGGACTAACTGTATCTTGGTACATGTACAAATAATAAACCACTGTCATCAGCTTGCACTTCCAACAATGTTGTGGACAACATATTTCAAAACCTATCGTGAGAAATGCAACAAGGCATACTCCAAGGTGTCCCAGTCCCACAGAGTTTGGTTTAAGGTCTGTGAAACATAATGGATGAGTGCAAAGGAATGATTCCATGATTTGCTGGCAATATAAAGTAAAGGACTTAGCAAACTAAGACTGAAGGAAGTTGATTATAAGCAGATTGATGGAATGAGTACAGTTTTAACAATTGGATTTATGATATGAAACATGTATCTCATCTCCAAACACTGCTCCTCATTGATCAGCAGGGTTTTCTTATTAATACATAGCATCTTGTACTCTCTTTGCAAAGGTCTTCACTCTTTACTTTCCTTGCTGGTATTTGATTTAACAACAGCCAGCATGTTTTTTTCAGGAAGCTTTATTGTGTATAAGTTGTGATGGTGAATGAAGGTTGACTCAGAGACATCAATGTGTACATATGCCAAATACATCATAAACCATCTTGATACTCAGTTTACCAGACATATCTGTACATGTTCACATTTGTTGGGAAAGTACAATTCCCAGGATGGCAAGTTGAAACAACTAATAGCATGGCCAGGAATAGCATAACATCCATCTGGTACATATGACTCAGCAGCCTCTGTACTGTCAGAGAGACTGGTCCTAAGCCATTTCCATGGAGTCAGCTGTAGCTTAGGACCAGTATTTCTGAATTATTACAAAGCTGTGGGATCACATCTCATTCCAGAAATTTGAATAAGACTGGGTTGAGAATCTGATACCATTCAGATGGAGTGATGCACATAGACAAAACATGCAGCTTTTGGATGAGATATTAACTGGAACCTGTCTCTTCTCTTAAATGGACATCAAAGGTCTCATTGCAAAGATCAAGAGAGTTACACATGCTCATCAGGTCATATTATTCCTTAGGGGCCATCCATAAAAACAAACAATATAATGAGTATTTCTTTATGTCTCCAGATGATCACATTTTAGGAATTCTGCCTGTGTTTTATTTAATAATTAAGAGGTAAAGAATGATTTTCCAAAAACAACTTCTTGATAAAATGTATTTTTTAGACTTTAATGTAAGTACCTTTTGTACAAATCCACAGAACAAGATGCTTTGGTCTGTGCAAAAATGTTAAAATTGTTTCTAATTCCTCCATGAAAACAGTGTTTCAATGGCATGAGATTACAAGGGTAATAAAGTATCTCTTGTGCTTTGTGAAAATATTTCCATGTATGCTTGTTTCCTTTTCTTCCTTTCTTCTTGCTTATCTATACAGGCCATGATGAACATCTTGAATTCACTGTAGGTCAGATTCTAGATCACATAAATAGACAATGGAAGAAATTGACAGAACAGTTTACAGATTGCACATTCCTCCCTTGCTATTGTTAATATTCTAATCCTAAAGATTTTAAAGTTGAACTAAACTTGACATAATTAAATGCGCCCCAACTTCAAACATTTGATAATGAATTATTAGTCACAAAGATGATTCTGGAAATTAAAGAATTATCTTCAGACAAATGTTTGATGGCTCCAGATCTGTACTCGCTGGAATTTAGAAGAATGAAGGGGGATCTCATTGAAACCTTTCAAGTGATGAAAGGCCTAGACAGAGTAGATGTGGAAAGGATATTTCCCATGGTGGGGGAGTCCAAGACAAGAAGGCACAGCCTCATGTTAGAGGGGTGTCCACTTAAAACAGAGATGCAGAGAAATTTCTTTTGCCAGAGGGTGGTAAATTTGTGGAATTTGTTCCCACAGGCAGTTGTGGAGGCCAGGTTGTTGGGTGTATTTCAGGGATAGATTGATAGGTCTTTGACTGGACATGGCAACAAATGTTACGGAGAGAAGGCCGTGGAGTGGGGCTGAGAAAGGGACAAAAGGATTCAGCCATGATTGAATGGCAGAGCAGACTCAATGGGCTAAATGGCCTAATTCTGCTCCTATATCTTATGGTCTTATTCTGACTAGTTTAAATCCAAGTATTTACCATTTTATGCTTTTCTCACATTGCTAACATTTTAGCTTTTCAATGTCACCTCACTTTAGGAGTAAGAAAAGGGATTTGCATACTTTTGGACTGTGGTGAATGCTTCCACATTATTTAGGTATTATTTTAGCTTGCTGTTCAATAAAGTTCTGCTTTTCCTATACTTCCCTCAGAGGGGTGTGGAGAATTCTCAGTTGTCAATTCTGAGCTTGACTACGCAATGAGCAAATGTCAAGTTTAAACAGATCCTTTCTTCCCAGGAAACATTACTCATCCAAGATGTGGCCCCAGTATACCACCCCTTGCTAAATGTAGAGAGAAACTACAAATCAAATCAAATCAAAAATAATAGATCACAAATAAAATCAGGAAGTGAAACAATTGACTTAACTGATTTATTTTTGGCAAGTTCTTTTTTTAAAAAAAAACAAACCAAGAAATAGTTTCCAAGATTTGGCTACAATCTCAGAGTCTGTCATGGACTATTTTAATTGTTATTCCACAGGGAGCAATTTCACTGTTTCTATAAGGATGAGTATCCATCATCTCTGTTACAGAACCCAACCAGTTCAAGGAAGGGTTGGGAGGACATAATGTGAAGGAAGTCTACAGAGGATCAGGCACTGTATGGGATAACTTGTGAAGGCCAAGAGGAGCATTAATGTTCTTCCTGACTCTCAAATACCATTTGCAAATTTACTTATCTCAGAACACAGAGCAACAATATCCTCAAGAAATGCAAATGAGGCCCTTTCACACAATTTGAGTGCTGCAAGTTTCACCCATTCTTCCACAGAATCCTGTTATTGTCAGATTGGCACAATATGATTGAGGTTTATATGAGTTAAAAAAATTCCCACCTGATCCTAGCAAGCACAATGGGAGCTGGGAATACAGGTCCATAATTCCTTGGAAGTGGCATCACAGGTAGATAGGGTCATTAAAAATGCTTTTGGCTCATTGGCCTTCATAAATCAAAGTATTGAGTACAGGAGATGGGATGATATGTTAAAGTTGTATAAGACGTCGATGAGACCTAATATGGAGTATTGTGTGCAGTTTTGGTCACCTACCAACAGGAAAGATGTAAATAAGGTTGAAAGAGTACAGAGAAAATTTACAAGGATGTTGACAGGACTGGAGGACCTGAGTTATAAGGAAAGATTGAATAGGTTAGGACTTTACTATTTGGAACTTAGAAGAGGAGGGGAGATTTGATAGAGGTATACAAAATTATGAGGGGTATGGATAGGGTAAATGCAGGCAGGCCTTTTCCACTGAGATTGGGTGGGACTACAACTAAAGGTTATGGTTAAGGGTGAAAGATGAGAAGTTTAAGGGGAACATAAGGGGAAACTTCTTCCTTCAGAGGGCTGTGAGAGTGTAGAATGAGCTGCCAGTGCAAGTGGTGCATGCAAACTTGGGTACTTGGATGGTAGGGGTATGGAGGGCTATGGTCTCTGTGCAGGTTGATGCAAGAAGGCAGCTTAGATGGTTTGGCATGGACTAGATGGGTCTTCTGTGCTGTACTTTTCTATGACTCTATAGATAGTGAAAATCATTTCCCCATAGCAGAGGTGTCTATAAACAGGGGATATATGCTTAAGGGAAGGGATAAGAGATTTAGTGGGAATCTGAGAAGAGATATTATCATCAAGAGGGTCTATATATAAATCTATAACATACATGGCTATGGACAAAGTGCTGAAAAATAGCAACAGTATAAATAGGTAGAAAATGGCTGGCATGGATGTACTAGACCAAAAGAGCTATTTCCATGCTATATGACTCTCTGCTGGCTCTCTAAAGGTCGTCAGGAACCTAGTGATGAGTAAGGTATTTATTAAGTTATCACCACCTCCCTGACTAACAAAGGGGGTAAAAATTATACCATTTAATAAGTTGCAGTTTTATTTACTCTCTGATGGCAGCCCCAGTAACCAAGGCTTGGGAAGTGAAGAGTAATTTAAAACATTTCTTTATTTTGCATTTGAGAAGAAACAAATTCATTACATTCTTTATGCTAATTATAGTCACTTGAGTGGTTACATTTAAAAGAAGGGAGAGAGGAGTGGGGTGGGGGAAGGGAGGATGAGGTGTTACACATCAGTCCAGCTATACTCATGAATAATATTTTTGTTTTCATTCTGCTAATCATACAGTGTTATCTTAGTGATTTCAATAATTGTGCAACTACCAAAAGATCCCGTCTTGTAAAGATTTTCTTTTTTTCATTTCCCCAACACGAAAGTGGTGAGTGTTACATTATTTTTTTAATAGATGGAATGTTCAAACATAATGAGAAACAGTACATCATGCAAATATAAACGAACTACTTCCTGAGTATGACTATTGAAATTAGTCATTTAATTTTAATTTGTTGCTTTGCCACAGGAAGATCATGCACTGTTTATATAAATTTAAGTATACTCATAAATTAGTAATAAATTAAAAGTAAGATTTGACAATTCCCCTTTTTTCATGAAGGTGAATAAAGAATTACCATCATTTTGATATGAGCACATTAAAAAGATATATTTTGTACAAAGGAAATACATGACAGAACAAAAGTGAAATGATGTTGCTTTCACCTAAAACAAATGTATCAGATGAAATTAGTTTTTAATAGTTTGAACTCTTAAGTCTGTGAAATCCACAGTTTAGACATCAGTGGTAAATTTCACAGACCTGGTACACAGCTAAATGCTGGAATTCAGGATTTATTTCTCAGGGGCAGTGGGAAAGGGACTGATGTGATTGCTCTGAAGAAAACAAAATGGATGATACTGTGGCAGCTTCTGTAACCTGGGTTCAATTCTGACCTCTGGTGTTGACTGTATGGAGTTTGCATATGATCCTGAAGACTGTATTGACTTTCTGTGGTTTTTAGCCATTCTCCCATATCACAGAGTCATGAATTGTCCCTCGTACAGATATAATGGTGGGCCATTATGATGGAGTTGATGAGCAGTTGAGGAAGAATGTACAGAAAAGTAAGTGATGGGAAGGAAATGATGGATTGCTCTGAGACCCAGCATAGGCTTGATAGGCTGAGTTCCTCCCTGGATGTGAGGAGATACAGAAGTATGAAAAACACATCAGAATCCTCATTATTGTTGTAGATGGGGGCCTGCAAAGGACAATTTACACTTCTGCTTCAGATTTTTCACAGTCTGAGGACTGTGAAATGAAATAACCACTTTAAATGACACTTGAACTCTGGGAAGGAGAGTGCTGAGAGCAGGGATAAAGGATGCTATTGACAAGGTGTGACATGTAGTATCCTTGGAGCCTTAGTTTTTACAATTATGTCAAGAGGTCGGAGTTTTAACAGATGGTTGTCTATCCATTTGTAAGCATCACCTAAATTAACCAGCTCTGCAATGAAATCAAAAAGGACAAATTAAAGCAAAACTAAGGCAGATTAGTCTCCTGGTGGAATCCTTGTGAATTACTTTAAATCAAGAAAGACAGATTCAAATATTTTCATAATTTTGAACGATAGAGTCATTAACAAGCAAAAATATTTAATAGTGTGTGTACACAAAGCTGGAAGGAAATGTGCAAATGCAAAAAATCCAAAAAAAAAACACTGAAGGCAGTTGAAATCAAATGATGAGGAAATATGAACCTTCATCATTTACCATTGACATTAACGTACTTATTATTGGAATGATATATTGGCCTTAGAGGACATGTAACATAGATTTAGCAGAATGATACTGGGCTTAAAGGTTGAATTTCAGAAAGGTTACATAAGTTTTGCTTCTATTCCCTTGAATTTACAAGATTGAGGAATGATTTAACTGAAGTCCTGATAAAAGGACATAGATCCAAAGAAACCATTTCTGTTGGTAGTGGACATGCTCTTTAATGAAAAATATACTGTGAAATAATGAAATGCAAAACACGTTTTCTTGCAAAGGTTAGTAAAAATCTGGAATCCTCTTTCTGCAAATGCCCTGTGGACATTGGATCAATGTAAGTTTTCAATTGCAAGACTGATTTTCTTTCATAATATGTTATATGGAAAAGATGAACACTGTAATCAAAGTCTAGATATACCACGAGTTAACTAAATGGTAGAACAGTCTTGTGAGGGTTGAATCGACTGCTAATGGCATTGTATCTCGAATCATTTGTCAGCTGCACTAATTAGAGTTAAATATAATCCATGATAATGAAGGATATAGATCTTGTGAATCCATGCATTTTCAGGTCTTGGAAGATGGATTTGAAACCAATCTAGATGGGGAGATTGAAACTACCTGTCTGCAGTAGCTTGTTGAGTGTTAAATAAAATCAGTTTCATAATGTGTATCCGGATTTTTTTTTGGTGAGAAGGAGTCAATTTAACATTGCACTGGTATTGACAATGTTAGGCTCGGTGACAAATCTATTATCATTGGCATGTTGCTGACAATTAAGTTTGCCCACCCAGTGAAGATATCAAAACAACATAATCAAACCCTTGAGCAACACACACAAAGTGAAGGAGGAACTCAGCAAGTCATGCAGCATCTATGGAGGGAAATAAGCAGTTGATGTGTTTATGTCTGGAAAGGAAGAGTGCAGAAGCCAGAATAAGGTGGACGTGGGGTGGTGGAGGAGGAGTACAAACTGGCAGGTGATGTGGAACCAGTTGAGGAGGAAGGTGGGTGGGAATGATGTGAGAAGCTGGGAGGTGAAAGGTGGAAGAGGCAAAGGGCTGAAGAAGAAGGGATCTGATAGGAAAGGACAAGAAAATATGGGAGGAGGTGGGGAACAAGAGGGAGATGATTGACAAGTCATGTGGGCGGGTAGGAGAAAGAGAATGTGGAAAACTAAAAAAGGGGCAGGGAGAGCAGAGAAGCGTGGTTACCAGATGTTAGAGAAATCTATGTTCTTGCCAGCAGGTTGCAGATAACCCAGACAGAATATGAGATGTTGTTCCCCCAACCTACATTTGGCCTCATGGTGGCAGTAGACAAGGCCGTGGACAGACATTTCAGTGTTAGAATAGAAAGTGGATTTGAAATGGATGGCCACTGGGAGATCCTGGCTGTTGTGGCAGATAGAGCAAAGGTGCTCAACTGTACTCACTCCTCCTTCTCTTCCCACTTTCTTAGTCTGGCTTCTGCCTCCTTCCTTTACTGTCCTGATAAAGGGTCTTGACCTGAAACGTGACCTGAAACTTCCCCTCCCTGGATGCTGCCTGACTTGCTGCATTCCTCCGGCATCTTGTGTGTGTTGCTTAAGACCTGCAGAATCTCGTGTCAGTTAATCCTTGCCGAGCAAATGTCATTGCCGTCACAACAGATGGGGAGAAAATTGGAGGAAAAAGTATTTCAACACCATCTTACCTCACCGCTACTTCCACTGTAATCCTGAAACATCTGCAAAAAGGCACGTCCTTTCATATTGAAGAGAAATCCTGCAGCACAAAATTCAGCTGGGGAGATGGTATGCTCTCCATCCATATCAAATAGGTCAAAAATGGAGCGAGAATGACGATAAAGAAACTGCTGCTCCATCTTATCCTGTAACATTTAAAACAGATAGCGATAATGTACGCAAACATGAGGAAATCTGCAGATGCTGGAATTTCAAGCAACACACATAAAAATTGCTGGTGAATGCAGCAGGCCAGGCAGCAACTATAGGAAGAGGTACAGTCGACATTTTGGGCTGAGACCCTTCGTCAGGACTAACTGAAAGAAGAGATAGTAAGAGATTTGAAAGTGGGGGGGGGGTCCAAAATGATAGGAGAAGTTAGGAGGGGGAGGGACGGAGCTAAGAGCTGGAAATTTGATTGGCAAAAGGGATATGAGACGATCATGGGACGGGAGGGCTAGGGAGAAAGAAACGAGGAGGGGGTAGCCCAGAGGATGGGCAAGGAGTATAGTGAGAGGGACAGAGGGAGAAAAAGGAGAGAGAAAAATAACAAACAAACAAATAAATAAATAAATAACGGATGGGGTACAAAGGGGAGGTGGGGCATTAACGGAAGTTAGAGAAGCCAATGTTCATGCCATCAGGTTGGAGGCTACCCAGACTGAATATAAGGTGTTGTTCCTCCAACGTGAGTGTGGCTTCATCTTGACAGTAGAGGAGGCCGTGGATAGACATGTCAGAATGTGATAGTGTACATTCGCTGTAGTTTGACTTCATATTCTATTTGGTCTAAAAATAGTTGTATTTTAGAAGCTTTCGAACAAGAATTCTACATAATTAAACAACTTTGATGGAAGAGAACAAAGGTACAGCTTGCTGAGGAAAACATCTAAAAATACCGAAGGCATTCTTGTTAAATCATTGGATTCGTATCACCGTGAAATAAATATATTGAGTGGTATTTGGGTTCCTTTTACCACTTATTATCAGTGAAGCCCAAAGGTTTTACAGTTGACATGGGAAGGGAGCTGGAGTCAAATATTTACATCTTTTGTCATGGACATTAAATTCTGGTGACAGTGGGTTCATAAATTTGCTCTACAACTCCTCTGCAGCCTCTCAACCTGTGTAGTGTAGGTTAACATCCCCGTCAGAAATTTGTCCATTTGCCAGGAAAATGCCAGTTTTACCTGTCCCTATACAGTATAATGCATCCATGAATACTTGATGTGGTTAGTGGATTAGTGTAATTGGAATATTTCAAAATTGAGTGATAGAAAGTTTTTATTTGGCCAATATAAAAACGTTTCTGTGAATTTCTTTTGGGAATGATATAGCCCAATAAATTTTCTTTGACTTAAGTTTACTGTCCCCTAACCGTAAAGTTATTTCTGGTTAATCCAACATTTTCTTTAATGTTGGAGGCTGACGAAGTAGAAGAAGGTTTGATAAAAGCACACTGGATGAGGCTGCCCCAGGCGGGATGAACTCTGTCCTTGTACTGAAATTGTCTCAGTCCATATGCAATGAATATGAAAGAGATATGCATCAGAGTTCTGCTCAGGTATAAAACCAAAGTGCAATAGAAGCAGACACACCAAGCTGGACTATTCATTGTTTATTCATTGACTGCATATCCAATCCAAACCTAACCCAGAGCTTTTTAAGAAAAAGTGAAGAGAGACTTACTATGCCAGATGCGCTTTGCTATTGAACATGAACAGAAGGCAATAGTAATCCTGAGATAATCGACCAGACCTGAATAAAGTACGTAGCTGGGCTGGCACAAGAAATCTAAACCTGATACAATCCCAACTGTTTCATCAGAATAAATACCCAATACAGGCTTGAAGTATATAGCAAGACACTAGTTTACCAAAGATTAGAACACACTTAGGGAAATTTTGTATTGTGTCGCAGGCTTATCTCAACATCATTAACTTTTATCATGGGCTGAAGGGCCTGTTCTTTTGCATTACTGCTTCCATTCCAAATTTTACTTTCAAAAATATTGCTTTTTGCACATGAAATTCATTTCATAATCTCACAGAGGCTGCAGGCTGTGTGGAATGAGCTGCCAGAAGAAGTGATGGAGACAGGTACAATTAAAACATTTGAAAACCATACCTTATTGGCAATTATGATGCAAATTAACATGTAAAACTCATCAAATCCAATCTCCCCTGAGGCTTTCCAATCAAGCATGATGAAAGTCTTTTGGATATGTTTTTTGCTCATGTCTGTGACACAACGAAGGAGGTGAAAAAATTGAACATCTGAAAGATAATCATGAAACAGAATGTTTTGTGAAAATTGATAAGCATGTTTCAGATTTACCAATCTCTCATTGCCATCAGTTAAATTGTCTTTAAACGGCACCACATAGGGGTATTGTCCTATTCCCAGATGTAGTGGATAATTGGAATTGAACAAAAGTTTGTACCTTTTTCTTGTACATGAGATAAGGCATTATCTTTGGCTGAGAATGAAGAACAATTAAAAAATTATCTAGATTGATATTGAACATGATCCTTTTTCAAGATTGTGATGGACTTGCATTGGAAATTAACATTAGTGGGCAAATCTTGTCAATTCCAGCAGATCATTGGAGTGTTACATTGATATGTTTTGTCCTAAGTCTATAATTTTGGAAGATTTGAACAAATGGATCCTGGAATTCTAATAGTACAAGAGAGGATACAGAGAAAATTAGCATTTCAATTTTAAGGAGAGACCAGATCTGCTTTCTCTGGAGCGGAGGATGTTAAGAAGGGACCTGATTGAGGTCATACAAAAAATGTTGGAGGAAGTTAACAGATCAGGCTGCCTGGCCTGTTGAATTCCTCTAACATTTTGTGTGCTTTGCTCCAGGTTTCCAGTTTCTGCCGTCTCTGACTGCAAGTTGAGGTGACATTTGTACTTCCCCTCCCTTACCCACTCACTGCTTTCTGCAGGGATTGCTTCCTCTGTGATTCCCTTCTTCATTCATCCCTCCCCACTTATCTCCCTCTTGGCACACATCCCTGCAAGCGACAGAAATGCTACACCTGCCCATTCACCTCCTCCTTTACCTCCATTCAGAACCTTAAACTGTCCTTCCAGATGCAGCAACATTTCACCTGCCAATCTACTGGGGTTGTTTATTGCATCCATTGCTCCTCTATGTCGATGAGGCCTGACATGTTGGGGGACTGCTTTGTTGAGCACCTCCACTCTTATCCTCCAAAAGCAGAATTTCCCGATGGCCAGCCATTTTAATTCCTATCCCCATTCTTGCTCCTCTTTTGCTATAGTGAGGCTACTCTCAGGATGGAGGAGCAACATCTAATTCTGTCTAGGTAACTTCCAACCTGATGGCATGAACATTGATTTCTCCTTCCATTAATGTTTTTCCCTTCTTCTTTCCCTCTTCTTCTGTTCCCCACCCTGGCCTCTTACCTCTTCTCCTCATCTGCCTATCACCTCCCCCTGGAGCCCCTTCTTCTTCCCTTTCTCCCATGGTCCACTCTCCTCTCCTATCAGATGTCTTCTTCTCCAGTCCTTTACTTTCCCACCCACCTGGCTTCACCTATCAACTTCTCACTATCCCCCTTCCCCTCCCACTGCCTTTTTATTCTGGCTTCTTCCTCCTTCCTTTCCAGTCCTGAAGAAGGGCCTCGGAGCAAAATGTCAACTGCTTATTCATTTCCATAGATACAGCCTGATCGGATGGTTTCCTCCAGCATCTCGTGTGTGATATTCTGCAGCGTCTCTTGAGTCTGCATGATTCAGGTATATAACATTATGAGAAGTATAAATTGGGAAGAAGGGAATTGTTCCCCAAATCAGAATAAGTAGAACTGGAGGTGTTAGGGTGAGGGGTAAGAGATTTAAAGGGGATCAAAGGGCAACCATTTGACCCTGAGAGTGGTGAATACCTAAATACATTGACTAAGAAAGTGGTGGAACCGAAGTCAAATGACAGCACAAGTATTTGTACAAGCTCATGGATTGCATTGGCAGAGAAGACTAATGGCCAAGAGCTGGAGGATGGATTAATACAGATGATTGTCCATTGGTTGAAATAGTTGTGATGGAACAAGTGGCCAATTTCCATGCTATATGACTCTAGGTAGAAATTTTCTGTACTGAACATGCACATTTATCAAACAACACAAATAGGCAATGGTAAGCTCTCTCAGAAGTGATGTTAACTACTAGAAACCTGTCCTTGGATATTAGTCAGCAACTTTCAAATCTGCAAGCATCATCTTTTTCAAAAATCTACCTTGACACCTCTTTCCTTCAAAATTACTGTTCATCATCAATTTGTGTTCTAAACAAAGCCTTTGATTGAATTATTACTCTATGATTCACGGCCATCTTTGCCTTGATTCCTCATGTGAATCCCTTGAAGTTTTATCAGCCTTGATGGAATATGGAGGTGGCCTTTATCACAGTCACAAATGACTGCTGCAAATTATACAATTTCATTCTTCTTGACCTATTCACAATAATACATATCACTGGTCACCCTCTCTTTACCATTGGTTCTCCTCATGGATGGACCCTATTCTCATCTACAGGTGATCCTTGGTGCGATCACTCAGACACAACATCATGTCCAGCATGTCTGCTGATGACATGAATCACTCTTTCAAACACCTCTTGGACCATTCCATTCTCTCAGACATGACACATCGTTCATCTGATATTCATTACTGGATGTGCAAATTTTCATACTACCAAATGTGATCGAGAATGAAGCAAATCTAGAGCCATAGAGTACAAACACAGGCCCTTCCATACAATCTATACAAATCCCATTTTTCCACACTAGGCCCAAAGTCACTAAGCATTTTAAGTGTTCATCATTTTAAGTTCTCATCTAAATGCTTCTTAAAAGTCTTGAGAGCATCCGCATCCACAACTCCCTCAGGCAGTTCATTCCAGTTCTGGATGAAAAAAAGTGTTTCTCAAATCTTGTCTAAATCTCCTACCCCCTCCTTTAAACCTGTTGCTTCTGCTTATAGATATCTCTGATAAAGAAGATTTTTCAATATCTTCTATTTTTATGTTCCCCGTAAATTTGAATGTCAGTCTGACACCCCACCCCAACCCCAACTCCAACTCAGCCTTCTGCACTCCAAAGAAAGCAAATCCTCTGCATTTCCTCTTGTGTAAAATTATCTGACAAATTCAGCTCCCAAACCACCCTTCCTTCCATGAACTGGCCTGTAGCCAACCCGGATCACTTACAGCTTCAGTGTCAAGCTTGTTCTCCAAATGAGTCTTCATCCATGTGTTCCTCTATCACTACGGCTGCCTAATTTCACACTGTGCACTATCCCTGTTCCTGTCTGAAATCTTTATCTATCCTGTTGTTACCTCAAGACTTCATTTTAATGATACTGTGTTTCCAGCTCCAATCTACTACCCTACATAACCAAATAGTCTTCTAATCCCCTGATTCTTAACCTGGAAGAAGGATCATACATTCACTGTGCCTTTGATTGCTTCAGTACACTGGGTACTGGTCTAACAATGCCTTGATGTCAAAATCCAGGTCCGCGTTTTTCAAATTCTTTTTCAACCTTCACTAGCCACCAATTCCAGCACTTAATCTGAAACTGTTTTTGAGTACTACAAGTACTCAGAATTTGTTATTCCTACAATCCTGCAATCTTCCTATGTAAATTACTTTACCATTGCAAGCCATATGTTAGCGCTGAACCCCAGAGGTCTCTCTTTAAAATGGTTAGTTTTTCTTTGTTTAAGACATTTTCCAAATGTACTTCCTTGTCCAGACTCTTCTTCATCTGCACTGCTATTTTTGTTGTGATATGGTTTTGAACTGTGCCAAACTTTTCTTTGATAATATTTCTGTTAAGTTCCCGGGAACTTTCATTAAGTTAGCGTTATTACATAAATGTAAGTTTATGTTTCTGCTTCAGTTTGGAGCAGTCAAAAGGAAAAGAGGAGCTGCATGGGAATTTGCAAGGTAATTCAAGATTGTTTTCTTGAAAATCCAGCACATTCTTTCATCTATCTGAACTTTACGGTTTAATTCATAGTGGAAATAGAACCTTCTTAACAAAACACCAACAATGCTGCCGCCTAAACCAAGGTGAAGCTCAAAAACTTAATCAGAATATGTCTGGATTAGATTATTATTCCTAAACTTATTCAATATTAGAGTTAATTTTCTTTCTAGAACTTTATCTTACCATTTAAAGTCCTGCTGTCATGGACATCCAAAAGTTTAAAATATTCTAAAAGGAGCACAGTATTCCTAACTGACAATAAAACATGAATTCTGTCAAGATACAAAAAATTAAAAATAAATCCAGGTGTCAGTTGCATTTTGAAAGTAATACTACCAAGTTTAGTGACAGAGATACGAGCTCTAATTTCACTGTCGTCAAAGTGAGTCTGCTTATCTGAGGTAAGCAAAAATGAATCTGACTGTTAAAGAACAAAGATATACAGTTCTGATCCATGTTTTGTGATGCGTTAAAGAAGATTATTTTCAAAGGTGTATTCTATTTTGTCACACAGCGTGACTTCACAGTGGGATTGTTTACCATTGACATAATTTAGAATTAACCAATGTTTATTGAAAATGAGGTGCCAATTTTGCACACTATAGTAGGGAAATGGGGAACTTCTGAGGATTTCTTTTTGTTGTCATAAATCTACTCTCAAAATCACAGTTTCATCTGTTCCACAGTTCTGTACCTGGCTTAAGCAAGAAGTAAACAAAAATCTTAACAAGCAACCACCTTATTAGTAGCCACTGGAACTAGGTAGAGAAATGTGTGCGTGCAGCTTTTAGGGAATTATTTCAAATAGATGATCATAGAGTCATGCAGCATGAAACCAGGTCTACTGTTTCAACTTGTAGTTACTTAGTAACAACTAGTTCGATTCCACAAACTGTGGTAGTATGGCTTTTTTATACAATTCAACAGATATTTTAATCAACTTTGACTCATTATGTTATGCCTAGGCACGTAGATTAGAATATACTGGTAAATACAGCAAAATGAATGTCCTGCTAACTAATCAATCCTGGGGATACCTTTACAATGACTGAATGCCCAATAACAGCAGTGAAGCACCCAGAAGAAGGATGCAGATAACCAGTATCATACCTGTTCAATGATGACAAGGAGCAAGTCAAACAAAAGAATTGGTTTTAGAGACAGCAACCATCCTGAATGTACCAACTATTCCTTAATAGTGATCATGTCAGCTCATCTTGGTATAAAGAAAGTGTATGGATGGCACTTGGACTTCAACTTCAACAACACAACTGTCACAATGTTCCTCATACTCTGTTCTTTCTACAAAACTGGTTAAAATTATTTAGTATGAGAAAGTGTAGCCTTCTACTTATTCTATCAAAAATGCTGACCATTAACGAGTTGAACGAGGACAATTTAGTTAGTTTGATTAGTTAATAAGTTCAGTTCAGTTAGCAATATTGCTGAGCATAGCACTCAATACTATTTTCTATAGTAGAAAAACCTTTGTACATTGTGATACATTCCATACACATCATTATGATGACATAATTTTCCTCTTTTTTTTGAAGTTTCAGATAAATGCTGGCTTTTGTTGGGGAATTTAAATGTACTGGTGATCACATTTTGAAAATAAAACAAATTGTTTCATGAATTATGTTTGGAATCCTGTTCTCTTTTGAAGTATTTTTCATTCTGTACTGTGTAATAGATTTTAATGAAAGTTGATATTGGATACAAGTTGATACAATGAACAGTAATACTCCTCAGAAACAGAAGTATGCCAACACAAATAGAGACTTGTCAGAATTCCTGAATATAAAACATATCATTCCTGTGTTTGAATCAGGACAACCTGTGATGATTTCTTCATGAGTGTCACTACTTTAGTTTCAGTTTTAAGAGAGTGATTTAAATGAACAAATTATAATAGTTTCACTTCATATCATTACATAGAACAACTCCAAGTGAATAGATTTGGAGCATGAGGGGCATAGGCTCGGAGTCATGTGGTTCCCAAACTATTTTGGTTTACTGCCTGCTTGGCTCCCAAGTCACATTCCCAGCACCTCCCTCTCCCTCTCCAGCCAAAACATAAAAGCTATAAAGAATTTTGATTTAAGATGCACATGAAAGAAAATAGGAACTGCACATTCATAACAGTGACAAGTAATTGCAAAAGTTATTCAAATCTATTTTAAAGCTACAAATAAAATTATTTCTTTATTTAATTACAGTAAAAACTATTTTCAGCAACAATTTTAGAGTGTATTTTAGTAGTCCAACTGCTCACGACTTCAGTGTCTTTTCACTTTTCAGTGAGATAGATGGGCTTAGTGCAGTGGTATCAGCTTCTCAACATCAGGCTGAATGTCATTCAGGATACATCTCAGATCCATACATTTAGTAACTTGCAGTCTGTTTCATTACTTTGAAAGAAGTTAGGCAACTGCACTTGACTAAATATGATGTTGGAAAGGCAATAAAAAAACATCTTGAATACAAGAAAGTCTGCAGATGCTGGAAATTTAAAGTAACACTCACAAGATGCTGGAGTAAATCAACGAGCCAGGCAGAATTATTGGAAGTGAACAAATAGTCAATGTTTTGGACCAAAATCCTTCTTCAGGACTGAATATTTTGTGTGTATGGCAAAGAGCATTTTGACCTTTCTCCACAGGGCAGGATAGCAATCAGAGATTTCTTTCGGAAAACAAATGTCTTGATAGGCTTATTTGAATGTCAGCTTCAGCTCTGTCATTTTTTAGCGAGTTTAGTTCTTCCTCCATTCTTCCTGTTAATTCATCATTACCAGTGTTCAGGAATGGATTTATTACCCAATAGGAATTTGAGTCGAGAGAACATCTCTCTGACATGTCTTTACACAGCCTACTCAGGTTGGGTGATACCTGATGGTCATTATCTGGTGTTCTTTTTTTCCACCTCAGATTATTGATTATTGAATCGATTACTGAATCATTTGAATCTTAAAAGAATTTTATCACAGGCTCAAAAAGTGCATAAAAGCATCTCAGGCAGATTTCTTTAAAGAGACATTTGACTTCTGTGTGCAACAACATGTGTTCAAACTGTTCATCAAAATTCTCAAAGTTCTCAAAATACTCAAGAATTGAGAGCATACCTTTGCTTATTTCTCAGAACTATTTTCAAAATTTAAAGAAATTAATCTTCAATTGCTAGGAATTTATGTGAATCATCAAAGTCAAATCAGTCATCTCCACATTTCTCTCCAAGTTAACCCTATTTAAGCCCCATTAGCCATCATGACCTTTTACAATTTGCAGGCCTCTCTGAGTTGGAAGAAAAAGCAAGAATACCAGATGATAATCTACAAGTATAATGTGCACACATGGTTGAGCTGCATAAAGACATGTCAGAGAGATTTCAGGATCTTCTCTCAATTCAATTTCCAGATTGCATAATAAATCCATTCCTGAACACTTGCAATAAGGAATCAACAGGAAGGATGGAAGAAGAATTGATCTCACTACAAAATGACTTTGAGCTGAAGCCAAGGTTCAAAAAATCATATCAAGACTTTTGGTTGCAGGAAGAAATCTCTGAGCACCATCCTGGACTGTAGTAGAAGGTCAAAATTTTCTTTTTCCAACTTCATATTTAGTGCTGCAAATTACAGAACATGGGGATCTGAGAGTTTTTCTAAGTTACATTCAGCCTGATGTTGAGAAGATAATATCACTGCACCATCCATCTCATTGAAAGTTGTAAAATCAATAAAGTAGTGAATATTTGGACTACTAATGTACACTCTAAAATTGTTGATGAAAATAGTTTTTACTGTACTTAAATAAGGAAGCTTTAAATAGCTTTTTTATAGCCTTAAATAGATTTGAATATATTTTAAAATATTTATCACTGCTTTGAAGTTGCAGTTTTGATTTTTTCAGTGTGCCTTGTAAATCAAAATTCCTTATAGTTTTTATGTAATGACCAGAAAAGCAGAGGGCGGTGCTGAGGATGTGGTTTAGGAGTCAAGGAGGTGGTAATCCAGAGAAGTTTGAGGACCACTGGTCTAACAGAACAGTGCATTAGCAAGAAATGGGGTGATTACATGGTCATTGTAATCTATTATGAGGCACTAAGGATCAAATGCTTATAATAATTAATTTCTTAAATTAAGCATCTAATATCTCAACTGCCCACCTTGCTACCAAGCATACCCCACTGCCCCCTTTATCTTTAACTCCCCTTTAGAAACTCTCATCACACTCAGAGGAATGACATCACCCACGCTGGAAAGCATTGGGTTAGCTCATCACAGGACGTGGTCACCCCACAGTTTTAAACACTGTCCCATCCAAGCAGCATGGGCGTGCATTTCCATGGTAACTGAAACGCTGTCATGTGCAAAGCCTTTGTTGGAACTAGCCAGGCAGTACACATTCACATTCAATCTTACCTTGAGTCTACAGTACTAGGTACTGGATGCCTCAGCCAGGCAACATTTAAAACCCATATTGATCCTGTCAAACCCAAAGAGAAACTTGTATGATCTCAATCACTAATTTTTCTAATCTTGGGAGAATCCACATTCACTTTGCTTAACTTCTCCTCTTGCAGTAAGTCTACCAATCCCCAGATTCAGTGTAGTGAACCATCTCTTTTGCAAATATTTGCTTTCTTACGAAGAGGTGACATTGTAATGTGGTGGTTAGCACAGCGCTTTACAGTACCAGTGACCTGGGTTCAATTACTGGCGCTGGCTCTAAGAAGTTTATATATTCTCCACGCAACCGTCTGGGTTTTCTCCCACAATACAGGGACGTAGCATTTGGTAGGTTAATTGATCATTGTGAATTGTCCCGTGATTAGGTTAATGTTAAATTAGGGTTTGCTGGTCGATGCAGCTCGAAGGGCCGGAAGGATGTATTCCGTGCTATAACTGGGACCCCAGTTGTTTACAATATATATTAATGACTTAGTTGAGGGAATTAAATGCAGCATCTCCAAGTTTGCGGATGACACGAAGCTGGGCGGCAGTGTTAGCTGTGAGGAGGATGCTAAGAGGATGCAAGGTGACTTGGGTAGGTTAGGTGAGTGGGCAAGTTCATGGCAGATGCAATTTAATGTGGATAAATGTGAGGTTATCCACTTTGGTGGCAAAAACAGGAAAACAGATTATTATCTGAATGGTGGCCGATTAGGAAAAGGGGAGCTGCAACGAGACCTGAGTGTCATTATACACCAGTCATTGAAAGTGGGCATGCAGGTACAGCAGGCGGTGAAAAAGGCGAATGGTATGCTGGCATTCATAGCAAGAGGATTCGGATACAGGAGCAGGGAGGTACTACTGCAATTGTACAAGGCCTTGGTGAGACCACACCTGGAGTATTGTGTGCAGTTTTGATCCCCTAATCTGAGGAAGGACATTCTTGCCATAGAGGGAGTACAAAGAAGGCTCACCAGATTGATTCCTGGGATGGCAGGACTTTCATATGATGAAAGACTGGATCGGCTAGGCTTATACTCGTTGGAATTTAGAAGATTGAGGGGGGGATCTTATTGAAACGTATAAAATCCTAAAGGGATTGGACAGACTAGATGCAGGAAGATTGTTCCCGATGTTGGGGAAGTCCAGAACGAGGGGTCACACTTTAAGGATAAAGGGGAAGCCTTTTAGGACCAAGATGACGAAAAACTTCTTCACACAGAGAGTGGTGAATCTGTGGAATTCTCTGCCACAGGAAACAGTTGAGGCCAGTTCATTGGCTATATTTAAGAGGGAGTTAGATATGGCCCTTGTGGCTAAAGGGATCAGGGGGTATGGAGAGAAGGCAGGTACAGGGTTCTGAGTTGGATGATCAGCCATGATCATACTGAATGGCGGTGCAGGCTCGAAGGGCTGAATGGCCTACTCCTGCACCTATTTTCTAAGTTTCTATGTTTCTAGGTTTCAATAAATAAATAAATATGTGTGTGTGTGTGTGTGTGTGTGTATATATATATAAATAAAATGAAGGGTGTCCAGATCATCAACAGGGTGATGAGGAACTCATCTGATATATAGTTGGCAAAAAATACAACCAGTGTTACAATAGACTTATAATTGTAAAAAAAAACTTGATGACAGAGTCAGAATTGGTATAAAATTATTTCCAGAGGTTTCACTATGACATCAGATTCAGGGATGGGAACTGGAGAGGGATTAGGGAAAGTAGAATATAGAACATAGAACAGTACAGTTCAGGAACAGGCCCTTTAGCACACAGTGTGTGCCAAATTAATTAAATAATCAAATGCCCATAAAATTAACACTTCTGCCTACATAATGCCAATATCTTTCAATTTCCTGCACATTCATGTGCCTGTGCAAGAGCCTCTTGAACATTCCTATCACATTTACTTCCACCACCACTGCAGGCAGTGCTTTCCAGCCACCGACCACCCTCTGCGGAATAAACCTGCCTCATGTGTCTCCTTTGAACTTATCCCCTCTCATCCTAAGTGCAAGCCCTCTGATATTTGATATTTCAACCATGGGGAAAAGAGACAGGCTGTCTACTCTAACTATGCTACTCATAATCTTACAATCCTCGATCAGATCTCCCTTCCTAGTTTGATCAACATTTTAGTTTAGTTCATACCCTCTAATTCAGGCAGCATCCTGGTAAACCTCTTCTGTAATATCTCCAAAGTCTTGACATTCTTCTTATAATGGGGTGACCAGAACTGAATGTAATATTCCAGATGTGGCCTAAAAGCGTAGAAAAACGAGTAATTGAGAAATGAACTTTACTAGCTCATGGACACTCAGCAATGATCCTAGCAAACCTACATCTCATAGTTTGCACTCAGTGCCAGCCATTCAGTCTTGATAGCCACAGACTGCATGCCACTCACAGAACAAGGTGGAACATAATTGGTACATATAACTTGGTAGTGGAGAACTTGCCTCTACAGACTTGCGGTTAAGATCTTATTCCCAAGCTGTAGATAATACACGCACACACCTCTTGCCTTACTGCCTTAAATCACCATCTTCCTAGCACTGTATATTTTTCCTTCCAGATAGCAAAGAAGTAATGCAGCACCAAATAATAATAAAAGGGTGATTGAAAAGGTTGCAAAGGTAAAGGAATGCAGCTATTCAGCTACACTCCCATTTACTGAGAGTTTTTGTACTTGGAGTTTAACCTGCAGGATATGCACGAGGTGAGTCATTGGGCAGCAGTGAAGAGGCCCATAGCCAGAGGGGGGTGGGGGGAGCAGAGGGTGAAGGGAGAAGCAGTGCCAGCTCCACAAGGGAAACACCTTTACCGGGCCTTTTATGGGACAGCCTCAAGGACAAGGATATATGCAAAATGAAAAGCTGAACACATTGCCAGCCCTTCCAAAAAATCTTTGTGTGTTGATGAGGAACATGGGAAAGTCCAATGTCAACTTTGTATATGAATTAACTCAGAGCTTGGAACCTATCCATCCAACATGGAAATGATAGACAGCTCCATTCAACCACAGCCAACTTTAATGCAATATCTAATGGCGTAGAAGTTGCAGTTGCATTCAAAAGGGAATTTTAGGTCCTAACAATAGGACATGAATGATTAGTTTCTCCAAATGATCATTAAGGATCCTGGGACCTCTCTGCAGCAACAATAAATTTCTTGGTACAGAAATAAATGGTAAACTCTGATTTATTGAAAAGCTTTCCAGCTCTGGCTTGAAATACAATCCAAATCTGGAGCTGAAAATTAACGTCTGAATTTTGAGATGTGGCTGGAATAAACATCCCAGAGTGGCTTCCTTACTGAATTGTTGCCGCTTGTTTGCTTAAGACATTTATGTGTGTCTGTTTCCTGCCAATCGTGATCTTCTTGGCTCTCCACCTATTATTTCTGTCATGCAACATTCCACATAGAATGGCCATGAAGTGACCATGTTTGTGTTAATGATTATTACAGATGATTTGAAGTGAAGCCAATTTCCATTAGCTTCTGGTACATCACCTGCTAGAGAGTCCAGCAACTCCGAAAAAGTGTAGAAGCACCAAATTCTGATTGGATCTGAACAGAACAGAGAAGAACCTACCTGAAAGTACCTGATGATCCCATTCATTCTTTTGGCATCTCTCCCCTCAGGCTCCCGGTACTAAAATCTCCAATCTTATTTACCATCCTTGATCACTCCCAGACCTGGATTCTCACCTCCCTGATCAGCCTCCAACTGAGGCTCTGACTCCATTGTGTGAGCCCAGGTTAAGGAATCCCTGACCTACATGTTTCCGAACTCTCCCTTCAAATCTCACATTGATCCCCTACTCCCCAATTAAGGCCCAAATTCATGATCTGAAATCCACACCCCAGGCTCCAGCCCCAAAACACCTCTCTGCCATCCACATTCCCATTCACTGATTTCATTCCATATGAGGACCATTTGCCCACCTGAACCCCATCCATCTCAGAAAATGCATCATGCAGCACTCCACCGGTGCTCTGTAACACTTAATCATAACACCAGGTTTGATAGAGACTCATTCATGCAAAAGATGTCAGACCTATTCAGTAAAGTCAAATGCCTTGAATATATAACTATGGAATTTTGCTGTTGCAAACTCGATTAAAAAAAAGTAGTCATTGGTGTAGTTCACAACAACTCTTTGACCTATCTTTTCTGGAACAAAATCATTTTTGACTTCTCATATCACCCTGAGGAATCTCAGTCTAATTAGTTGAAAAGTCACAAGGTAGATGAATTAGACCTGTGAATGAGGGAAATGCATTGGAAATGAAATTGATTAAACTTGGATTCCTGCTGAAATTCTCAATAATTCTCTGAGTTTTCTTGGCATGGATCTATTCCTTCACCGCTGTTGTATTGGACTGTATAATTGTCACTTTCTTTGTCATTTGAATTTCTTATGCCTACTTGTGTTTTAAGTGGTTACCTGTGTATATGTGGGTGTTCAGAGTGTTTCATAATGATTATGGTTCTTTGTGTTCTGGAAACTTCTTGAGTGTTGAATTATTTGAATAGAGGTTATCCGATTGGTTAATTCTTATCTACAAATTTGAATTGAATGTCTTTTATCTATGGAAATTCAATAGAATTAACAAACTAATATGAGAAGCGGAGCACATAGACTCTGGCTCTCTCTCTTTTGTTCTTTCCTGCCATCGCCACTAGATTCTTGCAACTCTCTTTCCTCAATTCCTTTGTTCTCTCTGCGTTTAATAAAGCAATTGTGAGCAACAAGTTTTATATCTCATCCTTGACTTCTGAAAGAACCTCAGATCAAAAACACCAAAATCCAGCAATTTTGGTGTAGTTGACAAGGATGGTTGCAAAGATTTAAGGACTCGGAAGAATCCCAGATGAAGTGGAAATTTTCAGCACACGAACTTAAAAGGAAGGCTTCAAATCACCATGTAGTGGAAACATAAGAATGAGGGAAGCTATTATACATTGCTGTTCTTTTAAAAAAAAACTGAAAAAAATCAGAAGAGCTCTGAAATTAATACTGTGGTCAAATTAAATTAGTACAAGCCATTGGAGTACTAAGAAATCTTTGAAGATTTTGGCATTATTTCCAACAAAATTTTGGTTGCAAGATTGCAATCCAATAACATTGTGAGAGCATAGTGCAAGTGATTAAGTCTTACAAGTTAAGTCTTACATAAGATTAAATTAAGACAATGGCCAAAGTCATGAAACCAACTACACAATCTGTAGTTAAGTGTGACTGAGAGTTTGAGCTCTTACCTGAATACAACATCTCGGTTTGATAAGATTAATTTTAAAAAATTAATCAAATATACTAACAATGTTAAGCATATTAAGAAGGCATGTGATAAGATCCAGAAAATGCCTGAGCAAAAGGAAAACTGGAAAATATGAGTTAAAGATAAAAACTCATGGTCAGGTTGATTGAATGTGTGAGCAAGTGAAAAATTTAGTAAAGGAAATAAGGAAGTTAACTAATCAATTGGGAAGTAAAATAGAAACATGATAAACTATAAATGATAAAGACAGTAAAAAGTCTAAAGAGCAAACTTCAGCACTAACTGAACAAGTGAGAAAATGACGTGATAAGCGTAATCAAATCAAAGTGCATTGTGCGGTGCTAAAAAGCAAACTGAAGCAGTGTGAGAATGATCAAGAGGGACTTCAAGAAGGTGGTCCTGCCAGTGATGCTTCTTGGGAAACACCCCCTATGTGGAAACAGTGCCAGCATCTGAATTCTGTGAAATTACAGCATGGATATGGCATGCTGTAGTGACTGAAGTGTTGGGTGACAGTAATGGAACAATAGTGGCAGATTCATCATCTATTTTTAATGCCCTGAAGCAATCATACAAGTGGTTACAATTATTGATATAGCCAATGGATTCTGACCCATACCACTGGCACTTGAATGTCAACCACGGTTGGGTTTCACAGTTAATGGTCAACAATACCAGTGAATGAAGCTTCCCCAGGGACTCCACAACAGTCCTACAGTCTATCATGGGACATTGAGACAACATACGAGCAACTTACAAGTCATTGAATCAACTATTATATAATATGTGGATGATGTCCTGATTGCATCTGATGCTGCAGACTAGCATGACAATGATGCGCTTCATTTGCGTGATTATCTACCCTCCAAGATATCTATCATTCTTGAGGCACCTAACATCCTCATTTAATGAGTGAATTCAGTGAACCCAGCTACACTGTTACCATTAGACATGGAAGACTATGATTACCATGATTGTGCAAGAATAATAAATTGCCATGAAGGCGCAAATTATTGTAAAGAATTGAGAACCAATGATTGAGGGAGGAATTTGAATGGCTGGATGAGCCGTTGTTTCTGAAAAGGAAGTGTTGGTGCCAGGAAGCATGGCTCCTGGTATCTCTGAGCAACAGGCAGAACTGAAAGCTCTGATTGAAGCCAGTCAACAGGCATAAGGAAAATCAGCTAATACCTACACTGGTTCTCAATATACTTGTGGAGTTGTTCATGATGTTGGAAATCCATGGAGACAAAGGAAATTTTCTAATGGCTGTAGGAACCCCAATCAAGAATGGCTAACTAGTACAAGAAGTTATGAATTTCATAAAATTGCTGTCGGAAGTTGTATTAAAATGTAAAAGCCAGTCCAAAATATCTACAATGGAAATGCATTCGCAGGTGAAATTGCAAAAAGGCAGCACAGGAAGGGTAAAAGAAATAAAAGAAACGAAAGAAGAAAAAGAAGTTCAAAAGATCAACAAACAACTGAAATTATGGAGACAAAGTTGTTCGGTGTATCACAGGTGAGCATACAGGTTATTCAAGAGATGCAAGCTCAATGCTTGAACCAGGAAAAGTAGTGCTGGATGGACAATGGCAGTAGGATAAACAGTGATGGATAATGGAGGTATGGCACTATTCATAGACTAATCACTCCATTTATGTTGCTCTCTTATCTGGCACTGCAGGTGAACTCCCAAGGACATTTTGGAGTGGAAAAGGTGATCAGCAGATTCACCCAGTGGTGGTGGAACCCAAAGCTCTGAGCACAAGCTCGACAATCTTTTGAAAGATGCATAACATGCCAGAAAATAAATCCTGGAGCAATGGAAGAGCTACTATAATTAAGTGCTCCTGCCCCAGCTAGTTCATTTTTACATCTACAAGAGGATCACATGCTTTTGCCAAAGGGCCAAGGATACTCAGATGTATTGGTAATAGTAGACAAGTTCCCAAGATAGGTAGAAAATATTCCAGCAAGGAAAGCTACTGCCACTCAGACACGATCAAGGTTTATATTCATAGATGGTGATTTCCATATCCCATTGACTTTCACCAAGGAACACATTTCACTGGGAATGGTTGGCAAGAATTATGTCAGCTCATTAACACTGAATGGTCTTTTCATTGTCCACATCATCCAGAGTCATCAGGACAGGCTGAATAAACAAATACAATCATCAAACAATGACTATCAGAAAATTGTGAGGAAGGCATATCATAGCCTACGGCTCTTCCTATGATCTTCTGTGCCTTCAGAGCAACCCCAAACAAGAAAACTAAATTGAATCCGTTCAAGGGAATAGCAAGGCATCCTAGATCACTGCTGGGAGATCCAGATCGCAAGAAGGCTGATATAAACATTAGGGCAGATAGTTTAGTTAACTATTTTGTGAAATTAACACAAGCTCTTCAGTCCAGTCTGTTTCTCAACAGGTTTCTGCTGCTTGGAGTGATCCAACGGAAGGAGGCCTCACCCTGATTCCTGGTAAGTGGGTTCTGAATAAGAAACTGCATAAGGAACCACTGGGGGCTCAGTGAGAAGGTCCTTATCAAATGTTGTTAATTACTAACATGGCAGTAAAAGTAGAAGGTAAAAGTAAGTGGATATACGCTAGCGACTACAATTGAAGTAAAGTGGACGACAAGCACTGTGTTTAATGTGCTACTAACCTCCTTCTCAGTCTCTACACTGCTGGGCTACAGTAAGCAAATCACTACCCAGCCAGAAGACTTCAGAGTCGACAACTACTGGACGTTATGAAGTTAATTCTAGTATTATTTGTTGTTATTATATTTTTGCCAATTTTCCCTTCTCCCAATGACCCAATTGAAATGACTCAAATGAAGTATTCTTCCGAGTATCCTATGAATTTGCTGATGCTGTTAATGCCTCTAGTTGTTGGGTATGTCCATGGATATTACACACTTCAGAATACTCATCAATGCTAGGCATTCCTGCAGGTCCAGAATACAACCCTTTCCTTAAGCAAAATTCATTATCACAATCCAGCAATGGCGATATTGACATTATGCCCATGAGGGGAGACATAAATATATGATGATCATACCTCCCACATACCATCTTGAACTAGATCATTTATGTAAATGTACTCAGCAGTAATTAGGGAATCATATCCTATCTGATCCTACTTGTGTCATATTCTGGGATATCTCTATATCTGCATCTAACGTTCATGAGAAAGCTATTAAATCTTTTCATGTATTCACTATAAAAGCTACTTATTGCTTCAGTTCAGAAGGTACTATTCCAGTAGGGCATATGCAATTACACTGTACATTGTCGTAAATGGGGTAATGACTCTGGAATTTTCAATGATGATATCCATCAAAAAATATTACTGGTAACACATACAAACTGCTGAAAGAACCTCAGTTCAACTAGGCTCCTGGTGAGTAATAATAAATGGTCTAAATTCATGGAATAATACATACTTTATGTGCAGAAATGGAGCTTATATCTCTCTTCCATACAGTTAGTTAGGATCTTGTTGTTTGGGTTATGTATTTCCTGCTATGAGACATACACAGACTTTATCTTTACATCCCGACTCTAGAAGTAAACAAACATTACCAAAGAAGCTGATTTTGCATCAGTTTTATTCTCATTTTATGGTGTTGGGGAAGTATAAGAGAGATTAAAGATATTGCTGTAGCTTTAGAAAGGGTGAGCAATGACACTGCTGAGCTTTGGAAAAAGAACCAATAAAAGTTGTCATCATGCATCAGATAGTTCTCCAAAATCAGCATTAGATCTTCCATTAGCAGTTATGGGGGGGTAGCATGTGTAGTTATAGGCAAGGAGCACATACCTAATGTGTCTGAAGACATAACTGAATTGGCTGATCATATTCATAAAGAAGTAGCTAAAATACATCAATCTGATTGGTGGGATTTCTTTAATTAGATTCATTTAAAAATAGGAAGCTGGGGTTACTTAATGTTATACGTCATAATATTTGTCCCGATGAACCTTATCATGATTTACATTTTTTATTGCGTAAGAGTAATCATTAATAGAGCAGCTCAAGCCCTAATAAGTGTGCCTACTTAGAAAACGAATCAAAGTCAAGGTAAAATTTATTACCAGAGTAGATACATGTCACCACATACAACCCTGAGATTCTTTTTTCCTGTGGGCATACTTACCAGGTCTCTAGAACAGTAACTGTAAACAGGATCAATGAACAACAAACTGTGTACATTCAAAGGCAAATATAAAGAAAGAGCAATAAATAGCAAGAACATGAAATAACAAGATAAAGAGTCTTTAAAGTGAGACCATCATTTGTGGGAACACCATAAATAGAATGTGTAGTTATCCTCTTTTGTTCAAGAGCCTGATGGTTGAAGGATAGTAACTGTTCTTGAACCTGGTGATGCGAGTCCTGAGGAACTTGTAGCTTCTACCTGATGGCAGCAGCGAGAAAAGAGCGTGGCCCAGGTGGTGAGAATCTTTGATGATGGATGCAGCAACATTTTATGTGGATGTGCACAATGATTGCGTGATACACTGTGCCAAATCCACTACTTTTGGATGATTTTCCACTCAAAGATATTCCCATACTAGGCCATAATGCAGCCAGTCAATACACTTTCCACCACACACCTATAGCAGTTTGACAAAGTTTTTGATGATAGTTGAATCTCCGCAGACTCCTGAGGAAGTAGGGGTGTTGTCGTGCTTTCTTCCCAATTATGTTAATATGATGGATCCAGGACATGTCCTCTGAGATAGTGATGCCCAGGAATTAAAAGTTACTGATCATCTCCACCTCTGATCCTCCAATGAGGACTGGCTCATGGACTTCTGGTTTTTCTCTCTCCTGAAGTCTACAATAAGTTCATTGGTCTTGATGACATTGAGTGAGAAGTAGTTGTTATTACATCACTCAGGCAAATTTTCACTCTCTCTCCTTATGCTGATTCATCACCACATTTGAAATGGCCTACAATAGTGCTGTCATCTGCAAACTTGAATATAGAATTGGAGTTGTGCTTAGTCACGCAGTCATAGGTGTAAAGCAATAGAGCAGGGGGCTAAGCACACATCCCTATTGTGCATCTGTGCTGAAGAAGATTGTGGAGGAGATGTCTTTGCCAATCCGAACTGACTGGGGTCTATAACTGAGGAAATAGAGGACCCAATTGCACAAGGAGGTATTGAGGCCCACGCCTTGGAGTATACCTAACAATGGCATAATCATATGAATACACTTTGATATCATCATAACTTAAGTAATTTTTTGATTATTTTATACTTAATGTAAATACCACAAGTATTTCTGCCTCTGAATTTTCAGATGAAATTATTCTAAACATATGATTTAGAAACAAAGGGGGAAATGTTGGATTGGATTGTATAATTGTTGCTTTCTTTGTGGTTTGAATTTCTTATGCCTGTATGTGTTTTATGTATTTACCTGTGCATATGCGGACGTTCGGCATTTTGCATAGTGGTTACAGTTTCTGGTGCCATCCTGGAAGCTTCTCAGGTGTCACATTATTTGAATAAGGGCTATCTGATCGGTTAACTTTTATCTGCTAATATGAATGGAATGTGTCTTATCTACGGAAATTCGTTGGAATTAGCAAACTGGTATAATGAGAGCAGAGCACAGAGACTATCCCTCTTTGTCTTTGTTCTTTCCTGTCATTGCAATTAGGCTCTGTTCTTGCCATTTTCTTTTACTAATCATTTGTTCTCTAAGCACTTAATAAAATGGCCGTGAGAACAAATTGTATGCCTCATTCTTGTCTTTAAAAAGAAACTTGGATAAAAAACATCAGAATCTAACACCACTGACCACAAATTCCGGTCGATTGTTTTCTTTGATTCTAAATTTGACATGCAAATCAAGGCAGGTGATTGATTTTTAAGCCTGATCTGCTCCTGCTTTTGAGCCAGTATTGAGTGTTTAAACCACACTATAAACCAAATATAATGATGTGAAGTAAGGGGACTCATGTCAATTTTCATATAGATTTCAGTTGCTGCTGAATTTTGTAGTGAAATAAAATTGATGGTCACAGAATTACAAGTGAATAAGAATCCATTTGGGCAATTGGACTATGTCTCTAGTCCTTCCACCAAGTTGCAAGACCATACAATTCCCTACACAGTATTCCATCGGCCACTTTTTGCCCATTCTACAGACTCCCTGCTTCCTCAACAGTGCCATGTTTTCTTTCTTGCTAAAGCAATATGCTGGATAGAATTGGGTTGTGCAATATGAGAATAAGCATCATGCTGTCCTTCACTTCAATTTCAATCAATCTGGTTGTGAAGATAATACTAAATAGTTTTTCGTAATTGATCCAAGTTTGCCAATTTATCACAGCTTACTGCAGGTTGCGACTTAAATGCATAATTTGTTGTCCATGGCCTTACTTTGATTTTCCAGTTAGGTAACCATAAATATATTTTAGAAAAGTTAAGTTCCCCCCAGGTGTTTAAGGGCATTTGTTTAAAGTAGACAAGTTTCTGATATTAAGGCTGATAATGCTTGACACTGAAGGAATTGTCCTGAATTCACAAGAATGTGCCTTTCTATTCCTGGTTATTGAAGTCTGTCTCCTCCTGTTACTTAAATCATCAGCTGGTGAAGTCAGTTAAATGATAACTTCCTAGCTGAAAGAATGTGGTTAGGGCAAGGTGACAGAAGGAGGGTGTCAACTTTCTGCTCTTCTCTATACAGCTGTACAAAATGTAGTGAATTGTCAAAATGTGTTTCATGGCAAATATGAAATTAAAATTAAGTCTTTCATGGATATGGTTCATTTTGGTTTGCCAAGTGTATTTTATGCCAGAACTTTGTGAGACATGCATTTGAATTAGTAAATCTATGACAAAGAGCCTAGATTACCTCATTTAAAAATTACGGGAAATTATAGAATAAATAGCCCGTGGCAAAACTTGCAAAATGCCTCTATTTCCTATGACTTATCCACCACTCCCTCAAAATCCATTACCCAGAGCAGAAAATAAATCATTAGAGTCAACAAAACTACTTATCACGAAAATTCTGTAATATTGGCCCCATCATAACTTTAGTTTTGCCTCAATGGGCTGATTTTGTATTCCAGCACTGGTTTCTCAAACACATTTCCAATAGCTATGAATAATTGTAATCAAATTTGAGTCACATCAGAGGCTGGGAATCATTGCAGTGTATGCACACGCTATTTCTGATTTATGTTTGCCCTTTCAATATTGATATGGATGGAGTCATTCCAATTTGCAAACGTTGGATAACAGTAAATAATTTAACATAAAGGCTCATCAACCAATAATTTTGATTCCATTCTTATGCAGTCAGAGGCACACAGCACAGAAATGAGATCTTCAGACCATCACATCCATCCTGATCATTTTGTCCATTATCTTTCATTCGCATCAAGCATTTTCTGCACTGATTCATTTTGTTTATATCTATGGTGATAATAGCACTTAATTGAATATAATATTTTTCCAAAACAACTTCAGTTTCTCTTACTGCTTTTGCCGCTAAGTTGCCTATGAATACTGGCTTCCTGGACAATGATATGTTAAAATCTCCCTGAAGATGTCATTGGATTTCTGATTGCGACAATTATCAGTTATAATTAGGAGCTTGGGAGGTTTATTGGTGCCTAACGGCGTCTCCTTTGCTTGCATCTTTGGAAACAGCTCTGTTTCCATCTTTATTATCTCTATTTTCCCTTTCAGGGTTCTTTTGAAGATCCTGACCTGGAGTTACACGCTGACTTCGGTTCTTTGGGAGAATGGGACCAGCTCTCGGTATTTCCTGTCTGGCCGTTGTTCGGCACATCAAGGGCTCAGCCTAAGAGCTTTGCTTGCCTTCAGAGGACCGGATTTTCGTGGTTATAGAGTCAGGTGGATCAAAGGTCGGTGTCCAGGCAGATTGGTGTGTCGTGGGAGATGGAAGATCTAAGGTTGTGTGCCCAGAGGCTCTAGGGCACAGAGCTCGGAAAAAGCGATGCAATGGATTTTTAAATTGTAAATCAATGAGTTGTTTGTTATGTCTCCCCTCTCACTGTGAAACAGAGTCATCTCTTTTTCCTTTACTAGGGAGAGAGAGAGCCTGTGGTATGTCGAATATCGGGTGAACAAATAGTCCTTGGAGTACTGCAAGACTGTGTCTTTATTGTTGCTTGCTCACACTTGAGTGCTCGTTGGTGGGTGCCGATGCTTTTATTTGCCGGAGGGCGGAGGGGGGATCATTGCTTGCTGCCTCTTAGATGCCGGAAGGAGGGGAGCTGGAGGGGACTTTGGGGTTCTAACATTTAATTGTCATTCATTCTTTGGGGGCACTCCTCCATTTTTCGTGGATGGTTGTGAACAAAAAGCATTTTAGGGTTTATATTGTATACATTTCTCTGACATTGAATGTACCTTTGAAACTTAAAACAGACCGGTCAAGGTGGAAACTGATATTGCACAATCATGAATTTGCATAAGCAAACATTGGAATTGGAAGTGCATTTTGCAAATCCAGTTGGGTGGTTACAGTGAATTCAAAATGCAAACTAGTCTGCAAAATTGTCCTGCTATTTGAAATTAAACTTCAACACAGATAAATTAAATTCAGGTGGAATGTATTTTAATAGGAAGAATAAGACGGTCATATCAGGTTTAATGTCACTGTAATATGTCAGGAAATTTTCTGTTTTATGGCAGCAGTACAGTGCAATACATAAACTATAAATTACAATAAGAAATACAGTATACATTAAAAATAAATAAGCAGTGGAAAAACAGGGCAAAAATTGTAAGGTATGGGTTGGTTCATTGTCCGCTCAGAAATCTGATGGCAGAGGGGAAGTAGCCGTACCTCCTCACTGATGGCAACAATGAGAAGAAGGCATGTCCTGCAGTCCTTTAAGATGAATGCCACCTTTTGAGTGTATCCTTGATGTAGGGGAGGCTAGTGGCCGTGATGGAGCTGGCTGAGTTTGCTACTTTCTGCAGCTTTTTCCGATCCTGTGCTGCAGCCGCTCCATACCCAACGGGTGATGGTGATGCAACCATTTCGAATGCACTCCACGTTGCAGCTGTAGATACGTGCTAGAGTCTTTGGTGACATACCAAACCTCTTGAATCTCCCAGTGAAGTATAGCCGCTGACGTGCCTTTTTGTAATTGCATCAGTATGTTGGGCAAGATGTTGACACTCAGGAACTTGAAACTGCTCAGACTTTCCACTGCTGATCCCTCACTGAGGATTGGTGTGTGCTCCCTCGACTTCCCCTTTCAGAAGTTCAGAATCAATTCCTTGGTCTTACTGACACTGAGTGAATGGTTGCTATTGCAACACCATTCAACTAGCTGACCCAACTCATTCCTATATGCCTCCTTGTCATCATTTGACAACAATTGTATCTTTGACAAATTTACATGAGCTGCACTTAACTATGCATTCACGGGTGTAGAGAAAGTAGAGCAGCAGGCTATACACACGTTCTTGACATGCAACTATTTTGATTTGCAGCAAAGAGGAGGTGTTATTTCCATATTTTTTTTGAAAGTAGGTGATTAAATGGAATTGAACAAGGGCTGTAGATGAGAATGGGGTTTAAATTGGCTGCAGGTGTCGGGTGGTGAGTTGGAAATGAGTGGGGAGGAGACTGGGAGGTGCCTGCCTGTGCAGGCCTGACAGAACCACCACAATCACCCCCCCCCCCACCACCCCATGCTGCACTATAGTCAGCACCTGATGGCCCCGGGCAACCTAGATGAGTGTGGTGGAACCCCTCGATGAGTGATGGATCCAAGATGAAACTGGACAGTACCCAAGACCTCTCCTTCATGCCGTACGCTTCCCAGTTGACCAAGTACCGGGAAACTATCCACAATGATGAAAGTTAATTAACCGGCAAACCATGCACACCAAGACTACCTTCCACTGTCCTAGGTTCTGGTGGTGGGTTGAGTGGTCCATTGTGAAGGGCTTGAGGCAGAGCAAGTGGAAGTTAGGTGTGATCCTGAGGGACAGTGGCAGCTGGAGTTGACAAGTGACAGGATTGATGTGAGGGGTAATCTTGAAGGGAGCAATGAATCGATGTGAGAGCTTGCTGGAGTCTGTAATATGGGGGTGGGGGGAGAACCTGAGGGTTCCAGGCCAGAGTAGTCTGGCTGGGTGCCACTGGCAGTTGTCCTGGCAGCAGTAGGCATGAGTGGCAGCTAGGATGGCCCTCCATGCCTTTCCCACACATTCTGGCAGCAGTGAACAAGGTCCCTGGTGGAAGGGGCCTCCATTGTTGGCTCCTCCACTAGAAACAATAGGGGATGATATTCAGGAAGCACTTCAAAAGGGTTTCAAAGGGCTTGTGTAAACTATGGGACAGCTCAGCTCACTCCTTCCATGTGGAAGAGTTAGAGGTGGCAGAGCACAGCAGAAACTCCTTCAGCCACTGACAGGCTCCTTCTGACTGCCCATTGGTCTGCAGATGATAGCGAGAGGACAAACTCACTGAGTTGCGGAGGAGGGAACAGAACGCTCCCCAGAAGTGGGAGACAAATTGGCCAATGTCCTGAGGGAAACCGTGGAGGCGAGCAACATGTTGGAGAACCAGATCTGCCATCTCAGCGACGGACGGAAGATTGGGGAAGGCAATGGAGCAGGTCACCTTGGAGAACTGGTCCACAACTGTGGTAAAGTTGGCAAACAAGTGATAGAATCCATGGCCCTGTGGGACCACAGGCATTGAGGGATTGGTAGGGACTGCAGGAGACCAGAGGGCCACTGGTTGGAGGAATTAGACCAGGCACATTGAGGGCAGGCAGTGATGAAGTGGTGTATATCTGCAATCATGATGGACCACCAGAACTGGCGTCAGAGAAAATACTGAGTCTGTCGTAGATGGCTGAAGAGGGGCAAGGCCAGAGTGCAAGGCCACAATGGCACATACGTACAGTTGCCGGGGTGTCCCTCGGAGCAGGCTCGTGCTGTAGTGCTTGGCAGATCTAGTTCTCAAGATCCCAGATAACTGGGGCAAAAATCTGAGCGTATGGAATGATGGGTTAGGGTTAGTGTCAATCTCGATTTAAGTTAGGTTGAACTGTTGTGACAGGATATCCGCCTTGGCATTCTTGGAGCTGGGTCAGTGGGAGATGGTGAAGTTGAATTGCTCGGAGAAGTGGCCCAACAAGCCTGACATGGGTTGAGTTGGCGGGTCTGTTGCATGGATATGAGATTCTGGTGGTCAGTCGAGATCAGTAAGGGATCGTAGTTTCCCACCAGCCAATGAATCTATTTCTCCAAGGTCCATTTAATGGTAAGTAGCTCCCTGTCTCCTCCAGCACTCTGCATGAACAGAAGGCACAAAGATCTGTCTTCCCATGTGGTCCTTGTGAGGAAAGGATAACACCGACGTCCTCGTCAGATGCGTCCACCTCTACAACAAAATGTCTGAATTGGTTCAGATGGTGGGGAATGGGAACAGTGATCCCCTGGTGTCCTTGACAGTATGGGCCGTAGTAGCAGACTAAATTATCAGTTGGGTAGGTGATTTGGTGAGGGAGGTGAGTGAAGCAGTGATTGGGCTGCAATTTCAGGTAAAATGGCATTAGGAGTTGAAGAAGCCTGCAGCTGTTTGAGGGAGCATGGTCTGGGCCCTTCAACAATAGCATGCACTTTCTCTGGGTCCATCTTTATGCCTTGGAGTGAAAGTACATAACCCAGGAAGGAAACGACTGTGGAACTGGTATTTTTTTAAACTTGCAGTAGAGTTGGTTTTCAAAGAGACACAGAAGGACTGAAAGGGCACGACAGACATGGTCTTGGGGGTCCTTGAAGAATATAAGGATGTTGTTGAGTTAGATTAACAAAGTTATGTAGCATATTTCAAAGAAATTTATTAATTCATGGAAAATGCTGGACTGTTAGAAAGTCAGAAATGGCATCACAAATATTGTAGTGGCCAGAGGATGTTATAAACGCTCATCTTTCACTCATTCCTCTGGCAGATGCAGATCAGGTTGTACACACTCCATAGATCCAATCTGGAGAAGATCTGGACCCCACAGAGTGTTTAAAGTACACTATCCATCCTGAGGAGATGGTAACAGTAGATAATGGTGATTTTGTTAAGTCCAAGATAGTTGATGCAGGTCGAAGTCACTCCCCCCACCACCCCCCCACACTTCATGGTCGAATGAAGCTGTGGTGTAGAGCTATGGCGACGTAGTCATTCATGGCTTAGGTGCCAGGATGGGAGAGGGAAGACAGAAGACAAATGACCTCAAGGAGGTGTGATGTCCGTGGGAAGGTCGATCGTGCAGTCGTGTAGTCTATGGGGCAGCAGGGTGCTAGCTTCCCTCTTACTATGTGACGAGAGTCCGTGATGAAGATAGTTAAGACCCGACTGCTGGAGCATCAGAGACAAGGATCGAGACACGGTATCAAACTGGAACGCGAACTGACCATAAAACAAAACATTAGATGATACCTCTAGTTCAGCTTATGATTGAGCATTGAGGTGCCAATTAGCGGGACGGTCCTGACCAATAAAAGGGGCCGCGCCAACTATTTATACTCTGGAGAGCTACAGCGTCTGAGCCCCACAAGCTGGCGCAGTTGGGTGCGGCTTGTAACAAACTGAAGGTCGTGGTATTCCTGTGAGAGTTTAGTGAGGTCGGGGGCTTCCTCTGTCTCTGCGGACATACAGCATGAAGTCAGCTGAGGTCGCAGGGAGGTGGTCCGGCATGTGGGTCCCCAACTCAGTAGTGAACCGGATGCAAAGTGAGGGTTGGGCGAGCCAGGGGTTATGCAAGATAAGAGGAGCATTGAGCGAGTTGATCGGGAGTAATTGGATGGACTCTCAGAGCACATGTACATTGGCTGTGTGTGTGTGTGTGTGTCTTGTGCATGTAGAACCATTGGAGGTGTGGAGTAACACAGAGAGTGTGATTTGGGCTATGGTGTTGGAATGACAAGCCAAGGGGAGCTTACCAGATAGAAGGGCTCTTGTCTCTGCCTCGTGGTACCATTTCCCAGATGCAGTGGGCATTTGATGTGTTAGTAGTGGGCTGCTCTGCAGTAGGCACACAAGTTGTTACTCCACTGATGCTCACACTATTGGGGTGGGGAGGGAGGTTAAGTGAGCTCTCCCTAATGGCACGGGTTCTGGAAACGTTAAAGATGAAGGTCCTGCAGTCTGAAATGGTTCTGGGAACTGA
The DNA here is from genome assembly GCF_963921235.1 of Mobula hypostoma. Classification (NCBI taxonomy): domain Eukaryota; kingdom Metazoa; phylum Chordata; class Chondrichthyes; order Myliobatiformes; family Myliobatidae; genus Mobula; species Mobula hypostoma. The sequence goes on along the minus strand of NC_086103.1, from coordinate 61,262,880 downwards.
ACAAGGGCTCTGGCTGATTGTTCCATAAAATGCTTGACAATATGCGAGAGCAGAGTGATGAGGTTTGAGGTCAGTAGGCATTTCCCAAGTAGGTAGCTTATCTTCCAAGCACTGCAAGAAGCCATGAAGGAATGGGCTAGCAGTGCTTCCACATTCCAGCTGCACTCCGCTGTTAGAGTCCCGAATGCCACAGAGTAATCCATTGGAGTGTGAACCTTGATGCAGGCAAAGTATCTGGTCCACTGCCACCCTTCCACTTCCCAGATGATTGAAAAATCATGTGCATCTCAGCAGTGAAATCCTCATATCTATTGCAAATGGGAGTCCCCAGGTCAGAGCTCACTCTGTCAAGAGAGGTGTTGAAGGCAATCTTGGCTCTGTCTGTAACATACTGAGATGGCTAGAGCTCAAAACGTAAGGCACACTGAGACAGGGAGTTGCTGCATTGAGCCGGGGATCCATTTATGTGGTCTGGCAGTAGAATCCAGGGCTCCATGGGAGGAGGATGAATGGCACAGGATTGCTTTATCCAGATTGAGATATGATTGAGTGACGAGCAGAAGATCAATAGCTTCTTGCTGCTTCTGTATTGTATATTCATATTGATGGGAGGAGTTCCTTTAAGCAAACAAACTCTTCTGGGTTGATCATGAGTTCACTCATACTGTCAGGAAATGTAGAGGAGGCTTGACCCAAAAACAGAGTAGTGGAGACTCTTGAGCAGTGAGTGATGACTTCAATAATAAACTGACAAAATAATAAGCCACAAGGGGCCACAAAGCAAGAGAGAACTGGTACTAAACATCACAGGCAACAAAGTAACTGAAGGCTAGGAGCAACTGGATGAGCTGTCTGGTTGATGAGAGATCAAGGGCTGTAGATGAGAGTGGGGTTTAAATAGGCTGCAGGTAATGAGTTGGAAATGAATGGCAGGTGATTCCTGTTAGCTGGATAGAGACTAGGAGGTACCTACTTGTGCATCCTGACAAAAATAGCTAACAAATGGTCATGGATCATATCTGGAGGAATAAGATTGAAGTGAAAAGTTATATTAAAATGCAGAATCTCAGCTAAACCAATGCTAGATCATTATGAACAATTCTTCTCTTACAATAATAAGAAAGACATTGAAGAAATGGCAAAGGTACAAATTCACTTGAATAATTTCAAAACTGAAAGGTTATAGCTAACAGGAAAAACACTTTTTGGGGGTTTTATTACAAACTGTAGATCTATAAGATAGACACAAATAAACCCAATGGAGATGTTGGAATGTGCCTATCGTGAATGTGGGACCTGCTGTTGTAAAAACCTATTAAGATGATAGCATAGGTACACTGATTCTTGCATGTAAACCACATTTTAATAGGTAAGAGAAAGTCAAATGGAAAAGGAAAGCAAAAATATGAAGATAGATTAACTGAAGGGAAGTAAAGAGTGTGGAATAAAAACAGTTTTGAGTCAAATGGCCAACTTATCTACTCAAAGTTTTATATAATAGTCGACATTGGTGTGGTGACTGCCCTGTGAGGGGCATTTACAAATGTTTTGGTGGTGGTAGCTATCATATTTAGTACCTTTCTTGTATAGTACCTATATATTCATCCACACATCCTTACAGTAACAGACTGAGATAGAAAACGTCATTTAGTACTGACCCAGAAATTCACAAACTTGGTGTTAAATGACAGAAGAGTCAACCACACAACTTACATACTTCCAATAAAGACAATAACAAGCAGCCATGGGTGGAAGCAAGAAGCTGATTGCTCTTTGTCATTATTTCAATTGTTATTCCCAAATGATTATAGCAGCAGATCAAACTCATCTACATGTGTGTATATAGATATATATTTGAGCAACCATGGAATGTTTTAAAAAAACTAATAAGCAAGATTTTGAAACACTCATTTAGTTTGACATAAGACCTATTCTATCTTGCTGGTTGCTCCTAGTTATAAAAGTGAGTCTAGAACTATGGGTTAATATTCCAGAGGTAATCATCATGGCTTGAGTCAGCCAACCAATGAAACACTACTGAAAGAGTAACTTACATCTGCAGAAGTAGCTAGAGGCAGAATAAAACTTGCTGAGCATATACAAATGTATCAAAAGTATTCAGTAAAATAATAAATCTTTTGACTTCAGCACATAAAACAAATCAGTTTCTAACAAGGGAACAGGAGTAAAGGTGGATTCCAGTTAATTTGGCCATTGGTTAATCAGGGCAGGCAGCTGCTTATTTGGGACAACCCCAGAAGAACAAAATATAATTTGTGTGCTGAATTTGTTCACTTACAGTCAATCGAAAGAACATGGCAGATTAATTCCTCTGTCGATAATGATAAGGAACTAATACACAGTTTTATAGTACTGTAAAGATAGTGGTAGTGTTCTAAATTGTTTTGCATTTCATTTAAATACATAAATTGTTACTCAATTAAGTGGTAATTTGTCTTTTTATCCCTTTTAACTATTTCCATGAAACTTTAGCTAATTGGGGCAGCTACTTAATTGGGTCAAAATGTATTGGTCCCGATGTGTCCCAATTAACTGGAATCTACTGTATTTGTCTAACAAATACTGAATTAGAAGTACCATTGGTTGCCTCTGGCTACCTGAATGATTTCTTTGAAAGATTACCAAAACCACATAAAGACAGAGACAGACAAGCAGTGCACCTTATCGAATTCCTTAATAAGTCACAAAACCAGTCACATGGTACAAGCATGACTCAAGACAACAAAGGCTTAGTGTTTTGGTGTGTGGATACTTCATACTTCACAATAGCCTGTTAAAACCTGTTGCATAGGTTGTGGCTTTGAAACCTCAGCATGGCTGCTGTGCAATCCAGCATCCTTTTCATTATTATTTCTCTCACTTGAGCTTCTTAAATTCTCTTTGAATGTTCCCTCTGATCTTCTATTTTCTCTGCCAACCTGACAGCACCCTTCTTAAATTCAATACTCTATTCAATCACTCACTTTAGTCAAGTTCAAACTAAAAATTCATCTCTTTGTTCTCTGGATGGTGAAGTTCTCCAATTTCCTGTAATTTCTGTGTTCTTTTATCATCTTAAAAAAACGGATGAAGAAAATTCAAGCTTATTAGCTCTTCTTTCAGTTAGTCCTGACGAAGGGTCTCTGCCCAAAACGTTGACTGTACCTCTTCCTAAAGATGCTGCCTGGCCTGTTGCGTTCACCAGCAACTTTTATTTGTGTTCCTCAAAATTAATGTTTTTTTTAGAGCTTAGAAATGCAGGAGTGCACCAGCTAGCAAGATGAGGCAAAGTAACTGTAGCTAATACTACCTCATTCCTATCTCCATTGTAAATGACACTCTGGACTTACCTGAGGGACATACCACTCACTAAATTATATTAGCTTAGACCAGTGAGTTGTTTTGGTGTACCCTAATGATATCTTCAGCTCAGCTGAGTTGAGATGATGACAAATTTAAAAATGCAAACACGAGGAAATCTGCAGATGCTGAAAATTCAAGCAACACATACACAAAATGCTGGTGAATGCAGCAGGCCAGGCAGCATCTATAGGAAGAGGTACAGTCAAAATTTTGGGCCGAGACTCTTCGTCAGGACTAACAGAAAGAAGAGATAGTAAGAGTAAGAGAGGGGGAGGGGGAGATCTGAAATGAAAGGAGAAGACAGGAGGGGGAGGGATTGAGCTAAGAGCTGGAAAGTTGATTGGCAAAAGGAATACAAGTCTGGAGAAGGGAAAGGATCATGGGACGGGAAGCCTAGGGAGAAAGAAAGGGGGAGGGGAGCCCAAAGGATGGAGAGCAGGCAAGGAGTTATAGTGAGAGGGACAGAGGGAGAAAAAGAGAGAGAGAAAAAAAGGAGAAAAAAATTAAAAAATGATAAATAAATAAATAAGGGATGGGGTATAAAGGGGAGGTGGGGCATTAACAGAATTCTTCTTGATGAAGGCACACTCAGGTTGGAGGAACAACACCTTATATTCCGTCTGGGTAGCCTACAACCTGATGGCATGAACATTGACTTCTCTAATTTCCGTTAATGCCCCACCTCCCCTTCGTACCCTATCCCTTATTTATTTATTTATTTGTTTGTTTGTTTGTTTATTTATTTTTTTAATTGCCCTGTTTTTCTCTCTCTCTTTTTTCTCCCTCTGTCCCTCTCACTATAACTCCTTGCCTGCTCTCCATCCTCTGGGCTACCCTCCCCCTTTCTTTCTCCCTAGGCTTCCCGTCCCATGATCCTGTCCCTTCTCCAGCGTCATATCCCTTTTACCAATCAACTGTCCAGCTCTTAGCTCCATCCCTCCCCCTCCTGTCTTCTCCTATCATTTTGGATCTCCCCCTCCCCCTCCCACTTTCAAATCTCTTACTAGCTCTTCCTTCAGTTAGTCCTGACGAATGGTCTCAGGCCGAAATGTCAACTGTACCTCTTCCTATAGATACTGCCTGGCCTGCTGCGTTCACCAGCATTTTTTGTGTGTGTTGCTTGATGACAAATTTACTTTGGTTTAACTCATGCATGTGCTTTGACACAGCTGCAAGTAAGTTTTTCACTGCACCAGTTCATACATATACTTGCACAGAAAACGATCAGCTTGACTTTCACTTTGGCTGATCTAATTGCATTCTCAACTTTACATTTCTGTCCATCCACAACAACCTTCCACCCCTATTCCTATCAAGTGTTTCTAAACCTCGCCTTAAAAAAAGCTAGTTCCATCTCCATTTGAGGAAGAGAGTTTCAAAGGTTCTAAACACACTGTAAGAAAGAAACATGACCTCATTTGTCGCAGATAGCTGACATTATTCCAGAATCTGAATCGTTTATTGATACTGTCTTATGTGAAGTGAAATATGTTTATTAGCAAAAGTACAGTGCAAAGGCATAACATTACTGTTAATTACAAAATAAATAAATAGTGCAAAATGAAGAAAAGTGACCATAAGACCTTCAGGAATAGGAGTAGAATTAGACTATTTAGTCCAATTAGTCTGCTCCACCATTCGATCATTTTCCCTCTCAACCATATTCTCTTGCCTTCCCTCTGTAACATTTCATGCCCCTACTAATCAAGAAATTATCAACCTCCACTTTAAAAATACCCAATGACGTGGCCTCCACGGCTGTCCATGGCAATGAATTCCACAGATTCACCACCCTCTGGCTAAAGAAGTCCTCCTCATCTCTGTCCTAAAGTGATGCTCTTGTATTCTGAGGCTGTGTCCTTTGGTCTTGGCTCTCCCACCATTGGAAGTATCTTCTCCATGTCCACTCTTTGAGATCCCTCCTCCTTGTCTTAAACTCTATCCTGTACAGATCCAGAGCATTCAGACGCCTTACATGCAGAGCGTTAATCATTTCATTTCAGGAATTATTCTTATAAATCTCCTCTGAACCCTCTCCTATACAAGAACATCCTTCCTTAGATATGGAGCTCACAATGCTCCAAATGTGCTCTTACCAATACTTTATACACTTTATTGTCACCAAACAATTGATACTAGAACGTACAATCATCACAGCGATACTTGATTCTGTGCTTCTCACTCCCTGGATTACAAATATTAAATATTTTAAAAATATTTAAAATAGTAAAAATTAGTAAATATTAAAAATTTAAATTATAAATCATAAATGGAAAATAGAAAAATGGAAAGTGAAGTAGTGCAAAAAAACCGAGAGGCAGGTCCGGATATTTGGCGGTTACGACCCAGATCCAGGTCAGGATTTGTTCAGCAGTCTTATCATAGTTGGAAAGAAGCTGTTCCCAAATCTGGCCGTACGAGTCTTCAAGCTCCTGAGCCTTCTTCCGGAGGGAAGAGGGACGGAAGGTCTGTTGTCTGGGTGGGTCGTGTCCTTGATTATCCTGGCAGCACTGCTCGACAAAACCTCAGCATTACATCCTTGCTTTTATATTCTAGTCTTCTCAAAATGAATGCTAACATTGCATTTGTCTTCCTTACTACCAACTCAACTTGATTCTACCAAAGTGCATGGCCATGCAGTTCCCTATGGCTGTCATATAGATAGGTGGAGGGGTATGTAGTGTTGTGGAAGCAGGCAGTCTAATTCCTACAAATTTGTCAGGCAAGATTTCCCTTACGGAAACCATACTGACTTTGGCCTATTTTAATGCCAAAGTATAGTGTCTCCAAGTATACCAAACTACATGCTCAATCTTGCCAACCATCAAAAATTATTCTAGCTGGCCTTTAATTCATTGTCTTTTGCCTCCCTCTACCTTCAGAACTTACAGCTTCCCACACCTGTTCTTTATTAATAGCACCTATACTCACTTCTGTCCCCCGACTCTGTCAAATTTCTGGCATACTGCTGGTGTCTTTAATAATGAAGACTGACAGAAAAAACGTCTTTGTTTTGTTAGCCATTTCTTTGTTCCCCATTACTACCTCTCCAGTGTTATTTTCCAGTGTCCAATGTCCACTCTTGCCTCTCATTTACTCTTCATATATCTGAAAAAGCTTTTTGTACTCTTCATTATAGTTTTTGGCTAGTTTATCTTTGCATTTCATCTTTTCTCTCCTTATTGCTTTTTTAGTTGTCTCTTGTTAGTTTTTAAATGCATCCCACTAATTTTTGCTATATTGTATGCCTTCTCTTAGGCTTTTATGCTGTCTTTGATTTCTGTTGTCAGCCATGATTGCATCACCCTCCCTTTAGAATGGTTCTTTTTCTTTGAAATGAACGAATCCTGCATTTTCCATCGCAGCAAGCCATTGCTGCTCTACCGTCATCCCTCCCAGTGTCCCTTTCCAATCAATTTTGGCCTTTCTCATGCCTCTGTGGTTTCCTTTACTCAACTGTAATACTGGCACATCCAGTTTTAGTTTCTCCCGCTCAAACTGCAAGGCAAATTCTATCATGTTATGATCTCTCTCTCCTCAGGGTTCCTTTACCTTGAGCTCCCTAATCAAATCTGGTTCATTAAACAACCCCCTATCAAAAATTGCCTTTTTTCCTAGTGGGCTCAACCACAGTGATGTAGTGTTCATTTGTACCCTGAGCTCTAGATACTGTCACAAGTGAAAACATCATCTCATCATTCACTGTGTCAACTAAACCTTTTATAGAAACATAGAAACATACAAAACCTACAGCACAATACAGGTCTTTGGTCCATGTTGCTGTGCTGAACATGTATTTATTTTAAAAATTACTTAGGGTTATCCATAGCCCTCTATTTTTCTAAGCTCCATGTACCTATCTGAAAAGACCCTATCATATCCACCTCCATCACCATCACCGGCAGCCCATTCTACACACTCACCACCCTCTGCATAAAAAACTTGCCCCTGACATCTCCTCTGTATCTACTTCCAAGCACCTTAAAACTATGCCCTTTTGTGTTAGCCATTTCATCCCTGGGAAAAATCCACACGGTCAATGCCTCTCATCATTTTATACACCTGATACACCTTATGCACTCTCATCATTTTATGTTTCCATCAAGTCCCTATCACACTTTGGATAGCATGGCCTATCTAAGAATTCCGAAGGCCAATTATCAATTCTAGGTATTAGTTTAATACAATTGTGAACTGCTAGCAATACATTAACATCCTTCCTCAAGTAAAGAGACCAACGTAGAATAAAATACTCCAGATGTGGCTGTACAAATGCCTTGCATAACTGAGTCATAACTTCCTTAATTTTGTATTCAGTTCCCTTAGTGATAAATAAATTGGGCTTTCTAATTATTTACCTATTCACTAACCCATCTTTTCCTCATTGTAATCTCCTAATATCCTCTTCACAACTTCCTTTCCAATTTTTAGTAAAGTTATCAGCCATGTCTTCATCCAAGTCATTTTGTGACTGGCAATCACAACTTAGACTGTGGTCTTCCTCAGAGATCATTGGCATTGGCTGCCCAAAGCTTTCAGTGCATTCCTTCACATGTATTCCTGCAGCGAGGAATGTGCCAGATGGCAGCATTTCTTTACTGATATCTCACTGTGCTGGAAGACCAACACATTTTAGGCAGACAAATGGGTGTCTTACACTGATTTGATGATCTTCCGGCAGCACTTGAAGTCTGCTGCGTTTGTGTGATGCTGTAAAAGATTTCTCTGCCAGGTACAGTATTGGCTTGGTCTGGGTGAACGGATCACTTGTCCCAGAGCAGACACGCCCCAGTTGGGAATGGCCTTGACAACATCTTGTCATCCACATTCAACAGTGTGATGACCTCTAATTACTGATGTCTTCCTTCTCCCTCTTCTGTCTGTAGATGAGATTGATAATGCCCTTCATCATGGATTCTGATATTCTGATATGCTGAGAGCATTGTGCACTTCCAGCGGGTCCAGGCCCAACCATTCCCTCAGAGCCAAGTGCAAATCAGCCAATAAGCTGCCAACAGTGGAATCCTATTTGAGTCACAGAAACTATGGAAACAGTCAGCTATACCAGGCTCAATGGTTTGCCCTGACTCTCCACTTGCAGTCAACTAAGACAAAGACTTCCGTGACAGAAGACAGGACGTTCTAGGTATCTGAACTTTTTGAGACCTTTTTCCTTTCAAACCAACATAGAGGGATCTGTAGACACTCAATATATACTACTGCAAGGATGATACTAAGCTGTCCTCTTCCTTAAGGCTATTGATCACAGAGGTCCCTCTGTGAACATCTTGGAAGAAGGAGCATGAGCATACTTCATCCTGCTCCATGGAGTAGACTCTGGATCAGAAGTTATCTTGAGGCAGAGCACTACTTCCCTGCTCATCACTTCTCTGAGTTCCTCTCTCATATCCACTACCTTTGGCTGTAGCAGCAGAAGTTGCAGATTCTGCCTGTTTTATGAACAGCTTTGAGGATGAAAAGACTCTTGATGTTCTCTTGGTTACTTTCAAACAGTGCAATGGAAAGTGACAAAACTACTTTACTTTTAGGTTCTGATTTAGCAGCTAAAATGACCACTGAAATTAAAGTAAAATTTAACTTAAAGTTAAAGGTATAATTTTGTCTGCATATCATGAAGATTGCAACAACATGAGTGCATTTTATTTCTCTATTTAATTCATCATTGACTGTTTAGGAATTAAATATTCTGTAAATATTAAAATTATAAATTCAGTAAGTATTGAAATATTTGTAACATCAGAAATGAGTGAATGATAGTTACATCACTGTTCATTTCACTAGGAAATTCTGAGCTACCTGATTCCCAGTTTCTGAAAGTTCAAAGTTTTGCCTTCAATAGATCAAAAATCCAACCACACAGACAATCCCAACCTAAAATCAGCATTGTAGTCTCACCTAATTCCTTCTATATCACTTGTTTTTCACTGGAGATCCTTTGAAGTGTAAAGCACCACTTAACTTTAACGCTAAGTCTGAGATAAAACTGGATACAGTTGAATTGACTAAGTTGGGGAAGTGGTTCACATTGGAGAACTGATTGATTTCCCAGTATGGACATTCTGTTTCTGTCCACAAAATAATTCTGCATTCAGTGAAGGGAAAACTGATTTGGGCAGGAAGCCCTACAAACCTCCATTCCCGTGGGTGTGGCAGGGCATCTTAACGCACTTTGGTGATTTCATGATTTCTTTGAGAATTTTGCTGGCCATTCACAAGTTACTGTAAAGCCAAATGAAAGAGAAATGTTAGGATTGTTTATTACCTCAAGGTGTGGCAATGTGCTTTAAAATGAATTAAATTATTTAGAAGAGCTGCTACTGATGTTATGTATGGAAGTAGAATTGTCAATGAGCTCACTGCAAAAGGGGAAGTCTGTGAAGTAAACAAAACCTACCCACAAGAAAGAAACAAGTTTGGAAGAAATGCAGTGAAGCAAAGCAGCATCAGTTTTAATTTTGACTTCATCAGAAAGTAATGGGATAGTTATTGAAAAAGCACGATCCTTTTGCTGGGGGGTTCATGACTTTGTAGTTTAATTTGGTTATATTACTGAAGAATATTGCTTTTTTAACATTTGTCACAACAGATTTTGTTTTGCATTGCAAGTGGGATCCACTTGATTTGTTCTGTTTGTGAGCCTTTGTAAAACCTCCTCCAGGGTCTGATATTTCTTTTGACCTCTAAGTAGAGTTGTGAATACCCACAAGCACGCTTGCTTGTGTGACAGTTATGCAGTTGATCTAAATATCTGGTTTTAACCCCTGCCTGCACTGAACAACAGTAACTGAGTATCCATGAATCACAAATCCTTAAGTACTTTGATTTCCTTTCTTGGAAGATCTAGTGTGCCACCTTTGTTTACAAGGATATAGATAAGTGAGCTGAAAGCCTCTATCTGGGGGACAAAGGAGAGGTAAAGTAACAAGAGTGGAGTTCTGAAGATATTAAAGAAGAGGTTTTATAATCACATCATCATATCATAAAATATTCTCGAAGGATGTAAAGCAACAAACACAAAGCTGGAGGAACTTAGCAGACCGGGCAACATCTGTGGAGGAACATCAACAGTGGATATTTTGGGTCGACACTCTTCATCTGGCAGGAAAGATGGAGAGGAGATAGCCAGTGTAAAGAAGTGAGTGGAGAGGTGGAACGAGAGCAGGGAACCACTACGTGGAGGGGGAAGGTGGAAAAATCAACACCTGCTGCAAGGTGATGGGTGGAGGCAATAAGGGTGATGGAACCTGATCAGAAAGGAAGGTGGAACATGGATCCAGATAAGGCAGATGGCAACAGTGGGGGGAGGGAACCCATGTGTGACTGAAGGGCAGACTGAGTGAGTGGAAGAGAGAAGAGATCCTGTTAAAGATGGCACTGATGGGACATGACAATGCTTTACAGGCAGCAAACTATTAATTATACTTTTTCTGGACTATGATCACTGCAGTCCAAAGCTTTTAAACCGTTGTGCTTTTAAACTATCTGTACCACCTGGCATTTGAAGGGCTAAGCGAGCTGGACTCTCGAGAATGCAGCTGTGGCCATGGCAACCATTGCTGAAGTGGACTTGGGGCCAGTTCGAAGAGATGTTGCCCGAGCCTGAGAGCAAAATATGAGCTGATCTAAGCGCTGAGAGAATTTAAAAAGATCGAAACAAGGGCAAAAGATGAACCGGTGTTCAGGTCAGTACGCCGGGAGGTTTTACTCACCTCAGCACTGAACTTGCTCCACACTCGTGGCCTGCAGCCATCAGGCTCCTGGACCAACTGCAATGCTGGACTGGCTCTGGGAATGTGGACTCACCTTTGGGGACTCTACAGTTCAGGTTCTCTGTGTTATTTGTTTACTTCTTTATTGTTTGCACAATTGTTCTTTTTTTTGCACCTTGGACTTTTGATGGTCTTTGTTGTATGGGTATTTTTAAAGGGTTTCATTGTTTTTCCTTGTTTTGTGGCTGAAGAAGACAAATCTCAATGTTGTATATAGTATACATACTTGGATAATAAATGTACCTTGAATTTTGAACTTTGAAACAAGGTGATGAGAGTCTTGGGTAAGTGTAGGAGGAACAAATAGATCAGGAGGAGGGAAAGAAAGAGACAAAGGGGGTGCGATTTATCTGAAAGTAGGTTCAGCAAGTTTCAGAAGAGTGCTGCAAGAAGACCAGTAACATCATGAAAGATCCCATTCATGGAGGGTTTGTCCTACTCCCATCAGGGAAGAAGTTACATGGTATCCATGCCAAGACCACTAGACTAAAAAACGGCTACTTTCCCCAAGCAGTAGGGCTGATCAACACATCCACCCACTAACCACCTCTCCTCACCCGCCCCACTACCACTTTATCATTTCCTGTCAGTCACCTTATTGTGCAGAAAGTCCAGTGCCTGAGTGTCTCTTTATGGACATACAATTCATCTATGTATATGAACTATCTTATGTATTTACATTTTTAAAATTATTTTCTATATCTTATTGTGCTTTTACTTGTTCTGCATCAGATCTGGGGTAACAATTATTTCATTCTCTACATTTGTGCATTGGAAATGACACTAAACCACCCTGAGTATTGAATCTTGAATAATGCAATTGGGAGGGAGTTTCTGGATTTAGACTTAGCAACAGTGAAGGACTATAAATATATTTCTGGTTAGGCTGGTATATAGAACATATTTGCCATGCCTGAATTAGTGCCAAGTTCAATTCCAGATGGTCTGCTTGATCCTTTATCCTATCAGAAACTGGAGAAAATCTGCAGATGCTGGAAATCCAAGCAACACACACAAAATGCTAGAGGAATTCAGCAGGCCAGGCAGCATCTATGGAAAAAAGTACAGTCAGCATTTCGGTTTCAGGAACGGTGAAGGGTCTCAGCCTGAAATGCTGACTGAGCTCTTTTCCATAGATGATGCCTGGCCTGCTGAGTTCCTCCAGCATTTCGTGTGCGTTGCTTGTACTTTTATCATTTTTATGTTTTAACAAAGTGGATATGATACAAATGGCTGCCTTCCTTGGTCATTTCAGTTAATTGCTGAAGTCAGACATAAGCCAAACATGGCCCAATGACATGGTTTTCCTCTCATTTGGGGCTTTGCTTCAAAAGGTTCAGCAGATAGATTTTAAAAATAATCATATAATTTTGCTTTACAGTTACAGGGACCACCATTGTGATTATTTAATTCAGTTTAAATTCTACAGCTGTTGTGATTGCCTTTGTATTCACAAATCTTTGTCAAAGCAGTTAAGGGGAGAATCTAACAGAGGAGAAGGTAGAGAGATGGAAACGTTTTAGGTCGGGAATTCATAAAGACAAAAGCATAGCTACCAAAGGTGGAGCAGGATACAAGCATGTACTAATGGCATGCCCAGATTTGGGAGGAAACAGCAAGTTCAAGGACTTCAGAGAGAGAAAAAAAGTACAGGAGAATTAAAGTTTGGATTTCTGAAACAATCCGGCTATTATTGCCCTGCTACCTACTTTCAATCCATCAATTTCTCTAAGATATTTCATATGAAATACAGATTGTAATACATCATTCAGAATTTCCTAACTTTGGGGGTATAAAAAGTGAAGAGCTAAAACCGCCCACTTGTAGGAGGAGAAAACTAAGATTGACGTCCTGATTGTCCAATTGGCAGCATCCACAGCCTTTGATATTTTGAATAAAGACGTACACCAACCAATGGCAGAGGGGGAGGGGAGTTTGGCAGATTATATGAAGGGGTGGCATTCGCGCGGAAGCTGGACAGGTGGATGGCGAGTGGAGGGGCAAATAAGTTTGGAGTTAATGGGCTATGTGTACATACTTCGCATATGTAAATGACTTCTTAAAAAGAAGTAGGCCATTTTCGTTCCAAGTTGGGGTATTACCTTGTATCGATTGAGAAGGGGGTGAACGTTTCATTGTGAGGGGGTTGTGCGGCTCGGCCCCGCTGGGAGCGGTCCGGGCCCGGAGCGGAGACTCGACTCCCTCCCACAGACTACCGGCTTCCTGTCCCCTCCCGTGAAGTCCCCCACCCCCCTTTCCGCGCTGCTGCGGGCTCTACCGGGCGGGCATGGCTTTTGCTAACTTCAAGAGGATCTTGAGACTTTCTACCTTTGAGAAGAAGAAATGCAAACAGTACGAGCACGTCCGCAGGGACTGCAACCCCGAAGAAATCTGGGAGGTGATCGGGGAGCTGGGCGATGGCGCCTTCGGCAAGGTTTATAAGGTAACTGGTGCTGTGAAACTTTGCGTTGTTTAGCATTGGGGTGGGGATCGGTTACTGAAGTTCTGAGCCTTCCCGCAATCTCTGGGCGTTCCGCGTGCCTTCGGTGTCTCTTTAAAGTCTTTGAAACTTTGCTATATCATCTTGGCGGAAAAGACATTGTTGCAGTCTGTCTCATTAACTGCTTCATCACATTGACTTGCTTCCTTCCTTTCCCCTGTGAATCTACTTTGGGCAGGGGTGGGATTGCCATTTGCACACGCTTGTGCTCTTTTTTAAAAAATAACGCCTTTTCCTTACACAGCGGTAGCTTTTGATATTCTCATTAAATGAGTACAATTTTTAAGTAACTTTTCTTTCAGCGACATGAGTTCTAGCGGAAGAACACTTTGTGTTGTTATGGGGACTTTCAGAATGAGACGGGGATTTTTTTTGGAGGAGTATACTTTATCGATACGTTAATTGTGCCTCTCGAGTTTTGCCGGTCACCTTGTGGTTCTAGCATGATGAAAAGTAGATACAAACTGATTTCTTATTGTTTGAGCTGGCTCTGTGTATTTTGGGGAAGGTTAATCTAGCGAATAATCACATATCTTGCACATGGCCTTGTGGAATTTCAAGGTTCCCAAATAAGTAAACCTCAGAGCACAGTAGTAGTTGTTACTGAAGTTTCCAGCCTGCGATTCGTACCATCTGTGATAACGGAGCTCGCAGGCATCGGCTGTATTATCGGGTTCAGACCCTGATTTGCCAAATGCTGTTCTTTATTATTATACCATGCCAGTTTTTTTTTCCCCCTCTGAACTCTCTTAAAGCAATTAGGCGTCGAGAGTGTTCTTGTTTATGGTAAGTTATTGGCTCACTGTTCAACAACCACGAGCCTGGCGTTGTGTTCTGTCTGTTACTTTTGGGCTAATATTTATTGTGTTCCACAATTAGTGTGTGCTGTCAGAGATCTGCAGTGCTGTAACTGAGTTCAGGCAGCATTTCTGACTTTCAATAATCAGAGTCATAGAAAAGTACAAGACAGAAACAGGCCCTTCAGGCCATCCAGTCTGTGCTGAACCATTTAAACTGCATACTCCCATCACCTGGGACTATAGCCCTCCATACCCTTACCATCCAAGAACCTATCCAAACTTCTCTAAGTGTTGAAAACAAGCCCACAGGTACCATTTGTACTGGCAGCTCATTCCATACTCTCTCGACCCTCTGAGTGAAGCTGTTTTCCCTCATGGTCCCCTTAACTTCACCTTTCACCCATAACCCATGATCTCTAGTTGTAGTCCCACTGAACCTCAGTGGAAAAAGCCTGCTTGCATTTACCCTATCTATACCGCTCATAATTTTGTATACCTTTATCAAATTTCCTCTCAATCTTCCTAACCTATTCAATCTTTCCATATAATTCAGAACCTCCAGACCTGGCAACACCCTTGTAAATTTTCTCTGTACTTTTTCAACCTTATTTACATCTTTCCTGTAGGTAGGTGACCAAAGCTGCACATAATACTCCAAATTAGGCCTCACCAATGTCTTGTACAACTTCAACATAACATCCCATCTCCTGGACTCAAGACTTTGATTTATGAAGGCCAATTGTGCTAAAAGCTTTCTTTATGACCCTATCAATCTGTGACACCACATTCAATGAATTATGGACCTGTATACCTAGATCCCTTTATCCTACCACGCTCCTTGGTGCCCTACCGTTCACTGTGTAAGATCAGTTTGAACATTTTTAGTGCAGAATTATTATTAATGGTTTGTTGTAAAGCCCCTTGCTGTCTGTCAAGTGACTGAGGATGAACGCACCTTCATTAACAGTTCCATAACCTAGCTGATATCCATGTGACAGAAAATTCTGGAAATACTCAGCAGTTCAGGCTATATCTGTGGGAGGACTCTACAACTCAAGATCACTAACAGTGATGATGAGTAGAGGGATCTTTGGGTCTAAGTTCATAGCTCCCCAAAAGTAGCCACACAAGTGATAGGGTGATTAAGAAGACATATGGCATTATGTTGAGACATTGAGTTCAAAAGTCAGGAAGTTAGGTTGCAGCTTTATAAAATTCTAGTTAGGCCACATCTGGAGTATTGCATATAGCTCTGGTCATCCTTTATAGGAGGAATGCTGAGGCATTGGAGAGGGTGCTGAAGAGTTTACCAGGTGCTGCTCGTGAGAGGTTGGACGATCCTGGGTTTTTTCCCTCAGGAATGTTGGAGGATGAGGAGAAATCTGATAGAGATTTATAAGATTGTTAGAGGCATAGATAGAGTAAACAGACAGCATCATTTTCCAAGGGTTGAAATGTCTAGTATCAGATGTCATGTATTTTAGGTGAGAGGGGGTAATTTTAAAGCAGTGAGAGGCAAGACTTTTTTATACAGTGGTGGTAGAGCCAGATATATAAGGGACTTTTAAGAGATATTTAGATAGGCACATGAATATGAGGAAGATGACATTGTGTACATTTAGTGATTAGTTTAGTTGGTCATTTGATTAATTTAATTAGTTCAGCATAACATTGTGGGCTGAAGGGCCTTTTCCTGTGCTGTACTGTCTGTTTTAACTCATTCTCAGTATTATTTATTACTTGTTATTTGTTTGTTTTGTTTACACAGTTTATCTTTTGCACATTGGTTGTTTGTCCATCTATGTGTAGTTGTTGCAACTGATTTCTTTGTGTCTACTGTGAATGCCCGCAAGAACGTGAATCTCAGGGAGGTAAATGGCGACATATGTGTACTTTGATAATAAATGTGAACTTTGAGAAAAGAAACAGAATTAACGTTTCAAGTGGAAGACTCTTTATCAGGGTTGGGAAGGTGTGGCTCATTCTACATGGAGGCTGAATGTCTCTGCAAGGGTCAAATCCATGGTGTCCATGTAAACAGGATTATCTGGTCAATGAGTGAGTGAGAGGAGATAGAAGAATGCAAGAGTGAGAAATGCAGAGCAAGAAGACATGGCCAGCAGGTCAGGCTGGGCATGTCCTCCACATCCAGAAAAAAGGGGAGCGATAGAGCTGAGCCAATATTGCGGATGGCAAAGGGAAAAATCAATTTACCTGAAGTTGTAGAATTCGGTATTGAGTCCAGAAAGCTGCAATAAACTCAGATAGAAGATGAGGTGCTGTTCCTCAGCTTTGCCTTGTTCCTCATTGTAACTGTACAGGATGACACAGACTGGTGGGTTTGAGAAACGAGACACCAGGCAGTAAGATGCTCAGGGTTACCCTTGTGGGCTGAGTGCAAGTACTCTGCAAAAGTGATCACTCAATCAATGTTTGGTTTCTGCAACACAGAGGAGTCCATGTTGTGAATACTGTATGGAATACATGAGATTGGAAGTGTAAGTGAATCACTGCTTCAATTGGAAAGAATGTTTGTGTCCTGGATAGAGGAAAATAAAATACAAGAGGCTTGCAGTTGCAAAGCAAAGTGCCCTATGAATAGAAGTGGAGACCAGGCAGTTGCAAATGGAATAGCCCTTAGAGGGGAAGATGTGCCTGACAGTGGAATTACATTGAAGCCTTGCGGAATGATTTGTCGAATGTGGAGGCTCGTGGGTGGCTGGTGAAGGTCAGAGGGACTCTGTCCTTCTGCTGCCCTGGGGAAGAGAGAGTGAGAGTAGAGGCCCAGGAAAAGGATGTGATGTGGTCAAAGGCTTTGTTAATGGTGATAGAGGAGAAGTGATGATTCTGGAAGAAGAAAGACGTTTCAGTAGTGCATCTACGGAAAGTCTCATCATTAGAGTAAAGATGACAGATGGAGAAACTAGGAGAAAGGACTATTTCAGGAGGCAAGGTGAGATGAAAAGAGTAGGTAACTGTGGGAGGCCTGCAATAGATGATGTTACCTGGTTTATCTTCTGTGATGGAGAGATCCAGAAAGGGAAGGGAAGAGCTATGAATTCTCCATGGGGAGGTGAGAGCAGGGTGGAAATTGGAAAGTATTGAAATAGTCGAGTTCAGTAGGGCTACTGAAAGCAGCACTGGTTGCACTAAGGCAGCTGATCCTGTTGATTTTGTTTTGTTACTTGTGAGAATTTGTTCAGTGTACTAGCAGAAGAATTGATGGAATGGATGTGGGTACTATTAAAAGAAAGACAAACACAGGACACATACAAAAAGACTGGTATAGTTGGAATCCATGCATTCCCATAGCTACACCTTTGATCTGAAGCAAATGAATGGAGTTGAAGGGGAAGTTGGGTAATGTGAGATCAGATTCTATCAGACGAATGAGTGTTGGTGGAGGGGCAACTGGTTGAGCAGTTGGAAGAAGCAGAAGG
The DNA here is from genome assembly GCF_963921235.1 of Mobula hypostoma. Classification (NCBI taxonomy): domain Eukaryota; kingdom Metazoa; phylum Chordata; class Chondrichthyes; order Myliobatiformes; family Myliobatidae; genus Mobula; species Mobula hypostoma. The sequence continues at coordinate 61,244,987 of NC_086103.1, read as the reverse complement.
ATCTTGGTCCATAATAATGTAGCATGAAGCTGTAAAGAGATTGTACATCCATGGTAAAGATGAGCCTGTTGGGACAAAGACATTAGAAGTGGTCAATGCAGAGCACCTCGGAGGCGAAATGTGTGGGAAGGCAAGGACCTTTAGAGTTTGCAGTACTGAGTGTGGAAAAGAATAACATAGAAATCATAGGCACAACAGATTCTTCAGATGCTGGAAATCTTGAGCAACACTCAAAGTGCTGGAGGAACTTAACAAGTCAGGCAACAACTGTGGAAGGAAATGAACAGCTGACGTTTCAGGCTGAGGCCGTTCACCAAGACTGAAAAGGAAGGGGGAAGAAACCAGAATATGGTTGTGGGGGGGAGGGGGAGGAGAGGAAGGAGTACTATGTCGAAACTTTGTTGTGTCCTTCATTGACTCCATCGTGTCTCTTCTGATCCAGTCCCTCCCTGTCCACTTCCACCAGCGCACTTACTAGATGTCCCAATCAACCTAATCCTCCATTCTGTACACTACCTGTGCATTGTGCTTAGGGACTGTGATGTCCTTTTTAAACAGCTGTTACCCTCCCAAGCCTACCCCCATGACCTTAAGCTTGGACACAAGCAAGAGACACAGGCTTGTGGGATCATCACCACCCACAGGTTTATCTCCTGCTTTGAATATATTGGATATTAAATTCTTTCAATGTTGATGGATCTTCCTTTATAGCAAGGTGGGGTGTATTTTTATTAACAGTGCTGCCACAGTTTAAGGTGTGGCCAACTGCCACCGATCGCGGGCAAATGAGCATGGGCAAAAATAAAAAGTATTCTGGAAAACTAATTAACAAAAAAAAGTTGGCAGTGTTCATTCATCAAAATCACATTTTTTTTACTCTCTAGATTTGTTACTTCGTTTAGCTGCACTTCAGGAAATTAATTATTTCTGAAGTGCTTTGGATCGTTTTGAAAATGTCAGTTGTACAGTGCCTTGTAAAAGTAATCAGTCCCAACCCTTTATTCACATAAATGAGTATTACAAACAGGGATTTTGACCAGTTTAACTAAGGATTTTTATTTGTGAATCACATGCTCCTTTTTTCACAGTAGAGACCAAAAACAGGGAAAATTGTAAAACATGAGAAACTAAAACTTCAAACACGGAAATGTCAGCAGTTCAAAAGTATTCATCCCCCTTTGCTCAGTACTTGGCTGAACCACCTCTTGCAGCTATAACAGCCAATAGTCTTTTTGCACAAGTCTGTTAGCTTTGTATAGCATGATGGAGTGAGATTTGCCCATTCCTCCTTGCAAAATTGCTCAAGCTGTGCCAGGTTAGTTGGGGAGTGGTGGTGGATAGCAATCTTGAGGTCTTACCAGAGATGTTCGATTGGGTTAAGGTCAAGACTCTGACTGGGCCACTCAAGGACATCAGTTTTCTTCATTTGAAGCCACTCCATGCTCTGACAGTGTGCTTTGGATCATTGTCCTGTTGAAAGACAAATTTCCTCTCCCATTTGAGCTTTCTGGCAGAGGCTATCGGGCTTTTATCCAGGATTTCTCTGTATTTGGCCGCATTCATGCTCCCATTAATCCTGACCAGATTCCCAGTCCCTGCTGCTGAAAATCATCCCTATAGCATGATGCTACATCCACCATACTTTACAGTAGGGATGGTGATACCTGGCTGATGAGCAGAATTAGATTTGCATATTAGATTCTCATCCAACCACAAGACCCTTTTCCACATATTTACAGTATCTTCTAGGTGATGCTTTACAAGGTCTTTATGGGCAAGGATATGCTTTTTTCAGCGAGGGTTTTTTCCTTCCTACTCTTCCATAAATGCCCTTTTTGTGCAAGAACTTAGACTGTGGAGCCATGAGCTAGTTGCAGCAACTTCTGCCGCTCACTCAGAGTGACCGTTGGTGTCATAGTAGTCTCTCTTACAAGTGTCATTCTTTTCCGGTGACTAAGTTTAGAGGGGCAGCCTGACCTAGGCAGTATGGCTGTGGTTTCATTTTTTTTTCTACTTTTAACTATGGATTGCTCTGAGGTATGTTCAGTGTCTTTGAAGTGGTCATGTGCCCTTTCCCAGATTTGTGTTTCTCTATTATGTTCTTTGTCTTCAGTTTGGTTTGGTCTGTTGAAAATCTACCACACTGTTGAACCTTACAGAGAGAAGGGGTATTTATTCTTGTGAATTGATTGAAAACAGGTGGTCACAAATTGCGTGAATTGGTAAGTTAATATACAGTATTGCACCTGGGAAAGTTAGCGTAGTAATTACAAAGGAGATAAATGCTTTTTCAACCTCAAATCTTGGCTTTTAATTTTTAGTAAATTGACAGGTTTTGGAATTTTTCTTTTGATTTGACATGATGCACAATGTTTTGTAGATTAGCTCAAAAATCCTACTTCAATATATTTTAAATTTAGAAAATGAGACAATAAAATGTGAAAATAGTTGTGGGGGCTGAATACTTTTTCAAGGCCCTGTGTGTAGTAAGGCCTGCAACTGACACTGGGAAATAGTGGACCTGTTGTCAACTGCATTCTTTTTGCATGAAATTTCTTGTTGTTAAAGTTTCATCTAACATTATGAGTTGTGACTAAAATTCTGACCCTTTTTTTTTGCACTGGTTGCATTTAAAATAGCTACTCTGTTGATCTGTTATACTGCTTGTTAGAATTGAGTCTGAAGAATTCCACTCAATCTTGCACACTTTGGATGTGATTGTCTGGAATGCAAACTCAGTGGTAGGATGTGTCATGCCTCAAGCAAAAGAGCTGAGTAAATGTGATAAAGCCGTGGAAAAGAGACTTCGATTATGAAATTATGTCATGTAATGCTGGAGTATGAACACTCATTTTATGACTATCTTCCATGCCATTTTTGGGGCTTTTTAAATTAAGTTCTACTCAAAAAAAAAAACAACAAAAAAAACAAAAACAACTTCATGTAGCCAAAGAATTCAAAATCTGATGTGATGGATCCTTGATATAATTGCAGTTTCTTTTATTTAATGTTGGGAGAATGGGCTGCTGTTGTGTGAAATGGCTTTAATTTTGAAGCCAATTGTGTGTATTCAGCGTGGAGATGCATCTATATCAAAGGAGGTGTAAGATGCTCCTTCCCTCCGCTACCACTAGCCTGCAGGTTGCCCTTGTCCAAAGTGTATCTGCTTAGCCCCCTTGATCAGGGTCAAGTGAAGCCATGGGACCAGCTAGTAGATGGTCATATGAGCAGCTGGTGCACATCACAAGTCCTGGTTATGCGACCACTGACACCAGGCAGATCATCTCTGAAGAGTATTGATAATGGCTCGGTCACCCGTCTTGTAAAGACATTGCCCAGAGGAAGGCAATGGCAAACCACTTAGAAAAAAAATTGCCAAGAATCATCATGGTTAATACCATGATCGCCCACATCCTATGACACAGCGCATAATGATGAGCAGAGCTACTAGGACTTGATGTTTCAATCCCTATGATAAGTCGGCACTCTCAATGTTGGCAGTGGGCTTGGAGTGGTGACAAGGAGGGAGGGTAGGTACGTCATCGGGGTCATCAGGTGGGCACCCTCCTCCTTTGATGTTTCGTTGATAAGCCCACGACGTCTCCAGTGGGCTCAGCAGTGCTACCTGGCGTCCCAGATACATCCCCCTCTGTTCCATACCCTCCTGTCTTCATCTTGCAGCCAAGTTGTCTTTCCTTTTAATCTAAATCCAATTGCTGCTTTCTTCTGCATTTGACAAGGACTTGATTGCTTGTTGGAGGGAGTGACCCCTCACCCCCATCTTCTTCAATAGACTGGTTGTAGATGTAGCAAGGAATCTCCTGCATCCACTTCTATAGGGAGAATCTTAGTCTTCCAGCCATTCTGGGCAGCTTCAGTTGCCAGTTAGTACTTGGTCTTTTTCTTCTCATAAGCTTCTTCGACACCATCTTCCTTGGCTGTTGTGGACCACAGGACCATGTCTGGCCAGAGTGTTGTAGCTGCAATGTCTGGGGGAAACACAAGTTTTTTTTTCCAAGTCCACGTCCATTTTCCAATCCTGAACAACCTGCAGAATGCTTACATCTTTTGATGTTATATGGTGCTCTGGAGGTTGGCCTGCTGGTAGAAATCGTGTGCTGTGGACATTTCCTGCCGATGTTTGTGGGAGAGCATTTGTGGTGATTCGCCTCTGTTCCAAGATTGATGCTAGCTGTCTGAGAACTTGGTTATGCTGCCAAGTGTGCCGCCCCTGGGTGAGGCTCGTGGTGCATCCTGTTAAAATGTGCCTTAGTGATGTAGGTGCTTGACAAAGAAAGGAAGCGGGGTCTCCTGCCCACCACTGGTTCAGGTTCTGGAGTGTGGGTAGGAGGTCATAAGTGGCTCTGATGACAAAACTTAGCCTAGATACCTCCATCTCCCAGATGTCACGCCAGCTAAGTTTCCTTTTTTTCCAGGCTCTTATATTTGTGATGTTTTAAAGTATCATCTAGCATTAAAAGCTGTGACTAAAATTCTGGATTTTTACAATAAAATGAATTTTGTTGCTGTAAACTGTTCATTTTTATTAACCAGTGAGGTAGACAGTATGTAATTGATCCTGCAACAAAAACGTTTACTGTGATTTACAAATTGTGGTTGTCCATTTTAATGATGTTTCAAACCATTACAGATCCTGCCCAATTTATTGTGTACATCACATACATACGTACAAGTGTTTGGCAGCTGCTTTGAGTCTGCAGGCATCTTCTGCCATGTGGGAGCCTGTTTGCTTTTTTTGGTGGCATTTCCAAGTTACAAAATGTTCTGGTTACAAGTTTACAGAGAGATGTGACCTGCTGAGGACTTGTATTAGGACTTAAATCATTCTGAGAGAAAAGTTACATGAAAGTTACAAACCGTGTAGTGGTTTGCTCAATGAGGAATAAGTTGACTAAGGGAGATTAAAGTCCTGGAAGGAATATGTGTATTTTCTGATTCAAGTGCAGTTTTTTAGTGCTTTTTATTTATTGGAAATGTCTCTAATTGATGTAACTGCTTTCTCTGTGTGCATATGCAGTCTATTGGTATGTTGTCTGTTGAGCCAAGCTATAAATTGCTTTCATGAAATGTTTTTTTGGGATATAATTTTGTGTTGATTTGTGTTTTTTACTTTATCAGTATATAGGGGTGCAGTGACCACCATAAAGGAAAGTAAGTGAGCTAAAAATAGATAAACTATAGTTTTAAAAAACATCAAAAATTTTTCCTGGAAAATCATAAAGGTCCCCAGAATTGGCCATCAGCAAAACCTTGGTGATGCAGATCCTTGAGCTCTCATGTTAATGCTCCATTCCTGGGATAGTCCATAAAATCTGAGTTTCTAGGATGTTGGACAATTGTGTCCAGGAATAAACTTTGAATAATTAATGTATTCTCCTTTCTTTGGATCACCATAAGTTTGTTAGTTATTCATAATGTTCAATGAAGTGAACTGGTTTTAGTTTCCTTTTCCTTTAAAGCATGTGATTGCCTTGAGGGCAATACTTCACAATGCTTTATCTTATTTTGAATAGCATGCCTTTTGACTGGGGATGCTTTGGATGTTGATGCATGCAGTTTTCAGCAAATTATGGGTGATCTCAAGAAGAAAAGATTTTCTTTTGATCTCCTCACTCAACCTATAAAGATTACAACCAGCAGTATCTCTGGATTACATTGGGAGAAATTGGCCAACCCTGCATAATACACTAATTTGATAAGGTCCCACATCGGAGGTTAGTGTGCAAAATTAGAGCAAATGGTATTGGGGGTAGGGTACTGACAATGGATAGAAAATTGGTTGGCAGACAGGAAACAAAGAGTAGGGATTAATGGGTCCTTTTCAGAATGGCAGGCAGTGACTGGTGGGGTACCGCAAGGCTCGGTGCTGGGACCGCAGCTATTTACAATATACATTAATGATTTAGATGAAGGGATTAAAAGTAACATTAGCAAATTTGCAGATGACACAAAGTTTGGTGGCAGTGTGAAATGTGAGGAGGATGTGATGAGAATGCAGGGTGTCTTGGACAGGTTGGGTGAGTGGGTAGAAGCATGGCAGATGCAGTTTACTGTGGATAAATGTGAGGTTATCCACTTTGGTGGCAAGAACAGGAAAACAGATTACTATCTGAATGGTGTCAAGTTAGAAAAAGGGGAAGTACAACGAGATCTGGGTGTCCTTGTTCATCAGTCACTGAAAGTAAGCATATAGGTACAGCAGGCAGTGAAGAAAGCTAATGGCATGTTGGCCTTCATAATAAGGGGATTTGAGTATAGGAGCAAAGAGGTCCTTCTGCAGTTGTACAGGGCCCTGGAGTATTGTGTACAGTTTTGGTCTCCAAATTTGAGAAAGGACATTTTAGCTATTGAGGGAGTGCAGCGTAGGTTCACGAGGTTAATTCCCGGGATGGCGGGACTGTCATATGTTGAAAGATTGGAGCGACTGGGGTTGTATACACTGGAATTTAGAAGGATGAGAGGGGATCTGATTGAAACATATAAGATTATTAAGGGATTGGACACGCTAGAGGCAGGAAACATGTTCCCAATGTTGGGGGAGTCCAGAACCAGAGGCCACAGTTTAAGAATAAGGGGTAGACAATTTAGAATGGAGTTGAGGAAAAACTTTTTCACACAGCGGGTTGTGGTTCCTGTGGAATGCTCTGCCTCAGAAGGCAGTGAAGGCCAATTCTCTGGATTCTTTCAAGAAAGTTAGAGCTCTTAAAGATAGCAGAGTGAAGGGATATGGAGAGAAGACAGGAAAAGGGTACTGATTGTGGATGATCAGCCATGATTACAGTGAATGGTGGTGCTGGCTCGAAGGGCTGAATGGCCTACTCCTGCATCTATTGTCTAATTCATTCTGTGGTCAAACTGGATTTGATAGGTCAAACTAGCATGTGGTACATTAATTTCAGGAGTTATAGATGGAGACACAAATTGCTAATTAAAATGGGCAACTTGGTCAACTTAATAGCCATGTCCAGAAATGCCAAGAAGCAGTTAGCAAAGTTAATTATATTTTGGGCATCATTGCAATAACAGTGAAGAAATTAGAGGGCAAATTGTAAAATGGCCTAAGACCACATGAAAGTCATATATATCCAAATCTGAATGGTAGTGGTAGTGTAATTGTTAGAGTTGACAACATTATTATGAACATTAAAAGTTAATATTTAAGACTCCATATTTCATCAGAACTTGGAAAAACTGAGATAAAACTAATTTTAAGGAAAAAGGCAGAGCAGAGAGCTTGAAGTCTAGTTGAAAATCCTTCGTCTTCTGAAATTAACCAGTGCTCATAACGGATGGTTAAGCATTCTAACCAACATACTAATTCATTATACAGTCTTATTCATAAATAGTCTGATACGCCAAAATCATTATGCCTCATCAGTTCAATGTAGTGTTAGTTATTTGTAGCCCTTTACACTTGAATTACTGTTGAAGTTTGGAATGTAGTGACTGTACTTCCTCCAAGTTTAATGTTTGTGATTTTAACAACTAGAACATGACATTTATCCAGAGTACCTCTTTTTAAGACCACAACTTTGACAGTAAATTTATTTTTGGAGACTGCACCATTAAAAAGGGTTGCTGAAGTAGCAGCAAGGTACAGTGCACATTTAAGTTCTGCCAGAATTGAGGAAAGAGTTTGAAAGTTGGACATCTTCATAGTGTAACAAAAGACTGATGTATTTGATCCTAGAACTGAAATATTGGGGTTAAGTAATTGTTTCCAGTGATAAAAGGTTAGAGACTTAAGGTGTATCACTTGGATAAATTGCTAGTATATAAGTATAAACCTTTTGTGTACTTGAATGCTGTATTTGATGAAGTGATTGTCAGCATTTAGGAATTGTTTATTTATGTGACTGTAAGGTGTAAGAGCAGATTAGTCCATTCATGGCTGATCCTGGATCCCACTTAACCCCAGATGTCCTAACCAATCAGGAAACTATCAACTTCCACCTTAAATAGACAGCCTCCACCGCAGTCTGTGGCAGAGCATTCCACAGATTCACCAGTCTCTGGCTAAAAAAAATTCCTCCTTACCACTGTTCTGAAAGGTTGCCCCTCAATTTTGAGGCTGTGCCCGCTAGTTCTGAATACCCCCAGCAGAGGAAACATTCTCTCCACATCCTCCTTATCGAGTCCTTTCAACATTTGGTAGGTTTCAATGAGATCTCCTTGCATTCTTCTAAATTCCAGTGAGTACAGGCCCAAGGCTGCCAAACGTTCCTCATATGTTAATCTGTTCATTCACGGAATCATCCCCATGAACCTCCCCTGGACTCTCTCCAATGACAACACATCCTTTCTGAGATATCAGAGCCAAAACTGTTGACATTGCTCCAAGTGTGGCCTCACTAGTGTCTTGTAAAGGCTCTTCTTGTTTTTATATTCTATTCTCCATGCAAATATGCCAACATTGCATTTCCCTCCTTTATCACAGACTCAACCTGTAAATTAACCTTCTGGGATATATAGGATGTTACTTATCTCCTGTATTTCTTGTTCTAATGTTAATGACTTTATTGGTGATGCCTCCTGCCCTTCCCCTGAGCTAGAAATTTTTATTACCCTTCTTACCAATTATTACTGTTGCCCAATAGTATTTTCCCTTGGAATTCCTGCCTCGATTTCTGTGGATAGGATAGCAATCAGAATTGAAAGCAACTTCACACAGTTAGTGATCTTGCTATATTTTCCAGCAACATGTCTCCTGTAAAGATTCCCCATTCTATTCCAGTTGGTACATGTCTTTGTATTCCCCAGGCTGTCCTACATCCTGAGTAACAGAATTCTCATCTGTGCCAGTTCCTTTTCTTACATAATTTTCACCATCTTTTGTATCATCAGAGCCATCATTCTCCCCTATTTTAGCATTATGAAGACACTGTTCCATCTTAACTAGCACACCCCTCCTTTCTATGTTTAGATTTAACTGCATTCATGTTCAACTACAGGAGATGTTGACTGTTGTACAAATTACTGTTCAGTGTATTACACTCTATACTCATCGTAGTCTTTCTTCACTGGAAAAGCTAAAGTGGATTGCAGGAGGTTTTCAGTTCCAGTCATCTGCCATTTTATTTCTTCAACTCTGGACTTAGTCTTCGGCTTCCTACACTGTTGAATGCAGTCCAACCTCACACTTCTTGACTAGGTACATTATAGCTTTCTAGATTCCACATTAAGTTCAATGCTTGCAGATATTCTATTCTAGCACTCACAACATGGACTTCCAGCATTTATAATTATTTTACATTTTTCCCCTCTTTGCTGTTAATTTCACATACTTTAATTTAATTGTCCTCTATTTACTCCAACACTGAACTTGCCTATTGCTGTTTGTCATCTGTTTTTTCCACCCTCTTATACTGTGCTCCATTAGTTCCTTTTTTTTTGAACCTTTCCTGTCCTCAACCTTGTGCCCCATTCCTCTCCTTAATTTGTTTTGTTTCAGCTTTTCTCAGTTCTGATGAATTGTGGAGTCTGAAGTGTTAATTTTCCCCCACGTGTTCTGCCTGTTGAGTATTGGTAGTATTTTATTTTACAAATTTTTCAATTCCTTTTTGTGGATTCAGTAGTAACCAAATGTCTTTCAATGAGGCAAGTTAACTGAAACAAATTGCAAAGGCATTTTTTTGTTTCTGTTTAAGTTTTGTATGAAACATAGCTCTCAGCTGAATGGCGAATCCCAATAATTTATGACCTATATCTTCCACATCACTTGATGCTGCCGGAAAATTCAAATTGAAGTGACATTGCAAGGTATTCACACTGTACTGAATCAAATCCTGACGACACTTTAAAACCTGTAATTGATTCTTCAGTTTATCATATGATGTATTATTGGTGCTTGCAATTTTTGTTTATTAGAATTTTAACTCAAATATCTTGAGATAATTGTCATATTGGGTGCAACTTGAAGAGCAGAAGCTTTCATAAAATGTGTCCTTACCTTTTGCTTTAATGTAACTGTAAAAGGTTAGAGACTTAAGATGTATCACTTTGGATAATTTGACAGTATACAAGTATAAACCTTTTGTTGTGTACTTGAAGGCTGTATTTGATGAAGTGATTGTCAGCATTTAGGAATTGGTTATTTCTGCAAGATATAAAATCCTGTTTTTTGCCCATCAGATTTGCAACATGGATAACTCTGGTGGATATTGCAGACTGGGGCCATAGAAACAGACTATTTGGTCCACTGAATACACACCAACCACTACATACCTCTTTGCACTCTTCCTCTGCTGATCACTAATTACATTTTTATTTTCCCCACTTTCTGGATTCTACCACTCCTCAAAATAACTAGGGGCAATTGACGGTGGCCAATTAACTTGCCAGCCCTTGTTTGTTATGGAAGTGAGGGGAAACAAACTGAAACCCACACAGCACCCAAGGTTAGCACCAAACCCCAATTACTGGAAATGCCAGGCAGCAGCTGTGCCATGGTGTGAGCACTATCTGTTTCTGTTTCACAGAGGTGCATGGGTGATCAGGGTCACGAGACAAAACACAACTTAAATTATTGCTTCAAACAAAATGACTATCAATATGATTGCTTCCTATCAGTGTTTTAAATGAAATGTGCAAAAATCTAAATTATAGATACTTAATTCTGAATGGCAAGGTGTCTGATTTGGAAATTGTGGTAAGGTCTATGAAGGCAAAATGAGTTTGATTTAAATAGCATGTTTGAATATTACTCCTGCTTTGAATTAATAGTAGGCCAATGGAAGAGGCTGAACCTACTCAGTCCCTTCTGCTAACTGAGGCTTTACTTGATATTTGGAAGCGCTTTGAAGTTGAGTGTTTAAAAATATTGTGATTTCACATTTCAAACTAATATAAACTACAATTATTAGTCTTCCACTGAAGTGTCGTCCTGCTTTGAAATTAATTATGTTCCCATATTAAATACTGGAGCAGTATGTACAGTGACAGGCCTGGAACCACCAGTTAAATGTGGCTGCATCTGAACTACGATGATCAGTCCCACCCCAACATGCTCCACTGGTGTTTGGTCTTCGTACCTGGGTCCCCGAGATTCCACATTCAGTTGGCTCCCCTCACATCAGGTGGTCTTCAAGGACCTGTGTCGTCAGCAGGAAGTTGCCCAGTTGGACAATTTTGGATTATCAGCTGCTACCCCTGCAGTACTGCTCCATTTTCTCACATGTTTATCTGATAATGCAAATCCTGCAGATTATTGTCAAGCCTACTGGCAGGGCAGTTTGAGTGACATCCGAGGTGTAAGGCCTTGGTTCTCAGTACAGCTCAAGGCAAAAGCTAATACAAGTTGCATTGTAGCACTGCATTTTTTGACGAAGGGTCTCGGCCTGAAACGTCGACTGCACCTCTTCCTAGAGATGCTGCCTGGCCTGCTGCGTTCACCAGCAACTTTTATGTGTGTTGCTTGAATTTCCAGCATCTGCAGGATTCCTGTTGTCTGCATTTTTCTGCAGTTTTTGTTCTAGATCTGCAAACCTTGGTAGATTTTCAAGTTGTGAGTCACTAATTGGTATTTGTTTCCTGGTATGGTCACTTGAAGAAATTTTTAAACTGCCTTGTGTAATGTGTAATTTTTAAGCAGAACTGTGTCTGTGATATACTTAGAAAATAGAGCAATCAGCATAAGAGTTGAACAAGTTGTGCCTTATAGTTGGATATCAGAGATGCAAGGTTTACGAATCTCTCAAGCATCACACTAGTCCCTATATCATTTGATGAAGGTGATATGCTCTGTTCTTTCACAATAGCCATATTTTGACAAAAAGGAAACTTAACAGAGTAAATGTGTTCTTAATCTCTTTGCAAACTCTAGCCCCACTTTCAAGGTTCCTTCCCTCTTATTCCTTCAATGCATTATTTCCAAAGTCTTGATCATTCCAGCAACTGTCTTGAATCTATCCAGTAGGATTTTCATGTTAGGCGGCTTCAACAAAAGTCACATGATATGCTGTGCAATATACCTTTTCTCCTCATTCTCCTGGTCTCATTGCATCATCAATGGTATCAGTCATATGATCATCCACTTTTCTCATGGCTTACTGAGATTGATTGGGTTTAGTCCATAAACTTCAGGCGCTAGACCACCACTGCAGCTCTGCAATAGTGGGTAAAAGGCACAACTTTGCACTGTCACTGGTACTGAGAGTATTGGCAAAATTCTCCGCACCCAACTGTTAGACTGAGGTTATTTATTGGACAAAAAATGTGCAGCCTTGGGCACAAACATTTGGATCCCACCATGGAATTCAGATTTGATTAGTTAAGACATCTGGAATGAAATGGTGTTAGTAATGATAGTCTTGAGATCTAATGGACATTATCCTCCAAAGGTAGTTTTATAAAAGCACCCAACAGGTCATTGAGTTCAACTGAAGGAAAATTAACATAGTCTGCAAAATCTGTCTGGGTTGGTGACTAATTTGGTAATGATATCACATTTACCAGTCAAATACCAGCGTGACATAATCACTTCTTTTTTTTTGTCTGCATCTCAGACTTTTCGATTATAAGCACCAAAGGTTCATCTAGTCAGGACCACCCAAAATGTCTGCATCATGTCACTTTAAGGGGGTGGATCACTGGTTCTAGATCTCATGGCATTTTCTAGCAAGATATCCAACATGAACAAAGATTGTTCAAAGTGTTAAAATTCAATTGTTTTTTTAAGGATGTAATCAAAATAACGGTTAACTAATGATCAAGTAATTTTAAAATCCAATTTGTTTTAATAGTTTGCCAGCCCTGGTGGATTGTCATGAGAATTAATTTGATTCACTAAAATCCTTTTCGAGAAGGGCTTCTTACTTGCCTTTTCTAGCTGATATTGAGACTGCAGACCCACAACAATATGATTGACTTCTAACTGCCCTCTGAAATCAACTGGCAAATGGTCGTGAGTCTTCCCTTGTTGGCTGTTGGCATTTATTGCTGGATGTACTGTGTGTCTATTTATAGAAGGTTGTCTATTACTTAGAAATGGCATTTTGTGTTTAATGTTTTAAGAGCTTGTTGCACTTATGGGAGGAAGCTGAGCCATCTGAAGTACTTTTGAGTCTCTTCAGCCAGTATTGTTCTGTGGAGGGCTGGCAAGAGATGAACATGACTGAGCAAGTTGAATACAGTAAGTTACTATGCCAGTAAGCCAGTGGTATGCATTTGCTCAAGCTTAATTTTGATTATTAGGAAGTGGTTCAGCACAATCGTAGAGATTTGGTCTTAGGCGTTTGTTGTTAAGTATGTGGCAATTAAGAGAAGGAAATTCCTGTTTTGTAATGTGCACATTGTGAAAGACATTTAACTTGCATTTATGTCTAGCATGCACTTTCCTGTATTTCTGGACAAAATATTGTGATGGTACACTCAATTGACACTTTATTAGGTACAGGAGTGTACATAAAGTGGCCACAGAAGTAGAACCCGGTGTGGTTGTCTGCTGCAGCCCATTCATTTCAAAGTTTGATGTGTTGTGTGTTCACAGATGTTCTTCTGCACACCACTGTTGTAATGCCTAATTATTTGAGTTACTGTCACCTTCTCAGTCTGCCCATTCTCCTCTGACCTCTCTCATTAACAAGGTGCTTTTGCTCACAGGATTGCCGCTCAATGGATTTTTTTTGTTTTTTCACACAAATTCTAGAGACTGTTCTGTGTGAAAATCTCAGGATCAGTAGTCCCTAAAGTACACAAAATACCCTCATCTGGCACCAACAATCATTCTAAGGACAAAGTAACTTGGATCACATTTCTTCCCCATTCTGAAGATTGATCTGAACCGCAACTGAACCTCTTGACCATAACTGTATGTTTTTATGCATTGAGTTGCTGCTACATGATTGGCTAATTAGATATGTGCATGATTTTTATTTTTGTTTTATTTAGAGATACAGTAAGGAACAGGCATTTCCGGCCAATGAACAGCACCACCCAGCAACTTTCCTATTTAATACTAGACTAATCACAGGACAATTTGCAATGACCAATTAGCCTACTGACTGGCACACCTTTAGACTGGGAGGAAACTGGAGCACCCAGAGGAAACTCAGCGTGGTTCATCAGGAGATGTACAATCTCCTTAGAGATGGCGCTAGAATCAAGCTCCTAATTCTGGAACACCAGCTCTGTAATAATGTTGTGCTAACTGGTGCTCTACTGCGGTGCATTAGTAAGCATCTGTAAGGATGTACTTAATAAAGTGGCCACTGAGTGTTTCTCTGGTTTTGCTCAATGATGGGCCTGATTAAGGACAGGTATACATAGAAGTGGTTAGTGATATATTTCACTGGATTGATTCCTAGGTGAAGGGGTATTCTTAAGTGGTAAGATTGAACTGATTGTACCTATGCTCTCTGGAGTTAAAAGAATGAGAGGTGGGTGTTCTTACTGAAGCATAAGGTTAATGGGGTTTCATGTGGTAGACGAAAGGATACCTAGGACAAAAGGTAGTTGCAGAACAAGACATTGTCCATGCAATCCATTTGGGGCCAAACAAGAAATTTCTTCACTCAGAAGCTAGTAAATCTTTGGAATTCTGTGTCTTGAACATAGAGGGTGTTTCATTGAGTATATTTCAAGGCTGAGGTGGCTCGGCTTTTGGGCTGTAGCGAGGTCAAGATGAGCCATGATCTTTGATGTTGCAGAGGAGCCGCATGTCCTATTCTTATTTTCCTTGGGATATGTTCCCAAGCAACAGATATTTTGGTTCACTTTGTAAATTACCACAAATAATAAACTTTGCACTTTTGTCTGAAACTGGATTACAACTCGTTCCAATTTATCTTGCACTTTATAAAAGCCTTGTGCAAAATTTTACATTTGAGGATTACTTATCTTTGAATAATTTCCTTGCCACCTTGATGTTTTAGTTGTTTGTTGATTGGTGTAACTGTAGAAATTTATTCCAGGCTATTTTGTTCAAGTTTAAACAAACAAAGTTGTGTGACTATTTTGTGTGTCACAAATGCTATTCACACTGCCTACAGTAATGACCCTGTTGGGGAAGAGTGAAGGCAAACAAGGTAGATACAGAGGAAATACTTTTACCAGATTGTATTTATTGTTGAACACTAGAATTCTTAACAAGGTGTATATTATGATTGCACTGCTCCTGGGAAATGCTGTCGCATTCTGTCCTGCAGAGCTGATGTATGGTTAGAATGACAATAAAGTTTTTTTGAATCTTTGAATTTACTCTCCTCCCCCCTGCCAAAGTGATCTTATCTGCTTGTATTGCCTTGTGCTAACTAACAAGGATACCTGGATGTTGGGTGAGGTGGCCTAATGAATATTCATAGGCAATCATAAGCAAGATTTTTCTTTCCATCAACTGAGGTGTCCAGAGAAAAGAATCCTGTGGTAATTATAGATATTAACCTCTTCACTATTCATTCAGGTTACCTTGAAACACAATGTATGCATAGGGATAGTCACTTCAACCTTCTGTGTCTGTACCAACGATGATGCCAATCCAATTAACCCTATCTGCCCAAAATTGGTCTGTCTTCCTGTGTTCATTGCCTGCCCGTTTTAGTTCTAAATGCTACTTAAATATTGCAGCCTTGTCTTCTTCCACCACCTCCCATGGTAGCACATTCCAGGTACCTACAACTCTGTGCAATTTAAAAACTTTCCTTGCATATCTCCTTTAAACCTTTTTGCTCTTTCAGCTTAAACCTGTACTCTTTACTATTGAGCTAAATACCATTTTACTGATTTATTCCTCTGATTGATAATCTGGAATATGCCTCATCTGGTGACTAATGGTGTACTTCAGGGGTCAGCATCAGGACGTTTATTATGTTTATTTTAATGATTGGAATGTGAATGCTCAAGGCTTGAGCAGTAAGTTTACAGATGACACAAAATTAAGGAATTCTTGATAGTGAAGATGATTATCATAGGTTACAGGGGGATCTATATGTTAGGGAAGTGTTCAGGGCTGAGGAGTGGCAAATGGATTTCTGTATAGGTGTTCCCCGCTTTTCAAAACCTCACTGTTACGAAAGACCTACATTAGTACCCTATTTTCGCTTTCAGAAGGTGTTTTCACTGTTACAAAAACTCAACGTGTGATAAAAAATTCAGCGCTTGATTAAAAAATCAGCGCGCCCCGAGCAGCTGCTCTCCCCCGGATTCTCGCCGGCATTGCTTAAACGCGAGGCTGTGAGCAGCCGTTTGCAAGATGAGTTCTATGGTATTGGAAAAGCCTGAAAGAGCTTGTAAGGGTATTACACTTACCATAAAACTAGACATAATTAAGAGTCTTGATCGTGGCGAACAAAGTAAGGACAACGTGAGCTTGGCTTGTGGAAGTTGACGAAGATGATGTTGAAGAGGTTTTGGCATCCCATCACCAAGGACTGACAGATGAAGAGCTGATGCAATTGGAAGAGGAAAGGATAACAATCGAAACCGAATGCAGTAGCGAAAGTGAAATTGTCCAGGAACTGAACGTGAAGCAACTGTGTGAGATTTTCGCTGCAATGATAAAGTACGACTTTAATTTTGAAAGGTTAGGTCGATTTAAGGGATATTTGCAGGATGGTTTGAGTCCTTATTGAAGAACTGTGTGATAGAAAAATACGCAAGGCTCAGCAGTCAAGCAAGCCTTCCACATCAGCCACAGCAGACGACGAACCTCGACCTTTGACATCGAGGCGGGAAGTCATAGGAGAAGATGAACTGCCTGCTCTACTGGAAATAGGTGATGAGATGACACCCCAACGTCCCACCACCCCAACCCCCAGGCCACGGACAGATACCGATTCGTGGAGAATGCAAAGGTAGCCGGGAGGCACACAGCACATCTTTAAGAAAAAAGCTGAAATAAACATGCTAATTAATTAGGTGCCACCGACACATAATTGTTGGCCCAGATCAGAGACGATGCAATTGGAAATCGGCACTGATCTGGGCCGACAATTACAGGTGGCACCTAATTAATTGGCATGTTTGTTTCGGCTTTTTTCTTAAAGATGTGCTGTGTACCTCCCGGCTACTGCTGGACCCCTGCGTTCTTCGCGGCAAAGTATCGCTCAGCGGCCTGGAGGGTGGGGGCCACTGCACCACCCAAACTCCGACTCAGCCCAACACACCATCATCAGTGTGCTCGGTGCTGTCCCGATTCCCGTAAGTGATACTACAGTGTACATACATTATTTCTACTTTATATCGGCTGTGTATTTTTATGTGTTATTTGGTATGATTTGGTAGCTTAAGAGCTTAAATGTTACTGGAGAGCGCTTGCGTGTGCTTTTGCCAACAGCGCTTGTGTGAGATTTTCTGCTGACGGCGCTTGCGTGAGATTTTCGCTCCAGAGAACAATTCAGTAATGATTGTGGAAAAGTATTTCTACTTTATATAGGCTGTGTATTTATCATATCATTCCTGCTTTTACTATATGTTACTGTTATTTTAGGTTTTATGTGTTATTTGGCATGATTTGGTAGGTTATTTTTGGGTCTGCGAACGCTCACAAAATTTTCCCATATAAATGGTAATTGCTCCTTCGTTTTACAACATTTCGGCTTACGAACCGTTTCATAGGAACGCTCTACCTTCAGATGGTGGGGGAAACCTGTACAGATAAGTATGAGGTGATGCATTTTGGAAAATACAACTCGTGCTATGAATGGTAGGGCACTCGGTTGTTAATAATTTGTTTAACAGTGACCTCGGAGTACAAGTGCAGTTTGTTGAAAGTTAGGCTAACGGGGAGAAAGGATGGTGAAAAGGTGTTTTAGCATGCTGGCTTTCATCAGTCAGTACACGGAAAATGGGAGTTGAAACATTATATTGTAGTTGTGCAAGTTGTTGCTGAGGCTGCTCTTGGAGAACTGTGCACAGTTTTGGTCGCCCTTTTTTAGGAAAGACGTAGCTAAATTGGAAAGAGTACAGAAGATTTACAAGGTTGATAACCAGGACTAGAGGGCTTGAGTTAAGGGTGAGGTTAGGGTGAGTCTCTTTTCCCTTGGAATGTAGTTGAATGAGGGGTGATATTATAGAAGTGTTAAACATTGTTAAAAGTGTTTTAAAAAAGAGGTATAGATAAAGTAACGAACTTTATCCCAAGGCAGGGGAGTCCAAAAGAAGGGGCAGAGGGAAAATTTTTCAGAGGGTGGTGAGTATGTGGAATGACCTTCCAGAAGAAGTGGTTGAGGCAGCTATCATTTAAGAGGCACTCTGACAAGTATGTAATCGGAGAATGGGGCTTAGGGTGGATGTATGATATTTTGATTGGCTGAGAGTACCATGATTGGCATGGACTGGTTGTGCCAAAGGGCCTGTGTTGGTGCTGTATTGCTCCAACTCTGACTAATTCTTAAACCTTCACTTTACATATTTTCCAAATTTTTTGCTTAATTAACAATATGATTGAATATTTTTTCATAAATCTGCCTCAATTACTTGGTTGGCGAAGGTACTTCATTCGCTGCTGAAATGAGCCAGAAATGATTTTCGGCTAAATGTTCTTCATTGTCAGTGAAACACCAACATAATGGAAAGTCGAACCAGATCCAAAGAATCAAATGATCATACAGAATTAAGTTGTTAGTGAGTCTGGCCTAGCTATATTTGATTGATGGAATATCTAGTAGTCTTGTTATGCTGAGAGTATAGTTGAGCTTGTTGGTAACACATCATCTCATCGGCTGTTATAATTTAAATCTGAGACAGCTTGCACAATGGTAAAATTAGATTATCTGCTATAAATTGGTAATCATTTAGGAATAAAACTCTCCCACTCATTTAGTTTAAAGGTCTATGATGTCAAAGCTGGCAACTGAACAGTCTCAAAAGTATGCTGTATTCTTGATATGCAGTTTGAGAGACGAAACTTTTTAATGCAAGGCAGGTATGAGACTGTTTCCTCATATTGATGTGATGGAGCTCGAGTGAATCTGACCTCTTGTTTGTATGAGTGAATTTGACTTGGAGCTGCAAATGGGATGGGTGTTTTTTTTTGTGGTTTCACTGCATTCACTGTATTGAGATCACCTAGAAACTGAAACTTAGAATGCATCTTGAAAATGACATGTGTGGGGGATAGGAAATGGGTGGATCAGATAATTTTGAGTAGAATGAGCAAAAGAGAACTATTTCAGCATTTAAGGAACTGGAATTGGGTGGGGTGGGACAACTGAAGGACAACATTTTTAACTTAAATGGTGACAATTCTGTGTTTCTGAATGTTTCTACAGCAAGAACAGTAGAAAATAATCTAAGTACAGTTATGTATAAAATGAGTCAGTAAGAGGTGCCCCATGCCACTATTAAATTTAAAACAATTTTGATTTGGGTTATTAAGTGACATAATTCTGCAATAGAAACGTAGTGAAGAGTGGCCGTTCAACCTGTGCTGCTGTTGGTCTTTGAAATAAAAGTTGCGGTTAATTCTACATTGCTTTTTTTTTTGCCAGTAATTCTTTAAATTCAACTTTTCTCAAATGTTGCAGGTAACCTGAAAGACTGAGGAATAATGTACAGTTTGACAATTGAAAAAAGCTGTAGCAAGTGAAGCAACACACATCAAAGTTGTTGGTGAAGGCAGCAGGCCAGGCAGCATCTCTAGGAAGAGGTACAGTCGACGTTTTGGGTAGCTCTTCTTTCAGTTAGTCCTGACGACGAGTCTTGGCCCGAAACGTCGACTGTACCTCTTCCTAGAGATGCTGCCTGGTCTGCTGTGTTCACCAGCAACTTTGATGTGTGTTGCTTGAATTTCCAGCATCTGCAGAATTCCTTGTGTTTGCATGTAGCAAGTGAAACTATTTTCTTATGATTTGCTTTGTCAACTCTTTGTGGTGTTGATATTTCTATTTGGTAGTGCAGTAAACGGTACCCTTTATTAGGTGGTATATACTGGGCTTGTTGTCTGAAATATAGGCACAATTCTTTTATGACATATTTGGGGAAAAGAGGGTTGTATAACTGGAAAAACTGGAGAACTTTTTCACATGAGGTAGGAGATCCATCTTGCCCACATTCAAAGCAACACAAAATGCTGGAGGAACTCAGCAGGTCAGGCAGCGGCTATGGAAATGAATAAACAGTCGAAGTTTTGGGTCGAGACTCTCCTTCAGGACTGGAAAGGACAGGGGAAGATGGCAGAATAACACAGTGGAGAAGGGGAAGAAGGTTAGCTAGAAAGTGATAGGTGAAGCCAGGTGGGTGGGAAAGATAGAGCTGGAGCAGGAGGAATCTGATAGGAGGGGAGAGTAGACCATGGGAGACAAGGAAGGAAGAGGGGGATCCATGGGAAGGTGTTAGGGGGTTAAGTGGGCAGAGTGGGGAATAGAAGATGAGGGGAGAGGGAGGGAAATTTTTTTTTACTAGAAGGAGAAATCGATACTCATGTCACCGGGTTGGAGGCTAGCCAGATGGAATATGAGGTCTTGCTCCTCCACGCTGAGAGTGACCTCATCGTAGCACAAGAGGAGGCCGTGGACCGGTGGGCCAGAATAGGAATTTGGAATTTGAATACTTGGCTACTGAGAAGCTCCGCTTACGGAGAATGAAGCAGAGTTGCTTGACAGAGTGGTGCCCCAATTTAAGACAAGTACCAATATAGAGGAGGCCACATTGGGAGCACTAGACATAATAGACGGCCGCAACAGATTTGCAGGTGAAGTGTTGCCTTACTTGGAAGGACTGTTTGGCTCCCTGAATGGAGGTGAATGGGCAGGTCTAGCACTTTGGCCACTTTCAGAGATAAAGTGCCGAGAGGGAGATGAGTGGGGAAGGACGAATGGACACAGGAATCACAGGGGGAGTGATCCCTGCGGAAAGCAGAATGGGGGGGGTAAAGATGCGTTTGGTGGTTGGATCCCTTTGGAGATGGCGGAGGTTGCGGGGAATGATGTGTTGGATGTGGAGGCTTGTGGCACGGTAGGCAAGGATAAGAGGAAGTCTGTCACTGTTAAGGTAGCAGGAAGATGGGGTGAGCGCGGATGTTCATAGAACATAGAAATTTACAGCACATTACAGGCACTTCGGCCCAAAATGTTCCGACCATGTAACCTACTATAGAAACTGCCTAGAATTTCCCTAGCGCATAGCCCTCTAATTTCCTAAACTCCGTGTACCTATATAAGAGGCTTTTAAAAGTCCTTATTGTATCCGTTTCCACCACCGCTGCTGGCAATGCATTGCATTCCATGCACCCACCGCCCCCTGTGTGGGGGAAAAACTTACCCTTGACATCCCCTCAATACCTGTTTCCAAGCACCTTAAAACTCTGCCTGCTTATGTTAGCCATTTCAGCCCTAGGAGAAAGCCTCTGGCTATCCACATGATCAGTGTCCCTCATCATCCTATACATCTCTATCAGGTCACCTCTCAACCACCGTCACTCCATGGAGAAAAGGCCAAGTTGATTCAATCCATTCTCATAAGGTACGCCCTCCAATCTCCTCTGCACTCTCTCTATAGTATCCACATCCTTCCTGTAGTGAGGTGACCCGAACTGAACACAGGACTCCAAGTGGGGTCTGACCAAGGTCTTGTATAGCTGTAACATTACCTCACAGTTCTTGAACTCAGTCCCATGGTTGATGAAGGCCAACACACCTTCTTAATTACACTGTCAACCTGCATAGCAGCTTTGAGTGTCCTATGGACACAGACCCCAAGATCTCGCTGATCCTCCACACTGCCAAGAGTCTTACCATTAATATATTCTGTCTTCAAATTGGACCTACTAAAATGAACCACTTCACACTTATCTGGGTTGAAGTCCATGTCCCACTTTTCAGGCAAGTTCTGCATTCTATCAATGCCCACTGTAACCTTTGACAACCTTCCACACTATCCACAACACCCCTATCCTTTGTGTCATCAGCAAACCTACTAACCCACCCTTCTACTTCATCCAGGTCATTTATAAAAATCACAAAAAGGAGAAGTCCCAGAACAGATCCCTGTGGAACATCACTGGTCACCAACCTCCATGCAGAATAAGAACCATCTACAACCACCATTTGCCTTCTGTGGACAAGCCAATTCTGGATCCATAAAGCAAGGTCTCCTTGAATCCCATGCCTCCTTACTTTCTGAAGGAGCCTTGCATGGGGAACTTTATAAAATACCTTGCTGAAATCCATATACACTACTGTTCTACCTTCATCAATGTTCAGGAGATAAGTTTGTCCACATTCAGTCCTGCTAATGTTAGCACCTCTGGGCAGTGACAGACAGAAAATGTATCTCTGTGTTGAAAGTATTGTGTAAATACAGGTGCTGAGTCTGGATTTGTGTGAATTGGGTTAAAGTTTGGGCTACCAATGTGAATTGATACAGACAACCAAATGTTATTTTAGTTGCAATACTGGGTAATTCAGACAGGAATGAGAAAGTGTTAACTTTTCAGTTGATGTCTATCCTTAGAACCAGCAAAGGTTAAAGGTAAAGTGTTTTCACTTTGGAGAAAAGGGTGCGGGGTGGAGGAAACAAAGGGGAGCTACCTCAAGGGTGCTAAAAGTTGGTGTACAGCTTGAATAATGTTAGCAGTGGTTTAAGTAGGAAATAAAAAGCTATAAAATTACCAAAAGAGACATGTTTTTGTTTTCCAGTAAAAGCTGAGTGCTGGAAATCTTGGATATACAGTATAGTGTTGCTTCTGGAATACTTTGTGCCTAATAGGTGCTGTTCTTTGAGCTTGCATTGAGCTTCTTGAACAGAGTAGGGACTAACGACGTGGTCAGAGTGTGAATGGGGTGTAGAATTCACCTGGGGTAGAACTGGAACTTCTAGGCCATACTTGTGGGCTAAAGGAGCCATTTCAATCATGTTGGTCATGATACTATTAATAAGATGGAGGTATTGAAGTGTAGAATCAATTTGCTAGGGATTCAAGTTGAGGGGTTTAGCTTCGTCAGTGCTCCAGTGTCTAGCCATGCCAAGTCTTTGGCTCTGATAAGACTAAAAATAATTGACTGCAGGTCACTGCTTACAGCAAGAAAGCTGCTTAGTACAGCAGGCTTTATAGTTCACACCAGAAGAATGAATGTGCATTGCCACGTGATCAAGTTCAGTCAATGGGCTGGTTATCACATACTGTTGTTTGAATATGTAGGCAAACTAAAGGAATTAGAATTTACTATTTCAGTTAGCATAATCAGTATTTGAAGAAGAATTGAAAGTAATCTTTTGTGATTTCTTGCCAAGAAAGATTCAAGAGGTCCAGGTACGATCTCTGGAAAGCCATCTCCTGGATGAAGTGGCAATTCTGGACTAAACGAATCAATGAAATGTGCTTGACAGCTCTGGCAGAGCTTGAATGCAATCACCTCTTATAGCGTTTAGGTGAGAAGAGGGCTTTGCTTCCAGAAGAGCTCAATGCCTTCTATGATTGCTTTGACCGTCTGAACTTGGAGGAGCCATCAAAAACTCTGATAACCCAGCAATGATCCTATGATTTCAGTCTCTGAGGCTGATGTGAGAGCATCCTTCAGGAGGGTGATCCCACGAAAAGACCTGTTGCTGTTCAGTTGGCTGGAGTGTTCACTGAGATCTTTAACCCCTCACTTTTGCAGTCAGAGGTACCTACCTGTTTCGAGCCTAGTACGTAATAACCTGCCTCAATGAATATCATCCAGTAGCATTTTCATCAACTGTGATGAAGTGCTTTGAGAGGTTGGTGATGAAACATAACAACTGCTGCCTGAGAAGCGACTTGGACCTGCTCCAATTTGCTCCATCACAACAGGTCCACAGCAGATGCTATCTCATTGGGTCTTCACTCAACCCCGGAACATTTAGACAGCAAAGATGCATTCATCAGGATGCTGTTTATCAACTACAGCTTGGCATTCAATACTAACAATCCCTCAAAACTAATCAATAAGTTTCAAGACCTTGGCCTCAGTACCTCCTTGTGCAAATGGATCTTTGATTTCCTCACCTGCAGACCCTTGTTCTGATTGGCAACAACATTATTTCCACAATCTCCATCAGCACAGGTGCACCACAAAGCTGTGTGCTCTACTGACTTTACACTTAAGGCTTTGTGGCTAAGCACAGCTCCAATGCCATATTCAGGTTTGCTGACGACACCACTGTTGTAGACCAAAGCAAAAGTGCTGACGTCAGCATATAGGAGGGAGACTGGAAATCTGGCTGAGTGGTGCCTCAACAACCACCTCTTTCTCAACGTCAGCAAGACCAAGGAGCTGATTATTGACCCGAGGAGGAATAAACCAGAGGTCCATGAGCCAGTCCTCATTGGTGGATCAGAGGTGGAGACAGTCAGCAACTTTAAGTTCCTTGGTGTTATTATTTCGAAGGACCTGTCGTGAGCGAAGCACGTTAAGTGCAATTGGGGAGAAAGCACGGCAGCACCCCCTACTTGGGAGTTTGCAAAGCTTCAGCGTGACTTCTAAAACTTAGATAAACTTCTGTAGGTATGTGCCGGAGAGTATCTTGGCTGCATCACAGCTTGTTCTAGAAACACCAATGGCCTTGAATAGAAAATCCTACAGAGAGTAGTGGATGCGGCCCAGTCTGTCAGCCCATCCCTAACATTGAGCACATCCTGAGCATTGTTGCAGGAAGGCCAACATCAATAAGCGACCCCCAACACCCAGGTCGTGCTCTCTTCTCACTGCTGCCATTAGGAAGAAGGTATATGAGCCTTGGGGCTCACACCACCAGGTTCAGGAACAGTTATTACCCCTCACACTCCAGGCTCCTGAACCAGAGGGGATAACTTCACTCAACTTTACTTGCCCAATTGCAGAACTGTTCCCACAAGCTATGGACGGTTTCAAGGATTCTTCATTTCATTTATTGCTTATTTCTTTATTTCTTTATTATTATTATTATCTTTTTTTTGTATATGCACAGTTTGTCTTTTGCACACTGTTGTCTGCCCTCTTTGTGCAGTTTTTCGTTGATTCTATAATGGTTACTGGATTTATTGAGAATGTTCGCAAGAATATGTATGTCATGGTTATGTATGGTGACATATATGTACTTTGATGATAATGTTACTTTGAACTTTGTATTTGTTTCATTTTATCAACTTGTTAAGGTTATGATTATGCATTTCTCTGCTCATTATCTGTTTTCCCTTTTGTTTAAGCAGTCCTTTTAACTCTTTCAAAGAATCTTACTTCGTTTCTTGTAAGTGAACTCCACCTTCTCAATTTCTCCTGCCTGTCATTTCTCAAGTCTATGCCGATTCACCTTACAATCTACTGTGTCTAAAATGATTTTTGCTTTGTCCGTCTTACAGTCATGGAAACAGTGGTAGGCTGCCTGTCAATGAGATCAAAGCTGGCTTTCTGATTTTCCTTAATATTTTCATTTAAAAAAAAACATCTGTACAACCAGACTGATCATAATTACCCCAGCTGTATGCGATGTCCTGTATCATATGATACTCTTCTTGATTTGAGTCTATTACCATCTACATGGCATGTTATGTGTGCGATGGAATACTTGCCCAAACGAGTGTAGCTCCAGTGCTCAATTCCACCCAGACAAAGGATCTGCTTTGACATGCGTCTATGTTGTGAATTATAAAAACATCAATGCAACAGCTTGCCAGGACTCTTGTACAGTTTTCCCAAACCTGTGATCTTTGCTACCTAGAAAGATAATTTCAAAGTGACATGAGAGTTCAAATACTTCCAAGCTCCCTTCTAAGCTGCACATCATTTTTCTTTCTTCACTGTGTCTAGACTTGGAACTCCCTAACAATGAATTAAGGATACTTTTGCAAATTCAGGACAGAAAAGATTAACTGGGGTGGAGATGTTAAATGAGTTTGCTTTTCCATTTGACAAATTTCTGTATATTGTTTGTCACAAATAAGTTGCTTTTTTTTCTGTTACAGGCCAAAAACAAGGAAACTGGTGTTTTAGCTGCTGCAAAAGTTATTGAAGTCAAGAGTGAAGAAGAACTTGAAGACTACATGGTGGAAATTGAAATTCTGGCCTCGTGTGACCATATTTATATTGTTAAACAACTGGATGCTTTCTTTTATGAGAATAAGTTATGGGTAAGAATGAAAAATTATTTTTATTCTATAATGTAAAATCCTTTTAGTTGTTTAGTTTGAGGTTGTAAAGAACTTGGGGCAAGATCCTGGCATTATTCTTGTGAAGGCTGCCGGGATTTGTATGGAAGTTGCCTTGAAAGTATACTTCTATGTTTTCCACCCTTGATTTCCAAAGGAATTTGACTGTTTTGTGAATATAGCTGTGGATATGTCCCCGTGCTCTGTTCTGACATGATAGTACATTACAGAAACTAAAACTCTGAAATTTCTCAGACAAACGAAGGATAGTTCACAAGTGTTGTAGAGGCTCAATGTACCTTAGTGTATTTGGAAACATTAAGCATCGCAGAAAAGTAAAATCTGAATATTCCTGCAAAGTATAACAGCTTTAAAACAGTGTGCCTTTTTCTTTTAAAATTTTCTCCATCTGTGTTCAGATCTTGACACAATTGCTTGTATTGTTAAACTGAAATAAAAAGATTAAATCTTTTTATGAGACATTCTTGGCAAGCTCTTAAAAGCTTCTTTTTCAAACTTGTTACTTTGATCTGGCCTTTGCTCCATTCTCTCACCATCAAATTTGAGAACCTTTGTTCTTGATGTTTCTGCTGTTTGTCTGTCCTCTTTGCCTTTCTGTTCCTCCTCGGGCATGTAAATATTTCTTAACATAATTGCACCCTTCCCATAAAATCATTCACCTCTAGATTCCCATGCAGTCTGCCAAGGGTGTTTCATCCTCTAATCTTCGTTACCTGCCCTAGTAGCCTCCGATATCGAGAATTTCCACTCTATCTATCCTCAAGTTCCTTGGGAGGAGCTCTACATTGGTGCCCTTCACCAGCTAATCTGCTGGGGTTGTCTATTACATCTGGTGCTCCTAATGTGGCCTTCTCTACATTGGTGAGACCTGACCTAAATTGGAGGACTGCTTCGAACACCTCTGCTCCATTCACCAAAAGAAGAACTTCCTGGCCGAACATTTTAATTCTGATTCCCATTCCCATTCTGACATGTCAGTCTATGGCCTCCTCTTGTGCAAAAATGAGGCCATCTTTGGGGTAGAGGAGAAACACCCTGTGGGTAGCCCCCAGTCTGATGGCATGGATATAGATTTCTCCTAGCTTAAAAAAAAATGTTTCTCTCCCCCTTCCCTCTCCTATTCCCCACTCTCGCCTCTTACTACTTCTCAGCTGACTATCAATTCCCCTGAGTCTTCACCTCCTTTCTTCTATAGTTCACTCTCCTCTCCTATCAGATTCCTTCTTCTCCAGCCCTTTACCTTTCCTGCCCATCTGGTTTCACCTATCATCTTCTGGCTATCCTCCTTCACCTCCCCCCACCCCGCTAACCTTTTTATTCTGGTGTCCTCCCCCCGCCCTTTCCAGTCTTGAAAAAGGATCTCGACCCGAAACATTGATTGTTTATTCATTTCCATAACTGCTGCCTGTCCTGCTGAGTTCCTCCAGCATTTTGTGTGGCTGTTAATTTTTTAACATCTGCAGCACCCCCCTCTATTCTCCCTCTCCTCAAAATTTGCCCAAGCTCTACAATTCTTCTGGAAAGAGGTTAACCTTTTTCCTCTACTGCTGAACATTTTCATAAGTCTTGCTCTGTTTCTTTAGTTATGAAAAGCTTTGTCACAGATCTCTTGCCATTAAGATTTTAAAACGTTTTGTAACGCTGCAGCTCAGCTGGTGGCAGCTTGCCTTTGTGCCAGAAGTTGCAGATTTCATTGCAGAGATTTAGGGCAAAAATATCAATAGTGACACTGTTAGAGGTGCTGCCGTTTCGGTGAAGTAACTTTCTGTCTGCTGTTTCCAAGATCTGGGATCTCATGGCAAATATTTTGATTAAAAAGCTGGGGAGAGAGGTTCTGGCCAGTATCATCATTAATATCAATTTCATCAACCTCACTGAAACAGTTCAGAAATTAGACCACCTGGCAACTCTCCTTGTGCAACACTTTAGAGAAAAATAACTTGACCAAGAGTTAGATTGTACCACAATCACTTCTGAGTTGTATTTAAATATATAGATTCTCTGAGGGTGTATGATGTTTTTCAGGTGTGAGTTATGCACAGAATGACAATTTATTTGGAGTATTGCGTTCAAGTCTAGTTGTCCCATTACAGGAAGGGTATAGGGGTTATGAATAGAGTTTACCAGATGCTGCCTCGATTCAAGGACTTGTACTGTAAGGAGAATTTGAACAGACAAAGGCAGTCTCCTTTGGAGCAGCAGACGCTAAGGGGAGCCCTAATACAAATTTTAGAGAGTAATGGGAGGCATAGATGAGTAATAGGATAGAGTTTAAGAGAACCTTGGGTAGCCACAATAAAATGGAGCAAATGGAGAAATAAGGGATTGGATGTTGTGCCAAATTGAATTAGTTTGGGACAACATTGTGAGCTGAAGGGCCTGTTCCAGTGTATATAGGCGATAACTTCCTTACTCAGCTGCATTCTTTTCTACCTCCATGATGGTCTGTACTACCGTTGTCATGTGCAGAACTCGTCCACAGTCCAGGTGGTCTGAGTTGTAAGTATGCAGCAACTGGAGCCTTTTCATGCAGCTCCTGCTGTGAAGCTCATTGGTTCTGTTTCATTGCATAATTTTGGGCATAAACCATCACTGTTGTTTTCAATGAGTCTTTGATTAATTTTAAATTTTGTGCATGAAATTCAGTTGGACATGAACTCTGATACTAGAGCACATATTTTTCACATCAAAAAGGGAAATCCGATTTCTAGACCTTTATCAGGTCATTTCCACTTTTTTGTTTGTTGCATTTCCTATGACAGTCACTACCTTTTCAAAAATATTTCATTGTGATACAATTTAGGACATTCTGAAAGGGAAGTGAGGTGCTGTACAAGTCCTTTAGCTGACTATAATTTATTTGCTTTTTTCTCGACAGTCAAACTTAACTGCACTACTGTACAGAAGTCTTGGGCACCCTAGATTTTGAATATAAATTTTGTTTTGGATGTTTAGTTTTTTGTCTTTTGCATTTCACAAAAGAGCAAATTTTAGATTTCCAGGCATTCATTTTCCAAAAAAATTTAATGTTGCAGAGGAATGTTTGTATTTCATTAAAGTAAAATATATTCAGTAATAGATGACTTTTCAAATAAAAAAAATGTGATTACTTTGTAGATATGTAGCCCAGTGCATGATTAAACTAAGATAACAAACAGGATGCTAATGATCAATGACATAATGAGTTGAATGAACTAAACTAATTAATTGTAAAATAAGCAGATGTAGAAGGAGTCAAATTGGGTGAAGGACACAAGGTAGTCATCCTACATCAGCAAGGCTTCTCCCAAGCAGAAATTTCACTGCAGACAGGAGTTTTAAGATGTGCTGTTCAAGCTCTTCTAAAGAAGCACAAAGGAATGGGCAGGGTTGAGGTCACAGTGGTTGAAACTGAGTACAGCAGACAAGATACATCAAACTGATGTCCCTTATGTCAGGAGAAGTGCAGCACTGCTATCAGCTCTGAACTCACAGAAACCACTGGAACCCAAGTATACCCCTCTACAGTCCAGAGAAGTCTTGTCAGAAATGGTCTTCATGGAAGAGTTGCTGCCAAAAAGCCATTCCTCTGAAGTGGAAACAAAGCTAAGAGAGACACACCTACATACAAGAACACAAGGGCTCAGATGTTTAACAATGGCAACAAATGCTCTAGACTGACAAGTCAAAATACGAAGTTTTTGGCTCAGACAGGAAGCAGTTTGTTCATAGAGGAGCTGGAGAACACTACATGGATGAGTGTCTGCAACCAGCAGTGAAGCACAGTGGAGATTCCCTGCAAGTTCAGGGCTGCATTTCTGCAAGTGGAGTTGATCTGTCCAGAATTAATGGAATCCTTAATACTAAGAAATATGAACAGATTCTCATCCATCAGACAATATAATCAGGGAGGCATCTGATAGTCCCAAATTCATTCTGCAGCAGGCCAATGACCTCAAACACGCAGCCAAGGTCATAAAGAGCTATCTTCAGAAAAAAGGACAAGGAGTTCTGCAGCAGACAGTATGGCCAAAACAGCGCCCTGATCTCAACAACATCAAGGCTGTATGGGAGTACCTGGACAAGACAGAAGCACGCGAGGCATCCAGAATCTGCAGAAGAACTGTGGCTAGTTCTCCAAAAATGCTCGGAACAACCTACCAGCCAATTTTCTTATAAAACTGCAAGCTAGTGTACCTAAGAGAATTGACGCAGTTTTAAAGGCAAAAGGTGGTCACACCAAATATTGTTTTCATTAGTTTTTTTTTACTGTTTACTGTTCTTTATAGTTTTTTGATATTTAGAAACTTATCATTCCATTATTTTTGAAAGCATATTTGCTTTACAGATTTTTTTTAACATGTGCGTTTAAGACTTTTGTGCAGTACAGTATATCCCAGGACCCTGGCACCTTCGCAGTGATCCAGCATTTAAATTCATTCCTGATCTGACCTTGTGTCCTGCGATCATCTAATTTGTGAACCAACCTCTGTAGTCATTTCCTGTTGCACTAAGCTTGTGTGGTGGCTGAAGTTGTGCACTGTTCCCTCTCCTAGGCTCCACTCTCCATCAATACCTCCACAACAAATTCATTAAATGGTCTTTGCAGAGCATCATACTGTTTCTCATAAACTTTATTTGCTGAAATACCACTAATATTGTCGATCATTGTCCACTAAAGATTATTCCTGTAACTATCTGAATTCTCCCAACCAAGTTTTTGAAACCCCAGACCAGCACAGAATATTTAATCAAAAATTACTGTGTCAAAATTGATTTTTGTCACATGCACAAATACATGTATGCAATGAAAACTTGCAGCAGCATTCCTTCTTATCATGACTTACCCTTAGAGAGTATATTGACCCAATGTCCATGCATTCCCTCTCTTCCATTGTGCAACTTGGTAGAACTGCTGTTAGTTGCCCTTTTAGTTATGGTCATGGTGCCACTAGCTGGCTGGTGGTGTAGTAGCATCTGCACTGGACTTCAAGGAGAGTGATCCTGGGTTTGAACCTGGCTGGCTCCTTGCATGCTTTCCATCGTAACAAGAGAAAAACAACTCGGCCTTGTTTTTAAAAAAAAACAGATAAATGCTAAAGAAATGGCCTGATCCGCCAGTGAGGCATGGGAGGGTATTTTATAGTGTCATTGGCAATTGATTATTCTACCATCTTCCTACTCATTTCGGGTAATTTGCAGGAGCCGGTTAACCTCACAACTTGTGCATCTTTAGGACTTGGGAGAAAATTGGGGGAAGCCCATACAGTTACGGGGAAATATACAAACTGCACACAACACCACCCCAGATCAAGATTGAGCCTGTGTCTCTGATGCTTTGAAGCAGTGGCTCTACCTGCAGTGCAGTGTCACCCCTACTTGTGCAACATACAGTTTCCAATGCATCACAATTTCATTGTTACAGACTGGAAGATTAAACCCATTACCTGTAGCCTTTGCCACATGCTCTACTGATGTCTTGTTGCAGATGCATCTTGGATGAAAATCAGCTGGCACAGGGTTCAAGGCTGTTATAAATTGTGCACTTGCCAACAAGCACTGAATATTTAACTCGAAGTTCAAGTAAAAATGGCCTTGAAGTAAATTTACAAATATGACACATCTGACAAATGCCCAAATGGCAAATGCACTAAATTGGTTGGGGAAAAGGATTGCATCCCTGTGATGACAAACTCTGATTCACAATTAAGCCAGATGTGATAATTATAGCAGCAATAATTTTTGCTTTGTGTTTCCTTGCATTTAAAGACATTTAACTTGCTGAGCACTACACATAGTTCTTATTGTATTGTATGGTTTAAAGATGACAGGTGAGGGATTTTTAAAAATATGTTGAAGATATAGAACAAGTAGACGAACTTGAATTAGATGTACTTTCCTCTGATTTAAGTGACTGAGACGCAAGAGTATGCATATGCTAGAATGTAGAGTCAGAAAACTGCTGGAAGAAAACAGTGGGTCTGAGGAGGTCAAGGGATGGTCAGCATTTCTGTTTGAACCCCTACTTAAGACTGAGAGTGTGGAGGGGAGAGATGGCCAGTACAGAGGTGAGAGGGAAGGATGAGCCAGTGGCTGTGTGCCAATAGATGGAATCGGGTGAGGAGGAGAATTGATGAACTGATAAGGACATGTGGGGAAAAGGATGGAATAGTGATATGATAGGTGATAGGTAGTGACGTAAGGGGATGCTTTCAGTAACTTTCATTTGAACAGTTAAGCTCAAATCCTGTGAACCACTTGTATGAACACTTCTAAGTTTCATTGTGCTCATAGGATAGGAAGAACAAAATGCAGCTGAACGTTCAATGCAGTACACAAAGCTGCTAGAGGAACTCGAAAGGTCAGGCAGCATGGGTAGAAGGAAATGAGCAGTAGATGTTTTGAGTCGAGATTACTTATCTGGTCGCCTGCGCATAACAACTGTTGTTAACCCCACAACTGTCGAAAGACACATGCAAGTGCAGAAGTTCTGAACTTGAAATAATCTTTATTGTCATGCTAGTGACACTAAGACATTGGATTCCCTTCCTATTGGTAATACCCCAAGGTTCTTGCAGCAAATACAGTGGGGATTCTGGCGGCTGAACTTGTGCCATGTTAGGCCTGTCGGTGCTTCAGCAGTGCCATTTCAGAGGAAAGGAATGACTGAAGGAGAAAGGCAAGTTCTAGGTAATGGGAATGTCAGAATTTCAAAAATAGTCCCAGCTTTTTTTCCTTTAACATTTGGTTCATCTTTAATTGATTAGATGCTAAGACTATACAAATCAGGTCAGAACTTCAGACCCTCTTGGCAGGGGACTTTTCAAAGATGAGGAGCTGTGGATGGCTTGTTCCTAAGATTAAGGAGCAGAATTAGGCCATTTAGCTCATTGAGTCTGCTTCACCATTTCATCATGGCTGATCCAATTTTCCCCTCAGCCCCCAGCTCCTGCCTTCTCCCCATGTCCTGGCTAATCAAGAATCCATCAACAGCTGCCTTAAGTATACCCAATGGCTTGGCCTCCACAGCTGCTGTAGGAGCAAATTCCACAGATTTACCACTCTCTGGCAAAAGTAGTTCTTCCTCATCTCATTCTAAATGTAGGTCCCTCTATTCTGAGGCTCTGTCCTCTGGTCTTAGACTCCCCCACAATAGGAAACATCCTTTCCATATCCACTCTATCAAAGCCTTTCAACATCTGATAGGTTTCAATGAGATCACCACTCACTCTTCTAAATTCCAGTGAGTATAGGCCCAGAGCCATCAGACGCTCCTTTTGATCCAGAATCATTTTTGTGAACCCTCTTCTATGTCCACACATCCTTTCTTAGATAAGGGGCCCAAAACTGCTCTCAGTATTCCATACTTTACCAGTGCTTTATAAAGCCTCAACGTTACATCCTTGCTTTTGTATTCTAATCCTCTCAAAATGAATGCTAACATCACATTTGCCTTTCTCATCACTGACTCAACTTGCAAATTAACCTTTAGGGAATTCTGTACGAGGATTCCTAAGTCCCTTGGTGCCTAATATTTGAATTTTCTCTCCAGTTACAAAATAGTCAACCCTTTTATTTCTACTACCAAAGTGCATGACCATACACTTCCTGATACTGTATTCCATCTACTACTACTTTGCCTGTTGCTCTAATCCAAGTCCTTCTGTAGTCTCTCTGCTTTGTCAACACCATCTACCCTTTCACCGATCTTCATATCTCCATAAACTCTGCCTCAAAGCCATCAATTCCATCATCCAAATCATTGACATCTAAAGTAAAAAGAAGGGGGCCCAAGACAGGCTGCTGTAGAACACAGCTAGTCACTGTCAGCCAACCAGAAAAGGCTCCATTTATTCTCATTCTTTACATCCTGCCAATCAGCCCATCTTCTATCCTTGCTAGTATCTTTCCTTTAATACCATTGGCTCTTGTTAAGCAGCCTCGTGTGGTACCTGGTCAAAGGACTTCAAAAAAAAAATCCAAGTACACAACATCAGCCAATTCTGCTTTGTCTATTCTGCTTGTTATTTCTCCAACGGATTTGTCAGGCAAGCTTTTCCCTCAGGAAACCATGCTGAATATGGCCTATTTTATCATGTTCCTCTAACTACCCTTAAACCACATACTTAACAATCGACTTCAACATCTTCCTAACTACTGAGGTCAGAATAACTGGCCTATAACTTTTTTCGCTTCTGCCTTTCTCCCTTCTTGAAGAATAGAGTGCCATTTGCAATTTTCCGGTCTTCTGGAACCATGCCAGGATCCAGTCATTCTTGAAAGATCACTACTAATGCCTCCACAATCTCTTCAGCTACCTCCTTTTGACCCTGGGGTGGAGTCCATCTGGTCCAGCTGACTTATCTACCTTCTGACCTTTCAGTTTACCAAGCACTACCTCCCTAGTAATGGCAACTTCACACATTTCTGCCCCTTGACACTTCCGAGCTTCCAGCATACTGCTATTGTCTTTCACAGTGAGGACTGATATAAAATACTTATTCAGTTTGTCTGCTATTTCCATGTCCCCAGCATTATTTTTCAGTTGTCTAATATTTACTCTCGCCTCTTCCAGACTTTATATATCTGAAGAAACTTTTGGTATCTTTAATATTATTGACTAGCTTGCATTTGTATTCCATCTTTTCCTCCTTTATGACTTCTTTAAGTGCGCCTGTTGGCTTCCCAATCCTCTAAATTCCCACTAATTTTTGCTCTATTACATGCCCTCTCTTGGGTGTTTACTTTGGCTTTTCTTTTCTCTCTTCAGCCATAATTACGTTATCCTGGCTTTAGAATACTGCCTCTTTGGGTTGTATCCATGCTGCACCTTCTGAATTGCTCCCAGTGATTGCTGCTGTGCCATCATCCCTGCTACTGTTCCCTTCCAACCTGTGTTAATAATTTTAGAAGATATTTTCTAAAGTGCTCCATTTATTGTAATCTGTCTCTGCTATACTTTTATTAATAGTCAAACAATGAATACATGCCAATAAGCAACAGGACTCCTCTCTCATGCCTCTGTAATTCCCTTCACTCCACTGTAATACTGATAGATCCTTCAGATTCTCCTTCACAAGTTCCTCTCTGGAAATATTCCATCTCTTTGATGCAGTTTTAATCTGATGCTGCTTCGAGTATTTTAATGTATGACCTCCTTGTTAAAGACATAATGTAGGGATAGTGAACCTGAGGCACGTGTGTCTAGGATGGCACTTGGGGAAACAAATTTGTTGGCATGCGGTGCCCTTCTTCTTTAAACCCCACCTATAATGAAAATATGATGTCAATACAATAAAGTAATAAAATGCAAACAACAGAAATTCTGCAGATGCTGGAAATTCAAGCAACATACATCAAAGTTGCTGGTGAACGCAGCAGGCCAAGCAGCATCTATAGGAAGAGGTGCAGTCGACGTTTCAGGCCGAGACCCTTCGTCAGGAAGGGTCTTGGCCTGAAACGTCGACTGCACCTCTTCCTATAGATGCTGCTTGGCCTGCTGCGTTCACCAGCAACTTTGATGTATGTTGCTTAAAGTAATAAAATGTTTTCACAAGAAACATTGTATGCTGGCTTGGTGCCAGTTAGCCAGTTGTGAGAACACAAAGGTGGATGATATGTTTTGAAATCCTTGCAGACCTGATGTACATATCAGTATTTGCATAGTAAATGGTTATAATAAAAATACCAGTAAGGAATAATATTTTTCAATTGTCTTTTTAGAATATTAATACAGGTTGAGTACCCCTTATCCAAAATGCTTGGGGCCAGATTTTGGATTTTTTTGATTTTGGAATACCTAATGAGATAGCTTGGGATCAGGACCAGCTGGTGGTGTAGTGGCATCAGCACTGGACTTCAAGGTATCTAGTCCTGAGTTCAAACCCAGACATCCCACCTCTCCCGGAAGTTCCAGGAGTCTCCCGCATATTAGTAGTGGCTCCCTGATGCCCGCAAATTATATACAATGTCCCGGAAATCAATTTTATTGAGAGCACGAGGGGGAGAGAGAGAGGCCATGCGCGCGCCACGGCAGAGTGCTCCAAAAAAAGAAAAAATAAAACATACGTCACCCCAGACTACCCTAAAGTGTACCCCTGCCTAATAGGGGTCAAAAATAATGACAGTTGCTTGCTGCACTGTTTGCAACAGTGACTTTCCTATTGCCCGTGGTGGGTTAAGACTGTAAAAGACATGTTGAGGTGATGAGTTTAACAGGTGTCATTCATTCATTAGCATAGCTAACGTTATTTAAACTAGCTGGCTAGCTGCTAAGGAGCTACTCTATTGCAGACATCCCACCTCTCCCAGAAGTTCTGGGAGTCTCCCACAAATTGATGGTGCCACCTCCTTGAAATGAGTTTTTGCAGGGTGGGATGTCTGCAAACCCAAGCTGTGCAGCAGCAGTATCTGCGTGGAAGAAAGGCCTGGGAATCTACCTCCATATCTTGGCATGAAAGTCCTATGGATCCTATGGTCCA
Organism: Mobula hypostoma; assembly: GCF_963921235.1. Taxonomy (NCBI): domain Eukaryota; kingdom Metazoa; phylum Chordata; class Chondrichthyes; order Myliobatiformes; family Myliobatidae; genus Mobula; species Mobula hypostoma. The sequence continues at coordinate 61,208,465 of NC_086103.1, read as the reverse complement.
TGAGGTCACAAAGAGTTAGACTCGACTTAACAACTCAACAACAGCAGCTTGGGATTGCCTTTTCCAGCTCCGGATTTGTGTGTTACTTGTCTGCAGTCTTTGTCTTACATTTGTTTATCGTGTGTACTGATGGAGCCATTCGATGTGTTAGATTTTAATCAGTGATGATCTTAGGAAACTTATCTTTGAATCTCTCTGCTGCTTCACGATCAGCAGACACTTTATCACCACAAATCTTTAAAAGTTTATTGCTGTGCCTTTTCTTAAATTTCTGCATCATGCCTGCTGAATAGTCATGATCACCTTCAATTTTCAGTTTGTAGTGTTAGATCTTTGCTTGTTTTATGATCAGGATACTGTTAAGTGGCATATGTTTATCCAGCGCTAACAAATCCACTCTTGCAATACATGATCAAGATAATCATTTTTCGCTTTATGCAGTATTTTTTTTTCATTAACTCCTATTCCTTACATATGTGAGGTCACTTCTCAGAACTGTCTGTGGTGCACAGAGACCTGCGCATTGCCTGGGAATCTTCCCAGCGCCTTGTGGAATTTTCCATTTTTGGATTTTGGAATTTCAGGTGAGGGGTGTTGAACCTGTATTAATAATTTTAGAAGAAATTTGCTAAAATGCTGCATTTATTGTAATCTGGCTCTGCTATACTTTAATAGTCAAACAATGAATACATGTCGTTAAGCAACAGGACTCTTCCTTTTATCTTGAAGTCTGTAATTACTGTTACTAATTCATTAATCAATGATCAAAATTATATGTTCAAAATTAGTGGTACACTAGAATTTTTTTAGACTATCGCTAATTTCAGCATATGCTCTCAAAGGTTCACCACCCCTCCTAGAAATTCAATGTTTGGATGATACTCGGATTAGAGGACTTATGCTATATGGGCAAACTTAGATTGTGTGAAGGTTGAGCAGAGATCTGCAAGGTTTATAAGATTGAGAGGCATAGAATAGACAGTTGGGCATGCACTTAAGATGAGAGGGATATGTTCAAATGAGATGTGTGGGGCAATATTTTTTACACAATTGTTTGCCGGAGATGTGCTGCCAGGGTGGCGATGGAAGCAGATATGAGAGGGGGATTCAAAAGACTTGGATGCATGAATGTGGAAGGATACAGACATTGTATAGGTAAAAGGGATTAGCTTAGTTGGCCTCATACATCAAAGTTACTGGTGAACGCAGCAGGCCAAGCAGCATCTATAAGAAGAGGTGCAGTCGACGTTTCAGGCCGAGACCCTTCGTCAGGACTTAGTTGGCCTTGTAGTTATCAGTCTAAGTTTTGAATTAAATCAACAGCTGGAAGGAAAATGGGATCGACAAGAAGATTCGATCAGCCAACATCTTGAATGTTGAAGTTTGAGGGACTGAATGGCCTACCCCTGTTCCTCCTTGTATTTTCACTCAGTTGCTATATATTTTGCTAATCTATAGTCGAGAGGCCTATGGGTAATCTCATTTGAATATATTTGAGACGTTCTTTGCTAGAAATTAAGAGGAGAGCAGGAGAAATGCACTTGATGTTGACTGAGGATCACCATGATCTTACTGAAGGGCAAAGCAGGGTTAGGGTCTTCCAATGTAGCCTTGTTATCCTCGGTGTTATATTCCTGAGGCACGTCTTAGTTTCTAAGCTTTGTGCTATTGCGCAAATTTTTGTAAGGAATAGGATGCATGTTTGTTTTTCTTTTTTCTGGTTGGAGAAGAGGAATTGGCATCCAGGTGTTTAATTATAAATGAAACCCCAACAGTCTGAAACTTTGAACTGTTAAAGTTTCCCTTTATGTGCTCTGTAATCTGATTTTTATAACTTTTTTGAATTTTCAGTGCAAGTTTGCAGGAATGCTTTTATGCCTTACCTTATGACTAATTGTTGATTTTCAGACTGGTATTTTCCTCGAGGCTAGAACCAAAATCGGTGTCTGAAATTTACATATAAATGACAGCTCCTCTGGATTTGCATGGCTGGATTTTTAGACATTAGACAGTCTGTGAACTGAGTCCTGTTAATTAGAATTGATTTGAGGTTGCATAAGATATAAATGGAGCAAATGTATTGAACAAGATGGTTTTAAACAAAAGGTTGTGATATAGTTGCCTTCACCAGTTGGGGCACTGAGTATAAAAGATGAGAATTTGTGTTCAACTCTAAAAGGACACATCAGAATTGTATGCAGTTCTGTTCACTAGTAGAGGAAGGACATGGGTGTCTTGGAGAAGGAAGAGATGAAACTTGCTTCATGTGTGGATGAGAGTCGGGGCTGTAGGAAGGATAAGCAACCTATCTGTGGCACCGTGGTTGAGGGAGCCATTCAGGAGGGGAGAGAGAAGAGAAGTGTGGTGGTAATTGGAGACCGTATAGTTAGGGGAATAGATAGAGTTGTCTTTTGCAAGGATAGAAAAGGCTGCCTGTGTTGCCTGCCTGGTACCCAGGTTCAGGACATCTTGTCTGACCTGCAGAGGAGTTTGCAGTGGGAGGAGAAAGATCCAGTTGTCGTGGTCAATGTGGGTGTCAGTGACATAGGTAGAAGAAGAAAAAAGGTTCTGGTGCAGGAATTTGAGCAGCAAGGGACCAAATTAAAAAGCAGAACAAAAAAGGTGGTAATTTCTGGATTACTACCTGAGCCATGTGCAAATTGGCACAGGGTTAAGAAGATCAGAGTCAGAGTTAAATGCTTGGCTGAAGGACTGGTGTGGGAGAAGTAGGTCTGAATTCATGGGAAATTGACACCAGTACTGGGGAAGGAGGGAGCTGTACCAATGGGACAGGCTCCACCTGAACTGTGATGGGACCTGAATCCTGGTGAATTGCATAACTGGGGTTGTGGATAGAGATTTAAACTAAATAACAGGGGGTGGGTTCAACAGATTGGAGAAGTATGAATAAAGTAAAAGAGAAAAGAGTGGATAAAGGTAAAGTAAAAATAAAAAAGAGAAAAGTAAGAGTGGAGTGAAGAAAAGTCAAGTGCAAAAGAGAAAAAGATCACCAGATTTTAAAAGCGCAATGAGTATAAGGAAACTTTATCTGAATGCCCATTGTGTTTGTAACAAGGTCAATGAACCTGGGCTACAAATCAGTACAAAGGGATATGATGTAGTGGCCATTACAGAAACAAAGTTGCAGCGTAGAGACGATTGGGAATTAAATATCAAAGGATATCAGGTAATATGGAAGGATAGGTAGGTAGGGGAGGTGGGGTAGTGCTCTTAATTAAGGATGAGATCCGGGCGATATTGAGAGATGATATAAGATCTAAGGAGCAGAATGTTGAATCCGTCTAGATAGGGGTTAGGAATAGTGAAGGGAAAAAAAATCACTGGTGGGAATTGTCTGTAGGCCACCGAATAATAACATTACAATGGCACAGGCAATAAACTGAACATCTGAGGCATAAAAGAATGCAACAGCAATTATTGTAGGGAACTTTAACTTGCAGATAGACTGGGTGAATTAAGTTAATTGCAGTCTAGAGGAGCTGTTCATGGATGCATACATGATAGCTTTCTTGAACAGCATGTTACTGAACCTAGAAGGGAGCGTGCTATCTTGGATCTGGCCCTGTGGAATGTGACAGGTAAAAATAGCAACCTTGTAGTTGGGGATCCTCTTGGAAACAGTGATCACGGTATGATTGAGTTTCTCATACAAATCGAGAGAACAATAGTTCGATCTAAAACCTGTGTATTATGCCTAAACAAGGGAGACTACAGTGGGATGAAGGAGGAGTTGGATAGGGTAGACTGGGAACGTAGGCTATATGGTGGGACGGTTGAGGAACAGTGGAAGACTTTCAAAGAGATTTTCGTGGTGCTCAACAATAGTGTATTCCAATTAAAAACAAGGACAATAAGGGTGGGGAGAGATAGCCATGGATAACTAAAGAAATAAAAAAAGGCATCAAGCTAAAAGCTCATGCACACAAAGTCGCCAAGAGTATTGGGAAATTGGAAGATTGGGAAAACGAATGTATCTAATTTTCCTGATGACACTAAATTGAGTGGAAAACCAAACTGTGCAGAGGATATAGATAGTTTAAGTGAGTGGGCAAAGGTCTGGCAGATGGAGTACAATGTTGGTCAATCCGAGGTCATCCAATTTGGAAGGAAAGATGGAAGATCCGATTATTATTTAAATGTTAAAAGATTGCAGCATGCTGCTGTGCAGAAGGACTTGGGTTGCTTGTGGATGAATCGCAAAAGGTTGCTTTGCAGGTGCAATAGGCTGTCAGAAAGCCAAATAGAGTTCATTGCTAGAGGTATTGAATTTAAGAGAAGGGAAGTTATGCACCAACTGTATAGGGTACAGATGAGGCCCCATGTTGAGTACCGTGTGTAGTTCTGGTCTCCTTACTTGAGGAGGTGGTGCAGAGGAGGTTCACCAGGTTGATTCTAGAGATGAGGTGGTTAGACTGAGGAGAGATTGAGTCACCTGGGGCTGTACTTGCTGGAATTCAGAAGAATGAGAGGAGATGTTATAGAAGCATGTAACATTATGAAAGGGATAAATATGATAGAGGCAGGAAAGTTGTTTCTACTGTTAGTTGAGATTAGAACTAGGGGACATGGCCTGAAGATTTGGGAAGTAAATTTAGGGTGGAGTTGAGGAGGAACTGCTTTTCCCAAAGAGTGGTGAATCTGTGGAATTCTCTGCCCAATGAAGCAGTGGAGGCTACCTCAGTAAATATATTTAAGACAACGTTTGATAGATTTTTGTATAGTAGGGCAATTAAGGGTTATGGGGAAAGGGCAGGTAGGTAGAGATGAGGCCATGGTCAGATCAGGTATGATCTTATTGAATAGTAGTGCAACCTTGATGGGCCAGATGGCCTTTTCCTGTCATGTTTGGAGGGTATTGGCTGTAAGGAGACGTTGGGTAAACTTGGATTGTTTTCTTTGGAGCAACCGAGGGGTTGACCTGTGAAATATAAGTATCTGTGAGACGCTGATAGGATAGATACCTGGAGTCTTTTTACCAAGCTGGAAAGTCAAATACCAGGGAGCATACAGTTGTAAGAAAAAGTTTGTGAACCCTTTGCAATTACCTGATTGTCTACATTAATTACTCATAAAATGTGTTCTGATCTTCATTTTAATCACAATAGACAAACACCATCTGTCTAAGCTAATAATTGTGCTGCTACTTGTCAATACTGAGTACACTATTTAAACAATCACACTCTAGGTTCAAGGAAAGTATGTGAACCTCTAGGATAATATCTTCTTTAAAAAAAAAAGCAATTGAGAGTCAGATATTCCAATCAATGAGATGGGATTGGAGGTGTGGGTTGTAAAAGTGCCTTGCCTTATTAACTGAACATCATGTTACTGACAGAGCCAGCTATTCTCAAGAAAAAGCTGTCTATGTGCACCAAGCCTTGATCAAAACAACTTTCAGAAGACCTTAGAAGAATTGTAGAGATGCATGTGCTTGGAAAAGGCTACAAAAGCATTTCTAAAGACCTGAGTGTTCATCAGTCCACATTAAATGAAATTTTCTACAAATGGAGGAAATTCAGTACTGTTGCTACTCTCCCTAGGAGTGGGCGTCCTGTAAAGATCACACCAAGAGCACAATATGCAATGCTTTTTGTTATCGTGTCGCACTAGACAGTCAGCCTTTCTTGTCTGGCACGTAGTGTCAGGATCGGTCTCCTTTTGGATTAACCAGGTCACGATATGAACGTTCCTGACTTAACCCTTTTTTTTAATGGGGCCGAGTGGCTAGCTTGACGCTCAACCCGGCACAGATGGAAAGCGTGCTCGGGGGGTGGCCCGACTTGGATTCAAACTCGAACCTTCACTCTGGAGTCTGGCGCTGATGCCATTGTGCGACCAGCTGAAGGAGGTGAAAAAGAATCCAAGGGTAACAGCAAAAGACCTGCAGAAATGACCTGCTAAAGTGTCTGTTCATGTGTCCGTTATAAGAAAAGCACTTAGCAAGAATGGTGTTCATGGAAGGACATCACAGAGGAAACCACTGCTCTCCAAAAAAAAATATTGTTGCACATTTTATGTTTGGAAAAGACCACGTGGAGGTTCCACAGTGCTTCTAGGACAATGTTCTGTGGACAGATGAGACAAAAGTTGCACTTTTTGGCAGAAATGCACCCTGCTATGTTTGGAGGAAAAAGGGCACTACACACCAATACCAAAACCTCATCCCAACCTCGAAGGAGCATCATAGTTTGGGACTGCTTTGCTGCCTCTGGCCCTGGACAGCTCGCTATCGTTAAGGGAACAATGAATCCAAAATTGTTTCAAGACATTTTACAGAAGAATGTCAGGGTAGCAGTCTGTCACCTGAAGCTTAATGGAAGTTGGATGATGCAACAAGACAATGATCCGAAACACAGGAGTAAATCAACAACAGAATAGTTTAAAAAGAAGATTTGTCAATTCAGAAACCAGACCATAATCCAATTGAGATGCTGTGGCATGGCCTGAAGAGGGCTGTTCATGCAAAGTATCCCAAAAATATTGATAAGCTGAGACAGTTTTGTATGGAGGAATGGTCTAAAATTTCTCTTCGCCTTTGTGAAAGTCCGATCAGCAGCTACAGGGAGATATTTGGTGGAGGTTATTGCTGCTAAAGGAGTTTCTACTAGTTACAATGGTTCACATACATTTTCCAACCTGGACTGTGAATGATTAAGTACACCAAATGTACAATTGTTTGTGTGTTATTAGTTTAGGGAGATTGTGTTTCTGTATTATTGAAACTTAGATGAATATCAGACCACATTTTATGAGTAATTAATGTAGAAACCAGGTAATTGCAGAGCTTCACAAACTTTTTCTTGCAACTGTACCTGCAAGGTAACATTTCAACTTTCTATGGATCCATGGTTTTTTGATGTTTGATATTATGGTGACGTAGATGAAGATCAGACCAGATGTCGAGTAATTGCAAAGGCTTTTAATAACAATTGGGAGATGCATGGAATGCACTGCCTGGGAGGTTGGTGGAAGAAAAGATGGCACAGTTAAAAGTGATACTTTGACAGGCATGTGAGCAGGCAGGGAATGGAGGATAAAGACTATGAGCAGACAGATTGGAATAGTTTGTATTGGTAACATGATCACCATAGGCCTTGTGCTCTGAAGGGTCTGTTTCCTGTTCTGTAGTGTTCAGTGTTTTATGATAATTAACTTATAAAACAAGTTGTGTCCTCTCCAGAAGTTCAATCTTTTAAGTATTTGAGGTTTGTCATGTTGAAAGTCATTTTTAAAAGGTATGTACCGCATATGAGGAGACTGGAAAGGAATCGAACAGAAGTCAGAATAAAAAAATATGGGCATGGGGGAAGAGCGCAAGGTGGCAGATGATAGTTGAATCCAGGCGGTTGGGGTGGGGGGAGACTGAGAGGAAGGCAGGAGATTAGGGAGTGGGAAAAGGCAATAACATGAGAAGCTGGGGGGTGATACGGGTAAGGCAAAGGGCTGAAGAAGGAATCTGATAAGAAAGGACATGGACCATAAAATAAAGGGAGTAGGGTGGGGAACCAGGAGGAGAGAGGTGAAAATGATGGCCAGGTTGTAAGGGTAGGGGGCAAGTGAAGGAGTCTGAGGGCGAAGGGAAAACGGGGGAGGATGGTTATTGGAAGTTACAGAAATCAATGTTCATGCCATCAGGTGGTTGGAGACTATCAAGACAGAATATAAAGTATTACTCCTCCAATCTGAGGCCATCGATAGATATGGTGGTGTGGGAATGGGAAATAGATTGCATTGCAAAGATCTCAATGGAATCATTTCAACCCCAACGAATAGCTGCTTATGCTCTCCCCTCTCTATCACTTCTCCCCCCCCCCCTTATTGTGGCTTCTGTCCCCTTTATTTCCAGTCTTGATTAAGGATCATGCTCTGAAACATCTGTTCATTTCCCTCCATAGGAACTGCTTGACCCACTGAGTTACTCCAGCATTTGGTCTCTGTTGATCAGATTTCTGGCATCTTCACTGTTTTTTGGCTCTTTTACCAGCTGGCTTGCATTGATCAGTTTTGGAAGTCAAGCTTCTTTAAACTTCGTGACTCATCTGTAACGATTAATTTTAAACTTTTTTCTACTTTCGGGACAAAGAAATTTTAATTTAATTTCACCAAAGTTAAGGTTTGTATGCAAGCTAATAGATGTAAAGAGTAGAACTGTGCAAAGAAAAGAACAAGTCTGATTAGTTATCGTCTCAGGTACTATTGAGTAGAGGTAGAAACTAGGCTGCACACACAATGCTGGAGGAACTTGGCAGGTTAGGCAGCATCTATGGAAATGGAAAAAGTCAAAGTTCTGGGCGAGGTCTTTCTTCCGGACGCAAAAGGGAAAGAGGGAAGACATCAAAATAAAAAGGTGGCGGGGGGAGGGGGAGGATAGCTAGAAGGTGATAGCCTGAGCCAAGAGGGTAGGAATGGTAAAGGGCTGGAGAGGAAGGAATCTGACAGGAGAGGGGAGTGCATCATAGGAGAAAGGGAAGGAGAGGAGGTGATAGCCAGTTAAGAGGAGGCCAGAGTAGGGAATAGAAGAAGGAAGGGGGAGCTAGGTTGTATAGGTTTTAAGTTGCTGACTGCTGGAGAAAGTTACATTTTTGTCTGCTCCATTAAATGCCACTAGCCTAATTAGTATATTTTAATAAGACATATTTGATACGCCAAGACTTGCATACTGAATCATGAGACCGAAACCAGGTAGGAGCTTGCTCACTGGAGCCTTGAATCATCTCGGTCTGTTGGTTGCACAGCAAGTTGTTTAATGACAAGTCAAGACTTGGATTTAAAGTTTAAAGTTTGATTCCAGTAAACTGAGAAATTCTGCTTTTTTTAAATTGATTTTCATGGAAGTGATTTATGGCAAATTGAATTTGTGAGTTACCATGAGTTGTATGTAGTAATTACGTATTTTGGTTTGATCATGATTTAGGTCAGCAGTATGTACAAGTTGAAGTTTCAAGCTTAATTATCATTCAACCATGCGTGAATATAACCAAATGAAATAGTGTTCGTCTGCGGCCAAGGTGCAAAACACATTGCATGCAGTACATGGCCCAAATGGTTATAATTTCAGAAAAACCTACTGTCACAAAGAGAAAAAGCAGTAATATAGCCCAACTCTCATGAGTTGTCCTGGTCCAGCTTGTCCATCTACCAAGTGAGCATCAGAAGGCAGCACCTATGAGAGGGCCCTTAGACCATAAAATATGGCAACAGAGTTAGGCCATTCGGCCCATTGAATCTGCTCCACTGTTTCATCATGGCTAACCCCTTTTTGCTGCTCAACACTATTCTCCTGTCTTCTCTCCATTACCTTTTACACCCTGACTAACCAAGAATCTATCAACCTTAAATACACCCAATGTCCTGGCCTCCACAGCCACCTGGGGCAATGAATTCCACTGATTCACCACCCCCTGACTAACACAATTCCTCATCTCTTTTCTAAATAGACATCCCTGTATAAGACTCCCTCACTACAGGAAACATCTTTTCCACATTCACTCTATCTAGGCCTTTCAACATTCTATAGGTTTTCATAAGATCCTCCTCATTCATTTAAATTCCAGTGAGTACAGGCCCAGAGCCATAAAACGCTCCTCATACGATAACCCTTTAGTTCACGGAATCATTCTTGTGAACCTCCTCTTAATCCTCCCCAATATCAGCAAATCCTTTCTTAGAAAAGGGGCTCAAAACTGCTCACAACACTCCAAGTGAGGCTTCACCAATGCCTTATAAAGCCTCAGCATAGCATCCTTGCTTTTATATTTCCAGTCCCCTGAAATAAATGCTAGTATTGCATTTCCCTTCCTCACCACTAACTCAACCTGCAATTTAACCTTTACAGAATCCTGCACGAGGACTCCCAGGTCCCACTACACCTTTGATTTTTCTGCCCATTTAGAAAATGGTCTACACTTTTGTTCCTGCTACCACAGTGCATGACCATAAACTTCCTGTCACTGTTTTGTCTCCCACTTTGCCCACTCTCCTAATGTGTCAAAGTCCTTCTGCAGCTTCTTGACACTACCTGCCCTTCCACATATCTTTGTATCATCTGCAAACTTGGCCGCAAAGCCACCAATTCTGTCATCCAAATCGCTGACATATAACATAAAAAGAAGTCCCAATACCAACCCCTGTGGAACACCTCTAGTCACTGGCAGCCAACCAAAAACAGAAAAGGCTCCCTTTTATTCCCACTCTTTGCCTCTTGCCAATCAGCTAAACCTCTATCCATGCTAATATCTTTCTTGTAAGCTCCAACCCAGTATGAAATCCAGCGGCACATAGCCAGCTCCGGCATCTCCTTCACCGCTGACCGCAGCAGATGCGTCCGAGGCATATAGGCCTTACTAACGCAGCACCCTTAGCAAAGCAGCTCCCCCACCATTCCTGTTGCCAATGAACCAGTGAACAGGGCTTGCAGTATTCTTTGCTACCAATATCTGACGGTTTTGCGATCAGAATAAGAAGGTCGAAGACAATCATTCACACCTTTTTTTTTTGGACCATGCATTGTCTTGGTAGAATGATATGCAACATGTCCAGGCGAAAGCACCATGCAATCAGTCCCTCTCAATCACTGTTAAGCAATTCGCTGATGGAATGGGAAGGTCCTAGAGTATTTGATGTTCTTGGTATCCAGCAGTGACTTTAATATGGGGAAAGCATGTTTTTGAAATAGATTAACTTTTCGATTTTACACTGATCATTGCCTGCTGTGTGATTGCTGTGGTTTCAGCACTGGGGGTGGGGGGGGGTGAGCTAAAAAGGGCAATTAGTGACACTACAAATAACAAGTGGATAGATATGAGGATTAAATGTGAAAACTATTGTCTTTGTGCTCCATGGATGTTGTTTGACCTGTATATTTCTATCTTTGACTTTTTTGTTAAAATGTATAATACACATGAAATAAACATCAGAAATCTGGAACCAAAAAATCAGAACGATCAAAGCAACGGATTATTTTATTTCTGTTGTTGTATGTAGATCTTATTACATTGGTAGCACTTTGCCTGTTTGCCCAGTGTTTTGCCAAAGTATGGGCAGACTACAACTTTCATGTAAACTTGGACTTAATTAAGTCATTGTCCAAAGAGAGATCAGTTGGAGTAAGAGTTATGAAGTTTTTTGTGAAGTTAAAGAACAAACATACAAACTTCAGCTTATTGTGAGTCAGATATTCAAACCAAATCCATTAGGAATATTCAAGCAACATACATCAAAGTTGCTGGTGAACGCAGCAGGCCAGGCAGCATCTATAGGAAGAAGCGCAGTCGACATTTCCCTTACTCACTCTTCCTTCAGTTAGTCCTGACGAAGGGTCTCGGCCTGAAACGTCGACTGCGCTTCTTCCTATAGATGCTGCCTGGCCTGCTGCGTTCACCAGCAACTTTGATGTATGTTGCTTGAATTTCCAGCATCTGCAGAATTCCTGTTGTTTCCATTAGGAATATTTCCTGCTTTGTGGATAGCTACCATCAAAGTGATGAGGCTTTGGGCAACTGTACAGTCCAAGTTCTCAACCAGCACTAATTCTTGTGTCTTGTCTTCAAATCCCATTCACATTCTATGCTACAAGCTGTCAAATTAAAATTCATCTTTTGCCATTTGATTTGCTATCTCAAAATATCCCACTGTTCATAGAATACATTATTTAAATACTAAAATTTCTAAAATTATCACTGACTCCAGTTGTCCTTGTTGAGAGGGGATCGCTTCCATATTGCGGAATGTACAGTTTCATCTGGTTGCATGATGAATACAATGGCATGAAAAAGTCTGGGCACCTCTGGTCAAAGTTTCTGTTACTGTGAATAGCTAAGCGAGTAAAAGATGAACTAATTTCTGAAAGGCATAAAGTTAAAGGTGACACATTTCTTTAATATTTTAGGCAAGAAAGCTTTTTTATTTCCATCTTTTACAGTTTCAAAATAACAAAAAAGGAAAAAGGCCCAAAGCAAAAGTTTGGGCACCCTGCATGGTAATACTTAGTAACAACCCCTTTGCAAATAGCACAGCTTGTAAATGCTTTTTGTAGCCAACTAAGTCTTTCAATTCTTATTTGGGGGATTTTAGCCCATTCTTCCTTGCAAAAGGCTTCTAGTTCTGTGAGATTCTTGGGCCATCTTGCATGCACTGCTCTTTTGAGGTCTAACCACAGATTCTTGATGATGTTTAGGTCAGGGGACTGTGAGAGCCATGGCAAAACCTTCAGGCTTGCACCTCTTGAGGTAAACCATTGTGGATTTTGAGGTGTATTTAGGTTCATTATCCTGTTGTAGAAGCCATCCTCTTTTCATCTTTGGCTTTTTTACAGCTGGTGTGATGTTTGCTTCCAGAATTTGCTGGTATTTAATTGAATTCATTCTTCCCTCTACCAGTAAATGTTCCCCGTGCCACTGGCTGCAACACGAGCCCAAAGCATGGTCGATCCACCTCCATGCTTAACAGTTGGAGAGGGGTTCTTTTCATGAAATCCTGCACCCTTTTTTCTCCAAATATACCTTTGCTCATTGCGGCCAAAAAAGTTCTATTCAAAAGGTTCAAAGGATCATCTAAACAAGCCTGATGCATTTTGGAAACAAGTCCTGTGGACTGATGAAGTTAAACTAGAACTTTTTGGCTGCAATGAGCAAAGGTATGTTTGGAGAAAAAAGGGTGCAGAATTTTATGAAAAGAACACCTCTCCAACTGCTAAGCATGGGGGTGGATTGATCGTGCTTTGGGCTTGTGCTGCAGCCAGCGGCACAGGGAACATTTCACTGGTAGAGGGAAGAATGAATTCGATTTAAATACCAGCAAATTCTGGAAGCAAACATCACACCGTCTGTTTTTTAAATAAAAAAGCCAAAGATGAAAAGAGGATGGCTTCTACAACAGGATAATGAACCGAAGCACACCTCAAAATCCACAATGGACTACCTCAAGAGGTGCAAGCTTGAAGGCTTTGCCATGGCCCTCAGTCCCCTGACCTAAATAAACATCATGGAAAATCTGTGGATAGACCTCAAAAGAGCAGTGCATGCAAGATGGTCCAAGAATCTCACAGAACTAGAAGCCTTTTACAAGGAAGAATGGGTGAAAATCCTCCAAACAGAATTGAAAGGCTCTTAACTGGCTACAAAAAAAAATTTACAAACTGTGATACTTGCCAAAGGGGATGTTACTAAGTACTGCCATGCAGGGTGCCCAAACTTTTGCTTCAGGCCCTTTTCCTTTTTTGTTATTTTGAAACTGTAAAAGATGGAAATAAAAGTTTTCTTAAAAATATTAAAGAAATGTGTCATCTTTACCTGATTTCCAAAAGGCATAAAGTTAATCTTTTACTCGCTTAGCTATTCACAGTAACAGAAATTTTGACCGGGGTGCCCAAGCTTTTGCATGCCACTGTATATCTGCACTTTACAGGAAAGTAGTCCAGCACAGTTGAGATGAATGAATTTCCTTCCTGAGACTATCATTACACACGGTGATCAATTGATCAAGCACAAATAGGAAGCTGATGCTTTTACTTTGCTTAATACCCTCAGTAACTGGGTAATTGGATTGCATAATACCAATATGAACGCCTCTCTGAAATGTTTTGAATGTACTTCAGTCTTACTCAAAATTTTTATATGCTTTTTCTTCTTATTTCTTATTTTAAAGATTATGATCGAATTCTGTCCCGGAGGTGCAGTGGATGCCATAATGCTGGGTATGCTTCCAAAAATTTAAACGTGTGTTTAATGTTTGTAATGTTCATTATTTTCAGAAAATGGTATTTTGGTAATTACTATTGCTTATGATCCATCAGAACTCAGCCATTTGGTGGAAAGGGAAGACTACGACTGTTTAGCTTTTAGGCAGAGTATATTTTTGTGTTAATGGGCATTTCCAATTATTCTTTTAGTTTCAAATTAGCATCCTAGTTTGTGGTTTTATTCGGGGTTTTTATATTTTAGGATTGTTTCACTCTGAGCCATTTTTGTGACCAGCCAAATGCACAGAATTTGCATAGTTTGTATGTTAAGTGTTCTCTGTATCTTCCATGGCATGTTTATGCAGATAAACTCTGAACTCTCAGCAGGGTCACTGGCATCCAGGTTTTCAGATATGACCTTTATGTTAATCAGAAATGAAGGAATTGCTGAGACGAGCTGTTCCCTTGCCAAGTAAAAATCTTGAAAATGATACAACTTGCTGTATGAGCTATAATAGTATGTTCTAGGCCAAAATTACTACTCATTAAACTCACCAACCTAATTATTTCAGATTCCATGCCCTTTAAAATAACTTATTTTACTGAACTACCTTTTTAGCTTCTACCTTGCTTTTGTGTATATACCTTAATCTTTGTTACTTTTTAATGGTTCAAAAGGTGATTAAAAATCAGATTAAATCTCGGTTTGTTTGTGAATCCTTCACTATCATGCATTGATTGAAAGTGCAATAAATGACTCTTTAATGATACCCACTTTGAGGACATTAGTTTCCCATTTGGTTGGTAACCAATAGCAATTGACATTGGGAAGGAGTTAAATCTGTGCTGTACAGACTGCATTGTTTTATTAGGCAATTTTCACACCAGAATCAGAATTAGATTTAATATCAGTGGTGTATGTCATGAAATTTGTTGCTTTGCAGCAGCAATATCTTAGTGTTATAAATTACAATAGAATGTGTATATATTGTAATTATATGCGTTTGTATATATCAGAACATTGTCTGTTCTGTAATGCAGTGGTCCCCAGCCTCCGGGCTGCGGACCGATACAGATCCGCGAAGCATGCAGGGGTGCAGCGGTGGCCAGAACGTACCCAGCACATCTTCAAGAGAAAAGCCAAAATAAACAATCTAATTAATTAGGTGCCAACCAGCACGTAAACGTCGGCCCAGATCAGAGGTGATTGCCGATTGCATTGCTCCTGATCTGGGCCAACATTTATGTGCTGGGCGGCATCTAATTAATTACCTTGTTTATTTCAGCTTTTTTTTATTATTAAAGATGTGCTGGGTGCGTTCAGGCCACGGCTGCACCCCTGCATTCTTCGCAGCAATGTATTGGTCTGCGGCCTGGAGGTTGGGGGCCACTGCTGTAATGTGACAGAAGGAGGGAAGCTGTTCCTAAACTATTAAGTACGTGTCTTCAGGCTCCCATACCTCTCACTGGTAGTAGTAAGTAGAGAACTTGTCCTGGGTGTTGGGAGTCCTTAATGATGACTGCTGTCTTTTTGAGGCATCATCTTTTGATGATGTCCACAATGCTGCGGAGGCTAGTGCCCATGGTGGAGCTGGCTGAGTTTGCAACCCTTTGCAGCTTTTCCGATCCTGTGCAGTGCCATCTCCGTGCCAGATGTGATGCGACCATTTAGAATGCTGTCCACTATCCATCTGTAGCAATTTGCTGGTTTTTGTTGAGGTACCAAATAAAGATCACAGGCAAGTGTTAAAATTTTGTGGATAAATAGGGCCAGTCTTTTGGCATTGTTGTGTGAGAGCTTGAATGCTGTTGTGATTTGTAACATAGCCACCACACCACCCTGCTCTTGCTAACTGCCTCTAATTTAGGATTCTGGTTGCAGATGATATCCCTTGTAATTTGTTTATTATATGGCATTTTCCTCAACAGAATTGGATCGTGGGTTAACCGAACCACAGATCCGTGTTGTAGCTCGGCAGATGCTGGAAGCTGTAGACTACCTTCACAGCCAGAAAATCATTCATCGCGACTTAAAGGCAGGGAATGTTCTCCTCAGCCAAGATGGCAATGTTAAACTAGGTAAGGAATTTGCTTATTCCAAACAATCATAAATGAAAAGTGCCATCTGCTAATTTGTGACGTCTAACAGAAGAAGTCAATAGATAAGTTTAAGCTGAGCAAAACACTTGGCTTTTCAGTAACATGTATGGATCAAGCTATTAATTCTGAGGAATTCTCAATAATTCTTTAAATGGAATTGTCTGTGAAATGGTTGTGTAGCTTTTGAGTTCCAAAATTTGGTTACACTTGAAGGAACTACTTGTTACAGATTATGGATGTTTAGCATTAGAAAAAAAAAAGTTTCATGGAGATTGCTGCAGTCTGCTAGAATACCTTTTTCTTTTTAAAGACTGTGCTGAGCTGCATTCTCTGTCAAGATCATAGCTCAAACTTAGCTGGGTTTTAGGGATTTTTATGGACTCAAGGATGGTTTTGGGGCAGAGATGGTTTAGGGACACGGATATTGAGGAAGTGGGGAACAGTTTGGAGTGTAAGCTTCTGTTCAGTGTTTGAAAGCTAGTGACCTGGTCAGATGTTGGGCTGGGAGAGGAGGGAGGACTGGGACCTGTAAGTATGCAAGTTGGCTAGACTATAGTTCTAGGCCTAGTGTTCGGGGCCCTGTTATCGATGAGTCTAGAGCTCAACACTGAGTTCAGATCCTCGTCCAGGGTTTCTTATTCATCATCAGAAAGTCCTGGGTCAATAAGATGGTAGCCTGAAGATTGATCGAAAGTTCAGAAGTTGAGTCTCAAATCAGTGAACCTGAGTCCGCTGGGGAAACCAAAGGCCCACGTCTGGAATCCACAATTCCGCTGGAGGCTGAGTGTGAAGATTGCCTGTCCTATGGTTAAAGTACTGTTTGTGCACGAGTAGGTAGGTGGCTTACTTTGTTTTGCTGTTGTAGCTTTCTGTGTTGTTCTGCCTAGCAAGTTGGGCATGATATATTGGTGCTGGAATGTGTGGCAACACTTTGGGGCTTCCCTCAGCATATCCATGGGTATGTTGGTTGTTAACGCAATGGATGCATTTCACTGATTGTTTTGATTTGCATGTGATGAATAAATCTGAATCTGAGTTCTTCATAAAGTATCTGGAATTTGCCAAAGAGCATTTGCTTTCTCATTTTCATCTGTAATCCTTTTTATTTTAGATCAAAATGGTATTTTTTGAAGTAGTTTTGTACTCTCAACCTCAGGGAATGTACAATCCAGCAAAAGAGGGAAATCCATAAACTCGGCACATCTTCCTTTCCCCTTCTCTCTCTTTCCGCAGGATTGTTCCCTATGTGACTCCCTTGTTCAAATATCCTTCCAGCAAACTCCCTCAGGTACTTATCCCTGCAGTTGTGCTAAGTAATACACCACCATTTAGGCCATTAAACAGCCTTTCCAGTGAGGGAACACTTGATGCGTTGAATCCATCATGCGCCCACCCCCGCCCACCTTCCTACCTTCCTTGCTCCATCTGGATACACCTCTCACTCACCAGCTCATGTTCCTCCTCCCTTGCCATACCCTTTTATTCTGGTGTCTGCCAGCTAGTCCTAATGAAGGGTTTCAACTCAGAATGTCAACTGTTCTTCTCCCTTCATTGATGCTACCCGACCTTCTGAGTCGCTTCAGCCATTTAGAACCATAGAACATTACAGCACAGAAACAGGCCTTTTGGCCCTTCTTGGCAGTGCTGAACCATTTTTCTGCCTAGTCCCACTGACCTGCACCTGGGCCATATCCCTCCATACACCTCTCATCCATATACCTGTCCAAATTTTTATTAAATGTTAAAAGTGAGCCCACATTTACCACATCATCTGGCAGCTCATTCCACACTCCCACCACTCTCTGTGTGAAGAAGCCCCCCCCCCATGTTTCCTTTAAACTTTCCCCCTTCACCCTTAACCCCTGTCCTCTGGTTTTTTCCTCCTCTAGTCTTAGTGGAAAAAGCCTGCCTGCATTCACTGTATCTACACCTATCATAATTTCTGTGTTTCTCCAAGTTATCAGCATCTATAGTCTCTCGTGTTCAAATAGATTTTTATTCCTTGGCAAAAGCAAAAGCTTCATTAATATTAGAAAGTTGGAGGGGTGTGTGGGTGATAGGAAGAAGTGATTGGTAGTGGATGGAAGAGGGGAAGGGAAGGAAAGGAAAGGAGGTGTTGGGGGTGGGGTGTGGTGGGTGTAGGAATTAGGAGTTCCTCCTACACCTATCCCAGATCCCATCACCTTGGAGGAAAGAGAAAAAAGGATGGAGTGGGAGCGCTTCACAGAAAATTTGATATGATAGTTCAATGTGTATGCATTGGATTGTAGATGTTATCAGCCCATTTCCTTCCACAGATACTGCCTGACCTGTTGAGTCCAATCAGCATTTTGTTTGTTGCTCTAGATTCCAGCCATTACAATCTCTTGTGTCTTCAACATTCAAGTATGTTTTATCAAGTACTTTGAAAAATGTATCCGTATACAGCTTCAAAAAGTAAGGTTAACACGACGCTACTACAGCTGGGGGCATTGGAGTTTGGAGCTTAATTCCTGCATCTTCTGTTATAAATAAATAAATGTATATGTCCTTCCTGTGAGTGTGTGGGTTTCCTACAGGTGCTCCAGTTTCCCTTCTGTCCAAAGACCTATAGGTTAGTAGTTTAATTGGTCATAAGTGTATGTTTTGTCCTGGGATTACGCTGGTATTAAATAGCTGGGTTGCTCGGCAGTGCAGTCATGCCAGAAGGGCCTATTCTGCACTCTCTCTAAATTAAAAGTAGTAATAAATAGGCTTTTGCATCTACTTCATATGGGGGTATTATAGCTTGGGGATATACCCAGAGATGAGTATGCCAGTCTAGTACTGAGCAAATTGTGTTCGATATTAAACAGGACCCAACTCTTGTATAGACTTGACCTATGGCCAGTTCTGAAAAGGAACGGTGAAGCTCAGTTGCTGGCCAATATTTGTCCCTCAGTTAATATCAGTTAATAAAACCGATCATACTGCTGTTTCTAGGATTTTGTTCTGTAGAAATGAGATGTCATGTTTACTATATTAAAACATTGATAGTGCTTCATAATAACCTCAGTTGAGATTAAATTCACCCTGAGATCAAAGTTCAAAGTATATGTATTATCAAAATGTGTGTATATTTTACAATCGCCAACACGAGGAAATCTGCAGATGCTGGAATTTCAAGCAACACACATAAAAATTGCTGGTGAACGCAGCAGGCCAGGCAGCATCTCTTGGAAGAGGTACAGTCGACGTTTCGGGCTGAGACTCTTCGTCAGGACTAACTGAAAGAAGAGCTAGTAAGAGATTTGATGTTGAGATTCATCTCCTTACTGGCAGTCACAAAACAAGAAACCCAAAAGAACCCATTTAAAAAAAATCCAACACCCAATGTACAGAGAGAGAAAACAACAAATCATACAAACAATGAAAGCAAGCAGCATATAGAAGGACAGTGAGTCCATATACGCGAAGCCCAGAGCAGAGCCTCAGCCTCAGCCGAGTGCAGACCAAATGTCACGGAGCGGCAAGCAGAACTGGCCCAACCCTCGCTTCTGCTCCCGGCACCTTGCTTTTCAATCTATCTGGCCTGGCGTTTAAATCATCTAATCATCGGGTTGTTCCTCGCTGTAAGATCTGGGCCCTGTCACATTGATGCTGTCTGGGCCTGGATCCTGTCACCACCTTTCCAAATCAGTCTGGCGCTTAGATCAAACAAAACTTGCTCTGAGTTTAGGTGAATGGACTCCAAAACTCCTCCGCTCTGAGTTTCCTCTGCTTTGCTCACTCCAACTGTCCCTCCCCCCCCACCCCCCCCCAACATGCCTGGACTTGATTGAATGTTAATTGTAGGTTGAACTCTACATGAATCTAAGTCATTCTATTTCATGCTCTCTACCATTGTGTTATTTTTAAAGTCTTTGACATTCACTCCTGAAAGTTTTATAGGCCACTTTGTTAAATGAACAACAGTCATTTAGATTAATATAGGCTTATCTTCAGTTAATCATCTGAAATTAGTTCCAACTGCGTGAAAAACACATGACATTCTACTTGAGGCACTGGAATGAAAAGGAGACAAGCTCCCAAGCATTTCAGCATTCTCTTTTGCGTGAAGTACTTAATTCAGAACATTTTTCTATTTTAAATTGGCACAAATTCTTAGCTGTAAGAGCATGATTGAACACTCTGTAATACTCTGTATATTCCCCGAGATGCTGAGAATGCTGCCTTCATCATTTCAAAACAAGTAATAACCATTCCCTTTAATAAACTGCTGTTAGTAACTCCACTGTTTGAGTTTGGAGCCACTCCGCACGTTTGGGTTTGTTCCAGCATATTTTTGCTTCCACCTCGTCCTATTTGCTTGCTCCCACCCACCATACCTGACAAGAAGAGTTTGCATCTTTAACTACTTAAAATGTAAAGCTAGCAAAGTATGTAAATTGTATCAAGCTGCAGATCAGCTGTGCTTTGACTGGACTGGGTTCAAGGGCGGGGTTGTTGCTGCAATACTGTAGCAGTAAATTGTTTACAGGACAGTGCTACTACAGATTGAATTGGAAGAAATATTCTACAGAACCAGTTTGTATTGGATGTACAATTGATCACACTCGTTTGCAGTGCTTAAAAAAACATAATTCTAGAAGAGTACTTGCATAAGAGAAAGGAGATGTATTCAAAAGCAAAAGTTCTCGGTTTCTGTGCAACAGTATGTGCAGGATGTACGTATGTTTGGTGATTGGATTTGGCTGTTTTATTTTGCAGTTTGTAGTTGTGATTTAATCCTGTATTGTTACCTTGCCAACTAAAATGAATACATTATATAACAGTTCTATCTTTGAAAATACAGGGAGAAAGTTAATTTTTTAATGAATCTGTGCTTTATTTGTGAAAGGTTTTGGGAAATTTTTGTTATAAATAGATTCAAATTGATGTGTTTTTTGCCAGTTTTACAACACTAGAAGTGTCTTATTGTTTTGGTTTTGACTTGCAACCAATTAGAGTTGTAAAACAGCAGAACGTATCTTCCTCTGGCCCTGCTCTGAACTCTGCACTGAGTCTCAAGTGCACATAACAGCTATTTTTTTATATATATTGCACGACATCTACTAGATTTCCAAATTAGTACCATGACATAGGTTTTTATGAGTACTAATTTAAAATAAAAGGAACTATAGATTACATGGTAATGGAAATTGATGTGCACACTAGCTAACAGCAAAATCTGCTTCCCATGCTTGTAAATTTAGGGGAAATCTATATCTCTTGGTTTCTGTATTTCTTATCCAGATTGAAAAGTGAAGGTAATGGATCTTGCTGTGACGGTTTTCCATTCGAGCTGAGGAAACAACTGCCGACTGTTCAGAAAGAACATTTTTCCTTTTGCAAACATCTGTGAACATTTTTAAGGACTCATTTTTACCTTTTAAAATTTTACGTTCACTGTTAAGTAGGTAAAAATGACAGCCAGTTAAACACTGCAAGAGCTCACAAATTAGGACTGAATTATATTCTTTGGTCCATAGGTAGTACTGAAGCTGTGGTTACTTGCTGTTTTGACAGCAGGACTGATCCTAACAGAGGCTAAGATGAAAGATTACAGTGTCAGCATTGGACATTGGCTTATGAGCATCTTGTTACCATTACAGTTACTTTCTGAAAGCTGAAGTGTGAAATGAAGTAGAGTAACAGAATCAAATCGGGTTTTTTTGCAATGACAGAAATATCTTGACAACTCTTTAATAAAGTAAAAAGAAACTCAGAAGTACCACATAGTGAAAATCAAAGTGGATTCAGAAGAACTGAATTGCAAGTTTTTTCAAAAATGTAATTTTAGCTTTTGCAAAAGTGAGGGAGAAAGAGTTTACGGAGATATTTTACAAGCAATGACCCAAGAAGCTGAGAGCACGACTTTAAATAGCAGTCAGAAGAAAAAAAAGACAAAGGAGGAAAGTAAAGAAGTAGATGTGGAAGGGGTGAGAAATGTAAGGCAGGCATTAAGTGAGTGATTGTGGCAGGAATGACGCCTTGGATCAGCCAGTATTCATGTGTCGAGAATTGAACAGAGGAACTCGAAGGAAAGGGGATGGTTCCAGGAAGAAAGATACAGAATTTTGGAAGTTGAACTAATATATCAGTCATGGTTGACTATTTGACACACAACCTTGCAATGTGAGCAGTGTTTAGAGAGATCTGAATAATGTCAGCACACCTGTAAACGCAGTACCTACAATTTTGGACTTGGATTATGACATTCCTTGCAATTTATCAGTGATGTATTCCAAACTTTTAATTATATTTATGCTTTGTATTAGCACTTCGGGGGGGGGGGATAGTTTATGCACTGTATTTGTATTCAGAAATAATAACGCTGCTCATCAGTGCCTACCTTTAGCTTTACATATATGGATGTATTAACATAGTGTAAAGTTTAATTTGGTAAGATTTAACTAATGACCGTTTCACAGTTCTACAGAGTAGATTATATGTAATAAATATGCATGTTAGTACATGGAGGCTGGTTTTGAAGCTGCAGTAGATCAACAGGGGAGATGTCCAGTGTGCAAAAGATGACAAACTGTGCAAACACAAAAAGAAAAATTAAAAATAGTAATAATATATAAGCAATAAATACTGGGAACAGGAGAGGAGGGGCTCTTGGAAGTTGAACTAATACATCAGTCATTGTTGACTGTTCTGATGAGCTCTTCGTTGATCTAGAATTCCAGATAATTACTGTTTTTCTATTATTATTTTTTTATGGGAGTTCCCTCTTAATGGCTTTAACATTCTGGGGGAACTTGTGGGCTACTAAAACATCTACAAGTAAAACAAGTTGCAACACAATTCGCGAGGCGTTTAAAAAAAAAAATAAATAAAATAAATAAAATAAAATAATAATAATTCATTGGGTCAAATGCCCAAGTTCTTGATGAGGGGATTGGGTTTAATCAAGCAGAGAAGATGGAATCAGATAGCTTTGGGATGAAATTCCAGAGATTGGAATCTTGGCTAGCTGATCCACTGCTGCAGTGATGGAGAGAAAAAGTTTAGAGATAATCATTAGGGCAAAACCGTAAGAGCATAAATTATCTGATTGGAGTGTGAGAGATGGGGAGGTGTAAGACCATGGGAAGATTTGGAAATGTGAATAATTATTTTAAGATTGAGACCTTACTGAAAAATTCCATCCTCCATAAGCTGAGTTGGAGGGAAAGCTGATACGGAGGTAGAACTACCGTTGATATTTCGATGATGGCATGGAAAAGCTTCATCGCTAGGTTAAGTATAAAATTGTGGCTTTGAACAGCTTAATTTCAGATATTAGCCAGGGAGCTGAATGAAACCAATGATTGCATATCAAATTTCAAGATGGGGTCCAAATTCTGAAGTTTCATTGTTAATTTTGACAAGCTGTACAATTTAGAGACAAGGGGCTAAGGGAAGTGCTGATTGAGTACTACATATTGTCAGCATATCTGTGAACAATAGTATTTGCTTAAGTAATGCCAATTTCTATCGAGGAAAAATGAAAATTGGGGGACTTGCTGCATAGAATGCCAAATCCACAAATTTTGTTACTGGGTCTCGTGTATTAATACATAATAAAAGATGGTGAAATTTAATGTGTATTGCACTTAGTTATGCACGTCAGAAAATTGTCACACAAGTGGCCTATCTGATCCACAGGCCACAGACAATTTTGCAGTGCCTCTATAAACCTGCTTCAGCTTGGCTTAACTAGGATGGAAAATGGTTTTACACCCTACTTTGTCATTTTGCTTATAACCCTTTATTTTAAAAGCTAACTACTTTGTGTTCGGAGAGCTGCACAACTAAACAAACCTGCATCGAAGATTGTCTCAGTAGAAGGTTAACTTTACATTTTGTTATAAGTCTCCTTCTGTTTGGATAAAATTTTAAGATTTTGTGATGATAAATGTTGGACTGAAATTGTGGAATTATCAAACTCCTAAGATTGTTGTTATAACTTAAGTTATGTTCTATTCTTAGCGGATTTTGGTGTTTCAGCAAAAAACACAAAAACTCTGCAAAAGAGGGAGACATTCATTGGAACACCCTATTGGTAAGCTGACGGTTTCCTGTACAACATGTTCTTTGATACTAAACATTGTTCTGACTTTCCACATTAGTCTATTAGTTTATTGTGATTTGGTGACTTGATGTGGGAAATTCATTTTTATTCTGATCCTTACACTGTTGCTGATCTGTAAGTGTCCCCATGCGGTGGAGGGCATTTGTATAAGAATGTTAAAATTGTGTTTTGGAAAATAAAATTCTTGTATGATTTTCTGTGCGATGCATTGTGATAAAATGTGTGTAATATCATTTGTTCTCAATTGTATTAGTAAATCGTCCTGACCATGGTCCACTTCTATTTCTTGGGTGTTTTCATGATCTAAAGTCTAGGTTCTGCTATACCTTTTATCAGTTATTTTAAAGCTTCCGATATGAAACTTGTGACTCTAATAGGTAACTTGCCTTAGATCATTTTATTACATCAAAGCTACCACACAAAGGCAAGTTGTTAAAGAAATGGATTATGAAATAAGACAGGCTTTGTTATACTCGTTGTTTTATTACATGTTCATTTATATCATGGGCTGTTTTCTAATGGCACGGTATCTCAAAAGTATGGATGTAAACTTCGGCTATGTATCTAAAATACTGAATGCATAGGCACATTGGTAAAAAATAACTGGTTCATTCATCAAGCCCTGCAGCAGGATAACCTAAGCAAAATGACCAAATACCACTTTCTCTCCACCTGTATCCATTTTTATAAAAAATCTCCTACAAATGGCTAGAAGGGGTAGATTCAGTCCTAGTATTAAAAATGTATCCTATGTTTTGCCAAGAAGGATAGGTATGTAGTTTTTAAAATATTAATTAGTGACACCAAAATAATTTTTGTAGTTCCTTAGTGTGCTCCCACAGCTGCATTTTATCAAATGTATAGCTTATTCTAAGTCTTTCGTCAGTGATTTATCATGGATTTATAATGGATCAGATTTAAGTTGGCCACCTACAACACCCATTCAGTTATAAAATTTTCTTGATTTTTGTTTTACTTTGTCATTCAACTAACAATATCAAATACTCTGATCATTAGTTTAATTAAAAAGTTCTTTTTGATTCGGCTTTTGAAGGAGAAGTAGAATTATATTAAATTATGTTGGATACATTTGGTAATTGAGAATATTATAATTGATTTTGAAAATTTCTCTTGTTTTCAGGATGGCTCCAGAAGTGGTGATGTGTGAGACTATGAAGGACACTCCATATGATTACAAATCTGACATCTGGTCCTTGGGTATAACCTTGATTGAAATGGCACAGATAGAGCCACCTCATCATGAGTTAAATCCAATGAGAGTTTTACTGAAAATTGCCAAAGGAGATCCTCCAACATTGGAAAATCCATCAAAATGGTAATGATAATAATTAAATTGTTTAATTGTTCACGACCTATTTTGGCTTATGAACATTTGGGAATCTTTCAAGCATAAATTCCTACACAGAAGTGGAAAAGAGAAAAGAAATTCAAAGTTCATTGCCAGGTTACTGTGGAAATGAATTGTGCTGTACATATTTGTTCTGGTTCTCATTCTGTAAAAAGTATCAGAGTTAGAATTAAAATGTCCTGCACCAACATTGATGAAATAGTTAAATACCTCATGAAGTATTACTAAAAGGCAGTGGTTTTAAAAACTTCTCTTCCATAGGCAAGTATTGCATCTGTTGCAGTTTTTTTAAAAGTAAGCTCCAATCAGGAATCACTGAATCTACTGTGCCAGAGTTGCCAAGGTAACTCAACCAAATTGATGTTCAAGAGGAAAGACCTGTTACCTGTAGTTTTGTCGCTTAGGCCTACCAAGCTGAAAGGCAAAATTATTGAATGGAAAGAATTGTGCCAATGGTTTATGTTGCTCTGTTGAGATTCCCGTAGGATTTTCCAGGCAATGTTAATCATATCAACCCATGCAGTAGTTTACTTCTCATTTGAAATCAGAGATATCTGGATTTTTGATCATCAAGGCCTACTTGTTAGTGACAGAAGTTGTGTCATGCTTCATTGAATAATGGAATGTGAATTTTGGGTTTGAATGGCCTAATCAGATTTCTTTGGATCCAGGCACAATGCTGGTTATAGTTATTTATTGTGCAGCGAGAGCTGTGATGGAAATAGTGGTGGCAGCTGTTTGGAGTAGCATCTTCTGTGTGTGTAAATATAAAAACAGACTTGTGACATTTTGCTGGGTATATCTAATAATAGAACAGGCAGAATGGTTCGCTGCATGGTGTTCAATGATAATGAAGTTTTCATTACATAGAGATCTGTCTGAATCACTATACCAGTATCCTTGCTGGTAAAAGGGATGTAAGCTGTAAGTTTCTTTCACTCGAGTGCTGGATGACTGGTATGGTTACAGTGGCAAATGCATTAGAGGCTTTTAAGAGATGTTTAGATTGGCACACGTATATGAGGAAGATGGAGGGATATGGACATTGTGTAGGTAGGAGAGATTAGTTTTTGGGGTTTTTGATTTACTTAGCTGTTTCAGCACAGCATTGTGGGCTGAAGTGCTTGTTCTTGTGTACTGTTATATGTTCAATATTAGGTAAAGAGATTCTGGCTAAAAAATAAAATGTAAAGTTTACTTAGTAATCTAGTTTTCAGTCTAAATTAATCACCAGGTGTAGCCCCATTTCTGCTTTAAATCTCAAGCTTTAGTGATACGTTAGTTAACCAGTGCCCAAGTTGAACATAATTAATAGTTGTATGTTTACAACAAGTCATTTCCCTTCTCAGAGAAGCTCTGCCTCTATTTCTTAGTAACCAAGTTTGGAAACTCTACAGAGATATTTACAAAGCAAAACTAGACATCAGTCTTATAGCATGTTCAGCAAAGTAATTAAATTGCAACATGAGGAAATCTGCAGATTCTGGAAATTCAAGCAGCACACACAAAATGCTGGTGGAATGCAGCAGGCCAGGCAGCATCTCTAGGAAGAGGTACAGTCGACGTTTCGGGCTGAGACCCTTCGTCAGGACTAACTGAAAGAAGAGATAGTAAGAGATTTGAAAGTGGGAGGGGGAGTGGGAGATCCGAAATGAGGAGAAGACGGGAGGGAGAGGGATAGAGCTAAGAGCTGGAAAGTTGATTGGCAAAAAGGATACGAGGCTGGAGAAGTGAGAGAATCATGGGACGGGAGGCCTAGGGAGAAAGAAAGGGGAGGGGAGCGCCAGAGGAAGATGGACAGCAGGCAAGGAGTTATTGTGAGAGGGACAGAAAGAAAAAAGAGAGGAAAAAATAAAAAATAATATGTAAATAAATAAGGGATGGGGTAAGAACAGGAGGAGGGGCATTAACGGAAGTTAGGTCAATGTTCATGCCATCAGGTTGGAGGCTACCCAGACGGAATATAAGGTGTTGTTCCTCCAACCTGAGTGTGGCTTCATCTTGACAGTAGAGGAGGCCGTGGATAGACATAAGAGAATGGGACGTAGAATTAAAATGTATGCCCACTAGGAGATCTTGCTTTCTCTGGCGGACAGAGCGTAAGTGTTCAGCGAAACGGTCTCTTGGTCTGCGTCAGGTCTCGCCAATTTAGAAGGCCGCATCGGGAGCACCAGACACAGTGTATCACCCCAGCCGACTCACAGGTGAAGTGTCGCCTCACCTAGAAGGACTGTCTGGAGCCCTGAATGGTGATGAGGGAGGAAGTGTAAGGGCATGTGTAGCACTTGTTCTGCTTACAAGAATAAGTCCCAGGAGGAAGATCGGTGGGAAGGGATGGGGCGATGAATGGACCAGGGAGTCGCATAGGGAGCGATCCCTGTGGAAAGCGGGGGGGAGGGAAAGATGTGCTTGGTGGGATCCCGTTGGAGGTGGTGGAAGTTATGGAGAATTATATGTTGGATCCGGAGGCTGGTGAGGTGGTAGGTGAGGACAAGGGGAACCCTATTCCTAGTGGGGTGGCGGGAGGATGGGGTGAAAGCAGATGTGCGTGAAATGGGGGAGATGCGTTTGAGAGCAGAGTTGATGGTGGAGGAAGGGAAGCCCCTGTCTTCCTTTTTTAAAGAAATCTCCTTCACCCTGGAATGAAAGGCCTCATCCTGAGATCAGGTGTGGCGGACACAGAGGAATAGCGAGAAGGGGATGGCATTTTTGCAAGAGACAAGGTGGGAAGAGGAACAGTCCAGGTAGCTGTAAGAGTCCGTAGGCTTATAGTAGACATCTGCAGATAAGCTGTCTCCAGAGACAGACAGAAAGATCAAGAAAGGGGAGGGAGGTGTCAGAAATGGACCAGGTAAATTTGAGGGCAGGGTGAAAGTTGGAGGCAAAGTTAATGAAGTCAATGAGCTCAGCATGCGTGCAGGAAGCAGCACCAATGCAGTCGTCGATATAGCGAAGGAAAAGTGGGGGATGGATACCAGTATAGGCTTGGAACATGACTATTCCATAAAGCCAACAAAAAGGCAGGCATAGCTGGGACCCATACGGGTCCCCATGGCGACACTTTTAGTTTGGCTCCTCCCACTTCCTTCAAAGGAGAAATTATTAAGGGTAAGGACTAATTCCGCTAAAGGGAAGAGAGTGGTGGTAGAGGGGAACTGGTTAGGTCTGGAATCTAAAAAGAAATGGAGAGATTTGAGACCTTTCTGGTGGGGGATGGAGGTATATAGGGACTGGACATCCACGGTGAAAATAAGGTAGTGGGGGCCAGGGAACTTAAAATCATTGAAAAAATCCAGAGCGTGAGAAGTGTCACGGACATAGGTGGGAAGAGATTGAACAACGGGATAAAACAGTGTCGAGGTAAGCAGAAATGAGTTCGGTGGGGTGGGAGCAAGCTGAGACAATAGGTCTACCTGGACAGGCAGGTTTGTGGATTTTGCAGCATTATGCTTTATAAATGTTGCTGGAATTCTTTGTGTTGCACTTGAGATGTGGGTGATGCTCGCAAAATGGATAATTGTTGCTCTCAGGAAATGTTATTCCCTTGGGGCTTCTCCTTGAAGTTTGGCAGTCTTGTTCATTATGATGAACTCATTGTTTTGTGAAGCAATAAAAATGTGTGTCCAGGCCAGAGTGATCCGTGATTTGAGGAGAACTGGGCCTAGCCAATGTTTTCCTGCTGATGTTTCTCTGTTGTGCATTTCAGTGTGGTGATAGTAAAAGTAATTAATGGTGCTTGAGATGTTGTGTAATGATCCCATAAGTAAAATAAATCAGTGAGTGTTGGCTGTTGAGTCTAAATCCTGGATTTGCTAATTATCCAAAACTGTGTCTTTGGAAGTGGGTTTACACCCCTGATTTTCAGCTATGAAGATGGAAACATGCACTGGAGAGGGCTAAACTTGCCCTCTTTTGAATGTAAGATCTGTAATTAAAACTTAGTTTAGTGCCAGATGGATATAAACAATGTAAGTGATTGTAAAATTGAGTTTTAAGCATCCTGAAATTCATGTTTCTTCAGGTCTACAGAATTTAATGACTTTCTCAAGAAAGCACTGGATAAGAATCCGGATACTCGTCTAAGTGCTGCACAGCTATTGCAGGTAAGAAATTAATAAATTTGTCCTTGTTTCATTGTATGATTTGCCAAAAGTGTAATCCAAGCACTTAATGTATCTTGTATAATCAGATTATGTTCCTCAAATCAGAATCTGGTTTAATATCATTAGCGTATGTCATGAAATTGGTGGTTTTGTGGCATCGGTGTATTGCAATACATAGTAATATAAATATTATTAAAAAGAACTATAGATATAAAACAAATAGTGAACAAAGAGAGCAAAAAGAAAAAAAAGGTGAGGTAGTAGTGTTCATGGGTTCTCCCTGCCTTGTGTAGCTGGATCCTGGACTTCCTGTCAGATCGCCGGCAGGTGGTAAAGAGTGGGGTCCCTCACCTCTGCCCTATGACCCTCAACACAGGTGCCTGTCAGGGCTGTGTCGTAAGCCCCCTGCTTTACACTCTGTCCACCCATGACTGTGTCGCTACAATCTGCTATATAAATTTGCTGATGACACTACACTGGTCTAATCCCAAATAATAATGGGGCAGCCAACAGAGAAGAAGTCATCACCCTGAAACAGTGATGTCAAGAAAACAACCTCTCCCTCATTCGCAAAAACAAAGGAGCTGGTTGTGGACTACAGGAGGAATTGGAGACAGGCTAGCCTCTATTGACATCAATGGATCTGGGGTTGACAATGTAAACAGCTTTAAATTGATCTCATGTGGTCTGTACATACAGATTATGTGGTGAAAAAGGTACAACAGTGCCTCTTTCACCTCAGACGGTCGAAGAAGTTTGGTATGTGCCCCCAAATCCTAAGGACTTTCTACTGGGACCCAATTGAGAGTATCCTGACTGGCTGCATCACTGCCTGGTGTGGGAACTGTACTTCCCTCAAACACAGGACTCTGCAGAGAGTGGTGCAGACAGCTCAGCACATCTGTAGATGTGAACTTCCCACTATTCAGGACATTTACAAAGATGGGTAGGTGAAAAGGGCCTGAAGGATCACTGGGGACCCGAGCCACCCCAACCACAAA
The DNA here is from genome assembly GCF_963921235.1 of Mobula hypostoma. NCBI lineage: Eukaryota > Metazoa > Chordata > Chondrichthyes > Myliobatiformes > Myliobatidae > Mobula > Mobula hypostoma. The sequence continues at coordinate 61,178,113 of NC_086103.1, read as the reverse complement.
CTGTTCCAGCTGCTACCATCTGGGAAGCGGTACCGCAGCATAAAAGCCAGTACCAACAGGCTCTGGGACAGCTGATTCCATCAGGCCATCAGACTGATTAATTCATGCTGACACAACTGTATTTCTATGTTATATTGACTCTCCTGTTGCACATACTATTTATTGCAAATTACTATAATTGCACATTGCACATTTAGATGGAGATGTAACTTAAACATTTTTACTCATGTATATGAAGGATGTAAGTAATAAAATCAATTCAATTCAGTGGGTTCATTGTCCATTCAGAAATGCTATAAAATCATCTGCAGAAACAATTTTATTTTAAATTGTTGAAGTGGTTATAGATCATCACTAGCCATAAAACATGAATTGCTGGAATGTTGATTTGCTTCATTAACCTCCTTAATATAAGGTAGCTGTTCTGACATTCAGGAATAATAAAAAATACATTTAATCTTTAAGTTCTCAGCTGTTCAATCTGTCTTTGATTGTGGTAGAGTGTCAGTAGATGGATCAGAAGCAGCAATAGATCATGTTAAAAGAGATGTTTCTCAGAATCTTTGTATAAACAATGAAGGATCTGTTTAACTAGTTCCTTTCATGCTAGATATATAGTTATATTCAGGCCAGCCAGAATGGAGGTAACTTTAAAAAAAATAATAATTTTTAGCCACTTGCATTTCAGGTCAAGTTTGTTTGTAATTTCTAAACAAAAAGTTGTTTAATAGTGTGTATTCATTTTTTAAAAATTCTTTGAGTGTCAGTGTGTACTCGGTTAACGAAGTGACACAGGGTCTAGTTGACATTGATATCAAGCTACATTGATTCACTAATCACTTAATAGTTAATGTTAAATTGGGATTTTGCCAAACTTATTCAGATCAAGGTCATGCCTAAATCCTAGTTCAAATGTGGGCAAAGGACAGAATTCCATAGGTAATATCAAGCCATCATTTTATTAAGTGTGGAATCCCAGGGCTTTGCTAAAACTGAACTTGCTCAGTGTAAAGGAGAAGACACTACACTGGCTGCAGTTGGACTTAACCAAATACATCATCTTTTTGCGCTATTAGAGCCCATTTATCTGTCCCAGGACTTTGCCAGAGCAGGTTATCAGTAAATCAATCCAACAATCTTCAGCTGCATCATTCGTTCCTTCAGTTATTCGATCAGAAGTGGGACTGTTCACTGATTGAGTTGTATCATTGTAACTTCATCTTCACAGGGTCTTAAATCTTTGCTTTCTATATGACAGTACTGGCAATGCCTTCACTAGAAGCAGAAGTAGAATATGGGTCCTATATCTAAGAAAGGATATGCTGAATTAGAGATGGACCAGAGGAGAATGATCTCAGGAACAAAAGGGTTAACATGAGTCAGTGCAGGCCCAGAGCCATCAAACGCTCCTCATGTGTTAACTTTTTCATTCCTGGGATCATTCTCTTTGAAATGTACTGAATGGTGAAAGACCAAGATTAAGTGGACGTGGAGAGAATGTTTCCAATAGTGGGAGAGTCTTGGACTGGTGGATACAGCCTCAGAATAGAAGGATGTCCCTTTAGAACAGAGGTGAGGAGGAGTTTCTTCAGCTAGGTAATTCATTGCCACAAAAGGCTATGGAGCCAAGTCATTAGGTACATTTAAAGTGGAGGTTGATAAATTCTTGATTAGTAAGGGTTACAATGGTTACAGGAAGAAGACAAGCTGGGTTTGAGAGGGAGAATAAATAGGCCATTATTGAATGGTAGGGTTGTCTCTATGAGCCAAATGGCCTAATTGTACTCCTTTGTGCTATGGTCAAGTATTGCAGCAAGAGAGATTCTCATCAAAAGGAGAGTAATTAAAGACGGATAATAATTGTTAGCATTGTCATCAGTACACATTTCCTATGAAGAAATATATTAACACAAAACTTGGATCCTCTGTTTCATCAGTGGACATAGCTACATACCATTTTTAAATATTGTTGCAAGCAAAAGCTTACTGCTGACCATGAATAAGAAGGTCCCAATGGCCTTCAGTGTGCCAGGAAAAAAAATGTATACAATGCAGCTCTAAAATCCAATGGGATCATTTCATGATCTGTTAAAATGTGAAGAATCCTGATACCATGTAGGGCAAACAATTTGGACTGGCTATTCCTGGTAGTTAGTAGCCTTAAATTACCTTGTTGCCAGCTCCAGAGAGCTGAACAAGTGATTAACCTCCCAGCTCAAGGCAGGGTATGGTTTCTAAAATTGAGTTTCTTGTGCTGATAAAGAAAGCAATGTAAAATATAAGCTTGTTCAGAAAGTTTCACTTTTAAAATTTTGTTCCTGTCAACATGGAAGTGCCTGTCTTGGGGTTTTTTTTTTAAAAGAGGAAACAACTCTGCTGAGATTTTTCTTTCAAAGTGTCTGAAAATATTTAGTGTAGTTGCTTGTCATACACTATTTTCAAATTCTTCCAAGAGAGAATAGGATGAAATATTGGAAGAATTGATTTGTTAACAGATTTTGATTGACAGCCCTTCCACAGCCATCGTAATGCAGTCCCATGAAATAATTAGAGAGTGCTGTTGTAGAAAGTTATGGGAAAGGAGTATCATTAGTTCAGATTCATTTATTTATCAGATGTAAATTGAAAAATACAGTGAAAAGCAATGTTTACGTTAACAACCAACACACCCAGTGAAGTGCTGGAGGCAGCCTGAAAGTGTTGCCATGCACTCTAGTGTGAACATACCATGTGCACACTGTTCAGCAGAGCAAAAATAACAGCATCAACTGCAAAACAAGCCCCTTTCCCACCAACTCACTCACACCCAAAAACAGCCCTCTAACTCCAGGACGGGCCATCTCTAGAGCCTTGGTCCCAGACTCTCGGACTTGTAGATATTGGGCATTCAACCCCCCGTCCCTGGCCTTGACTCACCAACATTGGGCATCTGACTTCTGGACAGCCTGACCCACATGGCTCAACTTTTGAGCCTTGACCACTGAGGTTGCCAACTAGTCTTCGGCCTTTGGTCTTTAACCTCTGAAACCAATTCAGGGCTCCCTGATCACGGGACTTTGAAATCTGGCATGGACCTCCAAACCTGGAACTTGTTGAGCTGGGGGATCACTGGCTAATGACCACTGTGATCACTGGTCTATGTCTTAGCACCTGCCGACCCAACCCCTGGGAATCCAACCTGGACTGCAAGCCCGAACTCCTGCCCCTATCCTCATCCCTGCCCCTAAACCCTAACTTGACCCTTCACTCTCCGCACTGTCTCTAAAGCCACCTGTATAAATCTTATTTTTAAAAAAAATAATAATATTGAGTCTGAGCCACAACCTTGATGGACATCACAGCTCAGTGCCAGCTTGAACTGGACATTAATCCATTACTATAACTATTCAGGGAATTACCATGAATAGGAGTGCAAGGTAAAGAAGTTAAATGGCTTGCCCTGTTCTTTTTGATTCAACCTTTATCTATAACTTCTGGTTATAGTCAGCATACAGAAAGGAGGTGCAGAGGCTAATGGACTGGTGCAGAGCCAACGATCTGTCTCTGAATATGAACAAAACAAAAGAGATGGTTGTTGACTTCAGGAGGACACGGAGCGACCACTCTCCATTGAACATCGACTTCTCCATAGAGATCGCTAAGAGCACCAAGTTTCTTGGTTCACCTGGCGGAGAATCTCACCTGGTCCCTAAACAGCAGCTCCATGGCAAAGAAAGCCCAGCAGCATCTCTACTTTCTGCGAAGGCTGAGAAAAGTCCATCTCCTACCCCCCATCCTCACCACATTCTACAGAGGTTGTATTGAGAGCATTCTGAGCAGCTGCATCACTGCCTGGTTCAGAAATTGCACCATCTCAGATTGCAGGACCCTGCAGTGGATAGTGAGGTCAGCTGAGAAGATCATCGGGATCTCTCTTCCCACCATTAGAGATATATCCACTACATGCTGCATCCGTAAAGCAAACAGCATTATGAAGGACCCCACGCACTCCTCATACAAACTTTTCTCCCTCCTGCCATCTGGCAAAAGGCACCGAAGCATTCGGGCTCTCACGACCAGACTATGTAACAGTTTCTTCCCACAAGCCATCTGACTCCTCAATACCCAGAGCCTGGACTGACACCAACCTACTGCCCTCTACTGTGCCTATTGTCTTGTTTATTATTCATTGTAATGTCCTGCACTATTTTGTGCACTTTATGCAGTCCTGGGTAGGTCTGTAGTCTAGTGTATTTTTGCGTCGTTTTACGTAGTCCAGTGTAGTTTTTGTATTGTTTCATGTAGCACCATGGTCCTGAAAAACGTTGTCTCGTTTTTACTGTGTACTGTATCAGCAGTTATGATCGAAATTACAATAAAAAGTGACTTGACTTGGTTCTCTTCGTTCCCAAGAACCCCCTGGATTTCAACTTGAAAATATTCTTTAGCATTTATTCTCAAGATGTAGAGCTGCAAAAATTTATAATTCTCTGCCGAAAGAAATGCTCATTCCACTGAGGGGAAAAACCTCATAGTGATAGACAGTCCAGGCTTACCCACATAAATACATTCACAAATTTGTATGTTTCCTGAGCTCCAGTATGTAATGCCATTCTAATCTCTTTGATATTTCTTACTTTTACCAGGTTTAAATGTTGACGCTAAATATATGTCCCCTTTTTGTGCTAAAACTTTATTGTTAAACTCAATTGAGTTTTCAGTCTCATTCTCTAGAAGAATGTGAATGTGTTATTTTCCCTTTTGAATTCTTGGTGACATTTATTTCCTGTGTGGTATTATTGTTTATTTTGATCTTTCCCAAAGCAGAACTAATTGGAATGTATGTAATTCAGAACAAAGTGATTTGTGCAATCTTGTCAGTTGATATAAATTTGATTCAATTTATTTTACACTAGCATGTGTTAAGTACAATTAATCCAATCTCTTGTTTTAACAGCACCCTTTTCTGAAAGATGTCTGTGGTAATAAGCCACTTAGGGAATTAGTGGCAGAGGCAAAAGCTGAAGTGATGGAGGAAATAGAGGACAATAGGGAGGAAGCTGAAGATGATGATTCATCGGAACCATTATCAGTAAGTGCAAATCTGAAATGAAATTTACCTTTATTTGTAAGTTGTAACTGGACCAAGGCAAAGCTGTATTCTAGTGTTTTCGAGTAAAAACGTGGATGAAACAGTACATTATGATTGAAAATGGCAGCTTTCAATCATTTGGTTATTGTCAAGAATTTAGGCAAAAGACTAAAGACATAAAAAGAGATCCGTTATTACTATTACGGAGAGATTAATTGAAAGTCCTGAGCGTGTAGAGCATTGTCTAAAAAGATTAGTAATAATGGTCTAACTTTGAAATCTATCATCTGTACCTGGCGTTCCAAGCACAAGTGTGAAAACCTGATGGTGTATTTCAAGTTATGTATTACAAATTTCTCAGAAGTCCATCTAGTGCAGACATAGAAATGATTAAAAATCCAGTTGTGCTGCTTGCTAACATGAGATAAATACATTACATAAAAAAAAGAAAATGGCAGCTTTCAAAGTAAATTATTATCAGAGTACATGTATCTCACCATTTACAGCTCTGAGATTCATTTTCCTGCAGGCATACTCAACAAATCTGTAGAATAGTAACTATAACAGGATCAATGAAAGATCAACCAGAGTGCAGAAGACAACAAACTGTAAATGCAAATATAAATAAATAGCAATAAATAAAGAAAACACGAGACAGAGTCCTTTATGTAAGTGAGATCATTGGTTGAAGAAACAGCTCAGTGATGGGGCAAGTGAGTGTAGTTAACATCGAACATAGAAAACCTACAGCACAATCCAGGCCCTTCAGCCCACAATGCTGTGCTGAACAGGTGCTTGCTTTAGAAATTATCTAGGGTTACCCATAGCCGTCTATTTTTTTTTTAAGTTATCCCCTTTTATTCAAAAGCCTGATGGTTGAGGGGTAGTAACTATTCTGGAACCTGGTGGTTCAAATCCTGAGGCACTTGTACCTTCTACCTGATGACAGCAGCGAGAGGAGAGCTTGACTTGTGTGGTGTCTGTCTCTGATGATGGATGCTGCTTTCCTATGATGGCATTTCATATAGATCTGTTCAGTGGTTGGGTGGGCCTTGCCCAAGATGTTCTGGGCCAAATCCACTACCTTTTGTAGGCATTGGTGGTTCCATACCAACCATGATGCAGCCAGTCAATATGCTCTCCAATACACATCTACAGAAGCTTGCCAAAGTTCAGGATGTCATGCCAAATCTCTGCAGACGCCTAAGGAATTAGAGGCGCTTCTGTGCTTTCTTCGCAATTGCACTTGCGTGCTGGGTCCAGGACAGGTCCTCTGAAATAGTAACACAAAGGAAGTTAAAGTTACTAATCCTCTCCACCTCTGATTCACTGTGGACTGGCTCATGGACTTCTAGTTTCCCTCTCCTGAAGTCTTTAATTAGTTCCTTGGTCTTGCTACCATTGAGAAGTGATTGTTATGACACCACTCCACCAAATTTCCAATCTCCTTCCTGCATGTGATTCATCACCACTTTTGATTTGGCCCACAACGATGTGTCACCAGCAAAACATCCTCTGCATTGTATCTTTCAGAAACTTCATTTTAAGGTATGTCTCGAACAATTTGCCAAAATAGAAGGACCTTCTGTAAATCATTGCTCCATCTTAACTTGGATTATTGTATTCCACCTTTAGCTGAGAAGTGACGTACCTCATAACATGAAATAACTTGCATCAGCAATGTGGAGAGATATGATTTTTCACTATTTAAATAGAGAAGACTAAGGGACATTTAATGAAAGTGATATAAAAATATTAATCGTTTTAGTGAAGTAAAAGAAATACCGTTTTCACAGAAAGATAAAGATGAGCAACAAATGGATCACAATGGAATTTTTAAAATAATTTATGAACTTGAATTGCAACTTAAACTGTAAAAAGTTTAAAACCAACATGTATGGAAGATGTATAATTGATGTGATGGCTTAAATATCAGCTGCAGGCTCAATTGGCTAAATAGCTCCTTCATCAAACCATTAATTTTGTTCTAAAGTCGTTCATCATTTTTAATTGTGCCTATTATTTTTACATTATAAATATGAATGTGCTGAAAATCTATTTGGAATATTAGGAGTATTCTTTTATAAAGGACATGCTCAAATAACGAGAGGTAGATACCATTTATACAGATACCTGTTTTGTAGACAGTATATTATTTTTTGAAACCAGATGCTGTGAAGTTAATTGCCGACATCTAGTATTGATTAAATAAAATGTGGTTCGTAACTGAAATGAGGTGTTGTTCTTCAGCCCCTTTCAGGCCATGCACGTGGTCCTTCTGAATTGAGCCAAATTAGTTTGGAAACAGAAAGCCTTCCCAAGATCTCAGAAGTCAATGGTGCTGATTCTGAAGTTATAAAGCCTGATAACTCCATTGAAGGACAGGTGAATGAGGGCATATGCAGCAGTGATAAAGACAAAGCAGAAAATGAGAACTTGAAGACCATCAGCACTGAGTCTGGAACTGATGATGGAAAGACCGATCCATCTACTGAAGACAAATCTAAAATGGACCTGCAGAGTAATGATCAAAAAATGGAAACTATAAATACTTCTGTCCAAGATTCTGAAGAGAAGGTATTGGAGAAGAATTCCACTGAACAAGAGCAACCAAATTTGGTAGTCGGCTCTGAGTCTGTGCAGCCTACGCTTATACAGACTGCTGAGGATATTACTGTTTCAAAGAATGAAGAAAATAAATCTGATGCCCAAGTCACTCCGGTTCCTGATATATTGACTCCCAATGGAGTGGTAGATTCTCCTGAAAGAATTTCCAAAAGAGATTCCTATTCGGGCAGTGTATCTGCTTCTGACAGCATGGACTTGAATGTTTCCATCTCAGGTGACCTATCTATAAACAAGGAGAGTGGTTCTCTATCCATTCGGGTAAGAAAACATGCTTTTTGTCAATTGTTAAGTAAAGTTTATTAACACCAAGATATAGAGCACATTAAGTCTTTTAAAATAAGTAAATAAGAGTACTTTTATCTTTGTTCTTGCTTGGGTTACTTATGGTATTTGAAAATCACATGCCTACCAGTTCTTCAACCAGGTGAGGCACCGAGCATCTCTTAGCTCCATCACACTAACAGATTACTTTGATCTTGAGATTTCTTTGGCTCCCTTACCTTAAGGGACGGTCACATAACAGATAGTCTCAGTGTTTCCTCAGCACACCTCTTTGGTCAAGAAACCACAGCAATGTTTCCACTTCCTGAGGAGACTGAGGGGAGCAAACTTCTTCCCAACTCCACCCCCACCCCGTAATCATTCTAATCAATTCTTACAGGAGCATCATGCAGGGTATCCTGAATAACTGCATCACCGCCTGGTATGGGAATTGCAAGGCATCTAACCACAAGACCCTACAAAGGATTGTGAGGACTACCAAGAAGATCATCGGGGTCTCCCTTTCATCCATCAGAGATATTTATCAAGAGCACTGCGTTCACAGGGCCCTTAGCGTTGTCAATGATCCCTCCCATCCTTCCAACCATCTTTGCGCCCCCCCCATCTGGCAGGAGCATTAAGACAAGAACTGTCAGGATAGGAGGCCTCCTCTTCCACTAGGCCATAAAGTTATTGAACTCCCTGATATCACCCAAGTCTCATCACAGATGGAGCGCCAGTAGCATTATACTCTACTTTTTAACTGTATCATAAATTCATCTCTTAATTTAGTTTATTAGTAGTAATATGACTTTATGTTGTGTGTGTGTGTGTTATATGTACTGTGTTCACCTTGGTCTGAAGGAATGTTGTATTTTGTTTAGTGGTATACATGTGTAGGGGTAAATGACAATAAACTTGAACTAAATGCCAACTAAGAATGCATGCACCAGGGATCAAAGTGAGATTTTTGCTTGAACTGTTTAGCTACTTGTGTTAATCAGCTAAGCCATCATGCAACCATGATGTTTGCATTGAATGCTCCATCAGCTACTTTTGCAAGCATCTGTGACACAAATTCAGTCCTCCTGGGAAGATGCAGATATAAATTTCTATACTTGAGGTAAATTTGTTCTTCATTCACTGCCGAATTTAAATAGCCTTTGCGCATGGTGCTACTTAGATTATTGTTAACTTGCATTATTGTTTGCAATTTTTAAAAAATGAGTTTAGCTACAGAAATATAAATTCTTAAAGAATGCTATTTTTCATCTCTGATCTGCTTCTATGAAGAGACTGTAATGACTGGTCTATATATACAAATCTGTCTCTCTCACTTGTAATCAGCATAAAATAAGCTTAATTTTCCATGAAGTCAATTGCTCATGAGCAGTTATCCTTGAACATACATAACCATTACAATCTGGGGATTGACTGAATTATTACGGATGACTAAAAAATGGAAGAAATATCTCCCAGGTACCGTAACAACTATACATTGACACCAAATTGGTATTTTTTTTTTGATACTCTGCTTTTGAAGTTTGATAGAGCATAATTTAATGTTCTGATGCTCTCTGGGCCCAAATTTCTATTTTCCCCTGACATATCCCAGTTATAATAATTCGCATTTCTATACTCTACATTCACAATGGGGCATATCTGCCATATCCAAGATCAGTGGTTATCTCAGCCCAGAATAACGCAGAATTTTTTTCTGACATTTTTCTTGATGTGATCTTCTGCTGGGAAGCTGGGTCCCCGTTCATTGGCACAGTCTGGGACAATTCGGAGCCTTATAATCTTGGATGTTGGTAGCTCGCTGTCTTCCCAGAACTAATGCAAGTGCTCAATCATGTTGTTAGTCAGTAAATCACTGAATTTGCCTGCTGTCAAAGTTGTCATCTTAGTTGAATATTTATGCCCTTTGAAACCTGTTTCTAAACACACAACAATTTAAAACATTTGAAAAAACCTTGTTAGATCAAACAAAAATATGTACTTGCCTTTCCCCTTGACAACCACTTTTGTTTCTTCACCCTGACTGGATTGCAATCAGTTCACTTGAGAACCGTTTTTGAGAAGTCGTCTGTATGACAGAACAGGTTGGCAATGCTAATTCTCCCACTAACCTTGCCCCTTTGCCTGGTTTGTCACTGCTCCTCGTACCATTCCTGGTCTCGTTTCCCCTGTAGTTCGCACACTTTGCCCTCCTGTTCTACAGTTCTTGGGAGTTCCCCATTTACACACCCCAACAGTAAAACAATCGCCAGCTCGGCTAATCAAAATGATCCCTTTAATTAAAGTGCTCTACTGGTTTAAAACTCATAAAAATAAGGATTCTAGCCACAGGTATTCCAAACAGTTTCATTTATTTTTGCTCACACCGTTATGTTGGTTTGTAGGCAGCAGAGTGGCCCCAAAAGACCCAAGGGACAGTTTGGGGCATCCTAAAATAATGCCTGAGTTGGTAGGGGTAGGCTCACCAGATCCTACACAAGCAACACCACTGGTGGGGATGCATTATTCTTTTATATTCATCTGAGTACATCGACACTGATCTGTGTGTTTAACCGAGGCATTTCTTGTGGAATAAAACTGTAGGATGTCATAATCCCTGTTTAAAATGTTCCAGTTCTGCATCTGAAATAATTATAATGGTCTGGTCATGTGAGTATCTTTCTCTCTCCCCACCCCCACCCCCCCCATCAGACCAGCAGTAGAATTTCCTGATCCTTCCAGGCCAGGCAGAGGCAAATTTAAACCCTCACTTTGCTAGAGTGGTGTGGAGGTTGAAGTTAACAGTTGGTGAATAGTTATGTTGGAAAGTTAGTGTTGTGGAGAAAGCTTCTGTATATTTGTACGTGTTTGTTTTTATTTGTCTATTTGTAATACTTTTCTCTTCACAACTTTTGGGCAGCTTTTGCTCTTTTCTTCACCTGGCACTAAATAGAACCCCTTTGCACCAACGTACTGATGCCGGTTACCATCTGTTTTTTCCAACTGGTGACCCTCGTTGGCCAAGCTTACCCACACTGGATAGCGAGGTGTGACAATCTGCAACATTATGATAAAATGTAATGTACAGAATATAATGGAACACTGGAATCTTGTCCAGTTCTATTTCCTTGAAAGTCAGTAACTGTTTTATTTTGATAATATGCAGTTGAGTTTATTTTTGAGTGGAATAAACTGGGTGTCAACACCTCCCTATGAATCTGGATACTGGACTTGACAGTAAGGCCGCAGCCAGTCTGTGTGCGCAGCAACATCTCTTGTCCCATTACGCTGAGAACTGTCACTCCTCAAGGCTACGTGCTCAGCCCGCTGCTGTTCACACTACTGACGCATGACTGTGTCGCAGGTTCCAGCTCAAACTGTGTCATCAAGTTTGCGGATGACACAACAGTGGTTGGCTTTATCAAGAACGATGAGGAGACAGAGTATGGAGGGGAAGTGGAGCGGCTGGTGGATTGGTGTGAGAAGAACAGCCTAAGCTTAAATGTGAAGAAGACCAAGGAAGTCAGGAAGGTGTAGATGAGCCATCCCCTTTTGCGAATACATGGCTCCTCCATAGAGAGCGTTAAGTGCACCAAGTTCCTGGGAGTTCACATCATGAATGACCTTACCTAGTCCCTTAGTATCACCTCCCTGAACAAGAAGGCAAAGCAGTGCCTCCACTTCCTAAGAAGATTAAGGCAAGCAAGGCTCCCCCACCCTCATCTTAACTGCATTTTACAGGAGCATCACTGAGAGCGACCTGACATGTTACATCTGTCTGTTATGGGAGTAGTTGAACATCGGACCGCAAGTCCCTACAGAGGACTGTGAGAATGGCTGAGAGGATCATAGGGGTCTCCCTATCATCCATTAGGGGCATTTATCAGGAGCACTGCATACACAGGGCCCTTAGTATTATTAAGGATCCCGCCCGTCCATCCAGCATCGCCTTTGACTTTCTACTATCAGGCGGGAGACTACGATGCATAAAAATGAAAGCTTCAGGATGAGAAACAGTTTCTTCTCTCAGGCCATTAGGCTTCCGAACACCTGGCCGCACTGTATTCGAAGTGTTGCTAGTTAATGTGTTCCATGCCTTACAATATTTAATATTAATGTACTTTAGTTTGTTACTTATGTGTGATTCAACTGTAGATTTTGTTCCTTCCTTCATAAGTTATCTTGCATTATGTGTACTATCGTGCTTTACACCCTGGTTCAGAGAGATGTTGTCTCGTTGCTATATACATTATATTTTTACATACATTATATAATGTATATAGTTAAATGACAATAAACTTGACTTGAAATGCCGCTATTTGTTCTAATAGGGAGACACACAGGAAGATGCCATTCCCCACTTCTATTCAGTATTCTGGGGGACTTTGAACATGCAGGGGACTAGGAACAGCCATAATTGGAGAGTTCTGGGAAGACAGTGACCTACCAACATACGAGACTGTAAATCACTTAAGTTGGTGACTTACTACATCCTCTGATACTTCACCACACTTTTTTTTTTAATCCTCCCCCATCTCATCCTGACCTGGTTCACTGATGGAGAATCTCAACTCGAGGTGTCAGCCATCCATCTGCCTCCATGGATGACCCATTACATTCATCCAGCAGTTTATTTCCAAGCTCAAATGTGCAACACCAGGGCTTCAGTCAAAACTCTGACCGGCACTGGGGAAGGACAATGACTGAAATGGTCAGTGGTACCCTAGTGCTTCCATTGTAGTGCACAAGAACTCCATTGCGCATTGTTGCAGTGTGCAAAAAGGAAGTAGCAGAAAACATGGAATGTGTCTTAAAATGATATGCCAGACCATATCAGAGATGAGTAAATTTGATGGATTGTCAGTGATTCCAACTGGCTGATAGAGCATATTCAGTAATATTACTAGTCACTCAGTTGAAACTCTATGAGCGCATTCAACTTGACCATTTTGGAATTCAAACAGTAGAATACATAACCCAAACGGAGATGATGCAAGAGATATTAATCCACAGTTCATGGCATTTGCAGAGAACTTGCACATATTCCTTCATGATTCCACATATTACTGAATGAATCTTTAATGAAATATGATCAGCAGCATGTGCAATAAAATAGATTATTAGTGTTTGCCAAGTTTAGAATGCAATTGAATAGTTGAATATGGATTACCATGTGTCCTTTACAATTAATGAGTGTTATTCTGTGCTTGTTTGTATAGGGAAATAAATCTAATAACAAAACCTTGAAGCGAACTAGAAAATTTGTTGTAGATGGGGTGGAAGTAAGCGTCACCACGTCAAAGATTATTGGTGAAGATGAGAAGAAAACCGAAGAAATGCGATTCCTAAGGTACTTGGACTTTTTGAAGCTAAAGATGTTTGTCTGATAACAACATGCACAAAATGCTGGAGGAACTCAGTAGGCCAGGCAGCATCTATGTGGTGGGGGGGGGGGGGAAAGTACAGTTGACTTTTCAGGTCTTAGCCCGAAATGTCAACTGCACTTTTTTTTTTCCATAGATGCTGCATGGCCTGCTGAGTTCCTCCAGCATTTTGGATTTCCAGCATCAGCAGATTTTCTCTTGTTTGTGATTTGATTCGCAGCACATAGCATTTGATGTCTTAACAACCTACTTCGAGTTCTTTATTTTAGTTTACAAGGTTTGCCTGTGAATTTGAACAAAACTCATTTCTATAACAATGGAAACTGTGGCTTATTAATTCTAGGTGGGCATTTGTATGTTATTGAAATGGTTTTTTGCTTTATTATGAAGGATATTTGTAAGATTTTAATAAATTAAGTTCATACAAAAATTGCCTTATCTGTAGCACATCACTGACCCTCTCAACCTTACATTCTTGTTTTAAATTAACAGGAGACAGGAGTTACGGGAGTTGCGATTACTTCAGAAGGAGGAACATCGGGCTCAAACTCAACTTAATTTGAAGCTACAGCAACAATTGGAGCAAATGCTACGCCGCTTTGAACAGGAAATGAATGTAGGAATTATTTATTTTTCTCTTTATACTACTTGTGACATGTGTCAAAATGGCCATGAAAATTAGAGTACCATGTCTCCTCCTAGCTTAGTTCTTTGAGAAATAAAGTCCAAGTTCTAAATTCTTTTTCAGAAGTAATTTGGGGAATAAAAACTAGAGATTAACAGGTCACCATTAAAACTTTGCAAGTATGTTTGGCATTAGCTCATCAAAGCACTTTGATAGTGTTAGCTGCGATTTTCAGTAGTCTTTAATAATGCAAACAAGCAAAAAAAATTTTCTCTGTAGGCAAAAAGGAAGTTCTTTGACACAGAGTTGGAGAATTTGGAAAGACAACAGAAACAACAAATTGAGAAAATGGAACAGGACCACACAAACCGGTTGCGTGACGAAGCCAAACGAATCAAAGCTGAGCAAGAGGGGGAATATGCCAAATTCATGGATCAAATGAAAGCAAAGAAGAAAGAGGTAAAAAATACAAATGCAATAGATTATGTTATTAAGTTAGCTTCCCAGCAAGCTTGCAGAAAAATGTTGAATCATGAAATGTAATCATAACAAGCAGTATGTGTAATAATAACTATTAGTAGCAATTAAATCCTTTTACTTGGCTGTAGGCCTTCAAGTTACTACTTGATATTAGTATTGTATTCATCAAATGCATTTTCTGAGTGGCTTAGTGCAAGTTGCAGATGGTATGCATAACTCAAGTACTGTGGATTTACATTTCCTGTTGTAGTCTAAATATTTAAAATTAGATAATTAAGCTGCCTTTGGTTACTTTGTTTTTAAAACCATATTGTTTTGATTTTTCTTCAACTTCCTTTCATTTACAGAAAACTAAATGTTAATAATATGTGGGATCTGTGGTTTCCTGTTGAAAGTCTATAAATGTACATATTTGCTCACTTTTCATCTTTATACCTGAAGGATGTTGTAAACTTTTTTTATCATTGAAAAATCTGGCTTGTTAATAGCGTTACTGCAGAACTGGTGCTTTTCATGGTGCAGCTTTTTACTTAAAACTGCATACAGTTTGAATTTTTCTACAGTTCGTATTTTTTCTTTTTGCTAGGTGCTTGCTGTTAAAGACTTGCAAGTATCTTTTGAATTGGCTCATCACAAGGGACTATTTTAATGTGTACAAGAGCATGTTGAGGGATCCTGATTTGCATTCTTCTCTAGAGTGCATATCTAATCTTGTATCATAGCATGACTGACATGATGGGAGATATTGTTAGAAAAATAGCAAACATCTCACTTTCCCATTGGTGTGTCAAGCTAGTAATTCTTTAGATTTTGTGTAACTTGAAATCGTCCACAAGATAAGAAAAATAATTGACTCCATAATCAAGCGCTATTATTTTGATCAGAGGGACTCGATGTGTTTTGAGCCTTATTGTTTGATAGGAAAAAGCATCAGAGTGTAGGATTCTTTTGAGATTATTGCAAAAACAGAGCACCAGTTAACAGTGTTATAGACAATTCATTGGGACAGAAAAGAAACTTTTACCAATTTCCTGTCTAGCCAGTTTTTTTCCCCCAGACACTCATTATTATAGCACCAAAGTCCTATTCTGGGACCTCAGTGAAAACTCTAGTTGTGATTGGAGATGTAAGATTTTATTTTTATGAAACTGTATCCAGTTAGTAAATACGCAGCAAACTTTGCTATGGTGTTTCATTTCATTCATGCACATATTTTAAAATATACTACCTGGTATAGTATTTAAAACCTGCAGAGACAACAACCCACAATGAAAACATAAACCACTTCCATGCAAAATGACTAATCCATTTATTCAGAAGTAAATTATTTCAGAAAATTGTCTTCCAGTTATTCACAAATCTCCAGCAGTATCTACAACTGAAGAAACAGCTGAGCTTAGAAAACAATAAGCCATTTATGCAAGTTTGTCTGTGCAGCTGTTCCCACCAGAGTAACCCGTTGCTATCTCGCTAGTGTCCCTTTACTTGTCTCTTGTATGCATCAGGAAAGTCATTGCTCTCTGTTTCAGCCTCTCCATGTGTGTTCCATATTCTCATTGCTCCTGAGTAAAGAAATTCTTCTGGAAGAGGAGGGTGATGTGGCCCCTCCTAAACTCTTTTGTGCTTCTGTGTGTGGCATAGATTAAAGATGTGTTTGTTTTGTGATTTGTTGCTGACCTTTTGACCATTATTTATTTTTTCAGTGCCAGCTTGACCGCTGCTGTCTACAACTCTTCCAATAATTCCACTCAATATGTAAATAAACTGTTTTAATCATTTTCTTCTCCTTTTGGTGTTACTGTGTCAAAGTTGAGACTCAATATGTCATTTCCTGCTTCATTCCCCAAGGTCTTCAAAGCATCTCTTCACTGTTTCTCTTATCCAAAGCGACACTTCGTCATTCATGACACACAAAGTACTTTGTCTTCTCATCAGGGATTCAGAAACTTTTATATTGATATCCCTGAGACTACCATTCACTTCTTCATGCCTTTCTGCGGCAGGGCAAATTTGTTGCAAAATTTAGTTGAACTCTTGACAATCCTTTCCATCTGATCACGTTGAAGAAAACTATCAATTATGAAGTATGTTTTGTAAAAAAAAAAGTAAGATAATGTAGGGCAGTTAAACGTTTTCAATAAGAGGATGACCTGATTCCAAAAAAAATAGTGGATTTCACTTTGCATCTATTTGAATTGAAATTTGATCTAACTACGGAACACAGAACTGTGCTTTTTGGGAAGGGTATCTTGCACTTTTCAGTGTGGTGCACAACTGCACTGAGAGGTCAGATCTGCTTTGCAGTCTTTTTAGTTTGAGACCCTTATTGAACTTAAATTGCATTCTTGTAGCCAGAGTTCTGTAATTCAGACACAAAAAAGCTGGAAAGACTGAGCAAGTCAGGCAGTATATGTAATTTAAAGCATGGCTGACATTTCAATTGATGATTTTTCATCAGAACTGAGAGAAGTTTGAGATTTGACATGTTTTAGGTAAGCACAGGGATGAGGGTAGGGAGGAAGAGTGAAAGGTAAAGTCTTTGGAAGGTTGTAGAGGTTAACAGAACATTCAGCAGTTGAAGAGGATAGGTTGAAAGATGTAACCTGGATAGGGGGCATCAGCAGCAGCAGCTACTGTGTGAAGGAAAGCATCAGAGCATTGGTTATAATCTGAGATTGTCCTAATCGAGTCCAGGAGGCTGTAGTATGCTTCATTTAAAGAAGTAATGCTTATTTAAGTTGAGCTGGATGCTGGAAAAAGGTCGTTGGAGTTGAAAGCAGGCACAACTGGAAGTTAAGGTCACAGGAATCCTGAAAGATGCCCACACAGCTGTAGTTCTGTATTTGGTGACATGAATGTAATTTTGAGAAAAGTAGAATGTAAATAGCTGTTTTGCTTAGAAATTAGAACCTTGAATGGTGGAGAGGGTTATTTTGTGTTTAGGGTTATGGAGTTGGTGATGGTTGAGGAGTGAAAGCAGATGCAGCTCTCTCTACACCTGAATGGGAAAGGGAGAGGTGAACAATGGTGGTCACTGAATTATTTCTGGTGTCAGAGAGAGTATTCTTCTTCGAATTCTGCTACTGCCTAACTTGCTGAGCATTATCTGTATATTGTGTTATTGCAGACTTGTATCTTCTGGAGTATTTTATATACTGGTGCAGTGCACAGTAGGTGTAGCTGAGAATTAATTTTGAAGTACAATGAAACATAATTAATAGAAAATTGAAATACTTTAAATATTTATCTTAACTAACCGTAACAAAATGGCACAAATGGACTTCATACTTAGTTTCACCACACACATTCTTGATCCTGAAATCTCTGCCCTTGATCCAGATGATTAAGTTAACTGTTAAAATATGTATTTTTGTTGCACATTAGGTAAAGAGTGAGGTTGAAAACCTTCCCAGAAACCAACGCAAAGACAGCTTGAAACAAAAAATGGGAGAATTTGCACAGAAGAAAAAAACACAGGTAGCAGCACTAAGTGGCAATAATGAATTAAAACGGGCCTAAAACTGGATAAGTAAGCTGCTTCCACCTGTCCTTGATTTCAATTGGCCAAAGCTTTAGATTTTTTTTAAACTTCTCTCTGTCTACCACATCTAAAAACATATTTGCTTTCTTTTGTTCCATTTATATATGCCCTATTATAAGCAAAGAAAAACTCTTGGAGGAACTCGGCAGGACCAAATCTATAGACCAAAGGAAGGGTCAATATTTTGGGTCAAGTAGGACTGAAGGTATAGGGCAAAAAAGGCCAGTATAAAGAGGTGAGAAGGAGGGGTGGATCAGGAGTGGAACAATTTGAAATGGGGAATGATAGCAGATGGACCCAGGTGGGAAAAGTGGAAGTTGAGAGATGGAGATCTGGTAGTGATAGATGTAAATGGATAAGTGTAGAAAAATAGGCAAATGGAACCACTTGGAAAAAGATGGAGGCAGGGGCTAGAAGGTGATATGTGGAACCAGAGAAGGGGGTGGAACCATATGGGGAAGAGAGGAGGAAGGGTAGGCTGAGGGAGGAAAACCCCATATGGATCGGGGGGGGGAGTGTGGGGGTGATGAGCAGATGGAGCTAGATAGGTTAGGATGTTGAATCCAGGTAATGGAGAATAAGGTAAATGGAAACATTGAATAAAGGCAGAAAAAACCTCAGTACACAGGTAGAAGTGGGAAAGGAACACTGAGAGTGGGTTCATACCATTGAGTTGTAGGCTACCCAAGTGGAATATGAGGTGTTCTTGATTGGACTGTCTGACTGTACTACTGATGGACACTATTAATTAATCTATTAATTAACTCTTGCAAAGAACTAACCACACACTGCAAACATGGATATCTTTTTCCTAGCTTATTTTCTGTTTTCTCTTCACTCTTGCAAACTTGTGGGGGTGGGGGGGGGGGTAATATTCCAATGTGTTTCATATGATCTACTTGGGATTTGGGTCATAGTTTAACGAAGCTACTTAAATTGTGTTAACAGCTGGGTTCAATGAAGTTAAAGATTAGAGGCAGTTCTTAATATTGGATACTTTGGCTGAATAACCTCTAATTGTTCTTTTCCTGCAGTGTACAGTATAAGCACTATTGGTGTAACAGTAGTGGTGGCATCTGGATGTGCATTGCTTCAAAGTGTTCTGTTTACATTGTGAATGATAACAACATTAAAATACCAGACCATGAGAAACAGCAGCTGGGCTACCCCATGGAACTCAGAAATTGTGGCTA
This sequence comes from Mobula hypostoma, assembly GCF_963921235.1. Lineage (NCBI taxonomy): Eukaryota > Metazoa > Chordata > Chondrichthyes > Myliobatiformes > Myliobatidae > Mobula > Mobula hypostoma. Next base: position 61,158,930 of record NC_086103.1, on the reverse strand, counting down.
TGTATTTAACTCCAGGGTACCCAACCTAGAATTCACAGACCCTCGGCTTAAAAAAAGTTGGGAACCCCTGATCTAACTATTCTTGAATGCTTACTCAAAATTCAGAGTAAGTTCATTATCAAAGTACAAAAACGTCACTATATACAACCCTAAGATTCATTTTCTTGCAGTCATACTCAATAAATTCATAATAGAATAATAACCATAATAGATAAATGAAAGGCTACACCGACTTTAGTGTTCAGCCGCTGTGCAGAAGACAACAAACAGTGTAAATACAAACAAGAAATAATAATAAATAAATAAGCAATAAATACCCAGAACACGAGTTGAAGAGCCCTTAACAATGAAGTCCATAGATTCTGGGAGCATTTCACTGATGGGCCAAGAGAAGTTGAGTGAAGTTATCCCCTTTGGTTCAAGAGCCAGATGATTGAGATAATAACTGTTCCTGAGCCTGATGGTTTAGACTATAGGATATAGGAGCACAATTAGGCCATTTGGCCCTTTGAGTCTGCTGTAGCATTTTGTCATGGCTGATCGATTTTTCCCTCTCAGTCCCAATCTCCTGCCTTCTCCCCATATCCCTTCATACCCTGACTAATCAAAAATCTATTAACCTCTGCCTTAAATATACACAATAACTGGCCTCCACAGCCACCTATGGCAACAAATTCCACAGGTCCATCACCCTCTGGCTAAAGAAATTCCTTCCCATCTCCATTTTAAAAGGACGGCTCCATTCTGAGGTGTGCTCTAGGACTCCCCCACCAGAGGAAACATTCTCTCCACATCCACTATCAAAGCCTTCCAACATTCAATAACTTTCAATGAGGTCCCTCCTCATTCTTCTGGATTCTAGTGAATAGGGGCCCAGAGCCATCAAACAGTCTTCAAATGACAAGCCACTCAATCCTGGAATCTTTCTCGTGAGCCTCCTTTAAACCTTCTCCAGTGTCAGCACATCCTTTCTTAGATAAGAGGCCCAAAACTGCTCACAATGCTGCAAGTGATGCCTTACCAGTGTCTTACAAAGCCTCAGCATTACATTACATGTTCTAGTCCTCTTGAAATAAAAGCTGACATCACATTTGCCTTCCTCACCCACCAACTCAACAGATCTGATCTGTATAAACAGTACGCAAGACAAACTTCTCACTGTATCTCAGAACATGCGGCAATAATAAACCAACGTACTGCTTTCTTTTCACCGGTATCAATTTCTCAACTGTGGAGGAGAACAGAGGTCATGTTTCATTAATGACAGCTCATCGATCAGGAGGGTCATTTCTGTTGCCCTGCTCCACAGCTGCCCGATCTGATAAGCGTTTCTGTTTTTTCTATTTTCAATGTTGTGGGTGGTTCTGCAGGATGCTGCCATTGTGAGGAGGGACAAGGCAAAAGAGCTAACATTGACAGCTCCCACCCATGTCGCAGCGATCTGAATCCGCTCACCTTTCTGTTAGATGTTAATTACTGGTATTTGTAACGTTAAGCATGTTTCACACTTAAAGCAGAATGTTGAACAATAAACTAATGATATACAGATGGGTTGCTGCCTGCCTGTGGTGTGACCTGGGTGGTTGGGGATGCTGCTTTCCCGCAGCAATGCTGTGTGTAGATGTGCTCAGTTGTGGGGAGGGCTTTTCCCATGATGGACTGGCCATATCCACTACTTTTCATGGGATTTTTCGTTCAAGGGCATTGGTGTTTCCTTACCAGGCTGTGATGCAGCCAGTCAATGTATTCCATCACATGCGTATAGAAGTTTTAAAAAGTTTTAGATGTTATGCTAAATCATGCTGAATCTTCACAAACTCAAGGGACGTAGGAGCTGTGCTTTCTTCATAATTGCACTTAAGTGCACTGGGGCCCAGGACAGGTCCTCTGGACTGATAACACCCAGGAATTTAAAGTTGCTGACCCTCTCCACCTCTGATTTCCCCGATGAGGACTGGCTCATTGACCGCTAGTTTCTGCCTCCTGAAGTAAATGCTCAGTTCCATGGTCTTGCTGACATTGAGTAAGACTTTGTTGTGGCATCACTCAGTCTGATTTTCAATCTCCCTCCTATATGCTGATTTGACACCACCTTTGATTAGGTCTATGTCAGTGGTGTCGTCAGCAAACTCAAATGTGGCATTGGAGCTGTGCTTAGCCATCTCATAAAGCAAGAAGAGCAGGGGACTAAGGTGCACCTGTGTTGATGGAGATCATGGAGATGTTAGTGCAAATCCAAACTGACCAGGGTTTGCAAATGAGGAAATCGAGATCCAATTGCACAGGAGATATTGAGGCCAATATCTTGAAGCTTATTGATTAGTTTTGAACGCTGATTTTTAATTGATGACAAGCATCCTGGTACAGTCGGCCCTCCTTATCCGCGAGGGATTGGTTCCGGGACCCCTCGCGGATACCAAAAAATGTGGATGCTCAAGTCCCTTATTCAACCGGTCTAAATGTGGTGGACCTTAGGACCCAGCGGAACCTCGGACCTTATTTAACTTGTCTCAGTGTGTTGGACATTAGGACCCAGCGGCAGAGCTCTGAATCCGCAGTGTTTCTGTTCACAAAAATAACCACGATCGTGATTTAAAATAGAGTGGAAATAATAAAGCGATCAGAAAGAGGTGAAACGCCATCAGTCATTGGAAAAGCGTTAGGCTACGGTCGGTCAACGATCGGAACAATTTTAAAGAATAAAGTGAGAAAATCCCTGCCCCGATGAAAACTACAGTTATTACTAAGCAACGCAGTGGTTTAATTATTGGATTTTTGGGTTTTGGGTTTTTGATCCTCCACATCAACCCAGCAGGGTTGGACAGCGTGCTGGGGAGCGGTCTGTCACTGGATCGAACTCGGGAATTTTCGTTCCCGAGCCCGGCACTGAAACATACATTTCTTAAGTGTTTTATATGCATAGGAAGGTAAAATATATACTATATACTAAGACAAACGTTTGACTAACTGATGGGAAAAAATACTGGATGTACCTGTTCCGACTTACTTAGTAAGAGAACTTCCGTTTTTTTTTAATCCAGATCCACAATAACCAACGCACATCCTCCTGTATACTTTAAATCATCTCTAGATTACTTATAATACCTAATACAATGTAAATGCAATGTAAAATAGTTGTTATGCTGCATTGTTTAGGGAATAATGACAAGAAAAAAAAGTCTGTAGATGCTCGAACGAAAGTGCTGGAAGAGCACTTCCGGGTTTTCTCGATTCACGGTTGGTTGAATTCATGCATTTGGAACTCACGGATAAGGAGAGCCGACTGTATATGCATCCTTGCTGTCCAGATGTTCCAGGGTTGAGTACAGAGTCAGTGGGCAAATTAGAACAGATCCACATCACTTCTCAGGCAGGGGTTGATGTGTTTCATCACCAATTCCTCAAAACACTCCATCACTGTGGATGTAAGTGCTACTGGACCATAGTCATTGGTGCAGGTTACCTCATTCTTCTTGGGTACTGGTATAAGTGAAACCTGCTTTTAGCAGGTGGAAACCTCAGACTGCTGAAGCGAGAGGTTAAAAGATCTCAGTCAGATACCCCATGTGGGCTCTCACCCCTGAAGGATGATTGCATGTCTGCCTCAGAGACCGAAGTCATAGGATCATTGGAGCCTGTGGGCATTTATGATGGTTCCTCCATGTTTTGACAGTCAATGCAAGCACAGAAGGGATTGAGCTCATCAAGAAGCAAATCCCTGTTGTCTCCTATGCCACTTGGTTTAACTTTATAAGAGTTGATAGAATTCAAGACCTGACACAACTATCGAGTGTCCTTTGTTGATTCAAGTTTAGTGCAGAGTTGTCACTTTGTCCATGAGATGGCTTTCCAGAGATCGTACCTGGACCTCTTGTGACTTCCTTGGTCACCGCACTTGAATGCCTCTGATCTGGCCCTCAGCAGATTGCAGATCTCGTGACTTGTCCCCAACCAGAAGGCCCAGATGACTGAATGATTTTGTGGGGACACACTCATCTACATGAGTTCTTGAACATGGTCCAGTCTTCTGACTCAAAGCAGTCTCTTCTGCCTCCCTCAGTCACCTTTTTGTTGTCCTAATCTCTGGAGCCTTGCTCTTTTAACCTCTGCTTGTATGCTGGTAAGAGAAGTACAGCCAAGTGATCAGATTTCCTGACATGTGATCTGGGCATGGAACAGTAAGTATTCTTTATCTTAGTAAAACAATGGTCTAATGTAATGGGACCTCTGATGCTACAAGTTATATGCTGATGGTAATTGGGCAGAGATTTCTTCAAGCAAGCCTGATGTAAGTCCCTGACTATGATTTGAAATGTGTGTTTCTTGTTTTGTGATGGCATCATGCAGTATTTCAAGTGTTTGATTATAGTCAGCTGCTATGTAAATTTTGGTGAGGATCACTGATGAGAACTCCCTAAATAAATAGAACGGATGGCATTTGATAGTTAGGTGTTCAATGTAAGGGGAGCAAGAGTTCCTTGTTCCCCTTACTGCCGCACTGGAGCAAAACTGAGAGTTTATCATGAGCCCACACCTTCACCTTTTGCCTTTTCTGAATCAGCAGTTGGGTTCATCCCGTGAATCAAGAAATCTCCAGGTCTGATTGCCATATCTGGCAAGCTGTGAGTAAGCCATGTCTCTGTTAAACATAGAACACAACAATCTCTTGTTTCCTTTTGATACAGCAATCTTGCCCTCAGGTCCTCAATTTTGTTCTTCAATGACTGCACATGTGGTGACAATGCTGGGTAGAGGGGATCTCAATCCTCTGTTTTAGCCTAGCTTGGAGTCCTGCCTTGCCCCCCCCCCCCACCACCTCACTTCTGTCCATGGCGATGAACCTTTGTTCGCTTAAAGGTGCCATACCTGCTTGAGAGTAAAGTCTGCCAAGTGAGTTTTGATGTGTTGCAGATATATTTCTGCAATGACCAGTCTTTTGTTTAGAGGATGTTTAAAATTGCGCAGTTACATATTGTGTAATTACACACATAACTAAACTAGTATTTTTAAATTGTAGGAGAATTGAACATAGCGAATTTCACATTAAAGGCCTATACCTGGTCCGAAAGATCTTTGTAATGAGATAAAAATTGCATTTTGGGAAGGGTGAAGGGTCAAGTGGAGGTCCAGGACTATTCTGAGTCCTCTTTCAATGCCGACCCATGAAATTCTGCAAATAATTTCTGTCTATTGTATGCAATAATTATAGATATTTGGCAAGTTATTTAGAGACCAAAATATGATCTTGTCCATAGTTTTTCATTTACTCTAGAATTAGAATTTTTTCAGTCCATGTCATATCTGTGGGTAAAACACTTCAGCAAGGATCTTACTGTGGTAAGTTGTGAAGTTGTGAAACACACTCCAGTCCTGCAGAAGTGTCTCTACCTGAAATGTTGACTGTTAATTCCTCTTCTTGGATGCTGCCTGACCTGACTTCCTCCAGCTTTCTCTGTGGTTCCTGTAAATTGAGAAACACTGAGTCATGTCATCTGTAGAAATTCTCTGACTCAGCAGTCTTTGGATGTATAAAGGGAGGAGGGGAGAATGAATACAGGGCCCTAGTGGAGGACTTCATCAAATGGTGCAAACTGAATCATCTGCAGCTCAACATCAGTAAGACAAAAGAGATGGTGATGGACTTTAGGAAGATTAAGCCTGCACTGTTCCCACTGTTCTCACATGGTGAGGTTGTGAATGTGGTGAAGACCTACAAGTACCTGGCGGTGCACCTGGATGACAGACTTGAGTGGAGCACCAACACTGAGGCTGTATACAAGAAAGACCAGAGTCACCCCTATTTCCTGAGGAGACTATGGTCCTTTAGAGTATGCAGGCCTCTCCTTCACAAGTTTTACTTGTCTGTTGTTGCCAGTACAATCCTTTATATGGTGGTGTGCTGGGGTAATGCATCAACATGGGTGATGCCAACAGGCTCAGTAAACTGATTAGAAAGGCTGGCTCTGTTACAGGAGTCAAACTGCACACACTGGAGGCTGTGGTAGAACAAAGGACCATCAGAAAATCCTGGCAATTCTGGGCAGTGTTTCTCACCTTCTGCATGCCACCTTGACTGAAAGAGGAGCACTTTTAGTAATAGACTTAAGACAGCTGCACTGCTCCAAAGAGCACTATATGAGGTCATTCTTACTGTCAGCCATTAGGCTCTATAATGAGTCAAAGTATAGGCATGGAAGTGATGACCCTCTCCTGTTAGACTGTTTGAGGTAACATTTTTTTTAATTCTTCTCTTCTAATATTTGTATATCTGTACACTTGCAATGCTACTATGACATTGTAATTTCCTTTGGGATTAATAAAGGATCTATCTATATTAAATTCAACAAATGTGAAACTTTATAGGAATCATTACAAACATTGCCAGGTTACAAATGAAATCTCAGTTGATGTAGTGTAATGCCTTTGGAAGGAGCTCAGTGTGCTTCATCCACTGAGTCTCATGAAATAGTTTACCAAGAAGCCCATCCTCAGCCTGTAGCACTAAACTGATTGTACAGTCACATTGGTGCAATATAGTTTACCCTCTGCCTCAAATTCATTTCATGCATTTGGACGGAATCAAATTTCCGAGCAAACTACACCTCATTTTACAGCAATATCTGGGATGAATTTGAAGGAAGTAGGCTCAATGTTTTCTGAACGGTGATCTATAAAAACTACAGGCTAATTGCCTTTAGACAACTCTGCTGTTCATAATCATTACATAAGCAAGAAATTTCATGTGCCACTTGCAGAGTATCATGGGCTTTTTCTAAACTGGAACCAAAGCTGATTTCAGCATGCTATAGTTGATGCGAATTTTCGGTAAACAAGCTAAGTGCATTCTTTTTAAAGGGACGCATTATTATACAAGACATTGGGATTTGTTACAGCAATTGATGCTTAGGAGGGAAGTGGAATATTGCTGTCTGGAAGATAGAGGAACTGGAGCAGGCTGGTGCTGTGACTACAAAAATTGTTCTTTAAGGGTTGGGGCTATAGAGAATGTCCAGGTCCACAGCCAGACACTTCTGTCAGAAAGTTTCCAGGGAGGTCTCTGTAAGCACACAAGCACAGACTCTGCATGCCTGTGCTTTAGAAAAGTTTGCATTGCAGACAAATACTTGTCTACTCTGCCTCCTTTCCTTGACTACAGATACAGGTGATTTCCCTTCTTGCAAAAGTAAGCAGCAGATCAGGAGATGTAGCAGAGATTAACAACCAGGAATGAACTGGAGGCTAAGAAGCTGAGATGGAATGTCACCCTGACCCCTCTGCAAAAGAGTTGACATGAACTCTGAAGTTGCAGGAAGTCACAGATGTTGGCGAGAACAAAAATGCAGTTTGTGTGTCCTTTTTTAAAGAGCATTGTTTTAGTGGAAGTGGGTATTAGCATTTTTTTTTTAAGATCAATGGGCAGAATTCGGTCATAATGAGCACTTGTTAGGCAACGCAAGATTTAAAAAGAGTCGAAACCTTTTGGGACTTTTCAACAGCTTTCAATAAGCATTCTATAAGGCACTTGTCAAAGGCCAATATAACGTTAGGGAATTGGAGCTGCAGCTGGTTGACCTTGAAGAATGAGGAGATGATAGATAGGAGCTATAGGAAGGTTGTCACCCCAAAGTTGCAGGAGTTGATTATCAGGAGATGGAAAGGGAATAGACAACCAGTGCAGAGTACTGGTGGTCATTCCTCTCAATAATTAACAGCTTTGGATACTATTAGGATGTATAACCCCTAGCAGGAGAAGTCCTCAGTGACCGGGTCCCTGACACTGAGTCTGATTCTGTGGCTCAGAAGGGAAGAGGGAGAAGGGATGTAGAAGAGGCAGTAGTGATGGGAGATTCTTTAGACGGATGAGAAGGCAGGAGATACAGTGGATGTGAGAGTCACCTGGATAGTGTTGTTTCACAGGTTCTAGGGTCAGGATGTCTGGGATCAGATCTACAGCAATCTAAAGGGGGAGGGTGATCAGCCAGAAGTCGTGGTACATATTGGTACCAATGACGTGCGGAAAGGGGATTAGGTCCTGAAGAAAGAGTATGGGGAGTTGGGTAGAAAACTGAAAGCAAGCCCTCCAGGGTAGTAATCTCTAGATTGCTGCCTGTGCTACACGCCAGTGAGTGTAAGAATAGGATGGTTGGGCGGATGAATGCATGGCTGAGGAATTGGCGCTGAAGGCAGTGTTTCACATTTCTGCATCATTATATCTCTTCTGAGGAAGATGTGACCTATACAAAAAGGACTAGCTGCACTTGAACTCCAGGGGACCAACATCCTTGTGGGCAGGTTTGCCAGAGCTGTTGGAGGATTTAAACTAATTTGGCAGCCAGATGGGAATTGGAGTGATAGGGATGAGAATGGGTGTGGTTGATATACACACAGAAGCCGTGTCTAGTGAAACTGTGGAAGGACAGGCAGATAATGGGGCAAAATTGTAGTTGAGTGGGATGAGTTGAAGTGCAACATGTGGGCAAAATTGAAAAGAACTGAATGTGCTATATTTGAATGCACGCCGTATAAGGAATAATGTAGATCTTGTAGCATAATTGGAAATTGGCATATATGATGTGGCCATCAGGGAATTGTAGCTGAAAGGAGAGCTAGTTGGCAGCTTAATATCCAAGGATGCACACTGTATCAAAAGCACAGGCAGGTAGGCAGAGGGGGTGGGGTGGTCTGTTGATTTTTTAAAAAAATGAAATAAAATCCTTGGAGATGGGATTGAAAATGTAGCATCTTTATGGGTAGAGTTAAACTGCAAGGGTAAAAAGATCCTGATGGGAGCTATATATGGGCCTCTGGACATTAGCCGGCCTCTGGGGTACAAATTAGAACGAGAGACAAAAAGGCATGTAAATGGGTAATGTTGTGATAGTCATGGGGGTTTCAATATACAGGTACATGGGGAAAATCCAGTTGATGCTGGATCCCGAGAGTAGGAATTGTAGAATGCCTCCAAGGGGTGTGTGTGGCTTAAACAGCAGCTTGTGGTTGAGCCCACTTAAGGAAAGGGCACTTCTGGTTCATCACACATCACCCAATCCAGGTTTGATTAAGAACAAGATAAAGGAGCCCTTAGGAGGCAGTGAGCATAATATGATAGAATTCACCCTGCAGTTAGAGAGAGAGAGAGAAGCTAAAATCAAATGTATCAGTATTACAGTGGAATAAAGGGAATTACAGAAGCATGAGAGAGGAGCTGGCCAGAGTTGATTGGAAGGCAGGCACTACCAGGGATGACAGAACAGCAATAGCTAGTGTTTCTGGGAGCAATTTGGAAGGTGCAGAATAGATACATCTGAAAGTAGTAGTATTTTAATGGGAGAATGAGGGAACTGTGGCTGACAAGGGAAGCAAAGGAGAGGGTATGTAATTTGCAAAAATTAGTGGGAAGCTAGAGAATTGCAAAGTTTTTCAAGCAGACCATTTTAAAAAAAAAGAGGAACGATGAATGACTAAGGTAAGCTAGTCAATAATATAAAAGAGGATACCAAATGTTTTTCAGATATTTAAGAGTAAAAGAGAGACAAGAGTGGATATTGGAGTGCTGGAAAATGACACCGGAGAGGTAGTAATGGGGGTGGACAAAGAAATAGCAGTGAGGCTTGCGTGTTTTGTGTCAGCCTTCACTGTGGAAGACACCCAGAAGTATGCCAGAAATTCAAGAGTTTCAGGGTAGAAGTAAATGTACTTTTTACCAGGGAGAAGGTGCTTGGGAAGCTGAAAGGTCTGAAAGCAGTTAAATTACTTAGGCCAGATGGACTGTATCCCAAGGTAGCTGAAGAGATTGTGGAGGCATTAGTAATGATCTTTCAAGAATCACTCGATTCTAGTATGGTTCTGGAGAATTGGAAGGTTGTAAATCTCACTCCATTCTTTAAGAAGGGAGAGAGGCAAAAGACAGGAAATTACAGGCCAGTTAACCTGATTTAAGTGGTTGGGAAGATGTTGGAGGCAATTGTTAAGGATGTGGTTTCCGGGTACTTGGAAGCACTTGATAAAATAGGCTGAAGTCAGCATGGCTACCTTAGTGGGAAATTTTTCTTGACAAACCTGTTGGAATTCTTTGAGGAAAAAAGAAGCAGGATAGATAAAGGAGAGTCAGTGGATGTTTTTTACTTGGATTTTCATAAGGCCTTTGACAATGTGCTGCACATGAGGCTGCTAGACAAGGTAAGAGCCCATGGTGTTTCAGGAGAGATACCAGCATAAATAAAGATTGGTTGACTGGCAGTTTGCAAAGAGTGGAATAAAGGTGACTTCTGGTTGGCTGCTGGTGACTAGAGGTGTTCCACAGCGGTCAGTGTTGGGAATGTTTTTCACATATGTCAGTGATTTGGATGGACGGAATTGATGGTTTTGTGACCAAGTTTGAGGATGATATGAAGATGGGTGTAGGGTCAGGTAGTGTTGAGGAAGCAAGGAGCCTTCAGAAGGCCTCAGACAGATTAGGAGAATGGGCAAAGAAGTGGCAAATAGAATATCGTGTAGGGAAGTGAACAGTTATGCACTTTGGTAGAAGGAATAAAGGTGTTTACTATTTTCTAAACAGAAGGAAAATCTAAAAATCAGAGATGAAAAAGGGACTTGGTGGTTCTCAAGCAGGACTCCCTAAAGGTTAACTTGCAGGTTGAGTTGGTGTTAAGGCAGGCAAATGCAATGTTAGCATTTATTTCACGAGGACTAGAATAGAAAAGCAAGGATGTAATTCTGAGGCTTTATAGGGCATTTGATCAGACTGCATTTGGAGTAATTGTGAGAAGTTTTGGGGCCTCTTCTCTAAGAAAGGATGCGCTGGCATTAGAGGGGGTCCTTAGAATGTTCACGAGAATGAAAAGGTTTAACATAAGAGCTTTTGATGGCTCTGACTCTATACTCGCTAGAGTTTGGAATGAGGGAGTGTATCATAGAAACCTGTGGCACATTGGAAGGCCTAGTAGAGTGAATGAGAAAATGTTTCAAATAGAGGGGGAGTCTAGGACTAGAGGGTACAGCTTCAGAATAGAGGGATGTCCCTTTAGAAGAGGGATAAAGAGGAATTTATTTTGGCAGAGGGTGGAATTCATTGTCACAGATGGCTGTGGAGGCCAAGTATTCAGTCTATTTAACTGGAAACTGATGGGTTCTTGGATTAGAAAGAATATCAAAGGTTACAGGGAGAAGGCAGGAAAATGGGATACAGAGGGGTCATAAATCTGGAATCGCCGTGCAGACTTGGTGGACTGAATGACCTAATTCGATTCCTATTTCTGATGGCCTGATAAGGTTGGGGAGGGGAGTATCATATTGTGCTGATTTTACACAGTTCACTATATCTGTCATCATTTATGGTTCTTGTACTCCAGAATGAGTAAAAATCCCAATATAAAATGAAATGGTGTATTTCCTAATGGCTGCGACGGCAGCTAAAATGGTGTGCAAAATTGCTTTATTCTGTTTCTTCCTCAGTATCACAGCATTTATTTTCTGGAATTGTGTGAATGAATTTCTAGCCTGAATGCTAAATGTCTTCATCCCAAGTGCAGGAAACCAATCAATCCATACTTAGAAGAAGGAATATTTTACTTTATTTGCTTTACATTCATTAAAATTTTAAGAACAGCCCAAGAACATACAAGAAAATAAAAGTCAACCAAAATAGTGACCCAGAAAGGTTCTACAGCACTTTTCATCTGCACTGGCATTTTTGAATAAGATTTCTGTTGCATTGTTACATGTCCGAAAGCTGGTGTCAGAATCCAAATGGGCTGTGATCTCAAAGCCCACTTCCTCTTCCTTACATTTTTCCACATCTTTTCTACTCGCTTTTATGGCTCTTGCAAATGTTTTGGATTTTTATTATATAGCTTTTTTGCTTAAATTTTTACCATTGTTATGTTAACAAAATAACGATTATGTGTATGTTTATCAATTATGTGAAAGCGTTCCAGGCTTTTGTGATTAGACACCAGACACTCTGGGCACAGCCCCTTTTATCTTGTGTGCTAAATAGGACTTCATTGCAAGAGTCACATTCGATGAATCATCATTTCGGATTAATCTGATGAAACAACTGAACTTGTGTTGGATTTTTAATGAGTTTTCTTTTCAGAATTTAAGAGACCAAGATTATTTCTGCAGTTTAATACTTCAATGGCTAATAAAGCTCAAGCTGGTCTCCATTTTTCTTTTCCATTATGTTTTCATTTAGATTATGGAAAATTCACTTAACTGAATGTCTCAATTTGATGTAAGTGTTTGAATTGCAGGGAATTAGTGTTTATAATAAGACTAGAATTGTTTGCAAAGATCAGCTAATATTCTCAATAATGGAGAGGTACTGCTAAGATAGAAAACCACCTCTTTTGTAATGCTGTCTGGATGTTGAGCAACTATCAATATACACGTGAAGTTTTGCTGCTTTTTTTTTTATATAGAGGAAATTTGCAACTAACTGATTTCCAGTTAGTTGCAAATAGCTTTCTTAATCAGTGTTTGTGAATAATGTGTGCTGCTTTCAAGTTACATCAGGTGAATTACTTGGCCAGTCACTTCTGTAACTCCAACCCCCCTCCCATGGGAGATGATTTTAGTGCATCAAGGTCCAGTCTTGTTCATTTACATCAGTGGAGAAACAAGATCTAGTCTCCAGACTGTGTTTTCTATTTTAAGGACAGTAAATGATTGACATTTTCTTATTGAAAGAATCATAAGACATGAGAGCAAGTTAGGCCATTTGTCCAACTGAGTCTGCTCTGTCACTCAATTATGGTTGATTTATTATTCCTTCTCAACACTATTCTTTTCCCTTCTCAACATCTGATCCTGCATCTCTATTAGTTGTTATTTGGTGATTTTTAAAATTTTAATTACTATGTCATCAGAAACTTAATTTTAACAAGTACATTTAGGCAATTGGTCTGTTTCTATATAAAGTAGTAAATGATTGCAGCAGATATCTTTGTTTAAAAAAATCCATTTAGAAATAATTATAAATTATTTAAATCCATTTGGAACTACAATTATAACTTGTTTGTCAGATAGCATACGACTCACTTGAAATTTATCTGAAAAGTTGCAATTTGTTTTCCTATTATTACGTTTAAAATACTAATTATTGATAAAGATCAAAGTTCATTTTTATTATAATTATTTTAAACAATATCACAATTTCAACTGTTGCTAAGAGAAGTTAATAGTTTTGATCAATTGTTTTAGGAAATGGCTGAACTGGCTTTCAAGTTAAGTCACCCTTCAGCCTCCTTAGAATACAGAATTTAAGAAGGCACTATTATTCCTGAATTCCTGTTGTTAATGTTAGTTTCTGATATTCTATCATTAGTAATTAAACTGTACAAGATGCTTGGCAACAAATTTAGTGCATAACTTCAGCTTAATTTCCATTAAGTCCAATTCAAGCTCTGATCAATTATCTTTACATTATCTTTTACCATTAAGAACAAATTGCATGTGATTGTTCCCACCGTGTTTGCACCTTTTATGTATAGCAGTGCTGTTTGTCAGTGTGAATATATTTACAAATGTAATACGTTTAAGACATATGTAGAATAACATATTAAATGAGATCTTCCTGAACTAGCCTTTGCACCAACCACGACTGACATGAAGTTAAGTGGAATTACCAACAAAAAAGGTTTTGGGAGGAGATGGTATCATGTAATTGTAAAACTTGACAGTGAAGATCATCTTATGTCATGACCACTGAATCTCATCGTCCACATTTGGCAACGGGAGAATAAAGCACGGCGCCTGAGAGATGGCATGGCCATCTTCAAGAAAGGAGGAAATTCTGACTGCAGGACAATATATTGTTGTTTCCCTTGGGGGGAGGAGGGAAGAAGTCATTGGTAGGGTCATAATCTTAGTGATTAAGCAACTGCTCCCCAGTTCTCAGAATATGTTCTAGCCATTTGAAAACATGAAGTGATTTTTCACTCTCAAACTCCTATATTGTTCTAAGAATCTAACTATCTAGAGCAAGTATCTCAAGATACCACAAGCTGTGTTTACAAAACCCTCAATTCAGTAGACCCAAACTCGATGCCCCCTGCACAGGCTCTAGTACTGCACGTCTACATTTGAGCAGTCCACACTGTTTGCAGGCAAAGTACTAAATCCAAGCTCTGCCATAGGAAGGAAATAAACAGGTGCTCAAGGGAAAAGATTCAGTGATGCCTATAGATACCTGGAGCAGATATCAAAATCCCTGTTGACTTTTGTGGTAATGAAGCACTGAAATAGTTTCTTTGGACTATCGAGCACCAGTTTATACTTGTCCGACGCAATTTCATGTTCCCATCAACTCCAATTCGATTCTGCCACTCAGTCACATGTTAAGGGGAACTTGCAATGGTCAATTAATCCAGAAAGCTACCTGTCTTTGGGATGAGGGAAGAAACCCGGACACCAGGAGGGAACCCACACAGTCACAGGAATAATGCAGAAAAGTCTGCACAAACAGCATTTGATGTTAACCCAGGTTGGTGGAACTGTCCAGTCTTATGGGAACTCCTGGGATTATCAGCCTGTTATGAGTTTCTAGGTCCATGTATCAGAAGTACATATTAACCCTACAGAAGCAGTGGAATGAATATACCAGCTCACAAACTGCCAATTTGCCTGCCCATCAGACCTTTTGCTCCAGCTGAGGAAGAGCTGTATTTTCCATGCTGGCCTATTTAATCAACTAAGTCCAAAAACTGGAATAGAAGCTAGTTAATCTTGAACCTGCAGAACTGTCTAAGCTGTAGTTTTTTTTTCCCCCAGCTAAATTCTTCCAACCTGTTCGTCTGCCTGAGTGGGTGAACCATACTTCTAAGCTTTAGATTATGTTCAGGGATTGTTCTGGTTTTAAAAATCCAAGTCAGGGAAATCATTCAGAATTTCTTTAATTGTTTTGTACCCTTATAAAACACCTATCATTTTCTTTTGTCACTGTGTATCATTGTCAAGAGTCAAATAACAGTGGTAAACTTGCTCTGTTGATGTAGCAGAATTAAAACTAATGTAGAAATTTTCAATTGGTGTAATTATCAGTATTGTGAGAGTAAGTTGTAGGTGGCATATTAATGTAGTGACTTGAAATTTATTTAATCCAAACACTCCTTTTGTGCAACCATCTAGGAACAGGATTTTCAATCAAAACAGCACCAGGAGCTAGATATGGCACTGAAAAAAATAATTGCACAGAATAAGAAGGAAATTTCTGATCAAGAAAGGGACTGCCTTACAAAGAAACAACAGCTCATGAGAGGTAAGAGGTTCTTTTGGAGTCTGGTATTATTCAGTATACAGTTTCATGATATCAGAAATATTACCCGCTTTCCAAAGGATGTTATGGGGATGAACATGTGCAATGTAATTGGGGAATGACTGACATCAGGTTTGCAAAATATGGGTATGCTAAGAAAAATTTAGAATTGTTCCTCGGTATAAACTGGACTAAAGGTTCAAAAAGTTCTTTATAGAATGATTTAGAATTAATTCTAAATCATTCAGTTCAAAATCCTGTAAGATTCATGATTATTTAATGTCATTTCCAGTACACAAGTGTAAAGCAGAACAAAATAATTGTTACTCTGGATCAGTTACAGCACAAAAATAATACGATGAACAGTACAATAATAAAAAAACAATAAACATAATTGCATATGATAGCTTTAAATTGATTTTATATCCATTAAGTGATGCTAGGTTGTACATAAGGTGACTGACTGGAAGTAATTAAGTAATGGTGGACTTGGTGGGTGGACGTGTTCATCAACATTACTGTTTGGGGAAAGTAACTGTTTTTGAGTCTGGTGGGTCTGGTGTTGATGCTTCATAGCTTCCACTCTGATGGGAGTTGGAGAGGCATTCAATGAACAGAGTGGGTGGGATCCTTCATGATATTGGCACTTTTTTCCGTGTATATGTTTGTAATGGCGAGTAGGCTGTGCCGGTGACATGCTGGGCAATTTTGACTACCTGTTGTAGAATCTTCCTGACCACGACAGTACACTTTTCTGCACTAAGGAATGAATACAGCCTCCAGGATGCTCTCTACTGCACATCTGTAGAATGATTTGAATATATGTGTGCAAAGTTAATTCTAGCTGTTCTAGTGAGTGGAACCCACACAGTGATTGAGTCAAACAGAGTGAAAACAAGGGCAATGGAGACTTTACAATTGATGTCAGGATTTGGATTTTGTTTACATTGTTCCTGAGTGCTAAAATCAACATTTTTTGTTCTGGCAAATAACTGACCAGGTTATGGGTTCATGGAGTGTGAAATTGATTAAAAGGTATCAGAATAATCATCAGTACTTTTTATACTTTTTATACTTTTATACTTTATTGTCACCAAACAATTGGTACTAGAACGTGCAATCATCACAGTGATATTTGATTCTGCGCTTCACACTCCCTGGATTACAAATATTAAATATTAAAAATAAAAATAGTTAAAAATTAGTAAATATTAAAAATTTAAATTATAAATCATAAATAGAAAATAGAAAAATGGGAAGTAAGTAAATGGGAATGGGAGTGCAGAAAAACCGAGAGGCAGGTCCAGATATTTGGAGGGTACGGCCCAGATCCTGGTCAGGATCCGTTCAGCAGTCTTATCACAGTTGGAAAGAAGCTGTTCCCAAATCTGGCCGTACGAGTCTTCAAGCTCCTGAGCCTTCTCCTGGAGGGAAGAGGGACGAAAAGTGTGTTGGCTGGGTGGGTCATGTCCTTGATTATCCTGGCAGCACTGCTCTGACAGCGTGTGGTGTGAAGTGAGTCCAAGGCTGGAAGATTGGTTTGTGTGATGTGCTGCGCTGTGTTCACTATCTTCTGCAGCTTCTTTCAGCCTTGGACAGGACAACTTCCATACCAGGTTGTGATGCACCCTAGAAGAATGCTTTCTACGGTGCATCTATAAAAATTAGTGAGGGTTTTAGGGTTCAGGCCAAATTTCTTTAGTTTTCTTAGGAAGTAAAGGCACTGGTGGGCCTTCTTGGCAGTGAACTCTGCTTGGTTGGACCAAAATTGACATTAAAACTGCCAGATTATGCTGCAACATTAAATGTTGAGAAATCCTGATGATCTAGCATGCACAGTAGTAGTTAAGATTAAGATTAAAATTAAGATACCGATGTCATTTAGGCCGGAACATTGTTTTGTCTTTAAGACACGCACAATTTCTGTTGTGTTCATTAATGCTGGAAGAACTGAAGCTTCAAGGTCAGGATGTAATGTTGGAATGAGCAATAAATCTAGTTTGATGTACCAAGGAAAGTGTGTTTTTTTTTAAACACTTGTTGCTGCAATTTGCTGGAGGCCGCAGTGCTCATGGAACAGAATAAAATCTTTCAGGAAAGGAGAAAATTGAAGCCAGTCATTGAGTAGCAGAAATGGGTGCTGCACAATCTTTATTCTAGACCGATGTTCATTTTGGATGGTATGGCAGTAACACTTCAGTTTTCTCAATTCAGACAGGGAGGCTGCCATTTGGGAGCGAGAAGAGCACCACCTGCAGGAGAAACATCAGTTCCTCAGACAACAGTTAAAGGATCAATACTCCCTGCAAAGGCATCAGTTACTGAAAAAACATGAAAAGGTAAAATAAAGTCTGCATTGGAAAACTATGTCAGTCAGTTGTAAGTATCAGCTGAATTTGTCCACAAGGTTGGACTATCTTATTCTCAATGGGCTAAGCATGAATAAACCAATTTTGGGAAGAATATTTTGATGTTTTTTTGGGACTTTTTTGAATATCAACTACGTTTCATGTAAAGAACTGGTGTTGAAGGAATTTTTTTAACAAACTAGAGAGAGCAATTGAACAGATTGCTAAACAAACACTCTGCTCTGAATTCCATCATAACAAGCAATTTTTTGGATGTGGTGCAAAAACATTTAAGGTTTATCCTCACGTTGTCACCCATTCACGTGAATCCCTGGACCATGACCACTGGAACAGGTTGAAAACAGAGGAATGCAACTTTGACTTCCAGGAACGTATGGAGATCAAGGGGATGGAGCTACCTTCCAAACAATCAAAGGAGCGCCACATTCACCTTGGCAATGGGTGGTTCTGATGTACAGTATGACCTGCTGGTCAGAGAACTATAGTGGAAGCAATACATCCTCCACACTAAGAAGCTGCTTAAGAATAAGATGGCTACCTGTGGCTTTCTGGTGGAGGAACAGAGGGTAGAGGTTTCTTTTAGAGTAAAAGGGACCTATAAGGATATGGCTGCTGATGCTGGGCTGGGAACTGCTTAAGGATGACCCTTCTGTTGGTTGGTCTGGGTACCTATTGATGCTTTTCTTTGATAGTATCAGAAATTAGCAATTCTTGAAAAATTGGTCATCCCATGTACAACCGACACTAAATATGCAATGATGACGTGTTCCCAGTGATGCCAAGTCAACAGAATGGCCTACCCGGACCTTGAAATAGTCATAGTCATACTTTATTGATCTCGGGGGAAATTGTTTTTTGTTACAGTTGCACCATAAATAATAAATAGTAATAAAACCATAAATAATTATATAGTAATATGTAAATTATGCCAGGAAATAAGTTCAGGACCAGCCTGTTGGCACAGGGTGTCTGACCCTCCAAGGGAGGAGTTGTAAAGTTTGATGGCCACAGGCAGGAATGACTTCCTTTGACGCTCTGTGTTGCATCTCAGTGGAATGAGTCTCTGGCTGAATGTACTCCTGTGCCTAACCAGTACATTATGTAGTGGATGGGAGACATTGTCCAAGATGGCATGCAACTTGGACAGCATCCTCTTTTCAGACACCACCGTGAGAGAGTCCAATTCCATCCCCACAACATCACTGGCCTTAGGAATGAGTTTGTTGATTCTGTTGGTGTCTGCTATCCTCAGCCTGCTGCCCCAGCACACAACAGCAAACATGATGGCACTGGCCACCACTGACTCGTAGAACATCCTCAGCATCGTCCGACCGATGTTAAAGGACCTCATTCTCCTCAGGAAATAGAGACGGCTCTGACCCTTCTTGTAGACAGCCTCAGTGATCTTTGACCATCCAGTTCATTGTCAATTCGTATCCCCAGGTATTTGTAATCCTCCACCATGCAATCCTTCGAATAGTTAGTTTTGCTCCACTTAATAAATGTGATATATTTTTCTGATTACAGCACTGAAAAATGCAATGCAACATATCTGAAAGTTTAGGCTAATGCATTTAAATCTTAATATTTTCAGTTATTATGAAGTCTTGAGAGATGTTTATAGCATAATTTGTTAAAGTTCCAGAAGAGACTTGGCACAAAGGTAGGAATTGTGATTGCATAATTTTACTTGAAGATGTGTAATCATAAAGTAGCAGTTTTTCCAGACATCGCAAACGTTTTCCTATCTTATTCAACATCAGCATTGGAAGTGTGTAAGCTGTGGGGAAGATTCTTTTTGTTTTTCAGGAGGCACGTTCACATTTCTGTTCTGACGTTTTGCTCTGAAACCACTAGGCATGCTGTATTTATCTACATATGTACCGTGTGTCTGTTTAGACGTGCACACCGTAGTGAATCATTTTGTTTGGTTTGTGTGTTTAAACCCCACAGGAGTTGGAGCAGATGCAGCGTTATAATCAGCGGATGATTGAGCAACTAAAGATCAAGCAGCAACAGGAAAAGAACAGACTTCCCAAAATCCAAAGAAGTGAGGGGAAGACGAGAATGGTGATGTACAAAAAGAGTTTGCGTATTAACTCTACAGGGAGCCATACAGAGGACAGAGAGAAAATTAAACAGGTAACTGTACCATGATCATGTGTTTGGAGGTTGCTTTGCTGCTACAAATTATCTTGCTAAAGACACAAAATAGCAAAAAAAATACCATTTCTATTGCACACAAGTAAATGATTTATTTTTCAATCACGGCTGATCCTTTCTTCTATCTCCTCCTCAACCCCAGTTCCCGGCCTTCTCCCTGTAACCTTTGATGCCATGTCCAATTAACAACCTATCAATCTCTGCTTTAAATACACCCAGCGACCTGGCCTCCACAGCTGCATGCGACAACAAATTCCACAAATTCACCACCCTGGCTAAAGAAATTTCTCCGCATCTCTGTTTTGAAAGGGCGGCCCTCTATCCTGAGGCTGTGCCCTCTTGTCCGAGACTCTCCCACCATGGGAAACATCCTTTCCACATCTACTCTGTTTCAATGAGATCAAACACAGAGCCATCAAACATTCCTCAATGATAACCCTTTCATTCCTGAAATCATCCTTGTGAACCTCCTCTGGACCCTCTCCAAAGCCAGCACATCTTTTCTAAGATGAGGGACCCAAAATTGTTCACAGTACTCAGTGAGGCCTCACCAGTGCCTTACAAAGCCTTGACATCACATCCTTGCTCTTGTATTCTAGACCTCTTGAAATGAATGCTAACATGGCATTTGCCTTCCTCACCACTGACTCAACCTGCAAGTTAACCTTCAGGGTGTTCTGCACAAGGACTCCCAAATTCCTCTGCATCTCAGATTCCTGGATTTTCTCCCCGTTTAGAAAATAGTCCGCACATTTATTTCTACTACCAAAGTGCATGACCATGCATTTTCCAACATTGTATTTCATTTGCCACCTTCTTGTGTATTCTCCTAATCTGTCTAAGTTGTTCTGCATCCTACCTGTTTCCTCAACACTACCTCCTCCTCCACCAATCTTTGTGTCATCAGCAAACTTGGCAACAAAGCCATATATTCCATCATCTAAATCATTTATATACAGCATAAAAAGAAGTGGTCCTAACATTGACCCCTGCGGAACACCACTAGTCACTGGCAGCCAACCAGAAACGGATCCTTTTTTGCCCACTCGCTGCTTTCTACCAATCAGCCAATGCACTAACCATGTTAGTAACTCTTCTGTAATACCACAGGTTCTTAACTTGATAAGCAGCCTCATGTGTACCACCTTGTCAAAGGCCTTCTGAAAGTCAAAATATACAACATTCACAGCATCCTCTTTATCTATCCTACTTGTAACTTCCTCAAAGAATTCCAACAGGTTCATCAGGCAGGATTTTCCCTGAAGGAAGCCATGCTAACTTTGTACAATCTTGTTCTGTATCTTCAAGTTCTTCATCACCTCATCCTTAACAATTGACTCTGACATCTTCCCGACCACTGAGGTCAGGCTAACTGGTCTATAATTTCCTTTTTTGCTGCCTTCCTCCTTTCTTAAAGAGTGGAGTAACGTTTGCAATTTTCCAGTCCTTTGGCACCATGCCAGAGTCCAAGGATTTTTGAAAGTTCACTTCTAATTCCATCAGTCTCTAACACTACCTCTTTCAGACCCCTAGGGTGCAGTTCCTCTGGTCCAGGTGGAATATATTTCCAGCTTCTTGTTCCACAGTTTATCCATCAGTCAAATCTGCACAGTCTAAACTACAGGCATTCAGCTAAATGGCTCTTTCACATTGCCAGTAAAGTTACGTTCTTTAAAATGGTTTTTAACTCTGCTGCCAATACATCAATGTTCAATTTCAGGACATGTTCAATTTACACATGTTATCTTCAAATACTTCTCATAGCATCTTCAACGATCTGAATAATCGGGTAACTCCTTGGTTTAACAACTGTAGGGAGCTCGGTAGTAGTTGCACTTTGGTTTTTATTTTGAAGCTGATGACAACCTGCATTGTGGTCAAGTCTCTGAGGCGGGCTGAGAACTCATAAACGTCAGATAAATCGCACTGAGTTAGTGAGTTATGCACAACACCATGAGTGTGTAGTTTTTAAAATGAATAATTTAATCTGAACACTATTAAATATACTAGTTCTTCTGTATAATTATTTATAACCTCTGGCACTAAAATTGATTGCAGGATGGATGTTTCTCATTTTCCAATCTGCTTGGTGCACCTGTCATGGACAGTAAGGGGGATTGTTCAAACATTTGCATTCTCCATATGCCAATATAATCTAATTTTTGAAATGAAAATTTCAAAGAGCAATGCCTACTGCAGGAGAAACACAACCAAACAGAGAAAAAGAGACTGTGTATGTGCACGCATGAGGTGGGGGAGCGGGGGTGCTGTGGTAGAGGAAAGAATTCTTTATGAAGTTTGATGTTCCCTATTCCCATATTACTATGTTATTATGTGTTCTGGTGGATCAAAATCGCTTTGCTTTGAACTGTTAAATCCTTCTCATTTCCTTAGCTCATGGTATGTTTTTCTTTTTACTTTCAAACAGTTTGGAATTCAAGAAGAAAAGAGACAAAAAATGGAAAAGCAAAATCAGCAAATAAAACATGAGACTCAAATGAGAGAAATGCAACAAGCATGTGAGAATAACATCCATGAGCTCCAACAGCTGCAGGTAGTTGGTTTGGGATTTATCATTTCTGTGTTTGAAGCTGAATTGATTGGAAGCTGAGGGAGGTGAAGGGAGAAGGATAAAATCCTGATTTACCATGTTGGATATCAGTCCATTGCTGCACAGTGCAGTTCTTGGGATAACAGAAATCAACGTTACATAATTTGCAATTGCTACCCAAAATTTGAAACAAGGAATAAAATTTACTCATGGAATTTACATGGAAGAAGAAAAGCCAATCTCTCAGATGGCACACAAGATTCTTTTTAAAGTCAGAACAAATGTGCATAGATCTCTCGTAGTTGTCACGCGAGTTGATTGGGTGTGGTGTGGTGGCCTTCATTAGTTGGGCAATTGAGTTCAAGAGCAGTGAGATAACATTGTGTCTCTATAAAGCCCTGGCTAGACCACACTTGGGATATTGTGTTCATTTCTGATTGCACCATTATAGGAGGGTTGTAGAAGTTTTAGAGGTTCCGGGTGATTTACCAGGATGTTGTCTCATAGAGCAGGTCTTATGAGGATAGGTTGAGTGAGCTAGGGCTTTTCCCCCTGGAGTGAAGGAGGGGCAACTTGGTAGTGGTGTACAAGATGAGAGGCATAGATCGAGTGCATAGCCCCAGACTTTTACTCAGGGTGGAAATGGCTAATATTAGGGGGCATCATTTTAATTGGAGGAAAGTAGGAGTGGTCGTGAGATGTAAGATTTTGACAGTGGTGTGTGTGTGTGGAACACTGCCAGTGGTGCTGGTAGAGGCAGGTACATTAGGGGCATTTAAGAAATTCTTAGATATGCCCAAGGATGATAGGAATATGGAGAGTTATGTACGAGGAAAGGGTTACTCATCTCAGGTTAAAAGGTCGGCATAACATCCTGGACATCAGGACCTGTGCTGTGCTGTAGTGTTCTATATAGGGGATTGGAGGTAATATGCTGGTGTGACTTGAATAATGGACCAAATTAAGAACAGAAATGGTTATTTTCAGATTTTCTGAAATTAGTGGTACATGGCAGGGACTTGTTTTGATATTAACAGCTGTATTGGTGATCTGAATGAGGGCCCAGTTTTGTTGATGATACCATGCTGGGTTATAGTGAGTTGAGACAATGTAAAGATTATATGTAAGGGGGATGTAAAGGGGATATAGTCATGCCAAGATGAGGACATGGGAGATAAAAGTCAGGTGAAAAAGGTGAAAAATGTGAAATCATTCACAAGTGGAAATATTTTTTAAAAAGCAACCTAATTTTTAAATGCTCAAAGCTTAAAACATTTGTGTTGAGAAACCTGTACCTACAAGGAATTAGGACAGTGACTGATGTGCCTTTTACTCCAAGTCTAAATGCATTTTGTATTAAATGTATAGAGCCTTGGGTGAGATCTCACCCAGAATATACAAAAATTGAGAGCAGGAGTAGGCAACTAGGCCTCTCAAGCCTGCACTACGATTCAGATGATGGTTGATCTACAGTATGCTAGTCTCAACTCTGCCAGTGTCTCATAACCTTTATTGCCTTGAATATTTATTTATCTGCATTTTAGAAATATCTGATAATCTGGCTGATCTCCCTCTGGGATAGAGATCTAAAATGGGAGTTTCAGTTTCAAAACAAAGGATCATACTTTCAGGGGTAAGGATGGTAAATTTTTTGGAATTCGTTACTGAAGGAGGCTGTGGGTGAGTATATGCAAGAGAAAGCAATAAATTTTTGGACACGTAGTATAGGAGGGAGAGACAGGAGAATGGTGACGAAGCAAAAGATTAGTAATGAACTGGAACAATGGGCTGATGGGCCAATCCCTGTTTCTATTCGTGTTTACTGCAGATTTGATGGTGATGCTGCCCTTTGAAATTCTGGAGTGATATCCACCAACCTGGAAATGATTGTTATTGCATTTCACTGTTGGAAATATACTTCCAATCACACTGTGCTGAAATAGATGCATGACATGATCTAATTTCTCAGCAGACATTTTTTACACAGCAGATTTATGCACTGTGCATTGTGACCATAAGCTCAGTAGATCATTTTTGTACAGTTGTTAGTGGTTTAGATGGGTAACATTACATGCTCCCACATTTGGGCAATATATTGTCATATCTTTATCATCCTGTCTGAGAGTTGTCAATTTCTTCCTCAAATATTTTTCTTACAAGTTTTATATGAGAAATGAAACATGTTCTTTTTTTACCTTAAAAAAAAATCACGATGGTATTCAGCTACTCAAAAATATGAACATGATATTTGAAGGAAAGGATTTGTAACAGACATAAATACACAGCAATGAAGATGGTGTATTATGTATCATACAATAGAATGGTTTGGATTCCTTTTAGATTCAAAGCAACTCTAATGTTAGTTAATGTTAGTATTAATTGCTTACATAAGGTAAATTTGAAGGAAAATTAGAATTGTTATTAACAATGAAGCACATTTTGAACAAAACTTCATCGTTATTGTAATCTTATCTTTCTGCATGTACAGATAAAAATAATGGAAAGAATGATATTTTTGCTTTATAACTGCTAATGATTTACTTTGAGGATTGTAGGTCAGATCATAGAGCTTAATCAGCAAATTGTGCAGTAAGAAGTGATAGGCTGCGGTAATTTACCCCTGATCCTTTAATCTCTAGAGTGAGAAGTGCCATCTTCTGACTGAACATGAAAACCAGAAGTTAAAAGCACTTGATGATAATCATAACCTGCACTTGAAGGAATGGCAAGAAAAGCTGAAACCAAGAAAGAAAGTAAGTAGTGAAGAACTTAATATTTACTCTCAATGTTCAAATTTTCTTTTCATAGCTATGGGTCCCTATAGAAGTCTGAAGGATTGGTTACAGTCTTTGAATATTGCCTGGTTTATTTTCCATGTTACTGTGGTCAATATCAATTTCTTGTCTGCTACCAAATGGACGAATTTGATTAGCGTATTAAGCAAGCCCTTTCAGATCTTTTGAATCGTCTACTGCACTGGTTCATCAGTTGTGTAGCTGACACTTTAATTCGTACCTTTGGAAAGGTACTTGAAATGCTTTGCAGTGAAGTGAAGTAATATTTTTACTGAATTTTTTTCAAGAATAAAGGCCTTCCTAAGCCAGATTCCCGGGGATAAAGTCAAGGAGTGGAAATTATTCAGATAAGTCCCCTTTATGGCACCAGCAATGAGAAGATTGAGTTCAGTTACTGCCATTGTCTGTAATGAGTTTGTATGCACTCCCCATGACTGTGTGGGTGTCCTTTGGGTGCTCCAGTTTCTTCCCACATTCCAAAGACATATGGGTTAAGGTTAGTAAGTTGTAGGCATGTTTTGTTGGTGCTGTAAGCATAATGACACTTGTGGACAGCCCCCGACACGTCATTGGACTGTAACACATACAAAAATGCTGGAGACCTTTCATCAGGACTCACCCAAAGCTTCAACTGTCTATTCCTTTCCATAGATCTGGTGAACCTGCTGAGTTCCTCCAGCATTTTGTGTGTGTTACTCTGGATTTCCAGCATCTGCAAAATCTCTTGTATTCATCATTTGACTATGTTGGTCATTGACACAATCTATTTCACTCTGTTTCAATGTACGTGTGACAAATAAAGCTAACCTTTACTCTTTAAACAGAATGGGGTTCCATAGAGCATCTTGAAGGCCTGTTCTGCACAGATGAAAAGCAGTATAATTTGTTTCCTGATGAATAGTGCTGATGTCCATTTCTGGGCACCTCATTGTTGTTGTGCAAGAAGAGAGCCTAAAGGAAAATCACAGACATCATGCAACTTCCAATAAATCCTGATTTTTTTTTTCTATATTGTATTTATTCTTCAGTAAATTTAAATTACAACAAAAGCATGTGCTGTGCAGTTCAAATTCTAGGCAGTGTTCAATATAGCATGGATTTTTAGGTATTTAGTGTGCACAAATTAGTTGTATTTCCATTACAATAATGACTGCAATTCAGAAGTATTGACATCCTGAACAGGATATTAAGAGATGATATAAAGCCTGTCTTTGCTTCTCTATTTTTATCGTAGTCGGTATTAATAGTCATTTGAACTTCGAGTGAGTCTTGCATCCATGTTGACATAAGTGTGCCAAACACAGAATTCCAATAAGGGCCTCTAACTTTTAACCCTCCTCTTTCATAGTTCAGTGTATCTGTCTCAATAACTCAATGTTTATATTGGGAAGAGTTTGAGAGGCTAATCATTTTTTTTTCGTTTGGTGAAGGAGGAGACATGGTCCTCAAACTAAAGGCTAGCCTTGTTTTGAGTGCAACCATGGAGGATTGCTGGGGAGAGGCCAGGAAGGCAAGATTTGAGTTAGAGTTGCTACTGACATTCACTGGGCTGTGATGCACAAGGGACTTTGTCACAGCAAGATGCACCATAAAACCACCAGATTGGAGTTTTAATTACTTGCAAATAAGAACATGTATTGCAGATCTGGAATTGTGCAACATTAAATAAAGCACAGAACAATCAATGTTTCTCATCATTCCCCGCAGACCTTGGTGACAGAAAAAATGTATTAAATTGAATTGACTTTATTTCTTACATCCTTCACATACATGAGGAGTTACGTTATGTCTCCATCTAAATGTGCAATCATAGTAATTTATAATAATTTATAATAAATAGAACAGTTCAATGTAATACAGAGTACACTCAAGTCAGCTTAAGTTCATCAGTCTGATGGCCTGGTGGAAGAAGCTGTCCCGGAGCCTGTTGGTCCTGGCTTTTATGCTGCGGTACCGCTTTCCTTATGGCAGCAGCTGGAATAGATTGTGGTTGGGGTGGCTTGGGTCCCCAATGATCCTACAGGCCCTTTTTACACACCTGTCCTTGTAAATGTCCTGAATCATGGGAAGTTCACAACTACAGATGTGCTTGTTTGTCCGCACCATTCTCTGCAGAGTCCTGTGATTGAGAGGTACAGTTCCCGTACCAGGCAGTGATGCAGCCAGTCAGAATGCTCTCAAATGTGCCCCTGTAGGAAGTTCTTAGAATTTGGGGACCCATACCAAACTTCCTGAACAGTCTGAGGTGAAAGAGACGCTGTTGTGCCTTTTTCACCACACGGCTGGTGTGTACAGACCACGTGAGGTCCTCGGTGATGTGGATGCCGAGGAACTTGAAGCTGTTTACCCTCTCAACCCCAGATCCATTGATGTTAATAGGGGTTAGCCTGTCTCCATTCCTCCTGTAATCCACAACCAACTCCTTTGTTTTTGTGGCATTGGGGGAGAGGTTGTTTTCTTGACACCACTGTGTCAGAGAGATGACTTCTACCCTGTAGGCCACCTCGTTATTGTTTGAGATGAGGCTAATTATATTAGCAAATCCATCATTAAAGATTTTCACCAGCTGAGACATGCCCTCTTTGTCTTACAACCATCAGGGAGAAGGTGCAGGAGGCTGAAGACCTAAACTCAACCTTTAAAGACCAGCTTCTTTTCCTCTGCCATCAGATTTAATTTTTTTTCCTTTGAGTAATTTTTGTCTTGTGCTGTACTATTGCCACAAAACAACAAATTTCATGATGTATTGGTGATAATAAATCTGAAGTTGTGCATTATATTGTTTAATGGGTGGTTTGCTTGGATCCTGGATGCCTTTATGTCCCATTTTGCTACATTAGAGTGAAAAATGAATAGTGTTTGTACAAAAAGTAGTAATGATACAGTATCCTTGGTAATTTATTGACATATGTTTTACTTGTGTAGAAAAGAGATAT
This sequence comes from Mobula hypostoma, assembly GCF_963921235.1. NCBI lineage: Eukaryota > Metazoa > Chordata > Chondrichthyes > Myliobatiformes > Myliobatidae > Mobula > Mobula hypostoma. The sequence continues at coordinate 61,130,860 of NC_086103.1, read as the reverse complement.
TAAAAAGAAAAAAATAGAACTTGGAGATTTGTATTCATTATCTATTAACAATTAACTTTGCCATTAATTTCCTTTATTCCAAAGTAGATAAGTTCAGGCAAGACGTCTCTCCTCTTCTCTTCTCTTCTCCCTGGCAACATCTTCATACAATTCCCTTGCACTCTCTACTCTCTCATCCTTTCTGTAGTGTAGTGACACAGTCCTCCAGTTGAGCAAGAATAAATGTATTGTGTTCTAGTCTTTGTTTGCCTGTGTTGATACCAGTGAAAACTAGTGGACAAATATTTTTTCTTTTACTTGTGGGTTTTTGACTATTTTGCCAAATTTCTTTTTACAGGCTTTGGAGGAAGAATTGACTCAGAAGAAAAAAGATCAAGAGATGTTCTTTAAACTTAGTGAAGAAGCAGATTGTCAGAGTCCAAGTTCACCAAACAAGGTTGCCAAATTTTTCCCCTTCTCTTCGGAGCCATCCTAAGGAGGTTTGGACCCATTATTTCTTCATGAACTCAGGAGTACAGATGTGTGAACAAGTCTTTAATTTATATTTTCTAAACGTGTATTAATATTTCCTGACTTGAGAATGCTATATTTACTACTGAATTTGAACTGCTGAATGTTACTGTATTCATTTGCAGATCTTGGCTCGGAATAAAAATCTATTCTTTAGATGTATAGAAGTGTTCTTTAGTTACGGAAGGATAATTTTGTGCCTATGTTCTTTACTTGTTTTTCAGAGCTTCCTTTTCTATACATGTAATGCAAGGTTAATTTTTTTTAGTTTGTACACCAAAACAATTTTTACTAAATATTCTTGATACTTGATTAGCTAATTGAAAGACTGGGTTCAGGCAAAAATCACACTTTTTTTTTAAGTGAACCAGAAGTTTAAAAAAAGCTAATAAAAGTTGATCTGCTTAATTGGTTGCTGTTTGCTTTATTCTGTTCTGTTTGGAAAAATACCTACTTTCACAATATAAAACATCACCTCACTTTTATGGCAAAAGCAGTAAGGTTACTGGAGCACTGGATTGATAGACAAGGTCTTTACCTTGCAATTCTTTAATGTTTTATTTGAATTTTTAGGAGTTGCTGTGAAGTATTTCTCTCAGCTCTTCTACATACAAAACCATCAAAAATGAGGGGTGGCACAGTAGCATATTGGTTAGTGCAACTCTTTACAGTACCAATTCCCAGCACTATCAGTAAGGTGTTCATATGTTCTCCCTGTGATCATGTGGGTTTCCTCCAGGTGCTCTGATTTTTCTCCCACAGTCCAAAGACATGCCGGTTGGTAGGTTAATGGGTCATTGTAAATTGTCCTGTGATAAGGGTAGGGTTAAATTGGGGTTGCTGGGTGAAGCGGCTTGAGGTGCCAAAAGGGCCAATTCCACTCCTGTATCTCAATAAATAACAGAGCATGTGATGGATCATGCAATACATTCTACATTGATTCTTTGCTCTACTGAACTGTTTTCAGCAGTCAAACCTCTACCAAAATATTCCATGCCTAATTGATCACCTTGGAATTGAGTAAAGTTAAGGTGCTAATGGATGAATCATAGATTCAGTTGAATTCTGGTTGATCTTTGAACTGTTACAGTACAGTCAAATCATACAAGAGCAGGAATGTGATGCTGAGGCTTTATAAGGTACTGGTGAGGCCTCACCTTGAGTATTGTATACAGTTTTGGGCTCCTCATCTTAGAAGAGATGTGCTGGCATTAGAGGGGGTCCAGAGGAGGTTCACGAGGATGATTCCAGGAATGAAAGGATTATCATACGAGGAATGTCTGATGGCTCTGGGTCTGTACTCACTGGAATTTAGAAGGCTGGGGGAAGATCTCATTGAAACCTTTCAAATGTTGGTAGACCTAGACAGTAGATGTGGAAATGATGTCTCCCATGGTGGGAGAGTCTAGGACAAGAGGGCACAGCCTCAGGATAGAGGGGGTCCATTCAAAACGGAGATGCAGAGAATTTTTTTTAGCCAGTGGGTGGTGAATTTGTGGAATTTGTTGCCACGTGCAGCTGTGGAGACCAGGTCATTGGGTATATTTAAGGCAGAGAATGATAGGATGCTTGATTGGACATGGCATCAAAGGTTGTGGGGAGAAGGCTGGGAAATGGGATTGAGGAGGGGGGAAAAAAATCAGCCATGATTGAATGGGGAGCAGACTCGATGGGCCAAATGGCCTAATTCTGCTCCTGTATCTTCTGGTCTAATAACACATTATTTAATTCTGGTTCAACATACACAAAATGCAGGAGAAACTCAGCAGATCAAACAGCATCTATGGAAATCCATGATGTTTTGGGCTGAGACCTATGTGCAGTTTTAGTCACCCAGCATCTGCAGAGTCTCCTTTCTTTAATTCTGGTTCCCAAGAAAAGAAAGCTAGAGTGCAGAGAAGAACCTCGAGTTTGGTTTCCACACTCCTAATGTTGGAAATTCAACTTCTGAAGCACTATCCAAATTACTTTGAGCTGTTCAATCTGGAAGGTTGCTGAACAGGTGATGACAACAGGCTATTTGGACCATCAGATCATTACTAGCCCCTTCCACAAGCACTCCATTCTATCCTATTCCTTCCTTGTATCCCTGCAAATTTTTCTAAGCATTCTCTTGTGAAGTCAAGAAGTTCATTGCGTACCACCCTACAATAAAAAAAACCCATCAAATTCCTTCTGGAAAATGCATGTATTATGTCTACCTATTTCCTTGTATTCATTCTGTGTCTTTTCTCCAAGTGGGCTAACTAACTAATCAACTTGGTCTATATTATTTGAGTACAGGACGTGGATGTCATGATTCAACTATGCAAGATGTTGGTGAAAACTCATTTGGAGTATTGTGTGCAGTCTGGTTACCCAGCAAAAGGAAGGAGGTCAGTAAGCTGGAAAGGTTGCAGAAAAGATTCACAAGGAATTAAGAAGGCTGGCTAGACTGGGGCTTTACTCGCTGGAGAGCAGAAGACTGAGGGGTGAGGTATAGAGAGGTGTATAAAATCATAAGAAGCCTAGACAAGGTGAATAGCCCTTGTCTTTTACCCCCAGGGTAATGGGGTCTAAAACTGAAGGGCATAGATGAAAGGTAAGAGGGGAAACATTTAAAGGGAAGGGTGATGGGTATGAGGCATGAGCTTTCAGAGGAAGTGGCAAAGTACAATTAAACATTTAAAAGACATTTGGGCAGATGGATGGGTAAGAGAGGTTTAGAGGATATAGATCAAATGTTATCAAGTAGAACAACATCAGTTAGACAACTTGGTTAGCATTCATGAGTTGAACCAAAGGTCTGTTGCTACTCTATGTACAAGTTGAGTTCCCCTTGTATGAGATGCTTGGGGCTGGAAGTTTTTGGCTTTTGGAATATATTACAAGATAGTTTGGGATTGCCTTAATTTCTGACTGAATATATGTACTACTGGTAAGCAGTCTTTGTCTTACACCTCTTCATCACACATGTACCGATGCAGCCATTCAGAGTGGTAGATTCATCAGTGATGACCTTGGCACTTTCTCTGTTGCTTCGTGATCAGTAGATGTAATAACACCACAAATCTTTAAAAATTTAATTTTGTGCCTTTGCTTAAATTTCTCCAACCGGCTTTCTGAATGTTCACAATTACCTTCAAATTTCAATCTGTTATGATAGATCTTTGCTTGCTTTATGATCAGCATAACATTAAGCAGCATATGTTCATTCTAACTCTTTCAAAACACGATTGAGATCTTCATTTTTTACTTTATGTAGTAATTTTCTATTTTTCATTAGCTTCTGTTTATTACATATGTGAGGTCACTTCCCAGAGATCAGTGCATTGTTTGGGAACCTTCCCAATACCTTGTGGTATTTTCCATTAGTGATGTCATGTCAGTGCTTTAAAAAATATTAGGATTTTGGAATTTCCGATAAGGAGTAATGTTCTCTCTAATTTGTAATGACTAGTGTGCGCAAAAATCTTGTGCTGTGCAATTTTTTGCTCAGTGACAACATGTGCGCACTGAATTAAGTGAAAGTAAACCTGAAGCTTTTCTAAGGATAATAAACCCCTCTGGGGTTCATCATTTTCACTCTTGTTCGTCTGCACTCTCATAAAATATGCGTAGCAGGCCTGCGGAGGGTAACGAAGGATTTTCTTGCCAGAGCTTTTGCACACTGTCCATATGTGATTTGCTTGCTAAATGAAGTTTTTAAAAAGTCAAGTTTCCAGACATTACTTCATTTCTTCCCACCTGCAAATTCTCCAGCAACTTTTGCTTTGTGACAATACATGCAGGTAACACCAGTTTCTGTACCGTACATAAATATTTTTTTGTAGCTGCATGTTCCTGAGCTCGTGAGCTTTTCGTGTAGCAGTTTCTACTGTTTCATTAAGCCATTCCATTTTAAATGAGCTTTATGCCCTTTGCTTCTTTGGAGTTCAACATAGTGAATCAATAATTTCTTCAATAAAAGCAGTATAAATAAGCCAGTTCCAAAATTTGCAGACAAATCAACACAAACTCCATGTTGTCAACACCGTCTGCATCAGGAACTAGGGAAGGAAATGTGATTGTGTGCGATTGTGAAATATACTTAACATGCCAATGAGGTAGAGGGTGACAACCTTTTGTGCGCAGTTTAAATTCCTTTGTGTGCTAGTTGCAAAAGATGTGTGCAGGAACGCTTCTGAGCTGGTGCATTGATGTAAGGGGTACTCAACCTGGGTTATGAGAACCTGTACTATGTGATTTGAATATTACAGCTATTTTAGCCAGTACGTGAATAACTCAATCCTCTCCCCCACTTCTTATTCTGGATTCTTCCACCTTCCTTTCCAGGTCTGATGAAAAGCTTCAGCCCCAAAATGTTGACTGTTTATTATTTCCATGCTGACCAGAGTTCCTCCATTTTATACAAGTAATTCTGGATTTCCAATATCTGCAGAATCTGTTGTGCTTATGATAAAGAAATACATAGTGTTTAAATATTTCTGGCTTGTGTATATATATATTTTTTTAACTTTCATTACGTTGTGAATTTGTTAAACATGTGAAAATGCTTTTGGAAGTTAATCCAGAAATTTAATGATCTTTAGATTACACGCTTCAATGGATAATTGATATGTCTGACCACCAGATGGTGCTCTTACCATTCATTTCGTTTTCTAACCTCGATATTAAATCAAGCAGCACACACTTTGCTTTTCTTAAATTTACTCTCATGTTTTCTAGTTTCATTTGCGTAATTTTTAAAAGCATTGAAAAATATCACCATTATGCTTGCCAAAGCTTTTAATGCAGCCATTCTGAAATAGTTAATCTGACCAGACCATTGTGTTTAAAGTAATCCCATGGAATATAAATAAATTTATAAAATTACTAATACACTATTTTATTGGCACTTTGATTGCTCTTGCATCGTTCAATCCCCAATTTTGGAAGATCACTGTGTATTTTCCATTGAACATTAGTTGCATCATCACCTTATCTGGCTTCATAACAAGCTCCTGCTCAGATAGTACATTATCATGTTATCCTTCACTAAATCCTGCTCAAATATCTCTGTTGCCCTCTTTGATTTACAGGGGTTTATACTCTATCATCACCCTGAGTGGAATACTTCAGGCTGCAGATCTCTAATCTCCCTTCAACCCTGAGCAGGGTACACCACAAGGTTTCCTTTTTGATTCCTTAAATATGTCCAATTCCTCGCAATTTTCAGCATAATTTTTTTTTGTCTTAACACCTTTCTCAGTTCCACAGATACTTGTGCCTACTCAACCTCAATCATACCACTGCGCTAATGTCTAACTTTAATCTTCCTCCACTAATCCCTATATTACTACCCACTCCAACTAAATGTGTTTAATTCTCTAAAATGCACCCTCTAAACTTTATTCTGAAGAATTTTGCTATATTCTTTCACAACAAACAACTGTTCGGGTCTTGGGGAAGAGCTCAGTATCCACAAAACTCTTGCATTGTATGGAATTGTTGAGTGGATTGCTTGAGTGCAAATCAAGTTGGATGTTTCGAGAGAGGACTGTGATGGAAAAGAGCTTCTGAATGCTGTTGCACATTTGTGTTCATGTCAGCAAATACAATGGAGCAAGTGCAAAAGGATAGATAGTGTATTCCAGACAGGATGAAAATAGAGGCACAAAGAGCTTCAAAGGAGATATTGTTGCAGTTGAGCTTGTGGTATCAAAAAGACACCAAATACAATATGCCCTCATTAGGTATTCCTCTGTACCCTCACGTCAATGCAAATATCTAATCAGCTGATTATGTAGTAGCAACATAATGCATAATACATAGCAGCAGAATTAGGCCATTTAGCCCCTTGAGTCTGCTCTGCAATTGCATTGTGGCTAATTTATTATCCCTCTCAACCCCATTCGCCTGGCTTCTCTCTGTAACCTTTGAGGGCTTGACTAATCAAGAGCCTATCAACTTCCTCTTGAAATATACTCAATGATTTGGCCTCCACGGCCACCTGTGGCAATGAAATCCATGTACTCGCTACTTACTGGCTAAAGAAATCCCTCATCGTCTCTCTTCGAAATAAATGTCCCTCCACTCTGAGACTGTGTCCTCTGGTCCACGATTCACTCACTAATGGAAACATCCTCCCTACATCCATTCTAACTAGACCTTTCAATGTTTGTTGGATTTCAATAAGATCCCCCCCACACGCGCGCACACACACACACACATTCTTCTAAACTCCAGAGAGTACTGGCCCAGAGCCATCAAATGGCTCCTCATACAGTAACCCTTTCATTCCCAGCATAATTCTTGTAAGGACTATAGTTTCTTCTGCCTCCCTCCCTTCTTAAAAAGTGGCAATTTTAAAAGAAATGTGATTTTCTAGTCCTCTGGAACCATTCCAGAATCCGGTAATTCTTGAAAGATCATTACCAACCCCTTCAAAATCTCTTGTTACTACTTTCAGAACTTTGGAGTCTAGTCCACCTGGTCCAAGTTATTTAACTACCTTCAGACCTTTCATTTTCCTGAGCACATTTCCCTTAGTAATAGCAACAACGCTCACTTCTGCCCCATGACACTCCATATTTTCTGGCATACTACTGGTACCTTCCACAGTGAAGACAGATGCAAAATAATAATTAAGTTCCTCTGCCATTTTTTGTCCCCTATTGTTACCTCTCCACTATAGTTTTCCTGTGGTCCAATATCCACTCTTGCCTCTCTTTTACTATATATTTGGGGGAAAAAAAACTTTTGGTATCCTCTTTTATACTATTGGCTAGCTTACCTTCATATTTAATCTTTTCTCTCTTTATGGCGTTTTTAGTTGCCTTCTGTTAGTTCTTAAAAGCTTTTCAATCCTCTAACTTCTATATTGTATGCCCTCTATTTTGCCTTTATTCTGCATTGACTTCCCTTGTCACCCACGGTCGCCTCATCCTCCCTTTAAAACACGTCTTTGTCTTTGGAACGTATCTATCCTGCACCTTCTGAATTGTTCCCAGAAAGCCCAGCCATTGTTGGTCTGCTGCCATCCCTGCTGGTGACCCTTCCAATCCCAACTTTGGTCAGCTCCTCTTTCATGCCTCTGTAATTTCCCTTACTTCAATGTAATACTGATACATCTGACTTTATCAAACTGCATGGTGAATTCTATCATATTATGATCACTGCTTCCTAATGGTTCATTTATCCTAAGCTCCCTAAACCAAGTTTGTTCATTACACAACACCCAATCCAGAATTGCCTTTCCCCTCGTGGACTAAACCACAAGCTGCTCTTTAAAAAAAAAAACAACATCTCTTAGGCATTCTACAGATTCCCTGTCTGGGGATCCAGCCAACCTGGTATTCCCAATTTACCTATGTTTTGAAATCCCCCATGACTATTGAAACACTACCCTTTTTGCCTGCCTTTTGTATCTCCCATGGAAATTTCAATCCCACATCCTGTCTGTTTTTTGGAGCCTGTATACAACTTCCATCAAGATCTTTTTACTCTTGCTGTTTCTTAATTCTACACATAAAGATTTTATACCTTCTGATCCAATGTCACCTCTTTCTAAGGATTTTATCTTTTTACCAATGGAGCCATCACACCCATTCTGCCTGCCTGTCTGTCCTTTCAATATAAGGTGTATATGTTGGATGTTAAGCTAACAACTACAATCTCCTTTCAGCCTGTGATGCCCACAATATTGTGTTACAAGATCATCTATTTTATTTTGTATACTGTGTGTATTCAGATACAACTCCTTCTGTCCTGTATTCATGATCATTTTTGATTTTGCCCCATGTTACATTTCAACTCATCCCACTGACTGCAATTTTGCCGTCATCTGCCTGTCCTTCCTCACATTCTCACTACACACTGCATCTAATTTTATACCTATTGCCCCACACTCAACCCTATCATTCCGGTTCCAATTGCCCCTCCCCAACACCTCTAGCAAACCTGCCCACAAGGATATTGGTCCCTCTCAGGTTCAGGGCCTTTTAGTACTGGCCATACATTCCCCAGAAGAGACCCAAAGATCCAGAAATCTGAAACCCTGTCCCCTGCACTAATTCATCAGCCACACATTCATCTGCCAAATCATCCTATTCTTACCCTCACTGGCACGTGGCACAGGCAGCAATCCAAAGATCACTACTTTGGAGTTTATGCTTTTCAGCTTTCTAACTAGCTCCATATATTCTCTCTTCAGAACTTCCTCCCATTTCCTACCTACGTATGTTGTTGATACCAATATGCACCACCACCTCTGGCTATTTACCCTCCCCCTTTAGAATCCTGTGGTCTCCATCCGTGACATCCCTGGCACCTGGGAGCCAAAATACCAGCAAGATGTCTTTATCACATCCACAGGATCTCCTGTCTGCTCCTCTAATTATGGAATCTGCTATCAGAAATTAACACCTCTTCTTCCCCCTCCCCCCCCACTTCTCTTCCGAACCACAGAGCCAGTCTTTAAGGAGCTGCAGCTTGGTGCACTTCATGCTGGTGTTTGTAGTTATCAGGGAGACTGGAGGCCTCTGAAAGTTACCATATCTTACACAAGGCACATAGCATTAACTCTGGACCCATTCTTAGCGCACTAGCTATGTACTAACAGAGAAAAAGAAATGACTAGAAACTTACTTAGAACTTTCACCTGTGTTTGCCCAGGTCTGTTGAGCAAAGCCAGATCACTCTAACACTGTCTCACTCCAACACTGGCCACTCACTTACACCTCCTTTATTTCTATCGGCTCAAATAATACTCTCTGCCGATGGGATTTGCAATTTTCAGAAGGCTGCCGCCCTGCAAGATATCACTCTCTCACTCGCTACTTCAAACAATGACCCACTCCTGACAAGACTTGTAGTTTTCAAAAGGCTCTCGCCCCGCACAATGTCACGCTGTCTTAACAGCATACAGACTTGGTCAAGAAGTTCAGTTGTTGTTGAGACCAAACATCAGAATGGGGAAGAAATGTGATCTAAGTGACTTTGATCATAGATCGTTGGTGCTAGACGGGGTGGTTTGAGTATCTCAGAAATTGCTGATGATCTGGAATTTCCATGCATAAAACTTTCCTGAGTTCACATAAAACGGTGCAAAAAAAAACCCCAAATCATCCAGGGACCAGCAGTTCAAAGGGCAAAAATGCCTTGCCCAGAGAGGTCAGAGAATGGCCAGACTGGTTCAAGCTGAAAGGAAGCTGGCAGTAATTCAAACAAGCCAAGCGTTACAACATTGGTGGCAAGAAGTGTGTTAGAACACACAACACGTCAAACTTTGAAGTGGATGGGCTACAGAAGCAGAAGACCTTGAACATACACTCCATGGTCACTGATTTTACCGTTGTAATTATTGTGTTTATTTGATAAAAGTTGAGACTGTTTTAATTGCCCTGTGCATGGTTCAGCACATGCTAGTGATACCAACCAGATTTTGACCCTGAACAGTAATAACACACATTCAAAATCAAACAGACAACTACATTGAGACATTGATGCACACCAGGATATGAGGTCATATTGGTCATAAACGCCGCATAGGGAAGTTGCCCACTTGTATGAGACTATCATAACCGTACACATGAGAATAGCTTTTACACGACAGTTTTGATTATAGATATTTCGTAATTTGGTCTTTTGTGCAATTGGACGATGATTCAGACCATTGCAAGAATTATTTAACAGCACTGGTTGTACTTCTCGAAAGTGACAGTCTGTGGATTGGGATATGTCAATTACTTATCCTCCTGTACGTCAGGGTAATTGTTTTCAGGTGATCTTCAGCTGTGATTCAAATAACGTATCATTAGATGGCACGCAATTGCCAAATCTCCAATACACCATGTCTCCTGGGAAAGAACGGAGCAGTAAAGTTTTACTAAGCAGTACAAGTATTGAGAAACTGGCATTGTTGCTCACGCAAGCTCGGTTTCTTGCTGGGTTCTGCGGCGAACTTCAGGGAACAAACTTTAACTGCTCACTGAGCCTTGGAAAATACTACAGGCATTGCTTTGGGACTTGACTCCTCCCTTCGCAACGACGTACGGAAGGCCAACTGGTGCTTTTCGCTGGGATTTTCCTTAATGCTCACAAGTAGAGTGTTCCATTTCCAAAAAAATCTATAGAGTTTATTGTTAAAACATCCAAGTTGTGGCGTACAATTTCTTTGATGTTGAATGTAGCCACCTAACAAAGTCACGAACTTTATTACACAGCAAATTCTTGCTTTATATTTCCCATTCCTGTTTTGTTTCGGACCGTTATTATACATAGATTGTTAGATGCCAAAATAACCTGCAAATTATTCGATTTGGGCGTAACAACCCATTTTCATTCATGTGGGTTACTTAGTAAAGTGTTCGGCGGCGTTTGAGTTTTTCATGCATCGAAATTATCCACCGCCCTCTCTTCGTGTGTGACTCTGGACGGTCTATGAATTTGAAGCTGCTATGTACTTGATCGCAAGTGATAAATGGTTTGAATCTCATCTTTGTGTGTGACGCAGCGTAGTAGGATTAAACAATGATGTGAGGAACGTGTTCCATTCTTACGGCAACGGGGAAGTTGTTAACATAGAACATAGAACATAGAATAGTACAGCACAGTACAGGCCCTTCGGCCCACAATGTTGTGTCCATCCTCAAATCCTGCCTCCCATATAAACCCCGACCTTAAATTCCTCCATATACCTGTCTAGTAGTCATTTAAACTTCATTAGTGTATCTGCCTCCACCACTGACTCAGGCAGTGCATTCCATGCACCAACCACTCTCTGAGTAAAAAACCTTCCTCTAATATCCCCCTTGAACTTCCCATCCCTTACCTTAAAGCCATGTCCTCTTGTATTGAGCAATGGTGCCCTGGGGAAGAGGCGCTGGCTATCCACTCTATCTATTCCTCTTAATATCTTGTACACCTCTATCATGTCTCCTCTCATCCTCCTTCTCTCCAAAGAGTAAAGCCCTAGCTCCCTTAATCTCTGTTCATAATGCATACTCTCTAAACCAACCTGGTAAATCTCCTCTGTACCCTTTCCAATGCTTCCACATCCTTCCTATAGTGAGGTGACCAGAACTGGACACAGTACTCCAAGTATGGCCTAACCAGAGTTTTATAGAACTGCATCATTACATCGCAACTCTTAAACCCTATCACTCGACTTATGAAAGCTAATACCCCGTAAGCTTTCTTAACTACCCTATCCACCTGTGAGGCAACTTTCAGGGATCTGTGGACATGTACCCTCAGATCCCTCTGCTCCTCCACACTACCAAGTATCCTGCCATTTACTTTGTACTCTGCCTTGGAGTTTGTCCTTCCAAAGTGTACCACCTCACACTTCTCCGGGTTGAACTCCATCTGCCACTTCTCAGCCCACTTCTGCATCCTATCAATGTCTCTCTGCAATCTTTGACAATCCTCTACACTATCTACAACACCACCAACCTTTGTGTTGTCTGCAAACTTGCCAACCCACCCTTCTACCCCCACATCCAGGTTGTTAATAAAAATCACGAAAAATAGAGGTCCCAGAACAGATCCTTGTGGGACACCACTAGTCACAATCCTCCAATCTGAATGTACTTCCTCTACCACCACCCTCTGCCTTCTGCAGGCAAGCCAATTCTGAATCCACCTGGCCAAACTTCCCTGGATCCCGTGCCTTCTGACTTTCTGAATAAGCCTACCGTGTGGAACCTTGTCAAATGCCTTACTAAAATCCATATAGATCACATCCACTGCACTACCCTCATCTATATGCCTGGTCACCTCCTCAAAGAACTCTATCAGGCTTGTTAGACACAATCTGCCCTTCTCAAAGCCATGCTGACTGTTCCTGATCAGGCCATGATTCTCTAAATGCCCAGAGATCCTATCTCTAAGAATCTTTTCCAACAGCTTTCCCTCCACAGACATAAGGCTCACTGGTCTATAATTACCCGGACTATCCCTACTACCTTTTTTGAACAAGGGGACAACATTCGCCTCCCTCCAGTCCTCTGGTACCATTCCCGTGGACAACGAGGACATAAGGATCCTAGCCAGAGGCTCAGCAATCTCTTCCCTCGCCTCGTGGAGCAGCCCGGGGAATATTCCATCAGGCCGCGGGGACTTATCCATCCTATTGTATTTTAACAACTCCAACACCTCCTCTCCCTTAATATCAACATGCTCCAGAACATTAACCATTGCTGATTAAAAGGATTTGTCAAACGTGTAGCAATAAATACAACAGTTTGTATTTAGTCAGTTTGGATTTTCAGTATATTGATATTGCGCCTGTAGGTGGCGATCACTGATGGTTTATACGTCTCCCCTCTTCCTCTCCAGTCCTGAAGAAAGATCTCGGCCCAAAGCGCCAACTGTTCTTTCATTTCCAAGTATGCCGCCTGACCTCCTGCGGTCACCCAGCATTTTGTGTGTGTTCCTTTGGATTTCCAACACCTGCAGAATTTCTCATGTTTATGCAGTATATGATTACAAGACCAGCAGAATCATTTTTAGTGTTTCATTTGGACCCGCAAATGTCCTTGTTTCTTTTGCTGCTTGCACTTCACCCTGGGAAAAGAAACAGCAACAGACCTTTCCTTGAATCTGCTTCAGCAGTCAATAAGCTTATAACCGATTATTTACCTTAATATTGTTCTGACCATTGATTCCTTAATGTCTTAACAGCTTACTGATTTCTGTCTTCAATCGGCTGAGTGACCAAGCTTTCTCTACCCTCTTGCCCAGAGAATTCTGAAGATTAATTTCTTTTTGAGTAAAGAAGTTCTTATTTCTATGAATGGCTCTGAATATTAAGTCTGATCCCAATTCTAGTCTTACTTCAAAACTATTAGTATGTGGTTCTAAATACTCTAACCAGGCAAATTATCAACCCCATTTAGCCCTGAAAGGAATTTGCACTTCAATTGAAGACCACGTCTCATTCCTTTGAATTTGAGAGAGTGTAGGCCCAGGGTACTTAATCTCTCCTGGAACAAAAATTTCACTATCTCAAGATTTATTCGAGTAAGTTATCTTTACTCGTGTATCAAAATCTTCTAGCAACAAATACCAATGTACTGAATGCTTTCCCTTTTTGTTCACAGTACCTGCTTATTAACTTATGGTCAGAAATCTCCAAGGATGCCTAAGTCCCCTGAAACACAAACACCTTTCAATCTCCCACTACTTTTTAAGTTGTCCAAGTTTCTAGACAGGTTAGAGAATAGTATTATGGAAAGTAAGTCTTTTGGTGGTTTGCTGGAGAAAAGATGGTCGATATCACCAACTTCACATAAAGAAAAAAACTGACGTTTTCACAAAACATGTTGCTTTATGTTTGATTCTGAATTCTTGCCAAAACACAGTGCTTTAGAAAATCAATGTCGTCAGTAAATATGGTTTTGCTTATGTGTCATTGAGTCATACTGTGCTTTGTGGAGACAGGCCCTTTGGCTGCCTGCATCTGTGTCAACCACCAGGCACCTATTTACAAAAATACTACGCTAATCCTGTTTTACTCTCACCATATTTTAATCAAATCTACCCAGAACGTACCACCCGGCTACATACCAGTGACAATTTACATTGGCTGATTATGCAACTAACACCCATTTCTTCAGGAGGAAGCTGGAGCACACAGTGAGGGTTGCATGCGTTTCCCATTAGTTATCATCCTAAAATATATTTAAAAATCTGGTAGAGCAAATAAGCAAAACATCATTGTCTCCCTTTTATGACTCAATTGTATGATTTTGGCAAGAAGCCTTTTTTTTGTGCCTTTAGTCAAGACCCTTGCCAGTCAAGTCCTGGGTAACGCAGAATTCATCTCATTTGTATTTCTACTTTAACTCAATTGTCTGTGCATATAAGGTGCAATCATCATAAAAGGTAATTGTATTCATCCAAATAATCTGCCTTCAAATGCGATCCTGATCTCAAGAGGCTGGAATGATTAAACCCTGAAAATTATGGAAAGTAGGAAATAAAGTTCACCAGCATTCAGTATGAACATGGTTGATCACCTACTTTAGTACTTTGTTTCACCTCTTCCCTTAATCCCTTTGTTTTTCAGAAATATATCAACCAAATTCTTGAATAAGCTTCCACTGACCTCTGCTGCAGAGATTTCCACAGGGTCATTACCCTTTAGGTGAAGAAATTTCTGCTGATCTCAGTTCTAAATGGCACATTCCACATTCTGGGGTGGTTCCTTATAGTTGTCATAGCCAGGGATAAGCTCCCACTGCCTATTAAATGTTCCCAATAGCATGCGTCTCAAATAACCTCTGACAAACAAGTTTATCTCCTGGCCTTCATGTGTGGTCTTGTTACTAGGCCAGGCAAAACCATTTCTACTGACAGGATAAAGGGCAAAGGCAGATTACTAGCACCTTAAAACCAGTCATTAGCTATGGTTGGCAGCTTATCTAGGGGAAGGAAAACTCGGATCTCAAACCTCCACTGCCTTGCAGCTATGCCCACTCTTCAAGAGTAAACCCCAAGGAAAAATCCAGAGCTAGAATCCCTAAGGCAGCCCTACTTTGAGATCAACACAGACTGACTCTGCCGTTCCTTTAGATTTATCAGCTGCAGGGAGTGGGGGAGTCTGCTGCATGGACAACAGCGCCTTCCATATCATACTGCCCTGGCTTGCGTATTGACTTAACATAGGCAGCTAGGGCACAGCATCCGTGGTCAATCCCAAGAGGGCCTCTCACATCCTGGCTGCCTAGTTTTGAACTCTGTAAACATTGGAAACATTCGCCCTGCATTTAGAATGTCTCTTCTTATTCTTCTAAATATTTGTCCAATCTCTCTTTGTACATTGACAAAAATTAATCTTGTAAACATTCATTGCACAGGCTTCATAGTAGAACATCCTACTTCAGAAAAGGAGTTCAAAACCACATACAAAACCAAGAACTGGTCTCACCAAAACCCCTTGGCGCACACATCCTTGCTCCTAGGTTCAATTCCTCTTGCAATAAAGCCAACATACTGTTTGGTTTACACCTGTTTGCTACACCTATACAGAGGTGAATTATATACAAGGACAGCCAGGTCTTGCTGCAACTACCTCTCCCCACCCCCCTGCCAACTTTTCCTATCACCATTCAGATAGCATTTTGTCTTTCTGTGTTTAGAACTCATACAGTATCTTTCATGCATTTACCCCCCACCCCACCCTGTCTAAACCACACTGGAGCTTCATTACATCTTCCACAGAGCTCACATCTACTCATCGATCACTCATTTTGTGCCATCTGAAACCTTGGAAATGTTACATTTTAGTTTCCCCATTCAAGTCTTTGATATATCAACACTAATTCTTGTAGACATCACAACTGCTATGCGAAGAATGACTCCAGCCATTGTTACGTTTTCTCCCCACTGACTTCAATTTTAACAGGACTCCTTGAGGCCACACTCAGTCAAATGCTGCATTGGTGTCATGACCAGGCTATCTCAGCTGATTTCTAGAATTCAGTTTCATTGTTTAAGTTTGGGTGAACCGTGGCACTTTTGAGCAGGTAACTGCTGGTTGTAGTACTGTTGCCTTTCATCATTCAGCTTTTGGCTGACAGTACATTGATTAGGTAGAAAATGGCTGGCATCGATGTTTCTTGCTTCTGGTGAAAGGATACACTGGGCAATTGTTGTTAGTTGCCAGAATATATTAGGTTGGAGCAGGAAAGTGGTGCTGAGGTAAAAGATCAGCCATGAACTGCATTGGAAGAGGAACTGAGTACAAGTGTACAATCTAGCCGATCTTGGTCTTTCCATGACCACGATTACTTTTGGCAAATTGTTCCACAGAAGTGGTTTGCCTTTGCCTTCTGGACAGTGTTTTTGCAAGACGGGTGACCCCAACCATTATCATTACACCGGAGATTGTCTGCCTGGCGTCAGTGGTCACATAACCAGGACTTGTGATATGCACCAGCTGCTCGTACGACCGTCCACCACCTGATGCCATGGCTTCACGTGACCCTGTTCGGGGAGGGGGTAAGCAGGTTAAGCAGGTGCTACACCTTGCCCAGGTGTGACCTGCAGGCTAGTGGAGGGAATCAGCACCTTACACCTCCTTTGGTAGAGACGTATCTCCACCCCACTAACTAGTAATTTTGGATGTAGAGTGGATGCAATGAAAATTCACCCATTTGATTCCTGGGATGGCAGTTCTGTTGTATAAAGAGATTAATAAGACTATATCTGTATTCCAAGTACAGCAAAATGAAAGGCAAACTCAGTAAAGAGCACAATATTCTCAGAGGCTTTAACAGGGTAAATGTTTTCACATGCTAGGATCACGTCTCAAAATCAAAGACAGCACGTCAGCACAGAGGAGACATTACTACAGAGTCTTTGAAATGTTATACACGAGGAGGCTCTGGAAATTGAATGCCCGAGTCCGATTTCATACAGAGACCAATAGATTTTAGATTTAACAAGAATTGAGGGCAACATGCAGAAAAGTGGTACTGACTTAAAACATTGGCCAAGATCAAGTGAATGGTAGAATGGGCACTCAGTGCTGGATGACCAAACTTACATCTATTTTAATCATGTGGAGGTAGTGTTGGGGAAGCACAAAGACTTGGACTGATTATGAGAATGGGCAAAGAAGTGGCAGATGAAATACTGTGTAGGGAAGAGTATGGTCATAGCAACACTTACCCCGCCACATGCAAAAATGCCATTCTCTATTCCCAGTTCCTCCGTCTCCACCGCATCCGCTCCGAGGATGAGGTTTTCCGTTCCAGGACATCTCAAATGTCCTCTTTCTTTAAGGATCGTGGTTTCCCTTCTGCTGTCATCAATGATGCCCTCACCCGCATCTCCTCCATTTCCCGCACTTCGGCTCTCACCCCATCCTCCCGCCACCACAACAGGGACAGAGTTCCCCTTGTCCTCACCTACCACCCCACCAGCCTCCGGATCCAGCACATTATCCTCCGCAACTTCCGCCACCTTCAACAGGACCCCACCACTAAGCACAACTTTCCCTCTCCACCCCCTCTGCTTTCTGCAGGGATCGGTCCCTCCACGACTCCCTGGTCCATATGTCCCTTGCCCATGGATCTCCCACCTGGCACTTATCCCTGTAAGCGCAAGTACTACACCTGTCCCTACATCTCCTCTCTTGCCACCATTCAGGGCCCCAAACAGTCCTTCCAAGTGAGGCAACACTTCACTTGTGAGTCCGTTGGTGTCATCTATTGCTTCCGGTGCTCCCAGTGCGGCCTCCTCTACATCGGTGAAACCCGATGCAGATTGGGGGACCGCTTCGTTGAGCACCTCCGTTCCATCTGCCAAAACAGACAGGATCTCCCAGTAGCCACCCACTTCAACTCTGCTTCCCACTCCCATTCTGATATGTCCATACATGGCCTCCTCTACTGCCATGATGAGGTTAAACTCAGGTACCGTCTAGGTAGTTTCCAGCTCCTTGGTATGAATGTAGAATTCTCCAACTTCCGGTAATTCTCTCCCCCTCCCTTCCCCTATCCCTTTGTCACTCTGCCCCCTCCCCCAGCTGCCTATCACTTCCCTCATGGTTCGGCCCCCTTCTACTACCCATTGTGCTTTCCCCTCCCCCACCCCTTTATCTTTCCCCTTACTGGTTTTTCACCTGGAACCTACCAGCCTTCTCCTTCCCACCTTCCCCCCACCTTCTTTATAGGGCCATTGCCCCTTCCCCCTACAGTCCTGATGAAGGGTTCCGGCCCGAAACGTCGACCGAACTTTTCCACGGATGCTGCCCGACCTGCTGAGTTTCTCCAGCATGTTGCTTTTGACACCAGCACCTGCAGAGTATTTTGTGTTTTCGAGTATGGTCATGCCCTTTGGTAGATGGAATAAAGGTGTAGAATATTTTCTAAACAGGGAGCAAATTCGGAAATCAGAGGTGCAAAGAGACTTGGGAGTCCTAGTGCAGGATTCCCTAAAGGTTAACTTGCAGATTGAGTCAGGAGTAAGGAAGGCAAATGCAATGTTAGCGCTCATTTTGGGAGGACTGGAATATAAAAGCAAAGCTGGAACTCTGAGGCTTTATAAGGCATTGGTCAGACTGCCGTTTGAATATGGTGAGCAGCTTTGGGCAAGAAAGGATGTGCTGGCATCGGAGAAGATCCAGAGAAGGTTCTCGAGAATGAACCCAGGAGTGAAAGGCAAATGTTTGAGGGGTGTTTGATGGCTCTAGGCCTGTCCTCGCTGAAACTTAGAAGAATGAAGGTGGGGGAATCTCACTGAAACCTAGT
Source organism: Mobula hypostoma (assembly GCF_963921235.1). Lineage (NCBI taxonomy): Eukaryota > Metazoa > Chordata > Chondrichthyes > Myliobatiformes > Myliobatidae > Mobula > Mobula hypostoma. The sequence goes on along the minus strand of NC_086103.1, from coordinate 61,112,129 downwards.
GAATATTGAAAGGCCAGACTGCGTGGATGTTTCCCTCTAACTGGGGGAGTCTAGGACCAGAGGGCACAGCCGCAGAACAGAAGGAAGGCCTTTTAGAACAGAAATGAGGACGAATTTCTTTAGCCAAAGAGTAGTGAATCTGTAGAATTCATTGCTATGGATGGTTATGGAGGCTGAGTATATTTAAAGTAGAGTTTGAAAAGATCTTGACTAGTAGTGGTGACAAAAGTAAGTGGAATAAGGCAGGAGAATGGGGTTCAGGGGGATAATAAATCAACCATGATAGAATGGCACAGCGGACTCAATGGCCCAAATAGTCTAATTCTGTTCCTATGTCTTGAGATCTTAATTATTCTTTTTTTCAGCGTTGGATCTACACTGGAACAGTTTATCGAATGCAGACCTGGTTCCAGAACACAAGTCTTCAGTGCCTCCCGAGACTTGACAATTCTTTCATTTACCTTCAAAGATTTCAATTATGATTTATGAAAATATTGGAAAGGAAAATCAGGATATTTGACCATAAGGGTGATTGCAGGTGGAAAATCAGGTGATTAAAATTCCAGAAATGGAAGCAACCTGTTGTTTATTCCAGATACAATCTACAAAAGCAAAATGCTGCAAATCTAACATGCTGGAAACATAAAGAAGGCCAGGCAACATCCGCGGATAGAGAAGCAAAGTCAGCGGTTTCTAGATCAACAAACACAAAATGCTGGAGATAGTTAGCCGGTTGGCAGAATTTATGGAGAGAATGAATAATCAATGTTTCAAATTCTTGGCTCTTTCAGAATCTTTCATGAAAAAGGCATTCAATTAATTATTTTGATAGAATTTATGAGTTGTTTTTATAAGCAGTTATTATCTTTTTTCAGAAAAGTACTTAATTGGAGAATTAAGTACATTTAACAAGCTGTAGAGACGGCCCAACCGGTGCAAGGGTCCTTTAAATGTGACAGGGGCTGGGTTTGTGGGCGGGTTCTGCTGCGGGCTCGCTCCCGCTGGAGTTCTCTGGGAAAGCTTATAGTCGGTCTTTGTGGAAACAAAACAGTGAAGCTGATGGCAGCGGGGACGTGAGTGTGTGAGAGGATCGGGGTTAGCAAGTGAGCGCGGCGGATGAGGAATCGCCGAAGGGCAGCAGCGATCGCAGCCGGCTGCGACTCTGGGATTTCACTGCAAGAGTTCAGGTCGGATCGCAGCGGCTCGCATCATGCCTCGGCCAACCATTGTAGACGTGAAGGTGCAAGACGTGCAGAAAAGACGGATCCCGAATAAACATTATGTATGTGAGGCTGCTGTGTTTGCAATTATCTAGAATAACCAACTAACACTGTGAATTTTCTTGGGAGTGGGGAGGACATTGCTTTTAAAGTTTTGGGACAAATCTGGTAATTTGGTTGATAATTTACGATTTAACATGTTAGATTAAAGTATCAAAATGCTGCCCTATGAGTTGTATCCGTTAGACCAGACCAGTTTAACTTTGTTCATTGGATTTTGCAATTATTATACCGAATTTACTGATCACGCCAGCTGCAAGGAGAATAAACTTCACGATTTGCCCAGTGTACGTGCACAGAAATCTCTCGGGGAATGCTTCTTTTAAACCACATAATGTTGGTTTCATAAATTCGAGGGGGGGTGGGGGAAATACCTGTGGGTGAAAACGGAGAGGCTTGTAGTTACAAAGAAAACACTTTTCAGGCATGGAAACCTTTTCAGCGCAGAGTAACGTTGCAGAAAGAGGAAGTGTGCCACTTGGCAGTTTTTCGTAACAACCACAATTCCCATTGAATGTATTGTCAAGTTAGATCGATGAATTTACGTATGCAGAGGTAGATTGGATTTCCTTAGAACACAAGCCTCGGGTTAGATTTTGATGTAGGGAGGGCTCGGCTGGTTAATACCACTCCGAAATACCGGGAGCAGTTTGGTTTCAGTGATTCTTCGGCCCCGAGTGCAGAGTTAATGCCGAAACCACTAGTCAACTGCAGCTTCGGAAATTTAACTTGTAGAGTTTAGAACAAATGGAAATCGGTTTTCATCTTAAAAACTCCTTTTTATGGAGCATCGAAGGGCGTGCAGATTTACTCCTGATGTGATATGAAATTCAGGTTATGTGGCGATCACCTCGCCTTTTTACATGAGGTTATTGTCATTGGTCATCCACGACTTTCTCTTCAAGTCGTTTTTTGTTGATGGCGGCAATTTATTCCGGATATCTGTTCCGCAGGAGTCAGTACTTTTAGATAATTCTTCAGTTCATTATTAGAAGTCTAGCTACTGAATTATTCAATTAGAGGATCGGCAAATTCTATTCTCAATTGCAGACCTTGACAACAGGGATTGCCAAATAGCAGAGAGCAGTTTTGTGCCTGTTCGGTCATATTGATGAACTCGGGACAGACTGGGCTCTGTTCCTTCTGTATCATGACGAGTGCATGCATTCAATGAGCTATCAGGTGAAAGTCTCTGTATGTGAATAGGGCTCAAATTCAACTCTTGTCATTCAGCCGTCAAACAAGACAACGTTCCTACGGACTAGGTTGCACACAGTACATATAACTCTCGTACACAACATATAAATTAATATTACCACAACTAAATTATCAAATAATACGACGCATATACGATACAAGTTAAAAGTAAACAGTATAACGCTACTGGCGCTTCATACACGGTGAGATCTGGGTGGTGTCAGGGAGTTCAGTAGTCTTAACGCCTGGGGGAAGAAGCTGTTTTCCATCGTAACAGTTCTTGTCCTAATGCTCTGGTACCTCCTACCTGACGGCAGGGATTGTTGACGATGCTAAGAGTCCTGCGGATACAGTGCTGATCAATATCTCTAGTCTAATGGATAGAAGAGCGACCCAATGATCCTCTCGTCAGCCCTTGCAATCCTCTGTTGTGACTTGCGGTCAGATGCCTTGCAATTTCCCGTACCAGACGTTGATGCAGCTCGTCGGGACACCCTTGATGGTGCTCTATAAAAAATGGTTAAAATGGGGGAAGGGGGAACCTCAATCTCCTCAGAAGGTGGAGACACTCCTGTGTTGAGGGAGCAGGTGTGATCGCCCATTATGTGCAATCCCAGAAACTTGGTGCTCCTAACTTTTCACAAAGGAGCGTGCAGTGAGGAGTGGGAAGCCTGCAACTTCTAAAGGGCACAATCGTTTCTCTGATCTTGCCCTCGTTTGGGACTGGCTCCTCTAATACTTCGTAGCAATTGCATTTTGCCCTTTTACCTTTGGATGGATTTGTATAAATATTCAGAAACATACAAATGTTTTGCAGTTAGCTTTCAATAATCACTAATGATTTGAAGTCATGCATGTATGTGTTATGGAACATAAGCTTTATATATAGTGGGTATGTGAATTATACCACAGTTAATCACCTATGCTGTGAGGAGCTGAGAAACAATATTTGTATTTTGAATGAAGTTCATTTTATTTTTTGGGGCAAGTTAAAATGAGGAATGTAATTTAGGGTTTGAAGCTAATAGTTAAAAAGCAGCTTGAAGTCTTAGTTAAATTGGAGTAGTCAAGCTGCTTTTTTATATTGTTGATGAGGACATCATGCTGAAAGCATTGACTCAGAATCTATGCAATTGGAGGCTTATGAAATGTTTATAATAGGGTTCATTAAGGTTGGTAAATAGGAAGGTACAATAAAAGTGGCCTTATGATCAGATTTTGTATGTGTGAGAGAAGGAGAGGGAGAAAGAGAAGTAAGGTTTTCTCTACTGCTGCATTTATAACTGGCTATTGAAGGACATTGTTCAATACCGATACATACTTTTGCTCTATAGTTTAGACCATAAGATAAGCAGCCGAAGTAGGCCATTCAATCATTGCTGATTGATTTTCAACTCCATTCTTCTGTCTTCTCCCTGTAACCCTTAATCTTATACCAACCAAAAGCATATCAATTACTGCCTTAAATACCCTCTATGATGTGGCCTCCACTGCCCCCTATGGCAATGAATTTCATAGATTCACCACCTCTCTGGCTGAAGAAATTCTTCCTCATCTCTGTTCTTTTATTTTGAGGTTGTGCCTTTGGATCCTAGATCCTTCTAATGGACATATGTCTCCATGTTTGCTCAGTCCCTTGCTTTTTGGTATTTAGTAGAATTAATGAGATTTCTCCCCCCCCCCCACCATTCTTCTGAACTCCATTGAATACAGGCCCAGAGCAATCAAATTCTCATTCATTAAACCTTCCATTCCTGGGATCACCTCCTCTGGAATGTTGTCTTGAAAGTTTGAATATTGTCTTCAAGAGTATTGATGGCAGTGTATTGATATCAATACCCTTTAAGACAAGAGTACATTTAGAGCTACATTTAGATGTCACGTTGATCTTCTGCATTAAATGTGGAGTTAAAGTGAGTCTTTTTACATGACTCCATCTATTGGGTCAAAATTGCTTCAGAGAATAAAGGAAGATGCAGCAAGTCCTGGCTTTGTATCAGATCTCCTTATTCTTGTGCTTCATTTCCTGCTTACATGCTGTAGGAAGGGTAATGGTGGTAGAGCCTGGACTCTCCTGTCCACCTCTATTGCTGAAATATTCTGGGAGCACCAGGAAAGGCGCAGGTGCAGAAGATGCTGTAATGACCTAAAATTAGGATGTGAACAGCAGATTATAAAGTCGTACAGCATAGAAGTGAGTCGATTGTCCAATTCGTCCATGCAAAAAGTTTGCCTACCTGAGCTAATTACATTTGCTTGGACTATAGAGTCCAAACGGTTCCTATCCAGATGTCGGTCCAAATGTTTTATTTATAGTTTGTAACTATACTTGTCTGTATCACTTCCTTTCAGAACTGCAGCCAAATAACCAGCACTCTTTGTGTGAAAACATGCCCCTTGAAGGCCCTTTAATCTGCCCCTCTCACCTTCAATTTATTCCCACTAGTTTTTGACTACCCTAGTTTGGGGAGAACAACTGACCATCTACCTTATCTGTGCTGCTCATGTCATTCCTCAGCTTTCTTTACTCCAGGGAAAACAGTCCTATTCTTCAGTCTCTCCCTGACCCTACAATATCCTTGTGGATCTTTTCTGCACCATCTCCAGCTTAACCACTTTGTTCTATATAACCAGACCTGCACAGAATGCTACAAATGCAGTCCCAACTCTTACACTCCGTTCATCATTGAATGAACACGTACAGCATGTCATACACCTTCACCACTCTGTCGAGCTGTGGTGCCACTTTCGGGGAACAGTTCTACAACACTCCCAGAGCCTGACCATTCACTGTGTAGGCTTTGTCTGGTTCAACTTCCCAAAAAACATCATTTGTCTGAGTTTGGTTCCATCTGTCAATCTATACATTTGATGAAGATACTCAGGTAACCTTCTCCACTGTCTGCTATACCACCAGTGGGGTCAGTAGGTCTCATCTGCAGATTTATGAACCACACCACTTTTATCCTCATCCAGATCGTTAATACCTACTATATATCAAACTATACGGAACTCAGCCCTGATCCCTGCAGCAAACCACTCACTAAATTTAATTAATGTGATTTGTGACTAACAATGATCAACTTCTCCCAATTCCTACACATACCGATTATTTCTGGTGGCATTATTTATAGATGCATTAATTTAAAAAAATCTTGAACCTTCCTGAAATTATTTCAGGACCTATAATAATAGAAACATAGAAACATAGAAAATAGGTGCAGGACTAGGCCATTCGGCCCTTCGAGCCTGCACCGCCATTTATTATGATCATGGCTGATCATCCAACTCAGAACCGTGCACCAGCCTTCCCTCCATACCCCCTGATCCCCGTAGCCACAAGGGCCATATCTAACTCCCTCTTAAATATAGCCAATGAACTGGCCTCAACTGTTTCCTGTGGCAGAGAATTCCACAGATTCACCACTCTCTGTGTGAAGAAGTTTTTCCTAATCTCGGTCCTAAAAGGCTTCCCCTTTATCCTTAAACTGTGACCCCTCGTTCTGGACTTCCCCAACATCGGGAACAATCTTCCTGCATCTAGCCTGTCCAATCCCTTTAGGATTTTATACATTTCAATCAGATCCCCCCTCAATCTTCTAAATTCCAACGAGTACAAGCCCAGTTCATCCAGTCTTTCTTCATATGAAAGTCCTGCCATCCCAGGAATCAATCTGGTGGACCTTCTTTGTACTCCCTCTATGGCAAGGATGTCTTTCCTCAGATTAGGGGACCAAAACTGCACACAATACTCCAGGTGTGGTCTCACCAAGGCCTTGTACAACTGCAGTAGTACCTCCCTGCTCCTGTACTTGAATCCTCTCGCTATAAATGCCAGCATACCATTCGCCTTTTTCACCGCCTGCTGTACCTGCATGCCCACTTTCAATGACTGGTGTATAATGACACCCAGGTCTCGTTGCACCTCCCCTTTTCCTAATCGGCCACCATTCAGATAATAATCTGTTTTCCTATTTTTGCCACCAAAGTGGATAACTTCACATTTATCCACATTAAATTGCATCTGCCATGAATTTGCCCACTCACCCAACCTATCCAAGTCACCCTGCATCCTCTTAGCATCCTCCTCACAGCTAACACTGCCACCAAGCTTCGTGTCATCCGCAAACTTGGAGATGCTGCATTTAATTCCCTCATCCAAGTCATTAATGTATATTGTAAACAACTGGGGTCCCAGCACTGAGCCTTGCGGTACCCCACTAGTCACTGCCTGCCATTCTGAAAAGGTCCCGTTTATTCCCACTCTTTGCTTTCTGTCTGCTAACAAATTCTCTATCCACATCAATACCTTACCCCCAATACCGTGTGCTTTAAGTTTGCACGCTAATCTCCTGTGTGGGACCTTGTCAAAAGCCTTTTGAAAATTCAAATATACCACATCCACTGGTTCTCCCCTATCCACTCTACTAGTTACATCCTCAAAAAATTCTATGAGATTCGTCAGACATGATTTTCCTTTCACAAATCCATGCTGACTTTGTCCGATGATTTCACCGCTTTCCAAATGTGCTGTTATCACATCTTTGATAACTGACTCCAGCAGTTTCCCCACCACCGACGTTAGGCTAACCGGTCTATAATTCCCTGGTTTCTCTCTCCCTCCTTTTTTAAAAAGTGGGGTTACATTAGCCACGCTCTAATCCTCAGGAACTAGTCCAGAATCTAACGAGTTTAGAAAAATTATCACCAATGCATCCACTATTTCTTGGGCTACTTCCTTAAGAACTCTGGGATGCAGACCATCTGGCCCTGGGGATTTATCTGCCTTTAGTCCTTCAATTTACCCAACACCACTTCCCTACTAACATGTATTTCACTCAGTTCCTCCATCTCACTGGACCCTCTGTCCCCTACTATTTCTGGAAGATTATTTATGTCCTCCTTAGTGAAGACAGAACCAAAGTAATTATTCAATTGGTCTCAAACAACAGGAATTCTGCAGATGCTGGAAATTCAAGCAACATACATCAAAGTTGCTGGTGAACGCAGCAGGCCAAGCAGCATCTATAGGAAGAGGCGCAGTCGACGTTTCAGGCCGAGACCCTTCGTCAGAACTAACGAAGGGTCTCGGCCTGAAACGTCGACTGCGCCTCTTCCTATAGATGCTGCTTGGCCTGCTGCGTTCACCGGCAACTTTGATGTATGTTGATTCAATTGGTCTGCCATGTCCTTGCTCCCCATAATCAATTCACCTGTTTCTGTCTGTAGAGGACCTACACTTGTCTTTACCAGTCTTTTCCGTTTTACGTATCTATAAAAGCTTTTACAGTCAGTTTTTATGTTCCCTGCCAGTTTTCTCTCATAATCTTTTTCCCCTTCCTAATTAAGCCCTTTGCCCTCCTCTGCTGAACTCTGAATTTCTCCCAGTCCTCAGGTGAGCCACTTTTTCTGGCTAATTTGTATGCTTCTTCTTTGGAATTGATACTATCCCTAATTTCTCTTGTCAGCCATGGGTGCAGTACCTTCCTTGATTTATTCTTTTGCCAAACTGGGATGAACAATTGTTGTAGTTCATCCATGCAATCCTTAAATGCTTGCCATTGCATATCCACTGTCAATCCTTTAAGTGTCATTTGCCAGTCTATCTTAGCTAATTCACTTCTCATACCTTCAAAGTTACCCCTCTTTAAGTTCAGAACCTTTGTTTCTGAATTAACTATGTCACTCTCCATCCTAATGAAGAATTCCACCATATTATGGTCACTCTTCCCCAAGGGGCCTCTCACGACAAGATTGCTAATTAACCCTTCTTCATTGCTCAAAACCCAGTCTAGAATAGCCTGCTGTCTAGTTAGTTCCTCGACATGTTAGTTCAAAAAACCATCCCACATGAAGAAATCCTCTTCCTCAGCACCTTTACCAATTTGGTTCAGCCAATCTACATGTAGATTGAAGTCACCCATTATAACTGCTGTTCCTTTATTGCACGCATTTCTAATTTCCTGTTTAATACCATCTCCGACCTCACTACTACTGTTAGGTGGCCTGTACACAACTCCCACCAGCGTTTTCTGCCTCTTAGTGTTACGCAGCTCTACCCATATCGATTCCACATCTTCCCAGCTTATGTCTTTCCTTTCTATTGCGTTAATCTCATCTTTAACCAGCAACGCCACCCCACCTCCTTTTCTTTCATGTCTATCCCTCCTGAATATTGAATATCCCTGAACGTTGAGCTCCCATCCTTGGTCACCCTGGAGCCATGTCTCTGTGATCCCAACTATATCATAATCATTAATAACAATCTGCACTTTCAATTCATCCACCTTGTTACAAATGCTCCTTGCATTGACACACAAAGCCTTCAGGCGCTCTTTTACAACTCTCTTAGCCCTTATACAATTATGTTGAAAAGTGGCCCCTTTTTGATGCTTGCCCTGGATTTGTCGGCCTGCCACTTTTACTTTTCTCCTTAGTACTTTTTACTTCTACCCTCACTTTACACCCCTCTGTGTCTCTGCACTGGTTCCCATCCCCCTGTTGTGAACTAACCTCCTCTTGCCTAGCCTCTTTAATTTGATTGTCAATAGATAGGGGTATTGGGAGTCCATTTTGCTCCTCAAGCCTCTTCTTCCATTCAGTAAGACCAAGGCTGCTACTGATTAGTCTATTTGTGTGTGGGCATTAAAGCGGCATTAGAAATGTAACCTGGTGGAAGTAATGAGTTCCATGAGGGAAATAGGCTTTCCAGGCAATTTGAACAGGAATAATAACTCAGTTTCTTGCTAATGAATTGGTGAAGGATAGCCAGATAGGGGAGAGAAGGACTGATAAATTCATTGTCAAACTAAGCACAAGAAGAAAGAAGAAAGAAAGAAAGAACAGAAGAAATAAAGGATTGGATAAAACAATAGAACTGAACTGTTTATGAAAATAAATGACATGATTAAATTTTCTGATGACAGATATCTGTAGAACTGAGATTCTGTATTTGTATAAATTAATCTTCAGTGACAGCAATTTTGAAATGCAGGATTAACAGTTATCACAGTGAAAGAGTTTTTGTGTTTGTAAGGATGAGCCTTTGTTTTCATTGGTGAGTTTAACTCTTATTGGCTGAACAAATACTGCTTGACGTTCAATATATTTCAGTTAATTGTTGAGTAGTTCAACTTGAGCAAATAGTTTGGGTAAATTTATGCCAAAATTTATCCACAAAAAATCTGCAAATAAATATTCATCTTTGGATGCAACCTGCAGAAACCAATATTATTTTGCCTATTTTAATTAGCCAAAGTCCAATCAGAGAGAAGTGTGTAGGCGAGTTTTCAGTGCTGTCATGATATTTATCAAGAAATGAAATTATTTAATGCTCATATCATATCTGCAGAATGGAGTTTAAAATCTACATGTTGAGTTTAAAGGTGAAATAAATCTAGGATGAAAGGAAGTTGACATTAGACCAAATGAGAGCAATGTGTGTATTTGGAGCTTCATAAACAGCAGTAGTATTATCATGTTTGGTAGCGTCTTTTCAAAAATACCTATTCTGAAGCTTAAACTGTATTGAAGGTACACTCACTGGCATATGGTGAAGTGGCCAGCCAACTCCTGCACCCTGGTTGGGCATTCGCTGTCCACACTTCATCTACCCTCACTCACACTACCAAGTCCCCATTGGGTCTCTGTGGCGAGCCCGTGACTGTAGTGGACATTGGCAGTAACCAGATGACTTGCCTTCAAATTCAAGACCAGAATATTTGGCTTTCTAAATGAAGATGAAACTGGGTGTTGGAGATTATCCTTTTGAATTCCAGGACTGGATGTGCTTCTGAGTCAGATATTAGGTGACAGACTCCCCGCTGGTCAAAGGATTCTTAAATAAAATGAATATGGTCGGTCCATATACTGGCTTGATTAGAACTGTAGCCATTCTAGTCAATCCAGTATAAGGCATCAGAGTGTGAAAACTCTCTGCTGGATTGTGATTCATATTTTCTTGACATTCGTTTCAAACCACACTTTCAAGACATTGCTAAACGGAGCATTAATCTACGAGTTTTGTGAGCATATTTGGAGCACTTGCTTCCTTTAATGATCCGTGTGCATTCTGAGATGCCTTGCCCGTGACAGGAAAGGTGTCACCTGGCATTATAGGGAGGAAGGAGTTACATCTGTAGAAAATTACTTTCCTTAACATGAAAGGTGTCATCTGTGCATGCACTGAGAAACAGAATTGCAAAACTAAACTTGTGTTGATTTATTTTCTGTTTTACATGCAAATTCTGTGAGAAACATATTCTGTATGTCAAAACATTTTGTTAGTAATTTGTGAATCTCAAAGGGTGAATTTCTGTAACCTGAATCCCTGTAACTTGAGGGTTGCCTGTAGTATATTGGGGCCACTACCCTAACTTTCCGCTTTGAAAAGAATTTACTTTTATATAGCTTCATTTATAACCTTTGGATGTCTCAAGTGTTTGTAGTTCATGAAGGTTGTTCGCAGTATCATTGTTGTTTTAAGTAGAAACAATATAATCAATATATGCGGAGAGGAATTTCCCAAAACTGGCAGGGTGTTCCAGATCTATGAAAATGCAAATTAATCAGGCTACTGGGAAAGACCTTTTCCAACCAACCATCATGGATTATTTGCATTCAGTCAAAATAGCAGAGTAGACCTTGGTTTGTCTTCCTCTCACCAAGTGCAGCACTCCTATGATACTCCTATGATTGAAATCTCAGCTCTTTGTGCCCTTGTCTGGAGTAGAATTTGAACTTGTAGCCTTCTGACTCAGACAAGAATGCTTTTGACTGAACCGAAGTCTACATCACATCCTGTGCCACAAATTAAAACAGCTGCTTGGTTTCCAGTGCTAACATTGCTCAACTATAATTGTAAGAGATACAACATTTAACTTCAAGGGGGCCTGCAATATGACTCCAACTTTCTTCAGCAACCTGCACAAAAATCTGGAGGAACTCAGCAACATCTGTGGACAGAAGTAAACAGCCCACAGGGTCTGAGCCTGAAACATCAGCTGTCAATTTCTCCCCCACAGATGCTGCCTGACCTGCCGAGTTCCTCCAAAATTTAATATGTGTTGCACTAGGTTTCTAGCATCTGCAGCATCTCTTGTGTCTCCAAGTTTCTTCTGTCACCCAAAGATATCTACACAAACAGGCTAGCTTTTGCACCTTGAAAATGAGCTATGTATGAGACAGGATGATGTTTTGGGTTCAATAGGTACATTTAATGTCAGAGAAATGTATACAACATACATCCTGACCCTGTTTCTACTCCCACCTCCTCCAAGAAAGGAAGCCATCTGCTCAGAGTGGAGGGTTGGTGACTGGCCAGCACATACTCTGTTACTCAGTGGGAGCTATTGTCAAAGTCATTCAGGGGTTCGTATTTTATCCCTGGACTACACAATTGCAGTGCATAGTTACTACCTCCTTTACTGGAAGCTGAGTGGACGTGGCAGAGGTTTCAGAAGTCCCAGGTTTTCTGATTTCACTGCTTGTGGATGCTCTATTGGTCAGAATATTTTAAGGATGAGGCACTCTATTGGTCAGTCTATTTTGTTATTTCCTTGGAGAAATGCAAAATTAGCACAGGCAGTAAATCCATTAGACAGTATTGAGTTTAATTTGTACTTAAAGCTGAGAATTGATTTTCATGAATAATTATATTGATTATTGCAAGGTGATCTGCCATGGCATTTAATGTTTTAACTATAAATTTTAATTCTTTTTGTCAGCTGATGGACTCACTCCGTAATGAAACCCTCAGACTTCTGCCATACAACAGTGTGCTTTAATTAACAATGCTTCCTTCTGAAGTGTATTGCTAAAGTACCCAGCAGTCTGTAGTTCACAACATACATGCAGTGGATGTTTTGGGAGCACCCAATACAAATAATGAGAGAATGCTGTACTTGTAAATCCACCACAAACAAGCAGTATCTGTGTATAGCAGCAGGATGTTTGTAGTCAGACTTGGGAGATACAGTACATGTCTGCAAACCTGCTTACTGTATTTGTTCAAGAGTTTTAATTATTTCCTCGGCTGCTACTTAACCCAACAAGCTGTTATGAGTGGTAGGCTGTCTATTCTTGGTTAATGGAAATTTGTTTTCCCCTGGCTATTTGTCTTGGGGGTCATTATGTGTTCAGAAGTAACTGAATCAACATGTATGCACTCTATTTAGTCACTGATTGATTCATGCATTTTATGTAGTGTTAGACTATTGTTTCAGGATGTGCTCCATTATTTATTCCTTATAAAGTATAATCTGGTACTGACAATCCTTCAGTTGTTAAAATTATACACAGAAGATAGTCACACACAGGCACCTTTTTTTCCTGGAGGTACTGACCTTGGCGAGTTGGAATAAAAACCTAGGATTGGTTACTCTCTTTCCATTATTTATATTGTCCCTGCAGTTCAAGTTTATTTCCATGGGTTTTGAACTCAGTCTGTAGTTACTGTGGCTAAAGACCTGGGAGAAAGCATGGCGATGAGGAGAGGCAGAGTACATCTACACATCAGCTAGTTTATTGTCTGCTCTAGTGCCATAAACCTTTGGCACTTTGGAAGCTTTGTAATCCCATTGAAGACTAAAAATTGTGATGTAGGAAAGCAGCACCCTCCCCTCTAAGCTTTGATGGAATCAGACAGAACTGGATTGATTGCTGAAGGTTCAGAGAGCCAGATGCAGCTGCAGGTATTGGAGCTCCATCAGACTTAGTTTGCTAGAAGATTGGTGAGGCTCCGTTTGTTATATGTTAGGTTTCCAGCTGTACCAGAGCATATGGAGATTTTCCCTCTGAATTTGTGCCCTGTCAGGGTATTGTATAAGGGCTGGGTGGATGTTGCATTTTTTACAGGATGGCAATGCTTCAAAGGTTCAAAAGTATACAACTTGAACTTCTTCTCTGGGTTGCTTCAACCAACATTTAAAGCTTGATGTCAATAGGTTTCTGATTGAAATTAATTGAATTGACTTTATTACTTACATCCTTCAAATACATGAGGAGTAAAAATCTTTATGTTACATCTCCGTTCAAATATGGATGGAGCACTTTGGAAGTGTTGTTTCAGGTTCTTGCTGATGATACACTGACAAATTGACAGGGACGATATGCTACCTGAGGAATCTTAGCCCCATTCCTTACACTCTGGTGTGGTATGATATAAAGAGCAGGTTTTAGTGTTTGCAGGGAGTTGGGCAGATTATTTCAGAATCAGAATTAGGTCAGGTTTAATATCACCGACATATGTCGTGAAATTTATTGTTATAGGGCAGCAGTATATTGCAGTACATAATGAAAAGCTAAATTACAGTCAGTATATATATATTTAAAAAGTTAAATTAAATAAATAATGCAAAAAGAGATAAAGTAATGAGGTAGTTTTCATGGGATTTACTGTCCATTCCGAAATCAGATGGCAGAAGGGAAGAAGCTGTTCCTGAATTATTGAGCATGTGCTTCAGGCTCTTGTTGTACCTCCTCCCCGCTGGTAGCAGTGAGAACAGGGCATGTCCTGGGCGATGGAGTCTTTCATGATGGGTCTTTTCTGAGGCATCTCTCCTTGAAGGTGTCCTGGTTGCTGGGGACGCTAGTGCTCATGATGGAGCTGACTGTTGATAACTTTCTCCAGCTAATTTCGATCCTGTGCAGTGCCCCCCCCCCACAAAACCAGACGGTGATGCAGTTAGTTAGAATACTCTCCGCAGTACATCTGTAGAAATTTGCGAGTGTCTTTGGTAACATACCAAATCTCCTCAAACTCCTAATGAAATATAGCCGCTATCATGCCTTCTTTGTAATTGCATCAATATACTGGGTAGATGCTTAGAGATGTTGACACCCAGCAACCTGAAATTGCTCACACTTTTCACAGCTGATCTCTCAATGAGGACTGGTGAGCGTGCCTTTGCCTTGCCCTTCCTGGAGTCCACAATCAATTCTTTTCTCTAAACACCCAGCAGATACCATAGCTTTGAAGATATGACTCAGCTATGTATACAATTGTATTCATTATTAGTTGTATAATACATATTATGTTAAGACTAGACTTGGCTGGTGGCTGAAATAATATCGGTAAATTTCAGTCTATCTCTGACAAAATTTCTGATCTGTTTCATTTCCTTTCAGGTTTACATAATTCAAGTCACATGGTCAAATGGTTCCACAGAAGTCATCTACAGACGCTATAGCAGGTTCTTCAATCTGCAAGTAAGTCTTGAATCACACCTGTAGAATTGTAAAAAAAGCACTATCCTTTATCTTGGCTGTTTATGACCAACTTTAGTTCTTTGTCTTGGAGTGCAGAAGAACCTTGGGTGCATATACAATCGAACTAATTCGTTCTTCCCTCTTGCTGAACAAATGTTACCCTCCAGCATCCTGATCAGTGACTTGGCTTTAGGGCCAGAGGGTATAGTGAGCCTATCTATCAATGGGGGAGCTCATACACATTGTACAACTTGTCTCCAGTTCTCCTGATCTCTCCAAACTGTTGAAGAACATGACACAACTAAACGCAGAATGCCGGTCAAAAGTTAGTTTATTTAAAAAGCTAAATTATGGGGAAGTTGAACTAACAGATTAGAATATATAACTTGATTTAAAAATCAACAATTTAATTTAAAACAAATACATTTTTCTTGGACTAACTTAAGTCAATGCGTTGAAGTCCTTTGTCATGAATGCTAAAGTTGTGCTTCAAGATTTGCCTCTTCAGATTCAGGCTTAATATCACCGACATATGTTGTGCAATTTGTTGCCTTTGCAGCAGCAAATACAATGTGAAATATAACAACAGAAATACCCCTGCAAATTAGTCTATGTTAATGTATATAAAGTAGTTAAATAAGTAGTGGAAAAACAAGAATAAAAAAGTAGTGAGATAGTGTTTATGAGATGTCCATTCAGAAATCAGATGGCAGAGGGGAAGAAGCTGTTTTTGAATCGTTGAGTGTGTGGCTTCAGGTTCTCGTACCTCCTTCCTGATGGTAGCAATGAGAACAGATGTTTCCTGGGTGATGCAGGTCCTTAATGAGGGACACTGTTTTGCGCTAAATTGACTTGCCGCAGAATAGTTTAAATTGAACTCAGGAACAAAGGAATTTTTAACATTTTTTGGGCTAAACTACATCAGATATTTCTGCATTAATTTCTGGTACGGCTCCTTATCAAATGCATTCTGTAAAACCTGGTGCAGATATTGGTTATCCTTTATCCATCATACATGTTTTTTTTTCAAAAAACTGTAATACATGGTTTAAATGTGATTTCTTTCTCACAAAATAATATTGCCATTGCCTGATTATATTGATTTTTTTAAACAAAAAGTTATTAATGGTTTCTAACATTTTCCTGAGGACTGATGTTAACCAAAATGGTCTGTTGTTTCCTACTTTCTATTACTCTTAATTTCAGAATGAAGGAGTTAGATTTGTAACTTCCCAATCTTATGCTCTTAAAACATAGGAAATCAAAGACAAAGTGATAAAGATCTCTTTCCTCCCTCACCCCTTCCCTTAATCTTTGCATTTCATTTGCAAACACAGATCTGTTAAGTATTCCCTCTTCAAAAACAATCAACGTATCTTATTCATGAACAGTAATAGACATTTTAATATACATTGGTAGCAATACAGTGTATAAGTACTTTTATATTTAAATAGGGCAGGTTTTTGTCAATCATTGACTTCCTCATTGCATCACAATGATCAAAATGGTCAATATTAGCCAAATATGATGAGATCAATTTGTCCAATTGTACTGTATCTGTCCTATCCATCATTGGGCGATATGTGTGCTATGGCATTTAACAATCTGCTAGATACATTATCTTGACCGCCTCCAACAGCCCATTCCTCTCCTTCCTGTGCTAGCTAACACCATACATCTTTTCTCATAAATAGAGGGATTAGCATCTATTAATAACATATTTGATGACAATTTGTGTCTTCAGATGAATGGACAAAATTGAGTAGGCAATAAATTAAAAGGATTGACGGTGCATTTGAAAGCATTGAATTCGATCTTGAATATGCAACAGTGATGACAGTGCATCTCAAACACATTCAAACATGTTAATTATTTCAAGCAACACACATCAAAGTTGCTGGTGAACACAGCAGCCAGGCAGCATCTCTAGGAAGAGGTACAGTCGACGTTTCGGGCCGAGACCCTTCGTCAGGACTAACTGAAAGAAGAGCTAGTAAGAGATTTGAAAGTGGGAGGGGGAGGGGGAGGTCCAAAATGATAGGAGAAGACAGGAGGGGGAGGGATGGAGCAAAGAGCTGGACAGTTGATTGGCAAAAGGGATATGAGAGGATCATGGGACCGGAGGCCTAGGGAGAAAGAAAAGGGGGAGAGGGAAGCCTAGAGGATGGGCAAGGGGAATAGTGAGAGGGACAGAGGGTGAAAAAGGACAGAGAGAAAAAGGAATGTGTGTATATAAATAAATAACGGATGGGGTATGAGGGGGAGGTGGGGCATAAGCGGAAATTAGAGAAGTCAATGTTCATGCCATCAGGTTGGAGGCTACCCAGACGGAATATAAGGTGGTGTTCCTCCAACCTGAGTGTGGCTTCAACTTTACAGTAGAGGAGGCCATGGATAGACATATCAGAATGGGAGTGGGATGTGGAATTAAAATGTGTGGCCACTGGGAGATGCTGCTTTCTCTGGCGGACAGAGCGTAGGTGTTCAGCGAAACGGTCTCCCAGTCTGTGTTGGGTCTGGCCAATATATAGAAGGCCACATTGGGAGCAACGGAGGCAGTATATCACCCTAGCCGACTCACAGGTGAAGTGTCAACTCACCTGGAAGGACTGTCTGGGGCCCTGAATGGTGGTAAGGGAGGAAGTGTAAGGACATGTGTAGCACTTGTTCCGCTTGTCTCTCACTATACCCCTTGCCCATCCTCTGGGTTTCCCCTCCTCCCCCTTTTCCTTCTCCTTGGGCCTCCTGTCCTATGATTCTCTCATATCCCTTTTGCCAATCAACTGTCCAGCTCTTGGCTCCATCCCTCCCCCTCCTGTCTTCTCCTGTCATTTTGGATCTCTCCCTCCCCCTCCCACTTTCAAATCTCTTACTAGCTCTTCCTTCAGTTAGTCCTGACGAAGGGTCTCGGCCCGAAACTTCGACTGTACCTCTTCCTAGAGATGGTGCCTGGCCTGCTGCGTTCACCAGCAACTTTGATGTGTGTTGCTTGAATTTCCAGCATCTGCAGAATTCCTCGTGTTTGCGATGTTAATTATTTACTAGTTTTAGTGATGCAATCATTTTAAGTTACATTGGGGTAGGTTGTCAATTAGGCTTCTGATTCACTATCAACTATCGCAAACGAAAATAATTGCTTTGGTGAATACAATAATTGACTGCTTGAGGATTCTTTATTCAGCTATACGTAACAAGCATTTCATTCATTCTGAGTATGTAAGTAAACAAAGAGATGGATTTGGCAAATCTCCACCTACATTCTAGGTGCATATTTAAAGGTCCGGGTGTATAATTTTATGCAAATATTGGAAAGGAGGAAACATGATGATTTTTGTTCTTTTTGGCGGGCATTGGATAGTATTCTGTTGATTCATATGTGACCATTTTGTTTGTCAATAATGTAGCAATAGATTGATTAATAAACACACAGTCAATGCCAATATGAAGACAAAAGACATGGTAGCTACTGGAATCTAAGGCTATGTCGACACTAGACCGGATAATTTTGAAAACGCCGGTTTCGAGTAAAAACGACAGGCGTCCACACTAGGCATTTTTCCAAATATCTCTGTCCTCACTAAAACGGATATTTGGACGAATCTTCTACTGGGCATGCACAGACTCATCTACAGAAAACAAGCGAAGAGGAAACGGTATAATATTTATGTTTCCGCGGCCGCGTTGTGCTATTTCCATTGGTCAAAAACTAGAGTACCAATAACAACAGCGAAAGAAAGTTTTCAACAATGTCTTCGAGGAGTACAAAGAAAACCTCCGCTGGAAAAAGCAGATGGGACTTCTTCATTTAGACAGACAATGAAGTCGAGCTGTTTCTGTGAGTTATAAATCACTACAAAGTCAGCAAAGCAGTGGAGAACGTGGAGATGTTTAATTCTAAACAAGCTATTAAAGTAGACAATAAAGTAAACACCACACGCATGAAGCTGTCCTCTGCCCAAGATCAGCGAGAGAGTGGAATCTTCTGCTGCCAGACCTGCACAGTATTTCTGACATTAATATTTTTAAAGATAGACTCAATCAAATCAATTTAGGGGATCTAGTCAAAAATCTCACTTTACAATTTAACTCTCATGCCGTTCACACTGACTGCGTGTTATAACAGCCGTCTGGCAGTGCTTGCGCAGTACCAAACAGAAGCAGAAAAAGCATTGTTGGTGTGATGCTGTCATGACAACGTTTTCAAGTATCTCCGTTTATCCCGTCCACACGACAATGTGCAACAATCATTTTCAAATTTACACACTATGCAGAGTTCTTTAGAAAAGATCTGTTTTCGGGGGATGAAAACGCCATTTCAATGTGGACAGAGGGTCAAAACGAAGAGAAAAAGCTTCGTTTTCAAAATTATCCAGTGTAGTGTGGACATAGTCTAAAACAATAAACAAAATGCGGGAAGAGCTCAATAGGTCAAATGAAATGAGTGAAGACAAAAGGTGTAAACCTACCAGCCTTCTCCTTTCCACCCTCTCCCCACCTTCTTTATAGGGCCTCTGCCCCTTCCCCCTACAGTTCTGACAAAGGGTTCCAGCCTGAAACGTCGACCGATCTTTTCCACTGATGCTGCCCGACCTGCTGAGTTCCTCCACGGTGTTGTGAGAGTTGTGAAAGGTGTAAACTGACACTTCACGAGATGCAGGCTCTTGAGTTTTCAATCTAGGCCAGTGTTTCTCCTGGTCTGTGTCATCCTGGTAATTCAGATTACTTTCTGTAATCGTCTATTTTTGATCCCACTGCCCTGCCAATTCTTTTCAGCTTTGCTGGAATCCACATGCTAATTTTTGTTTTAGAAGCACAAACTTTTCCAGGTTTGTGATTTAGTAATAAAATCTGTGCTGACCCAGGACATCTTCAAGGAGTGGTGTCTCAGACGGCAGCATCCATTATTAAGGACCTCCAGCAGCCAGGGTATGCTCTTTTCTCACTATTGCCATGGGATAGGAGGTACAGAGGCCTGAGGGCACACACTCAGTGATTCAGGATCAACTTCTTCCCCTCTGCCACCTAATTCCTAAATGGACATTGAACCCTTGGACGCTACCTCACCTTTTTAATATAATTTCTGTCTTTTTGCACAATTTTTAATCTATTCCATATACATATACTGTAATCAATTTAGGTATTATTATTTTATTTTATTTTTTTTTCTTCTATATTTTGTATTGCATTGTACTGCTGCTGCTAAGTTAACAAATTTCATGTTACATGCCGGCGATAATAAACCTGATTCTGATTCTGATTCTGAATTCCTTTACATCATGAAAACCACTCGGTAATGTTGCGTCTTGCCAAGTCCACTTTAATTAAGGATGAGAATTGAGCAGGCAAATCTGAGATTGATTTTTCACACTTTCTTGCAATAAATTGAACATGATTTAAACATTGCTCTTGGGAAGATTTTTACCTGACGTGTTAAACTTGAATGGAGGGTGATTAAATCTAACTGTCATCCAACCGATCTATCTTCCTGAGCTGACCTGAGTGACATGCTGCTGCAATTATTCTGAGAACTATCCTTTGGAGGTGTTCCATCTCCTGAACGTTTCCTGTATTAGGATTTGCTTACCATCTGGTAATGTAGAATGTTAGGATTTAAATGTATTTGTTGCATTATTCTAATAGGCTGAGATTATCAAACATTACTAATTTCAAAGTACAAAGTAAATTTATTATCAAAGTACATATATGTCACCATAAACAACCCCGAGATTAATTTTCTTACAGACATGCTCAACAAATCCAATAGAAATCCAATGTGTGCAAAAGACAAAAAAGGTACAGATAGAAAAAGAAAGAAAAAAAAATAAAATTAATAATAGATTGGCAATAGGTATCAAGAATGTGAGATAAGCTCCTGGAAAGTGAGTCCAAAGGTTGTGAGAACAGTTCAGTGAAGGAGCACGTGAAATTATCCCCTCTGATTTGAGCCTGATGGATTCGGGGTAATAACTGTTCCTGAACCTGGTGGTGTGAGTCCTGAGGCCTTTGTACTTTCTTCCTGATGGCATGAGCGAGAAAAGGACAAGAGCTGGGTAGTGGGTGTCCCTGATGATGGATGCTGCTTTCCTGCAACAACGCACCATGCAGATGGTCTCAATGCTGGAATGGGGGGGAAGGCTTTACCCATGACGGACTGGTCTGTACCCATGACTTTTTGTAGGATTTTTCTGCTCAAGGGCATTAGCTTTTCTATACTGGGCTGTGTTGCAGCTTGTCAGTATAGTTTCACCACAGATCTATAGAAGGTTGTCAGAGTTTTAGATGTCATGCCAAATATTCTTAAACTTCTAAGGAAGTAGAGGTGCTGTCATGCTTTCTTCATAAAAGCACTTGCTATACATGCTCATCCCAGGATAGGTCCTCTGAAATGATAACACCAAGGAATTTAAAGTTGCTGACCCTCACCACCTCTGATCTTCCAATGAGGACTGGCTCATGGACCTCCAGTTTCCTTCTCTTGAAGTCAATAATCAGCTCCTTGGTCTCTCTTCTCTCTGCTGATTTCTCACCACCTTTGATTCAGCCTACAACAGTGATGTCGTCTATAAACATAATTAGGCATTGGAGCTATGCTCAGCCACACATTTTTAAGTGTAAAGCGAGTAGAGCAGGGAGCTAAGCACACAGCCTTGTGGTACACCTGTGCTGATGGAGATGTTGATGCCAATCCGAGTTGACTGGGGTGTGCAAGTGAGGAAATCGAGGATCCAATTGCACAAAGAGGTAGTGAGGCCAGAGTCTGGGAGCTTATTGATTAGTTTTGGGGGGATGATAGTATTGAAAGCTGAGCTGTGCTCAATAAAGAGCATCCTGATGCATCCATCTTTACTGTCCAGATGTCCCAGGTTTGAGTGAAGAGCCAATGAGATGGCATCTGCTGTGGACCTGTTGTGTCACTAGACAAACTGGAGCAGATCCAAGTTGCTTCTCAGGCAGGACTTGATATGTTTCATCACCAGTATCTCAAAACACTTCATCACTTTGAATGTAAGTGTTACTGGGCGATAGTCATTGAGGCAGGTCACCATGTTCTCCTTAAGCACCGGTGTTGAAGCCTCCTTGAACCGGTTGGGTACCTCAGTCTGCTGAAGCGAGTGGTTAAAGATTTCAGTGGACACTCCAGCCAGTTGATCAACACAGGCCTTTGGTACTCAGTCAGTTACCCCAGCTGGACCGCGTACTAAATACCTGTGGTTTATGTGAATTCACCCTCCTGAAGGACGCTCTCATGTCATTCTCAGAGACTGAAATCACAGGATCAGTGGGGCTGTGGGAGTTTGTGATGGCTCCTCCATATTTTGACGTTCAAAGCAAGCATAGAGTGCATTGAGCTCATCTGGAAGTGAAGCCTGCAGTATGGTAGTATTTCTAGCATGTTGGAGGAAGTGCTAAAAATTTATTTTTTCAATATAAATGTCCTGCCCTATTTAATGAAAACTCATTAACTGCACTTGTAAATACTTCTAAAGATTGCCAATAAAATGAAAGACTTAACATTAAAACTGCATTTCCCGTTGCAGCTTTTGTACTTCGTTGCTGAAGAATGTTGTACCAATGAAATAATCATAGCTACTGTAGTTTGTGTAGGTTTACTTACTTTTTCAGTCACTATGGCCACTTTCTTTCTTTCCCTAATTAGTCTGTGAATTGAAAATCTCACCAGATTGTCCAGTTTTAAATTCAGTACAAATAGGAATTTAAGGCTATTTTAAAACTGCTGCTTTTTATAAACTTTGTTTTTATTTTGATAATGTTTCCGTGTCATGCTCTTTAATCTCTATTAGTTTCTTGAAGTTTGTACTTAGGAGCATGCCTTAACATTTTAATGCTTAACTATTTTAAGAACCTGCACCAATTTCATTGCCAAAATTGCATCTATTTTTCCCAGTTTGCAAATCACTGTACCATTTAAGGTCACAAGTTAACTGCATTCTAACTTACTTCTTCCCGTCGTTGTCTGTTTCCCTCATTATTTCATTGTTTGCAATGTTTCATGTGGATAGGGAATTGTATGTAATTTCTTATTACCACAGAAGTTCTGCCATTTTTGTTCAATTTTCTTGCTGTTGCAAACAATTTATTCACAATAACTGTTTCCCTGTTGTAAGTAACATAGCAGTGCTATGTGAAACATATTTTAAAGTAAAATGTGGATGTCTACTGAGGGATGGTTGAATGTAGGAGCCAGAGGCATCCAGCCGAGTAAATCAGTTCCAAGTTGTAAATATCATTGGTTTCATGTCCAGAATGTGAACATTTTCTTTGAATGAACCACTTGCATGGACATTCATAATAACAAAGGTGTAGTTAGTGAGCTTTGGATATCTAGAGCCACTCACACAAAATGCTGGAGAAACTCAGCAGGTCATCATTTCAGGCCGAGACCCTTCATCAGGACTGGAAAGAAAGGGGGAGGATGCCAGAATAAGAAGGTGGGGGGAGGTGAAGGAGGACAAGCTAGAAGGTGATAGGTGAAACTAGGTGGGTGGGGAAGGGGGGGATAAAGTATGAAGCTGGGAGGTGAAAGGTGGAAAAGGCAAAGTGCTGGAGAAGAAGGAATCTGATAGGAAAGGCACCAGTGGGAGGTGATAGGCATGTGAGGAGAAGAGGTAAGAGGCCAGAGTGAGGAATTGAAGAAGAGGGATGGGGAAGAGAGAAAAATTACCATAAGTTGGAGAAATCGATGTTCATGCCATCAGGTTGGAGGCTACTGTTCCCAGGATGAGGCTTTCCTTTTCAGGACATCTGAGATATTCTCTTTCTTCAAAGAATGGGGTTGCCCTTCCTTTGCCACTCATGTTACCCTCACCAGTATCGCCTCGATTTCCCTGACACCTGTACCCCCATCTTCCTGCTGCTCTTCTCCTCAGCTACCACCTCATGACCCTCTGCAACCAGCACTTCATTTCCGCAACTTCCTCCAACTTCGATGGGACCCTACCACCAACACGTCTTTACCTCTCCCCAACCCTCTGCTCTCTGCAGGGATCACTCCCTTTGTGATTCTCATGTCTATTTGTTCCTGCCCACTAATCTTCCTCCTGGCACTTATCCCTGCAAGCAGCAGAAGTACTACATGTGCCCATTCTGCTCCTCCCTCACCTCCATTCAGGGCCCCAAACAGTCCTTCCAGGTGAGATAACACTTCACCTGCAGATCTGTTGGGGTTGTCTACTGTATCTGGTGCTCCCGATGTGGCCTCCTGTATATTGATGAGAACCATTGTAAATTGGAGGACTGTTCTGTCAAGCACCTCCACCGCATCTGCCAAAAGTGGAATTTCCTAATAATTCCTATCCCTAATCCGTTCCGTCATTTTTCAGTCCATGACCTCCTCTTCCGCCATGTTGAGGCCACGCTTATGTTGGAGGAGTGTATCTCATATTCCAACTATGTAGCTTCCAACCTAATGGCAAAAATATCGATTTCTTCAATTTACTGTGATTCTTCCCTCTCCCCCTTCCCTCTTCTTTAATTTCCCACTCTGGCCTCTTACATCTGCTCACCTGCCTATCACCTCCCCAGTGCCCGTCCTCCCCTTTCTTCTATGGTTCAGAAGAAGATTCCTTCTTCTCCAGCTTTTGCCTATTCCTACTACCATCTCTCAGCTTCTTACTTCATTTCCTTCCCCCACCCACCTGGCTTCACCTATCACCTTCTAGCTTGTCCTCCTTCCCCTCCCCTCACTTTATTATTTTGGCATCCTCCCTTTCTAGTCCTGATGAAGTATCTTGGCCTGAAATGTCGACTGTTTATTCATTTTTGTAGATGCTGCCTAATCTGCTGGGTTCCTCCAGAATTTTGTGTGTATTACTCTGGATTTCCGGCATCTGCAGAATTCCTCGTGTTTTAGAAATCTAGTTTGGCTATAGAAATAAAGATAATACATCAAATCTGCCTTTTACTATCTCTTCGGTCAACATAAACTGCAATTCCGCTGAAAGCCTGCTTCAACATATACTGTTGATTGCTTTCATTCATTTTCTGTGGAGCATTTGTCAAGGTATATTGGCGTGTGGTATGTTTTTTTTAACGTCTCAGCCCGAACATAGACTGCTGATTCACTTCCATAGATGCTGCCTGAACTGCTGAGTTCCTCCAGCATTTTGTGTGTGTTGCTCTAGATTTCCACCATCTGCAGTATCTCTTACCTTTGTTTTGTTGTATTGCCTGTGCTTATGGCTTTGATAAATACTTCAGAATATTTGTAGTATTTTTAAAATACAAATGCTAGCATATAACAAAAGATAGAATAATGTTTAGTCCATTTGAGGTCAGCAGCAACACATTAACCTAAAATCTAATGCAAGTCAGCCTCAGGGCTGCAGTAACATAACACTATCAAAATGGCGCTGATGGTTGTATGGTCCTGGCATAAAAGCCAATATTACTTCATTCATTCATTCATCTATCTATCTATCTATCTATCTATTTATTTATTTATTGTTTATTTTGTTTTTGCACTGTTTTTTCTTCTTTTGCACATTGCCAGGCTTTGTATT
Organism: Mobula hypostoma; assembly: GCF_963921235.1. NCBI lineage: Eukaryota > Metazoa > Chordata > Chondrichthyes > Myliobatiformes > Myliobatidae > Mobula > Mobula hypostoma. Next base: position 61,086,925 of record NC_086103.1, on the reverse strand, counting down.
ATGTGTAGATTTTCATTAAATCTATTGTATTTATTTGTTCTACTGTGAATGCTTGCCAGAAAATGAATCTCAGGGTATTATATATATATTTTAATAATATATTTACTTTGAACTTTGAAATCTGCCATCTTTACTTGAGATATCCCCTCTAAAATATTTAACAGTGTATGACACATCATGCATGTTAGTTAACAACTGCCAAGGTTTTTCAGCCAAGTTCCTCTGGTAAATCCAGAGGGTTTACAATTGGTAGGCTTAGTTTCGGCTTGCAGAATTTCACAGAGAGAAAAGGCAGTTTTTTAAAATAGTTTTGTTGAGATGAATAATTCCAAAAGGGCTCAGAGTCAGTGGGTAATGAAGAGTTAGTTAGCCAGGGTTCTCATGATGGAAGTAATTTTGTGAATTTGATGAAGTAGGGACAGAAGGGGCTTTGCTGTGATATTTCCACCCTGTTGTCCAATAATACCCTGTACTCAGGTTCAAGCAAGAATAATAGCTGGTTTCTGAGGTACAGGAGATGAGCATTTGTAAAGTTGTGATAGTCCATGGAAATGGCACATTGAAGAAAAAAGTGTTAAAATAAATATTAATAAAGCATTGATATTACTTAAACTAGTGATGTCTAGGGTGTGGGGGCTGCTGGAATAAAATGCAGAATAATTAGGCAAAATTGAAATCTTTAGTGTTACTCAGTTTTATTGGTGTTCTGTTGTCTGGGTGATGTAGAGAGTCAGCACTTGTATCTTTAACCTTCAGGCTATGCATTTTAAACTGATCTTGACTGGTAGTGCAAGTCCTTTATTTTTGCACCAGCTGTGTGTCTGCTGAGTGAAATGGGGTTAATCATTTAGCTCTCATTCCATTAAGCGCAGATGCACAATACAAAGTTGCCCATAAATCAGCATGACATTGGCATAGATTCATAATATTAATGGAAATTCCAAGGCACTGCTCGAGTGAACTGAAAGATGTGACCAAGGATTGTGAAAGATGTGGATACTAATTAAACTGTTATGAATTAGTTCCCAAGACATTCTTGTCAATTTGAAAAGTAAGACATGTTATTTGTTTGAGCTGTTGGCTGTATCAGAGTTGGGAGCAATTGATACCAAGTTAGAAAAATGGATGGTAATTCGTGGTCAGTAGCATAGACCCCTCTCATTCAAACATGTGAAGATGCACTATTTAAAGAAAATACAATGGAGCTAACCACTGTCCTAAAAGTGGAAGAAGTGGAAGTACACTGGTCATTAAGGCTTGTCTGCTGCTCAGAATTCCAGGACTGTTATTTGGTTTACTATTGTTTTGAAGTGTGACATAGAGGCATTTTAAAAGTGTCCAGTTACCTAGGTTGTTACAGCAGTAAACTGTTGAAAGGCAGTGACCACTTTATGGAGGCTTTTAATTTCTAATAGGCTTGTCAGGGATTGCAAAACATTGGGAGGTTAGATTGTTGTATGTTAAAAGCAACTTGCCTTTTTGAAAATTAGTTTGTACAGAAACAGCAATAGTAAGAAAAACTGAGATTTGCACTTCAATAGTTCCTGCAGTTCTTGACCAAGGATTAAACATTTGAAAGAGCTAGGGATATTGATGTGATCTGGCAATTGCAGTAATGTTGAAGAAAATTCAGTATAAAGATCTTGGTGGGACGTCGAGGGAGACAAGTGGACTAACAAACATTTCAAGATGGGAGAATGTGGAAGATCACCCTCTTCAGATATTCAGTATAGGAATAGATGAAGCTACTCCAATTTTAACCTAACACAATATACATGAAATTTTAACAAATGCTGCTGTAAGGTTGGCACATTGATGTCTTTAGAGAGGCAGAGTTATTAAATGTTGCATGCAGCTTTTCTTTGTGTGGCTAATTTAAAAAAAAATAAATGTGAGAATGGGGCAATTTTTATTCTACCTTCTAGTTGAGATGATGGAACATGAATAACTTTTGAAATTATCTTTGTTTGTTCAGGAATGTCAGCACTATGGATGGGATTTAACATCTGTTTTTAGACACACCCTAAGGCAAATTTGGATTTTGGAGTTGAGGGTTTGCTAAAATGAAAGAAAATAAAGGGAGGGAGATTATTCCAATTGGAAACCATTGTTTGAAATAAAAGCCAATGCTTCCATTCAGTGTTCAAAACCTACATTACATTCAGCTTGATATTAAATTTATCACAGGCATAGTTTTGTGTAATTTGAGTCTATGGTAATTTAAATAATTTTTGTTGGAATACATAAGTAGTTAATTCAAACAATGAGATGGGTCCTTCTATTAAAACAGTACCAACAATGGTACTAAATTACTAAATCACCCAAGTGGAGTGGCTAATGTGTCAAAAAGGTGTTTTTTTTGTGAATTATTCAATGTCGTTAATGTATAATGTTTAGAAAAGGGATTTTGTTGTTACTGATGCCATGATGCACATTTGACAGTAGGTAGCCGTCAATCCCAGGGGATCATGGGTTTGGACTGTGGCCTCTCCGGGGTGTAAGCCTGGGTGGGAAGATTTGAAGAACCATTGCCCGTGCAACGGGATCCCCCTCTCCACGTCACTGATGGGCAAGCGCCAATACAGCTTGGCACCAGTGTCGTCGCAGAGGTTGCCAGAGTGAAGTTGCAACAACATCAAGCTGCCTTGGGGATCCCAGCTCTGGATTTCTTCCTTGGGGTTTACTCCTGAAGCCTTTCCCATGGGTGGGTATGACCGTAAGGCAGCGGAGGATTAAAATCAGAATTTTCATTCTCCTAGGCGGGGTGCTGTCCAAGGCTGACGAGCCCCACCTGCCCAAAGCAACTGGTTTTGAGGCGCCAGTGGTCCGCTTTTGCCTCTTCTCTTGACAGTAGAAGTAGTTCCACCAGGCCTAGTAGCTATGCCACACATGAAGGCCAAGAGTTGGACTTGGTTGTCAGAGGCTGTTAGAGACACATGCCATTTGGAGCACTTTATAGGTAGTGGGAGTATATGCCCACTACCACCCCAGCTATGGCAACCTTAGGAACCGTTTGACAGTAAACAAGAAATTTTTCTCTACAGGTTGTCTTATTATATATGATAAATGGATATTTTGGATTTATGAGATACAGTATTCTTAGTAACGTAAAATGTTTATATTTTTGAAGTTTCAGGAATCAAAAATTAAAAATCTAGAGACACTGGGCTTTTTGAAGTGACATCAGAAAATATATTTGAGGTCAACTCAGTTTCTGTCTTCACAGTTGCTGCCTGAGCTGCCGAATATTCGTTAAAGAATTTGCTTGGGCCACTTATGGGTATAAAACACCTAAGTTAAAGACCATTTGTGTGTGTATGATGGAAAATTACAGAGCTTAGAATATTTACGCAACTTATGTTGAAATATAATAAACTGAAGATAAGGGTCCCTGGAGTGCTTCCTTTGCAGAAACAGATCTGTGTGTGATCTACTGTGATTAGAATTGCCATTAAAGCATAACCGAATTCTCTGACACTAAACCTAGATTACATGTTATGACTGGTTTCCTCATGTACTAAACAAAAAATTACTGCTTTACTTTGTCTTTCACACTGTGCATATTTGCTTGTTTTGACCTGTTCCCAGGCCATTAAAATAATTTGTAATTGACCTTTTTTAAAATTAAGACATCACTAGCTTAACCAGTTTCCAAAAAACATCTTCAGAGTTGCCTAAACACTGAATTAGCATGTTCATATTTTTTTTCTGAGAATTTATTGATTTAACCTCTCTGGGATCTAAATGTTCTGCTATTAAAATTGCAAGTTTGCAGCGAACCACCTGACTTTTAGTATTGCATGTCCATGTGACTATGCAGATATCTCATGAGGGTTAACAGCATGATTGGCTGTTGGGTGTATTATCTTTCAGATCTCTGGATCTTCTCAATAACTTCCAGTGCCACCACTACCAGCATTGGTGTGTGTGTTTGCATTTATTTGGTTCTTTTATGTTTAAGCAAAAGCTAAAACCAATTTTAAGGTTATTGTGAAAATAAGCTGTTAAGAAGATAATATAGTATAACTGTCAATCAATTTAAAGAAACACTTTAAGTTTGGTGGGAAAAAGAGATCACAAGTCTGGTTGGATCCAGTGACTGTGACCCAGAAATACCGTAGAAAGGTTCGCTAGAGTGATGTGTGAATGCTTTTGTAAAAACTGTCATTTAAATAATCAGCATGGAAATTACTTCATTATGGTGAAAAATTGTGCAATGTATGTATTGTGTTTGTACAGCTTATAACTTGAAAGGATTATTTTTGTCATATTGTAGGCAAGAAAAATTAGACTCTTGGCATTAATCTCATTCACTTGCTTAATAGTGATAGTGTGAAAGTAAATGTAAGGTGTATGCAAATTAAATCAACCCAATGGAACATACATTCTGACTGATGAAATTTGAGCTACTGAATATTATTTTTTATTTATTGAGATGCAGTACAGAATAGGCTGTTCAAGCCATGCCATCCAGTAATTCCATGATTTAACTCTTGTCTAATCATGGGACAGTTTACAATGACCAATTAACCTACCAACCAGTACGTCTTTGGACTGTGGGAGGAAACTGGAGCACCTGGAGGAAACATACACCGTCACAGAAAGAACATACAAACTCCTTGCAGGCAACATTGAGAATTGAACCTGGGTCGCAAATACTGTAAGCGCTGTGTTAACCACTATACTATCGTGCCGCCCTGATTCAGCAGTTGCTAGAAGATAGAATTTTCTTGACCCACTATGTAATGTAACTGTTAACTTGTCTTTTTATAGACTTAAATTAGGAAATGTTTTGTCAGTTCAATGAGAAGGTGTTATCGAAAGGCAAAAAGAGGCTGAGGAGAATTAGGGTGGGGGCAGGAGAGAGAAAAAAGAAAATATTTCTGATGCAGTGGAACCCAAGAGAATCCAGGTGTCATGAATCATCCCACCTAAGAGAGATGAATACTTATTAATCATTTATGGTATTTAGAGAAGGTGTAGTTAAGGTGGACTTTTCAAATTCCTGAATGGTAGGAGTAGGAGATTTGAAAACTAGATGTAATTTCTTCTTCATTTGCATGGGGACATGCCAGCAAGAAGTAAGTAGTTGGTTGTGGAGGAAGAGCAAGCCAGGGATCACAGAGAGATTGGCCCCTTTGAAATGCTGGGAGGGGAAGGGGAGTGGCATTGGGATTGAAGGGGCAGAAGTTGCGGAGGGTGGTTCATTGGATGTGGAAGATGGAAGGTAAGAACAAGGAAACCTCTTTCCTTGCTCCAGATGGGAACAGATGGTTGAGAGTAGAATTATAGGAAAAGGAGCTGGTGTAATTAAGAATCTTGGTAACAATGGTAGAAGAGAAACCACAGTTAAGGAACAGTGAAGATGTCTGAGAAGCATTGATATAGAGAAACTGGGGAAGGGAAATGGAGTTTCTTGCAAGAGACTGGTTGGAAAGAGATATAGGCAAGATAGCTTTGTGCTTTTAATGTTTATTGGTTGCTGAGTTATCCACTGTAATAGGGATAAATGATTCAAGGAAAGAAAGGGGAAGATCAGATATTGACAATGATGAGGGGAGCAGAGTGGAAAAGATATTAAGTTTTTGAGTTCTTCATAAGCGCAGACATCAATGTATTGAAAAAAGAGGTGAGAGAAAGGTACTTGGGCCACACTGGTAAGGTAGGAGGTGTAGAGCAGAGACACAAGAGACTACAGATGCTGGAATCTGTACCAAAAAGAGACAAATTTAGATGGTTAGATAGCATCTGTGGAGCTAAGTCTGAATTAGTATTTTTCCGGATACTTGAAAACCTACTAGATTTTCTCCGTCTTTTATGATTTGAGATAACTTTAAAAGTGAAGATGACTTTTAAAACACAGAATATGTGAAGTGCTTCACAGTTAATTAGTATTTTTTGAAATATAGTGTACTGTCGAAAAGGCAGCATCTATGTTGTGATTGTTATTAAGAATGGTACTTTGCAGGCTGTGCCAATAATTTTTGTTTCCTCAAATGGATAATCACTGAGGTTTCTGGAATAATTAGATTTTTAATGCACAGATCTCTGTACCAAATGAAACATGAATAATTCAAGTTTTGGCAGTAATTTAGCAAGTAAAAGATCTATTTTCTAATGTTACATTAGGGTCAGCTAGCCAGTCCTATATGAGAGATGTAGTCAGAAGTGTATGATAGTTAGTGGGTAAGACTCTGAGGCTTTTGAGAATATACTGTAGGTCTGCCTTTCTCACCCTTTTTGCCCTGGAGGAACCTTTGAAATAGTTTTCAGGACTCAGGGAACCCCTGCGTAAAAATTAATATATCTAGAGCTCATGGTGCACTAGTGTGATCAGTAAGTTGTAGACATAATAATCTAAAAATAATTGCTAATGCTCTTTTGAGCAGAGTATTAATTTTTTAGCCAACCTTTCTTGGAAAAAAAAATAGTTAAACTTAACTTACCTTTCTTGAAATTACTCTTTCTTTTTCTTTCGTAAATTTTAAAAACTCATAGGGCAAACATAATAAAGTTCTCAATTCTGGGTCGAACTTGAGATAAGCACACACGGATTTCACCTTTAACTGAAATGACACGATTTCTATCCTTGATCTTGATGCTTGTTAAACAAGAAAAAGCTTGCTCACACATGTAAGAAGTTGAAAAAAAGCAGTAAAATGTTCACTGCTTTCCTACGAATGGCAGGATACTCTTTCATAGAAATCCAGAACTTGTCCAGGGGCAGGTCAGTAAATCTCATCTTGAGTGCATGATCAGAGTGCAGCCCACAAAGTTCTTCCTCTTCTCTCAAAGTCAAGTTCTCAAGCTGAGCTGAAGATTCAGAGAAGGGGACTTTCACTCAGTCATACACTTGTGTTGAAAGGGAGGAAAAACACTTTTCATTTTTGTTCTGTAGTTCTTCCAGGTGGGTTTCAATAAGACTCGAGACTGCCTGATATCCTTCCTCACTCTCAAACCCAAGCAGCGGTGGAAACATTTCAAGATTTCTTTTGCAACATGATTTTTCCAAAGATTCAGTTTCCTTTTATATCCAAAAATCTTGGCACTTGATTTCAAAACATTTTCTCCAGGACCTTGCAGAGATTTGTTCAACTGGCTCATGTGATGAAAAATGTCTGATATGTAGGCTAGGTTCTGCAGCCATTCTTCATCTTCAAAGCACTTAGCAAAATTAGGCCTACTATTTTCTTGAAGGTACTTCTGCAATTCATCTTTCAGCTCAAACACCCTGCTAAGAACTCTTCCTCTCTTCCTCTGTATGTAGCAAAAGATTTGTGTGCTCTTTGTCCAGGTTTTATACAGTTTTTTTTAACATTCTCGATTGAACTGGTCGTAAACCTACCTAGCTAACTTGCTTCCTGAATCCTTTTACTGACATTGACTTTATTTTGAAAAGACTTTAATATGTTTATTTTGAGATTCCAATAGTTATTTAAAATAATCAGCACTTTTACCTGTCATATGGCTGTGATTTGTAGCTAGGTGTCTTTTCAATTTTGTTGGAGCTTTTGCTACATTTGTAAGTTGTTTGCCACAGACTAGGCACAATGGAATAGGACAACTTGGAATAGCAGTCCATGTTAAACCCATTGATAAGTAGCTTTCATTGTAAAGATACGGTATCAACTGATTACTTTAGTTTCACCCACTGCTTTTGTCTCCAGGACCCAGAAGAGGCTGGTGATCTTCTTATGGGGCAACAGGAGGCATAGAGGCTCTGCTGCAGCCCTGAACCTTCTGATTGTGGAAGACGGTCAGTCACTGGTGTGTGTGCATGTCCAGCTGGCGGCTCTCTGCCTCCGGACCCTGCAGAGATACTCGTACAGCGATCACCCTCCGAGGTGGCACGTGCTGACGATGCACTTTCTGCGCTGGGGACACTGCCTGCAGGAGGGCTTGCGGCTTCCAGTGGACAGCATCAGCTATGCCACTTTGAGGGAACTGCCTCACTATTACTGAGAGCTGTTGAGGGTATGGGATCTAGTCTCATCCAGACAGGGTGACCTTACGTCCATGGGGGACGGTGCTCTAACTGCAAGGGGGACTGGTCTCCATGGGTATCAAGGGGGCTCGGGGAAGTGGAGAGGTAGGGGGACTGGTCTCCGTGGGTATCAAGGGGGCTCAGGGAAGTGGAGAGGTTCCTGCACCACATCCTGATGGGCCGGAAGTGCTTGTTGGACCGGGGCCTCGGGATACCATGCGGGAGAAGGTCCCACATAACGTGAGCCGTCTCACGGGGATGCCCTCTGTGCTCTTCCAACACGCTCCAGAGCGTTTCCTGTACGGACAGATCTTGCACACCTTTTCACTTCCTTGCCTTCGTTTCCCAGCAGATTTGTTTTACCATCTGGCAGTGGAGGAGGTCCCCAGTGGAAATCTCTTTATGCAGGGGTCCTTCCCCTGAGTATTGGGGACCAGGGGTGGGGGATGTTGCATAATAGGTCTTTAAGCAGGCTTACTTATTCCCTGCCCACCTGTCCATTCTGTGGCCAGGAGGAGTGGGTGTACCACACTTATATGGGGTGTGAGAGGTTTAGAGTTTCTGAAGGGTCTGCTGCTCAGGTTCTAACCCCCTCACTCCTTATATACGGGCACCCAGTACAGAAGGGGGCGGGTCGGGAGGAGGATCTACTGGTGAGCTTGCTCCTGGGCCTGGCCAAGATGGCCATTCACGGGTCTAGGGAGTGGAAAGTTGAGGGCTCTGCCAGGGTCAACTGCCTGCCCCTTTTCTGAGGATACGTTCATGCCCAGCTGTCCATGGAGAGGGAGCATGCGGTCACAATGAGTACACCGGGGAATTTCTGGAAGCAGTTGGCTGCCCAGGGAATTGACTGCTTTATAGACATTAGAAATCATATTTTTATTTGAATTTATTCACTGTCTTCTAAACACTGAATGTTTGTACTTTGCGTATTTGTTGTTTAAATAGATGTTTATAGTTCTGTAAGAAAAAGACCTTTTGTGTCGGTTGGTGCACTAATGCAGTGAAATGACTCGGAAGATTGTAATTCTTCATCATTAACCTTATCAGAATTGTCCGTGGGCCTACACCTAGAACCCTCCTCTTCCATCTCATACCTCCTCTTCAAAAATCGCCATACTGCACTGTTCTTAGAATGAAAATTTCCCTCCAATTTCTACTACACCAGTAGAGTTTGCTGGCTTCCTAAGTCAAGTACATAAGTGGAAGTTAGGGGAGGTAATTCAGGAGGGAGAGGCTGACTTCTCGGAAAACATACTTCATGCTCCTCATCAGCATGCCTTCCTCCCCTCCGTGCAATACAGCGCTCACCAATTATGAATGCCCTGCCCTATCTCACATTAAAAACTGAGAATGTACTCAAGCAAATAAACGTGATCCTACTGCACATTGTCACACTGAGCTGAGAGAGCTCTAATAAAATTGCTAACGGATCTGCTGGGTCACATCCCGCCACTGTGAGCGCTAGCATCGTGTTTTGCGCAAAGATCAAAAAACGATGTTTGTTTTTAATCATGATCTTTCGCGGAACCCCAGATGAGAAAGTCTGCTGTATGTAGTTAAGTTTGTTGAATTTTATGATTCTTAAATAGTTTTTTTCATACTAACATTCTTTGCAAAAGCTGTAAAGTGTTTCAGCCCGAAACGTTGACTTGTGTTCAACATGGCCTGCTGAGTTCCTCCAGCATTTTGTGTGTGTTGTTTGGATTTCCAGCATCTGCGGATTTTCTCTTGTTTATGATTGGACCCTAGTTGTTTCCTCGTTTCTGCTTTTATGACATTATGCTTTTCAAGTAGAATGCTGCTTTTGTTATGTTGATGCAACCAATCAGAAACACTTATCTCCTTCCACCTTTCCTGTTTCCCCACAGTGAAGGGAATTATAGGTGCTTTTGATCTAGTATTTTGCCTTGGATACAGATTATTGGATTATGTTTTTTCAATGCAGTGAAATAGAGAATCAAACCCGGATCATGGACAACAGTTGCTGATTTGCACAGACCTTCCAATATACAGCATAGTTTCTGAAAAGAGAAAACAAAAGAGGCAAATTCTTAACCAGGCTTCATTTAATCCATGCATCTGGGAGGAGAGAGTTATTCCCTTTGTAATACGATCAGAATCACAAAGTTTGGCAGGTAAGTGCAACAAGTAGTTAGAAAGCCACATCTCATATTGATACCGCAAACACGAGGAAATCTGCAGATGCTGGAATTTCAAGCAACACACATAAAAATTGCTGGTGAACGCAGCAGGCCAGGCAGCATCTATAGGAAGAGGTACAGTCGACATTTCGGGCCGGTACCCTTCGTCAGGACTAACTGAAAGAAGAGATAGCATATTGATAGTTACTGCCAGGTGAATGGAGTTTCGAAATGGGGAGGTTTTACTACAAAGATACTGGACTTGGGCGAGGCTGGCCTGTTGGCTCACTTTTAGCATTTTAGTCCCTTATTTAAGAAAGTACTGTTGCATTGCAGGCAATACAAAGCATTTTGAAGTGATTTTTTTTTCTATCATGGGTGGCTAAAGAAACTGCAAGTGTATTCTTCATTAGATTTTAAAAGAATGATAGGTGATCTTATTAAAAAGCATAATATCTGAAGGGCAAATAAAAGAGTTAAAAATGTATAAATAAAAATCATCTTTGTGTTTGGATACGGAGCTTAAATCCTTACATATCACCAGTCTTTGTGTCATCAACGCCTTAATTTCTTAGGTTAGTACTTGGGATCAAGGACAAAATGCTTCTGCTCTGCTTTTGTGGGTTATACAGTGGCAATGTGAGAACCTCAAATTTTCACAAATGGGTCAAGTTGGGGCAGATGGACAAATAGGAGAACAGTTTGAGAGGTGACCTCTTCCTTGTGTTGCTTATATAATGTCTCTGTCCTCATAATGCAGTATCCTGAGGTTTCCAGTACCTGTCTGGGTGCTCCTTTGAGTTCTCATGGGACAGAGATTCGCAGGAGTCGGTGGGGATGTTTCATTTCTCAACTTTTGGATTGGAATTTTTCTGTGTCCACATGATGATCTGTTTGCAATAATCTGGCTAAGAATACTATTTCTCTTTTGGGAGTCTGGTGATTGGCATGAAATGACATTGCTAGCACCCAGCACCCAGCACAACCCAGCAGAGCCATCATATTCCTCATCATTGCAAATCCCTCTGCAACAGAGTTAGTCAGGTTTTCAATGTTGGTCGTCTGCTGGGTCATACTGTCCGTGAACTCCCTGTCAGTTGCCTCCATAAACTTCAGTATTTATTTTTTTTTAGTTTTATGTCCTCCTGTGTGAGAGCCAACGTTTGGCAATTTCCTTTTAAATTTTTCTAATCTGTAACTGGACAAACATGCACCAAGTATACCGTTTCCTCTTTGCTTGTTTTCTGTAGATGTGTCCCGCACATGCCCAGTAGGAGGAGATTCACCCAAATACCTGTTTTAATGTGGACGGAGATATTTTCAAAAATGCCTGGTGTGGACGCCTATCGTTTTTACGCAAAACCGGTGTTTTCAAAATTATCCAGTCTAGTGTGGACGTATAGTTTTTCACATAAATTAGTTTCCAACAAGAAGTAAAGTTGTTATCTTCTAAACCTCCCTTGAGATTTCAACTCCAAAAGGGGATGAACAGATGTGATTTTTGAAAGATTTTTGGAAAAGCTTCCTAAATCAGGAGCCCCTTCAGAACTCCTTTAGTTAATTTGAGTGCTGTATATGTTTACATCTGTTAGCCTTAGGTGAGTAAATATTAGGAGGGCATTTTATTACTGATTATTCATTGCAGTAAAAGCAAGAGTTTGAGAAAAAAATACTTGTAATTACAATAGTTTTACTGTAGAATTTATTTTAGAACAGTATTATATAAAACAGCACAGAATGGGCCCTTTGGCCCGCAATCTTGTGATATTCTACATAAGCCATGATCAATCTAACCCTTTCCTCCTATACAACCCATAACCCTCCATCTTTCTTAAATTCATGTGCCTATTTATAAGTCTTTTAAATGTTCCCATTGTATCAACTTCTACCGTCACTCCTGGCATCCGTTCCAATGTGTATGAAAAGGGGTTCTTTGCTTGTCTACAGTTCTTTAACAAGCATCTAGGTTGAACTAAAAGATAATAGTTCCAATTTGATTGTGAGAAATTATGGGAATTTATCCTTAACAAATTCCTCTCTTGCTCTGACCACTGTCCATCCCATTTTTAATGCCTTCTGGAATTTTTGACTTGAGCAGTATTATATTTTAAATCACAAACAAGAGAAAATCTGCTGATGCTGGAAATCAACGTAATACATACAAATTACTGGAGGAGCTCAGCATTTTGTGTTACATTTTAAATAGATTCGGTTAATTCCTGTATTCCATGTGAGTTTTAGCTGTTCAGTAAAACCACATTGTACAGGACCAGTGAGAGAAGGAAGCCTGTCTAATGTGGTCGGCCCGGTTGGGACCAGGCTGCTTTTAAAATATTGCATGTGTTGTCTGGAATGTTGAGACTGGAAGCAACACTTCCGAAGGTTGAGTACATGAAAGTCAAAGCATTTTTTTTCTTATCGGGACATGGGAGAGAGTAGGCAGGATCCCTTGCAAATGGCAAAAGGGAAATAAGACATTTCTGTCTTTTTATAAGCCTGAACCAGTGTTCTTGTATCTATTTCTGAGCTGTATGAAGAACATAGATTTAAATGGCACCTTGGTCAAACCCAGTCTGAATGAGAGTGCTTAGCAGAAAATAGTGTTTTAAAGTATAAATGTGGTTACTGTGTAAAATGTGACAACATTCCATTAACAGCAGATTGATAATGATCAGATAAGATTGAAGGAAGCCAGATGCCAGTAATGGCTTGTGATAAAGCTTGGAGCAGAATGTAAGGAATTAGGAGGAAGGCTAGAAAGAAATATTGTTCTCAGAATCTCCTTGAAGCTGTTAACATATTTGCCAACTACCAAGTAAGAGATCATGAGATTCCTGGCTTTTGATCACTCAACATGGGAGGATGCCATTGGGAGTCATGAGAGTCTTTTGGAGAATTTTCTACAGAAGAACCGTGCGATCTGGCACCTCGTGGACTGTTCATCCATCTGCATTATGAAGTGTACCCTACTTCACTTGTGCTAGAGTCTGGAAGTCCCTAATGAGCCTCACTAGCCACTTCAAAATCCTCAGAATTGGAGTGGAACCAAATTGTTGTCAACTCCAGGGAATATGTAAGAGGAAATATTTGGCAGGATACCAGGGATAAGTCCCATGATCATTTTCAAAATACAGTAAAACTCCTATAATCTGTCTTGGGAATTTGTGGTGTGGTACTGGCATATTTTCCAGACTATTAGATGTTATTTTTATTAAACTTCTTTTAAAAGCACTTCTTTTTTTTAAAAAAAAAGGTTTTACATGGTATTATGTTACATTTTATAATGAACCCACTAAGTTTAAAGGATGCGTGGGAACTGAGGCCGTGGTGAGTTTCAGAGAAACATCACCTGTGAGCCAGATGCCAAACTATCAGGATTTCTGAATAGTTAGAAAGAGAGTGATCAGAGTGCCATGGGATGTTTTATTTTGACCTTACTGAGCCGGTCATCGTTTAATGCTTCATCCCAGGCATGAGGGAGTCAGACATCCCACCCTGCAAAAACTCATTTCAGGGAGGTAGCATCATCAATTTGCGGGAGACTCCCGGAACTTCCAGGAGAGGTGGGATGTCTGCAATAGAGTAGCTCCTTAGCAGCTAGCCAGCTAGTTTAAATAACGTTAGCTATGCTAATGAATGAATGACACCTGTTAAACTCACCTCAACATGTCTTTTACAGCACTCTCCCATGGATCTCTCGCTCTCTCTCTCTCTCCCCCCCCCCCATGTCCCTCTCTCTCTCTCTCTCTCTCTCTCTCTCTCTCTCTCTCACTCGCTCACTCTCAAAAAAATTGATTTCCGGGGCATTGTATATAATTTGCGGGCATCAGGGAGCCACTATTAATATGCGGGAGACTCCCGGAACTTCCGGGAGAGGTGGGATGTCTGGGGAGTGCTGCACTTATGTTGGATTTTTGTGTGTAGACAGTTTTGAATCTACAGCTTTCTGACTTGGACCTCCCATGACTGGTGTGGAAATGTGGAAAAAGAATGATAGTAATTTGAATCTACAGAAAATCGTGAAGTATTAAATAATACAATTTAAGATCAGAGAGGTAAGAGTTTGGCCTTTGAGATTCGTCAACCAATCAACAATATATGAGCGCAGCTAAACTTTAAATGAATATGACTAACTAAATTTGCTTTTTTCCACTCTTTTTCAAATTAGATATCTCTTTTAATACCTACTTTGCTGCTCAGTTTGCTTGATGATGATTTTATCAGTGGAAATTGAGTTGTTTTGGTGATTTTTAAAAAAAATTCTGGCAGTGTCTAGACATTGGTAATTAGTAATTTCCCTAAATTGCATTGGTTCATTTGGATTTTGAAATGAGCTTCCGTTTTGTGCTCATCTCCACTGCTATTAACACTGTCTAGACATCAGTGACTAGTTCATAACGAGGTGTTAAACCAATTAGGTGGAGAATAAATAAATCACATCATTGCTAAAATGAGACCTTGGGCTTCATGTATTAACAGCAGTGCTGTTTGAACATTTAGCAATCATCCCTGCTTAATTTGACACTAGTACAGCTAGTTGTTTCTAATCTGTATCATAAATTGTTAAATACCTCAACCATGAGCACATCGTTAATGTTTTCTGCAGTCTTGCATATCAGTTCCACCAGTAGAAGATCGATTGGATGTGGTCTTGGCATTTGTCTCAATCCGTTACTAATACAAATCAGTAGAAGGACCATGAAATACAGAGGAAATAGTTCCCAGTGAGGGGAAAAACTTGGCAGACTAACTATCCTCTGGTGCCATCACAGTTTCTTGTAGTCTTCTGTCCAGATCAGAGACTAACATTGACTGAAGCCTGCAAGCAGACTGTTGCCTTCCACCAGCTGTGCAATATGAGGGAAACAAAGGGACTTAAAGTCTTTCCCTTACTTGTTGACTGAACACAATTTCAATTTGGTATTATGTACTTGTAATACGACATATTATAATGAATCTTAAACTGGGATTTTTATCGCATTGCTACTTAAATTCTGATTTATGTCTATGAATTTTAATTCCAAAGAATAGGTGCAATTACACAATCACCTGTTCTGCAGACAGCAACTCACCTCTGCCACAATGATTGAACCTGCCCATGCAGGTAAAATAACAGTTTCTCAGACTATTGGAAAGCAAAAGCTGCTTTGCAAAGCAGGGATTTAATATTGCCTAGAGAAAAGCAACAATATCCTCTCCCTGTGACATCACCACCTTCTCGTGTCAAAGCTGGATCTGTCATTTGCAATATTATGGTAATACTAATGATATTTCTTTTGATATGACATAATATGTGAGATAGAAATGAATAATAAAGAAAAATAAGCTGAATGAGTTAGTTTTACATACGGATACATAATTAATCAGAGGATGTTTTTTCTTTTGTTTACTGTTCTTGAGTCCTACTTGTATGTGACCTTTCATATTCATAAGGACTGTTTGCAAACATAAAATATTTGTCAGTTAGTTACTAATCAATATCCTGCAGTATCCTTTGACAACCTTCTTCCCTGTCCACAACTCCACCAATCTTTTGTGATAAAATGCAAAATTATGGTACTTTTATACCATACAAAGTTTTATATCATATAAAAAAGTACATAATGTCAGTGCAGAATGTGATGCTCAATTGAACTAAACAGTTCTGCTGCCTGTGATCCATATTGCTCCATTCCCTGCATATTCATATGCTCATCCAAAAGCCCCTTCAGCACCTCTACCATAACTGCTTCCACCATTGGCTGTGTGTTCCAGGCACCGACTGCTCTCAATGCATACCAAAAATACACATGCTTCCTTTCATGTTAAAGCTGTGTGCATTGTCTGCAAACTTTGCTGCAAAACCATAGATTCCATCATATCATTGGCGTATATTGTGGAAAGAATTGGTGGCAACACAGACCTCTGTGAAACACCACTAGTCACTGGCAGCCAACTAGAAAAGGCTCCCTTTATTCCTACTCTTTGTCTCCTGCCAGAATTTTCCATCTGATACCATGGGCCCGCAGTTTGTTAAGCAGCCTACTGTGTGGCACCTTCTCAAAGCCCTTCTGAAAATCAAAATAAACATCATCAACCGATTATCCTTTGTCTATCTTGCTTGTTATTTCTTCAAAGAATTCCAACAGATTTGTCAGGCAAGATTTTCCCTTGAGGAAACCATGCTGACTGCGGCCTATCCTATCATGTGCCTTTAAATATCCCAAAACCGTATCCTTAACAATCGACTCCAACATCTTCCCAACCACTGAGGTCAGACTAACTGGCCTATAATTTCCTTTCATCTGCCTCTCTCCCTTCTTGAAAAATGGTGTAACATTTGCAATTTTCCATTCCTCTGGAACCATTCCAGAATCTAGTAATTCTTGAAAGATGATTACTAATGCCTCCACGATTTCTTCAGCCATCCATTTCAGAACCCTGTGGTGTACACCATCTGGTCCAGGTGACTTATCTACCTTCAGACTTTCCAGGTTCCCAAGAACCTTATTTTTTAGTTCATGACCCCTGACACCTGAAACCTCCACCATACTGCGAGTGTCATCCACAGTGAAGACTGATGCAAAACACAGTTTGTCTGCCATTTCCTTGTCCCCCATTACTACCTCTCCAGCATTGTTTTCTAGCAGTCGGATATGCACACTTTATGTATCTGAAGAAACTTTTGGTATCCTCTTTATTACTATTGGCTAGCTTACAGTCATATTTCATCTTTATCTTAATGACTCATTTAGTTGTCTTCTGTTGGTATTTGAAAGCTTCTCAATCCTCTAACTTCCCATTAATTTTTGCTCTATTATATGCCCTCTCTTTGGCTTTTATGTTGGCTTCGACTTCTTTTGTTCACCATGGTTGTGTCATCTGCCTTTAGAATACTTCTGAATCTTTGGGATGTATATATACAGTGCCTTCTGAATTGCTTCCAGAAATTCCAGCCATTGCTGCTCTGTCATCGTCCCTGCCAGTGTTCTTTTCCAATCAATTCTGGAATGACTCTGTAATTCCCTTTACTATATACTTTATTGTCGCTAAACAATTGATACTAGAACGTACCATCATCACAGTGATATTTGACTCCACGCTTCCCGCTCCCTGGATTACAAATCGATAATAAATAATAAGATTTTAAATTATAAATCATAAATAGAAAATAGAAAAATAGAAAATAAGGTAGTGCAAAAAAACGGAGAGGCAGGTCCGGATATTTGGAGGGTATGGCCCAGATTCGGGTCAGGATCCATTCAGCAGTCTTATCACAGTTGGAAAGAAGCTGTTCCCAAATCTGGCCGTACAAGTCTTCAAGCTCCTGAGCCTTCTCCCAGAGGGAAGAGGGATGAAAAGTGTGTTGGCTGGGTGGGTCGTGTCCTTGATTATCCTGGCAGCACTGCTCCGACAGCGTGCGGTGTAAAGTGAGTCCAAGGACGGATATGTGATGTGCTGCGCCGTGTTCACGATTTTCTGCAGCTTCTTCCGGTCTTGGACAGAACAACTTCCACACCAGGTTGTGATGCACCCTAGAAGAATGCTTTCTACGGTGCATCTATAAAAATTAGTGAGGGTTTTAGGGGACAGGCCAAATTTCTTTAGTTTTCTCAGGAAGTAAAGGCGTGGGTGGGCCTTCTTGGCAGTGGACTCTGCTTGGTTGGACCAAGTCAGGTCATTTGTGATATTGACCCTAAGGAACTTAAAGCTTTTGACCTGTTCCACGTGCGTACCACCAATGTAAATTGGGTCGTGCGGTCCGCTACTCCTTCTGAAGTCAACAGCCAATTCCTTCGTCTTGCTGACGTTGAAGGATAGGTTGTATACTGTAATGCTGATACATCAGAATTTGTCTTCTTCTCAAAATTCAGGGTGAATTTGATCACATTATGATCACTTGCCCCTAAGGGCATCTTGGTAAGTATATATGGTGGGAGGTGCGGTGAGTGCATTTTGCCCACTAACCTTATCAGGTGCATATTATTTTCTGATGTTAGGTTAAACGACAGAGGTTGATATTTTGTAGGGAAGTTGTAATGAAGGGCCTTTGATCTGAAATGCTAATTCTGTTTCTCTTCTCACAGATGTGGCCTGGATTTGTGATCATTACAGCATTTTCCAGCATTATTTTCGCAGGGTTTTATTTCCAGCAATTGCAATTGTTTTGGTTTTCACAAAAAGTGGCATTGTACTCTGTTCAGGTCAATAGCTGTCCTTCAATCAACATCTGTTTATCAGGTCATTATATTGCTGATTGTGGGACTTTGCTTTGTAAAAAAAATAATTCTATGCATTTCTTCATTAAATCAATCACTACCCTTACTGTAATTTCATAAGTGTGTAATTTTCTGGAAAAGGCTTGTGGTGTCTTGAGGTCCTGATGTGTGGGTCTGTTTTTCTTTAACGACAACATTTGGCAATTCTTTGATTTTGTTCATCTTGTCTCTCTTATCTCAGCCATATGACTGCACATCCACATGTTTTGTGCAATTAGAATGAGACTACATACAGATAACACAAGTCATTTGGCAGCACTATTCTTTGTTGGAATTTCTGCTCGGCTTAACCCTCCTCTCACATTTTCTCAACTGCATCTATCAGCATAACACTCTTTCCTTCTCTCTCATATGCATGTTCCAACCTTCCCTTAAATGTATCTATGTTTTTCACCACAACTAATCCCCATTCTAATAAATTCCACAATCTCACTGTTCCTTTCCAGAATTCCTGATTGGATTTCTCAGTGAACATCTTTGAACAATTACTTCTATTTCTTCTTCCCAAGTGGAAGAATTTGTGAGTTTTCTCTGCTTCCTACAATTACCCTTGTAGTTGGATGAGGAATCTCAGTCCTGAAGAAGGGCCTTGGCCCAAAACATTGACTGCTTGTCCTCCTTCATTGATGCTGCCTGACCAGTTGAACTCTTCCAGCATTTTGTGTGTGTGTGTTGCTCTACATTCCCTTCCTTTTTTAAAGATCTATATTAAAAGAAATGAGACCTGTTAATGAAATGAGATCTAGCCTCCAACCTGATGGCATGAACATCTAGCCTCCAACCTGATGGCATGAACATCGACTTCTCTAACTTCCACTCATGCCCCACCTCCCCCTCGTACCCCATCTGTTACTTATTTTTATACACACATTTTTTCTCTCACTCTCCTTTTTCTCCCTCTGTCCCTCTGAATATACCCCTTGCCCATCCTCTGGGTTCCCCCACCCCCTTGTCTTTCTTCCCGGACCTCCTGTCCCATGATCCTCTCGTATCCCTTTTGCCAACCACCTGTCCAGCTCTTGGCTCCATCCCTCCCCCTCCTGTCTTCTCCTATCATTTTGGATCTCCCCCTCCCCCTCCAACTTTCAAATCCCTTAATCACTCTTCCTTCAGTTAGTCCTGATAAAGGGTCTCGGCCTGAAACGTCGACTGCACCTCTTCCTAGAGATGCTGCCTGGCCTGCTGCGTTCACCAGCAACTTTTATGTGTGAGACCTGTTAATGTTTCTTTCCTGGTTTTATTGTAGTAAATCATTGCACTTTCTCTGGTGCTTGTATTCTCATTCTATGGCAATCAGAATTCTGTACAATACCCCCAGTTATGGTCTGATAAAGATTTGATTTGACTTCCTCCTTGTTCATTTGTGCTCTGATCTTAAACCTTCCTGTAGAAGGTATAAATTTGAGAGTGTAAAGTTTAAAGCTGGTTTTGCAATTCTCTTTGGAAGTATACTAAAATATATCTGCAAATAGTTTGTTGAATGAACTCCCATACCCGAGTCTCCTCCACTTTGAAGGAGATGTGCTGTAGTCATAGTCATACTTTATTGATCGCGGGGGAAATTGGTTTTCGTTACAGTTGCACCATAAATAATTAAATAGTAATAAAACCATAAATAATTAAATAGTAGTATGTAAATTATGCCAGGAAATAAGTCCAGGACCAGCCTATTGGCACAGGGTGTCTGACCCTCCAAGGGAGGAGTTGTAAAGTTTGATGGCCACAGGCAGGAATGACTTCCTATGATGCTCTGTGTTGCATCTCGGTGGAATGAGTCTCTGGCTGAATCTGTGCCCAACCAGTACATTATGTAGTGGATGGGAGACATTGTCCAAGATGGCATGCAACTTGGACAGCATCCAGTTTTCAGACACCACCGTCAGAGAGTCCAGTTCCATCCCCACAACATCACTGGCCTTACGAATGCGTTTGTTGATTCTGTTGGAGTCTGCTACCCTCAGCCTGCTGCCCCAACACACAACAGCAAACATGAGCGCACTGGCCACCACAGACTCGTAGAACATCCTCAGCATCGTCTGACAGATGTTAAAAGACCTCAGTCTCCTCAGGAAATAGAGACAGCTTGACCCTTCTTGTAGACAGCCTTAGTGTTCTTTGACCAGTCCAGTTTATTGTCAATTCGTATCCCCAAGTATTTGTAATCCTCCACCATGTCCACACTGACCCCCTGGATGGAAACAGGGGTCACCGGTACCTTAGCTCTCCTCAGGTCTTCCACCAGCTCCTTAGTCTTTTTCACATTAAGCTGCAGATAATTCTGCTCACACCATGTGGCAAAGTTTCCTACCGTAGCCCTGTACTCAGCCTCATCTCCCTTGCTGATGCATCCAACTATGACAGAGTCATCAGAAAACTTCTGAAGATGACAAGACTCTGTTCAGTAGTTGAAGTCCGAGGTGTAAATGGTGAAGAGAAAGGGAGACAAGACAGTCCCCTGTGGAGCCCCAGTGCTGCTGATCACTCTGTCGGACACACACTGTTGCAAGCACACGTACTGTGGTCTGCCAGTCAGGTAATCAAGAATCCATGACACCAGGAAAGCATCCACCTGCATCGCTGTCAGCTTCTCCCCCAGCAGAGCAGGGCAGATGGTGTTGAATGCACTGGAGAAGTCAAAAAACATGACCCTCACAGTGCTCACTGGCTTGTCCAGGTGGGCGTAGACACGGTTCAGCAGGTAGACAATGGCATCCTCAACTCCTAGTCGGGGCTGGTAGGCGAACTGGAGGGGATCTAAGTGCGGCCTGACCATAGGCCGGAGCAGCTCCAGAACAAGTCTCTCCAGGGTCTTCATGATGTGGGAGGTCAATGCCACCGGTCTGTAGTCATTGAGGCCGCTGGGGCGTGGCATCTTCGGCACAGGGATGAGGCAGGACGTCTTCCACAATACAGGAACCCTCCAGAGCCTCAGGTTCAGGTTGAAGACATGGCAAAGTACTCTACATAGCTGAGGGGCACAGGCTTTGAGCATTCTGGTACTGACACCATCCGGTCCTACAGCCTTGCTTGGGTTGAGACGTTTCAGCTGTCTTCTCACCTGTTCAGCTGTGAAACCCACCGTGGTGGTTTCTTGTGGGGAGGGGGTACAGTCATGAGAGCAGGGTGGGGGACTGTGAAGAGGGGTAGAAGGGGAGAGTGGAATATGTGTTGGTTGGGGGCCGACAACAGATGACTCATGTGGGGGATGGGCAGGGGCCACAATGTCAAATCTGTTAAAGAACAGGTTAAGTTTGTTGCCCCTGTCCACACTGCCTTCAGCTCCTCTGTTGCTAGTTTGCCGGAACCCAGTGATGGTCCTCATCCCCCTCCAGACCTCCCTCATGTTGTTCTGCTGGAGTTTCCACTCAAGCTTCCTCCTGTACCTGTCTTTAGCCTCCCTGATCCTGGCTTTCAGGTCCCTCTGTATTGCCCTCAGCTCCCCCCTATTTCCACCTCTAAATGTCCTGTTTTTAGCGTTCAGGATGTCCTTAATGTCCTTTGTCACCCATGGCTTGTTATTTGAATAACAAAGGACAGTTCTTGTCGGAACATGCAGTCCACACAGAAGTTGATGTAATCAGTGATGCACTCTGTGAGCCCATCAATATCCTCTCCATGTGGCTCACAGTGTGCCTGCCAGTCTGTCACCTCAAAACAACCCTGGAGTGCCTCATAAGCCTCCTCCGACCATTTCCTCACTGTCCTTGAGGTTGCAGGTAGATAGATTGGGAGGATGACAAACCTGTCACCTTTCTGGCACAGTTACTGTATATAACACATCCATCATTTATCTTGGTTACAAAGCCTGAAACGTCCCTTCTCACTGAACAATACAAGCATCTTCGTCACATAGACTACAGTATTTCAGGATGGCAGTTCTTTACTTCCTCAAGATGACTTGGAGAAGGACAGTACATATGTTGGGCTTGACATTATTTTATGAATATATAATACATACAAATATGTAGTAAGTTTTGGTTGGGCAATTCTCTGGAAATGAATGGGTCATGTAAGGGAACTGCAAGAGAAAAAAATCCAATATTTGCAGATCCTCATTTATTATAAAGAATATTAGTCTAAAGAATGATATTGGTTTTGGATTATATAAACTATTGCTGATTGTGTACCTGTCGATATTTAGATGTTCCAGCCTCCATAAACATGAACTGTAATTAGCTTTTTTAGTTATAGTAGCTATACTCTTGGGAATTGATATTTATTGATTCTTTTGGAAGCTTGTTTGGATTTGTTCATAATTAAATGCTTGTTCAATACTTGCTGGCAGTGAGCCATCTGGTAGTTCCAACTATTAACCTTGTCTAGTTTGAGCTAACTTTATTGACTGAGGTAGTACACCTCCATGATTTCCTTTTCAAGGATTCAATATGGCTGCATATTTGGAGACAGAAACGGGGTTAATGTCTTATGCCAATAATCAATTGTCTAGACAAATGGAAGATCATTGCCACGAAGCAATAACACTATGCCTCTCTCCTATCTGATCTGCTGGGTAGTTCCACCATTTTTTGTTTTTTTTTAATGTCAGATTTCCAGCTTCTGCATTACTTTGCTTTTGGTTTCATTTTTAAAACATTGCATTCGCTTATATTGAATGCTAATCCTTCACTTGCCTGTCATTGTTATTTAGCTGGTAGAAATTAATCTACTGATTAGACCGTGTATACAAGTTAGATGTTTTTATCCGGTAAATGCAAGATGTTATGCTGGCAGATTTTAAATATTAGTAAACTCTGTGTGGAGGATAGTAATTGTAGTTGATGTTTTGTAAATAATTGCAAAAAAGGATTTGCAATCCTAGTGACCATAAATGGGCTAGAAATCTGGCATTGTCAAAGTTTTAGTTTACAATAATCAAGTAAATAAGTATTAATAAATATATAATTTAGTGTTTCAGGTCATCAGTGTCCTAGGAATTGTTTCATTGTACAATCTTTACAACTCTAGTTCTCCAATACTAGTAGGGGGCAAATTCATTCTCCAAGTGAAACAAAGATGAATAGACCAGGAAAATTCTCGATTTAATCGCCCTTTTTTTTGCCGTGCTAACTGAATATGGTAATTGGAATGTCCTAAAGTAAATTTTGTCACCCACCCTTGACCACAGAAAAATAATGAATCAATCATGATTTCCACCCTTTCCTACAGAAACTACATGTATATGTACCTTGTGAAGATAAGATCGTGCTTCACTGAAATTTCTTCACAATCAAAGGATTTTATTGTAAATCATAGATCAAAATATCACCTTACATAAACGTGCATAACAGAGCCAATGTTCAGTCCATCTTAGACATCCTGTTAATATGCATGGGTAAATAACAAGGATGTGGATGTAGCATGGGTACCTCACTGTGTATGGTTTGACACACTCTAATTGTGACTTTGCAGACCATCAGCACATAATCAACTGTACTGAAGTTCTGCCAGGATGCAAAAGAAGACATTTACTTTGAAACTAAAAGACCATTGGTGTTTCGCGGTTTCAAAAGAACAAACAACCCATGAGGCCCAAGGCCACAGATAGGTTTTAAGGTCTGCTTACTATTCAGTAAGATTTTTATTGGTTTCCATTTGACCTCAATAATTCCTACAGAATTCTAATTTTCACAACATGTTGATCTTCCATTTTTACTTCTGGTGAGAAAGGCTATTTTACTCAGGTTCTCAGAAGTCAACTGTTTCATCATTCTGGTAAATCTATATTCCACCAAGTCAAGTATTTTCTTCATTAGGCACAAATGGCCAAACTGCTTGTTCTACATTATTCTCTGCCCAACTGGAACAATCCGCAGCAGTAATGGCAACATAGTTTTGCTTTCCAAATGCTTGCTTTACTCAACATTTTTTTTGCTTCAGTGCTTCCAGATCTCTAGATATTTCAGATTCTTAATATGTGTTAACAGTTGTTTTTCAGTTTTCTCTACCAATGACCTCCAGTATTGCCACATATTGCTATCTTGTTTACTCAACTTGTATGTATTGTTTCATGGACAATAGTTTTACCACTTAGGCTTGGATTGTCAGCAAATATAATACATCACACTGTTTTTATCTAAGTTATTGAACCGGATTGTAAACAGGTGATAAATTCCAAGCTAGCAGGCTTGCTTGGTGTGTTCCCTAGTCATGCTCTCTTCAAGCAGCTTTGTGTAGTTATGGTTAGAGATTGTAGTGGGAGCGTTGATATTTATAAAATGCTTGTGAACTCCCACATAGCATAAGTTTTGACTGAAAAATGAGAATTCATCTACAATTAGTTTGATGTGGTTAACAGTTGCTTATGCATAAGTAGGTGTGAAGCTATGGACTGTGAGTCAACATTTTTAAAGTCTGCATTTACTTTTTATGATGCAAAGTAGCTGTCCAGGGCTGATTCAGAAAAATACTACTTCTGCTATTCTTTCACTTCCTGCCTTTCCTCAATGTCCATTTCGCTCCTCCTGAACATTTTGATCCTAAGTATGTTAACGAACTCAACTTTGGCTTTGACCGCTCAAAAGATCTAAAGGTTCTCCTACATCACATGACAGTGAGTGGAGTTTGCCTGATCAGTTGCAGGATTCTCCACAGGTTCATTGGCCACATGAGATTTTAGCCACCTTTCACAAGTGTACCCTTCCATGATGTTATGTCTACAAACAAGATCAGATCTGAGATGGCTGTTCACCTTCTCTAAATCACAGGCCATTTGTAGTAACTATCAAATCAAAAAGACTTCTCGTGCTAATGAACTGAAGGAAAATCATAAAATGTTGGAAATAATAAGCAGAGTTAATTTTTTGATACAATTTTTTGCACTCCCTTAGGATTCAAGATGATATGCTTCCACTTCAGTTTTGTGGGTTTCAAGGTGATTGACAGGGCCAATGAGAGAACTGCACGCTCTTCCACAGATCGCAGGAGGTGCTACTCTTTACAGTGGGCACCAGTGTGCTCGAATGGACATGAGTTTCTTGATACCATTTCAAATGATCCTTCATTCTGAGTGGGCTGGTAATTCTCCTAAGTCAGTGGGAATGTCAGATTGTTGTCACAGAGGCTTTGAGCCCATTGTTAAATATTTTCTCCATCAGCTTGGTAATTTCTTTCCATGACACAACGCAATATAGTCTGTTTTGGAAGTCTGGTGGTGGGCATTTGAAGATATGGCCTCCCATTGAAATTAATAGAGTTCATCCCGAGCTTCAATGCTGCGGATATTAGCCTGACATTTGTTTGTGTATCATTCTAGTCGAGCATTTTACGGAGGTGTGATGGTATGACCAGAGAGATTGACCTTGTATCTCTCGCCTGATATGCTGCCTGTCTGAGTATATTTAGCCATTTTTGTTATTGTAAACCATTCTTAGTTGTCTAGTCTGAAAACAATGAACTAAGCACAGGCTAAATTTCAAACCCTGTCCCATCATGATCTGTTTAATTATATTACTCAGTGGATGAAATTTAAATCCACCTTTCATATGTATTTGTGATACAGAGCACCCATTCTTTGCATTCAGTGTCATTAAGAAGCATTGGCAGGAATATTTCTAATTATATATTTATGTAATGTGTATCTTTATTACTAAGACACTTCTGAAATTTGCAGTGCATGTGAAATATCAGGCAGAATGACTTCTGATGATTTCCCCAAGCTTGTCTGCAGGAATCATGGTGTTTTACCTATTTCACAGTCATCTCATGAGACACGGTGTTACAGACCCTACTTGATATTTGCAGTGCTGAATGAAATATGCACATTTCAGCACCAGGAAAAGAAAATTTGCTTGTGCACATATTTTCACAATCCATTGGTCATGGTTGACTGCTGGATCCACTTGCCAAAGAGCTAGACATTTCCGTCTGGGAAGCTGTCAATACATCTGCAGTCAGGAGCCTCTGAAAGTGAAAGATTGCATTCTTGCATGTGCATAGACCAGCTGCATTGTCAAGAGCCTCTAGGAATGCAAGCTAAAACTCCCAACTATATTCACAGTCAATCTGATTTAATGAATTGAAATCAAGGACTCGGACTGCAGTATTTTCCAAATTAAATATTTTTTAAACTTGAAGATTAATATTGCGTCGCTGAGAATTTATTCCAGGTAGAAAGTGTAAGTTTTCACTTGCATAGTATTTGTGTGACCTTCCAACGTCCCACAGCTCTTTTAGTGGAAATTAATCACCTTTGCTATGTTATATGGAAAAAGCAGCAGGCAACGTGTGCATTACAGTGCCTGTGAAATAGCTCTGTGATGATGATCAAGTAATCTGTTTTTAATGATTGCTGATAGATGAATTTTGGTTAGAAAGAAAACTGACTGCTTTTCAAATTATACAGAGCTTTATTTTTTTTGGCAGTGTTACCTTTCCATTTTGGCCATCTAGGATTCCACAGACAAACATGCTATGGTCCTAGAAAGAATTTACATTTAAGTACTATTGTATACCAAGCCCTTCACAACAAAAATAATGACCCTTTACCTCGCCCCACTGTAATCTTTCTAAACTGCTTGAGAACAATAAAAGCCAACAAAAATTCTATGATGTTTTATTAGCATTGGTTGGTGTTGTTCCACGCTGTTACTTGCCAGCTGCTTTATGATCTTTGTTGTCATGAACAATTAGATAAAGCTATACACAGCATGTTTCAATTTATCATGTAAGCATCTCCAATAGTGGAGCATTCCATCATTTCTCTTTAGGTTGTTTTCATGGAGCCATTGCTACATTTGTAAGTTGTTTGCCATAGACTAATGGAATAAGGGTTAATAAAATGTAAAACAGAATGGCATACTAAATAACTAAAGGAGAAAACTGCAAAAAATATGAAAACTTCACAATACAATTCACTTCTAACCTGCATAATCCACCTTTTGCAACATTTTCAACAATAGCAAAGCAGCTAAGTTGCATTTCCTTTTGAATGAAAATTTCCGTCCAATTTTCTACTGCACCAGTGGAGTTTGCTTGCTCCCTTAATTCAGCCGGAGGCACGTCAAGGGAAGCTGGGGAAGGTAATTCAGGAGGGAGAGGCTGGCGTCACAGACCAAGCTGGGTGATTCCATTCAATACTTGGAAAAAACAGTTCACGTTCCTCATCAGCCTCCCAACCTCCCGTACCATCCTCCCCTTGGTACAGTACAGCGCTCACCAATTATAACTGGCCTCCCCTATCTCGTGTCAAAAACTGAGAATAAGCATGGTCCTACTGTGCACTGCCATCCTGGGCTGAGAGACCGCTAATGGGATTGCGAACGGGGCTGCTCAGTCACTGCCTACTACCGTGAGTGCTAGCATCACGCATTGCGTGAAGTTCAAAAAATGATATTTACTTTTTTCAGTCACGATCTCTAGCGGGACCCCTAGCGACCTTTCATGGAACCCTAGGATTCTGCGGAACCCCAGTTGAGAAAACCTGTCATAGAACGTTTGAAGTTCTTTTTGTTCTTCTTGGGTGAGATTTCCATTTCGGCTAATCTGAGATTTATGTAGATAGGTTGGGGTGCTCTGTAATTTGCAGTTCAATCCCTGTGCCATTTTGTAAGGAGTCTCTGTAATCCTCCCTGTGGAATGTGTGTTTTCCACGGGTCCTCTGCTTTCCTCACAAAATCCAAATCCGTACTGAGTAGGTAAATTGGTCACTGTTAATGGGCCCGTGATTAGGGGTTAATTGGGTTTGTCAGGGGTTGCTGGGGCGATGTGGCTCGAAGGGTTGGACAGACCTACTCCGTGCTGTATTGCTAAATAAATATTCAGATTCACTTTCCAATTTTGTGTCCTGCAGGCACAGAAAGAGTTAAATCCACCACTTTAGCTAGATTTCAGACCTGAGTTACAGAAGTGATTCTGGTAGACTCCATCATCACCCTGCACCTCTGTTGCTCTACAAAATGCATTTCATTGAAGACAATGCTTCCTTTGCTGAGTTTGTTCAAATGAGCAACTCCATTAAGTCATAATGATTGTGAAGAACAAACGGAATTCTGTTCAACGTCCAAGCTAAATTTATTGTTAAAGTGCATATATGTCACCATATATAATCCTGAGATTTGTTTTCGTGTGGGCATACACTGTAAGTCCAAGAAACATAACAGAATTAATGAAAGGCACCACCCAACAGAATAGGGAAACAACTAGTGTGCAAAAGACAACAAACTGTGCAAACACAAGACAAAAAAAAGAAATAATAATAATAAATAAGCAATAAATTTTGAGAACATAAGTTGAAGAGTACTTGAAAGTGAGTCTATGGGCTGTGGGAGGTTGGGTGAAGGTACCTACACTGGTTCAAGAACGTGATGGGTGACAATAACTATTCCTGAAGCTGGTGGTGTGAAGCTCGTGTTCCACCGTTCTGATGGCAGCAGTGAGAAGAGAGCATGGCCCAGGTGGTGGGTGTCCTTGGTGACGGATGCTCCTTTTCTACGCAGCATTCTGTGTAGATGTGCTCAGTAGTGGGGAGAGCCTTACCCATGATGGACTGGGCCTTATCCACTGCTTTTTGTCGGATTTTCCATGCAAGGGCTTTGGTATTTCCATACCAAGCTGTGAGGCAGCCAGTAAACATACTCTGTAGCACACATCTATGGAAGCTTGTCAAAGGTTTAGATGTCAAACTTCTAAGGAATTAGAGGTGCTGCTGTGTTAATAACTGTACTTACTGCACATGCTGGACCCAGGACAGATCCTCTGAAATGATAACACTGAGGAATTCAAAGCTGCTGACCCTCTCTACCTCTGAACCCCTGATGAGGACTGGCTCATGGACCTCTGGTTTTCTTCTCCTGAAGTCAATAATCAGCTCCTTGATATTGCTGGCATTGAGTAAGAGGTTGTTGTTGTGGCACCACTCAGCCAGACTTTCAATCTCCCTCCTACGTGCTGTATTTGTCTGATTACATGTTTCAGAACTCCTGCAATGAGGAAATAACTTCCAATACTGCATTCCGTTTTCTGCGAGATGCTCACACATAATCTATAATTACAAAAATGTGGATGATTAAAAACAGGCTCCTTGTGATTTATGTAATGTATGACCACTGACATTGGCACTGGTAAGGGTGAATGTGCACACCCTCCACTGAAACCATTTGGCTGAAACAAGTGTTAACCAGCTTTCAATGGCCCATGAATGACTGAAGGAAATCTGCAATAATTAGAATGATTTAGTGCTGGTTTAAAAAGGCAGTCTGAAGAGGTGTTAAAAAAACAGAATTAAACTGATTATGACAACAGGCAAAAGAGCTGAAGTGACGTCATGAAATATTTTTTCATGAAGCAAGCCGTTGACTTCTGAAATACATTGCCTGAAAGGTAAATGGAGTCCGGGATGTTGTGGGTGATGTTTGTAGGGGTGGAAATTGAAAAACTAATAAGATTCAAAGGTAATTTTGTAAATTACAGGGCTGTAAGGGAAAAAAATGAATACTTTTATTGTTTTGAAAGCTTGTTCCATCCAAGCCTATTACAATTCATGGCACAAAGACTCACTATCAAAGACTGGGAATCTACTCTTTTATGTATTACTTATGTCACCATTCTTGCCCTTACCTCCTTACGCAAAGGCAATTTTTCCTATCTTGGCTGAATTTGAACTCAACGGCTGGGACTACTCTGGTGCTACACAATATCACAATCCAGTAAGCCAGCAGGGTAGTTCTTGAACACCTCTGAATCAGAAGCTATGATCAAAACTGGGATAGTTCTAAGCATTGTGGAACCAGGCCAACGTAAATTGGAAGAAAGCTCTACAACCAAATATAGCATTCCAAAAAATCTCCGCTGATTTATTACTACCCTTCTGCTTCTCGTGAGCTCATTCTCCCATGCAGTAAGTTTTCCTTGGTTAAATTGTGGTTGGCGTGGAAATTTAAGGTAGAAACAAAACACGATGGGTGTTTCTCTTTGTATTCTGCTCATGCCTTCTTTGCTTCTTACTGATTCATGAAACCAATTGGCATATAA
Organism: Mobula hypostoma; assembly: GCF_963921235.1. Lineage (NCBI taxonomy): Eukaryota > Metazoa > Chordata > Chondrichthyes > Myliobatiformes > Myliobatidae > Mobula > Mobula hypostoma. The sequence goes on along the minus strand of NC_086103.1, from coordinate 61,056,572 downwards.
ATGAGATTGCCCTTTATTGTAAGCAAAAAGGAAAGGATAAAGCTGATTGAGTGAATAACGTCTCTGTCAATAATTTTATATGAAACATGCAGCTATTTTGGACATGTTAGTGTTCTATTGGAATGAAAGCAGAGCAGGTTATCATTTTGTTTTTTGGCGTAAAATTTACTGTGAGGTCCTTGCTCTTTGACTTCTTTGGAAGTCACACAGTGCGCTCATATAATTCTGTAGGAAGTCACTGGTCAGTACATAAGCATACAGGTATAATTTCGTTAAAACAGAAACACCCTCGCCTCTCGTCTACTTCTTTGCACCTTGGAGTTTTGCAAACTGAATGTTGTCTGATAAAGAAGGATTTTTTTAAACTGCATATTTAATTTAACATGTTTCCATAGAAAATGACATAGTGTTCACACTTACTGTGCAAGGGTTAGTTGTATTGTGCAAGATGTCCTACCCTAACATTATTATGGGAGAGTTCTTGGTGATTTACTACAGAGAGGTTCATTGGTAGAGAAATAGTGAATAGTGATGTTATAAATTGCATGCCCTGGAAAATGACATCAATGTGTGCCACACTGACAACACCATGTGTTCATGAAAAAAAACTGCTTTATTAAATTGTGGAAAACCTGTTGGAAAATTTACAAATCTACATCTCGGGGTGCTTTTATTGCAACTGAAGGGTCAGTATGCTCTTAATTCTGTATCTTTGTCAAGTATCAAGTTACTTGCAGACACGTCGCTGAGTAAAACATGTAAAATGCTGGAGGAACACAGCAAGTCAGGCAGCATCTATGGACGGGAATAGACAGTTGATATATTGGGCTAAGTCCCTTCATCAGGACTGTGAAGGAAGGGGACAGAAGCCAGCATTAGAAGGGTAGTGGGTTCAAGTTAGCAGGTGATAGGCCTTCTGCAGATGCTGCCTGTCTTGCTGAGTTCCTCCAGCATTTTCTATGTGCACTCAGAATTTCCAGCATCAGCAGAATCTCTTGTATCTATCGTTATGGACTAGCCTTGCATTATTGCAGCAGTACATTTGCAACATGAAGTAGTCTCTATACAGTTACTGTAGCTGGCTCCATCTCAGACACTGCTTTTCCTTGTGGAACTACGGTCATTGTTCACAGCACCGTAAGATGCCCATTAACAGCTGCCAACATTTTTGTGCGTTAAACTTCCGTGCTCCAAACTGGCACTATCTGGGTATCATATCTCGTTTGACTCTAGGGTCACATATGCAAGCTGACTAGCATGATGAATGGCTTTCATCATTTGGAGAGTTTTCTGAAACCTTAACCATTTCATGTCTTCTGGACGACAATAATTTAAAAGAAAGGAGTTGCATTTCGTACATTGCATTTATTTATCAACACATTCCAAAGTATCATATAAAAAGTGGGAGATGGTCAAATCACAATGTTATGGAAAATGCAAATACTTGACTGCCGTGATTGGGATTATCTGAACCATCCCCATTTGCAGGGGCACTGATTGCAGCTCTTTTATCCTTTTGGGTGTTTTTGGGCCTTGCCGTTTGCCTGCCCACTTAATCCCAGACCTCACAATCAACAACGGAGTGAACCGTGAATTAGGTCTATCACATCCCTAGCTAAAACACAAGCTGCTGGAAGAACTCGGTGATTTGAGAGGCATCAGCCCTGATGCAGGATCTCAACCGCAACGTTGGCTATCACTTGACTTCCATAGATGCTGTCTGATCTGATAAGTTCCTACAGCAGTTTGTGATTGTTTTTGCTCCAAATTCCAGCATCTATAGTCTCTTTTATCTCATCCATGACTGGAACAGTGAACTGCCGTGTACTAGAAGGGTGCGCTGGGGGAAGACTCTTCATGAATGCGGTTTTCCACAGGCATACTTCAAATGTTTTAGGAAGTATTAAACATGTCTATGTCATTTCAGTTATTTCCCTCCATATTAATAAATGTTGGAGATTTGTGCAAGTTAATAAAAATTAATAAATTTTATAGATCTAGAATCAGCAACTGTTTTCTGAAGCTCAACCCAAGGTTTGGCTAGAGCCTAAATGAATTACTTACCTAGTTCAGCTGTCCTGGTTCAGGATGCATCTTGAGCAGTACACTGGAAGAACTGATCTCTTAGTCACAAATTACCACTGAACCTAGGAGGAGATTGATCTATAGTTCACTTCAGTGGAAGAATGGAATACAGGAACATTCAAAATAATAGTTGAGCACCCAATAGAGGCCCTGCTAATCTATATTTAGATTATGCCTTGTGCTCCTATTGGTAAAAAAGACCATTTGCATTTGATGAACAAATAAATGGCTGTTATCTTCAGAATGTTAAAGGAGTTATCTTAATCCAAATCTTGTGTATCTATCTTTGTTCTTCATTGCGGGTTAGAAGCATTTTGGTTGACCTTGGTGAAAATGCATCTTCTAGTTTTGGTGAACTGCTTTTCTGCTGTTGTTGGCTTGTTACAATATCTCATGATAGAATAGAGAATTCCCTGATGATAACTAAGAAAACATCATAGAAAACCATATTAGTACTTGGGAGAATCAGAAAACTTAATGTTGGGATGAAATTTCAACTTTGAATTGATAGTAAGAAACTTTGGAGGATTTGAAGATTCACGTTGTATTGAGAGAGTAAGTAATGCTCTCATGAAAATTTTCAGTGCAAGTTATTTCTTGGAACAAGTTGCTTTTTAAGAAACATTGCTTTGCAACTAAATGCAGGTGTAGCTGGATATATTAAGTATCTATGTAGAAGATGCCAGACTTGTGTAGACTGACACTAGGCCACATCCTGTAGGTTATTTAAAATGATGGTAGAGACCTACTGAAAGATATCACTATTAATACTTTTGTATTCAATGCTCACAGTTAAAGCAGTGCCATTGGACCAAGGTTGGAATGTAATCATGTAAATGTAAAACGAAGTGATTATTATCATGCTGAGCATCAAAAATGTACAGAATTATTGACATTGCTTACATTTGACATTGGTGGTAAGAACTGGAAGGCGGATTATTATCTAAATGGAGTCAAATTAGGAAAAGGGGAAGCACAATGAGATCTAGGTGTTCTTGTACATCGGTCAGTGAAAGCAAGCATGCAAGTACAGCAGGCAGTGAAGAAAGCTAATGGCATGCTGGCCTTCATAACAAGGGGAATTGAGTATAAGAGCAAAGAGGTCCTTCTGCAGTTGTACAGGGCCCTGGTGAGACCACACCTGGAGTACTGTGTGCAGTTTTGGTCTCCAAATTTGAGGAAGGACATTCTTGCTATTGAGGGAGTGCAGCGTAGGTTCACAAGGTTAATTCCTGGGATGACGGGACTGTCATATGTCGAAAGATTGGAGCGACTGGGCTTGTATACTCTGGAATTTAGAAGGCTGAGAGGGGATCTGATTGAAACATATAAGATTATTAAGGGATTGGACACGCTGGAGGCAGGAAGCATGTTCCCGCTGATGGATGAGTCCAGAACCAGAGGTAACAGTTTAAGAATAAGGGGTAGGCCATTTAGAACGGAATTAAGGAAAAACTTTTTCACCCAGAGAGTGGTAGATATATGGAATGCTCTGCCCCAGAAGGCTGTGGAGGCCAAGTCTCTGGATGCTTTCAACAAAGAGTTGGATAGAGCTCTTAAAGATAGTGGAATCAAAGGTTATGGGGATAAGGCAGGAAATGGATACTGATTGTGGATGATCAGCCATGATCACAGTAAATGGCCCGAAGGGCTGAATGGCCTACTCCTGCACCTATTGTCTATTGTCTATTGCATTTGGACCCAAATCCATACTGAATTCTCCACCTTTTTCAATGTACCCATCAAGAGATAAGCCAGAACTTGCTGAAATACATATGTGTGAATCAAATCATTGAAAGTCCAGAAGTTGCAGACTGAATATGTTTTTCCCTGTGGACTGATGTGCTGGATTGCTGGCAGCTGGCAAACTCACATCCCATTTTGCACGGCAGCACGGCTGCACAGTGGCTACTCATAAGAAGGTCTGTCCCCGCTAAGTTCAGGTTTATTTTCATATATAACCAAGATATAAATTTTTTTTTTGGCAGCAGCTGCACAGTACATTACAAACGTGACAAACATAAGTTACATAAACTTAAATTAGCATACGTTATACATAGCCTGCATGACAGAATAAACAAAAATAAACACAACATTCAACCCTTCATCCCTTAACACTGTGTAGCTTTGTCCAGGTGTGGGAAACCAATATTATTCTGGAAAACTCACCTGGTGGATTCCACCCCTATGTCTTATGTCTTGTGGTCTGTCTATGTCTAGGTACCTGGAATGCATCTGCACAAAAATAATGACTTGCTCAGTCTGCTGATGGGTGTACACCTTGTTATGTAGTGAGCAGTTTTGGGCCGCATATCTAAGAAAAAGATGTGCTGGCATTGGAGAGGGACCTGAGGAAGTTTTATGAGAATGATTTCAGGGATGAAAGCATATGATGCCTTTGGGCCTGTACTCACTGGAGTTTAGAAGAATGAGGAGGAAATCTCAACCTACCTACTGGATAGGGTGGACATGGAGAGGGTGTTCCCATTGGTGGGAAAGTTTAGGGCCAGACGGCACAGCTTCAGAATAGAAGGACACCCTTTTAAACTAGGAAGAGGAAGTATTTCTTTTGCAAGAGGGTGGAGAATCTGTGGAATTCATTGCCACAGATGTCTCTGAAGCCCAAGCCATTGAGTATATTTAAATAGGAGGCTGATTGGCTTTTGATTAGTAAGGGTGTCAACAGTTACAGGGAGAAGACGGGAGAATGGGGTTGAGATGGAAAATATGTCAACCATGATTGAAGGTGGAGAACACTTGATGGAACAAATGGTATACTTCTACTCCTTTATCTTATAATCTGATAGCTCCTAGTCCTTTTTTAGCTTGGCTTCCTCACAAGTACAATCAAACTTTTTTTTTCTTGAGGAGTCTCCTTTGCCTTCAAGTCACTGGAAAATAAGCCTACTTAAAGATGGAAAGAAATCAAGGATAGTGCACTACTGCAGAGTTGATGCCTCTTGGCACCCGTATTAGAATTCGGCCCAGATTTACAGAAAAATCAGTGGTTCCGGAGCAGCTGTACTTTTGATAAAGTATCATGAGAACTGGACTACACACAGATTATTGCTAATGACAAGTATGAATTACAGATTATTTCTGGCAGTGGGAACAAAACTGCTGTCAGATGAACTTGGCTGAAAACACCAAGTTGTACACTGAATAATGTCTCCTATCAGTAGTTACATGTGCAACTTGACCACATGCATATTATGTTTAGGCGTGGGTCGTGGGGTACACACTGTTATAATTACCTGTTTACAAATGTAGAATTATTCCTCTGAGATGCATTGGCTTATGATGTGACATGAAATGAATTTTATATTTGTATATGGAGGTGGTAGAAGAAAGAAAGGTCACATGCAAATATATTCTATCATCCCCAAAACAATAAAAATTGTCAATTAGTATATTTTAAATGGTTTATCTTCTATCAAAATCAATTAAAATTTAATCAAAATTAATAAACTCAAATTTATTGTAATTCAACCATACACATGTATACAGCTAAACGAAACATTGTTCCTCTGGGGCCAAGGGGCAAAACACAATACATCAAGATAGAGAATATTAACTGGCAGAGAGAGGTAGAGAGAAGCAAGGTCTGGGGTGCATATTTTATGTTGAGTATTCAGAAAGATCACCATTCAAGTCTTCTAAAGTTTCAAAGAATATAAAGCATCCGCTCAGTCGATTCTTATAGGATAACTCTCTCATCCTGGAAATGGAAAAACTGAAGATTAAAACAACAAATATTTTGAATTTTATGATTAAAACAGCAAATAATCTTTTACGTAGAATTGTATGCAAACCAGATTTGGTTCTGATTGGTTTGAACTGCAAAGTGTGCAAATATGCCCTTTACATATTCTTTAGTTTCCAAGAGTCTGTATGTATAATGATTAAATGAGCTTCTAGTAAGCCAAATATTTAATAGTTTTCCAGATGCACGGTGCATTAAACAGCTTTCATGAATTTATCCTTTACCATTAGTTATATGTCCTTGGATTATTACCGTTAGGATTCTACAGAATATAAATCCATGGATGCTTCAGGGTTAGGGTTTTAGGGTGTTTTAGAGTGAGGAACTGTAGTAAATTTTATAAATAGTGCCTCCCCTTTCACAGCAGATGCATGTGATATATTTTTCAAAGCAAAAGGCTTGACTTTCACCTCAGTAATCATGTGCTATAATGCTTAATATACAGCTTGCTTCTTACAGGATATTGGCTCAAAGTAAAATGGTTCCCTGTTTAATATTCTGGGATGAACAAGTCCAAGGGTTCCTTTGTCCCTTTTTTGACATCAGATAATTTTCATTATTTAACTGATCCACTTTAGACTGTGGCATTTTACATGAATCATTTGTATCTGTGTAACCTCTAAGCCTAAGACATCCATTAATTTCATTTTGTTTATAGTAGTGTGCTGTGTCTCCCAATGTGAAATGCAAAGTCATTGTACTTAATTTGCTTACACCCCATGGGCTGTATATCATTTTACCAGTTCCTGTACAATTGTTTACTTGACAGATTTTCATGGCCGTAAATTGTAGCCATTGGCTTTAATTTCTGTAACAAAATGTGCTGTGAGCACTTAGGTTTGGCATAATTCCTCTTAGACTTTGCATTGTGAATGTTATTGATGAAAATTTTATTATTTGTTAATTTATTTGTAGGAATGTTTTGTATGTGAGTTATATACATTATGTTGTGCCCCTTAGTTCAGAGGAATGTTGTTTCATTTGCCACCCATACAGTCGGCCCTCCTTATCCGCGAGGGATTGGTTCCGGGACCCCTCGCGGATACCAAAAAATGCGGATGCTCAAGTCCCTATTCAACCTGTGTAAATGTGGTGGATCTTAGGACCCAGTAGAACCCCGGACCTTATTTAACCTGTCTCAGTACGGTGGACATTAGGACCCAGCGGCGGAGCTCTGAATCCGCAGTGTTTCTGTTCACAAAAATAATCACAATTACGATTTAAATAAAGTGGAAATAATAAAGTGATCGGAAAGAGGTGAAACGCCATTGGTCATTGGAAAAGCATTAGGCTACAGTCGGTCAACGATTGGATCAACTTTAAAGGATAAATTGAGAAAGGCCCTGCCCCGATGAAAGCTACAATTATTACTAAGCAACGCAGTGGTTACATTATTGGGTTTTGGGGTTTTGGGTTTTTGATCCTTCACGTCAACCCGGCACAGATGGAGAGCGCACTCGGGAGTGGCCTGTCACTGGATCGAACTCGGGAATTTCAGTTCCCGAGCCCGGCACTGAAACATATGTTTCTTAAGTGTTTTATATGCATAGAAAGGTAAAATATATACTATATACTAAGACAAGCGTTTGACTAACTGATGCTAAATAATATCAGATGTACCTGTTCCGATTTACTTAGTAAGAGAACTCCCGTTTTTTTTCGATCCCAATCCACGATAACCTACGCACATCCTCCCGTATACTTTAAGTCATCTCTAGATTACTTATAATTCCTAATACAATGTAAATGCTGTGTAAAATAGTTGTTATACTGCATTGTTTAGGGAATGATGACAAGAAAAGAAAAGTCTGTAAATGTTCAAACAAGTGCTGGAAGAGCACTTCCGGGTTTTCTCGATTTGCGCATGCAGAACTTGCAGATAAGGAGGGCCAACTGTATGTATGTATTGAACTTGAACTTCAAAATATCCGCTTAATAGATGCAAGTGCTGATACACTGTATGTACTGTGTCCAAAGAAATGAAATAAATTCATTGAGATTTTCACCATGTGCACACAGTTTGAAATAAGCAAATCCTTCCTGTTAAGGTACAAGAATTTAATTTGCATATAGTTGACATCATTGTGGACCTTTCAATGAATGCTGATTAGATTTTTCATAATCCAATGAAATATAATTTCTGGTGCATGAGTGATTAGATTTGCACAAACTTTGGCATCACTTGTAATGAATTAAAAAAAACAACATACTGTACCTCCCTTCTCGCTATTGTCTTTTCATTGGGCTCTTGAGAATGACTCACTGTTCAGCTTCCATCAGCAGCCACTGAGGAAGAGCTCAGGCATGGAAGCTGCAACAGCCCTGATCATTTTCAGATGGAAAAAGAACATTTGGTAATCTACACAATCCTAACAAGAATCAGAAACCTCTGCTACTTTTTGCATTCATTTGTTGGGGCCTCTTGGAGTTCCTAGGGATTCATGTTGCTGAACAACTGAATCAATTATAGAACAGGAGGTCAACACTGAACGTTCAAATAAATTCAGTAAATGTGATCATTGTGGCATATAGCAATATTCTGCCTTCAGTTGAAGAGTAAAATCAGTTTTGCCTACAGTGGAGATCTATATCATAATGACTAAGAAAATAGAATTGTACCATATAACCTATTGCAGTGGTCCCCAACCTCCGGGCCGCGAACCGACACATTGCCGTGAAGAATGCAGGAGTGCAGCGGTAGCCAGAACGCACGCAGCACATCTTTAAGAAAAAAGCCGAAATAAACAAGCTTATTAATTAGGTGCTGCCCGGCACGTAAATGTCGGCCCAGGTCAGAGGCGACACAATCGGTTCATTCCAAAGAGGAAGAAAGATCCTAAGGGGAGTAAGGGGAGACTGTGGTTGACAAGGGAAGTAAAGGACAGTATAAAGATAAAAGAGAAGAAGTATAACATAGCAAAGATGAATGGGAAGCCGGAGGATTGGAAAACTTTTAAAGAGCAACAGAAGATAACTGAGAAGGTAATACGCGGAGAAAAAATGAGGTATGAAGGTAAACTAGCCAAGAATATAAAGGAGGATAGTAAAAACTTCTTTAGGTATGTGAAAAGGAAAAAAATAGTTAAGACCAAAATTGGGCCCCTAAAGACAGAAATGGGTGAATTTATTATGGGGAACAAGGAAATGGCAGATGAGTTGAACAGGTACTTTGGATCTGTCTTCACGAGGGAAGATACAAACAATCTCCCAGATATAATAGTGGCCAAAGGACCTAGGGTAATGGATGAACTGAAGGAAATTTATATTAGACAAGAAATGGTGTTGGGTAGACTATTGGGTCTGAAGGCTGATAAATCCCCGGGACCTGATGGTCTGCATCCCAGGGTACTTAAGGAGGTGGCTTTTGAAATCGTGGACGCTAATGGCATGCTGGCCTTCATAACAAGGGGAATTGAGTATAGGAGCAAAGAGGTCCTTCTGCAGCTGTACAGGGCCCTGGTGAGACCACACCTGGAGTATTGTGTGCAGTCTTGGTCTCCAAATTTGAGAAAGGACATTCTTGCTATTGAGGGAGTGCAGCGTAGGTTCACAAGGTTAATACCTGGGATGGTGGGACTGTCATATGTTGAAAGATTGGAGCGACTGGGCTTTTATACACTGGAATTTAGAAGGATGAGAGGGGATCTGATTGAAACATATAAGATTATTAAGGGATTGGACACGCTGGAGGCAGGAAGCATGTTCCCGCTGATGGATGAGTCCAGAACCAGAGGCCACAGTTTAAGAATAAGAGGTAGGCCATTTAGGACGGAGTTGAGGAAAAACTTTTTCACCCAGAGAGTGGTGGATATGTGGAATGCTCTGCCCCAGAAGGCAGTGAAGGTCAAGTCTCTGGATGTTTTCAAGAAAGAGATGGATAGAGCTCTTAAAGATAGCGGAATCAAAGGTTATGGAGATAAGGCAGGAACTGGATACTGATTGTGGATGATCAGCCATGATCACAGTGCTGCTGGCTCGAAGGGCCGAATAGCCTACTCCTGCACCTATTGTCTATTGTCTATAAATTAATGGTAATTTCTTCTTCACTTTACGCCATTTCGGCTTACAAAAGGTTTCATAGGAACGCTCTACCGTAGTGGGGGAAATATGGGACAAGGGCGGTCCTGTATGGGACAAATCAATTTAGCCCAATATACGGGATGTCCCGGCTAATACGGGACAGTTGGCAACCCTGTCAACTATATAGGACTACTTTATGTTGTCCTTGAGCATGCGCTATTAGACATGTATGGATCTGTATGTAGTGTTGAGTTCGGTTTTAGTTAGTAAAGGACTCTGTTGATTTAGCTCTCGTCTCCAGTGTTTTTATTAATGATTGTGTAAACCGGCCACATACACAACAAATTGGTGACGAGGTTAATGAACCTACATCGTATCAGAACGCTGTGTTTATTTGATAAGAAGAGCATAGGTACGAGCCAAGAAGTGGGAGATGCCGCGGCAGAGTGAGGCCACGAGTCCGAAAGGAGACCAAGAGACCACAGCCAGTGCTGACCCCAGGGGCTGAGGGTTTGCCTGCCCCAGAAGGGAGATTTAAAAAAAAGGAACGACACATGCATCTAGCCAGAGTACGCTTGCGACACTAGCAAAAAAACAGGTAACGTGAGTCAAAAAGAAAACAAGGGACCAGGGCTTAATTCACAAGGGACCGAGGCTAAATTGACATAACAAGGATAAATTAACATAACAAGGATGGCGTTAATTGGAACCATTACAGCATTTGATAGTGTCATTGAAGACTGGGCAACTTATATTGAAAGAATAGAGTTATATTGTGATGTTAATGATGTTAATGAAGAAAAGAAGGCCAGCACCTTACTTAGTGTAATGGGCGCAAAACATCTGGCCTGCTACGAAGCTTGTTAACCGCTGGAAAGCCAGCTGACAAAACGTTCAAGCAAATAGTAGACACTCTCCAACAGCATTTAAACCCCAAACTGCTGGTCATTGCTGAAAGACTTAAATTCCGTAAACGGAATCAGAGCAAAAATTAAAGCATTTCTGAATATTGTGCTGAACTGCGCAAATTATCAGAACATTGTTAATTTGGAGCTGGTCTATCAGACGCATTGAGGGACAGGTTAGTGTGTGGCATGCACTGTGAAACCACACAGAAGAAGCTCCTGTGTGAAAAAGACCTTACATTAGAGAAAGTACTGAACATCTCAAGATCATCAGAAATAGCTGCACGAGGTACTTCCGAGATACAACAAAAATCTATGGAATATGCTACAAATAAAATGTCACTGAATAGAAATGAAGGAAGGAAATGTTACAGTTGTTGAGAACAGGTCACATGACACTGATGATTGTTGGTTTAAAGATAAAGAATGCAAAAACTGTGGCAAACAGGGCCACATTGGCAGAGTATGTAAAGCTAGTAAAAAGCAGAAAAAGGACAAAATACAGAGAAACAAGAAACCCCAACAATGTGCACAAAATGAAAGAAAACAATGCTGATGAAAACTACTCAGTCAAAAGTGAATTGTCTTGTCTGCAACTTCACAGCATGAAAGACACAGATGACCGAAGAGTAATATGGATCACTCCACAAGTGGCAGGCGTGAGACTGAAAATAGAATTGGACACAGGCTCAGCTTTAACAGTAATCTCTGTACACGACTACAATCGACTGTTTTCTCACATACCTCTGAAACGAACTAAACTACTGCTAAAGACTTACACAGGACAGAAAGTGCGTCCCAAAGGTAAAATTAAAGTGACAGTGACTTACGGAGACAAAACACAGCAGCTGTACCTCTATGTACTGAAAAATGGAGGACCACTGTCGTTGGGACGTGAATGGCTCAGGAAAATCCAGTTGGATTGGCACACCATCAAGGCACTAGATGTGTCAACAAAGGAGGGCAGCTTGGCCGGGAAGATGTCCGCAGCTCTCCTCTCACCCATTGTCGACTATTACAACGACAAGGAGGAGCTAGACAGCGTCGACGATGAGGACGAATGCAGTATCCGTGGCCGCGACTCGGTTGAAGATACAGAGGATGCAAGGGAGACAGATATTGCCAATAAGCAGGATGATGAAGACCACCTGGAAATAAAAGAGCAGATGTACCAGGAGAAATTGACATCTCTCAAAAGACAGCTACAGCAGTTACAGGAAGGCACTTTGCAGGAGTATCAGAAAAGGCTGAAGAAACTAGATCAACAATACAAGGAAAGGAAGTGGAAAGGAATTATATTAGAGAGAAGAAAGAAGCAGAGAGAGCGCAGGAGCCCCCACATCAGACCGGCCTGAGCTGCAACCACCTGACGCAGCCTGTCAACTCCATGAGCGAGGCCGAGACGGAGCAGCAACCCGAACAGCAGCAGCCGCAGCCGCCAGACAAACCCAAATCCCCCAGGGAGAAGAAAGTCATCGCAACAAAAGTTCTTGGAACAGTAAAGTGGTTCAACGTACAAAATGGATATGGATTCATCAACAAGAATGATACAAAGGAAGATGTGTTTGTACATCAGACTGCTATAAAAAAGAATAACCCACGGAAATACCTCCGCTTGTTGGAGACGGTGAAACTGTGGAGTTTGACGTAGTGGAATGCGAAAAGGGTGCAGAAGCAGCAAACGTAACTGGTCCTGGAGGAGTTCCAGTCCAAGGAAGCCAATATGCCGTGGACAGAAATTGTTATCATCACTACAACCCTCACCGCTGAGGTCTACCACTTAATTACCAACAGAACATTGGAGGTGGAGAGAAAGGAGATGGAGCAAAGAAAGCAACAGATGGAGAAAACCAAGATTATCAAAATCAGCAACATCGCCCTCCTTACAGAAGACAGCTTTACCCACTTTACTTTGTTCATCGTCGCTATGGTCACCACCCTACAATATAGTGACCAGCCTCAGGGAGAAATTGCTGAGGGTGGTGAAATAAATGAAAAGCAGGTTGCTGGGGGAGAAGGTAAACCTCACAGAGGACAATATCAATTCCATTCAAACAGAACAGCTTTCGCACAAGGTAAATCTTGAACCAATCATTTCCTCCATTGAGAATCATACACTTAATCCTTTGCAGGAAGGTTCCTTTTGCACGTACATATTTTGAATCCTCAGCCAATGGTCTTGTTTTGCACAAAGAGGTTGGGAAACAGCATCAAAACAGAAGCGAATTCTGGCAACAAACTGTAAGGTTTCTATTGTTGTATTTTCACACTTGTGCTGAATGTGCATCTGAAGGAATTCTCCCTCTTGAGTCAGACAGATAGCCCTGCAGGTCATCCTTAATATCAGCAAAACTGTACTTTAACAGCTGCTTAAGAAGGATGGAACGAACAACAGGATTTCGATCAACTGTGAAATCAAATGGTGATAGATTACTGATAAAGTACTGATCTTTCTGTGAGTCATTCGATTGCCCTGACTTTAGAATGACTAGCAGAGACAGCAGATCACCAACCACTTCTTTTGTTGGTGGCAAGTCACCTTTGAAGCAGACCATGGAAACTCCCTATGCTCAGAGGTCAACTTTCATGACCCTTTATATGGAAATCTGTATTAAAACAAACAAGTTTATTGACAGCCGTTACCCAGAGGGACAGAGAAGACCCCCTCCAGAGACTTGAGTTATAATTATGATAATAATTATTATTATTACATTACCTTATTATAATTTGATATTGTTAAGTTACTGTAAATAATTGGTAAGCGTTTGTATGTTAGGGGAACGTCAACTCAGACGATGTTAGGCACGTGGCCAAGTGGTTAAGGTGTTCGTCTAGTGATCTGAAGGTCGCTAGTTTGAGCCTCAGCTGTGGTGGCGTGATTGTGTCCTTCAGCAAGGCACTTAACCACACATTGCTCTAGTGTCTGTGCGAGGAGTGGTGCCCCACACAGACTTTCAATCTGCGCCTTGTAAGGCATGAAAATAACCGACACAGGCTGTATGTTAAGGGTACACATATTGTTACACATACATAGTGCCCCGAGTAAAAAAACAGTTGGTACACTATTAAAATAAAACGAGAGGAGTGTACTATATAACCTACTGTATAATATAGGACTACTTTATGTTGTACTAATACATCATATTGAGCATGCGCTATCAGGCACGTATGGATCTGTATATATGTGTGTTCAGTTCGGTTTTAGTCAGCAAAGAGCTCTGTTGATTTAGCTCCCATCTCCAGCGTTTTTATTAATGATATTGTTGTGTAAACTGGCCATGTACACAACAAGTATGTTATTTATATCAGGGGTCCCCCAACGTTTTTGCACTGCGGACCGGTTTATTATTGACAATATTCTTGCGGTCCGGCCGACCGGTGGGGGGGGGGCGCGGGGGTAGGGTTGCCAATGGACAAGAGTAGCAGTCAAATACGTTGTGTTTACCCAGAGAAAGACGTCAATGACCATGAAGCCTTGCGCGGGCACCAGTAGGCATGCGTGACCTGCGCATGCGTGTACCTGCCGATTTTTTTCTGCAAATTGTTTTTGGCGATTCTGTTTGGGGGGGGGGAGGTGTTAATCACGACCGGAATATAGCTGATAAGTGGCTAATAAACTTAATTTCATTTCTAAAAGGGTTTATCTAACAAATTTAATATTAAACACACAGCACATATTTTCCTCGCATGAGTATAGTGATAAGTCAATTATCAGGGGTAGACAGGGGAGCTTGAAGTAGGTGTTGAACGAACTTCCAGTAGAAGTGGTAGAGGCAGGTTCGATATTATCATTTAAAGAAAAATTGGATAGGTGTATAGACAGGAAAGGAATGGAGGGTTATGGGCTGAGTGCAGGTTGGTGGAACTAGGTGAGAGTAGCGTTCAGCATGGACTAGAAGGGCGGAGATGGCCTGTTTCCGTGCTGTAATTGTTATATGGTTGTATAAATCAATAGCATCATAACATTTTAAGTAACGTTTGGATATTAAACACACAGCACATATTTCCCCGTATGAATATATAAAATCATTGCAACACACCAATATCGCTGAATCAGTGGGAGCCCTGGGCTCGTTTCCCTGCAATGAGACGGTCCCATCGAGGGGTGATGGGAGACAGTGATACTCGAAGGGGGTTCCTTATGTCCAGTCTATTCCGCAATTTAGTTTTTGTTGCATTCATTGCAGAGGTATGTTGGAAATGGAAGCAACGTTTTCAGTGCTTTCGTGGCTATCTCAGGATATTTAGCCTTTGATCCAGAATGCCAGCAGAGATGTTATGTCAAACATACTTTTCAGCCCGCCGTCATTTGCAAGTGTGAGGAGTTGATCTCCTTCCCGTGCTGACATGGATGACATGCGAGTAATGACCGCACGTGCGTTCAAGCTCAACAGTGGGTGAGACAGGGAATGAGGAAAGGTGCAACTGACTCATATCGCCAAATTATATAGTTTCCTCGTGGTCCAGTAGCGCATGCTTTGCGGCCCGGTGGTTGGGGTCCGCTGATTTATATGCCTGGGCAATTCAACCTGCTTCCATTGCGGATTTATTCCTTCCTACCAGATAAGAAATAATGTAAGAGTGACAGACAGAAGTTAATGAGTACAAGGAATGAGCTGCCAGAGGAGGTGGTAGAGGCATGTACAGGTATGGTTTTGAGGGATATGTGCCAAATGCTGGGAAATGGGTTTATCATAGATACAGTAGATAGGCACATTGGTTGCATGGATGAGTTGAGCTGAAGGGCGTGTTTCCTTATTATATAACTCCATGAATTCTGTTATCTCTTACATTGATTTCATATAGTTTTGTTACAGTTTCTTGTCTGATAAGTAAGATTTTAATCAGCATTAGTTTACCTAACAAATACTAATGCAATTTCTGCTATGTTTCGATTCAGTAATCTGATATTTCTTAAAACACATTTGGGTCACATTTATTAAAGCAAAGGATGAATAATATTATGTTTCACTTATTTTAAGTTCTCCACTGTAATTTTGGCAATAGTCGGACATACAGTTCCTTATTACACATCACAAAGAAATCATCTTAGAAAGAATGACATTTGGGTCTTACATGAATTTCTGTTCCATTTGGGCGGGGGGGGGAAGAAAAGTGTAGCAGAAAATTAGGCTAAGATTAAAAGGGAATTTAAAAATATTGCATACATTTCTAAACCTGTTTCTAGAGTAAAATATGTAGGGATGCAAACATAGGAACTATTTTGTTCCAGCTCAAAAAATTAAGACGGATTAGAGTTTGAACTTTGGGAATGGTCCTCTTCAATATTTTGGCAAGGATATCCTTTAATGCTTAAAACATGCTCTCTGGTGACAACATGCAAAGAATCAGAACCGGTGTTGCTGGAGGCTTCAGAGAGAGTTTTTGATATTGGATAACGCACAATGTGTTGGAAGTTTTAGAAATGGGAATCAGAATCAGTTTTAATATGACTGGCATATGTCGAAAAATGTGTTGTTTTACAGCAGCAGTACAGTGCAATACATAATAAGAACACTATAAATTACAATAACAAATATATATTAAATCAAATAAGCAGTGCAAAAAGAGAGGCGGGGGGTAAAGTGAGGTAGTGTACATTAGGTTCATTGTCCATTCAGTAATCTGATGGCAGAGATGAAGAAGCTGATCCTGAAACCCTGAGTGTCTTTTTTCACTCTCCTGTATGTCCTTGAGGGGGGGAAGGAGAAGAGGGCCTTCCTGGGTGATGGGGGTCCTTAATGATGGATGCTAGCTCTTTGAGGCATCCCCTTTTGAAGATGTCCTCGGTGCTGGGCAGGGTAGCACCCATGATGGAGCTGGGTGAGTTTGCTACTTTCTGCAGCTTTTATTCAATCTTGTGCAGTGGCCCCTCCATACCAGATGGTGATGCAACCAGTTAGAATGCTCTCCAGGGTACATCTGTAGAAATTTGCATGAGTCTTTCCAAATGGCATTCCAAATCTCCTCAAACTCCTAGTGAAATATAGCCGCTGTTGTGCTTTCTTTGTAATTGCAGCAATATGTTGAACTCGGTATAGAACTTTAGAGATGTTGGCATTCCGGAGCTTGAAACCGCTCAGTGAAAACCGCTGATCCCTCAGTGAAGACTGCTGTATTCTCTGAACTTCCCCTTCCTGAAGTTCACAATGAAGTCCTTGGTCTTCCTGAAGTTGAGTGCAAGGGTTTTGCTGCGACTCCACTCAACCAGCACTGCAGCTGTATTTAGCTTCACAGTCATAAGTATAAAGAGAGTAGAGCAGGGGGCTAAGCATGCACCCTTGTGGTGCACGTATGCTGATAGAGATTGGGGAGGAGATGTTGTTGTCTATCTGAGCTGACTGTGGTCTGCAAGTAAGGGAATTGAGGATCCATTTGCACAATGATGTATTAATCCCTGGGCCTTGGAGCTTACTGATTAGTTTTGAGTGGATGATAGTGTTGAATGCGGAGCTGTAGTCAGTGAAGAGCATCCTGATGAATGCACCTTAACTGTTCAGATGTTCCAGGGTTGAGCAAAGAGCCAATGAAATGACATCTACTGTTGACCTGTTGAGACAGGAGACAAATTGGTGCAGATCCAAGTCACTCCTCAAGCATATGTTTCATCACCAACCTCTCAAAGCACTTTATCACAGTGGATGTAAGCGGTACTGGGCAATAGTTATTGAGCCAGGTTACCATTATCCTCTTGGGCACTGGTGTGATTGAAGCCTGCTTGAAGCAGATGGGTATCTCAGACTGCCAAAGTGAGAGGTTTAAGGATATCAATAAACACTCCAGCCAGATGATTAGCACAGATCTTCAGAACTTGGCAGGTCACCATCTGGCCCAAATGCACATAGTGTTGCTTATCATTTTTAAGCTTATGTTTGTAATTTTTGGAACAGTGTTTATGCATGGGGAGTCGTGCCTCACAAGTTTGATTGAATTCCCTGAGGAGGTAATGAAGAAGATTCATGAGGGTGGGTGAGGGCTGTTAATATTGTATATGTGAATTTTTACAAAGCCTTTGACATTAATCCACATGGTTGGCTGGTCTGCAAGTTTAAATTGCATGGGATCCAAGGTGAGCTCGCCAATTGGCCACAAAATTGGCTTGGTGGAAGGAGATAGGAGGTGGTAACGAGGGTTGTTATTCAGATTGGAGTCCGGTGACCTGTATTGTGCTGTAAGGATTGTTTCTGGGACCACTGTTGTCATCTATCTTACTTCTGTCTGTTTGGATGGCAATGTTGTTAACCTGGTTTGTAAGTTTGTAACTGACATCAAAGTTGGATTTTGATGAACTGCAGAAGTGACCAAGGATTGGCAGATGGAAATTAACATGGACAAGTGTGAGATGTTATATATTGGTACCAAGTGAGGGTTTAACTTGTGCAGTTAATGATAGGGGCCTGGACAGTGTTGTAGAACAGAGGGTAAGAATACAGGTACATAGTCCCTGAAAGTGTAGAGGGTGGTGATGAAGGCATTTGGATGCTCGCCATTCTGTCAGGGCTTTGAGTGCAGGAGTTGGGACTTTATGCTGCAATGATACATGTTGTTGGTCAGACTACACTTGAGAATATTCTTGCAGTTCTGTTTGTCCATCAGTAGGAAAGATCCCGTTAAGCTGGAAAGGGTGCAGAAGGAATTCACAAGGATGTTCCAGGATTAGGGGGCTTGAGTCATAAGAAGGATCTAGATAGCTGGAACATTTTCCTTGAAAAGTAAGAGCCTGAGTGGTGATATTGTAAGGGCATAGATAAGGTCATTTTCTTTTTCACAGGTTTTGGGAATCTAAAACTAAAGGATGTAGGTTTAAGGTGAAAGGAGAACGACTGAAAGAGGACTTAAAGGGAAACATTTTACATAGATGATGACTGCCAGAATAGAGCCATCGAACTGGGTACCATTAAAAGACATGTGGACAGGTACGTGGTAAGGAAGTGTTAGAGGATTGTAAGTCAAATGCATGAACAAGTTGGGCTGAAAAGCCTTTTGCCATACTGTAGAACTCCCTGACTTCATATCATCTTCTGAATTTTTACAAGCTTTTTAAACCTGTGCTTGGAGAATGAATTCATAAATGTCTTCACTTTGAGCCAAGACTCAGCTGTTGAGTAAAGCACTGAATTGTCAGTTGATAATAAGCATATGTCTGTGCATCTGCTAATTAGAAACACCACCGGTATTTTGAGTAGATCTTCTTATTTTATTTGGAACAGGGTTTGTAGTGCTGGCCCCTTCTTTCATTGTTGCTTCAGGCCTTTTGGAAGTGGACACATTTACTGTGCGCCCTTGCAACAGAATACTGGACCCATACAAATATCCTCTTGTCTCAGTGAAGACTTTAAGTTGTAATGTTAGAAGAAGCATTCAGTTCTGATGATTCATTTAACCTCGGAAGGATACAGTGGCATATTTTGGAGCTATCATGGACAATGATGAGATTGTTCCTTTCCCAAATGAAGACAACTTTTATTACTCTTTTTGTGGGTAGTTGTGAGATTGTTTTCTTCCCAGATGATGACAACTCCTGTGTGTCAAGTTGTAGAATTCAGGATAGTTGAACAATCCTGGCATCTGGAACCAATCTTGAAATTTCAGTGTCGAGCTTTATAGACTCCAAAGCACCCTGTTAAATTTGGTGCCATGCTCTGGGTGGGCCTCTTACATAGATTCTGTCAGATTTTAGGCTGCTCGTCAAGGCTCCTTTTCAAAAACAATAGTTTATATTTGATACTAATCTAATGCTCTTCATAATTTAAGTTGATTTTGCTGCTCAATTACTGTTCCTTCCTTTCATTTTATTTTATTTCTTCTGTTTTCTCCCAGGCTGTTTATTTTTCTGATCTTTGTTTCCTTCTTTAACACCTGAAGTGAGATTTTTAACTGCTGGCCAGAAAGCCAGATTTATAGGAGTCACCTGCCCTCAGGTTTTTTGGGCAGTCTGGTTGGTATTATATCTGGGCATCTGGGTGGGCAGCAGGCCACATGCTCTGAGGATGCCTTTGGAACTTGGGTAAGTTACAAGGTGAGGATGAAAAAGGCTAAATTCCCAGATACACAAAATACTCTGCAGATGCTGGGGTCAAAGCAACACTCACAACACGCAGGTCGGGCAGCATCCGTGGAAATGATGAGTCGACGTTTCAGGCTGGAATCCTTCATCTGGACTGTAGAGCAGGGGTCCCCAACCTTTATCGCACTGCGGACCGGTTTCATATTGACAATATTCTTGCGGACCAGCCGACCGGGTGGGGGGGAGGTAGGGTTGCCAGCGAACAAGAGTAGCAGTCAAATACGCTGGGTTTACCCTGAGAAAGACTACAATGACCATGAAGCCTTGCACGGGCACCAGTGCGCATGTGTGATTGGCATGCGTGTATGATTTTTTTCTACAAATCATTTTTGGCGATTCTGTTCGGGGGGGGAGGGGGATGTTAATCACAACCGGAATATCGGCGATAAGTGGCTAATACACTCAATTTCCTTTCTAAAAGGGTTTATCTAACGAATTTAATATTAAACACACAGCGCTTATTTTCCTCGCATGAATATAGTGATAAGTCAATTATCAGGGGAGCTTGAAGTAAGTGTTGAACGAACTTCCAGTAGAAGTGGTAGAGGCAGGTTCGATATTATCATTCAAAGAAAAATTGGATAGGTATATGGACAGGAAAGAAATGGAGGGTTGTGGGCTGAGTGCAGGTCGGTGGGACTAGGTGAGAGTAGCGTTCAGCGCGGACTAGAAGGGGAGAGATGGCCTGTTTCCATGCTGTAATTGTTATATGGTTATATAAGTCAATTGCATCATAACATTTTAAGTAACATTTGGATATTAAACATGCAGCACATATTTTTCCCGTATGAACATATAAAATCATTGCAACACCAATATCGCTGAATCAGTGGGAGCCCTGGGCTTGTTTCCCTGCAACAACACGGTCCTATCGAAGGGTGATGGGAGACAGTGATAGTCGAACGAGGTTCCTTATGTCCAGTCTGTTCCGCAGTTTAGTTTTCGTTGCGTTCATTGCAGAGATATGTTGGAAATGGAAGCAATGTTTTCGGTGCTTTCGTGGCTGTCTCAGGATTTTTAGCCTTCACTTTGATCCAGAATGCCGGCAGAGATGTTACGTAAAACATACTTTCCAGCTCGCCGTCATTTCCAAGCTCGAGGAGTTGATCTCCTTCCCGCACTGAAATGGATGACGCGCGGGTAATGACCTCGCATGTGTAATGGCTCAACAGTGGCCATGACAGGGAATGAGGAAAGGTGCAGCTGACTCCTATCGCCAAATCATATGGCTTCCTCGCGGCCTGGTAGCGCATGCTTTGCGGCCCAGTGGTTGGGGACCGCTGCTGTACAGGGAAGGGGCAGAGGCCCTATAAAGAAGGTGGAGGGAGGGTGGGAAGGAGAAGGCTGGTAGGTGCCAGGTGAAAAACCAGTAAGGGGAAAGATAAAGGGGTGGGGGAGGGGAAGCAGGGAGGTGACAGGCAGGAAAGGTGAAGAAGGAATAGGGGGAAAACACAATGGGAAGAAGAAGGAGGCGGAACTGTGAGGGAGGTGATAGGCAGCTGGGGGAGGGGGCAGAGTGACATAGGGATAGGGGAAGGGAGGGGGAGGGAATTACCGGAAGTTGGAGAATTCTATGTTCATACCAAGGGGCTGAAGACTACCTAGACGGTATATGAGGTGTTGCTGCTCCAACCTGAGTTTAGCCTCATCATGGCAGTAGAGGAGGCCATGTTCGGACATATCCGAATGGGAATGGGAAGCAGAGTTGAAGTGGGTGGCAACCGGGAGATCCTGTCTGTAGTGGCGGACGGTTTATCAATGGTTCCATTGTTAAAATTGTACCCATTCTCAATATATGAAGAAGCCATTTAACTAGAAGTGAATGTCACAGCTCCCCTGCTTTAGAATATATTGGACAGAATGTACACTTTAATGCTGATTTTTGAATAAACTTGTCTTTAGAGAACTTGTGGGAGAGTATTGGCTGAATTTCAAATGGTGAGGCCATAATATGGATGATGGCCAGAGGTGACAAGACAACCTCTGAACAGGAAAATAGTGATTATAACCCTTTGACAGTTGGTTCAGCCAGGCTCTATGTAAACATAGAGAACAGGACTTTATCCTATTTCAAGGCGCACTGTAACTGGAGATTGATTTCAACAATTGCAGAAAAGCAGCCTTTCCAGTTTATATTAGAATTGGACATTTCTGATGAAAAGTCTGTAATGTTAATTCACTTTTTTTTGCTCTCCATAAATCTGCCTCTGCTTTATTTTGTTCTTTTGTTCTTTCTGCTTTTTGCTTTTTCTCGTCTTCTTTTTATATTTCCATCAGTCAAAGAAGCTGCAATTCATAAACCTTTATGATGCGCTCAGCTGGCTCCACCACCACTCTTCATTTGGTCTCCCTTGGCCACACATTCCTTTTGTTCTTTCCATCTCTCTTCCTTCTCTGGAATTTAAGACCTATTTGTTTTCTGAGCTTTCTGATTCTGAGTGAAGTCATTGACCTGAAGTAATTGTTTCTCCATTTACACACACAGCCTGACTTGCTGAGTATTGGCAGCAATTCTTATTTCAGATTTTACAGCATTCATGTTTTGGTGCTGGTATTCTTATTGGTTTATTATTATTACATGTACCAAGATAGAGTGAAAAGCTTCTCTTGCAGAATGTTAATATAGATCAAACCATTACTTAGTGTGTCGAACTAGAATAAGGTAAAACAACAACAATGCAGAATAGAGTGTTAAAACTCCCATAAAAGTGCAGTGCAAGTAAACAGTTAAGTGCAAGATCAAAACGATGTAGATTGTGAGGCCAAGAGTCCATTTTAAATACAAGAGTCAAATAACTGTGGTTTAGAAGCTATCCTTGAGCCTGGTGGTATGCGCTTTCAGACTTTTGTGTTTTCTGCCTGATGGGAGAAGGGAGAAGAGAGAATGTCTGGGGTGTGTGGGATCTTTGATTTTGCTGGCTTCTTTACTGAGAGAGTGAGAGCTGTAGACAGAATCCATAGAGGGGAGGCTGGTTCTTGTGCTGTACTGAGCTGTGTCCACAACTCTACCATTTCCAAGTGCAGCTGACTTGACAAGCCATTATGCATTCAGACAGAATGCTTTATATAGTGCATCAATTAAAGTTGGTAAGAGTTGCAGGGGCATTCCAAATTTCTTTAGTCTCATGAGGAAATAGAGACTTTGGTGTTGCTTTCTTGCCCGTGACATCAGTATGCTTAGTACAATACTGGTTTCAGATTTTGCTTCTCTTTGATTCTGTTCCTTGTTTGCACACTTCTCCAAATCACATCTACATGAGGGTCAAATAGATCAACAAACATTTATCACTGTAACCACAACTTCTGCCATTTACATCCGTCTCATCTCTCGATCTCTTTTGTGCCCAACACCTTTCCCCATTTCTACATAATAATACATGTTATATTCTGAGGAAAGGTCAACATTTCAAAATGTTAAGATTGTTTCTTCCTCCATTGATGTTGACTAACTTGTTGAGTATTTCCAGCATTTTATGTTTATACTTTTAATCATCAAAATGGAAGATTTTGAGAGGCAATTACTTGCTTGATTTGAACACCTTCTTTTGATAATTTTCCACTAGAATTGGATTTAAAATTCTATCTGCTATAATCCTTTGTTTAAAAACTCAATTTCTTTGTGTCTTTCCTATCTCCTGTTCTAAGTGAAATATGACTGCAGTAATATTTATTTGATCAGCCTAGCAAACAAACTCTTAACTAAAGGGAAGAAAGTTCTCCAGTATATCTGTGTTGACAAATATTTAATGTCTTACTGGTTGTAAATGGAAATAAATAAAATATCTGTGTATATTGAAACTGGTCATGGTTAAGTGGTGAATTGACATGTAGTAATGTGGAAAATATTCCCGCACTGGAAGTAAGAGGAATTATATTGATAATGCGATCCAGTGAAAGATTTAGTTTGAGCAATACAGATGAGTTAAACAACATGTCTGGTCATATTGAATTTTAAGCTAATTGGTGCTTTATCCACAGAAAGCTTCCTGTTCAATATGTTTTTAAGTAAATAGATATACCAATTCTTTTTGTAAGTGCTTGATCTTGTACTCCCTGTTGTGTATTCCAGATGCAGCTGCTAGATACGTTCCCAGTGGAAGGAGGCCAGAAGGATCCCAAGCAGCGTTATATTCCTTTTCTACCAGGTAAAATGACATAGTTGTCCATTCCTTTCCTCCCGTCGTCCTGCTCCTGTAATTTCCATACTTCAGACCCTAATGGTGGAACTGGAAGATGTTTATGTGTGAAACTCGGATTGTAACCCACTGGAGCACAGTGGATTTTGGTTGTAAGATGTTAAAATTATCTTTATGGCATCAGTGCAATGATTATGTGTCTGGAAAAGAGTCGCTCCTAATTTCCCTTTGCAAAGTGCATCTGAGGTTAAATGTACTGGTGACGTGATCCACAAACAAAGATATGGCATGTTTGAAAGACATTCATCTAGCTATTCTTGATGAGTTGTAGTGGAAGAGAATTAACAATGGTTTTTCAATTACTGGACTTTGAAAGGGAAGAAAAACAATGCCTGCTGAGTGTGTGTTTGTATCCATGTGCCCAGAAATGGCTGTGTTCCTCAGATAAATTAATCTCCTCTCTCTCTCTCTCTCTCTCTCTCTCTCTCTCCCTCTCTCTCTCTCTCCCTCTCTCACTCTCACTCACTCTCTCCCTCACTCTCTCCCTCACTCACTCTGTCCCTCACTGTCACTCTCACTCTCTCACCCACTCTCTCACTCTCTCACCCACTGTCTCACTCTCTCACTCTCTCACTTTCTCACTCTCACTCTCTCTCACTCTCTCACACTCTCACTCTTACTCTTACTCTCACTCACACACCATGAATACCTTTCGCAATAGGCCTAAAGTTGGCTCATAATTACTTCAAGAGTACAATGTATAAAAATAATTATGAATTCATAATTATGCAGTCATATAGAAATCTTTAGAATAACTATGAATTACATAAAGGGACACCACAGGCACGCCAGCCTGCTAGGTTGCTGAAATAGTTTATCTTGAAGCCCGAAATGAGCATATTAGTGGTACATTTGCTGTAGAATATAATTTCCAGGTCAGAACATGGTGGCAAAGTCAAGAGAACTAAGTTAAATAACTATTTAGATTTTTTTTACTCTAAGGGATGATCTATAATCCATCAGACAATAATCTACCTGCAGTGGTTAATTGTTGAGTTCAGAATGAGATCATAATTGTTGATGGTGTAAACAGTATTTGTATAAGGAGGTTTTTATTAGATTCAATGATTTGTTTTATAACCTGTGTGACGAGAATACACATAAATTAAGATGTTTGCTGGCCTGGGCTAGCATCAGTGGCATCAGCAGTTGGTCTGCCACCTGTCCTCAGGGGAAGGAGAGATAAGGAACAATGAAGCAGCATCTGGAGATGTGTAATGAAGGGACGGGAGAGAGAGCTGTCTGGAGCAGCTCCCCCTTTGAACCCTGAACTGTTTGAAGTGATGGACAGGCGATACCCCAGCAGGGGGATAAAAGGGGACAGGTTCGCTAAGGCAGGACACACAGGACACTCAAGGTAACGAGACTCTGGAAGTGGTGCGCCTCTCACGAGTCGGTGGGAAGCTCTTCGACGGCTGATCGGGGGATCAGCCTTAAACGCACAGGGTGGAAAGGTACGATCAGCGGGAACCCGGTGTGTGTCCACCCTCGCTTGGGTGCCGGGTTCACTGCAGAGGATCGACCACATCTGGAGGAGGGGTCACAGTCGGTGACCTCAGGTGACATCACAAAGGACCCGCCCGAAAGCTGCTTGTGAGCAATATCGCCGGTCTGTGAGTGGAAGCCGTTCTGAATGATCAGTCGTTCTCGTTCTCTCTCTCCCTCCCCCCACGTTGTCCATCGCCATGGCAACGATTACTGCGAACTGAACTAAATTGGACTGAACTTTGTGTCACTTTGAAATTGGTCATTTACCCCTAGACAACGATAGAGCTTGATTGATGCTGTTATCTTAATTCTGTGCACATGTGTTTATCATTGCTGAACTGTTGCATTTATTATCCTTTCGATTACTGTGTTGCTTGTTTCTTTAATAAAACTTTCTTAGTTCTAGTAATCCAGACTCCAACTGAGTGATCCATTTCTGCTGGTTTGGCAACCCAGTTACGGGGTACGTAACACCTGATATGCAATTACTGTATCCCACTGATTCTGCGAAACATGATTACAATTGGAAAATGGACTCCAATTCAACAGTCTGTATTGTAAAGAGTACTGAGCCCCTGCGCCTACCATGCTGTTGAACAAAATAGCCATAGAGGAATTCTAGCTATTTGGTATTATAATTGTGCACAAGGATTGATAACTGAGCATGTGTGATATGATAAGACTGGAACTGATTAGAACCAGGAGGAAGACAACATTTTTTTTCCCTCTGGTTCCTTGTTTGAAAGTTCAGCTTCCAAACTTGTATTTCTTTTAATTTAATGAAGTCTCTTCCACTTTCAGTTCAATGCTGTCTCAACTTATTATCTTAGAATTGTATTTTCAGTTTTCTCAGCTTGGAAGAGTCATTTTCTTTGGCCGCAGAATAAAAGGGTGGTTGAAAATTTTGCAGTTCCAATAGCACAGTTGCTTAGCAGACTGAAAATGGAAGCTTTGTTAGACCTCCAGTACCAACCAAATATTTAACCCTGAGGTTTGGTTCTGACCTCAGCTGGAAAGGGCACCTTGCTGAAAGAAGCACCAGAGTCACATAATTCTGCTGCTTGGAGCTGCCCCCTTTGTGCTTGAATATTGAAAAAAAAAGTCCAGTTATAGTATAAGTGCTTTGTGTAAAGAATAACTTATGCTATCTGCAAATGTAAAGCTTAAGATAGGTCTCTGTAGCCCTTTTGGTTGTCTGATTGTTATGTGCAGAATTGCAAATCTGTACAATTGAACGGTATACTTTGGTCACTGGTTGTGTAGGGTTTGCAATTTGATTCTCTAATGATTATGCCAGAATCTGAGCTGAATATGTGGCAGAGCTTTTCCCACCATTTCCCATTTTACAACTGAAGGGCAGTAAAGATGAGAGTAGCATTGAAACTTGCTAAATATTGCTTCCTTTGGTGGTGATCCTTTGCATCATTTACCTACTTTCATCCTGTTTGAGCAATGTTATTAATATTTACTAAGCATTACATTATTAAATAGAGGCTTGAAATTGTATAATATGTGAATGATGCTGTACACTGGACCTATGCTAATTCTTTACAAGTGTGCCATGACAGGTTTCAGAAACTTCAGTACAGCTACATGCAATGCAACCCTTTGCTGAAGCAAGAACTTGTGAAGAGCTCCCGTCCTCTGAGAACTGCAGCTTAGATTGTGGCCAGAGTTGGAATGAATGGTTGCAGCTGTTTGCTCCAGCCAGGCCTCACTGCTTAATGACCACATAATGTGGAGTCCGTCCTCCAAGAGGACCACAACATCATCATGAACTGGAGGCTTGGGTGCCTCAGTGACCTGGAGAACTATGTTGCTTTGGCTCTTGGTAGGGTCACACACATCAAACAGGTCAAAGAATAGAGGACCGACTAAGAGTGGTCCACTGGTCTTCTAGGGTTTGGGGGTGGTGTAACAGGCAGTAAGTAAGTAAGTAAGTAATGTGTAGTCAGTGGTAGCGTTCAAACAGTGTTCTCCTATTCCCAACAATGAAGGGGACTTACTCTGTCCATTGAGCTATTTGGCTCAACAGTGATGATTCCATTCATGGCTTCAGCAGCAGACGCTCTGACTGTGGCTCAGGCCATGACTAGTTCTTCAGTTTGGACACAAGAATGGCTTATTAAAGTCAGCCATTCCAGTCATGGTGCAGACAGTTTCTTCAACGTGCATTTACATTCTAGTCTTGAGGCACCGACAGCTAATACTAATTGCACACCATTGGACACCTATTATGCACATTAAGTGCCTATTGTATTTTGCAACTGAAATTTTGCTTTAAGGCAGTCTTGTAAGGCTGTGTGGTTGAACTTCAGAGTCAATATTTATATTGAAACTTGCAAATAAGTTAATGTTTAAACCTTTCCCTGTCAATTATACAGCCAGCTATCATCAACCAACCTTGAAAGTGACAGCCTGAGTCCCAGAACTGATTTCACATATAACTGCCTCAGTTGAAAGCTTCAGAATTCCACACCTATCACTGGATTGATTGGTAAATGAAGTTGTCCTGCTGTCACCTTAGAATTCTAGAATGCCAAATGGCATAATGGCTTTGAGGTGGATTGAAAATATCGTCCTGTAAATGCATTCTTGGTACATTGGGTCACTGGTCTGTAACATATTGCTCTAGTACGTTCAGGTCACTTGCTTTCAGTGACCTGCAGTATGTTCAACATACTCCTTGTTTATATAACACACACTTCACTGTATCTGCTCTCAGGAATGGGGCTTTGCTACTGACTTGCTGCTTCCGCATTTACTTCCTGCATTTTATCACATCTACATGGTGCTAATGGGTCAGCTTTTTATTTTGTTCGCAGGTCCTAGTGTAGCAGTGGCAGATGAAGTCAGGAGACAAAAGAACCAAAATGGAAATTCAGCCGAATATGAAATTTAAATGAACAGGGACAAATTAAAGGAAATGTCACAATTAAATGATTGAATTCCTAAAGGCTGCTAGTTCTGTAAAAAGCCATTTCTCAGCACAGTTTTAATTCTAGCTAAAGCAGCATGAAATTCAAGCCAGGAAAACTAAAAGAAAATAAATCTGAACTTGCAGACCCAGACTGACAGATGTGTAGTTCTGCATCAAAGGGAACATTTAATAGTTGTTGAGTTGATGCTGCTTGAAGTAAATAGAAAAAAAGTTTTGTTTTGTTGCCTCTCCATCCACCATTTTAGAAGGAGGTACAAGTATACATAACTTTAATAGGAAAGTGTGGTACTAGTTCTTCCAACTCTACTAAGCATGTTGGTGACAGCAAAGGATCCATAATTTGTGCTATGCCTGTTCAGAATGTATAGATTTTGAGAGGCAGGTACAAGGTTTATATCAATATGAATGATGCTGTCTTGGCAGCTGTGCTAATTCAGATTTCTGGTATTTCCATACTGTACTATTGCAACTGTGATCGAAGTCACGGAGAGACACTGGAAATGTGGATGTTGTTGTGTATTTAATATTTCAGTAATACTTGAAAAATCTTTGCATGCAGTATGTTGTTTGATTAAGCATTCTTAGTCATTTAAATATGTTTGTAATTTATTACAGGTTATATGTATAAATATGTGAATTGCATATGTCATGTGCATGCCTTGCTTAAAGTACACATGAATTTAGACGCATATTTCAGACTCCCATGTCTTCCTTTGAATTAGTTTAATGTTTTGAAGTTACAAAACATAACATTAGTGATGAGATATTTTTAAAAAGAATGCAAGACAGATATGGACCTGTTGAAACACAGCAGGAAGTTCAAATTTAAAAAAAACAGCAAATAACGGTGAGTAAAAAAGGCGGAAATGGCTGGCTACATTGGAAGGGTTGACACAACAGATAACTGGATTTTATATATTGAGCTAGTTGAACAGTATTTCTAAGAAAATTAAACGGCCAATGAGAAATGAATACCAATTTTTCTGAATGTGTTGTCTTTAAAGGCATACAATTTGTTTCAAAGTTCAATTGCTCCAACCAAACCAGCAGAAGTGAGCTATGCTGATGTTGTCAAAGTAATGCAGGAACATTTAGAACCAAAGCCATTGTTGATTGCAGAAAACTTTAGGTTTCATAAGTGAAGGGGGAATCCATTTCCTATGTGGCTGAATTGAAGAGATTATCTGAGCACTGTCAGTTCAATAATAGGCTTAAAGATGTCCTCAGATATTTTTTGGCATCTGGAATCTTACAAGAAAACATTCAAAAACAGCTCCTAAGTGAAGCACAATGCACATTTAAAAGAGCAGTTGAAATCACTGTTTCAATGGAAACTGCAGACAGAGACACAGTTGCAGTCAGGAATGAAAGTGAGCATGAACAAAATTGCAGCATCTAAACAGAAACCAGTCTGGCCAAACAAATTGTGTACTGTTGTTGCGGGGGCAAACATTCACCAACCAAATGCAGGTTTAAAGGAGAAACCTGCAGAAAATATAACAAAGTAGGACACATACAAAGAGTATATCAGGCTGACAAAAATAAATGGCATGCACAGGGAAGAGAGAAAGCTAAAAAGCACTAATCTGCATGTTGTTGATGAAAACATATGATAATGATGAGGGTGATACAGGAGTGCATAGCCTTGAGATTTACAATGTGAAAACTAACAAAAGACATGCAGTGTGGTTTGCACCAGAAGTGAACACCAAATTAATTAAAATGGAATTGGACATTGGCTCATCTGTTTCAGTCATTCCACAAAATGAGGTGAACAGCCTTTCAGAAATACCTAACAAAAGCCCGTAGGTATCCAACTAAGAACTGATATTGAAGAAATGCTAACTCCTGTGGAAGTGACATTCGTCACCATGAAATACAACAACCAACAAGCAACATTGAGCTGGTATGTGGTAAAAACAGAAGGACCAGCATTGTGAAGGTGTGATTGGCTGAGATAAGTACAACTTGATTGGGGGATCCATCTGCCATTTACATGCCATATCCCCTACAATAAGGTCAACTGAAAGGTACTGGATGATGCCACAATTGTATCCATGCCAAACACCATGAACAGTTGCCCAACAGAGGACAAACAGGTTACTCACCGCACAGTATGGGCAATTTAGATTGACCCATTAGTAGTAGTAGTATTAGTAGGCAGCATTGATCCCAGGGGATCATGGGTTTGTGCCTCTGGTGGACTGTGTCCTCTCCATGGCACAAGCCTGGGCGGGAAAATTTGAAGGACCAGCAGTTGCCCATGCAGCAGGTTCCTCCTCTCCACGTCACCGATGTAGGGCAAAGGAAGGGCAAACGTCAATACAGCTTAGCACCAAAGTTGTCGCAGAGGTTGCCTGAGTGAAGTTGTAAACAACATGAAACTGTTTTAGGGACCCCGTCTCCGGATTTCTTCCTCAGGGTTTACTTCTGAAGTCTTTCCCATGGGTGGTTATGGCTGCAAGACAGCGGTGGATTAAAATCAAAGTTTTCCTTCTCCTAGGCAGGCTGCCGTCCAAGGTTGATGAGTCCCACCTGCCTAAAATTGACCCATTAACCTACCAATATTCACATCTTTAGGAGGAAATGTGTGGTGACAGGGTGAAATAGCAAAACATCCAGCCCAGTCTACATTGTCAATGCCAGGATGAATCTGGGTTGTTGGTGCTGAGGCTGTGCTGCTGACTCTGCATGTGACGTTTTTATACATTGTTCCTTCCTTTGTCTGTTCCACAAGATTTAATTTCTGTCTCGATTGGAAGCATTAGATGTTGGAAAACAAAACAAAGTAATGTCTTTCTTTTGGCAAGACAATGGATTCCGGTTAATTGGGACACATTAGGACCGGCACATTTTGTTCATTTAAGTGGCTGTCCATTAGACGGTTTTATCGAGTAGTTAAAAAGGTATAAAAAGGACAAACTACCATTTAGCAGAGTGACAAATTATATATTTAAATGAAATACATATCAAATTAGAACAGTATCAATACTACTACAGTACTATAAAACTGTGTATTAGTTCCAAATATTTATCAACAGAGGAGCTTCCAGCAAATGCTATTATATTCTTTCAATTGACTATAAATGAACAAAATCAGAATCAGGCATGCGTCAGGAAATTTGTTAACTTAACAGCAGCAGTTCAATGCAATACATAATATAGAAGAAAAAAATAAAATAGTAATGATAAATAATTAAGTAAATCAATTACAGCATACATATATTGAATAGATTAAAAATTGTGGAAAAAAAACAAATAATATACTGTATATTAAAAATGTGAGGTAGTGTTCATGAGTTCAATGTCCATTTAGGAATCGGATGGCAGAGGGGAAGAAGCTGTTCCTGAATCGCTGAGTGTGTGGCTTCAGGCTTTTGTACCTCCTACCTGGTGGTAACAGTGAGAAAGAGGCATGCCCTGGGTGCTGGAGGCCCTTAATAATGGACGCTGCCTTTCTGAGACACCGCTCGTTGAAGATGTCTGTGTATTTTGTAGGCTAGTATCCAAGATGGAACGGACTATGACTATAATGACTATGACTATGACTAAGTTTACAACCCTCTGCAGCTTCTTTCGGTCTTATGCTTAGCACAGACATTTAGTGTAGGTAATGAACTACCTTCATACAATCTTTTGATGATTGCATTCTCCAAATCTTCATTTTCATTGTAACATTCCAGATGATTGTTGAAACCTTCGTAGTCCCTAACTTGTTGAAGTAGTGAAATTCATTTTATTTTCACTCCCGGACGTGTCTGGCACCTCCAAGTCTGAATGCTTGAAACTGCAATTCTGAATTGTCCTATTGCTTATTTCTCCCCAACTATTGGTGACAAAGTTTCTGCTTTTAGAACACAAGGACATGAAACTGATGCTATTTAAAAACTGTATGCTCTAAACATGGTGTAATGTCTAACAGCCTCACAAAAGATGCGTGTGACACTAGTTAGAAATTGTTAGGCTGTAGTCTTCTGCT
This sequence comes from Mobula hypostoma, assembly GCF_963921235.1. Taxonomy (NCBI): domain Eukaryota; kingdom Metazoa; phylum Chordata; class Chondrichthyes; order Myliobatiformes; family Myliobatidae; genus Mobula; species Mobula hypostoma. The sequence goes on along the minus strand of NC_086103.1, from coordinate 61,024,128 downwards.
CAAATTAAGCGGCACAGTGTCCCAAAAAGCAATGGGAATCCCTGCTATTTTCTTGATTAGTTTTGTTCTTTCAGAGTTAGGCTAAATAAGCAGCTGCCCCTATTAACCGATGGCCCAATTAACTAGAATCCTCTGTATATATTTTGAGAGTTGTTCATTGTTACTTCGATTCTTTCAGACTCCTGGTCTTTATTTTTCTCTACTAGTGCTATTTTCTCCTTTTTTTCTCCAGTTTATTTTCTCCTGCTCGTTCCCTACTTTCTCCCTGCTTGTCAGCTTCTGCAGTCCCACAGTAGGTATAGGTCATTAACTTTGCCTCTATTCCAACAGCTGGTGCTTTTTTTCTTTGTGTGCCTCACTGCATTAGGTTGAGAAGGTGATGAAACAAAAGAGCTTTTACATGAGTCATTAAACCAAGGCCCTGTCCTGCAATTCAGGCTGATGAAGGACAGGGCTTCAGTTTAATGACTCATTAAACTAGAGTCCTGTCTCTGAGAGCTTTTCTGTTTTTCTGGCCAATGCTGCTTCCTCCCAGAACACTCACATGACAGATTAACTAGTTACTTGCAGAGTTGCATATTATTGGAACTTGTTGGCAAAGAGTGATGCTTCCCTTTTCATATAGTGTGATTGTGCCAGTAATTGTCTTGGAAGGGAAGGGGATGGGGGAACAGAAGGTGAGCTTCAGTTTTTATTTATTTACTTAGAGATGCAGAGTGGAATAGGCCCTTCCAGCCCTTCGAGCCATGCTGCCAACAACCCACTGATTTAACCCTAGACTAGTCACAGGACAATATACAATGACCAACTAAACTATTAACTGGTACATCTTTGGACTGTGGGAGGAAACTGGAGCACCCAGAGGATACCCACGCATTCCACGGAGAGGATGCATAAACTCCTTACAGAGGATGCCCGGATTGAACATGGAGCTCTGACACCGCGAGCTGTGGTGGCGTCTCGCTAATCACTACACTGTTTCAGTTTTAGGGTATTCAATGGTTAGGGAACAGATAGGAGGTTATGTGGATGAGAACGAGATTCCTAGATGGTATGCTGCCTCGCGAGTGCCAGGGTTAGGGACTCTGAGTCACAGCCTTCATAAGTGGGCAGGTGAGCAGCCAAAGGGCGTGGTCCACGTTGATGGCAATGATGTGGGTAGGAAGGATGATGAGGTATTGCAAAGGGAGTTCAGGGAGTTAGGTGCTAAGTTAAAGGAAAGGTCCTCCAGGGTTGTAATGTCAGGATTGCTACCCATCCCATGTGCTAGCGAGGCCAGAAATAGGAAGATCATACAGAGAACATGTGGCAAAGGACAAAGTGCAGTAGGGAGGGCTTCAGGTTCTTTTGAGCTATTGGGCTCTTTTCCAGGGAACGGAGATGGGATGGTTTGCACTTGAACTGGAGGGGACTAATATATGTGGGAAAGTTTGCTAGTGCTGCATGGCGGGGAGGAGTGGGGGGGGGATGAACTAAAGTTGCAAGGGGATGGAAACCAGAGTGGAGTCATTGTAGGAAAAGATGTTGTTAAGCTTAAATACAAAGTCAGGAATTGAAAGGTTGAGCATGGTGAGACTAATGTTCTGAATTGCGTGTATTTCAATACAAGGTACATTGTAGGGCATGGATCACCATGAGGAATAATGACAGTGTAATCATTAATGAGACTTGGTTGCAGGAGGGGCAGGACTGGCAGCTCAGTGTTCCAGGGTTCCATTGTTTTTAGACATGATAGAGTTGCAGGGAATAAAGGGGTGGGGGGGGGGAGAGGTGGCATTACTAGTTAGGGGAAGTGTCACAGCAGAGCTCATATAGAACAGACTGGAGAGTTTGTCTACTGAGGCTATATGGGTGGAACTCAGGAATAGTGATGCTCACATGAATGGGATTATGTTACAGACCACCCAATAGTCAGGTGGATTGAGAAGAAAGAATTTGTAGAGGACGTCCTGACGAAGGGTCTCGGCCCGAAACGTCGACTATACCTCTTCCTACAGATGCTGTCTGGCCTGCTGCGTTCACCAGCAACTTTGATGTGTGTTGCTTGAATTTCCAGCATCTGCAGAATTCCTCGTGTTTAAGTTTTAGGGAGCCTTGGTTTTCAAGGAGATATTGAGGCCCTGGTTAAAAAGAAGAAAAAGGTGCATAGCAGGTATAGACAGGAAGAAACAAATGAGATGGGAGAGATCTTAAGTGATATTTTGCATCCATGTTTACTTGTGAGATGGACATAGAGTGTATAGAAGTGAGACAAAATAGCAGTGTGGTCATGGTCTTTATACAGGTTACAGAGGAGGAGATGTTTTTTACCTTGGGGCAAAGTAGGGCTGATAAATCCCCAGGGCCCGACAAGGTCTTCCTTTTGACCTTGAGGGAGGCGAGTATGGAAATTTCAGGGGTCCCCAGCAGAGAAATTTGAAACATTATTAGCAAAGGGTGAAGTACCCGAGGACAGCTAATGTTTATCTGTTGTTTAAGAAAGGCTTTTAGAATAAACTGGGAAATTATAGACCAGTGAGCCTGACATCAGTAGTGGGTAAGTTATTGGAAGGTATTCTAATACACCAGGTTTATATGTATTTGGATAGACAGGCACTGATTAGGAATAGTCAGCATGGCTTTGTGCATGGTAGGTTGCGTGTAACCAATCTTACAGAGTTTTTCAAGAAAATTACCAGCAAAGTTGATGAAGGCAATGCACTGGATGCTATCTACTTAGACTTTACTAAAGTCTTTGACAAGGTCCCATAATGGGAGGTTGGTTAAGAAGATTCAGTCGCTTTGCATTCAAAATTAGATAGTAAATTGGATTAGACATTGGCTTTGTGGAAGAAGTCTGAGAATGGTAGTAGATGCTTGCCTTTCTGGCTGGAGGTCTGTGATTAGTGGTGTTCTGCAGGAATTGTTGCTGGGTCCATTGTTGTTTGTCATCTATATCCATGATCTGGATGATAATGTGATAAACTGGATCAGTAAATTTGAGGATGACACCAAGATTGGGGGTGTAGTGGGTAGTGAGGAAGACCATCAAAGCTTGCAGTGTAATTGGGGCCAGCTTGAAAAATGGGCAGAAAAAAAGACAGATTGAATTTAATTCACACAAGTGTGAGGTGTTGCTCTTTGGGAGGACTAACCACAGTAGGACTTACACAGTGAACGATGGGGCACTGAGGAGTGTGGTAGATCTGGGGGATCTGGGAACACAGATCCACAATTCATTGAAAGTTGTGCCCAAGGTAGATATGGTCATAAAAAATGTTTCTGGCACATTGGCCTTCATAACTCATAGTTTTGAGAGCAGAAGGTGGGATATTATGTTGAAGTTGTGTCAGACTTTTGTGAGGCCTAATTTGGAGTATTGTGTGCAGTTTGGCCACTTACCTACAGGAAAGATATCGATAAGATTGAAAGAGTGTAGTGAAAATTTACAGGGACTTTGCTAGGTCCTGAGGACCTGAGTTTTAGGGAAAGGTTGCATTGGTTGGGATTTCATTTGCTAGAGAGTAGGAGCATGAGGTGATATTTGATTGAGGTGATAGAGGTCCATCAAAGATAAACCCTCCTCTCCATTGAGAACATCTATGCAGAGTGTTGTCTCAGGAAAGCAGCATCCATCCTCAGGGACCCCCACTACTCCAGACATGCTCCGTTCTTGCTGCTGAAATCAGGAAAAAGGTCTAGGAGCCTCAAGACTCACACTACTAGGTTCAGGTTCAGTTATTACTCCACAACCATCCTGTTTTTGAACCTGGGGGGATAACTTCATTCAACTTCACTTGCCCCATCACTGAACTGTTCCCACAACTCATGGAAGCACTTTCAAGGACTCTTGCTTACATGTTCTCGATATTTATTGTTTTATTTTTTTCTCTTTTGTATTTGGATAGTTTGTTGTCTTTGGCACATTAGTTGTCCACCCTGTTAGGTATAGTCTTTCACTGATTCTCTTATGGTTCTTGGATTTACTGAGTATGCCCAAAAGAGAATGAATCTCATAGTCATAGTCATACTTTATTGATCCCGGGGGAAATAGGTTTTTGTTACAGTTGCACCGTAAATAATAAATAGTAATAGAACCATAAATAGTTAAATAGTAATATGTAAACTACGCCAGTAAATTATGAAATAAGGCTGGTCCTGGACTATGGTGGATTGGATTAAGGTTGGATTATGGTGACACATATGTACTTTGACAATAAATTTACTTTGTAATTTGAACGTTGAAATTTATGAAGGGTATAGATAGGGTAAAGGCAGTCAACGCTTTTCCCGCTGAGGTTGGATGAAACTAGAACTTGTCCTGGGAGTGACTCAGAAATGTTGGTACTGAGCTCTGTGCTTTTGTATAACATGTGACTTTAGTTCTGGTGAAGGGTCTTGACCTAAACATCAACTGTCCATTACCTTCCATATATACTGCTGGACTCTGGACTCCCTCAGCATTTGTGTTTTGCTCCAGATATCCAGCATCAGTAAGCCTTTCTTGTGTCATCAAATGCCCAGCCATCCAGCCTCCTTTCTTCTGCTCTGCTTGAATTTGAGACTACCATATTCTGCTTCCTAACTCATATCATCCCCTTCACCTATTACTCCTGAGCAGTCTCCCAATTAAACAGTCCTGAACTCTTAAAAAGATCCATTTCTGTTTTTTTCATTCTTCCATGATCTCTGCCCTATTCATTCTTTGTATTCTGCAAAAGCTTCAGCATTCACTGATATAGTCTTGCTTCAATTTTCAAACATCCAGTGGTGGTCCTGAGCTCTGAGAATCTGTGAAATCTCTGACTTGCTTCAGTTAAGAAAGGCTATATCTATCATACTTTTAATTAAATGTCCAAATATGTGTCTTCAGTTAATTTTGTTTGTTTGTTAATGCTGCCATGAAATGCTCAGTGCTACACAGATTAAATGTGTTGTTGTTTACCATTGGTTTTAAGTAGAATATGTGGTTAATAAACCTGATATTAGATTTTAAGTTATACAGTTTGGAACCAGACCCTTTGGCACAACTTGTGTATGCTTACTGTGTTGCCCAGAGAGCTAGTCCCATCTGCTAGGGTTTGGCCCATAGTCTTCTAAACATTTACTATCCATGAACTTCCCTAGATGGCTCTGAAGTGTTGCTATTGTGCCTGCCTCAGCTGCTATTTCTGGCCGCTCAATGCAAATACACACCAACTTTTGCTAGAAGCTGCCCCTTATATCCCTTTTAAATCTCTAACCTCTGATATCTCTAACCTATGTCCTCTTGTACTTAGCAACCCCCCCAGAAAAAAGATTGTGTGCTTTCACGCAATGCCCCTCATTATCCTATTTATCGATGAAAAATCAATTCTCAATTTCCTATATTACAGGGAATAAAGTCTTAATCTATGCTATCTCTCTCAGGCTCCCAAGTCCAGGCCACATACTGGCAAACCTTTTCTGCACTTTCTTTTGGTTTAGTAACAGTTCTCCTATAACTGGGTGCCCAAAAGAGAACACAGAACCTCAGCTTCAGTCTCCCCAACATTTTATATAACTGCAAAAGAACTTCTCAACTCCCTCTGTGCTCAGAGCCTTGACTGATGCAGACCAGTATGTCAAATGCCTTCTTCGTGCCCAATGTGCCTGTGACACTGCTTTCTAGTAAATTATGCACTTCTAGTTTTACTGGGTCCTTCTGTTCCATAACATTCCTCAGGGTCCTCCCATTCACTGCATAAGTCCTATCCTGCTTTGATCTCCCACAATGCAGTGTTTTCACCTGGATTGAAAGCACACATACCCATCTGATCAAAATCATCTTATAATTTTTCGTAGCCTATTATAGTGTAGAGTTATTTTAGTATCATTCACAAACTTTCTAACAAAATCTAATTCATTTACATCCAAATAGTTTCATACAGATCACAAACATCAATAAATCCGGTTCCAACCCTTGTTTCACACTCTTAGACACAGCCCTCTAGAACAAGAAACAAACCCTGACAATCACCCTGTTTCCTGCACTTCTTTAATTATAAATCCAATCAGACATATCCCCTAGATTCCATGAGAACTGGTCTTGTCAAAGGCCTTGCTATAGTCCATGTAGACAGCATCATTCACTGTACATATCAACAGATTATCATGTTGGCTGAGTGATGCAAAGCTATTGAGTTGCCTTCCTCATGGAATTACCAGTGTTCTTGTTTCCTGTTTTTTGTCTTTACTAAGGTCACCCCTATCTTTGGTTTCTATTTTCCTGTATGATGTCTCTTTGTGGGTGGCCCCCACCTTCTTGGAAGCTGTAATTTCTGGCAGAGGAAAGAAATTCAACTGCAGGGGTTCTAAATACCATTAGATTGTACATATTAGAAGGCTGGAATATTGTCAAACCTCAGGAAATGACTTCATCCATAACCTAAAAAGAGGTGAATCCTTCTTCCTCTAAAGGTTCTTAATGGTCCACAGAAGATGCCAGTAATGCTGTTTTACGGATAATCCTTTGTAACTGAATTACATTCTTATCTCAATGTTTAAAAAATAAAGCATTTGGTTATTCTTTGGGTAAACTATCAGATAATGAGTTATCTACAAGGGGGTCCTGGTATGTTTTTTTCCTACTATTTGTGCTGTTTATGCCATATCGTTTAAGGACTGCAAATTCCTTCCATTGCACCATGTTTCTGTCTGCAACTAAGCCACACACACACACAAAGAAAAGCTAAAATATTTTATCCTGTCTTTATAGTCTGAAGAATTTACAAACGTACAGTGCTAATTGAATCAGAGATGTCAGATCAAAACAAAAGCAGCTTGAGATAATACAAAGAAGAGAAAAACTGCAGATGCTGGGAATCTGAGCAACACACACACAATGCTGGAGGAATTCAGCAGGCCAGGCAGCATCTATGGAAAAGAGTATAGCTGAGACCCTTCATTAGAACTGGAGGGAAAAAAAGATGAAGTGTTGGACACAACAGGAATTCTGCAGATGCTGGAAATTCAAGCAACTTTGATGAAGTGTTGGAGTAAGTTTGGGAGAAGGGAGGAAGAAACACAAGGTGATAGGTGAAACCGGGGTTGGGGGTGGGCTGCTGGAGAAGGAGAATCTGATAGGAGAGGGCAAGAGGCTATGGAAGAGAGAAAAGGAGGAGGAGCACCAGAGGGAGATGATGAGCAGGTAAGGAGATAAGGTGTGAGAGGGAATGAGTCTTTTGGGGTCATCTACTGTATCTGGTGCTCCCGATGTGGCCTCCTGTATATCAGTGAGACCAGACGTAGATTGGGAGACCGCTTTGCTGAACACCTACGCTCCATCTGCCAGAAAAAGCGGGATCTCCCAGTGGCCACCAATTTTATTTCCACTTCCCATTGCCATTCCAACATGTTAGTCCATGACCTCCCCTACTGCTGCAAGGAAGCCACACTCAGGTTAGAGGAGCAACACCCTATATTCCGTCTGGGTAATCTCCAACCTGATGGCATGAACATCGATTTCTCAAACTTCCTGGAATGCCCGCCCCTACCTTCATCATTTCCTATTCCCATTTCTCTTATCTCCTTACCTGCCCATTACCTCCCTCTGGTGCTTCTCCCCCGTTTCTTTCTTCCATGGCCTTCTGTCCTCTCATCAGATTCCCTGTTCTCCAGCCCTGTATTTCCTTCATCAATCAACTTCCCAGCTCTTTACTCCCCCCCCACCCTGAGTTTCTCCTATCACCTTGTGTTCCTTCCTCTCCTACCCCCACCTTCTTACTCTGACTTCTCACGAAGGGTTTTGGCCTGAAACGTCAAGTGTACCCTTTTCCATAGATGCTGCCTGGCCTGCTGAGTTCCTCCAGCATTTTGTGTGCATTGCTTGAGGTAACACAGACATCGTTGTGAGGATGTTACATTTCACAACTCCTGCAGCATCATCTGTGGTGAAGAACCAAGCAGGAACTGACTCTTGGGGGTTCTCCAGTCAATGTTCCTCATTGAAATACGATGGAAGTTAGCAAATGGAGATTACACAAGCCATGGTAAAAAAAAAATCAAAAGAGTCTTCTGTTTATCCAGAATTATGTCATTTCTCTCTCTTGCTACTAGAGTTATCCTCATGACAGGGTTACATTTCTCGAAATATCCTCCACTTGTAGCTATCCCAGCCAGCATTCTTTGTGCTACCTGTGAGCATATGTGACATCATGTATGAGCATAATCCACGCTTTGTTGGACAGCTGTCAAATTCTATTGGAACTTGATCAGAATCAGTAATATTGACTGTTGTCTCCTTAACCTGGAGATTACCGAGTCTAAGGATAATATCCTGCACATTAGCAAACTGCAAACAGACAAATTTCTTCCTAGTTTATGCATCTTGGTACTTCACAGTGTTGTACGCCTTAAGGGTAGCACTTGTCGGAGGCTCATTTTAGCACATCTGGTGCCTGTTTGACCTTTCACCTTTCTAGGTGACATTCATATTCTTGTCTGTGTTTGCCATTTATTGAAATGTAAGTGGATCCATTTCCTCTCTCCATATATTTGCACTTTCCTTATATTCTCTGTTTCCTTTAGTTATCAGACTCTACCAATCCTGAATTTTAAATTTAACAATTGAGTTAGTATCAGTTGACATTTGTGGGCAAAAGTTCCAGATTTCCAGTCTCCTCTCCATGTAGAAATTATTTCCTGATTCTAATACCAAACAGAAATTCTCTGATTCCCAGAAATTATCAGTTTTGCTTGACATTGTTTAAGATTCTAAATTGCAGGGAATAAAGTCCTAGTTTGTGTAATTTTTCTTCTTAAATTGGGGTTCAGGTAATCCAGCCATTCGGTAGTCATCCAAGATCAATAAGTCTGCTCCAAGGCATGGTGACTAAATCTTCTTCACAATGCTCCAGGTACTATCAATGCAAAGCTCTGTACGGTTGGAGAAGAACTTGTATCTTGTATACCTAGCGTTGATTTAGTGATCGAGATCAATAATTGAATTGAATTGAATTTATTTAAATCTTACATCCATGCCACAACATGAGGGAGTAAAAATCTTCTGACTCCGTCGCAATGTACAGATGCGAATTTATAAGTCTGATGGCTTGTAGTAAAAAGGTGTCCCATAGCTGTTGGTCCTGGCTTTAATGCTGCGGTAGCATTTGCCAGACAGAAGCAGCTGAAACAGTTTATAGTTGGGGTGACTGGTGTCCCTGATGATCTTCCAGGCCTTCTTTCTGCACCTGCTGCTATAAATATCCCCAATGGAAGTGAGTTCATGTGCACAGATGCGCTGGATTGTCCGTACCACTCTCTGCAGTGCCCAGCGATCAAGATTGGTGCAGATCCCGTACCAGGCAGTTAAATAGCCGGTCAGGATGCTGCCAATGGTAGAAGGTCTTGAGGATCTTGGGGCTCATGCCTGAAATGAAGGAGATGCTGTTGTTTTTTTTTGCCACACAGCTGGTGTGTACAGTCCAGGTGAGATCTTTGGTGATGTGTATACTCCGGAACTTGAAGCTACCCATCTTCTCAGCTGCAGTCCCATTGATGTTGGTTAGGGCGAGCCTGTCTCCGTTCCTCCTGTAATCCACAATCGCTCTTTTGTTTTTTGGACATTGAGGGAGTGGTTGCTATCTTGGCATCACAGTGTCAGGGTGTTAACCACTCCTCTGTAGGCCACCTCGTCATAAGGCCAATATACGGCCAATCAATGTCTTCTGCAAATTTAATCAGCAGATTGGAGTTGTGTCTGGCAGTACAGTCATGGGTGTAAAGGGATTAGAGGAGGAGACTCAGGACACAACCCTGGGGGTCCTCTGTATTGAGGATCAGAGGGGCAGAGGTGGGGGAGCCCATCCTTACCACCTGTCAGTGATCTTATAGGAAGGGTAGGATGCAGCTGCCCAGGGCAGGCTGCAGGCAGAGGTCTCTGAGCTTCCTGTGAAGTCTGGAGGGAATTATGGTGTTTAATGCTGAACTGTAGTCCAGGAACAGCACTCTAATGTACGCATCCGTCTTCTCCACGTGAGTGAGGATGGTGTGTAGTGCTGTGGCTATGGCGTCATTGGTAGACCAGTTCTGTCGGTAGGCTAATTGTGGGGACTCCAGTATGGGTGGTAGCATGCTGTAGATGTAATCTTTAACTAGCCTCTTAAAGCATTTGCTTGTAATTAAGGTGAGTGTGACAGGGCACCAGTCGTTCAGGCATGCTACCTTGGATTTCTTAGGTACAGGGGCAATGAAGGACGATTTGAAACAGGAGGGCACTACACACTGGGAGAGTATGTAGGCTATTTTAATAGCCTTTATGATTACCGCTTCTATATCGCCCTGATGTTTACATGATCTGCCTACTTGCATCTCTTAGTCTTTTTGAGTTTGATTGCATCTAGCTTTTCACTATAAAACAAGTCCTATTTTTTTAAGTTCTAGTAGTGGATGTCATTATACTTGTCTCAGTGAAATTCATTTGTACCATTTTGGCCATTTAATTAATCTGTTGATGCACATTTGCACTCTAATATGTTAATCTGAACTAGTTACTGTTGTCACTTAAATAGATAAATAAGTAAATTTGACTTTCGGTTCACTCAGTCGAGTCAGATGGCACTGTTACAGCTTGGAGGATTCCGAAATTCTATTCTGGGGCCATCTGTAAGGAGTTTATACGTTCTTCCCATGAATAAGTGGGCTTCGCTGGTGCTCCAGTTTCCTCTCACAGTCCCAAGACGTACCAGTTCATAGTACTGGCTAGGAAAAACTACAATCTACAAATGAGGAGTGAGGCATGAGTGGTGGAAACAGATGAAGCAAAGTCTTTGTTCTTGCCATATGTTGGCAAGAATGGGCGTAGCCATTTTGAGACTGTCCTTACAACCACTATTTTGTGAACCGTTTGGTGAATTGATTCTTGCTCTAGCCAGGATAACTTAGTCAGAGCGGTTGAACATGGACAAAAGGAGATCTGCCTAACAAAGAAATTATCTAAGGCACAAGGCTAGAGGAAAGGCCATAAAGCAATACTGCTTGTAGCGCTAGGATATTTCCATTGGGAACTGACACAGGTCACTCAGATGACTTTGAGCCAATGCAATTGAAACATCACAGATTAACCTGATAAGGAAAAGTCAAGTCAAGTCGCTTTTTATTGTCAAATTTCGACCATAACCTGCTGGTACAGTACACAGTAAAAACGAAACAACGTTTCTCCAGGACCCTGGTGCTACGTGAAACAACACAAAACTACACTAAACTCAGTGAGACAACACAAGGCTACACTAGACTACATAAGACAACACAAAAACTACACTAGACTACAGACCTGCACAGGACTACATAAAGTTCACAGAACAGTGCAGGGCAGTACAATAAGCACAGTAGAGGACAAATTACAATATAATAATAAATGATGTAGATGTCAGTCTAGATTCTGGGTATTAAGGAGTCTGATGGCTCGGGGAAAGAAACTGTTGAACAGTCTGGTCATGAGAGCCCAAATGCTTCGGTACCTTTTGCCAGATGGCAGGAGGGAGAAGAGTTTGTATGATGGGTGTGTCGGGTCCTTCACAATGCTGTTGGCTTTACGGGTGCAGCGTGTGGCGTAAATGTCTGTAGTGGTGGGGAAAGAATAAGAATGGAGGATTTTGAGAGCACAAGGCAGCAACAACTCTCTGGAGACCAACCATCGTGGATGCCGAGGACCCCACATCGGACACGTGGAGATCACACCGGGACTATGAAAAATGCCTGCTCAGCGTAGACTCTTTCCCAGGTATTTGATTGTTCATGGAGGGTCAGGTGTGCACACGGGTATTCGGTTGTGTAAATTCATGTGCTTGTGAACTGAGCCAATAAGGGTACTTGCAGTAAATACAGATTCTGTCAGTGTCTAGTATTGAAGTACAATCCTTGTAACAGAAGGTTAATTGCTCACTGTAAATCACCCTACGATTAGGCTTGTGTTAAATAGGTGGATTGCTGGGCAGTGCAGCTTGTTGGGTTGGAATGAGCTGTTCGACACATTATCTCTTAAATGGATAGATAGATAGATACTATCACTGTGCAGATCCTTGTGGAATATATGTTAGGTTCAAATTAGGTGGGTTGCTGGGGAGTGCGGCTTGTCCGGCCAGAATGGCTTCCTCCCCAGTGTATCGCTAAGCAAAATAAATGAAAAAATAAATACTGTCATCATACAGATTCTTGTGGGATATATGTTAAGTGCTCCCAATCTGTGTATAAATCTATTATCACAACTCTTTGAATCTTATTTCTCAGCTCATTTCCAAGTGAGTTCAATTACTTACTTTATCAGTTTCAATTTTAATTATCATCAATCTGTTATGAGGAACTTTGTCAAATGCCTTTAGAAATGCATAAAAAGATCATCAGTTGAGGAACATTTTGTCCTCAGCAAGGCCATTGCCTCTGTCCCCCTTCACCCGCACTTTGTGCCAGTTGTCACTGAACTCTTCTTCCATAGCCTCCGTCTTCCGCACCCTGCATTGGTGATACCTTCTCCCATCTCCTACCCTCCTCCTCTTCTTGGACACCCCTGCTCTTGTTCTCTGCCTGCTCTGGATGTTTTCATCTCGAATTGCCGACGAGCCATGAACTGCAATGCCCTGAAGAAGCGTCTCAGCCCAAAGAGTTGACTATTTTACTTATTTCCATGGATGCTGCCTGACCTGCTGAGTTCCTGCAGCATTTTGTGTGTGATCTGTTGACCTCCCACTGTATGCTACTTAGTGAGTTCTTCACAAAAAGGAATAATTCCAACTTTGTCAGAAATGACCAGCCTTTTTAAAGTATAAATAAAAACAAAGAACCCAACATTTTCTGGATTCCAGTATCTGCAACATATGTGGATGATCTATCATGAATTGAAAGATTTTAGAGTTTTTAATTATGCTGAGCAAAATCATGGATTCTTTAGTTCATAACCAAAGGAGTTTATAGATCACTTGCAGTATTTGATTGCAGCAAGGCACTGTCATATAGGGGTCCATTTACTGGCACCCTACTTTTATCTGCACAGATGAAATTGTAGTTTAACGCTTAAAAATTATGCTTGCTTAAAAATGATAATCATTCATCATCTGGAAAGTGGATAATGCATTTTACCAAAAGGAGTAATATCATTTTTATATGCAGTTGATTGAATTGAACTTCCTTAGCACTTGCAATGGAAAAGGTTATCCTTTTAGCTTGTGTATAAAATATTTCTGTAGTTCTGTAATACTGTACAATACTTTTGATCTGCAGCAGGCAAATAAATAACCATAGTATATTGATGGGAAGCCACAACTCCCTAAATGTGAGGCAGAGACGGCTGTTCCCCAGTGATATCACTCATAAGTTACATATGTTTGATTGCTCATTAGAAGCCAAAATTGTATGCCATAACATCTGGTGTAAGTACAGTCATAATTTTATAAAAACACTAGCAATTGGCTTGCTCAAATGTGACTTGGAATTCATCAGAGCTCCAGCAGCTGTAATAGAAGATTAAAACCGTGAAATTGCAAAAAGTACTGGAGTACAGTAAACCATATCCGAATACTGAAATACAGTACATTTCTGCATACATTTCAATATTTTGCTTTAAATAATCATGTTTATTTTCAGCCAAATAGATTGTTTCTCTATCCTATTGAGCACTATGTTCTTGCAAGTCTTTTTCTATTTGGTAGTGCATTTTGAGCACTGAGCATGAAAGTCTGGAAATAGTTGAGATATATAGGATGAAGGGTGTGCTTTTTTCACATTTTGTAAGATCTCAGCTGCACTTATTTAAAAATTGTCAACACTCAGTGCGTATTTTTTTCCAGATTATTGTTGGTGCAATGTGTGCAATTTCTTTGGAGATGTAAGTTATTTTAATAAATCAGTCACAACTGATGGCCCAGAATATTTTAGTTGTGGATTAAGTTAGGTTTATGTGAACACATTTTTTTAACATAGAGGCCTGGGCGCAGTGATAGCAGTCACTTCAGAGACAGAAGATCATGCTTCATATTTGCACAGTACAGAGATTGGAGTATGTCTGATATTTCAAGTTCAAATTAAAGTTTAAGTTTAATTGTCATTCAACTCTACATATGTATACAGCAAAACAAAAACAATACTCCTTCGGGGCCAAGTGCATAAAATCACACACTTGGGGTATTTCTTTCAGTCTCATACGTACTTTCAGTGCATTACTTGGGAGCACAACACTGCTTCAGATTGATATCCTTCGGGGAACCATTAAAATTAAAGCTTCCAGGTAGGAATTAAACAAAATAAATCCCATGATACCATGTGAAGAAAGGCAGGGAAGTACTTCTGTTACATTTTGGACGTATCTATCCCTTAACTAACCAGCATTCTATGAACATTTGGTCATATGCCACATGGCTGTTGGGGATCTTCCTGGATGCAGCATCTCCCTTCATTATAACTGCATACAGCAATAACTCATTGCCAGTGAAACTCCCTGAGATATCCTGTACTCGTGGGACAGTGCTATTTAAGAGCAATTTATTTTTCTGTTTTCTTCCTTTAGCTTTTAGCATTCTGTGACTAGGAGTGCATAAAATCCCCTTTTGATTTTTCCACATCTTGCCTTCCTGCCGTATGAATCTGGATGCTGATTGTTGACTACCAGCTAAGCCTGAAATATATTTCGTATTTTCTTAAGATGTGGAATGATGCCATTCAATCATTAAATGTATATTGTTCCTCAGAATATTCCGTCAATAGTATTTTCTCCAGTCCTGCTGAAGGGTTTCAGCCCAAAACATCGACTGTACTTTTTTCCATAGATGCTGCCTGGCCTGCTGAGTTCCTCCGGCATTGTGTGTGTCGCTCGGATTTCCAGCATCTGCAGAATTTCTCTTGTTTGTAATCGTATTTCCATGTGATTCCACTGAACCCATTCTCATGTTTCAATTAGCTCCCTTCTTGATTCTCCTACCTAATTTACAGTAGCCAACTTTGCACATTTCTTCAGGATTTGCAAAGAAACTTGAACTTCTTCCCCTCCCCCATCCGATTTCTGAATAGTCCATGAACAGTACCTCACTACTTTCACTCTCTCTCTGCACTATTTTAAAAAAACATTTCTTTTTGTAATATAGTGATATTTTATGTGCTGTCCTGCTGCTGTGAAGCAACAAATTTCATAGCATGTCAGTGGTAATAAATGTGATTTTGATTCTGAATGTGAAAATGCCAAGCAAACAGCATTCAAGGTCAGGATGAGCCTAGGCTGTTGGAGTTGTGTAACAGAAGCACTAACCACAGTGCCATGTGCTTCCATATCATCCACATCTGAATACCACAGAGACACATTTTTCTAAGTGAAGTAACTGGACAGTAATTAGAGAGTGGATGTCTGACTGATTTTGTCATTAGGCCACCTGAAATTTGATATGCATGCTGGATATCAAATTTTTTATGCTTGTCTAAAGAAGGTGGCATTGCCAAGTCTTTGCATGCCTATAAAACATGTTGGGATAAGCTCTACACTGAGAGTCGTTGATCTGTCTGACAGCTTGCACTAGCTTTAAAACTGGATAGTTGAACAGGAGAGGAATTCACTGATTCTCAAAACTGGGATAATGCATTAAAGAAGTGTTAAAGCCAGAGGAGCTCCTGTTCCTTTAATAGTATTGAGAAAAGTAGCTCAATTTTATCTTAAACAATAGGCTTCTCTATATTGACTAGTTGCATCATGGCCTGGTATGGCCCTTGAACGGAAAAAGCCTACAAAATGTGGTGGATACAGCCCAGTCCATCACAGGTAAAGCCCTCCTACCATTGAGCACATCTACAAAGAGCACTGTCACAGGAAAGCAGCATCCATCATCAAGGACCCCCACCACCAAGACATGCTGTCTTCTCACTTGTTGCCACCAGGAGGGAGGTACAGGCACTTCAGGTCCCACACCACCAGGTTTAGAGACCGGTATTTCCCCTCAACCATCAAGCTCTTGGACCTGAGGGGATAACTTCACTCACCCGAACATTGAACTAGGTTCCACAATCTATGAGCTTACTGTCCAGGACTCTGCAATTCACGTGCTTGATAATTATTGCTTATTTATTTCTCTTTTTAGTGTTTTTTTTTCTCTTTTTGTGCTTGCAGCTGTTGTCTTTTGCTCATTGGTTGTTCGTCCATCATGGTTGTGTGCGGTTTTTCGTTGATTCTATTTTTTTTTGTTTTTACTGTGATTACCCATAGGAAAATGAATCTCAACATATGGCGACATGTATGTATTTTGATGATAAATTTACTTCGAACTTTGAACTTTCACTTAACCTCTCTTTATACTCTCATAGCCTGTCTTCATTCTTCAGAGTACCTACTTTGTAGCATCAGGAAGCTTGGACATACAGCTCTTTATCCCTTCATTCAAATTATTGATATAGATTGTGAGCTGCAGGCAGCACTGATCCCTGCAGGGGCTCAGTAATTCAAATCTCTTACTATCTCTTCTTTCAGTTAGTCCTGATGAAGGGTCTTGGTCCGAAACGTCGACTGTACCTCTTCCTATAGATGCTGCCTGGCCTGCTGCATTCACCAGCAATTTTTGTGTGTTTTGCTTGAAATTCCAGCATCTGAAGATTTCCTCATGTTTGAGGCTCAGTAATTGCTGCCTTTAGTTTCAGAAAGGACTCTTTTATCGATGCTCTTTATTTCCAGTACATTAAATAACCCTCAATACTTGTCATTACGTTAGCCCTATTACCCTGCAATCTAATAATCGCATATGGCATCTCATCAGAGTCCATGTACAGATTAACTGGTTTGCTCTTTTAAAAATTCTGCTAGTTATAACCTTGAAAATATCTAAATATGTCCAACCCTATTATTATATTATAAGTAACCTATTATCATTTCCTTAATAATACCTTCCAGCAATTTCCTTGTTATTGATATCAGGCTAACTGGAGACTGATAATGACAGTTAATGTCACATACCTGCTTTGCAGCTTACTTGGTAACACCTGCCCATCTCCTGCTAGACAATTTGAAATGAATAAATTTAGTAGAAGGAGTAGCAGTTAATATCAAATAAGGCATCTTTGTCTCTGTAATCTGTTGCTGTGGCGAAACTGTAGGACGTGCCAAGACTATACAAATAGAAAATGAAAGTGATCCAAGATGATAGTTTAGATCTTGTTTTTCTACTTCACACTAGTTTTCTCTCTTTGCTTGTTCTGATGAAAGGTCCTGAACCTGAGGTGTTAAATCTGTTTCTTTTTCCACAGATGCTGTTTGGCCTGCTGTATGTTTTCAGCATTTTTTTTTGTTTTTATTTCAGATTTTTAGCACCTGCTCTTTTTGATTTTTAGGGTGACTAAATAAGCAGACAATGAAGGAAGTTATATTCCCACTTTGGATTTTTCTTGCAGTTGTTAGAGGACCCAAGGAGCAGTTAGCTTTGTTTGTAAATATATAGTTCATGTCAAGGCCTTTAATTGCATTGGTGTCTGGTGCCCTATTAATATTACAGGTATTTTATCAAATGCAGGCCTCCATTCAAAACTGGTAGGACTAGATTAGATTAGATTATGAGGACACTCAGTCCTTGTTTATTGTCATTTAGAAATGCATGCATTAAGAAATGATACAATGTTCCTCCAGAGTGATATCACAAAAAAAAAGGACAAACCGAAGACTAACACTGACAAGACCACATAATTATAACATACAGTTACAGCAGTGCAAAGCAATACCATAATTTGATAAAGAACAGACCATGGGCACGGTAAAAAAAAGTCTCAAAGTTCCGATTGACTTCCGATAGTCCTGATAGCAGGTGGCAAAAGGGAGAAACTCTCCCTGCCATAAACCTCCAGGCGCCGACAACTGCCGATGCATTGGAAGCATCCGACCACAGCTGACTCTGAGTCCGTCCGAAAACTTCGAGCCTCCGACCAGCCCATCCAATACAGCCTCCTGAGCACCATCCTCTGCCGAGCGCTTTGACCCTGCCCCGGCCGCTGAGCAACAAGCAAAGCCAAGGACTCGGGGCGTTCTCCTCCGGAGATTCTGGATCACACAGTAGCGGCTGCAGTGAAGAAGGCATTTCAGAAGTTTCTCCTGATGTTCCTCCGTGCTCTCACATCGTGCACGGCACCCTACTTGACAGATAACAGATATTCAACGGAGTGGCCGCTGCGCGCTGCGTCGCGCCGCCATCTTCTCTCCTCCTTGCTTGGGTTCTAATGCAGCAGGCTGTCTTGCGCTAGAGGTAGAATACTTTTCATCACATTTGGATCTACTTTCAAAGGTGCAAGTGGAAAGCCTTTTTCAATGTTTTTGGAACTGACAGGATGGTGTCTTTGGTTTGATAGGGTAGCTGTTGGGGAGTTTTCACTAATTGAAGAGTCTGGAATAGGTGGCTGGTCATTTATAACTGTGCTTGTTGAAATTTCCCCTCACAGAGAGTGGTGAATCTTTGAGGTTCTTTGCCTCAGAATTTCTGGAAGCTGGATTGTTAAAAGTATTTAAAGTGGAAGTGCATAAATATTGAGGAATAGAGGGGTATGGAGAAGTGCCATAAAATTGGAGTTGGGGCCAGGAAATATCAGCCCTGATTGTATTAAATGGTGGGACAGGTTTGGAGGATCTGATGACCTACTCCTCTGCCTATTTTCTTGTGTTGTTGTATCATATTTTATTTCAGTTCTGATGTGTGCATTATAGATGGTGGAATGACTTTGAAGAAATGAAGGTATGGGGCTGCTCACGGTGGCCTAAGCATCTCTTGTAACCATAGTAATTAAGTGCTTGATCCAGGTCAGCTCCTGGTTGATGGTGATTCTGGAATGCTGCTGTTGGCAGAGCAGAGAGTGATGGCAATATTCACCATCAAGTGGTGAAACATTTATTTCATCAATGCTGCTATTATTGCTTCTGCATTTTGGCTAGATTTTGACGGATTTAGGATTAGTTTCTCTCAGTCAGCCCTGAATTAATAACATGTACTTACTGCCTGCACTTCAGGAGAAGGCTGCTCTTTGTTATCACTGGCTGCCTCCCTCCTTCCTTGAATACTCTGTAAGGGGTGGGATCCTTGCTCTGATGATCTGCATTTTGCATTGGATGCAGTATACTGCAGTGAAGCACATGATCCTATCTGTAGAGTATTGGAAGACACCTTAGTTGGAAGATAACTTCAAGACAGTTGATCCCTAAGACACCTGGAGTCAGCCTCTACTAAGCTAGTCATGGCTGCATGACTATAGCTGTCATCCCTCTGCTCAGGAGCTTGGAGTGGAGTGAGCTTTACATAGATTATAGAACACTTAAGGCAAAGAAGTAGGGAACTTAGTCCATTAATCTTCAGAGACCTTTTGTAGAGCAATACATTCAACTCCATACTCCTCCAATTTTTACCCATTTCTCATACTAATACCTCAATTGGATCTGCAGTCATTCATTGCAAATTCAGGAAGTGTTTTGTGTTGTAACTGCTTGTGACATCCATCCATCCAATCTCTACTCCTTGAATCCTCCATTAATGGATAGAGTTCTTTTCCATTCTCTATCTTAACCAAGCAAGATTCTGTACACTTCTATTAAATTTTCTCTCAGTTTTCTTTATCTCAGATTCTAATCTGTCCTTGTAATTGAAATCCCTCGTTTCCAAAACCTTGATAACAAATCTTTTAAATTAATCCAGTCACATCCTTAACTTTCAGGAAGCCTATTGTCATGGTGAATCTTGTATTCATAATCTTCCTCTTCCTGAGTAAAGAAACAAATTCTCCTTGAACAGAAAGCATCTATGGCATCCAGTCTGCAACTGTGGTTGCTATTTGAAAAACCTGGCACATATCAGCCGCTGTCAGCTAGCATGATTCAGTGGTTAAGAGATTAAGGGTGATGGTGACCTTCATGGATAGAAAGCTGGTACGTCGCCTTCAGAAGATGACAGAGCTCTATTATCACTGACTGGAAAATCATAACCTCTGTCTGCATGGTCTGTGGACAAGTCCGAGGCAGCAGCATTGCTGCTGGAAGGCTCTTGGGTTTTAGGCATTCCTGTTCAGAGCTTTCTTCCTTCTCGAGTTTCCCTATGAAGAAAGCATTGCTTTAGGTTGTGTTCTTTTTCTCCTTGTCATGCTGGAAGGCCAGTAGAACTTCGAGTAAAATTTCATTGTTTTAAGCCAAGTCACTTGCAGAATGCTTTTATAACTCCAGAGACCATAAGACACAGGAGCAGAATTAGGCCATTTGGCCCATCGAGCCTGTTCCACTATTTGATCACGACTGACTTATTTTCCCTCACGACCTCATTCTCCTGCCTTCTCCCTGTAAATTTGATGCCCTTATTAATCAAGAACCTAACAACCTCTGCTTTAAATACACTCAACAACTTGGCCTCCACAGCTGTCTGAGGTAATGAACTCACAAATTTGCCTCCCTCTGGCTAAAGAAATTCCACTTCACCTCTGATCTAAAAGAGTGTCTTTCAATTCTGTGACTGTGCCCTCTGGTCCTAGACTTTCCCACTGTTAGAAACCACCTCTCCATATCCACTGTATCCAAACCTTTCAATATTCGGTAGATTTCAATGACAATGCGCAACTATAGCCTTCAACAAGCCCAACAAACATAGAGGTAATTAATAAACCTTCAAGTAACTGTTGGCGCACTTAAATGGCAGATGTGGTGCTTAAGATTTCAATAACCCTTCATTTTCTAACATGGTTCCAGCTCAGAGTATGTATAGAAATTAACATGCAACATTGTGGACTCTGCTTTCTTGATAAATTGACGCAAAATCCTGGAGAATCTCTGTAGGTCAGGCAGCATCCATGGAGATAACTTAACAGTTGACATTTTGGGCTGAGATCCTTTATCAGGACTGGAAAGAAAAAAGATGGGGAGGGGGAGGAGAATAATCTGGCAGCTGAGTTCCTCTAGTGTTTTACTTGTGTTGCTCAAGATTTTCAGCATCTTTAGAATCTCTTGCGACTTTCTTGATAATGTTTCTATCCAGACGTCATAGATTTAGGCAGGTTATTTTGTCATGTCAAAAGGTCAGTAATAATTGGCAGGACTTTCATATGATGAAAGACTGGATCAACTAGGCTTATACTTGTTTGAATTTAGAAGATTGAAGGGGGACCTTATTGAAACGTATAAAATCCTAAAGGGGTTGAACAGGCTAGATGCAGGAAGATTGTTCCCGATATTGGGGAAGTCCAGAACAAGGGGTCACAGTCTGAGGATAAAGGGGAAGCCTTTTAGGACCGAGATTAGGAAAAACTTCTTCACACAGAGAGAGCTGAATCTGTGGAATTCTCTGCCATAGGAAACAGTTGAGGCCAGTTCATTGGCTATATCTAAGAGGGAGTTAGATATGGCCCTTGTGGCTAAAGGGATCAGGGGGTATGGATGCAAGGCTGGTACAGGGTTCTGAGTTGGATGATCAGCCATGATCATACTGAATGGCGGTGCAGGCTCGAAGGGCCAAATGGCCTACTCTTGCACCTATTTTCTATGTTTCTATAAGGATACATACCTGAATCATCACAAGTTGATCAGTTTCATTCAAACAATGGATGCTGATTGAAATAGAATTGTTATGGAAGTTTTATATACCCAGAAATATGCACCACAATTTGTAAATTAAGCATATGGATGTGTTTGCCAACCAGTTTGTTACCATAACTTGCTCAGTGAATCTTTTGTTTTTGATTTTTCTTTTTCAGTGTCAAAAACTGTATATTGGGACACTTCAGGAAAACTGGTGAATTAAGCTAGGGCCTCATTTTGTTTAACAAAGAGGAAATTTAAAAAAAATACAGATCAGATATTAATGACTTTGTATATTGTATTGTGGAACATGAGAAAAATGCCCAGCTGTGCTTTGTGTGTCAGGTAAAAACAGTATCTTTACAAACTATACAGTATACAGTATAGCATAAGTGACAGTCTCAGGTTATCTCAATGGGTCCCGTGATAGTGAAAAGTGGTCAAAAAGCTGTCTGCTGTTTTCTTTATTTTGTCCTTGTGAATTGTATTGTTCTATTCTTAATCTAAGCTTGCAATTTAAAAATGGAGGCTTTTGATGTTTTTGAGTTAAATTGCATCTAATTTGAACACACAAACATGAGGAAATCTGCAGATGCTGGAAATTCAAGCAACACACATCAAGGTTGCTGGTGAACGCAGCAGGCCAGGCAGCATCTCTAAGAAGAGGTACAGTCGACGTTTCGGGCCGAGACCCTTCATCAGGACTAATTTAAACATGTTATATTGTGTTATTAATGAAGATGTGGAGAATTGATATGATAAAAGTAATTGAGAAAAGCAAGAACTCCTGTCCACTGGAACTTAAATTAGGTTATGAGGACACGCAGTCCTCTTTTATTGTCATTTAGTAATGCATGCATTAAGAAATGCTACAATGTTTTTCCAGAATGATATCACAGAAACACATGACAAACCGACTTAAGAACTAACAAAAAACACATAATTATAACATATAGTTACAACAGTGCAAAGCAATACCGTAAATTGATAATAACAGACCATGGCACGGTAAAAGTCTCAAAGTCTCTCGAAAGTCCCATCATCTCACGCAGACGGTGAACCTCCAGCGCCGCCAACTTGCCGATGCTGCATACTGGAAGCATCCGACCACAGTCCGACTCCGAGTCCGTCCGAAAACTCCGAGCCTCCGACCAGCTCTCTGACACCGAGCAACATCTCTGCCGAGCACTTTGACCCCGGCCCCGGCAACAGGCAATAGGCAAAGCCAAGGATTTGGGGCCTTCCCCTCCGAAGATTCTCGATTGCACAGTAGCAGCGGCAGCGAAGCGGGCATTTCAGAAGTTACTCCAGGTGTTCCTCCGTGCTTCTCACGGCTATCTCCATTAAATTCGGATTGTGCACGGCCCCCTAGTTAACACATACGATATTCATTCGGAATGGCCGCGCACGCTGCGTTGCACCGCCATCTTCTCCTCCCTCCTTAAACCATTTAGAACAGTATCCCTTTGTCTTTTCACAACAGATGTCAGTGATAATAAACCTGAATCTGAATCTGGGTGATCTGAATCACAAATTCCTTTCCTTGCCTGACCTGCTCAGTATTCCTGGCACTTTTTTTCCATTTCCAATTAACTTAGAATGGTGAAAATTACCAATCAGATTGCAATTCATTATCTTAAAATGGAACACCAATTATACTTATTATATCCTGTAGTATTTTGGGAAGTAATGTGTTTACTACTGTTGTAGAGCCGGAGAGTTCTGCATTATATACTCACTAAGAGCCACTATTTGCTAATTCCTTTATTGAAGGCTAGCAGGTAACTGCCATGTTGGCTTGCTTTGCCTCGTATGCAAGTACATCATTAGCACAGTCAGTGACAACATTTGATAATTTTACAATTATGTGCCAGTATCAAAGGGTGTTTGCCAAAAGCATTAAAGTTGCAAAATATAAGGCAAATTTATTCTGAATTAATTATTTGGATAACATACCCACGAAATAGCTGGAAGTATACACAAGCACCCCAAACTGATAGTGTTTGATGAATGTATTAACTAGTGTCAGAATCATGGATCAAGAACTATGGCAATGATTCAAAAGCAAAACCTTGTGTTGCTATGCAACAGTACTGCAAAGCTGATTGTTGTGTCCTGTTCTGCTACACTTGGTTCACAGTCCATTTGCTTCCTTTTGTGCTGGCTAAGCACAAACATAATTTTCTGAAATTTTTGTCTTCTTCCTTTGATGCTTTTATCCTTTGGCCTCATTTCACTGTTTCATTAGCATTGATTGTTGACTTACTTAATACCACAGCACAGAAACCACATCCAGTCCGTGCGAACCACTTTTTCTGTGTAATCCCATTGAGCCACACCTGGACACAGCCCTCTATATCCCTCTCATCTATGTACCTATCCAAACTTCTCCTAAATAATGCAGTTGAACCAACATCCACAACCTCCAGTGGCAGCTCGTTCTAACTGGCACTCCCCTTAAAGTGAAGAAGCTTCCCTTCAGGTTCCCCCTTTGCCTTTCACCCTAAACCTATGACCTCTGGTCATAGTTTTGTATACCTCTATAAGATCTCCCCACTTTTTCTCATGCTGCTGAAAATAAAGTTCTAACCTATTCAGCCTTTCCGAGGAGGAACTAAGGAGGATTAATGGCGCCTAACGGCGACTCCTTTGCTTGCATGTTTGGAAACAGCTCTGTTTCCATCTCTCTATATCTCTATTTCCATATCACTATTTTTTCCCTTTCAGGGTTCTTTTGAGGACCCTGACCTGGAGTTACATGCTGACTACGGTTCTTTGCAGGAATGGGACCTGCACTCAGTGTTTCACAACTGGCCATTATTTGGCACGTCCAAGGGCTCGGCCTAACAGCTCAGCTCACCTTCAGAGGCCGAGATCTTGTGACTTTTGAAACAGGTGAAACAGGTTTTGAAACAGACTTTTGAAGGTCAGTATCCGGGCAGATCGGTGGGTCAGGGGAGATGGAAGATCTAAGGCTGTGTGCCCAGAGACCGGAGATCTTTGGACACAGAGCTTGGAAAGAGCGACACAACAGACCTTTAACATCGTAAACCAGCGACTTGTTTGTTATGTCTACCCTCTCACTGTGAAACAGTGACACTTCTTTCTCCCTTATTAGGGAGAGAGAGAGAGAGAGAGCCTGTGGTATATCAAATACCGAGTGAACAAGTAGTCTTTGGAGTACTGCAAGTCTGTGTCTTTGCTGTTGCTTTGCTCATGCTTGAGTGCTCGGTGGTGGGTGCCAATGCTTTCTTTTGCTGGTGGCGGGAGGGGGGATTGTTGCTTGCTGCCACTTGCGTGCGGGAGGGAGGGGAACTGGGGGGAGACTTTGGGGTTCTAACGTTTAACTGTCTTTCATTCTTTGGGGGCATCCTTCTGTTTTTGTGGATGGTTGTGAAGAAAAAGCATTTCAGGATGTATATTATATACATTTCTCTGAAATTAAATTAAGTTAACCCTTGAAACCTTTGAATCCTTTCCCTATAACTCAGGTAAAGTCCCAGCAACATCTTCGTAAATTTTCTCTGCATTTTTCAATCTTTTTGATATACTTTCTGTAGATAGATCACTAGAACTGCACACAATACTCCACATTCTGCCTCACGAATGTCTTATACAGGTTCAATATAATATCTTCCAGCTCCTGTACTCAATACTCTGATTTTTGAAGACCTATATGCCAAAAGGAAGCTTTGTGACCCAATCTACCTGTGACACTACTTTCAAAGGATTATGGATCTGTGTTCCCAGATCCATTTTTCTACTGCACACCTTAGTGCCCTAGCAAAGCCTCAGCTGCCCACTCTAACCCTGTCCTCTCACACAATGGCCGCTCTATTTAAATCTAACTTTCTAATTGTGGTCAAAAAAATTGAGGCTAAATCCATGCTTGGTCATGAACAAATTCTTATAGATGGTCTAAATCTTTAAACGTGGACTGGCATTATGCTGAAAGTTGTCTTTTATGCTTAAAGCTGTCACATTTCTTGACTCCTCTGATATCTTGAAAAAAGAATAGATGTAGTATCTGCAAAGAAACCAAAATATAGTCATTAAGATCAGTCGTAGCCACTATACAAGAGCTTGCATTTATACCATGCCTGTTACTTAGAAAAGTGCCTCAAGATGCTTCAGAAAATTATTTGTGTATCATGTCTTTGTGGGGAGGTTAGGAGAACCGGTCAAAAGCTTACTTACAATGAAATATTTAGAAAAAGCTTTGGATGTGGAGGAAGTTCCAAACAACAACACAGAAATGGCAGAAGGTGCCAGTATTAAGTAGAGAAAGGAAAAGATCTACAGAAAGCCAGAGTTTGGGAATTTGGAGGATACCAAGATGAACTTAATACTGGATGAGGTTCGACAGTTAGGGTATAATGAGGATATGGATGGAGTTATGGAAGAAGCTGGGGATATTGTGTTCATTCTGGCAAGGACAGCCAAGGCAACCTTTGTATGGAGGATACTGCAGACAGAGGAGTTCATAGGCAGTTTGGACCATGGAGGCTGAGAATTTAAAAGGAATTGAGGAAATATCCCAGTAGTTGATTTCAGCCATCTTGTTGAAGAAAACATAAGCAATACTATTTACAAAGGAGGAATTCTACCTGAGCAAACAAAACTAAGAATGACTTGGCTATTGGTGTCAGGAAAGTTGAATGAAGCATTGAGACAAGGGGAGAAATGTTACCAGGTAAACAACAGATTTAAGATGAATAAGAGGCTAAGAGGTTGTCCAATTTTAAGTGGTAGAAGGGAGAAAATGTATTTCGGAAATGTTGTAGATGGCATCAGGCACTAATACAAAGATCTGTCTGCTCTCTTTTGGCTTGGTATGTTGGAGGAGAGTAGTGGGTGGTGGGGTGTGAAATTGGGAGTTTAAGGACATGTTGCAGTGGAACATTTGTGTAAGCCTTGAGTTTTAAGTTATAATGTGGTGGCTGGTGACCTCAACCCTGGGATCTTCAGTTACTCACTGCATCAGCTGAAGTATTAGAAGACTTGTTTTTTTAACCAGTCAGCAAAAGTTAAGAGTAGAACCATAAAAACTGCCGCTGCTTGAGGCATATCTCCCAATTTATCCTAATAACACAAGAGCTGTTCCAGCTGCGGTCCAGCATGCTGCATTAATCCAAAAAGCCCAGACAGAGTAGCCAATTCTGCCCATGGAAACTTTCCCAGATGATGTCATCCCTTGGAATCCTGTTACGTGCACAGAGTAGTTTAAAGATTTGAGCACTGCATTGCTGAACCAAGCTTTCTAGAGGACATGTTAAGCATCTGAAAATCTGCATTGGGTTAGTTTCTGCTCATCTCTCTGAGTTTCCATGGATCACCTCCTAGTTAACATGGCATTGCCCAATTGTTGCGTAACACAATCCAGAGATGGGGCTGCACCAAGAGTTTTGACCTTCACAATGTACAGCTGCTACGGTGAACTTTCGAACCCTCAGCTGTGTCAGCAAACCACTCCTCGATTTTTCCTCAAGTGGAATCAGCAACATGAGAGCAGATGAAAGCTAGAGAAAAGTTTTGTGATTTTAAGTTATGTAATGTGGATTAAGCCACGCATAACGTATTAACAAGGACAACTTTGACATATTGTATGGATATGACATAGATTTGAGATGCGGTTGCCATTGAGGCCTTGGTTGGACAAGACAATGCAGATACTACTTTCTACAGTACATCTCATTGAATAAAAATGTGTGTGGCATTCTTGATCATTTCTTTGGAAACTCATCAGCCCTGAGATGAGATCATTTCAAAATTGTAGTGTTTATGCATCTTCAAGAAATAAATTACTTCAGTGTCCTAGTGTTGGTATTAATTAGCATTGCCACCTACAATACTCTCCAGGTTCTCTGTATAATGTGCCTGTCATGAGCTACTGTGATGTGTGCACTACATTATTATAACTAACTTTAATTCTTTTCATCTTTCCTCTGCCACACCCTTTTATTGTGAGTGTCTTGTATATTATTAGCCAAAATATATGGATTGGACCCATTAGGATAGCAACCCTCAGAGACCAAGGTAGTATTGTCTTTGGATTCATAAGGGTCTTTGCCTGAAATGTTGTCTGTTTATTTCCCTCCACAGATGTTGCCTGATCTACTGAGTTTCTTCATCATTTTGCATGTGTTGCTGAAGATTTCCAGCCTCTGCAGTATCTCCTGTGTCTCAGTAGTGCCAGGGTTCTTTTCATGCTCTTTCAGTGAGAGCTGGGGTGCAGTCATGCAGGATGTCTTGTTTATTGATTGACTGAATACTTTGCTGATTCTGTAGCTCTTCCACTAGCAAAAAAAAGCTACTGTTTGTTAAGTGAGTTGCAATTGTGTTTCTTACCTTATGGCCTATTTAATAACAATATATCATTGAAAGCAGTTTATCAACTCATTATCATATTCTACTGGTAAGGATTTAGGATGCACAAGTTGACTGCCACAATTTCTGGATGATAAATGATGATGTCTCAAAAAGTACTTTTGCTGTAACACTTCGGGATATCATGACATGCTGAAAGATGTAATGTAAGTGCAATTTTTTCCGCCTTTTTGTTTCTTCTTGACGATCTCCGAAATAAATATACCGCATATGGTTCTAATTTTTGGTCTTGCTTTGGACCAAACTTCATCATCGGTTAGTGATCCTGCAGCCACAGCTGGCTCAGGCTTATATTAGTCCCAGTGCTGTTTGAGGTAAGCCTTTTCTTGAGAGCCATGAAAGTGATTTAGAGAGGGTAAAGCTTATAAATATTTTGCCGGTTGAATATTATATCATGGTAATTAAACCCTTGTTCATGCCTTATAACCAAAAGTAATACAAAGACTTGGCCATCCCAGCAGGAATGTTAGCTCCCTTCCAGTTATGATTGTTATCACAGCAGTTACATGTTTTCATTAACATTCACCCTAAATGTTAATTCAGCTGCAGGTTGGGGTTGGGGGGGGGCACAAATGGTTTCCATTAATGGGGTTAACCTTTGTGCGTTGCTAGAAAAGTCTTTGCACTAAAATATTCCAAACTTCTTTCCAGAGTAACACCTAGTCACTTAGTAAATCCCAGAGAAATCAGACTTCATGAAAATAGTCTTTTTCTTACCCCCTCACCCCCTTTGTTGTCCCCTGTTGCTCTTCTGAACACGTTCCAGATTTATTCCAGTGACACTAGAGTTTACTTCAGCAACAGCTGCACCACAGCATTCTGCATTAATCTGCAACATCCAGGCAGAATTCCAGTGACAAAGCTGCACACAGCAGTTCTGCCCGTGTAATTCTTCGCAGTCAATGAAATCCAGCTACTTGTACACGGAGATTTAAACATTAAATTTCCAAACCAGACTTACAGGAGCATGTAAGAAAAAGTAATCTGCTGCAGGTACTCGGTGGGCTGAGTAACATTTGAGGGAATGAAGTGCTGTCGACATTTCAGGTGGAAGTCTTACATCAGGACTGTTCCCCTGCATTATAGGGGTGTGTTATTTATTTGCCTGTGATGTTCCAGTGAACAAGTGCACTCCAGTATCTTGCCTAATCATCTATGCTTCATTAGTTCCCTATGACAGGGAGTGTCAGAGACACCTCAATCACAGGAGTCTTCATAAGCCAGCCTTTATGACTCTCATTCAATATCATTTCCAAAGAAATTCTTGATTACTTTTTGTCAATAATAAAAATAATATATCTTTATAGAATCATTAATGCAGCAGAATGTCTCAAGCTGCATTATACACTCAGAGATCATTTTATTAGGTACCTCCTGTATCTAATAAAGTGGCCACTGAGTGTATATTTTGTGGATTTACGTTGTTGTAGCCCATTCACTTCAAGATTTGATGTGTTGTGCATTCAGTGATCTTCACTGACATTGTAATGTGTAGTTATTTGAGTTACAGTTGCCTTCCTGTCAGCTTGAATCATTCTGGCCATTCTCCTCTGACTGTCTCAGTAACAAGGCATTTTCACCCACAGAACTACCTCTTAGAGAGTGTTTTTTTTTTGTTTTTGCACCATTCTCTATAAACTCTGGAGACTGTGTGTGAAAATCAGCAGTTTCTGAGATACTCAAACCACCTCATCTGGCACCAACAATCATTCTCCAGTCAAAGTCACGTATAGCACATTTCTTCCCCATTCTGATATTTGGTCTGAACAAGAACTGAGCCCCTTGACCATGTCTGCATGGTTTAATGCATTGAGTTGTTGCTACATTAGATATTTGTATTAACGAGCAGGTGTACAGTTGTCCCTAACAAAGTGGCCACTGAGTGAAGATGTGTTATTGAGGTATGAGCATTATCATTGTTAATTTTTACCTTCTCAATTGCTAGCCTTGTAGAAACCAGTCACAGTACTCTTGACCGGGTGTGAGGTTGGATCACTCTAAGCGCCTAGCCCATTTGGAGAGGTTGAGAACGGCTTCGGGCTGTGCGGCGAAGTTTCGATCCAGAGAGTATCACTGCAGTGGGGCCCCGGCCCTAATGCGAGGCACGATCTGCTGGTTGGACAATTTAAATGCTGGCCTGGATAGACTGGAAAGGCAGGGTGTCGGGACTGGAGGCAAAGGTTGGGCCGATTTTGCGCTGAGGTTGTGAGCTGCCCTGGCTGCTGTGCTTCATTTCTGTGAGCTTTGCAGCGATTTTCCCCACTAAGATGATGAAATGAGACTGATGCTTTGGACCTGCTATGGGGATTCAAATCTAAGGACTCAGTTTGGTTCGGAATGCTATCGCTCGCTTCTATTGTTTGCATGATTTTTTCCCCCCCTCCCCCCTTTCTATGCACATTGGGTGTTGGTCATTATTTTAATTTAATTGGGTTCTTTTGGGTTTCTTGCTTCGGGGCTGCCTGTTAGCAGGCAAATCTCAAGGTTGTATAATTTATATGTACTTTGAATCTTTTGAATCTTTGACATTTCTGCTGAAGTTCACTAACTCAGCAAAGCCTTGAGACCTCTAGTTTCAGTTAATTGCTTTCTATTTACCACCTGGGACGATGAATTTGTTTCTTAAAAAAGATATTTATGACTATATTTTTAGATTTTTCAAATGAGTTAACTTGTGTCAGAGGGTGGTATGTTATGCTGGAAAGCAACTTGGTTAAACAAATATTGTTGATCTTTCATTGATATTATCCGGCAGCGACAACCTCCAACTGTTTGTTGCTGTCTTTTTTTGTGGTGTTTCTTTCACTGTAAATAAAAATTGGAATGTGTGTTTAACTCGCATGTTAATTTATCCTGAAAACACACTTCCACCCAGGAAACTTAGTCTAACTTTCTGATGATAGAGACATCCCGACATCATTAACATTGCCTGTCAAATGTGAAGTTAAACAATTACAGTGATAGAATAGAAATTCCCACCGCTATTGCTGTGAAGTTTTGCCGAAGGCCACAGAGTCTGTTTTTGTTGACCTTCAGATCCTGCTCTCGTCCTGGGGTTTACAGAAACTGAGAGACAAGAGAAGCAAAAACCAACCAAACACATCATAACAAGACTGAGCATAAAATTTTTCACAAGTAGGACATGGCTGGGAGTCGGAAATATCTGACTGTAGTTTTACGAGTTGTGAATGGATGCTTGATGGATCCCGTTTGTCCATAGTGGTAGACCTGCAAAAACAGAAACTCTGCTGCAACTCTTTATAGCTTTAAGAAAAGGCGTCTGAAATTTTCCTGGAAAGCAAAAACTTGGAGGTGGCGCAATTTGAATTGGGTTTCAGCATCAATTTCCAGAAGAGTTAACTTGCTTACAAATGCTAAAGTTTTTATGAAATGATTATGAATGGAAATCTGTTTAGATAAAGACATTTAGAAGCCATTAAAAAAAATGTATTCTGTAAGGGACAGTAGCCTTCTGTGCTAGAAATTTTTCTGCATGTTGAACTGGCAATGGGTTTTGGTCCAACATGTGTATTTGATGAGGGATGGTTGTTGGAAAGTTTCATGGAACAAATGTTGGAGAAGACCGGCAGTGGTGGAAAACTTGGACCATTGGTCAAGGGAGAGAGCCTTGGATCCTGGAGGATGAGGTTTTGGGATTGGGATACTGATTGTTGGGAGGTGCATGACGATGAGAAATGGTGGTGTGGGTGAAAACGGCCTGGGGGATGGTGGTGATGACTTGAGGGAAAAACAAACGGGGGTGAGTTCATAATGGTTCACGCTTTTAGACTGTACGACCATTAGGCGTAGGAGCAGAATCAGGCCATTCGGTATAGCAAATCTGCTCTGCCATTTCATTGTGGCTAATTTATTTTCCCTCTCAACCCCATTCTCCTGCCTCATAACCTTTGATGCCCTGACTAATCAAGAATCTATCAGTCTTTGCTTTACATATACCCAATGACTTGTCCTATACCAAGCTTTCTGTGGCAATGAAATCCACAGGTTCACCAGCCTCTAGCTAAAGAAATTCCTCACCTCTGTTCTAAAGGAATGTCTTTCTATTCTGAGACTCTACCCTCTGGTCCAAGACTCCCCACTGTTTTGAAATATCCTTTCCATGTCCATGCTATCTAGGTCTTTCTGTATTCAATAGGTTTCAATGATATACCCACAAACGTGGCCACAAAGACATCAATTCTGCCATCCAGGTCATTAATGTATAAGGTGAGAATTAGCGGCCCCAACAATGACCTCTGTGGGACACCACTAGTTACCAGCAACAAACAAAAAGACCCATTTTATTCCCAATCTTTGCCTGTTGCGAGCCAGCCAAACTTTTGTCCATACTAGTATCTTTCCTGTAATACCATGGGCTCTTATGTTGTTTACCAGTCTCATGTGTGGCATCATTGTCAAAGCCTTTGGAAAATTCAAGTAAGCTGCATCCTCCTTTGTCTATTCTGACTGTTATTTCCTCAAAGAATTCAAACATATTTGTTCGGCAAGATTTTCCTGTAAGGAAATCATGCTGACTTTGGCCTACTTTATCATGTGTCTCCAAATATCCCAAACCCTTATCCATAATAATGAATTCTAACATATTACTAACCACTGAAGTCAGGATTCCTGGCATATATAGTGGGTTCTGGTTAATTATGACATAAAGGGAATAGCACATTTTGGCCATTTAAGCTGCTGTCCCAATTAGTTGAAGTTTCATAAAATAGTTGAAAAAAGACTAACTACCATTTAACAGAGTAGCAATTAAGTATTTAAATAAATTACTGAACAAATTAGACCACTACCAATATTGCTACAGTACTAAAAAACTGTTTATTCTTCCCAATTGTTATTGATGGAGGAACACTCCTGTGTTCTTTTGATTGACTTAACTGAACAAAATCAGCACAGACAAATAGTGCAGATGATGGACTGGCCTTCTTTGCCTTTCTGCATAAAGTAGTGTCAGAAAGCATTGCTTTTTAAGTCTACATTGATCCACCCAAATGAATAACATAACACAGGCATACACAACTGATGCTATTTGAAAACTGTTTGCTTTAAGCACAGTGTTGTTTCTAACGGCCATGTAAGTGCACACAACAGATGCTAATTGGAAACTGTTGCATCTCCAAATCTTCATTTTCATTGTAACATTCAAGATGATAGTTGATACCTTCAGATTCTTTGTAGTTCCTAACCTGTTGACTCCCAGCCCTTTCTGGTATTTCCAATCCTCAATCCTTGAAACCACAGAGAGCAAAACAGTTCTGAATTGTCTCACAGCTTATTTCTCACCAATAATCAGTGAGAAAAATCACTGCTTTTTGAACACTGGCACTATTTAAAAACTGTTCGTTCCAAGCATGGTGTAGTTTCTAACAGCCACATAAATGCATGCGGCTCAAGTTAGTTAGAAACTGTTCAGCAACAATCTTCCATCCCAATTAAGTGGCATGGTGTCCCAAATAAGTGAAGGAAATCCTGGCTATTTTCTCAATCAGTTTTTGTTCTTTAAGAGCTGTCTCAAATAAGCAGCTACCGGATTAACCAATGACACAGTTAACCAGAATCACTTTCATTTTATGACTTTTGTCTCCTTCCCTTCGTAAAGTGTGGAGTGACATTTGCATTTTTCCAGTCCTCTGGAATGATTTCAGAATTTAGTGATTTAGTGTGGGAATAAACGGGACCTTTTCAGAATGGCAGGCGGTGACTAGTGGGGTACCGCAAGGCTCAGTGCTGGGACCCCAGTTGTTTACAATATATATTAATGACTTGGATGAGGGAATTAAATGCAGCATCTCCAAGTTTGCGGATGACACGAAGCTGGGCAGCAGTGTTAGCAGTAAGGAGGATGCTAAGAGGATGCAGGGTGACTTGGATAGGTTGGGTGAGTGGGCAAACTCATGGCAGATGCAATTTAATGTGGATAAATGTGAAGTTATCCACTTTGGTGGCAAAAATAGGAAAACAGATTATTATCTGAATGGTGGCCGATTAAGAAAAGGGGAGGTGCAACGAGACCTGGGTGTCATTATACACCAGTCATTGAAAGTGGGCATGCAGGTACAGCAGGCGGTGAAAAAGGCGAATGGTATGCTGGCATTTATAGCGAGAGGATTCGAGTACAGGAGCAGGGAGGTACTACTGCAGTTGTACAAGGCCTTGGTGAGACCACACCTGGAGTATTGTGTGCAGTTTTGGTCCCCTAATCTGAGGAAAGACATCTTTGCCATAGAGGGAGTACAAAGAAGGTTCACCAGATTGATTCCTGGGATGGCAGGACTTTCATATGAAGAAAGACTGGATGAACTGGGCTTGTACTCGTTGGAATTTAGAAGATTGAGGGGGGATCTGATTGAAACGTATAAGATCCTAAAGGGATTGGATAGGCTAGATACAGGAAGATTGTTTCCGATGTTGGGGAAGTCCAGAACGAGGGGTCACAGTTTGAGGATAAAGGGGAAGCCTTTTAGGACCGAGATTAGGAAAAACTTCTTCACACAGAGAGTGGTGAATCTGTGGAATTCTCTGCCACAGCAAACTGTTGAGGCCAGTTCATTGGCTATGTTTAAGAGGGAGTTAGATATGGCCCTTGTGGCTACAGGGGTCAGGGGGTATGGAGGGAAGGCTGGGGCAGGGTTCTGAGTTGGATGATCAGCCATGATCATAATAAATGGCGGTGCAGGCTCGAAGGGCCGAATGGCCTACTCCTGCACCCATTTTCTATGTTTCTATGTTTACTTCTATCTGCAAAATCTCTTCAGCTATCCCTGTAGAGTAGTCCAAAGTTCAACTTAATTTTGGCACCATACAATCCTGATATTCATTTTCTTGCTGGCATACTCAGTCATTCCATAACAGAATCAGTGAGAGTCCAGACTGACTTGCGCATTCAACTAGTGTGCAAAAAGACAACAAACTGTGATAAAGTAAAAGGACATAAATAATAACAGTAATAATAAATAAATATGCAAAAAATATCGAGAACATGTGAGGAAGAGTTCTTGAAGGTGAGTCCCATTTGTTGTTGGAACATTTCAGTGATTGGGCAAGTGAAGGTGAGTGAAATTATCCCCTCTGATTTAAGACCCTGATGGTTGAGGGGCAGTGACTGTTCCTGAACTTGGTGGTGTGAGTCCTGAGACTCTTGTAGCTTGCTCCTGATAGCAGCAGGGAGAGAAGGCAGCATGTCCTGGGTGGTGAGGGTCCCTGATGATGGATGCTGCTTTCCTGTGTCAACACTTAGTGTAGGTGTGCTCAGTGGTGAAGAGGGCTTTACCGATGATGGACTCTACCATATCCACTACTTTTTGTAGGATTTTCCATTCCAAGTGACTTATTTATATTTTAGTTTTTGAACCTAGTTTTTCAGGACCCTTGGGACTGTTGAAAAAGATGACTGAAATATCCTTAAGTTCCCCTATTAAATTTTATCTTGCAGCTTGTCTACTGCACTCACAGAGTGTGTGTACAAGAATAGGCGGGGAATGAAACATCTTCTCAATAATCACCCAAACCAGAAGCTTTCTGCAGGGCTTTTAATGAGAGCTCACTTGTGAACCGATACCGCTGTTTCGAGGGCAAATAAAGAGTAGATGGAGATAGATGCTTTTCACACTATGAGTTTCAAGTTGAATTCCAAGTTGAGCTGCGCAGGAAATGATGTAAAAAAACATTTTATGTACAGGACGTGATGTTCATGCAAAATGAACTGCATACAAAATGACTTGTGACTCTAGAGGCCAGAACAGCAGGTGTAATCGATTTAAATGTGATTGGATTTCCAGGCTATTACATGTATGTATTGCTACCTGGTGAACTGGCTTGTGAAATCCACTAACCTGTATGTGTGCTGTGTGAAATTAATCACTAACCCTTCATAGCTGCAGTGCTTAATTATGGTGTTCCAATTAGAACAGTCAAAGCTTTCATAATAAGGCTTTTGGCTAAATTGTGTTAATTCTCATACAGTAAAACAATATAATTCACCCAATATATTTTAGTTAATTTTTTTTGGAAGTTGAGCAGTACTGCTGTGCATTTTCTAGTGAATCTGATAAGTTGAAAGGAAGCAACACACTCAAAATGCTGGAGGAACTCAGCAGGCCAGGCAGCAACTATAGAAAAGAGTGCTGTCAACTGTACTTTTTTTCCATAGATGCTACTTTGGCCTAATGAGCTCCTTCAGCTATTTGTGTGTGTTGCTTGAATTTCCAGCATCTGCAGATTTTCTCTTGTTTGTAACTGAAAGGAAGCTTAGTAAGTAGGAAGGGAGCCCAGGATTGGGGCCCCACTGAGTCTGAAGGGAGCAGGCAGACTGGGGCACCAAAGATTGAAAAAAGCCTGTATCACCTGGTGAGTCAGATACTGAAACTTTGAAAATTCTGAATAGCCTGATAATGGATTATCAATAATTATTGATTCAGTGGAGAATCCTAGCATGTCATAGAAGCTTTGAATTTGGCCTCGTGAGTGTGCCAAATCTGGTTAGAAATAGCCTGGTTATATCATTAGATCAGTTTTCATGAATATTAGGGTATTTATAATGTGATAAATCTATTCTGATCACCCAGATACATAGAAACGCGTGGTGTGCTGTGCTCTGGTGATCTTAAAAGTCTTTCAGCTCTGTAGTGGCAATTCTATTCTCAGAAATATGACCACAGATTTTGTGACTATTAAGAAATAAAATTTCAGTTAAATTTGCAAAGTTTCCAGTGAATCACAGTAAATGGGTATTTTTTTCAATTTTGTATAGAAGCCAGCTCCCCATGAGATGAGTTGCCTGCTTTCTCAGAAAAAGGCTGCCATGCACCGTAATGCTGAGTAGTACCAGGACAAGCTGAGGAAATCAAAAATAGGCCCTGTAGTTCCAGAACAGGAAATCCTTCAGGATTTACTTCTGAGTGGAAAGTTACCTTGTGTGGTCTTGGCCCTAAGATATGGCAGGTTTGCATCTCAAGTTCAGATTGTTAGAATTCTATAATGACAACAGGATGCATTGTTTCTATGAAGTGTCTCACAAAACCTCCAGCATCAAACTCTTTTGTTTCATACTCATTTGTACAGTTTGGGCCACACCAAGGGATGTAGGATGTGAATCAGATTTTACAGTTAATTACATCACTCATCTGTTTGAGTGCCTAAGTGTCCACAGCTGTAGAAATTTAGATTTTTGGACAACTGACAAGGCTTTGTATTGAATGGATAGGCCTTTTGGTCTGCAGCAACATTGTCCTAAGTACATACAGCATATACAGAATATGTAGGTAATTGCTTACATTTGTATATTGCCATAATCACCCTGAACATTAACTTTAGAGCTGTCTTTGGAGCCATTTCAACTCTTGTGGTCTTTGTTTTGTCTGTTGGATAAGGAGCAGTGAGCAGCGGGAACTGCACCAAGATTTTTGTTGGATAACTCTACATTTTGCTGGAATACAGTTATTATCTTAGTTGCAGTTAATGTAACTCTTAAAACTTTTTAAAATTGCTTTTATTTTGTTCACCTTTAGGACTCCTAAGGGATATCTTTTAAAAGTAAAATTATACTCCTCACATCGAAGATATAAATGAGCACGTCCTTTCAGGTACTCTGAGTCAATCCACAAGCTAACTATTCTCAGTGAAACAAATAAAGGGTAGTAAATGAATTAGGTGTTAAGTTAAAGACCAGGACCTCCAGGGTTGTGATCTCAGGATTGCTACCCATGCCACGTGCTAGTGAGGTCAGAAATAGGAAGATTATAAAGTTTAACATGTGGCTAAGGGGTTGATACAGGAGGGAGGGCATAGGATTTTTGGATCATTGGGCTCCCTTCCAGGGAAGGTGGGAACTGTATAGAGGGACGGTCCGGAGGAGGCCTAATATCCTAGTGAGAACAGGAAGGTTTAAACTAGAGTTGTAGGGGAATGGGAATCAGAACACTGGAACAGATAGTAGAGTAGTTGTGGAGAAATATGTTGTTAAGCCTAGGTACGAAGTCAGGAATAGAAAGGTCGAGCATGGTAGGATTAATGTTCTGAACTGTGTATATTTCAATGCAAGGAGTGTTGTAGGAAGAATAGATGAGTTTTGGCATGGATCAACACAGAGAAATATGACACTGCAGCCATTAGAGAGACCTGGTTGCAGGAGGTGGCAGAACTGGCAGCTCGATGTTCCAGGGTTCGGTTGTTTTATATGTGAGAGTGGGAAGGATTAAAGGAGCAGGGGTGACATTAGTAGTCAGGGAAATGCCATGGTAGAACTGAGGAATAAGAAAAGTATTGATCATATTCATGGGATTATATTATTAACCACCCAGCAGTCCACATGATTTAGGGGAGCAAATATGTAGAGAGATTACAGAATGTTGCAAGAAACATAAGGTTGTGGTAATAGGTGATTTTAACTTCCCATTTATTGACTGGGACTCCCATAGTGTAAAAGGGCTGGATGGAAAGAGTTTGTTAAATGTGTTCAGGAAAGTTTCCTTAATCAGTACGTACAAGTCCCAACTAGAGAGAGTGCAAGGGAATGAGACAGAACAGGTGACAGAAGTTTGTATAAGGAAAGACTTTGCATCTAATGATCATAATGCCATTAGTTTTAAGGTAATTATGGAAAAAGATAGTTCTGGTCTTTGGGTTGAGATTTTAAATTGGAGAAAGGCCAATTTTGATGGCTTCCAAAAGGATCTGACAAATCTAGATTGGGACAGGTTGTTTTCTAGCAATGGTGTACTTAGTAAGTGGGAGGCCTTCAAAAGTGAAATTTTAAGAGTATGGAGTTTGTGTGTTCGTGTCAGAGTAAAAGGCAAGGAAAGCAGGCTTGGGGAACTTTGGTTTTCAAGAGATATTGTGGCCCTGGTTAAGAAAAAGAAGGCGATGCCAAGCAAGTATAGGCAGGCAGGAACAAATGAGGTGCAGTACTTAGGAGTGTAAGAAATGTAAGAGAACACAAAGGAAATCAGGAGGGCTAAAAGAAGATTAGATTAGATTAGATTCAACTTTATTATCATTGTGCCAAGTACAGATACAAAACCAATGAAATGCACTTAGCATCTTACCAGAAGTGCAAAGAATAGTGTTATTTACAAAATAACTGTGAATAAAAAGTAAGTGCTACAGCACACAAATATAAATGTACTGAGACAGTACAATATGGGTGCAATACTGCTTAGCGCTGTGATGTGAGGTTCAGCAGGGTCACGGCCTCAGAAAAGAAGTTCTTCCTGTGCCTGCTGGTGCAGGAGCGGAGGCTCCTGTAGTGCCTACCGGATGGGAGGAGAGTAAAAAGTCCATGGTTAGGGTGAGATGCATCCTTGATAATGCTTTTTGCCCTGCCCAGGCAGCGTTTATGGTAGATGTTCTCAATGGTGGGCAATTGAATGCTGATAATCCGCTGGGCAGTTTTCACCACACGCTGGAGTGCTTCGCGGTCCGATACGGGACAATTGCCATACCATACTGAGATGCAGCTGGTGAGTATGCTCTCAATGGTACAGCGGTAAAAGTCCCTCAGTATCCTGAGACAGTGGTGAGCTTTCTTGATGCTCCGCAGGAAATAAAGGCACTGTTGTGCCTTTTTGGTCAGGATGGAGGTATTCAGGGACCAGGTGAGATCCTCGGAAATGTGGACACCAAGAAAAGAAGACATGAGATTGCTCGAGCAGACAAGGTGAAGGAAAATCGCAAGGACTTATACGGATATATTAAGAGCAAAAGTATAGCAAAGGACAGAATTAGTTCTCTGGAAGATCAGAATGGTAATCTGTGCATGCAGCCAAAAGAGATTGGGGAGAAAGACACAGAATCTATAAATATGACTCAATGCAGTGGTGATGTCATAGACCATAGACAGATTACAGCTGAGGAGGTGTTTGTTGTTTGAGGCAAATTAGGGTGGATAAATCTCCAGGGCCTGAAAGTGTGGGAGGCTGGTGCAGAAAATGCAGGAGCTCTAACAGATATATTTAAAACACCAAAAACACCCTTAGCGACGGATGAGGTGCCAGAGGATTGGAGGATTAAATGCAAGCAGGCTTTTTCAACTGAGGTTGGATGAGACTAGAACTAGAGGTCTTGGGTTAAAGGTGA
The DNA here is from genome assembly GCF_963921235.1 of Mobula hypostoma. NCBI lineage: Eukaryota > Metazoa > Chordata > Chondrichthyes > Myliobatiformes > Myliobatidae > Mobula > Mobula hypostoma. Next base: position 60,984,164 of record NC_086103.1, on the reverse strand, counting down.
AAGGTGAAATACTTAAGGAGAATATGAGGAAAATCCTCTTCAGATTGTAGGCTCAAAAAGCCAGGATGCAGCTGAGCTGTTCTGTTTAATGGATTCGTTCAATTTTCCAATTCCTTCCATTGTTATACAAATATTGGATCAAGATTGATCTAAGCATCAACTTGCAGAATGCGGTATAGAATAAAAGCAGGCTTCTCATTGAAACAGGATCATAGATTTACCAGTCACACAGAAGGAAGACTATTTATCAATGATATCGAGTAATCCAGTCAGTCCTTTCCCTCCCCATTTCCCATAAACCTGCAATTATTCATACAGGTAATTGGGACCCATCAGGAACAGTACGTTTTGGCCCAATTAAGCAATTCTCCCAATTAGCCAGTGTCATGGAGATTGTTTAAAAGGTATAAAAAAAAAGTCAATTTACCATTTAACCAAGTAACAAATTATAAGTTTAAATGAAATACAGAACACATTAGAATACTATCAATACTATTTCAGTACTATAAGCTGTATTAATTCCTATTAGTTCATCTAGTGCTAATAGCTAATAGCTGCTGTGTTCCTTTGACTGTAAATAAACAATCAGCGCAGGCACCTAGTGTACAGTAGATAATGAACTACCTTCATACAATGCTATTGACAATTGCATCCTCCAAATCTTATTTTTTATTGTAACATTCAAGATGATTGTCGATATCTTCAAATTCTTCATAGTCCCTAACTTGTTGAAGTAGTGAAATAGTTTCATTTTCACTCTAGCCCTTTCTGGCATCTCCAAGCCTGAATGCTTGAATCCACAGTGAGCAAAACAGTTCTGAGTTGTCTTACTGCTTATTTCTTGCCAACTATCAGTGACAAAAGTTGCTGCTTTTCCAACACAAGCGCAGGGAAATGACACTATTTATAAACTGCTCACTCCAAGCACAGTGTAGTGTCTAACAGCCACACAAATGCATGCGTCTGACGCTAGTTCAAAATTGTTTGGCAACATCCTCCTGCTCCAATTAAGCATCATAATGTCCCAAATAAACGAAGGAAATCCTGGATATTTTTTCAATTAGTTTTTGTTCTATAAGCATTGTCCCAAGTAAGTGTCTATCCCCATTAACTGATGGAATTAACTAGAATCCACTGTACTCAAGTTTTCCCTCTAACTTGAAACTGAGGTTAACTTTTGTTTCCAGCATCTTTATAAACAGATCACAACCCCCTTTCCTGTTATGTTCGTTGGTCTTTCTACTACACTTGCCTTGACTCAGATCTGCTGATTTCTTTGCTGCCACTATTCCTGCTCATTCAAAAGGCAATGAAGTCTTACTGAGGTTAATGAAGTGACAAGGTTATTGAACTGAAGCAATAATTACGTTTGTCTGGCCATACACGCTCTTGATTAACTGCTCCACCACTGACGTTAGATTCACTGGTCTTTAGTTTCCAGGAGTATCTTTGGTTCCGTTCTTGAGCAACGGAACAACATTAGCTGCACGCTAGTCCTTTTGGTCCTCCCCTGTGGCCAGAGAGGATACGAAGATAATGATCAAGGCTTCAGCAATCTCATCTCTTGCCTCTCTCAATAACCTTGGGTATGTCCCATCAGGACCTGGGGACTTATCCACCTTAATGCTCTTTAAAAGACCTCCTCCTTTACCTCAAAATGACGGAGCAAATAATACGGTCGGCACTGATTTGCTTATGCTCCATGTCCTCTCCTTGGTAAATACTAATATAAATTAATCCCGTCCCTGTCTGTAAGGAGTTTGTATGTTCTCCCCATGACCATGTGGCTTTTTTTCTGGGTGCTCCAGTTTCCTCCAGTCCAAAGATATACCGTTTGGTAGGTTAATTGGTCATTATAAATTGCCCCGTGATTAGGCTAAGGTTAAATCGGGAGTTTGCTGGGCAGCACGGCTTGAAGGTCCAGAAGGGCCTGTTCCATGCTGTAATTCAGTAAATAAATAAATAAATAGATACTCATGAAGGCAGGGGTCCCCAACCTTTTTGCATTGCGGACCGGTTTAATATTGACAATATTCTTGCGGATCGGCTGACAGGGGGATGTTCAAGTAGGGTTGCCAACTTTCTCGCTCCCAAATAAGGGACAATAGTAGTAGTCAAATACGGGACACTTGTGTTTACCCTGAGAAAGACTACCATGACCATGAAGCTTTGTTCAGGCACCTCTGTGCGCATGCGTGTACGTGCCGATTTTTTTTCTCTACAAATCGGTTTTGGCTTAATCTTCCCGATTCTGTTAAGTGAAACTACACTGTACATACATTATATCTACTTTTTATAGGCTGTGTATTTATCATATCATTCCTGCTTTTACTATATGTGAGTGTTATTTTAGGTTTTATGTGTTATTTGGTATGATTTGGTAGGTTATTTCAAGTTCAACAGTGCATGACAGGGAATGAGAAAGGTGCAGCTGACCCATATCGTTTCATATCGCCAAATCATATTCTTTCCTCGCGACCTGGTAGTATATGCGTTGCGGCCCGGTGGTTGGGGACCACTGCATTAAGGACTTCCCCCATATCCTCCACATCCAAGCAAGTGTTCCTTCCTTTATCCTGAAATGGTCCCATCTTCTCCCTAGTTATCCTCTTGCTCTTGATGCATGTATGTATAGAATGCCTTGGGATTCTCTTTAATCCTACTCTCCTATGACTTTCCATGGTGCTTCCTGGCTTTCCTAATTCCCACCTTGAGTTCTTTTCTGACTTCTTTATAATCCTCAAGGGCTCGGTTAGATTCTAGCTTCCTAAGTTTACATACTTTTCCTTTTTTATTTTGACTAAATTCATCTCTCCTGTTGACAGCCAAGGTTTGCTTAGCTTTCCATCCTTCTGACTGGAACATAGATGTCCTATACTCTGTGCAGTAGGTCTGTAAACACCCTCCACATGTCAAATGTGGACCTGCCCAAAAACAGCTTCTCCAATTAAATCTCCCTAGTTCTTGCTACTGCTGTCATAATTTGTCCTGCTCCAATTTCATACTCTCCTGCAAGGTCTTTAAGCTACCTTAAAACATAAGGAGTTGAGGTCCCTTCCCTAACTGCTCACCCACCTGGCCAAGCTCATTACTTATCACCAGGTCGGTACAGACCCCTCCCCACTCTTGTTGGACTATCTACATAGTGCTTTAAGAAACGCCTTTGGATGTACTCAACAAATACTGCCCCATCTAAATCTCTTGCACTATAAAGGTCCTAGTTTATGTTAGGGAAGCTGAGGTCCCCCATGACAACAACCCTCTTGTTTGTACACTTTTCCCAAAGTCCCCGTGGCTGTTGGTGAGGTGGGGTAGGTGGTGGGTGTGGAGTGGTGGTGGTATATAGCAGCGGTCCCCAACCACCGGGCGTGGACCGGTGCCGGGCCACAAAGCATGCGCTACCGGGCCGCAAGGAAACGATATGATTTGGCGATAGGAGTCAGCTGCATCTTTCCTCATTCCCTGTCATGCCCACTGTTGAGTTTGAATGCACGCGAGGTCATTATGCACGCGTCATCCATGTCAGCACGGGAAGGAGATCAACTCCTCAAGCTTGCAAATGACGGTGGGCTGAAAAGTATGTTTGACATAACATCTCTGCTGGCATTCTGGATCAAAGTCAAGGCTAAATATCCTGAGATAGCCACAAAAGCACTGAAAACGTTGCTTCCATTTCCAACATATCTCTGCAATGAATGCAACGAAAACTAAATTGCGGAATAGACTGGACATAAGGAACCCCCTTCGAGTATCACTGTCTCCCCTCACCCCTCGATGGGACCGTCTCATTGTAGGAAAACAAGCCCGGGGCTCCCACTGATTCAGCAATATTGGTGTGTTGCAATGATTTTATATGTTCATGCAGGGAAAATATGTGCTGTGTGTTTAATATCCAAACGTTACTTAAAATGTTATGATGCAATTGACTTATATAACCATATAACAATTACAGCACGGAAATAGGCGATCTCTGCCCTTCTGGTCCGTGCCGAACGCTACTCTCACCTAGTCCCACCGACCTGCACTCAGCCCATAACCCTCCATTCCTTTCCTGACTATATACCTATCCAATTTTTTCTTTTTAAATGATAATGCTGAACCTGCCTCTACCACTTCTATTGGAAGTTCGTTCAACACTTACTTCAAGCTCCCCTGATAATTGACTTATCACTATATTTATGCGAGGAAAGTATGCGCTGTGTGTTTAATATTAAATACGTTAGATAAACCCTTTTAGAAACGAAATTGAGTGTATTAGCCACTTATCACCTATATAGCGTTCGTGATTAACACCCCCCCGAACAGAATCGCAAAAATAGGATTTGTAGAAAAAAATCGGCACGTACACGTATGCGAAAATCAGGCATGCGCACTGGTGCCCGCGCAAGGCTTCATGGTCATTGTAGTCTTTCTCGGGGTAAACCCAACGTATTTGACTACTACTCGTGTTCGTTGGCAGCTCTACCACCCCCTTCCCCCGGTCAGCCGGTCCGCAAGAATGTTGTCAATATGAAACCGGCCCACAGTGCGAAAAAGGTTGGAGACCCGTGGTATATAGTACAGTCCCATCAGAGTGATGCATCTTTCCTATTTTTGATCTCTATCCAAATTGACCCAGTGAACGAGCCCTCCATTATGTACTCTCTGAGTGTAGCTGTGATACTGTCCCTGATCAGTAGTGCAACTGTCCCAGCCTGCCTTTAACCTACCTCTCTATCTTTTCTAAAGCATCGAAACCCTGGGCAATTAAGTACCCATTCCTAACCCTCTCTCAACCATGTAATGGCCGAGAGCAGGAGTGCAGAGTCCTTGAAACTGAGTACCTAGGTTGTGTTTAGTGATCAGTTCAGTACTATGGTGAATGGTTCAGGAGCCTGATAGTTGAAGGCTAATATCTGTTGCATTGTTGGCTATCTTGAGTTAATGAGAAAATTTCACTTTTGACTACCCTCCTACCAGGTTATCATTAGAAGAACTTATTCCTGTAATATTTAGTGTCAGTGGTTTTATTTAAATTCTAGACTTTTGTCTCTGACCATCCTTGGAACAAATTTTGCGTGTCTATCATCACCCAAAGGATACATTTCTCAGTTGTTGAGATTTATTGGGCTCATTTTTCCTTTCAACTTGTAACTTTTATCTGGGGTAATTTATACTCTTCCTGTCAGCCTAGACCATTCAATTAAAACAGACAGACATGAATATCAGAAAAGTTTAATATATGAAACATTCCCTGAAAATTTGTCATGTGCTGCGGTGGCTCTCAAATCAAAATGTCTTCACAATACTTGAAACAAGGATGAGATTGTTTCAAGTAGGTTAGTTCATCAGCTTTGACTTACACATGATGGCAAAAGTATTTACTGGCAACCACTGTGGCTTACTGTATCTTTAATCTTTAGTCAATAGAAATGTGCTTCTGCCTGCCAGCGTTTCTCGGTTTTGTGAAATAATCTAAAGACCACCACGCTAAACAGAGCCTACTAGTATATTAGTTCCTGGAATATTAGATTTACTTTGCCATATGGTTGACACAACCCTAAAAGGCTTGTTGATGCGTGTCTTTCTTTAATGAAAAGCATGTGAAGAGTACAGCTGAGACTCACAATTTGTGTGTTTTCAACTGTTGGACACTTACAACTTTTTGTTGGATTATACCACTCTTGTAAACTTGTAGTCTTTCTGTTTAGTTTCAGAACTACCTCGGCAGCATGCAAATTTGCTTCAGCTAGTGCTAATGCCACCTTGATCAAAGTGCATCAAATTGACATTTATTCGTGACGCAAATACCAAGCTAAAAACTTAGTTCAGTTTGACAGATTTATTTTACGTTTAACTCCGTAAGCAAAAGTTCGTTATTGTAGTTGAGTTCATATCGTATACCCACTTTATACTTTCTATTTCAAACGAGGAATTGTGCTTGAGGAATATTGTGATTTTTAGCTTGGCTTAAATATGTCAATGTGGCACCAGTTGGCTACCTCTGAAGGGCTGCCAATGCAGTTGAGTCATATTAGCTGTGACACAGAGGTCTGTTCATCCCTGTTGGTTATTTTATTAAACTAAAAATATGAAATTCTTTAAAAAATAAACATTGGAATGAAACATTTCTAAGGTTGTGTGTAAGTCTGCCAATTGGAGTGATTGCTGTGAAAATGCTATATTTTATAGATTCCCCTTGCATTTGTCTTCGAGAGTTTCATTCTGCTCTTTTTTCTGTCCAGAGAGTGCTGGTTCCTGCTCAAATACAGTTCCATGAGTACTGATTTATCTCATGTCCAATGCCAAGGAATTGTCTGTAAGATGTTAGTGGAGACACTGAGTGTTGGTAGCCATTCAGTGGTGGAGAAAAATTGATCTAATCCCAGTTCTTTTCATTCCCCTTACATCCACAAGTGAACTTTCCAGTATGAGTCACTGGCAATCAAAGAAGAGAAGGGATCATTGCTAACTTTTTCCCATTGCTTGCTTCACAGTCCCAGCGATCACTTACATTGTCTGAAGTGCGGCTTCTGCTCGTTCTTAACTGTGAAAACGAATGCCTTAATTAACATTGACTGGAAGCCAGAAATGTCTCAATGAGGTTTTAGAGTTGAGGACAGGAAAATAATTGAAATTGGTTTGATGTTTCTGTAGACATGAGTGTCAGTCGAACACCTTGGAAGCACTTGGCAGGTTAGTCAGCATCTGTGTTGGAAATTTTGGTCAATGTTTCAGGTAAAACCATCTGAGTCATTTTCATGATGCTTTGAAAGAGGTTTAGATTAATTTAGTTAGATCAACTTCTTCAGTTCAGACTTAAAATTACACGTCATAAATATCTCCAAAAAGTGGCAGGAATGTAGATGTTCATTAAGGAGAAGAAGAGGTAACTACGTTGTGTTGTGGATTGATCTCCAAGTACCTCTTAAGGAACCATCTATCACTGTTTCCCTTTGTATCAAGTCCCTCCGAAGCTACTTCTCCTCTCACTGCTGGAGTCCATGCGTTTTGTTATTTTTAGGACATATTCTGGGACCACGAGAGACTTGAACAGTGTTGTGTTTGGACTGAGAAGTAGGAGTTTATTCACCAGGGTCAGTAGTACAAAAGTGTTGAATGCTGGATTGAAATCTAGAAACAGTATTCTGACATAGGTGTCCTTGTTTTCTAGGTGTGTCAGTGCCAGGTGCATGACTCATGCTGTGGCATCTGTCATAGGGTGGTTCTGTCGGTAGGCATATTGATGAGTGTCCAGTGTGGCAGGGATGGAGTTTTTGACGCGTGCCACGATCAGCCGTTCAAACCGCTTAATGATGTTTGATGAAATTGAGCCTTGTTTGACCTTGGTTCAATGAAGAGTGCAGAATGGCTTGTTGGGAACAGTACTGGCCATCTTTGAAATTGAGGTGCCAACCTGGTGAAATTGTAATATAGGGAAACGTTAGTGCTAAACGGTGAAAGTAGTGTGAAGCAGACTGAGCTAAACAAATTCAGAACCAATGTTCAAAGTTTTACCACCCGTAGTTGTGAATGATTGCAGACAATTAAATAACTTCAAGAACATCCAATTCTCAATTGAAAATGTATTCTGTTCTTTTGTTCTTCCAAAATGATCAGCTGCGCATTTTTCTTCATGGGAGTTTTCAGGGCATAGGAGCTGTATGCAAAACTGCTTATATTTCTGACCTCTCCTATTAGCCCTGTATCTCTGTATCTCCCCGTCCTGTAGCTCTTTCACCAATCAACTTCTCAGCTCTTTACTTCATCCCTCCCCCTCCTGGTTTCACCTAGTGTTTCTTCCTCCCTTCCCCTTCTCCCTCCCCCCCCCCACCTTTTAACTCTACTCCTCATCTTGTCTTCTCCAGTCCTGTTGAAGGGTCTTGGCCTGAAACGTCAACTGTACTCTTTTTCATAGATGCTGCCTGGCCTGCTGAGTTCCTCCAGCATTTTGTGTGTGTGTGTGTGTTGCTTGGATTTCAGCATCTGCATACTTTCTCCTGTTTTTAATTGTAGGTTGTTGTTTTATTGTTGCTGTCAACTTCCAGTAATGTGCAAGACAACTGGATTTGTTTTCCTGTGACTCAGCGATAGTGGGGAGCGCCTGTGTCATTGACTGGTTATTCCTCCAGACTGGAGTGACATTTTAAAAAGTGTTACCATTGACTTGTGCCACTGGGATGATGTTTTTAATCATCTCTTTAAGTGATGCACTCAGCTTTTCATCAGAATCTGAGTACTGTGGATGCATAAATAATTTTCTAAACATATGGAGGCCTCTCTTAGTGGGTGAGCACTATTTTATTGTATTAGGGATCATAAGTAACCACATATGCAGAGAGGTAAATGTGTTATAAATTACATAGATTAATCCATGGCCTCCTCTACTGCCACAGTGAGGACACTCTCAGGTTAGAGGAGTATTTTATTTGGGTAGTCTCCAATCTGATGACATGGACATTGATTTCTCCAACTTCCATTAATTTCTCCTCCTCCCTTTCTCTCCTTTTTATTCCCCACTGTGGCTGTCCTTTTACCCCTTCTCTTCTCCTCCCCTGCCTAAAACCCTCTCTGGTGCCTCTCCTCTTTCCCATTCCCACATGGTCCCCACTCTCCTCTACTATCAGTTTTCTTCTTCTTCAGCTCTTTACCCTTTCTACCTATCACCTATCACCTTCCAGCTTGTACTTTTAACACCCCACCTTCTTTTTCTGGCTTTTTCCCCCCTTCCATTCCAGTTCTGATGAAGGGTCACGGCCCAAAACATTACCACTTTAATTCCTCTCCAAACACACTGCCTGATCTGCTGAGTTCCTCCAGCATTTTGTGTGTGTTATTCTTGATTTGAAGCATCTGCAGGAAATTTCATGTTTACAGACTATCGGGGTGATTTTTTTCCCCAAGTTCCACTGTATGTAAGCTGGATAATGTGCATATTGTCTAATAAATTGAAAACTGTGAGAACTTGGAAAACTTTTTGTGGAGTTAGCTAATTAAAGTTATATTTGGCATTTGTATATAAGTTTCAGGCAAACCATTGCATAAATTTTAAATTCTGTATGGACATGCAGTTTTGTATAAAGACCTCTGTTCTATACTGAGCTAGAATTACTCCATTGACATGAAATAAATATAACTTAAGATACTTACTATCCTAAATATCATTATCATCATCATCAGATGCCATGCCCAGTTTGAGCTTTGACTACCATGGCCCACACACTCCTGTTTTGGGTCAAGTGGATCTATTCATTGGTATTCATTTCCAGTTCTCTGGCCGCTGTCTCCATCATCATTTGTCTTTGCCTTCCTCTTGTTTTCTTCCCTTCAATCTTTCCCATAATTACCGAGCATTCTAACTCATCTTTCCTAATCACATGTCCAATGAAGTTACGTTGCCTTTTCACGATCTCATACATTATTTCTCTTTTTGTGTTTGCTCTGTTCATGACATCCTCGTTGGATATTTGTTTCATGCATGATATTCTTTGCATCCTCCTCAAAAACCACATCTCTGCTGCTACAATTCGTTTCCTCATGTTACTAGATATTGTCCAACATTCTGAGCTGTATAACATAACTGGATAAATGTAACATTTCAGTACTCTGAGGCGAGTTGTCATGCCTGGTTAAGTATTGGTCAGTATATCCTTCATTCTCGTAAAGGTGTCTTTTGCCATCCCTATTTTTCATTTCATGTCCAAGTCGCACCTCCATCTGATGTCAAGTCAAGTCACATTTTATTGTCATTTCGACCGTAACTGCTGGTACAGTACACAGTAAAAACAAGACAACTTTTTTCAGGACCATGGTGCTACATGAACAATACAAAAACTGCACTGAACTACTTTAAAAAAAAACGCAAAACTACAGTAGACTACATACCTACCCAGGACTGCATAAAGTGCACAAAACAGTGCAGGCATTACAATAAATAATAAACAAGACAATATGCACAGTAGAGGGCAGTAGGTTGGTGTCAGTCCAGGCTCTGGGTGTTGAGGAGTCTGATGGCTTGGGGGGAGAAACTGTTACATAGTCTGGTCGTGAAAGCTCGAATACAGGTACTTCGGTGTCTGTTGCTGGATGGCAGGAGGGAGAAGAGTTTGTATGAGGGGTGCATGGGGTCCTTCACAATGATGTTGGCTTTACGGGTGCAGCATGTGGTGTAAATTTCTGTAATGGCGGGAAGAGAGACCCCGATGATTTTCTCAGCTGACCTCATTTTCCACCTCAAAACTAGCGTAGAAGCTATTCAACACATCTGGGAGGGAGGCATCACTAGCACAGGCAGGTGATATTGTCTTGTAGTTGGTGATGTCCTGAATGCCCTTCCACATGCGCTGCGTGTCGCCGCTATCCTGGAAGTGGTTGTGGGTTCGCTGGGTGTGTGCATGCTTTGCCTCGCTGATGGCCCGGGACAGTTTGGTTCTCGCTGTTGTTAGGGCTGCCTTGTCGCCTGCTCTGAAGGCGGAGTCACGGGTCCTCAGCAGTGCATGCTCCTTCTTGGTCAACCATGGCTTTTGGTTAGCGCGTGTAGTGATGGTCTTGGCCACAGTGACATCATCAATGCACTTGCTGATGTGGCTAGTCACTGATGCCATGTACTCCTCTAAGTTGGTAGAGGAGCCAGTTTCCTAAGCGCAAAAGTTCTGTACTTGTTTTATGTCTTCCCCATTTATTCTCAGCCTGCAGATAGGATTCTCCTTCTTTTTGGATATCACCGTACATTCTGTCTTTTTGTAATTGATAGGTAGGCCCGTTTTTGCACTTTCTTCAGCAATTATTTCAATTAAGTTTTGTAGTTCTTCTTCCGTACTTGCAATTAACACAGTGTCGCCTGCATATCTGAAATTATTGATGTTTTCACCGCCAACTTTGATTTCCAAGATGTCTCTTATTTTTTTTAATATTGTTTCACTGTACACATTAAATAAATCAGGGGAGAAAACACACCCTTGTCTAACGCCTCTCTTGATTTTCGTAAACTGACTCACTTTTCCATCTATTCTTACAGCGGCAGTTGGTTCCCAGTATGGATTTCTGATTAGGCAGAGGTCTTTTGAATCTAGATCTAGAGTTTTCTATAATATTTCAAATAACTTATTGTGCTTCACTTTATCAAATGCTTTTGTGTAGTCGATAAATAAACAGATCCTTCTGTACTTGAATAGCTCATTCTGATAGTATCCTTAACATCAATATTGTGTTTCTTGTACCTTTGTCTTTCACAAAACCACATTGTTCTTTGCCTATTTCAGCTTGTATCTTACTTTTAGCTCTTATCATCAAAATTCTTAGAAGTATCTTGGTGATATGAGTCATTAAACTTATGTCCTATGTAATTCACATTCTATTGCTCCAGCTTTCTTAGGAAGAGTGATAAATACGGATTTTTTTCATCTCTTCTGTTATATTAGCCTAAATATACTGTGCATAAATATCCAGTAGCTACTTACTGCCTTATCAAGATTTAGAAATGTTAGGATGAGAAAATCATGCCGATAGCTCTAATCAGTATCAGGTATTCTCAGAACAACAGGAGTTTCTCTTTTGAGAATAATCTTCAAAAGTCTTTTCCTTGCTAGCAATTTGTTTTTGAAGTATATCATTCATTTGAGCTGGGAATTGCTTCCAGAACATGAATAAAAAGGAATGAAAGATATACTTCAAAAAACGAGCTGGAGATTATTTGCAAGTTCAGAATTTATTGTATCTCCCCCATTGCTCTTAAGATGATGTCGAGCTGCCGCTTGAACAGCAGTCCTTCCCATGGTGCAGTTGGGTCAGAAAATCAGGATGATGAAGGTCCGGTAGTATAATTCCAAGTATTGGAGGGGAACCTGCAATTGCAGGTGTTCCCATGGACCTGCTGCTCGTCCTTGGTGGTAGAGGTCATGAATTTGGGGCTGCTGCCAGAATAACCCAGTGCAAATAATTGTAAATGGTACACGGCTGTCGCAATGCTGAAGGGAATGGGTGCTTAGGTTGTTCAATAGGTTGTCAGTCAAGCAAGCCTCTTTGTTCTGGATGGTGTCAAAGGTGTTGAGTATTATTTGAGCTGCACTCAACCAGTGCAGTGGAGAATATTCTATCACACTCTTGATTTGTACTTTGTGTATGGCAAAAGGATGTGAGTCACATGACACAAGATGCCTAACCTTTGACCTACACTTGCAATTGCCACATTTTTGTGGATCATGTATTGTGTTTCTGGTCAGTGGTCAACCCCAAGCCCGACTCCCTCCTCACACCAGATGATAACAGTGGAGGTATTATGTATTAATATTTTCCTTTTTGTAATGTGTTATCCTTATGGTCTTGCTGAATGAAATGAGTACTGTATCATGAATTGTTTCTACAGAATGGGGCATGGAATCAATGTACATGGACAAGGATGGTAAAGTAGCTTAAAAAAGATTAAGATTAAAGTCTGTCACGAAACTTGTGGCCCATCAGGCCGGTGCTTATGCCAGTTTCTGTGGCATTCTCAGCTGGGTTGACTGGACCATTGCGTGGTTAAGTGCCTTGCTCAAGGACACACATGCTGCCTCGGCCGAGGCTCGAACCCACGACCTTCAGGTCGCTACTCCAACGCCCTAGCCACAGAGCTTAAAAAAGAAGAATTATGATATTGAATGGTGATTTCTTCAAAAGAATTGGAATCAAATTGTCAACATGTCTGCTATGATATGGAGCTAAATTTTCACCTAGATCCCTGGCAAAATGAGTTCAATTTCTAAGCAAAGTTGAAAGTTCAAAGTAACTTTATTTTCAAGGTACATATATGTCACCATATACTACCTTGGGATTCATTGTCTTGCAGGCATTCACAGTAAATACAAAGAAACAGAATAGAATCAATAAAAAACTGCACACAAAGACGGACAAACATCCAATGTGCGAAAAAAGCACACACAAAATGCTGGAGAAACTCAGAAAGTTAGCCAGTGTCTATGGAAACAAATAAACAGTCAACGTTTCGGGCCGAGACCCGTCTTCAGAACTGAGAAGGAAAGAGGAAGAAGCCAGAATAAAAAGGTGGGGGAGAAAAAGGAGGCTAGCTGGAAGGTGGTAAGTGAATGGTCAAGGGCTGGAGAAGAAGGAATCTGATTGGAGAAGAGAGTGGACCATAGCAGAAAGGGAAGGAGGGGAGGACCCAGGGGGTAATGATAGGCAGGTGAGAAGAGATAAAAGGCCAGAATGAAAGTCCTTTGTAATTTCATCTTGTTCCTCATAATTTATTTTGCCTTTCAACATACTGCCATGTCTTCCACTATAAACACGAACATTTGGGTATGCACAAGGTTTCTGAGAATGTGTTGGCTGTAATTAAGTTTAATATTTTGTAAGCCAGTTAGCAAATTTTACTCTTTTTAAACTGGTCTCAAAAGATATCAGGGTCACACTACTTCTTGCTTGAACGTAATTCTCCAGTAGTAGTAAGGAAGGAAAAAGTGGCAACAAAATGAGGCTGAGGCTACGTCCACACTAGACCGGATAATTTTGAAAACGCCGGTTTCGAATGAAAATGACAGGCGTCCACACTAGGCGTTTTTCAAAATATCTGTGTCCACATTTAAACGAATATTTGGGCAAATCTACTCCTACTGGGCATGCGCAAACACATCTACAGAAAACAAGTGAAGAGGAAACGGTGCAATATTTACGTTTCCGTGGTGGCGTTGTGCTATTTCCATTGGTCAAAAACTAGAGTACCAACAACAGCGAAAGAAAGTTTTCAACAATGTTTTTGAGGAATACAAAGAAAACCTCCGCTGGAAAAAGCAGACCGGACTTCTTCGTTTAGACAGAGAATGAAGTCGAACTGTTTCTGCGAGTTACAAACGACTACAAAGTCAGCAAAGCAGTGGAGAACGTGGGGATGTTTAACTCCAAACAAGCTATTAACGAAGACAATAAAGTAAACAACACACGCATGAAGCCGTCCTCTACCCAAGATCAACAAGAGAGTGGAATCTTCTGCTGCCAGACCTGCACAGTATTTCTGACATTAATATTTTTAGAGATAGACTCAATCAAATCAATTTAGGCGATCTAGTCAAAAAAGCTCACATTACAATTTAACTCTCACACCGTTTACACCAACTGTGCGTTATAACAGCCGTCTGGCAGTGCTTGCGCAGTACCAAGCAGAAGTAGAGAAAGCATTGTTGTTTTGGTGTTGTCCTGACAGCGTTTTTAAATATCTCCATTTACCCGGGAGGCGGGCTGAGAAGATGGCGCGCCTGCGTCTGCGTGTGCGCAGCCCTCCGGTGAAAAATGATATCGTATCTGTTAAATAGGGGCCGTGGACAATTCTGATTTGATGGAAAATGGACGTGAAAGCACAGGGAAACATCTGGAGAAATTTCTGAAACGCCTGTAAGCTGCTGTCGTTACTGTGTGGTCGGAAATCTTTCGGAGAGTAGGCCTCAAAATCCCCGGCCTTGCCTGCTTTTGGCCACCGGGAAGGAGGTTGAATCGTTCGGACAGAGATGGCGCTCAGTACCTGGTGTCGGACAGCTGATCAGAGCTCAAAGTTTTCGGATGACTCAGAGTCGGATTGTGGTTGGCATGGCAGGGAGAGTTTTTCTTCCTTCTCCCATCTGCGTGAGATGTGGGAGATTTGAGAAACTTTGAACTTTACTGTGCTCATGGACTTCTTCATCAAGTTATGGTATTGTTACACTGTTTGTAACTATATGTTATAATTATGTGGTTTTGTCAGTTTTTTCAGTCTTGGTTTGTCCTGTGTTTTGTGATATCACACCGGAGGAAATAATGTATCATTTCTTAATGCATGCATTACTAAATGACAATAAAAGAGGACTACGTGTCTTCATAATCATCATACCCTGTCCCCACTACAACGCACAACAATCGTTTTCAAATTTACACACTCTGAGAGTGGTTTAGAAAAGCTCCATTTTCGGGGGATGAAAACACCGTTTCAATGTGGACGGAGGGTCAAAACGAAGAGAAAAAGCTTTGTTTTCAAAATTATCCGGCATGGTGTGGACGTAGCCTAAGTTCAGGATTCTCAATCATTCTATTGTGCATTGAATAGGAGAGAGAGTCTATGCACAATGCTGGCGAAAGTGCAATTAGCTCTATTCATTCAGACATAATCGTTGATTAGAGGGAATTAATAGTATTAGATTGGTTGGATAGGTGGGTGGGTGAATTCTTTCCAGCCATGAATTTCAGGTGTTGTCAGTTTAGAGTGTATAAACTGGCTAGTTGGTGACTGAATTTGCTAATCATGGAGAATCAGCTTGGAGTAACTTCCTTCGTCACTTGAGTGATTGCACAACTAATCAAAGAAAACAAAGCTCTCAGACGATACTACACATCTAATCAAGGCTAGTGGTGAACACCCAGATAATTGACAGACAAGGGCTGGTAAACACCTGAACACTGATCAGGAGTGGAAGAGCTCAAGTCAAGTTTATTGTTTTTTAACTCTATGCATGTATACCAGACCAGGGTGTAAAGCACAGTAGTAAAGTGTGCTCAACCAAATATTTTGCATGCGTTCTGCTCAAACTGCTGCTTAAGGGCTCCATAATTATGGATACTTGTTAATTTATATTATGCATCTTAACGTGATTTACACATGGAAGAGGGAATTGAAGCAGACAACAGCCTCCCCGAAGTCTTGAAATTGTGGTAAAACTGTAACCCAGCGATATGGAGAACTGCTTAAGAAAATCCTGTCCAGGATCTATTGTGAGTTATTACTGCTACTAATTACAACTGATACCTAGAAACCAATAACATTACTTGGCTCTAGACCACTCTGTTGTCTTCAATGAAACACGGATTGCAGTCACTGAGCAATGCAGCATGGAAGCAGGGCTTTCAGCCCAGTGTCTGTGCTGGTGATCAACTATCTATATCTAGCAACACCATGAGCCAAAGTGCCTGTTCCTGTGCTGTTCTGCTTTATGTTCTATTAATCCTATTTTCCAGAACTTCACCAGTCATTGCTTGGAATTCTACTGTGAATTTTTCTTGTATGCTGTGAGAGTATTTCCCTCCATCATCCCTCTGTAAATGCCTGCAACAAAAATGAATCTCAAGTCAGGAAATGTATACTTTGATAATAAACTTAATTTGAATGTTGAACTCAGGCAACACCTTTCAAATTACAGCCTCCTTTGGCTGCAGGTGTTCTTCCCCAAGTCTCCTCTAAATCTCTGATTATAGCCATCGCTGATAAGCTGCAGAGTCACACAAACTTACTTGCCTATTACTCTAATAATGTATACCTGTCAGGTTATATGCTCAGCTCCCAAGCCTATCCAATTCAAGTTGTTTTCATGATTGGTACCCAAGGTATAAATGGCCTGAACATTAGCTTTTTGCTGCAGCAGCACAGTACATTATCCTAGTCCAACACAGTTTTTGCTCACAAATGAAATACTTCACTGAGACAACATACTAGTGAATCTCCTTTTACCCTCTCCAATGGCATCACAACTTTCTTACAGAGAAGTGAACAGAACTGTCCACCATAATCTAGCTGTAGCCTGACATCTTACACAGTTGTAGCACAGCCTTCCTTCTTTTCTTCTCTGCATGCCCTCTTAATTAATTTATCTTCATTCCAATTGCTGTTGCCTTTGGGGATCCCTGGATATGGACATCAAGGCTGCTTTGTCCCTCGGTTCCACTTCGAGTCCAACTGTGTATATTCTGTCTTTATTAGCTCTCCCAAAATGCGTCAGCTCACATTTTTCAGGGTATTACCATTTCCTTGCCCATTCAATCAACTTAAGCCATAGACTGCCAACAGCATGACTAATATTTGTGTCATCTGCAAATTTACTCATCATTCATATTCAATGGTATGATGGAGAGCAAGTGACAGTAGTTTCCTCCGATGTAACAAAGCAGAATGTTAAAGAAAAATAGATTTTGTAGCTCTCTTACTTTCTGACAACATTTATCTGGAGGTGCTTAGCCATAAGCAGTGAATTAATTGTCCTTTTCAGATAATTTTCTTATCCATAGATAGAAGAGAAAATGGCCATATGTACATCTTCAACATATTCTCTAATGGTATCTGTGTATCTATGTATAAAAGACATGGAACATTCAAAATGAATTAAATAGCTTGTCTGCATGACCTCATGTTTTATTCGTTGAAGTTGTTGGTTTGCAGATGCTTTCTGATTTACCACTTCTTTGCAACTGCCTTGCAGGAGGGTAAGTGGGCTCTTTAATGAGTATTTGCTACAAATATCTTTGTATTGAGTAGTTGGCCTTTTGAAAATATGGAGTCATTGAGCTATACGGCATGGCAGCAGGCCATTCAGCCCATGCTAACCCATCATTTGCTGGCTATCCATTAAACAATGAAATTATTTGTTCAGGCCAATGATGTGTTCCTAGCAAATAATTTAAAGCAGGGATGGACAAGTAGTTGAATATGTTTTGCATGACTGGATCAGTATGCAGTTCTTCCCAATGTAAACACGAAATAATTTAAACATATGACAGCTTAAGTGAAGTATGTTGATGCAAAGAATGGGGTTTCTTTGCTCCTAACGTTCAGGATCTGACTAAGAGCTGCTTATGTGTGTATGCCATTTGCTGAAGTGCTGCTGTCTGTTGACATTGCAGGTAAAATCCTCTTCCGGCGAAGTCACATCAGGGATGTTGCAGTAAAGCGGCTGAAGCCCATAGATGAATACTGCAGGGTAAGTAACAGACAACCTCTGGAGGAAAAAAACAGAAGATCTTGAGTTCATTTCTTTTTTTCCCCATCTTTGTTTGGGACAGGAGTTTGTTTATGTAGTCAGACTAGAGTTGAGGTGTAGTAGGTAGCAGACAGGAAAGTGCAATGGTAAAGTTCTGTCCAAAATCATAGATGTGCCAAGTCTGTCCCAAAAATACACAAATGTACTCATATATTCAGTTACTTCCATTAAAAACTAATTTAATAAATATCAATGCGGTTTTGTTTCTGGATGTGAAGGAAGAATAAGTTTATTCTGCAACTGCTTGTCCTATCTGCATATCATGGAATTTAATTTTCCTCTGTTTTAGGATGCAAATGCTAATTTATGAAAACATTTAAGATTTATACTCTAAATGCCAATTCAAGTTATCTGAATTACTTGGACAGCAGCAGTGAAGGGATTTTTTGCAAGAATTGTTACTCAAATCTGCCACCTCAGAATCAGAACCAGGTTTAATATCACTGGCATATGTTGTGAAACTTGTTTGGTGGCAGCAGTACATTGCAATACACAATAATTTTTAAAAACTGTAAATGACAGTAAGTATATATATATAAATTAAACAAGCAGTGCACAAAAAGTGAGAGGAAAAAACAGTGAGGTAGTGTTCATGGGTTCATTGTCCATTCAGAAATATGATGGCAGAGGCGAAGAAGCTGTTCCTGAAACATTGAGTCTGTGTCTTCAGGCTCCTGTACCTCCTCCTTGATATTAGCAATGAGAAGAAGGCATGTCCAGGGTGTTGGGGGATCTTTAGTGATGGATGCTGTCTTTTGAAGGTGTCCTTGATTAGATTAGATTACAAACGTTGTAGGTTAGATTCAACTTTATTGTCATTGTGCCGAGTACAGATACAAAGCCAATGAAATGCATTTAGCATCTGACCAGAAATGCAAAGGATAGTGTTATTTACAAAATAACTGCGAATAAAAAAAGTGCTACAGCACACAAATATAAAAGTACTGAGACAGTCCAATATGGGTCCAATACTGCTTCGCGCTGTGATGAGAGGTTCAGCAGTGTCACAGCCTTAGGGAAGAAGCTCTTCCTGTGCCTGCTGGTGCAGGAGCGGAGGCTCCTGTAGCACCTGCTGGATGGGAGGAGAGTAAAAAGTCCATTGTTAGGGTGAGATGCATCCCTGATAATGCTTTTCACCCTGCCCAGGCAGTGTTTATGGTAGATGTTCTCAATGGTGGGCAATTGGGTGCTGATAATTGGGTGGGGGGGGGGCTATAGCATGGGTACCATGATGGAGCAGGTTGAGTTTACAATTTTCTGCAGCTTTTGCAGTTCCTGTGCAATGGCCTCTCCTTACTAGATGGTAATACAACCAGTTAGAATGTCGTCCGGTGCATATGGATAAAAAATACACTTGATTAAACATGTTTAATCCATGGGCAAGAAATAAAGAAGTATCATGAAACTAATCAACCTGAATGCTGCATTGAACACAATATTCTCCAGTGCCTCTCCTTTGGCATTCAACTTGATGTGACTTCTCTCTGGTTCTTTTCTTTATTTGTCCAATCACAACCAGGGCAATTACAAACACTGCTCTCCGTTCTCGTGCCGTCTGTCCTTAGTTCTCATTTGTATGCTTCTGCCAATGTTATCCCAGATACCATTGTCATGTTTCACAGACTGGTGTCACATATCTCTCACCATTGTCTTTCTTCACCCTTGAGTAGTCACATTGCTTGTTTAACAACCTGCATAAGCTAAATATTGGGAAGTTCAAAGCCTTTATTTATATGCTCTGTCATCTGTGGCCTACTGACTTCATTCTTCTCTTTAAAGACTTGACAATCCAGGAACTTGACATCTTTTTTTAATACTGAGTCAAGCTCTTGAACACATTTTTACCTGATCACTAAGGCTGACATCATCTTCATTTATTTTGTGTGTCCCTGATCCAACCATAGCTCATCTACTGCAGAAACCTTCACCCATCCTTTTGTTACCTTTGAACTCTCCTTGTTTTTGGATTCTTTTTCAAAGTTCAAACTTCAAATAAATCGAAGTACATGTACGTCACCATATACAACCCTGAGTACAGTTGCTATAACTACAGAGCAGGTTCTTAGGTAGCTGTATGGTCTGAAGATAGTTAAGTCACCTGGACAAGATGGACTATAACCCCAGTGAAAGAGGTGGCTGCGGAGACTGTGGAGGCATTAGTAATGATTGTAGAAGAATCACTTGATGCTGGCATGGTTCCAGAGGAATGGAAAATTACAAACGTCACTCCACTCTTTAAGAAGGGAGAGAGGCAGAGAAAGGACCTCAGTAGTTTGGAAGATGTTTCAGTCGATTGCTAAGGATGTGGTTTTGGAGTACTTGGAGGTACATGATAAAACAGGCTAAGTCAGCATGGTTTCCCTAAGGGAAAAGCTTGCTCGACAAATCTCTTAGAATTCCTTGAGGGAACTAACAAGCAGGATAGACAAAGGAAAATCAGTGAGTGTCGTGTACTTGACTTTTCAAAAGACTTTTGATAAGGTGCCTCACATAAGGCTGCTGAGCCAGGTAAGAGCCCATGGTATTACATATGGTTAAGATGGTTTCATTTTAATATCAGAGAATGTATACAGTGTACAACCTGAAATTCTTACTCTTTGCAACATCCATGAAAAACAAAAAAGAACCCCAAAGAATGAATGACAGAAATCAGAATCAGGTTTATTATCACTGTAATGTGACGTGAAATTTGTTAACTTGCTAGCAGCAGTTCAATGCAATACATAATATAGAAGAAAAAATAATAATAAATACGTAAATCTTATTCTGTATACTTTATACAGTATATGTATATTGAATAGATAAAAAATTGGGCAAAAATAGAAATACTGTATATTTTTAAAAAAGGGGAAGTAAGTGAGATAGTGTCCAAGGGTTCAATGTCCATTTAGGAATTGGATGGCAGAGGGGAAGAAGCTGTTCCTGAATCACTGAGTGTGTGCCTTCAGGCTTCTGTATCTCCTACCTGATGGTAACAGTGAGAAAAGAGCATGCCCTGGGTGCTAGAGGTCCTTAGTAATGGGCTCCACCTTTCTGAGACACCACTCCTTGAAGATATCCTGGGTACTTTGTAGGCTAGTACCCAAGATGAAGCCGACTAAATTTACGACCCTCTGCAGCTTCTTTTGGTCTTGTGCAGTAGCTCTCCCCCCACCCCCCATACCTTGACACCCAGGAACTTGAAACTGCTCACTCTAACTCTCTCCACTTCTGATCCCTCCATATGGATTGGTATGTGTTCCTTCATCTTACCCTTCCGGAAATCCACAATCAGCCCTTTCGTCTTACTGACGTTGAGTGCCAGGTTGTTGCTGCAGCACTACTGCATTAGTTGGTATATCTCACTCCTGTACGCCCTCTTGTCACCACCTGAGTTTCTACTAACAATGGTTGTATCGTTTTGCAAATTTATAGATGGTATTTGAGCTGTGCCCAGCCACGTATTAGAACCCAAAGCCCCCTCTACCTCTCCCATGCACAAGCAGTGGCATAGCATCAACTTCCCCCTCCCCCCCAACCCATTTCAGCAGAAAGCATCGGTGCCCACTGCCCACCACTCGCCAAGAAAGAGCAAGAGAAACCAGGATCTGCAGAAAGAAAGAACTATCATTTACCCGACAGTTCGACATGCCATAGGCGCTCTCACTCTCTCTCTCTCACTAACAAGGGACAGAGAGGTTTCACAGCGAAAGGGGAGACTGACAAATAGTTACTGTTATGGTGTTACAATCTGCTGTGTCGCTTTTTATTCCGACTTGAGAATTGGCAGCAAACTCTGCCCACCATCGAAAGAGAGAGAGGGAGCGATTGCTCAGGCAGAGACCTCGCTCAGGTGCATCTGCCGTCATAAAATTTGGTGTTCCGTCACCCACACACCTGAACTGGGGACAGCGGCATGGAATTGGTTGGAATGGATGTGGAGAAGTTGTTTCCAATCTTGGGGGAGTCCAGAGGGCACAACCACAGAATAGAGGAGTGTCAATTTAGAATGAAAATGAGGAGGAACTTCTTTGTCAGAGAGTGATATATCTGTGGAATTCGTTGCCACCCGCAGCTGTGGAGGCCAGGTCATTGAGTGTATTTAAGGTAGAGGTTGATACATTTGTGATAAGTCTGGGTGTGAAAGGTTATGGGGAGAAGGCAGGAGAATGGGGTTGAGAGGGAAATGGAACAGCCGTGATCAAATGATGGAGCAGATCCGATGGGCTGAATGGCCTAATGTGCTCCAGTGTCGTCTGGTCTTAATGATGGATGCCACCTTCTTGAGGTACTGCCTTTTGAAGATACCCTCAATGATGGGAAGGCATGTTCATGATGGAGCTGGCCAAAAACCCTGTGCAGCCTTTTCTAATCCTGTACATAGGTGCCTCCACACCAGCCAGAATGCTCTGCACGGTGCATCTATAGAACTGAGGTTACATACCAAATCTCCTCAAACTCCGAATGAAATATAGCTGCTGGTGAACCTTCTTCATAATTGCATCAATATGTTGGGCATCAATATGCAATCCTTCAATTGCATCGATATGAAGGATAAATCTTCAGAGATGTTGACACCCAGGAAGTTGAAGATGCTCACCTTGCTGATGACTGATATACATTCTCCTGACACCCACAATCATTTCCTTGGTCTCATTGATGTTGACTGCAAGGTGTTGTTGTCACGCTTGAGCAGCAGAACTTTTATCTCTCAATATTTGATGTCATACTTTCTCAATTAAATTGCATAGAGAATAATGTTAGTTCATATAAACTGCAAACTAACTGAACAAATTAATGTTCTCAATCTGTTGACACTTGGTCATCCCAAATGCTAAATAGTGTAAATATTGAAGCTGCCTTCAGGTAAAATGATTCCATATTCGTGTTTGTGGAAGCTGAACAATGTTGTATTTTAGGTTTTATCAGTATGTCATGTTATAGCCTGCATTTTCGAACAAACTTGTATGGCAAATTAGGAAGGACTGCTGAAGCCTGTTAAAATATGAGTATAATTGATATTTAGTAAGCTATCAAAGAGGAACATAAATAAACGCTCAAAAATATGAGATTTGGCAGCCAGTGTTCAGTGATAGGACTTGTCTCAACATTTTCTGATTGTTATTGTCAGGAGGAATGCTATAAATCTCAGAATTCTATTGCCTTGTGTAACTCATTTACTATATTTTGTCATGAGCGATTTAATGCACAGATAAGCACTTCCAGCAATTTGTTGTGGCTCTTCAGTGTTGATAACATGCATGTGCATGGGACTGTTGTTAAATGGTATACATTGTGTTTTGAATCCACTTGTGCAAAATTCTTTCAAGTACTGAGTGCACGAAATTCTCCCTATAACTTACGAAAGATGAGTAAAATAAATAGATGAAAATGTAATAAAGAACAGCCTCATGGGGTGATTGCAGACGTGACACGCGTTGTGAATATAGTCAAAGTGTTTTTTTCCATGCTGTTGTATCTTGTACTGCATCCTGGTGGATCTTTGATTTGAAGGATCCAAGCAAGTAACCTGGCCAGTATTTCCTGAATGCGAGGCTCTTGTGAGCAGGGCTTAATGAGAGAGTTAATGGTGGTAGAAGTAGGCAAATATTACTCGTCTAATGTGGAGGAGTTCAAAAATTCTATCTTCTTTCAGGAGACTTTCCTTTGAGTAGTGTTCTAGTTGATCGCTCCCTTCCTCACCCAACTCTTTTTCTGAAAGTTATGATCACCTGTTGTTATTATCATAGCAACTGCCTGCGAATACTCTGATCCAGCTAATCTCAAATGTTACCAAGCCAGTCTTCATCCGATCAATCCCTTCCCATAACCACATCTCTTTATAATCTTCCAGATAAACAGGAACTGGAGTAAACCACTCAAGCTCTCAGATCAACTTAACCATTGCATTAGGTTGTTGGTATTCTGTATTCAAACTTTGACCTTCCTTTGCTCTATATCACTTGATCCCCTTGTATAACAAAAGTATGCAGATAGTTTTGAATGTTATCAGCACCAAACATTTTAAGTGAGGACTAGTATTATTCATAAAGCTGAGGCAAATTAATACGGTTGTTGCTTAAAGTAGCAGTGGAGAAAAGTTGAACGAAAGAATATTGAGAAATTAAGGAAGGAGAAAACAAAAATAGAATTTGTGCTTTTGGATATTTTCTTAAAACATCACTGCAACATGTGATATCAAATAAAATGGCAATCCCAGTTAGCAGTTTTAAAAAGCTGTATTATTTAATGTATGATAAATTATAAAGAAGCACCAGAGCAGGAAAGCATTGCGGTAGGAACTCTGGGAGCAACTTTTACATTTGACATGTATGATGTGAAGTCGAAGTGTATTCCATGCTTTTGTACTTTGAACTCCCCCCTGCTATCTTCTTCCCCTTTCCTTTCCAGACCCGATGAAAGGTCTCGGACCAAAATGTCAACTTTTTATTCTCCCCCATACATGTTTTGTGACTTACTGAGCTCCTCCAGCATTTTGCATGTGTCACCCAGCTAGCTCTTTGAGTCGTGGAATCAAATTGACCTAATGATGCACTGTTTACAAGCAAATGGAAGATCTAGAAGTTTTGATTTCACCTCTGGTTACTTTCTTATGCTGTAAACATCAATGTCCATGGTATATTTAGCAGGGAATTCCCTTCCCTTTTTATGATACTGGACTTTAAATAGTTTTAGTCTGTTACATGAGAAGCACGGAACTGGTTACCCGAAACTGGAATGTTGCAACAAAATTCTGATTGGCTGTTGTAGTACCTTCCATGGGAACTGTGGGATATTAAAAGTCATAAAATGACTTTCTAGTGTTTCACTTGGAAAATGTGGACATTTACATAAACTGTGGCGCACTGAGCAAACAGCTCTTGAATTTCTATAGTTTTAGATACATTTTGCAAGAAATTGCAGAAGTTATAAACACACATTGTTGGAATGTAAATCTGGGCAGAACAGTTAAATGGAGAAGTAGGAAGAAGATCGATGGGTGAGAGCCATCTGTTTTTGTAACCAAAAACCTGTTTTTCCAATTGGAGAAATTGTCTACAGGATAGTTGTGGGTGTGGGGCAGATTTCCTTTCTCCCCTTACTTACCATGAAATTGATCTTTTAAAAGGAGATCTTTCACCTAAATATGCTACAGCTGATGAAGGAGCTTTGGCTTGTAATCACTGTTACGGTATTGGAAACAAATTCCACCATTCTCACAATTGGCAACTAAATAATCATCTGGTTTTAATATTGGTTGAGAGAGAAGTATGAATCTGCACACCAGAGCTCCACTGCTCGTAATCAAGGAATACAGTGGATTATTTAACACCAACATTTGATTTTAATGTCGACATCTTCAACAGTCCAGTGCTGCCGATATCGTGCAATAAATCCCAGGTGGCAGACGTAGGTTGGGAGTGCAGTTCCCCTTTAAGAAAACGGAAGCAGGGATGGTACCCTGAGCTACAGGTACAATTGAAACACAGAGGCTTTATAATCCTGCTCCTGACTGTCCTGCTGGTGAATGTACAGTCTGTAGAAAATAAAATTTTTAGACCTCAGAGCAACATTGCAGTACCAGAGAGATGTTAAGGATGCTGTGTACTTTGTTTTATGGAAACATGGCTCATACCCACCATTTTAGATGCAGTGCTGCAGCATGATGGTTCCACCATTCAGAATAGGTCAGCTCAGTCTTTTAAAGGTAGGGGAGGTGGAGTATGCTTTATAATTAACTTATTGTGGAACAGAGATGTGGCTGTTCTCCCTCAGTCCTGCTCTTCCAGCCTGGAACTCCTAGTGGTCAAATGTCATCCTTTTTATCTGCCGGGGGAGATTATTGCCCTCATCCTGGTAGTGGTCTACATTTCACTTCAGCCCAATGTCAGGCAGCCACCGCAGGAGCTGAGCTCTAATCAGCAGGCACAAAACAGAGCACCCTGATGTCTTTCATTGCGTGGAATTTCAACCAGGCCAGCTTGAAGAAGTCTCTGAACAACTACCATCAACGTATTACCGGTGGGACCAGAGGGTCCAACACACATGACCATTGTTATGCACCAGCAAGAACATTAACTGTGACTGTGCATCCCATGCCCACACTTCGGAAAATCTTATCACCTCGCTGTACTTCTACTTCCAGCATATAGGTAGAGACTAAAGACTGCAGCACCACTGCTTAGTGACTGCTCTACTTTCTATACACGCACAACTGTGTGGCTAGGCACAGCTCAAACGCCATCTATAAACTGGTCAACAACAGTACTATTGTTGGTCAGAATTTCAGATGGTGACGAGAAGGTGTACAGGAGAGAGAGATCAGCTGGTTGAACAGTGCCACAACAACAACCTTGCACTCAACGTCAGTAAGATCCAGGAATTTAACCTGGATTTCAGGAAGGGAAATTCGAGGGAACACACATTGAAGGATCAGCAGCAGAAGGGGTAAACAGTTTCACATGCCTAGGTATTAACATCTCTGAAGACCTATCCTGCGCCCAGCATACCGATGCAATTACAAAGAATGCATGACAGTGGCTGTATTTCATTAGGAGCTTGAGGAGACTTGGTATGTCTCCAAAGATACTCAGATTTTCTATAGATGTTCAATGGAGAACATTCTAACTGTTTGATCACCATCTGGTATAGAAGGGCTACTACCCAGGATCAGAAAAAGCTGCAGAAATTGATAAACTCAGCCAGCTCCATCATGGGCACTAGCCTCCATAGCATAGAGGACAGCTTCAAAAGGCAATGCTTTAAAAAGATGGCATCCATTATTAAGGACACCTATCACCCAAGACATGCGCTCTTCTCATTCCTACCATCAAGGAGGAATACAGGAGCCTGAAGATACACACTCAATGTTGCAGAAACAGTTTCTTCCCCTCCAGCGTCTGGTTTTTGAATGGACTCTGTAGCCATGAACATTACCTCACTATTTTCCCCTCTCTTTTTGGCACTACTTTTTTAATTTTTTTAATGTATGTATATACACTTACTGTAATTTATATTTTTTGTTATGTGCTGCAATGTACTGCAGATGTAAAACAACTAATTTTACAACAGTGATATTAAACATAAATCTGATTCTGGTAATTGAATAGATTTTTGATTTGCAGCCACCTGCCATCGTTGAGCCAAGGCTAATAATACC
This sequence comes from Mobula hypostoma, assembly GCF_963921235.1. Taxonomy (NCBI): domain Eukaryota; kingdom Metazoa; phylum Chordata; class Chondrichthyes; order Myliobatiformes; family Myliobatidae; genus Mobula; species Mobula hypostoma. The sequence goes on along the minus strand of NC_086103.1, from coordinate 60,957,278 downwards.
TTGGTGAGTTTACCATTAGTACAGCTGACACAGGGCTCAACGTACTGTTGCTAGATTCCAGAGCTCTAAACACATTTGAGCCAATAAATGAAGAGGGTATGTATAACTATTGGAATAGCTAAGGTCTTGAAAATTACTTATGATTTAATTGTACTAATTTTTTGAAATTTTTCTCCTTATGCTTTTTTAAAACAATTTAAGTGGTATGTGTGATTATCTGTCTCATGTCATCAGCAATAAATTTTTGTGGTTCTTCACGACACTTCTTAAAGTGCCTCAAATTGTACAACACAGACTCAGCTGACAGGATCAATAAACATGTCACATTGAACAGAAAAGGTCAAAGAGTTGAATAAAACAACTGCTTGAGCCTCCATGTACTGGGAGCACATTTTCTACGAACAAAGAAACGAATCACCAGATTGTCTGGAATGTAGTCAGGGATATTCTTAAGTGTTTGAATCTCTTACATGTACTTGAGAGAACAGACTGAATCTACTACTCTTGCTGTACGTTGCATATAAAGCTAGGCAGGGAATTAAACACCTTCTCTAAAATCAACCAAGCTGGAAGTTTTTTTCATGGTTTTTAATGAGAAAACTTTGTAAAACTGCAGAAAGTTAAGCAAAACATGTATTCGATTCAATACGCAATAGCCATGCACTTGAATATACTAATTATACTAATATTATTGATTATTCCGACGTTAAACAAGGGAATACGCACACACAACATTCTATAGTTATGCCGTAGACTAGAGTGAATTTGTGACACAGTGACAGCTTAATAGTGATGAACAATGAACAGATACTTCCTTCAAAGTACATCTACTATATGTTTAATTAAGAAATTAAGACTCACAGATATTGCTATTTCAATGGCAAATAAAGAATGGATGGAGATAGATGTTTTTCTACTGTGTTTCCCCCAAGTCAAAATCCAAATTAACCTGTGCAGGAAATGTAAAAAAAAATTTGCAAACAGAAAGTGAAGTTGGCACAAAACAAACTGCATGTAAAACAAACAGTGCCTGTAGAGGCAGGACACTGATTAATGGCTCATCTGAAAGATGTAGTTGATAGTACAGCACTTGTTTGCTACACTGAAGTACCAGTACTGATAACTGTTGGAAACTCAGTTGTAGGACTGTTTATTTTCATATATATGCATTTGAACATTTAATATATTTCCAGAGGGGAATTTGAAAACAAACTCTCCCATCTCACACGAAATTCTGCAGATTTTGGAAAATCCAGGATAACACATACAAAATGCTGGAGGAACACATCACTCCTGGAAAAGGATCTCAGCCCAAAACGTCAATTGTTTATTCATTTCCATAGATGCTGACTGACCTGCTGAGTTCCTCCTGCATTTTATGTGTGTTACAAAATGCTCTCCCACTTCTCTTCACCCCACTCCAAACATTCAACAGGGTTTTCTTTTGTTAGTCCCACTTGTCATCTCAATGCCATTTCAGCACAGTGTAGGTAGGAACACACCTTCCATGTGCACCCCCAAACCATTTATTTTCTAATAAAACTGCACCACCTGTTACTGAAAGCACTTCTGCTCATCCTCTCTTGACATTCCCTTGTTTTGCTACCATGCTGTGCTCTTCCAGCTCCAGTGGGCCCTGTCTCCTGCTTCCCTCATCCTACAACCCCTGCTAGTCCATATTCCACATGTCAGTTTTCCCTTCCAAGCCCAAGGATAACTTGCTTCCACTATGGTTTTGTGGAGCTTTGAAGTGACAGATGAGGCCAGTATGCCTCATACAGCCAGTATGCTTAAAGATACCCGATAGGGCATGTAAAAGGTAGTTTGTGAGAGGGAGTCTGTCTTCTGACATTTATACAGGGTTTTTGTGTGATTTCATTGCATGTAGAGGCTCTCAACATCATCTTAAATAATGCCTCCTTCTCCATTTTGAATATCCAGGGGCTGGGGATTCCCCAGAGTTTCTTCCCCCACCCCCCCCACCCACCCAAGTGATCCTTAAGCATATTCTTGAATTCTTGTTACCTCTGTCAGTTAATCTCTTCCTGTGACAAAATTCTGGAAGATTGATAGGAAAACCATCTGACTCCACATAAGAGCCTCAATGCTGGTGAAATTGGCCCATTGTATGGTCCATACTCTCATGTGCTTGTTAATGAATTGCCAGTGCATCAGAGTTGAGATAAACATAGAAACGCACATAGCTTCACAATGCACATCATCAGAGCCTCCAGCTAACAAATATGCAATCCCCATTCTTACAACTGAACTTTTATTTCGGAGGTCAGTCCCCAAAATGTTCTTTTGGCACCAGGTTTCCGTATCAATGTCAGACATCTTAATGGATGCAGCAGAATTTCTAGACATATATACAGGTTTCCCCCGCCATCCGAAGGTAGAGCGTTCTTATGAAATGTTTCGTAAGCCGAAATGTCGTAAAGCGAAGAAGCAATTACCATTTATTTATATGGGAAAATTTTGTGAGCGTTTGCAGACCCAAAAATAACCTACCAAATCATGCCAAATAACACATAAAACCTAAAATAACTGTAACATATAGTAAAAGCAGGAATGATATGATTAATACACAGCCTATATAAAGTAGGAATACTTTTCCACAATCATTACTGCACTGTTCTCCATAGCGAAAATCTCACGCAAGCGCCGCCGGCAGAAAATCTCACGCAAGCGTGGCGCAAGTGCTCTCCAGTAACCTTTAAGCTATGAAGCTGCCAAATCATACCAAGTAACATGTAAAAATACACAGCCTATATAAAGTAGAAATAATGTATGTACAATGTAGTATCACTTACCGGAATCGGGACAGCGCTGAGCACACTGATGTTGGTGTGTTGGACTGAGTCATTGCAGGTTGGGTGGTGCAGTGGCCCCCCACCCTCCGGGCCACCAACCGATACCGATCCGCGAAGCATGCAGGGGTGCAGCGGTAGCCGGGAGGCACACAGCACATCTTTAAGAAAAAAGCCGAAACAAACATGCTAATTAATTAGGTGCCACCCAGCACGTAATTGTCGGCCCAGATCAGTGCCGATTTCTGATTGTGTCATCTCTGATCTGGGCCGACAATTATGTGTCGGGCAGCACCTAATTAATTAGCATGTTTATTTCGGCTTTTTTCTTAAAGATGTGCTGTGTGTCTCCCGGCTACTGCTGCATTCTCCGTGAATCGGTATCTGTCCGTGGCCTGGGGGTTGGGGTGGTGGGACACTGAGTGTCATCTCGTCATCGTCTGTTTCCATTGGGGCAGGCAGGTCATCTTCTATCTCTGCCCGCCAGATGTCGAAGGTTGAGGTTCGTCGTCTGCTGTGGCTGATATGGAAGGCTTGCTTGACTGCTGAGCCTCGCGCATTTTTCTATCACACAGTTCTTTGTAAGGACTCAAACTATCTTGCAAATATCCCCTAAACCTACGTACCCTTTCAAAATTAAAGTCATACTTTATCATTGCAGCGAAAATCTCACGCAGTTGCTTCACGTTCATTTCGCTAATGAATTCGGTTTCGATTGTTATCCTTGTTTCTTCCAAGTGCATCAGCTCTTCATCTATCAGGTCTTGGTCATGGAATGCCAAAACCTCTTCAACATCATGTTCGTCAGCTTCCACAAGGCAAACTCAATTTGTCCTTACTTCGTTCACCACGATCGAAACGTTTAATTATGTCTAGTTTTACGCTAAGCGTAACACCCTTACGAGCTCTTTTAGGCTTTTCCGATACCTAAGTATTCATCTTGCAAATGGCTGCTCACAGGCACGTGTTTAAGCAATGCCGTTCCGAATCCGGGGGAAAGCGGCTGCTCGGGGTGCGCGCTCCTTTTTTTTGGTAACAGTGAAAACACCTTCTGAAAGTGAAAACAGGGTACTAATGTAGGTCTTTCGTAACAGTGAGGTTTCGTAAAGCCAACGTTCGAAAAGCGGGGGACACCTGTATTCATGTCAATAAAATGAGAATTGCCTCCTGTTGTCTTCATGCTTTTGTTAAGTCAAAACTGAGACAATAAATAATCAAGACACAGAGACTGCAGATCCTGGAATCTGGAGCAACAAGCAAATCTGCTGGAGGAACTCAGTGAGTCAAGCCGTATCCGTGGGAGGAAAGGAATTGTCAATGTTTTTGAGTCAAAACCCTGCATCAGGTCTGGTCATGACTAAATCTGTTGAGTTCCTCCAATAGATTGCTTGTTAACTAATTAATTGGTTTTTTTTGGAAGCTTCTGAGAGTGCTTGCTGTTCTTCCAGAACAGCCCTATAGGGCTTGAGTTTTCTATCTAGATTCAAGCACAGCACTTCCCACATCCTTGTGGCCTTTTGTATCACAAATTCGGTGCTCAAATCTTGGAGTGGGATTTGAAGGGTATAGTCCCAAAACTTCAACTGTTCATTCCCCTCCATAAATGCTGTCTGACCTGCTGGGTTCGTCCTACATTTTGTATGTGTTGCTTTGGAATTCCAGCATCTGCAGAATCTCTTGTGTTTTTGAATCTGTAAACTTCTGGCTCAAGAGTTACAAATGATCTGTCTAGAATTTGCTCTTGTTTGGAATTAGAGGATGTATAATGCAGTTTTTAAAAATATGGCATTAAAGATATCTACCTGAAGTAAATAGTCCTTAGTCTACAACTGAGCATCGGTAATTGTAGCTTAAACACGAGGAATTCTGCAGATGCTGGAAATTCAAGCAACACACATCAAAGTTGCTGGTGAACGCAGCAGGCCAGGCAGCATATCTGGGAAGAGGTACGGTCGACGTTTCGGGCCGAGACCCTTCGTCAGGACTAACTGAAGGAAGAGCTAGTAAGAGATTTGAAAGGGGGAGGGGGAGATCCAAAATGATAGGAGAAGACAGGAGGGGGAGGGATGGAGCCAAGAGCTGGACAGGTGATTGGCAAAAGGGATATGAGAGGATCATGGGACAGGAGGCCCAGGGAGAATGAAAGGTGGGGGGGAACCCAGAGGATGGGCAAGGGGTGTAGTCAGAGGGACAGAGGGAGAAAAAGGAGACAGAGAAAAAAAAAAATGTGTGTATATAAATAAATAATGGATGGGGTACAAGGGGGAGGTGGGGATTGTAGCTTAGCTGGATGGCATCAAAAGCATTACTAGCAATAGAAATTTGAATTAAACAAATATCTATAATTGTTTAATTCATAATCCTTACTGTTAGTAAACACATTTTTAGAGGAAATATCAATCACGTATAATTCATGGTTAGAAGTTATTCTGTTAATTTTCACTTCTTTTATGTCCAACTGTGTCATTCTGCTTATTGTTGCTTTGTGATTGCGGATCATGGAGAGGGAACTGCTGCTTGATGACTTTTTTTACAAAATATTATGAAAGATAATACATTGTATTAATACTTGGGAGGAAACTTGTGATTTACCATTAAATGCTCTGTTAAGTGACCGAGTGAGTTATTCAGTTATTTCATTAATGCAGCATTCACATAGAGAAGGAATAAAACTGGACAGATCACCTGGTATTGACTAGGCACAGAATTCAGATGCAACAAAGTTGGACCCAGACCAGTCAACCCAATAAAGTCTCTTCGCAAACATCTGGGGTTTGGTGTGTAGTCTGGGAGAGAGGTCCCACAGATTAACCAGCAATAGTCAGATGTGGTCATACTCATAGATTCATAACTTACAGATAATTGCTGTATTGCTCTTTCAACGGCCTAGATGCCCTCCGATCTACAAGTGGACAGGCCCACAAAACCTGGTGACAGAGTGGTATGCAGATGGTAGACTTTGGAATCCTCGGAATCTGAACCCCAAGAAGTCTCATTTCATCCAGTAAAAGATTGACAAGGAAATTTTCTCCTGATTATCACTGCCTGTGTTTCCTCAGCTGATAGATTCATGGTTTTCCATGCTGAATCATACCTAGAAATATTGAAAATAGCAAGGACACTGGATGTAATTGGAGTGTAGTACAGTAATATTACCACAGATCAAGTTGGCCATGATTGGATCTGCAGTAGATGGTGGATGAACCTACTTGACCTCACTTTCACCAATTTGCCCTTGGGGGTTGCATCTGTCCATGAACAACAGCTTGAATTTTGATCAGGCCTTTCAATCGAGTAAAGGTGAAATTCCACAGAAAAGATTCTCCAATGAGGTGGTTGAGGGAGGAACATAGATGATCTGTCCACAAATCCCTCGACTAATTAAAAACTTAAAGGTCCAGTTCAGTGGAATGGTCAGTAAGTCAGAGTCCAGCCAGTCTTCCTCCACTCCCATTACCTTCCATGCATGACCACACCTCAAACTGTCTGCTGTCGCAGAATCCTATTGAAATTCTTTGAGGAAATGACAGACGGGACAGACAAGGGAGAGTCAGCGGATGTTGTTTATTCATCATTTTCAGAAGTAAGAGCATCAAAGATTATGGGAAGAAGACAGGAGAATGGGGTTGAGAGTGAATAAATCAGCCTTGATGGAATAAGGAGCAGACCCAATGGGCCAGATGGCCTAATTCTGCTCCTATATCTTGTAGTCTTATAGTCTAAATCTTATTGCCTTAGACCTGGAAATACTGTGTAATGGAATCTAAGTTGACAAATTCAAGTTTAATGTAGTCTGACGACATACAGCATATACAACCAAATGAAACAACATTCCTCGAGACCACAGTGCACCCACATGGCATGTATCACACACTGCACATAAACCAAAATATTACACTATAAATAAGTTAAACAAAATATAATTCACATGTGCTGTATGTAGTAAAGCGTAGCACAGGTAAACTGTACAGTGAACAGCTTACCGTGGTGTCGAGATGTCGGCGGTGGCAGAGTATTCATTAATCTCTCAGTCTGAGGGAAAATGCTATTACCCAGTCTGACAGTCATAGTCCTGATGCTTCTGTGCCTCCATCCTGACGGTATTGGCCAAAGAGCTTGTGGGATGGGTAGTAGGGATCCTGCTTTGTGCACAAACAAGAGAAGATCTGCAGATGCCTGAAATCCGAGCAACACACACAAAATGCTGGAGGAATTCCGCAGGCCGGGCAGCATCTGTGAAAAAAGGTACAGTCGACGTTTCAGGCCGAAACTCTTTGGCAGGACTCAGATGCTTTGTGCAATTCATCTGTAATATTCCTGATAAATGTAACAAACGGGGGGAGAGGAGAGAGACCCCACTGACCCTCAGGACGGTTTTTACTGTTCCCTCCAGAGTCTGCAGTTCGATGCCTTGCAGTTTCTGTACCACACAATGATACAGCCAGACAGGACACTCTCCATGTTGCTCCTGTAGAAAGAATGGGAGCGGGGAACCTTGCATACTTCATTCTTCTCAGAAGGTGCAGAGGCTGCTGGCTTCCTGGACTAGTGAGGAGATGTTGTGGGTCCAGGTTAGCTCATTCAACAGAGTGACTTGAGGAATGTACTGAGCATCTTCATTGAGTTTGGGAACGTCTTACCAAGGACTTTGTGTCCTAAGGTCTTTGAAGTGCAGCTCCCAGTACAGTACTGTGAAAGTCTTTAATTGGCCACTGTTAATTAACCCCAGTGTATAGGGGAGGAGTAGAATCTTGGGGGTATCTGATGGAAATGTTGGGAGAATAAAATGGGTTAGGGTAGGATTAGAGCAAAAATAGGCACTTAATGGTCAGCATGGACTTGGTGGGCCAAAGGGCCTGTTTTCCTGGATTATGACTATGTAAACAGCTGAAGGGAGATGGTATTGTTCATCACTTATACTGCAGCTGAATTCTTGACTGGGAATGGTAGTGATGATTCTTCAATGTCTCATCCTTGTCAACCAGTTTTATAATAAACTGAGTGAAATTTGTTTCATATAATAAATAAAAACTTCAATTGTACTTCAGCCCATTGAAAAATCTGGGCAGTTTATTTTTAAACATTCTGCTTCTTCTCCCTGCCCTTGCTTTTTTTTAAAGTTAATCCTGTTCATTTTCAGTAAAGGTGGGAGACTCCTTGACAGAATTGTTGTGAGAAATCTTTAATGCAGAGAAAAGCCATTGTATTTGCTTTTTATTTGCAATTCATAGGAAGAAAATCTGGGTTTAGTTCACTGCATTTTTAATCCATGCAAATCATTCATTTACAGAGTCGACATTTAAATATAACCATATTAAATTCTCCGTAGTGGAAAAATTATGAACAAATCTATGGATGTCACAAGATCTCTTCCCAGCAGGGTATGTATGAAGCATGCTCTGTACCACCAGCACTGAGTACTTTACCTACAAAATGAAACTTTGTTGAAGCCTATGGGATTAATATCAGAGACAAAGCACACTTGTCTATTTTATAGCATTTCTAGCACTACTGAAAAGGGGCACTCCTCATAATGAAAAACATATTGTTACCATCCTCCCTGTATGCAACAATTAACTACTTGAGTGAAAACTGCCTAAGAATTGAGCCACAATCGTGAAGGTTTGTGAAAAGTGATTGACATAATAGTTAGCATTTTATGAAAGTGTTCCATGTTTGATTTGCAGTGACAAAGGGAGATCTACCTATATTTTAAGCCATACTTCCAATTAATTCCTTAATATTTCTGCAGTAACGCACCAATTATCTAACACGTGACTTACAAATGTTCTATTGGAAAAGGAAAGCAATCTGCACAATTTTTCGAAAGAATTAAGAGGCTCATGACATCTTGTATGCCATAATAGTCAGCTATGCTTCTAGACTCATGGCCTGCCATAATGCTGACCTACACCTCCAGCTATCTTGATACCAATATTCAGCATGAAGTACTCACCTTGTTTGCCCTATTACTGAAAGATAATGGCAGGGCAGTTAAAAAGGATATTATACATTTACATAACACCTACTAACACAGGATCTGCTAGACAGTTGGAGAAGGCAGGTACAGCAATGGCCTGACCTTTCTAAGACATCATCTGGAACTAACCCATGGCAAGAAGCTGAACCCATTGTGTACATCTTTTATGCTTGATCTATGTATTAAAACCATTATATATACATTTGGATAAATTAGCAACCATCAGAAAAATCGGTCATTCTCTAATTATTATTTTCTAAGTGACCAACCATCCTACTAAAGCAAACAGAAGGCAGCACATTTCAACCCTGGGAAAATATGCTGGCTGTCTAACTATGTTTCTCATAATCTTATAAAACTCTATGAGCTGACCCTTCAGCTTCTACTCCAGAGAAAACAACCTAACTTTGTCCAAACTCTCCTTGGGGCACCATCGTAAAAAGGTCAGAGTTTATTTTTAAACTTTCTGCTTCATCTCTTTGTGCTGTCAGGGTGACTTGTGGTAATACTGTTGTCTCTGACTCAAGGGACTTAAATTTACAGTTTTGGTTAGCACAATGTTCCCCTTCAGATATCCACTATCTAGTTTGCCTGAAGGGATTGTTCGGATCCAGGGTAATTTTCCATTAGTGTTCAAGTCTACTAGCCAATATTGATAATTCAAACAGCACTCCATATAAAATAGAATAGCTAATTTATTTTATTATTGTGGAAAGCAATTTACATAAAAGTTAACACCTGATACAGCAATTTAACATTACTAATTAGCATGCTGTGGGGTATGCTGAGGGCAGGAGGCTAATTTTGTCAAAATCCTTTAAGCACCAAAGGACCTGCGACGTGGTTGTGATGGAATCCGAAGTACAATAATTTGGAGGATTATTTATTGCCTTATTTTCATCTACCTGCTGCCAGTGCCAGTTAAGGAGATGCTTGGAATTTTGGTAGTTAACACTTGATCCCCTCCTCTAACATTAATCAGCCATTCAAGGCTGATACAAAGATCACCTCTTACTGCTGTTGCATAAATAAGATAAAAGGACAATTTGAGAAGTTTCCCCAGCAGTGGAGCAGGTAAGGCTGCTCACAGATAAGGAAAGGAACATCTACTTGGAGGGGAAGGACGTGGATGAGGTCCAAAATCAGTATCTTGTATCGCTATATACCAAAGATAAGGATGTGGAAGATAGGAAGATTATTGTGGAACATGTTAACTTACTAGGGCATTTTGAGATAAAGGAAAAGGTAGTATACCTTATACTTTATTGTCGCCAAACAATTGGTACTAGAACATACAATCATCACAGCGTTATTTGATTCTGCGCTTCACACTCCCTGGATTACAAATATTAAATATTAAAGATATTAAAAATAGTTAAATTATTAAATATTAAAAATTTTAAATTATAAATCATAAATAGAAAATAGAAAAATGGGAAGTAAGGCAGTGCAAAAAAACCGAGAGGCAGGTCCGGATATTTGGAGGATACGGCCCAGATCTGGGTCAAGATCAGTTCAGCAATCTTATCACAGTTTGGAAAGGAGCTGTTCCCAAATCTGGCCGTACGAGTCTTCAAGCTCCTGAACCTTCTCCCAGAGGGAAGAGGGATGAAAAGTCTGTTGGCTGGGTGGGTCATGTCCTTGATTATCCTGGCAGCACTGCTCCGACAGCGTGCGGTGTAAAGTGAGTCCACGGACAGAAGATTGGTTTGTATGATGTGCTGCGTGGTGTTCCCGATCTTCTGCAGCTTCTTTCAGTCTTGGACAGGACAACTTCCATACCAGGTTGTGATGCACCCTAGAAGAATGCTTTCTATGGTGCATCTATAAACATTAGTGAGGGTTTTAGGGGACAGGCCAAATTTCTTTAGTTTTCTCAGGAAGTAAAGGCGCTGGTGGGCCTTCTTGGCAGTGAACTCTGCTTGGTTGGACCAAGTCAGGTCATTTGTGATATTGACCCCGAGGAACTTAAAGCTTTTGACCTGTTACACTTGCGCACCACCGATGTAAATTGGGCCCTGCGGTCCGCTACTCCTTCTGAAGTCAAAAACCAATTCTTTCGTCTTGCTGACGTTGAGGGATAGGTTATTGTCTTCGCACCATGCCACTAGGTTCTTAATTTCCTCTCTGTACTCAAACTCATCATTACCCGAGACATGGCCTACAATTGTTGTATAAGCAAACTTATATATTGAGTTTGATGGAAACTTGGCTGCACAATCATGGGTGTACAGTGAGTACAGCAGGGGGCTGAGTACACAGCCTTGTGGGGCACCGGTGCTCGGAGTGCTTGTAGAGGAGAGCTTGTCCCCTATTTTTACAGCCTGGTTCCTGTCTGGGAGGAAGTTGAAGATCCAGCTGCAGATCTGAGTGCTAAGGCCCAGGTTCCGGAGCTTAGGAATCAGTTTATTTCGAATGATGGTATTAAAAGCAGAGCTGTAGTCAATGAAAAGGAGCCTTACGTATGCATCTTTATTATCCTCTTCTGTTCAAATCTTGCATAGAATACGTTAAGTTCGTCAGGAAGAGAAGCGCCACAGTTATTGATATTCCCAGCCTTTTCTCTGTGCCCAGTGATCTCATTTAGACCCTGCCATAGTCTACTGGCATCCCTTTGGTTAGCCTGGGCTTCCAACTTGGCTCGATATTGCCTCTTGGCACCCTTAATGGCTTTCCGGAGTTCACGCCTGGATTCCGTGTAGCGACTGGTATCCCCGGACCTAAAAGCCGCAGCTCCAGCCTTTAAAAAGGACTTGACCTCATAATTCATCCAAGGTTTCTGGTTAGGGAATACCCAGATCGTCTTGCGAGACACACAGTCCTCCGTGCATTTCCAAATAAAGTCCGTGACAGCTGAGGCATACTCATCGAGGTTAGCTGCCGAGTCCTTGAATACTAACCAGTCCACTGATTCAAAGCAGTCACGGAGGAGTCCATCCATTTCTTCCGTCCACTGCGATACTACTTGGCACTGTGACCTTCCACTTCAGTTTCTGTTTGTAAGCCGGGAGGAGGAGTACGGCCTGATTTTCCGAAGTGAGGTCGTGGCATCCTTGACTGCTGTGTAGCAGTGGTCAAGTATATTTGCGGGGCAGGAGACATGTTGGTATAACTTTGGCAGCGCCTTTCTGAGGTTGGCCAGGTTAAAGATCCCAGCTGTATTGAGCAAAGCCTCCAGATACCCGGTCTCAAGTTCACTGATGTTGGCATACAGTATGGTCAGAGCACACTCCACATCCGCCTGGGGGGGGGAATGTAGACCGCTGTCAGTATGACCGAGGTGAATTCCCATGGCAGATATTAGGGATGACTCTTCACCGACAGGTGTTCCAGGTCCGGGCTGCAGGAGCTTGTCAGTGCCACTGTGTCCGAGCACCACCCAGTGTTGATCAGTAGGCAGAAACCACCTCCCCTTGTCTTGCCCGAAGACGCCGTGCGGTCCATCCGATGGATCGAAAATGCTTCTGGTCGGATGGCACAGTTGAGGGTGGCAGAGAGAGCCAGGTCTCAGTGAAGCAGAATACACAGCAGTTCTGCATCTCCCTGCAGTAGGTGAGTCTCCCTTTAAGATCATCCACCTTGTTCTCTATGGCTTGCACATTAGCTAGTAGGATGGTGGGCATAGGGACCCTGAAGCCCCTCAGCTTCAATCTGACCAGCAGCCCAGCTCTTTTCCCACGCTTCCTTGGTAAGTAGTGCATCTTTCCAGGTCTCCATCGATGCAGTGTGTTGTTGTCAGCTCTTTGATGTTGGCGGGTCGCGTCGTCGTGCGCTCCGCGTCGGGCCGAGTAAGGGGGAGGCTCCACTGCCACTTCCAGCTTCCGGGGGCCTGGGCTGTCGATTGGGTCGGGCCCCGGAGCTGACACTTAATCCTGGATGGCCGGGCTCCTTGCTGAAACAAGCCCTTAAGCCGAGTCACAGTTGCGGAGGCCTCCGCTCCAGTTGAGCCTCAGGCTCGATTTCCGAGGTTGTCGGCGGAGGCCTCACTTCCGGCAGCTGTGGATGGCCACCAATGGGGCTTTATGGTGATCGCTCCGGGGAAGCGTCTGGGGCACCTTGAGGTCTCTGCCGTCACTTCTGTGTGGTCGTCTGCTCCGGAGAGGTGCTTCTCGGAATGGGCCGTGTCTCCAAGTGCTCAGGCACGGTAGCAGACTGTGGGTCTCCGGGATCGTGGTGTACCTCGTTGGTCGGGTCCAGATGCGGTCCTGGCGTAGTGGTCTTGTTGATCCTAATCTTGCTAAATTGAAGGTTTAGGAGGGTTTCTCGGGTATAGGGTAGTGGAGAGGGCAGTTTGCTCGGGAGAGCATGCACAAAGTCACCAGTTACCGGCGCCATCTTTAACGTATTAGGTCTCCTAAAGAGCATTAAGTTCGATAAATCCCCAGGGCCTGAATGGATATAACCCTAGTTATTGAGAGAGGCAAGAGATCACAGATCAGTGGTAGAGAAGTTACTAGACAGGATCCTAGGATAGGAATTCATGAGCAATTGAAAAAACATGGCTTGATTAGGGAATGTCAGTAAATCGAGTCATTCTAAATTGATTGAGTGTTTGAGGAGGTGACAAAGTATATTGATGAAATTAAATCTGGGAATGTTGTCCATGGATTTTAGTGAAGTGTTTGACAAGGAACCCCATGGGATGCTCATGCAAAAGATTAAGATTAAGGTCCCCTCTCCAGACCTTCTTACTCTGACTTCCCATTTTTTTTCTCTAGTTTTGATGAAGGGTCTCGGTCTGAAATGTTGACTGCTTATTCTTTTCCATACATGCTGCCTGGCCTGCTGAGATCCTCCAGCATTTTGTGTGTGTTGTGTAGGATCATGGTGAATTGACCATTTAGATTCAGAATTGGCTTGACTATAGAAGATACAGGGTTATGTTTGATGGGACATATTCTGGCTAGAGGTCTGCGACTAATAGTGTTCTGCAGGGATCTGCACTGGAACCTCTGCTGTTTGTGATTATATGTAAATGACCTGGTGGGTTTGCAGGTGATACAAAAATTGATGATGGTGTGCATAGTGTAGAAGGCAGGCAAAGATACAATGGGAGATAGATAAGTTACAGATATGGGTCGAGAAATGACAGGTGGAGTCTAACCCAGCCTATGTGAAGTGTTGTATCTTGAGAAATCAAATATAAAGAAACAGATCACTGTTTGTTGTGTTGCTGTGTGATGTGCAGAGGGATCTTGCTTCCAAGTCTACTGCTTCCTGAAAGTGGCTACACAGGTTGATATGCTGGTAAAGAAGGTATATGCATGTTTGTCTTTATTAGTTGAGGAACTGAATTCAAGTGCCAAGAAGTTATATTGCACCTTTAAAAAACTGTAGTTAGCCTGCACCCGGAGAATTGCATTCATTTCTGATCCCTCCATTATGGGAAGTATGTGGAGGCTTTGGAGAGAATGCAGAAGAGTTTGCCAAAATGCTGTCTGGATTAGGAGATGTGGGCCAATTTGGGTTGTTCTCTCTGGAGCACAGAGGCTGAGGGGAGATCCAACAGAGATTTATAAGATTAAGAGAGGCAGAGATTGAGTAAGTAGCCAATATCTTTTTTTCCAGGGTTGAAATGTCTAATATTAGAGAGCATGCCTTTAAGATGAGAGGTGGTTAATTTCAAATGAAATGTGCAGGAAATGTGCAGAGAGTTGGATTGCCTGGAATGCTGCTTGGGGTTGTGCTGAAGGCAAATATGATAGAGTTCAAGAGGCTCTTCTATAGGCACAGGAAATTGAAGGATATAGTCCCAGAACACACTCACCAGTCAAGGAAGCTCACCTATGCCTCCACTTTCTGTGCAGGCTGAAAGGAGCTGGTCTATGCACATCAGTACTCACAAGCTTCTACAGATACACAGTGGAGAGCATCTTACACAAGTCTGGCAGAAACTAGGTGTTACTATCAACATGTATACCAGAGGATCTAACTCATGAGCCACAGATACTGAGGGGAATTGTGTGAGAGTGAAGTCCCACCACCTTCCCAATGCAGTTGTAGGACATCCTTCCTCCATTATGCTCTCAAGAATCTGACTACCGTCTAAGCCATTCTGTATAACACCTTGCCCTATTTAAGCTTGAAGGTGGTTGCAAGGGCCACAGCATGAACACTGAGCCTCATCAGCATTTCACATACTTGTCAGTGAATTGGTGGAAGCACCTCAAGGCAAATTCAATTTGTGGTAATTGGCTATTAAAATAAAAATTGGCTGACTCAAAGTGGACTTTCAAATTAGTGTGTCTCACCGGGACGGGATCCATTTGGAACCTGTTGTCAGTTTTACTAAAATACTTCCTTTCATACCACTCCATGCACAGATGCACGGAAGCACCTTTCAAGTGGCATTCTACTTCCTTGATGAGGAGAATTTGTTAAATTACTAACCTGCCAAGCTGACTTTTCAGGAGCCGAAAACAGCATTGTTCGCAGACGCTTAGAGTTACCCACAGGAACCAACTGTTCCAATCAGCAGAACTCCTAATTTTTAGGAGGCAGAGGTTCTAAGTGGATTTTGTTCCAGCTCTTTGTTCAATTATGTTTCTCCTGCTGGTTTTCCCATTTGGCCACATATGTTCCTGTTTGTATGGCTGCTTTCTGTTTGAAGATAGTTCTCCCATCGTACTTTGAACTATGTTGCTTCATTTGCTCAGCTTGATTTACCAGAGAGAGCTCTGAGTAACTACAGTGTTATTAACCTCCTGAGGGAAGTGCAGCAATGAACTTAGTTTACTAAAGGGTGACCAAATGTCATTTAATACTCCCAAGCCTGTCTCCATTTCAGAGGTGGAATTCTGAAGTGTTGTGATGTACTGTTCTATAGCAATACTTCAGTTTTTTATTCTGTTAAACCAGCAATGATGTTTTAAAATCTATGTCCAAACATTGTTATAGTGTTGTTAGGAATATGATTAACTAACCTACTGAAGTATATTGCAGTGAGTATTTCCATTTTACCCTGTTGAAAGATTAATTTG
Source organism: Mobula hypostoma (assembly GCF_963921235.1). NCBI lineage: Eukaryota > Metazoa > Chordata > Chondrichthyes > Myliobatiformes > Myliobatidae > Mobula > Mobula hypostoma. Next base: position 60,941,508 of record NC_086103.1, on the reverse strand, counting down.
TATCCAAATTCAAAATACAGCTTTTGCTGGAAATCTGAAATTAAAACTGAACTAGCTGAAAATACTCAACAGACCTGTGGAGAGGAGAGAAGAGTTAATATATCAGGTCAGTGGCCTACCAGCAAATTAACTTGCGTGTTGACTTCTGTATGTGATGCGGACAAAAGAATGTACTTTTATTAAGAAATATTTAGGCCATAAGATTCAGACCATAAAATATTTTCCAACACGTATACCAATTTCAGCAGAAGAAGTAAATGGGGGTAGCATATGTGCTGGAGAAATCAGAACTCATTAGTGTAAATTGGGTACAGCTGAAGGTGAAGGAATCTGATAGGAGAGGACAGTGGACAATGAAAGAAAGGGAATGGGGGCACCAGAGGGAGGTAATGAGCACATGAGGTGTGGAGAAAGGAGTAAGAGGGGAACTAGAATGGGGAATGGAAAAAGTGTGCGGAAATCTGAGTCCGGCAGTAGAGGAGGCCATGGACTATGTGCCAGAATGGGAATAGGAAGTTGAATTGAAGTGAGTGACCACTGGGAGTTCTTGTCATTTGAGGTGGATGGAGGAAAAGTGCTCAATGAAACAGTCATTCGATGTATGGGAGAAAAAAATAAAGTGATGGCCACGATGAGGTTGGAGGAGCAAAACACCTCATATTCTATATGGATAGCCTCCAACCAGAAGGCACAAATATCAATTTCTCTAACTTCTGGTAGTTTCATCACCCTCTCTCTTCTCCCCATTCTAGATTCCCACTCACCCTTCTTTTCCTCATCTGCCCGTCACCTCCCTTCCTCCCTCTGATGCTTCTCTTTACCTTTTTTCCATGGTCCGTTGCCTTCTCCTATCAGATTCCTCCTTCTTCAGCCCTTTACCTCTTACACCAATCACCTCCCGGCTTCTTACTTCATCCCCTTCCCCCTAACTTGCTTTCACCTATCACCTGCCAGCTTGTACTCCTTCTCTTCCCCCCACCTTCCTGTTCTGACATCTTCCTGCTTTCTTTCCAGTCTTGATGAAGGGTCTTGTGCTGAAATGTCAACAGTTTATTCCTCTCAATAGATGCTTCCTGACAGACTGTTTTCCTCCAGCATTTGTGTGTCTCGCTCCAGATTACCAGAATCTGCAGAACCTCTTGTGTTTATATGCTTCAAGTAAGATAGATAGTTAAAAAACAAGTAGATTTTTGAAGTGTTTGGGAGAAAGGCTAGTTAAATTAAGAAGTAGCATTGTCGCATAGCAGTTAGCTTAACATAATTACAGCGTAGTCACCTAGGTTCAATTCCACCACTGCCTGTAAGGAAATTATACATTCTCTGCATTTGCTCTGGGTGCTCTGGTTTGCTCCTACAATCCATAGGTATATGGGTTTATACCACAAATATGAGGAAATCTGCAGATGCTGGAAATCCAAAGCAATACACACAAAATACTGGAGGAACTCAGCAGGCCAGGTAGCATCTATGGAAAAGAGTAAACCATCGACATTTTAGGTCAAGACCCTGCATCAAGACCGAGATAGTGTAACGATATGGATAGTAGTTTAATTGGTCACATAGGTATAAAAGGGTGGCCCGGGCTCGTTGGGCTAAAGGAACCTGTTACTGTGCTGTTAATCTAAATAAGAAATAAATACATAAATAAAATAATTGCACTCCTGTCTTTCTCTCACTGCATTGCATTTTCCAGTTTTTTGTGGTATTGAGCATGTTGTTGTCACTAGAGGTGGCATCTTCAACAGGACAATCCCCCAGTGCAGACCTAAGCAGCAGGGACCACAGTGGAGTAATGGGACAATCCCGACAGGAAATCTCCCATTATAGACCTAAGCAGCAAGGACCACAGTTTAGTGAAGCTGTGACTGTGAACGGATGGAATCCACACTATCAATCAAGTACATTAGGCAGACCATGTTGTTTACCCAGTCTGGCACCAAATCCAAATCATATGCTCAGTCTCTGTGGTGGGAACAAATTACCAGCTGGACAGAAGAAAAGACACTCGAGTGTGCTCAGTGCTTCCTGGGAATCCAGTTCCATTTGGGATGGTGCTGAGAGATCTATGCAGCAGCAGTACATGGAGGCCCTGTGTAAGTGGCAGAAGAAGTGGAACATATCATAAACAACCCACCTCATCACCTCAACAAGTCATCTGCAACGGGGCCTAGTTTCTACACTGGCATCATTAGCCTCTTATTACCCACTGAATTGTTGTGGAATTAAGCTACTCCTAATCCCAAGGAAACAGTGAAGTTGATCTTATTGAAGCAAGAAAGTTTAGTAATCAGCAGCATAGCCAATTGACAGATTATACTTGGGATACCTCATGGGATTGGTTGAAGCTATGAGTAGAAAGGACGCTTGAAGAAATCACCCCACAGAATATGGAGTGTAAACTGGCAAACCACACCTGTACCCACTGACCATTCACTGCACAGTGCTGTCATATTAGGTCCATTGTGCTTCCCTTTAATTGAACAGTTTGTTGAAGGGGTCGCACCATAAGATGCTCTTAAGAGGTACTTGCAGCTGGCAGATGTACCACGGAGATCTGGCTTGATCAACGTGTGTCTAACTTTTGCACCTGCACATTGAACCACAGAGGACCAAAGTGAGTTGGAGGTCAGATAGCAGTGTATTGGACTCCAGTGGAGGAGGGCTGATGTGCTGAGCTGAGGGGTTGGTTGAAGGTATCTGGTTCTTTAGTTTTACATTGGCACGGAAAGCACAATTCCATTCCTTCGAAGGAAGTCCGAAAGCTTGATTAAACTTTCGAGTATAGGTTAATGGCTTATTTATTTTCTTTATTTTGTTTTGTTTTAAATTAATTTCTAAGTAGATTTATAATTTTTATTTTGTTTTTAAAAGTATTATTTAACTATCTTTGCACTGTCACAATCCGCCCAAAGTGTGCTGCATCATCCAATAACAAAACACATGAATATCAAGCATCTACCTCTGTCATCTACTTCCTTCATTTTCTCCAACTCTTAAGGAGCTGAAACAAAGCAGGTACACTGCAAATGGTCAAACTAATGAGGCACAGGAAGAAACAAAAGTACTGAAAATAAACTTATGTACAACTGTTCTTGGCACCTGCTCAAGAGCCTTAAGATCATTCTCATCCATCTTAAACTGCATATCAAGAGCTTTTCCCTTAACCATTTTTTTGTTTAAATAAGTATTCCTGTCTTAAGGATCACAATTTATACAGAAGGAATGTTACCAGATAAAATAAAAAGCTTTCCCCCATCTTCTACTACTGTATTTATTTCTTTTACTGTAATGAGGGTAGCCAGACACACCACATATCATCATAGATACTTTACTTCATAACTTTGATTCCATCATCTTCAATGGGACCAAATTTTGGAACCAGAACACCATGGAGGCCACTTCTCTTTTGTCTAAATAGGTCACATGTGTCTGGCAATCTAATGGTTACTTCAATATTATGTAATAATTCCTTGACAAAATGTACGCTAGGAATACTGTTAATCTGATAACAGTGCAGCCCTTCACTTTCAACGTTGATATCCTTAGCATGTGTCCCATGCAATAATTTTTAAGTGACCTTCAGCAGAGCTTTATTTGAGTTCTCTAGAGAGCAGAACAACCTCTGATTAGTTGCTTTTGACCAGTTATGTATCATCTTTTTAGCTTATAAAGGGGCACGAAGTGGGGAATTTAACTGACTATTCATTCTTCATTGCTCAACAAAATAGCATCTCCAGTGGTATACAGTTTATTCAGTACACTTAAATTATAAGATACAATGGTACAAGATTTGTCTCTTTTGCACCCATTGTTTGAACATTCTTGATACTCAGATGGGTCCATTGTGGCATCCAGTTAGTTTGCACATTCACCACACACTCTGCAATCACCATATTGGGTGGTCCTGTACAAATTACATCTTAATGTTGCAGGTGATCTGTGTAGAACAGAGAAGGGACCTCATGTTTGCAGCAGGAAGGACCATACCATCTCATGCAACAAAGCTGGTATAATTTGCTTGCAGGTTAGCTGTTTTATGTAAGAAAAATTGATTGAACTAAGGTACTATTTAGTATTTGCAGCCCTTATGATAGTTTGTGAAGTCTGCAGAGAGTGATATGACAGAAGGAAGTCAGCAAAGGGTGTTGTGGAAAGAGAGAAAAAGATTAGATTATATTAGATTAGATTCAACTTTATTGTCATTGTGCTGAGTACAGATACAAAGCCAATGAAAAATCTGACCAGAAATGCAAAGAATAGTGTTATTTACAAAACAACTGTGAATTAAAGAAGTGCTTCAGCACACAAATATAAAAGTACTGAGACAGTACAATACGGATACAATACTGCTTAGCGCTATGATGAGAGGTTCAGCGCTGTCACAGCCTCAGGGAAGAAGCTCTTCCTATGCCTGCTGGTGCGGGAGCAGAGGCTCCTGCAGCATCTATTGGATGGGAGGAGAGGATGAATGAAAGAGAGTGAGTGTGAGAGAAGCAAAGATAGAAAGTTAGTTCTCACCCTCTGACAATGCAGATAACATGTACTCTTTGCTAATGGGAGTCGATGTACCTAAACAAAATTAAATGCAGCAGATCAACTTTTTGAATATCTTGGTACTGACTTGAAAGGCAATATACTGAGATGAGGGTAAAATGTACAGTGAGTCTGATACTGCCACTAACAGCCTGATGGAACAGATCATTGTCATCCTACAGCAAAAATAAATAACAGCCCTGAGTACTCTAGGGAACCTTTGGACAGATTACAAAGTATGGCTTGTGTTTCCTGGTGATTATATATGTGCTGCGTTGTCTCACAACTATGCAAGCTTAGCCCTTGCCAAAGGACGAGGATCCTGTGGTGGGAAGCTAAAACAGTCCACAGTTCAATTGCTTAAAATATTACCACTCTCTTACTCCACAGAGCCTATGCAACCCGATGACTACTTTGTGTATTCCTCGTTTTAATTTCAGATCTCCATCATCTTGGGGTTTGAGTTTTTGTTTTGTGTTTCAAAACAGATGTACAGGTTTGGTTAGATCCTGAAGTCATATAGTGAGCAGGCAGCACCAATTTTGTGATTGGACAATATCAGTTTAAATAAGCATGGGTTAATTCTTCATGTCCTCTACCAGTTTGGTCCCAAATGACTCTTGAAAATTAAGTTTACTGTGTTCTGTTGGTGGTGCTGATTCAATGCTTGTAGTTTTTGTTGATAATCACTTTAAAATTGATTGCTTTGTTACTCTCCTGACTGCATTGAGGAGCACTAATAATTTATGTTGTGGGCTTAGCTTGCATGCAGAATTTTGATCCCCAGAAATGTTGAAAACTACATAGGCTTGTGAAAGTGCACTGCAAATTATAGCCCAAGGACAAATGCTTTGAAGTGAATCACCCAGTACTACAGATATGTGTAGAAAGTCTGCTAAGACGTACCTTAGATGACTTTGAGTGAACATCCTTTGAAATGGACTGGATTTGTATTCAATGCACTACACCTCCACCCTCTGTCCAGACAATTAGTGTAATGCAATGTCATGCTTTTTGTTCAAATTCATCAGTAAAAGCCTTATGCAATTCTGTGCTTCCTCTGTCTGGTGTATCTCAGCAGTTTCTTAATAGCAAGGTCACAAAGGTGGCAGGAGATAGATTTATACTTGAAATGCTCGTCTAGAAGGAAGCGTGAATTAACACTGGCTTGCATAATTGTACCGATGATCCTTATGTTGCTGTGCATGCATGTTTCCATACATGGCCAAAATATCTTTATTAAGGTATGTATTTTATAAATGGGAGATGAAAGCCATGCCTTGGGAAATGTTCAGTGGTAAGCTTATTTCCAATCTATGGGTCTAACTCAAGGGGTTGTAAATCCTCTAATCTGCAAACTTGATTTGGAAAAACACTTCAGTGTTAATTATTATCCATATGACTGGAATTCGAGTTCTTGGACATTATCACAGCTGACATCAGTCTTCTAAATTTAGTTTTCTTCATCCAGAATATTGTTAAGCATCACTTTTTTAAGGTTAAGCCCTCCCATTCAGTCAAATGCTGTGTTACTTGAATAAAGGACTCATTGGTTGATAAGATTTTTTAATTGCAAAAATGTGTTATAAACAATATTTACAGTAAGTGCCTTTCTCTACATGCATTATGCCATCAATTCAAACTGTTGCCCTTGATGCATCAAAACTATTCATGACCCCCCTTAAACAATGCATCCATGAAGTGTTTGAGAAGCTGCTACATGGGGCTAGGCCCTCGGTGTCCAATGGCAGCATGTCCTTCTCTATAAAGCCTTTGAGTTGAATGCACCAAAAATCAGTGTGTCCCTCAGCATGTGGTTGCATTGTGTTGGTCACCAGCATCTGATTGCCTTTTACAAACTACTGTATATTCAATGCCAGAATGCATTGAGGATGAGGAAATATACACCAGTCCTCATCAGGGGATCAGAAGTGGAAAGTGCGAGCAATTTCAAGTTTCTGGGTGTTAACATCTCAAAGGATCTATCCTGGGCCCAACATATATTTGATGTGGTTACAAAGAAGGCACAGCAGTGAGTATATATCATTAGGGGTTGTGGAGATTTGGTATGTCACCAAAGACACTCACAAATTTCTACAGATGTACTGTGGAGACCGTTCTAACTGCCTGCATCACCATATAGTATGGGAGGGCACTGCACAGGATCGAAATAAGCTGCAGAAAGTTGTGAACTCAGTCAGCTCCATTGTGGGGACTAGCCTCCCCAACAGCCAGGCCATCTTTAAGGAATGATGCTGCAGAAAGGTGGCAGCCGTCAGTGTACCCCCCCCCCCCCGCCCCCATCACTCATGAAATGCCTGCTTCTCTTTGCTATCATCATCAAGGACGGGCAAGAGCCACACTCAATGCCTCAGCAACAGCTTCTTCCCCTCTGCCATGAACACTACCTCACTACTTCTTTTGCACTACCTATTTAATTTTAACTTTTTAATATATATATTTACTGTAAATCACAGATGTTTTTATTATTATGTTTGCATTGTACTGCTGTTGCATAGCAACAAATTTCATGACCTATGCCAGTGGTATTAAACCTGATTCTAATTCTGATCCTGACAATGGTGGAAAGAGGTGGCATGGGTCCATTGAAAGCACGTTTTATTGATGGTGAAATAAGTTGTTTTGCTGCAAAATGGTGATTCATCAATATTTTGATTGAAGCCACATTCAATACAAGAATTAAGTAATTTGGTTGGAATAATGAAATAAAGGCACCAATTTTTGTGAAAACTGGAACCTGAATCACAAATGATGCTGAATTTTTGCCAAAATATTGTGGCCGGCTGTTACTGAGATTGTTTTTCTCATTTGCATATGCCAGACACAAGTGAAAGTATGTATAAACATCCATGGCCCAAGGTTTCTGCTTTCCGACCCTCATTATGAATGAAAATTCAAGTTGGCATCATCAAACCTTCCATTCTCTACATTAGACAGCCTTAATTCACATTGTGTGTATCATGTAAGGAATTGCAATCATGAAAGCTTACCACTCTTATAATTCATTCTGATGCCCTCAATTTGATGCTGTGATCAAAGCTACAGGAAGTGTAGCAATGTGTAAAGATGCCAAGTAACTGCTTAAAAAAAAACACCTGAGAGATATGAATTGGATCCTGGTAATTTTCTGGATGTAAATTTACTGGCACTTTTAGGGCCACTTTAAGTGCACTGAAAAATTGCAGTTTCTTGACTTTGCACAAAAGGAGATATGTTGAAAACCTACAAGAGTTCTTATTCCATTTAGTCCATTTCCTGAGGTCTAGAGATTTTTAAATTAATATAACTGCATGTTACCTCGTCAATTAAAATTTTATGTAGTTTTGGGTTATCTTTTTATCTCTTACTTTTCTCTATATCTTGTCGGATGTCTCCCTATCGGTGATAGTCATGCAATCATCTAGGGTCATTCAAATTGGACCCAAAGTAATTAAAATTAATAGAATACCATTAATGCTTATTTGAAATTTGTTGTCAATGTATTTTGTTCTCTTGGTTTTCTCTGCATAGACTCTGTTGTGTAGATTCACTCCCTTAAGTGTACTTTGTTTAAATGGATTTGCTTTGTTATGGCGGCATTTGAGAAAAACGTTTGGATTTGAATTTCTGGTTCACTGTCTTCAAATGAAGAAGCTGCTCACACCTTTGAGATCCTCCATGGATATAATTACATTGTTTGAATAATTCAGCAGTGTGGCCATGTCTAACACGAGAGGGTACAGTTTTAAGATGCTTGGAAGAAGGTACAGAGGAGATGTCAGGGGTAAATTTTTTACGCAGAGAGTGGTGAGTGCGTGGAATGGGCTGCCAGCAACGGTGGTGGAGGCAGATACAATAGGGTCTTTTAAGAGACTCCTGGATAGGAACATGGAGCTTAGAAAAATAGAGGGCTATGGGTAACCCTAGGTAATTTCTATAAAGTGCGTACATGTTCGGCATAGCTGGGTTTCTATGTAAGTGAAATTTATGATTGCCATCTTGTATAAATCATAACCTCTGAAATGGGAGAATCTTATCCAGAGAAAGTAAAAGGAATTAAATGAATGGCTGAACAAGTTCAGGGGTAGATGTAGTAATTAAAAGTAAAGGAACTTTATTTTTGTTGGCTGCTGTAAAGGAAGACAACTAGAAGTTGTGCAGACCAAGGTCAGGTCAAAGGTAAGTACTGCTGTGACACTAACCTTTTATATTGACCACTTACTACTGGGGATGAATTGCATTTGCTTTTACATTCTCACATGAATGAACCTGCAGGAAGCAATGAGTGTAGAATTAGAAAAAGAAATATAACCCATCACTTGGACCATAAGACAGCGGAAGAGAATTAGGCCATTCAGCCCATTGAGACTGCTCTGCCATTCAGATCCCGCTCAACTTCATACATTTGCCTTCTTGTCATATTCTTTGATGCCCTGACCAATCAGGAAATGATCAACTTCCGCCTTAAGTATACCCAAGGATCTGGCCTCCACCACTGTCTGTGGCAGAGCATTCCACGGATTCACTACTCTCTGACTAAAAAAAATTGCTTGTTACCTGTGTTCTAAAAGGTTAACCCTCAATTTTGAGGCTGTATTTTTTAGTTCTGGATACCCCCACAATAGGAAACATCCTCTCCACATCCACCCTATCTAGTCCTTTCAACATTCGGAAGGTTTCAATGAGATTCCCACATATTCTTGATAGAGTCCAAAGTAGGGATCTGATTGAAACTTGCCAAATTCTGCCAAAGCTAGCCAAGTTGGATGCTTCAGATGTTTAATGGCGGGGCTTGTTCTGATCCAGTCATACGAGCAGGTATCATTCAAGGTCCTGGTACTACACAGGGCCTCATTCAAGAGGACGTAAGTCGGTCAGAAATTCGTGCATTGTTAAGTAAATAAATTGGTTAAGTAGGCTTTGGAGGAAGTTTAGGTGGTATGTTGAAGTCAGCAAAGTACGGAATTTTTACAGAGGAAAAGTTGCAGGTATCATTTTATGAAAATGGATCATAGAAGTGTATATAGATATACCCTGATGGATTCATTTGTAGATCTGAGCCTGGTAAATCCCTTTGATTTACATTGAAAAATGCTGTAACTCAAGCAACTTTATACTAAAATGAGTACTCTGAAGAGTAACCAGTTATTGAACTTAGTAAGTACTGATGTTTATAACAGATGAATGAACTTTGCCTGACACAACAGAAATTGAATGAAGTGTGACTAATGAATTAGCTGCAGTTCATTCAGCAAATCCAGGTTCATTTGGGATCACTTTCTTCCTGTTAATTTTTTTAGAGGTGCAATCTACTTTTTATGTGGAGTAGCATGAAATTTAACTGTGGTAAAACCTTCATGTATGCTGTTTCATGTTTATTTTAGTGAGCTATTTGTGGTCCATTTGTTGACTTCAGATGGGCAAAGGCATAACCCTGGTTTACTTTGATCTCTGCTGCTTTTAAAGTGTTCTATTTCCACTGCTGTGTGCCCTTGTTTCAATCTTAAGTATTGGCTGTAAAACATATGCATATCAATTTTGTTACGATGTCACAAACCTATTCCATGTAGTTCACACTTTGGGTCAAAATCCTTCTTGACACTGAACAGGGAGAAGGGGGTAACTTTCAAAAGCAGTCACTACAAATTATCATGTGTAATTGTGGTTCATTTTAGTATTGAGTATTAGTATAAGTGATAATCCAAAGAAATTGTTTTGGGATCATTTGAGAAGCATTCAACGATAATTGGAACTTGTATTGATTAATGCTCTGGCAGATGTGGATGGCTCATTGTATCTTGTGAAAGCCAGTATTAATAATGGAGACTATCAAAATAATAAAGCACCTGCCTTTCATTTCCATTGGATTACATAGAACTGTGAAGAATAAACAACACAGGAAAAGTCCAAAGAGGCCAACAAATCCACACTGCATTTTTGTTGCACAAGTCTTTTCCATCTAACTCTTCTGTCACTGTTTTCAGGTTTTTCTAGTTTGTTTTCTGTGGTTTCAGAATTCCCTTGCTTGCAATTTTTCTTCCTTTCTGTGGAAAAGTTTTGGTTCACATCCATTTGTATGTTGTGCCAGCTCTCACAAATCAAATTCACTGCAACGCTAAAGGAGCATTCCACTTCCAATTATGCCACATTTCAGATTGAAAATCTCAATATCAAGGCTCCTTCTGCCTTTGTGGAAGGATCTAAAAGATCCTAAAATGTAGTTTCGAAAAAAATAGGGAAGTTATATCTTATACCCAGGCTAACATTAATTCCTTGTTCAGCATTTCAAAAACAGATTATCTGTAAGAAATATGATGTCCTACATTTTCTACACAATAGCTCTGAGTACACGCAGAGAAGTCCTTCAGTGGCTGTTAATTCATTGGGACAACATAAGGTTCTAAAAGTTGTCACATAAGACCATAAGACATTGGAGCAGAATTTGGCCATTTAGTCCATCCAGTCTACCCCACCATTCGATCCTGGCTGACTTATTTTCTCCCGCAACCCATTCTCCAGCCTTCTCCCTGTAACCTTTGATCCCCTTATTAACATTCTTCCAAGCTCCAGCGAGTAAGGCCCAGAACCATCAAATGCTTCTCACACCTTAACCCTTTCATTCCCTGGATCTTTCTTGTAAATATCTTCTGGGCCCTTTCCAATTTCAGCATATTCTTTCTTCAATATAGGGCCCAAAACAGCTCACAATACTGCAAATGTAGTCTGAACATTATCTTATAAAGTCTCAGCATTACATCCTTTCTTTTATATTCGAATCCTCTCACAATGAATGCTATCATTGCCTTGCAAGTTAACCCTTAGAGAATTCTGCATGAGAACTCCCGGCTCTCTTTGCACATCCAATTTCTGAATTTGCTTCCCATTTAGAAAATACTCTTTCTACCAAAGTGCATGACTGTACATTTTCCTCTGCTGTATTTCATCTGTCAATTTTTTGCCCATTCCCCTAATCTGTCCAAGTCCTTCTGCAGAGTTCCAACCTCAATAATACCTTGCCTAGACATATCTTTGTATCATCCACATCATACATCATAAATGAATGAGCTTATTTCAATTGCTGGCAGTTTCAAAGAGATGTTAATATAGATTCTGAGACAGCTGAGCTACGCATGGCCATGGCAGGGACACAGAAGTGAGAATTTTATGACTCCTTTATAATACTGTACTTGGATACAAAGGAACAGACATTGCCCCAATTTCTTCAGGGCCTACTACCTTCTTGATGAGGGCTTCCAGTATTCCCAGCAGAACCTAGCAAGTCTTTCAGTTTAATCACGCATATCAGGATCCAGTAATTTAGCTGGATCCTAATCTTAATTTAGTTTGAGAACACAAATGAATTTCCGGATGCCACAAAGAGCAGAAGGTGGCCATAAATAGCAGATTATCACTTACGTGGTGATTGTAGGCAGGTCGTTGGTTACAATTGGCCTTTTTATCTTGGTAGACTAAACTTAAGTTTTAGCAGCGTGTGTCATTGGTATGCGGAAGTTTCTCTAACATCAAGCCAACAAAGTCAAATAAGAGGGTGTGGTGCTGATTTTTTTATATGTAATAATATTGCTTTTAAAGTATAAGTTTTAATTTGTTCCACTAAATTTTATTTCATGTGATATAGAAAATAAATCATGGTTAAGGTTTTAATTAATTTGGCCAGTTTTTAATTGCAAATCTTAGCTCAACTTTGGTGTGTTCAACTTCCATTCCAAACAACACTTCATTTTCTAAGCACCACGTGAGCAGCAAAGTAACTCCGTGTTAACTTTAATGTGGAAAAAAAATCTGAAATTGCTTTTCAGAAGATCAGTCAAACAAAAAATGATGTTCAGCTAGGGCAGCTGGCAATGGAGATACTGAAACATTGCAATGGTTTGAAAGAAGTTTTCAAAGTTAAGAGAGAAATGCGAGAAAGCAAAGAGGTATTGCCTACGCATACATAGCTAACTATATCTGCTCACTTTATTGAAAGGCTCCCATCTTCTATTTAGATTATGACTTGAATAGCCTTTGTGTGCTACATTGAATATACAAAATGGTTAGGTTGCATAGAATACCCAGATGGGGATCTGGTCTGGTGCTTTGCAGCAGCTCTGTGCCAAAGGGAATAGGGGTTGTCTTAAATTCATACTGCAAAAGGCCAGTTTTCTGTCTAAATTCTTTCTGAAGTATTGATTTCTGTACTGGTGTAGAGATCAGAGTCCACCTATCACCCTCTGTTATTTAACTTAACTGAAAGTTTCTTTGTAATTCAGCTGAAGCATGCATACTTGTACGTGTTCCAGTAAGAAATATTGCAAGTAATCGAAACATGACAGATTGCCCCCTCAGCAACCCAGGGGAAGAACCTCTGGGTTACTGTACTGGAGTCAGTGAAGTCAACTCCCTGGGAGTATGTAACTGGACTGTTCAGTACCAATCACCTCTTTGAGGAAGCCGCAGATTAATTGGGTGGAATGTGAGAACAGAATCAGAATCAGAATTTCACCGGCATATGTAGTGAAATTTGTTGTTATGTGGCAGCAGTACATAGTAATAAAACCTGTAACCTAAAGCAAGAGCAAGTATAATGTTCTTAGTTTTATTTATTTAATTGGGTTCTTTTTAACTAGTTTTAGGACTTAAACATGAAGATCTGATCACTTTTTAGGTCATATTTATGCAGAAATAGAGGAAATTCTACAGAGTTCACAAACTTTCCAGCACCACTGTATATAAAGAAAAGTTAAGTAGGTAGAGCAAAAATTAAGTAGTGATGTAGTTAGTGTTCGTGGGTTCTATGTCCATTCAGAAATCTGATGGCAGAGGGAAAGAAGCTGTTCCTAAATCACTGAGTGTGTGTCTTCAGGCTTCTGTACCACCTCCTTGATGGTAGCAATGAGAAGAGGGATTATCCTGTGTGATGCAAAGTCCTTAATGATAGATTCGGACTTTTTGAGTGCCACCATCCTCCAAAACAGAATCACGATTGCAATTCTTTACATGATACGCCCAGAGTGAATTAAGGCTCTGTCTAATAGAGGAGAATAGAAGGTTTGATGATGCCAACTTGAATCTTCATTCGTAGTGAGGGTCTGAAAGCAGAATCCTGGCTCTCCATGGGCCGTGGATGTTTATACATACTTTCACTTGTGTCTAGCATATCCAAATGAGATAAACAACCTCAGTTATTGCCAGCCGCAATATTTTGGCAAAAATTCAGCATCATTCGTGATTCAGGTTCCAGTTTTCACAAATATTGGTGCTTTTATTTCATGATCCCAACCAAATTACCTAATTCTTTTATTGAATGTGTCTTTAGTCAAAATGTTGATGAATCGCTATTTTGCAGCAAAACATTAATGAATCACCATTTTGCAGCAAAACAACTTATTTCCCCATCAATAAAACGTGCTTTCAATGGACCCATGCCACCTCTTTCCACCATTCTCAGAACCAGAATTAGAATCAGGTTTAATATCACTGGCATAGGTCATGAAATTTGTTGCTATGCAACAGCAGTACAATGCAAACATAATAATGTTAAAATCTGTGATTTATAGTAAATATATATATTAAGAAGTTAAAATTAAATAAGTAGTACAATAAAAGTAGTGAGATAGTGTTCATGGGTTCAATGTCCATTATGTAATTGGATGGCAGAGGAGAAGAAGCTGTTCCTGAATCATTGAATGTGTGCCTTCAGGCTCCTGCACATCCTCACTGATGTTAGCAATGAGAAGTGGGCATGCCATCAGTGATGGGGGGGGGGCGGTGTACAGTGACAAATGCTTCCTTTTTGAGGCATCATTCCTTGAAGATGTCCTGGCTGTTGGAGAGGCTAGTGCCCCATGATGGAACTAACTGAGTTCACCACTTCCTACAGCTTATTTCCATTCTGTGCAGTGCCCTCGCATACTAGATGGTGATGCAGCCAATTATAATGGTCTCCACAGTACATCTGTAGAAATTTGTGAATGTCTTTGGTGACATACCAAATCTCCTAATGAAATATAGCCTCTGCCATGCCTTCGTTGTAATTGCATCAATATGTTGGGCCCAGGATAGATGATCAGAAATGTTCATACCCAGAAAGGTGAAATTGCTCACTCTTTCCACTTCTGATCCCTAGGTGAGGACTGGTGTGTGTTCCCATGTTTTACCCTTTCTGAAGTCCACAATCAGTTCTTTGGACTTACTGACATTGAGTGCGAGGTTGTGCTACAACATCACTCAACCAGCTGATCGCGCTCCTCCATGCCTTTGCGTCACCATCTGAAATTCTGCCAGCTATTTTCAAAGATTCAAAGTACATTTATTATCGATGTGCATGTGGTATACAGCCCTGAGATTCATCTTCCCCCTGATAGCCACAAAACAAAGAAACGCCATGAACCCGTTCAAAGAAAACATCAAACATTCAAAACTCAAAAAAAAAGGAACAAATTGCCTAAACAGCAAAAAAGCAAGTGAAAAACCTACATACTATAATACAGTAAACCAAAGTGTCCTTGAAGTAGACTCGGAATCTTCAATTCACTTCAACTTAGTGCTGTGTCATTTGTTATGCCTGTCTGCCCGATTAAAATTGCACAAAATAGCAATAAAAAACGAGTAACCAGAAACCAGAAAGGTATATAACATGAACTGTAGAGTCCAAACCACAAGCTGCATCAATTAAAACCTTATACTTTATACTTTATTGTCGCCAAACAATTGGTTCTAGAATGTATAATCATGACAGCGATATTTGATTCTGCGCTTCACACTCCCTGTATTACAAATATTAAAGATATTAAAAATAGTTAAAATTAGTAAATGTTAAAAAATTAAATTATAAATCATAAGTAGAAAATAGAAAAATGGGAAGTAAGGTAGTGCAAAAAAACCGAGAGGCAGGTCTGGATATTTGGAGGGTACAGCCCAGATCCGGGTCAGGATCCGTTCAGCAGTCTTATCGCGGTTGGAAAGAAGCTGTTCCTAAATCTGGCCGTATGTGTCTTCAAGCTCCTGAGCCTTCTCCCGGCGGGAAGAGGGACAAAAAGTGTGTTGGCTGGGTGGGTCCTGTCCTTGATTATCCTGGCAGCACTGCTCCGACAGCGTGCGGTGTAAAGTGAGTCAACGGATGGAAGATTGGTTTGAAACCTTGCCCAAGATCCAAGATTCCAGCACCATCCTCCGGCAGCGGCAAGTGCAGGGGAAAGAGAGAGAGTCCAGTCAGAGGTAGACAGCACTGAATACCTGCTCACCTTTCGCTCTCGTCCTTGTTGGTATCAATCTTGCTCGACACCTTAATCAGCAAGATCGGTGAAAAATTGAGTCGATCATGGACTTGTGCCTGTTCTCTAGGCTTCTTGGCCTCCAGGCTGCTCAGGGCACTCCAAACCTTACCAAACCCCCACAGAGACAGCAGAGCGCCAGATCGCTCAATTGACCCTAAAACATGCCATTGAAATGTACATCACAGGCTCCAGTCGCACACAGCTTAGTAGTAGAATTGTATCTGAAAGAAGAAGTAGTAAAAGAAGTCGCTTCATGAACCATCAGAAGGACGTTGCTGTTGGTCGCATTGTTCATTGGTGCCAGTTCAGTTGTGCCATCAGGAAACTTATAGATGGCATTTGAGCTGTGCCTAGCTAGCCACACAGTCAAGGATGTAAAAGAGAGTACATAACTTCAGATCCTTGAGGTGTGCTAATGTTGATTATCAGCTAGGTGGAGATGTTATTTGATCTGATTCTGATTACTTATGATCTGCGCAGACATAGTCTTCCAGAGAGGAAGTCGAGGATCCAGTTACAGAGGCAGGTTTTGGAGCTTTTTGACCAGAACTGTAGGAGTGATTTTATTAAGTGATGAACTGTAGTCAATAAATAGCAGCCTATCATAAATATTAACATTTTCCAGGTGATCCAAGGCTGTGTGGAGCCAATGAGATTGCATCCACTGTAGACTTATAGTGGCAATAGACAAATTGCAGTTAGTCCAGATCCTTGCTTAGGCCAGAGTTGATTTTGGCCATAACAAACCTCTCAAAGCCCTTCATCATTGTAGATGCGAGTGCAACTGGATGATAGTTATTAAGGCAGCTAACCCTGCTCTTCTTGGGCACTGCAATGATTGTTGCCATTTTGTAGCAGGTAGGAACTTCTGATCAATCAGTTACAGGGAAAGTTCTTGGAGTAATGAGATTGCCTGATGGGCCAACCTGGTTGTTTAATTGCAATGTTATTTTAGTACCTGAGCCATTTTATACTGTTGAGATTCTATTAGAATAAAAGCACTATTTTTTTGGAGGAGAAAAGCTCTGTTCTCAAATCTCTGCTGTCTTGCAGCTATACCCACTCATGGGGAAGGCTTTGGGAATAAACCAGAGACAAAATCTGGAGCTAGATTCCCTAAGACAGTCCTGACTGGCATTCCTGTGATGCCACAGGTGTAAACTGTATCAGTCTCTGCCGTACTTTTGGATTCATCAACTGCGTGAAGAGGGGGAGCTTGCTACATGGGCAACAGCTTACTGCCCTGGCCAACTGAGGGCCTCATTAAAAGTACTTTCTCTTATAAAGTACCTGATCATGTCAGTTATTGCGAATTTTCTCACTGGTTCAGAAAGAGATTGATAATCTCCAAGATTGGAGATTTAAGTTCATACAGGTTGAAATTGCTTCTATGTCTGTAAGGGGATAAAGCTGGAGAACTCGTGTTTATTTCAACACTGAATACAAAAAGAATAGAAAGCTGGACTCAAAAATCTTTGTGTATAAAGCCCCTTTGTCATTGCTTTACTGCAGTGACCCCTGAACTTTATACTCTAATTAAGAGAGGAGACAAAACACTTTCCATATCACACTGCCTACCACAGACTCTGAACATGTCTCAGAAGAACAGTTACAAGTTCTGTTATCCTGAACTGTGCCTAGACTCCTATCGTGGCCATGCTGTCACATTCAATAACTTAGGTATATTCACCAGACGAATGAGAGGAGAATTCCTAATGATGCTCACTACTAAGAAGTTGCCTGTGGGAAATGCTAATTGAGATCCATCACTGGAACTTCATAGACATCAATATGAAAGACCATATGATGCCGGATGCATGGAAAACTGGGAGGCAGCTGCTCCAGATCAAAATCAGTGGAATCACGGATTCTGCAAAGAGCTTTAAAAATATAAAGAAAAGCAAACACAATCCATAGGAGAGAAAAAGCACACAGAAAGAACAAAGTATACAGTCAGAGTAAGGATCACTTTCAAGTTTAACAGAGACTGCCCACACTCCGTGAGACTCTCCAGCAAGTCACTCCCTGAATCTGTGGCTGAAGAAGCCTGTGAGGTAAATAGAAGAATTAAATCCAGCTGCGGTTTTGTTGGCAAATTGGGGAAGCATAACATTTGGTCAGTTATTGCCGTGTTCTTCCATCGTTTCTCACAAGGTCAGCACTTCCAATCATAATTTTGCTCGCATGCTGCTTTGGAGCGTTACTGTGATGTGCTGCTCACAGCTGCATGAGATACCAAGCTGTATTGGCTGTTGAACACAGTGAATCACTGATCTGAAATTTGGTTCTGTGACAAATCATCCAGGGACTGTTCAACCAGCTAGGGCTGAAGTCTCCATCATCTCTGAATTGCACCCCACTGCTTTCTTTTTGGTGGAGTTAGGAATGAAAGGATAGAGGATTGCTCATTACTGTCAGTGTTCCCTTTAGTGGTCATTAAGCCATGCAGTTCATGCAGCAACAATTCTGATGCCAGTGAGGCTGCAGAGGTCTCAACAAAACAACAATGTGCACTTTTGTTGTACTTTAATACATGTGGTGTTTCATGAAACTGCTGAATTGCAAAGAGTAATTTTAGGAATAGAGGAAACACACCAGCATTATGTTTCTGCACTAGCCCATTACCTATAATACCATCGAAAATCCAGATATTTACACTTCAGTATTTAGAACAAATATGATGCCTGAGACTCCACAGTCATCTGGCATAGTGCATTGTAAAGGATCGCCACCTTCTGAGTGAATGAATTTTTTCCTGAACCATCTTAAATGGGTTACTCCTTATTCTGGGACCTTGATTCTTGGTTCTAGCCACTTTGGTCAGGGGAAACAGCCTTCCTCTGTCTACCCTGTCACGTGCAAAGGGAATTTTTCACGTTTCATGTCTCAACAAAATCTCTTCATACTGTCCTAAACTGTAAAGAATATAGGCCCAATCTGCTCAGTCTCTCCTCATGGAGCTAATCCATTAATGCAGGAACCAGTCTAATCGACCTATACACAATACTCTACTACAGATGTGGGTAATCTCACCAAAAACCTACATAATCACCTTCTGACATCTTTACTTCTAGGCTCAAATGCTATTTACTGTCACAAATGCCCACTGCACTTGTATATTGGCTCTCAGGGACGTCTGCACAATGACACCTAGGTTCCTTTGCACGACACTTTCCAATACCTTGCTGTTTAAATAAAAGTACTTTTTTTGTTTTGTGTACCAAGTGGATATTGTCACATTTTTCTCATTGTACTCCAACAGCTATGTGCTCAACTCACTTAGCTCTTCTATATCTCCCTGAAGCCCCTACCTATTTGTAATACCACTTAGTTCTGTATCATCTGAAAATTTAGATATTTGACTTTTGATTTCCTTAGCCTGTTGACGCAGGTTCTGAAAAGTTAGGATGCAATGCTGTATCCTACTGGTCACAGACTATCAACCTGGAAATGGCTTGGTAGTCTCTCTCCTTAATTACTCACTGTTATCCAATTCTCAGTTCATGCCAGTTCATTGTGTGGTGATTTGAGTTACTGTCACTTTCCTTTCAGTTTGAACTAGTCTGGCCATTCTCCTTTGACTCCTCTCATCAACAAGTAAAAGAGAATCTGTCGGTGCTGGACTTCCAAGCAACACACACAAAATGCTGGAGGAACTCAGAAGGCCAGGCATATTTTTTTCTCCAGTCCCGATGAAGGGTCTTGACCCGAAACATCAACTATACTCTTTTCTATAGACACTGCCTGGCCTGCTGAGTTCCTCCAGCATTTTGTGTGTGTCTCTCATTAACAAGGCTTTTTTGCTCACAGAGCTGTCACTCACTGGATGTTTTTTGTTTCTCACACCATCCTCTGTAAACTCTAGAGACTGTTGTGTGTGAAAATCCCAGGACATCTGTAGATTCTGAGATACTCAAGCCATGTATTAGGCACCAACAATCATTCCACAGTCAAAGTTACATTTCTTCCCCATCATGATGTTTGGTCTGAAGAACAACTGAATCTTTTGACCATGTTTGTATGCTTTTATGCATTGAGTTGCTGCCACATTATTGGCTGATTAGATATTTGCATTAATGAGCAGGTGTACAGTTGTTCCTAATAACTTGACCACTGAGTGTGATGTCACATTAAAACTTCAGGGAAGAATCCCATCACATGCAACCTGGACAGCTAAAGTTACAGCTGCTGGTGATTAGATGGAAGAAGAGAGGAATATGCAAGAGCCCAGGATTATGTACAGATTTTTGGGGAATTGTCAGGAATTGTGAGGTACAAGACGCCAACAGACAAGTCTATGCAGGAATTTAAACGGAAGGCTTGGTGGTCTAAATTTGAGAGTTGGGAAGCCAAGAGCCACTGTGGGCCAGGAAGGGTGATTGCTGTGGGGAGAGCAGGACCTGGTGCTAAACAGGAAAGAGTATAAATCGAAAGGTTAAATGGTATGGGAGGTCAATCAGGAAAGCTTAGAAATAATTGAGTTTGGAGGCAATAATGGTGTGCATTTAAGCGACAAATGAGCTGATCATGCAACTGTAGATATTAGGAAAGTAAAAGGGATTGATCTTTGTAATTGAGATGTTGTGTAGATCAAAAGATCAGTTTATGGTTTACCAGGAATATTTTTGTCTCTACTTTTGGAGACATCTTGAGTAATTTCGTCATATTGGAAGTAGCAAATAAGCACAAATTACAATGGAAGTTCTATATTACCAGGTGATAATATAGTGCAAGAGACTCTGTAGGTGCTGGAAATCCAGAAAAACACATACAAAATGCTAGAGGAACTCAGCAGGTCAGGCAGCATCTATGGAGAAGAATAAACAGTCAACATTTCAGCCCAAGACCCTTCAATATGACTGAAAAGGAAGGGGGGGGGTGGAAGAAGCCAGAATAAAGAGCTGGGGGGAGGGGAAAGAGTACAAGCTGACAGGTAATATGTGAAACCAGGTGGATGAGAGAAGGATGTTGAAGAAAGAATCTTGAACTGTATTTGCAACGTTATCATTTAATTTTCACTACTGCTTATCTTTCCACGCCTGAGCGAAGCAGGATACTTGAACTCAGTGTTATTTGCAAAATGTGGTTCTCCAGCAATCATTTAAAATTTGTGTATTTGTGTCACATTTATGTCTTTTTGAATCAATAACTTGATTAGAAAGTTGTGAAATGTGAATGTTTTCACAATGGTAGATGGAGTACAATCTGAAAATATTTTTTGATTGCTTGCAACAATGGAAGTTTACAGCACGGTGGCGTAGTGGTTAGCACAACGCTTTACAGTACCTGCAACCTGGGTTCAGCTCCTGCTGCTGTCTGAAAGGAATTCTCCCCGTGACAGTGTGGGGTTCCTTCCGGGTGCTTCGATTTCCTCCCACAGAACAAAGACATACTGATTGGTAGGTTAATTGGTGATTGTAAATTTGCCTGTGATTAGGCTGGGATGAAATCGGGGAATTGCTGAGTGGCACGGCTCGAAGGGCTGGGAAGGCCTATTCCACGCTTTAGCTCAATTAATTAATTAATTAATTAACACTGAAGTCGAAATTTGAATTTTGGCAAAGTAGTGTCAAGAACTTAAATTTATTGAGCTTTCTTTTCAATGATTAGATCTAAAAATAAAACTTTTCTCATTGCTTTCTGATTATTTTGCAGGCCCTGATCCGACTTCCAGCTCATATCTCACAGTGTGATGAAGTCCTCCAGTTTTTTGAAACAAGACCTGAAGACTTAAACCCACCAAAAGAGTGAGTATATTGTGGTAAATTCCACGTTGGGGTTTAATTATTGAAACATCGACACAATGTTGGGAAAACAGTATGAAGTTTGATATTTTGGAAAATTAGTCTGATATTTGTCTTGAGGAAGCAACAGAGATTGCTAAAGATCAGAATCAGGTTTAGTATCACCGCCATATATAGTGAAATTTGTTATCTTTATGGCAGGTGATATTAAACCTAATCATAAGGATATAGTAGATAAATATGAAAAAATAATACTCATTATCACAAATATTACATTTTGTTCTAAATAGTGAACTGTTATGTATTTCAGAATAGTGTGGTTATCTTGTAAAATTGCAAATAAGGGCACAACAAGTAGAAAATTGTAATACTCTTTGATTTAGATGGAGAAAATCAGGCTCTTTTCCTACTCCTGATTATCATTTGGTTGAAAAGTAGCCTTTCTGAATATTGGGTGAAGATCTTACAGACTTATATGATGCTCCATGAATAAACACTTACTCTTCTGTGCATGAAAAAATGCTCACTTAACTGATGCACTTTACATGCTGAGAAAATCCTGCAGCAATCAACTTTTTTGCATGAAAGGAGAACAGAAATATACTTGGTTTTAACAATATGGGCTAAAAGTTGTTTGTGGTTTTCCCTTCCTTTTCCATCTCTGAGCAATTTCATGCTTCCCATTTTGGAGTACCACAGGTCTGTCTGTTCTTGTTTTCCTGCTTTGTAACCAGATGTTAGTCAATAATACCAGATGCTTGGGCATCCGCATTTTACATGTGATATGATAGCGCTCTCGTGTCATTGCTTAAATAAGGACCATCTCCTTGGAGAAACATTTATTTTAACTATGAATTTCTACTTTCTGAAACTTACATGACAAAGCAAAGTAACATAACGAATGTGAAGAATACAGTAAATGCTGAGAGGAAAGACATACCTATGGTTCTCAGTGAAGAATGTAAAATTATTTACGGACTATCTGCTGAAGTAGTTGACCTCTGGCAGGCAGCAAGTTTTTACTGGATATAGCTCGGTGAGGTTAGATTAAAAATAGTAGTCAGTATGCTCTACTGATAGTGCAAAGTTGAGGGCATTTGTATCCTTTATCAAATCGCAGTGATGTTTTTTTTATGGAGCATGCATCTGAAATGGCTGGGTACTTCTAGTTTAAACAATTCAATAAAAACACAGGTTCAAATGGTATTGGACTGGATTTTACAGTTGTGTCAAACTGACAGCAACATCTGGTGTCTCTGTGTGCAGTCAAACAGAAATGTGAACTTCACTTTCAGTACCTACTCCAGGACAAAATTAGCAAGTTAATATAAACATCATACTTTCATTCTCCTTCACAGCGAAAACGTTATTGGAAATGTTAAACTTCGTTGAATGAGGTGTAACTCTATTTTTAATGCAGCACTAAATCATTTTTAATGGCAATACAACCCTTTAGGCCTGGAGAAATTTATTCCCTCCATTCCATTAATTAGTCCCGCTTGGTGGCGCAATAATATCAGCACCGAACTCCGGAGCGAAGGTTCCCGAGTTCAAATCCAAGTCAGGTTGAGCGTCGAGCTGGCAACTCGGACTCATGAAAACAAGAATGTCTCACTACGGAAACACCATCAAGGGATGGTGCCCCAATAGCTCCAGTGCTGAGTTAAGGCGGCTGCTGCTGCTGCTTCTTCATCTTTTTTTTCTTCTTCTTTTTCTTCTTCTTCTTTATCTTCTTCTTCTTCATCTCCTCCTCCTCCTCCTCCTCCTCGCTCTCGCTCTCTTCTCCTCCCTCCACCCACCCCCATCTCAAACAATAAAATTAATTTTTATTTAGTTTCTGAAGTTCATACAGTTCATCTTCATCCCTACTCCTATAATTATCCCTAGTCATTGAAAGAATTAAAAGGTGAATTATAATTGTGAGTGTTTATATTCAGTAAGATACATTTCTTGTGATTATTGTTATCTTCATTACTCCTGTATACCACAGATATTTTACCATTAATGTGGAATGTAAAACCATCATGGAAGTTGACACTAAGTGTCCATTGTGAAAAATGTTCACTATTGTCAGATGTGAGAGGTATTCTTTCACCACTGGCTGGAAAATACAGAGAGCAACTTCCAAGCAGCTCAAGCCAATTTACCATAATTATGATAGTTCTAATAATGTAGGTAGTTCTTCTGATTAATAGGAGCAGTAATTGCAAATCACTATCATGACAGCTCAAGGATATTCGGTGCAGAGTTTCATATGAAGCGACTAAAAGCTGACTGCAATCTCTAGCCCACATTTTGCTGCAAAAAGAGCAGAGTTTGATTATTTAAATTGCTAATATATGACATTAGCAACATGGGATAAAGAAGAGATGCCCTGTAAATTGCTGGTAGATTCTTGCTGCCTCCCCTGTAGCTTCAGAAAGGATTGCTTGTTTTCAGCAGCCTGGGACCTTTATAGATGTGTATGTTTATTGTTAAGTTCACTATTGAAGGTTAAAGGGCTGCCTCTCTACAATGCAGAAATCTTGATGAGTTTCAACTGTCTGCAATGCTAAACATCTTGAAACCTTGATCTCCCAATCTACCTCATTGTGGCCAGTGCGCTTTATTTGTCTACCTGCGCTGCAGTCTCTATGTCACTACAACACTATATTCTGCACTGTATTTTCTTTTCAAGGTCAAGTTTACTGTCATTTAACTAGACACAAATATTTGGTTAAATGAGACAATGTTCCTCAGGTACTAAGGTGCAAACACAGTACATAGAGCTCATAAAATATTATTAACAGAATAATATAAAAGATATAAACCAAAGGACTCTGTAGATGACATGAAGTGCATACATGACATTTGGTTAAATAAACATAAGTATCACTGCTAAATCATAAATAAAAAGTACTGGGCGGTAGCAAGGTCTTCACAGCCTTTGGGAAGAAGCTGTTACCCAGCCTAACTGTCCTTGCCCTTATACTGCGGTACATTCTGCTGACTGTAGGAAGCCAAAGAAATTGTGGGACAGACAGGAGGAATCTTTGACAATGTTAAGGGCTCTGTTAATGCAGCGTTTCTGCTGTATGCCCTGGATGGGGGGGCGGGGGAGCACAATGATTCTCTCAATATTCCTCACAATCCGTTGCAGGGTTTTGAGATCAGATGACTTGCAATTCTCATGCCGGCCGTTTTAAGCTGGTCAGGACACTTTCGATGGTGCTCCGGTGGAGTGTGGTTAGATTGGAGTGGGGAGCCTCGTACGTCTCATTCTCCTGAGGAAGTTGAGGCACTGCTGTGCTGTCTTGACCAAAGAGGTGCTGTTGAGGGACCAGGTGAGATAATCTGTAATGTGCACTCCAGGAAACTTGGTGCTCCTAACTCTCTCTATGAAGGCGCCACTGTTGCGTAGTAGGGAGTGGTCAGCCTAAAGTCCACACTGATCTCTTTAGTCTTGTCCACACTGAGACTCAAATTGTGAGTTCGCACTAATCCACAAGCTGCTCTACCTCCACTCTGTATGCCAACTCATTATTGCTGCAGATGAGGCCAACCACTGTGTGTCTTCAGCGAACTTAATGATGTGTTTAGAGCTGAATCTAGCGGTACAGTGACGCATCAGCAGTGTGAACAGCGGCAGGTGGAGTGTTTACCCCTGGGGGGGGCACTGGTGCTCATTGTGATGGAGCTAGAGATGTTGTTGACAGCATAGACTGTCTGAGGTCTCTCTGTCAAGAGGTCCAAGATCGAGTTATAGAGGGGAGGTGTTGACACCCAACAAGGACAGTTTACCCACCAGCTTCTGAGTAGTGATTGTAGGAATGACTAGCTCAAGGTCATTTTGTATGCAATAATCTGTCTTTAATACGTGCGTGAGCAAAAAGCATGTATCTAAGTACATGTGACAACAATAAACCAATATCAACAGGAAAAGGAACAACATACACTGGATAGTTCTAGTCCAATAGATAGTAAATTATTACAGTTTTACCAAATTCAGATTAAAGGAAGAATTTTTGTTCCTGCTTTCACTCTGTTTTCCTTTTTCATTATAGTTGACCCATATTTTTCCTCCCTAAATCCCTTTGCTTAAAACTATGAAATATTGATTCATTCATTCATCATATTGCTCTAGTTCAGAAGCTTCCATCTTGTTCTTATAACATGCAGTGAAAGGAGTAATATTGGACTGAATCATGAATCAATTTGGTGACTCCAGCTGGCAAACCTGTGCTTAGTGTGAAAATCAGGCATTTTGAGTCTCGATGACCAGTTCAGAGGGCCAAATGTTTCAGTTCGTTTGACCACAGAATTCTCCTGAATACAACAGAGTTCGATGCTGCTGCATTACGCAAATAAATTCTCCAGGATTCTGTGCCAGATCAGTGTTTTAGGAGGCAAAGAATTTGTTGCAACATTGACTTTACTCTGTCTTAGTTTAATATTTATAAATACAGTGCATTCCAAATTAATTGGGAAACATTAGGACTAGTATACTTTGGCCCAGTTAAGCATCTGTCCAAATGAGCTCAAGTTTCTTTGAAATAGTTAGGTATAAAAAAGACAAACTACTGTTTAACTGAGTATCAAATTATAAATTTAAATAAAATACAGAACAAAGTAGAACACTACCAATATTACTACAGTACTATAAAACTGTGTACTAGTTCCTAGTAGTTAGCGACAGAAGAATTCATCCAGCTTAAGCTGCCATGTTCTTTTGATTGACTATAAATGAACAAAATCAGCGCAGACACCCCGAGTAATTTGTTCAGCTGGTGTCAAATCTTTTCGTGGGATCTTGACAAGGGTGTGAAATTTTTTTAAAGTAAAGATTAAAAAAATAAAATGATCAAGGATCACTGCTGTTTGAGTCAGCGTCTGTTGGCCCAAATGGATAACATAACACAAGCATACATGTTATTTAAAAACAGTTTGTTCTAAGCATGGTATATTGTCTAATGGCCACACAAGTGCACATGCCTAATGCAAGTTAAAAATTGTTCAGCAAAGGTGTCCTGTCCCAATAAAGCAGCATAGTATCCCAAATAAATGAAGGGGATCCAGGTTACTTTTTCAATTAAGTTTTGTTCTTTAAGAGTTGTCCCAAATAAGTGGCTGCCCCAATTAACGATGGCCTCTGTATTAATGTGCAAATGTGCCCTTAGTTAACCTTACAATAAATGTAATTACATGTTCATTTTTAAGGATGCCCCTTAATGTCAGAATCATCTGAACTATTAAAATTAGTGCAACATACATCAAAGTTGCTGGTGAACGCAGCAGGCCAAGCAGCATCTATAGGAAGAGGCGCAGTCGACGTTTCAGGCCGAGACCCTTCGTCAGGACTAACTGAAGGAAGAGTGAGTAAGGGATTTGAAAGCTGGAGGGGGAGGGGGAGATGCAAAATGATAGGAGAAGACAGGAGGGGGAGGGATAGAGCCGATCTCCCCCATTTCACGTACATCTGCTCTCACTCCATCCTCCCACCACCCCACTAGGAATAGGGTTCCCCTGGTCCTCACCTACCACCCCACCAGCCTCCGGGTCCAACATATTATTCTCCGTAACTTCTGCCACCTCCAACGGGATCCCACCACTAAGCACATCTTTCCCTCCCCCCCCCCTGCATTCCGCAGGGATCGCTCCCTACACAACTCCCTTGTCCATTCGTCCCCCCCATCCCTCCCCACTGATCTCCCTCCTGGCGCTTATCCGTGTAAGCGGAACAAGTGCTACACATGCCCTTACACTTCCTCCCTTACCACCATTCAGGGCCCCAAACAGTCCTTCCAGGTGAGGCATCACTTCACCTGTGAGTCGACTGGGGTGATATACTGCGTCCGGTGCTCCCGATGTGGCCTTTTATATATTGGTGAGACCCGACACAGACTGGGAGACCGCTTTGCTGAACATCTACGCTCTGTCCGCCAGAGAAAGCAGGATCTCCCAGTGGCCACACATTTTAATTCCACATCCCATTCCCATTCTGACATGTCTATCCACGGCCTCCTCTACTGTAAAGATGAAGCCACACTCAGGTTGGAGGAACAACACCTTATATTCCGTCTGGGTAGCCTCCAACCTGATGGCATGAACATTGACTTCTCTAACTTCCGCTAGGCCCCACCTCCCCCTCGTACCCCATCTGTTACTCATTTTTATGCACACATTCTTTCTCTCACTCTCCTTTTTCTCCCTCTGTCCCTCTGAATATACCTCTTGCCCATCCTCTGGGTCACCCCCCCCCGTCTTTCTTCCCGGACCTCCTGTCCCATGATCCTCTCGTATCCCCTTTTGCCTATCACCTGTCCAGCTCTCGGCTCTATCCCTCCCCCTCCTGTCTTCTCCTATAATTTTGCATCTCCCCCTTCCCCTCCAGCTTTCAAATCCCTTACTCACTCTTCCTTCAGTTAGTCCTGACGAAGGGTCTCGGCCTGAAACGTCGACTGCGCCTCTTCCTATAGATGCTGCTTGGCCTGCTGCGTTCACCAGCAACTTTGATGTATGTTGCTTGAATTTCCAGCATCTGCAGAATTCCTATTGTTTGTATTAAAATTAGTGAGCAGTTTTTGCAGCAGGCTTAGTTTCCAACTCCAGTTTTTCCAGTTATCATGGATTTTTTTGTGATGCTGGGAGCTTTGCAATTGGCTGCTGCAACCTTTCTTTTGCCATCTGGATGATGGAGTGCCTTCAAGCAAAGAAAATCCTCATTCAGTCCGGTTAAGTGCAGGGGTGCAAAAGCCACAGGTGAGTTTTCTGAGCAGGGGGAAGATGGGTCAACATAGCCCAACCCTTTGAAAAGTGTAACCAACAGAGCACAAATCAAGATGTCACACTACTGCAAGCTCTGGGCCAATCTGTTTGACTGTCATTATTCTGGAAACTATGGAAACTTGCGGATTTGCCAGACTCATCAGCAATTTTGTTGAAAGATGCAATTGAAATTCTGTTCTGGAATATTCATTTGAAACACACCAGCATTTTTCCATTTCTGCATGAAGATCACCTTACAAAAAGTTATTGAGCTTTAAGCCCTTACATTTCTTTCTTAACCACATTTGGGATATACCTATCTTGTTTGAATTATCCTGGGATTACACTGAGATCTGCAAATCCAGACATGAAGTCATCTGAACTCTTTTTTAAAGTTGAGAACAACTACTATATCACTCGTGCCTTCAAGCTGTAACTTTCATTCTTGGCTAACTTGAAATGTTTTTGCTCTTCTTCACCTCCAAAAGTACAAAGTTTGTACATGATAGAAGGATATTTATTTAAAGTCTTCCTGTCAGAGTAATAGTTAGACTGTCTGAACATATTCTCACAAGTCCTCACAGAGAGGGACTGGCAGGATTCTGCTCCGGTGATATTGAAGGACTCTGCTGGGTTGGTTTGGCTGGGTTGTCGAATCTGGTGCCGTGATGTGTTCTGGGTGATGTTTGATTTTATCCCCATTTTCCTGTGGAATCTTGGATATTTCGGATGCAAGCATACTGTTGTAGTCTAGGATCACAATTAGACTTACACAATGGGAAAGGCAGGAGTAGCCACTTGGCCCCATGTCTGCCAATTTGATTATAACATCAACTCTATATTCCATTCAGTCACAGCAACCCTTCACTCTTGCTTATCAAAAATATGACTATTCTCCATGTTAAAGGTATTTAAGAACATTACTTTGTGGAAGGTAGTCTAAAGAAATATGCTCACCTCACTTGTGTTCAATAGTGACTCTTTCTTTTTCAATAATGACCCTTAGTTCTTGAATTTCCCACAAGAGGTACACCCTTTCTGTATCTACTCTATCAAGGCCCCTCATGATCCTGTATATGTCAATCAAATATCCTTTCACTCTTCTAAGCCAACCAGTTGATATAAACTTAGCTTGTCCAACCTTTCTGCTAAAGGCAAACCACCATAATTTCTATCAATTTGGTAATCTTGCCTAAATATGGAGACTAATATTGAAGATGTGGTCTCACCAGTCCCATATATTAGTTAAGAATAACCTCCTTAACTTGCAACTAATCCTCTCGTAATAAATGTTAACACCATGCTAACTTTCTTGATTACTGCTTATATCAGCATATTTCTCTTCTGTGAATTGGGATCATTGTCTCTGCTCCCTTTTGACGGCAGAATCGGAATCAGAATCAGGTTTATTATCACCGCCATGTGATGTCAAATTTGTTAGCTTAGCAGCAGCAGTTCAATGCAATACATAATAGGGAAGAAAAAAAGCAAAATAAAATAATAATAATAGATCAATTACAGTATACGTTTATTGAATAGATTAAAAATCGTGCAAAAAAACAAACAAAATATGTTAAACAAGTGAGATGGTGTCCAAGGGTTCAACGTCCATTTAGGAATTGGATGGCAGAAGGGAAGAAGCTGTTCCTGAATCGCTGAGTGTGTGCCTTCAGGCTTCTGTACCTCCTACCTGATGGTAACAGTGAGAAAAGGGCATGCCCTGGGTGCTGGAGGTCCTTAATAATGGACGCTGCCTTTCTGAGACACCGCTCCTTGAAGATGTCCTGGGTACTTTGTAGGCTAGTACCCAAGATGGAGCCAACTAAATTTACAGCCCTTTTTGACCCTGTTCAGTAGCCCCCTATACCAGACAGTGATGCAGTCTGTCAGAATACTCTCCACGGTACATCTATAGAAGTTTTTGAGTGTACTCGTTGACATACCAAATCTCTTCAAACTCCTAATGAAGTATAGCCGCTGTCTTGCCTTCTTTATAACTGCATCAATATCTTGGGACCAGGTTAGATCCTCAGAGATCATGACACCCAGGAACTTGAAACTGCTCACTCTCTCCACTTCTGATCCCTCTATGAGGATTGGTATGTGTTCCTTCATCTTACCCTTCTGGAAGTCCACAATCAGCTCTTTCGTCTTACTGATGCTGAGTGCCAGGTTGTTGCTGTGACATCACTCCACTAGTTGGCAAATCTCACTCCTGCAAGCCCTCTGATCACCAGCTGAGATTCTACCAACAATGGCTGTCTCGTCAGCAAATTTATAGATGGTATTTGAGCTATGCCTAGCTACACAGTCATGTGTATGTAGAGAGTAGAGCAGTGGGCTAAGCACACACCCCTGAGGTGCACCAGTTGATCGTCAGTGAGGAGGAGATGTTATCACCAACCTGTACAGATTGTGGTCTTCCGGTTAGGAAGTTCAGGATCCAATTGCAGAGGGAGGTACAGAGGCCCAGGTTCTGCAGCTTCCCATTCAGGATTGTGGGAATGACGGTATTAAATGCTGAGCTACAGTCAATGAACAGCATCCTGATATTGGTATTTGTGTTGTCCAGGTGGTCTAAAGCCGTGTGAAGAGCCATACAGATTGCATCTACTGTTGACCAATTGTGGCAATAGGCAAATTGCAGTGGGTCCAGGTCCTTGCTGAAGCAGGAGTTCAGTCTAGTTGTGACCAAGCTCTCAGAGCACTTCATCACTGTAAATGTGTATGCTACCAGGTGATAGTCATTAAGGAAGCTCACATTATTCTTCTTGGGCACTGGTATAATTGTTGACGTTGTTGGCATTTGTGCCTTTTCACTATTTTTTTAAACTGGAAGCTATGAAAATTAGCTAATATTGAACCTAGGATGGATCTCTGGGATTATGACTAAACAAGTATGAAAGTAGTTCAGTCTTGAGTGTTTAGGGATAGAAGCCTATACAAGTTTAGCTCCAGCATGACAGCAACAAAAATTAAATGCAATTCACCTATTTTGACTTGAACACCTTAATATCCATTTTGGCAGTTGGCAACAGAAGGCTTATTAGATATGATGGAGTATGTATGTTGAAATGGTCTCTCATGTTGGTGTCACATCCTCCATCCAACTTCCTACCTTATTCTCCTATTTACATGGTCCATCTCTGACACTACCTTTTCTGGATCTTTCTGTCTCCATCTCATGAGATAGTTTAGCCACTGATATTTTTTCACAAGCCCGCAGATTTCCACAGCTACCTTCCACATATTTCCCAATTATCTACATCTCAGAGCTCTGTAACCTCTTGTCTTGCAGGTACAGATTTCTGATACAGATGATGATTCTATTAACAGACCTGAATAGTTGCCATTTTTATTCTAGATTTAACTAAGTGAACTGTAGAACATAGACAGTACTGCATAGTGCATGCACTTTGGCCCACGATATTGTGCCTACTGTTTAACCTACTCCAATGTGATTCTAATGCTGTCCTGCTGCAAAACCCTCCATTTTTCTTTCATTCATGTGCCTAAGGGTCTGTTAAATGTCCCTACCATATCTACCTCTACCATCACACCTTGCACCACACACTTTCCTTTAATATCTCCCCTACCCTTTCCTCCAATATCTCCCCTACCCTTTCCTCCAATCACCTTAAAATTAATCCTTCTCGTATTAGTCATGTCTGCCCTGGGAATAAAGGTGCTGGCTGTCCACTCTACTGATGGCTGTAATCGTGCTATACACCTCTCACAGATCACTTCTCATCCTTCTGCTCTCCAGAATGAAAAAACCCAGCTCTCTTGACTTTTCCTCATAAGCCATGGCCTCCAATCCGTGCAACATCCTTTCTGTCTCTCCTAATTCCCTTCTTTAGCTTCTTCCTGTCTACATTATAATTCTCAAGAGCCCTATCTGATCCTTTCTTTCTACCCCTTAATTACACTTCCTTCTTCCTCTTGACTAGATGTTCTCTATCCCTTGTCAGCCATACTTCCTTCAGCCTACCATTCTTTGCCTGCCTCAATGGGACAAACCTACAATAACCCACGCAAGTACTTCCTAAACAACTTTCTCATTTCCGTTGTACATTTTGCTGAGTAAATCTGTTCCCAATTTACGCACCCAAGTTCCTGCCTAATAGCATCATCATTTGCCCTCCTCCAATTAAGTACTTTTCCATACCATCTTCTCCTACCTTTTCCAAGGCTATGGTGAAGATCAGGGAGTTGTGGTCACTGTCTCCAAAACGCTCACCCATCAAGAGATCTATTGACCAGGTTTATTTTCTAGTACTAGATCCAGTATGGCCTCTCTTCTAGTCAGTCTATCCATATATTTTGTCAGGAATCCTTCCTGGGCACACCTAACTAAAACTGCCCCATCTAAACCTTTTGCTCTAAGAAGATGCCAATCAATATTATGGAAGTTGAAGTTACCCATGACAACAAAGCTGCTACTTTTGTAGCTTTCGAATATCTGCCTCCTAATCTGTTCCTCAGTGTCCTTGCTGCTATTGGTTGTCTGTAGAATTCTCCCATGGCGGAGTGATTGCTCCCTTCCTGTTTATAACTTCCACCCATACTGACCCTGTGTAGACCATCACTCCACCATGTCTTCCTTTCCTGATGCGATGCTGCTATTCCTGATTAGCAAAGTCACACCCCACCTCTTTTACCTCTCCCTGTCCTTCTTTACATCCATTCCTGCCGTTGTGGCAGATGAGACTTTGTAATGCTCATAATGTCGTCATTCGAATATACTGATCTGTGCTCTTAAGTTCATCACCTTTGTTTTTAATAACTCTCGCATTAAAGTAGACATGTTTTAACCTATCCAACTGGTTACATTTATGCTCTATCCACTGCCTTTCCTTCTTCACAGTATCAAGACATATGCAAATTGCATCTACCTTTATACCAACTGCTTCATCCTCTGACCCATCCCCCAGTTTCTATCTCCCTGCCAACATTGATTAACCGCACCCCCCCCCACCACCACCATAGATCTACCTACCCTGCCTGCAAGAATATTGGTTCCCCGCTAGAGTTCTGTTTGAACAGGTGATCCCTTCCCCAGAAGAGATCCAGTCTGAAATCTTGCCTCTACACCAATTCTCCAGCCACAATTTGCCATATCATTTTATTACATGAGCCAGTCCTCATCAAAGGATCAGAGGTAAAGAGGGTCAGCAACTTTAAATTCCTCAGTGTTGTTATTTCGGTGGACTTGTCCTGAGCCCACCATGTAAGGACAATTACCACAAAAGTACAGCATTGCCATTGCTTCCTTAGGAGTTTGCAACGATTCAGCATCATACCCAAAACTTTGACAAGCTTTTATAGAGGTATAGTGAAGAGCATATTGATTGGCTGCATTACAGCCTGGTGTGGAAACACCAGTGCCCTTCAGTGGAAAATCCTCCAAAAAGTACGGCCCAGTCTATCACAGGTAAAGCCTTCCCCACCATTGAGCATATCTGCACCAAGCATTGATGCAGGAAAGCAACATCCATTATCAGGGACCTCCGCCACCCAGGACTTCCTCCCTTCTTGCTGCTGCCATCAGGAAGAAGGTAAAGGAGCTTCAGGACTCACACCATCAAGTTCAGGAACAGTTATTATCCCTGAACCATCAGTCTCTTGAACCAAAGGGGAAAACTTCACTCGACTTCATGTGCCCCATCATTAAAATGTTCTCACAACCTACAAACTCACTTTCAAGAACTTCTCATCTCCTGTTCTCAATATTTATTGCTTAGTTATTTATTATTATTTATTTAGTTTTATATTTGCACATTTTTTTTTATCTTTTGCAAATTGGTGAATGCCTAAGTTGGTGCAGTGATCCTATTATGGTTATTATTCTATTATGGAATTATTGAGTATGCCTGCAAGAAAATGAATATGTGGGTTGCATATGGTGACATATATGTACTTTGATAATACATTTACTTTGAAATTTCTTATGCTCATTGGCATGTGGCACAGACAGCAATCCAGAAATTACTATTCTTGAGGTCCTGCATTTTAGCTTTCGACCTAGTTCCCTATATTCACTCTTCAGGACTGCATCCTTTTTTGTACCTATACCCTTGGCACCAATGTGTACCATAACTTCTGGCTGCTTACCTCCTCACCCTCAGTAATAATGCTGTGGACCTGATCCAAGTCATCCCTAATCCCGGGGCCTAGGAGGCAACGTATCATCTGGGAATCTCTTCCATATCCACAGAATCTCCTGTCTGTTTGCCTAATATTGAATCCTGTAGCATTATTTTTCTCAACTTCTACACTTTCTCTCTTGAACCACAGAGCCAGAGACCTGGTCACTGCAGCTTTCGCCTTGCAGGTCACCCCCCCCCCCCCCCCAACAGTATCCAAAGCAGTATTTAATTTTTGTTGCTATTAAAATAAAGGGGTGTATAATCACTCCTTTAGGTAGGGGAGTGTGGATGAATTTAAGTACAGTTAAATATTAATGTAATGTACCTTAATTACTTGATCAAATTAAATTTTTCAAAAGAACCATAAACTAAATTGATTAATTACATAATCTTTAATTAGATAAATAAAATTAGTTTGGAGACAAGCAATAATCTAGAGATTTCAAACACCCAGAAGTAAGGACATGTGAATGTCAGAGAGAGATTTGAAAAGTTTCCATGCAGAGGATGGAGCTGATTGGTAAGAAATTGGTATTTATCGAGAAAAGGTAAACATTGGTTTATGGAATTACAGTAGATTGCCCTATTCCAATTAGCTGATTTAGTGGTGCACACCACTAAAATCGAGGCGGGAAGACTGCAACTAGCGGGGCACTGTCTACACCACACTGAGCTACCTGCCAGCCTAGTCATCATATGGGAGGCCAAGCACGGGAGGATGAACCCTGGGCGCCCTCCCAAGACTATGGTCAATACGCTCCTAGAAGACAGTGGCGCGGCTAATGCAGATGAACTGAACACACTGATGAGGAGAGGGAAAAGTGGAGAGTCCATCATCGTGCCCAACGCCGGCTCCCTAGGCCTGAGTCGACGTAGTAGTAGTAGTAG
The DNA here is from genome assembly GCF_963921235.1 of Mobula hypostoma. NCBI lineage: Eukaryota > Metazoa > Chordata > Chondrichthyes > Myliobatiformes > Myliobatidae > Mobula > Mobula hypostoma. The sequence continues at coordinate 60,906,171 of NC_086103.1, read as the reverse complement.
TAGTAATTAGCTGAACATCCTGTGTCACATTTGTAATCCAGGACAACCCTTGGTTCCTGGCCAACATGTGTAAGAGCACCTGTCAGCTGGTGGAGTCTGGAAGGGATGATGATGGAGGTAACTTCAGCTGTTGGTTACGCAATGGAGCCCGTTAAGAACTTGATGGGCCAAACGGCCTCTCTGTCTGATAATGTTGCTGTCTATTGAATGATTCTATTTACTGCGGCTATATTTTTCTAAATATTATTTGATATTATACACCTAGGCTTTGAGGCAGGGGGCAAACTAGTAATAGAACTATTAAACATACACCATTTCTTAGTATTGTGGCCACACTCTATACTACTCTTACCTGCCTGTCCTGGCCGACCTATTGTCTCAGCTTGCTCCTGCCCCACTACCTTATAGTTCCCACACCCCGCACTTCCCGTTTCTACCTCCTACCCAAGATCCACAAACCTGCCTGTCCTGGCCGACCTATTGTCTCAGCTTGCTCCTGCCCCACCGAACTCGTTTCTGCATACCTCGACACGGTTTTATCACCCCTTGTTCAATCCCTTCCGACCTATGTTCGTGACACTTCTCACGCTCTTAAACTTTTGGATGATTTTAAGTTCTCTGGCACCCACCGCTTTACTTTCACCATGGATGTCTAGTCCTTATATACTTCCATCCCCCATCAGGATGGTCTCAAAGCTCTACGCTTCTTTTTGGATTCCAGACCTAATCAGTTCCCCTCTACCACCACTCTGCTCCGTCTAGCGGAATTAGTCCTTACTCTTAATAATTTCTCCTTTGGCTCCTCCCACTTCCTCCAAACTAAAGATGTAGCTATGGGCACCCGTATAGGTCCTAGCTATGCCTGCCTTTTTGTTGGGTTTGTGGAACAATCTATGTTCCGTGCCTATTCTGGTATCTGTCCCCCACTTTTCCTTCGCTACATCGACGACTGCATTGGCGCTGCTTCCTGCACGCATGCTGAGCTCGTTGACTTTATTAACTTTGCCTCCAACTTTCACCCTGCCCTCAAGTTTACCTGGTCCATTTCCGACACCTCCCTCCCCTTTCTAGATCTTTCTGTCTCTGTCTTTGGAGACAGCTTATCCACTGATGTCTACTATAAACCTGCTGACTCTCACAGCTATCTGGACTATTCCTCTTCTCACCCCGTCTCTTGCAAAAACGCCATCCCCTTCTCGCAATTCCTCTGTCTCCGCCGCATCTGCTCTCAGGATGAGGCTTTTCATTCTAGGACGAGGGAATGTCTTCCTTTTTTAAAGAAAGGGGCTTCCCTTCCTCCACTATCAACTCTGCCCTTAAACACATCTCCCCATTTCACATACATCTGCTCTCACTCCATCCTCCCGCCACCCCACGAGGAATAGGGTTCCCCTGGTCCTCACCTACCACCCCACCAGCCTCTGGGTCCAACATATTATTCTCTGTAACTTCCGCCACCTCCAACGGGATCCCACCACTAAGCACATCTTTCCCTCCACCCCTCTCTCTGCATTCTGCAGGGATCGCTCCCTACGCAACTCCCTTGTCCATTCGTCCCCCCCTCCCTCCCCACTGATCTCCCTCCTGGCACTTTTCCATGTAAGCGGAACAAGTGCTACACATGCCCTTACACTTCCTCCCTTACCACCATTCAGGGCCCCAAACAGTCCTTCCAGGTGAGGCAACACTTCACCTGTGAGTCGACTGGGGTGATATACTGCGTCCGGTGCTCCCGATGCTCCCGATGTGGCCTTTTATATATTGGCGAGACCCGACGCAGACTGGGAGACCGCTTTGCTGAACATCTACGCTCTGTCCGCCAGAGAAAGCAGGATCTCCCAGTGGCCACACATTTTAATTCCACATCCCATTCCCATTCTGACATGTCTATCCACGGCCTCCTCTACTGTAAAGATGAAGCCACACTCAGGTTGGAGGAACAACACCTTATATTCTGTCTGGGTAGCCTCCAACCTGATGGCATGAACATCGACTTCTCTAACTTCCGCTAAGGCCCCACCTCCCCCTCGTACCCCATCTGTTACTTATTTTTATGCACACATTCTTTCTCTCACTCTCCTTTTTCTCCCTCTGTCCCTCTGAATATACCTCTTGCCCATCCTCTGGGGGCCCCCCCCTTGTCTTTCTTCCCGGACCTCCTGTCCCATGATCCTCTCGTATCCCCTTTTGCCCATCACCTGTCCAGCTCTTGGCTCTATCCCTCCCCCTCCTGTCTTCTCCTATCATTTTGGATCTCCCCCTCCCCCTCCAGCTTTCAAATCCCTTACTCACTCTTCCTTCAGTTAGTCCTGACGAAGGGTCTCGGCCTGAAACGTCAACTGTACCTCTTCCTAGAGATGCTGCTTGGCCTGCTGCGTTCACCAGCAACTTTGATGTGTGTTGCTCTATACTATTTGTTGGTTTCACATACCTCAACCACCTCCTCATGATAGAGGACATTCACATGTCACACAGGCTCCTACCCCCCAACCTTCAGCATTCAATCTGAACTTCTGCACATGTTTCATCCTAGTCCCTTTTTCCATACTAGGTTAGAGACACAAGAGACTGCAGATGCTAGAATTAACTGATACACTTGACCTGAAAGATATACTTTGCCTTTGCCACCACAGATGTTTTAAGTTTGGGTTTATTGTTATTCTCTGTATACATGTACACCGTCAAATGAAACAACGTTCCTCCAGACCGAGGTGCACAACACAGTACATATGACTCAGGCACAACGCGTAAAGTAATATTACCACAAATAAATTAACAGTTAATAAGATACATTACGGCATAAGTTTAAAAAGTATGCAGTATAGCGTACTGGCACTTCATACATGTTGAGTCCTGGGTTGTGGCAGGGATTTTTGTACTTTCACAGTCTGGGGGAAGAAGCTGTTTCCCCATCCTAACCGTTCCTGTCCTCATGCTTTGGTACCTTCTGTCTGATGGTAGGAGATCAAAGCAACTGCTGGATGGATGGGAGGGATCATTGACAATGCTAAGTGCCCTATGGATGCAGTGCTGCTTTTAAATATCTTGGGTTGGTGGAAGAGAGACACCAATGATCCTCTCACCAGTTGTTACGAGAATACACATAAAATTAAGATGTTTGCTGGCCTGGGCTAGCATCAGTGACATCAGCAGTTGGTCTGCCACCTGCCCTCAGGGGAAGGAGAGATAAGGAACAGTGGAGCAGCGTCTGGAGATGTGTAATGAAGGGACGTGGGAGAGAGAGAGCTGTCTGGAGCAGCTCCCCCTTTGAACCCTGAACTGTTTGAAGTGATGGACAGGCGATACCCCAGCAGGGGGATAAAAAGGGACAGGTTCGCTAAGACAGACACACACGCTACCCGAGGTAACGAGACCCTGGAAGCGGTGCGCCTCTCACGAGTGGGTGAGAAGTACCAGACAACGACCAGGGTGGAAAGGTACGATCAGCGGGAACCCGGTGTGTGTCCGCCCTTGCCTGGGTGCCGGGTTCACTGCAGAGGATCGACCACATCTGGAGGAGGGGTCACAGTCGGTGACCTCAGGTGACATCACCAAGGACCCGCCCAAAAGTTGCTTGTGAGCAATCTCGCTGGTCTGTGAGTGAAGCCATGTCTGAATGATCAGTTGTTCCTGTTCTATCTCTCTCTTCCCCCACGTTGTCCATCGCCATGGCAACGATTACTGCGAACTGAACTGGACTGAACTTTGAGTCATTTTGAAATTTGGTCATTTACCCCTGGACAACGATAGAGCTTGATTGATGCTGTTATCTTAATTCTGTGCACATGAGTGGTTATCATTGCTGAACTGTTGCATTTATTATCCTTTCGATTACTGTGTTGCTTATTTCTTTAATAAAACTTTCTTAGTTCTAGTACTCCAGACTCCAACTGAGTGATCCATTTCTGCTGGTTTGGCAACCCAGTTACGGGGTACGTAACACAGTCCTCTCAATCCCTTGTAATGTCTTGAAGTCAGATCCCTTGCAATTCCCATACGATGGTGATGCAGTTGGCCAAGACTCCTGTGCTCCTGTAAAAATTGGTTAAGATGGTTGGGGGGCGGGGGGCGCCGGGTGGACGGGACATCATCCCTTGTGTGCACTTCCAAAAACCTGGTGCTCCTTTTCTCTCCACGGATGATTGGTAGAGCTGGAAAAGTAAATGTTGAAGACGTCCTGATGAAGGGTCTCAGCCCGAGACATCGACTGTAATCTTTTCCATAGATGCTGCCTGGCCTGCTGAGTTCCTCCAGCATTTTGTGTGTGCTTTTTGAAGATAGAGGCTGGTAAGGAGGACAACTAAGGCATGGGGAATCCTATTCTTGTTTTGGATGAGAGGTGGTGAGTGAGAGCAGAAATGTGGAACAGGAGATGTGGCTGGGATTCTGAAACAGCAGAAGAAAATGCAGAAAATTCCATTTGACTCTGTCACATATTGCCCAGGATTCCTGTCAATAACCAAAGAATTATTTCATTTAACCCTGCTACTCCTTTGGGGACGGTGAACTGATGTTTCACTTTGATTGGTTTTGGACTTTTAAGGATTATTCTGAGAGGCATTCCAGAAGGATTGAGAGTAGCATTGGTCGTATCTTAATTACTTTTTGGCTTTTAAGGACATTTTGAGACTTGTGGGTTCTTTTTTAATATGGCTTAGGACTTAGTCAGTAACATATGACTGAATAAATGCTTCATGTTAAGCAGCAGTTTTTTAACTGAGGCCGTCCATTGGTCAGGGTCAACCATGGATATTGTGTCCCAGCTGTCCACGTGTTACGCACGCCAGGGCAGTATGATATGGTGAGCAAGCTATTGCCCACGTAGCAGGCTCCCTCTCTCCATGCATGTGATGAATCCAAAGAAACGGCAAAGGCTCACACAGTTTGGCACCGGCAGAATTGCAGAAGTTGCCAGTCAGTATTGAACTCAACGAAGGGCTGTCTTATGAACTCCAGCTCCGGATGTTTCCTTGGAGTTTACTCTAGAAGCCCTCCCTGTGAGTGGGTATAGCCGCAAGGCAGCAAAGGATTGAGATCAAAGTTTTCCTTCTCCTAGATGAGCTGCCAACCAAGGCAGAAGAGTCCCATCTGCCCGAAGCAACTGATTTTAGGGCACCAGTAATCCACTTTTGTGCCTTCTCCTGTCAGTAGAAACAGTTCCCCCCAGGCTTAGAAGCTAAGACATGCGTGAATGCCAGGAACTGGACTTGGCTGTCAGAGGCTATTTGAGACGCACACCTTTGAGGTTATTTAATAGGCAGTGAGAGCTTGCCACCAAATATTGTAACTGAATGATTAAATAGCTGGGAATATGTACATTTGTGTGCATGTAGATTTGTTTTGTTCTGTATCTTGTATGAGTTTTATCATATCGAAAATAAATACATGTCGTCAGTGTATATCAACTAGCTTTATATCTGCCTACAAGTCAAAATGTCAGTGATAGGGAGCACTACTGGGGAAGTAACTTGAGTAGTTTGAGCAAGAATTCCTCAGGGTTTTTGATGTCAGCTTGCGAGTCTTGAGGAAGGCTCAGGGAAGAAGCCAAATATTGACCCTTCAGGAATTGTGACACTTCAGGCTTCTGTCTGTGTTGGCTGTTGCTCTGCTTGAACTTGGATTGTACTTAACATGTGGTCCTACTCAGAGCAACAAAATCTTAGTTTGGAATCTAAACATAAAACACAGTGATTATGATATTGTGCATTTGGTGCAAACATCCGAGGATGAATTTCTAGTGCCTCGGGGTTTCTTGAAACCATGAAGGATATTTTTTCACAGAAAGATTGATGGCTGGGTTTAGAAGGTTGTCGTATGATTGTGGAATTTAAATGTTGTGTAGAAAATATTCAAGTTTCACTGTCAACAGTTTGCAGGATTGTACAGAAGTTATAATTAAGTTTCAACCTTGTACTTAAATCTCAGTGTTCCATAATTGTGCATATCTTGTGACAATGAGCTAATGTCCTGTGTGGCAACTGTCTTGTCTGGCAAGCTGAGACTGAAGCTCATGGGATATGCAAGTTGGTATCCATCTCTCTTAGTTAACATCCAACAGAATTGCATTTCCAGCACTTGAGTATTCTTCTGGATACTCCACGGGAAATTTATGTCTCTGCCCCTGTTCTGCATTCACAAAACCATCGGCAGCTCCCATCTTGTCCAGTGACTTGAAAGAATCCAGGACCCTCAAACCTGTGAAAATGTAAATAATGTAATTGTACATCATATTACTATTTGTACAGAATAAAAGAGTCTTAATGAAATCTAATTGTAAAATCCAGGATCATAGTAATTCTTAGAGTGATCACTTTGACATTCATATTTGGTGACAATGAATTATAGGTGGGTGACTCAATTACTTCATCAAGGTAATAAAAGAAAGCATGTGCTTTTTATGAAACATCTGGAAATGCTGAAACCTGTACCATGAAAGAAAGCATTTAACCTATTGAAGCTAATTCTTTAAACATACATTTTATCCTGTTATGTATTTTCCACGGTTTGAACTGGTGAATCTTCCACAAGACAAAAATAATATGTAAAACCTTTACCTCATGCTGGCCATCTCAGCAAAAATCCCAGGAAAATTAATCTAACTGTATTATTTTATTCTGGTTAAATGCTCAGTTGATGGTGTTACCATTATCCTTTTGAATGGAACAGAGCTACACAATGCATTCATCTTCAATTATGTCTCTGTTTTGCCTTTTGTCCTTAAGCTCATTCCTTAGGGAACTAATCAATGGTAGAGCTACATAAAAGATCGGTCTTGGAAGCTAAATAAAAGGGATGTGAATTATTGGGAAAAAAGTTCAGACTGGAAATATTAAAAATGGAAGTGAAACTGCTGCTGCTACCACGGACTGTTATATTTTGTAAATCAGCACGCTAGTGTGTCTGTTTGCCTGAAATTGAAACCGCAGTAACATGCTCTGGTCAGACAGAATCCATGCTGTCAGCGTATCTTCAAATATATTCTTGATAATCAGCTTTACATTATTTTATACAGCATTGGTGTAAGCCTGATGAATCTGCAAGTCCCTCAGGAAGTTCTGTTAGAACAAACACCCCAAACAGTAATCTGTCCACAATCCTCATGCATTTGATCTGAAAATGTTTATGTTTTAGTTATAGTTTGATAAAACTCTGTTTAAATCTACCGCAACCAAATGGGTGGATAAGTAGGAGTTGAATTCATGACTGACCTCTTTGAATGTTATTTTCATTGTAACATTGTTTTGCTTCTGTGGCTTGGAAAGATAATGTTTGATGAGCCTGTTTTGACCAGGCTAGGAAACCAAAATGAGAACTAACAGAAGTACAAAACATTCATTTCAGAGATTAAAAATGGTTGAGTTTTAAAAGGATTTTAAATTCTAATAAGTGGACTCACTGCCATTTGAAAAATGAAACAATTACTTTATTATGTTCTCCTTGTCCTTGGCATCTTTAAAACATCCGATTAGCATATATCCTTCACTAAGTGAATATGAGCTTTCTGAGGATTTGTCAGAAGAGGGCTTCCTATAGGATGCTTGGTACAAGAGACCAACAGCCAGTGATACCAGATAGCTATACGTCAAGGAAACTGGCCCTTCCATGCCGGCCAAAATGTCTTCCTGAACTTGTTTCATTTTTCTGCATTTGGCTCATACCCCTGTCAATCTCTCCAATCCACTGAGCTAGTCAAATTTTTTTTTAAACGTTGCAATTGTACCCACCTCTACTTTCTCTGGCAGCTCATTCCATGGTAACTATACTAAATCTTCCCACTAGTGTGTGGGTTCCAGTCCAGCTCAGATGTAATTCATTGCTCCTATATAGGTACATTTGTGCCCTGGAAGAGAAGCAATAGTCCAAAAATCTGAATCTCTCCATCCTACTCCAGCTCCTCAGCCATGCTCTCCTCCTATTCCTCCCCTCACTAGTATGTGGCACCTGTAGTAATTCCGAAATCACAACACTTGAAACCTTGCTTTTTATCCTTCTCCTTAACTCTCTATATTCACTCTGCAGAACCTCATCCCTTTCTATGTTACCAACCTTATTCCTTTCTACATTACCAACCTAGCCATCAGCTTATTCTGGCTAATCATCTGTCTGGAAAGTTTTTAACTGTAGATGTGCTTAAATATTTATAGTACATACCTTGCAACAGGAGATACCATACAGTAGTTTGTGAAGGATAGCCTTTCTAAGTTGCCTACTACCTAGCCTGTGACAGAGAAGTCAACTGTCTTCAGAAACACATTGAATTGGATTAATTCTGTTTAGACAAAGGATTGTATCTTGAAATTGCTCGTGTATTTTGGCCAGCATTAAAATACGTAGGGTACTGATCCACTGAATTTTTGAGTAAGTCTTCTGAAGCAATTTTACTATGTCAGTCAGTTCCAGGGAGCTTTAGCACTTCAGTTGGCAAAAATAAATATAATTATCACTTTGGAAAGTTCCCTGCAGGAATTAATTCATTGAATTAAATTATGAACTAGACACTAACATTCTATGTAATGCCACTTCTAAATTGAATTGCTGGCACAATGTAATATCTCATATAATCATCAGTTGTCTTTATAAAGCTTCCTTGAAATTGAAATTTCACCCCAAAATACTTGACAATTTGCTTGTGCTATATTTGCTTCTGCTTGTAGTGCTTTGGAATTTATTAATGGATTTGTGTCTCCTTCGTGGGGTATATCCTGGTGCACACAGTGAACCAGGATTTTCTCCTGGCTTCATAATGAAGTGATGACTGTGTCAGGTTACAAATTGTGGTGGTGTACTTGTCTGCTGCTGCTCATGATCCACAGTGCTCTATGGATACCTGGCTTTAAGCTGCTTCATTTATCCTGTGCCCTTTCCATCTGTCATGATTATAGCACTGCACAATACCACAGACTGTTATTATCTCTGCAAGAAATGTGCAATAGTCATTTCTACCAGTGTGTCATGGACAGACACATCCACAAGTACTTGCTGTGGACCCTGTTGATTCCATTTGTCCTGGAGCCACATTTTGGACACCAAAATCCCTTTAAACTCTGAGTATCTGCTACTTCTAGAGCTTCTTTCAAATGAAGAGCCTTGGTTCATCTCTGAAGGAAGGACAGTAGGTGTTAATCAGGACGAGATTTCATGGCGTATGTTTGACAAATACCATAAGACTTAAGGTGGTATGGATTTGGTGTTGAGGCTGCTGACAGCAACTCCCTAATGCCTGGATGTCACTGTGCTACTCCCTCTGGTGGGGTGGTCTTGCCATTGGGACAAGACATACCCAGGTGTATATAAGGTATAATTATATCATTATGAGTAGGTTAAAACAGGCTGCTTTGTTACTAGGCCAATCAGAATCAGATTTAAATGCACTTGTATATGTTGTACAGTGTAATATATAATAATAAAAAAAACTACAAATTACAAAATGAAAAAATATATATACTGGATAAAATTGAATTAAGTAGGTCATCCAGAAGAGACCAAAGACGAACAAAATGGTGAGTACCTGGGTTAATTGTCCAGTCAGAAATCTAATGATGGAGGGGAAGGAGCTGTTCCTAAAACGTTACATGTATGTCTTCAGGCTCCTGTACCTCCCCTTGATAGTAGCAATGAGAAGAGGGCGTGTCCTGGGTGATGGGGTCCTTAATAATGGATTGCTTTGCAATGCCACTCAACCACTTGCTCTGCCTCACTGTTGTACCCCTCCTGTCACAATCAGAAATTCTGCCAACAGTAGTCGTCTCATTGGCAAATTTATAGATGGTGTTTGAGATATGCCTAGCCGCACAGTAACGGGTGTAGAGAGAGTAGAGCAGTGGGCTGTGCATGCTTCCCTGAGGAGTGCCAGTATTGTTTGTCAGCGAGGAGCCACAAGAAGTTCTTCCAATTTAGAGTTTCGTTCCTAGATGTTTGGATGGAAGCTTTAGTCCCTCAGGGTGGGGAGCAACCCTAGGCCGATGCCTGGTTTATTCCTTTTCTGAGTAATCTCAATGGAGCAAATGAATGGTGTGTAAGGCCATTTCAGAGGACATTGGAAGATCAATCACAAAAAGATGACCCAGAGTCACACCTGGGCCAGGACGACAGATTCCCTCTCAGAGCCACATTGGTGAACCGGATAGTTTATTTTAAAAAATAAAACAATCTGGTAGGTTTCAGGGTCATCATCACTATGGTTTGAACTTTTGTCACCAGTTGGTTGAGTGTGCTTGACCTTACCACCATCAATTTAGGGGTAGAGCTCTGTCTGTTATGGCTGCAGTATAGCTGAGCCTTCTTTTTCAAATTTTAGGTACTGCATTGATTCAAGGGCATTGTATTGTTTCCTTGAAGCCATGCTTCAAAAAAATCAGGCCCTATCTTCTTTATTAATGTACAGTCATAATTTTCAAAAGACCTTGTTTACCCTTCAATGCAATTAGATTGGACTTCAATGTAATTGGAATATTTCTGAAGAATTGCCAAAGTTAAAAGACAATCTTAAGGATTAAAAAGCTACCTGTGGTAAATCTGTCATTTTCAGAATTGTATCTCATCAATTAGATTATAGATTTGAATTTTAAACTGAACTGTCAGAAAGCCAAGCTGCATCAGAGAGAACAAAAATTAACAAAAATAAGTGGATGTAGGGACATATTCAGCATCAGAAAAAGCCCATCATGTTAGAAGGAAACTATATTTGTGATCAATTGTACGTAGTCCATTTTTTTAAACGTGATTGTCCTTAGCTGTCTGCTGAACCAGGCATCATTCAGCTATTTGTCCTGACATGCATATCGTGTATATTTATTTTCTATGGAGATGGCTCTTTTCCAGGACATGTCAGTTTCCAGTTCCTTTAGTACACATGTTACAAGATTTGTATTGATCTTGCATAATTTTGTCTTCCAATGGATGGCTGCTTTAATGCTTGCCCTGGACTTGGAAACATGAAGGCACCTAGCTTGATTTTTCATTTACTAAATCCACAACTTAATTTCTATTTTGGCTTTTGGCAAATACGGGCTCATTACACATCATAGAGTATGTTGGAATGGTTGTCCATGTTGGTGTTACTTCCTGCACCTTTACAGAACTCCAAAATTTCATTACTTTCACTGCCAGCTTTCCACCTTATTCTCATATTTACATGGTCCATCTCTGACACCACCCCTTCTTTATCTTGCTCTTTCTGTCTCAGGTGATAGCCCAGCCACAGATACCTTTTACTAGCCCTGAGACTCAAACAGCTACCTTTATCATACATTCTTTGCCATACTTGATCTGGTATTGGGAAATGAACCTGGTCAGGTGTCAGGTCGCTCAGTAGGAGAGCATTTTGGAGATAGTGATCTCAATTCTATCTCCTTTACCATAGCATTAGAGAGGGATAGGAACAGACAAGTTAGGGAAACGTTTAATTGAGTAAGGGGAACTATGAGGCTATCAGGCAGGAACTTGGAAGCATAAATTGGAAACATATGTCCTCAGGGAAATGTACCAAAGAAATATGGCAAATGTTCAGGGGATATTTGCGTGGGGTTCTGAGTAGGTACGTTCCAATGAGACATGGAAAGGATGGAAGGGTACAAGATCCGTGGTGCACAAAAGCTGTTGTAAATCTAGTCAAGAAGTATAGAAGAGCTTATGAAAGGTTCAAAAAACTAGGTAATGACATAAATCTAGAAGATTATAAGGCTAGCAGGAAGGAGCTAAAGAATGAAATTAGGAGAGCCAGAAGGAGCCATGAGAAGGCCCTGGTGGACAGGATTAAGGAAAACCCCAAGGCATTCTACAAGTATGTGAAGAGCAAGAGGATAACATGTGAGAGAAGAGACTAATCAAGTGTGTCAATGGAAAAGGGTGTATGGAACCAGAGGAAATAGCAGAGGTACTTAATGAATACTTTGCTTCAGTATTCACTATGGAAAAGGATCTTGGCAATTGTAGGGATGACTTGCAGTGGACTGAAAAGCTTGAGCATGTAGATATTAAGAAAGGATGTGCTGGAGCTTTTGGAAAGCATCAAGTTGGATGAGTCACTGAGAGCAGACGGAATGTACCCCAGGTTACTGTGGGAAGCGAGGGAGGAGATTGCTGAGCATCTGGCGATGATCTTTGCATCATCAATGAGGATGGGAGAGGTTCCGGAGGATTGGAGGGTTGTGGATGTTGTTCCCTTATTCAAGAAAGGGAGTAGGGATAGCCCAGGAAATTATAGGCCAGTGAAGCTTAATTCAGTGGTTGGTAAGTTGATGGAGAAGATCCTGCGAGGCAAGACTTATGAACATTTGGAGAGGCATAATATGATTAGGAATAGTCAGCATGGCTTTGTGGAAGGCAGGTCATGCTTTATGAGCCTGATTGAATTTTTTTGAAGATGAGACTGAACACTTTGATGAAGGTAGAGCAGTAGATGTAGTGTATATGGATTTCAGCAAGGCATTTGACAAGGTAACCCATGCAAGGCTTATTGAGAAAGTAAGGAGGCCTGGGATCCAAGGGGACATTGCTTTGTGGATCCAGAACTGGCTTGCCCACAGAAGGCAAAAAGTGGTTGTGGATGGGTCATATTCTGCATGGAGGTTGGTGACCAGTGGTATGTCTCAGGGATCTGTTCTGGGACCCCTCCTCTTTTTGATTTTTATAAGTGATCTGGATGAGGTAGTGGAGGGATGGGTTAGTAAATTTACTGATGACACAAAGGTTGGGGATAGTGTGGAGGGCTGTCAGAGATTACAACGGGACATTGATAGGATGTAAAACTGGGCTGAGAAGTGGTAGATGGAGCTAAACCCAGATAAGCGTGAGGTGGTTCATTTTGGTGGGGCATATATGATGGCAGAATCTAGCATTAATGGTAAGACTCTTGGCAGTGTGGAGGATCAGAGTGATCTTGGGATCCGAGTCCATAGGACACTCAAAGCTGCCTCGCAGGTTGACTCTGTGATTAAGAAGGCATATGGTGCATTGGCATTCATCAGTCGTGGGACTGAGTTTAAGAGCCGAGAGGTAATGTTGCAGCTATATAGGACCTTGGTCAGACCTCACTTGGAGTACTGTGCTCAGTTTTGGTCACCTCTCTATAGGAAGAATGTGGAAACCATAGAAAGGATGCAGAGGAGATTTACAAGGATGTTGCCTGGATTGGGGATCATGCCTTATGAGAATAGGTTCTTGGTACTTGATCCTCCAAAATATTCTGCATGGAATTTAAACTGCAGGTGGCGGAGGGTGGGCTTAAGAAGGAGATTTCTGAAGAAGAAAAGCTGCCTTAAATTTAATTCGGTTTGGTTGTGTGACTGTGTTAGGATTAGGATTATTCCATGCTTTAATTGTGCAGGGGAAAAATGAATTGCTGTACACATCTGACTTCGTAGTTAGTATTTCAAATCGATTTGAGTGCCCTCGTCTGCTCCTAATAGGTTTGGGTTTGATGTGGGATTGATAGTCTATGTCGAGTTGACCATTTAACATATTGTAAAAACAGGTCAGGTGGTGTGCTTCACATCTATCTTGGAGAGAGTTCCACTTTAATGGATCTAAAAGTTGAGTAACACTTGCTTCTCTCTCATAGGTATTTGTGACAAATTGGGCTGCCTGTCTTTGGACTCACTCGATGGAAGTAGTGTTTTTGTTTGTGTATGGGTCCCATGCAGCAACTGCATATTCCAAATGTGGCCTAACAATGGTGAGGTACAATTTCTATGTAACTGAAGCTGAACAATGATGAAAATTGCGTCTCAAAAAATTTAGGACTCCTGTTGCATTCACTGTTGCATGATGCATCTGACTATTCCAGCGTAGATCATTCTGGATTTTGAAACCAAGATACCTGATATGTTTGGTTTCTTCAAGGGTGATAACTATGATTTTATATGATGTTTTACCTGGTTTTCTCTTCCTGGTGACACGCATGGTTTCACATTTGGAAGGATTGAATTGCATGCCCCATTGTTGAAACCACTCAACCATACGATGAAGACCTTTTTGGAGAGCATCTTCATCATCACTTGACTTAATTGGCCGCTATATCAAACAGTCATCAGCAACAAGTCTGGTTGTGCTTGTGAATTTTTCATGGATGTCATTAATGTAAAGTAAAAACAAATGTGGGCCTAACACTGTACCCTAGGGTGTACCACTTAACACTGGATGCCATTTAGAACTTTTTCCATTCACGCACACACGTTGAAGACGTTTTGTCAAGAAACTGGAAATCCATCTTTTAGTATTAGAGCGAACACCATAGAAGTCGAGCTTCCTAGGTAATCTTTGGTGGGGAATAACATCAAATGCTTTGGAGAAGTCGAGCACTACTAAATCGTTGATGACATTGTTATCAAAATTCTTAGCCAGGTCATTTATTGTCAGGATAAGCTGAGACTCGCATGATCTATGCTTCCTAAAAGCATGCTGGTTGTCAGCAAGAATATTGTGTGTGCTAAGGTACCTCATCAGATTGCTGTCAACTATATGGTCCAAGAGTTTACAGCAAGTGCTTGTTAAAGAAATAGGACGATAATTTGCTGGGTTGGTTGTTTGACCCTTCTTAAAGAGAGGAGTGATGTTTGCCTTTCTCCAATCCGGGGGAAGATCACCTGAGTTGAGCGACTGCTGGAAGATAAAATGCAGAACAGGAGCTAGTTCTTCAGCTGCGACCTTAAGGGCTTGATTCTGAATCTGGTCTGGCCCAATAGCTTTTGTCGTATTGATGTTGAGCAGTAGCTTTTTGACACCTTCAATCTCAATTTAGATAGGAGGCATATCAGTATACGGGCTGGGCGGTAGATCAGGAAAAGATGAAGGTTCCGTATCTTCCAGGGTAAAAACATTTTGAAATTGGTTTGCAAGAGCCTCTGCTTTCTCCTGGTCCTCAGTGATCAGACAGTTGTTCACCTTCACAAAGGTTGAGTGAACTTCGCCTTTTCTGCTTGGAGCGCCGGAGGATGAGATGTGACTTGATAGAGGTGTACAAGATAATGAGAGGCATTGATTGTATGAATAGTCAGAGGCATTTCCCCAGGGTTGAAATGGCTAGCACGAGAGGGCATAGTTTTAAGGTGCTTGGAAGTAGGTATAGAGGAGATGTCAGGGGTAAGTTTTTTATGCAGAGAGTGGTGAGTGCGTGGAATGGGCTGCCAGTGGCTGCAGTGGAGGCAGAAACAATTGGGTCTTTTAAGAGACTCCTGGATGGCTACATGGAGCTTAGAAAAATAGAGGGCTATGTGTAAAGCCTAGGTAGGTCTAAGGTAGGGACATGTTCAGCACAGCTTTGTGGGCCGAAGGGCCTGTATTGCGCTATATGTTTTCTATGTTTCTATGTTTCTATTCCCTCAGCCTGCTTCTTGTAAGGATGTCATACCTTGTAAAGAGATAGTTTTGGCTCCCCTTTTAA
This sequence comes from Mobula hypostoma, assembly GCF_963921235.1. Taxonomy (NCBI): domain Eukaryota; kingdom Metazoa; phylum Chordata; class Chondrichthyes; order Myliobatiformes; family Myliobatidae; genus Mobula; species Mobula hypostoma. Next base: position 60,890,789 of record NC_086103.1, on the reverse strand, counting down.
AATTAGTATGGGTGATACCCTTGACTCATTTAAATTTTACATCCCATATAGAGAATGGTACCAGAGGAACATTTCTACAGTTAAGAAATATTGCAAAGATCCGTCCAATTCTGTCACGTAATGATGCTGAAAAACTAATTCACAGCTTTATATCAAATGGTTTAGATTACTGGCCTTCAACAGCAATCTATTGACAAACTTCAACTCATTCAGAATGCTGCTGCTAGACTTTTATCTAAAACCAGTATGAGGGAGCCTATAACCACTCTCTAGCTAAAGAAATTCCTCCTCATCTCTGTTCTAAAAGGACATCCTTGTATTCTGAGGCTCTGTACTCTGGTGCTAGACTCCCCCACTATAGGAAGCATCCTCTCTAAGTGCCAGGTGCCGGGGAGTGACAGACTCCCATGTAGATACACAAACAAAAGTTTAAACATAGGAATTCCAGCAGAACATCGGTGGCTCGACTGAGTGACATTGCGAGACAAATCATTCTCAGAACAAGGACCCCGCAGTAAGCACTAATCGGGAGTCCGTTTTAAATAATCATGGTATGCAGAAAACCCGTGCCAGTCAAAATGAACTTGACATGGTTAAATAGAAAGTACAAGGGCTTAATGATTCTAGTTAAACCAACAATGCACAAGTACAGGTGTTTTAGAAACCTTGGAGCCCAACTCTCTACGGCTCTCTGCACAGGCCTGCAGGGCTCATGAAGGCGAGGATACTTGTATTATTGCCTGTCCCTTTAAAAGCCAACTTGCAGACCAAGCACTTTCTGTGCTAAGACCACGCACATGAGAGCTTGCAATGCATGAAAAGGATACTTCACACCGAAACTCAAACTTTGGTTACAGTACAGTGTTACAGAGAGAAATCTATCACTATGATGAAAATCTTAATTGAAATTATGATGTTTGTGTGACTTCCATGGATAACATCAGGTTTTTCATCCATTAAGCAAAAAAAGGTATTTGAATGAGCGCAACAATTACCATCCTTTTGGAAACAAGGTGCTTTAAGGGCAACTAGGCACTAAAACTTAATGTCAAAAGCGAAAGGAAACAAACCAAGTACCAACTGTAAATAGCCATTATATTCTCACTAGCACTGAGAAACACGTTGCATTGATTGGAGAAGTGATTCTGACCATAATTATTCTGTATGTTTACTCAAAAGAGTAAATAAAGTAGCTTATTCATTCTTATGAATTTATTGAGGAGTAAGCATTTGCTTGTTTTAGCAATGGAGAGGCTGAGTTAAACAGATGCTCATAAATCATTCTTGTGATAAATCCTGATCAGGAGCCACAATCTGAACAACCCTGGGATATGCAATTTCATGAGTAGATATTGAACTGAATGTGTCAATATTCATTAAAAATAAGATACATTTCCAGAATCATGACGTTTTGTTTTAAGAACACCCTTTCTACAAACACCAGTTGCTTTCGGGTATCAAATCAGTTGGATGCCGGCAGTCACTAGCTGAGCAACCAATGATAGTAAAGAATTCACGTGTTTTGGGTCAAGACCTTTCATCAGGACTAGCTCAGAGACCCTTCTTCCCACTCCCCTTCTCCTATCTATGCTGGCCATATCTCCAATCCAGTCCTAGCCCTGATGCACGGTTTCAACCAGAAACATTAAGAGTTTTGTTCCTCCCATGGATGGTTGCTGCTCGAGCCACCGAATTCCTCTAGCACATTGTTTGTTGCTCCAGATTCCAGCATCTACAGGCTCTTGTGTGTCCCTATTTCCGCTTTTAAGGTAAGGTATTTGAGTATTTAACCTAAGCCTGAATGAAATAAGAGTGAAATCTTTTCAAGTGATGACGTTCATGTGCACAGCAGCTTGTTTTTCTAACTGTTAAGAACTTGAATCGCTGGCATCTGCAGGTAAGGGTGGTGAAGGTAATGAATATCTAGACTGGTAGCCTGGGCACCAATCAAGCGACTCCTTTCTCTTGATCTCCTGAATTTTACACCTGAAGTAACAAAGCGGTGTGTCTGCATGTAATAGTGTGTCTTTTAAGCATAGGTTGGTATGTGGTAGGAAAATTCCTTTGGTTATCTACCCATGAAATTTGTAGCATTATAATTTCCAACCCCCCACCTTCAGCACTCTGGGGATCACAACTGAGCAGAAGCTCACTTAGATCTGCCACATAAAAGCTGTGGTTATCAGAGAAGTTCAGATATTTGGCATCCTGTAGTGACTGATTCTTTTTGGCTTGTAGGTAGACTTCCTAATGTCTGATGGTATGCTGTTCCTGAATACAACTCTAAACACTCAACAAACTTCACCATTCAGGACAAAGCAGTTGGTTTGATTAGTGCCTTTCCAGAATGCTTAAGCATTTATTCTCTTCACCGCTTTCACAACATAGTTGCAGTCTATACTATCTACCAAATATCCTGCATTTACTTACCTAGTTTACTCTGACAAAAAAACACAGGATAAGATGTTACTGTCCCTTGTGCCAATGGGTCATGATCACCTGCTCGAGACTGCCTTGATGTTGGGAGTGGCACAAGGTTGACATGCAGGGGTTTTCAAGTGGGCATTCTCCTTCCTCGATGTTTCATCTGAAAGGCTCAACAATGACTTCTGCTGTCCCAGAGTGCTGTCCTCCCACTCTCTTGATACTATCTTGGAACCCAGTAGAGGTCTTTTCGCTTGACCCAAAGCCATTGACTGCTTCTTTCCACTGCCTCTGATGTGGCTCTGATGGTTTGCGGTAGAGTCTGACCTTGAATCCACAGCTCATTCAGCAATTTGATGTCGGATGTGAGTACAAATCCTCTAGAACCCACTTTCACAGGAAAAACTTTGGTACTCCAGCCTCATTGCTGAGCTTCATTTGTTAAACCTGCACAGTGTAGCCGCTTGTGCTCATGCTTCAGCCACTTAGTCCTCTACAGGACTACAAGTTCCACGATGTAGACCATCTGTAATGAATTGGACTGGAGAACCAAGTCTGGCCTGAGGTCAGTGGTAGCAATTTCTGATGGAAAAGTGAGTTGTTTATTGTCATCCACCAGCATTTTCCAGTCTCAGGCCATGTTCATCTGTCCTGTTTCTGGCTTAGGAGGGGGATGGCAACTTCCCAACTTCACGGCCTCTTGTCCCAGGAATGACAAGTATAACAGGTGCAGGGGAACCCCACCACTTGCAGTTTCCCCAGCAAGTGGCGCTGTATCATCCCAGAATCCCCAAGGCAATAATTTTGCAGAAGTACCTTCACCAGAGGGTTGTAGCAGTTCAAGAAAGCAGCTCAGCACCACCTAATAAAGGGCACGTAGTGATGGTCAATAAATGCTATCCTTACAGCAATGCCCAGACCCCATAAAAACGTGGTGTACGGATTTCCTGCTACTCTTTTGGCCTTGTTCCTTAATGAGTTTTTCCAGTCTTCAAATGTCTGTCTTGAGTTTTGTCCTCCAAATAATGTGACCTCAAATAGTAATGGTGTTTCCTGTGTCTGAACAACACTTTCTATGTCTGTGCTGCTGACATCATGCTGAACAAGGCCTGTGATCCTACTTGTCCAGTGCTTTCAAACCTCACTAACTTACCTTGCCTCCCCTGGCTACTTACCCTCTCTTAAATTATTTTGGTAGTTAAATAAATGTTTTTCACCTCGTTATTTTAAAAGTATCTTCCTAGTAGTGCTTTAAGTACTCAAGTGCCTGATAGTAAAGAGAAGTATTTTGCTTCCACTTCAATTGATTACTAGTGGTCTTCATTTTAACTTATGCCAAAAGAATTCAAAGGAACCCAGAGTAGAAAGGTAAGCCAGTGACACTACCAGGAGCATGACTCGATGCCAGCTGCTGTCCCACAGCTTCAGCACCCAGGGTCCCTGATCTCCAGTGTTGCCTATGTGGAGATGACACATTGTTCCCATGAGTCCCTGGGTTTCCACCCAGTGTCCTGGTTTTCTGTGACCACCCACAGACTTGCTGGCTATTGTATTACCATGCAGTGCAGGTGAAGGTGGCAAAATAAGCTACGGGGAGTTTTCTGGGCATGTAAGGGAATAAAGGACATAAGGAGAGAGGAAATGGGACCCTGTTGCAAGGTAGCATGGGCCCGATGTATCAATAAGTTTTCCTGTGCTGTAGCAAGTAAGCAATCAAAATGCAACTCCATGTACAAAGTCAAGCTGTAACTAATAGAATGCAAAGGCCTGGTTCATTCTATGCACATTAGAGGACCACAGAAAATCATTTATATTATCCAACAGGTTAATGCTGAAAGGTCTACATATGAATATCTTATAGATAGTTGCCAAAGAACAATGTTTTTACTCTAGGCAACACACACAAAATGCTGCCGAAGAGTCTTAGCCTGAAATGTTGACTGCACTTTTACCCATAGATGCTACCTGGCCTGCTGAGTTCCTCCATCACTTTGTGTGTATTGCTTGGATTTCTGGCATCTGTAGATTTTCCCTCGTTTATGCTTTTACACTATGTATTTTGCTCTTTGTTGTAAGATCCCAGTCTTGTGCTTTATCTGCTTTCGTATGAAGTATATTTTTGACGTTCATTTTGAAATTTGTCATTTCCAAATTAATAAGAAATCAATGTCTCCTCTTGACCAGTGTCACAATAGACTTATCAGAATCGATCCTTTCAAGGTTATATTTAATTGGGTTGATTTTGTTTGGTATTGCGTTTGCACCATCCATTTTGTGGTGGTGTCTGCTTCTTCACTGTTTAAAGACAGATGTGATTGAGGATTGTGGAATCTGGAATAACAAGCAGAAGGTCCATCACTTCTCAGCTTCTATCCCAGCCACTCACCTCCTAGTACTGATTATATACAGGCAATCATTCCTCTTTCCTCTCAGTCCTGATACAGTCTTGACCTCAAACATCAACATGCAACTTTTGCTTCTACAGATGCTGCCTGACCTGCAGAGTTTGTCCAGTGTTAGCTATAGACGGTCTTTATGGTACTAGCAAGCACTTCATAAAGTGGTGTGTACAAATGAGGCATTTTGAATTCTTCCTCATGTAATCTTTTGATCTTGTCAATATCTGAAAAAGGAAATCTAAAGAATGCATACAAGATAAATATACACAACAAGCTCATCATGATTAAACAAAAATATATTCCCTATTTTGAGCAGAGAAACTGTCAGTTCTGATAAAGTATTTACAGGTCAAACTATTTTCAGATTCTGAAATATTTCTTATATATTTTCAACATTTTTGATTTTCTTTGGCTGCATTTTAAATAGCCAGTAATTTATATTAAACATTGCCCAATCAATATCTTTTGTATGACTAGAGGGATCAGAGTGCCACTTAGAAATGCTCTAACCAATAACATGATTCCTATGATTGTTCTTTTTTTCTATATTGATTCAAAATCTAATTTATACCAGACATGATTGACTTTCCTAGATCAACACAGATAGTCAGAACATGGATAGAAGTTTAAAATAAAAGAAATAGAATACTCCAAATAAAATAAATCTTCAGCTTGGGGATTTCAATTAATATAAATTTTGAATTGACATTGTTCAATGTCTAGTAATTTAAAAATTCATTAGAAAAGTTATAAGTGCATAGGACACCACTTTATTTGAATTACACCCAATCAGTGAACAGGAGCATAAGAAGAAGAGGCAACTTCACACATGTCTGAGATTGAAGATTAAAAAGCAGTACTTTTCAGCAGTTTTTGATGTTTGAATATCACCCAATCAGTAAATGGGAGTGCAAGAAGAAGAGGGAACTTCACAGGTGTCTGAAATTGAAGATTAAAAAAGCAGCGCTTCGTGGTTATCTTCAGGGTTTGAACTGTGTCTAATCAGTGAATGGGATTCATTAGCAAGTGTGAACCAAAATGAGACAGGGTCAAGTGGAGTGGCCATTGTGAGAGTGGGCCAGTGTTAGAGCGGGGAGGCTTTGACTTCAGCTCATTATGCTTAGGCAAGTACACGCTTGGGCAAGGTAAGTATCTGGTAAGTTTCTTCTTGTTTTTTTTTCTTCTTCGTTTCTCTTCTGTTAGGGCAGACTTAGTGCAGTGAAAATGGCTCCGGGACTGTGTTGTGGTCTTTGGGTGCAATGTGGGAATACTGGAGAGGAGCAGTCTCCCGGATAACTACATCTGCATCAGGTGCACCGAGCTGCAGCTCCTCAGAGAATGTGTTAAGCATCTGCAGGTGCAGCTCAGTGACCTTTGGTTCATATGGGAGACTGAGGAAGTTATAGTTAGGAGCTACAGATGGGTAATCACCCCTAGGTTGCAGAAGGCAGGTAACTGGGTGACTGTCAGAAGAAAGGGAATTAGTCAGCTAGTATAGAGTACCCCTGTGACTGTTCCCCTCAATGATAAGTATACCAGTTTGGATACTGTTGAAGTGGACGACCTTCAGGGAATAGCTGCAGTGACCAGATCTCTGACACTGAATCTGGCGCTGTGGCTCGGGAGAGAATAGAGGTGAACAGGACTGGAGAAATCATAAAGAAGGAAAAGATGGAATTTAAGAGCAAGCTAGTCAATAATATTAAAGAGGATACCAAAAGTTCCTTCTGATATATAAAGTGTAAAAGAGAGGCAAGAGTAGAGATCGAACCTCTGGAAAATGATGCTGGAGAGATAGCGATGGAGGACAAGGAAACAATGGATGAACTGAATAAGTATTTTGCAATAGTCTTCAATGTGGAAACAGTAAGCAGCATTTGCTGGAAGATCAACAGTGTCCAGGGCAGAAGTGAGTGAAGTTGCCATTACTAGGGAGAAGGTGCTTGGGGAAACTGAGACGTCTGAAGGTAGATAATCACCTGGACCACCAAATAGTCTACACCCCAGGGTTCTGAAAGAGGTGGCTGAAGAGATTGTGGAGCCATTAGTAATGATCTTTCGAGAATCATTAGATTCTGGCATGATTCTGGAAAATTGCAAATGCTACTTCTCTTTTCAAGAAGGGAGAAAGGAAATTATAGGCGATTTAGTCTGACCTCAGTGTTTGGGAGGATATTGAAGTCAATGTTAAGGATGTGGTTTTGGTTTTAGTGTACTTGGAAACACATGATGAAATAGGCCAAAGTCAGCATGGTTTTTATCCAACAAATCTGTTGGAATTCCTTGAAGAAATAACAAGCAGGATAGACAAAGGAGAACTGGTAGATGTTGTGTCCTTGAATTCTCAGAAGGAATTTGACAAGGTGGCACAAGGAGGGTGCTTAACAAGTTAAAAGTCCATGGTATTAAAGGAAAGATTCTAGCATGGATAGATCATTGCCTGATTAGCAGAGGGCAAAGTGTGGGAATAAAGGGAGCCTTTTCTGGTTGGCTGCTTGTGACGAGTGGTATTTCACAGGGGTCTGTGTCAAGACCACTTCTTTTTACGTTATATATGAATGATTTGAATGTGGACTGAATGGCTTTGTGGCCCACTTTGCTGACAATACGAAGATAGGTGGAGATGCATATAGTTTTGAAGAAGCAGAGAAGCTGTAGAAGGACTGAGGCAGATTAGGAGAATGGCCAAAGAAGTGGCAGATGGAATACAGTGTCAGAAAGTGTATAGTCATGCACTTTGGTAGAAGAAAATTCAAATATCCAAGGTGCAAAGGGACTTGGAAGTCCTCGTGCAGGATTCCCTAAAGGTCAACTTGCAGGCTGAGTCAGGCAAATGCGACGTTAGCATCCATTTCAAGAGGGCTAGAATATGAAAGCAAGGATGTAATGTCAAAGCTTTATAAGACATTGGTAAGGCCTTTCTTGGAGTATTGTGAGCAGTTTTGGGCCCCTTATCTAAGAAAGGATATGATGACATTAGAGAGGGTTCAAAGGAGGCTCACGAAAATGATTCTGAGATTGAAAGACTTATTATATGAAGAGTGTTTGATGGCTCTGTGCATGTACTCAGAGGAATTCAGAAGAATGAGGGGGAACCTCATTGAATCCTATCGACTGTCGAAAGGCCTCATAGAGTAGATGTGGAGATGATGTTTCCTATGGTGGGGGAGTATAAAACCAGAGGACACAGCCTTACAGTAGAGGGGCATCCTTTTAGAATGGGAATGAGAAAGATCTCTAGCCAGAGAGTGGTGAATTTGTGGAATTCATTACCATATCCAGCTGTGGAAGCCAAGTCATTAGGTATATTTAAGGCAGAGGTTAATAGATTCTTGATTAGTCAGGGCATGAAGGGTTATGGGGAGAAAGCAGGAGGTTGAGGCTGAGAGGAATATTGGATCAGTCATGGTGAAATGGCCAAGCAGGCTCAATGAGCTAAAGGCCTAATTCTACTCCTATATCTTATGGTCATATGGTTTTCATTGGTCTGCTCTGTGTTAAGTAGAAATGGATTGAATTTGTCTTTGTTTCTTGTCTGGTCCTGCATGTTTGCACTGCATCCAACTATAAAGCAAGGGTCATGCTTTGGAGAAAGTTGAGCTTGAATTTGTATAGTAGATGAGCCATGCATGTGAGTCAGGGGGAGGGGAAATCCATGAATCCTGAACAACATGTTTGAGGGCCTCCATCTGTCAGAGTTGACCGTGGATATTGCATCCTGGCTGTCTAGATACACAGGCCAGGGCAGTACAATATGGAGAGCAAGCTGTTGACCATGTACCAAGCTCCCCCTTTCCAAGCAGCTGATGAACTCAAAGGAATGGCAGAGACCGATACAGTTGGTACCTGCAGCATCGCAGGAGTTGCCAGTCAGCATTGAACTCAACATAGGGACTGCCTTAGGGACTCCAGCTCCAGATTTTTCCCTCGGGGGTTTACTCCCAAAGCCTTCCCCATAAGTGGGTATAGCTGCAAGGCAGCTGAAGTCTGAGATCAGAGTTTTCCTTCTCCTAGATGAGCTGCCGCCCATGGCTGATGAGCCCCATCTGCCCCAACAGCATATTTACAATAGTAAAAAATACATGGCAGCCAGAGAAACTGCTGACTATGATTTCTCATCCTGGGATGCGGGTTCTTGGTTTGAAGGATTTCCGTTGATTTTTTAAGAATTGTTGCATATCCTCTTTCACTCTAAACTTGTTGACAGCCTCTGTGTTAGGGGATTTTCTGTGTCTTCTGTTAAGACAGATGCAATATACGTTTCATTTTTCAGCCATTTCCTTATTCCCCAATATTAGTTCTCCTGTCTCAGTCTATAAGAGACTCATATTAACTTTCCTAATCCTTTACTGTATATACATTTAGGAAGGCTTTGCATTCTTTTGTCATGTCCCTTGATAGATTACTCCTGTTTTCCCCCTTTTCTATTTCTCTCGTGCCCCTCTTCTGTTGAAAGCTGTAATGTTCCAATCATTGTGGTCCTGGCTTTTACTTTTGGCTGTAGTGTATTAGCCTTTTTGTTTGATCAAATACTATTTTTGACATATAGGTAACTATGGCTGGATAACATTTTCTGTTTGTTTATTTTAAAGGCATGTGTAGGAACAGGCAAATGTCACGACTTCTCATTTCTACCCTACCATTTAGTATATTCATAGCTGATTTGATTCCAAATTCAGCTTTGCATTCCCATCTAACTGTAGTAAACCTTTCACTCTCTTGCTTATTAAGTATCAATCTTTGTATGCCTTAAAGATCCCATCCAGACTATATTCAAAGTCCAAGTTCCAAACTCATCACCCTTTGAGAAAGGCAATTCCAAAGGCTCATGAGAATTTGAGAAGTGAAATTTGCCTTCTTTCTGCCTTCAGTAAGTGGCCTGTTGTTTTTTAAGTACTGACTGCCGAGATTAAGATTATCCTATAACAACAAATGCATTCTGCATATACAGGGATACCCTGCCAAAACCTCACAAGATCTTGGATTAATTATATACAGGGTATTCATTCTTTAATTGTCAATCATTACATGTTTTCTGTCATATCTTATAACTTAATTTCCCGCGATAGCACAAAGAACTCATGCCCCATCTTCTTGGCTTGTTTTGCTTAAACTGATGAATCTACTAATTTACTAATGTACCAATAGAAAGTGAACTAAATCAATTTTAATCTTGATATGGTATTCTACAACATCATAATTAGTGTTCCCTAAAGGCCCCTTAGCTAGCAAATTAACTCCTTCTCAATGCATGATAATAGGATCTAACAGAACCCAATTCCATCTGCTTTCTGAACATATAGAAAGTTATCTCTATTTATTCTTTTGAATTTATCCTCCAAACGATTGCAATTACTTTATTTTGTCTAGTAACACTTAGGTTCTATGTCATAGAATATAGAACAGTATTGCAAAGGAACAGGCCCTTTGGGTCATGAAGTTGTGCAGAACTATTTAAACTAGCAACTAAACGCCTACCTAGACTCGTTCCTTCTGCCTGAGCAGTGCCCATATCCCTCCATTCTCTGCATATTCATGAGCCTATCTAAGAGCCTCTTAAATGTCCCTGTTGCATTTGCCTCCATTACCATCCTCGCAGCACTCTCCAGTCAACCACTACTCTGCTAAAAATAAAACTTGTCGCATCCATCCCCTTTGAGCTTACCGTTCCCATCTTAATTGCACCTTAGACATTTTGACTTTGAGAAAACAACATCAGCTGTCTACTCTATTTATAACTTTCATAATGTAATAAACTTTCATCGAGTGTCCCCTCAGCTTCTGCCACTCCAGAAAAAGACACCCAAGTTGTCCAATCTCTTTTTTTCTCGCACTTACCCTCTAAGTAAAGTAGCATTCTGGTAAACCTCTTCTGCAGATAGAGTTCTGATAGAGTTCTTTGAGGAGGTGACCAGGCATATAGTTGAGGGTAGTGCAGTGGATGTGATCTATATGGATTTTAGTAAAGCATTTGACAAGGTTCCACACGGTAGGCTTATTCAGAAAGTTAGAAGGCATGGGATCCAGGGAAGTTTGGCCAGGTGGATTCAGAATTGGCTTGCCTGCAGAAGGCAGAGGGTGGTGGTGGAGGGAGTACATTCAGATTGGAGGATTGTGACTAGTGGTGTCCCACAAGGATCTGTTCTGGGACCTCTACTTTTCATGATTTTTATTAACAACCTGGATGTGGGGGTAGAAGGGTGGGTTGGCAAGTTTGCAGACGACTCAAAGGTTGGTGGTGTTGTAGATAGTGTAGAGGATTGTCAAAGATTGCAGAGAGACATTGATAGGATGCAGAAGTGGGCTGAGAAGTGGCAGATGGAGTTCAACGCAGAGAAGTGTGAGTTGGTACACTTTGGAAGGACAAACTCCAAGGCAGAGTACAAAGTAAATAGTAGGATACTTGGTAGTGTGGAGGAGCAGAGGGATTTTGGGGTACATGTCCACAGATCCCTGAAAGTTGCCTCACAGGCGGATAGGGAAGTTAAGAAAGCTTATGGGGTGTTAGCTTTCATAAGTCGAGGGATAGAGTTTAAGAGTCGCGATGTAATGATGCAGCTCTATAAAACTCTGGTTAGGCCACACTTGGAGTACTGTGTCCAGTTCTTGTCACCTCACTATAGGAAGGATGTGGAAGCATTGGAAAGGGTTCAGAGGAGATTTACCAGGATGCTGCCTGGTTTAGAAAGTATGCATTATGATCAGAGATTAAGGGAGCTAGGGCTTTACTCTTTGGAGAGAAGGAGGATGAGAGGAGACATGATAGAAGTGTACAAGATAATAAGAGGAATAGATATAGTGGATAGCCAGCGCTTCTTCCCCAGGGCACCACTGCTCAATACAAGAGGACATGGCTTTAAGGTAAGGAGTGGGAAGTTCAAGGGGGATATTAGAAGAAGGTTTTTTACTCAGAGAGTAGTTGGTGCGTGGAATGCACTGCCTGAGTCAGTGGTGGAGGCAGATACACTAGTGAAGTTTAAGAGACTACTAGACAGGTATATGGAAGAATTTAAGGTGGGGGTTATATGGGAGGCAGGGTTTGAGGGTCGGCACAACATTGTGGGCCGAAGGGCCTGTACTGTGCTGTACTATTCTATGTTCTATGTTCTATGCAGCCCTTCCAAAGCCTCCATATTTCCTATCATGGGGTGACCAAAGATGAATGCGATATTCCAGATGCAGCCTCAAGCTGCAAAGAGATGAATCTTCCCCAGGATTGTTTCAGTGCTTGCGATATGCACCTCCAATTTCCTGATTTGCAGAACATCTATATTAAAAGTAGTATTTGGAGATCTACAGACACTTCCAGTAAGGTTTTACATCCCTTCCTATGTATTATATGTCTTAGTTCCACCCAAGATTATTGATTTTCTGAACTAAGATCCTTTCAGTCTACTGTGTTCATCAAGTCCTATATTTTGAAGGCTGCCCTCCCCCACTCCATTTACATTTTGCCTATCCATTCTACACGTTTAACATCTTTGGAATAATTAATTCTCAAGCCTGGTTACTTTACAACCACACCCAAACTATGTGCCATTGTTTTACCTGTATTCCATGTCTTCAGATAAAGATATTTCATTTTGAGTCTTTTTACCGTTTGTTCCTGCTCTGACTCAAGTTGGAGATAAGTGTGTACACTCTGTCCCATCCTGGCCAGCTTTGTCAATCAGTACCCACTTTGTGATGCTGCACTGTCATCATGTTGTTTGTCATCAACCTCCTGAGGACTGCCAACCAGAACCATTCCACAATTACATAAATTAAAACCACGTCTACAGTTCACTTATGCAATTCCTTAAAATGCTGGTCCCCATATAGTCCAATTGAAGTCCAGCCCGACAGGGTATCTCCTTCTTTCCACAGTACTGATGCTCATGCTCCATGAATTGAACACCTTTCTTTCACACCAATCCTTGAGCCATGCCTTTAACTTTTGTATCTTATGGAACATATATAATTTGCATTTGGGTAAAGCGGTAATCGAAAGATTAATACATTTGTAGCTCCTTGCTTTAAGTAGGATCATAGTTAGACATACTCCTTAAGCAGATCTCCTTAGTTTCTTTGTCATTGGTTCCCACTCTCTTCCTTTTTCTGCCACTCCAAGTTCCTCTCTAACATTGAAGAGAAACTGCAAACCCTGGAAACAGAGTGTTTAGAGACCTTTGATAGTGAATTCAGAGTAAAGTACAGCAGCGGTCCCCAACCACCGGGCCGCGGACCGGTACCAGGCCGCAAAGCATGCGCTACCGGGCTGCAAGGAAACGATATGATTTGGCGATATGAGTCAGCTGCATCTTTCCTCATTCCCTGTCATGCCCACTGTTGAGCTTGAACGCACGCGAGGTCATTACCTGCGTGTCATCCATGTCAGCGCGGGAAGGAGATCAATTCCTCGAGCTTGCAAATGACGGCGGGCTGAAAAGTATGTTTGACATAACATCTCTGCCGGCATTCTGGATCAAAGTCAAGGCTAAATATCCTGAGATAGCCACGAAAGCACTGAAAACGTTGCTTCCATTTCCAATATATCTCTGCAATGAATGCAACAAAAACTAAATTGTGGAATAGACTGGACATAAGGAACCCCCTTCGAGTATCGCTGTCTCCCATCACCCCTCGATAGGACCATCTTGTTGCAGGGAAACAAGCCCAGGGCTCCCACTGATTCAGCGATATTGGTGTGTTGCAATGATTTTATATGTTCATACGGGGAAAATATGTGCTGTGTGTTTAATATCCAAATGTTACTTAAAATGTTATGATGCTATTGACTTACTTATATAACCATATAACAATTACAGCATGGAAACAGGCCATCTCTGCCCTTCTAGTCTGTGCCGAACGCTACTCTCACCTAGTCCCACCGACCTGCACTCAGCCCATAACCCTCCATTCCTTTCCTGTCTATATACCTATCCAATTTTTCTTTAAATGATAATATCGAACCTGCCTCTACCACTTCTACTGGAAGTTCGTTTAACACTTACTTCAAGCTCCCCTGATAATTGACTTATCACTATATTCATGCAAGGAAAATATGCGCTGTGTGTTCAATATTAAATTCGTTAGATAAACCCTTTTAGAAACAAAATTGAGTGTATTAGCCACTTATCACCTATATTCCAGTTGTGATTAACACCCTCCCCTCCGAACAGAATCGCCAAAAACGATTTGTAGAAAGAATCGGCACGTACATGCATGTGCGAATCACACATGCGCACTTGTGCCCGCGCAAGGTATCATGGTCATTGTAGTCTCAGGTGGTTAACAACGTATTTGACTGCTACTCTTGTCCATTGGCAATCCTACCCGCCCCACCCCCCCCCGCCCCCAGTCGGCCGGTCCACAAGAATATTGTCAATATGAAACTGGTCCGCAGTGTAAAGAAGGTTGGGGACCCCTGAAGTACAATATTTATTATCCTACCTATATTGTCTTCTTTCATTACTGCATTCCTTTTCACTCCCCCAACTTGTATGGACCCTTGTCCCATGGTGCAGTAGTTAATTTGCTCACCTGCTGGCAGTCATTGTTACCGAGACTGCCAGAGCATACATGGCTGTTGGATAGTTGCAAAGAATGAGGCTCTGCCAGAATGAACTGTCTCATTTGCAACTAAATTTCATGTTCCTCTTCATTTTTGAATTCTGCACTACTTAACAAAATCATTGCAGATGATTTCTTCAGATGTGGTCATTATGGATTTGTGATCTCCGTTGACTGCTGCATTCCATCACCTTCCCTGCCCTGTCTACCTCAATGAAGTTAGAGTATTAATTCCTTGATTCTTTAAATAGAAAGCTACACTAATGCCCTTATCTCACAGATGTTCCTATCTAGCAGGATAGAAACTTAGTTGATCTTTCACTTGGGCAGAAGATACTGTAGACAGACATTGTGAGAAGTTAAAATGATTCATTGTACTGTGGATATCTCTTTACCTTACTACCTTCATCCAGCCTCTGTCACGATTGAGAATTTTTTGTATGCAGTACTCACACCTTATTCTCTCTTTGTGATATCTTCAGATCAATAATTATCAAAATTATTCTTCTGAATCTATCCATGTGTCAATTGCTGTGCACTGATTAGAGTTTAATTACAGACTGGTAGACAACCAGTTTCTTCAGACTGTCTGAAAAGTAGTCCTGGCAAGGGAGCATAATTATTTCAAGTATATTTTTATGGAAATTTGGTTAGCACTTCAGAAAGATTGAAAATTGAACTGAGTACAGTGTTAGCATTTGAACCATTCAATATAGCGTAGTTTAAATTTTAATACTATAATTTGATTTAAAATACTGGAAATTAAGATGCTACATCTTTTAACAAAATAATTCATTCACTCAGTAAATATTATTTCTTTTTATTTCAGAGAACCAATTACAAAGAAGAAATCTGGTAAGAAGCATTTAAGTGAATTGATTATGTTATCAAAATGATTTATTTGTTTATGAGGGATGTTAGAATATTTATTTTATTGTTTACTCTGAAAATAGTAGTTTACTGAATTATTGTGAATTGGTAAAATCGGTCTTAACCAGTTTTTCTAGTTTTACCTGCCCTTGAAGATCTTTCTTTGGAATATATTGACAGTATCCTTTGTGTAGCATCAGTATGGGATGCTGAGAAATTCTGACGACCAGTCTAAAGAACCGCTCATGGGAATCGTATCTGCTACAAGTGGTAACAAAGTTCCTTATCATCATGTAAGAATTTCCAATTGAAAAAAATCTTGTTAGTAGCTGTAGCATTTATCCATGAGAGTCACACAGGAATCTAGGGAATCAAAATGAGTAGAACATTCTTTTGAAAAAATGACAGGGACTGTAGACCATAATGGAGCAAAGCAGTAAATTACCTATTAGCCAAAGAGCCATAAGCCTGAATCACTTTTAAAAGTAAATCAAAGCTTCTGCTATTAATCAGGATGCACTCTTTCAAAAGGTTATGTGATCTTGCTCCAGACATTCTAAGCAGACTGTACCTGGATTTCCCGAATAAAAGTAAAGGTTAAGTGACATTGTTTACATTGAAAACTGAGCACAAGACAACAGAAAGTATCAAGCATGGAATAAATGTTTTGAAGAGATTAGAAAAGATCTTTTCTGATATGTTGTACAAAACAAAATACATCAGCTGTTTACAAGCAAATTGTATTTGCAATGGACATTTGAGAAACATCTTGATCATCTGTGGATGAGTCATTTCTGCAAATTGATGACATACGCTATTACACACTTACAAAATTTCTGGAAAGACCTAAAAAATTACCACACTATTTCTATTAATCTTAATCCATTCCATATACCGCAAGGAGGATTCTGTGCAAATGATCTAATTAGTCAAAAGCTAGTGTGATTCATGTAAAACAACTAGAAAATGTATGTACTTTGTGTTCCCCTTATGTTTGGGTTTCAGTGATTCATTGTTAAACAGCAACTGGAATACCATTTGCAGGATGGGTTACTGCACCACATGAAGGATGTGATGGCACAAAAGAGAATGCAGAGATGATATAAGAGGAGATTACTAAGGCTGGAGAATAGAATACATGCCAATTATTAGGCTGGAGCTGCATTCTTGGCATCAAAGGAGGTTAAAAGGTTTAATGATATATAAAGATAGGGAGTATAAACGACGTGAATAGGAAAGGTCTGCCTTCCTTAGCAGAGAAATGAATAACTAGGAGAGATGAATTTGTGGTAATTAGCAGACAGATTAATGGGGAACTAGGATTTTTTTTCACTGAAAGAATTGATGGTCTAGACTTGCAGCTTGATGGAGGAAGAAAGCCTTAAAAATGTCAGGATGCTCACTTAGAGTGCCAATGTCTATGCAATTATTGTCCAAGAACTGGGAGTAGTCTGAATATCGCGTTATTTCCACCGTAAATTTAGTAAGCAAAATGGCCTCCTCCAGTCATACAAACTTTCTGATTCAATGATTCCGTTTTTAGTTTCTTCATGTAGTATCCACACGTATTTAATGGTGCTGCTGCCAGGTTAATGGTGTAAAATCGGACTGCTGTGAATGGAGAGTGACACTTCTTTCTTGTGCTTTGGACACTGCTCTAGATTTGCACTCAAATTAAGCACCACAATTATACGTTCAGGCTTTTATTGGACATGGCATCAAAGGTTACGGGGAGAAGCCTGGGAACTGGGATTGAGGGGAGAAAAGAAGGATCAGCCATGATTGAATGGCGGGGCGGACTCGATGGGCCAGATGGCCTAATTTTGCTCCCATGTCCTATGGTCTTACGGATTTAAGTTACCATTGCAATTTAAATGCACTCTTTAAGCTCTCTTCTCAAAATGGTTGTGGACTCCCAAGATTCTTGGAAAAGTGCTAATTTTTTTTCAAAGAACAAATCATACCAAAGTTCTGGCAATACCTTCAGTGCCAATATCAACAATGTCAGACAACAGAATCTTTGAAACTAAGAACTAAGATGCAAGGGAGAAAGACGCTCGAATAGGAATGACTATTAACTCATCTGATATTTAATACTTCTACATTATCATTGATGCTGAATGGTGTACTATTTCACAATGTATACATAATAGATGATGGGAGGCTCAAGATGTACCAATCAAACGTGAAAGTAGTTCATGGGAAAATCTTGTTATTTTTTCAACTGACCATTGGAATAATCAAATAAAATCTGGCAGTTGTAGAACCTGATTGAATATTATTTTATTGGGATGGAACTTGGGTGAAATTCCAAAGATTTTTTGAATATATGTTATGGTAAAGAAGGCAACATGGTGAGTGTTGGAGGCTAGAATATGGAACTAGAGGGTTAACACAGGCATGATGAGTCCACTCTATGATCAGATCACAAGGGTGTGAAGATAAATGTTATGTTGAGTGATAAACTTCTTTGTGAAAAAATAACTTATGCTACTATATATATATGAAAAATAGTTCGGTATGGAACATTGGGTGGATTCTGATCTACTTTGGAAAAATACATATTATTTATGTTTTGGATGTTGAACTGATTAACTACATAGTTCATGGTGACAGAACAGATAAAGCGCAGGAAAACACTGAGATTTTGAGACAAGCAATAGCAAATAATGCCAAAGCTTTGCTGTCATAAGTCATTGAAACATTGTTAAATATTGATCTCAAAGCACAGACAAGTAAAATTGTAATTGATGGAAGTGCAAATCATTACTCAAGTTATATATTCCCATATTTGGTTCTCAAGACTGGTCATTTGAAACTCTCTCTTGATGTGTTTGGAGTACAATTATGTTGTCACCAGGCATTAATAGTTCCAATGAACAGTGTTGTTTTTTACTATTGTCAGATCATAAATATTAACATGGTCTAAGCAGCTGATGTGCTTCTGTCAAAGGGGCCTTCTTATAATTCATTCATGCAGTACAGACTTCCAAAATTCATTACAATACAAAGCAAGCAATGAGTTTTGTATGTTTCTACTGAATGATTGAATTATACTCATATATAGGGTATATTATCCAGCATTGCATGTAGTTCACTTTCTCAACATCTCAATTCAAAACCTTCTTAAAATAATTTCATTTTCCTCACATGTACTTTCATTCATTTTCCTTCATTAGGGCTTGCAATAATCCAGAGAACGGCATCGTTTCTAAAAAGAGGTATTAGAGAAACTCGCTTGGCCATAACTTAACTGATCCTTAACATTGCTGGATGGTCCTAAACCATTATGATTTTGGACCATGCAGCTGGCTGATTAGCAGTGGTTGGGGCCAGCCTAATGCTAAATGCGGTGTGATTCATGCATGCTCAGTACCTGTGTAATATTGATTAAAATGGGATTAATTTGGGACTGATTTTTGTTCTTTTCACTTAATTCAACTTTTTCCTTGATGATATCACTCAAGAAAGTTTCACATGAAATATGTTTTTGTCCCCCTATATATAGGTGCACTGTCATTCAAGTAATTGTTCAAATAATCACCTGCTAACCCTTTCATTGGCACAAAGCAATTTGGATATTAAATTTCTTAAATATTTCCCTGAATATGATTTTTGTGGCATATATCAAATTTGGAAATGCTTGCTAGTCTTAATGAACAATTGATCAAAAAAAATCTAAATATTATATTATTAAAATGTGACTTTATAGTACCTCATCTTAACTGAAGGAAGCAAGTGGCCTCTAAGAGGGTTATTCAACAGCAATTTATTTAAAGCTACACTTAATCCAAGCAGGTTCTGAGAATTGTCTGTCTCACTATGTAACCTCTCAGTAATCAACATTATTTTACAGCAATTCTTATTACTTTTCTTGAAAATGTAAACTAATGACTTATTCCACCACTATGTCCATTGTCATTTCCTTGGTGTTGTTGATTGCCATCATTTGTGTGCTCTTTTTTTTAAATGCATACATTTTTAAAGTGACTTGAAAGTAGATGGAAATACAGAGTAATGACAATTATTTATATGTGTGGTGTAAAACAGAAAATATTGGAAGCAGTCGGCAAATCAAGCAGTATTTCTGGAAAGAGAAAGAAAAAGAATGCCCTTCTATTGACCTGAAACGTTAACTTCTCCTTCCACGGGCTCTCCCCGAATTGTTGAGTGTTTCAGTATTTTCTGTTGTTACGTCAGATTTCCAGCATCTGCAGTTGTTTGATTTTCAGGTGTTTTTAAATGTGTGGCGTTTGATGGAAGCTCTGGAAAATCTTTACAAAATCAGCACTGCAGCAGTAAAGGGATTAGTGGTGTTCATCGGTTTTTTTACAATAAAATTTTATTAAAATTCTGTCTAATTTATTTTTCATTTATGAAGTGTTTTAAGATGAGTTTACTAAATAGAAGAAGCACACTGGGGAAAAATATGAACACAACCATGACTACTGCTTTGGAAATTTTAAAGTGAAATTATAAGTATTATAAAATGATGACATTGTGCACTGTTTGGGATCTTGAGAAAGCTCATAGCCTATGTAGAAATTCGTCTTTGGTCAGTAACATTAAACTGGACCTTAAATATCATGCATTGCTGCTATTTATAAGATTGTGAATGAGCGATGAATTTCTAAGTAGTGAAATATAAGTTTGTGTATACTTCAGAATTATGATGCATGACTTGTGCATTTTTAAAGAATTTAGAATTAAAGCTTGTGTTGAAATATTCCTGTTAAAATAATAGAGTATTCAAGTAGTAGAAGCAATAACTTGATGCTTTTTATCACAACAAGTTTTACTTAAAAAGTGTAAATTGACAGTTTTTCCATTTTCTATTCTTTTGGAATACCTGATTTATGCTACAGGATAATACTACATGCATTGAGGGATTTTTGTCTATTAGTAAAGTAGCTTATTGTTATCTGTAAGTAAAGTCAGGATCATCACCAGTTGCACTAAGGCTGAAGTGTTGCTGAAGCCATACTCCAGCCTTATTCCTACAGATCCAAAAGGAGCCCAGCAAAAGCAATATTAACCAAACAGGGAATCTTCCTGATCCAAATGTGCTTTGTACTGGCTTATCTAATGGATTTTCCTCATGAGCTGCTAAAGTGCTCATAACTGAAATACAGCACTATTTATAGCAACATTCAAAAATTGACACTAGATTTGTGATCATTTAGCAGGGCCCTTAAGGTACTATAGGTGAATTGAGCATATAATCAGTCCAGAATGAAGTGATCATTCCGCACTCGATGCTAAAGAAACTGGTTTTTGTGCACACTGAGGCTGAACCCTGGTCTGTTGATGGTTTCTTCACCTCAGCACACAAGAGAACATGCCTATTCTAAGACTACAGTCCTTCACCAACTTGTTCCGGTGTCACAAAACCATTCTCTGACAACCAAGATCTACAATGAGAACCTTACCAACTTGGATCACTTTATGTACCTCAGGAACCATGTATCAGCAGGGTTAAACAATAGTGATGTAATTCACCACCGTCATCAATGTGCTACTATGTACTTCGACTGTCTGAAGAAAAGGACTGTTCAAAGACCAGGACATAGCTGGAAAGTAGTACAGCACAGAAACAGGTTCTTTGGCATGCCTTATTCATGTCATGGTGCCCAGCAAGCTCATCCCATTTGCCGACACATGGCCCATACCACTCTCAACTCTTCCTATTCATGTATTTGTCCAAATGTTTTAAATTTTGTTATTGCCTCTTCTCAACCATTTCTTCTGAGAGCTCATTCCATACACATTTTAAGACCACAAGCCTAGCACCAAGATCATAGACCATTGAAATGCAGTAATCCCTATCCTGAATACTTTGGAGTTGTTGGGTCTCCATTTATTTTCCGATCGTTATGGTTCTTCTGGTATTCAAACATGGCGAGCAGTCTTAATTCCAAGAGTTCAGTTTCAGGTACAGGGCTCTGAGTTGGATGATCAGCCATGATCATACTGAATGGTGGTGCAGGCTCGACGGGCCAAATGGCCTACTCCTGCACCTATTTTCTATGTTTCTATATTTCTATTTTTAGAGCGCGAACGAACTTACAAATACTAAGCAAACTAAATAAAGAGTTAAGAAACAATGCTTAGAGGGCAATTAATGCTAAGGGGCATATAGACAAAAGAATCAAGATGGTGCTTCTGAAAAATCTATCAATTTTATAGATAAGAAAAATTCCCTAGATAGAGATAAATTAGTTAATAGGTGACATAATTGAAATAATTGCATCGTGTGGGTAACGTGCTAATACTTAGCCAATGAATATGAGAAAGGTAATAAAATGTTAGTTTAGCTGCGATACTGCTTTCTGACAGTGAGTGTGAAAAATACTTGAATTTGTTAAAAAGTACAATTCTGATAAATAGTATTATTTAAAAAAGACAGTGGTTTCCAGCAGTGTCATAGATCAGCCAACCGTAGACACTTCAATCACTAGAGAAGTATTACCAACATCACCTCCAAAAAATTGTCCAAGTACACTGGCAGGTTAACATTCCTGGTATTGAGGTACTGATCTAGCTTAACTAACCCCATTTGTTATCTACACCTGATGCCAAATTCCTGAAAAAAAAATACTCTGTGCTTCTCTGTGTCATGGCAAGCAATTTCCAGCAGGATAGAAGGCATTTAAAGGAAGAATTAGAAGCCTCTTCAAAAAACAGTAACGTCTTATCTAACTCATGGGAAGTTCTGACCATTTAGTGCATAAGTTATCTGAAAAGTCTGTGGACAGTTTGAATTTTTTCACTAGGAACACAAAGGCTGCAAACTGTAGAAGGAGCATTTAACAAATCCCACCTGCTCACCTATGGCAGCATCTATATGTCCTGTATAGAACTCATTTGTCACCTCAAATTTTGTAGACCTATGATAGAAGCAAATCATCCTTGACTTGGAGGGACAGTCCAAGAAAAATCCATTTTGAAAATAGTATTGACTTTTGGAAAACCATCATTTACTGTGATCCAAGCTCCATCTGGCTTAGAATAAATGAGACCAAGATCATTTTTTTTTTGTTGCTCACCGTCCTTTTCTTAAATCATATCTGTGTAACATACTTGGGAACATTTAATTTACCTTGAGTACAAAGTATAAACACATATTTTTACCAAAATTGCATGTGAAAAGTGGCAAAGTGCTAAATCTATTGGATCTAATAATTTTTGTACAGGTATTAAAGCAGTTTGTCATTTGGTAATGTAGAAGTAAAAGTATAATTAAAATCCCAGTAATCGGTCATTGCCTAGTTTGCATAACTTCTCAATATTTGCCTCATAGCTTTGACGTTGTTTACATGCATTGGCTTTTTACAGAAAATGAGTAATATCTTTTGAAATTTAAAGAACAGAGGACTACAGTAAATGCTGCAATACATATTTCATAATGACTGTTTTTGGCTACAAGTTCAAACACGAGATTTCTCCTCATGTACTGCCCTTTCAAGAAAAATGTCATAGATTGCAAAACTGTTTACATATGACCTGGTTATATCTTTAATGTAACAAGAAGATATTTCAGCGGCAGTGTTCTTCATGTTTGTACAGTCATTTTGTGCCTTGGGGTGGGGTGAGCATTTATATGTTGGTAGAGTGTTGGGCTGGTTCAATTTTTTTCTGCAAAGGAAAGGGATGATGATGTGATTCACTTTTCTGTCAGGCCACATTCTGACCCACAGTCTGGTGTAATAAGGAATTCCTTTTCATTCTAATTAAAGGGATCCTCCTGGTTCAGGGTTGAGAGTATTGTCAACGAAAATAGATTTATTGTGATGTTCACTTAATAAACTCATGCAAGCTGGTTTCTTGCAGTCCCAAGTCTTGTCTGCATTGTGAGCTCTTTCCTCAAAAGCTACTGAGTAATTCCAGGAATCCCTGCTTATCATTTCCAGCAGTACAGAACCATCTACTTCAATATCAAGTCAGATACACGCTGTTCAGAACTGAGTCCTTTGTCTTTACTTTCAGGCTCTGATAGGACTCACGGGAGATGTCCTGACCACTCATTCACTCTCCTGTCTCTATCCCCTGGGTACTATGCTCCAGCCATTTATTTTAATTATTTTTGCATTATTATTTCTCTGCTCCCAGCTAATAGCCCGCATCGATCTTCCACTGCACATTCCAAGACATCCAGTCTTGGATCCAAAGACTTCATCTGACTGCCAGATATGGTGAATTGGGCACTAACTTCATAAACTATTCTTTTAATTTCAGTGACATAATTTTTATCATTGCCCACTTCAGTTTTCTCTTAAGATAATAAATTGTGCAGCCTGTTTAATGTAAACATTTATTAAATTTTGCCAAGACTTTTGTACAAAAGTGCATTTAAATCAGGTTTACTAGTGTTTTTTTTTCCCCTGTTCCTAAGCAATGCGGAATGAATACAAAATCTATTGGGTTTTATTATTGGTAAATTGGGATGCTGTTCTCTTTGTTGTCCCTCTAAACAGAAGTGAATTTGAGCACAGTGGAACTTCAAGTGATTATTTGCCAGTCCACATCGTCTTGCAGTGTCCAGATAAATGAGATCACCTGCTGACTTCATCGGGTTAAAGATATACTTTTCTTACAGTGTGATGAGGGACATCCACAGTGAGAATGTATCAAGTCCCAATTACATACAGATTAATTTTGGTTTTCTAAAGTTTAAGTCTGTCAATTTTTACTGAGGTTTTTTTTCCTATGATAATGACGTATCTTTATTTTTGCTTCATTTTGATATTAAGGTGACACCATTATATGAAATGGTACCTTATAAAGCAGGCAGGGAACACTTGCTTATAAGCATTTTGTTAATTGAAAAACTGGCATGCATCACTATTAAATTTCAAAATAATATGCCCAATTTCTTTGTTCTTAGCGATTCCCTGGATCAGAGAATAGTCACGACTACAAGTAGAGCAGTTTTGAAGAAAAGAAGGAGATAACTAAACACAAGGTTGAATTTTGTGTCTTGAGCATTTTCAGTAAGCATTTGATTCTATATCTGATCTTTCTTCTCCACAGATTAAAGTTCAAAATAAATTTATTACCAAAGTACATACATATACATCACCATATACTACCCTGAGATTCATTTTTTTGCAGACCTTCACAGCAAACGTAAAGAAACACAATAGAATCAATGAAAAACCACACATAACAAAGTGTGGAAAAAAATACCAATGTGCACAAGACAATAAATTGTGCAAATACAAAAAGGGGAAAAATAATATTCACAAATAAATAAATAATACATATTAAGAATGTGAATTATAGAGTCCTTGAAAATGAGTCCATAGTTTGTGGAATTAGTTCAGTGTTGGGGTGAATGAAGTTGTCCACTTGATTGAAGAGCCTGATGGTTGAGGAGTAATAATTCTTCCTGAACCTGGTAGTGTGGAACTTAAGGATCCTGTACCTCCTTTCTGATGGCAGCAGCAAGAAGAGAGCATAGACTGGATGGTGGGGGTCATTGATAATGGATGCTGCTTTCCTGTAGCAGTGCCACTTGCAGATGTGCTCAACGTTTTGGAGGGCCTTACCTGGACTGGACTGTTTTCACTGTATTTTGTAGGCTTTTCTGTTCAAGGACATTGGTATTTCCATACTTGTAACTGATTCATTTTTCACATTGTCTTTTACTTGCATTTGTTCTGTTGGTCCTGATAGTATTACACTAAATATCTCTGTTTATTTGCATTATTAAACTTGCAGTGAGTAATTTGAAATTCTGTGGCATTAGTTTCAATTCTTACAGCTCAGCAAATTGAATCTTAAGTGGAATGCTGGATGAGCTAAGCCCTTAAAGAATAAGAACTGGCTTTTCTCTATTATTCTTTATCATCATAAATTAATAATGATTTGATTTTCTGTGTTGTCCATAAATGGTGCTTGTAATCAGAGATTAGTTTTTGAGTTTGGAAGTTACCCTGTTTGTGCACGGAGAGCTATTTCATGGTACCAGGGGAATACATAATGTCAAGAGAAACAAAAAGCTGTTGTTTGCATGATGGATCTTCCAGCAGTTATGTTTAAGTGTCAGAATTACTCCAGGCTGTACCTAGACCAATTTTGTCACCTTGAGTAATAAGCTTTTGTTCGATTATTGCAATTTTATATATGTAGTGTTAAGCATAAGGCCATATAACATGCATGTTAAATATGATTACAGGGCCTATAAAAAGTATTCACCCCCCGCCCTTCCCCTTGGAAGTTTTCATGTTTTATTGTTTTGCAACATTGAATCACAGTGGTTTTAATTTGGCTTTTTTGGCACTGATCAACAGAAAAAGACTTTCATGTCAAAGTGAAAACAGATCTCTACAAAGTGATCTAAATTAATTGCAGATATAAAACACAAAATGATTGACTGCATAAGTGTTCACCCCTATCAAGTCAGTATCTAGTAGAGGCACCTGTGGCAGCAATTACAGCCTTGAGTCTGTGTGGATAGGTCTCTATCAGCTTTGCACATCCAAACACTGAGATTTTTCCCCATTCTTCTTTACAAAACTGCTCCTGCTGTGTCAGCTTGCATGGGGATCGTGTGTGAACAGCCCTTTTCAATTCCAGCAACAAATTCTCAATTGCTTTGAGGTCTGGACTCTGACTTTGCCACTCCAGGACATGAACTTTGTTGTTTTAAGCCATTCCTGCGTAGCTTTGGGTTTGTGCTTGGGGTCATTGTCTTGCTGAAAAACTAATCTGCTCCCAAGTTGCAGTTTTCTTGCAGACTACATCAGGTTTTCCTCCAGGGTTTCCTTGTATTGGCTGCATTCATTTTACCCTCTACCTTCACAAGCCTGCTGCAGTGAAGCATCCCCACAGCATGATGCAGCCACCATCATGCTTCACAGTAAGGACAGTGTGCGGTGTTTGGCTTCACCAAACATAGTGTTTGGCCTCATGGCCAGAAAGCTCAATTTAGGTTTCATCAGACCATAGAACCTTCTTCCAGCTGACTTCAGAGTCTCCCACATGCCTTCTGACAAACTGGCTGAGATATCATGTGAGTTTTTTTTAACAACAATGGTTTTCTCTTTGCCTCTCTCCCATAAAGCTGCAATTGGTGAAGCACCCGGGCAACAGTTGTATGCGCAGTCTCTGCCATCTCAGCCACTGGAGCTTGTAACTCCTCCGGAGTTATCGTAGGTCTCCTGGTGGCTTCCCTCACTAGTTCCCTTCTTGCACGGTCACTCAGTTTTTGAAGACAGCCTGCTCTAGGCAGATTTACTGCTCTGCTATGTTCTTTCCATTATTTGATGATTGACTTAACTGTACTCCATGGGATATTCAGTGACTTGAAATTTTCTGGTATCCGTCTCCTGACCTGTGCCAGGATACTGACTCACCAGCAGTTGGAGCTTTCTGATACAGGGATTATTTGCACTACAATCAATTGAAACACCTTGACTGCACACAGGTCCCCAAAAACAGATCTCCATTTAACTAACTATGTGATTTCTAAAACCAATTGGCTGCACTAGTGATGATTTGGTGTGTTATAGTAAAGGGAGGGGGTGAATACTTATGCAATCAATTATTTTGTGTTTTATGTTTGTAATTAATTTAGATCACTTTGTAGAGATATGTTCTCACTTTGACACAAAAGAGTCTATTTTTTGTTTCTCAGTGTCAGATTTACTAACAGTGTGCAGTTTTTGCATGTGATCATTTTTAATGGTGCTTCTTTGATGTATCTCAGTGAAATGCCAAGTTGATGCTGCGTTGTCCATCTAGCCTTAATGTTATGACACTTAATTACAATTGATACTATAAATATATTGATATAATTGATACAATGAATTACGACTGAGTGTTTTACTTACATCACTTCAGGAGCCAAATTAAATTGAATAACTTGGGATTAAAATCATATTTAACCAGACTTGGTAAGGACTTTAGATTTCCTTTCCAAAAGGATATAAGTGAAGCAGATGGATTTTTTTTTGAGGAAGTTGTAGTTGTATATTAACTATTTGTGAATAGTTAATTACTCTTTGTGGCAAAATGTACTGAACTGCCAAATTAGCCTGTATAGTCATGTATAAGTTAATGGACAAGAAAGTATTTTATCCAACTCCAACATGGTCAAAACTTTGAACCATTTGGCGGGTCGCCAGTGTTTCTTTATAGGCAAGTACAACCTCCAATTGTGGTACCCATTATTTTAAGACGTGTGATTGCAGGATGTAGGGTCAAACACTGGAATTTGGGACAGGGGAGTTCTTTTTTGTGTGGCACACGCCAAATGGAGCCATCTTATTTTGGAATTGAAACATGAATACCATCTACTGAAATGAGTGTGGGGACACAAAACTTTTTAGATTATTTATTTTAAAACAAGAGCCAGCCAAACAAGAACACATTTGGTTCATAAAGCAAATTTTAACGTGTGGAATATGCTGTCTGCTTAAATGGTATCTAACCAATCCCCTTTGAAAAGTTATTTGCTTAGAATATGCAACACAGAAACAGGCAATTCTGTCCAATGGCTAATACTGGCATTTATGTTCTACTTAAGCCATTTGTAGCTGTGGGGGAAGCACAGAATAATGGACTTAAATGAGTAATTCTTGCAGAGAGCCAGCTGAATATTTTCCCAGGACATTATTATTTTATCACTCATCAGTACAAAAATAAGAAACATAATAAGACACTTTCAAGCAATTTCATGAGAACATAAGCAAATTGATAATTGAGCAATCTTAATGTTAGGAAAATATGAGGTTATCTGTTGGGAGATGGATATATAATATGTACTGATTTTTCTGGCTGGTGTTTGTAGCTTGGCAGCAAAACCTGGATTGCGTTTATAATTTTGGTAGGATCGAAGGACACTGATTAGGAGGCATCTAAAATGGAAAATTAATTTGGCTTGGTTTAATATTTTAATTTTTTGGTAGTAATTTAGGGTTTCTTTAAAGTACAAAATATTTTTAATTATTAAAATATGTACTCCTCAATAACTTTTAAATGTATCTGAAATTTAGAAATATTTATACATAGTCCTAAAGAAGGGTCTCAGTGCAAAGCGTTGACTGTTTATTCATTTCCATAGATGCTGCCTGACCTGCTGAGTTCCTCCAGCAATTTTGTGTGTGTTGCTTTGGCTTTCCAGCATCTGCAGACTTTCGCATGCTTATACATAGTGTGTCACATTATTAGGTACCACCTGTATCTAATAAAGTGGCCACTGGGTGTATGCTCATGGTCTTCTGCTGCTGTAGCCATTCACTTCAAGGTTCGATGTATTGCGATTTCAGAGATGCTCTTCTGCACACCGCTGCTGTAACACATGGTTATTTTAGTTACTATTGCTTTCCTGTCAGCTTGAAGCAGTCTGGCCATTCTTCTTTGACCTCACTCATTATAGTCTCAAAGAAGAATATTAAGGACATGAATAAGATGCAACCAATTTACTGAGATAAAACATGCATGAGAAACCAGAAAAGCTGGACTCTTCACCAGAGAAGAGGAAACTAAGATAAAATCTAACAAAGGGGTTCATACTGAAATTTGCTTAGAAAATTAATTAGAAACTTGTACCACAAGGTAACGAATTGAGAGGCAGGAAGCATAATATTAGTGCCGTTAGACAGGAAGAAAGAGAGGCGGGAGTATTTGTAAATAGAGGGTGTTAAGCAGCTTCAAATACCTTATCAAAACAATGATTGAAGTAAATAATTTTAAAGAAGGCATGGATAATAAGCAGAGGTAAGGGAGAGGAATTGAATTAAGTGGATAGCCCTTTTAAGGTATTCATTGAAAAATAGAAAATTCAGTTATTTTTATCAACAAAGAGCAAGCAAGGGCTAATTCCTGAGATTAAAACAGGTTGTTTTGTTTTAAGGCATTAGTGTGTGCTGAAAGTCTCAGTATAAACAGCTAGAAAGTGCTTTTTCAATGTATAATTTGCCATATTGGTGCTAAAATCAGAATGATCTCTGAGAATGATATAGTGGTCCTTTTGTTGTCAAAACCAATTTGCAACTAAAGTCTATGGGTGGAAAAGTATTGAATTTATTTGCACATGCAAATAAGGAATGCCTTGAATCCAGCCAGTGCCGAGTGTGCTGTGATCAGAAGAACCAGGTTACTGGCAACGCAGGCAACCCTAAATTCCAACCCTCTTTCTTTTGCTGCCAGGTATTCAAAGCTCTCCAGGTCCGTTTAATGTAAACTACCATTATCTGTTCCTTTCCAATCAAGAGTAATTTTCAGCAGCCAGGTTGGCGAAGACAACTTTTCAGATCATGAGTCATGACTGATATCTCAAAAATAGGATATACTGAAGCTGAGAATGATATAGTGGTAAAGTCCTTCTGTTGTCAAAATCAATTTGTAACTCATTGGAATTTTAATTATAATAAAAGAACTGTATTTTTTTAACCTGCTGGAATTCTGGACATAGTACATTTGGATTATAGTAATTATCTTCAAGATAACAACAGTCCAAAATAGATTACAATTCTGTGGTATAATTGTTTATTTTGAGGATTGATATCTACAGCAAGTCAACAACTGGACTGAAGACTGATCAATTTAACCACGTCCGCTTCAGAGTAAACTGTAGGACTATCCTTGTGTGTTAAGAAAGAGATCAGGATTGTGGTTGCTTCGAGAACAGTGAAATTCCATCAGTTTGTTGTTGAGTGCCCCATCATTCCCTTTATTATTAGTGTCACTCTCTTACATTTGGTCTTTTTGTTCGCAGGTGGAGATGGAACAGCTGCAGACCAGTTTTTTCTGGATCAGTATGTGGCAGTGACCAATTATGACAAACAGGAAAGCACCGAGATTAGTCTGTATCAAGGCCAAGTCGTGGAAGTAATAGAGAAAAATGAATCTGGTAAGCTAATTCTGGAAATATGAACAATTCTGCTGTCTGATGCAAAAAAATTAGAATTTGTTCAACCATTTCCACTCAAATCTCTTTCCCTATTCTCATAAGTGGCCAATTTCAGAAAATGCAGTTTGCTTTAATTCTATAATAACTAATGCAATCTCCACTGTGTGCTTTCTGTTTACTTTGATTATTATTTGGTAAGTATATATTCACAGATTCCTGAGATTTGCATATTCAATGGCAGAAATGCACTTCCAAACACGGAGAACACAGTACAGCCCTTCTGCCCACGATGTTGTAACAACCTTTTAACCTACTCAAGATCAATCTAATCCTTCAGTCCTACATAACCCTCCATTTTTCTAACATCCATGTGCCTATCTAAGAGCTTCTTAAATGCCGTTGATTTACCATCACTCCGTGTGTTCCACTGTGTAAAGAATTACCTCTGGCATCACTCCTATACTTTCCTTCAATCAACTTAAAATTATACTCTCTTGTGTTACCCGTTTTTGCCCTGGAAAAAAAGCCCTCTGGCTATCTACTCTATCTTTGCCTTATTATCTTGCACACCTCTATCAACTCACCTCTCATCTTCTGTTGCTCCAAAGAGAAAAGCCTTATCTCACTCAACTTATCTTCAAAGTACAAAGTTCAAAGTAAACTTATTATCAAAGTATGTATACATCACCATATGCTACCCTGAGTTTCATTTTCTTTCAAGCATTCTGAGTAGAACCAAGAAAAACAATAGAATCAATGAAAAACTACACACAAGGATTGACAAACAGCCAATGTACAAAAGGAGACAGACTGCGCAAATACAAAAAAACAAATCCTAATAACAATAAGTAAGTAAGTAAATAATGCGGAAAACATGAGTTGTAGGGTCCTGGAAAGTGAGTTCGTAGGTTGATTCGCTGTTGAGGTGATTCAAGAGCATGATGGTTGAAGGGTAATAACTATTCCTGAATCTTGTGGTGTCAGAGATGAGGCTCATATACCTTCATCCTGATGGCAGCATCAAGAAGAGAGCATGGCCTGGAAGGTGGGTATCCCTGATGACGGAAGCTGCTTTCTTGTGGCAACACTCCTTGAGGATGTCCTCAGTGGTGCGAAGGGCTTTTCCTGTGATGGACTGGACTTTCTGCACCACTTTTCGCAGCTTTTTTTATTCTTGGGCACTGGTATTTTTGTATCGGACCATTATGCAATCAGTCAGGATACTCTTCGCTGTGCAGTTATACAAGTTTGTCAGAGTTTTAAATGACATGCTGAATCTGCAAACTCCTAAGGAAATAGAGGTGCTGCAGTGCCTCTTTGAAATGGCACTTGTGTGCTGGCCCCAGGAAAGATCCCCTGATATGATAACACGAAGGAATTTAAAACTACTGGCCCGCTCCACTTCCAATCCCCTAATGAGGACTCGCTCCCAGATCCCTGCTTTCTTCCCCCTGTAATCAATAATCGGCTCTTTGGTTTTGCTGGTATTGAGTGAGAGGTTGCTGTTATGGCATCACTGAACTTGATTCTCAATCTCCCTCCTATATTCTGATTTGACAACATCTTTGATTCAGCTGACAGCAGAGGTGTTGTCAGCAAACTTAAATATGGCATTGGAGCTGTACTTAGCCTCACAGCTGATGAAGGCAAGGCAGTGGATGTTGTCTATATGGACTTTAGCAAGGCCATAGACAAGATCTGGCATGGGAGGTTGGTCGAGAAGGTCCAGTGGCTTGGCATTCAAGGTGAGGTAGTAAATTGGATTAGACATTGGCTTTGTGGGAGAAGTCAAAGAGTGATGTGAATGACACCAGGATTGGGTGTAGTGGACTGTGAGGAAGACTATCAAAGCTTGCAGCAGATCTGGACCAGCTAGAAAAATGAGCTGAAAAATGGCAGATTGAATTTAACGCAGGCAAGTGTGGATTTTGGCACTTTGGACTACACACCAGGGTAGGACTTGCATGGTGAGTGCTAGGTCATTGAGTGCAGTAGAATAGAAAGATCTGGGAATACAGGCCTGTAGTTCCTTGAAAGTGGTGTCACAGGTTGATAGGGTCATAAAAATGCTTTTGGCACATTGACGTTCATAAACGGTATTGAGTACAGGAGTTACGATGTTATGTTGTAGTTGTTTAAGATGTTGGTGAAGCTGAATTTGGGGTATTGCGTCAAATTGGGTCACCTACCTACAAGAAAGAGATCAATAAATTGAAAGAGTGCAGAGAAAATTCGCACGTTTGTTGCCGGGATTTAAGGACCTGAGTTACAGAGAAAGGTTGAATGTGTTCGGAATTTATTCTCTGGAATGTAGAAGAAGGAGGGGATATTTTGACAGAGATACACAAAGTGATGAGGTGTATACTGTAGTTAGGGTAAATGCAAACAGGATTTTTCCACTGAGGTTGGCTGAGACTAGAACTAGAGGTCATGGGTTAAGCAATTCTTCTCTCGCTTCCCATAGTACCCTAAAGTATATCCCATCTGGCCCCACGGCTTATCTATCCTCATGTTTTTCAAAATTTTTAGCACATCCCCTATTGTAACAGCAACACGTTCAAACATATCAGCATACTTTATGCTGTCCTCCCAGTCGTCAAGGTCCCACATTCCCATTGTTTTCCTGATGTGTGTAGAGGGTACTATTTTTTTCAATGATAGTGTCAGTACATTAATGTGTGATAGTATGACAAAATATGCATTGATCTATTATCAGATTTGCTGACTTTCAAAAAGTTGCTCTTTGCACTCAGTTGGGAGGGAAGTGGAACTGAAAAACCCCATGACACTGTCTCAATCCTGCCAATATTCATTCTTCGATCAATATTATTAAAAAGAGACTGTTTAAGTATTATCACATTACCATTTATTGCTGTGTACTATACATGTGACTGCTGCAATCTGTGTGTCATACTGGAAAAGCACATCATTTGCTGTAAATAGTTGTGAAATGTCCAGAAGTCTGATATAACTAGCTTTAAAAAATATTATCCTGTTTTCTACCTCAGGATTCAATGTACATTTCTTTACAATAAAATATGTCTTTATAACGAGAATTGTACATCACAGAAACAGAATGCTGACCATTGTACTAACCTGTACTTGCCCCATTTGCCTGCATTTGGCCTGTAGCCTTTGAAGAACAAATTGTAACTGAAAGAAGAATTTTCTAGATAATGAAGCATTTATTCATAATACCATAGGAACAAAAAAAATTGTCCCTTTTCTCTAGCACTTAATTTAGCATTGAATGAAATACAGCCTAATTTGCCAGTCTTTTCTCAGAGATTTGCCCATCTTTTCTCAAGACAATTTTAATTATTATCTGCTTCAAAAATCTTGTAGTAGTTCTGTATCCATGACTTCAAAAGTAAGATAAATTCAAATTAGTTTTACTGGTTGTATAAATAGTAAGTTACTGCAATTTTGGAGGAAGTCCATTGCAAGAATCCGTAGAAAGCCATTTTTTTTACAAGTCCACTGCCTGACATATGGTTGATTTTTACAGTGCTAGTATTCCTTTAGGTAGCTTTGAGGCAATTTAACAATTTATGTTGCCTGACAAAAGCATAAGTAAAAAGTTACAACTGTTTTTTTTCCTTTGAGGTGCTTGTTACTGCAGTTACTACTCTCCACCTTTCCCAGGATCTTTGAGATAACCAAGTCAGCATTTGGATGATTTCTCAGATATTTTTTCTGTTTTCACACAAAGATAAAATATCCCATCAGCAGAGAGGATATTAAATCTTCTCAATTTTTCTTTGACCGTATATGTCCATTTCATTAAAGAGCGTAATTCAGATGGTGTAAACAATGTATCTGCATGTCAAACATTTTGGCTTCTAATTTCTCTTAAGATGGCTTGCCAAAATAATGTTTCTCATGTTTCTCAGCTCCTGAAAGTTATCAAATTGTCAAGCATTAGAGCAAAGGTTCAAAGATAAGATTGTATCCTATAAATTGTGACTCCAACACAAACCAATTGGTTTCAGAATATCATCTTCTATTGGCTTAAGTTCACTCATAATTTTGCAGCTAGCTTTCTTTTGCAGGCCGATTTAATCCTTTCAAGGACATTTTTCACAAAACATAAGACACTGCTTCCTTCTTCTTGTAAGTTTCCTTACCTAAACGTCTCCATGATCAACTCTGCCCTCCAGATACTTTGATCAAACTTTTAAAGTACATGCTAACATTTGAACCTTTGCCTTTAAAAACTACTCTGAAATACCTTGTGTTGATCTTCAGGTGAAACTTCTTTATACCTTTCCTTGT
This sequence comes from Mobula hypostoma, assembly GCF_963921235.1. Lineage (NCBI taxonomy): Eukaryota > Metazoa > Chordata > Chondrichthyes > Myliobatiformes > Myliobatidae > Mobula > Mobula hypostoma. The sequence goes on along the minus strand of NC_086103.1, from coordinate 60,856,412 downwards.
AGTTGAAATGCAGAATACCTAAATAACGGCATCAGACAATTTGCTGTTGTAATTTTTCTGTCTTAGTGAGGCAAGCAAAATTTAATGGGTTGAGAATACAATTTTTTAAAATCTTGTTCTTTTTTTATAGGTTATATTAAATGCAAAAACTTGATGATTGCTATAGCTTATTTTCCTCCATTCTGTTGCCTGTTGTCACTATTTGATCTGGAGTTAAGGTAGCTGCTGTCTGCTCTTGCACTAAATTATCATCATTGAACATCAACATATTTTCCTTTTGCAGTGGGATTGTGGACAGGTAGTGGCCCAAGCTGCAGAAGTGAGCCACCAGTTCCTCAGGTCTTTGGTCTCCCTTACTTTCTGTTGTGATTAAAATATATTTAGTATTTGGCTAAGTGTGATAATGTCTTAAAAAGATATATTTAAAAATAAATTATATGGATACTATAAAGCTATTTCTTATGCTGTAAAACAATTAAATAGAGAAATGATGAGGAAATTATAATATGATCAAATATAAACAACCTCCTCCTGCCCTACCAGTAAGTTTAATTCACACATTTCAGTTACAAAAATAAAAGTATAAAGACATACATCTAATGCCACAATTTATGCTGTCTGCTGTATGGTCCTTGATATGGGAGAGGCCTTGAGATGACAGTCCTTTTTAAAGGTGCATGGAAGTGTCATACTATTGAAGCTGAAATGCTGTGCGAGCAAGGAAAGAGCATAGGTCACTCCACAGTGAAAAGCATTGACATACACATGGAACAGATTCAAGGTGATCTGGATTGTAAGGAAATAAGTCTAGACTATTGGCAACACTCCATCAGCAGTTGTTCATGTTACAGTTAACTCCTGTTCTGAAATTTTTTTACTAGGATGAGCTGATGATTTGTGGATTGAAATAACTGTAGTTTAGTCCATGTGCCAAATGTGAATGTTCTTATCATTAAATAATAACATTAGATTATAATCATGTTTGCTTGTGTCTGCTTAAGTTCATCTAGCCCCCCTTTCACCCTGTTAAGTAGATGCATTTTATCTCAAAAGTTATACACGTGGTTTTGATTTCAAATACTGAAAGACAATGAGAGAGATAGGTATAAAACATATTGTCACCTTCCGTGCTATTTATCCTAACAAGAAATGAAATGAAGAAGGGAGAAGAGAGACTCTAGATCAGGAGTTTCAGTATTCATCTCCAAAAGGTAGCACACGAGGAGTGTCTGATGTCTCTAGACCTGTACTCACTGAAGTGTGGAGCACGAGGGACTGTGGTGGGGGAGAATCTCATGAAACTACTAAATATTGAAAGGACTAGAGTGGAGAGGATGTAATATATGGATCTATTTCTTTTAGAACAATGACAACTCCCATCCCTCTTAGCACTGTGTATTGATCTGTCATCTGCATGTGCACTGTTGTCTACACGTGTGCATTGTTTTCTCTCTCCCTTGCTCTCTCATTTCAATGTGAATACACCAGTTAAAGCCATCTCCTGCATGCACGCTTTTATTTAGAATATATCTGTAGTTGTGCATAGACACAACAAATTGGCAACGATTGCAAATCTGAATGTCAGAAAATATCACAAACTGCACCCACAGTTACGGCACAATTAAGGGACGAAACAGCGCAAGTTAAGCAACACAGTGAAGGCTGTCACGGACACTAAGGCGTGAGTACAGTGCATAGTAACAGTCAAAGAGACGCTGAATTTAAAGTGAAAATAATGTGGCAATGGCTTCAGTTGGGAAAGCTGATGAATTTGATACTGCTAATGAAGGCTGTGAGTCATATACCAAGAGGGAGGAACTATATTGTAACGTGAGCAAAAGAAAGCCTCTATGCTTCTTAGCTTAATGGACCCAAGAATATACAGTCTCTTATGCCACTTCATAACCCCTGAAAAACCAGCAAGCAAGAAGTTCGACGAAATTGTTGCAATTTTACAAAATCACTTGAGCTCTAAACTGCTAGTAATAGCTGAGAGTTTAGGTCCTACAAAAGGAACCAGTCAAAAGATGAAAGCCTTTCTGAATACACTGCAGAACTGCGCAAACTTTCCCAGTACTGCGAGTTTAGAGATGGACTTTCTGATGCATTAAGGGACAGGCTTATATGTGACATGCATAGTCAAAGCACCCAAACAAGGGTACTGTCAGAAAGATACCTAACCTTAGAATGGGCATTGAGCATTGCAATATTGTTAGAGACTGTAGCAAAGGATGCAGCAGAACTACAGAAAAGGAGGTTAGAATGTGATATGCACAAAATATCCCTGAATGGTGCAAAAAGCCAAAATGTTATTGATGTGGCAAACCCTCCCATGATGCAAATGACTGTTGGTTCAAAGAAAAAGCCTGCAGAAAGTGCCACAGACAAGGTCACATGGAGAGAATAAACAACGTAGACAAAAAGCACAATGGACTGAAAAGTCTCAAACACAAAACTAAGCAAATGCATAAAGTTACCAAATATAAATCAGAATCAGAATCAGGGTCTGACAAAGGAGAACTGTCATGCCTAGAACTGCATAGTATAACTGAAGCATATCACAACATCATCTAGATCACAATAGATGTGTCTGGTATAAAACTGAAAATGGAGCTGGATACAGGGTCAACTTTGTCCATAATTAGAGCGGCTGCCCACAACAGACTGTTTTCTAAGGTACCAGTGAAATCAACCACATCAGCAAAGGCTGCCTCTGCTCTGAGGACTATCTTCGCCAAAAAATGGTTTACCAGAACAAATTGTGAGTAATAACGAACCACAATACACGTCAGAAGAATTCCGACTGTTCATGAAGAAAAATGGCATCAGACAATTCAAGTCAGCTCCCCACCACCCAGCAATGAATGGGTTAGCTGAAAGGTTTATCCAAACTTTCAAAAAGTCCACTAAAGTGATGGACAAGGTGAAGATTTCTCTACAACACAAGATAGACAGCTTCCTTTTTGTGTATTGGAACACTGTTTACGTGATGACAAATCAAACACCTGCAGTGTTGTTCATGAACAGGAATCTGAGATACTGCATAGACTTCCTGAAACCAGATCTGTGGAAGGAAGTGAAGAATAAACAGTTCAGCCAGTTGCCAAGTGAAGCAGCAAGGAGCTTCGAGATTAAACAGGTAGTGTGTGAATACCGAGAAGACAAGTGGAGACCTGGTAGGATAGCTACAAGAACTGGACCACTGATGTACACTGTGGATGTTGGAGATCAGACATGGAGACATCATGTGGACCAGACACTGGATGCTCAACTGAAGAGCACACCTGAGTTAACTGTATCCAACAAGACGGACACATTACAGTCACTGGAATTACCTCTCAGTCAGATGTCACTGTCAGCAACGTGACACTGGAAACAGAGAACGTTGTCTTAGATAAGACACCTACCAAACCTGATGCCACTCCACAAGTCCAGAGACGCTACCCTGAAAGAAACAGAGCACCACCTAAAATACTGAACCTTTACAACTGTGAAGTTGTTATGGACTGTTGTTGTGGAAGCATGTTTATTTGGAATATGGTTGATTGAAAGGGAAATTGAATGTTTTGTACATATAGAGTTTATGATGCATTAATCTAAAGGGGGAGGAAGCGTAATGTATGGATCTATTTCTTTTAGAGCAATGGACCCCCCCCCTTAGCACAATGTATTGAGCATGTGCATTGTCCTCTCCCGCTCATTGCAATGTGAACACACCAGTTAAAGCCATCTCTGTGTGTGTGCTTTTATTTACTATATATGTCAGTGTCCACAGGCAAAACAGAGGATGTTTCCAATAATGCAGGGGTTCCTAATCTTTTTAATGCATGGACTCTTACTGTTAACTAAAGAGTCCGTGGAATCCTGCAATAGTGGGAGACTCTAGGAGAGAAGGCACAGCCTCAGAATTGGAGGAAAAGAGATGAGGAGGAATTGCTTTAGCCTGGCACCACCACTCCAGGCAGCACATTCTAGGCCCCCACCCCCACCACATTCCGTAAAAAAACTTGCCCCACACATCTCCTCTGAAGTGACTCCCTCCCACCTTAAATGCATGCCTTCTAGTATTAGACATTTCAACTCTTAGCAAAAGATATTGTCTGTCTACTCTATCTATGCCTCTCATAAGCTTATAAACCTCTAGCAGATCTCCCCTCAGCCTGCAGCACGCCAGAGAAAACGACCCAAGTTTGTCCAACCTCTCATTATAGTACGTGCCCTCTAATCCAGGCAGCATCTTGGTACACCTCTTCTGAACCTCCTCCGCAGTCTCGACATCCAGAACGGGGATGCAGTACTCCAGATGCGGCCTAATTAGGATCTTGTAAAGCTGCAACATAACTTTCTGACTTTTGAACTCAGTGCCTCAACTAATAAAGGCAAAGATGCCATATGTCCTTTTAAACACCCTACTGACTTGTGCAGCCACTTTCAGGGAGCCATGAACTTAGGCCCAAGGATTCTTCTGCTCATCAACACTGCCAATGATCTTGCCTTTAACAATGTACTGTCTCTGTGCATTTGACCTACCAAAATGCAACGCTTCACATTTGGCTGGGTTAAAGTCCATTTGTAATGTCGCTGCACATATCTGCAACTGATCTGTATCCTGCTGCATTCTTTGTCAGTCTTCTATGCTATCTGCAACACCACTCATCTTTGAATCATCTGCAAACTTACTAACCCACCCATCTACATTTTCATCCAGGTCAGTTTTATATGTACTGTACATCACTAAACAGCACAGGTCCCAGTACAGATCCCTGTGGAACACCACGAACAACAGACCTTTGACTCTAATAAAGTCCCTTCGACCACTACCCTCTGTTTTCTATGGGTAAGCTAGTTCTGAATCTAAACGGCCAATGTACCATTGATCCTATGCTTCATAATCTTATGGATGAGCCTCCCATCAAGGACCTTGTCAAACACCTTATTAAAATTCATGTAGACAACATCCACAACTCTACCTTCATCAATTACCCTCGTCAAAAAACTTAACACAGCACAGGAGCAGGCCATTTGGCCCACAATGTTGTGCTGAACCAGCTAAAAAGCAAATCAGAAATACCCAAATACTAATCCCTCCTATCCCTCCATCATCCTTACATCCTTGTGCCTATCCAAAAGCCTCTAATGTACTTGCCTCTACCAGTGCATTCCAGGCATCTACCACTCTCAGAGTAAAAAACTTATCCCTCGCATCCTCCTTGAACCAACCCCCTCTCTCCTTCAATGCATGCCCTCTGGTATTAGACATTTCAACCCTGGGAAACTGATACACCCTGTCTACTTTATCCATGCCTTGTTATAAACCTCTAACAGTTCCCCTCAGTTCTTGACGCTGCAGAGAAAACAACCCATTTATCTGGCTTCTCATGATAGCACATGCCCTCTAAATCAGACAGCATCCCAGTAAACCTCTTCTGCATCCTCCCTAAAGCCTCAACATCCTTCCTATGGTGTGGCAGCCAGAACTGTATGCAATACTCCAGCTGTGGCCAAACCAGAGTTTTATAAAGTTGCAACATAACCTCTTGACTTTTAACACAATGCCTCATCTAATAAAAGCAAGCATTCGATAAGCCTTCTTAACCACCCTATTGGCCTCTGTAGCCACTTTTAAGGAGCTATGAACTTGGACCCCAAGATCTCTCTGCTCAGCAACACTGTTAAGAATCTTGCCCTTAATAATGTACTGTCTCCTTGCATTTGCCCTACCAAGCTGCAACGCCTCACATTTACCAGGGTTAAACTCCACCTGCCATTTTTGTACCATATCTGTAACTGATCTATATTGCACTATATTATTTGCCAGTCTTTTACACTATCCACAACTTCTCTAATCTTGGTATTATCCACAAACTTACTAACCCCTCCCATCTACATTTTCATCCAGCATAGATCACTGCAGAACACCAGTAATTACAGAGCTCCAACTCAAATAACTCCCTTAAACCACTACCCTCTGTCTTCGCTGGGCAAGCTAGTTCTCTATCCAAACAGCCAATCTCTCTCGTCACCTTGGCAAAAAACTCAAATCAAGTTGGTAAGACACAACTTTCCCCACACAAAGCCATCCTGGCTCTTCTTAATTAAGCCATGGGTTTCCAAATTATATCCTATCCCTAAGAATTCTCTTTGGTAACTTCCCTATCACTGATGTGAGACTCACCAGTCTATAGTTTCCAGTATTATCCCTGGTTCCCTTCTTGAATAATGGAACAACATTAACTACTCACCGGTCCTCCAGGATCTCCTCCATGGCTGGAGAGGCCATAAAAGATATTGATTAAGGTTCCAGCAATCTCTTCTCCTGCCTCTTTCAATAACATGGGGTATATCCCATCAGGCCTTAACTTTAACCCATGCTCTTTAAAGAGACCCAACACTAACTCCTGCTTAACCCCAAAATGCCCTAGCATATGAATACGCTCAGCACTGATCTCGCTATCCTCCATGTCCTTCTTGGTGAATACTGATGTAAAGTACTCATGAGGTACCTCACTGGCATCCAAGTAAACGTTCACCCCTTTATCCTTGAGTGGTCCTACCCTCTCCTAGATATCCTCTTGGGGAGAAAAAACCTACTTTGCCTCATTCTCACCAATATTTCTGCTGCAATTGCATTTATTTATGATAGCAATGGTAAAATGTGCATGATTTATGTTTTTCTTGTGAATGCTGCTTATATGATGCAAAGTACCTGTGATGCTACTACAGTAAGTTTGCCATTACACATATGCATACATGGACTTGTGCGTATGAAAATAAACTTGACTGACTTTGGAAAACATTTTTTACATAGTCTTGGGAGAATGCTTTCACTGTGCATCATGCTGTATTTTGTGGCATTAAGATTACGATGAGCTTTGTTTGTCACATGTGCATCGTAACATCAAAACGCAGTGTGATGTATCTTCTGTGTCAACAATCAATGCAGTCCAAAAATGTGCTGGGGGGCGGTGTACAAGTGCTTTCAGCACTAACATAGTGTGCCCACAATTTACTGACCACAGCCAGACGTTATGGAATGTGGGAGGGAAACCGAGCAGCTGGAGGAAACCCACCCGGTCGGAAGGAGAACCTACAGACTCACTACAGTCAGAAATGGCATTGAACTCGGGTTGCGGGCATTGTAACAGCTTTACGCTAACCGCTGTGCTACTGCGCTGCACTCTACACTTTCATGCCATCCTGTAGCGCTCAAAGTGTGGAGATGTTGAGCATCAACAGCAGCACAACTGTATTCTATCGTTACGTGTGACCTGACGACCTAGCATATTATTTTGTCATTAATATTGCAGTGAAACCAACGAGACAATCCTGATTCAACTTAGAGTATTGGACATCCTGACCTTAACTGTAGGACAGTTTTCTGTGGTGTTTGGCGCATGTTCACAGTATACCACCTTCTGTAAAAAGAACAGGTCCAAGCTATTTTAACTCCATGTTCTCATTTAATTCCTGCTGGTTGACTTACTAACCGTAAAAGATTGGGGAGAAGCAAGGGATGTTTGCCAGTCATATCATCATGAGTGCCACCTATGAATCAGAGTGGTTTGCTTCGATGGAGGTCTGTGCATTCCCAGGGAACGGGTGCTCAGTGGTGTGACTTCAAGTCGTAGGAGCAGGATTAGGCCATTTGGCCCATCAAATCTGCTCCCCCATTCAGTCATGGCTGATTTATTTTCCCTCTCAGCCCCATTTACCTGCCTTCTCCCTGAAAGCTTTGTTGCCCCATACTAATTAAGTACCTGTCAATCTCTGCTTTAGATGGGCCCAGTGACTTGGCCTCCACAGTCATCAGGGCAATGAGTTTGACAGATTCACCACCCTCTGTTCTAAAGGGCCATCCATGGAATCTGAGGCTGTGACCTTTGGTCCGAGGTTCTCAAAAATGTTTTTCCTGCTTTGCACATGTAATAGCAGTTGCCAGTATTTCATTGTTCACTATCTTTGCTGTATGTAGGAATTTCCTGCATTGGGGCAGAACTGCTCACCACACCCTCCTCTTCACCAGTTCTCAGGCATGACCATGTTAATTTAGTTGGTAAATAATTTGCACCAATATTCCATAATATTTCAAATTTACACTCCACCAGAAGCCAAGACAGATAAATTTCAGCTTTTTAAGTCAGCAATTGTGCATTAAAAATAGTGCTTTTCACAAGGAAAATGCAAACCATCTCCAAAATGCCTTAGTCAAACCTCACATCAAGTGTGGGGGATGAATGATTGCAACAGTAAGATCTGAGAAATTCCAGTCTGCCTCTGGAGACGAGGCATCTGTGGGGATAGTTGAAAGAAATGGAAGAATGAAATAACTGTGGAATATTAAAGCACTGAAGAAGTCATTTGCTGGAGAGGTTTTACCGCTGCAAGAAGTGACAGCAAATGCATTGAACAAAATTAAACAGTTTGATGTGTTTGATGCAATGGAACATTTGTGCTTGCAGGGTGGTGGTTTGTCAGCACGTCCGATGAGCAGGGTTGGGTCCCTGCCACGTGTCTGGAACCTCAGGATGAAGCTCAGGATGACCTTTCAATTGTTAGTGCCAAGCCAGGGGAAGGTAAGTAGCCAAAACAAACAATGAGTTTTATTCAGATATAGCTTGTTCTGTTCTAACCTTAGCATGCTTCTTTATAATCTCTTCTATAATTAACAAGATATTAGTTATTTGTGTAGTGGTATTATCTACATGTATTGATTACAAATATTATACATTTATGAATACACAAAATAAATTTATTTTGTGCTAGGAAATAGGCAAAATATCCTCTTATCTAAATTAAAACAGCCAAAGAATTCAGTCACCTTCCATCAACCCATTTGTCTCAAAACATTTTAAATGTACTAAGCAGAGAAAAAATTAAAGGGCTTTTACCAATTAGCACATAATTTTTGTTGAATATTTGGAAATTTATCTTTAGCAGGTGGGACAAACTTTGCTTTTCTCAGTTTGAACTTTGTGAAAAGACATTAGCCTTGGGATGAATCAGGAGGTTCTGGATTCAAGCATGTTGACAAGACTTTAGCCCTTTAATTAACAAGTTAATGTTGTTTGTTGGAGATTTGATCTTCTTCACACAGAGAGGAACTATCTTCCCCATCTGATAAAAGTAAACAAGTTTATGGCAGTCCTTATCAGTGATAAAGTATGTTCTTCCCTCTGTCCCAGTTATGACATTTATCTCTTAACCAGCATTTATTTAAAAAGAATAACAGTATATCCAGTTATTTATCTCGTTGTTTGTGCGAATGTGCTTTGAGATTGGTTGTTTTGTTTCGTGTTTTAAATTAGTGTCAAGACTGAAGGTACCACTTGACTGTAGGGTTTTGTGATTATGAACATTATAAAAGACACTAAATAATGTTTTTTTTCTCTTTGCCATTATTTCTTCCTTGCACTATGTAAGTCACTTCCAATTATATTCAATTCTTCGCACAAAAGGGGTGAGAATCACACAAACAAAATCACAAGCAACATAATAAAAGTAAAGATTTAAGAACTGCTTTGTAGCACACTGTAGGTGTTCATGAGCTCTCTGGGTAGGAAATTAATATTTGTGAATGATGAAGAAAGAAAGTGGACAGGGTAGATCAAATGTTGAGAATCAAGGGAAAAAAAAGCAGCAGGTGCTGGAAATCTAAATTTAAAAACTAAAATGGTGAAAATACTCAGGAGGTCAGATCAAATCTGTGGGAAGGGAAACAGAAACACAAAAGATTCTGCAGTTGCTGGAAATCCAGAGCAACACATACAAAACGCTGGAGGAACTAAGCAAGTCAGGCAGCATCTTTGGAGGGGAAGGAATAGTTGACGTTTGGGCTGAACTCGTCATCAAGACTGATGAAAGGGAAGGGGGAAAGAAGCGAGGATAAGAATATGCAAAGAGGGGAAGGAGTAAAAGCTGACAAGTGATAGATGAAACCAGGTGAAGGGAAAGGAGGAATGAAGTGAGTACTTGGGAAGCGATAGGTAGAAAAGGTAAAGGGCTGAAGAAAAGGGAATCTGATAGGAGAGGACCATGGAAGAAAAGGATGGTGAAATGGCTCCATAGGGAGGTGATGGGGAGGTGAGGAGAAGAGAATGAATAAGAGAGGAGTCAGCATGGAGAATGGAAAAAGGTAAAAAGAAGGGAAGATTATCAGAAGTTGGAAAAATTGAGGTTTGTGACGTCAAGTTGTGGGCCATCCATATGGCATATGAGGTGTTGCTTCTCCAACATGAGAGTGGCCTCATTGTGGCTGTAGAGGAGGCCATGATGGACATGTCAAAAGGGAAATTGGAAGTAGAATTAAAATGGGTGACCATCGGGAAATCCTACCTGTTGTGATGGATGGAGCAAGGGTGCTTAATGAAGTGCTCCCCATTCTACATTGGGTCTCACTGATGTAGAGGAGGCTGCGTCAGGAGCATGAGATATGGGGGATGACCCTAACAGACTTACAAGTGAAGTGTTGTCATACCTGGAAGGAGCGTTTGGGGTCCTAAATAGTGGTGAGCGAGGAGATGTGGGGTAGGTGTAGTACTTGTCCCACTTGCAGGGCCAAGTACCAGGAGGGAGATCAGTGGGCAGTCAAATAGAGAGGTAACCCTACAGAAAATGGAGACTACGGGGCAGGGAGAAGGAAAGATGTGTTTACTAGTAGGATCCCTTTGAAGGTGGCAAAAGTTATGGAGAAAAGAGTTAATCTTTCAGGTTGAAGACCCCTCATCAGAAGGGCCTTCAATTTGAAATGTTAACTCTTTCTGTTTCCACAGATACAAAAACTGAGCTGAAGAATATTCACGCCATTTTCTGTTTTTATTTTATGCAGATATTTTAAGTGAAAATGTATTAAGTTGCCTCAGCCCAACACTAAGAACTGTCTCTCTGGGCATCAACGAATCAATGTGTCTGGATTATACTTATTCATTTATAAAGCTTTCAGGGCACTGACCATGAGAAGAGAGATTTAAGTGTTATGGCTATTGGACAGAGAATAATTGGACAATGTGCGCAGAAGTAAATTATTTATTCATTTCAAAGTAACTTTTATTAGTTACATTGTAAATTATTATTTCTCTACCTGTATATAGATAATCCCAGTTCATTATGTGATGCTGCAATTGTACTCTTTCCTGACAGTGGCAGTGCTTTCTATCAGTAGCAAAAGATTATTCAACAACATAAAAGTCAAAGTCTATAATGAGACTAAGCATAAATAATCTCCCAGTTTTTAATGCTTGATTAATATTTTCCTTCTCTGTTATATTAGTTTCCCTGAAGAACTGAGAGTTTTTTTGAAAACTAGAAATACATTTTCAAGGGAATGAAGACTAATCCTGTATCTTAATGTTTGACAGTAATTGTTTTGTTTATCTTGGCCTCTATATATCAGATGTTTTTCTCTATTCATTTACTTTATTTTTTAATTAGAAAAAGAGCTTGGTAACAGGCCCTTCCAGCCCAGTGAGACCAATGCACCCAAGCGATCAATTAACCTAATAACCGGTACATCTTCGGAATGTGGGGGAATCTGATGCACCCAGAAGAAACTGCTACAATCACGGGGAGAACATAGAAACTCTTTACAGACAGCTGTGCTATTGAACCCAAGTGGATAGCTTAATATATTTTAAAATTATGATTAAGTAATATTTTTGACAGATATCAAAGTATCAACACGATTTTTATTTCCTGTGGTCGTCAACAATAGTTTTACAGTGTGTTTATGTTGATCAATGGTAAATGGCTTAATTGCCCATTCTATGATTTTTAAGAATGCAACAAGTTTTATTGTAGTGCAGTTAGAATCATTAATGAGCTCTTTATACTCTGTCATCAATTCCCACTTTCCAACATGCTGCCAGTCATTAAGCCATTCTGGTCTCTGCCAAGACATTTCGGCCGTCGGCGGACTTTAGGAGACTTATACATCAGTTTCTGGGGTCAAGGTGGATGGACACGTGCTTGCTGTTATGGAATCCTGTGTATCTGCTTGCTATATTTCATGTGTCTTGTCCATATGTTTTGCATGAAGTTGCTTAGCAAAGTTTGCTTTGCTACATTTATTTTTAATTTGTCCAATCCCAGAAAATGTTCACATAATGTTGAACCCATTAGCAACTGACAGAAGCTGTGCTCTTGCTCAAAGCTGTAGAAATCTGTTGTGAATGGTGTTTTCTGCAAAGGCATTCTTGTAGAAGGCTAACAATGCCATGATACATTACCTGTTTAACGATTATTCTCGACGAACGCCATTTTGTGCAGTCTCATTTGTGCAGGTCATATCCTAATATGCTCCCAAAGAACTGTAGATTTTGAATGAAAAATATCCTTCACCTATTTTAGATTCCAGATTGATCTTCTAGAATGTCAGCTGTCTTTCCATTCTAATATAAGGTATTGCTTAAATGAGATGATTGGCCCCAGACATCATCATTGCATTTGAATTCATCTTCCAAATACCTGTTAAAAACTTGCACGTCATAAATCTGAATTTGATCATTTGTTAACATAGCTTAAACCCTTTTTCCCTTCGGAACCTTATTCATTTGTGGATTCACACTCGGGTATGTCCTTTGTGATCAAGCCTATTAGGTCATGCCTAGCAGAAGCAAAACTTTCCCATTGGCCCATCCACAGTCAAGCCCCCACTCACACTATGTTTTTGATATTCTTCTGACATTCCCATCCACACCCTTCATTTTCTACCATTCACTTACGTACGTACCAGAGACAATCTACAGTGGCCAGTAGCTACCAAACAGCACATCTTTGAGATGTGGTAAGAAACTGTAGCACCCTCAAGAAATCCACAAAGTTTCAGGGGGAGCGTACAAACCCTTCATGGGGTGTATAAAAACCCTATACAGACAGCAGTGGATATCAGGATTGAACTGGTTGCTGGAGCTGTGGGCCACAATGAACTGCACCATGACAATCAATCTTCAGTTTCATTCATTGAGGATCTGTTCCTATTTTAATTATATTTCATTAAAAAAAACTTTTTATCCATGTGAATATCTTTTACTAGGAAATTAGATCACATAGTATTGATCTCCGCATAATTTCATTTTTTATTTAAGGAAAAAACCTAATAAAATAGAGTCCCTTTTGGCTCTGTGCTGAATACTTATTTCATAAACATTGATATGATCTATTTTGACATTCTTCATTTTGAGAAGGATGTTTATGACTCCAACACTTTTTCTTCATTTCAAATAATAAAATTGGTTAATTATCCCTCTCCCCATCCCTCTCCCTCCCCCCTCTCTTCCTCCCCCCCTCTTCCTCTCCATCCCTCTCTCTCCCCTTCTCTCTAACCTCTCTCTCCCTCCCTTATTTGTAATTTTTCTTTTGTGCTTTTGATACCATTCATTACAGCACTGTAGGTATGACTACCATAAGGAGTGATTTTTGTCTATTTTCCAACTTGTTAGTCATACTTTGCCAACTACAGTCATTCCAAATTTAATCAGCATTTATTGCACATAAGAAGGTAAATATTATCATTCAAAATGTATGGTCTCTAAATCCTTACTGGTATTTATGGGAACTTATTTCAGGAACACCATTAAATAAGCTGAAGAACTGAAAAGTTCAAATGGAATTTAAGATTATGTTTTATTATATAATGAAAACAGTCTGTTTTTTGTCACTGCCAAAAACCCTAGTCTTCTGAAAAGTAAAGTTACTTCCCATGTAGATTAGTTCAAAACTGCCTTCCTTAACAAATTTTGTAGCTTACAACCTGACTTGTGGAACAGTGGTGATTAATTTCTGTAATGAGAGACCCCATGCCAGCTGGGCAGTAGAAACTTAATTCAAAAACTTGCATGATGGTCATATTTTCTGTGGTCACAATGCATTCATCATCCTGATCATTTTTTTTCCTACACAACCAGTCTTTCTTTCTACTCTGCTCCCACTGCAGCATGAAGTCTTAATACATGTTTTTAAAGAGCTGTTGTTAATCAATACAAGCACATTCCATTAATCTGGACACTGCAAAATCCTGTGGTTAAATTTAATTTATTCATAACCTAAGTACCATTCAGATCTTTTTCAAGAGCTTCAAGCATCATTGTTAATCATACTTTTGTTTTGCGAATTACTATGACGTACTGCTTTGAGTGCAATATAAACCTGTTTTCTTTTCAGAGGAGATTTTTGTGGTCATTTATCCATACTCAGCAAGAGATAATGATGAGATTGATTTGGAAAGAGGCGCTGTGGTGGAAGTTATACAGAAGAATCTGGAAGGCTGGTGGAAAATCAGGTAATTCAAATACCCCAAAGAGGGGAAAATGCATTGCACTTGTGTAGAAGCAGCAGGGATGTAGATTTATACACTTTTTATTTGAATGCATCATACTAAAATTAACATTCACATGAGCATTTATTCACTTATTCTGTAAATGGCAAACTTTGCTTGGCTTGGCAACAGGAATTCAGCCCTGACCCCCACCCCCACCCCTATCAACTTGAATTGCCTGTTGCACATATGCTTGTTAATGGTTTGACTGAGATTGACTGCATAAAATTACTGAAAGACCATCTTTTACATGACTACCACTCTGTTTTACTGGGGATTACTGATGGCAGCAAGAAGAGTACATTACTTCTTTGTAGTCAAAATGCAGTACTTATGTGAAAAACATACTTGGCATTGATTTGGAGCAGAGGTTTCTATTGCAAACATACTATATGCCTTCTAATCATGAACAAGAGAAATTCTGCAGATGCTGGAAATCCAAGCAACACACACAAAATGTTGGAGGAACTCAGCAGGCCAGGCAGCATCTTTGGGAAAGAGCAGTGGTCCCCAACCATCGGGCCATGGACCGGTACCGGGCCGCAAAACTTGTGCTACTGGGCCACGAGGAAACGATATGATTTGGCGATATGAGTCAGCTGCGCCTTTCCTCATTCCCTGTCGTGCCCACTGTCAAACTTGAACGCACGCGAGCTCATTACGCACGCGTCATCCATGTCAGCACGGGAAGAGGATCAACTCCTCGAGCTTGCAAATGACAGCGGGCTGAAAAGTATGTTTGACATAACATCTCTGCTGGCATTCTGGATCAAAGTCAGGACTAAATATCCTGAGATAGCCACGAAAGCACTGAAAACGTTGCTTCCATTTCCAACATATCTCTGCAAGGCGGGGTTTTCTGCAACAAATGCAACGAAAGCTAAATTGCGGAATAGACTGGACATAAGGAACCCCCTTCGAGTATCGCTGTCTCCCATCACCCTCAATGGGACCGTGTGGTTGCAGGAAAACAACCCCAGGGCTCCCACTGATTCAACGATGTTGGTTTGTTGCAATGATTTTATATGTTCATACGGGGAAAATATGTGCTGTGTGTTTAATATCCAAACGTTACTTAAAATGTTATGATGCTATTGACTTATAAGTGACTTATAATTGACTTATCACTATATTCATGCAAGGAAAATATGTGCTGTGTGTTTAATATTAAATTCGTTAGATAAACCCTTTTAGAAATGAAATTGAGTGTATTAGCCACTTATAAGTGACTTATAGTTGACTTATAATCTATATTCCGGTCGTGATTAACAGCCCCCCCCCCCCCACCCCAGGGTTGCCAACTGTCCTGTATTTGCCGGGACATCCCGTATATTGGGTTAAATTGGTTTGTCCCATACGGGACCGCCCTTGCCCCATATTTCCCCCGCTAAGGTAGAGCGTTCCTATGAAGCCTTTCGTGCCGAAATGGCATAAAGTGAAGAAGCAATTACCATTAATTTGTATGGGAAAAGTTTTTGAACGTTCCCAGACCCAAAAAATAACCTACCAAATCATACCAAATAACATATAAGACCTAAAATAACACTAACATATAGTAAAAGCAGGAATGATATGATAAATACACCGCCTAAATAAAGTAGAAATAATGTATGTACAGTGTAGTTTCACTGAACAGAATCGTCAAAAATGATTTGTAGAAAAAAATCAGCACGTACACACATGCGCACGTCAGGTCCCCGCGCAAGGCTTCATGGTCACGGTAGTCTTTCTTGGGGTAAACACAAGTGTCCCATATTTGACTGCTACTCTTGTCCCTTATTTTTGGGAGTGAGAAAGTTGGCAACCCTCCTCCCCCCCACCCCCCGGTCGGTCAGTGCGCAAGAATATTGTCAATATTAAACCGGTCCGCGGTGCAAAAAAGTTTGGGGACCCCTTGGAAAGAGTACGGTTGATGGTTCAGCTCCTGCTGAAGGCTCTCGGCCTGAAACGCTGACTGTTCTCTTTTCCATAAATGCTGCCTGGCCTGCTGAGTTCTTCTAGCACTGTACGTCTTCCGCAGTGATCTCTTTTGCTTGAGATGTGTCAATGATTCCAAGGCAAGGTCTGTCTCATTGTGTATATCTAAAATAATTAGGAAATGTAACAATAGTACTTTTGCCTCTTGAGCACATACGCTACTTAGATTAGATTAGACTCTTTCACTCGTTTTCCAAACATCAAATAGAGTAAGCTGTTATTGAGATATGGTCTGATATGAATTGATACTGTACTTTTCAAAAGATGAACAATTGTAATGACTGATAAATTAACGTACTTGCAAAATTTCTGCCCTTTTGGTCTTAGTGAAAGCCTTTGAGCCTTTTCCTTTAAAACAATATCCGGTTTCAAAATCTGCTGGCAGGCTTTGTTCCAATCGCTGGTTTATGTCTAGCTGTTCACATTCAGAAAGTGAGCCCAGAGATTTTCCAAGTATAGTGGAGGGGAAGTCCTTTTTGATCTGTCTGAAAAATTGTGCATGAAAATTATGTTAATTCCAATTCATTAGCTAGATAGCAGCTACCACCTACTAGTCTTAATTTTCTAATGTATTTTAAAAATTAGTTTTAAAAGATATCAGCCCAGAATTTGAATTTCAGCTGTATTTGGTGCACCAAATGTATGCTAAAGTTAAAGCAAACACCAACTCAAAAAATTGGAACATCCTCCCTTTAAGAAATTACCATAGTTTACTTCCTTTAATTAAAACTAATATATAGCTTCCCAGTCACTGCTGTTTGGCTGTTTGGATGTTTGGAGGAAAGTGATGCAATGCTGTTCAAAGATATCTCTCTCCACAGCAGGTTAAACATTGGAGAATGGTGTGATTGATAGGTTAAGTACATGGGTCTTATTCATGAAGTAGGGTAAATCTGCTTCCTGGCCACAATCTCCAGTCCCAAACAGTTAGTAGCAGCATCTGGTCTGTGAACTCGTTTTGTGATAGTGAAGAGTATAGGCTATGAAGTTCAATATGTAAAAACAATATCCTGGGGGTTATTTTAAATATGACAAGGTTCACCACTTTCAGCATATCTTCCTTCTTCAATTGTGTATTAACAATACAAATGTTAAATTATGTTTTTCTTTAAATCAAATTTCTGCCATTAATGCTGTAATAGCATTATTATGTGCTCAAGATCTTGACATTGAAATGATAGCAGTGTTAAGGCAAACTGTATAATTGGATTGTAAGTATACACATCCAATTTTCACATATGCGAAACTTTACCAAGAAAGTTGAGTAAAACATTCAAAGTATGGCCCCAATTTCAGGTTATGTGCAATTAATGCACAGACTTTTTCTCCCCAACCAATTTCAAGACTCCAATGATAAATAGCTCTAATAGTTAGCATGGGAAAATGTTTCTGAGCCTTCCAAAAGATGAAAACCACTCTCCACACAAAAAAAACACATGTCCACCGCAGAGGGAAAAAGTGCTGACCAGATCCTTGGGGTTTGTCCTGTCCAGCTGACGGAAGGGAATTTTTTCTGCAGTTAGTACAAATATGAGGTGATGTAGGCTTTTAAACTTTACACAGATTTTTGCAGAGTGTGTCATAAATGTAAGCTTGCCTGCAGAAACTGCAAATTCAAAAATTCATCCTCTGTTAGCACCAGCATATTGTGCCAAAATCAGTGCTGCACAGTTCTTGAAGTTGAAAGTGACAATCAAAGATAGCAAGCTGTTGCTTTTGTTTATAATTTACGATCTTCCGTTGTTTAGGTCTCAGATTTGATCTTGGAATTAGTCCCTTTATCTGAAGAATTATCTATACCATACAGACTTTAATCTCTTTCCATACCTCTGGAGACAGGAGATTACTGCATAACAAAAGCAGTATTGTAGTTTTTTATATGGTAAAAGTACTTCTAAACTTGCTGTTTTACTTTCAGATTATGCAACAAAGTAAATGCCTATATGTTGTCTATGTGCAAATTTGCTGGTTATTCTGAGAATCCATTCAAATGCTTTCTGCACTTCCTTTATCACAAGAAAACGGTCACCTGGCAAGGCTGCACATGGTTTAGTTACTGCTGATTTAATGGCAGAAGAAATCAGATGCTATTGAGATGAATAGCACAGCACATTTAGTGGGCAGTTAGATAATCAGACAAAGCAGAAGACAACGAAAAGATATACAGATGTTCCCCGCTTTTCAAACGTTCGCTTTACGAAACCTCACTGTTATGAAAGACCTACATTAGTACCCTGTCTTCGCTTTCAGAAGGTGTTTTCACTGTTACGAAGAAAAGCAGCGCGCAAAAAAAAATTCAGCACACAAAAAAAATCAGCGCGCGATAAAAGGCAGCGCGCGCCCCGAGCAGCCACTCTCCCCGGGAACTGCATTCTAGCCGGCATTGCTTAAACACGCGCCTGTGAGCAGCCGTTTGCAAGATGAGTTCTATGGTGTCGGAAAAGCCTAGCGTAAAACTAGACATAATTAAGCGTTTTCATCGTGGTGAACGAAATGAGTTTGGCTTGTGGAAGCTGACGAAGATGATGTTGAAGAGGTTTTGGCATCCCATGACCAAGAACTAGTAGATGAAGAGCTGATGCAATTGGAACAGGAAAGGATAACAATCGAAACCAAATGCAGTAGTGGAAGTGAAGCAACTACGTGAGATTTTCGCTGCAATGATAAAGTACGACTTTAATTTTGGAAGGGTACGTAGGTTTAGGGGATATTTGCAAGATGGTTTGAGTCCTTGCAAAGAACTGTATGATAGAAAAATGTGCAAGGCTCAGCAGTCAAGCAAGCCTTCCACATCAGCCACAGCAGACGACAAACCTCGAACTTCGACCTCGAGGTGGGCAGTCATAGGAGAAGATGAGCTGCCTGCTCTAATGGAAACAGACGATGAGATGACACCCCAGTATCCCACCACCCCAACACCCAGGCCGCGGACAGACACTGTACCGCTTCGTGGAGAATGCAGCAGTAGCTGGGAGGCACACAGCACATCTTTAAGAAAAAAAGCCAAAATAAACATGCTAATTAATTAGGTGCCGCCCCACACGTAAATGTCAGCCCAGGTCAAAGGCGATGCAATTGGCAATCAGCACTGATCTGGGCCGACAATTAAGTGCCGGGCAGCACCTAATTAATTAGCATGTTTATTTCAGCTTTATTTTGGTATGATTTGGCAGCTTCATAGCTTAAAGGTTACTGGAGAGCACTTGCGCCGTGTTTTTGGCAGTAGCGCTTACATGAGGTTTTCTGTACAGAAAGCAGTGCAGTAATGATTGTGGAAAAATAATTCTACTTTATATAGGCTTTGCATTTCTCATATCATTCCTGCTTTTACTATATGTTACTGTTATTTTAGATTTTATGTGTTATTTGGCATGATTTGGTAGGTTACTTTTGGGTCTGCGAACGCTCGCAAAATTTTCCCATATAAATAAATGGTAATTGCTTCTTCGCTTTACGACATTTTGGCTTACGAACCGTTTCATAGGAACACTCTACCTTCGGATGGCGGGGGAAACCTGTACTGGTAGGGCTGGATGCAATCCATGAAGAGAAAGCTTGTTTGGAACTGCATGGAACAATTGGAGTTTTTTTGTCATATATTTGATAACATCATACTTTTTTCATGCCTTTTCTATCTCCCGTTTTAACTTGTTCCCCAAGTACTGGCTGTTGTTGAGAGGCCTTTATGTTACTCCCTTCAGGGTTTTCTGTACCCCTTCAGTTTCTTAACTCTGTCCACAAGCACTCAACATCTCTAAGGATTTTTCATTTTTTACCAACAGAGCCACCCACACCCTCTGCCTACCCATGCCTTTCCATTCAGTACATTGTGTATCCTTGGATGCTAAGCTCCCAACTATGATCTTCTTTCAGCCACTACTCAGTGATGCCCACAATGTCATACGGCCAATCTCTAACTGTGCTACAAGATGGTCTAATTCTGTGTATTGTGTGCATTCAGATACAAGACCTTCAGTCCTGTAAGCATCACCCTTTTTGATTTTGCCCCCATGTTACACTTCAGCTTACCTGCCATTCTGCGCCATCATCTGCCTGTCCTTCCTCACAGTCTTGGTACACGGTGCATCTCCTTGTATTCCAGCTACTCCACCCTCAGCTCTTTCAGTCCAGTTCCAACTCCCCTGCCGAATCAGTTGAACAACTCCAGCAAATCTGCCCACAAGGATGTTGATGCCGTTTAAATTCAGGCGTAATCCATCCTTTTTGTACATCATACCTTCCCCAGAATTGGTACCAATGATCCAGAAATCGGAAACCCTGCCCCCTGCACTATCTGGGTGTCTAGTTCACATTCACAGAATCTCTTGGTCTGCTGCTATAACTATGGAAGCCCCACCACTGCTGCACTCCTATGCTGTTCCTTTCACTGGGAGCCAGACTCACTCCCAGAGACCTCATCCCTATGACTTCCCCCTGGTAGCTCCCCCCCCACCCCGCCTACCCACCTAACAGTATCCAAAGCTGAATACCTCTTATTGAGGGTAACGGCCACAGGGGTACTCTGTCCTACCAGCCTATTCCCTTTCCATCTTCTGACAGTCACACAGCTATGTGCTTCCTGCAACTTAGGGGCTACTAACTCCCTCCAGCTGCAGCTCCATCCAGTTCCCAAGCATGGTTTGTAAGAAAAGTGCAACTTGATGCACCTCTCGCAGACGTAGTTATCAGGGAGACTAGAGGTCTCCCAGAATTCCCACATCTCACACAAAGTTCATAGCACTAACCCCGTACCCATTTTCACAGTTTTTTGACAAGGTGACGAGAGAGATTGATGAGGGTAGGGCGGTGAATGTTGTCTACCTGGATTTTAGTAAGGCGTTTGACAAAGTTCGTCATGGGAGGCTTATACAGATATTAAGATGCATGGGTGTACAGTGAATTGGCTGTTTGGATCAAGAACTGCCTTACGTACAGAAGGCAGAGGGTAGTGGTTGAAGGGAATAACTGGAGGTCTGTAGTTAGTGGTGTTCCACACGGATCTATGCTGGCGTCTCTGTCGTTTGTGGTGTATGTCAATGACCTGGATGAAAATGGAGATGGGCGGGTTAGTAAATGTAGGTGGGCAGACAATACCAAGATTGGTGGAGCTGTGCAGAGTGCAGAAGATTGGCAAATAATACAGTGCGATATAGATCAGTTGCAGATGTGGGCAGAGATAAAACCAGATAACCCAGATAAGCGTGAGGTGTTGTACCTTGATGGGGCAAAAGCAAGGAGACAGTACACTGTTTAGGGCAAGATCCTTAACAATGTTGCTGAGCAGGGAAATCTTGGGATCCAT
This sequence comes from Mobula hypostoma, assembly GCF_963921235.1. Taxonomy (NCBI): domain Eukaryota; kingdom Metazoa; phylum Chordata; class Chondrichthyes; order Myliobatiformes; family Myliobatidae; genus Mobula; species Mobula hypostoma. Next base: position 60,834,825 of record NC_086103.1, on the reverse strand, counting down.
ATTCATAGCTCCTTGTAAGTGGCTACACAGGACAATGAGTTGGTTAAGAAGGCTTATGGAATGCTTGCTTTTATTAGTCAAGGCATTGAGTTCAAAAGTCAAGGATGTGGAGGCTTTGGCGAGGGTGCAGAGGAGGTTCACCAGGATGCTGCCTGGTTTGTAGGGCATGTGCTATCATGAGAGTCTGGATGAAGTCGGGTTGTTTTCTCTGGAGCAGTGAAGGCTGAGGGGAGATCTGATAGAGGTTTCTAAGATTATGAGAGGCATAGATGGAATAGACAGGGAGTATCTGTTTCCAGCATTGAAATGTCTAATACCAGAGGGCATGCATTGATGGTGAAAGGGGGTAGGTTTAAAGGAGATTTGAGTGGTAAGTTTTTTTACTCAGAGAGTGGTGGATGCCTGCAATGCGCTGCCTGGTGTGGTAGAGGCAAATACATTGGAGGTTTTTAAGAGACATTTAGATGGGCACATAAATGTGAGGAAGATGGGAGGATATGGACTTTGTTTAGATAGGAAGGATTAGTGTTTGGATGTTTTCTGATTTGCTTTTTATCTCGTTTGGCACAACATTGTGGGCTAAAGGGCCTTTGCCAGGGCTGTACGGTACCATGTTCTAGCACTAGCTATGAACTCATAAACAAACAAAAACTTACTTAGAGCCTTCGCCCCTTCTCGCATAAGGTTTTTGAGCCAAAGTCTGACCATCTAACACTGGCCCACCCAGCTATTGCCCACAGTGGCTGCTCTGCTTACAACTCGCTTCTTTTTATTGGCCTTTGCCAAGTGACTAATAGATTGTTAAAATTGAAGCCTAAGTGTCCCAAAAGGCCCTGAACTCTACTTCAACCTCACACTACCTCTCCCACAAGTGAGTGCTCACAATGATTGAAGCTTGCCAAAAAGTTTTGAAAGGCCCCAAGCACTTTTTAAATCTCGTGTTGCCTCTTCCACAAGTTACACCACCTGTGTGCCATTACTGAGATTTCTTGCCACATTGACTATCACCATAAGATATAGCAGCTGAGTTAGGCCATTTGGCCCATCAAGTCTGCTCTGCGATTTCATCATGGCTCTCAGCCCCTACCTCCTGCCTTCTCCCTATATCCCTTCATGTCCTGACCAATCAAGAATCTATCAACCTCTGCCTTAAACATACATAAAGACTTGGCCTCCATAGCTGCCTGTGGCAAAGAATTCCACAGATTCACTACTCTGTCTAAACAAATTTCTCCTCTTTTCCATTCTAAAAGGATGCCACTCTATTCTGGGGCTACGTTCTCTTCCACCATAGGAAACATCCTCTCCACACCTACTCTATCAAGGCCTTTCACCATTTGACATGATCTCAATATGGTCACCCCTTATTCTTCTGAATTCTAGTGAATACAGGTCCCGGGCCATTAATTCATATGACAAGCCATTTGACCCTGGAATCATTTTCTGAACCTCTTTTGAACCCTCTCCAGTTTCAGCATATCCTTTCTAAGAGAAGGGGTCCAAACCTACTTGCAATATTGCAAGTGAGGCCTTGCTTTTATATCTTAGTCTTCAAATGAATATAAAAATGTAATATTAACATTTGCCTTCCTCACCACAGACTCACTTGCAATTTAACCTTTCGGGTTTCCTGCACAAGGACTCCTAAATCCCTTTGTGCCTCAGTTTTTTGTATTTCTCTCTATTTGGAAAATATTTTTCATTTCTTAATTTCTTCCGCCAAAGTGCATGACTATACACTTCCGGACATTGTATTCCATCTCCCATTTCTTTGCCCATTCTCCTAATCTGTCTGAGGACTTCTGTAGCCTCTCTACTCCTGCAAAACCTGCTCCTCTACTACCTTCATATTGTCTGCAAACTTTGCAACAAAGCCATCAAATTTATCATCCAAATCATGGACATATAACATAAAAAGAATCGGTCCCAACACAGACCACTGTGGAACATCACTAGTCACCTGCAGCCGGTCAGAAAAGGCTCCCTTTGTTCACACTATTTGCCCCCTGCCAATCAGCTACTGCTTTATCCATGCTAGAAACTTCCCTGTAATACCATGGGCTCAGAGTTTGATAAGCAGCCTCATGTCTGGCAACTTGTCAAAGGCTTTCTGAAAATCCAAGTACACAACATCAACTGATTCTCCTTTGTCTATCCTACTTGTTACTTCTTCAAAGAATTCCACAAAATTTTCTCTGGAGGAACCATGCCTACTACAGCCTATTTTATCATGTGCCTCCAAGTACACTGAGACCTCATCCTTATAAATAACTCCAGCATCTTCCCCACCACTGAGGTCAGACTGATTGGCCTATAGTTTCCTTTCTTCTGTCTATCTCCTTTCTTGAAGAGCAGAGTAACATTTGTAACTAGACCATAAGACCATAAGATATAGGAGCAGAAGCAGGCTATTCAGCCCATCGAGTCTGCTCCACCATTCAATCATGGGCTGATCCAGTTCTTCCAGTCATCCCCACTGCCCTGCTTCATACCTTTTGATGCCCTGGCTAATCAAGAACCTATCTATCTCTGCCTTAAATACACCCATTGACTTGACCTCCACAGCCGCTCGTGGCAACAAATTCCAGAGATTTACCACCCACTGACTAAAGTAATTTCTCTGCATCTCAGTTCTAAATGGACATCCTTCAATCCTGAAGTCATGTCCTCTTGTCCTAGATTCCCCTACCATGGGAAATAACTTTGCCATATCTGATCTGTTCAGGTCTGTAATTTTCCAGTCTTCTGGTACCATTCCAGAAACTAGTGATTCTCAAAAGTATTACTAATGCCTCCATAATCTCTTTTGCCACCTCTTTCAGAACTCTTTGGTGTACACCGTCTGGTACATGTGACATATTTACCTTCAGACATTTCAGTTTCCCAATAACCTTTGGTTTAGTTTTAGTAACTTCACACACTTCATGCCCCTAACACCTGGAACTTCCACCACACTGTGTTCCACAGTGAAAAATAATGCAAAATACTTAACCAGTTTCTCCACTATTTCTTTGTCTCCCATTGCTACCTTTTCAGCATCGTTTTCCAGCGGATTGTAGGATTTGACTATAACTCACCCTGCTTATTAACAGTACATCTTGTGTTTAAATAGTTAACTTATTTATCTAGTTTAAAATAATGATGTAACTTTATTTCTTTAAAAATGCTGTCCTAGACAGCTTCCATTGCTTGAAGTGGTTTAGTTAACTGGCGCCATTTCCTTTTTCCTGTTTCTTTTCCAGTGTAGAGCTTATTATAATTTGAACAAATAACCAGCATGTGTACCATGAGTCATTGGAGTTAAGATGAACAGATGTTAAGAGTAGAACAGCTTGAGATCGTTCAATTACTCCTTTTTTTAACCATTCTTGCTCATGATATAATTTTATGCATACAAATCCCTATTAAAATACACAGTGTGTGTGTGTGTGTGTGTGTGTGTGTGTGTGTGTGTGTGGTCAGCTTTGAGATGATTTATTTTGCCATAGAACTGCCCCACCCACTCCTTGGTCAGTGATCTCAGAGCCCATATTAGATGGTGTTTTAATACAAGGCCATCTGCACAGAATGGGAAGTAATTGCTACTTTGCTACTGGAGTTTCAGCATGTCTTGTCATTGGAGTATTTGTGCTTATGCAGACTAGTATAAGTACTGAATTATTAGGAATATGGTATTGATTTTATGAAAGAAACATCCACTCGCCAAGATACTATAACCCTCACTGGCAACATCAAAGCCCAGAACAATTTGAATGTCTCCATCTTGTTGAAACATCAGAAATTTCCCATCTTCTTGGCACTATGGTTCATTACTGTTCCTCTAAAAACACACACACAAAATACTGGGGGAGCTCAGCAGGTCTGGCTGCATCTGTGGAAACAAGTAAAGAGTTGATGTTTTGGGCCATGAAACTGGAATGGAAGGGGGAGGGCACCAGAATAAAAGGGAGGGGGGAACGGGTAGGAGGACCAGCTAGAAGTTGATAGGTGGAACCAGGTGGGTGGGAAATGTTAAGGGTTGGAGAAGAAGGAATCTGATAGGAGAGTGCACCATGAGAGAAAGAGAAGAAGGAGCGGCAACAGTGGGAGGTGATAGGCAGGTGAAGAAAATAGGTAAGAGGTCAGCATGGGGAATAAAAGAAGGAAGGTGGAGGGGAAAGTCAACTCAGACCATGAGAGGCTTGCGTCGGGCATTTTCATGCCTTACAAGGCGCAGATTGGAAGTGCCTTGGAAAAGGAAGAAGTGGGAGAGGAAGAATTATTTTACCGGAAGGAGAAATCGATGTTCATGCCATCAGGCTGGAGCTACCTGGACAGAATATGTGGTGTTGTTCCTCTGCCCAGAGAATGGCATGGTTGTTGCAGAAGAGGAGGCCATGGACTGATATCTTGGAACAGGATTGGAATTAAAATCAGCTACCTACCCGGAAATTCTGATTTTGGCAGTTGGAGCAGAGTTGCTTGATAAAGCAGTCCCCCAATTTACCTCAGGTCTCACCAATGTAGAGCAAGTTGCAGTGGGAGCACCAGATACAATAGCCAACCCCAGCAGATTTGCAGGTTAAGTGTTCCCTCACCTGGAAGGACTGTTTGGAGCCCTGAATGAAGGTAAGGGAGGAGGTAAATTGGCAAGTGTAGCGTATCTGTCACTTGCAGAATTGGGGGACCACTTTGTTGGCAACTCTGTGCCATCTGCCAAAAGCAGAATTTCCCAGTGGCTAACCATTGCTCTCCCTATCCCCATTCGTGTTCTGACATGTTGGTCCATGATGAGGCCACTCTCAGGGTGGAGGAGCAACACCTCATATTCCATCTAGGTAGCCTCCAACCTGATGGTATGAACATTGATTTCTCCTTACAGTTAAAAAAAAGTTCCCTACCCCTTATCTCTTTTTCTATTCCCTATTCTGTCCTCTTACCTCTTCTCCTCACCTGCCTATCATCTTTCCCTTTCCCTTCTCCTATGTCCACTCTCCTCTTCCATCAAATTTATTCTTCTTCTGCCCTTTAACTTTCTTACCCACCTGGCTTCACGTACCACCTTCTCACTCGTCCTCCTTTTCCTCCCCCCCCCCCATCTTTTTATTCTGCCATCTTCCCCTTTCCTTTCCAGTCCCAAAGAAGGGTCTTGGCCTGAAACATCAACTATTTGTTTATTTCCATAGCTGCTGTCTGACCTGCTGAGTTCCTCCAGCATTTTGTGTGTTGCTCTGGATTTCCAGCATCTACAGAATCTCTTGCATTTTTGTTCCTTTAATGCAGTTACCCTATTAGGAATTGTTTATATAGCTAACTGTTGGCTGACAATGCAACATGATTTCAGTGAAGAAAGTTTTGGTAAGAAAGCAACTAGAGAGTTGCCATCTAGTTCATGCCTAAAAGTACCTTTGTTGATAGTCTAAATTAGATTCAGATTTATTTATCTCATGTAATTGAAAATTACTGATTATTGCCAGTAGCTGAGTGACTAGATAATTACGATAATAGCTACAGTTGGTGCATTTGATTAGTTAAATTTGGTGCACAGATGAATGAAAATAATTGACTTTTACTAAATTATGAATTATGTTATGATAGCTATGTTTTTTTCTGGTTTTGCTACTGCAGTGGATGAAATGATCACTTCATGGGCTACAATGGTAGGAGTGCAATGGGTGTGATAACTTTTGCTGTAATGCTTAAGGCTTTTGATGTGGAGGGGAAAGGAAACTTACAACTTAGAGATGAATGGTTCTCATGCTTCTTGTTCACCAAGAGCTCTGGTTAGGCATAGTTAAACTCAGTAATGCTTCTCTGGAACACTGTTGGAAAGTCCTGGCTTCTCTCTTAAGCCTCCTATCACCATTGTGGTATTCTTTGTTCTATGTGCTTATTGAAATAGTATTTATTTTACCTACATGCCTTGCTTTGCTATCAGAGTGTTTTGTTGTAGATGTTTGAAGTGACAGTCGATTTAACTAGTAAGGAAAGTCAGGTCAGATGCATTTTTTTTGTTTGACAGCACTGGTTGTCTCCCTAAACACCCATTGTCTAGATTTGGCATTTCATATATCTTGGCACATGAAGAGCAAAGAGAAATCGATGTGCAACAGCACCACCTATAGACATAGCAGGAGTACTCAATTCAAACATTTTTGATTGTAAAGTTATTCTTCATCCTCTTTGGAAAAAAAAATTATCCATAATAATATGCTATTGTGTTCATCCAAATTTTCCAAAAGAGAAGCCACAATTTCAATCTGTTGCAAAATACAATATCTCATTTTTCTGTCTTAGAAGAAAGAAAACTTCCAGGACTAAGCTTAGGCATCTTAGAGAAAAGACAATCTGTGAGACACCGATACCAACAATTCAGAGTGTGTGCAATTTACTGGATAAATTGCATTAATTTTATTATTTTTCCAATTGTGTAGCTACAACAATTTTAGAGCCCACTTGCCCCACCACCCAAGTTATTGAAATTGCTTGATTTATTAGAAATTAATTCTTTGCAGCTGTTTGGAGCTGAATAAATTGTATCTTTAAAACAGTGTTAACAATGTGATTTATCGTCTTCAAATGCCATTTAACCAGGAAAGGAACAGTGAAATAGTGAAGTTTTGATCTAGCAGGTTGTTCCTGCAAGAACATTGAAAACATTTAATTTTTTTTCTTTCTATTTCTCTTATTTACCTTTTAGTCTTCTTACTCCATTTCTCTTTCTATATCTAACTTCAGTCAAATCCTTCAGTTCATTGTATTTGCTAGTTTTATTTTTTCCTTATCTTTACGTTTAACTGGTTAAAGAGAAAATCACTTGGACTTTGCTCTTAAAATGCAAGGGATTTAGAAATCTAAATTTCACAACACAGAAACATGGCTGTACTAGAAACAGATCGAGACTACAGGAAGAAATGGCGGAAATATATTTCTACTTTGGCCAATGCACTTTGAAGTGAAATCATTAAGGTTGACCATCTTGTGGCTTTGACACTTGGGACATTGGCTATAATGGTGGAGAATTGGATATGCCTACTTACAATAAGTCTCAGTCTCTATCAGCATTGATAGTTATTTTCCACTTTCAACTAACAGCAATATGAATTTAGGAGTGGCAATATAGCCTTGAGATCTATCATTGTTCCATGATCATATTTGGTTAATATGCTGAGATAATACCTAGACAACTCAACCAAAGATTACAGAATTACAATGTTCAGGAATTTAATACATTTGAGGTTAGTCATGCCGGACACTGATAATTTCCTTTTTATTCATTTAAGTGTTTGTCATCGTTTTTACAGGATATGAATAATTTGTTGAATGCGTAGTCACTTTCTGTAACATCCTTTTGATGTAACCAATAAAGAATAACGGAATTAACATCCATTTGGTATGCTGGTCCCACAATTTAAAAAAAATCACACTCTAGTTCCTTTGGAAGGATTGCTCATGGGAACAGTTTTTGTTGACTGAAACTCCCATCTAGCTCTGAAAATTGCCAGGGTGGAAATCATAGAGCTCTCATTAGTTTTTTTACATAATGGTCTTCAAGAATGCCATACAAAATCAACTGAGGACAGTGTGTAGATCTTAAAGTGATTCAAGACTGTTTGAAGAACCAAGCTAGCACCAAGTTACTGAGCTATTGCAATACTCATCTTTCTCTGTGCTTCAGAGACATGAAGAACTTACAGAAGCCAAAAGGTATACCATCAACACTGACTTAGCAAAATTTTCCAAGTTAGGTGAACCAATATCTGTACCATCTCCCAGGCCACGTTCTCAGTAGAGAGGCTATAATCGCACATAATGGATTTCAGTGAATGGACCACATTTTCTCAATGCCTGGTTCTAGCCTCTCAAAGCAAGCACTCAACTCAAAGCTTTATCATAGCAAGGGAATTCCAGGAAGACAAAGGAATGTGTCAGTGATGTTCTCAAAACCAACTTGAAGCATTCTGATTAACTCATTGGAATTCTTGCCCAAGACCAAAGTAGTAAAAAACCATACAGGAAGGCACCAAGAACAGAACCTGCCACAGAAATACAGGGAGGACAGACACAAAACAGTTTGTAATTACAGAGCCGCCTTCCCATTACTTGGAAACTCAAAGTCCATCATGTTAAATATTTAAATATTTAACATGCTCTTCTCACTGTTGGCTTGGTGTAACAGAATCATTGTGGGTTAGAGAAAGGTTAAAAGTCGCTGCCCTCTACCTCTTCATGTTATGGAATTGAAGAGCCGTCCTCTGAATTCCAATCTCAAACAAAAATTTAGAGGAGCAGTTCACAGTGTGGTGCAATTACAACTTAGGTGTCAGAGTTTGGAGTTCAATTACAACATCTTTTGTAGGGAGTCTGTACGTCCTCACCATGGAATGCGTGTATTTTCTCCAGGTCCTTCAGTTTATCTTCCCACCGTCCAAAGAAGTACCGGTTAGGAAGTTAATTGGACATTGTGAATTGTCCCGTGTTTAAGCAAGTGTTAAATTGGGATTTGCTGGGTGGCGCTGCTGAAAGGGCCGGAAGTGCCTGTTCTGTGTTTTATCTCTAAATTTAAAAAAAAATAAATTTTATAGATGTTGGGGAGTCTAAATGCTTTCTGCTACATCCAGTGGCCAGTTAGTTTATAGAAAGGACAAAACAAATGACCTGTTCTAATATCAGTCGCAAACAGTGCATAATAGGAAATACAAGTATCCCATGAGATACCAGGAAAAGTTGTTGAGGCCTAAGTATTTATGGTGTTTAAGTGGCTTTTCCTATAAAGTGGGAAGTAAACAACAACTGTTGTTTTATTCTTGCTCTTAACAAAATCTGAAATCCAGGTTTTACCTCAAAGTTAAGATATGGTATTTTAATTTAAATATACTTTTACCTATATTATCAAAAACTAACTTGTGGGTTTTTATACAGCTATGCTACAATGTTCAACAAAGTTTATTATGGCAAACCATCTATTTTTCTTCACTAGGTATCAGAATCGGGAAGGCTGGGCTCCTGCCTCCTACTTGAAAAAAGCTTCAAATGATCTACTGAGGCAGCAGGTAACTTCAGGGCAATCCATCCACTCAAGTGCCATAGACCTTGATGGAATTGGCAAACAGCCAAGCTCAGCTAAAGAGATCAAAGAGAAATCTTCATTAATTGACCAGAAAGAAGAGAAAGGGGCAGCATGTATTGAATCAAAAGGCAGTAAGTATGCATTTAAACCCTTATAACAGCTTAACATTAGTTAAGAGTGGCAAGATATAGGTTTCAGACCCTTGCTGGAGTCCCAGTGTTCTACTGTTAAGAGAAACTGAGTGTTAAGATTCCTCATGTAAGGACAAACCTAAGGTAGCTGAAGAGATTGTGGAAGCACTGGTATTGATCTTCCAAAAATCAATATATTCTGGAACGGTTCCAGAGGACTGGAAACTCACAAATGTCACTCCAGTCTTTAAAAAAGCAAAGGAGCAAAAGACAGGAAATTATAGGCCAGTTAGCCTGATTTCAGCAGTTGGCATAATGTTTGACCCCATTATTAAGGATGAAGTTTTGAGGTACTTGGATGCATATGATAAAATAGATCAAAGTCATCATGATTTAAGGGGAAATCTTGCTTGAAAAACATGTTGTATTTTTTTGAGGAAGTAACAGGCCGGATAGACAAAGAATCAGTGAATGTTGTTTACTAGAATTTCAGGAAAGATACTAGCATGGACAGAATATTGGTTGACTGGCAGAAGGCAAGGAGTGGAATGAAAGGGGGTCTTTTCTAGTTGGCCGCCAGTGACCAGTAGAGTTCCGCAGTGGACGTTGTATCTGCTACTTTTATGTTAATGATCTGGATGACATAATTGATAGCTTTCTGCCCAAGTTTGGGGATGACATGAGGAAAGGGGGAGGGGTAGGCAATGTTAGGGAAACAAGTAGTCTGTAGAAGGACTTGGACAGATTAGGAGAATGGGCAAGGAAGTGGCAGATGAAATATAGTGTAAAGAGGTGTATGGTGATGCACATTGGTAGAAGGAATAAAGGCATAGATTATTTTCTAAATGGGGATTAAATTCAGAAATTTGAGGTGCAAAGGGACTTGGATGTCCTTGTGTAGGATTCCCTGAAGGTTAGCTTTTAGGTTAATCTGATAGCAAGGAAGTTAAATGCAATGTTAGCATTCATTTCAAGAGGACTTCAATATAAAAGCAAAGATGCAGTTTTGAGGCTTTGTAATGCATTGATAAGACAATATTTGGAGTATTGTGAGCAGCTTTGGGTGCCTTATCCAAGGATGTGCTGGCATTGGAAGTGCTCCAGTAGGAGGTGATCCCAGGAATGAAAGGGAAGCATTTGCTGGCTCTGGACCGGTTCTCAGTGAAATCTGGAAGAATGCGGGAGGGCATCTCATGCTTAAAAGTCTATCTAGAGTGGACATGGAGAGGATGTTTTCAATAGTGGGAGAGTCTAGGACCAAGAGACAAGGCTTCAAATAAAAGATCATCCCTTTGGAACAGATAAAGAAGGAATTACTTTAGCCAGATGGTGGTGAATCTGTGGAATTCTTTGCCACGGATGGCTGTGGTGGCCAAGTAATTAGGTATATTTAAAGTGCAGGTTGATAGATTCTTGATTAGTAAGGTTGTCAAAGGTTACAGCGAGTAGGCAAGAGAATGGGGTTAAGAGGGATAGTAAATCAGCCATAATCAAATGGAAGAGCAGGCTTGATGGACTGAATGGCCTAATTCTGCTCCTATGTCTTAGGGTCATATGGGTGTGTAGCAGTTGGGGCTTCAAAAATACAACAGTTGGTTTGCACACTGAAATAGTTAGGAAGAAATGGAGTTTTACACACTGGGTTTGCAATTTTTGTACCCATGAGACTGCGCTGTCAAGTATAGGTGCAGTTTGTTTCAAAAGTCCCACATATTCATCAGTTTTTTTACGATAAAAGAAATTTGAGCTGGAGGGGAGTAGAGTGAGGATGTATGTCAGAGGAGATGAAATCTTTTGTTGTATTTACATTTCCTTTTAGGAGATACAGCTGAGAAATCTAAAAGTGTGGCTGATGAAGAATTTAGGATTCTAGAACTGGTTTTAGTTCCCATGATATCTCCCCAGAAAATTTGCATTGGCATAACATTATACTACACCATTACTGGTTTGCAATTGTCTAATGAAAATGGTCTTATAATTGCTATTTTCCATTTGCTTACTAAAGAGTGGTGAATCTGTGGAATTCTCTGCCACAGCAAACTGTTGAGGCCAGTTCATTAGCTATGTTTAAAAGGAAGTTAGATATGGCCCTTGTGGCTACAGAGGTCAGGGGGTATGGAGGGAAGGCTGGGTTCTGAGTTGGATGATCAGCCATGATCATAATAAATGGCGGTGCAGGCTCGAAGGGCCGAATGGCCTACTCCTGCACCTATTTTCTATGTTTCTATGTTTCTATTACTTGAATTCCAAAGCAACTCTTAGAAACTAAGTCGCATCAAAGGGAGATTTGTTGCCACAGGGGGCTGTGGAGGCCAAGTCTTTGGGTATATTTAAGCAGAGGTCGATAGATACTTGATTAATCAGGGCATGAAGGGATACAGGGAAAAAGCAGGAGATGGCGGCTGAGAAGGAAACTGGATCAGCCACAATGAAATGGCGGAGCAGACTCAATGGGCCGAATAGCCTAATTCTGGTTCTATTGTAAATCTTATGGTCTTATGGAAAGCTCTGCAGTTTGTCAGTCAACGACTACAAGTTGAAGGTGTGTAAGTGTCTACTTTCTTTGAATACTCATGAGTTCCCAGAGGCTGCTTCAGATTGAGCCTGCCATCTGTTTAACTCTTCTTCAGGAGATGAGATAAATATTACTTATATTTTAAATTACCTAAAGATTACTTGTATTGGAATTGAAATGTGATTTTGTGTCTCCATAAAAATGTTAATTATATTCATTTTAAACAATACAGAGTTACCGAACGTGAGACAGAGGCCACCACCACGCAGAGATCTTACTGTGGTGAGTAACAGAAGGTTTGCAAAAACAACTGGTATCTTGTAGAATCTTATAACTTCAACAAAAAAAAAGCTGAAATCATTTAAAAACAAAAGCTGAGACAGGAAGGGTAAAATTTGAGGTTTAAACATGGACAAGCGTGCTGAATTTGGAGTAAGAGGTGAAAGTGAATGCACATGACATCAAAGTCAGCTAGTAAAATTCAAGTAAAAATTCGCCAGCTGCTGATGTCGTAGTTTTCTGGTATAGAGCTGAGCACCATTCACTCTCACCCCACGTCAGAGTTAATTGCACCCAACTTTGAAAATAGCCATGTGTTTCCAGGACAGGATGGGGCCTAACTTGGAGGCCAATTTGTTGATAATATTCTATCACATTAATTTGCCCTTGTTTTCCTTGATGGTTGAGATTATGTTGGAGTAGCTTTGAGAAGTAACTGCAATAGTTGGTGAGTAGCACATGCAGCAGCATTGGGTTGAGGGTCAAGTGTTTGACTGATTGATGGACTGTCTTGTTTTGGTAGATGTTGATCTGTTTGAATGTCGTTGGAAATGCACTCTTCCAAAATAGTATTCCATCACAGTCCTGACAGGCACTTTCAGGCGACAAAGTGTTGAAATGGGAATAGAGTTCATCACTGAAGAATACTGAACCTCTGACCCGCTCTTGGAGTCATGATAGTTTTGTGGTTGATTTAGTTAATTTTATGGTCAATGTGTTAACCACTTTTAATGGAAATTTTGTAAGTATGGGCTTTGGTCTTTTTTTTTCCTTCTTCTTTCCCAGTTTGCTTTCGCAATTTGACCAGAATGTGAGGAGGATGGGAGTCTGTTGCCTCTGTGTTGTAGTGACTATTTGAAACTGTTGAACCCTTGCTCCCCCACCCCCTACTTAATTAGAACAACCTTTCACTCTTTGACTCTCTCTACCAATGGTCTTAACTTTAAGAACATTAAATTATGATACCAAAGACTGGACAAGTGCATTTTTATCAAATGCCTCCAAAGGTATCTAATCAACTGCCTTGCAAGAGTTACAATTTGTGCTATTAAGTCTGAAATTTCCTGAAAATATAAGGCAAACACAAAATTCCTCTTTGTATTGCAGAATTCCTTCTGAAGGGACATTATTGAATAGTAGGGCATGAGTAGCACTAATCACTCACATCTGACCAGAATATATTATATTTACAATTGTGCTAAACGAGTCATCATCAGGTAACGAATAGATTCCATTTTTACATGTCTATAATGTTGATTTTGTGCACAAGGTGGAAAATACACAAAAATTACTCAGTATGATAAACACACCACCACAGATAGAAATGATGGCATTAGAAGTTACAGTATTGTAAATAATTACTGATGAAAATCCCTCACTAAGAGCAGAGACAGAAGAAACTCATCTGTACACTTGGGGGTCGATAATTTAATGGCTTGTACAAAATTGTTTTTAATATTGCGAGGATTCTAAACTCTGTTTTTACAAGAGACTCAAAACTTCCTTCTGCTTTTTTTTTGATAACCAGAAACTACTTTTAAATATACCTTTTTAAAGACTGTTGTTGGATGTTCTAAAAAATCATAATTGGGACAGTCTAAATTTCAAAAGGAGCTCTTTACCATATATTGGGCAACTTACTTAAGCATCAAGAGTGTCTATTACCCATTCCAGCTAACAAATCATATTTAACGACAGGACAATTGCCAGTGCACATTGGTAAGCCAGAGGGTGAGACAGCATGTACTAAACTGAACAGAGAGCTTAGACTAGGAAGAAGTGCAATGTGTGTAAATTTCTTCCTTCTTTTCTGAGACAAAACACTTTGGCTAAAGACTTACAGTTAAGGAGTAGCCCATGTTTTCTAATAGCTTTAATTTTTGTTTAAGTGACTGATTTGAAACTAATTGTAGCATTAGTAACTAGTTAGTAAGTTAGTAACTAGTTGGTAAGACAGGACTGGGAAGTTTTTAAAAGCTTACAAAAGGAAACTAAGAAGATCATTAAGAGGGAAAGGATGAACTATGAAAGGAAGCTAGCAAATAATATCAAAGAGGATACTAAAAGCTTTTTAAGTATATAAAGAGTAAAAGACAGGTGAGAGTAGATAATAGGACCGATAGAAAATGATGCTGGAGAAATTGTAATAGGAGATAGGGAGATGAGATGGCGGAGGAACTGAATGAGTATTTTGCATAAGTCTTCACTGAGGAAGACATCAGCAGCATACTGGACACTCAAGGGTGGCAGGGAAGAGAAGTGTGCGCAGTCACAATTACGAGAGAGAAAGTACTCAGGAAGCTGAATAGTTTAAGGGTAGATAAATATCCCATGTTCTGAAGGAAGTAGCTGTGGAGATTGCGGAGGCATTAGCGATGATCTTTCAAAAGTTGATAGATTCTGGCATGGTTCCAGAGGATTGGAAGATTGCAAATGTCACTCTGCTATTTAAGAAGGGGGCAAGGAAGCAAAAGGGAAATTATAGACCTGTTAGCTTGACATCGGTGGTTGGGAAGTTGTTGGAGTCAATTGTCAAGGATGAGGTTATGGTGTACCTGGAGGCATATGACAAGATAGGCAGAACTCAGCATGGATTCCTTAAAGGAAAATCCTGCCTGACAACACTATTACAATTTTTTGAGGAAATTACAAGTAGGCTAGACAAGGGAGATGCTGTGGATGTTGTATATTTGGATTTTCAGAAGGCCTTTGACAAGGTGCCACATTTGAGGCTGCTTAACAAGATAAGAGCCCATGGAATTACAGGAAATTTACATACGTGGATAGGGCATTGGCTGATTGGCAGGAAACAGAGAGTGGGAATGAAGGGATCCTATTCTGGTTGGCTGCCTGTTACCAGTGGTGTTCCATAGGGGTCCATGTTGGGGCCGCTACTTTTTACGTTGTACATCAACGATTTGGATTATGGAATAGATGGCTTTGTGGCTGAGTTTGCTGATGATATGAAGATAGGTGGAGGGGCCGGTAGTGCTGAGAAAACAGAGAGACTTGGATAGATTGGAAGAATGGACAAAGAAGTGGCAAATGAAATACAACGTTGGAAAGTGTATGGTTATGCAATTTGGCAGAAGAAATAAATGGGCAGACTATTATTTAAATGAGGAGAGAATTAAAGTTCTGAGATGCAATGGGACTTGGGAGTCCTCATGCAGGAGACCCTTAAGGTTAACCTCCAGGTTGACTCGGTGGTGAAGAAGGCGAATACAATGTTGGCATTCATTTCTAGAGGAATAGAGTATAGGAGCAGGGATGTGATGTTGAGGCTCTATAAGGCGCTGGTAAGAGCTCACATGGAGTACTGTGGGCAGTTTTAGTCTCCTTATTTAAGAAAGTACATGCTGACGGAGAGGGTACAGAGAAGATTCACTAGAATGATTCCGGGAATGAGAGGGTTAACATATGAGGAACGTTTGTCTGCTCTTGGACTGTATTCCTTGGAGTTTAGAAGAATGAGGGGGGAACCTCAGAAACATTTTGAATGTTGAAAGGCATGGACAGAGAGGATGTGGCAAAGTTGTTTCCCATGATGTCGTATGACGTGGGCAGTTATGGTCTTCTCATGACCATGAACCTTCTAGGCAAATCTTTCGACAGAAGTGGTTTGTCATTGCCACCTTCTGGGCAGCCTTCTTCAGAGATTATCTGCCTGGTGTCAGTGGTCACCTAACCAGGAGTTGGGATGTGCACCAGCTACTCATACGACCATCCACCACCTGCTCCCAAGGCTCTACACGACCCTGATTGGGGGGAAGGGCTAACCAGGTGCTACAGTTTGCCCAGGGGTGACAAGCAGGCTAGTGCCTTCTACCTCCTTTGGTAGAGACGTATCTCCACCCTGCGACCCAGAGATCAGAGGCCAAAATAAGACTGATAAATCTACTATGGATTTTAAGGGGTGGCTCAATCAGTGTTACGTTATTCCAGAGTCAGCGGTCTGGATTCAATTCCGCTGCTGACTGTAAGGTTTCTGTAGGTTCTCTCCATGACCTCCGGGTTTCCTCTGTGTCAACAGATAGAGGGGGTGGGGTGGGCTAACGGGAATGGTTGATTGGACCAACTTCCAGGTAGAAGAAACTTTTAAGATGATGTGTTTTTTTTTTAATGGCTCTTTGGTGCTTTCCAGAGGGGAGCTTTTGGAAAAGACAGTTTGGTGGGTGGGTGGGTGGGTATAAACTGCTGGCTTAATGATTAAACCTCAATGATTTTTCCTGTCTGCATCTTTGTGCTGGGACAGAAACAAGAGGGGGTGGGGTAACCAGAACTGTAGGCCAAAATAAGACTGATAAATCCAACAAGGAAATCAGGGGGATAAGAAGGTAAGGGGAGGAAAAGGAGAAGGAGTACAAGCTGGCAGGTAATAGATCAGACCAGGTGAGGGGAAAGGTCAGTGGGTGGAGAGGAATTGCTGAAGTAAGAAGCTGGGTGGTGATAGGTGGAAAGGCTGAAGAAGAAGGAATCTGATAGTTCCCCGAAGGTGGTATCTCCTGTGGATAGGGTGGTGAAGAAAGCTTTTGGTATGCTGGCCTTTATAAATCAGAGCATTGAGAATAGGAGTTGGGATGTAATGTTGAAATTGTATAAGGCATTGGTAAGGCCAAATTTGGAGTATTGTGTACAGTTCTGGTCACTGAATTATAGGAAAGATGTCAATAAAATTGAGAGAGTACAGAGGAGGTTTACTGAAATGTTGCCTGGGTTTCATCTCCTCAGTTACAGAGAAAGGTTGAACAAGTTAGGTCTTTATTCTTTGGAGTGTAGAAGATTGAGAGGGGGCTTGATAGAGGTGTTTAAAATTATGAGGGGGATTGATAGAGTTGGCATGGATAGGCTTTTTCCATTGAGAGTGGGGGAGATTCAAACAAGAGGACATGAGTTGAGAGTTAAAGGGCAAAAGTTTAGGGGTAACATGAGGGGGAACTTTTTTACTCAGAGAGTAGTAGCTGTGTGGAACGAGCTTCCAGCAGAAGTGTTTGAGGCAGGTTCTATGTTGTCGTTTAAAGTTAAATTGGATAGATATATGGACAGGAAGGGAATGGAGGGTTATGGATCGAGTGCAGTTCGGTGGGACTAGTTGAGAGTAGGAGTTCAGCATGGACTAGAAGGGTCGAGATGGTCTGTTTCTGTGCTGTAATTGTTGTATGGTGTATATGATGGGGGAGTCTAGTACAAGAGGGCATGACTTAAGGATTGAAGGGCACCCATTCAGAACAGAGATGCAAAGAAATTTTTTTAGCCAGAGGGTGGTGAATCTATGGAATTCGTTGCCTCGGGTGGCGGTGGAGGCCAAGTCATTGGGTGTATTTAAGGCAGAGATTGATAGGTATCTGAGTAGCCAGGGCATCAAAGGTTATGGTGAGAAGGCGGGGGAGTGGGACTAAATGGGAGAATGGATCAGCTCATGATAAAATGGCGGAGCAGACTCAATGGGCCGAATGGCGGACTTGTGCTCCTTTGTCTTATGGTCTAGTTTTAAGTTGTGTAAGAGTACTAGCCTATGTCAAAACTTGTAATTCACAAAACATGGAGAATTTGAATCATCAGAGACTGTGCATCTGGACTCAGTAAATTACTTTGTATCTTTCCAACTTTGTGTACAGCCACGTGGATTGAATCTTCCCAAGCCACCAACTCCTCCAGAAGTGGAAGAAGAGTTTTACACAATAGCTGCTTTCCAGACAACAATTCCAGATGGGATCAGCTTTCAAGCAGGGCAGAAAGTTGAGGTAAACAGTTGAAAATGCCGCATAAGTATTAGGAGTATGACTGCCAATATGATTTCATTCTACTATAGTCTTAAAAACAAAGTTAGCACAAGGGAATTTTTCTTTTACTTGTTGGCTGAAAGTTGATATGCAGCAAGGAAAATAGAGAATCATTCCAGGATCTCTGGAATGCGGAAAAATCAGCCTGACACAGTGATTGATTTTAATAGGCCCCTTTGTCTTTGGATCTGGGCTAATGAGAATGAAACATGATGTTTCCCCTCATTTTCCCCATTCTGATAAAAGTTCAAAGTTTACTACTGAAATTAGTAGAAATCTAATAGCTAAACATATTGTTTGGTAATTGAAGGGGAAGCAAATGCCACTTGAGTCTCACAACAATATAGTCACATATCAGCTTTCCTCTCCTTCATGTTCTCACCAGTTATCTGAAATACAGGGTATCTGTATCCCAACATTTCCAGTTTTACTCTTTGTTGTCAACAGATGATGCAGAAAATGCAAAGTTAGCAATCAAATTATAACATATTACTTCCAAATTTTTTGTTGATGAGCAAGTCTGCAATGTTACTTTGAAGTCAAAACCTGTTTTTAAACTTGTTGACGTTGTCCTCTTTGCATCATACTTTTTTTAAATTTCTTTGCATGTAGGTAATAGAAAAGAATTTAAGTGGTTGGTGGTATATTCAGATAGATGATGAAGAAGGATGGGCTCCAGCTTCTTTCATTGATAAGTACAAGAAATCAAGTAATGCTTCGAGTGCAAACTTTCTGCTTCCGTTGGCACAAGAATTGGCAAAGCTTAAACTTCCAGATATGGCCACAGGAAGCAGCACTAATGGAGACAGTGCCTTTATAACCAAACCTTTGCCTAAAGAGCCACAATCAAATGATATTGACATACTGAAGGATCGGAGAGCAAGGGACCCAGTTAAGATCCCAGCTTCTGACAACAGATTCAACTCTCCATCAAACGTAGAGTGTCAGCCCAAGTCATGTTCTCCTTCAAACATAATGAACAATGACATTTCCAAGTATAACAAAGAAAAAACAGTCTTTTCCCTCAAAAAGGAATCAAATAATAGCAAGTTTGAGTTAGAAGCAGCAGATAAACAATCAAAGGGTCCTTTACCAAAGCTCCCTGTACCTGGTGGCATTTTACCAGTGTTGCCACCAAAAATGACATCTAAAGGAGATAAGAAACCGAGTGCTGAAGCAAGTAAAATATCACAGCCAAAAGGACTTGAGACAGGCCCAAAGGTATTAGCAAGTGAAATTGCTAGGCCTAATCTAAAACCTGTAGGAAGGCAAGCAAAGACAAAGCTTGACTTAGAAGACAAATCGGTGGAACCATCTCCAATTCTGCCACTAAAGCCAAAACCTCTGCTGCGACCTAAACCACTTCCCAACATAAAAGGAGAAATTCATTCAGAGTCTGAAGTTGATATCTCTAACCTGAGAAGCAAGTTGAGAAGAGCAAAACTGCCAGAAAAAATGGGGGAGCAGGACTCTTCACAGAA
This sequence comes from Mobula hypostoma, assembly GCF_963921235.1. NCBI lineage: Eukaryota > Metazoa > Chordata > Chondrichthyes > Myliobatiformes > Myliobatidae > Mobula > Mobula hypostoma. The sequence goes on along the minus strand of NC_086103.1, from coordinate 60,815,587 downwards.
TGTTATTGGCAATCAGAATTATTCAAATAATCAATCCTCAGTAGACACACGCAGCAACTCTCATGGAAACACAGAAAATGAATCTCATGTGAAGCAAGATTTAGGAATAAGCTCCAAAATAAATGACATAAATGTCCTTTATGGAGAACAAAATGGTGTTGTAAATGATCTAAATCATAGGGATGAATCAAGTATCGTTTATGAGAAAATATGTGTTTCCAAGGGTTTGAAGTCAATTGAGAAGAAATTGGATGACATTCAACCAAAAGGCCCACACACAGTAAACAAAGAAGGTCCGCCTCGTCCAATGGTACCACCTCGAAGGCCTCCACTGCCAAAAAAAACCCCTTCAGAATCTGCAGATGTGAAAGTGCAGAGAGATGCTGCCTGGGGACAAAGTAAACCAGCCTTACCTCCACCAAGATTCAAATCCGGTTCATCCCACGATTACAGTAAAGATGATGTTAAACCTAAAGGAGGTTCGAAGGATTTCCTCCTAGCAAAGGGAAATGTTGCTTCCAAATTTCATGAACAGAGAAAGGAGGCAACCAATTCTCCAAAAGTAACAGAAAAACAAGCTGAAAAGGAAAAGATTAATGTGTCCAAAAATGAAGAATCCTCGAGTCACTGCCTATTTGTAGCTCTTGCAGATTTTGCAGGAGATGAGGAGACAGCTGGATTTAAGGAGGGAACTGTTTTTGAAGTATTTGAAAAAAATCCCAATGGATGGTGGTACTGTAAAATGCTGGATAGTGAGCCAACTTGGGAGGGCTGGGCACCTTCCAATTATTTAGTCAAAAAATAAGTATCATAGTTTAGTTTTGTTTCTAAACACAGCAAGATGCTTTTTCATATGTAATATTTAATTAGATAAATAATTTATAGTTTTGAGCTTTCCAAAAGCAACTTAATACATTCCTTATATATTTTTTCAACACAAGTTGGAACAACATGGTGTTTATGGCCACAATATACAAGATCTCAGTAATTATTACATTTACTCTTTTTATTTAAAATAAAAGTATTTAGTCATGATGGCTTTACCCATCATCAGAAAGCAATCAATTAATTTTCTGCGGGTAACATGGTGATGGTTAGTATGTAGGATTCCACTTTGGTAATCTGTCAAATGTTTTGAAAATTTAACTGGACTCTAACATCCTGGGAGTAAAGATACTCATCATCCTGAGTTAATTAGGCTGAAAACATTATGGTTTATAATGACTTCAGAAATTTCCTACAGCCATTGGGATGTGTAAATAGTTGTTGAAAGTTTATATCACCAGCTCCAAGAACAAACAAAAAAATTCTCGATCTACAAAACTTACACATAATCATCTAAGATTGTTTTTCTGACTAACAAGGAAATGAAATGTGTTCACTTGTTCCAACAGAGTTGGAAAAGGCAAGTAAATTTTGAAAGCCTCAGTTTTATCTGGAAAAGTACTATTAGCAAGTTTCTTGAAATGCACATCTTGTATGGACAAATTCAGCTAAAACACTGTTGTTCCTTCTTAATGATAACATTAATCTGCATTACTTCATGTATTCTAATTATTTTATATTCTAGTATTCTCAAGAAGATTATGTACTTTAAAACACCTCCATTGATATATTGCTTCAGAAGGCCAAGGGTCACAACTATGATTAAATAGTTTAGCCACTGATATAATGCACGAAAAAGGTTTAACTCTCACTTGTAAACACAGGCAACATTTAGTGTGTGCTAGTTGTAGAGCTTCCCTACACAAGACAGCGCCTATATATTTATGTATTTTATACATAGTGATACTAACCACATACAGTGATGTTGCTGGTATATTTCAAGTACTTTAAACATCAAGGAGCTGTAAGGTGGATGAATGACACCTTCATCAAATCAGCTAGTTTGTGAGGGCCCATAATGATCAGGGAGGTTGAAATTTAAACAAAAGCAGCAGAATTATTAATAGCTTCAAACCTTGAAAGTCATTGTTATAACTAGTGTACTAAGAACAACCCTCAATCTAAACACATATGTATTTTTTTCATTTTTATTGCACAGTATATGCTTTTGTCTAATTCCTCGTGGATGTAATCAACATCGGTGTTTTTCTTTACAAGATAATGCATTAGTTGTGATGTAGCATAGAATTAATCAAGTTTTAAGAGGACTTGACTGGTATCAAGTTTAAGTCTCTTGTTTCAAGAGTCTATAAATGTGAAACTTGTTTAAAAACTGTATATTAACATGACTTGATAAAATTGAACATTTCAAAGTAGCAGAAGTACAATACCTCACATTTGAGCCAGGGATCATGAACATTCTTACATCAAGCAACATCAAGAAAGAATATGGAAGTGAACTCACTGCAAAATTAGAGCATTGTAAAAATATTCTTTCATCATAACCATTGTTTCTGCAGCACTGGAAATTACAGTACTTTGGTCAAATGCCCATTCCTGCTCCTTAGCGTTGTTGTCTTACAGTAAATACTGTCAACTGGTATTATTCTGGGTGTGTAAACATATGAATATGATTAGTATATTTTAGCCATTCACTTCACAATCACTCTAATTTGTAAAAGTTGGCTTTGAAATTGAAGGTGACACTCGTATTGCCAAATACAAATGGAATGGAAGCTTGACAAAGGGAATTTCCATAAGTTTGCTCCCCAAGAGATGATGTGTCTAATAGATTGCATTTTGATATTTACAAACCTGCATTAAGCGCCAATTTGTGTGTGTATCAATAAAGATGTATGAAATCCCAGCTCATTAAAAAAAAGTGTTACGTGCTAACCCTGGAGCATTCTGAACCAAACCTGGGCAAATCCTACAAAAGGTCTGGCTGGTAATAAATTGGACACAACAGGACATTAAATTTCTTACAAATCACAACATTTGAGATGCTCCAAAAGCTGTATTGGTATCTGGTGACTTTGCGGAAATAGTGGACCCATATTATCAAATATTGCACATCTCAGTAAAAATTATGTTACCTGCCCTCATGTTATCCATATGACTTAGGATTAAAGGTCAGTGCTCCGAAATGGACTGGAAGCAATACTAATGTTTGAGGTTAGGTAACTTCATTACATGTGTTTTAATGAGTTAAAAAAAATAAATGCTAACAATGTGCACCTTCCATGAATAATGCAGTTATTTATAGACCATACCTATTGGCTGCTAAACCAAGGAGGCAGCAAGAGTTGTCTCCACTTCAGTAGACAGGAGGGATTGCAGATGCAGGAATCTAGAGCAAAACAACAAACTGCTGGAAAACTTCAGTGGGTCAGGGTATGTCTGTCTGTGTGTAGAGAAAAGTGTCAATGGTTTGCCAGCCTGTATTGGTTAATTTGGACTGGCAAAAAGGTCAGATCAGGCAAGAGCTGCAAAAGTCCTTCTCATTAGAGTGATTCAAACTCAACTTGGTTTAATCAGGTAATCCTGTGATGATCATTACTGAAACCAGCCTTCAAATAAAAACTCACTCTCATGCCTGAAAGTTTATTTCCTAATCCATCTTGAATTCTTAACATTACAAAAATCAGTACTCACTGTAACAAAAAGTGTTAAACAATTGCTTTCCTCCAATTCTTATTGCATAAAGGATATTTAAGAAAGGGAGCAGAATCCCGAAAAGTGTTTTAAATGATAGGTATTTGGTGTCAATCCTAGTTATGCCCCTTTAGAAGCAGCAGAGCTGAAAGTTTCCTTAACTGGAAGTAATTCATCACCACCACATTGGCAGAACAATTATTTCCCTGCAATTGGTGACATTGAGCCTTCTCTCATGTTAGCCACTGACATGCTAATACAAAGAAAAAAAGTCAAAAAAATGGGAAGAAGTAATTCGTAATATATAGGCAATGATCAGGCAGAGGTCCACTCCTCTTTACCAAACCAGGACATTTTGATGGAATTGTAAGGACTGATAGGTCATGCAGTCAGTGAAGTTTAAAGAAAAGGCCATTTGTAGGTGGAAAGTAGTAGTGAAAGCATTGGTATTGATTATGAACTTTGAATTTGGGCAGGGATAATTGCACTGAGTGTGATAGTTTTAATCTTAGGGAACTTCTCAATGCCACAGGATACAAGATTGAAATGCTGTTTCACAATTAATGTGGGGAATTTCATTATCAACATAAAAACTTAACAGAATGCTCACGTACTCTGTGTACAAGTGCAGCCTGCCTCTGTAAAGGTTCGTTGGAACAGCAATGGGATCCTGATGATTAAAATCAATACTTACGGTGATCATTGCAGATGACGGGCGAGGGATAGTACAAAAACTTATTGTTACCGACGAGAGCTAAAAGGGATGCTGACCTTGTTGTAACATATGCCATAATTGTGTTTGGTTGTCTGAATTTCAAATGTAATCACCCATTTTTCATTTGTACTTCAAAGAAGGGCTTTCAAATTGTAACTGTTTTTGTTATGAAGGTTTGTTTTGTAGAACATTAAACAAATACAGCTTTTGTTTTGAATATTTCTTGTACACTATGTTTTTGGGAAGCACCGTCAAAATCCTGTCACTTCAATTTAATGGGTTTCCGTATCTATGGAATATAGTTTAATTAGCCCTCTTCTGCATTGATCACATCCCCTTATCCAAATAGACATCTAGATTCAATGCAACTAACGTAATGGATATCCCTGTTTCTCCGGAACTTCATGGCTACAGCAAGGTCTAGATACAGAATTCACAGCAAGTACTTGACTAGGCTACTCTGACAGCACTTGCCTTACCTACAACCTCTGCTACCAAGAACAAGTGGTCAGAAGGGAACATAAACATCCTGACGTGGAAATATAATTACTGTTCCTTTATCGTCATTGGGCCCAAGTCCTGGAACTACCTGGACAGCAGCAATTCAGAAGAAATGCAATTCAGTGTCACCAGCCCATCAGGGGCTGTTAGGCCTGGCCAATAAACAAGCTTGTTGCACCCGAACCAATGAATTAAAAAAAAATTATTCCAGAATGCCTATTGCTACCCTTATCACATATCACCAGTGGCCTCTGGGGTCTTCATTGAGTACAAGGTGAATTCAGGTCTATCATCTGTCCAAATGGCACGATGAAACAATGTTTAATAAAGTTACCTTAATCAGAATCAGGTTTATTATCACCGGCATGTGACATGAAATTTGTTAACTTAGCAGCAGCAGTTCAGTGCAATAAATAATCTAGCAGAGAGAAAAAAAATAAAATACAAATAATAGACAAGTAGATCGATTACCATTTGTACATATATTGATAGATTAAAAAACATGCAAAAACAGAAATACTATGTAATGAAAAAAATGAGGTAGTGTCCAAAGCTTTGATGTTCATTTAGGAATCAGTTGGCGGAGGGGAAGAAGCTGTTCCTGAACCGCTGAGTGTGTGCCTTCAGGCTTCTGTACCTCCTACCTGATGGCAACAGTGAGAAAAGGGCATGTCCTGGGTGCTGGAGGTCTTAAATAATGGATGCTGCCTTTCTGAGACACTGCTCCCTGAGGATGTCCTGGGTACTTTGTAGGCTAGTACCCAAGATGGAGCTGACTGGATTTACAACCTTCTGCAGCTTCTTCCGGTCCTGTGCAGTAGCCCCTCCATACCAGACAGTGATGCAGCCTGTCAGAATGCTCTCCACGGTACAACTATAGAAGTTTTTGAGTGTATTTGTTTACATGCCATATCCCTTCAATCTCCTAGTAAAATATAGCCACTGTATTGCCATCTTTATAACTGCATCAATATGTTGGGACCAGGTTAGATCCTCAGAGATCTTGACACCCAGGAACTTGAAACTGCTCACTCTCCACTTCTGACCCCTCTATGAGGATTGGTACATATTCCTTCGTCTTACCCTTCCTGAAGTCCACAATCAGCTCTTTCATCTACCCCCAGGTTGTTGCTGCAGCACCACTCCACTAGTTGGCATATCTCACTCCTGTACGTTCTCTCATCTCCACCTGAGGTTCTACCAACAATATCAGCAAATTTATAGTTGGTATTTGAGTTATGCCTAGCCACACAGTCACATGTATGTAGAGAGTAGAGCAGTGGGCTAAGCACACACCTCTGAGGTGCACCAGTTGATCGTCAGCGAGGAGGAGATGTTATCACCAATCTGCACAGATTGTGGTCTTCCGGTTAGGAAGTCGAGGATTCAATTGCAGGAGGCACAGAGGCCCAGGTTCTTCAACTGAACTGAAAGAGGACTGATGGTGAGAAATTCATGGTAGTTCCAGCTGAATCATGAAATAATCTGCTACACAGTAGGAAGCAATTTGAAACCTAAGGTAATGTGCTAGTTGAACAAATGTGAACCAACCTAATCTCATCTTTCACCGACAGTTCCATATCTGCGCAAATCATGCCTCCTCTCTTGCATTTTTAGTCCAAAAATAAAAAGGATAAACTTGCCTTTAAGCTTAAGGGATCCTTAAAACAAACATTTGAGAACGGAGTTGAGGACAAAGACTTCAGAGTTCGTCAAATTTTCAGAACTGTGAAATTTGTCGTAGCAGCAGTAGGGTGCAAAGATATAAAATTACTATAAATTATGAAATATATAAATAGTGCAAGAAAAAGGAATAATGAGGTAGTGATCATGGGGTTATGGACCTGAATGAAACCTGACGGCAGTGGGGAAGAAGCTGTTGAATCAGGCTGTGCGTCCCCCATTGCCCCAAGGTAGTAACATGAAGAGGGCAGGTCCAGGGTGATGACGATCTCCAAGGGATGGATGCCACCTTTTTGAGGAATTCTGAAAGAAATGTTGCAATGTAAGACAGGGAATTATAAATTATAATAATTAGACTGACAGAGGGTGAAAGATAACATTGAAAGCAGAAATTAAAAGTCATGACAGTATTCAACAAGTAGCATTAACTACAATTAATGTAATGCTGTAAAATTAATACTGTAATCACAAAATTTGAATGTGTATTTAAATTGGAATTTGAGGCAACTCACTGGTTAGGAAATAATACATTGCACGGCATTAAATAATTCTATAATTTTGATTAAAAACAACTCAGACTGAGCACTTTGCAAAGGGGGAATACTCTTCTCACTTATGATGTCTGGCAGTACCACTTATTTTGAAATGCAGTGCACTAATGTAATTCCTGAACGCCTCAGAAAAATAAGGCCTACGCCTAATACTTAAGGGAATGAACCTCACATGGACTGCTGTTAGGACTCCAAGGGACCTATCATCCAAACTGCTCAATATTTTTCATCACTGCTTCCTTACACTCATGCCATCACCACCCCCACCCCACTCCCCACTAAACCATTTTACCATAAGAATAGACTACAGAGCAATTTGAGGCTGCTCCATTCAGCAAAAATCACATATTATCTGACTCTCTTGCTCTCCATTTACCTTCCCGCTCAATGCACCGAACCTTTGAATCTCTGGAATATCTCAGGTCTCCAGAGTTTTCTGAGGGGATAAAATTTGAAAGATTCACAATTCTTAAAGCAGAAATCCCCCCTCATTTGCATCTTGAATGGGTAAAAGCTCACATTTCCTCAAAATACTGCTTTACCGCAGTTCACCCCTCTTGACATAATCATTCAAGTTATTCCTCCTCAGCTAACCGAACTGTCCCAGAAATCAGCAAGTGGACAAACTTCCTCTAATGCATGGAGACCAAAACTACACAAACCTAAGGTGTGCTTCTCCCTAAAGCAGTTGCAGAGAGACTTTGCTACTTCTGTACTCTATCTTTGTGTAATCAAAAGTCAACATTTGATTAGCTTTCCTAATTGTTTGCTGTACTTGCATAAACTTTGTGTTTCGTGCATGTCACATATTGAACACTCCATTCTGCAATCTCTTAAGCAGTACTTCAGTAAGAAAAAGAACAGTTTTCCACCTTCCCCATCTTCTGCTCAATTTGTCCAATTTTTGCCACTAGTTTAAACTTACTCCCATCTACAATTACATCATCAACATGTTGCTACAACATACTTTATTTCTTCGTTAGAGTCTTTAGATGAAAACTAGAAATGGCCAAGGCCTCTGTTATATTTTGTATTTTCAAAACATCAAAATAATTCAAAGCAAGACAAAGGAATCCAAAATGCGGGTCTAACTTTGAGTTGACTTTAAGCAAGGCATGCACTCACCATGTGGTAGCGTGATGATGTATGCACTGCATTTATTTTGACATAACCTGCAATGGATTATTTAAACAAACAAAAATGCTTAATCAATTAATGTATACAAGATTACTCAAATATTACTGACATATTAAATTCATAACAGCCACTGTATTGATCCCTGACACAATGCTAGTTAGTTGCCAATATAAAAAGGACTTACTTATCTAGAGTTTGCCTATCTGTTAGTTAGCCATGTTAAGTAGTACCCCAACTCCAGAAATTTTTAAAGGTAAAATCTCATGACATCTTATTGAATGCCTTTGGAAAGTCCAGAGAGAAAGTCTAACACCTTCTCTTTATTTTGCTCTCAAAGCTATGCTGACAATGCTTAAGTTGCATTAAGATTTTAAAACTGCCCTTCTGTTACCTTAGCAACAGATTCCAACACGTTCCCAGAGACAGATGTTGGACTAATTGGTCTATAGTTGTTTCGTTTTGCATCTCACTATCTTGGTTTATTTCCAAGCCCCTAAAATCATTGTAAATTATAGGAAATTTGGGAAGATCAGCAATGTTTGATTTATGTTTTCTATTGTGAAAACGAGTGCAAGATGTTTGCACTTTTGTTATCGCTCATAATTTTTTTTAGATCTGTGTGTTACTGGGTAAGGCCCAAATTTACTGCCCACCCACATCTGCCCTCAAATATGAATGAAGGCCTGTAACGATCAGAGTATCTGGGTTGAGGAAATCCGATCAGAGGAAGAATACAGAACCCTGAAGGACAAGACTGAACCTGGAATCTCCGGATCTGCAACGCCAAGTTGCGCCACCATTATCAAAAAACCATGCTCAAAAAACAAATTGTTCAAATCCATTGCAACCAAGAGTTCAAGGGGTTTAAATGCTGTCCCGCCACCTGGTGGTCAGAGCCTCAAGCTGCAAGTGAACTCAACTACAGTTAAAAGCAAAGCTGCATCAGCGATTGACAAGCTTGACGTGAAAAGTGTTACTGCAAAATTGTTTATAGGCAATAACAGAGATTAACATGTTTAACTGGAAATCTGTCATCCCTTGTTTGTCATTTATGAAATTCAAAGTTGTTAAAATGATTTAATTTCAAGAGGACAAAAGTAAGAATATTTAAATGTAGAGAAATAATGTGTCAGATAAAAAAACAACAACTCAATAGCTTCTCCTACAGAGTTAGGAAGCTTTGTGCACCATGAGGTGAAGAACCTCAAGTCCAATTCGACCCATCCTCCTCGGCACCAAAGAGGCAGGCAAGGGTTGAATAGAGTCATAGAACACTTCAGCGCAAAAATAAGCCCTTTGGCCCATCTAGTCCATGCTGAACTATTATGTCTGCCAAATCCTGTCAACCTGCACACAGACCATAGGCCACCATACCCCTACCATCTATGTACCTATCCAAATTTCTCTTAACTGTTGCAATTGAACCCACATCCACCACTCGTTCCACACTCACCACCATCTGAGTGAAGAAGATCCTCCTCATGCTCCCCTTGAATGTTACATCTTTCACCCTTAACCCATGAGCTCTAGTTCTAGTCTCACTCATACTCAGTGGAAAATGCCTGTTTGCATTTACCCTATCTATAACCCGCATAATTTTGTGTACCGCTATCAAATTTCCCTCATCCTCCTTCACCCTAAAGAGTGTAGTCCTCACCTATTCATCCTTTCCCCATCATCCAGGTGGTCAAGTCTGGGCAAAATCCTTTAATTTTTTTCTGCACTCTTTCAAGCTTATTGACATCTTTTCTGTAGGTGGGTGACCAGAAATGCACATAATGCTCCAGTTTAGGCCTGACCAATATCTTATACAACTTCAACATAACATCACATCACCTGTTCTCAATTCGAAGGCCAATGTGCTAAAAGCTTTTTTGGCGTACTATCTACCTGTGACATTCAAGGAATTAGGACCTGAATTCCCAGGTCCTTCCATTCTACCACACTCCTCAGTGTCCTACTGCTTACCATTTAAGTCCTACTGTGGTTTGTCCTCCCAATGTCCAAACCTCACACTTGTCTGCATCATCTCCCATTTTTCAGGCAAATTTTCCAGCAGGTCCTGATCTCGCTCCAAGCTTTGATAGCCTTCTTTGCCCCCAATCTTGGGGTCATTCACAATTTGTTGATCCAGTTAACCACATTGTCATCCAGTTCATTGATACAGATGACAAACAACAACAGACCAAGCACTGATCCATGTGGCACACCACTAGTCACAGGCCTCCAGTCAAGAGAGGCAACTACCTACAATCACTCTGGCTTCTCCCATGAAGCCAATGTCTATTGCAATTTACTACCTTATCCTGAATGCCAAGTGCCTGAACCCTCTTGACCAACCTCCCATGTGGGACCTTGTTAAAGGTCTTCCTAAAGTCCATGTAGACTACATCCACTACCTTGCTTCCATCAACTTCCCTGTTAATTTTCTTTAAAAAGTCTATAAGATTGGTTAGACTCAACCTACAATGCATAAAGTTATGTTGTCTATTCCTAATAAGTCCCTGATTGTCCCAATACTTATATTTACAGTAGCTTAGAATGCCTTCCAATAACTTACCCACTTCTGATATCAGGCTTTCTGGCCTATCATTTCCCAGTTTATTCTTAGTGCCTTTCTTAAATAATGGAAAACCTCACTGGAGTATAGAAGAATGAGAGGGTGATGCCTTTGAAACTTATCAAATGTTGAAAGACCTAGATAAAATGGACCTGGAGAAGAGTTCCAATAATGGGAGAGTCTAGGACAAGCGGACACAGCCTCAGTATAGAAGGATGCCTCTTTAGAATAGAGATATGGGGAGATTTCTTTGGCCAGCGGGTGAATCTACATTGTTGCAGATGGCTATGGAGGCCTAGTGATTTGGTATATTTAAAGAAGAGGTTAATAGTTTCCTGATTAGTAAGAGCATCACAGGCTACAGGGTGAAAGCAGAAGAATGGTGTTGAGAGGGAAAATAAATCAGCTATAATCAAATGGCAGAGCATATTAGATGGACTGAATGGCCTAATGTCTTATGGTAAGGTACAAGAGGACTGGTGGACAGGTGGTGTGGTATATTCTCTTTTACATCTGTGTAAAGAATGTGGATTTGAAATGGAGGGACAAAAGATCGGCACAGAATAGTTAAGGACAGGGAAGTATGTAGCTGTACAAAGTGTACTCAAAAGTTGAGATGCAAGTGGGAAGAAAATGAAGGCAAGCTGATGCAAGAACATTGGAGAATTCACGCTCCAGTCTCATAAAATATCAGTTGCTGACACGCACCTACTTATAATTTATTCTTCAATGGAGGACAACACAAAGATAACATTCCCATAGAGTGCATACCAAGGGAACTTTACAAGAAAGAATAAATATCTTTTTGTGAAAAAAGTGCAAAGTGTGAACAACAAGAGCTTTGTATCAATTAATAGATAGTTAAGAGCATAGACATGAGATACAGGAAAGGAATGTGTTCAAATCAGTCAGCATTTCACTGAGGGCATTGGTGTCAACTCTGTCATAGAAATCAACTTCTCTTATATTTGTATGTGTGTATGCATACACATACATATCTACAATTGAATTGAATTTACTTTATACTTACATCCTTCAAATACACGAGAAGTAAAAATCTTTACATTACGTCTCTGTTCAAATGTGAAATGTGCAATTATAGTAATTTATAATAAATATTATGTACAACAGGATATTCAATATAACATAGAAATACAGTAGCGTCAGCATGAATTAAGCAGTCTGATGGCCTGGTGGAAGAAGCTGTCCCGGAGCCTGTTGGTCCCTGCTTTTATGCTACGCTACCGTTTCCTGGATGGTAGCAGCTGGAAGTTTGTGGTTGGGGTGACTCGGGTCTCCAATGATCCTTCAGGCCCTTTTTACACACCTGTCCTTGTAAGTGTCCTGAATAGTGGGAAGTTCACATCTACAGATGTACTGGGCTGTCCGCACCACTCTCTGCAGACTCCTGTGATTGAGGGAAGTACAGTTCCCATACCAGGCAGTGATGCAGCCAGTCAGGATACTCTCAACTATGCCCCTATAGAAACTTCTTAGAATTTGGTGGGGTCATACCAAACTTCTTCAACTATCTGAGGTGAAAGAGGCGCTGTTGTGCCTTTATCACCACACAGTCGGTATCTACAGAGATCCCCATTGATCTTTATGCCGAAGATCTTAAAGCTGTTCATCCTGTCAACCCCAGATCCATTGACAGACAGGGTGATATTTACAAATATTTGTAGTTATAATTAATTACAGGCAAAGTATCTCACATTTAAGGATGTATAAACTAGCTTTAAATAGATTCAGAAGTTTGCAATATTGATGCGTCCTGTAGGCAAGTTGCCAACAAACACAAGCACCATGAGCAGCCTGTCAAATTCAGTTCAATGAACTTGGACTGTATCCATATGATTCTGTGCTGCAAGTTCCGTAACCCACGTGGTAGCATGCAATGCATCCTCTCAAAAGTCTATCACTTTTATACTTTCCGTTGCAAAAGCCAAAAATCATACCCCGGAAACCTCCCCACCTTTAAAATAATTCATAACAAATGCTGGTTAATTTCATTACGGCCAAAATAAGAATCTTTGCTTTTGACTATGCAACACTCGCAACAAGCTGGAGGAACTCAGCAGGTCGGGCAGTATCCGTGGAAACTATCAGTCAATGTTTTGGGCCGGAACCCTTCGTCAGGACTGTAGAGGGAAGGGGCAGAGGCCCTATAAAGAAGGTAGGGGGAAGGTGGGAAGGAGAAGGCTGGTAGGTTCCAGGTGAAAAACCAGTAAGGGGAAAGATAAAGGGGTGGGGGAGGGGAAGCAGGAAGGTGATAGGCAGGAAAAGTGAAGAAGGAATATGGGAAAACACAACAGGTAGTAGAAGGAGGCGGAACCATGAGGGAGGTGATAGACAGCTGGGGGAGAGGGCAGAGTGAAACTGGGATAGGGGAAGGGAGGGGGAGGGAATTACTGGAAGTTGGAGAATTCAATGTTCACACCAAGCATTTTGACTCTGTTGCTTACCATCTCTCTCCCAATGCATATTAGAGCACCTTGAATATGAAACAACCACCACTGCTTCTGAATTTTCTGAATCTTCTGCAAAACTGTCTAACAAATTTTGCTCAATTTGGGGATGTCTCTTCCGCCCCTATTTAAATTAAGTAAAATAACTCTGCTTTTCAGGAGCATTGCCAAAGTAAAACAAAGCAGATGTAACAGGATATACGGTCTAATTCTTCTTTATTGAAAGGCACTCTCTACAAAGTAATATTAAAGAAAACCTGATCTACTCACGTTCAAGTTCAAATTGTCATTCAACCATACACATGTATACAGTTAAACGAAACATCGTTCCTCTGGGGCCAAGGGGCAAAACACAGTACATACAGTCACACACAGCACCTATGGTCATGATAGCACATACAAAATAATACTATCACAAGTCCCAAAGTGGAATGGCCTGAAGATGGATGATGTATGGGATGTTGTCCTAGAACCAGGTTTCTGCCAGAACAAGTAAGCAGCAGTTCCTCATGTTGTGGTGGGTCAGCCACAGACAAAAGCAATCTAACCCATTAGGCCACACCAGAATGGCAAGGATGTACAGCGCCAAAAAATCATTTCAGTCACAAAATTCCAACTTGCAACTGAAACCCAAAACTTTGTACATATTCAAAAGGTGAAAATATGCCTAGGGTTGGCAGTAGGAACCAGCAGGGTGCACAGCGGATTGGGCATGTTGGTTTTTTTGCAGCTTATGACCAAGGTTGTGGATAAATATATAATTGCTGAACACCCATTTGCGAGCGGTAGGGGGATGATTGTGACCCAGGAATCCTCAATGACAGGCAGGATCCTGCGACGTTCCATTTGGGCAATGTTATTGTAGTCAGGGAGTATTTCAATATGCAGATAAATTGGGAAAATTAGGTTGATGCTGCATCCCTAAAGAAGGAATTTTACAATGCCTACAAGATGGCTTCTTAGTGCGGCTTGTGGTTGTGCCCACTTTGGAAAAGGCACTTCTGGACTGGGTGTTGGGGAATAAATCAGATTTTATTAGGGAGCTTATGGTAAAGAAACCCTTAGGAGACAGTGATCATAATGTGATGAAATTCACCCAGTAGTTTCAGAGGGAGAAAGTAAAATCAGATGTATCATAGAAAATCAGGATTATAGTGCAGTAAAGGGAACTACAGAGGCATGAGAGAAGAGATGGCCAAAGCTGATTGGAAGGGGTCATTAGCAGGGATGATAGCAGAACAGAACTGGCTGGAGTTGCTGGGAGTAATTTGGAAGGCACAGGATAGATTCATCCCAAAGAAGTTGTATTTCATAGGGAGGATGAGGCAATTATGGCTGACATGTGAAGTCAAAGTTGGTATATAAGCGAAAAAGAAGGCATATGTTAGCAAAGGTAGGTAGGATTGAGAAAGACAGAAGGCAACTAAAACTCAATAAGGAGAGTAAAGATGAAATATGATGGCAAATGAGTCAGTAATATAAAAGAGGATATCAAGAGTTTTCCAGATAAATAAAGAGTAAAGGAGAGGCATGAGTCAATATTGTACCACTGGAAAATGACACTAGAGGTAGTAATATGGAATAAAGAAATCGCAGACAAACAGCATTTTGCGACAGTCTTCAGTGTGGAAGGCACCAGTCAGAAATTTGTGAGTGTCAGGAGGCAGAAATAAATGCAGTTACTATTACTAAGGAAAAGGTACTTGGGAATCTGAAAAATCTGAAGGTTAATTAGTCAGCTAGACCAGATGGACTAAACCTCAAGGTTATGACAGGCATTGGTGATAGAACACTGTTGCACAGAAACAGGCCTTTCGGCTCATCTAAACTGTTAGTCTGCCTGGTCCCATTGACCTGCACCTCCATGACTCCATCCATGTATCTATCCAAATTTCTTTTAAATGTTGAAATTAAACCCACATCCATCACCTCCGCAGTTCTGCAGGCAGGCATTCGACAACCTCACCACTGTCTGAGTGAAAAAGATGCCCCCCATGTTCCCTTAAACATTTCACTTTTCATCCTTAACCCATGCCCTCTAGTTTTAGCCTCACCCAACCTCAGTGGTAAAAGCCTGCTTGCATTTACCCTATCTATCCCTTCATAATTTTGTATATCAAAATCTCCCCTCAATCCCCTGTACTCTAGGGAATGAAGTCCTAACTTACTCAAACTTCCCCTATAATTTATATCCTCAAGTTCTGGTAACATGCTTGTAAATTTTTTCTGCATTGTTTCAACCTTATTGATATCTTTCCTGTAGGCTAATACTCCAAATTAGCGTCACCAATACCTTATACAACCTTAACATAACATCCCTGCACTCAGTACTTTGATTCATAATGGTCAATATGCCAAAAAGCTCTGTTTAAGATCCTATCTACTTTTGATACCACTTTCAATGAATTATTGATCTGTATTCCCAAATCCCTCTGTTCTACTGCTCTCTGCAGTGGCCTACCTTTCAATGTGTAAGTCCTACCCTGGCCTGTCCTCCAAAAATGGCAAACCTCACAATTGTCTGCATTAAATTCAACCTGCCATTTTCAGTCCATTTTCCAGCTGGCCTTTCAAAAATCACTGGACTCTGGAATGATTCTGGAGGACTGGAAAATTGCAGATGTCACTGTACACATCAAGAGAGGGAGGCAAAAGACAAGAAATTATCGACCAGTTAACCTGACTTCAGTGATTTGGAAGATGTTGGAGTCCAGTATTAAGAATGAGGTTTTAGGGTACTTGCTAGCTCATTATAAAATAGGCTGAAGTCAGCATAGTTTCCTTAAGGGGAAATTTTGATTGACAAATCTGTTGGAATTCTTTGAGGAAATAACAGGCGGGATAGACAAAGGAGTGTCAGTGAATGCTGGTTGCCTGGATTTTCAGAAGTCTTTGGCAAGGTGCCACATGTTAGGTGCTAAACGAGATAGGAGCCCATGGTATTACAGGAAAGATACTACGAAAGGGTGGGAGTCAATTTTAGTAAACCTAACATTTTTTTTAAACATAGTCCCCTCACTGGACTAAGTGTGGACACACTTAGTCCAGTGGTTGTGGAGTGTATGGATCCCTTTGTAGAAGTCGGCATATTGGAGGTAAGTTTAGGGCCTAAGGTAGAAGGGGATGAGTTATACAGCTCTCATTACGTGCATCTGCAGTTCAACTCTTTAAATGATTATGCAGAAAGTTTGAAGTTAATAACTCATCTCCTTCTACCTTAGGCCACGAACTTATCAATTACCCCTTGTATTACGGATAGAAATTTGGCTGACTGGCAAGAGGTAGGGAAAGGGAATAAAGGGGGCCTTTTCTGGTTGGCTGCTGGTGAGTAGTGGTGTTCTGCAGGGGTCGATATTGGGACCATTTTTTTCATGTTATACATCAATGAATTGGATGATGGAATTGATGTCTTTGTGGCCAAGTTTGTGGACAATACAAAGATAGGTGGAGGGGTAGGTAGTGTTGAGGAAGCAGGGAGTCTGCAGAAAGTTTAGAGAGATTAGAAGAATGGACAAAGAAGTTTTAGATAGAATACAATGTAGGAAAATATCAGAGCAAGGGTGTAATGCTGTGACTTTATAAGACATTGGTCAGACCGTTCATGGAGTATTGTGAGCAGAAACTTATGAAATATTGAAAGGCCTAGACAGAGTGGATGTGGAGAAGATGATTTTATAGTGGGAGAGTTTAGGACCAGGTGGAACAACCTCAGAATACTAGGACGTCTCCTTAGAACGAAATGAGGAGGAATTTCTTTAGCCAGCGGATGGTGAATCTGTGGAATTCATTGCCACAGATGGCTGTGGATGCCAAGTCATTGGATATATTTAAAGTGGAAGTTGAAAGGTTCTTGATTAGTAAGGACATCAAAGACCACTGGGAGAAGGCAGGAGAATGGGTTGAGAGGGATTATAAATTAGCCATGATGGTATGCCGAAGAAGATTCGATGGACTGGCCTAATTTTGTACCTATGTCTTATGGTCTTATTTTGTTTCAGTCGTTGCTAAGGCTACTAAAAAAACAGGATCGACTGGTCAAAACTTCCCACATAAGCAACCTGGAAATAGTCAATATCTCACTTTAATCTAGGAAAAAATAGGTTTCCCATTGTTTAATGTTGACAGAATTTACCATCAAATTTCCAGGCAATGGAATGGAAATAGTTGAGGGTGTGGTATAATCAGCTGAAGGGGTGTGGAAGCTGAAAGCTTTGAAAACATTTAAGAAACAGCTCGTGCTGTGATGTGATGAGGAAGGACAGTTATCCCAGAATAGGCAAATTGTGACTGCTGCAACTTCATCCCTTATATCCACCTCAATGAATATTGTACTTGGCATGGGCAAGTTTCAATCTTTTATGTGCCCAATTCCAAGATCAGAAGACTTAACCTTGCACAACAGAGCCTTCTTATAATCTTTGGGGGTTCTGTATGCCAACTAGAACCCTTTATCTGGGTTCAAACTACCTTCACACTGTACTTCATTAACATTGACCAAGTAATTTTTTGCTTTACTTTGCTCATGACTGGTAACCTAGATGCTTTTAGACAGATCAACACCAAAGGAGTAATTTAACCAAGTGGCAAGGATCTCCATGGTCACAGACATGTTCCAACATTTTGCAGGGGACCATTTCCTCTATGACACTTCGGTCCACTTAAATCACCCACAACACTCTTCCTTTTCCATACAAATGCAATTTTCCAACAGCAGTCATTTTACTGCTCTTTGTCATTCCTATGTATATTTTTCATAGAAGATGGCATTTCTCTGGAACTCTTCATCCCAAGGGATTGTGAAGGATGGATTATTTGAAGCATTCCATACGGAAGGAGATCATACTTTTGGAAGATTGGGGAAAATTGAAGGTTGTGTGGAATTGGAACAATAGATGACTTAAGGCCAGTGTGGATCCAACCTTGTCATATTGAATGATGGGGCGGGCTTGAGGAGCCAAGTGACCTTTTCTTATTTTCTTGTGCTTTCCTGCGCTCAGTTGTATTCGTAATTCCCCAAGGTAATAGAGCAATTCATTCCTTAAGCATGTTCCCCTGGATAGCACTCAGGTTTGGGGTGGAGTAGCAAGTTACATATACATTAGTTAATGACTGGCATTCACTATCTCCAAAAGAGAGACTAGGCTATTTCAAATGGCATTAATAACACTAAACCCTCATCAATATTGTGGGATCACAATTGACTTGTCACTTACCAAGACCAGCCACATTATGAAAAGTTAGACCAATTCAAAGATATTTTGGGGCAAGTATCCAACTCTAAAGACATCAATACTAACATTTCCATAATGAACACACATCCTATAGCTCTTGGGTAGCTCAGTACAGTCAAAAGATGAGTGGTTAAGTTACCAGGTATTTAGAAGACAAGATTGATGATCCAGTTCCTATTTTACTGCAGTAGATGGGAATTTAAATACAATTAATTAATTATAAAACTGCTGGCAGCAATATTGATCTATAAACAGCCAATATATCAAAAAATTTAGAGTCAACTATGCTTTTAAGACATAAAAATAGGTATCGTAGAACAGCACAACACAGGAAAAGGTCATCTGGCCCACAATGTTGTGCAAAACCAATCCTGGTGAAAGTTCTCAGCCTGAAACATCACCTGTTGACTGTTTACTGTTTTTAATAGATGCTGCCTAGTCTGTTGAGTTCCTCCAGCATTTTGTGTGTGTTGCTTTGGATTTCCTGCATCTGCAGATTTTCTCATGTTTGTAAAATACAAGAGGTCCAAGTATGAACTCCAGAAAGCCATCTCTTGTGTGAAGGGGCAACTACTGACCAAACTTGAATCACTGAAGGATGCTGACAGCTACAGCAGGGCTTGAATGCTACCACCTGCTACAAAGCAAAAACAAGCAACATAGGTGACAACAAGCCTTCATTTCCAGATAAGTTCAATGCCTTTTAGAAACATAGAAAACCTACAGCACAATACAGGCCCTTTGGCCCGCAAAGCTGTGCCAAACATGTCCATACCTTAGAAAATACCCAGGGTTACCCATAACCTTTATTTTTCTGAACTCCATGTACCTGTCTAGGAGTCTCTCAAAAGACCCCATCATATCCACCTCCACCACTGTTGCCGGCAGCCCATTCCATGCAATCACCACTCTCTGCGTAAAAAACCTACCCCGATATCTCCTCTGTGCTTACTTCCAAGCACTTTAAAACTGCACCCTCTCGTGCTAGCCATTTCAGCCCAGGGAAAAAGCCTCTGACTATCCACATGATCAATGCCTCTCATCATTTTATACACCTCTATCAGGTCACCTCTCTTCCTCTGTCGCTCCAAGGAAAAAAGGCTGAGTTCACTCAGCCTATTTTCATAAGGCATGCTCCCCAATCCAGGCAACATTCTTGTAAATCTCCTCTGCACCTTTTCTATGTTTCCCACGTCCTCCCTGTAGTGAGGCGACCGGAATTGAGCACAGTACTCCAAGTGGGGTCTGACCAGGGTCCTACATAGCTGGAACATTACCTCTTGGCTTCTAAACTCAGTTCCATGATTGATGAAGGCCAATGCACTGTATGCTTTCTTAACCACACAGTCAACCTGCACAGCATCTTTGAGTGTCCTATGGACTCGGACCCCAAGATCCCTCTGATCCTCCACACTGCCAAGAGTCTTACCATTAATACTATATTCTGTCATCATATTTGACCAACCAAAATGAACCACCTCACACTTATCTGGATTGAACTCCATCTGCCACTTCTCAGCCCAGTTTTGCATCCCATCAATGTCCTGCTGTAACTTCTGACAGCCATCCACACTATCCACAACACCCCCAACCTTTGTGTCATCAGCACATTTACTAACCCATCCCTCCACTTCTTCATTCAGGTTACTTATAAAAATCACGAAGAATAGGGGTCCCAGAATGGATGTCTGGGGCACACCACTGGTGACTGAACTCCATGGAGAAAATGACCCGTCTACAATCACTTTGCCTTCGGTGGGCAAGCCTGTTCTGAATCCACAAAGCAATGTCCCCTTGGATCCCATGCCTCCTTACTTTCTCAATAAGCCTTGCATGGGGTACCTTGTCAAATGCCTTGCTGAAATCCATATACACTACATCTACTGCTCTACCTTCATCAAAGTGTTTAGTCTCATCTTCAAATAAATTCAATCAGGCTCATAAAGCATGATCTGCCTTTCACAAAGCCATGCTGACTATTCCTAATCATATTATACCTCTCCAAATGTTCATAAGTCTTGCCTCTCAGGATCTTCTCCATCAATTTACCAACCACTGAAGTAAAACTCACTGGTCTATAATTTCCTGGGCTATCTCTATTCCCTTTCTTGAATAATGGAACAACATCTGCAACCCTCCAATCCTCCAGAACCTCTCCTGTCCCCATTGATGATGCAAAGATAATCACCAGAGGCTCAGCAATCTCCTCCCTTGCCTCCCTGAGTAGCCTGGGGTACACCTTGTCCGATCCCAGTGACTTATCCAACTTGACGCTTTCCAAAAGCTCCAGCATATCCTCTTTCTTAATATCAACATGCTCAAGCTTTTCAGTCTGCTGTACGTCATCCCCATAATCACCAAGATCCTTCTCTATAGTGAATACTGAAGCAATCTCCTCTGGTTCCATACACACTTTCCCACTGTCACACTTGATTCGTCCTATTCTCTCACGTCTTATCCTCTTGTTCTTCACATACTTGTGAAGGGGCCATGAGAAGGCCTTGGGGTTTTCCTTAATCCTGTCCATAAAGGCCTTCTCATGGGCCCTTCTGGCTCTCCTAATATCCTTCTTAAGCTCCTTCCTGCTAGCCTTATAATCTTCTAGATTCATATCATTATCTAGTTTTTTGAACCTTTCATAAGCTCTTATCTGCATATTGTGTCAAGAAACCTTCTTGAACACACCTAACAAACTCCACCATATCTAAACCCCTTGCTCTAGGGACATGCCAATCGATATTTGGGAAATTAAAATCTCCCAAAGCAATCCTGTTATTATTACACCTTTCCAGAATCTGTCTCCCTATCTGCTCTTCGATGTCCCTGTTACTATAGGGTGGTCTATAAAAAACACCCAGTAGAGTTATTGACCCCTTCCTTTTCCTAACTTCCATCCACAGAGACTCTGTAGACAATCCCTGCATGTCTTCCTCCTTTTCTGCAGCCGTTACACTAACCCTGATCAACAGTGTCACGGCCCCACCTCTTTTGCCTTCCTCCCTGTCCTTTCTGAAACATCTAAAGCCTGGTACTCTAAGTAGCCATTCCTGCCCCTGAGCCATCCAATTCTCCGTAATGGCCACAAGGTCATAGCTCCAAGTACTGATCCATGCTGTAAGCTCATTTGCTTTGTTCATAATACTCCTCGCATTAAAATAGACACATCTTAAACCTCCAGTCTCAGCACGGCCCTTCACCTGACTATCCTCCCTCTTGCACTGTCTCCAAGCTTTCTCTATTTGTGAGCCAACCGCCTCTTCAGTTTGGTTCCCACCCCCCAGCAATCCTAATTTAAACTCTCCCCAATAGCCTTACAAACCTCCTCACCAGGATTAGGTTATGAGGACACTCAGTCCTCATTTATTGTCATTTAGAAATGCATGCATACATTAAGAAATGATACAATGTTCCTCCAGAGTGATATCACAAAAAAAACAAGACAAACCAAAGACTAACACTGACAAGACCACATAATTGTAACATATAGTTACAGCAGTGCAAAGCAATACCATAATTTGATAAAGAGCAGACCATGGGAACGGTAAAAAAAAAAGTCTCAAAGTTCTGATCGACTCCCAATAGTCCCCAATAGCAGGCGGCAGAAGGGAGAAACTCTCTCTGCCATAAACCTCCAGGCACCGACAACTGCCGATGCATTGGAAGCACCTGACCCCAGCTGATTCTGAGTCCGTCCGAAAACTTCAAGCCTCCGACCAGCCCTTCGACACCAAGCATCGAGCACCATCTCTGCCGAGCGCTTCGACCCTTGTCCCGGCCGCCGAGCAACAAGCAAAGCCAAGGATTCGGGGCCTTTCCCTCTGGAGATTCTGGATCACACAGTAACAGCAGCAGCGAAAAAGGCATTTCAGAAGTTTCTCCAAATGTTCCTCCGTTCTCTCACGTCTGTCTCCATCAAATCAAGATTGTGCATGGCACCCTACTTGACAGATTACAGATATCATTCACCGGAGTGGCCACTCACGCTGCGTCACGCCGCCATCTTCTCCTCCTCCTCTGGTCCCCTGGGATTCAAGTGCAACCTGTCCTTTTTCTACAGGTCACTCTTGCCCCAAAAGAGGTCCCAATGATCCAGAAATCTGAATCCCTGCCCTCTGCTCCAATCCCTCAGCCACGCATTTATCCTCCACCTCACTCTATTCCTATACTCACTGTCACGTGGCACAGGCAGTAATCCTGAGACGACTACCTTTGTGGTCCTGCTTCTCAACTTCCTTCCTAACTCCCTGTAGTCTGCTTTCAGGACCTCCTCCCTTTTCCTGCCTATGTTATTGGTACCAATATGTACCACGACCTCTGGCTGTTCTCTTTCCTACTTCAGGATATCGTGGACGCAATCAGAAACATCCCAGACCCTGGCACCTGGGAGGCAAACTACCATCCGTGCTTCTTTCCTGCGTCCACAGAATTGCCTGTCTGACCCCCCTAACTATAGAGTCCCCTATCACTGCTGCCATCCTCTTACTTTCCCTACCCTCCTGAGCCACAAGGCCAGACTCTGTGCTAGAGACGCAGCCACTGTTGCTTCCCCCAGGTAGGCCATCCCCCACAACAGTACTCAAACAGGTCACTTTGACCATCAAAACATGTGGGCACCTTCTCAAATTCTCATAGCCTCCAACGACCCAGTGATTTCAGTCTCTGAAGCCAATTTGAGAGTATCCTACGGGAAGGTGAACCCATGGAAAGCATCCAGTCCAGATGGGGGAACCTGGCCGAGTCCTAAAGACCTGGGGTGATCAACTGGCTGGAGTGTTCACCAACATCTTTAACCTCTTGCATTGGCCATCTGAGGAACCCACCTGCTTCAAGCAGGTTTCAATTATACTGGTGGCTAAGAAGAGAGCATCGACTATTGTCCAGTAGCACTTACATCCACTGATCAAGTGCCATGAGAGGTTGGTGATGAAGCCTATCAACTCCTACCTGAGAAATGACTTGGATCTGCTCCAATTTGTCTACCATCACAACAGGTCAAAACAGCAGCTGCCATTTTGTTGGTGATTCACACAATCCTGGAACATCTGGACATTGAAGATGCTCACATCAGGATGCTCTTCATTGATTACTGCTCAGCATTTAATATTATCATCCCTTCAAAATTAATCAAAGTTTCATTACATAGGCCTCAATAACCTCTTGTGCAACTGGTTCTTCAACTTCCTTACTTGCAGACCCCATTTAGTTTGGATTGGAGACAACATCTCCTCCACAATTTTCATCAGCACAGGTGTACCACAAGGCTGTGTGCTTAAATCCCTGCTCTATTCACTTTAAACTTATGGATGTGAAGCTAAGCAAGCCTCAATGCCATATTTAAGGTTGCTGATTGTTGTTGGCTGGATCAAACGTGGTGATGAATCAGTATGTAGGAAGGAGACTGAAAATCTGTCTGAGTGGTGCAACAACAACCTCTCACTCAATGTCAGCAAGACCAAGGAGCTGATTACTGATGAGCCAATCCTCATTGGAAGATCAGTGGTGGAGAGGGTCAGCAGCCCTAAACTTCTCTGGTGTTATAATTTCAGAGGACCTGTCTGGGTCCAGCACACAACTGCTATTATGAAGAAAGCATGACAGAGCCTTTACTTGCTTAGAAGTTTGCAAAAGTTGGCACGTCATTTAAAACTTGTAAGAACTTCTATAGATGTGTGGTGGAGGGTACATTGCCCGGTTGCATCACAGTCCGGTATGGAAACACAAATACTTTTGAATAGAAGAGTCTACAAAAAGTAGTGAATATGACCCAGTCCATCACAGGTAAAGACTCACCATCATTGCGCAAATCTACATGGAGCACTGCCGCAGGAGAACAGTGTCCATCATCAGGGATGCCCACCATCCAGGCCATGCTCTCTTCTTGCTGCTGCTATCAGGAAGAAGTTGCAGAAGCCTCAGAACTCACACCACCAGGTTCAGGAATAGTTATTACACCCCAACCATGAAGCTCTTGAACCGCAAGGGTTAACTTTACTCACGTCAACATTGAACTGTTCCCACAACCTATGGACTCACTTTCAAGGACTCTTCAACTTATGTTCTTGGATATTTATTGCTTATTCGTTATTATTATTAATCTTTTTTTCTTTCTGTATTTGCACTCTTTGCTGTCTTTTGCACGTTGGTTGTTTGTCTGTCCTGTTGGGTGCAGTCTTTCATGAATTTCTATTGTGTTTCTTGTATTTACTCTGTATGTCTATCAGAAAAATGAATCTCAGGGTTGGTGATATATGGTGATATATATGTACTTTGATAATAAATTTACTAGGAACTTTGAAATCAAATCTTAAAATAGGGATATCAAAGTTCAAAGTTAAAAGTAAAATTTATTAACAGAGTACATATACATCATGCATAAACAATCCTGATAGTCAACTACTGGTGGGAATTCACAATAGATAAAGAAACTTCACAGAATCAATAAAAACTGCACACAGGGCAGAGTTATAGGAATTAGCCAGCAGGTCAAACTAGGCCTATGATAATTGGTTTTCCTCGTATTTGGACTGGCCAGTTAGACAATAAGACTATAAGACAAAGGAGCAAAATTAGGCCTTTTGGCCCATCATGTCTGCTTGGCCATTCTATCATGTTATAGTTATCCTTCTCAATCCCATTCCCCTACCATCTGCCCATAAACTCTGAAGCCCTTACTAATCAAGAATCTATCAAGTATTTTTAAATACTGTATACTGTACCCAATGACTTGGCCTCTGCAGCCATCTGTGGCAATAAATTATGTAGATTCAACACCTTCTGGCTAAAGAAATTTCTCCTCATCTCTGTTCTAAAGGGGCATCCTTGTAGTCTGAGGCTGTTTCCTCGGTTCCTAGATTCCCTCACTGTAGGAAACATCCTCTCATGTCCACTCCATATAGGCCTTTCATTATTCAATAGGTTCCAATGAGATACCCCCTCATTTTTCTAAACTCCAGTGAGTGAAGCTGCTAACCATCCGTAGAATTGGATGAGGTTGTTCTCCCTCTGTGACAACAGCTTGAACTGCTCTGCACTTTCTGAAACGTTTATGGTATATTTTCTCTTTCTTTTGTTGCTTCTCAGCTGGAGGGAAGAGGGTGGTGAGGTGTTGAGATCAGGGAACAAGGGAACGCTCTTGGTGAAGTAGCTTATAGATGAGAAGGCGTGTAAATGATGGGTGGAGAGCAGTGGGCTCACCGGTGCATGAACATGTTCACATTATTTAAATGACAGTAACAATTTTTCTTTCATAAGTTTATCACACAAGTGTCTTTATAAATTCCATATTTTTAAATTAAAAGTAGTATTGTTTCATTGTATGAACAGATTTTATTTTGGCTGCACCAGTCACTCTGTAAATTTACATCATTAAGCGGTATAATAACATAATCAATTTAGCTCTCATATTGAAGATTTTTGCCAAAATGAGATAGTGAAGCCATGGGTCTATTGGATGCTGATGGGAATGCAATGTTATCTTGTGCAGATATTTCCATTGGATTACTTTTGCTCCACTGACCAAATATAACTAAAGATGCAGTTGAATCAACGTTTGCTTAAATGCTGATTTGCCATTGCAGTGTAAAATAGATCATAAGATACAGGAACAGAATTAGGCCATTCAACCCATTGGGTCTGCCCCACCATTGTGGCTGATCCTGGACCCTACGTAACCCCATACAACTACCTTCTCACCATATCCTTTGATGCCCTGATCAGGAAATTATCAACTTCCGCTTTAAATATACACACAGACTTGGCTGGAAGCAGACCCAAATGCAAGACAGACACTGAAGTACTAGGAACAGGACTCGGAGTGTCAAGACAGCAAGGGAAGTGGGGAAGAAAGGACGCTGGACATTGACACAGGCCCTGAACGAGACTAGGATGCAGGGCCTGGACTAGGACATGGACAAGAAACACAGAACCCGGACAAGGAACTAGGAACAAGGAGCCTGGACTAGGGACACGGGACTCCAGAACTTGAGCCTGGACAAAGACTCGGAACCTGGGTCTTGACTCAGAACCGGAATCCGCGTTTAGGCTAGGACAAGGCATGGCCACAGGACAGGATGTGAGACTCCTGGACGGGACGAGGGAACTCCAGCACTGGATAAAGGAACTCCAGCACAGGGTTGGGCAAGGTACTCCTGGGCTGGGCGAGGCACATGGACAGGACAAGAACACAAAGCCTTGATTTGGTCTTGGGAGACAGGAACCTCGGAGCCTTGGACTTGGAACTCAGCAACATAGAACACAGAGCCAGGACCCCCTCCTTGGGAACAGGACGAAGGGCCAGGACTCTTTCTATATACAGTACACTGAACACAAAGAGACAGTTCTTCACTCAGGGTAGCGGCAAATGGCCAGACCTACCCAGCGGAGGCGAGGACACAAAGAGATGGTTCCTAACACAAGGCAGTCGCAAACAGCCACACTTACCTAGTGAAGGTGTGGACACAGAGACAGTTCCCAATTCAGGGTAGCAGCAAATGGCCGGTCCTACCTAGCAAAGGCGAGGACACGAAGAGACAATTCCAAACAACGAAAGACTGTTCCTTATCTTGACACACCAAGGCCCTGGTCTTGCTCCAGCAGTTGAACTTAGGCAAAGGCAAAGGCTTCAGAAGGAAGGAGAAGGGAAGGGAACAATCCAGCAAATGAGCTATTTATGTAGCCAGCCCAAAATGAGAATCAGGTGCCTCAACTGAAGCACACCAACAGAACAAGAGAAAATGGGAAAACCTGGAACGAGGATCGATGGACTGGACCGTGAACTGGAATGTGGACTTCATGGACTGGAGCATGACACTGTTGAGCCTAAGCCTTATTACTCTGCCTCAGACTACTCTGACGACAACCACTCCCATGATGACTGTTCCGCTAAGCAGTACCTCTCTTTAACAGAGACTGGGTTTTTAAAGGTCTTTGCCAGACCTGCGTGGGAATGCCTTTGTTGTGGCTGTGCAGTACTCCCATCAACTGAACTCCTGCCCTGGAATACAGCTGAATTTCACCACAGCAGCCATGGTCCTCATCTTCAGTTATTATTGATGAGGTAACTTGCTTTCTTTTTGTTTAAACGGATCACTATATCTTAGTTTATGAAATAAAATACTAATATCTTAATATTTTCTGTGAGTCTAGTTTAATTCCATTGGAATGAGGACACTTACTGCGGGTAACGTCATCTGGAAAATATGGAGAATATTTTTCTTGCACAACAGATGCTTAAATGTATAAATCAACCATGAAATGAAAATTTTAAGGCTGCATTTGTGTTGGCATTCT
This sequence comes from Mobula hypostoma, assembly GCF_963921235.1. Classification (NCBI taxonomy): domain Eukaryota; kingdom Metazoa; phylum Chordata; class Chondrichthyes; order Myliobatiformes; family Myliobatidae; genus Mobula; species Mobula hypostoma. The sequence continues at coordinate 60,787,913 of NC_086103.1, read as the reverse complement.
CTCTTTCAGTGTAAACATTTAAGCTTTTGGTGTGTGTGTGAAAATATACGGTTAAAATTAGGCACTTTCAGGGGCAGTGCGGTCTTGCTGCTGCCCTCAGGAAGGAGAGACCGCTCCATTAATAATGTACAATATACAAGGCACTGCCACCTGGTGGCTGTAATTTTCTTCCTTTACCACACTGGTATCCCACTTAGGCATTACCCCACAGAGCACCAGTTCATTAATGTTCCTGATCTTCCAGTCTGAACTCTCTGTTTTCCTGTCTGTATTTTAAAATGAAACTAGAAGATGGCGGAGGAGAAGGTGGCGGTGCGATGCAGCGCGCGCGGCCACTCCGGTGAATGATATCTGTAATCTGTCAAGTAGAGTGCCGTGCACAATCCTGGTTTGATGGAGACAGACGTGAGAGAACGGAGGAACATCTGGAGAAACTTCTGAAATGCCTTTTTCGCTGCCGCTGTTACTGTGTGATCTGGAATCTCTGGAGGGGAAGGCCCTGAGTCCTCGGCTTTGCTTGTTGCTCGGCGGCCGGGATAGGGTCAAAACACTCAGCAGAGATGGTGCTCGGTGCTCTGTGTCGACGGGCTGATCGGAGGCTCGAAGTTTTTGGACGGACTCAGAGTCCGCTGTGGTCGGGTGCTTCCAATGCATCGACAGTTGTCGGTGCCTGGAGTTTTAAGGCAGAGAAATTTTCTCCCTTCTGCCGCCTGCTATCGGGGACTATTGAGAGTCAATCAGAACTTTGAGACTTTTTTTTACCCTTCCCACGGTCTGCTCTTTATCAAATTATGGTATTGCTTTGCACTGCTGTAACTATATGTTATCATCATTTGGTCTTGTCGGTGTTAGTCTTTGGTTTCTCTTGTTTTTTTTGTGATATCACTCTGGAGGAACATTGTATCATTTCTTAACGCATGCATTTCTAGATGACAATAAACGAGGACTAAGTGTCCTCATAATCTAATCTAATCTAAAATAGACAACCATTTAGACCATCCTATTGAGTTCTGGAACTTGTTGTAAACCATGGTTCTTTTGTGGCAGAGGAACAGTGCAATACATTAAAAATTCAATAAATTGCGATAAGAATTATATTCTCTATATAAAAAAAAACCTTAAATGAAATAAGCAATGCGATAAGGGAGCAAAACTAATGAGGTTGTGTTCACAAGTTGGCTTTAATGGTGGAGGAGAATAAGCTGTTCCTAAAATGTTGAGCGTGTGTCTTCAGGCTCCTGCACCTCCTCCCTGATAGTAGTAATAAGAGAACACAATCTGTCTGATGGGGGGTTCTTAATGATGAATTCCTCCTTTCTGAGGCATCACCTTTTGAAGATGTCCTCCATGGTATGGAGGCTGATGTCCATGATGGAGCAGGCTGAGTTAGCAAACCTCTGCACCTTTTTCAGATCCTATGCAGTGGCTCCTCCATATGTGACGATGGTGCAGCCAGTCAGAATGCTGTCCATAGTACATCTGTTGAAACTTGTTAGCCTTCTTTGTAATTGCATCAATATATTGGGCCCAGGATAGATCTTCAGAGATGTTGAAAACCAGGAATAGTAACATATCATCCATGGCTCAGTGCGGAGAGGCTACCTGTGAAGGCTGGGTAGAGTAGTGTGATACTCAGTATTGAGGCATGGGGCTCAGGTCTCTTCCCTGGCTGGCAGGGTGAAAATGGCCATTGCCGCAGACAAGCAGCACTTGCTCCATGATTTGACAAACTACTCAGATCTGAGGCAAGTATCAGCTGCTGTGAGAAGAACATCTACTCAGTAAAGACACACGTTGCACCGCCTGAAACTCAGATTTGTCATCGAGTGGTGAATTGTTTGTTACAAAATGTTGCTAACTGGCTTTTAATTAAACCATCCAACCATTCGAGTCTGTTCTCTCATTCAATCATGGTTGATCCATGATTTCTCAAACCCGTTCTCCTGCCTGTAACCTCTAAAGACCTTACTAATCAAGAAACTGTCATCCTCCACTTTAAATATATCCAATAATTTGGGTTCCACAGCTGTCTGTGGCAATGTATTCTTCTAAGCTCCAGCGAGTGCAGGACCAGAGGCATCAAATGCTCCTCACACGTTAAACTTTCATTACCAGAATCATTCTTGTGAACCTCCTCCAGACACTATCTAATGCCAGCCCATTCTTTCTTAGATGGGGGCTCAAAACTTCTCACAGTACTCCAACTGACCAAAGCCTTATAAAGCCTCAGCATTACATCCTTGCTTTTATATTCTAGTCCTTTTGAAATGAACACTGACATTGCATTTGTCTTCCTGATGATCGACTCAGCCTTCAAGTTAACCTTTAGGGAATCCTACGTGAGGATTCTCAAGTCTCTTTGCACCTCTCATTTCAGAATTTTCTCCCCGTTTAGAAAATAGTCTACACCTTTATTTCTTCTACAAAGTGCATGACCATATACTTTCCTACATTTTATTCCATCTGATACTTCTCCACACATTCTCCTAATGTGTCTAAGTCCATCTCCAGAATCCTTGTTTCCTCAACATTATCTGCCCTCCACCTATCTTTGTATCATCTGCAAACTTGTCCACAAAGCCATCTATTCCATGATGCAATCATTAACATATAACATGAAAAGAAGCGGTCACAATACCAACCCCTACAGGACACCATGAGCCACTGACAGCAAACCAGGAAATAGCCCCTTTATTCCCACTCTTTGCCTCCTTCCAGTGAGCCAATCTTCAATCTATGCTAGTATCTTTCCTGTAATACCATGAGCTCTTAGATTGTTTAGCAGCCTCATGTGTGGCACCTTGTCAAAGGCCTCCTGAAAATCCAAGTACACAACATACACTAACTCTCCTTTGTCTATCTTGCCTGTTATTGGGAATTCAGAGAATTCCAATAGATTTGTCAGATAAGATTTCCCGTTAAGGAAACCATGCTGACTCTGGCTTGTTTTATCATGTGCCTCCAGGTCCCACTCAAACTCACCCTTAATAATGGACTCTTACATCTTCCACTTTTTCATGATTGGCTAGCTTACGTTCATATTTCTTTTCTTTTGGCTGAGTGATGTAATAGCAACAACCTCTCACTCAATGTCAATAAGATCAAAGAACTGATTGTAGACTTCAGGAAAGGGAACCAGAGGTCCATGAGCCAGTAATCATTGGAGGATCAGAGATGGGGAGGGTCAGTAGCTTTAAATTCCTGGATGTCACGATTGCAGAGCGCCTCTACTTCCTCAGGAGTTTGCGGAGGTTTGGCATATCATCGAAAACCTTGGCAAACTTTTATAGATGTGTGGTATAAAGTGTGCTGACTGGCTGCATTAGGCCTGGTATGGGAATACCAATGCCTTTGGGTGGAAAACCCTACAAAAAAAATTTGGCCCAGTACTTCATGGGTAAAACCCTCCCAACCATTGAGCACATCTACATAAAATGTTGATGTAGAAAAGCAGCATTCATCATCAAAGATCCTCACCATGCAGACCATGCTCTTTTTTCACTGCTACCATCAGGAAGAAGGTATAGGTTCCTCAGCACTCACACTACCAGGTTCAAGAACAGTTAACATCAGGCTCTTGAAAAAAAGGGGATAGCTACACTCATTTAAGGACCCTGTTATATTGTTATATCATACTTGTTATTTATTCCCATTTATTTATTTCTGTATTTGCAGTTTGTTTAAAGTTAACAGTTCCTGATGTTTGCAGTTTATGGTTACTGTTCTATAGATTTGCTAAGTATGCCTGCAGAAAAAGAACCTCAGGGTTGTATGTGGTGACATTTATGTACTCTGATAATAAATTTTACTTTGTACTTTGAACATTTTTTCTTCCTTCTTGCTTGCTTAGTTGCCTCTATTGGTTTTTTAAAGCTTCCCAATCCTCTGACTTCCCACTAATTTTTGGTATTTTATGTGCCCTCTCTTTTTGTAATGTATGGATCTATTTCTTTTAGAGCAAATATTTCTCTTAGTACTAATTATTGACTGATAACTTATGCACGTGCGTTGATATATTGCTCTCTCTGCGAAGTGAATATACCATTTAACTTTTGCTCCAAGTGTGTGCCTTTATTTATTTGATATGTAGTTGTGCGGACACAATATTTTTGTTTTTATACTGCGTTTGACTTTCCTTGTCAGCCATAGTTGCCTCATCCTCCCTTCAGGATACTTCTTCTTCTTCTTTGGGATGTATCTATCCTATGCCTTTGGAGATACTCACAAAAACTCCAGCCTTTGCTGTTCTGCTGCCACCCATGCTGGTGCCCTCTTCCAATCACGGTAGCGGAGTGGTTTGCGTGACGCTGTTACAGCTCGATTTCGGAGTTCAATCATGATGTCTTCTGTAAAGAGTCTGTATGCCCTCCTCATGGAATGCATGGATTTTCTCCAGGTGCTCTGGTTTCCTCCCACAGTCCAAAGCCGTACCAGTTAGTAGGATAATTGGTCATGGTAAACTGCCCCATGATTATGTTAGGGTTAATTTATGGGCTGTTGGGTGATGCTGCTCAAAGGGCTGGGAGGTTCTATTCTCTGCTGTATCTCTAAATAAATGAAAATAAAATCAACTTTTGCCAGCTCCTCTCTCATGCTTCTGCAATTCCTTTTACTCCGCTGCAATACTGATGCATCTGATTTTAGCTTCCACTGCTCAAACTGCAGGCTGAATGCTATCATATTATGATCACTGTCTCCTAAGGGTTCCTTCACCTTAAGCTCCCTAATCAAATCTGGTTGATTACCCAATCCAGAATTCCCTCTTCCGTCTAAAAAGCCATCTCATGGATATTCTATAAATTTCTTCTTCTGGGAACCAGCACCAACCTGATATTCCCAATCTATCTGCACATTGAAATCTCCCATGATTATTGTAACTGTTATGTTTTGTATCTCCAAAACATTAAACTAATTAAAGAAAAACGCGGAGCTGGGATAACTTGCGTAAGTTAATTCCATTATACTTCAGCGAGATGCACATGCATGACATGGAAGTAAAATGAAGTATGCCATTTATGTACTTCTACACAAATCTGTGACGCATTATATAACTAAAAGAGAATGCCATTCAAACAATATATTTTCAATATTACGCAAATATAGCACAGTATAGCAAATTTTAAGTTGTCCCATTCATGCCTAAAGATTTCATCACTATGGAGGATTTTTTTACCCTTATGGGATAATGTCTTTCCTGACAAGGAGGCGTGGGGGTTGGGGGGTGGGGTCACTCTGCTTGGCAGAAGAGACTTGTGGCTGTGAAACAATTTCAGGTTCTGGGGCCTCTTCCATGGTGGTTGTAGGGGTTGACTCTGGGACTGTAGGAAGTGATTCTGACAGCTCTACACACCCTTCTTCTGGATCTGTTGGCATTCTGAACAGTGCATGGCAAGCTTCAGTTCATTATCTGACGTCACCATTTCCTTCTCACACTGCTTTGTCCATTGCTATTTCTTCCCAATCTGTTGGAATGAGTTCAATCGTTAGAGCATAGTAGCCAGGTTTGGCAGAAACCTTTTATAGTAATTGACAAATCTTAAAAAAGATGACAACAGTAACATGTCCTTTGGTCTTGGAGCATCCGCTACCGCTTGAATTTTCTCAGCACACTTGTGTATTCCTTTTGTGTTGATGGTGAGATCACAGTAAGTGATGATTGTATTTAAGAATTCACACTTGTTGCCTTGTGCTTTGAGCCCATAATCTTCTAATCTTTTTAACGCTGTCTTGAAGTTTTTGGAGATGTTTCTTGTCATCTTTACCAACAGCAATGATGTCACCCAGGTAACACAGAATGCCTGGGCAGCCTTGCAACACCTAGTCCATAGCTTTCTGTCAGAGTGCAGGTGCAGTTGCTACTCCACAAATAAGTCTATTATAACGATAAAGCCTCTTGTGTGTGCTTATGATGAGAAACACTTTGGGCTCTTCTCCCATCTCTACCTGTAGGTAGACCTCAGTTCAGTCCACTTTGCTGGAGTGTTTCCCTCCAGAAACGTTTGCAGATATATCCTCTATCCTGGGCATTGATCTACTTTCAGTACTGGGTAGAGTATTGATCTACTTTCAGTACTGGGTAGAGTATTGATCTACTTTCAGTACTGGGTAGAGTATTGATTTACTTTCAGTACTGGGTAGAGTATTGATCTACTTTCAGTACTGGGTAGATGGTGGACCTTAAAATCATCACAGATCCTGATAGAACCCTCATGGCTACTGGGATCACTGGCATTACCCATAGAATCCACTCAACCTTGGGATTAATTCCTCCAGCCTCCATGCAGCCCAGTTTTCTGGCTATTTTATTATGGAATGTATAAGGAATCAGATGGGCTTTGTAAAACCTAGGTGTGACATTTTCATTCAACACTATATTGCCCTTGATATACTTGAGTTTTCCAATCTTAATCTTGAACACTTGTGTGGCATCATCCAGTACCTTCCTTAATTTGCTTTCAGTTGATCCTCTTGCAGGGAATGTGGCATGCAAATGGTGGATGGATCTCTAATCAAGTTGTAGTTGTCTCAGTCTTTCACATCTCCACAGCGCTGGCCTTCCTGTTTTTACCACATACCAACGTAGTTTTTATCAATGCGGCTTGTTGTCTGTTGTATTACATGTTATGGATGTCATTTCCACCGGAGTTATCTTTTCTACAGTATAAGTTCTTAGCTGATTATCTGCAGCCTTATGTTTAGTATGATTCGTTTGCCATTCAAACACATTTTGTGGAATGACTGAAATAGCCAAGCCAGTGTCCAATTCCATCTTAATTAATTAGTTGTGTACTTCTGGTGAAAGCCATTTTACTTGTCTATTGTTAGTTTTCACATTGTAACTCTCAAGACTACTAAGCCTCATGTCACTCTCATCATTGTCAGATTTTTAATCACAGCATGCAGATTATGCTCTTTTTGAAAATACAACTTGATTTTTTAACTTTTTCTCTTCCCTGTGACTTCAGACTTATTTTGTCTGCTCAACATGCTCTTTGTATGTGTCCTATTTTGTGTTACTTTCTGCAAGTTTCACATGTAAACCTTGCAGGCTGAGTTAAGATGGCACGAAATGGCGACTCCTTTGCTTGCATCTTTGGAAACAGCTTTATTTCCATCTTTAATATCCTTATCTTTCCCTTTCAGGGTTCTTTTAAAGACCCTGACCTGGAGTTACACGCAGACTTCCGTTCTTTGCGGGAATGGGACACGTTCTCGGGTTTTCAGGACTGGCCGTTGTTGTTCGGCAGGCCAAGAGTTCAGCCTGAGAGTCCAGCTCAAATTTGAAAGCCTAAGATCTTGGGGCTCTGGAGATGAGGGTCGGTGTTACAGCAGGAAACTTGTGTGTCATCGGGGAGGCCTGAAAATCTTTCACGGTGAGCCCAAAAACCTGAGATCTTTGCGATCTTCAGGCACAGAGCTCATAAAAAGCAACAAAACTGACTTTTTAACATTGTAAACCAGTGGGTTGTTGATATGTCTCCCGCTCGCTATGAAAATGGGGGATACTTCCCTCTCCCTTATTAGGGAGAGAGAAAACCTGTGGTTTTTTGACGCAGGATGAAATGTGATAGTGTTTGGGGTAACTGCAAGGTCTGTGTCTTTGCTATCACATAACTCAGGCTTATGCTTGGTAGTGGGTGCGTTTTTTTTGGTGGGGGAGGGGGATTGGTGCTTGCTGCCACTTATGCATGGGAGGGGGGAACTGGGGGGGATATTGGGGTTCTCATGTTTATCGTCGTTCATTCTTTGGGGCACTTCTCTGTTTTCGTGGATGTTTGCAAAGAAAAAGCATTTCAGGTTGTATATTATATATATTTCCCTGATGTTAAATTGAACCTTTGAACGTTTGAAACCTACATTTGTCTGGTGTATCCGAGCCCCTGCCACAATAGTAAATACAATTTGTTCAGCCGGGCCGGTTTTTGTTTAAACATTGTGAAACGCGCTTTTACTGGATGTCTCTGGAAATGTGGCTCGTTAGCCTCTTGCTAACAGCAATTGGATTCCAAGGCAAGAAACCCACCTTCTTCAGGCTTCATATGTCCATGGTATAAATGACTTTGGTCCCAGCAAATCTGTGAGGTTGGGATGTCTTGCCCACCCAAACCCCGGTTTGTGCAAATACCGTGTGATTTACTGCCTCCAGTAATCACCCATTGGCAGGAAATAACAGATTGCACACTGCATACAATTAATAAGAAGTATATTAAAGAACGTTAACTTAAGCAAACAGTTATTAAAGGAAAGAAAGCAAAAAACCAAAGAGGGCCCATTATATTTAAACAGTCACACGTGCATGGTGGAGCTCAAATTTTGAACTTGTCTGTAATTCACGTGCTGGACCCTCAGTCTGCATGAAAGCACACATCACCCTTCAAATTTCACTCAAAATCCATCTTGAACAATGGGCTCTCCCATGGGAGTATTGGTCTTTCCTCCTCAAAACCATTCAGCTGCACAAAGCACCATGTGCAACAGGGACGACATCCTCCACCATCTTCCCTCCTGTCTCTTCCCAGTTCTCCCCAACGAAGACCTCTTCTCCCAGCATTCTCTAGAACCTTCTCCCAATTCTACCAAGCTGATTGGCTGACACCACATTCCTGAACCGAATAACACAGCCTCTTATATCAACTCAAACCCAAACAAGCTGAAAGCAGAACAGACTGCTCTTACAGAACTGCTAAAACAGAATACCTACAGCATAGCAGTAAAAACCTTAACTAGGGCATTACAATTGCAATTTTGTTTACATGCATTTTCATTCCTGACTGTAACTCAATTGCATCTCTTTCTATTGTTTCCATTGATACATCTATTTCAAATGTAAGTTGTTCCTCAGTTAGGAGCCATTTTTGAATGGTTTCTTGTAAGATTCCACAAACTAAAGGAATCTCTTCGTTCTCAAACTTTTTTATGCCATGGATGCTTAGCATTAACTGAAGGATCCATGGACTCCAGATTGGGAACTTAAGTGCAACATTAAGCCTATCACTGAACTGACAATGGTTAGACAATCTCTTCAATTCAGTTCTAAGTATTCCTGTATAACCTTTATGATAGAGCAAAACTCATTTCAGCTGGTTTGGTTGGAGCAATTAAACTTCTAAGCAAACTGTATGCATTTCCACCCAATACACTCAGCAATACTGGTGCTCATTTCACATTGGCTGTTTCATTTGGTTTAAAATACTGCTCAGTTCACTCAGTATACATATTCCAATTATCCCTTGTGCAATCGAACGTGTCTATCTTTCCAATGCAGTCAGCCATTTCTGCTTTTATTAATTTATGACTGTTATCACTCAGTACTCATTGCTTATGAACCAGTGAATTTGTTGATTTTCTGCCTTGCTTTAATTTGACCATCTCACTGTGCTTAAACAGGTAGGTAGTCACCTCTGGTTCCTTTAAAATTTCATTGTCAGCACTGTAATGTTTTGTAACTCCAAAACATTAAACTAATTAAAAGAAAAACACAGCTCTGGAATAAATCATGTACATTAATTTGATACAATCTCATATGATGTGGAGGCATAATGAAGAATGCCATTTATGTACTTTTATATATAACCTGCAATGCAACAATAAAGAATCCTTAATCAAAACAATCTATTTATAATATTACTCAACTATTACTGAAATACTAAGTAGCAACGTTGCCCTATTTACATGCCTTTGCTATTTCCCATTGTAATTTGTACCCCACATCCTGCTTACTATTCAGAAGCCTGTATATAACTCCCATCAGCTTCTTTTTTAGCAGTTTTTTAACTCTACCCATAAGGATCCTACAGCTTCTGATGCAATGTCACCTATTTCTAAGGATTTGATTTTGTTGTTTACCAACAGAGCTACACCACCCCTTTTGCTTACCTGCCTGTCCTTTCAATGCAATGTGTATCTTTAGATGTTAACTCCCAACTACGATTTTCTTTCAGCCATGAGTCAGTGATTCCCACAAAGTCATACCTGCCTCTCTCTAATTGTGCTACAAAATAATCTATGTTATTATGCATACTGCAAGCATTCAGATTTAACACCTTCAGTCCCGCATTCATCAGTATTTTTGACTTTGCCCTGATGCTACACTTCAACTCATCCCACTGACTGCAACTTTGACCTTTCATCTGCCTGTTCTTCCTCACAATCTCACTACTTACTGTATTTACTTAGGGCAGTGGTCCCCAACCACCGGGCCGCGGACCGGTACTGGACTGCAAAGCATGTGCTACCGGGCCGCGAGGAAATGATATGAGTCAGCTGCACCTTTCCTCATTCCCTGTCACGCACTGTTGAACTTGAACATAGGGTTGCCAACTGTCCCAAATTTGCCGGGACATCCCATATATTGGGCTAAATTTGTTTGTCCCATACGGGACCGCCCTTGTCCCGTATTTCCCCCGCTGAGGTCGAGCGTTCCTATGAAACCTTTTGTGCTGAAATGGCGTGAGTGAAGAAGCAATTACCATTAATTTATATGGGAAAATTTTTTGAGGGTTCCCAGACACAAAAAATAACCTAACAAATCATACCAAATAACACATAAAACCTAAAATATCACTAACGTATAGTAAAAGCAGGAATGATATGATAAATACACAGCCTATATAAAGTAGAAATAATGTATGTACAGTGTAGTCGGGAAGATTAGGTCAAAACCGATTTGTGGAAAAAAAAATCGGCACGTACGCGCATGCGCACGTCACGCATGCGCACACAGGTGCCCATGCAAGGTTTCATGGTCATGGTAGTCTTACTGGTGGTAAACACTGTCCTGTATTTGACTGCTAGTTTTGTCCCTTATTTGGGAGTGAGAAAGTTGGCAACCCGAACTGTAAAAGACGTGTTGAAGTGAGTTTAACGCTACTTGAACACTCCCCCGCCCCCCAGGTTGGCCAGTCCGCAAGAATATTGTCAATATTAAACCAGTCCACTGTGCAAAATGGTTGGGGACCCTGACTTAGGGAACACACACAAAATGCTGGATGAGCTCAGCAGGCCAGGCAGCATCTGTGGAAAAGAGTAAATAATCGATGTTTTGGGCTGAGACCCCCCCCCCACCTCATCAAGACTGGAGAAAAAAAAGATGAGAAGTCAGGGAAAGAAGGTGAGGGGGGCGGGAGTTAAAAATACAAGGGGTGTTATGTGAAAGCGGGAGAGGGGGAAGAGTGAAGTAAAGGACTTGGAAATCGATTGGTGAAAGTGATAAAGGGCTGGAAAAGGGAGAATCTGATAGGAGAGGACAGAAGGCCATAGAAGAAAGGAAAGTGTGTGGAGCACCAGAGGGAGATGAAGGACAGATAAGGTGTGAGAGAGAAATGGGAATGGGGACTGGTGAGGGGCTGGGGGGAATGCCATCTCCAGAAGTTAGAGAAATCGATGTTCATGCCATCAGATTGAAGGCTACCCCGATAGAATATGAGGTGATGCTTCTCCAACCTGAGTGTGGCCTCATTACGGCAGTAGAGGAGGCCCTGGACTGACATGTCAGAATGGGAATGGGAAGTAGAATTAAATGGGTGGTCACTGGAGATCCCACCTTTTCTGGCGGATGGAACATAGGTGCTCGGCAAAATGGTCTCCCAATCTACGTCAGGTCTCACTGATATACAGGAGGCCACATGGGGAGCACTGAATACAGAAGGTGACCCCAGCAGACTTACAGGAGAAGTTTTGTCTCACCTGGAAGGACTGTTTGGGGCCCTGAACGGTAGAGAGGGAGGAGGTGTAGCACTTGTTCCACTTGCAAGGATAAGTTCCAGGAGGGAGATCAGAGGGGAGGGACGAATGGACAAGAGAAGCAGAAAGTGGGTGGGGGGGTCAGATGTGCTTGGTGGTGGGATCCCATTGGAGATGATGGAAGTTATGGAGAATCTGATCTAATCTAATCTAATTATACTGAGGTTGGTGGGGTGGTAGGTAAGGACAAGAGGAACCCTACCCCTGGTAGGGTGGCGGGAGAATGGTGTGAGGGTAGATGTGTGTGAAATAGAAGGGATGCAATTGAGGACAGCGTTGATGGTGGAGGAAAGGAAGCCCCTTTCTTTGAAGAAGGAGGACACCTTCTTCATTCTAGAATGGAAAGCCTAATCCTGAGAGCAGATGCAGTGGAGATAGAGGAATTGAGAGAAGGGAATGTAAAGAGATATAGACAAGGTAGCTGTGAGAATCAGTGGGTTTATAAAAGATATCAGTAGATAGGCTGTCTCCAGCGATAGAGACAGAGATATTGAGAAAGGGGAGGGAGGTGTCGGAAATGGACCAGGTAAATTTGAGGGCAGGGTGGAAGTTAGAGGCAAAGTTGATGAAGTTGACAATTTCCATGTGGGAGCAGGAAGCCAGCACCAATGCAGTCAGCGGATGTAACGTAGGAAAAGTTGGGGAGTGTGGGCTTGGAATATAGACAGTTCCACATAGTCAACAAAAAGGCAGGCATAGCTGGGACCCATGTGAGTGCCCATGTCTACATCTTTTGTTTGAAGGAAGTGGGAAGAGCCAAAGGAGAAATTATTGAGAGTGAGGACCAGTTTCACCAGACGGAGGAGGGTGGTGGTGGAGGGGAACTGGTTGGGTCTGCTGTCCAGAAAGAAACGGAGAGTTTTGAGGACTTCATGATGGGGTATGGAGGTATATATGGAGGTATATTTTCCATAGTGAAAATAAGATGATCGAGGCCAGTGAACTTGAAATCATTGAAAAGATCAAGAGTGTGTGAGGTGTCACTTATGTAGGTAGGAAGGGACTGAACGGGGTTGAGAGAGGACAAAGCTGAGTCCTAGGTTCGGTGGGGCAGGAACAAGCAGAATCAATGGGTCTACTTGGACAGGCAGGTTTCTGGATCTTGGGTAGGAAGTAGAAATGGGAGGTGTGGGGTGAGGCAACAATGAGGGTGGTGGCAGTAGATGGGAGATACCCAAGGTTGGTGATGGTATGGGAGACAAGTGGGGTCCTGTTCATGGGGTAAGTAAGACAAGCTGTCTGACAGTTGTAGCCTGGTCTCTGCAAAGTAGCGGTCAGTACGCCAGACTGCTACAGCAACCTGCTTATTTGCTGGTTTGTTGTTGAGGTTAGCATTAGTGCAAAGAGACTGGAGAGCAGTGTGTTTGGAAGGAGTAAGGTTGGAATTGGAGAGGAGAGTGGTGAAGCTGAGATGATTGATGTCTTGTCGGCAGATAGCAATGAAACAAGGTCCTGCTTTTCACCTTTCTACCTTTCTAATTAACTCCCTATATTCTCTCTTCAAGACCATATCCCTTTTCCTACCTATGTCATTGGTACCCATATGCACCATGACTTCTACCATTTAGAATGCTGTGAATCTGATCTGAGATATGACCCTGGCACACGGGAGGCAACATACCATCCAAGTGTCTCTTTCCCATCTACAGAATCTCCTGTCTGCTCCTTTAACTATAGAATCTTCTATCACTACTGCATTCCTCTTCTTTCCCAGCCCCTGTTCCCACAGAGCCAGACTCAATGCCAAGTCGTCTCCCTCAAGAGTTTGTTGTCCAAGTGGGAATCTATGAAAGAGACAGCAGGAAGCTGTTTGACTACTGTAGTTCATCACAGCTTAACCAGATCTCATTCTTTGCTCATGTATTTTAAACAGTGCCTTTCATTAAATGATCGCTGTGGTTAGATAACTGTTTTCACTTAGCTTGTGGATACTGAGGACAATTGTATATCTCTCCATTCTTCGCATATTCATGTGCCAACCTAAGGGCTTTGCAAATGCCTGTATCATATTTACCTCTACTACCACCCATTGCTCTCTGTAAAATAATTTGCCTTGCCCATCCCCTTTGAACTTGCCCCTTCTCACCATAAATGCAAGCACTCTAGTATTAGACACTTGGACTCTGGGAAAAAGACATTGGAACCTTGGCCGTGCCAATTTACTGCTACTCTTGGTTAAGTAAGGCAAATGTCCTGTGGCAGCCTTGGAGCAGTACACTCTGCCACAATGAGTGGAGTGCCTGTAGGGAAGAAGAAGATGGGTCCCAAGTACCTTAAAACAGATTTGGTCAACATACACAAAATTGCTGGAGAAGCTCAGCAAGTTAGGCAGGATCTATGGAAGAGAATAAACAGTTGACATTTTAAGCAGAGACTCTTCATCAGGATTGGAAAAGAAGGGGGCAGAAGCCAGGATAAGAAGGTGGAGACAAGGTAATGAGCACCAACAGGCAGATGAAGGGGAATGTGGGTGGGTTGGATCTCATATATATAATCCTATGACCTGGGATTAGGGATCGAAGAGATCCACTAAGTGAAGAGTTTAGCATAAGGAGACTCGCAGAGTCTTCTCATGGAGTGTGAATCCCCATGTAATTGGCTCTTCAACTTAATTGGTCTATGCCAAACAAATTTTCCATTTAAGATAGTTCCATTTGGCCAAAGTCCTTCTTGAACCTTTCCTGTCCATGTAGCTTTCCAAGTACCTGAAGTGTTATTAATGTACCTGCCTCAACCATTTTTCTATGCAGTTCATTCCAAATATTGACCACCTCCTGGGTGAAAAAATGTCTTTCAAGTTCCTATTATATCTCTCCCATCTCATCCTAAACCTTTTTCCTCAAGTTCTTGATACCACAACCCTGGGATAAGAAAAGATTCTGAGCACACTCACCCTACCAATGCCCCTCATGATTTGATACATCTTCATACAATTGCTCCGTATCTTCCTATACTTCAAGGAAAAAGGTCCCAACCTGCTCAGTCTCCCCCCATAGCTCTGTGCCTTGAGTCCAAGCAACATCCCTGTAAATCTCTTCTGCGTTCTGTCCAGCCTAGCGACACCTTTTTATGCGCAATTTATGTCAGAATGGGACTATTCATTTAACTGGTATTAACTGAATAGTCACCATTTGCACTAACAGTTTGTTCTGTACTGCTGCCAGAAAACAAGAAATTTTATGTCATGAAAGCCAGTGATAACAAACCTGATTCTGATTCATATATCTTTGTGTTGGGAAAAGATCAGGAAGTACACGGATGTGGCTAGTCTGACATTGCACATTGTTAGATGTTGTTTTACCAGCAAGTGATTGCTGTATGATTTTATTCCTGGAAAACAGTGTGGACAGGGGAAGGGCTATAGAGCTCCTTGGTCTTCCCATTTGTCCTACAGTATTCCACAATTTTATAGTTGTTGGTAGCTCAGGCATAAAATACAACAAAAAAATCTTAAAACATTTCAAATGGACTGCAAAATTCTTTGGCAAAGCATATGACAGCTTTCATTGTAAATATGACAGCAAATGCAAATTGCATATTTAAAAATTAAGTTCATTACTGTTACCATGTGGAAGAAATTAAGAAAGAAAGAAAGAAAGTTAGTTAATTAATTTGATATATAGCATGATTAAGGAAAAGAAATGGCTTTTGAGGTCCGATGGATTTGGAATGAAGGATAGACGGATGATGATGTACATGTCTTTGATCAGACATGGGTTTACCAATGGGAAGAAAAAATGAATGACAATCAGTAGGAAAAATCAAAATGCAGCATGTGGGCATTGTAGTGTGACAAAACTTCCAAGACAAACGTCGAAGGAAACAAAGTGATCATGTGACCTAGCTGTCATGTTATACTAGCTAAAGTACCAAACTGACGTATAAATCTGACAGAGCAGGAACAGACAGTTCCTATTTCTGCTTCTGATAATATATTTAATGTTTTGTTGATTCTTGAAAATTCCAAGAATCAATCTCCTCTCATGGCATAAACGGATGACATATAAAGTTTAATTTGGGATTATTTCTCTCACTGCGGCACCAGAGAAAGTTCAGAAAGACAGGAGAGTGCATAACTGCTGAAGGGACACTACTTGGTACAGTACTTTCATCTAAACACAGTAAATCTGATTATACAGACACTTTGCTGAGCATTTCTAATACATTTCATAGGAACAAATTAGATGTGTTATTAACGGTGCTACTGTGCCATGAAGTTGGTGTGTTATGAACACCTGCCCTCCCTGTTGCTGAAGGTGTTACACTGGAATAAATTCATTATACTGAATAAGATAGATGATCTTGCAGCACAGTTAGAGATGGGCAGGAATCACATTCTGCAGGGGTCGGTTTTGGACCGTTTCTTTTTCCATTAAATGTCAATGATTTGGATGACTGAATTGATGACTTTGCAGATGATACGAAGATCAGTGGAGAGGCAGGTAGTGTTGAGGAAGCAGGGAGGCTTCAGAAAGACTTGGACAGATTAAGAGAATGGGCAAAAAAGTGGCAAATGGAATATAGTGTTGAGAAGTATATGGTCATGCATTTTGGTAGAAGGAATAAAAGCATAGAATGTTTTCTAAATAAGGGGAAAATTCAAAAATTCAAAATGCAAAAGGATTTGGGAGTCCTCATGCAGAATTCTTTAAAGGTTAATTTGCAGATTGACTCAGAGGTGACAAAGGCAAATACAATGTTAGCACTCATTTTGAGAGGACTAGAACATAAAAACAAGGATGTAATGCTGAGGCTTTTAAGGCACTGACATTGTGCTGACATTGGAGGGGTTTCAAAGAATGTATATGAGAATGATTCCAGGAATGAAAGGCTTGTCATACGAAGAGCAATGGGTGGCTTTGGGGCTTTACTTGCTGGAATTTAGAAGAATGAGGGGGGATGTCATTAAAACCTATCGAACCTATCGAAATAGGTGAATTGATTATGGGGAGCAAGGACATGGCAGACCAATTGAATAATTACTTTGGTTCTGTCTTCACTAAGGAGGACATAAATAATCTTCCAGAAATAGTAAGGGACAGAGGGTCCAGTGAGATGGAGGAAATGAGTGAAATACATGTTAGTAGGGAAGTGGTGTTAGGTAAATTGAAGGGATTGAAGGCAGATAAATCCCCAGGGCCAGATGGTCTGCATCCTAGAGTGCTTAAGGAAGTAGCCCAAGAAATAGTGGATGCATTAGTGATAATTTTTCAAAACTCGTTAGATTCTGGACTAATTCCTGAGGATTGGAGGGTGGCTAATGTAACCCCACTTTTTAAAAAAGGAGGGAGAGAGAAACCGGGGAATTATAGACCGGTTAGCCTAACGTCAGTGGTGGGGAAACTGCTGGAGTCAGTTATCAAGGATGTGATAACAGCACATTTGGAAAGCGGTGAAATGATCGGACAAAGTCAGCATGGATTTGTGAAAGGAAAATCATGTCTGACGAATCTCATAGAATTTTTTGAGGATGTAACTAGTAGAGTGGATAGGGGAGAACCAGTGGATGTGGTATATTTGGATTTTCAAAAGGCTTTTGACAAGGTCCCACACAGGAGATTAGTGTGCAAACTTAAAGCACACGGTATTGGGGGTAAGGTATTGGTGTGGGTGGAGAATTGGTTAGCAGACAGGAAGCAAAGAGTGGGAATAAACGGGACCTTTTCAGAATGGCAGGCGGTGACTAGTGGGGTACCGCAAGGCTCAGTGCTGGGACCCCAGTTGTTTACAATATATATTAATGACTTGGATGAGGGAATTGAATGCAGCATCTCCAAGTTTGCAGATGACACGAAGCTGGGTGGCAGTGTTAGCAGTGAGGAGGATGCTAAGAGGATACAGGGTGACTTGGATAGGTTGGGTGAGTGGGCAAACTCATGGCAGATGCAATTTAATGTGGATAAACGTGAAGTTATCCACTTTGGTGGCAAAAATAGGAAAACAGATTATTATCTGAATGGTGGCCGATTAGGAAAAGGGGAGGTGCAACGAGACCTGGGTGTCATTATACACCAGTCATTGAAAGTGGTCAGGGGGTATGGAGGGAAGGCTGGGGCGGGATTCTGTGTTGGATGATCAGCCATGATCATAATAAATGGCGGTGCAGGCTCAAAGGGCCGAATGGCCTACTCCTGCACCTATTTTCTATGTTTCTATGTTTCTATGAATGTTGAAATGCCTAATTAGAGTGGATGTGGAGAGGGTGTTTCCTATGGTGGGACAGTCTAGGAACAGCCTCAAAATAGAGGGATGTCCATTTAGAACAGAGCTGAGGAGGAATTTCTTTAGCGAGATGGTGGTAAACATAAGGATTTTGTTGCTACAGGTGGTTGTGGAGTCCAGGTCATTGGGTACACTTAAGGCAAAGGTTGATTGGTTCTTGATTATCCAGGACGTGAAAGGTTACGGGGAGAAGTCAGGAGAATGGGGTTGAGAGGGAAATGGATCAACTCTGATGAAATGGTAGGGCAGTCTCAATGTACTGAATGACCTAATTCTGTTCTTATATGTTATAGCCTTATGCCCTTATAGTATTTTAATTTTCAAGCAAATCGACTTATATTCTAGCTTATAAGTAATTTTCTGTATGTCAGGAATGTAACTATATTGGAGCAGTTGACTGGAGACACAGCTGGTATTGAGGAGCAAGCCTTAACTACTACAGGAAAACTGTTGGCTGAATCCACATTGATTATTTGCTGTATATGCAGTGCACTCAGACATCTCTAGATAACATGTCAAACTAATTGAATTTACTGAAGACTGGTTTCTGAGGTGGAGACCTCAAGCAGAGGCCAAGAGGAATAATCAAGTCAACAGTGTAACACAAAGATTCAAGATTCAGGATCCAAGATTGTTTAATGTCATTTCCTGCACACAATTATAAGGAGAACTAAATTGTTCCTTCAAATCTGATGCGGCAGAAAAAAAACACAAGATAAAGAAGAAATAATAATAATAAAACACGCAATAAACATAAACACATAAGAGAGCTTATATACATAAAATGATAGTATGTACATATAGTGATGCTAGGCTGTACATCAGGCAAATGTTGGGAAATAATGAACTGGTGGTACAGTTAGTGGGTAGAACTGTTGATCAGCCTTACTGCTTGGGGGAAAGAACTGTTTTTGAGTCTGGTGGTCCTGGCATGGATGTTGCGTAGCTTCCTCCTTGATAGAGTAGGACAAACAGTCCATGAGCAGGATGTGTGGGATCCTTCATGATTTTACTGGCCCATTTCTGCACCTTTCTATATACAAGTCCTTGATGGCAGGTAGACTGGTGCTAGTGATGCATTGGGCAGTTCTGACTATCTGTCGTCAAGCCAACTTCTCTGCTGTAGTGCAGTTTCCGTACCGAGCAGTGATGCAACTTGTCAGCATGCTCTCTACAGCATATCTGTATAACAACTTCTGTATAACAATGTATCTGTATAACAGGGTATCTGTATAACAATGTATCTGTATAACAGGGTATCTGTATAACAGCGTATCTGTATAACAGGGTATCTGTATAACAGGGTATCTGTATAACAGCGTATCTGTATAACAATGTATCTGTATAACAGGGTATCTGTATAACAGAGTATCTGTATAACAGAGTATCTGTATAACGGGGTATCTGTATAACAGGGTATCTGTATAACAGGGTATCTGTATAACGGGGTATCTGTATAACAGGGTATCTGTATAACAGCGTATCTGTATAACAGGGTATCCGTATAACAGGGTATCTGTATAACAGCATATCTGTATAACAATGTATCTGTATAACAGGGTATCTGTATAACAGGGTATCTGTATAACAATGTATCTGTATAACAGAGTATCTGTATAACAGGGTATCTGTATAACGGGGTATCTGTATAACGGGGTATCTGTATAACAGGGTATCTGTATAACGGGGTATCTGTATAACAGGGTATCTGTATAACGGGGTATCTGTATAACAGGGTATCTGTATAACAGGGTATCTGTATAACAATGTATCTGTATAACAGGGTATCTGTATAACAGGGTATCTGTATAACAATGTATCTGTATAACAGGGTATCTGTATAACAGGGTATCTGTATAACAGGGTATCTGTATAACAATGTATCTGTATAACAGGGTATCTGTATAACAATGTATCTGTATAACAGGATATCTGTATAACAGGGCATCTGTATAACAGGGTATCTGTATAACAATGTATCTGTATAACAGGTATCTGTATAACAGGGCATCTGTATAACAGGGTATCTGTATAACAGGGTATCTGTATAACAGGGTATCTGTATAACAATGTATCTGTATAACAGGGTATCTGTATAACAGGGTATCTGTATAACAGGGCATCTGTATAACAGGGTATCTGTATAACAGGGTATCTGTATAACAATGTATCTGTATAACGGGGTATCTGTATAACAGGCTATCTGTATAACAACGTGAGCATGGACGTTGGCAGTTCAACTCACTTCAGCCTCCTCAGCAGCTAGAAGCATCGTTGAGCTTTCTTAACTGTGTGGACTGTGTTCTGGGACCACGAGAGGTTGTGTGTGATGTGCATTCCCAGGAGTTTGAAACTGCTCATAGTTTTCACTGCAGTGCCGCTGATGTAAAGTGGCGGGGGGGGGGGTGGTTTGAGTTGTGCGAGTTCTCCCGAAGTGGATAACCATCTCCTTAGACTTGTTGACATTGAGGAAGAGGTTATTTGCCTGGCACCAGGCCTCGAGCTCTTCAATATAGCCATCTTATTGCTGTTGTTGATGAGCTTCTCCATTGTTGCGTCATCAGCGAAATTGGCAGGGTGATTACTCGGCTGCTTAGCCGTGCAGTCATGTGTGAGCAGAGTGTACAACAATCATCGATGAGGATGATGGGGAGGGAGGAGTGGTTGTGTATCCTGACTATCTGAGGTCTGTTCACTAGGAAGTTCAATACCCGTTTGCACAGTGATGTATTTACACCATTGAGGAGGAGCTTATTCACCAAAGCTTTCCCAGTTCAGCTATTTTTAACAGTAACTAGATCCAGACTGACTAATGTCATACAGTTAATCAATTTCAACAAGACCCACACGGAAATTACAGATGAGCATTTCAACCTCTGGTATGAAACCGTATCATTAAGAGCTGTTATGTTGAAGGACTTCTTTACACACTGCCCACCAGTTAAAACAGAAGAACTGTGTACTGCATTGATAGTTGTTAAGAGAAGTTGTTGTTCGGTTGACAGTGTTGTTAAGAAGGTGTATGGTATGACGGCCTTCATCAATTGTGGGATTGAGTTCAAGAGCTGTGAGGTAATGTTAAAGCTATATAAGACCTTGGTCAGACCCCACTTGGAGTACTGTGTTCAGTTCTGGTCACCTCATTACAGGAAGGGTGAAGATACCTGGATTGGAGAACATGCCTTATGAGACTAGGTTGAGTGAACGTGGCCTTATCTCCTTGGAGTGACAGGGGATGAGAGGTGACCTGATAGAGGTGTATAAGATGATGAGAAGCATTGAACATGTAGATAACCAGAGGCTTTTCCCCAGGGCTGAAATGGCTAACATGAGGGGGCATAGTTTTAAGGTGCTTGGAAGTAGGTACAAGGGGGATGTCAGAGGTAAGTTTTTCACACAGAGAGTGGTGAGTGTGTGGAATGCACTGCCAGTGAAGGTGGTAGAGGCGAATACAAATGGGGTCTTTTAAGATACTCTTAGATAGGTACATGGAGCTTAGAAAAATAGAGGGCTATGTGATAGGGAAATTCTAGGCAACTTCTGGAGTAGGTTACATGGTCGGCACAACATTGGGAGCCAAAGGGTCTGTAATGTGCTGTAGATTTCTAAGTTTCTATGCTTCTAAATCATGTTATAGTGAAAGAATTTAATAACAGGCAATTTTCCTGAGATATCCAGCAGTCAAGAGTTCTTAGATTTCCATCAATTATACTCAAAGTGGGGTTAACTTGAAATTGCTTAACTATTTTATTTACCAATGCAGGATCCATTATCTATGTGCACATAGCATGTACCCATACAGGTCTGTTTCTAGTAGTAAAGCTTAATTATTAAAGTTCTGCCCTTTAAGTATAACAAATGCAAGATTTAGGTTTTAAAATAATCCAATATTAATTTTATATTTATAAGTAAAACTGAGGCTTAATGCATAAAATTAAGCATTTTGGTACCTACCAAACAATAGATTGCAGAAGGTAAAGAAATCTCCCATGTGATCAGGGCTCCAGATGAGTTGTGCCTTTCGCATTGTTTGATTTGGATGCAGATTGCTTTGTAACCAGCAGGGGGCGAGGCTGTGCATCAGTGAAGAAGAGTTAAAGTGACAGGGGTAAAATGCACCCAATCACTTAGAAATCATTGGGAGAATATTGGAGCTCTGGGCAGTTGTGGATGTCAATAAACATAAGCAGGTAACCATAATAAACAAAATTACAAATAACTTGAATCATTTGCAGCTGATTTCAAGTCCCAAGTGATTCACACATAATAAAAATTTGCAATTGTGCTGTCATCTTTGTTTCTTTCATTACATGACCGAACATTACATAGAAGTGGGAAATAGTAAAAATAAAGCTTTACTTGGCCCTAAACATTGACCGTTTAGTCCTCTCTGTAGAAGTTGCTTGACCTGCTGAGTACCTCCAGAACTTTGAAGGTGTTGCCCAAAATTTTCAGCATCTGCAGAATCTCTTGTGCATGTAAAATTACCATTTTTGTAGTGGTTTTACTGGTATAGATAGAAGTAAAAATCTGGTGTTCTACAATAGGATATGGTATAACTTATATAGAAGACTGTAGAAAGAAATCAGTTTATAAAATGCCAAAACTCAGTCAGGTAAATGATTATCTGTGCTGTGTGATAGGAATTGTCCCTATGGCTAACAAGCTATAAACTGGGAGTATTCTGATTTTCAATAAGCAAAAATATTTAAAACACATATAAAATATTGAAACAAATTAATACCATCTCTTCCTTTTTAAATAATACATTTATATTAATATTCTATAATAATATTATTATTTATATGAGTGGATATTTGATATCAACATCTTTTATGTGATTATTTATGAACTTGATTCCAATTCTCCTTAAGAAGGAAGCAATGGAATCAACTTAGGTCTTGCTCAAAGAACTTGGAAGGGCTGGCTTTTTTGGGTTGACCTAAATATGTAATCAGCAGCAAGTGAAATGTTATCACTCATTCTTGGGTTTTCATTGGCAACATTTCACAATCATTGAATTGTTCATTATCAAAAAAAAAAGAGCTTTCACAACTGGCCAATCCAGACATTGAAGTTTTGAAAGCAAGGGACTTGAATCAGGTCCACTGCCTGAGTATAAAAGTTCGCAGCTGGTCACAGTGGTTTATTTAAACGCGAGCAACAGGAATTCTGCAGATGCTGGAAATTCAAGCAACACACATCAAAGTTGCTGGTGAACGTAGCAGGCCAGGCAGCATCTGTAGGAAGAGGTACAGTCGACGTTTCAGGCTGAGACCCTTCATCAGGACTGAAACGTCGACTGCACCTCTTCCTACAGATGCTGCTTGGCCTGCTGCGTTGACCAGCAATTTGATGTGTGTCACAGTGGTTTATGATTGATTAGCAAGAGCAAGTTAAAGGAAGGCAGAGGCAAGCCCTGCATCTATCGCCTGAGTGGGCAGAGTTAGAGTGATGATTTGAGGCTTTAGCTCTGCACGGCTTCTGCAAAGAGAGGCTTCAGTCAGAGAAAACAAAATAAGAAAAGCTCAAGATTAAGTTGTTTTTTTTTTCTCCTTTCCTTCTTTACATCTGTCCAGCTAGGAAATGAAAGATGCCAGGCAAGATAGCTGAATGTTCCTCTTGTGGGATGTGGGAAGGCAGAGAGACCTCTAGAGTCGCTGACAACTACAACTGTGAGAAGTGCATCCACCTGCAACTTTTAACAAACTGCATTAACTCTTGATCAGTAGGAGGCTGACAGGGTGATAGATAGGACACATAGAGTGGTAGTTACACCCAAGGTGCAGGACAGAGGAAACTGGGTGACAGTCAGGAAGAAGAAAGGGGTAAAGAAGTCAGTGCAGAGTACCCCTGTGGCCATCCCCCTCAACGACAGGTATATCACTTTGAATACTGCCAGGGGGATGACTTAACAGAGGAAAATCACAGCGGTTTGGTCTTTGGCACTGTCTGCCTCCGTGAGTCAGAAGGAAAGGGCGGAGAAGAGGCACGCTGTGGAAATAGGGTATTCGTTAATTAGGGGAATGGATAGGAGGTTCTGTGGGTGAGAATGAAATTCCTGGATGGTGTGTTGCTTCCCGGTACAAGGGTCCAGGATATCTTGCATCGAGTCCTCAGCATTCTTAAATGGGAGGGTGAACAGTCAGAGGTTGTGGTCCATGTGGGTACCAATGGCGTGGGTAGAATGAGTGACGAGGTTCTGCCCAGGGAGTTCAGAGAGTTGGGTGATAAGCGAAAGGGCAGGGCCTCTCAGAATTGCTACCTGTGCCATGTGCTAGTGAGGCCAGAACTAGGAAGATTATACAGTTTAATATGTGGCCAAAGAAGTGGTGTAGCAGGGAGGGCATAAGATTTTTAGATCATTGGGCTCTCCTTCAGGGAAGGTGGGACCCGTACAAAAGGGACGGCTTCCACCTGAACTGGAAGGGGACTAACATACTAGCGGGAAGGTTTGTTAATGCCTCACAGTGGGGTTTAAGCTAGAGTTGCAGGGGGATGGGAACCAGAATGCCAGAACTGTTAGTGGAGAGGTTATGGAGGCTGATGTTGGTAAGACCTCAGACAAAGTTAGGAATCAAGAGATTGAGCATTGTGCAACTGGTGTTCTGAGCTGCCTGTATTTCAATGCAAAAAGTAACGAAGGCCTTTTGATACTTGGCCTTTTCTCCTTGGAGCGACGGAGGATAAGAGGTGACCTGCTAGAGGAGAAGATAATGAGAGGCATTGATCATGTGGATAGCCAGAGGCTTTTTCCCAGGGCTAAAATGGCTAACATGAGAGGGCATAGATTTAAGGTGATTGGAAGTAGGCACAGAGGGAATGTCAGGGGTAAATTTTTCACACAGAGAGTGGGGGGTGCATGGAATGTGCTGCTGGTGATGGTGTTGGAGGCAGAAACAACAGGGTCTTTTAAGAGAATACATCAGCACTATTATCAGGTAGTAGGATTACAAGCAGTGGAAAAGTGATGGTTGCTGTTGATAGGGCAAAATTGCAGTCAACAGGATGAGTTGCAATGTAAAAGGTGGACAAAATTAAAAAGGACTAATACAGGACTGAAGATGCTATATTTGAATGTGTGCAGTAGACGGAATAAGGTTGATGAACTTGCAGCACAGTTGCAGATTGGCAAGTATGATGTTGTGGGCATTGCTGAATCATGGACGAAAGAAGATATTAGCTGGGAGCCTAATGTTCAAGGATACACATTGTATCAACAGAATAGGCAGGAAGGCAGAGGTGGTGGCATTGCTCTCTTGGTAAAACATGGAAGCAAATCATTAGAAAGAGGTGACAGATGTTGAATCATTGTGGATAGCTAAGGAAATGTAAGATTAAAAGTGAGAGTGGATATCAGACCACTAGAAAATGATGCTGGAGAGGTAGTAATATGGGACAATGAAATGGCAGATGAACTGAATAAATATTTCGCATCAGTCTTCACTGTGGAAGACGCCGATAGTATGGTGGAAGTTCCAGGTGTCAAGGGGTATGAAGTGTGTGAAGTTACTATAACTAGAGAGCAGGTTCTTGGGAAACTAGAAAGTCTGAAGGTAGATAAGTCACCTGGACCAGACGGTGTACGCCCCAGGGTTCTGAAAGAGGTGGCTGAAGATATCGTGGAAGCATTAGTAATGATCTTTCAAGAATCACTAGATTCTGGAATAGTTCTGGAAAACTGGAAAATTGAAAATGCCACTCCAAGAAGGGAGAGATGCAGAAGAATGAAAACTATAGGCTTGTTAGTCTGACTTCAGTGGTTGGGAAGATGTTGGAGTCGAATATTAAGGATGATGTCACATGGTACTTGGAGGCACATGATAAAATAGACCCTGGACTTATAGTAACTAATAGTTATATGTACATCATTCTTATAGGGTTCAGAAGCCTGATGGGCTTGCAGAAGTAAGTGATAAGCCTGTTGGAGAATCTGCATGCATTGCTAAAAGGACTGAGGAATTCACCGCTAATCTTGCACTGTACTTTAGGGGTGGTTTGGACACCATCCCTTCTGCAGTTGAAGTGCAGCGCACTTGGGACCCAACGTCAGAAGCATCAGGTGACTCATAGACAATAGACAATAGACAATAGGTGCAGGAGTAGGCCATTCGGCCTTTCAAGCCAGCACCGCTATTCACTGTGATCATGGCTGATCATCCACAATCAGTACCCCGTTCCTGCCTTCTGCCCACATCCCTTGACTCCGCTACCATTAAGAGCTCTACCTAACACTTTCTTGAAAGCATCCAGAGAATTGGCCTCCACTGCCTTCTGAGGCAGAGCATTCCATAGATAATCTCCCGAAAGCTCTTCTTCAAATCACCTCCTGAAAGTTTATCTTCACTGGGTTCAATTCTTAGAACGTCCAACATAAAAATATTGTTACAGTAGCTTCAACAAAGTCACTGGGTTTAATAAGACAGCTCACCACTGCTTTCACAATGGCAATTAAAAATTGACAATAACTGCTGCCCTTGCCAGTGACTGAATCACAGTGATTCATCCTGTGAATGAATCAAAAAATAAATACTAATGATCAGAACAAATGAAGCCGTGTATTTTTCAACAATAGGAGATAGTTCAATATATCATAGATTTTCAAGATTTATAAGGTTTGGAAAGGTTGAACAATTATGTCTAAATCAGTTAAATAAACTTTAGTGAAATTAAAAATAATATTATTAAAAACATACCTGAAACAAATACACTTTTAAAATCTTCTGAATTCAGAGCAACAATTCAGTCTGAACATATTTTCAATCTCAGTGGCTTTTGTGGTGCTAAGATAAAGTTGAAAATGTTAATTCTCTTGTTCTACTTTCCTAACTTAATCATTTCTGTGGGAAACCTGACCAGCTGATTCTGTTTGGATCTTAGCAGCTAAAAGATGCAATCTAAACAATGAGAAACAAGATGAACGGGAGCTTAATAGGTTTATGTCAAAAGACTATCTCCTCCATTTAAAACCAAAATTCCCTTATGCGGAAAGTTGGAACTGTTTGGAATGATCAATGGACTTTTCATGGGCATTTAGGAAATCATAGGTAGGAAATGGAAATCAAGAAATGAGCATAATATATGATCAAACTGCAGGCTCAGGGGGTCAATGATTTTTGCTGCTTATGTAAATAAAAATATTAAAATAAATTAAAACATTATGGAAAGTACTAGGTGTGTCAAAACTTGGGGTTATTCCTGACAGAATATATTAGTGAGAACAGGTTTCTATATATGAGATGTCAGGAATTATGACTCAGGCTCCATTGGTAAAGTGGAGGCCATCTAGCATCTGGACACTACAGTGAAACATGCCATACTGAATTTTTATATTTCATTAGGAGTTTGAGGAGATTTGGCTTGTCAACTAAAACTCTCAGAAACTTCTACAAATGTACCATGGAATTCAAGTTCAGATTTCTCACATCTGCCTCCAGTTGCCGTTGTTCAGAAGTTTTTGCAACAGTGGATTAATTGGATTTCAGCAGCATCATCCTGGGAAAATGGTATAGATTCCACAGTGGAATTCCATTGTGACCCCACCCCTGCCACTTTGCAAGTGCCCTTATTGTTGCCAACCAGCCAGCCAGGTGATACTAGATTCAACCAGAAGCTGTTTGAAGTTGTCTTCCAAAGCCATCTCCAGTCTCTTCATTGAAAGTCAGCAACCAAAACCTCCAATTGCCGTGCTGAAGCAACTGGGTAGGAACACCACCACAGGAAAGGTTTTGGGAGAACAGATACCAGAGGCAAGTGCATGACAGTTGACATTCGTATGATATTTGGCATGAGTTGAAACTCTAATTTGTTGCTGCTTTTTACTTTCATATTGTGATAATTTTTGCAGTTGGATGGGCATAATCAGATTTTACGATCAGGTCCTTGGGAATGGAACTCTCATTGATGGTGGTGGCTTGGCTAGAAAATGGCCGTCTGCAGTTGTCCAGTGAATGACTGGTGACAACACAAAGGATTGTATAGCAGACAACAAACCTCTGTGACTTGAGAGCCATTTTGATAAGTAGAATAAAGTTGAATACTTACTCTCCCTCACCTGAGGGCAGTGGTTGAAGTAAATGAACTGTTTTGAGAGGAATGCAGACCTCCCTAGGATATGGTTTAGTATTTCTATATGCAAAGCACTGTGAATTCTCAGTGTTGCCTAAGAAATACCATGACCAAAGCCACCCCATTCCCTCAGTGCTCTAAGAGTGCCAATACATGACATTTAATGCTTGGCATCCAAGCAGCAGTCTCAAACACCAAACACAACAATCTATTGGAATATGTGTGGCAGTGTAGCATTCATTATATGCAACATTCCCATATGGCAGAGTTGAACTCTGGAGTGAAGTGGTTGGTGGATATCTCCTGTCTCACATCAACCATCCTTTCATTTATTATAGGAGCTCAAATACAGTGTTCTTCCACAGAGATAAGGTATTAGAGCTACCACCTGAATGTCAGATATTAAATCTTCTATGTGATCATATTCCTGTAGGACATGGAATGCATTCCATTCACATACTCTTAAGTCAATACTTGGCCTTTGTAAGCTGTTGAAAACCTGTCTCCTGGGGAAGTTTGCTGTCCCCTTAGTCCAGGCACTAACTTTGCCCATTGCTCTTCAGGGAGAATATGTGTTCTGCTCCTTTTCTCATGTTGCTACGTTGCATAGAAAGGGAGCAACACACAAAATATGGGAAGAACTCCATGGGTCAGGCAGTATCGATGGAGGGATATGGACAGTCAATGTTTTTGGTCAAGACCCTTTATCAGGACTAGAAAGAAAGAGGGGAGAATACAGTATAAAAGCATGGCAGGTGGGGGGGAAGCAAAAGCTGCCAGGTGATAGCTGAATCCCAATGAGGGCGATAGATAGGCTGGAGAGGAATGGGGATGTGAGAATGGTGTAAGAAGCTGGGAGGTGATAGGTAGAAGTGACAAAGGGCTGAAGAAGATGGAATCTGATGGGAGGGGAGAGTGACCGAAGAATAAATGGAAGGAAGTGAGGAGGGGACCCAGAGGCTGGAACATGTGGGTGATGGGCAGATTTAAATGGTGGGGGAGCTGGAAATAGAAAGGTGATGAGGCTGGTGAGATAGGGGAAAATGAAGAAGGAAAGGAGGGTATTGGTTACTAAAAGTTAAAGATATTGAATTCATGCTGTCAGAACCAATAGAGGTTTACTGAATTCCAACTGAGATATCATTAGCTTCAGCCTGGGGGAAAAAAGCCTAGTGTAGAAGCTTGTTACCAATAATATCTTAAACAGCCACTGACAAGCTGTTCATCACAAAGTTTTGAGTTTGGAATTGTGGCTAATGCCTAGTGCCTTCATAGTTCACCCCCACCATCTGTACACCTTTACCTTGTCTTCCCTCTCAGACATGCTTCTCCTCATCTGAATGTTTCTTGTAGGTCCTCTACTATGTTGCATCTTTAGGGAAATTGTCACTGAATCTCATATGCCTGGGGATTATGGTATTCACAAAGGCCTTGATGTCAGAATAAAATATATCTTCTTATGGTACCCCACTCCCTGTTGACATACCAAATATCAATTGAATCAAAGTGATGCAGTAAAAATCATTTAGTAAACCTGCAAGTTATTGATGATTCCTTCAAACTTGTTGTTTGTGGTGGAGAGAAGTTTGTTGGGGTGATGAAGAGAGGTAAACAATTTGCTCCTTCTGCTGTTTTCTACTTGGCTCTCTGTATTCACTTAATGTCACAACTTTATTGAGCTCTAGTATAAAGGTATTGGTATCACATCGACATTGTGATCCTCCTATTTTGCACATTTCCGGTATTTGCATGGCCAAACTCTTTCTCCCTCTGGTGGTAGGTTTGACTCCCACTACGATTACAGAATTTGGATAATCTGGCATCGATTGCTTGGAAATACTGATGATCTTGCAACTAGGACATGGGTAGGTTTGATGGCTGGAACAGGAGTACAGAATACTTGCAAACTTCCTGCTCCCTTTAAACTCACTGGGATCATTGAAAATGCATTATGCTACTGAGTGACATGTTAAAAAAAAGTGAAGTGCAGTGGGAGCTGCCTCAACGATTATCATTCAGTAGTGCTCACATCTATGATGATGAAATGCTTTGAGAGGTTGGTCATGACGAGAATCAACACCTGTCTCAGGAAGGACCTGGACCCATTGTAATTTGCCTATCACCATAATAGGTCTACAAAAGATGCAATCTCAATGCTTTCCACCTAGCCTTGGATCGCCTGCACATTGCTAATACCTATGTCAGAATGTTGTTTATTGACTATAGCTGAGCATTTAATACCATCATCCCTACAGTCCTGATCAAAAAGCTACAGATTCTTGTACCTCCCTCTGCAACTGGATTCTTAATTTCCTAAACGGAAGACCACAATCTGTGTGGATTGGTAATAACATCTCCACCTTGTTGACATTGAACACTGGCACTACACATGGATATATGCTTAGCCCACTGCTCTACTCTCTCTACACCTATGACTGTGTGCCTAGGCATAGCTCAAACAGTATCTATAAATTTGCTGATGATACAACCATTGTTGGCACAATTTCAGATGGTGATGAAAAAGCGCACAGTTGAGTAGTGTTGTAGCAACAACCTTACAAGGTCAGTAAGACCAAAGAGCCAACTGGGGACTTCAGGAAGGATAAGATAGAAACATAGAGACATAGAAAATAGGTGCAGGAGTAGGCCATTCGGCCCTTCGAGCCTGCACCGCCATTTATTATGATCATGGCTGATCATCCAACTCAGAACCCCACCCCAGCCTTCCCTCCATACCCCCTGACCCCCGTAGCCACAAGGGTCATATCTAACTCCCTCTTAAATATAGCCAACGAACTGGCCTCAACTGTTTCCTGTGGCAGAGAATTCCACAGATTCACCACTCTCTGTGTGAAGAAGTTTTTCCTAATCTCGGTCCTAAAAGGCTTCCCCTCTAACCTCAAACTGTGGCCCCTCGTTCTGGACTTCCCCAACATCGGGAACAATCTTCCTACATCTAGCCTGTCCAATCCCTTTAGGATTTTATACATTTCAATCAGATCCCCCCACAATCTTCTAAATTCCAACGAGTACAAGCCCAGTTCATCCAGTCTTTCTTCATATGAAAGTCCTGCCATCCCAGGAATCAATCTGGTGAACCTTCTTTGTACTCCCTCTATGACAAGGATGTCTTTCCTCAGATTAGGGGACCAAAACTGCACACAATACTCCAGGTGTGGTCTCACCAAGGCCTTGTACAACTGCAGTAGTACCTCCCTGCTCCTGTACTCGAATCCTCTCGCTATAAATGCCAGCATACCATTCACCTTTTTCACCGCCTGCTGTACCTGCATGCCCACTTTCAATGACTGGTGTATAATGACACCCAGGTCTCATTGCACCTCCCCTTTTCCTAATCGGCCACCATTCAGATAATAATCTGTTTTCCTATTTTTGCCACCAAAGTGGATAACTTCACATTTATCCACATTAAATTGCATCTGCCATGAATTTGCCCACTCACCCAACCTATCCAAGTCACCCTGCATCCTCTTAGCATCCTCCTCACAGCTAACACTGCCACCCAGCTTAGTGTCATTCGCAAACTTGGAGATGCTGCATTCAATTCCCTCATCCAAGTCATTAATATATATTGTAAACAACTGGGGTCCCAGCACTGAGCCTTGTGGTACCCCACTAGTCACCGCCTGCCATTCTGAAAAGGTCCCGTTTATTCCCACTCTTTGCTTCCTGTCTGCTAACCAATTCTCCACCCACACCAATACCTTACCCCCAATACTGTGTGCTTTAAGTTTGCACACTAATCTCCTGTGTGGGACCTTGTCAAAAGCCTTTTGAAAATCCAAATATACCACATCCACTGGTTCTCCCCTATCCACTCTACTAGTTACATCCTCAAAAAATTCTATGAGATTCGTCAGACATGATTTTCCTTTCACAAATCCATGCTGACTTTGTCCAATCATTTCACCGCTTTCCAAGTGTGCTGTTATCACATCCTTGATAACTGACTCTAGCAGTTTCCCCACCACCGACGTTAGGCTAACCGGTCTATAATTCCCTGGTTTCTCTCTCCCTCCTTTTTTAAAAAGTGAGGTTACATTAGCCACCCTCCAATCCTCAGGAATTAGTCCAGAATCTAACGAGTTTTGAAAAATTATCAGTAATGCATCCACTATTTCTTGGGCTACTTCCTTAAGCACTCTAGGATGCAGACCATCTGGCCCTAGGGATTTATCTGCCTTCAATCCCTTCAATTTACCTAACACCACTTCCCTACTAACATGTATTTCGCTCAGTTCCTCCATCTCACTGGACCCTCTGTCCCTTACTATTTCTGGAAGATTATTTATGTCCTCCTTAGTGAAGACAGAACCAAAGTAATTATTCAATTGGTCTGCCATGTCCTTGCTCCCCATAATCAATTCACCTGTTTCTGTCTGCAGGGGACCTACATTTGTCTTTACCAGTCTTTTCCTTTTTACATATCTATAAAAGCTTTTACAGTCCGTTTTTATGTTCCCTGCCAGTTTTCTCTCATAACCTTTTTTCCCCTTCCAAATTAAGCCCTTTGTCCTCCTCTGCTGAACTCTGAATTTCTCCCAGTCCTCAGGTGAGCCACTTTCTCTGGCTAATTTGTATGCTTCTTCTTTGGAATTGATACTATCCCTAATTTCTCTTGTCAGCCACGGGTGCACTACCTTCCTTCATTTATTCTTTTGCCAAACTGGGATGAACAATTGTTGTAGTTCATCCATGCAACCTTTAAATGCTTGCCATTGCATATCCACCGTCAATCCTTTAAGTGTCATTTGCCAGTCTATCTTAGCTAATTCACGTCTCATACCTTCAAAGTTACCCCTCTTTAAGTTCAGAACCTTTGTTTCTGAATTAACTATGTCACTCTCCATCTTAATGAAGAATTCCACCATATTATGGTCACTCTTACCCAAGGGGCCTCTCACAACAAGATTGCTAATTAACCCTTCCTCATTGCTCAAAACCCAGTCCAGAGTAGCCTGCTGTCTAGTTGGTTCCTCGACATGTTGGTTTAAAAAACCATCCCGCATACATTCCAAGAAATCCTCTTCCTCAGCACCTTTACCAATTTGGTTCACCCAATCTACATGTAGATTGAAGTCACCCATTATAACTGCTGAGATGAGGGAAAACAAGCCACTCCTCATAGAGGGATCAGAAGTGAACAATTTCAAGTTCCTGGGTGTCGATATCTCTGAGGACCTAAACTGGACACAACATATTGATGTAGCTACAAAGAAGGCAAGACAATGGCTATGTTTCATTAGGAGTTTGAGTAGATTTCGTTTGTCAACTAAAACACTCAAAAACTTCTACAAATGAACCCTCATAAAGGGATCAGAAGTGGAGAGAGTGAGCAGTTTCAAGTTCCTGGGTGTCAAGATCTCTGAGGATCTAACCTGGTCCCAAGATATTGATGCAGTTATAAAGAAGGCAAGACAGTGGCTATGTTCCATTAGAGTTTGAAGAGATTTGATATGTCAACAAATACACTCAAAAACTTCTATAGATGTACTGTGGAGAGCATTCTGACAGGCTGCATCACTGTCTGGTATGGGGGTGGGGGAGGTGCTACTGCACAGGACTGAAAGAAGCTGCAGAGGGTTGTAAATTTAGTCGGCTCATCTTGGGTACTAGCCTGCAAAGTTAACAGGATATCTTCAGGGAGCGGTGTCTCAGAAAGGTGGTGACATAATTAAGGACCTCCAGCACCCAGGGCATGCCCTTTTCTCACTGTTACCATCAGGTGGGAGGTACAGAAGCCTGAAGGCACACACTCAGTGATTCAGGAACAGCTTCTTCCCCTCTGCCATCTGATTCCTAAATGGACACTGAACCCTTAGACACTACCTCACTGTTTTCTAATATATAGTATTTCTGTTTTTTGCACGATTTTTAATCTATTCAATCTACGTATACTGTAATTGATTTACTTAGTTATTTATTATTATTACTATTTTCTTTTGTTTTATTTTCTTCCGGATTATGTATTGCATTGAACTGCTGCTGCTAAGTTAACAAATTACACGTCTCATGCCGATGATAATAAATCTGATCCTGATTCTGAACCGTGAAGAGCATTCTGACTGGCTGCATCAGCATCTGGTATGAGGGTGCCGGCGGGGTGGGGGGGTGGGTGCTACTGCACAAGATTGAAATAAGTTGCAGAAACTTGTAAAATTAGTCAGTTCTATCATGGGTACTAGTCTCCACAGAATCCAAGTCATCTTCAAGGAGCAGTGCCTTGAGAAGACAGCATATATCATTAAGTATCCCCACCACCCAGAACATGCCCTCCTCTCATTGTTACCATCAGGAAGGAGGTACAGAGGCCTGAAGGTACACACTCAGCGATTCAGAAACTGTTTCTTCCCCTCTACCATCTGATTTCTAAACCCATGAACATCACCTCACTACTTTTTATTTCTGTTATTTTCCACTAATAATTTTAACTTAACTATTTAATAGACATATAATATATATATATTTAACGTAACTCATGCACTTCATTTTACTGCTGCCATAAAGTTAACAAAGTTCACGATGTGTGCTACCAATATTAATTCTGATTCTGGTTCAGTTGTTAGTCTGGAATGTGAGCCAAAGGGTCTATAGTACAGGCAGTGCAGTCGGAGCCGGCGTTAGTGTCTGGAACATGGGTAGGTTTGAGGCTGGAGCTGGAGTCCAGAGTGCTTGCAAACTCCCTGCTCTTTTTAAACTTACTGAGATCATTGAAAATGTGTTATGCTACTGAGTGATATGTTAAAAAATGAAATATGATTGTGTTTGGGAATTAATAGGAGTAACATTCAATTGTCCAGAAATTTGTAAGTTTGGTACCATTAGAATGTCAAGCATGCTGGACTATTGAAATTTTATTTTAAGCTGCACACTCTTTGGACACTTTAGTTGAAACAAATTGTACCAACAGGCAGGAGATGAGGCTTAGTCAAAGCCAGTAGCATGAGTTACAGGGCAATAAAGGCGTGATGCAGTTAAAACAGAAAGCAACAAATACTGGACTGAAAGTGTTGTATTTGAATGCACACAGCATAAGGAATAAAATTGACGATCTTGAAATTCAGCCACACATTGGCAAATATGACGTTGTAGCCATCTCTGAAACTTGGCTAAAGGATGGCTGCCATTGGGAACGGAACGTCCAAGGATATGCAGTATATCAGAAAGATAAGTTAGTAGGCAGAGGGGTTGGTGTGGCTCTGTATATAAGAAATAATATTAAATCATTAGTAAGGGATGACATTGAATCAGAAGGTGTAGAGTCTCTATGGGTTGAGTTAAGAAATGGCAAGGGTAAAAGGACCCTAATGGCAGTTGTATACAGGCCTCCAAACAGCAGCCGGGATGTGAATTACAAATTACAGCAGGAGATAGAAAAGGTATGTCAGAAAGGCAATGTCATGATGATCGTTGGGGATTTTAACATGAAAGTGGATTGGGAAAACCAGGTCAGTACTGGACCTCAAGAGAGAGAATTTGTAGAATGTCGAAGGGATGGCTTATTAGAACAACCCACTAGGGGATCAGCTGTGCTCGATTGGGTGTTGTGAAATGATCTGGAGGTAATAAGAAAGCTTAAGGTTAAGGAACCCTGAGGGAACAGTGATCACAATATGATCGAGTTCACTTTGAAATTTGAGAGGAAAAAAATAAAATCCAATGTGTCAGTATTTCAGTGGAATAAAAGAAATTACAATGGCATGAGAGGGGAACTGGCTGAAGTTGACTGGAAAGGGACATTTGTAGGAAAGACAGCAGAGGAGCAATGGCTAGAGTTTCTGAGAAAAATAAGGGAAGTGTAAGACAGATATATTCCAAACAAGAAGACATTTTCAAAGGGAGGAAAGAGGCTACTGTGGCTGACCAGTGAAGTCAGAGCCAAAGTAAAAGTAAAAGAGAGGGCATGCAAGGAAGCCAGAGCTAGTGGGAAGATAGAGGATTGGGGAGCTTTTAAAAACTTGCAGAAGGAAACTCAGAAGGAAAAGATGAATTATGAGAGGAAGCTGGCGACTAATATAAAAGAAGATACTTAAAGCTTTTTTAAGTATATAAAGGGTAAAAGAGAGTCGAGGGTAGATACAGGACCAATACAAAGTGATGCTGCAGATATTGTAATGAAAGGTGCAGAGATGGCAGAGGAACTGAATGCATATTTTGCATCAGTCTTCACAGTGGAAGACAGCTGTAGTATACTGGATACTCAAGAGTATCGGTGAAGTAAAGTTTGTGCAGTGAAAATTACGACTGAGAGGTGCTCAGGAAGCTTAATGGTCTGAGGGTGGATAAATCTCCTGGATCTAATGGAATGCACCCGTGGGTTCTGAAGGAAGTAGTTGGAGAGATTGCGGAGGCATTAACGATGATCTTTCAAGAATCGATAGATTCTGGCATTGTACCGGATGACTGGAAAATTGCGAATGTTACTCCACTATTTAAAAAGGGTGGGAGGCAGCAGAAAGGAAACTATAGACCTGTTAGCCTGACACCAGTGGTTGGGAAGTTGTTGGAATCGATTGTTAGGGAAGAGATTACAGAATACCTGGAGGCACATGACAAGATAGGCCAAAGTCAGCATGGTTTCCTGAAAGGAAAATCCTGCCTGAAAAACCTACTGCAATTCCTTGAGTAAATTACAAGCAGGGTAGACAAAGGAGATGCAGTAGACGTAGTGTACTTAGATTTCAAGAAGACCTTTGAGAAGGTGCTGAAACATGAGACAGCTTAGCAAGATAAGAGCTCATGGAATTACAGGTAAGTTACTAGTGTGGGTGGAGCATTGGCTGGTCGGCAGAAAACAGAAGTGGGAATAAAGGGATCCTATTCTGGCTGGCTGCTGGTTACCAGTGGAGTTCCACAGGGGTCAGTGTTGGGACCACTGCTTTTTACGATGTATGTCAATGGTTTGGACTATGGTATTAATGGATTTGTGGCTAAATTTGCAGATTGTACAAAGATAGGTGGAGGAGCAGGTAGTGTTGAGGAAACAGAGAGCCTGCAGAGAGACTTAGATAGTTTAGGGGAATGGGCAAAGAAGTGGCAAATGAAAGACAATGTTGGAAAGTGTATGGTCATGCACTTTAGTGGAAGAAATAAACAAGCAGACTATTATTTAGATTGGGGGAGAATTCAAAATACAGAGATGCAAAGAGACTTGTGAGTCCTTGTGCAAGATACCCTAAAGGTTAACCTGCAGGTTGAGTCGGTTGTGAAGAAGGCGATTGCAATGTTGGCATTCATTTCTAGAAGTATAGAATATAAAAGCAGGGATGTGATGTTGAGGGTCTATAAGGCACCCTTGAGACCACACTTGGAGTATTGTGTGCAGTTTTGGGCTCTTTATTTTAGAAAGGATGTACTGACATTGGAGAGGGTTCAGAGAAGATTCATGAGAACGATTCCAGGACTGAAAGGGTTACTGTATGAAGAACGTCTGGTAGCTCTTGGGCTGTATTCTCTGGAGTTCAGGAGAATGAGGGGGGATCTCATAGAAATATTCAGAATGTTAAAGGTCTGAACAGATTAGATATGACAAAGTTATTTCCCACGGTAGGGGATTCTTGGACAAGAGGGCACGACTTCAGGATCGAAGGTCATCCTTTTAGAACTGAGATGCAGAGAAATTACATGAGTCAAAAGGTGGTAAATCTGTGGAATTTGTTGCCATGAGCAGCTGTGGAGGCCAAGTCATTGGGTGTATTTAAGGCTGAGATAGATAGGTTCTTGATTAGCCAGGGCATCAAAGGGTATGGGGTGAAAGCAGGGGAGTCAGGATGATTGGAAGAATTGGATAAGCTCATGATTGAATGGTGAAGCATACTAGATGGGCTGAATGGCCTACTTCTGCTCCTATCTATATCTCATGGTCTTAATTTAATTTTACTGTCAGCAATTGTTAATATTTAAAAACTTAGTTAATAAAGGTTGGGGTTTGGATGCAGATAATGCTCAATTAAGAGGCATTATTTTATACACCTGACAATAGGGGAGCCAAAATTGAGTGAAAAGTGAACTCATACAGAAAGCAATATTTCATGTCGAGCAACGACAGTTTACATTTTCTAATTTCAGGCTTAGTCCCTGCCTGAGGGACTGTGAAATTTAGAGAATCTAAAGTAGGTGAAAGAACAATAATTTGTTATGAGTTGGTTAAGATGTAACAAACAAACTAAATGCCACAGAATAGGTCTTAAAAAAGACTTTATATGCCTGATCATGTGAGCAACATGGGAAGCATTTGGTCACAGAACAAAGGAATGTTACAATTATGCAACTGTTTACAACAGGAACAAAACTGCATTATTTTTCTTAAGAACCCAGTATACATAGTGAAGCAGTCTACCTTGAAACTGTACAATATGTATTTATTAAGAACCAGAATCAACAAAGTTAATTTCTTTACAAAAAGTATAGGGAACATAATTTCTGATTGTTTTAAAAATTAACCCAAAACAACAAAAAGCGATGAGAGAAAGAACTTTTATCTAATATTCCCTTGAGAGCCATTTCCATTTCATTATCAGTTACTTGTTTTCATTCTAGATGAGAGTCAATTTTTAATTTATCAAAATACTTTGAGCAATTTTCATCCTGACATTAGCTTGGTTACTTTTAATTACCGCTCTGTATAAAAATGATATTAATTATAAAATGTCAGGTTTAGCTAGGCAATAAAAATCTGAAATATTGGTACATTATGCTCTTGGTAAAGGGAATATCCATATATTTTGTTCTTTCCTAATTAACAAATACAAACAAGTTAATTGAAACAAAGCATCTTTCTTAGCTCCTATAAAAAGCAATACATTCAGATAATGGACAGCATTTTAACCTTGATTTTTGGCAACGACAAGCAAAGTTGTGGGTATATGTATGTCAACTGAGATGTTAAGCTGCTAAAAAGCTGCATGTAAATTATTGTTCTGCATGAACAAATGAAGGATGGTAAACACCCATGACCATACAAATTTGTATCAAAGTATTTTTCCCAAAGCCATATGATTTTTTGAACCATTTTCTCTGTAAATGCAAAAAAGTTGTGAACTCATGTTGGAAATGAAATCAAATGTTTCCACAGATAACAGTGTCATATGTTGATATTCAATCATTATGTCATCATGAGGTTAAAACTGGGACCATTATCTACTGAGCCTAAGTAAGAAAGATGCCGAAACTGCTTACAAATCAACAAATGCTGGTGCCTTGATTTTTCTTTGTAACTAAGTTAAAATATTTCTGAAAACAGATAGAAACCAAGAAGGCGATGCAAATACTGTAATGGAAATCCAGATAGAAAACAATTTGATACCTTGAAGATTAAGAACAGAAACGTAGTTTAAAAAACTCTAAGAATTGACACTCAGTTCCTTATACCTTATTAAAGTTTGCAACAATACCAAACTGTGAAGCACATCCTGTCAAAAGATGACAGCAGCAGTACAGAGTTAAACGCTGTCATCTTTATTACATGGGATACTTGCCCTATTCATGTGGTAACACATTAATCAGAAAAAATGAACACGTATGAAGAGTGCAGTTATGTTAAAGAAAAATTAACCACGTACATCAGTAGTGCACAGCCTTTTTATAGGAGGGAGCCTGATTTGCATTCTAAGCCTCTTCCAAAGATCCTCACAAAAAAAAACTGTTTAATTTAATCAGACACAACTAAATTCTGATACCTTGAGTCACGCTTAAAGACACAAATGCACTGTTTCCCTCACTAATGCATTGCTGTTCCACCTGTCACATTCCAAAGTTCCTTTCCATCTTACAAATGACATCAACATTACTAAAAATCACTTTAGAAGGACTTGAAATCTATTATGCATAGGTGAAGTGTAAAGATTATTTGAATGGTCCAATCAAAAATCAGACCCTGGGAGATCCTGAGACAGGTGTTATGTTGTGCATCATTGTTTCACAGTAGTGCAGTCTACTTCTGATAGCATCTTATACAAAACCCATTCTTCAACCAATTGAGATTAGGAAGTTAACTCCATGAGCATTAGGACCTAATAGACAGCAGCAAGTTGCACAGGGGAGAAAATCTCATGGCTTAGGTCATGTAATGTGGTGGGGCAGCTGGCACATTGAGCACAAGTTGTGTTATGAGACTAAAGCTGACCTCATGGGATTGTGAGGCAGCTAGAGTGCAGAAAGGCCAGATGGATATATCCTATGAGCTGGATGTGTCCCATAGCCCACATGTGGTACACCAGAGATGTAAGCCTTGATGTGAAAACAATCAATAATTTGTAAAATGTTACAGTTCTGCAGCTGTGTTAATAGGTTCTGAACTGACTAGGTTAAATTTTTGGTCAAAAGGCTTGGATTGTATTGACTTTACACTGGTGAATGGAAGTGGGAGCAATGGAGGTGTTAGAATTAATTTCAGGAACTTGAAACTGCTCACCCTTTCCACTGCTGATGGTAGTCACATTAAACCTGATTCTGATTCTAATCTGTGTATGCCAAATGGGGAACTGAACACAAAATTAGAATAGATTTATACTGGAAGCAGAACATTAATGCAGAAAATGCTGGGAATAGAAAATTTATAGGCATCTGTTAGTCTCATGAGACCATGGACTTGCGCCTTGGAAGGTTTCCAGGGCGCAGGCCTGGGCAAGGAAGACCAGCAGTTGCCCATACTGTAAGTCTCTCCCCTCCACGCAACCAATGCTGTCCAAGGGAAGGGCATTAGGACCCATACAGCTTGGCACTGGTGTCGTCGCAGAGCCATGCGTGGTTAAATGCCTTGCTCAAGGACACACACACTGCCTCAGCCAGGGCTCGAATTAGCAACCTTCAAATCACTAGATGAATGCCTTAACCACCTGGCCATGCGCCAACATGGAAATAGAAAATATCATTGGTCAATCACATCAACTGTCCCTCTGTTCACAGAGGCTGTCTGCTCCACTTCAGCTTTCCATTTGGTTGTGTTTTACTCTTTGCTCAGTTCTAATACTTTTATTGTAATATAACTTGCTTTTTCAGCTCTTACATGTGAAAGATGAACGACAGATAGCATCTGTAACTGAACTAAACCGAGAGGGGCCACTGTCTTCAGGAGAAGTGAGAGGAAGGAAGAAAAAGTTAGATGCAGGCAAAATCTACTGAAAATCTGATGATCAACAACAGATTTGAGAACATAATCCAGAACACTACTTGACGTGTTAAATCAAGGCCCAACCTTCCCCCTCAGATAAAATATCCCATGGCGTTATATGAAGGCGAGTAGCTGATTTCTTCTGTGTTGTTTGTTCATAAATATTTATCCTTCAACAAACAGCAACAGAAGCAGTCTGTCCACATATTTATCACAATGAATCTATAGATACAGTGTGGAACAGATCTTCCACCGCAGCAAGCCGCACCACCTACTTAACCCTAGTCTAATTACAGGGCAGTTTACAGTAACTACTAACCGGTACTTCTTTGGACTATGGGAGGAAACTGGAGCACCTGGATGAAATCCACACAAACATGAGACCATAAAACTCCTTACAGATGGTGCTGGAATTGAACTCTGACGCCCTGATCTGTAATAGCATCATACTAACTGCTCTGCTACTGTGGCACCTTCATTTGTTGAAGCTTCCTCTTTGTAATTTAATAGATTTCTCCTATTATACATTCTTTATTTCAAACTATTGCACATAGTGAAGCAGTATAGCTTGAGATAATGAACTATTGTTTAAATTCACTTTCTACCTTTACTTCTTTAAATCAAGCAAATCAAAATAATACCTGCATGCTCTTTCTGGTGCTGACAGCACTGACACCCTCTTCATCTCTTGGTTTTCTGTCAATATTCATTATTTCCACTAAGTCTACATTTCTAGGGCAGAATATTACTGCATTTACCAAAGATTTCCAACCTTTCAATCAGAAAGATCTCTACCTCTAACTCTCTGACGCATACTTTCAGACAGATGCAAAGAACACAAATGGCTCACGACTCCATTGTTTATTGATAACAGTGACACACTAAAACCATGAATACGGAGAATTATAGCTTTACAACTGAATAACACATGCAAAGAAATAAGCAAGCGCTATAGTGGAAGTAAATATTGAACTGAATTGATCAGCTATGTAAGGTAGTTATGCACAAGAGTGGAGCAACAATGGCACTTACATGTTGGGAAGGAACTGAGGAATATAAAGGTAGGAGAAAGGGAAACCACATGAAGTTAGCTGTGAATTTCAAGTGATCTTATTTACAGATTTAAATTCTGATTCTAATTTGAAAAAGTTATTCAAAGATTTATTGTATACCTGTTCATATTTTCCAAAAACAATGTGTTACCATATGTTGTAACCACTATTCAGTTCTCAATAGCAATCTGGTCAGGCCTAGGTAAACAAGATTCTTACATTTTTCATTCTGTCCTTTACAACTGATCTATTAATCTTACCATTCAAGGTGCTAGCACACACAAACACAACAAGTATTCTATGTTTCTCCACTTTCTATCAGTGTCACACACAGAAAAACAATCTTGGACAACAAAAAACATTTAAATTAAGTGCAAAAAACCCCAAATTATAATGCTTTATGCTATATATTGCAGGCAAAATTTGTACAAAGTTTTTGTTGAAGTTTAGGATATGCCATCATCTTCAACACTGAAACAATAAGCTAATGAAACTAGATACTTTTTTGTACAAAGTCAGTAAATTAGGCAAGATATTAAATATATTTGTGTAACATACCATTTTCATTCCATTATCAAAAGGAAAATATTTTTGTGGCTGTCACGTGTGTTCTATAAAACTACTTTGCCTTTAATCAGTGAATCTATAATAGTGGCAGTCAGAGTTCATGGGGAAATCGGAAAAAAGTGCATCACCTTCCAATGTAAGGCACCTGTAGCTTTGAATCATCACAGAAAAAAATCCAGCATTAAACTTCATACCTGTTAAAAGTCATGCTAAAGTTGCAATATCCCTTTGGAGGCCTGTTAGCTTGAACTCTAATGTACAAATCAATTTAAGCTTCACATATTGGAACCAAGCTCTTCTAGAATGGTTCCCCTTTAAATTTTATTCTGTATTCCTT
This sequence comes from Mobula hypostoma, assembly GCF_963921235.1. Taxonomy (NCBI): domain Eukaryota; kingdom Metazoa; phylum Chordata; class Chondrichthyes; order Myliobatiformes; family Myliobatidae; genus Mobula; species Mobula hypostoma. The sequence goes on along the minus strand of NC_086103.1, from coordinate 60,744,793 downwards.
TTTGCACTGACCCATGGATCACTGAGAGGCAGGAAGTAACAAATTGCAAGCCTCAACTCCTTGTTACAGAAACATGTGAACTGTCACTCTCAACTTCTCTAAGAAAAAGGCCCATTTCTAAAACAAAAATTAAATGATTTTATTATATAAATCAAGGGGCAAGTTATGGTCATTGTCATTGGTTTAGATAATATAATTGAATCCTATTTATGCCAAAAAGAGGTATTGCAGTTTTAGTCATTAATATGCAACGGAACTCCAACCCTTAATTAGTCACTGCCTGTTTAAAACACTTAAACAAAATAAATTTGAGACCTATCATCACTGGCAAGCTATAAATTTTGGCACGCCTGTAACATAAACAACAGAACTGCAATTTTGTATTAATTGATCTGTTAGAACTGTGTCTCTTCAAATTAATTTCAAAACATACATTGAAGAGATGTTTCAACTGAGTGCAACAATTGAATTCTCTTTAAAAATTAATTGCAGGTTGTTGTATATGAATCAAACATGACAAATATTATTGTTTGCAGGGGAAGTCCCACCTCTAACCTTTAAACCAACAGGTAAATGCTTGTGGCGAATATTCTGCTTATGATTTGTCATTGAGGATATTGCGTTTGGTATGATCAAAACAGAGGGTGATAAATATGACAAAATAGATTTCTTTCTCAAATTTATTGGTTTCTGTTGATGATTGATATTTTTTCTTGTAATCACAGACAAGAAAGCGAATTAAAAGCAAGTTGCTCTTAAATTGATTTACTGCATTTTAGTTAAGTCATTTTAAGCTGTGCTCAGATGAACTGCTCGATAATGTTCAAATTTCTCCATTTAGATTGCAGAACATGTTGGTTAAGTATGACATGGTGTTGTTGCCACTGCTGGGGATGTGTGCAGCCAGCTTGGCTTTCTATATGCAGGTGACTGGAAACAGGAATAGAAAGTATAGAGGAAGAAGAGTATGAGAAAGTGTGAGAAAATTAGTCAAATCAACTCAGCCACACTTTTTGAATGCATATAGATGAATTAAGAGTGAACATTAGAAGCTTTCCATATCTATAAAAATTTTATGTTAAAAAAAAATTATAGTGCGGAATATGAAACGGTCCTTATAGGAGCCAGATTTCTCATGGACGGTATATCTTAATGACATCCTTAATTACTCTCCTGCAGATGGGGCAGCAGGCATTGATCTGCTTCTTCAGTTTAAGACCACAGTCGTAGCAGAGACACATATGTCCACAGGTGTAAATCACTGTATCAACTTCGCTGTCAAAGCAAACAGCACACTCGCCATTTTTGCTGTCAGGTGGATCAGGCGGGGAGAAAGACGGTGACAGCTGAGGGCTCAATGGAGAGCTGGGCGCAGTAACTGTGAAAACAGGAAAAACAACACCCTAAGCCAGGACACAAGGACACAGCAAAAGCAATGATCAAACTGAGTAAGAACAAAAGAGCATTCACAAAGTAATAAAATTCTCTTGTGATTTTTGGCGTTAAATGGGTGATAATATTAATGTCCAATGTCAAAAGCAAATGTAACACATGACCCTACAGTTCTAAAATTGCCAAGGAACTACCCTTTTAAAAATACAAAATGCTCCACATTTTTTTACATTTTAATTATTTCAAATATCTATAATTTGTTATAAAAATGTCTTTACATAGTACCATTAGTAAAACTTCTTTCCACTGCCGAATAAATATTCTTAATGTCTGGAATGTGCAGTTGGTTTAAAATACCTGTTTACACTCACCATGCCCACTAAATAATGTTTGAAAGAGTGGGTGATTTTCTACCCTATTCTCTTATCATATAAACTGAGTAATTTTGCATAATGAAAAACAGGGAAGTGATGAGGACAAGGCCAGTGTAAGTGGTTCAGGGCAGCAGATAGTGGGAATGGACAGTTTGTGGGCAGGAGACTATAGTCAAGGGCAAGAGGGATGGATGGGGAGAACGGTGGGGGTGGGGAGGAGGCAGAGTCAGTGGATAGTATATAACCATATACCAATTACAGCACGGATACAGGCCATCTTGGCCCTTCTAGTCCGTGCCGAACTCTTATCCTATCCTAGTCCCACCGACCTGCACTCAGCCCATAAGCTTCTGTTCCTTTTCTGTCCATATATCTATCCAATTTAACTTTAAATGACAACATAGAACCTGCCTCAACCACTTCTGCTGAAAGCTTGTTCCACACAGCTACGACTCTCTGAGTAAAGAAGTTCCCCCCCATGTTACCCCAAAACTTTTGTCCTCTCTCAACCCATGTCCTCTTGTTTGAATCTTCCCCACTCTCAATGGAAAAAGTCTAACCACGTCAACTCTATCAATCCCCCTCATAATTTTAAACACCTCTATCAAGTTCCACCCCCCCCCCCGCAATCTTCAGCGCTCCAAAGAATAAAGACCTAACTCGTTCAACCTTTCTCTGTAACTTAGGAGATGAATCCCAGGCAACATTTTAGTAAACCTCCTCTGTACTCTCTCAATTTTATTGACATCTTTCCTGTAATTCAGTGACTAGAACTGTACACAATACTCCAGATTTGGCCTTACTAATACCTTATACAAATTCAACATTACATCCCAACTCCTATACTCAATGCTCTGATTAATAAAGGCCAGCAAACCAAAAGCTTTCTTCACCCCCTATCCACATGAGATTCCATCTTCAGAGAACTATGCACCATTATTCCTAGATCCCTCTGTTCTACCGCACTCTTCAATGCCCTACCATTTACCCTGTATGTCCTATTTTGATTAGTTCTACCAAAATGTAGCACCTCATATTGATGGGTGCAAAGGCAGGGACAGGTGAGAGGAGAACAAAGTGGACAAGGGCATGACGTGAGCAGGTAACAAGGAGTGGACTGGATGGACAAGGTGTGGATTGGAGCAGGGAAGAGGCAGAAGACAGGAGCGTGTGTGAAGTGGATTAGGGTAGTGAACAATGGCTACGGGGCAGTGAGGGTGAACAGGGTCAGAGGGTGTGTACAAAATGAAAGGAACTGGGGTAAGAACACAGGACAATGCAAATTCATAAGGGGCAGTGGATATGTAGAGCTTTCATTTGGAAATGATAGGGAAATTATTTCGATGGGAGAGAAAGCGGGATTAGGACTAATTAGATCATTCTGCAAAGAGCCAGCATGGGCTTGACAGAATGGATTCCCTTCCATGCCATCATAATGTATAGAAAGGAACTTGCAACTGAAATATAAATATAAATGTTTGTACATAAAAATTGACTGAAATGTTAATAACCTTGCTGCATTCTCCACAGTTATTCTTTGATCTTGGCAAATTTTATTTACAATATCATACATTCAGTAGGAATAGAGATAGAAGGGCTGAGATTTGAGTGGGTTTAGTTGTTGAAGAATGGCATCATTGTAAATTTATTTTCCCCAAAGATTTCAGACAATTTGTCCAATATTTGAATAATTCTCTTTCTCTCATTAATTCCGAGCCGAAGCAAGGCCTCCATCTCTCCTACCACAGTCTCATCCCAAAACTTTGACTATTCTTCTGTCTCCCCTGATGCTGCCTGGCCTACTGAGTTATCCAGCAGTTCATCCCCCCATCTGTCTCTATCCTTGGTGACTGTCTGATTTGGACTACATCTCTGTGTTCTATCTTTCTATTCCTTTGTATCCTCGTGCAAACTTTTGCGATCTGTTGCAGTTATTATTATGTAGTCTTTTTTTAATACCAGAATTGTCTATTCTTACACTTTCCTGGCTGGCCTTCCATGTTCTTCCTTCATCTACTTCTCTCCTAGCTGTGTTCTCACTTGTACAAGTCCCATTCACTATTTAATATACCAAAGGGTTTTAGCATATTGCCCCAAATATCCTTTAGTCACTTTTCATTTATTTGGCAACCCCAATAAAGTGCCTTGGGATGCATTATTATCTCAAAGGTACAAAATAAATGCAAATTATGATCACTCAGTCAACTAATCTTCATTAAAAATGAATTACATGCATTTTTCAGGCACTGCAGGGAACTCTGCTTTGCAAGCAATCTATTTGTCCTTTTGCTTGAATTTTGTTTCTTTAATGCCATGCAGGAAGTGAAATGTAATGAAAAATGCACAGGTCATTGAGGTCAGAAAGACTGCTGCTATACTGTGTCTTATACAGATGGATCAATTTTAAAAGCAAAAGGCTGAGTATTCTAAATGTATTATTGTTGAAAGCACAACTAGAAATGTAAGCATTTTGCAGACAGTCCTTTAGATGGCAGTCACAGTTTGCCAATGCATTCAGTGAACTCCTCTTAACCTACTCTCCTCCAGGAAATTCACTTTGGCTTTATCATCATCTGTTGTAAAATTCCCATGACATTGAGTACATCCGATGGCCCCTATGTCTATTTTTGCTTACATAAAGAATAACCTATGAACTTTATTCATGACACAGTTACTCATAGCAGGATTATCCAGTTGTATAAATAAGTTTTATTTCTTTGTTGAATATTCTACAGAAAAACTGAGTATTCTAATGATATCAGTTGCCAGTGATAAAAGTTTGTGAAACTGAACTGTTTGTTTATTAAATGCTTTCTATTTACCAATTTCAGATTCTCACCTGTGGCTCCTTGATTATTCAACTGATGCCCAATGTAAGCAGGAGGAAAGAATGAGCAAGCGAGGGCTTTTCTCTTTGGATAAAAGGAAGATGAGTGGGGACCTGATAGAAATGAGATGCATGGATAGAGTGGATAGCCAGCACCACCTTCCGAGGGTGGCAATGTCCAACAGCAGAGAACATCCATTCAAGTAATTTGAAGGAAATCTTAGGGGAGATATCAGAGGAAGAGGTTTTTTTTTAAAAAAGTAGATTGTTAGGTGCCTGGAGTGCACTACTGGGGTTATGGTAGAAGATGATACAATAAGAACATTTAAAGATTCTTGGGCCAGCATGTGTATGTATGGAAAATAGAGGGGAATGGGTTTTGTAGGAGGGAAGAATTAGATTGATTGTGAAGTAAAACTACAAAGGTTGGCACTACACTGCAGGCTGAAGGGCCTGTAATGTGCAGAAATGTTCTGTGTTGAGGAACAGCATTTCATCATCCATTGTGGCACCTTATAGCTTCTTTTCTCAATTGAGATTCAGGTAACCCACTTTGTTTTAGATGTGCTGCAGGTCATCTATGTACAGCTTGCAGAATTTATGTTTCGCAGTTTTTTTTACGTGTTCATTTGTCCCCCCCCGCCCCCCAACTACCTTCATGGATCTATCAACCAGATGGCGTCACTATGGTAACTCTGGCTTCACCCCATCAGAAATCCCGTCCTCACTTCCTTCAAACTGAACATAAAATAACTTGAAACTAATGTTTTTTTCTTTTCCCTATCCTCCCAGAGAGGCCTTGTCAGTTGTGAGGTTCTGCGAACAGCCTATCTTTGGGATGTGGTTGACTCAGAGTGTTGCAAGTGTAGATTCACTGTCTCGCAACTCCAGCGATCCAAGTTCAATCCTGTTGGAAGGATGTACACGTACATTTGGAGTTTGCACTTTGTCATCCTGTGGATTTCTTCTGGATGCTGGGAGTTTCTTCCACATCCCAAAGAGGTATAGGCCGATAGGTTAATCACTGCAGTAAATTGCATAGGGGAGAGATAGAACTTGGGAGTACTCGATGAGAATGAAGATAGAAGAAAATTGACTAATGCAGGGTTAGGATTAAAGCAGAGGTTTCCATCCTTTTCTATGCCATGGACCCCTACAACTAACTGAGGAATCTGTGGATCCCAGGTTGGGAACCCCAGAATTAAAGGGTGATTGATGATCAGCACGGGTTCAGTGGGCTGAAGGGCCTACTTCTGTCCTGTATCTCTCCATGAGTGTTTGGCCTCATAATTGTCATCCACAAAACTGTGGTTTTGAGATGGATGGCATGCTCAAAGTTGCTCCAAGTCAGTCCAGATGCAAACAACCCAAGGCCTATTGACTTCTCAGTTGCCAGAGGAGCCACTTGGCAGTAGCTGAGACACTATGGTTAAAATTGCTGATTTGCTTCAGATTGTGGCTAAGCAATTGCCCACTCCTCAGTAACACTGTTGCTCACAAAATAGCCAAACCACAAATTAACTTTAAAAATAGTTTTAATAAGTTCTTTAAGCTGACTTGCTTCAGTTCGACTATTCGCTATTAAATAACTTCTTTTAATTTATCAGTCTGATCATTCCTTACCTCAGCAGCAAAGCAGTGGTGTTGCAAATCTGCATGCACAGAAAACTGAATTGAGAACATACTAAAAAAATCTGCACAGCGTCCCTATAAGTTGAGGAGGAGGAGTTTTACCCCATCTAAGTCGAATTCCATCAAATGGCTAAATATCACATGCACTCTCAGTTACAATTCTGTATTGCATCATTAATTCAGATACTATATTGGGAAACACAAGTTTCTTATCACATAAAAATGATACAGTAAAGTTATATTTTCTATCCGAATCAAGGAGAGATATTTCCTTACCCAGAGATGATTCAGATGCAGATGAAGATCGATTAACACTAAATGCCATGTCAGAGTCACTGTCATAGTGGGAACCACTTGGAGAACCTGAAGGGGATACATCTACAGGGGTGGACTGGGATGTACCTGTAGAGGGAATATTAAAGTCCAATAGTTCAAGTGAGTATAGTTCTATTGTGTTGCACATTTTTTGTTATAGTGCTCAACATGAGCATTATAAATTCTATTTTAAGTATGCATACAAGATGCTGGAAGAACTCAACAGACCAGGCAGCATCTATGGAAAAGAGTACAGTTGACATTTCAGGCTGAGACCCTTCATCGGGACAGACTCTTTCCATAGATACTGCCTGGCCTGCTGAGTTGCTCCAGCATTTTGTGTGTGTTGCTTGGATTTCCAGCATCTGCAGATATTTTCTTGTTTGTGTTCATATTGCATGTACTGTTTTTAAATTAAAAAAGAAAACATCTATATTGAACCTCGACCAATTCAAACTGTATTTAGTGCTGGTTACTAACACTGGCTGGGGCTACAGTAGAAAATCAATCATTGTTCTCACCCTACGTAAGAAGTCCATATTGGCAATAAGTGTGATGCCTGATAGTGTCACTGAGCCTCATGGGACCAGCTCCTAAGTATCAGATAACACCCTGTCATGCTGCATCTTGGGGCCCAAGCACAAGATCACACAGAGACTTGGAAGAGTTAAACAAAATTATGAATTTTATTAACAAAAGAGACAAAACAGTAGACCTTACAAGGCCTTGGATGACTCGGAATACTGTAACTCAGCCAAAATTTCACTAGGCAAGGATCAACACCCAAGGGCTTAGTTCCAGAGCACAAAGGAATCAGTGCCTAGCTAATTAAAACCTCAGGCTCTTGATAAGCTTACCATTCTAATGGAGACCAAAGTCCAAGATACTTAATTGGACACCTGCAAAGTCTCAAGGAGAATTAACTGGAAGTTTCCAAGAACAATTGCAACTTAAACGTAAACTAGAAAACGCAGAGAATACAAAAAAATCAGAAAAAATCAGAGCCCTCATAATAATCTCTCAACGATCGAACATTGTGGCAGAACCCTTCCCCCTACAGCCACACCTGACTGGTCAGAATGATCTGGATGTAAACGATGGAATTCTGAAATAAGAGCAGGATCCAAAACATCCCTGGACGGAACCCAACACTATTCCTTCGGCCCACATCCCTCCCTGTCTACCAAGTATTGTAGTTGTCCCCATAATTTCCAGGAATTTAGCAGTTTACGGACTGTGTAGACTGCTGGAAGGGGGCTGCCGAGGATGCATTGGAATCGGGGCTACGGAGCTCCAAAAAAAATTTCCATTTGGATACACGAAAGGTGGGACGAATTCTCATGGAACAGGGAAGTCGTAATCTGTATGTTATCAGGTTAATCTTTCTAACGACTAAGGGTCGAGTTTCCGCAATTCTAGTTTGAGTGGAAGATCTTTCATTGAAAGGCAGACACGCTAACCAATATAGAAAGCGATACCCAGCGGCCTCTTTCTGTTGGCCGTGGCCTCTTGCCAGGCCTAACTCTTCCAGAGAGCTTTTGGCCTTGCGCCACCTTTGTTTGCACCTTCTGACGCATTGTTCAGCTGAGGAGACGCCAGCATTTGCCTCCTGATCAGGGAACGGAGGGAGCTGAAACCCAGTGATGAATGTTGTGGTGTTTATTGAGTGCGAACTCCGCCCGTATTAAAAGGTCACTCCATGAGGACGGATTATCCGACATTAGGTGGCGAAGGGTTCGCCCTCTCAGTCTGTCCTTTAGTCTGAGGATGGAACCTCAGCGGCATGTGACGTGAAATTTGTTAACTTAGCAGCAGCAGTCCAGTGCAATACATAAAATAGACGAAAAATAATATTAATAATAAAGCAAACCTTATTCAGTATACTTTATACAGTATACGTATATTGAATAGATTATCGTGCAAAAAAAACAGAAATACTATATATTAAAAAAGTGAGATAGTTCAGTGTCCATTTAGGAATCGGATAGGAACCTCGAGGAAAGACTAGATGCAGCCCCAATCAACTTGCAAAATGCTTGCCGGAATTTGGAGGTGAATTGGGGAACCCCGTCCGAAACAATATCTCTGGGAATCTCATGTATGGGGGAAACCTGGCGCATGAGAAGTTCCTCGGTCTCTCGGGCTGATGGGAGCTTGGTTGGGGAAACATACGGCAAGCCTTGAAAAACCTATCGACCACTACAAAGAGGTAAAGGAATGTAATGGGGCGACCGGTAATAGAATCTGGAGAGGCGTGACCATGATTAGAGGTCAAAGGCGACCTTGACGAGAGGAATTAGGGATCTTTGGAAAGGGTACAGATGCCACAGGCGTGCACGAACGATTTAATGTCCTTATATATTCATTTAATGAATTCTCGAGTACGCGAGATATGGGGTGAACTGTTACGGTAGAAGTGTGACCTCATTTAAGAACCTCAGATAGCAACTCAGGGGGACCACCTTCTGGAACCGGGCTATTCCCTTGTAGAGCTTGCCTAACTTGGGAATTCAGTTTTTTCGCGTCCTGAATACAAGCCGAGATGTTATGGCCAGTCCAGACGGTGAATGGTTGCTTAGCCCCTCATGCTAATCGCCACTCATCTAGCGCCAACTTCACCGCCAAGACTACTCTCTCTATTCTCGACATAATTTAGCTCAGCTGGGATGCAGTTTCGGGTCACCAGTAGATTTCTGAGATAAAATGGCACCCACTCCAATATCAGGAGGCACCTACCTCGACAATGAAAGCAGGATTGGGAGAGTAACAACTGGTTCCTGGGCTCATTAGAAGCTAACAACAAGAATTTTGCAGATGCTGGGAATTCAAGCAACACACATCAAAGTTGCTGGTGAACGCAGCAGGCCAGGCAGCATCTCTAGGAAGAGGTACAGTCGACGTTTCAGGCCGAGACCCTTCGTCAGGACTAACTGAAGAAAGAGTTAGTAATCTCAGTCTCCGGGTCCAAAGGGAAAAAAAAACGTCTTTGGTCAGATTAGTAAGGGCAGCGGCTATTGAGCTAAAGTTTCTATGAACCTCCTGTAAAAAATTGCGAACCCCAGAACCGTCGAATAGAAGTAGGTGGAAGCTCGGGTCGCACTGCATGCGCCACCCCCTCCAAGAGTCCACGAGAATATTTCCCTGGGAGATGGCAAATCCCAAAAAGAAAGTGGGGACGTGGAACTCACTCCTCCAGTTTCACAAACAGACGATTCTTTAACAGGCACTGAAGAATCTGCTTTACATAATCCTTACAGGAGTTCGGAAAAAATCAAAATATTTTCGAGGTACACAAACACGAACTTGTTAAGCATTTCCCTCAGAATGTCATTAATAAATGTCTGAAAGACGGCTGGCGCATTGACCAGCCCAAAGAGCAGAACCAAGAATTGTATTAATACCCCTGTCGGGGTATTAAAAGCCGACTTCCACTCGTCCCCTTCACGCATCTGAATTAAATTATAAGTATTCCTCAGGTCCCTTTTTTGTGAAAATAGTTGCCCCTTGCAACGTTTCAAACGCTCTGTAAATTAGGGGTCAGGGGAAGAGATTCTTAATTGTTATTTTATTTAAGCCACTGTCGTCTATGCAATGTCTCAGACTCCCATCTTTTTTAATTACAAAAAAAGAACCCTGCTGCCGTCGGAGAAGTGGAGGGACTGATAAACCCTGAGGCAAGTGTCCTTTGAATAAACTTGTCCGTGGCCAACCTTTCGGGTGCTAAGAGAACGTCTTCCTCGTGGTGGACAGCCCCTGGCAATGACTCGATGGAACAATCAAAGCGTCAATTGGGCGGAAGTGTACTTGCCACCCGTTTACTAAAAACGTCAAGGAGGTCGGAATACTTGGGGGTGGGGGCAATTTTTGAGATCAAAGGTCGCAAACTCGGGAATGTCAGAGGCAGACTCGGAAGCTTCTGGGCACGGAGATCTTAAGACAGCTGGAAGGCCAGCTCACGATACTGCCAATAGACCAGTCTATAACGGGGCCATGCTACGATTATTACGGATACCCGAAGATGACAGGGATCCTAGGAGAAAAGACAAAGTGAAATCTAAGCATTTCAGAATGGTTTCTCCGGAAGCGCAGGGACTCTGAAACATGGCTCAAGAGGTCTCCAATCAAGAGCGGTGACTGTCTAGAGATGATCTAACAGAGATTTGGGACTCCCCTCTATAGGACCATCCCCAGTCCTAAAAAAAAACTGTGGAGCGGGATTACCGAAGGGCCAGTTCCTTGTCGCCACAGGTCAATAAAGAGGGCATAGGATTAGCAACACACATCAAAGTTGCTGGTGAACGCAGCAGGCCAGGCAGCATCTGCAGAATTCCTGTTAGAGATGCTGCCTGGCCTGCTGCGTTCACCAGCAACTTTGATGTGTGTTGCTTGAATTTCCAGCATCTGCAGAATTCCTGTTGTTGGCATAGGATTAGGATGTATTTTCGGGGCCGTCACAGACCTCCCTCTACTGGACAACCCTTGGAGTTTCCCAACCTCTCCGGATAAGTAGGTCGAAAGTGCCCTGCTTACCCGTAATAAAGACACCGTCTCTCTCTCTCATTCTCCTCCCCCGCTCAGCAGGGGAGAGGCATGACCTGCCCGGCTGCATGGATTGCTCAGTTGCGGGTGGGGGCGTTTGGGGTGAGGTACCTGGATAAGTAGAAAAGGTGGGTGAAGAACGGGGATAGAAGGAACCAAGTCCAGGGAACTCACCGCGACGCTCAGCCATCCGATTATTGAGTCGAATAGCTAAGTCAATTAGTACATCGAGGTCCTGAGCTGGTTCCTGGACTGCCAGTTTGTCTTTGAGCTTTTCAATCAGACCTCTGTAGAATACGGCAACCATGGGTTTCCCATTCCACCCACTCTCCAGCGCCAGTGAGAGAAATCGATGGAGTATTCGGCTACACTCCGTGTCCGTGACCCTGTCGCATACGGAGAAGTCTGCCAGCCGCCTGCTGCCCCCCGACGGGGTGACGGAAGACCCTTCTCAAGTTCCCCGCGAAAGTGCCGACATTCGGGAGCATCTCTCTCCCGCGGCGCCATGGCCCACGCCAGCGCCTTACCTGACCGGAGGGAGATCACGTATGCCACCTTCTTCGTTCAATGAGAAAACTGAAAGGTAGCAACTCGAAGACCAGAGCGCACAGTGTTAGGAGCCTACGGCAAGGCTCGGGATTGGGCAGCTTGGGCGCCCTTTCGACATCGTCTGGCCCAGTCGGTGATGTACCTGTCTGGCTCCGTGGATCTCGAAAGTCTTGAAGCATTCGCCCAGCTCTTGCAGCATTTCTTTGTGCCGACCGTCTACCGCACCTCGCTGTGCCAAAGCGGACCAAATTTCCAATCCCGCGGGATCCAAGCAGTGCTCGGCAGTACTGTCCCACTGCATCTTCGGATCAAAGCGCAGGATCACACCGAGACTCGGAAGGGTTAATCAAGAAGGACGAAACAGTGGAACTTACAAGGTCTTGGATGACTCGGAATAAGTCGACCAGAACTTCATTAGGCAAAGATCAGGACTACCGGCTCTCGAGGGGTTAGCACTGCCACTCCAGGGCATGGAAGAATCGGTGTTCAGCTAATTAAATTCCCAGATTCTTAACTAACCATTCTGATAAGAAACAAAAGTCCAAGGATAATTAATTGGATGCATGCGAAGTCTTGAGAATTAATTGGAAGTATCCAAGGACATTTGCAACTTAAATGCAAACTAGAGAAAACCTAACTATAACACACAACAAATTCAAAGCACAACAGTACATTATAATTAATAAAACGCAGAGAATTAAAAACAACAGCAAAAACCTCAGAGCCCTAGTTTATACTGATGACAGAGATTACGACACATTCATTCTGCATCAGCTTAGTCCAAGGGTTCCCAACCTGGGGTCCATTAATGGTAGGGGCCTACGACGTAAAAAAGGTTGGGATTTGCTGGCTTAGTCTATGTTTAACATTTCTTGTTAAATCAAACTGATTTGTGGCAGCACTAAATAATAAAATGTATGTTATTATGTTCGTCATGTTTGTAACAAATGTATTGGCAACAAGCCTTTATCAACAATTCCAGACACTTCAGTTATACAAAAAAAAACTTTAAATAACTTTTTCCAACTAAACAATTTTTCAGTCACAGCAGCGAAGTACACCTGAGCAGAAGACCCTGCTATAGAAGTAGGTCAGGTGTTTGTTTCTGGTCAGACCTTACCATGCTAGTCCAAGTTAATATTTTACCTATATTTGCATGATTTGATAAGTATTGGCCTATATTACCTCTATTCTTGATCAGAACTTGGTGTTTCCTCATAAAAGGGATCAACAGCAAATTTAAGACATTCACAAGGGACAAAATGCAAACACAACTTAGGTTACTGGAAAGGAATCTTCACAGATATAACAACCTGTACAGTGCCTTGAATAAGTATTCAGCCCCCACAACTATTTTCACATTTTACTGTCTTATTTTTAAAATTTAGAATACACTGAAGTAGAATTTTTGAGTTAATCTAGAAAACATTGTGCATTATGTCAAATCAAAACAAAATTCTAAAATCTGTCAACGATTTACTAAAAATTAAAAACCAAAATTGTGAGGCTGAAAAAGTCTCCATCCCCTTTATAATTACTACCCCAACCTCCCTGAGGTACAATACTGTATATTACCTTACCAACTCATCAAATTTGGTTATGTAGATAATTGGAAGATCATGTTTTCAATGAATTCATTAGAATATATATGCCCTCCCTCTGTAAGGTCCAACAGTATGGTAGATTTTCAATAGACCAAACTAAAATGAAGACAAAGGAGCATTAAGACAAGTCATGGAAATTATAATAGAGAAGCACAAATCTGGGAAAGGGTACAAGACTATCTCAAAGGGACTGAATATTTTGAACTTTTAGTTTTTCATGCTTTACAATTTTCCCTGTTTTTTTGGGCTCAATTGTGAAAAAAAGGAGCATGTGATTCACAAATAAAAATTCTCAGTTAAATTGATCAAAATCCCTGGTTGTAGTACTCATTTATGTGAACAAAGGGATGGGGACTGAATACTTTTACAAGGCACTGTATGAAGTATACTCTAGACCCTGCCATGGCTGCATTCCGGGTCACACTCCGGACTAACAGAAACACACTCCTGCCCTTAGCAACTCCAGAGCAAAATTGAAGTGGAACGTTAAATGGACCCCATGCGAAGGAAAATCTGTAGTTACTAAGTCAGTTGATAATGAGGAAATTGTACATTTACTCAAAGGCTGGGTTAGTTGGATTCAGTTTATATGCGTAAAACATCATAAATATTCAGATCCAGATTAGGTAGGGATTGCTTTGGTCCAAGTTTAAACTTTTATACAGAGTCATACTTCTAACACAGTACCCACCAATATCTGACAAATGACATTTAAATTTAGTTTGAAATGGGGATACTTTATCTGCTTTTCCCCTGGTGAGGAGAAAGGACATGGTTGTAACAAACATTAATTCCCTCACAAAAATGTAATATGGAATTGAATCAGTTAGTTAATGCCAATTATGTTCAGAAGATCACTAGGCTCTCAGTTTAACTGACTTCAGTACAAAAGATTGTAACTCCAGTACAATACAATTGGAAAGAGATACTGAATAAGACCCTGCTTTCCCAGAACATACACTATAGATATGAGGAATTGTAGCAATTAGGTCTTGGACCCTATACAGATTACCGTGGACGAGGTGTTTTCTGTCTTTAGGCAAATTAGGGTGAATAAATCCCCAGAGCCCGATGAGGTGTTCCCTCGGACCCTGTGGAGGCTAGTGCAGAAATTGTAGGGGCCCTAGCAGAGATATTTAAAACATCCTTAGCCATAGATGAGGTGCCAGAGGACTGGAAGATTGTTAATATTGTTCCATCATTTAAGAAAGGCTCTAAAAATAAGCTAGGAAATTATAGGACAGCAGTAGTAGCAAAGTTATTAGAAGGTATTCTTAAGGGATTGGATATATATGTATTTGGATAGACAGGGACTGATGAGGGATAGTCAACATGGCTTTGTGCATGGTAAGTTGTGTCTAACCAGTCTTATAGAGTGTTTCAAGGAAGTTACCAGGAATGTTGACAAAGGCAAGGCAGTGGATATTGTCTACATGGACTTTAGCAAGGCCTTGGACAAGGTCCTGCATGGGAAGTTAGTCAAGAAGGTTCAGTTGCTTGGCATTCAACATCAAGTAGTAAATTGACTTTGGCTTCAGAGAAGAAGCCAGACTGTGGTTGTAGATTGTTTCCTCTCTGAATGGAGGCCTGTGATTAGTGGTCAGCCACAGGGATTGGTGCTGGGTCCATTGCCGTTTGTCATCTATATCAATGATCCGGATGATAATGTGGTAAACTGGATAAGCAGATTGGTGGATGACACTATGATTGGGAGTGTAGTAACTTGCGAGGAAGACTATCAAAGCTTGCAGTGGGATCTGGACCAGCTGCAAAAATGGGCTGATAAATGACAGATGAAATTTGATATTGACAAGTGTGAAGTGCTGCACTTTGGGAGGACCTAACAGGGTAGGTTTTACAAGTGAGAGGCAGGGCACTGAGGAATGTGATAGAACAGAGGAAAACAGGTCCATAATTCCTTGAAATTGTCATCACAAGTAGATAGGGTCATAAAGAAAGCTTTTGGTACTTTGGCCTTCATAAATCATTGTATTGAGTACAGGAGTTGGGATGCTATGTTAAAATTGTATAAAACGTTGGTGGAGCCTAATTTGGGGTATTGTGTACAGTTTTGGTCACCTGCTTACAGGAGAAAGATGTAAATTGAAAGAGTGCAGAGAAAATTTACAAAGATGTTGTTAGGACTTGAGGGCCTGAGTTATAGGGAAAGATTGAATATGTTAGGACTTTATTCCCTAGAACATAGAATATTGAGAAGAGATTTGATAGAGGTATACAAAATTGTGAGGGGGATAATTAGGATAAATGTAAATGTGCTTTTTCCACTGAGGTTGGGTGAGACTAGAACATGGGTTAAGGGTGAAAGGTAAAATGTTTACGAGGATGGTGATAAGCTGTGGAGCTGATTTCAATATTCAAGAGAAAGTTGGATAGGTACATGGATAAGAGGGGTAAGGAGGGCTGTGGTCCGGGTGCAGTTCGATGGGAGGAGGCATTTTAATGGTTCAGCTCAAACTAGATGGGCCAAAGGGCCTGTTTCTGTGCTGTAGTGTTCTATGACTCTGTGACTTTTCCAGTATGCAGGCAAGTATTCATTCATAAACTAACAACTAATGATATTTACAGAAAAAACACAATGAACGTCTTGGACTGAGTTTTGAACTAAAATAATTAAATGTGCAATAAAATGCATTTCATAGTCAAGATTTAAATTTCTGACTTTCATTTCTTTGTGCCATGTGTAAATGAGGCTCATATTTTAAATGCTACCAGATATTATTAAAGGGGTATGCGTGATCATGTAACAGATTCGGCATTTAGTAGCAAAATGACTTGAATGACTCGCAATGCCTAATAAAAAATCATTCCTACTCAGAATCAACATAACTTATGGTAATAAATTCAAGCAAATTGCATTGATTCTCTAATGGGTTTAATTTATCGTTCTAGTTGCTTTATTTTAGATGACACATCTCAAGTCATTTGATGTCTAAAAAATTATGAAAAAGTTAACTTATTTTTCCTGGAATTGTTCATTATCATTTGTTGCCACAGCTGTTATCTGGAATGTCAGGAAGATAAAATAAAACTGTCCATGAATAATCCACTGAGGGCTAGAAAAGAGAAGGCTTCAAGATGATTTAACTAGTGGGGTCAAGAATACGAAAGTTAATCTTAAAATTGACATAGTTTAATTGTTCACAAAGGCTAATGCTACATCAAAAATATACAACCAAAATAGAAGAACTTTTATACAAAACATACTTGTTAGATATGTTTTAAGGATGGCCACAGAAGAAAAATACATAAGTGATTTCAAAGAGGCAAATGAGTACTTTTCAGTTAGATAGAAAACAAAACTGGGAGGTTCAGTGGTTTTGAGACTACCTATAATCCTTTTGGATTAAATGTTTTTTTTCTTGTTCTTGAGATCTTTTGGGTGAAGCAGACAAGTTTAATAGGAAAGTGAAAAAGGAATGTGAGGCAAACACAGCAATGATCTTAGAGCAGAATAACATTAAGAATAACACCAAGAGGATAAACATGGTGGGAATATATTCTTATTGAGCAGCACACTGGCCCAGCGAGTACAGTTGCAGTCTTTAAACTCCATGCTTGGGTTCAAACCTGACCTCCAGTGCCATCTCTGAGGAGTTTGTTCTTACTATGACTTTCTGTGTTTCCTTTGGGTGCTGTGTTTTCTTTGCACATGGTAAGAACATGCAAGCTGGTAAGCCAACACCCCCCTCCCGCATTGAAACACAGCACAAATTACAAAGTGCTTAGAGAAACAATGCAAATTTTTGGTGGATCTTTCTGGGTCAGAAGTGGTCCTGAAGACCAACATCACCTTAGACTACAGTTAACGTCCTCTTGCAGCATTTGTATAATCTAGCAACATCTTCTCCAGCACTAATTGTATTCAATGGCTCATTCTGTAGACTCCAGTTTCCTTGGGCTGCTAATATCCACTGGACCTGACATTTCTTCTCAAACTTTGGGTGAAAAAGGCTTTAGCCTCATTTCGTTGAAGCCCAGGTGTTACAAAGGGCTGGTACTGTGCTGAGGTCTCTACAGAGATTTCCCATCTTCCCAGCAACCTAGTCTGCCCTGAGTAGCTGTCATTAAAATCAGAATGACAGAGTTCTTGTAATTGTGACAATTAGTTTTTAATTTTGAGAGAGTTTATTAATAGAAACAGCTATAGGTAGCAGCTGTTGAATGACAACATTGGACACAAATCTAGAATAATTATAAATGGAACCAAATGGAAAGTTTGCCAAAAAAGCTTGGAACCGAGCATCATTAAAATAACTATTATAATCTGTGCTGCAGCCAAGTCCTTCCATATCTTTAAATGCAAGCTTATTAAAGATGATTTGAAATAGGATCAAGCCAGGTGACTCATGGCAGAAATGAGCCAGTACATGCTCAACTACATCAAATAGGCTGTCATAATAGTCAATGATTACATCTCTGTGATGCAGAGGTCCTGGCATTTCAATAGTACGTTGACCCCATGGCCCCAGGCATAGTAAGTTCCGCTGTTGAATTTCTCCAAATATATTACGGTGAAAGCCACAACCAATTCAAAAGAACAAATTTATATATTCCAATAACATACAAAGATATTTAAATAACTTTGATGTATAGTTTTATATGTTCCCAGGTAAAAATGTATATTTTTACATACGAACATCTGTACGAAATCTAATAAGAAATCACGAAAATCAGTTAGTGATGGTAACTCTTGATATGGATTAACATTTTACACAATTCTAATACCTCTTTGGAGAGAAAATTTCCATATACACTGTGCACATGATCATTTCCTTGTTTGGGAGCCATGCAAGTGAACCACCATAATGGATAATTTAACAGCTAACAGTGAACAGCAGGAATCCTAACCACATTTCCTCAACTATCCCTAAGCTTCTTCTAGCTTACGTAGTTCAAAATAACATGCAGCTAATTTTACTGAAGAGATATACAAAGGAACTTTTTAAAAATATTTAATTATTGAAAACACCAATATATTTTCTGTTATCTTCTCAGCATATGTAGCATAAAGCAAGTTATATGTGCACTTACCCAATATCCTCAGCTGGTTGACAACTCCGTGTAAGCTGAAAAACACCCACAGTGACTGTGTGGTGTCCACATAGACCAGCATCCCTATGTTTATTCCATTTACACGATGATGGAGCTCCCCATTTGGCAGAATGGTGAAACTGAAAATATCACCACTGTTGGGCACTGAGAAACCTCTGCAAACTACCCAATATTCCTTACGATCAAGTAGGAAGTCTGGATCCGCTGGGAGCTCATTTGTTCGCAGAGTGCTGGGGTCACATGATGTCACACCAAAGAGAAGGGCGCCATAATAAGGTAATCCTAACTGTCCCACCTCTACATACAAGGTTTCACCAGTATGCAAAGGACGATCAGAGAACACCAGGGTCCTAGTGCTCTCCTGCCAGTTTGTGCACACTCCCATCCTATCCTGAGAAAGGGTGACATCAGGCCCTCGTATGTAGTGAAAGTGAAGGTCGGTGTCAAGAAAAGATGGCAAACCTCGTGAACGAAGCCGTCTGTTGGTACAACATGGTAAATTGTGATTGTCTGGTGCAAGGCTTGGAACTTCACTTAGATTTAGGTTTGTTATTTTTGCCACCACAACACTGTTCTCCAGTTCATTATTATTGAAGTTAGCATTGTCATGACTAGTCTGAGGAAGGCAACTGTTTAGCCGGGCTGTATTGAGTCGTGCTGAAGTGATGGTTTCTGCAAACATACTCTCTGCAACAGGAACAAAGAAATTAGTATCGGTGTTATATCTTCAAGCAGAAAAACAGTACATCATAATTCCATGGACAAATGCAATACACAGCCAAGTTCATGAGATGAATTTGCCAAAACTCCATTTGCTGTAATCAAAACTGCTATATATTTTTACATTGACAATTTACTCAAATATATTTCATTCAGCCTGCTTTGTTTCCAAATTTCCTTTTCCTCAGAACTAAATGCTTGTTAGTAACTATTACAACTATTTTCAGCTGAGATTCACTACATGTTTTAGGCTGTAAATGGTATAAGTCCCTGTCTTAATGTTACATTACCAAATTAAGACTTACGTTTGATATAAAACCAGTGAATTTGACAAGAAAGAAATAGGGTTTCAACAAAAAGCCAGAACCGGTGCGCACAAAAATCTTGTGTTGTCCAATTTTTTACCCAGTGACAGCAACAGATGCGCACTGAATTTTATAGGGGTATTCATTTTAACAGCTAGCAAAACACTGTCAATGAGAACCTTGATCTTCTCTGGGTTTGATCATTTTTGCTCTCGTTCATCTGCACTCTCACAAAACATACATAGCAGGCCTGTAGTGGGCATTGAAGGATTTTTTTTTTGCCAGAGTTTTTGCACACAGTCCATATGTGATTTGCTTGCTAAAGGATACTTTAAAAAAATCAAGTTTCCAAATATCACTCCACTTCAAATTCCCCAGAATCTTTTGCATTGTGACAATACACACAGGTAACACCAGTTTTGTATTGTACATGAATATTTCTTGTAGCTGCATGTTTCTGACCTCAGGAGCTTTCGGTGTAGCAGTTTTGACTGTTTTAATAAGCCATTCCACTTTAAATGAAATAGCCCTTCTTTTGCCCTTCACACCTTTTGCTTCTTTGGAATTTGAAATAGTGAATCAATAATTTCTTCAATAAAATCAGAATAAATAAGCCAGTTCTAAAATCTGCAGACAAGTCATCGCAAACTCCACATAGTCAACACAGTCTGCACCAGAAACCAGAAAAGGAAACGTGATTGTGTACGATAATGAACTGGAAGGGGACGATACTTAACACGCCAACAAGGGAGAGGGTGACAACCTTTTTTTGCGCGGTTTAAATTCCTTCGTGCGCTAGTAGCAAAAGATATGTGTGGGTGCACAAATGCACACCTTAGAAGGAATATTATGAAGGTATTACTGGTATATTTGAACGCACACATATTCAAAATAAGTTAGATGAACTTACAGTGCAGTTAGAATTTGGCAGGTACGACATTGTGGGCATCACAAAATCATAGTTGAAAACAGATCACAAATGGGGGCTAAACATCCAAGGATGCACATCCTATGGAAAGACAGATGGGTGGGCAGAGGAGGTGCTTGGCTTTATTGGTAAAAATTGAAATCAAGTCCTTAGAAAGAAGTGACATGGGATCTGAAGATTTAGGATCCTTGTGAGTAAAGTTACAAAACCACAAAGATAGAAAGGACCCTGATGAGAGTTATATAGAGTCTTCCAAATAGTAGTCAGGATGAGGGGTACAAATTACAACAGGACATAGAAAATGCATGCAAAAAGGACAATATTACAATGGTCATGGAAGCTTTCAATATGCAAGTAGACTGGGGGAATCAGGTTGCTGCTGGATCCTAAGAGAAGGAATTTATGGAATGCCTACAAATAGTCTTTTTAGAGTAGCTCAGGGTTGTGCCCACTGGGGAAAAGGCAATTCTGAGTTTGGTGTTGTACAATGAACCAGATTTGATTCAGGAGCTTAAAGTAAAGGTACCTTTAGAAGGCAGAAATCATAATAGATCATAAGACCGCAAGACAAAGGAGTACAATTAGGCCATTCAGCCCATCAAGTCTGCTCCTCCATTCCATCATGACTGATTTATTATCGCTCAACCTCATTCTTCTTCCTTCTCCCCGTAACCTTTGACACCTTGACTAATTAAAAACCTATCAACCTCTGCTTTAAATATATCCAATGACTTGGGCTCCACAGCCATCTGTGGCAAAGAATTCCACAATTTGCTACACTCTGGCTAAATAAATTCCTCCTCATCCCTGTTCCAAATGGACATCTCTCTATTCTGAGGGTGTGCCTTCTGATCCGAGACCCACTCATAATATGATAAAATCCATTCTACAGTTTGAGAGGGAGATGCTAACATCAGATGTATTGGTATCACGGTTCAGTGAAGGAAACTTCAGAGAAACGAGAGAGGAGCAGGTCTTGGGACTGGAAGGGGATAATGTGAAAGAGGTAGATGAAGAGATTGTGGAGGTATTAATAGTGATCTTTCTAGAATCAACAGAGGATTGGCAAATCGCAAATGTCACTCCACTCTTTAAGAAGTGAGTGAGGGAAATGACAAGAAATTATATGCCAGTTAGCCTGACTTTGGTGGTTGGCAAGGTGTTAGAAACCATTATTAAAGATGAGGCTTTTTGAGGATACTTGGAGTTACAAGATGAATAAGGCTGAAGTCAGCATGGTACGCTTAAGGGGAGATCTTGTATGACAAATCTGTTGGAAGTTTTTGAAGAGATAACAGGCAAGATGGACCCAGGGGAGTTAGTGGATGTTCTTACTTGGATGCTGCACATCAACTTGCTAAACCAGATAGGAGACCATGGAATCGCAGGTAAGATGCCAGCATCACACACAAAATGCTGCAGGAACTCAGCAAGCTAGGTAGCATCTAAGGAAAAGATTAAACAGTTGACATTTTGGGCTGAGACCCTTCTTCAGATCTGGAAAGGAAGGGGAGAATTCAGAGTAAGAAAATAGGGGGAGGGCAGGGGGAGGAAGAGGTATAAGTTGGAAGGTGATAGGTGAAAATGGGAGAGAAGGAGTGAATGAAGTAAAGAGCTGGGAAGTTGATTGGTGAAAGAGATAAAGTGCTGGACGAGGAGAAATCTGATAGGAGAGGATAGAAGACTTTGGAAGAAACAGAAGGGGGAGGAGCACCAGAGGGAGGTGATGGGCAGTTAGCAGATAAGATGAGAGAGGGAAACAGGAATGGAGAATGGTGAAAAATACCAGCACGAATGGGTGACTGGCAGAAAGGAAAGAGTGGAATCAAGGAGGCTTCTCTAGTTGGTTGCTGACTAGTTGTGTTCTTCAGGGGTCAGTGTTGGGTCTGCTAACTTTCATGTTATATATTAAGAGATATATAACGGATGATGCAATTGATGGCCTTGTGACCAAATTTGCAGGTGATAGAAAGATTGGTGGAGGTGTAATTTTGAGGAGGAAAGGTATATGCAGAAGGACTAGGGTAGATTAGGAAAATGGGCATAGAAGTGGCAGATGGAATACAGTGTAGGGAAGTGTATGGTCATGTACTTTGGTAGAAGGAACAAAGGGATAGACAATTTTGTAAATGGGGAGCAAATTCAGAAATTAGAGGTGCAAGTGAACAGGATTCCCTAAAGGTTAATTTTAGTTGTTAGTACTGAAGGTAAATCCAATGTTAGCATTAATATAAAAAGAAGGATGTAATTCTGGGCTTTATAAGGCATTGGTCAGACCACATTTGGAGTACAGGGAATAGTTTTAGGACTCATATCTAAGAAAGCAGGTGCTGACATTGGAGAGGATCCACTGGAGGTTTACAAGAATGACTCCAGGAATGAAGGGTTAAAGTATGAGGAACATTTCATGGCACTGGGCCTGTACTTGCTGGAGTTTAGAAGAATAGGGACGACCTCACAGAAGACTATCGAATAATAAAAAGGCCTAGGTGGAATGTATGTGGAGAGGATATTTCCTATAGTGGGGGAGTTTAGGACCAGAGGGCATGGCCTCTTTATGTATAATACAGAGATTAATAGGTTCTCGATTAGTAACGGTGTCAAAGGTTATGAGGAGAAGGCAGGAGAATGGGGCTGAGAGGGAAAATAAATCAGCCATGATTGAATGGTGGAGCAGATTCGACGGGCTGTATGGTCTGATTCTGCTCCTTTGTCTTATGGTTTTATGATCTTTTGTCTTGTGTGGATTCAGGAAGGAAGAGGAAAATTGCATGATTTCTACTTCATGGGTCTTATTAGAGTGTGAGGAAGTCCTTGGATAAATAGTTGAAAAGCAGCCAGCAATACAGATCTGTGGGTAAGTGAAAATATAGAAACTTCAGATGTTGGAAATTTAAAATAAAAACTGAAAAAGCTTGAATGCTCATCGGATCAGGCACATCAGTAGAAAAGCAAACAAAACTAATATGTCTGAAATGACCTTCTGAGTATTTGAAGCATTTTCTGTGTTTTTTAAAATTTTAAAATAGGTCTGCACTTGTACATGGGATGGTTTACAAGAAATGGCATATAACCAATTGACTTTAACAGAGATTCCATTTGACAATTATCCAGTCATCAATACGTGCCCATAAACTAATCTTTACTGCTGCAATATCAATTAAAATATTTTTGTTGTGAATGATGCCGCTCCCCGTATTATTGAGTTACTTTTAAAGTCCATCACTCTGTTAGTTAGTGAAAACACAATAAGAACAAAGAATGATTCTCAAGCAAGCCTGAGGAAGTACTTATCAGCATAATTTGAATGCTTGTCTGCCATAAAATCATAATGATCTTTAGAGCTCCTTTCGCAGTTGTACATGGTACAATATGCAAGCTTAGTAATAGCAAACATACAGAATATATTATAACTTGCTCATGGCTGAAGTTGAAGTTTGTGGTTTCATTTGACCTCCTTTCATTAACTCAAAGCATCTGCAAGATTAAGCTGAACAGATGAAGCTGTCGAAGTAGTATATCAACAACCTGTGCCATTGGCAAGTTCTTACTCATTTAGGATACCAGACCCTCATTAGTTCATCCACAGAATAACTTGAAATTAAACGCTATATATGATTGACCCTCTTTTTGGAGGGATTAAATCCACAGGCATCAAATACAATCCTTCTGAATGGTTGTGGAAAAGATGTTTCCTAAACTGGGTGAGTATAGGGCCTGAGGGCACAGCCTCAGAAAAGAAGGGCAGCCCTTTAGAACAGAGATGAGGAGGAATTTATTTAACCAAAAGGGGGGGGGGAGTGGGGGAA
This sequence comes from Mobula hypostoma, assembly GCF_963921235.1. Classification (NCBI taxonomy): domain Eukaryota; kingdom Metazoa; phylum Chordata; class Chondrichthyes; order Myliobatiformes; family Myliobatidae; genus Mobula; species Mobula hypostoma. Next base: position 60,720,726 of record NC_086103.1, on the reverse strand, counting down.
CCTGTGGAATTCATCACCCCAGTCAGCGGTGGAGACTAAATCATTGGGTATACTTAAAGTGGAGGTTGACGGGTTCTTAATTAGTAGGAGTGACAAAGGTTAGAGGGAGAAGGAGGTGAATGGGGTTGAGAAGGATAATAAATGAGCCAAGATGGAATACCGGAGCAGACTTGATGGGCCGAGTAATTACTGTTCCTACGTCTTATGGTCTCATCTATTAAGTTTACATGAAACGCAGTTTAATTGTTCCTGGTTGCTACCAATAGTCTTCTAGAATTGGTTTGTTTTCACTTTTAAAGATAACAATTGGTTGGCATTCACTTGCTATTTTTTTTGTTTTTCATATATGAGAGATAGTCATCAAGCATGTATCCAGTTAATAGCAGAAAGCCCCTTCGTTTAAAACAGTTAAAGATACAGTTAATTATCATTCTGATTTGTCCCCAAGGAGACTTCACGCTGATGTCCGGACATGGAGATGTATTGGGAATGATGTGCTATTTTGGTTCCAGATGTTTCCTCTGCATCATGATGTTAGAAAAGGGAGGATTTTTCCTGCAACTGCAAATCTGTTCTTTCCCTTGTTTTCGACAGTCTAAGATATTCAACACCCATGTGGATTTGAATTTTTTTTGTATTAAAATAAACAATCTATTCCCATCTCCATCATGACAGGTGACATTTTACTTAAGGAACAAGAACAGTAGCTCAAAGAAACAGATTTCCCATGTATCCCCATGATGATTTAAATTACTGGCCAGAGTATTTAAAACAAAAACTACCAAATTGCAATCAATCTTCTCTTTTACTTTTGGAATGATCTAGAAAGATTAATTAAGCCTTTCAAAATGGTACTTGTGTCGGTACTTGCTTAATTCATCTTAAGGTCTGCTTTCTCACATGACAATGGACAGTGAATGGAATGGAATACAAAAAGCACCAAGTGGTGCAATTCAATACCCAGATTGGAGCTTTTGGATCTTAGACATCAGATACAAAGCTGGGATCACTTTTCACATTGAGAAAACTATGGCTCCAACAGAAAGATTACAAAATATAGAAGCCGATGACCTCAAGTTTCTTGTCATATTTCTCAACTAGTTACAAAACCAGTAAGCTAATTAAGCACCATAATTCTAACATAGGTAGGATGCAACATGTACCAAAGTCAAAAAGTATAATGCACTGAGACAGGAGGTTCAGAGAAGAAGGTGTGATGTACATTTACACAAACACAAGAGATTCTGCCCATGCTGGAAATCTGAAGCAACACAAACAAAATGACTTCATGAGTTCTGATGAATGTTCTCAGTCCAAACATTGACCGTTTATTCCCCTTCATAGATGCTGCCTGATTTGAGTGACCTCCTCAGGATTTTGTGCGCATGTTAAGCAAAATTAAGGAGGGTTTCTGGATGAAGTTTCACCAGCCATAGCAATCGAACTGCTCTGATGCATTATCTTTCATGCCTTTAATAAAGTGTTGCAAATTAATTATTTAATTTTATATAATGGCTTACAAACTAATGAAGAATATTTTCTGATAATGATAAAACTGTTCGATTGTTATAATCGATTGATTTAAGTTTGATTTATTAAAACATATTTATTTCCCATGATTAAAAGTAATATCAATGATTTGTGAAATATTTGGATAATTTGGAAGTCTTTCAATTTTAATTGAATTCAGATTCTATATTACACTCAGAGTAGCTTCAATGATAAGTCAGCTGCCACCTTTTGCTTTCTGAATTTGAAGTGCCCACTTTTTCCACATTGTACATCATTTGGTTTCCGGGCACTTAATGAATGCATGCCACTGATAAGAAGGAGCAAGGTTTCTGAATAAAACAGCCAATTTAAGAAAAAAGGCACTGTGACAAAGTCGAATATAATTACATTACAATGCTCTAGTGTGATAACAGGATTTCTGGAATGACAATTTTTCCATGTTGTTCAGTAATGCTTATTTGAATTTTTTGACCATGCTGACAAATAGCTTTCAACCAAATCATGGCAATTTACTATTATATAAGGACACAGTTATTTGGTAACAATATTGGTTGGTAGTCTTTCCTCTTGCACCCTGTCTACCTCAACTGCAAAAGTTAATGTGTCCAGTATTTGGAGTAGCTGGAAGAAACACAGACCGTGAAACTTGTAGCACATCCCTTGTTACACATTTAAGCAGTCTCCATGTGTAAAATCCAGTCCAAATGAAGACTTTCAAGCTGAAATGCCAAATATACAGTTCGACCTACAAATGCTGCCAAGCCTACTGAGTTCCTACAGCAGTTTATTTTTCTTTTGTTCTAGATTCAAGTATCTGCAGTCTACATATATAAAATTTATAGTCTACATTTTTATTCAAACTTTCATATTAATCTAAGAAAACTCAGTAGAGTGCAACCTTACAGGCTGCACCGCTGCACAGTAAGTGTCCTACAGTGGGCAGGAAGTTTCTACAACAGGTAGTCTAAACTGCTGAATGCAACACCAGCACCAGCCTATCCCCCATCAAAGACATATATACTGAAGAGTGCCCCAAAAAAAGGCCAGTAATATTGTGAAAGATCCCACCGCCCTGGTCCCATTCCCATCAGGGAGGAATCTACGTAGCATCTGCATCAGGACCAGACTCAAAAACAGCTCTCTACTGCACATCTGTAGAAGGATGTGAGTACAGATGTTCATAGTCCAGTACTCTTCAACCTTCTCAGAAAGTAGAGCTGTTGGTGAGCTTTCCTGATTGTGTAGTATGTGCTCTGAGACCATGAGAGGTTGTGCGAGACGTGCACTTCCAGGGGTTTCTACTACTACTTTCCCCAAGCAGTAAGGCTGATCAATACCTGTACACAATAGACCAGCCCTCCACACCCTCCACCACAACTACTTTACCATTTCCTGTCAGTCACCTTATGTATACTCCTGTGCCTAGCTTGGACATATAATCAATCTATGTATATAAGCTATCTTATGTATTTATATTTATTCTGTTTTTTTGTGCCTCATAAGTACTGGAGTAACAATTATTCTATTCTCCTTTACACTTGTGTATTGGAAATGACATTAAACAATCGTGAATCTTGATCTTGAATCTTATGTTTAATTGGTGGAGTGCTAATAGCAAACTTAGAAATTTGCATGTCTAATGTTTGATGGCTAAAACAACATGGTTCAAGAGTCAAATTCTGCAACAAGCCCCCAACTGTTTTTAACTGAATAATTAAGTTCTTAATGGTTGAGATGTTATAAAATCTAATCAAAATTTACACTGGACCTCTTGAGCGCAGCTCATTTAAAAATTGTGAATTTCATGCAGTTGCTAACAACCTTTTCCTGAATTATTTCTCACAGCACAGTTATTTAACATTGCACCATTACTGAGACACATCCTTTGACACTGTAATCTTATGACTGTTTTCTTCATGAAAGCGCATTTTGATTGGGTGGTGATGGAGATTGTAGACTATTCGTTAATTCTTTTCTGGGACATTAATGATACATTTATTATCAAATTACATCGTAATTTGTTTTTCCACTTTCCAGATCATGGGTCCCATTCAGTAAGTCACAAGCTGCACTCAATAGTTACCATGTAGAAAGGCTTAAGTAATCAACAACTCTAGTAGCTGCAGTGTTGAAGGACTTATGTAACTGTCAAGCTAGACTTATTAGAGAACAGCTACATTATCATTAGCATTCTACCAGCTATCAGCTCCTGACTCTTTATTGGCACGATTTTGACTGATGGAATACTCACCAAGCATTTGAACTTCTTGTGTAATTCCATAAATGTCAATCAGCGCCCAGAGTGGTCCTGAAACATTAATGCCACATTGGAAGAGAACAGGGTCTTCATCGTTCACAGTATAAAATACTCGTCCATGTCTGTCCACCCAGAAGGCAAGCACGTTGTCTTTCAGAGCAAATCTTTCGGGTAATGCTTTGGCCCAGTAACCAGGCCTGGTTACCAAGTCAGGACATGCATATTTTGGGATGTCTGCAGAGCTCATCAGAGAGGGATCGTGACTTGTAAAACCAAACCGTAAAGCACCACTCCATCCATGAAGGACCACTGATAATCGTAATCTCACTTTCTCGTATAGGTGGACTGGACGGTGGCTGAAGGTTACACCATTGCAGAAGCTGTTTTTCCGGGAGGCTTTTTTGAAGTGCGAGTCCAAACGAACATTTTTGCCTTTGGCCTGTGAGTGAAACCTTGGAGGTTCGGTAATGTTTGGATGTGTTCTCCGTTCATGGCTGCTAGGTGGAAGTGTGTAATACTGCCGAGCAGATCCTGAGCGGGCATGGTGCGTTGCATCTATGGGGTAAAAAAAAAGTGGCATGTAAAATGCAGCAGACCTTATGTCAATATAATTAATTACATTCCTTCAAGCAGGACTACACATACTCAATAACCTACAGAACTGAACATTATAACTGGTTTATCATGAGCAAAGGTATTTGATACACGTGTTTGTAACGTTGCTTCCTTAGTCTTAGTTGGGTGCAACTTGTAACCTTTTCCTGTGATAGTTAAGCCTCATAATATTTACACAAATTTTCCTTTAGCAATGTCATGGAATGATCAATGTACAGGAAAAATGCTTGAAGAACAGGCAATGTAAATTTCTATTAAAAATAAGAACTCTTTGCTAATAACGCTGCTGGATCTGGTGCTAAGACTGCAAACAGATGATTTCGGCCAATAGAGACAGTGAGCTCCTAAGAAATCTGCTAACTGTGGTGCTCACATTCACCACCTTCTACTTAACAATCCAAGTCGATGGGTAGCACTGTTTTAAAAAAAAAACAATCTCTTCTGCCAGATGTCTCATAAAGATTGTTTTTGATGAAAACGGACAAGACAAACAAGTCAAGTTTTTACTTGAAATTACAAAGCAATGTTGGTTGCTTGAACAATAAACTGAACATAGGACCTGCCTGAGCTGGAACTGGTCCAGACTGTGTATTCATTCCCTTTGTGATCTTCACAGTAGCAACAACCTTCTGTGGCCCCACTGGATCTGTCGAGCCGGAGGCCTCCACCCCATGGCCTTACATCAGGCGGAACAAGCCATGTGTGGGTGTGTGTGTGTGTGTGTGTCTGAGCCTCAGGCAACAGAAGCCGAGACCCATGATAGCTTGTTGCTGTGGAAAATACTTCACTGCTTTTAAAGCAGGCTTTGATATTCAGACCTCTAAGACAGCTGAACTTGATTTAAATAAAAAAAAGCTTAAAATGGGTAGTATAGTTATGAAAAATAACAAAAATCAAGCTCAACTGATTTTTTAAAAATGGGGTGGCCATTTTCACATAAAGGTGAGGGTTTGCAATGGGTTCATCAGCTCAGTGCGATCGATGGCAAATCCAGATCCACCAAGAAAAGGGCAGATGCATCAGTATAGGACCCTCACTGTGTCCCATACTTCTATATTCCAGTACATAGGTTCTGAAGGCAAAAACATGCATTGACACTGAAGGGCAGACCAACTCAGTACCAAATGCAGACAGAGGAATCACTGCTGGCCACATTGTAGCTCAACACATCTCATTACAAAATCATCTAGGTAACACCTCTCTTATGTAATATTTTATAACATTTAATATTCAGTTAAAGGTAGGAATATTCAATAATAATCAATGATATTATTTAATATTTATGCAATTTTATTTCAATATATCAGGCCTACTTTTGAAAACTCTATAGCAGATAGACTTGAAAGCATTAGATTTAAGAATTCTATGATGTGACTGGGAATGCTCCCAATGCTCAGTCTTAGAGAAGTCAATAGTTAGATAGAGAAGCAACCACGATTTTGTTAACATATTCAGATATCTTTCCGATTGTTATGTGCTTAGTAAAGCTATGTTTTGACTTTCTGGAGTAGTTCTTTAGTGATCAAAACACAGGACATAAGACTCTTTTCAAAATAGGCACCGTCAGTGCTATTTTATTGCTGACCAGCCATTTTTCGTTGGCCATCTGTTGGTGGAGGTCAACCATGAATGGATGTTGTGTCCTAGCTATCCCCATTCTTGGTGCAGCACCATCTGTGGCTGATGAGATCAAAGCGAGAGTCACCATCTCTGTTGCAAAGGTCACATCCATAAGTGACCTCAGCTCTGCTAGAGTTGCAGTGTTCCTTTCTATGGGCTTGCTTATCTTCTGTCATTTTCAGGAATTTTTCTTCATCTGACTTAATGTGTTGTTTCAGGGTGCTTTGCCATCTGGTATGGTTCAGATGCAAGTTCCTTTCAGGACTCAATGCTGATGTCCAGTGCCTACATGTCCTGCTTGCAGACATCCCTGTAGCACAGTTGTGGGTGGCCAGTGGTTCTCTTGCCTGAAGCCAGCTCACCATAGAGCAGGGGTTCCCAAGCTGGGGTCCATGGGCTCCTCTGTTAATGGTAAGGCTCCATGGCATAAAAACGGTTGGGAGCCCCTGTCATGGAGGATGTCTCTTTGGATGCGGCTGGCCTGCATGCAGCAAAAATGGCCCAGCCACTGCAGCTTACACTGCCTGAGCAGGATATATACGCTTGGGAGGTTGGCACACAAGAGGACCTCAGCAGTGGGTACTCTATCTCTCCAACAGATGCCCAAGATATGATGGCACCTACCTGAAATGGAAGGTGTTGAGCCTTCTCTCCTGCTTATCGCATGTTGTCCAGGTCTTGCTGCAGTGTTCTGGTGCCACAAGCGTTGTATACTGTCATCTTTGTTTTGACTATGAGTTTGGCGTTCTCCTAGACTTGTGTGGTGAGACAGGCAAGAGCTGTGGTAGCCTTCCTGATGAGCTTGTTAATTTCTTCATCCAAGGACAGGTTGTCACTGATGATGGATTCCAGGTATGTGAACTGAAGAACAACATCCAGTTTGCAGTTATCAGTGGTAATGACTGGTGGTGTCTCCACGTCTTGTCCCACGATGTTTGTCTTCAGGCTGATAGACAGACTACTAAATTCCTTACAGGCCTGGGAGCAGTGATCCGTCAAGCTCTGGAGGTGCTGCGGAGTGCGGGTTGCAACTGTGCATCATCAGCAAACAGCATTTCTCTGATCATAGCCTCAGGCACTTTGGTTTTGGCTCTTAATCAGGCGACAGTAAAAATCTGCTCTAGTGTAGAGGTACAGTGCTAAATTTGTGCCTCAGGAGGAAGGCAAAGAGGCTGAAGAGCGTTGGGGCAAAAACACAGCCTTGTTTAATGCCACCACTTATGTGAAAGGGCTCCAAAGAGCTGCTGCTGTACTGCCCAGTCCTCTTCATGTTGCTGTGGAAGGAGCTGATCATGCTCTGTAGTCTCAGTGGGCAGCCTACCTTAGAGAGGGTCTGAAACATCCCTTCACTGCTGACCAAGTCAAATGCCCTGGTGAGAACAATAAATGTAACCTAGAGGGGCTTCTTTTGTTCTCTGCACTATTCCTGGAGTTGGCAGAGAGAAAAAAAATCATATCCACAGTTGACCTCCCAGCACGAAAGCCCCTCAGTGAGTTTGCATAGATATGGTCACCCAACCATTAGATCAGCCATTAATCTTTGGTATACAGTGGATTCTGGCTAATTGTGACACATCAGGCCCAGTACATTTTGGCCTAATTAAGCAGCTGCCCCAAGTAGCCGAAGTTTTATGGAAATAGTTAAATAAGATATAAAAGAGACAAACTATGTAATAAATTATGCATTTAAATAAAATACAGAACAAATTAGAGCACTATCAATACTTCTGCAGTTCTATAAAACTGTGTATTAGTTCCTGATAGTTATTGATGGAGGGAATGATCCAATATAAGTTACTGTGGAAGACTGCTGAGAAAATTGGCTCTGAATAAAGGAGACTGACTGTATTTTAAAATCTCATTTGCATAGAAATCAGACCATTTTGTGGCAAGGAGGAATGCTGAGTAGATGAGTAGAGTTATGGATTGGATTAAGGGTTGTATTGAGGCATTCACGTTTCAGCGGAATGCAGGGGGGGGGCAGCTCTGTGGATTGAGTGAGGGGTCTGGAGAAGAACTGGATAAGTAAAGGAGGTCTATTTATGTCGAATTCCTGGCAGGGTCTCCTGAGTCACGACTCCCCTAGGTGGTGCTGATACTGGCTTCACAGACTCCCGTATGTGTCGTCCATGCACATGGTGCCGACACAGTACAGAGAAATATGGCCATGCAGTACCACTTCTGAGCAATAATATTTATGTACTTTTCAAGTTATAATGGTAACAGAAATCAGAATAATAGGCGTGCGGTAAATAAAATAATAACGAGAAATACAATAAATTTTCAATAAGCTGGTAGATGCATAGGGATAAAAGAGTAAATCACTTGGCACTTCATGTGTAAGTTGAAAATCAAAATTAGCCGGAAGCATAGAACACAGTACAGCTCAGGGACATGTCACTTACCCCATGGTGTTGTGCCGAGCTAACTAAACTAGTAGTTAAATGTCTAACTGAAGTAGTACTTTCTGTCTACATCTTGACCATACTCCTCCATTCTTCGCACATTCATGTGTATATCTAAGAGCCTCTATTGTACTTGTCTCCACCACCACCCCTGGCAGCACATTCCAGGAATCTACCACTCTCTGTGTAAAAAACTTATCCCTCTAGATCTCCTTTGAACTTTCCCCTTCTCACCTCAAATAACCATCTGTCAGGTATCCATTCAACGTCCACCGCTCCAGAAAAAAAAAATCAACTCAAGTTTGTCCAACGTCTCTTTATAGCACATCTAATCCAGGCAACCTCTTAGTTAACCTCCTCTGCATTCTTTCTAAGGCCTTCATATCCTTCCAAAATGGGGAGACCAGAAATGAGTAAAATACTCCAGATGCAGCCTAACCAGAGTTTTATAAAGTTACATTATTCCTTACTGATTTTTGAAATCAATGTCTTGACTAATAAAGGCCAGCATACTATATGCTTTCTTTACCTCCCTATCAATCTGTGCAGCCACTTTCAGGAAGTTGTGCATCTGGGACCCAAGACTGTTTTGTACAGAAACACTGAGAAGGATCTTGCCATCAACAATGGACTGTCCCTTTATATTTAATCTGCCTAAGTGCACCACCTCAAACTTTGCTGAATTGAACTCCATCTGCTATTTCTCTGCCCATATGTGCAACTGATCTATATCCAATTGTATACTTTGGCAATCTTCTACACTATCCATACCACCAATCTTTGTACTGTCTGAAAACTTACTAACCCACAAACAGCAGAAGTCTCAGTATAGAACACCAGTAGTCATGGACTTCCAACCAGAATAACTTCCTCAACAACTTTGCTCTGTCTTCTATGGATAAGCCAATTCTGAATCCAAGTCACAATGAATCCCATACAAACTTTGCCATGTGACCAATCTAATTAAAGACTTCAAAGTCTTGATGTCAGGTACTGACTGACAAATACAAGAGCAGCAACCATTCTGACCAGAGAAATTTGTATATGGTGTGAATTTGCACATGGAGAGCAGAAGTCCCTAGTGAAATTATGTATTAATATACTGCCAATGGTTAGATAGTCATTCAATATGATCCTGGTTGATCTATGCTGGCCTTAATTCCTCTAGGCAAATGCTTTGACTTGGAAATCTGCTATGCTTATCCACACTGGTCTATCTGTGACTCCACAACAACAACAACAATGTGGTTGACTCTCAAGTTCCCTCTGAAATATGTAGTCTAGCAGATCATTCAGTTCTATTCAAACTATGCTGTTAAAACAGAATAAAAATTAAAACAGAAAATATTGAGAAACGTGGACAAAATGCCAGAGCAACTCAGGAAGTCATGCAGCAACTATGGAGGGAAATAAACGGTTGATGTTTCGGGCCAAAACCTTTCTCCACATATGAAAACTAGTAAGCAACCTAATGTCAAACTCACTGTCAAATTCTTCCTTGCTATATCCTTCTCACAAATGTCTATTGGAAGACTGTATCTAAAGCGGAAGAACTGAAGCAATGATGGGTCAAACAAAAAATCAGCACATTTGTCCTCATTTATTTAACCTTTACATGTCTCCAAAGCCTTTCCATATGGCTTTGTACCAACATCAAACTTGGATATATTCAGCATGATCCTCTCATCCATATCACAGCTATTGCTCATGAACAATTGGCAGCTCAGACGAAATCTCTATAGCACCCCATTGACTATAGCCTCCTAAACAGGAGATGACATAGAGATTCATACTCTCTATTTTCCCCATTCACACGTTGGTTTATCTCATGAGCTTTAACTTTTAAAAAAAATCTCTTGTGTAGTTTCTGTAAAAATAACATGAATTGACATCTCTTCTGCTTATTCAACTTAAAAAATAACAGATTTGTCAAACATGAGTTATTTTTCATAAATCCATGTTAATTCTGCCTTTCCTATCATTACCTTTAACATGCCCTGCTGTGACTTCCTTAATTCCTTCTAGCATTTATCCAATTGATGATGTTAGACTAACTGGTCTATAGTATCCTTTCTTTGCTTTTTTAAGATAGCTTTTAACATCCAGCCACTGTGAACTGTATATTTACCATTTCCAAAGCCACCTCCTTCAAGATCCTAAGATGTAGTTCCTTTGGTTCTGGGGATTTAACTCCTACAATTTCATTAATTTCTCCAATGTCGTGTTTTTTTACATGTAATAATTTCTTATTGTTCTTCATATACTCTAGACTGATAATTCTTTACCATTTCTTGGAAGTTCACTGTAGCTTCTTCCATGGAAAATGACAAATAAGAGTTTCATTGTAGAATTTCTTATGTCTCTGTACACAAGAGACCCTCATTAACTTCAGCTAATCCTTTTCTTTCATTATAATATTGGATGGATTTACAGTTTGTTTTCGCTTCTCCCTCTTTCAAAGTTTTGTGATGCGGCTAATCAGGTCTTGAAAAAATACTGAATATCAATCTCATCAGTTTCTTCATTTCTATGTATTCATCTGTGACAACAGACATAGCTATTTTTGAAATACTTGGCATCTGTCAGCAGAACAATAAATCAGTTATTAAGTTTTCATGTCATGTTGAAAGAAAATTTCTCTAATCTAATTCATTTTTAAGCATTCAAAATGAGACTGTAATCTACACTTTTGGAGCAATGGTCGCCATGACCACAAAAACCTGTTTTTAGCCAATGCAATATAACGTTTATTGAAAAAGATATATAGACTGAATTGAATTCGTAAATTTTTATTAGAACCTGACCTGCAGTAAATCAGTTTATCTCTCTGAGTTTAGAATAAGAATATTCAATATGATTATCTGGAATATTAATGGTTTTGATATTTTAAATCTGGTTATATGTAGGAAATGGAAATCAAAACAAAACTAAACCTGTCACATGCACATCTATCAATTACATTACAGGAGAATTTATACATCTATTCATACATAATTAGTCCTTGATGAAAATGACACAAGCATTTATTTGCTACTAACTACATAATTACTTTAATTTAGTCAACTTTTAATGGGAATAATGAGATTTTAAAAAACTACAGGAAAGCTAAATGACAAATAAATAGCATCCACTGAGCTTGCTCAACCAATTAGTGCAAGTATCAATAATAACTTATTTAGTACAGAAGATACTGGTGTTTTTAGTGTATATGTGTAACATCTGTTGGTAATCTCTGCCACATGAGTGGGGTTTCTTTCCCCAGAATAGTTCAACTTGCATTTTCCTTCATTTGCAAAATACAAATATGACATCCATCCACTTCACTGCAAACAAACCAGCCAGTTCAGTAAGGCAGCTGTGGTCCAAACAATTAGACATATTGTTCTCAACAGAGCTACCAGAACGCATACAAACAATGCTTTGCCCTCACAAGAGTCCAGCTGAGAATGGACAAGATTTGAGCAGCATTATCTCAGACTGATGAAAATAACTGACCCCCTTCAGTTGGCTAGTCAGTATACAGAATATATGCTTTGTAATTGATTTGGGAAGTTAACAGAATCATTGTCTAACAGCATTTTTGTAATTGTTTTGATTCCATTAAAAATTCCACCCAGGGAAAACAAATGGTGACCTATGTGTACTTCATTAGACAGCTCTATGTAAGGAACATAACCTGATTGTTAGTTTTCACTCTGCCATACTTCACCATAGATTTAAAATAAACCTATTGTCAGAGGATAGATTGGGTGGGGAGATACTTGCGATTTACAATGATCTATTCACAATACAAGCAGATTTCAGGAGCTCTCAAGAGTTGGTAAATCCTGTTAATAATATTTAACCAGAAGTTTTATGAGCAGAAACTACTTTGTAAAACAAGTTTTATACAACTGACAGATTTTATCTAATTACAAAAATGATTCAGGCCTACAGGAAAAAGTTTTCCATAAAAGAATACTTTTCATAATGCATTCATTTGTAAACCTTCCTCCTAGTTGAAGGAAAAAACACTTTATTTTCATAAATTATTCTTCACATTCATTTTAATAGTAGGGAACTTTTCACTAATGATAAAGAAAAAGCTTAACTACAATAATAAAAGGGTCAATTTCTTTCATAGTATTGCTCTGGTCACATTATATTTGATCTAACTAATTTTTAATGCTAAATTCTAACACAACATTAATTTCTGCCTGGAAAAATACAATGATATACTGCAAAGTAATGCTTCTGTTTGCAGCCAAGCTTAGGCATGAAGGATATAGCAGCTGTCCCTTCCCATTAACAGGTTCACTCAGTTTTCTTGGTAACGCATGGTGCAGTGACGAAAGTGCTTAAGTTACAGCTCCATTTGGAGAGTGTTCACTGCATTAAACTGATCTAAGTGAAAAAAGTGATAGAAGATCCAATGGATTACTAACTATGATTACATTTATCAATTTAATAGAAAGAACTTATGCACAAAGTTCCTAGCATACTCTGGGCAGAATACTGTAAGATTCTACATTAAATAGTATGGGCTGTGTGAGCACATTTCCTGATATGTTGTGTCTTGGGTAGGAGTGTGAAAATCTAAGTCACCAATATAGAATCTGCAAACATAAACAGGAGCACTACTGATTCTGCCTGGGTCTTACTATCCTAAAGCTGTACTGTAACGGAACTAATTTGCATATCATATAAAATGACTATGACTTTGGCTTGATCCTAAGAAAAATTGCTGTTAATTCATATTGTCTTGTTGGTAAATCAGGCAGAGCCAGAGAATGCTGAAGTGTACAAAAGGAAACATCTGGGTTCTAAACAATGCACATATTGTATGTCTTTGGAGCAAAGTTTTTTTGCATCCTCAATGTTGTGGTCAATTAATAAAATGCAAAATGGCAAAAATGAATGTTATTGAGTAAAACTGTAGGAGATTGTGTTGTAATATCTCACATGTCTTTTATTTAATGAAGGCTTCCCTATTGTTACCAACTTGCAAAATGGGAGTCGGGAGACAACAGGTCTGCTCATAAGAAAGATTTTTAGAACTCATTTAAACAATTATTTACATCTGGAATGTCAGAATCAAAAATACGTAGCTTAACATCCATGGTTATAATGTCTAGCTTACAAAAATGGAAATATATTCCTCCTTTATCTCATAACTTTATAAATAATATTAAAATCTAAATTACTGGAATACAGTGCAGATCCAATAGCATTTATTGAAACCAAGATATTTCAGATCAATTGTTTTTCAAAAGATGAACAGAAGAACGTTTTTCTGGAAGCGGACATCACTGACATGGCCAGTATTTTTGTCCATCCTTACTGGTCCTAAATAGAAGTGAAAAGAACACACGAGTCAACAACATTGCTGTGGGTTTGAAGAGTAGGAATGGTAGATTTTCTCTCCTGAAGGATTGTTCTGAACCTGGTGAGTTTTTCTGACAATCCATTGAGCTTTGTGGTCACAGTACCATGATAGATTGTTTCTTTTAATGTAACCGGATGCCCGTTGGATCTTATTCAGTTTCCTTAAAAGTGTACTTAGGCATCCATCCGGGTAATGCTAGAAGAGTTGTCTGCGCCTTTAAGTGGAGACGGTGATGTCATTACGCACATGCGGAATAGTGGGGAGACCATTTTGTTTCTGCTGGAGACGCTGGTGGGGCTTTGGAATTGAGTTCCTCTCAGAAAATGCTGGGCATGGTGAGGAAAGGTGAGCATTAATTGACAATATCCATGTGAATTCATTTATGCTTGTTGGCGAATCGAGAATATCGGTAAATTGACATGTTTTACATGTGGATGGTTTTGATTTCCACAAGTGAAGAAATCGACGCTGGATAGCGTGGCTTGTACAAAGTTCCTCACCAGCCAAGTAGGTCAGCCTTCCTGTAATTTAACTATCAAGCAATATCTTGTGAAAGTTGTGCCAAAGTGTACCTTTTGTCTGACTTTATTGTATCATGAGTGATTGTGCATGTAACAGCGTAATGTGAATGTTTAGTCACTGTTCGGATGTTCAACACGTGTGTACTAAAAAGTAGTAGACATCTTAGATGAGATGTATTCGCTTACATTTTTCGTTGTTATGTATAAGGTACAGGGTTTGGGGTGATTCTAATGTTGTTTGTATTGTGTTCCTTCAGAATTGCCACTACCATATTAGTACTGTATTAGTTCCGGTATTTTTTATACTGCATACGCAATTCTGTCCACACACGAGGGTGTGGATCGAAAGTTAAGCTGAGATTGTAACGGTAAGAACTGGTTGTAAATTTGTTCATTTTGTTTTGCTACCCTCTTCTGGTGCTTAAACATCTAAAACAGATAAAGGAATTAAGACCCGAAAAAGTATTTGTTGTCAGCAGGTCAGGCAGCCGCTATGGAAAAGAGTAAACAGTCGATGTTTCAGGCCGAGACACACAAACGGGAGTTTCCAGTAGCCAAAAATTTTAATTCTGATTCCCAATCCCATTCTAGCATGTAGATCCATGACGTCCTCTTATGCCAAGATGAAGCAACCCTCAGGCTGGAGGAGTAACACCTTATATTCTGTCTGGGTACCCTCGAACTTGGCGGTATGAATATCAATTTTTCCTTCCAGTGAACAGATTCCCCTCCCCCAGTACCCCCACCTTCCTCTATTCCCCACTCTGACCTTTCATTTCTTCTGACTGCCTATTACTATACTTCCACCTGAGTCCCCCACCCACTTTCTCCAATTGTTCACTCTCCTCTCTTATCAGATTCTTTCTTCTCTAGCCCTTGACCTTCCCCACCCACCTGGCTTCACCTATCATCTTCCAGCTAACCTCTTTCCCCTCTCCCCACCTTTTTAATATGGCATCCTCCCCTTTCCTTCTCAGTCCTGAAGAAAGATCTCAGGCCGAAATGTCGACTGTCTGCTCTTTTCCGTAGTTGCTGCCTGCTGAGTTCCTCCAGTGCTCTCTGTGTGTTGCTTTGGATATCCAGCATCTGCAGACTTTCTTGTGTGTGTATTTCTTATAATATTCCAGATCAGTAACAGAATTAAATTCCAAGCTGAATGAGGGCTGGAGTCCCAGTATTAGTAATCTAAGAGCGATGGACTTCCAGGCTGGTTATTTAACAACATCACCACCACTGTACCCAAGCCACTAACATCATGGGTGATGAGGGGGATGAAAAGTCATTGAGCTCTACTTTCAATTGTTTTCCCTCACCACATCTACTGAATGTACCCGGCCACTTCTTTTATCATGTCAGATTCCTGGTTTCCTCAGTGGTTTGTGAAATCATGTTATTATCTTTGTCATTTGTCTATTTCAAACAATAATGTCATGAAACCATGCATATAAGTGTAGCTCTGTTTGTTTTTGCCTTGACTGAGTAAAAAGCATTAACCAGCACAAATAGATAATATATTATAGTAAAAGATCATAGGAAAGATATGTCTCTATTTATTTAAATACATGAGTAGTTTCACAGTTCCATCCTCAACATCTTAAAAAATACGAAATACTTTATGAGAAAGGACATATTAATCTCTTGTAAATTTGATTAATTGATTGTTCAAGTATTGTCATAAATGTTATCTTGCAGAAGTTTTTAAATGTTCTGTTATCATCCACTCTATAAAGTAATCTAAAAGCCCTACAGTGAAACAAGATATTGATTAGAGGTCAGACTAATCTCCTATAGTTAGTTAAAACACAAGCTTTTGTGTCATATTAAAACCCTACGCTACTTAAATTTTAATCTGTTTTTCAGTTTTCCTTTACTAAATGAGGACAATGCCAAATTATCACTTCCAAAATATAGACAAACATTCATTGTTTTCTGATTTATGTTACTGCTGTATGTTAACTCTCCTTCCTTTGGCATAAGCATCTCAATCTCCATCAACTGGGACTGTACAGCCCAGTTACCTGAGGTTTTAACAGACATCTTCAACATTTCTCTGAAGCAATCAACTGTTCCCTCAGGCTTCAAGGTGGCCACCATCATTTTGGTGCCCAAGAGGGTGACAGTAACCTGCTTCAATGACTGCCATCTAGTGGCACTGACGTCAACAGTAACTAAGTGCTTTGATCTGCTGGACATGGATCACATTAGTTCCCATTTTTCTGCTACATTGGACCCTTTCCAGTTTGCTTATCACTCAGATCTGTTCATTTATGATGCCAAAGCCTCTCCACTTACTCTGCCCTGTCCCACCTGGAAAATGGTGCCTCATATGCCAGGATGCTGTTACTGACTTCAGCTCCACATTCAATACAATCACCCCTCAGAAGCTAGTGAGTAAACTGTCCTTCCTCATTGGGTCTCAACACCTCTCTCTGTAACTGGATCCTGACGCATGACTGCATTGCTAGATCCTGTTCAAGTTGAATCATCAATAGTGGTTGGCCTCATCAACAACGATGATGAGATGGTGCACAGCAAGGTGATACAGCAGCTGGTAGAATGATCGCAATAACTTGAGTCTCAATATGGACAAGACCAAAGAGATGATTGTGGACTTTAGGAAGGTGCAGGATGATCACTGTTCACTGCATGAACACAACTCCTCCATGGAGAGAGTTAGGACATCAAGCTTCTGGGTGTGCACATAATGGACGATTTCATCTGGTCCCTCAACACCACCTCTTTGATCAAAAAAACAAAGGAGCGTTTCCACTTCCGGAGGAGATTAAGGCAAGTAAGGAACACCCACCGCCCTCCCCCCTTAACCAACAAGGGCATCATCAAGAGTATCCTGACCAGCTGTATCATCATCTGGTATGGCACTTGAAAGGCATCTGACGGATTGAGAGGACTGCTGAGAGGAACATCAGGGTCTCTCTTTCACCCATTAGAGATATTTTTCAAGAGCGCTGTGCACGCAAGGCCCTCAGCATTGTCAGTGATCTCTCCCAACTGTCCAACAATCTCTTTGAACCCCCTCCCATCAGGCAGGAAGTACCATAGCATTAGGACAAGAACTGTTAGGATGGGAAACAGGCTGTAAGACTACTGAATTCCCTGCCACCACACAGGTCTCAATACATATGACACGCCAGTACTGTTATTCTGTTTACTTTTTAACTTGTATCATATATGCACCTTATTATTTGTTAATTTATTTGTGGTAGCATTACTCTATGTGTTATGTGTGTGAGTTATATGCACCGTGTTGTGCAACTTGGTCCACAGGAACATTGTCCTGTTTGGTGGTATACATGTGTATGGTTGAATGACAATAAACTTGAACTTGAACTTGAACTTACCAACCTTAGTCACACCATTGAAATGAAAAACAAAAGCTACCCTACACAATATGTTTTACTAAATGGACATTCTCTGCCTTTATCATAAAGTTTAAAATCAGAATCAGGATCAGGTTTAATATCACTGGCATGTCGTGAAGTATATTGTTTGCAGCAGGAATACATTGCAATACACAATAAAAAACTATAAATTACCATAAGATATATATATATAAAATTAAATTTGACTTTAAAGCTTAGCATGTTAAGCTTAACAAATCTATCCAACAGTTCCCCACCACCACAGCCAGTGCTCCCCAGTCTCCAGCCCTTAGTCCAGCAAAAACATTGTTGCTGGAGTTTCAATTTGTATTGTGGTGACAAACAGAATACTATGTGCCACATTACCATTCAGCTTCAACAGTTCCCCTGAGAATTAAAAATAATTCTGAACTCTTTGCATGGCAGCAAAAACAAAAACAGAAAAAGAAAGTAATTGGGGAGAAAAGGGAATAGATCAAACAGAACAAAACCAGAAGACCTCCAGGGCAAAAAGTATTTACATTGGAAGTTAGCACTGAAGGGCTCAGTCCATGTTCACAAATAGGCGTTTTTATACTTGAGGATATCAAATGTTACAGGAATTTTCCTTTTAAACTTCACATGAACTTTCATGAACTCTTTTTACTAATTTTTTACAGGCATTAGAAATACACAAGTTTCTTTGGATTTTGTATTGGGGCACTCAAAAATGTCACTATTACTGAACATACGTTACAACATCATATTTTTGTACCCCATTTCTTTTAATTAATTGGTCCGATTTCTTTCTCAGCCAATTACTTAATTATCAATTCTATAAAGCAAACAGCACTTTACTTAAGGTAAAACCCAAAATAAAGATATCTGAGTTCTGCAGCATTTTAAAAGTCTGAGCCATTATGGGAAGAAAGTAAACATTATACTAAACTTCAAAAATAAACAGCTTGTCAATACCATTTATTTACATGTTATCAAGTTTACTTAATTGTTATAAGACGTAACTGTAATGTATAGTTACAAAAGTTTAACTATACTGGATCTTGCTTATTGGTTAAAATTACTCTCTGTGGATATTCACAGAGAAAAGTAAACAAGCATAATAGAAAACTGTCAGCTCAAACTGTGGGGACTTAAAACAAAGAACATGCTGAGGAGAGATTTCATGTTCCAAAGAAACTAAAACTTCTTTAAACCTATGATCTACAATGATATAAAAAACAGATTTCTATTAAAAACACAATTTTTGAATAGTCCCAAAGATAAATACATGAATCATTAGATTACTGATCTAGTAAAAATGGCATCTTGTTTCAGATCAAAGCTGTTAACAACAGAACAAATTTTCCAAATTGTTCCAACTGTATATTCCTAATTATTATACCATTACTAAGAAGTTGTGCAATTCATTTTAATATGGTTTTATTGGCACTGCCTGATCAAAGCATATGTTTTGATGAGATTAATTTTCAGGGGGTAAAACAATTTCTGAAAATATCTATCTTTATATTGGCCACTATTTTACACACAAAGCAAGAGTATTATGACAAACAGGAGGTACTTACACTAAGTTTCACTGTTACATCCAGTTGTGAAATTCAGACTCTGAATTTATTTAGTAAAACCAGCTACACATGCAGAAATTCGAATCTAGAAATTGTTTAAATGAACTTTCAACCATCACAAAACATTGATTATTTTCTACAACATGAGCTAAATGCTGGAAATAGGTTTACAGTATTGGGTTATTGCTGCTTTCCCTTTAAGAATAAGGCTGAATAATTTTTGGATTAAACATATGCCTACCAAAATTCTACAAAACTTGAAGGGTTTTCTTCCGTATTCTGAATTAAACAGGTTTTAATTCATGATACATTAATATAACAATATTTTAAAAAGGCTATGTAAATAATATCAATTATTTGAACAAATTACAAGTTGCTAGTATTTTCAAAGCAAAGAAAGAACATACACAATTGTGAACTTAAAAGCTCCGTAACATCAAAGAATCTTGAATTCACTAGTAAGATTTAAATAAGCATCAGTGTTTTCATTACTTCAGTCTTTCTTCACCATATCATGAAAGATTACATTGAGGAATTTATGCTGATTATGAACAACCGATGTATTAAGTCAACATAGGTAACTACATCCCATTGTGTTGACCACTGAACAAAGATACTGCCCTAATTACACACTACGTTTCACCTTTATTGCCCAGTATCTGTACAGCGTATGAAACAAGAAGTTCTACTTGTTATCTGAACTAACACTATGTCATTGCCAATGCACGGATTTCTACAATCTCAATGCAAGGGCATGAAGTGCGGAAGTTGAAAAATTTTGTTGTAGCTTTACAAGATTATATTGACCCCAAACCTAGTGTACTGGGTGCAGTTTAGAATCAAAATCAGGTTGATTAGTACTGATATACGTTATGAAATTTCTTATTGTAAGACTGTAGTGCAGTGAAAGATACAAAAATTATTATAAGTAACAAAAACAAACAAACAGTGTATAATAGGAATAATAAGGTAGTATTCATAGGTCGAAGGCCTTTCAGAAAACAGATGGCATAGGGAAAGAAGCTGTTCTGAAAATGTGGATGTTATGTATTTAATATATTGGTAATATTTGAGTAATATTGTAAGTAAATTATTGATTAAGCATTCGTTATTTGTTTACATAATTCATTGTGAGTTATAAGTAAAATATGTAAATTGCATACATCATTACATCACCACATGATAAGTGTGTGTGCGTGCCTCGCTTAGAGCAAAACCTGATGCAAGACACTCATTTTGGACTTCCATGTCTTCAGTTTAATTAGCTTAATGTTTTGGAGTTACAAACTATAACAGTGGTGATGAGGTATTTTTAAAGTGAACTCGAGACAACTATTTACTTGTGGAAGCATAGCAAGATGTTTGAGTTTTTAAAAAAAGCAGTGCAGCATGGAGGGAAGACATGATCAAGTTTTAAAAAAGGCAGGAAACAGAAGAATTCACAGGTTCATAAACAGTGAGTACCAGTTGATAATAATCATAAAGAAAGAGCAGAAATGCCTGGCTACAAAGATTGACATATTTGACTAAACAACAGATAACTGGATCTTATATATTGAATGGATTGAGCAAAATTTTAAAGCAAATGGGATAGCCAATGAGAAGCGAGTGCCAATTTTGGGTTTAGAGGCATACAGCTTGCTTATAATTTTGACTGCTCAACCAAACCAGCGGAAATGAACTTTGCTGATATTGTCAAAGTAATGCAAGAACATTTAGGACCAAAACTATTTCAGAACACTTTAGGTTTCATAAGTGGAATCAAAAGGAAGGAAAGTTTCTTTTCAGCTTATGTGGCTGAATTGAAGAGATTGGCTGATCATTGTCAGTTCAGTAATGGGCTTAATAATGCACTGAGAGATCATTTAGAAAGCATTCAAAAACAACTCCTAATTGAAGAACTACTTACATTTACAAGAGTAATTGAAATTACTGTATCTACGGAAACAGCAGACAGAGGTGCAATTGAGTTACAGTCAGGAATGAAAGTGGGCATGAACAAAATTGCAATGTTTGAATAGAAGCTGTCCCGGCCAACCAAATTCTGTTACTATTGTGGCAGGGGCTCACATACACCAGACCAGTAACAGTTTAAATGTGAAACTTGCAGAACATACCACAAATAAAAGGACACATACAAAGTCACATACAAAGAGCATGTTGGGCAGATAAAAATAAATAGACTGCACTGGGAAGAGAAAAAGCTAAAAGCCAAGTTACAGTTTCAATAAAAGCATAATCTGCATGCTGTTGATGAAAAATCTGATAATGGTGAAAGTGGTACAGGACTGAGTAGCCTTGAGATTTACGTTGTGAAAACTAACAAGAGACAAACAACATGGCTTACACCAGAAGTGAATGTCAAGTTAATTAAAATGGAATTGGACACCAACTCAGCTGTTGCAGTCGTTCCACAAATAGAGTTTGAATGGCCTTTAAATGATACTGAACTGAAGTCTGCAGATATCCAACTTATACTGGAGAAAAGATAACTCCTGTGGCATGACATCCATAACAGTGAAATACAATAACCATCAAGCCACATTAGGCTTGCATGTTGTAAAAACAGGAGGGTTAGCATTGTGGGGATGGGATTAGTTGAGACAACTGCAACTTGATTGGAGATCCATCTACAAGTTGCGTGGCACATCCCCTGTAAGAAAGTCAACTCAAAATGAATTAAGAAAGGTTCTGGAAGATGCCACAACTGTCTCCATGCTGTACACCATGAATTGGTACCTAATAGAGGGCAAGCAGGTGTTGGTGCCAACCTTTCTGTCTCTGGTTGGAAAGTGCATTAGACCAAGGAAGGACATACTACTCAAAGGAATTGTGAAAGTGATGAAAACAGTGGTCTGACTACAATAGTTTTTGAAGACAACATATCTGAGAAAGCTTCTAATATGTTAATCAGGCAGTTAATTGCGAAATGTGGCTTGATTTTAAGCTGGAAGGGAGTTCATGGAACTTCAGGATAGTTGCAAGCATTCGATTTCTGAGAGTATAAAGACCCAGAATCTACTCTGTGTGCATTCAGGTTATTGCATGATCTTCAAGTGGAAGACATTAATCTGCTTGTAAAAGTAGATGCAAAGACTAAAGCCCGACAGGATGAATGGAAGGCCAAGACAGAGGATTCATCTAATGATGTTGTGAATGAGGAAAACAATAGGAGACATCAGATCATAAGGTGAGCAAATATAAGGATTAATAACAGAATACTCTAGTGAACTAAATACACTTTCCCAAGATCAAGATGCACAAACTAGAAAGAAGAAAAAGGGAAAAGAAGAGGATGATGACATAAGTGCTATGGAAATGAAAGAGGATAAACAAGATCAAATTTCTCAAGAAATTAGCAAATTCAGAGATACTCACAAGAAACGAAAAGAAAAAGGAAGACAAGGAAAGAAAGACGAGAAGTAGAAAAGAAGAAAGATGTCCAGAGCCTGCAGTCTCAGGTTCTTTCACAGTCTCAGCTGACAAGCAGAGTGAATCTCCCCTTTGTCAGGAAAGACGTTATTTAACAAGAGTCAGAATGCCTCCACAGTGATTAAATCTTTAGTCCTGAATGGGACAATTTAAAGTTTACTATGCTGTGGATGTCTGTATACAGTAGTTGTATTTTATAATAGTATGTGTATATTGTTGATATACATTCTATATTGAGTTGGAGTTTATAACGAAGCATGGCGGAGTATTATGTATTTAATATTTCAGTAATATTGTAAATACGTTGTTGATTAAGCATTCTTTATTGGTTTAAGTACAGGTTATATGTAAAAATACGTGAATTGCTTACATCATCCTGCCACCACATGATATGTGTGTGCCTTGCTTGAAGTAAAACACTAAGTTAGACTCTCATTTTGGACTCCCTTGTCTTCCTTTTAATTAGTTTAATGTTTTGGATTTACAAAACATAAGAATGGAGCTTGTGTCTTCAGGTTTCTGTATCTCCTCCCCAGTGGTAGTATTCAGAAGAGACCATATTCCCAATAGTGAGAGACTGAGTCGGAATTGGAACTCAACATGAAAACCGCAAGATCCTGGCCGTTGCAGCAGATGGAGCAAAGGTTGTTCACTAAAGCAGTTCCCCAACCTGCGTTGGGTCTCACCAAAGTAGAGGGGACAACACTAGGAACATCAGATACAATAAATGACCCTGCCAGACTTGCGGTGAAGGGCCGGCTCACCTGGAAGAGATGTACTGCTTGTGCGACCGCTTTGTCGAGAACCTTCACTGCCCCCTGCAGCAGCCAGGATCTTCCGGTGGCCACCCATACCAATTCATTTTTCCATTGCAACACCGAAATGTCTGTCCATGTCCTTCTCTGCTGCCACAGTGAAGCTAATGTTTGGAGGAGTAACACCTCATATCCTGTCTGGGTAACATCCAACCTTGTGCCAGATTGCATCAGTCTCTGCCATTCCTTTGGATTCATCAACTGTATGGAGGGGGGATGTCTGCTGCATGGGAACAGCATGCTCTTCATTTCATACTGCCCTAGATTGTGTATTGGCTTTCATATTGATTGAATACAGGCAGCAAGTACGCAATATTGATTGTCAACCCCGATCAATGGAAGACCTCAATTTACAGCCTGATGGCATGAAAATCAATTCCTCTCACCTCCAATAGCCATTCCTCACTGTTTCTCTGATCTCTTTTAGTTTTCCCCAATTCTGGGGGCCTCTCAGCCCTTCTCTTCTCCTTCCCCCCTCCTCATCCTGCCCATCATCTCCCTCTGGTTCCCTACCTCCATTCCTTTAATCCATGTTCCACTGTTCTCTCCCATCAGATTCCTTCTTTTTCACCTTACACCTATAATCACACTTCATCACCCTCCCCCACCACCCTCCTTCCTCCTCAGCTGGCCTCACCTATCACCTGCAAGCTTATACTCCTCCTCCTCCCCCTCACCTCCTTATTCTGGCTTCTGCCCTTTACTTTTCCAAACCTGATGGAGAGCCTCAGCCTGAAACATCTACTCTTTATTTCCCTCCATAGATGCTGCCTGGCCTGCTAAATTCCTCCAGCATATTAGGTGTATTCCTCAATGTTTCCAGCATCTGCAGAACCTCTTGTTACCCATTTGGGATGGGGGAGGTTAGTGCTGGGTTGGGAGGAGAACAATCAGCAGATGGGACACACGAGGCTGATTGGGACAGCTGCCAAATTAACGAGCCACAATCCTCCCACAAAGTGAATTCTGACCAGTTCAATGTAATGAACACAACAATAACACCATGTCCCCAGTGAATGGTCAATGGGAAGACTGAAGCAAGATAAGAAATTTCACATTGTCTCAGGTTGTTATGTAGATTACTTTCAATGGATATTCCATTAACATTCCAAGATATCCTTTGTCTCAGCAAATCCAGCATTGCTCTTTGTTAAAAACAACAAAGAGGTGGCTGTATTCTAAACTCCAGAACATGATTTCATTTCATAACCATCTTACAGCTTTAAACAAAAATCCCCTCTAAATGAAATAGTTTATGATGCCTTAGTCAGATAGGGCTATTTAGAATTTTTTTGTTTTAATTTTCAAGAAAGGATAATCTATTTATTAATTAGGAAATAATTTAACAATTGTGAAACAAGAAAAATAACAAATAAAAATCAATGGTAGGTTTCTAATGTTCTGGTGAAACCAAAACAAAGTACTATATTTTGAACATTGCTATTCAAAGTACTCAAACTCTGCTGCCAAGTCATATTGTGCCTTTAAAGTAATTTACAGTTTGGTGCATGTGAAGGCAAGCCCATCACATTCACTTTCTAAGCACAAGGCATTGTTGGGCTGTCCACACAGCAACAATAAGTAACAGACTCAGCAAAGAGGAACAAAATGACTTGTGGTCAAGAGAATTAATGTTAGGGCAGCAGGTCAAATGAAAAAGGTACAAGTCTATGTCACTAGCAAAACGTTATAAAGTTCAGTCTTATTTTCCCATTGAAAAGGTGTAAATAAATCATATATTGCATAAATGGTCTTCCATCAGAATATGCAGTACAGGTATATGCTTCACTACACACCTCTATGCTATAATTCTTGGCAACAGCAGCTGAATGTTTTATGTTTTGCCCTTATCCTAATCAATATCTGTAAATACTCCAGCTTTATTTTCACATAGAACATTGGGAGAAACTATTTAAAGACTCTTACAATCTAAAACATCTTTATCATTTAACTTCAAACAGCCACAGTGACGTGGAAAGCTATCAATATTTATGCTGTGATGTATTAATAACTATTAAATTTTCAGATAATAGTGATCTGTTCTCAACTGACTACATTTTTATTAAGTATGCTCAAGGCTTTGTCTTACATTTCAACAGGGTGTACAGCAATATTTTCAACAATTTATTATGATAAAAATGCATAAGTACATTTCTCTATTCCGGTCTTAAAGCTTGGATAAAAACATGGCATTTATTATTCTTTTCATCTGTCCAGTTTATTTGCAAAACTATCTTTCTATTGATAGAAAGATAGATAGATATCTCATGGTCCTGGTGTGGATGCTGTGTAGCCTCTTCCCTGATGCGAGTGAGACAAACAGACCCTGCCCATAGACAGTTTGTCGCATTCCCATCAGGGAGGAGGCTGTGTAGCATACATGCCAGGACCACCAGACGGAGAACAGCCACTTTCCCGCCAAGCCATCAGGCTGATCAACACCTGCACCTATTAACCCACCCCACTGCACTCCCCACCACCACTACTTTATTATTTCCTGTCAGTTACCTTATGTACAAATAGTCCTGCACCTAGCATCACTTTATGTATACACAATCAGTTTCTGTATTTAAGTGAATCTTATGTATTTATATTTATTGTGTTTTCATTGCGTTCTTTACGCTTATGATTTCATGCTGCATCAGATTTGGAG
The DNA here is from genome assembly GCF_963921235.1 of Mobula hypostoma. Lineage (NCBI taxonomy): Eukaryota > Metazoa > Chordata > Chondrichthyes > Myliobatiformes > Myliobatidae > Mobula > Mobula hypostoma. Next base: position 60,694,589 of record NC_086103.1, on the reverse strand, counting down.
TAACAATCACTTAGTTCTCTTTTACACTTGTGTATTAATGAATGACAATAATCAATCTTGAATTGAGAATATTGAAGAAAAATGTCTGCCTATTTGGTTAGGAGTTGAAACATTATGATGCACAAGTTTCAAAGTTCAAAGTAGCAGTAGCATAATATAGCAGTTAGCACAATGCTATTCCAGCTCAGGGCATTATAGTTTGGAATTCAGTTCGATGCCATCTGTAAGTAGTTTGTACATTCCTTCCTGTGAACACGTATGTTTCCTCCAGGTGCTCCAATTTCCTCCCAAATTCCAAAGAGGTACTGGTTAGTGGGATAGTTGGCCATTGTAAGTTTGTCCTTTGATTAGGCAAGGATTATATAGTTGGGTTGTTGGGCGTTGCAGCTCATTGAGTCAGAAGGGCCTGTTCCATGCTGTATCTTGAAAATAAATGAAAACAAACTAGCTGAATGTTTATTTTGTGGTGCGTATAAGAGAGAGCTTCATATCCTCTCAATACTTTGTTGCCACTTCGATCAAGAGATTAGCTACAAACTATGCATTCATATGCCTATTTTAAGTGTCTGCTGTCAGCCACTTGGTAGATTTCTAGCCTCTTCAGTCAGAAGGCTATGATATAATCCCACTCCAGAGTCCAGAGCACAAAAATCTAAAATGATGTTCCAGTGCAATACTGAGGGCAAGCGAAGTGTGATTGTTTTGAACAAGATATTCACCTCCCCCCAGGTGATACAAAAGACAGCTATTTTGAAGGTGAGGTGTGAAATTATCCCCAGTGTTGATCCAATAAATGTCAATGACTATCATTACAAAAACAAATGATCATACTTCTGTGAGCTTGCTATCTGGCATTGTGTGCTGCATTTCCTACAGAACAAAATGTCAACAGTTCAGAAGACAGTTAATTGGCTTTGAAGCATTTTTGAACAACTTGAGGCGACGAAAAGTGCTACACTGATCACATACTACTTTTTATATAACATTATAATGCACAACACCATATACCTTAGTCCACTTGATGCCTAAACCAATACCCAAGCCATTGTTACCTCTAGATTTGCCTATCCCAATAATCAGAATCAGGTTTTTTTATCACTGTCTTATAAGATGTGACACTTGTTTGCAGCAGTGGTATAGTACAAAGACAAAAAAATACTGTAAATTACAAAATAACAGTACAATAAAAGGAATAATGAGGTAGTGTTCACGAGTTCATGGACCATTCAGGAATCTGATGTTGGAGGGGAAGAAGCTGTTTCTGAATCATTGAGTGTGGGTCTTCAGGCTTCCGTATCTCCTGCCTGACAGTAGTAACTAGAAGAGGGTATGTCCCAAATGGTGAGGGTCCTTAAGGATTGATGCCTCCTTCTTAAAACATCCTCAATAGTGGGGAGGGCTGTGCCCATGATGGAGGTGGCTGAGTCTACAACCCTCTGCACTGCCTGCGATCATGTGCATTGGAGCCTCCATATTAGGCCGTGATGCAACCAGTCAGAAAGCTCTCCACGTACATATGTCGAAGTTTGCAAGAGTCTTTGGTGACGTACCAATTCTCCTCAGATTGCTAATGAAGTAGAGCCACTGGTGTGCCTTTTATGGGACTGCATCAATGTGATGGACACAAGACAGACTCTCGGAGATGCTGACACCAAGGAGCTTGAAGCTTCTCACCCTTACCACCACCAGCCCCTCAATGTGGATTGGTGTGTGCTCTCCTGACTTCCCCTTCCGGAAGTCCACAATCAATTCCTTGGTCTTGTGTTGTTGTTGTCATTGTTGCAACACTACTCAACCAGCTGATCTATCTCACTCCTGCAGTAAACATCTCCTTGTCATTATCTGAGATTTTACCAACAACAGTAGTGGCATTTGCATATTTATACATGGGGTTTGAACTGTGCTTACCCACACAGCCATGAGCATAAAGAGAGTAGAGCAGTGGGCTAGGTACTCATCCCTGAGGTCCATCTGTATCAATCGTTAGTGAAGAGAAGATGTTATCACACATCCGTACTGACTGTGGGCTCCTAATGAGGAAGTTGAGGATCCAACTGCAGAAGGAGACACCAGGGTCCTGGTTTAGTAGCTTGGTAATTGATACTCAGGGGATGATGGTTTGAAATGCTGAGCTGTAATTGATAAACAGAAGCCTGGCATATATTTTGCTGTTGTCTAGGTGCTCCAAATTAGAGTGGAGAGCCAGTGAGATTGTGTCTATTGTAGAGCTGTTGTGGCAATAGGTGAAGTGCAATGGGTCCAAGCACTCCTTAGACAGGAGTAAATTCTAGCCTGGCCACAGCTAACCTCTCGAAGCACTTCATTATTGTAGATGTGAGTTGTATTGGGATATAGTTATTGAAGCGGCTCACCTTGCACATTTGGTCACCAGTATGATTCCTACCATTCAGATTGAAAGATTTCTGGATCAAGGATTATGGTAGACAGTGCCGAATTCTGAAGTCAATGATTAGTCATGAACTTGATGAATGGCAGAGAATAAGGAAAGAGCATTTAGGTCTACTCTTGCTCATATTTCTTACTTGTTAGTCCTCCAATGACATAGCAGAATAACAAGTCATTCACCCCAACTGATCTAAACAGTGAACACATTGCTTTTAGCCAAATTACATTCAACTTTATCTAACCAAAACAATATCATCAATTTTTCCTTTCTCCCTTATAAACTCACCTTGACAAATCTTAATTTCCTTTAAAAATAACTATATACATTATTCTCCTAAGGCACTTCAATGAAGCCTAATTTCTCCTGATTTTTTTTTTACTAAACTGTATTGTGGCTTTCATGAAATTATAAACTTTAACTTGAGACTTCCTCATAAGTGGAAACCTCAGGAGGATATGTAGCTTCTTTGCCAAGCACAAAGAAACTAATGGTATCTTATATCAGAGATGGCTGGGGTGGTGGTGAAGGATGTAAGGGCAGCTGATATTCCAGTATTAGGAAAATTTCTATGCCATCTTCTCATTACCTATCTTAGTAAAGAGCTTCATAATTTTACAGATACCATTAAACAACCCTCATAGAACAGTAATTCAAATGGAATAATTCTCTCTACTCAAATTCATTGACTACAAGAAAGCCTCTGATAGCTTAGAGAGAAACACCCTATGGAAACTTATGAAACACTATGGAATACCAATGTCATCAGGAATTCCTACACAACTTGTCATGCAAAGTCATACATGTGGGAAAACTGTCAAAAAGTGAGAGGAGAGAGAGCAGTGCACTGCAGCTGTGCAGCCTGTGGTGAAAATGATATTGTATCTGTTAAATAGGGGCCGTGGACAATTCTGATTTGATGGAGACAGACATGAAAGCACAGAGGAACATCTGGAGAAATTTCTGAAACGCCAGTTCGCTGCTGTTGTTACTGCGCGGTTGGGAATCTTCCGGAGGAAAGGCCTCAAAATCCCTGGCTTTGCCTGTTCTTGGTGACCAAGATTGAGGTCGAATGGTACAGACAGAGATAGCACTGAGAACTCGGTGTCGGAGAGCTGATCAGAGGCTCAAAGTTTTCAGATGACTCAAGAGTTGGACTATGGTCAGGCATGGCAGGGAGATTTTTCTTCCTTCTCCCGTCTGCATGAGATGTGGGACATTTGATAGACTTTGAACTTTTTATTGTGCTCATGGACTTCTTCATCAAGTTATGGTATTGTTGCACTGTTGTAACTATATATTATAATTATGTGGTTTTGTTAGTTTTTTCAGTCTTGGTCTGTCCTGTGTTTTGTGATATCACACCAGAGGAAACATTGTATCATTTCTTAATGCATGCATCACTAAATGACAATAAAAGAAGACTGCGTGTCTTCATAATCTAAAAAGCTTCAATGTCAACAATGGGGTGAAGCGGGGATGTTGGATGTCTCCTTTCCTGTTCCTGTTAGCAACAGACAGATTTATGAAGCATACAAGTGAAAAATGAAATGGAATCCAGTGGACTATGTAGCATCAACTCAATGCCCAGAGTTTGCAATGACATCATCCTCCTGAGTAGCTCTAACCAACAGATGCAAGAGAAATCAACACTCTTGACCACTAATTCCACGATGCTGGGTCTAAGACCAAATGTAGATAAGACAAAAGCGATGAGGATAAACTGCATCAGCAATAGACCCACAGAGACGAGAGATACAACCCTGGAAGAAGAGACTTGCATTGTGAATATATATGGTTGAACAGATGAGGATGTCAAAGCCAAGATCACAGTGCTTTTAAGCATTGTGAAGAAAGTCATAACAAGGAAAACCAAAATCAAAATCTTCATCAAAAATGTCAAAACAGTGCTGAAACCTGAAGAACAACAAAGACACTACAAAACCTGCAGGCTTTCATCAACCAGTGCCTGAGAAGGATCCTAAACATCAGATGGATTGACAACATAACCAACCAGACACTGTGGAAAACAGCAACCAGGAATCCAGAGATACAAATAAGCAAATGGAAATGCAGGTGGATTGGCCACACCTTGAAGAGGTCAACCAACAACATGACAAGGCCGACATTAAAATGGAATCCCCAAGGAAAGAGAAAAAGAAGATGCACAAAGAACACGTGGAGGAGAGAGGTCAAGGTCAAAATTAGACAATGGGGACACTCCTTGTCCACCCTCAAGAAACTGGCTCAGAACAGAGGAAGATGGAGATGGGAGGTCATCAATGGCCTATGGTCCACTGGGAGCTAAAGGCCCAACAAAAAGATTAAGCAACCCCGAAGATATATGTAAATTAAGTGTTAGTTCTTTTGATCTTCGAATTTTATTTGTGGCATTCTTGGCATTAGTGCTACTTTTTAAGATTTAGGCTTGTTCCTCTGTTGAGTTTTCATTGCTGGAATTAAATTTTTGCATAGAATTTTTAAGGCAGTGCATTTACTTTTATTCCCTTGAAACTAAATATATCTGAGGATATTATCTTATGATGGGTGGATGTGAATCTGTTGCCAGACATTACAAAATAAAAGATGAGTAAACATATAAAAACCCTTCAAAATATTTTTAATAACATTAAAAAAAATTAATATATATTTTGCTCATTTTATAAACTTCATGGTTATTTTCATCATTTTAAAAAGGATATTGAAGACATGGAAAGTATCTGGATAAGATTACAAATAAGAGTTAAGATGTCTTCGGTATGAGTGTCCAGAAAACTGGGGCACTTCCCATTAGTACAAAAACTTTGCCAGGGATTTATAGAATGGTCATAGCAATGAAAGTTCTAGTAAAGACAAACATCATCAAAATTTCCACAGGTCATTGGGTAGACAAGAGAAGGGCAGCAATCAACTACTGAAGAGAATATATACGGTACGTTAATTTGCTTTCTCCACCAGCCATCTTCAGATAGGGAATAAGGCATAGTAAGACTAAATTGTTAATAAAAATACTGTCTTTTTGTTCCAGGCGTTCCCTCCATTGCCATATTCTCATCCAGCATTCTAAATAAATAAATTCAGAGACCTCAATGTCAATTCATCATTCTAGCCCAGAGTTAAAAAGCCTTCCCTGATCATGACCCGAAATCAGCCATATAAATGTCCCCTAAAGTGAGCAGCTGAGGCCACAATTAAATCTTTAAAGTAATAGTTTGGATAAGATTTTTTGGCAAACTAAGCAGGGTTTGTCTGACTAGCCTGGCCTCCGATTTTGCCATTCAGTTCCACTCTGCAACAGACCATTGCATTATCCATTACTGTACACTCATCATTTCCATCCTGTTAAGGTCAACAGGTTCCAATTGTACTGAACTCCGCCCAGTACCTGTTCAGTGTTGTGCAGGTTGTGCCTACCATTCCCCTAATACCACCTCCAAGTAGGAGATACTTAAATTACTGATTGTAATAATGGATTGCTGATGATCTGAAACAGTGTTGGAGGCATGTCAAAATAATCCGTATTCTGCATCAAAATATTCAACTGAATGTTTGGACTACTGTATGTGGATTTTCACTTTCCAGCTAAAAAAAATGAAATGTAACTGACGCCTGGAAGGCTATAAAATACAGGCAGTCAGTTTCTTACAAGGGTTAAATTCAAAATTTATGCTGCCCTCACACACACTTGCGTTTGTGGTACGTTCAGTTAAACCGTTTGCTTTACGATTCAAAACATAATTAAAAGCACACACACACACACACACACACAACAATTTGGAACAATGCAACAGAACAACAGCGGTTCTAAAACCCCCTTCGCTAAGTGCGCCAGAAGCTCCCATGGAGCACATGTTGACTGTACCATCCCCTTAAATAGAAACAACGTTCGACATCCTTTAGAGCACGCCCTCGCCATATCACTCTCTGTCTAACGCCAATGAACAGCTTTAAAGAGAGCATACACAGGTATTCAATTTGATGTCTTTAGAGAGTGTAGTTCTTGAATTAAAAGACATGTCATGCTTTTTATTTCCAAACACTGCAAACGAATATTCTATGGAACGGCTAGCATACCATACCTCACACATTACTGCATTCAATATGAACGTGACAGCTTCTAATGCTATTGTTTCCTACATCTGTACATTAGAAGATGTAGGCAGTGGTCCCTGCGTTAATAATTAACGCTTAGACATTGACAAAGAAAAAGAAACCTCATTCCATTCTCGCACGGGGAGCACTGCGAATGGAAGTGTTGGTAACCAGGAGCAACTGTCACATTGTTCCTTCACCTGTTGGGAACTTTTAAAGCTCAATTCAATGAAACGCCCACTAACTGAAACATATACTCTCCTCCGACAGCTGAAGGGCGGAAACCCCCATGCAGGCAGTTGGTTGTAACTAAAGATAGTAGATCTTTAACGGTCACACGGAGCTTAGTCCGCAGGCAGCGCTAGATCTATTTTTTTTCGAAAGCATTTGACAGCTCTGGGAACTGGATTCTCGCATCCTATTTCTTCCGCCGGTCGCTGCTTTTAATACAAAAATCGCCCTAGTAAGACTACATATCTTTATATTTATAACTGAAGAGTCTTCTAGGTCAATTTATAATTGCTTACTGTGACATAGGACCGGATGCGACTATCCGAAAGAGATTTGAGTATCTAGTGTGCAGTCATTGATCTATTAAGGTCACTACCTTTATTAGAATCAGGACTTAAATCGCCGTCAGACCAGTAAGGGTACATTTGATAGCCCTAGGTTATTGTGCCTATAAATCACTATTTTGTTATAATCAACCGCTCGACCGAACGTGTGAATTTCCCACCTAACACCCAAAGGGCGCAACTGGTTCGCAGCTGAACTGCCCGTGGAGATTGCGATACGAACCAATGTTAACCGGCTCTGAAGCCCAAGGGGCGGCAGGAGTGGTGAGAACCCCGGCGGCGGAGCTTCCACCAAACACTGGGCTCGATCGCAGCCCACAAAACGCATCGAAATTAGGACTCGCTTTGGAAGACCATCTCCCCTACCCACCCACTCCAATCCTCGTCAAAGACAAAAAAAAACCTTATCCGCCAACCTCGGCACTGTAAACTGCGACTCGGAAATCCACACGTTTGGCGAAACCTGCACAACCCGCTGAAATAACAAGGCTGAACCGGCACCAAACACAAAAATCCAAAATGCACTTTATTGACAAGGGAAAACCCGATTTAGATCAGAAGCCATGTAGCCGTTCTCAGCTTGGTTTCGGGAGAAGCTGTAAAAATCCATAGTGCACAGAAGAGAGGGAGAGAAAGAGAATAAGGCGGCGGAGAGAGAGAGCGAGCGAGAGATTCCTACCTGCATGTGTTTTCTGCGCACTGTTACCCATCACTTCCTTTCATTTAAAGCAAGGCAGAGCGGAGGGCTTTCTGACTGAATGTAACTGGGCTTGTTATCTCTACCCTTGGCTTCAAAAGGTCCATCTACTCATGAAAGCGAGTTGACTGTGGCTTTAGAAGAACATAGAAGCAGGGAGGTTTGAGACTGAGAAGGGAATTTCCAAAGCACCGCCTGCCCTGCACACAAAGGAAATCTGGACAACTGGAGGCTGGTCGTGTGTGCTGCTGCTCGTCTGGCGGCTCCAACCCCGGCTGATCTCTGGAAGCGCGCACAGTGGAAATGGCCACGCTGAGACACACACAGGCGTCGCCTCGCCAACCCACCGCTCCCCGACTTATTAAAAGTCAACTACTTCCGATTGCAATCTATAATGATCCTGGCAACGGCGCTGCCCATCTCCCGTCATCGGTTCCCACCGCACTGAAACGATCAGACCCGTGCAGTCAGTTCCGCAATAACTCCCAATCCTACGAGCGCATCGCTTCCAGAGCCCAACCACTGTACAAGCCTGCTGTTCATCTATCTACAGCTGCAGAACCAACATCGCTGTTGCTTCTGTCAGAGGGAACTTCCCGCCTTACAAACACACATACATTTGCTCCGTAATCATAAAGCTGAATCTGTGGCCGGTTTAGTGTAAAGACTACATCATTCCCTCGGAAATGATTCATAAAACCGTTTCAATCGAGTGAGTCTCTGGGATACATTCGGCATAGGTTATAGAACATGCAACGAAAACACAAGACGGTGGAAAGGCTCAGCAGGTCAAGCAGCATCTGTGGAAAGAAACCAATGGCAACTTTTCAGGTCAGAGACCCTTCATCAAAACGGGGAGAATGAAGAAACAAGTTAGTTTTAAGGTGTGTTTGAGGGCTGGGGGGGGGAGTGAGGGGGTAACGGATAGGACAAGGAGAATATTTCTGATAGGGTAAGGCTAGGGGAAACCAAACTTACTCAACAATTTGTGGGAGACAAGACAGAAAACAGAACCTATTCAGGGTGAAGATAGCAAAAGTACAGGCGGATACCATGACAGAGTGAGGAGTAGAGCTTTCCCCCATATTTGGCAATCCAGTGACACTGAGTTCAGCAATATAGAACCCATGTTGTGTCACAGAATTGCAGATGAAACTTATTTGAAATTAATAAATAAAGTGAACTGAATTCCAACAGTTTTAATGAAATGTTAACATTGCGTCTCCACAGATACTGCCTGATTTGACACATATTTCCAGCACTTTGTGTTTGCAAAAGATCTATGTGCAGTAGTATGACTCAGGTTACTTGACGGTAAAGGAATTTTACATTCAGCCACATAAGAATATATATAGCATTTGACCAAAAACTTAGTCAAATGGTAGATTTTGGAGAGGGAAAATGAAGACAATTTTGAGAGTGGGAGAAATTCTGGAATTTAAAATCTTGGCAGCTAAGGCTCTGTTACTGAAGGTAATTCAAATCAGAAACAAGCTAAGGCCTAGAAAAAAGAGGATGGATGTTGATTGAAAGTCAATAATACTAAAATCAATAATTTAAAATACTGGTTTTGCATAAAGCACAATCATGCTATATATAAAGAAAATGAATTATATTATATCGGAATAAAGCAATCCTGAAGCACTGCAACCTGGTCAAGCAGTTAACAAATATTAGGGCATCAAGAAGTCACTGTAGCCTCACTGAAAGTGATGAATTAAATGTTGTACGTCGTAAAGTAGTTTATTGATATCTTGTAGTTGATCCCGAGGTGAGCATACAAATACTCTAATTAAGTAAAACAGACTTCCTTAATGTATTGTGTGGAAGCAGATTCTTTGAATACTTTTAAGGTAGAGTGAAATAGTCTTACTAAGCAAGTGGTGAAAGGAGTTGGGTTTATAATCAAAGTCAGGATTCTATTAATGGCAGGGCAGGTCTGAGAAGACAAGTGGCTTATTCCTGCTTAGATTCATTTGTAGAAAATGAACCTGTGTGTGGTGTAAAACCCCAGCAGTGACACTTCAGTTCGCCAGACAGTACCAAAATTGGAGAAAGGAAAAGAAAAATGGTTACTTGATCCAGCAAAATGTGGTATATGTTTTACCAGGATTATTTGTTACCATGAATTGATATTGGCTAAGAACAAAAATACAGATAATACAATTATTTAATTAAATTGAAAGAATACTTAAGACAAATTAGTTTGTACAGCTTTCTTTTTACTTTGGGCTCATTATGGTACCATGATTACTCTAAAGCTAGAAAGCAAGATTTTAAGGATCTGCTTTGGATTTTGAGTAATGGGCAATAGTGAAGATTTAGTGAATTGGCAACCAGAGCAATAATTGAATTAACTTCTTGGTCAGATATAAAGTGGGCAGACAATGCCCTCTTTCCTCTTTAACAACATAGCAAAATCAAGATCCTCCTTCAGTGCTTTAAAACTGAATCAAAACCAATGTCTTAATGTGTGCTTAAGGAATATTACCTTGTCAGAGGTTGTATTCAATGGATAATACTATTTGAGAAATAGGGCAGTGCTTGATGAATCAAAGTCATGGGAAACTAATCTCATTGGTTATTCACCCTTGGTTCTTTATGTGATTGGGTTGTCACCAAAATGACTGTCATGGAGTCACAGAATTGTATAGCACAGAAATAGGCCCTTTGGCCCATGCATCTATGCTGATCATCATGCCTATCTGCATTCACCTCAATTGCCTGCAGTAATTGAATTTCTGCTTATTTAAATACTTGCCCAGGTGCCTCATAGATGTTGTTACTACTCTTGCTTTCATCATCTCCTTTGGCAACTCATTCTAGATACCAAATACTCCATGTGTGAAAAATGTATCCCTCAGATCCCCTTTAACCCTGCTCCCTCTTCCTAAAACATTTGCCCTGTAGTTTTAAACACCTCTACCATGGGAAACAGACATGGGTTTTCCACTTTATCTATGCCTAATTTTGTATACCTCTGTAATATCACCCTTCAACCTTCACGTCCGGCTGCACTTGATGTCATGATAATGATATTTCTGTCAATGTCAGCAAATCAAAAGGGCCAATCATTGACTTCAGGAAGGAAGATGCTGCACAAGTTACTGTTTACTTCAACAGTGCTGATGTCAAGAGGGTTGAAAGCTTCATGCTCTGATGAGTGAATATCACCATGGTCAAGGAAGCTTACCTGCACCTCTACTTCCTTAGGAGGATAAAGAAATTTGGCATGATGATTTGGCCCTCACCAATTTTAATTTCTGCACCATTGAAAACATCCTATCCAGATGTATCTTGGCTTTATACGGCTACAGACCCCTGAAAGCATGTACCATCAGGCTCAAGAACAGCTTCGACTCCATTGTTATAAGAATATTGAATGGTTCCTATTCAGTATAGGATAACATGGATTCTTAATCCGTGGCTATACCTTATTAGGAGTTTGAAGAGATTTGGCATGTCAACAAACACACTGAAAAAAATTCTGTAATTATACTGTGGAGAGCATTCTGACAGGCTGCATCGCTGTCTGGCATGGAGGGGCTACTGCACAGGACTGAAAGAAGCTGCAGAAGGTTGTAAATCTAGTCGGCTCCATCTTGGGTACTACCCTACAAAGTACCCAGGACATCTTCAGGGAATGGTGTCTCAGAAAGGCAGCTTCCATTATTAAAGACCTCCAGCACCCAGGGCATGCTCTTTTCTCACTGTTACCATCATGCAGGAGATACAGAAGCCTGAAGGCACACACTCAGCGATTCAGGAACAGCTTCCTCCCCTCTGCCATCCGATTCCTAAATGGACGTCGAAGCTTTGGACACTACTTCATTATTTTTTATTATACAGTATTTCTGTTTTTGCATTTCTTTAAATCTATTCAATGTATATAATTGATTTACTTGTTTATTTATCATTATTATTATTTTTTTTCTCTCTGCTAGATTATTTATTGGATTGAACTGCTGCTGCTGAGTTAACAAATTTCATGTCACAGGCCGGTGATAATAAACCTGATACTTATCTCACAGTCTTCCTCGTTATGGCCTTAATGTTTACTTGCACTGCACTTTCTCTGTAAATGTAACACTTCATTCTGCATTTAGTTATTGTTTTCAATAGTGCAAACTCAATACACTGTTGTATTGAAATGACATGTATGGAGAGCACGCAAGCCAAGTTTTGGTATATGTGAAGATAATAAACCAATTTATCAAATTAACTGTAGTTACATGAAGCACTGTGAAATATAGAAAGGGCTATTTATTTGATGTTGTTTCCAAGTGAGTAGTAAAAATCAGACCTCCATATTTATTGAATTAATTTTCTTGATGTAACTGGGCCAGCTCATTTTGTATTCAGCTTCTGCAATGTGGCATGGAATATATAGTAATGGTACATTAAGAGAGTTAATTTCACTTAAGATATCATTTGACCAGTATTATATTAACTCATGAAGACTGATACAAGGTCTGAGAATTAATGGCATTTATAAACATCAGATCCACATTCTTCACTCTTTCTACTCCAGCACCATCTCTTTCTCGTTCTTAAGATATTTACTCCATTTTCATTTTTTTCTAACCTTTTTACCTTTGTGTTTTCATTTTAGTTACATTATATGTCATCTTCTAAAATTCTCTCAAAAAACATACTTGGACATGGAAGCAAAGTTCAAGAAAATACTTGGTATTCATATTCAGAAAGATAGTTTCACTGATCAATCACTGAGCAAATTTTAAAAAAATTGAAATAATTGCAGTTGGTCATTGTATCATGGAATAATGATGGGGAAATATGTAGGGGCTCTCTTCTAAGTGGAAATGTGGCATGCTGGGGAATTATTGTTCACCTCATTCCTTAATAACTGTTCATATGTACTTCAGGGCTCAGCTCTGAGTGGTGTTCAAGTAGAAGGGAGCCCAACAGCTCAAATTTTAACTTATTGCGAGGGCTCAGGAAGAGCGGGAGTTTTCCTCCCATCATTACAAAATGCTCTGTGGTAATTCCCCTGACAAGTTATCAGTAATAGATTTCTTCCCTTGATTTTCTAATGTATTTTGTTTACCATGAAATATCCAAAAACCATACTGAATGAAGTGAAATGTTTTGGTCAAGAGGATGTGAAGGAAAAATGTTGCTATTGTTCGATCAAACACCATCAGTTGAAAAACATTCCAATTAGTATTTCCCTCATATTACCGGGAGAGGGTCAGGAAGGCATATCTACTTATCCTTCCTAGTTCAAATGAGCCTGACCAAGGTTCCTTGAATGGTGTTCTTTATTTGGAGATGACACCTCTCCTGTGAGACTCTGCATTGAAAGCAAACTTGACATTTCCAAACATGACAATGAAAATGGGGCTAAAAGAGGACATTCACTGGAAACACAGAAGGGTGAATGCCCTGAAGATCAGCACATTGTTGACTCAATGGCTAAATATCAGTGGGGCTGGAAAGCCCTCTAAATTTAAAGGAGGATAAGGGAACTCCTGTCTGCTAGCTACAGATGCATCCTGAGATCATTAAGACCAATCTCTCCAATGCAAGAGGACAATGAATGACCACCAAGAAAGTCCAGATAGGAGCAAAGGTTCAATAACAGGCCAAACTTCCCGTAGTTTTCTCCCTTACTGTTACTTGTGCTGAAGTTTTCAAAGTGAGAACTTGGTGGCATGACTAACGGCAATGTTGTGAGTTTGTACTAACTGCAGAATGCATTGCAGCAACTCCCCAAAACTCTCACACAGCACCTTGCAGACCTATGTCCTCTTGAGCTAAAAGGACAGGGGTAGCAAAAGGATGGGAATACCACCAGCAGGAAGTTGCTGTCCAAGCTGCATATAATCTTGATTTGGAAATATATCACCATTCCCTCACCATCAATAATTCAAGGTCCTGGATCCCTCTCCCTTACAACTTTTTTGGTGAAGCCACACCTAAAAGACTGCAGACGTTCAAGAAGGACTTCTCAAGGGCAACCAGAGGTGAGCAATTAAATGCATTTGATGCACACAGCCCTGGACCGAATATAAAACAAAATCATTTCCCTGTTTGAAGTTTAAGTCGGAGTAAAATTTCTGTGATATTGCTAATTCAATAACTTTGCGAGCTCCTCAGTGCTGCACTGTCACAATTCCCCGAATACAATAAACTGCTCAGGTTTGAATCTTTGAAACTTTTATGAAAGCAACAAGACAAAGTTTGTGCAAACTGGACATGCTCTATGTTGCTATTCTGAGTTAAGGCATTTATGCTACTGAATGAACAATCAAATTACAAACCTGCTCAATTTCCTGTTTTTGTACTGAGAAGCTAAAAGTTACAAATAGTTAACACTTGGACTTGTCCCAACAAAACAAAGATGAGTTTCATACATAAAAAATACGTGAAATCTTTCTTAGTATTTATAATAAAGTTAACGGAACAAATAATCCTGTTAAAACATCTACGGTAATGTATAGCCTGAAGCTTTCATCAGCACATTCAGTCTGGTAATTAAAAATATTTTTGTGTGTGTTTTAATCTAAAGTTTTGCAGGAAATCAATTTGATGTTTTTACAGTGGAAAAATTGATGGAACACTTGATACAAGAGGCTGAATAATACACAATTTCTTATTTTACATTCAATCATCACAAGAAGTGAATTATTCGTGTTGGCAGGAGGAGATGTACAATTAACCATCTGTTGTGCATTACTTCAACCAGAAACAGGTGTGGTTTATAATGTATAATAGAATATGATAAAATAGAAAACAACCATTGAGGTAGTTATACTGCGATATAACTTCCAATACTAGTTTTTCAAATTACTGTAGATTATGCGGCATGGTATTAGGATAGCACTGTTCAGATTTTTAAAAGCTTATTTTTCCTAAAGGATCCATTAGATTTAATATGTTTCCGAAAACCATAAAATTTACATTCTTCAATTTATGTATTATGCATCTGAGTTTTACATGTTTCAAATGATATGCTTACTGTTGACTATTGCAATAACCATAGTTTAAAATCCTCACACAAAGGAAAATTCAGAGGCACAATTGCCTTTTAAAAGCAAAAATTATTTTGGTGTCATAACCAATGATGAAATCTGGACACACAACCTATTAAGTAAAGGCTCAGATTGTGTGACTGTGGTTGTTTATGCCATTTTATATTAAACAAGGGAGCTGACCTACATCTTCTTTACCGAACTGAATGTGATCTAGTGAGCAGGACAGTGACAGCTAATCTATTATCCGCTTTGCTACCTCCTCAAATGCATATCAAAGTTCCTTTTTTAAATCTGTGTTTCTTCATTGTGCACGCACCATTCTAAGTTACTTATTCTGGCAATAGTGTATGCAGCATAAAATCCTAACAATTTCATGTGCAATGACGTATGGTTAAAAGCAAACTGTTAGAATTATCAGAACTAATTAAGAAAGGTTTTAAAGAAAAAGCTAAGCAACTTTTAACTAAATCAGTGAATATAAATGAATTAAATCGCAGATGCTAGATAAGTGAAAACTAAAATAGAAAGTGCTGGAAACACTGAACAGGCCAGGCAGCATCAGTAAAAAGAAAAAAAAATCAAAGTTAATATTTCAGGCTGGATATCATTTTAGGAGAAGTGGGACAGTCCAGAAGGGTCTTTGAGATTAAATCCTAACTTTGTTCTTTTTCAAAAGATGTTGCCCGACAAGCTGCATATTTCCAGCATTTTCTGTCATTGTTATCTGTAAATATCGCTGTCAGCTTCATAAATATTGAACACTGATCTGAGGGACTGGTGAATTTAAAATCAGAAATTGTGGACTTAAATATTTAAAAATGGGCAACAATATCAACATAGTTACAATTCAAAATGAATGATAGGGAAGAAGGTGCGATGAGAATGCCAGTCCTATGTAGTATATTTCGATGTCTTCATAGCATATTTGCAACACGTTAGCAAACATGTTCAATTTCAATTATGTCGTCACTATATTAAATAAAGGTGCAGCTTTAAGTATTACAATGATATGAACGTATTATCAGAAATGGCAAAGGTTAATGGCAAATACATTTATTAAAAATGCTACATCTAGAACTATGATTGATTGTAATGAGAATATCAACATCAATGAGTCATGGATTTAAGTTTAATTACCATGTTTGTTTTATTAGTTTTTGCAAAAGATTGTTAGGAAAAATCTTGATAGTTTTTTATTAATTAGATTAAGCTAAATTTTTAAATTAATCATTTGTGAATTGGACATTTATTATTAGGAATTACTAATGAAAATGCCAGTACAATCAGCCATGAAGGGCAGTCAGTAATTAAAAGACTTATACCAAAATTTCGGTATAAATACTGATTAGCTATGTTTAAAATGAATCTAATATAAAAATCCAAATTATTTTTAATACTCATTTATGAATGCAAATAATAGACACCAAAATCTGAAAAGGCTTTATAATCCCTTAATGAATAAAGTGCATGAAGTGAAATGTATTACTAAAAGTATTTTCAATTGGTGACTTGATTCTACAACAGAAGCACACCTTACCTTTTGATTATTGAGTGTGCAATGCTAATGATGAAGCCATTCAGAAGATGAGACTTTTTTAGCTTGTAGTTCTGAGGTTTCACATGGAGGCTTCAAGTTCACTTGCCAGTATCAACTGGCATTCAGAACTTCCCACGTGCCAGTCTTAACAGTTCTTAAGTCAACCACAAGATGGGGTGCTTAGCAGAGTAGCTGATATCATTGGATCAACTGTGGAATCGCACCCATGGCCAATCATTCCTAAACCACTCCAGATATCAATACATCAGTAAAGAAAGACAAAGTGTATCACTGCACTAAGAAGAAATTTATATTATTTTCTCTCATTATCTATTAGAAACTAATTATACTCCTTCTCATCCCACTTCCAAGAAATGTAATCAATAACAATAGGCAAAACATCCAAGACAATGATAGAATGTTGGGGTGGGGGAGCTCATGATTACTCCCTTTGCCTAATTACTTCGAGACCAACCAACCATATCCATGGATTTCTTTCATTTACCCTCGTGTTTCAGCATGTAGTTCATAATTCAATAACATACATTAGCATTCCTTCACATCTTTTTCCCAGGGCTGAAATGGCTAGCATGAGAGGGCACAGTTTTAAGGTGCTTGGAAGTAAGTACTGAAGAGATGTCAGGGTAAGTTTTTTATGCAGATAGCGGTGAATGCGTGGAATCGGCTGCCGGTGATAGTGGTGGAAGAGAATATGATCTTTTAAGAGACTCCTGGATAGATACATGGAGCTTAGAAAAATAGAGGGCTCTGGGTAACCCGAGGTAATTTCTAAGGTAAGGACATGTTTGACACAGCTTTGTGGGCCGAAGGGCCTGTATTGTGTTGTAGGTTTTCTATGTTTCTAACTACCTTGATGTTCTTCATGTTGATTTAGTTATTACTCAAGTATAATCCTTTCGGCAGAACTCTGCCACTTGTTGAGGAGAACAGGAGCTACACCAAATAAGGGAAATATATCACACTTTCTAAGAGTACATGTGTCACTGATAGAAGCAACTTGTTTTTCACATGACTAAAGAAAATGTTTTCATGGTTTTATAGTTTTGTATTTCTTACTACACAGCAGCACTTTTAGCCTATTACTAGTCCTCAGGAAGTATATCTGGTTGTTTGGCAGAGTTTTCCTGTTTTTATATCAACTCTATTTTCAACAGGTTAAGGTTGCCTATAATTGCTTCATGGCTGAAATTTTCTTCCATCAGAAATATGCTGTCTTTTTCAGAGATAGCTGTCCTAAGTTACTGGTGACAGTTACACGATTTATAGCAATACAGGAAAATATTGAGTAAATTATTAAGCATAGAATAACTATCATTCACAAGAACCAAATATTAAATGTTGTGTTTCATCATTATCTAAATTTCCTTTCTTGTCTCTTTTCCAATAACATCCTGACTGATCTTCCAGTCAAATACTAAGAATGAAGTAGAGCTTGGTGATATCACAATGAATTTCACTTAATCCACAATCACTGGGTAAGAATCATTGAAAAGACTTTCTTCTTAATTGCACTTCACTGCAATTCCTTAACCTGTCAGGGTCCGGATTGGGGTCCCTTTAAATTTACCTTGTTTATGTTACGATCCGGACCATTGATTCCCTGTTTTTCCGTGTCCCTCGACTTTGGTGATTAGAGGCAATTAACGCTCAGCTGAACCGGTAGTTTATAGTCTCCGACATTCAGCCGTTCGGCGCGGGAGCGTCTGCAAAGTTACCAAAGGTACGGTATGCCAATGTCATCTGGCCAGAGCAAGCCTAGTCTCTGCCGAAGCGAGTGCTGGTAATTCACCTTTCCTCACCAGAGCAACCCTGTCCAGTTACCTTGCCAAAGCGAGCCTGCAAAGTTTCCTCACCATGGTGGGTCCATCAGTTAACCCGCCGGAGGGAATCAAGAACCGCTGTCTACTGTTCCTGGGCCGAGTGGAGAGCTCGCCACTACCCGGAGTACCAAGTCAAGTCCTGGCCCTGGTGGCATTCAAGCACCAAGTCAAGTCCTGGCCCTGGCGTTCTGTGATTCCTGCCCTACCCCCTTGTCTGAATCTCTCCTCTGCCCCTCTCGCCTCTAGCCCTCGTCTGCAGCCCCCGCCTGCACTTTGGTCTAGTTCCATCACCGGAGCTAGATAGGTACTGTCTGGTGTTCATTCGTGTTGGTTTGGTCTGGTCTGGTCTTGTCCTGTCCTTGCCTCCGTGGGGTAAGTCTGGCTGTCTTGCCGTTGCTCCGTGGGTGGTCATGTCTTGTCTGGCCGTCTTGCCATTGCTCCGCGGGGGTCATGCCTTGTCTTGTCTGGTCCCCGCCTCCGTGGGGTAAGTCTGGCCATCTTGCCGTTGCCCCGTGGAGAGTCGTGTCTTATCTCGTCTTGTCCTTGCCTCCGTGGGGTAAGTCTGGCCGTCTTGCTGTTGCCCCGCGGAGGGTCATGAGTCCCGGCCCTATGTTCTGTACCCAAGGAGGGGACCCGGCTCTCTGTTCTGTGTGCGAGTCCCATCCCTATGTCCTGTACCCAAGGAGGGGTCCCGACTCTGTGTTCTGTGTCTGTGTCTATGGTTCCATGTACCTGCTCTCCCGAGACCGAGGCTCTGTTTTCCATGTTCCTCCTCTCCCTAGCCCATGTCATGTCCATGCCTGGTTCTGGGGTCCGAGCCCGAGGCAAGACCCAGGAACTGGGTCCTTGCCCAGTGTCTGGCTCGGAGTCCATACCCTAGCCTCTTCATGTCTCCTCTAGTTCTGGAAGCCGATTCCGAGTCCAAGCCCAGACCTCTAGTCCCAGCCTAGTTGTAGTCCTCAGTCCTTGACCAGTTCGCTACTCCTGCTCCTGCCTGGCTCTCCTGGTATTGAACAATAAATTAAGTCTATGTAACCTCACAAGATGTGTCTTGCATTTGGGTCCACCCTTGCTCCCAATGCCCCTGCCATTGTGACATAACCCAAGAATTGGAAAAGGGTTAACTGCTCTTTGGTTTATCACAGTGAAAAACTTTGTTTTGCATGCCATTCATATATGTAATTTCAAAACGTCAGTACATTGAGGTATTACAAAGGGAAGAGCATTAATAAAATGCAGAATATAGTGCTACACTTAAAGTTACAGGAAAAGTACAGTGCAGGTAGAAAATAAAGAATTTGAGATCAAGAGTTTATCTTTATTGTACAAAAGATTCATTTAAGAGTCCTCTAATATCAGGATAGAAACTGTCTCTGAATCTAGTGGGGTGTGTTTTGAAGCTTTCGTATCTTATTCCGGATGGAAGAAGGTGAGAATAGAGAATGACTGATTATACTCAATGCTTTCCCAAGGCAGCAGGAAATGTAAATAGAGTCCATCGTCGGGAGACTAGCATGCACTGAGCTGTGTCCACAACTCTCTGAAATTTCTTGCTGTCTTGGGCAGTACAGTTGCCATATTAAGCTGTACCAAAGGTAGTGCCTAGGGTAGTAGCAAGTGATGAGAATACAGTTTCACTGGTTAAACTTAAGCTGGAAGCCTGTACTGTTAATATGGAGACAATGGTTCAAATCCTGTTGTGACAGATCAGTGATTTAATAGCAGTTAATTAAATAGTTTGTGGAATGTCTGAATTCCACCTACCAACATTTACCTTCCTTTTATCTTGGTAGTGATTGATTTATGAAAGTGATAGTGACCGAGTCACTAATTCAGTTTCCCTTCAATCCCATGCTGGGAGTGAAGTGAAGTGTACTCTTGATTCTGTGATAGCAGCTGACTTCTTCTTGCTGTGTCTTAGCCATTGCCAAGAACTTTTGATTCACATGGACTACAGAGCAATGTGAGGAATCTCTGAGTGAGCCCCTCAAGACAGAATGAGTTCATTGGCTTAGTAAAGAATGGGAGAATGACACTACAAGGCTTAGTTTATTAAATCATATGACTGAAAACCAAACAGTCAATGTCAATCATACCTTGAAAAATATAGGTTAAAAAAGAAATGAAACTACTGCCTTTCTGACATTCAAAACTAATCACTTTCAAGGCAAAGAGAGGATTACTTTCATGCTAGTTCTGAAATGGAGATTAAATTTCCCTTAATAAAAGCAATTGGTCTCCAAAGGACCTCAGTATATATCCAAATATATCTTTCCTCCATAGGGAAAAAGTAGGCAGGCAGAAATCAGATTTCAGCTCTAGTCCACTTAAAGCAGCATCACAGAGGAACAGTTTCCGACTTCTCAGATAGTTTCCACAAATTTCTGTCTGTTTCAATGGAGATATAATTATATGAGATGATTAAATATATCTACTGTGGTGATCCAATATTACAATGTCAGAAATATTGAATTGCATTTCAGGGGTTTCACATAACATGAGCATTAGCATTGAGCTGCATAGTTTATAAAGGAAGACTGGTGAAGAGAAGGTTGTGGAGGTTGCAGAGAAGAAGAGGACTGTCAGGGAAGGAGAGCACAGAAGCTTGCAGAGGGGCAGGGATTTAGGGATAGCATCAGGCGAGATGGCTGTGCAGAGATGGTTATGACACAGCCAGATCTTTGGACAGATGATGGAAATAAGGTTCCATATTTATTCAGTAGGAAGAGGTTAAAAATAAATTACCATTCTGATTACTAATCTGAGATACATAAAGTTAACAAGCCTGTGACACTGAATGAAATAATGGTAGGGTGGGTGTTAATCCATGCTCAGGCCTCTTCCTCCTAAATTCCAACTCATGCTTTAGTGACACCCAAACAGAGCTATAGCACACCAAAGTCTGCCTCACTGAGTTATTTGTTCATTTCTAAGATTAGTTGTGCAAGCAATCCTCTCAGATAATCCTGAGGTTATAGAAATGGATCCTTTGTCCATACTAATATTTTTTTGCCCATTTTCACTAATCCCATTTTCCCACATTATCTGTATCCTTCTATGCATTGCCTACTTAAATGCCTGTCTAAAGTCTATTAAATATAGTGATTGTCCTGACTCCACCACTTCCTTTTGCTGCACTTCCTGGATATCAGCCAATCTCTGTATTCTCTCCACATTCTCCTTCTTCTCACCTTAAGCCGATACCTTTTTGTTTTTGATGCACCTACCATGGGAAAAAAAGATTCTGAGCGTCTACCCTATCTCTTATAATTCATATGCCTTTATCAGATTACCCTCAGCCCCCTTCACTTCAGGGAACACAAACTCAGCCTATCCAATCTCTCCCCATAACTAAAATCCTCCAATCCTGGTGAAGCTCCTCTAAACTCCCCAGTTGAAACACATCCTTCCAATAGTATGCTGACCAGAACTGCATACAACTAGTATGATCCAATGAGTGTTTCTATAAAGATGCAATATATCACCTAATTTTTATTTTCTATGAAGGGAAACATACTATTTGTCTTCTTCACCACCCTTTCTATCTGTGCTTTCTTTCTATATGTTCTGGGAACTGTGGGCTTGAACCCCAATGTCCCACTGTTCATCAGCTTTCCTTAGGAAACCAACCATTTACTGTTTATGCTCAATCCCAATATGACGTTCCAAAATTCATCAGCTTGCACTTCCCAGGATTGAATTCTATTTGCCTATGGTCTGTCCAAATTTCCATCTTATCTATATTTGAAAGCATTAGAAAATCTTCCTTGCTATCCACAATGCTACCAACTTTGTGCCACTTGCAGATTCACTTATTATTCGGCCTACATACCTCCTTTTGGGATTTTAATTTGCATTTCCAAAAGAGTTACAGTAAATGGGAATTGTATATTTGACACATTCTACAATTGAATGATTCCTTTGTCCATCGTCCCTCCCAACTGATCTCCTTCCTAGCACTGATCCCAACAAGTGGGACAAGTTCTATACCAGTTCTACACTTCCTATCTCACCGCCAATCAGGCTCCCAAGCAGTCCTTTCAGATGCAGTGAGACTTCACTTGTGAGTCTGTTGGGGTCATCTAGTGTATCCCGTACTCCTGGTTGGGCCTCCTCCATATCGAGGAGATCCAATTGAGATCGGGGGGACCACTTTGTAAAGCACGTTTGCTCTGTTTGCCACATAAAGTTGAATTTCCCAGTGGCCATTCATATGGAGAAGATGGCGGCGCGACAGCAGCGTGCGTGGCCTCTCCGGTGATGAATATCTGTTATCTGTCAAGTAGGGGACCATGCACAATCCTGATTTGATGGAGACAGACATGAGTGCGTAGCGGAACATCTGGAAAACTTCTGAAATGACTGCTTTGCTACCTCTGCTGCTGTGTGGTAACCGGAACCTCTGGAGCTGTAGGCCTCGAAATCCTCGGCTTTGCATGTTTCAGCGGCCGGGGAGGTGACGAAGGCGCTCAGCAGAGGATGGCGGTCGGGAGGCTGTATCGGAGAGTCTGCTTGGAAGTTTGGAGTTTTCAGACGGATGGACTCAGGGTCAGCTGGGGTCGGCTGCTTCCAAGGTATCGGCAAATTTGACGGTGCCTGGAGTTTTATGGCAGGGAGTTTCTCCCTTTTGCCGCCTCAATCAGGGACTCGGGAGCCGATCGACTCGGGGACTTTGAGACTATTTTTTTTACTGTGCCTATGGACTGTTCTTCATCAAATTATAGTATTGCTTGCACTGCTGTAATTATATGTTATAATTATGTGGTTTTGTCAGTGTTAGTCTTTGGTCTGTCTTGTTTTCTGTGATATCACGCTGGAGAAACATTGTATGATTTCTTAATGCATGTATGCATTTCTAAATGACAATAAAAGAGGACTGAGTGTTTTCATAATCTAATTCTACTTCCCGTCCCATTCTGTAGTGTAAGTCCATGGCCTCTTCTACAGTCATGATGAGGCCACCCTCGAGTTGGAGGAGCAACACCTCATATTCCTTCTGTGTAGCCTTCAACTTGATAGTGTCTAACTTCCAGTGATTTCTAACCCCTCCCCTTTCCCTCTTCTTCCATTCCACATTCTGGCTCCCCTTTTACCGCTTCCAATCTCCTCACTAACCCATCGACTCTCTCTGGTGCCCCTCCTCCTTCCCTTTCCCTCATGGTCCATTCTTCTCTCCTATCAGATTCCTTCTTCTTTGGCCCTTTGCCTCTTCCACCTATCATCTTCCAGCTTCTCATTTCATTCCCCCACCCACCCACCCACTTCCCCCTCACCTGGATTCACCCACCACCTGTCAGCTTGTACACCTTCCTCCCTCCCTACCTTCTTATTTGCTTATTTCCACCTTTCTTTCCAGTCCCGATGAAGGGTCTTGACCCATAGAACCATAGAACCATAGAAACTACAGCACAGAAACAGGCCCTTTGGCCCTTCTTGGCTGTGCCGAACCATTATCTGCCTAGTCCCACTGACCTGCACACGGACCATATCCCTCCATACACCTCCCATCCATGTATCTGTCCAATTTATTCTTAAATGTTAAAAAAGAACCTGCATTTACCACCTCGTCTGGCAGCTCATTCCATACTCCCACCACTCTCTGTGTGAAGAAGCCCCCCCAATGTTCCCTTTAAACTTATCCCCCCTCACCCTTAACCCATGTCCTCTGGTTTTTTTCTCCCCTTGCCTCAGTGGAAAAAGCCTGCTTGCATTCACTCTATCTATACCCATCATAATTTTATATACCTCTATCAAATCTCCCTTCATTCTTCTACGCTCCAGGGAATAAAGTCCTAACCTATTCAACCTTTCTCTGTAACTGAGTTTCTCAAGTCCCGGCAACATCTTTGTAAACCTTCTCTGCACTCTTTCAACCTTATTTATATCCTTCCTGTAACTTGGTGACCAAAACTGAACACAATACTCCAGATTCGGCCTCACCAATGCCTTATACAACCTCATCATAACATTCCAACTCTTATACTCAATACACCCCACAGCATCCATCACCCCGACATCTCAGTATCCGCTTTCTCACCCCACATTACAAAAACTGCTCCCCCTCCCCCACTTCACTTCAACCCTCTTGTACCTGCACTCAGGGTCTGTGAGAGGGAGGTGAGTCAGCTGTTCCGGAGGGAGAAGACCAGGAAAGCGCCAGGCCCAGACAGCGTGTCGCCCTCCTGCCTGAAGACCTGCGCTGATCTGCTGGCCCCCATCTACACACGGATCTTCAATAGATCAATGGAGCTGTGTGAAGTCCCTCATTGCTTCAAGTGCTCCATTATCATTCCAGTCCCTAAGAAACCCACTATCAAGGGACTAAATGACTACAGGCCTGTTGCCTTGACATCTGTGGTCATGAAGTCCTCTGAGAGACTAGTGTTGGCTCACCTGAAGGACATCACCCCCTGCTGGACCCCCTGCAATTTGCTTATCGGGCAAATAGGTCAGTGGATGATGCAGTCAGCATGGGACTGCATTACATACTACAACACCTCGACAACCCAGGAAATTCTGCAAGGGTCCTGTTTGTTGACTTCAGCTCAGCGTTCAACACCATCGTCCCAGAAATCCTCCACTCCAAACTCACCCAGCTCACTATCTCCCCCGCCATCTGTCAGTGGATCACAAGCTTCCTGACTGACAGGGTGCAGCAAGAGAGGCTGGGGAGCATCATTTTAGCACCTGGACTATCAGTACTGGTGCCCCCCAGGGATGTGTGCTCTTCCCACTGCTCTTCTCCCTTTACACTAATGACTGCACCTCACAGGATCCATCTGTTAAACTCCTGTAGTTTGCAGACGACACAACTATCGTTGGCCTTATCCAAGACGGTGATGAGTCTGCATACAGACGGGTGGTGGAACGGCTGGCCCTCTGGTGTGGTCAGAACAATCTGGAACTAAATACGCTCAAGACTGTGGAGATGACAGTGGACTTCAGGAGGAGCCCCCCAATACTCCCCCCACTCACTATACTCAACAGTATTGTGTCTGCTGTGGAGACTTTCAGGTTTCTGGGTGTCACAGTCTCCCAGGACCTGAAGTGAACACCCAACGTGGACACTCTAATCAAAAAGGCTCAGCAGAGGTTGTATTTCCTATATCAACTCAGGAGGTACAACCTGCCTCAGGAGCTGCTGATTCAATTCTATTCAGGAATAATCCAGTCTGTTCTCTGTTCGTCCATCACTGTCTGGTTTGGATCAGCTACCAGACAAGACAAGAATGGATTCCAAAGAACCGTCAGGGCTGCAGAAATGATTATTGGTGTGAGGCTGCCCTCGATCCAGGACTTACATGCACCTAGAGTCAGGAAGCGAGCAAGCAGCATCATTGTAGACCCATCACACGCTGGACATCACCTGTTCCAACTCCTTCCTTCTGGTAGGCGCTTTAGATCACTGTATGCCAGGACAAATAGGTACAAGAACAGTTTCTTTCCATGTGCCATCAGTCTTATGAACACTTGAATTTTAGTTTATTATTAACCAAGTCCTCCTGTACATACACAGGTATACCTCATTGTATATAGTTCACGATTATTTGCACTATTGTTTTGTTTGCTTTTTGATTCTGTACAGCGAGAGCTCAGGGAAACCGGCATCAAATTCCCTGTATGTGTCCACATACTTGGCGATAATAAAGGATTCTGATTCTGAGCAGGAACTTTTATCTGGAATTTACTGCCAGAGGGCATGGTAGAAGCAGAGTCACTGACGGTGTTACAGAAATGAAGATAAGCACTTGTATCGCAGACTTAGAAGGCTATAGGACAAGTGCTGAAAGACATGGTTAAAATAAGACCATAAGACTTAGGAGCAGAATTAGGCCATTCTGCCCATCAAAATGGATGGGTGCCCTCCGATTGGTGAGGACATGATTGAGCATGTGTTGCTAGCTTTCAATGACAAGGATATTGTTTTAATTGTATTTTGCAAGCAATTTGAAGTTCTGATTCCAAAACTCGAGTGTTTAAACAAAAACTTTTGTCCTTCTTAATTTTGATATAATTTTTATTCCCACTTTCATTAATACTAAACAGAATCCAGGTGTAAGGTTTTGTCCGTCAAGTTTTTGGAAGCCTGGTGTCATCAGCACTTGTGAGCTTTGGTCATATGAACTCTCATAAGCACAATGAGGCCAGTGTGTGCAAGCATTCTGGCTATAGTTTACTCCAAACCTCTAGCACTGTCGTTGATTTTGATGAAGCAGACATATCAACTGCTTCAAAATTACTATGTTCAAGTATGGTAAGACAAAACTTCTTGGAATACCTAACATTGATGAAAGCATTGAGTTCAGATACAGCAAAGTCACACCCTGACCTTCAGACTTTCAAAATCCTCCAGAAAAAAAAACATCTGTGGACAGCTGTTCCACACAGTAATCAAGCAATAGCCTGATGTAGCCAAATCATAACTTTAGAGCAAGATTCCTGGTTGTAATTGTTGACCCAGGTGAGATGAGCCACCTATGGTGGTGACATGATATACAATCAGGAAAGAGTGATCATGGAAGTCTCCAGCATTGACTGCAGACCCTATGGATCAATCACAAGTAAAGAAATCTCCTTCTGTTTACCATCTCCTCCTCTCTTCCCTCTAAATAAATCAGTACTTCTTCAAGATGAACAACACTTGGATGAAGTACAAAATGACTCATGCATCTAAAACACTGGGTGCATACTGGGTAAATCACTTCAAAATCTATGACATTGAGCAACTTCATAGGAATATTAATGCCCAAGTAATGAATGATATGGACAGCAGATAGGGTCTATGATACATAGTGAATGAATAGGCATGGATCTACTTATTGTCATCTTTGTAGTTTTATTTCAGTTGTACTTGTCTATAATTATATTGGAAAGAGTGACCTCCACGGTGTCCTGATGGAGAAAATGTCCTGTCTTCATTCTACACGGTACACTTGCTGGAGGATATTGGATACAATGAAGGCTATGGACCTAATAACATCCCAGCTATAGTAACATAGAACTTGCAATGCCTCTAGTCAAGTGTTCCAGTACATTCACTAGCATTGCTATGACTTGTTAATTAATACTGGACAAATCCAGTCTGGTTAACCAGAATGTGCTCAGTCCTTCCTCCTGGTATCACACCATCTTGATTAGGAAATGTATCAATACACTTTCATCAACAGGAGTCAAAATTCTGTGATATGCAATCCAAAATGACTTTGGGAAAATGTATACAAAAAAGCATACTGTAGATCAATTAGCTAGTTCATGATTACATCCTCAAGGGTAAGAATGCATGCGTGATAAATACTGGCCTTGCCAATGCAAAAAACAAAAATAAATTACTGAGGGCTGTTATTTCACTCCTCATCACTACAGATAAATTCAGCTAACATGATTAAAAAAATACAATATTAACAAAGGAAATAAAGGATTAAAGATGAATTTGAAAATATAATGGATACTTGGAAAAAGCATAATTGCTACTAACTGTTGATTAGGATTATTGAAATTAGCTTTAAAAAGTTGGAAGATTATGAAGAGTCAACTCTGCCTACAACCAGCTATGTAGCCCATTTTGTCATCTCTGCTGACGACCATAATATACAACGTTCAGACGGGGAATTTATATTCAAAATAAGGACTGTGTGTCCCAATTATGATTAATAAAAAAAAATCAAAGATTTTGGTGAAAAGTGTGAATATAATGAGGTATTAAGTGATATTGAGATCCAAAATTTATGCGTTGCTTTGTGGAAGCTGATTCCTTGGCAAAGCCATCGTTCTTAAATATTATAGCATCATCTGTAGTAGAACTAGCAGAATGTCCAGTTTTATTAAACGGAGCCCAGATCACCAGTGTTAACGTTCACTCTGAATGATGCAGGTTATGACAATTTATTGCTATCAGATAAAAGCAATTGCTTGGAAAGCTGAGGTTGGAAATGCCCTTTGGCTGAATCTTGTTCATTTGTTTCTACACTCACATTATTCCAGTTCTCCAAGATTTAAAACTAATGTCTATTCAGGAAGTACTTTTAAATACAAATATGCTTCAGATTAATTACACTGTGTCATTTTCTACAGGAATTATTAGGTAATTGTAATAGACCATAAAACCATAAGACATAGTAGCAGAATTGGGCTATTTGACCCATCAAGTCTGTTCCACCATTCACTAATGGCTGATCCTCCTCAGCCCCACTCCCAGGCCTTCTCCCCATGACCTTTAATGCCATGGTCAATCAAGAACCAATGAATCTCCGCCTTAAATACAGCCAACGACCTGGCTTCCAAAGCTGCCCGTGGTAACAAATTCCATAAATTCACCACCTTCCGGTTGAAGAAATTTATCCGCATCCCTGTTTTAAATGGAGGCCTCTCTTTCTTTTTCAATCTTTTTATTAGTTTCATAATAATAAACATAACATAATATTGATACAAAGTTATTGGAAATACATTGTTATAGCTAACATAGTTAAACATAAGCCCAGTTGACACGAGTGTTAAATCTCCCAATCATACAGGATACAGACGTACGATATAAAACAAAAAGAAAATCTAAAAAAAATCATGAAAAAGGAAAAAAATATATACCCCCCCCCCCAAAAAACTAACCTAAACAGCATTAATCAACTAAACTAAGAAAAAAAAGACATGGACTGTTACAAAGAAATAGAATAAGTTTGGAAAAGGTCATATTGCATCATATGAAAATGTTGAATAAATGGCCTCCAAGTTTTTTTGAATTTAATAGAGGGATCATAAACAAAACTTCTAATTTTTTCCAAGTTTAAACACAACATAGTTTGAAAGAACCAATGAAATGTGGTAGGAGGATTAATCTCTTTCCAGTTCAGCAAAATGGATCTTCTAGCCATTAATGTAAGAAATGCAATCATCCAACGAGCTGAAGAGGTTAAATGATTTGATTCTATCATTGGTAACCCAAAAATTGCAGTAAAGTAGAGGCCCCTTTATCATAAGGATGTGCCCTCTTGTCCTAGACTCCCCCACCATGGGAAACATCCTTTCCATATCTACTCTGTCTAGGCCTTTCAACATTCGAAAGGTTTCAATGAAATCCCCCCTCATCCTTCTAAATTCCTGCGGATACAGGCCCAGAACCATGAAACAAACCTCATATGATAACCCTTTCATTCCCAGAATCATCCTTGTGAACCTCTTCTGAACCCTCTCCAATGTCAGCACATCTTTTCTTAGATAAGGAGTCCAAAACTGTTCACAATACTCAAGGTGACGCCTCACCAGTGCCTTACAAAGCCTCAGCATCACATAATAGGAAGGCTGAATAAAATAACTGGGATGCCAGAGTGGTGCAGTGTGACTAATTGAGCCTCATAGCTACTGTGACTTGAGTTCAATCCTAACCTTGAGCGCTGTCACTGTGGAGTTTGCATGTTCTCTCTGTGAGTGTAAGAGTGTCCTCTGGGTGCAACTGGATGTTCAATGAATAAAGCTTTCACAAATACATGATGTGAACATGATAATTTTCCTCTCATGGTCTGTACAACACTTCACAGTACAGGTGACCTGGGTTCAATTCACACCACTGCCTGTAAGGAGTTTGTACATTCTCCCCAGGACCACACTAGTTTCCTCCGGGTGTTCCAGTTTGCTCCCACAGTCCAAAGACATACCGTTTGGTAGGTTAATTGGTGATTGTAAATTGTCCTGTGATTAGGCTAGGAAGAGATCAGGGATTGATGTTCAGCGTGGCTTGAAGGGCTGGATGGGCCTATTCCACACTGTATCAATAAATAAATGATTTTAAATAGATTCCTTTTTAAAGAAAAACCATAAATATTATATTATGGGTACTGTGTGCAGTTGCACAGAATAAGATAGTCACTGGAAATAGAAAATAAAATAAGAACGGAATATCTTGGTAATACTCAAAAGGTTATAGAGTCATAGAGAAGTACAGCACAGAAACAGGCCCTTCGGCCCATCTAGTCCATGCTGAAACAATTTAAACTGCCTACTCCCATTGACCTGTACCGGAATCATAGCCTTCCAAATCCCTACTAACCATGTAATTATCCAAACTTCTCTTAAACATAATATCATGCTTGCATGAACCACTTGTGCTGGCAACTCATTCCACACTCTCATGACACTATTAGTGAAAAAGATTCCCCTCATATTCCCCTTAAACTTCTCACCTTTCACCCTTAACCAAAGACCTTTAATTTTAGTCTCACCCAACCTCAGTGGAAAAAGCCTGCCTGCATTTACTCTCTCTATACCCCTCATAATTTTGTATACCTCTATCAAATTGCCTCTCAGTCTTCTATGTTCTGAAGAATACAGTCCTAATCTACTCAATATTTCCTTACAATTCAAGTCCTCCACACCCGGCAACATCCTTGTAGATTTTCTCTGAACTCTTTCAACATTGTTTACATGCTTTCTGTGGGTAGGTGACCAAAACTGCAAACAATATTCCAGAATAGGCCTCACCCATGTCTTATACAACTTCAACATAACATCTCATCTCCTGCACTCAATAGGTTGATTCATGAAGGCCAATATGCCAAAAGCTTTCTTTACAAACATATTTACCCATGATGCCACTTGCAAAAAATCTATATACTTGTATTCCCAGATCACTTTGTTCTGCCACACTCCTCAGTGCCCTAATATTCACTGTGTAAGACCTACCCTGGTTGGTTCTCTTGAAGTGCAAAACCTCACACTTGTCTGCATTAAATTCCATGTGTCATTTTTCAGCCCATTCTTCCAGCTAATGCAGATGCTCTGCACTCCATGATAGCCTTCCTCACTGTCAACTGCACTCCCAATTTTGGTGTCATCTGCAAATTTGCTGATCCATTTAACCACATTATCATCCAGATCATTGATATAGATGGCATGCAACAAAGGATTCAGCACTCCACTAATCACAGGCTCCAGTCAGAGAGGAAACATTCTACTACCACTCTCTAGCTTCTCCCACAAAGTCAGTGTCTAATCCAATTTACTATCTCATCCTGAATGCCGAGTGGCTGAACATTCAGTTGCTCAGCATTCTCTCCCCATCTGTTTTGGCTCCACACATGCAATGCCGAGTGACTGAACTTTCTTGACCAGCCTCCCATGCGGGACCTTGTTAACTGCCTTACTAAGGTCCACTACTTTGCCTGCATCCTCTTTCCTTTTACCTTCTTCAAAACACTGTACAAGATTGGCTAGAGATGACCAACCATGGACGAAACTATGCTGACTCTCTTTAGTTAATCCATGTCTATCTACGTACTTATATATCTGGTCCCTTAGATTACCTTCCAATAACTTTCCCACAACTGATGTTAGACTCCTGGTTTTTGTTTAGAGCCTTTTTTAAAAACAGCATAACAACATTGACTGTCTTCTAATCCTCTGTTACCTTTCATGTCACTAAGGATGTTTTAAGTATCTCTACGAGAACCCTGACAATTTCTGCGTTTGGCTCCTGTAGGGTCCAAGGGAACAACTTGTCAGGCCCTTAGGATTTATCTACTCTGATATGCCACAGGGTAGCAAACACCTCCTCATCTGTAGTCTGTGCACAGTCCATGAAGTTGATGCCACTTTCCCTCACTTCTACAGACTCTGTATCCATCTCCAAGTAAATACAAATGTAAAGAATGCATTTAAAATCTCCCCCACCTGTTTTGGCTCAGCACATGGATTACCATTCTGGTCTTCAAGAGGACCAATTTTGTCTCTGAGCACAATCGTTTGTGCTTAACATATCTGTAGAATCTCTTAGGATTTTTCTTCACCTTGTCTGCTAGAGCAAATACATGCCTTCGTTTAGCCTTACTGATTTCTTTCCTAAGTGTTCTCTTGCATTTCTTGTACTCCATAAGCACCTCAACTGCTTATACCTGCGATGTAACTCCTTTTCTCTCTTAACCAGGGCCTCAATATCTTTTGAAAACTAAGGTTCCCTACACGAATTATCTTTACCTTTTATTCTGACAGGCACATATAAGCTGTGTACTCTCAATATTTTATTTTTGATGGTCTCCCACTTTCCAAGTATACCTCTGCTAGAAACAGCCTGTCTCAATCCACACTTCCCAGATCATATCTGATACCATCAAAATTGGCCTTTCTCCAATTTAGAATCTCAACCCGCAGACCAAACCTATCTTTTTGCATATTTACTTTGAAACTAATGGCATTGTGGTCACTGGATGCAAAGTGTTTCCCTACACAAACTTCTGTCATCTGTCTTGCCTCATTCCCTAACGCAGATTCAGTATCCATTCTCTCACTGGGACTTCTATGCAGTGATGAAGGAAACTTCCCTGAACACATTTGACAAACTCTATCCCATCTATCCTTTTACAGAATGGGATTCCCAGTCAATATGTGGGAAATTAAAATCATCTACATTACAATCTTATGTTTCTTGCAGCAGTCTGCAATCTCTTTACAAATTTGTTCCTCTAAATCCCTAGGACTGTTGGGTGCTCCCCATTAACGTGGTCATAGCTTTCTTATTTCTCATTTCCACCCATAACTCCTCAATAGTCGAGTTCTCCAGTCTATCCTGATGGAGCACTGCCATGTCATTTTCCCTGGCCAGTATCACCCCTCCTCTTTTGATCCCTCTTGCTCTGTCACATATGAAACAATAGAACCCCATAAAATTGAGCTGCCCGTCCTGCCCCTCCTGCAAACAAGTCTCACGAATGGCTACATCATAATTCCAGATGTTGATCCATGTCCTGAGCTAATCTGCCTTTCCTACAATAGTTTGTGCATTGAAATATATGCAACTCAGGCACTAATTGCACCATGCTTAATCTTTTGATTCCTGACTTTTGTTTGAGGTCTTATCTACATCTGCCTCCACAACCTCTTCACTACCTGTTCTGGAACTCTGGTTCCCTTCCTCCTGCAGCTCTGGTATAAACCTCACCGTGTAGCATTAACAAACCTTCCTGCTAAGATATTAGCCCCTTCCAGTTCAGGTGCAAACCGTCCCTTCTGTACCGGTCCCAGCTTCCCTGGAAGAGAGCCCAGTGATCCAAAAATCTTACGCCCTCCCTTCTGCACGAAATTCTTGGCCACATATTAAACTACATAATCTTCCTAGTTCTGGCCTCACTACCATGTGGCATGGGTAGCAATTCAGAGATCATAGCCCTGGAGGTCCTGCCCTTTAACTTAGCACCTAACTCCCTGAATTCCCAATGCAGAACCTCATCACTTGTCCTACCCATGCCATTGGTACCTACAAGGACCACGACTTCTGGCTGCTCAACCTCCCACAAGAATGCTGAAGACTCAATCCATGATCCGAGATGCCCTGAGCCGTGGAAACCACAAAGCAATGTACCATCCAGGAATCTTGTTCTTGCCCACCTAACCTCCTGTACGTTCCCCAACTAACAAATCCCTTATTAACTCAGCATGGATTTTCGTTCCCCTTCCCTTCTGAGTCACAGAGGCAGACTCAGCACCAGAGACCGGACTGCTCTGACTTTCCTCTATTAGATCATCCCCCCAACAGAATCCAAAGTGATATACCTGTTGTTGAGGGGGATGGTGCCAGGTGTACTCTGCACTGGCTCCTGAACCCCTTTCTCATCCTCAACTATCTCTCATTTCCTCTGTCTTAGAAAAATAGAAACATAGAAAATAGGTGCAGGAGTAGGCCATTCGGCCCTTTGAGCCTGCACCGCCATTCAGTATGATCATGGCTGATCATTCAACTCAGAACCCTGCACCAGCCTTCCCTCCATACTCTGATCCCTTTAGCCACAAGGGCCATATCTAACTCCCTCTTAAATATAGCCAAAGAACTGGCCTCAACTGTTTCCTGTGGCAGAGAATTCCACAGATTCACCACTCTCTGTGTGAAGAAGTTTTTCCTAATCTCGGTCCTAAAAGGCTTCCCCTTTATCCTCAAACTGTGACCCCTCGTTCTGGACTTCCCCAACATCGGGAACAATCTTCCTGCATCGAGCCTGTCCAATCCCTTTAGGATTTTATACGTTTCAATCAGATCCCCCTTCAATCTTCTAAATTCCAACGAGTATAAGCCTAGTTCATCCAGTCTTTCATCATATGAAAGTCCTGCCATCCCAGAAATCAATCTGGTGAACCTTCTTTGTACTCCCTCTATGGCAAGGATGTCTTTCCTCAGATTAGGGGACCAAAACTGCGCACAATACTCCAGGTGTGGTCTCACCAAGGCCTTGTACAACTGCAGTAGTACCTCCCTGCTCCTGTACTCGAATCCTCTTGCTATAAATGCCAGCATACCATTCGCCTTTTTCACCGCCTGCTGTACCTGCATGCCCACTTTCAATGACTGGTGTATAATGACACCCAGGTCTCGTTGCACCTCCCCTTTTCCTAATCGGCCACCATTCAGATAATAATCTGTTTTCCTATTTTTGCCACCAAAGTGGATAACTTCACATTTATCCACATTAAATTGCATCTGCCATGAATTTGCCCACTCACCTAACCTATCCAAGTCACCCTGCATCCTCTTAGCATCCTCCTCACAGCTAACACTGCCGCCCAGCTTCGTGTCATCCGCAAACTTGGAGATGCTGCATTTAATTCCCTCATCCAAGTCATTAATATATATTGTAAACAACTGGGGTCCCAGCACTGAGCCTTGCGGTACCCCACTAGTCACCGCCTGCCATTCTGAAAAGGTCCCTTTTATTCCCACTCTTTGCTTCCTGTCTGCCAACCAATTCTCTATCCACATCAATACCTTACCCCCAATACCGTGTGCTTTAAGTTTGCACACTAATCTCCTGTGTGGGACCTTGTCAAAAGCGTTTTGAAAATCCAAATATACCACATCCACTGGTCCTCCCCTATCCACTCTACTAGTTACATCCTCAAAAAATTCTATGAGATTCGTCAGACATGATTTTCCTTTCACAAATCCATGCTGACTTTGTCCGATGATTTCACCGCTTTCCAAATGTGCTGTTATCACATCTCTGATAACTGACTCTAGCAGTTTCCCCACCACCGACGTTAGGCTAACCGGTCTATAATTCCCTGGTTTCTCTCTCCCTCCTTTTTTAAAAAGTGAGGTTACATTAGCCACCCTCCAATCCTCAAGAACTAGTCCAGAATCTAAAGAGTTTTGAAAAATTATCACTAATGCATCCACTATTTCTTGGGCTACTTCCTTAAGCACTCTGGGATGCAGACCATCTGGCCCTGGGGATTTATCTGCCTTTAATCCTTTCAATTTACCTAACACCACTTCCCTACTAACATGTATTTCCCTCAGTTCCTCCATCTCACTGGACCCTCTGTCCCCTACTATTTCCAGAAGATTATTTATGTCCTCCTTAGTGAAGACAGAACCAAAGTAATTATTCAATTGGTCTGCCATGTCCTTGCTCCCCATAATCAATTCACCTGTTTCTGTCTGTAGGGGACCTACATTTGTCTTAACCAATCTTTTTCTTTTCACATATCTATAAAAGCTTTTACAGTCAGTTTTTATGTTCCCTGCCAGCTTTCTCTCATAATCTTTTTTCCCCTTCCTAATTAAGCCCTTTGTCCTCCTCTGCTGAACTCTGAATTTCTCCCAGTCCTCAGGTGAGCCACTTTTTCTGGCTAATTTGTATGCTTCTTCTTTGGAATTGATACTATCCCTAATTTCCCTTGTCAGCCACGGGTGCACTACCTTCCTTCATTTGTTCTTTTGCCAAACTGGGATGAACAATTGTTATAGTTCATCCATGCGATCTTTAAATGCTTGCCATTGCATATCCACCGTCAATCCTTTAAGTGTCATTTGCCGGTCTATCTTAGCTAATTCACGTCTCATACCTTCAAAGTTACCCCTCTTTAAGTTCAGAACCTTTGTTTCTGAATTAACTATGTCACTCTCCATCTTAATGAAGAATTCCACCATATTATGGTCACTCTTACCCAAGGGGCCTCTCACGACAAGATTGCTAATTAACCCTTCCTCATTGCTCAATACCCAGTCTAGAATAGCCTGCTCTCTAGTTGGTTCCTCAGCATGTTGGTTCAAAAAACCATCCCGCATACATTCCAAGAAATCCTCTTCCTCAGCACCCTTACCAATTTGGTTCACCCAATCTACATGTAGATTGAAGTCACCCATTATAACTGCTGTTCCTTTATTGCACACATTTCTAATTTCCTGTTTAATACCATCCCCAACCTCACTACTACTGTTAGGTGGCCTGTACACAACTCCCACCAACGTTTTCTTGCACCTTGGGTGCAACTACCTCTCCATATGTTCCATCTATCACCCCTTCAGCCTCCTGAATGATCCAGAGTTCATCCAGTTCCAGCTCCAATTCCTTAATGCAGACTGTTAGAAGCTGCAGCTGGATGCACTTCTCGTGGTTGTAGTCGTCAGGTTCAGTGAAGATCCTCCTGTCTTCCCAATCCTGCAACAAGAACATTCAAATATCCAGCCTGGCATCTCTTCCATACTAGCTGAGCAGATTTAAAGAAGGGAAGGAAAAAAGAATTAACCTAGTGCTTTTCTCTTCTTTACTTTCTCTGACTGAAGCCTCTCTTTGTTGATACCTCAAAGAGCTAAATCCTCAAGGTCAGCTCTCTGACTCTGTCCACACAGATGACGGCCACTGCGCCTGTGCCTGCCTTCCTTTAATTTGCTCTCACTAATCAATCTAATCAGTCGCAAATGCGGATTGGTCACTGGTTGAAGCTCCATTACACTGCTGCAACCTGCTGATCCCTTTTTCTACTCAGGATGCGTACCTGAGTGAAATTACCTCCTCTTCAACTTCTGTTGTCAGGATTAGTTGCTGGTCAAAGTTCTATTACATCAAGAGTCTGGTAGCAATCATATCAGAAGAAATAGAGTTAACTTTGGTGAAAGGTCATTCAACTGAAAATGTAACTCTCTCTCCTTTTCTGTGACATTGCTGCTAACCTCAATTTTTAGATTGTCAACATCTATATTTTTACTGTTGCAGAAACACCAGAACAAGCAACTGACAGAACAAAGCAAGATCATTTGAAATAGTCCATTGGGGTTTAGATCTCACACAGTGTGGTTGATCACTAGAGATGAGTTGACTGTTAGTACCGTTTTTTGTCCGTGGGTGAAGCAATATCGAAAGTTACTAACGAAAATTAAATGAAAATGGAAGTTGTACTGATCTGACTGTGTTAAGGGGACTACTGAATCAATTTGATTGATACCAAAAGATGCGCTGTGCATGTCATGTTAGAATTAGATGAAGCTGTGGGTAGCGTGCGGGGGGGGGGCGGGGGTGGTGGTTAAGCCTATAGAAACAATTTTTTCTATGAGCACTTGTTAACCTCGAAGTTGGAAGAGGGGAAGCTGCTAGTTCATTAGTGTCGATATGATTTGTCAACAGTTCTGGATAAATTAGTAATCTGAGACATGAAATGTGGTGTGGATAGTGTGATTAAAAGAGAAAGAGTAGCCTTGGATATGTGGCCACCCTGGCTCTCTGTGACTCCATTACCAGGGGATTTTTCAGTACATTTTGGTAGACTGAAAGCTGAAAAACTGCCAAAATTAGTCTATGAACTCTGAAGCACTGAATCATTAGAATAGTGAGAGGCAAATTAAATAGAGGTCAGTTCCATCATTCATTCCTGTATTGATCTCTGAAACCAAGTAAAACATTTTCAAGAAAACAAAATAAAGGATTTGAATCTTTTTCTGAAATGTGGCTAATTCTGGAGGAATTAGCGCTCTTTTTTTTATACCAAATGGAATCTTCTGTTGGTATGGGTATCAGAAATAAATTTCAATTTCCTTGATTCTATCTTCTTGCATTTAAAATGACTGAATAACATAATTTGCACCAACTATTCACATCGCTGCTGACATGATTATATCCTTTCACATTGGAAATAATTTCCCTATTTCACAGATATTGACAGAAAGCTGAAATGTTTAAAATAAATAATTTAAAATGTATTGAAAATAAAACATACATATTGAACAATGCAAATGACAAGGAACAAATAAAAAAAAATCCTCTGATTTTTAAACATTCTGGTTTAATTTGTAATTATTTCTATCATTGTAACAACATTTTTCTTTTCATTGCACATTTAAAGTATGAACAGATCACAATACTTTCTAGCAACAGATACGGTATGTTTATTGCATTAGAATGGTTCAATGCAAATTAATTGATTTCACAGTCAGACCTAGTGAACAGTAAGAAAGGAGCCAGAAAATAGTGGGACAATGAACATTCAATTGGGACAGTATAAATTACTGCATGCTCTGAGAAAATTGGTACAAAATGTACTTAAACACTGCTTTGTGTATTGAAAGGCAAAAATATAAGAACGATTACAAGCTTCCTTCCCTCTTTCCATCTGCACTTGAATATATTGAATTAGCTTAGTGGAGATCACATCCAATCCCTTAATGAAAAATCTACAAGGCAAATACAATGCAGCCTATGCCTGCAAAGGGCAAGGTGCAAATGTTACGCTAAGCTTGTAATTCAATGGTTCATTGATTCTGTTTAATATCGGAGAATGTATATAATATACAACCTGAAATCCTTACTCTACACAGGCATTCTCAAAACAGAAGTAAAACCCCAAAGGATGAATGACAGAAAAAAATATAAGAACCCCAAAGTCCTCTGCCCCTCCCACTCACAAGCAGCATCCACGCCCCCTTGCCCCACTTATTCTGGCAGAAAGTATGAGCATTCCCACCACCCACCATGCAAGCAACAATAAAGCCGCAAAGGGAGACCATGGTCTACTGTCCATCAAGAACTACTGTTCATCCCAACAGTCCGGGACATCCCCCAGGCTCCCTCTCTCTCTCTCTCACTAACAAAGGAGAGAGAGATATCACTACTTCCACAGTAAGAAAGGAGACAAATAGTCGCTGTTTCGATGTCACGGTCTGTCTGTAGCACCACTTTTATTTTGAGTTACCCTGACTCAAGAATCGACAACAAACTGGCTCTCACCATCATTGCTACATGTGGTTGATTTATAAATCTTAATAGGGTGTTGAGACAAACTATGAATTAATACCACCAAGGTCTTAATATCAGGATTCCAATATTTTTCTGCTATGATGCGAACGTAAGTTACACAGAAGTCCTTGAAAAATCACGTAAAATTGCTAATGCTGTTTTAGTAGGACTCTTACAATGGGAAATCTTTGCAGCAACTAACACGCCGACTTCCTCCGGTACAAATCATTCAGCAATTTAATTTCGAGATGCAGCTCTGTAACAGACAAATTAACTATACGACCAATTATCTGACTGACTCACCCATCTTTGGAATGTGGGAGGAATTCGGAGCATCTGGAGGAAAACCACACCATCAAGGGGGAACGTATACGCAAAACATTCTTTCAATTCAACTTGTGACAGGACAACATAAAATCACTTCAGCAGTGGTGGTAGGGAATGTACAGATTTTTTTTTCATGGATAGATTGATTGTCATTCTCAAATCATAGCTGTTTAAATTAGCCTTTCACCAAAATCATACTTTTATTTTATATAACCATGATATATGAAGTTCCATTATGGACCATCATGAGGTGTAATTTGTTCCTTCGGCAACTACTCAATGGAATAATGGTATTGCTTCTCATCTCATGTCTAGCAGGGTATTACTTCATATGGCCCTTACTGAGAATGGTTGCTAGCTTTATTATGCATTGCATTCTGTGTCTCAAGTAACTACAAATTAAGTCAAAACACGGTATAAATCAGTCATTGTGCTCTCTCTCTCTCTCTCTCTCTCTCACACACACACACACACACACACACACACACACACACGCATATGTTCAGATGAGCTACAAAACATCCAGACACTGCGCCATGGGGACATACACTTTTATATGTTGCAAGCACAGTTCACTAGTAATATCTCACCATTTACAACAACCTCCAGCATAATGGAGTTCATCCAAGTAGAGTAATAATTTTAAATGTCAGGGTAGTTTACTGCCACTTGAACTACATTCTCTTGGTTGACTTGGTTTCAATATAAGTTACTGACATTCTATATTTGGACATTGAAGTCGCTAAAGGGTACACCAATGATTTTAAAATTACTATTGATACATGAATAATCAGCAAGCCCACCCGAAGTAGCTCCCACAGCAAATCTCCCTTGTTATACCTGCATGTACCAGCGGGATATAATCCACACCATCAAAGGCTTCTGCTCTGTTATCCTTTTAGAACACACTACCCAGCTTTCTTGTTGCCAGGCATACATCAATTACTTCAGGACAGTATTATAGCATGCTATCCTATCCCCTATCCTTGCAGAATGGAAATACACCATCTAAAAATGCAAATAAGTCTCTTTGTTCATTTTGTTTAGGGCACGAGGGCGTTTTTTTACTTCAGACTGCATTCCTCTTTGCATTTCCTTTGTAGGTATCCCATCTGTGGCCTCCTGTGATATTTTAAGAAATGCCAATTGAGCATTCCAAGGTCAGGAATTGAGCTGCAAGTATGTGGTGGAGTGAGAATATCTCTGGCCATGTTTTACACTGCTCCTCATTTAGTGAGCAGTGAATAACACTTTCTAGCATTGTCCAAGACCTTCCGTTTGAGGAAGATCAGGAAGTTAGTTGGAAAA
This sequence comes from Mobula hypostoma, assembly GCF_963921235.1. Classification (NCBI taxonomy): domain Eukaryota; kingdom Metazoa; phylum Chordata; class Chondrichthyes; order Myliobatiformes; family Myliobatidae; genus Mobula; species Mobula hypostoma. The sequence continues at coordinate 60,653,829 of NC_086103.1, read as the reverse complement.
GGTGAGATGAGGTGGACACTGGAGGGGAGGGATATAGGGATAGGTAAAATGGAAATGGCCCATTAAACGATCCATTCAATCACGGTATGTCTCAATATGCTGCATCACAGCAAACTTCTCAAACTATACTCCACACTTGCAATAGCTTTGGAAATACTGACTAATTTCCAGAAATGTTAACTCATCCATTAATGATGAAGAGACTATGCTACATTACAACTGGATAAATAAAATGAAGCTTTTGATTTGTATGTGTTATGCTCTAAATAGAAATTTCTGTTAGAAAGTCAGGACAAATTCTGAAGCACCTTTGAACAGCTGGTGAGGAGAGAACTAAACATAAGTTTGCAATAAACTATATTTTCTTATCCTTTGTGTACAGAAATTGGTTTACTCTCATATTGGAAAACTATTCATCATTAATTTCATTTGAAAAGACAAACTTTAACCGATATTAACAGTTATGTTTGGTTATGTAAGAATTCACTGGCAGTAATGCAGAAATAAAAACACGTGCTAAATAGTTGCCTAAATTGGAGGAGAATTTAAATGGTCAGGCATTTAATAATCATAGAGACTGAGGAGAATGCAAAATAAGATGTTTTTTTTAAGAATTTAAAAGGCTTTAATTTTCTCTTTACCCTCTTAAATCATTCAGACTTTTCTGTGTAATCTGTTCTAAAATCTAGCATAAATAGGTCTCAATGGTGACATAAAGGAATATTGTGTCTGATCATTGAAACATCTTCTTTTTACAGTAAATTCAATGGAAAATAGCTTGCCAGCAACTAATCCAATAATGTCAGGCCCACGTCCAGTATCATTTGAAGTATAAGAATGAAATTTATCAAACAGATAGACAACTCATACTTTGATAAAGCAACAGGAAAAGCAAATGAGGAGTTTTCTTTAGGCAGGGAATCAATAGAAAGGAAAATGTAGCAGAATGTAAAACTGCTTGCAATTCACTATCTGTTGTTATCATCCAAAATTAGCTTTAGTTCTGCACAACACTGACTTTCAAATATTTGATATCAATGTCAGCAAAGGCGAAAAGTGTTAAAAGAGATTCACCATGTCTCTAGGATAAAACCATGGAATTAAAGTGAAGTATCGAAGAACAGTAAATAATAACTATTTGTGCAGAATTACCACAATCAAAACATCAAATGCATTTTTAAACAATACATTACTTTGATAATCTTTGATTTAAACCCTGTTGAAGTGAGAGAACCATAACATATGAACTTCTTTGAATTTGAAAGATGATTGGTTAACAACAGGGAACTTGCTAAAATACTTAAAATTCTTCGTGCTTATATAGACTACTTCCTCACAGGGAACATACAGGCAGTAAATATATAGGGAGATATAAGCAAAATTATGTTTCAAATCTGAGACTGCAATTGATGACTGGAACACAAACTGAAATAAGATCTTAAAACAAGCTAACCTCCAAGGAACATTAAGATCATCAGAATCAGGCTTAATATCACTGGCATATGTCATGAAATTTGTTCTTTTGCAGTAGCAGTACATTGCCATACCTAATAATAAAAACTATAAATTACAGTAAGTATATATAAAAATTAAATTAAGTCTCTCTCTCTGGCTATCCATCCCATAGGATGATGATGGTTCCTTTCAGTCAGTTAGTGGAGTTTGATACGTGCGTCCTGAAGTGGCTATACAGGCCAATCCTTGACGGGCACTGCTTGCCACATACTTGGCAGGTGAGGCCTGGAGGGGAAGCAGGGGCAGAAGCACTGTTGTGGCGCTTCCTGTGCCTTTCCTCTGTTTTCTCATTGAGCTTGTTCTCAGCAGCGTCCACGCCTTTTCCGATGGCGTCCCTCCACTGTGAGCGATCTTGAGCCAGATCCTCCCATGTTGATGGAGCAACGCCAGCTTTCTTGAGGCTCCTGTGCAGAACAGCCTTGTACTGTAGTCGCTGGCCTCCTCGTTTTCGGGTACCACTGGACAGTTGGCTGTTCAAGATGTCCTTGGGCAGTCTTCCATCAGGCATTCTGACAACATGTCCTGTTGGCATTCCGGCTCGAGAGAGGACCTCGGTATTGGAGACCTTGTCTCGCCAGGTGATCTTCATCAGAGAATGTAGGTGATGCTGCTGCAGTTGGTCAAGCTGGCGTAAGTGTCTCTGATATGGGCACCATGTCTCACATCCGTATAACAAGGTTGATATGACAACGGCCCTGTATACCTGGCACTTTGTGGCCAACCTGATGTTCTGTGACCAAACTCGATCTTTCAGCTGACCAAAGGCAAAGCAGGCTTTTCTGGTTCTTGACTCAGTCTCTACATCCAGAGAAGCTGAGGATGTTATTATGCTGCCCAGCTAGCAAAACTTGTTGACAGCATTGAGACAAGCGTCATCAATGAGGGCAGTTGGTTCTTCGTAGCTTGAGTCAGGAGCCGGTTGGTACAAAACTTCTGTCTTTTTCAGTCCGAAACTTTTGGCTGCACTGGCAAAGTGACTGGTGATCTCCTGTAAGTCTTGGTCAGGTCACTCGTCTGAGTGCTACTGGTACCATGTAACCCAGTACTACCTGTCGCATGGTCGGGTGGTTGGCGACTAAACTGGCTCCCCCACCAGGCTTGCCTGGTGAGGAGGGTATCTAGACACCCTGCAGGACGAAAAACAAGACCTGTCGAAGGGCGGACGAACCCTCTCGTAGGGTCAACGGTCATCTAGCAAACATGTGCCGTGAAGCGCAGAAAGGGCATCCCTTGCATCAAAGCTTGGTCTGGCCATTCACTGCAACAGAACTTCCCCTAGCCGTCTTGGACCCCACCATGCCGCTGGATCCGCGAGGGGATGTCGAGAGGGTGGTTCTGAACCTGTGCACCCCCTACTCACCTAAATCCATTCATGCACACACTGTTCCTTTCTGAGGAGTGAGGTATCCTCAAGCACACCCAGGTCCTGTAGCGACAGACAAGTGGCGAAGTGGTAGGCTTGACCATCTGGGAGCCGTAGTCACAAGTCTGCATGTAGGCGGCAGGGGGAGAGAAATTAAGTAAGTAGTACAGAAACAGAGGGAAAAGAAGAATAGTGAGGTAGTGTTCATGGATTCATTGTCCATTCAGAAATCTGATGGTGGAGGGGAAGAAGCTGTTCCTGAATCATTGACTGTGTGTCTTCAAGCTCCTGCACCTCCTCTCAATGGTAGCAATGAGAAGAGGGCATGTCTTGGATGATGGGGTCCTTAATGATAGATGCTGCTTTTCAAAATAAATTTATTATCGAAATACATATATGTCACCATATACAACCTACTTGTTATCTTGTGAGCATTCACAGTAAATACAAGAGACACAATACAATCAATGACAGACAGCAGTTGGCAGGACAGATAACCAATGTGCAAAGGACACCAAACTGTGCAAACACAAAAAGAAGGTAAATAGGAATATTATTACTACCACTAGTAATAATGACATATAAGCAATAAATATCGAGAATATCAGATGAAGAGTCCTTGAAAGTGAGTTCATAGGTGATGGAAACAGTTATGTATTGGGGTGAGTGAAGTTGAGTGATGTCATCCCCTTTGGTTCAGGAGCCTGATGTTTGAGGGATAATAACTGTTCCTGAACCTGGTCGTGTGGGCCCTGAGGCTCCCCTACATTCTTTCTGATGTCAGCAGCAGTGAGAAGAGAACTTAGCTTGGATGATGGTGGTCCTTGATGATGGATGCTACTTTCCTGTGACAACACTCCATGTAAATGTGCTTAATGGTGGGGAGGGCTTTAGCTGTGATGGACTAGGGTGTATCTATGACTTTTTGTAGGCTTTTCCAATCAAGAGCACTGGTGTTACTATACCGGGCCGTAATGCAATCAGTCCACCATACATCTATAGAAGTTTGTCAAAGCTTTAGATGACGTGGAAAATTTTAAGCAAGTGGAGGCGCTGCCATACTTTCTTCATAATGGCACTAATGTGCTGGACTCAGTACAGATCCTCTGAAATGACAACACAGGAATTAAAAATTGGTGACCTTTTCAATCTCTGATTCTCTGATGAGGACTGGCTCATGGACCTCCGTTTTTCTCCTCCTGAAGGTAACAATCAGCTTGTGGGTTTTGCTGACATTGAGTGAGAGGTTGTTGCTGTGGCACCACTCAGACAGATTTTCATTCTCCCTCCTATATGCTGATTCATCGCCACCATTGATTTGGCCAACGGCAGTGTTGCCATCTACAAGCTTAAATATGGCATTGGAGCTGTGCTTAGCCTCACAGTGAGAAGTATAAAATGAGAAGAGCAGGGAGGTAAGCACACAGCCTCGTGGTACACCTGTGCTAATGGTGATTGTGGAGGAGATTTTGTTGGCAATCCAAACTGATCAAGGTCGGTAAGCGAGGAATCGAGGATCCAGTTGTACATCGAGGTATTGAGGTCAAGATCTTCAAGTTTATTGATTAGTTCTGAGCGGATGATAGTATTGAATGCTGAGCTGTAGTCAACGAAGAGCATTCTGACATCTTCACTGTTCAGATGTTTCAGAGTTGAATGAAGAGCCAAGGAACTGGCATCTGTTATTGACCTGTTGTGCTGATAGGTAAACGGGAGCAGATCCAATTTGCTTTTCAGGCAGAAGTTGATATGTTGCACCACCAAAACCTCGAAGCTCTTCATTCCAATTGATGTAAGTGCTACTGGACGATAGACGTTGAGGCAGGTTACCATATTCTTCTTAGGCACTGATATAATTGAAGCCTATTTGAAGTAATTGGGTACCTCAGACTGCCGAAGCAAAAGGTTAACAATATCAGTGAACACTCCAGCCAGGTGATCAGTGCAGGTGTTTAGTAATTGTCATGTAACCCACCTGGGCTGGATGGTTTCCATGGGTTCACCTTCCTAAAGGATGCTTTCATATTGGCTTGAAAGACAGAAATTTCAGGGTCATTGGGGGCTGTGTGAGTTTGTGAAGATGCTCCATATTTTGACAGTCCAAGTGAGCATAAACAGCATTGAGCTCATCTGGGAGCGAAACTTTGCTGTCACCCATGTTGTTTGGTTTCACTTTGTCAGCATTCAAACCCTGCCACAGCTGTCAAGCATCCTTCAGTGATTCAAGTTTGGTTCGGAATTGATACTTCGCACATGAGATGGCTTTCTGGAGATTGTACCTGGACCTCATGTATTTTACTTGGTCACAAGACCCAAACACCACTGATCTGGCTGTCAGCAGATTGCGGACATCTTAGTTCACTTAGAGCTTTTGGTTGGGGAAGACTCTGAACGATTTTGTGGGGACACACTTGCCTATGACTGTTTTTATAAAGCGCATAACAATTGTGGTGCACTTTGAAGAGTCTTTGAATAAGGCCCAGTCCAATGATTTGAAACAATGTGTGGGCCACTCCTCTGCCTCTGTGACCACCTCTTCATTGCCCTTACTTTTGGGGCCTTGCTCTCTAGCCTCTGCCTGTATGCAGGTAGGAAGACAGCCGAACGATCAGATTTCTCAAAATGTGGTCTAGTGATTGAACAGCAAGCTTTCCTTTCTGTGGTATAGCTGTGACTGAGTATGTTAGGACCCCTGGTGCTGCAGGTGTTATATTGATAACAAATAGGCAGAGATTTCTTCAAGCAAGCCTGAATGAAGTCTCTGATAACGATTTGAAAGGCGTGGGATTGGCTGTTTCTTGTTTGCTAATGGTGACACTTAGTACCTCAAGTTCCTGTTTAACTGCCTTTGGTAAGCTGTGGTCAGGATCACAGAGGAGAACTCTCTTGGTAAGTAGAATGGTTAGCAATTTATCATCAGATGTTCTGGGTTGGAGAACAAGAGAGTGACAAGACTACGACGTCTGAGCACTACAGAGTTTATCATGAAACATAGGCCCCAACCTTTTTCATTCTCCGAATCAGCAGTCTGGTCCATCTGGTGCATTCAGAACCCCCCCAAGGCAGATTGCGTGTCTTGAGTTAGCCACGTTCTGTGAAACACAGAACGCAGCAATCCTTCATTTCCCTCTGATACAACAATCTTGTCCTTAGGTTCCTAATCTTGTTATCCAGAGACTGTACAATTTTTAGCAAGATACTGGGTGGAGGAAGTTTCATATGCTGACATTTCAAACTGGCTTGCAGCCTTCCCCTCCTCCCTCTCTTCCAGCCGAGGCAATATGCCTTCATTTGGATAAAGGTGCTGTACCTGCATTGTCGAGAGTTACGTCCATGGAGTCCTTCAGAAGATTGAAAAATCATGACTCGGCCTGAAACGTCGACTGTACCTCTTCCTAAAGATGCTGCCTGGCCTGCTGCGTTCACCAGCAACTCTGACGTGTGTTGCTTGAAAAATCATGAGTTCATTATTCCAGTTTAAAAGTACATTACTTAACGGGAAAATACAGGCTGCGGGTTTCAGTGATAGTAGTTCAAAAGAAGTATATCTTGAAATTTTGTGTGCAGCCCACAAAATGTCGCTGTGTCGTAGTGCCATCATGAATGGCTGCTTATTCCACTATGCATATTTCTATCATTTATACCAGAAAAAGGTTCTTAAAATGTTCATATCCTGATTTATTTTGTCATTTTAGAAAAGTACTGAGTTGTCACTGATGAATTATACTCAAGGGTACTTCTTGGACCGCTTGCAAGTAGGAGTTCAGCTAAGAAGTCATTACTTAGTTTACTGTGTTTGACATAACTGCTACTCTTTAACTAAATGGAGTAATTTTATGTAACCATGAAATTTTAATTATATTCCACTAAGAGCAAATTAGTTAAAAGATATGCTTGGAAAATGTCAAGTTTGAGTATGTTACGTTTTTCCATAACAAGTAAAAGAAACATTAACTGATCAGTTGATATAATTGGTGATGTTTGAATTCCAATTTACACAGCAATGTTTTTCTAAGCCCTGTTTGTTGCATTGGTTAATGGATGACTTGAATGTTTCAGTAAATCAGAAAATGAATACCAATATCACACATCCTTATAAAGATAAATTACAAAGTTAAAGTCTTCACAAACAACCTTTTGATTTGTTTCAGTCATTCTTTCGAGTTTATTTGGTTACATATCAAGAGTATTATCAGCCGCAGATGAATGACCAACACTGTCACTATCATACTAGTACATTGAATGATATGACTAAAAGTTCTTCTTAAATTCATCTTCCCATTCCCACACCAACCTGTCTGTCCTCAGCTTGCTCCACTTGCCAGGGTAAAGACAAATACAAAGAAGAACAGTATCCTATATTCAGCCATTTTAATCCACAGCCTGATTATGTGAACAATGAATTACCCAATTTCAGGTAACCTCCTCCCATTCTGACCCTTTCTCCATCTTTCTAATCTACCATTACGTAGTTTCTTTCCCCTACCCCATCTCCTCCATTTCCCTGACACCCACATCCTTTTCTCACAACATGCACTTTTCCCTCCACTATCTGCTAACACCCTTCAGCTGCCTATTTTTATCAGATCTCATAATACAGTATACAGCCTTTAGTTGTCTCCGCTTATCACCTCCCAGCCTCTATTGCTATGCCACCTGAATTCATCTGCCAGTGAACCCTTTTTCACTTGGAAGCACCTATGCTTACCATCTCTTGTCCCATCCCTTCCTCTCACCTCTTTATATTGGCTAATTCTCCTCTGCATATTCAGTCCAGATAAAAGGTCTCAACCTAAAAACTCAGCTGCCTATTTTCGCCCATCTGCTCATTTTCAGGCTGTAGCCACTGCAATTTGAGGGAGATGAGAACTTTAAATACAATTTTGAATCAGCAAGTTATCTGTTTTCACTGATGGACATAAAATATATCATGTATACTAAGTACAAGAAGAGCAGGGGCAGTCTCTCCAGGATTCAAACAGAATTACCCTCCAATATGTATCTCAAGAAAAGAGGATGGTCAATATGACATTGTTATTTGTCAGAACTTGCTGTGCATAAATTGACTGCCACTCTTTCTGCACCACTACATCTACAGTATGTCATTAGATGTTAACATAACATGCTTTGCACATTCTGAAAATTGCTCTGGAGTGGAAGTCTGTCTTAATTTCGTTGTGGAGTTTCCAGTTAGAGAAGCAGTAGTTACAAATTTAGTGCTGCTTGTCTCAAAGAAGCCACATGAGCACCTCATTTTTGATTAGTGTGCTTAGTATTCATTAATAAATTTAATGGAGAAGATATCACAGCTTCCTGTCTGGTGAAGGTAATAGGAAGAAGAACTAGGGTTACAAGGGGCTCAGCTTGTTAAATGAGATTTTCTTCTGTTGGGTCAGGAGATGAGGAAGTGTTCATTTGTATATGGAAATTTAAGCCAACCTACTTTAACAAATCCTCTCATCTGACATATGTACTTGTCCTTTATGCTCTGTGAATCTTTCATTTCTGATGCTATTATTTATTCTTGATAAACTAGGCACAAATTTTGCTTGTAGATTTTCTGAATTTTATATCAAATGAAATTTATACCAATACTTGGAGAATTAGGGACAGTTTCTTGTGATACAATTCTGAATACACATTTCAATTAAAAGCAGAGATGTTTTCAAACTCTGCTGCAACAATTAATGAGTACAACACCATTTGCCATTACTGCTACAATGGATTTAACTTGGGAAGCTGCAGTTTGCATTCCTGATAGATTTCATTTCACGCTAGGGCTTGCATCATTTCAACCCGAGACGATTGCCACTGTCATTCCTAATTTCCATGCACAAAACGGGTAAGATTTTAATGTGTTTAGAGTATAATGGAAATAATATGTTGCAAAGGATTTCTATACATTTGGTGATGATTAAATTTAATCCAAGTGTAGGTGTATGATAGGTTTATCATTTTGCCATTATTACACTCATGTTTTCATGAAAATATATCCAGGAACAGGATCTCCATTTAATTTCAGTGGGCAAATTCACTCAACAATGAGACAAATGAGAACCACTGGAGCTTAGTCAAGATCTAATGTTATTTAGATACACCTGTTGATAAATTGCTTTTTATCTATTTAGCATTAAATATGTATTGCCATTCAGTTTTCCTCAAGGAAAATTATAATTTTTTCTTATAAATTTGTACACGAAGCTGGGTGGCAGTGTTAGCAGTGAGGAGGATGCTAAGAGGATGCAGGGTGACTTGGATAGGTTGGGTGAGTGGGCAAACTCATGGCAGATGCAATTTAATGTGGATAAATGTGAAGTTATCCACTTTGGTGGCAAAAATAGGAAAACAGATTATTATCTGAATGGTGGCCGATTAGGAAAGGGGGAGGTGCAACGAGACCTGGGTGTCATTATACACCAGTCATTGAAAGTGGGCATGCAGGTACAGCAGGCGGTGAAAAAGGCGAATGGTATGCTGGCATTTATAGCGAGAGGATTCGAGTACAGGAGCAGGGAGGTACTACTGCAGTTGTACAAGGCCTTGGTGAGACCACACCTGGAGTATTGTGTGCAGTTTTGGTCCCCTAATCTGAGGAAAGACATCTTTGCCATAGAGGGAATACAAAGAAGGTTCACCAGATTGATTCCTGGGATGGCAGGTCTTTCATATGAAGAAAGACTGGATGAACTGGGCTTGTACTCGTTGGAATTTAGAAGATTGAGGGGGGATCTGATTGAAACGTATAAGATCCTAAAGGGATTGGACAGGCTAGATGCGGGAAGATTGTTCCCGATGTTGGGGAGGTCCAGAACGAGGGGTCACAGTTTGAGGATAGAGGGGAAGCCTTTTAGGACCGAGATTAGGAAAAACTTCTTCACACAGAGAATGGTGAATCTGTGGAATTCTCTGCCACAGCAAACTGTTGAGGCCAGTTCATTGGCTATGTTTAAGAGGGAGTTAGATATGGCCCTTGTGGCTACAGGGGTCAGGGGGTATGGAGGGAAGGCTGGGTTCTGAGTTGGATGATCAGCCATGATCATAATAAATGGCGGTGCAGGCTCGAAGGGCCGAATGGCCTACTCCTGCACCTATTTTCTATGTTTCTATGTTTCTAATCAAATCAAAGGTATAAGTGAAAAGTATGAGTATCCAGTAGTGGATTGCTTAATTCTAGAATTAAATGGCATTAGTTAAGACAGAAACAGAATAATTTTTCTATTGCAGGTGAAGAATACTCCGTGAATAATCAGTGCTGTTCAGCATGCTGTTCCAGAACTCCTACATACTGTGTTGTCATGCCAACATACATTGCAGCTCCCAAAACTCTGCTTCCCATTCATTTCAAAGATAATCAATGTGCAATTTTTATAAAATGCTACGATTAATGCTTCTCATCTTCTTTGTTCTGAAAGTTATAAAAAAAACACCATCGGTGTACTTTTTAATCCACTTCTTGCTGAAATAAATGTCAAGTGATACCTTCATGACCTTCATGAACCTGAGGCCATAATAACCACATACAAATTTGGTCAGCATGATTTAAATGTAATGCCATCCATATTGAATGTTGGCTGAAGTCAAGTTATAGAGTCATTAGGTCATCTTCATCATCATTATGTGGTGCGTCATATGATGTGGGTAATCATGGTCTTCACCATGGTTGTTCCTGGCAAATTTTTCTGCAGAAGTGGTTTGCCATTGCCTTCTTCTTGGCAGTGTCTTTACAGGATGGGTGCCTCAGCAATTATTGATACTCTGCAGAGATTGTCTGCCTGGCGTCAAGGGCTACATAACGTGAATGTAATATGCACTAGCTGCTCCCATGGTTTCACTTGACCCTGATCTGGGCGCTAAGCGGGTGCTACATCTTGCCCAAGGGTGACCTTCAGGCCAGTGGAGGGAAGGAGTGCCTTACAAATTCTTTGGTAGAAACAAATCTCTACTCCACCACCCACATTAGGTCATACAGTATAGAAAAATGCCCTTTAACCCAGGTACATGCCAACCATCAAGAACTTATCTAAACTAATCTCATTTACCAGCTGTTGGTCTGCAGTCTACAATGCCTTGTTAATTCAGTTGCTTATCCCACATATATAGTGCACTGCTCCTCGAAGCTATCTCACAATTATTATTGATAATTTATAGGTTATTTACATCTATGCATGGCATAGCCAAATATACACCTGTATTACTTTCTGACAACAGTTTATCCACCAAGCTTTTTTCCAAATCTCCTGAAGGAAATTATTTATCCTGGAGTAATCTTGAACATTGCCTAATTTCAGAATGTTTGTGCTTTAATGGGAATCAGATTAAGGGAGGAAAAGCCACTACATCTAATATGGGAACTAATTACTTGGATTATACCACTCCCTAACTAAAAAAAACACAAAAAATATATATAGTATAGTGAAAAGCAGGGATGACCAAGGTGAGTTTCTCAATCAATTCATAAGTTTCAGTCAATTAAAACTTTGCTTCTACAAGTGTGAGATGTTTCTGAACAGACAGAGTTGGCCGTGGAAACCTGTGGTGAATTATGTACCAGATTGCTGTTGAGTAGGCATGCCCCGGCTGCAGCACATGACCATGGAGATCTTCAGCAATAAACTCAGAACACATCACAGTACCACCGATATGACAACACAGTAGTTAACGCTGCTACCTGACGGCTCCAAGATCATTTCTGACCTTGGGTGGATGGTTACCATCTTTGTGAAGTTTGCACATTTTCCCTCTGAATTAGTGGGTCTCATCCAAGTGCTCTGTTTATTCCCCACACAATCTAGAGCTGGTGGATTAATTGTATTTCCACTTAGTGCAAATAAAATGTCAAAAAGAAGGTTGATGGCGAGCTAAAGGGAGAATAGGTTAGTGAGCAACAGAGAAATAAGACATGGAAGAAATAGATTGATAGAAATGTCCTAGGGAGAAAGGAACTGTAGTTGGAGAATTCGAGGAGGGGGAATGGTGAATTTCTGTAACTCATTATCTCAAAGATAGAGGAGATTTCTTACCAGGCTTACAGGTGGATAAATTCCAGGCTGCTATGGGATGTAGGGAGGAGAACACAGGGGTCCTGACAGGTGAGTGCCAAGTGATTAGAGGACAGTAAATGTGGTACATTTATTTAAGAGGCACAATAAAGATAAGACAAGTAATTGCTGGCATGCGAGCCTAACATCAATGGTAGGGAAGTCTAAATCTGAGAGAGAGCGAGATTTATAACTGGAAATCTAATCTACAACTGGAAAGGCAGAGATTAATCAAAGATAATCAGCATATCTTTGTTGAGGAGGTCCCGTCTAACTACTTAGATTAAATTTTTCAGGGAGGTAACGAAATGTACTGATTCGATGACACAAGAAGAAATAACTCAAGAGAATGTGGACAGAAGTTTCCACCCAACCATCAAGTCTGCCCCACAATTCAATACCTTAATAGCTGATCAATGCTGGCCTCAACTCCTCTTCAGTGACAGTTCCCTATAGCCCTCAATTTCTCAGTTTGTCAAATGCCTATCCGTTTCTGCCTTAAACATATCTAATGATCTTGGAATCAACTTCAACCACCATTAGGGGCAGAAGAAATGTCAGCATTGTTCTTATAGTCTACATGGTCCTCATCCAATGAGAAACTGGTCCAAAGGTTTAGAACCCATGAAACCTAAGGCAAGTCAGTAAATTGGATCCTAAATTAGAAGGAGACACTGATGATGGAGGATTATTGTTGTAACCTGAAGCCTGTGACCGTGACTTTTATTATTTGTTATACTCATTAATGAGTTGGATATGAATGATTAGTAAGTTTTCAGGTATCTCAAAACATTGGTGATATTTTTGACTGTGAGGTTGATTGCCAGGAGCAACATAATGATATGGATCAGTTGAGTATTTGTTGTTCGACATGGACATGGTGTGTTGAAGGGTGTGTTTCAGTGTGACTCTCTGCTCCTGCAATGGGCCAAATGGCCTCATTCTCTATCATCATGACTGTCTGTAAGATATGCAGGACCTTAGTGTGAACTCAAACTTTGGTTCTTGTTGCATCGAAGCTTAAGATCTCAGCATAAATGACAGGCTATATTACTCACATGCTCCATCTGTCCAAAGAGAGAGCTGATCTATAAACGGCACCAAAAATTTCTCTCTCTCCCCTAGTTTGTAAAGAAGAACATTATTTTCACAACTCTCCTGAATGGAACATATGTAGCAGTATCTTGTGCCTCAGAGATAAGCTTGCCACATGGAAGAGTTCAATTGGAAAGAAATTGAAATAAATACTGCAAACATTGACAAAACTCAACAGGTCAGGCAGCATCTGTAGAAAGAGTTAATGATTCAGATGTCATGAAAACAAACAAGAAATTGAAGGCAGCTTTCCTGTGGAAAACAAGTTGCAGTTTTTCATCTAGAAGTTGACAGTTCTCTTCAATATTGAGAAAAATGTAGCCTGAAATGTCAAGTCTAAGTATGACCTTCTTAGCCTATTAACACAGTTAGGGGAAGGGGGAATAAAAATGTAGGGAGAAAGTCACAGTCTGTGATGCCTGTCTAAATGTCCATAATGGCAAATGGTATTAAGGGTTTAATCACTCACCTCTCCCAAAAGCATTTAAGTGATTAAAGACAACTGCAGCTCTTCCACTAAAGGTGCAGATTTTTACCAGTGAATTTGAGATTGTAGTGCTTTCTATTCATTGCCACTATTACAGTCAACAATCCAATCCACATGCAAAGTCTTAAAACCATCAATGAAACTATCAAATATCAGAGCAAACCTATTTTTCTCTACACACATCGAAGTTGCTGGTGAACGCAGCAGGCCAGGCAGCATGTCTAGGAAGAGTTACAGTCGACGTTTCAGGCCGAGACCCGACCTGACGAAGGGTCTCGGCCTGAAACGTCGACTGTAACTCTTCCTAGACATGCTGCCTGGCCTGCTGCGTTCACCAGCAACTTTGATGTGTGTTGCTTGAATTTCCAGCATCTGCAGAATTCCGGTTGTTTGCTATTTTTCTCTATTTTCGTTTCCATGGACATATATGTTAATCAGTAACCAAGATTGTAGATTCAGTTAGTTGACAAGCCAAGTGTTCTCAGCAGATAAAAAAAAAGCACCTCTTACAGGCCTCAAGTCTGCAAAGGGTGGGTTTACTTTCCTAAACAAAAGCATTCCCTGAGAATGGTTGACCTTTTAGGTACAAGATCATTAGTTTAGCTAATTTTAGAAGCTGTCAAGATGAAAAACATTACTTCTATCACCACCACTTCAGAAATATACACAGCCAACTATTAAAACAATGGCGTGAAAAAAAAGACTGTTCTTTATTCACTACAAGTTACACAAGCCTATTTTTTTCAAGGCGGGTTACTGCCTGTGTGATTTGGTAAATTAGCTGCTAACATTATCAATCCATTTGTGATCACCAGCTATGACAATTTTTTTTTGACAAAAGAACAGATTGTGGAAAAATACTAATTTACACAGCTCATATTGCAGAGATTAAATTCTACTTACATCACATTTTTAAAAACTGGTCTAATTTTCTAATTTAACCAAGTGGGTCATTTTACACAGCAGTTAATGCTGTAGATATTTAACCAAAGCATCATTAAAAAAGAAAATACTGTACCCACATTATAACTGATGTATGGCTTTATGTGATTTATGACAACCCCTTATTCTGTGCTGGAAAACATTTATAATAGTAACAAAAAATGGAATTAGATAAGGTACAGCACAGCTTTACTGTTCTAATAGCTCTGGAAAGAAACTGAAGACTCATTGTTCCATTATGTTTCCAAATACACCATATGGTGCTGGCAAAAAAATAGAAGAGAGGGAGAGACTTCGTGAGGGTTCTCTACTAAACCCTTATCAGAAGCATAGCACAAACACGGAAAATCGTCAGTTTTCCAGAGTTTGCAGCAGAGAAACTGGCAAACACCCGTACTTTCCATCGTTTGGAGCAGGAAGTTATGAAGCAGACTGGAGGCGAACAAACACCAACACAGGCCTGCTAGGCTAATTGGGCTATTTCTGTGCTGCCCAGTTTATGTGTTGGGGAAGATAGGTCAATGTCAGCACCATGCAGTGATAAAAAAAGCAAAGTCCAGGTGCAGCAAAAGCTGAAAGAGTGAAATGAAGCTGTAAATGTCGAAAACAAGATTATGTGATGAAACATCTATGAGGTGGGGGTGAAAACAATGTTAATTACCATTAAGTTTACTTGGTATCTTGAAGAGTGCCAGTTGGGCTTTGAAAGGCAAGAATGGGCATATAATTCCAAGGCAGGAAACTCTGAGATTCACACTCCTTTTGCAGAATTTAACCCAAAACTATATTCAAACACTTTCAGCATACTTATCATCCAACAGGCAAATTAATGGGTGATGTATCAGTCAGATAGGCAAGTATTTCCAGAGCAGATGATATGTAAGAAGGAGACTGTAGTAGAAATGTGGGAATTGCAGAATGTGAGAATGAGTTGGAAAGTGGGGTAGTATTTGGATATTGTGATGGAAGACTTGGGTTCATAAGCCCAGGGTGCCAAAAGTAATATGAGGCATGTGGATGTGGTGGTCAGAGATACCTAAGAGTGGGAGAACTTCAAGATCCTGGGATGCATGAAATACTGGAGATCACAAGCATGATATTGGATTGGAAATTGTTGAGAATGGGGGCTTTGAAGATTAATTATGTCATACTCTAGCTATAGGTCATGTTAACAGATATAATGGCAGATCAAAGAGTGAGGAATATTGAGGAAGGTTGAGTTGTAGAAAATTATAGTCACATTAGAAGAAAACAAGGTAAACACATTTCCCTCATATGCCTTGACAGTCTTACCTCTTTTTAACTGTTGGGATCCCGAGCTTTGGGAAACCAGGGATTAAACATTAATACATGTTATTATAGATGACTTCAACCTCCTTAAAAGATTTTACTAATCAGCCATTGTCCAAAGGGCAGGTTGTTTGGTATCCACCATTCCCACTTCTAATAAGTGGAAATGGAAATTTGGAGGTCTGTTGGGATTAGAACTGGATCTGAAATTCATTACCTTTTTGGCTCATACCTGCTGTTTAGCGTTCCTATTCCTTGGGGTTAAAATTTAAAGGCTGGGAAGCTTTTATTGGAAGTTTTATTAATATGTGTTCAAGAGGAACTTCTTTTAAGCAAATGTTAAGCCAGATGAGAAAGAACAGTAGGAAGAGGAGAGTGACAGGATGATTGTTGCGTGCGTCAAAAGGAAATGACAATAGGGCAAAGACAAAAAAAGGGATAAGCCTGGAGGATATGAAACTTGTTGCAATAGTTCAGTACAGAAAGGAACAACAAGGAAAGGTCATGGAAAAATTTAATTTATCTCTTCATACCAGGTGTCCATTCACACACAGAATTCTCCATATTAGTAATTCACAGGATTCCACAAGGAACAACACAGTCCATACCCCATGACCAAACCCAACTCACTTCAGCTGTTGTACATACAAACGTTCGGTCAGAAGCACTCACAAATATTGAGTTTCCCACAGAAAGCTGGGTGGATTACAATCACTGCTGATGTGTGATAATTTTCTTCGTATTCCCACTTACAATGATCCAGATTGTGAAAACATATTTTCTATGGAAAGCAGACTTCTCTGGTTTGAAACTCAAACCTCCAAATGCTTTGAATTAGTCACGGGGTTTGATTTCTTTCAGAATTTTATTTTCTGCAAATTTATATATACTTGTGTATGCACATGAAAGGAGGACAAATATGTTAAGATTACCAGTTGTATAGGTGTACTTATAGAAACTGTCACTGCACCTGGGAAGTAATCATGCAATTATGTATTAATGAATATCTTCATTCTAAAGAAAATAATGGGATATGGCCATGAAGTCCATTACTCATATTCTGTTCCAAAGTCTAATCATTTGCTGATTTTTTAAATTTAAAAATATGATGCATGGCACTACGTACTAATAGTCTGAGATCTTGGAAGCATTAGGTATCATTTAAAGCATTTCTTCCTGATACAGACAAGTGGATGCATGCTAACTTGTTGTGAAATCTTGGAAGAAAACCCAAAGGAAGTGAATTCCAGTGGGGACTGTACCCATCAGTTGCTGCAAAATAGCCATGGAAACCAATAAAACCAAAGAAAAATGTAGTCTTTCAGGTTTTATACAGCTGCAATTTTTCAGATGAGCTGGAGACTTTATACAAACACTTTTATTTCACAGGCTTCAAGTATTCTTATCCAAATATTTTTTGGACAGTCTGTACAAAAAAAGTTCTCCAATTTGATTCATTTTCCAAAGATTTATTCAGTAATTATAGCATCACATTATTACAATACTTTCCACCTCAGGTCCCCAAAGTAAAATTTGGAGTACTCCTGCATAAAGAGACCACTATGGAGGATCTCCCTGATGGCAAAAACAAACACTTCTCTCTTTTTTTTTAACTGTCCTGTACAGAACTAATTGGGAGAAACATCTAGTAGCAAACAGAGTATGAAAATCCAGGCCTTAGTTGGTGTTGCACATACTATAAAAGAAGGGTTACACTTGGGCAGATCCCACACCATGAACGCCTCTGGTGATTAGAATTCAACAGAGAATCACTAGTCAGCAGATTATCAACTATTTTTGCCTCTGATTAAATTGAACACCATTGTGTCTCACATGGTTGTGTATTGGCATACCACTGCAAATGTTACTGGTGTTGGCCTACATTCACAGAAAGACCGCACATTGTTGAACACCTATCTGATAAACATTTAAGATCAGTTCTTGGGATGGTTGCCTGAACAGACTGAAGAGCTCAAAATTCTCCAGACTTCTCTCATAATTTGTATTCTGAGATTAGTACTGAATTCAGTGTGCTTAACTGTGTACAGAACATCATGGACATGATGCTCAAAGTTTGGTCTGACCCTGTGTACTATTCAGATTATTCACAAGTTTCTTTGAGTTAATTCCACAATGTTAGCTATGTACTATAACACTCAAATCACTGCTGTTTGTTGTGCTTCAAATGTACTTTAATCTTGTTTAGTTATTACCTCTGCTCTGTCAGCATTTTACATTTGCAACTATATTTTTCTTGGCTTCTCAATGAATTTTCCATTCAATAGTCTTCTAACAGTGGAATGGAAGCTGCCCTTGAGCCTTAGTGGTAGATGCGTTCAGGCTTTTTCTTAAATCTTCTGTTCAATGGGAAAGGGGAGAAGAGATAATATTTACAATTTGATTTGATTTATTTTAATTTTATCTGGAATTATTTTTTTAAGTCTTATTTAGATCATATGTTGATTAGAGCCATAATAGAGCATTAATGCCCAAAATGTGAAGATAGTTTTTAAGTTTAGGAGTTGGTCATTGAATGTTTAGAAACCCGCCATTAATAGCTAAAATGTAGTTCATCGTCTGCTTTTTGTGTCTGTAAGTGCTGGTAGATTTGAATTTCCAGTGTTTGTGGAGGTGACTAGAACTTCCTTGGGAAGTCTGGCAGCAGAATGTCATGGAATCATATAATATCGAAATAGGCCTTTAGCCCACAGCCACCATGGACCATCAAACATAAATTTATACTTTTCTGACACTAATCTCATTTTATTCTCTTCACACTCCTCTAAAACCCCTCCTCAATTATGTCACTCACCTTCACTCTATGGACAACTTACAGCAGCCAATTAACTGACTCACTCTGCATCTTTGGAATATGGGAAGAAATCAGAGCTCTTGGGTGAAACCAATGTGGTCACAAGGAGAATGTGTGAAATACAGCACTTGCGCTTAATCTGAATAGTACATAACTTCAGACTAAACTTTGAGCACCATGTCCATTTCTGGTTCTGTAGCTCTAGGTATATAGTTGAGCACTGAATTCAATGCAGAATAAAGTCACAAGACTGATCCCTCATCTCAGAGCATAAACTATAACAGAAGGCCAAAAACATTTGAACTTTTCAGTCTTTTGCTTTATTGGTTTATCATTGTCACATGTACTGAGGTACAGTGAAAACTTGTCTGTGTACCATACGTACAGATCAAATCAATAGTGAATTGAGATAGTACAAGGTAAAACAAAAACAGAATGCAGAGTAAAGTATTACATTTATTGTAATAATATAATTGGTGAGAGTCAAAGGGGGCACGAGGAAGTGGAGGTACTGGAGAACTTCCATGTCCGCGGTGTCAACTCGGCCAAGAAAGTAGGCTGTTGGTGATGTTTACTCATTAAAGAGTTGTATCTGTCAACACTCTGGACCTTAGCACCATTGATCTAAACAGGAGCATGTGCACCTATTTAACTTCTCCTCTGTGCCAAAATGAAGAGTTCACAAGCAACACTGTCAAATGGCCATGAGGGTTCATGGTGATGGTGCTCTGATCCACGAAAGGTACTTAACATTACTTTGCACAACAGAATCAGAATCAGGTTTAATATCACCGGCATATGTCATGAAGTTTGTTAACTTAGCAGCAACAGTAAAATGCAATAGATGATCATATAGAAAAAAAAAAGTAAATCAATTACGGTAAGTATATGTATGTATATTATATAGTTAAATTAAAAATAGTGCAAAAACAGAAATAATATAAAAAAAAAGGGAGATAGTGTTCATGGGTTCAATGTCCGTTTAGGAATTGGATGGGAGAGGGGAAGAAGTTTTTCCTGAATCACTGAGGCTTCTGTACCACCTTCCTGATGGTAACAATGAGCAGACAGCATGTCCTGGGTAATGGGAGCCCTTAACAATGGATGCCACCTTTCTGAGGCACCGCTTATTAAAGATGTCTTGGATACAATGGAGGTTAGTACCCAAGATGGAGCTGACTAATTTTATAACTTTCTGTACCTTCTTTTGATCCTGTGTAGTAGCACCTCCACCACCCACCCCCCCATACCAGACGGTGATGTAGCCTGTCAGAATGCTCTCCATGGTGCATCCGTAGATCTTTTCAAGTGTTTTAGATGACAAACCAAGTCTCCTCAAACTCCCAATGAAATATTGCCGCTGTCTGTCTGGCCTTTTTTATAGTTGCATCGAGTGTTGGGACCAGGTTAGATCCTCAGAGATCTTGACATCCAGGAACTTGAAATTACTCACTCTCTCCACTTCTGATCCCTCTATGAGGATTGGTTTGTTAACCTTCCTGAAGTCCACAACCAGCTCTTTGGTCTTACTGATGTTGAGTGCAAGGTTTTTACAGCAACACCCCTCAACTACCTGCTGTATCTTGCTCCTGTAAACCCTGTTGTCTCCATCTGAGATTCTACCAACAATGGTTGTATCATCTGCAAATTTACAGGTGGCATTTAAGCTATACCTAGCCACACAGTCATTGGTATAGAGAGAGTGGAGCCACGTCCCTGAGGTGCACCAGTTTTTATCATCAGCGAGGAGAAGATATTATTAATGATTCACACAGATTGTGGTCTTCCAGTTAGGAAGTCAAGAACCCAATTGCAGAGGGAGGTACAGAGGCCCAGGTTCTGTAGCTTATTGATCAAGACTGTGGGAATGATGTTTTTAAACACTGAGCTGTAGTCAACAACATCCTGACATAGGTGTTTGTATTGTCCGGGTGATCTAGGGTCGTGTGAAGAGCTATTGAGATTGCAGCTGCTGTAGATCTGTTGAGACAATAGGCAAATTGCGGTGGACCCACGTCCTTGCTGAGGCCAGAGTTGATTCTAGCCATGGCCAACCTTTCAAAGCATTTCATCACCGTAGATGTGAGTGCTACTGGATGATATTAAAGCAGTTCACACTGCTATTCTCGGGCACTGGTATAATTGTTGCCCTTTTGAAGCAGGTGTGAACTTCTGACTGTAGCTGTGAGAAGTTGAAAATATCCTTGAATACTCCTGCCAGTTGGTTGGCAGAAGTTTTCATAGCTTTGCCAGGTACTCCACAATGAACGAAGTTAGTTCATTCAAATACCTTTACAATCATTGCCACCAGCATGGATGTTTCTCAGCAACTAGTGAAGGTCTCAGAAATTGCAGCATTAATGATAGCAGAGAGAATGTGAGGTGCACAGAGAATGCCACTGGTAGGCCCGCCCTCACTGGATACAGCTCTGCTGGGGAGAGTTTTTGAATGCTTTGAAGAGAGGGTTAGGTTGACTAGGCCGAATCTTGCCTGATCCAAACCACTGACTGCATTTAGCTCCTGGGCTAATCTCAGATCAGTACTTATGTGATGAGGTGGTTGTAGTGGGGTTAGTTCTGGAAACCTCCACTCCAGGGTACTTCTATGAGACAGAGAGGGTTCCAAGTGGCAACCAGGTTTCAGGTATGTATATAAAACTATTTAACAAATAATCTGTAAGTTACTTAATAAATGAAAAGCAAACCTACTTGAGTGAAATTCAACATTAAAGAATTCTGTTTAAAGAAGAGACATCACAGATTGCACATTCTGTAACACAAAATTACCTAGTTAAAGATACCATTTTAAGGTTAGTTATCCTATTTCTTTGTTGAACTTTGGAACTGCTACTGGGCTGAATTGTCGTGCCTCTGTAAAAGGTTGCAGAAGTTTTCATCACAGTGAACGGTAGAGGGCAGATGGTGGTAATTCCCATTAGAGCCAATGGCTGTCATGGATCCAACGAATTGCATCCATTCAGAAGAGATTACAAACAAGACAGAGTAAAAGATTCAAGGATCTTTGGAAAACCTCCTTGGGGAACTGCAGTAATCCCACTAACGCTGGGAATCTCTGAGCTGTGACTGCTCTAAGTGGCACAGGAGAAATCAGCATGGTATTGAGAACTTCAAGCCCACGTCTTGTGTAAAGACTAGAGGTGCGACCCACCACCCAAACTATCCATTTATGCCACCACCTGACCAATCTGTAGAAGAAATGGTGGTTCCCACAATGGTCTCAATAGCTGCCACGAACCAGAGTGGAAACAGGTTTTCTCCTGAGACCACTCTTTCTCAAGACTGCCTGAGAAAGAATGATCTGTCCCACACGCAACAGGAACCTTAGCACAGATTCAGAAGGGAAAGAGGCAAAGCCAAAGGGAAGTGAGTTTGTAAGGTAGAGCAACAAATGGTGCAGATTGAGCACATCTACATGAAACGCTGTTGTATGAAAGCAGCATACATCATCAAAGATCCTCACCACCCATGTCATGCTCTTTTCTCGCTCCTACTATCAAGTAAAAGGTACAGGAGTCTGAGGATTCACACCACCAGGTTCGAGAACAGTTACTACCCCTCAACCATCAGGCTCTTGAACAAAAGGAGTTTTTTGCACTCACTTGCCCATCTGTTGAGATATTCCCACAACCAATGATCTCACTTTAAAGACTCTTCTCTTGTTATTTCATGTTCTCATTATTTATTGCTACTTATTTATATTTACAGTTTGTTGTCTTCTCCACTCTGCTTGATCTTTCACTGTTCCTGTTATAGTTACTATTCAATAGATAAGCTGAGTATTCACAGCAAAATGAATCTCAGGGTTGTATGTGGCAACATATGTGTACTTTGATAATAAAATTTACTTTGAACTTTGAGCTAGGAGAGCTCCATAGACCTGGGTTCAGTCCTGACCTATAGGGTTGTCACTTCCTCCCTATAACCACACGGCTTTTTCTGGTGCTCTGGTTACCCTCCACATCCCAAAGATGTGTGGGTTACTGAAATAGAAATTTTAGCTTCGGTTGGAAGGAAATTGCAGTAACAAAACATTGCAATGCATTTTGTCTATAGTATGTTTCTGAAGAACTGCTGGCATTTACAAATTAGGAAGACCATAGATCAAATTGTTGCTGGCTGGGACACTCTGAGCCATTTATTAACTGTCAATAGAAGAGACAAAACCGGAACCCGGTTCCGGTTTGGTCGCTGGCCGCTGACCATGGTTTTCGGTCAGTTGCCGGACACTCGGAGAGATTCCGTGGGGGCCATGGTCGAGTGGTCAACGACTTGGGCTGGCTCCCCCACCGGACTTAGTCTGGTGAGGAGGGTGTGAGGATACCCAGCAGGACTAAAAAAACAAGACCTGACAAAGAGCAGATGAGCTCCTTGTGAGCCACCGGCCATCTTCCGTGGAAGAGATTAGAGCCCCACCACGTATCTACAAATCGTATGCTATGCACCTAGTTAGAAGGGATATGATGAACTTGGGCGCTGCACTGTGTGCCTGGACCTGCCCAAGGCCTCTGCCTAAGGAAGGGCTGAGCTCGAAGAAGCGGCCACGGCTGGAAGCCAACACGGCCTTGGGCTCGAGTTTGGTGGCGGCGGCGGGCAGTGCCAAGGCAGCCAGCGAGAACAAACTGGAGGAGAGGCTGTACTCAGTGCTGTGGCAAGATCAAAGAAGATGGAGGTGTATAGCCGCCAACCCTGGATTCAGGACAGCACCCACTGACTGACTGACTGAGAAGAGGCAAATTAACATAAGACTACCAGCATGAAATGGATAAGGGAAGATCATCCCTCTGATTATAAGAGAGTTGATGAGGGTGATGCATTTAATTTGGCCTACAAGGATTTTAACAAGAGTTTTGACATAAACTCATTAGATGAAGTAGTTAGCAATGGAAAAGCCAAATGGGACCAAAGAGAAGGTGGAAGCTGTTTCCAAAAGTGTTTCAGCAGCAATAAGCAAAGAAGGGCAAACAAGACTTGGGAATTCACAATAAATGTTATTATATTGAGAAATTAATATTGAGGATCTTGTAATGTTTGCCCATGTATCTCTGAGGCAGCAGGAGATGTGGTTAAGGTATCTAAGGAGACATGGATGATGCTATCTTTATTAGCCAAAGGAAATAAATCTGACTTGATAAATATATAAAGTAGTTGTATAAAACACTTGTATAAAACATTACCTGAAACACATTTTCACAATATGTGATTCTTCTAGTAAGAGTACAAAGGAGATTCATGAGAGTGTTGGTAGACTGGATAATTTCACAATGAGGATAGGTGAGATACATTCTGGCTGTTTCCTTTGGTGCAGAGAAGGCTGAGGATAGATTTAATATTGTGAGGGGGTCTGGATAAATTGTACAGAAATTCCCTATTTCCCTTTGTTAATTGAGGAATTTCCACACTGCAAATAATATCTGGGTAGGTTAAGAAAAAAGTTAAAGGATGGGAACATTTTAAAATATGTGATATGCTTTCCTATGATTTCCTCACGGAGTGTGCTTTAGTTTCTTAGTATTTTCAGATGCTCTTCAATTTTCCTTTTCCTTTGCTGAAATTTAACTAATTTGTGGAACAACATTTGGGTGCATTCGATAAAACATGGGTAGTCCATTCAGGCAGGCAGTGAATTTGAAAATAATCCTCCATATATTAATAGCTACTGAAATACTCAATTCATTGCCAGGAAGTCAGGGAGATAGTTGTGATATATCATCTTGAATTGTGAAGTTCTGACAGTGGTTTTAATTGCCAAAATTACTATATATAAACATAATAATTCAGTTTGGAGCCTGCAATAAACCCAGTTCTGGAACAGCTGAGGGAGAGACAGGAAAGCTAGTTACGGTCAAACTAGCCTATGGGATGTTCTTCTCTGTATAGAGATAGAACGTCAATATACTGATGCTTCTGGATCATAGGGAAGTGTTCACAGATTGTGCAGAAAAATGGTAAAAAAATGTCTGAAAGTGACTGTAAGTACAGTATTACTGCTTGAAATGTTAAGCATCACATTTGCTTTATAGATTGCTTAATCTTTTTCATCAAAACCTATGAAACCATTTAGCTAATATATCACTAAATAATACACACATTCATGACTTTTTTTCAAAGTTACACAAATTCCCAATAGAAAGGAGGCCTGTAGCACTTGATTCTAAAAAAAATGTGCATCTGCAATTGTTCTTTCTGAGAAAGTAGACTTTGAAAACTCACAAAATGTAGTGTTTTAGTTAACTTAAGGCACTTAGTTAAGGAGAAGTATGAAAGATTGAACGGGATAAACATAGCAAAAGAGGAAACATACTGTATATGGTGGAAACTGTGAATAGTAGAAAATATCCCACCCAATTTATTATTGACATTTCCATGGTCATTGATGACAACAGTGAACCTAAAACATAAACACAAGTGAGGATAATAACTTTTAACAACCCTCGCCCAGTGTCATCCCAAATGTCTTCAGTAATACAACAAATTAAATATTGATGGCATTGCACTAAGTTTCTCCTATTCATGCAAACATCTTCAAGATTCTAGTTTATTACCACTTCTATGCCTGAGGAGAGTGAATTGCCCAACTATTTAATTGCAACTGGATCAGTACAAAATGCAAAGTTGGATTCTGCACCCTGAAACCTGAACCATTTACCATAACTGTACCTATTATGATCACAGACCTGAAAACTTCGTGAGAGGTTTATATTCCAATGAGCACTACAATCTTAATTTATTTTATGACCCACATTTAACAGGAGCTTTAACCAAGAAAAGCTTTTGTTTAAGCAACAATTTACACACCGGTCTCTAAAAGGAATGATTAGATAGAGAGCAATATAAGGCCTGGTGATTCCTTCTAGGAATGTTTTGAGAAGCTCTGTAAATAAAATGCAGAACCATCTTTTCTAGTAGCTAATTCAGACATTCTGAAGAACATAAGGGAGCCTCTCGTTCTAAGAGAATGTAATAAGTGGAAACTTAACTCTTCCTACCCTTTTCATACAAATTAGTAGTAATACTAAAGCAGAATTACTATCAACAGTTGACAGAAGATTTGTGTGTCATAAACAGCAGAATAATGACATTACGACAGATTTATGAGTACATTGGTCAATTATCTTTTTATTTTAAAAAGTTGTCAAAAAGATTTGAGCTTCATGTTCTTTTTAAATGTAGTTCACATTACCGATGATGTTGGGTGACCCGAGGGAAGAATTGGGTGAGTGCGACAACATTTAATCAGTTTTGGTAGTTACCCAAGTCTATCAGAGTGCAGCAGCAGAAAAGAATCATGCTGGGAAGCTGCATGCCATTGGGCATGCAAGAAAATAGTAGCTGTCTTCCAGGCTTTAGTTATAAGAGAAGCTGTTGCTATAGGCCAGCTGGGCTGTGCAGGGAATTGGACAGAAAAGGAAATAAATCAACAGAAAAAGCCGGAGAAAATTCAGGGTGATTTTGCGCGGAATCAGTTCTTCTTGCATGCCTTGTTTGAAATAGCATTAACTTCTCAATCGTTAATGGAAACTAACAAAGTAAACCCAACGCTTAGATTTGCCTCATTTTAAACACTGTCAGGGGGAGGTGGTTTCAGAGCAGTGACTCAGTCAGGTTGTTCTTCAGACCTTGTGGTCCAATCCCAGGTTAAGAAGTACCAGCGTGATACTCGTTCGCTCTCCGGCCCAGGTAACAGGTGATGTGCCAGCAGTGTAGAAAGTGATCTGAGTCCAGCAAGATCAGGCCCTGTATATTTCATATTGTTATATCCAATAAAATAGATGCAAAATATCTGTTAAAAGAAGAGGGTCCTGGGAGAATTGTATTGTACTTCAAACATTTTAGCGATATGGGGGAATGAGGTAAAAAATGCACATTCCGTTATTTCCCAATCCAGATGTTTGAATAGAATTTTAAATTTGGAAACATTTAAAGAACCTCTACGGAATCAGAGGTTTTTTTTTGCCTTGCATTCAGGAGTGATAGCAATCAGTTAAGACTCTTTGCCTGAATGTTCAGGTTCCGACAAGAATCAATCGCCTGCAAGAAGCATTGGTAACATAGCAACTGCGCACACTAACAAAAGCAAACTGAAATATAATCAAAATGCAAATAAATTAAACTCACATATCAAGTGCAAAATATTTAATTGCATGATAAGCAAAAGCAGAGATACATAATGCATGTGAACAATGGATCCTACACACCTGAGGTGTTATTTTGAAGATTGCTGGCTAGAAAGATTTCCTAATAAAACAGATGGTTAAATGCTAAGGATGCACCCTCTTTTATCATACTAAATAGGATTTTATTCCTTTCAGTGCAGGAGACTGAAAGATGGTCTTTTAGAATTGTATAAAATCATGAGGGCATAAATAGGGTGAACGTCCTCAAACTTGTTCCCAAGGTTGGGGAATCAAGAACTAGAGGACTAAGGTTTAAGGTGACAGTGGAAAGATTTAATAGGATCTTGAGGGGCAATGCTTTTTTACAGAGAAGTAATTATGTGGAATGAGCTGTCATAGGTGCAATAATAACTTTTAAAAGATTGTTGGATGGACACATGGGTTGGAAAGGTTTAGAAGGCAATGAGTCAAATGATGGAAAATGGGATTAACTAGCAGGTGGTACCTTGGTGAGCACTGCCTACCAGAGCTGAGGGGCTTGTTTCCGTGCTGTGTATCTCTCTGACAATGAACACTACCGTTACTGCTCATCAAAGGAACAACTGCCCTTCACTTCAATCTTGACATCTCCCCTCCCTGCCTACTTTCTGCTTTCCACAGTGATTGCTCCCTACTTGATTCCCTCGTCCACTTGTCCCTCCCCACTGATCTCTCTCCTGGCACTTATCCTTGCAAGTGGAACAAGTGCGAAACCTGCCCCTACAACTCCTCCCTCACTACCATTCAGGGCTCAAAACAGTCCTTCCAGGTGGGGTGACACTTCCCCTGTGAGTCCAATGGGGTCATCTATTGTATCTGGTGCTCCCAGTGTGGTCTCCTGTATATTAGTGAGACCTGACATAAATTGGGAGACCACTTTGCTGAGCACCTATGCTCTGCCCACCAGAAAAAGCGGGATTTCCAAGTGGCCACCCATTTTAGTTCCACTTCCCATTCCCATTCCGACATTTCAGTCCATAGCCTCCTATATTGTTGCAATGACGCCACACTCAAGTTGGAGGAGCGACACTTGGTATACCATCTGGGTATCCTCCAACTGATAGCATGAAGATCGATTTCTTGAACTTCTGTAATGCCCCCACTTCACCATTCCCCATTCCCTTTTCCTTCTCTCATCTTAGCTCCTTACTCACCCATCTCCTCCCCCTTTTCTTTCTTCCATGGCCTTCTGTCCTCCCCTATCAGATTCCCCCTTTCTCCAGCCTTTTATCTCTTTCACAATCAAATTCCCAGCTCTTTACTTCACCCCTTCCCCCACCCCTCCCACAGCGGTTTCACCTGTCACCTTGTGTTTCTTCCTCCCCTCCACCCACCTTCTTACTCTGACTCCACATCTTTTTCTTCTCCAATACTGATGAAGGGTCTCGGCCCAAAACGTTGACAGTTTACTCTTTTCCATAAGTGCTGCCTGGTCTGCTGACTTCCTCCAGCATTTTGTGTGTGTTGCTTGGATTTCCAGCATCTGCAGAATTTCTCCTGTTTGTGATTGGGTACAAGATTTCATGGGTCTGCCAAGCGAATCTTCTTTGAAAAAAATGCTCATAAAATATGAATGAAAAATTAACCCAGGACAATTTGTTGGATTCAGCATTAATCATCTCTTTGTGATTGTGGTCTGCAGTGTTGTATTACACCAGCTGCAGAGTATACAGGTTTACTGTCGGTGTTAGCTGGACTGATGAGGCACATTTTGGCAGGGCAGTAATGAAGTCAACTCTACATGAAGGATAGATCATTTCGGAATCTGGTCAATAACTTTTCATGCTTACTGTCCCATTATTACCTGATAATTAGCACAAATCATATTAAACATGTAAAAGCAATGTAATCTGACAAAAATTAGCAGCCTTTGTGCAAAAATTTATAAAGTGATACACACAAATTTTGTGGCCAATGTTTATTGTGCTAACTTCTTCTCTGTACTAAAATATTGACTCGTGCCTGATCACAGTTCTACTGGAGTTACCTGCCATCTGGCACCTCTTACAAAAAGCTCATTGTGAATCTTGGCATTGTGAATCATCTGCAGTTTATGAAACAAATGCTTGTACTACAATTGAATCAATTCCTGCTATCATCTGACATCCATAGTCGTGTCCAGTCTTTAAGCACATCAAGGTAACAATCAATAAAAAAAAACGTGGTTTATATTTCAGTCGGAGCGCAGTCAATTGTAGTCTGCCTTGAGATCAGTTAATTTGTATGTACCTACATTCGTTCTGGCTTTAACAACATGCAGTGTTTTTAAGTCAGAATTTTGACTGAACTGCAGTGCATTCAAAGGAGATTACAGCGTTCAGGCATCTTTGGATATTTCGGTCAAAGTCAGTATGAAAAATATTTCAAACAGTTAAACACCACAGACATATTTGAACAAAAAAGAACACCAACATCTATAAACATTTTAGTCAACATTCCTGCATTGTTTATTTCAAATTTTAGGAAGTTAATGTCAAAAATTCAGAAAATTAAATACCAATCTATAATTAGCAATGATAGAAATTCTGTGCAAAATTAGCTTATTTTTTAGGTGACATTTGTTTAGGTTGGCATTATGGCTTCCTGTATATGTGCTTGCTTTGCACCTGTATTTATTAAAGCATACCAACAATATTTCAATGAGCTTTGCTTGTACATTTCAAGCAAATGAAGTCTAAGTACTGAAACATTCCTCCTGATCTTGTAAAATTCTTCTCATTTTCAACTTCTTCTTTCTTTCTCCTCCAATTGACTTACCTTTTGGATTATCTGAGAGACTTAGATAGTCACAATACTCTATGGTTTTGGCAGAACAGAACAAGGAACAGTATAGCACAGAAACAGGCCCTTTGGCCCATGATATTTGCTGATCATGGGAATCTGACTAATCTCATTTGCCTGCATGAGTTTCATATCCTTCTATTCCCTGCATATTCCTGTGCCTATCCAAAAGCCTCTTAAAAGTTACTATCGTATTCGCTCTGACCAGTTCCCTTACCCCGCTGCTCTCTGTGTAAGATCTTGCCTCATAAATTGCTTCTAAACTTTCTCCCTTCACCATAAAGCTACTGTATGTTGTCTATCACTGGAGGTTTCTATGCTAGGAAAAAGACTCTCACTACCTACTCTATATATGCCTCTCGTAACCTTATGTACTTCTAGCAGGTCATCCTATAGACTCCAACCCTCAGAAAAATCAATCCCAGCCTTTTGTTAGAGCTAAAAATATTTAATGTTCAAAGGTATTATCCTTATGGAACACTTCTGCACCCTCTGTAAATCCTCTATATCCTTCCTCTAATGCAGTGTCAAGAACTGCATGAAATATTCCAAATGTGGCCAGGCAAATTTTATGCAACTGAAGCATAATTTCCTTACTTTTTAACTCAACACCCCATCTTATGAAGACAAGTATGCCATTCAACTTCTTTACCAATTCTTCTACTTGTGTTGCCACATTCAGGGAGCTATGGTCTTGCACCCTGAAATTCCTCTGTACATTAACGTTCTTAAGGTTCCTACCAACTTCTGTACTACTCTCCTCTTACATTTGACTTCCCAATGTGCAACACCTCAAATTGGTCTGGATTACACTCTATCTGCCATTTCTCTGCCCACATTTCCAATTGGTCTACATACTGCTGATTCCATGGACAATCTGTAAGATTTCTAAAGCCATCTCAATTCAATCTGTCTCAACAATGGGGAGCTAACCAAATACTTAAAGATCTCAACAATCTTAAGATCACATTGGTAAAGGAGTTTACCTCAGCTAATAACAATATTTTCTCATTAAAATATATATGGATTAGAGTCAACTGGCAGTATCCCAACCTCTGAGTCTGAAGATTCTTGGTTCTCTCCAGAGAGTTTAGCACAAAAAAAGCCCAAGTTTCCAGTGCACAGCTAAAGGAGTACAACACTTCTAATGTCTTAAACTGAAGCCCCATGTCCTTTCTCACAAGGGTGTAAAAGTTCTCTGGGCACTATTTCAAAGAAAAGTAGGAAGGTTATCATCTATTCCCACAAATAATATTAATAAAAAGCTCATTCTAGTTATAATCTCCTTGTGGAAGCTTGCAATGTGCAACATAGCTAACGCGTTTCCAATTTCACCTGAAGGATCTCTAAAATATTTCAGTGTTGGTAAAGTGCTCAGATATTCTGGAAAAGCTTAAGAAGCACAAGAGAAGCTTAAGAAGTTGAACTTGCCGGCTCCATGGGGAGTGTGGGTGAACTGAGAGTGTCTATGATGTTTGGCCATAGAACAAATTTCAGTGAAGCCAGTTCAACAAGAGCAGGCCACAGAAAGGTAAATTATATTCAGAACTAGAGACCAGGACTGGGTATTAAGTGCCTTAATGGTGGAGATGTTATACTGGGAGAGAACACTGATGCTGGTTCACTTAGTGTTCCAGTTGATCTGGAAGACTTTGCAGAGACAGTATTGATGCATGTCTCTAATGCTCTGAGATACCTGCTCTAAGTAGTGCAAGTCTCTGTATCAAGCAGTGGTGGATAGAGAGGAGAAGAGTTCCCTGTTTGATATAAATTCAGGCCTATGTAAGTATATCTGACCCTTTGCTTTAGAAACATTTTAGAGATTATAAGATAGTAGTTCAGATGAGGGCTCTTGACCCAATGTATTGACTGTCCATTTCCGCTCACAGATGTTGCCAGATCCACTGAGTTCCTCTAGCACTTCGCTCTTTGTCTAGGTTCCAGCATTGGCAATCTCTTGTGACTCCATAAAAAACAATTTATGGTAATTGGAGTCAAATTTTGTAACAAATTTATCTAAAAGAATGAGTATTACAATAAAGTTAGTGAACAGTGACCACTACTCCTTATGTTTTAAGGTAGGTAGAGACAAGGATAAATATGGACCTTGTGGGTGAGTATTAAACCGGAGCAGGACAAATTATGAGAGCATTAGGCAGGAATTAGGGAGAGTTGACTGGGAATGGTTGTTTTTGGGCAAGTCCATATCTGATATGCGGAGAAATTTTAAAGACCGACTGCTCAGAGTCCAGGACAGGTATGTTCCAGTCTGAAGAAAGGACAAGGATGGAGGCAAGGTAAGAGAACCTTGGATGTCAATGGGAAAAAGAAATTTAGTCAAGAAGAAAAAGAAAAGTAGGTAAAGCTTTGGAAATTAGAATCAAACAGAGTCCTTGAGGATTATAAAGAAGCCAGAAAAGAACTCAAGAAGGGAATTAAGAAAGCCAGATGGGCCATGAAAAGTCCTTGGCAAGTAGGATTAAAGAGAATCCAAGGCATTCTATAACATACATCTGGAGCAAGAGTTTAATAGGGAGAAGGTGGGACTACTCAGTGATAAAGGAGGGAACATTTGGTTTGGGTGTGCAGGATGTGTGTGTGAGATCCTTAGTGAGTACTTTACATCAATATTTACCATGGAGAAGGACATGTAGGATAGGAAGATCAGTGCCAAGAGTATTAGTATGCTGGGGGATTTCAAAGTAAAGGAGGAGGTAGTGTTGGGACCCTTAAGGAGCATTAACGTGGATAAGTCCCTAAGGCCTGACGGGATATAGCCCAAGTTATGAAGAGAGGCAAGTGAAGAGATTGCTGGGGCTTTGATCAATATCTTTGTGTCCTTCCTAGCCACAGATGAGGACACAGAAGACCAAGAGTAGCTAATGTTGTTCCATTGTTCAAAAAGAGAACCAGGGATAATCCTGGAAACTACAGACCAGTGAGTCTCACGTCAGTGGTAGAGAAGTTACTGGAGATCATTCTTAGGGATAGGATTTATGAGCATTTGGAAAACCATGGCCTAATTGGAGAAAGCCAGCATGGTTCTGTGCAGGACAAGTCATGTCATAGTGACTCGATTGTTTTTTGATGACGTGACAAGGGTGATTGATCAAGGTAGAGCAGTAGATGTCTACATGGATTTTAGTAAGGCATTTGACAAGGTTCCTCATGGGAGACTCATCCAGAAGATGAAGATGCATGGGATCAATGGTGAATTGGCCATTAGATTTAGAACTGGCGTGCCCATAGAAGCCAGGATAGGGATTGAGGGTCTTCTTATAACTGGAAGTCTGTGATTAGTGGTTTTCTGCGGAGATCTGAACTGGGATCTCTGCTGTTTTTGATGTTTGCAAATGACCTAGTTAAAATTTAGGTGGCTGGATTATTAAGTTTGCAGATGATCTGAAGATTGGTGATGTTGTGGATAGCATAGATGACTGGAAAATAATACAGTGGGGATATAGATCAGTTGGAGATATGGGCAGAGGAATGGCAGATGGAGTTTAATCCAGCCAAATGTGAAGTGTTGCGCCTTAACAGTGTTGATGAGCAGGGGAACCTTGGGGTCCACGTCCATAGTTTCCTGAAAGTAGCTACACAGGTTAACAGGCTATATAGCATGCTTGCTTTTATTTATTGAGGCATTGAGTTCAAAAGTCAGGAAGTTAGGTTGCAGCTTTATAAAACTCTCGTTAAGCCATATCCAGAGTATTGCATACAGTTCTGATCACTTCATTATAGGAAGGATGTCAAGGCTTTGGAGAGGGTGCAGAAGGTTTACCAGGATGCTGACTAGATTAAAGGGCTACTTTGAAAGTTTGGACAAACTTTTTTTTTTTCCCCCTCTGGTGCACTGGAGGCTGGGGGACATCTGATGGAGGACTATAAGTTATGAGAGGCATAGTAGAGCAGACAAGCAGTCAGGGCTGAAATGTCTAACACCAGTGGGCATGCACTTAAGCTCAGAGTGGGCAATTTCAAAGAAGAAGCAAAGGGCAGGCTTTTTTACACAGAGTGGTGGGTATATGGAATGAGCTGCCTGGGGTGGCGGTAGAAACAGAAACATTAGGGACTTTTAAGAAACATTTAGTTAGACACATGAATTTGAGGAAAACAGGAGGATATGGACATTGTGCAGGCATAAGGGATTAGTTTAGTTAGCTATTTGATTACTAATTTGTTTGTTTCAGCACAGCAATGTGGGCCAAAAGGACAGTTCCTATGCTGTACTATGTCCTGTATTCGAATGGGAACTGAACCTGGACTGATTCTAATCCCTATTGTATGTACTGCATCAAACTGATTGCTCAGTGATGACTTACATTAGAGGTGGTTTGCAGTGGAAAAGTGCCACACGTAGTGCAGTTTAAAGGAGCATACACCCAGTGTGCACAGCACACTCACTTACAGTTTGCTCAGTTTACACAGCTCTAGTGACCCATGTTCAGCCCTGAACTCTCTGCTGCCTGTACAGAGTTTGCATGTTCTTCTGGATTTCTACAGTGTGCTCCAGTTTCCTTCCACATGCTAAAGACATAATGCAATCATCTATGATTTTTTTATTAAGTAATATTATGGATTTTCATTTACTTTTCTTGGTACTTGAGCCACATTCCTCTCAATTTAAATGGCTTTTTTCCCACTGACTTCAGAAGAGCTGATTAGAAACAGCAACAGCAGCAACACAAGCCAGAGAGGTAAGTCTCGGGGTACACCAGAAGGCAGAGAAAGACAAAAAGCTATCCGTAAACAATTCAGTCCTGTCCAAAATCAATAGGTCCTTAACAAGGAACAGCACAGAAAGAAAATGCCACAGAGCAGTAAATCTGTGGAATGCTCTGCCACAAACTGCAGTGGAGGCCAAGTCTGTGGTTATGTTTAAGGTGGAAGTTGATAGTTTCCTGATTGGTCAGAGCATCAAAGGATACAGCAAGAAGGCAGGTGTATGGGGTTGAGTGGGATCTGGGATCAGCCATGATGGAATGGCAGAGCAGACACAATGGGCTGAATGGTCTAATTCTGCTCCTATGACTTACGATCTTATTGTCTAACGCTTATAGGCCATTTCAGGAATCTGGGTAGTGCCCACTGCCACTGTTGACAACTACCTCTGGTTGGTAAAGTGGCCATAAGTTCAAATCCAAACCTTGATGAGGAGAATTGCTTTCAAGGTAAAAAGCATTTTCCTTTAGAAGGTGCAAACTTGCTTTGACAAGGCATTGCACCTGCCTTCCAAGAGCAGTAAGCTCCCAAGCAAAGCTTAAGGAGGCCTAACCACCCAGAAATGTGATGTCTCTATTTGCTGACATTGCCCCAGCTTCTCAATTGCCCACAAGGTGCATCATCCATAAAAACCTTATGATTTACTGTTTACACCAGAGATGCTTACTGTTTTCAATCTTGAAGGGTAATTAGTTTGAACAATTTATGCAATTTAACCAAATTTCGAAGCAGCACTTTTCATAAATATTAGAAGTGTGAATCAAAACACACTTCTCCTCTTCTGTCATTCATGAAAACAGAAACTGCATACCTTAATGAAGGGAATGTGTACTTAATATATTGTTATGTCAAAAGGTTATTTAAAAAGCATCTGTAAAAGACTCATTGGAGACATATGGTCAGGAAATCTCATATGCAGCGAAGTATGCATTCTGCTTAAATTATGGACTGAGCCAACAAGTAGAGCTACTAAAATCTCAACCATTACCATATTAGTCATACCAGGAAGTTGGCAGAGATACGGAAGAAGTATGGCAAATTTATGATAATTGATTACTGCTCAATTTACCCAGAGTTATGCAGAAAGGAAACGTAACCAGCAATATGATGATAAATTGTGAGAAAACAACTTTGCTCAGATCCTGATAACCTAATGGAGTATTTGGTAACAGTTGACAAGTTTTGCATGAGCTGATTCAGAGAATTTGACAATTTTAATCACATTATTTAAGCCTGAACTACTCATAATCAAATGGGATCCTGGGGAGGTCAGCAGAGGTTGTAGAGAATGTGACAGAATCAGTGGGATATCAGGCTAAGTATCTGATTGTCGGTTCAATACAGTATATAGAGACAAAATGGAAATCATATACAAGGTACACATTATACATACACTTTGTGAAAATATTTGTAATCTGTTACTTGGTTATTTGTTGTTTGCAATATATCATCAAATAGCTTTGTTGAAAATCTAGTCAAATTGTTTGTTTGTTGTACGGCAAAGGGTACATTGAAATCAGCCATTTTAATAATCAGCATTCCACTGAAATTCAGTAGATTGAGAGAAGTGCACAAGTAATGCCACGGCCTTATAACAGCTGTATTACATATATTATTTTGACAAAGGGAATGCATTAAGAAATTTCCACAGGCCCAGTGAAATCAATATTCGTAGTTATTATCTGAATTCTAAATACAAAAGCAATTTTATTTTTCCTTTTTAATATTAGTCGCTTGCAAGTGCAGGGCAGGGAATCAAAACTGGGTAACTAACTGTTGTGAGGGCACGGTGATGGCTCCAGTATTTTATGTTAAAACAGTCAGGACAACAAAATGAAGGTGCATTTTTGCTTCAGAATTAGTTGCTGAGAAAATGATTGAGAGAGGAAGTATACAGGTACCAAGGGTCAATGTGTGTACATCAGATGTTGGCCCAGATGGTAGAACTGCAATACAGGGTATATGGGTTGCTTAGTTTGAATAGCGAAGGAATAGAGCTAGATTTAAGAATGAATTTTGACCTGATAGAGTTGCTTCCCAATCTGACAAAGCACTTATGTCTAAATTGGGACAACTATCCCACATGATTCTGAGTGCACCTTGTCACACTGGCAGCATAGACCATAAGAGGTGGTGGCAGAATTGCATATAAGTTAAAGTCAAGTTTATTGTCATATGCACAAGTAGAATAGACACCTACTTGCTGTAGTGTCACAAGCACAAAGCATTATATAAGCAACATCCTCAAAATAACATGAACTAAACATAATTTTACAAGCAAAGAACACAAAGAACAAAAAATAGTCCACTTTAGTGCAAAGTGATCAGAGTGGTCATAGTGTTGCTGAAACTTGGTGATTAGGCTTGTGTTGATTGTGTCAAGAATTGAATGGTTGAAGGGAAACGGCTGCTCTCCAATGTGGTGGTATGCAACTTCTGTCTTCTGTACCTCCTCCAATGGTAGCTGCAAAAAGAGAACCTAGCCCAGATGAAGAGGATCTTTGTGTGACAAGAGTCCTTGATGAGGTTGCTTGTGGCGCCCAAAACATGATTGCCAATAGCAAGAAGGTCCTAAATCTTTAGAGGGGCCATGCCAGCTCTCCATTTCTCCGAAGAGTTAGAGCGTCTAAACCTGGAAGCTGTTGCAGTTGGGTGCATGTTGTAAACTTTGATGATGGTTGTTGCCTTCTAGGGGCAGTGCCTTCTGTAGATACTACTAATGGTGGGGAGAGATGCGCTTGTGAGGTATTGGGCAGAATCCACTACTCTCTGCTGCTTCTTACATTCCCACAAACTGAATTGTTGTACCAGTCCGTGATACAGTCAAATCACTTTCAACACTACATCTGTAGAAATATGTTAGAGTGTTCGATGATTAGCTGAAACTCCTTAATTCCTTAAAAAAAGTAAAGATATTGAAGTGG
The DNA here is from genome assembly GCF_963921235.1 of Mobula hypostoma. NCBI lineage: Eukaryota > Metazoa > Chordata > Chondrichthyes > Myliobatiformes > Myliobatidae > Mobula > Mobula hypostoma. The sequence continues at coordinate 60,616,686 of NC_086103.1, read as the reverse complement.
CCCCAGACTCCTCAAGATTGACTCCTGACCTTGAAGTCTCAAGGCATTTTGTTAAACATGGGTGAGGAAACCACTCCTCCAGTAGGGTAATGCTTCGCTATGGTGAACAACAGTTGGAAAGAGCAATAGACGTAACAAGGGCCTAGAATGTACAATGGTTGGGCAGTTCAATGTGATAGGTCCAGCACAGACTAAGCTGGCCAAGTATTGAAGACTATAGTTTCAAACTGAGTCTGCAGCAGGGAGTGAATGAACTAACATCAGGGGGAAAAAAAATCTATTTGATCTTGTCCTCTCCAATGTACCTGAAGTAGAAGGATCTGTCCATGCTAGAATTGGTGGAAGTCACCTATACACAGTCTTAGTGGAGACAAAGTCCTGTCCTTATATTGAAGCCAACCTCCATTATGCCGTGCTCACTACAGCAGGAGAAAATTGGATTGTCTCAGAACAGGTCAGGTACCTTAAAGCTGGCCATTTGTAAGGCCTTATGTGGCTCATAAGCAACAGCAGAAATATGCCCGATCACAATCTGTAATCTCATTGCTAAGAATATCCATCTCTCTGCCATTACTATCAGACCAAGGCATCGATCCTGCTGTAACAAGGAATGCAGAACGATATGGAACAACATCATCAATAAAGATGAGTTGACACTGTAGTGAAGCTGCAATACAGAAAAATTTGGTAGAATACTAATTAACAAACCCAGCACACAACTAAGTTACTTTAAAACCAATAGATCAGATCGAAGCTCTGCAGTCCTATTACATCTAGATCAGAATGATGTGGAACATAAAATAGCGAATGGGAGGAAGACAGGCCAATTCAGCCACATTCTCAATGATGGCTGGGCACAGCGTTTATGTGTTAATGATGAAAACATTCATAACCTATTCAGACAGAAGTCTCAAATGGATGTTTCACCTCTTCTAGCCCCTCAGGGTCCCACCATCTCTTCTCCAGCCAGTTTTATTGGCTCCATGTGATATTACTGCATATAGCAAAAACTATGGAGTCAGGAAATATCCAAGTGGTAGCTCTTAGATCAATGCTCCAAAACAGCTGCACCTTAGCTGAGGTGTTGTAGTAGGCATTTTCCCAACAATGTGGAAAATTGGTCAGTTTGGTCCCCTTGATAAAACAGTAGGATAAATACAATCCAACCAATTACAGCCCAATTACTCTACTTGGAATCATTAGCAAAGTGATGGAAGCCATCATTGACATCACTATCAAGTAGCACTTGCCACAAATAACCTGCTCACCAGGATTGCCTGACTCTAGACCTTGCAATAGCCTTGGTCCAAACATGAACCAAAGAGGTAAATGAAAATATTTGACGTCAAGATGCCCTGGTAAAACTGATTTCAATTAGCTTATAAAATATTCCAATAGTTGGAGTCATATCTTGCCTCAAAAAGTTAGCTGTGGTTGTTTAAATTTAATCATACCAACACCAATACATCACTGCAGGAGTTCTATATGGCTGTGACCTATTCTCAGCAATCCTCAGCTGTGTCAAAAATTGACCTCCCTTCCATCAGATCTGAGGATGGATGTTCACCAATGATTGCACAATGCTCAGTGACGTTTGCAACTCCTCAGTAAATGAAGCTGTCCACAGCTGCATGCAGCAAGGCCTGGATAACATTCGGGTATGGATTGTGAAGTGACCAGTAATGTTCACAATTCAGAATGTCTAGTCAATGACCATTTCTAAAAGACAGAAAATAATCATCTACCCTTGGCATTCACGAGCAGTACTATTACTATGTTCTCCACTAGTATCATACTGGGAGTCACCAGTCTTCTTCTTCTTGGGCCCTTAGCTCCCAGTGCAGCATAGGCCACTGATGACATCCCATCTTCATTGTCCAAAGTTGCGTAACGGTTAGCACGTTTTACTGTACCAGTGACCCCGGTTCAACTCCCACTACCAATTGTACGGAGTTTGTACATTCTCCCTGTAAATGCTTTGGTTTCCTCTGGGTGTTCCGGTTTCCTCCCTTAGTCCAAAGGCATAATGGTTGGTAGGTTGATTGGTCATTTTAAATTGTCCTGTGATTAACCTAGGGTTAAATCGAGGGTTGCTGGGTGGCATGGTTTGAAAGGCGAGAAAGGCCTATTCCAATCAATCAATCCATGAATAATTAAATAAATAAATAAGAGTAACTTCTTCAGGACAAATAAAGTGAAGAAGAAGGTGACTCACCACCATATTTTCAAGGGCAGCTGGAGAAGGACAATCAATGCTGGTCCTGTCACAATATAAAACTAAATCTACAGTACATATACTATTGGACAGTTTACCCATTTACTGGCAAAAGTATATAAAATTTCTCAGGCAATCTCCGGCTTCCTTGCACATTTCAAAATGGGAGCATAGCTATGGCAGAAAGCTGACTTCTGCAAAACATCCCTTGAAGAAAACAGCAAGCTACAAATTGTTGACATTCATTGATTCTTTTTGAACTTATATATAAATGAAACTTGTCAGGTAAAATAGATCCAAAATAATTTCTTTTTTCAATGTAAAGCGAATCTCTCATGAGGCCACTATAAATGCGTCAGATACCCAAAATGAACAGACTCAGATTTCAAGGAACGGTGCCTCTTTTTCTTTACTTAACTGGCATTTAAAAGAAATCTGAATGTAGAGAACGGCTGGTGTTTGATTGTGCTATAAAAGTCTATAATTTGAAACAGGCAAGCAAATTTATCATGTGCACAGGTAAAGGATTTTTGCTGGTGTATCAGCAGCAATTATGTAAAATAGAGGATGAAGGAAATATTCAACAAGTCAAACTGATTAACAGAGAAGTAGAGAGCAAAAAAGACATAGAGGTAAAGAGATAGATAGAGAGTGATATACAATCAGTGGGCACTTTATTAGGTACACCTGTACATATGCTCATTAATGCAAATATCTAACCAGCCAATCATGTGGTGGCAATTCAATACCTAAAAGCATGCAGACATGGTCAAGAGGTTGAGCTGTTGTTCAGACCAAACATCAGAATGGGGGAAAAGATTTGATCTAGGTGACTTTGACCGTAGGATAATTGTTGCCAGAGGAGGTGGTTTGCATATCTCAGAACATCATCTGAGATTTTCACACGCAACAGTCTTGTGAGTCAATAGAGAATGTTGCGAAAAATAAAAAAGGACATCCAGTGAGCAGCAGTTCTGTGAGCGAAAATGCCTTGTTAATGATAGAGGCCAGAGGAGAATGGCCAGATTGGTTCAAGTTGACAAGAAGGCAACAGTAGCTCAAATAGCAGTGTGTTGCAACCATGGTGAACAGAAGAGCACCTCTGAATGTACAACATGTCGAACCTTGAAGTAGATAGGCTACAGAAGCTGGACCATTGGACATACACTCAATGGCCACTTTATTAAGTACCACCTGTACTTAATAAAGTGGTCACAGAGTAGAGAGGGAGAGAGAAAGATGGAGAGACAGGAAGAGAGAGATAGAGTTATGAAGGGGAAAAAAGAGCGAAAGGGAAATAGGGAAAGAGGGGAAAAACATTTCAGATACATGCGTTTACATCCAAATAAAAGTTATAAGTAAACAAACAATGGGTAAAGTTGCATGAAAATTTATCTGGTAAACAGGATTACAGTCCATGGCAATGGAGCATAAATAAAGAAACAAAATATTGAACATTTATTTCAAATTTCTCGCATTTGCAGTAATTTGCTTTTGTGCTATGGTCTTTGACAGGAAACAAATGCTCAGTGAGTTACAGATGTATCAAAATATCATTTAGTATGGTTGTCCTGTCCAAGACCAGAAGAAGCTGCAGAAGATCGTGAACACGGCGCAGCACATCACACAAACCAATCTTCTGTCCTTGGACTCACTTTACACCACACGCCGTCGGAGCAGTGCCGTCAGGATAATCAAGGACACGACCCACCCAGCCAACACACTTTTCGTCCCTCTTCCCTCTGGGAGAAGGCTCAGGAGCTTGAAGACTCGTACGGCCAGATTTGGGAACAGCTTCTTTCCAACTGTGATAAGACTGCTGAATAGATCCTGACCTGCATCTGGGCCGTACCCTCCAAATATCCAGACCTGCATCTTGGTTTTTTTGCACTACCTTACTTTCCATTTTTCTATTTTCTATTTATGATTTATAATTTAAATTTTTAATATTTAATATCAATTTGTAATCCAGGGAGTGGGAAGCGCAGAATCAAATATCGCTATGATGATTGTACATTCTAGTATCAATTGTTTGGCGACAATAAAGTATAAAGTAAGAATCTGCTAGTTTTCAGTAAGCTCAATGCATTTTTCTGTATAGTCACTAATTATTATATTGCTGATCTGTGAAGCCAGCACTATCCGTATATTACTCAAAATCATCTAACTGGTTTAAACAAGCAAAATATCAAAAAGGATCTGTTTTTTTCCTGGCATATATGATGAATAAACTTTTCTCCGGCTTCCTGCCGAGTACAGGTGTCGATTATAACTGACATTTCAATACCTGTACCCGGCTAGAAGCCCGAGAAGAGTTTATAAGCAAAATATCATAAATTACAATTCTGAGCAAAAGGAATCATCTGAGTCATCTTTCATATCAGCATCTATATACAGTATACAACAGAAACCATTGGATTTTTTTTTGGTATTGTTATAAGATCATACTGACAACTGTGCCACAGGTACTATACTTCAATAATCAAATCAAGTTTAATTGTCATTCAAACCATACATAGATGCAGCCAAATGAGACAATATTTCTCTGGGGCCAAGGTGCAAAAACATACTCACACAGTCAAATTAACAAGAAAGGGATAAAAAAGAACATTGTCATGCAAGAACACAAATTTTTAGTCCAAATTCCTGAACAACAAGTCCCACAATGGATGGTTCCTGGCAGTCCAACCTGTAACTCCACCAATCCATCACTGGAGGCCACCCCCAACTGAGCCAGGATGCCACGCTACAACACAAACGTGAGGACTGAGGCCTAGTCCTAGCTACAATCGAGTCGACACTGCTACCCCACCGCCTGCCTCGTCACCAAACAAGAGAGGCAGGTCTGCGGCAATCAATGCCGAATAGGGTCTTGCAATCACCAAGGCAGACATTCATGCTTTCACTGTATGCCACATTTGTGCCAACTCAGAGGCACTAACTCCAGTGCCTCCAAGTAGCATGCAGTAGCATGGTCTCCACCCAGGTCAGCTCTACTGAGCCCAATCCAGCTTCTCCTGTGGCCCAACCGCCTGGCTTGAATCACCAGCCATGACAGCTTGGCTCGAATCTCCCAGCCCAATGGCCCAACTCAACCTCCCCAGCCCAAATGGCCGACCTGTCTTCTCCAAATCACCGGCTGACTCTTACAACACCCAGCCGGCTACTCTGAATGATCAACAGCTCACTGATGCAATGGACCTACTGTACAGGTAGTTATTGGAGTAAAACATAGTCTCACTATGTATAAAAACACTTTTAACAAGTAAAAAAAGCACCATTTGTTGGCCCCTGAGAGTTCGCTGTGAGTATACACACTGCCATCTTACCAAAAGTATATTCAAGAGCTTCGATTTCTAGATCCAGATAAAAAATCTCAGACCAAATGTCAAAAGACCAACTGTACCTTTAAGTATTTCTATGTTGCTTTGAGACTGTAATTAATTATAGTGAGTTCTTTTATATAGACAATATTCATTTTCTTCTCATTGCTTTGCAAAGTGATATTTTGAATCACAGCCACAAGAAATTGAAAACTGAATTCAACCATTACAATGTGCATTCAAAAGGATGGTTAATTTAAATAAAATATCTCAAGACATTTCAAAAGAAAGACAAGTACTTGCAATTTAATGATAACTTTCAAAAATCCAGGACAGTGGTGGAAGCTAGAAAAGATGGTGCCATTGTAGACCCAGGCGACTTCTTCCAGTTTGTCCATAAATCAGCTTATTCTTCTTTTCTCCTGTCTTTCTTTTCTTTTCAAGGTGGCTGGGGTCCTGTCAGAATCTGCGAGTTACTGCTACAGCTCAAGCTTACTTTCTCTGCAAGAGACGGGTTGTCAGATCGCATGGCATTTTGTTATCTCCAGGTGTGGCCTGGAAGATGTGTGCCTTTGACGATCTAGTTCCTCACCAATTTAACCGAGTGAAGTGTCACGGGAAACTGAAACATCAAGACAGCAGGCCATGTGTGCTGCTGTTGGAGGAAGGCTCCTCTACTCGAGCGTTCCTCTCTCATTCTCTCTCCTTTTGATGGTGAGTGAGAGGCTGTCGATCCTCGAGTCGGGTGACTTGGAGAAGTGATGTAGAAGATTGTAACATTAGAACAGTGAGCTACTGGTCTCCAGCTCTCATTGCTGAAGGAGAGATCTCTCTCTCCCTGGATGAGATACCGAAGTGTTGGGATACGGATTGTATTTTTTGATGGACTCTAGATCAAGATCTCTTTGGGGGGGGGGGTTTTGCTTGCATGTTGAGGGGAGGAGTTCGGTGCTTTTGCTGTTGTAAGTGGGGGGAGGGGAGGGTTGATGCTTGTGCATGGAGATGGCGGGGGGCTTTGGAGTTCTGATGTTTCTGTCATTCATTCTCAGGGGTTTTTATATTTCCTGGATGTTTGCAAAGAATAAGAATTTCATATTGTATACTGTATAATTTCTCTGATATTAAATTGAACCATTTGTACCATTTGAATTACTTACACCTAATGATATACTTTAAGACTTGGTTATTGTTGTGGTAGAGTAAGTACAACAGCTGTCTCATGATGGATATTCACTTTCTCTGGTGCTGAAGGCTTTCTAGCTGCAAAGGTTCAGAGTTGTTTTTGAACAAGGTTAATTTCTAACCAATATTCCTTGCTTATCTTCTCAATGTAAATAAGTAAACAGTGTGGCCCATGTTTCATCAACGTAAAACAATAGAGTTATGTCAATTGGTCGTTTCAAACAAAGAACACTGGTTAAGTTATTTGCATCACTGTGACTGAGTTTAAGGAAGCTTGCAGAGCAGACTGATTTTGTCACTTAGCACATCAAACATGGTCACAGGTATAGTTGATCAAGTAATAGTTGGGGTATCACAGTCAGATGTCTGGAATCTGTGTCCTCAGAAGCTTTTAGACCATCTGTGTGAATTACTTTGGCCCAGCAAGGGTATCTGAAAAGCATCACATGCAGATAATGTCGACTAGTCGCAAAACACTATAAATGTTAGAAAGCATTGGGCTTGTTAGAGATGACAAGGAAAATGACAAAAAGATGGGATGGGGCAGAAAAAAGAACTGGAATTTATTCCTTAACCTTTGGCTTTGGCGATGGATGACTTGTATGTCTGCAACTCATTGGTGTGTTCTTTTAGTTTGTAGGAATTGCAAGTCTTTGGAAATCCTTTGTAGTTTATAAACTCTCTTAATTTTGAAATCTTTTTATAAATCAAAAATCCTCTGAGAGTTGCAAATGTGTGCTAAGAACAGTTTGTCCAAATTTAAGAATGCATGTTTAAAAAGAAATCAGCTACTTTGTTAGCTGGAAGTAACTCCTCCGTGGTAGGCAGAGGAGCTATGCCACTCAAGCAGTGGATATTGGCAGCTAGACCTGGCTGCACGGACTAGACAGGGAAGTAAACTAGACGTTGAACAGTAGTTGATACAGTATGACCACCCCCCCTCCATAGTGAGGGTACCTGCAGATGCCTTTATCAGATACGGCTCAAAATCTCCTTTTGAATTTAGGGCATTGTGGACAGTGAACCCAATACCAACAAAATCAGCACACTCCAAACACAGAACAATAATGAACATTAATTAAGAGAAAAACTCTCTAGGATATCAGAAAACACGAGGAATTCTGCAGATGCTGGAAATTCAATCAACACACATCAAAGTTGCTGGTGAACGCAGCAGGCCAGGCAGCATCTCTAGGAAGAGGTACAGTCGACGTTTCGGGCCGAGATCCTTCATCAGGACTAACTGAAGGAAGAGCTAGTAAGAGATTTGAAAGTGGGAGGGGGACGGGGAGATCCAAAATGATAGGAGAAGCCAGGAGGGGGAGGGATGGAGCCAGGAGCTGGGCAGGTGGTTGACAAAAGGGGTATGAGAGGATCATGGGACAGGAGGCCCAGGGAGAAGGAAAAGGGGGAGGGGGGGAAGAGGATATCAGAGATCTGTACAGATCTTCTTTTAAATGATGTTAAAAAATCTTTCAAGTCAGATTGAGCAGGTCAAAAAGGCCTGGGTTTAACATCCTACTCAAAATACCCTTATTTTTCTATAATTCTATGAACGTTGCACAGAAGGTTAGCCAAGTTTTTTGTGCCAAGTCTGTGGAACCTGACCCCACAATCCTCTAAATCAGAAGCAGAAGTGAAAAAAAGCTGAGCTACTGCTGATGCTGAGAAAAGTGCATATTAAAATGTCTTATCTGGAAGCAAAAGTAGTGGAGGAGTGCTAACAACTTGTTCAAAGAGATCAGTGTGAAGGTTAAGTGTAGTGGATGAGGGACAGAAGACTTCAGGGACACAATTCCACAAGATAGAACTAAGAGAGGTAGTTGCTTAGTTCAGAGCAATTGAGGGGAAGGACTTGAAGATTTAAAACCACTTAGCTCAAAGACATGGATAGCTCAGTGTGAAATGCAAAACTGTAAGATAACATAAGAACAAGCTACAGAAGTTTGGATTGCAGTAGTTAATTAAGACTAGAGGATGGTAGCTTATCAGGGAACCAGTGAAGCATTAAACAGGTTTTGTTGATGGAAGAGCAACATTGCAAGTGAAAATGGAAAATATTGCTGAGATGCCAGTTAGCAATCTTGTTGATAGAAAGTACGTGGGAGTTCAAGTTCAAGTTCCAAGAACATGCCCAACATTGTGGATAACATCAGTTATGCTAGAATTGCACAGCTGGAGAATGAAAGGCTATGAAGCAGCATCTGTAGCTGGTGCAGGTGGGGGTAACTTTGATTCTGCCAACACTAGAAGTATGACACACTCAGAATGTGACACCTGACAAGTATTTTAACAGCATGCACGCAGTCAGGTGCCAGAAGAAGTGGTGAATGAAATAAGGTGTACATCTGGAATTTGATTCCTGTGTTCACCGCAAAAAAAAATCATAATTCACGTCTGTGGATGATGTTGCCAAGGCACAGTTAATGATAAAACCTATAACATGGTTTCTGTTAGGAGCATTTTAAGATATGAATGACTACAATTCCTGTAGCTTTTCCCGTGGACAATTACCAGGATTTCCTGAATAACTGTAAGTCACATTCAAAAGAATCAGGCATGCAAATTGTATGGTTGGTCCAAAAGTAATTTGGCTCCTTCTTCAAGGTCTGCAGACAGCTGGTAAATTTATAACATTTATACTGAATTAAGTCTGAGACATGATTTTGACTTTCAGTAATTTATTTTAAATTATTCATCACTAGTGAATGATTTAAAATAATCTCCACAGCTAAAATAGGGCAAGATTAATTTTGAAAAGAGCATTTGCTGTTAAGTTGTTCTTTCAATAACATACCTCAAAATAACCAACATTTTCAGATAATATTGAAATAATACACCTAAACCAATGACATATTTCTCTTTTGTTCAAGCACCTGATTATTCATTTATCATTTGTAAAATTACTGCAGCAATGGCCTTGATCTTTACCAAGCCTGACATGTGCAAAGAGGTGTTCAGGTCAGAAATATCATGCTGTTTGCATAGTTTTTCTTTACCAAAAGGATCCCATTCTCTGCTGTATGGGCATTTCTACAGAAGAAACTACAGGACCAAGTAGGAAGGTCTTTTGCTGGATTTCAAGTGCCAGGGTGGGAGGAGGTGTGGTGGAAAGGAGAATGGTGATGGTGTGAGCACCAGTACAGCTGGGAAAATTAAAGGAGTGATGATGGCGAGTAGCTGATGATATCTGGTGTCAGGTAGCATTAATGCCCAAGGCACAGAGCCATACCTAAATATTTAAAGTCAAAAATCTACAACCTATGATTGTAGCCTTCTAATACAAAATACTTATATCAGAAGACTGGAATGCCCAGACATACTCCACTTCTGTTAAAGGCAAAGTAGATTCATGATGAATTGGACTTCTGGTTTTAAAATTTTCATTCTCAAACACATTCATTCTGGTGAGTTAAGCTTTCCTCCAGTGTTTCCAATATTGACTAACATGTCCAAAGATTGTAAAGATTTGTATTCCACTTTTATTTTGATCAGTTGTATGCATTAAGAAAACACATTCAAAAAGAACATTGCAACCTCTCCAAACTTTTATCTCGATCGTGGGTTTTAGTGCCAGAGACCAAGGAGTCCATGAACCCCAGGTCGGGAAACCCCGATCTAGATAGTCTTTTGCAAGAAGCATTTGAGGCTTACCTCATCAACACATTTACTTTCATTACATTAAAGGGTCTGTATTCAAGGAAAGTAATTTTAAAGTATGCCACTTTGTTCAGCTCACTCTATCCTTGACCATAGGATGATGTATTGATTATTGATTGGCTGTGGAAATAGATATGCCACAGCAGAATTTACATGCTGCTTGGTGGTGCTGCTTGGAAAGGTAAATAGCAGAGTTAGAAATACTAATGAGAAACCTTTATTGAAGGTAGTCAACTCTTAACCAAAATTACATTGTTTACTCAGTTCTTAAAGGTACACACAAACTCTCAAATGTAAACCATTTTACCTTAAAAGAGTGAAATTCACATAAAACTGTTTATAGGTATAAAACATTTGCAATAAACTAATTTGTCATCGAGACATTCATACACAGTTATATGCACAGCAAAAACCATTTGACACTGAGCTCTTCCAAACTTGCACATCTTGACCTTGTCCATGCTGGACAAAAAATAAATTATTTTGTTGCATTTCCACTGTTGATTCTTTTCCTTCCTCCTTATAAAATAAGACAGCCATTGCCTTTAAATTCTGGAAAATTGTCTCTCACCAAACCTGCTTGTTATCATTCTTTGCAGGCTTGTTTTACAACTACTGTACGTGGTCTCCTCCAATGACACAATGACACTCTACCCTGCTATCATGTAACCATAATAATGTAAGAATTTTTAAAAACTGATACAAGTTAATAGATGTGTACCCAACTCTTGCTGGCAGGCATCAAACTATAAGCATTGCAAATTCCTTACTTTCAAAGAATGCTCTCAATGTTCTCTTTATATAAACAGTTCTTTGTCATTTTTGCCAGCACACATTACTGGGAATATCATTACCACATTCTCCATCACTTGGTTTGACAACAACCCTTGGCTCAATAATCACTTGATCTTTTGTTGGTCATTTTAGGACACAACTTCTACATGCACTGACCCATCTTCTGGCTTACTTCCTTCTGATAGTCCTGTAGTTAGACGCTCAGTTCACCTTTTAGCTCAGGTTTCCCATTCCTGTTTGGCTAGCCTCCTTTGAAGTGTGTTAAATAGCCTTATCCAAATTATACCATCAACACACACAAAATGCTGGAGAAACTCAGCAGGGCAGGCAGCATCTATGGAAAAGTGTAAACAATCGATTTTTTAGGCTGAGACGGTTCAGAGTCCTGATGAAGGGTCTCGGCCCAAAACATCAACTGTTTACTCTCTGCCATAGATGCTACCTGGCCTGCTGAGTCCCATCAGCATTTTGTGTCTGTTGCTTGGATTTCCAGCACGTGCAGATATTCTCATTTTCAAATTATTTCATCTGTAAGTCTGTACACAGACCAATCCTATGTGCGTATTGTACCATATTTCCAGTGTCTTTAGCCTTTCTGTCATAGCCATGGAGAGAGAGTCATACACTAAGGAAACAGCCTGAAACCATATGCATCTTCATCTGAGTCATTAATGTATACAATGAATAAGTTAGGTCCCAGCACCAATCCTACTAGTTACAGACTTCCAGTTAGAGGCCACTACTCCATGATATTGTCCTGTGTTTTATGCTTGTCACTTCTGGTATTAATTCTGGTATGTTTTACATATTGGCAATAAAGTGATTCTGTTTCTGATTACATACAACAGTTAATATTTTCTACAGAAAAATAACATCCTTACAAAAATCTAGATATTCCACCAATGTCACTTTCTCATGCTCTTTTATCTTATGGTCTATTTCTGGTATTATTAAAGTAGATTTAAGGAGATATAATAATCTCTCTTGAAAATGCTAATTCATAGATGTTAACACAGTGATGTATGGATGCATGTAAAGCCCGAAACTAAATTAGACAAGCTTATCATGGGATATAAGCACAACACTACAAAGACCAATGTAAATACCATTTTATCTTGTTCAGCAGATAGAATCAATAGGAAAGTATGGCACAGTAAAGGCCCTTCAGCCCATCTAATCCATGCCAAACCAGTCAAATTATCTACTCCCATTAACCATCTATTTTACATAAAAATCATAAACCAAAACAACCAATGTGACAAGGACACTAACACATGGGACTGCAGTCAGAAGACGATGATGAATAATGAATAGAGATGTAAAATACAACAAATCATTTAGATGTTCTGTTTTTGTAGTGTACTGAGGTATTACTTGTTTATAAAAATGCATAGGAAAATGATGAGCTGATTGCATGCGAAGTAAAATTTTTCTGAGCACAAACAAGCAAGCTAAGTTCTTAAACTTATTTGCTAAACAACAGAAATAACCAATGTTTTATCAAAAATATTTTCATACGTATTCTGAATCATACATATTTATTTGCCTTTGAAAGCAGTTGCACAGTATTTTTATGTTAACATGCTTAACATAATCAATATTCATTATCTTTAAGAAATGACCATGAGACTGGATCTTAATGAACTTCATTCACAAGATGTGATCTTGCAGCATTACTTAAGTATTGAAGTATTTAAATATTATTTAAATATTTAAGTATTTCTGGCAATTAATTTATTGTTATGTGATATTACATGGAATATTAAAGCACAGGACTACAGCGCAATTGATTATGTTCAGAATCAGATCCAGTTTTATTGTCACTGATGTAAGTTGTGGAATTTGTTGTTTTGTGGCAGTTGTGCAGTGCAGGCATAGCAAATTACTGTAAGTTACAAGAAAAAGTACATAAATAGTGCAAAAGAAGAATAGTGAGGTACTGTTCAGAGGTCTGATGGAAGAGGGGAAGAAGCTGTTCCTAAAACGTCGAGTTTGGGTCTTCAAGTTGTTGTACCTTCACCCTGATGGTAGTAATGAGAACAGGATGTGATCCAGGTGGTGAGGGCCTTTCATGATGGATGCTGCCTTCCTGAGGCATTCCCTTTGGAAGATGTCCTGATGGTGAGGAGGTTTGTGCCCCTGATGAGCCTACAACCCTCTGAACCTCTTCTAATCCTGTACATTGGCACCTCCCTACCGGACAGTGATACAATCAGTCAGAATGTTCTCCATCATGCAACATATGTAGAAGTTTGCTAATCTTTGGTGACATACGAAATTTCTACTGGCATGCCTTCATTGTGATTTCTTCAACATGTGATCCTCCAGGATGCTGACAACCAGGAACTTGAAACTGATCACTCTTTCCACCACTGACCCCGCACTGAGGACTGGTGTGTGTTCTACCAACTTCCCTTTCCTGAAGTCCACAGTCAATGTCTCCATGCTTTTGCAATATGGGAGCCTCAATGTTGCTTACGCTTGGCCCACTCAAGGTTTTCTGTAAATTTAACTTAACTGCCATGCTTTTGAATTACACCCCTTACTGCTTTCTCATTGAATACTAATTGTTTCTTAATGCCCACAAAATGGGAACAAAAAATTAACTGGATATTTTGCAGCTTTAAAAAAATTTCTTTATAAATTTTTGTCAACATTTTGTAATCCAGAAGTCTTTTAGCTTCTAGGATATAAGTACATGGCATGATGTAAGATCCTTTACATTTTTTTAAAATTTCTCTTTTCCTACCACTAATTGTTGAAGCACAATAACACAGGCACCTGCAACATTCTGGTACTTAGCCCCAGTGGGAAATCATCATGTTTAAGCTCAGCTAATGAGTTTCTAGGCTTTTCAAAACATTGATTCTGTTTTCCTTCAACAAACTCATATACATACTTATCAGCAACATGCTTTGCATTGTAGTGTTAATTATTGAATAAGGATAATGGCTGGCAGCCTTGGCTGCACTTTCCTTCTCTCAGATTCAGGGGTATCATTGTTGCTGAAATGACCTACTTTCAGCCTTTGTAATCGCGCTTAAAATCTCTTGATCCTAATTGCATTACTGCACTCTGGATAGAATCTTTAACATAAATAATTGAAAACAATATCTTTTATACTGAACACCCTGATGATAATTTCATAGTCATACAGCACAGAAATCTTTCAATCTGCTCACCTTATCCATGCCCATCATGATGTGTAATAGCCAGCACTTGGCCTGTAGCATTCAGTGCCTTGGCATTTTAGTTACTCTGCTGAAAACTCCTTGACTGTTGTTTGAGAAGATTGGTAAATTGGTTTATTATTGTTACCTATACCAAGGTACGGTGAAAAACTTGTCTTGATCATTCTGATCAGTTCATTACAAGAGTGCATTGAGGCAGTACAAGATACAGAGTAACGCATTAAGTTTCAAACCGAGTGTCGAGTAAGCAGACAATTAGATGCAAGAGGTAGATTGTGAGGCCAAGAGCCTACACTAGGGAACCATTTAATAGTCTTGTAACAGTGGGACACCTGCATCACCCCTTCAGGCAGTGCATTCCAGACATTACCATCCCTCTGTGTGAAAAGGAATCTTCCTTAAATTCTTAATAAATCTCTTTAAACCCATACTTTCTGGTCATAGTCACTTCTGCTAGGGTGAAAAATCTCTCATTAATCTATGTCCATCTTTATTTTGTTCTGTATATCGGAATTGGTCACCCTTCAGTTTCTTTGTTCCAAAAACCAACCCAGCCTACGTAATCTCTCCTCTTAGATGAAAAAGCTAATTCCAGGCAGCATCTTGGTGAACCTCATCTGCAACCTCCCCAGTGCAATCATATCCTACAAATTAAACACCAGAAATACATTTACTCTGCTTGGGTATTGCATTTTATCCATAGTGTTTTAATATATTCACTGAGATCCTTCTTCTCTGACTCCAGTAAGCTATCTGAAATCCAGAGTGCTTGCAGTAGGAATGCAGACACCTAGCAGCAATAGGAGTAACCGACAGAGGACAGAGGTTCCCAGTGCAGAAAGAATATTTTCATATTGTGGTTTCCTTAAAGAGTACTGCTTAAAATAACTTACTTAAAAATGCATCTCTTCAAAGTCTAGGGTGATGTCTCAAATTGAACTGGGTATAATCTTATTGTCATCTTATTGACATGGTCTTCTAAAACTTAGAACAGCTGGTATCCAATACACTTCATAGGAATTCCACAACATACTGAAATCCTTGATGAAACCCTGAACCATCTGAGGACTCTTACAGCATTTACCATGATTCAAAGGGCAACAATTTGGGATTTAGCATCAAATGGGGGTACCTACCAGGTTAAACGTTAGTTGGTCCAATCACATTGAAAACAGAGCCGCAAGTACTTGCTCTATATTGCCTAAGAGAGCACAAGCTATCATTCTGATACACGGAACTGGTTCACTTTTGAAACATGCCGATGCCATTTCTATGAAGTAATTCCCACAACACATGTCAATGAGGAATGCTGTCTCCTCTGAGGTAGGAGATAAGCTTAAAAGCCTTTCACTATTGCTATATCCTGCTGATGGCTTAATCTTACTTGTGGCATTGCTAGAATAGGACATGATGAAAACTGGCCTCTCCACGTCTTTGCTCTCAAGTCAATATTTTCTCCTTCATAGTGGATTCTTTAACACAACTTTATCCAATTTAAACCAAACATAACACAAAAAACAATATTAGATTTTGTGCTGTGCAGATATTTCCACTGATTGCTCTTTAAACTTTTTTTTGCTAACAACCATAAATTCAGCTTGAATGAAAGCATCTGGTGATGCCTCATTTTATCCCTTGCTGTAATAAGCCAGCAACAGAATTCATGATCTGTTTATCACTAGAACAGCACACAATTCTCAAAGGAAACAGACTGCTTTTCCTGTCTATTATAGTTGAGACATATTTACATCCTAAATCTGTCATATTTCATACTTCTCCTCTCTCCTCCTCAAACGCCCTATATAACAAACACCCAAGTTTCATTATTTTTTGAATAAACATTGTAGATCTAAAACTCTTGGAGATTCCCTTCGTTTATAGTTCAAGCACAGCTGATCTATTGTTACAGGATGTTGCCAAACTGATACAGGAAACCAACATCTGTCCAGAGCATGGATTAACCTCAGCGTTGTTAAGTTATTATTGAATATTGAGAAGTCACATTTCTAACCTTGAGTTACCTGTCTTTAAGCCGGGGCACATCTGTGATTTGGAGCATATGTTGATTAGATGTGTACCCGTGAACCATGGGAACAAAAGTTACAGTAAATACAGGCGAGAGAGTTGAAAACCAAAAATCTTCAGATGCTAGAAATCTGAATTAAAATCAAAAGTACTGAAAGTCTGCAAGCATTTGTGTCATACCTTGGTGTCTAAGAATATAGAACAGTAAGCACAAGAAGAGGCTTTTGGCCCACCATGTCTCTGCCATCCATGATCATATCTTACAAATTCCGCCTGCCAGTGCATGGTCTATATCCCTCCACACTCTGAATGTTTCTGTTTTTGACAAACTGTCTCTTAAATGTTACTACCTCACCATCTCATCTACTTCTACCACCTTCCTTGGCAGAACCTTCCATTACACTTTCTGTGTAAAAAAACTTGTCTCATAAATCTCCTTTAAACTACAACCCTCTTGCCACCCCTTGGCTATCAGATTCAGAATCAGGTTTATTAATACTTGCTTATGTTGTGAAATTTGTTGTTTTGCTGCAGCAGTACGTTGCAATAAATAATAATAAAAATGCTAAATTACAATAAGTATGTAGAAAAGAAATTTAAATTAAATAATTAGTGCAAAAAGAGGGGAAATACTGAGGTAGTGTTCATGGGTTCACTGTCCATTCAGAATCTGATGGTGAAGGAGAAGAAGCTGTTCTAAAATGCTGAGTCTGTGTCTTCAGGCTCCTGTACCTCCTCCTTGATGGTATCATTGAGAAGCAGGCATGTCATAGGTGATGAGTGTCCTTAATGATGGATGCAGCCTTTTGGAGGATTTGCCTTTTGAAGGTATCCTAGATGCTGGGGAGGCTAGTGCCCATGATGGACCTGGCAGAGATTACAACTTTCTGCAGTTTTTTCTGATCCTGTGTAGTGGCCCCTCCTTAACAGGTGGTGACACAACCAGTCAGAATGCTCTCACGGTAAATCTATAGAAATCTGTAGAAATTCAGGAAATTTGACTTCTCTACCCTGGCAAAGGACTCTGATTATGTAACCTATCTATACCTTTTGTTAATTTTATATACCTCCCTCAAATCACCCTCTCAGCCTTGGGCACACCACAGAAAACCTTTAAAGTTTGTCCAATTTCTCCTCAAAGCTAATGCACTCCAATCCAGGAAGTATCCTGATGAACCTCTTCTGCATCCTCCCCAAAGATTCGACATTTCTTCCCTTTAATATGGCAACTGGAACTGCACAAAATGTGACAAATGTGACCTCAACACAGTTTTTTTTACAGCTGTGACATGAAATGCAAACTTTAATAGACAAACAGATAAAGGCAAGATTACCTTCGGCCTTCATCACCACCCGGTCCACCTGCTGCTACTTTTGGGGAGTTATTGATTTGCATCCCAAGATCTCTCTGTACATCAATGTTCCTGATCTCTCTGCCAGTTATGTTATATTTTCCTCTTGCATTTGTGCTCCCAAAATGCATCACAGCTGTCCAGATTGTGCTTCATCTACTAATTCCCTTCCCAAGTTTCCAACTGATCTATATTCTGTTATAACCTTTCACAATCTTCCTCACTCTTCACAACTCCACTGATTTCCATTTTTTTCTCCAACATTCATAATCAGACCACTTACATTTTCATGCAAATCTTTTATATATTTCACAAACAACAGAGTCCTTGGTGCTGATGCTTTCAGAGCAAGGCCAAAGATCTCCAATCAGAATCAGACACAAGCTTCTATCCTATCATTACATAAGAAATAATACTCATTTTTAAAATTTTAAGCAACTTCTCAATGTGTGGGTATTTTAGGTGGCAGGGTATTCATTCATTTCACAGCATGAAGGCAGATGCTGTTACCCAGTTTATCAGTCCTAGTCCTGATGCTCCTGTACCTCTTTCCTGATGGTAGTGAATCAAAGAGATTGTGGGATGGGTGGTAGGGATCCTTCACAATGCTTTGGGCCTTTCGTATATAGCGCTCCTGGTAAATAAGACAGAACCTAATTTGGAAATATTAGAATTGTAACATTCTATTAGCTGTCAACAGTGGAGAATGACTGTGTTTACTGGGAGAAAAGGAACAACTTGGAGGGTGGAAATGTAGCAGTTTAAAATAAAAGTACTCAGAGCAAGGAACAATTAGAAAATACAA
Source organism: Mobula hypostoma (assembly GCF_963921235.1). Taxonomy (NCBI): domain Eukaryota; kingdom Metazoa; phylum Chordata; class Chondrichthyes; order Myliobatiformes; family Myliobatidae; genus Mobula; species Mobula hypostoma. The sequence continues at coordinate 60,598,138 of NC_086103.1, read as the reverse complement.
TAATGAACTGCAGCATTGTGAAACGTACAAACGTAAGAAAAAAGAAAGGCATGAATTATTTAAGAGTTGCTTTGTACTGATAATGCGTGTTTCAGAGTTTGATGTCTGTTGAAATTTACGTTGCCCTCAATTTACATAGATTTGTAAAGAGAAAGTAGTTTCACAAAATATGGCACAAGAGTGTTCTAACATGAGTTTTCACAGACAAAATACAATCAGCAGTTCCCAGTTCCAACATTAAACTATTTTCTCTGGGAAAGATACTTACTGATTTTCATGGGATACAATAATAACTGCTTCACCACAAGTAAGGAAAAAAGAATAAATCTGAACCATCTTCATGTGGTATCCATGATAGAGAAGATGTCCTAGCTCTTGTTTATACTGTAACATTATAAATCAAAAGATAGGTGAGAAAGAAGCAAAATCCTTTATTCTTATGACTTGAAATATATTGACAGACATACAAAAGAGATTTAGCAAGACTTGGAAAGTGTTTGAAGTACTTTCAGGTTCTACAAATAGAATGGCATTTGGTGGTACTAGTTGGGAAAGGGATAATGGTCAGGGTTTTTCAGAACTCCTTAATACCAAAATCAAAATCAGAATCAGATTTAATATCACGGGCATATGTAGTGAAACTTATTTTATGCAGCAGCAGTACATTGTAATACATAATTAGTGCAAAAAAGGGGGTAGTGTTCATGGGGTCAATGTCCATTCAGAAATATGACAATAGAGGGGAAGAAGCTATTCCTGAATTGTTAAGTGTGTGCCTTCAGGCTCTGTACTTTCTCTCTGTTGGTATCAATGAAAAGACAGTATGTCCTAGGTGATGGGGTCCTTAATGATGGATGCTACCTTTTTAAGGCATCGCTCCTTGAAGATGTCCTGGATGCTGGGTGTCCGTGGCGGAGCTGACTGATTTCACAACTTTCTGCAGCTTATTTTCATCCTGCGCAGTGGCTTCTCCATGCCAGACAGTGATGCAGCCAATTAGAATGCCCTCCATGGTATATCTGTAAAAATTTGCAAGGATCTTTGGTGACATACCAAGTCTCCTCAAATTGCTCATGAAATATAGCCACTGTTGTGTCTTCTTTGTAACTGCATCAATACGTTGGGCCCAGAATAGATCCTTAGAGATGTTGACGCCAAAGATCTTCAAATTGCTCACCCTTGCCACTTCTGATCCCCGTATGAGGACTGGTGTGTGTGCCCTCGTCTTACCCTTTCTGAAGTCTACAATCAAATCTTTGGTATGTTGAGTTGAAGGTTGTTGCTACAACACCATGTAACCAGCTGATCTACTTCACTCCTGTATGCCTTCTTGTCACCATCTGAAATTCTGCCAACAATAGTTGTGTCATCAGCAAATTTATAGATGGCATTTGAGTTATGCCAAGCCACATAGACATGGGTATCAAAAGAGCAGAGCAGTGGGCTAAACACACATCCTTGAGATACACCATGTTGATCATCAGCGAGATGGAGATGTTATTTCTGATCTGTACAGACTGTGGTCTTTGAGTGAGGAAATCCAGGATCAGTTACAGAGGGAGATACAGAGGCCCAGGTTTTGGAGCTTTTTGATCAGATCTGTATGAATGGTTGTGTTAAACGCTTTGCTGTAGTCAACATACAGCAGCCTGATGTATTAATATTGTCCAGGTGATCCAAGGCCGCGTGAACAGACAACGAGATTGCAATGAGAAAGCACGAAGGTTAAAAATTTGACAGCTGTACCTGGAATATAGACCCATTTGGCCCCTCACATAATCATTGACCAGACAGAAGTAAAGCATCTTCTTGATATTTAAAAAAGAATTGGATTTCAAAATACAGCAACACTTGTCTGTTGACGCTAAATCATTCTTTTGGTAGCGGAAGATAGACTTTATTTGATGAAGTGTAACAAACAGTGAGTCACGTGGAAAGTAGAACAGGATGAACCTGAGGGAAAACAGGAAAAGGCTGCAACGTGATTTTTGTATTGAGCAGCATCTTTGAGTGAGAAGAGGAAGAAAGAAATTCAATGAAATGAGAATGGTTTGTAATATTTTCAACGCTGTTAGAGACATTAACATTCCTCACCCTTCTCGTAAAGTCAACTGTCTAATAATAGCATAATATTCTACATGTGGTGGCTGAATTAGTCTTCCTGTCACATGCCATAAATGGAAATGAATGTTGTTTTCTTTTCATATGATCCTTCCTCTTTTTCAGAGAACAATAATGGTGCTAGTTTTTTAACCTGGATGTGTGTACCAGTTGGCTGCAATCAACATTCCCCTTTTTTTTACAGCTGCATGGACCAACCATTGCTCTGAGCAGGAAATTTTTTACACAGCCCAAAAACTACGCGGCACTTTAAATTTACATTAAGTAAAAGAAAATTCCAGCTGCGCAGCAACAAAACCTATCTGCAAGGGAGCATGTCAGTTACAGAGCAGCCGTGCACCCGGGCAGCCAAGAGGGAGCAGTGGCTGCTGTACACGTGGTAAGAAGAGGACCAGTGTTTTGAGGTACGTCCCCTGGTAACATAAGCCTTTGGGCTGGAAGGGTACTGGACAAACCACCTGAAGCTCCTTGCTTCAAGCAAAATGGAAATGAGGGCAAGGGAGAATGAGAAGAGTTCAAACTGAAGACCTAGGGTGTTCCAGGACAACTGGTTCATTATTGTCAAATGTATAACTGTATAATAAACAATTTTAGTTTGCATGCCACCCAGACAGATAGTTTCATACACAAGTACGTCAAGGTAGTACAAACTGAAAAACAAAAACAGAATGCAGAATCCACTCCTGATGAAGGGTTTCAGCCCAAAATTTCAACTCTTTATTCCCCTTCATAGATACTGTCTGATGCCCAGAGTTCCTCCAGCATTTTGGGTGTGTTGATTTCCAAGACCTGTAGAACCTTTTTTCCTTTGCAGAATATAATATTACCATTACTTAAGGACAGACAGATGAATGATCTATGTTTATACTGTCTTGTTCAACACAATCATGCAAATTACTCCTAATTTCTGATTATACCCCAAGCTTCTCTAAAATCAATTACAACTGATTTAGAGCGGGGCAGTAGTGAAAAAGTTAATGCAACACTTCACAGTGCCTGCTGTAAGATCGGTATTCAGTTCCTGCCACTGTCTACAAGGAGTTTGTATAATCTCCCTGTGACTACAAGCGTTTCCTCTGGGTGCTCCAGATTCCTCCCATATTCCAAAGGGTTAGCGAGTTGTGGGTATGCTATACTGGCGTTGGAAGAAGCATGGCAGCAATTGTGGACTGCCCATCACAGTCTTTTCTGATTTGATTTGATACAAATGACAAAGGAGGAGAAGACAGCGGCACGACGCAGCGCGCAGCGGCCACTCTGGTGATGAATATCTGTTATCTGTCAAGTAGGGTGCCATGCACAATCCTGATTTGATGGAGACAGATGTGAGAGCACGGAGGAACATCTGGTGAAACTTCTGAAATGCCTGTTTCACTGCCACTTCTACTGTGTGATCCTGAATCTCGGGAGGGGAAGGCCCCAAGTCCTCGGCTTTGCTTGTTGCTTGGCGGTGGGGGCATGGTCGAAGCGCTCGGCAGAGATGGTGCTCCGTATCGGAGGGCTAATCGGAGGCTCGAAGGTTTCAGACGGACTCAGGGTCGGCTGTGGTCGGGTGCTTCCAGGGTGCTGCATCGGCAAGTTTGCGGCGCTGGAGGTTCACGGCAGGGAGAGTTTCTCCCTTCTACCGTCTGCGTGAGATGATGGGCTATCGGGACTTTGAGACTTTTTTTACCATGTCCATGGTCTGCTTTTTCTCAAATTACGGTATTGCTTTGCACTGTTGTAACTATATGTCATAATTATGTGGTTTTTGTCAGTTTTAGTCCTGGTCTGTCTTGTGTTTCTGTGATATCATACTGGAGGAACATTGTATCATTTCTTAATGCATGCATTTCTAAATGACAATAAACAAGGACTGAGTGTCCTCATAATCTAAAAAAAATTCACTGTATAATTTTACGTATATGTGACAAATAGAGCTAATCTTAGTTTACAATTTCTCTTTGTTCCTACTTGCAGCAATATCTCTTCAGACAGGTCTCTGACAGCAAATTCAATGTCTATTCCTCATTAGAGATATTAAACAGGGCATAACAGTTGCTCCTGATCTGTTTCTCAGCCAGAATTTAGCAAGGATACACTAGATAGCAATCACGGGTAAAAGGGCAGCCTAGATTTTATTTACCCCCTCAGGGTGGAAATAGCACTGATGCTTTCTTGTGATTACATGAATTATCATTCACAGGCGTTTCTGGCTGGTAATGTATAACCCCTCACTTGTTAAACGGAATAAAAATAAATGGTCTTGAAATAATCATAATCAGATTATCATGCAGTTAATCAGTGTTTGTTCAATGCTGATATTGACCCAGAGAAGTTTGCTTGCTCAAAGACCTGGCAAGGATTAAACTCCTGCCATGACTGTGTTTTTTAAAAACTGTACTACACCCAGCTTTTGGCAACAGAAATGAAAAGCATATTATTTATTTTTAAATGGAGTAGATGAAAAGCAAAAATGTTGTAATTTCTGTGAGTGAATTGGAAAAGAAATAACAGTTGGATAAGGCATGGATGTAGGATAGGAGCACTTTAATTTTAGCTGCTCTTTCGTTACGGCTAACCCTTTCCAAAGCATTAATATGTCAAGATATAATTTAAGTGTTGAGTAATTACCAAAAAGCTGAAAAAAAGATCATTTACTCTTGTCAACTTCTGTACAGAATTGTCAATTGTTCTGCATCAAACATTTCTCTGCATTAAATCTATCAAACTCAGGCTTCCCACGCAATCACAGAAATCTTAAACTTGATGGCCATTCTTTGCAGGTATTCTCCTGGCTGTGCTCTGACATTTGGCTCCTCATGGAGTCAGCTTAAGATTGTGGTGTTTCCTCAGTTCTTACCATGGGCAATCTGTCTGCTGAATCAGCACCTGGTTATCCTGGTACAGAAAGAACAAATCCATTTATTGCACCATTAAGCAATGGCACAAAGAACTAAGGATAGGTTTTAGATAATTTATGTATTTTCTAATTCATTACATGTAATTAAATACTGGCTAGTTAGTTGGATGGTCCAATCCTTCCATTGCTATTGAAGTATTTGTGAATGCTTCTAATGCAAGACCTTGAGTCCTGAGTCTCCTTCTCCACTTTATGTGGTCATGAACCAGAGACTCCCAGGTATCAATGGGGATATTGCATTTCTTCAGGGAGTCCTGCAGCATATCAGACGGCCAAGTAACTTCTTAATAAGACAAAGAAAGCTTGAAAGAGAGACTACTTTGGGGAGTCTGGAGAGGGGTGTGTGACTGCGATCTCTCCACTGTAGCCGATTCAATATTATTATGGCCTCAATATTGGGTACTGGCATTGGTTTCCTTGCTTTTCCAGTTAACTTTGAGTATGTTATAGAGGTAACATCAGAGATCTCATTCCTGTGCCTTGAGATGCTTGATGTAGGTGATTTAGGCATCAGAATTATAGAAGGGGACAGACATTACTGCTGTCCAGTAGAGCATGAGTTTTGTGCTAGGTCGGAGGTTTTGGTGTTCTGTTACTTTTATCTCAATTGACCAGAGACTGTGCTGGTGAATTGAAAGCAGGGTTAAATTTAATGATTAGAATCTCTCCCAAGATATGGCAAGTTATCAACACTTCCCAGTATCTTTCATTATTTGCTGGTGGTGGGGGTGGGGGTTTAGGCAGGATTGAGATGAACTGCAGTGATGGTCACCAATGATCTCGCCTGCTTCCTACATACTGGAACACGGAGGAGGCGATCAGACAATGACATCGGCATATATGTTTTCTTTAAGTGTCTGAGGGGATTTAGATTGTCCATGAGGATTCTCTCGAACTTCTATAGGTGCACTATAAAAGGTATCCTGACAGGTTGCACCAACTGCACTCAACCAGTGGAACCAGCAGATAGTGGTAAGTATTTGCCCAGTCCATCACAGATTTATTACTTCCCTCTATTCAGTCCATGTTGAAGATACATTGCTTCAGGAAGACTAATAGTATCAACAAGGTTGTCTACCATTCTGGCCATTCCTTTTTCTCTCTTTTACCTTCTATGAGCAGAAGCAGGTACTGAACTTGAAAGCCAAGATGAGCAGTCTCAAGAGCAGCTTCTTCCTCATTGTTATGAGCCTTTTAAACCAATCACTTCTTTCACATCCCGTTCCTATTGCTACTGCCATGTTCTCAGTCTCTAAATGCCACCTCTTACGGTTACCTGGTTACTGTCACTTCAGCATTTCATACTGCACTATTATATGTACACTGTTCTATTAAACTCTGTACCATTCTTTCAGGTTGTGCCCTTTGCTGTATTTATTTTTGTATTTATCACTGTCTGCTCTGTGAGTTTCTTGTGAGCAAGGAATTTCATTATACCCTTATGTACTGTATATGACAAAAATATTCTGAATCTGAAATCTGTGCTGACAACGGCTGGACTCTGAACATGCAAATACAATTATTACTATAATTCAACCTTTGAACTTTGGCAGCCTTGGTTATGGAGTATAGTTAGTGTCTGCTGAGTAGTTTCGCATTAGTTTTGTTTCCTTCTCCATCTCTCATACAGCAACCTACATGTAATGTCTCATGTGTGGATAGTATTATCACTGACACAAAGTGACATTATTTGTTTTTTGCAGTAATGGTACAATACAAATACATAAAAATCCATAAACTAAAAAACAAATAAATATTGCAAAAAAGGGAATAATGTCATAATGTTAATGAACCATTCGGAAACCTGATGGTAGAGGGAAAGAAACTGTTTGGGTGGGTCTTCAGGCTCCTACACTTCCCTGATGGTAGTAATGGGAAGAGGGCATGACCCAGATAGTGAAGGTCCTGAATGATAAATTCCACCTTCTTGAGGCACTGCCTCTTGAGGTTGCCTTTGTTGTGCCCAAGATGGAGCTGGAGCCTCTGGCGGTTCTATGCATTGGAACCTCAATACTGTGCAGTGTTGTATTAAGACAGAATGCTCTCCACTATATATCTATAGAAATTTGCAAGAGTCTTTGGTTACATACCAAATCTCCTCAAACTCCTAATGAAGTATAGGCACTGGCATGTGATCTTTATGATTGCATCATTGTTTTGGGCCAAGGGTAGATCCTCTGAAATGTTGATACCCAGGAACTTGAACCCCTGCTCATCATTTCTGTCAGTGGCAGCTCAATGGGGATTTGTGTATGTCTTCCTGACTTGCCCTACCCGGTTCAAAATCAGTTCCTTGGTCTTGCTGACATTGAGTGTGAGGTTGTTGTGGCACCGTTCAACCAGAGTAATCCTCATTGCCATCTGAGATTCTACCAACAACAGTGTTGTCATCATCACATTTATAGATGGCATTTGAGCTGTGTTTAGGCACATAATCATAAATGTCGAGCTAAGAGCAGTGGGCATAGCTCTTCTGCTTGAAGTGCACCTGCATTGATAGTTAGTGAGGAGATGTTATTACTGATCGACACTGATTGTGCTCTGACAATAAGGATGTTGACGATACATTTTCAGAGGGTGGTACAGAGGCCTAGGTGTGTATGTCAAAACATGTAATTTCCATATCAAAGTAATTGGAAAGTTTGTGGGAAGTGAAGTATAACATTACATTAGAGAAGCTTGAGTAAAGTGCTTGAGCAATAATACAGCCTCAACTGACACTGTTCATTATTGAGAGTGGTTCTCTAGTGAACCGATAGACTAATCACATATCATAAGATGCAGACAAATATTCTATGTCAATGGTACTTTTATCTGTAGTTAGTTCAAATCAGTTCATCTGAAATCAATAATGGAAGTAATAGCATGTATTTCCCAAGAGAATCCTGGAACTTCACTCAGGATTTAGGAATAATCTTTCATCAACGTAGTCTCATCTCACTCAAGGTGTCATTCTTTAGAAATTAACCTTGATACAGAAATCAGGTTTTATAATGGTTCTGAGATGTTTGAATGTATGTAGCAGATTCTAGGTCTGCAACCTATAGTTCTGGACTTTAGAGAACTTTTGATGTGGGTGGATGTATGGGGTTTGGAGAGCCAAACATGAAAATATTCAGAATTAATGGAAACTATTCATATCCAGCAACTACACTCCAGAACTAAGGTTATGTAAAGTTCAGTGACTGAGCTGGAGTACATTGATGATACTCAACCTTCAGCTCTTGGCCTTAGAGAACCATTTCTGTGGCTCAACAAGTGGAGTTTGCAGAGACAAACATCAAAAATCAGGCATCACACTTCATTGGAATGCTGGCAAGACTAGGGTACATCTTAAAAATTTGAAACCCCACCAAATAGTTTTCACACTTACCAACCATCTGCACTCCATGAATGTCAATGAGGATTTGTTTTCAAAAGCAAAACAGGAGAATCAAATATTACAGTCAAAGCACTGAAATAAAATATCCCACCAATCTAGGCAGTTCCACGCCACTGCATATTTCAAAAAGAACCCAGCTGACATTGCAAGTCACAGTTTATGAACAAATGTAGGTGTGGTCAGTTTCCAAGACTATGGATAGAAATCATGGTGATACCTTTTCTTCCCCCAGTGGGAATATAAAATGAAGTGACATTCTGTTTGGGAAATTTGAAGACAACTGGCAAAATGCCATACCACCCAGCAGAACATCTTTTCAAACTCTGTGCCATGACATTTATTTAATAATACATCATAATATTAACTTTAAAAGCAGCAACAGAGATTGGTGCTACAAAGCTTGGTTAGTCACTTCCAAACCCAGAGTTAAAGCAACATGAGTCTTGTCCATGACTGGATTGGGAAATATGCTGCAACAATAAAAATGATTTAAGCTGTTTGCCTCTATAAAATTACCAACATTAAAATTTATGACCTCTATTATTTGGATGGAAACTATAAAACATTGTACAGTTAAAGATTTATTAAAGGCTTTTTAAAATTAAAGATATGAAAGTAATACTCCACTTTTAAAGAGGAAATGTACCATGTCAGTTGAATAAAATCGAACTCCTCTAGTCCCTACTCTACACTATTTCATTAGTTAACAGCTGTTTGCTTGACAAATGCAACAAGGTTGAATATGCTTCTGCTGGAAAATTGGATAAAGCTCTGCTGTTATAAGTTGACCCAGAACTTGGCTAATATAGCTAGAAATGATGTAAAGCCTCAGACATCTGTCTGATCAACAGAAAACTGTTTCTAGATGATGCACTTAATCAAACCTGACCTTGAGTACTTACAATATTTTCCCGTAAAAAGGAAAGACCTGTGTGTTACTGTCTTTGTCATTGAATTATCTACATGAACATCCACAATTTGTTGACATAGAGAACAGACAATAATCAACTTGATGTGTTTTAGACCAAGAGTTGCAGTGGTTTAGTTACAGCTAATCACATCCTCAGATCACAGCGGTATTCCGAGTTAAATAATTAACTTGACACCAACATTTGACGTTCTAATGTGGCTGAGATATTTTGCTCCAAGTAGTGTGCAGTAAAAAAATAAGAACATTATTCTGCATCGAAGCTTTAGGGGAAGTTACTAATGGTAGGAGGATTAAATCATTTCATTGAAGCTAATTTGGATAATGATATATATTTTTGTTGTACTGTGCGTTGCATGGGATGTATGCACAATAATGTCTGGGGTTGGTGTGGCCACCTTAACAAGTGTTACTGGATTACCCACCAGACAAGGCTGAAACTATGAAAAGATAATTACACCCATGCTTTGATACTATTAAGTCCAAGAATCTATATCTAGATCAGGAATATGATATTATGTGCAGCTGAACTGAATCTAGATCAAGGATTTCAGCAGGTTATTGGCTAATCAACGTACTATTGATGACTGGAAGAGATGGATTAGGGTAGTAAATGGCCGGGCTCAATTTAACATTTTTTGCATGGAAAGGAAAATTACTTAAGCAACTTTTACTTGTTTAGACAGATGTTTATTTCATAGCTATAGTACAATATCTTATTCAGGGAAGATCTTCATTATCTGACCATGTGCTGTACGCTCAGTTCTATTTTAACATCCTATGAAGCAAAGCAAATTCCCTGGACATTTCTGGCTGTAATGGATGGAACAACTGGGGGGAGTAAAATTGGAAATGTGCTCATAGTTCAATAGTTCTTTGGAACACTTCTTGATAAATAAATATTTGGTTGAATCACATGTCCAGTGGTCTGAATGGAACCATTGATGCTCAGTCATTTTTAGTTAAGTAAGTCCAGGACTTACAGATCATCATCTGTCACTCTGTTTCATGATTAGACTCAACATACTGGGATGCTCCTGCCCTTCACTGGGAACACCATCTCTCCAATCTGACACATGTCAAATATGGTAGATGACTGGGGCTGAAAGAAGGGAGAATGAAGGAAGATTTGTTATTTGCCCCATGACATTACATCCTCCTATGAAGTCTGTCAACTCATGCTAGAAAGAATCTTTCAAAAACCTCCTCAGCTCAACACTGCCCTTGATGTGTGTAATCTTGTCATCTTTCCACAGCAGCCTCTGCAGTCCACCCTGCTGAGTAATAAGGCCATAACCCAATTCAAATGTTTTTAACAAAGCCATTTTAGTAGACAACATCCTCATTGAAATCTTAAAAAAACCCTTCTGTTAGTACTCGTCTTAGTTGATTGGCAGGTTGCAGAACTGAGAGGGAGACTAAGAATGGTAACTATCTGGGCACAAAACAAGAAGCGTTTTGACGAAACATACTGATATATATCTCAAATAAGAATGGTACAGCCAAGAGCTACTGAGATGAATGGCAGTGGAGAGGATAATTTAAATAACAGCCCAAATTTTCAAGGCAGTGAAGTATAGTAACTGAAAATATGGAATGACTTGACCACAACAATAGAAACTTGCATTTACATTGCACCTCTCAAGCAATAAAATGCCCTGAGATGTTTCCCACAAATATTAGTACATGGCATCTGACAAAAAGAAGTCATTAGGTCCGTGAGCATGGTTGACAATGATGGAGGATGAAAAACTGGAATGTGTAAATGGCTAGAACTGGAGGAGTAAAGAGATTCCTACACATTGTAGGGTGAGAAGAGGATATGTAGATAGGGGCAAGCATATGCAAGGAGGAATTTGATAATAATGTTGAGGAGCTTTCCTTAAATTGATGCATTACCAAATTGGGAACTAATAAAGTCTTCTCACACAATGATGAAACATGAACTGGACCATGCTAATTAAGATACAGATGAAAGTTTTTAACGTGAACTCAAGCTTACAAAAGGGCGCAAGGTGACAGATAGGCCTGGAGGTAGTTAGAATGACAAAGATAGAGGGAAGAAAAGCAATTGGTGAAGCTTTCAGATTCAGATTTATTTACCACATGTACATCTAAATGTACAGTGAAATGTGTCATTTCTGTTAACGACCAACACACTCAAGGATGTGCTCTGGGCAGCCAGCAAGTGTCACCAAACATTCGGGTGTCAACAGAGCATGCCCACCATGTTCAGCAGAACAACACAAAACAGAATATACGAAGCAACAAATCAACAAAAGCAAAACAAGCCCTGTTTCTCTATGCCATCCACCCACCTACCTCTAACCCCAGGACAGGTCATCTTCAGCCTCCAGCAGACTTGTGGATTCACAGATTTGGGCCTTTGACTTCCCCAGAAAACTTGCACAGATTCACAGATTTGGGTCTCTGGCTATAAGGCTTCGACTTCTGGATTTCCAATCGCCCTTCGAGCTTCAATCTTCAGTATCCACCCAGGACTCACCATTGCCGATGAATGAGGACTTGAACTCTGGACACTGTGATTTGCATACCTAGGTGTTCACCGTTGCTCGTGGAACTCCAATCCTGGAACATGTCGCTGATGCACTAAGTGGCTGGGGATTTTGTACCTGTCCTTGTCTTCACAACCACATCCATGTTGCTTGCCTTCAAACATGGAGCGGAGGCTTAGGCCCTGACCTGTCCTCTAATTTCCTCGCATCCATGTCCCTAAACCCTAACCTGACCCCTACCTCCTCTCTCTCTCCCCAAAATCATCCCTATGAACCTAAAAAAAAACAGCTAAGTTTAAGCTGTGATCTTGACAAAACAATATCATTTAAAAATTAATATGTCAGTGTGACAAGGCTAAGCAGAAAAACCCAGTGAATTAGAAACTTCATCAAAGTTTATCTGTAGAATATAATAGAATTTAATTTAAAAGCAATCACTTTCTTGCAGTTTCCTTGACAAAAAACTTTCTAGTCTTTCAGGCTTTTGATGCCTAAACACAGGGTAGCTACCTAACGCATGCATTCTGTGGCACATCTTGTGCCTTTGAATGTCACCTCTGTCAAATTCTGTTGCACATGTACAAACTTTGTATGATAAGTTTTTGCACTGGTAGTATCTGCACAAAATATATTTCATCACATTATAAAAATTGTGTTATGGGAACTTCTGTTTGTTGTCAACATTTATTTTCTATAGAAAATCTTTCCATTAATTATTTAATGACAATAATAGTCTGTAAATATTCTAGAAGGTACTTTTAAGAGTCATTTGCCAACATCAACTTGTTAACCTCCATTAAATTCTGTACTTGCATTCAAATCCTGATCATTAACACATCAACATAATTATTTTGGTTTATTCAGAACTTTAACACAACTTATATTCTTTCATACACCTGTAAACAGACCACACTCTGCCTCTTAATTGGAGATGACTGTGAAATAGGAAGTGATTATGCAAAATGTGTTAGAATAACCTGCATTTAAAACCACACAACACAACAGAGATTTGAAGGTTATCCGGGATAAGACAACGTGAAGTTATAATATGTAATTAAAAGGATGAGATGAGATGTAGTCATGATTATAGACGAATAAGTAAACTACTAGCTTCTGATTCCAAACATAAATTATGCAAAATATCTGAAAGTCCCCTTGCTGAATCCTGTAAGGACTTAAATAAAATTAATGAAAATGTAAGGTACCCAGGCTTTAACCATACAAACTATTAAAGAAAATGAAACATCCTTTGCATGACTTTCTTCTGCTTTGCTATGAGGAATAATTTCCAAAATCAATTCATCATTTTTTAATGCAGTAACATTTTTTTTCAAAATTTATCATGTAAATAATGGAATGACTTTCCTGATCGCTGGAAAATTCTCCCACTAATCACAGTGTATCTTTTCTGGCTTCACCATCAGTTTTATTGTAGATTATTGTCCTACTGTACTCAAGAGATCTGTGCATTCCACTGATCCAAATGACCCATCAGCATGGCCAGATTGTCCACCGCATTGTTGATGTAGTTGAAGTCACCAGCCAAAATGACAGGTAGGACAGCTCTAGCAGTCGTGGGAGTTTCTGGAGGACAGTTAGCTCCTCACTTAGCACGTGTGAGGTGTACACATTGTTTAGCTGGAACTGAGTGTTATTATACCTAATCTGCATGAGCAGCCGTACTGCGACCATCTCCTTGACTTCAGTGATTGAGAATACCTAGACTGGATACACAACAATCATTGACCACCTGATCATATACCCAATCCATGGGATCACCCTCAGAACAATCCCCAATAGTTGCAGAGGTGTGGTAGCCCACATTTCCGTAGAAAATTCACATCCACATTGACCTTGGCTAGGTATTGCAAGGCATTAATACAAGGGGTGATTGATATGTTTGTGGCCTAAAGTAGAAGCAGTCAATTTTAGAAAACCTAGCACATTTATTTTTTAACATAGTCCCCTCCTACATTTTCACACTTAATCCAGCGGTCGTGGAGCATGCGGATCTTGGACCTCCAGAAAGTGTCCACAGCAGGGGTGATTGATAAGTCGTGGCCTAAGGTAGGAGAAGATGAGTTGTACAGCTCACGTTACATGCATATGCAGGTCAACTCTTTGAGTGATTATGCAGAAAGTTTGAAGTTAATAACTCATCTCCTTCTACCTTAGGCCACAAACTTATCAATCACCCCTTCTGTGGACACTTTCTGGAGGTCCAAGATTCGTATGCTCCACGACCACTGGACTAAGTGTGTAAATGTAGGAGGGGACTATGTAGAAAAATAAATGTGCTAGGTTTTCTAAAATTGACTCCTTCTACCTTAGGCCACAAACTTATCAATCACCCCTCGTATATCGCACAATACAAAACTCATCATCACACTGCCGGTTTTACTTCCATAGCTATTTTGGAGATCACGGTTCACAGCTACAGTCTATTGTCATTTAGCCTAGGCTTCAGAGAACCCAGTCATTAAATTCCAACGTTTGAATGCACACTGGACTCCTTACACAGAATATGACAGATGCAGCCTTTCATCAGCATCAATAGGCCTGTTGTGTTGGAGGCTGGTGATAGGGGCTAGGCTATGAAAACTGAAGAGCTCCGACAAAATACCTGCACCATGCTGTCAGGCCTTCGGTACAGTCAGATTCCTTAGTCATCTTTAGAACCTCCTATCCCCTTCCCTCCCACAGACCTGCCTACAATCCCTCCCTATTTGGTTTCACTCTTTACCTTCCTTACCTAATAAGATTCCACAATTTGCAGCTAACCATGTCCCAACCTCTGTCGCTATCTCCACCTTTCCCTTCTCAACTCCATCTGTCAATTAACTTCTCCTCACTTAGACACGCCTACAGTATTAGTTGCTAGTTCTTGCCCTACCTTCTCCCTCACCTCTTTAAACTGGCTGTTTCCTTTTTACACTTTCAGTCCAGCTGAAAGGACTCGCCCTGAAAAATGAATTGTCCATTTCCTTCCATAGATGCTGCCTCCCACAGCCCTTATCATATAAAGAGGCTTTAAATTCACCAACCCTGACAGGTGACATCTGCAATTTCAGGGACTGCCATTGCTGACAGTAATTTATTATATCAGTTATAAGGAACCTTTACCAGAATTTCATTTGATTGCTTTTAGGAAGATTATAGAGTTAATTATACATTCATCACACCTTCTGGGAAAATTATTATCAGTAATAAAAGTATCAAGTAATATGCAAAGAACAGGCAGTGGAATGATGGTTAAAGTAATATTTGTAAGTACACCTTTTGTTTAATGATATACATTTATTCCCTGACTCCCCTTTTTATTAAATAATTTCAATTTCTCTCATTTGTCCTGTGATAAAACACATCACTCTCCTTTAAGAGATCAGAGCCAACAAGGATATTAGTGTTACAATCTTATACATTCTCAAACTGGTTTGAGCTGGGAATGAGAAGTGTATTGATTTGTCCTCTCATGTTTTTCACCTTTCTTTCTTCTGAGAAAGTCTGGAGATCTATGTTATCTTCAGCTCTCAGCAGCCAGCTAAAGCTGACGGCTCACAGTGTGGCAGGGATTCCTTCAGGGAGCCCTTGCCCTGCAGTGACAACGTACACTGCGACAATTAGTGTCTACTAAATGTGTTTCCAAGAAAGATTAATCATCTTTAAAATGAATTACAATTAAGAACTAATGAAGTATGCAATTTTAATTCTTTAAAAGAGCCTGAATTTTAATAATAGCAATGACTGAATTTTCCATTTTTATTTTTGGTTTTCTGACTTGGAGTCATCTTTTTCATTTTTATTTCTTGAAGTTAATAATAAAAAATGGTTAGGGGTTAACAGAATCTTGAGAAAAAAACTGGAAATTTAGGAAAATGTTGAAGGGACTTCACTCAAGCAATGGTTTACCAGTGGTAACCCTTTACAAGAAGCAACTGTCACTTTCTTGAGATATTGCGAGTATATGAACGGGAATCGTTATCTGTTTCCTTCACTGTCTGTCAAAGTAGGTCTTTATGAAATATTTACCTTAGCTTATCATTTGCTCTATATTGAAATAATAACATTCTCTTGGTTCTTAAATCTGTCATCTTTAAACAAAACGAGTCCGCACTGCTGCAGATTAATCTGTCATGATTCCCTCACCAGGGAAGCTGAGGTTAATTTGAAAGCTGCGTTGCAGCATTTAGCCATGTTTTAGTTGCAATGTCAGTGAGTCCAACTGTGAGATCTTAAAGGGGTATGGACTTTAAGCACTGCAGAAAACAATAGTACTCTAGGGATTCTAAGACACCACCATAAAAAGACAGGCAATTCAAAAATAGCTATCATATCAAATCAATCATTGTGTCCATTTGCAGATATCATTCCACCATGCCAGCATTCTAATCAGCAGTAATGAACAGGATGCAAGTTGTCACTGACAGTGATTTATACTGAATTCTTTGTGGCAAGAATACACAGCCAAAGCCTACAGTTATTATATCCTTAACTGTTGTCTCTCAAGCTGCCAGTCTTGAGCCTAGCAAGATTTCAAGCAAAAATGGCTCAAAGTTTTTCACCATTCTCTCATCCATCTGCACATGCATAGTTAAACAAAGAAGTTTATAGAACCCTATTTCAGAAATGGCATCAAAACTGCACACACATTGCTCTTTTAGCCCACATTTCAACCCCACTGTCTTTTTGATGAGCTATTAAACTGAGGATCCAATTTCCTGCTCCAGTAAAGTTAAAACACTCAACAGCATGAGCTGTCAGTGCACTGGCTAATGTGTGTGTCCTCTCTCAACCATAACACTAAAATATATTGGCCTAGGAATTCTGTTGACTAGCTGCAATGTACGTGAAAGAATGTTAACACAAAACAATAAATGTGATAATGCACACCGTGTAATACACATCTGGATGTCTGACTCAGATCATTCATCTGCATGACACACAAGGAAGACACTGGTCTTCAGGTGTGACATCAACTGAGAACAACACTCAACTGAACTCCGTGAAATTCAACCTTGCTTGCAAAAGCCATGAGCGATGGACATCTGGTCAATTAGAAAATTGAAACCTAGCTTGTATTAGTGGAAGTCTGGTTTTTCATCCTTAGGGGTCTGATTTTTTATTGTAACTGGCCCCATAGATACAATTTATTAGCCCTCAGTCCAAATGTATTCCAACCTTCATTTCAACCTTCACTCCAAATGTATTCAGAGCATTCCAGGGATATTCCGAGCATTCCAGGGATATTCCAAGCATTCCAGGTGTATTCCGACCTTTATGCCAAGTGTATTCCGACCTTCATTCTAGGTGTATTCCAACCTTCATTCCAGGTGAATTCTGACCTTCATTACAAGTCTATTCCAGCTTCATTCCAGGTGTATTCCGACCTTCATTCCAAGTGTATTCTGACCTTCATTCCAGGTGTATTCCGACCTTCATTCCGGGTGTATTCTGACCTTCATTCCAGATATATTCTGAACATTCCAGATGTATTCTGACTTTCATTCCAAGTGTATTCCAAGGGACCTCATCACCTCCTCAAGCCCTCCAATGCCACTCCTTCAATCTAGATTCCATCCCATCATCGCATTGCCACCTTAATCATCTTCATCGATCCTTATTCCAAACACCTTTCATTTGCATGCAACTCATCTGTGGATCTGAATGAACACACCATGGTTGGCATAGGCTTTATTTAACCAGTTGTTGACAAGTGTGTCCCCATAAAGTCATTTAGAGTTTTCCCCAACCAGAAGCCCTGGATGAACCATGAGATCCAAAATCTGCTGAGGGCCAAATCAGAGGCATTCAAGTCTGCTGACCAGGAAAGTTACGAGTGGCCTAGGTATGGTCTCCGGAAAGCCAACTCACAGGTGATTTGGCAATTCTGAACAAAACTTGAATCAACAAATAACAGGAATTCTGCAGATGCTGGAAATTCAAGCAACACACATCAAAGTTGCTGGTGAACGCAGCAGGCCAGGCAGCATCTCTAGGAAGAGGTACAGTCGACGGGTCTCGGCCTGAAACGTCGACTGTACCTCTTCCTAGAGATGCTGCCTGGCCTGCTGCGTTCACCAGCAACTTTGAATCAACAAATGATGCCCAACAGTTGTGACAGCGCTTGAATATCTTCACCTCTTATAAAATTAAATCAAGTGACATAGATGACAACAGAGCTTTGCTTCCAGATGAGCTCAGTGCCTTCTGCCCTCACTTTAACCGTCAAGACGTGGAGGATCCATCATGAATTCCCACAGCCCCTGATGATGCTGTGATTTCTGTCCCTGAGGTTGATATGCGAGCTTCCTTTAGGTGATCACATGAAAAACTTTCAGCCCAGATCGATTACCTGGCCAAGTACTAAAAACCTGTGCTGATCAACTGGCTAAAGTGTTCGTTGAGATCTTTAAGCTCACACTTTGGCAGTCTGAATTACCCACCTGCTTTAAGCAAGCTTCATTTATACTCCTGCCCAAGAAGAACATGGTAGCCTACCTCAATAGCACTTAAGTCTACAGCGATGAAGTGTTTTGAGAGGTTAGTGATGAATCATATCAACTTCTGACTGAGAAGCAACTCGGATCCACTGCAATTTGCCTAACAGAGCAACAGGTCCACAGCAGATGCCATCTCACTGGCTCGTCACACAACTCTGGAAAATCTGGGAAGCAAAGGACCATACACCAGGATGCTCTGTATCGGCCACAGCTCCGCATTCAATACCGTCATCCTCTCAGAACTAATCAATAAGCTCCAAGACCTTGGACTCAATACTTCCTTGTGCAATTGGATCCTCAATTTCCTCACTTGCAAACCCCAATCAGTTTGGATTAGCAACATCTCCTTCATGATTTCCAACAGCACAGGTGCACCCAAAGGCTGAGTACTTAAACCCTGCTCTATGTGCTTTACAAGAAGGTGCAGAAGGCTTAAGTCTCACACCACCAGGTTCAGGAACAGTTATTACCCCTCAACCATTAGGCTCTTGAACCAAAAGCTGATAACTTCACACAACTTTACTTGCCTTATCACTAGAATGTTCCTACAACCGACACACTCACTTTCAAGGATTTTCCATCTCATGTTCTCGATATTCATTGCTTATGTATGTATTATTATTTCTTTCTGATTGTATTTGTACAGTTTGTTGTCTTTTGCACACTGGATGGATGCCCACGTTGGTGTCGTCTTTCATTGTTTCTATTATGGATTTATTGAGTATTGTTACAGTGTGCGCTGGCAATGACTGAACCCAGATGTGGAGGAGCAACAGACTCCTATATAGAGACAGAAGCAAGAGTTTATGCATTGGAATTCCAACAGAACATTGACGGTTTGACTGAGCGACACTGCAAGACAAATCATTCTCAGACCAAGGACTCCGCGATAAACCCTAATCGGGAGTTTTAAATAATCACAGTACGCAGAAAATCCATGCCAGTCTAAGTAAACTTGACAAGATTAAATAGAAACCACTAGGGTTTAACAATTCTAGTTAAGACACTGATTAATAAACATGGGTGCTCTAGAAACCTTGGAACCCAATGCTCTACAGCTTGCCGATAGACTCACAGGGCTCATGGCAAGTATGTCCACAGGAAAATAAATTTCAGGTTTTGATATGGTGACATACCTATACTTTGATAACAAATTTACTTTGAAATTCAAACTTTGACTGCAACATCTAATCCCAAGAAGTAAATCACCTTAAGTTCTCCTAGACAATGATAATACATTATACAAAAAAATTCTACACTTTACTTAAATACTCTGTTGAACTTTACAAAATATTTCCTCTGAAAAATATAGCTTTCTTCACTGAGGATCCTTCATTCATTTTCAAATATAACGTTTCAATGATTCAAAGATACAGAAAGCATATTTTCAAAAAGGCCACAAATCACTGAAAAATCTATTTTGAATTGTTTTAAATTTCATTGCCTTTTGTTTTTCAGTGCTAGTGATCAAAAATCAAATTAACTCAGTGTAAATGGCACCAGAGATCACTTTCAGGTGGGATTACACCCAATCCTGAATTTGTTCTTGGCAATTCAGCTTGTTCTTTATATCACGTCTGACATTTCCTCAATACTATATACACAACTAATGAAACACACAGTTCAGCCACCTCTGACATAAGCTGTATTTCAGATCTCCAGAAAGCATGTTATTGTAAAATCAAAGGAAAACAGTGAGAACAGTGACCTATCTTCTTCATAAATGCACTATTTAAAGGGCTTTTCTGCTAACATCAGGGCATCTCATGAGGCAACACTGTAAATGGCGAATGCCTCAATTCTGCAAAGTGCTCAAACTAGCAAGAAGTGCTTCCTGCAGCACTGAACAATCACTTGGCTCATTCGGTAGATGTCTTCATAATGCTAACACCAACAGCATTTTATCAATGAAAACTTCAGACTATACATTACTAGTGACAGAGCAAAGGGTGAAGACCATAGAGAAACAGGCACACAAATGGGCACATGTAGATTTTATACGAAAAAGAGTTTTCAGAGACTCAAATGATTTTGGGCTCTGCCATCAGTGAAACATGACTTTCTGCTGGATAGGGCTTCAGCTGTGGTCTGGGGCAAGGGCAGGCAACCTTAAGCACAAATGATTTTCTAGCATGCGTTATTCATTAATTCTAAGGCCTAGACTTCTCTGACACTGAGGACAAGGTGAAAGTGGTTCTCAAGATCATGGCAACACACACAAAATGCTGGCAGAACTCAGTAGGTCAGGCAGCATGTATGGAATGGAATGAACAGTCAATATTTCAGGCTGAGACCTTTCAGCAGGACTGGAAAAAAAGATAAGAAGTCAGAGCAAGAAGGTGGGGGGAGGGGAGAACAAAGTACAAAGTGGTAGGTGAAATCAGGAGAGTGGGGGGGGTGAAGTAAAGAGCTGGGAAAGTTGATTGGTGAAAGAGATAAAGGGCTGGAGGAGGAGGAATCTGATAGGAAAGGGAAGGAGAAGTGGGGAGACGGGGAGGGAAACTAGGAATGGGGAATGGTGGGGGGGGGGGTTGCAATTAAAAGTTCGAGGAATCGATGTTCGTGCCATCAGGTTGGAGGCTATCCAAACGGAATACAAGGTGTTTCTCCTCCAGCCTGAGTGTGGCCTCATCACTTTAGTAGCAGAGGACATGGACTGACACGCTGGAATAGGAAGTAGAATTGAAATGTGTAGCTACTAGGGATATCTCTTTTTCTGGTGAACTGAGCATAGGTGCTCGGTGAAGCAGCCTCCCAATCTACATCCGGTCTCACTGATATACAAGAGGCCACATGTGGAGCACCAGATGCAGAAGATAACCCCAACAGACTCACAGGTTAAGTGTCACCTCACCGGGAAGGACTGTTTGGGGCCCTGAATGGGGGAGGAGGTGTAGGGACAGGTGTGGCACTTGTTCTACTTGCAAGGATAAGACCTCAGGATCATTTTAGGCAGCCAAGGTTGATTACTGCCATTTAGTGCAGGTTAGTACATGATTTGAGATGTCACCCAGCTCCATGCTGGCAGAGGAATGACTGTGTGGTCTCATTCTGTGACTGACTATGTGAAATGAAGGTGGTATCTGATCCACTGAAATTTGATAGTTTTGCTGGCCTCCCCAAAATTCACCCACAAGGACTCAAAAACACCAGAGCTGTTCACCAATAGAAAAGTTTTCCACTCCTTAAACATGCAGGCTGCAATTGGGCATGGGAAGAATTTTGCAATAGTCAGTGTTGGGTTTCCTGCAAACCCCACAGCACCTGTATCCTAGGGTCCTTGCATTTCCTAATGAATGGGTGGGCTACCATAAAGAGACACTTTCTTCTTTTGTGGCTTTTCATTTCTGTGTGCAGCCCAACTCCTCCAGCTCAGCAGTAACATTACAGCAGCCGAGGAACTATGATGGATGACACTGGGCTTTTAAAATGAGATTCCTCTGTTCATGCCCTCCTGGTGAGGAGCCCTCTTTAAAGTCCTCTATGTGTTGAATTATCTGGCCTATAGGAGACAACTACCCAGGTCTGAGCCTGAAGGCCAGCTGGAGCAGAAACCTGATTGCTCTAAGCTGCTGCTCTTCTGCAACATCACCTTCTGGATCACAATGCTGAGAGCAGAAGTATGGCAAATTTCCAGACACACTGTAAAGGATTGCATTATGAAGAGATGATTTAACATCTAGCTCAAAATATACATTAAAAGTCTTCCTGCAAGGCAAGTGAAATTCTCCATATTCCATTTATATCCACCATGGCAAAAGCAGCTAACATCCTAATGAATTATACTCCCTCACATACTTTGGATGTTCACCTGCACTCCGCCCACTACTTCAGTGATTTGTCACAATATATCTCTATTTCTTGATGGGTGAAATGCTGCATAAAACAGATTTCCCTCAGAGGAGCCCCTCTCAGTTGGGGTTAACAAAGGTTGAAAACTTTAACACTTTGGCTTTCTGATCAATATCTCTGGTAGACAACCAACACTGCAGCCAAAACATTTTGAAATAATGAATATCCCAAAAAATTTTAATGGATTAACACCAAAGATTTATGGAGAAGCTTCAAAAGACTAATATTTTCAAAACAATTAAGCTTACCTTTATCAGCGATGATAAAACCCTTGCATGAAGTCATGAGATTCAATTCAAAGTATTCAACTAATTGTCCAATCAAGACATTACTTACATCATAAAATGGACTTAATCTCACACTCTACCTTGTCAAGACCTTGCACTTATTGTGTGCCTGTACTGCACTTTCTTTGTAACTGTAACACAATATTTTGCATTCTTTCATTGCTTTTCCCTCGTACTGATATACCAGAATGAACTGTATGCATTTGTCACTGTTCATCAATGGATACACAATGGGTAATGACTGACTTCACTCTATTAATACTAGTTGGATGTGATCATTTTATAGTAACACTATCCTACTTTAGGAATCAATTTGATCTAATGCTACCTCACCTGTTCAACTGGCATCAATTACCAAAAATGAAAATTTCCAGAAAATGGGCAGCCTTAGATGTAATGCAGATGAAGGGTCTGAGCCCAAAACATCAATTGTCCATCTCCCTCCTTAGATGCTGCCTGTCTCCCTGCATTCCTCCAGCATCTTGTTTGTTCCCCTTGATCTCAGCATCTGTGTCTCCACACAGCCCTGGATACATATTTAAGTTCATTCCTCAAACCTCCGCATGATCTTTAGCTTATCATAGAGTACCACTCAGAGCCTTTGAGGAAAACAACAAGAAGGGCGAATTCCAAGGCAGGGACGGAATTCATTTCAGAGGTCATAATTCTTAGTTATATTAAACTTGTTTCTCTCCCGTGAGGTAATCCTTTTTAACTGAAAAGCTCGCTCAGCAGCTGGCAGCAATCAAGAGTGGTCTCAAGCCAGCTGATCTCATTAGCATCCTTACTAACTGAAGTATCACCAATGCACAGGAATACCAGCAGCTGCCTAACTACATGTGTCCCAGGTGAAGATGAAGTTAACTGTTACTTGTGCACTGAATATTATCACAATATGAAACAAAAGAATATATCAATCAAAGCATTACATTTGTCTTTTCAAGATAAACACATTGGTGCTGTTACCTTTTGACCAACTTGTGCTAGGTTTCAATATCTTAATGCTAAGAAACTGTGACCCTGCGGACTATGATGGAAGGCTGCTCCCTTTCCCTTTGAAACCACTCAGATGCTATGGATGTGTCATCTTCAGACTGCTGCCCAAGACCAAAGAAAAGAACAGTGTGGATTTTCTCTCTGTGGGATATAGACGAGGGTGCTGCCTGTGAGGGAAGTAAAAAGCTGACTTCATCAGAGGTAACATCAATATACTGCACCCGTACACTAGGCAAGCTCTCATGGTCTAGGTAATCAATGGTATTGCAGGAAAGATACTAGCACTGACTTGTAGAAGGCAAAGGGTGGGAATAAAGGGAAACTTGGTTGGGTGATGGGTCTGCTATGTTCCATGTCAAATGATTTCAGTGATGGAATTGATGACATTGTGGCCAACTTTGAAGATAGGAGGAGGGGCAGGTAGTGTTGAGAAAATAGGAAGTCTGCAGAAGGACTTAGATTAGGAGAATGGGCAAAGAAGTGGCAGATGGAAAATAGAGTAGGTAGTGTATGGTCAGTGGAATAAAGGTGAAGACAATTATCTAAATGGGGAGTGAATTCAGAAATGAGAGGTGCGAAGGGACTTGGGAGTCCTAGTGCAAGATTCCCTAAAGGTTATAACTTGGAGGTTGAGTCAGTAGTAAGGAAGGGAAATGCAATATTAGCATTCATTTTGAGAAGACTAGAGTATAAAAACAAGGATTTAATGTTGAGGCTTTATAAGGAGTTGGTCAAATGCACTTGGAGCATTGTGAGCAGTTTTTGGCCCTATATCGGAGGAAGGATGTGCTGGTATTGGAGAGGATACTGAGGAGGTTTACAAGAATGATGATCCTGAGAATGCTGTGAAGGCCAGGCCATTGGGTACATTTAAAAGGGAGTTTGATAGGTTCTTGATTAGTAAGGGCATCGAACGTTATGGAGAGAAGGCAGAAGAATGGGTTGAATGGGAAAATAAATCAGCCATGATAGAATGGTGGAGCAGACTCAATGGGCCGAATGACCTGATTCCACTCCTATATCTTATGCTAGCATGCAAATTGTACTAGTATCATTTTCTCCTCCAGCTGAGTTGGTTGGCAGATCAGGAATCTGAGATGTCTGGTACTTGTATTTTTGTCACTCTCCTTGGCCACAGGTCAATCCATAATTAGTACTGGACTTTGATCGTGATGAAGAAGAGTTCCAGTAGGAGAACCCACGCAGGAGAGAGACAAGTTGTGAATTCACAGGTGCTATATCTTTGTTCCTTTAGGAAATTAATCTGCTTATGTGTGGCTTGAGTCAATATGAAAGGTTGCTATATTTAGTACTGTAAAGCTCACCACAATGTACTTTATGAGATTTCATAGTGATCTATTACAAGTAGCTTCATATATCTGAAGGAGGGAATATGATCCTCTCCTGTCAAGTTCACCAGAACCCTTTGAGCACAGGACATCCTCCTGATGTGTTTCTCAGTAATAAGCATTTCAATGTCATTCTCTATAAATGCTTTCTCTTTTTTTTCCCTCGTGGCTGCCATAGTTTGTACTGCTGCTGTCTGGCTACCATGAGGAGTATTCCTTTGCCAAGTCCTATTGGTGCTTGTTGCACTGCAAAGTGTCAACAATTACCTGGTCCAAGCACGCTATGTTTTCATTGTTTCTTTCTGGGTGGAAAGTTTACAAATGCTGCTATGCACTTGCTTTTTCACAACCTCAGTTTTATTGGACAACACAAAGTGACAGTGGCTGAAAGGGTTACAGACTGGCCTAGTTCCCCTTGTGAAGCTGCACTGAATTTTGCACATGTTTGTGATAGCCATTTGAATGAAAAACTAGCAAGTAAATAGAAACCATAGAAACTACAGCACAGAAACAGGCCTTTTGGCCCTTCTTGGCCGTGCCGAACCATTTTCTGCCTAGTCCCACTGACCTGCACACGGACCATATCCCTCCATACACCTCCCATCCATGCAACTGTCCAATTTATTCTTAAATGTTAAAAAAGAACCCGCATTTACCACCTCATCTGGCAGCTCATTCCATACTCCCACCACTCTCTGTGTGAAGAAGCCCCACTAATGTTCCCTTTAAACTTTTCCCCCCTCACCTTTAACCCATGTCCTCTGGTTTTTTTCTCCCCTTGCCTCAGTGGAAAAAGCCTGCTTGCATTCACTCTATCTATACCCATCATAATTTTATATACCTCTATCAAATCTCCCCTCATTCTTCTACGCTCCAGGGAATAAAGTCCTCACCTATTCAACCTTTCTCTGTAACTGAGTTTCTCAAGTCCCGGCAACATCCTTGTAAATCTTCTCTGCACTCTTTCAACCTTATTTATATCCTTCCTGTAATTTGGTGACCAAAACTGAACACAATACTCCAGATTCGGCCTCACCAATGCCTTATACAACCTCATCATAACATTCCAGCTCTTATACTCAATACTTTGATTAATAAAGGCCAATGTACCAAAAGCTCTCTTTACGACCCTATCTACTTGTGACGCCACTTTTAGGGAATTTTGTATCTGTATTCCCAGATCCCTCTGTTCCACTGCACTCCTCAGTACCTTACCATTAACCCTGTATGTTCTACGTTGGTTTGTCCTTCCAACGTGCAATACCTCACACTTGTCAGTATTAAACTCCATCTGCCATTTTTTTAGCCCATTTTTCCAGCTGGTCCAAGTCCCTCTGCAGGCTCTGAAAACCTTCCTCACTGTCTACTACACCTCCAATCTTTGTATCATCAGCAAATTTGCTGATCCAGTTTACCACATTATCATCCAGATCATTGATACAGATGACAAATAACAATGGACCCAGCACTGATCCCCGTGGCACTGTGTAAATATTGAATATCAAGCTTCAATTTTATTTGTTGATGAACAAGAGATTTTTGGTTAAGCAACTTTTTCACGTCCTACAATCTCACTCAGGGCTAACTGGATGTGGATGATGCAATGAGAACTAGATAGGGAAGTTGATAGGAACACTGAAGGATTTTTCTTTTAAGGTGAAGAAGTGTTCTGATAATTATTTTAAAAAGCTATTGAAAAACCTAATATTGTCCTACGTCTACTTCAAAATTAAAATCTTACAACCTAGAGACTTTGTTTCAGGCAGTTCTTACATTTTCATTATCTTTCTGCTCCCCTTTGATCCAGAAAACGTGCTGTGTCACATTTAGCAGCCTATCTGTCAGCAGATTCCAGCTGACTTTTGCTTTGGCTATTTTCAAACGAGATACAGTAAGATCCAACTTAATTTTGAGAAGGTTTAAATTCACTGACCTAATTCTGCAGCAACCAGCCATCAATTCTTCCTGAAAGCACTGGCAACTTAAACTACAATACATGCCAATCAAAATATTGAATTCTTTTCTTTTGTGTCAAATGTCTGATTAATGCAAATTTGATGAGTTCAGTAAATAACTATTTGTTACAGACGTACTTCATTGCAATTAAAAATACAATCTTTGTCTTCTGCTTTTCAATGCATGTTTACACATTTCATAATTAACACATTGCTATAATTGTGTGAACACTATGCTGAATGTCAGTGCTATTTAAAAATATAGATGGATATTTCAAAAAGAGAAATCAAAAAGAAAGTGAGTTAACTGGACCTTTCACAAGGTCAGTACATGAACCAGCATTGTGCGCGATAACATTCTTTGAATTACAACATTTTTGGTGGAGTTCAACATTTATTATTTCTTAAGATTTTTGGAAGACAGTGGTCACACATTAGAAAATATAAAAGAAACACAAAATATATTAAATCAATAGTTTAGCCATGACATGGCAATATCCATAACCCATCAGGAATGAAATTAACAACCTGGCAATCGTGAAAGTGTTGACTAATTTTGTCTTCGGAGGACAAAAAGGCTTAGTGCTCTGAAAACCTGGAATGAGGTTGACAAACAAGAACTGAGTGAAAATGTGCAGCTGGTTAATTATACTAGAAGATCAGGGGATATCAATTTAATGAATATTTGCAGAATTCATGTTATATCAAATTTCTCCTGATGTCGCTGAAGTATAAAGTGGAAGCTGAATGAATTTATATCATTTCTAGAGGATAGCTTAATTTTGAAAGACTATATATAGATTTATGGGTACAGATGTTTAAATTAAAATAGATGTATATCTATGCATACTGACAAAAGTAATTATTTAGAGCAAAGTTATCTTCAGTATACTAAAGGGATCGCATTAATGTGAAAGGTCTACAAGATTTATTGAATGATAAAACATTATTTCTTTCCAACTGTTGTGTAATTAATACTTCAATAATATTTGAGTAATCTTGTGCATATTAATTAAGCATTCTTGTTCCTTTAAATAATATATTTTATGCTATATGTTTAAATATGCGAATTGCATACATCATCGCGCTACCACATGAAACATGCACGCCTCGCTTAAAGTAAACTCAAAGTTCGACCCTCATTACGGATATTACGGACTCCTGTGTCTTCTTTCGAATTAGTCTAATGCTTTGAAGTTACAAAACATAACACCAACCAAACGAATGCATTTTGAGTTGTTGTTGGGCCTCCCACTAGATGAAGATTCATGTTTTTGAAGCTAAAACTGATCAGAAAATAAAGGGAGAGAAAAGTTACAAAAACTGTTTTGTTCTTGAATACTGATCATCCACTTTTGAAATGAAACAAAGAATACCCTTCAAAATAATGATTATATGTGAAGATGACAAAATGACATGAAGCGAATTAGTTAATCTTACACATTAAAATAAAAAAGAGCGTTGTTGTTGCTTATAAGCCTTGTGATTAGAATCTTCAGATATAGTATATTTGATTAATTTCTCCAATTCATCAGTGTTAGGTAATTGTGATTGAAGGACACATTATACAAAATACAGTATAAGGAATTGAATGACTGATAATAGAACATTCAGAAGCTTCAATTAAACAAAAGAGTAGAAATAATGTCCACAATAGATTATCCACAATGTTCAATGAGCAATATTTGAAGTTTTAAATGAAGAAAATAGTAGCTTTATAGTTTTCAGCATGGAGGGACGTGGCTGCAAGGTAGTCTAAATCCTGCTTAAATTGCATACTAAATTTCAGACTAAACAAACTCTTCCACCTTCAATGAACATCCACATCACTGAACAAACTATTTGACTTTGCTTATACAGCTTTGGGTCTTCATACTATCTATCATAAGCATTTTCAATCTGCATCATAGTTACATCAGTGATGATGCACCTAGGAGAATTTACAGTGAACTCGTGGACTCAGCAGAAATGATGACTCAGTTGATATCTATAAAAGCTATTAAGCAATGAACTTCGAGTATGAATTTGCCCCAGTGTGATGCTCCTGCAATAAATAAGCCCAGGTTAAAACTTATTTATACTTAGCAGGAAACAAGACACCTTTATGGGAAATTGTACAGTTCAGGTATAACTTGGATTCAGAACGTTCCACAAGTGATTGTACCAAATAGTTCTAATATTTCAAGATTTATCATGTTGCATGGCATCGAGGAACTTTGCGCAATCAGTAAAGCATGTGTGTACAGCATTCTTAAGGTGCAACAACATAGAACATAGAACAGTACAGCACAGTACAGGCCCTTCAGCCCACAATATTGTGTCAACCCTTCAATCTATTCTAAGACTAATCTAAGCCTTTCCTCCTACACAATCCTTCTTTTTTCTGTTATACATGTGCCTATCTAAGAGTTTCATAAATGCCCCTAATGTACCTGCCCCTGCACCCACCCCTGACCACTTATCCACTCTCTGTGTAAAGAACTTAGCTCTGACATCCCTCCCATATTTTCCTCCAAATTTTCCTCTAAATTTACACCCTCTTGTTTTTAACCATTACCACCCTGGGAAAAAGTCCCTTGCTATTCACTCTATCTATGTCTCTTATCAACTTGTTCTCCTCTATCATGTCACTTTTCATCCTCCTTCACCCCAAGAGAGAAGACCTAGCCCACTCAACCTTATCTCCATAGTACATGACCTCTAGTCCAGGCAGCATCCTAATAAATCTCCTGTGCACCCTGTCTTAAAGCTTCCACGTCCTTCCTATAATGAGGCAACAGAACTGAACTCAATACTCTAAGTGTGGTCTAACCAGGGTGTTATATGTAGAGCTGTAACATTACCTCACGGATCTTGAACTTAGTGCCCTGACTAATGAAGGCCAACACACTGTAAGCCTTCTTATCAACCCTATCAAGTTGCGCAGTTACTTTGAGGAATCTATGGAAATGTACCCCAAGATCCCTCTGTTCCTCCATACTGCTAAGAATCCTGCCATAATTCCTGCTTTCTGCCTTCAAATTCGACCTTCCAAAATGAACACTTCACACTTTTCCAGGTTGTACACTTTTGTGGTGTTTGCACATGCAAAATGGTAGGTGAGATGAGCTACTCATACCAAGGTTATCTAATAATAAGCAACATGACTATAAATAAAATGAAGTCATGAGGCTCTAATCAAACTTGATATTCACAAATAGGGATTTGTAGCCTTATATATCATGCAAGGACAGATAGACACACTGCAAAGAATGTCATAGTGATTTGGGAATACCCAAAGTTATTTCACTGTATTAAAAACTTCTGGGAACGCTCAGCAGGTCATTTTGATGACATTTCATCAGAATAGGAAAAGTTAGATTTAAACCATAATTTAGTTGCACAGGAGGTGTGGGGGTGGTGGAGAGGTCTATAAGGGGAGGGGTGAGAAAATTAAGGGGAAGACTTGTGTAGGTGGAGGCCAGGAGAAATTGAACACAAATGGTGTCAAAATAAAGATGTTACCATCATATGTCAGGATGAGGTACAAAGTGAAGCAGATGAATGAAATCTAAAACATAACAAAGAGGATAGACAAAACAATAAAACAAATGGTATGTTGGAACTGTGAGAC
The DNA here is from genome assembly GCF_963921235.1 of Mobula hypostoma. Taxonomy (NCBI): domain Eukaryota; kingdom Metazoa; phylum Chordata; class Chondrichthyes; order Myliobatiformes; family Myliobatidae; genus Mobula; species Mobula hypostoma. The sequence goes on along the minus strand of NC_086103.1, from coordinate 60,567,737 downwards.
ACATGACTGGAGTAATAAGTTACATGAAACTGATTAACTCAAAGATGTGTACTAAAAGGTATATCGTGTCAGGCTGGAAGATGTGACAATATTCCTGACTTTATATTGAACTTTCTTCAAATTGTAGGAGGCCAAAGAGTGAGAGGTTAGAGTGATAGTGGAGTGGAGAATTAAAGTGACAGGCAATTGGAAGCACAGGGTCACCACAATTAACTGAATTCTACAGTGAGTTTGAGCTCCTCATTGCGAAGAGATGATACTGAGATTGACAAGTGCAGCAAATTAGAGTGCAAGATGTACAATTCAATCAAACTTTACCTGGAAAGGTTGTACAGCAATTTATCCACTGAATTGGACATAGAGAAGTCAAGAAAGTGAAGAGAAGAGCCAACTGAAAGTGAAGACAAGGTGAAAATTGGCAGTAAAAGTGATGTACACTTTTTGTTCTGTACTGCAGTGGGACACGGCACCAATAAAATCAATGGCACACTGGAAGAATGGTATATATTTTACATATCAAGTGAAATAATAAATATTACCCCTATTTCACAGAGAAACAAGCATAGCCAAACCCCACATGGATTCACATATCCATACCTTTGATTTGGAGGATTTGAGTAGGTTAGAGGAGGTTGTTCAATGGGATAACAGGTTCATGCAGGCAAAAGTAGATGGCGACATGTGGGGAGTGGTTGCGCCCCTGTTCAGAGAAAACAGAACTAGCTCTCGGGCTATCCTAGTGTAAGCTGGAATCGTATAACCTTTATATATACATATCAAGTGAAAATGAGCCAGAGCCAGTTTGGATCAGCAAACAGGAATGTTTAAACTTCGCATTGCTTTTGGATTACTTTACAGCATATTCAACCAACTACTTGGATAAATATAATAAATGTCTTAATGCCAAACAAGTTGGAGCTCAGTAATAGTTATTTCTAACAACTGTAGAAATCGTGTATTTATTAGCTCCTTAAGCACTGAACTCCAATAAAAGGTTAGTTGCAAGTGTAGGGTTTACAACAACTCCAAAAAAGTAACTTCTCAGTCATTATTCACTGTTACATGAAACATACTATATGTGCAAATATTTCAACCCATGTACAGGAGGGCTGGTTCTGAAATCACATGACCCAAGCTGTTTGTTTTTAGGCTGTGATTATTTTTACGAAACCAAGTCCTGTTGTGGTTAGAACATTGTGAGTTATACAAATATACTACATTAACCGATGACTGTCAGGTGTTAACAGGCGGGCAATAAACACAGTGTACCATTTATGAGCTTTATTTTAGGAACTGCCAAGTCCCAAACATTCTCTGCGCATTTAGACAAAATAAAGAAGTGCAAAATGATGGTTACTTGAAACCCATGTCAAGCCAGAGTGATGCAGAGCCTCGTGATCCTGGCGTCTCATCTCTGTTGGAGAAATAATCCAAGGCCTACATACCACAATGCAAAGAAGAGCAACTACAATGCGCTTGTTAATGGTAATGTTAATTTAAATGATTATTCACCATTTCCCTTTCCTGAACAGGAAGGCAAAACCCGCTGTCCTCCAGCCTTTCGTGCATGTCCCATATCTAAAAACAATTAGATCAAACCGTTTACTATTTCCACTCTCACAACTCTTAGCAAACTAGGATGCTTTTCACCTGGAAAGTGACTTACTGCTCTGCCAATCTTTCACTTTCTGCTCTATTTTTAACAAATTTCCTTAATTCCAGTTCAGTGAAAATTGAATCAAAATAAATACTATGTACGTTAGCCGTACTTGAACAAATTCATATCCATTTTGGTTCCAAATTTTCCCAAACTGGCCTCTCATTTCTTTGATTATACTTTTCTAAATAAATAAATAATATTTCCCCCTTTTTGGTTTCCTGCAGATTTCAATTTATATCCAGTGAACATTTTGGTTTTCTACTGATTTTTTTCAGTAGACTATCTTTATCATAAACTTACTTTTTGGTTTAATTTTACTATGGGCTAAAAATTATTCATCATGTTTGAAACAGCAATTCCATGCCTAATGCATGTATTGGTAGACAGACTGCAGGCCTGCAGGCCTTTTGAAATTCAGTGTCATGATAATGATAGCAAACAGGCAATTCTTCGATCAATATTTCATTACTGCCCCTATATCATCAACACAATCAGCATCATTCCACATTCAATGCAGAGCTGTGAAGAGCAACAAAATGATACGGTTGTTCATATTGCTCTTTTAACGACTGTAGGATGTAGTTGTTATAAGCTTGCTATGATCACCATCAATAAAATGGATTTATTGTCGTATTACAATGCAATGAATTTGTGTATTTTGACGAACAAGGTCCACCAAAAAGATTAGATAAATGATCAAATATTCTGCTTTTTAGATATTAGATGTGGGATTTTAGTCAAACATTTAAAGAAGCTCACAGCTCTTTTTAAAAATGAGTCATAAAGGCATAATTATAGAGATACAGCTTGCAAACAGGCCCTTCAGTCTACCAATTCCAAACTAACATCAGCCACCCAGTTAAAATAATCTAATGCCCAGTTCTGGTGATTAGATTGACAATGTATACGCAGGGATTCTTTAAGTGTAGTAACACATTCGGGCTAACCTCGATGATGGTGTCTGAAAATGGTCAATTTAACTCTGCCCTTTCTAATTTAAAGTTCAATGTGTTACATTGTTACCCAATGTGCTTTTTCTTGGCTTTTCACTACTGTTCTCACTAAATGTAGAAGTAATATACGGAGCAGAAAAAAATTTTAAAATAACTACAGTAATTCTTTAAAAATATATTGTAAGAGTTGAATGTCTACTTAGGGAATCTTTCATTAATAAAATGTGTAAACATAAATTCCTGAAAGGATTAAATAGCACACAACAGCTTGGACAGAGAACAACAGAAAGAGGGAGAGGGAGTAAGGGAGAAGGAAAGGGAGGGAGAGGGAGAAAATAAATGCTAAAATGCTTCAGTTCAATGACCTTTCATTAAACACAAAAAAATTGGAGTCATAATAGACTTACGAAAGTACAGTTGCTTTTCCCCTCCCTGTGTATCACTTAAAATTCATCCTGTCTCTTTTTCTAGTTCTATTGTCTATTTCTTTTTCCACAGATGCTGCCTGACTTACTGAGCATTTTACTCTAGATTTACAGGCTCAGCAGTATTCTCCTGTTTATAATCTGTACAGGAATTTCTTTCTTTATAGCAATAATGAGATGGCCTGTGTTTTAGAAAGGAGCTTAGTGGTACTTAATGCTTACCTGCAGTTATTAGTTAATCTGTAACACTAATGGATTACACAACTAACTGAAAATACATTTAAACTGATGAACTATGAAACTAAGCTTTATATAAATATTTGAGAAGAATGCTAAGCAAACATTGGCTGGTTTGTATATATATTAGCATGGTCTATATGCCAAATAATTCATATTTAAGTTATTGCAGTAAGAGTCATACATCCATTACAATGTTCTGAATAAAGTGGAAAGGATGTGGCATTACAGAAATGTCATTCAAACATCATAAATTCCTGAGACAAGAGGACCTACCTAAAGAATATATGAACTAGATTGACATGTGAGAATATTCTATTTTTTCTTAATAGTTTACATTTTTTTTAACAATGTTCTTTGAAACCCTATTCAATAATATATCAAAACTTCCATTTTCCAACTACTCAGCCTCTAACACAAAAAAAACCAACTATGACTACTGATGTATCAAAACAAAATGGATTTGATTTGGATTCTGGAAAGAAAAGGAGTGCCTAAGATTTCAATTTTTTTGCAGAGGCAAACTCGTTGGAGGCTCCACAACAGAGAGCCTCAACTGATGAGTGTTTCAGGTCCTGTATATGTCTTACCAGTGAACCTTGAACTGGACCTGTCATGCTGCTGTTTTCCTGAATCAATTTTCATTAAGGCAGAAGTAACATAGCAGAAGTTGTCTGCTTTGCAGGCGAGAACACCGGGTCATTATTCCCATGAATTCTCTTGTTTTACATTTGAATGTGATTCTACTGGTTGTAAAAATACATCAGATGAAAGCCGATATTAGCATTTAATTTCACACATAGTTATGATCTTCAGCAAGGGATTGTCTTTCAATCAAGTTCCCTTCATAATCACTTGAATGTGACACATGACTATATCACAGTAATACATTGTGTGATCATTGCTACATTAATAATCACGCTTGTCTTTCAGAACTGCAGTCTATACAAATCGTTTCATAAGTAGTTATAATTAAGTTAAGAATGGCATTAGATACCAATGTAAAAAGCATTGTCAAAATATATTTTATCAGTAATAATAAATAAGATTACAAGGATAGAAATTCCACAAGGCAACAAACTCTACACTCAAGCATCTTACTTACTGACCATTATGCCTGATGGAGTTTAGGGTAGCAATGAAAGTCCTCCATCTGTCTGTCCTTGGCCACTCAGTTGTAGAAGGATTCTTTATTGCTATTTCTGTAACAATATTGTTTTACCAGTCCAGGTTGTTAGCAATGAGCTAAACCCCTGAACCTGGAGGACCAGTAGACCACTGTTAGTCAGAACTCTACCCTTTGACCTGTTTGGCATGGGTCACCCTACGAAGAGCCAAAGCATAAAGCCCTGTTTCCTGCTAACGTAGTTCACTGGGTCATTCATGTGGTGATATAACGTGTAAGAACATGATTGGAGAAAGTTCTGAGCATGTGCAGAGATGATAGAAAGATCGAGAAACATGGTATTGTAAAAACGTTGTGGTTGTTGTTAAATAAAAGTTCCATTTCTTCCAGAAAATGGTTCTTTATTAGTAACCCACGGTATGTATGAATATAAAGAACAGAACAATTCAGGCCGGCCTCCAAACCACAACAAGGTTATGACTCCCTTCAAGGACTCAAGTATCTACATAGGTTAAAATCTCCAAAATTTAATCCTTGCTTGACCCAAAATCATGTCCCTTCCATACCTTACTAGGATGCTGGAAGCAACATATCATTTTCAACATTCCTGCTTTACATTTCTGTTATTTGCATTGTGTCCATTGCAAAACTGGTAGCACTTTTATTGATGTCTTTAAAGTGTTTCAGATTCTTCCATGAGATAATTCAACGTTTAAAAAGAGAAAAAGAGAAATATACATAATTAGACCTGAAATCCAATCAATTACCTAGAGGTTCAATTGCACAATACTGTTTTTTTGAGCATTATCCCACTTCATCCCCACCATTCTACTTTGTACAATTTCTAGACAACCCTAATATTTGCAAGACAATAATGTAGAATGTTAATATTTTACTCTACAGCCTTAGGGCACATTTGGATTAAAATACATCCACCACAAAGATATTAAACAGGAATGTCCATGCTTTAAGAAATCAATATTTTGGTCAATATTTAAAGAGATCAATATTTAAACAGCCCTTTAAATGTTAGAACAAGATGTGTATGTTTCACAGGTGCTGGCTGCTTGATAGGTTCACAGATGTTACACATTGTGCATGTTAACTCTTCGAAAGCGGTTTACCAATTTAATAAAATTTCTCACAGGAAGTCCTGACAGCCATGAAAGTAAGGGCAAATTGGTAAGACAGAGCAGTAAAAGGGATGCAAGGGGGGATAATGGCACTGGGCTCATTTTGCAATCTCCCACATTTGCAGTAGGGTTGTTTGTGCTCTTGTGGCCATGGGTACTTCTGAGCCCCTGTGATAAATGACAATATCACTTTCATGAACGAGGGGACAGAAAAATGAAATTAACAATTCACCACTGAACCCTCAGTCATTATAGATTGCAACAATTTTAAAAAGTATGTATCTTAAAACAATGTCCTGGGAAAGGTGTGCTAATTCGTAGTTAATAGTTTTCAATGTGGTGTTTATATTTTATTGTAAATTATTTACTAAGTTTGTTAGTCGTGATCCTTTAATCCAATTCCTGTCACTACATGATGAAAATGAGCCAGCCACTTTGAAAACATCATCACAAACAGATAAGTGAAACCTGCACAGGATTGGAATGGAAGGAACCAAATGAGGTAGGAATTGAAGTGTCTGATTGGCAGGACTTCAAAAAATGTTTCAAAGGAGGCACAAAGTGACGCTTGTGTATACTTTGCACGTTATAAATGGTGGAAGAGAGTCTAATTTTTAAATGCAGGTTCAGAGGGATAAAGCAGAAAATGCTGAGAATACTCAAAATTCAGTCAGCATCTGTGGGGAGTAGCTTAGGGAGACATGTTGAAATGTATTACGTGAATCAAAAGTAATAAATCAGGCTTGTAGAAAATAAGAGATAAATAAGGGTTAAATTTAAAGTAAACAATAATAAAATTTTAAAAACCTTTACTCAAGCTGTGATTTAGTTGAATGATCCACTAGCAAATTGTAATGTCAAAAGCATTAAAAGTTATTCAAGATATAATTAACCACTAGGTCAGATAACATGTTATTGTGGATGCATGTGTCTCCGAGTATTAAACAGTTACTATTAAATTCTTAACCTCAAATTTTTCTCACATTCTGCACAAACACAGAAGATTGCTGAAAACACATCAGGTAGAAGCATGAACCAGATCTTATCAAGTCAGACAAAGATTCTGCTGGTGGAAAAGATGATGTATTTAATTCATTAAGGGGTTAAGACACTAGTGACAGAAATATAAGCAGGGAATCTTCCACCAAAATGGAACAGCCAGCCAGATACTTCAAAGGCATAACATGATATTGTGAAGTATCTATATAAAGCAAATGAATTATTGAACTTCATTATGAAGCTGGGAGAGTGCAAGTGAGATGATGTCATGGTGAAACTGTAAAATACGCTGACAGATTGCATCGCAAGAATTATACCCCATTTTGGTCGCAGACACAAGGTACATATTCAAACAAAGAGTGAAGTAAAGGGCTGATCCCTGGCAAATGAAATATGTACTCTCAGGAGAGATTCACGTTGGGCTCTTTAAGCTTAAATAATGAAGCTAAGTAGAAAGTGTAAAAAAAAAGTACATTATGATCTCTGCTATTCTTCAGTAAAGGTGTCAGAGATTTAAATTGGAGCAAAAAAAAGTCATTACATTCTAATTCACAGAAATAGGGATCTACATTGAGAACATGCTCCAAGTAAAGTAAAATAGTAAAAGATAATTTCATCCATGACTTAATACTATAAACTGAGATATTTTAGCAGATAGAGATGGATAAGAAATACAAAATCTTCACAGTTTTGAAAAGAAATTTCCAAGGTTACTGTTAAGATATGGAATAGGACAAACAATATTTTCCTTTTAAGCAATTACCATGCACTGAATCAGCCTAAGAATATCTCTTCTGCAAGAAGTATCTTATTCAGAAGAAGCATCAAATTAGATTTCAGAATCAGAGTCAGATTTATTATCACTAATGTAAATGATGGGAAACCTGTTTACGGCATCTGTACAGTGCAAGTAATGCATTAAAAAAATACAAAGCATTAAGCTCCCTGCAATCAATAGATATTTTTTTGTTACCAAATGAGCACCATACTTATGAAGAATGATCCTAAATCTGAAATATTAACTATTTCTCTTTCTCCAGAAGCAGCCTGGCCTGCTCGGTGCTTTAACGTTTTCTGTTTTTATTTCAGATTTCTAGCAGTTTTTCAATTTTCATCATACTTCTCTCATGGATTAACCCCCAATGTGCACTGCGCTACTCAAAACAAGACCAGATTGACTTTCTGAACTTCTTTTCTCTTATGCTTTATTTTCATGTTATTAATTACTGTCAGTAAAGGATTTTCTTTTTAGCGGCTACACTTTGCACGGCAGTCAAGTAATTCAGGGAAACTTGCAATGGAAAAATCGAACAATAATTGACTTTACTTGCAGGAATAATTTTATATTTGATCTCAAACTTTACAAGACAGGTATTCCAGATTTTATATTAATCTGCTTGATATTCTTGAGCCAAAATATTGTACAAATATTCACATAATCCTTACTACTGAAAATATATATGTGACTTTCAAGGAATAAAATCCAAAATTTTAAAAACGGACCAATATCTATGCTCTACATCATGGTGCAGAGTATTCTCATGACACCATCTTAAACACTAATATTTGCTTTGGAGTCTTCTATATCAATATGAATCTTTTCTGACACTAGCAATCAATTAGGGGACAATTTTGAAAGAAGCATTTGCTGTATAACTGTTAACAGTTTGGTCATATCAATTTTTCATAATTAAAATACATATAAATACTCTTTATATAGCAAGGACAAAAACCTACTGGAAAAGGAATAAAATAGTCTATTGCAACATTGACCATATTTGCAAAGGTACACGCAGTTTACCTGTGATAATGTTAGATTTCTTATTTACCAATGTGTTTCTGGATGACCGATAATTATTTGCTCCTGAATATTCTCTACTGTCTTTAGTCTTCAGATTCCTTTCCATTTCCAGACTGTAATAAAGCTTGTGCAAACATGGGAGGATTTTTTTTTCTGTCCTACAATTTAATCCAAAATGCATAGGTAAAACTTCCACAGTTTTCTTATTCCTCTAGCAACCAGCATTGCTTGGTAATACAATGGGTCATGTGATAACCTACTCAGAATATTTTGGTGACTTGGGAGATTTTCAATAGATCAAATTCCCAGTAGGGGCCTGGGATACATGCATACCAGCTGCACTGAAACCCTACATTGAGCAGGTCAGATTTCAATGGTTATTACCAATCCTAAATACAACAGCTTTTAAATATTAATTAAGAAGACATTAAATAATAATTACAAATGAAACTACACATTACAGTCCCGTGCCAAAGATAATAATTGATGGCACTTTTAGACTACTGTAAAATAAACCTGGCTTAAAGCTGGCAGAAGAGCCCTATCATCTGACAATGCAGTGATGGTTGAAGTAGAGTACCAGTGAAAATGTGTGTAGGAAAGACAGTATGCGAGAGAGTAAGATAAAGCTGTTTGGCACAAGGAAGACAAAATTCCAATCTTATGCTGCCTGTTCATTCTAATAATTTCCAAAAGCATTCACCTAATGCACTGATCTCTCAACTGAACGCAAAAAGTCATCTGGTGCTGAACTGGAACATTGACAACTGAATCACTAGTACTTATTCCATAACCGGCAAATTACCTACCTGTTTTCTCACTGCTTTTGTGGGAGCCTGCCAGCTACTAGTTATTTGCGTCCTCAAAAATATTCCATGTCTTAGGACATTTGGATGTTTTGAAATGAATCACGTAAATGAAACACTTATTTCAGATACAGGTGAAATGGAACTTAAACCAGTTAGTGAAACATTAGGAAAACCTAGATGATTAAAATCATCCATCATCTGAATTTACACTGACAGTCAACACATCAGAAAGTGCTACCGCATTTACAGGATGGAAAATGGTGTATTTAATATTTCAGTAATACTTGAGTAATATTGACAATATATTGTTTGATTAAGCAACCTTTGTTTGTTACATAATTCATTATGGGTCATATATAAGAAGTAAGCGAATGGTATACGTCATTACGCCACCACGTCATATGTGAGTGCCTCACTAAAAAATGGGGAAACAAACTAAGTAGACTAGTATCCTAGCTCCTGTGTTTTTCTTTCAGTTAGTTTCAGGAAATACAAAACATAACAGAACCTGCATGTGGTAACCAATAAACATGACTCATACCCAACTAGGGAAGACAGCAAGAAATAGACACAATGTTCTGCAGATGCTGGATATCTTGAAAAATACACTCAAAAGCTGGAGGAACTCAGCAAGTCAGGCTGTATCTATGAAGGGGAAATAAAGTTAACATTTCAGACTGTGATCTTTCATCTGGACTCGAAAGGAAAGGGGAAGAAGTAAAAGCAGACAGTTGGCAGGTGAAACCAGATGAGTTGGAAGGTGGGTGGGTGGTGGAAGGGGGAGGGGGAAATGAAGTAGCAAGATAGGTGATAGGTGGAAGAGGTAAAGGCTGAAGAAGAAGGAATCCGATGAGAGAAGACAGTGGAGCATGGACTGAAAGGAGGTAAGTGGGGAACCAGAAAAAGAGGTAAGGGGCAGGGAGAGGAAGAGAAGGGGTGAGAGGTGAACCAGCATGGGGAATGGAAGAGAGAAGGGGGAGGGGAGAGTAATTAACTGAAGTCAGAGATACCAATGTTCGTGCCACCATATTACCCAGATGGAATATGAGATGTTGCTCCTCCAACTTGAGTTTGGTCTCATTGTGGCAGTTCAGGAGGTCTTGGACTGACATGTCAGAATAGCAATTGGAATTGAAATTGGAAAGTGTAGCCAGTGGGAGATCCTGCCTTTTATAGTGGCAATAGAAACATAGAAACATAGAAAATAGGTGCAGGAGTAGGCCATTCGGCCCTTTGAGCCTGCACTGCCATTCAGTATGATCATGGCTGATCATCCAACTCAGAACTCTGTACCAGCCTTCCTCCCATACCCCCTGATCCCTTTAGCCACAAGGGCCATATCTAACTCCCTCTTAAATATAGCCAATGAACTGGCCTCAACTGTTTCCTGTGGCAGAGAATTCCACAGATTCACCACTCTCTGTGTGAAGAAGTTTTTCCTAATCTCGGTCCTAAAAGGCTTCCCCTTTATTCTCAAATTGTGACCCCTCGTTCTGGACTTCCCCAACATCGGGAACAATCTTCCTGCGTCTAGCCTGTCCAATCCCTTTAGGATTTTATATGTTTCAATAAGATCCCTTCTCAATCTTCTAAATTCCAATGAGTATAAGCCTAGTCGATCCAGTCTTTCATCATATGAAAGTCCTGCCATCCCAGGAATCAATCTGGTGAACCTTCTTTGTACTCCCTCTATGGCAAGGATGTCTTTCCTCAGATTAGGGGACCAAAACTGCACACAATACTCCAGGTGTGGTCTCGCCAAGGCCTTGTACAACTGCAGTAGTACCTCCCTGCTCCTGTACTTGAATCCTCTTGCTATGAATGCCAGCATACCATTCGCCTTTTTCACCGCCTGCGGTACCTGCATACCCACTTTCAATGACCGGTGTATAATGAAACCCAGGTCTCATTGCACCTCCCCTTTTCCTAATTGGCCACCATTCAGATAATAATCTGTTTTCCTGTTTTTGCCACCAAAGTGGATAACCTCACATTTATCTACATTAAATTGCATCTGCCATGAATTTGCCCACTCACCTAACCTATCCAAGTCACCCTGCATCCTCTTAGCATCCTCCTCACAGCAAACACTGCCGCCCAGCTTTGTGTCATCCGCAAACTTGGAGATGCTGCATTTAATTCCGTCATCTAAGTCATTAATATATATTGTAAACAACTGGGGTCCCAGCACTGAGCCTTGCGGTACCCCACTAGTCACTGCCTGCCATTCTGAAAAGGTCCCGTTTATTCCCACTCTTTGCTTCCTGTCTGCCAACCAATTCTCTATCCACATCAATACCTTACCCCCAGTACCATGTGCTTTAAGTTTGCACACTAATCTCCTGTGTGGGACCTTGTCAAAAGCCTTTTGAAAATCCAAATATACCACGTCCACTAGCTCTCCCCTATCCACTCTACTAGTTACATCCTCAAAATATTCTATGAGATTCGTCAGACATGATTTTCCTTTCACAAATCCATGCTGACTTTGTCCGATGATTTCACCGCTTTCCAAATGTGCTGTTATCACATCTCTGATAACTGACTCTAACATTTTCAATAAATGTAACAATAAATGTGCAGAAATCACCTCATTAGGAATTGTGGTTCACACTGGTTCACTCTAGAGTTCTTGGATTAGGACTTTGAAAGGCAGGCTGTAGAAGAAGACTATAAGACATACGAGCAGAATTAGGCCATTTAACACGTTGTGGTTGATTTATTATCCCTTTCAACTCCATTTTCCTTCCTTCTCCCTCTAATCTTTAATGCTCTAACTAATCAAGAACCTATCAATTTCATTTTAAAGATATCCATTGACGTAGTCTTGACGGCTGTCTGTGGCAATAAGTTCCACAGATTCATCGCCCTCTGGCTAAAGAAATTCCTTCTGACCTCTGTTCTAAAGGGACGTCTGAGGCTATGTCCTCCGGTTTGAGACTCCCCCACTACAGGAAGCATCCTCTCTACATCCACTCTATCTAAGCCTTTCAACATTCAATAGGTCTCAATGAGATCTCCCCTCATTCTTCTGAACTCCAGTGAGTACAGGGTCAGAGCCATCAAACACTCCTCCTATGTTAACTCTTTCATTCCCAGGATCATTCTTGTAAACCTCCTCTGGACCCTCTCCAATGCTAGCTCATCCTTTCTTAAATAAGGGGCCCTTATCTAAGCTGATAAGAAAGCTGATGGTAAATGGCATTGTGCAACCTTTGAGTGGGGTTTATCCTTCTCAATGTGTAAATGATCAGCAATACTGGTTGCACAATTGTGAATCCAACCATGACATCGACCAATAGTCTTGTTGACAATAGAGTTTAAAAAGCAGTCATCCAACATCACAGTGCTGCAGTAAAAAATCAGCCTGCAGTCATGTAATGCCAAATTTCTACCGTTTCTTCAGATGGGGAGAACGGCAATCTTCCCTTCAAGGGATTATTAGGATTGCTGAGACACCATTTCAGGGTTTTGGCACTGACTTTACTGTGGTTCCCCTCTGAGGAGGAAAATATTCTTGAGCTCACTCTTGCCCTGCTATTGCCAAAAGACCAGCCAGCCCAGATTCCTTTACTGCCCCCCCCACCACATGGATGCTGCTTGCGCTGCTAGTTTGTTTTTAGTCCAGATTACTGCAACTCAAGGTGAAAGTGTACATTAAAAACCCAGCAACTCAACACCTAGAATTGCTTGAGGTTATCTATATAAGACCTTGGTCAGACCCCACTTGGAGTTCTGCGTTCAGTTCTGGTCAGCTCACCACAGGAAGGATAGGGATACAATAAATAGAGTGCGGAGGGGATGTACAAGGATGTTGCCTGGATTGGGGGGCATGCCTTATGAGAATAGGTTGGCTGTACATGGCCTTTTCTCCTTGGAGCGACAGAGGATGAGAGATGACCTGAGCAAGGTGTATAAGATGATGAGGACCGAAAGAAGCAGCAGAAGGTTGTAAATCTAGTCAGCTCCATCTTGGGTACTAGCCTACAAAAGTATCCAGGACATCTTTAGGAAGTGAGGTCTCAGAAAGGCAGCGTCCATTATTAAATACCTCCAGCACCCAGGGCATGCCCTTTTTTCACTGTTACCATCAGGTAGGAGGTACAGAAGCCTGAAAACACACACTCAGCGATTCAGGAACAGCTTCTTCCCCTCAGCCATTCAATTCCTAAATGGACTTTGAAGCTTTGGATGCTACCTCACTATTTTTAATATACAGTATTTCTGTTTTTGCACATTTTTCAATTATCTATTCAATATACATAATTGATTTACTTATTTATTTATATTTTTTCTCTCTCTGCTAGATTATGTATCGCATTGAACTGCTGCTGCTAAGTTAACAAATTTCACATCACATACCGGTGATAATAAACCTGATTCTGAAATAGGTACTAAGAGAATGTCAGGGGTAAGTTTTTCACACAGAGAGTGGTGGGTACCTGGAATGAACTGCCAGCGGCGGTGGTGGAAGCGGATACAATAGGGTGTTTTCAGAGCCTCTTAGATAGATTCATGGAGCTTAGAAAAATAAAAGGCTATGTGCTAGAGGAATTCTAGGCAGTCTAGAGTAGGTTGCATGGTCAGCACAACATTGTGGGCCAAAAGGCCTGTAATGTGCTGTAAATTTCTATGTTCTATGTTTAATATGCAAAGTTATTAGTTATCTCCAGCATTTCTAGTCATCAGTTTCTTGAAGATGAGCAAGGACTTCCCCTTCACAGAGGATTTACGTTCTAATGTATAATGTAACAAGAGTTAATCTCTAAAATACACATGAGTAAAGCATGCATCTGCAAGCAATTGAAGTTTAATTTCTGTATGTACTCCTGATTTGATGTATAAATATAACCCAGAAACGGCCCTGCTTGTGCCTATTTCATGTATAAAAGCTTCTGTACATTAAGTCTAAAACACCAGAAAATAGGACAGCTACTTCAGGTACTATTACCTTAGTCCAAATAATATTCTTGCAGTTTTGTTTTCTGCACACAGTGATATCATCAATGTGCACGATACCTATCTCACCCTTACCAACAGGAATCAAAACCATGACGATTGACGCACAACTTTTGCTTATAACTCCCAGTGCAACAAAGAGCAAACCCAAAAGCAGGCCATCTTAGAGGTGTGAATTAAAGGGTCCCAACTGAGAGCCTGATATGCCTGTGTTCTGCCTCTGCCTACTAAAGCTTTCAATCCTGTCCACACTTGTTATATTATTGATGAGTCCCACAGTGCAAATCACAAATTTCCTGGCCACATACTCTGAAAACACGTGTCTCCCTTCCCAAGTTTTCTCTCGTCTCCAAGGCAGCCTGTTCTGCTGCTGTTGCCATGGAGAGAATTCTTTCAGGCTGTGACCTGCTTATGATGGTTCTTAGTGCTTAAGAAAGGGATTCTGTGATATATGCAGGCAGTGCATGGCATGTTTTTAAAAAGCCTCTAGGGTTGAACCCATCTGAATAATTATTTAAAAGGTAAATTTTCTCAATTTCATCATTCTTTTGGAATTCCCTGATCGAATGTTAGTATTAAATGCAACATCTGTTCAGGACATCAAAAAGGGTGAAATTTAATTTCGGGGCAGCATTTAGAATGCTGATTTTATCGGATTTTGTATTGTTGGAGTGTAGAGAACCACATGCTGACAGGATTAGCATTCGAGCAGACACAATGTTGAAATGAGAGCTGTCGATCATTGTGTGCAATTAACACAAATAAGCACATTAAAATTTCAATATACTAAATGAGCATTGACAGTAAAAAGGATGCACTACATTTTTTATCAAGATTCAGCTCACCATTTTATCTTAGACAATGGATCAAAGTTCTGCTTCTCCAAAATGCATCAGTGTCCTGGATGTTAGACTAAGCCATTCTACCTCATCTCCCCACTACCCTAGCACCTTGGATCTCTCACCCAATTTACCTTTTCCCCAAAGCATCTCCCAATCTTCATGGCTACGTCCTTTCTTTCTCCCATCCATTGCCTCAAGAGCATGCAGCTAATCATTAGACACGAACCGACTTGTTCTGTATCCAACAGCAGGGAGAGCAGGCAGCTGGCACTCAGCTGTAAATATATATACCCTAATTTCTTGGGCTCCTACCTCGGTGAAATCTACTCAACAGTAGGAGCACCTGGTGGTTAGTTTCTCCTGTGTTTGAATTGATTGATAGCAATTTAGTACAGCAAGGACACACCAAAGACACACAGGGCATTTAAGAAAACAAATTACAAGTTAAAACAAAACTGCTGTACGGATGTCTGCAAATGCAGAAATGAATCAAATGTAACAGGGGCTAATGTGCCATATTCTGATTCTGATTCTTAACATCTCCCTCTTCAATCATCTTTTCCAAATAAACTGTTTCATGCCTTTTTTCCTTCCCATACAGGGAATTGTCCAGTTTACCTTTGATTATTGATAACGTGTCTTGTCTTGGCTATTCAAACATTTTACATATTTTCTTAAAGATGTTCCCTAATTCCACTCAGACCTCTGTGCCGCATATACAGCCCATCTCTCACTTTGTTACATGTTATAAAAGGTGCCGGTCATAGAAAACTTAACATATAAGGTTCAGGTATATTGTGATGGGCAAGAATAAAGCTTATACTTTGAGCTGATTACTCAAGCTGGAACAACGTCATAATTCCTACCTGGGCTAAGAATGAACAATATTAGAAGAGCCAGATGGAAATTCGAACAGTTTACAACCACAGACTACTGTATAAATACAACAGTATCACCATGAATTTAATATTAAAACATATATACAATAAACACAAAAGATTCTGCAAATGCTGGACTTGCAGCTCTTTACAGTAGGCATTAATGATTTAGAGGAAGGGTGCCAATGTGCTGTGCGCACAATTATACGACAAATGAGTGTGCAAAAAAATTGTTATTTAATGCTGAAGATGTGAAATTGCTTATTTTGAAAGGGGGATTGATACAATGAATCATTATCTCAATGGTGAAAGACCATGGAAAACAGCACTATAAAGGGTCTGGGAGTTCTTGTCGAATACCAAAGGAATACTGATGCTGAGTTTCAGGGTGTTGAACTAACAGTACAAAGCTCAGGTGAGACTATATCCAGGGTGCTGGTACTGTTTTGACCCCTTTATTTAAGGAAAGATGTATTGTTATTGGAATTCTGAAACAAAAATGGAAAAAGCTGAAAGCACTCAGAAGGATGGGAATCTGTGGCAAAAGCAATGGAGCTCCTGTTTCAGAATGAGGCTTCTTTGGAAAGAGAAACCCTGAAGCTCTGGATCACTGGGAAAGCCAAATGCAGCTTGGCTGACACTTTGCAACACACTGATGTTCTGTCTGCAGGGGAGGTCCGCAAATTCCTGTTGCCTGTCACTTTAATTCTTCCTCTGCACATTTTCACAAGGTCCAACATAATCCCGAGGAACAAAACCTTATCACCTGCCTGGATAATGCCGCAGCCTTTGGAACTCAAAATGAGGTGCTCTGACTTCATGTAAATCATCTTCTCTGTCTGTGTCAGAATTGGCCTTTCCTGCTGTAAGTCATTCATCTGTGATTTTGGCTCAAGAACAGTTTCTATGCCACCATTATCACATTCTTGAATGGACCTCTCTTAAGCTAAAAGACGAACTCTTGATATCACAATCTACCTCGTTGTTGCCCCTGAACTTTATTTGATGACCTGCACTCCACATTCTCTGTAAGTGTAACACTTTTGTGGTGGGAGTGTGCAACAAACTGCCAGTGGAAGTGGTGGATAAGGATTCGACTGCAACACTTACAACATTTAAAAGAAGTTTGAATAAGTACTTGGATGGGAGGGGTATGGAGAATTATGATCCAGGTTAGGTCAATGGAACTAGGTAAAATAAAAGTTTGCATAGACTAGATGGTCTGAAGGCTCTGCTTATGTACTATGACTCTGTCACTCTTCTGTTTTGCTTTTCCCTACCTTGATGTACTTGTGTATGTAATGATCTGTCTGGATGGCACACAAACAAAAAGCTGTTCACTGTATTTTGGTCCATGTGCAAAATCTCACAGCCCTGTTTTCTGCAAATTTTATGTTTATTTGGCTGTATTACCACTGTCTAATTAACTGATTAACCCATCTGACTGAAAGACCTATACAATTTAACCCCACAACAATCTGGACCTCACCCTATATTCGTTCTGTTCCATCCATCCCTCCTTGCTCTTTCTGTAACTAAGTACTGGCATGTTTTATTGTTCCCAGTTCTGATGAAGTTTTTCATTTGAAGCATTAAATATTTAACTTTCCATGGCTGCTGCTGACCTCCTGAGTGCTTCCAGGATTTCCATTTCTATTGTTTCCATTGTATATTATCAATAAAAGCAGTTCAGAAAGAGGTCCTGGATATGGAGGAATTGTCTTGTGAGGAAAGGTTGAACTCATGTGGAATGAAAGCAATCCTATTGAAACATAATTTTCTGGACAAATGCTGGGTGGGTGTTTGGGAGTCTTGCACTAGAGGACATATTCTCAGAATAAGACTGAGCATTTAAGACTGAGATGAGAAAGATTTCTTTTTTCCTAAAGAGTTTTGAGTCTTTGGAAGTCCTTCCCCCAGAAACCTGGGGAAGTAAATCCTTATTGTTTTCAT
Source organism: Mobula hypostoma (assembly GCF_963921235.1). Lineage (NCBI taxonomy): Eukaryota > Metazoa > Chordata > Chondrichthyes > Myliobatiformes > Myliobatidae > Mobula > Mobula hypostoma. The sequence continues at coordinate 60,549,962 of NC_086103.1, read as the reverse complement.
AGTCAAGAGATACAAATTTCTTTTCAATAAGCAATCAAGGATTGTGATAATAGGGCAGAAAAATAGATTTGAGGTTTTTGGATCAGCCATGAGCTTGCAGAAAAATGAGCATACACGAGTGACCAACTAGGCTACTCCTGATTTTTTTCATTATCTTATTTCAATACATAAAAAAATTGGTTTTGTAGAACTTATGTTGCTATTTCTTTGTGGAATTAAAATATACCTAGTGTACCATGCAGAAGTCATAGGCACATGAATGTCGTAGTTAGGATGCCTAAGAATTTTGTCAGAAAATATGGAGGATCTTCCAGAGGTTCATGGTGTGGAATGACAGCATCTTAGCAAGGTCACTCGCTGTCACGCGCCAGCATTTTGGCCCATACAAATGTGTGGACAGAACACTGCTCTGGTGCAGCTTCATCATCGCCTGGACAAGAAAGATTGCCAGCCACGCCCTACATTTTCAGTGTCATCAAGAGGACATGGCGTTGGAGATGGATTAGGCATGTGATGAGAAGAGAGGCCAATCTCATCATCAAGACAGACCTGAAGACTGAAGAGCGGAAGAAACATGGGAGAACAAAGTCAGAAATGAGGACCCTGAATGATACCTGGGGCAGAATAGAGAAGGTAGTCAAGGACAGACAGATGGAGGACCTTCACTGCTGCCCTAAATGCCAACAGCACAATGGGCAGTAAGGAAGTAAGACCTGTACAGTACTGAGTAATTTTATGTACTGCACTGCACTGCTGCGCAAATTTCATGACATATGTGAGTGATGATAAACCCAATTCTTGGTCTCTATTGGGGACTGAGAGTGAAAAGGGAACGGGGCGAGGGGAGGGAGCTGGAAGCACCAGAAAGAAGTTCTGTATTGATCAATAAATGACCAATTGGTTGGAATCAAATGACCTTGCCTGGTGTCTCAGGACTGGTTGTGTATATATACGTGACCTTTGCACAGTATTGTATTTAAACATAGATTTCTTAGGAAATCAGAGTAAGGCTTTAATTTTATCAAGTTTGTGTCAAAGCCTGCCAACACACAGTATAACAGAAGCTCAATAGGACATTACTTCAAACTAAAATGCCAAATTTAGTACTGACATCATTTAGTTCCTCACAGAAAGTGATTAACAGATGGAATGTATTCACTGATAGAAAAGCAAAGGCAAAAACCGTGAATTCATTTCAGGCTAATTGAATGCCAAGACGGGGAAGCAAATTATGTTACTGTTTCTGAATGGACCAGCCCTGATTGGTTGAATTGGTTCACTGCTTTTCAGCTTGTAGGAGCTCATAAATGAAAAGTGACTACTTGGTGATGCTCCAAACAATAATTGCATTTGATAAACTACATTTGCAGGGCTCAAATTCTCAAAAAGGAGAAATATTGACAATTGAATCCTTACAAGAAAGGTCATGAAGACCCGGAACTATATGGGACTTGAATTTTAAATATGTCATCTTTTTGACATTGCTGAATACGAGGGGCATGATTGAGCACAGAGTGGAAAATCATATCTTCACTCATTGCTGGGAATGAGCCCATGCATGGAGTCTGCTGGGCATGAAACATCCTGTCAATCAGAATGTAGCACATATTTGGTGTTTAACATTATTCTGCAATATTGAAGACGATGATTGAGAAGCTTCAAACGAGGAACCAGGTCTTGGTAATAAAAAAATTAGCTGGAGTGTGGTTTAAAGGAACGGTCCTTTCTTGAGCTGTAATTTGGAATGCATTGATGTGTAACCAGATAATGTAGGTTTGCTTCTGTTTTCTTTTTTAAGACCATTGGAGCAATGCATTTATCTTTGCTTCAGCGTCCACCTCCAATGCCATGATGTCCATTTGTGTATCCATGTACCGGGGTGCTGGTTCTATGTCTATCCTGCCACTCCCAGCATGAAGTGAGCTGATTCAGGCTCAGTAGTTTCAACATTTATCTTTTGTTAAGTGCTGCACATTTAAGAGTTCCTGCCATTTCAAGAAAATGTATAGATAAATTTGCTGGTTGGCACTGGAATCATCTCAGTGATATATAAAATTCCTTGACATTATGTGTGCCTGAACATCTCCCACCCCTCTGGCACTGGTTCGCTGTACCGCTGTACACCATTTGATTTTTGTTTCTTTCAGGGATTCACTCAAAGCATTTTTACAAGCTTCAAGTTTATATAAAAAAAATAGCAGCTGGAGTAGATCATCAAGTCTGGTCTATCATTCATCAAAATCATGGTTAATCATCTACACAGCACCATTTTCTAGTATTATCCCCTTATCCTTTCATTCATTTAATTTCAGAAATATCTCAATTTCTGCTTAGACGTAGCCTCCACGGCCTCAGAGGCAAGAATTCCAAGAAAGATTTCCACCCTTTGAAAGAAGAAAATTCTCCTCAAATAACCCTAAATAACCTACCTTTTATTCTATGACCATGACCTATTATTCAACACACTTAATCAGGGCAAATATCCTCCCCGTATTCAGACTGTTGAGCCCTGTTAGAATTTTGTAAATTTCCAAGTGATCTGTCATTTTTCTATACTTTAGAGAATACTGGCCTGGTCTACTTTTCTTTTCTTAAGGCGACCTCATCATCCCCGGAACTGGTCAAGTAAATCTCTGTTGGATTCTATCAATAGCAAGAATATCCAGTTGCAAGAAGATCAGTTGCATAATGGCCTGGTAGGAAACACCAATGCCCAAGAATGGAAGAGCCTACAAAAATGGTGGATACAGCCCAATCCATCACTGGCAAAACCCTCCCCACCACTGAACACATCTACAAGAAAGCAGTATCTATCATCAAGGACCTCCGCCATCCAGGCCATGCTCTTTTTTTGCATCTGCTGTCATGAAAGAGGTACAGGAGTCTTTGATCCCTACCACTAGGTTCAGGAACAATTATTACCCTTCAGTCATCATGCTCCTGAACCAGGAAGAATAGCCTCAACTCTGAACTGATTCCACAACCTATGGACTCACTTTCAAGGACTCATGTCCTCAGCATTAGTTAATTGATTGATTGATTATCTAACAATGTATTTATTTATTTATGTTATATTTGCACATTTTGTCTTCTTTTGCACATTGGTCATTTGTCAGTCTTTATTTGCATGTTGTTTTTCATAAATTCTGTTGTACTCCTTTCGTCTTCTGTGAATGGTTATAAAAAGCTGAATGTCAAGATAGTATGTAGTGACATATGTGTCCGTCTGTCTAGGTACCATATCCGATGCGGACTTTGGTGACCATGATTTTCCATATAGATCTATCCTTCGTTTTTTGGATGACTTCCATTTCCTCGATGTGTAGCCACCTGGCTATGCATTTGATGTACATAAGCCGAGGTCTTCCTCTAGGTTTGCTCCCCTTGATCTTTCCAGAGAGTATGAGTTTTTCTAGTTCATCTTTCCGCATGATGTGTCCTAGAAATCTGAGTTGTCTTTCTTTTATTGTTGGTATGAGTGATCAAACTGCTTGGGCTCTTCTGAGAACTTCTTCATCTGATGTGTTTGTGGTCCATGATATTTTAAACATTCTCCTGTAGAACCATAATTCAGCTGCTTCTAGTTTCTTTTCCATTGCTGGAGAAATGGTCCAGCATTCACTTCCATAAGTCAGGAAAGAATAAATGTAGCACTGCAGTATTCTGTTTTTAGTGTACGCACTCATCTTTCTGTCTGTTAATATGGTCTTCATTTTTTGGAAAGCTTCTTTCGCCATTGCTATTCTGTATTTGATATCTGTGTCGCACCTGCCATTTCTTGTTATTAGGCTGCCAAGATATTTGAATTTGTTGACTTGTTTGATGTTTGTATTTCTGATCTTGATCACGCATTGTGGGATGTTTGTCTTTCTGGAGATGACCATGCTTTCTGTCTTCTTGGTGTTGATTGAGAGGCATCTGTGATTACTTTCTGCTGCCGCTATAGTGAGTAGTTCTTGAAGTTTTGTTTCTGAGTCAGCTATTAGTCGATGTCATCAGCATATCTGATGTTATTTATATTATGGCCTCCAATTGTGAATCCTTTGGTGTCTTTGATACTTCTCAAGATATTTTCACTATACAGTTTGAATAAGTCTGGTAAAAAGACACAACCTTGCCTGACTCCTGTCATGATATTCACATACTCACTCACTTCTCCTTCTATTCTGATGGATGCTGTCTGGTCCCAGTATAAGTTTCTTAAGAAACATATATCTTTCCCATCTATGTCAAGATCTTGAAGCATTTCCAGAAGATCTTGCTGTCTGACAGTGTCAAAAGCTTTTGTATAGTCAATGAAACATATATGTACTTCAATAGTAAAGTTACTTTGAACTTTTTGAACTTTATATAATTGCAAAAAATAAACTGCTGGAAGAACTGGTCAACTGCTTGACATCTGAGTTCCTCCAGCAGTTTTTTTGCTCCAGATTTCATAATCTGCAGCTTCTTGTGTCTCCTCTATAAGACGTATTTACTACTCTACTTAAATCTTCTCACAATAAAGGCCAACATGGGACCTGCCTTAATGATTGCGTACTTAATCTGCATGTTGGCTTGTGTATAAAGGTAGTTTTGAATACCAAGGTTACTTAAGCCATTAAAAAAATTCTCTGGTTTTCTGTTTCACTCAGATAGTCTCCCTCCCCTTGAACCCTCTTTTCATCATCCACCCAAATCACAATCCTGGGAAAAGGTCATTTGGGTCCAGCAGCCAAATTATTGATAAAGATCATAAGTTGCTGAAGCCCGAGAAATTAAATTGTTTTAAATATTTGAATGAACATTGTTTTATTTATTTCTGGGCTGCATACACTGCATAAGTGTGAATAATATCAGCATTCTTTCATTTAGATTAAACCCTCCTCTTCCTGTGATAGCATGTGATGATAAGTGTCACTACTTGATCTTTGTTATCACCATCATAGGCAAAAGGGGGGCTTAATTTGCCACTTAAGCATTACGTGACCACATTACCCATGTACCTTTCGAATCACTCCTTGTACATTACAACTGATGAAATCCAAAAAGCCATGTCCTTGTGCCTTGCATATAAAGATTAGCTTTATTTGTCACATATACATCAAAATATACAATGAAATGTGTCATTATGTGTCGTTATCCAAGGATTATGCAGGAGGCAGCTTGGAAGTGTCACACCAACAGAATATAGCATGCACACAACTCACTAACCCTAACCATACGCCATTGAAATGCAGCAGGAAACCAGAGCGCCTGGTAGTAACTCAACACGGTCATGGGAAGAACGCACAAACTCTTTATAGTGAGGTGTGGAAATTGGATGCTGATTGGTGGTCGCCGACACTGTAAAGCGATTGCACTCTTTACAATGCTACCACGCCACCCTAGTTCTGTTCCAAGATTTGGACAATGTCTGCCTTTCAGGCTTTATTTCATTTATCCCCACTGTTGAAACTTACTAAGAGAAGGTAGTGGTACCAGAAATGATTTTGAACACATATGGGGTGGGAAGAGGAAGAGTCAGAGCAGTCCTGATAAATAAATTATTCAGGATTACAAACATCATTCACAATCTCTTTGTGCTTCAGAAAACGTAGATGGCACTTCTAACTTTGCTTGTCAAAAGTTATTACATAAAAGCTTTAAAATGCCTATTTACATGTCACAGGATTTTCCATTAATTAACTGGCAATTACTTCTTCATAAACTTCCACTAATAATGTTAGAACTGTTTATTTCTCAGTACCAGTGAATCTTCACCAATCTGACAGCCATTAATGGTTTGGTAACAGATTTAATCTGTTCATGAGACAACATAAAATTAAAAGAACATTTAATAAGGAATAAAAGACAGAACGGCCTTTTAAAGTTTTTTTTTCATAGAATTGCATGGAATATAGTCACTGGAGGTAATCTAACACCAATTTCACTGGTGGTTATAAACCATCAAGATGTTAATGGCTAAAAATAACAAAAAAAAACTACAGCTGCTGGAAATATCTGAAAATGTTGGAAACATTCAGCAAGACAGGCAGTATAGTGTAGCAGGTAGTGTGACACTATTACAGTTCAGAGCATTGGTGCTTGCAGTTCAATCCTGGCATCCTCTGTAAGGAGTTTGTACGTTCTTACCATGGAATGCATAGGTTTTCTTCAGCTGTTGTGGTTTCCTCCCACAGTCCAGTTAGTCGGTTAATTGATTGTTGTAAATTGTCCTGTAATTAGGCTAGGGTTAAAGCCAGGGATTGCTACGTGTTGCAGCTCAAAAGGCCCTAAGTGCCTATTCCACGATATAGAAACAGAGTTAATTTTCAGGCCAAAAATGTGGAAATATTTTTAAACACGAGCTTAACACTACCTTAATTACTACCATATAATCAAATATGACAACTATTCTTCCATGTACAACAGATATAACCATACATATAGATTTGTATGATGTTTACACTTGAAGATACATAATTAAAGAGTATATTGTTAGCAGACTTTCAATTTAAAAATACTGTATAGTTTGAAAAAAATAGGATGTTGATATCTTTTTATAGGAAAATGTAATATGTGGAATACCAGAAAGAAATGATTATAAATTGTCCTTGTATTGACTGAAGATTGCATTTGGCATTTCTGGAAAGCAGGATTCTGGGAAGGAACATGTTCAGATCAATTACTCTGTACAGCTGAGTACTACTGTTCACTGGTTCTAAGAAACACAAACGTGTTTTCTTAAATAAGGCAATGATGTTTTAAATTTGGTTTCTTTTAGCTCATTTTCTCACTGATAGACATTTTCATAGATACTGACTGACCTTGAGACTACTAAATTGTGCTTCAGGAAATAGAGTAATAGACTCATTATATCACAGGAAGCTCATTTGATCCATAACCACATTTTGTAAAATTGTAAATGTAGGGAATCCTGAAGTAAGTGCTCAGGCCTGCATCAGTTCAAGGCATCTGAATTCGACTAGGAATTGCATCAATTAGGACATACTGTACTAGCAATCATAACTTTTAAGTTAGGAAGTAGGGTTGGAAAGTCCTCATGATCGACTTGTTTAAAATGAACAAGGGGTAAAAAACAGTATTTTCTTGTAAATGTGCCTAGAATGTCAAACGTAAACAACTGTAGTTAAAAATGATATAGAATTGCTGCTGCTTGAATAGAAGATTTTTATTTTAAGTATATACAATAATATTCCGTAGTTTCTGGAATCTTTAGCGTAGAAAATATAGTTCAGCTTGTACCAGAAAAATAGAAAGATGTCCGTATGTCAAGTACTGTACACTGAATTAAATCCATGGAATTTATTATGATATTTTGAAACACTCATACAATGTTGTCCATCACAACTAAAATCAAGCCAAAGGAATATTCTCCAAAGTTACTTGAGCACATGAAAAGGAGATTCTTTTTGATACTTTTTTAGAAAACATCAAAACAAGAAGCCTTAATTCCTTTCTTTCACATCAATGACAACAGCAAGACATTAACAGCCTAACTAATGAAGTTCGGAGCAATGATATCTAATAGGTAACACTGGCAAGGTATGCTACTGAATTGGTCTGTTAAAGACTAGTCAGAATATGAGAAGTTTTTCTAAGACAGACAAAGATGAGATTTTCATAAGAGATTTAGGAATATTAGAATTTCCATTAAATTTTATTGGTTATTTTATTATTTGAAATATCTTTAAGGTTGAAGTAGCTCTTGAAGAAAGCTAAAACATACCTTTTTTTCCAAGTTGTATATCTCACTCTCCATTCCTGATGCATATAAATTAGTCAAATGAACAAAATCAGGTCAGACTGTCTCACAGTTGAAGTGGTGCTCAATATAGTTCTTTCAACTATATACAGTTCCAGCCAAATATTGTCATTAGGTACAAGGTACAAGTGAAAGTACTACAAATTATTAGTGATCTGCTGTTGAACAAGCTTTAAATTTCCTCTCAGTTTTGGCTGAAGTATCAATTACCTTTTATAATTTATATGTCTGAAATATATGTATTTGATTAATGCAAATTTTTTCTACTTATGACTGTTTTATTTTCAGTCATTGAATTGTGCAGAATATTTTGATCATGAACACCTTCTTTGCAAGACAGCTTGAAATGAACTTCAAATAGATTTTATTAGAGAGTATAGCTTTAGGAAAAAAATGTATATTTTTAAAGTATAGCCTTTTAGCTCTGTGGATTTGAAATGATCTAACATCAAAAGGGAATGACATATATTTCTCTCACATGTTTTCACTAGTGAAAGAAGATACCACATAACCGAGTTGTGCTATAATGTAGCTATATCAATTTCAAACAATGTCTTGATTAATTTAAATAGAATGAACTGTGGTTCTGCTTGCCTATGTACTACAGCTTTATATTTTTTATTAATTGTGTTTCTAAAAAACAGAAATTTAAATAAATTGTTAGGCATCGTAAATGTTATTCAGCAGAACTGAAACTGTATCAATAAACTTGATAGTTCATTTATTTATCGACCAATGAACATTCATTCATTCAACATAAAATGTTCCAGGTATGAACAAGATGTTTTGATGGTTTCAATGTATTTATCTTTTTGTTGGCAATTACTATGGGAAAATTTTAATATTCCAATAAGTAGAAACCTGGCAGGAAGCTGTTGATAATATCCAGGACATTTAATCACCAATGTCTTGATTTCTTTCATTTTAAACCATGCTTGTTGGCAGATGCTTAGACATTTACTGGAATCCATCAGCGTCTTCCTTGATATATACTGATTAAGTTCTGATGAAAACTTCAGGATGTGACTGTACAGTTTTATTTGCTGATTCCTGTCAATAAGCTGAATGTTGCCATTTTGCCTGGCATCCTCTAAATAACAGTTTAGGCACCCAATGAAAACAAGTCTTAGGATATCCAGAGGACAGAAACCCCTAGGGTGCAGAAAGATCAACACCTCACCCAAGAGCAATAGGTTAGGGCTTCCATGAACTTACTCCTGGATTTCTTCCACTTGTCTTTCCTCTCAATTTCCAGAACTATTTGGCATTATAATTGCCTTATTTTCAGCACCTTAGAAACATTAATCTGCTTCAGTTCATGACAAACTTGACCAGTTTAAGCTCAGTAGAATCAGACAGGACTGAAAAAAAGTTCTTCGTTTTGTTCTTAAAACCAAATCTGTTATTCTTTTAAATGCATGCTAACTATACCTCAGCACCCTTTCCTTATTTTTTTGCCTCATTACCTTTGATGAATTTATCAGCTGATTACAGTCTTAAAAAAGCCGGTTCTAACCCAGTGTTCTTCATGTGAAAGACGACTCTTGGAAGGCTTTTATAAAAAGCCTATGATCTTAAGATTAGAGGAACACACACGAAATGCTGGAGGAACTCAGCAAGCCAGGCAGCATCCATGAGAAAGAGTTAGCAATCAATGTTTCAGGCCAAGAGTCTTGGCTTATGAAGCATCTTTTCCATAGATGCTGCCTGGCCTGCTGAGTACCTCCAGCATTTTGTGTGTGTTGCTTTGGATTTCAAGCGTCTGCAGATTTTCTTGTATTTGTGACTTCAAGATTAGAAGTAATTTTCCTGGGTGCTCCACCTTTGCAAATTCCTATTACAGACAATACACAGAAAATACTGGAGGAACTTCGCAGGTCAGGCAGCATCTTTGGAAATGAATGGACAGTTAATGTTCTGACCAAGACTCTTCATCAGGACTGGAAAGAAAGGAGGAAGATACCAGAATAAAAAGGTGGGGAGTGGGGAGGGAGGACAAGTAGAAGATGATAGGTGAAGCCTTCCCTCTTCTTCTATTCCCTACTCTGGCCTCTTACCTCTTCTCCTCACCTCCTGCTAGTATACATCCTTCTTCCCTTTCTCCTATTGTTCACTTTCCTCTACTATCAGATACTTGTTTCTCCAGCCCTTTACCTTTCCTTCCCGCTTGGCTTCACTTATCACCTCTACCGAGTCCTCCTTCCTCCGTATTTTGAGTTTGGGAGACTCTACCAAGAGGGTCTCCAACAGAATGTCCATTTGTCATGATGAATAAAGACTTTGATATCAACTGACCTCTCCAGTTTCCCCAGCAACTTAATTACAATCACAGCAGATCTGAATATGGACGATAGAAATGAAGAAAGGTCATCCAAACGGCTTAGATAAAAGCTCATTGATGCAAATTGTTAACACTAGTGTGCTCTCCTCAGTGGAAAAAAAAACTCTTGCCTTAGTATATTGTAAAATTGGGACTTCTTAGGACCATTAATAGTTCCACTTAAAGGAACAGAGTAACTTGACAAGAAAAGTGTTCATGCAAGCATGTAATATAACCTTTAGACTGTTTCAATGAAAGGTAATCGGCCTGAAATATTCATCCTGTTTCTCTCTCTCCATTGATGCTGCTTGTCCTGCTGAGTATTTGCCGTAATCTTTGTTTTAGCTCTCATTCTAGTTTATACAGAAGCTTTTGCAAGGGAAAAAAAATACTTCATTGCCTGCTACATTATATTTCGTAGACTTTTGCTATTTGAAAGAAATATAGAAAGCACCAAACACTGGCTGAATTCTTACATCTAGAAAGAATCACAAATGGATGATTCCTTAATTTGCAAGTTCTTCCTTCTGCTAAACACATGCTCAAATGTGCAAAACTAAGAGAGGAACTAGACCGCTGAGCTCCAAATGGCACAATGATTTGCATCAAGATCTGCCAGCTTCTACAGGATGTTCACAACATATTCACTAACAAAGCTGAATTTTCCAATTAGCATGCATGTGCACAAAGCCCTTTGTATCTAACACTCATAGCACTTAAAAATGTAAAGCAATTCTGTTTGTAACATATCTTTAATATTACTTTAACACAATAATTGTGCTTAAATTGTGATTTGTAGATTTGTTTTTCAAACCTTTCCCATCATTAGTTGGATCAATTATAAAAGTATTTTTGAGTGATTGCCAGAAAACCAATTGATTACAACAATTTGTAGGATAGCTGGTGAATTAAACATTCATTAATGCAACCAGGAACATATTTATCATTTATTGACCAGATGAGCTGGATTTGAAGTTGCCTTTGTTTATTCTTCAAACAATATTGCTGCCTACTGCTTTTATTTGAAGTTTTATTTAATCCATTAAAAACAAAATGTAAGAATAATATTCCTCTTTTTCCCACCCAACATATTTTTGAATATATTATCAATGTGGCAAGTTGGTATTTATAGTATAAAGGGGATTTGCACAACCAAATGCAAAGCTACAGTCTCTCAGGCCTGGAGCAGTGCTACTGAATAAGTCGCAGATGCTGAATTCCAAATAAGCACTGCACAGTGTTTTCTGATAACTAATCAAATCCATGGGCATGCTGCTATACAGTTTTCGATTTCACTGTTATTCATCCTATGAATTATATTTCCTGATTTGTGAGAGTACTTCCAGTTTTGCTCCATGATTTGTTCCATCTTCTACAAAGAGTGATCTTTCTTTTCTCTTCTTCTGAATCTAGTTTATCCTCTGCTCTCTTGATTTCATAACTATCTTGAACTAGTCTTAACATGTTCAGTAGAAGGAAAGCACACAACCTTCTATAACAATTAAGTTACTATCTGTATTTCAATCAAAGCTATCACTTTCTATAGCCTTATTTTAAAGAAAACTTTTGGAATAAATGGTGGAAGGCTTGCAGAAGCCTGCCTAATCTCATCAACCCCATTATGTATTCTGCCAAGTTGATCAAATTATATTACTGCACTGCTGAAGGAAACATCAATTGTCTTGTCTTTGTCCTATGGAAAACAACACCCAAAACGTGCTTGAAAACATCTGCAAATCAGAAATTAGAATCACATGGCACTCACTTTAGCTTTTTATGAAATACAAATTGCGACTGAAAATTGAGATATTACAGTCTGATTTTGGGCTTTTGTCATAGATTCCTCTGTGTGTATAATTTGTAGAGCACAAAGGATCCGAGAAATGTGTGGTAACTTTCAACAACATGGTTTTCATACATGTAGGACTTACTCTTGCTGTCCAAAGACCACTCCAACATAAGCAGACTTTCATTGCACCTGTGAAGTAAGATTGGCCAGTCTATAAGTATACTTACCTGAAAAGATAGGTGCCGGGAACCCAATCTGGGTAGGTATTTGTATGGATAGATACTTCTCAGTGATACTCCTCTGTACCTGAATAACTCACCACTTCCCAACAACTCTAACCAAGTTTGACCGTATTCCCATTCATCAGTCACCAAACCCCCCCATCCTCCCCCTACTGATTTGCCCCACAAACAGATCACACAACAAATTCAATCCGCTCATTTAAGACAGAATGGTATTTCTTGCACTTGAATCCTCTACTTAAAATAAGCTAAAATTCTCCTGACCTCTTTCCCCATCTACCAATCTACGACACTCAATTCACCACTCACAATTCACGGAACATTGCTTCTTCCCCATTATTGTAGACTGATGATCACTGATCTCCCCTTACTCCCAAACCCATACATAAGGCCTCCCTTCGATGCCTCGCATTCTTGATTTCTTGTCTGGGCTATAAAATGATAGGAAAGGCCTTGAACTTCATTTGCTATGGAATATCCAGCAGATGGGTTCAAATCAAAACAGCTTTAGGTCTATCACTCAAAAGCATTTTGATGAGCCTTTGCTTTACCAAGGAGATTCCAGGCCTGTAGGCCATCAGTTCTACCACTTCTATCGTGAAAAATATTGCTCTATTTCTTTTGGAATAGTATTGAAATGCAATATTGCTTATAAAAGAATATTTGCTAAAAATTAAAATATTATGTCAAAAATCTCTATGGTTTACAAGCTTATCTCAAAGGCAAATGGAAGAAGACACCAGGAGACTGAAATGAATAGGGCTTACTCTAGAAGTGAATTTAATGGCTTGCATTTTCTGAATAAGCTTTGATTTCTCTTGGGAACTGTTAAGTTTTACTCCATGCCCCTCCTATATCCTCATGCTAGACATCTCCCTGCTTTTCACGTACTTGTAGAATGACTTGGGGTCTTCCTTAATCCTACTTAGCAAGGCCTTCTTATATCCCCTTCTAGTTCTCCTAAGTCTATTCTTAAGGTCCTTTCTGACTACCTTTTAACTCTCAAGAGTCCTGCCCAAATCTTAAGTATGCTTCCTCCTTCCTCCTGACACGATGTTCCAGTTATTTTGTCACCCTGAAATCTTTATCCCTCCCTTAATGGCACAAACCTGTCCAACGAACCCATGCAAGTGCTCCCTAAACAACTACCAGATTTCTGGTGTGCATGTCCTTGTGTACATCTGTTCCCAAGTTACACTCTCAAGTTCCTTCTCAACATCATAATCCACCCTCCCCCCATGCTGTCTGTTCCTATCCCTGTTCAATGCTATGGTAAATATCAGGGAGTTGTGATCACCATCTCCAAAATGATCACCCAATGAGAGATCTGTCACTTGACCAGGTTTATTGCTTAGTACCAAATCCAGTATGGCCTCTGCCCTGCTTGGCAGGTCCACATATTGTGTCAGGAATCCTTCCTGGACACTTCACAAATTCTGACCCACTTAATATTTTGCACAGGGGAGGTGCGAATCAATATTAGGGAAATTGACGTCACCCATGTCAACCATCGTATTATCTTTGCACCTTTCCAAAATCCGCCTCCTAATCTGCACTTTAGTGTCTCTGTTTCTACTGGGGGTCTATAGAATACTCCCAATAGAGCAATTGCTCCCTTCCTGCTTCTGACTTCCTCCCACACCGACTCAGGCGAGAATCCCTCCGTGACATCCTCCCCTTCTGCAGCTCTGATACTATCCCTGGTTTGCAATTTCTCTCTTCCTATTCTTTTTGAAACATCTAAACCCTGGAACATCCAGCAACCATTCCTGCCCTTGTTACAGCCAAGTCTCTGTGTCTACAGCATTGTAGTTCCAAGTACCAATCATGCTTTAAGTTCATCACCCTTGTTCCTGATACTTCTCACACTAAAATGGACATATTTCAACCCATGCAACTGACTGCATTTATGCCCTGTCCACTGCCTATCATTCCTCACAATATCTCGACACACTACATCTACCTTTATACCAACCACTCCATCCTCTGACCTATCACTCTGTTTCCCATCTCCCTGCCAAACTAGTTTAAATCCTCTGTGACAGCTCTAGTAACCAGGCAAGCTTGAAGGAGCCTCTGAACAATGATCTCCAACATATCACCTGTGTAACAAGAAGAGCCAACACACTTATATAACCACTGTTATACCACCATCAAGAATACTTATGGTGCCATCCCATGCCCAAACCTTGGAAAGTCCGATCACCTAGCTGTACTTTACTCCCAGTATACAGGCAGAGACTAAGAACTACAGCACCAGTGGTGAGGACCAAGAAGGTATGGTCAAGGGAGATGGAGGAGCACTTACAGGACTGATTTGAGTCAGCAGACTGGACAATATTCAGGGATCTATCATTGAATCTGAATAAATAGGCCACGGTTGTCAATGACTTCATTAAGACCTGTGTGGATGAGTGTGTGCATTTAAGTGCATACAGGACATAGCCAAGGAAAAACCATCGATGAACCAGGAGAGTCACAGTCTTCTGAGAGCTAGGTCTGAGACATTCAAGACTGTGACCCAGAACTACACAAGAAGTCCAGGTATGGCCTATAGAAGGCTATTTTAAGAGTGAGAAGGTAATTCCGACTGAGTTTAGAGACGGAATTGGATGTGCATTAGATTTGGCTGGGTTTTCAGGCTATTACTTTCCACAAAGTAACACTATAACTCCCAGGTGAGCCCAATGCCTCTTATGCATACTTTGAAAGGGTGAAAAAAAATACACCTGTGTGAATCTCTACTGCATCTGGTGACCCTGTGATCTCTGTCAAGAGGATGTACCTGTGCAAGGTATCAGGCCCTGATGGGGTACCTGGTAGGGCACTGAAAACCTGTGCCAATCAACTGGCAGGAATGTTCAAGGACATCTTCAAACTCTCACTTGGAGGTTCTCACTGGCTTCCAAAGGGCGATAATCATACCAGTGCCCAAGAAGAGCAGGGTGAGCTGTCTCAACGATTATCACCCACTGGCACTCACATCTATTGTGATGAAGTGCTTTGAGAGTTTGGTCAAGGCTGAAGCAAAGACCAGGAGCCATTGCAATTTCCCTATCATCACAACAGGTGTACATCAGATGCAATCTTACAATCCACTCAGCCTTGCATCACCTGGACAATAGTAATACCTATGTCAGGCAGCTGTTTATCGATTACAGCTCAGCATTCAACACCATCATACCCTCAGTTCTAATCAACCAGCTCCAAAACCAAGGTCTCTGTACCTCCCTCTGCAAATGGATCCTTGACTTCTTCACCAGAGATCACAGTCTGCACAGATCGGAAATAACATTCCTCCTTGCTGACAATCAACACTGACACACCTCAAGGATGCATGCTTAGCTCACTGCTCTACTCTGTCTTTCTACACACACACACACGCACGCAGGCACGCACACGTGACTGTGTGGCTAGGCACAGCTCAAACACCATCTATAATTTTGCTGACAACAGTACAATTGGCAGAATTTCAGATGGTGACAAGGAGGCATACAGGAGCAAGATACATCATCTGGTTGAGTGGCGTCATAACAACAGCCTTACACTCAACATCAGTAAGATCAAGGAATTGATTGTGGATTCAGGAAGGGGAAGTCGAGGGAACACACACCAGTCCTCATCAAGAGATCTGCAGTGGAAAAGGTGAGCAGTTTCAATTTCCTGCATATCAACATCTCTGAAGATCTATCCTGGGCCCAGCATATTGATGCAATTACAAAGAAGACATGACGACGGCTCTATTAGGAGTTTGAGAAGACTTTGTATGTCACCAAAGACACTTGCAAATTTCAATAGATGTCCCATGGAGAGCCTTTGAATTGGTGGCACCATTGTCTGGTGTGGAGGGGCCTCTGTGCAGGAATAGAAAAAGCTGCAGAAAGTTGTAAACTCAGCCACCTCCATCATGGGCACTAGCCTCCCCAGCATCAAGGACCCTTTAGAAAACGATGTCTCAAAAAGGCAGCTACCATCACTAAGAACCTTCTTCATCCAGGACATGCTCTGTTCTCACTGCTACCATTAAGGAGGAGGTACAGGAGCCTGAAAACTCACACTCAACATTTCAGGAACCGCTTCTTCCTCTCCACCATCTAATTTCTGAATGGACAATGAATCACTGAACACTACCTGACTATTTTTTGTCCTCTCTTTTTGCATGATTTAATTAATTTAAATTTTTATTGTAAATTACAGATTTTTAATTTATTATGTATTGCAATGCACCGCTACCGCAAAACAAATTTCATGACATATTTTATGCCAGTGATATTAAACCTGATTCTGAATCTGATTCAAATTTGCCTGCAAGGTTACTGGTCCCCCCTGAGTTCAGCTGTAACCCATAATGGAAATTATTTTCCAATTTCTATTAACCTATTTTGCAATAGCCTTGTAAAGCTGCATTTGGTGAAATTCTACCTTTATGTGATGGGGAATCATTGAGAACACTATTGGTGAGTAAGTAGCAGCTGATGGTGCTGTTGTGATCATCCTCCTTCACTTTGCTGTTCAGTGACGGTAGACTGTATGTGCAGGGTTTTCCTGGAATGCATTAAGTGTGCTCATTGTGGACAGGACATATCTGTGCAATATTTTATACTATCTGATAGATGTAAGCGTTTTCACATTATCTGTTAGATGCAAGTGTTACTGCTATATAGAAGTCATTAGTTTGAGTAATGGCTAGTTCGGAAAATATCTCCTTGCACAAGACCAGGACACTATTGGAGTCTATTGTGCTTATATTTGCATGTGCTCATTTACTGAGCTTCAAGCCATTGTCAACATGTTTACTGAAGCACGTGGAAGGATTGATATTACACTCCACCTCCTTGCTCTACTACACAACCATTTTGCATTTCTTGGAAGGCATCTCTCAGCAAAGTTTGGTGATGAAAATCATCATTAATCTTATTGTGGCAGTAACACACATCAAAGTTGCTGGTTAATGCAGCAGACCAGGCAGCATCTCTAGGAAGAGGTACAGTCGACATTTCAGTTAGTCCTGACGAAGGGTCTCGGCCTGAAACGTCGACTGTACCTCTTCCTAGAGATGCTGCCTGGCCTGCTGTGTTCACCAGCAACTTTTATGTGTGTTGCTTGAATTTCCAGCATCTGCAGGTTTCCTCGTGTTTATTGTGGCAGTGTAGGTTTTGTTTAATGGAAGAAAGGGGCATTTGAAAATCAGGGCCACAGAAGTTGTAGCAATGATCCTGCCTTCTGCTATGCTTCATAGTTCTGGACCACCTACACAGGCACCTCAAGGCAATGAAAAGTTATCTCTGCAGAATCCTCCAAATTCATAGGAAGGATAGGCAACCAATATCATTGTTCTCTCGCAGGCCAGCAGAGAGGCCCTATTCAGTTAGTTATGTTGGATAGGCCATATTATTTGCCTGCCAACTCCAGACTCCCAAAGCAGACAATCAACATATTGAGTTTTAATTGGGAAGGCATTAACAGATGGACAGAGGAAACTATTAAAAGGCATTATCAGAGAAGAAATCCAACATCCAATTGACTAATCTGTGGTCCATTATGGTTCAAACTGGAGAAGAAGAATTGAGATAGCCACTGCAAAATTCACAGAAGTGAAGTGGGAGCAAATCATTCTCAATCTGGAGGAACTGTCCAACAAGAAAAGGAATTCTGTGGTGGTGATCTCAATGCTTTTTCTTCACTTTGAGCCATAATGGACCACAGATTAGAACAGCGGTCCCCAACCACCGGGCCGCAAAGCATGTGCTACTGGGCCGTGAGGAAACGATATGAGTCAGCTGCACCTTTCCTCATTCCCTGTCACGCACTGTTGAACTTGAACATAGGGTTGCCAACTGTCCCGTATTTGCTGGGACATCCTGAACATTGGGCTAAATTGGTTTGTCCCATATTTCCCCTGCTAAGGTAGAGCGTCTCTATGAAACCTTTGTGCCGAAATGGCGTAAAGCGAAGAAGCAATTACCACCATTATATGGGAAAAATTTTTGAGCGCTCCCAGACCCAAAAAATAACCTACTAAATCATACCAAATAACACATAAAACCTAAAATAACACTAACATATAGTAAAAGCAGGAATGATATGATAAATACACAGCCTTTATAAAGTAGAAATAATGTATGTACAGTGTAGTCTGGAAGATTAAGCCAAATCCAATTTGTGGGAAAAAAACTGGCACGTACGCGCATGTGCACGTCACATATGCGCACGCCACGCATGCGTACACAGGTGCCCGCGCAAGGCTTCATGGTCACGGTAGCCTTTCTCTGGGTAAACCCAAGTGTCCCGTATTTGACTGCTACTTTTGTCCCTTATTTGGGAGTGAGAAAGTTGGCAACCCTAACTGTAAAAGACATATTCAGGTGAGTTTAACCCTACTTGAACAACCCCCCACCCCCCGGTCAGCTGGTCCGCAAGAATATTGTCAATATTAAACCAGTCCGCGGTGCAAAAAAGGTCGGGGACCCCTGGATTAGAATATGATGTCCCATTGCCCACACTCATTTCTAAATATTACATATCTGAAAGCAGTCTTCAGTGATGATTATAACCCTAGCTAGAGAAAGAGGAGAGTCTTCATTATGTGGGACCATTTGGTTGCTGATAATTAGTTGACCCCAGTCTCTTGCATATGCTTGGGTCCATTATTGTTGAGAAGCTTCCTCCTGCATTGTTTAATTCTCCACTGTGATTCATAATTTAATGTGGCAGAGTTTTATTAAACTACAGTTTGTGCTGTTCTGGTATGCTTCCTTATGCACTTTTGCAATATTTCATGCTTTGTCTTATTTGAACAGTGGTAAAAAATGATTTTCTGAAAAAAATACCTGAGGAATAGAATTCAGATAGTTCTGAATACCTAGTTACAAATTAACATTCAGGTTACTTCATCATCTTCTTAGCTTTAAAATATTAAATAGAACCTTGCAGAAATTACAAGAAGTAATGCTGCAACTTGCAAGAAAAGTAATTAAACAAGAAAGAGTTTTGGAATACAGCCATTGCTTGTGAATGCTAAATCTTTGTCCTATTTTGTCTCATAATTGAAGATTGTTAGGGGAAAAATATCTGCCTTTTCAGTTTCAACCAACTGCTGCAGTACCATGATAGAAAAAGGCTTCCATAAATTTCTTTGAATAAAACTTTTATTATCTGATTCCGTTCTAAAACTATAATGAGATGGTGATCTAGTGTTGAATTGCAAAGACGCTCTTCATCTGTCGACATTGGTGCGCTGTGGTTGGCTGATTATCAAACAACAATGTGTCATGACGAGGTCATGCTTTTATCTTTGAATGTATACTTGTGCAGTGGCAGGCACACCCAATACATCAGATCCTACGCTGAAAGAGAGACTTAATTCACTGACTACACTGGGTAATGTTTTTAACAAATTCTTGTGCTTCTAAAGTGCCAAATGGTTTGCAGCATTTGTAAGAAGTGTATGGGTTCAAAGACATCACAACAAGATCATTCCTGTTTCCATTTGACATTGAAACATGTATCCTTTCAGCAAAAATCACTGGACAACCATGTGAATACTGGCTGACTTTCCCATTCCTAAGCCTAACGGCACTGAGGTCTTGTGGAATACTACTGATAGCCTCATGAACTAGGTTCTTACAAGTAGTTCCAGCACATTATTCTGAAGCTTGAATCATTGCCTACAGTATATGCAGAAGTCTGAGCTGTGAGCCAACCCTTCTCAAGAAAGGGGATGTTGAATTGGGAGTCCATGTCGGAAATAAGAGTCAATTATTTTCTAAGAATTGGGAGATAGTATCTGAGAATTACACAATTTGAAGTTAATAGCATACTTTCATCTGTCATGGCAAGTGACAGGACTAATGTTGATATGGAAGCAAACTTCACAGGAATATTGATATAATTCTGTTTTACTTCAGCAGAAACTCTGACTTTTAGTTAATGCTATATAACAAATTTTATTAAACAAAGACCCTAAACCAATTCTAATTGCTCTGAAATGACAGAATGGGACTGTATACTCCCCTAGGGTTATTATCCTGCTACCACAGTAGAGATGTCAACCAGTATGATGATTGACAATGGAGGCTCATTTTAACTTATATAGGCACTAATATCAGCCAAATAAATATTCCTGCTTTTTCTTCCTCTCCATTATTTTATTTGAAATTTCTTTCCATATCCTCAATACAAATTGCAAGAATTTTTCTTGCATGCCATTCTTTAACATGAACCAATAGCTGCTTGGCTTTTGGTGACCTGAAACCTGTGGAAGAGTTTGTTTATTGGTGATGCAGTGCCAAGTTTAAAAGGAGCTTGGGAGCTTTCAGCTTTCTTTCAGTGGGTGAAAGCAGTGTGGGGCCAATAAAAAGAAAGGAGGTATAGGCGGAGTGACTATTGTTGGAGTGGGCCTGTGTTAGAGTGGTCTGGCTTTGGCTCAACAGGCTTGGACCGAAGGCTCTAAGTGAGTAAGTAAGAAAGTTTCCGGTAAGTTTTTTTTTCCCTGTTAGAACACAGTGCGATGAGAATGGAACTGGAGGAAATAATATGTTCCTTGTGTGAGATATGGGAAATTTGGGAGTTCTGCAGTCTGTCTGATAACTAGTGTAAGGGGGTTTCGATTTTTATGTTACTGCGGAGGCTAATTAAAATGGCGTCTTTGTTATGTTAATCTGGGGAATGCGGCTTTGTTGTGTTAATCACTGAGAAAGTTTGCGTTAACAGTTTGTTTTTGCTTTAGAGTCTGATAAGAGGGTGCTATTAACCAATTGGGATAGTTGTTATGGTTTTGGTGTATTTGAAGATACTGTATGTGCGGGGTTTTGGGGCAGAAGGCGGGACAGCGAGACAGAGGATGGACGAGGTGCTGTGAGTCCACTAACGGGGTCGGACCCCAAGCGGGACGTTCGGCGAGGAGACGGAGACGGACTCGTGTGGAGCGTCTGGTCGACCACCGTTGTTGGTCCCAGGTGGCCGGTCGAGGTGGTCCGAGGGGTCGCAGGGTGAAGAAGAAGGTCCTTGAGCTCCAACGGTTTTGTGCACTAAGAGATTGAACTTTGATAAGTGTGGTGCCTTTTATTTTCCTTTTATATTTTATTCTCTTTTAATTATATAGTTCCAGTAATATCTATAAACTGTAAATCATTTAATTGCATCTGGTGTATTGTCTGTTATTTGGGTGGGGTGGGGTACCTCACACAGCATCCACAGAAACGAATTATCCAGTTTGGCGGGGCCGAGGCTGTTTCCCTGAATGACAGCGAGCCGAGCGACCCTGAGGGTGGCCGGGGGGGCTACACTATAACTGAACAAAATGCATCGAGTTTGAGCTTCTTAGAGACTATGTTAACGAACCGGAGCTGCAGCTGGATGACCTTCAGCTCATCCAGGAAAGTGAGGAGATGTCAGATCAGAGCTACACAGCAGTAGTCACACATATGTTGCAGGAAGCAAGTACCTGGGTGACTGTCAGGAGAGAGAAGGGGAATAACTATCCAGTGCAAAGTACCTCCATGGTTGCTCCCTGCTTTGGATACTGTTAGAGGGAATGGACAACCAGGGGGAAGCTGCAGTAACCAGGTCTCTGGCATTGAGTCTGGCTCTGTAACTCTGAAGGGAAGTAGGGAGAAGAGGTGTGCAGTGGTGACAGGGAAATCCATAATTAGAGGAGCAGACAAAATTTTCTGTGGATATGAAAGAGACATGCAGATGGTATGTTGCCTCCCTGGTGCCAGGGTCAGAGATGTTTCGGCTCATGTCCACAGAATTCTAAATGGGGAGGGTGAACAGCCAGAAGTTGTGGTACATATTGGTTCTGAAGACAGAACATAAGGAGATAGGCAGTAAGCTAAAAAGCAGGACCTCCAGGGTAGTAATTTCTGGATTACTTCCTGTGCCACATGCCAAAGAGGGTAAGAATATGATAATTTGGCAGATGAATGCATAGCTGAAGAATTGGTGCAGGGGATAGAGTTTTAGATTTCTGGAGCATTGGTGTTTCTTTTGGGGAAGATATGACCTATACAACAGGGAAACCCGAAACACAAAAGGGACCAATACCCCTGCAGGCAGTTTTTTTAAAAAGCTGTTCGGAGGGTTTATTTGGCAGGGGGTGGGAACCGAAATGACAGGGCTGAGGATGGGCAGTTAGTATACAACTAGATGCAGTGTGTAGTTAGGCAGTGAAGAAGGACAGGCAGATGAAAGGGCAAAATTCTAATCATCAGGATGAGTTAAAGTGTAACGGTGGAAAAATCAAAACAGGCTGATGAATACTGGATTGCAGGTGTTATATTGGAAAACAAGTAGTTTGCAGAATAAGGTAGATTATTATCTTGCAGCACAGTTAGTGATTGGCAGGTATGATGTAGTGGGCATCTGTGAATCATGGCTGAAAGGAGATCATAGTCGGGAAATTAACATCCAAGGACAAGCAGGTAGGCAGATGGGGTGGGGTAGCTCTGTTGGTAAAAAAATTGAAATCAAATCCTTGGGAAGAGGTGGCATAAGATAGGAAGATGTAGAATCCTTATGGGTAGAGTTAAGAAACTGCAAGGGTAAAAAAAACAGATGGGAGTTATATACAGGCCTCCATACAGCAACCAGGATATAAGCTGCAAATTACAGTGGGAGGTAGATAAGGCACGTAAAAAGGGCAATGTTCAATAGTCAGGGGGGATTTCAATATACAGATAGTCTAGGAAAAGCAGGTTGGTGCAGGACCCCAAGAGAGGGAGTTTGTAGAATGCCCATGAGATGGCTTTTTGGAACAGCTTCAGGTTGAGCTAACTATGGGAAAGGCTATTCTGGATTGGATTTAATGTGATTATCCAGATTTGATAACGGTGCTTAAGGTAGTAATGGGGGTCAAAGATGCGGTGCACAAATGTAAAAAGTATTTTACATCAGTCTTCACTATGGAAGACACTGGCAGAATGCCAGAAACATGAAAACTCAGGGGGCAGAAGTGAGTGTCATTGCTAATACTAAGGAGGAGGGGCTTGGGAAACTAAAAAGCCTGAAGACAGATAAGTCACCTGGACCAGATGAACTAGACACCAGGGTTCAGAAAGAGTTGGCTGAAGAGATTGAGAAGGCATTAGTAATGATCTTTCAGGAATCACTAAATTCTGGAGCGTTTCCTGAGGTCTGGAAAATTGCAAAAGCCTCTCCACTCTTTAAAGAGGGCGGCAGAAGAAAGGAAATTATGGGCCAGTTAGCCAGACTTCAATGGTTGGAAAGTTGTTGGAGTCTATTATTAAGGATGAGGTTTCGGGGTACCTGGAGGCACAGGATAAAATAGGTCAAAGTCAGCATGGTTTTCTAAAGGAGAAATCTAGCCTGATAAATCTGTTAGAATTCTTTGTGAAATAACAGATAGGACAGACAAAGGAGAGTCAGTGTATGTTGCTTATTTGGATTTTTGGAAGGCCACACGACAAGGTGCTACATATAAGTCTGCTTAACAAGATACAAGCCTATGGTATTACAAAAAAGGTACTCGCATGGGCAGAAGATTGGCTAACTGCTAGGAGGCATAGAGTGGAATAAAGGGGGCCTTTTCTTGTTGACTGCCAGTGACTAGTGGTGTGCTACAATGGTCAGTGTTGGGACTGCTTCTTTTCGTGTTACATGTCAATGATTTGGATGAAATAATTGCTGCCTTTAAAGCCAAATTTGTGGACAATATAAAGATTGGTGAAGGGGCAGATAGTGTTGAGGAAGCAGGGTGCCTCCAGAGGACTGAGACAGTTTGGGAATGGTTAGAAAAGAGTAAGATGGAATATAATGTAGGGAAATGCAGTCATGTTCCTTGGCAGAAGACATAAATGTGTAGACTATGTATTAAATGGGGAGAAAATTTGTAAATCAAGGGTGCAGAGGGATTTGGGAGTCTTCCTGCAGGATTCCCTGAAGGTTAACTTGTAGGTTGACTCGCTGGTAAGGAAGAGAAATGCGATGTTATCGTTCATTTCGAGAGGACCAAAGCAAGGAGACTTTAAAAGACATTGACAGACCGTACTCGGAGTATTGTGAGTAGTTTTGGGCTGCTTATCTAAGAAAAAATGTGCTGGCATTGGGGAGGGTCCAGAAGAGGTTCACTACAAAGATTCCAAGAATGAAAGCGTTAAACGTATGAGGAGCGTTTGATGGCTCTGGGCCTGTACTCACTGGAATTTAGAAGAGAGGGAGAATTTCATAGCATCCTAACAAACATTGAAAGGTCTGGATAAAGTGGATGTGGAGAGGATGAGAAGTCTATAATGAGAAGTCTAGGGTCAGAGGGAACTGCTTCAGAATTGACGGACATCCATTTAGTACAGAAATGAGGAACAGTTTCTTTAGCCAAAGGCAGGTGAATCTGTGGAATTCATTGTCATGGACAGCTGTGCAGGCCGAGTCATTCGGTATACAAGGTGGAGATTGATAGATTCTTGATTAATCAGAAAGTCAAAGGTTATGGGGAAAAGGCAGGAGAATGGGTTGAGAACGATAATGTTAGCCATGATGGCATGGTGGAGCATACTCAATGGGCCAAAAGGCCTAATCTTGCTCCTATGTCTTGTGGTCTAATCTGGAATTTTAACTTATCACATTATTCAGTTATGCACTGGTATCTAACAACAGAATTTCCGAAATACAAAATAGAAAGTATTGAGGTCAGACAACATACAGTACGTGGAAAGAGAAACAGCTAACATTTCATATTAAAGATCTGATTTTATTTCTGATTCCCAGCCGCTGCAGTTTTTTAAAAATTGATTTTCAAAATATTTTCAGGGCCATTTTTATCAAGGTATAGATATACAGCATGGAAAAATGCCCTTTACCATCCCAAGTCCATCTCAACCAGCAAAGACCTACTTATACTTAATCTACGTTAATCACTTTTTAAAAAAAAATCCTCTTACTTTCTTTATAGTTCTCCCAGATCCTCATCCCACACACCTAACCACTAGGAGCAACTTACAGTGACCAACCCACTGGTCTTTGGGATGTAGGAGGCTGCAGGGAAAGTATACAAGCTCCACATAGACAGCATCTGAGGTCAGAATTGAACTTGGTTCTCTAGCCTTGTGAGGCTGTGGCTCTACTAGCTGCAGTACTGTACCCCCAATATTCTTCCTCCAGCATGCAATATGCCAAATTCATCTAAATATCAACGGCTTTATCTGAAGGTCAATAACTACAAATCCTATTTGCAAAAAAAAATCTTTGCAGTGATGCTTATTATTCATAGCATTAAAAATATTTAGAGCAAAGGAATAGGCCATTTGGCCAAAGAAGAGCTGTCAAGCATAGCCTTTCAGAGCTTGGCCGGTAGCCTGGCACTCCAAGGTTCCTCTGTTCCTCTACACTTCTCAGTGTCACTTGATCTAAAGTTAGTACATCATGCAAAATGCTAAAGCCACCGTTCTTTTCACCCCAGTGAACAGAAGGAAAAATTTCAAACAACCACTGTGTTACTTCATGTCCACTGATGGACAGCAACACTATCATGCTTTCGAGGCTTAAGAAACCATTTCCTCAATAGCATTATCATGGCACTTGCGATAAAATCATTCACTTAACAATTAGCAGCCGCTGTCAATGATTTCCAGGCACCACATTGTATCAGTAGGTTGCTGATTATGGCATGCTGCTGCCATAAGAATGCTTTCATGGCTTTTAACAAAAGTTGGCCCACTTATACAAAAGATCCAAATTGCTTCTGCTCCTGTCCGTCTCCTCCAAAATAAAAAGATATTTAACACCAGTTAGAGTATTTCACTTAGTTGGAATATGTGGAGCTTCCCAACTTTCAAGCAAAGGAGATTTATGCTTACTTATTGAATCATTTGACCAGCATTTAACCCTACAATCCACTCACACATAAGTGCTCTAGATATGATGCTTAAACCAGTTCAGTGAACCAAAATGATGTAACCTTTCATCTTTCAAGAGTGCTGTGCAAATCACTGAAGGTCAACATTTGCTGGAAGAGGCTTCACTTTAGGAG
The DNA here is from genome assembly GCF_963921235.1 of Mobula hypostoma. Lineage (NCBI taxonomy): Eukaryota > Metazoa > Chordata > Chondrichthyes > Myliobatiformes > Myliobatidae > Mobula > Mobula hypostoma. The sequence continues at coordinate 60,523,877 of NC_086103.1, read as the reverse complement.
AACCCTGCAGGTAGATAGTGGCAATTTGTAATTTTATAAATTTAGCCTCTGCCAGTTACTTCTGAAAACAAAAAAAATCTTTAGAATTAAAAGAAATTTTAAGACCCCTTGCAGATTGACAAACGGTCAGATAAAACGCACGAAATGCATAAAGCTATTTGTTGCAGCTAAACTCACAACAGATAAATTAGAAATATATTAGAAAATGCCTTCCCACAAGAAATCTGGACATCCTCTTTGAAGTTGAATTTCACAACACTGTGGATTGTATAACCACAGAACAGAATGCGTTGGACAGAATGAATATAATCTGTCATTTAGAAAATAAATGTAATTTACCGCAAATTTCCTCAGGCATGTACATTGTCATACACCAACGGTTCAGTGAGAGATCAGTGGAAATCATAGGCAGATTTACAGCGATCATTGAGGACAACCTCAAAATAATTATTGACAACCATTGTGCAAAGAATATATTTCATGCATAGACACTGACATAACTATTTTCTTTTACTATAACTTCAACAGGTGTGCTCCACAAATTTATAAACGGTATTCAACCACGGAAAAGAAAATAATAATTATGCTGGTGTGTAGATATGGAAAGAGAAGAGAAAAGATATGACAAGTATGACTTGCATTTTTTTTTTGCAAGGGATGGAGTTAGGGTTTTGGAGTTTTTGATGTTCCAGCTGCTGTTCTTCATGTGGGCAATCTGTTTGCTTTTTGTGGAGAGAGGGGGTGGGGGTATTTGGGGTTTGCAAATTTTGTTTCTTTTTCTTTTTCATGCAGGGGGTGGGGCTGATGTTTTTTCTTTCAACAACACCTATGCTTTTCTGTATTTCATGGCTATCTAGAGAAGATGAATATCAGTGTTGCATTGTACATGCATGCTTTGACTATAAACTGAACCTTTGATATAGGTGTTAATATTAGAAACTTCAAGTAAAGTTAAGATTTTAAAAGGAGAAGAAGGATGTCTGAAGTGGAGGAATTTAAGGAGGTATTTGAAAGCATGAGGATTTAATGCCTGAAGCCATGGTTACAGGTTAATTATGAAGCAATGAATAAAAGATTCAGAAGAATCGAGACTTCAGACTACGGTTGCAAGACTGAATATTGTTACAGACGTAAAATGGAGTAGACTTGTGTGTGTTTTGGGTTTCAAAATCCCCAAAGATGTAAGATGTTTGCCAGGATTTAATTTATAGAACTAAGTTGGTCATGGTCCAGATGGGGTTCCCTTTAAATTTCCTTTGTTTGTGTTACAATCGGGACCATTGACTCCTTGTTTCCCTTTAATTCCCTGTTTTCCCATGTTCCTCAGGCTTGGTGATTAAAGGTAATTTACTCTTGACTGAACCGGCAGTTTATAAGTCTCCGGCTTTCTGCCGTTCGGCGTGAGAGCATTAACGAAGTCACCGAAGCTGGTGCGAGCCAAAGTCATCTTGCCGGAGCCAACTAAGTTTCTTGCCAGTGCAAGCCTAGTCTCCTCCCGAAGCAAATGCCAGCAAGCCGCCTTCCCTTGCCAGAGTGGGTCAGTCAAAGTTAACCCGCCAGGGTGAGTCAAGAGCTCACCGCTGCTTGAAGCAAACTTGTGTCCAGATAAAGAACTGTCTATCATTGTGTTGGGAACCGTCTAGTAGTGTTCAGCATTCTGTGTATGAGTCCCGGCACTTCGTCCTGTTCCCAAGGAGGGGTTCCCGCTCTGTGTTCCATGTTCCTGTCTCTCAAGTCCAAGCTCCGAGGTTCAAGTATCCAGTCCAAGCTCTGAGGTTCTAGTATCAAGTCCATGTCTGGGTCCCGAGTTCCATGTTCCAGTTCCAAGTCCAAGCTTCGTGTTCTCATCCTGTGCAGGAGTTCCACGTCCAGTCCTGTGCTTAGCCATGTCCAGTCCTGTAGCCTACCCACGTCCAGCCCTCGCCTAGATCCGGGGTCCGAGTCCAAGTCAAGACCCAGGTCCCGAGTCCCTGTCCAGTCTCTGGCTCAGAGTCCTTGTCCAGGTTCCAAGTTCCTTGTTCCTCGTCCAGGTCCCGCTTTCCTAGTCTAGTCCTAGCCCAGACCCTGAGTCCCAGCCTATGTCCAGGGCCTGAGACCTAGTCTATTATGCTTATGGCTGCTTCCGCTTTGCTTTCTCCTTGATTTCTCTCTGTTCTATCCTTGCATGCATGCACTGAGTGTTACTTATTAATAGATTAGTTGAAACAGCAATATTTTGTCCACATTACCCTTGAGATACAGCTAGTTAACCTCAAGTACACAATATGTGTGAAACAAACAACAAGTAACCTCACAGGTCTAGGAGCAGCACCAGAAATTATCATAGACTGGCCAAAAACTGGGCTATTTGCATGATCTTTATTAGTTTATCTATTGTTCAACAACTTTCTGGACAAACAAACCACCAGTGGGTCAAGCACCCTCTGTGGGAGTGCAAGAAATTGTGAAGACCCTGCATTGATTGCAGCATGCTGTTGTGCAGAGGGACTTGGGAGTGCTTGTACATGAATCGCAAAAAGTTGGCTTGCAGGTACGACATGTTATTAAGAAGGCAAATAGAATGTTGGCCTTCTTTGGTAGAGGGATTGAATTCAAGAGCAGGGAGGTTATGCTACAACTATACAGGGTACTGGTGAGGCCACACCTGGAGTACTGCATGCAGTTCTGGTCTTCATACTTGAGGAAGTATATACTGGCTTTGGAGGCAGTGCAGAGGAGGTTCACCAGGTTGATTCCAGGGATGAATAGGTTAACCTATGAAGAGAGATTGAGTCCCTGGGACAATATCCTATGGAATTCAGAAAAATGAGAGGGGATCTTATAGAAACATACAAAATTTTGAAAGGGATAAATAAGATAGAAGCAGGAAAGTTGTTTCCATTGGTAGGTGAGACTAGAGCTACTGGACATTGCCTCAAGATTCAGGGGAGAAGATTTAGGATGGAGATGAGGAGAAACTGTTTTTTCCCCAGAGAGCAGTGAATTTGTGGAATTCTCTGCCCAGGGAAGCAGTTGAGGCTTCTTCACTAAATATATTTAAGAAACAGTTAGATAGGTTTTTACATAGTAGGGAAATTAAGGGTTATGGAGAAAAGGCAGGTAGATGGAGCTGAGTTTACAGACAGATCAGCTGTGATCTTATTGAATGGCGGGGCAGGCTCGATGGGCTGGGTGGCCTACTCCTGCTCCTATTTCTTATGTTCTTATGTCATGGCTTTCCTTGCAATTATTAATAAACTCTATTTAGTTAACCCTACAAAACATGTTTGTGTCCTGCATTTGGGTCCACCTTTGCTCCACACTTGTGACAAAGTTCTATAAATTAGCAACATATTGACATACAATTTTATTAGTGGAAGGATCATAATGGAAACAGAGGATGCGCTGTTTCTTTTGTTTTTAAAGAGGTTGTTTCTTTTTACATGACAGTAAATTAAGAATGTTTGCAAAATAATTCAATTTCATTCTAGTTGGACTAAGTCTGATAAGACTTTTACTGTGATTGCCTTCAAGGAAAGGAATCTCAGGGCTGTATATGGTACCATATATGTACTTAGATAATAAATTTATTTTGAACTTTGAACTCTCCAGCAGCTTGAAAGTTCCTTTCTACTAATTAATGTGATTTCCAATTCCTTGCATGACTATGCATAAAGTCTCTGAAGATGAATCCAATCATTTGTAAGCATTTTGCTTTCAGCCTACATTTTGCAATTAATTTTAAATTTGGTCTTAAGTTTACTGAGAAAGCATCAAATAAATAAAGCACACATGATATCCAACAATTTGTTTTAACTCCAACAAGTGAAAGAATAAGAACAATATTATTCAATTCAAGTTCATAACAATTTCCAGCATTTCTACATCAAGATATTCTAACTCATTATTTCCATTCTAGTGTATTGCAATGCTCCATTTATTTTCCTCAGATTATTTTGATTTTAGAAGTTAACAATTTTTGCTTTGAGCAGTAAAGTAGATGAATTGCCATTCTTTTGCTTATTTTTATTTTGTTATTTTGACCTGTTAAACTAAGTAGAATATTACAAAGAGCATCTCATTTTGTTTTCAATTTAAAAATAAAACAAATAAAGAGAGCTTAAACAGTAGCAGGAGGTGCAAAGTTGAAAGCAGAAACCTTTGAGATTGTAGTAATAGAGCATTCACTACAGTTTACCAATTTTAATGAAGATGTTGAACAAATATATAGGAGTGAAAGTGGCATTAATCTTTTGTACTTTTTGAGAGGAGGGGAAGATGGTGGCGCGACGGCAGCACACGCGGCCACTTCGCTGGTGATGTCTGTTATCTGTCAAGTAGGGGACCATGCACAATTCTGATTTGATGGAGACGGACGTGAGAGTACGGAGAAACATCTGGAAAAGTTCTGAAATGCCCGTTTGCTGCCGCTGCTACTGTGTGGTAACCGGAATCTCCGGAGCAGAAGGCCCCGAAATCCTCGGCTCTGCTTGTTTCAGCGGCCGGGGAGAGGTCGAAGGCGCTTGGCAGAGGATGGTGCTCGGGAGGCTGTATTGGAGAGGCTGGTCGACAATAAATGAGGGCTGAGTGTTCTCATAATCTAAAAAAAAACTTAGAAAATGGAAGGAAAAAAATCCTCACTGTTGATCAATAATACAAACATATATCATGTTCATGGTCTTCTGCTTCTGTAGCCCATCCACTTCAAGATTTGCCCACAGAACTGCAGCTCATTCACTGGATTTTTTGTGGTTGTTGTTTTTCTCACTATTCTCTGTCATCTCTAGAGACTGTTGTGCATAAAAATCCCTGGAGATCAGCAGTTTCTGCTAAACCAGCCTGTCTGACACCAACAATCATTCCACAAAGGCAAAGTCACTGGCATCACATTTCTTCCCCATTCTGATGTTTGGTCTGAACAACAACTGAACCATTTGACTATGTCTGCATGCCACTGGTGTCACTTGATTGCTGATTAAATATTTGCATTAGCAAGGTGTACATATAATATATATATATATATAGACAATATGAAAAGACAATAAATTAAAATATGGGGCATCAGCAGAGGAAAACTTACCCTTTCGTATAAAAATCTTCCAACAATATTGGTGGATGTGCAACCAATTTATAAAGATGCACTTATAATGAATGAAGAGAAAAATTGTCAGTTATGATCACCAATAGAACAGCTTTAGGGTCTCCATTGGTGAAATAGCTTGTCAATATGTCTCAAAATGATTGGCATCAATAAAGATGCAATAAACATTTGATTTACATCAGAAACAAAACTCAGAGTGCCTGTTCTATTATAGCTGATACTGACCTCAACCCCATTTTTTCTGCACTGTTCATGTATCCCTTGATTTTCTTAATGGGTCAATAAACATTTATTTTTTACAGGGGCAGACTAGAAAATTCAGGCCTAAGAATTGTGCACTCCTTATCAGGCTGGAAATTCTCAAAGACCTTACTTCCAGCCTCTGGCATGACAGAACATGAAAAAGAAGTCAATTAATCGAGGACTAACCAACTAGAGGTAAGATTGGGGCCGATCTTTAGGTAGAGGGGTTGAGACAAGGGTTGGTGGGGAGAATGGGACAAAGATTGGTGGTAGGTGGAGAGATTAGAAGTTAAATATGTGATCATGGAAGATGAGGGACAATGTGGGTTCCTGGAATGATTGTGGCTTGTAATCATTAGCCCAGAACTGTGTGGGCTTGGTGGAACTGCGGTCAAAATTGTGTGTTCGTAGAGCGATTCAGAGTGTATTAATAGCTGAGGGCACGATTGACAGATTGGTTAGTGGTGTGTCTGTAAAACTGGAGTTGCGGCTCTGGAGGAGTGGAGGAGGGAGTGCTGGAAGACACCAGAATGAGAACTGGCAGGTTACTTAAATAGGATCTCTCCGAGAACTGATTCCTTGCACCAGACCAGAATGTGTGAAAATTATGTGTGACATGACACTATCCATATAGGATGCAGCACACACCCAGAAACTACATGGAAAGCCAAGTTTTTTTTAACAATTCTTGGTAAGTCCTCAGTGTTGCATGAGGCTTAACTTTTCATTAAAATTGAATTCAACAGCGCACAAAAATATAGCATTACAGGATCTATTTTCTAGGCAGTATAGCTTTTTTGTTCCCATTAGTATGAGAGATGTTATTAATCGAGAAGGCATCAATTTCCTGTTGTTGTCTAGCAACACAATTGAACATAATTCAGGTAAAATGATTTACATGCTGAAGCTTCGGAGGGCTGTCATCTGCCTTGCTGAATTTGTAAGAAATGCTGAAGCATCAATAACAATTATTAGGGATTTTGATTCGAATTGACTACTTAATTGTGTTAGCTATAAATCCAAGAAATAGCAGGCTCATGCAAAACTACTGTACCAAATTGGAAGAATTTCTCAATTGCAAATTAATTCTGAAATTATTTTTCTCAGGGTTTTCTGTAACTTTTCTCTCTCCACAATTGCAAGCACCCTCCTTATACCTGTGCACCATATCTGAAATGTATTTATTCCCTGTTTGAATACACTTGTATGAAGCTTAACCTGCAAGCAATGGCCATTGCAGGCTGAAGATCAGTCAATGCAGCAATGATGGGAATGGATAGAAAGTCAAATTTCCAACTTACCACTTTCTCAGTAGTGGCAAAGTGTCAATCTACAATGACCCCCGACTATAGGTATCCTTTAATAATAATAATAATAACTTTATTTATGTAGCACCTTTCTTACATTAAGATACAGGCTCAAAGTACTTTACATAGGTTGTAAAGATACATCAATATAGTCATAAAAGTATGAGACAAAATTAAAAATATTACGTAAAAATAATGTAATAGAATGTACCAAATTATATAAATGCAAACAAGAGAAAATCTGCATATGCTGGAAATCCGCGCAACACACAGAAAATGCTGGAGGAATCCAGCAGGCCAGGCAGCATCTATCTAAAAAGAGAACAGTTGACGTTTTGGGCTGAAACCCTTCGGCAGGACTCATATTATTTGAATGCCAAGCGACTTAACCTTTTTGACCAACCCTCCTTGTGGGACCCAGTCAAATGCCTTGCTAAAGTCCACTGCCTTGCCTTCATCCACTTTCCTGCATTACATATAAATTTAATCAACATTAACAGACATTAAGTAATTCTATAATAGTCCAAATCAGAAAGTAGGTTTTTATAAGTGTTTTGAAACATTCCACAGTATTAGCCTGGTGTGTCTCAGTCAGTATGTAGACCAGATCTTTGGTGCATAAGAGTAAAAGGCCACATCATCAGCTCTTATATGCGTGGCTCTAGGAACACTAGCAAACCAGTATTTGTGGATCCAAGATTACAATTAGGGATGTAAGGGGATAGAAACTCGAAAATATACAGAGGAGTTAAACTATTCAGAGCCTTATGTGCAATTAAGAGTATTTTAAAATTGATCCTAAAGGACACAGGCAGACAGTGTCATGATGCCAAAACCAGTGAACTTTAGTCAGATTTTCTTTTTTTGTTCAAGAATTTTGCTGCTGCATTCTGAACAAGCTGCGATTTACGTATATCTTTCTCAGGCAATCCTGAAAACAGTGCACTACGGTGGTCTAATCAGCTAAAAATAAAAGTGTGTAGCAATTTTTCTGCAACTTGAGATGAAACTGAACTCTTGCAGTGTTCCTTAAATGAAAGAATGTAGTCTTAATAATATGATTAATATGTAATTTGAAATTTAGCTCAGAGTCAATAACAATGCCTAAATTCTTTACCTCTGACTTTTTTTGTAAGGCCAGATAATCAAGTTTATTTCTAAGATTCACACTTCTTTTTATTGTTACTAATAACCAAAATTTTTTTTTGTTTTTTTTATACTTATTTATTTTAAGGAAATTTGAATAATCCATTCTGTGATGCTAGTAAGACACCGGACCAGAGGGTTTAGAGCCTCAGGGTCATCTGGTGTACTAGACAAATATAGTTGTATGCCACTTGCTTAGCTGTGGTAATTCACCTTGTGTTTTAGAATAATTTGATCTAATGGGAGCATGTAGAAAATTGATCAACAACAGGCTAAGAATTGATCCTTACAGCACACCAAACACAAAATCACTACAGCTAACAAAGAATTTTCTTCCTGTTTTATTAGATTGAAACCAGCTTAAAGCAGTAGCCGAAATACCCACCCATTGACGAAGATGGTTTATGAGAATGTTGTGATCTATGGTGTCAAATGCTGTGCTCAAATCTAAGAGAGCATGAATTGCAATGTTACCCGCATTAGCATTAAGCCACAAGTCATTAACTACTTTGATTTCATATTTTTGATATTTTGTAAGTTGATATGATGAGTTGTTATTTCTTACTAGTTTTAACAATTCTGACTATTCAAGGTAGATTTTAAGTAACTGTCAAAACATGACTTTCGACACAAATTTAAAATTTTGCTTGTTAAATTATGATGTTAACAACTGAGAAGTAAAAACAATGAATTGACTCACCTCTTCAAGAGTTAGTAAGTTTACTGTTAGCTTGTTTGAATTGAATAAAGCAAGGAAATTATACAATTTGAAAATGATAAGGCAGAGGTATATAACATGGATGCAAGATTATACCACAAGAATAACAGGATCTTATTTCATTAGTGTTCTTGTAAATGGCTGATTTTCTAATCAAAACCTCATCTTAAACCTGACTAAATTAAAATGTGATCAATACTCTATTTAATCACAGAGATATTAAACATCATAATAACCTGTACAGTTAGCCTGTTAGTGGTCATTGTCCATTTAAGAGCACCAAGTCAAAAATTTATTTGATTTTACAGTGACACAAGCAGCAAGTGTTGCTGGATGGATAGTACAGACACTTACAAACTCACGCTGTCTAATTCAGTTCCGCACTACTGCAAATTTAATAGTGTTAAGTGAAATGGATTAAGATATTGTATTTTAAGTTACTCATTAACTGCCAGCTTACTGCTTTATATTTCTTCTCACTAGAGCTAAATTCTAATAGCTTATCTTGTACTTATCATAGCACAGAAGTAGTCCATTTGGCCCACTGGGTCCATGCCAGTTCCCAATCCCATCCCGTCTCTCCTTATTTTCCCTGCACCCCTGTAACATATTCTTTTACACATATGTAAATCAATAGCCCAATCTGATCGTGACCTGCACCAAATAATTTACCTGAAAAACTAACCTATCAACATCTATACAGAATACGTACAATGTCACAGAGAAAACACACAAACTCTGCAAAGACAGCACTCAAGTTCAGAATTGAACTGGATTCCTAGGAGCTGTGAGACAAAACTAACAAATATTGTACACTAACGTTTTGAAATATAATTACTTTGGAGAGTTGTGCGCTAAAGTGCAGCGGACCAAACAAGAAATCATAACACGGAGTATTAGGCTAGAGATTTATAGTGGTGGAGAGGGTCAGTCCGGTGTTAAGAGTGAACTGTGACCAGGCTGGGTGTGGAGATTCCAGTGGAAAAAATCACCAGATGGGTTGAGTATTTATTTTAAAAGAACATAAAGGCCATTGAAGGCTGTGTCTGTGTATCTGTCATGAATAGACCAAGCCATTAGTCTGTTAGACAGACAGACAGACAGACAGACAGACACACACACACACACACACACACACACACTGATTGCACATTTGGGGCCGGACACACAGCATCTGGAAGGAAAATTGGGAACTTTGAAGCATTTGTAAACATTCCTCCATTTTCCTTTGTGATACTTCTAATTGAAATTTAACCAGGGAAGATTTAGCGGTTGTATACAGGCGTGTGTGATGAGCCCAGGTGGGCACCTTAGTCAGTACAGATGAGTTGGGCAGAAAAGTCTGCTTCCTTACTGAAAAACACTATAATTCTATGATTCAGCACATATGAGCACTGAACTCTGAGCTATTTATAGCCATTGTCTCTCTGAGGTTTCTCTTAATTGGAAAGGTTAAGTTAAAAGTGAGTAAGATTATAACACCGAGGACAAGATTTTTATGAACCAGTGTTATTCTCATTAAACAATGTTATCACCATTTTGAGATATATTAATTAAACAATGGTTATTACCAGTGTAACAACCTTGTGGGTGTAAGGAAAGTATTAATTGGCATGTCTGCTAGCATTTTGGGACTTGTTCCATACGTTACACTAAGTGCTCACTGCTGAGTGCCATCTCTGTGTGGGCTTCACTTCAAAACAAGTGCATCAACCTCTCAACATCACATGTCAGAATCCTTAACATTTCTCATGGGAATTTCTCATTTACATCAAGAGCAGTCCTGAGAGGATACAGAGGTGCAGTAAGAATTATGAGAAGAAATGGATGACAGTTAAACTGTACAAAGGAATGAAAGATAAATGCAATACCAAGAGTAAGGGAAATTAAAGTGACACCTGACAGAAGCATTGTGGGTGGAATCAAGAGAACTAACAGGATGTATGAAAATGAAAATATCTAAAGATACAATGAAATGAAAGTAGAAGAACAGATTAAACTGGGGAAGGAAATAACTACAACTTACATTCTCAATATTTATTACTTATTTATTATTATTAATTTGTTTCTTCATTTTTACATTCACACAGTTTGTTGTGTTTTGCATATTGGTTGCCTGAATCTTTGTGTGCAGCTTTTCACTGATTTGAATGTGTTTCTGTGCACTTACTGTGAATGCCCGCTAGAAAATGAATCTCATGGTAGTATATGGTAACATGTATATACTTTGATAATAAATTTACTTTAACCTTTGAACTTTGAAATAGTGCTATAGTGCTACATTGAGTATATTGTTAGAGTGTTTCCCTCTGACAGAAATAATGCTTAGAACTGAATGATCAATTATTAGGGAAGTTGCTCTACTGAAAGTGTTTTCAATAATATAGTATATATGTGCTTCAATAAAATGAACAGAATTGATGGAAAAATAAAAAGAGAGAAAACATCCCCAGCTTTCCGTGAAATCAGCCACCTATATTTTGCCTCCAACATACATATTTCCCAATGGCATTCAAGTAGCTACAAGCCTTTCTTCTGATTCAAGTAAAGGATCATTGCATAAAATTAAATTTTCAGTTATCAAGCCCACACAACTTGTTTCCACAGGCCATTGGCTTATAATCTCATGCATATTAAAAATAAAATGATTGCAAAATGTACTCGCTTGAGGATTTCTTTCAGTAAATTGAAGGCACTGTTCTACTTTCCCCTACCTACTTATTTTGCCTTGAGCCAGTAGTCAAGGTTTGCTTCCTGGAGGGGTAAAACATCATGGCTGCTTAACTCAGCCTCAGCTGTAGTCAGCCAGGGTTGGTAATCACAGAGAATAATTATCATTTATCCAAACTCTTGTCTGTATTTACTGTTACATTATTTTGCAATACACTTTAAAAAAAAGATCATTGTGCCTTTGTTTGAATTTCATGACAATTTAAGATTCAGATTTTAAATGGAAGGGTTCAAGCACATATTAAGAATGCATTTATTTTCAGTTCAGATTGAACTAGAATCTTTGCATTGTTCTGTTTTTTGCAATCAATGCTGTATCTATTGTTGTATTTATTATTCTCACATTAGTGTTTAGTCTGTAAGCTTCATGCATGCTGGGAATTTCTATGCACCCCGGTTTATATGCAACAGAACTAATCTGAATCTAAATTATTAAAAAAGTATCTTATTATTCTTCTTAAGCAGTTCTGCAGAGACTTGCTTTCACTCGAGTTTTGTGGGTCTAAGGTAGCTGAGGAGACCATGCAGGAAATGCACTCGCTGCCATTAACGGGCCAGGAATTCTTTGTTGGGATGTGTGGGTAGATTGGGAGGTTGTGTGGCCTTCTGCACACTGCACAATTTCTCCCATGCTTCCATTATAAAGTTTTGCAGAGCTCAGTACCGTTTTTGATGCTCCCATTTCTACTTGAGTGGGCATAAGCCAGGAATTCCCATGTGTCTGTAACAATGTTACTTTTTCAAGGAGACTTTGAGGATGTTCTTGAAGCTTTTCACTCTCTTCTTGGAAAACTCTTTTCTTGACAGAACTTGCTTCAAGAGTCTAGTGTCAAGCTATTGGACAGTGTGACTCGCCCATCTGAATTAATTGAAAGTGATCAAGACTCAAAACTGGGATGTTAGCCTGGGAGAAGACACTGACATTGATTTACCTATCCTGCCAGTCAGTTTGTAGGACTTCACGGAGTGCCCATCTCCTGTAATCAGTACTTTGATTTATGATGGCCAATGTGCCAAAAGCTTTTGTTGCGACCCTATCTACCTGTGACACCAGTTTCAATGAATTTTGGACTTGTATTTTCAGATCACATTGTTCTACCACACTCCTCAAAGCCCAACTGTTCACTGTGTAAGACCTAAACTGGCTGGATTCCATCTGCCATTTTACAGCCCACTTTTCCAGGGGACAAAGATCCCTGTACAAGCCATGATAGCCTTCTTCACTGTCCACGGTGCCCCCCGATCTTTATGTCATCTGCAAATTTGCTGATCCAGTTAACCACATTTTCATCCAGATTATTGATATACAGTAGATCAGGGGTCCCCAACCTTTTTAGCACTGCGGACCGGTTTAATATTGACAATATTCTTGCGGACCGGCCAACCGGGGGGAGGCGGGGTGTAGGGTTGCTAACGGACAAGAGTGGCAGTCAAATATGTTGTGTTTACCCAGAGAAAGACTACAATGACCAAGAAGCCTTGCACGGGCACCAGTGCGCATGAGCGTCCTGACCTGCCGATTTTTTTTTCCTCTCTGAAAATCCTTTTTGGCAATTCTGTTCGGCGGCGGTGGTGGGGGGTTGTTAATCACGACCGGAATGTCGGTGATAAGTGACTAATACACTCAATTTTATTTCTAAAAGGGTTTATCTAATGAATTTAGTATTAAACACACAGCACATATTTTCCTCGCATGAATATAGTGATAAGTCAATTATCAGGGGAGGTTGAATTAAGTGTTGAACGAACTTCCAGTAGAAGTGGTAGAGGCATGTTCGATATTATCATTTAAAGAAAAATTGGATAGCTATATGGACAGGAAAGGAATGGAGGGTTATGGGCTGAGTGCAGGTCGGCGGGACTAGGTGAGAGTACCATTCGGCACGGACTAGAAGGGCCGACATGGTCTGTTTCCGTGCTGTAATTGTTATATAGTTATATAAGTAAGTCAATAGTATCATAACATTTTAAGTAACGTTTGGATATTAAACACACAGCACATATTTTCCCTGTTTGAACATATAAAATCATTGCAACGCACCAATATCGCTGAATCAGTGGGAGCCCTGGGCTTGTTTCCCTGCAACAAGACTGTCCTATCGAGGGGTGACGGGAGAGAGCGATACTCGAAGGGGGTTCCTTATGTCCAGTCTATTCCGGAATTTAATTTTCCTTGCATTCATTGCAGAGATATGTTGGAAATGGAAGCAACGTTTTCAGTGCTTTCGTGGCTACCTCAGGATATTTCGCCTTGACTTTGATCCACAATGCCGGCAGAGATGTTATGTCAAACATACTTTTCATCCCGCGGTCATTTGCAAGTTCAAGGAGTTGATCTTCTTCCCGCGCTGACATGGATGACGCGCAGATAATGACCTCGCGTGCGTAATGGCTCAACAGTGCGTGACAGGGAATGAGGAAAGGTGCAGCTGACTCATATCGCCAAATCATATCGTTTCCTCGCGGCCCAGTAGCACATGCTTAGCGGCCCGGTGGTTGGGGACTGCTGCAGTAGATGACAAACAACAAAGGACCCAGCAGCGATCCTTTGGCACTCTACTAGTCACAGGCTTCCAGTCAGAGAGGCAACCATCTACCACCACTCTCTGGCTTCTCCCACAAAGCCAATGTCTAATCCAATTTACTACCTCATCTTGAATGCCAAGCGACTGAACCTTTTTGACAACCCTCCTTGTGGGACCTAGTCAAATGCCTTGCTAAAGTCCACTGCCTTGCCTTCATCCACTTTCCTGGCAACTTCCTTGAAAAACTCACAGTGAGTTTCTCAAAAAGTACAAAGACATGCTAACTGCCTTGAATCAGTCCACGTCTATCCAAATGCTTATATACTGTATTCAGTCCCTTAGAATACCTTCCAATAACTTTACCACAACTGATGTCAGACTTACCTGCCTGTAATTTTCTGGTTTGTGTTAGAGCCTGTTTAAACAGTGGAACAACATTGACTATCCTTTAATCCTCTGGTACCTCTCCTGTCACTAAGGATGATTTAAATATTTCTGCTAGGGCCCCAGCAATTTCTGTATTATTATAGAAACAGAGGGGGGATGGAGGAGAAGATGGCGGTGCGACGCAGCGTGTGTGGCCGTTCTGAATGAATATTGTATGTGTAACTAGGGGGCCGTACACAATCCGGATTTAATGGAGATAGCCGTGAGAAGCACGGAGGAACATCTGGTGAAACTTCTGAAATGCCCGCTTCACTGCTGCTGCTACTGTGCGATTGAGAATCTCCAGAGGGGAAGGCCCCAAACCCTCGGCTTTGCCTATTGCATGTTGCCGGGACCAGTGCCGAAGCGCTCGGCAGAGATGGTGTTCGGTGCTCAGTGTTGGAGAGCTGGTCGGAGGCTCGGAGTTTTCGGATGGACTCGGAGTCAGACTGTGGTCGGATGCTTCCAGTATGCTGCATCGGCAAGTTGGCGGCGCTGGAGGTTCACCGTCTGCGTGAGATGACGGGACTTTCAAGAGACTTTGAGACCTCTACCGTGCCATGGTCTGTTCTTATCAAATTACAGTCTTGCTTTGCACTGTTGTAACTATATGTTATAATTATGTGGTTTTTGTTAGTTTTTAAGTCGTTTGTCTTGTGTTTCTGTGATATCATTCTGGAAAAACATTGTATCATTTCTTAATGCATGCATTACTAAATGACAATAAGAGGACTGCGTGTCCTCATAGTCTAATCTAATCTATTTGTCTCCTGTAGGGTCTGAGGGAAAACCTTGTCTGACTCAGGGAATTTACCCACCTTGATTTGCCGAAGGATAGCAAACACCTCCTCCTCTGTAATCTGTACGAGATCCATGAAGTTGGTGTTGCTTTGCCTCACTTCTATAAACTGTGTGTCCATCACCTGAGTAAATACAGATGCAAAATTATATTTAAGATCTCCCCCATCTGTTTTGGCTTCACACATGGATTATCAACCTGATCTTCCAGAGGACCAATTTTACTCCTTGCAATTCTTTTGCTCTTAACTTATCTGTAGAATCCTATAGGATTCTCTTTCACCTTGTCTGCTATAGCAACTTCATGCCCTCTGATTTCTTTCTTAAGTGCTCTCTTGTACTTCTTACACTCCACAAGCATCTCATTTGTTCCTACCTGCCTATACCTGCTGTACACCTTTTTTCTCTTAACCAGGGCCACAATATTTCTTGAAAAGCATGTTTCCCTACACTTGTTGTCTTTACCTTTTTATTCTGAAAGGCACATACAAGCTTTGTACTCTCAAAATTGCACTTTGAAGGTCTCCGACTTACCAAGTACACTTTTGCCACAAAACTGTCTCTCCCAATCCACACTTGCCAGATCATTTCTGATACCATCAGAATTGGCCTTACTCCAATTTAGAATCTCGATCTGAGGACCAGACCTATCCTTTTACATGTTTACTTTGAAACTAATGGCATTGTGGTCAATAGATGCAAATTTTTTCCCCTACACAAACTTGTGTCACCTGCCCTGTCTCATTCCCTAATAAGAGATCCAGTATTGCATGCTCTTTTGTTGGGACTTCTATTTCCTAATGAAGGAAACCTACCTGAAAACATTTGACAAACTCTATCCCATCTAGTCCTGTTACAGTATGGGATTCCCAGTCAATATGTGAAAAGTTAAAATCACCTTCTATATCAACTTTATGTTTCTTGTAGTAGTCTGCAATCTCTTAGAAATTTGTTCCTCTAAATCCCTCGGACTGTTGGGTGGTCTGCAATATAGCCCCATTTACATGGCCATACATTTCTCAGTTCCACCCATAACGCCTCACTAGACAAGTTCTCCAGTCTGCCCTGATGGAGCACTGCTGTGACATTTTCCCTGACAAATAATGTCACCCATCCTCTTTTAATCTCTCCTGCTCTGTCATTTCTAAAACAACGGATCCCCGGAATATTGAGCTGCCAGTCCTGCCCCTCCTGCAACCAAGTGTCACTAATGGCTACAACATCATAATTCTAGGTGTTGGTTCATGCCTTGAGCTCATCTACCTTTCCTATGTAATGCTCAGGGCTATCGGCTCATGTTTGTCTAGGGGAAACCCTGCCAAACCGTGTCTCACATTTGCGTAGTTGCTGTGTAATGCACCCTGGTACAAACTCACACATCAAATATCAGACAGCACACAATGTACAATTTACAGATTACACTTTATAAATCTTACTGGAACTATGTAATTAATAGAGGTACAATATAAAAGGATAGTAAAAGGCACCACATTTATCAGAGTTCAACCACTTCGTGCACAACCATTGGAGCTCAATTAACGGGGTCTTCTTTCCACCATTCGATCTCCTCCGACCTCCTTGACCCGCCACCTGGGACCAACCATGGTGGTCGACCAGAGCGTGTCCAGCATGTCCTTCCTCTTTGGTTCTCCTCCCGAAAAAAAAGCCCGCGCACTGACCCAGGTTCCCACACATACAGATAGAATAACATAGCTTCCATTGGTTAGTTCCTCCGTTATCTATAACTATAACCCAAACATTTCAGCTACAGAGAATATTACCTCATAGTTAACATTACAAAGAAGCCATTTCATTATTACACTTCAGAGAAGCCATTTTATAATTAGCAGTTAACACTACAGTTAATATTACTGAGAACCCTACACCTACAATACTTCTTGCATTGAAATATACGCAGTTCAACACACTTGTCGTACAATGCTCAACCTTTTGATTCTCGATGTGGGGCTTTGTGTTCGACTTAGCTTTCACATACTTACAGAAATATTTTCTTGTACCTTTCTCAATTGTGTTTCCAGTGCAAGAATCCTTGATCTTACAATTAAGTAGCTTCTGGAAATGCCAAGAGATGAAACCTCAAGCTCGTTGTATTGTCGTCTTTTCTTGTTCTCAGATTTCCATGCTTCCCAATGCTTTGTTGCACTATATTACCCTTCTTTTAAGGAGTGTGCTGAATAAGCATGAACATCCCTTATAAAAAATAACTATAAATTAAGTTTAAAGTAAATACTTTATCATGTTGCATGATTGTTACTTTATTCAAAGGGCTTTGCAGCATAGAGATAACCCTTTGGCCAAATTTCTCCATACTAATCTATGCCAATTTCATTTACCTGTTTAAATGTATTTTATATGTTGTAATTGTACCTGCCTCTGCCGCTTCCTCTGGTAGCTTATTCCATATATCCGTCATCATCTGTGTGGAAAAACTGCCACTCATATCCACTTAAATCTCCCTTATCACTTTAAACGTTGCCTTCTAGTTGTTAGACTACCTTACCCTTTTAAAAATTCTCTGTCTATCTATCCTGTCTAGGCCCTGCATAATTTTATAAACCTCTATAACAGGAGTTTCCCACATGGAATCATCCCTCAGACTCTTTAAGTCCAGGCAAAACAATCCCTCCTTATAACTCAAGCCCTACATTGCAGGTGACACTCTGTGAATCATCTCTGCTTCATTACATCCTTCTCACAGCATGGTAACCAAACAGTACAGTGTACTCTGAATGTAGCCTAACTAATGTTTTGTACGATGTTTGGCATAACTGTAATATGACATCCCAACTCATTTATGTCCCTAATCTCAGTACGGATGCAGGGTCTTGATCCCAAAATCTACTGTACTTTCACCTCCATAAGTGCTGCTCAACCCATTGAGTTCCTTCAGAATTTTGTTTCTTTCCCAACTCCTATATATGCGAACATACCTTCTGCATGCTTGCAACCATATGCCTTCGTCCCCACTCTGTCTACCTATGTCACCACTTTCAGGGAACTGCCAACTTGTACCTCAAGGTTTCCCTGTTTAATAACATGACCCAGGGCCCTGCCACTCACTGTGCATCTCCTGTTCTGGTTTAACTTCCCTGAATGCATCACTTTACACTTGTCTGAGTTAAATTTCATTCCTTACTCACTTCCCTATTTAATCTAGATCCTGTTGTAACCTTAGAAAACCCTTCATCACTCATTATACCACCAATTGTTGTGTCACATACTAACTTACAAATCATGCTACCTATCTGTCTCACAAATCATTAATATGTTTGACGAAAAATCAAGGACCCAATACAGATTATTGCGGTACACCGTTGGTTACAAGTTTCCGATCCAAAAAACAAACCTTTCATTACCAACCTCTGCTTTCTAACACCAATGTTATACCAATTTGCTTTCTCACTCTAGATCCATGTATTCTAAATTTCTAGCCCAGATGACTCAGTAGGATCTTCTCAAGAGTCTTCGTAAAGTCCATGTAGATAATGAACACTAACCTGATCTCATTGTTCTCTTGGTTAACTCCTCAAAAAATGCAAATTTGAAGGACATACAGTAATGTTGACGATCCTTTATCATTTTGTTTCCCTCCCACAGATGTTGCATGGCCTGCTGAGTTCCTCTTACACATTGTTTTTTATTTATAGGCATCCATTAGTCTCGTGAGACCATGGATTTGCGCCTTGGAAGGTTTCCAGGGTGCAGGCTTGGCCAAGATTGTATGGAAGACCGGCAGTAGCCCATGCTGCAAGTCTCCCCTCTCCACACCACTGATGTTGTCCAAGGGAAGGACACTAGGGCTGATACAGCTTGGCACCGGTGTCGTCACAGAGCAATGTGTGGTTAAGTGCCTTGCTCAAGGACACAACACACTGCCTCAGCTGAGGTTCAAACTAGCGACCTTCAGATCACTAGACAAATGCCTTAACCACCTGGCCACGTGCCAACACATTGTTTATTGGTCCAGATTCCTGCATCTACGTTCAATTGTATCCATCCCTAGTCAGGCATGCCTTTCCAAATGCATGTAAGTACTATTCCTCAGGATCTCTTCAAGCAACGTTCTTGTCAGTGATGTAAAGATCACCATCCTGAGGTTCTCTGTCTTGTTCTTGCAGCCTTTCTTAAATATTGGTGATTATTTTGTTGTCAAAGATTTTAAATTAATCTCTCGGTGATGAGGGGATGTTGCTGTTGGATTTTAACTCCCATGATTAGTGGAGAGATAAAAACGCTAGGATGTTAAAACCTGGCCATAACCCAACCCTAAGGCATTCTCTGCCAGTTTTAATTGACACACAGAATATGGGATCAGCATCTAATTCTGTCTCAAAAGGCCAAATCAGTTTCTGAAAGATTTCAAAAGGCCTGGTTTCCTCTCTTGACAGCAGTTCTTTCTTTATTTGCAGCCAGTGATGGGAAGGATTCCTAAACCTTCAAAGTGTAAGCAAATATAAGAAGATCTGGATGTCTGAGGTGATCCATGCTTCAACTGCCTCATTTAAGGACCATGAAAAGGAGAGTTTATCGATGAATAAGAATGTGGGAGTGCCCAAACTTGAGAGTGAGTGCGGAGTAATGATAGCTCACTCACTTAATGATGACGACATGTGTTCAAATGAACTGGAGGGTAGGTAATATGATCAAAAATAGCCACACAAAATACATAATTTTAGTTATATTTCATTATGTCACTCTTAAAAAGGTGACTGTTTCAATAATGCATTAAATTCACTAGCGATAATGGACAGTAATTAATACCTGGACTGGAAAAATAAGCCTGTTTAATTACCAACTTCCAGGACTAAACATGTGTTAAGTCACTTCAACCCGTGACAAATACTAATTTCCATCACCAACAAAGAGACAGCAGTAACATCTGCAAATACTCTCAGAAATGCTACATTATTTATTGCTGGTGTGTGAATTAAAGGTATTGATTTTATCACAGGAGTCAGGGTTTTCATATATCTTTGATTCCAAATTAAGACTTTTTAGTCTCAAAAATGCGACTCTTCTGTTGCAACTCCCACAAAAAGAAATGTGTAGAGCACTGAAGGTGGCCTTTGTGCCAATCAGAATCAATTTATTGCATAGCAGAATTGATTGTGGTTCAGTTCCAAGTACAAGACACAACCATAACAGGCAACACAAAAGCAATCAACGATTTACAAGACAATGGTGTAAACAGCCATAAGCAATGAATAATTAGCAGATGGTCACGTGCACAAATGTCAATAATCAAACTTAAATAAGTGTGAACATTTGAACATGCTTAATTATTATCAACAGGACAAGAAGAGCAGGAAAGGCCATTTAATGGGTTTTTAAATACCTCTTACTCTCTGCGTTTTCTACTCCAGTCCCAATGTCACCAGTCTACTAAACAATCTGTACTCCTTTGCACCCAGAACATTTCCAGCAAATGTAATCTGTTCTTTCTTCAAAATCTTTATACCATCCTAAAGTATGGAACCAGGAATTAAAATATTCTACTTCTGGGAATGAATTGCACCTTATAAAGGGCTAGCCTAATTTTTTGGTGTCTGTATTCAACACACCCATATGCAACCATATGCTTTAAAAAATGTATTACTCTTCTTGCACACTCTTTAAGATTGTACAACGCAGCTTATATACCATTTGTCTTTCATTACTCCCACAAGAATGAATCATCTCACACTTCTCTGCATTGAATTTCATTTGCCATTACCATGTTTCATCGGCCTGCTTATTGAAGGTTACATCAACAAATCAAGACTATCACAGGTAAAAAGCTCCTCTGTTCTTCAGGTGGATGTTTGAAAGCAAAGGACGGTTCCATTATCATGGAAAAAGATGAGATTATGAACAGATGGACTGAGTATATTCAGGAATTCTTTGAAGACGATCGAGACGAAAAACCAGAAATTAAGAAAAACATTGAAGGTCCAAGTATTTTAAAACCTGAAGTTCGTATTGCAATAAATAAGGTGAAGAAAGGAAAGGCAGCAGGTCCTGATGAATTAGTAATAGAACAAATTATTGCCCTTGAAGATTATGGAATTGAAAAACTTACTGATTTAATCAATGACATTTATGAGTCTGGAATAATACCAGAAGAGATGAAAAAAAATCAGTATTTATCACTCTTCCTAAGAAAGCTGGAGCAATAGAATGTGAATTACACAGGACCATAAGTTTAATGAGTCATATCACCAAGATACTTCTAAGAATTTTGATGACAAGAGCTAAAAGTAAGATACAAGCTGAAATAGGCAAAGAACAATGTGGTTTTGTGAAAGACACAGGTACAAGAAATGCAATATTGATGTTAAGGATACTATCAGAACGAGCTATTCAAGTGGAAAAAGATTTGTTTGTTTGTTTTATCGACTATACAAAGCATTTGATAAAGTGAACCACAATAAGTTATTTGAAATATTACAGAAAACTCTAGATCTAGATTCGAAAGACCTCTGCCTAATCAGAAACCTGAACTGCGAACAAACTGCCGCTGTAAGAATAGATGGAGAAGTGAGTCAGTTTACAGAAATCAAGACAGGCATTAGACAAGGTTTATTTATTTAATGTTTTATTTATTTAATGTGTACAGTGAAACAATATTACAAAAACTAAGAGACATCTTGGGAATCAAAGTTGGCGGTGAAAACATCAATAATTTCAGATATGCAGATGACACTGTGTTAATTGCAAGTACAGAGGAAGATCTACAAAAGTTAATTGATATAGTTGTTGAAGAAAGTGCAAAAATGGGTATATCTATCAATTGCAAAAAGACAGAATGTATGGTGATATCCAAAAAGAAGGAGAATCCAATCTGCAGGCTGAGAATAAACGGGGAAGACATAAAACAAGTACAGAATTTCTGCTACTTAGGAAGCTGGGTGACATCAGATGGCAGGTGCGACTTGGACATCAAAAGAAGAATAGGGATGGCAAAAGACACCTTTACAAGAATGAAGAGTATATTGACAAATACTAAACTAGGCATGACAACCTGCCTCAGAGTACTGAAATGTTATGTTTATCCAGTCATGTTATATGGCTCAGAATGTTGGGCAATATCTAGTAACATGAGGAAACGAATTGTAGCAGCAGAGATGTGGTTTTTGAGGAGGATGCAAAGAATATCATGGAAAAAATGAATATCTAATGAGGATGTCATGAACAGAGCAAACAGAAAAAGAGAAATAATGTACGAGATCATGAAAAGGCAACGTAACTTCATTGGAAATGTGATTAGGAAAGAGGAGTTAGAACACACGGTAATTATGGGAAAGATTGAAGGGAAAGCAAGAGGAAAACAAAGACAAATGATGATGGAGACAGCAGCCAGAGAACTGGAAATGAATACTAATGAGTTGATCTACTTGACCCAAAACAGGAGCGTGTGGGCCATGGCAGTCAAAGCTCAAACTGGGCATGGCACCTGATGATGATGATGATTGAAGACTATTATTATCTTCAGAAATAATTCAGAAAATATGCATCTTGGGTGGTTGATGGTTGGGTTGACTTAAAAGCACACTGATGATGTCTCCTCGTATGGTGATAAAACATTTGCAAATGAATTGCCAAGATCAGAGAACAACTCAACCCAACCATTACTATCTTCCTCAGACTCTGCTCCATTGCCAAGTTTTGAATTATCTACACATTCCAAAACCGTCCCCATATCACCAAATGCAGACTACTAAGGTACATTAAGAGCAACTGTAGTTTGAGTAGTAAAGCTGGGAAACTCTATTGTATACTTCCCTCCAGTCTATTCACCGGGCTCTGTTGTCCATGTCTTAACCAATGTGCATCCATACTGACTTTACCCTTTTTACCACATGTGGTTCAATTTTGCCTATCCGTGGTGTCTTTTCCAGCACAGCTGAGAACTTCATTCACACCCCTGTTACCTCAGCTATCCAGACCCATCTCTGGCTTACTTTCTTTGTTTTACTTTCCATAAAATTGAAAGCATTCAAAATTCTGCAGCTCATATCCTAAATTACAGAGTCCCCTTCCAACATCATCTCCATGCTACGTCGGCTCCCAATTATGCAACACCTATGTTTTAACAATTCGAATCATTTTCAAACCCCTCTATAACCTTACCTTGCTATGTCTCTACAATCACTGCGATCTCCCCCACTCCCCCGTTTGTTTTATTTTGGTCTGTTGAGTACTCCCGCATTTAACGGGTCTATCTTCGACACAGGATCTCTGACTACCAATGAGCTAATCTCTGGAATTCCTTCACTTTATCTCTCCATCTTTTTGACCTAGCTCCATAAAACTCACCTCTTTAATCTAACATCACTGAGTTATACTAATTATGTCCAATATTTTGTTTCACAATTTACCTTCAAGTCCCTTTGGGAGACATCTTTTGTGTGTTAACGGCACTGTAATTATGAAGTTGATGATCTTGTAATTTCATGAAAATTTCCTAAAAGCAACTATATTAGCTTCATTTACCTCTCAATCCCACTCAGCAAGTTAATCAAACATGTTCTCCTCATAACTAGTTATGGTCTTCATCAGTATAGACTCATTCAAGATTGAAGATTCACAATTGTTTAATGCCATTTCCACTACACCAGTATACAGGATAACAAAGTAATTGTTTCTCTGGATTCGATACAACACAAAAATAAACACAATAATATAAAGAAAATATAATAAAAACTATAAATATATAAGATAGCTTATACACCTAGATTGATTTTATGTCCATAAAGTGACGCTTGGTACAGGAGTGTCTCTACATAAGGTGACTCTGACAGAAAGTAGTAGTAGTTGGGGTTGTGGAGGGTTGGGTTAATGGGTAAAGGTGTTGAAGAGCCTCATTGCTTGAAGAAAATAACTGTTTTAGAGTCTAGTCATCCTGGCGTGGGTGCAACATATCCTCCTCCCTACTGGGAGTGGAAAGTCCATAAGCAGAGCGGGCGGGATCCTATATGACATTACTAGTCATTTTCCATCGCCTTTCTGTATAAATGTCCTTGATGACAGGTAGGCTCCTGACGGTGGTGCATTGGGCAGTTTTGACTATCTGTTGTAGAGTTGTTAATCCTCCTGATCTTTTGGAGCAAGGATAAAAGCTTTGATTTTTTTTTTGCATTTTATCTGGCGCAGTGGTGTCACTCTTAGCTAAATAAAATTCGGGTCTACCATATCTTTCACAAAGAATTTTTCTCTGGGAAAGTCCATCCCAAATTATTCAGTACCACCAACATACATCAAAGTTGCTGGTGAACGCAGCAGGCCAAGCAGCATCTATAGGAAGAGGCGCAGTCGACATATCAGGCCGAGACTCTTCGTCAGGACTAACTGAAGGAAGAGTGAGTAAGGGATTTGAAAGCTGGAGGGGGAGGGGGAGATGCAAAATGATAGGAGAAGACAGGAGGGGGAGGGATAGAGCCGAGAGCTGGACAGGTGATAGGCAAAAGGGGATACGAGAGGATCATGGGACAGGAGGTCTGGGAAGAAAGACAAGGGGGGGGGTGACCCAGAGGATGGGCAAGAGGTATATTCAGAGGGACAGAGGGAGAAAAAGGAGAGTGAGAGAAAGAATGTGTGCATAAAAATGAGTAACAGATGGGGTACGAGGGGGAGGTGGGGCCTTAGCGGAAGTTAGAGAAGTCGATGTTCATGCCATCAGGTTGGAGGCTACCCAGACGGAATATAAGGTGTTGTTCCTCCAACCTGAGTGTGGCTTCATCTTTACAGTAGAGGAGGCCGTGGATAGACATGTCAGAATGGGAATGGGATGTGGAATTAAAATGTGTGGCCACTGGGAGATCCTGCTTTCTCTGGCGGACAGAGCGTAGATGTTCAGCAAAGCGGTCTCCCAGTCTGCGTCGGGTCTCACCAATATATAAAAGGCCACATCGGGAGCACCGGACGCAGTATATCACCCCAGTCGACTCACAGGTGAAGTGATGCCTCACCTGGAAGGACTGTTTGGGGCCCTGAATGGTGGTAAGGGAGGAAGTGTAAGGGCATGTGTAGCACTTGTTCCGCTTACACGGATAAGTGCCAGGAGGGAGATCAGTGGGGAGGGATGGGGGGGACGAATGGACAAGGGAGTTGTGTAGGGAGCGATCCCTGCGGAATGCAGAGAGAGGGGGGGAGGGAAAGATGTGCTTAGTGGTGGGATCCCGTTGGAGGTGGCGGAAGTTACGGAGAATAATATGTGAATAATATAAGAATTCCTGTTGTTTTCGTTTTATTCAGTACCACAGTCATTCTTGCGC
The DNA here is from genome assembly GCF_963921235.1 of Mobula hypostoma. Lineage (NCBI taxonomy): Eukaryota > Metazoa > Chordata > Chondrichthyes > Myliobatiformes > Myliobatidae > Mobula > Mobula hypostoma. The sequence continues at coordinate 60,498,630 of NC_086103.1, read as the reverse complement.
TTTCCCTAATATTTTGTATCTGATCATTAATCAGCCCCATTCTTTATTATTAATATGCTTACCTTTGGATTTCCTTAATCTTTATCTTCTGTACTGATGTTTATGCTCTTTATGTGTTTCCTTGCTTCTCCTCTGTGCTTCTCATATTTAACCAAATTCTCCCTTATATAATTGAGCTGACATTTTTCATATGCATTCTTTTTCCGCTTCATGTTAATCTCCATCTCCTTTGTCAATCCAATAACATTAGCTTGAAGGTATTGCCTCAGATTCATTTCCGGTAGTCAAATTAAATGTGCAACATCATCAATTCAGCTTGTCAATGGAACAAAGTCAATAAATTGAATATTGGAAGTGGAGTACAACACACTGATTCTACTGTATGACATGTATGTTCTCCTTAACTGTTCATCTTCTGCTGACACTCATGCTCATACCTACACAATGTCATGAATTTCTGTACATCCTTTAGAATAAAACTTTCAAGAGAGGGCAGTCAAAATTCTATTGAGTTGAGAAATAAAAAAGACAAAGTTTAACCAGCAGTGTAAATTTTTTACCACAATACTAAAGGCATTAAAATCTCTTTTCAGGTTAAAGTTACCCTAGACTCTGATCAAGCCCAATATATACACCAAGAACATTCCAGAAGTAGAGTTTTCAGTGCACAAGCTCATCTTGTGGGAAGTAGAGACTAGAAAATTTAATTTTCAGTGAAGTCATTTAAAATATTCATCGCTCCACTTCCTTAAATTGAAAAGAATTATGTATGGCAGATAGCATTGAGGCTACAAAGTAGATGTGACAGTTTTGAATTTTTTAAAAAATGCTTGTGATAAACAACCGCCAGCAATCCTGTGATTTGCAATAATGTTATCACCAATGTGAAATCTCCATTAGTCAGATAAAAGCATCATCATTCTTCATTAGTAAAGGATTACTGCGATTGTATTGTCACTGGAAGTTCTGTACAATAACAATTCATCAGCACTTAACTACACCATACCAATCATTCTATTAAACTCACTTACTTCATTTGCTAATGCCCTAAAGCTTTACTACATCAAAAACTTAAAATTAATTATAGCTGTTATATGAATACCCTGTTTCATATTTATAGTACCGTTCAAGGCAGAAGTACGATAAAGCGAATATCCTTTCTACTTAACTCCAATCTTGTGCTAATATATTGCACGTGTCTCTTAATAAATGGCATCTCATACAAGGGAGTTTTGGATACACATGGCCACTACAATTATGTAAGAGATCTTCTTGTTTGCGTAGGATTTTACTAAGTGTACTTTGTTCTTCCTGGAGCTTTGTCTACTGTTGAAAAATCCCACTGGGCAGAATTTTACCGCTCAGCTGGACTGAGAGTGATTAAATTGTGTTGGAAACTTGCAGTAACATGAAGTGCAGCAGTTTGAAAACTTTTTCAGACCTAACTACCATCTGATTTCTGGCTTTCAAATTAATATCAACAAGAATGAAGGCATCTATGTGAAACAAGCTCAACTCTAAAACTTAAATATGTAATTTAAGTCTATTGCAAGGGAAAGAAAAGGAAATGTTATTGCAGAAGTTTGAAAGACAAAGATTGTGCCTCATTGACATCTCCATTGATATGCTGCAGGAGCTGTGAAGACTAGGAGAGAAATAGTTTCCCCTAATAATTGCAGTAAGGACATTCAACTGTATTTCTTTCCAAAGGTCTTAATATGATTAAAGTTCATTCCTCCTTCAGCCTTCCCTTCGAGCTATCAGTTTTATACTCCATTGAAAAGGAGTTAATCAAAAAATATCACCAGACCAGTAATCCTTTTTTACTTTGAATGTGAATCTACCAAGTTAGCAGGAGAGAGCATGGTTGCAATTTTTTTGACAGGTCCCCTCAATGGTAATCAGTCTATTAACAAACATGACTTCCAGTTAGATAGGGAGGTCCAGTGCCAATTGCAGGACCTGGACCTTCAGCAGAGATGAGTAATGGCGAAAGAGTCTTTGTATTTAAGGGTATGGAGTTTGGGAGGGGAAAAGTTAGGGGATGCCAGGCTACATCAGAGGCCATTAACCTCAATACACAGAATGTGACCAAGCAGTAGAGAAGCTTTGTGCCCCTACCCTTCCCCTGTAGAATGGAGCTGCTAGGCAGGAGGAAGGGTGGGATCATTTTTGATCTTTAAAGAACATTAATACCTAACTCATCCACAAACTTCCTACGTTAGATTAAACTTCCTCTCTACATCTTTTTAAATTTGGCAAATGAGACTCTTGGGTGCTGAGTTAAGACTCAAACAAGTTCCTTGGTATTGTTGTTACTCAAACAAGTAAATCCATCAAAACTCATCCTTAGAGAATGTTATAGTGAGGTGTAACAATTCGTTCTTGCTGTTAATCATGATCGTATTTCTGTGATTAGGTTTGCACCAAGCACCCAACTTGAATTCCCACAGTGGAATCTTCTTAGATGTAAAGGACAGGTGGAGAAGTGGAAAATAATTGAAAAAAATGCAAAGAATGAAATTCAGATAACGGATTTTGAGGAAATATATACAAAAGAATATTTGCTTTTAAATTAGATATCAATGAGATTTTCTAAATAAAAAAAATAGTATCTTGTGGTTTATACACAAAGCCATTGACTATTGATACATGTTGATAATGCCTGAACTGAAAATGAAATCTGTTATGGGAACTAAAGCTCTTCTCATAATGTAATCCATTTTATGACTTTAATCAACATGCTCTTCAGTAATTTGTTTTATTAGAAAATCAATTCTATAAAAAAAAACTTAATTTAAATCCTGAGACCTGTAATGGTCAACAGCATTTAAATCTGAGTGCAATGCTTTTAGTAAATGGATACATTTAATCTAATTATGCCTTTAGTAGAGTTTAAAAAAATTGAATCTGTTCCTGTTTAACAAATTTCAAAACGATAACTTGTAAGTGCAAGACACAGCCAGAACATTTGTTCAGAATATTAATCTTGATACATGGTTTTCTTTTACTTGCTAATTAAATCAAACGTTGTTAAATTATTAACACAAATATGCAAACCGATGAGCTGTAAAGACCCGAGTATTAACGTGATGTGCTGCATGATCTTCCTATTTTACCATTAAATATTCAAAATGTATTCCTTGGGAAGCAGAGAATTTTCATCTGTTTAAGTCAACAGTTCCAATGAATGTGCCAACCATTTCTATCTGTACTTTTTCAATCTGGGACCCATATATATAGATTCCCAATTAGCATGGTTTAACAATTTTATGGTGGCCTAGGGCAGGTGGGCTACTTGACAACGTACAGGTGTCCCTCTGACTGAATAGTCCATTATTCACATTCAGCATCTGAGAAAAGGAGGCTGTGCTGACCTCTACATTCACCTTCAACCACACTGTTTCCCTCCATCTGGGTTTTCTTTTGTTGCTGATCATCTGCATTTTAAATGATTATGTGGAGAATATGTTTCTGACAGAATAAATAAATCAAATTCTGTTATTCTGGCATTTTTACGTTTTTACAGATTTAATTCCATACCTTTGTCCATTAAACTGCAAAGATTATAAATGAGTGGGTTTTACAATTAATACAAATATATTCTTATACTTGAACAACAGGAATTCTGCAGATGCTGGAAATTCAAGCAACACACATCAAAGTTGCTGGTGAACGCAGCAGGCCAGGTAGCATCTCTAGGAAGAGGTACAGTCGATGTTTCAGGCCGAGACCCTTCGTCAGTCCTGACGATGGATCTCGGCCTGAAGCGTCGAATGTACCTCTTCCTAGAGGTGCTACCTGGCCTGCTGCGTTCACCAGCAACTTTGATGTGTGTTGCTATTCTTGTACTTGAATTTCTTTTTAATTTCTGACAATATTTGAAAAGCTATACTCAAAATTATACATGTGCAAATTAAAATGCGAACCTGATGTTCAGCAGCTCTGGAGTGAAAGATCATCGATACAGCAATACTGCAAGTGACTTGGACTTTGCACATAATGGAAGGTGGTCTTGCCCTTTGGTGCAAGTTTAGTGGAAATGCTGCAGTTTGGTCTATTGGTAAATACCTGGTATTAGATAATGGGTGTCCTAAGGAAAAGACAGTAACTAAATAGGACATGGTAGGTGTGGGGCTGTTGTGAAGTAGAGAGAAGCTGTTTGGTTCCAATGTCTTGTTTTATATTGTTAAAAGAGCTTCACAAACAATAAATTATGCATTTCCCTGCTGGCAAGTATCTAATTTCTAGCTCAATATTCACTCTAATGTGCCTCATAAACTTTGATCTCCATTTATGTCAGGACTTCAAGTAAAGTATAAGATCAAATCCTTGCATAAATCTTGGAGTGCCCATCAGCTTCTGGACTTGCAGTCTAAATCATACACCATAATGCTGGAGGAACTGTCCTGATGAAGTGTCTTGCCCTGAAATGTTGACAGTTTACTCTTTTCCATAGATGCTGCCTGGTCTACTGAGTTTCTCAAGTATCTTTTGTGTGTTGCTTTGCATTTTCAGACTTTCTTATGTTTGTGAGACCATAAGTAATATCCTGACATACATTTTCAGGGATACAGATAAAGAGAATTTGACAGTAAACTAGTGAATTAATTACTCCGAATACATAGTCAATGGTGAGCTACTGACTTATGAAGTTTGCCTTTAATGCACCTGGTTATCTGACTAGAAATTTGCTGAAGATGCCGGATTGACTCTTTGTGTTGAAGCATCATCTGAGGTTGCTCGAACAAGTTCCTCACAAAAAAGCTGGTGTAGACCTGAAAGGGTGAGGACAGAATGGAGCTCAAGTAGACATGAAAAGGACATGACAGGGAGGAGCTCAACAGAATCTGAAAAGGTAGATACTAAACAAACCTGAAAGGGTCAGGAATTTGAGCAGGCCTGAAAGGGTGATGGCCCAACAGAGTGTGTCAGATGAACCAGGGACAGACAGGGCAAAGAGTCAACTAACCAAAGTGTATACAATAGTAATCATGTGAGAGCAGAGTGACTGGAAATGGATGGGAAAATGTAAAGAGGGAGAGGACTAAGCAGGTTGAAGCAGACACGATGCATGTAAATAGAATTAGTATAGATTAGAACAAGAATGGTAGTCTATGACGTTATGTTTATGTCTATCAATAGTGAAAGATGAAAAATCATTAGCCAGCAACAAAACTGGCTAATAGTTTTCCACTAATGATAGACATAAACATATCTCCTGTGACCATACTGTAACTCTTGGCTTCGCTATTTATTTCGATATTTATTCAAAACTGTTAAAGATTGTTAAAATTATTTAAAGGATCTTAAAATACTCTGACGAATGATTAAAGAAAATAAAAATCTTGGTAACTTTGCTCATTACCAACATTAAAATATATGAGGAGAAAATATATGAACAGCTGACAGGTTGAGCACTTCCAGGACCACAAGACCAACTGCATTACGTCACAAGATCCTAACTGATATTTTCAATGTTGTTTATCTGCAGAGATTACGGAACTTCCTCTGCTATGATGAAAAGCTGAGAAATTGTTGTATTTATGGATCAAAAGAAATTTATACTATGAAAGAAGATAATTCAGACCATCACATCTATTGGTTTTCACCATTTGATGTAACCCTGAACTACTACTACTATTATTCATCCCACCCATGTATGGTTCTGCGTTTCAGATACAGACTAATTTTTCTCTGGTAAGAATTAATGTTCTGTGACTCACAAATTCTTTTTCTAAAGTATTCGTGTCTTCAGGTGTCATAGCTGTAGGAGGATAAGCTCCCACTATCTATTAAATGCTCCCAGTGGCGTGTGTCTCAAATAGCCTCTGACAACCAAGTCCAACTCCTGGCCCTCATATGTGGCTTAGCTACTAAGCCTGGTGGAACCATTTCCACTGAGAGGAGGGGAGAAAAGGCAGGTTATTGGTGCCTTAAAACCAGTTGTTTTGGGCAGATGGGGCTCATCAGCCACAGTTGACAGCTTATGAAGGAAAAGGAAAATTCTGATCTCAAACTTTCACTGCCTTGGGGCTACAGTCACTCATGGGGAAGGCTTTGGGAGTAAACCCTGAGGAAAAATCCATAGCAGGAGTCCCTAAGGCAGTCCTATGTTGAGCTTAACGTTGACTGGCAACTCCTGTGGTTATACTGGTGCCAAACTGTATCAGTCTCTGCCATTCCTTTGGGTTCATCCATTGCGTAAAGAGGGGGAGTCTGCTGAATGGGCAACAGCCTGTTATCCCTGTCGTACTGCCTTGGCTTGTGTATCACGTAAACAATATCCATAGTTTATCCCGATCAATGGAGGGCCTCTTCTCTCCTGTGATAATGCTTTTCTTAATATACAAAATACATAGCCAACATTTTCAATCCTGACCTAAACCAAGCCTGTGGCAACAATCATAAATTTTGATAAATATCTATTAGAAAGTAAAACCCACAGCAGAGGATATAGCTGCAACAGAATAAATAATCTGTTGATATTATCTGTTGTATTTGGATTTGTCTCAAAGGGCGGACAGAAGACCCTTTTCCTTCCATTAACCTGCTATTCTGCATCCATTGTCACGTGTATTTCCCAAGTCTGGTTTAGTATGTTGTTAAACGAAGTATATACTTTGTGTTTGATACATAAAAATATTAAGAATTGGAAATAAAAATCGTGTTTAAACATTTGGTCTGTCAAGAAATGCAGAGGAAAGCAGAGTGTTGAAAACAAATATACATAATTAAGTAATTTAAAACATTGAAGTTGCACTTATTATTGAACTTTTTAGCTTTAATCTATTAAATTTAAACAACTTAAAGGCAGTTTTAATATAAATGTAAAAGTTAATGGCCTAGAAAATTAATCACGTACCACTGTTTATCTCAGGCCTACGTGACTGGAAATGCACCTTGAACAGAATGAAACTACTAAGAACCATTTTTAGATCATGTTGAGTCACTCCAGAAATTCACGAATTAGAATTGTATGCATGTATGGCATCTCTGTCAAACTCAGATCATTTGATGGCTTTCCAGAGGCTACGTTCCTTTTGAGAGAGTAACAGTCATTGGTCAACTGCAATTCAGAATGTAGTGCCAAAATGGGACCCCACTAAGGCCGCAAAGCAAGCTGGTCTGCCTTAAGTTTATCAGAGATACTTGAAAAGTACTGAAGTACCTACACAACATCCAGATATTAATATTCATGCCTCTAAAGTTCTAGACAATGATCACCTCCGACAAAAGAGAACCTAGCCACCATCCCTTCACAATCAGTGGTCTTACATCATCAACATCCGAGCTGTCGCCAATGACCAGAAGCAGAACTGAACCAACTATACACATGCCAATATTACACACCATAAGACCATATGACATAGGAGCAGCATTAGGCCATTTGGCCCATCAAGTCTGTTCCACCATTCAAACATGGCTGATCCTGTTTTTCCCCTCCTCAGCCCCACTCCCAGGCCTTCTCCCCATAACCTTTGATGTTGTGTCCAATCAAGAACCTATCAAGCTCTGCCTTAAATACACCCAATGACCTGGCCTCCACAGCTGCCCGTGGTAATAAATACCACAAGTTCATCACCCTCTGGCTAAAGAAATTTCTCGGCATCTAAATGGATGCCCCTCTATCCTGATGCCATAACCTCTTGTCCTAGACTCCTCCACCATGGGAAACATCCTTTCTGCACACAGGTAAGATGCTAGGTATCCCGTGATGTGTCATTCACATTCTGATACCACAAAGCTTTTCCACATGGCACAAGCCAGGAGTGCGATGGAATACTGTCCAATTGCCAGGATGAATCCCTCCAGCACTAGCACATGGGGCAGTGGTGTACATCATCAATAAAATGAATTGCAGTTACTCAGTACTTTAACTGCAGCTCTCAACCTATGACCTCTACCACCAAGAAGTTCAAGGGCAGCAATATATGGGAATATCACCACTTTTATATTCCCTCCAAAATACACAACACCCTGATTTGGGAATTTATCACTTTTCCCTCATTGTCATTGGGCATAAGTCCTAGTATTCTATATCCAACACCATAGTGGCAGTATTTTTCACCAAAATATATATAACCAGGTGACCATTGACTATCATTTTTTATTGTTAAAAGTGCACTTATGTATTCACCTTGGAAATGCTAAAATAGCTGTCTGTCCCTTTAAGAGAAAACTGTGATGTCATTTTGCATGGGTGGAGTTGCCATGCTCTGGAAAGGATGACGTTCAAATACTTTCCCCAGGTTTGGTGAGGAAAGGTGAATAATATTTGATAATGTCCATGTAAATTCGTTTATACTTGTTTATAAATCTATATCATCAATAATTTGGTATGTTTTACATGTGGATGCTTTAGATTTTCACGAGCAAATTGATCAGCACTGAACAGCGTGATTGCGAAGTTCCTTAATCGGCCTACTAGGTTAGTCTTTTTAGTAATTCAACTGCAGGGCAATGTATTGTGAAAGTTTATTTGTTTTTCTTTATTGTTTCATGTCCGAATGTCAATGTAACAGAATAACGTGAAAGTGTTCATCTCTGTTCACGTAGCCTGAACAAGGAGAACTCATTTCAACATCTGGCCTATACAGTATACATTTGGAAGTTAAGCACGTGTGTGCCAAATCTGAGTATATCTCTTAGTTAAGATGAGATGTATTTATTCAAATCGATGTTGCGTATAAGGTACAGGTTTGGTGGGATTCTAACATTGTTTTTTTTTCAGAATTGCCACTACCGTATTGGTTTGGTATATTTTGTTTTATCTATCTTCATACTGCATATGTAACAAAGGGTGTGGTCTGAAGTTAAACTGGGATTGTAATAGCGGGGATTATTTTAAATTCATTTTGTCGTTTTTTATTTTGATACTCTCTTTCTGCAATAAAACAACTAAAACAGATAAAAGAATTTAAGACCCAAAAAAGTATTTGTTGTCCTGCGTGTGTGTTTTCCCCCAGGCTACATATAGATGCAACCATTCAAGATGGTGACTTCCCTTAAGAGCAGTTGAGGATGGGCAATAGATGTGCCGGTGGCATCCACACCCCAAAAAGTGAATAAATAAAAACAAAAATGAGGAACTGTGCCAAGAGGCAGAAAACCAAGATCAGGGTCAATGCTTTCCTGGAAAGAGTGCAAGGAGCCGGCCGGATTTGAACACGTGACTACTCGCCTCGAGGTCCAGTGCAAATGTCACTGCGCCACCGGCCGGTCAGCTTAATAATGTATTTAGGCAACACTGATATGCTGAACTTATAGCTGGCTATGGTATTCCTTAAAGAAATATTTTGATATTATAAAAAAATAATTTTTACTTAGTTCACTTTCACTGAACAACCATGATGTCAATGGCTATCTGGTTTCAGAATAAACTATTCTAACGGTGATTTGTATAACAGGTTTGACAAAATATATGAATAATAAAGTGACTTCCTGCATAACCTCTTCAAGTTTGCTTAAGATTGTTAGGTAAATGTTTATCTGCTATAGCGCAATAAAATTTAAAATGTATAAAATTCACCTTCAAGGAAGGACAGAAATCAGCAATGCGTGCCTGTGAAAATCACACAATTGTGTGGTTTAACATGTTTGAAAAGTCTGCAGACAACAATTGAACACTGAAACTTGGATCACAATATAAAAGACCCCTCCCTTTCCCCCAGATGGTAGGCAAACATCACTTCTAGAAGGTATATGTACAAAAGAGATAGCTATTCCTTTCACTTTCAGCTATTTTGGGTTGTTCCTGCTTTAAACATTAAAAAGATTTGAAGGGAAGTTAAGTAGACCCCAATAACTTGAACAGAGAATGGAAACCTGATGTAATCTAATTCCATTTGAAACTATAGCAAACCATATATTTGTCCAGTAGTATCACACATTTGAATCCATATTTGACACCAGAGCTTTGAATCTAAAGTTCATCTGTTTCTATGTGATGTGTATTTGACTAAAAATGCCATTGGATACTTTAGACTAAAGGAATCAACAGATAAATTTCATAGTTGCTATTCAACTTCTCAAAAGGTTATTGTAGGTATTTCAGAACAAACACATTTGATACAGTGTGATCTTCCATCACGGAATTTCACCACATGCACTGTCATTATTTTACAGTATGACGTCTAATCTCAAAGTTTCACAAATTTGAAGAATTTTGGAGTGCCAAGGGAAGGTCAATTTTCATGATCTGTCCACCCTGGAGGCACACTCTTGTGTATCAGAATCAAGGGCAGCTGTTGATATAAAGGCTAATTGTAGGTGAATTATATTAACATCGACATGTATTTACTTTCTAAGTATGATGATATGATCCCCTAATTCATATTCTCATGGCATCCACTATCTCGAAGACGTAATGATCAAAAATTTGGTAGTATTCTTAGTATTATGAAGGGTCATTTTCTTCGTGTATCAAGGGAAATGAACTGACATGTTACCCATTATTGAGGTACCCTGACCCTACAAAAAAACTGTAGATTTCCCACTGTAACAATGTAAGTAGGTACTTAATTTGTGGCTTAATTTCTGTTCCTTCCTATCAGGGTTATTACAAGAGAAGGCCACTAATTTTTGACTTTCTGTACTGGAGAAACATCTGCTAACATCCAAATAATATTAATAATTCACTTATTAATCTATACAAACAGGCTGTTAAGCTTTCACCAGTTTATTAACTAATTTCACTGACAGTCTAGATTGTAGTTCAGATAAATATTGTCTTCTAAATATTTAATTCTGCTGCAAATTAGAAAGGCAAAATAAATTACAACAGAAGTTCTTGCACCTCGAAAGCAAAAGGATGGAAAATATACAGAAGGTGACCATACAGATTTAACAGCCAACCTGAACAGCATAGTATTTTAATGGCATTTGGATATAAATGCCACTTTTGCAGTGGTAATTTTGAAACTTTACAATAACTGGTGTTTTAATCAGAATAGTGCCATTCCCCTCACTAACAGGTATACCCCTTTGGATGTTGTTGGGGAAATGACTCACAAACAGTAGTTGTATCAGTGGTACCGTGCCTGGCTATTAGGCAAAGAAGGGAAAGACGAATTCAGCACTGTGTTAGCAACAGTAATGGGCTAAGACAGACATTTCTGTAGCTACAATCGAGACTCCAGGATGGTATGTTGCCTCCCTGGAGGCAGTATCAAGGATGACTCAACCATGTAAAAGGACATTCTGTGGGGGCAGGATAACCTGCCAGAGATCATGGTCCATATAAGTACCAATGACATAGGCAGGAGCAGAGACAAGGTCCTGTAAAGAGATTTTAGGGAGCTAGATAGAAAGTTAAAAAGCTGGACTTCCAGGGTTGTAATCTTAGGATTACCACCCATGCTGTGACAGTGAACTGAGAGAGAAATGCATCATGCAGATCAATACTTGGATGTGGGGATTGTGGAGAGGCCTCAGAGGAGGTTTACCAGGATGCTGTGTGGATTAGGGGGTATAAATTATTAGGAAAGATTAGACAAACTTGGGTTGTTCTCCCTAGAGGACTGGAGCCTGAGGGGGAAGCATGATAAGAGATTTTTTTTAATTATAAGAGGCAGTATTTTTTCCCGGGTTAGAAATGTCAGACACCAGAGTTTTTAAAGTTAGAGGGGAAAAGTAGAAGGGCGACATGAGAGGCAAGTTTTTTTTAATGCAGCGTGGTAAGTGCCTGGAATGTGTTACCAGGGGTATTAGTGGAAGCAGGGGGTTTGGTAGTGCCTAGGAGATATATGAAGGGAATGGAGGGTTTATAGCTGATACAGAGGAGGAGGACATTTAGTACAAATAGGCATCAAGATCGACACAACATCATGGACTGAATGTCCACTGCTGTTCTACTCTAAATTCTAGAATTTATACATAGACATAAGGAATATGTACCTTCATATTTATCACTTATTTTATCTTTGGCAGAGTGGAAAGGTTGCAAATTGCAAATAAATTCTAAATAATTTGGCATCTGCAACTTGGAAGTTGCCCTAATCACTACTTCAGTTCAGCCAAACTATGTCCACTCTGATCACTTAGCACGAAAATTTAATTATTTTTTGTTCTAGTTGTGTTTCTTTTCTTGTAAAAGTATATATAATTCATGTTTACTATATGTTATCTTTTGAGAATGCTGCTTGTATCATACTATGCATGTGCACTTTTGCTGCAAGTAAGTTTTTCCACCTCACCTATGCATTCATGTATTTGTGCATGTGACAATAAATTCTGACTGACTACGTAGGTCTCTCTGGTCCCATCCCATATGTCAAAGACACGCTGATAGGAAGATTAACTTCTGTAAATTACCCCTCATGATCATGACCAAAGGGAGTTGATTGGTAAGTGAGAGAGGCAAGTATTCGCAAACCTTGAAGTGATAGCTCTCCAAACCAGGGAATCACCCTCCCATCAATTAAAATGTTAAAATCCCTTTGTTGATGCTGATCTTCCCACCATATTACACAGAAATGTCAAGTATCTGTTCTGTATTTAAAAAGTGGCATTTTCCATTCCACCTGCCCTCAGCCTCCAGTCTCCAACCTAATCCATTGCCTCACTGTCTGAGCACCAATACCTCCCTCCCCATACTCCCCAGCCAACAACTCAACACATTTTCAATTCCAGCTCAACTTGTTGCAGTGGTTGTTGTAGTTCACTATGAAGCTTAATGGTCTGTGAAGGGAAAAATGGAGACGTACCTATCCTACATTACAAATACAACTCATCTACTATATCTCAATACTGGAACAAAAACACATTAATTCCTGGAACGTTATGATATAACCATGCTGTCTTCTCACTGTTGCCACTAGGAAGAAGGTACAGGAACCTTAGGACCTACACCACCAGGTTCAGGAACAGTTAGTAGTCTTCAACCATCAGACTCTTGAACCAACTTCACTCAACTTCACTTGCCCATCATATGAATTCACAACCTATGGGTTCACTTTCAAGGACTCTTCATCTCATGCACATTATATCTATTGCTTATTTATTTCTCTTTTTTTTTAATTTTGTATTTGCACAGAATTTGGCACATTGGCTGTTTGTCCATCCTGTTGGGTCTTTCATTGATTCTATTATGTTTCTTGGATTTACTGTGTGTGCTCGTAAAAAAAATGAATCTCAGGTTTGTATATGGTGACATACATGTATTTCAATAATAAATATACTTTGAACTTTATTATCTATCAGAAAAATGAAGTAAGACATTAATTTTGAAACAATATCCTTAATAAAGAAGACAATAAAACAAAGGCCGATTGCTGTAATATCTTCCAAATGGTTGTTGTTTTGCTGCAGCAGTCCAGTGCCATACATAAAATATACTATAACTTATAAGAAATATATTTAAAAATTTAAGTAGTGTGAAAAGAGGGAAAAAAGAAACCTTGTTGTTCTGAAGAGATTGCAGCCCACAATGTTGCATCTTTACAGACAGAAGAAACTCAGCTATAAATAAATTCTCAGCCTGAATTGGTAAAGTATCTGGAAAAAATCTTCTGCCTCTTCACAGCCAACCACTTTACCATCTGGATGCACTTGGAGTCAATGGTTACTTGTTTCCATAGCAATTTATTAGTAGCAACTAGCAGTTTCTATGCAGCTTCTTGCTTTTATGATTGCACAGATTATTTTAGAATATGTTATCCAGTTAAATATAGAACACTTCATATTCCACATTCATGGTTTATTATAGTAATTGTAATTCTGTGTCAGAGGCATCCAATTGGTTAGTTGCTGTGGTCAAAAGGGAACCCAGGGAATGTAAGAACGTCTTTGATCAGTAAATAGTATTGAACGAATTTCTCCTCCATTGAGCACATCTACATGAAATGCTGTCTCAGGAAAGCAGCATCCATCACCGGGACCCCCACCACCCAGGTCATGCTCTCTTCTCACTGCTACCATCAGGAATAAGGAACAGAATCCTCAGGACTCTTACCACCAGGTTCAGAAACAATTAGCACCCATCACCATCAGCCTCTTGAACCAAAGTGGATAACTTCACTTGCCCCATCACTCCCACAACCAATGGATTCAATTTGAAGCTCTCTTCATCTCATGTTCTCAATATTTATTGCCTGCTTGTTTATACATGTATCTGCCTATTTATCACTACGTATACTTTTTCTCTCTCAGCTCAAACTGGTAAAACTTGAGGTAAGGGCATAGCCAACACACTCATTTGTCAATTGTTAGGAACTTTCAGACTATTCTAGTGGTGTTTAGTATTGTGGCTTTCTGAAGACTTACATAAATATTACTGTGTAGCCCTAATTGTTTAATGCTACTGTGTAGTGCCTTTGGGATGCCTCCATTTGTAGATTTTACTATCAGGTCAGTGTATACGTTGCACATGTTCCAAAGTCTTTCAATTTCCTCTTTTAATTCGGCATATTTCTGATGCTTTTCACTTCCTGATTTCTGTAAGTTATGAGTGTTTGGAATGGCTATATTAATTAAATAAGCTTTTCTTGCTTGTTTATCCTGTATTATAATAGCCAGGCAGTTTTATGGATTATCCTATCTTTATTAACTGATTGGTCATAATATAATTTGCGATATTCTGAATCTAAAACTGGATAATGCTTGTACTTGTAGTAAGGTGTGATTTCATTTATGAGTTTGTATTTTAGAGCAGGATTTTGATGAATGATGTTTGCCACTTGTTTGTGCCTGTGTAAGTAATCAAATTGTGCTAAACTGCTACAGGATCCTGTAATGTGTTCGACTGTTTCTGTTTTTTCTCGGTATTTTCTACATTTATCTCGAATTTATTATTATTATTTCTTTCTTTTTGTATTCACACATATGTTATCTTTAGCATACTGGTTGAACACTCAAGTTGGTGCAGTCTTTCATTGATTTTGTTACGGTTATTATTCTATCAATTTATTGAGTATGCCTGCGAGAAAATGAATCTCAGGATTGTAATGTTGACATATATTTACTTTGATAATAAATTTACTTTGAATAATGAAACAGAATACTGAACATGTTCATTGGGAAATAAGAGGTCAGTATAATATTCACACAAAATACATAGTTGTATGATAACTGTAATGCACAGTTATTATAAAAATGCTAAGGCAATAAAGCAACCTAATGACTATTTTGATTGTTATAGTTTTTCCCCACTTACTTAGCTATTGATTAAATGGTAATAAACAAGTAGTGATGGGAAAAGGAACATTGAGCCAACATGTGCTCTCCTACGGCAGCCAGCTATCTCCCCACTGTGGATTCATCACCAAGTCCAGCAATGGAGCACTGACATGCTAAGCAGACAGCAGATTGGATTTTAGCTCCATTCCAAACATAAAAAGAGGGGTGGATGGAGGATTTGGGGAAGGGCAAAGGTAGTGATAAAGGCTGTAAAGCATTTAGTGGAATTAGATAAGGAAGAGATAATAGGCAGATAAGATCAACCCTCAATTCTGGTCTCCTTTGTAATAACAGGTATTCAACCACTTGATCAGAAGTCTTCATTTCAGCTTGTATATTGAGAATCCAGGAGTTACTGACCGATTTTGATAAGGTGAGTGGGAGAAGTGTTAGGGGTTTGGTGTGTTCTGGTGGTGGCTGGTTAAATATAATCTATCAATGTAGTCCATTGCTGGTGTCTACGTGGTGTGTATTTCCCTCAGGTTACTTCTAAGATCCTACACCAGTCATACTTAGTGAAAGATCGGAATCTCTAGAGAAATCAAAAAAGGATTTGGTGAAGCAAATAGGAAGGCAGGGAGTTATTTCAAATGCATTGCTTTCATGTTTAATTATTTGTAAGTGATTTTCTATGTTATTAATTAGCTCCATTGTTTCAAAAATTATTTTTTAAATTAATTCACTTCAAACTAAAGTGCTTTTAAATTGTTTTGTTTATGGGAGGCATTAAAACAACTAATAGTCCACAAAAACTTGAATATATGGCTTGGTCAGAGCTCAATTTCAGCCTACCATCAAAGCGTAGTAGGGACATTTTAGGAAGATTGATCCAGAGCAACGCAAACCTTTTCAATGCAAGGCTTGGTCATGGTTGGACTTCATCACCCAAGGTGTGAGGAGCCTGTCAGGTCACCAACTAGATGAAAGGCAACCATGAACAATGATTCCAAGTGATGAAGCAAATCAGCTGCTGTGCTGATAACTAATACTTAACTTGTTAGTGATTTTAATAGAGGTATAACTTCCTGCTCTTCAGAACAATGCTGCTGAAGTTCTCATGTTCATCTGGGAGCAGTGGTGATAGGGCGGGGGAGGTGGTTAGTGATTTAACAATGTAGCTGATAGTTCAAACAACCAACAGTATGGGATTGAAAAGTGAGCTCAGAAATTTCTGCTAGAATAAAACTTGAACTCCCAGTCTTCTGCCTCAAGCTAAGACAGATAGCAATGAGCCACAACTTTAGATTTCACTTTAATTTGTTAGGAAGATAGCCACTAATTTCAGCATGCCCCAATTATGTTGTTCAACCCACAATCATATTTCATTCTCAATCACATAATTATTGTTTTCATGAAAGCACAAAAAGGGTTTTGTCTTCCAGTCCAAAACACATGAATCAAATCCAGTTGGATGGTTCCATGTAAAGTAATCCAATTCAACAACACTTGAAATTACTGAGAACTCTTTGTGAACAGAATCATTGACACTCCCTTTTGCCACACACATGCACTGACCTAACAGTCAAACATCTAAATGACAAAAATTATTACAGAGGCTTCAGGAAATTCTTACATAATATGTAAGAATTCTTAATTTCCATGTGATTTTCTGGTCCCAACAAGTCTAATAATGAAGCATCCTTCTCTCTTTCTCCTTTTGCCTATGTGTTAAAGTCATACTAGCTTATCTAGATTATCATTAGTCAGTAATGCAGAGTGTCTTAACTGGTTGCATCAAAACCTGACAGGAAACACCAACGCTGAGTGAGGCACCTTCAATAACTCCAAAAGACTGAGGTAGGGTAAATACTGAAAGGCTTTTATTCGCTGTACAATACGACCTCCAGGCTGAGTGTCTGCCCCCGGACTGAGGGGGAGGGGCAAGGCGAAATCACCTTTATTCAGGGGTCTGTGGGAGGAGCCACAGGGGCAGTCAGCAGAGGGGCGTGTCCAGACAGTTAACCCAGTTACAACGTATATATGGTTTACCACAATGAGGAACAGAAAAGGCTTCATAAATTGGTGGCCACAGCCATCACAGGCAAAGTCCTCCCCTCCATATTTACATGGAGTAGCATCTATCATCAAAGACCTTCACCATCTAGGCCATGTCCTCTTGATACTACCTCCATCAGGCAGGAAGTACAGAAGCCTTTGGTCCCACACCACCAGGCTCAGGGACAGTTATTACCCTACATACATCATGCTTCTCAACCAGTATGGATAATTTAAATCGCCAGTCTTCTGAGCTGATTATGTGACCTGCAGATTCACTTTTCAAAAACTCTTCACAACTCATGCTCTCGGTGTTATTTTTTATTTGCACAGCTTACCTTCTTTTGCAAATTGGTTATTTGTCAGTCTTTGTCTATTTATGGATGGATTTTCATAAATTCTATTGAATATTCTTTTTCCACCTATAAATACCTGCAAGAAAATTAGTGTCTAGGTAGTATATAGTAACGTGTATGTATTTTGATAAAAAAAATTTACTTAGAACTTTCATCATCTCGTCATTTACTATTTCTTTCTTTGCAATAAATCAATCTGACTGGCAGGGAAACCACTGCTACCAGTCACTTGGGCCACAGGTTTGCACTTTGGTACATGCTTATACATAAGTGATAGTGCAAGGCAAGTTTGCCGCCGCTACCGGAAGATGGTGCCATAGTCTTGGGTCGTCAGCAAGATTTAATCAAAGCAGTTTGGGGATTGGACTCGTAGCTCATGTTATAATGTGTTTCTAGTTTCTGGTTCTGTTTTTATTGCTTTTTGTATGATTTTGACTGGGGAGGTCTGTCTCCTCAGCCTGCAGTCAACAAATGACACAGCACTAAATTGAACTGAACATTCCTAGACTGTTTTAATGACTCTATGGTTGAGGTTTTATATTTTGTGTTTCTCGCTTGTATTTTGCGTGATTTGCTCTGCTTTTTGCACGTGGACGTTTGATGTTTTCTTTGAACGGGTTCTACGGTGTTTCTTTGTTTTGTGACTGGCTGTGGAAAGACAGGGTTGATGCTGCATACATACTTTGATAATAAATGTACTTTAAATCTTTGAAGTTTGACACTCAGTATCTGGACATCTGCTCTGCTCTGTATTCAAGAGTGAACTCAGTGGCAGACTACTTAATTGTTTTAGAGAGATGACAGGTGCACCTCACAAGTAGTCCTTGAATTTTACACTGTTGCTGCAGTAATTCTAGATGAATGTATGAACATATGATTAGGAATAGGAATAGGGCACACACTTCCTCAAACCTGTCCACCTTTCAATGAAATCAGGGCTGATCTGACTGCGGTCCCAAAGTTTGATAACCTTTCACTTTCAATCTAATCCTATCTTAAAAATATTCAAAGATTTGTTTTCACTGCCCTTAGTGAAGAGAGCTTTAAAGACCCATTACCAACTGACAGAAAATAAAAACTCACTTTATTTGTGTCCTAAGCAGGTGATCCCTTGGTTTTAAACTGCAACCACTTGTTCTCGAGTCTCCACAGGAATCCTCTCTACACCGTCATGACAAGACATGTCAGGATTTATGTTCCAAGTCTTTTGAAAGGACTGCAAGACTACAAGACAAATAGCCTTGCAAGCCATCCTTTGAATGGTCGCCATTAACATCCTACTTTTAGAGGCTATAATGTACCCAATATGTCGGGTGCGTATTTTCCTTCAAAATGGATAATTTCCATTTTCTTACAATATACGCCACTTTCCAGATCTTTGCCCATTCACATCACATTAAACCCTCTTCATTTAGGGCACCTTTCAATGGTTTTATGGCAGTAGGACAGATGTTGTCCTTGAGCCTGGTGGTGCATGATTTCAGACTTTTGTATGTTGTGCCCAGTAGAAAGGGGCAGAAAAGAGAATGTCCAGGTTGGATGGCATCTTTGATTCTGCTGGCTGCTTCACTAAGGCAGCAGAATAGCCAGGGTCCATGGAAGGGAGGCTGTGTTCACGATATGCAATTCTCTACAGTTTCTTGCAATCAATAAATTGATAACTTTCTTTTAACAAACCATGTTGACAGCCTGCTCATCTTGATTTTTTTTTAAATTGTCTGCTATAACATCTATAACAACTGGCCTACAGTTCCCTGCTCTCTGGGCTCCTCCCTTTCTGAAGAAGAGTTCTGACCAAATAGAAATCTGTCTGAATTTGGAAATTAAAAACATTTTATGAACTATTTTACGAGCTGAAGATGAACTGAGGATGAAATGCTTTAGGAATTGGGGAGGTGTCAGCCCTCAGCTCCACCTGTTTGCTCAGTACCGTGACCATGGTAATTTTAAATTCCCTTTGGAAAAAGATGATTACTGGAAAATTTGACTTTTTACTTTTATGTTTTTAACTATTTATTTGCATTTTAAGGCGTGTGTATGTGTGATTAAACTATATTTTTAAGCATTTAAATTCTCTATCAAAGAAATCAAAAATAGCTCCAATACCTTTGACAGCAGCGACAAAACATCATCCCATACATAGTCCCCCGCATTGAGGACATCTTTAAAGGGCAATGTCTCAAGAAGGCAGCATAATTCGCTAAGGACACCCATTATCCAAGACGTGCCCTCTTCTCCTTGCTACCATCAAGGAAGAGGTACAGAAGCCTGAAGAGACACACTTGACATTTTAAAAACGGCTTCTTCCCGACCACCATCAGATTTCTGAAAAGACAACTCATCTATGTACACGACCTCACCATTATTTTCATTTTTTACTCTCCTTTTGCACTACTTATTTAAATGTTTATATATATTTCTTATTGTAATATATAGTATTTTTAGTATGCATTGCAATGTACTGCTGCCACAAAATAACACATTTCAAAATATATGTCAGGGATAATAAACCTGATTCTAATTCTGATAAAGGGGGTTCAAGGGTGCTTGTGATCTTGATGAATGACGTCTACTTTGGCTCTTGAGTGCTAAGAGACAACACCTGGAAGTCAAGTCTAGAAAAAAGTAAGTCAAGATGGATGAGCACTGCAGATGGTGAGTCAGGATTGGATGCTTTTTTAAAGATTGACAACATTTCTATTTTTTTTTTAACTCTTTGCTGTTAAATTCACCATCAGGAATGCTAGTCTTGAAGTTTTTTTTCACTTTTACTCATCTTCTTTTGGCTCATTTGCCTTGTTCACTATCTAGGGTTTGTAATTTGCCACTTGCTTTTGGCAAAGTGTTGATAAAGATGCATTTCGGCAGCCAATGTATCCAGGCACAAATCATCCCACATGGATTTCAACTGAAATTCTACTCTTCAAAATTTGACTGGACCCAGATTCATATAATTCCCCTATTATTTAGCCACTGTTCTCAGTGCTTCCATACTTAAAGCCATGTGTCAACACAGACATCCTCTTGATATGTCTCTGTAACACAGACTCACTCTATCTCAAAGCACTGATCTATCTTTATTCCTCAGCACATTTGATGTTGCAACAGATGACTTATCTTTTTCTTTCCAGATGTCAAATTTGCAAACCTGAGCATCTCCTGAATTCCAATACCCCTCTGATTCTTTCTTTCCACTTTCTCCAGCCCATCTTTCCTTCCAATTTCATTTCCTACCATGCTTTTGTCATGCCTACTGATCTTCCCCTCACTGCCCCCAAAACAATCAGTCCTCAGCAAAAGCCTTTGTTTTATCTCCTTATGTCTCCATTCTAATAAATTCCAAGTCCAGTGTAACTTTGAAGTTTTCTTCTACTGCAAGATTCTTTAATCTAGATTATGGACTCATTCTCCCATCTGCACAATTCCAGAACCACCCAGACCCTTTGCCAACTACCAAGGAGACACTGGCCATCTTGATTTTCCCATTCCATCACAGTCTTGCCCATCCCTCTCTAAACTTGCAGTATTGCATTCATTGAGAACCAGCTAAGCTCTGACAAAGGACATTTGACCTAAAAAGGAATCTCCATTTTTTACTTTCCACTGACTAACCTAAGTTCCACAGAATTTTCTATCATTTTTTGTTTCATATTGTTGGAGAGAGATGTATTCTGAATTTCGGTGGGGTAGTTGTCCAGAAGCTTATCATATGGATAATAAGTGAGAAACCAGAAGGAAATGGAGTTAGAAACTCACAAATTTAATTAGTATAGATTGGATAAATTCAGACTAGTGCAGAGAGGAGTGTGAAAACAGACAGCTTTAAATAGGATTTTGAGAACATTGGCTGGAGTATAAACTTCACAGAGGGTGGGACTGATAGAATTTGAGATACTTGGATGAGAGCAAGAAAAATGTGAAGGTTGGGGAAGGAAAATGGCAAAGCTAGCCAACACGAGGAATTCTGCAGATGCTAGAAATTCAAGCAACACATATCAAAGTTGCTGGTGAACGCAGCAGGCCAGGCAGCATCTCTAGGAAGAGGTACAGTCGATGTTTGGAGCCGAGACCCTTCATCAGGACTAACTGAAAGAAGAGCTAGTAAGTGATTTGAAAGTGGGAGGGGGTGATCCAAAATGATAGAAGACAGGAGGGGGAGGAATGGAGCCAAGAGCTGGACAGTTGATTGGCAAAAGGGATATGAGAGGATCATGGGACAGGAGGCTCAGGGAGAAAGAAAAGGGGGAGGGGGGGAAAACCCAGAGGATGGGCAAGGGGTGTAGTGAGAGGAACAGAGGGAGAAAAAGGAGAGAGAGAGAAAGAATGTGTGTATATAAATAAATAACGGATGGGGTACGAGGGGGAGGTGGGGCATTAGTGGAAGTTTGAGAAGTCAATGTTCATGCCTTCAGGTTGGAGGCTATCCAGACGGAATATAAGGTGTTTTTCCTCCAACCTGAGTGTGGCTTCATCTTTACAGTAGAGGAGGCGGTGGATAGACATATCAGAATGGGAATGGGACGTGGAATTAAAATGTGTGGCCACTGGGAGATCCTGCTTTCTCTGGCGGACACAGCGTAGGTAAGAAAGCAGAGCAACTGGGATCTTCACTGGTGTACAGGTTGAAACGTAAGAGAGGAGAGATAAAGAGATTAATGGACCAGAAGTTGGGTTTGTGAGTACTAAGAGCATCAATATGGTGACCTGGGCTCTGAAACATTAGGCTTGTGATCAGCTTCTTTCTGCAAGAGTTTTATAAATGAGTTTGGACCCACAGGAAGTGCTCAGACACTTAGGAACATTGTGCGAGCAGTGCCAAGTTAGATAAGGGATAAGGGATGGGTGTGGAATATCACACAAGGGACAGAAAGCAAAGTTCACTGTGGTCAGGAGTAGTCAAAAATACACTGATCCCAAAGGGGAACTCTAAATCAACAACATAAGATTGGGAGAAAAATGCAAGGTTACTGCTGGTAGGAAAGGAGGAGCCAATGACCGGGAATTGATAGTGATTCTAGTAAAAGTCATGAAGCTAAATAACAGCTGGCAGCGGAAGGCAATAAAAACAACTGAGTGAATTATCATTCAAACAGTAGTCCTGAAAATGAAGGGAGAAGCAGAAATTTTGTAATAGGGACATGGAGAAATCTCAATATATGCAGACTATTCTCAATCTGTTTTCAGAGATGGACTTGATTGCTTGTCATGAATAGGATTTTGAAGAGGCAAAGGAACATTTGGTAGGTGTTTGCAAATATTTAACTCCTTTTTGATTAGCTGCTTATTAATCACAATAGAAATTGGAGCAAATTAGCAGGTTTCTCATCCTGGAAACACTTGGAAACTTTCAGACACATCAAACACGTGCCAGATGCAAGACCTTTAATTATATTGAGATTTTTAAAATAGTGTATAATTTCCAAACAGCTGTCATTAAAGAATTGTCACCAATGCTCAGAGATGTTTGTAGATGATTAGAAAACCCCTAACCAGAAAATCCTGGCTGAATAGCATGAATTAATTTATATTACCATTGAGAAGAAGGAAATATATATTTGAGCATTGATGAGCACATTCATACATCTGAAAGCCAGCTGCAGAATCACTCATATTCACAGCCCTGTTAACATTTTGCAAGCGAAGTGCAATGAAAGCAAAACATCCGTACATAATATCAATTACATAATTTTCCTCAGGGCCAAGCTTCTAATCCAACTGCATGAATCATTACCTGAAAGAGCCAAAATGTTGATACCAGATGGTATGAATTTGAGATCACAAAAAAAGAGATTTTACGATATTTAATATCCAAGCAAGATTGTTGAGGCACGTAATGCCCCACCTAAAGCAATGACATAACTTAAAATGCAAATGAATAAACATGTTTTAAAAAAAAGGGGGGAAAGAAAGGATAATGAGGAAACAGGCAAACAGTTTATATGGATAGCACTGTGTTGCAGCGTAGGTCATTTTTTAAAAAAATTATTTTTTGAGATACAGCAAGGAATAGGCCTTTCCAGCCCTTCAATCTGCACCATCAAGCAATCCTCCGATTTAATCCTAGCCTAATCACGGGACCATTTACAATGACTAATTAACCTACCAATTGGTACATCTTTGGGCTGTGGGAGGAAACTTGAGAAGCCGGAGGAAACTCACATGGTCACGGGGAGAACGTACAAACTCCTTACAAGCGGCGACAGGAATTGAACCCGGGTCACTGGTACTGTAAGACATTGTGCTAACCACTACACTGCTGGGCTCCGGTGCATAGAGACAAACTATCACTCCCAACACATGAATTTCGAATTATGAATTATGAATTTCGGAATGAAAGTACAGGCACTCATAAATTTAACATTGAATCTCTAATTTCCATCAGTTTTAAGACAGGGAGAATCTGGTGAGATAGCTCATAAGGTTATAGTGTTCAGTGTTCTATGGATCATTCCCTTTCCCAATACTTGTGGCTCAGTGAGTTGAGACAGTAATGTCCAATGTGACAATTTAAATCCTTTCCCTTTACAGCATCAATAAAATACAGCAGTGTATTAGACATCAGTACTGCATATTGATTCCAAGGTTATGGAGATGCAGGTGGGATGCACTGTAGAACCAGTCAGGAAACTGGATGCTATCCTGAAAATGTGCTGCATGGATGTTGAATTAGACCAACCAAGTGGCTTCTATAATGAAGTCATGTTCATTATCATAGTTCAAATATAGAGAATGGGCCCTTAAACTGGTATAAGGTGGCAATGGAACAAGAAGAGCAAGATAATAAAATCTCACACTCAAAACATAGGAAACAAGTGACCATTGTAACTGTGACAGTTGTGAAAGAGATTTAATTCACACCTTCCAGTAGTTGGTTAGAGCCCTGCAGGTCACGTATTTTAACTTGTATAGCTGAGAAAGGATGTGCTGCATTGGAGAGGGTCCAGAGGAGGTTCACAAGAATTATCCTGGGAATGTAAGGGTTAATGTATAAAAAGCATTTGATGGAGCAGGGCCTATACTCACTTGAGTTTAGAAGGAGTGGGGATCTCACTGATATCTTGAAGATTGAAAAGGCCTAGATAGAATGTATGTTACTTATAATGGGGGAATCTAGGACCAGAGGGCACAACCTCAGAATAGATGTCCTTTTAGAACAGAGATGAGGAATAATTTCTTTACGCAAACACGAGGAAATCTGCAGATGCTGGAATTTCAAGCAACACACATAAAAGTTGCTGGTGAACGCAGCAGGCCAGGCAGCATCTCTAGGAAGAGGTACAGTCGATGTTTCCGGCCGAGACCCTTCATCAGGACTAACTAAAAGAAGAGCTAGTAAGAGACTTGGAAGTGGGAGGGGGAGGGGGAGGAAGAGATCCAAAATGATAGGAGAAGACAGGAGGGTGAGGGATAGAGCCAAGAGCTGGACAGGTGATTGGCAAAAGGGATATGAGAGGATCATGGGACAGGAGGCCTAGGGAGAAAGAAAAGGGGGAGGGGGGGAAGCCCAGAGGATAGGCAAAAGGTATAGTCAGAGGGACAGAGGAAGAAAAAGGAGAGAGAGAGAGAAAGAATGTGTGTATATAAATAAATAACAGATGGGGTATGAGGGGGAGGTAGGGCATTAGTGGAAGTTTGAGAAGTCAATTTTCATGCCATCAAGTTGGAGGTTACCCAGATGGAATTATAAGGTGTTGTTCCTCCAACCTGAGTGTGGCTTCATCTTTACAGTAGGGGAGGCCGTGGATAGACATATCAGAATGGGAATGGGACATGGAATTAAAATGTGTGGCCACTGGGAGATCCTGCTTTCTCTGGTGGAAAGAGCGTAGGTGTTCAGCAAAATGATCTCCCAGTCTGCGTCGGGTGTCGCCAATATATAGAAGGCCGCATCGGGAGCACTGGACGCAGTATATCACCCCAGCCGACTCACAGGTGAGGTGTCACCTCACCTGGAAGGACTGTCTGGGGTCCTGAATGGTAGTGAGGGAGGAAGTGTAAGGGCATGTGTAGCACTTGTTCCGCTTACAAGGATAAGTGCCAGGAGGGAGATCGGTGGGGAGGGATGGGGGGGGGTGTGGAACGAATGGACAAGGGAGTCACGTAATTTCTTTAGCCATGGGGAGGGTGAGTGTGAATTCATCAAATTCATTTCTAGACAGCCATGGAGGCCAAGTCATTGAGTATATTTAAAGCGAAGGTTGATAGGTTCTGGATTATAAGGGGGTCAGAGGTTACTGAGATAAGGCAGAAGACTAGGTTAAGAAGGTTAATAATCAATCATGATGTAATGATGTAGCAGACTTGATGGGCCTAATCCTGTTACTATGTTTTATGGTCTTTGGGTTCTGCTTAAATATGATCGGAGTTTCTGTTAAAAATAATTTAAAACACTGAGTTCCATACTTACACCATGCAAGGTCATCAAGCCGTTGATAAAGTCAACAACAATGAGAGCTTATTAAGTTTTACAAAAGCTGCCAGAGCTAGAAATCCACTCATAAAATGTGGTGTTTCATGGACTGTCCAATACATTCAGCTACTGTTGGTTATAATTCGTAGGATTCTGCACACAAAAATGCATAAAATGCATTTGACAACAATAATATGCTGTGTATGTCAGAACATGTGGAATGATTGATGTGATATTTATCAGGAGTGCTGCATACACAGGGCCCTTATCATTGTCAGTAATCCCTCCCATCCATCCAACAATCTCTTTGACACCCTACCATCAGGCATTAAGACAAGATCTGTTAGGATGGGAAACAGCTTCTTTCCACGGGCTGTAACATTACTGAACCTCCTGCCATTACCCAAGTTTCATCGCGTATGAAGCGCCAATGGCATTATGCTGTTTACTTTTTAACCTGTGCCTTATTATTTGTTAATTTATTTGTGGTAATATTACTTTATATGTTATGTGTGTGAGGTATATGTACTGTGTTATGCACCTTGGTCTGGAGGAACATTGGTTTCATTTGGCAGTATATACGTGTACGGTTGAATGAAAATCTGAACTTGATTTAGGATATACATAGTTGGATTCACTCAGCAAGCAACTCTCATCCGCAGCATTTGCATGCAAAACGAATTCACCCTTTTTGATTTGCTTTGGAAATCTCACAGGAAATTGTGTTTCCATAGCATTTAATTACCAGAGCTTTGCAAAGGGCAAGTCAGTCGCTTTTCATTTATTTCTGTGCTGTGACGCAATGCACTTTGGGAGATACTAGAGGAAACAAGAAGAAAGTCCTATGTGTCATTGCTATCATTGACATGGTGTACCTTTATTTCTCCCATTGTTATCACTTTGCCATTGGGTTGTTAGCATTGTTCTCACTTGGAGTGCTAGAGCCATAGAGCATGACAGCACAGAAACAGATCTATCTAGTCCATGCCAGCCAGGTTTTCTGCCTCGTCCCATCCACTTGCACCCAGACCATGAAAATTAATCTCAAGGTAACATATACATACTTTGACAATAAATTTACTTTGATTTTGAACATAACCGTCCATACCTCTCTCATCAATGAGGCTCAGGAGTTCCGTTAAAGGTTACAACAGAATTCACACCCACCACTTCCATCGGCCCCTCATTCCACACTTGCACTGAGCCTCTGAGCAAAGAAGTTCCTCTTAAATTCCTCTTACATATTTCGCCTTTCATACAAAACCTATGACGTATAGTTCCAGTCTCCCCCAACCTAAGGGGAAAAAGCATACAATTATTTATTCTATCTGTACCCCTCATAATTCTCTATACTTTGTAAGATTTCCCATCATCCTCTTGCACCCCAGTGAATAAGATCCTAACCTATTCAGCCTTCCTCTCTAACACAAGGTCTTCAAATCCCAGCAACACCTTTGTCAATTTTTTCATATTCTTTCAAGCTTATTGATATTTTCCCTATGGGTGGGGACAAATAACTGCATACAATATTCCAGATTTTGCCTGATCAATGTCTTAAGTATAATGTAACACTCCAACTTCTGTACTCATTGCCCTGATATATGAAGACCAAAGTGCCACAGCCCCTATTTATTACCCTGCCTACTGTGATACCATTTCCAAGGAACTATGGATCTGTATTCTCTAACTTCCGCTAAGGCCCCACCTCCCCCTCGTATCCCATCTGTTACTCATTTTTATGCACACATTCTTTCTCTCACTCTCCTTTTTCTCCCTCTGTCCCTCTGAATATACCTCTTGCCCATCCTCTGGGTAAACCCCCCCCTTGTCTTTCTTCCCGGACCTCCTGTCCCATGATCCTCTCGTATCCCTTTTGCCTATCACCTGTCCAGCTCTCGGCTCTATCCCTCCCCCTCCTGTCTTCTCCTATCATTTTGGATCTCCCCCTCCCCCTCCAACTTTCAAATCCCTTACTCACTCTTCCTTCAGTTAGTCCTGACGAAGGGTCTCGGCCTGAAATGTCGACTGCACCTCTTCCTATAGATGCTGCTAGGCCTGCTGCGTTCACCGGCAACTTTGATGTATGTTGCTTGAATTTCCAGCATCTGCAGAATTCCTGTTGTTTATGGATCTGTATTCCCAGGTTCTTTTGTTCTACCTCACACCACAGTGCCCTACCATTCACTGTTTAATTCTAGCCCTGGTTTGTCTTCCAAAAGTGCATCACCTCAAACTTCTATGTATTAGTTTCCATCTGTCATTTTTCAGCCCATTTTCCCAGATGGTCCAAATCACTTTACATGCTTTGATAGCCTTCTTCGCTGACCACTACTTCCCCAGTCTTGGCTTTATCCACAAATTGATCCAGTTTACCCATTATGATCTAAGTCATAATTATAGACGATAAACAACAGTGGGCCAGCATTAATCCCTGCAGCACACGAATAGTCACAGGCCTCTAGTCAGAGACATAACTTTCTACTACCACTCTCTCATTTCTCCCACAAAGGCAATGTCAAAACGAATTGATTACTTCATCCTAAATGCTAAGTGACTTAACCTTCTGGACCAGCCTCCCATGTGGAACTTTATCAAAGGCCTTGCTAAAGTCTATGTAAACAATGTCCACTGGCTTTCCACTACCTTTTTGGTAACCACCTTGAAAAACTGTAAGATTGGATAGACATGGCCAGCCATGCCTAAAGCCATATGGGTAAAATGGAAATATATTGTTGCCATATTTGTAACAAGGCTTCCGATAAAATGGCAGTGCACCCAGATACAGCTAAATGCACAAATATGTCCAACTAAATGCAAAATTGTGGCTCCTTTAAGTCTTTTTCCACAATCACAAGATACTGTTGGCTATCAAGGACATCAAGTACTATGGGTCTATCCTACTAGCAAGTTACTCGATCACAGTGGAGCTGGACTTGTTGAACACCCTGTTGCAGCCTGCTTCAGCCAACTAGGGAAGAAGGCGTCAGAGACAGTGGGTGGAGAGGCGGTGCGCAGTCCAACAGATGGTGTAGGTGATTGCCTTGGATTATTTTCTTGTGATCAGAAGACCCTGTTGGACATTGATAATGTGAAATACTGCAGGCTCAAATCACCAATTCATTGGCGAGACCGGTGGCGGGGGAGCTGTGTGGGTGTGGCATCAGTTGTGGCCTCCATGGAAAGAACCGCCAGAACAGGTGATGCACTGCTGGATTCTGCACTAGGTTGGCGGCTGCTCTCCAGTGTTCGCTCAGTGGAGGAAAAGCTGCACTGTGTTCAGCTGCAGCTCCACAGCATGACATGACGAACTGCTGAGCGGTTCTTCTTGCAGAAATGTGGATCTGGGACAATATTCATGCACCATCCGTCTTCAGGCCATGATAATCAGGGGCTTGGGCTATAATTAATATATGTATAACTTTTTTCAGCTATCAGGATTAAACGTACCATAAGTGCTGTGTGTGACTGTTGGTTCTGTGTTTTGCGCCCTGGCCCCACAGGAATGCTGTTTTATTTGGTTGTATTCATGTGTATGGTTCAGTGACAATTAAACTTGAACTTGACTGTCCTTAATCAGGCCTTACATGAGTTAAAGCCACAGGGCGAGCTTGGGAACAATGGCAAAAATCTGAGAGAGGGGAACAAGGGGTCATTTCTGAAGGCCTGTAAATCTATAGAGCAATATTCCTATCCCAAGATTTGAACAACACAGAACGTTGAAGAGTACAGCCTAGAAACAAAATCTTTGGCCTGTGATGTTAAGCTGATCACGATACCAGCTGAAACAAATTATGTATCCAGAAGTTAAAGATTTTCAAATCCATGATGCTAGAGATTTGTGACCTTATGCAGACAGAGCTGCACATTTGCACTTGCACCACTCAGCTTGCAGATTTCAAGGTCTATGCATCACTTGAAGGCCCCCTGTCTCCGCAGCTGAGCACCCGTGTGGTGACACCAATCCATCCATCAGACGCCCAGTACAGAGTGCATCTCAGATCCTGAAGATGACAATTTGGACTCTCCAGTAGAGGTTGCTCCATAGAGGATGGGACTACCCAATTATTTCATGGTCCAAAATCTTCTGACGATACTGTCTCAGTCACAGACAAACAAAAAACAGGGAGACGTGCAGCTCATAGGCAGATGACAAAGTCATCTTTGAAATTGCCATATAAAAAGGTAAAATAAAGAAGATATAAAAACGACAACCTGCTGGTAGCAAACAAAACTGTAAATTACTGTTTTAACCACACTTTTCTGAGACACTATCACTGCATTCAATACCTTTAACTTCCCTTTTGGTGTTGAGTATTTGAGCTGCCTATACAACTTGGCATTTTTGCAGTATGAAGTGAAGTCTCAAAGATATAGGATGATTCCTGCTCTCATATAAAGGCTGAATGGAGGCGGGTGTGGCCCATGCCCGAGAGCGTGGAATGAGCCAATGTTTGGAGCGGACTTGGAGTCAAGTCAATGTGACAGAACCATGGTGAGGCAGAGTCAAGGCAGTGGGGCCAGGACACAGGCCCAGGAGCAAGGAAAGACACAAGGTTTGACTGTTTTACATTCTGGGTTAAATTGGGAAGGTTGGGTAGGGGGCAAATCAAGGCGGCAAGGCTTGGCCCTGGAGTGTATCAAAGCAGCAGAGCCTGAGTCTAAAAGCAAGGAATGACCCAAGGTTTGGCCAATTTAAATGCCAGGCCAGACTGAAAAGGTCAGGGTGTCGGGGCCAGAGGAGAGGGATGGGCCAGTTCAGCTCACTGCTCCGTGATGTTTACTGGTCTCTGTGTTGAACTGAGGCCATGGCCTACAACTAATGGGCTCCTGGATTGGCTGCAGTGATGACTGGCTTTGTGTCTGTGGACTCATTTCAGCCCTGAATGTTATTTGCTGACTTTTATCATTTGCATGATTTGTTTTTTTACTGCACATTAGGTGTTTTTTAGAATGGATTCTAATGGATTTCTTTGTTTTGTGGCTGCCTGTAAGAAGCCAAATCTCAAGGTTGTATATAGCAGACGTACTTTGATTATAAATGTACTTTGAATTTTGTAAAGGTAATAACTCAGGCAACATTGATCTATTTTGGCATCAAATAAGTTCAGCACTCAATGCAGAGAGTGCACAATTTCACTCTGAATACCTACTTGAAGTGCAGTACAACACCTTCAAATGCCAACACTAGATGCTGTCACAGTTTATGCGAGTCTGAGTATGAGAGCCAAATACATTCCAAAGACTAGCAATTCTTCAGAAGATGTGTAGATGTGTAGCTCGGGTGGTTGATGTTTGAGTTGAGTTGTTCTCCGATCTTGGCAATTTACTTGCAAATGTTTCATCATCTTGCAAGGAAACATTGTCAACAGCACAATGACGACATCTCCTTGCACGGTAACAAAACGATCGCAAGTGAATTGCCAAGATCGGAGAACAACTCAACTCAACCACTAACAATTCTTCATGCAGCTTTGGAGCAGTAAAAAGTAGAGTGTTAAAGGTATAACCTCAATAAGGATTCCCTACAATAATTAGCTGCAGGGTTGATCAAAGTCAATGAGCAGGCAGATTTATCGGTATCAGTAGGTTTCATCCAGACTTCACGCCATACCCAGAAGCCTCCTTAGACATCAAGACAACAGTTAGAGATTAAAGACCAAACAACAGATTGTCATCTCCACACTTAGTTCTCTCAGTTCAGATCACAATAGAAACACCTAATCAGCCCCTATTGCAAGGTAGCCATGTCAGGCCTTGCAGCATTCGTGTCAAATTAATTGCAGATATAGTGGTCTATACTGATTTGAGAAGTTTCCTTTAAACAAGGCCACAAAATATAAGACTATCACATGGAGAAGAATGATGCAACTCACACAGGTGTCCTTAACCAACTGGCCACTCTAGCTGAGGGTATAGTGAATGCGAGCAGGTAACATAAGCAGGAATAGATAGAGATAGGTACCTATGTGGCACGGCTTTAGTGGTCCCATATCAGGCAGGAGAACAAGCCCTGTAGATTTCAAATTGTTTTCAAGGCATCTTGACCGAACTTGCACAAGGAGCTGGGCACTGCTAAGAGCAATTCCTCAATCTGAACAAGACAACTCAATATAACCTTGAAAGTTCTCCTGGTTGATTACTGGCATTGAAATAAGATGTGCTTTCCAGCACTTCCTCATCAATTACATTTAAATTATTGCAACTTGAAGCACAGTATGTGAGCCGTAAGCAATACTCAATTCTGTGCATCTGGCTTCTAATACCTCTTCTTCCTCGTACCTACATTGAAAGACCATTCAGCTCTTAAGATTGAAACTGCTGGGAGAATTGCCAGCAAGTAGCTTAAAAGGTTATAAAAAGGAATAATCTATTGGCTGTGCATCTTTGATTTTTTCCTTTCAAGTTGACAGTGACAAATATAGCAACTGTGATCACACAAAGTGTAAAGGTACGACAGCTAGCCATAATTAATGCAACTTTATTCAAATAGGATTGCATGTTTTAAATGGAATATATATTTATTTAATTTATATGCTTTATATGTTCACTGCTTTGCATGGAAAAGTTCTGAAGGTTAGATAAATGTTCACACATGATCAGGTAGAATCATCAACATTGAATATATATATATATATATTTTGACACTGAACCTTTGGACACTACCTCACATTTTTTAATATACAGTATTTCTGTTTGCATGATTTTTTAAATCTATTCAATATACATATACTGTAATTGATTTACTTATTACTATTATTTTATTTTTCTTCTATATGTGTATTGCATTGAACTGCTGCTGCTAAGTTAGCAAATTTCACATCACATGCCAGTGATAATAAACCTGATTCTGATTTTTATATACAAACGTATATGAAAGTGAAAAAAAAATTTTTAAAAATTAAAATTAAAATTGATGCTCCATTGGGGTTCAAAGATAAGCTTAATTCTCTCCACTTATTTTGACCACATTAACAAGTTGTAACTTTTGGGTTGGAGGGAAAAAAAAACACTTTTCAAAAGGTAAGACAAAGAAAGCTGGTGTTGACTTAAATAGGCTCTTACACTACGTTTTGTAGTGATTGTCACAAGAATTTAATCTACTGTGATGAACATACTAACACAATTCAATCTGCTTATATTTTGAAGTTGATTTGCATACTGTTACCAAGAAACAATCATCTTCGTGGATCCTGACAAGACTCCTCCTTATTAATTTTAAAACCTAGCATTTGAACTCATTGATTAGTATGTCTTGCAATTTATTCTATGTCACCTCAAGCTATGATTTGGAGTGTTGTTTATGAGCTGTGAGCAATGAGGTATTCATAATGAAACACTACAGTAATCTGAAATAAACCAGAAAACACTTGACATAGTCAGCAGGTCAGGCAGCATCTGTGAAGCAAGAAATAGGAATAATGTCTCTGATCATTGACTTAAATTCATGAAGTTCTGTTTTCCCCCTACACAGAAGCTGCCTATCCAGTTTACAATATTCATCACTTTTGCATTTACGAATAGCCTGTTCATACAATGTTAATCATCTATGTAGTGATAGAAATATCCTCTCTATATATATTTCAATTTAACTTCATACAAAAATTAATAGTTTTCAGCTGAATGGAAGCTTTTCCATTTCATGGGTTAAAAATTGATTTGAATGTCAGCTCACATCCAAGGAGCTACAAATCAGTCATGCACAACTTGCAGTAACTCACTAGACCTACTCAACAAATACACTCTAATGACTGACTTGGGTCACAGAGGAGCAAGCCCTCAGAAGCACGATGTGATTTTATGTTCCTGAAGTCATGCAACAATATAGAATTGCATTTTGGTAGTTCATTTTATGCATTGAAATGCCTGAAATCAATAGATGGGTGTTCTACTTCAGGAATGACAAATGAATGTGTGCTTTAATAGTCTGTGCAGACTCTGAAGTTGCTGAATTCCATGGATAATCTGTAAAAAGACAAAAGGATTCTTCCTTCTTGTAAACCCACTTCATCATCTTGTGATGTTTCATGAAATCCTTAAAATAAATATGAGGGTAATAAAATGCAGTACCATAAGATTCGGGTAGGTTTGAAATGGTACTGATTTCAGATAGATTTAGAAATAAAGATTAAAAGATCTTAAATAAGTGCTGTAACTTAAGATTCAGGAAGGTTTGAAATGATCTTCCTCCCAGATTTAGAAACATTATTAAGACTAATTTACTAATTGCAGTTCAGGCAGCAAATTGCACATTCAATAATAACATTTAAGTTCAGTTCACCTAAAGTAGCAAGTCGTGGAATTTTGCTATTTAATACAGTACACTTGAAGACTCACCAGTACTCTCCTTGTTTCTCAATCATTCATTCATGCCATACTGACCTAAGTAGCTAACTTAATCAACCAGTGTGCTCCCTGTGCTCATCTGGATGCAAATGATCCACAACACTATTGCAGAGAAACAGAGATGTTCCAGTTGCTCTCAACCATGAGAATCAAATTGAAAATATGGTCAATTCATTGCTTATTTATAAGATGTTCCAGAGTTTAAAATATAAGTACTACCAACTAAAGGCTGCATCAAAGCTTGCAAAGCATTATGGGGATATTTTGAGGACTTCAACAATGCCCCATAAACTCTTCTTTTTGTTTCAGATAATTCCTACATAGGATTCCATGTATTAAATATTCTTACCAACCAAAATCTTGCTTTAGATTATTATTCTGACTTTCTTACATCTAACATGACAAGTAGCATATCCTCCATGTTAAATGTCTATTCTTGTGAGACAGGCAGACCCAGTACTTCCAATAGATTTCCAAAGTCTCCACTAGTCCTTAGTCATGAGAATTCCACTTTGTTTGCAAGAACTACTAACATGACAGGGAAATAGCAAGAAAGAAAGGAACTGAAAATTGGAAAACATATGACTTTCAGACCACAGAAGGAACTAGATAAAAATAATTCCAGAAGCTGTATACAAGCTCAAAATGCTTTCTGCAGTGTATTTTACATGAATATAGAGGCCTCTTGCTGTCCTTAACTTTGGGAGCTACCTCTACCTTCCTTCACTGTTGAAATCATTGCATTTTTGCTTGACTTTTCCAAACATTATCAGATGACAGGCTGAGGAAACTATTACTGAGGCTAAGTTTTCAAGTCAGTTCTCCCCCAGGAACAGCAAATGGGTGGTTAAAGAAATGCTTCTTACAAAAGAATTCAAGGGCTTGCACACACACATACACAAACTACACCCACTTGATAGTTCAAGCTGCCAGCAGAATGTACTGTCATATGCATGGAATTACCTTCAGAAGTTCTTTATTGTCAAGTCCTGTTGTTTCATTGCTGAATTTAGTACTCTTTTTATTAACAAGGCAAGGCAGACATCTCTGTACATTATGACACCAGCATATAAATGAGGCACAACTACGAATGATCTCAAGTCTTATTACATCAGATCAATAAGATGCAAATATCAGTGACAAATGAGGGGGATTGTCAGCTGTCAGGGAATTCTTGGAAAGGATTCAGTGCTGGAGAAAAGAGAAAACAACTGATCAGTGACCAGACAAGGGCTGTTGATGATCTTCAATACTGCTTATTACTATGGATCCTACAGCAGTGAAGTTCTTTGCTCCACTTCCAGATATTAAGAAGATCACTCTTGTGATGTTGTCAGGCAGTAGCAAATTAATGATTCATTAGATAACATATGGCTCTAATCATTCTTGTGGTTTCCTGATAGTATCTGTATTCAGAAGAGAGCAATTTTAGCAAAATAATCTGACAGGAGAGGGTAGAAGACCATGGAGAAAGGGAAGGGGAAAGAGCACCAGAGGAAGGTGATGAACAGGTAAGCAGGTAAGGTGAGAGAGGAAGACGGGAATGGGTAAATGGTGAAGGGTGGGTAGGCAATTACTGGAACTTTGAGAAATCAATGTTCATGCCATCATGTTGGAGGCTACCCAGATGTAATATAAGGTGTTGCTCCTCCTTCGTGAGTGTGTCCTCATTGTGGCAGTAGAGAGGCCATGGATTGACATGTTGGAATAGGAATGGGAAGGAGAATTGAAAGGGTGGCCACCAGGACATCTCGCTTTTTCTGACGTGGGTACTCAGCAAAGCGGTCTCCCAGTCTATGCTGGATCTCACCGATACACAGGAGGCCACACTGGGAGCACCAGGTACAGTTGATGACCCCAACAGACTCACAGGTGAAGTGTTGCCTCACCTAGAAGGACCGTTTGGGGTCCTGAACAATAGTTACAGAGAAGGTGTAGGGGCAGTTATGGTATTTGTTCTTCTTACAAGGATAAGGACCAGGAGGTCATTAGAGATGGATGAATCAGTGAGGAGCAATCTCTGCAGAAAGGGAAGGCAGGGCAGATGGAAAGATGTGCTTGGTGGTGGGATCATGTTGGAGATGGCAGAACTTATGGAGGATTATGCACTGGACACGGAGGCTAGTGGGTTTGTAGGTGAGGACAAGAGGCACCCCATCCCTGGTGTGTGGTGGGAGGATGGGGTAAGGGCAGGCATGTATGAAATGGAAGCGATGCAGGAGAGGACAGTGTTGATGGTGGAGGAAGGAAAGCCCCTTTCTTTGAAGAAGGAGGACATTTCCATAGTTCTGGAATGAAAAGCCTCATCCTGAGAGCCAATGCGGCAGAGACAGAGAAATTGAGAGAAGGAGATGCTATTTTTACAAGAAATAGAGTGGGAAGAGGCATAGTCCAGGTAGCCTTGAGAATCAGTGGGTTTTAAAAGATATCAGTAGATAAACTGTCTCCAGAGATACAGAGAGATCGAGAAAGGGGATGGGGTGTTGGAAATGGACCAGGTAAATTTGAGAGCAGGGTGGAAGTTGGGGAGTGCTACTGGTGTAGGCTTGGAACATAGACTGTTCCACATAGCCAACAAAAAGGGAGGCATAGCTAGGACCCATATGAGTGCCCATGACTACATCTTTGGTTTGAAGGAAGTGGGAGGAGCCGAAGTAAATATTGAGAGTGAGGACCAGTTCTGCCAAACAGAGGAGAGTGGTAGTAGAGGAGAACAGGCTGGGTCTGTTGACTAGAAAGAATTAGAGAACTTCAAGGCCCTCTAGATGGGGGGGAGGTGTTGGAACTGCATGGGGACTAGATTGGGACCAGAGCGTGTGAAGTGTCACGGATGTAGGGAGAAAGGGACTATCAAGGGGAGATAAAACAGAGTCGAGGTATGCAGTCACAAATTCAGTGGGGCAGGTGCAGACAGAAGCAATGGGTCTACCTGGACAGTCTGGTTTATGGATCTTGGGTAGGGAGTAGAAACTGAGGTGCAGAGTAAGGGAGCTATGAAGTCGGTGACAGTGGATGGGAGATCCCCAGAATTGAGAAGGTCTGTGATGGTGCAGAGACAATGTCCTGATTCTCCTTAATGGAGTTCTGTTCATGGGGTAAGTCAAGCAGCACTTCACCTGTGAGTCTGTTGTGGTCATCTACTGTATCTAGGGCTCACAGGGTGAAATCCGATGTAGATTAGGAGATAAATTCTCGGAGCACCTACACCAGAAAAAGCAGGATCTCCCAGTGGCTACCCATTTCAATTCAACTTCCCATTCCCATTCCGACATGTCAGTCCATGGTCTCCTCCACTCCACTCAGGCTGGAGAAGTAACATCTTATGTTCTGTCTTGATAGCTTCCAACCTGATGGCATGATCATTGATTTCTCAAACTTCTGGTAATTACCCCTCACTTTATTAAATGTGATATACTTTATTACATTTCTTCAGGAAAGTCTTAAACAGTAGGCGGGAGGAGAGAGGCAGCGCATTGCGCGCGTGCGCAGTCCTCCGGTGAAAATGATATCGTATCTGTTAACTATGGGCCATGGACAATTCTGATTTGATGGAGAATGAATGTGAAAGCACAGAGAAACATCTGGAGAAATTTCTGAAATGCTCGTTGCTGCTGTCATTACTGCATGATCGGGAATCTTTCGGAGGATAGGCCTCAAAATCCCCGGCTTTGCCTGCTGGTGGTGACCGAGGTTGAGGTCGAATCGTTTGGACAGAGATGGCGCTCAGTACTCGGTGTCGGAGAGCTGATCAGAGCTCGAAGTTTTCAGATGACTCAGAGTCGGACTGTGGTCGGCATGGCAGGGAGAGTTCTTCCTTCTCCCGTCTGCGTGAGATGTGGGACATTTGAGAGACTTTGAACTTTTACTGTGCTCATGGACTTCTTCATCAAGTTATGGTATTGTTGCACTGTTGTAACTATATGTTATAATTATGTGGTTTTGTCAGTTTTTTTAGTCTTGGTCTGTCCTGTGTTTTGTGATATCACACCGGAGGAAATATTGTATCATTTCCTAATGCATGCATTACTAATTGACAATAAAAGAGCACTACGTGTCTTCATAATCTAAAAAAAAAATTCTCCAACCCAAAAGTAAATCAAGAGAAACATTTTTTCATCTTAACCTGGCAACCTTGAATGATTCATGGAATTTGCTGAAGTATTGCAACCAACCATTTTCTGGAGGTGATATTGTGATTCTGCTGATGCCAAAAATAAATTCCATATTTAAGTATTGATCCTAAGACCAAAAAAATAGATTTGATGATGCAGCAGCAATGACAGTTAGAATTGCTCCGATAATTTCTCCAATGGTTTTATTCCCTGAGAACTTTACACTGTGAAAACATTTTGCAGCTTCACGGTTTTTGACATCTTAATATTATGAATCAGTCTGGACAGGAAATACTGACCTATGAATTCTGGTTGTGATCTGAATGGTAACTACGTGTACTAGTGATTGTTTCCTCAGTTGATTATTAATTCAAAGAAAATAAACCAAAATGTTTAGAAGCTGTGTATTAATCTCTTAAAACAGTACATTTGTCATGTTGATGCATGTCTCCTTAGTCCAATTTAAAGTGCTGAGAGATAAATATTTTAATGCATGAATAAGAATTATATTGCATCTGAGCATCGTACTTGTACTTGTTCTCAA
This sequence comes from Mobula hypostoma, assembly GCF_963921235.1. Lineage (NCBI taxonomy): Eukaryota > Metazoa > Chordata > Chondrichthyes > Myliobatiformes > Myliobatidae > Mobula > Mobula hypostoma. Next base: position 60,459,693 of record NC_086103.1, on the reverse strand, counting down.
AAAGCAATCATTTTACCCATAGTTTGTATTTCAAGAAGAATTAAAATGTCTTTCACTGCATATGAATGTGTTTTATGGAATATTTCCAATCATTCACAGACAGAAGATCATAAATTTTGGATTGTGAAACAGCAAAACTTGGGATTTTTGTCAAAATATTTTACCTAAAATTTTAATTGCTTCATGAAAGGAACTAAATGCAGTATGGTTATATTTTTTCCCGTAAGTATTCACGTTCCTACTTAATTGCATACAATTTTACATTAATGAATGCTTGGATAAATTTTGAGTAACTGTAAAAACACTGATTCCTAACATGACCTTGGAAAGGAATATTAATGTTCAAAACTGGCCAATAAATGTGCCTCTCATTGGTTTTCACCAATGGAGTTCCACACAAGTTTAGTTTCCCCTGCTTAATTGCTTTAAGAAATTCTGTACACTCGGGCAGTATAATTGTGAATAATATCAGTATATCAATATCGAAGTATAAGTACTACACAAGCTTTTCTCCAATTAAGTGCAAGCGTTAATTTGCAATCCAATAGGTTGCAAATCAACTGGTGTGGAAAACTATTGCATCTTGATAATGGGAACCCTCTGCAGTTGGAGCCAAGAATTTTTAGAAGAATTTGCGTTTAGTCTGACATAGGAGAGATTGTATAATTAGAAAAAAACAATAGCAGGAAGTCATGGTTAGGACGGCGTTGAGAGAGGAAAGGGGGAAATTGCAAGGAGTAGTATTTCTTTGTGAGCTGCAAACAAAATGGAGAGTATTGCCACGTACTCAACTCAGAATCATTCATTTCCATCTCATGAGAGCAGAATGCCTAAAAGGTGAGAACAATCTGTGGCCAACACGTCTACAAAAAATTGACGTTAACAACAATAAGCAAACAGATCCTGCAAAGGTGACTTAACAACCAAAGTCATGTGTCCATGGATTGGTAGTTAAATTTATGGTTGGATTATGCAGGCAATGATGAAGAAATGTCCTTAGATTTTTGTATTTCTAAATAATGTTTTAGGGTTACTGCTAATCTTTTTTACAGGGGATCCATGGACTGCATACGCAGAGAAAAGAATAAATTGGCTCTTCAATCAGTTAAAAAATCCTCACTGTAACATACTAAGCGAGAAATTGTTTACAAGGATATTTAATAAAGAACACAATCAGGTACAGAAAACTAAAGAAATCATTATTATCCATATTCAATGCAGCCTGATATATTTTGATGCATGGAGAGTTCCTCAGTAGTTTTCTTTTATCCAATTTATGTTGGTACTTTATACTTCTCCACAGGATTTCAGTGGATTTCCTTATAAATTTGAAGCAGATGTGATTAACAGAATTACCAGAGTTCATCTGCCAGAACCCTGACACTAGTTAACCTTTTAATTGTTCTAATTAAAAAGGAACATTTGAAGATTACAGATGAAAGATCATTAGGGTCAATGAGGGTACTAACAAATGCCAGTAAATAATTAGTGTGCTTGGCTGGTCCATTTTTTAGGCATGACGTATTATTTGTAGAAGCATTTTGTTAAATGCTTTGAAGTACCTTCAGCAATGCTGCATTGCTATAAATAATTATCCCTCCAAAAAGATCAAATTTATTCTCAACAGAAAAGGCTTTACAGAAGAACTAAAAATGAGATAGTTGCAATGGACAAGTCAAAGTAGAAATTTATATTGGAGTAGTCAGAATCATTAGACAAATTGTTTTGTTTTAAAATTCTATTGATCCATATTCTCTTTTAACTCGGGTATTAGAGACAAGAAATATATGGATAGGTACAGAAAAAGACAAACTGGAATCGCAGTTAGCTAGCTGAGCCACGAAACAGTGCCACCATCTCACAATTTTACACCAAAAACTGTACACCCACGTATTAAAAGATCCTAGTTGAAACCATAGCTAATGAAGGTGTAAGATTAGATATTTTGAAGTCTCAAGGATCTTAGAGGAAAGCACTTCCGTAGATTCTGGAACTAATAGAGCAATAACTTACATCAAGAACAAAAGAATCCTTTTTAAATTAAATGTTTTAAGAATGTAGGCAGTTTTATCAAAGCCACATTTATTCTCTGCCTCTACTTACAATGATCTTGTGAAAAGGCAGGAAAGTATTATACCAGGTAAGAAATAAATACTGAATGGTGAAGGAAACAAAGCCAACTTTTTTTTCATTTTCCCTCAAAATCATTGTGTTCCTGTTTCCAGATTTGTCATTTATCATGCCCCTGTGACTCAGACTGCACGAGATTATAGTGCGTTGTTCAACCCTTCGCTCTTCCACTGAAAGCAGTCAGAAATGTTCCTCTTCTTTCAAAACTTTACCTGCACTGCCAAAAGTCCAATTCATGTCTTCATTACCTCCATCAATAATTTCATTTAAACTTGCCTCAGTGGTATAGACTAAATTCAAGTAAATCCAAAAATACAAGAGTTGAAATCTCTTGTATATATCCTGTTTTTATGTGGCTTCAGACCTTGTAGGCACCATAGTTATAGATCATTAGTGCTGAAACAGGCCAAATGGCCCATCTAGTTAATGCTGAACTATTATCCTGGCAAGTCCCATCAAACTGCACCTGGACCATAGCTCTCCATACTCCTCCCATGCATGTATCTATCCAAATTTCTCTTAAATCAAACCCGCATCCACCATTTCCACTGGCAGCTTGTTCCACACTCTCACCACCTTCTGAGTAAAGAGGCCCCCCTTCATGTTCCACTTAAACATTTCACCTTTCACCCTTAACCCATGACCTCTAGGTCTAGTCTCACCCAACCCCAGTAGAAAAAGCCTGCTTGTATTTACCCCATCAGTACCACTGATAATTTTGTATACCTCCATCAAATCTCCCCCCATTCTCCTACACATCAAGGAATAAAGTACAAACCTATTCAACCTTCCCCTGTTACTCAGGACTTCAAGTACTGGCAGCATTCTAGATAATTTTCTCCATATTCTTTCGATTTTTTTGCTATCTATCCTGTAGCAGGGTGACCAGAACTGCACAAAATATTCCAAATTAGGCCTCAACAATCTTATACAACTTCAAGGTAACATCCCAACTCCTGTATTCAATACTTAATGAATGTCAATGTGTCAAAAGCTCTTTTTATTACCCTATCTACCTGTGATGCCACTTTCAAGGAACTTTGCATCTGCATTCTCAGATCTTTCTATTCTACCACAATCCACAATGCCCTACTCTCCTATCTGGGTTTGTCCTCCCAAAGTGTATCACCTCATGCTTCTCTATATTATATTCCATTTACCATTTTTCCTGCTGGTCTGAATCCCACTGCTAGCTTTGACAACCTTCCACTCTGTCCACTATTCCCCCAATTTTGATCCAGTTTACCACGTTATCATCCAAATCGTTAATGCAAATAACAAACAGTAACAGACCCAGCACTGATCCCTGCGGCATACCACGTCACATACCTCCAGACAGAAAGGCAACCATTCACTACAATTCTCTGACATCTCCCGCAAAGCGAATTTGAATCCAATTTACTACCTCATCCTGAATGCCAAGCAATTGAACTTTCTTCACCAACCTCCCATGCAAGACCTTGTCAAAGTCCATGTAGACTACACCCACTGCCTTTCTTTCACCAACTTTCCTGATAACCTCCTCAAAAAACTCTAAAAAACTGGTTAGACGTGACCTACCATGCACAAAGCCATGCTGACTATCCCTAATTCAGCCCTGTCCATCCAACACTGAGATTCTACTGATTCTGGAAATCTACAGTAGCACACCTAAAATGCTCAAGGACCCCATATTTTCAGGCAGTGTCAATATAAAGAACTGATAATTTGCTCCAAGTCCTTCATCAAAACTGGAAAGGGGGGAAAAAGCCAGAATAAGAAGGTGAGGGAAAATAAGGAGTACAAACAAGAAGGTGATAAGTGAAGCCAGGTAAGGGGAAAGGTAAGTGAGTGGGGAGGGGGGATGAAGTAAGAAGCTGGGAGGTGATAGCAGGAAAAAGGGCTGAAGAAGGAAACTGACAGGAGAGGAGAGATGAAAGGAAGAGGAGGAAAGGCACCAGGAGAAATTGATAGTCAGGTGAGGATAAGAGAAGAGATTAGAGGGGAGCCATTATGAGGAATGGAAAAAGAGAGAATGGGGGAGGGAGAAATTACCAGAAGTTAGAGAAATTGATGTTCATGCAGTCAGGTTGGAGACTGCACATAAGGAATACTTTATACTTTATACTTTATTGTCGCCAAACAATTGGTACTAGAACGTACAATCATTACAGCAATATTTGATTCTGCGCTTCACACTCCCTGGATTACAAATATTAAATATTAAAAATATTAAAAATAGTTAAAATTAGCGAATATTAAAAAATTAAATTATAAATCATAAATAGAAAATAGAAAAATGGGAAGTAAGGTAGTGCAAAAAAACCGAGAGGCTGGTCCGGATATTTAAAGGGTACTGCCCAGATCCGGGTCAGGATCCATTCAGCAGTCTTATCACAGTTGGAAAAAAGCTGTGCCCAAATCTGGTCGTACGAGTCTTCAAGCTCCTGAACCTTCTCCTGGAGGAAGAGGGATGAAAAGTGTGTTGGCTGGGTGGGTCGTGTCCTTGATTATCCTGGCAGCACTGCTCCGACAGCGTACAGTGTAAAGTGAGTCCACGGACGGAAGATTGGTTTGTATGATGAGCTGCAGCGTGTTCACGATCTTCTGCAGCTTCTTTCAGTCTTGGACAGGACAACTTCCATACCCGGTTGTGATGCACCCTAGAAGAATGCTTTCTACGGTGCATCTATAAAAATTAGTGAGGGTTTTAGGGGACAGGCCAAATTTCTTTAGTTTTCTCAGGAAGTAAAGGTGCTGGTGGGCCTTTTTGGCAGTGAACTCTACTTGGTTGGACCAAGTCAGGTCATTTGTGATATTGACCCCAAGGAACTTAAAGCTTTTGACCTGTTCCACTTGCGCACCACCGATGTAAATTGAGTCGTGCAGTCCGCTACTCCTTCTGAAGTCAACAACCAATTCCTTCGTCTTGCTGACATTGAGCGATAGGTTATTGTCTTCGCACCATGCCACCAGGTTCTTAATTTCCTCTCTGTACTCAAACTCATCATTACCCGAGATACGGTCTACAATTGTTGTGCCATCAGCAAACTTATATATTGAGTTTTAAATATTGAATATGAGGTGTTGCGCCTCCAACTTGAGAGTGGTCTCATTGTGGCAATTGAGGAGACCATAGCTGACATGTCAGCATAGTAACGGGAATTGGAATCAAAGTGGTTGGCCACCAGTAAAATTCTGCTTTGTTGTGGACAGAGTGAAGTTGCTATCCAATTACTTATATATCTGGTCCTTTAGAATACTTTCCAATAACTTACCTTCCACTACTGATAACAGGCTCACAGACCTGTAGTATCCTAGCTTATTCTTACAGCTTTTCTTAAACAATGAAACAACATTAGGTATGATGAATAAAGTCTTCTCGGGCTTTCAGCCAGGTACCGGTATCAATTTCAACTGATGTTTCAAATTTTTTTACCATTAGGTATCGTCCAATCCTCCGGCATCTCAACAATGGCTAAGAACATTTTAAGTACCTCAGCTAAGGCCTCTGCAATTTCTGCGCTAGCCTTCCAAAAGATCCGAGAGCTCCAGAGTCCAAGGGAACACCTTATTAGGCTCTGGAGATTTATCCCCTGTACTTTGCCTCCAGACAGCAAACGCCTCCTCCTCTGTAATCTGTATAGGGTCCATGACCTCACTACTGTTTTGTTTCAGTTCTATAGACTTTGTGTCCATCTCCCGAGTTAATAGAGATGCAAAAAAATTCATTTAATATCTTCCCCATCTCTTTCAGCTCTATGCATAGATGACCATGTTGACATTCAAGAGGACAAATTTTGTATCTTGGTACCCTTTTGCTCTTAATATGTCTGTAGAAGCCCCTTGTCTGGTAGAGTAACCTCATGCCTTCTTTTAGCTCTCGTAATTTCCCTGTTAAGTGTTCTTTTGCATTTGTTACACTACTCAAGTACCTAATTTGTTCCTTGCTGCCTTTATCTGCTATGAATTTCTTTCTTCTTAACCAGGGGCTCAATATCTCTCAAAAAACAAGGTTACCAAAACCTGTTATCCTCGCCTTTTATTCTGACAGGAACATACAAACTCTGTACTCTCAGTGTATCCTTATCTCATTTCTAGTTTTCACATCTGCATCTTTGTAACCTGAGTTATGAGCACCATGGTAACGTAATGATTAGCACAATGCTATTACAGCATTGGGGCATCAGAGTTCAGATTTCAGTTCCGGTGCCGTCAGTTCAAAGTTTGTACCCAATGAGCAAGCTTGCCGTTTCCTCCCAAATTCCAAAGACGTACCAGTTAGTAGGTTGATGATCATTGTAAATTGTCCTTTGTTTAGACTAGTGTTAAATAGGTGGGTTGCTGGGCGGTGTGGCTTGTTGGATCCGACTGTTTAATTTTTAGATTGGATTGTTTAATTGTTACTTCCTTTGTAATTATTCAATTAGTTGTCTGCTTGTATTTTATAAAATTATATGCATTAAATAGTTTAATATGCCTCCTAGTGGTAATAATATTTATATGCAGTTGCTCAGTGTGTATTCTCTGGTGGTTACATATGTATAATTCTGGAAGCGTCTCTTGTGCTGCATTGTTTGAATAAGAGCTATCTCATTGGTTGACTCTTATCTACAAATTTGAATGGAATTTTCCTTATCTATTTACTACAAAAGATCTGCTCCATGCTGACCACCATCTTTTAATTCTTTCTCTCTTCAATTAGTAGACCCCTCTCACTGTGCATTTTCAACTCTCTTTTTGTTCTAAGTTCAAGATTCACTTAATAAAACGATCATAAAACAACACATTTTGGGCTTTTTTCCTGACATTTGAATGAACCTTGAGAATCCAACAATTGATATAGTCAGCAGGATGGTTACAGTAAAGACTAGGAATAATTGAAGACAAAGTGGAGATTTTCAACGCCAAGACAAAAGAGCATAAGAGGTTCATTTTTCCAATTTGTCTGAGATAAAAAATTAGTGCTGGCTTCAATATCATCGGATGGGAGTTAAAAAGGGAGGAACTACTGCTTTGCTATTTTGAAAAAAAAAACAGATCTGTAAAAAAGAAATGTGAGCCAGTAGAGCTCACATTAAATATGCAAGCTGGTAGAACTTCAAAAAAATTAAATGAGTACAAGCAGCAGAGCATGTACATATATAAAAAAAAATTGTGCAAGCCAATAGAGTGTGTGTAAATACTTGCATGCTAGGAGAGTGTGGGAGAAAAAAAATTAAATTTGTGTTGCAGGACATCGTATTAAAATTTTAGTTTCAATTTATTAATATATCAAGATAGTGGTCAAAGGAATTTCTAAAGTACATGCGAATTAAGATCGAATCAAAACAATGGCCAAAGTTGTGAAACTTACTTTCTAAATCTTTGCAATAATTGAACAAGCAAAGAAACAACACAGTAATTAAACTGAAGTGCAGTGTGCGGAGTTTCAAAGCAGATTGAGTCAATTTCAAACAGTGCAGCCGGAACTTCAAGTGGGTGGTCCTACCAGTGAGGCTTCTAGTGATGCTGCCAGTGGTGCTACCTGTGGTGCCCTGCCCTGGGAAACACCACCCACATCGGACCTTCCTCTGAGACAGCGAAACCATCCAAACTCAGTACTGTACACACTTTCCTGGATATCAACTAACAACTGCTCAGTGGCCCAAGTGTTCTACTGTTCTTGAAGCACCTAATATCATCATTCAATGAGTGAGCTCAGTGAATCCAGCTACACTGTTACCATCAGACAGGGAAGACTATGATGACCATGACTGTGCAAGAACAATAACATGCCAGGAAGCTGTAAATTATTAAAAAGAAATGCCTTTATCAAACCCCAAATCTGATTCTGTATGTTAATGACTCCTCAACGATGGAGAGAGGAATTTGAATGGTTCTTTCTGAAACTGAAGGGCTGGCATCAGGAAACATGGCTCCTGACACCTCCATCAGAAGTAAAAGCTCTGATCGAAGCCTGTAAGCTGGCAGAAGGAAGACCAGCCAATATCTACACTGATTCTTGATCTGCTTTTGGAGTTGTTGATGAATTTGGATACTTATGGAGACAGAGGATTTCTTATGGCTGTAGGAACCCCTATCAAGAATGGCCAACTAGTAGAAGAATATATGCTGCATTAAAATGTAAAAAACACTCCAAAATCACTACAATGGAAAGCTGGGGAAATGCATTCTTGGAAAAAATTGCAAAAAAGGCAGCATAGGAAAAGGCAAATTAAATAAAAGAAGCACCAGGAACAAATGTAGTGAACCCAATGACCCGAATTATGGGGAAAAATGTTGAACTCTGTATCACAGATGAACATACAGGATACAGTATTCAAGAGATGCAAGCTCAATGCTCTGGCCAGGAATAGTGGTTCTGGGTGGAAAACGGTGGGAGGATAAACAAGTGATGGGATATAGAGATATGGCACTAGTCATAGACTAGTAGCTCCAACTACATTGCTTCATTATCTGGCATAGCAGATACACTCCCTAGGACACATTTGAGACAAAAGATGATTGACAGATTTTCTCAGTGGTGGTAGAAACCAAAGTTCAGGGTACGAGCTCAACAAACACTTGTAAGAGGCATGACATGCCAGAAGACAAATCCTGGAGCAGTGGAAAAGCTAGCACATTTATGTGCCCCTGCCCACCTGGTCCATTTTTATACTTTTGACTACATTTCTTTACCAAAGTGTCAAAGATACTCAGTACTGGTAATAATGTACAAGCTTTCAAGATATGTGGAAGCTATTCCAGCAAGGAAGAGGACTGCCACACATACAGCAAAAACTTTGATCAAGGACTATATTCCTACATGGGAGTTGTCATGTCACATCGACTCCGACCAAGGAACACATTTCACTGGGAGTGTTTGGCAGGAATTATGTCAACTGATGAACGTTGAATGGTGTTTTCATTGCTCACATCGCCCAGTCATCAGGACTAAGCCAAACAAATGAATGGAACCATCAAACAATGATTGACTAAGTATCATGAAGAAGGCACATCATAGCCTACAGCTCTTCCTATGGCCGAATGTAGCATCAGTGCACCCCAAACAAGGAAACTAAATTAAGTCTATTTGAGGTGGTAATAGTGCATTCTGTGTCAATGATGGGAGCCCTCAATCTCTGAAAGGCTGAATACACAGTATGGTCGATATTTAGTTAACTACTGTGTGAAATCAACCCAAGCTCTCCAATCTGCTTTTCAACAGCTTTCTGTTACTCTGAATGATCCAACAGAAGGAGGACACAATATGATTTTTAGTGTGTGGGTCCTGATTAAGAAAGTGCATTAAGAACCTTTGGGTGGGAGCTCGATGGAACGCTCCTTATAAAGTGCTGTAAGTTCCCAATTCATTGGTGAAAGTAGAAGTTAAAAGTAAGTGGATACATGCCAGCCACTGCATGCGAGCTAAAGTTGAGGTTAACGTGCTAATAACCTCTTGGCCTAGCACCTACACTGCTGGACTACAGGGAGCATATCACTAACCAGCCAGAAGACTTCAAGCAAATTGACAACAAATGGACATTATGAAGTTTATTCTGATACTAGTTGTTATTATATTTTTGTCAAATTTCCCTATTTACAATGAGTACTAATATTTGTACTAACATGTCATCATAATTTACATTGTTTTTACTTGTTTAAGGGCCATCATATATGCCTACAAATCTGCCTAACCATGACATAATCGGAAGAATATATACTTTGAAGAATATATACCCTTTGATATTTCATAACTTAAATAGTTATTGATTATTTTATACTTATTGCAGATACAACAAGTATTTCTGTCTCTGAATTTTCAGATATTATGATTCTAAATGTGTGATTTAGATTAAGAGGGGGAATTGTTAGATCCATCTACTAATTCTTAGATTGGGCTGGTTTAATTGTTATTTTCTTTGCAGTTTAACAATTAATTGTCTGCTTGTATTTTATGTAATTACTTATATACATGAAACAGTTTAATATGCTTCCTAGTGATCATGATATGTATATCCAGAAGTTCATTGTGTATCTACCAGTTCTTACCTATGTATGATTCTGGAAGCTTCCTTGGTGCTGAATTATTTGAATAAGAGCTATCTCATTGGTTGATTCTTATCTACAAATTTGAATGGGAATGTCCTTATCAAAGAGCTGTTTCATGCTGAGTGCCATCTTCTACTCTCTCTCTCTCCAACTAGTAGACCTCTAACACTTTATTCTCAACTGACTGTTCTATTAACACTTAATAAAATGATCGTGAAGTAACAAGTTTTATGCCTTTTTCTTGCCTTCTGAAAGAATCTTGGATTAAAACATCGGAATGCAACAGTGTTGCATTTCTAAATAAAGTAATAAAATACTATCTCAATCTCCATCTGGATCTCCAGCTCTTGTACAATACCTTACTGTTTTTCTTCCACTAGAGGAGATTGGTCACTTACTCTTCAACGCTCTCAATCTAACACTTAGCCCCTCAATACCCCTCCTTTGCAAGGCTAGTAAAAATGTGGTATCCAATTCTGAGAGACTGCAGGGGTGGAGGTGGTGAAACAAGCGTAGGGGTGGGTATTTTCTATTATGCTGTCGAAGAAATTGTGATAGAAATTAGAAAATAAATGCATAGTTGGGTAAAAGAAGCATTGATAGCATTTATAAACACAAGGTACTCTGCAGGTACTGGAAATCTTGAGCAACACACATAAAATGTTGGAGGAGCAGCATCTTTGGAGAGGAATAACCAGTCAATGTTTTGGGCCGATAAAGCATTCAGGCTTTTTCCTGACCATGCATCATTCCCTTCCCTCCCCATTTCTGCACCATATTTAATTCTCAAACATCTCTCCTTGGAACTGAATCTTTGGTTTCCTGGCTACCAGGTTGCAATCAGTAGGAATAGACAGTCACAACTCTACTATGATCATCCTCAATGTGTTGCCCATACAAATACAATGAACTTTAACATTTTAACCTAAACACAGCATCACAGGTGGAGACTGAAAGCCTGCCATTGTTTGTTGTCGTTCAACAGTTGATTCAGTTATTCTCCCGATGCTGCTGTGCTGCTTCTCACTCTGCACACATTCTATTTTCATTATATTGATGATATGTAATAATTTTTACTGTTTAAATTTATATGTGTGATCTGTAAGACAAAGAGTGCTTACTGGTAGTACAAAAATTTAGAGTTGTAAGTAATGGTGATCCCAAGCTATCTCATTATATATTTCAAAATCTGAAAAAATCCAGAACATATCTGGCCCCAAGTGTTTTAGATAAGGAGTACTCGACCTGCATATAAAAATAAGGAGTGCAAAAGAGAGCAAAAAAAGAAAACAAAAAGAGAAAATTAAATAGTGGAGTAGTGATCACATTGCAGTAAAGCTGTGTGTCGTCAGGCTCGTGTACGTCCTTGCAGTGAGAAGGGTATTGCTGGGTGACGGGGGTCCTTAATGATGGATGCCGACTTCTTGAAGCTTTTCCTTTTGAAGGCGTCCCTGATGTTAATGCCATGATGGAGCTAGCTGAGTTTGCAACATTCTGCAGTTTTTTTGCTAATCCTGTGCAGAAGTCCCTCCATACCAGATGATGATGCAGCCAGTTAGAATGCTCTCCATGATACATCTGTAGAAATCTGTAGACATAGCTGGTCTGCTCACACTCCTAACGAAATATACCTCAGTGTATCTGACAATTATAAACCAATTGTAATTTTAGTTTCCAATATTTTTTCTCTCTTAAGAGGCACACAAAAGTAATACAAAACAGATTTCTTGCTGCGAGAAAATGATAAAGAAATTGAAACTGGTTGCAAACAGCTAATTTCAGCAGCTGTATCCCACTTCCCCAATTAGTTCTCAAACTAAGAAGCTTTTGAGTCTTATTTCATAACATATAAAGAAAAAGTATTCCCAACAAAGAGAATGAAAACAAAAGATCATATGCAGATATTATCTTCAATCCATGTCTCACATCAGTTGCGTTCCAATTAACCTAATACACCACCCTTCTATAGACGCTTCTGGGCTTGCCAGGAATTTCTTGCTTTTGTTGAAGATCGTAAAATTTGAACTTGATAATATCAATGACGGTAAGTAGAGAATTTTAAATGCCTTTGCTTAAAATATGACCTCCTGATCTTAGCAGTTACATCTCCTGCTCTCTGACTGCACTGTTAAATTTACTTTCTCTGTCCACTCTTACTGGACTTGCTTACATTAAGTACAATTTTCCATGAAAGCAATCAATCCTGAACTTATTCACATAGTCATCACCACTTTTCAGAACTTCTCCCAATTTGGGTTCCTCTGCAAAGCCAGTAAGATTATGATCTCAACTTCAATCACTTATATACAAAAAACAAGCCAATGTGATAAAAATGATAACCAAGTTCTGCTTTCTGTTTATTGCCATATTTTCAATCACCAAAGAATTTAAAAACAAATCTAAACACTGTACCGGCACGGTAGCGTAGTGGTTAGCACAACCCTTTGCAGCAGAGGTGACACAGGTTAAGTTGCCACCTTGCCCGTAAGGAGTTTGTACGTCTCCCCCTGAATATGTGGGTTTTCTCTGTGTGACTCCGTTTTCCTCCCACAGTCTAAAGATGTGCTGGTTGGTAGGTTAATTGGTCATTGTAAACTAACCCATGATTAGGCTCGGATTAAATCAGGGGATTGCTACTCGAAGGGCTGGAGGGCCTTATTCTGTGCTGTATCACAATAAATAAATAAATAAATCCTCTTTATCCACAGAATCCAATGCTCACAAAGTCAGCTATCTACTACTGGGAGTGTTAATAAATATAGTGCCTTCCACCACAGCCATCTCCTGTGATGTCCAATGAATCTTTTCCGAGAAATGTTTGTATTTGATATTTTGTGCTGGAAAGTAGTGAAATGTCAGTACACCAGAACTAGGGTCAGAAACACCAGAGATCAAGAATGTGTAAAGATCTGCAGCCATTGGCAGGATTGGAATAGTTATATACTTCAGCCTGCTTTGACAAACTGATTCACATGAAAGGTGAACTTGGAACCTTAGTAGTATCCTTATTTCTTAAAATATAAAGGATGTCTGTGCACTTATACCTCACAAAATATGAGCATTTAGCTTTCCTGGATTTCCTAAACCTAGTTCATATCCATACACTTGATGAAGCGATAAAGTAATACGACATTAAAATCACTGTAATATTATTCAACATTAAAAACACCAAAAGAGTTCTAACGCTATAAACAAAATACATCATACTCAGAAATTTGTTATCACTTATCTTTGTTTTGCATGCAGGAAACATCCCGAGCTTCACATCTGTTTATTATTTTTGGTTGGCTGTAATAGAATTGTTCTCCCAAATGGCCAGCACCAGTTTATCCATGTGTATTACTATTTCTAAAATTTTAAAGTGAACTTCACAGATATTGGTGTGATTCAAGCTGGTTGCCACACTCTCTTTTCTCTCAAACACCTGCAAACAACTGGGTGCCCTGCAAACCATGTCTGAATTATTCAACTGAGTGTTTGGGATGGTTTTCCATTATTTTATCAAAAGCATGTGATTCAGTCATTAAAAGAAAACTAGACTACATCAATGTTTAGTCCCTATAATAAAATGCCACAAAATTGTTAAATTCAATAATGAATGTAGAATGAAAATGAAAAAGATCTTCTTACAAACCAAAAGTCTCAAGAATCTAACCTTGGATGTTGACTATAAATAATATATTATTTATATATTATATATTATGAACAGATCTCTTTATTTTAAAAGAAATGCTATAGTACGTTTCATATAGGAAGCATTTTCTTTTGCAATTTGGAATCCATGTGACATATATGTGACTTCAAAGCTCTTTAGATGAAGCAAAATTTCAAGCATGCACGATCTTTAGTTGAATCTTAATAATGCCATCTGTCAGCCTATCCATGTAATGTTGGCTACAGATTGGTAAGAATTCATGAATAAATTCTGGCTGTGTTGACATTTCTGAAGCCCACTTACTCTGAGGCCATCGCAATGCTTAACAAAGGGGGATTGACAATCTAGGGATTTTCCTTTCAAACTGCAGACCCAGAGTTTTTAACAGATATTTTATGAATGGGAAAATGGAGTTGCAAAATTGGGCTGCACAGTCATTTAGTGAAGCAGAAAAGGTGCCAATTTTCTCTCAGTTCCAGGCGTGAATCTTAAGTGCCCAATCTTAGCAAGGTTTGCATTGATTGACGAATTGGGAAGAACAGGCATGCATGCTTCACTCGTACAAGCCAGTAGTATGCAAAGTAGGTCATCTGTGAAACCAATTCAACCCTGAAATGAATATTACCATGAAAAAGGCCACAATGATTCAACTATATATCAATCATGCAAAGTAAACCTAGCATGTGGCCTCAAAAAGAACCACCAATCCATTCCACCACTTATTTTGTTTGGATAATTATCAATGTTTTCCAGGTTTGTTGGTGATTCATTGGGCATTTATTGGAGGGAACTGTGATAATTGCCTTGAAAAATGTGCCAGGGTTGGGTTAATATTCCAGTGTTGTACCTTTCCTGTTGGTAATGGATAAATCTGACACATATTTTTTTAACCCAAGAGGTAGCAGAAAGAATGACAGCACAACAAACTGCCATTAAAGAGAAGGGAAGGTGAGGGCAGTTGCCTCGGTTTTCAAATCATGTCTTCAGGAGCAGTTCTATTGCTAATGTGTACCTCAGGAAGGAGCTGGGTCTTCAGGTAATGTACTTCATGAGCTGCTGACTGTCTGAAACCAAAAAGGCCAGAAGATTCTGTCCTACTGAAGTAAATGGGACTGAATTCTAGGAACAAGAATTCGTCATGCAGCCACTATGATACTGCAAAGTTAGCACAAGTAAATGAGGTCCTTTTGTTTACCCTGATGTTACGCTTTAAATCCTTACATATGCAATTGCATAAACAGAAAGCTACACTCAGTGGCTACTTTATTTGTTACCTCCTCTACCTAACAAAGTGGCCAGTGAGTGTATATTTGTGATCTTCTATTGCAGTAGCCAATCTACTTCAAGGTTCGATGTGCTGTGTGTTCCAGGAATGCTCTCCCGCTCACCACTGTGTAATATGTGGTTATTTGAGTTACTGTTGCCGTTCTATCAGCTTGAAGCATTCTGGCCATTCTCCTCTGATCTCTCATTAACAAGGCATTTTCATGCGTAAAATTGCTGCTCGCTCACTGGATAATTTTTGTTTTTGTTTTTTGCGCCATCCTCTGTAAACTCTAAAGACTGTTGTGCATGAAAATCCCAGGAGATCAGAAGTTTCTGAGACATTCATACCACCCTGTCTGGCACCAACGATCGTCCCATGGTCAAAGTCACTTAGCTCACATTTCTTCCCCATTCTGGTGTTTGATCTGAACAACAGTTGAACCTCTTGACCATGTCTGCATGCTTTTATGCATTGAGTTGCTGCCACATAATTGGTTGATTAGATATTTGCATTAATGAGCAGGTGTACAGGTGTAACTAATAAATTGGCCACGGAGTGTATATTTTCTACTATAGATTATCAATAATTAATTATGGCTTTCCATTCTTCTTTTGCTTGGGTATATATTCTTCAGTGATGTGGACATATATCTGTAACCCTGAAGTCTTTATGAATTTATAACTTTTGTAAAATGTAATGTGACAAAAATGGAACCTGTAAGACCTCAGAATGCTATGCTGATTTGCTGTTGATGGAGGCTTACAAGAAGTCTGTGTATGTTTTATATCAAGATGTATGTTTATGGCAGTAATGTTTTGACAATAGAGAGAAAAAGAGGACACAGCAATAATGGAGGAAGAAGTCTCCAAAGGCAAATGGATTAATTGAAGAATAGATGCCAGGAACCAGAGATGGATGCAGATAAAGGAGGAATGTTATGGGACGGAACAGCCTAATAACTTATTTCTGTAAAAGTATAAAAGTGGATTGTTTTAAGGTATCAGATTTAAGCTACCTACCAACTTAATGTAAGGAGGTAGATTTTCCTTCCAAATAAATAAAACGTGCCTATAACTTGATCCACTCTAAATTTGTTGTAGTATGTGACTGTACATTAGAAGACCTACTTGAGTGCTACACAACTGATCAATGTTTGGTTGCATGTATCACTTTATTTAATTGTCCCACATCATTGCCATGTTGGTTAATGCTTGAAAGTGTAAACTAACTGAAGGTCCTGATAAAGGGTCTTGGCCAAAAACTTCAACTGCTTGTTCCTCTCCATAGATGCTGCCTGATTTGCTGAGTTCCTCCAGCATTTTGTATGTGTTGCTCAAGATTTTCAGCATCTGTGTAATCTCTTGTGTTAGTAAGACCAATGACATTTCCAGATTTTTAAGTCTGTAGACCTGTAGGTTTTTGGGAAGTATTTATTGAGATATTTCTTGTATATACTGAAGATTTCTGCCCCAGAAGCCTTACAGATTTTTTCCTATACTAGTATTTACATAGTTATTGATTTCTCTGCTGACCTGGTCTTCCATAATTTTAAATTTTGAGTAATATTGAATTTCATAATGGTGGTAACTATGTCAGTCAGAGGTAAGCTAAAAAGACGGATTTCAAAACGGAATGCTCTGATTTGAATGTGATTCTGAAACTGTGGGAGCCTGTAATTTTCTGTTTGGAGATCATTTGGGTGTTCCACCGCTCTGCAATCTCTGAGAGGACGGCAGGCTGCAGGATGGAGTGCAAGCCGACACTTGACTCCATTTTGCTGATTAAGGCTTCCATCATTCACCGATTAAAGCGATGAGGGAGATTGAAATGTTGAGGCAAATACAGAAGGTGAACGCCGGCTGCCTGCCTTTTGATCGCTGGGGATCGGTCTGCTACTGGACTCAGCCGGCCGCTGTGCCTGGAGAACATTACCCAGTTTTTCTGTGTTTTGTATATTGACTTGGACTAAGACTTTTCTTTCAGTCTTATAGTTCTTTATATTCTGTGTTTTTCAGCCTATCTTTCTCGTTTTACTTTTGTATGGGGTGGGGGGTGGATTTGGGAGCAGATGTGCCTGTACCATTTTTGTTCATTATTTTGTGCGGGGGAGAGGGATTTTGGGGTTGATGTTCCTGTTCTATTTTTGTTGTTTTTTGTATGCAGGGTGTGAGGAATTGGGGGTTGATGATTGTGCTGCCTTTCTTTCTTTCTTGGTTTCATGGCTACCTGGAGGAGAAGAAGAATTACAGCATTGTATACCTTGTTAATAAAGGATACATAGAGTTGGGGGTGATGTATTAGCATTGACAGAGGATTGGTTAACTAATAGAAAGCAGAGAGTTGTGATACATGGGTGTTACTCTGGTTGGCAATCAGTGGTGAGTGGTGTGCCACAGGGGTCAGTGCTGGGCCCACAACTGTTCACAATATACATTAACAATCTGGAAGAGGGGACCGAGTGTAGTGTATCTAAGTTTGCCGATGATACTAAATTGAGTGGAAAAGCAAATTGTGCGGAAGATACAGAGAGGCTGCAGAGAGATATAGATAGATTAAGTGAGCGGACAAGGGTCTGGCAGATGGAATACAAAGTTGGTAAATGCAAGATCATCCTCTTTGGAAGGAAAAATGGAAGAGCAGATTATTATTTAAATGGTAAAAGATTGAAGCATGCTGCTGTGCAGAGGGACTTGGGGGCGCTTGTGCATGAATCACAAAAGGTTGGTTTGCAGGTGCAGCAGGCTATCAAGAAGGCAAATGGGATGTTGGCCTTCATTGCTAGAGGGATAGAATTTAAGAGCAGGGAAATGGTGCAACTATACAGGATACTGGTGAGGCCGCACCTGGAGTACTATGTGCAGTTCTGGTCTCCTTACTTGAGGAAGGATATACTGGCTTTGGAGGAGCTGCAAAGGAGGTTTGCCAGGTTGATTCCATAGATGAAGGGGTTAGACTATGAGGACAGATTGCATTGCCTGGGAATGTATTCGCTGGAATTCAGAAGAATGGGAGGAGATCTTACAGAAACAGATAAAATTATGAATGGGATAGATAAGATGAAAAAGTGTTTCCACTGCTAGGTGAGATTAGAACTAGGGGATATAGCCTCCAGATTCGGGGGAGAAGATTTAGAACAGAGATGAAGAGGAGCTGCTTTTCCCAGAGGGTGGTGAGTCTGTGGAATTCTCTGCCCAATGAAACAGTGGAGGCTATCTCAGTAAATATATTTAGAACAAGGTTGGATAGATTTTTGCATAGAAGGAGAATTAAGGGTTATGGGGAAAAGGCAGGTAGATGGAGATGAGTCCATGGCCAGATCAGCCATGATCTTATTGAATGGCAGAGCAGACTCGATGGGCCAGATGGCCTACTCCTGCTCCTATTTCTTATGTTCTTATGAACCTTTGACCTTTGAAATAATTAGGTCATCTAGTTATTATGAAAAACAATGGAATGATGATGGAACTAAATTTAGTTATCAACCATCAAGAGAGAATTAGAAAACAGTTGTAAAAGAAAAAATATTAAAATTAATGAACAATGGGAAAAGCACAAGAAAGCAGAAGCAAATGAAATATCTTTCAGAAGCACAAGACCTGAATAGTTTCCTTCTGTGTGGTATAGTTCTGTAAATTGTTCATCCTTCAAATGAGCAAATCTTTTAAACAGCAACATTGAAATGGACTAACTTTTGACATAGATGAGGCTTTGCCAAACTTGTAATCGTGTCCTAAGCCAAACACTGATAATGCAGAAATTTGAGAATTTCCTTGAAAAAAAAACCATGAACACTAGTTCTGAGATCTGTCTACACAGTTCTGATAACATAGATGAAAAGTAATTAAATATCTGTGGGAAAATTCAAAGTATTTTTTCAAAACAAGTAAACTAGCTTGAATTGCAGTTATGTGTTTGTACTATGCATAGAGATATATTCGTCAATATGAAGACCATTGATTGAACACAGCGATATAGCACTGGTAAGTTAAATCATAAATATTGAAAAAATAAGTTTTATGAGAATTCATCACAATGACAATTCCCCACAAGTGCCAGCAATTTGTTATCCTTATGCATGTATTAATGCAGAAATTACTAAACAGTGGACAACTGTGCACTGGCACTTCTTTGACTAGATTCCAGTATTGGAGTCCTTCTGCAAGGAACCATCAAATAACAAAGATATCTTACCACTTAAAATGGGGAATCAACTTTAACAATATGCACCAGGTTAGGCCTGATAGGGAGTTCTGCTCACCTGGGAGTTCTTCAGGCCTGATGAAGGGCTTCAATGCAAAATGTTGACTGTACTCTTTTCCATACACGTTGCCTGGCCTGCAGCATTTTGTCTGTGTTACAGGGAGTTCTTCTCCATCGATTTCAACATGAAAAAGTGGTTGTAACGAACAGAGGCAGACCTATTTGAGTTTAGTTCAATTATTTTAACTGTTGCTGCTTATTCAAAGGTATATATTTTATATGGTATAATCATTTGCCTTTAATTATTTCCTTCAATTGATTTTAACTTTTCAGACTATTAGAAATAATCCTAGTACTTGACAACTGTCTAAGCCAGGCATGTGCCTTAACCGCTGCCAAAGATGATTTTACCATCTTTACACTGTATGGTGGAGCAAGTTATGTTGTCTATGCCATTTATGTCAAAACACATTCAATAAAGTTAATGCAAAAGTTAAAAGCTCATGGCATTAGGGATAAATTAAATGGTACAGGATTGTCAGTTACCAGAAAACAGAGAAATCAGAATGAATGGTGGCAACCTGTTACCATTGGGTTGTCACTAACATAAATGCTGGAGCTTCAGCTTGACCCAAAAATGAAGGGGCCAAGCCCATTGGTGTCACATTTACCAATGGCATTTGCTGCTTGTCTTGACTTGTGTTCTCATTTTTGTCTCAATTTTTTTAACTTCCCTTTTGAACTTCATTGATTCTCAATACTGTGAGCAACCTGGCAACTTTGTAACATTTTTATAAGGGGTGAAATGTGAGAATAGCTTCTAAACCGAGTGCTGTATAAATACAGAGAAACTACACTGAAGAGAATGGAAAGCAGTAAGTTAATAAGTGGTTCGAGCAAGGAGGATGGGGTAAAGAAGAAGGAAAATGAGACCATAACCAGTCCACACTCGTTTTGGATGCAGTTCCAAGATGTTTCACTATATTGATATGTGATGAATGTATGTTCTGAAAATTTAGATATGATCTTGTTGAAATATCCAAGGTTCTGAGAGGTTTCACAAGGTAGGTGGTTTGCTCTTTGAGGAACCAGGAAACAGGCGTATAATTTTATAAATACAGGGTTAGCCTTTTATGAAAGAGATAAGCATGGCCTTTAGATCTCCATGCATTGTGAACTTTTGGAACTTCCTATCTCTGAGTAGTGAAGAAATTATTTCCCTGAATATAAAAATAATAATAATAATAATAATAATAATAAGAAGAAGAAGAAGAAGAAGAAGAAGAAGAACTTTATTGATCCCAATATATTCAAGGCTGAATGACAAAGATTTGGAAACTGTGGAGCTGAGAATTACAAGGAACTTGCAGATCAAAATCACATTAGTAATCAATGAATGCCAGAGTGGACTGTTCCTGCTCCTGTTTTATGCTTATGGTGATCCTGCCATCATGTAACTCTTCTTCAATGAAGATAAGGTCAGTCATTTTCTGCAGGGTCATTGTGTACGATAAGTGGGAGCTTTTTCGATTGAGTCAATGATAAGGACAAATTTTGGACCGAAGTCTTGCTCTGAATCAAAGCCTAATCAGAAAACTATCTGCACTTTAGTTCAGTACAGTGAAACTCCATTGACTAAACTGAATCATAAGGCTCTATAAATTGTGGATTTTCTTAGGCACCAGGAGGCACAATTTTAAATGTTTTCCAATTCAGTGGGCATTTGATTTATTTAGAAACTGATTAGTGAACATGAATGAATGATTAAACAGAACATTTAAGAGTCATTTTCAATTAACTGAAATCATATGGAAAATGAAACAATAGGAATATATTTTTGGGTAACAAACTGATATTGAGCAATATTAATAAAAGCCATCATAAAGTGGTGTCAGTAGAAAGCCGGAATGTAAATGATTGCACTATTCCCTGTCAATCATTCTGCTGCAATTTACTGAATGTAAATTTGTGCACATAATTTAACTACATAAAGATCCATTCATTGAAATTGGCTGCACATGGTGACAACATAAGAGTTAGTTCCAGTGGAAATGATTGCAGAAAATACACCAGCTTTTCTCAATTAGTAACCTCAAGGAATATTTTATAATAGAAGAAAAGGGAAACCATCTATTTTACCACACTCTCCAAGTACGCTGGTTTGTAGCCTGAATCAAAAGAACCATCATACATTTTGCCTTGAAATTTCCATCTACATCCAAAGCAGAAAACAGAAGCAGACCCCCGTTTGTCTGTTCTGGCCAACTCCTGAGTGATGGTTGTGCAGATCGTCATACATATGAATTTGGATCAGGAATAGGTTATTCTACCCCTCAAGCCTGATCTGCTATTTATTAAGATCAAGACTGATCTGAATAAAACTTTAACTCTGTATTCTTGTCTAACCCTGGTAACCTTTTGCCCCATTTTTTCCTTTGGCGCCTCTCTACTCTTCCATAAAAATACGCAAAGACAGCAAGTTTGAGGAAAAGGCTTCCAAAAAATCATGACTTACTGAGAAAAAAATAATCGCTCATTCCTGTCTTAAACAGATAACCCCTTATTTTCAAACAGTGACCCCTAGTTCTAGATTCTTCCAAGGAAGAAATATTCTCTCCTTAACCAAACAATTAAATCCATTAAATTTCTTAAAAGTTTCAAACATGTGGCCTCTCATTCTTTTTAACTCCAGAAAACACAAGTATTTTCAACCATTGCTCATTAGATATCCCAGGTGTCCATCTGGTAAACCTCATCTTAACTATATCCATTGAGTTTATTTACCTTGGAAAAGATGGCGGCGTGACGCAGCTTGCAGCAGCCACTCTGGTGATGATGATATCTGTTATCTGTCAAGTAGGGTGCCGTGCTCACCCATTTCACAATACATTTCTAGCATTAATTGTTCTTAAGCAGTCCCTGAAGACTTTCCATTTGTTGCATATCTGAGTCACTGAAGGACCCCCACCATCCATGACATGCCATCGGGAAGGAAGTACAGAAGCCTGAAGGCACACACTCAGCTATTCAGGAACAGCTTCTTTCCCTCAGCCATCCGATTTCTAGATGGACGTTGAACCCATAAATACTACTTCATTAATTTTCATTTCTGTTTTTGCACTATTTATTTAACTATATAATATATACATATATATGTTTTTCCTCAATATTATCATGTATTATACTACTGCCACAAAGTTAACAAATTTCGCAACATATGCTGGTGATATCAAACCTGAATCTGATTCTGAAATGCATTTTATTTCTGTCTTCCTGAATGCTGTTTTTATAGAGCAATTCAAATTACTTTTGCCTGGATAGGGAAATGATAAAGAGGTGGAAGACAAGCCTAATGGCTAAGCACAGTAAATGAGGAGATGCCATTAGTGCCATCCACCAAGACAGTTTCAGCTTTTATCAATGACAGTCACATAGAGAGTCACATATCCAAATTTCCTGTTACAAGTCAGGCAGCATAGCGCTGAGATGGAAGAAAAGAGTTACAAAGAAATGTTGATTGATAAAATATGGAGAACACTTTATGAAATTGAGAGAAAAATTTGTAGCAGTTGGAAGACAAAGTTGTGAAAGGTGAGGTTATCCACTTTGGACCACAGAAATATGAGTGGAAGTTTCTTAACTAAGTGGTCAGAAGCTGTGGTCAAAACTGTGAAAGAGCTAACAAGTTAGTAATCCCATGTATAGAAGTCAAAAATATTTTTTTAATCTAATAGAAAAATGGGCTTCAATTGCTAAAAAGGGCTGGAATGGGAAGTTGTGCCACAGGTGGATTTAGCTCCAGCAGGAAACTTCACCTCAGGGAGAAGATACTAGCCTTGGAGAAGATGCAGCACAGCTTAAACAGCACAATGCCAGAACTGAAAAGATTACGTTGTGAAGAAATGCTTTTTGGAAATCAGTGGCACCTGGCTGTTATTTTGCAGTTATAGATCGAATGGCAGTGCAATATAGAAGATGTTATGATCACTCACAACCCCTGATGTTCCTGAACCTCTCCAGTGAACCTGCCCCAGATTAAATCTTCTGTCAACAGACACAAAATGTTGGAGGAACTTAGCAGGTCAGGCAGCATCTATGGAAATTAATAAACCATCAATGTTTCAGCCTGAGACCCTTCACCAGGACTTTAAAGGTAGGGCAAAGAAGCCAGAATGAAAAGGTGGGGGGAGAGAAAGGAGGACAAGCTAGGGGGTGGTAGGTGAAACCAGGTGGAGGGAAAGGCAAAGGGCTGAAGAAGAATCTGAAAGGAGAGGAAAGTGGACCATGAGAGAAAAGGAAGAAGAAGGGACACCATGGGAAGGCGATATGCAGGTGAGGAGAAGAATCAAAGGTGGTGATGATGAATCAGCATATAGGAGGGAGATTGAAAATCTGGCTGAGAGGTGCCATAACAATAACCTCTTACTTATTGACTTCAGAGAAACCAGAGGTTCATGAGCCAGTCCTCACCGGAGGATCAGTAGTGCAGAGTATTTTGATTGGCTGCATCACAGCCTGGAATGCAAAATCCTACAAAAAGTAATGATATGGCCCAGTCCATCATGAGTAAAGCCCTCTCTGCCATTCAGCACATCTACATGAAAAGTTGTTGCAGGAAAGTAGCATCCCTCACTACCCAGAGCATGCTCTCTTCTCGTTGCTACCATCAGGAAGACGGTGCAAGAGCCTCAAGACTCACACACCAGATTCAAGAACCAACCATGAATTACACCTCAACCATCAGGCTCTTGAATCATAGGGGATAACTTCACTCAATTTCTCTTGTCCTATCATTGAAATGCTCCCATAACCTATGGACTCACTTTCAAAAGCTCTTCATTTCATGTTCTTGATATCTTTTTTTTTTAAATTTTATTTTTATTTGGATAAGGAGTTCACAATTATCATGTACTTTTTTCACACATATAACCTTTTCCATTTTTTTATATGTATAAAACTACAATTATTTATACATTCTTAAGTACACATTGAGATGATATAAAAGCAAAATAAACATTTAAATAGATAATTATGTACTGTGGTAAATCTAACCTATTAGGCTAAGTAATGAAATTAGTTGTTAAGAAAAATGGTAATAATAGTTTCCATACAACCCTTCTGGACCATTTCCACTGGTCCAAAATGTTGCATACAAGCCTATATACCAACCATTGTAGGTGTTTATATCCCAATTTGTTTGTGCTTGTTCCTGCCCGCAGACATAATTATCCAATCCCTATGTACTTATTTACTTAATTTTTTCATTTTTTTTTATCCCTTTCCCAAATCTTTCCCTTTACTTGTGTTAATTCTCTATTTTCCAAAAAAAAACAACAAACATTTAGACTAGGGGTGCTTACGTTAGCAATATTACTGTGTTGATGAGAAGAGCAATATAAATCATTAGGAGAGTCATCTAAAGTCTGCTCGCATTGGGGTTATGTATTCAATCCATTTATTCCAGATTTGATAAAATGTTTCTTTTTGAGTTCTCAGGGAGTAAGTCAACTTTTCCATTTTAAATATTTCCAAGATAATTTCGTACCAATCTTCTAACGTAGGTGGTATTGAATTTAGCCATTTTCTAGTGATTGATTTCTTACTTGCCGCTAAGAGGGCCTGCAGCAACTTTATATCTTCCTTCTGTTCAAGGAACAATACATGCCCCAAATAGAGAGTCTCAAAGTTCAGAGGTATCTGGGACCTAAGTACCTTAACTAATGTTCTATGAATACCTTCCCAAAATAGACTTAATTTAGGGCAATCCCAGAAAATATGAAAATGATTTGCCCCTTGGAGCCGCACCTTCTCCAACACATCACATTTGTATCTTTATATTTTTCCTGATATGGGGTCTTGAAGTATCTTATAATGTTTTTCCAACAATGTTCTCTCCAAGTCAAAGAATTAGTCCAGGACCATTGAAAGCTGCAGATTTTCCCCCAAGCCTCCTCTGAAAGTACCAATCCCGCTTCTTTCTCCCACTTCTCTTTAATATACAGTGTATTTACATTTTTAGCATGGGAGAGTGCATTATATAGGCGAGAAACTGATTTACTAGGTATTGAACTGCAAGCCGAATTCAGAATCTTGAAAAATTCTAATTCTACTGTTGATAGGTCTGTATATCTACAACTCTGGTTAACATAGTTTCGTATTTGAAGGTACCTAAAAAAGTCATTATGTTCTAGGCCATGTTTGTCCTGCAGGATTTGGAAACTTTGTAATACTCTTTTATCTATAAATGAGAGGTAGGTTGTAAGACCTTTCTTTATCCATAGCTCAAATCTTTTATCTCCTCTGTTGGGAAGGAATTCGGTATCATATGCACACCATCTAAAGAGTTTTAGCATGTTATTAATTCCATATGAATTAACCACCTTCTGCCATACTTTTAATGTAAGATTTATCCAAGCATTATTAAATTTTTCCAACTGGGCCATCAATCCTTTGTCAGCTATTGAGGCCTGAAGAGGAAAACTGTCAACTAATCCAAATTCTATTTCCTTCCATCTAGCCTTATATTCCCTATTACACCAATATAACAGAGGGGTTATCTGTGAGGCATAAAAATAATTTCTCAGGCAGGGAAGAACCATACCTCCTCTTTCCTTCCCTAACTGTAAGGTGTTATATCGAATTCTAGGTTTCCTTCCTTGCCAAATGAAGCGGGAAATCCATTTGTCCCATTCCCTGAATTGATTATCATCCACCTCCACTGGTAAAGTACGGAAAAGATATAATAACCGAGGAAGAATATTCATTTTTATAGTATTTATCCTTGAATTTAAACTTAAAAAGGGGATAAGATTCCATCTATGCATATCTGCTTTTATCTCTGAGATTAATGGCCCATAATTTACCTGTGACAGTGTTGAAAGATCCTTCGGCAGGGTTATTCCTAAATATTTTAATGATTTAGCTTCCCACTTAAGATCGTATGTATCCTGCAATTTTTTGGATGGTGTATAATTTAGGGACATAACCTGCGTTTTCTTTACATTTATTTTATAACCTGATATTTTCCCAAAGTCATCTAACAGTGTAAACAATCCTATAAATGATTTTTCTGGTTCACTCAGATAGACCAAAACATCATCTGCGAATAACGCCACTTTCTGTTCAATCCCTGCCACCTTGATACCTTTTACGATTTCGCTCTGTCTTATTAGTTGGGCAAGTGGTTCAATATATAGCGCAAAAAGAAGAGGAGAAATTGGGCATCCCTGTCTAGTGCCTCTCTCTAAAATGAAGGAGTCAGAGAGGTCCCCATTTATCTTAATTCGGGCTGTTGGGCTGTCATACAGAGTCTGAATTACTTTAATAAACATTTCTTGAATGCCGAATCTTCCTAACACTCTGTATAGGAATGCCCAACTAACCGAATCAAAAGCTTTCTCAGCGTCCAATCCTACTATCATTGTCTCTGTCTCGTTCTTATTAACCTGTTCTAATATGTGCAGAGTTCTCCTTATGTTGTCCTGTGTTTGTCTTTGTTGAATAAATCCAGTCTGGTCTAAATGGATTAGGCCAGGTAAAAGCTTTTCCAATCTGCGCGCTAATATAGATGTAAATAGTTTGTAATCTAAATTAAGAACACTAATTGGCCGATAATTGCCACATTCTAGTTTATCTTTACCCTCTTTAGGAATAACTGAAATAATCGCTTCTCTCCAGGAAGGTGGAGTTTCTCCTCTCTGCAAGATCCAATTAAAGGTGTTAAGTAGTAATGGGGCTAACTGTGTCTTCAGGGACTTGTACCACTCTGAGGTAAACCCATCAGAACCCGGGGACTTTCCAGCCTTTAACCTAGAGATGGCCACGTTCAGTTCTTTGACAGTTACTGGTTCTAATAAACTTTCATTTTGTAAATCTGTAAGTTTAGGCAGATCTAAAAAATTCAATACACTGTCTATATAGGGCTCATTGGGGGCCCGGGGTTGGGAGTACAGCTCTCGATAATACGTTTCAAAACTCTCTTGAATTTTCCCTATTGTACTCTCCACAAGCTTTGTCTTTGGATTCTTTATTTTATGAATTGTATTGTCTGCTTGTTGTTTTCGTAATTTATATGCTAATAATCTAGCTGATTTACCTCCTACTTCATAATTCTTTTGTCTCAGGTAAAGAAAATTTCTTTGAGTTTCCAACGTATAAATATCATCAATTTCACTTTGCAATTTCCTAATTTCCTGTTTTCGATTTGAATTACTTTTGTTGCTATCTCCAACTTGAAGTTGTTTTAATTTTCCTTGAAGGTCTGCTAATTTTTGTGCATTGATTTTTTTCATGTGAGTAGTAATGGAAATAATTTTCCCTCTCAGTACAGCTTTCAATGTATCCCATAAAATCACTGGTGATGTTTCTCCCGTGTCATTAAGGTCTAGATATTCTTTGATTTCTCCCCTTAATCTCTCCATTACTTTTGGGTTATTAAGTATATGTGAGTTTAGCCTCCATAGTGTTTTCCTCATTTTCCTTTCCAGGATTAGAGACATAGAGACTGGGCTATGATCCGACAGATCAATTGTTGCAATATTACAGTTTTTTATCCTGAGTCTATCTGTATTAAAGATAAAGAAATAGTCTATCCTTGAATAGGCTGAATGAGGGAAAGAGTAATATGTATAATCTTTACTAGTAGGGTGTAATTCCCTCCAGACATCTATAATTCCCAACTCCTCCATCAATGAATTCACTTTCTGAGTCAGAGGTTTATTCTGAGTAACTATTCTTGAAGAATCTAATATAGGATTTAATCTAATATTAAAATCCCCTTCACAAATTACTACCCCTCGAGAACGGACCATTCGGTCAAAAATGTGTCTATAAAATGACCATTCACTACCTGGAGGAGCATAAACATTCAGCAATGTTATTTCTGTACCTTCTATTCTGCCTGTGATTTTTACAAACCGTCCTTCGTTGTCTCTAGTCTCTGAAATATGTTCATAATTAAGAGTACTTGATATTAAAGTAGCTACCCCTCTTTTGTGACTCAATTTATATGATGAATAAAATACATGCTTAAAGCCCATTCTTTTTAATTTTCCATGTTCAGATTGGCTCATATGCGTTTCCTGGAGGAAAGCTATTTGTGCCCTCTCTTTTTTCAATTTAGACATAATCTTATTTCTTTTAATTGGATTCAAAACCCCATTAACATTATAGGAAATTATTTTTACCAATTCAGTTTGCATTTTTCTCTAGTAGAAAAAAAGCACTCTCCTTTTCTAACCAAACAGTAAGCAATCCCTTCTCAACAGTAAACCAAGACATATAACCACACCCTAGACATTTCTGAACGTATAACATTTGAAAATTTTCCCCGACTTCCCACAGTGAGGCCTGAGCACCGACCCGCCTCAGTTCAGAGGGATAACCTCTATCTTCACCCTGTGTTAGAGGGCCCTCAGCAGTTTGAATAATCATAGAGAATTTTCTCCTATTTATGTCTTGACCATATTGCTATCATTCAAGTTATTCCGCCTAGATTATTTTCAGTTCATGTTCTTGATATCTATTGCTTATTTACTTATAATAATTCTTTCTTTCTTTGTGTATTTGCACAGTTTGTTGTCTTCTCACACTGGTTGAATACTCAAGTTGGTGTGATCTTTCATTGATTCTATTAAGAATATTCTTCTATTATTATGCCCACAAGAAAATGAATCTTGGAGTTGTATATGGTAACATATATGTACTTTGATAATAAACTTACTTTCAACTTTGAATTAAAATGATTGGCCACCAGAAAATGCTGTTTTTGGCAGATGGAGTGGAGGAGCTCGACGAAGTGGTCCCCCAGTTTACGTCAGGTCTCACCAATGTAGAGGAAGCTGCATCAGGACCACTGGATACAATAGGTCACCCCAGCAGATTCATAGATGAAGTGTTGCTTCACCTGGAAGGACTGTTTGGGGGCCCTCAATAGAGGTAAGGGAGGAGGGTTTATTCAGCATGTCCATAAGGCTACTCATCACATTAAGTCTGCTCCGCTTAATGTGATGGCTGATATATTACCCCTCTCAACCCCATTCTCCTGCCTTCTCCCTGTAACCTTTGACATCCTTACTAATCAAGAACTTATCAGCCTCTGCTTTAAATATACCATATGACTTGGCCTCCACAGTTGTCTATGGCAACGAATTCCACAGATCTGCCACCCTCTGGCTAAAGAAATTTCTCCTCATCTCTGTTCTAAAGAGATGTCCTTGCCTTCTGAAGCTGTTCCCACTGGTCCAGCAGGTGATGAATACAAAGGCAGTGGCTAAAAGAAGTGTCCATTTGTCCAAAAGATAGACACAGAAGCTCTATCCCATATAGTGTGTCAGGGTAGAGAACACGAACTTCTAAACCACCACTCCAGATAAGGAAGTTTCTTACAAAACCACTTCAGTGGATTTTTGTGAAATGAATATGAACAAATTTTCAGTACTAATTAACAGTCATTCCAACTGTAGAGGTACAGTGTCTTCCCCGGTTAGCAAATATTCACTTAACAAGACTTTGCCTCAACAATGGGTTTATTTAATCTGATTCTTTGCCTAGCAAAGGTCTCACTGTCCACACCTAATTTACATTTATTTCTCATGGCACAATTCCAATAAACTCCACTAGACAATAAGCAGCCACGTTGAGAACAATTGGTGCGAATACAACGTCAACAGACAGAACACTGCCTTTTGGGAATCAGTGTTTGTGCAATGATATCACTCAGGGAAAGCAAATCCAGCCAGGACAGCAACAAGTTCTGACTCCGGCAAACTAGTAGAGCACAACAACTTACGGTCACAGGTCGGTGAACTAGATCCATTTCAGAACTGGTAGAACATGCATCAGTTATCTGGTGCGTCTCTGGAAACTACAATAAGCATGAGTTAGTGAACTGCCTCTGTCTTTTCATCCTCCTCCTCTGCTACGTCTACCAGGTACCAATCTGAATATTGCCTGCTTAACAAAACTTTGCATATTGAAGAGTTCCTTTAGAACATAACTCCATTGATAACCAGGGAGAGCTGTAAAACCGGCTCATATGAAATTCCAACCAAAGAATTAAAATCTATCCTGAGTAAATTATATAAAATAACAACAGCCACAATTTAGATTTTTCTTCACTTTGAATGTTTTATGGAGAACAATAGAATGAAAAAACTGTTTCACTTTTCCCTTTTCACACATCATCAAATGGGGAAACAGAATGATCATGTCACAGTCAAGGAGTCAATGAATAATTAGATTATAGGTGGCTAATGAAACATCACTGAAAAAATATGTTTTCCAGGACTTCTTCTTTACTACAGTGCCACACTTTGCAACCAGATACATTCATACAGAACTATTGGTGTACTGGGCAGCCAGTATTCAGGCAACCTTGAAACAAGAAATGTAGAAAAGGGAGTTCAAGCAGAGTAAATATCATGACCAATATCAAAAGGAGAAGAGATGCAGGCTGCATGATAAAGTTCACATACTGCAACCTTCCAGCAGGTCAACGCCGAGGACAAGGGATATTAGGGAAATAGTAGAGGTACATATTTAGAAAAATTATCTTGTAAGAGTTGGAAGATTTATAAAAATTCATATAAACCAATTAGACCTGGAGAATGATACCTGGGAGAATAGCATGGAGATTGAAGATGCTCTTGAAGTGAACATTATACTATCCAAAAAAAGTAAGCACACAATAGTTCTGTGAAGTATTGCAAATGGGACAACATTACTGCGTCATCTGATCAATACTAGAAATACCTGTTGTCAAACTGTATGCTTGCCCCAAGTAATGCCATTACTACTGTGAAGATAAATTGGAAAAATCAGATTCAACTAAAATTGTAAAATTTACAAATATGTAAAGGTACATTTCAAAGAAAAAAAGCAATTAAATATTTATAATGAACATTATTTGCTCTTTTTAAATGCCATCACTTAAATTTGTCATCTGTCATGTGATAAGCTACTCTGCAATATATTTTATATATATAGAGTCCAAGCGGCAGTGCGCAAGAAACTCTGAATAAATTATGCACACCTTGCTTGAACTGCTTTGTCTCAAATGTGTAAGCACACTCTGCAATAGACTCTGTTAAGAGGTTAAGAACCCAGTCATTCTACTTATTTACATATTGCTTTGGTTTTAATCTAGAACAAGATGAAATTGGTGCCAAGCTACACTCTAAGTTTATTGTAGAATCTAAAACCAGCAGATGATGCACAGTTAGCAAGTCTTTTCCCCCAATATACTGTGATTGCACTATACTTCAAATAATAAACAGTTTCTAGTCAGAAGTGCAACAGTTTTCATCAGCAGATGAAATGCAACATTATCATTGAATGCTTAGAATAATAAGTTCCTGAGGAGATCAACAGGTATGCAACTGTCAACTGTCTTAGGATGAATGTTCAAATGGAAAGACAGGTAAATGAACATGTTCTGAAAATTCAGCATTCCATCGATTACTCTTAATAAAATTGTTTCTCATTCATAATTTAAAAAATTATAGCTGGTATTAAACTAAACTCAGATATATTCACAACTAGATGATAGCATTATTTTCCATAACAGCAGAGAGGATCTATTAAAAAAGCAAACTCTGCAAACTGGTGGGACATTTCAGCAATCTTAAAAGTTTAATTCCACTGAAGAATGGATATGTAATCCACCTACCTACAGCATAAGCATAGGTTTTAACCTTCTGCTCTAGCTGCTAGAGCAAAAAACAGGCTGATCAGCCCAAGATGTAGCTTCACTTTTTTAGAAACTACAGAAGTGAGAGAATAAAAAGTCATCATACTCTCGGATGAGATGGATGACCCCACCATCTGTTCTACTCATTAATTAACACTAATCTCTTGCCACAAAGAACTAAAATCCCAAGGATGACTGGAAAATAATAAAAGACCTGCAGATCCAGGAAAATGACAATAAAAAGGCAGAAATACTCAACATCTATTGTAAGAGAAAAAAAGTTAATTGTTTAGGTTTAAGTATTTCCATAATTACCACAATGAATTGAAATTTTAAAATAAATTTATGTTTAACTTAAGCAACCAAAAAAAAGTCTGTTTTTTAAGATTTGACAAGCAAGCAGAATGCAGTAAATCTGACATAGGCTTGAAAAAATTGCCAATTTAAGAAATGGAGAAATGTTTCTCCATTTGCTATAAATTGTAAATGAACATAAAAATGATTTTAAACGCAAACAACAGGAATTCTGCAGATGCTGGATGAGGCTATTCATTCTAGGACGAGGGAGATGTCTTCATTTTTTAAAGAAAGGGGCTTCCCTTCCTCCACTATCAACTCTGCTCTTAAACGCATCTCCCCCATTTCACGTACATCTGCTCTCACTCCATCCTCCCACCACCCCACTAGGAATAGGGTTCCCCTGGTCCTCACCTACCACCCCACCAGCCTCCGGGTCCAACATATTATTCTCCGTAACTTCCGCCACCTCCAACGGGATCCCACCACTAAGCATATCTTTCCCTCCCCGCCTCTCTCTGCATTCCGCAGGGATCGCTCCCTACACAACTCCCTTGTCCATTCGTCCCCCTCATCCCTCCCCACTGATCTCCCTGCTGGCACTTATCCGTGTAAGCGGAACAAGTGCTACACATGCCCTTACACTTCCTCCCTTACCACCATTCAGGGCCCCAAACAGTCCTTCCAGGTGAGGCATCACTTCACCTGTGAGTCGACTGGGGTGATTTACTGCGTCCGGTGCTCCCGATGTGGCCTTTTATATATTGGTGAGACCCGACGCAGACTGGGAGACCGCTTTGCTGAACATCTACGCTCTGTCCGCCAGAGAAAGCAGGATCTCCCAGTGGCCACACATTTTAATTCCACATCCCATTCCCATTCTGACATGTCTATCCACGGCCTCCTCTACTGTAAAGATGAAGCCACACTCAGGTTGGAGGAACAACACCTTATATTCCGTCTGGGTAGCCTCCAACCTGATGGCATGAACATTGACTTCTCTAACTTCCGCTAGGCCCCACCTCCCCCTCGTACCCCATCTGTTACTCTTTTTAATGCACACATTCTTTCTCTCACTCTCCTTTTTCTCCTTCTGTCCCTCTGAATATACCTCTTGCCCATCCTCTGGGTCACCCCCCCCCGTCTTTCTTCCCGGACCTCCTGTCCCATGATCCTCTCGTATCCCCTTCTGCCTATCACCTGTCCAGCTCTCAGCTCCATCCCTCCTCCTCCTGTCTTCTCCTATCATTTTGCATCTCCCCCTCCCCCTCCAGCTTTCAAATCCCTTACTCACTCTTCCTTCAGTTAGTCCTGACGAAGGGTCTCGGCCTGAAACGTCGACTGCGCCTCTTCCTAGAGATGCTGCCTGGCCTGCTGCGTTCACCAGCAACTTTGATGTATGTTGCATAAAAATGATTTGATGTTTTCTCACAACCTGATGTTTTGGAATACCTCACTCTTGTTGGATGGTGTATGAGGGAAGAAATGGTTTCTGACAATAATGATCATGGTAAGTCCATCAACACTTCCCAAACAATTTACTGAAGAATAGAAACAGACCTTAAGCAATAACAACAGAGAATGCAGAACATTGCCATGCCATTCAGTGTAATATTTACATTTGAAGTAAATTACGTTTTTTTTACATTTTCTAATATTCAGAATATTCAATGAGAAATAGATAGTTCAGGATAAACTTCAACGTTTTGAAACAATTTATTTATGGGATTAATGAAGCATACAGTGCTTTTGGCCCTAAGTTTTCTGTTAAAGTGAGTAACATAGTTAAATTGCACACCAAAAATGTTTTACACAGAAAAAAGCTAGCAACATATTGAAGATTTCAGCAAGGCTAACATGGAATCTTAAGATCACTCCAAACTCCATACTGTGGAAGGATTACTGAATTTTAATACTGTATTTGTCCCACTCACAGCAGGGTAGTGTAGAAGCATATGATCTTGGAGGCCAAGTTATTGCATTCTTGGTCACATAACCAGAATTAGAATCAGGTTTAATATCACTGGCATATGTCATGAAATTTGTTGTTTTGTGGCCACAGTACACTGCAATAGAAAATCATAAAAAACTACAAATTATAATAAGAAAAATAAATATAATTTTAAATTAAGTAAGTAGTGCCAAAAGAGAGCAAGAAGTAGTGAGGTAGTGTACATGGGTTCATGGTCCATTCAGAAATCTGATGGTGGAGGAGAAGAAGCTGTTCCTAAAACATTGAGTGTGCGTTTTCAGACTCCTGCACCTTCTCTATGATGGTGGCATTGAGAAGAGAGTATATCCTAGGTGATGATGGATGCCACCTTTAGAGGCATCACCTTTTGAAGGTGTCCTTGATGCTGGGAAGACTAAGGTCCATGATGGAGCTGGCTGATTTTACAGCTTTCTGCAGCTATTTCCAATCCTGTGCAGTGCCCCCCTCCATACCCGATGATGCTACAACCAGTTAGAATGCTCTCCATGGTACATCCATAGAAGTTTGCGGGAGTCTTTGGTGACATAGCAAATCTCCTCAGACTCATAATGAAATAAAGCCACTGTCGTGCCTTCGTTGTAATTGCATCAATATCTTGGGCCCAGAATTGATCTTCAGAAATGTTGACATCAAGGAACTTGTAAGTGCTCACCCTTTCCTCAATGAGGACTGGTGTGTCTTCCCTCAACTTCACCTTCCTGAAGTACATTATCAATTCCCTAGTCTTACTGATATTGAGTGCAAGTTTGTTGTTGTGACACAAATTAATGAGCTGATCTATTTCACTCTTGTACTCCTTCTCATCACCACCTGAAATTCTGCAAACAATAGTTGTGTCCGCTGCAAATTTATAGATGTCCAGTCACACAGTCATTGGAGCGGAGTAGTGAACTGAGCACACATCCTTGAGGTGCACTAATGTTGGTTGTCAGCGTGGAGGAGAATGTGGTCTCCCAGTGAGGAAGTCAAGGATCCAGTTGTAGAGGGAGGTACAAAGGCCCAGATTTTGGAGCTTATTGATTAGAACTGAGGAGGTGATTGTGTTGAACACTGATCTGTAATCAATAAACTGGAGTCAGATGTATGTATTGCTATTGTCCAGGCGAACCAAAGCTGAGTGGAGAGGCTAAGTGAGAGCCAGTCTGCTGTAGGTCCAGGTCCTTGCTTAGGCAGGAGTTGATTCTGGCCATGACAACCTCTCAAAGTACTTCATCACAGCAAAGTACTTCATCACAGCAGATGTGATTGTAACCTGACAATAGTCATTGAGGCAGCTCACCCAGCTCTTCTCAGGCACTTGTATGATTGTTGTCCTTCTGAAGTAGGTGGGAAACTGAAGATGTCCTTGAACACTCCTGCCAGTTGATTGGCAAATGTTTTCAGTGCCCTATCAGGTATACCAACTTAGCCTGATGTCTTGTAAGGTTTCACCCTCTTGAAAAATGTTCTGATGTTGGCCTCCGAGACAGAGATCACAGAGTCACCAGATGCTGTAGGGATTCCTTCAGGTGTAGTTTTATTCTCCCCTTCAAAGTGTACATAAGAGGTGTTGAGCTCACCTGAGAGTGAAGCATCACAGCTGTTCATGATGTTAGGTTTTGCTTTGTAGGAAGTAATGGCCTGCAAACCCTGCCAGAGCTGACATGTATCTGATACTGTCTCTAACTTCAATTGTAATTGTTTTCTCGCCCTTAAAGTAGCCTTCTGTGGATCATACTTGGACAGGATCACTGGTCTTGAATGCCATAGGTCTAGCCCTCAGCTGACTACAATCTTTTGGTTCATCCATGGCTTTTGGTATGAGTATGTCCGGTATGTTCTGAAGCCACACAATCATGCACATACGTCTTGATGAAGTCTGTGACAACTTGGCATATTTGTTCAGATTCAAGGATGAATCCCTAAATGTTATCCAGTCTACTGACTCAAAGCAGTCCTGCAAGCGCTTCTCCACCACACCCTCCTGCTCCTCACCACTGGTGCTGCAGTCTTCAGTCTCTGCCTGTATGCTGGGAGTAGAAGTGCAGCCAGCTGATCAGACTTTCCAAACTGAGAGCATGGAATGACACAGTAAATGTTCTTGATAGTGGTATATCAGTGGTCAAGTGAGATGGCTCCTCTGGTTCCACAGGTGACGTTTTGGTGGTAGTTATCCAGAGACTTCTTCAAGCTGGCCTGGATGAAATCCACCACACGGTGCTCAGCTCCGACAGTGCTTGCCTGGATGATGGTGGAAACCTGCTTCAGCAATTAAAATGGATGACTCTTCACTTCTAGATGTTCCAGGTTGGGTGAGCAAGATTGAGACAGAACTGCATATCTGCGCACCATGCTGAGTTAATCATAAAGCATACTCCACCTCTTTTACCTTGTTCTGTCTTTGAGGAGGATGGTGAAGCCACTAGACTGCAGTGCTATGTCCAAAATGATGGGGTGAGCCACATCCATGAAGCAAAGAACACTGCAGACCCTGATGTCCCTCTAGTACAGCAATTTTGCTTTGAAGTCTTCAGAATTATCTTCCAGAGACTGTATGTTCACCAGCAGGATAATCAGGGGCATTGAAAGCCTCTGTGTTTCAATCATACCTGCACACTGGCATGTGTTCCAGCCCTTTTTCTTAAAGGGGAAATGCACTCACGACCTGAGTCTGCAGATTGGATCTATTTTGAGTATCAATAGTTTTTTTAATAAACATTTTAAAATGATGTTGCTTACAGAAGCACCCACGGCTGTGACTGTGGATTTCAGCCATGGTAGTCCTAAGCAGGAATAGTAGAGGTGAGGAGAGGTGAACAATAGTAACTGTGAGTCTTAGTCAATTGGGAGTCAAAATCCACAGATAATT
Organism: Mobula hypostoma; assembly: GCF_963921235.1. NCBI lineage: Eukaryota > Metazoa > Chordata > Chondrichthyes > Myliobatiformes > Myliobatidae > Mobula > Mobula hypostoma. The sequence continues at coordinate 60,422,602 of NC_086103.1, read as the reverse complement.
GACTCTGGTTTTAGAAGGCTACTACTCTATGTCCATAACAAAAATATTTCTACTTCTTTTATACCCTTTTGGTCATCAAGGTGAAGAATGTTGTTGCATGGAATACTCTATTTCAAAATTAAGTTACTTCAATTTAAGGTAACCATAGATAAAAAATAAAGTCCCCTCTACTTAGCCTCAATACAGCACATCAGTCCAAATCTTAGAACAACGAAACACATTCTGTACTTTTTCATATATTTCATCAGTCATGCTGGATGTTATCTGATGGATTAACTGAGGAAAAGGGTTATGCAGCTAGCCCTATAACATCAAGAACTGGAATGATACTAGAATGGATGTCAAATCTTGATGTCATCACTGTGATATCAGTGCTATTTCAAATTTTAAGGGTGTTGAAAATGACTGAGAATCATGCACTTCATAGTTTGCATTGCCTGTACAACAGGCTTTCACGGCCCCTTCTGCAGTTTCTATGCAAATTATAAGCCCATGATATTTTGCAAAATACACTCACTGAGCAAATCTTTGGTGCAACTTCTTTCACAAAGTGTCCATCTGTTTTGAAAAACATTTTATCTATTGTTAAAGTAGCAATGGATTTGCTCACTCTGACTAAATAACACCACAAGCATAGGATTGCATTCTTAAACATGATATCTCTAAGAAATACACAACATTTGATCATCAATTAACATTGTGACAAGGTGGGGTGGCTTGTTGTTTGATAAAGTGTTTTGAGGAGATGAATAAAATTGCAAGATCTATGCTACCTTTATTAATGTAATGACTTTCTGTGGTGTTTAATATGAATAACAGCATTGATGACTGATTTAACAACTAATTGTTGGAAATATAGTAATAAAAATGCAGGATGATTTTCTTCCTTTGTCTTTCTGAAGAAGATTAAAGAAAATCATCTAAGACTGATAATATGATATTGTTTTGAAGGTAAAACATGTATGAGTAAATGGACTATTTCCTTCCATTGACAAATGCAAAGGAGACATTTTACTATTAGGGGAGGCGATTATATTCGAACACTAGGAATTAAAAGCCTTTTTTATAATACAGGGGTTCCCCGGGTTACCTAACTTATAAAAATCTGACTTTATGCAAATTCTTCCATACATTTTTAAGCATTTTTCAAGATAGCAATAAGAATAATAATTATGTCCTGGTATTCATTAATAACTTTAAGGCATCCGTTAGTCTTGCGAGACCATGGATCTGCGCCTGGAAAGTCTTTACTCTCCGGGCACAGGCCTGGGCAAGGTTGTATGGAAGACCAGCAGTTGCCCATGCTGCAAGTCTCCCCTCTCTACAACACTGATGTTGTCCAAGGGAACGACAAGGGCCGATACAGCTTGGCACCGGTGTCGTCGCAGAGCACTGTGTGGTTAAGTGCCTTGCTCAAGGACACAACACGTTGCCTCGGCTGGGGCTCGAACTCTCGACTTTCAGGTCACTAGTCGAGTGCCTTAACCACTTGCCCACGTGCTCAACCATTAATAACTGGATATAGTATACTGTCCATTAGTTTAATTATGGGTGATGTTAGGGTGATTATTTAATGAATGAAAGAATTATGGCAAATGTGTAGATTGAAATAAAATAGAAATGGACATTTCGGATTACAAAGAAATTTGGCTGAAAGACAGTTCTCAGGAACAGAACCTTTGAATAACACAGCCTGTATTCCTCAAATACATAATATTTGAAAGTGTTTCATAAACACAAGAGATTCCACAGATGCTAGAAATCCAGAGCAACACACACAAAATGCTGGAGGAACTCACCAAGTCAGGTAGCAGCTACAGAAATGAATCAACAGTTGACATTTCGAGCTGAGACCCTTCATTAGGACTGGAAAGGAAGGGGTAAGATGCCAAAAGGTGTTTAATTTTTCCCTCTCTTCAATAAACCTCTCTAATTTATTATGGAGTGCATTTTGACTTCTTGCAATTGTCTATTATCTATTATAATAGATGCTATGTCAGGAAGGTCTGAGGATCTGGCTGCCAATTCAGGATTGAGTGTACACTGTTACTAAGTTTCAAAATGATTCCCACAATGTTCAGTAATTTAACACAGCAACAGTGTTAGCCACAGGCAATTTGTTAGTGCTTTCATTGTGAAGGTAGAATGTTTTATTCAAGCCCCGTTCCATGAAGCACTAAAAATCAGCTTGAAGTGGCAATGCAGCACTGTCAGAGATTTCACCTTTCAAATATTTCTGAAGGAACCTCATTAGTCATACAAGAGGATGTTAAAAAAAGACTTTGTATTATTTTAAGGAAATGCGGGACAGTTACCCCGCTGGCCTACTTGATTTTTTATTATTTAGAGATTCAGCACGGTAACTGGCCCTTCCAGTCTATTTATACCCCTCTGTCCAGTTAACCTACTAACCTACTAATCTATGTGTCTTTGGAGTGCGGGAGGAAGCTGGAGCACCCAGAGGAAACCCACGCAGTCACGGAGAGCACGTACAAATTCCTTACAGACTGCCATGGGATTTATCTCTGATTCAATATTGCCAAAAGAAAATGATCATCTGTTCATCAATATCTTCTTGTTTTTAGAATGTGGAGCACACATTTTTTGCTGCAATGAACTGTAACTGCACTTCGAGGACAAAGAAACACGGTTTTTGTTTAAAATCAGTGATCTTTCATCAACACTGGAAAGGTCACAACACATGTATATTTTAATCTGCAGAGGAGGGTAAGGGGAGGTCATGATGAAAGGTTATTGGCCTGAAATGTCAACATTGGTTATGTATTCTGTAAAGAGGAAGAAGGATGCAAATTCCAATTGAATAACAAAAAAATCCATTTCTTAAATTAAAAAAAAGACAGATTTGATCAGAGGCAACTTTTCCAGCTACTATACATAATTTTCAATTAAATTACTACCAAAAATAATTCTTACCTCTATTCCTCACTCTCCACTTAACCACCAAGTTTCTTTATTATGCCTTCCTCATTTTTTCATCAGCTTTGCATTGGTATGTATTACAATCTATCACCCCCTTTATTGTTTATTTTTGAGATTCTAGCAGGATGGTGGAACAGCATCCAAATAAAAGAAACCTTATCTCAGATTCCTCGCAATACACTTCATTCAGATGGTTATAAAAAGTTCAAAGGTCATAAGTTTATTTTATCATCAAAGTATGCACACAGCTCTGAGATTCCTCTTCTTATATCCATAAAATACAGAAAAATAATGGAATTTGCTGTGGCATCCCCTCTCGCACAAAAAAGAAACAGAAACAAAATTTGCAAACCCAACCCTGCCCCCCCACCGCCAACCTCTTCCTCGCACAAAGACTAACAGACTGCCTCCCGGACGTTGCAGCTAAAACATCAAAACCCTAACCCTCAAGGTCCTCCTGTGCAAAAAAAAAGAAACAACAATAACATCAAACACCCAACCTCTTCCTTGCACAAAAACGTAACATATCGCCGACCCACCAATTGGCAACAAGAAAGAAAACGCAGAAAATCTGAAGGAGACCAATGTAAACTACAGTCCACACCAATAATCATTACATATGTCTCGGAATTTTGGAAACATCCTCCGTCAGCATCGAGGAGAGCCAACAGATAGAGCTCAGTCCTTCCGTAGGGCCTTCATCCGCCAAGATGCAGCCTCACGTGCGGAGCAACCTGTGGCCCTGTTCTGCTGTCCCCAAGAAGATTCCAGGACAGGTCCGCGAGCACGGGTTCAGTCTTACCAAATCTTTCTGCTCTGTGGGATTTCTCAGTGGGGGTTACAATAATAGTCTTGCAGAGGGTGAGCTTAACCTCTCTATCTGTTCAACTTCCTAAGACATTAAATAATTCAAGCTAAAGTCAGCTGCTGCATTATGAACTGATCTTACTGAGTGTTCCTTAGATTAAACACTTTAAGATAGGGATCACACTTTATATTCAGAACAGTTCTGTAATAACATCTGGTCTTTATCACACGTACATGGGGTTAATGTATTGAATGCTAATGGATGCGCTGACATACATAGCATTTTTGGCTTCTTCGATGCTTACTATCAGGTAAAAGCGCTAAGCCCCTTGCATTTGGTATGTTCTTCCAGTTGGGACAGCGATTACTGTTCCCTGCAGAAATGCCATTAGGCATTTACACACATAGCAACTGCAGACTGGCTTATCTGGTACAGATATGATCATGTTGCAAAGAAGCCTAGTGGCTCTGTGATCTCCATCCCATCAGAGACCTTCACTACTGCAAAGATACTTTAGTCCTAAGTAAGCCTGTACTAATGGCATAGGTCAGCCATGGATTGCATTGAAATAGTGATTACAAAGACAGTTTCACCTCGAGTACGAACAGTGTGGAATACATCACCTATCAGCACCACTCTATAACGTAAATAATTTACTGTACATTTTGTGTTTTATTATGCTCGATCCACATTTTACAAAATGAACCAGATTCCAAGCTAAAAACATTATATTACTCAGTGCCCACTGTCTTGCACTGGATTTTAAACCAAGGCTATGCCCTAGAGCATCCATATTATCTTCCTCAGTTTACTCATTCACATAGTCCTCCAAAATTCCAGGGCAACTTTGTGTTAGTGCAGTGGGAATGTAATCGGCCTCTTTTACCCAATGATTTCCAATTGTCTGCCAATATATATGTGCAAGCCACCAAGGCATGGATTTTTCCAGCCAAATCTGAGTAAAGAATCTCACACCTACGAGATTACCTCTGCTTCTCTTTGCACAGATGCTCCCTGACCTGCTGAGTTTTTCCCTGCAATTTCTCATATTGTTTAAATTGGATAGGACAAGCAGAAAGTGGAACAAAATCAAGGCTCACATAAAATTCTCTGTAATTTACTTTGGAAGCTCTTATAAATACAGATAAATTCCCTTGGTGATACATCTAGCTGAGTGAAAGAAAACATTTCAGTCAATTTTGCAGTGATTTCTGGTTATGAACAATTACAGGCTGATGGCAGGGCATCAAGGGGGAAAAGAAGTGATTCATTTTTATGCTGTCTCGCTAGAAAACAATGTGAACTACAATGAACAATAAGAGCAATGAAAAAACTATTATTTTAATTCTAAATAGACTGCCAAATAATGCCATGAGTCCAAGAGTGGATCCAAGACTCTGATACATATACATTAGGAAAAATATGCTGTGGTTTTAGTGAACTATTATCCTCTGGATACAATTGGAGCCTTGAGTCCTTTCCAGTACAAGAAGAAACCACTAATTGCTATTTATTTAAAAATGGAATTTGAATCTTAATAAATGCAAATTATCTTTCCTATTGCTTTTGATTGCTATATAGAAATAAAAGAGGCGGGCCAACCTTTGATTTCAAATGAACCCAGTGCAGTCACATTTACTCGAATTATTAGGTTGTTACTAACTGAAGGATTCAAATAACACTACCAATCACACAAAATAAATGATTTGCAAGTATCTTCCAAATCCTGAGATTTAAAAAAGTGGTTTCAAATTGCAATCTGAGTGCCAGTTGTAATATCCAAGATTAATAAATGCATCCCAGCGAGAATTCACTATTTTATCCTTTATTAGGGCTTTATACACATTTAGATTATAACGAAGAGCATCCGACTTGATATGGTAGTTTGGTATTTCACAAAGTTAATGCTTCAGGTATCACTCATTGGTAAACCAAATTCCAATCCTGCAGGTCAGCTTACAACAACACACATCAAAGTTGCTGGTGAACGCAGCAGGCCAGGCAGCATCTCTAGGAAGAGGTACAGTCGATGTTTCGGGCTGAGACCCTTTGTCAGGACTAACTGAAGGAAGAGCTAGTAAGAGATTTGAAAGGGGGAGGGGGAGGGGGAGATCCAAAATGATAGGAGAAGACAGGAGGGGGAGGGATGGAGCCAAGAGCGGGACAGGTGATTGGCAAAAGGGATATGAGAGGTGGGACAGGAGGCCCAGGGAGAAGGAAAAGGGGGAGGGGGGGAGGGAAAAAACCCAGAGGATGGGCAGGGGGTATAGTCAGAGGGACAGAGGGAGAAAAAAGAGAGAGAGAGAAAGAATGTGTGTATATAAATAAATAACGGATGGGGTACGAGGGGGAGGTGGGGCATTAGCGGAAGTTAGAGAAGGCGATGTTCATGCCATCAAGTTGGAGGCTACCCAGACGGAATATAAGGTGTTGTTCCTCCAACCTGAGTGTGGCTTCATCTTTACAGTAGAGGAGGCTGTGGATAGACATATCAGAATAGGAAGGGGATGTGGAATTAAAATGTGTGGGTCTGGCAGACAGAGTGTAGGTGTTCAGCAAAACGATCTCCCAGTCTGCGTCGGGTCTCGGCAGTATATAGAAGGCCACATCGGGAGCACCGGACACAGTATATCACCCCAGCCGACTCACGGGTGAAGTGTCGCCTCACCTGGAAAGACTGTCTGGGGTACTAAATGGTGGTAAGGGAGGAAGTGTAAGGGCATGTGTAGCACTTGTTCCGCTTAGACGGATAAGTGCCAGGAGGGAGATCAGTGGGGAGGGATGGGGGGGACGAATGGACAAGGGATTCACGTAGGGAGCGATCCCTGTGGAAAGCAGAGAGAGGCGGGGAGGGAAAGATGTGCTTAGTGGTGGGATCCTGTTGGAGGTGGCGGAAGTTACGGAGAATAATATGTTGGACCCAGAGGCTGGTGGGGTGGTACATGAGGACCAGGGGAACCCTGTTCCTAATGGGGTGACGGGAGGATGGAGTGAGAGCAGATGTGCATGAAATCGGGGAGATGCGTTTGAGAGCAGAGTTGATGGTGGAGGAAGGGAAGCCCCTTTCTTTAAAAAAGGAGGACATCTCCCTCATCCTGGAATGAAAAGCCTCATCCTGAGAGCAGATGCAGCGGAGATGGAGGAATTGCAAGAAGGGGATGGCACTTTTGCAAGAGACAGGGTGAGAAGAGGAATAGTCCAGATAGCTGTGAGAGTCAGTAGGCTTATAGTAGACATCAGTAGATAAGCTGTCTCCAGAGATAGAGACAGAAAGATCGAGAAAGGGGAGGGAGGTGTCGGAAATGGACCAGGTGAACTTGAGGGCAGGGTGAAAGTTGGAGGCAAAGTTAATGAAGTCAATGAGCTCAGCATATGTGCAGGAAGCAGCGCCAATGCAGTCGTCGATGTAGCAAAGGAAAAGTTGGGGACAGATACCAGAATAGGTTTGGAACATAGATTGTTCCACAAAGCCAACAAAAAGACAGGCATAGCTAGGACCCATACGGGTGCCCATTGCTACACTTTTAGTTTGGGGGAAGTGGGAGGAGCCAAAGGAGAAATTATTGAGAGTAAGGACTAATTCCGCTAGATGGAGTAGAGTGGTAGAGGGGAATTGATTAGGTCTGGAATCCAAAAAGAAGCGGAGAGCTTTGAGACCTTCCTGATGCGGGATGGAAGTATATAGGGACTGGACATCCACGGTGAAAATAAAGCGGTGGGGGCCAGGGAACATAAAATCATCGAAAACTTTAAGAGCGTGAGAAGTGTCACAAACATAGGTAGGAAGGGATTGAACAAGGGGGGATAAAACCGTGTCGAGGTATGCAGAAACAAGTTTGATGGGGCAGGGGCAAGCTGAGACAATAGGTCAGCCAGGACAGGCAGGTTTGTGGATCTTGGGTAGGAGGTAGAAGCGGAAAGTGCGAGGTGTGGGAACTATAAGGTTGGTAGCAGTGGATAGGAGATCCCCTGAGTGGATAAAGTTGGTGATGGTGTGGGATACAATGGCCTGGTGCTCCTTAGTGGGGTCACGATCGAGGGGTAAATAAGAGGAGGTATCTGCGAGTTGTCGCTGTGCCTCGGCAAGGTAGAGGTCAGTATGCCAGACTACAACACCCGCCCCTTATCGGCGGGTTTAATAGTGAGGTTAGCATTAGTGCGGAGGCAGTGGAGAGCAGAGCGTTCGGAAGGAGTAAGGTTCGAATGGGAACAAGGTGCGGTGAAATCGAGACGGTTGATGTCCCATCAGCAGTTAGCAATAAAGAGATCCAGAGCAGGCAGAAGATCAGAGCAGGGTGTCCATGAAGAGCAGGAAGGTTGAAGACGGGAGAAGGGGTCATCGGTGGGGGTGGAAGAGTCCTTGCCGAAGAAGACAGAGACGGTGGAAGAAGAGTTCCGCATCATGGCGAACGCGGAACTCGCAGAGTTGTGGGCGAAGGGGGACAAACGTGAGGTCCTTACTGAGGACAGAGCATTCTGCCCCAGACAGTTGAAAGTCAGAGGGGATAGTAAAGACCCGGCATGGATGAGAGCTGGGATCAGAGGGGGAATGGGGGAGGCTGGGGGTGTCAGTGGAAAGGGGAGGGTTGGGGTGAGAGGAAGATGGAGCCTCTGAGGGCCCAGGAGCTGACGGTGGGATCTGAGGGAGATGGGGTTGCAGAGTGGTGGTGGGGGAAGGGGAGACGGGAGTCACAATAGCAGCACATAAAGACCCGGCCTGGAGTTCAAGGCTGGAGTCGCAGTTTTCTCCCCCCCCAACCCTTTTCCTTCTCCCTGGGCCTCCTGTCCCATGATCCTCTCATATCCCTTTTGCCAATCAACTGTCCAGCTCTTGGCTCCATCCCTCCCCCTCCTGTCTTCTCCTATCATTTTGGACCTCCCCCTCTCCCTCCCACTTTCGATCTCTTCCTATCTCTTCCTTCAGTTAGTCCTGACAAAGGGTCTCGGCCCGAAACGTCGACTGTACCTCTTCCTAGAGATGCTGCCTGGCCTGCTGCGTTCACCAGCAATTTTGATGTGTGTTGCTTGAATTTCCAGCATCTGCAGAATTCCTCGTGTTTAGGTCAGCTTACAGTTAGGAATCCAATGGCACTGGACCAATTGGCAACTTGTGCATATATACAAAACACCCGAATAAGACTTTTTATATTTCTAACCAAGATAATTTCATCCCAGTGATAGAAATTACAGGTTATTAATGTTCCTGCATGAAAAGATAAGTATATATATTTCATGTACAGTATGTGAAAGAAAATATTTGTAAATAAATTGCACTTATTTGTGGATATATTCGGAAAGCAAGTTAGATATAAAACTATTTAGCTGTCATTAGGCTAATGCTACATTGTCACAATGTAAATATTTTAATGAGTCACCTTGTTCAAATATTAATATCAGTTCACTCTGAAGACAAACATCATTCAATATTGTAAAGAGATAAAGTATTTTTGGTGTCTTTAAAAACAAATTTCCATTTAAACTGCCCAAAAAATTCGGTTCTAAGTTAAATTGCTACACTTTGCACTGCAGTCTATATTTGCCTTACTTATTAGCATCTAAATCTACATAAGTAAGATGTTTGAAGGTTTATAATGAAGATCCAGGTATCATTCACATACAAATAACATTGACAACAGGGGACAATCTCATAAAATAAATGAACAGCAGAAAATGTGTGCTTAGACTCAAGAAGGTTGACATCAGCTGTGAGATATAAATAACAGTGTTTTGATTCTTATGCATCATGCTATTTTTGAAAGAAATATGTTTCAATGCGCTGGAGGTCAAATTGGATTTCACCATTAGTTAAAAATAAGGATTGTTGTGAAGCAGCACTCTCATTATATAACAACAAGGTTAATTTTCCATTGAATTCAAAGGCTACTGTTTTAAACAGACTGACATTACACTGTAGCCTCTTGTGCATTACTCATGGCGACAAATATATTTATTTATTCAGTGATACACCTCGGCGTAGGCCCTTCCAGCCCTTTGTGCCACGCCGCCCCAGCAACCGCCGACAAACCCAATTAATCCTAACCCAGTCACGGGACAATTTACAATGACCAATTAACCCACCCTTTGCACTGTGGAAGGAAACAGGAGCACCCAGGGAAAACCTACGCATTCCACAGGAAGGATGTACACACACCTGACTGAACAGCACCAGGATTGAGCTTCGAACTCCGGAATGCCCCGCATTGTAACTGAGTCGTGCTGACCACTACGCTACCACAGCGCACGTTTCATACTCACTCAATGGCTTCTCATCACAGCTATTAAAAAAGTAAACGTTATTAAGAAATATTTCCTTGAAAATACAGTGCAAACATTTCTAGCTAGAGAGTGCTCAGACTTAATGATTTATCAAGATCTTTATTACACAAATACAAATTGCATCAATGAGTGTGAAGATAAAATAAATCTTAGTGTTCTAAATCTTTGTTCCCACCAACAGTTTCTTGACCATACGTAAGCATTTAATCAGTCAACTGGCGCCTGATTTATCAGAGCGGACATTCCCTGGGTTTAGTGGTTAAGTGTGTTGAGACACTAGATAAGAGAGAGATAGAACAATTGAATGCTTTTATGAATTAAATTCAAATATCAAAGCAAGATAAATCATTCCTATAATGAAGTATATTTTCATCATTAAGTAACAGTTAACAATTAAGAATACAGGTTAAAATTGTTCATCTGAAGGAAAACAAAGAGATAACTAAAGTGGAGTGAAAATGTTTGGAAGCTTGCAATATTAAGGAATATGTTGCCAAAGTGGTGAGCAGGGCTTATCTTTGAAGGAGAATATGTATAAACACCTTAAAGACGTACTCATTCTAAAAATATGTGCAAAAGTCTTATAAACATGTCAGTATGCCAAATGCCTGTTGTGTGTGGGAAATGACTTCATAAAATACTGAATATGCAAACACTGCAGCTAAGACTGCTTATGTCAGTTCAACAAGCAGAAATCTCTGTTTTAGAGTTATAACACACCACCGCACATTAACAGACCTTTCGGCCCATCTAGTCCATGCCAACCCGATCTTCTGCTTAATCACGTTCACCTGTACCAGGACTATATCCCTCCAACCCCTCCCATCCATGTACCTGTCCAAATATCTCTTAAATATTGCAATTGAATCCACATCTATCACTTACACTGGCAGTTCACTCCACACTCACTCCACCCTCTGAATAGAAACCATAGAAACCATAGAAACTACAGCATAGAAACAGGTCTTTTGGCCCTTCTTGGCTGTGTCGAACCATTTTCTGCCTAGTCCCACTGACCTGCACACGGACCATATCCATTCATACACCTCCCATCCATATATCTGTCCAATTTATTCTTAAATGTTAAAAAAGAACCCGCATTTACCACCTCGTCTGGCAGCTCATTCCATACTCCCACCACTCTCTGTGTGAAGAAGCCCCACTAATGTTCCGTTTAAACTTTTCCCCCCTCACCCTTAACCCATGTCCTCTGGTTTTTTTCTCCCCTTGCTTCAGTGGAAAAAGCCTGCTTGCATTCACTCTATCAATAACCATCATAATTTTATATACCTCTATCAAATCTCCCCTCATTCTTCTATGCTCCAAGGAATAAAGTCCTAACCTATTCAACCTTTCTCTGTAACTGAGTTTCTCAAGTCCCAGTAACATCCTTGTAAACCTTCTCTGCACTCTTTCAACCTTATTTATATCCTTCCTGTAATTTGGTGACCAAAACTGTACACAATACTCCAGATTCTGCCTCACCAATGCCTTATACAACCTCATCGTAACATTCCAACAACCTCATCATAACATTCCATGAAGAAGTTTCTCCTCAGATTCCTCTTAAATATTTCACCTTTCACCCTAAACCTATGACATCTAGTTCTAGTCTCTCCCAACCTCAGGGGAAAGAGCCTGCATGTACTTACCCTGCCTACATCCCTCATAATTTAGTATACCTCTTTAAGATCTCCTCTTATTCTCCTGTCCAGAGAATAACCCATTCAATCTTTCCCTGTAGCTCAGGTTCCCAAGTATTGACAACGTGCTTGAAAATTTTCTCTGCACTCTTTCAAGCTCATGGATATCTTTCCTGTAGCTAGGTGACCAGAACTACAGACTATACTGTAAATTCAGTCTCAATAATGTCGTGTATAACTTCAGCATAGCATCCAAACTCCAGTGTTTTGTTCTCGTCTAAGTGAATACATTTGGTAAAGTGAATAATTCATTGTCTGCCACCTCCTCAATTTTAGACATATCAATGAATGGGTACTGCAATATTTCAGTTTACAAATTACTTAAACCAAATTGTCAAAGCAATCTAATAGATGGTTTGTAAATCAAATGTAATACTACACTGAACTTGCACATCACACAATGCCAAACTGAAAGAGATTGAGATTGAGGAGTGCAGTTTATGTGAACCATAAGAATATTGCAATTTAAAACATAACCTGAAGCAATATCTCCAGGGTAAGTGAGTATTATTTTAGCATAAGCATAGGCGTAATCTATCTTTACATAAAATGCTGGATGTCCTCAGTAGGTCAAGCTGCATTAGAGGGGAAAGTGGAACAGAGTTGTTGTTTTAGCCAAGGAAACCTAGTTAGAATGGGAAGAGTGAAAAAACAGGCATTCTAACTTGCAGAAAGGGGATGATGAGGAGAACCATAGAAGCGATTATGATAGAGTTTAGGCCAAAGTTGTCAAGGTAATGAATATTTTAAAAACTGGGAGTTGGAGACAGAAAAGACACAAATTAAAACAGAAAGGTGGAGCCATTTCTTTAGAGAAAATAAAACAGAATACTAACCAGAAATTATTGAATCCAATTTATGCCAATGTACCCAGAGAGAAGGTGGCTTACTGTTTCCTGAGTTAACACTGGAGACAGTTGGAACAAAGGAGGAGGTCTGAATGCAGAAATAGGGCAAAAAAACTAAAGTGACAGGTAAATGGAAAATCAGGTCACTTTCAGGAGCTGAATGGAAATGACCAAAGTTCCTTGACCTAAAACATTAACTCTGCTTTTGTCTGCATCAATATTACCTAACCTGCTGAGTGCTTACAGCATTTTACATTTTTGTTTCAGATTTCTGGCATTTGTAGATTATTTTGTTCCAAATAAATTAATGATGTACATGTTTTTGCTGTTTGCCTTGACATTTATCACATCCATCTATGTGAACTCAAAGCTATATACAGTACCACCTTTGGTACTTGGATTTCTACTGAATAGAACATGAGTATGTGTAAACGTGAGACACAAAATCTGATTTAGGGCTCTCATTGCTCGAAGTCCACTCCTACAGGTTAATGCTAGATTTGCAAGAATTGTAAATAGAGGACATTCCACTCACGTAAGTGCAGAATTAGGCCACTCCGCCCATCAAATCTGCCCTGACATTCCATCATGGCTGATTTATTATCCCTTTCAACACCATTCTCCTGTATTCTCCCCATTATCTTCGACACCCTGACTAACAAAGAACCTATCAACCTCTGCTTTAAATATACTCAATGACTTGGCCTCCACACCCATTGATGGCAATGAACTCCACAGATACATCATCCTCTGGCTAAAGAAATTCCTTCGCATCTCTACTCTAAATGGATATCGCCCTATTCTGAGTCTGTGCCCTCTGTCCTAGATCACCCACTGTAGGAAACATCCTTTCCACATCCACTCTGTCAAGGCCTTTCAATATTCGCCAGGTTTTAACGAGATGCCCTTTCATTCTTCTAAACTCCAGCTCAAGTACAGGCCTAGAGTAATCAAACACTCCTTAAATGAGAACTCTTTCATTCCCGGAATCATTCTCGTAAACCTCATCTTTATTAAAGTGCTAGATTACTAGAAATATTCTTATTATCTTATTCTGAATATAATTCCTAACCCATTTGAAGATCAACTATACATAATGACTGAAAGTGTTTCAGATCTGGCACAACTAAGTTGCACATCAGCAAAGTTTACAGAATTAGATGTCCTAAGTGGACCTTGTACCTTGTAACCTCTGTTCACACTTTTCTTGTCATCAGCATTATTTGGCTCTCCCAACCAGCTAGAAAATTATATTGCATCAAGGTAGAAAAATAGAAGCAAATATGCCAATCTAGTCTACTGTTAAAAATTAAACTCTCCAATGTTTTCTGCATCTGCACCTAATATGACTATCTTTAAATTGACTTATCATAAATTTCTTTCAGCCTCAAAATAATCAGTTTTTGCTTAAAATTATATCATGTAAATGCACTTGAGGGCATTCCAATCAACACTTTATTACTGTAAAAAGAGCAGAAAATGAATCTCAAATCTTGTTTGAAGTTCAAACTAGATCAAATGAAATAAACAACTAAAGATTTTTTAAAGATTCCAACTGTTTTGTTTTCAACATACCAAGTCTTTGATCATCTTTATTAAAGTGCTAGATTGCTAGAAATATTCTCATTATCTTATTCAGAATTCAGTTCCTAATCCATTTGAAGATCAACTATACATTACAATTCATAGTATTTCAGATCTGGCACGGATAAATTGCACATAAGCAAAGTTTACGGAATTAAATGACCGAAGCAAACATTGTGCTTGTAACCTTTGTTCACACACTTGATGTAATTCATGGTGGACAATGAGAAATCACTACTAGAAATGTACTTTTCTTTATTGGCATTAGTACCTAATATGTCCATTGTAGATTTCATTCACCAGTGTTCATAAGTATGTGTTTATGCAACACTATGATTAAGCACATATCATTCTCAGTTACTTATTAACTGTACAGACAGCAGGAAACATTGAACATTATTCCAAACACCAGATGTTAAGTTGTTATTAACATTTTTGTTAACTTGCCCTTTGCTCCATTAATAATTGGCCTTGTTGATTTGGAGCTATTCATAAAATATCTTTTGAAATTCCAAGTTATTTATGTCTGGACCACTTTCCCCATGAATCAAAGAGCAAGTATTTAAAATTACACTTTGTCTCAGCAGATATGGGGAAAGTAGATCAGCTCACTTTAATTTCAAAATTAAATAATTTAAAATGTTTCCATACAAAAGGTTTTCTATTTTTGTAAATTTTAAGAATAATCTTGTGTTATACTGATCAGATCCCAAATTACTCTGTTGCTAAAATGCATGTTTTTACACCATCAGCTGTTTCTGTTGTCATTCTATTATTCCATCATTACCGCAATCAACTGCTTGTTAGACAGTTTCAAAGATAGCTCTTCCTAATTATTGCCTTTCAAAAGATCAGCCACACCATCTTTTTCCAATGCTTTTCCACTGTCATCCACCTAGATAAGATGGTTTCATTCTTCATCATCAATCACAACATAGAATTATGTGCAATGGCATTTTCTCCTGCACCCACACTTCAATGTTCCCTGTTTTAGTTCCATCTTTGGATCTCCTCCCTTTCACAACATGCCACTTGTCAGGGAAGTTATGTCATAATTGTGGATTCACTTCTGTATATGACAGCACCCAGTTCCAGCTCACCACCAGTTCTCTATGTCTCTAGCAAAGATATTTGTTTTGTCTATTATTGTTGCACAACCAGAAGCTTTTTACAACAAAAATACTGTCTTCAATCTCCTTCAGAAAATCCCCATTCATAACCACTAACTCCATTTCATTCCACTTCAGTCTGCACATCTCATAACTCTGCCCAGTCATCAACCTTCTTTGGTGAAGCCCTCACTTATGCTTTAAGTTCAGACGTGACATTTTCAAATCATTCTTTATCAACTTCCCTCAGTCTACTGCAAAAAGCTGAGGTCATCCAAAATGCTGAAGAAGATGCTTCATCTTATACTGTGTCCCATTCATTGATCACCACCATGCTCATTAATGTGTGCAAGTTCAGCAATGTTATGATTTTAAAGCTCTCTCCTTTAAGTTCTATCAATTAACTGAACTAACAGCACTCTTCTAATTTCAACTTTTTTAATCATTCTGAACTTCACCTGCTTCGCATTCCTCCTTCAAAACTTTTTTTTGACCAATCTCTTCTTCAGTTGTTCTAATGTTAAAGATTATTCTGGAAGTTATGACATTATGTGAATCAAGAACCAGTCTTCAGTTTTTATTGTAAATTGCAAGCAGTAATCAGTTTGAATTTAACAGTACAGCTTTATAGACAACATTGTCTACAGAGCACAGGCTGCTGCCCCAGAGCAGGGGAACAGCTGCTCAAGAGATGTGGTTGGCAGTGAAGTGATTACAAGACATTTTCATCTGTATCAGCCAAATATAAGACAATAGGGTTTTGTTAAAACTGTAACTTGAGTTCAAGCTGGCAGAATCGACTGATGTTGTCACTTAGCATATCAAACATGGACAAAAGAATCATTGAGTAGTCAACAGTTGGGATATTTGTGTACTCAGAATCAGCCCTAAACAACGTTAATTTTAATATTTGGGATACCTCGTCAATTAGTTTGTCCCAGCAGGGGTGTTTGAACATTCAGAGGTGTCTCCCTCAATGGAAGCAATGTCAACCCAAAATATTGAAGTAAACGATATCATTGTAACTACTGAAATTGTATTAATCACCTCCTGTTGCCTTTGATCTTAAGGGTATAAAATGAGATGTACTTTGAGTTTAGGGGAATCCGCCGAAGTGACTCCTGAAGAATGTAAATGTGCTGTGATGAATAAAGGCATTCCGTATCTCCCCAGTGACAAATCACACCCAATATCTCCTCATTTGACTCAATGTAAAATTTTGCTAGGCAATATTATCGGGATGTGTTTGATGTATTTCACAATAATAAAAGTGGTTTAAATATAAGCTGTTGAATTGTAAACATCAACAAATGAAGTTCTAAAAACAGTTCAGAATTAGTAATCTACTCAGTGATAGACTATAACCCAAAGTAAATATTAAGCGCCAGATTCACAACTTCTTTAAAGGTGATTTTGAGCTTGCTTTCCTACTGAACTTCCACCTGCTCGTATTCAGGGAACAGTTCAGACAAAGTTTATATGGAAAATATTCAAATTGTGCCAGAATTAACAGTCATTGTACTTTCTATGGTTGCATTTATTGGCAATCATGAAACTTATGCACTAGATATTACATTTGAAAATACCTCTAATAAATTCCAGTGTTTGTGAGGTAATGGGATTGTTCACATTGCTTCTATGTGACTCTGGATAATTGCAGGTTCATCAAATATGTATTGCTTTCAGCCAATAGTTTAAAAACATCTTTGCCTAACCTCTTTACAAAAGAAGTACGAAAAATGGCACGATAATCTTTTTTCTTGGCTTTTCAACAATGGTTTATTTTGTAAAATCAGTAAGAAATGCATTTTCAGCAGAGTTCTGGTATGCTTCGCCTGAAATATTTGAACAGTTGTAAAAGTTTGAATGTCTACAAAAACTTGTGCAGTTCTTGAGGTTTTACATATTGTTAAACTAGTCTCATTGAGTGATATTTTAGCCTGGCGGACACACAAAACCCTAAATGAAGCTTTGATACTTTGAAATAGATGGGACTAACTGCATCTTACAAAAGTGATGTGATGAAAACTGAAGAGGAAAGTTTAAAGACTGTAAAAGGCAAAGTACAGTTACCTAATATATACATCATTACTCTTCAAAGCACTTTTCAAGAATTCCTAATTGTTATTGAATTTTAGAAAGAATAGAAAACTTTTACAGACATGACAGTCTTGTGTATGTGTGGGTGCAATTTTGTTGTGCATGCACACCAATATACACAGATTTATACAGAGTTAAAAATATCACATCTATAAATCTTTACCATGTTGACACAGAGGTAAAAAGAAGGGGATTAGCTATTATTGCTTAAAAATCAAATAAATTATTTAACAGCTTGCAGAACCCATGGGTAAACCACCTACAAACCTCAGCAATGAAGCAGACATCAAGTAGAAATCTGTAGTCAGCAGGTAACCAAGAAACTGTTTCTGACTTGAAAGCTTTAGATCCTTTGGGGTTAACAAGCAATGCATTTTCAATTAAATGATGTTGCAGTGGAATAGAAAATTTACAATGCCCCATAGTAAACAAGGTATTTATTTGCTTGCTGTGCTGGTCTGGAACAAATGTTTCAGAATGAGGAGTTCCTACCAGAATGAATAAGTTAGGAGCCATTTTGCGATTATTCAAACAAACTTTTTTTTATAAATTACCTTTTTATTCTTAAGTTATTGAGAAACTTATAAGAAGTGAACTGTTTTACAAACAATGGATCCTGTTTGAACCAAAGTGTTATACAGTACTGTGTTTTGTACACTGCAAGATCCCATTAACAAGAGAAATATTAATGATTATTTGCTCTAGTTTGTTAAATATTATCTGAGACATCCCATCCTTCAAAGTTATTTGAATATGCAGATTGTACATTACTTTTATGAATAAGTGTTTTCCAACAATTCATGCTCCCTCAATAAACTACTAAAGCATTGGCCAAGGTCGTGGGCACTATATACTAGCTTCTGAACAAGTATACTGACTTTTGCACAAGTGTCAAGTAAAGTTACCATAATATAATAGTGTTTGGGTTTGCTTGATTCTAAACCACTTAATAATAACACATATTTATTTCTTTACAGTAACAGAAGTAGATATCTCACTGAGAAGAAATCTTTTTTTTTTGGACCATCCAAGCATATTTTTACTCCAAACTCAAAGACAGATCAAAATAGTTGAACATTGGTTTACTTTAACCTGCTACTGTACACAGAATCACAACTTCTTTTTCTCCTCACAATTATTTACCTGCACACGACCCCCACTCCCCCCACCCCCACCGATTTCAAAATTTTCCAAAAGACTGTTTGGAACAACAGCATAAATGTTTTAATATTCTGAAAGAATGGTGGCCATTAAAACTGATGACACGATAAAATTTACAACTGGATATCTAGCAGAATTATTTGGAAACCAGATTGGTTAAGAGAAAAACATAGCTGTTTCTTTGCAGAATATACAGAGAAATTAAACAGATACACCAGAGCATAAAATTGAAATAACTACATATTGAAATTGATTAAATCTGAAAAGGTTTGGTCATAAAAGCTGCACATTAATCAATGGAAAGTTTGGTTTAATAGATGAATCCTGTGATACTGTCTCTCTGGCTTGGTTAACATTCTTAACAGCCTAAAATTACAAATCTACGGCCATGCAATGACACCTGCCCTATTCTGATCATTGAAAAAGAAAAGGTACTCAAGTGTTGGAGACATTTCAGAGAGAAGACATTAGGAAGAGTATTCCTGTCAAACAACTGAAGTAAGACAGCTAGACACTGTAGGATCAAATGTAGCAATTGAGCGGCATACAGTAAAACACCAAGGAAGAAAAATTATTTCAAACTTAGTTGTAAAGGAGGATTCAAAGTCATTTAGGGCTTATGTTATTAAGTTTTAGTTCTCACCAGGTAAAATGTGATTGAAGATAGATGAAGCAGTAAGAAAACTCTGACTACCACTCTGTGGCATTTAGTAACATTGCTATTATCAGCTCCCCCATCAACATATTGGATGTTACTCCTGGCCAAAGATTTAACTGGACCACATCAGTCATGTAACCAGGTCAGAGACTAGTTATTATGTGCACGAGGTTTATACTTTGATGCCACAAAAAGCTTTGATCAAATATTCTGAATACAAGATATTCTACAGATGCTGGAAATCCACAGAACACATACAAAGTGCTGGAGGAACTCAGCAGATCAGGTAGCCTCTTTGGAAAGGAATAAAGCGTCGAATTTTTGGGAAAAGGTCGAAGAGGATCACAACCTTGTCATTATTTGGAGGCTTGTATGCCTCAATGACCAGGAGTTGGCTGGAGTCAAGGCTTTATGCGTTAGCTATTGGTAGGGTTGCCCGTGCCATACAGGTCAAAGGGTATGTGCCAGACCTCCAGGTTTGGGGATTCAGCTTAGGGCTAACAACCCTGACTTGTATAACAAAATTCTTATGGAAACAGCAATGAAGTATCCTTCTACATCTGTGTGTGATGATATTCCTGAGTCTCCACCCAGGATTTGCATAACTGACACTCATGAAGACTGAGAAGAAGCTACTGACATGATGAAGGAAGCCCTGAACACTGCTGGAGATGGAGGACCTTCATTGCTGCCCTAAATGTCAGCAACATAATGGGCAGTAAGTAAGTTTTGGGATGAAACTCTTCATCAGGACTGTATATTTTAGAACAATTCAAGCTCCTTCAATAATCCACTATAGCATTGGCCAAGGTCATTGACTTACTATCCATGAGCAAGAGTACTAATTCTTGTTATAAGTAGCATTACCAAGTAAAATGACCACAACATAAATGTGTTTTGGCTTATTGATTCAAACCACTTAATTCATATTCAATCTTTTAATGTAAGTAAAAGAAGTGTTAGTGAAAAGAAGTCATTTTTGAAGCATCCAAGTATACTCTTATATTCATCAGTTCCAGATGAAGGGTCTTAACCTAAAATGTTGACTGTCCATTCCTCACCAGAGATGCTACCTGACCTGCTAAGTTCCTCCAGCATCTTCTTTGTTGCTCTAGGTTCCAGTATTTGCAGTTTCTTGTGTCTCAATTCAAAGTAGCTTGTTTGATTGGCAAAAGCCTACCATTCTAAATCTCCTGCCACCCTTCATCATGGACTATCATAGCTTCACTTTGTACCACAGCAACTCTAAAAGGTCTCTTCAGCTACGTGTTAATCTGAACTAACTAAACCATATCCTACCACCTAGAATGAGTTGGAGCATGCAAACAGTATTGCTTGTAAGTTACGCACAACATTGACTTGGAATTATGTCACTGCTCCGTCAGCAGCAGTGGATCCAAATCATGGAACTTCCTACCTGAACAACAATGTCAGTAACTTCATTGCATGGACTGCAGCTGTTCAAAAAACCTGTCCATTACCGCTTATTCAAGCATAAATGCTGAGCGTTAAATATTGTATTTGTGAGAAAATAATAACGTAACAATGAGTATCTGAGTGATCCAGCACATTTTCAACCTGAGTCTCAGCCTGGAAAGGGCCCCGACTGTGTGGAAAACAACATGTGTGGTCCCAATACCCAAGAAGGGCCAAACAAAAGTCTTGAATGACTACCATCCAGTGGCCCTGACCTCACATAGCATGAAGACCCTAGAGACACTGGTCCTGGCTCACATCTGACCTCTGGTCAGATCAGGCCTTGATACCCTGTAGTTTGCCTACCAGGAGCATAGTGGAGTCAATAATGCTGTCATCTACCTGCTGAACAGAGACTACTCCCATTTAGATAAGGAAGGCAACAATGTGTCAGTTATGTTTTTAGATTCCTCAAGTGCCTTCAATACCATTTGTCCCTCATTGCTGTAGGAAAAGCTCTGATCAATGCAGATTGGCACTTCCATTGGATCCAGGATAACGTACTATCTGAATGGCAGACCACAGTATGTGCAGCGTCAGAGCTGTGTGTCAGGTATGGCTATAAGCAGCACTGGGGCCCCAGAGGGACGGTACTGGCTCCCTTCCTGTTTACCCTTATTCCTCAGATTTTGGATACAACACAGGGTTATATCATCTGCAGAAATTCCCTGATGACTCAGCAATGGTTGGGTGTATAAAGGGAGGAGCGAAAGTTGAATACAGGGCCCTGGTGGAGGACTTTGTTAAATGGTGTAAGCTGAATCATCTGCAGCTTAACATCACCAGGAGATGGTGATGGGCTTTAGGAAGACCAAGCACGCACTGCTCCCTCTTACTATTGATGGTGAAGACCTGCAATTACCTCAGGGTGCACCTGGATGACGGACTTGAGTGGAGCACCAACACAGAGGCTGTGTACAAGAAGGGCCAGAGTCACCTTTAATTCCTGAGGAGACAGAGGTCCTTTGGAGTAAGCAGGCCTCTCCTTTACATGTTCTACCAGTCTGTTGTCGCCAGTACAATCTTCCATCCAGTGGTGTGCTGGGGCAATGGCATCAACACGGGTGATGCCAACTCATTTCTACACTAATTCAATCTCAAATCTAAGGTGCCAAGAACAGAATACAATAATCTTTGGAGATCTATCTTATGCTACTGTCCTTATTAATAACATTTTGAACTGGTGTGTTGATGTTACCAAATTACTGATCACAAAAACAAAATAGCCAGGTTCCTGAAACATATCATTTGCAGCTCATGGGGAAAAGGGAAGAAGGCATAAAGAGTTTTACAGTATAATTCTACTAGAGGATACATATACCAGTTTCTTTCAACCTAGATCAATAAATCAGAGCAGAAGGCAATTTTTTTTTTCTATTTGAGGTCTGCTATAGCCATACATTAAATTCCAAATATTACTTCTCAGACTTTTGGCTAAGATCAAATAAATAAATAAACAAACAAACAAACAAACAAACAAACAAACAGACAATCAAACTAATAAATAAATAAATATTAACCCATATGCCATGCACACATGTATGCTGAACAAAGTAAACTAAGGCTATGCTCTCTACTGCTTTTTTGGTGTCATGCCCTTCAGGTTCAAGGTTATGTAAGCTAGCTGGAATGCATGAAACATCCCTTTGTCTCAATAGCCGCCAACAGCCCATCAAAAACATCTGTTGTTAATACTTCACTCTTCAGCATTTGAAATCTTCCAGCAGAGTTTTGTGCTGAGCACATATCCTCATCAAATATGCAGCATTATATTTCAACTTATTTTTGTTGATCTATGAACCAGAGATTTATCTTTGGTTGTTAGCTATAGACATGTGCAAGGCAATTGGTTGCCAACTCTGCGTATGAAAAGATGAGTACAATTGACAGCTGATACTATTGCACACCTTCAGTGTTTGCAATCATGGAATGTCAACATCACTGACGTGGCCAACATTTACTGTCCATCCCAAAAGATCCTTGAAGTGTTGAACAGTATGCTGCCTTCTTGAAATGCTTCTGTCCATGACATGAAAGCATTCACATAGTTTGGAGCTATTTTTATATAATGGGATATTCTGATTGTCCCTTTAAATAAGCAAAGTCAAACATGTGGCAGTGAATTTAGAACTATGTTTGGGTTAGACTAAGAATAAAAGGCAGGTTTGTTTTTATAAAAGATATAAGCAAACCAAGGAGGCTTGTAGTGCAATACTTTTTAGGAAACAGCAATAGATCTATTACATTCATATGACCATTCTGTTAATAGTTTCACCTATTCTGTAGCCCAGCTCCAAAAACAAAACACAAAACTAATGAACACATCTCTCAGCCCCTGAAAATTTCTTTTTGTTAAACAAAACTGGCAGACTCCAAATAATGACAAGCTTAGTATGAAAGAACAGGACTTTTGCTTTTGTTGAAATTTTCACTATTCAGTCTTTTTTTATATACTTGTAAAGGGAGTAGGATTATTTTCAATGGAACTAAGTTCATGATAAATGGTGCATGACTACAGGTTGTTTGCCAGGAAACTTCCAGATTTCACATCCAATAATTGACTTACCCGTTAAGGCAGTATATAGTTGCATTAACCAATGTGGATCTTACCATATTAGCGCATAATGTGCCAGATCAATAAATGGCTCATTTCCCTAACACTGGTTTTCTATATTTGCAACTGTCCTTATTATGTTTATACAATTGTACACAATGCAATTTTTCAGGATATTATATGACAAAACTATATGACACAAAACAATCTTTTCCAACTACTTTCCGACAACCAGAGGTATGTTCTCCTTATACAGCCACGTAAAGAGAGCAGTAAATTAATCCTCAAGTTGGTATTGGCAATTTAAAATGTATCCCTGGAGTAAAACATTTTTGAACTTTCTAGGTAATGTATGAGTTCCTCTCACCTCTACCATTACAGTAAATAATGTCAGTAATGATTAACAGCTTCAAGGGATCCCAACAATTTATCTAATTTTCTTTGCTCTTGAGGCTCAGATGAAAACCATTTCTCATTCCGAGACCTTCAGAGAAAATATACCACTATTTTTGACTCAGCTCCTCTTTTGCTTTTTATTCGAAAAGCAATGCCTCCTTTGTAAGGTAAATTTCAAGCAGATAACTAGCACATCATCTTTTTGCACTTAATAAAATGTAGCTGAGTTCTATTGGGGAAAAGGAGTGCGTCAGTATCACACCAACCTGTTGGAAGGGAGGAATGAGACAATCAGAACCAATCAAGTCAGTGGGATGCCAAGAACTGAAAGGTGGCGCTAGATGGGTTGAGCATCAGAATGGAAACTTGTCAAAAATAATCAGGTCACAGTGTCTCATTGTGAATAGTGTTGAAACTAAAAATATTAAAAATTGCCCCATCATTTTGAAGGGTCATATTTACAATACTTGTGGTTGCATTGTCATTGTCAAATACATTAAATAGAAAATGCTCAAAACTTTTAAAAGTATTTTCCCCAAATAATCCTTGGGCTATTCCATATTGTAACCTCGTGTAAAACTTTAATTGAGACCACTTTTAAGAAAAGAAAATACATTGTATGACTATTAACATTCTTTACATAAATATTCCTGTATCTAGATTGGAACAGGAGTTGGCTTGAGGAGATTAAAGGATAACTTTTATCAACAATATAAAATGGGTTCATGGCTCCTTCAAAGCATGTTGGGATGTTTTATTATGTTTGGAGAAAGTTGTTCTTGTTGCTATCCATTCCTCTTTGTTTGAAAGCTGGAAGTCAACAATGGGCTGTTGATTCAATCTCAATTGCTTTATCCATTGAATATAGGAGTGGGAAAAAAGTATAATCTCATTTTTAGGAATTGGCTTTAGTAATGAGCTATCACATTTTGATTATTTATACTGTATGTTTAGTTTTGTAATGCTCATTTATCTTCAAAATTGCTTTCAATTTCAATATAGATAAAGATCTTGATATCATCAAATCAAGATTCAAGATTCAACTTTACTTATCACATGTATATCACAACATGCAGTGAAATGCATAATTTATGTTCACAACAATTGTTTATTCTACTATAGTGGATATTAATGGGGAATATCAAGTAGTTGTACTTGTGGATACAAATCAGCTTTTAATACGTTTCTCTGGTCATCACCGATATTATGGGACAACCAGTAAATTCTTGCTGAGCTCCACCATCTGCTACCCTTTGAGTTTTAATTCATTTATTTCAAATTGATTTCAAGTCCTCCTGAAAGCAGCAGCAGAGGAAGATTATGTGCTAAGTACCTGGCCACAATTGCTGACTACCCCTGTTTGAAGGCTATTCCTTTTAAAATACTTCTAATGTGTAGGAGATTGGTCAGTGTGTTAAAACAAAACAGAATAATGTCTAGATCTGACCATTTTTCAAAACATAACTTCAAATTTATTGGCTCAACTAGACCTCTCCTAATGCTACCTAAAACTACTAACGTAAAATTATTGAAAGAAGCCAATTCCAGGTATGCCTACTTTGATAGTTAGGGAAAGACACAAATACAGCAGTGAGAGACACAAATACGTATGTGAACCAGTTCAAGACTTGGGATGTTGAATGCAGCTGCTTGGGAGTAATAGACACATGTTCTCAGATAAATGTTGGTTCTAACTACCATGCACCAGCTGGCCAATAAGGTGACTGATCCTTTTAAATTTGCTAAAAGAATTTATATATTCAGGTTTTAAAATACCATTTTGCATGACCTGTGGCTACAGACAGAATACAAACTGAATTGTCCAAAAATAATCTCAAACTTGCCAATAAGTGAATCACATACTTCCAATATCCACTGCTTGTTCTCTTTGATAACATCTGGATTGGCCAACGCATCAGAAAAAATGTTCTGTCTTTGTCCTTTAGTTCTATTTTGCACAAAAAATAAAATTTTGGGTTTACCTGCAGCTTAAGTTACAAGCCTGTATCTTGCTACAATTTTAGTGAAATATTTTCAGTGGTTCTTTCAACTTTGGCAGGAATTTAGTTCAAATGTTGGTGGATGAACCAAGCTGTTGCCACCACAAATATTAAAATTCCCCTAATTCTGAGTTGCTTTTTGTTTGCCAGCTCAGTGTGTGTATGGACTGAATATGTGAAATTAGTTCTTATTAAACAGAAATATCTGAATCTCTGAGGACAAATAATAATGTGATCTATTGGTATTTGTACTAAAGTTATGTTCTACAGAGAACCTGCACCATTGCTTGGCCTTAGAGGAGCAACATTTAATTACCCACTCCATATAACGTATCATGTGTGGTAGAACAGTGTGTTATGGGTCTTTGGAGTTAACCACACTAAACACTTCCTGTACCAAGTGTGAACTTTGTTGCCCAATCTCCCATCATGACAGGAGTTTATAGACTTGGAAAGCACTGTTTTAACTATTCACACAAATTTGGGGCAGACAAATCATTGATGTAACAGACCACGACGTGACTGAATGGATGGTCTGACGTCATAACATTGGAATTCAGCAGCCATGGTAGGGCTGAGGTACATAGGAACCCCACAAAAGTGATTAAAAGAATTACTTAGCGGATGTCAAAATTACTTGAAAATGTCAAAATTAATTTCAGGCTGCATCAAGAACCTGGAGAAAATTAGGGATGAGTATTTTAATTAATATTTGAGAAAATTGTCAGCCTCCAGTAAAGGCCACATTGGTCTTCAAGGAGCATGGCATTCATGAATAATGTTAAGAAGCTATTATTTTGCAATACTAGTATCAATCACACATTGCAATGGTGGCATTATGCACATCCACCAACCACAAAGGCAAGTAAATCAATACATGGAAGACCACGATTTTCAAAATGTGTATACTAATCTACCAATCAATGTTACTGTCAGCTCTTAAATAAAACACGAATATGTGGGACATAGATCAAGGTCATACTCATCCAAACTTTCAGGCTTGTAACTTTAATATTATAAAAGAGACACAAATGCAAAAATTCAATGACACTTCACAATTATCTGTATCATTGAGCCAAAATTGAATTGTCCCAGTTTCTGGCAAAGGAAGGGAAATGAAAAGTGGCCAAAGATTCATTCCATCAGAAGGCTCCACAAGTAACCTGTTGAAGTCACGAGTGGAAAACTTTATTTTCTTGGATTAAATTTCATTGTTCAGTAATGCACATTTGGGCAGAATAATGGGAGGGTAAATGAGAAAATGTTTTAGGAAGCAATAATTGTTTAAATTCAGCATAATTCCTTGTTTTTTAAATCATTTATTAAAGCTTTTTGATGTGACTGGCATCGTCAAGAATCTATTTTCCAGTACTGGGAGATGCATATGCCAAATTGCCGGGTAATACTATCCCCTCAAGCTTTATAATTGGCAACAGGAATCTGAAATTTATAGAAATGTCACATCAGATGTTAATGAAGGGAAAAGTATGCATCAAGCTACATGTTGTGCCATCACTTTCCAAATCACTTGGAAGAAACTGCAAATCATCAAAGCAAAAGAATCAAATAACACACACCCTGTAATGTTGCTGATGATAGGAATTCTGCCCTTGACTGAATACTGTCATAATTGCAGAGTAATGAAGTGCCTTTGCCTAACAGCTGAAGAGTCACGAGTCAGCTGCAGCAACCAGTTGCTCCTTGAAGTGAATCTACTGTTGCTCCCATCACCATCTCATGTGTTGGGTCAATTCTAATGGATTCTTTGTATTGCTCTCTGCTCAGAATTTCCTGTCCTCACCCAATCTCACTTCCTTCTGCATTTACATCTTGAAAAACCTCTCTGCCAAATTTCTCATCTCGGAAGTTTCACTTCAGTCATTTGCTTCCCTTTCAGTCCAACATTTCTCCAGTTAACAATCTAGTGGCTCTATTTTGGATGAGATTTTTTTTTAATGACACGATTTCCCCTTCACTTCTGCAGCTACGTCCTCAATCCTGCAAGGTTAGAATCATAGGCACAAAACTCTTGAACTCAGAATCAGGCCCTTTGCTCCATCTAGACTGTAGCGAAATATTAATCTGCCAAGTCCCATCGATTGGCGCCTGGATCACAGGCCTCAATTCCACTCCCATCCATGTAGCAATCCAAATTTCTCTAAGATCGAACCCACATCCACCTCTTCTGCTAGCAGCTTATTCCACACTCTCACTACTCTCTGAGCAAATAAGTTCCTCCTCATGGTCCACTTAAACATTTCACCTTTCACCTTTAACCCATGACCTCTGGTTAGAGTCATAGAGAAGTACAGCATAGAAACAGGCCTTTCGGGCCATCCAGTCCATGCTGAAACCATTTAAATTGCCTACTCCCCTCAACCTGCACCAGGACCATAGCCCTCCATATCCCGACTATTCATGTACCTATCCAAACTTCTCTTAAACTTTGAAATCGAACTTGCATGGACCATTTGTGCTGGCAGCTCATTCCACACTCTCACGACCTTCTGGACTCTCAGGTGAAAAAGCATTTACCTATCTATAACCCCCATAATTTGTATGTATCTATCAAGATGCGTAGACCACATTTCAGTAAATTGGATCATTTCTCTGTCCTTCTCCCACCTGCGTACAGACAGAGGCTAAAGAACAAAGCTCCAGAGATTAGAATAACAAAGAGTTGATTGCAGAAGGTAGAGGAGCAGCTACAAGATTGTTTTGAATCAGCATTCAAGGACTCATCCGTGGATCTGAATGAATATACCATGGTTGTCACAGACTTCATTAAAACTGTTGTAGATGAATGTGTCCCCACAAAATCATCTAGAGTCCTCCCCAATCAGAAGCCCTGGACTAACCATGAGATCTGCCATCTGCTGAAGGCTAGGTCAGAGGCATTCAAGTCTGGTGACCAAGAAAGTTACAAGAGGCCCAGGTGTGATCGCTGGAAAGCCATCACGTGGGTGAAGATGCAATTACAGACTAAATCGAATCAACGAAGGATGCTCAGCAGTTGTGGCAGAGCTTGAATACAATCACTTCTTATAAAGTTAAATCAAGCGACATAGGAAACGACAGAGATTTGCTTCCAGATGAGCTCAAAGCCTTCTAAGCTTGCATTGACTGTCAAAACATGGAGGAACCATCTCCAACTCCTATAGACCTTGATGATCCTATGATTACATACTGACATACGAGCTGCCTACTGGAGGGTGAACCCACAAAAAGCATCCGGCCCAGAAAGGCTACCTTGCAAGATAAAAAAGACCTGTGCTGATTAACTGCCTGGAGTGTTCATTGAGATCCTTAATCTCTTGCTTCGGCAGTCTGCTTTAAGCAGGCTTCAATCATACTGGTGTCCAAGAAGAACGTGGTAATCTGCCACAATGACCATTGCCCAGTAGCACTTACATCCACAGTGATGAAGTGTTTTGAAAAGTTGTTGATGAAACGTATCAACTCCTGCCTGAGAAGCGACATGAATCTGCTGTAATTTGCCTACCAGAGCAACAGGTCCACAGCAGGATTCTCTTTATCAACTATAGCTTGGCATTCTATACCAACATCCCCTCAAAACTAATCAATAAGCTTCAAGATCTTGGCCTCAATACCTCACTGTGCATTCGTATCTTCGGCTTCCTCATGTACAGACCCAAGTCAGTCTCCTCCACATCTTCTCCATGGCCTCCGTCAGCACAGGTGCACCATAAGGCTGTGTGCTTTAGCCCCCTGCCCTACCCGGTTTACATATGACTGTGAGACTAAGTACAGCTCCAAAGCTATATTCAAGTTTGCTGACACCACTGTCGTAGGCCTAACCTAAGGTAGTGATAAACCAGCATATAGGAGGGAGATTGAAAATCTGGCTGAGTGGTATCATAACAACAACCAATTGCTCAATGTCAGCAAGACCAAGGAGCTGATTATTGACCTCAAGAGAAGGAAACCAGAGCCCCATGAGCTAGTCCTCATTGGGGGATCAGAGTTGGAGAGGTTTAGCAACTTTAAATTCCTCAATGTTATTATTTTAGAGGATCTGTACTGGGCCCAGCACATAATGGCAATTATGAAGAAAGCGCAGAAAAACCTCTACTTTCTCAGGATTTTACAAAGACTTGGCATGACCTTGTCAAACTTATAGCTGTGTGGTGGAGAGTATATTGACTGGCTGCATCACAGCCTGGTATGGAAATACCAATGCCCTTGAATGGAAAATCTGACATAAAGTAGTGGACATGGCCCAGTCCATCACAGGTAAAATAAAATCCCTCCCCGCCACTAAGCACATCTACACAAAACGTTTTTGCAGGAAAGCAGCATCCATCATCAGGACCGCGCCCCCCCCCCACCCGCACCCTGGACATGCTCTCTTCTCACTGCTGTCTTCAGTGTGAAGGTACAGGAGCCTCAGGACTTAAATCATGAGGCTCGGGAACAGTTATTACCCCTCAACCATCAGGCTCTTGAACCAAAGGTGATAACTTCATCATTGAAATGGTTCCACAATCTATGGCCTCACTTTCAAGGACTCTTCAGCTAAAATTCTTCATATTTATTTCTTATTTTCTTATTACTATTATTTCTTTCTTTTTGTATTTGCACAATTTACTGTCTTTTGCACATTGGTTGAATTCCTACATTGGTGTGGTCTTTCATTGATTTTTATGGTTATTATTCTATTATGGATTTATTGAATATGCCTGCAAGTAAATGCATCTCAGGACTGTATATTGTGACATATATGTACTTTGAAAATAAATTTACTTTGAACTTTGAAATCTCTCCTCATTCTCCTATGGCATAGGACCTGTGCTCTAGGGAATGAAGTCCCAACATATTTAGCCTTTCCCTATATCTCAGGTCCTCATGTCCCAGCAACATCCTTGTAATTTTTTTCTGTACTCTTTGAATTTTATTGATTCACCTTTCCTATAGGCAGATGACCGGCAGTGCACACAATGCTCCAAATTAGGCCTCACCAACGTCTTATATAACTTTAACATAACATTCTAAATCCTGTACTCAATTATTTGATTTATGAAGGCCAACATGCTTAAAGCTGTTTTTGTGATACTACACCACGTTTAAGAAATTATAGATCTATATTCCTAGATCCCTTTGTTCTACTACACTCCACAGTGCCCTACATCTCACCATGCAAGTCCTATCCTGGTTTGTTCTCTCAAAGTGCAACACCTCCCACTTATCTGTAATAAATTCCATCTGCCCCTTACTTCAGCTTGTCCAGATCTTACTGTAAGCTTTGAAAGCCTTGCTTACTGTCTATTACGCTCCCAAACTTAGTATCATTTGCCAATTTGTTGATCCAGTTTACCACATTATCATCCAGATCGTTGATGTAGATGACAAACAATGGACCCAGCACCAATCCTTGTGGCACATCACTAGTCACAGGCCTCCAATCAAAAAGGCATCATCTACTGCCACTCACCAGCTTTTCCCACAATGCCAATGCCAATGTTTAATCTAATTTACTACCTCATCCTGAATGCCAAATGACTGAAACTTCTTAACCAATGTCTGATGCAGGAACTCATCAAAAGCCTTGCTAAAGCTTTCCCTTTAGTAACTAGGAAGGGAAAATTCTACTTTGGTTGACAATAGCATGCAATAAATGACAGAAAATTGACAACCCAATTTCACGTGCATTCTAGATTCATTTTTTGTTTGAGTTCATTTTATTTCTAGGACTATTCACATCCAACAGCAATAAATTAATGAAGGATGGAAAGACATACAGATGTATTGTATTCTTTATGATCTCAAAACATTAGTGTCAATCAAACACATTCTGAATTTTGTCACTGTTATAATATAAAAATGAATTAGTGCATATCAAAGGTTCAAAGGTTCACTTATTATCAAAGCATGCATCCATGTACAATGCTGAAATTCTATTTCTCCAGATAGCCACAAAACAAAGAAAGAGCATGAAAGTCATTCAGAGAGGGACATCAAACCCACCATACAAAAAAGAATGGCATATCAATCACCAACCTCCCCAAAGCCCCCCACCCGCACAAGACAGAACAGTAACATTGACCACCCCCCAAAAAACAACTCTTCCCCTGCACAAAGAACTAACAGAATACAACAGAGCATCAACAACCCCCCCAACCCCCTCCTCTCACATAACAAAACAGAAGAACTGGTGATTTAAAAAAACAGAATATAAAAACCGTTAAGTCTGAAAAAGTCTCAAGACCATGAATGCAATGTCCAATCCATGAATGCAGAACCACAATACCATCCTATGATATCAACGTTCATCGAAAGAGAGATTCACCACATGAGCACAGAGGCCAATCCACTTGCCCCAACAATCCACATAGTGATAGGCTGCTCACAGACTCCTCTGGCAGCGATCAGAAAGCAGGCAGTCGGCGCTGAACTCTTGCTCATCATCCCCATTCCCCTTGCTGTCTCAATCTTCCTCAACACTTTAATTATCAATTAACTGATACTTTAATTAGAAAAATGTAGTCAAACATCGGCTTGCTCTCCGTCTCGAAGTTTCTTCGCATCAAGGCCGCCTGAATAAGTGGTCGCTTTCCAGAATCTTCTTCTTGGAGACAGCAAAGCGCTAGTTTGCTAAAACGATCTCAAATCCGTAAATCACAAGCTCTAACAGTCCCAGAAAAACATTTAAAGTGAAATACAGATGTAAGAGAAGCAAATAAGAATATTTCATGAGTTATCTGGATTTGGAAATGTCAACCAAGGGAGCATTGTACACTGCCGTCATCTTGACCGACGTAATTCTGCTCCTATGTCTTATGGTCTTATTCTGTATTATTCTGAGTTGGTCAACTTTAAATACTTTTGCCCTTTCTCAAAACTGTTTAGCTTCTTAAAAGATTTAATGATACCTTAAATGTCACTCTTCTATCTAATTAAAAATCTTCCAAATTCTTTCATAATTGTGTGCTGTAAATTGGTTTCTGGATCTAGTTACTGAAACAAAATGTAACGGGTTAATGCAACAGCCTGGATAAATAGGATGCCAAATTTTCACTGCACTCCCACAGAAATACCACAGCTGTTCTCGAGGCCACTACTAAATTGGCCAAGATCATAGATATTTCATTTCCAGTTTATCATGTAGAATCTAAAGCATCGGCCAAGCAGCTAATGTCTTTTAAGAAAGAATTCCCAATTACTTTTATATTCCTCACTACCGCACCTTAATTACTTGTGACCAAATGTACAATGTTCTTGATGAAAATTGTGGAAGATGTAGAAGGTCATAACTGTGTTGTACACTATAAAACAGCAGTCCATCTTGAAGTATCAGTTCCTGCCTTATCTCACATGTTTGAAGATACAAGGATTGAACATTTAAAATATTAATGCACTGAGTAAAAACATAACTAACGTGTGAACAGTACAAAGCATAAATTGTCAAACATGGATGAAAGCAGAAGGGCTAGAAATTCAACAGACCATACAGCACAGGCTAAAGTCATGCTGCTGAGGGAACCTGCGCCAAATTTTTCCAGAGCCATGAGTGGATGATTTTACTGCTTGTACAGGAACTTTTAAGTTGAAAAGGGAGATGATTATGGTATTTCTCCCCCACTGGAGCACATGAATTGCAAGCAATTTCAGGAGTCCCATACACCAATGGTAAATGACATCATTCATGTACCCCCTGATGGGACGACGAGCACTGAAGGAAGTCAGTGTGTTATAATTGGAGAGGTGTAGAAGCTAAGGCATGGATTTGACAACTTGTTTTCCCAGCACAAACAAAGCTCTTGATAAAAAGGTATGCCCCCGAGCGAGAGGCTCCTGATGCCAGAGCTCCTAAAGAGTCCCAAAGGCAAAAATGAAGCCCCAGTGAAAGTGGCTAGGAAAGCAGGATGCCTATAACTCTAGACAGAAAATGATAATGTAGAATGAAGTACATTATCAGGTTCCAACCAATCATCTCTAATCCTAAAATTAGTCATATCAATGTTAATCATGCTTTGGAATTAGAATCTTTCCTTTGTCAGATAATTGGGACTACAAGCTCCATTTTGGAGAGTGAAATGCCAATTTAAGCTGGGATTGCAGCTCTGAGGGGTGATATTCTACAATATAGGTTGATAAGCTAAAATATCTTTTAGTGCAAGATATTATGTCATCTGGATGAAGCATTAAATCACTATCCCTTCAGCAAAAAGATTGGAAGGTTGGTTTCTCTTCCAAGGAGAATTCTTAACCAATAATTACCTTTAGCAAGCATCATTACAAGTCTTAAAAAAGATTACCTGGTCATACTTATCATCGTTGTTTATGAGACTACACTGTGAAATAATTCACAGTAGTGTTCCTATAGAGTATACCAATGAATATTCAGTACCTCAAAATTCTCACTGATCAGAAAAATGACTGCTCATGTTTATTCAAACGAAAGCAGGGTTTTATTACACTTTCTGATGGCAGTAGCAAAAAGAGAGCATGTCCTGATGAAGGGTCTCAGCCCAAAACATCAACTGTTTATTCTTTTCCATAGATGCTGCCTGGACTGCTGAGTTCCTCCAGCATTTTGTATGTGCTGCCAACATCTTATTAACCATCTTCCACTTGAATCCCATATTCAGTCTGCTTTCTTTGCCACTGCTGACGCACATTCTCAAATTACAGCCTCGGGTGTGCCTTGGCACATGGAGGTCAAGATCATGAAACTCTCAGCTTCCTAGCCTCAGGATCATTCCAAGATCTTGCTGCCAATTTCTGCCACGTCTTACAGTTTGCTGCTCACTGATGCACTAGAGAGGTCACCCCCCCACCAAAAAAAATAAATTGATCTATTTTTCATTCAGTCCACAGGAGCAGAATTACAGACCTCCCCACGTACAGGCAATCTTAGACTGCACTCATCCACGTCAAACACGCTGACTAAAATTTTACGTGTATCTGTTGCCCATTTGCTCAAGCGGAAACAGTGGTCTTTATCAGCTAATCTAGATCCTTCTAAACCACCTGGTGGATGTTTCTCATCCCTCTTGCTTCACTGTAGCATCTATTCATTCAGGTACAATAATTCTGTACTTCTGTGTTGTTTGTATTGTACAAACATCGGACTGTAGAAATCAAGCCTGTCTCAAATGCAAGTCAACAGTTGAATGCTGTTCTTCAGATAACAATGTCAATTTGGGCACAGCACTGCACAGAGTAACCTATTAACATTACAGTGAACCACAGAACATAATTTTCTGCTCCTTACTTGACTTTCACAAGTAGATTTATTGTGTCTTGCCGTGCTCTATAAACACTAAAAAGGGCAAATTCTAGGCTTTGATCTCTGTATTTTATTCTTGCTTGCTAACACTTGGCAAAACAGTTTTGGAGGGAGTGGGAGTTCATAAGATTTCACAGCAAGCAAATGTACAGAACACTGTGTGCTAAAAATAGCTGGATTTTCTCTTCCGTCTCGCTCCTCTGTCCCACAGATTTGAAGACCCTAGGGAGCTGAGTGACGTCTTGGTTAGTTAGATAGCATAACAAATTGGCCGTACTTTGATGTCTTCCCAAAACATCTGTTCAAGGCACACTTAAATTCATTTCTCAGCTGACCACAGATGGCTCAGTTTGTCTGGGGAAGCCACACATTTTCAGACCAAATTCTTCATTGAACATATTAAAACATATAAAGACAACTCATTTGCTTCTTGTTTGAAAATGGAATTAGAATTGCAATTTGTGACAACCTAACAATAGTTGGTCAAGAATTCAACTAAAGTTAACAGTGGTTTTGAAATTAAAGTGTTCAGATTGATCTGTCAATAGCAGAGATCCCTCTGATTATTGTCAACATACCTAATTATCCATATCAGATGAAAAACTGAAATTTAGGCAAAAATAAATCAGTGAATGATATTTGAAGAAATTAAATATTTTTATTCCCTCACTCCATAAATTATATTTTATTGCTTATAATTTCCTTGTAAAAAGATCAAAAGTGTA
Organism: Mobula hypostoma; assembly: GCF_963921235.1. Taxonomy (NCBI): domain Eukaryota; kingdom Metazoa; phylum Chordata; class Chondrichthyes; order Myliobatiformes; family Myliobatidae; genus Mobula; species Mobula hypostoma. The sequence goes on along the minus strand of NC_086103.1, from coordinate 60,387,014 downwards.
CCAAAAAGCTTAGAAGTAATCACTGGTTAAAGAATAATACTTAGTTATTTTAATCCACAATACATTAATGCCCATTTGACTCAACCACAGTTAATTTCAACTAAATCATTTTTATCACACTGATTGACTTAACACTGAAAACTCAATGAAATTCAATGTGAGGATCAAGATTTACTCACTAATTTTTTTCTAACCAAAAGTAATTTCAAAGGGTATGCAAAATCCTGAGTAAATTGAAGAAAGCACAATGGCTTCCAAAACAAATGGATTGCACATCCTCCAAATAGAATAATGATTTCGGGTCACATTACTTAAGACCTGGCTTCCACTTGCAATTGCCCCAGTATAGCCCCATCCCACCACACCAAGCACATGTGGTTATCCCACTTTTTATAAACTCGAAGCTTCATCTTCTTTGCATAAAAAAGGAATCTGCATGTCATCCTCTACAATATTTATTTATATACTTCCAGTCAACTGAGTTTACATGTCTGCAAACACTTCTATAGATGGACAGTGGAGAGTAAACTGACTGGCTGCATCTCAGTCTGGTATGAAAACACCAATATCTAGGAACAGAAAAGCCTACAAAATGCAGTGGACACAGCCAATTCCATCACAGGCAAAGCCCAAGCCACCACTGGGCACATCTACAAGGAATGCTGCCACAGCAAAGCAGCATACAACTTCAAGGACCCCCACCATCTAGGCTTTGCTCTCTTGCCATTAGAAAGGAGGTGCTGGAGCCTTAGGTCCCACACCACCAGGTTCAGGAACAATTATTACCCTTCAAGCCTCAGGCTCTTGAACCAGTGCAGATAACATCACTCACCCCAACTCAGAACTGATTTGACAACCTTTGGACTCATTTTCAAGGACTCTACAACCCATGTTCTCAGTATTATTTATTTATTTATTTATTTGCAGTTTGCCTTCTTTTGCACATTGGCCGTTTGCCTGTCTTTGTGTGTAGCTTTCATTAATTATTGTATTTGTTTGCTCTCCTGTGAATGCCTGCAAGAAGATTAATCTCAATGGTGGCATATACTCTATGCACTTTGATAATAAAGTTACTTTGAACTGTCAAACTGTGAAACAAAAAAACTTACAGATATCAACCACAATGGCACCTGCTAAAGATCAAAACATTACTTAAGACCCCGCCCAGAAGTAGCATGAACCTGCAGGTCATCAACATACATTCAAATCCCCTCTCCCCAAAAATAATCCAAATTTTTTTTCACAAATCCTTCAACTATAACTGCGATACTCTTGCTTTGTTAGCACATCTTTTTCTGATCCTTCTCCAGCTATTTCAGTCATTATCTCTCGAAGCTGCAAGTATACAGCAATCCTGGGAACACCTGACAGCAACCTCCTCCATTGTCCTCTAAAAGGCAGCAAGTGCAAAACTGCAAAAAGTAGTTGAACAAACCTTGCACAAATTGATGATCAAAACTTTCTTAGACTGATCCTTTAACACCACCTGTTGTTATGCATGACTCCTATTCAAATTAGTAAACTGGCATTTCAAGAAGGACTTTTCCAGATCACAATTTGATTATGTGGTCCTGGTTTCATTTCTTAATGGCCTGGCTTTGTATTTAGCTGATTGTGATCTTGTGAATGCTTTCAGAAGTTTATTTTTGTATATAGAAATGAATAATTTTTAAACAGAAAGTAAAAGTTACCTGCAATACATCCCATTATTGAACATAACTTCCATTTGGGATATTATGGGGATCATTTATATTTTAAAGAGCCTTTAACAAAGTATCCTAAAGCCGTATTCAAACAAAACATTTTTCATAAATTTGTAAAAGAGAAGTTGACCGAAAGCTTATACACGGATATGGATTCTAGGGAGTCTTCAAATAGTAAAGGGAGGTAGAGAGAGAAATAGGTTTTGGAGGAGAATTCAGAAGCCTCAGTTCTCAATGTAGTTGTAAGGGGAACAGAGCTTAAAGAAAAATCAGGATAAGGTTAAATTAGGAAACAATCAATTGCATGAGGTTCTTTAACTTTAAGTTTTGTCATTATTTTCTCCATTAACATTCCGATCCATTTAAAAAAAAATCCATTTTATATTTCACTTTACTTTAAACTGCATCTCCCAAATAAACAATGTTATAAGCAAACAATGCTTGGCCTTTTTAGTGGCTCTTACTCTTTATATTTCATTAAGATTTTCATTATTGGTCTTTCTACCCCCTGTGTTGTTTTCATTCTATTTCTTACCATTGTTATCATTTATAGTTCTCTGAGCACAATGGATTTCTTTATCTTTGCATTTGTTTAAAAAATTTTCCTTCTGCTTTATACTACCATTCAAAACCAAACCTTCAAACCATTTTACAACTTTGTATAGTGTATTTATGATTGAGTAACTGTCAATTAAATACATATGTTTATCCATGTAGACGAACTAAGTTCAGACTCATTACAGTTGACGTTGCAGGCCTGAGAAACAAGCAATTTGTGGTTTCAAGTGCTCATCCCCAGAGGGCCAGACTATGCAAAGACATAAAGGCCAAAGGTTGCCCAAGTTCAAAATCACCCCCTGTTTTCTGAGTCTATTCACCCAGTAAATGATGGGAAAATGAATTAAAGTTATGAGAAATCCCAGACAGAATTTTTGGCAATGTCTTCTACATCTCTTGAGAAATATTTAAGTACCTTCCCATGTTTAAAAATATGCAGCTAGACAAATTATTACATTTTTAAAATCTGATATAACACTGTTTGTCCCATGTGTAATGAAACTAAATCCAGAGAAATCCAAACAATTTATTTTATGCTTTCATGCCTAGTTAGCCAAACAAAGCAGCCACTGTGCCTGCTGCAGATAAGATTTTGACTTGTGGCTATGCTCCGAGGCTGATGGCTGATACTACACAGATAAAGTACAGAATGCACCGTGCCTTGAACTATAAACAAACTGGGGTCCATGGACCCTCGGTTAATGGTAGGGGTCCGTGGCATAAAAAAGGTTGGAAACCCCTGAAAGACAAACACAGTCTGCAGTACACAAGCGATAGTCTTCACTTTAACAAGATTTGCCATTGGAGTATTACTACGTGGAGATTTGTTCATTCATGAAGAATCTGTCGAATTTCTGTAGAGCTCAGTTACTTTCATTGTAGTAACTTGATTGAATTAAATGATGAGAATTGTGAACATATAGGGTGTTTCTGTAGTGCAGCAGCCTCACACCTCCAGCAGTCCGGATCTGATCGTCAACTCAACTGTTGTCAAAATGCAGTTTGCACATTCTGACTGTACCCACTTGAATTTCCCCAGGTACTATGATTGCTTCCGGCATCCCAAAGACTTGTAGGTTGAGATGTCATTAAGTAAGGTGTAAACAATCCTTGTGTAACCAGGTGGTGAAATAATCAGTTGTAGTGGGGTGGGGGTGGTGATGATTTTAATGCTCTTGCCCCATATTCTTTCTAACCTGGTGAGTAATATCTATAACATTCATTGCTGATTTGTTTTTATGGCATCAATTTAGGTCCACAAAATTGCAGCTGGAAATCGCGGTACAATCACATGCCCACCAAAACTACAGGTGATAAACCTGTGTAAGCTTTGCTCCTTATTAGTTTAAGTAAGACAGACTTTAATGTCCAAGTTTGATTGGGGTTAATACTGTACTTAGAGTTTACAGCTGTTATATTTTACAACTTAAATATATTTTCATTGTTATTAAATCAAAGGGATTGTTTTCTTTAAAAAAAACATATCAATTTTCCATCCAATCAGGTACCAAGCAAAACCTCTGCTTGAATGTCAATTTTGAATCCATTGTCAGCTGCTCCACAATGGCAAATTGTTGCCACTTTTGTCTTCAATGTCTAATCTAACATTTATTCTGTAACATTGAAGTTAAGTTCTCTGTGTTACATTTATTTTTAATATGTATACCAAGATAAGTGTTTGATTTCTAATTTAGACTATTATTTTACTCTATTTCCCTTCTGCACAGATACGTATGATTTTAATTTACTTATTGGATTTACCAGCACTCATGTACTAAAGATGAGGAAACCATCACCCCTGGGAATTCAATACGTCAAATAAAAGTGCATAATTTAATTCGAACTGTAAAACCAATTTTCAACAGGTCAAGGCTCTAGAAAGACATTGCCTGTTGTTTACAAAATTCTTGCAGATGCCTGGACCCTATCAAAGTCATTTATATTATTTTTCAGTAAAGCTGAAGTGGAAAATACAGAAACAAGTCCTTTACACCTTTGTGTAAAGGTTTTATAGGAAATTGGTGCCAAAACAGATCCATCCATGCCTTCAAACTTATCAAGCTTTAACAAAAAAAATATTGTCCCATTATGAGATAGATGCAGTTCAACATTAAAGTTTATTTTAACTCAATTTGCATATTAATTAAAAAAGAAAGTTACATTATACTTACTTGAAACTTATTCTGTGATCTAGAATCAAGGCTTCATAAAATTTTGTGTGGGGACTTCTGCCTGTGATACTATTTCTTGGAAGAGGCCCTAGGACGATGGAACAGGGCTTTCAACAAAGATCACTCATCCATGAATGCCATAAGTATAGAAAGAGGAGCTTGGGCAAAAAGTAATTCCAGAATGAAGTGAATCAAAGAGAAGAGAGACCTGGGATAGTGGACTGAGAGGGTGCAAATGAATTGTGGAAGGAGAGATGATTACTGGAACGGACACAATCATGGATATGGGACATATTTCCAGGGTATCGTTAGGAATGATCAGAGGAAGTTGACAAGGGGTAAAGTTATTGGCAGCCACTTTTCTGCATAGAACAATTCTGCATATCATTTGATGTGACTGAGCGTGCCCAGCACATTCATTTATAACACCTCCACATGTTTTCATATTAAATGTGTGGACTCATGATTTATCCAGTAGAAAATTCCAAAAGGACTCTACCAAAGAATCATGTGTAATCAGATGCTATTAACTAGTGCAAGAAGAAAGTTAAGCTAGGCAATAGAATTTCTAGGCCTTCATATCGTTTGGTGACAGAGAAAATTATTTCTACCACCCAAAAAAAAGCTAAAAATACAAAGAACAACAAGAAAAGAAACACAGAAGAATGTTGAATAGATTCATGTACCATTGTTTTCAATCTCTAAAACCTCCAGCAAGAAGATTTGATATTGGAAATTTTTCTATGATTTTATAAGCTTTTATTTTTCATTAAAGAACTGTAAAACTCCAGATTATGGGCATCTGTATTCAAAAACATAGGTATACATCAATTGTAAAACAGCACAATTTACTTTAGACCTGTGCATCACAGAAAGCAAAGTTAGGTCTTAATGAAAGGGTCTTTGCTTCAGTATTCACTATGGAAAAGGAACTTGGCGATTGTAGGGATGACTTGTAGTGGACTGAAAAGCTTGAGCATGTAGATATTAAGGAAAAGGATGTGCTGGAGCTTTTGGAAAGCATCAAGTTGGATAAGTCACCGGAACCAGATGGGATGTACCTCAGGCTACTGTGGGAAGCGAGGGAGGAGATTGCTGAGCCTCTGGTGATGATCTTTGCATCATCAATGAGGATGGGAGAGGTTCCGGAGGATTGGAGGGTTGTGGAAGCTGTTCCCTTATTCAAGAAAGGGTGTAGGGATAGCCCAGGAAATTATAGGCCAGTGAGTCTTACTTCAGTGGTTGGTAAGTTGATAGAGAAGATTCTGAGAGGCAGGATTTATAAACATTTGGAGAGCATAATATGATTAGGAATAGTCAGCGTGGCTTTGTCAAAGGCAGGTTTTGCCTTACAAGCCTGATTGAATTTTTTGAGGATGTGACTAAACACATTGATGAAGGTAGAGCCATAGATGTAGTGTATATGGATTTTAGCAAGGCATCTGATAAGGTACCCCATGCAGGGCTTATTGAGAAAGTAAGGAGGCATGAGATCCAAAGGGATATTGCTTTGTGGATCCGGTACTGGCTTGCCCACAGAAGGCAAAGAGATGGCTCATATTCTGCATGAAGGCCGGTGACCAGTGGTGTGCCTTGGGGATCAGTTCTGGCATCCCTACTCTTTGTGATTTTTATAAATGACCTGGATGAGGAGTGAAGAGATGGGTTAGTAAATTTGCTGATGACACAAAGGTTGGGGGTGGTGTGGATAGTGTGGAGGGCTGTCAGAGGTTACAACGAGTCATTGATAGGATGCAAAACTGAGCTGAGAAGTGGCAGATGGAGTTCAACCCAGGTAAGCGTGAGGTTGTTCATTTTGGTAGCTTAAATATGATGGTAGGATATAGCATTAATGGTAAGACTCTTGGCAGTGTGGAGGATCAGAGGGATCTTGGAGTCCGAGTCCATAGGATACTCAAAACTGCTATGCAGGTTGACTCTGTGGTTAAGAAGGCTTATGGTGCATTGGCCTTCATCAATCATGGGATTGAGTTTAAGAGCCGAGAGGTAATGTTACAGCTATATAGGACCCTGGTCAGATCACACTTGGAGTATTGTACTCAATTCTGGTTGCCTCACTACAGGAAGGATGTGGAAACCATAGAAAGGGTGCAGAGGAGATTTACAAGGATGTTGCCTGGATTGGGGGACATGTCGTATACTTTACTTTACTTTATACTTTATTGTCGCCAAAACAATTGATACTAGAACGTACAATTATCACAGCGATATTTGATTCTGTGCTTCGCGCTCCCTGGAGTACAAATGAGAATACGTTGAGTGAACTTGGACTTTTCTCCTTGGAGCGACAGAGGATGAGAGGTGACCTGATAGAGGTGTATAAGATGATGAGAGGCATTGATCGTGTGGATAGTCTGCTTTTCCCCAGGACTGAAATGGCTAGCACGAGAGGGCATAGTTTTAAGGTGCTTGGAAACAGGTACAGAGGAGACGTCAGGGGTAAGTTTTTTTACACAGAGAGTGGTGAGTGTGTGGAATGGTGGTGGTGGAGGCAGAAATGATAGGGTCTTTTAAGCGACTCCTGGATGGCTACATGGAGATTAGAAAAGTAGAGGGCTATGGGTAAGCCTAGGTAGTTCTAAGGTAGGGACATGTTCGGCACAGCTTTGTGGGCCGAAGGGCCTGTATTGTGCTCTAGGTTTTCTATGTTTCTATGAATACCTTCTTCAAACAATTGTCCAAACTTTTAAAAGAAATTGCTAGAAAGGAAGTCATTCTGTTATTGTAAAGAACGTCTTCATAAAAATTAAACCATATTATCCTGGTCATTTAACAGATATGTATGTGTGATGCTTAACAATTAAATGTCAGATGACCTTGGAGTATTTTGAAGGATTCTACATAAGATCTATCTATTATGAAAGATATTACAACATCCTTGACAAATTCAAGAATTTCTAAAGGACGAGTAAGTCGGTTATTTGTATAATATAACTGCAAACATATGGAAATATACATAGAGATAGGGAGATAATGAGATAATCCATTATGCTATTTTTTTCTGGTCCCAATTATGTATTTATGTGTTTCTTTTGTTCTTCAGAAGGTTGTATTCCCCTAGAAGTCTGAGGAACAACAAATCAGCCACAAAATTTTAGAATGTAGTGATATGGAGATCAGGCTAGCTAGAGATAGTTGGTTCCTTTTTCCCCGCAGGATATCAATGAACCAGCCAGAGCAAAAGCAACGATTGGAAGTTGACCATCACTGCTTTGCAACTGGTCATAATGCTGATGACCTGTATATTGCCAATCCAGTAACAATGCCCAAATCTGTACCATCAAATACATTTTAAAACAGAAAGAGAAAGGAGGACTGTTAAATTATTTAATATTTTGCACCAGAAAGGAAAGCACTGTTATTGATTCTCTAAAGAGTAAGAACCATATTAATATTTCATACAAGATACTACGGTCTGTTAAACAAAACCTCTGCAACAATAATCACTGCCTTAAGATAGTACCTTTGAAGAACAACTTCTGAAGTTATACATGGGTCTATTTGTCACCAAGAACCACTTTACTGAAGCAATCCTTTACTCCAATTCCCAATTTATACCAGCTGCAGAGTGCAGCCAAGTTTTTCCAGCTCATTATATTTTTTGGAGTTTTTGAACAACTGCAGGCTTTTTAAAGGACTCCAACTCAGACATCATTATAGCTGTTCCAAGGCAGAGCCTGAAGGTAGGGAATCCCATTCCAACTATTTTTCCAAGAATCTACCTGTCGCAAATGATTGAAGATAAGCAAGGTGTATGTTTGCCCACATTAATTCATTGCTTCAGTGGAAACAAAAGAGGCCAAAGCCGTAGCTGTATGCAGTCAAATGTAAGTAAAAAACAACTTGAAATCCCTTGTGTAAAAAAAGAGATTTCCATGTGATTATAACATTATACTGATGTCAGCCTAATGCATGCATGAACAATAGTCATTAGCCCCAGAGTAAAACTGATTCAAGTAGTGTTTGGAAGAGATGCAATGCTTAATTAAATTTTAAGCAAATTGCACTATTTGGAAAGAAATAAATGTTCCACAGAATAAGGGACTGTCTGTTCCATTAAGTAAGAACACAATTCCTATTGCAAAAGATGTCAAATTATTTCCAAATCCTCCATGCATTTGTATAACCAGGAAAAGCTATGGGGCACAATGGTTTTCAACAGAAATCTGAATACCACTTTTACAAAATTTAATCACACAAGCATGGCCTTGGATGGCACAAGAACCTTGTGCAAAATCAGCTTTCGCAATGTTTCAGTAAAGCTAAGATACCCACAGCAAGTTAGGCATCATCTGCAGGAAGAGCCTTTGTCAGAGGAACAGCTCTGTTTCTCTTCTCACAGATGCAGCTTGGCCTGTAGAGTGATTTGAGCATTTTCTGTTTCCACTTTAAATTTCCAAAATTTGCTTTTTATTTTCACTTAAAGGAAACTTATCTGGTTAAGCTCAAACTATATGGCCAGATTTCGATAGGTTCTCTTTAAGTACATGAAGCACCTTCAATTACTCCAAAAGACTGAGGTTTGGTAAAAATACTGAAAGGCTTTTATTCGCTGTACAATACAACTTCCACAGTGAGTGTCTGCCCCCGGACTGAGGGGGAGGGGCAAGGCGAACACCTTTATACAGGACTCTGTGGGAAGAGCCACAGGGGCAGTCAGCAGAGGGGCGTGTCCAGACAGGTAACCGAGTTACAACATATATACATGGTTTACCACATTCACCCCTCCTTTTTTTAAAAAAGAGTCCCGCGGGGTGAAGTGACTGACAATATTTACAAGAAGTATATTTACAGGTTAAGTCTATCAGGCAGTCGAGTCCGTCGCTGTGATCTATGTAGCACCGGTGGTGATTGCACCAGCGATGGCGGTTGTGCTGGCTCCGGCCTGACTTCAGGTGCCAGCACGTTAGGCGTCGGTAATCCCTTATGCGTGTGCGTCGCGCCCGGTATGGGAGTGTCGTGTGGTGTCTGTATAGGGTTTGGGGTGCACGGTGTCTCGTAGGTACATACATTGGTGGGTACAGGGTCAATAGTCACCACGGAGTGTACAGGGTAGGGGCCCGGAGCTCCTGCAGGCGCCAGATCACGGATGGAGACCGTGTCCTCCCGCCCATCAGGTAAAACCACGTAGGCATACTGGGGCTTCGCATGAAGTAAGTGAACCCTCTCGACTATCGGGGAGTATTTATTGCTCCTCGCATGTTTCCGGAGCAGCACTGGCCCCGGGGACGTCAGCCAAGATGGTAGGGTGGTTCCAGTGGTCGATTTTCTGGGAAAAGAAAAGAGCCGCTCACGAGGGGTGGCATTGGTGGCTGTGCATAACAGGGAGCGGATGGAGTGGAGTGCCTCGGGAAGGACCTCCTGCCAGCGGGAGTCCGGCAGTCCCTTTGACCTGAGGGCTAACAGCGTGGCTTTCCACACTGTGCCATTCTCCTTCTCTACCTGTCCATTCCCCTGGGGATTATAGCTCGTGGTCCTACTGGTTGCAATTCCCCTAGCCAGTAGATATTGGCGCAGCTCGTCACTCATAAACGAGGACCCTCTGTCACTGTGGATATAGCATGGGTATCCGAACAGAGTGAAGAGCTTGCGCAGGGCTTTTATAACTGACGTGGTAGTGGTGTCGGGGCAGGGGATGGCGAAGGGGAACCGCGAGTACTTGTCGATAATGATAAGAAAGTACACAGTGCGGTCGGTGGAAGGAAGGGGGCCCTTAAAGTCAACACTCAGTCGCTTAAAGGGGCGGGTGGCCTTAATGAGTGGTGCCTTTTCGGGTCGGTAGAAGTGCGGTTTGCACTCTGCGCAGACTTGGCAGTCCCTGGTCATCATCCTGATCTCCTCAAGGGAGTAAGGCAGGTTCCGGGCTTTCACGAAGTGGAAAAGCTGGGTGACTCCCGGGTGACAAAGGTCTACATGTAGGGCGTATAGCCATTCGATCTGCGCGCTGGCGCATGTTCCCCGGGATAGGGCATCGGAGGGCTCGTTGAGCTTCCCGGGCCTGTACATGATGTCATAGTTGTAGGTGGAGAGTTCGATTCTCCACCTCAGAATTTTATCATTTTTGATTTTGCTCCGCTGCTGATTATTAAGCATGAATGCGACTGAGCGCTGGTCAGATAGCAGGGTGAACCTTTTGCCGGCAAGATAGTGCCTCCAGTGCCTTATAGCTTCCACTATGGCCTGGGCCTCTTTCTCTACCGCAGAGTGCCGAATTTCAGAGCCTTGAAGGGTACGGGAGAAGAACGCCACTGGTCTTTCTGCCTGGTTGAGGGTAGCAGCCAGCGCAAAGTCGGAAGCGTCACTCTCCACTTGGAAGGGAATGGCCTCATCCACCGCATGCATTGCTGCTTTGGCAATGTCCCCTTTTATGCGGTTGAAGGTCGCGTGGGCCTCAGCAGAGAGGGGGAATGTGGTGGACTTGACCAGGGGGCGGGCCTTGTCTGCATAGTTAGAGACCCATTGGGTGTAATATGAAAAGAAGCCCAGGCACCTTTTGAGGGCTCTGAGGATATTGGGCAGAGGGAGTTCCAACAAGGGGCGCATACGGTCAGGGTCAGGGCCAATGACTCCATTCTCCACGACACACCCAAGGATAGCAAGTCGGGTGGTCCCAAATACACACTTGTCCTTGTTATAGGTGGGGTTGAAAGATTTGGCCGCTTGGAGAAATTTTTGGAGGTTGTTGTCGTGATCCTGCTGGTCATGACCACAGATGGTGATGTTATCCAGATATGGGAACGTGACCTTCAGTTGGCACTGGTCCACCATCCGGTCCATTGCCCTCTGGAAGACAGATACACCATTCGTGACACCAAAGGGGACGCGCAAGAATTGATAAAGCCTGCCGTCCGCCTCGAAGGCAGTGTAAGGGCGGTCCTCCTGGCGGATGGGGAGCTGATGGTAAGCGGATTTTAGGTCTATGGTCGAGTACACCTTGTACTGTGCTATCTGATTGACCATATCCGCGATGCGGGGTAGAGGGTATGCGTCGAGCTGCGTGAACCTATTGATGGTCTGGCTATAGTCCACGACCATCCTATTCTTCTCCCTGTTCCGAACAACCACCACCTGCGCCCTCCAAGGACTTGTGCTTGCCTCAATGACCCCCTCCCTGAGCAGCCGCTGCACCTCCGACTTAATGAAAGCTCTGTCCCCGGCGCTGTACCTCCTGATTTTAGTTGCCACAGGTTTACAGTCGGGGGTCAGGTTGGCGAACAGCGGTGAGGGAGGGATCCTGAGGGTGGAGAGGCCGCAAGTGGTGTCGGTAGTGTGGCAGTTGGCATGATGTTGGGTGGGATGTGCGGGTCGGTGTGTGTGTGTGGTCAGTAGCGGGGTACATGACATATCTCTACAAAACAGGGGATTTATGACAGTAATTGGCGGGAGGGGCCCATCGTACTTCATTGTCACGCTTTTCAGGTGGCTCTGGAAATCCAACCCCAACAGCACAGGGGCACACAGTTGAGGCAAGACCAGTAACGTAAAGTCCCGATATTCTGTGCCCTGCACCACTCGTGTCGCTACACAACCCCCCCCGAATGTCTGTTGTATGCGACCTGGAGGCCATGGTGACCCTCTGACTTACCGGCCGTATCATGAGTCCACAATGCTGCACCGTGGCCGGGTGGATAAAACTCTCCGTGCTGACTGTGTCAAACAGGCAGCTTGTCCTGTGCCCCTCCACCAGGATGTCCATCATTGACCACGCGAGCTGGTGGGGAGCGCTTTGGTCGAGGGTCACGGAAGCCAGGGTGGGGTCGCTGTCTTGGTCCAGCGTGGTGGGGTGGCACGTGAGCACCCGCTGGTCGTAGGTGGTGGGAGGTGGCGCCAACCAAGATGGCCGCCCCCATGTCTCGCACGTGGTGGTGGCGTGCAGGGAAGGTGGCGGCAGGCAAGATGGCGACCCCCACGTCTCGCACTTGGTGGCAGTATGCAGGGAAGATGGCGGCCCCCATGTCTCGCGCGTGGTGGCAGTGTGCAGGGAAGATGGCGACCCCCACGTCTCGCACGCAGCGGTGCTCGATCCCGCTCGCGGTTTTGACTTACAGACCTTGGCGAAGTGGCCCTTCTTTCCGCAGCTGGAACAGGTAGCTTGTCGGGCCGCGCAGCGTTTCCAGGGGTGCTTCTCCAGTCCGCAGAAGTAGCACTTCGCGGACTCATGACTGGCAGCAACCGAGGTCGACTCGCCGGCAGGTTGCGGGGTCTGCGGCGCCCACGAGGCCATCGGGGGATCGCGTGCCTGGAGAGCCTCGGAGTTATGCAGAGCGGCCTCCAACGTATCAGCCAGCTCGATCGCCGAACTTAGGGTAAGATCGGCTTTTTCCAGCAGCCGCTGACGCACGTACACTGACCTGGTCCCCGTGACGAAGGCGTCTCTCACTAGGAGTTCTGCATGCTGCGCCGCCGTCAGCTCCTGGCAATTGCAGGCCCGCACGAGCGTCCGTAGGGCCTGGACGAACTCAGCACTCGATTCCCCGGGGTGTTGTTGCCGTGTCGCTAAACGATGCCGAGCATAGACGCTGTTTATCGGCCGCAGGTATTGTCTTTTGAGTGCGTTCATCGCGCCGTCGTAGTTCGGCTGCTCTCTGATCAGCGAATAAACCCGTGGACCCACCCTGGAGAGTAGAACTCTGCACTTCGCTACGGGGTCGGTCGCTTTAATCTCCTCTAGATACGCTTCGAAGCAGGCCAGCCAGAGTTCGAAAGCGTTTCCAGCGTCAGGCATTTGCGGATGGAGGTCTAATTTTTCTGGTCTCAGGGCCTGTTCCATGTTTTAAAATGTACAGCAAATAAAATTGAAGCACCTTCAATTACTCCAAAAGACTGAGGTTTGGTAAAAATACTGAAAGGCTTTTATTCGCTGTACAATATGACCTCCACAGTGAGTGTCTGCCCCCGGACTGAGGGGGAGGGGCAAGACAAACACCTTTATACAGGACTCTGTGGGAGGAGCCACAGGGGCAGTCAGCAGAGGGGTGTGTCCAGACAGGTAACCGAGTTAAAACATATATACATGGTTTACCACAGAACATAATCCTCTTTGCAGCACCCTTATATTGTGTTCCCATTCCCACTGTACTCTATCCCTGCTATACCCTTGCTGAGTTTAGGAAAACTAAACCCAGCAACTACTGTATTCATAAGATTCCAACTAATGTCATCCTACACCTACTCCTCACCACTTCTACTGCCAAAAGAAGTCCCTAGGTTATGACAGCGTTCTCTTCATGGGGACAATCTGTAAACTGAACTGTTTGTAAGTCAGAAATGAACAGAAACATTTTGTGGGAGAAGATCCCACAACAGCTGTGCAGTAGAATAAGCAGGTGCTGCAATAGCAGCTGCTAGCCGAACTCACTGACTCAGCCTGTGAGCTTCTCAGTGCTTCCAGCCCCATTCAACCCAACCTAGCCCCGATTTGTTCTGGCTCAGGTGGGGAGAGAAGGCAGGTGGAAATGGCCCATCCCCACCCGTTGGCTTCCAGCTCCACCGCAGAAGGCAAATCCATCCCCATCAATGCTTGCTGGTGTGTACAGTGTCTATAAGGCATTTGTTACGCAGGAGTTCTGCACTCATTCTGTAAACAGAGTGATGGGTCCTCACATAAAACATGCAGGGGTTCTCTGCACTCTCACAATATGATGTGACTTTCACCGGAGTAAAGAATTTCTAGGCTATGAGATTTACAGAGATAGCACAATATCAGGATAGTGAGAGTGAGGCTTTTTGTAAGATCACGTTCCAAACAGATTAAGAGCTTAATAATTCCTTTCATGAAAGTGACCAGTAAATTAACAACATTCTAAAAGCATTTTTCCACACTGAATGAATTTAATTGTTAGACTATAAAAACATGCCCAGCAATTCTGTGTGGATTAGACATTAGTTTTCCCATGCAGTCCTTTACTCTGTGAACAGACTGAATCAGTACATGCTCCATGAAACAGCAGTATATGCAAATAGTTGCATGATTATTTTACAAGGAAACAATCAATCGTTTTGGTTCCCTTTTGAATATGCAACCACTTCCTCAAATTTGTATTAAATATGAAATTGTTTACTCAGTACATTGAACAAGTGAAAGACAGGAGTTTAAAGATAAACAAGCACACCCTCCACTCAGCAATATAAAGAATAGGCAGCAGTTTCACACAAGTCACCTTTAAAAGTCTTAGATGAATTTGCATGCTATAAAGCTGTACGTACTCTCAACATAATATCCCTTATTAAACTGCATCTAGTATATTCCCAAAACTTGGTCATAAAAATCTGTTTCTATTATAACAAGGGAATTTACAAACTTACTACATTTCATTAATTTTTATACACATTTTATAATTTTACTATATATGTTATAACCTGTTACATTACTCAGTGTAAGACAAGATAGGGTGCCATAGTCTCGTACCAGTTAGCACAAAGCTATTACAGCTTAGGATGATGGAGCTCAGAGTTTAATCCCGGTGTCCTCTGTAAGTCCTCTCTGTGGAATGCATGGTTTTTCTCCAGGAGCTCCAGTTTCCTCCCGCAGTCCAAAGCTGTATAGGGTAGGTTAACTGGTCATCGTAAATATTTTTGTGATTGGGTTGGGGTTAAATCAGAATTGTCAGAGGTTGCTGGCAGCATGACAGAAAGGTCTAGAAGGGTCTATTGTGTGCTGCACTTAAACTCAGAAATAATAAAATAATAAGATAAATGTGAGCAGGTAGGTTATTCAAATAGGAAGAATATTCCCTGATAACGCTAATTGCTTCCTGCTTTTCTATTGTCTATGTGAAAAAGTGTCCCCTTTCCAATTTGCGCCGAAGCAAAACCAATATAATGCACTCAGCAATCAGTGGCAACTCAGTTCCAAATTAATGAAGCACACTGTATTTGTGAAATTATTAGCCAACGTTCCACAAAATTTTTGTTACATGCAGACCGTGTAGGAGTACCTTGGCTGAAATGTACTTATCTACATCTTGAATACTAACTTGTGCAAAATTAATTGACACACAGTATTTGCACAAACAACTATTGATTCAAGACTCTAGATTGTTTATTGTAATTCTTCAGTACGAGTGTAAAGGAGAACAAAATGATTGTTACTCCAGATCCAATTCAGCACAAAGGACAGAATAAAAAACACAATAAATATAAATACATAATGTTAGCTGATATACATAGTCTGATTGTATATACATAAGGTGATGCTAGGAGTATTTGTACATATAACCATATAACAATTACAGCATGGAAACAGGCCATCTCAACCCTTCCAGTCCATACCGAATGCTTACTCTCACCTAGTCCCATCTACATAAGATGATTCTGACAGGAAATGATAAAGTAGTGGTGGGGGGGGAGTGGGTTAACGGTTGGAGGGGTCGATCAGCCTGACAGCTTGAAGGAAGTAACTGTTTTTGTGTCTGGTAGTCCTGGTATGGATGCTGTATAGTCTGATGGGAGTGGGACAAACATTCCTTTATCAGGGTGGGTGGGATAATTCATGATGTTGCTGGCCTTTTTCCAGCACTGTTCTGTATGCATACCATTGATAGAAGGTAGGCTCATGCCATTGATGCATTGGGCAGTTACAACTATCCGTTGTAGAGCCCTCCTGTCACATTGGTCCATTTTTGAATTGTTCTCTCCGGTTCCCATCAGTGGATGGGGGAATATCAGCTATTTCGAACTACTTGCAGGGAGGATACAGACTTAATATCGCTACAAATCAAAAGACTGCAGAAAAATTTTTGGGCCTACAAATATTAGTCAAAGAAAAATGTTACTGGACTGCTGTTTTTTTCTGAAGGAGAGTGGATTAGAATGAAGCAGAAATGATTTTTCAGTTGTGCAGACCCTTGCTCAGTTCCCATATTTTCCACACTCAGTTCCCATAAGTGTCTTCAGGTTTGAGTACCGCACATCAGGAAGAACACACCAACCACAGAGAGGTTATAAGAGGAGACTGGAATAAAATTGGGCTGAATACTTCTGTGTTTAGATGGTTGAGCAGAAAGGTGGAGGTGGCAGGGTATCCTACAGTTCCAATGTCCATGTTCAGTTCGGACTCCTGAGCTAGCTGTGTGGATTTTGCACATTCTCCCTGTGAGCTCATGGGTTTCCTCTACATTCAGATTCAGACTGATTTACCATACGCACAGGGAAACATAAGGGGAAATCGTTTGCACTAACAACCAATGTGTCTAAGGATGTGCAGGGGACAGCCCGCACATTTTGCCTAAAATTCCAGTGGCAACATAGCATACCCACAATGCTTGGCAGAACAACACAGAACACAACCAGCAACTACAGTAACCAACAAGGGCAAAACATGACTAGATCCTGAATTCCAGATTTGAATTCCGGTTTCACCAACTCAACAGCCCTCGTGCCTCCTCCTGCCTCCTGCTCATACAGACATCCCATCCTGGAACCCACTGACTTGGGACAGCCCAACACGTGGATGTCTTTCATCACCTATATATCATTTGACTTCAAGCACAGAGTGGAGCAGAGGCCTGGCCGCTAACTCCTCCACATATCCTGTCCCTAACCCCTAATCTGATCTCAAACTCCCCCACATCCCTGTCCATGAACCCTAACCCCTCTCTCTATACCCAAAATCATCCCTATGAACTTAAAAAAAAACAACTTTGTCCGAATCACAATCTTGATGGAAACCGCAGCTTGGCACCATCTTGACTGGAAGATTGTGGTTCCCTCCCACATGCCAAAGATCTTCTGGTTGTTGAATAAATTGACTACAATGAATTACCTCTCACGTAGGTGGGTAGTTGAGGGATGTTAATGGCAATATGAGAAAGAATGCATTACAAGGAAATATAGGGGGAATAGAATTACAATGCGGGCCAGATTAGATATGATGGACCAAATGGCATCCTGTGTCTAAAGGAAGTATGAAATATAAGGATTTATCTTCACTGGTGTGAAAAATCAAATCAAAAGTGAAACTGACAAGTAAAGTTGAAAAGCACATTTTCAAAAGAGAAACTATTGAAAAGCTGGTATTCTGGCTCCAAAAGAATAAGAGTGTTATATTCACCAAAATTTTCAAGATCATGATTACTAGATTTGTATTAGGTGAAGGTGAGTAAGTATTTGGATATAGAGTGAGTAAGTGATTTCAGGCAGATATCAGTCTGATCTACTTGAATAGCAGAATTTTCTTTCCAGTTTGTCAAACTTAAATAGCTTGAACATATTTTAACAAGATTTAGTTACAATCAATTATTCTTCAGTTATCACTTAAATTGCAGTTTCCTACTTCAGAGGTAGAGGATATATTGGCATCACCAACAATAGGCTGTCAGGTTCAGCTCTTATACACCAACTACTCAAGGGATATAAGCCCGCCGGTGGTGCAGTGGCATCTGCTCCAGACTTTGAGGCAAGTAGTCCCAGGTTCGAACCCGGCCGGCTCCTTGCAAGCACTCCATTTGTGCTGGGTTGAGCACTGAACTAGCAGCTCAGCCTTGTTAAAAGTGGACAAAAGCTAAAGAAACGGCAAGGTTACTGGCCGATGCGCCACAGGGCACTGAAAAAAACAACATAATTCGAGGGGTATACAATAGATAACTGCTTGCCTGATGAAGACTAATGAAGATGAGAATGAAGCCCAAATGTCTGAAGATCATACTAATGCTAAATTACATAACATTTATTTTGAATATGTGTAGAGGGTGAATGAAATAAATTTGTATACTAAGCCTGTAAATAGTTGAAGTTACTGAGCTCAAAAACAAAGGATGATTCAGAGTTATCATTAGTGACACTTACATAAATAGATTCCATTCGTGTCAAATTCTTTAGGTTGTTCAATGAATAAGCTGAGTTTTGGCAGCAAGTTTGATGAATTGAAAGTAAAATACCCCATCAATAATAAAATTCTGAAATGAACAGAGGAATTGTTTCATGTACCTAATAGGACAGATGGCCTCACCAGAGAAAAGGGCCTGTAATACTTCATCAAAAAAAATGTAAAGCTAACAATTTAAATAGGAGAATTTAGTCTGCTTCCCTCTCCACAGATGTTGCCTGACCTGCTATTGTTTTCAACCATTTTCTACTGTTATTTTAGCTTTACAGTTATTCCTTAAAGGATTTATCTACAAATATCCTTGTTTGCTATGGCATGTATTGTGTTACCCATCCCCCCAAAAATTACAGAGCTTTATTTATAATAAGCAATAGGAAGTATTCCATCAAGGATAAACACAAAGATAACAGTTATAATGAAGAAATGCCAGAGTCCATTGAATCATGAATGTATGCCAACATAATGAACAGCTGGTTTTACAGGATTATCAGATTGAGTCAGTTGCCTGACATGCAAATAAATCTATCATCTCTGTTAAATATCTTCATGCAAAACCTTTTAAATCTGTGCAGAATTGTGTTTCCATGGTAATCTCCGACAAGTTCTCAATCCTCATAAACACATATATAAGTGGGCAGCCAAAGTTAGGCCCCTTGTGCATGGAGGAGCTTAATCGGTTAAATCTATGAAGTTTATCCAGGAATATAGCAAGAAGCTTCCATAGCTTCTGTGCCAATGATTATCAAGTCCAACAATCAGTAGCTCCCAAGGCTATCTTTGCAGGTAATATTGTTTTCTGTTTGGCAGCTGGATACCCAGTACACAAGAAAAAGAATAATCAAGTTAAGCTTCTCCATTTCAACTGACTGAGAAACCAAAATATATCCAAAAGGATTCACAATATGAATGGTGTAAAATTTGTTTGAAATCCTAGTAGATGCACATTCTAGGAATATACAATTAGAAACAATGTTTTGCAAGTTTGCGCTGAAACGGTTAGATGTCTGAAATACGAAGAGTGATTGATAAGTTCATAGCCTAAGGTAGAAGGAGATGAGTTATTAACTTCAAACCTTCTGCATAAACACTCAAAGCGTTGAGCTACATGTGCATGTAACGAGAGCTGTATAACTTATCTCCTTCTACCTTAGGCCACAAACATATCAATCACCCCTGCTGTGGACACTTTCTGGAGGTCCAATATCCGTATACTCCACGACCGCTGGACTAAGTGTGTAAATGTAGGAGGGGACTATGTTGAAAAATAAATGTGCTAGGTTTTCTAAAATTGACTCCTTCTACCTTAGGCCATGAACTTATCAATCACCCCTCGTATGTGCAGGCAAATGATCAATAGCTTCAAGCTGGCCAGTGTCAATCACAATTATATTTTTGGCTGCTTATCTAGCCAAAGCCATTAGGATTATCAGAAACTGAAAGGAAAGAATCCAAATCCTATGGCTACTCGTTTAATTTATGTTAATAATACTAGCTGACCAGATGATGGAAAGTGAAACGTCAGAGAAGTGAAAATTACATGATAGTTCCTGGTTCAGAGAGCTGCATTCTTTAGGAAGTTGGTTTAGTTCCAATCTTCCATCACAACTGTGCTGACTTCAAACATACTGAAACACTTTTCGTCACCGGACAGTGGATAAGGATGCACTAAACTCTTTGTGGGGATGGCAACTCAAGACATCGGAGCATATTGTCACTATCCTTCTGATCATGAAGATACACAAAATTCTAGTCAGCAGATCCAGCAAAATGAAAATGTTCTAGTTTCAGTAAGAGTTGTTTACATCCCAATAGTCTTTCTGGAAGGGAAGTATGTTTAAATAATGTCTTCAAATAACAGCCAGCAAGCTTTATCCCTAATCCAGGTTTCCTTTCCAGTTTCAGACTGACATCTGCTTTCAGTGAATTGTAAGATGATGAACAAAATGCCAACTATGAGGCATTCACATTTACAACACAGCCTGAAATGCTTCCTCTAGGCAATCATTTATTATGAAAAAAAACTTTATGACAGCCTAGTTCTATTTTTTGAGTATTTGCCAGCTAATCTTTTTTTTTTGCATTTCAACAAAAAAACAGGATGCACATGTGCTGCTTAAGACAGCAGTTTGGCCATCTCTTTGCCCATGTCTGCCAGTGCTGTTTTATGCCCAGTTAACAGGATGTGCAAAAGAATCTGATGTCCCCAAGGATTAGATGACATTATTGTTGTTTAATGTTACTCAGAGTTCCACTTGCTTGAAAGGCCAAGGTAAGGCATTTGCCAAGAGGAGTTCATCATACCTGCAGTTGACATCTTGTTTATTGATAAACACAAGAGATTTTGCACATGCTGGAAATATTGAGCAACACACACACAAAATGCTGGAGGAACTCTACAAGTCAGATAGCATCTACAGAGAGGAATAAACAGTCATCATTTTGAGCCGAGGTTCTTCATTGGGACTGTAAATGAAGAGGGCAGAAGCCAGAATAAGAACTCGGGGGGGGGGGGGGGTGGATGAGAAAGAGTACAAGCTGGCAGGTGATTGGTGAGACCAGCTGGGGGAGGGGCATGAAATAAGAAGCTGGGAGAGGATAGGTCGAAGAGGTAAAGGGGTGAAGAATGAGGAATCTAAAGGGACAGTGGACCATGGTTCCATCAAGGAGAAACCCAATCCCTGAAAATGCACTTCTCACACTAACACGCAATCTATTTTAGATCCACCAACTGCCGATGGAGACCTACAAATACGAAGCAATGCAGTTAGCAAATAAAGTTTTCAAATACACCCCCACATGGAAAACATCCCAGTTCTCCATCATCTTGTACAAAACTCAAAAATGAAACAAAACAATTCTTAGTTTACAGTGCAAAATTTACTGCAGTGACATGGCAATGTCATCAGCTTTGCAAAATGTAACTTGCTTTAAATGCAGTAACCATTTTTATACTCAGTCAATGTAATGTCTAAGCCTTGAGAAACTAATGTCAGGGAAATAAATTAGAGTATTGAATATGTATAGACTTTTTCAAAAAGCATTCCAGAGTATGATTTTTCAAGTGGAAAGCAGTGGGTGGTATTACAGTGGGTGGAAAGAGAAGAAACTAGAACACAAATATGCAACATGTATTTCATTTTGCTCTCATGGTGCTTTAAGGAGCAAATCTGAATATTTTTGGGGAAGATTAATATGAGAGGATTAAGAGTAATGATAAATGAGAAATTATATTCATGTGAAATATAGAGAACGTTAGTATTTATATGTTTGACTCTAGCAATACATTTTATTCACACGCAGCCAAAAAAAAAATTAGCTTAGCTTATAGAAGTAAAATTATCATAGACCAGAAATAGAAAACAGCTACAAACAGAATACAAATTATAACCTTCTTTCTGCAAAATAATGAAATGTTCCCAAGCCTGCCACAAAGGAGAGTGGGTGGATTGCTGCATGAGTCATTCATTCTAACTCAATGCAATCCTTTTTCCTTCTATTTTCCTTTTTAATTTTTTTTACTTGATGACTGAAATGAGCTCGTGACCACAATGATATTGACTAATTATAACGGTAACTTTAATGAAAACTAATAATCAGTTTCTGCAAGACTGGATAAAAAATGACGTGGTGTTCAATGAAGAAAAATAGACAAAAAGTATTAAAGATTTAGTTATATAAATTTGTGAGATATACACTTTACATAGCTACTTTTTTATAATTACTGTGCTGCTGGCAAAGATTAAGTTCAAGTTTTATTGTCATTCAACTATACGTGAATACCCTTGAATGCAGCCAAATGAAACAGTGTTTCTCTGGGGCCAAGGTGTAACACACAGCACCAACAGTCATACCAGCACAAGGCACATATACCACATATAAGACAGCAGTAAACATACAGTTCCACAAAAATATATAATATCACCCAAGTCCCTGAGTCCATGAATGTTGTCAGCAAGAGCAAGCCCACACCAATCTGCAGATGGCAATTCAGCTTGACTTCCACTGAACAAACACTAGAGGGCAGCACTGATGCCAGCATGGACACAGTGCCACACCGTCTCCAGGCAATGACTCTAACCTCTCTCTCCTGGACGGCTGCAAACAGGTGACACGCGACTTGAGGCCTCGCCTGCGTCACACAGCTCCCCCACCTACAATCCCGTGAACCAGACTTGCAGCATTCCACATTACCAATGTCCAACAGGATCACAAGAAAAGCAAATAATACAATCACTCACTGTGAGACTGCACAGTGCCTCTGTGCACAGACTCAGATACCTCTCTGATCAGGCCATAGCATGATCTGAACTAAGTCCAGCTCCTTCAGTTTCTCTGCCAACGAGCAACGTTGATGGGGTCGACATGCAGTACTTTAAATTCTTAACATACAGCAGGGTCTTGCAATTGTAAAAAACCTGCTTAAAAAAGACAATAATACCTTTGGTTGTTTCCATAGAGGTTGCATGCCCAAGCATACTGCCATCTTACCGATTTAAACAGTTAAATGGACGATTTATACAGAACATTTGTTCACAACATTCTTTCCAGGTTTTCTCTTAACAGCCTAAATGTAAATTACGTAGATTATTTGTTAATTTATGCAAATATTCAGATATTAGCCATTTCTTTAGATCCCATCAGTACGGCAGTGCACCTTTAATCAAATTTACAATAGTGCCTGCACAAAGCAATTGAGTTCATTCAGAAATAATCCCTCCTGCAGGTGAAACACCCTTATTACTGTTGCAAGTTTTACTTGCAAAAACAGAATATGGACTGAAGCCCAGAGGTACTATTATTCCACTACTGTGTCAGTTAATGAGTTTCTTTTTACGTAGTGATTTCCTTACCACCTGTGTTCACACCCAACAACAAGCAGAATTGGAGAACCGTCTCAAAAGCTATAAATACAATAATTAACTTTTTGATTATATTGGATTAAATTCAAAAGTAAAACATGGTGAGATGTTAAAAATACAAAGTACCAAAACTATTCCACAGGGCACAGCAGAAGGAAAGATATAATACTGGGCACACCAATTTTCTCTGGAATACAAAAGAACTGTAGAAAGATAGATTCTTGTTTTTAATTTTACAACTTATAATGCTAAACAAATTTAAAATATCCACAGGTCTCCACTTAGACATAAGAAAAATCATGAGTCCAAACCAACAAAGATGTAGCTGTTGTAACAGGATTGGAAAATGGGGAGTTTTATGAGTGGCCAGTCAGTGGAATGAAAACTCTGAGATGGTGGTTGTAATATCATTGCATTAGGCAGTAGGGACAAGGACACACAAGAACTTAAACATAGAAGTAAGAATTTTCAATAACGCTTAGAAAGAATCAGCACCGATTTGATTCATAAAGGATAGAACAAACTGCGATGAAGAATAATGAGATGGCATAGCATAATTAAGCACAGCTGCAATGCCGTATTTAAGTTTGCTGACAACATCACTGTCTTTGGCCAAAGCAAAGGTGATGACGAATCAGCACATAAGAGGGAGATTGAACAATCTCTCACCCAATGTCAGCAAGACAAAAAAGCTGACTATTGACTTCAAGAGGAGGAAACCGGACGTCCATGAGCCAATCCTCGGGGGGAATCAGAGGTGGAGAGGATCAGCAACTTTAATTTTTCAGTGTTATCATTTCAGAGGTTCTGTTCTGGGTCCAGCATAGAGGTGCCATTACAAAGAAAGTATTGCATCTCTGCTTTCTGAGAAGTTCGCAGAAATTCAGCATGTCATCTAAAACGCGGAATCCATGCTGGAGTCGGTGCTGCCCCCCAGTGTCCAGTTGGCAAAAAACAAGCTGCATTGTGTTCAACTGCAGACTGCTGTGACATTCATGGACTTAGGGAATTGGACGATTTTTTTTGTGTGATAGTTTACTGCTATCTTATATGTCACTAAGTACAGCTCCAATGTCATATACAAGATGCTGATGATGACACCACTGTTGTGGGCTGCATCAAAGGTGGTGATGAATCAACATACAGGAGGGAGATTGAAAATTTGGCTGAGTGGTGTAATAGCAACAACCTCTCACTCAATGTCAATAAGACCAAGGAACTGATTGTAGACTTCAGGAGAGGGAAACCAGAGGTCCATGAGCTAGCACTCATCGGAGGACCAGAAATAGAGAGGGTCAGTGACTTTAAATTCCTGGATGTCACCATCTCAGTGAAACTATCCTGGACTCACCATATAAATATAATTGCAAAGAAAGCAGGACAGCGCCCCTACTTCCTCAGGAGTCTGCGGAGACTAGGCATATCATCAAAAACTTCGGCAAACTTCTACAGTCGTGAGCTGGAAAGTGTGCTGATTGGCTGCATCATGATCTGGTATGGGAACACCAATGTGTTCGAGTGGAAATTACGACAAAAGGTAGTAGATTCAGCCTAGTACATCACAAGTAAAACCCTCCTAACCGTTGATTTGTCGTCACAGGAAAGCAGCATCCATCATCGACGACTGCCACCACCTAGGCCTTACTCTTTGCTCACTGCTGCCGTCAAATAGAAGGTACAACTGCCTCAGGACCCACACCCACGGGCGTAGTTATTACCCCTAAAACATCAGGCTCTTGAACCAATGGGGATACCTTCAATCAAAGTCACTTGTCCCATCACTGAACTGTTCCCACAATCTATGGATAATGGTAGAGCAGTAGATGCAGTATATATGGATTTCAGTAAGGCATTTGGTAAGGTTCTCCATGCAAGGCTCATTCAGAAAGTAATGAGGCATGAGATCTAAGGAGGCCTTGCTTTGTGGATCCAGAATTGGCTTGACCACAGAAGGCAAAGGGTGGTTGTGGAAGGTTCATATTCTGCATGGAGGATGGTGACCACTGGTGTTCCACAGGGATCTGTTCTGAGATCCCTCCTCTTTGTGATTTTTATAAATGACCTGGATGAGGAAGTAGAAGGGTGGGTTAGTAAGTTTGCTGATGACACAAAACTTGAGGGTGTTGTGGATAGTCTGGAGGGTTGTCAGAGGTTACAGTGCAACATGGATAGGAAGAACTCGGCTGAGAAGTGGCAGATGGATTTCAACCCAGATAAGTGTGAAGTGGTTCATTTCAGTAGGTCAAATTTGAAGACAGAATATTCTAATACTGGTAAGACTCTTGGCAGTGTGGAGGATCACAGAGATCATAGAGTCCGTGTCCACAGGGCACTCAAAGCTGCTGTGCAGGTTGACAGTGTTGTTAAGAAGGCATGTGGTGTGTTGGCCATCAACCATGGGATTGAGTTCAAGAGCCATGAGGTAATGTTACAGCTATATAAGGCCTTTGTTAGACCCCACTTGGAGTACTGTGTTCAGTTCTGGTCACCTCACTACAGAAAGGAAGTGGATACAATAGAGAGAGGGCAGAGGAGATTTACAAGGATGTTGCCTGGATTTGGAGAGCATACCTTTTGAGAACAGATTGAGTGAAATTGGCCTTTTCTCCTTGAAGCAATGGAGAGTGAGAAGTGACCTGATAGAGGTGTATAAGATGGCATTGATCATGTAGATAGCCAGAGGCTTTTTCCCAGGGCCGAAATAGTTAACATGAAAGGGCGTAGTTTTAATGTGGAAGTAGTTACAAGGAGGTGTCAGAGTAAGTTTTTCACACAGGGAGTGGTGGGTGCATGGAATTCACTGCCAGTGACGGTGGTAGAGGCAGATGCAGTATGGTCTTTTAAGAGACTCTTAGATAGGTACCTGGAGCTATGCAGTATGGAAATTCTAGGCAGTTTCTAGAGTCAGTTACATGGTTGGCACAACATTGTGAGTCAAAGGGCCTATAATGTGCAGTAGATTTCTATGTTCCACAACTCACTTTCAGGGACTCTTCATCTCATGTTCACAATATTTATTGCTTATTTATTTATTATTATAGTTTGTCTTTTGTATTTGCACAGTCCGTTGTCTTTCGCATATTGGTTGCTTATCCATCCCGTTGGGTGTAATTTTGCAATTCTTAGACTGATTCTGTATGCCTGCAAGGAAATGAACCTCAGTTTGTGATATGTATGCACTTTGATAAGAAATATACCTTTAACTTTGAAGACTTAAGAACAAATTGAGGCCATTTGGCCCATCAAGTCTCCTCCACCATTCAATCATAGCAGATTTATTTTCTCTCTCACTCCTATTCTCCCACCTGATCTCCAGAACCTTTGACACCCTTACTAAACAAGAACCTATCAATATCCATTTTAAGTATACTCAGTTACTTGTCCTCCACACCCACCTGTGCCAATAAATTCCACAGATTCACCACTCTCTGGTGAAAGAAATTCCTCCTCATCCCTGCTGTAAAGGGGAGATCTTCAACTCTGAGGTTGTGTCCTCTGGTCCTAGACTCTCCGACTAATAGAAGCCATCCATGAAATTAACCTTAAGAGTAAGTTGAAAGTATCGACCCAAAAATCATGTAGCACATCAGCATGTTTTCAATATTCTGCTTTTTTTCTGCTAAAGTAGCATTTTATCAGTCTCTCAACTCTTAGACATTCAACAGTTGTGTACAAGGGGTGATAGATAAGTTCATGGCCTAAGGTAGAAGCTGCTAATTTTAGAAAACCTAGCACATTTATTTTTCAACATAGTCCCATTCTACATTTACATGCTTAGTCCAGCGGTTGTGAAGCATACAGATCCCTTCTTTATAGAAGTCGGTGTCTTGGACCTCCAGAAAGTGGTCCACAGCAGGGGGTGATTGATAAGATTGTGGTCTAAGGTAGAAGGAAATGAGTTCTACAGCTCTCATTACATGCACATGCAGTTCAACTCTTTGAGTGATTATGCAGAAAGTTTGAAGTTAATAACTCATCTCCTTCTACCTTAGGAGACAAACTTATCAATCACCCCTGCTGTGTACCACTTTCTGAAGCTCCAAGATGCCAATTTTTACAAAAAAGGGATCCGTATGCTCCACGACCGCTGGACTAAGTGTGTAAATGTAGGAGGGGACTATGTTGAAAAACAAGAGTGCTAGGTTTTCTAAAATTGACTCTGTCTACCTTAGGCCACAAACTTATCAATCACCCTCGTACAGTGAAGCTAAACTGATAGAGAGTGTTTTACTTTGAGATCGTCCCCATTTCCAGCATTACTTTAAGTTTTTGTACCCTTCATCTCTGGTATTCCCACTCTATAGAATTCCTGATGAATCGTTCAATTTTGAGTGTCCTCCTTAAAAGTCAAAGGAAGAATCTATTATAATCTTGAATTTGAGTTATTTTTACATATAAATTAAATATGGAAATAGTAAAATAATTTATTCCTAAAATGTAATGGACAGGTTTATGCAAAATTAATTCCAATTGATTCTGCAAGAGTCATATTTTAGTGTTTTAATTGTTGTTGTTCCTTTCCGTGCCATGTGGCGCATCAGGTGGCAAATTTGCCATTTCTTAGCATTTTTTGTCTGTTTATTTGCAAGGCTGGGTTGCTAGCTTGACGCTTAATCCAGCATGGATGTAAACCAAGTAAGGGGCCGGCTGGCTTCGAACCCAGGACACTCGCTTCAAAGTCTGATTCAGATGCCACTATACCACCAGCCGGCAGAATTTTAATTGATTCTGGTTAAATTAAAAACACTGATATCAGAAAGCATTTTTACTTTTTAAATCTTTGCTTGCATTCAGAGTTACTGCAGATTAAACTCACCAATCAGCAGCCTTGTTTTATTAAAGATCTAGTATTTCTAGAATCATAAGGTTTAGTGTTACTCCCCTCAGAGTAGTTAAAGAGATGTATATCAGAATTAGAAAAAGCTGTGGTAACAAAAATAATTTGTGAGTTAAATGTTACAGAAACATTGTAAAGAACTATTAGAGATTGATACATTTTCAGATATTAAGAGTACTTTGGATTATGGGGTAGTACAGGAGTATGGTGGTAAGGTAAAAGTTCAGCCATGATCTTATCCAATGGCAGAGCAGATGTCGGATATTAAGAGACCAGTTATTCTGCTAATACATGTGTTCAGAATAGGGATTCCTAATCCCTATTGATGGAGAAGCTCCCAAGAGGCAGGATTTATGAACATTTGGAGAGGTATAATATGATTAGGAATAATCAGCATGGCTTTGTCAAGGGCAGGTCGTGCCTTACAAGCCTGATTGAATTTTTTGAGGATGTGACTAAACACATTGATGATGGAAGAGCAGTAGATGTAGTGTATATGGATTCCAGCAAGGCATTTGATAAGGTACCCAATGCAAGGCTTATTGAGAAAGTAAGGAGGCATGGGATCCAAGGGGACATTGCTTTGTGGATCCAGAACTGGCTTGCCCACAGAACGCAAAGAGTGATTGTAGTCGGGTCATATCCTGCATGGAGGTCGGTGACCAGTGGTGTGTCTCAGGGATCTATTCTGGGACCCTTACTCTTTGTGATTTTTATAAATGACCTGGAAGTGGAGGGACAGGATAGTAAGTTTGCTGATGACACAAAGGTTGGGGGTGTTGTGGATAGTGTGGAGGGGTGTCAGATGTTACAGCGGGACATTGATAGGATACAAAACTGGGCTGAGAAGTGGCAGATGGAGTTCAACCCAGATAAGTGTGAAAGTGGTTCATTTTGGTAGGTCAAATATGATGGCAAAATATAGTATTAATGGTAAGACTCTTGGCAGTGTGGAGGATCAGAGGGATCTTGGGGTTCGAGTCCATAGGAAGCTCAAAGCAGCTGCGCAGGTTGACTCTGTGGTTAAGAAGGCATACGGTGTATTGGCCTTCATCAATTGTGGAATTGAATTTAGGAGCCGAGAGGTAATGTTGCTGCTATATAGGACCCTGGTCAGATCCCACTTGGAGTACTGTGCTCAGTTCAGTTCTACAGTAAGGATGTGGAAACCATAGAAAGGATGCAGAGGAGAATTACAAGGATGTTGCCTGGATTGGGGCGCATACCTTATGAAAACAGGTTGAGTGAACTTGGTCTTTTCTCCTTGGAGTGACGGAGGATGAGAGGTGACCTGATAGAGGTGTATAAGACGATGACAGGCATTGATTGTGTAGATAGTCAGAGGCTTTTTCCCAGGGCTGAAATGGCTGCCACAAGAGGGCACGGGTTTAAGGTGCTTGGGAGTAGGTACAGAGGAAATGTGAGGGGTAAGTTTTTTACGCAGAGAGTGGTGAGTGCGTGGAATGGGCTGCCGGCAATAGTGGTGGAGGAAGATACGATAGGGTCTTTTAAGAGACTTTTGGATAGGTACATGGAGCTTAGAAATAGAGGGCTATGGGTAACCTTAGTAATTTCTAAGGTCGGGACATGTTCGGCACAACTCTGTGGGCAGAAGGGCCTGTATTGTGCTGTAGGTTTTCTATGTTCCTAATCAGATGTTGCAATTTTTGGAATGTTAAACTTTGATTTGAAATTTTTGTTTATTCAGTATGTTAATACAATATGCTCTTACTTGTCTGTACTAAGCTATATATGGCAGACTATTCAACAAGTGAGAAAAATCATTGTTTGTTGAGTAAAGAACCTGTGTAATAGCTGTTTACTTCAGCTGCAGAATTCTGTTCATTATCTTCCTTTAGTTTCCCTTTGTCCAGGTGATTCTTGCTGTGAATCACATAGGTAAACAAATTACTATCATGTAATACTGGAGCCATGGTGGAAAATTCCATATACATAATCCATATCTCATTGCATATGCCAGTTTCATTAAGAAGTATCAGTATCACTATGTACTATTGATAACTTGGTTATTGAAGGTACTGCGAGACAGCAAATTAAAAATTACATCCATCATAATTTGCCCCATGGAAACTATTGATAGTTTAAAGCAAAGCTTGTTAGCTTTTTGGCTCCTAACAGCTGTAAAATCTCTTGTTGCAAATACCACTGTTGACCATTCTTGACTCTGCTGCCCTTTTGCAGCTTTGATAGCTGAAATCATTAGCTGCATATCTCTGTCTTATGATGTGGTATTTCCTTAGACCTGTAAAAATATTTTACAATTAAGTCTGGTTTTAAAATTATCCATTAGCAGTTTGTTTTTAAGACCCCATTTCTTGAAAAGTTAACTAATACATAACTTCATTTTCACTCACGCAAAGATCTGACCAGCACTCATTGCCTATCCTCAAGAACCATTGAACTGAGTGGCTTGCCTGTCCACTTAGGACAATTAGTAATCAATCACATAAGTGGATCTAAGATCAGATGTACAGTAAGTGAAACCAGGTAAGGATGGCAGATTTCCCACTCCCAAGGGCATTAGTACAACTGATGCATTTTTATGTCAATTCTAGTTTGTAGTCATCATTACTAAGGACGAATTTTTTCAGTAAGTAAACAAAATTATGAACTGGCATGGTAAGATTCAAACATAGGTTTTACTTGTACCAAGCTGATTTTGTGATCATTCCATTTCATATCTACCCTGTTAGATCTTTGTCTAATCCACCTGGTCGAGGATTTGGACGTATATACTTAAGAGTCTTCAAGTCCTAGGCCCTATAACACCAGGACATTAAACAGACAGTAGGCAACCAAACCCAAAGGAATTTTCCTTTCAATAAGATGCTGCTTACCCCTGCCCCCCCACCACAATCCCCAAATGAGATTAGGTTTTGATGGGCAGAGTCTTGAGGATATTTATGGTCTATAAAGTAACATTTCACTATTACTTCAATATTAATATTAGTAATTGCTAAGAAAGTTAGGGATCTTGTATGTTATAAATTCAAGAAATCAGAGTCGGGCATAAAATTAGAGTAGGTTATTAGCATAGAATCAGGTAGGATTTGTGAAAGGTAGTGACCGTTGGCCCAGTGTTGCTAATATCACCCATCTCTACATTCCCATGACAATCTACCTTGCATATTTCAGATGCAATTTTGTTATTTTTAAAATGCCCCTTTTATCTCTGAACATCCACTCTCCACCAAACTAGGCATCGCCATAACAGCTGGGATGCTGTAGATGATCTATAATTAAAGCAATGTGGCTTTGCTTAGTGAAGCAGCAGTTACCTTTCAGCTGGGGCCTGTATATCTGTAGACTGTCACTTAATGGGATTTCATAATACAACAACCAGAAAATCCTTGGCTTCTGTTCAAATCCATGATCATCTTTTCTGGGTTTTCTTCTTATAAAATGCATTGTTAAAGAAATATTAGGAGCAGCCTTTTCTTCTCTTTGGGAAACTAGGAAAATCCAACCTTATAATCTTGAATAAAGATTATTTTTCTTGATGATGTGTTGTACCATTTGGAAACACTAATGTTTTCCATTTCTGACAGCAAACATTTGTCTCATATGCAAAGGAAGATCCTTTAACTATAGCCATCAACTCTAGCACTTGATAGAAATATTACCACTGTCATTATCCAGGACAAAAAGATAAAACTGCAAATTATGAATGTTGAATCTGATGCTAAAAGTTACTTCATTTTTCAAAAATCAGCATTTGATTAATTTTACTAAAACAAAGTGTCAGCAGTTACAGATGGTTGACACCAGAAGTCTTTCAACTATTTTCACTCTCCACTTTGGGCAAAACATGCCACTTATCCTACTGCAGTTTCATTCTGCATATTTTAAATTTATATTTGAACATGCCGCAACGGACTAATTCAGTTCTGACAGAATGTTTAAATTGCAACAGATTACTTATTAGAATAATTATAAAACATTTTCAAAATCTAATAACTTATTTTTACAACAAACGTCTGAGGGGGACGAACATCCTTTCCGGCAGCTTTCCCAGAACTGTTGGGGGGTGCTTCAACTAATTTGCCAGTGGTATGGGAACCAGAGTAACAAAGCTGAGGATGGGGAAACTGGAATACAAGGAGATGCAATGTGTCTGCATTGAGATGCAGTGAGACTGTGAGGAAGGAATGATAGGAAAATGATAGGAAAAAATTGGCAGATGATAGGAAAAAATTGCAGTCGGTGGGATGAGTTGAAGTGCAACATGAGGGCAAAGTTGAAAATGTAAAGGGAGAATAAGGCAAAATCGTGGATGACAAGGGGAGTCAAAGAGAGCATAAAAGGAAAACAGAGGGCATACAATACAGCAAAAATTAGTGGGAAGTTAGAGGATAGGGAATCTTTTAAAAATCAACAGAAGGCAACTAAACAAACCATGAGGAGATAAAAGATGAAATATGAAAGTAAGTTAGCCAATAATATAAAAGAGGATACCAAAAGATTTTACCGACATATAATGTGTAAAAGAAAGGTAAGAGTGGATATTGGAAAGAAATGGCAGATGAAGTATTTTGTCTCAGTCTTCACTGTGGAAGACACCAGCAGTATGCCAGAATTTCGAGAGAGCCGGGGGTAGAAGTGAATGAAGGTGCATGGGAAGCTGAAAGATCTAAAGGCAATAAATCACCTGGACCAGATGGTCTACACCCAGGGTTCTGAAAGAGAGAGCTGAAGTGACTGTGGAGGCATTAGTAATTATTTTTCAGGCATCACTGGATTCTGGAATTGTTCTGGAAGACAAAAAAATTACAAATGTCACTCCATTCTTTAAGTGGAGGAAGAAGAAAGGAAATTATAGACCAGTTAAACTGCAGTGGTTGGGAAGATGTTGGAGTCTATTATTAAGGATGAGCTTTCGGGGTGCTTGAAAGCAGGAGATAAAGTAGGCCAGAGTCAGCATGGTTTCTTTAAGGGGAAACCTCGTCTGATAAATCTGTTGAATTTATTTGGGGAAATAACAGGCAGGACAGACAAAGAAGAGTCAGTTTACATGGATTTCCAGAAGGCCTTTGACCAGGTGCCCCACATAAGGCTGCTTAGTAAGATAAAAGCCTGTGCCACTACAGGAAAGATTCTAGCGTGGATAGAAGATTGGCTGACTTGCAGAAAGCACAGAGTTTGAATAAAGGGGGCCTTTTCTTGTTGGCTACCAGTGATAAGTGGTGCTCCGCAGGGGTTGATGTTGGGATCGCTTCTTTTAATGCTATATGCCAATGATTTGGATGATGGAATTGATGGCTTTGTAGGAAATGTCAGCAGATGGTATGAAGATAGATGTAAAGGAAAATAGGGTTGAGGAAGCAGGGAGTTTGCAGAAGGACTTAGTCAGATTGGGAGAATGGGTAAAGAAGTGGCAGATGAAATATATGTAGGAAAGCGTATGGTCATGCACTTTGCTGGAAGGAATAAAGGTGTAGACTATTTTCTAAATGGGGAGAGAATTTAAAAATTAGAGGTGCAAAGGGAGTCCTCGTACAGGATGCCCTAAAGGTTAACTTGCAGGTGGTAAGGAAGGCAAATGCAATTTTGCCGTTCATTTTAGTCAGAGGGTGGTGAATCCATGGAATTTGTTGCCACGGGCAGCAGTGAAGGCCAAGTCATTGGGTGTACTTAAGGCAGAGATTGGTAGGTATCTGAGTAGCCAGGGCATCAATGGTTATGGTGAGAAGATGGGGGAGTGGGACTAAATGGGAGAATGGATCAGCTCATGATAAAATGGCGGAGCAGACTCGATGGGCCGAATGGCCGACTTCTGCGCCTTTGCCTTATGGTCTTATGGACTGAAATATAAGAACAAAAATTTAACATTGAGGTTTTATAAGGCATTGGTCAGATCACACTTGCATTATTGTGAGCAGTTCTAAGCCCCTTATCTAAGAAAAGATGTGCTGCTGTTGGAGAGGTCCAGAAGAGATTCACGAGAATGATTCTGTGAATGAAGTCAAGTCAAGTCAGGTTTATTGTCATTAACTATATACATGTATACTGTCAAACTAGACAACATTTCTCTGGACCAGGGTGTAAAGCGCAGTAGTATATATAACACACAATAACTTGGGAAAGTAAGAATTAATTCACAAATGAATTATGCATAGATAAAGAAAGTAACATGCATAAATTAAATATTATATATGGTACAGTACAAATTATCCAGTGACCCTTCAAATGCAATGTGGCAGAGAATTCAGAAGCCTAAAAATGGCATGTGGGAAGAAGCTGTTTCCCATCCCAGCCCTTCTTGTCTTTATGCATCAGAATCTCCTGCCTGACTGTAGACTGTCAGAAGATGCTGGTTGGATGGGTATGATACTTGATAATACTAAGGGCCATGCATATGCAGTGCTCCTGATAAACGTCCTCGATGGTTGGTAGGGAGATCCCTATGATCCTCTCACCCGTTTTCACAGTCCTTTATAGGGACTTCTAGTCCGATGCCTTCCTGCTCACATACCAGATGGAGATGCAGCTTGTCAGGTCACTCTCAATGATGCTCCTTTAAAATTCAGTTAAGATGAGGGATCGGGAGGGGGAGCCTCGCTTGCTTGAATCTCCTCAGAAAGTGGAGGCACTGCTTGCCTTCTTATTCAGGAAAGTGATATTGAGGGACCCGGTGAGGTCATCTGTGACTTGATCTCCCAGGAACTTGGTGCACTTAACTTTCTCTCTGGAGGAGCCATGAATGCACAGAGGGGAATGGTTTATCTGCACCTTTCTAAAGTCCACAATCATTTCCTTGATCGTTTCCACATTAACACTTAGATTGTTCTCACACCATTCCACTAGTCCACCATCAGTATGAAGGGGTTAAGCATATGAGGAGTGTTTGAAACTCTGGGCCTGTACTCGCTGGAGTTTAGAAGAATGAAGGGGATCTCATTGAAGCCTATTGAATATTGAATTGCCTAGATGGAGTGGATGTGGGGACAATGTTTCCTTTTGTGGGTGAAGCTAGGATCAGACGCAAAGCCTCAGAATAGAGGGCTGAACTAACAAAAAGGAGGAATTTCTTTAGTCAGTGGGTAAATGAACCTGTGAAATTCATTGTCATGGACTGTGGAGGCCAAGCAACCGAGTATATTTAAAGCAGAGGTTGAGGTTGATAAGTTCTTGATTAGGCAGGGTGCCAAAGGTTATAGGGAGAAGGCAGGAGAATGGGGTTGAGAGAGATAATAAATCAGCCATAATGAAATGATGGAGTAGACTCAAGGGGCCAATGGCCTAATTCAGCTGCTTTGTCTTATGGTATTATAGTCTTTCAAAGTGCTCAATCCTAGTTTTATTTCTTGTCAAAGGCTAATTTAGTGGCCTTAAATAAAACATATACAAGTTCCATAAAGTTTGATTAACAAGGTGTTTCTAGATAATGCAATTCTGTCTGGGTCACACAGGAACAAATCTGTGAAGGGATACCAAAATGTTTTATAAGTTTTGAACTCTTGTTTATTTGAAGAGGGGAGATTGTGTTGTGGGTGGCAGAAAGCAGTTACTGCCTGAAGACACAAGAGACTACAGATGTGGGAATCTGAATCATAAGGGGGAATTCAGCAGATTGAGCAGCATCTGTGAGGGAAAGGAGCTGACTACATCTCATCCTTATGACTCAATGCCTGTCTTGCATAAATTCATGAGATTGGCGGGACAAAGAAGAGTGAAAGTGAAAATGGGAGCAGCCTAGGGGGAGAGTCACTATGGGCAATAAGGACCACTCCTTATCTTTTGCTGGAAGTTATTCAACAGAGTAGGTTTCTCTGAAAGCAGCCAAAAATAGTATTAGCTGCTTCTTCCCCTCTGCCATCAAATTTCTGAATAGACATTGGACCCATGAACATTACTCATTACTTTTTTTTATTCACTACTTACTTAATTTAACTTTTTTAATATATATATATTTCTTACAGTAATTTACATTTTTTTATTTTTACAGAGTACTGCTGCTGTATAACAACGAATTTCACAACATTCACCGGTGATACTAAACCTGATTCTGATTCTTATTCAGGAAGCTAGTCTTTCAGCAGGAATTCTGAATCATAGACAAATGATCTGCAGATAGAAGATGCCCAGTGTTAACCTTTGGCATGGTGACAGGATGCTTTATTTGTCCCAGACTGGTTGTCAGTGGTCAGAAGCATACACAATTGCCATCTGCGATTTTGGAAAAAACTCAACAGACAGCATTGTGTTGGAGACTGCACATTGTGCCAAAACTAAGCTAATGGGTCAGTTCAATTCAGCATCAAACTATGTTTAAAAAGTGCAATTATATATGTTCAGATATTGCAGATGACAGTGACTGCTAGATCAGTTCCATATTTTATAGGGACAGTATAACCTGAGTTCCTGGTAGGCACAAGATTGTCAGTGCAGTTTAAAAAAAAACACTTCCTTCATACTTAGAATAGAACAAAAGTGATGAGAAGTGACACTTAAATTAGAAAGCTGCATGGAGATTAATGAAAGTGATGTAGAATGTTTAGTGGCCTAAATCATGCATTAGATTGCTGAGTGAATATTGAGTGAACATTTCAAATTTAACCTTCTTCGAGCATAGTAACTGCTTTAAACACAATGTTAAAAAAAACTCCCAGTAGCCTTCTCTGCCAGCAAGTCAATGAAGTAAGACTTAAGGTCATCCACACTCTAACTCAAACTGTTAAGTGGGATAAATTCCGAGACTGAGCTATGCACTGGTAACTGTAATCTCTGTATCTCTTAGGCAGTACTGTACCATGAGATCAAAGGTGACTTCAACTATGATTGTGAAATCTCAGCAACATTTGTTTACCCTCACTAAGACCTGTAAGTATTTCACCATAAGTTTGCTAGGCTGAAGAGAATCATAAGTAAATCCATCACCTACAAAAGATACTGTTGCCAGGGTAAGAAAGAGATGGATTAATATTTTCACAAGAGCTTTTGTGAAAAGCTTCGATACCTGGACGAGTTCTGCTTAAACTGCAAAGGTATCCTAGGCAAAATTCTTGGGTTCCTTAGTGGAGAATGGATGGGCAGACCTACATCCTCTTTCACTGATAGTAATGGAGATGTGGGCAAGAATCTCAGCCATTCAAGTATTTTAATTGGCCCACAATGCTGAGTTTCCATTTTTAGTCCTGATCAAGTAAATAAAAGCAAAAAGGAGACATAAACAATAGTGAAGAGAACAATCCAATTTTGCCAAGAAAGTTAGCAATGGAATATAATCCAGATCTTCCGGTGAAAGGAGTTTATCACAGATAAAAACTACAGCTTACCTAATGGTTTTATACTTGATGCATATTTATGAACTTTAATTTCCCTTTCTTTTGGTAATTACTACATATTCAAAAAGAGCACAGATATCTGACAGTTTTGTTTCCAGTTACTGAAAGCAGAACTAATATTAGAGAACACTGCAATAGAAATATTGAACTGTTTGACATCAATTTGGATTAATTTTCTTGTCCTTTGCCTCATAACTATTTAAGAAGGGAGAGAGGCAAAAGACAGGAAATTACAGGCCCGTTAGCCTGACATCAGTGGTTAGCAAAATGATAGAGTCCATCATTAAGGATGAGATTTTGGGGAGGCACATGATAAAATATGCTAAAGTCAGCACGGTTTCTGTAAAGAGAAATCTTGCCTTACAAATCTGAGGAAGTAATAGGCAGGACAGACAAAGGGGAGAAAAAGGAAAGTCAAAAGTCGTTGTTTACATAGATTTTCAGAAGGTCTTTGACAAGGTGCCACACATGAGGCTGCATAACAAGTTAAGAGTCTATGGTATTACAGGAAATATACTAGCATGGATGAAAAATTGGCTGACTGGCAGGAGGAAAAGAGTGGGAATAAAGGAGGCCTTTTCAGGTTGCCTGCCAGTTCCACAGGGGATGGCTTTGGGTCAGTTGCTTTTCATGTTATATGTTAATGATCTGGATGACAGAATTGATGACTCGGCAGGCAAATTTGCTGATGATACGATGATAGGTGGAGGGGCAGGTAGTGCTTAGAAAGCTGAGAGTTTGTAGAAAAATGGATAGATTAGGAGACTGGGCAAAGAAGTGGAAGATGAAATACAGGGTAGGGAAATATATGGTCATGCACTTTAGTAGAAGGAATAAAGGTATAGATTATCTACCAAATGGGAGAAAATTCAGAAATCAGAGAAGCAAAGAGACTTGGGAGTCCTTGTTCCGGACTTTCTAAAGGTTAACTTGCAAGTGGTAGGGAAGGCAAATGTAATTTTGGTATTCATTTTGAGAGGACTAGAATATAAGGGCAAGAATTTAACGCTGGGTTTTCAAAAGGCCCCCAGGCACGCTTTCCATCCGTGCTGGGTTGAGCATCGAGCTAGCAATTCGACCTCGTAGAAAAGAAATTTCCTGCTACAGAAACATCAACAGCAAAAAGTTGATGGCCTATGCTCTCTCGTGAGTTTAAAAGGCAATTTCCTTCCTTTCCTTCCTTCATAAGGCATTCGTCAGATCGCACTTGCAGTATTGTGAACTGTTTTGGGCCCCATATCGAAGAAAGGATATGTTGGCATTGGAGAGAGTCCAGAAGACATTTACAAGAATGATGCATGGAATGGGAAGGTTAACATATAAGATGTGTTTGATGATTCTGGGCCTGTATTTGCTGGGGTTTAGAAGAATAGGAGGGGGAGAGGACTACCTCATTGAAACCTACAGATTATTGAAACATCTAGATTGGATGTGGAGAGGATGTTTCCAATAGTGGGGGAGTCCAGGTCAGGGGTTTCCAACCTTTTTTATGCTATGGACCCTTACCATTAACCACAAGGTCTGTGGACCCCAGCCTGGAAACCCCTGATCTAGGACCAGAGGGCACTGCCTCAGAATAGAAGTTTCCCTTTATAACAGAGATAAGGAGAAATTTCTTCAGCCAGATGGTGAGGAATATGTGAATTTTATTGCTACAGGCGGCTGTGGAGGCCAAGTCATTATATATTAAAGTGGAGGTTGATGGGTTCTTGATTAGTAAGGGCATTAAAGGTTATGGGGGAGAAGGGTTGAGAGGGAAAATAAATCAGCCATGATTGTATGGCAGAGCACTCAACATCTGAATAGCCTCTCCTATGTCTTATCGTCATATGATTTCAAGATATTCATTGGTATATTGTGACATCTTTCAAATATTTTTTGTGGAAACTAAAGTGCAGTATTTGCATATATAGCATTTCTACAAAGATGATGTTTTAAGTTCTGCCAATCTAGTTCCAAATTGATGGGAAATATCCTTTCAGTTTGCTATTGATATTAGTTGACCAAAGCCTGCAGTCAACATGTTAATTACAAATGCCTATATAGCTCTGAGACATTATTTTGAAGAACTGGAAAATGATCGTCTCCACATAGCAATTTTGCTCACCTAAAGGTAGCCATAATATTTTACACAAATGTTTGCCCAGAAAGATCAGCAGACATTTATTTACTTAAATAGAAGCAAGACCACAATTATGGCTAAACCTACATGTAGTTTGGTAAAGACTAGCAGTGGGGTACTTTCACCAATACACATATGG
This sequence comes from Mobula hypostoma, assembly GCF_963921235.1. Lineage (NCBI taxonomy): Eukaryota > Metazoa > Chordata > Chondrichthyes > Myliobatiformes > Myliobatidae > Mobula > Mobula hypostoma. The sequence continues at coordinate 60,347,474 of NC_086103.1, read as the reverse complement.
CAGATCTGCCCCAGAATGTGATACCTGACTAACTTCATTTGGGATTGAGGAATTGAAGAGAAGAAAGTTCTTTTGTTTCATTTAAATTATTTGATTCAGTTTAATCTTTTAAAATACTGATAGATGTATTAACTGACTTCATTGTACATATTTTTAACATTTTTATTTATTTATTTTACTTTCAATAGCTTTTAAAAACTATGTCCAAATGACCCTCACAGATCTGAAAGGCAGCAATGCTGGGGATAGGCCTTAGCCAAATACCAAAGCGTTGAGAGGTGTTTTAGTGGTACAGATTCCTTGGTATTTCTGAAGGGACATGGCACAGCTAAGACCACACCACACCATTATAGAAAACTGCAGATAAGGAAGCTAGACTCTCCCCTTTAGTATCAGAGTGGGGGAACTCTGGGTGATGATCCCAGCAGCAAATTTGGATCAGTGAGTTTTAAGTCATTTTGTGTTGAGAGATAACAAATATAATCTCCATACCTGGAATTAATACAGCACCAGGACAAGTTTCTAAATACCAAATGATAAAGTGAAATGTTCAGCAACAGATTATTCAGAACCAATTTGAAACAAACCAAAAAAAAAGGAGCAAGATGAAATCATATTAAAATTACATGCTATTACGTAGAATGTGCAGATTAATTAGCCCATTCAATCTTCATTTAGATCGCGTTCTCCACTCAAGTTTTCTAACATCTTTCTTTATCAAACACTTATCATCATAACTCTCCAAAATCTTTCCTGTCATACATTTATTAAGCTTCCCCTTATATACATTTACACTACAGGTATTCCTTTCATTGTTCTTTATGCTTACACATGCAACATACTTACATGTCTCTAGGTTAAGAAATTTCCCCTGGGTTCCATATTTCCTTTCATGCTAATATTGATGGCCTATAATTGTGCTCCTCTCCAAACACATAGGTGCTTTACTTTCATCTACCTCATGAAATCATCCACTACTTTAAAGAGCTCTTATGAATCATTTCTCAACCTCCCCATTTCAAGAGTTGAGATACCCAGTTTGTTCATTCTTTCTTGAATCTATAATCTCACATTTCTAAGACAATCTATTTAAACCCTTTTTGAATCATCACCTGTGAAAGCAGATTTTTTTAAAAAATTGAAACTAAAATATACATACTACTCCAAGTGTGGCATAATTCATATAACAAATTTGCAGTAACCTCTATCTTTAAATCCTATCCCTCCAAAAATAAACTTGAACAATTAGAAGAAAAAGTAGTTGGGAAAAATGGGCCAATGAACTGATCACATCAACTCTGCTTTCTGGTTTCTTGATTCTGTTAGTTTGCAAAGGTCTATCAATTTCCACCTTGAATATCCAAACAATTCTGAAGCAAAGCAAAGCAGAAAACCTTCTCCAGACAGAACTACCTTTACTTGAACAAAGCATTAGACTGGGTCTTAATCTGGATTCACACTGTCAGTGCATTGTCAATGTTACACTGTAATTTTCATGTGAAAGAGTAAGGTAACAGGCCCTTCTGGCCCAATAAGCCTGCGCTGACCAATTACACCCATGTGACCAATTAATCTACTAGCCTGTAAATCTTTGAAATGTGGGAGGAAACCAGAGTACCCACAGGAAACCCATGCAGTCACTAGGAGAACGTGCAAGCTCATTATAGACAGTGACAGAACTTAACCTTGGTCACTGGTGTTGTGTTCTTTATACATACCGTGGGTTACTAAGAACAAACCATATTCTGGAACAATAAGAACTAGAACTTTTATTTACAACAGCAAACAGCAACCACGTTTCTTATAGCCATGCTTCCTAGATCATTCTCTCATTTGCTGCGCATGCTCAGAACTCTGTCCAATCACGTTCTTACATGTGACATGCGATATCACCACAAATGGTACTATAATAGCATTAAGCTAAATTCTACACGACAGTGACACCGTAAAGGTTAAAGTTCCAAGTTCAAGGATAAACATAAACATCAGAGAGGAAGCTTTCAGTGGACTTATAAGCTAATAACAAGTAAGGAAAAGGTAATTCTGGCATGTTACTGATTAAAAATTAAAGTAGAATCACAGGCTTAATTAGTGAAAGTAAATTTAGGCCTAATATCAGATCTTCAAAAAGCAAGCAATCTATACTTCCAATGAAGCTTTCTGTACAGTGAGGTGGCAAAATCCCTGAAATTAATTAAGGAGCAACGGATGCAGCAATGGGAAGTGGAGAATTCCTAGGTGGATGGATTCCCATTCACTAAAGGATATTTTTGATTGCCTTACCATTCGCATTGGATTTCTGAGTCACAGCATGTTATTGTTTCTGTACACAGTGTTGGTGAGGGCTAATTTTGAGAATTGTGTGCAGTTCTAGTGACTTACCTACTGCAAAGATATCATAAGTTTGAAAGAGTGCAGAAAAAAACTTCCAGGATTTTGCTTGGACTTGAGGCCTTGAGTTATAAGAGAAGGTTGAATAGGTTAGGAAAGCAAAGAGAATGAGTGGAGATTTGATAGAGGTATACAAAATATGCAGAATATTGGTGGCTCCGGCAGGCTATTTGAAAGTTTGGTTGATCACCGAGCTTGGCAAATATTTTGCCAAGCTATGCAATCAGTCAAACTTCCAAAGAGGTATACAGAATTATGAGGTGTATAGATAGGGTAAGTGCAAGCAAGCTTTTTCTCCTGAGGAAGGGTGAAGCTAGAACTGGAGATCATGGGTTAAGGGTGAAAGGTGAAATGTTTAAGGAGAGTTTCTTCACTCAGAATTGGTGAGAGTGTGGAACAAGCTGCCAGCTGAAGTAGGGGATGCAGGTTCAATTTTAACATAAGAGAAATATGGATAGGTACATGGATGGGAGGGTTATGTTCCAGATGAAGAAGGATAGGTCGAGGCAGATTAATAGTTCAGCATGGACTAGATGGACTGAAGGGCCTGCTTCTGTGCTGTAGTGTTCTATGACTCTATGACCCTAACTCCAAGGTGTGTATTTCAACAAAGGAGCCAAGTAAAGTTATGGGGACAGACAGTCTTTGCTGAAAAAAAGATATCTGGATAACATATGATGTTATTAATGTGCCAATAATTTAAGAAGGAAAGGTGTCCTGTAAATAGCAAGTTGCCTCAAACTGAATCAAAATTAGATTAAATTTAATATTACTGGCATATGTTAGAGATGCTGACACCTGCCCACCCTTTCCAATGCTGATCCCTCGATCAGAACTGGTGTGTGTTCCCTCAGGTTCTCTTTCCTGAAGTCCACAATGAATTGCTTGATTTTACCATGCTGTCTAGTTTGCACTATATTATCCTAGCAGCACACACAAAATGCTGGAGAAACTCATCAGGCCAGACAGCATCTACGGAAAAGAGTAAACAGTCAACAAAGGCCGAGACCCTACATCAGTCTTTTCCATAGATGCTGTCTGGCTTGCTGAGTTCCTCCAGCAGTTTGTGTGTTTTGCTTTGGATTTCCAGCATCTGCAGATTTTCTCATGTTTGTGACTACATTGCCTTACCTTTATGAAAATAACATGCCCATTACTGGAAACACGAGGGAATCTGCAGATGCTGGAAATTCAAGCAACACAAACAAAATGCTTGTGAATGCAGCAGGCCAGGCAGCATCTATAGGAAGAAGTACAGTCGACATTTCAGGCCCAGACCCTTCGGCAGGACTCATTATGCCTATTATTGGCATGTGTCTAATAAACCAACCACAGAAAGTTTAGTACTTATCTATATACTATTTATCCTTTGATATAACAATAATGTAATGTTAAATTTCTTTCAACCAACCTTTTACCCAGAGAGTTAAATTGTGGACTCTCACTCCTCCAAGCTCTAAAAGGTTTCAGAGGTTAAATATGTCATCTTTCCTTTGCCTCTTTCATTCTTATCAATTATTTTCTTTATTTTTCTCTACTGGATTCAAATGTAATTGACTAACTCTAATTAATCCTCCTTCATGTTTATCTCTTAATTCTTAAATCTCATTGGTTAAGAGGAGTCACTGTTGATACTGTTACCCATCAAACCCTCAGATGTCCTGTTTATTACCATCTTGCCCTACAACAACTGACTGAGCAAAAATAAACGGACCTTGACAGAAGACATACTGCTCCAGCAGAATCAAGCTCTCATGCCTCCACAGAGGGCATAAATAATCAGATCCCATGTCATTTTTCCACAGCAACTGTCTTTATGAATAAACACATTTGACATGAAAATAATATTTGTTCGATACAGAGGTTCTAAAAGCAAGGATGATGTGTATCATTACATAGAGGAACAGCCAGGCTTCTTCACAACACTCACAAAATGCTGGAGGATCTCAGCAGGTCAGGCAGCTTCCATGAAAAGGAATAAACAGTCGATATTTCAGGCTGAGGACTTTTCATGGTCACCAGAATTTAAGCGAGGATTTGGTCCAGATTTAATTCATTTTTGGAATCGAAAGACTTCAAAAAATACTTCATTTTAACAATGTTGAGCATTTATGCTTGTACTTCAACAAACTATCAATGTAACCTGCAAGTCAGGATAACCATTAATATACTGCATTGAAACCATGGTATAAGATCCACTCCAGAAATTGTTTCAAACCATTTGTCTTTCATACCAGGTAAATTTTTTGCTTTATACCAGTAAAGTACAACCTGGTATAAAAAGTATTCATGAAGGTAACTATTTAAAATAATTACGAGAAAACAGATGCTACTATACCTTCTTTCCTGGGAAATGTATAGTGAATAAATCCTATATGAATTTAGACATGCAGATATAAAAAAATTGTATAAATCCAAAATGCAATAAATACTAAATACAATAGGCAAATTAAAGTAGGATTCTGGGAAATAAGCATGCAGCCTGTGGATATAAAATCAAGGGATTAAATCTGCATATTGCTTTGACCACTAATGGAAAATTGGATGTAGTCCATGTACTCCATTATAGTGGGAATATTGAAGCCATGGAAAATGTACACCTAAAAGATCCAGTAGTATTTGCATTAAATTAATGGATTAGCATCAAGAGGCTTGAACAATTAATTCAGAAATTTGATTCGAATAATGAATTAAATCTGGAGCAAAATCCTGGTATAACTTCTGGTGACCATGAAGTTGTCAGATTGTTATAAAATTCTAATTGGTTCACCAATGTCCTTCAGGATAGTAAACCAGACTTCCTTACACAGCCCTCCTTGTACATGAATCTAGATTCATAGCAACATGGTTGACTTTTGACTGGTCACTGAAATTACCCAGCAACTTATTCAATTTAAAGTCATTTAAAGATGAACAGTAAATATGGGACTGTTATTATGGCAATTTAAAAATGACAATAATCAGAGTGTTTCTGAGGTCCTGCACTCTAGGTTTTGTCTCTTAATAATTCTCACTTGCATAATTTGTGTCATAAGCATACATGTCTCCATCCCTGAAGATATTAAGCATATAGAAAATAGGATTAATGTAGCGTTAGTGTAAATAGGTAGTTAATTGGTAAATAGGTAGCCTTGGACTTGGCGGGCCGAAAGATCCATTTCCATGCTGCATGTCTCCATGATTCTTATGTTTCTATGTAACTAAATAGGGACTTATTACAAATCAATTACATCAGAGAAAGGGTGTTGGCGACTCCTTTGGCAGTGTGGTGGTACTGCACCAGTTTGAGAAAACACTACTGTATTTGATAAATTTGCAATATTTTAAAACACTCATGTTTAATTTTGTAATAGCCAAACTGGGAAATGTTTCTACAAACAATCTCGGGAAAGTTATCCTAATTACATATTGACATCCTCTCAATTCTACACTGATATTGCATTACATATCCTTAAACGCTAGGATTATGGCCTTCCATTTCCCACACCATCTGTTCTATGGGCAATGAATTACTTCAACAGATTTGTGATAATTAATGGCAACATTTCATAACCACTAGAAACTGGACTCATGATACTGAAACTCGTTTCACATGTGCAGATCTTCATCGCACCAGATTGGGTAAGATTTGAGTCCAAGTGTAAAATCTTAATTATAGAATCTCTTCAACATTTTTGGACTAATCAGTGTTTATTCGAAGGCTAACTGCTGCACAATTCGACCGTACAATGGATTAAGGTAACTTGCACCATCATTTGGATGTTCCACACACTCTGCCAATATTGAATGCTTGAAAGAAAATAGGCTGCAGGTTTGGTAACAGGGAACTTAAGAAATAAGAATTGCAAAGAATGAGTGTAAGATCAAAAGTTAAAAAGAATCTGCCGAAAGCAAATTAAAAGGCCACTTTAGCAAATAACAAATGTGCTGAGTAGGCATGGTACTACATGACTTAACAACACCTTCTGCAAACCATGCATGTGTGAGTGGAAATCATGGCTTCGAACAGCATTCTGTACATTGCACGCAACTGTGTTTACTACATCAAACACACAAAGGTCTTAGAAAGATATTGTCATCTTTACAGTGAGATTCCTGATTCTTCTTAATAATCCTTTTTTTTTAACTGGCATTGAATTAGGCTGCACACAACTATTGCAGCCTACAATTAAAATTTCTCTATCACAACATCTAGCCTTTTATATCAGCTCCTTCAAAAAACAGGCATTAAAGTAATTAATGCTGAATAAAAATAGCTGGATAGAAAGAGAAAGAGTAAAACATGCCTCACTTTTAGAATAAAAGGACAATTGCTAAATATTACCTACAGTTGTCTTTCTCTCTGGTCCATAAACACAAGAGATTCTGCGGTAGCTAGAAATCCAGAACGGCATGCACAAAATGTGCTCCATGAATTATACTATTATTCCTGCTTCAACCACTTCCTCCAGCAGCTCAGTCCATATACTTACCACCGACAGCATGAAAAATTTGTCCTCCAGCTCCCATTCAGATCTTTCCCGTCACCCTCTAACGATGCTCCCCATCACCCCCTACCGATGCTCCCCATCACCCCCCACCCCCCCGCCCAATAACACATACAAAATGCTGGAGGAATTCAGAAGAACAGGCAGCATCTATGAAGCCAAACAGGCAGTCAACATTTCAGGCCAAGACCCTTCATCAGGACTGGGACTGGAAAGGAAGGGGAAGAAGCCAGAATAAGAAGGTGGGCAGGGTGAGGAGTACAAGCTGGCAGGGGATGGGTGAAACCAGGTGAGGAGGGAAGGTGGGTGGGGGAATGGGGATGATCTCTATAAAATAATTCACAAGGAATAGCAATACAGGAGAGTCGTTGACAGTAGGCATGGAGAAAATGGGGACAGGCCTATTACACCCAGTAATAAAGTCAGAAAGTGCTGGAAATGCTAAGTTGGTCAATTAGCATCTGTGGAAGGAGAAACAGAGGTAATGTTTCAGGTTAAATCCCTCCTGAACATTAACTCTATTTCTATCTCCATAGAATGCTGTCTGACCTGCAAATACTGTTGACACTTTCTGGTTTTTATCTGAGTTTCTAAGACCTGCACTTATGTTTCAATTTCTAATCAGTGGGACAGAACTATTTCCGATTTTATTCACAAGCATGAGAAAATCTGTAGATGCTGGAAATCCCAGGCAATACACACATAATGATGGAGAAACTCAGCCAGTGAGGCAGTATCTATGAAAAAGTGTAAACAGTTTTGATGAAGGGTCTCGGCCCAAGACATCCACACTGCTCTTTACCATAGATGCTGCATGGTCTGTTGTGTTCCTCCAGCATCTTGTGTGTGTTGGTCTGAGTTTATTATCACTTCATAATGATGATCAATTAACACCTTCCTGTTCTGTATCACCAACTCTTGGAATACAAGCCAGCTACATTCTCTTCCATTATTTTTACAGAACTTTTGCAGAAATGTTACATTATTCATAAAATTTGCAAATAAATAATGCAGTATATTCACGTCACAATTCACAACATGTCATTACAACAGCATGACATCAATTGTCTTTCACATATATTCCTTTTAATAAACAAACTGAAGGATTTAACTCTTCAATGTACAAGGGCAGTCACACCTTGAACTTCGACCTTTCTCTATCAAGGCTTAGCTGCTCTGAATTTTTCAATACTTCTGACAGCATGAAGTCCCAGACTTTAAAAAGTACTAATCAGCAACAATGTGTTTTAGGCATCTCCTTAGAAAGGCCACAGACGATCGCCTTGAGCATCTCATGATTTTCTGAACATTAGATGTGGATTGTGACTAGCGATACTGTATTGCCAATTCAAGTTGTGATTCACTTCTAACCAAGTTAAAAAAAAATACATATAAACCCAAGTGTGTCAAAGAGATTTTCAGGCGTAAAATTTGAAAGCATAAACTGTGTCAAAGAGAATTTCAGGCGTAAAATGTGAAAGCATAAACTGAGGTAAAATCAAGCAATATAATGAGATCTTAATGGATCAGGTATCAATGAATAGGCTGTTGCAAATTTATAAAAATATTAAAGTATTTAAGGACTCAGACCCTAGGTTAAAGGTAAGGAATAATGGCGATCTGAGGAATAATATTTTGTACATAGAGGGTGGTGAAATTTGGAAATGCACCACCTGAGAGCTGGTGGAGATATGTAGCATCTGTATAAACACCTGGAAAAGTGTGACAAAAGATTCTTGAGATTATTCAGTGCTAGTAAATGTGTTTAGTTCAGGTAAGTACTTGATAGTCAACACAGGCATCAAGGGTTAAAGGTTCTATTTCTGTGCTGTATGACTCTACTAGAGGTTTGGAGGCACCTAAATACAGCACATACACGACAGAACACTGCTGTGTTGACATAGGGCAAGGAAAAGAAGCAAGATTTTCTGGTAGGATTTGTATTTTTGGACTCAAAGCACATTAAGGGACATGCCTGAAATGTGATGCTTTACACTATTTAGATGGATTTTGGTTGTCATTTAGGTTTGTACCTTCTCTTACAACAATTGCCCTCTGATCTATAAATGTTGGAATGTGTGATAAATGCTAAACAGGTTTTTTTTAACTGAACATTGCAGTGGTGAAGATTGCAATTGTTGCACCTTTTGTCATTCATATTGATCCAAGTTATTGTGTTAACTTCAAAAACCATGCCATGCACCACTGGTGAATCAATTCAATTACTCAGAGCAGCAGTTAAATTTTCTATTAGTTGTGAGACTGTAGTGACTTCAATAAAATGTAACAAAATTAGATAAATCTAGGAAGTGCTTTTGACTGTTCTAGAAGTGTTGAATGTTCAGAAATTAATTTTGAGATGTGAGGACTAATTCAGCTAATGTATGATCTTTTACTGTGTTAATGGAAAGATATCTAAATAGATGTTGCTTGCTTAAATAATTCAAGACATTAAACAGAAATATATGGAAAATAATTCAAGTTTCCAGCAAGAACCCCAATTTAGAACTGGAATTGTTTAGTACCAGGCCAATAAAATTAGAAAAATCAGGAAATTACATGGAGTGGATTAAAGTCCACAATTTTCCGTCTGGGTCATCCATGCATTCCATGTGCTGATGCATAGATGTACCTTAAAAGGATCAAAAGCACATTTATTGTCAAAGTATGTTTGCAGTACACAACCCTGAGATTCACCTTCTCCACAGACAGCCAAGGAAACAAAGAAAACATCACCCCCCACATAAAAAACAAATCATGCAGATGGCAACAAGAACATCAACCCCCTGCACAAAAAAAATCACATAACAGCAACAAGAAAGAATGAGTGAAAATACAGAAATAAAAAAACGAAAGCAAAAGAGCCCATGTTCAGTTTAGCTCAGTGTTCATTAGTCCAATCTACAAACCGCAGACACAGAACTTTATTACCATCCTCCAACAGCCTCAAAGGAGGGAGAGAGAGAGTGTCACATATAGACACCTTCCTCTGGCAGCAGTGAGCTGAACACTCACTCACCTTCCACACATGCCTTGATGTTTCAATCTTCCTCAATGCTTTGAACAGTGAGAAATGGAGTTGATCATGGTCTCTAAGCTTCTTGGCCTTGAGGTCGTTCACCTCCGGAATCTTCTTAGAGACATATCATTCAATCAGTCCGAAAACACACCAGTAAACTGTAGATTACAGACTCCAACAGTACCAGAAACTCATTTAAAAAGAGAAAGAAGACATGAAAGAAGTGAAAGAAACAGTCTCTCTGTTATCTAAATGGAGGCAACACAATCTCTGGGATTTTATATTACATGTGCACAGCCTAAGAATGACACAAATGCAGAAAATAATGTTCGTAGAGCTCATGAGGCATACTCAAAGGGGAATCAGCCTGGGCAGATGTGCTATAACTTTCCTTCCATAGATCAATTCTGCTGCTTCACTTAGTTTACTCATATTATTCTATGGAGAATTACGTCGTAGTATCATTTAGACCCTAATATTCTATCGAATATTCCAGAAGCATAATCCAGTATAGTTTGCTTTAGGGACAATATTTCGGGAATACTACTCTTTCATATTTTTCTCCCTTTCTGTCTCCGCTAACCGAGACCTATATGTTAATGAAAGGTGTGAGCAGTGCACGTTCTGCGCATCTACCCTTACATTAGATTAATTTCTGACTAATAGTGCTTGGATCACCTCAGAGTCAATGGACTGTACCTTAAATTCAGTGGAATGAATTCCGGAGGTAAAGTAGAACTTGCTGATGCTACAATATGATGCTTCTGATTCCAGGGAGGGATTTCAAACCATATAACATTTTCTAAGGGCTGTATTTTTTAATGAATGAGTCCTTTCATAACAAAAAGATTTCAAGAGAAATGTTTTAATTCATTTCATTTCCATTACTCCTTGCTTTCTTCAGTGACCTGTGTTTATTTTTTAAAGTAACCTTTCCTCAGAATGAAAGAATAAACAGCTTTAAATGGCCCAAATACTAATCCTTTCTCTTCCACTCCATTGTTCTGATGGTCCAATTTTCTGTTGGTTTTTTGTGTCTTCCACCCATTTCCCTCCATGGCTAAAAATTACTTCTCATTGTTCTATCCGTCTTTATGAGCCTTTTTCCACAGGCTAATGAGAAATTACAATCCATAGTTGTTTTGCAAGGTACTTCATTCTATTTATTTCCATATTTTATCTGCAGAGACAGTTATTGTACACATGCTGTCCAAATTGTATTGCAGAACAGGATATCTGGCAAGTCACCAACCTTCCAAGTGTTGCTCCTCCTTAGCTGTACATTTCCCAAATCCGATCTTTTTGTTCTCTTTTAGCACTTGACTATAGCAGCAAGGAGTTGAGCAGGGCTGTTTCATTTTCATAGAGTAGAGTTGTCAACAGTGTTATATTGTGTAGTTGCTTATCTTCGGAGTTCAGTGGCTACTTTGATCATGTGACTGGGGTTAAAAGGGGTATTCAGTACAATAATGGATTATGGGTAAAACCAACAAAAAGTTGGTAGATTAGTCTGAGAGTAGTCTACCTAATACGCCACATGTCTACTTCTATGTTGGTGCTCCAATATGGATGCAACCTGTCAGGTGATCTTCAGCAGTTGACGCATTTGCCACTATTGCTGCATGGTCCAGCTAATTACCAACGTAAAGACACTTTTAATGTCATTTATAAATCTTGTAAAGCAAGCTTAAAGCTCACCCCAAATGGTTTATGGCCTAGAAAACTGGAAGTGGCCTAACATGCATTCTTAGGATATTTCTTGTCTGTTTTGTATTTACTTCAAGCAAAGGTTCAGATATAAAGGTAGTCACAACAACAGACCAGGCAACTTATATAACTGGCTCAGAGAAAAGTAATTTTTGAATTATGGAATCAAAGATCATAGATTCCACTGGGACAATCCATCTCCAGTTTAGTTGTCATCATGATTTACTCGTTATGTTTTTATCTCCTTACTCATTTTGACATTGACCAGCACCGTAGGCAAAGGCATTTTAAGAAATATCTTGCCACTATTTGAATCTGAATTCCTTTTTCTGGTCAGTATGTCACGCAGATCCAAACATTTACTGTATTTTCAATAGTCATATAGAATCAAATAAATATATGTATTTATTGATGTGTTTATTTTATTTAGCGATGCAGTGCAGCGTAGGCCCTTCCGGGCCTTCGAGCCACGCCACCCCAACAGCCACCAACAAACCTGATTAACCCTAACCTAATCATGGGACAATTTACAATGACCCATTAACCTGCCCAGTACATCTTTGGACAGTGAGAGGAAACTGAAGGACTCAAAGAAAACCCATGCATTCCACAGGGAGGACTTACAGAGACTCCTTACAGAGAGGCACCGGAACTGAACTCCAAACTGCAGAACGCCCCAAGCTACAATTGCGTCACACTGTACGCTATGTTAACGTGGCATGAGGGGAGATAAGCCGATTACATGACCTACAAGAAGTTAAGAAAGAAAGAAATCCTCCTGCCAAATGTGTGACTTTCTGATTTAAGTTCTCTTGCTATTTTGCACACACAAAGCATTGAGACTATCCCTGTGTAATAACTCTCCATATCAGACTCATTTAAGGATGCCAGCTATAAACAGGCTTCTGTCCCATGATGACCTCAGAAAATGTTCCCAACAGAGATGTTGCAATTAGAGTGTGTGAATTTCCCCTTGACCAACATCTGTTGCTGTTAATTGTCACTTCAAACGGATCTCTGTTGTCCACCAAGTGATCTCATCAAGCAGACTCAGTAGCTAAGCAAAACACCATAAAATTAATAAAATAATTTTTAACTAACTTTTTTAAACATTGGGCTGAGTTGAAAATAATGTCTGAAGGGTGTTCATGTAAGCAGCCAAAATATGACAGGCTGAATTGAGCTGCAGAAGGAATCAGCCATCATTTATTCACTGGCAGGTAAGTACATCCTGCTCCACCATGGACGGTCCCCAGCCTGGCTGTAAAAGGAGAAGGGTTGTGCCTGGGGTTAGCAACTCCAACCCATGAAAACCCAGAGCTACAGAAATGCCAACAGAAGCTCCAAAGACCTCATTCCTGGGAGAGGAAGGATACATCAAGAAGATTAGCTACATCTGAGGTCACCTAGAAAGCCTGTCGCAGGGGACTCTGTGAGCTGTTGTTGTCAACCAATACCCTAGTAGGGGTAATGGACTCAACTAAGTAAGTAAGGTAGGTACACCCAGGCTCTGCTGTCAAGTCCAGGGCAAGTTGAGTGACAGGAGCATATTTCAATGTCCTCCATTGCTGCGCTGCAATTGGAGTCCGTATGCAGAGTACAATTGCGCTGGGATTCCCCACTGTTATGCTGAGAAATCTGACACTGTGATCCTACACCAGTTACACTGGTTGCAGAATCTAAATCTTCTTCCTTTTGGGAATTGGAAAGAAAAGATCTGGGGAGTAGAAAGAAAACAGCAAATATGCTATTTATTTTTTAAATATTTACTTTATTTCAATTATTTATTGTCTTTCACTTGTGTTCAATAAATAGTTTACATTTGAATATAACTAATAATTTTTTAGACTTGACTACTTGAAAACTTAATAGCTTTTAATATATTTTTACCTCAAGGACATTTGAAATACTCTTGACCCATGAATTTTGATAGGAGGCAAGGCTCTAGTCCCAGGTATTACCTCATGTTAAAAGTCAAGGGAATGCAAGGTGAGAGTCATATAGAAACACCAGTTTAGGCCTCAGACAATTTAACTTGGTGCTTCTGGGACGGGATGGGAAGCCCAGGACAAATGGATGTTCAAATCTGTAGTAGGATAGCATGGGTGTGGGAGAATGCAAAGAGCAGTGACTTGAATCCAGCACAATTCAACTCAACAAACTTGAAGAATAAAATACAAAGTAACTTTTTTTTAAATCCATATAGTATTGAAATATTTATCTAAGATAATTATTATGTAAATATTATGCCTTGTTCATGCCCAAGAGGTGCTAAGCAGTAACAATAACTTGGTAAACAATTAAAAGCTAAATTGCACCTCAGCAAAATTTTCACAGATCTTCATCTAAGAAATGGATGCAAAAACTTCTGTTCATAAACTCAATTGCTGGATTTTTTCAGAACTAAAGCTTAATTTAATCCAGAGAAAAATCACATTTGAGACTATTTATGAATCAAATCACAATTAGTGTGATATTCAACCAAGCACATCCAATCATGAACAACATTTCTGCAGAACTACAGAGTGTAGGCTTACTGGTAAATCTTAAGGCAAGAGAATCGACTAAAAACATTACTTATAACATCTTTTGTGAAGCAAGTTGTGGTGAACTATCGCCACAGACAGTGAGGACGCAGGCGGAGGCGAGGTTGGGTCGGGGATGAGCCATGCTGGAGCACTGCGAGGCGCTGTGTTTGAGCTGCCATGTTCACAGACAGAATCCGTATCACTACCAGACATGAAGTCATTGACTTAGGGAGGAGTTGATGTGGAAGAGTTTTGACGCCCATCTACCTAACTTGGGTGCAAGGTTGGATTGCTCCAAGTATTTCTGCCCAACTGGGGAGTGAGGATTGGTTTGGCCTACTCTGGCTGCCCTGGGAGTGGACCTAGGACTCAGTCTGCTTCAGGATGCTGTTAGCTTGCTTTTATTGTTTGCATGATGTCTGTCTTTCTCTCTCTTGCTCTGCGATGTGGATTTTGGACTTTTTTTTAATTGGATTATTCAAACCCTTGCTTTGTGGCTGCCTATAAGCAGACAAACTTCAAGCTGTGTAATTTATACATTCTTTGATAATAAATGTGCTTTGAATCTTTGAACTTGAACTATTGTTCCTGGGATGCTCTTCATAGGGCACTCCCAGAAGGTGGTCTGACTCCAACAGTATTGTCCTGGGGTCACATGCAGGTAGATGAGAAGCTTATTAAATAGTTACTCCCCTCCACATTGAATGCCACCCTCCAACACACATTAACACCTGTCCCCAGCTCCTTCCTCCTCCCCTTATCTACACCTACACCCTGGTCTCCAACACCCTCCTCACTGCTGACCATCATCTGTCTCCTACCTCTCTCAGTTCTTCTCCCTTGCCTCCCAATGAGGCTGCCAGGCTCTCTCCCCCAATCTCCTACATTAACTCTAGCCAAAGTTATGAAGCAAATTTTGATGTGCTGGGGCAACAGGCTATTATTATAGTTCTCACTCTTGGAACCATTCTAGCATAGTCTTTAGACTGCGCTAGAATTTATAAAGCTCACCAGCGGTGCAGTGCTAGCCGGAGCGCACCGGAGTGCGTCCGGCACGTCTTTAAGAAAAAAGCCAAAATAAAAAAGCTAATTAATTAGGTGTTGCCCAGAGTGATTTGTGTATCTCAGAAACTGCTGATCTCCTGGGATTTTTACACACAACAGACTCTGGAGTTTACAAAGAATGGTGCCAAAAACAAAAAAACATCCAGTGAGTGGATTTAACAAGATGTCTTTGTTCATAGAACCGCCAGTCGCTGGACATTTTTTTGTTTTTGGCACCATTCTTTGTAAACTCCAGAGTCTGTTGTGTGTAAAAATCCCAGGAGATCAGCAGTTTCTGAGATACTCAAATCACTGTGGGCGGCACCTAATTAATTAGCTTGCTCATTTCGGCTTTTTTCTTAAAGACGTGCCGGACGCACTCCGGTACGCTCCGGCTAGCACTGCACCCTTGGAGATCACACCAGTTACATGACTTATGACTATTAAAAGGAGAGAGAGTTGTGGAGGAGGGAATTGCTGTTAGCATATTCCTGTTTTCTGCTTTTAGCTGCAAGAGCACACTCCAGAGTTTCTTGTCAGATATGATCTACTACCATGGTGAGTGCTGATAAATACATCCATTATCGTACTCTACATTTCTGATCAATATGTAATACCAGGAATGTCTTTATGTTTGAGGTCAGCAGTGTAAAGGATTGGTAGTCTTTTTTCTTTATCCAGTTAGAATATTTTTTTATTGGTGAAATTTGTAGCTAATTGGTTATGCTACTGTGGAATTGACACAATTTTCAAAGATTTTTATGGTTCACTATTATTTCCCTTTAATAAATTGGCAGCTATTTAGTAGTTCTCAAAAATATGTTTGACATCATTAACTTAAAGGGCTAAAATGTAACAAGCCATATGCATGGAATGTCCATATAATCAGCCAATGTCACTTAATTCACGTGGCAAGTAGGATGCTTACGCAGATCATGATGCATGATGACAAAAATAGAGGATTGTGTAGCTTCCTTTATTTCATTTGTTTAAAAAAGTTTCCTTAATGCCAGACAGGCTCATGTACATTTATTGGATTTCTCTCGGGAATTAAATTGACTTTTCTGATCTGAGATGAAAAGCCATTAACTTTTTTAGTGTTAATGCTTCTTTTGCGGACTTCCTGATCATTTCCTACCTTGTTATCTACCTACAAAATCTGTTAATTTTTCAGGTTGTTTGCCTTTTTGGTAATATGAGAATTCTTATAGTTTTCCTCAGCAGAAAGTTATACAAAGGAAACAGCTTGCAAATCAAAGCTGGCAGGTGGTTAGGCATGTGTAAATGTCTTCACCCATTGTGACAGTCCACTTAATTCTGAGCAATATGCTTTGGGATCCTTTGTCTCTGCAATTCCATGCCTAGCTAAATAGGAGTATTTGGTTACTGTTTTTGTCAGTTAAACTTCTCTTCTGTTTTGAAGTCTATACAAAATCCAGACACTCAAAAAATTTTTATGGCGATTACATCACATATAAACATTTTTATAAACAAATTCAAAGTTTTTACTGAGTTAATAGACTGTTTTATCCAGGTGATTTGTGAACCAATTATCTTTAAGTTAAGGAGTGTAGCTGGTGGAATTTGCTGTATCGATTTCTTTGGCACTCCTTGCCATCACAAGTAAAATTCGTGGAATATAGTCTTAGCCACAAGGTCAATCTAAATCCTTTATGAGATTGATCTTCTGCAGAGAACAATCCATTTCTGCCAATGAGGCAAGGTTGTAATTTACTCCCTCTTGAGCCACACTTGAAATGTAGCCTTGCACATTATTATAATTTCAAAAGTAGACTGTATTTGTGATAAAATATATAAACAAAGAAATAAATATTGCAGAAAAAAGACACTTTTAATTTCATGGTTGTTACATTCAGAAGTGTAAACTTTTGAAGAAAAAAGCCCAAACAAGCATTGCACCATGGGCATCACATGGTTCCGAGGTGTTAACCCGTTTCATTGTCGCCAAACAACTCTGCCCCTCCATGTGCAGTTCTAGAAGGACCCTATACTGTGGTCATTCCCCACAGAGCCTGAACATTGGTGCCCCAAGCTTCAGTTAAACCCTCAGCATATACACCTGGACTGACCCAGTCTGTAGCATTCCCTTACAGACATCTCCCTGTGCTTAAAAACCAACAGACCAAAGGGCATCTTTCACTGTGTTGTTTATCTTCCAGTGTCACTTGGATGTCTGTCTCATTGTGCGTCCCTGGGAACAGCCCATAGATCAGAGAGTCCTCTGTTACGCAACTGCTGGGGATGAACTGGGACATGGACTCTTGTATCCGTCTCCACACACTCTCAGCAAGTTTGCATCCTGCAATCAGGTGGGTGCCCATCTCTTCCCCACCACAGCTAATCTGAGGACTGGGAATGCAAGTCAGATGAGGCGAAGAGGAATTCTGTCAGGTGGTTTGAACCACTCCCTCAGGGGACAAACCAGCAGAGTCAATACTGTCCCTGCCCAGGAGAATCTGCAGTATATTCTGTGTGGACCATCCTCAGATGAACTTGTGGTCAAAGGTGCTTACTTGGAAGAACTCATCCACAAAGGACTGGAAGTGTAGCAACATCCAGCTGACTGGCACTTTGTGTGGTAACAGGAACTGGCCTATCATCCACAGCAACAGGGACAGAGAGAAGCTTAATACATAACGACACTTGGTGCCAACATACTTTTGGAAGTGAATGGAAGAAATCAGCTGCTGGGCAACACTGCAGAGGTTTTAATTGGTATAATTAAGTTAATTTGACTTTTAAGCTATGTTTAACTGTATCTGAACTTAATTTTCAGAATATAAATAATGATTTACATTTTTAACATTATTCATTAATAAATCCTGAGTGATTCTAAATACTTCTGAATATCAAGCCAATTCAGAAATAGTGACAGCCAGTGAGACAGTGGCAGGGATCTGTATGGCGACGGACATTATCAGCTGTTAAAGCCATTATTCTGAGCAGTCAGCTTGTTACTCAGATAAGATGCTGGGTGCTACATTGCACTGGGCCTCACGGATATGCTAGGAGCAATCTGCCAAGGCTCCAACCCATTATTCTTCTATATCTGTGGACTAAGAAACCACAAGAATTCTATGACATGTTCCATGAACAAAGTGTACTCAGAGGAATGATTTGTTCAAACCTGAGACACTTCACAGTACCTGATATTGTATGTAACCTGTTGCATTCAAGTACTTCTAGGAGAAATGTAAAAGTCTTTGACATTGAACGTAGAAATAATATCCAGTGAGCTCCCAAGTACTCTATTTAAATTGAGAAATATTTTAAATACTGGTAGGCTGGTTATTCATTCAGAAGCAACAATTATTCTGGGCACTGAGCAGAGGAATTTAGTTCAAAGTCCAACTACTAAACAAAACTTAGTACTTTATCTGCAAGTTTTGATACTGAGAAAATTTATACCTGATCTTTCATATGTGTAAAATATGTACACATGCAATTTACTGCACATAACCAATGGCAAGCAACACACACTTCTAAATCACTGACAGAAAATTCAGGTCCGTAAATAGCACAGGACATTCACAAACATGCAGAGTTAAACTGAAGCTTTGTTTTCCCCTGTTGGTTCTTCCACCAATATTGCACCTTCAACCATAACCTGCTTGATCTCCTCCACCTCATCCTCACCAACCCTCCAAAGGAGAGGCCCTTGTGTGTGCTTTTGGATGACATCCTGCAAGGCAAATATGAGCAAATATGTGCTACTGTGGTGCCATATACTAAATCAATATGTTTCTCACATTTGATGTAAACTAAACATGTCTTTTATGAATTTTGAGGCCAGCATCTATTAACAAATGAGACCAAAACATTATGTAATGGTTCAGCTGGGAAAATCGCTTTAGTATTTTTCATACTTTATCAGTATGGTGTTTCCTAGATCCATATTTCTCACCAATAGAACTATACCATATTCCAATGGTATCATTCATCTGTAGTCATCATCATCATAATCTGTTGGAACCCTTTGGAGAAATAGCAAGCAGGATAGACAAAGGAGACTCGGGCGATGTTAGGTTCCTGGATTTTCAGAAGGCCTTTGACAAGGTGCCACACATGAGGCTGCTTAACAGGTTAAGAGCCCATGGTATTACAGGAAAGATACTAGCATGGATAAAGCATTGGCTGATTGGCAGGAGGCAAAGAGTAGAAATAAAGGGAACCTTTTATGGTTAGATGCCGGTGACAAGCGGTGTTCCACAGGGGTCCGTGTTGGGACAGATTCTTTTTTAATGTTACAGTATATGCCAATGATTTGGATGACAGAATTGTTGACTTTGTGGCCAAGTTTGTGGACAATACTAAGATAGGTGGAGGACAGGTAGTTTTGAGGAAGTAGAGAGTCTACAGAAGGAATTAGACAGATAGGAGAGTGGGCAAAGAAGTGGCAGATGAAATCCAGTGTTGGGAAGTGTATGATCAAACACTTTGGTAGAAGAAATAAAAATGTAGACGATTTTCTAAATGGAGAGAAAATTCAAAAATATAAGACAAAAAGGGGCTTGGGAGTCCAAGTACAGGATTCCCAAATGCTTAATTTGCAGGTTGAATCAGTGGTGAGGAAGGCAGATGCAACGATAGCATTCATTATACGAGGACTAGAGTACAAAAGCAAGAATGTAATGTTGAGGCTTCACTTTGAGTATTGTGAGCAGTTTTGAGCCCCTTATCTAAGAAAGGATGTGCAGACATTTGAGAGGGTGCAGAGGAGTTCACGAGAATAATTCTGGGATTGAAAGGCTTGTCATAGGAGAAGCTTTTAATGGTTCTACAGGCTGGAATTCAGAAGAATGAGGGGTGACCTCATTGAATCTTATCAAATATTGAAAGGCTTTGATTGAATGGATGTGGAGAGGATGTTTCATATGGTGGGGAAGTCTAAGACCATAGAACACAGCCTCAAAATGGAGGGGCATCCTTTTAGAACAGAGATGAGGAAGAATTTCTTTAGCCAGAGAGTGATAAATCTGTGGAAACTGTTGCCACAGGCCACTGTGGAGGCCAAGTAACTGGGTATACTTAAGGCAGAGGTTGATAGATTCTTGATTCGTCAGGGCATGAAGAGATACAGAGAGAAGGCAAGAGTTTGTGGCTGAGAGGGAAAATGGATCAGCCATGATGAAATGGTGGAGCAGATGCAGTGGGCCAAATGGCCGAATTCTGCTCCTGTATCTTCTGCTCTTATGTGTCATGTCATATGATATGGGCGTTCATGGTCTTATTCATGCATCATGATTGCTCTTGGTAAATTTTTCTACAGAAGTAGTTTGCTTATGTCTTCTTCTGGGCAGTGTCTTTACAAAACGGGTGAGCCCAGCCATTATCAATACTCCTCAGAGATGGTCTGCCTGGTGTCAGTGGCCGCATAACCAGGACTTGTGATACCACCTGCTCCCATGGCTTCACGTGACCCTGATTGTGGGGCTAAGCTGGTGCTACACCTTGCCCAAGGGTGACCTGCAGGCTAACGGAGGGAAGGAGTGCCTTACACCTCCTTTGGTAGAGACGTATCTCCACTCTGTCACTCAATCATCTTTAGTATGCAGCATCCAGAATTAGAGATTCCATGACATACTATCTAGACAAATATCAGATAGATGGGTAGAATGCACAATAAATTATATGGCTTAGATGACCTTTGAATCTGTAGGGTACTGTTTCTTTGGAATCAAGTCAAGATGTACTAGACCAGATTTTGAAGTCACGCCTCAAACTGTTTCCAATTAGTACTGTGACAAGACTGATTATCAAGGGGCTGATTGTCCTTTGGCAAGTGACTCATATGCTAATACCTCAAAGCCAAATTTACCAGCGACATGGCACAGACCAACAGTGTGATGGTATACTCTCTACATGCATGGATGACTGCACCTCCAAAACTCACAAAGCCTAATACCATTCAGAACAATGGAAGCTGCTTGATTGGCACTTCATCGAGACCCTACTCCTTATTTTCCTTCACCTAAAGCACATCATTATGGTAGCTCCTTCATTAACAAAACTGTATTGGTTCAAGGTGAAAGATCACCAACATCATCAAAGGATATTGGGATGTTCAAGAAGTATTGATCTTGCCATATTTCATAAGTTAGTAAGGATAAAAACAATCAAAGTCCAGTAATTACAGAAGCGGATTCATCAGTCAAGTAAATGAGTAAGGGATGATGATAGGCAATGTTACAGAAGTGATGAAAGAGTTTTTCGGTAACTAATGAGCAACCTCGACCACTTCCCCATTTAATTTCCAAAAACTGTTGTGAGGCCAGTTACTGCAAGTGGAACACAATGATGATGCAAACAAGAAGCGCAAGTTGGAAGTGTAATCGTAATGTCATATCATATCAGACAATCAAAACAAAGTAATGGAAAGAAAAATCAAAAACAGTTCTCTTTTGAATTGGTACAGCATATAAAATCTGGCAGGATATTACTTTTCTCCAGTACTTGAGAGGTTGTTGACAGCAAACACTTATCATGATATTTATTAAAATGTACTTGGAAAAAAAAATGACACATCTTAATTTTCTGTGACAACATCCAAATTTCCAAAGGAAATTTGAGCCTTATGATATTCTACCCTCGTGAATGGTGGAGCTTGGCCGTGATTCCCCCATTCATGGAGGAATACAATTGCATGTTGCTTTTGTACAGCTAAGAACAAACTGGCATCTCTTGAACATCAGCTCTTGAATTTTTGACTTTAACTATAAATTCTGCCAAATTAAGTTCTGCAGTAATCATCGCTCTCCAAAAGTGTGACTGAAAATCTTCTGCAATCACAGAAATAAGAATTTCACAATTAATATTTGATATTCTGTTGTCTACCCACATTGCGTAAAAATGCAAGGTTAAGAAAATGGACAACCACATCAATATTTTAAAAGATGGGTAACCATTCTTCTTGTAAATATGAAGTAATGCAAGGGAAATTGAGCATGTCAGGGAGAATAGTGTGAGATCTTGTCAGTGAGTGATAGATTCAATGTTTAAGTAATCCCTTTAAAAGAAATAAACTAGAACTGGACTCTGGTATTATCAAGGTTTTTGATAACAAGGACTAAGTACATCTGCAGAATGGACAACTGAACAATATTCCTTCAGCTTTCAAATAAACATGGTACAATCATATTTAATTTGATAATTTAAAACAAATAAGGCAGCAAACATGATCGATTTTAGCAACTACGGAAGCACAGTACTTAGCATAATGCTTTACAGTACCAGCTATAATATCAGGGCTCAATTCCCACTGCTCTCTGTAAGGAATTGTACATTCACCCCAAGACTATGTAGGTTTCCTCTGTGTGCTCTGGTTTCCTCCCACATTCCAAAGACATACGGTTAGTGTTAGTGCATTGTGGGCATGCTATATAGCCATTGGAAGAGTGGTAACAGTTGCGGGCTGCCCAGCACAATCCTCACTGCATCAAGAAAATCTGCAGATGCTGGAAATCCAAGCAAAATGGAGGAACTCAGCAGGTCAGGCAGCATCTATGAAAAAGAGTAAACAGTCGACGTTTTGAGCCAAAATGCTTCATCAGGACAACCTTCACTGATTTGACTTGATGCAAACAATGCATTTCACTGTATATTTCAATGTACATGTGACAAATAAAGCTAATCTTTAATCTTTAAATTGCATATTATTTAGAAACATGAGCGACATGGCTAAGGCTGTAGAAGTGCCAAGCAACAAAGCCAGCAAAGAAACTCAGTCCTGAATCATGGGACTCTAACAAAGAACACTGTGGCATCTCCTTCAGGAACAGGACTGCATTGATTCAAGAAGCAAATCATCACCAACACCATTAAGGAATATTGGGAAGGGGCAAAGAGTCTAAAGTGGTGCATGAGATACCAGTCAAGTGGGCTGCTTTGTGTTAGATGGCATCAAGCTTTTTGAGAGTCATTGGAGCTGCCTTAGGAGTATAGTGTATCACACTCCTAACTTCTGCTTGTAAATGGTGGAAACACTTCAGGTAACAGGAGATGAGCGACTCATCACAAGGTACTCACTATCTGGTCTGTTCTTATAACCATTCACTTTTGCAGCTAGTCCTGTTGAGTTGCAGATCAATGATACACTGGGATCTCAGTGATGCTACCAGATTAGATGGTTAACAATGCCCATTTCCCACTTATCACACTATACCTCAATATTGTCTAGATGTTGCTACATGCAGGCATGGACTGATTCATTTGCTTATGAGGTGTGAATGGCATTAAATATTGTCCAACCACAAATGTACATCCTTACTTTTGAACTGTTATAGGGCAGCACAGTAGTGTAGCGGTAGATACTGGCAACTGTAAAACTGGGGTTCAATTCACACTGTTGTGGGTAAGGATTCTGTGCATTCTCCCAATGACTGCACAGGCTTCCTCTTGGTGATCTGGTTTCCTACCACATTCCAAGGGTTGGGGTTAGAGAGTGTGGGAATGCTACACTGGTGCCAGAAGCATGGCGACACTTGTGAGCTGCCTAGGACAATCCTCACTGATATGATGTGATGATGCATTTCACTGTCTGTTTCAATGTGCGTGTGACAAATAAAGCTAATCTTTAAATGGAAGAAAAGTTACTGAAGAACCAACTAAAGATATTTGAGCCTAAGACACCACTTATATTATCTGTCATAATCTTTGATGTGGACACCAGTGTCATCATGATGATTTAATGTGGTAACCTTAAAATGCTTCAATTGCCAGCAAATTCAGATAATGTTTTTGTGAAGTTGAGCTTTTTAGTGACTTAAGTGCTATTTCTTAATCAATAGAGTTTGGAAAGAGCTCAATTTCAGTCATGCTTGTAACCCTGACATGATTTCTTCAGGGTGTTGTATCCCATCCTACTTTTATCATCCCATTCCCCTTTAATCCACCGAACAAGGCAGTTTCTTCCATGTGTATAGCCCAAATGGGTGATGTATTTGCTTGCATAATGAAAACCAAATGATAACAGCACATTTTCATTCAGTCATACTCATAGTCATAGTCATACTTTATTGATCCCGGCGGAAAAGGTTTAGAAAAGATCATGCAAGGGAAATCTATTAACATTCTAGGTTCATGAGATGAAGAAGTTAATTTAGGTGAGCATTGAAGTATTCAAACTTACCTTGGATATGTCACAGTTTTAAATGTAATATAAAATATATACATCAATTCTTATTTCCCAAATATAACTTACAAATTAGCTCCAACAGAATAGTTTCCCTATCTGAAAAATTTCTTCAAAGTAGAACTTAAATTCTTTCCTGGGGGAAAGAATTTATTTTGTGAACAAACCTACTAGTGGAATTCCAAACTTTAATGTGCCTCAGTTACTTCACTATTTAGGAGACAGAGTTAGAAAGTGCATGCAAACAAGATTTGTAAACATTTACGAAGCAAATGCATCTCTTGATCATGCAATAGAGTCTAATTAAGATTTATTCTCTGCTTTCCTCAAACAAGCTTTCTGCTGAGTACCTATCATGACCTCAATATACTGTATCTGCCTTGCTCTTCCCCAAATTTACTGCCCCCCCCCCCACCACTTTACTCCCCAAACTTCAATCTGCATGTTTACTCTCACTTCCATATTCATGAACAATTTTGGGGACATTCTTTTACCATGTCTTTGTTTGTTGATATACACTGCCTCCATTCCAAAAATGAGTCTGTTTTAAAATACTTGGCTTTTCTGATTCTGCTCTCCTGATGTCATCTGATTCAGACCGTCGTGGGTTTCTTCTGTTATTTCACAATTTACTTTGTCATTGGCAGCTGTACTTTCTATTGCCTTGGTGTGATCTTTGGAACTAGATTCCTAAAACTACCTCTCCCTCCTGTTTTACTGACATCTCTTCCTGTCAAATTGTCAGGACAATTGTCAAATGTGGTCTATGTTTTATTTGAGTATGCAATGCCAGGTATCTTGGAATGTTTTTTTTATTATACTATAAAAATACAAATCATTGTGTTAAATTTTTCTACATTGAATCATGCTTATTATTAAACATAAAATAACCAATAATCAATTGCATACAACATAATTTAATTTTCAAACTTACCTCACTATCATAAGGAATCATTAGGAACCACAGTTGAATAAAATATTGCATTAACAAAACAAATTGTTACACAAAGAGTATTATTGAAAAAAAAATATTGTCACATTGTGCTCCATCTTATTTGGCATATACATTTGGTCTTCGTACTAATGGTGTAACCACTCCATTTGCAGTACAAATTGTATTGAAGGCCTTGATGGTCTGATCCTTTTGTAAGGTAGAATGTGCCATAATTGATAACGAGATTTCAGGGGGCAGAACCTAATGCCCTCCACAACCCCCTGATAGCCCTGATTGCTCACCCCTCTTCACTATTTTAAATTCCTTTTATATTAAGTGATCGCTATAAACAGTTTAAATGGATTTAACCATGGTTAAAAATTAGCAAAATATAATTAAAAACATAAAGTAATAAAGTTAGTTAAAATACATTAAACTACTGAAATTAAAATAGTGAAATAATGTGCTTGTCTTAAGTGTGGATATAAAGTACACCCTGCCCCTTATCTGATACAAACATTATTACTGCAGAATACTGTGGTGGGTTGAGCAGCAGTACTGACATCTGACATTCAACATAGTTCACAGATGCAAAAGTTGAAGAGGTGCAGGACAGACAGCTGGTGCCTCATCACAGAACCAACCTCTACATTCAAATTTGAAGAGATCCATGTTCAACCAAACAACGTAAACCTACCTCATCAACTTGACATCATTTTTAAATCATAGGATATCAAATCTCAAAAGCAGTTCATGTTTTCTGAAAACTCTAGGATAAATAATCAGTTGATAAGAACTTCATACAGATAATAAATTCTGAACAATTAAAAGATCTCACACTCACAGTTAATTGTGCAGATTAATGACAGTTACTTATCTGGTAGAATACAAAAATTATAGTTGTAGATGAGTTGGTTAAGTGCCAGTTAGGGTTAATCTCAAATGTCTTCTACTATCTTACAATTGGCATGGACTTCTGGAATTTGAAAGTGTCCTTGTTTTTCTCCTGGGAAACATGAATCATCTTGAAACACTACAAAAACCTTTTTCATTTACAATTACACAAATTCTAAAAAGGGATATTATATTGAAAAACATGTTTCATATTTTTTAAGAGATGGGACAAACAACATACTTAAAATTATGTATCAGTGATAAAGTGACACAATGGAATTTATTTGACTTCACATAGAGGTAAGTAGGAAGAAAAACTTGGCCAAGCACTGTAAAGTGCTTGTAAAACAAGAATAAACATTACATATGAACTAAATGTTGCACAGAGCAATGATGTTATGAGCCAATGCTACAATTGCTATTGGCAAAAACTGAGAAAAAATTAAGTTCATTAAGTTCAAAGTAACTTGGGAGTCTTTTCAGTTTATTGTTATTTTTAAAAATGGTCTCAAAGGATAGTATAGTTATGTATTTTTCAGCTTTTCAAATGGATATCTGATTCCTTTTTGAAAATTATCATTAAATCTGCCAAAATCGACAATATTTTCTAAATCATGGTTCAAACACAAAGCATTAAAAAACTCCTTTTCTCTCTGGCTCTTCTGCTCAATAACACTAATATTCTCTAGTGACTGCTGGTGGAAATGACTTTATCAATAATTTTGAATACCTCTCCTTCTCCATCACTTTACATGATCAATAATTCAGATAGTGGGGGGAAAAACTGTCCCTTTCTGGTACATATTCCTTCTAAAGTTCTGAAGTTCTTCCTGAAGTGCAGTTTGTAGAGTTAAACAGAACACTCCACCTAAGGACTGACAATGACTTATAAAAGTTTTAGCTTAATTTCCTTGTTTTTCTAACACATTATTAACAAGTTCTAAACCAGCAAGACAACTCTTTTTTCTGTATTATAAAAAACTTATGGCACAGAAAATGTGTTAGAAAAACAAGGAAATTACGCCAAAACTTTTATAAATCAAGAATGCCATGTTTTGAGGATTTTACCTATCCTCACAACGCACAATCTGATTTAACTTGATGAAAATAACACTGTCCCTTCAAGTTATAGAGGACTTACAATGTGGTCTTAATGTATCACTTATCAGAACATTACTTTTCAGGGCTATGCATGGCTCAGATTATAATGTGGAGTTAATTTTTCTAGTGACGTTATATAAGACTATCGAGAGTCAAAGTGAGCTGGTCATTGATAGCAGGCTGCTCAGTCTCACATAAAGTAAACTAAACACTGAAAAGTAGAAATTGATGCTAGAGGATTAATTACAATCTTGCCTGGGAAGGAGTTATCATGAGTTACAAGGAAGGACTGGATAGATTGGGTTTATTTTTCTTGGAGCAGAAGTGGCCAAGGGGAATCCGATAAAGATGCACAAAATTTTGAAGGGCGTAAATAGGGTAGGATGCTAGGAAATAATTTCCCAAAGCAGAAATATCTGAAAGTAGAAGGCAGATATTTATGGTTAAGGGTACGAGGTTTATGATGTCCAGGGGAAAAACTTCTTCTCCCAGAAGGAATTGGTACTTTGCGACTCTACCAGAGTGGAGGAAACTACACTCACAATATGTAAGAATCCAGAAAGCACTTGAACCTCCAATGTTTAGAAGGGTATGGAACCAAAAGTTAATAAATGGAATTAGCATAGATAGGTACTCAATGGTCAACATGCATGTGGTCAGCTGGAGAGCCCACATCCATTTTGTATGACTCTCTGACCCTTTCACAAATCTACAGTATGTATATAGCATTGTCGATCCAAGATAGTTACAGGCTCCTTTCAAGTAACCACTACCAGAGATAAGCAGTAGCAGAATAGGAAGATGTAAATGGCTGAAAAACTCAACGCTATCTCACCCATACAACAAACTCGAATGCAAATAAAGAAGAAATCTGCTATTTTCCAAAAGATTACCAAGGTAAATATTCTCTCACTTGTTTAATGACATTTCAATTAGATGCAGAGCCATTCATAGCAATTCCAAACCTGATGAAGTATCACACAACAGTATTCATCTACTTTCAAAATAATGCATAGGTTTCAACAGAATACTTGGCAATATTGATATAACAACAGATTTGCTTTATCACCCCATAGAACTAATAAGCATGCATCCAGTCCAAAATTCCTGAATGCTCCATGCTCACAGGCTGACAAAGTGGGACTGCAGGTCTAAGACTGAAACAGGCTGATAATGAAGGGAGGCACAACGGTCACTCTCATAAGACATTAGCTGCCTCTTCTAACAAAGAAGTCAAGTATAATGTGGCTAGACTGAAGAAATGGGTGAATCCTGGGAAAAAGAAATGCACCAGTCACATGATTGTAATCATAGTCATTTACTCTGTCGCTTACATAAGAATAACATTACACTAGATTGTTTGCTGAGAATTCGGCATTGTCAATTAAATATGTATTGAGTTAAAAGGATCTATTTTCCATGAAGTTTACAAAGAGAGGCAATCTTCAAGAGCTTGAGTCGATGTTTCTCTCAAAGAGCTTCGAACGAGTCAAAATCAGGTGTCGGCCATTTAAGACTGTGATGAAGAAAAGTTTTGCCACTCAAAGGATAGTAAACCTTGATATTCTGTACATCTGAGGAGACTGCATGCTCAGTTGAATATATTCAGTGGGTTTGAGGAGACAAAGAGAATCATAGGATACACTGCAGAAATACAGAATAAAAGATCAAACATGATTTTATTGAATGACATTGCAAGCTCAAGTTGTGGTCCACTCCTGTTCCTATTCCTTATTTTTGTTTATCCCATGAGATGTGAATGCTATTTACAGGGCAGAATCATTGCTTACACTCTGAAATATATCACCTTTTTGTATTTAGGGTTTTCCAAGGGAAACAGATTAATATCTGTTGTTATAGAAGAGCAACATGTTTGAAATTTTCATCCATGCCTCTAGAGTTTGCTATTCAATACAGTCCTGGCCAGCATCCCTTCTTCTGTCCTTCATAAATGTTAGGTCATCCAAAACTTTACTACCCACATCCATCATCCTTTTTTTTTTGCTGGGCTGCACAGGTGCCTGGTTAAGCAATGGTTTAATTTATAAAAATTCATTCTCTTTTTCAAATCCTCCATTTTCTCATTTCTCCCGATCGATGTAATACTCTCCTGCTACATAACTGCAAGTATATACACTTCTCCAAAAAGGCCTCTTGAGTATCCACAAATGTAATTTTCCTACCACTTGCTGCCTCAACACAAAAGCTCTGGAATTCCCTTCAAGTATTGTATGGCCAGATTCAGTTCCAGGAGGTAGAAACGGGAGGTGAGGAGTGCGGGAACTATGAATTTGGTGGCGGTGGATGGGAGATTAGTGCTGTGGGAGTTGAGAGCAGACCATTTGGAAGGGGTGAGGTTGGAACAGGAGAGAGGAGTGTTGAAGTCTAGATGGTTGATGTCCTGTCAGCAGCTGGCAATGAAAAGCTCTAGAGTAGGCAGAAGACTAGGACAGGGTGTCCAGGAAGAAGAGGAGAGTTGAAGATGGAAGAAGGGGTCATCGGTGCAGGGTGCAGAGTCCTTGCCAAAGAAGTATGCTCAGAGACGGAAACAGCAGATGAAGAGCTCGGCACTTGGCGGGCGCAGAACTCGCTGAGGTGTGGGCAGAAGGGGGCAAAGGTGAGGCCCTTACCGAGGACAGAACGTTATGCCTCAGAGAGGAGAAGGTCGGAGGGAATGGTGAAAACCCTACATGGATGAGAGCTGGGATTAGAGGGGGGAAGAGGTTTGGTAGTGTCTGAGAGGAAGGGGGGTTGGGGGTGTTCAGAGATGGTGGGGTGAGGAAGATGGGGTCTCAGAGGACCCAAGTAGAACCTGAGAGAGTCAGGCTTGCGGAGTGGCAGTGGGGGGATGGGAGGCAGGGGTTCCAGCAGCAGTGCGTGAAGACCCCTCCATATAACTTATACCTCTCACCGCCTCGGTAAAGAAGCCAACACAATCAAAGACCCCCTCCCATCCTGAACATTCTCCCTGCTCCCCACTCCCATTGAGCAGAAGATACAAAAGCTTCAAAGACAGTTTCTATTCCACTGTTGTAAGATTTTAAATGGTCCTCTTGCTCAATAAGATGGACTCTTGACCTTAAAATCAACCTTATAATGGCTTTGAACTATATTGTCTGCTAGCACTGCACTTTCGCTGTAGCTGTAACACTTTATTCTGCTGCCTGTTATTGCTTTTCCCTTGTACTATCTCAATATACTGATGTAATGATTTATATGAATGGCATGCAAAACAAAGCTTTTCATTGTACCTTAGTTCATGTGACAATAATAAACCAATTTACCAAAATCTCACCACTTCATCCCTCTTTTCCCTCATTTTAACATTGCAAAACTAACCTCTTTGACTAAGCTTTTGTTCATCTAATATCTCATCAAATCATTTGCTGCCAATTTGTTGTTAGAAAATTTTTTTGTGAAGTGTCTTGAGACATGTTTCCTCTATTAACAGTGCAATATAAATGAAAATTGTTATCACAGGAGATTATTTCAGGAGTTATTAGAAGAGTGATTTTATTTTAAAAAATCAACGTTTTCAGATGGAATTAATATTCTACCGAGATCAAACCACTTTAAAGTGTTTAAGTTGTTCTACATGACTTTTTGCTGCTTTTCTAAATGCAATAAAATTTTGTACCAATACAGGGGATTCCAGTTAATTGGGACACATTGGGACCAGCAAATTTTGGCCCAATTAAGCGGCTGCCCCAATTAGCTGAAGTTTTATGGAAATAGTTAAAAGGTATGAAAAAGACAAACTACCTTTTAACTGAGTGATAGGTTATGTATTTAATGAAATACAGAATACATTAGAACACTAAAAATACTACTACAGTACTATAACACTATGTATTAGCTCCTGATAGTTATCAGCGGAGGAATTTATCCAGTGTACAGTGGTACATTCTTTTGATTGACTGCAAAGGTATAAATTCAGTAGACACCTAGTGTAGATATTGGACAACCTTCAAACGATCCTATCGGTAATGGCATCCTACAAATCTTCATTTACATTCTAACATACAAGATGATTGCTGAAATCTTAAAATTCTTTGCAGATCCCGACTTGTTAATATAGTAAAATTGTTTCATTTTCACTCCCAGCTGTTTCTGGCATCTCCAAGCCTGAATGATTGAAACTGCAGTGAGCAAAACAGTTTTAAATTGTCTAGCTCCTTATTTCTCACCAACTATCAGTGACAAAACTCATTGCTTTTTCAAGACAAGCACATACAACTGACACTGTTTAAAAGCATTTTGCTCCAAGTATGGACTAATGGCTTACAGCCATACAAGTACAAGCATCTTATACTAGTTAGAAACTGTTTGGCAATAGTCTCTTGCACTAATTAAGTGGCATAGTGTCCAAAGTATACTTGGCTATTTTTAATATTACCTTCTGTTCTTTAAGAGTTGTCCCAAATAAGCAGCTAACCTAATTAACCGATTGCCCAATTAACCAGAATCCACTGTATGTCTTTCTGCAGATGGGTCCAAACTGTAACATGCTGTATATACTTGGGATTCTGAATTCTCATCCATCTGTTCCGCAGTTCAATGCACTGGGCAAAAATATCCTGGTCACGAGCTTTCTTAATAGCATACTAATGAAGAATGACAGAATATTTGGACTTTAACAAGACTCTATCAATATGGAAAGAGGCTGAGGTCATGGACCCCTCCAATACAGTATATTATTTTAAAGCAGCCAAGGAAAATCTTTTCTCTTAATCCTCTATATAATGAAAAGAAATCATTGCTAAAGTTGTAACAACTCAATATTGTTAGGTCATAGCTCAGTAAGCAATTCCCATTCACAACACCAGCTGTGAGTAAAATATTGTCCTGTTCTCGACAACTGGGAAGAACTTGGTATATTCAATCACAACATGTTTATATATTACTGTACCTTTAATTCAATATAATGTCCCAGGATCCTTGGCTGGAATGTAAACTAAAGTTAAAACCAGATAAGGCAATATTAATACTTGACCAAGAGCTTGATCAAAAAGGAACATTTTGAGGAATGAAAAGTGAGAGGAATAAAGAGGCTTGAATTACAGGATGGTATTCTGGTATTTTAGGAGGTACAGTATGCAGCTGAAGCCACGGCTGCCAATAGTGGAGTAATTAAAACTGGTTATTGATAAAACCAAAACTTCAGGAAAAGAGATCTCAAAGAATATTACAGCTGCATAAGTTATAGATGTGAACTGAGAAGAGGCTACAGATAGATTCCAAAATTTTCAAATCAAATACTTTGGGAGAAGAATATTTTCTAAATGGAGAGAAAATACAAAAAACTGAGATACAAACGGACTTTTGGAGTCCTTGTGCAGGATTCCCTAAAGGTTAATTTGTAGATTGAGTTGGTGGTGAGAAAGGAAATTGCGATGTTAGCATTAATCTCAAGAGAACTACAATGTAAAATCAAGGGTGTAATGCGGAGCCTTTATAAAGCACTGATGAGGCCTCACTTGGTGCATTGTGAGCAGTTTGGGGCTCCTTATCTTAAAAAATGGTGTATAGAGACTGGAGAAGATTCAAAGGAATAGAGGTTCACAAAAAATGATTCCAAGATTGAATGACTTGTCATATGAAGAGCTTTTGATGGCTCTTGACCTGTATTCACTGGAATTCAGAAGATATATTCATAATAACTGCTCCCTGAATTTCATTTTGGATTTCACGTTTTGCCTCATCATAGCCATAGTCCAAACATGGTCAAGAGATCTGAAATCCAGAAATGAAATCAGTCTTATTGCCTTCAGCATAAAGACAGCTTTTCTCCACGGAAAGCTATCTTGGCATTAAGGAACCATAGTAAAAAAAGAAGTGAATGGCCAAGGAGAAAACTCCTCTTTGGTTGAAGTCATGGCATCCAAAGGTGGTAGTTGAGGATCAGTCATCTTAGCCTCAAACTTTGATACAAGGGTTCCCCAAACAGAACCCTGTCCCAATTACTTTCAATGGCTTCATCAATAAGTTTTTTTCCATCGTAGGGAGAGTGGTGAGAACATTTATTGATCATTGCACTATGTTCAATTCTTTAATAACTTTTTCTTTAATAGAATCGTTCATGCCTGCATACAGCAAAACCAATTCAAGCTGAGGAAAATAAGAACCAAGTAACAATCATGCAAAAAAAAACCCATCTTAAACAAAGGAAGAGTCTAACTTGTCATTCAATGCCATTACTATCCCAAATATCCCACTGTCAACATCCTGACCATCTTTATTGACCAGAAACTCAAATGGACTAACCAGGTGTACAATGTAGCCATGGGAGCCAGTATCCTCCAGTGACTGATCAACTTCACAACTTCCCTAAGCCTTTCTGTCATCTATATGGCACAAGTCAACAGTATAATAAAATATTTTGACCTGCCTGGATGACTGCAGATCAGAAAGAGTTGGTGCAATTTCTCAGCAGTCCAGCTCCAATGGCACT
This sequence comes from Mobula hypostoma, assembly GCF_963921235.1. Taxonomy (NCBI): domain Eukaryota; kingdom Metazoa; phylum Chordata; class Chondrichthyes; order Myliobatiformes; family Myliobatidae; genus Mobula; species Mobula hypostoma. The sequence continues at coordinate 60,313,767 of NC_086103.1, read as the reverse complement.
TCTTAAAAATCAGTGATCTCTAGGAGTGCTAGAAAACCATAGCAGTTCTGTCTCAAGGTCGCACACTATCCTGAATTGAAGTACATTGCTGTTCCTTCAGCCTCCAATGATTCAAATCTATAACTCTCTGTCCAACAGCACTCCATTACTTGTACAGTTGTGGATTAAGACAATGGCTGACCAATAGGCTTCACAGCAAATTGGAAACAGTCAATAAATATTGGTTTTGCAAGTGATGCACACATCTCAAAACTTGAGAAAAAGAATCTAGCAGTTACAGAGGCATAGATGTGGGTTTAACCAAAGAAAGAACAAGATAGAGCTATGAATAGGCAATATTAGGAGAAGAAGACAGTGCTAGTGATCGAGAGGGTTAGAAAATAGGGATCAAAAAAGGATGCATAATTCAGACTGATATAAGCTGAGGCGTGGTACCAAGAAAGGATGGAGAGAGCCTGAGGTCAAGGAAGGAGACGTCTCCAGTTTCCATTATTTAATCTGAGATTATTTCTGAACATTCTGGGTGGCACAGAAATAGCTTGACAAATAAGATGCAGTGGAGAAATGGTCATGCTGAATATTGTTAAAATATACATATGTAAATATATTGTTAAAATATACATGACTTGTTTTCATATGTAGTTCATGAATGCAGTATGCAGTTGAGAAACAGGAGGGGACCAAGTTTAGACCATTTAGCAGCTCAACAGATAACAGTTCCAATGCAGAAACAGAAGTCTCTCATGAGTAAATTAAATATAAGCATGTGAGCAAAGTTTCCCGTAATCAGAGAGGAGATGCTTTTGGATGTATGTCCAACCATCTCAAAAACTTATACTGTAAGTCAAAACAAAATGTGGAAAAAAAACTACTTTGTATCCATAATGTGTAAACACTGCTATTTAAGGTAAATAAATCGCTTCCAGCCAAATAGAAGGCTGACATTACCATACTATTTAACACAGAGTGAAACATAGCTTTTAGAACAAGAGTCAGTGAAATCAGTGCAAACCAAAAGCCCAGTCGATGAATATGCATTTTCAGGGAGAGAGGATGATCTTCCACTGAAGAAAGGAGTGTTTCCCTCTCACACATTTCATTTCATTTCATTACATATATTTACCGTATCTTGTAATATTAAGAAAGTGCAACACCTCAAAACTGAACCCAGTTTGTACTTTAATTGAATTGTTGCTTTAAAATCACAGATTGTTGGGCTTGATTCTGCTTTTTTTATTGAGTTGATCACTGGGCAGCTCTTGAGGAATAAAATGTCAATAATCCAGGCAAGAAACAAGAAAAAAAAACATTGCAGTGGCATTTTATAATTGAAAACATTATTTGATTATTTATGTAGATATTCTTAAGGGCTAAAGAGGAAACTGTACTGGTGGAATTGTTTCCAACGTGCCCCACCTACACTTCCTATTCCTACCGCTCCGCAACGCAGCTGCCTTTTGGACCTGGAATGAAGTGAACGTTATCAGCTATTATGAACTCAGACATGATTTATTTACAATAACGGCAAGTAAACCCGCGCTTCTTGACAGCGCAACTGCCACTTCTCAAATATCGGACTTATTTTTCTCTCATTCGACAGCTTGTCGATGAAAATGCCAGTGATGTCAGTGACGCTGCATTTTTACACACCTTTTAACCGCGTAACCAACAAGGGATCTGCTGGCATCACTTAGCAACTGAGGATCACAAACTATAAATATCACAGGCAAGGGGTACATCGGTACATTATAGCAGTCCAATACTGTACAGGGAAGGAAGGAAAGGAAGAATAAAGAAAGAAACAGACGTGTGACAGTGCAAGCAGCAACTCACAGTTGGGGTTATGTTCCTGATGCCAGTGCAGCCCCGGAGTCGCTCTGCTGTTGCTCGTCAGGTTAACGTTGCTCCAGTTCGAGCGAGTCATAAAGCTAGAGCTGCTATTCCCCATGATTGGCGTCTCCTGTCTGTCGCGGCTGAGATGCTGCACACAGAAACACACACACACACTACTGTTCCTGTTCTTTCACAGCAGTTTAGACTTTTGCCGCCACTTGCGACCAATCACTGTCCATGACAAGGGCGCGGACAAACCGCACGCTGGGAATGCTACCTCTTGGCACGATCTGCTCAACCCACTTGTCAGGCAACAGTCAAGGCCAGAGCTCCGGCACGGCGCAGCACAGATAGGGCGCTTTGAAATTTAACTGCAGATTGCAGAGGGAGACGGCGGGAAATCTGGATTACACCTTGGAGGCGGGTTTTCACCCCTTCCCGACCAAGGAATCTTCTTCGGCATGGCTTTTACACTATGTCCGTCAATCCATATATATGGATAGGGAATTTTGCACAGGCATTTACCTTATTCGAGACTTAACTATTCGCGTTCTGCGTATGTCAATCAGATAAAGAATTGAAATAGTTTTAAAAGGTTGTTGAGTGTGTAAAATCTGCAACAGGCTACAAATGAGATATAGTCCAATAATTTGTATGAAGTGATTTTAAACATGCTCACATTTATATTGAATTTCCAAAGATCCATCTGAAATATATTAGCAGATTCTATTTAAACTGCAGTTTAACTAAAGCATGTTCGACTTGTTCGACATGTTAAGAAGCTTTAATTTGAAAGTAAACAACGCGAATTTGGATAACTGGTTCAAATGCGTTAAACAGCGAAGAAAGAACGCTTTCAGTTGCAATCAGCTGATCTGTGAGTCGACAAAAGCGGCTAGGAAATCAATGGAAGCATCATGAATGCTTGAAACCGGGGGTTATAGAATGTTAGAAAATCACGTCAATAAATGAAGAAAGGTAAGCAATACAGTCATTCACTTATTATTTAGAAAGAAAAGCCATTCACCCCCTTCGGCCTGTTTGCTCCTCCATGGTTTCATAAATTTATATCTCCAATAAACAATGACCACTTTTTCTCATCATCCTTTGAAAACAAATCACATTTTTTAAAAAAATAATCTATATCAGTTGCTCTTGCGGGAGGTTCGTTTTAATATTCAAGCCATGTGGACATTGGTGACATTTTTGTACATAGGATGGGCAACAGGGACATCCTCTTCCCTCTTGGTTCAATAATTGATAAATTTAAAATGGTGTGCTCTACCTAAAGGCCGAATGGCACCATGCCTGGAATATTGTAAATAGATTTTGTTTCCCTACCTAAGGAAGAGCGAGAGCAGCAATGATTAACCAAGTTAAATCCTGGATTGCTAAGATTGTCCCATGAGGAAGATTAAGCAGACTGGACCTTTAATTTTCTGAATTTAGAACAATTTGGGATGATTTCATTGCAGCATACAAAATTCTTACAGACCTTGATATCGTAACTGTGTGACTGGCTGGAGTGTCTAAACATGGGATCACAGTCTTGGATGAAGGGGTTAGCCTCTCAAGACAGAGATGAGAAGAAATTTCTTCACCCAAAAGTGATGAATATTCAGAATTCCCTAACCAAACAAGCTGTGGAGGTACCGTTATTGGGTATATTCTGAAAAAAAAGAGCAATAGGTCTTTCAGATATTAAGGGAAGCAAAGGATTTGGAGATTAGTATCTGGAAAATGACTCTGAATGTCACAATGGCGGGGCATTGGGAGCAAGGGTGAACCCAAATGCAAGACATATCTTGTGAGGTTGCTTAGATTTAGTTTATTGTTCGATACCAGGAGAGCAAGGCAGGAGCAGGAGTAGCGAACTGGACAAGGACTCAGGACTACGACTAGGCTGAGACTAGGGGTCTGGGCTTGGACTCGGAATTGTATCCCAGAACTAGAGGAGACAGGAAGAGGCTAGGGTATGGACTCCGAGCCAGAGACTGGGCAAGGACCCAGTATCTGGGTCTTGCCTCTGGCTCAGACCCCAGAACCAGGCAAGGACATGACATGGGCTAGGGAGAGGAGGAACATGGGAACACAGAGCCTCAGTCTCGAGAGAGCAGGTACATGTAACCATGGACACATATACAGAACACAAAGCCGGGACCCCTCCTTGGGACAGGACATAGGGCCGGGACTCCCACACAGAACAGAGAGCCGGGACCCCTCCTTGGGTACAGGACATAGGGCCGGGACTCATGACTCCCCGCGGGGCAACGGCAAGTCGGCCTGACTTACCCCACGGAGACGAGGACAAGACAAGACAAGACAAGACATAACCCCCGCAGAGCAACGGCAAGTCGGCCTGACTTACCCCACGGAGGCGAGGACAAGACAAGACAAGACATGACCCCCCCCCGCGGAGCAACGGCAAGTCGGCCTGACTTACCCCACGGAGGCGAGGACAAGACAAGACAAGACATGACCCCCCCGCGGAGCAACGGCAAGTCGGCCTGACTTACCCCACAGAGGCGAGGACAAGACAAGACAAACACCAAAGAACAACACCGTTCCTATCTAGCTCCAGCGATAGAACTAGACTGAGGTGCAGGTGAGGGCTACAGACGAGGACTAGAGGCGAGAGGGGCAGAGAAGGGATTCACACGGCGGGGGGGGGTAGGACAGGAATCACAGACCGCCAGGGCCAGGACTTGACTAGGTACTCAGATGTGCCAGGGCCAGGACTTGATTTGGTACTCGGATGCCGCTGGAGCCAGGACTTGACTTGGTACTCGGATGCCGCCGGGGCCAGGACTTGACTTGGTACTCAGATGCCGCCAGGGCCAGGACTTGACTTGGTACTCGGATGCCACCAGGGCCAGGACTTGGACTTGGACGTGGTACTCGGATGCCGCCGGGGCCAGGACTTGACTTGGTACTCAGATGCCGCCAGGGCCAGGATTTGGACTTGGACGTGGTACGCGGATGCCGCCGGGGAAAGGACTTGACTTGGTACTCGGATGCCGCCAGGGCCAGGACTTGACTTGGTACTCAGATGCCGCCAGGGCCAGGACTTGGACTTGGACGTGGTACTTGGATGCCTCCGAAGCCAGGACTTGGACGTGGTACTTGGATGCCGCCGGAGCCAGGATATGGTACTTGGAACCTCCGGGTAGTGGCGAGCTCTAGACTCGGCCCAGGAACAGTAGACAGCGGCTCCTGATTCTCTCCGGTGGGTTAACTGACGGACTCACCTTGATGAGGAAACTTTGCAGGCTCGCTTCGGCGAGGTAACTGGACACGGTTGCTCCGGTGAGGAAGGGCAAATTACCGGCACTCACTTCGGCAGAGACTAGGCTTGCTCCGGCCAGATGACATTGGCACACCGTACCTTTGATGACTTTGCAGACGCTCCCGCGCCGAACGGCTGAAAGCCGGAGACTATAAGCTACCGGTTCAGCCGAGCGTTAATTGCCTCTAATCACCAAAGCCGAGGGACACGGGAAAACAGAAAATCAACGGTCCGGATCGTAACATAAACAAGGTAAATTTAAAGGGACCCCGGTCCGGACCATGACACTGAAGTACCAAATCTGCCATGGTCCCAAAGAATAGTTTTGGAAGTAAAAGGAACTGATAGCCTGCTTCGATTTCTATTTCTTGTGCATGTAAATATATGATGAGAAACTGATTAAAGAGTCCCTCCAAAAGTGATCCTTTTTTTTGTGGGGTTCCCCCCGCACCCACCACTTCTTCCTCAGATATCCTCCAACTTCTGTCTCTCAGAACCTTTCTCAAAGTGTAATGAAGGCAATATCTTGAAACATTCATAAGGCATATGTAGAAAGTTTATAGATAAAATATGGATAAACAAAGGGTTGAAAGGTTTCAATGGATAAAATGCTGCAGACTAAGAACAGGTACCAATAGTGTTGGCAACAGTCAAAGTAGAAATGTTAGCTAGCCCAGATAAAGTTCACTCAGTATTGCTGAGAACTCTGATAGTTGTGTTACCATCCTCATTTGAAATGCTAACATGATGATGCTCAAAAAATTCTGAGTGCCCAGCACAATAAAAGGCCAATCCGCTCAACATCAGTGGTGAGCTAAGGTTTCAAGACAATAATTTTGGACAGCACTTAATAGTAATATAAAAATATAGGTTACTATATGAAATCAAGCATGAACATGTAAAGGACAAGTTATGTCAGACTAACTTAATTTTTTTTAAAGAGTCATTGAGAACCTGAACCTTCAGGAGGTATTGATAGCAGACCGTGCAATGATCTCAGAAAATACCTGAAGCATTGAAATCATAGGATCAGTGATTCCAAAAATATAGAATTGATTTAGAAGCAGAAAATAAAGGAAATTGTGCAATATATTCTCCAAAGGTCAGTAATGGAACCACTGCATTTTGAATTGTATGTCATTGACCTGAATTTGAGCAAAATTCAATATTTGCAGATAAAATGAACACAAAAGTTTAATAGGAAATAGACAGTGTTCGACTATCTGTAAAACATTATGTTTCACTGGTGTCAGGTTGAGATACATGGTAAATTAAATTTAACACCAAAATATGCAATAGTTATTACTACTAGAAAGAATGAGAGGAAGCAAATGCTACAAATATAAAGGTGCTGCAACAGCAGACCATCCTGCAGATAAAGGTGCACATACCTTTGAACGGGACAAACAAGCAGAAAGGACTTAAAATGGTATATGAAATCCTTTTGTTATAGAGGGAATAAAAAGACAAAGTAGTGATGGTAGATTTTTTTTAGTAATACTGGCAGTGTTGTAGCCCAAATGCTGTACTATGACTAATTTGAGGCAATATATAAGATGTAGCTGTTTAACTTTGTAAAGGAACTCAGCAGGTCAGGAAGCATCTAAAGAGGGGAAAGAATAGTCGACTTTTACAGCTGAGATCCTTCACCAGGTCTGGAAAGGAAGGGGGAAGAAGCCAGATTAAGAAATGTTGGGGGAGGGGAATAAGTAAAAGCTGGAAAGTGATAGGTAAAACCAGATGAGGTGGGTGGGAAGGGGGATAAAGTGAAAAGTTGAGAAGTGACAGGTGGAAGAGGTAAAGGGCTGAAGAAGAAGGAATCTGATAGGAGAGGAGAGTGGACCTTGGGGGAAAGAGGAGGACAGAGGGCATCAGAGAGAGGTGATAGGCAGGTGAGGAGAAGAGAATGGGCAAGAGGGTTGTCAAAATGGGGAATGGAAAAAGAGAGATGGGGAGTTGAGAAAAATTACCAGAAGCTCGGGAAATCGATGTTTATGCTGTCAGATTAGAGGCTAGATGGAATGTGAGTTTTTACCTATACTTTCCAGTTGTAATTCTTTCCCTCCCACCACCTTCTTATTCTGGCCTCTTAACTTTTCCTTTCCAGTCCTAATGAAGGGTCTTTGCCTTCAGAGATGCTGCCTGACCTGCTGAATTTCTTCAGCACCTTGTGTTTGCTCCTCCGAATTTCCAACATCTGTAGAACCTCTTGTGTTCATAACCTTGCAAAGGTTTAATTGAGCGTTTTCTTGGATAGTGCCTGTGGCACCAAATTTCAGTTATGTGGAGAAACTGCAAAAACCTGGGTTGTTCTTCTAAGAACAGAAAAGAATCTAGTCTAAATGTTGAAAACTGTGAAAGGTTTTGATAGAGTAGCAATTGAGAAATTATTTTTGATTACTTGGGAACTGAGGACACAGACAACATAATTTTGTCATGAAGCAAAGGCAAAATGTGGAGAAAAAATTGTGTGTAACAAAATTGTACAACAATCTTTTGATTTGAATGTTCTGTTGAAGGTTTGGTGACAATAGATTTACTGATACCTTTCAAAAGTTGTAGTCTGTGTCATGGTCCAGTCAGTGGACTCCAGACTCCGGGTCCTCCGGCTGTCCTTTGTTTCAGTTGGGCTTAATCGTAGGCACCTGATGGTTGTCTTGGGGCTGGGAATATAAGTGGTCCTAGGATCGAGTGTGGGGGCTGGTTTGTCTCATCAGTATCCTCTTGGAGCAACCCACCGGTGGAAGGCTAGAGCAGCCATTTCTGATCTCTAGGCCTGGTTGGAGGACCACCGCTTCATGGAGTCTCTAGTCGGGGCAGCCTTTGTGGTATGGATTCAGCTGTTTCCGGGGCCAGCTGAGTGGCCGTCTGTCACTCCGAGCTAGATATGGATCTGGCTGTTTCTATAGCCAGCCAAGGTTGCTGGCTGCCCCAAGACTCAGAGCCACCCCAGACTGAGCTCCCTTCCTGTCCTTGCCTCCATGGGGTAAGTCAGGCCGTCTTTGCCGTTACCCTGAGGCTGGTCTGTTCCCTTCCCTTCTCCATCTGAATCCCTGACAGTTTCCTCGGCAGTTTACCTTGGCAGTTATCCTGTCCCGCATCCTAGCAAGCATCCCGGCCCGGCGTCCAAGGAAGGGGCCCGGCCCTGCGAAAGCATCCCAGCCCTGCGTCCTAGAAATAGTCCCGGCCCTGCGTTCCAAGAAGGAGTTCCTGCGCCCTGCCCAGGCTAGCCTCGAAGAAACCAGGCCAAAAAAACATCCAGCGAGTGGATTTAACAAGATGTTTTCGCTGACAGAACAGCCACTCGCTGGATTTTTTGTTTTTGTTTTTGGCACCATTCTTTGTAAACTCCAGAGTCTGTTGTGCGTAAAAATCCCAGCAGATCAGCAGTTTCTGAGATACTCAAATCACCCTGGATGGCACCTAATTAATTAGCTTGTTTATTTCGGCTTTTTTCTTAAAGATGTGCCGGACGCACTCCAGTGCGCTCTGGCTAGCACTGCACCGCTGAGTTTAGTTCTGATTATCTAGCATCTTCAGGATTTTGACAGTGCCAGACCAAATGATTTTCCAGACTATTGGATATTGCACCTATTATCCCAACAGGCTTTAATTTCATTTTATGTTGCATATTACAGAATAAGCATAATCAATTTTCCAGTGAGCCCAGTGAGTTTAAATATAGCGGTAAGCCGAGCCTGGTGACTTTCAGTTTATAAACTACAGCAACCTATTGACAAGCTAAATCCATTTTACAAGACCCTAGCTATGGCTGCAAATCTACCAGTGTTCCTGGCCCCAACCATGACACTGTTCATCGATAGTGAAGACATACTGTCCTATTGAGTGAGGCAAATACTAAACCATCAGGATTTCTGAACAATAAATGCTGAATTATCAGTTTTAATTTACACATGGATTCTTCCAGCTTCTGAGCATGAAATGTCAGATTGTCTGCACTACATTACGTGATTATCAGAAAATCAAATACAGTGATCCATACATGAGCACAGACTACACTGCTATGCTTTTGGATACAATCTGTCCATATGTTGAAATGCACTACAAAAAGTAAAGTGCAGATAGACTTAAGGAGGGTGAGGGAGAAAGTTTACAGAAAATTTGTGGCAAATTAGAGAGCATTAACAAATAGCCACAATGTATCAAATGCTCTCATTACCCTCTACCTAAAGAAATTCTTCCTTGTCTCTGCTCTAAATGGATGTCCTTCAAGTCTGAGGCTGTGCTCTCTTGTCCTACACTCACCCACTTCAGGAAACTTTCTACTACATCCACCTGATCCAGATCTTTCAATATTCAAGAGGTTTCAATGAGATTCCCCCCGCCCCCCGCACTTCATTCTTCTAAACTCCAGTGGGTACAGGCCCATGGCCATCAAATGCTACTCATAGTTTAACCCTTTCTTTCCCTCAATCATTATTGGGAGCCTCCTCTGGAACCTCTCCAGTGCCAGCATTACTTTATTTAGATAATGGGCCAAAACTGCTCACAATACTCTGTGCAGTCTAACCAGTGGTTTATAAAGCCTCAGCATTACACCTTTGTTTTTGTATGCTAGTCCTCTCAAAACGAATGCTAACATTGTATTTGCCCTCCTTACCACCAACTCAACCTGCAAGTTAACCTTTAGGGAAATCTGCACAAGGACTCCAAGTCCCTTTAGACCTCTGAACATTGAAATATTTCCCAGTTTAGAAAATAGTTTATGCTTTTAATCCTTCCACCAATGTGTATGACCAACACTTCCCTACACTATATTCCATCTGCCACTTCTTTGCCCATTCTCCCAATCTGTCTAAGTCCTTCTGCAAACTTCCTGCTTCATCAACACTACTTGCCCCTTGACCTATCTTCATATCACCCACAAACCTGGCCACAAAGTGATCAATTCCATCATGTAAATCATTCACATATAACGTGAAAAGAAGCAGTCCCAACACTGACTTTTGCAAAACACCACTAGTCGCCGGTAGCCAACCAGAAAAGGCCACATCTATTCCCACTCTGTTTGCTGCCAGTTAGCCAATCCATGCTAATATCTTTCCTGTAATACCATGGGCTGTTGTTAAGCAGCCCCATGTGTCACACTTTGTCAAAGGCCTTCAGAAAATCCAAGTAAACAACCGCCATTGACTCCCAATTGTTTATCTTGCCTGTTATTTCCTCAAAGAATTCCAACAGATTTGTCAGGCAAGACTTCCCCTTAAGGAAATCATGCATACTTTGGCCTATTTTATCATGTGCCTCCAAATATACTGAAACCTCATCCTTAGTAAGGGACTGCAACATCTTCCCAACCACTGAAGTCTGCTAACTGGCTGAAAATTTCCTTTCTTCCAACCCTAGCCATTGTTCTGCCATCATCCCTGCTAGTGTTCCCTTCCAATCAACTTTGGCCACCTCCACTCCCATGCTTCTGTAATTCCCCTTACCCCACTTTAATACTGATGCATCTGACTTTATCTTCTCCCTCTAAAATTGCAATGTGAATTCTATCATATTATGATCTTAAGGTTGCCTTTACCTTAAACTCCTTAAACAAATTTGGTTCATTACACAACACTCAATACAGAATTGCCTTTTCCATAGTGGGCTCAAATAAAAGGTGCTCTAAAAGGCAATCTCATAGGCATTTTACAACTTCTATCACTTGGGATCCAGCACCAACCTTATCTTCCTACTCTACCTGCATATTGAAATCCCCCATGACCTTTGTAACATTACCCTTTTGCATGCCTTTTCCATCTCACATTGTAACTTGTATCCCATATCCTGGCGACTATCTGGTGGACTGTACACGACTCCCATCAAAGTCTCTTTACCCTTGCAGTTTCTTAACTCTATCCACAAAGATTCTACATCTTCCGATTATATGTCACCTCTATCTAAGGATTTGATTTCATTTTTACCAACAGAGCCACCCCACTCCCTCTGCCTACCTACCTGTCTTTTTGATACAAGGTGTATCCTTGAATGTTGAGCTCCCAACTAAGATCTTCTTTCAGCAACAAATCAGAAATGCCCATAATGACATACCGGTCAATCTCTAATTGCACTACACTAAATTATTCTGAATACTGTGTGCATTCAAATGTAACACAGTCAGTCCTGTATCCATAGAGTTATAGAGAACCACAGTGCAGAAACAGGCTCTTCAGCCCTTCTAGTCCATGCCAAACCATTTAAGCTGCCTAGTCCCAATGACCTGTGTCAGACCATAGTCCTCCATATCCCTACAATCCATGTACCTATCCAAACTTCTGTTAAACATTGAAATCAAAATTTCACTCACCATCTAAGTTCTATCCTGGTTTGTCTGCCCAAAGTGCAACACTTTACACCTTACAAATTCCATGTGTCACTTTTCATCCCATTTTTCCAGCTATTCCAGATCCTGCTGCAAGCTTTGATAGTTTTCCTTGCTGTTCACTACACCCCCAATCTTGGTGTCGTCTGTAAATTTGCTGATCCAGTGTACCACATTATCATCCAGATCATTGATAGAGATGATGAATGATATAAACCCAGCACTGCCGCCTGCAGCACTCCACTAGTCACAGGCCGCTAGTCAGAGAGACAACCATCTACCACCAGTCTCTGTCTTCTCCTGCAAAGCCAATGTCTAATCATTATCTAAAGTCTAATTCATCACTTTTTTCATTTTGCTCCCATGTTACATTTCAATTCATGACACTGACTACAATTTTGTCCTATAACCTGCCTGTCCTTCTGCAGTCTCACTACACACTGCATCTATTAGTATACCAACTGCCTCATCCTCAACCATATCACTCAGCTTCCCATCTCTCTGCCAAACTGGTTTCAACCCTTCCCAACAGCTCTAGCAAGCCTGCCCACTAGGATAATGTTCCCCCTCGAGTTCAGGTGTATGAACTTTTTGTACAGGTCATACGTTCCCTAAAAGATATCCCAATGTTCCAGAAATCGGAAACCCTGTCCCCTGCATCAACTCCTCAGCCACATATTCATCTGCCAAATCATCTTATTCTACCCTCACTGGCACGTGGCACAGGCAACAAACCAGAGATTACTATTCATGAGGTCTTGCTTTTAAGCTTTCTGCCTAACTTCCTATATTCTCTCTTCAGGACCTCCTCCCATTTACAGCCAATGTCATTGATACTAATATGTACCATGACTTCTGGTTGTTCACCTTCGCACTTTAGAATTCTGTGGACTTTATCTGAGACATCCCTGACCCTGACAGCTGAGAAACAAAATACCAGCATGGGAGTCTTTATCATGTCCACAGATTATCCTGTCTGCTCCTGTAAGTGCTCCTCTTCTTGCCCCCTTTCCTTCTGAGCCATAGAGCCAGACTTAGTGCCAGAGACCTGGTAGTTTCTACACCCCCAACAATATCCAAAGGAGTATACGTATTATTGAAAGGAACGGCCGTAGGGGTACACTGCAGTGGCTGCCTATTCCTTTTTCCTCTCCTAACAGTCACCCAGGTACCTGCCTCCTGCAACTGAGAAGTGACCCTTTAGCTCCTATCTATCAGCTCCTCAGTTTCTAGTATGAGCTGAAAGTCATCAAACTACTGCTCCAATTTCTTAATATGGTCCCTGAGTAGCTGCAGCTCAGTGCACTTCGGGCAGATGTGGTTATCAGTGGGACCTGAGTTCTCCCAAAATTCCCACATCTCACACAAGAAACATACCACTCATTCTGGACCCATTCTCAGCACACTAGCTATACACTATCAGAAAAAAAAACTTACTCTAAACTTACTTAAAACCTCCACCTGTCATTGCCCAATCCTGTTGAGCCAAAGCTGTAGCACTCTAACACTGGCCCACTCACAAAATGGCCACTCCGCTTACACCTCCTTTCTTTTTATTTGGCTCAGATGAGACTATCACACTGGGGCGTTGGGAATGGACCCAAATGCAAGACACAGACACTGAAGTACGAGGAACAGGACAAGGTTTATCAAGAAAGCAAGGAGAGTCAGGAAGAAACGACGCTGGACATGGAGACAGGCCCTGGACGAGACAAGGACACCGGGCCTGGGCTAGGACTAAGACTAGGAAAGCAGGACCAGGACAAGGAACTTGGAACTAGGAGCCTGGGCTAGGACTCTGAGCCAGAGACTGTACAGGGACCCAGAACCTGGGTCTTGACTCGGGCTCAGGCCCCGAATCTAGACGAGGAAAAGATGTGGCTACAGGACTGAATGTGGAACTCCTGCACAGGATGAGGCACATGGACAGGACGAGAATACAAAGCCTTGACTTTGTCAGGACAATGTTCTTAGACTAGGCTTAGACAAGACAAGGTTCTAGGACTTGGCTTGGACTAGACGAGGTACTTGGACGTGGCTTGGACCAGACGAGGGAACTCCAGCACAGGACAAGGTATCTCCAGCACCAGGCTGGGGGAGGTACTCCTGAGCTGGGCTAGGTACCCAGGCCAGGACTTGGCTCTTGGACTAGGCTAGGCTCTGTTAGGCCCTTGGGTACGGAGCCAGGACTCCTTCTTGGAGCGCAGGGCGGGGACCCTCTTGGGTCGCAGTGCTGGGACCCTTACTTGGACACAGGGCTGGGATGCTTTCTAGGATGCAGTGCCGGGACCCTTTCTAGGACGCAGAGCCAGGATGACTGCTGAGGTAAACTGCCAAGGTTACTGTCGGGGATACGGATGGGGTGGGGAAGGGAACAGTCCAACCAGGAATCCTTGGTTTGCTGAGGTATTTATGTGCCAGCCCAAAATGAGAATCAGGTGCCTCAATTAAGGCACCCAATGGAACAAGGGAAAACAGGACAACCCGGAATAAGGATCGATGATCTGGACCATGAACTGGAATGTGGATTTCACGGACTGGACCATGACAGAGGCACTTTCCTGATGAGACTTGCAGTCTTCAAATGACTCCGATGCTACAAGATGTTGCTCACACACTCACTACTTCAAATAATGACTCGCGCCTGATGAGACTTGCAGTTTTCAAAAGCTAGTGCCCATAATGGAGTTGGCTGAGTTTACAATCATTTCATTTTGAAAATTACAGAATCTCTTGGTGTAAACAGATGCACAATAAACAAAGTTGTTGGCAGTGATTCTCTGCTTTTCCATAATGCACATAGTTTTGTGTTTAATTTTGAGAAAATACCAAAGAACTTTTAGTATTTTTGAACCACTGTAAATTGTTCTAGAAAGATCTTACATTATTGCATGTGCTGTGAAATTTTAATAGTGTCCTAAGCCATAATTACTGTTTGGCAGCCTCCCTAGTCTGGAAAAAATATTGTACATGTTTACATTCTAATCCTATCTTAAAATAGATTGAAAAGATTTGAAATACTCAACATATCAGCCAGAGCAAAAGTAGTTTCATCAGAGCAGGACTAATGGGAAAATAGGTAAAGTCTAATCAGATACAAAATGGGAAACAGAGAGAGAAATATTAGATTGAAAGGAGGTGACAAAAAGGAAAATAATTAATATATATACTCCTTACTTGTTTTAAAAATGTGTAAGATTGTCCATGCAGAAATAGGAGTGAATAGATAAAATATGTCTCTCTCTATGTAAGGAGTTTCATTGGCCATTTTGTCAGATTGTTACATGGATTCTAAAACTTTTTTTTCAGCCCATTGATTAATAAGTAATTGATTTGTCAATCCAGTAACATTCTAAAAGCAATGAAAAACAAAGGAAAAGTTTTCATTTGTGTTAAGCAAAGCTGTGGAGTGCTGTCAATTTTGCCTCCAACTTCCACCCTGCCCTCAAATTCACTTGGTCCATTTACAGCACCTCCCTTCCCTTTCTCGAACTCTCTGTCTCTATCTCTGGAGACAGCATGTCTACTGATGTCTGTTATAAACCCACGGACTCTCACAGCTATCTGGACTATATCTCTTCCCTCCCTGTTACTGGTAAAAATGCCATCCCCTCCTCTCAATTCCTCCATCTCTGCTACATCTGCTCTCAGGATGAGGCTTTTCATTCCAGAACAAAGGAGATGTCCTCCTTCTTCAAAGAAAGGGGTTTCCCTTCCTCCCCATCAACGCTGCCCTCAACTGCATCTCTTCCATTTCACACACATCTGCTCTCTCCCCATCCTTCCGCCACCTTACCATTGATAGGGTCCTTCTTCTCCTCAACTACCACCCCACCAGCCTCCACGTCTAGCAGTTCTCCATAACTTTCACCATCTCAATGGGATCCCACCACCAAGCATATCTTCCCCTCCCCACCACTTTCTGCTTTCCACAGAGATCGCTGCCTATGCGACTCCTTTGTCCATTTGTCCCTCCCCACTGATCTCCCTCCTGGCACTTATCCTTGTAAGTGGAACAACTGCTACACCTGCCCCTACATCTCCTCCTTCACTACCATTCACGGCCCCAAACAGTCCTTCCAGATGAGACAACACTTAACCTGTGAGTCTATTGGGGTCACATAATGTGTCTTATGCTCCCAGTGTGGTCTCCTGTATATTGGTGAGACCCAACATAGATTTGGAGACTGCTTTGCCATGCACCTAGATGCCTTTCACTAGAAAAAGTGGGATCTCCCAGTGGCTACCCATTTTAATTCCACTTGCCATTCCCATTCCGATATGTCAATCCAAGGCCTCTACTGTCGCAATGAGACCACACTCAGGTTGGAAGAACAACACCTTATATTCCATCTGGAAAGCCTCCAACCTGATGGCATGAAGATCGATTTCTCAAACTTCTGCTAATGTCCCCCCTTCACCATTCCCCAGCCCTCTTTCCTTCTGTCACCTCATCTCCTTCCTCTGATGCTCCTCCCCCTTTTCTTTCTTCCATGACCATCTGTCCTCTCCTATTAGATTCCCCACATCCTAGCCCTGTACCTCTTTCACCAATCGACTTCCCAACTCTTTACTTCATCCCTTCCCCTCCCAATTTCACTTATCACCTTGTGTTTCTCCCTCACCTCCCCTACCCTCTAACTCTGACTCCTTATCTTTTTTCTCCAGTCCTGCCAAAGGGTTTCTGCCCGAAACGTTAACTGTACTCTTTTCCAAAGGTGCTGCCTGGCCTGCTGAGTTCCAGCAGCATTTTGTGTGTTTTGCTTGGATTTCTAGCATCTGCAGATTTTCTCTTGTGAGTGCTGTTAGTTAATCAGTAAATTCTGGAGATTTACAATTTATTGAGTATTTCAATCCCTTGCATTTTTGGCAATATAACACTACACGTAAGAAGGGTGAGTACCAGCAAGATTATGTTAGTTTTTCATTGTTTCATCACAGTATTTCTACCGCAAACCCATACTGCTTTGTGACAGGTATCTTGGGTCTACTCAGTGTTTATCCTAAAGTGTGTTTTCTGTTGAAGCAATCAATAAATATGGATTGAATTAGGTTGCGTTTGCCTTCAGAGGATGCTCAAATGGAGACTCATTGTCAATCTCTAAAAATAGCTCATCCTACAGAAATGGTCAGCATCATCCAAGTTGTCTGTTGATTGATTCTCTTTAGTTATGAGTGCCTCAGAAGGGACTGGAGATCCTATGCAAACAAACAGTGCACATTTATCTTGGAGTTTAATTTGACCACTGATCCAATAAAGAACATATTCCCTCTGGGTATGGGGATGGATGCTTTTTTATTTCTTGATTGGGTGATATTTTGGAAAGGTTTGACTAGAAAAGAATGTGTTGCTTATTTCTCCCTTTTGATGCTAATACTTAGCAAGTAAGTTACAAGCGGTCTTTATGTACATTTTAAGTTTGTAGTGGTTTAAATTTTATGATTTTATAATTCATTTATTGGTAAGTATACTTTTAAAATTACAAACATCTCAATCAAAATTCATGCTTAACATTGTAATGAATTAAATAACTAATTAATATCTCTAAGGCTTTGTCATTTATTTTTCTGGCTTTAAGGTTATTTCAGTAACATAAGCAGTATGAAGGGATTAGTTTTCAAACATGATAAACCATATTGTTACATACAAATATAGTGCCATGTATATGTGAAAGAGTTTAATTGTGTTCAGATTTCTGACAGCGGAGGGATACATTTATAGATTGAGATGCAAATGTGAAGTAAGAGTGAGTAAAATCTAAGATGTATCTTGCTTAAGTGAAATTCAGAATCAGTATAGTCTTTTGAATTCATTGTATAATTATAATCTAGAACAGCGGTCCCCAATCACCGGGCTGCAAAGCATGTGCTACTGGGCCACGAGGAAACGATATGATTTGGTGATATGAGTCAGCTGCACCTTTCCTCATCCCCTGTCACGCCCACTGTTGAGCTTGAACGCACGTGAGATCATTACCCGCGCATCATCCATGTCAGCGCGGGAAGGAGATCAACTCCTCGAGCTTGCAAATGACAGCGGGATGAAAAGTATGTTTGATATAACATCTTTGCCGGCACTCTGGATCAAAGACAAGGTTAAATATCCTGAGATAGCCATGAAAGCACTGAAAACGTTGCTTCCATTTCCAACATATCTCTACAATGAATGCAATGAAAACTAAATTGCAGAATAGAGTGGACATAAGGAACCCCCTTCGAGTATCGCTGTCTCTCGTCACCCCTCAATAGGACCGTCTTGTTGCAGGGAAACAAGCCCAGGGCTCCCACTGATTCAGAGATATTAGTGTTTTGCAATGATTTTATATGTTCATACGGGGAAAATATGTGCTTCTTGTTTAATATCTAAACGTTACTTAAAATGTTATGATGCTATTGACTTATATAACCATATAACAATTACAGCACGGAAACAGGCCATCTCTGCCCTTCTAGTCCGTGCCGAACGCTACTCTCACCTAGTCCCACTGACCTGCACTCAGCCCATAACCCTCCATTCCTTTCCTGTCCATATACCTATCCAATTTTTCTTTAAATGAT
Source organism: Mobula hypostoma (assembly GCF_963921235.1). Taxonomy (NCBI): domain Eukaryota; kingdom Metazoa; phylum Chordata; class Chondrichthyes; order Myliobatiformes; family Myliobatidae; genus Mobula; species Mobula hypostoma. The sequence continues at coordinate 60,295,762 of NC_086103.1, read as the reverse complement.
AATATCGAACCTGCCTCTACCCCTTCTACTGGAAGGTCGTTCAGTACTTACTTCAAGCTCCCCTGTCCTCCCCTGATAATTGACTTATCACTATATTCATGTGAGGAAAATATGCACTGTGTGTTTAATATTAAATTTGTTAGATAAACCCTTTTAGAAACAAAATTAAGTGTATTAGCCACTTATCACCTATATTCCGGTCGCGATTAACACCACCCCCCGAACAGAATTGCCAAAAACAATTTGTAGAAAAAAATCGGCACATACACGCATGCACACTGGTGCCCGCGCAAGGCTTCATGGTCATTGTAGTCTTTTTCTGGGTAAGCACAATGTATTTGACTGCTACTCTTGTCCGTTGGCTACCCTACAGCCCCCCCCCACCCGGGTCAGCCGGTCCGCAAGAATATTGTCAATATTAATCCGGTCCACAGTGCAAAAAAGGTTGGGGACCCCTGATCTAGAAGAGACTAAAAGAGAAATAAAATCTTTCAATGTTCAAGGTAGCATTTAATTACATCTTCAAATGATGAGGCAGTTCATCTGAATAATGGGATTGGCAGCAAACCTGGTGTGTTTTGAAGCCTTCAGAAATTAAAAAATAATCTCCCGACTACCCCATGCAAGGAACTACAGAGATAAACAAGGCCTGTTGAGACTTTCTGCAGTGTTTGTGATCACGGGAGCTGTTACTTGTGGTGAGTAATACAACATTTTAGAAGCAAGCAGAGCTTGAGAATGCTGAAGCTACTAGGCAATTGGCAAGGGCCAATGAAAAGAAGTTGAGATTTAAGCAGAGTAGCCATGGTGGGATCAACCATTGTGTAAGTGGACAGAGTTAGAGTGGGAAACTGAGGCTTTAGCTCAAGAGGCCTTTTGTGAGGAGAGGTTGAGGTTTTTGTCAAGATTCTGTTTCTTTATCCAGAGTAGCTAAAATGGATCTGAGTTCACTGCTGTGCTCCTTTTGAAAGATGTGGGAGATTTGGGGAACCTGCAGCCTCCCTGATGGGTGCACCTGTGAGAAGTGCATCTTGGTGCAGCTGCTTCCAGACTGTGTTAGGGAACTTGAGCTGGAGCTGGAAGACTTGTAGATTATTTGGGAGAATAAGGAGGTGGCAGGTAGGAGCTACAGGAAGGCAGTCACATCTAAAGGCAGGTAGCTAGGTGACTGTCAGGAGAGGGAAAGGGAATAGGCAGACAATGCAGACTACCCCTGTAGTGCTCCCTCAGTAACAAGTATAACACTTTGGACACTGTTGGAGGGAGCAACCTACCAGAGAAAAGCAAAAGCAACCAGGTCTGAGTCTTCTCTGGAGCTCAGAAGGGAAGGGGGAGGAAGAAGAGAACAGTGATGACAGGGGATTTAATAGGGGAACAAACAGAAGATTCTGTTGACATGAAAGAGACTTGCAGATGGTATGTGACTCCCAGGTGCCAGAGTCATGGATAACTCAGATCGTCTATAACATTCTTAAGGGGGATAGTGAGCAGCAAGATGTCAAAATACATATTGGTACTAAAACAGAATTGATTCCACAGCTGGTCTCATTTTCAAGGACTCCATAACTCATGTACTTGGTATGAATAAATTAAATAATATTTTGTACTTGACAGTTTGTCTTCTTTTGCACATTGGTTATTTGTCAGTCTTTGAATGTTTTTTTCATTGAATCTATTGTATTCAGCATTCCCTCTAATTTTTTTACAGCTGAGCGAACCAGCCACTGTTCTGAGCAAGAAATTTTTACATGGCCTGAAAACAGAGCAAAACTTTAATAAAACATTATATAAAAGAAAATTGCAGCTGTGTGGCAACAAAGGCTATGTGCATAGGAGTACTTCATTTACTGCGTGGCCGTGTTCCCATGCAGCTTAGAGGGAACAGTGATTGTATTCCTTTGTTCTATTGTGAATGTCCACAAAAAATTGAATTTCAGTGTAGTAATTTACAGATATGCTAAGAGCAAAAAGATTGCAAGGGATAAAATTAGTCCTCAGGAAGACCAGAATGGTAATCCATGTGTGGAGCCAAAACAGATAGAGCAGATATTAAATGCATTGTTTGCATCTGTATTTACTCAGGAGACAGATACAGAAGTGAGGCAGAGCGGCACCAACTTCATGAACCCTGTACAGATTACAGAGGAGGAGGTGTTTCCTACCCTGAGGCATACCAGGGTGGATTAATCCCTAGGGCCTGACAAGGTGTTCCCTCAGACCCTACGGGAGGCAAGTGCAAAAATTGCTGGGGCCCGAGCGGAGATACTTAAGACATCCTTAGTGAGATGAGAGGTACCAAGAATTGGAGGGTAGTCAATGTTGTCCCACTGTTTAAAAAATGCTCTAAACGAAAACCAGGAAATTATAGGCCAGTGAGTCTGGCATCAGTTGTGGGAAAGTTATTGGAAGGTATTTTGAGGGACATATCAATGTAGTTATAAAGGAGGCAAGACAGCAGCTATACTTTATTAGGAGTTTGAAGAGATTTGGCATGTCAACAAATACACCCAAAAACGTCTATAGTTGTACTGTGGAGAACATTCTGACAGATAGCATCACTGTCTGGTATGGAGGGGCTACTGCACAGGACAAAAAGAAGCTGTAGAAAGTTGTAAAACTAGTCAGCTCCATCTTGGGTACTAGTCTACAAAGTAGTCAGGACATCTTTAGGGAGCAGTGTCTCAGAAAGGCAGCGTCCATTATTTAGGACATCTAGCACCCGAGGCATGTTTGTTATCATCAGGTAGGAGGTACAGAAGCCTGAAGGCACACACTCAGTGATTCAGGAACAGCTTCTTCCCCTCTGCCATCCGATTCCTAAATGGACATTGAATGTTTGAACACTTCTTTACTTTCTTTTAATACACAGTATTTCTGTTCTTGCACGTTTTTTAAATCTATTTTCCAGTGGTCCAGTATCCACTCTCACCTCTCTTTTGCACTTTATGTACCTGAAGAAAATTCTGGTATCCTGCTAACTTTCATATTCCATCTTTACCTTCTTAATGACTCTTTAGTTATATTCTGTTGGTATTTAATAGCTTCCCAATCCTTGGCTTTTATGTTGGCTTTGACTTCTCTTGTTAGCCATTTTTTCGTCATCTTTCCTTTAGAATACTTCTTCCTCTTTGTGATGTATGTACCCTTGTGCCTTCCAAATTGTTTCCAGAAATTCCAACCATCGCTGTTCTGCTACCATTCCTGCTGGGTCTTTACCATCCCCTCCGACTTTCAACTGTCTGAGGCAGAATGCTGTGTCCTCAGTAAGGGCCTCACCTTTGTCCCCCTTCGCACACACCTCAGTGAGTTCCGCGTTCGCCATGATACGGAACTCTTCTTCCGCCGTCTCCGTCTCCGAGCCTACTTCTTCGGCAAGGACTCTTCCACACCCGCTGATGACCCCTTCTCCCGTCTTCAACCCTCCTCCTCTTCATGGACACCCTGCTCTGGGCTTCTGCCTGCTCTGGATCTCTTTATTGCTAACTGCCGACGGGACATCAACCGTCTCGACTTCACCGCACCTTGTTCCCATTCCAACCTGACTCCTTCCGAACGCTCTGCTCTCCACTCCCTCCACACTAATCCTAACCTTACTATTAAACCTGCTGATAAGGGGGGTGTTGTTGTAGTCTGGCGTACTGACCTCTACCTTGCCGAGGCACAGCGACAACTCACGGATACCTCCTCTTATTTACCCCTCGATCATGACCCCACTAAGGAGCACCAGACCATTGTCTCCCACACCATCACCGACTTTATCCGCTCAGGGGATCTCCCATCCACTGCTACCAACCTTATAGTTCCCACACCTCGCACTTCCCGTTTCTACCTCCTACCCAAGATCCACAAACCTGCCTGTCCTGGCAGACCTATTGTCTCAGCTTGCTCCTGCCCCATCAAACTCGTTTCTGCATACCTCGACACGGTTTTCTCCCCCCTTGTTCAATCCCTTCCTACCTATGTTCGTGATACTTCTCACGCTCTTAAACTTTTAGATGATTTTAAACTTTCAGATGATCTAAACTTTTAGATGATTTTAAGTTCCCTGGCCCCCACCGCTTTATTTTCACCATGGATGTCCAGTCCCTATATACTTCCATCCCCCATCAGGAAGGTCTCAAAGCTCGCCGCTTCTTATTGGATTCCAGACCTAATCAGTTCCCCTCTACCACCACTCTGCTCCGTCTAGCGGAATTAGTCCTTATTCTCAATAATTTCTCCTTTGGTTCCTCCCACTTCCTCCAAACTAAAGGTGCAGCTATGGCACCTTTAGTTATGGGTCCTAGCTATGCCTGCCTTTTTGTTGGCTTTGTGGAACAATCTATGTTCCAAACCTATTCTGGTATCTGTCCCCCACTTTTCCTTCGCTACATCGACGACTGCATTGGCGCTGCTTCCTGCACATATGCTGAGCTCATTGACTTCATTAACTTTGCCTCCAACTTTCACCCTGCCCTCAAGGTTACCTGGTCCATTTCCGACACCTCCCTCCCCTTTCTAGATTTTTCTGTCTCTATCTCTGGAGACAGCTTATCTACTGATGTCTACTATAAGCCTACTGACTCTCACAGCTATCTGGACTATTCCTCTTTTCACCCTGTCTCTTGCAAAAATACCATCCCCTTCTCGCAATTCCTCCATCTCCGCCGCATCTGCTCTCAGGATGAGGCTTTTCATTCCAGGACGAGGGAGATGTCCTCCTTTTTTAAAGAAAGAGGTTCCCTTCCTCCACCATCAACTCTGCTCTCAAACGCATCTCCCCCATTTCACGCGCATCTGCTCTCACTCCATCCTCCCACTACCCCACTAGGAATAGGGTTCCCCCGGTCCTCACCTACCACCCCACCAGCCTCCAGGTCCAACATATTATTCTCTATAACTTCCGCCACCTCCAACGAGATCCACATCTTTCCCTCCCCCACCCCCCGCTCTCTGCTTTCCGCAGGGATCGCTCCCTATGAGACTCCCTTGTCCATTCATCCCCCCCATCCCTCCCCACTGATCTCCCTCCTGGCACTTATTCTTGTAAGCAGAAAAAGTGCTACACATGCCCTTACACTTCCTCCCTTACCACCATTCAGGGTCCCAGACAGTCCTTCCAGGTGAGACAACACTTCACCTGTGAGTCGACTGGATTAATATACTGCATCTGGTGCTCCTGATGTGGCCTTCTATATATTGGTGACACCCGACGCAGACTGGGAGATCGTTTTGCTGTACACCTACGCTGTCCGCCAGAGAAAGCAGGATCTCCCAGTGGCCACACATTTTAATTCCACATCCCATTCCTATTCTGATATGTCTATCCACGGCCTCCTCTGCTGTAAAGATGAAGCAAAACTCAGGTTGGAGGAACAACACCTTATATTCCATCTGGGTAGCCTCCAACCTGATGGCATGAACATTGACTTCTCTAACTTCCGCTAATGCCCCACCTCTCCCTCATACCCCATTCTTTCTCGCTCTCTCCTTTTTCTCCCTCTGTCCCTCTCACTATACCCCTTGCCCATCCTCTAGGTTCCCCCCCTCACCCCCTTTTCCTTCTCCCTGGGCCTCCTGTCCCATGATCCTCTCATATCCCTTTTGCCAATCACCTGTCCAGCTCTTGGCTCCATCCCTCCCCCTCCTGTCTTCTCCTATCATTTTGGACCTCCCCCTCCCCCTCCCACTCTCAAAACTCTTACTAGCTCTTCCTTCAGTTAGTCCTGACGAAGGGTCTCGGCCCGAAATGTTGACTGTACCTCTTCCTAGAGATGCTGCTTGGCCTGCTGCGTTCACCAGCAACTTTGATGTGTGTAGCTTGAATTTCCAGCATCTGCAGAATTCCTCGTGTTTGCATTTTTAAATAGGCAAGTGATATCGTTTACACTAGAAGTGAATGGCAAATTAATTAAAATGAAATCGAACACTGGGCTTGGCTGTTTCAGTCATTGTACAAAATGAGTTTGAATATTATTTCAAAGTTACTGAACTGAAGCCTGCATATATCTAATTAAGAAAATATACTGGAGAAATGATAATTCCTGTGAGAATGACATTCATAACAGTGAAATACAACTTGTATGTGGAAAATACAGGAGGTCCAGTATTGTGGGACATGAGTGGCTGAAACAACTACTAATTGATTGAAGATCAATCCACTATTTGCATGCCCAATCCCCTTCGAAAGGGTCAACTGATAACAAATTAAGAAAGGTACTGGATGATGCCACAGTAGTTAAGGGATGGCATTGAAAAACTCAAACATATCAAGGATAAAATTGTGTCCAATGAAATGCCAAACCCAAGTTTTACAAAGCTTGTCCGGTTCCTTATACCATCTGTGATAGAGTAGCCAGTGAGCTGCATTGCATGGAGGCTGAAGGAATTCTTTCCAGCGTTGAGTGGAGCCCATGGGTTACGCCAGTGATCCCAATAGCCAAGAAGAATGGGTTTGTCAAGATTGGTGGTGACTTTAAAGTTACCATCAACCCAGTACTGAAAGTAGATCAATACCCTCTGCCCAGGATAGTGGATGTCTTTGCAAATCTTTCTGAAGGAAAACACATCAGCAAAGTGAACTTATTGAAGCCTACCTAGAGATGGAGATGAAGTATTGAGGCCATGAAACCCATGATTGACTCCATTTAAAGTGCAGAGGAAGATTCAAATCACTGAGCAATTGCGTAAGCTGAGCGAGAGTTCAGCGTTGCCTGCCAGTCTCTCACTGGCTGTTGCCGGAGGAAGTGTCTGCATGTGATGGATTTCCCCTCCCTCGTTCACTGTTTCTGGAGGAAGGTCCCTGTATTTGAATGGTCTCTCTCTCTCTCTCTCCCCCAATGCTGTTGGAGGATGGTCTGGGACTTGGGCCAGGTTTGGTTGACGTTGTTTGTGGGTTGGACTCTGTAGTCATATTATGATTGGCTTCTGATTTCTGGTCACTCCTTATTTTGTTGCTACTTTGGGCAACTTTGAATCAGGGCAGCCAGCAGACAATGAACCCTGAGTTAAACTGAATATTCCTGAAGTCTTACTTCGATTTTGTGTTTTATATTCTGTGTTTGTCGCTCAATTTTTTTGTTGCCATTTGCATGATCTGTTTGTGTTCCATGTAGGGGGGTTGATGCTTTTCTTTGAACAGGTTCCATGGTTTTCCATGTTTCGTGGCTGCCTAGTGGGGAAGATGAATCTCACAGCTGGATATTGCATATATACTTTGAATCTTTTGAAGAACAGTCCAATGTATTTCTCAGCATATGCACTCACAGAGTTTTATCACTATAATAGGTTTATTTTTGGAGTAGCATCTGCACCTGCATTCTGCAGAAACCTAAATATCAGGTACTGCAGGGCTGCCCAGACACTCAGTGTTACCTTGGTGACATCATTCTTACCAGCAAGGATGACAAGGAACATCTACAAAATGTCAAGACAGTGTTAAAATGAGAGGATTATGGGCTTAGAGCACAATGCAACAAATGTGAATTCTTTAAACCAAGCATCACTTACTGTGGTCACACCATGGACATACAAAAATTACACAAGTGAGCTGAGAAAATTCAAGCAGAGGTGGATGCCCCAAGACAAAAGGATGTGTCACAGTTGCGGTCCTTTTTAGGATTTCTCAACTACTATTACAAGTTCCTGTCAAACCTGGCTACAATTACTACAGACTGAGAAGAAATGGCAATGGACAAAGCAGCGTGAGGTGGCTTTCCAAAAGGTAAAGGAAATGGTGGCGTCAAATCCTTTACTCACACATTATCATCCACATTGTCCAGTGAAGCTTGCCATACACTGCTCGGGATGCTAACACATACAGAAGAAAGGTGTCTGGAGGTGTCAGAACAATTTCCTGCAGTTCCAGAATCAACTCTTATAACCACCGCAGAGGCAGCCCCAAAACCTGAAACAGTTTGATAGCCCCAAGTTTCTCTCTTGCCAAGCAGAATGACCCCTTGTCAGGAAAATCATTATCCCACAAGAGTAAGAAATCCTCCACAGTGATTAAGCTGAATGGGGCAATTTACTACACCGTGGATGTCTATATTGTATGTAGTTGTATAGTTGTAAAATATAGTACGCTGTGTATGTGTGTATACATATATATACACATACACACACAGAGATGGCTAGAGAGCAATACTTTGCATATTTGAGTTATATTGAATTGGAGTTTATAGCTAAGCAGGGAGGAGTGTTGTGTATTTAATATTTCAGTAATATTTGAGTAATGTTGTAAATATATTGTTTGATTAAGCATTCTGTTTGTTTACAGGTTACAAGTAATAGTATATGAATAGCATACGTCATCACACCATCACGTCATAAATATGCACCTTTCTTTAAGTAAAAACGAACTTGGACATGCATCCCCAGCTCCCTTGTTTTCCTTTCTATTAATTTTTATGTTTTGAAGTTACAAAACATAGCACCTGCTGTGGGCCAGCCTGTGCTGTACAGTCAGCATTGTTTTAAAAGTGTCCCTTTAACTTCAAACTGATTGCTAATGGCAGTTTACATTAAGAACTGAAGACTGCTTCACAGTTGAATTAATGTCTGATATATCCACATAATTCTATAACTCCTCAATAATCCCTTATAGATGTTAATGGCTAATACAAAAGGGTAAAAATTTTAAGGTGATTGGAGGTACAGTAGATATAGGGAGTAAGTCAGAGGTAATATTTTTCCACAGAGAGTGTTGGGTGTGAGGAGTGGTGATAGAGGCAGATATGATAAGGACATTTAAGAGGCTCCTAGATAGGCACAGTGATGAAAGAAGAATGGAGGGCTATGTGGGAGGAAAGTGTAAAATTGATTTTGAAGTAGGTTAAAAGGTCAGCATAACATTGTGGGCCAAAGGGCCTGTACTGTGATGTACTATCCTAAAATTATAAATTATATAAAAATTAACTTTAATTAAACACTTTTTTTCCCCAAAAATTCAGCCCCAGTCCAATGTGTTGTTTCAAGATGTGGTACTTTGCATTCAAAATTCAGTTCTGATCACTTCATTGAAACAGAATTTTGAAAGCAGTGTACAATGCTATTTTACTACTATATATTTACTATGTTTTTGGTGCTACTGACTGCTGTTGCATTTACCTAGTGTGGGTACATTACTAACATTACCAACTTAACTTGTGTTTTGATTGCCACAGCCACTTTCTTATTGTATACTCCATCAGGATGTACCAGTTTACTTGCATTTCTGACCCTTGTGATGAAACTTCCAGTTATAGATCCAGATTTGGTACCATCAAACACATTTAATTATGTTCCTCTGCAGTTTATCTCAATTTAAAAACAAAATATGTTACATCAGAATCCCTCCCCTTGTTCTTACTCCCACATAAAACTCTAATGTAAGTGTGCTTAAATTTATTGACATCTAAGTAGGTTGCTTCACACAGCCTGCGTTCCCAGTTGGCCTGAGTCTCAACATGGACAAGACAAAAGAGGTGATTGTGGACTTCAGGAAAGATGCAGGCCAACCACTCTCTATTTCACATCAATGGCTCTGACATGGAGAGAGTGAAGAGGAAAATGTTCCTTGGTGTGCACATCACAGACAATCTAACCTGGACCCACACACCTCCTTATTAGTCAGGAAGGCACAGCAGCGTCTCCACTTTCTGAGGATATTGAAGCATGCAAGGCTCCCTGTCCCTATTATAACAACTTTCTACAGGAGCACCATCAAGTGTATCCTATCTGACTGCATCATTGTGTGGTTTGGAAGCTGCAAGACATCAGACCATAAGACCCTTCAGGGGATAGGAAAAAAGATTGAGAGAGTCTCCCAAACATCCACCACCCCCACGCACGATTTGTGACATTCACCGAGAGCATTGTATACTAAGGCTTCAAAGCATTGTTGAGGATCCCTACCATCCATCCCACAATCTCTTTGACTCACTATCATCAGGAAGGAGTACAGGTGCATCAAGACTAGGACTGTCAGACTGTGCAACAGCTTTTTCCCTCAGGCTATGAGACTAATAAATATCCTGCCGCCACCAAGGTCTCATCATTAGGACAATGAGCTGTGTATTGTTTACTGTACTGTTTGCTGCTTTCTGTTTACCTGTGCTGTGCACTACATTCACTTTGAATTATATTTTATATTTTTAATTAACATATTTGTGGTAATATTTTGTTTTACGTGCTGTGTATGATAGATGTTCTGAAGGTGCATTGTGGTCTGGAAGAATGGTGTTTCATTTGGTTGTACATATGTAAAGTCAGGTGACAATAAACTTGAATTTGAGAATTGACACCATGGTCTGCTTGTACTCAAACTCACCTAAGCCTATGTGGAGCACATTTCTGCTTTCCTACACCCAAATGACTCAGAAAATACATTTTAGTAAAATTAATATTTTTTTTAAATTGAAATGATCAAACTTCTTCAATGTTTTAATGTTAATTAATAATGCTTAGAAATAATGAAATAGTATTAAACTAAGGGAAGGTAAAGGAATTAACTGTTAATCTGTTGGGCTACAATCCACATTGAAATTAATGGAGCCTTGAATCCATGTGAAGTCCAGTAACAGTGTAATGGCACATTCAGCTGTCCAAAATTCCAAGTAAATCGCAGATTTCCATGCCACAAAGCCTGTGTATGGAAGTCCAGAGCATATTTCAGTTTCTGTGGATGATTGCCAGCATTTCTGACCAGCTAAAGTCAGCACTATCCAGCTAGTACTGTATTCCATTTGATGCAATTTGTATATGATACCAATCACAAAATAATTTCAACCCACAAAATTCTGAAAATAGGTATGAGAGCAAGATAAAATCCAACAGGTCATAAAAAACTTAGTCAGCAGTTTCAAGTCTGTTTTCTTTACTTTAAGTTATGCCATGAGCCAAATATTCCTCCTGGGACTATACTTTAAGGCAAGTACCAACACATTTATGCAATAAAGCCATAGCTTGCATATGGAGAGCTTTTTATAACTTAGTTATAAAATACATGAAAATGCATTCCAGCTAAAGTGAAACAATTGGATTCAGCCTGGAGCAATATTTATGGAGTATTATTGAAAAAAAGCAATTAAGTGTTTAAGAGATTATGTGCATTTAATAAGAAATTCAGTAACAGATTTTGCTAGCATGTTTTTGCTCAGTAGAATTCAATAGAAATAAGAGGAATATCAAATTCACTTAAAATAATGTGTTGCAGAAAAAGAGGTTTTTGATGAGCAGCTTATTTCCAGTAATAGCAAAGGAACCTGCCCTTGAAAGGTTTGGCTAAATAAGACATTTTCATCTGCAGAAAAATCTGGGAGCTAGTCCTATGACACAAATTTCCAGATCCAGTTATCTCAGCCAGAAGCATTAAAGCAAGAATGTTAAGATTTTGCAACTATCCCATGGGGGTGCCTTTTTTAAACCATCCGGTGTACAAGATAAGAACTGGCTATTCCACCCTCCAAGCACAGGTGAAGAATTATGGTGCAAACATAGTTTGTAGATTGATCCTCTAGTGATCATTAGTCAGTTTATTAAACAATCTAACAATTTATTGATGTCAGAAACATGTTGGATATACAGTGTTTACCACAGGCCATTTTTGCCTTCATTTTCTGCCTGCAATAAAGGCAAAAGAAAGACCATTTTCTGTCACACACTATGTGCTCCTCTCTCTGAGCTGCTGTATTCGCCCATACTGTGAGCTGCTTTGACAGTCAAAACAGTAGAAACAGGCTTTGGTATTTGAATCCATTATATCATTGTTCAATGCTATGGTGCGAAATTGACTCCAACATGCCGAACAATGTGTGCCGTGCATTTGTAATGTGTAATGTGCATCAAATAATTCCTCAAACTGTTAAAAGCAGAAGCACGTGAAGTTTTCCTGGAGGTTAAATTTCTGCAGAGTAGGCACATCATTATGTACATTGGTATGTAAAGATTATTTGATTGTGCTTCCTAATTGGACTATAATGATACACTTAGTATTAAGATGACAAGAGAAACTTAGTATTTTGCCGCCTGAGTTACTTAAAGCATTTATCAACAACCGGCAAGTTTGTGGGTGATTTGTTTATAGAATACTATTCACAGTACATTGGTTGAAATGTCTACAGTGGTTTCTGAATATTACAGGGAATTGTAGAAGGAAGATCATCTGATTTAAACTCGGGCTTCAATGAAACCTTTTATTCCTCTATGCGAAGGACTTGGGGCCTTTTTTAGTCTATCTCCTGGAAATATACCATTATAAGACCATAACACATAGGAGAAGAATTAGGCTATTTGGCCCTTCAAGTCAGCGGCACAATTCCATCATGGAGGATTGTAATGTGTATAAAATAATTCTTCAAATTGTTAAAAGAAAAACGTACATAAGATGTTCCTGCCGGTTAACTTTATGCAGAGTAGGATATGTGGTCCCTCTCAATTGCACACTCATGCCTTCTCCGCCTAACTTTTGTGCCCTGACTAATCAAGAACATATCAACCTCTGCTTTCAATATACTCAGTGACTTGGCCTCCACAGCCATCTGTAGTAATGAATTGCACAGAGTCACTACCTACTGGCTAAACTCTGACTAAAGAAATTCATCTTTATCTCTGAACTAAATGGATGTCTCTCTTTTCTGAGGTTGAGCTCTCTAGTCCCTGACTCACGCACTATAGGGCACAACCTCCCTATATCCATTCTATCTAGGGTTTTCAATATTCGATAGGTTTCAACGAGGTCCCCCCATAACCTTCTGAACTCCAGCGTGAACTCCCAGAGTCACCAATTGCTCTTCATACGTTAACCCTTTCTTTCCCAGAATCATTCTCGTGAGCCTTCTTTGGAACTTCTCCAATGCTAGCACATCCCTTCTCAGGTAGGGGGCTCAAAACTGTTCACAATACTCCAATACCTTATAAAGCCTCAGCATTACATACAGTACTTGCTTTTATATTCTAGTCCTCTTGAAAAGAGTGCTAATGTTGCATATGCCTTCCTTAACACTGACTCAACCAACAAGTTAACCTTTAGGAAATCCTGCATGAGGACTCCCAAGTCTTCTGGCAATGCTGAATTTTTAAATTTTCTCCCCATTTAGAAAACTGTTTCAGCCTTTATTCCTTCTACAAAAGTGCATGACCATACAATTCCCTGCACTATATTCCAACTGCTACTTCTTTGCCCAGTCTCCTAATCTGTCTTAGCCCCTCTGAAGAAACCCTGCTTCCTCAACACTACTGGCCTGTCCACCTATCTTTGTATTGTCTACATACTTGCCCACAAAGCCATCAATTCCATCACCCAAATCATTGACAGATAATGGAAAAAGGAGTGGTCCCAACACTGACCCCTGTGGAACACCACTACTCACAGGCAGCCAACCAGAAAAGGCCCCCCTTATTCGCCCTCTTAGCCTCCTGCCAGTCAGTCAGTCTTCTATCCATGCTAGTATCTTTCCTGTAATACCATGGGCTTTCATCTTTTTAAGCAACCTTATGTGCAGCACCTTGTCAAAGGCCTTCTGAAAATCCAAGTAAATAATATACACTGACTCTCCTTTGTCTATCCTGCCTGCTATTTCCTCAAAGTATTTCAACAGTTCCGTCTGACAAGATTTCACCTTATGGAAACCATGATGACTTTGGTCTATTTTATCATGTGCCTCCACTACCCCAAAACCTCGTCCTTAATAATTGCACTCCAGCATCTTACCAGCCACAGAAGTCAGGCTAACTGGCCTGTAATTTCCCTTCTTCTGCCTCCCTCCCTTCTTAAAGAATGGAGTGACATTTGCAATTTTCCAGTTCTCCGGAACCATTCCAGAATCTGGATATTCTTGAAGGATCATTGCTAATGCTTCCACAACCTCTTCAGCTATTGCTTTTGGAACCCTGGTCCAGGTGACTTATCTACCATCAGACCTTTCAGCTTCCCAAGCATATTCTCCTTAGCGTCTACACTCACTTCTGCCCCCTGACAATTTTCTGCCATTCAGCTAGTATCTTCCACAGTGAAGACTGGCAGAAAGTACTTATTAAGTTCATCTGCCATTTCTTTATCCTCCATTACTACCTCTCCAGCATCATTTTCCAGTGGTCCAATATCCACTCTCGCCTCTCTTTTACTCTTTATATATTTGAAAAAACTTTAGGTATCCTCTTTTTTATTATTTGGCAAGCTTACCTTCATATTTTATCTTTTCTCTCTTTATGGCTTTTTAGTTTTTAGAACCTTCTCAATTCTCTAACTTCCCACTAATTTTTGCTATATAATATGTTCTCTCTTTTCCTTTTATGCTGTTTTTGACTTCCCTTGTCAGCCACAATTGTCCCATTCTCCCTTCAGAGTACTTCTTCATCTTTGGGATGTATCTTTCCTGCACCTTCTGAATTTCTTCAGAAACACCAGCCATTGCTATTCTGCCATTGTATTTGCCACTGTCCCCCTACAATCATCTTTGGCCAGCTCCTCACTCATGCCTCTGTAATCCCCTTTACTCCACTGTAATGCTGCTACATCTGCCATTATCTTCTCCCTCTCAAACTGCAAGGTGAATTCTATTGTATTATGATCACTGTTTCCTAAGGGTTTATCTTAAGCTCCCTGATCTAATCTGGTTCATTACACAACCCCCAATCCAGAACTGCCTTTCTACTAGTGGGCTCAACCACAAGCTGCTCTAAAAAGCCATATTGTATGCATTCTAGAAATTCCATCTTTTGGCATCCAGCATTAACCTGATTTTCCCAGTCTACTTGACTTTACCATTCCCTCCTGAGCCTCAGAGCTGGCCACGGTGTCCTGGCTGCTGCTGCCATGCCCTGATAGGTCACCTGCCCCAGCCGTAGCCAAAAGGGTATACTTGTTGCTGAGATGAATGGCCAAAAGGAACCTGGCACTCCCCTTACTTCTCCTAGTGGTCACCCATTTACTATCTGAAGCCTGCATTCAGGGTGCGGCCATCTCAGTAAAGGTCTTATCAGTGAGGTTTTCGGCCTACCAGATGTTTCTGAGTACTTCCAACTCCAGCTCCAGTAAATAGGAGGAATGAAGAGAGGATGGAAGCCTGAATAAAGAGGCTGAGGGATGTGGCTTTCTTCAGAAAGGTTAGTAATGAAGCAACTTTCTTATCTACACTCAGTTAAAAGTGATGCATAGTGACCTTAGCAACGCACACAAAATGCTGGTGAAACTCAGCAGACCAGGCAACACCTATCAAATTTCAGGCTGGAACCGAGGATAACAGCAAATAGCTCACAGTTTCTACACATAGTTAGATTGGAGATGTTACAAATGCTATGCATTCCAAGAGAGAGAAATTTATCTCCATCTTCCTTGCCAGAAAGCAGAAGGGAAAATAAGCACATAGATTCATGAGTATTGCAGGCTTTACTTTGGTGCAAGCCGTCCTTTACAATACTTGCTTTACATTAAGGCTAACAGTATATTCCAACAATGCTGATATTCACTCCATGAACATGTGGCCTATCAGCAAATGTATCATATTGGTGAGGCATGGTAGTGTAATAGTTAGCATAATCACATTACAGGACCAATGATCAGCAATCAGAGTTTCATTCCCTCTGCTTTCTGTAAGGAGTTTGTACATTCTCCCCATGACTGTGTGAATTTCCTCTGTATGCTCTGGTTTTCTCCCATATTACAAAGACATACAGGTTAGGATCAATGAGTTGTGCACATTCTATGGTAGGTACCAGGGGTGAGGCAACATGAGCAGGCTGTTCCCAGCACAAACCTTTCTGATTAGATGCTGCCTGGCTTGATGAGTTCCTCCAGCATTTTGTGTGTGTTGCTTTTGATTTGCAGCATCTGCAGATGTCCTCATGTTTACGGTACTAGAGACCTTGTTGCAATGAACACAATTCTCTCATGTTATACAGTTCCCCAGCACCCCAATTTTTCTTATTTTTTTAGAAATGTACCTACCTTTAAGTAGCTTAAGTGATACACAGTAGTTTCTGAAACATGAGCTAGAAGTTGTAATGAAAAAGTCGATGCTATATTGCTTCAGGCTGCCAAGGTCAAGTTGACCATCAACTTTAGTGCTTCTGGTTCTTTTCAGGCTGGAACAGAAGATAACAGCAAATAGCTCACAGTTTCTGCACATGGTTACATTGGAGATGTTACAAATTCTCTGCATTGCAAGAGAGAGAAATCTGTCTCCATCTTCCTTGACAGAAAGCAGAAAGGAAAACTAGCACGTAGATTCATGAGTATTGCAGGCTTTACCTTGGTGCAAGCCATCCTTTACAATACTTGCTTTGCATTAAGGCTAACAGTACATGCCAACAACGTTGATGTTCACTCCATGAACTTGCGGCTAATCGGCAAATGTATCATATTGGTGAGGCATGGTAGTGTAATATTTAGCATAATCACATTACAGGATCAGTGATCAGCGATCAGAGTTTGATTCCCTCTGCTCTCTGTAAGGAGTTTGTACATTCTCTCCATGACTGTGTGAGTTCTCTCTGTATGCTCTGGTTTTCTCCCATATAACAAAGACATACAGGTTAGGGTCGGTGAGCTGTGCACATGCTATGCTTGGTACCAGAGGTGAGGAAACACTAGCAGGCTGTTCCCAGCACAATCCTCGCTGATTTGATTTGACGCAAATGATGCATTTCACTTTATGTTTTGACGTACGTACAATAAATAAAGCTAATCTTAGTCACTGCTTTGCACTTAGAATAACAGACATTTTTTTTTACTTTGTGTTGGCTGCACTTGTCTCAATTTTTGTGCCATTGCACTAAAGTCAAAGATTCTCACCAGAGAGCGTAGCTAATCCTTTCAATTACTTCTTAAGTAGTCCCTTAGAGTCACGAATGTCTTATCTCCACACTGTTTTTGTGGATTCTGAGGTGGCAAATGAGCTCCAGTACAGTCTCTTCCACAAATGGGGCAAACTATGGGTAGCTTGTAAGAGGGTCTTTGATTTCATTTGTGTATTCATTGAAGCAGCGAGTGGGAATAAAAGGATCCTTTTCTGGTTGGCTGCCAGTGACTACTGGTGTTCTGCAGGGATCGGTGTTGGGACCACTTCTTTTTATGCTGTATATAAATGATTTAGATGATGGAGTCGATGACTATGTTGTCAAGTTTGCAGATGATACGAAGATTGGTGGAGGGGCAGGTGTTGAGGAAACAAGTTGGATGCAGAGGGACTAAAATAGATTAGGAGAATGGGCAAGAAAGTGGCAAATGAATTACGATGTTGGAAAATACATGGTCATGCACTTTGGTAGTAGAAATAAATGTGCGGACTATGTCCTGAATGGGGAGAAAGTCCAAAAATCAGAGATGCAAAGGGACTTGGGAGTCCTTGTGCAGAACACCCTGAAGGTTAACTTGCAGGTTGAGTCGGTGGTGAGGAAGGCAAATGCCATGTTAGCATTCATTTCAAGAGATCTAGAATACAAGAGCAAGGATGTGATGCTGAGGCTTTATAAGGCACGAGTGAGGACTCACCTTGAGTATTGTGAACAGTTTTTGGCCTCTCATCTTAGAAAAGATGTGCTGGCATTGGAGAGGGTCCAGATGAGGTTCACAAAGATGATTCCAGGAATGAAAGGGTTATCATACAAGGAATGTTTGATGGCTCTGGCTCTGTACTCACTGGAATTCTGAAGGATGAGGGGGAATCTCATTGAAAGCTTTTGAATGTTGAAAGGCCTAGATAGTAGATGTGGAAAGGATGTTTCCCATGGTGGGAGTCTAGGACAAGAGTGCACAGCCTCAGGATAGAGGGGCACCCTATCAAAACAGAGATGTGGAGAAATTTCTTGAGCCAAAGCGTGGTGAATTTGTGGAATTTGTTGCCCTGTACAGCTGTAGAGGCCAGGTTGTTGGGTGTATTTAAGGCAGAGATTGATAGGTTCTTGATTGGACATGGCATGAAAGGTTACAGGAAGAAGGCCAGGAACTGGAGTTGAGGAGGAGAAAAAAGAAAGAATCAGCCATGATTGAATGGTGGAGCAGACTCGATGGGCCAGATGACCTAATTCTGCTGCTGCGTCTTATGGTCTTATTCAGCTTCAGCGAGCTTTGGATGCATACCCTTTAGGTTCTCTATGCTATCCCAAATCTGTTTTCAATCTTTAGTGATTATGGGCCAGAAATTAACAGGAGTCAGTAGGGATTTACATTTCTTCAAGGAGGTTTTGATTATATCATTGACTCTTTTCCATTGTCAGCCTGGTAATTCCTTAAGAGGTTCAGTTGTTGTTGAGACCAAACATCAGAATGAGGAGGACATGTGATCTAAGTGATTTTGACCATGAAATGATTGTTGGTTTGAGTACCTTAAAAACTGCTGATCTTCTGGCATCTTCACACACAACATTACAAAGAATGATGCGATGAATAAGAAACATCTCGTGAGTGGCAGTTCTGTAGGTGAAAATACCTTGTTAGTTAGAGAGGTCAACAAAAATGTCCAGACTAGTTCAAGCTGACAGAAAAGTGATGGTAACTCAAATAACCATGCATTACAACAATGGTATGCAGAAGAGTATCTCTGAATGCACAACATGTCAAATGTTGAAGTGGATGGGCTACAGTAGCAGAAGGCTATGAACATATGGACACTCATTGGCTACTTTATTAGATTCCACCTGAACCAAACCAAGTAGCTACTGAGTGTATATTAGATCACATGCCTTTGATTTACCTCTGCCATCATATCTATCCGACCTCACTGGTTAAATTATGAGTTAAAGGTTGCTGAGCTGAAGCGGAGGTGGTTGTGAATAGCTGTCCAAGATGATTTCAAGCAGCTTTGGGCTTCAGACTGCATTTCTATTTGGCAGAAACAACTGAACTGGCTGGCTGACAGACATCAACAAAGGCACTGAAATGTTTTAATCCCATAGCAGTACATCAGACTTCTGCAACTCTCCTGTGGCAAAGCTTCAGCAAACCCAATAGTCTGCTGGATCCTTGTTTTCTGGACTACTAAACCTCATGAAACACCATTATCAAGACCTATGATATCAGCACTCCCAGCTTGATAGATGGTGTCATTAACTGCGCTACTGAATGGTTCCAACTCCCTAATAGCATGCTTATTGAAACCCGGTTTGATTTCTCCAGGACCACTTAGTTCCTGACCTCATTATAGTTTTGATCCCCTCGTGGAAATGGCCTTACCAAAACTCTTCATTACTGGCACAAGATGACTCTTCTGCTTTACCCAAATCCTTTTCCAATAAATAAAAGTAAATAAAATGCAGATGCTGGAAATATGAAAGAAAAGCAGAAAGTGTTAGAAACACTCAGGTCATAGATGATCTGTGAAAATAGAAGAAGAGTTAACATTTCATGGAAAAGATCCCTTGTAAAGCAAATATGTTGCAGAATGGTAGGTATTAGATTTTATCTGGCCCCTTTATTAGAGGCTTTCTGAAAGTCCAAATAAAAAAAAATCAACTGGTTTGCCCTCCTCTATACTGCTAATGGTAACCTCAAAAAATGAACCAATTTATCAAACATGATTTCTCTTTTTTAAACCCACATAGACTCTATCTGATCTTACTGTTTTCTGAATGTCTTGTAACCCCTTCTTAAATAAAAGATTAAAGAGTTTTCCTTATCACAGATGTCAGGCCAACTGACCTATAATTCTCCATTGTCTTTCTCCTTTCTTTCTTATATTTACAACCTTCCAACCTATGTGAATCACTCAAGAATCTATGGGAATTTGGAAGATGATTATCTCAACAACTACCTCTTTCAAAACCTGAAATATCTCTCATCAGATCCTAGTGATTTATTATTCTTGGGTCCTAATAACTTCTCCCATACTAATAATTTAGTAATACTGATTTCTTTGAGTTCCGTATTTACTCTTGACTTGAAGTTTCCTACTATTTCCAGGTTTTCCATGTCTTCTTTCATAGAGACAGCAACAAGTATTTGTTTAATTGCTCTACCATTTCATCATTCCCCAATGTAATTTATCCATCTCAATCTGTAAAGCACCCACATTAGCTTTAGTTAAACTTTTTCTTTTTACATATTCATAAAAGTAATTGTAGTTTTTTTTATGTATTTCACACCAACTTGTTGTTCCTTTCTGCATCAATTTTCTTTTTTGATGGGTTGTGGAATTTTACAATCCAAAGGCTTACTGCATTTTTGACAACATCATGCCCTTTTGCCTTTGATCTACTACTGTCTCTAACTTTATTTGATAGCTACAGTTGGACCACTTTTCTAACTGGCAAATAAGGTAGACAATCTGCAATTGTCAGGCAGTGTCCACCACCAACAAGACAGAATCTAACCATCTGCCCATAATATTCAATGATTTTACCATCATCAAATCCCTCATCATAACCATCTTGTGAGCTAATATTGATCAGAAACAAAACTGGACTGGATACCTATAGGTTGTGACTGCAAGATCAGGTGAACTAGGGGACATCTTGCAGTGAATGCGTCACCTTCTGATAACCCAATGTCTTTACATCATCCACAAGGCACAAGTGTCACTGGGGACCTTTATTTTCTTTCCTAAATAAATGCAGCTCTAAAGTAGCCCCCTCACCAGGCTCCTATACAAACTTGGCTCATTAGCCGACTCTGTTAACAGCCTCAGGACTCAGCAGTGAGAAGGCCACCTGACATAAACAATATTTGCATAGGGTCACCATGATTTGGGGTTCAATCAAACAGGAACGTCATGATGTTCAGATTAAAGAAGCCACGACTTGAGCAAAAGTTTTGTAAACACTGCCCATACACAATTGTCAGTTGCTAAGAAATGACAGATTGTACACCACATAAAATTGTAATGGAAGCATATTTACAAATTTCAGCTTTATTGAACAGTAAGTAGGAAAGGGGAAAGCAAAAAATACTAAAAGGACCCGTTACCATCTACCCAGTCCAAATATGCATATCAAGTTGGAGATCATCCTGGAGTTGTCTCTTTATTCACGTGCTGGAACCTCTGTCTATGTTAAGGAACACGTACCATTCCGAACCGGTCAAAATCAACCCCAAACAAACTCGTGAGTATTGGCCCAGCACTTCATGCAACAGGGATGCTCCTTCTCACGCAGTCTCTGCCATCTTTTCTCCTGTCCTCTCTGCAGCTCCTGCCAAAGAGACCGACAAACCACACTGTCCATCACCAAAACCCTCTCCACCCCGCTGTCTCGAATTTTCTCCCAATTCCACCATCCTGGTTGGCTGACACAACATTCCTAAATGGAACAGCCGGGCTTTTATCTCGCAAGCAACAGGAATTCTGCAGATGCTGGAAATTCAAGCAACACACATAAAAGTTGCTGGTGAACACAGCAGGCCAGGCAGCATCTCTAGGAAGAGGTGCAGTCGACGTTTCAGGCCGAGACCCTTCATCAGGACTAACTGAAGGAAGAGTGAGTAAGGGATTTGAAAGTTGGAGGGGGAGGGGGAGATCCAAAATGATTGGAGAAGACAGGAGGGGGAGGGATGGAGCCAAGAGCTGGACAGGTGATAGGCAAAAGGGATACGAGAGGATCATGGGACAGGAGGTCTGGGAAGAAAGACGAGGAGGACGGCGGGGGGGGGGTGGGGACCCAGAGGATGGGCAAGGGGTATATTCAGAGGGACAGAGGGAGAAAGAGAGAAAGAATGTGTGCATAAAAATAAGTAACAGATGGGGTACAAGGGGGAGGTGGGGCATTAGCGGAAGTTAGAGAAATCGATGTTCATGCCATCAGGTTGGAGGCTACCCTGACGGAATATAAGGTGCTGTTGCTCCAACCTGAGTGTGGCTTCATCTTTACAGTAGAGGAGGCCGTGGATAGACATGTCAGAATGGGAATGGGATGTGGAATTAAAATGTGTGGCCACTGGGAGATCCTGCGTTCTCTGGCGGACTGAGCGTAGGTGTTCAGCAAAGCGGTCTCCCAGTCTACGTCGGGTCTCGCCAATATATTAAAGGCCACATCGGGAGCACCAGACGCAGTATATCTCCCCAGCCAACTCACAGGTGAAGTGTTGCCTCACCTGGAAGGACTGTTTGGGGCCCTGAGTGGTGGTAAGGGAGGAAGTGTAAGGGCATGTGTAGCACTCGTTCCGCTTAGACGGATAAGTACCAGGAGGGAGATCAGTGGGGAGGGATCGGGGGGGGACGAATGAACAAGGGAGTTGCGTAGGGAGCGATCCCTGCGGAATGCAGAGAGAGTGGGGGAGGGAAAGATGTGCTTAGTGGTGGGATCCCGTTGGAGGTGGCGGAAGTTACGGAGAATAATATGTTGGACCCGGAGGCTGGTGGGGTGGTAGGTGAGGACCAGGGGAACCCTATTCCTAGTGGGGTGGCGGGAGGATGGAGTGAGAGCAGATGTACGTGAAATGGGGGAGATGCGTTTAAGAGCAGAGTTGATAGTGGAGGAAGGGAAGCCCCTTTCTTTAAAAAAGGAAGACATCTCCCTCGTCCTAGAATGAAAAGCCTCATCCTGAGAGCAGATGCGACGGAGACGGAGGAATTGCGAGAAGGGGATGGCGTTTTTTCAAGAGACAGGGTGAGAAGAGGAATAGTCCAGATAGCTGTGAGAGTCAGTAGGCTTATAGTAGACATCAGTGGATAAGCTGTCTCCAGAGACAGAGACAGAAAGATCTAGAAAGTGGAGGGAGGTGTCGGAAATGGACCAGGTAAACTTGAGGGCAGGGTGAAAGTTGGAGGCAAAGTTAATAAAGTCAACGAGCTCTGCATGCGTGCAGGAAGCAGCGCCAATGCAGTCGTCGATGTATCGAAGGAAAAGTGGGGGACAGATACCATAATAGGCATGGAACATAGATTGTTCCACAAAGCCAACAAAAAGGCAGGCATAGCTAGGACCCATATGGGTGCCCATAGCTACACCTTTAGTTTGGAGGAAGTGGGAGGAGCAAAAGGAGAAATTATTAAGAGTAAGGACTAATTCCGCTAGACGGAGCAGAGTGGTGGTAGAGGGGAACTGATTGGGTCTGGAATCCAAAAAGAAGCGGCGAGCTTTGAGACCTTCCTGATGGGGATGGAAGTATATAGGGACTGGACATCCATGGTGAAAATAAAGCGGTGGGGGCCAGGGAACTTAAAATCATCGAAAAGTTTAAGAGCGTGAGAAGTGTCACGAACATAGGTAGAAAGGGATTGAACAAGGGGGGATAAAACCGTGTCGAGGTATGCAGAAACGAGTACGGTGGGGCAGGAGCAAGCTGAGACAATAGGTCGGCCAGGACAGGCAGGTTTGTGGATCTTGGGTAGGAGGTAGAAATGGGAAGTGCGAGGTGTGGGAACTATAAGGTTAGTAGCAGTGGTCTCAAAGCTCTACGCTTCTTTTTGGACTCAAAGCTCTACGCTTCTTTTTGGATTCCAGACCTAATCAGTTCCCCTCTACCACCACTCTGCTCCGTCTAGCGGAATTAGTCCTTACTCTTAATAATTTCTCCTTTGGCTCATCCCACTTCCTCCAAACTAAAGGTGTAGCTATGGGCACCCGTATGGGTCCTAGCTATGCCTGCCTTTTTGTTGGCTTTGTGGAACAATCTATGTTCCGTGCCTATTCTGGTATCTGTCCCCCACTTTTCCTTTGCTACGTCGACGACTGCATTAGCGCTACTTCCTGCACGCATGCAGAGCTCGTTGACTTTATTAACTTTGCCTCCAACTTTCACCCTGCCCTCAAGTTTACCTGGTCCATTTCCGACACCTCCCTCCACTTTCTAGATCTTTCTGTCTCTGTCTCTGGAGACAGCTTATCCACTGATGTCTACTATAAGCCTACTGACTCTCACAGCTATCTGGACTATTCCTCTTCTCACCCTGTCTCTTGAAAAAATGCCATCCCCTTCTCGCAATTCCTCCGTCTCCGCCACATCTGCTCTCAGGATGAGGCTTTTCATTCTAGGACGAGGGAGATGTCTTCCTTTTTTAAAGAAAGGGGCTTCCCTTCCTCCACTATCAACTCTGCTCTTAAACGCATCTCCCCCATTTCACGTACATCTGCTCTCACTCCATCCTTCCGCCACCCCACTAGGAATAGGGTTCCCCTGGTCCTCACCTACCACCCCACCAGCCTCCGGGTCCAACATATTATTCTCCGTAACTTCCGCCACCTCCAACGGGATCCCACCACTAAGCACATCTTTCCCTCCCCCACTCTCTCTGCATTCCGCAGGGATCGCTCCCTACGCAACTCCCTTGTCTATTCGTCCCCCCCATCCCTCCCCACTGATCTCCCACCTGGCACTTATCCATCTAAGCGGAACAAGTGCTACACATGCCCTTACATTCCTCCCTTACCACCATTCAGAGCCCCAAACAGTCCTTCCAGGTGAGGCAACACTTCACCTGTGAGTTGGCTGGGGTGATATACTGCGTCCGGTGCTCCCGATGTGGCCTTTTATATATTGGCGAGACCCGACGCAGACTGGGAAACCGCTTTGTTGAACACCTACGCTCTGTCCGCCAGAGAAAGCAGGATCTCCCAGTGGCCACACATTTTAATTCCACATCCCATTCCCATTCTGACATGTCTATCCACGGCCTCCTCTACTGTAAAGATGAAGCCACACTCAGGTTGGAGGAACGACACCTTATATTCCGTCTGGGTAGCCTCCAACCTGATGGCATGAACATCGATTTCTCTAACTTCCGCTAATGCCCCACCTCTCCCTTGTACCCCATCTGTTACTTATTTTTATACACACATTCTTTCTCTCTTTCTCCCTCTGTCCCTCTGAATATACCCCTTGCCCATCCTCTGGGTCCGCCCCCACCCCGCCCTCCTTGTCTTTCTTCCTGGACCTCCTGTCCCATGATCCTCTCGTATCCCTTTTGCCTATCACCTGTCCAGCTCTTCCTCCCCCTCCTGTCTTCTCCTATCAGTTTGGATCTCTCCCCCCCTCCAACTTTCAAATCCCTTACTCATTCTTCCTTCAGTTAGTCCTGACGAAGGGTCTCGGCCTGAAACTTCGAATGCACCTTTTCCTAGAGATGCTGCCTGGCCTGCTGCGTTCACCAGCAACTTTTATGTGTGGGGCTTTTATCTCTATCTTTTATCTCTTTTATTTCTACCCGCAGAACACGCTGCCTTTGCAGAAAACTGCTGAAATGAAATACCTGCAACATAGCAGTATAAATCTTAACCAGGACATTACACTAACAATCCTCAAAGTTTGATCCCATATATGACAAAGTAAGCCATTAGTGTGTCATCCCATCCACCACCAGCATGCTGTGGCTGTAGTGCATGCCATCAACACAACACATGGCAGTAATTTGTCTTTGCTACTCCTTTTACAACTCTGTGGTTTATTTTCTTGTAGGCATATACAATAAATCCATAATAGAATAAATGAAAAACTGCACCAACTTGGGCATTCGACCAGCGTGCAAAAAACAGAAATTGTACAAATACAAAAAGAAATAAAGAATAATAAATAAATAAATAAATAAATAAGCAATAATTATCAAGAACATGAGGTGATGATTCCCTGAAAGTGAGTCCATAAGTTGTGGGATTATTTCAATGATGAAGTGAAGTTGAGTGAAGTTATCCCCTTTGGTTCACAAGGCTGATGATTGAGGGGTAATAACTATTTCTAAACCTGGTGGTGTGAGCTCTGAGGCTCCTGTACCTTCTTCTTGATGGCAGCAGTGAGAAGAGAGCATGTCCTGGGTGGTGGGGGTCCCTGATGATGGATACTGCTTTCCTGCAACAACATTTCATGTAGGAGTACACCTTCCAAACCCACAAATTCTCCAATCAAAGAGAACAAGGACAACAGTCACAAGGCAACACTATTGCCTGCAGGTTCCCCTGTAGTTGAACAACATTCTGATTTGGAAATGTTTCACTATTCATTTATCATAGTTGGGCCTAAGTCTTGAAAATCTCTCCCAATTATGGAATTCAGCAACTACAGAACATGGCTCACTGCCATCTCTAGGTCAATTATGATTGGCAATGAATGTTGACCTTTTCAGCAATAGCCATGTTCAAAAAAATGAACAAAATACAGTACCCAGACTAAAAGGGTACCAGTTCAAAACCCATTTTCCCTACTGAGTCTTGTATAAATCAATCAGCCTTATTCTGCAAGCCTCCCTGGGAAATTCCTTTCTTGGTAGCTGGACCTGGGCTCCCCTTCCTCCCTGCCTTGCAGAGTAGTTGTGCAAAGTGACTCATCACATGCCTTTAAACTAACCTCCATGGTACGTGAAGAAATGGTAGCTGAGCTGGTGGCTGCGTGCCATTTTGACCAAGGGTGTGTCTGTTCCTGTACTCTTGCTTTTGAACAACTGCCTCACTGGATTAGACTTTTTTGGCCAAATAAAAGAGGGTTACAAGCACAGGAGAAGGGTCATAATGAGACAGCTAAATGGTTACAGCTCCTGCAGCTTGACAATCAAAAGGGATAATGAATGAAGGAAAAGCAGTAAATGACAAAAAAAGAGATTTATGTTTGCTGAAATCGTCTTAGTCTTACTATCAATCACAATCCTGTAATGATAGGGCTTGCACTCTCCCTCTTTGAAGGGTGTGTCATTGCAGTTGTACATAAGCCTCACCAATTTCTTGTTCTTACTGAAAATTATGTCACCTGAAGGTCACTCTGCTTGTTCAGTGATGTGAATGGTTGATAGTATTTGTGGGCCATGAGATAAGTGTGTGTGATGATCATACTTGTGATATGTATTTGAGAATGTGATGAAAAATATGAAGATTAAAATTTCACATTAATAAAGATGGGTAAATAAATAACAAAGATGTGGTGCATTGATGAGTATGGGAGGTGAACAGTGTTCTTAAGAAATAAACTTCAAAGATGCATTAGCTGACTTTAACCATGCACACGTGATTGTGGCCCAAATTCTCATGTGGACGTCAACAGCCACAACCTCTCATTGTGACTTCAAAGTGGTCTCCTGCATCTGCTACCTCTGAAACCTGAGTGTCCATTGTCAGTTGTTTTCTGCAAAATCTTCCATTAATGGAATAGCAACTCCCCCCCCCACCCATTACAAGGCACATCCCAGTTGCCACATTCATTGTGTAGAATTGCTTCTAAAGATGCGGGCTAGGTTTAATCAGAACTGGCTAACCTGCAGTGGTGTAAGCCACTTCTGAAAATGCACCCTGCAGAGTGTTCTGAGGGGTAATTAACACTGCTAGTGGTGTCATGCTGTTGTGTGACAATATGCAAGTGGCATCAACTATGTGTGTGACCTGCAACAAGTCAAATGAGCATGAGATAATCACACATTGCAATCCTGGTGCATGTTTTCCAGCGTAGTTCAATTTATTCACAATAAATTTTTAAATAGAAGGAAGAAGAAGACAAATAATTGAAACCAATAAATTGACAATTGTGAAGGAAAAAGCAAGGAATTTCATAACCATTGCTGTTGTTCACTTTGGCTGCAGCTAAAATCAATTGTAACTCTTTCAAGATATACTGGGAAACTGATTCAAATCAAATTAATGTACAGTATTGGTCTGTGTTATGCAATTTAACCATGCTGGTTTTAAATTGAATCAATTACGCATAAAGTGAAATGAATCGATCTAGTTGCCTGTGCTTGAAATAATTTGCTTATCCAGTACTTATATATGCTCAGTAGTCACTTTATTGGGTACAAGAGTGGAACCCAGTGTTGTCTTCTACTACTGTAGCCCATCTATTTCAAGGTCAAATCAAGACCCATCCATGTGTTGTGCATTCAGAGATGTTTTTCTGCACAGCGTGTTGTAATTCGTAGGAATTTGAGTTACTGCCGCCTTCTTATCACCTTGAACAAATCTGGCCATTCTCCTCTGATCTCTCTCATTAACAAGGCATTTTTGCCCACAAAACTGCTGCTCACTAGACGTTTTGTTGCACGACTCTCTGTAAGCTCTAGAGACTGTACAGCATGAAATCCCAGGAGATCAGTAGTTTTTGAGATAAACAAACCACCCCATCTAGCACCAATAATTATTCCACAGTCAAAGTCATTTAGGTCACAACTCTTCCCTATTCTGATGCTTGGTCTCAACAATAATTGAACTGCTTGACCATATCTGCATGTGTTTATGGATGGAGTTGTTGCTATATGATTGGCTGGTTAGATAATTGCACTAATGGGCAGAAATAAAGTGCCTAATAAAGTGGCCACTGAGTATATATTGTAATCAGTTCATAGACTTCCTTCTGCATTTTTCAAAGGCACATATAGTGCATACCTCTCTCAAATGACTCAAGGTTTCAGTTGACTTGGCCCAGTTTTTGTTGTGATAACCAGCAAGGCACATCAGTGGAACAAGATCGATAATTTTTGGGGACTATTATTACAAGTACATGTTGTAACTGGGCTGTATATGTTAGCTTTATTGTTGATTAGCAAATCACCTCTTTGTGGTAAGTATTCTAATGAGTTCCCACGCTATTTAAAGGCACATTGTAGCTCTTAAATAGGAAGTGGATTTTTGCATTTTGGTTCACTTGGAGGTAGAAAAAGATAAGGATAACCAAACACTTTGGTCTTCCAGGCACTGCGCTGGAGGAAGGACCTCGTGTTTCTACCTGGAGGAGGTCATCGCTTTTCACTTTGAAGTGAAAAGTTATCATACCAAGCTACTTGGCAACACTGAGCACAGCTGAGGAAGAAATACCCATACACACCAGTTTTAAATGACCACTCCTTAACCATATCTTCTTGTTCAAGACTCTCCCACTAGTGGAAACATCAAAACATTTGCCCTGTCATACCCCTTGCGATGTGAAATCTCTGTAAGACCACCCCTCATTCGTCTAAATTCCAAAATATAATAAACTAACTTCTTTGCTATTCATGATAGAACAAATTTATCCTCCCAGTAATTTGTCAAGTGAATCTCTTCTGGACATCTTCCAATGCTAATATATCCTCTCTCAAACCGAAGTGGAAATAACTGTACAGTTTACTCCAGGTGTAGTCTCAACATTGCTCTATACAATTGTAACAGTACTTCTCTTTTTTGAAACTTCTTTGCAATATAGACTAAATTGTAATTTGCCTTCCTAATGACTTGATGTACCTGCCTGAAATCTTATTGTGATTTATGCACAAGAACTCCTAGAGCCCGCATACTGCACTCATCTGCAATCCCTAACCACTTAAGTAACTGTCTGCCTTTTTTGCTCTTGATCTCACAGTTTGATCTGGCCTCTAGAGGTGTAGTTCATTTTGTATGACATCACTTCCTATCTGTAAGCTGTTGTTACATCACTTCCTGCTCTGTTAGATACTTATTCTGATTTGAAGCATATGGTGGAAAAATATTCATCTCCATCCACAGTTTGCCCTTGAAACAACAATATGATGATGTTGGTAAACATTATTAGATATATTTTGAAGAAAGTATTTTGCTTAAGTTTATCTTTGCATCACATGTTACTCTTATTTATACTGTATAGTTATGGAGTGTTACATATGTATACTACTTGATTAATACCCATTGTGAGAACAAATTAGTATATTCAGGCACACAATGATTCTGTATTGAGTTGAATATGTATTTTACTTAACTCTCTTCAGCTTCACAGAAAAGAAATCTCATGAAAACTCTGAAAGAAAGCTTCTGTCTGAGGTGATTTTTGGGAAGTTGTTTAGCTCGCAGCATGGCTGTGTCCACACCCACAGTAAGGGCAGCAGACACTTCCCTTCATTCAACTCCAAGTTTTTAACGCAGTCACTCAACCTATATATGTTCATCTGCAGAATCCAAATATTGTCATTTTATTGCCATAAGACCGTAAGACATAGGAGCAGAATTAGGCCACTCAGCCCATCGAGTCAGATGTGTCAGACGTGATTTACCTTTACAGAAACCATGCTGACTTTGACTTATTAGTCTCCAAGTTCCCCAAAATCTTACCCTTAATAATGGTCTCCAACACTTTCCCAACCACTGAGGTTAGGCCAACTGGGCTATAATTTCCTTTCTTTTGCCTTCCTCCCTTCTTAAAGAGTGGAGTGACATTCGCAATCTTCAAGTCCTCCGGACCCTCCCATCTATTTTCACGTCACCAACAAACTTGGATACTTTAAACTCTGCTCCCTCATCCATGACATTAACAGAAATATTAAATATTTGAAAGCCAAGAAGCGAGCCTTGTGGCACTCTGTTTTGGTGTTCTCCTCACAAAGACTGCAGTGATCTTGTCTCTATTATAACCTGGAATACTGCATAACCTTTGACTTATGTCACTTATTGCTGCAGAACTGGAGATTGCTCAACTGACATGTGAAGTGTAGTTTGATGAACTATGTGACTTGCATGCTGCAATCTTTTATTATGTCCTTCCTTTATGTCCTTCCATGCCCTGTTCTTCACTCTTATTAGTACAATCAGTGGCACCTTGAAAGATTAGAAAAAACATTCGCACCTTTTATGGTCTTTTTGCAGCCAATAAAATCAAACCGAACGGCTACTGCCAGGAGTCAGTAGTCATATGGTTCTGAATTACTGCCAAATTTCAGCTGACAATAGGTGTTACAAATGCTTAAAAGGTCACTGGCAACCAAAAGCAACTCTCCAACTACATAGGCCGACAGATGTAGGAACTCTTCAGGTGGTATTATATCTGCCAGCTTCCTGGAGTTGACTGGTATGATCATCTGAGTGGATACAAGAATCTGTGAGTGAAGGCCCTTAGGCACCAACCGAATGATGGTGCTTATTTAAGTGGAGGACATCCTGTAGTACTTTACCAAGGATATATTGTTCATCTCATTCATTAGCATGATATCTAAAACTTTGACAAACTTCTATAGATGCGTGCTGTAGGGTATATTGACCAGCTGCATTACAGCCTGGTATGGAAACACCAATGGAAAATCCTACAAAAAGTAATGAATTCGGCCCAACTTTTCATGAGTAAAGCCTCCCAACCATTGAGCATATTTAAATCAAACTCTGTCATAGGAAAGGAGCATTCATCATCAGAGATCCCCACCGCCCAGGACATGCTGTCTTCTCACCACTGCCATCAGGTAGAAGGTACAGGAGCCTCAGGTCTCACCAGGTTCAGGAACAGTTACTACCCGTCAACCAAAAGGCTCTTGAACAAAAAGGGGATAACTTCACTCAACTTCACTTGCTCCATCATTGAAATGGACTCTTCTTCTCATGTTCTCGAGATTTACGCTATTTATTTATATTTGCATTTGCACAGTTTTTTGTCTTCTGCAGTCTGGTTGAATACCCTATTTGGGAGGTCTTACATTGATTGTGTTACAATTATTATTCTATAGATTTGTTAAGGATGCCCACAAGAAAATGAATCTCAGGGTTGTATATGGTGGCGTATATGTACTTTGATAATAAAATTTACTTCTAACTTTTGAACTTAGAACTTTGGCTGGGTCACATATTGCCTTAATTTATCAATGTATAACATTGGTGATTTATTATTTATTATTCACACTTCTGGTGTAGATTAAACTAAGATTTAAAGAAACAGAGTCACAGAGAGATACAGCATGGATGCAGGCACTTTGATCCACCAAGACTCTGTTGATAATCACTCGTTCTAACACTAACCCTACCCTAGCTTTTTAAAAATCAAATTCACATAACCCAACAACTCCACCCCTCCTCCCATATTCCTAGATTACTTAACCTAGTACCCCTTTCATTTTTTTTGTAATTTATTTTTTATTGAAGTTCATCATCAGACAAAACTTTCCATAAGGTATATTTCAGATACTGTACATATATATCATATAGTCATATTTGTCACAAATCTCCACATAATAAGATAGCACCGGCGTATATCGTCCACTCTGTGGGTTACAGAAAATTGTACCAGTTTTCCTCTTAAGTATACTACTTTCACTGCAATCTGCAGAATGTAAATTTCCTCCTAACAACAGACTACAAAATTACATCAAAGATTTTCGGATCTCACGCTGGATGATTAAATGGGGAGCAAAGTCATGAGCTGCAGAGCAGTTAAACACAGCACCTTTAAGGGTCGAAGCCATGGCCGGAAACGCAGCAGGAGAGGTGGGATTCAAACCAGGCTGAGTGCACGGGGATGAGGCCTCCTCTACCCAGTATCTTGTTGGCAAATGTGCAGACACTGAAAAATAAGATTAACGAACTCAGGGCAAGGCTACTGTATCAGAGGCAGATGAGGCAGATCTCAGTTGTTTGTTGCATTGAGACCTGGCTAATGGCAAACACACTGGATGAACTGACACGATCGGAAGGGTTTACAATTTTCAGAATGGATCGAACCGCGAACTCTGGCAAGTAAAAAGGTGGTGGTATGTGCTTTTTAGTCAATTCTCATTGGTGCTTGGATGTTGGAGTTATGTTGACTTCCTGTTCTCCTGACATAGAACACCTAACAATTAAATGTAGATGTTCTATTTTCCTCTGGAGTTCTCATCCGTGATCTTGACTGCAATTTATATACCACCAGTAGCCGCTTAGAAGCAAGCATTCGCAAAACTGCATGATATTGTCTGCAAGCAAGGAACAGCCCATCCCGACACATTTCAAATTGTTGGTGGTGACCACTAGATGACTGCTACACTACAATCAGGAAGGCCTATCGTTCCTTTCTGAGACGCCGTTTCGGCAAGTTGGATCATTTGGCTGTACTGCTGCGACCTGCATACAGACAGAGCCTATAAAGCATGCCTCCAGAGATCAAGACAACTAAGAGGTGGTTGCTGGAGGCTGAGGAATGGTTACAGGATTATCTTGAGTCAGTGGACTGGGCCGTGTTCAAGAACTCATCCAAGGACGTGAGTGACTACACCAGGGTCGTAACAGACTTTATTAAAACAGCTGTGGATGAGTGTGACCCACAAAATCATTCAGGGTTTACCCCAATCAGAAGCCCCAGATGAACAATAAAATCCAGAATTTGCTGAGAACCAGATCAAAGTCATTCAAGTCTGGAGATCAGGAATGCTTCAAGATGTGCTGGTAAGATCTCCAGAAAGCCATCTCACAGCTGAAGTGTAGATTCCACTAGACTGGAATCAACGAGAGATGCTTGACAGCTGTGACATGGTTTGAATGCCATAACCTCTTACAACGTTAAATCTTGTGACATAGTGGACATCAATTCTTCGCTTCCAGATGAGCCTCAATACCTTCTATCCTCACTTTGATCAGCAGAACAGGGAGGGACCATGGCACACACCCATGTCTCTTGATGATCGTTTGGTCTCAGTATCTGAAGATGACCTGTGGTCTGCCTTCAAGAGAGTGAATCCACGGAAAGCATCCGGTCCAGACAGAGTACCTCGCCAAGTACTGAAGACCTGTGCTGACCATCTGGCTGGTGTATTCACGGATATCTTCACTCTGTTGCTCTGGCACTGTGTGGTACACATCTGTTTCAAGCAGGCTTCAATCATACCGGTGCCCAAGAAGAGCGTGGTAACCTGTCTCAACGATCATCAGCCAGTGGCACTTACATCCACAGTGAAGAATTGTTTTGAGAGGCTGGTGTTGAAGCATATCAGCTCCTGTCAGTGTGGAGTTTTGAATCTACTCCAATTCGCCCCACCGCAGCAGTAGGTCTACAGCAGATGCTATCTCATTAGCCCTTCACTCAACCCTGGAATGTGTGGTCAGCAAAGATGCATACATCAGGATGCTCTTTATGATTGCAGCTCAGCATTTAATACCATCATCCCCTCAAAACTAATCAGTAAGCTCCAAGATCTGGGCCTCAATACCCCCTTGCACAATTGGATACAGTACTGAATTTCCCGACTTGTAGATCCCAGTCAGTTTGAATTGGCAAAAACATCACTTCCACAATCTCCATTAGCACAGGAGTACCACAGGGATGTGAACTTAGCCCCCTGCTCTACTCACTTTGCACCTATCACTGTGTGGCTAAGTACAGCTCCAACAGCATATACATGTTTGCTGATGACATCACTATATCAAAAGGGGAGATGTATCAGCATACGGGAGGGAAATTGAAAACTTGGCTGAGCGATGTAATAACAACAACCTCTCACTCAATGTCGATAAGACCAGGGAACTGATTTTAGACTTCAGGAGAGGGAAACCAGAGGTCCGTGAGCCAGTAATCATCGGAGGATCACAGATGGAGAGGGTCAATAACTTTAAATTCCTGGGTGTCATTAGCTCAGAAGACCTGTCTTGGATCCATTATATAAATATTATTACGAAGGAAGTATGACAGCACCTCTACCTCCTCAGGAGTCTGCAGAGATTCGCCATGTTATCAAACACCTTGGCAAACGTCTATAGATGTGTGTTGGAAGGTGTGCTGACTGGCTGCATAACGGCCTGGTAATGAAAACACCAATGGCGGTGAGTGGAAAATCCCACAAAAGGTAGTAGATTCAGCCCATTACATCAAGGTAAACACAAAATAATCTGCAGATGCTGGGGTCAAAGCAACACTCACAGCACGCTGGAGGAACTCATCGTTTCCACAGATGGTGCCTGACCTGCTGAGTTCCTCCAGCATGTTGTGAGTGTTACATCAAGGTAAAACCCTCCCCAGACCAGTAAATCACAGGTAAAACCCTCTCAACTATGAGCACATCTGCATGAAGCATTGCCATAGAAAAGCATCATCCATCATCAAAGATCCTCACCACCCAGGCCATGCTCTTTTCTTGCTGCTGCCATCAGGTAGAAGGTGCAAGAACCTCAGGGCTCACACCACCAGGTTCAAGAACAGTCAATACCCCTCAACCATCAGGTTCTTGAACAAAAAGGGATAACTACTTCTCGTGTTCCCACAACTGATGGTCTCACTTTAAAGACTCTATGTTATTTCATGCTCATTATTTATTGCTATTTATTTATATTTGCATTTGCACAATTTGTTGTTCATTGATCCTATTTACAGTTACTGGTCTGTAGATTTTTTGAGTATTCCTGCAGAATAAGGATCTCAGAGTTGTATGCGGTGACATATATGTACTCTGATAATAAATGTTTACTCTGAACATTTTTGAAATGTCAAAAGAAACTGGAGCATCCAGAATTCTCACCATTCAGACCATACTCTTTTCTCACTGCTACCATGAGGCAGAATGTACAAATGCCTCAGAACTTACACTTGGAAAATTGACATGATATAAGAGAATTTCTGCATTAGTATTTTGAGAAAACAGCATTCTATAAACTGCATCAATTTTTTCAGTTTTAAGAAAATGCTTCATTCGGACCACCGCATAGTCTGATAAGATTTAGGGACTTGGATAGAATTTGGCTTGTACCAGTATTATAAATAAAGTTAAAAAGAGTTATCTATTTCCCTTTATGTAGCAGATAAAATTATCCAAATCTGACTTTGTCTGTCAGTCTACACCTGTTTATTCTCAGTTATATTCTAAACAATGTCAGCATTTCTGAGGATCCATATCAAGATACAGCTGAGCTAATCCAATACAGCTGTACTATGAATGACCACTCAGGTCTGTTCATCATCACTGCCTTGATCTAACCATGGAGTAAACAGATAAATTCCAGTGGTGAGATAAGTGTGACTGACTTTGACATTAAACTGTTTTGGTACCAAGGGGCCCTAATAAAACTGCAGTCAACGAGATGACAACTGGGTGGAAAACATTCCACTGGTTGGAATAATACATAGCACATTTTTAAAAATGATTATTGTTTGATACAGCCTAGTATGGAAACACAAATGCACTTGAATGGAAAAGCCTACAAAAAGTAGTGGATACAACCCAGTCCATCATGGGTAAAGGCCTCCCACCATTGAGCACATCTACCAGGAGGGCTGTTACAGGAAAGCAGCTTCCATCAGCAAAGACCCCACCATCCAGGCCTTGCTCTCTTCTTGCTGCTGCCATTAGGAAGGAAGTACAGTGGCCTTAGGTCCCACACCAGTAGTTTCAGAAACAGTTATTACCCCTCAATCATAAGGCTCCAGAAACCGATCCAAACCTAGTGGATAACTTCACTCATCCCAAAACTGAACTGATTCCACAACCTATAGATTTCAGTTTCATGGTCTCTGTAGCTCAAGTTCTCAATAGTATTGATTATATATTTTATTATATTATTATTATATTTTCTTATTGTATTCGCACAATTTGTTGTCTTTTGCATGTTTGTTGTTAGTTCATCTTTGTTTGTGTAGTTTTTCATTGATTGTATTGTGTTTCTTTGTACTTACTGTGAATGCCCACAAGAAAATGAATCTCTTTTGATAATAAATTTACTTTAAACTTTGATGCCAATTATCTAGTCCCAGGACAAACACCTCAGGAATTCCGTAAGCTGTTGTTCAATGCTCAACCGTCATCAGTCGCTTCCTCAATGAGTTTGACTTCATCTGTGAGCTCGAAAGTGAGGATGTCCATCAATGATTGTACAGTGATCAGTTCCATTCGTAACTTGCCAGAAAATATAGCAACTCATGTCCACATTCATAAAGACCCAAACAACCATAGTATTGGATACATTCCCACTGAAGGGTTTCGGCCGGAAACACTGACTGTATTATTTTTCATAGATGCTGCCTGGCCTGCTGTGTTCCTCCAGCATTTTGAGTGTTTTGCTTGGAATTCCAGCACCTGCAGGTTTTCTCGTGTTTGTGATACCATAGGATATTTTTGTACATCCATTTGAGACAGCAAATTAGACCTTGGATTGAGAAACTATCAGATACACTGTATAGTTCTTCGAACATTTAAGCACTCCTTCAGTATTGCACTGATTGTCAACCTAGATTTTGTACTCAGGTTGCTACAGTAAAACTTGAGCCTGCAGTCTCCCTCCTAACAATGCAAAAGTGTCTCTGACTGACACAGAAGTCTGACATTGCTGCAATGTATGAAAGCAGAATCATGATGTTTCTTATTTTGGAAAAAGGAGACTCATGATTGTTTAATGTCATTTCCAGTACACAAGTGTAAAGGAGAACACAATAATTGTTACTCAGGATACGATTCAGCATATCATATATATATATATATATATATATACACCAAGATTAAAATTGCAATTATAATAAAAAGAACAATAAATATGAATACATTACATATGCACATAGATTGACGAAATGTAGGTAACTTAACCTTAGATACATGACTGTCTGTACATAAGGTGACTGACATGTGGTGGGGTAAGTTACTGGGTGGAAGTGTTGGTCAGACTTACTGCTTGAGGAAAGTAACTGTTTTTTAGTCTTGTGGTCCTGGTGTGGATGCTACGTAGCCTCCTCCTTGATGGCGGGTAGCCTGGTGCCATTGATGCGATGGGCAGCTTCAACAACCCATTGTTGAGCCCTCCTGTCTGCCACAGTGCAGTTTCAGTGGAGTTGGTGTTTTAATCTCAATAGAATTTCACAGGATTGTGTAGGATGTGTTCAGGGACAATGATAGGTTATGTGAGGTGTATACTCCCAGGAGTATGAAATAAGTTTTCTAGGTCTTTTCAAGAATGATAGAGGTTCTAGAGCTAAAGTATCCCAAATAGTGACTTGCTTGATGGCAAAATGAGACCACATAGAAAAATGGCAAATCTATTAGAAATTCTGCAGGGGGCTGGAGGATGCAGCACTAATGTCAGTACGATATCAGTTCCATTATGTCTTTGCTTCTCTGCCTGTAATGAGCTACGTACTGACCAGGAACTGCTTTCGAGTAACTGGAAAATGTGATGATTGCAGGGGTGTTCCAAGTTATGATTATTCAGAGATATAAATATTGCGCCAAAAGCTCAAAATACCAAGGGACAATATCTTGATTCGGCCCTGTAATAAAGTAGGCCAATTAAAATAACTGTTCGGTTGCAGTCTAGCAGAGCCACTCCTCAGTACCAGATACTTGCTTTCAGTTGCAGCTGGTGTGGAGTTTACATATCGTTTCTGTGACCGCATGATATTCTTCTGTTGTTGTGGTTTCCTCTCATTTCCGAAACGTATGCTAGTTGGTAGGTTAATAGCCACTGTACATTGCCCTTCGAGTGTTGCTGTATGTCACAGTCAGGAGGGAGTTGATGAGGGAGAACACAAAAGAGGGATTAATTTAAGATTTGTGTAAATGGGTGGTTGATGATTGGTGAGGACTCTGGGCTGAGGGGTGAGCTTCCATGTTGTACATATATCTCTATGACTCTAAATTCTGCATTATAGCATAGTCTAATTCTCATCTGTCTCACTGCTGTCCCCGTCTATACCTCTTTACCCTGTGACACCTCAGTTACATTCAGAATTCAGATTGTGTATATTTGAGGCCAAATATTGAAAGATCAGAATTTGAAAACTGTCAATGATATTAAAATTCACATACAAGTGTGCACTTAATTCACATTCTCAAGGAGCCTGCTAATTCAGATTCAGATTTTGCTGGGGAATGATCTTCATCCATGCGCACTGTTCACACTTCTACACTCGTGCTTATTAAGTACACAGAATTTTTAGAGTTTCATGTGAACTGTGAAGTCATTTGCTCCCTGTTTCACCGGGCTTGTGATCTTAAAACAGTAGTTCTTAACTGGAACTGTTCCTGGGGTGAATTTCCATTGTTCAAGGTAGATATAGAATCAGGCATCATGGTTCCATGATAGTACATTTGAGATTGTAAAGGACAAATGGAGTGAAAATCAGTGTGTTTGGGAATTCCCTCTCCTCATTCCCCTAAATCCCAAGGAACTAGTCTCACTTAAAGGAACTGATGCATTGTTGCATCTCATCTCATTGTTGCAGAAATTGCAAGAAAGGTACAGATAAGATCCATCCTTTTAAAACACACATGATTTGCCTATTTCTTTCTATTAAGGTTGTCTGTTCATGTTTCATTGTTATACATCTGTGGTCCAATGCACCAGTAGCAAAGTCAAACTTACAAACTGGTTTTATTTGCCCAGTGTCAATTATCCTTGTGGATCCTATATGCACGTGGTATGAAGAGAAGCATCTTTCAGAATATCATGCAAATCATGAATCAATCTAACTCTATAATTCAATCCAATACCACAGAGAATGAGCTGTATGCATAAAAGTCAAGGCCACAGAATTTGCAAACCATTACTTCCACTGGCCCAATAACAAGGATGTTGCTTATTTATTACCCGCTGTTCCAGCCATTATATTTAACTAAAAATCTTTACTGACTATTAAAAAGTTATCTTTATATGTATCCCTGAATCTGCATGGTTGACTTCATCATAACAATCTCCGACTCAAACGACTGCTAGAAGTATTGGCTTAATTGGTATTGCCTACAGATCCAGCTGAGTTAAGAGACAGTATGGTGGGGGACAAGGGTATCATATATTCTAACATGCAACTAGGTGAACTCAATGTGGCTATAACTGATGGGAAAGAAGAGTCCTTAAACTATAAGTTATTACCCATATGTTAAGGTCACAGAACATGATAATTAGCTGAAGTAGCCCACTTTCTTAAAAAAAAGTGTTATCTGAAATTAAAATTTAGTTACTTGATCCCATGACAAGTCAAATGCTGTAAACAGTGGTGAAGATCACTGTGGAAATTTTTAAAAAAATAAAATGTAGTTCTCCAACACTTGGAAACATTTTGAAGAATAAAAATGAGGACTGAGTTTTCTTCCTGTCTTTCTCCCTGTGTCCCAACCCAATATGTTCAGCAGCTCAGGTCTTCTTCAGCAGCTATTTCATACACTGTGAGCATTTGTCTGGCATTTGGCACAGTTGGCAGTGGTTAGATGGCCAGGCAGACAAAGCCCTGGTCTCATCTCATGTTGATACTGGCATAAGTCCGTTAACTGAGGTGATAGTATGGTGTGGGGAAGAAGATCAGAAAGTTTCAAACTATGCTAGCAAAGAGACAGGAGTCAGTAAGTATGTTTCATATAAGGCTTTAAAGTATGGTTCCTCTTCAATTTTTGTAGTCCATTTCACAATCTAGGTCTAGGATTTTGGGAAAACAGAAGACACCGTTGGAAAAATTATCAGGATCTTGAGCTTTGCTATACAAAGCAATTTAAATTCCAAGGGGCAGTCTGTTAATTGCATATTTTTGTCCCATTGTAATGGTTATTTTGAATAATGAGTAATCTAGCATGCTGAGAAAAATAATGAGCTTTCGCTGCTTAGATAGTATTATGGTGGGAACTTCATTGACAGCCTTGTCTTCTGGGACAATGGTGTATGCCTTGCTGGTCAACTTAAAGGACTGTTTTCTAGTGTGGCAGTCTCTGCTGGACTTGCTGATGAAAGCAGGCTGTTGATGAAGTGTAAGTTTGGGCGTCCCTGTCCACTGAGGGTTTTTTTAAAATTTCTCATACAGTCACTGAGAGATACACTATCAGGAAATGTAGAGGAAGATTGACCCAAAAGCAGAGCAGTTGAGACAATTTAGCAGTAAACAATACAGTACCTGTTATGTATTCATGTATATTTTGACCCTATGGTCTGCTGTCAAACTTGGCTGTGTGTTACGTACTGAACTTAATGTGAGAGGGCATTTTGAGTGGATGACTTACAAGTAAAAAAAAACAGCTGCATGTTTGATCCTCACCTCTCCGTCTCTCGTGCGTGTTATTTGCAGCCACCCAGCTTCTCAATACTACAAATATAACAGCTAGCAATGAGGTGACAAGTCATCACGCAATATTTATTGTTTCATTCCTTCCAGGAAGAAGAGTACGTGTGCAACACTGGCAGTGTGCTGGTGTGTAATGTAGGAGAGTGAAAAGAAAATAGCTGCAGGAAGCATGGTAAGTGAAGAACCTGAGGAGAGAGAATGAGGATAGCATGGTTAAATCAAACAAATAAGAGAGGGAGAGAAAGAGAAATGGATAAGATTCATTAACTTTTCTGGAATGTGTTTGTGTTTGAATATGGCAATAATGTTTGGAAGTATGGGGTTGTATGACGAAACGACAGAGCAATAGAATTCATGCACTGAAATATTGAATATTTTGCAGTGGAAAATCAAATTCCAGAGGATAGTTGTGCTCCAGCTTTTTTGACTGTGATGGACACAAAAATTTTTAGTTTATTATGCAGTCTACTGCAACCTGCTAAGCATGGCATTAAGCCCTATGAGGACATTGCTAAAGTTTTAAAAGACGTCTATACATCCAAACCTCTGATTATTGCTTAGATTATTGACTTCATAAAAGGAATCAAAAGGAAGGCTAGTCTATTTCAGTTTGTGGCAGTACTGAAGCAATTGTCTGAACACTATAATTTTGGGCAGTTGCTGAATGACATGTTATGTGAGGGACTCGTTTGTAGTCTGCATATTGAGGCAATTCAGAAACGTTTGCTTTTTGAAGACAGACTAGCATTACCGAAGATAATTGTGATTAGTACATCTATGGAGATGGCGCTAAGGAAGTACAGCTATTAAGCGCATCTTCCCAAGTTCATAAAGTTTCTACTGACTTTAAGAACAAGACACCTACTGGCAATCAGTTTTACCATTGTAGCAAAACTGAGCATTAAGCAAAAGAATGCTGGCATAAGTATTTAGCTTGCCAAAGTTGTGGCAAAAAGGGACATATTGAAGATGCCCGTAAAAGTAAAAAAAACACCATCAACCAAAAACACTGTAATAAAGAAAATCTACTTTTAGAAAAAAAAACATGACAAGATGGAGCATATTGAGGATGGATTGAGTGACTCTCCCTCTGTGGTTGAAGGAACTTTGTATGGTTTATTTGTTTCTGGGCACAAAGACAGCTGTTAGATGATCCCATGATCAGATTGGGCTACAGTGAGGATGCAGTTAAGCATGGCACTATAGTATCACTGGAGTCAGAGACAGTTTACAAGGATAAATTGCAGCATCTTACCCCCAAATGGGCAAGTTTGACTTTAAAGACTTACCCTGGTGAGGTTGTTCCAGTGAGGGAAGTAGTGTGTGTTATATGGGATTAATGCTATTCAGATGACACACTCATTACTGGGAAAGATGAACATGAGTACTTACATAACTTGGATGCTACACTACAAAGATCAGTGAATGTGGTCTAAGGATCTAAAGGACAGATGTGAATTCTTTTGACCTTCAATTGAATATTTGGGCCATGTATTCAACAACTCAAGGCTTCACGAGATACCAAAGTCAACTGTAGAGACTCCATTACAACAGAATGTACATAAGTCAATTAAGATCTTTCTTAGGACTACAAACATACTATGCAAAGCTTGTTCCTAACCTAGCTAGCTTGCTGAAACAGCTTCATGAATTTTTAAATAAATCAACACACTGGCAGTGGACAGATCACTGTGAAAAGGCTTTTAAAAAGGCCAAAACAGCTTTGTCACAATCTGAAGCACTCACACACTTCAACCCATCATTCCCCATACAGTTGGCCTGGGAAAAATCACCCTATGCTGTGGGGGCAGTTATCTCAAACATTATGCCATTGGGTGAAGAGCACCCAATCGCTTTTGCATCAAGGACATTAAGCAAGGCAGAAAGCCACTATGCCCAGATTGAGTGGAAGGACTCACAATTATCATTGGAGTTAAGAAATTCCATCAAGTCCTCTTTGGTCAATGATTTACACTACTGACATGTCATTGCCCCCTTTTGGGGTTCCTCAATGGCTTGTAAGTGACAATGACCCACAGTTTCTGCCTGAAGGGTTCAAGGTATTTATGGAAGTAAATAGTATTCAGTACATCATGTCAACACCATACCATCTAGCCACTAATGGCCTTGCTGAACATTTCATATAATGAAACAAGCCCTCAAGACTTCAGTGGGAAGTAGATTTCTCAACCAGTGCCTTAGCATTTTCTTGCTGACGTACTACAACACACCCCATGCCATCATTAAAATGGCTCCACCACTGCACCCAGTTTGACCTGCTTGGACCCGCAAACACAAAACAGATTGTGCGAAATGAACAGAAAGACCAATCAGAGAGATGTGCCAAGGTGGAGTATAGAAGTTCCACAGCAGAAGAGAGAGCGCTTGCTTGGAGCCACATCTATGGAGCAAAGTGGATGTCTGAAACTGGGGTGGCCCAAAATGGTCCTGTGTTGTACACAGTGGAAACTAGTAACCATATCTGGAGAAGATGTGTTGATCAGTTGTTGCCCAACTTGTGTATGTTATTCACCGCCACCCAGTTTCCCAGTATACCTGGAACATAACAATAACTTTAATAATGGATTGCAAAATAACAAGCCACGAGGGGCCACAGAACGAGAGAGAACAGGTACTAAACACAACATGTAACAAGGTAAACTTTAGGCAGGGAGAATGAAGGCTAGGAGACTACTTGAGGATGGCTGGTTCAATGAGTGAAGATGAGTCTGGAATGAGTGGTGAATCCTGTTACCTCGGTGGAGACTGGGAGGTGCCTGCATGTGCTGGCCTAACAGGAACCACCCCACATACAGCCAGTCCCCGACAGCCCAGTTCATATGGGTCTTGTGGAACTCATCATTGAGCAATGGATCCAAGATATAACTGGACGGCACTCTCCTCCCCAGTCAACCAGAAACTGGACACCCAGTTCACGGTGACATGAATCCATCACCCTGCAAACCATGTACACTGTACCACCTTCCACCATCTTAGGTTCCAGGGATGCATGCTCAGGTGGGTTGAGTGGTCCATGGGCCAT
This sequence comes from Mobula hypostoma, assembly GCF_963921235.1. Taxonomy (NCBI): domain Eukaryota; kingdom Metazoa; phylum Chordata; class Chondrichthyes; order Myliobatiformes; family Myliobatidae; genus Mobula; species Mobula hypostoma. The sequence goes on along the minus strand of NC_086103.1, from coordinate 60,252,224 downwards.
GGGACTGAGAAAGGACACATGGAGGGTAGGTGTGATCCTGAAGGACAGTGGCAGTTGGAGTTGGTAAATGAGTGGACTTTATGCAATGGATGATCTTGAAGAGACCAATGAACCGGGATGAAAGCTCGTGGGAGTCAGTGCACAGGGGCAGATCTCGGGTTGTCAGCCAGACGCATCCCCCAGGCCAGAGTTGTCTGGCTGAGTGCCAAAGGCATTTGGCCTGATGGCAGTAAGTTAGTAGGAGATGGTGAAGTTGAATTACTCAAGGAAGAGGGCCCAGTGAGCCTAGAATGGGTTGAGCTGGTGGGTCAATTGTACGGATATGAGGTTCTGGTGGTCAATCCAGATCAGGAAGGGCTCAGTGCTTACCATCAGCCAATGTCTCCATTTCTCTGAAGCCTGCTTAATAGCAGGTATCTCCCGGTCTCCAACTCCATAACAGCACTGAGTAGGGTTGAACCTGCATGACAGGGAATGAGGGTGTCTTCTGGTCCACTCCTCGCTGGGAGAGGATGGCCCCAGTGCCCACATGAGATGCACCCATCTCTACCACAAAATGCCGGGAGAGGTTCGGATGGCAGAGAATGGGGGTGGTTGTGAAGCATCAGGTCCACGGCAGAAAATCAGGTTGTCCGCAAGTTAGATGACTTGGTATGGGAGGTGGGATGAGTGGTGATTCAGCTGTAGTTTCTGATGAAATGGTGGTAGAAGCTGGAGAAACCCAAGAAGTGCTGTAGTTGTTTGATGGTGCTCAGCCAGGGCCATTCAACAAGACCGTACTTTCCCTGTGTCCATGGCTATGCCTTGGGACAAAGGACATAATCCGGGAAAAAAATGACTGGGGTGTGGAACTGGCATTTTTATAGCTTGCAGTACAGTTGGTTTTCAAGGAGACACTGAAGGACTGAATGGATGTGACAGACATAGCCTTGGGGGTTCTTGGAGAAGATGAGGATATTGTCAAGATAGATAAACACATACCTGTGTAGCACGTCTGAGAGCATCTCATTGATGAAGGCCTGGAAAATGGCTGAACTGATGGAAAGTCTGAAAGGCACTATCAAGTAGTTTTAGTGTCCAGTGGGTGTTATGAATCTCATCCCCCAGCGGATATGGATCGGGTTGAATGCCCTCTGTAGATCCAGTTTGATGAAGATCTGGGCCCTGTGGAGTATTTCGAATGCACTGTCAAGTGGATACCGTAGCATTTCTTAATGGTGATCTTTTTGATCCATGGTAGTCAATGCAGGGAAGAACACCCCCATCTTTATTTTTAATAAAAATCATCCTGCACTGGCTGGGGACAAGGATGGGAGAATGAATACTTAAACCATTTATAGCGGATATTATCAAGATCACCATGTTTTTCCTCACTATACCATACAACTTTTCTTGCTCCTTTTCTTTGAACTCTCACATTCCAAATGTATGTGCAATACTTTTCTTTGCGTGATGTTTTTCAGCAGATCTCTTTAAAAGGCTAACTTGATGTTCAGCTTATCAAGTTCCATATTAGTCACAGCCAGATGATCGGTATTGTTGACAAGATGTAGTCATTCTCATGCTAGAATCCGTTTTTGTTATTACTATCTATACAAGACCACAGGACCATAGGAGCAGAATTAGGCCATTTGGCCAATCGTGTATGCTCCATCATTTCGTCATGGCTGATCTATTTTCCTCTCAAAACAACCTCCTACCTAGCAACCTTTTCCATAAATTGACCTCCACAGCCGCCTATGGCAATGAATTCCACAGATTCACCACTCTCTGGCTAAAGAAATTCCTTTTCATCGCCATTCAAAACAGACGCCATTCTATTCATACGCTGTGTCCCCTGGTTCTAGACCTTCCCACCATAGGAAACATCCTCTCTACATCCAATCTGTTGAGTCCTTTCAACTTTCAATAGGTTTCAATTAGGTTACACCTCATCCTTCTAAATTCTAGTGAACGTAGGTGCAGAGCCATCAAACGCTCTTCATAGGACAAGATGTTCAATCCTGAAATCATTTTTGTGAACCCCCTTTTAACCCTCTCCAGGTCAGCATATCCTTTCTAAGATAAGGGGCCCAAAGCTGCTCACAATACTCCAAGTGAGGCCTCACCAGTGCTTTATAAATTCTCAACATTACATCCTTGCTTTTATATTCTAGTCCTCTTGAAATGAATGCTAACATTACGTTTGCCTTCCTCACCACAGACTCATCCTGCAAGTTAACCTTTAGGGAATCCTGCATAAAGTCTCCCAATTCCCTTTGCGCTTCAGATATTTAAATCTTCTCTCCATTTTGAAAATAGTCAATCTTTTTATTTCCTCTACCAAAGTGTATGATCATACAAATCCCGACACTGTATTTCGCCTGCCACTTCTTCGCCCATCCACCTAATCCGTCTAAGTACTTCTGTAGCCTTTCTACTTCCTCAAAACTACCTGCCCCTTCTTATCGTTCACGAACTTTGCAACAAAGCCATCAATTCCATCATTCAAGTCATTGACACCCGGTGTAACACAGGGCTTCTCAAACTTGCTTCTGCGAGAGATCACTAGGGTTCCACAAGAAAAAATAAACATCGTTTTTTTGAACTTCGTGTAATACGTGATGCTAGCACTCGCGGTGGTAGGCAGTGACCGAGCAGCCCAGTTAGCAATCCAGTTCGCGGTCTCTCAGCCCAGTATGGCAGTGCACAGTAGGACCGTGTTTATTCTCAGTTTATGACATGAGATAGGGGAGGGTATGGATAATTGGTGAGCACTGTATTGCATGGAGGGGAGGATAGCTGGCTGATGGTGAGCACTGTTGAGCACTGTATTGATGAAGGGGGGCACAGCAGGCTGATGAGGAGTGTGAAGCGCATTTCCCGAGAATTGAATGGACTTGCCCAACTTGGCTGTGACGTCAGCCTCTCCTTCTTGAGGTACCTCTCCCAACTTCCCCTCAAATGCTGCTGACTGACTTACAAGCGTGAATAAACTCCACTGGTGCAGTAGAAAGTTGGAAGTTCTTCATTCTAAAGAAGGATTTTTTACATGTCGTGACTCAGTTGCTAGCCTGCTGCTTTACTGTTGTAAACATTGCAAAAGATGGATTGTGTAGGTTAGAAGTGAATTGTATTGTGAAGTTCTCATATTTTTTGTAGTTTTCTCCTTTAGTATGTCATTCTTTTTTATATATTTTTTTAACCCGTGTTCCATTGTGCCCAGTCTGTGGCAAACAACTTACATAGGCAGCAATGGCTCCAGCAAAATTAAAATGGCATTTAGCTGCAAACCACAGCCATATGACATGTAAAAGTGCTGATTATTTTAAACAACTGCTGGGATCTCAATACAAACAGTAAAGCTTTTAATAAAATCAATTTACCACCTTCATTTAAATTAAATCTACCAAGCCTACCTTTAGAAAAATTAAATCCCATTTTGGCTTAAGCCAGTTATTTAACAGAAATTTATTGTGTTTGCCTTACAAGTTTTTAAAATTTACATTCTCTACTCAAAGGAGTGTTGACAATTATTTTTAGATTATTATAGCTACAATTTACTGATCACGCTAATGTACCATGAGCTGTAGATATAATAATTTTTGTGCAGGGGTCCCCTGAGAACTGAAAGTTATTCAAGGGCTCCTCAAGGGCAAAAAGGTTGAGAAAGGCTAGTATAACATAAAAAGCAGTGGTCCCAACACAGACCCCCTGGCAGCCAACCAGAAAGGCTCGCTTTATTCCCACTCCTTGCTTCCTGCCAACCAGCTACTGCTTTATCCATGCGAGAATCTTTCCTGTAATACCATGGGCTCTTAACTTCTTAAGCTGCATCATGAGTGGCACCTTGTCAAAGGCCTTCCAAAAATTCAGTACACAACATCAACCAATTCTCCTTTGACTACCCTGCTTGTTATTTCTTCAAAGAATTCCAACAGATTTGTCAGGCAAGATTTTCAACAAGGAAACTGCCTAGAATTACCCTGCTGCATAGCCCTCAATTTTTCAAAGCTCCATGTACCTATCTGAGAGTCTCTTTAGAGACCCTATTGTATCCGCCTCTACCACTGTCACTGGCACTGAATTCCACAAACCCATCACTCTCTGTGTAAGTAAAAAAAACAAACAACTTACCTCTGACATCCCCCTTTTACCTATTTCCAAGAACCTTAAAACTATGCCCCTTTGTGTTAGCCATTTCAGCCCCAGGGGAAAAGCCTCTAGCTATCCACACGATCAATGCCTCTCATTATCTTATATACCTCTATCAGATCACCTCTCATCCTCTGTCATTTCAAGTTCACTCAACCTATTCTCATAAGGCATGCTTTCCAATCAAGGTAACATCCTTGTAAATCTCCTCTGCACTCTCTTTATAGGATCCACATCCTTCCTGGTGTGAGGTGATCAAAAATGAATGCGGTACTCCAAGTGAAGTCTTCTAAGGTCTTGTATTACCTTAGTTAATACAACATTACTTCACGGTTCCTGAACTCAAATCTGAGTTCTGAGTTGACGAAGGACATCATACCATACGCCTTCTTAATAACACTGTCAACCTGCAAAAAACTTTCAGCATCCTATGGACACGGACCCCAAGATCTCACTGATAACTTCATTTTCTGAACATTATGTCATTTTGTAGGCCTTGCTGTATACAAGTATGGATGACTTCATTTACTGAGGTGTTGAGAAAGGAATTGAACATTTGTCTTCATCGTCTAAAATTCTCACTTGTAATGACTAGCAAGTAATGAATGAAACAGCAGAATTGTAGACCTATTGCACTTTCTTTCTGGAATTAATGTTATTTAATGTTTGGATGACAGGTGTAATAAGGAGATCTTGGTGACACAAAGGAAGGTCTGCTACCAACATTATTGGTGTGTAGGTGCTGTTTGTTAACATTGTTGATAACAAACTTTCCACATGTGCAAAATATTGTTAGTTACCATTGACATCGTGATCAACAAAATCTAAGCAATAGAACTAAGGCTCAAATGCAATAATGAAATTGAAGTGAATTGTTTAATACAGAAGTATCTCTTTCTCTCAGCTTCAATTTGCCTTATAAAATGGATGACACAAAATGTACTAATTGCTTCAGAACGTAAACACGATGAATTCTGCAGATGCTGGAAATTCAAGCAACACACATCCAAGTTGCTGGTGAACGCAGCAGGCCTGGCAGCATCTCTAGGAAGAGGTACAGTCGACGTTTCGGGCGGAGACCCTTCTCAGGACGAAGGGTCTCGGCCCGAAACGTCGACTGTACCTCTTCCTAGGGATGCTGCCTGGCCTGTTGCGTTCACCAGCAACTTTGATGTGTGTTAATTGCTTCAGAAGTTTATTTTATGTCTCCTTTCTGTCTCTGTTCTGATTGAACATTGTTATCTGAAAGACTGACAAATTAGGTTAAAATATTTTGATAATTAGAAGTATTGCCATACTTTAAATAACTTGATTTTCACAAGCAAAATTAGTCAAATTTGTTTTTGGAAAAACTGATATAATTAGCTTCAGAAATAAAACCTGAAATTTCAGCAGATCTGGTAGCATCATTGTAGAGAGATGTGAACAGAAAATCCTGGAAGCATTCAGCAGGTAAGACAGCCTATGTGGAAAGAGAAGCGGTTAACATTTCAGATCCAGGTCCCTTCATCAGAACTGGGAAATGGAGAAAACAAGTTAGTAAATTAGCAATGGGTAAAACAAACATAATACATCTGATAAAGTGAAGTCATATGGGTTAATGGGGCAGTTACAGTAACAGTTGACACATAATGCTGCTTTGCTTTAATAGTGAGGCTGTGAGACGTGACCAACAGGCCAGTGAAAGAAAAATACAACCAAAATGATCTCAGGCAGAAATTACTTCTGATATAGACAAACAGTAAGTTACCGAACTTTGGCAAATTCAGTGTTGAATCTGTAAGGCTGTCATAACGGGGACGCTGGGAACGGACCCAAATGCAAGACACAGACACTGAAGTACTAGGAACAGGACTACGTATGTCAAGAAAACAAGGGAAGTGGAGAAGAAACGACGCTGGACAAGACACAGGCCCTGGACGAGACTAAGATACAGTGCCTGGGCTAGGACTAGACTAGGAAAGCGGGACCTGGACGAGGAACAAGGAACTTGGAACCTGGACAAGGATTCTGAGCCAGAGACTGGACAGGGACCCAGAACCCAGGTCTTGACTCTGGCTCGGACCCTGGATCTAGGCGAGAACAAGACATGGCTACAGGACTGGACGAGGCTAGGCTACAGGACTGGACGAGAACACAAAGGCCTTGACTTGGACAGGACAAGGTTCTTGGACGTGGCTTGGACTAGATGAGGTACTCCTGAGCTGGGCGAGGCACAAGGACAGGATGAGAGCCCAAAGCCTTGACTTGGTCTTGGGATACAGGAACACAGAACACAGAGCCTTGGTCTTGGGAGACAGGAACACAGGACACAGAGCCTTGGTCTTGGGAGACAAGAACGCAGAACAGAGAGCCTTGGTCTTGGGAGACAAGAACGCAGAACACAGAGCCTTGGTCTTGGGAGACAGGAACACAGAACACAGAGCTTTGGTCTTGGGAGACAGGGACGCAAAACACAGAGCCTTGGTCTTGGGCGACAGGAACACAGAACACAGAGCCTTGGTCTTGGGAGACAAGAACGCAGAACAGAGAGCCTTGGTCTTGGGAGACAGGAACACAGAACACAGAGCCTTGGTCTTGGGAGACAGGGACGCAGAACACAGAGCCTTGGTCTTGGGAGACAGGAACACAGGACACAGAGCCTTGGTCTTGGGAGACAAGAACGCAGAACACAGAGCCTTGGTCTTGGGAGACAGGAACACAGAACACAGAGCCTTGGTCTTGGGAGACAGGAACACAGAACACAGAGCCTTGGTCTTGGGAGACAAGAACGCAGAACAGAGAGCCCTGGTCTTGGGAGACAGGAACGCAGAACACAGAGCCTTGGTCTTGAGAAGGAACAAAGAACACAGAGCCGGGACTCCTCCTTGGCAACAGAACATAGGGCCGGGACTCATACACAGAGCACTGAGAGACAGTTCCCCACTCAAGGTAGCGGCAAACGGCCGGACCTACCTAGCGAAGGCGAGGACACAAAGAGACAGTTCCAAACAATGATCGACAGTTCCTTATCTTGACATAGCAAGGTTCCGGTCCTGATCCGGTGGTAGCACTTGACAGCAATACAGGCGAGGACGCAGGCAAGTCTTCAGACCAAGGCTTCAGGCAGAGGCTTCAGGAGGATGGTGAAGGGAAGAGTCCAGCAACTGAAGCTGAACCCAGGAGCTGTTTATGTAGCCAGCCCAAAAGGAGAATCATGTGCCTCAATTAAGGCACCAACAGAACAAGGGAAAACCAGAAAACGTGGAATAAGGATCAATGGACCGGTCCATGAAACGGAATGCGGACTTCACAGACCGAACCATAACAAAGGCAGCAACATGTTCAGATGAAGGATGAAATGTTTTTTCTCAAATTTGTATTGGGTTTGTTATAATGGTGCAGGAGGGAACAGACAGAAGGGTAGAGTGGAGTAGAATGGAGAATTTAAGTGACTGGCAACAGGAAGCTCAGGGTCACCCCGTAGAGTGTAGGGACTCTGCAAAGTGACACCCAATGCAATTTTGGTTTCTGTGATGATTTTGCTTTGAGATTGGATTCAATGCTGACATCTTCCACTCATCCAATTTTACTTTGCCATGAATTTTAAGGCAAAATGGTGAGTGTGTGGAATGGGCTGCTGGCAACGGTGGTGGAGGCGGATACGAGGATGAGAGGCATTGATCATGTGGATAGTCAGAGGTTTCTTTCCCCAGGGCTGAAATGGCTAACACAAGAGGGCACAGTTTTAAGGTGCTTGGAAGCAGGTACAGAGCAGAGGTCAGGGGTACGTTTTTTTTATGCAGAGAGTGGTGAATGCGTGGAATAGGCTGCCAGCGACGGTGGTGGAGGTGGATACGATAGGGTCTTTTAAGAGACTCCTGAATAGGTACATGGAGCTTAGAAAAATACAGGGCTATGGGTAACCCTAGGTAATTTCTAAGGTAAGGACATGTTCGGCACAGCGTTGTGGGCCGAAGGGCCTGTATGGTGCTGTAGGTTTTCTATGTTTCTATGAAACCATGCTGACCGTGGCCTATTTTATCATGTGCCTCCAAGTACTCCAAAACCACATTCTGAAAAATTGACTCCAACATCTTCCCAACCACTGAAGTCAGACTAACTGGCCTAAAATTTCCTTTCTTCTGCCACCCTCCCTTCTTGAAGAGTGGAGTGACATTTGCAATTTTCCAGTCTTCCAGAACCATCTCGTGATTCTTGAAAGATCATTACTAACGCCTCCACAATCTCTTCAGCCATCTCTTTCAGAACCCTGGGGTGAACACCATCTGGTCCAGGAGACATCTACCTTCTGACCTTTCCATTTCACAAGAGCCTTCTCCCTAGTAATGGCAACCTCACACACTTCTGACCCCTGATAATCCTGAACTTTCAGCATATTGCTAGTGCCTTCCACAGTGAAGACTGATACAAAATATTTATTCATTTCATCTGCCATTTCCTTATCCCCTATTACCATCTCTCCAGCATCATTTTCCAGTGTCCCAATACCATCCTCACTTTTCTTTTATACTTCATGTATGTGGAGAAACTTTTGGCGTCCTCTTTAATATTATTGGCTAGCTTACTTTTGTATTCCATCTTTTCCTTCTTAATGACTATTTTTAGTTGCTTTCTGTTGATTTGTAAAAGCTCGACAGTCTTCTAACTTTGCACTATTTTTCGCTCTATTGTATGCCCTCTCTTTGGCATTTAATGTTGGCTTTGACTTCTCTTGTCAGCCACGATTGTATCATCCTGCCTGAAAATACTTTTTCTTTGGGATCTTTATATTCTGCACATTCCAAATTGCTCCCAGAAATTCCAGCCATTGCTGCTCTGCCATCACCCTTGCCAGTGTTACTTTCCAATCAACTTTGCCCAGCTCCTCTCTCATTCCTCTGTACTTCCCTTTATTCCATTGTAATACTGATACATCTGACTTTAGCTTCTTCTCAAATTTCAGGGTGAATTTGATCATATAATGGTCAATTTCCCCAAAGGGTTCTTTTACATTAAGCTCTCTAATCAGTTCCGGTTCATTGCACAACACCCAACCCAGAATAGCCTCAGGGGCTCAACCATGAGCTGCTCTAAAAAGCCATCTGTAGGCATTCTAGAGATTTTCCCTCTTGGGATCCAACACCAACCTGATTTTCCCAATCTAGCTGCATATTGAAATACCCCATGACTATTGAAACGTTGTCCATTTAGCATGAATTTTGTACCTTGTAGACCATATCCTTACTACTGCTTGTGGGTCCATATACAATTCTTATCATAATCTTTTTACCCTTGCAGTTCCTTAGCTCTACCTACAACAAGTCAACATCTTTGACCATATGTCACCTCTTTCTAATGATTTGACTTCATTTTTTAGACCAACAGGACCACATCACCCCCTCTGCCTACCTGCCTGTCCTTTTGATACAATGTGCATCCTTGGACGTTAAACTCCCAGCTACAATCTTCCTTCAGCCATGATTCAGTAATACCCACAACATCATGCATGCTGATCTGTAACTGTGCTACAAGTTTGTCTGCTTTATTCCATATACTGTGCACATTCAAATATAATATCTTCAATCCTGTATTCGCCCTTTTGACTTTGTCTGCCTTTTATGTTGCAGCTTATCCTGTTTACTGCAATTTTGCCCTATCTTTAGCCTCTCCTTGTTAGGAGACTCCCTACACACTGTCTCTGTTTGTAAACCAACTACCTCATCCTCAACACTATCACTCGGCCTCCCATAACCCTGGAAAATTAGTTTAAACCCTCCCAAACAATCTAGCAAACTTGTACACAAGGGTATTGGTCCCTCTTGAGTTCAGGTGTAAACACTCCCTTTTGTTAGGTCATACCTTCCCCAGAACAGATCCCAATGACCCATAAATCTGAATCCTGCCCCCTGTACTAGTTCCTCAGCCCCACATTCAGCTGCCAATTCATCCTATTCTTACCCCCACTGGCATGTAGCATGGGCAGCAAAGCAGAGCTTACTACCCTGGAGGTCCTGTTTTCAGCTTTCTACCTAGTTCCCTAAAATCTCTATCTAGGACCTTCTCACCTTGTCTACCTACGTCTTCAATGGCAATATGTACTATGACTTCTGGCAACGCACCCTCCCCTTGAGAATGCCATACAGCCGTTCCAAAACATCCTGAACCTGGCACCTGGGAGGCAATGTACCATCTCTAGTGTGCCCACAGAATCTCATCTCTATTCCTATGACCATGGAATCTCCTATGAACACCACAGTCCACCTCACCTCTCTGCTCTTCTGAGCCACAGCACCACACTCAGTGCCAGAGACCCAGTCACTGTAGCTCCCCTTTGGTAGATCATCACACTCAAGAGCACCTAAAGTTATATTGAGTTAAATGGCCACAGGAGTACTCTGATCTGGTTGTGCATTTCCCTTTCTTCTCCTGACAGTCGCTCATTGTTTAACAAAGACAAACTTTGCATGGGTTTTAACGTTAGCATTTTTATTAACAGAAGACAGTCATAGCTTCAGCTCAACCATGCTTTACTTGGGACCTCTAGTGTGTGTGTGTGTGTGTGTATGCGTGCACACTGTTCAGCAAAGTAACTTCCAGTTCCAGGAAAACCACCCACACTGCACACTGGGAACTGAAGTTCGTTATTATGTGCACACATAATAACACAACTTCCCCCTTTAAAAAAAAACAAACACAATACTATGTCCTCATGAACCTGTGAGACACAGTAATGCTTTTCAACAAAGATATTTACATTAACTTCAATTGTAATAAGCAAACAGTCCCTTATTCACTTAGTCACTATCAATCCATCTCTGTGGTGGTTTAATGATCCCCTTTTGGACTACTATTTGTTTTCACAGATGTCTTGTTTCACTTGCTGTGTTAATACCAGTGTTGTATTGAGAACTCACTCTATGTGTTCCTTTCTTTCACATCCTTCTGCCAAGACCCTAACTAGTCATTTCTGCTCTTGTTCTTGCTGTGTAACCATAATTTGCTCCAAGTGCCTCATATTGGAGCCCTGGACTATATCCATGTGATTAGTGAGTCTTTGCACAAGTTCCAACTGATTCTATCTCAATTCACGGAGTACCTTCTGTTTACAGCGTATCATAGGTAGCAACTCGTCCTGTTGGTTTGTGTTGAACTGTTGCTGTTGTTCTGACCTTTGGGTCTGTGTGGTCTTCCCATCTTCCTTTTTTACTTTTCCTCTTCAACTTCAGAGAGGATCGTGGAGATATTTTTGATCTCCAGTCTTTAACTGGAAGCTGATGACAGACAGATTTTGAACCAGATCTGCATGATGTGGAAACAAGACTGGCAAATTCTTCATCATGATCAACCTGCTCAGCACTGGCATCCTAAATGTCATGCTGTTGTAGCTGGTACAGATGCCTATGGAAGGTTGAGTTCTTGTGTTTCTCTTGCATAACCTCTCTGGAGCTCTCATGGATCCTGTTTCGAGTTTCTCAAGTTCCATCAGGTAAGCATCCGAACCCCTCAAAGAAATCTGCATTCTCTTTCATGCGTGAAGTATGGTCATCTTTGGTCTGTGAAGCCACTACAAAAACACTTCTCACCAGGTTGAGCTTTGCACATGCAAACTAACCTGACGTTGGCTGTACTCACATTTCAACATTCAGTAGCTGTGCCTTTGGGCTTGAAGGTCACCCTACAGTCTCCTTTTACTGGAAAATTCTTTCCCATACAGCCAGTCACTTTTAATTTCACTGGGTAAATCTTGCTCATTACTTTGAGAGTCTTGTAATCATCCATGGATAATAGATTCACCTGGACTCCAGTGTCAAGCTTGAATGTAATTACTGTCCCATTCAGTGTCACTGGAATGATCCAGTCCAGTCAGCAGAGAATCTACAAAGACCATTTCCTCAGCAAACGTGTGCATCCTTCTCTTGGTAGCCCCCAGCTTTCCAGCACCTTGCAAAATGATTCTTCTTCCCACAATTATTGCAGGATTTTCCATAAGCTGGACACGTCTTTGGGATGTGCCTTCCTTCACATTTGCTACATTTGCTTTTTGAACCTATCTCTTAGCTATGCTGTTGCTTTGGGAAACACCTTGTGCTCTGTCCCTTTGTTTTCACAACGTGCACTGTTGTGTCTCCTTAGCTTATGCTCATGTAGTTTCTGCTGCCCTACACATAGCCACAGTCTTTTCCAGCATTGCATCTTTTCCTTGGAGCAATCTTTCTCTGAGAATATTATCTGGGATTCCACAAACTGTTTTGTCTCTGACTAGTGAGTCTCTCAAATCTCCAAGCTCACAGGACTTGGTGTGTGAAGCTCAGCTAAGTATTGGTCAAAGCTAGCACCTTGTTTCTGTTCACAGGAGAAGTACTTATATCTCTCAAATATGACGTTTTTACTTCTGCCAAAATACTCCTCAAATTTTGTCATCAGAGTATTCAATTTAAAGTCTGTCTCATCAATTTAAAAGCTGTTGTAGATGTCCAAAGCACCTTCGCCGAATATGTGTAGAAAGATAGATGCTTTCAATTTTTCCTCCACCCCCCGGCTCTGCTCCCTGCTTGGTATGTATGGAATCGCTGTTTGAAGCGTTTCCAATTATCAGATTGCTGGTAAACTGCATAGCTGTAGGAGGACATAGGTTATCCACTGCAGAATTTTTCATGCTTCTTTCACCTGGTATTCTTTTGGTGATTCCAGTTGACTTTGGCAGCTTCAAGACTCAGCGTGCTCTCTGGGTGGCAGCTTTGCACCGTCGGAACCAACAACTCTTTCTTATTTGCTCATGGCATTCACCTACACTCGTATTTAGACCTCACGCCGCCTTCTGACACCATGTTATGTTCGTTCTTTAAAAAAGACAAACTTTGTGTGCATTTTAATGCTAGCATATTTATTAACAGGAAACAGTCATGGCTTCAGCTCGACCACATTTTGCATGTGTGCACACTGTTCACCTATGTCACTTCCAGTTCCAGGTGAACCACCCACATTACACACTGGGAACTGAAGTTCTTTATTATGTACACACATTATAACACAACCCAGTTACCTTTCTCCTGCCACCTAAGGGTGGCTCCCTCCCTGTTACTCCTATCTATCGCTAGCTCCAGTTCTTTAATGTTCTCTCTGGAGTTGTAGCTCGGTGCACCTGGTGCAGATGTCTTTGTCCAGGAGACTGGAGGTCTCCAAGACTTTTCATATCCCACAAACAGTATAAAACCCTGCCCCTGGATCCATTCTCACTATGCTACGATGCCCTAACAGCCAAGAAATGAACAAATAAGAACAAAAAGAGAAACTTACCAGATACTTTACTTTGTCAAAGCATGGTCTCAGAAAGGCACTCTAAAGACCAGCACACTCAAAAGAATGCCTGCTGCAAGTTCAACCACTCTGCTTGCACTTGCTTTATTTTATTTGCCCTTTCTAATGAATCCCTCTTGGTCACTGGCTGCAGCACAACTCCAAGAAAATGCCGCAAAGCTCTGCCTTTTAAATCTCGATTCTGGATTGATTGTAAAATTATTACTACACCAAAGGAGGCCTTTCAGCCCATCAGCCTCCAACTAGTTCCAAGTAGACCAATCCCATCTGCTTCACTCCCCCAACTACTTTTCTCTTACCCTAAATTCAAGAGATTCTGCAAATCCAGAGTAACACACATAAGATAGTGGAGGAAGTCAGCTGGTCAGACTGCATCTATGGAGAGGAAAAAAGAGCCAAGATTTCAAGCAGAAACCCTTATCAGGACTGATAAAAGGTCTTGCACACAGCAGACTGCTGATTGCTGTCCTGATGAAGGGTCTCAGCCTGAAACCTGGTTTTTTAATTCCTCTCCATTGATGCTACTTGATCTGTTGAGTTCCAGCAGCATTTTGTGTGTGTTACTTTCTCTAATTCTGCAGCTTTTCATTGGTACACACCCATGAGTTCTCTTTGATTCTCCAGAGATAATTGTCAATGTGTTCATTGAGCTTCCAGCAAGTCTTTGGGCTATGAGAGGAAAACAGCATCCAGTGGAAACTGGGAGAATGTGCAAACTGCTGACATTCCAATTTTCCAGTCAAAAGACTTGCATTTTCTTTCTTTTTGCTCTGTGCTTGGTGGAATGCTTTTGATCAATATGTATACTGATTAAAAATTCTAAGCTCAAATCATCTACAATTAGTGGAACATCACTCATCTTTCTCACTGGTGCGAGCCAGACGTATAAGCTGAAAGAGGGAAGTGCATTAGTAGACTGGTATGCAAAAGCCAGCGGTGTGTGGCCCACGAAACCTCTTCATCTACTGAATAAATACATCACATTATCTTGTAACACACTGAAACTGAGTTCTCCAGTATTTAGAACACGTGCTCAAGATATGTTTAAAAAACAGTAGTGGGATAAAATAAATTATATAAAAGCTAATAATGTACAAACCAATATGTTACCTTTATTAATTATTCGGAGGAGTAGATGTATCCTGATGGGCCAACATTTATTGCCACCCAACAATAACTCCCTGATCTGAGTTGGTTGCTGAGTCATTTCAAAGGGAAATTAAAAGTGAACTGCAATGACAGATCTAGAACAAAGTGTAGGTGTTACGAGAGACGCAGGCTCGTACTGTGAGTGTTATTGTAAGAGCGCCGAGTGAGGCGGGACTATGACATCAAGCACAAGCTGAGGGAGATGGAGAGGGAGACAGAGATAGAGACGGAGACGGAGAGGGAGAGGGAGTGACTGGAAAAGTTGTTGGAACTTCAGTTTGGTGCTGTCATCGTAAGACTGAGAGTTCCATACTCTCCCAGGCCCAAAAGGTTGGGTTGATTATTGGCACCCAGTGCACAATGGATGTGTGACTGTCACTTCGTATAATCCATATGTGTGGATTTGTTGGAGTATCCTGTGGTATCACTTTTGTTGGCCCTTACCTGGAATCGGGGTGTTATGTGGTAGCCACTTGAAGATGACATTCCTGTGACTGTCACCTGGTGATATTTTTATGTGGATTTTGGAACAACTTGACGGACAAGATCTGCGATGTCTGCTATTTTGTTTACCCAGCGGGGAACTTGAGGAATTCGACGTAATCGCCTTCTTTCTACATTATATTCTGGATTACAAGTCTCTCTCCCATCATCTATTCCGTGGATTACTGAACCTTTCTACTTTACCATCTGAATCCTAAGACTTTAAAAATTGTTTGTAAGCTTGATAGTTTGGGGAGCTACATATATACACACATATATGCATCACACTGTTAACTTCTGTTTAATTCATTTAAGCTTTTATATATTGAGTAGATACTAATAAAGAAAGTGGTCTTACCATTAAAACTCCATCTTTGAAATAATACCCTGCTGGCACTTTCTCAATCTCAACATGTGGGAGAGCTTTTTCTTTCAAGGCTGCAATCTCAGGGTCTCTGTTCTGTTCTGTTCTGCTATGAACTCCCTTCCAGACAAAGACAAATCTTTAGAGTCAGACCTAACATAAGGATCTTGGACAAATAATGAAGGAAGGAAAGTCGCTGACAAGTCCTCAAGACCTAAGTCCCGATTTAGGCTATCCTGGGTAGCAGAACCATTCTGCACAGAACCATCCACCTTGGCAAGCTTCTTTGCCATAGCTCGAGTTACTGCGCAGGACGGATACATGTTAGGGTCTATCTGGGGGTCACCAGTGGTTGGCTTAGTCATCAGCTGCGCTGCAAGAACAACTTTACCACCTGCTAGGTCATTCCCTAACAACAAAGAAACACCTGGCACTGGTAAACTGGGCCGTAGTCCCATTTTAATGGGTCCTGAAACTAACTCTGATTCCAAAATTACCTTGTGCAGAGGTACAGAAACAATGTCGTCCCCAATGCCTCAAATAAGATTTACCTCACCAATGGCAGCCTCATCACTAAACTCTAAAACATTGTCTAACAAGAGTGACTGAGAAGCCCCAGTATCCCGAAGGATTTTCACTGGTATCAGGGTTGACCCTTCATTTATTGAAACAAACCCATCTGACATAAAAGGAAGGTATTCTTTCCTAATCCGGCCAGACGTCTCAGCCTTTGACAGAGCTTCATCAGAATGTCCAGAACCCTGTGGGTTCACAGGTGTTTCAAGGATTTGAATAGAGGCATCTGGACCTGCCTCCTTTTCCTTCTTCTTCTTCAAGAGGAAACAGTTAGCCATAACATGACCAGGTTTCCTACAATAGTGACAAGTAGGACCAGAATGTTTCTCCTTTAATTGCTTCCCTTCATCCTTACCTTTGTCACTAGTCCCAAATTTGAGTTCTGGTTTGCCCTGACTATCCATGCTACTCTTTTGGAAAGTCCTACTAGGGGTAAACTTAAACTTGTGGGTTAAAGCAAACTCATCTGCTAATCTAGCAGATTCTTGCAAAATGGCAGCATCCTTTTCATCTAAGTATGCCTTTATATCATTATGGACGCACCTTTTAAATTCCTCTATTCAAACCAACTCATTCAAGTTGTTAAAATCACCATCCACATTATGATGTACACCATTGCTCAAAACACACAGTCTTCTCAGAAGCAAATTCCACATGAGTCTGGTTCACAGATTTCTTCAGATTCCTAAACCTTTGCCTATAGGCTTCTGGAACCAGCTCATGGGCTTTAGGCACAGCCTGTTTCAGGGCCTCATAATTAGCTGCATCTTCAATTGATAGGGCAGAATAAGCCTGTTGAGCCTTACCCTTAATTACACTCTGTAACAAAAGAGGCCAGATTCCTTCCGGCCAATTTAGGCTCAGAGCCACTTTCTCAAAATGCTGAAAGTATTTATCAACCTTAGTTTCATCAAATGGAGGGACCAATCTATTGCTGCTGGTACGTAACAGTAGGTCAAACTGAATAGAAACAGAGATAGGTTCTTAAAATGTAATGGTAGCTTCATGGCAATATCTTACTATCTTATATTTTATTTTTTCTCATGGCAGTTAAAGTCATGTCTCCAGATTATAGTCTAAATCTTTGGTTACTAACACCCACAGTTTTACTCCTCTGCAACTTTAAAGGAATCCAATCCATTGAGGTGTTATAATAGGCTACACTTCACAATCCAAGTTGTTAAATTATGTAACAGCTCAAAATTATTGAAGTGATGCTATTTCCTAGTATGTGTACAGTTTGATTTACAGTTAAATAGCCAAAGAATGCAGCATTTTGGACTCGTAATCTCATGTTCTTGACATTTTAAAAAAGGAGGGAGAGAGAAACCGGGGAATTATAGACCGGTTAGCCTAACGTCGGTGGTGGGGAAACTGCTGGAGTCAGTTATCAAGGATGTGATAACAGCACATTTGGAAAGCAGTGAAATGATCGGACAAAGTCAGCATGGATTTGTGAAAGGAAAATCATGTCTGACGAATCTCATAGAATTTTTTGAGGATGTAACTAGTAGAGTGGATAGGGGAGAACCAGTGGATGTGGTATATTTGGATTTTCAAAAGGCTTTTGACAAGGTCCCACACAGGAGATTAGTGTGCAAACTTAAAGCACACGGTATTGGGGGTAAGGTATTGGTGTGGGTGGAGAATTGGTTAGCAGACAGGAAGCAAAGAGTGGGAATAAACGGGACCTTTTCAGAATGGCAGGCGGTGACTAGTGGGGTACCGCAAGGCTCAGTGCTGGGACCCCAGTTGTTTACAATATATATTAATGACTTGGATGAGGGAATTAAATGCAGCATCTCCAAGTTTGCAGATGACACGAAGCTGGGTGGCAGTGTTAGCAGTGAGGAGGATGCTAAGAGGATGCAGGGTGACTTGGATAGGTTGGGTGAGTGGGCAAGCTCATGGCAGATGCAATTTAATGTGGATAAATGTGAAGTTATCCACTTTGGTGGCAAAAATAGGAAAACAGATTATTATCTGAATGGTGGCCGATTAGGAAAAGGGGAGGTGCAACGAGACCTGGGTGTCATTATACACCAGTCATTGAAAGTGGGCATGCAGGTACAGCAGGCGGTGAAAAAGGCGAATGGTATGCTGGCATTTATAGCGAGAGGATTCGAGTACAGGAGCAGGGAGGTACTACTGCAGTTGTACAAGGCCTTGGTGAGACCACACCTGGAGTATTGTGTGCGGTTTTGGTCCCCTAATCTGAGGAAAAACATCTTTGCCATAGAGGGAGTACAAAGAAGGTTCACCAGGTTGATTCCTGGGATGGCAGGACTTTCATATGAAGAAAGACTGGATGAACTGGGCTTGTACTCGTTGGAATTTAGAAGATTGAGGGGGGATCTGATTGAAACGTATAAGATCCTAAAGGGATTGGACAGGCTAGATGCAGGAAGATTGTTCCCGATGTTGGGGAAGTCCAGAACGAGGGGTCACAGTTTGAGGATAGAGGGGAAGCCTTTTAGGACCGAGATTAGGAAAAACTTCTTCACACAGAGAGTGGTGAATCTGTGGAATTCTTTGCCACAGGAAACTGTTGAGGCCAGTTCATTGGCTATGTTTAAGAGGGAGTTGCATATGGCCCTTGTGGCTACAGGGGTCAGGGGGTATGGAGGGAAGGCTGGGGCGGGGTTCTGAGTTGGATGATCAGCCATGATCATAATAAATGGCGGTGCAGGCTCGAAGGGCCGAATGGCCTACTCCCGCACCTATTTTCTATGTTTCTATGTTTCTATTTATCACTTAATTATTTATTATTATTATTATTATTATTATTATTATTTTGTTTTTTTCTTTTTATATTTGCACCGTTTGTTGTCTTTTGCACTTGGGTTTCTATCTGCATTGTGTGCATTTTTTCATTTATTCTATGGTTTAGTTCTTTGTATCAACTGTGAAAGCTCGCAAGAAAATGACTCTCAAGGTTGTATATAGTGACATATATGTACTTTGATAATATTTGAACTTTTGATTCCCTGGTGGACAATTTTTGTGAATGTTCAGACATGTGTTTGTGATCAGAGGGGGAAAAGCTTGCCTTTGATTGCTAGCATTAAACATTTGCAGGAACATCATCTGCTTGTAGTGCTCATCACCCCATCGACATCAATAGTCTTAACTGTTAGAAAGTCAGGATAACAAGTCACCAATACTCTACACATATTTAGCACCATAAGGAGTGATGAATTTCTCTTCTTTACTGTCCTTTCCAGGTATATCTGTCAATATATTTTCAACTAGAGAATAAAAGATATCCTAAGAGTGCTAGTTGTGGAGATGGAGCATTTAACCATATTGAAGATGAGAAGCAATGTGGGAAAAATAATGGGCTCTAAGAAAGGAGACAGTAATGTCAGAGAGGCTATTATAGAGAACTTCCAGGGTGTATTTTAAAGGTAATTGCAATTATTGGTGCACTGAACGGAGGATGGGGAGAGAGGCCAAATCTGGTAGAACAAAAGTAGCAGGAAAGAGGGATTTAGCCTGTGCTAATATAAATACATGGTGTCTTCAGTGAATAAATTTAAAACCATTTGCCATTCCTTACCCCAACTCCCTAAATGAGTAAGATCTCTTTGCAGTTCATTGTAACCTGATTCACTATCAGCATGACATATGGTGATGAGGAGGTGTACAGGAGTGAGATAGATTGGCTGGTTGAGTGCTGTCACAAGAACAGCTTTGCACTCAATGTCAGCGAGACTATGGAATTGATTTTGGATTTCAGAAAGTGGAAGTTGGAAGAGCACATGTCAATCTCATTGAGGGGTCAGTGGTGGAAAGTGTGAACAATTTCAAGTTCTTGATGTCGACATCTCGGAGGATCTTTATGGGCCCAACATATTGATGCAGTCATGAAAGATGCACCCCAATGTCTGTACTTCATTAAGAGTTTAGAAGATTTGGTATACCACCAGAGACACTAAAAAATTTATACAGATGTCCAGTGCATTCTAACTGGTTGCATCACCCACCTGGTATGGAGGCTCCAATGCACAGGATCAAAAGAGGCTGGAGAGGTTTGTAGATTCAGCCAGACACAAACCACCCCACTATCATGGGCATCTTCAAAACCCGGCAATCATCAAGGATCCTCACCACGTATTACATGCGCTCTCGCATTATTGCCATCAAAGAGAAAGTACAGGAGCCTGGAGACCAACTCTCAACATTTTTGAAACAGCTTCTTCTCTTCCACAGATCTCTGAATAGCCCATGAACAGTTCCTCGATATTTCTAATTTGCATTAGTTATTTAATATTATAACTTACAGTAAACTCTATGACTTGTACTGTACTACTGCCATCCAACAAAAATATTCACAACATATCAGGGATAATAAACCCAATTCTGATTCTAAATTAGTTTTATCAGCAAACTTGCTCATCATGTCATATACATTCATATCCAAGTTATTAACATAAAAACTGAATAACAGATGTCCCACCATTGACCCCCGGTGTACCCCACTAATCTCCAGTTGGAGAATTAACCTCCAACCATCACTCCCTGCATCCCATCATTAAGCCAGTTCTGAATCCACCTCAATAGCTCCCGTGAATCCAAAGTGTTCAACCTTCCAGATCAGTCTGCCATGCAGGACTTTGTCAAAGGCCTTATTAAGGTCCATATAGACAACAACCACTGCCCTAGCTTCATGGATCCCTTTAGATACCTCTTCAAAAAGTTCCAAAAGATTAATCAGACATGACACTCCATGCACAAAACCAAAGAGACTTTTCATGATCAGGTCTTGACTATGCAAGTGATAGTAGAGCTTGTCCCACAGAATTCGCTCCAGTACCTTCACTACAACTGAAGTCAGGCTCACTGGACTGTCGTTTCCTAGCTTGTCTTTACTCCCCTTCTGGAACAATGGAACAGCATTAGTCACCCTCCATATGTCTACGAGGGTTCTCAGTCATCCAGGTCTGTCATACGGGGGGCGCTGGGTGCGAAACCAAATGCAAGACACAGACACTAAAGTACTAGGAACAAGACTAGGTGAGTAAAAAAAGCAAGGGACATGAGGAAGAAACGACGCTGGACAAGACACAGGCCCTGAACGAGACTAGGATACAGGGCCTGGGCTAGGACTAGACTAGGAAAGCGGGACCTAGACGAGGAACTAAGAACTTGGAACCTGGACAAGGACTCTGAGCCAGAGACTGGACAGGGACCCGGAACCTGGATCTTGACTCTGGATCCAGTTGAGGACAAGACGTAGCTATAGGACAAGGTGTGGCAACAGGACTGGACGTGAGACTCCTGGACAGGATGAGGGAACCCCAGCACTGAGCTGGGCGAGGTACTCCTGGGCTGGGCGAGGCACATGGACAGGACTAGAACATGAAGCCTTGACTTGGTCGAGGGAGACAGGAACGCAAAGCCTTGATCAAGGGAGGATAGGAACATGGAACACAGAGCTGGGACCCCTCCTTGGGAACATCACTTGGGGCCGTGGCTCTACACAGAGTCAGGACCCCACATAGGGAGCAGGACGTAGGGCCGGGACTCATACACAGAACACTGATAGACTGATCTCCATTCAAGGTAGCAGCAAACGGCCAGACCTAATTAGCGAAGGTGTGGACACAGAGACAGTTCTCCACTCAAGGTAGCAGCAAATGGCCAGACCTACCTAGTGAAGGTGTGGACACAGAGACAGTTCTCTACTCAAGGTAGCGGCAAATGGCCAGACCTACCTAGTGAAGGTGTGGACACAGAGACAGTTCCCGCCTCAAGGTAGTGGAAAACGGCCGGACCTACCTAGCAAAAGTGAGGACACAAAGAGACAGTTCCAAACAATGAAAGACTGTTCCTTATCTAGACACAGCAAGGCCCCGATCTTGCCCTGGCAGTTGAACCTGACGGCATTACAGGCAAGGACACAGGCAAAGGTAGCAGGCGAGGCTTCACAAGGAAGGGGAAGGGGAGGGAACATTCCAGCAACTGAAGATGAATCCAGGAGCTGTTTACATAGCCAGCCCAAATGAGAATCATATGCCTCAATTAAGGCACATAACAGGACAAGGGAAAACCGGAAAACCTGGAATAAAGATCGATGGACCGGACCGTGAACTGGAATGCGGAGTTCACGGACCGGACCAGGACAAGGTCATTGTATATCAAGTGGTAGTATTTCAAGGATATATGATATATGAGGAGAGATTGAGTCGCCTGGGACCATACTCTCTGGAGTTCAGAAGAATGAGAGGGGATCTTATAGAAACATACCAAATTTTGCAAGGGATAAATAAGATAGAAGTAGGAAAGCTTTTTCCATTGGTAGGTAAGACTAGAACTAGAAGACATTGCCTCAAGATTCAGGGGAGAAGATTTAGGACAGAGATGAGGAGAAACTGTTTTTTTTCCCCAGAGAGTGGTGAATCTGTGGATTTCTCTGCCCAGGGAAGCAGTTGAGGCTTCCTCACTAAATATATTTAAGATACAGTTAGATAGATTTTTACATAGCAGGGGAATTAAGGGTTATGGGGAAAAGGCAGGTAGATCATGGAGCTGAGTTTACGGACAGATCAGCCATGATCTTATTGAATGGCGTGGCAGGCTCAATGGGCTGGATGGCCTACTCCTGCTCCTATTTCTTTTGTTCTTATAAGTCAACTGGACTTGCTGTTTTCTGGAAGACATTTTGCCACTCATCCAAGAGGCCTCTTCAGATCTGATTCATGGATGGTAGTTTTCCAGCTTATAAACTGTTAGTTGTTTAAAGGTACAGCAATCACATGAGGGTCATTAAGAGTCATAGAGGTAATGAGAGGGCCATTAGTCTTAGCTTTGCATGAATGGAGATGTGAACTCTTGTGGATACGTCAGGATAGAGAAGTTAGGACTGCAATGTAACCCATGGGAAAATTGAGATCTCCCACTAGCACTACCTTATTTTCAAAATTACAAGCATTTCCTCAACACATCTGCTTCTCAAGTTGTCACTGATTTGTCACTATTGAAAGTTCCAACTAATGAGATCTATACCCTTTCTTATTTGGTATTAAAATCAGAATTTGAAACTGTTTTATTATTGTCATATGCAGAATACCAGCTACATCATACAGATCAAATCATTATGCAGTAAAACAAGAAGAGAATGCAGAATAAAGTGTAGCAGCTACAGAAAAAGTGCAGTGCAGGTAAACAATAAGGTGCAATATCATTGCGAGGTAGATAGTGAGGTCAACATTCTATCTTATTGTACTAGAGAACCATTTATAATAGTGGGGTAGAAGCTGTCCTCAGCCTGGTGGTAAAAGTGCTTTCAGGGTTTTGCATCTTTGACCTGATGGAAGAAAGGAGAAGTGAGAGTATCCAGGGTGGTGGGGGTCTTTGATTGTGCTGGCTACTTTATTGAGGCAGTGAGAAGTACAGCTGGGGTCCGTGAAGGTTTCCTTGATGTGCTTATCTGTGTCTACAACATCACTGACGCAGTTTTTTTGTGGTCACATGTAGATTGGATGCTTTCTATGGTGCATAGATAAAAATTGGTAAGGGTAGACAGGAACATGCCAAATTGCTTTAGCCTCCTGAGAAAGTTGAAACTTTGTTGGGCTTTCTTAGCTGTGGTGTCTATCTGTTTGGTCCAGGACAGGTTGTTGATTACGTTCACTTCTAGAACTTGAAGCTCTTTATCCTCTCAATCTTAAAATTATTGATGTAGCCAGGACATCAATAAGCACCTCCGCCTACTTCCTGAAGTCATAAATTCTACAAATTTCTCAACATATGCCAGTGATATTAAACCCTGGTTCTGATTCTGATTCAGTACCCAAATGGGTTCATTAGGTGATCATTGATCTCTCAAGAATATCCTTTCTAAGTACTGTTTTTATGTCCTCTCTCATTAGAAAAGCAACACCCAATTCACACTTACCTTCATCTGAACTCAGCAGATAACAGGGACAACATCTTGTAGTCTGATATTTTGAAAAGCTGATAAAAGCTAGACAATAGGAGGGCTGGTGAGACATACAGAGAGCTAATCACATTCGGAGTTCAAAGTTCAAAGTAAATTTATCATCAAAGTATGCATAAGTTACCATATACTACCCTGAGGTTAATCTTCTTGCAGGAATTCACATTAGTACAAAGAAATACAACAGAATCAATAAAAAATCTACACAGAAACAAAGACCAAAAAACAACCAATGATCTAAAGAAGACAATCTCCACAAATACAATAATAATAATACAAACAAGTAAATAAATAAATAATACTGAAAACATGAATTGTAGAGTCTTTGAAAGTGAGTCCATAGATTGTGGAATCAGTTCAGAGTTGAGGTGAGTGAAGTGAGGTGGTTCAAGAGCCTGATAATTGAAGAGTAATAACCTTTCCTGAACCTGGTGGTGTACCACCTTCCTGATGGTAGCAGGGAGAAGAGAACATGGCCTGGATTGTGGCGGTCTGTGATGATGGGTGCTGCTTTCTTGTGGCAGTACTCCTTGTGGATGTGCTCAATGGTGGGAAGGGTTTTTCCTGTGTTGGTCTGGGCTCTGTCCACCACTTTTTGTAGGCTTTTCCATTCTTGGGCATTGGGGTTTCCATACCAGATCCTGATGCAATCAGTCAGGGCACTCTCCACTGTGCATCTATAGAAGTTTGTCAAAGGTTTAAATGTAATGCTGAATCTGCGCCATTTGAGGAATTCAAGGTGCTGTTGTGCCTTCTTTGTAATGGCACTTATGTGCTGGTCCCAGGGCAGATCCTTTGATATGATAATAGCAAGAAATTTAAAGTTACTGACCCTCTCCACCTCCAGTCCCCTAAGGGACTCGCTACTGCCTCATGGACTTCAGATTTCTTCCTCCTGTGGTTAATAATCATCTCCTTGGTATTGCTGACGTTGAGAGAGGCGTTGTTGTTGTGGTACCGTATGACCAGATTTTCAATCTCCCTCCTGGATGCTAATCCATCACCATCTCTGAATTCTTATGGCTCAACATCTCCTGCAGCCTGCTTAAAAAGATGTTTTCTTTTTTAAAAAAATTCTTAGGCAGCCCTAAATAGTCAATTTAAGAAATATGGGTTATGCTTCTGAGAAATCAGCAAAATAATTGGAGGCAAAAATCTGCCTAGTTTTGCAGTCAGATTGCAATTGAACCTTTGCAACTGGCTGGAAATCCATTTTGCATTTTCATGAAACCACTTGCTTGTTTTAGAATAAATAGAAGCTCCTTTAAATGGTCGCAGACAGGTTTTGTTTACTTAGGTATATTTATCACACCTACATTTGATCGATTGTTCAAAGGTAACCTTACACAGTTATTTGACAAAATCAAACAGGATCTTGAGCGATGGCGCTCTCCTCCCATTTCCTGGCTTGGCCGAATATCCTCGCTCAAAGTGAACATTCTTCCTCGTCTGCTCCACCCAATAAGAAAGATTCCAGTCATTTTTACCCAACAAATACTTAAAAAAATAAATGGCTGGTTTGTTTCTTTCATCTGGGACAAAAAAGACCCTGTGTTAAAATGTCTAAGTTACAGCTTCCCAGTAGTCTAGGGGCTTCTCCGTGGATTGTCATCTTGTCGTGGTGGAGAAGCTTGTGTGGTCCTGTGATCCCGAGAGCAATGCCGTCTGGAGCTATACTCCTGGTAGGGTCACCCATGGCGGTAAGGTCGAGGGTGAGGTCCCTGACAAAGAACAATCCAACCAAGACCTCAACGGTGGAGCAGGCGGATGAAGTTACTTCAAACTCAACGGCTGTGAAGGCGGATGACGGCTGCAACAAATCCATCAGCTCCAATCGTCGTGGTTTCCATGCCATTGGGATCAGCAGGTTGATTTGTGAAGTATCGTGTGCTTCTCGGAGCACAACATCAAGTACACGTTAAACAAATACACGCACAGGCGTCTTTGCTCTGTGGACCACTTCTTCAGAACGAAGACCATCATCCTTGACCTCGAGGGATAGCCACGACAACGAGTCTAGGGGGTCTGGATTTTCCAGACATCAAAAAATATCAATTAAGTTCCTTTTTATCTTATGTGGTTGACTGGGTTTGCAGGGACCCCTCCTCAATTTGGCTAGACACTAAAGCTTCACAAGCTAAATGCCCTCTTATTAATTTGCTTTTCCTCAATAAGATGAAACTAGTTAAGGAATATTGTTGCAATCCAATAACAATTAATACAGTCAGGGCCTGGAGGGTGGTGTGACAAATTGAGGGCAATGCAACAAAAATATCACCCTTCACTCCAATAACCAGCAGTCCAGATTTTCAGCCTGGCATAATGGATTCTGGATTTAAACTTTGGATTTCTAAAGGTATTTTCCATCTAGGAGATTTGTTTGATGAAGGAACAATGACGTCTTTTAGTCAAATAGTACAGAAATTTAACATACCCAACAAGGATCTTTTTCATTTCTTTCAGATAAGAGATTATATACAGGAAAAAAAATCATTGTTAACTGATTTCTACAGTTCTGACATACAAAAGAGGGTGTTTTGTTCTAAGGGTGAAGTCTCCATCAGTACTTTTTACAGCATCCGGAGGGAATGTTCTTGTGGAGAGGCTGAGCAGCTGGGAAGGATCTGGGAGGGAGAGCTGGGACTAGAAATTACAGCTGAAACGTGGGAAGACATCTGTGATAATGCAAAGAAAATTTCAGTTTGTAATAGAACTAAAGCACTGCAATTCAAGGTTCTGCATAGAGCCCATCTGACTTCAGATCGTCTCTCGAAATTTAAGGCGGGGGCTTCTTCAATGTGTTCTAACTGTAAAGTAAATACTGGAACTTTCACCCACTGTTTTTGGACTTGTCCCAAGCTTCAGGCATACTGGAGTGATATTTTGGGTGAAATGGAAAAGATTAGGAAGATGGAGCTTGAACTGGACCCAGTGTCTTTTCTGTTAGGCTTACCCAGCAGTCGTATTATTAATGCACATCAGAAAAAGCTTTTTAACATCCTGACTTTTTGTGCGAGGAACAAAGAACATTTTACTTTGTTGGATATCCGATAAGGCCCCTGGACTTTTTGCTTGGCGTAAATTAATCATGGAATACATTCCTTTGGATTTTTTGACATGTATGGTACACTCAAAAACAAATAGTTTTCATAAAACATGGCAACCTTTTATGCAGTATGTAAATGTAAACCTGTCTGCTGTACAAATAAGGGCTTTTGTATAGGATGTTGGGGTGATGTCCATATTTTGATGGAAGTGTTCTGATAGTTGATATCTGTGAGGGGAAGAAATGTAAATGTATCCGTAAATTGAAACCTTTGTTATGCTGAGCAAAAAATAAATTAAAAAACATAGAAGTTCCAATAATTTTAGCACCATGTATCACAGTATTTGACCGGACTATTTTAAGGGACTTGGATTTAGTCATATTATTGTGTAAGCAGACCAACATAATTTAACCAATTTATGTCTATCTTTGCCTATCCTTTGTCACATGTACCGAGATACAATGAAAAGCTTCTCTTGCATGCTGATCATTACACAGTGCATTGAGGCAGAACAAGGTAAAACAATAAGAGCATGCCGAATAAAGTGTAACAGCTTTGGATGACTTACATGTACATAATCAAAACATATGTATACTTATGTTGTTAGTGTTAGGAATTACAAACTGCCACTACTTGCTCACAGTAAAGCCCATGCAAGTAATGTTATTAAGGTACTATAGATAGTGAAGAATTAGCCAAAATAAAAGGGAGAATAAGAAATGTGGGGACTTGACTCTCACCCTGTGTTAGCCACAATTATAAAGGAAATTAGTTTGGCTGCTGTTCAAGCATGACTAAGTTGATGTTTGGTCGTCAGAACCAAGGTCAGTCTAGTCCTTAGGAATGTGAAAACAGGAAAAGAGGAGCTGTTACCTTTGCAGATTAAGGTTTTTCACATGGATCATTTAACATTGATCATACTATCCCTCTCCAAGGTAGAGGAATGGGACAGGAAATGTTTTGACAGATTTTTTCACACTGTGCAAGTCAAAGAGTACCCACAATGCCAAATGTATTGTGTGCTTTAGAAGTGGCATTTCATGGGCCTTTCATTGACAGCAGTCATGTACAAACTTTGTAACTGACCTTTCCTCCAGATGGAGGGACGATTTGGTGAGGGGTGGGAGATGGTGGGACATTTCCAAGGGGGCAAGGAGGACTTCTGATGTCCAGTAATTGGCATCTATATAATTTATGAAGACACCAACTGAAGAATTTTCACATCCACTTTACCTAGTGCTGATGAGGCATAGTATCTCTTGGGCTTAAGGAAGCATCAGGGTATATCCAACTAAACTGCATTTTACTTTATTTCCATCTTTGGTCACAGTCATTACATGTTTTACTTACCAAATGTCGAATGACGTGGCTTAATTAATTTATATTGCCAAAAAGGTGAAGGGGTGTGAGGATAAGCACTGAAGATTTTAAGAGCAAAGAGGAACTTACCTTAAAGAAAAAATCAACCCATCCTGGAGGAATCTTCCTTGCTGGACTGCCTGGTGATGGCTCAATTAGAAACAGGACATCCGTTACATTGCAGTAGTTACATTCCAAATGAGACTTTCACCTACCATTAATATCTTTGCAATTCATAATTATTGCCTGTTTGGTGAAAAATCCTAAAACTGGCATCAACCATGTGCCGTATAGCAATTGATGCAGTTTCACTTACTCAGCAGCCTCTGTGCCTGTGCGTGTCCTATTGGTGATGTTGGCATGATAATGTACAAGTGCAGTCACACTTGTAAAAATTATCCAAACACTCTTAGTAAATTGGTTTCTAATAAATGTCGATTACATTCTACATAAAATTGTTGCAGTACAGTAAAGAGTGTCAAGACTAAATTTTTCTGCATGACTTTAGCTTCTCCAAAAGAATCAAGAAGAAAGAAAGTCCATAGTTGCTTTTTCAAAGCAATATTTTGGAAAGCCAGCAGAACGGGCATGCAGGAGATTAGCAAAACATTGAGTTACCAGGTCTGAAACTAGATCTTTTCTTGTGTGCGCGTCACTGTGTGTTTGAACTGAGGGGGTGGATGTAATTTAATTAATGATTCACATGAAGGTTCACCAACCCTTCGCACACAATATAAAAACACGTTTTAGCCTCTGTGACTCAGAAGCCAGAAGAAGGCAGATTGAGCCAATTTTGAGAGAGGTGAGACATAACTCTAGTGACTGCTGAACCTTCTAGGAAGTACTAGAACAACAATATGTACATGATCTCTCTGTGACCTTGTTGCTGTAACCACTCACGAAATATAATACGATTACAAGATTATTGGGTTTCCTTCTGTAGCTGACTGTCAACCAGAACTGAATGGTAAGTTGAAACCACAGTAGTATACTGTAAAAGAAAACTTGATCTTAAAAAGCTTTTTTAAAGCATTACACAGGTATTTTGTAATGAAGAAAAACACACTTAGTAGCTTGGAAAAGTCTGGCTTATGATTTGAAAAACTTTTCAAGGTCTCAGATTATCCTGTTGATATTAAATAAGCAAACAGTTAGCGACAATATCGCAAAGTTCTAGTGCCTCCTAAACCATGCACTAGTTGTCATTGGACCACTGTGATAAAGACCACATCATCCTAGACCTCCCACTACAATGTTCAGCTGAAGAACTATTGTGATTTTTGGCAAGAAAAACGTGCTTCTCAGGATGTGGGCAGGAAGGGAAAATTCAGACAGCTGTGACCCAAGTGGGGTCTAGGGGTCCAGAGAGGTAATCATCTCAGTGGCTAATGAAATGGTTGTGGTGGCTATGGTTGGAGCAATGCACAGATGAGTAGCCCAGAGCAACCGTAAAGTTGGAACCTCCACTCAGATTTCAGCAAGGATTGAGGAAGAGATGGGAGGGGGTGGCTGCAGCCTTAGATGCTTGGAAGCTTCTGAGGTAGAGAAGTAGAGTGAGTAGTGAAAGAGTTTGGGGCACCTGGGGAAGATCACTGCATGGAGTGGGGATTTGGGTCATCAGGGAATCAGCGGGTCAGGAGGGAAGGTTGTTTGGGTTGACAGCAGTATCATTAGAGCAGGTCGAGAAGAAACAGCGTATGTACGTGGGACCTGCTTTGGATCAATTCTAAGAATCTGAAGATCCACTTGACCCTGATTGACTGGTTTCTCTAGGACAACATGATCAATTTTCTACCATGGTACTCCAACAGGACTATTGCAATTTGAAATGTGCTGGATGCAGCAATGTGATGTACGTTGGAAAGGGCTCAGCTTACTTTCTGAAGGAGCACAAAATGACTTGGGAATGGTTATCATGTTTCACTCAGTGGTGAGTCAATTTTCAATTAAGTAGAACTGAAATAAGCAGTGCTGCATGATAAAATTCCTTAGCATGTTTGAACAAAAATGGAATTCCTGAATAGATGCTGAAATATACTGTACCTTATTGTGATTAATTACCTGTACATTACATATGACAGCTGTGGATATTCCTCTACAAATTAGCAGTTCAACTGCTTCTCAATTGCAATACATTCTAATATTCAATCTTTCTCAATTAAATTTAATCTAATTTGTTTAGCAGAACTTACATTGTGTGAACTATCAAATTGCATTGTATTATGTTCCTATTACATGAGGAGATCTTTAAACACCAAGAAATTACATTGAAATTAATGTAAAATTATCTTAAGCACGATGAGGACTTAAATCTGTTATTGTAAATGCACATTTCTAATGATCATAAGTGGAACATTAGCAAAATAAGCCTTACTTTGATACACATGTTTTAAAAGAACAAGTTTTATCAACTAATAAAGCAGCTGATATACTTTGAGAGTGGATATCCTTTCAAATGTAAATAAAATTCCTAATAGAATAACACTGGCTTTCTTTCAGAAGCCATTTTATTTGAAATATTAAAACTGATATCATTTGAGACATAATTAACCTGCGAATATCAGATATCGATACAATTGTTGAAAATTTGGATGTCATGCCCAATAATACAAATATTACCTGTGTTCATTAAAATACACAATCTACCCTAATTAAAAAACATTACCACCTCACTGAAAACCAGCAAGCAAACAGAAAACACAATGTTTTTAATGAAAACACATTGCTTCTGCTATGGATAAACTCAATTTTATAATTCAATTTATTTTTTAAAAGACTGAGCAGTACAGTTAATGTCACTAGCTCAGCAAATGTGTTGTATTTGAGACAGGACTAATGGAAAACTTCATGGCAAATGATCTATTTTACTGTAGAATCTATTTACCAAAAAGAATTTAATTAAATAAGTTACCGCAGCAGAACTCAGCCCTGAACTTTCATTATCATCTCAAAATAAAAGGTGATTTCTCCCATAGAATGCAATGAGTGGAGGATAGTTACACAGCAACAATTGCTTATTTCTTCCCAATAAGAAATTCCAATGATTGTATAAAAATGATGTGCATTAAATCAACTCCAATCAGATCATTATTCATTCATAAGATGTGTTTGTCTCTGATAATGCCAGCATCTATTGTCCCTGAACAGCGAAGCAGTCTATAAGAATTAACGATGTTGATGGAATGGGTGTGCACACAAGCCAGACTGGGCTAATGAGAACAGGTTTCTTCTCTAGAGGTCATTCATGAACCACATGAGTTTCTCTGTGCTAATCTGGCAGTTTCATGCTTGCTGTTCCCAGATTAGCTTTAATTTTAAATTCCAAATTTAATTAACTGATTTTAAGTTCTCTAATTGCTGATGTGAGATTCACCCTTATCTTTAGGTCCAAAATTTTGGCTTCTTGACCATTAGCTGACCCATTACACTACTGTCAATGCAGTTTCTATGCAACAAGAATGCCACAAGAATTAATTCTTCATTTCTATTCTGACCTGGAACACAGATGTGCTATATACATTGAAAAGTTCACAATGGAATTCAAATGTGATAGAAGTCTCTAAAATTATTTTCTATAACAAAAGGACTGAATATTATGGTTTATTCATGAAAAGGAGACAGCTTTCAGAACATCATAAGAGCATAAGATATAGGAGCAGAAGTAGGCCATTCGGCCCATCGAGTCTGCTCTGCCATTCAATCATGGGCTGATCCAATGCTTTCAGTCATCCCCACTCCTCTGCCTTCGCCCCATACCCTTTGATGCCTTTGCTGATCAAGAATCTATCTATCTCTGCCTTAAATACACCCAATGACTTGACCATCAGAGCACATGAAACATTTCTGTGAAAAAGCATCACAGAAAGCAGGAATGGTTGTATTACTTTTCACCCAAAAAGCCAAAAATCTATCTTTAGGAACTTGGCTTCCTAATTTCCCCTACCTCATGCTTCTCCAGTATTTATCATATGGATGCAAATCCAAGGGATAAATTAGTTTTAAAACTTTTATTTCATTTCTCAGAAGAATAATCTAAAGAAACATTTCCATTGGAAGTCTCCAAAATAAAAAGGGGGAAGCATTTTGACGAAAGCTACCCCAAATTAAAGTTATGAGCTCATATATTAAAATATTGGAATAGATCCAAGCACTTAAAAGAGGCTAATATCAGTCTTGCTTGTTTTCTGCTCTAATTCTTCATTTCATAGGGTATAGATTTTTTAAAAACAGGCTGATTCTCGTGCTTCTAACATTACAGTATTCTAATTTACATTTATTTTTGTATAAATTCAATGTACCAGGCATATCTTAATTGTCTGTTAATTTCCATGGAATTTAGAAGGGATGTTAAAAGTTGCCATATTC
This sequence comes from Mobula hypostoma, assembly GCF_963921235.1. Lineage (NCBI taxonomy): Eukaryota > Metazoa > Chordata > Chondrichthyes > Myliobatiformes > Myliobatidae > Mobula > Mobula hypostoma. The sequence goes on along the minus strand of NC_086103.1, from coordinate 60,219,505 downwards.
TAAAATTGAAAAAGAAATTCTCTGTTATTCTCAAACAAAATTTGGAATTTATGTCTTCAAACAATTGAAAAAAAAGACAATTATAACTATAAAAAGCTTCAATCAATCTATTTTAGTTCTGCGATCAGGTCCCTCCCTCCATCATCCACACAGTCACCCTTGACTTTGATTTTCTAGTGTTCTGCTTCTCAGCCTCCCCTCTCTAAATGGAACAAAACATCACTCACTCACCCTGCTGTAGTGTATATGTTTATCTTTTATCATTGTCCTGCTGACCTCTGATGGTATTCTGCGGACCAGAATGCCCATATTCCAATGACGTTAACCTCACCATTCACACTGCCCTTCACTCTCTCTGCACAAATCCCAACCTTTCTATCAAACCAGCAGGCAAAAACACTGCTGCTGTAATTTGGCAGACTGACCTCTACCTTGTTGAAGCCAGGTGGTAACTCTCAGACATCTCCTGTTACTTATCCCTTGACAACGATGCCACTTAGGATCACAAAATTGTGTCCAATACCATCACCAACCTGATCAGCTCCAGAGATCTCCTATTCACAGTTACCAACCTCATAGTTCCCTTATCCCACACTGCTCATTTCTACCTCCTGCACAATATCGACAAACCTAACTGTCTGGGTAGATCCATTGTTTCTGCACCACTGAACTCATGTCTGCATACCTTGACTCCATTTTATGCCCCTTGGTTCAGTCCTTCCCACCTATAGTGATGACACTTCACATGCTCTCGATCTCCTCGACAACTTTGAATTCCATAGACCCAATCACATCAATTTCACCACCGATATCAAGTCCCTATACCATGGATGAACAGAGAGGTTCGCCTCCTGCTCAAAGCCAGAGATTCAGCCTTCAGGTCTGGAGACCGGGAGACTTACAGCTCAGCCAGGGCCAACCTGAGGAGGGGAATCTCTCAGGCTAAACACATATACAAACAGAGGATCGAGGAGCATTTCAGCTCCTCGGACCCCCGGCACATGTGGCATAGCATACAGGGCATTACAGACTTCAAACCACCTAGTACTGTGCCCCCTTCCAGCTCTGTTTCCCTCCCTGGTGAGCTCAATTACGTTTATGCTCGCTTTGACTGAGAAAACAAGGAGGTCACCGTCAAAGTGGATCTCCCACCTGATGAACTGCCTCTCTCACTTTCCACCTCCAATGTTTGCACCACCCTGAGCAGGGTGAATGTACGGAAGGCAGCTGGTCTGGATGGAATACCTTGCCTTGTACTCAGAATCTGTGCAGGGCAGTTGGCCAGGGACTTCACGGACATTTTCAATCTATCCCTGGCACAGGCAGTTGTCCCCACAAGCTTCATGATTGCCACCATCGTGCCAGTGCTGAAGCATTCCACTGCCACGGGCCTGAATGACTTCCGTCCAGTTGCACTCACCCCCATCATTGCAAAGTGTTTTGAGAGACTGGCTCTATCTCATCTGAAGTCCTGTCTGCCCTCTACCCTGGACCCCCATCGATTTGCCTATCGCACCAACAGGTTTACAGAGGACACCATCTCCATGGCACTTCATTTTGCCCTGACCCATCTGAACAGCCCCAACTCTTACGTCAGAATGCTGTTCATTGACTGTGATCCCCTCCAAGTTGATCGCCAAACTTCGCCAGCTTAGTATCAGCTCATCCCTCTGCATTTGGACCTTGGACTTTCTGACTAACAGACCATAATCTGTTAAGTTAGACAACCTCTTCTCCTCCATTCTTACCCTGAATACCGACATGCCTCAAGGCTGTGTGCTGAGCTCTCTTCTGTACTCCTTTTTCACCTACGACTGCATTCCTGTACACGGTTCTAACTCCATCAAGTTCGCAGAGGACACTACAGTGGTTGGCCTGATCAGAGGGGATGACGAGACGACCTACAGGGACGAGGTCCAGCACCTGGCTGCGTGGTATGCCAAAAACAACCTGGCCCTTAACACCCAGAAGACCAAGGAGATTATTGTGGACTTCAGGCATGCTAGGAGCCACACTCATATGTCCCCATCTACATCAATGGAGCTGTAGTGGAGCATGTATCAAGCTTCAAATTCCTTGGTGTCCACATTTCCGATGATCTCACCTGGTCCCTCAGCGCCTTTATTTCCTGCGGAGCATCAGGAAAGCTCACCTCTGTCCCAGGATACTGATGGACTTTTACCGCTGTACCATTGAGAGCATACTCACCAACTTCATCTCAGTGTGGTAAGGAAATTGTCCCATATCAGACTGCAAAGCACTCCAGTGGGTGGTGAAAACTGCCCAGCGGATTATCGGCACCCAATTGCCCACCGTTGAGAACATCTACCATAAACGCTGCCTGGACATTATCAAGGATGCATCTCACCCTAACCATGGACTTTTTACTCTCCTCCCATCCAGTAGGCGCTACAGGAGCCTCCACTCCCGCACCAGCAGACACAGGATGAGCTTCTTCCCTGAGCCTGTGACCCTGCTGAACCTCACATCACAGCGCTAAGCAGTATTGCACCCATATTGGACTGTCTCAGTACTTTTATATTTGTATGCTGTAGCACTTACTTTTTATTCGCAGTTACTTTGTAAACAATACTATTCTTTTGCACTTCTGGTCAGATGCTAATTGCATTTCATTGGCTTTGTATCTGTACTCAGCACAATGATAATAAAGTTGAATCTAATCTAATCTATACACTTCTATCCCCAATCAAGGCAGCCTTAAAGCTCTCTGCTTCTTTATTGACAACAGACGGACTAGTTCTCCTCCACCACCACCCTTCTCTATCTGGCAAAACAGGTCTTCATCCTCAACAATTTCTCTTTTGGCTCCTCCCACTTTTCCAAACTCAAAGTGTAGCCATGGGCCCCCACATGGGCCCCAGCTATGCCTGCCTTTTCTTTGGTTATGTAGAACAATCCATGTTCCAAGCCTTCCCTGACAATGCTCTCCAAATCATTCTGCACTTCATTGATGACTGTATTGCTGTTGCTTTATGTATCCATGCTAAGCTCATCACTTTCATCAACTATTTCCACCCTGCCCTTAAATTCACTTTCTCCATTCTGACACATCTCTCCCCTTTCTCAATCTGTCTGTCTCCAGCACTGGAGGCGAACTGTCCACCAATGTCGTTTATGAACCCATTGATTCCCATGTTTATCTTGACTATTCCTCTTCCCACCCTGTCACTGCTCCCTCTAAGCTGCGTAGGTGTGCAACTGCGCAGTAACTGAAATGCTCCCATGCACATAGCCTTTGTTTCTGCGCAACTGGAATTTTGTGAACATTTAAACATTTAAAGTGCTGAACGTCTTTCAAGCCGTGTAAAATTTTCCTGCTTAGAGCAATGGTTGGTTCATGCAGCAACTTTTTGAGAAGATTATAAGTTATTAATTAAGAAACTAAAATAAGGAAATGAGGATTCAGCCTGCTAAAACACTACTTTAAAAAAGATAACAACCTTTATAATTCTAGTAACAGTTATTCTTGTTTTGTATTGTTTAATGGTTACAGTATTATACATAATTTATAAAGTTATCATGTCCAGCATGCAATATAAATGTACATTATGTGCCCTATTGTATTAAGGGGAAACAACAAAAAGAAAGTAACAACTGGGGCTTGAGAAACAATATGCAGGGAGGAGAGAAACACTTCAAAATTAAATAGAGCTATCTGCCAACAGTAGGTTTGTAAACTGAAAGAACGAATTTAGTTGATAATTTATTGACTTAGGATTCATATTTAAGTGAAATGCTATCTGTAGGTGGATTGTTGGCAACACACAAATTAAATAGGAAACTAGTAGAAAGTTGGAATTCAGAAGTTGATAAAGGTTTATAAAACACCCGATACTAAATAATCAGTTAGATGAACCTATTAATAAAGAGTTGAAGTGACGTCCTATAGTCAAAACAAACAAAATTTTACCAAAAATAATGTCTAATGCTTGAAGAACTTTTCACTTATCTATTCCTTTCAGTTTTCATAATCACTAAGTAATATTTCATCCATTGAAGATTAAGGTGAAAACAACTTCTGAACTGATTGAAATTTGTGGAAAGCTTGCGCCATCTGCTGCTGGCCTTAAAAAGTTATTAATTTGATCATGGAAAAATACCTAAAGAAATTTTATACTTCCTTGGCCTTCAGATACTTGGGCTCTAATATTCTCACTACGTATTGCTAAATTATGATGTTCTAATCAAGTGTACTCTTGGCAGGCAGCCTTTTATATTTGCCATCCTAGCCTGTTTTCCTGAAGTTACTCAAGAACAATGCATGTGCAAGGCTGCTTGTCAGTTTCTATTTAACATTGTCATGTAATACTGCAGCAGGCATTACCAGAGTAGTAAACTGATGCAAGTAATGCAGCACTGACAAAGTTCACAGTACAAGAACAAGTAATTTTCAAAAAGCAAAAGACTGCAAATGTTAGAAACCTATGAAAAGTAATTAAGTTTATGGAACACTCACCAGGTCAGACGGCATCTGTGCAGAGAAGAATAGAATGATGTTTTTCAGGTGAATGATCTTTCATCAGAACAAGTAATTTTACTGAATTTCAATCATAACTGATACTTGAAATTGTGATTGGCTAAATATCTGCTAAATTTCCTGAGGATTATGAGCTCTTTCAGCTTCATCTTTCTCATGTTCAAAGAAATGGTAAGGCTTTATATCCACAATCCACAATGTTTAACTATATTCATGATTTCTCTAGCACCGAATCCATCAAGGTTTATTTATTGGGGATCCTGGATAATATCCACACTTCAGCTGCAACTAATGGGTAACATTCATAACTCAAGGCAACTCAGGAAAAGACTCTGACTGCCTTTCTCCACGAAGTCATTGAGTTCTCAACAGAAATTTGTCATCATGAAGGACAGGAAAGATTTTTATTCGACTGCTAATGGATTGATAGAACAATATGATCTGTTCCAGATGCCAAATAGTTAGTCAGTATGTTGAAGTGACACAAAGAAACTGAGGAATTAACCTGTTTGATTAAATAAATTGTAGCAGCACACAAAAATGTCTTGCTTTCTTTTCACGTCAACTTTTCTAGCAAAATTGTTGAGAACAGGGGGACCTCTTTTGTAGTGTCGCCGTGTCTGTTTTAAAATTATTTATGTATTTCCACAAAGAATATTCAGAATTAAATAAATCAAACAACATATTCATATAATTTCCAGTATTGTATAATGGCCATGCCGATCAGAGTATACAGTCTGCATCAGTTAAGAGAAACATTTTTGTGTATTTGATTTCCTCACCTTGTTATTTTTTTCTCAATTGGAGTCAAGTACTAATACTGCATGAAAAAAATAAAATATTTCTTGTAACTATAAATAAATATCCAATTCATTAAAATTACCCTTTTTATATGAAAAGTACACTAAATTATACATTTTTAAAATCCTTCGTATCAAAAAGCAAAGGCAGCATTGCAGAAAGTTATAATGCCTTTCAATAAGACTTCTACTTTGCTTCATGAATCATGATTTACAATTTCTGGCAACGGTTTATTTAGGGAGATCTTCAAAAATCTGACAAGATTTACATAAAGGTAAAGCAAGCTTCTAGCATTTGGAAGTTTGCCAATTTTATGATATTTTGGCTATTGCATGTGTATTGTATCGAATAGTTAAGGTTTTCACATAAAAATGAAATGTCTGTCATGCCAAACACTTTAAATCTTAACACAAAGAGAAAATCATTCCAATGTTGCTTTCAAAAAGTCACAGACTCAACATATCTGACCTGTAAAGGGATCTCTTTTGGTGCAGGTGTGACCTGTACAAAAAGGACGGGTTACATTTGAATCCTAGGGGGATTCCTGGTGGGGAGATTTGCGAGGGCTACTGAGGTGACTTTAAACTAGAATGGTTGGGGGGGTGGGAATCAAATTAAAGAGACTAGGAGAGAGGAAGTTAGTTCACAACAGGGGGATGGGAACAAGTGCAGAGAGACAGAGGGGTGTAAAATGAGGGTAGAAGCAAAAAGTAGTAAGGTGAAAAGTAAAAGTGGCAAGCCGGCAAATCCAGGATAAAAATCAAAAAGGGCCACTTTTCAACATAATTGTATAAGGGCTAGGAGTGTTGTAAAAGCAAGCCTGAAGGCTTTGTGTGTCAATGCAAGGAACATTCACAACAAGGTGGATGAATTAAAAGTGCAGATTGTTATTAATGAATATGATATAGTTGGGATCACAGAGACATGGCTCCAGGGTGACCAAGGATGGGAGATCAACATTCAGGAGGGATAGACATGAAAGAAAAGGAGGTGGGGTAGCATTGCTGGTTAGAGAGGAGATTAACGCAATAGAAAGGAAGGACATTAGCCGGGAGGATGTGGAATCGATATGAGCAGAGCTGCATAACACTAAGGGGCAGAAAACGCTGGTGGGAGTTGTGTACAGGCCACTTAACAGTAGTAGTAAGGTTGGGGATGACATTAAACAGTAAATTAGAAATGCGTGCAATAAAAGAACAGCAGTTATAATGGGCGACTTCAATCTACATATAGACTGGGTGAACCAAATTGGTAAAGATGCTGAAGAAGAGGATTTCTTGGAATGTATGCAGGATGGGTTTTTGAACCAACATGTCGAGGAACCAACTAGAGAGCAGGCTATTCTAGACTGGGTATTGAGCAATGAGGAAGGGTTAATTAGCAATCTTGTCGTGAGAGGCCTTTTAGGTAAGAGTGACCATAATATGGTGGAATTCTTCATTAAGATGGAGAGTGATATAGTTCATTCAGAAACAAAGGTTCTGAACTTAAAGAGGGGTAACTTTGAAGGTATGAGACGTGAATTAGCTAAGATAGACTGGCAAATGATACTTAAAGGGTTGATGTTGGATATGCAATGGCAAGCATTTAAAGATCGCATGGATGGACTACAATAATTGTTCATCCCAGTTTGGCAAAAGAATAAATCAGGGAAGGTAGTGCACCCGTGACTGACAAGGGAAATTAGGGATAGTATCAATTCCAAAGAAGAAGCATACAAATTAGACAGAAAAAGCGGCTCACCTGAGGACTGGGAGAAATTCAGAGTCCAGCAGAGGAGGACAAAGGGCTTAATTAGGAAAGGGAAAAAAGATTATGAGAGAAAACTGGCAGGGAACATAAAAACTGACTGTAAAAACTTTCATAGATATGTGAAAAGAAAAAGATTGGTTAAGACAAATGTAGGTCCCCTACAGACAGAAACAGCTGAATTGATTATAGGGAACAAGGACATGGCAGACCAATTGTGTAACTACTTTGGTTCTGTCTTCACTAAGGAGGACATAAATAATCTTCCAGAAATAGTAGGGGACAGAGGGTCCAGTGAGATGGAGGAACTGAGGGAAATACATGTTAATAGGGAAGTGGTGTTAGGTAAATTGAATGGATTAAAGGCAGATAAATTCCCAGGGCCAGATGATCTGCATCCCAGAGTGCTTAAGGAAGTAGCCCAAGAAATAGTGGATGTATTAGTGATAATTTTTCAAAACTCTTTAGATTCTGGACTAGTTCCTGAGGATTGGAGAGTGGCTAATGTAATCCCGCTTTTTAAAAAAGGACGGAGAGAGAAACTGGGGAATTATAGACCGATTAGCCTAACATCGGTGGTGGGGAAAATGCTAGAGTCAGTTATCAAAGATGTGATAACAGCACATTTGGAAAGCAGTGAAATCATTGGACAAAGTCAGCATGGATTTGTGGAAGGAAAATCATGTCTGACGAATCTCATAGAATTTTTTGAGGATGTAACTAGTAGAGTGGATAGGGGAGAACCAGTGGATGTGGATTTTCAGAAGGCTTTTGACAAGGTCCCACACAAGAGATTAGTGTGCAAACTTAAAGCACATGGTATTGGGGGTAAGGTATTGATGTGGATAGAGAATTGGCTGGCAGACAAGAAGCAAAGACTGGGAATAAACGGGACCTTTCCAGAATGGCAGGTGGTGACTAGTGGGGTACCACAAGGCTCAGTGCTGGGACCCCAGTTGTTTACAATACATATTAATGACTTAGATGAGGGAATTAAATGCAGCATCTCCAAGTTTGCAGATGACACAAAGCTGGGTGGCAGTGTTTGCTGTGAGGAGGATGCTAAGAGGATGCAGGGTGACTTGGATAGATTAGATGAGTGGGCAAATTCATGGCAGATGCATTTAATGTGGATAAATGTAAGGTTATCCACTTTGGTGGCAAAAACAGGAAAACAGATTATTATCTGTATGGTGGCCGATTAGGAAAAGGGGAGGTGCAACGAAACCTGGGTGTCATGATACACCAGTCATTGAAAGTGGGAATGCAGGTACAGCAGGCGGTAAAAAAGGTGAATGGTATGCTGGCATTTATAGCAAGAGGATTCGAGCAGGGAGGTACTACTGCAGTTGTACAAGGCCTTGGTGAGACCACACCTGGAGTATTGTGTGCAGTTTTGGTCCCCTAATCTGAGGAAAGACATTCTTGCCATAGAGGGACTACAAAGAAGGTTCACCAGATTGATTCCTGGGATGGCAGGACTTTCATATGATGAAGACTGGATCGACTCGGCTTATACTCTCCGGAATTTAGAAGATTGAGGGGGGATTTTATTGAAACGTATAAAATCCTAAAGGGATTGGACAGGCTAGATGCAGGAAGATTGTTCCCGATGTTGGGGAAGTCCAGAACGAGGGGCACAGTTTGAGGATAAAGGGGAAGCCTTTTAGGACCGAGATTAGGAAAAACTTCTTCACACAGAGAGAGGTGAATCTGTGGAATTCTCTGCCACAGGAAACAGTTGAGGCCAGTTCATTGGCTATATTTAAGAGGGAGTTAGATATAGCCCTTGTGGCTAAAGGGATCAGTGGGTATGGAGGGAAGGCTGGTACAGGGTTCTGAGTTGGATGATCAGCCATGATCATACTGAATGGCGGTGCAGGCTCGAAGGGCCGAATGGCCTACTCCTGCACCTATTTTCTATGTTTTTATGAAGCAAATAGCTTTGCCAAGTTCTCATGGATGTCCAGGAAACCTAGTGTGAAGTTCAGGGCTCCTGCGGGTTGCTGGGTCTCTAAGTAGCATCATAGTGAATGAAAATGAGGAGGTCAATAATTAATAAAACTTCTAAAGACATTAAAACCTGCTAACAGTTTATGGTTTGAATGGGGGTTTACTTCTTTTGACATATTCGCATGCACTATGGCTTAAGAGCATAAAATTATAAGACATATGAGCAGAATTAGGCCATTCAGCCCATCAAGTCTGCTTTGCCATTCTGTCATGGCTGATTTATTAAACCTCCCTACCTTATTCTCTTGCCTTCTCCCCATAACCTTTGATACCCTGACTAATCAACAGCTTATGAACCTCCACCTTAAATATAGCCAATTACTTGGCCTGCACAGTTGTCCGCGGCTTACATGATTGTGCTGGCCATTGCTTTAGTCATGTCAGCATTGAACATAGGCTAGGCAACAAGTTGTGAGCTAGTAGTCTTCAGCTTTTTAACGCTCAGGAATGGTGCCATTCAGATTTTTCATGAAAGAAGACATGGAAACCTGTTAAAAGAGAATAGCAGGCAAAGAGTGAATTTGGTGCCGAAAGAAATTTACATCAGTAGAAAAAAAAAGTAGAAATCAAAGGTTTTCAATAAAACAATAGGCTAGTGTGAAGATGGCGGCGCGACGCAGTCTGCAGCAGCCACTCTGGAATGAATATCTGTAATCTGTCAAGTAGGATGCTGTGCACAATCCTGATTTGATGGAGGCGGATGTGAACAGCACGGAGGAACATCTGGTGAAACTTCTGAAATGCCTGTTTTGCTGCCGCTGCTACTGTGCAATCCAGAATCTCCAGAGGAGAAGGCCCCGAATCCTCAGCTTTGCCTGTTGCTTGGCAGCTGGGGCCGGGGTCGAAGCGCTTGGCAGAGATGGTTCTCGGCGCTCTGTGTCGGAGGGCTGGTCGGAGGCTCGAAGTTTTCGGACGGACTCAGAGTTGGCTGTGGTCGGGTGCTTCCAGGGTGCTGCAACGGCAAGTTTGCGGCGCTGGAGGTTCATGGCAGGAAGAGTTTTTCTTCCTCATACCGTCTGCGTGAGATGATGGGCCTATCGGGACTTTGAGACTTTTTTTTGCCGTGCCCATGGTCTGTTCCTTATCAAATTACTGTATTGCTTTGAACTGTCATAACTATATGTTATAATTATACTTTAAACTTTATACTTTATTGTCACCAAACAATTGATACTAGAATGTACAATCATCATAGCGATATTTGATTCTGCGCTTCCTGCTCCCTGGATTACAAATCAATAGTAAATATTAAAAATTTAAATTATAAATCATAAATAGAAAATAGAAAAATGGGAAGTAATTATGTGGTTTTTGTCAGTTTTAGTCCTGGTCTGTCTTGTGTTTCTGTGGTATCATACTGGAGGAACATTGTGTCATTTCTTAATGCATGCATTACTAAATGACAATAAACTAGGACTGAATGTCCTCATAATCTAATCTAAAAATCCCCAGGATCTGATGACCTCCAGTCTAAGGTCTTGAAAGATGGAGATAGTTGACATGCTTACTATCATCTTTCAAACTACCATGGAATCTAGAATGGAAGGTTCAATCATCTTGGAGAGGTAAGGGGGATTGAATAAATCCTTCTAAGAGGGTGAGAGAAAACAAGGAATTACAGCCCGGTTAGCCTGGGATCACTAATAGGAAAACCTGTGAAATTCATTGTGAAGGAATTAAGAGCGATGTACTTCGAAAGTAATAATAAGATTGTACAGCTTCACCATGTATTTATTAAATGAAAATAACACTAGTTAAATATTAATTTCTTTGAGCTGAAAACTTGCAGAACAAATGAGAGGGAGATGGTGGATGTGGAGTATTTGATCTTTAAGAAATCTTTCTGTAAGGTACCACAGAAAAGGTTATTCAGAATCAGAATCAGGTTTATTTTTACTGACATATGTTGTGAAATTTGTTGTTTTGTGGCAGCGAGTTCACTGGTGCGGATGGAGGATTGGTCAATAGACAGAAAACTGAGTAAGAACCAGTGGGCCATTATTGTAATCAATGTCATGTATCAATGCTGGGCCCCGCACATACCAATTTTTCTGATGTGTGGACCAAGTTTAATAAATGCTTTAGCTGATAATGCACGTTTAGGTAGCCCTCCAAGAGGACCACAACCTTATCGTAGGGTTTGGAGATTGTGATCCTCAATAACCTGGAGAGCTATGTTGGTTGGAGTCAGGGCTTTATGCTTTGGCTTTTGGTAGGGTCACCCATGCCAAACAAGTCAAAGAGTAGAGGCCAGACTAAGAGTGGCCCACTGATCTGCCAGGTTTGGGGGTTCAGGTCAGGGATAACAACCCTGACTGGTAAAACAAAATTGTTATGGAAACAGCAATGAAAAATCCTTCTACATCTGAGTGCAACAGTATTCCGGAGTCTCCACCTGAAAATTACATGACTGGCAGTAGTGAAAACCAAGCTACTGACACAATGAAGGAAGCCCTTCACCAGAGATACAGGACCTTCATTGCTCCCCTATAAGCCAGTGGCGTAATGGCAGTTGGGCACCTAGATAGCACAGGAAGATAGAGACAAATTCAATGAATAAACAGATGGATTATAAAATGGAAAAATGCAGAATCATCTACTTAGGAAGTTTTGAAATGGTGAGAGATAGAAAGGTGACAATGTTCAAAGAGACTTTGTATACAAACCATTGAATGTTAACATTCAGCAGACAATTCAAAAGACAAATGATAGATTGATTGCTAGGGGTTTTGAGCAGTAAAATAGCACTGTGGTAAAATATTAGCCACAATCTTGTTGACTGGTGAAGCAGACACAAAAGTTTGAATGGCTCACTCCTGCTTGTGATCTTATGCTTAACTAACAATCCATCAGAAATTATCCCGGTAACTAAACAAGGAGATTGGTGTTCTGAAATAGGCTCTATACCAAAAAATGTCCATATTCTATCTGTTTCCTTTCAATTGGTACCGCACAGCACAGTAGTGATCAGGCAGAATGGTAGTGTGGCAGTGAGTGTAACGCCTTACCGCTCTACTCTAGCAATCAGTGGTCAGGGTCCAGTTCCTGCTGCTGGCTGTAAGGAGGTACATTTTTTCCGTGACTGCATGAGATTGCTCCAGGTGCTCCGGTTTCCCCCCTCATTCCAAAGGTATGTGTGTTAGGGTTAGTAAGTTGTAGCATGCTATGTTGGTGCTGGAAGTATGGTGACACATGCAGACTGACCCTAGGGTACTGTATATTCAAGCTGTGTTCGTCTTTGATGCAAAGTGACATGTTTCACTGTATGTTTCAATGTACATGCGGCAAATAAAGTTAATGTTTTTAAAAAATGATGGCTAAGTTGAGAAGAGTGCCTAATGGATGATTGACTGGGCGATTGACTGGGCAATTGCCTGTCTTTATAATTGTAGCATTAACGGTTCACGACCCTCTGACACCCACACATTGGCCTCCAAGAACTCCAGTTTCACTGACCAATAACCGTCGTCTGGATAATCACTGGCACGGGTACCCCAAATAACAATGTACAAAAACAGGTAGAAGAGTACAGACTCTGTGAGTGTAGTTTTCAAAGTGGATTGGTCCTGTGTTAGCCTTAGTCTCATATTCGATCAGATCGGGATGACCAAGAAGATGGAAGCCCCTACCGTGAGCTGCTAAGACTGACCTGCCCCCTTGCTCCACCCACTTCTCAAGAAAACAGAATTTCGACACACAGGAATTACAAACTACTTCCCCATATCCATTCTCTCTTTCTTCTAAGATCATTGAACTGGATCCTCCAAAATTCATTCAAACCTCTCCCAGTCAGGTTTCAACTCCAGCAAAACTACCAATGCCCTTAGCAAGATTGTCCTAGGTATTTGTTGCAAAGATAATCTTTCTTTAAGCTGTTCACTTTGGAAGGCAGAATAATAAAATAAATTATTTAAATAGAGAAAGACGGCAGTAAGCTGTAGCACAAAGGGATGTAGGAGCCCTCGTACATAAAACACAGAAAGCTGCATAATTAACGGACAGTAATAAAATGCAGGGTGGTATTTTGAAGGCATTGAAGGGTAAAATTAAAGAGATCTTGCTACAGCTGCACAAGGTATTAATGAGATAATACTTAGAGTAACACACAAATTCTGGCTTTTTACACCTCCCTTTCCAATGATTCTGGCTTCTTTCCTGTCCTTTACAGTCCTTATGAAGCTTCTCAGCCCAAAATGATGACCATTTATTCCATTCCATAGAAATGCCTAATCTGCTGATTTCTTGCAGCATTTTATATGTGTTACTATGGTTTTCCAGGATCTGCAGAATACAGAAAGCTATGTTTTCATTGGAGGTGATTCAGGGAAGCTTTACTTGAACAATCCTGGTATTGGAGTGATTCTTATGGGGATGGATTGAACATGTTGGGTCTATATTCACTGGGGTTTAGAATATCAAGAGGTGAAATTATAAAGCATGAGATTCTTATGGGATTTGATCCTTCATAAGAAAGGCCAAAATTGAAGAATGGTGGGACGCCCATTTAAAACTAAGATGAAGAAGAATTTCTTCTTTGAGAGGGTTGGGAATGAGTGATATCCCTATTCAAAGAAAGTCGTGAAAATTAATTCCTTAAGTCTATTCAAAGCTAAAATAGATGTTTAAGCAGTTAGGGGGATGCAAGAATTGTGGAGATAAAACGGGAAAGTGAATTTTGAGGAAAGTTGGATCAGCCATGATTCCATTGAATGGCAAATCAGGCTTGTTGTCTGCCTGGGCTCAATTGTTTACTCCTGTTCTTACTTCTTATAATCTCATGATCAAAGTGTGTATAATCTAACATGATTATTGCAGTTTGATCTAGCTTACTTCAACAATCTTTCTGGATAATAAACAGACCATTGAAAGAGCCAGTTAAATGAAAACACACTTTTCCCTCATCTCAGTATTGCAGTATCTTGTCAGGTAATTGCAAAACCAAAGATCCTTATCACATTCCTTGCCCAAAAACAGTGCCTGTTCTACAGCCCAGACTTGCCTGAATGAATTCCCCAAGTGATGCAAAACACAAAATCATTAAAAGTGTTATCAACACCTTTCATACCAGAATAAAAATAATATTTTAATTGCAAAACTCCATGAAGAATTACATAGAATATGATGCATTATCTTTGGGAGTTTCATGATGCATATCTTAGTTGAAGGAATACATCAGGAAGTTAGGGAGCCATGTGACAATACAGAAACCATAGGAAATGTTAATCTATGTGTTGACTGGACAAATCAAGCTATTAGTAGTAAAGTGGAGGGAAAGTTCGTGGAATACATATGAAATGGTTCACTAGATCAATGTGTTGAGGAAACATTTAGACACCTGGAAGGACTGTTTGGGGCCCAGAATGATGGTGAGGGAGGATCTACAGCTGACTGATTCAAATCTTGCAGTTACGGAGTCACAAAAAAGTCATAAAGTTAATTCGAATCATTGATATAGATTGATGCACATCACTGTGACATTGATGGTGATAGTTTTAGAATTGGCTAATAGCTGTGAGTGCTGAAGGAGATACTTCTAATAACTCAACACAATTCACTCTAATACCTTCAGCACCCGCTCATTCCCTGCTACCTGTCCCAACCCATGCCACCATCACCCCATCCTTCTTAGTCATTCCACTCACTTCGTGCTAGATTTATTTCCAGTCCTACTTCATTACTCTCCCGGCACCCTTCATCCTTGCTGCAGCCCCTTGTCATTATCATTTCCAGCAATTAGACACTATCGTATGCTACAGACAAAAGTTCCCAGTGATTATCTTAAATATCAGGGTGGTATTTGTACCCAATGTGCACAGCAACACCTAAATCTCTAATGTAGCTGCAGGCAGCTACACTAATCTTGGTGAATTGCTAAGTTGATTTATTATTTTCATATGCACTGAAGTACAGTGAAAATTTTGTCTTGCATATCACTCATTCATTATAACAGTACACAAGAGATTCTGCAGATACTGGAAATCCAAAGCAACACACACAAAATGCTGGAGGAACTTAGTAGGTCAGGCAGCATCTGTGGAAATGAATAAACAGGGTGCAGAATAAAGTACATTACTTCCAGGGTGCCAGCATCTCAGACGATCCTACAGTATCTCTCATTAAAAATGATGGAAATCATCAAATATTCTTGTTTTAGCCTGCTGCAGCTGAGAACCATAACTGCATCTGTGATGTATACAGTCAGTGAAGAAGTTCTAATGCGATTGAACGATCTATCACTGCTTAGAACTGACGGAATTAGTCCGGACTGTGGCCAGCACACTGTCCCTATAAGAAGCAGCCAGCAAAAGAAGGTTGATGTACTGGTCTGATGGTGCATTTTTAAAAAACGAGGTTTACGACTCCCAATACCAACTATCTTGCTGGCAAATGTGCAGTCTCTGGTAAATAAAATTGCCGATCTCAGAGCTGGGGTGCTGTATCAGAGGGATGTTAGGAATACATGCATCCTTTGATTGAAGGAATCTTGGTTAACCCCTTCTGTGCTGGATGCAGTGATCCGAATAGATGGGTTCATAATACATCCTCAAGATAGGCCAGTAAAGTCTCTCAAAAGCAGAGGTGGAGGTGCATGCCTCATGATCAACTCCTCGTGGTGTACCAATGTGCTGGTGACGTCACCAGACCTGGAGTATCTCACAATTAAGTGTTGGCTATTTTACCTGTTGCGAGAGATTTCAGCGATCTTTTTGGTAGGGGTGTACATTCTAACTCAGGCTAATGTTAAACAGGCTCTAGACGGACTGAATGATGCAATCAGCAGGCATGAAACAGCATATCCTGATACCTTCCACATCATTTTGGGGAATTTTAACCAGAACAGCTTGATAAACATAGAAAACATAGAAAATAGGTGCAGGAGTAGGCCATTCGGCCCTTCGAGCCTGCACCGCCATTTATTATGATCATGGCTGATCAGCCAATTCAGAACCCCGCCCCAGCCTTCCCTCCATACCCCCTGACCCCCGTAGCCACAAGGGCCATATCTAACTCCCTCTTAAATATAGCCAATGAACTGGCCTCAACAGTTTCCTGTGGCAGAGAATTCCACGGATTCACCACTCTCTGTGTGAAGAACTTTTTCCTAATCTCGGTCCTAAAAGGCTTCCCCTCTATCCTCAAACTGTGACCCCTCGTTCTGGACTTCCCCAACATCGGGAACAATCTTCCTGCATCTAGCCTGTCCAATCCCTTTAGGATCTTATACGTTTCAATCAGATCCCCCCTCAATCTTCTAAATTCCAACGAGTACAAGCCCAGTTCATCCAGTCTTTCTTCATATGAAAGTCCTGCCATCCCAGGAATCAATTTCTGGTGAACCTTCTTTGTACTCCCTCTATGGCAAAGATGTCTTTCCTCAGATTAGGGGACCAAAACTGCACACAATACTCCAGGTGTGGTCTCACCAAGGCCTTGTACAACTGCAGTAGTACCTCCCTGCTCCTGTACTCGAATCCTCTCGCTATAAATGCCAGCATACCATTCGCCTTTTTCACCGCCTGCTGTACCTGCGTGCCCACTTTCAATGACTGGTGTATAATGACACCCAGGTCTCGTTGCACCTCCCCTTTTCCTAATCGGCCACCATTCAGATAATAATCTGTTTTCCTATTTTTGCCACCAAAGTGGATAACTTCACATTTATCCACATTAAATTGCATCTGCCATGAATTTGCCCACTCACCCAACCTATCCAAGTCACCCTGCATCCTCTTAGCATCCTCCTCACTGCTAACACTGCCACCCAGCTTCGTGTCATCTGCAAACTTGGAGATGCTGCATTTAATTCCCTCATCCAAGTCATTAATATATATTGTAAACAACTGGGGTCCCAGCACTGAGCCTTGCGGTACCCAACTAGTCACCGCCTGCCATTCTGAAAAGGTCCCGTTTATTCCCACTCTTTGCTTCCTGTCTGCTAACCAATTCTCCACCCACACCAATACCTTACCCCCAATACCGTGTGCTTTAAGTTTGCACACTAATCTCCTGTGTGGGACCTTGTCAAAAGCCTTTTGAAAATCCAAATATACCACATCCACTGGTTCTCCCCTATCTACTCTACTAGTTACATCCTCAAAAAATTCTATGAGATTCGTCAGACACGATTTTCCTTTCACAAATCCATGCTGACTTTGTCCGATCATTTCACCGCTTTCCAAATGTGCTGTTATCACATCCTTGATAACTGACTCCAGCAGTTTCCCCACCACCGACGTTAGGCTAACCGGTCTATAATTCCCTGGTTTCTCTCTCCCTCCTTTTTTAAAAAGTGGGGTTACATTAGCCACCCTCCAATCCTCAGGAACTAGTCCAGAATCTAACGAGTTTTGAAAAATTATCACTAATGCATCCACTATTTCTTGGGCTACTTCCTTAAGCACTCTAGGATGCAGACCATCTGGCCCTGGGGATTTATCTGCCTTCAATCCCTTCAATTTACCTAACACCACTTCCCTACTAACATGTATTTCGCTCAGTTCCTCCATCTCACTGGACCCTCTGTCCCTTACTATTTCTGGAAGATTATTTATGTCCTCCTTAGTGAAGACAGAACCAAAGTAATTATTCAATTGGTCTGCCATGTCCTTGCTCCCCATAATCAATTCACCTGTTTCTGTCTGCAGGGGACCTACATTTGTCTTTACCAGTCTTTTCCTTTTTACATATCTATAAAAGCTTTTATAGTCCGTTTTTATGTTCCCTGCCAGTTTTCTCTCATAATCTTTTTTCCCCTTCCTAATTAAGCCCTTTGTCCTCCTCTGCTGAACTCTAAATTTCTCCCAGTCCTCAGGTGAGCCACTTTCTCTGGCTAATTTGTATGCTTCTTCTTTGGAATTGATACTATCCCTAATTTCTCTTGTCAGCCACGAGTGCACTACCTTCCTTGATTTATTCTTTTGCCAAAATGGAATGAACAATTGTTGTAGTTCATCCATGCAACCTTTAAATGCTTGCCATTGCATATCCACCGTCAATCCTTTAAGTGTCATTTGCCAGTCTATCTTAGCTAATTCACGTCTCATACCTTCAAAGTTACCCCTCTTTAAGTTTAGAACCTTTGTTTCTGAATTAACTATATCACTCTCCATCTTAATGAAGAATTCCACCATATTATGGTCACTCTTACCCAAGGGGCCTCTCGCGACAAGATTGCTAATTAACCCTTCCTCATTGCTCAAAACCCAGTCCAGAATAGCCTGCTCTCTAGTTGGTTCCTCGACATGTTGGTTCAAAAAACCATCCCGCATACATTCCAAGAAATCCTCTTCCTCAGCACCTTTACCAATTTGGTTCACCCAGTCTACATGTAGATTGAAGTCACCCATTATAACTGCTGTTCCTTTATTGCACACATTTCTAATTTCCTGTTTAATACCATCTCCGACCTCACTACTACTGTTAGGTGGCCTGTACACAACTCCCACCAGCGTCTTCTGCCCCTTAGTGTTACGCAGCTCTAACCATATCGATTCCACATCTTCCCGGCTTATGTCCTTCCTTTCTATTGCGTTAATCTCTTCTTTAACCAGCAACACCACCCCACCTCCCCTTCCTTCATGTCTATCCCTCCTGAATATTGAATATCCCTGAACGTTGAGCTCCCATCCCTGGTCACCCTGGAGCCATGTCTCTGTGATCCCAACTATATCATAATCATTAATAACAATCTGCACTTTCAATTCATCCACCTTATTACGAATGCTCCTTGCATTGACACATAAAGCCTTCAGGCGCTCTTTTACAACTCTCTTAGCCCTTATACAATTATGTTGAAAAGTGGCCCTTTTTAATGCTTGCCCTGGATTTGTCGGCCTGCCACTTTTACTTTTCTCCTTACTACTTCCTTAGTACCTCTGTCTCTCTGCACTGGTTCCCATCCCTCTGTTGTGAACTAACCTCCTCACGCCTAGCCTCTTTAATTTGATTCCCATCCCCACAACCATTCTAGTTTAAAGTCACCTCAGTAGCCCCCGCTAATCTCCCTGCCAGGATATTGGTCCCCCTAGGATTCAAGTGTAACCCGTCCTTTTTGTACAGGTCACGCCTGCGCCAAAAGAGGTCCCAATGATCCAGAAACTTGAATCCCTGCCCACTGCTCCAATCCCTCAGCCACGCATTTATCCTCCACCTCATCGCATTCCTACTCTCACTGTCGCGTGGCACAGGCAGTAATCCCGAGATTACTACCTTTGCGGTCCTTTTTCTCAACTTCCTTCCTAGCTCCCTATATTCTCCTTTCAGGACCTCATCCCTTTTCCTACCTATGTCATTGGTACCCATATGTACCACGACCTCTGGCTCCTCACCCTCCCACTTCAGGATATCTTGGACACGATCAGAAATATCCCGGACCCTGGCACCAGGGAGGCAAACTACCATCCGGGTCTCTGGACTGCGTCCACAGAATCGCCTATCTGACCCCCTTACTATCGAGTCCCCTATCACAACTGCCCTCCTCTTCCTTGCCCTACCCTTCTGAGCTACAGGGCCAGACTCTGCGCCGGAGGAACGGCCACTGTCGCTTCCCCCGGGTAAGCTGTCCCCCCCAACAGTACTCAAACAGGAGTACCTGTTGTTAAGGGGCACAGCCACCGGGGTACTCCCCATCACCTGACTTTTCCCCTTCCCCCTCCTAACCGTGACCCACTTGTCTGCCTCCCGTGGCCCCGGCGTGACCACCTGCCTTCCACTCCTCTCTATCACCTCCTCATTCTCCCTGACCAGACGAAGGTCATCGAGCTGCAGTTCCAGTTCCGTAACGCGGTCCCTTAGGAGCTGCATCTCGATGCACTTGGCGCAGATGTAGACGTCCGGGAGGCTTGGAGAC
This sequence comes from Mobula hypostoma, assembly GCF_963921235.1. Classification (NCBI taxonomy): domain Eukaryota; kingdom Metazoa; phylum Chordata; class Chondrichthyes; order Myliobatiformes; family Myliobatidae; genus Mobula; species Mobula hypostoma. The sequence continues at coordinate 60,199,595 of NC_086103.1, read as the reverse complement.
TCCAGGGCCTCCCACATCCGACACCGAGAACAGCAAACTGCCCTCACAGTCATAATGCCCCTCTCCTCAAATAACAACAGAAAATGAATGTCAAACCTTCCTCTCCTCGCCCACATAAAGTCACTAAATAGTTATTATCAACAAATCAGCTGTAGTGCTGGAGGAAACACACTGGACCACTGTTAAACTAAGTTCAAGTGTGCCTACCATGCTATCCCACACCCACACTTCGGAAAGTCTGATCACCTGGCTGTACTTCTACTTCCTGAGTATAGGCGGAGACTGAAGACTGTAGCGCCGGTACTCAGAACCAAGAAGGTATGGACCAAAGAGGGTCAGGTGCACTTACAGGACTGCTCTGAATCAGTGGACTGGACTGTGTTCAGGGAGGCACCTTTGAGCCTGGATGATTTTGCCACAGTTGTCACCAACTTCATTAAAACCTGTGTGCATGAGTGTGTGCCTACAAAAACTTACTGTACATGCTCAAACCAAAAGCCGTGGATGAACCAGAAGGTTCACAGTCTGCTGAGGGTTAGGTCTGTGGCACTTAAGTCTAGCAATCCAGGACTGTACAAGAAAATCAGGTATGACTTGTGGAGGGTTTTTTCAAGAGCCAAGAAACTATTTCTGGAGAGGTTAGAGGCAACGTTGGATGTATGTCAACTCAGGCAGAGTTTGCAGGACATTACTTCCTGCAAAGCAAAACCCAACATCATGAATGGCAGCAAAGCTTCACTATCAGACGAGCTTAATGCCTTTTATGCTCGCTCTGAAAGGGAGAATGAAACCTCAGCATCACACGTGATTTGTCTTGGAGGCCAACGCCAGGCTGTCTTTCAAGAGGGTGAACCCTTGCAAGGCAGCAGAGCTCACTGGAGTACCTGGTAAGGCTCTGAAAATCTATACCAACCAACTGGTGGGAGTATTCTAAGACATTTTCAATCTCTTGCTGCTACAGTCAGAATTTCCCACCTGCTTCAAAAGGGCAACAATTATACCAGTGCCCAAGAAGAGCAGCGTGAGCTGCCTCAATGACCCAGTAGTGCTCACATCTACGGTGATGAAATGCTTTGAGAGGTTGGTTATGGCTAGAATCAATACCTGTCTTAGGAAGGACCTGGATCCATGCAATTTACCTATTGCCACAATAGTCTACAGCAGAAGCAATCTCAATGGCTTTCCAGGGAGCCTTGTCACCTGGACAATGTAAATATCTAAGTCAGGATGCTGTTTATTGATTATAGCTCAACATTTAACACCATCATTCCTAAAGTGCAGATCGAAAAGCTTTAGAACCCAGGCCTCTGTACCTCCCTCTGCAACTGGATTCTCAGCTTCCTAACCGAAAGACCACAGTCTGTGCGGGCTGGAAGTAACACTGGCACTCCACAGGGATGCGTGCTTAGCCCACTGCTCTACTCTCTCTACACCCATGACTGTGTGGCTAGGCATAGCTCAAACAGCATCTATAGATTTGCTGATGATACAACCACTGCTGGCTGAATTTCAGATGGTGAAGAAAGGGCATACAGGAGTGAAATATACCAGTTAGTTGAGTGGTGTCGCAGCAACAACCTTGCTCTCAATATCAACAAGATCTAAACACAGACCATGAGCTTCAGGAAGGAAAAGACGAGGGAACACAAACCAATCCTCATAGAGGGATCAGAAATGGAGAGAGTGAGCAAATTCAAGCTGCTGGGTGTCTATATCTCTGAGGATCTAACTTGATTGCAACATATTGATGTAGCTATAAAGAAGGCAAGACAGCAGCTATATTATTAGGAGTTAGAGGAGATTTGGCTTGTCAACTAAAACACTCGAAAACTTATACAGATATATCGTGGAGAGCATTCTGACTGGCTGCATCGCCATCTGGTATGGGGTGGTGGGGGTGGAGGGTCTACTGCTCAACATCGAAATAAGTTGCAGAACCTTGTAAAATTAGTCCGCTCCGTCATGGGTATTAGCCTCTGCAGTGTCCAGGATATCTTCAAGGAGCGGTGCCTTAGGAAGGCAGCTTTCTTCATTAAGGATCCCCACCACCCAGGACATTCCCTCTTCTCACTGTTACAATCAGGATGGAGGTACAAAAGCCTGAAGGTACACACTCAGTGATTCAGCAACAGCTTCTTCCCAGCCATCTGATTTGTAAATGGACATTGAACCCATGGATACTACCTCACTACTTTTTTATTTGTTGTTTTGCACCATTATTTTAACTTAACTATTTAATATACATATATATCCGCAATGTAACAGTTTTTACTCCATATTTATTTATCATGTATTTCCTTGTACTGCTGCCATAAAGTTAACAAGTTTCACAACGTATGACTGTGATATTAAATCTGATTCTGATTTTGAAGTATTACAGCACGGAGAAAGTGCAGTGCAGGTAGACAGTAAGGGTTTCAGCAAGGCAGATTGTGAGGTTAAGAATCCATCCAATTTTACTAAGGGGATCATTCAATAGTCTTATTACAGCAGGATAGTAGCTGTCCATGAGCCTGGTGTATGTGCTTTCAGGCTTTTGTATCTTCTGCCTGGTAAGAGATGGGAGAGATGTCTGATGCAAGTGAGGTCTTTGATTATGCTAGCTGCATTGGCCAGCATAATCATTATTAACTCAAATCAAAAGAGCTGACAAATCAGCACATAGGAGGGAGATTGAAAATCTAGCTGGGCGGCACTACAAAACCTCTTACTCAATGTCAGCAAAAGCAAGGGCTGATTATCGACTTCAGGAGGAAGAAAGTGGAGATCCATAAGCCAGTTCTCTTCGGAGGATCAGAGGTGGAGAGTGTCACCGACCTTAAGTTCCTCAGACCTGTCTTAGGCCCAGCATTTAACTGCAATGACAAACAAAGCGTGGCAGTGCCTCTATTTCATCAGCATGACATCTTCAATTTTGACAGATTTTCATACATATGTGGTGTAAAGTATATTGATTGGCAGCATCACAGTCTGGTATGGAAACACCAATGGCCTTGAACAAAAAATCCCACAAAAAGTAGTGGATATGGCCCAGTCCATCATGGTTAAAGCCTTATCTAAAGCATACTTACAAGGAGCTTTGTTGCCGGAAGGCAGCATCCATCATTAGTGCCCCCCCACCACCACCACCACCACCCAGAACTTTACTTACTTTATTGTCACCAAACAATTGATACTAGAGCGTACAATCATTACAGCGATATTTGATTCTGCGTTTCGCGCTCCCTGGAGTACAAATCGATAGTAAATATTAAAAATTTAAATTATAAATCATAAATAGAAAATAGAAAAGGGAAAGTAAGGTAGTGCAAAAAAAAAAACGAGATGCAGGTCCGGATATTTGGAGGGTACGGCCCAGATCCCAGTCAGGATCCGTTCAGCAGTCTTATCACAGTTGGAAAGAAGCTGTTCCCAAGTCTGGCCATACGAGTCTTCAAGCTCCTGAGTCTTCTCCCCGAGGGAAGAGGGATGAAAATTGTGTTGGCTGGGTGGGTCGTGTCCTTGATTATCCTGGCAGCACTGCTCCGACAGCGTGTGGTGTAAAGTGAATCCAAGGATGGAAGATTGGTTTGTGTGATGTGCTGGGCTGTGTTCACAATCTTCTGCAGCTTCTTTCGGTCTTGGACAGGACAACTTCCATACCAGGCTGTGATGCACCCTAGCAGAATGCTTTCTACGGTGCACCTATAAAAATTAGTGAGGGTTTTAGGGAACAGGCCAAATTTCTTTAGTTTTCTCAGGAAGTAAAGGTGCTGGTCGGCCTTCTTGGCAGTGGACTCTGCTTGGTTGGACCAAGTCAGGTCATTTGTGATATTGACCCCGAGGAACTTAAAGCTTTTGACCTGTTCCACCTGCACACCACCAATGTAAATTGGGTCGTGCGGTCCGCTACTCCTTCTGAAGTCAACAACCAATTCCTTCATCTTGCTGACGTTCAGGGATAGGTTATTGTCTTCGCACCATGCCACCAGGTTCTTAATTTCCTCTCTGTACTCAAACGCATCATTATCCGAGATATGGCCTACAATTGTTGTGTCATCAGCAAACTTATATATTGAGTTTGATGGAAATTTGGCTACACAGTCATAGGTTTACTGTGAGTACAGCAGGGGGCTGAGTACACAGCCTTGTGGAGCACTGGTGCTCAGAGTGATTGTAGAGGAGAGCTTGTCCCCTATTTTTACAGCCTGGGTCCTGTCTGTGAGGAAGTTGAAGATCCAGCTGCAGATCTGAGCGCTAAGGCCCCAGTTCTGGGGCTTAGGAATCAGTTTATTTGGAATGCTGGTATTAAAGGCAAAGCTGTAGTCAATGAAAAAGAGACTTACATATGCGTCTTTATTCTCCAGGTGTTCTAAGGAGGAATGTAGGGCCAGAGAGATGGCATCTGCTGTTGACCTGTTGCTCTGGTAGGTGAATTGCAAAGCATCGAGGTTGACCGGTAGGCTGTGGTTGATGTGTGCCATAACCAATCGCTTGAAGCACTTCATAGCAATTGATGTCAGAGCCACAGGTTGATAGTCATTCAGGCATGCCACCTTGCTCTTCTTCAGCACTGGGATTATCGTTGTCTTCATAAAACACGAGGGGATCTTTAGACTGAAGCAAGGAGCAGTTGAAGATGTCAGCAAACACTCCAGCTAGCTCACTTGCACAGGCCTGGAGAACCTGTCCTGAGACGCCATCTGGGCCTGTCACCTTCCTTGGATTTATCTTCAGGAAGGCCCTTCTAACGACCTCCTCGGTGACGATGGATCTCGGTGCCACCAGGTCCGGTTCATCCGGAGGGAGCGGGACGCTCCTCTTCTGTTTGAATTTTGCGTAGAATATGTTAAGTTCTTCAGGAAGAGAAGCGCCTCAGTTATTGATATTCCCAGCCTTTCCTTTGCACCCAGTGATCTCATTTAGACCCTGCCATAGTCTACCAGCGTCCCGCTGGTTAGCCTGGGCTTCCAACTTGGCTCGATATTGCCTCTTGGTGCCCTTAATGGCTTTCCGGAGTTCACACCTGGATTCCGTGTAGCGACTGGTATCCCCGAACCTAAAAGCCGCAGCTCTAGCCTTCAAAAGGGACATGCTCTGTTCTTGCTGCTGCCATCAGAAAGAATGTACTGGAGCCTTGGGACTCACACCACCAGATTCAGGAGCAGTTCAACCATCAGGCTTTTGAACTGAAGGGGATACCTTCATTCAAGTTCTCTTGCCCCATCATGGAAATGCTTCTGCAAACTCAGTAGATTACATGATCGGCACAACATTGTGGGCCGAAGGATCTGTAATCTGTTGTAGATTTCTATATTCTATATACTCACTTCAAGGACTCTTCATCTCATGTTCTCAATATTTATTTATTATTATTTCTTTCTTTTTGTATTTGCACAGTTTGTCGTTATTTGCACACTCAGGTTGGTGTGGTCTTTCATTGTTTACATTACTGTTATTATTCTAATATGGACTGGTTGAGTATGCCCACAGGAAAATGAATCTCAGGGCTGTATACAGTGACATACATGTACTTTGAACTTTGATTTATCGAGAAGAGTAGACAGAGTCTGCAGAGAAGAGGTTAGTTTCCATGATGTGCTGAGCCATGACCACAAGAAACTGTAGTGAGTTCTGGTCACGGGCAGAGTTGTTGCCACACCAAGCCATGATGCATCCGGGTAGGATGCTTTATATGGTGCATTATTAAAAATTGGTGACGGGTGACAGGGACATGCTAAGTTTCTGTAGCTTCCCAAGGAAGTAGAGGCATTGGTGGACTTTCTTGGTCATGGCATCAACAGATTAGATCAGGAAAGGTCATTAGTGATGTTCACTCCTAGGAGCATGAAGCTCTCAACTCTCTCAACCTCAGCACTGTTGTTGTAAACAGGAACAAGTGCACTGCCAACCCCTCCCCTTCCTGATGCCAATAATCAGCTCCTTTGTTTTGCTGACATTGAGTGAGAGGTTGGCGTCACCAGACTCTCTATCTCCTTCCTGTGCTCTGATTCATCATTATTTTAGATATAACCCACTACAATGGTATCATCTGTAAACTTGTAGACAGAGTTAGAGCAGAATGTGGCCACGCACTTGAGTATACAAGGAGCAGAGCGGGGGGCTGAGGATACAGCCTTGTGGGCCACCAGTGTTAAGGGTAATCGTGGTGGAGGTGCTGCTGCCTATCCATACTGATTACGGTCTGTTGGTCAGAAAGTCAAGGATCCATCTGCAGAGGGAGACATTGACTCCCAGGGTCTGGAGTTTGGTGATGAGCTTGCTTGGAACAATAGCAATGAAGGCAGAACTCTAGTCAGTAAATGTTGGGCTACCGTGGGTGTCTTTACTGTCCACATGCTCCAAAGGTGAGTGTAGGGCCAGGGAAATAGTGTCTACCATGGACCTGTTTTCTGCTTTAGACCAAACTTTCCTCTGAAAGCAGGTAAGTAGTAATGACTTCCAGCACAAAATATGAAAAATATGGTAGACTGTAGTATATGGTAGTATTAGTATACTATGATGGTGTACCAAGCTCGGCACTAAAAATTGTGCTGACCAGCTGGCTAGAGTTTTTAAAGACATCCTCTGCCTCTTACTGCTGTAGTCAAAGCTTCCCACCTGCTTCAAAAGGGCAGCAATCATACCCGTGCCCAAGAAAAGCAGGATGAACTGCCTCAATGACTATCACACAGTAACATTCATATCTACTGTGATGGAGCATTTTGAGAGGTTGCTCGTGGCCAAAATCTCTTGCTTGAGCAAGGACCTGGACCCATTGCAATTTGCCTACTGACACAACAGAATACAGAGAATACAATCACATGGGCTCTCCAACTGGTTTTGGAGCACCCAGACAACAGAAAAATGTACATTAGGCTGTTTATAGATTACAGTTCAACACCATCATCCCCTCAGTAGTAATCAGTGAGCTTCAAAACATAAGCCTCTGTACCTCCGCAATGGATCCCTGACTTCCTTACTGGGAGATCGTAGACAGTGTGGATTGGTAATAACATCTCCTGTTTGCTGATAATTAACACAGGCGTGGGCTTAGCCCACTGCTCTATTCTCGTTACAGCCATGGCTGTGTGCTAAGCACAGCTTAATCACCATCTATAAATTTGCCGATGACACCATTGTTGTTGCAGCATTAGGAGTGAGTGGCTGACTGAGTGGCTTAGCAACAACCTACCTCACACTCAACGTCAGCAAGACCAAGGAATTGATTGGGGACTTCAGGAAGGAGAAATCGGGAGAAAACACACCAGTCCTCATTGAGGAGTCAGCAATGGAAAGCACAAGGAGCTTCAACATCTCAGAGGATCTATACTGGGCCCAAAACATTGATGCAATCTCAAAGAAGGACACCAGTGGTTCTACGTCATTAGGAGTTTAGACTCTTGCAAATTTCTACTGACATACAGTGGAGAGGATTCTGACTGGTTGCATCACAGCCTGATATAGAGCTTCTAATGCTTCAGATCACAAACTGCTGCAGAATGTTGTAGACCCAGTCTGTTTCATCACAGAAACAAGCCTCCCTGCCAGAGGACATTTTCAAGAGGAGGGACTTCAAGAAGGAGACACCCATAATTAAAGAACTTCACCAACTCTTCACATTGCCATTGAGGAGGAAGTATATGAGCCTGAATACCGATACTCAACGTTTTAAAAGCAGCTTCTTCCTCTCCACTGTCAGATTTCTGTATGGCCAATGTACCCATGAACACTACCTCGTGAATTGACTTTTGCACTTTTTATTTATTTTGTAACTTCTCATAGATTTTATGTGCTGCTGCAAAACAACAAATTTCACTACATTGGTCAATGCTAATAAACTTGATTCTGAATTTATTTGCTATATGATCGGGATATAATTGGGATGAACTGCAGCATTTATGATGGCCAGCTGATGGTGCTCTCCACAACAAAATAGTGCAGCACAACCAACTGAATGAGACGGTTCAATCAGAGAATTTTCTCAGTGTTGGATTCCAATAAGAACAAACCTGGGACAGAATGGCACCAAGAAAAAAGTTGCAGAATGCAACAGGATTATCAGTAAAAAGGCTGCATTTGCTGGAGTTCAGAAGAATGAGCGAAACTCACTGAAACCTATCAAATATTGAAAGGCTCAGATAGAGTGGATGTGAAAAGGATGTTTCCTATAGTGGGGTAGTCTAGAAACAGAGGGCACAGCCTCAAAATAGAATGATGTCCCTTAAGTAAAGAGATGAAGAAGAACTTCTTTAGACAGAAGTCTGTGAATCTGTGGAATAAAAACTGAACTTTGGAACCATTCCAAACCTCCTGAATGCACATAAAGCTACACATGCATTCCTAGAGATAAACTAATCAAAATAGGTAGCAAGAACAAGCACACCAGCACTGATATAGTTGAAAACTTCTTTAAATGCATTGGTATTGTCATTGTAGTATTGGTTTTAAGTGATTGCTTGGATATTCAGGAATTCTTTGACAAAAAATTATTTGTCTTCTGTTATCCTGGTACAAGGACCCCACCATCCAGGACATGCTCTCTTCTCACTGCTGCCATCAGGAAAGAGATACAGGAGCCTCAGGACCCACATCACCAGGTTCAGGAACAATGATTAACTTTCAACCGTCAGGCTGAACCAGTATGGATAATTTCACTCACCTCAGTCTGAGCTGATTCCACAGCCTATGGATTCACTTTGCAATTCATGTTCCCAATATTATTTATTTATTGTTATTTACACAGTGTTTTCTTCTGCACATTGATTTTTAATCAGTCTTTGTGTGTAATTTTTCACTGATCTATTGCATTTCTTTTTTCTACTGTAAATGTCTACAAGGAAATGCCTCTCATGGTGACACGTGGTGACATATACATATTTTGATCATAAGATTTACTTTGAACACTGAATCTTGTATGATACAAAGTAAGGAAATTCTACTACACAGAAAGTTGAAGTAAGGAAAATTCCCAGGGGAAGAGAATTTGAGGAACAGTCATCTGTGTTTCTCAAGCACGCTACAGCACTGAGGCTGCACTGATTTCCACAATAACAGGTACCTTCAAAGAGGCACTGATTCCTCTACCAAGGATTTTTTAATGACCAGAAGGTCAAGGAGTTAATGATCTATAGATATAAAAACCCTTCAGTTTGGACACTCCATCTTAGACTGTTGGGAACATCACAAGAAGAGTGTTTTTAGTTTTGGGTAGCTGGGTTCCTATCATGGTAGGAATATGGGTTTGCTGGATTACACAATATTTCACACTGTAGCTTTTTCAGTAACCACACCATCGTTTTTTTCTAATGGCTTGAATTGACTTTAAGTTGCATGATTTAATAAAGTTCAAGGATCCTGATGTGCCTGAGAGTCTGTTGGTTCATCAATATGATAAGGAAAATCATTGTTATATGTTAGCTATTTTTACTGATGGACCAAACAATAATCTAACAGGGAATGTCGATGTGGCTGTTTTTGTGCCTGAATTACAGGTAACAATAAAGTCTTACTAATTAGTCTTACTAATCACTTATTGGTATATACTGCAGAGCTGGTTGCCATCATTTTGGGCTTACAGAGTGTGGAAGAAATCTGTCCTTGCAAAGTTATAATTTGTTGAGATTCTTTTTCGATTTTGACTAGTCTTAAAACAGGTCATTCTAGCGGTAGGTCAGGTTTACTGCTGGAAGCTCTTCAGACTTTATTTCATATTCAAAATATTGGTCTTCGCGTCTGCTTCTTATGGGTCTCTGAACATAAAAGTGTTGATTGTTTGGCCAAAAACACCATTAAAAGTTCATCTGTGGATATTGACTTTCCACTTAGCAAATCAGAAGCTAAGGGATTGCTGGGGCTAAGAATTATGGAATTTTGGCAAGACCTTTGGGATATTGGGCATGAGGGAAGACCCCTTTACAGAATACATAAAACTGTTGGGTTGATCGGAGAAGGGGTAAGACAAGAAGGAAAGGAATTATATTGACTTGACTTAGAATTGAGCATACTATGTTTAATTATTCCTTACATCTTGTTGGAAAACATCACTCTGGGGTGTGTAGGTGTTGTCATCATTATGAAACAGTTGAATACATTTTTTTACAATGCAAAGCATACAAGTTTGAAAGAAAGCAAATGTAGGCTGTACTACTAGCTTTTGGGGAGTTGACACTTTCGTTTTAAAAACTTTACTGTTACCAAAGTAATTTTAATTTAATTCACATTTTTTTCATTATTTACAATCTATAGGGTTCTTTGGGTTAATTTAGTTTTCATCTGATAAAGAACCAGTAGGGGTTTTATTTCCCAACTCTCTACACCACACTCCAGTCCAGTTGGTGGCAGTAATGCACCTTTAAGTTGGACTGCCAATCACCATTAAAACTCAGAAGAAGAAAACACTGTCTACCTTAAAGGGAAAAAAGCAGTTCTACTGGATGCGAGGCAAAGGCAAAGAACATGTGGTGGATGAAAAGAGTGCAGAAGGATCAGCAGTTCACTGACAACTATCACATGCATGGACGACAACACGAGGAAATCTGCAGATGCTCTATAAAACTGTCAAGCAACACACATAAAAGTTACTGGTGAACGCAGCAGGCCAGGCAGCATCTCTAGGAAGAGGTACAGTCGACGTTTTGAGCCAAGACCCTCCGTTAGGACTAACTGAAAGAAGAGCTAGTAAGAGATTTGAAAGTGGGAGGGGGAGGGGGAGATCTGAAATGATAGGGGAAGACAGGAGGGGGAGGGATGGAGCCAAGAGCTGGACAGTTGATTGGCAAAAGAGATATGAGGGGATCAATGGACAGGAGGCCTAGGGAGAAAGAAAAGGGGGAGGGGGAAAAAATACCCAGAGGATGGGCAAAGGGTATAGTGAGAGGGACAGAGGGAGAAAAAGGAGAGAGAGAAAAAGAATGTGTGTATATAAATAAATAAATAACGGATGGGGTACCGGGGGGGGGGAGGTGGGGCATTAGCGGAAGGTTGAGAAGTCAATGTTCATGCCATCGGGTTGGAGGCTACTCAGATGGAATATAAGGTGTTGTTCCTCCAACCTGAGTGTGGCTTCATCTTTACAGTAGAGGAGGCCAGTTCAACAGTCAAGGCCCCCACTTCAGTGCAAGCCGAGAACAGAGATGAATTTACCAAGGACAGAAAGGTAGTCAACAACTTCTTGAAGACTTAGAAGACCCAACTTCTCATTGTGAGCTGGTTTGGGCCCCCTATTGAAGACAGTATGTGCTGGCTTCAGGGAGGATCCAGAGAAAGTTTACAAGAATGATCCTAGAAATAAATGGAATTATGTATAAAGAGTGTTTTATGGTTCTGGGCCTGTACTCACTGGGGTTTAAAAGAATAAAGGGGGATTTCATTGAAACTTACTGAATGTTGAAAGACCCAGATAGAGTGGACATGGAGAGAATATATTCAATAATGGGAGAAATTAGGACCAGAGGGCACAGCTTTAGAATAGAAGTGCATCCTTTTAGAACAAAGATGAGGAGGAATTTCTTTAGCCAGAGACTGGTGAATCTGTGGAATTCATTGCCACAGATGGCTGTGGAGACCAAGTAATTGGGTATGTTTAAAGCAAAGGTAGATAGGTTCTTGAATAGTAAGGGTATCGAAGGTTAAGGGGAGATGGGAGGAGAATGGGGTTGAGGGGAAATAAATCATCCTTGATCAAATGGAAGAGCAAACCCAATGTGACAAATGGCCTAATTTCGCTCCTATGTCTTATGATCAACCACAGCCTTGTCCTTGGTGTGAACGTCCATGACCATCTCTGTTCAGTCCAGCACTGGAGACATTCCTGTCTGGCAAGCCCTAGAAAGACCACATCCAACTAGAAGTAAATGAAGCCTTTGTAAAGGTGGCATCCCCGCTGAAGTTCTAAAATTCTCAAGAGAAGAGCTTCTGTCACAAATCTATTATCTCATCATCTATATCCAGGCAGAGAACAACATACCAAGGAGCATTAGAAATGATAAAAATCATAAACTGCTTCCAGAATGGAGACAAATCCAACTGTGGACATGGCAGAAGACTCTCCTTCCATCTGCGAAAAGATCATTCTTCTCAACAATCTCCTGTCATTGACCAAAGACCCTCTTAAAGTAAATTCTATCCACCTAGAGGCAAATGAATGTGATCTACCCTACACAGAAACTTTGAGAGAAATGCATGGACCAGCTCTAACTCTTAGACATGGCCTTTACTGACATCCAACTCCATCAGCTGAGATGGACGGTGAAGCACCCTGAAATTCAGCTGCTCAAATAAATGTATCACCTTGGATAGGCAAAAGGAAATGAAGATGAGAGACATTCTTAGTAACTAAGGAAACCAGACCAATAGTCAGAAAATATATTGTTTCAGAAAAAAATTATCAGGATTTCTGGGTAAAAGCTGGAAGTGCCAAGAGATCAAAACGTGGGTAGAAGTTGTCTCTAGAAATCCAAGCAGTCATGGAATCAAACAGGAGAAGATGGTGGCTGCAAATAAAAAGTCTTTGTTTACCTCTTTTTCTTTCAAATGTAGTTCTGCTACAATTAGAGCCTGTGACTTACAGTTTGTGGGCCATTTTCAGGTCAATTGAGTGATCTGGCGCTTGCTGTCTCCGAGGAGATTTGGTGAGGTATTGAGTGATGTATGCAGCCTGGAGACCATGATTGACTCCATTTCTCTCTGATCAAAGTGGCGAGGAAGACTGAAATCATCAACAACGTGAGCAAAAGGTGAGCAGGTGCTCAGCGCTGTCTACCTGAGGGTGACTGGTCTCTCTCGCTCTCTCCCTTGCTGCTGCCAGAGGAAGATGTTACACGCAGACACCTGCTGTGTGTGACAGTCTCCCTTCTTGTCCAGTGCTCCTGAAGGAAGTTCCCTGCATTCAAATGGTCTCTCTCTCTCCCCCACCCTCCCTCTCTCTCCCAATGCTGCTGGAGGATAGTGCCAGAGTCCTAGACCCTGAGGCAGGTTTAATCAATGTGCTTTGTGGATTGGACACTGTAGTTCATGTTAAGTCATCCATCGCAGAAACCAGAAGTTGAGGAATGTAATGCTGTGTTTCTGGTTATTCCTTGTTGTTACTATTTTGGCAGTTTTTGATCAGGGCAGACTGGCTCTGCAACCTGAAATTAACGAACAACACAGCACTAGATGGAACCGAACTGAGCCAATCTGAATATGCCTGGACTGTTTCAAGGATTTGTGGTTTGTTTTACATTCTGTGTTTTTTGCCATTTGCTGGCTTTGTTCTTTTTTTTTTGCACGTTTTTCTTTGAATGATTTTGTGGTTTTGTTTCATGGTTGTCTGTGGGAAGATGAATCTCAGGGTTGTATGCTGCATACATTCTTTGATAATAAGTGTACTTTGAATCTTTGAAATTAGTAATTTGTGTAACAAGGGTAATTAAATTAGCAATAATAGTGTGGAGTATTTCTTTTTAGACCAATATTTTGAAGAGCCAAATAGACACAGGTTATCCTAGTCTGTTCACATCTTATTAAACATCCTATTCACAGTCAGTCCTGATGAAGGGTCTCAGCCCAAAACGTTGACTACTTATTCCCTCCATAGATGTCCCTCGACGCTGAGTTTCTCTGGCATTTTGAGTGTTTTGCATAGGGTCATGACGATTTTGGTTTCAATGTCTGCAAACCATCAAACTCAAAAGGAGATTTTACGGCCCAATCAATATCGGTATCTAGGGGTACTCTCACTACGGGGGGGGGGGAGAGGGCAGAGGGGGGCGTTATGATGTATCAACCTACTTTTCAGAGACCAGCTTACTTCCTTGTGTAGTCTCTGTGGTGAAGTCCAGCTGACAAAATCCATCTCTTGAGTGCTGGGTCTCCCCTCCCTACCAATGAGGGGATACTTCTAGCTAACAAAGTAGTTGAAATGCAGATTATTTTATTTTTAATGATACATCTCTAAACTTGAACAGATAGTTCTTAATACACATGTAACGCCCTGTAATGTTTCACTGCTAGGTAATGGCTTCTCTGTATCAGCAATGTTTGGGTTATGACTAGAGATAACGGGGGCTTTGGAATGTGTGCTAGAGGCATTTTGTTCTTTCTTGTGGGCTTGGGAGCAGGGATTTTGTGGTCTATTGTTGGTGAGAAATGAAGAGAGAAGACACAAATGGAATGAGTTGGTAGACTGGCTGATGAGTGGACTTAGAGCGATGGTCTGATGATCAGTGATGCAGGGAGGAGGTCGATGGGGAACGAATGGATGAATCCGTGAGCTCCAACACGTGCATTAGACTTTCATTAAAAGGGGCCCTTTTTCTTTACTAACTCTATAGTCAGATTAAGATTTATCGTTAAATCGCATATGGTGTACTGTCTGATATTTTGCGGTTCGGATTTGTAACCGGGCAACACATGACACAGCATCCACACAAACAAGATTTCTCAGTTTGGCTGTGCCAGAGGCTGTCTTCGCCTAGACAATGCATGCAGGCTGAACCTGAGGATTACACACATGTAAAACTGAGAGGTTTTCTGATTTGTAAAAGTTTTCCAAATTTCAAAAGATTTATAAACTACAAAAGATTTCCAAACACAATTCTTACAAACTATAAGAACATACCAGCAATTTGCAGACAAACAAGTTGTCCATCGTAGAAACCAGAAGTTGAGGAATGAATACGAGTTCTTTCCATCATACTATCTTTCTGTTACTCTCTTTGCCATTCTTATCAAGCCCCAATGCTTTCTAACATTTATACTGTTTTGTTTCTAGTTGACATGTGATTTTTTTTCCCCAGATACTTTTGCAGGACAAAGTATCACACAGATGGTCTTAACTTCTGGTGACAGAGATCCCAGCCACCCAAAATGAAGGCTGTGAGAGCTGACTTCCTGAGTACACAAAATCTCAACTATTGATCGATCATATCTTGACCATTTGATGCAGGCCAATCGACATTACCCCATTTTCTTATTTTGGGCTGATGCAGATGCGAATGTCTCAGTCATTTTACTTTGCAAACCATATCTCTCGAGCAGCCAGTCTCCTGCTGTGGGCCAGTAGCCTGTGCTCTGTAGACAGTGCTGGTTGTGTGCAAAGCTGTCTCTTTGACTTCAGACTGATTATTGCTTGCATTTTACACTCAGAACTGAAGACTAGTTCTTGTTTACACCAAGAAGCTGAGCAAGGAATACTTTCGTCACAAACAACTGACCCTTTGCAAACATGATGCTGCTGAGCTAGAAAGTCAAGGTTAAAAACAATTCTCTCTGGCTCTGGAAAGTGAATATCCATCACAAGGTATCCTAGATTAGGTACACTTCAGTGAGAAGGGATTAGTTACCAATCTTGTTACATGGAGTAAAGGTGACCAAATCATGACTAAAATAAAAACAGTATTAGATCCAAGGTTGCCAGAAAACATAGCAAACTTGAGGATTGGCAGAGTTTAGAATTCAGCAAAAAAAATCAGAAAAAATTGACTAAGAACACAAAACAGAGTAGGTGAATAAACACAAACAACAGGAATTCTGCAGATGCTGGAAATTCAAGCAACACACAAGAATAAACATCTCTTCATGAAAGAGCCTGCAGGTTCCACCTGGGATTTATGAGCCACTTCATAGACACCTCATAACAGCAGCTGAAGCAAGTCATCTTCAAAGCAGTCAGACTGCCTGAAAAGAAGAGTTTCTCTGCATTATGTCTGAAATTACTCAAATCTTATATTTAAAATGTTACTTCACAAAGGAATTTTTACTTCACATCAATATGGCAATGAATCAGTGCCTAAATCCTGAGGCAGTGACTCACCTCACACTACAACAAACTACAGGAGGATTTCCTGAAAGAGGATGTCTTACTTAGCTTCACTGAATAACTACTTTGAATTTTGATTCCAGATTTACAACTTTACCCAAAACTAGTAGATACCAATGCTTAAGCAGATATTGCAGGGGATTTGTCAGCATTATACCACTAAAATATTTGTTATTCAAACTTCATAGTTTCTCAACTTTACAAATGGCATTGGTAATTATAATTTGGAGCCCTTTGACTAAGGTACATTTAGATAAATGTGTTACTTTCAGTGTCTCTGAAATTACTTAGTAACCCACCCTTGGGAGCATAATTCAAATGTCAGGACCATAATAAAAAGTGGCTTGTTTTCCAATTCTGATACTTTTGCCATTTTTCACTATTTAAATATGCTCATAAAATGAACATGATATAATCAGTTTTTAATTCCTCCATGACATACTGGAATTTTTTTTGAAGAAATTAATTACTATTTCTCGAAGCAGATGTGGAGTTTAGCAATTGTGGAACAACCTCTCTATTTAATCTATCCAAAGTACTGAAAAATCCTAGAGACACCACAGCTTTTTGCAACACATAACAACTATTTCCGCAACATCTTAACTTGCATAATTACAAAGATTCACACTCATTTTAATGCTTTCATCACCGAGTGTATATTTCCCTCAAGAAAATTTTAGCAATACACTGTTTGAACTGAGGTCCAATGGCTGCTTTAATACTCTATCACGTCATATTTAATGATTGAGATGAACTATGGCATAATATGATTATATTAAATCAAAAAAAGTTGATTGCAGAATTACAGCCCACATTATTGACCAAAATATCTGACTTTCCCCAAGTATCAAAAAAATGATACCAATCTGAAAGGTTCTACAATATTTTCAAAAGGTTTTCCCAATTATATTTAAGAAATAATTCTCAAATTTTAGTATGTTGTATGTGTATTGTTTTTTTTATTTCATTTTCAGGCATTGTGGCATGGTGAGCATTTGTTGTCTTTGTCTAATTGCCTTTGAAAAGGTTATGATGAACAATCACTTCAAAACACTGCAATCCTTCTAGTGAAGTCCTCTACTGTCCTGTTGTCTGGGGAGTTTTGGGATTTCCACTGAACAATAAAGGACTACTGATGTTTTTCCCGAATAAGAATAGCGTGCATGTTAGAAAGGTACTGCCAAGCAATGGTAATCCCACACTCCTGCTGCTCTTGTCTTTCTTGGTAAAAGACACTTTACAATCTTTTCTTTGTAGCTTGCTGACTTCTACGTACGAATTCCTAACTAAAAGGATATTTAGAGAAACACGTTTGATGGCATTTGCAACCCTGTGCTGGTTAGGCATTTCAGCGTTAATTAAATTCTGAACATTTCCTACCGCTGACTGGTAAAGAATCCAAAATCTGATCAAATGATTTTCTCTATTTCTACATTCTGTACCCCTAATCAGTCAAACTTCACACATCCACTGATTAACATTAACTATGGTGTATACAAGAGGCAGTATTACTATACTTAAACAATATAGTGCAGTGTAGGCCCTTCCTGCCTCGAGTCATGCTGCTCCGGCAAACACCAACAAATCCAGATAACCTTAGCCTAATCATGGGACAATTTACAATGACCAATTAACCGATCTGGTACTTATTTGGATTGTGGGAGGAAACTGGAGCACCTGGAGAAAACACACACATTCCACTGTTTTATAATCCGGCTACACATTAGTCACTTTTTCAGCAGTTAGTTATGTCACTTAAAACCAGCCTATTTCTAGACTGTTGATTTCATACAAAAATGTAGTTTCACTAACAGCCACCAGCAATGGTCTGGCATCTATGAAGCCATTTTTTTGTATATGACACTAAACATCTTTTAGTGTACTGTCAAAGGTAAGCTTGGCTCATTCAACATCCAATATCTACACTTGTACTTCCAAAAGAAATTAGATAATATTTGTGAATAGAAATAAAGGCCAAATGCCTTTTGAAGACGATTATGTTTGTTCGTCAGCACTTCTGCCAATTCAGCACGTGGCAAGGCATGCAGCCAGGATTTATCTAAATTAAAAGAGGACACATTGGCAATACTCAGCTATTCAGACACATCCCTGAAGAGAGAAACAAAGTTTATGTTTTGAGTCAACGATCTCATTGACTCAATGAACTGGGAAAAGTGGAGATAAAATAAATGTTTTAAAATGCAAAGAAAAGGGGTGGATGGAAAGAGCTCTAAGAAATGCTTGTGGTAGGATGAAGGGCTGAACAGAACAACTGACAGAAGAGGTGACAAACAAGGTGAAAGGAAGGTGAAGGAGAATGCAAAACGTAGTCTGAAGGAACTGTAAATAGGTAAAGACAAATCAATGAGGTTACCTGAAAAAATGCAACTGGAAATACTGAAAATGTTTTATGCAAAGGGTGTAACTGATGATTATCTGAAAATGTTGAACTCTGTTTTGAGTCTTGAGGGCTTTAAATTAAACAGAAGATGAAGCACTGTTCCTTCATCTAATGGCAAGTTTCATAGAGCAGTATATGAAGTTAAAGACATCGTGAGAGCAACATGGAAAATTAAATTAATAGTGATTGAGTAGAGTAGGTAGCAGGAAATATTTCCCCATATGGCAGATGTGTTGAATCCCAGTGGCATGGGTTAAGTGTAATGGGTAAAAAGTTTAAATGGAATAGGAGAATGATTTTTTTTCTTCCAGAGCACAATTTGAAAGGCTGGTGGAGGCAGGTATTCCTACAACATTGAAGAATTATTCAGACAAGCACTTGAATTGCCAAGGCATAGAAGACTGTGGACCGAATACTTGCAAATGGGATTAAATACAGATGTGTACTCAATGGTCAGATGGACAAAATGAGTTGAAGAGCTGTTTCTGTGCCAATTAGAATCCCTGGTGTATCCAACCTTTGCCTGTCCCTTTGACCATCTTGGAACAGTCCTATCTCTCACTTCTTTTCCCCAATATATTGATGGAAGTTCACACGCTATCTCCGTGCATTTAACCACAAAAAAAAATGCTTCATCAACTTTAGTGTGAATTACTGTGCTCATTTTCATCTGGACCACTTCCAACCCTTCCCTTCCTCACGCACTCCATCTCTATTTCAGAGGATAACTTAGTAACCAATATCTGCTACCAGTCAGGGACATCTGCACTACACTGACTGCACCTCTTCCTACCCCGTGTCCTGTAAGGATTCCATTCTCCCAGTTTCTGAAATTGTATTGTATCTGATCTGATGGCATGCCCTTCCACACCAGGGCTTCTGATATCTTTTGATTCCACCCGTGGTCAATGGTGCCCTTAGCACTTTCTATCGGAGAACTCTTTAGATCAAGTCTCAGCTTCAGTAGGGTAAGATGCAGCACACAAAACAGCAAATCTCTCCCTTCCATGAAAGTTTAATGATAACATGGTATTAATCTTAGAGACTGCAATCACTCCAGAATTTTCTGATTTGTGACCTCAGCTACTCAACAGAACTAATGGGGAGCCGTTTTTTTAATTAAGCCATTCGTCTCCTGGCTATCATTCAGTTTATATCAACAAAGAATTGCTAATGGTTCTGTCAACATTCACCCATTAACACAATCAGCATCACTGTTGGAGATTAGCAGCGGCTCCTGTGCCTCTGAAGAACCTCTATCAACTGCATTCCTCTCGCGTGTGATCACACCACTGGTTAAATTTATGTAATGTGATATCACAAAGAGGAATGTAATAAATGTATCAGAGTGCAGGACATGGTAAAATGCTAAAAAATAAATAAAACACAAAAAGCTGGAAAGGCAGCGTCAATTGGATGGAAACAATGTTTCAGGTCAATGTACTTTCATCAGAACAAGGAAACGTTGAAGTCATACAGCTATATGACATGGAGACAGGTCTCTTGGCATAGCTTTTCCACGACAAACAAGTTGCCCAACTAAGTTAGCCTCATTTGCCTGCATTTGGCTCATACCCCTCTAAACCTTTACAGTCTACTGCATTCACCAGCAACTTTGATGTGTGTTGCTTGAATTTCCAGCATCTGCAGAATTCCTCGTGTATGTATATTCCCATTTCCCTTATAAAAGTCAGAATTGTACCCTCCTCTAGAACTTCCTCTGTCAGCTCACTCTATATATTAGAAACATAGAAAACCTACAGCACAATACAGGCCCTTCGGCCCACAATGTTGTGCCAAACATGTCCCCACCTTCGAAATTACTGGGCATACCCATAGCCCTCTATTTTTCTAAGCTCCATGTACCTATCCAAAAGTCTCTTAAAAGACCCAATCATATCCACCTCCACCACTGTTGCTGGCAGCCCATTCCACACACTCACCGCTCTGAGTAAAAAACTTACTCCTGACATCTCCTTTGTACCAACTCCCCAGCACCTTAAACCTGTGTCCTCTTGTGGCAACCATTTCAGCCTGGGAAAAAGCCTCTGACTATCCACACGATCAATGCCTCTCATCATCTTATATACCTCTATCAGCTCGCCTCTCATCCTACGTCGCTCTAAGGAGAAAAGGCCGAGTTCACTCAACCTATTCTCATAAGGCATGCTCCCCAATCCAGGCAACATCCTTGTAATCTCCTCTGCATCCTTTTTATCGCTTCCACATCCTTCCTGTAGTGAGGTGACCAGAACTAAGCACAGTATTCCAAGTGGGGTCTGACCAGGGTCCCATATAGCTGCAACATTACCTCTCGGCTCCTAAATTCAATTCCACAATTGATGAAGGCCAATACACCATACGACTTCTTAACCACAGAGTCAACCTGCGCAGCTGCTTTGAACGTCCTATGGACTCAGATCCCAAGATCCCGCTGATCCTCCTCACTGCCAAGAGTCTTACCATTAATACTATATTCTGCCATCATATTTGACCTACCAAAATGAACCACTTGACACTTATTTGTGTTGAACCCTATCTGCCACTTCGCAACCCAGTTTTGCATCCTATCAATGTCCCGCTGTAAACTCTGACAGCCCTCCACACTATCCACAACACCCCCAACCTTTGTGTCATCAGCAAACTTACTAACCCATCCCTCCACTTCCTCATCCGGGTCATTTATAAAAATCATGAAGAGAAAGGGTCCCAGAACAGATCCCTGAGGCACACCACTAGTGACCGACCTCCAAACAGAATATGACCCGTCTACAACCACTCTTTGCCTTCTGTGGGCAAGCCAGTTCTGGATCCATAAAGCAATGTCCCCTTGGATCCCATGCCTCCTTACTTTCTCAATAAGCCTTGCATGGGGTACCTTATCAAATGCCTTGCTGAAATCCATATACATTACATCTACTTCTCTTCCTTCATCAATGTGTTTAGTCACATCCTCAAAAAAATTCACTCAGGCTCATAAGGCATGAACTGCCCTTGACAAAGCCATGCTGACTATTCCTAATCATATTATACCTCTTCAAATGTTCATAAATCCTGCCTCTCAAGATCTTCTCCATCAACTTACCAACCACTGAGGTAACACGCACTGGTCTATAATTTCCTGGGCTATCTCTACTCCCTCTTTTGAATAAAGGAACACAATCCTCCAATCCTCCGGAACCTCTCCCGACCCACTGATGATGCAAAGATCTTCCCTTGCCTCCCACAGTAGCCTGGGGTACATCTCATCCGGTCTCAGCAACTTATCCAATTTGATGCTTTCCAAAAGCTCCAGCACATCCTCTTGCTTAATATCTACATGCTCCAGCTTTTCAGTCTGCTGCAAGTCATCAGTACAATCACCAAGATCCTTTTCCATAGTGAATACTGAAGTAAAGTATTCATAAGTACCTCTGCTATTTCTTCCGGTTCCATACATACTTTCCCACTGTCACACTTGATAGGTCCTATACTTTCACGTCTTATCCTCTTGCTCTTCACACACTTGTAGAATGCCTTGGGGTTCTCCTTACTCCTGCCCACCAAGGCCTTCTCATGGCCCCTTCTGGCTCTCCTAATTTCCTTCTTAAGCTCCTTCCTATTAGCCTTGTAATCTTCTAGATCTCGAACATTATCTAGCTCTCTGAACCTTTTGTAAGCTTTTCTTCTTGACTAGATTTATTACAACCTTTGTACATCAGAGTTCCTGTACCCTACCATAACTTCCCTGTCTCATTGGAACATATCTGTGCAGAACTCCACACAAATATCCCCTGAACATTTGCCACATTTCTTCTGTACTTTTCCCTGAGAACATCTGTTTCCAATTTAAGCTTCCAATTTCCTGCCTGATAGCCTCATAATTCCCCTTACTCCAATTAAATGCTTTTCTAACTTGTCTGTTCCTATATCTTTCCAATGCTTTTTAAAGGAGATAGAATTATGATCACTATCTCCAAAACTCTCTCCCACTGAGAGATATAACACCTGACTAGGTTCATTTCCGAATACCAAATCAAGTACAGCCTCTCTTCTTGTAGGCTTATCTACATATTGTGTCAGGAAACCTTCCTGAACACACCTAACAAACTCCTCCCCATCTAAACCCCTTGCTCTAGGGAGATGCAAATCGATATTTGGGCAATTAAAATCTCCCATCATGGCAACTCTGTTATTATTACATCTTTCCAGGATCTGTTTCCCTACCTGCTCCTCGATATCCCTGTTACTACTGGGCGGCCTATAAAAAACACCCAGTAAAGTTATTGACCCCTTCCTGTTCCTAACCTCCACTCACAGAGACTCCGTAGACAATCCCTCCATTATGTCCACCTTATCTGCAGTCATGACACTATCTCTGATCAACAGTGCCACACCCCCACCTCTTTTGCCTCCCTCCCTGTCCTCTCTGAAACATTTAAAACCCTGCACTTGAAGTAACCATTCCTATCCCTGAGCCATCCAAGTCTATGTAATGGCCACCACATCATAGCTCCAAGTACTGATCCACGCACTAAGCTCATCCACTTTGTTCACAACACTCCTTGCATTAAAATAGACGCGTCTCAAACCTTCAGTCTGAGCGCGTCCCTTCTCTATCACCTGCCTCTCGCACTGTCTACAAGCTTTCTCTATTTGTGAGCCAACCTCCTCTTCCCCAGTCTCTTCAGTTTGGTTCCCAGCCCCCAACAATTCTAGTTTAAACTCTCCACCTTCTCCATATTCACCACCTTCTTTGTGGAGTCAGCTGTCCCTTAGGTCTCTTTCAAATCACTCCCCTCTCACTTTAAAGCAAAGCTCTCTAGTTTTGGACAACCCAGCCCTGATGAAGAGATTATGAATATTCACTTTATGCCCTTCATGATTTTAGGAATTATCAGGCCATCTCTCAGCTTCACAAGGTCCAAGGAATATGTCTGAGGCTATCCAGCCTCATTTTATAATCCAAGCTTTCCAGTCACAGCAGTAAGCTCATAAATCTTGGAAAACAGGCATATTTTAGAAACATTTAGAGCAGTGGTCCCCAACCTCTAGGCCGCAGACCGATACATTGCCACGAAGAATGCAGCGGTGCAGCGGTAGCCAGAACGCACCCAGCACATCTTTAAGGAAAAAGCTCACAGACTCAACCTGTAAATTAACCTCTGGGAGCCTTGCTTGAGGACTCCCAAGTCCCTTTGCACCTCTGATGTTTGAAACTTCTCCCCATTTAAATAATAGTCTACACTTCTATTCCTTTTACTAATATGCATTATCGTACGTTTTCCAACACTGTATTCCATCTGCCACTTTTTTGCCCATTCTTCCAATCTGTCTAAGTCCTGCTGCAATCACATTGCTTCCTACCATCAATTCCATTATCTAAATCATCGACAAACAATGTGCAAAGCAACGGTCCCATTATTGACCCCTGAGGAAAGCCTTTAGTCACTGGCAGCCAACCAGAAAAAGCTCCCTTTATTCCCATTCGCTACCTCCTGCCCATCAACCATTCGTCTATCCATTCCAGTATGTTTCCTCTTATAGGATTTTATCTTGTTAAACAGCCTTATGTTTGGCACCTTCAAATGCCTTCTGAAAATCCAAGTAAATGACATTCACTTCCTCTCCTCTGTCCGCCCTGCTTGTTACTTCCTCGAAGGACTAACAGATTTGTCAGGCGAGATCTCTCTTTACAGAAACTATGCTGACTTTGACTTATTTTGTATTTAGTCTCCAAGTGCCCTGAAACATCATCCTTAATAATGGACTCCAACACTTTCCCAACGACTAAGGTTAGGCTAACTGGCCTATAATTTCCTTCCTTTTGCTTTAAAAAGTGGAGTGACATTTGCAATTTTCCCATTCCTCCAGAACCATGCCAGAATCAGCTCTGACAAATTGTTTCCCATCTGCCTACTATATAAGTTTAAACCACTCACATTAGCTCTATTAAACCTGCCCGCAAGTATATTGGTCCCCCTCGGATTCAAATGCAACCCGTCCCTTTTGTACAGGTTACACCTGCCCCAGAGGAGATCCCAATGAAACAGAAATCTGAATCCCCGCACCTGCTCCAATTCTTCAGCCAGGCATTTACCTGCCACCTGATTCTGTCCCTGTCCTCACTACCACGTGGCACAGGCAGCAATCCTGAGGTTACTACCCTTGAGGTCCTGCCTTTCAAATTCTTCCGAACTCCCTGCATTCTGATTTCAGGATCTCCTCCCTTTTTCTACCTATATCGTTGGTACCAATATGTATCACTACTTCTGGCTGCTCACCCTCCCTTTTCAGGATATCGTGGACGCGGTTAGAAACGTTGCAGACCTTAGCACCTGGGATCTGACTGTCTGGCGTTTTCCCTTCCCTCTCCTGACAGTCACCTGTAGCCTTGGGTCTCTGCTTCCCCGTAGCTCCTGTTTATCACCTCTTCACTTTTCCTAACAAGCCGAAGGTCATCAAGCTGCAGCTCCAGTTCCCAAACACGGTCTCTAAAGAGCTGTGTCTCAATGCACCTTGTGCAGATGTGGCCACCAGACATGCTGGAAGTCTCTTGGAAATCCCACATTTGATACCCAGAACAGAACACTGGCCCTGCAGATATATCCACTATTATTTCAAGAGCTTAATAAGAAAAAGAAATAAAAAATAAACTTACCTACCTACCTCACCTCCGCATGTTCTCAGCAAAGTTTGTTGAGCCAAAGTCTTACCAATCTGACTCAGACCACTTCAATGATAACCACTCTGCTGGTCAGTACCTCTCTTTTTTGGAGAATGAGTTTTTAAAGCTCTGCTCCAGAGCTGCACAGGAATGCATCTGCGCTATTGTCCAATCAAAGACTTCTGCTGAGCTATTTTGCTCTCTTTTTGCAATATTTATTATTTTTAATATATTTCCTATTGTAATTTATAGCATATTTTATATTGTACTTTGTTGCTACAAAACAAATTTCACAACATACCATATATTAGTGTTAATAAAGTAGTAGTTAAGATCACATTTATTATGTCCTTCTACCTGTTCATCCTCCTCGTTATACAATAATACATAACTTTCTTGAATCCCTGAAGTTTCAATCTCGAACCTATCATTAGCACCTGCAATTTATTTCAACCTTACACTTACCATGTACTCTCCGGCACCAACCTTTTCCTTTATGGTCAGCACCATCAAAATATCATGTGTATTTACTCCATTTTTAATTTGATATTTAGATACATGATTTATACAATATTTATACCTCCACACCACATATCACCAAACTGCCAAACCATTTTCCCTCTCTCCCTTCAGTACACATTGAACTTCAGATTCACACAAGTCAGTCCAACATGACAGCACTCACCTTGAAAACGAATATTCCACTATAAACGTTAAGGGGAAGGTTTCATTATATCATACATTTCAAAGTAATCCAAATTGCTATTGTTTTCATCTGAAATGTCACAAAAAAAATCAAAAAAACATAAAATTCAGATACTGAATAAATTTAATTGGTATCTCTCACTATCTTAGATTAAAGAATTTACTTTTCAATGAAATTTTATTCCACTTTACCTCACTTTAAATGCTCAAATGCACACAATTAATTAGCAAGTGCACACAATTACGAGTCAATGTTGCGCTACTAAAATTGATAATGATTCAATCATCACAAAAAATCCTGAGAATAATCAATATGTAGCTAATTTTCTTTAAAATCTTTATTGACAGGTTATTGGCCACTTGAAGTAATCAATTGCCTAGAGAATTGTTATGTGCATAAGATACCCAAGAGGTAAGAATACTGAAACCGTGGTGAATTGGGGGCTGCTGGTGAGAGTATTCATCTTTGGTCACAAGTGTGAGAAGCAAACAGAAGTACTATTCACTGGTCACACTCATTCCTACACACCTGAGTGACCACTGTGTACATTGGTATATAAGTGGCGGTCGATACTCTTGCACATACTTAGCGTTAGCAAGGAATTTCTCCCTACCTCGAGAAATGCGAAGAACACGGATGAATCAGCGCCAGATGTGGGCTGAATTTTGTTGAGTCGGAAGGAACATGGTAATAATGAGAATGGATCAAGTTGTGAAATAAAATTTTTTGGAGATCGTTAGACTATGTTCCAAAATCGCAGGATGCTGACAAATTGATTGTGTGTTCATTTGGCACAGCTGAAATTTATCCAGAACCATGATGCCCCCATTAGGTCACATGTGGTTTCCATTTCTCAGTGATATAATCCAGGAAAATCGGGTGTTGTAGTTGTTAGAGTGAGTTTTTTGGGTAGATGACTCACTTACACTTAAATGACTTTGGCCACCAGACTTCTATTTGACAAAGTACTGTGGATTGAGTCCACAACAATGTGCTTCCTAAAAAGGAGTAAATACCAGATGCTTCTGTCGCCATAGTTTGACCAGATGCTGTAGTTTCGAAGACTGTATTATCTATACTTTATAAATATTAATCGACTTTTATGCTAGCATGTAAAATGCCAAATAAATGTATTGTGGATTGAACTTGCATTCCTAAAGGCTGTGGATACCAACCCAGACACGTTGGCATCGGAAGGAAAGGATGAAGTCCGAAGGTGTGATGTATGTAGCTTCAAAAGGAAGCATTGTCTATAACTTTTTAAGTAGTGATTGCCTTTGTGTTTAGTATAAAGATATCGAGCCCACATTGGGCTAGCAGACCTTTCTGCCGAAAGCGTCTCCGTCTGTAGATGCCTGCTGTACCTTGTTGTGTCGAATAAAGAAGCTGCTTTGTATCTACCAGTGACTCTGTCTCTCCGATGATTTCATCCGCGCCACAACGGTAGTGAAGACTCCTGTCAAACAGGGTACGGGCTCTGTGGCTAGCAAACAAAAGAAATATGCTACACAAATCTAGAAACTTGCCCTTCAAAGTATTACATCAAATCTGGAGCATTCGCTTTTTCCGTTCCAGTCTCCCTTTCATCTGTTTCTCTTTCTAACAACCTGTTTCATATTTTGAACCTTGCGCTTTTATTGGAGGTCATGTTGACTTTAAGGCCTTCTTTATGAGAGGGGTAAGTTTCTCCAGACAAAAGGCTCGAGGGTTTTGGGGTGAGTTCAGTCGTGATTGTATTGAATGCTGGAATAGGTAGACGGAGTTCTCTTCATATTTCTATGGTCCTTTCCAGACCTATCGATTTCAATATGTTGCGACCATAATTGGGCCTTGAATCTAGACTCTCAATTCTGACTTTCCTACATCATAACTGTATGTTTCCTTTATTAACTATCATTTCTATCTTGGCCTTGGGTTCAGCATGACTGGTAAAGCTCACAGAGAGAATACAAAAACCTGACACCTTTTCTAAAGCTGAATTTGCAACTTCGCTGAACTTTCTCTCCTTGAATCTTCCTCTTTCTTCGTGCTTTTCCGAAGTGTGACACAAAACTTTGAGCCGAAGAATTTAAACGTATAGCATTTTTTATAATGTTAATGAAAGCAAACATGCATATGTTACACAGTAACACACACAAAATGCTGGTGGAACACAGCAGGCCAGGCAGCATCTATAGGAAGAGGTACAGTCGACGTTTCGGGTTGAGACCCTTCGTCAGGACTAACGAGATAGTAAGAGATTTGAAAGTGGGAGGGAGAGACCCGAAATGATAGGAGAAGATGGGAGGGGGAGGGATGAAGCTAAGAGCTGGGAAGTTGATTGGCAAAAGGGATACAAGGCAGGATATCATAGGATGGAAGGCCTTGGAAGAAAGAAAGGGGGAGCGGAGCACCAGAGAAAGATGGAGAACAGGCAAGGAGTTATTGTGGGAGGGAAAGAGAGAGAAAAAAATTAAAAATTGGCGATGGGGTACGAGGGGGAGGTGGGGCATTAATGGAAGTTAGAGAAATCAATGTTCATGCCATCAGGTTGGAGGCTACCCAGATGGAATATAAGGTGTTGTTCCTCCAGCCTGAATGTGGCTTCCTCTAGGCAACAGAGGAGGCCATGGATTGACATATCGGAATGGGAATGGGACGTGGAATTAAAATGTGTGGCCACTGGAAAATCCTGCTTTTTTCTGGTGGACAGAGCGTAGGTGTTCAGGGAAGCGGTCTCACCAATATATAAAAGGCCACACCGGGAGCACCGGACACAGTATATCACCCCAGCAGACTCACAGTTTCTCCTCACCTGGAAGGATTACACAGTCTGATAACCGCACTGCATAGAATTCCTTTGCGTGTACGTCATTTTCTGGAGCTCTAATCAATCGATCAACCGGCCCACGTTATTTACACTGCATATTTTGAAAGCAGGTACACTTCTACAGTATGGGTTTAAATGGTGGTCGGAGGTCGAGCTAGAAGCCGCTTTTGGAACCCGTTACAAAAGTTTCCATACAGCTGACGACCGACTAAATAACAGAATTGTTCATCCGGCACCGTTCCGATTTCTGAGAACAGATTTATTTGGAACCATAATGTCCTGATTTGTAGTTACGCTTCATGTAATACATTGTTTTGTTTTAAATCCTGTGGTTCTTAACACATCGTAAGAACTAGCACATCTTCCCACTCGCGCATCTTTGTGCCCCCGGTATGTGATATCATGATTGAAACTTGTAGTTACTTAATTGTCAAAAATAATGCGATTTGAACAGCTGGCTGACCCAATTTCAAGAATCTTAAATATATATAATGATCCATGATATGCTTGAAAGTGAATAGAAGTATCATCTTGACAAAATGAGTCAAAAGAATTAGCTCCCCCTTTTCAAAAAAAAATCCTGAGGAGTAGATTTCTCTCCAGCCTTGCCGAAGGGTTTCGGCCAGAAACGTCGACTGTACTTTTTTCCATAGATGCTGCCTGGCCTGCTGAGTTGCTCCACCATTTCGTGTGTGTTGCAAAAGAATTAATATTTCTAATAGCGTTTAAACCGGATTCAAATTATCTCTGCGGCAATATTTTATACAAAGTAAATTTCGACACCGGGACAAGCTTTCAGGAAAAAGAAAAGAGAAAAAATGCAGTTCCAGCATTTGTTCGAAACAGAGTGTGTAAGTGAGTTAGTTACTTCATCTGAAATATTAATGCTGGCGGAAGTTATAATGATCTATCTTCAGAAATGGACTGAGATAGTCGGATACCAAGAACAGGATGTAAAATCCTTAAGCTTGCAAAGCTATTTCCAGTTAGAAAAATGAAATGCAATTCGATCCATAAATGTTTCCAATTATAGTATTACAGCATATCCGGCGTGACCTCCAACAGGACTGTGCGGTGGAAAACGTGCTGCACGCATATTAAAGAATGAAGGGAACGCGACGTCCTTGGACCTTGCTGTTCTTAAGCTTCAACGTCAATGCGCTCTTATCCTGGAAATACGCCCCAGACGCGCCACTGCCGTCTTGTAATGGAAAGTCACTTGAGTGACAGCTCCATGGGCCATACAGGTACTTCAGTCTGAATGCAGTAATTTTCCACAATAGAACGGCATAAAGTGCAAGGGGGGCCTGTAAAAATAGGACTTGGCTGGTGCCTGAAGGGAGTAATTTCCTAAGGTGACCCTTAGGAGAATCATTCAGGATCAGTTATTGCACCAAGCATCAGGAAAGCGAAATGCTGCCGTACAGCTGATCAACAGTTCCTAACATATCCTGTTCATGGTGTGCTTTTTTTAACCCGACATTAGCAGACGACATGCTTGCAGTGCCTTACTGGCGACGTATCTCATTGTTGTCAGATTTGACATTTGTTGAATGGTATTACACATGATTCCACTTCTGTTTCAATTGAATTATCAATTATGACGTGCTAAATGTTATCCAATGATCTAATCAGAGATTAGATTAAAGCAGTTTTGTGATTATAAACAACGAGGTATATATCCATACATGTCTTGCTTGTCTGCAGATATTTGATTAAATGTTATTGCTGGACTCCCCATGTTAAAGTGGTTGCAGATACAAGAATCTGGAACAAGAGAAAAAAATTGCCGGAGGAACTCAATGGGCCGGAACACATCTGACGAGAGAAATGAACCAATGAAGGGTTTCGACTGTCCATTTGCCTTTGCAGATACCGCCTGGCCTCTAGCTAAAAAAAACCCGACTTGCTAGAGTGGCCAGGCTCAGTTCATGTATTGTAAATGGTCTCCAGGTCCAGCACCCATCATCCTGCTTTACACTAACGTATCCTCCGGGAAGCGGCAGCAATCAGCTTGTCATCTTACTTGAGCAAGCGAATACTTATTTAATATTGATGCAAATTGTCCCGTTCGTTCGTTTGCGAGGTTAAGTATTCCACAAATTTTTGATTGTAATAATTTAGCAGAATGGACGGGTATTAAAGGATTCGATAGCAGTGGCTTTAGTACAGAAAAATGGCACTGAGGGGAGAGATAAGCCAAATTAAATGGCAGAGCGAATGCGATGGAGTCAATACCTCGTATTTTATTCCTTGTATTCCTGTTTATGTTTATTATAGCAATAAAACAAGGTAAACTGGAGTTTAACCGGACACGCACACATGGATGATCAGTGTAAATAATCCTTAGCACCAAGGAATTTTAGAAGTATATATTAGTGTTCAAGCAAATATAGGAAATAGTGTTTTACATGCTGCTTGCCGGAGGATGTGTTAGTACAAAGAAGGATTCGGGTACTAGACTTGGAGACCATTCATATAAACAGAGCCTGATCAGAAGGGTCTGGGCTGGTGTCCAAGCTCAAGATGTGACGCACGGCATCCTTGTGTGACTGAGGAAACTCCCAATGGTTTCTATGGAGATGCAACTAATCGTACACTTCTGAGGAACAACTCCTCCGTGTAACTTAGCAACGCTATTGAACTACGATTAAACTAATGCCAAAACAAATAACTTAGTTAATCTTTACATTTGACCTAAGCGTCCCGTAACTTTTGAAGCATTTTGGACAGGTTTTAAGTGGAGGTTTCGTTTCAATTTACAGTATTTACTTGGGTTTAATTTCCGAACTTTCGAGTATATGTATAAACACACTGTACATGTCATATATATTTAGAGAGTTCCGTATGCTCACAAACTATCACAGCTGAATGCAATATAAAATTCAACAAAAACGAAAGCAGTTAATAGTTGCCTTTTATAGTTTCCAGTTGCAGTTTTTGGTGAACACCATGGCATTAGAAGTATTTCGATAGGTGTTATAATTATATTTCTAAATTTAAACATGTTGAGTCAAATATATTTTTAAACAAATCTGGAAATTCACAGCGGGTTAATTCATTTTGTAAGATTGCATAGGAATTAGGTATTTAATTGAAATCCATTTAGGGAATAAATTTACTATTCTATTTATTCTCAGGATGTCGATTGTTTGGTTAAACTGACAGTCATAGTCCATTCCTGAAAAAAAGCAGATATAACACTTGGTAATCTCCAGAATGAGAGTCACACAAATGCTTGAGTAGAGCTCACCCAGGGTTCCTTCCCCACTATACTCAAAGGAAGCTATTAGGATTTAACATTTGGGTGATTTTGTAGTCACTTTGTAGGAAACATAGAGTGCTACAGCTGAATTGAAGTCCCAAGATGAGAGGAGTTTATGTGCCCAGGTTTATTGGTATACACCTCTCTGAATTTCTACTCAAATACCCACTACAGTATTTTACCACGCCCACCATTGGGTGGGATATTTGGGAATAATGGTTAACATAATAGAACATAGAAAAACCTACAGCACAATACAGGTCCTTCAGACCACAATGCTGTGCCGAACATGTACTTACTTTAGAAGTTACCTAGGGTTACCCATAGCCCTCTATTTTTCTAAGCTCCATGTACCTATCCAGGAGTCTCTTAAAAGACCCTATCGTATCCGCCTCCACCACTATCGCTGACAGCCTGTCACTCACCACTCTCGGCGTAAAAACTTACCCCAACATTTCCTCTGTACCTACTTCCAAGCATCTCAAAACTGTGCCCTCTAGTGTTAGCCATTTCAGCCCTGGGGGGAAAAACAAAACCTGTGACTATCCACACGATCAATGCCTCTCATCCTCTTGTACACCTTTATCAGGTCACCTTTCATCCTCTGCCGCTCCAAGGAGAAAAGGCTGAGTTCACTGAAACTATTCTCATAAGGCATGCTTCCCAATCCAGGCAACATCCTTGTAAATCTCCTCTCCACCCTTTCTAGAGTTTCCACATCCTTCCTGTAGTGAGGTGACCAGAACTGAACACAGTATTCCAAGTGGGGTTTGACCAGGGTCCTATATAGCTGTAATATTACCTCTCGGCTCATAAAATCAATCCCACAGTTGATGAAGGCCAATGCACTGTATGCCTTCTTAACCACACAGTCAACCTGTGCAGCAGCTTTGAGTGTCCTATGGACTTGGATCCCAAGATCCCACTGATCTTCCTATGGGCAAGCCAATTCTGGATCCAGAAAGCAAGGTCCCCCCTGGATCCTATGCCTCCTTACTTTCTCAATGAGCCTTGCATGGGGTACCTTATCAAATGCCTTGTTGAAATCCATATAAACTACATCTAATATATTCTGCCATCATATTTGACCTACCAAAATGAACCACCTCACACTTATCTGGGTTGAACTCCATCTGCCACTTCCCAGCCCAGTTTTGCATCCTATTGATGTCCCACTGTAACCTCTGACATCCCTCCACACTATCCACAACACCCCCAACCTTTGTGTCATCAGCAAATTTATTAACCCATCCCTCCACTTCCTCATCCAGGTCAATTAAAAAAATCACAAAGAGAAAGGGTCCCAGAATAGATCCCTGAGGCACGCTACTGGTCACTAACCTTCATGCAGAATATGACCCATCTACACTACTCTCTCCAAAAAGTAGTCCCTCCTTACATCAGTCTGAAATTTATTGCCAACCAGAGAAAACACCATTTATCTCAAGTATCTGCATATTATTGGTTAACTAATCCTCTATCCATGCAAATACCCTAACACCAACTCCATGTATTCTTATCTTATGGATAAGTCTTACTTAGCATTTTATTAAATACCGTCTGGAATCCAAGTATAGAATCTGATATCCATCAGATTCACACAATCCACTCATCTTGTTATATCCTCAAAAAACTCCAATAACTTTGTCAAACAGGGCTTGCCCTTCCTGACTCTGATTTGATGGAATGATACCTATTTAGATATCTCATTATTTCTTCTTTAGTGGTAATTTCAAGACTAGAGATGTTATACTATGCTAGCTGATTTATGATTACTTGCCTTTTTGTCCTCATCCATTTTTAAACAGTGGCCTGACACTTACTGTCTTCCAATCTACACAGACCTGTCCTGAATGCAGAGAATTTTGGTAAATTATCACAAAAATATTACCTCCACTATTTCCTTCTTTCCAGTACCATGGGATGTACTCCATGAGGAGCAGGGACCTTACCTACTTTAGGCCTACTGTTTTGCTCAGCACCGTCTCTTTAGTGATAGCAGTGGTATCAAAATCCTCACCTCCCATCACATTCATAACATCTCTCTTTGCATGTTGGATGTGTCTTCCCAGCATGAAGACTGACACAAAATAATCATTCAAAGCCTCAGCCATTTCTGCTTTACCTAATACTAATTACGACTTCTCATCTTCCAAGCAACCTACGTTCAAAGTTAAAATATTTCCAAAGGTGGATTAAGTTACCGGATGTGACAGAAGCAGTTCAGGTTTCTAATAACCAGAACAAAATGATTGGTGACTCGGGAATGATATAGGGGAGTGGATTCAGTAGTGAGCTGTTCACTATAGAATTTGAGCGCCTGACTCTAAAGCAGATTCATCTTGGGGTCATTTCTAACAGAATTTGTGCATCTTTTAACTATATTGAGTTCTAACTCCTTTAGTATATTATTAGAGGGATTGGAGGGGATAATTAGAAGCATACGTTTATAGATCACTTTTGTACCTACATTCAGCACCGATTTCTAAATTAATTTCTTTGGAAAAACAGGGTTGTTGTTAATAATGCATTAGCCTCACTGAAACTAATACATTACTTTCTGAAATGGATTTGTATTTGCCCATTTATCTAATTCCAAAATACTCTCAGTATAGCAGTCACTCTGTTCACCACTAATCTATGCCTCCTGGTCCATTTTTGCACAGTATTGAAAGGAAATAACGATGCAATGGTAGCTAAAGTGGATTGTTGGATTACAATCTAGGATTAAACACTCCAGCGATTTGTAGTGTTAAATTACGTGTTGTATTAATGCGCAGAGCAAGGTATTACTAATGTTCAGCAGCAAAAAAAATGTAAAAAAGTGTTTTATTGAACTCGTACAAAATATCTATACAACAAAATAGCCATTGTGTAAATAAATAATTGTATAAATTATCAAACTGAAATCACTATAAACTTGCCCCCCCCCTCCGAAACGGTATAAAAAGTGCTAAAATGTCGATTGCATCTTCGCCAGACAGTCTTCAGATTTGGACACAGTGCAATGGTCTGGTTGAGAAAGTTCAGTTTTAAAAAAAGTGAAAGTTCTGGTCTGGAGACCATAACCGACCAGCCTCTACATTGAGGATGGGTGTGGACACGACCTCTTAGCTTATTGTGCTTTATTTATTCCGGAGAAATAGTCTTTTCCGCACATCAATATGTAGGGGAGGTCGTAATAGGACTCTGAAGATAACCCAAGGAATTCGCTGGCGAACGCACGGGCATGGTGACAGGAAAATTAAAGACAAATCGGGTTGAAGTACTGGAGGTATTATGAGAGGGACTGGCAGCCTCTGTCGAACAGGAGGGGGTGAATACTTGAGATTCAAACTGCAAAAGTTGTCCCATAAAGCTGAAGTTGGGGGAGATGACGCTCCTACGTTGTTTAACAAACTCGAAAGCTTCGTCCAGCTTCACCCGGTTGGCCCTCATGAGATAAGCCAGGCAGATGGTAGCGGATCGAGAGATACCAGCTTGGCAGTGAACAAACACTCTGCCACCAGTGTTCTTCACAGAGTCTAGAGGGAGACAAAAATAAACGCCTGATTGAGTACCAAAAAGCAGATAGGCAATAAAATCTTTATAGTTCATTAAGAAAAAAAAACAATCCTATGGATTTTTATAACTAACAAATGATCATAAACACAAGTGTTAAGGTAGAGAAGCAAAAAGAGACTAACTAATGTTAACAATCTTCAGATTTCGCTTCCGTATATTCAGTGGTAGGGAAATACTGATTACGTATCTTTTAGCATTATTAGAGACTCTTTCGGCAGGTTAAAGTTATAACTTTTCAATTTGTTTGGATTAACTGTTTATTTTTATGAATAGAAGTACAAGCTCTTACCGATGAATTCGATGGCTTCAAGGAACCAGGAGCTGATATCTGCTTTGTGACTATCCTCCACCGGAATACTTTTGTACTGATAATGCTCCTCAAAGTGGTTTGGGCAGTTAGCAGAGACATTAATTAGAGCCGTAATTCCAAGGGCGTCCAGCATGTCCTTCCTTGACGCATGATAGGCACTTCCGAGGTAGAGGAAAGGGAGGATTTCAACAGGTCCACCCTGCGGAAAAACAAACACTTGTCAGTTTCCCCCAAAAATTTCCCATCATTTAATTTTGTGGAAATGCTTTGTTAATAAGTAATCCATATTACAGAGACCTTTATGTTAAATGGTTCATAATAAATCTTACTCAATTTGTGGGGTTTAGCAAAAACTAACCTGATCATAGAGCGGAGTGTCGCAGGAACTACAGCCTGGCTCTGCGCTGTTCGGCCGGCTGTTAGCGCTCAGAGGTAGCGACAATGGAGGGGGTGAAGGTTTAGCGCAAAAGTCCGGATATTCCGATGAAAATGCATCATAACCTCCTGAAATTAAAGATAGAGAAACTAATTAATTCGCTGTAAACTTAAACCAGTTTCGAATTTACTAAAGCCATTTAGAATTCGAGCCACCAAAGTATAACGCAACACATTTTATACGTTTTAATTCGTTTAAAGTTGTTAATTCTTTACGCGGAACCATTTGTTCGCCGGATAGGCACAAGCTTTAGCGTTATTACAAGAAGGAGAAGGTTTTGAGTAATATATTGGCCGTTAAAGTGCTTCAGGCTGATAGTTTTTTTTGATGTTGTTACTGGAACAAAGCGAAGTTTGTGCTCTCAATGTACTTACCTCGGAGAAAGTTAATGCTTGCTCCATAGGATTCTCTACACAACGTGCTAGCTGCTAGGTGTACTGTACTATCTTTTTTGAGCATGTTAAACTCAGAAGTCTTTTCATCAAATATAACAACGAATGAATAGCGGCCGGAGATCAAACTATTGCGATACTCTTCGTTAGGTACAATGTGTTCAAGCCCCATCGCTCCTTTAGCCCTTCGCTTAACTATGGTACTAAAACGGACGTTGATTGAATTCAATATATGCGATGCGTTAAAGGCGAAGAAAGAGCGACAATCCAGTAGCAAACATCTAGAGGCGTCTTCTTTCAGAAGCTGTCCCAGAGTTTCATTATCAACGCTTGAGATTTCCATCATGACCATAATTGCTGACTTAACACAGCTGATCCTCAAGAAGTCTCGCTTCTGCTAATAGCAAAGCTGCTTCTTGAACTATCTTCACGCTTTGCTTCCGAACTGAAGCTTCTGTCCCGGCTGCCTTTTTATGGAGGATTTTGTGAATGAAATTGACGCGATCTGTGTCACGTGATACAATGTCGTGACGCACTAGGCGCCTGATGGACTTGACACGCCTTGTCCTTGACGTGTGCCAAGGAGGCACGTCACGCCCGTTTCAATGCTGAATTGTAAACAGTGTACTGTAACTTCAAACCAGCTGACCTGAACCCCGCCGTGCCAGTATTACAACTACAGAGTACTTTGAAGTTAATGCATTCTGATACTATGTATAGCAATTAGTAACCTATTATTCAAAAAGTTGCAGAAGTTTAAACCTATCAATTTAAATCACACGTCCTTAAACCCCTGTAATGATTAACAGTAGTTATCCTTTTACATAATCATCGGAAGTTTACCGGCTAATTCATTCATTTTGGTGTAGGTTATGCGCGGTCTTAAACTTTAATCATGTGTGCGATTCGAGGTGATGGACTTCCGGCATTGGATACATACCGTCCAGTCAACGCAAATATACTCAGACACTGAAAGAATGAGGTAATGCAGTACTCACCGCACAAGTATGGATTTACCTGCTTGTTTCCTCAGCTTTCAAAGGAAATGGTTTACATATTCTTAAAGTAAATCCAACCTTGTTTTAAACTTCTCAAAAACAAATCACACATTTTTCAAAACTGGCTGGCCTGTCTTTATGATCTACAAATTTGATATAGATTGAAGTAAAACATTTTCGTACGTAAGCAAAAGTACAACGCGTTCTGAACGGATAGTTCGATCACGCAATTAAAGTACTTTTGAATGGAGAGCAACCCAAAAGCGCTGAAAGAAACATTTCCCACAAGAAACATGAAATGAGTTATATTTTAAATGTGTCATTTGCTCTTCATAATATACAATCGTTTGTATGAAGAAACTGCAGTGAGAATCGGAATTTGCGGGCATGTTACAGTATTGATTTGTGAACTCCGAATAAAGTTGTTGTTACAGAAATGATGTCACCAATAACATTAACTATTCAAAACGAATATGAATATCGTCGAGCGTTATAAGCGATGTCAGATTAAAAATAATTATACTAATTAAAAACTAAAATGCTTTGTTTTTAAAACTTTAATACAGAACTAATTTTAGGTTTTATGCAGATTAATTTAGTCAAAATTGCGCCCGTTTATGGATTCATAGAATTTGCGCCAGTTGAATCATTACGTATGATGCACACCAAAGTAACAGGCCCTCCCCGGCCAACGAGTCGGCACCGCCCAATCCAAGTACACCCATGTGACCAATTAACCTATCTACCCGTAGGTCTTTGGAAAGCTGGAGGAAACCGGAACACTCAAAGGATAACGTACAAACTCCTTGGACAGTGGCAAGAATCGAACTTGGGTTGTTGGCGCTGTAATGGCGTTACGCTAACGCTACCCCCAATTCAGAGTCGGTGTCTGATCTGACTTCTTACAATTACTGTACTTGATGCAATATTATGTTATGGATGTCTGTATGGGGGTGGAGGAAGAGAGACGAAGGAATTTGCAAATCTGGTAATAATAGCAAAAAGACAAAAATATTTGAGTACACAGTTTAGCTAAAATCTGTATTGCATTGTCTGAGTTATGGCTCACATGTTATAAAAGTTGTAAAGGCAAAGTCACAGTAAGAGACTTTAACTTTTCCCATGTTGACCAGGACTACTTTGTTGAGCAATAAGTAAAATGCATTCAAGGTAGTTCCTGAAGCAGTGCGCAAAGTGCAAAACGGGAAAAGGCTGTAAAGTACTCGATTTTATCTTGGGGATTGAGGACACATAAGTGATTTGAAGAATCTATGCAAATATCCTTTGGAAATAGCGACCATAGTTTAATGTACAAAGTAGCCATGGAAGTAGATCAAGTTACCAAAGTATGGTCACTGTTCCCAAAGGTGCCTATCCTCATTCCCTACTACCCTGCAACAGATAGTGAGGACTGTTGAAAATAGCATTGCTGTCTCTTTCCCCCCTCCCCATTCAGTACATGCACCCAGTTGCCACTTTATCAAATAAAGTGGCCACTGAATGTATGTTTGTGCTGCTGTAACCTATCCATTTCAAGTTTTGATGGGGGATGTGCCTTCAGAAATGCTGTTCTGCACACCACTGCTGTAATGCCTGCTTATTTGAGTTACTGTCACCTTTCTGTCAGCTTTAACTTTAACTAGTCTGGAAAATCTTCTCTGATCTCTCTCATTAACAGGGCATTTTCTCCCACAGACCTGCTATTTACTGGATGTTTTTTTTTTGGTTATTCCCAACATTCTCTGTAAAATTTAGAGACTGTTGTGTGTGAAAATCCCAGGAGATCAACAGTTTCTAAGATGCTCAAACCACCACCAGCACCAACAACCACTCTATGGTCAAAGTCACTTAAATCACATTTCTTCCCCGTTCTAATGTTAGGTCTGAACAATAAATAGACCTCTTGAGCAAGTATACATGCTTCTATGCTTTGAGTTGCTGCCGCATGATTGGCTGATTAGATATTTGCATGAATGAGCAGGTGTACCTAATAACGTGGATACGGAGTGCATCAGAAGTAATTCCAGCATTGTCAAAGTCCCCTCCCATGCTTCCCACAACCTTTGACTTCCTGCCATTATTTCAGACACACCTGTATATCCACATCCAATTTATTCAGTGGTATAAAATATAACCTTCAATCCATCCACCACAAAAGGTGGGCTTCCTCAGTGGTCAACTTTTTAAATTCTACTTCCCATTCTGACGTGTTGGGCCAAGGCCTCCTCTACTGCCATGATAAGGCCACTCGCGGTTTGGAGGAGCAACAGCTCATATTCCATCTGGGTAGCTTCCACCGTGACAGCATGAACATTGATTTTTCTAACTTAGACCACGATACCATAAAACCTAGGAGCAGAAACAGGCCACTCAGCCCATCAGGTCTGCTTTGCCATTCCGTTGTTGCTGATACATTATCCCTCTCAATGCCATTCTCCTGCCTTCTCCCAGTAAACTTTGATACCATGACTAATCAGAAACCTATCAAGCTCTGCTTTAAACATATTCAATGACTTGGCCTTCACAGCCATCTCTGGCAATGAATTCCACAGATTCACCACTCTCTGCCTCAAGAAATTTTTTTCTCATCTCTGTTCTAAGTGGACTCCCCTCTTATTCTGAGTCTCTGGTCCCAGACTCATCTACTATAGGAAAAATCTTCTCCTAATCCACTCTGTCCAGGGCTTTTAGTATTTGATAGGTTTCAATGAGATTCCCCCTCCCCCCATTCTTCTAAACTCCAGTGAGTACAGACCCAGAGTCAACAAACACTCATCATACATTAACCCTTTCACTCCTGGAATTATTT
This sequence comes from Mobula hypostoma, assembly GCF_963921235.1. NCBI lineage: Eukaryota > Metazoa > Chordata > Chondrichthyes > Myliobatiformes > Myliobatidae > Mobula > Mobula hypostoma. Next base: position 60,159,478 of record NC_086103.1, on the reverse strand, counting down.
TCATGAACCTCCTCTGGACCCCATCCAATGGCAGCACGTCTTTTCTTAAATAAGGGGCTCAAAACTGCTTACAGTACTCCAAATGGGGTCTGACTAATGTCTTATAAAGCCTTTAGCAACACATCCTTGCTCTTATACGCTCAAAATGAATGCTAACACTGCATTTGCATTTGCCTTCCTCATTACGGACGCAACCTACAGGTTAACCTTTACGAAATCCTGCACAAGGATTCCCAAGTCGCTTTGGATCTCTGATTTCTTAATTCTATCCCCATTTAGTAAATAGCCTGTGCCTTTATTCCTTCTACCAAAGTGAATGACCATACACTTCACTACACTCCATTCCATCTACCACTTCTTTGCCCATTTTTCCATTCTGTCTAAGTCCTTATGCAGACTTCCTACTTCCTACTGCCTGTCCCTCCACTTATCTTGTATCATCAAATTTGGCCACAAAGCTATCAATTCCATCATCCAAATCATTGACATATAACAGAAAAGGAAGCGGTTCCAATATGGACCCCTGCTGAACACCACTTACCACTGGCGGACAACCAGAATAGGTCCCCTTTATTCTGACTCTTTGTCTCCTGCTAGTCAGCCAATCTCCTATCCATGCTAGTATCTTTCTTATAATGTCATGGGCTCTTATCTTCTTATCTTGTTAAGCAGCCTCATGTGTGGCACCTCATCAAAGGCATTCTGAAAATCCAAGTAAACAACATCGCTGACCTTCCTTTATCCCTGCCTGTTATTTCCTCAGAGAATTCCAACAGATAAAGGAAATGATGCTGACTTTGGCCTACTTCATCATGTGCCTCCAAGTACACCAAAACCTCATCCCTTAATAATGGACTCCAAAATCTTTTCAACCACTGAAGCCAGGCTAATTAGCCTATAATTTTCTTTCATCTGCCTCCGTCCCTTCTTAATGAGTGGAGTGACATTTACAATTTTCCAGTCTACCAGACTCATTCCGGAATCTAGTGATTCTTAAAAAATCAATACTAATGCCATCCCAATCTCTTCAGCTACCTCTTTCAGAACCCTGGTGTGTCAAGAATCCAGACAGGTGGCTTATCTACCTTCAGACCTTTCAGCTTCCCAAGCACCTTCTCCTTTGTAATAGCAACCACATTCACATCTGTCCCCTCATGCTCTTGAACTTTCGGCATACTGCTAGTGTCTTCCACAGTGAGGAGTGATGCAATATACTTAATATGTTTGTTTGCCATTTCTTTGTCCCCCATTACTACCTCTCCAGCGTACTTTTTCAGCAGTCTGATGTCCCCTCTTGCCTCTCTTTTACTGTTTATATATTTGAAAGATGCTCTTTGCATCCTTTTTGATATTATTGGCTAGCTTACCTTCATATTTCATTTTTTCTCTCCTTATAGTTTTTTTAAGTTGCCTTCTTTTAGTTTTTAAAATCTTCCCAATCTTCTAACTTCCCACTAATCTTTGCTATATTATATACAATATCTTTTGATTTTATGCTATCTTTGACTTCCCTTTTGGCCATTGTTGCCTCATCCTTCCTTTAGAAAACATCTTCATCTTTGGGATGTATCTATCCTGCGCCTTTTGAATTACCTCTGGAAACTCCAGTCATTGTTGTACTGCCACCATCCCTGCTAGTGTCTCCTTCCAATCAATCATGTCCAGCTCCTCTCTCTTGCCTCTGTAATTCCTATTATTCCACTGTAATAATGATTCATCTGAATTTATCTTCTCTCTCTCAAACTAGGTGAATTCTATCATATTAGGATCACTGTCTCCCAAGGGTTTCTTTACCTTAAGCTCACCAATCAAATCTGGTTCATTACACAACTCCCATCCAGAATTGCCTTTCCCTTAGTGGGCTCAACCACAAACTGCTCCAAACACTATCTCGGAGGCATTCTACAAAATCCCCCCTCGGGATCCACCACCGACCTGCATATTGAAATACCCCATGACTACCATAAAATTGCCCTTATTAAATGCCTTTTCTATTGAAACTTATATCCCAATTTATGGTAATTTCTCCTGCCCCACTTTTCTCTTTTTCCATTCCCTGTTTTCCACTTCTCTTCTCCTTAACTGTCCATCACCTCCCTCTGGTGCCCCTCCTTCTTCCTTACTCCCCCTGTCTACCCTCTTTTCAGATTCCCTCTTCTTCAGACCTTTACTTCTTCCACCTATCACTTCTGAGCATCTCACTTCATCCCCCACCCACATACCTTCCCCCTCATCTGGTTTCACCTATCACACCAGCATGTACTCCCTCCCTTCCTCCCAACTTACTCTGGCTTCTTCCCCCTTCCTTTCCAGTCCCAGTGAAGGGCGTCAGCCCGAACCATCAACTGTTTATTCCCCTCCATAGATGCTGCCTGACCTGCTGAGTTTTGTATTGCTTGTTATTCATCTATTGCACTATTTAGTTTTGTAACTTTAATTTTTATGTCTTGCATTGTCCTGCTGCCACAAACCATAACATGTCAGTAATAACAAATCTGATTCTGATTTCCCCACACTATTTCCATCTCTCTCAATTCTCTTACTATTCAAGAAATGTATCTGTCTGTATTTTGAAGCAGCCCAGTAAATAAACCTCCCTAGCTATTTAGATAGGTAATTGCATGATTCTCTGCCTTCAGAAGTTGTCCCAATCTTAGTGACCAACTCCCACATCGACAGTGATGAAATGCTTTGAGAGGTTGGTCATGACTAGACTCAACTCCTGCCTCAGCAAGGACCTGGACCCATTGTAATTTGCCTATCGCCACAATAGGTCAATGGCAGATACAATCTCAATGGCTCTCCACATGGCTTTAGACCACTTGGACAACACAAGCACCTATGTCAGGATGTTGTCCATTGACTATAGCTCAGCATTTAATACCATCATTTCTACAATCCTGATTGAGAAGTTACAGAACCTGGGCCTCTGTACCTCCCTCTGCAACTGGATCCTCAACTTCCTAACCGGAAGACCAAAATCTGTATCTCCTCCTCGCTGACGATCAACACTGGTGCACCTCAGGAGTGTGTGCTTAGCCCACTGCTCTACTCTCTATACACACATGACTGTGTGGCTAGGCACAGCTCAAATACCATCTATAAATTCGCTGATGATACAACCATTGTTGGTAGAATCTCAAGTGGTGACGAGACGGCGAACAGGAGTGAGATATGCCAACTAGTGGAGTGGTGCCGCAGCAACAACCTGGCATTCAACGTCAGTAAGATGAAAGAGCTGATTGTGGACTTCAGGAAGGGTAAGACGAAGGAACACATACCAATCCTCACAGAGGGATCAGAAATGGAAAGAGCAGTTTCAAGTTCCTGGTGTCAAGATCTCTGAAGATCTAAACTGGTCCCAATATATAGATGTAGTTATAAAGAAAGCAAGTCAGCAACTATATTTCATTAGGAGTTTGAAGAGATTTGGCATGTCAATAAATACACTCAAAAACTTATATAGATGTACTGTGGAGAGCATTCTGACAGGCTGCATCACTGTCTGGTATGGGGGTGGGGGCTACTGCATGAGACAGAAAGAAGCTGCAGAAGGTTGTAAATCTAGTCAGCTCCATCTTGGGTACTAGCTTACAAGGTACCCAGGACATCTTTGGGGAGCGAAAGGCAGCGTCCATTATTAAGGACCTCCAGCACCCAGGGCATGCCCTTTTCTCACTGTTACCATCAGGTAGCAGATACAGAAACCCGAAGGCACACACTCAGCGATTCAGGAACAGCTTCTTCCCCTTTGCCATCCGATTCCTAAATGGACATTGAACCCTTGGACACTACCTCACTTTTTAAAAAATATACAGTATTTCTGATTTTTGCACGTTTTTAATCTGTTCAATATACGTATACTGTAATTGATTTACTTATTTATTATGATTATTATTTTATTTATTACTTTTTTCTCTTCTATATAATGTATTGCATTGAACTGCTGCTGCTAAGTTAACAAATTTCATGTCACATGCCGGTGATAGTAAACCTGATTCTGATTCTGACTCCTGGTTCTACGTTCCTCACTTATGGGATGCTCACAGTCAACTTCCACCTTGTTGAGTCTTCTATAACTTGTGTACTTCAATGAGGTCACCCTTCCTACGTTCCACCCTAGAGAATGAAGATCGCTTTTAGCAGGCTATTCTTTTCACTGCCTTTACTGTATTCCTGGCTATCCTGATTACTAGGCTTGCTGTCACTTTCTGCTGCTTCATGCCATGATTTGCTCCTGCTCACAGGTCCCACTCCCTGTCAGTCCAGTTTAAAACACCTTATGTAGCACTAACATACTTTCATGCAAGGATATTTATCCCTCTCTGGTTCAAGTGCCAATTGTCCCATTGTACAGATCATTTCTACCTCAGAAGAGTTCTCATGGTCCAAGAATCTGAAGCCCTGCCCTCAGACGAGCTCCTCAACTGGAACTTCATCTGGCCGATCTATTTTTGACCTTCCAAGCATGAGACATGAGTAGTAATCCAGTGATCAATACTTTTAAGGTTCTGCATCTTAGCTTCTTACCCAACTCCCTGTACTCATTTGCAGGACCTCAGCCCCTATTCCATTCTTGTAGATATGGGTACATATGACAATGGCCTCCACCTATTCATTCTCACCCTCAAGATTTGTTTGCAGGTGTTCAGAGACATCCTTAACCTTGGCACACAGGAGGCAACCTGGTGACTCTCCTGCAGCATCAGGATCTCCTGTCTATAACCCTTATTCTCCTGTCATTATCACCCTGTCTAACTGCATCCTTCCCCTGTGAGCCTCAGAGTCAGGGACCCGACTATTGCTGCTAGCCCCTGAAAGAACATCCCCTTCAATCATATTCAAGGGTTATTGAGGGAAATAGACTCAGGGGAACCATACACTGACGGTCTTTACCCCTTACTTTTCCTGGGGGTCACTCACCAATCTGATGCCTTTACCTTTGGTGTGACTCCCTCAGTGAGAGTCTCATCTATGAAGATGAGGTTCTCAGCCTCCCAGATGATCCTGAATACATTCAAATCCAGCTACAGTTCCTTGATTGGATCTATCAAGAGCTGCACCTGGAAGCACTTCCCACAGATGTAGTCATCAAGGAGACCATGAGGTTCGCTAACTGCCCATATGTTACAGGAGAAGCATTTCACCACCATAACTGAAAAACCACCTACATTGAATCAAGTTCGAATGAATGAATGGCAAAATAAGCCTTACATGATTTTATCGGTGCCCTTTCACCAATGCTTCTTAAGATAAGGCTTCAAATCTCCAATCTCATAACTTCCACCCTCTAAGGCCAGTCCACCCAACCTTACCTTCCTTTTATTGGATGAAACGTCGCCAATTAGCCAATCAATGAGACTAGCCTTTTTCAAAACCCCTGTTCTCACTCTAAACACCATGATCACTTACTCAGCTTTTTCACACCACAGCTGCTTTCTTCTTCTTGTAGATTTTAATGGCGGTTGGCAGACCAACATAAGGTGCATTACTACCACTTACTGAGTTGGAGTGTGGAGCAAAGAGACAGGAGATATACCTACTAAATCCCCCCGCCAAAAAAACCTCAAATAATATCAAAAAGTCTAATGCTTTTCAGAAAGTCAAATATGCTCTTACATATATTACGGTGGCGATGATAACCTAATAAATTTTAATGGTTAAACTCTGTCAGTCCCAATAGTCTCAATTTAGCAATTAGATGTTTCCTTTGCACCTCATAGGAACTGCATTCAAACAACATATGCAGAACCATTTCTTGACAAGTACACTCCCTAGAGATGCCAGTATCATGCATATTAATTCTGAACAGCGAATTATTCAACCTAGTATCTCTAATACATAAATGTGTAAGTATAACATCTTCTCTCCTTTTAAACCCATCTTCCAGCTGAGTTCCCACCATCCTCTGAAATTTATATACTGTAAATGCTGTCTTTTCTTTTCATTATCCTAACTTTGTAGCCACAGTAATTGAATAGAGTTTTAATTATGGCTTTCATCTTCAACTTATGCTAAGGCACTACTACATTTTTATCCTTAATTTTAAGTGATTGCTTGGCAAGAATGTCCACCAGCTCATTTCCTTCAAATCCAACATGGGCAGGAACCCTTATGAAACATATACACAGGCCTCAACAGTTGTTGTTCGATCTCAACAGGAATGTCTGGTTTACAATTTGAAATACTTATTTTAATAAATGCCAGGACCTCCTTCTCCTTCTGCTTAATTACAGTTGGCAGGTCACAATCCTTCATTGGGACTTGAAAGAAAGAGCGGAGAAGCCTGTATAAAAGGGTGGGCTGGAGCAAGAGCTTTTTGGTTGTCGGTGGATCCAGATGAGGGAGGGGGAAGGGTAGGAATGATGTAAAAAGCTAGGAGGTGATGGGTGCAAGTAACAAAAGGCTGAAGAATATGGAATCTGATAGGAGAGGTCAGTGGACAGTGGAATAAAGAAAAGGAGGTGAGGAAGGAGGGATGTATGAGTGATGGGCAGATCAAGAGGGTGGAGGAAGTGAATGCGATGGATGATGGAGGCTGGTGGGATAAGGGAAAACAGAGGGGAAGGGGAGTGGTTACCATAACTTTGTGCAAATAGCGTTCATGCCCTCAAGTTGGAGACTACTAAAGTGGAATATGATATGCTGTTTCTCACATCTATCCTCTTGACAGTGGAGGAGGCCATGGTGGAATAATGTGCTTTTGGTGATGATGTATTTTTGAATGAAATATTAAACTTAGGCTTGACTTAATTTATGTATTGAATGAATATGAGTGATGCCATTACACTCTTATTAAGAGCAGGATAGTTATCCCTGGTGGTCTGGTCAATATCTATCCCTTAACATTCTATCAGGAGATTTTCTGCATGTGGATGATTGAAGTGTATAAATTGCCTGTTACATTTCTCTATTTTAACAAAGATTACACTTCTTCAATATTAATTGTAAATTGTATTGGAATATTGCAAAATATACAACAAGAGCGCTACATAAATATGAGCTTTTCTCCAAGTGGTTGGCCTGTGAACGTTTAATGCCTGGACTTTAATTTTGTTAACAAGTCTGCTACAATGTGCTTTATCAAACCTACATGTTTGTACTTTTAAAGAGTACATTGACCACACTGTCTTTTGCCTATGTAAAAAAAACTTTTTCTCAAGTAAGATTTGCCTTTGTTAATCAATGATGACTTTCAAAAACACTGAAAAGAATTGAGACTTGTTCATTTTTTTACCCATCCGAAAACATAGATTAAGAGAATTCTACAAGAGGACAATTCCAACTACATTTTCACCAGAATAGAGTTGAATTCTACCAAACCTAAGTGTTGAAACTATGGTTAATATTATTACTTTGAAACTATGCAATTGTGCTCATGTCATCAATATATTCTGTTAAAATAATGTGTCAGTGTTATCTCTGATTACATTTTGTCTGAGTAAGAAAATTGAGGATTCAAATCCTGTTCTTGCGACTTGAGAATTAAAATCTATGCTACAGCATAGCACCAAAGTCTTCAGCATCTTAAGTACCTGTACAAATTGTTAGTTTTGGTTGACTAGGTGTTAGCAGAAGTGCCTCTGCCAAGAACACACAGCATTACAGTCCTCTCTGGATCTCTGCTTTAACCTTCATCTCATTTTCATGACACCACCACAGATCTCAGTTTTGTAAAACGGTGGGTATTCACCAGTCTTCACGAGTCCTGAGGAAGGGTCTCGGCACGAAACGTTGACTGTTTACTCATTTCCACAGATGCTGCCTGGCTTGCTGAATTCCTCCAGCATGTTGGGTGTATTGCTTTGGATTTCCAGAACCTGCAGATTTTCTCGTGTTGGCAATCTAAAGCTTTGTTTTCTCTGGTAGAAATTGGGGTCACTTTTTCTTGGAATTCCCATCAGATGCAACAACTCATGAACACATGTCTCTGCAGATGCTAGAACTCTAGAGAAACAAACACAAAATGCTAGATGAACTCAGCAGGTTAGGCAGCATCTAAGGAAAATAATGAACAATAGATGTCTCGGCCCGAAACGGCTACTGTTCATTCCTCCCCATTGATGAAACAACTGAATTGTATTTTCAGACCGGAATAAGACCAGCGACCTGGTTCTCAGCAGCCAATAGCAAAATACAAAGCGTTCAAGAGTGACGGTGCATCCGGGCGATTGCCGGCGGGTTCCAGAGAAAGTTATTCACTTTACCACTCGTAGGAATTACATTTATTGAACTGATTTCCAGTGTAAGCCTCCGTGATGGCATTCGACGTTAGGAGGTGAGTTGTGGGAGTATGCATCGGTATTTATTTCTTGTAGGAGCGAGGCTGGCAAAGGATGCAAAGGAATATTGCTCAGTTTTAGAATTCGGGGCAAGTTGCTCCCTTGTCTCTCCAGCACGATTCTTTTGCTGCAGCCCGGCGCGGACCCTGGCGGGGGAAGGCTGCAGCTAGAATTAGCTTTGCACTCCTATGCTTGCAACTCTGAACCAGGTTTCACTAGGGATTTTCGAGCCAAGCAATGCACCCTTCTGGATTATTTCTAAAATATGCTCAATGGCCTTGCAACGGTTCTTTTGCTTGAGTGGTCACATATCCCCAGATGTGACCACTCAAGCAAACGCATTCCTTTCATTTTAATCACCTGGGTTTAAAAATAACAGTAGACTCCAGAGAATGGTGCATTTCCAGTGTTTTGTAGAATAAATTGTTTGTCCATCTTGCGGGTGATCTTTGAGGTTGATTACATTTAATTGTCTTTATTATAAGAGCAGTTTAATTTATAACACGTGGCACACATTGATTTGTTCCAACCAGGGTCCGGCTCTACCCGGAAGCATATTTTCCTCCGCTCTAAATCACAGCTTCAGAAAGGAAATGTGTTGACAATCGCTGGGTAGTGTAGGAATGTAGGATTCAGCTGTAATGCTTTAATATCAATTTGGTTAAAATCTATTATATTAGTTCTATGGTATTTTACTTTAGATTTTTTTCTGTTGGTAAAATAGGATTAGAATGGATCTTGATTCTGCACCTTAAATGTTATCGCTATTCCTACAAACTTGTCTGGAAATCTCAAAACGTATTTTGGATTATTATTATTATATTCACACTGTAGATATATAATGTTTCAATTAGTAGAAGTACTTAAATTGTGGGATTGTTTTAAAAATGGCTGGGTTGCAGATAACAATACCAGCATTTTGACAAGGTGATACTGACCTTCTATTTGTTACTGTCATTTGCAAAATTCACTCACATATTTGTTTTGGGAGAGTGAGGTGAACGTCTTAACCTACATAAATATTTAATAAAAGTATTTCATACCTGCTAAAATGATATTGCTTTGGAGCTTCTGTTGTGAACCAATTGCTATCTTGCTCAAGCTGCCAGCTATCATTTGTCAAAATGGACTGAGAAGTATTGGAGGTGCCATTGACCCATTATCAACTCCAAGAACAGGTCTGCACAGCCCACTGATTGTCCTTTACTGGTAGGGCAGACTGACTCCCTGGACCTCTGTGAGCAATCTGCCTTGTCCAGCAGTTTCCTTTACTCACCTGACCCTGTGTGTGTCAATACCTCTATGTGGTTCTTCCTTGTGTCTTTATCATTGTCTTTCATGCTCCTTGTAGACTGGGCATCCACAGTAGTCAATGTGGGAATAGAAAGTGTGAATGTAAAATGGAATGAGAAGAGCCACGCTTGACACTAATAATCTGGGCCAAAGTTTTATAGCAGAGGCTAAATATTCCAAAATTTACACTTTGTTAAGCAATGTGGATGATCTATACCCTAATAATAGTTGGTGAAACTATTCGTTGGTGAAAGTATAGACTGAGTGAATGATCAAATTATAAGAACGAAACAAAGATACGTTGCTCTCAATAAGGCATTTAAAACCTTTTGAATACTACAGATGATGGGCAAAAGGATACTGCATTTAATATAAGACCATAAAATATAGCAGCAGAATTAGGCCATTTGGCCCATCGAGTCTGCTCCACCATTTCCTCATGGCTGATGCAACTTTCCTCTCATCCCCAATCTCCTGCCTTCTCTCCATATTCCTTCATGCCCTGACCAATCAAGAATCTATTAACCTCTGCTTTAAGTATACATAAGGACTTGGACTCCACAGTTGCCTGTGGCAAAGAATTCCACCAATTCACCACTCTGGCTAAAAAAAGATTATTCCTTATCTCTATTTTAAAGGGATGCCTCTTTATTCTGAAGCTGTGTCTTCTGGACTTAGACTCTCCCACCATAGGAAACACATCTCCACATCCACTCAATCAAGGCCTTTCACCATTCGATAGGTTTCAATGAGGACACCCCTCATTCTTCTGAATTCCTGTGAATACAGGCCCAGAATCATCAAACACTCTTCAGGTGCCATACAAAATATCAGAAGGCATGGCTACTTCAACATTAGCTAAGGATTGGAAATATATTCTGCTTGGAGCTTGAAATGAATATGCCTCACAACTAATTTATTAAACTTCCATAAGTGAATGTTTTATGTATATGCTTTTGCATTGTATTTTTGTGAACATTAATTTTCAGTCTTTAGTGTCCTTGCATCAAGTAATTCTTTGATAGGCAATTTTTGTAGGAAAAAATATACAGCAATAAATTTTTAGCAGTTCACTTCTGTATTTCATTATTGAATATAGAACTGCATTGCACTTTAATGCTCTGACATATTCAATGGGAAAAGTTATAGCAATCTTATAATGTTTTTGTAGAAGATAAAAAATGTGCTGAAACCTAGTATTGGATTAGATTATTCATTCTGTTATATCTGTACTAGTTTTTATGCTGTTGCAATGGACACTTATTTTAGTGTGTAATATTTTTCTGATAGATCAGCTACTTTGGTTCATTAATTGTGTATAATATCTAATAATTTTACCTTTGGGTGAGTCATGGGAAGCTTTCAGCACTTGATGTGGTTAAATAGCATTAACATTTATGTGAGTTGTTTGTAGTTTGCTTTAGCATAGTTAGATTATTCTTAAATGTATTTGTCTAGCAAAGTAGACCTCCAACAGATTTATGAAGTAGTGTAGTTTTTCATATTTTTATCTGATTTGTGAGAATACAATTAGGTTCTTGGAGAAGAATTGGTTTCCATGTTTCAGCACAGTTGTTCAGGAGGTATTAAATGCATTAAGAAGGTCTGAGTGGCATTTAACCCTGGTTTTTTTTGTCATGCAAGGGCTCCCAGAGGACCAATCATTTAGAAAGTGATATTTGGTACTTCTGGGGGTCCTTTAGCTGATATCTGTATATTAAAATGGTAACACAATTAACATTTTATATTGTCATGGAATATATTTTTTGAATTGATCTGTACTGCATCAGCGATCTTGAGATATGACAATTTGAATTTCATGATCACGCATTCCTTTTATAAACTATTGTGCATTACACTAGAGTATTTGCTTTGCATGAATTTGCTGGCATGAACTGATTGGTCTGTATTGGTACTATTTATACCATGCAGTTAATTGTGCTGGTACATACGTAAACCAATGGCACCAATTGGATGATTGTTTAGCTAATAGGAAGGACGTTTAACAAGAGTGGCCAAACTTTTTTATGATGTCATGTTTGATATGGTGCCAATTTGTTCATTTTGTTCTATTTGGACAATGGAATTTTGTCCAAAAATGGCAAAAGTGGGTCAAGCCTAAAATCCACTTTTGCCATTTTTTGAACAAAATTTCATTGTGACCAACAGTATTACAGTATCCCAAAAGCAAGGGGATTGTTTGCCGAGATTTTAGGTGGAGGTTGTTGATATTTTTTGCATAATCTCATGATACAACTGGTGCATATGGAGACTAATGAAGAATGCTTAATCTCTAATTGGCTAGCAATAATGAAGCTTTGTTTGTTCACCTTTCAACATTACAAAATTATAGCTAGTGTGAACCAGAGAACCATGAACAGTTTGCAGCAAGAAGCAGTTGCAAACAGACTGTTGCAGGAAGCATAAGGTTGTAATAGGTGATCTTACCTTTCCACATATTGATAGGGACGCCCAGAATGTGAAAAAGGCTGGATGGGATAGAATTTGTCAGATGTGTTCAGGACATTTTTCTTAATCAATACACAGAGGTCCCTACTAGAGGGAGTGTGATATTTGATCTCCTATTTGGGAATGAGACAGGGCAGTTGACTGAAGTGTGTGTAAGGGAACACTTTGGATCTAGTAAGCATAATGCCATTAGTTTCAAGACAGTTATGGAGAAGGATAGGTTCTGTCCTCCGGTTGAGATCCTAAATTGGAGAAAGGCCACTTTTGATGGTATCAGAAGGGATCTGGCACGTGTTCGTGCAGAGCTTGTGGGAGGCATTGCAGGGGCCCTATCAAAGGTACAGTATTTAAAACATCGTTAGCTGCAGGTGAGGTGCTGGAGGAATGGAGGATTTGTTTCTCTGTTGCTTAAGAACGGCTGTAAGAATAAGCCAGAAAATTATGGGCTGTGAGCCTGACATCAGTAGTGGGTAAGTCGTTGGCAAGTATTGTACGGGATCGCATATATATCTGGATAGACAGAGATTGATTAGGGATAGTCAAGATGGCTTTTTGTGTGGTAGGTCATGTCTAACTAATCTTACAGAATCTTTCAAGAAAGTTACCAGGAAAGATGAGGTTGTAAATCTAAATGTCCTAAAAGAAGAGGACAGAGATGGGTGCATCTCTGACTGGAGGCCAGTGACTAGTGGCATGCTGTATGAATTAGTGCTGGGTCCAGTGTTGTTTGTCATTTATATCAATGATTTGGATGATAATGTTGTAAACTGGATCAACAAATTTGTGGATGACATCATTATTGGGAGCATAGTGGACAGTTAGGAAGGCTATCAAAGTTTGCAGCAGGATCTGGACCAGCTGGAAGAAAGGACTGAAAAATGGCAGGTGGAATTAAATGCAGACAAGGGTGAGGTGTTGCACTTTGGAAGTACAAACCAGGACTTGCATGGTGCATGGTAGAGCACTGAGGAGTGCAGTAGAACAGAGGGATCTGGGAATACAGATCCATTATTCCTTGAAAGTGGTGTCACAGGTAGATAGGGATGTAGAAAGAGCTGTTGGCACAGTAGCCCTTTATAAATCAAAGTATTGAGTCCAGGAGTTGGATGTCACGTTGAAGTTGTATAAGACATTGACGATGCCTAATTTGCAGTATTGTTTGCAGTTTTCTTCACCTATCTACAGGAAAGATATATCAATAAAGATTGAAAGAGTGCAGAGAAAATTTACAAGGATGTTGCTGGGACTTGAGGAACTGAGCTATATGAGGAAAAGCTTAAAGAGGTTAGAACTATATTCTCTGCAGCATAGGACAATGAGGGGAAATTTGATAGAGGTGTACAAAATTATGAACGGTATAGATAGGGTAAATGCAAGCAAGCTTTTTCAGCTGAGATTTGGTGAGACTAGAACTAGATGTAATGGGTTAAGGGTGAAAGGTGAAATATTTAAGGAGAAGCTGAGGGAGAACTTCTTCATTTATTGGGTGGTGAGAGTGTGGAATGGTGGATGGAGGTTTGATTTCAACATTTAAGAGAAATATGGGTAACATAAATAGCAGCAGGAGTAGGCCATCTGTCCTGTTTAGCCTGCTCCACCATTCCATAAGATTATGGCTGATTGACTCAACTCCACCTACCTGCCTTTTCCCATAATCCTTAATTCCCTTACGGTGCAAAAATCTATCCAACCTTGTCTTAAGTTTATTTACTGAGGTAGCCTCCACTAACTCATTGGGCAGAAAATTCCACAGATTCACCACTCTTTGGGAAAAGCAGTTCCTCCTCATCTCTGTCCTAAATTTACTTCCCTGAATCTTGAGAGTATGTCCCCTAGTTCTAGTCTCACATACCAGTGGAAACAACTTTCTTGCCTCTATCTTATCTATCCCTTTCATAATTGCTTATGTTTTTATAAGATTTCCTCTCATCCTTCTGAATTCCAGTGAGTACAGTCCCAGGTGACTCAGTCTCTCCTCATAGTCTAACCCCCTCATCTCTGGAATCAACCTGCTGAACCTCCTCTGCACTGTCTCCAAAGCCAGTATATGCTTCCTCAAGTACGGAGACCAGAACTGCATACAGTACTCCAGATGCAGCCTCATTAGTACCCTGCACATTTGCAGCATAACCACCCTGCTCATAAATTCAATCACTCTAGCAGTGAAGGACAACATTCCATTTGCCTTCTTAATAACCGGCTGCACCTGCAAACCAACCTTTTCTGATTCATGCACACACACTCCCATGTCCTTCTGCACAGCAGCATGCTGCAATCTTTTACCATCCAAATAATAATCTGATCTTCCATTTTCCCTTCCAAAGTGGATGACCTCACATTTGTCGACATTATTCTCCATCTGCCAGACCCTTGCCCACTCACTTAACCTATCTATATCTCTCTGGAGACTCTCCATATGCTCTGCAAAATTTGCTTTTCCAAGTACATGGAATGAGCAATGGTCGGGTTGCAGGTCGATGGGACTAAGCAGAATTGAATTGAAAATACACGTGGACTAAGATGTTAACTGTCCTGTGCTATCACCAGTGGGATCATCAGTTGATCTGCCACCTGTCTTCAGGAGTTTCAGCCTGCTTATGATCAAGATTCCCTCGAGGTCGTGGGCCAGCAGTGCTAAAGCACCACCTCCCACTGGTGAGCTTAAAAACTTGGCATCTGCCTCTACCAGAGTTGTTGGTCGCTTCCATCCACTCTTCAGGTGTCTATGCAACTACTGAAGGGTTTGCAAAAGATGTATATGCTGTCTGACTATCTGCCCCTCTGGACGTATTGGTCCACACCCATGCTGATCCTGTCTCTGCTGCCTCAGCTACAGCCCTGCTGGTTAACTTGATCTCTCTTCTAGTGAAGCCAAGGTCACGCAGCCACTTCTGGAAGGTGAGCGCAATAAACCCATGGCAGCCTACTTCGAGTGGATGCAGGTCGATGGGACTAAGCAGAATAATAGTTCAGAATGGATTAGATGAGCAGAATGGCCTGTTTCTGTTCTGTGTTATGACTGTAACAAAGTTCCTGCAAATGTTTTACAGCCAATGAAGAATTTGAATAGAAATCAACTTCTGGCCGCTATTCGGTAAGCACAACATATGAAACCATAGAACCATAGAAACTACAGCACAGAAACAGGCCTTTTGGCCCTTCTTAGCTGTGCCGAACCATTTTCTGCCTAGTCCCACTGACCTGCACATGGACCATATCCCTCCATACACCTCCCATCCATGTATCTGTCCAATTTATTCTTAAATGTTAAAAAAGAACCCGCATTTACCACCTCGTCTGGCAGCTCATTCCATACTCCCACCACTCTCTGTGTGAAGAAGCCCCCCCTAATGTTCCCTTTAAACTTTCCCCCCCTCACCCTTAACCCATGTCCTCTGGTTTTTTTCTCCCCTTGCCTCAGTGGAAAAAGCCTGCTTGCATTCACTCTATCTATACCCATCATAATTTTATATACCTCTATCAAATCTCTCCTCATTCTTCTACGCTCCAGGGAATAAAGTCCTAACCTATTCAACCTTTCTCTGTAACTGAGTTTCTCAAGTCCCGGCAACATCCTTGTAAACCTTTTCTGCACTCGTTCAACCTTATTTATATCCTTCCTGTAATTTGGTGACCAAAACTGAACACAATACTCCAGATTCGGCCTCACCAATGCCTTATACAACCTCATCATAACATTCCAGCTCTTATACTCAATACTTTGATTAATAAAGGCCAATGTACCAAAAGCTCTCTTTACGACCCTGTCTACCTGTGACGCCACTTTTAGGGAATTTTGTATCTGTATTCCCAGATCCCTCTGTTCTACTGCACTCCTCAGTGCCTTACCATTAACCCTGTATGTTCTACCTTGGTTTGTCCTTCCGACGTGCAATACCTCACACTTGTCTGTATTAAACTCCATCTGCCATTTTTCAGCCCATTTTTCCAGCTGGTCCAAGTCCCTCTGCAGGCTCTGAAAACCTTCCTCACTGTCTACTACACCTCCAGTCTTTGTATCATCAGCAAATTTGCTGATCCAATTTACCACATTATCATCCAGATCATTGATATAGATGACAAATAACAATGGACCCAGCACTGATCCCTGTGGCACACCACTAGTCACAGGCCTCCACTCGGAGAAGCAATTCTCTACTACAACTCTTTGGCTTCTTCCATTGAGCCAGTGTCTAATCCAATGTACCACCTCTCCATGTATACCTAGCGACTGAATTTTCCTAACTAACCTCCCATGCGGGACCTTGTCAAAGGCCTTACTGAAATCCATGGAGACAATATCCACTGCCTTCCCTTCATCCATTTTCCTGGTAACCTCCTCGAAAAACTCCAATAAATTGGTCAAACATGACCTACCATGCACAAAGCCATGTTGACTCTCCCTAGTAAGTCCCTGTCTATCCAAATGTTTGTAGATTCTGTCTCTTAGTACTCCCTCCAATAACTTACCTACTATCGACGTTAAACTCACCGGCCTATAATTTCCCGGATTACTTTTCGATCCTTTTTTAAACAACGGAACAACATGAGCCACTCTCCAATCCTCCGGCATCTCACCCGTAGACAGCGACATTTTAAATATTTCTGCCAGGGCCCCTGCAATTTCAACACTAGTCTCCTTCAAGGTCCGAGGGAACACTCTGTCTGGTCCCGGGGATTTATCCACTTGAATTTTCCTCAAGACAGCAAGCACCTCCTCCTTTTTAATCTGTACAGTTTCCATGATCTCACTACTTGATTCCCTCAATTCCATAGACTTCATGCCAGTTTCCTTAGTAAATACAGACGCAAAAAACCTATTTATGATCTCCCCCATTTCCTTTGGTTCCACACATAGCCGACCACTCTGATCTTCAAGAGGACCAATTTTATCCCTTACAATCCTTTTGCTCTTAATATACCTGAAAAAGCTCTTTGGATTATCCTTCACTTTGACTGCCAAGGCAACCTCATGTCTTCTTTTAGCCCTCCTGATTACTTTCTTAAGTATTTTCTTGCACTTCTTATACTCCTCAAGCACCTGATTTACTCCCTGTTTCCTATACATTTCATACAACTCCCTCTTCTTCTTTATCAGAGTTGCAATATCCCTTGAGTACCAAGATTCCTTATTCCTATTCAATTTGCCTTTAATCCTGACAGGAACATACAAATTCTGCATTCTCAAAATTTCCCCTTTGAAGGCTTCCCACCTACCAATCACATCTTTGCCAGAGAACAACCTGTCCCAATCCACGCATTTTAGATCCTTTCTCATTTCGGCCTTCTTCCAGTTCAGAACCTCAACCCTAGGACCACATCTATCCTTGTCCATGATCAAATTGAAACTAATGGTGTTATGATCACTGGAACCAAAGTGCTCCCCTACACAGACTTCCATCACTTGTCCTAACTCGTTTCCTAACAGGAGATCCAATATTGCATCCCCTCTAGTTGGTCCCTCTATATATTGATTTAGAAAACTTCCCTGAACACATTTTACAAACTCTAAACCATCTAGACCCCTAACAGCATGGGAGTCCCAATCAATGTATGGAAAATTAAAATCCCCTACCACCACAACTTTATGTTTCCTGCAGTTGCCTGCTATCTCTCTGCAGATTTGCTTAGCAAAACTTACTTTATTTTAAAGAAAATATCTTGGGTTATCTAAGCATCTGTTTCCCAACAGATCTCCAGTATTAGTGACTAATAATCGAGCAGAGTGCCAGGCAGATCAAGGGTAATTCGTAGTGCGCTACTTCTGTTGCACAGCAGGGTACAGATTCATTAATTGGGTTGTTTTGGTAGTACATTGGATTTGGCTGCATACTGTTAACATTGGTTTCTTTGTTCTCTCTGCCAAAGGGAGAGATTTTTTAAAATAATCCTCTTGTAAATTGAATCTAATACAAAGATGGTGTTGCTTGGATAAGTGCATGAATGGGAAGGGTATGGGGGGCAACATTTGTGGAGGGAGAAAGCAGTTAATATTGTACCAATTCATTACCATCTGTTGAGCTGTTTATTTACCAAGAGGTAAGACAACAGGGCATTTCTCTAGGCTCACTTTGGTGATGTCCAGTGAATCCTGTTTTTTCCTGAGACATTACGTTTAATGCCTTCTGTAGGCATGTATTGAAATATCAATATTTAGGGTGCGGAGGAGGAGGGTTGAAAACACCCAGGATCAGGAACAAGGGTAGGTTTCTGGTTGGAAATGGGGTGCGAAGAAGTGTGACAAACTGAAAGTTACAAGTGAAAGTTAAAGGAAGCGTTGACCACTGTATGTCATTGGTCTCAACCTTGCATTTAATGCCAGCAAGACAAAGGAGCTGATTGTGGACTTCAGTAAGGGAAAGTTGGGGGAACACCCACCAGTCTGCAATGATGGGTCAGTGGTAAAAAGGGTTAGTGACTTCAAGTTCATGGGTGTCAAAATGTTAGAGGATCTGCCCTGGGCCCAACACATTATACAATCATGAAGATGGCACAACAGCAGTTCTACTTCATTGGGACCTAAAGGAGATTTGGTATGTCACCAAGGATTCTTGCAAATTTCTACAGATTTACAGTGGATATTGTCTGACTTGTTGCATCACAGCCTGGTGTGGAGCCTCCAATGCACAGATCTCGAGGCTACAGGGAGTTGTGGACTCAACCAGTTCCAGCATAGGCACAACCCTCCCTGCCTCAAGAAGGCAGCATCCATCATGAAGAAGGCGAATGCAATGTTGGATTTATTTCTAGAGGTATAGAATATAAGAGCAGGGATGTGAGGTTGAGGCTCTATAAGGCACTAGTGAGACTGATAAAGTTTAAGGGAATGGGGGAATTCTCAGATCCCTGTAAACAATGGATTCAGTACTGACTATGTCTGTGACTGCAGTGTGTTTGAATAATGTCTCACAGCTGCTTTCTTTGAAGTAAGATAAGGGTTAAAGTTCGCCCAGATCCACATAAGATGTCTCTGGGCTTTTCACACCTTTTGATTTTGACAAAAAGCAGTACCTGATGGAAATTAGACAGAACATTCCTTTTTATTTAAAGCATAAATTTGACGGATGTTCTTATCTTTGTAATTAAGTTGTGGCTCCAGCAAACTAGGTAGGACATTCTTTTCTTTAATTAAGGTGGCTGGAGTGTCTAACAAATTGATTGTACTTTTGTATCAATAGTCTATTGACTTGGCCGGAATGGTTATCAAACTGATTGTTCTTTGTATCAATATTCCATTGACTTGGCTGGAATGGTTATCAAATTGATCTTTTGTATTGGTGGCCTTATAACTTCTGACAATTCTGACATCAGGCAGTGAACTTGTAGAACCGCCGGGGAGATGAGAAAGGGTCCCTCCCTGATGTCGGGTCCAAGTTCACTCGCCGGCTGAGCTCGAAGAAATAAACGGGTGAAAAGATAAGTAACGATCTTTTTGTGCTGTCGTTATTTGATCCAGCAAAGTTATGTTTACAAGACCACACTTGGAGTATTGTGTGCAGTTTTGGGTTCCTTATTTTAGAAAAGATATACTGACATTGGAGAGGGTTCAGAGAAGATTCACGAGGATGATTCCAGGAATGAAAGAGTTACTGTATGAGGAACGTCTGGCTGCTCTTGGGCTGTATTCCCTGAGTTCAGGAGAGTGAGGGGGGATCTCATAGAAACATTCCAAATGTTAAAAGATCTGTACAGATTAGATATGACAAAGTTATTTCCCGTGGTAGGGGATTCTAGGACAAAAGGGCACGACTTCAGGATTGAAGGACGTCCTTTTAGAACTGAGATGCGAAGAAATTACTTTAGTTAGAGGGTGGTAAATCTGTGGAATTTGTTGCCACGAGCAGCTGTGGAGGCCAAGTCACTGGGTGTTTTTAAGGCAGAGATAGGTAGGTTCTTGATAGGCCAAGGCATCAAAGGCTATGGGGTGAAAACAGGGGAGTGGGGATGACTGGAAGAATTGGGTCAACCCATGATTGAATGGCCGAGCAGACTCGATGGGCTGAATGGTCTACTTCGGCTCCTATATCTTATGGTCGTATTAACGACACTCTCCATCTGGGACATGCACTTTTCTTGTTACTGTCAATAGGGAGGAGGTACATGAGCCTGAAGACCCACACTCAAATTTTAATAACAGCTTCTTGCCCTCTGTCATCAGATTTCTGAATGCTCCATGAATATCTCCTCTAGATACCATTGTGTGTGAAAATCCCAGGAGATCAGCAGTTTCTGAGATACTCAAACCACCCTATCTGACACGAACAGTCATTCCACAGTCAAAGTCACTTAGATCACATTTCTTCCCCATTCTCATTTGATCTGAACAACAACTGAACCTCTTGACCACGTTACGTATTGAGTTGCTGCCATATGATTGGCTGATTAGATATTTGCATTAACGAGCAGATATACAGGTATGCCTAATAAAGTGGCCACTGAAAATATGTGAATGATAATTAACCTGATTCTGATTTTGAGTGGTATCTGTGTATCTTGTTAACTGTGGGTAATCCATGCCCCTATCCTTGAAAAATAAGGATTTAATAAAACCAAGTACCTTGTTCCAAGAGGGTACTCACTTTGAGTGGATGTGTGCGAGATTGTGTGTGAGAAAGAGATTTCTGTTTTTACCATTTGATTTAATGTTTTGCAATTGTTGTCGTTTGTTTTGGGAAAGAGAAGTGCAAAAGGAAGATATTTATCAAGCTCATTGCTGCTAAGGACGATTGGGTAATGGAGATGCTGGTTTTCCTGTGTCATATCTGATGACCTAATCTCTTGTGTAGTATTGTTTTTCTTCACACTGATGATGCAGCCAAAAGTGCATAATTTTTACAAGAGAATGTTTTGATGTTATTGAAGATTCTTCCCAAACTACATTCTATTGGAAACAAGATAGAATCTTAAAAGCATTATAAACATGTGGTCACAAGAAAATCTGCAGATGCTGGAATTTCAAGCAAGACACATCAAAGTTGCTGGTGAACGCAGCAGGCCAGGCAGCATCTATAGGAAGAAGTACAGTTGACGTTTTGGGTCAAGACCCTTCGTCAGGACTAACTGAAAGAAGAGATAGTAAGAGATTTGAAAGTGGGAGGGGGAGGGGGAGATCTGAAATGATAGGAGAAGACAGGAGGGGGAGGGATGAAGCTAAGAGCTGGAAAGTTGATTGGCAAAAGGGGTACAGAGCTGGAGAAGGGAGGGGATCATGGGACGGGAGACCTAGGGAGAAAGAAAGGGGGAGGGGAGCCCAGAGGAAGATGGAGAGCAGGCAAGGAGTGATTGTGAGAGGGGCAGCGAGAAGAGAAAAGGCGGGGGGGGGGGAATAAAAATAAATAAATAAGGGATGGGGTAAGAAGGGGAGGAGGGGTAATAATGGAAGTTAGAGAAGTCAGTGTTCATGCTATCAGGTTGGAGGCTACCCAGATGGAATATAAGCTATTGTTACTCCAACCTGAGAGTGGCTTCATCTTGACAGTAGAGGATGCCATGGATTGACATATCAGAATGGGAATGGGACGTGGAATTAAAATGTGTGGCCACTGGGAGATCCTGCTTTCTCTGGTGGACAGAACGTAAGTGTTCAGCGAAACGGTCTTCCAGTCTGCGTCGGGTCTCCCCAATATATAGAAGGGCACACCAGGATCACTGGATGCAGTATATCACATCAGCCGACTCACGGGTAAAGTGTTGCCTCACCTGGAAGGACTGTCTGGGGCCCTGAATAGTGATGAGGGAGGAAGTGTAAGGGCAGGTGTAGCACTTGTTCTGCTTACAAAGATAAGTGCCAGGAGGGAGATCAGTGGGAAGGGATGGGGGGGGGGGGCGAATGGACAAGGGAGTTGCGTAGGGTGCGATCCCTGCGAAAAGCAGAGGGGGGGGAGGGAAAGATGTGCTTGGTGGTGCTGCCTGGCCTGCTGCATTCCACCAGCATTTTGTGTGTGTTGCACAAACATGAAGTGATTGTTTTGACGTGGGAAATTATATAGCTTATTTATATTGCAATTAGTTGGCAAGAATTGACAAGTTCAATTATTCAGGTCTTGCTATTTGTGACAATTTCTCCATTGTGTTCTACAGACAAAATACATTCATTTCATATATGCCAATGGTCTGAAGAATAAATACTGCAATATCACAAGAGCAGTAAAAGGCCTCTTAGCTCCCCGACTGTCTCAATTTTAATTTCACTTCATGGCTCCCTGCTATTGTCACAAATCCCTTAGGAGCTTAAGCAATCAGTCATGGGTTTAAAATGGACAACCAACCATTCTTCATTAGTAGAATTATGGAAGTGCACATCTGAAAAGACAGACTTTAATATGTTAGTAACCACTCAAACAACCCATTTTATTTTCAATTTCTTGATATTTGGCTTTAGTGGCAAGGTCAGCCACTAAACCTGCAGAAACATTGGCAGTAAACTGCACCATCTAGTCTTGCAGTCCTTCTGGTTACGGTTTTCCCACAAGGCAGTTGGGAAGGGAGTTCCAAGATTTAGACCCCATGATCTAGAGTGATCAGCTATCTTTCTCCAAGTCACGATAGTTTGCAACTGGGGCATCTGCAGGTGGAGGTGTTTGAAACCCTGGTGGAAATGTTGTAAGTGGTATCAGGGTACCTCGGGTGAATAACTGCAGTACATTTTGTCGATGGCGCCACACCCCCGTGGAAGTTTAGGATCGTGGTTGGGTTAGCGATCAAGTGGGCTGTTTGCTCCTAATGGAGTCAAGCAGCTTGATTGTTTTTGGAAATGAGTTCTTCCAGGCAAATGGAAAGCATTCCATCACAACCATATACATGCTGAAAAGCCTTGATATCAGGGGATTACTCGTCCATCTTGCAACAGATGGCATCTGACTTTTTATTATAGTCACAGGATTTACTGGCATGTCTGGTTGAATTTCTGGTTGTTGATCATTGCCTGGTTGGGGTGTGATCATTTTTTGCCAGGCTAACCCTGAATGGTATCCTGGTCATGTCGCCTGTATACAAGGCATACATCTGGAGTTTTGAAAAGAGTTGAACATTGGGCAATCATCAGCAAATAAGGAAGGTTGTTGATGAAATAGCTGAAGATGGTTGTGCCTAGGAAACAGTCCTGAGGATCTTGTGCAGTGTAGTCCTCATACCGAGATGGTAGACTGCTAGCAATCACACTCATTTTCCTGTCTGCAAGGTTGGACTTTGTGTTCCCCTCGAGGTACATTGAACCGTTTTACCAGGCTTACCTGATATGTGGTCACATCTACGTAGATGTCAAGAGCAGCCTCCTGCTTCAGCTCTGAAGATCAACTAGTTGATTTACGTGCTTTCAGTGAATTCAGTTGGCTCTTTAATTGGTCATAACCAGCTGTGGTAGATCTGTTGGACTTCAATCTGACTGACTAGTTGAGAGATCACATAACTGCATGCATATAGTCCTGACCGGTAGCTTCCCCAGATTGGCATCTCTTTGCTTTAGGTGTATCAGATGAAGATCTCATCCCATTGAACTGGGGTTATTCTGTGGTGTTTTTTTGCGTGGTAGAACAGAGATTCTGGGCCCTGAGGTTACAGATTGTGGTAGTGTACGTGTCTGCTGCTGATTGTCCATGCCACTTCTTACATTTTGAGGTACCAGATTAGTTCTGAATCAATCCTATTTAGTACAGTTATTGTATCTCTTAGAACAGGTACTGGAATGTATGGTAACTTTATGTCTCAGGCAGCATCTGTGGAAGGAAATGGGCAGTTGACGTTTTAAGCCCAGATAAAGGGCCTCAACTTGAAATATTGACAGTCCATTTCCCTTCACAAGTTCTGCCTGTCTGGCTAAGTTTATCCAGCAGTTTGTCTTTATGAATGACAGGGTTTTAAAAAAAAAGATAAAACTCCTGAGATGCAACGAAGGGTGGCAATTGTAACCAAATTTGCAACAGAAAGAAGTGGGCAACGTTTGAAATGTTACTGGATAGCTGTTACCAGGTGGGGTTCCACAGCTTTCATTTCTCAGCTGTTTACATTTTGAAATATTTTAATTTATAGGAAGGGGAATGATGGGAAAAGTGCATCAGTGATGCAATAATTGGCAACGTGGTTGAAAACTAGGAGGAAAATTTTTAATTGCAAGAAGGTAGATTAGTTAGTTGGATAGAAAAGTGATATTTAGTATTCAGTGTGGAAAGATGTGAAGTAATACATTGAGGGGCAGTGAAACAAGGGACAAGAATACACATTAACCAGGCGGATACAGTAAATTGTTGCGAGACACGATGATTTGGAATGCCTGTGCATAGGCCTTAAGTATAGCTAGCAAGGCAGGTCACAAAAAAAGCAATTTAAAAAGACATATCAGATGTTTTCCTTTATTAGTTGAGTGTTAAATATAAATGGGGAGGTTATGCTGGAATTGTATGCAGCACTTGCTAGGTCATGGCATGGGCATGGGTACACCACATTGGAGGGGGTGTAGAGGAGATTTATGAGCATGTTGGCAGGACTGTAAAGTATTATCAAAAGGAAATACTGGATAAGCTAGGCTTACTATTTTAAGGGAAATATATAAAATTGAAGGGCCTTGACGCAATAAATGAAAGTGACCTATTTTCCTTTGGAGAAGGGTCAAAAACCAAGAAATGCAGATTTAATGTTATTGCCAACTGGATTTGGATTGGGGATGAGAAGAGGGGAGAAAAGGAATCACTCAGCTATTGCTAGCTAACTTGCGATCTGAATGAGTGGTAATGATAGAAATACTCCTTACATGAACCCTTAAGGCTGATTTATAATTGTGTGTACCAGCTTATGCCGTAGCCTATGCAAGTGGGCTACGCCGTTGTGAGCATTTATACTTGTGCGTTGGTGTGTCTGCGTTGCTCTGCAATTCACTGCCAAAACGCTAGTTGGCAGTGGGGTTTCTTTGCCACTGTGCTGAGTTTCTTCATGTTGAAACTCAACACGAAGAAACTCAAACTTCAAACAATGGCGACTGAAACTGAAGGAGGGTGAATTTTCTGCGCTTGTCCGGCCACGGAGAGACATGGACGAGGAAATGCATTTCAAATATTTTCGGATGTCGGCAGGTAGATTTGACGATTTGGTTCAACGTCTCCAACCATTTATTTCATATCAGTGTACGCACAATATACTCTGAGACTGGCAATCACCATTCGAGCTTTAGCTTCAGGTGGAAGTCAACAGGCTGTAGCAGCTAGCTACAAACTGGCGTCAAGCACAGGATTCTCCATAATTTCAGAGGTCTGTAAAGCTTTATGGAGAGCATTGCAGCCAGAGTTCCTTCCCTGCCTTTCAGTCATCCCATGGCAAACTATTGCAGTGTAGGAGGAAATGCGATGCTACCAAGTGGACCGATCACAGTTGTTGCCGTCTGCAACACCGCGACGCATAGTTACATTTTGGGAGAGGTGCTCATTAGGCTACGGTGTAGGGTTAGCACAGAGTACAGCGAAGGGTACGCTGCTACGCCGTACCAATGGCGTACATTTGACGCACAAGTATAAATCATCCTTTACAGAGTTGTAACCTGAAGTACTAGTTCTGGAGGGTGGAATTTCGTTGTGTGGTGGTTCTCAGTATGAGATGTCTTCAGGTGAGTAGACTTTCCTGTCATTAACTTCCAGAAAAAATCAATGCGTGGAGAATTTTAGCGTTTGGACCCATGAATGGTGCAGCTTTACTGGCCTCCTTTATGTCACGAGCAGTTATAAATGTAATACTTGAGCTCCAAGTTGGAGTTGGGTAGATATTTGACTGTTATTAGAAATGGGATGAAATATAGCACTGGATGGACTTTGAAACAAAGATATGAAACAAAGTTTAGATTTTCCAATATACTTATCAAGCCTGAGGGTTACAAAAGTATTAATGAGGGTTTCATCAGCAGGTGAGGTAAGAGGCAAGAAGAAGTAGGAAATATTTGGAAATAACCAGTAATATGGATTGTAGTCAGACATTCTTACATGTAATATTGGCACAATCTGAGCTGAATGTTTCCAAACTAGTCCAAGGTTTGGGGATGTTTAAGTGAAGGTTCAGCCATGTAATTGCTTTGTGATCTTTCTGCTGGTTTAAAGTTCGATTCTCCTCAACTCTGATTGTGGCTGCAATGCACCCCAAGCCTTCAGGATAAATTTGCTGGTTCTGGAATATTCTTTAAATGGCATTTACTTTTGTCATTGGTGGATACAATTTGGCAATTGCTTTGCATGTTTCACAATTGCCAATGTTATATCAATTGAGAGGATGGGTATAGGTTTTTTCTGCTTCTATATTAGGGCTGGGGGAAGGTGCAAAATGATCCTCTTTCGTTGCTGAATTTGTTTACAATTATGCAAATGATTTTCCGTTGAAACATGAAATGTGACCTAACCAGTGTAGCTTCAAGGGCAATAAAAGCAGAAAATGTTGGACATTTACTTTGAGCAGCAAGTCAGGCCGTATCTGTTGGAAGACAAGCTGAGTTAATGTTTCAGGTAGAAGGCCATCAGAGTTCTTTTACCAAAGGTTGAATGTAGTTGAATATTTGCTTGTGGTTTGGTAGAATCCATGTTGTACTTCATTGCCAAAAGATAAAGGAGTTGTGAAAGTTTCTTGTAAAAACATTGTTCATGTTAATGTGCATGTAATGTAGGAAATATTCAGTTATGTTACTTTAAAGTGTGGCAAGGAAGAAGGAGGATAGCAAGAGGGATGGCATAACACTTGAAATGGCTCCAGAAGAAGTTGGGGGGAAAAATGAGAGGCAGAATTATGAATTTGGAGTCCTTTGGATGTTCCGTTGCTCAAGCTAACACTGGCGATACCCAGTGACATTTTGTGGGCAGCTCACAAAACTCTTAGATACAGTTCTGAACTACTATCACTGCAATCCGGAGCTTGTAATTTTCCTTTATCGTCTTTTACAACTTGATTGTCCATCTTTGTGTGCAGTTTTTCATTGATTCTATTGTGTTTTTTAGTATTTACTGTGAATGCCCTCAAGAAAATGTATATCGGGGTATATAATGACATATATGTACATTGATAATACACTTACTTTGAACTTTGAATAGGTAATTAAAAACTGTGTACTTATAAGAAATGTGGTTTCACCTTTGTTTACAATAAATACACCAGTTGATTAGAAGCTCCTGAGTTAGCAGCTGTGTTAACATAAGTGTAGAGCAGCAGGATATTCTGTCATTTTATTCTACCTCCCTCATAACTTAATTGGGGCTGGAGGGGGCTTAAGTTGCAAGTCACATCTGGTACTCAAAAGTTGCCACGATACAATTACACGGCAAGAAAGTTAACTTGCCTAACTGCAATAATATCTCATTTTTGCTACATGGCTTTGGATTTTGTCAGAGGCGTCATGATATGTGTGTGTGTGTGTGTGTGTGTGTACACGCGCATTCTGTGTTAGAACAGGCTTCTGATTCATCATGGTCCTCAGCTGGCAACATCTGAATTTGAGTATCCTCAGTTGATCCCTTGTTTACTCTTTGAAGAGAGTTGGAGACATTTTAAAGACTGCCTTCTCAGTTGTGTTTACTCCTTTATGTGATGAACGGTCGTCTGACCTGGTGAAAACCCGGCTCGGGGAGGATCAGGTGAATTGAGAATGACTGAATGAAAGCCAAATGGAAGATACTGCAAATGACATCAAGGGAGGGCATGCCATTCACATGATGAGAGGGCACTTGCATTGCAAATAACAGGCTTGAGGGCAAATGGTTTTTCTGGCTAACTTGAGTTAAATATGTGAGAAAAGTGCTATCTTGTTGGATAATGTATTTTAGCTACTTGTTAAAGCATTATTATTTCACTAAATCGTCAGAGGAATTACAAGATGGCAGTAAATCTGTAAAATATTAACCTTGCAATAGGCATCGGACAAGCTGTGCTTCCCTCTTGCTTTCTGTAAATTGTGAAAATGATGTCTATAAAATTATGTCTATAAAATAAAATGTCTATAAAAAATTATAGGAAAGATGTCAATAAAATTGAGAGAGTACAGAGGAGGTTTACTAAAATGTTGCCTGGGTTTCATCTCCTAAGTTACAGAAAAAGGTTGAACGAGTTAGGTCTTTATTCTTTGGAGCATAGAAGGTTGAGGGGGGGGACTTGATGGAGGTGTTTAAAATTATGAGGGGGATTGATAGAGTTGAAGTGGATAGGGTTTTTCCATTAAGAGTGGGGAAGATTCAAACAAGACGACATGGGTTGAGAGTTAAAGGACAAAAGTTTAGGGGTAACATGAGGGGGAACTTCTTTACTCAGAGTGGTAGCTGTGTGGCATGAGCTTCCATCAGAAGTGGTTGAGACAGGTTCGATGTTGTTGTTTAAAGTTAAATTGGACAACTATATGGACAGAAGAGGAATGGAGGGTTATGGGCTGAGTGCAGGTCAGTGGGACTAGGTGAGTGTAAGAGTTCGGCACGGACTAGAAGGGCCGAGATGGCCTGTTTCCGTGCTGTAATTATTATATGGTTATATGTCTTTCTGCCATTGAAATTCTGCTTCTTTTCCCACCTTCTTCCAATGTAGTTTGAAATAATTAAAAATTAGTGTCTTTCTCAGTCCTACTATTCGGATAAGCTTCAAAAATGCTTATCATACGCATATTTACACCAATGTGAAGGAAAGCGGCCAAACAATGATGTATAATTAGTTGAATGGACCAGTGGACTAGGGTTAACTGCACACAAAATAAAGATATGGCAATGGGGCCCCCACCTTCCATCCATCTGTTGCCGTAGAGTAAAAGGTCACGGACTGGCTATGCCACATGATCTGAATTCCAAGGTGAACTCTAATGTGTTAATCCGATAACTGAAATAATGTTCCATTATGGTATCACATGCTGCCACAGGAAGATGCATTCCACTTTCAGGACTGGTGGATGAGAAATACATTTCCTGGGCACTGGGGTAGAGCCCTAGCATTTTGTTTTGAGGTGTAAGAGCAGTGAAGTGGTACAAGAAATTCAAGATTCCTTGAGTGTGCAGATAAGAGGTGCTGTTGAACCCAAACTTCTTTGCATTCCGATTGTCGAATTGACATTTGCAGGAATGATTCTTGTTTTTTTTGACTGGAACACTGGTCTTTTTTTTCTGTGTTTTACTTTCAGAAGGTGAAATGATCTGCTTTGGAAGTAAGACTTTGGATGTTGAGATCATGTCTCATGTTGTTTACATCTCAGGGAAAATTTCAGTTGATAATGCCATGCAAATATTTATGCATCTTTCTGGGGCAGGGCTGCGGCCTACGCATGCTCATTGAGGCCAAATGTAGGGGGCTGACCTTACTGGCCTCTGAGACCTGATGTCAGCTTGTGAAATCTGAAAGGCCTGCCTCAAAATGCCTTGGCAACGTTTGACACAATGCAATGGTGATGAAACATGTCATAGATTTTTAGTACCTTTTACATGGCTCCATCATTGAGCAGCATTTAAAAATTCTTAACTTATGAAATTAATTGTAAATTTATGTGTTTCGATGTACTTTCTGCTTAACGAACAAAAATCATTAAAAAGGATCTAGTGCTAAAAATAATCACTTTTCTATTACCTAAACTGAGATTCCTCCTTTGAATCATTTGGAATCTCTGAGGCAAAGCCAGCTTTGATTGGAGAAGTAATGTTTCTGATGAACTTCTGGGAACTCCCAGCAAGACTGCAGTTCATTAATAGACAGCAAGTAGAGTCTCTCTCTATGCAATCAATTCTAGTCTGCTTGCTACAGTTCTGCTTTTGCCCAGCACTTGTATTTTTATGAGAATCTGTTGGTGACTGCCAGCCACAGCTGCGAGGATTCAAGTGTTGGTGTAGGCAAGGAGGTTGTCAATGGGTTTGGCCTGAAACAAAAGTGTGTGATCGCATTGGAGTCAGTCCAAAGGAGGTTCATCAGGTCAATCCGTGGGATGGGATGCGATTGCAGACAGTCTGGGTCTGATTTCCTGGAGTTTAGAAGAATGAAGGGTAATCTTATTCAAACATATAACACACTAAGGGGCCTTGACAGTGTATGTTGAATTGTTTCCACTAGTGGGAAAGCTGCGAATAAGGGGACTGGCTACAAATAAATTATTTAAAACGGTGGCATGTAGAAATTCCAACTCTTAAGAGTTTGTAAATTTATGAAATTCTCTGTCTCTGAGGGTGCTGGAGATGTATTTAATGCAGGGGTCCCCAATCTTTTATGCACCGTGGACCGATTTAATATTAACAATATTCTTGCGGACCGACGGACGGGGGTGGGGTGGGGGGGGCGGGGACGAGGGTGGGGGAGGGGTGTTCAAGTTCAACAGTGCATGACAGGGAATGAGGAAAGGTGCAGCTGACTCATATCGTTTCATGATGCCAAATCATATCATTTCCTTGCGGCCCAGTAGCACATGCTTTGTGGCCCGGTGGTTGGGGACCACTGATTTAATGTGGCAATAGATTAACATTTGAAAAATTGAGGATGGTGCACAAGATTGAAGCCAGCATTGATCAGCAGAGATCACATTGAACTGTGGGTTAGGTTTGAGGGACGTGGTGGTCTACTCCTCCTATTTTCTTATGTGAAATATGATCCATTTTCCTGTGCTTCTGGTTGTTGTATACTGTATTACATGTATGTAGCTGTTATTTCTTCCCCTCAGGGTTAACTTCACTGAACATCTTAACCTGTTTAGAAATGGCATACGTACATTGTAACTTTGTAATGTATTAAAAAGCATCAGGGTCCTGTGGAATTTTTGCATGATAAAGAATTGTATCAACAACTTCCACAACACATGTTTGATATACAGCTTTAAATATGCAGGAAAGAAACTTTAATAAAAGCCCAGACAGATGGTTCAAAGTGCAGATGAATGAAAAATTAACTCTCATGGACAAATACAATAAATTAACTACAGTGAAAGAAGAAATTATGTAACAAAGAGTGTTTTAGTTTGAGAAATGAAGCTTAGTTTGTTAAAATAACAGAACTGAATTACGCTACAAACTAAGAGAATTTAAAACTATGTTGAGTTCAGCCCTTTGGTGCTTGCTTTTGGCTAAAGGATTATAAAATAGAAGGAGGAAGAAATGGAATTGAGAAGTGTCTGCACTTTTTGCAATAGTTAATGATGTAAGCCATGATTCTGGCAAATGGATTTACATCAGAATCAATCTTGGTGAAGAGAAATCACAAAAAAGGTAGCTTCAGAGTCCTGGCATTTTAAGAGATCTCTCTTTCCTGAACGTTGCATCTCATCTCAAACTTTGCAGGAGTGGAGATAATCTTTGGGAGTAATGAGAAACTATTTAACTTCTGGCAACTTCACTCCACACAAATAACACTCCAGCATCTGCAGCCGAGCTGCCTTATGTAGATGACCCGTGTACTTACATGTGCTCGGAGGCCAAACTCCAATACACGGTAGACTAGTTCAGTGAAAGGTTTGTGAGAGTGATCCTTGCACTCAATACCTGTAAGGCAAATAATCTGCTAACCTGTCCTCATTTTCTAAATGTTTATTATCATTAAATGTTTATGTTGAGAGTCAGGAAAACGTAGACCACTTCTTGTTTCTTGGGCATCACCTCTCAGCAAAGGTAGATATCGATGATGAAATTCAGCATATATTCGGTGTGTGAGGGCAGCTTTTATACAATAGCAAGGAAAGATGTTTTGGTGCAGAACTTGTTATTTAGTGGACAATGATTCGTGCCTTCCAATAACCTTCTGCAACTAGAAATGACTACAGCAAATTTCACAATGGACTGGAAACTACTAACACTGTCATGGCAAAATCCCCTACATTTGCAGGGTGAATAAATCAATTAACATCAGTGCCCCTTTCCAATCAACATTCATCCCCAGCATTGAGTCTCTCATTAGACTTTACATCATTTGCAGTTTAAAAAAAATTCCATTCAGTCCATTGAGCAGGTCCATTGTTTGTGGGCTTGACAGATACTATTTTTATTCTTAGCCCTGTCATGGAGAAAGGTTATTGGACAGAGAGATGAAACCATTCAAGGATGTGGTCAAAGCTTCTTTTTTTTAAAAAAAGCAACATCTTGCCCATCACCCCTCTCAATTTTTGGGAATTCCTGGCCTATAGCTACTGGATTTAGCAAAGAAACATCTGGGCCAATAGTGAAGATGTCCAGTGCATAGAAGACCAGCATATTGGCAGAAGGAGTGTACCACAAACTGTCCCACCTGCCTTCCCATTAGGCTCCTTCTTCCTTATCTGAGGAAAGCAGTCTCATCAATTATCTTGGGACTCACAAAACCAGAGTGGAAGTGAGTCACCCTCAATTCCCGAGTAAGAGTTAATAATGGGAGGTGTTAAATATTCCTGTTGACATTTTTCCTCGTTCCCTTGTTATTATACAAGGCTGAAGTAACGTTCAAACTGGACACTGTGATGGGTGGAATTCATGTGGTTTTGGTGTTTAATTTTTGAGTACAGCAGTTTGTTTTTGGCAGCTGAAAGTTGCCTTTGTGGTATTACAGCCACAAAAGCTCTTTGAGAGTGTTTTCCTTATGTTTGTGCATCACCATGCAACAGATGAAAACTCCAGCAGCTGGTGAAAGAGCAGAAGAAGCCATGGCTTTCCCTAAGCCAGCTGTCTGTTAACTGATTATAATTAATCTTGCTGGCTAAAAGTCAGCGAATTACACTCAAATTATTGTGGAGCTGCATGTAATTAATAGCAGAGTTTCACATGAGCTTATTATTTTTAATGGATAAAGGCCAGGGTTGCATCACATTTAGTGAAGAATTTGGCTTATTAGAGTTTGTCATTTTAGTGTGAGCGTAATTCTGGATTATTTGTTATAGGATATTTAGATTTCCAGGAGGTATGAACAGTCTTTGAAATTCTACTACTTTATATTTTAGGCCAATGGATTTGCATTGTTCCAAAATATTACAGCAAATGAAATGTACCCTCTAACTTTCCCTTTTTGCACAGTAGTTTTATTAATACTCATTAATTTATCACCAAATGGTGGGTTTTCACAGTTGGCCATGGGATTAGATTATTATCGACACTTAACTGTCATCTGGGATAGCAAATCTTCCCGTTAAAGGCTCCGGAACAATGAATTGGAAAATTGCTTTTGGGATAACAAATATGGTTCTGTTTTCATGTGCAAAGACCAAATTAATGTGGTAGAACGATGGCACTCTAAAATACGGCAGCAGTCAATTTGAAGCTGAAAGCTACTGTTTTAAAATGGAAATGTTTAATCTTTCTGGTGTTATGGGGAAGTGAGGATAATGGATGGAGAAATAATCAAAATGATCAGCAGCAGTGAAGATATTGTGACATGTTGTAAACATGGTTGGGAGTATTCAATGTACTCTTTCAAATACAGTATTCTAACTTCTGTACATCCTTCAAAGGTAAGTTTGGAGTTGCACAGACAACAGAGAATTCAGTTATTGCAAGTGAGATGCCATAGATGTTGTCACTGAAACCTGATCATATCCTGTCTGACAGGATTGTGCGTGGTTGTGATGTGTGCCTCACACAGTCGGTTGCACCTGGTCTAATGCATCTCTTAAGTATATTACAAAGCTGCAAGTTTATCCATCTGAGATTTAAAATATAAGCCTGAGTGACCTGCTAAAGGTCCTAGCATCAGGTGTTCCTAACTTGTGAGGACATTTAATCACATTGGAAGAGTACTGGAAACAAGCCCGAAATCACAATTCATTCACATAGTATGTTACTTGGCTCATTTTATAGAGTGTATATTCTCATATCAAAAACAGGAAGGACTGGTCCATTTTCAAAAACTCGGTTGTCAGTTTAGATCATTATGTCACTACTATCACAGACTTCATCAACAACGTGTTGAGGACTGTGTACAGAAAGAGGACAATAGTTGGATAAACTGGGAGAACCACTCCCTACTGAAATTTAGATCTTCAGCATTCAAATTAGATGACTAATAACAAATCAAAATATGACCTCTATAAAGCTATTAGAGATGCTGAGCGACAGTACCGGTCTAAAATCAGGTCTCAGTCTAAGCATCAGCTTAAAACTGAGTTGGGCAGCATTGCCGACAGCAGCACATCTCTCCTGTTGATCTTAACATATTCTATGCACAGTTTGAACAGAAAGGAATGTGTATGTCACCATCCACCCTGACAGTCTTCAGTGCATCGGAATCTAAAGTCAGCATCACAGATATGAGATCAGTCCTCTGGAGGGGGACCCCGTGGAAGGCATCTGTCCGGATGGTGTCCCTACCCATGTCCTTAGACCCTGAGCGGATCAGCTGTCAGGAGTATTTGTCGACATTTTTAACCTCTCTGTGCTTCAGGCTTTGGTACCCTCTGGCCTGAGGAAGACCATGATCAGAATCAGGTTTAATATCCCTGGGATATGTCGTGAAATTTGTTGTTCTGCGGTAGCAGTACATCGCAATGCATAATGATAAAAAAATGATAAATTACAATAAGAAATATGCATAAAAATTAAATTAGGTCAATAGTGAGAAAAGAGCAAAAAAATAGTCAGGTAGCGTTCATGGGTTCGTTCTTTCCTAAATAAAGATAAATGGTGAGACCATATCTAGCAGTACTACATTCAATCTCTGTATAGTTCTAGTAAGACCTATTTTTATTCAAAATTGCAATTGTAATAAAGGCCAACATTCTGCTTGCTTTCCAAATTACTTGCATGACTAACTTTGTGTTTTGTGTGTCGGGATAACCAAACTTCGGACAGACTCTGTTCCCTAAAATCTCTCTCCACTTAACCACATTGCGTTTCCCAGTTTCTTCCACCAAATAGACAATCTCACATTTTCTCACTTTGCGCTTCCATTTGCTAAACTTTTGGCTCCTCCTTAAATCCTCTATTTTTCTGAACTCTCTGCACTTTCCTCATATCTTAGTATGGTTTGCATATCTGGGTGCAATACATTTAATCCCTTCATCTAAGAAATTAATACCTATAGCCATTCCACGATTTACATAAGGAATGCCTTCCTGGAGAGTGAAGACTTCTAAGTCAAAAAGACTGGTAAAATGTATCATGGCAGACATATGCATCAATGAGTAGCACAGTATTTATTCAAAGGTATGTTCAAAGTAAATTTATTATCAAAGTATATATATGTCACTCTATACAACCCTGAGATTAATTTCATGTAGCCTATACAGTCAATCCTCCAAGAGGACCAAAGCCTTGTCATAGTTTGGAGGCTTGCATGCCTCACTGATCCAGAGCACTAAGTTAGCAGGAGTCAGGGCTTTATGCTTTGGCTCTTGGTAGGGTCACCAAAGCCAAACAGGTCCGAGGGTAGAGTTCAGACTGAGCATGGTCCACCAGGTTTGGGGGTTCAGTTCAGGGCTAACAGCCTTGACTGGTAAAACAAAATTGTTATGGAAACTGCAATGAAAAATCCTTCTACATTTGAGTGTGCTGGTATTCCTGAGTCTCCACCTGGCACTTGAATGACTGACAGTAATGAAAACTGAGTGGAAGCTACTGACATCATGACGGAAGCCATGAACACTGCCAGAAATGGAGGACCTTCATCGCTTTTGTTGTAATTTTTCAATTGATCGTAAATGTTAACATGGCTGGTGTCATTATTTCTAGCACTGTATTCCATTCTCACTTTTTTCAGTGTTGGTTTCTTTGGCTAGTTATTTCTGACGTCATTCTGTACTCCCTTGTTTTAGACCTGTCAATTGTTCGAAATGGTTTGGTTTTTGCTGCTACAGTCTGCATCTATTAACTTTTGTCTTATTCCTTCCTAATTTTGCACACCACTGTCAAATCATTAACAGCTGTCATCCACCCACTTCAAATTATCCTAATTTCTTTGGTTTGTTTTTACTGTTATTTCCTCAACAGGCAACAACTGAGTGAATCTGGACTATCCCCTCTGTTCCTTCAGCATCCTGTTAGAGGGAGCTTAAAATTGCACACAATTCCAAAGGTGGACAGTTCAATGAAATGCAGGGAGTGGAGAGATTGACATGGATCGCTGTGAATAGAGATCTCAGGTGACAATCAGATCAATCATTATCTCAATAAATGATCAGAACCAGCTTGAGAGCTGAGTGGCTGATTTCTGCTCCCAATTCACCAATTCACATATTTAATGTGTATAGTTCTCTAGCTGTAATTTTAAGTTCTTGCTGAGATTCAACATAATTTTATCCCCACAAAACCCAGATTTTTATTATCCATTTGACTTTTGCCTCTATTTCTGTGTGGCTTTTTGTTGGTCAAAATTGAAGTCTTGGTTCAGCTGTAATTTCTACTCCAACAAAAATGTTTTTAATACAAAGGATATCACCTTGTGTGGCTGTCACTAATTCATCTTTTACTCAACAACTGTATTTTCTTCCCATCTACTTCATTTGAAAGAGGTCTTAGAATCTCATAGATGCTCCCATCATAGGAAACATCCTCTCCACGTCAACTCTATTAAGGCCTTTCACCATTCGATAGGTTTCAATATGGTCACCCCTCAATCTTCTGAATTCTAGTGAATTCAGGCCCAGAGCCATTAAATGCTCCTCATATGACAAGCCATTCAATCCTGGAATAATTTTCATGAATTTCCTTTGAACTGTCTCCAGTTTCAGCACATCTTTTCTAAGATAAGGGGCCCAAACCTGCTCACAATATTCCAAGTGAGGCCTCACCAGTGCCTCATCAGTGCCTCACCATTACATCCTTACTTTTATATTCTAATCCTCTTGAAATGAAAGCTAACATTGCATTTCCCTTCCTCAAGACAGACTCAACCTGCAAATTATGCTTTAAGGAATCCTGCACAATGAATCCCAAGTCTCTTTGCACCTCAGTTTTTTTGTATTTTCTCTCCATTTAGAAAATAGTCAACCTTTTCATTTCTTCTTCCAAAGTGCATGACCATACATTTCCCGATGCTGTATTCCATCCACCATTTCTTTACCCATTCTCCTAATCTGCCTGTCCTTCTGTTGCCTCTCTACTTCCTCAAAACTACCTGCCCCTCCACCTACCTTCATATCATCTGCAAACTTTTCAACAAAGCCATCAATTCCATCATCCAAATCATTGACATATAACGTAAGAAGAATCAGTCCCAACACAGACCCCATGGAACACCACTAGTCACTGGCAGCCATCATGACAAGGATGCCTTTATTCCCACTCTGCCTCCTGCCAATCAGCCACTGCTTTATCCATGCTAGAATCTTTCCTCTAATACGATGGGCTTGTAGCTTGTTAAACAGCCTCATGTGTGGCACTTTATCAAAGACCTTCTGAAAATTCAAGTACACAACATCAACCAATT
This sequence comes from Mobula hypostoma, assembly GCF_963921235.1. Taxonomy (NCBI): domain Eukaryota; kingdom Metazoa; phylum Chordata; class Chondrichthyes; order Myliobatiformes; family Myliobatidae; genus Mobula; species Mobula hypostoma. The sequence goes on along the minus strand of NC_086103.1, from coordinate 60,122,147 downwards.
CTCCTTTGCCTATCCTATTTATTATTTCTTCAAAGAATTCCAACAGATTTGTCAGGCAAGATTTTCTCTTGAGGAAACTATGCTGACTATGGCCTATTTTATCATATGCCTCCAAGTACCCTGAGGCCTCATCCTAAATAATTGACTCAAGCATCTTTCCAACCAGTGAGGTCAGGCTAACTGGCCTATAATTTCCTTTCTTCTACCTCTCTCCTTTCTTGAAGAGTGGAGTGACATTTGCAATTTTCCAGTCTTCTGGAACCATTCCAGAATTTAGCGATTCTTGAAAGATCAATACTAATGTCTCCATGATCTTTTCTTCCACGTCTTTCAGAATGCTGGGGTGTACACCATCTGGTCCAGGTGACTTATCTACCTTCATACCTTTCAATTTCCTAAGAACCTTCTCTCCAGTTATGGTAACTTCACACACTTCGTGCCCCTTGACAACTGAAATTTCCACCGTACTGCTAGTGTCTTCCACAGTGACGACTGATGCAAAATACTTATTCAGCTGGTCCACCATTTTGTTGTCCCCTGCCTTACTACTTCTCCAGTGTTGTTTTCCAGTGGTCCGATATCCATTTTCGCCTCTCTTTTACACTTTATGTATCTGAAGAATCTTCATACTTATGAGCGTACCCCCCTGAGACTTAATTGCCTTGATACTTAACATGTTAAATTTTTTAAAATGATCTCTGGAAAAAATTAGAAAATAATTACATACTAAATTCTGTGACAGCTGTTTCTTGCATGAGAGTTAGATGTTTCGTCATCATCGCAGAGCTCAACTCTATAATTAGATTAGATTATGAGGACACGCAGTCCTCTTTTATTGTCCTTTAGTAATGCATGCATTAAGAAATGATATAATGTTTTTCCAGAATGATATCATAGAAACACATGACAAACCGACTTAAAAACTAACAAAACCCATATAATTACAACATATAGTTACAACAGTGCAAAGCAATACTGTAATTTGATAAGAACAGACCATGGCACAGTAAAAGTCTCAAAGTCTCTCAGAAGTCCCATCATCCCACGCAGACGGTGAACCTCCAGCGCCGCCAACTTGCCGATGCAGCATACTGGAAGTATCCGACCACAATCCGACTCCGAGTCCGTCCGAAAACTCCGAGCCTCCGACCAGCTCTCCAACACTGAGCACCATCTCTGTCAAGCGCTTCGACCCCGGCCCCGGCAATAGGCAAAGCCGAGGATTTGGGGACTTTCCCTCCGGAGATTCTCAATCGCACAGTGGCAGCAGCAACGAAGCAGGCATTTCAGAAGTTACTCCAGATGTTCCTCCGTGCTCCTCACGGCTGTCTCCATCAAATCCGGATTGTGCACGGCCCCCTAGTTAACACATATCGATATCAATTTGGAACGGCCGTGTGCACTGCGTCGCACCGCCATCTTCTCCTCCCTCCCTATAATGTGGGATGATGTACCAAGACATCACTGACAGAAAGGAAACACTGTTTACAATGACACATCAGAGAAGAAAGTAAGGTTCTGCCTACCTTATGCAAGACGTTATTTGAAGAGCAGGGAATCTGGGTGATGTTTCATCAGCTAACAGTTGTGGCCCTCTATTGACCATGAATGTTACGTCCCAGCTGTCTACATGATATGCAACCTAGAGCAGTAGGTATGGAGAGCAAGCTCCATGTAGCAGACTCCCCCTCTCCACGCAGCTAATGAATCCAAAGTAACAGCAGAGTCTGAAATAGTTGGCAGCAGCATCAAGTCAGCGGAAGTTAGAGATCAGAGTTTTCCTTCTAGATGAAGTGCCAACCACTTGTCGAGTCCCATCTGTCAGAATATTTAACAATAAAGATTCTAAGTAACTAGTCCATCATTTCCACTGAATTGGAAGATCATTTTGTTCATAAAGTAATCCTAATTTATTAACAATCTTTTAAGAGTAAATACAAGAGATTCTGCAGATGTTGGAAATCTTGAGGAATGTACACAAGGTGCTGGAGGATATCAGCAGGGATGGCAGCATCTGTGGAGTGGAGTAAACCGTTGACATTTTGGGTTGAGACCCTTCCTCAGACCACTTCACCAGATACAGTGTCTTGGTCTGAAAAATGGACTATTCCTCTCATGGATAGTGCTAAGTTCATTCAGCAATTTTTAAGAGTGATTTATTCTAGTTCAAGTTCAAGTTTAATTGTCATTAAATAGGCAAATACAGCCAAATAAGGCAGTGTTTCTCCGCGTTCCTCTGGGGCCAAGGTGCGGTACACAATACCAAGTCATAAGCAGCACAACGCACACGTAGTGCATATAAGACAGCAATAAGATATTGTCACACAAAAAATATAGTCTAATTAAAGTCCCTGAGTCCATGAATGTTGCAGTAGTCTACAGTCGAACACAGGACTTCTTGTCTTCTGCTGAGCGAACACTGGAGAGCTGCATGGACTCTGGTATGTATGCTGCACCACACCGCCTCTGGCTCTCTGAAGGAGTTCACTGACTTTGCCTCTCTCCTGGCCATGTCTCTGCCTTTCACCAGTAAACCAGTGAATTGGACTTATAGCATTCCACATCATTAATATTGTCCAACAGGGTTTTGCGATCACAAGGAAAACAATGAAGACGTTCGCTGTTAGACTGCACACCACCTCACGCACTCACTCCAGTGCCTCTCTGACGTAATTAGCATCATGATCAGCACCAAGTCTAGCTCCTTCAGTTTCTCCGTCAATGAGCAACTCGCTGATGGGTAGAACAGCAGTACTTTAAGTTCTTAATGTCTAAAAGGGTCTTGCGATCATAAAAAATATGTTTAAAAAAGTCAATAACACCTTTGGTTGGCCCTGTAGAAGCCACTGTGTCTGAGCACACTGCCGTCTTACCAAAAATATTGGTGTACATGAAATTGTTTAGTGGATGTGATCACTTGCATCAGACACCGGGGTGCTCTCTACAGTTACCTGATGAGGTAACCGTAGCCTTTGGCTAGGGGCCGATGTCGTCAGGTGCTGCCCAACCTTCATGGAGTGTTTGGACCCTTAACCACAACACACTCCAGTGGGTGGGTCAGCAGTGGTGGCCAAGTCACTGCCCATCTGCTCCTGACTTCCAGCTCAACTCCTCTTGCCTGCTCCATATCCAGCAAGAGGCTCTTTCTGTTTCCTCCCCCGTCCTCCAAGCTGCTTGATTCTTGCTCTTTTCATCAAGGCCCAGCACAGACAGCAACCTCCATGCTGAGAATCCTCTACTGCTGATCTCCACGGGGAATAGCCACGTCTGTCATCCTTTGTCCCTGCACTCCTGAACTAAGGACTGGTACTTCAGGGCCTTCCTCTCATGAGCCTCCTCCTAGTTTTTACCCAGCATGCTTGTGTTTCAGGCTAAGTATTTAATTTAAAGGAAATAAATGTTAGTACCAGCAAGCTCCTTAAGCATTTTATAAATATTAAGTAACATTTTATGGAATAATATTTTGACTCATTTAAAAGTTTTATTGGGGAATTGATGTATGTGGAAACTAAGTGTATAATGTGAACACCTTTCTATGTTTTCCAGAATCAAGCTCTACAATATTCATTGAACTTGTTTATTGTTCCCCTTGCATTTGCAAGCTTATGAAGCCAACTCAGATGCAGTACTAAACTAAATTTCTAATTATTTTTGTTGTTCAGTGTGCTTGCTTCCAGCTCCAAAATAACATCAGGAATGCTGGATTTTTTTCATCCCTTAATGAATTCTATGATATACAGTATAAAGACTCATTTGGGATGGAAGAATATTATTTTACCCACAATGATATTGTGCCCTCTTCAGTACTTTAATCCCTTTTTAATCTTCCCTTTAATGGCAATTGAAAGACCAGATTGACAGCATTTAACAGTGGATATGACATAATGTTGATTATCGAGTGGAAATGGTGCCACAGTCAGGTTGGCTCAGTGGTGGAAGTTTTAGAGCTGATTCTGTTAGGATTTTTTTTTGTCAGGACCTGCTACCATGTCTGTTTGATTGCCCTAATCAAAATGGCAATAATAATGTCAATCAGGATATTGGCAATGCTAATGAAATATTTATTATGTCCTGTAATTTGAGGTACAACGTCATGATATTCGGGAAGTCACCCTTTGAATACATTATACAGTATTGAGATTTGTCTCCTTACAGGCAGCCACAAAACAAAAAAAACCCAAAAGAAAGTGGAAGTAATAATTGTTATCAGAGTACATACATGTCACCACATACAACCCTATGGGCATACTTAGCAAATCAGTAACTGTAAACAGGATCAATGGACAACAAACTGTGTAAATGCAGATATAAATAAATTGCAATAAATAAATAAGGGCCAAATCCACTAACTTCTGTAGGATTTTCCACTCAAAGGCATTGGAGTTCCTATCCAGGCCATAATGCAGCCAGTCAGCACGTTTTCCACCACACACTCGAAGAAGTTTGCCCGGGTTTTTGATGACATGCCGAATCTCGGCAGACTCCTGAGGAAGTAGAGATACTGTCATGCTTTCTTCCCAATTATGTTTATATGATGGGTCCAAGACAGGTCTTCTGAGATAGTGACACCCAGGAATTTAAAGTTACTGACCCTCCACCTCTTATCCTCTGATGACTACTGGGTCATGGACCTCTGGTTTCCCTTTCCTGAAGTCCACAATCAGTTCCTTGGTCTTGGTTGTTGTTATTACACCACTCAGCCAAATTTAAAATCTCCCTCCTCAATGCTGATTCATCACCACCTCTTCACCTCAGACAGTTGAAGAAGTTTGGTATGGGTCCCCAGGTCCTAAGAACTTTCTATAGGGGCACAATTGAGAGCATCCTGACTGGCTGCATCACTGCTTGGTATAGGAACTGTACTTCCCTCAATCGCAGGACTCTGCAGAGGGTGATGTGAACTTCCCACTATTCAGGTCGTTTACAAAGACAGGTGTGTAAAAAGGGCCCGAAAGATCATTGGGAACCTGAGTCACCCCAACCACAAACTGTTCCAGCTGCTACCATCTGGGAAATGGTACCACAGCATAAAAGCCGGGACCAACAGGCTCCGGGACAGCTTCTTCCACCAGGCCATTAGACTGATTAATTCACGCTGATACAATTGTATTTTTATGCTCTATTGACTGTTGTACATACTATTTATTACAAATTACTATAAATTGCACATTTAGATGGAGATGTTATGTAAAGACTTTTACTCATGTATATGAAGGATGTAAGTAATGAAGACAATTCAATTCAATTCAACCTTTGATCCAGCCCACAACAGTGGTGTCATCAGCAAGCTTGTATATGGTTTAAGAACCCATTAAAAAAAGAATGTTAAACACCCAATGTGCAGAGAGAAAAAAAAACAAATCTTACAAGCAATAAAAGCAAGAAAATAATGGTCAGAACAGAAGTGCACAAAAGAGAGATCGTCCAGACCCTCAGTTCAGTGCAGAGCTGACTAAACATCGTGGAGCAGCAAGCTGAACGGGGCTGCCCCTCACCTTGGTCCCTGACACCGTGACCTTTTCAATCTGGCTTGTTACTTCAGTCATAAATTTGGCATAGTTACATCATGTGTAGGTGGGGAAAATAAAGAAAATGATACGTCTGAATAAGGTCACAAGTTAATTGGTTAGTGTTCATTGTGAGTTTCATGTCATTCTTTTGATGATCAGCTGCCATGAGTTGTAAAGAGACAAGATCTAATAAATAGCCTCATTCACAAAACTCATAGTAGCTGCTTTACCTTTTAAAATTCACTTTGGGTTTGGAAAATAAATATAAATTTGTGAATATTGCTCTAATAGTGTATTGTGGATATTTATCCTGAACTAAATATTAATAGATTTCAATTTGTTCTCTGCCTTCTCACTACTGTGTTTCTGTTCCAAAGTAGCTTGGAGAGGCCTAACGTCCTCTTTCATTATTATTTCACAATGGAGGGAATTATTCCTTTCTTGGTATTACAATGCTTTTGTGTTTGCGTCTGCCTCCTGTGAACGTCCCTTAAGTACACTGCTGAATCCACATCTTGCTTCCCAAGGCAAAGGGTTTGATGGCTTTTCCTTACTTACATCATATTTCCATGATGTGTGATACACTCTAATTCTGGAATGTTAATTATTATTTCTACTGAGTACAGATCAAGATATGTTTTCCTTCCCCAAATTAATTTTGTGAGCCATTTTGTTTTAATTAACAATTTCATTGTTATTTGATCCCTTGGCCTTGACCAGCTCCCCTGGCCTCTTATTTGTACTATTGCCTTCACCACAGTCCTCTCCTTTATGTTCAAAGACCCCAGCTCCTACTCGAATAACCTGTGCTTGGCTGTGTCATTCTGTATGAGCTCAGGCTTGTTTAAACCTCACCACCATCATCCACTCCCCAAACCTATGAGGACAATGAGGATTAATTGTAATTTCGTTTCCCTGTCATGAGTGGTCTCATTCTCCCATCATATATGTTTTGGCCTCTGAAACCAAATGCAAACATCTCTTTGTTATTCCCTTGTCTGGTATGGTAACTGTAATGTCTGTTTGGTGTTTTTATGAATGAAAACATTGTATTTAGTTATTGCCCTGCAACCATCAGGCTTCTGAAACGGTGTGGATATATCTATCTAGTGTGCGTGTGTGTGCGTGTGTGTGTGTGTGTGTTTATAGCTGCACTCAAAGGGACATCATGTAGGGATCATCCACTGATTCCCTATGGAGGAGAACTCAGAAAATCAGAGTGTAATTACTCTCGCAAACAACAGGAATTCTGCAGATGCTGGAAATTCAAGCAACACACATAAAAGTTGCTGGTGAACGCAGCAGGCCAGGCAGCATCTCTAGGAAGAGGTGCAGTCGACGTTTCAGGCCAAGAATCTTCGTCAGACCTTCAAAGGGTCTCGGCCTGAAACGCCGACTGCACCTCTTCCTAGAGATGCTGCCTGGTCTGCTGCATTCACCAGCAACTTTTATGTGTGTTGGTTGTGTAATTACTCTGTTGGGATTATAGTACAGAAACTCCCTCTTCTCCCCGCACTGCCTCCCCCCCAATATCAACTGGGACATTGAGAAAGAGATGTGCAGGCAGATTAGGGGAAGGTGTGAAAACAACAGTGTTGGCTGATTTAAACTTTCCTAATATAGGCTGAGGCCTCCTTAATGCAAGAGGTTTAGGCAGAATTTCTTAGGTGCATCCAAGAGGGGTTGTTAAGTCAATACATTGTTCAATTTATCTGGTTCACTGGAAAATTTATTATACCACATAACACCATTAAAAAGACCATAAGACAAAAGAGCAGAATTAGGCCACTTGGCCCATCGTTTCTGCTCTGCCATTCCATCACGGTTGATTTATTATCCTCAACCCCATTCTTCTGCCTTCTCTCTGTAGCCTTTGATGCCCTGACTCAATGGCCTCCACAACACTCCATGGCAATGTGTTCCACAGATTCAACACCCTCTGGCTAAAAAAAAACCTCCACATCTCTGTTCTAAATGATCATCCCTCAATCCTGAGTCTGTGTCCCTTGTCCTAGACTCACTCACCATCTGAAAAATCCTCTCCATATCCACTTTATCTAGGCCTTTCAATGTCCAATAGATCAGCCCTCATTCTTCTAAACTCCAATTAAGTGCAGGCCCAGAGCCATCAAACGTTCATCTCATGTTAACCCTTTCATTCCTGTAACCATTCTCATGAACCTCCTCTGGATGTTCTCCAAATCTTTTCTTGGATAAGGGGCCCACAGCTGTTTGCAATACTCCAAGTGCGGTTTGACCAAAGCCTTATAAAGCCACCGCTTCACATCCTTGCTGTTATGTTCTAGTCCCCTCAAAATGAATGCTAACATTCCATTTGCTTTCCTTACCATTGGCCAGTTGAAAGAGGAGCATAGCAAATGTTGCCCAGTGTGCTGGTTGTTGAACTATTGGGATTTCTGAGTAGTTGAACAGTGAATTATTGGAGTCTGATAAGCATAACTTTTACCTCTGACATGAACTTGGCTCCTCACTGAATGTATGCTAACTTAGAGCAGGCAAGGCTTCAACATTTTGTTCACCCCTGAGCTGAATTTCAGAAAACTCACTCATCACTAAGACTCTTTAACCGAGTCTATTTAAATTTGCCTATGTTTGTCCTTTTCTACTGCTGAAAGATTTATCCTTGCTCATGTAACTTCATGGATTGTTTTCACCTTTGGCAAAATTGCTGACTCTTTATTTTTAGAATTTCAAGAAAACAAATATCTGACGCATATGTGTCATCCTCACTCCTGTTCATGGTAGTTCCTGTTTTGAGTGTGAGATCATTTAATCCTGAAATCAAATGCTTGTACTCCAAACTTACCCATGATTTTCAATTCTTAACATGATTTTCAATTCTTCAATTCATTTGATGTGCATTCCTCCACCCTCAGCAGGGGCTCTGAATGATGCAACCCCACTACTCTGGGAAATCTTCCCCAAGCTGATTTACACAATAATTTTTTTGAGATGTATTTACTTGCCAATGCTGTGACTGATTTCTAACTGTACTTTTCAAAATGCCATTCATTTTCAACATTAATGATATTTTGCTATCGTTTAACCAAGAGCATTTTGTATTCAGTGGCAAATGTAAGGAAAACTAAATAATATGTTTCCCTCTGTAAGAAATTTGTATAATATTTTTTAAAATTAGTACTGATAAATACAAACGTTTGTAGTAAGCTGTTGAAAAATTATGATGGTGCAAAGGTTACATTAAATCTATCTTAAAATATTTTCATATTTTTCTCTAGATTTGATATCTACAGGAAAGTTCCAAAAGACCTTACACAGCCCACTTATACGGGAGCTTTCAGTAAGTATTGTTGTATTACATCCTGCTTTTTTAAAGACTTAATCGCATGCTAGTTCTTCCGAGTATTCATGTTTTAAAAAATACTTCAAAGGGAAGTCCTATTCTTGGGGAGGGTCCAGGGCACAATGCAACTTTTCTGCTGACACAGAAATAGATCTCCTGTTCTCTTGTGACCCCGTCTCTCCCACCCCACCACCATGAAGAATCAGGATGTTAAAGGTAAATTTCAGTAGATGTTGTTCAACAGCATCCATAATTTGGCAATCTTGTGTTGGCAACACAGTGAAATATCAAATCATATCTCCTGCTTCAATAACAGTATGGTGCAATATTGGCCTCCATATGCATTGACAACTGCAAATCTGGCTTTTTCATAAGCTTCAAGATTCAGATTTATTTATCACATCTACATTGAAACATCCACCAAACACTTTAATTCATGGCTTCTTGTGCCAGATGAGGCCGCTTTAAGGATGGAGGAGCAACATCTTTTATTCCGTCTGGGTACTCTCCAACCTGATGCAGTGAATATCGATTTCTCCTTCCAGTAAACAAAAATCCACTCCACCTCCCCCTATTCCCCACTCTCTGACCTTTTACTTCTCACTGCCTTTTACTTCCTGCTGGATCCCCTCCCCCTTCCCTTTCCACTATTGTTCACTCTCCCCTCCTATCAGATTCTCTTTTAACCAGCCCTTGGCCTTTTCCACACACCTGGCTTCACCTATCACCTTCCTGCAGGCCTCTCTCCCCTCCCCTCCCACCTTCTAATTCAGCCATTTTGCCCCTTCCTTCTCAGTCCTGAAGAAGAGTTTTGGCCCGAAATGTCAACTGTTTCCTCTTTCCCATGGATGCTGCCTGACCTGCTGAGTTCCTCCAGCATCTTGTGAGTGTTGCTTTGGATTTCCAGTATCTGTAGGTCTTCTCATAACCAGTGAAATTTGTCATTTGTGGTAATGGCTAAAAGACCAAAGGATGTGCTTGGGGGCAGCCTGCAAGTGTGGCCACACATTTCAAAACCAATATGCCATGCCTACGATGCCCCACAGAACAACAGGAACACAATAAGCTATAAAACAACAGGAGTAAAACGAGCCCCGGTTCTCCCTCCTGCTTATGCACCCAACTCGCACCTGTGGTACTTAGTTGTCATTGATCTAAAGCTTGGAGTCTTGTGCAAAATATTTGACAGAGTCATGAACCACAGGATCAGCAATGATACGTTTCAGTGTGGCGTTTCCTATCAGGCTGTCGACTGCGTGTGCGTATCTTTTGAGGTGGAACTTTTAGTGACTGGCCATATCAAGTGAATCTTAAACTAGTAATTAATTTATTTTCAGATATTATTGTAACACAGAAGCTGAAGATCACAAAAGCTTTAAAACTTTAAGTATAAAGATCCAAAGTATTAGTATAAACCAGGATGCTGGAAATTTTGAGCACCACTTACACAAAATGCTGGAGGAACTTGGCAAGTCAGACAGTATCTCTGAAGGGGAATAACAGTCAGTATCTCAGACTGAGACCCTTTATCAGGACTGGAAAAGAAGGGGCTAAAGCCAGAATAAGAAGGTGGGGGGAGAGGAGGCTAGCAGGTGATGCGTGAGACCAGCAGAGGGGGAAGGTGAGAGGGTCCGAGAGATGGGTTGAATTAAGAAGCTGCAAGGGGATGGGTGGAAGAGGTAAAGGGCTAAAGAAGGAATCTAATAGGAGAGAACAGTAGACCATGAAAGGAAGGGAAGGAGGAGGGGAACCAGAGGGAAATGATGGCATGTGAGGAGAAGACAAGGGGTAAGAGGGTAACTGGAATGAGAAATGGACAAAGCGAGAAGGAGGAGATTGAAATTAGAGAAATTGATGTTCATGCCAGCAGGTTGGAGGCTATCCATCCCCTCTCCCTTTCTTCCATGGTCCATTGTCTTCTCCTTTTCAATTCCTCCTCCTTTACCTTTTCTGCCTATCCCATCCAGTTTCTTACTACATCCCCCTCCCACAACCACCTTCCCCCTCACTTGGTCTCAGCTAACACTTGTACTCCTTCTTCTCCCCCCATGTTATTCTCCTTCTGCCTCCTCTCCCCCCCCCACCACTTTCCAGTTCTGACGAAGGGTCTCAGCCTGAGTTATCAGCTGTTTATTCCCCTCCATAGTTACTGCCAGACTTGCTGAGTTCCTCCAGCATTTTGTGCATGTTGCTCAAGGCATTACTAGGGTAGCTTGTTAGATGTCTCCTCCGGACAAGCTTTTCTTTACCAGCCCCTTACTGCTTTTAGCTCTTTGTCAATGTTCTTTTTGTTATTTAACCATCTGTGCCAACTGGGCCCAATTTCAACCTTTCTTATTTTCCTCAGTCTGTTGTTCCCCAAGCCAATGTATTCTAGGCTCTGCACTGTAATCTATTCCCAAAATTACATGGTATAGATATGACAAAAGATTGCAAAGATGAAGCCATTTTCTCCCCATCTTGGTCTACGTCCTGCTGTTTGTCATTCTAATTTTATTTGACTCTCTGACATTTTGTGGTACGTTTCTTCTACTGCCTTCTACCTCAAGCTAACTACTTGATAAAATGTGGAGAATCATCTTGCCGTGTGCTCTGCAGTTCTTCATTCTCTCCTGCTGATTATTCTTGCTTTCTGGAGCAGATGTATGGCATCCTATTGCCTGTTTTGAAGTCCAGTCTAATATTTATCCCTCAGTCAAAAATCACAGAAATGGAGTTCTGTGGTCATTACTTCATTGCTGTTTGTAGCACTTTCTCTTGTGAAAATTAGCTGCTTTTACATGCACTAGAATAAACACTACTCTGTTAAAAAAATATGCCCTGGTGTCGTATGTATTTGGTGACTTGGCAGTGAGTGAAATGCTTCATTTTCTTATTCATAGGATGCGGACGTTACTGGTAAAGCCATCATTTTAATGCCTTTCTGTAGAAACCAATCGTCCTTAATTTCATTGCTCTTGTAGAAATGGGCACAGGATTTCTCTTTCTCGTTCCTCAGTATATAGTGTTATTTTCTCTAGAGCAGGGGTTCCCAACCTGGAATCCTTGGCCCCCTTGCTTAATGATATTCATCCATGGCATAACAAAGGTTGGGAACTCTGCTCTCAAACTTTAATGGTAGTTCTTTAATGAGGTGCCTGCAACTTGCAAACAATATATCAGCTACAGTCTAATTCACTGTTTGTGCACTACTACTTTTTATGCCCTCATTTGTAAAACCCAATTGATATTTTTTTTTATTTAACACAAATTAGGGTTTATTATTTTATGGTTTTGAATATGTCTTAAATACCTGTCAATTCATGGTATTAGAGCATAGAACACAGAAATTCGCAGCGTATTACAGACCCTTCGGCCCACAATGCTGTGCCGACTATGTAACCTACTCTAGAAACTGCCTAGAATTACCCTACCACTTAGCCCTGGGTTTTTCTAAGCTCCATGTACGTATCTAAGAGTCTCTTAAAAGACCCTATTGTATTTGCTGTCACCACTGTCGCTGGCAGTGCATTTCCCACGTCCACCACTCTCTGTGTGAAAAACTTACCCCTGACATCCCCTCTGTACCTACTTCCAAGCACCTTAAAACTATGCCCCCTCGTGTTAGCCATTTCAGCCCTGGGAGAAAGCCTCTGGTTATCTGCATGATCAATGCCTCTCATCATCTTATATACCCCTATCAGGTCACCTCTCATCCTCCGTTGCTCCAAGGAGAAAAGGCCAGGTTCACTCAACCTATTCTCATAAGGCGCACTCTCCAAACCAGGCAACATCCTTGTAAATCTCCTTTGCATTCTTTCTATAGTATCCACATCCTTCCTGTAGTGAGGTGACCAGAAATGAACACAGTACTTCAAGTAGGGTCTGACCAGGGTCTTGTAAGCTGTAACATTACCTCACAGCTCTTGAACTCAGTCCCACAATTGGTGAATGCCAACACACCTTCTTAACAACACTGTCAACCTGCGCAGCGGCTTTGAGTGTCTTATGGGCACAGACAAGAAGGTCGCTTTGATCCTCCATACTGGCAAGAGTCTTACTATTAATTCATTGGGTGCATTTAAGGCAGAGATAGATAGGTTCTCACTTAGCCAGGGCAGCAAAGGGTATGGGGAGAAGGCAGGGGAGTGGGGATGACTGGAAGAATTGGATCAGCCCATGATTGAATGGCGGAGCAGACTGGATGGGCTGAATGACCTGCTTCAGCTTCTGTATCCTATGGTCTTATTAATACTATATTCTTCCTTCAGATTTGACCTACCAAAATGAACCACTTCACACTTATCTGGGTTGAACTCCATCTGCCACTTCTTAGCCCAGTTCTGCAACCTGTCAATGTCCCGCTGTAACCTCTGACAACCCTCTAGACCATCCACAACACCCCCAACCTTTGTGTCATCAGCAGACTTACTAAACTGCCCTTCTACTTCTTCACCCATGTTATTTATAAAACTCACAAAGAAGAGGGGTCCCAGAACAGATCCCTGCGGAACACCACTGGTCACTGACCTCCACGCAGAATACAAACTATCTACAACCACATTTTGCTTTCTCTGGGCAAGCCAATTCTGGATCCACAAAGCAAGGTCTCCTTGGATCCCATGCCTCATTACTTTCTGAATGAGCCTCCATTGTATTGTTGCATAAATCCAATGTTTAGTTATTAAGGTTGGATGGCGTAACCACGTTCTCCTGATAAATATTTCAGAAAAGTCACAAGACCTGTAACTGGATTGGGCTGATACATCAGGATTACTCACTTTTGCAGCTTAATAATGATGAGTCAGAACTGCTCAGCACTTCCTTTGAGGTGCATGTTTGTGAGAGTTCTAACGTGTTTCCTCTTTTCTGGCATATGTCATAACCCTCATCTGTCTCGCAATATGGTGATCACTTTACACTGTTGTAGAGATACTTCTGAAATCTCAAACACAAGACAATTTGCAGATGCTGGAAAGTCAGAGTAACACTCACAAAATAGAGGAACTTCGGTCAGGCAGCATCCATGGAGAGGAATAAAGAGTCAACATTTGGCTGAGACTCTTCATCAGGACTAAAATCTCAAATTGTTGGGATAGATTTATAATTTGAAAATTTGTTGCCCAAGAGGAAATGGTAGAAGTGTTGTCTCAAGATCCTGTCTTTAAAATTAATTGAGAGTTAATGATTTTGATACAGTTTACAACTTGCTATGAAGCACAGTGAAATGTATCATCCTTTAAAATAAAAGTCCAGATGAAGAAAGTTGTGTCAAGGAATAGAATTACAAACAGTACATTAAAAAGCTACCTGATCTATTTTTTATTGTAAGCAAATATTCAGAATGTTTCTGTAATACATGTTATAAAGCATGTTATACTGAATCACTTTGATGATGACAATTCTATCAATGCCCCCCCCCCTCAGACCTCCTCTCCCCACACTCTCCCTACACTCTCCCTTTAACTCCTACCTGGTCTATCTTTCGTTACCATGCTCTCCCCAGTGTGGGGAGGGAACTGGATTTAATGTTTCTGATTTCTTCTAAACACCTGATCACCAGTAGCAACTCTCCCTCAGTACTTCCTTTCTGGTGAGCACTCCTTAGAGGCAGTGAGGGATGTAGTCACTGTAATCCCCTGATCAAGATTCTGTTTAAGTACTACTCACAACACGCTGGAAGAACTCAGCAGGTCGGGCAGCATCAGTGGAAAAGATCAGTCGACGTTTCGGGCCGGAACCCTTCGTCAGGACACCAGCATCTGCAGATTATTTTGTGTTTCTGTTTAAGTTCTAACTGGACTAGTTAAGTTCTCAACTGGTATAAGGTTTGTGGAATGTGGTGTGTGATAGACAAATGGGAATAACGTACTTCACCTTGTCTTACCTGTAATCTGGCCTTAGTAGGAGTGATCATGACATAGTTACTATGATGGCTATTCCTGTCTTGTGTGAGGATACACTTAAAAGTGTCATATGTCATGTGTTTTTTTGGATATCAAAAAAAAACTTGAATTGAAAAAATTCAAGCGCTATTTTGATCACTGGAGACTTTAAATTTGGTCCTACTGATTTTTATCCCACACTAATATATTAGAAGTTTTATATCTAGTCTTAAATTAAAATACGTTGTTGTCTTGTAACCATCGCTGGTCAAGACCTTTGGACTGAATGCTTTACTCCACAGAAGAGTGCCATCACCACCTGATCGCAGTTCTTTTGAGGAAACAACCCACTATTACCTTCCCAAAGGCAACATTTAAATGAAAATGGAGAAACTGCAGATGTTGAAAATCTGAAATAAAAATAAAAGTTGCTGGAAGCGTTGAACCTGACCTGCTTAAATATTCTGGCGCTATCTTTGATTGAATAGCAAATTGTTGCGATTCCCATGTCTTTCGAATTAACTCAATAAACACTCCAATTTCTTTTATTAAGAAATTGATTATTAATAGCATTAAGTGAGTTACATTTGGAAATTATTTAAAAATAGAGCATTCTTTAGTTCTTTTTATATTGTACTCAGTGTGTTGAAATAAATCTTTTTCCAGTTTTCTGGACCAACAAGAGTAGAAAATCATTTGTTTCTCCATTTCTACACATCAGTTAACAATTGGCAATTTATTGTGTTCTGGTTTGTTCCTTTAATCTTTTCTCCTTGTATAATTGGACTCTGACGTGGATTTTAAGGAAGCCATGGGGCAAGTTTGGTTATTTCTTTGTAGGGAGTATGAAGAATTAAAAGTGACAAAGGGATTATGCAGGATATATGGTATCAGAAAGGCTTGAGGTGGTTGAATATGGAGATTTGTATATAAAATCAAAAGATTTAAGGGAGCAAACAGGAAAAGTACTTTAATGTTAAGAGATGCTGGGAAGTGAAATGAACAAAAGCAGATATTTAAGAATATTGCAGCCAGATGCTTGTAGGAATGGCGAATAAAAGGACATGTGAACTGAGTGGGCACATTCAACTAAGGTTGCTCTTCGTCAAGAATGAACCATCACCCACAGAGAGATTGGATAGAATGCCAATTTTATAATGATTTCTGCGTAGTTTATATTATTGTGATTCATTTCCTATTTTAGTGTGTACTTCTTATGGAATTGGGCCTTTGATTTGGTTATTAGGTTGATTTATAAAGCATAATCACACGGGCACACATATTTACAATCACACAGTTTATTTTCTATAACCATTCTGAGAGTTAAGGGGGGAAAGGAGGGTGAGATCTGACATTTTTTTTTTGGCTCAGACATTACTCCTATTGTGCTCTTGAAATTCCACTCCAGTGATCTCATGGATGAAGGTTCCTGCCGACAGCTCACCGTGCTGGGTCATGTCACTGAAGGGGAAGTTCAGGAAGCCACACCAGGGGGAGTTCCCAGGCAGTGTTCAGTTCACAATGGCAGCGCATAAAATATCTAGATGGGGTGGTCGAAATGTTACCAAATGTCCAGAGATTTCCTTTATTTGATTTGGGACTTCTTGATGATTGAAGGAAGTACTGTTTAGTTTCATTTTGAGTTCATAACTTGTGTCGTAGGTTTTTAAAGTTTTCATACATATGTCAGTCCACACTATTTTTAGATAATTACATACAAATGCAATTTATAGCTCATGCCATTCAGCTGCAGGCTGATTTCTGATAGTTCACACTTTTCTGGAGTGTTCCATTTGTATAGAAGTTCAAGGTGAAATTGAGTAGAGAGGTTCAAAAACAGGAAACATAGGAAACCTACAGCACAACACAGGCCCTTCGGCCCACAATGCTGTGCCGAACATGTACTTACTTTAGAGATTACCTAGGGTTACCCATAACCTTCTATTTTTCTAAGCTCCATGTACCTATCCAGGAGTCTCTTAAAAGACCCTATTGTATCCACCTCCACCACTGTTGCCGGCAGCCCATTCCACACACTCACCACTCTTTGCGTAAAAA
Source organism: Mobula hypostoma (assembly GCF_963921235.1). Lineage (NCBI taxonomy): Eukaryota > Metazoa > Chordata > Chondrichthyes > Myliobatiformes > Myliobatidae > Mobula > Mobula hypostoma. The sequence continues at coordinate 60,105,390 of NC_086103.1, read as the reverse complement.
AAAAACACTTACCCCTGATATGCCCTCTGTACCTACTTCCAAGCACCTTAAAACTGTGCCCTCTCGACACTCCTAATGACAAAGGTCTGGTAGACAGAAGCAAAACAAGAAAAGGTAAGACAAAGAAAAATGTTTTTGTTTTGGATGCAGTTATAATCTAGAATTGGAATTGAAGCACGTTGGGCAGTAGTTTTCAAAAGGCAGTTGGATACATATTTGTGGACTAAAAGGAAAAGATGTGGAAGTAATTCAATAGTGTCTCTCTCTCTCACACACACACACACACACACTACATTCACTCTCTCTCCCTATAATTAAATACCACAAGGTTAACTATCACAGGGCGCATGGCCAAGTGGTTAAGGTGTCAGTCTAGTGATCTGAAGGTTGCTAGTTCGAGCCTCAGCTGAGGCAGCATGTTGTGTCCTTGAGCAAGGCACTTAACCACACATTGCTCTGTGACGACACTGGTGCCAAGCTGTATCGGCCTTAGTGCCCTTCCCTTGGACAACATCGGTGGTGTGGTGAGGGGAGACTTGCAGCATGGGCAGCCCAGGCCTGCGCCCTGCAAATCCATGGTCTAACGGATGTCTATAACTATCATTTGCAGTGAGGTCTTCTAGTGTACTGAAGAGCTGTGCTGCAGAATTAGCTGTGCCATTCTAGTGCAATTACAAAACTGGAATCTTCCTAATAATTTGGTAAACCGCCCATTTACAAAGTGGAGCAGATTCATTTTGGCTAATTCCCTCCTAAGAAGTCTACTCTCATTGTTTGCAATGTGAAGGGAATCTTGTCTTTGGTGCTATCAAGTGACACTTACTCGCCAATGACATATCAATGACCAGTTTGGAGCTCACCAGGAGAGTTCTGCCCCCAGACCTCAATCACAGTCTTACTCTGAATATAGACTACTGAGCTGAATTGCTGAATTTAGAGTGAATGCTCATCAATCAACATTTAATTGAGTGTGGCATCAAGTTGCCTTGATAAAACTGATTCCTCGTTCAAGAATGTAAGATGACAGAAAGCTACAGGCCAATTAGTCTAAATGCTTGAATCCTATTATCAAGGAAGGAGCATCAGAAAATTTGGAAAATCATAATACAATTAAATATTATCAGTATAGTTTTATGAAGGGGAAATAGTATTTGACAAGTTTATTATAAATTATTTATGATGTAACTAGCAGGTGGATAAAGGGAAACGTTATCTAAAAAAAAGAAAATCTGCAGATGCTGGAAAGCCAGGGCAACACACACAACATGCTGGAAGAACTCTGGCAGCATCTATGGAAATGAATAAGCAGTCAACGTTTCGGGCTGAGACTCTTCATCGGGACTTCATCACTAGTAGGTGAACCAATCACAAACAAGAGAAAATCTGTAGATGCTGGAAATCTGAGCAACACACTCAAAATGCTGGAGGAACTCAGGAGGCCAGGCACCATCTAAGAAAAGAATACAGTTTACGTTTGAGGCCGACTCAGGTGTAGGTGAAGTCCAATTGTAATCGGGTAAAAGATCACCGTAAAAGATAAGAATAAGAGATTGGGATAATATATGTGCTTGGACAGGGAATTAGCTAACTGACCTAAAGCAGATGTGAAAAAGGTTTTCTGGTTGTCATGGAAATCTATACTGGAGCCTCTACTATTTATAATCTATATTGGTGACTTCGATAAAGAGATTGAGTATTTTACCACCAGATTTATTGACGCTACAAAAGTCAATGAGAAGGCAAATTATGAAGAGAATATGAATTGTGTAGAAGAGTACAGATGGGTTAAATAAGTAGGCAACAAATTGGCAGGTGGAATATAATGAGGAATATGAAGTTATCCACTCTGGTAGGAAGAGTGATAGAACAGAGTATTGCTTAAATAGAGAGAGACTACAGAATGCCGCTGTACAGAGGGTTTTGGATGAAATCCATGAAGCACAGGAAGAGGACACAGAAAGTAATTAGGACAGCAGATGCTGGAAATGCCTAGCAATTCAAATAGCTTCTGTGGGGTGAAAAACATAATTAATCTTTGAGGTTGAGTATACTTCATCCTTTTGATCTTACTTGAAGAGAGATATATGTGCATTGGAAGCAGTTCAGAGAAGGTTCAACATGTTATTTCTACGAAGAAGAGGTTGCTTTGTTGTGAAAGGTTGAAGAGACTAGACCTATACTGTATGATGTTGGGAAGAATAGTGATCTTATTGAAACATTGCACTCAACATCAGCAAGACTAAGGAATTGGTGTGAAAGGGAAGTCGGGGAAACACACACCAGGCCTCATTGAGGGATCAGCAGTGGAAATTTTCAAGTTCCTGAGTGTCAACATCTCTGAAGATCTATCCTGGACCTAACATATTGATGCAATCACGAAGAAGACATGGCAGCGGCAATATTTCATTTGGATCTTAAGGAGAGTCTCGCAAATTTCTACAGATGTACCATGGAGAGCATTCTAACTGGTTCCATCACTGTCTGATACAGAGGGGATACTGCACAGGATTGGAAAAAACTTCAGGAAGATGCAAATTCCATCATGGACAGTAGGCTTGCCAGCATCAAGGTCATCTTCAAAAGGCAAAGTATCAAAAGACAGCATCGATTATTAAGGATACCCATCACCCAGGGTACCATCACTCTTTGCCGCTCTCAAAGAGGAGGTGCAGGAGCCTTCAGTCAGTCAGTCAGTCTATCTTCCTCTCTCCCCCTCCCCCCTCCTCTCCCCCCCCCCACACACACACACACACACACACACACACGTAGCTTTTTAAATTATTATGTTTTGCAATATACTGCTACCACAAAACAATAAATTTCACAACATATGCCAGTGGTATCAAACCTGATTCTGATTCCGACATTCAAGGTTGTGGGGGATGTTTAACAGGGTGAATTTGAAAGGCAATTTTCTCTTTTGAGGGATTTGGGATCAAGAAGTAGGGGACTTGGTTTAGACATTAGGATCCTTTATTTGAGCTGGAGGTGAGGAAAGATCTCTTCTAAGTTATGAAGCTTACAAATCTTTTCTGCAGCTCCCTGGAGGTTGATTTATTAAATATTTTCAGAGTTGAGACAGACTTTTGGTGAGTGGGAATTTAGGGAACAGGAGGGAAAACGAAGTTGAAGATCAGATTGGTAACGATGAGCAGGCTTGAGAGGCCGAATGACATTCTATTTATGTGTACATTCTTATGAGGAAACACTTTAGTTTGGAAATCTTAACTGAATGTCCAGGTTTAGTGCTGTAGACTGTGCATTATGGTGCCTGATAAATATCTTGTGGTTCAGTGAAAATTTTGCTCGACTAATGGAAATTACTGGTTTTTATTTTCAGCTAAAATGCTAACTTACTTAGGTAGGCTATTGGAATTAAAACTTCAAAGTAAATTTTATTATCAAAGTACATATATGTCACCATATACAACCCTGTGATTCATTTTCTTGTGAGCCTACTCAACAAATGTGTAGAATAATAACTGTAACAGAATCAGTGAAAGACCACCCAACTCAGGCATTCATCCAGAGAGCAGAAGACCACTCACTATGTCAGTGCAATCAGAAGAAACAATAATATAAACAAATAAGCAATAAATATCGAGAACATGATATGAAGAGTTCTTGAAAGGGAGTCAGTCCATAGCTTGTGGGATCATTTCAGTAATGAAAGAACATTTCATCATTGAACTAGAACTTGAGGAAAGAACACCTGATGTTCAGTTATTGCTGAATCTGACAGGTGTACACAATAGGATATTTGTTAAAGTGGTTAAGAAAAGGGAAAAAAATCTGTGTATGGGTAGTATCTTCTATGATTTCAGTACCAATCATAGTCAACTACAACCAAGTTGTAGATGCTGTGATTCCAATACCAAGGTCCTCTTCGGCCTATTTATAAATGCCATGATCATTGTAACATGTGCAAAGAAAGAGGGTCAATGAAGGTGATGATGATAGAAAGCATGGATTGCTCAGTAGATCTGATGTCCTGAAAACAAAATCCATTTCCCTCATGGCATCAGATTCTCCCATTGATGTATCACAGTTTTTATTAATTTGCTCTGTTACTTTTGTTTCTAGGCTTTATAGCTATCTAAATCATGTTGTGGAAAATTCTGTTTTGCATTAACCATTGCATAATGGTTTAATTACTCGAATGAATCATTGCACCATTACAAGTGCAATTATGTGGACTTTTGCCTCCAATCAAAGTTGTGATGCTGTTGCTTGTTAATCGGTGCTTTAATTCTCCTAATTTAACAAGCTAACTGGAAATAACTTAAGTACAGCCGTATTTTTTTAGCTTATGCTGATTTTGTTTGTTCTGTCCAATGCCTGTGATTATTCTATTTGGATCCTTTAATTCTCAAAGCCACTTACTCAATTCCAACTCTTATGTAAAACAGATCCTGACCATAGTTCAAGCTAATTTAGGAGCAATTTCTCTTTCTTTGGAAGCAATAAGCATTGGATCTTGTCTTTAAACGCATTCATTTGTTTTACAGTTTCCATTTGCTGCTGCATATTCATGCTGTTCCTTTTCTTGTCAGAACTGACTGGATTCATTGCCACTGAAATGTAAGTGAACAGCATGCCTCTTGACCATTGATCTTACTGTAGCCCTGTGTGCAACTGAATTGGAAAGTGAGGTGCAATAGGCTTTGCTAAAATGACAACTGCTGATTTTGCTAGGCCCTTGAGTTCCCAGCAGGCAGAGAGTATTCTCTCAGTGCTCCTTGTTTGTCTAGGGGAAGAGGGGAAGCCTCTTATCCTTCAGACCATTCTGAAGCACCAGATCTAAGAGCTTGTCATGTAAGTTTTGCAATCAATGGATGTGTTTTAAAACTAGAAAGCAGGATGTGTGGAGACTGGCCAGCTTCTGTCCCTTTTGAGCATATTCTGATTTTACTTGTGTTATAGCTAGTCTGCAATTTATCTTCATCAGGTTAATTCATTTGATAAATCCTTTAACTTTACAAAAATCTATCTGCATTTTTATTTGGTTCAATGGCAGTTAAATATCAGCAATAAATATCAAAGTTGCTGGTGAACGCAGCAGGCCAGGCAGCATCTCTAGGAAGAGGTACAGTCGACGTTTCGGGCCGAGACCCTTCGTCAGGACTAACTGAAGGAAGAGCTAGTAAGAGATTTGAGAGTGGGAGGGGGAGGGGGAGATCCAAAATGATAGGAGAAGACAGGAGGGGGAAGGATGGAGCCAAGAGCTGGACAGGTGATTGGCAAAAGGGATATGAGAGGATCATGGGACAGGAGGCCCAGGGAGAAGGAAAAGGGGGAGGGGGGAAAGACCCAGAGGATGTGCAAGGGGTATAGTCAGAGGATTGAAAAGGAGAGAGAGAGAAAAAGAATGTGTGTATAAAAATAAATAACGGATGGGGTACGAGGGGGAGGAGGGGCATTAGCGGAAGTTAGAGAAGTCGATGTTCATGCCATCAGGTTGGAGGCTACCCAGACGGAATATAAGGTGTTGTTCCTCCAACCTGAGTGTGGCTTCATCTTTACAGTAGAAGAGGCCGTGTTCAGACATATCAGAATGGGAATGGGATGTGGAATTAAAATGTATGGCCACTGGGAGATCCTGCTTTCTTTGGCGGACAGAGCATAGGTGTTCAGCGAAACGATCTCCCAGTCTGCGTCGGGTCTTGCCAATATATAGAAGGCCACAACGGGAGCACCGAACGCAGTATATCACTCCAGCCGACTCACAGGTGAAGTGTTGCCTCACCTGGAAGGACTGTCTGGGGCCCTGAATGGTGGTAAGGGAGGAAGTGTAAGGGCATGTGTAGCACTTGTTCCGCTTACAAGGATAAGGGCCAGGAGGGAGATCAGTGGGGAGGGATGGGGGGTCGAATGGACAAGGGAGTCACGTAGGGAGTGATCCCTGCGGAAAGCAAAGAGAGTGGGGGAGGGAAAGATGTGCTTAGTGGTGGGATCCCGTTGGAGGTGGCGGAAGTTATGGAGAATAATATGTTGGGCCCGGAGGCTGGTGGGGTGGTAGGTGAGGACCAGGGGAACCCTATTCCTAGTGGGGTGGCGGGAGGATGGAGTGAGGATGGATGTCCCCCCCATCCCTCCCCACTGATCGTCCCCCCCCATCCCTCCCCACTGATCTCCCTCCTGGCACTTATCCTTGTAAGCGGAACAAGTGCTACAAGTCCTTGTAAGAGATCTCTTACTAGCTCTTCCTTCAGTTAGTCCTGACGAAGGGTCTCGGCCCGAAACATCGACTGTACCTCTTCCTAGAGATGCTGCCTGGCCTGCTGCGTTCACCAGCAACTTTGATGTGTGTTGCTTGAATTTTCAGCATTGTCGTATCAGCAATAAATGCTGGTTTTGCAGATTCTGAAAATTGAAAGAATATACCCCACTGATCCAAAATCTACTATTGTGTAGCAGAACCTCTAAAAGACTTAGCTACAATTTTAAGATTTCTATCCTTTCCCTCCCCTGTGCAGTTACTGTCACTGCACAAAATATAAGAGATAACAGTCTTTACAGGAAATCATTCGCAGAAAGTTCTATTTGTATTAGCCTGCAATCAAACCTCCAATGCAATAACTTTAGTGATAATTATTTAGTGGTATTTGAAGGCCTAAGTCCCAAGCATGTGTCAACCTGGGCATCTCTACTTCATAATAAATGTGCTTGCCGTGCCATTTAGCATTCTGGGAACATCTAATGCTTTGGCTTAGCAGCAGTTTATTTCACTCTCTGCAATGCATGATTTCTTTTGCACTTTATGACATCAGATGTGTCCAAGTGCAACTACTGAGGATTAAAACAGAACAGCTGTTGACAGAGCTGCTGTAGTAAACCAGATTCCTGTGGCACTTAACATGATAATTCCTCGTGACTTTAATTCCTGCTCTTGCTATTGGTTTAAAAACCTAAGGTCGATTAAATGGGATGATTTTGAATATCTGAATGGAAACTGAAATAGTTGTTTAAATAAGCAATTGTAAAGCGAATCTGATGGGAACATGTTCAGTAATCTAAACACTGAGAAAGTAAAGGATGGAGAATTAATAAGCCTTAAAACAAATACAGAGTGCACTTGTCACTAAACTTGATATCTTGAATGTAAATATATATTTGATCAATGATGAGACTTAAATTCTTTCTTGAAATATTCCCCATGCTTTTATTTTCTCACAGTTGTATTCTAAGCTAATGCTGTGCTCTTATTATAGAATCTGCTTTTGCATTTTGAGCCTAAGACTTAAGAGGCTTTGTGTGATGCTTTTTATATAGTTCCCAGAAAAAGTAGCGTTATCGCAGAATACAGCATCTATGTAAAGGCTGGATTGACCTGGTTGTGTTGGAATTCATACGATTCATATAATTATGGACTTCATACTCCCAGATTGCAAGTCAGAGCTGAAATAGATTTGTATTAATCTGCTGCTCAATAGTGAGATGGCATCCAGAGGAGTAAACCGGCCTGTGAAGCGCTAGGAATAGCTGCGGAAAAGCTGAACTCCTTTCTTTGGCAATGTCCGCTAAAATGCTTAACTTTCTCACGTCACTAAATGTTATCATTTTGTTGCAGAGTGAATGAATTGTATGTGGACGATCCTGACAAAGATAGTGGAGGAAAAATTGAAGTAAATCTAAATATCAGCTTACCTAATCTTCCATGTGATGGTGAGTTAATGTAACCTTTAATGAAAAATAATGGGAAGGAATAAAAGAATATGATTTCACCTGTCTGGCTCAGCCTTGTTTTTAAAAGCCTTGATATTACATATTACTCCTTTACAGTTGGTTTCAAATCAGTGTCTTTGCTGCTTGTTGGACAAGGAAAATCATCGCAATGTTTTTCCGAGTGTTTAAATTCAACCTGTCTTACAGCCGTGGAATGCAAACAGTTCCTTTATTAAACTACAGTACAGCTACTATAATACAGCACCCTCGGGATCTTAACGGTGCCGGACTAACAAGTTTTCCAGACAATTGGATATCTCTCCTTTTACCACTCTGTTTTTAAAACATGTTACATAACAGCACCATAATACAGTAAACTTTCCAGATGATTATAAAGGAAAGGATGATTATAGCACATGGGAAATGTGCTATAGTGCGTATCGGAACCGTGACCTTGTGAGTTCAAAGGAACTTTGGGATCAGGTCCATGATGACTTTAAAGCAAGTGTAGGAAATGGGACCCCAATAAGTTTAAAGGGATCATGGGAACATAACGAGTTTATTAGGAATTTGGAAAATGTGACCGGGGTAACTTGTAGGCAAGATGTGAAACAGAGTTCTGCTAAGTTTAAAGGGAGTAAGGAGGCCAAGGAATGTGGGAGATGGGGCCCTTATGAGTTTAAAGGGAATATAGGAAGTGGGGAGTATAGCAAAGGCGAGAAATAGGGCTCCAGTGGGTTTCAAGCAAGCAGGAAAAGCACAATCCTGTGAGCTAGGTGCTGATCCATTGGGATTTTTGGTCAATTATTTTTACTATGCGCTAAACATGAAATCATTCTCCAATGTTAAGTTGCATCTTGGTTTAGCTTCCTAAACTTTAACTTCCTAGATGATTGGTTTAGAAAGTTGATTAGCTAGATAAAATATTTTTACATCCTGCTCATTAATTTTCTTTTATATAATTTAAGCATGATAATTTTGTTCATGAGTTCACCCTCTGTCTCTCTGATCAGCAGCTCTTGGGTTCAGGTGCCACAGGAATAGCTTTTGCTGATTTATTCATTGATGGCTTTATTCCATGTGCAGCCCAATCAAGTTGATCCGGTATTTCTTCTTTTTCAAAATTATCTAATGATGCCTTCTCATTTGTAGGTGTAAGAGAAGAACTTGCATTTAGCAGCCATGTTCTCCTGATGGTTTGGCATCATATTTCACTTGTTTTTCTGTTTTGAGAGTAGTTTGAAAATGGGATCTGATGAAAGAATATGGCTCAGTGACTGTAATAAAAGGAATGCCAATACAGTAATGATACAAGTTTGTCAATCATCATTGTCAGCTGGGGAGCTACATTATCCCTGTGCAAAAGCAGATGTCATTTTTATTTGATACACTGTGGATTCCAGTTAATTGGAACACATTGGGACCAGTGTATTTTGACCCTATTAAGTGGATGTTGGAATTAGTAAAGTTTCATGGAAATAGTTAAAAAGGTATTTAAAAAAAAGAAACTACCATTTTACTGAGTAACAAATGATGTATTTAAATGAAATACAGTACAAATTAGAACACTATCCTGTCAGAATGCTGTCCATGGTACATCTGTAGAAGTTTTCAAGTGTTTTAGGTGACAAACCAAATTTCCTCAAGCTCCTAATGAAACATAGTTGCTGTCTTGCCTTCTTTATAGCTGCATCGATATGTTGGGGCCACGTTAGATCCTCAGAGATCTTGACACACAGGAACTTGAAATCACTCACTCTCTCCACTTCTGATCCCTCTGTGAGGATTGGTTTGTGTTCCCTTGACTTAACCCATAATTAGCTCTTTCGTCTTACTGATGTTGAGCGCAAGGTTGTTGCTGTGACACCACTTAACTAGCAAGTATATCTCACTCCTGTACGCCCTCTCATCTCCATCTGAGATTCTACCAACAATGGTGGTGTCATCAACAAATTTATAGATGGCATTTGAGCTATACTCAGCCACACAGTCATGGGTATAGAGAGAGCAGAACAGTAGGCTAAGCATAACATCCCTGTGGTGTGCCAGTGTTGATTGTCAGCAAGATGATATTATTACCAATCCACACAGATGTGGTCTTCTGGTTAGAAAGATGAGGATCCAATTGCAGAGGGAGGTGCAGACGCCCAGGTTCTGTGGCTTATCGATCAAGATTTTATCCCTGCGTATGTCACAGCACTACCAGCTCACGTGTGCATGCATTGCCTAAAGTAAACATGAAGTTACATCTGCAATCCTGAGCTCCTGCGTCTTTCTTAGAATTAGTTCAATGTTTTGAAGTTACAAAACATAACAGTTTCAATTTCACTCCCAGCCATTTCTGGCATTTCCAAGCTTGAATACAGTACTAAAAATTACAGTGAGCAAAATGGGTCTGAATTGTCTTTCTGCTTATTTCACACCAACTATCAGTCACAAAAATCAATGCTTTTTGAACTCCAGTACATGCAACTGATGCTATTTAAAAACTGTTCACTCTAAGCACAATGTGGTATCTAATGGCCACACAAGTACATGTATCTGACTCTAGTTAAAAACTTTTCAACAACAGTCTCCTGCCCTAATTAAGTGGCATTGTGTCCCAAATAAACGAAGGGAATTCCGGCTATTCGCTTGATTAGTTTTTGTTCTTTAAGAGTTGTCTCAAATGAGCAGCTGACCCGATTAACTGATGGCCCAATTAACGGGAATGCGCTGTATTATGTTGTTTGCTTAAAGTCTCTGTCCCCATTTCAGGATTCAGTTATTTAAAATCACAAAGGCTGCTGATTTCATGATACTGGCGCCCACCAAAGATAGAAAGTAATTCAAAATTCTTAAATGGATTAAAGATTAAATTCATTTATACAATATTAGGAAGTAATCTTCAATTTTCATATTGCCTTAAGAAATTTCTGAAACTAGTTCTCCAAAAAAAATTCCAAATTCCTTTTCTGTAGTTCACTGCTGTCCACAAAAGGAAGAACTATGCAGTTTAAAATCATACTAAATTTGTGTGGTTAATTCTTTTTATAGTTCATTGGGACATATTTTGGGTTTTAATTTTCATGTATAAATGGGTTAATTTGCAGAACACAACATAACCTACTACTTTCAAGCTAGTGGACCAGTATTCAGTATTTGAAATTACAAAGCTTTGAAGCTGGTCAGAAACAATTGGTAATTGTTACAGTTGATCTCATTTTATCACAGATAGACAGCATATCAATTCATACAGAAAAGAATTTGGTCATTTAAGTCCTGATGAAGTGTCTTGGCCTGAAACGTAGACTGTTTACTCTTTTCCAAAGATGCTACCTGGCCTGCAGAGTTCCTCCAGAATTTTGTGTGTACTACTCTGATTTCTAGCACCTGCAGATTTTTCTCTTGTTTTTGGTCATTAATCCATGGAATTTGCTCTGGCCATCCAGCGACCATATACACCAATCCTAATCCTACTGTATTTTCCCCTCATTTCCCTCATCCTCTCATTGCGATCAATTTACCCCTGGGTCTATCACTGCCAGCCCTCCAGTGCTTCTATCCTATGTACGTGCGTGGCCCGAGTGTAGTTGCAGGATGAGCTAGTGCGAATGCAGTTATCAGTTCATCCACTGTTGTATGCCACTCTAGGGCCTTCCTGACTTGATGACTAGGAAGAGAAAGGCAAGTTAAACTTCAAAAGTTTTTTTTAAGTTATGTATTTTTTTTTGCTAAATGCTTTATTGGGTAATCTAAGAAGAATTTAAAAATGTTTCCTTGCCTAGACAAGGGACAAGGCACTGATTCCAGATATGGCAGGTGATAGGGTTCTGTCCTCAGCCTTTTTTCCTGCCAGCTAAAAGGTTCGCCCATCGTCATTGATGAAGACCTCGGCACCATTAGTACTTTTTACGAGGTCGAGTTGCTAGCTCGACACTCAACCCGGCACGGATGGAAAGCGTGCCCGGGAGCGGCTCGACTAGATTCGAACTCGGGAACCTTCGCTCCCGGAGTCCAGCGCTGATGTCCACCAGCCGGCTTTATGATGGTGTTGAGACAAGCGCTTGATTTGGATGTAAATGAGGGAGAGTTCCGCAGCGTCAGCCTCATTCTCTCTTCCCAATTCCCATCTGGACCCAGTGGCAAGACAAAAGTTGAGACGGCTGGAGATGGGACTAGGCGCAGTGGATGACCAGGACAACTTCTGTGTCTTGTCGTGCTCTACGTGTTCCACAATGCTTGCAGAGACCGCCTTCTTGACCGTTGGATCTTCCATTGGTCTCGTCCACTCAGTCTGCCGGAGTCTGTCTTCACATGCTGTCTTCACTATCTCACCGAGGATTTGAGACCTGTTGGCTACCCTCACCTGGTTTAGCCGGCTTGTCGAAGCCGTTGCCCCGGGTGTGGCCGCTGTCGCTTGCAAACAGCTATGGGGAGCCACAGGTGAGAGCTGAGTGCCAGGTGGGGACCAAAGGTGGAGAAACTGCCCTGAAAAGGACGCGACATGTTCCCCCACCAGAGGTGCTACCCCTCCCTGATGCCCCATACACCCCCAATACCATGGCAGTATGCTTGCTCATGTCTGTTTGACAATTGGGCCATCCCGTCCATTTCCTGGGAGTGGAGCTGGCTTTTTGGCTCTGTATCAGCACGGGTTTGTATAGAATGGCAAAGCTCTGGGTGGTAGTTGTATCCAGCTTGGCTTGGTTCTCCATTTGATCTGGAGCCTGGCTGCTGAGGCTACGAAGTAGGTCACGAATGGTGACTATTCTTTGGGAACAGATCTTGTGCCCCATCTTTGGCCTTGATAACAGCTTTCTGGGTTAAAGGACTTTGAACTATTTACAGACTCTGAAAATGGAACCACAGAGCCACGAGTGATTGATGTAACTTTGGGAACTGTGTTGGGGTGGGTGTTGGTGGCATGCTGGATCATCCCTAATCTGGCTCACAGGAATCATTTGGACCCAGGCTGACTGTGTAGACCATGTCCTTCAAGGCTAGCAGGCATTTAAATATCACTGATATTCTTTTGTCAAATTTAGAAAAGTAAAAATAATTAAGACATATTTTATTTAAAAAAAATAAAAATGTAGTTTTCCTCATAATCTCCAAGTCAGAAACCCCCTGGGTCTGTTTCACCCTGGATCTAGCTGACAAAAGATTGCCATTTCTCAGAGTTCACCCTTTGGCTTTGCCATTGGACTCCTGGTGGATCAGGTCCACGATGTGTCCACACTGGTGAGGAGATGAAGGTGGTGTTGATGTGGTGTACACTTTAGTGTTGCTTTGTTTGATAACTCTCAGCTGAAACACTTTGGGTTGTATAAAGTGGAAGGGAATTGAAATTCTCAAGTTGTTTTGGAGGTATTGAGATGTTCTTTTGAATCCTGTAGTAGATTACTAATTTTAAAATCTTTCTCAGTTGTTGGACTGGACATCCAGGATGAAATGGGAAGACATGAAGTCGGCCATATTGATAATTCCATGAAATTACCTCTAAATAATGGCCAAGGCTGCAGATTTGAAGGACAATTTAGCATTAATAAGGTAAGTTCAGAGAATGCCAAGGTCTTCAAAATATTTTTTTATTTAAGTTTCAAAGGTGAAATATAAAGTTGGTATTGAGGTAGAGCAAGTGGTGAGAAAGGCAAACAGTATGTTGACCCTTAGAGCAAAAGATTTGGAGTTAGGGAAATTAGGGGAACCTTACTACAGCCTTGCAATGTGTCAAGGAGATTTCATCTGAAGTATGGTTACATCTTTGGAAAACACCTTCCTTAAGGAGTAAAATGCTTCCATTTGTTTGATTGATTCAAGATTTACTGGATTGATTCCCGAGATGAAGAGGCAATGTAATGATGAAAGTTTGTGCAGATTAGGCCCATTTTCGAAGAATGAAATGTCATCTTTTTGAAGTATAACAGATTTTTGATCCCTAGAGGAATCTGGTATTATGATCAAGAGGAAAGAACGTAGGGCAAAGCCTAAAATTCGATTCTTATTGAATGGCAGATTTAGCTCTGAAAGAGATGTGACTTGTTCCTATTTCTATGTTTCGTGTAATGGTATGTTGAAAATTTTTCTGATTATGATAAGACGATCCAGCAAACCGAAACGTTGGTTAAGCTTGTGATGTATCCTTTTGTGCGCTTGAGTTTGGTTTAGGGAAGTATCTTGTGGTCACAGCGCACAGGGCTGGGCGTTTCTTTTGTCACCTCTCGTCTTGCACCCAGATTGCTGAACAATGGGACTTGCTGACATGAAAAGAATGAGAGTTTTAATCAGTAGGTGATGTTTTTATATTGGCTCAAGAATCTTGTCTTGGATCTGGGCCTGCCTGCTTGGGTAGCTATGCCATGACATTGCCTTGATACAGTTGTACTGGTTTAACGTGTGTGTGTGCATGTTTTTTTTCAAATTTTCCTTTTTCTTACTGGTATGTCAAAGAGAGATACAGCATGGAAGTGAGGCCCCTTAGCCAACTGAGTCTGCGCCAACCATCAGCCACACGTTTAAACTACTCTTAAATTAGTCTCAATTTTATTCACACATTCCCATCAGCTCTACCAGATTCTTCCGCTTACCTACAGGGGCAATTTACACTGGCCAATTAACCTACAAACCCGCCCATCTTTAGGATGTGGTTTTGGAAGATTCTGAAAAAAAGAGGTAGTAGTCATAGTCATAGTCATTGTCATACTTTATTGATCCCGGGGGAAATTGGTTTTCGTTACAGTTGCACCATAATTAATTAAATAGTAATAAAACCATAAATAATTAAATAGTAATAGGTAAATTATGCCAGGAAATAAGTCCAGGACCAGCCTATTGGCTCAGGGTGTCTGACCCTCCAAGGGAGGAGTTGTAAAGTTTGATGGCCACAGGCAGGAATGACTTCCTATGATGCTCAGTATTGCATCTCGGTGGAATGAGTCTCTGGCTGAATTTTCTCCTGTGCTCAACCAGTCCATTATGTAGTGGATGGGAGACATTGTCCAAGATGGCATGCAACTTGGACAGCATCCTCTTTTCAGACACCACCGTCGGAGAGTCCAGTTCCATCCCCACAACATCACTGGCCTTACGAATGAGTTTGTTGATTCTGTTGGTGTCTGCTACCCTCAGCCTGCTGCCCCAGCACACAACAGTAAACATGATAGCACTGGCCACCACAGCCTCGTAGAACATCCTCAGCATCGTCCGACAGATGTTAAAGGACCTCAGTCTTCTCAGGAAATAGAGACGGCTCTGACCCTTCTTGTAGACAGCCTCAGTGTTCTTTGACCAGTCCAGTTTATTGTCAGTTTGTATCCCCAGATATCTGTAATCCTCCACCATGTCCACACTGACCCCCTGGATGGAAACAAGGGTCACCGGTACCTTAGCTCTCCTCAGGTCTACCATCAGCTCTTTAGTCTTTTTCACATTAAGCTGCAGATAATTCTGCTCACATCATGTGACAAAGTTTCCTACCGTAGCCCTGTACTCAGCCTCATCTCCCTTGCTGATGCATCCAACTATGGCAGAGTCATCAGAAAACTTCTGAAGATGACAAGACTCTGTGCAGTAGTTGAAGTCTGAGGTGTAAATGGTGAAGAGAAAGGGAGACAAGACAGTCCCCTGTGGAGCCCCAGTGCTGCTGATCACTCTGTCGGACACACAGTGTTGCAAGCACACGTTCTGTGGTCTGCCAGTCAGGTAATCAAGAATCCATGACACCAGGAAAGCATCCACCTGCATCGCTGTCAGCTTCTCCCCCAGCAGAGCAGGGCGGATGGTGTTGAACGCACTGGAGAAGTCAAAAAACATGACCCTCACAGTGCTCGCTGGCTTGTGCAGGTGGGCGTAGACACGGTTCAGCAGGTAGACGGTGGCATCCTCAACTCCTAGTCGGGGCTGGTAGGCGAACTGGAGGGGATCTAAGTGTGGCCTGACCATAGGCTGGAGCAGCTCCAGAACAAGTCTCTCCAGGGTCTTCATAATGTGGGAGGTCAATGCCACCGGTCTGTAGTCATTGAGGCCACTGGGGTGCAGCGTCTTCGGCACAGGTACGAGGCAGGACGCTTTCCACAGTACAGGAACCCTCCGGCTCAGGTTGAATACCTGGCGAAGTACTCCACATAGCTGAGGGGCACAGGCTTTGAGCACCCTGGTACTGACACCATCCGGGCCTGCAGCCTTGCTTGGGTTGAGACGTTTCAACTGTTTTCTCACCTGTTCAGCTATGAAGCCCACCGAGGTGATTTCGTGTGGGGAAGGGGTATATCATGAGAGCAGGGTGGGGGACTGTGAGGAGGGGAGAGTGGAATATGTGTTGGTTGGCGGCCAACAACAGATGAATCATGTGGGGGATGGGCAGGGGCCACAATGTCAAATCTGTTAAAGAACAGGTTAAGTTGTTGGCCCTGTCCACACTGCCTTCAGCTCCTCTGTTGCTAGTTTGCTGGAACCCAGTGATGGTCCTCATCCCACTCCAGACCTTTCTCATGTTGTTCTGCTGGAGTTTCCACTCAAGCTTCCTCCTGTACCTGTCTTTAGCCTGCCTGATCCTGGCTTTCAGGTCCCTCTATATTGCCCTCAGCTCTTCCCTATTTCCATCTCTAAATGCCCTCTCAATGTACTAACGAACTGACCAGTGTACATCAGTTAAATTAACAAATAATTCATTATGATTTAAGTTGTTTTCATAGATCTTTTTATTACCGACAGGGCACGCTTACTTAAGTATGCTTGTTTCAGTTGATTACATCTATATTTAATTGTGTTCATAAAATTGCCAGCTTTCCACCCTCGTACATATCAAGAATGAAAAAGACAATTAGTTTCTTTAACACTTCCTAACTTTACTAAGACCTGGAAGATTTCCATCGTACATGCAAAATGGAGCATTTAAAATGTATTTTGAGTATAATGTTCTGACAAGACCCAAAGCAGGAACTCTTTAGCTCAAGAGATGAAAAGTCAGTAATTTTTGAAGGAAATTCTCCAAGACACATTACAGTTAAAGCAAATTGTATAATAATGGTCTGACTTGAGTTTGAACTATTGACATAAGGGAGGGACCAAAGTATGTGATGAGTTGGGCAGGATCCATGGAGAGAAATGTGGGATCAATGTTTGAGGTTGAGGCCCTTCATCTGGACTGGAAAGAAAAGAATGGACCAAGGGCTAATATATAGTGGAACAAAGAGGAATATCATTCATCTCCCAACTTCTTAGCATCATTCCCATCCCCTCTCCCCTGCCTATTGCCCTCCTCACCCAGATCCACCAGTCACCCACCAGCTCTTGCTCCACCCCTTCCTCGCACCTTTTTATTCTACCTCTCTCTCCTCTTTCTTTTAGTTTAGAGAGACTTTAGATTTCTAGTCTTTGTAAACATAGGCATAGAGATTACATGTGGTAAATTGTTTTTGAATTGCTTTGAAAGTAAGGTCAAAGAAGTTACTGAATGATTTTAACATTAGATCTGTATATTATGCCATGTTTGTTGAAATTAATTGAAGAAAAGATAAGTTGACCAGCTTGTTCTTGCAGCTAGCGAAAAAAAATAAAAGGGCTACATAAGTATAAAAGTTATTCACACATAAAAGCAGAATATGTTGTTATTGGAATGAGTAATCTCCCTTGAGCTATAAGTTACTATGTTTCACTCATTCCTTCAGTTTATTAGAGAATTTAACTGATTTATAAAATATATCTTTTTTTGTTATAAAATGGAAAATAATACATGTAAGCAAAATAAAATCAACAATTTAAACTGCAACAAAAGATCTGGATTGACTGTTCAGAAGTATGACTTGTTATGTAAGATATTGAGGTAAGGCATTTTTGCTCAGTATGGTTACCAGTTTGACTCAGCTGTGACTCATTATATCAGGATTCCTGTATTTCTTTTGAAATTGTCTCCCGTACAAATGCCATTCCCACTACTGATACTACAAAACGTATCTATTGCTTTAATCACTTCATTGTGACTTGTTTTTATTTTGTAAAGGAAGTTGACTCGAATGTTTTTAAATCCTTTATTGCTGCTTTAAAATCCTATCTGTTGTTTTGGCCAAATTGAAGAATTGTGTAAAGCTCTTTAATTTTTAAATCACATTTAAGTGGATTAGAAAATTGCTTATTGTTAGGGAGTGGCCAATGTTATTTTGAAAGGTACTTGAATAGGTAACGTCAGCCAGTAAATACAGAGCTGGGATTGCAACAAATAACGGTGAAAAATACAATGTCATCATCACACCATTACATGGAGCTTAGAAAAATAGAGGGCTACGTGTAACCCAAGGTAATTGTGGGCCAAAGGGCCTGTATTGTGCTGTAGGTTTTCTATGTTTCTAATAAATATTGCAGCCAAGTTGCAGTTAAGACCAACATAATTGTAGAAAACAATATTGAAATATTACTAAATACAATAATTTTCAGAATTTAGTAGGCCTATTCATTTCTCTGAGGGGGAATAATCTGCTTAAACAACATAGAAGATATACAATTATTGAAATTGTTATGATGTTGATTTATGGATTCTGCTGCAAACCAGCTATTCAGTTCTGCCAGCTGTCACCCATCATTCTTAAGTGAGATTTGTTCAGGGAGAAAACAGGCTGATGCTGATTGGGTGAGGGGCGGTGATGATTGCTGGACATTCCTTAATCATTGCTTCATTAGATATGATGCTTGTGGACCAATGACTTCAAGAGGGAAAGATGAGAGAACAGTATGGAGAACATTGCAATCACTAGCACAAATAAGTCAGACTGGGTAATTCTCTCCATATGTGGAAACAAAGAATAACATTGAGCTGTCTCACTCTAGAAGTCTTGATGTGTGAATATGATTCAGTTTGCTCTCATCTGGAGCCTAAACACAGCTGCCCTCTGAGATGTTTCAGATGCCAGATTGGAATAAGTCATTGCCCTAGAGCCCTGAAATTTTATGGGCAATGGCTAGTGTTGTCTATTGACACTGACTGTGAATTTGTTGTTGGTAACATTATTTGAAATTTAGTGTAACATTTTTCCTTATGTTAAGCATTTCCTATTTCATCAAAGATTCTAAATCACTGTATGTGGAATTCTGGGGTTATTATTTGTTTACATTGATATAATTTTATTTACTAGGTACCAGGAAACTTCCATGTATCCACGCACAGTGCTACAGCACAACCAGATAATCCAGATATGACTCATGTAATTAACAAATTGACATTTGGGGAAATAATAGAGGTAAGTACACTTTTATATAGTATGACTGATTTAAAAAAAACCTGTTAAACTAGCAAATAAGAGTTGTATCTCTGTCAGATATCCATCAGCCAAGTGTGAAAATAGTATCGACATTTCTGTTTGCTGAATGTTTTTATTAAACTTTGGAATCTGTTCCTGATTGAACGGACCAGTTTTGTAGGTTGTCAGTGCAGGTGAGTAAAGGTTCCAGTGGTTATAAGTTTTTTGTGAAGGTAAACATTTATCATTAAAGAAATTGATGGTGGACTTCAGGACGGAGAAGTTAGGAGAAAGCTCATCGAGGGGCCAGCAGAGAAGAGGGCGAGGAGCTTCGTTCTCAACATCTCAGAGGGTCTACCCTGGGCACATGATATGGGTGTTATCACAGAAAGGCACGCCAGCAGCAATACTTCATTAGAAGTTTGAGAAGATCTGGTTGCTGACCAAAACTGGGAGGAGAAGATGGCAGCGCGATGTAGCGCGCGCGGCCTCTCCGATGAAATGATATCGTATTTGTTAAATAGGGGCCGTGCACAATTCTGATTTCATGGAGACAGATGTGAGAAGCACGGAGGAACATCTGGACAAACTTCTGAAATGCCCAGTTCACTGCCGCTGCTACTGTACAATTGAGAATCTCTGGAGGGAAGGCCCCAAATCCTCGGATTTCCTCTTGCTGGCGGCCCGGGATGTGGTCAAAGCGCTCGGCAGAGATGGTGCTCGGTGTCGGAGGGCTGGTCGGAGGCTCGAAGTTTTCAGATGACTCAGAGTCAGACTATGGTCGGGTGCTTCCAGGATGCTGCATCGGCAAGTTTACGGCGCTGGAAGCTCATGGCAGGAAGAGAGCTTTCTTCTCCCGTCTGCTTGAGATGATGGGATTTTCGAGAGACTTTGAACTTTTTTTTGCCCATGGCCTGTTCTTCATCAAATTACGGTATTGCTTGCCCTGTTGTAACTATATGTTAAAATTATGTGGTTTTTGTCAGTTTTTCAGTCTTGGTCTGTCTTGTGTTTCTGTGATATCACCCCAGAGGAACATTGTATCATTTCTTAATGCATGCATTACTAAATGACAATAAAAGCGGACTGCGTATCCTCATAATCTAATCTTAAAAAAAAACAATTTCTACAGATGTACCATTACCCACCATTGAGGAAGGTGACATCCATGATTAAGTATCCTCGTTATCCGGGACATGCCCTCTTCTCATTTCAACAGTCAGGGAAGGAGATACAGGAGCCTGAAGACCCACAATTATTCTATTCTTCCAACCATGAACCTATGAACACCACCTCGCTACTCCTCTTTCACACTATTTATTTATTTTTAGCATAACTTGTAGTAATCTGTTATGCCTATTCTGTACTGCTGCCACAAAACAACACATTTCATGACTTATGACAGTGACAGTAACTCTGAATCTGATTAAGTTCATTCTGTACAACTTCCTTTTGTCTCTTTTAGGGACAGGCTCATATGGAGGTGTCCAGCATTTTACGTGTTGGATGCCTACATTTCAAGCTCTATCTTTCCACCCCTTTTCTGAAATATTATACTGCTTGAGAAATGTCTTGATTCAGACACTGTCCCTATGTTCCTGAGTCCAGTCTTGATTTTAGTGATTCTATACATTTCACTTTTCCTTCTGAATCTTTTCTGTGGAAAAAATGATCAAATTGGAAGGGGGGGGTGCCAGAGGGAGCAGTCAGGTGAGAAGAAGAGAAGAGGTAATGGGGGGGGGGGTGGGAAAGGGGAAAAGTGGGGGGAAGGGGGAGGAGGAGGAATTACCAGAAGTTGGAGAAATTGTTGTTCATGCCACCAAGTTGGAGGCTACCCAGACAGAATATGAGGTGTTGCTCCTCCAACCTGAGAGTGGCCTCATTGTGGCAGGAGAGCAGGCCATGGACCTGGCATGTCGGAATGGAATGAGGATTGGGATTAAGGTGATTAGCCACCAGGATAACCGACCTTTGTGGATGGAGCAAAGGTCCCCTAATCTGTGCCGGACTCACCAATGCAGAGGAGACTGCAGTGGGAGTACGGGATATAGTAGACGACCCCAACAGACTCACAGGTGAAGTGTTGCCTCACTTGAAGGACTTTTTGGGGCCCTGAATGGAGGTGAGGAAGGAGGTGAATGGTCAGGCATCAGACTACTTCTGCTTGCTGGGATAAATACCAGAAGGGAAATTATAGGGAGGGACAAATGGAGAAGGGAATCATGGAGGGAGCTTTCCCTGCAGAAAGCGGAGTGTGGGTGGGGGGAGGTAAAGATGTGTTTGGTGGTAGGATCCAGTTGAAGAATTCGGATGTTGTAGAGAATGATGTACTGGTTATGATGTGCCTAATATAGTGGTTATTTTCTGGAATTTGGCTGTGTAGTTCATGTCTAAAAATAACCTGGTGACCGTGAATAACAATAATTTTCCACAGAGTTACCTCCAAATTTGAATCTAAGTGCCACAGAATCACATCATCAGGTCATAGAGTCCAGAAATTTATATCACAGAAGGCCATTTGGGGACTGGAGCTGCAGCTCGATGACCTTCGTCTGGTCAGGGAGAGTGAGGAGCTGATAGAGAGGAGTTACAGGCAGGTGGTCACACCGGGGCCACGGGAGGCAGACAAGTGGGTCACGGTTAGGAGGGGGAAGGGGAAGAGTCAGGTAATAGAGAGTATCCCAGTGGCTGTGCCACTTGACAATAAGTACTCCTGTTTGAGTACTGTTGGGGGGGACAGCTTACCTGGGGGAAGTGACAGTGGCCGTGCCTCCGGCACAGAGTCCAGCCCTGTAGCTCAGAAGGGTAGGGAAAGGAAGAGGAGGGCAGTAGTAATAGGGGACTCAATAGTAAGGGGGTCAGATAGGTGATTCTATGGACGCAGTCCAGAGACCCGGATGGTAGTTTGCCTCCCTGGTGCCAGGGTCCGGGATATTTCTGATCGCGTCCAAGAAATCCTGAAGTGGGAGGGTGAGGAGCCAGAGGTACCAATGACATAGGTAGGAAAAGGGAATAGGTCCTGAAAGGAGAATACAGGGAGTTAGGAAGGGAGTTGAGAAAAAGGACTGCGAAGGTAATAATCTCGGGATTACTGCCTGTGCCACGCGACAGTGAGAGTAGGAATGCAATCAGGTGGAGGATAAATGCGTGGCTGAGGGATTGGAGCAGGGGGCAGGGATTCAAGTTTTTGGATCATTGGGACCTCTTTTGGCGCAGGTGTGACCTGTACAAAAAGGACGGGTTACACTTGAATCCTAGGGGGACCAGTATCCTGGCGGGGAGATTTGCGAGGGCTACTGAGGTGACTTTAAACTAGAATGGTTGGGGGGGTGGGAATCAAATTAAAGAGACTAGGAGAGAGGAGGTTAATTCACAACAGGGGGATGGGAACAAGTGCAGAGAGACAGAGGGGTGTAAAATGAGGGTAGAAGCAAAAAGCAGTAAGGTGAAAAGTAAAAGTGGCAGGCCGGCAAATCCAGGACAAAAATCAAAAAGAGCCACTTTTCAACATAATTGTATAAGGGCTAGGAGTGTTGTAAAAGCAAGCCTGAAGGCTTTGTGTGTCAATGCAAGGAGCATTCGTAATAAGGTGGATGAATTAAAAGTGCAGATTGTTATTAATGAATATGATATAGTTGGGATCACAGAGACATGGCTCCAGGGTGACCAAGGATGGGAGCTCAACATTCAGGGATATTCAATATTCAGGAGGGATAGACATGAAAGAAAAGGAGGTGGGGTAGCATTGCTGCTTAGAGAGGAGATTAACACAATAGAAAGGAAGGACATTAGCCGGGAGGATGTGGAATCGATATGAGTAGAGCTGCATAACACTAAGAGGCAGAAAACGCTGGTGGGAGTTGTGTACAGGCCACCTAACAGTAGTAGTGAGGTTGGGGATGGCATTAAACAGGAAATTAGAAATGCGTGCAATAAAGGAACAGCAGTTATAATGGGTGACTCCAATATACATATAGATTGAGTGAACCAAATTGGTAAGGGTGCTGAAGAAGAGGATTTCTTGGAATGTATGCGGGATGGTTTTTTGAACCAACATGTCGAGGAACCAACTAGAGAGCAGGCTATTCTAGACTGGGTATTGAGCAATGAGGAAGGGTTAATTAGCAATCTTGTCTTGAGAGGCCCCTTGGGTAAGAGTGACCATAATATGGTGGAATTCTTCATTAAGATGGAGAGTGATATAGTTCATTCAGAAACAAAGGTTCTGAACTTAAAGAAGGGTAACTTTGAAGGTATGAGACGTGAATTAGCTAAGATAGACTGGCAAATGATACTTAAAGGGTTGACGTTGGATATGCAATGGCAAGCATTTAAAGATCGCATGGATGAACTGCAACAATTGTTCATCCCAGTTTGGCAAAAGAATAAATCAGGGAAGGTAGTGCACCCGTGGCTGACAAAGGAAATTAGGGATAGTATCAATTCCAAAGAAGAAGCATACAAATTAGCTAGAAAAAGCGGCTCACCTGAGGACTGGGAGAAATTCAGAGTTCAGCAGAGGAGGACAAAGGGCTTAATTAGGAAAGGGAAAAAAGATTATGAGAGAAAACTGGCAGGGAACATAAAAACTGACTGTAAAAGCTTTCATAGATATGTGAAAAGAAAAAGATTGGTTAAGACAAATGTAGGTCCCCTACAGACAGAAACAGCTGAATTGATTATGGGGAACAAGGACATGGCAGACCAATTGAATAACTACTTTGGTTCTGTCTTCACTAAGGAGAACATAAATAATCTTCCGGAAATAGTAGGGGACAGAGGGTCTAGTGAGATGGAGGAACTGAGGGAAATACATGTTAGTAGGGAAGTGGTGTTAGGTAAATTGAAGGGATTAAAGGCAGATAAATCCTCAGGGCCAGATGTTCTGCATCCCAGAGTGCTTAAGGAAGTAGCCCAAGAAATAGTGGATGCATTAGTGATAATTTTTCAAAACTCTTTAGATTCTAAAGAGGATTGGAGAGTGGCTAATGTAACCCCGCTTTTTAAAAAAGGAGGGAGAGAGAAACCGGGGAATTATAGACCGGTTAGCCTAACATCGGTGGTGGGGAAAATGCTAGAGTCAGTTATCAAAGATGTGATAACAGCACATTTGGAAAGCAGTGAAATCATCGGACAAAGTCAGTATGGATTTGTGGAAGGAAAATCATGTCTGACGAATCTCATAGAATTTTTTGAGGATGTATCTAGCAGAGTGGATAGGGGAGAACCAGTGGATGTGGATTTTCAAAAGGCTTTTGACAAGGTCCCACACAGGAGATTAGTGTGCAAACTTAAAGCACACTGTATTGGGGGTAAGGTATTGATGTGGATAGAGAACTGGCTGGCAGACAGGAAGCAAAGAGTGGGAATAAACGGGACCTCTTCACAATGGCAGGCAGTGACTAGTGGGGTACCGCAAGGCTCAGTGCTGGGACCCCAGTTGTTTACAATATATATTAATGATTTAGATGAGGGAATTAAATGCAGCATCTCCAAGTTTGTGGATGACACGAAGCTGGGTGGCAGTGTTTGTTAGCTGTGAGGAGGATGCTAAGAGGATGCAGGGTGACTTGAATAGATTAGGTGAGTGGGCAAATTCATGGCAGATGCAATTTAATGTGGATAAATGTGAGGTTATCCACTTTGGTGGCAAAAACAGGAAAACAGATCATTATCTGAATGGTGGCCGATTGGGAAAAGGGGAGGTGCAACGAGACCTGGGTGTCATGATACACCAGTCATTGAAAGTGGGCATGCAGGTACAGCAGGCAGTGAAACAGGTGAATGGTATGCTGGCATTTATAGCGAGAGGATTCGAGTACAGGAGCAGGGAGGTACTACTGCAGTTGTACAAGGCCTTGGTGAGACCATACCTGGAGTATTGTGTGCAGTTTTGGTCTCCTAATCTGAGAAAAGACATCATTGCCATAGAGGAAGTACAAAGAAGGTTCACCAGATTGATTCCTGGGATGGCAGGACTTTCATATGTTGAAAGTCTGGATCGACTAGGCTTATACTTGTTGGAATTTGGAAGATTGAGGGGGGATCTTATTGAAACGTATAAAATCTTAAAGGAATTGGACAGGCTAGATGCAGGAAGATTGTTCCCGATGTTGGGGAAGTCCAGAACGAGGGGTCACAGTTTGAGGATAAAGGGGAAGTCTTTTAGGACCGAGATTAGGAAAAACTTCTTCACACAGAGAGTGGTGAATCTGTGGAATTCTCTGCCACAGGAAACAGTTGAGGCCAGTTCATTGGCTATATTTAAGAGGGAGTTAGATATGGCCCTTGTGGCTAAAGGAATCAGGGGGTATGGAGGGAAGGCTGGTACAGTGTTCTGAGTTGGATGATCAGCCATGATCATACTGAATGGCAGTGCAGGCTCGAAGGGCTGAATGGCCTACTCCTGCACCTATTTTCTATGTTTCTATGTTTCTATCATGTACATGCAATCTAGAAATCTGATGTTTCATTATGAGGTCAATAGCCTTTTAAATACACATAGAAGAAATTTTAAGTGTTATGTGTGTTTCTTGCTCTGTCTTTCCACGCAGTGTGAACCAGATATCTGCCATCTTCTGGATGAAAACGAATCAATTTCCTATTTAATTTTAAATTTATGCCTCCTGGTTTATGACTGTTTGCTCAGGGAATTAGATCATTACTATTTACACTGTTCCCTCATAACTTTAAACGTCAATTAAGTCTCCTTGTAGCCTTTTGTTTGCAACCAAAGAAAGCATCCCCAGCCAATCCAATTCTTTAAAATGAAATTATATGTTTCTGGCACATAGTTGTAAATTTCCTGCACCCTTCTGCACAGTTGCATTTTTCCTAATGACCAGAATTGCAGGCATTCCTCGATGTAACTAGTTTTTATACAGTTTCAACAAAATCTCCTTAGTTTTATGTCTAAAGTCATGCCAATAACAGGAAGGCATCCATTATGCTTGTTTTTAAACCACTTTATTGGTCTATCCTGTTTACTTCAAAGATCTGTAGACATACATACATATCAATACCCTCATTCTTCCATGTGTACTCCTTTTTTCCTTGTTGCACCTTCTCAAGTGTATTACCTCAAGCGTCTCTTTGAGTTTCATT
This sequence comes from Mobula hypostoma, assembly GCF_963921235.1. Lineage (NCBI taxonomy): Eukaryota > Metazoa > Chordata > Chondrichthyes > Myliobatiformes > Myliobatidae > Mobula > Mobula hypostoma. The sequence continues at coordinate 60,079,408 of NC_086103.1, read as the reverse complement.
TATCAGGTTCCAGCCTAACAGACTAGACCATTGCTATCTTCCAGCAATATAACGTTTTCTTACTCACTAATCACCATGCAGTCAATTGCTCTGCCATCAGCAGGCTTGTTCATCATATAAACAGGGTAGGGCCAACAATAGAGCCCAGTGGGATTCCCTTTCTGTCACAAAAACTATCGTAAACCTTTACCCTTTGATTCCTGCCACTGAACAGATACTGGGTCCACTTTACTATTCTGTCTGCGATCTCATGACATTTTACTTTTTTGGCCAACATGCCATGGAGGATCTTGTCCAAAGCCTTGCTGAAATCCATGTGTATTACCTTCATCCTTGTTTTGTCTTCAAAACATTCAGATTAAATTAATTAGATACTATGTTTCATTAACAGATTTATGCTTGAGATTTAGTTTAATTCAGCAGACGTTGTAGGCCTAAGAACCTGTTCTCATGTTATACTGTTCTGTGCTCTACATCAGGGGTCCCCAACCTTTTTTGCAGAGAAGACCGGTTTAATGTTGATAATATTCTCGCGGACCGGCCGACCGGGGTGGGGGAGGGTCGGTGGTGTTCAAGTTCAACGGTGCGTGACAGGGAATGAGGAAAGGTGCAGCTGAATCATATCATTTCCTATCGCCAAATCATATCGTTTCCTCGCGGCCCGGTAGCACATCTTTGCAGCCCGGTACTGGTCTGTGGCCCGGTGGTTGGAGACCACTGCTCTACATGACTGCCTTTGGTGAAGCTGAGGGATTAGTCTGTCCCTCAGAATTGATTCAGTGAATTTAACTAACTGGCCTGTAATTCAGAATCAGAATCGTTTATTTTCCAAGCATATCACGAATTTGTTTTTCCCTTTTGTGACAAAATGCAGTGCAATACAGGTGGCCCCCCGTTTTCCGAACATTTGCTTTACGACACCTCTCTGTTACGAAAGACCTACATTAGTTACCTGTTTTCGCTAACAGAAGGTGTTTTCACTGTTACGAAAAAAGGCGGCGTGTGCCTGAGCAGCCAAGCTCCTCCCCCGGAACTGCATTCTAGCTGCCATTGCATAAACATGTGCTTTATCTCGATTTATTTTGTGCCTTCGTTAGCAAGATGAGTTCTAAGGTATCGGAAAAGCCTGAAAGAGCTCGTAAGGGTGTTATACTTAGTGTAAAACTAAGCCATAATTAAGCGTTTCGATCATGGTGAACGAAGTAAGGACATTGTCCACGCGTTGAACTTGCCTGCGTCCACCATTCGCACTATTTATACGCAGAGAGAAAGGATCCTGAAAGCTGCCGATGTTACTGTTGGCTCTGCTCATAGTAAAGTCATCTCTCTTAGTCGAAAAGTCTGTTGCTTGTGTGGATTGATGAGTGTACAAAGCGTGGTGTTCCGTTAAGTTATCTTATACTTAAGGAGAAAACAGTCAGTCTTTTTAATAAGCTGAAACAGAAAGCACTGGACGATGGTGATGAAAGTGTTGTGGAAGTGGAATTTAAAGGTAGTTATGGGTGGTTTGATCGGTTTCTGAGACGAGGGCAGCTTCATAGTTTAACGTTTACTGGAGAGAGTGCTTCAGCTGTACTGAAGCTGCCGAAAAGTTCCCAGCAGAACTGAAGAAAATAATTACAGAAGGTGGTTATTTGTATAAGTAAGTGTTTAACTCTGATGAAACTGCAATTTATTGGAAAAAATTGCCGAGCAAGAAACGTATTTCGATAGAAGAAAAGCAGGCTAAGGGACACAAGGCATCAAAGGACAGGTTTACCCTAATGCCTATTATTAACACCACTGGTGATGCTGGTCTTAAGCCTCTACTAGTGTACCAACACTTCCCGTTGTGTTCCATTCACATCCAAGTGGTTGGAATACCCAAGTGCTTTTTTCTGAGTACATGAGTGGATACATTAGTCCATTTGTTGAAAAATACTGTAGAGAAAAGAACCTCGATAATAGGTGTCTTGTGATTGTTGATAATTGTGCTGCTCATCCACCTGGCATTACCGAGTATGGCGGTAACATTCGTGTTGTGTTCTTACCGCTGAATATGCCATCGTTGCTGCAACCATGTGACCAAGGCCTAATAGCCACAATTAAGGCTTACTATACTCAAAATGTGATGTATTTTATTGTAAGTGCCATTGACAGAGGGGGCAACTCCGAAGCATCTTTGCGAGAGATCTGGAAAGACTACAATATAAAATTGGCAATCACCAACCTTGGGAATGCTCTCGATAGGCTAACAGTCTCGATGAGAAATGGCGTTTGGAGGAAACTTTGTCCCGAAGCAGTGAATGATTTTAAAGGCTTCGAACCATCAACAATAAGTACGGCAATAGTGAGTTTGGCTACTGTACATACATTATTTCTACTTTATATAGGCTGTGTATTTTTATATGTTATTTGGTATGATTTAGCAGCTTTATAGCTTAAAGGTTACTGGAGTGAGCGCTTCTGCCAAGAGTGCTGCCGTAAGATTTTCGCTGCGCTAGACAGTGCAGTAGAAAAGTATTTCTACTTTATATAGGCTGTGTATTTATCATATCATTCCTGCTTTTACTATATGTTACTGTTATTTTAGGTTTTATGTGTTATTTGGCATGATTTTGTAGGTTATTTTTTGGGTCTGGGAACGGTCAAAATTTTTTCCCATGTGAATAAATGGTAATTGCTTCTTCACTTTATGACATTCCGGGTTACGAACCGTTTCATAGGAACGCTCTACCTTCGAATAGCGGAAATTAAACTTCAGATAATTTAAGTTGCTATAAATTACCGTAAGAAAAAAAATAAATAAGTAGTGCAAAAAATGAGCAAAATAGTGAGGTAGTGTTCACGGGCAGAGGGGAAGGAGCTGTTTCTCAACATTAAATGTGTGTCCTTCGCACTTGTGCACCTCCTCCCTGATGGTAGGACTCGGAAGAGAGCACGTCCTGGATGGTGTGGATCCTTCATGCTGGATGCCCCCCTCTTGAGGATTCGCCTTTCGAAGATATTCTCAACGGTGGGGAGGCTGGTGCTCATGGTGGAGCTGGCTGAATTTACAACCGTCTGCAGCTTTCTCTGATCCGCCTCCACGACCGGTCACCATGCTGTCAACAGTACATTTCATTAAAAGCATGAAATACGCACTCAATGGCCACTTTTACGTGCACCTGTATGATAATACAAATAATCAAATAAGCCAATCATGTGGCGGCTGCAATTCAATGCCTAAAAGCATGTAGACATGGTAACAAGGTTCAGTTATTTTTCAGACCAAACATCACGATGGGGAGGATATGTAATCTAAGTGACTTTGACTATGGTATGATTGTTGTTGATATAGGTGACTTTGACTATAAAATGATTGTTGTTGCCAGATGGGTGGATTGAGTATCTTAGAAACTACTGATCTCTTAGGACTTTCACACACAACAGTCTCTAGAGTTTACAGAGAACAGTGTGAAAAACAGAAAAAAGACATCCAGTGAGCAGCAGATCTGTGGGTGGAAACACCTTGTTAATGAGAGAGGTCAGATGAGAATGGCTTCGAACTGACAGAAGGGCAACAGTAACTCAAATAACCACACGTTACAACTGTGGTGTGAAGAAGCGTATCTCTGAACGCATAACCCTTCAAGTATATAGAGTACCTAATAAAGTGGTTAGTGAGTGTATGTTCATGTTCATGAAAAAGTATGTTCATGGTCTTTAAGTGTTATGCATTCAGAGATGCTCAACCCAAGAAAGATGGCACCGGGGCTGGTATGTAGGTTGGAAGGATTTGCAATCATCTAATAGTAACAACTAATTTATGTTAAACATAACAAATTATCTCCCAAAGCTACCAAGTGGCTATATTAAAGTTGATCTTGTGTTATTTTATTTCTTTAGGTTAAAAATGTTCAAGGTGCTTTTAATGCTCTCGGTGGATCAAGTAAACTTTCCTCAAATCGTAAGTAGCCTGTGTAACTGCTTGAGTCATGCCCCAGCTTTAAATTGAATTAAATATAGCAATAAACTTATCTAAGGGAAATAATTGGGCTGTTATCTAGCTTCAAGATGATTTTCAGCATTTATTGTGAGATTTAGTTAATAATTTCCCATTGTGAATCACAAAAGCAATTATTTGCAGTTCCTTGTTGCAATACGACATGTAGCACTGTCATGATTCATATGTGGGGGAAGTTGCTGCAAATTAGGTTAATAAATTTCAATTAGTGTTTTATTCACCCAGGGCTAAAATTTACTTGTATGTTCTATGTATTTAATTTTACTCCTAAAAGTAAATGAAGGTGTTTAGGTCATCAGTCAGTTTTGAACCTAAATTCTGATGATACAGGAAGGTCAATCATTCTACTGTATATAAGATCAAGTTATTAACTGAACAGAGATAGTATCTGTGTAGTGTTTGTATGTGGTGGTTAAATTTGTTACCATTTTAATTTAATGTTATCAGGAATGTGGCACTTACAAGACAGGATATGGTAAAATGGTGATTAAGTTAAGAGGCTAGCGTCAGTGACTTGAAATATTGCTCTGGAGGCACAGGTTCAGTCCCATCTGGCAGCCAGGGGATTTAGTTAAATGAATTAGAAATAAATTTTTTAAAACCTTAGTATCAATAAAGTTAATCATGAAACAATTAGGTAGATATTTCTCTTATAAACAAATTTTGTTCTGAAAAATTCTTGGCCCTCAATGTTAACGTCTTAACCACCATTAAAATATTTTAAGAATTTAATAGGACTTTTTATTTTCTCCTTTCATGATTCCTTCTTTTTCTTTTTCTCTCCTCTTCTCCTGCCCCAAGACCCCATGACTTGCATGTACCCACTGTCCACTGCATGAAAGACTTGTGCATGAGCCACAGACTGCTGTGTGACCTGAATAGCAAAGGACACATAAGATGACAACAGGAAGAAACAGAATACCAGATTTATCCCTGGTGTGAGCTGTTCGGCTTCCTGAGGGTAGCACATCCTACCCAAACCCTGTGCCACTTTAACCCAGCAATAGGTTTGTATAAGTCAGGTTTTCTTCTTTAATAACATTGAATTCAGCTATTTTGGATAAACCACCATTCCAGCCTTATATTTCACATTTCCACCTTTTTCATCTCTTACAAGTTCACATTTCATTTTTCTCTATATATTTATACTTGCCACAAATGTATCTTTGTTATTCGCTTCCTTTCCCGCCTTCCTTGGTAACACCCCTAGTAGTATTCAGTCACTTCTGGTCTCCAGATTGGTGGGGAGAATGCACTCCATTCCCCCACCCATCTGTTAAATTTGCTTTATTTCTGATTTTTCCTGGTTCTGATCAATGGTCATTAACCTGAATGTTAACTCTGTTTTTCTTTCCATGGACACTGCTTGCCTTTGAGTCCAAAAGTACAGGATGTCATCACAATAAATATTCTTATTTACCGTTTCCTCTCACCACTGCTAGATTCTGTTTGTAGGCTGACAACACTCGCTTGTTCTCACCACCGTCTCCGTTAACCCCTTCTGCTATCTCTGAGTTGCCAGACTGCATACTTATCAGTTGATGCTCATTGTCTAGAAATTTCCTGCTATGAAATGTTGCAAACATTGAAGTTATTGGCTTTGTTCCTTACTATAAACAAGATTCCTCGGTCACTATCTCCCTCCCTAGCAACTGATCTCGAATATTTGCAGCATTGATATTGTGACCCAGCGTTGGACAGGGGGCTGATTCCACCTCCGTTATGTTATATCGTCCACACCATCCCTGCCCAGTTCATCTACATAAACCTTTGCCCATTCTTTGCTGTTTCTAATATCGACTATTCACATGTACTCCTAGATGATCTCCCTTTTCTTTCATCCTCCATAAACATAAAGCCATCCAATGATTTGGAGCATTATTTATGGAGTCAGAACCTGTAGAAACTATCAGTTGTGTGTTCAGTCACCAACACTGGTTGTGTTATAAAGGGAGTTCATTTTTAATCTCCGGTTTATTTTCACATTCCCTCTTTTCTCCCTCCCTATCATTGTTTTCACATGCAGTCCTACAGACCATTACGGTTCCTGCTTCTCACCGGTAGGGCAGCCTTAATTTTTTTTTAATTATTGCTTTATTATTGGTGGCAAGCTCTTCCTTAGTCAAAGTTCTGTGCTCTGGAATTTTATTAGCAACCTTAAAGTATGTACCTTCATTTTCCTTTAAGGCAGACTTTTTGAAAAAGCACCTCACTTCCCGAGAACCATCTCATGTGAATCATTGACATGCTTTCTTTCACATGCAACATATCTGTAAATGGCCTTGGGATATTTAACCTTTGTTATATAAACATAAATTATTATTGCTCCCACTGCCGGCTCACTATAAACACGCTATCAGAATTGGAAGATGAATTGCCTATTTGAAACAACATGTCTCTTTGGGATATGACTCATGTGTAACTAGAAATGGTGCTGAATAGTTGGATGGACGGCTACACAGAGGTGAAACAGTGCCTACATTTATGTACTTAGCTAACTTACAGTCCTTCCCATAAGTCTTTGCTGTACCTGTCAGTTTGGTAATGATGGTATTTTACTTAAAACTCTTGTGTGCTTGACTTGTGGGTGATCACATTTTTTTAAATGTTTAATTTGCTTTTTATAACAGTGGTAAAGCAAAGGATCACAATTTAATTCATGCCAAGAAGCAGCTGTTGAGTTAATAGATTATTTTGAACCATGTTGAGCCAAGAGATAATTTAGAGAGAAGAAATACTATAATACTAATAGAATTCCAATTGGAAAAATAGCTTTTTTAAGTTACATGTCTCTTTTCAAATAGCTCTGGCATCACATGACTATGTACTGAAGATAGTTCCGACTGTTTATGAAGATTTAGAGGAAAGGCAGCGTTTTTCCTATCAGTATACAGTGGCACAAAAGGTATAGTAGTAGAAGTTTTGTTCTATAACTTAATGACAGATGGTGCTTCTATTCAACATTTACCACAATGAATGTAGAATAAATGATGCCTAAAGATAAAGGGTAAATGATAATCTTCCTTACCCCTAAATTGTTCAGTACTTCAGCCTCTTTTTCCTTAAATTGCAAAAATCCATTTTACATGTAACTTGAATAGGTGTATCACAAAGAGAGACTTATTTACTTGTGCAACACGCACAAAATACTGGAGAAACCCAGCAGGTCAGGCAGCATCTATGGAGGAAAATAAACAGTCAACGGTCTCACCCCAAAATGTTGATTATTTATTTCCTTCCATTGATGCTCCTTGACCTGCTGAGTTCCTCCAGTATTTGAACTGTTTTTTTTTAAAGGTTTTCAGCAACTGCAGAATATCTTGTGTCTTTTATTTACTTGTGGGTTGAATCAGTCTTCTTTGGGATTGCCAGACAGCTCATTGGATTTCCATTCCTGTGGGCAATATTGAGGGAGTACGATATTCTCTCAGGCTCACGGCACCAGGTTCAGGAACATTATTACCCCTAAACCAGTGGTCCCCAACCACCGGGCCGCAAGCATGTGTTACCCGGCCGCGAGGAAACGGTATGATTTGGCGATATGAACCGAAATGAGTCAGCTGCACTTTTCCTCATTCCCTGTCACGTCCACTGTTGAACTTGAACACACGCTTGGCCTGCAAGAATATTGTCAATATTAAACCGGTCTGTGGTGCGCAGAAGGTTGGGGGACCCCTGCACTAAACCATCAGGCTCTAGAACCAAAGGAGATAATTTCACTCCACTTGCCCCATCATTGAGATGTTCTCACAACCTATGGACTCACTTTCAAGGACTCTTTATCTCATGTTCTCGATATTTATTGTTCAGTTTGTTGTCGTTTGCACACTGGTTGAGCACCCAAGTTTGTGTGGTCTTTCATCAGTTATGTTATGGTTATTATTCTATGGATTTATTGAGTATGCCTGCAAAAAAATGAATCCCAGGGTTGTAAATGGTAACATATATGTACTTTGATAATAAGTTTACTTTGAACTTTAACTGGCAGTTGTGACATCCTTTGAAACACTAAGGCAGTAAATTTTAACTTGGGTTTGAAGGTTTTTGCCAATATTAAAGATTCTGCTGCAGTAACGAATCCTCTTGACAACATTCCCCCTTATTCAATAGTACCAAATATATAGAAATCTGCCTGTTAATTAAGTTTGCCTCAGAGCTAGAAAAACAACTTGAAACTATTTACTGTACAGGTAGCTGTTTTTGAGATCTTGGAGAGAAATGAAAAATAATTGTGTGTATGCAAGCTTCTTCCTCCTATGCAGCTGGGGTGAAAATAGGTAGAACTTGTTTCATGAAAGTATGACTGAACTCAATTCAATAATCTTTTTCAAAATTCAGTTAATACTGAACATTTTTGTATTTCAGGAGTATGTCGCATACAGCCACACAGGGCGTATTATTCCTGCCATCTGGTTCCGATATGACCTCAGCCCGATCACTGTAAAATATGTTGAACGGAAACAACCGATATACAGGTTTATTACAACAGTGAGTAAACACTTGTTAATCACGGTGAAATACATTTGTTCTGTTGAGCCATTCTGGCACAGACGATTGTACGGTTTTCCACTGACCTTGCCAATCAGGAATAATCAAATTTATTGCGGTTTTCTACATAAAACAGCATATTAATGAAACTTTGCCTAATTTTAATTTCTAGCCAGTTATGTGAAATTGTTATTAATAACCATATGTGGTTTTTGAGTACAACTTTTAGGGACTTTGAGAATGGGGATTTCCTATGACTCAATATTCACCATGTGGTTGGTCTCCTGACTTGGTGGATTGCCCAAGAGAATCCCTTAAAAATGAAAATAAACTGAATCACAATTAAAAAGCACCCTGATGCAGTGACGTTGGGTTTAAAAGCATAAAAGTATTCAGGAACTTGACAATATTTAATCCAAGTTGAATCTCCAATGATCTAAGGATCTCAAGTCTTGGTTTTGATTTCAAGCCAGAATGACTGAAGGGAAGTGGGGGAAAAGGCTTCACCTCTCCAGTAAGCAGGTTTGATATCCAATGAATTTGATCAGGGGCTCTGAAAGTAAATATACTTGGGAACTCCATAAAACCATAAGACGTAGGAGCAGAATTAGGCCATTTGGCCCATCGAGTTTGCTCTGCCATTCAATAATGGCTGATTTATTATCCCTTTCAACCCCCATTCTTCTGCCTTCTCCCTGTATCCTTTAACACCTTCACCAATCAAGAACCTATCAAACTCCTTATTAAATATACCCCAATGACTTTACCTTCATAGCTGCCTGTGGCAATGAAGTTCACAGATTTGCCACATGCTGGCTAGAGAATTTCCTCCTCATCTCAGTGACTCCATGGTAATTCGGGTAGTAAATTAAAGGTAGTGAGACTAGATAGTGGAAGGGAAAGTTTTATATTATACCCAACCAAGCTACAGATGACCATGCCGGGCTAGATAATCCCGATGGCTGCCTAATATTCCTGCTCCATTCTGTAGCTGTAGCATTTCTCACCCCGATCACAATCACCTCTTAATCTCAGTAGGCACCAAGGAGATCCTCTGTGGTGAGACACTACAAATGTGCGAAACAAGGTAGACTCAGAATAGATCTGGCAACTCAGCCTGGACATCTCTAAGGTGGACCATAACAGGCAGAGATTTACAGTACCTCAGTCTGTAACTTAATTTTCAAGCATGTCCCTCACTCTACCATTACAGTCAAGACTAAGAGTCAGCCCTGGTTCAATGTGTGCAGAAGGGTAATGCGAGAGCAGCAGTAGAGATATGTGATGATCTTGAGGTGATAGTTTAGTGAAGCAGCAAAATGGTACAGCTTCCATGCTAAATAGCAAAACCAGCATGCGACTCACAGATATTGTTGTTTCAGAGGCAAATAAAGAGAGGATGGAGATGGACGTTTTTCTACCATGTTTCCTCCAAGTCAAAAGCCAAATTAACCTGCACTGGAAATGATGAAATAAACAATTTACAAAAAGGAAGTAATATTTGTACAAAATGAACAGTGGTCTCTTGAGGCAGAACAATGACCAACTGAGCAATGGATCATATTAAACAATACCCCCTGTTAACACACCTAGAAGGAAAAAAGGCACCAGTATTTTTGAAAATTTTGAATTTTTTTGGTGCACAGGGGTATAAAGGAAAGGTTGAAATATCATAAATAATTTAAAAATCATAAAAATTTCAAATATTTATCTCATAGAATGAGATGTCACACCATTTTTGGTTGAAGAAATACTGTGCAGTAAATTTGGCAAAATAAACTATTGAAAACGTAATTCAACGCTCACAACACGCTGGAGGAACTCAGCGGGTCGGGCAGCATCTGTGGAAAAGATCGGTCGACGTTTCGGGCCGGAACCCTTCATCAGGACTGTAGAGGGAAGGGGCAGAGGCCCTATAAAGAAGGTGGGGGGAAGGTGGGAAGGAGAAGGCTGGTAGGTTCCAGGTGAAAAACCAGTAAGATAAAGGGGTGGGGGAGGGGAAGCAGGGAGGTGATAGGCAGGAAAGGTGAAGAAGGAATAGGGGAAAACACAATGGGTAGTAGAAGGAGGCGGAACCATAAGGGAGGTAATAGGCAGCTGGGGGAGGAGGCAGAGTGACATAGGGATAGGGGAAAGGAGGGGGAGGGAATTACCGGAAGTTGGAGAATTCTATGTTCATATCAAGGGGCTGGAGACTATCTAGACTGTATATGAGGTGTTGCTCCTCCAACCTGAATTTAGCTTCATTATGGCAGTAAAGGAGGCCATGTATGGACATATCTGAATGGGAGTGGGAAGCAGAGTTGAAGTGGGTGGCTATTGGGAGATTCTGTCTGTTGTGGCGGATGGAGTGGAGGTGCTCGACAAAGTGGTCCCCCAATCTGCGTCGGGTTTCACCGATGTAGAGGAGGCCGCACCGGGAGCACGAGATGCAATAGATGACCCCAACAGACTCACAAGTGAAGTGTTGCCTCACTTGGAAGGACTGTTTGGGGCCCTGAATGGTGGCAAGAGAGGAGGTGTAGGGACTGGTGTAGCACTTGTGCTTACAGGGATAAGTGCCAGGTGGGAGATCCGTGGGGAGGGATGTGTGGACCAGGGAGTCGCGGAGGGACCAATCCCTGTGGAAAGCGGAGAGGGGTGGAGAGGGAAAGATGTGCTTAGCAACACTCGCAACACGCTGGAGGAACTCAGCAGGTCGGGCAGCAACACTCACAACACGCGGGAGGAACTCAGCAGGTTGGGAAAACTTAATTCAAATGCCTTGAAACTGTTCCATAATTTGAAGCAAAGAGTCACTGACAACTATGTCTTGGATCTCAGCCGGAAAATGATGACTCTTTATTCCTTTTTATAGATGGCCTGCTGAGTTCCTCCAGCATTTTGTGTGTTTGTTTAACATCTTGATTACTGTATTTACCTGTGCATGAAAATACTGCAAAGTTGCTTCTGTTTAAGTGTAGTGACTTCACAATATGAAGTTTCACTGTCATTGCTGTTCCAAACTGTGAGCCATTGAAAATGTTTGAATTTAATGGAGTGACCATTATCTTTTAATTTGCTCGTAAAGGTTTATAGAGTATACAGTATATAAGTGCAGAACAATACAGGTCCTTTGGCCCACAATGCTGTGCCGATCTTTTAACCTTTTAACCTCTAATATACATTTCAAAATGTACTTTAATTTTCATTTTGCGTTTGTTCTGAATGAAAGGCTTGTGAAATAGAATGATAAGCTTCCATTGATTGAAGATTTCCAGTGTGATACTTTAGACTTTAAACCTGTAATCAAAGGACATAATTCGTATAGGCCAAATTTAGAGATTGATGGTACTAATCCTGAGGACTTTGCATCATTGTTGCTATGGATTTACATGAATCATCGTAGTTGACTGAAAGTTACCCAGGACTGTTTCTAGGGAGATTATCTGGTGGATGGCAGATGGTACATTGTTCATGGATCAAACATTTGGAATAAAGATGCCGTTTTCGCACTAACACAGCAAGTACATATTCATCAAATAGTATGAGTCACAATTTTAGTCCAATAAAATTGTTAAGATATGAACTTGCAATTATCCATAAAACATTTATAAAATTCAGCATGTTAATCTAAATCTGATGACCTTACTTAACCTAATCTCTGTTAAAATGCAATGAAGATTAATAGTAGTATGAAAACCTACCAGATCCCCTCGAGTAGCATTAGAATCAACTATTTATATCCTGATATATGATGTAGTGTATCTATTTTCATTTATGTTCTTCTTAAGAAGCTTTGGGACTTTATGAGAAAACAGATTTGAGATCCAGTAGTTTACAATCCATTTGAAAGTTAGAAACTATAAGTATGCATCATTTTAGAACCACAAAATATTGCCTGTGGGGTATCCATTAAGCATCCTGTTTTGTCAAATAAACAGACAATGGGATAATATGAGAGGCCATTGCAAACTGCATTGGATGTGAAAAATGTCACTTTGTACTCTTTAAGGTATCTGCTACTTAAATACCCAAGATCAGCTTTGCTTTCCCCATTTGGGTTTACATATCTAGAATGCAGACTTATTTTTGTGTCTATACCTACTTTCTAACTCAAAGATGTTTGATTTGTTTATTTATGTAACCTGAGTAGTAGATCAATGAAGCAGAGTGCCTGATTCAGCAATTAGTGTGAACAATACTGAATAAAAGTGCTTCTTGTTTAAAACTTTTGGAACAATTCAGACTAGAATTTCTTCTGCTACTGCACTGTAATATTCTTCTTAATTGTATAAAGTTATTCGGATTTTTTTTTTTGCTTCCAATATTTCAATATTAAGTAGATGGACTAGCCCAGTAAATTTTGACATGGGTGTGATGCACCTCAACATGGAACATAGAGCTCTACAGCACAGTACTGGCCTTTTGGCCCACAATGTTGTGCTGACCGTTTAACCTACACTAAGATCAATCTAACCCTTCCATCCTACATATCCCTTTATTTCCCTATCATCCACATGCTTACCTAAGAGCTTCTTAAACATCCCTAATGTTTCTACCAGCTAAGAGCTTCTACCAGTACCCTTGGCAGGGTGTTCTACACGTCCACCACTCTCTGTTGAATCATTGCTGAATTACTACTGATACTGAAAAATGTTTTTAATTTTACTGCACTGTAACTACTCTAATTTTACACACATCTTTACCTCCCCCTCACTCTCTACTTTCCAAAGAGATCATTTTCTCCATGATTCTGTTGTCCATTCGTCCCTCCCCACTGATTTCCCTCCTGGCACATACCATGCAAGCAGAACAAGTTCTACAATTGCTCATTCACCTCCTCCCTCACCACCTTTTAGGCCCTGAACATTCCCTCAGATGAAACAACAGTTCACTTCAAATCTGTCAGGTCATCTACTGTATCTGGTGTTCCAGCTGTGACCACCTCTACATTGGTGAGGCCCGACATAGATCAGAGGAGTGCTTTGTTGAGTACCTTTGCTCTGTCTGCAACAAGCAGAATATCCTGATGGCTAAACATTTTAATTCCAATTCTCATTCTGATATGTCGGTCCATGCTTTTCCTCTAGTTGCATGATGAGGCCAACTCTTAGCTGGGAGGAACGACACCTCATATTCCAAATGGGTGGCCTTCAACCTGATTGCATGAATATCGATTTCTCTAACTTCCAATCATTTGTTCCCTTTCCCACTTCTCTCTTTTTCCATTTCTCATTCTGGATCCCATCTTACCCTTTCACAGCTGTCTACCACCTCCCTCTGGTGCCCCTCCTCCTTCCCTTTTTCCCGTAGTCCACTCTCTTCTTCGATCAGGTTCCTCCTTTTTCAGCCATTTACCTTTTCCTCCAGTCAGCTCCCAGCTTCTCACTTCAATTACTGTCCCACTCACGTATTTTCACCTATGACCTTCTAGTTTTTACTCCTTGCATGGGCAACTGCCGGTCTTCCATACAACCTTGCCCAGGCCTGTGCCCTGGAAACCTTCCAAGGCGCAAATCCATGGCCTCATGAGACTAACGGATGCCTATAAATAAAGCTGGCTGGCCTGTTGAGCTCCCCCAGCATTTCTGTTTGTGTTACTCTAATTTTATCTAGCTTTATTATTTGAATGTAGCTACAATAGAACATTGATTTTTTACTAAAGTAGTGTAAAATTGTCTTGCTTGACCTTTTCTCCTTCCTAACAGTTCTGATTTCACTTTAAGGCAGGTGACCAAGGAGATGTTTTTGGTGTTAGTTGCTATTAATTTTAGTTTGCAGTTGGCTTTGAGGAAATTCTTCTAAATGCTTAGTTGATTTACTTCAAAGAAGATGAAGGAAGTGCACAGGCTGATAGCATTTGAGGTTCTGTAATATCCAGTTTTCAATGTTGGAACTCCAGGTCATGCTTTTGTGGGACAAGATGCTGAGCAGTAATCTCTGATCGCGTAGTAGAAATGGATAGTGCTGAACCATAGATTATATTGAATGCTAGCCCGATCTTTGTAATGGCAACATTTGTACAATTTAATATTTCAGAAATTTGCATAAAATATTGAGGAAATATTGAGGGAAAAACAAAATTCTTATTCTGTGGTATATTGTAAAGTTAAAGGTCGCTACAAAATGCAGTAAGTAGATTAATTAGGGGCCTTTTTCTATTGAGTACTGTATCTGAATAACTTAAGTATACAATAAGGGGGAATGGGACTTGTGTGTTTGCTCTGTTGAAAGATGGCATGAGCTTGATGGATAACTTTGCATGTACAGCCATCTGTTTCTTTGAACAGCCACCTGTTTCTTTTACATTTTGTTTTGGAACCAATCCTTAAAGTGAATTTTGTTTGCCAAATATTATGCATGTAAAGTATGAGGTTTCAGTTGTACGATCTGACTCATTATATATGTTTTAATCCTTAGATCTGTGCAATCATTGGAGGAACATTTACAGTTGCTGGGATCATAGACTCCTGCATTTTTACAGCATCTGAAGCTTGGAAGAAGATTCAGTTGGGCAAAATGCACTAACAGGAACATATAAAGTTGCTGAGCCAGCGTGGTTTGCCAGTAACTGGTTTAAATTTTTTGCATTTTTTTTATTTATGTCAGGTCATCATCCAAGGTCTTTTAAAGTTAGCTAGATCTTCGGCAATTTGTTTTTTGTTACATCTGCATCATTACAAATAGAAAAGTGTCAAAAATGAAGTTTGCATATCTAAAATGAAAATGTTCTTGAACGGATAAAGATTATTCTGCACTTCTCTCTTTGCTGGTAGTAAGTTATATTTGGAAATAAATCAGTGACAATGGTTGAAGAAAGACTGAGGCTGGGAAGAATTTGAGAAATACAAATTTACTTATTTTAGCTTTGGTCGAGGACATAGCACTGGTCAATGAACAGCCACATGTTTCTTTTACATTTTTATGCCTCTTTGATGAAAGTTGAGAATAATTAGATTTTTTTCTAGTTTCTTTTAACAAAGATCAACGTACTACTTAATCATTAGTTGACTCTGTCTTTAGATTTTTGATGATCCCAACCAAGAGAAAGTAGTATTGTCATGCAAATGATGGGTTATAATTTCCTGAATGATTTGATTTTTAATAAAATGTGTGGAAATGCTGTACTTGTGTTGTGTGGTATCCTAAGGTATCTTGTATGCTATGCCTTGCTCCGCACATATGCAAAGATTAACTAGCGTATTGCAAATGTTTAAAAGAATGTGTTGTACATATGTAAATTGTGAAAGCTATAAGGGTGTTATAAAATTATAATCTGTGTTCATATTAAATGCCATTTTGGTATTGTTACTTATCAGTATAATCAGCTACTCAGCACATTCAATCCGAAAACTTATTGGATGCAACATTAATGCTGGATTTTAGGTAAAAAACTAAAAATTAGTTGAAGATGTAATGGGGGAAGGCTCAGGAGGAAAATATGTAGTTGGTTTCTGGTGTTTATTAGTATAGCTGTTGAATAGTCTTGCCTCACATTTTTGATTATCAACCTTAGTGAAACTTACTGTGCATAGGACTCCACACGTTTAGGGCAAGCAACCAAAGATGAATGTCCTCCTGTTGCCTTACTTCTGTAAGCTGAAATTATTTGAAATAGTTAAAAAGAATAGGAGATGCGTTCTTCGTAAGGTTGTTAGAAACGTAGTGTCACTCAAAATTTCATGAAGCAGCTAATTCAATTGCTAAAAGATATCAGCAGAATTGTTATCAGAAGTTTAGCTATCATGTGAGAAGATATTTTTTAAAAATGCTGATGAAAAAGAATGAATGATAAAATGTTGCTATTTTATTTTACCAATGCATACGTGCCAAATATCTTCAATAATGGTATGATTCATTTTTATAAACGTAACCAAAACTAAATGTTTCTTCAAAAATATTATTCAGAATTGTGAAAAGTCATTTTTTTTTTCATTCATGGGAATGCTCTTGAGTGACCACCTTGGACCTCTGAAGTTCAGGGTAAAGATACCATTGCAGTACTGCTGGGTTACGTGTGTGTCTAGGATATTAACTCAATGGTCCTGAAAGAACTTCAAATGTCCTTCTTGTATGAGGGGAATTTTGTAGGTGGTGGTGTTAACAGTAATCTGTCATTCTCAGAGGTCACATCGTTGGTGGCACGGTAGTGTAGTGGTTAACACAACGCTTTACAGTACAGGTGATCCAGGCTCAATTCCTGCGTCTGCTTGCGAGGAGTTTGTACACTCTTCCCGTGACCACGTGGCTTTCCTCTGGGTGCTCCGGTTTCCTCCCACAGTCCAGAGGCATTCCAGTTAGTAGGTTAATTGGGCATTGTAAATTGTCCCGTGTTCACAATAGAGTTAAATTGGGCACCACTGGGCGATGTGGCTTGAAGGTCCGGAAGGACCTTCTCTCCGCGCTGCATACCAATAAATAAATAAATATGATTTAATAAAGCTTAGCTGAAAATTAATATGTGGTAAAGGCTACAGATGAAATATCTTAAGGTAGCTGTGTTTGTAAGCAGCTCATCTTGTCCAGAGGCTGAGATGATTAACCTCTGATAACTACCACTGCCGTTGTATGAGATGTGACTCCAGACATTTTAATGTTTACTTTTCTCCCACTAGTTCCAATCAGCTTGAATTCCGATCAGGCGCTGCCTTGGAATTGAGGACATTTCACCTTGCCTTTGGGTCTGCTTCATTCCTGACATGGGCCAAAATGTAATACCGAGTTCTGGAACTTCCTTGTCTTGATGGAATCCAAGCTGAGCACTGTCAAGTGAGGTAACCAAGAGTGAATGGCACCAAGAGTTGATGGTAATAGTTCAGTGAGCAGCTAAGTTAATGGTTGAGGGTAGATTGATGCAGTTATAATGGCTGGGCAATTTTTGTCTTATTTTTGGGTTATGCCATACCTTGTATTAGGCTGGTGACATGGTTAATTTGAATCACTAGTCCTCAGTGTTACAGCTGAGATGTTATTTGGGCCACAGTGTTGATGATCTAGTGCATTCAATTCTTTGTTAATTTCATTGTATTGACTCACTTTGGTTGAGATTAGCTCTCTGTAGTTGTGGTATACAAGAGGCAAATTTAGCACATTGCCTACAAATACACGCTGAAGTCTGGCACCATTGAAGATGAATGTTTTCTGGAAACCTTGTTTCCCTGTAAGTTGTTCAATTGTTCATTGTTTCTGCAAATTTTGATTTAATCTTTGAAAATTGAAATGGTATGATAGGAAGAAATATTTTCCTGGAATTTACAGGTTTCTTGTCTTCTGTTATAAACCCTACTGTTTAGGTATAATCCCGTTCTCATTATGCAGTTCTTGTTTGAATGCCAAATTCGGACTTTTGAGACATAACATACAGTATAAAGTGTCATGCATCACAAAGGTCTGAATAATTACTTTCATTTGTGTATGTTTTATTTGAGCATTTATGCAAATTGAATAGGAGCTACCTGGTCACATCTTGAAAGAATGTGCAGTTCCACTTTTTAGAACAATTTCCTTTTGCTTTGTTATGGTAACATGAGCGGGTTAGCTTGTCTCTGTTCTGCACTGCTGCAATAAGTATGCCATCTGCTAGCTTACGGGAGCTGCAGCAGTGCCAAATGACATTTTTAGCAATGAACTTAAATTGTACTCAATACAAAATAACATTTTTAGATTTGAGATTGTTCCACACTTCCGTCATCATCCTCTAACAAATTGGATTGAAAACTACAGCTGTGTGTCCTCTGGGCGTAACTGCATTGACGACGTATCTGTTTTCTTTCATTTAAGTTACGCCATTCTTGCAACACTGAAATAAAATAGTCCATCTTATTAAATATTGCAGAAGTTCCACTTTAATAATGAATACTGGGAAAATACATTTTTATGTTTTTTATTGATCAAAGTATTTTAATGACAGTATTTTTCAGTAGATGGGTTAACCAGGGAAGAGCAGTGCAAATGGATGAAAGGACAAATGGTGAAGAAAGTTTCTCTCTTTCCGGAGGATATTCAGACATCCATTTACTTTACAGGTGTTTCCATCTTGTTAAGGGCTGCAATGATAGAACACAGATGAAAATTGCTGTACAGCTTGTCTTTCCCTTCTCAATCCCCCTCCTCCTTTACGTTAACACTTACATTTTGGAAGTTTGTGCACTTATCAAACAGAAGAAAATCAGAAATTATACTGCATTATTTGTTGGCAAAATTTGGAGTCTGATTGGAGTTTAATCCTTTGCTTCCTGAAATTGTTCAAAATGAACAATGTTTATATCTAATTAAAGAAATTACCATGGTAATCTTGGCACTTGTGTTCTTGTATAAATATTAGCAGTAGATTACACCTGCAGCTTCATTAAGTGTGAATTCAGTGGATTGCATGGAACTATCTGTACTATGTGGTGACTGAATTAAGTTGCCAACTAAATGTATTCATTTCATCAGAAGGGGAAAGTTTGTGCCTTATTTAAATGAGAAGTGAAGTAAGCTCTAGAAGATTCATAGAATGTGTGGGCACAGCAATGACATAGTGGTTTGTTCTATCACATTAATCATGATTTGGAGACAACATGCAGAAGACCAATACTTTTTTAACAAGGTCTTATTTCTCAATATATTTTTCTTCAACTTGTTCTATAAATTGAAATGATTTAGGATTTCTGCCCATGCACAGATTTTGTAAATGGTCCACTGGTAGAAAGTCTGAAGCTATGGTACTTAGTTTCAGGCATTTGAGAATAAGATGAGAATTTTCTTCTCTGGTTAGGCTGCAGTGTTGGAATTCTCTGCCCCCAGAGGGCTTTATGTTCAAAGGTACATTTTAAGACATTGGGAAATTTGAGGATGATTGTTATCATGTAGAAAAGTGGAGTTGAGGCCAAACAAGGGATTAGCTGTGAGCAAGCAGTGGTGGAGCAGGCTCTAAGGAGACATATGGTTCACTCTTCTTATGTTCATGAATGCTTCAGGTACAGTAATTGTGGGATCAAACAATAGGCAGCATTAATTTCATGAATGTTTAAGTAAAGTTGTCTTGGAATTTGCTTGTGAGTGGCTCGGTAATTTTATATTTTTTTTATTATTCCTGTGCAGAATTTGTCATAATAAGATGTCTGCACAACTAGAACTGATTCTAATCCTTTGGTAATAACTGAATTCAAGAGTGGGGGTAGGGTGTTGGGGGGGGGGGGTAAATCTCTCAACAGACCAGTATGCCTGTCTAGAGTTTGTTTCTGATTATCTCTAAACTTTCTGGGGTTAGGGATTGTTCCTTTGCAAAAATTGTACTCATATGAGGGAGTGATTTGATTCTTTAATGTTTGGTTGATTACTTCAATTATTTGGGAGGATATTACTTAATTTGATAGTTTGTTATTATGTTGGTATTTGATTTTTGATAAAACAGAGGAAAAGCTCTTCATTTTAGGTTATATTCATCATCGGTACACACATCACCGATGATCTTACCGACAAAAAAAAGCACAACAGCATCTCTTCCACCTCAGGCGACTGAAGTTCGGCGTGGGCCCCCAAATCCTCAGGTCCTTCTACAGGGTAACCATTGAGAGCATCCTGACTGGCTGTATCACCACCTGGTATGGGAACTGCACCAACCTTGATCACGGGGACTGCAGAGATACTACAAGCCACGGACAGCCCAGTGCATCTGTGGATGTGAACTTCCCTCCACTGAGGAAATTTATAGCAGCAGGTGCAGAAGGAAGGCCTGGAAGATCATCGGGTACACCAGTCACCCCAACCATAAACTGTTTTAGCTGCTTCCGTCTGGCAAACGGTACCGCAGCGCTAAAGCCAGGACCAACAGGCTACAGGATAGTTTCTTTCTACAAGCCATTAGACTTTTAAATTCACATGCCTGTACATTGCGAGAGAGTCATAACACAAAGATTTTTACTCCCTCACATTGTGGGATGGATGTAAGATTTAAATAAATTCTAAATTCTAAATATTTTCATCAAGTGAAAGATTCTTCCAGATGCACTAGTTCCCTCCTTAAACTATTTTTTCCTCTGCTGTGTAGGTTGATTCTGTGTTTAAGAAAGCATACGGTGCATTGGCCTTCATCAATCATGGAATTGAGTTTAGGAGCCAAGAGGTCATGTTGCAGTTATATAGGACCCTGGTCAGATCCCACTTGGAGTACTGTGCTCAGTTCTGGTTGCCTCACTGCAGGAAGGATGTGGAAACCATAGTAAGGGTGCAGAGGAGATTCACAAGGATGTTGCCTGGATTGGGAAGCATGCCTTATGAGAGTAGGTTGAGTGAAATCAGCCTTTTCTCCTTGGAGTGACAGAGGATGAGAAGTGAGCTGTTAGGGGTGTATAAGATGATGAGAGGCATTGATCTTGTGGATAGTCAGAGGCTTTATCCCAGGGCTGAAATGGCTAACATGAGAGGGCACAGTTTTAAGGTGCTTGGAAGTAGGTACAGAGGAGATGTCAGGGATAAGTTTTTTACGCAGCAAGTGGTGAGTGCGTGGAATGGGCTGCCGGTGACGGTGGTGGAGGCTCCTGGACAGGTACATGGATCTTAGAAAAATAGAGGGCTTTGGGTAACCCTAGGTAATTTCTAAGGTAAGGACATGTTTGGCACAGCTTTGTGGGCTGAAGAGCCTGTATTGTGCTGTAGGTTTTCTGCTTTTATGTTTCTAATATCATTGCTATTCTGTAAAATTGTAATATTTCTATAAGGGAAACAATGTATGACAATAAATATACTTACAAAATTTCACAGAGTCCCTGAAATTTTATTGGGATGTTTAATCCTACCACATTTAACCTTTCAAAATGTACATCACTTGGAAGGATGCCATTAGTGGAGAGATGTAGGACAGAAACAGTATTTTGTCCTACTGTATCGCCACATCAGTTATTCATAATCTAATTGAACTAGCAGTGTGTGTGGACAACCTCCTCATGATAGTATCCAAGATACTACCTGAATTCCTTTTTAGGAAGCCAATTATTTTTACATAATTTTTACACTGATTCATCAGCATTCTATCTACATAGCTTTCTGATGATTTCTTTCTATCATAGCAATGTGACTTTTTTGGGGAGAGATACACTTTTGAATTTGCATCAGTCTGTATAAAAACGCCATACTTATGAGTGGAGATTATATGGTAAGGGAAGTGTTCACTTCCAAAGACCACACTCTTCCTGTACTTTTCCACTGCCAGTCGCCATGAGGTATGCTACATGGAGAGGCTGTATAATCCAAATATGTAAATGTTTAAATAATTAATGTGACCACAATAAATAAACTGGAACTATTTCACTACATTAAAATAACTTGTATGGCTTAGTTGTCTTTATTTTTGTTTGAAGCTTCTCTCTGCATTTTTGATCTGTAGTCATTTCTGGTAAGAAGCAGACTGTTGGCTGGCTCCCAGGTGATGGTTAGCAAAAATCAAGCACCATAGAAACTGAGAGTGGGAATTAAATTTTGATTTTCTTCCAGACTTCAGTGGAAAATTGCCTAATCCCAACTTCATTTTGTGGCTTCCACCCACAGAAAGGCCATAGCAATTGGTTGAATCAGTGTGTTGCGTTTCTTGCAGAGAAAGCCAGCCTTAGTGAAGTCTGACAGCTTTGTTAGATAAAATTTCAGAATAATCTGTAAAGTGTCAGAAGGTTTGACACAGCAGGGAGAGATTTCTGGAAATATTGTGAAAAAACATCATGATTTTTATGTGTCATCAGTTTGATTATCAGCTTAATTAGTAGCCTTCTAATTGTTCTTGTAGGGATAGGGGATAGAAAGATGTATATTAATAACATATCTTTAATGCCAGATGCATTCATTAAAACATTTAATGAAAATATTTTTATCTTTTGATTACTAGAGGCATTTATTGTCCAACCCATATTTCCATTGAGAAGATGACCATATGCTTCCTTGAAATATTACAGTATTTCTGCTCAGATTATTCCACATTGTGGTTAGAAAGGGTTGGAAAATTTGAATGCATTGATGAAGTCACTGGGTCTAAAACACTGATATATTCCAAACTGCAGTTTTGTGTGATTGGAAGGGAACTTGCACTTGTATTTCTTTGCACCTACTGCCCTTCCTTTCAAGGTGGTTATGGATTTGGAAGATCTTTCAAAGTAGCCTTGGTGAATAACTGCAGTTTACAGACCTGTGGCCCACCACCTCTCTCTTACAGCCTGTTCAGAGTCACTAACACTGTATTAACACAAACTCAAATCTGTCACAGACCAAAACCTAATAGACTCCTCCACTGGTTAGAACTCAGGAGGACACATTCTGCTTTCTAGCAACTGTTGGCTTTCTTGGAAGTTGTTCCACTTCCATTCTCAATTATAACTGCATTAATCTGGTACTAAAGCCCTTTTTTTCAAAGTGTCAGAATCAAAGTGCTTTTCCAAGTCACACTCAAGATGTCCCTGGCTACTTTAAGACCACTGAAATACATTGGTTGCCATGTTTCTGAAAGTGCAATTTGCACACAATAATGGTTTACTTGTGGGATAAATTTTGCCCAGGCTGTGGTAATATTCAAGTGTGCCATAACATTATTCTATTGGAAAGAAGTGATTTTGTCCAATAGTATTGTACTGACTCATTATTTCACAATATTTTAGCCTGGA
Source organism: Mobula hypostoma (assembly GCF_963921235.1). NCBI lineage: Eukaryota > Metazoa > Chordata > Chondrichthyes > Myliobatiformes > Myliobatidae > Mobula > Mobula hypostoma. The sequence continues at coordinate 60,056,323 of NC_086103.1, read as the reverse complement.
TTTTCATGCTCAGTGCTTGAATCTGCATCCTACTGACTTAGAGGCAAGAGTGTTATGAACTGAGCCACAGCTCATGTAAAATATTATATATTTTAATAAATGTCACCCTTAAAATCACTGCCAAACAGCCTCCTTAATTGCTAACTTCCACTCTGTCTATTTTATATTGATTCCACTACTGAAAGCACAATGTAAATTAGAACGTGGCAACTGAACTTTTGGCAGTCAGTTAACAACCATTTTGCTGCCCAACCATTATATTGTTGACTGTCTGACACATTGGGATCCCTCAATTCATGCATGAATTTGATGCATAAATAACCATTAAATAAAGGCAGGAAGCAGATAATGACAACATTCTCCAGTTGTGCTGTCTACCAAGCTTCCAGGCTTGTTGAAGGTTGTAAAACTTGATAAGCAAATTATGCTCCCAAGCACAAATGTTCTATCATGACTTCCTGCATTTTAGATATAGTGATCTTTAATCGATTGACGTTTGGCAATTTCAGATAAACTTGCGTTTCATATGTCGCTTTATATTGACATTACTCATTGCAAATATGTGAAAGGCTAGTGTTTTTAATCAAATGCAATACACACAAAATGCTGGAGGAACTCAGCAGGCTAGGCAGCATTTATGGAAAAGCGTAAAATGTCGACGTTTCAGGCTGAGACCATTCATGAATCCTGCCGAAGGGTCTTGGCCCAAAACATCGACTGTTTACTCTCTTCCATAGATGCTGCCTGACCTCCTGAGTTCCTCCAGCATTTTGTATCTGATGCTTTGGATTTCCAGCATCTGCAGATTTTCTTGTGTTTTTATTTGAATGTAAGTTGAATTAATTGCTCCAAATAGATAGTCTTGAGTTGTATTTCAATATACCTATTATTGTTTTTTTCTACATGTGAAGGATGGTTAAGAATGCTCATGATTAATAGTTTGTTTTTTTAAAAAAAATTTATTTTCGAATTCCATGATGTAACTGGACACATTAAAGGATGGAGAATTTTGTGAATATATGAATTATACAGTAATAGATTCTTAACTATAAAAAGTTAATACTTATTTAGATTTCTCCACGTACTTGTATAGGTAGACTCACAAAGGCACACACTGACAGATATTCACACAGATATTGAAACATGCAGATTTATGGCTTGAGAAATTCCTTTAATTAACAAACTATTTTAGTTTAACTGTAGATTACCTAAAGTTGCTGAAAAAGCCAAAACATGTACAGATAAATAATTTCAGCCATTGCAAAGTGACTTTAGTAGGTGAAGGGATGAAAGAAATTAACAACAAGTTTATTTAAGGACTAGAATTTTACTCTGAAGACGGACATATTCTTAGTGCAGCTAGGATATAAATAATTGTGTGAATAAAGATACAATGTACGTGGCTCTGCCACATTTATATTAATTTACTTGCCAGGCCTAATATAGTATCTGCTGTACACAATAATACAGGGAAATGACGGCTGTGACATAGCCTGATTATTTGAAATGTCAAAGAATCTCTGCGTAATACATATATTTTAATTTCTTAGCAAACTCAGTTTGAGGTACTTTGGATGAGACTGTTGGACATACATTTATAGACAATAAACAATAGGTGCAGGAGTAGGCCATTCAGCCCTTCGAGCCAGCACCACCATTCACTGTGATCATGGCTGATCATCCACAGTCAGTACCTTTTTCTGCCTTCTCCCCATATCCCTTCACTCCGCTATCTTTAAGAGCTCTATCTAACTCTTTTTTGAAAGAATCCAGAGAATTGGCCTCCACTGCCTTCTGAGGCAGAGCATTCCACAGATCCACAACCCTCTGTGTGAAAAAGTTTTTCCTTAACTCCATTCTAAATTGTCTACCCCTTATTCTTAAACTATGGCCTCTGGTTCTGGAATCCCTCAACATCGGGAACATGTTTCCTGCCTCTAGCATGTCCAATCCCTTAATAATCTGATATGTTTCAATCAGATCCCCTCTCATCCTTCTAAATTCCAGTGTATACAAGCCCAGTTGCTCCAATCTTTCAACATATGACAGTCCCGCCATCCTGGGAATTAACCTCGTGAACCTACACTGCACTCCCTCAATAGCTAGAATGTCCTTCCTCAAATTTGGAGACCAAAATTGTACACAATATTCCAGGTGTGGTCTCACCAGGGCCCTGTACAACTGCAGAAGGACCTATTTGCTCCTATACTCAATTCCCCTTGTTATGAAGGCCAGCATGAGGCACTAACTGGCCTATCAAACTCCCTATGAAGTAGAAAGGAAATACTGTCTGCCGTGTTGGTAAAGGTGGTTTTGTCAGTAGCAGGAGCACACACTGGTGAAAATACTGCACATCTTGCAAGACATTTTACATTTTACACTTTTATCCCACTTTCATTTGCTGTTTGCTGAACTTGCACACTTAATGCAGCGCACATTCACTGCTGTTGTTTAAAGGGACAATATTGTGCTTGTCAGTGTCTACAGTTAATTGGCCTCTTGCATTACTTAACACTTATTTTCAGAAAATACTTTGCTGGTCTTGCATTTTTCTTTGCTTCAGAGAAATTTGGTTTTGAAAATAGACTGTCTTCTGAGCTGGACAGTGGAGAGAACTAGGAAGGAAGGCACCGCCAAGGACCTTTGAGAATGTCACAACATATATCCACAGGGGCTATTCAAAGAGCATTTCCTCTTGTGCTTTGGCCTTTATCAGTCAGCGGTGTCAGCTGCTGAGCTACAAATATAACTTCACACCAGGATGTGAATGGTATCAGAGGAGGGGACAAGGCAGCATCCAGCAAAAACCTTTCTAAAGGCTGAGACGAGGAAAAATTAACCCAGCTCTGCCATCATGCTGATCATGTATCTGCAGTTTTGCCCTCATTTCACCGGAAAATTAAAGCAGCATGAAATTGGCAACAAATTCAAGAAATGTATTTTCTTTTCATCTGTCAGTGTTAATTAATAAGATAAGTTCAATACTTATACTACCTATCCATGCAACTACACTGAAGCCTGTTGAAAATCACTTCTATGGGAGACTGATGGTGGGGACATTTAGTATAACTTCTGTGGATAACCTCAAGCAAATCTGGATAGACAGGTCTTGGCTTGCAGTCTATACTATTTCCACGTAGACTGCTGTGGTCTGTCAGTGTGATTGAATGGGTAACAAATACTACTGCACCTTATTTAATTGAGAGTTCAAAAAGCACTTGTCAACAATGAACCCCTAGGCTATGATGAGCTTCCATTGCCAACAACATGAGCTGCAGCAATAGCTAAATGAAATTTTGTACCCAAATTCTACTGCTGTGGAGATATATTAGTGGGTTCTTATGACAGTAGGTAACATAATAGGGTTGATGGATCTGACTATGCTGAGTCAAAATTACCTCCATCTTCTGAACAAGGCCTTCAAATGACTGAAAAAGCATAGCTCTCAGTGCTGTATTGCATTTTCGCTGGAAGACTGCCCAGTATGTTAAGGTTTTTCCAATGAATTCCTTTAAACTTTCTTTGGAATCTTGAGCTTGCGGTCTGCAACTGATTCCTCCTCTTCATCTGTATCTGTGACATCCACTTTATGGTATGACCTTAATTCCATAGTAAGGTATAGGAGCAGAATTAGGCTATTTGGTCTGCTCCTGTGGCTGATTTTTGGTTTAATTCCAATGTTATGCCTTTCTCCCTCTAACTCTTAATCATCATACCAATGAAGAACCTATCAACCTCTGCCTTAAATATGTGTAATGGCTTGGCCTCCACAGCCCTCTGTGTCAACAAATTCCACAGATTCATGACCCTGTGGTTTAAGAAATTCCTCCTTATCTCTGTTCTAAAGAGAGGTCCCCTTATTCTGATACTGTGCACTCAGATCCTGGATTCTCCTACTAATGGAAACAACCTCTCCTCTTCCTATTGATTTCAGCCTTTCAGTTGGTGGCTCTCCATCCATTCACCTTTTTCTAACACAAGACCACTTATCAACACCCCCTAGTCTATTTGATTCAGTAACTGAGTCTGCCAGGAGAGAAGGTAACTGATGTCACTTTTTGGTATGGTTCACTTTTTTTTTGAGAAATTGGAGCAATTTCTTTTCATGTAATACCTGGCAACTTTGTCCCACTGTTGATGATGAATGGATGTTTTATTTCCCTTGAAGGAAGGAGGTTATCTTCACCTCCGTTATTGATGCCAGAGTTTCAAAGGAGCCATCACAGATACAATTCCTGCTCTTGCCTTCCCTGAGTTATTTCTTAACAAGAGTTCCTCGCAGCTGCAGATTTAATGTCTCAGGAATTGTAGATTGGAGGTTAGCAGGAAGTAAATGTAGAAGGTTCCTTAAGGTTGTCAGAGCCAGGGGAGGGGTGTGGGTAGTAGGGACAGGCTCACACTACCTATTAAATGCTCCTTATGGCGTGCATCTCAAATAGCCTCTGACAACCAAATCCAGCTCCTGGCCTCCATGTGTGGTTTTGTTATTAAGCCAGGCAGAACCATTTCTACTGACGGGAGAAGGGGCAAAGAGTGGATTACTGGCGCCTTAAAACCAGTTACTTCAGGCAGATGAGGCGCGTCAGCCATAGTTGGCAGCTCACCTAGGGGAAAGAAAACTCTGATCTCAAACCTCCGCTGCCTTGTGGCCATACCCAATCATGAGGAAGGCCTCAGGAGTAAATCCTGAGGAAATATCTGCCCTGGCTTGTGTATCGACTTCAACATCCAGGACACAACATCCATGGTTAACCCCAACCAACAGAGGCCATCAACAAATATTGAAGAAACCGGATTCAAACTATCTTCTCTCAATTTTAACCAGGGGAAATGATCATCACCCGCTGTCATGATCATTTGTTCATGGGGATCAGCAAAACGTACCTCAATGTATCAGTTTTTGTATTTTGTTTGAAAATATGCTAGTTAAATGACTGGGGGAAATTTTTTGCATGCCTGAGGTGCCTCTTAATGTAGGTTGCTTTATTCATGATGAAATGACATGGAAATGTCGGGGGTTTCCAAATGATTTTAATATTCCTTCCAATACACTAAAGTCTAGAGTAGCTAATCAGTTTTGGGTCCAGTGTTGTGTGTCTTAAAAAATCAAATGATCTGATCTCAGTGAAGGCTCATTTTTACAGGTGATTGGTCAGTTTCCTCTGGCAAAAGTATGAATTTCTATGCCAATAAAAATTCTACAATAAGATGTTTTGCAGACTTTCAAATAGACATTAGTAGGATAGATTGGATCACAGATGCTTTTGATACTACCTTCCAGGTTCAGGGGAAGAATCATGTCAAAAGTGACATCTGCAGACATGCAAAGGTGGTAAAATCAAAATTTACAGGCTCCCAAAGAATGTCTGTGATGCTTCTGTACTGTAGAATTCAACAATCCGGGGCTACTTTTTCCAGGAAAGCCAACGTATGACTTGTTGAAAGCAAGAAAGTGCTGCACTCAGAAGTTCGAAGTACATTTATTATCAAAGTATGTAATCTGCATAAAACCTTGAGATTTGTCTTCTTGCAGACAGCTACAAAACAAACACAACAGTGCCCATGTAAAAAATTGCACTCAACAAAGACTGTCAAACACTCGATGTGCAAAAAAAAAAGAACAAATCGTGCAACCAATAAAAAAGTAAACAAATAACACACAGGACATTAACTGCAGAGAAAAGAGTCCACAACTACAGAGCCATTTCGGCGCAGTGGTGAGAGAAACTGGTCCAAGAACCAAATGGCTGCACACCACAGACAAGCAGACAATTCAGCACTGAGGTGAGTGAAGCTGATCCTGTGCTGAACACTGGTTTATCCTTCGGCCCTGGCCTTGACACCTTGAACAAATTGTGAAAATACTAAACTAAACTGAACAAAAACACATTAACAAGGACTCCAGAGTTCCCGAAAGTGAGTCCACAGCTGCAGAGCCTGTTCAGCCCTGAGATGAGTGAAGCCTGTCCAGGATCCCAATAAAAGCTGGACAACAGCTGGTCCTGAACCTGTGGCGTGGGACCCGAGACTCCTGCCCCTCCTGTCTGGTGGTAGTAGCAAGAAAAGAAGACCAGTCAAACAGGCAGAAGGCGCTGAACACCTGTTCATTTTCTGTTCTTGTCCTCGACAATTTTATTCTTGCTTGACACTTTAGCCAGCGTGGAGTTATGGAGTTGGCCTGGCTTTGTCTTCCACCATCAAGCCTCAATGCAGCGTCCTCCCCCAGTTACGGCCACTCTCAAGAGTCAAGTTTGCTGAATCCCCCAGGAGATGGCAAAAGCACCAGAGAGTTTAGTCAGTTCGGAAGAACATCCTTAAAAGGGAAATTACAGGCTGGTCACAGTCCAGAAGAGGTTTATCTACTACTGGAGTATCTAGTAGTTCGGAGAGTTATCTGCAAACTGCTGTTGTTGGTCACTGGCGGCCATCTTACAATCTGACGCTGATCCCATGAGAAACTACACCAGTTTGCACAGAAGTATGAGCCACATAATTTCCATTATCGCTGTTTTAGATGGTGTCCAGCACAGCATTTCTCAGCAGATGAATTAATAAGTTAGCACTGACCACTGTGAAAGAGGAGAGCTGTAAAGACAGCTGGCTCTATAACAGCTGCAGTCTGGACATTGTTGCCAAAAATGCCCTCAAAGTTCCCTGTTAATTTTCCTATAAAAACAATTAAATAAAGAAACATTTTGACATTACTCTCCCTCATTTTTCAAATTCGTGCAAATAAAATCTCTTCTTTGTACTTTGGTCTCATAGGCTGTCACTATCAGCCTTCTGGAATAGCTGTAAGAATGAGTTGCCATTTGTGGACTGTAGTCAGCAAGTGGGCCCGTATTTACTGTTATGACACAGATCATTTGGCCATTTGGTTTATGCTGCATTCCATGACCTTTCTGCAACTTAAAATACACTTCTTCTCTACTTTTCTGGTTTTGACGGGTTCCTAAGCTGGAACTTCAATGCTCAATGTTTGGAGATAAGGGTCAGCATGACTGTGGACTGAAGGCCCTGTTTCTGAGTCTGTGGGTTTTCAAGCCTCTCCTGTTACCCCTGACATCCCCAAAGCATGCTGGTAGCTTAATTGGCCTCTGTCAACTGCCCCTTCATGTAGATAATGGTAAAAAAAAAAGCAGATTCCCAGCAGAGCAATCCCATTTTCCTTGTTTCCTCTCTCCTCATTTCGATGTAGATCCACAACCTCTTAACTCTCATGACAATCAATTCTCCTTTGGTTTATCTTTAGCATTACCTGATTTTCAGTGGCCAATTAAACCTACCAGCGTGTTTTAGATTAATTTGTGGTAATTAACTTACCGGCATGCTTTGCAGATGTGAGAGGGAACAGGAAGAGCTTGTAAACCGTAGACTCACAGAAAAAACAGAGCATGGAAATAGGGCTTTTGGTCTACAGCGTCCGTGCTAACCAGAAAGCAACACACACAAAATGCCGGAGGAACACGTCAGGTCAGGCAGCAGCTATGCAATTGAATAAGCAATCACTGCTTGGGCCAGGACCATTTTCAGGACTGGAAAGGAAGGGGCAATATGCCAGAATAAAAAGGATGGGAGAGGAGAAGGAGGATAGCTAGAAGGTGATAAGTGAATCCAGGTGGGCAAGAAAGGTAAAGTGCTGGAGAGGAAGGAATCTGACAGGACAGGAGAGTGGACCGTGGGAGAAAGGGAAGGAGTAGGGCACCCAGGGGGAGGTAATAGGGTAGGTAGGGAGAGGAAGAAGCCAGAGTAGGGAGCAGAAGAAGAGGGGAGGGGAAGGGAAACCTGAGGGTGGCATCATTGTGGCACAATAGGAGGCCATGGACCAACGTGTCGGAATGGGAATCGGAATTAGAATGTTTGACCACTAGGAATTTCCGCTCTTGGTAGAAGGAGCGGAGATGCTCAGCAGTCCCCTAATTTACGATGTAGAGGAGGCCACATTGGGAGAAAGAACATGTGGGAATAGTAGGAGGCAGAACACAAGAATGCTGGAAATACCCATCATATCAGGCAATGACTAAAACTTGGGCTAAGGCAGATGACATTTACATCAGAACTGGTCAGTTCCATACAACTGAGAAGCTGTTTGTTTGATATTCAGTATTGAATCTCATGGGCTGCAATGTGTCCAAACAAAATATGAAATATGATAAAATATACCGTAATGTTGGACCATTGGAGCAGTGCAGGAAGCAAGGGATAAGGGTCAGAGTGGGAAGGTTAATGTGTTATACACAAGAGATCGTGCAGATGCTGGAGATAGAGAGCCACAGTATAAAGTGGGAAGGTGGGGGAAGGGGAATGAGGATAAGATAGAAGGTGAAAGGTGAAGCTAAGTGGGTGGAGGAGGGGGAAATGAAGAAAGAAATTGGGAGATGATAAGTGAAAAGGACAAAGAACTGGAGAAGAAGGAATCTGATAGAAGAGGAGAGTAGATCACTGGGAAAAGGAAAGGAGGAGGGGCACCAGAGGGAAGTGGTAGGTTGGTGAGGAGGAAAGGTAAGGGACCTGGGAGGGGAAATGAAGAAGAGAGAAGAGGGACGGGGAATAAATTAACAGAAGTTGGAGTAATTGATGTTCATGCCATCAGGTTGAAGGCTATCTAGAGAGAATAATGTGATAAGTGACTGATAATTATATAGAGACGTTCTATACAGCAGTCACTCATTCAGTGCTTGGATGACAGCTGACCATATCGTGAGCATTAAATGCTGTGAACTAAATTAGAAGTGCAAGTGAAATGTGACTTATCTGGAAGGACTCTTGCATACTTGGATAGTGAGAAGCGATGAGGTTACAAAGTCAGGAGTTGCACCCTGCAATTGCAAGGGAAAGTACTATGGGAATAGGAGTGATTAGTGGAGATGGAAGTTCTGGGAAAATGAGAAGGGACAGATCACTTTAGAATGGAAATAGTGAATGAAAGGGTAGATATGGGCCAGTGCAAGACTTTGTTGAAGGCTGTGAACATTACAAAAGGGTAGTGTGTTAATATGAGGATAGATGGGGGTGGGAGAAAGGACAAAAGGAAACCATCCTTGCCTGGCTGGAATAAGAGGGTATTTCCAGGAATTTGTTTTTTTTTCAGATTCCCAGCATGTGCAGTTTCTCTTTGACTTACTTGCAAGATGTTTACCAAGTAACTACAGGAAACACATTGTATTAAGTTGTCCCACGATTTGCAATGCCATAATGACAAATGTCTGGACATGGTGCACTCCTTGAATTACCTCATGGGTTGTCTTTGACTCGGTGATTATATGTTTGCCTGGCATTAATGATGACTACTAACTTCACATTACTTTCAATTCAGGCATCAAATTGTAAAAGAACATTTTCCATATGTTAAAAAAAAATGAGACCACCACCTTCTGAATTCTTTCCTCCCTCCCAAATCTCATCTCATCCACATTGATCCATTTGCCTCCCATACTACTATACTCTTTCCTCTTCTGATTTTGTATTTTTTGTCCCTACTGATTGTCTGTTTATCTGTCTAACCTGTTTCCCTTAAGTTCAGTGGTTCAACGATTCAGTTTAATATCAGAGAATGCACGCAGTATACAACTTGAAAATTTTACTCTTCACAGAATCCAAAAAAAAACAAAGGATCCCAAAGAATAAATGACAGAAACATCGGAACCCCAAAGCTCCTCCTCCCTCCACACATAAGCAGCAGCGGAAACATCAACCACCACTCCTCCACTTGCACCAGCAAAAGCATCTCCTTCTCACCAATAGCAAAAGCCCCCCCCCAAAGAGACCTTGACCTAGAGTCCGTCAAAAACTACAGCCCATAACCTAGTACTTTGGTTTCTCAGACAGGCTCCCTCTCACCAGCAAGGGAGAGAGAGGTCACTCCTGCAACAATGAAAGCAGAGACCAGCAGCTCGCTGGTCCAATATTTCAATCTTCTGCATTGCTCTTTTCTCTCATTCTCACTCTCACACTCACACGCTTTCTTCCGAAAGCAGTGCACACCACCTGCCGTTTCGATGTTTCAGTCTCCCACAATGCTTCAGTCAGCAACAGGATCCCAGCCACCTTCAGAAGATAAGAAAGACATGAGAAAAGAAGAATAAGCTGCTTCGAGGATGAACTGGAAGAAGTTGCCTGGATCTATAAAACCCATGCCATCTTTTTCCTGACCTGGTTCCCTTTCTGATTTCCCATTCCCCTCATTATTCCCTTCCCAATTTCCAGACTAGACATAACTTAGGCAGAGACTGTCACAGTCTGCAGCTTGGTACGTGCACAGCTTTGGTACGGGGTTGGAATGACATGTACTGTTGTCAGGATGAAGAGGTAAGCAATATACTCATAAGCACAACAGAACATTCTTGACATTCTAATTCACATCTAATTGAGTTTATTGTCATGTGCGCAAACAAGGTGAGGCACAGTATAATGAAAACCGTACATGCAACAACATCACAAGCACGTAGGCAGAGACCACACACAAAATGTAAATTATACTATAAAGTGAAAAATGAAAACAGACTGCAAAAATGAATAAGTGGGCAGTAGAGCAAGAAGATGTTTTTAGTATTCCATTTCTGAGGTAGGTTTAGGGTTGTGCATATAGATTTAAGGACTTCATGGTTTCAGAAAGTAGTTGTTCCTGAAGTGGGACATTAGGTTTCTGGACCTTCTATCTGACAGCGGCAGTAATCAGTTCCCCTAAGGAAGCTTGGTGCTGAACTATCAGGGATAAGTTTGAAAGAGTACTGCAGGCTACTTCTCGGGCCACTTTCTGGAGTCAAAATATTACATGGTTCTTGGAAAATAGGAACACATTCCTACCTCACCCAGATAAAAATGATCACATGGCATCTCTTCCCAGCTGGGATAAGCTTACTCAGAGTTTTACTCATTTCATATTGTTGAAAATGAATTATGTGGGGTTTACTGCTTATATGCACTTTATGAATACTTCATTTGCTTTAAATATTTGGGGACACCAGGAAGTTATGAAGGAGCTGTAAAAAAACATTTTGTTTTTTAAATGATTCAGAACTAATGGCTGGAAGCAGACATCTTGTTAGGACTATTATAATTTTTATTATGAAATTCACCTTTGATACATAATTAGGGATTAACTCCACTCACTGACATTTCTATTCAAGTCAGTAAGTTGCACAATGTAAAGAGATGACCTTTGAAAGTGGGAAGTCTCTGTTTAACTGATGTCACACATATCGATTCTTGCATGAAGAAAAGTGATTTGGGTGAATTACAAGATAGTTACTTGACCTATTAACAATAATCCTAGCCAATTATATGTGTCAGATTGGTAAAGCAAGAAACTGCAAGGGAATAAATGCAATTGCACTTCCTCAGAAGATAAAACAAATTCTTTCCACTCAAAAGTTCAAATGAATGATTATGGAATAAAACATCTGCTTTTTGGCCTTCACATGCATTTTTACATCATTTACAATTGTTATTCCCAAATTAGCTACTGATGTTGGCTACAGATTAAACTATTGATTGATTTCAGAATGAGTTAGAACTGTTTATATGTTGAAACATTTCTAAAAGGAAGTATTTATTTCTCTATCAGCCCAAGAAAGAAATATACAGAAATTATTTTACCCAAGGAAGAGTGTATACTTTAATTTCCTCAATGTCATCTCTGTAATAATATTTAAATAGGGCAGTTAGCAATCTGTTTTTTTCGGAATTTTAGATATGGTATACAGCCTTGCTTCTCTTTCCATGGATTAATTGGCTAGGAAAGGGTTAACATGTAGTATGGTTGTTTTACAGGTGAAGTAGGAATGGACATTTTCAGCTCTCCAGTTATACAAATCATGTTGTAAACCAGATAAAGCTGTTTTGAGAATGTGCTAGTCAAACAGTTTTCCAGAAAAGTTACAAAATAGTTTAGAAGAATGAGGGGTTTGAACTAAATTAATGCATTTTCTTTTCATATTTAAATCTTCCAGTAAGGATATTTTCAAAAATCAATAGGAGCATTATTTCAACACTTACCTTTGAAATACAATGCTAATCCTTTGACGTCTTTCATTAAATTTTAATCCATGCATTTCTTTTGTTTAGCTTGAGTAATAAGCTGTCTGGACTGGAGCGCATGTCTTATGAGGATGGATTGAGCGAGCTAGGGCTTTCTCCTTTGGAGCAAAGGAGGACGAGAAGTGAGCTGATAGAGGTGTGCAAGATGATAAGAGGCATAGATAGAGTGGATAGCCCCCCCCCCCCCCGGCAGAAATGGCTAATACAAGGGGACATAATTTTAAGGTGATTGGATGAAGGCAAGTTCAGAGGTAAGTTCTGTACACAGAAAGTGGTAGTGTGTGGAACACCCTGCCAGGGTGGTGGTAGAGGTCAATATATTTGGGGCATTTAAGGAACTCTTAGACAGGCACATGGATGGTAGAAGACAGCTATGCTGGAGGAAAGGACTAGATTGATGTTAAGAGTAGGTTAAATGGTCATCACAAAACAGCCTGTACTGTGCTGTTATGTTCTATGTACACTTGAATGTTCTATACTCATTCCAAGATAGGTTATGAAATTATGTGTGCCAATTTTCTGTGTCACAACCACTAACATGTTTAATAATTAGTTGACACTTGTCTGAAAGTGCTTACTTTGGGCAGAACAAATGTGTAACATGTCTGAATCATAAAGCAGCTTTTCTTGTTGCTTTAACACTAGAACTGGTGAAAAAAATTAATATGTAAATAAAATGCATCTTGAGGAATGCCTCCTTGGAATATGTTGAAGATCAATACAGGATTTAAATAAATTATATAGGAATATTCCATTTACTAACCACCCTTAACAGTGGAATATGAATCGCACTGAAAATAGTGTTCAACATTCAAGCACTTCCTCTACCTCAAAGTAAATTGGCATTTTAGTCCCATTGTTCTTTGACATGCATTAACTTCTTTACATTGTGAATGCATTAAGGACCAATCCTGAACATGTGCTGTCCCCAAATTTCAGTGTTTTAACTGGATGTTCTCTATGCCAAAATAACTGACTTCTCTTTTAATAGATAATTGAAGAGTCAATGCCACGGTTGTGCAAGTGAAAGAAAAATTTCCAAGTGAAACATAGTGTACAGCTGAACAGCAAGGTCTACAAAAATGACTTGCAGACATCTGCACTTTATCAGGCTTGCATCCTCCTTAACAAATTTCAGGATGTGCAATGTGCAATTATTCATTTGTTCTCAATGGCAATAGATTTTTTTTAATGCACTGAAGTAGATTAATGGCTGTAGTTCCTACCTTTTAAATGAGAAGAATGTCAAATATAACGGTTAAGCAGAAGTGAGGAAGGCACTCATTTTTTTACACTTGTATCCTAGATTCAAATCATTTTCAGTGGATGCAATTCAAGAACTGTATTTGCAGCAAACATTGCAGTTTAAATGCATTGAAGCTAAGAATGTGAGAAATAGTTGTAAATTAGATCTCACAAACAAGAGAACATCTACAGATGTTGGAAATCCAAAGCAACACACACAAAAGGCTGGAGGAACTCAGCAGGCCAGGCAGCACCTATGGAAAAGAGTAAACAGTCGACATTACGGGCCGAGACCCTTCATCAGGACTGGAAAAAACAATGAGAAGTCAGAGCAAGAAGGTGGGGGGTGGGAGGTGAGGAAGAAGTACAAGGTGGTAGGTGATAGATGAAACAGGGAGACGGAGAGGGGTGAAGGAAAAATCTGGGAAGTTGATAAGTGAAAGAGATAAAGGCCTGGGGAAGGGGGAATCTGATAGGAGTCAGTAGAAGACTAGGGAAGAAAGGGAAGATGAGGAGAACCAGAGGGAGGTTATGGGCAGATAAGGAGATAAGGTGAGAGAGGGGATTGGGAATGAGGAATGGTGGGTGGGGGGGGGGAGTGGAATTACTGGGAACTTGATAAATTGATATTCATGCCATCAGGTTGGAGGCTACTCAGATGCAATATAAGGTGTTGCTCCTTCAACCTGAGTGTGGCCTCATCATGGCAGTAGAGGAGGCCATGGTCTGACATGTCAGAATGGGAACCGGAAGTAGAATTAAAATGGGTGGCATCCAGGAGATCCTACTTTTCCATATAACCATATAACAATTACAGCATGGAAACAGGCCATCTCGGCCCTTCTAGTCCGTGCCGAACTCTTACTCTCACCTAGTCCCACCGACCTGCACTCAACCCATAACCCTCCATTCCTTTCCTGTCCATATAGCTGTCCAATTTAACTTTAAATGATAATATCGAACCTGCCTCAACCACTTCTGCTGGCAGCTCGTTCCACACAGCTACCACTCTCTGAGTAAAGAAATTCCCCCTCATGTTACCCCTAAACTTTTGCCCTTTAACTCTCAACTCATGTACTCTTGTTTGAATCTCCCCCACTCTCAATGGAAAAAGCCTATCCACGTCAACTCTATCTATCCCCCTCATAATTTTAAATACCTCTATCAAGTCCCCCCTCAACCTTCTACGTTCCAAAGAATAAAGACCCAACTTGTTCAACCTTTCTCTGTAACTTAGGAGATGAGACCCAGGTAACATTCTAGTAAATCTTCTCTGTTTTGTTGACATCTTTCCTATAATTCGGTGACCAAAACTGTACACAATACTCCAAATCTGGCCTCACCAATGCCTTGTACAATTTCAACATTACATCCCAACTCCTATACTCAATGCTCTGATTTATAAAGGCCAGATAATTATATATACCATCTCTAAGAATACTTTCCATCAATACCAAAAACTTTCTTCACCTCCCTATCCACATGAGATTCCACCTTCAGGGAACTATGCACCGTTATTCCTAGATCCCTCTGTTCTACTGCATTCTTCAATGCCCTACCATTTACCATGTATGTCCTATTTTGATTAGTCCTACCAAAATGTAGCACCTCACATTTATCAGCATTAAACTCCATCTGCCATCTTTCAGCCAACTCTTCTAACTGGCCTAAATCTCTCTGCAAGCTTTGAAAACCTACTTCATTATCCACAACTCCACCTATCCTAGTATCATCTGCATACTTACTCATCCAATTTACAAGCCCATCATCCAGATCATTAATGTAGATGACAAATAACATTGGACCCAGTACAGATCCCTGAGGCACACCACTAGTCACCGGACTCCAATCTGACAAACAGTTATCCACCACTCCTCTCTGGTGTCGCCCATCCAGCCACTGCTGAATCCATTTTACTACTTCAATATTAATGCCTAAAGACTGAACCTTCCTAACCAACCTTCCATGTGGGACCTTATCAAAGGCCTTACTGAAGTCCATATAGACAACATCCACCGCTTTACCCTCATCAACATTCCTAGTAACCTCTTCAAAAAATTCAATAAGATTTGTCAAACATGACCTTCCACGCACAACTCCATGTTGACTGTTTCTAATCAGACCCTGTCTATCCAGATAGTTATATATACCATCTCTAAGAATACTTCCCATCAATTTACCCACCACTGACGTCAAACTCACAGGCCAATAATTGCTAGGTTTACTCTTAGAACCCTTTTTAAACAATGTAACAACATGAGCAATACACCAATCCTCCGGCACCATCCCCGTTTCTAATGACACTTGAAATTTGAAATATTTCTGCCAGAAAGGTAGGTGTTCGGTGAAGCGCTCTCCCAATCTACGTCAGGTCTCACCGATATACAGGAGGTCCCACTGGGAGCACTGGATACGGTAATTGACCCCAACAGAGTGTTGCCTCACCTAAAAGGACTGAATGGGGCCCTGAATAGTAGTGGGGGAGGAGGTGGAGGGCAGATGTAACAGTTGTTCCGCTTTTAGGATGTGGGTGTTGCAAGAATACTCATTTGTCCTTAAGAAGATCTTAGTGAACCATGTTGTTGAATTACTGCAGCTGATTAAGTGTTCTAAGGATTAGACCAATTTATAATGGAGTAATGGCAATATAATGTCAGGGTGGTGTACTCCATGGAGTGGAAGATTCTGATAGTGATGTTAGCTATTGACATTGTTCATGGTGTTATTAAATAACATTACTCAAATTTGGCACAGAAACACATCTATTCTGTTCACTTAATTTCCTATATGAAGGGATGTACTCTAATCTTCCCCCAAATCAAAACAATTGTCTGAGATTATTCAGAAAGTCACAGGCAAAAATATCCATTGTGAAGTATTACAGTTTAGGATACTGAGATTCAAATGTATTCAACTATTTATTTTATAGATGTTGTTTAAAACCATTCATGGATGAGATATTTTATATATTTTCTCAATTATAAATGAGATTTATTATGTTAATGTCATGTATGTAAGCACTTACTGTAGTTCTGTGTTATCAATTAAAGTTTTTTATAATGCTTTCTTGGCAATGAGTTACTGCAATTCAAAATCTGTAAACTTTCAATTGTAAAACAAAAATGTTGCACTGGATCATTTGACAGTAAGAAATGTGTTTATTTAAATTGAGTCCTATTTTGCAAAGTGATTACAAATTTCATGGTGTTGAGGGAAGGAATAGATTTACACGCACTATGATTTAACTACAACTGAAATGTTACTTCTGGCACCAAAGTGTTTTGGAGTTATTCATCATGTAAACTGTTATATTTTCAAACAAGTTCTGTGATTTAAAGATTCATTATTTTTAGGAACATGACATGCATTGGCTTGAATTTGTTGAAAGTATATTTGGTTGAAGAAGGATAATAAAAACAGTGACCTAAAGATTTTGGCTACGTTGCTATTGCTCTGGAAAAATTGGAAGCACTGGGGATCAGCATTCCACTCATGTTTATTGAGTGAGGTCATGTTTCCTCGGTTGTTAAACTAATACATATTGTACCAGCATAACATGTATGGTCTTGAATGCTCTTAAAAATATTTTTTGAGAGCTGTTGACTAATTCCAGCTCCTTGAAACAATTTTGAAATGGCACAGGTACAACTCCAAGCTGATTAGGATCATATGCACTGCTATCTTGTTTTGCTCAAAGATGCAGGAATTTTAACTCAACAATTCACATTTCTCTATAGAAGGAAAAGCTTCTTGAAATGGGCGGGAAGTATTTGTGACGCATTTCATAAAATGTACAAATTTCACATCAGTTTGGAATCATAATGTTCTCATTTGGCACTGCCAAGTTAACAACGTGTTGCATAGTTCTGTGGTAAAGAAGTGGGACATTCGATATGTTGCTTCATTCCATTTTTTTTTTACTTTGGATTTAACCTCTTGTTAGGTTTCATACTAATGGTCCATGCTGATCTGGCTACATTCAAACTGTGTTGGAGGGGAAATTTTACCCAAAGTTTGGAATTTTCCAAAACTTTTCAATGCTAACTATTTGGTTTCGGGAGGATTTGGTCGTGTAACCATTACTTATTAGAGGATGCTGTTTTCTTATCTTTGAACACTCAGAAATTTTCCACATGCCTTTGTGAGGAAAGAATAAACCAGAAATTTCAAAATGTAGTTCTCAATTTTGTAAATGATGTAGTTGAAAGTTAACAATTCACCAAACAATTCTCATTAACCAAAAAAAGTTATATGGTTCTTGCACTTCATTTGTTAACCTTTGTGGAAATGGGAGCTGACAAGTTTTAGGCTTTGCTAATTTATCTACCACCAAGCTGCCCATGCTCACCTTTAACCTTTCCACGGATACTCAGATTTAATCCCTTCACCAATGCTCAGTTTGTATTCTGTCGTCATATACACTGTACTTGTCATATCTCATTACAACAATGCATCATTATGGACAAAAGTACAGAATTCCAGGAGTATGTTAAGGATGATGCCTTTCTTATCAGGCATCGTTTGATCCTGTATGGTATGAAGCTATCCTAGGAAAACTGAAGTCAGCAAAAAATGAAGTGAAAATCCTTCCGTTGACTTGAGTTATACTTTGCACAAAGAAAAATGGCTGTAATCATTGAAAGTCAATTATTTTGAGTTCATGTTGGTTGCTATAAATCTAATGAAGCAGTTCCTCAGGGCAGTGTTCAGGTATTCAGCTTTCAGTGTACCACTGATCATAACCATGAAAAAATCTATAGATGCTGGAAATCTAAAGCAACACACACAGAATGCTGGAGGAACTCAGCAGCTCAGGAACCACCCATGGTAGCAAACAATCAACATTTTGGTTGGAGACGTTTCTTCGGGACTGAAATGGAAGGGGGAAGACATCAGAATAAAAACCAGGTTGGGGGGGTGTGGGTTGGGGGAGGGGACGAAGGCTAGCTAGAAGGGATAGGTGAAGCCAGGTGAGTGGGAAAGGTCAAGGGCTGGAAAAGAATGAATTTGATAGGAGAGGACAGTGGACCCTAGGAGAAAGGGAAGTAGGAGGGGATCCAGGGTAAATGATAGGCAGGTGAGAGGAGGTAAAAGGCAAGAATGGAGAATAGAAGACGATGGTAGGGGGAGGGAAAGTTTTTTTTTACCAAAAAGAGAAATCAATATTTATGCCATCAGTTTGGAGGCTACTGGGACCGAATATAAGGTGTTACTCCTTCACCCTGAGAGTGGCCTCATCTTGGCTCAAGAGGAGGGCATGGAAATCGGAATTAAAATGTATGGCAACCAGTTCAGCTTTTGGCGGATTTCTCCTTCCGAGTATGTTTGTTTTTGCTGGAGACTTTGTTGAGACTGTTTTCAGTGGCAATGATATCTGTGGGGGGGGGGGGGTACTAATCACATGCATGCTACAAATCATACCTGTTTGTCGTAAAGGAAAGTAAGAGCCTGCAGAATTTTGGTGGCTCACGTTCTTGCTTTTCAGTCTGTAGCACTTGTTATTAGTGGTGACATCTGAACATAGAACATTACAATACAGTACAGGCCCTTCGGCACATGATGTTATGCTGACTTTTTAACCTACTTTAAGATCAACCTCATCCTTCCCTCCCATATAACCTTCAGTTTTGTCATCATCTATTTGCCTATCTAAGAGTCTCTTAAATTCCCCTAATGTATCTGCCTCTACTGGCGGGGCATTCCATGCACCCACCACTCTCAGAGTAAAGAATCTGCCTTCTCCCTATAACCTTTCACACCTTGACTTATCAACAATCTACCAAATGCACTCAATGACTTGGCTTCCACAGCCACCTGTGGCAACACATTCCACAGATTCACCACCCTCTGGCTGAAGGAATTCCTCCTCAGTTCCATTCTAAATTCTGAGATTTAGAGGTTTCAAGGTTGTCCCCTCAGGTCCTTGACTCACCCACGATAGGAAATCTGTTCTCCACATCCACTTATTCTAGGCCTTTCAACATTTGATAGGTTTCCGTGAGATCCCTCCTCATTCTTCTAAGTTCTAGTGAGTACAGGCCCAGAGCAATCAATTGCTCCTCATTCGATAAGCCTTTCAGTCTCAGAATCATTTTCGTGAACTTTTTTTGAACAACCTCCAATGTTAACACATCATTTCATAGATAAGGGGCCCAAAAATTTTCACAATACTCCAAGTGAGGCCTCACCAGTGCGTAAAAAGCCTCAGCATTACATGCTTGTTTTATATTCTAGTCCTCTCGAAATGAATACTAACATTGCATTTGCTTTGCTCACCACAGACTCAACCTGTGTTAACCTTTAGAGAATCCCGCACAAGGGTGCCCAAGACCCTTGCACCTCAGATTTTTGAATTTTCTCCCCGTTTAGAATATACTCTAAGTTTTTATTCCTTCTACCAATGTGCGTGATTGTAGTTTTCCTCACACTGTATTCCATCTGCTGCTTCTTTCCCTGTTCTCCTAATCTGTCTAAATCTGCAGTATCCCTGCTTCCTTAACACTACTTGACTCTCCACCTATCTTCGTATCACCCACAAACCTGGCCACAAAGCCATCAATTCCATCATCCAAATCATTGACGTACTACATAAAAAGAACTGGTCCCAACATGGGCCCTGAGGAATACCACCAGTCACTGGCAGCCAATCAGAAAAGGATCCCTTTATTCCCTCTCTTTGCCTCCTGCTAACCAGCCAATGATCTATCCATGCTAGCATCTTTCCTGTAATATCATGGGCTCTTATTTTGGTAAGAAGGGTCATGTGTGGCACCTTGTCAAAGGTCTTTTGAAAGTGCAAGTATACAACATCAACCAAAGCAGCAGGTGTCAGGGGTCACGAAGTGTGTGCAGTTGCCATTACTAGAGTGAAGGATGTTGGGAAAATGAAAGGTTGAAGGTAGATAAGTGCACAGGATTAGAAGGTGTACACACCGCGATTCTGAAAGAGGTGGCAGAAGAGATTGTGGAGGCATTAGAAGTGATCTTTCAAGAATCACTAGATTCTGGAATAGTTCCGGAAGACTGGAAAATTCAAATGTTACTCCACTCTTCAAGAAGGGAGAGACAGAAAAAAGGAAATTATAGGCCAGTTATCTGATGTTAGTGGTTAGGAAGATGTTGGAGTAGATTGTTAAGGATGTGTTTTCGGGGTACTTGGAGGCACATGATAAAATAGGCCATAGTCAGCATGGTTTCCTTAAGTGAAAATCTTGCCTGACAAATCTATTGGAATTCTTTGAAAAAATAACAAGCAGGACAGACAAAGGAGAATCAGTTGATGTATACTTGGACCATCAGAAGACCTTTGACCAGGTACCACACATGAGACAGCTTAACAAGCTAAGGGCTCATGGAATTACAGGAAAGATTCTAGCATGGGTAGAGCTGTGGCTGATTGGCAGGAAGCAAAGAGTGGCAAAAAAGGGAGCCTTTTCTGGTTGGCTGCCAGTGACTAGTGGTGTTCCATGGGGTCTGTGTTGGGACTGATTCTTTTTACGTTATATGTCAATGATTTAGATGATGGAGTTTATGGATTTGTTGCAAGGATGAAGATGATACAAAGATAGGTGGAGGAGCAGGTAGCTCTGAGTAAATAGAGAGGCTATAGAAGGACTTAGACAGATTCAGAGAATGGGCAAAGAAATGCCAGATGGAATACAGTGTTACGAAGTGTATGGTCATGCACTTTGGTAGAAGAAATGAAAGGGTTGACTGTTTTCAAAAGGAGAGAAAACACAAAAATCTGAGGTGCAAAGTGATTTGGGAGTCCTTGTGCAGGATTCCCTGAAGGTGAATTTGCAGGTTTATTTGCAAGTTGAATCTGTGGTGAGAAATGCAAATGTGATGTTAGCATTCATTTCAAAAGGACTAGAATATAAAAGCAACGATGTAATGCTGAGACTTTATAAAACATAGGTAAGGCCTCATTTGGAGTATTTTATGCAGTTTTGGGCCCATTATGTTAGAAAAGTTGTGCTGAAATTAGAGACGGTTCAAAGAAGGTTCACGAAAGTGATTCCAGGATTAAATAGCTTTTCATATGAAAAGCGTTTGATGGCTCTAGCTCTGTATTCACTGGAACTTAGAAGAATGAGGGGTAACCTATCAAATGTCGAAGGTCTCAATAGAGTGGATGTGTTGAGGATGTTTCCTATCGTGGGAATGTCTAAGACCAGACTACTAGCCTCAAAATAGAGGGTGTCCTTTTAGAATGGAGATGAAGAGGAATTTTTTAGCCAGAGAGTGGTGAATCTGTGGAAGCTAAGTCTTTATGTAGATTTAAGGCAGAGGTTGATAGATTCTTGATTAGTCATGGCCTGAAGGGATAGGTAGGGGGAAGGCAGGAGATTGGGGCTGAGAGGAAAAATCGATCAGCCATGATGAAATGGCGGAGCAGGCTCGATGGGACAAATAGCCTAATTCTGCACCTTATGGAGTTATGGTCTCAAGCATCAGAAAAATGGACAATAAGTGGAAGAAATGAATTTTGTTTAGCAACTACACTTCAATGGTAGTCACTGGTTTCCAGAGAGCTCCTTGTCCAGTTTATTGTCAAATGCACAAGTGCACATATGCACAGTTCAATGGAAAATGTGCTTGCAGCCACTCACTGGCACACTGTATATAAGCAGCATTCACAAGAAAAACAAACATTCATCATAGATACTAATTTTATAAGGAAGTACACAAAGAGCAAAATAAGAAACCCAAGTGGTTATAGTGTTACTAAACTGTGATGATTGAGGTTTTGCTGGTTGGCTCATGAACCACATGGCTGAAGGAGGGTACCTATTCTTGAATGTGGTGGTGTGGGACTTCTGTACCTCCTGAATCTTTGATGATAGAAGTTGCATTCTTGAGGCAGCACCTACTGTAGACACTACCAAGGGTGGGGAGGGATATGCCATGGTGCTTTAGGCAGAATCCATTGCACTCTGCAGTTTCTTACTTTTTGTGCATTTGAATTGCCACATCAAATGCAATTAGTTAGGATACTTTCAACAGTATATTTGTAAAAGTTTGTATAAGTTCAATGTACTATTTTGCGTCAGATAGGTTGAAAGGGGTCCTATTGGTGTTCTGCTGGTTATGGAGCTTCAAGCTATCAAGCTTAATGTGTATACAAGTAATAACAGATCAATTATTTAAAAATATTACCATTATCTGAATTTAGTTTATTCTACCTATTTCTTGGACAACTTCGGAAGTGAGTCTTCCTACTTTTAAGTAATAAGGAAGACAACATATTGTGCTTACATTCATCTTTACCACCACTTTCATAAGTTTCTAAACCATTTAAAAGCTAACCTAGTACTTAACAAGAATAGTAATAGTTATAATGTAACCAAGGTGGCAGCAATTTGTGCACAATAACCTCTCAAAAAATAATAACATGTTAATGAAATCATCTGTTTTGGAAATAATGAAGGTGTAATTAGTGAATGGTTCCTCAGCTCTTCAAGATGGTCGCAGGGGTACTTTTGCACCTGGTTAAGAAAGTAGACAAAGCTGTGGTTTACTGCCTAATCTAAAAGACACCATTCTGAATACTGCAACAATTTCATGGTATCAGCCTATATTCTTCCGTTTATGTGTTAGAACGGAGCTTGACCCTGTTGACTCAGATGTAAAATGGACTGCGTAGTGAATGACAGCTGAAATGAGTGTACATGATCAAAATGTTATCAAAAGTAAGATTTTAAATCTTCCAGTTGAACAGTGATTTTTTTCAAACCCTTTAATGAGACTGTGTGCTTTGGTGGAAGTATTTGATATTAACTGGAGATTGGCATGCACATAGACTATCTGATATGTTAAAGGAAATGCCTTGACCCCTTTAGTCTTACTCAGTCATCTTGTTCATTTGTTGTCTCCTGACAAGGCTAATTCTATATCCTGTTTTAGTATTGTTTCAAAATGAGGTCACTTCTCTTCAGAATACATGTGAGGGTAAACAAGAGTACTCAATGGAATGCAATAGTTGTTTTTTGGCATCCTATAGCATGAGTAATTGTCGCTCCATTATTCCCTTGGGTATATTAAGTGGAATGCATTTTCTCAAAACAGCTCAGAGGTATGATCAAACTTTAAGAATTCTGGAATGGGGCTCATATTGATAGTGATGATAAGTTGAGAGGTCTCCAAGCTTTTAAATGCTTTTCTTAAAAGAAAATTGACAGTGATAATTGATAGACAATTGTGAGAAAAGATTGACTGAGATCTTTTTGCAAATAGACTTATGTATCACAAAAACAATCTTGTGAACTGGATTAATGCACTTTTATAATATGATTGGTGAAAATATATATTAAACATATCCCAAATCTTCTTGTTTTCTGAATTCTGTGCTCTGCTATTTTATAGTGAGGATAAATTAACTTCTTTTTAGACCTCTAATGCGTTCAAACTTAAATTGGCTTCTATAACACAACTTGATTTGTGTCTTATCAATTCTGTCATAGCCAGGATGGTCTCTTTTGACCTTTAGAGCTCCCCAAGGATCTACTCTTATACTTTTTCCAATCTTTCAACTGCTTCTAGAGATAGGACAGCCACAGAGTCTGTTTTCATATGAAAGCTGATGATATCCATTCCCACTCACAGCTCCTTTACCATTCCCATCTAAATCCCTACCATTACATCTAGTTATATACTTGAAAAACCAAAGCTATTGTCTTTGTGTGCTTTTGTAATTTCTACCATCTAACTACAGTACTTATTACCTCCTATGCTTTATGGACTACAGTAGATAGTGCCTCAGAACATAGATTATAAATCATTAATTCCTATTTGACTCTTTCAAAATATTTCAAGTTGTATCCTTTCCATCTCAATGATCTCTGTCATTAGGATCTTGTCTCCTTATTTCACCAGTGGGACCTGCATCCACGCCTTTGTCACCTCTGCAGTTATCTATGATTTCAGGTAAATGTCTGATCTGCTCTGCATAAAATTTAAATAATTTTACCTTCTCACTTCTTGACCAAAATCAATGGGCGATATGCAGAGCAATTAAAAAGTATCTGGAGCACCTCTGTTGCAAAATGAGTCCAGTAAGATGTAAATATGCAAAGTAATTGAAATATCTGTGAATATTATACTGTAGAGAAACACGTGTCTGATGATTCAAAATACATTTCAGTTGTGAAAACTCAAATAATTTGCCTTAAGCTTCCCCATAATTTCACGTATGTGAATTAAACTTCGTATGCTATCCAAAAGGTGAACTAAGAATTTGTACTACAGTCCAGGTGGCATTCTAGCTTATTAGTATGTCAATATAACTAAAGATATGTCAATGAAGAAATATAATCACATTGTAATCCACAAGTAACATCTGGTCAGCTGTGTCCTTCACCCCGCAATTAATTTAAATAGAATCTTAAAGTTCCACACTCATTGAATTGGAGGTGAGTGCACTGTGTAAAACAGCTTTCTGTTAAAAGTAAAACTGAAATTTTTGGTTAACTAGAACAATTTTAAGTAGCTTTCACAATATCAAGAAGATCTTATCTGAGTCAACAATTATCATTATGGGAAATCCAGAACTAAAATAAAAAGGTAAGACCTATTTACATTACGATACACTTGCCCTATAGTAAAATGTTAATTTGTATATTTTTTTTTGTAGAGTTATCTATTCTGTCAAAGAAGAAAATTATTGGAATGATTCTAGTCCTCAAATTTGTCTGGTGGAGTCTCTTTTAAATGAGGTTTAGTAATGGCTACTAAACCCACAGGACAGTAAGAAGTGAGAAGAGGAGAAGGCCAGTGGTCCCTTGAGGCCACACGACCATTCACAAGGTTGATGGCTAATCTGATATTTCTTAGTCTACCTCCCTGCCCTTCCCTCGAAACTCCTGAATCCCATGCTGATTAGAAATCTATTTCTGTCAACCTTAAATGAGTATTAGGATTATATTCCCACATCTCTCTTCGACAGTGTGACTCACGGACCTCTGGTTTCCTTCCTTGTCTGAGTTTTAAATAGGCACCCCTTTACAATCCCATTCAGCAGCATCGTAGGGGGTACTCCTTTACTGCCAAATTATGTGGTGTTTATGTATTGATTCCTTGGTGACTGTGCATTCCGGATGTTCTTATTGCCATAATAGCAATTGCTCCCCAGGGAAATTAAACAGGAAAACAGCTACTCATCCGTTGATTTCCTTGGGAAGCTACATGTATCTATTTTCCTGTTTAATTTCCCTGTGATTTAGGATCTTGTCTATCTGAGGGACTTGTATTATTTGGCCTTTGAGGACACTGTTCCATGTGTAGATCTTCATAGTACATGAGTTTCTTAACTTCTCCTGAGCTTTGCTTGGACTATATAATTTCCCTGTTTTCTAGGAAGTTTCTTTAAGTTATAGAGTCATACAGTATTGTAATAGGCTCTTTGGCCCATCCTGTTCATGCCAACCACAAAATACCCATCTATCCTGATCCCATTTACCAGCAACTGATCCATATCCTTTTTGGAGCGTTCAAGTGTTCATCTTGATACAAATTAAATATTGTATGAGACGCTGCCTCCATCACCAGTGTATTCCAGTCTTCTCTGTGTGAAAAAGAAATCTTCCTTGTTTCTCTTCTAAATGTCTTATTCCTTATCCTAAATCCATGCTCCTTGGTTATAGACATCTTTGCTACAGGGAAACACTTACTACAATATATCCTATCTATGCTTCTCATAAGTTTGTAAATCCCTCTTGGTCTTTTCCACTGTTAGGAAATTAAGACCAACCTACCCCATCACTCCTTATTACTGAGGCACTCTTGCTGAATCTCCCAGCACTGTCCTCTTGCACTTTTATATGTTACTTAAACTTTGAAAAAATATTATCTTAGAGAGTGAATTTTCAAATAATTGTCCAAATTTATCCATATGGCAATACTATAACTAAATTGTAGTAGACCCTGATTTTCCTGAATGGTCATTCAAAGTCAGAAGGATGCCTTGGCTGTCCCTTCATTCATACCGGTATCTATCACGCATTTTAAACATTTGTACTAAATCTGAAAACTACATTTCAACAGTTACCTCTCCACCATGTCAATAGATTTTGAACATTTTAGGAAGTACAATGTAAAAAGTTGATATGTAGATCCTGAAGTTGAAGACTGATAATGTCTGTTGATGATTAAGCCTCATAAACTCTATATTCTGTATGTCTAATATCTCTATTCCCCTCTCCTATATTTAGATATCACTCTGAAAGTACCCTACGATATTCTGAGAAGGCTGGAATCTGAGAAACTTTTTCTCCCTGGATATTTACAATTAAGAGAAGTTTCTTTACGTGAAGATTTAAGAATCTTCCAAATTCTTCACTCCAGAAGGTTGGAGGCCCCAATGTACTCAAGTCAGAATTCCTGGTTTGTTTTTGGAAGCCGAAGGCATTGGGATATTTGGAGATAAGGGAAGAAAATGTGGTGGTACTGTTGAATGGCAGAGGGTGTGGTGTGTAGGAGTTGTTGTGTGCTTGAGGTCCCATTCTTTCTTTTGCCTCAGCCTTCTTGCATCGTAACAATAATTATGTTTAAAATAAGATGAAAGAAGCTGCAATGTAACTAAACAATTGTAGGCGACATAATAATAATAATAATAATAATCTTAAGTACTTTATTGATCCCGAGTGGGAAATTCTTTCATTACAGAAGCAACATTTAAAAACACACTTAGATGTGTGCAGACTTAACTAATAATAAAGTACAGAATAATAACAATAATGATGTACCAATGTGCAATAATAATGTACGAAATAATAAAGCCGAGACTATTGTATTATGATGTGTGTTCTCTTGACACACAGAGATGAACTGTTGTGTATGCTTATTGCATTTGGTAGGAAGGATTTTCTGTAATGATCCTTGTGAAAGCAGAGCTGAATAAGTCTGTTTGCTGCGAATTCAGTAGGTCATGGAGAGGATGGGCCAGATTGTCTATAATGGATAACAGTTTGTTTAGTGACCTCATCTCCATTACTAACTCAAAAGAGCTTGAAGGGCACTGTGGTACTTGCAGTTGATGCTGTTGTCTTGCAACTCCAGGGACTTTGGTTTGTACTTGATCTGAAGTGCTGTCTGTATTGATTTTTGTGCATTCTGCTGTGACTCTGGTTTCCTCTTGCATCCCAGCAATTAGCTGCTAGGTTAATTGGCTGCTGCAAAAGGCCGTTGGCTTAGGTAAATGGCGACAATGGGCTTGTGAGAGAGTAAGTTGCAGGACTATACAGAGAAAGGGAAGCGCAATTCCGGTGACAGCATTGCTTTGCTGCAATAGACCTAATGGGCTGAATGGCTTCCCTCTATGCAATAATAAGTAAGCCAGTGAGTTTCAAACTGAACAAACACATGGCTTTCAGTGAAAACGTTAACTCCAGCAAGGAACCAGTCTGAAAGGAGGGCAGCAGAATGATGTAGCTGGGAATTGCTACTTCCCAGCTGCAATACCCTGAGCAACACACATAAAAGTTACTGGTGAACGCAGCAGGCCAGGCAGCATCTCTAGGAAGAGGTACAGTTGACGTTTCAGGCCGAGACCCTTCATCAGGACTAACTGAAGGAAGAGTGAGTAAGGGATTTGAAAGTTGGAGGGGGAGGGGGAGATCCAAAATGATAGGAGAAGACAGGAGGAGGAGGGATGGAGCCAAGAGCTGGACAGGTGATAGGCAAAGGGGATATGAGAGGATCATGGGACAGGAGGTCCGGGAAGAAAGACAAGGGGGGGGTGCGCGGGGGAACCAGAGGATGGGCAAGGGGTATATTCAGAGGGACAGAGGGAGAAAAAGGAGAATGAGAGAAAGAATGTGTGTATAAAAATAAGTAACAGATGGGGTACGAGGGGGAGGTGGGGCATCAGCGGAAGTTAGAGAAGTCGATGTTCATGCCATCAGGTTGGAGGCTACCCAGCCGGAATATAAGGTGTTGTTCCTCCAACCTGAGTGTGGCTTCATCTTTACAGTAGAGGAAGCCGTGGATTGACATGTCAGAATGGGAATGGGATGTGGAATTAAAATGTGTGGCCACTTGGAGATCCTGCTTTCTCTGGTGGACAGAGAATAGGTGTTCAGCAAAGCGGTCTCCCAGTCTGCGTTGGGTCTCGCCAATATATAAAATGCCACATCGGGAGCACCGGACGAAGCATATCACCCCAGCCGACTCACAGGTGAAGTGTTGCCTCACCTGCAAGGACTGTTTGGGGCCCTGAATGGTGGTAAGGGAGGAAGTGTAAGGGCATGTGTAGCACTTGTTCCACTTACACGGATAAGTGCAGGAGGGAGATCAGTGGGGAGGGATGGGGGGGACGAATGGACAAGGGAGTCGTGTAGGGAGCGATCCCTGCGGAATGCAGAGAGATGGGGGGGGAGGGAAAGATTGTGCTTAGTGGTGGGATCCCGTTGGAGGTGGCGGAAGTTACGGAGAATAATATGTTGGACCCGGAGGCTGTTGGGGTGGTAGGTGAGGACCAGGGGAACCCTATTCCTAGTGGGGTGGCGGGAGGATGGAGTGAGAGCAGATGTACGTGAAATGGGGGAGATGCGTTTAAGAGCAGAGTTGATAGTGGAGGAAGGGAAGCCCCTTTCTTTAAAAAAGGAAGACATCTCCCTCATCCTAGATTGAAAAGCCTCATCCTGAGATAACCTGAATCCATTCCTGGTCCCTGGCACTGAGTGTTTCAGCTTCATTCCGCATCCCAAAGACATGGGTTGGTGTGTTAAGTGGCCACTGAAAGTTACTCTTAGTATGGGGAGACTAAAATAGATCACTGTCGATGTGTGCCTGAATGCCAGGGTGGACTTGGTGGGCTAAAGGTCCCATATCCATGTTGTATGTTCTGTAGAGCCATTGATTCCATCAGGCGTGGACTGCCTCGTTGTAAGGGCTGTCTGATTAATCCTGTTGTCTGTTTCTTTCTCAAGGGTATGAAACGTTTTCTCCCCTGAGTATCTGTCCAGTTTCCTTTTAAAAATCTGCTTCCAACAAGTTTTCTGCCAGAGAATTCCAGATAAGTTCATTCACTGCAAGTGAAAATAAATACCACTGAACAAAGCAACTCGATGTTGCTCCTCCTTCAATGGCTAGTGGAGGCCAAACAGTTTTGAAAACAGCCCTAGAAATGATTAATTATGATGAAATTAACCAGGAATTTTAAAATGTTTTTGACTAAGCAGTAAGCTATTTTCTGAGCTGTACTGTTTGCCAAATACTGATGTCACTGCACATAGTCCTAGCTTGGAAGCTTTGCGTGCTTAAACATAGTAAGGACCATTTGTATAAAAATGATTTATAATAGAGACATTATTACTCTAGTAGTCAGAGTTTTAGGAAAGTAGAGTATAATCTTATCATTGTGAATTTTAAATACTTGATGAACATTTTGGCAATCAAGATTCAAGATTGCTTAATGTAATTTCCACTACACAAGTACAAAGGAGAATGAAATAATTGATACTCTGGAACTGAAGCAGCACAAGAAACACAATAATAAAAAACAATAAATATAAGTACATAAGATAGCTTATACAACATAGATTGATTGAATGTCCTTAAAGCAATACTAGGCACAGGAGTTTCTGTACATAAGGAAATGATAAATTAGCGGTGGTAGGGGTGTGGAGGTGTTGATCAGCCTTACTGCTTGGAGAAAGTAGCTGTTTTTGAGTCTCGAGGTCCTGGCATGGATACCAAGTAACCTCCTCCTTGATGTGCCTGGTCTTCTTCCAGCACCTTTCTGTACATATGTTCTTGATGGCATGTAGGCTGGTGCTGGTGATGTATTGGACAGTTTTGACTGCCCGTTGTAAAGCCCTTCTGTCCGTCACAGTGCAGTTTCTGTACTATCTAGTGATGCAGCAGGTTAGGATGCTCTCTACTGCACATACGTAGAAGGTTGTGAGTATTGCTGTGCGCAGTCCAGCTCCCTTCAGCCCCCTCAAAAAATATAGGCATTGGTGAGATTTCGAGAGAATGTGGGATGTGCTGTGACAAATGTTTAGTCAGTTCATTATCTGTGTTATTGAATTTAATTTAAAATGGTTAAATAAATTTGACCTATTTTTCAAAATATTCTGGCGTGACAATTATTATTCATTGTCTAAGTAAATCTATTATCGAAGTATGTATATGTCACCATATACTATCTTCAGATTCATTTTCTTGCAGGCATTTACAGGAAAATAAAGAAATATAATAGAATTTATGAAATCTATACATAAACAAAACACTTGATTATTGTAGAAGAATATCTTACAGTTATGAAAAGCATTAACCAAAGAAGAAGAACGCTTTCATTTGTGGAGAAAAGCAAAACTGGAAATCATCAAACTGAAACAGTCAGCAATAATTCTAAATGGGGAATTCAGCAGAAAATTATTTCTCTA
The DNA here is from genome assembly GCF_963921235.1 of Mobula hypostoma. Taxonomy (NCBI): domain Eukaryota; kingdom Metazoa; phylum Chordata; class Chondrichthyes; order Myliobatiformes; family Myliobatidae; genus Mobula; species Mobula hypostoma. Next base: position 60,025,652 of record NC_086103.1, on the reverse strand, counting down.
GAGAGGGTAGTGCAAACGTGGAGGTCTCTAGCACAGGGAAATTTGAGGCAAATAATGAATTGCAATAATGGGGAAGATAGGTATACAGACAAGACAGAATGGAGCGGTGGGTTATGTTGATCCTGCTTAGATGAAGAATGGTAGGAGATGATTCTGGTACAGCTGACTGTGCTGAAAGGTCTCTCACTCTCTCTCTCTGCCGAATGTTCTAATCATTAAAATACATGATTAATGAAACAGTGAAACCGTATATAGATTTTAAAAGTCCTTAGTAATTCTATAAAAAAAAAGGATTAATGGTGTAGTCTACTCACCTCATTGTGTTTCAGATCTGTGCTGCTGTGTATTGATGTGGGAGTAGGGTACCTGCACTCTCTCCACCATAGTAAATACTGGAGTGGTAAATTTAAGAGATTAACAGGTTTGACTCCTTAACTGATGGGAAAATTAAAATATCTCACCAATCTAGCCTGATAAATCAGAACTTTAGTTTAAATATTTTGTGGGGCTGGTATTGAATCTAGTGGTTATATTACCTTTCAGTTTTGGCTGGCTGCTGGCGCAGTGAGATCGGCGCCGGACTCCGGAACGAAGGTCCCAGAGTTCGAATCCAGGTCGGACCACCCCTGAGCACGCTTTCCATCCATGCCGGGTTGAGTGTCGAGCTAGCCACTCGGCCTCATAAAAAAAATACAAGGGTCGAGTCAGGAACGTTCATAATGTGACCCGGTTAATTTTGACACCATGTGCTAGACAAGAATGGCTGAATGTCTGGTACGACATGCTTAAAAAAAACCTTTCAGTTTGATCCTCAACAACAATTATTGAACATAGTACATCCCTGATCATTTCTAGCTTCGTAGTACAATTCCCTAATGTATTCCATCCATCTACTTTCCACCTTGTCATTCTCAAAGAGTATGTTCCCATCCTTGTCTTGAATAATGCCAATCCTTGATTGTTTCTTGTTCCTGTTGGTCATCTCTGCAATCTCTCTGTACATATCCCTTGAATGATGCAACATGACCATGGTCTCTATCTTTTCACACCATTTGATAAACCATTGTTCTTTAGCTTTTGCACATTCTGCTCTTATTTGTTGGTCCAATTCCTTGTACTTAGATGTGTCCTTCTTGTGCTTCCTTCCCTCTTCCATGAGCTTCAGGACGTGATCCGTCATGCAGGCTTGTTTAGCTACGCGCCTGCTTTTGGGGAGACATTCTTCAGCTGCCATTTGCATACAGTCCTTCAGGTTTGACCACATGTTATCTGGCGTCTGCTCCATGTCTTCTACTCTCAGTCCTTTAAACCTATTTTGTACCGCTGCAGAAAATCTTTCACTATACTCGCTCTTCTTCAGTAAGTCCATATCCAGCCTGGCTTTCTTGGTTGCAGCCTTAATCTTTGTCTTTAGTGCAATCTTCACCCTAACAACCACGGGGTTGTGATCCGAGCCTATATCGGCACCTGGATAAGTCTTGGCCATCCTAATACTTCTCCTGAAGCGTTTCCTCACTGCAATATAGTCAATTTGTCTCCTTCTAGTATCCCCAGGCTTCTTCCAAGTGTATAATTTTCATTTGGGTAATTTAGACCATGTGTTTGCTACCATCAGCTCATACTGTTCACAAAATTGTATAAATCTTCCCCTCTTTCATTTCTCTCATCTAAGCCATACTGACCAAGATATCCTTGTATTTCACGTTGCCTACTCCAGCATTCAGATCTCCCACAACGAAAAGTACATCAGAGCTCTTTTCATTTTTTAAAGCAGATTCTACGTCCTCATAATACCGTTCCACCTCTTCATCCTCATGCTCACCTGTTGGTGCATACACTTGGACTATCGTAACATCGAAAGGCTTTCCTTTTAATTTTACCATTATGACTCTGTCAGATATGGGCCAACACCCATCCATTGCATTGTAGATTTTCTTCTTCATAATATTTCCAACGCCATTGGCATGGCTCTCTCCTCCAGAGTATATCATCGCAAAATCATTCTTGTCAACTGATGATTCAGTTTTGTTAGCTGAGACTAAGGACGAGTTACTCAGAATAGTAGATAAGATAAATGCTGAAGGTGAACGATTTGGAATGAAAATAGATGCTGCAAAGACGAAGATGATGGTAGTGTCACGAAAAAAGAAGTCCCAAAAATCAGTATCAAAATTAACGATGCAGGCATAGAGCAAGTCAAGAAGTTTGTGTATTTGGGACAGATGGTCACAGAGGATGGGAAATGTGATACAGAAATTAGACGAAGAATTGAGATTGCAAGATCAACGTTCTGGAGCCTGAGTGACATGCTGTGGCAAGAGGTTGGACTTTGGGCTGCATTGTAGAATTGGAAATGCTATGTCTGGAGCAGTCTGTTGTATGGAGTCGAATCATGGACCTTATGCAAGGAAGCACAATGATGACTGGCAGCATTTGAAATGTGGTGTTTAAGGAGAATGCAGAAAATTAGATGGGTGATGAAGGTCAGCAATATGGAAGTGTTGAAGAGAGTGAGGAGAGAAAAGGAGTTGCTGAATAATGTGCAGAAAAGGAAGCTGGAATATGCCGGGCACTTGTTAAGAGATGGTGGACTGCAGAAATTGTTATTGGAAGGGATGATAGAAGGAAAGAGGGAAAGAAGAAGGCAGCGAACCACTTGGTACGATAATGTGAGGCAATAGACTGGGTTGAGTTATGCTGAAGCCAGAAAAATATCGAAGAAGATGGAGGTGCATAGCCGCCAACCCGGGATTCAGGACGGCACCCACTGACTGACTGACCGACATCCCTGAATCAGAATCAGGTTTATTATCACTGGCATGTAGGGAAATTTGTTGTTATGTAGCAGTGGTACATTACAATATATTATAATAAAAACTGTATATTATGTTAAGATATATATACACACACATATAATATTTAATCTCAAATTAAATGTTGTACAAAAAAGAGGAAGAGAGTGGTGAGGTAGCATTCATGGGTTCAATGTCCATTTAGCAATTGGATTGCAGAGGGGAAGAAGCTGTTCCTGAACACTGAGTGTGTGCCTTCAGGCTTCTGTACCTCCTTCCTGATGGTAGCAATGAGAAGTGGGAATGTTCTGGGTGATGGGGACCCTTAATGATGGATGCTGCCTTTTTGAGGCAGCGCTCCTTGAAGATGTCCTGGATGCCTACGGAGGTTGGTGTCCATGATGGAGCTGATTGGGTGTACAATTTACTGCAGCTTATTTTGATCCTGTGCAGTGCCCCAACCCGGCCCCCTCCCATATCAGCTGCTGATGCAACCAGTTAGAATGCTCTCCACAGTCCTTCTGTAGAAATTCGTAAGTGTCTATAGTGACATTCTGAATCTCCCCAAACTCCTAATGAAATATAGTTGCTGCCATGCCTTCTTTGTAGCTGCATTGATATGTTGGGCCCAGGATGGATCCCCAGGAACTTGAAATTGCTCACCCTTTCTACTTCTGATCCCTCTATAAGGACTAGTGTGTGTTCCTTCATCTTGCCCTTTCTGAAGTCTGCAAACAGTTCTCAGTTTTTCCTGACACTGAGTGCAAGGTTGTTGCTGTGACACCACTCAACTGGCTGATGTTTCTCGCTCCTCTATGCCTTCTCTTCACCATCTGAATTTCTGCCAACAATAGTTGTGTCGTCAGCAGATTTACAGATGGCATTTGAGCTGTGCCTAGCCTCACAGTCATGGATGTAGAGAGAGTCAGGAGTTGATGCTAGCCATAACCACCCTCTCAAAGCACTTCATCACCATAGAATACCAAAGGAAATACAAAACCTGCAGGAGGATTGAAGAGCCCATTTCTGACAACTCTGCAGGAATTTGAACGATAATAGGCAAATTTCATGTGAATTAATTAATCCAAAGTATATATAGTACCAGTAGAACTGATCAAATGATAAAGTTGAAAGGACGATGATAATAGAAGCTGGTTAAATTTAGTGTTAGGATCTTGAACAAAGACAGGTAACAGTCACCAGTGCTGCTGTGTTTGGATTGCATGTGAAACATTTAAGTTTAGACAGAGAAAGTGATAATGTATCCACAATTATAGCTTCAGATTAGTAAGAAGATATTTTGGCTTTGTGTTAATATTACACAGAGATCAGTTGAACTGGATATGATATGTCCGAGTAAACCAAAACCATTTCCCACTGCATTGGTTAAAGCGTAAGGGTCTTGCCACCAGATTTTGTAATGCAGCTGTTATCCATTAATGATAGATATGTAATGTAAAGCAAAGACCAAGGAGGTAATGACAAAAAAAGTAATGGATGAGAACAGAAATAACAATTTACTGTTGTATTTGAAAGAATTACTGATTAATTGGGTGGTGAGTGAGGAGATATGTCTCTACCAAAGGAGGTGTAAGGCACTCCTTCCCTCCCCTAGCCTACAGGTCACCCTTGGGCAAGCTGTAGCACCTGCTTAGCCTCCCCGATCAGGGTCACGTGAAGCCATCGGAGCAGGTGGTGGATGGCCATAAAAGCCCTGGTTATGTGACCACTGACGCCAGGCAGACAACCTCTGAAAAGTATTGATAATGGCTGGGGTCAGCCATCTTTTAGACTCTGCTCAGAAGAAGGCAACGGCAAACCACTTCTGTAGAAAAATTTGCTTAGAACTATCATGGTCATGGAAAGACATTATATCATACATTATATGATATGGCACTTAACAAACAAACTGACGAATGGATTAAGCGTACCTGTGCTGGAGGGACGTCAAGCTGTAAGGCTCAGAAATATAGCCACACCACCTGGACTTCTATTAGAATAAAAAGAGAATGAAAAATTGATAGTCACTATTCTAATACCTGTGAATTTGAGAAAAAATATGCCTGAGAGCAGCACTTGATGAAGTATGATAACTCCATGGAAGTAAACACAGAGATTCTGGTATGAGTGGTGTGATATTATTAGAGATGTGTCTGAAGAGAGATCACCTGAAGAAGAATTTGTGACATAGGAGAAAGATAGATAAGCATACAAGATCCTTCAGAGAAGGAGGTCAGAAGTTGAGTGAGCGTGTGCCCAAGAGGTGACAAGTAGGTTCGATAGTGTGGAGCAAATGGCTATTGCATGATTGACCATAAGTACATTGAAAAGTAATAATACCGGATATGAAGTTGGAATATAAATGAAGAATGTATCTACTAGGATATTAAAAGCATTGTATGAGATCTTTACAAACCTGGAAATTTACAGTGTTGGCTGCTTGAGTGCTTGCCTGCAAGAGTTGTGCACATTCCTACTTGTTGGGGAAGTAAGTAAAGCAAGTATTGCAGTACAGTGAGGTAGAAGAAAATATTGGATGGATTAGAGACAGAAACACGAACAGTCATTGATCAGCACTTACCATGCAGGATACAGTGGAGACTGTAATGTTGTTTTTGTTGAGTGATGGGAGCATTTCCTATCCTTAGTGGCAATCATTTTCCGAAATAGAATCGGATTTGTTTAGATGCTACAAGTGGTTTAGTCAGATGAATGGTTGGAGTGTTGTTAGATTGCATAGGCAAGCTGGTAATTAGAGAGCTTGAGCATAGATTCTGCATATGCTGGAAATCTAGAGCAACACACACACAATGCTGGAGAAACTCAGCAACTCCAGCAGCATCAATTAAGGGGAATAAACAGTCAATGTTTTGGGCCAAGACCCTTTATTAAGACTAGAAAAGAAGGGGGCAGAAGCCAATTTATGAAGGTGGGTGGAGGGGAAGGAATACAAGCTGGAAGGTGATAAGTGAGACCAGGTGAGAGGAAGGTGGGGGTGGGGGTGGGGGTGGGGGTGGGGGAGGGGGAGGGGAAATTGGTTAGCTTGATTTGGGATGGGGGAGGGGAAATTGATTAGCTTGATTTGGGGTGAGATTGTGGAAAGGCTATTTCAATTAAATTGGATTTTGAATGGTCCTTCTTGGGTGGCAGAGACTCTGCAGGTCATGGAAAAGGACTTGATGTCAATGAGACCAGCTGCTTACTGTCAAAGCGCTTGTAGAAGGCTCAGATTAAGCTGTAAGCCTTGAGGGAAGACTGTGCTGCTAAAAAGTATATGTGATTTAAATGGTCTGAAAATTACAAGCATGATTTATCTCAATTTACTTAATTTCCTGTGAGTGGTTCTCTCTGGCAAAGACTGCACTGATTGCCGATGCTAATTGTCCTTGAGATGGAGATGCTCAGCTGCCTCCTTGAACTCCTACTTTCTATCTGGTGGAGTGCTCAAGTGAAGTGTTGGAATGATTGACTTCCAACAATGTCCTTTATGCAAGGTATGAATCAAAGAACAGGAGTACTTACTCCTTAGTGTCCATTAATTTCTGATTTGTCAATTCCTCTTGAAGCCAGAATCAGAATCAGGTTTATTATCATCGGCATGTGACGTGAAATTTGTTAACTTAGCAGCAGCAGTTCAATGTAATACATAATCTAGCAGAGAGGAAAAAAATAAATAAAACAATAATAAATAAACAAGTAAATCAATTGCGTATGTTGAATAGATTATTAAAAAAATGCAAAAACAGAAATACTGTATATTAAAAAAAGTGAGGTAGTGTCCAAAGCTTCAAAGTCCATTCAGGAATCGGATGGCAGAGGGGAAGAAGCTGTTCCTGAATCGCTGAGTGTGTGCCTTCAGGCTTCTGTATCTCCTACCTGATGGTAACAGTGAGAAAAGGGCATGCCCTGGGTGCTGGAGGTCTTTAATAATGGACGCTGCCTTTCTGAGACATATATGGTCTCTTGGGGATGGACAACAAACCGTGACTCTCACCACTTCCTGTGAACATGCAATAACAAAGGGTGATACTTGTTATCACTGTAAATGAATTTTCATAAATTCAAATAAATTAAGATGTCAATCTTCTTAATTAAATTTGGCAATGAGATGTCTCCAAGCGATCACTGTATATTTAGGGCAGACCAGAACTGAATAGAAAGTAATATATATGATCTGAGTTACAATTTTTGTGTTTTAATTTTTAGTTTAGTTCAAGTGTGATAACTTTTGGCTTTTATTCATCATCATCATCAGGTGCCATGCCCAGTTTGAGCTTTGACTGCCATGGCCCACACATTCCTGTTTCGGGTCAAGTGGATCAATTCGCTGGTATTCATTTCCAGTTCTCTGGCTGCTGTCTCCATCATCATTTGTCTTTGCCTTCCTTTTGCTTTCTTCCCTTCAATCTTTCCCATAATTACCGTGCATTCTAACCCCTCTTTCCTAATCACATGTCCAATGAAGTCACGTTGCCTTTTCATGATCTCATACATTATTTCTCTTTTTGTGTTTGCTCTGTCATGACATCCTCATTAGATATTTGTTTCGTCCATAATATTCTTTGCATCCTCCTCAAAAATCACATCTCTGCTGCTACAATTCCTTTCCTTGTGTTACTAGATATTGTCCAACATTCTGAGCCATATAACATGACTGGATAAATGTAATATTTCAGTACTCTGAGGCGGGTTGTCATGTCTAGTTTAGTATTGGTCAGTATACCCTCCATTCTCTTAAAGGTGTCTTTTGCCAACTCCGTTCTTCTTTTGATGTCCATGTTGCACCTGCCATCTGATGTCACCCAGCTTCCTAAGTAGCAAAAGTTCTGTACTTGTTTTATGTCTTCCCCATTTATTCTCAGCCTGCAGATAGGATTCTCCTTTTTGGATATCACCATACATTCTGTCTTTTTGCAATTGATAGACCCATTTTTGCACTTTCTTCAACAACTATATCAATTAAGTTACTTGCAATTAACAGCGTCATCTGTATTTCTAAAATTATTGATGTTTTTCATTATTGATGACTTTTATTACTGTGGCAAAATATTGAATACTAATATTTTTTGTTATTTTTTATTCAATAAGATGCACCAACTTCTGGTATCCAAATACAACTACTTTGAAATAACAACATGCAACATTAGATTTGTATTAAGTTATTAAAAAATATTTAATTCATTGCTTCTGTTCTGACATTTATAGAAATGCTGTATGACTATTTAGTTTTGGTCAATTTTCAGAGAAAATATGCAATAGTATTAAAGCAACAAATCAAATGCCACCAACAGAAGCTATAACTAAGTTGAAAGCCAAACATTAAGAAGTGAATGTTGCTGATGAATTTGTTTGGATGATGATATAGGTAGGGACCATATTGAATTAAGTGGATAGACTCAGTGAGATGTTTTGGAAAGTATTTCTTGCAGCAAAATGAGCTGCATAAGCACTGGCTTTAGAAATGATTTCTAACACATTGCAGGGAAAGCCAGAGATAAAAATAGCATTGATGATAGTCCTGAAATATATGGTCTGGTAAGTGTCCTGTTTATGTCACGAGGTTAAGACGACGGAAATGGAAGGAATACTGATTTAGAGAAACACATATGCACAAGTGTGTGTTTGACATGATGATGAAAGCTTGCCTTAACTGCTTTTAAGGAGGTTGTGAATTTTATCATTAATGCTAGTGCTTCATCCAACAATGCCTGGGAGTTGAAGTGACTGCTTTGTGTAAATATATTGCACCAAACCTAATTCTGTCACTCACAATGCCTCCGATTTCTTTGACTGATATTTACAATACTAGAGTCTACTTGCAATGTTTCTGCTTGTTAATAGCCTCATTAGAATAAACAGCTTGACTGTGATGATGAAGAGGATGATTTTCAGGTTGTATATTATATACATACTCTAATATTAAATGATCGGACTTTGAAAGTTTGCTTTCTTTCACGAGGCCAATGTTCCATTTGTTCATTATCCTGTTTGTGCCGTGTATTTCTCATTGGTTAGCATTTCACACAGACAACTGGGATTTCAGCAATGTGCGTTCACATTTTGAAAGCCATGTACACCATTCTGACCGGAAAACATGACCTCTACATGACAGTGAAAAATAAATCCAATTATAAGTCTTTCATGTAAATTAAAACTGTGATATTCAAGCACCTATCCCAAGGACATGTATACAGAAAGGTGGCGGAAAAGGGCCAGTAACATCATGAAGGACACCACCCACACTGCTTATGGACTGTTGGACCCATTCCCATGTGGAAGGAGGCCGCATAGCATCCATCCATGCCTGGACCACCAGACTCAAAAGCTGTTACCTTCTCCAAGCAGTAAGGCTGATCAACACCTCCACCCACTAACCCATCACCGCTTTATTATTTCCTGCTAATCACCTTATGTACAGCTAAGCGCCACTTTATGGACTTACAATCAATCTATGTATATAAGCTATTCTATGTGTTTATGTTTATCATATTTCTTTTTTAATAATTATTATTGTGTTCTTCATCTTTAGTTTTATTTGTGCTGTATCAGATCCAGAGTAACATTATTTGTTCTCCTTTACACTTGTGTACAGGAAATTACATTAAGCAATCTTGAATCTTTAAAGAATTTACAAATATATTTAAAACAATAACTTCACATAACTCTTAAATATCTCATCCAAAAATAATAGGTATAGAATTTTGTGTTTGATTTTAAGAAGCATTTTCAAAATTGTGCATTATGCAATTATTATTTATCATCAGTGTGTGATTTAGTCTGAGTAATACAACACAGTAACGGGCCCTTCAGCCCAACTCCTCCATGATAACAAAGATAGCCTTCTAAACTAATCTCTTTAGCCTCTATTTGGCCCACGTGGCCATGCATCTGTCCAAATGTCCTTTAAACTATTGTACCTGCCTCAACCACTTCCTTTGGAGCTTGGTCCACTCACACCACTGTTTGTGTGAAAAAGTCCCCCCCTGCCCCCCCAAGTCCTTTACAAATCTTTTTCCTCTTTCCTTAAACCTAATGCCCTTCAGTTTTTGATTTCCATGGAAAAAGACTGACTGCATTTAACTTATCCACCCTTTATGATGTTATACACCTCTACAAGGTCACACCTTAATTTCCCACGCTCCAAAGAATAAAGTCCTAAGCGTGCCTTGGCCTTTTGCCCTCAAGTCCTGGAAAAATTCTCGTAAATCTGTTTTGCATGCTTTCTACTTGAATGATGTTATCTTTTTCCAGGAAAGATCTCCCAATAACTTTTGATAACTTCCTTTGCTCTCTCTGATACCACCTGCTTTATTTGTGTGATGAGCGCAGATTTAACCAGCTAGATTATGATTTGGGTGAAAAAATGGTTTCGGAGAACAACATTTTCATTCAACAGCTTAATTGCTGCCATCATTATCAGCAGCACTAAATGTTTTCTCCGTCAAGTCTTGATTTGTATGTCTCATCTATCACAGGAGAAGCTGATTGCATCAGGCAATTAATTTTGCCTGAAAATGTACCTTTGCCTGATTTATAATTTGTCATTCTTTTTCAATAAATATGTCTCACCCACTAATGCCTTTTCCCATACTTCAGTATGTTCAGTAAGCTCTTTGTTGTTAAGCTTCTACTTATTCATTTATGAATCAGACGTGTCGTCGGATATTAAGCCAATTCCAAAATCATGACTTTGTATCCTCCTTATGCAAAGTTTGCAGTACTAGGCAAGGCAACTGATAGATAGACTATGTAAGCTTTCCTTGATGGTAAGAGGGTAAACCTTTTATGACATAGAAACATAGAAAATAGGTGCAGGAGTAGGCCATTCGGCCCTTCGAGCCTGCACCGCCATTTATTATGATCATGGCTGATCCTCCAACTCAGAACCCCGCCCCAGCCTTCCCTCCATACCCCCTGACCCCCGTAGCCACAAGGGCCATATCTAACTCCCTCTTAAACATAGCCAATGAACTGGCCTCAACTGTTTCCTGTGGCAGAGAATTCCACAGATTCACCACTCTCTGTGTGAAGAAGTTTTTCCTAATCTCGGTCCTAAAAGGCTTCCCCTCTATCCTCAAACTGTGGCCCCTCGTTCTGGACTTCCCCAACATCGGGAACAATCTTCCTGCATCTAGCCTGTCCAATCCCTTTAGGATCTTATACGTTTCAATGGTGCCCTTCCCCTTATCCTCATCATTCCAATGGAAGTGGATAGTGGGAGATGTTCAAATCAGACTGAATTGTTCTTGTTTTGAAGCCACAGAGCGGCTGTACAACACCATGGTAACCTCACAAAGCTGAAGTAGACTGGGGCTGGTGTCATTGCCAGTTACGTTACATTGAGGCACAATGATGGCCTCAGTATCACAATCTGATATTAATGATGTGTTGGGGAAGATCTGCCAATGTCAAAGTTAATAGCCACTGGTAGCCAAAATGCTTGTTGAAGACTTGATTTTAAGGATTTTTAAACATAACCCTTACCAGCTGGAAATATCAGGTATGCAGTTCTGCACCTGTCTCAAATGAGGGTCACAATAAAATGTGAGGCTAATTGTATGAGAAATAACTTGTTCTTCTTCAGGATGGTCTTACTGGTAAATCTACATATGATGAGTCACTGCTTAAAAGAAAAGTATTTCCTCCTTGTAACTACAGTGCTCTGTAAAAGTATTCAGTTCTAACCATTTGTTCACATAAATGAATATTACAACCAGGGATTTTGATCAATTTAACTAAGAACTTTTGCTTGTGAAACATGTCTCCTTTTTTCACAGTTGAGCCCCAAAAAACAAGGAAATTGTGAAGCATTAAAAACTGAAAATTCAAAAAGTGAAATGCCAGCAGTTCAAAAGTATTCATTCCCCTTTGCTCAATACTAAGTTGAACCGCCCCTTGCAGCTATTACAGCCAGTAGTCCTTTTTGGATAAGACTCTATTAGCTTTGCACAATATGATGGAGCAAAGTTTGACCAAAATTGCTTATACTTTGCCAGGTTAGTTGATGAGCAGCGGTGAACGGCAATTTTGAGGTCTTGCCAGAGTTGTTCAATTGGGTTAAGGTCAGGACTCTGACTAGGCCACTCAAAAGCATCAGTTCTCTTCATTTGAAACCACTCCTTGATTGCTCTGGCAGTGTACTTCAGGCTATTGTCCTAATGAAAGACAAACATCCTCTCCAGTTTGAGCTTTCTGGCAAAGGCTGGCAGGTTTTTATCCAGGATCCCTCTGTATTTAGCAGCATTCATCTTCCCATCAGTCCTAACCAGATTTCCAGTCCCTGCTGCTGAAAATCATCTCCATAGCATGATGCTACCTCCACCATACTTTACAGTAAGGATGGTGTTACCCGGCTGATGCACATTATTAGATTTATGCATTAGGCTCTCGTCCAACCATAAGATCTTCCACATCTTTACAGTATCTTCTAAGTGATGCTTTTCAAAGCCTTTACAGGCAATGATGTGCCTTTTTTTTTTAAAGCCAGGGCTTCTTCCTTGCCACTCTTCTATAAATACCCTTTTTGTGCAAGGCCTTAGAGATTGTAGAGCCACACAATTTTGGTTTTTAATTTTTAGCAAATTGTTGACATGTTTTGGAATTTTTCTTTTGATTTGACATGATGCACAGTGTTTTGTAGATTGGCTCACAAACCATACTTCAGTATATTTGAAATTTAGAAAATGAGACAGTAAAATGTGAAAACGTTTATGTGGTCTGAATACGTTTTCAAGACACTGTATTCGGTGAAGACAAAAGGGGCTGCAGGATGCCGGGACCAGGAACAGATCACAAACTTCAGCAGGTCGACTTTTTTTTCCCTGGCTGGAGATGCTAAATATTCAAGATGTTCAAAATTGTTCAAGCAACCCTTGTAGGTTTTATAAACAAATTGGTTAATGCCAAGCTGGACAGCAAAGCAACGTAGCGGAGAGGTCGCTTCTAAAGGGCACTGCCATAAGATTTCAATTCACTTTTATTACTGAATGACTATTTGAAGCTGCAGTGAGTGGTGGATTTAGCCCAATACATCATGGGCACATCGCTCCAAATGTTGGTAATAAATGCAGGAGGTGCTGCCTATCATCAAAAGATCCCCTCCATCTGGGCCATGTTGTTTTCTTATAGCTACCATCGCAAAGGAGGTACATTAGCCTGAAGTTCCACACCACTAAGCTCAAGAACTATTACTTCTCTTCACCTGTTTGGTATCTGAACCAATCTGCACATCTCTGATTGCTACCTCAGTATGGTAACGCCATGATCACTTCAATCACTACAATGGACTTCAATTCTTTTTGCTCAAATTGTGTTCTTCTTGTATATATTTCCCGCTTAATTTATGTTTTATTTTCTTGTGAAAGTGTCTCTCTGATACTATGTGCCTGTGATAATGCTGCAAGTAAGTTTTTCATAACAACTATGCCGATGTGTACTTGTGCACATGAGATTGACTTTGCATTTGACTTTGAAGTATCAAGTTTCAGTCAGAAAGTTCAATGCTGTCTATATTAGACTTTTTGAGGCACTTGGTTATTTTGATTGGGAGATCGTATTTTGATTTTCATATGAATATCAATTTTATAGCATAATATTTGGTTTGTAAATTGTAAGCTTTTATTTTCATTTTTATGAATAGTCAGCATGTTTGTACATGATTTTCAATGACCTAATTCTTATGATTACAATGGAGGGATACGTGATAGGAGGTGTCATCATTTCCCAGCTTATAATTGGAGCCCAGTCAAGTTTTCACGTAATTGTGGTTTAACTGAAGAGTAATTTCTGGCAATCGTCGTGATATTTACTCAGCAACACCTCATTGAACACTCACCCTCAGGTGCTCTGCTACGTGTACAGAAGTAAAGGATATTGTGTTCAAAAAGTCTGACCTGTAACCTGCATTTAGCCCCACCCAAAACTGTACTTACCTGGTGCAGCATCTGTGACTTACCCCACGCTGAAATACCCTGTAGGGAAAGGCAGGCCACGGCTGGTAGCCAGACCTGTTGTGGCAGGGCCTTGATGCTAACCTGACCGATTCCAAGAACACACTGCTTCCAAAGCCATCTTACACTGTTTTAAATTGACCACAATTCATGTGATTTTAATTAGTATAATAAAATCATTTAAAAATAATTAAAGATCAAAATTAGATTTAGATAAGAATAATCACAAAGCTGTTAACTACTTAAAATAGAGAGAAAGTAAAACTTAAAAAAAAATAAAAAGAACTTGGCCATCTTGCATTTTAATGAAGGTTGGTGATTCCACTCATGTCAAAATTGATTGGCATAAAGTTCAAAATCAAGTTGAGTTTAATCTCATATGCACAAGTACATGTGTGCAAAGTTGTAATAAAAACTTGCAGCTGCATCACAGACAGACAGCATTAGAAACACAACATTCACAGAAAAAAGATAAATTAATTGTAAATTAAACAAAATTAAACAAGAACAAACACAATCAGAACAAAAACAAGATGATCATGGGTACTCTGATCATTAAAGGACAGGCACGCAGCCCATTCTATGGAAATGCCCACACCAAACCAGCCACAATGTATCAATGAAAGATAACTTGTGCTACAAATAAAATAAAACTACCATAAATAGTACTTCCATTGCACAGATGCTGATACTATAAAGTTTATTCTGATTATATTTTAATTGTGTCATTAGCCACTGAAGCAGAAAATGTGCAATGTGCTTCATATGCTATTAACTTTGCATAGGTGTTATTTTATTGTCAACTGTGTTTTAGGAAGTTTCCCCAAAGGCATCTTTAACCATCAAAGCTTAGAGACACTGGAGTAAACATTTGCCTTTGAAAGTGATAAACATGTGATGTAACAAGGAATATTAATTTGTGCTTCTGAAATTCAGTTCCATTGAACGCATAATAAATATTCAGAATCAGAATCACTGACATGAGTTGTGAAATTTCTAAAGAAATATTTTATTTAAATGAAAGATATTTTCCATTTAGATAAACTTGTTAGTTTTTATTTACATCTGATTATTTATAACCACATGTTTGGCTAAAATAAATCTTAAAATAAATGACACTCCAAGAAATGAGAAGTTATTGTTAGATATTGTAATTTTATTCTCGTAGTGTTAGAAAATGACTTCATTTGAAGGAAGAACTAACAATTATTTTCTGCCAACACACATCAAAGTTGCTGGTGAACGTAGCAGGCCAGGCAGCATCTCTAGGAAGCGGTACAGTCGACGTTTTGGGCCGAGACCCTCGTCAGGACTAACTGAACGAAGAGCTAATAAGAGATTTGACAGTGGGAGGGGGAGGGGGAGATCCAAAATGATAGGAGGAGGAGGAGGGATGGAGCCAAGAGCTGGACAGTTGATTGACAAAAGGGATATGAGAGGATCATGGGACAGGAGGCCCAGGGAGAAAGAAAAGTAGGGGGGGGGGAACCCAGAAGATGGGCAAGGGGTATAGTGAGAGGGACAGAGGGAGAAAAAGGAGAAAGATGGGTAAGCAAGGTGAGAGAGGGAAAAGGGGATGGGGAATGTAAAGTGGGGTGGCACTACCGGAAGTTTGAGAAACCGATGTTTATGCCACCAGGTTGAAGGCTACCCAGTTGGAATATAAGGTGGTGTTCCTCCAACTTGAGGGTGGCCTCATCACGACAGTAGAGGAGGCCATGGATTGACCTATCAGAATGGGAATGGTATGTGGAATTAAAATGGTTGGCCACTGGGAGATCCCCCTTCTTCTGGCAGATGGAGCAGAGGTGCTATTATAAGAAACTGATGAAAATGATAGATGCATTCCCCAATTGATAACTGGCTGAGTGCAGCCAGGGAAAAAAGGAAAGGAAAAAGATTCATATCCACGTACCCTGTACACTTTTGCCCTTGGCTTTACAGTCTATTATTGGGACTAAGTCAATTAATCAAGTACCTTACAGGTATAATACTATGGTAAGGTAAGATGAAGTTAGCAGACAGTTATCAAAGTAGATTTATGAGTCTTTTTCTAAGGGCAGATATGTCAAATACTAGAAGGCTTAGCTTTACACTGAGAGAGGTAAAGCTTAAAGGAGATTTACATGACAAGTTTTTACAGAGAGTGTTTGGTGCCTGGAGTCCATTGCCAGGGGAAGGGGTGGAAACAGATATGATAGAAAAGTTTAAAAGAGTTTCAGACAGGCACATGAACGTGTAGGGATATTGACCATCTGCAGGCAGATATACATGTTAACTTGGCATCAAGGTTGACACACACATTATGGGCCAAAGTGCCTAATCCTATCCTGTACTCTTCTTTATTTGAAGATTTGACTGAAAAAGGAAAAGGAGAAAGCAGACATTAAGGTACTTACCTGTACCAAGAAGAATGTGTTATCATTTTCAAAAAATTATTTTAAAAAAGTGGTAAGAAATCTCAGCATTTTTAAGAGACTAGATACTTAGATTAGTAATGTGCTTTCTTTGTCATACAGTAAATAGCCACATTACAATTTAACAAATATGTGACTAACAAGAGCTATTCATCAGATGGTAAATGTTGAGTAATTGTTATTTGCTGTATGATTCATGTTTTAAAACACAAATTGGAATTCTTAGGTTGGCTAGTTTAATCCCCTCACTTTAAAGTGTAGTGCAGACAAATGTATTCTTACCAATTTAACCCTTAACTTCACTAGACTGTTGCTTATAAAGTAAGTACTACACACTTAACCCCTCTATAAATTATTTTAATTTCCACCTGCTTGGGAATCCCACATATTTTCCCTATACTTTTAAAGGGTAGTTAAATTATTTGGATAATAATTATTCCAGGCATGTTGTTTGTACTTTGGTCCTGTTGGAAAGTGACTCAGAGTTTTGTTTTTTTCCTGGAAAATTTGGTTGCCTGAAACGTGAAGCTGGCGTTTGCTGTAATAGGATACCATGGTTATGTTCAACTCTGATTCGAAAAAAAAACTTCATTTAATCATGAAGCTTTTAAATAAAAAAAACTCGCTAACATATTTATAATTGACAATAAGCAGGATTGAAATTGAAGCAGCCGAATTTAAGGCTGTAAAAATGATGACTTAAGGTTTCCTAATCAGTTAAGAAACTAACTAATCCTTAGCAATTCAGTGTGCAAAGTGTAATCAGGCCTTACAGAGCAGTGTAGTCTAATTTTCAGATAAGTTGTCAATGGTAATGGAGCATTACGAACATAACATCGTTGGCAATTGTTTGCACTTTGTATGTTGAAAAGAGACAAGAAAATTGATGTGGGGTTGGAACAGCGTCCATGCTTTCAACCTGGCTAGAATTTCACAACCTTGAGAAGAGCAGAACTGTTTGGAATGAACACTTTCCAAAGACTTATTCCAAAAATTGCAATTGTCATGTAGATAAAACAAAAATAGCTAATATAAATTTAACACTTACTTTACTTCCTTCAAGAGCTTTATCTTTCCTTTTGTAAAGATTTCTTGCAAAGATCATTGCCCTGGCTTCCACCAGTAGCATTTCCAAAATAGAACAAATTTATTAAGATTGTTCTATTTTTAAAATTCCAGTAATAAAACAGAATGTATTCTATAAGCAAGACACAAGAGACTGAGAGCAAAAGATAAACTGCAGGAATAACTCAGCAGGTCAAATACCACTGACATTTCTGTCGAGACTCTGCGTCAGAATCCCTGCCAATAATCTATAAAGTTCAATTCCCACATCTGCTATAAAAAATGCGATAAAAATTCCAAACATAGACAATCTTCATCCAATTTGGCTCAAGTTGTATCACACCCATTTTGACAAACTGAGGAATAATCACTAGGCGGGTGTGTGTGTGTGTGTGTGTGTGTGTTAATAATTTGCAGTAATGTCACTCATGGTGTGAATTATTTAATTCAATCTTCATCAGTAAAGGAGCACCATAAGGCTATGTACCCAGTCCCCTGCTCTTCTCACTTTGCACTTACACTGTGTAGCTAAGCACAGCACCAACCCGGTATTTAAGCTTGCTGATGTTACTATTGTCATTGGCTGATTCAAAGGTGGTGATAAATTAGGATATAGGAAGGAGACTGAAAATCTGGCTGAGTGGTGTCACAACAACGACCTCGTACTCAATGTCAGCGAGACCAAGAAGTTAATTATTGACTTTAGGAGGTAGTGGAAATCGGAGATCCATGCGCCAATCTTCGTCGGGGGGATCAGAGGTGGAGAAGGTCAGCAATTTTAAATTCCTTGGTGCTGTCATTTCAGATGACTTGTCCTGGCCCAGCAAGCAGTGTAATTACAAAGAAAGCACAGCAGCATCTATACTTCCTTAGGAGTTTGCCAAGATTGGCCTTGACATCTAAAACTTTGATAGACTTCTGTAGATATGTGTTGGAGAGTGTATTGACTGGCTGTATCATCATCCTGGTATGGAAACACCAATGCCTTTGAACAGATAATCCTACAAAAAGTAATGAATACTGCCTAATCCATGATGGGTAAAGCTCTCCCCACCATTGACCACATCTACATGAAGCTTTGCTGCAGGAAACCAGCATCCATCCTCAGGAACCCCCATGACCCAGGTCAAAGGTTCATTTATTATCAAAGCATGCATCCATATACATCCATAAACAAAGAAAGAACATGAATGTTGCTCGGAGAAAAACATCAAACTCCTCCGCTATACAAAAAAGAACAGCACTCCGATCATCAACAATAAACTAACAGAACATCAACCTCCAAACACCCTCCCTCGCACAGCAAAACGGAAAAGGAATCAGCAATAAAAATGCACAGAATATAAAAACCATAAGTCTGAAGAAGTCCACAGTTCATAAACTCAATAATCCAATTCATAAACGCAGAACCTTAATACCATCCTCTGAGTTCACCGACATTCATCGAAAAAGAAGGGTACTACATGAGGCAAAGAGGGAGGCCTACTCACCTGCCACAGCGAGCCATAAAATGATAGGCTACTCACAGACTCCTTCCCTGGCAGCGATCAAAAGGCAGACCGTCAACACTGAAACTCTTGCTCACCTTCTTCATTCAACTCGATGTCTCAACCTTCCTTGATGCCCTAATCAGCGATTAATGGATGCTTTAACCAGCAAAATGGAGTCCAACATCAGCTCACTCCCTGTCTCGAGCCCCATCATGCTCTCTTCTTGCTGCTACTGTCAGGAAGGTACAGTAGCCTCAGGGTACATACCACCAGGTTAAGGAGCAATTATCCTCAACAATCAGATTCTTAAACTGGAGGGGATAACTTCACTCAACTTCACTTGCCCCATGAATGAACTGTTCCCACAACCATTGGACTCACTTTCAAGGACTCTTCATCCCATGTTCTCAATATTTATTGCTTATTTATTATTATTACTATTCCTTTTTCTTTCTTTTTGTATATACACACTGGTGTTCACCCAGTTGATGTGGTCTTTTGTTGATTCTATTATGGTTATTGGATTTATTGAGCATGCCTGCAAGAAAATGAATCTTAGATGAATCTTAGGGTTGTATATGATGACATAAATGTACTTTGATAATAAATTTACTTTGAGATTTACTTATTTTTTTCATGAGCATTGTTACCTGTAAAACACTGGAAAAATACTGTTAAACAGATCTAAACCGCATTATTTATGAAAATTCATAAATATAGGAAATGAACATCCTGAGGAGGAATAAACTCTTCTTGGGCTTCCAGTCGGGTACAAGTACCAATTATTATTGATGTCTCGATGACAAACTCTGTCATCTTCATCAGGGATGATGCTTGGGCATGTCTAGTCCGGTAGTATTTATACCCCTGTAGTCCATCCCTCTTGAATGGTTAGTCCTCATTCAATCAGGTTTAACAAAGATGAAGGTCCTGCTGTAAGTAAGAACTGGAATTTGATTGTAAACAAGGCGGGAGAGCAGAAACCTAATTGGATGAGGACTAACCAATCAGGAGGGATTGGACTATGGGGGGTATAAATACCACCAGACTAGACATGCCCAGGCATCATCCCTGATAAAGATGGCAGAGTTTGTCAATGAAACATAGGTTATTGTCTTTCTTTCTTTATTAATCTTTTTATTGATTTAAAAAAACATAAATACAATCAAGAGGAGAATTAGTTCAAATATATATATATATATATCAGTAGCAATATAAACCAAGATTAAGATAGACATTGTCAAAATCATAGATATTGTTAAACTAGTATAAAATATATCTGTCGAGGTACCATATCCGATGCGGACTTTGGTGACCATGGTTTTCCATATAGATCTATCCTTCGTTTTTTGGATGACTTCCATTTCCTCGACGTGTAGCCACCTGGCTATGCTTTTGATGTACATAAGCCGAGGTCTTCCTCCAGCTTTACTCCCCTCAATCTTTCCAGTGAGTATGAATTTTTCTAGTTCATCTTTCCGCATGATGTGTCCTAGGAAACTGAGTTGTCTTTCTCTTATTGTTGGTATGAGTGATCAAACTGCTTAGGCTCTTCTGAGAACTTCTTCATTTGATGTGTGTGTGGTCCATGATATTTTAAACATTCTCCTGTAGAACCATAATTCAGCTGCTTCTAGTCTCTTTTCCATTGCTGGGGAAATGGTCCAGCATTCACTTCCATAAGTCAGGATAGAATAAATGTAGCACTGTGGTATTCTGTTTTTAGTGTACGTGCTCATCTTTTTGTCTGTTAATATGGTCTTCGTTTTTTGGAAAGCTTGTTTTGCCAATGCTATTCTGTATTTGATATCTGTGTGGCATATCATTGTGGACTTCAGGCATGCCAGGAGTCACACTCACGTCCCCTCCTACATCAACCGAACTGTAGTGGAGCTTGTATCAAGCTTCGAATTCCTTGGTGTCCGCATTTCCGAGGATCTCACCTGGTCCCTGAACTCCTCCATCCTGATCAAAAAGGCACAACAGTGCCTTTATTTCCTGCGGAGCATGAAGAAAGCTCACCTCTGTCCCAGGATACTGATGGATTTTTACCGCTGTACCTTTGAGAGCATACTCACCAACTGCATCTCAGTGTGGTATGGCAATTGTCCCGTATCGGACCGCAAAGCACTCCAGCGTGTGGCGAAAACTGCCCAGCGGATTATCAGCACCAAATTGCCCACCATTGAGAACATCTACCACAAACGCTGCCCGGGCAGGGTGAAAAGCATTATCAGGGATGCATCTCACCCTAACCATGGACTTTTTACTCTCTTCCCATCCGGTAGGCGCTACAGGAGCCTCCACTCCCGCACCAGCAGGCTCAGAAGGAGCTTCTTCCCTGAGGCTGTGACACTGCTGAACCTCTCCTCACAGTGCTAAGCAGTATTGCACCCGTATTGTACTGTCTCAGCACTTTTATATTTGTGTGCTGTAGCACTTTTTTAATTTACAGTTATTTTGTAAATAACACTATTCTTTGCATTTCTGGTTAGATGCTAAATGCATTTCATTGGCTTTGTATCTGGTGCTTTCTGTTTGGTCACGTAAGGCACAATGACAATAAAGTTGAATCTAATCTAATATAATATAATATATAATAAAAAAAAATGAAAATAACAATTCTCCTCTTACCAGTTTATGAAGAGAAAGGAAAAAACATTGGGTTTTAAATGAAAAGGAAAAAACCCCACTATGGTATATAAGAAAAACAAAACAAAAAAAAGGGACTGGGCAATCTGGTTATTGTCAATGCTTGTACCCAGCTGAAAGCCTGAAAGAGTTTATTTGTCCTATACACCGGGAAAGTTCTAGATCCTTTATCCTGAGGAGCTTCACATCCTAAAACTGTTACTGAGCCACAGAAGAAGAAACTAAAAGTAAGAGCAACGTACATGCTGGAACTACTTAGGAAGTCGGTGTCATGACCACTTTGGGCCTCTGTGGCTTGCCGTAGAGCTTTGCGCTTCTGGGTTCCTTGAGCACTTATATTTACTAATTGTTTGAGTCTGTAAGTCCAGGTGCTTTCTGTTTGGTCACATAAAGCACGTGACTGGCAGGTGAGTCCTGCGTTCTATGATTATTTAAAGAGAACTCTCGTTGTGCTCTGTCTGTGTTTGTGGAGAATGATTTGTCTCACGGTGTCACTTGGTCAAGCCTCTGACGCCGTGCTGCTATTCCTCTGTCTAACCTATCATTCCCGTCCTTGCTTGGGGAGTTTGCCATTCCTCCGCCCCTGGGTTGAGTTGTTGCCAGAGCTCACTCTGACAGAGTCTGCCATCCTTGGCACCTGGGCCGAGCCAGTGCCAGTGATGACCGTGACAGAGAGAGTCCACCGTTGCTCGGCACTTGGGTCCAGTCCCTCCAGTGTGCAGTGTGACGGCTGGTCATCATCTGTGCGAAGAGAAGCTGAGTTAACCTTTTGGGTCAAAAACAATTTGTAAGAGCAGCTTAATATTTCAGGTTGTTGAGATTTTCTGGAATTGCTTTAGTAGATTCAAAACTGAATGAGGGATATTAGAAGAGTTGGAAAAAAAACTTTGTAAAAGTGGACAGGTCTTAAGGATTACCTTTAAGGAGTGCCTTTGAAGAGGAAAGAAAAAATAGGCAGGGAAATATAGAGAAAGAAATCCCAGAACTTGTGTGAACTGAAGGTATGGCCTCGAAGGTGGTATGTTTGACAAGGTGCTAATGTAGGTTAGCAAGCAGATGTTGAACATGGCTTATTGCAAATTACGATGAGGCTGCAGAATTCAGGTAGTCACGAGTTCAAGGAAAGGAAGCTGATTGACATTAAAATAAGCCTGACTAGTATGGATGAGGGTTCAGCAGCTGTTGTGCTGAGAAAAAGGCAAATTTGGGCAGTGTTCCCTCAACAGGTTGTTGACATAGACAGCTGGTTTGAAAGTCACCTTTGGATTAAGTATGACAGCAAGTACTCTACCTGGGTTTCAGTAAGTTGCTCGGGGGAATAATGAGACAGTGGCTGGTAATGAGAGCTGGTAGTGGGAACCACTGTCAACATCTACAGAATGTTGAACAAAACTAACTGAGTTGGGGGGGGGGGGAGGGGAGAGGCTTGAGAGCCAGTGGTGCCATAAAGTAAATGTTCTTAACGCAGTTGACTAACTTGTCATGTGTAATCATAGTACCAGGCGCCCTCACTGTCAGTAAATAGTGGCACCCTAACCTTTGAAAAGAACTTGAACAATTGGATGAGTAAGATAAACTGTCAGTTCATGACTCATCCAAATGATGCCTTCAAAAATGCAGCACACCCAGAGTGTCATCTAATTGTGCATAAATCCAGATTTAGGATCTAAATTTAAAACACTCTTAGTTCTAAGTTTAGGTCCATAATGCTGTTAACTCAATCACTCATCTTTATATGATCAGTTTTATTTAAAAATCTGTTAGATAAATGGATGCATCTTTTTAAATGCTGCTATATTAAAAATGTAGCAGAGTTTCCTCTTACGAGCAACATACATCATCAGGATGAGGCTTTTCATTCTAGGACGAGGGAGATGTCTTCATTTTTTAAAGAAAGGGGCTTCCCTTCCTCCACTATCAACTCTGCTCTTAAACGCATCTCCCCCATTTCACGTACATCTGCTCTCACTCCATCCTCCCACCACCCCACTAGGAATAGGGTTCCCCTGGTCCTCACCTACCACCCCACCAGCCTCCGGGTCCAACATATTATTCTCCGTAACTTCCGCCACCTCCAACGGGATCCCACCACTAAGCATATCTTTCCCTCCCCCCCCTCTCTGCATTCCGCAGGGATCGCTCCCTACACAACTCCCTTGTCCATTCGTCCCCCCCATCCCTCCCCACTGATCTCCCTCCTGGCACTTATCCCTGTAAGCGGAACAAGTGCTACACATGCCCTTACACTTCCTCCCTTACCACCATTCAGGGCCCCAAACAGTCCTTGCAGGTGAGGCATCACTTCACCTGTGAGTCGACTGGGGTGATATACTGCGTCCGGTGCTCCCGATGTGGCCTTTTATATATTGGCGAGACCCGACGCAGACTGGGAGACCGCTTTGCTGAACATCTACGCTCTGTCCGCCAGAGAAAGCAGGATCTCCCAGTGGCCACACATTTTAATTCCACATCCCATTCCCATTCTGACATGTCTATCCACGGCCTCCTCTACTGTAAAGATGAAGCCACACTCAGGTTGGAGGAACAACACCTTATATTCCATATGGGTAGCCTCCAACCTGATGGCATGAACATTGACTTCTCTAACTTCCGCTAGGCCCCACCTCCCCCTCGTACCCCATCTGTTACTCTTTTTAATGCACACATTCTTTCTCTCACTCTCCTTTTTCTCCCTCTGTCCCTCTGAATATACCTCTTGCCCATCCTCTGGGTCACCCCCCCCCCCGTCTTTCTTCCCGGACCTCCTGTCCCATGATCCTCTCGTATCCCCTTCTGCCTATCACCTGTCCAGCTCTCGGCTCCATCCCTCCCCCTCCTGTCTTCTCCTATCATTTTGCATCTCCCCCTCCCCCTCCAGCTTTCAAATCCCTTACTCACTCTTCCTTCAGTTAGTCCTGACGAAGGGTCTCGGCCTGAAACGTCGACTGCGCTTCTTCCTATAGATGCTGCCTGGCCTGCTGCGTTCACCAGCAACTTTGATGTATGTTGCTTGAATTTCCAGCATCTGCAGAATTCCTGTTGTTTCCTCTTACGAGCTTCTGTCTGAATTTTTTCTTATCTGTAACACAATACTGCAGGAGTTGACTGCCCCCTGGTGGTTAACAGATGTACACTACTTACTGAGAAATATCTAGTGTAACGCGTGGGTCCGTCACTATTACTATCATGCTTTGAGAAGTTTTTGATTTTTGAAAAGATATTAAGTTAAGCCTTCCGTGTTTATTCCACACTATATTACAGATCTGGAATATCTGAGGCTGGAGTTTAGGAACAGCTGGTGGACAGAGGTTCATAGAGGAGCCATACAGCACAGAAACAGGCCCTTTGGCCCCTCTCGTCTGTGCTGACCAATATACCCATTAGTTAGATCTGTTTTCTTGAATTTGGCTGTATTCCTCTTTTTTTTTCCAATCCATGGTTCTTATCCAAATGCCTTTTAAATGTCATTGTATCTGCTCAACTACCTTCTCAGGCAGCTCACTCCATATACAACCAGCCACTGTGTGAAGAAGTTGCCCCTTGTGTTCCTGTTAAATCTCCCGCCTCACATGTTAAACCTATTCCCTCTATTTTTTGGTTCCTGTTCTCTGTGGGGCGGGGGGACTGTTCATTCACCCTGTGTATGTCCCCCTGATTTTACACAACTCTATAAGGT
This sequence comes from Mobula hypostoma, assembly GCF_963921235.1. NCBI lineage: Eukaryota > Metazoa > Chordata > Chondrichthyes > Myliobatiformes > Myliobatidae > Mobula > Mobula hypostoma. Next base: position 60,000,611 of record NC_086103.1, on the reverse strand, counting down.
CACCTCTCAGTCTCCAACATTCCAAGGAATAAGCTCCTAGCCTGTCTAACTTCTGCCTATAATCATGCTGTGACAATGTCCTCACATATTTTCTTTGCATTCTTTCCAGTTTAATGGTGGCTTTCCTATACTGTAACAGGATGTCTTTCCTATGACCTGTTAAAGTGCTGCCTCACCAATATCTTGCACAACCATTTTTTTCACAGAGCGGTGTGTTAAATACATGGGTTATGACCAAGGAGAAACATGGATGGAGTCGCTTAGCACTTAAGTGCAAAGTTGTTTATTAGCTGCATCAAAGTCAAGTCAAAGTATATTTATTATCAAAGTGTGTATACTTTATACAACCTTGAGATTTGTCTTCTCACAGGCAGCTACAAATCAAAGAAACCCAACAGACCCCATTAAAACAAAGGAAGACCATCAAACACCTAACGCGTGGAGCAAAAAAAGAAAAAGAATCAAAAATTCAAACTTAAAAAAATTAGCAAAAATGATGAAAAGAAAATTGTCAATACCTACAAAAGATATCTACCAGAAAACACAGTAACAACTCTGTTCTTTGTCCAGTGTGAGCTTCTGCAGCCCCCAATCTCTCTCATCTACCGAGACTGATGAATCCTGTTTTCCAGGCATCAGGACATAGCTTTAATTACCTACAAAGTGAACTTGAAACCACACATGAATTAGAATATGATGCCTCTCACAACGTAGTTACAATCATATTATAAAATAAACACAATTATCTACCTTAAATATAGTTTACCAAAAACATATACACAGTTACACATCCCCATTATCAAGAAAAGGAACATTCCACCAGGTATAGTGGGAAGGACACCATAAAGCCAATCCAAGCCCATCAACTTGAATTAGGACCCAGTATGAGAATATACCGGGGAAGGAACTGAAGTGAGTAATTAGCACAACAACTGCAGTTTGTGTGTGTGTGTGTGTGTGTGTGTGTGTGTGTGTGGGGAGTGTGCTTACTGAGTGCTCTCTGTCACACAATGGGTGTCTGGAATGCTTCAGAGGCAAATATGGTACAGGTGTTTAAGAGGCTCTTAGAGAGGGCAAAGAATTTGTAGAGAATGGAGGGATATGGACATTGTGTAAGCAGAAACAGTGAGTTTAATTGGGTATTTAAATTCTAGTTTGATTATTTTGGCATTAAATTGTGCGCCAAAGAGCCTGTTGCTGTGCTTTCTATTCTACGTTCTAATTGCAACATTAAGTGTTCTAACTCTTATACTCTGCCCTGGTTGATGAAGACCTGTTTCCCTCTTCATTATGCCGTGTACCTGCGATGCCACGTTCAGTAAACTATGTTGCTGCATTCTGAGGTCCCTTTGTTCCTCAACACTCCCCAGGGCCCTACCATTCACTGCTATACGTCCTACCATTGCTTGAATTCCCAAAATATAACCTCTCACTCTTACCTGAATTGAATGCCATTTGCCAATCCTCGGCCCAATCAGCTGGCTGATCAAGATCCTCCTGTCCTTTTTGATAACTTCCTTCATTGCCCATGGTACCAGCTATTTGATTAAACTCTGCCTTGTGCATTCTCATCCAAATCATTTATAAAACTAATGACCACAACAAATTTCCCTGCACCATTCCCTGTGGCACACCACTAGTCACAGATTTTCGGTCTGAGAATGATTCTTCCATAAGCACTATCTGCTTCCTAGCTTTGAGACAATTATGAATCCAGTTAGCTAGCTCTCTCTGAATTCCTACGATCTAACCTTCTAGATTAGCCTACCATGCATAACCTCTTGAAGACCTTGCTAAAGTCCATATAGGTGATGTCAGCTGCTCTTCTGTCGTTTATATTTATCCTGTTGTTTACCTCCTTGAAAAATTGCTGGATTTAAAGTCAGATAAAGCTGGCTATTCATAATCGGAATTTGTCTGTCCAAATGCTGACAGGTCCTGTCCCTCAGAATCCTTTCCAGTAACTTACCCACCACTGATTTCAGACTTGCCAGCCTGTAGCTCTCTGGCATGCCTTTGCTGCCCTTCCTAAATAATGGTTTAACATAAGCCACACTGCACTCTTCTGGAATTCCACCTGTGGTGAAAGATGAAGCAAGATTGCTTCAAGAGCCTCTGCAATTTCTTCCCTAGCTTCCCATTAGATCTGAGGATATACTCGGCTTTGCCTGGGGATTTTTCCACCTTAAATGTGCTTTAAGGGCTGTCAATACCACCTCCTTAGTATTTTGTATCAAGTTTAGTCCAAGACATTACAACTCATTTGTCTGAATTCCTTAGAATCCATAATCTTCTTCATAGTGAAAACTAATGAAAAGTACTCATTAAAAGCCTCAACTATTTCCTGAAGTTCCACGCAGAGATGACCAGGCTGATCTTTGAAAGAGTCTATTCTCCCCTGAACAACCCTTTGCTTTTAATACTTTCAATTGCCAGTCACTTACCAATTTTTCTCCAAGGACCTCTCTCTCTCTTGTGCTCACTGCTTTCTATTTGCTTTCAGGTCTAACAAGCACGCATATAATTGTAGAGTATCCTTTGCTTACCAATCTTTTGAACTCTTAAGACTTTTGTCACCTTTCCTTGAATGAGATACTGGGAACTTAATCAGTGATTTATAAATGTTGATCCTGATTCATTGTCTTGTCCTCTGTTTAAAAGCCAAAGATGTCTTTTTTAAAAGGGCTCTTCACCTGAACTGTCTCCATCACATCCATGTTTTCCCACATGCTTGGTCTCTTTGTTCTGCAGCACAGTACCATAGTGGTTAGCACAGCGCTATATGGTACCACGCCCCGAGCTCTTCCTGCTGCTGCCTATAAGAAGTTTGTACATTCTCCTCGTGACTGCATGGGTTTCCCCTGGGTGCTCCAGTTTCCTCCCACAGTCCAAAAGATGTACTGGTTGGTAGGTTAGTTGGTCATTGTAAATTGTCCCTGTGATAAGGCTAGGATTAAAATGGGGGTTGCTGGACAGCATGGCACGAAGGTCTGGAAGGGCCTATTCCACCCTATATCTCAATAAATAAATAAACAAACAAGTAAACAAATAGATAAATAAAGTGCAAACAACAGGAATTCTGCAGATGCTGGAAATTCAAGCAACACACATCAAAGTTGCTGGTTGAACGCAGCAGGCCAAGCAGCATCTGTAGGAAGAGGTACAGTCGACGTTTCAGGCCGAGACCCTTCGTCAGGACTAACTGAAGGAAGAGTTAGTCCTGACGAAGGGTCTCGGCCTGAAACGTCGACTGTACCTCTTCCTACAGATGCTGCTTGGCCTGCTGCGTTCAACCAGCAACTTTGATGTGTGTTGCTTAGATAAATAAAGTGTATCATTTGGTTGTTTTATTTTCTTTATCTCATTTTTTCATGCAGATCAAATCTTACACAACAAGGAAGATGTGGATTTTTAACCGAGTGTTTTGGATGCAAGTTCAGTGGATTTCTTTGTTCTGATTGGTGTCAGAACTACACTTAAGAGATGGGCAAGATGGCGGCGCGACGCAGCTCGCAGCGGCCACTCCGGTGGTGATGTCTGTTATTTGTCAAGTAGGGTGCCGTGCACAATCCTGATTTGATGGAGACAGACGTGAGAGTACGAAGGAACATCTGGTGAAACTGCTGAGATGTCTGCTTCGCTTCTGCTGCTACTGTGTGATCCAGAATCTCCAGAGGAGAAGGCCTCGAGTCCTCAGCTTTGCTCGTTGCTCGGCGGCCGGGGCAGGGTCAAAGCTCTCGGCAGAGGATGGTGCTCGGAGAGGCTGTGTCAGAGGGGCTGGTCGGAGGCTCGAAGTTTTCGGACGGACTCAGAGTCTGCTGCGGTCGGGTGCTTCCAATGGTGCTGCATCGGCGAGTTGGCGGCGCTTGGAGGTTCATGGCAAGGAGAGTTTCTCCCTTCTGCCGCCTGCGTGAGATAATGAGTCTATCGGGACTTTGAGACTTCTTTTTACCGTGCCCATGGCCTGCTCTTTATCAAATTATGGTATTGCTTTGCACTGTTGTAACTATATGTTATAATTATGTGGTTTTCTCAGTTTTAGTCTTGGTTTGTCCTGTGTTTTCTTGTGATATCATTCTGGAGGAACATTGTATCATTTTTTAATGTATGCATTTCTAAATGACAATAAACGAAAACTGAACTGAACTTATCTGAAGCAACAAGGGGAAAATACTGCATTCCAATTCTACCTTCTGCAGTGCAGATGTTTGAAAAGCTTCCGGCAATCAAGTGACTAGTGAAAGATCTGCTGATCTAGCTTGTGTGGATGGACTGTCTAACTCTCTAGGCAAAGATATACACCAGGTTTTGGTGGCATATAATCTTTGAATACCAAGTGGAAGAAGGCATGGGAAGGGGGTGAGCGGAATTCAGTTCTTTCTTTTCTATTTGAACTAGGGGGCCTGAAGCTGAGTGATCCGAGATAAATCCAACTTGAGTTTCAGTGAACAGATTATGGCTGAGTTTGCGTAGCTTGGCAGCTTTACAACATATTCCATCACTGTGCTGATGATTGAGGATCGAATAGCAGGTGGGATTGGGTCTGAATTGCATTTACTCAGTCTATTGTAGACAAAGTAATTTTCCAGATTGCTAGGTAGGTGCAGAGTTACAGTGGTATTTGAACAACTTGGCTGGTGCTTACTAAAGTATGTGGCTCTCATTGTCCTTGTTTATAGGATTGGAGTTTTAAGGCAGCTGAAAATTTTGAAATTATTCTGTGTTATTTCAAACTCTTGGCTATTGATGTAGATCATAACAATAAGGCATTCACACCTAGGGAAAAAATGCACGATCTCTTCTATAATGAGGAACAGTCATTCATCTTTATTTTCAGGTTTCTGTCTTTAGCTGTTCTTGGACCTATTCACCATTCAATCCATTACTTCAATTTATAAAGTGTGCTTATGTCCTTTGTGATTCCATGGACCAAACAACTGCACTGTCTCTCTGTTTTTCACTAAAAATTAAATTATTGAAATATTATTTGTTCTTTGCAAATCCATATTGCTTTCACTTGACATCCAGGATTGATCATAGATTAATATTTCAAAATGCTTTTTCCATCTCCAACATTAGACAGACTGGCCTATCATCACTGGATTTATCCCTCTCTCCTTTTGTGAATATTTGTAATGCTTCGGTCCTCTGACATTGCTTTTTCCAAGAAGGAATGGGAGATTGTGGTTGCATCCACTGTTTTCTCCATTGTTATGTCCTGCAGAACTTTGGAAGGCAAAGCTGTAGGATCAGTAACTTTTTCACTATGCTCCTGTCAGCCATTTTCCTGTATGTAGTACCTTTATTCTTTTCCTGTTTCCTTAAAATTTTATCTTTTCCTCTTTAGAAAACAGAGCCAAAATACTCAATTACTATCTTAGCAATTTCCACTCCCTGTATAAATTTCAATTTTTTTGATCCATAATTGGTACCCACCCTCCCTTGTAGTAAAAACATTTACAAATATATTTTGGGATCTTTTTTATGTTGCTGGGTAATCCATTCCTGGATGTGTTCTCTGCCCGAATTCACTGCCTTTACAGTTTTTCCTACGTTTCTTATGTTCAGTTTGGTTTGTCTCCACTTTCTGTCATGAATCATATTTATCAGAAACTTTGTGCCTTGTGCAGTTTTAATTTAACCTGTACATTTTAGTCATTTTTACTTATTGGAAGAATTTTACTTTGAATGCTTTTCGTTCCTGTTTTAGCAATTTGTTAAGCTGGAAGGCTGAATATGACTCATTTGCTATTTTATCTGCCTGATTATATTATAACTCTAATGCCTTTCAGTTTTTTAAAAATAGCCTTTCTCCAGCTGAGGGTATCCTAATTGTGTTTGTTTATTTTTAACAGGTTTAAGGAACCCAAGTTGTTGAGAGATATTGAGGCTCTGGTTAAGAAGAAGAGGGAGACATGCATTACGCATAAGCAACGGAGAACTGGTGAATCTCTTGATGACTACATTGTGCAGTAGCAAGGTGGTTAGCGTAACACTATTGCAGTGCCAGTGACCCGGTTCAGTTCTGCCGCTGTCGGTATGGAGTTTCTCCCGTGACCTCCAGGTGCCGCGGTTTTCTCTCGCATTCCAAAGGTGTACGGGTTAGAGGGTTAATTGGTCACGTGGGCATAACTGGGTGGCGGAGGCTCACTGTTACCGTGCTGTATCTCTAAATAAAATATAAAAATCAGTAAAAGAAGTATAGGAGTGCACGTAAGAGCAAAGTTAGGAGGGCAAAAAGAGTACACGCGAAAGATTTGGCCCTTATACTCTTATGTATATTAAAAATAAAAGGGTGGTTACGGAGAGAATAAGTCCACTTAAAGATCAGCATGTCCATATGTTAGTGAAGCCAAAGGAAATGAGGGAGGTTTTTAATGAATATCTCTCTTCAGTTTTTCCTCTGGAAGCTAAGGAAAAGGGGCAAATGAGTAGTGTCGTCTTGGACCACATACACATTAGCAGGGAAGAGGAGACACTGGAGACTTTAAAGTGCATTATGGTGGATAAATTCACAGGGCCTGACCTGGACCTATTGGGAAGCTAGGGGAGAAATTGCAGAGGCCCTTGAAGAGATTTTTACTTCATCTCTGTCCACAAGTGAAGTTTTGGAGGACTGGAGAGTGTCTAATGAGCTACCAATGTTGACAAAAGTTGATAGAACAATTCAGGAAACTGTAGGCCAGTGTATTTTAACACAGTGTGTTTTGGGACAGACATCCACAGCTTTGTGAGTGGGAAGTTGTTCCTGCTAAATTTTTTTCAGGTCTTTGAGGAGGTAACAAAGAGGGTAGATGTGTCTCGGGTAGTGGATGTGGTCTATAAGGACTTGCATTGAAATGTTAGGCTCTTATGAATGTTGAACTTGATGTTCAAGTCCATAGTTTCCTGAAGTGGCAACACTGGGGGATAAGTTGGTGAATGAAGCATATGGCAAGCTTGCCTTTATAGGTCAAGGTACTGAAGACGAAAGTCTCAATGATATATCTTTACGAAACATTGGTTGGACTGCAGTTGGAATACTATGTGCAGCTCAGGATGCTACGCAATAGAAACCATGTAGTTACTCAGAAGAGATTCACTAGGACTGGAGGACTTTAGTTATGGGGAGAAATTGGAGAGGCTCGGGTTATTTTCCTTGGAGTGTAGGAAGCTAAAGGGTGACTTGTAGAGGCATATACAATTAAAAGGGTAGATAATTAGAATCTTCTTTATATGCTAGGAGTATCAAATACAAGATATCATAGCCTTAAGGCGAGAGGAAGGAGTTGTAAAAGGCATTTTATGGCTAAGATATTTTTATGCAGATGATTTCAGAGGAGATAGTGGAGTCAGATACAATCATTATAGACATTTACATAGGCAAGGCATAGAAGGATGTGGACTGATTATGGGCAAAATTTTGGTGGGATGAGGGACTTACTTTGCGGTCTGCAATGCTGGTTCTCTGACTTTAATGGAAAATAAATCTATGTATCGAAGGTTGCAAAGTGAAATGCATTGCAAACGATGCGACTGGAAATGAATGGGAAAAATTGTGACAGATGAACTTTGGTGTTGATACATTTGAAACCATCTGTTTTTGAACCAAATCTGAGAGAATAATGTAATAATGGTGAATGCCTGGAAATGGTGATTGAGTGGATGACTTTTGGATTCACGTTTGTAGACAGTCACAGGTACAGAAATCTTGATATAATCCTCATCATTATATCTAGAAAACTGGAGTGCGAGGACTAGAAACTGGTTCACAGCTAGTTTTATCATACCTGTAATGTTGTCAGCAAATTATTATGCCACATAAATTAATTAATATGAATCTCTTGCTTCTTTCTACAATGCTTTGTCATTTTATTTCCTGTTTCCATCTAGATGATAAAATAGATTGGATAATGATCATCAGAATGGCTGACAGGAATGCTATTACAATGACCTAAGCTCGTCATTGAAATAACCAGTAAAAATGATAAGTAGTTTTGTAACTGTGGAATGTACTTGGCTGCAGCATAGTTTAGTCTATGCATTTCATCAGTATATGGGACACTATAAATAAAACTATCAACATACAAATTACCAGATAAAACTTCAGTATAAATTTATGGTGAGTTTATATTAAAGAAAATAAAAGAGGTTTCATAAATGCTGAGAACCAGGAATGGAAATAAACTGTAAATACGAAGATTTCAATTTGCCTTGGCCAGAGAGCTGTGGAATTCACCCTCCCAGGAACATAAAACATTCTTACAGAGCTTGAAGGGGAGGATATTTTGGACTCCAGAACCAAGGCTTAGGGAATCAGAATCAGGGAAGGCCATTTTGGATCGAAAGGAGACGAAACATCTTCAATCAGAGAATGGTGGATCTTTGGGGTTTGCTACCCTGGAAGGCTGTGAAGAATCCCGTGTCAAGTTCATTCAAATCAGAGACTGATTGATTTCTAGGTACATTTTGAACCCGCAGTACGTGGGGATAAGTCAGGAAAGAGCGTTGAGGTAGAAAACAGTTATAAACTTACTGAATGTCAGAGCAGGCTTGAGGAGTGGAAAGAACTGTTCTTGCTCCCATTTCTTTTGTCTCCTATTTTAGACAGAAGTTCAGATTCCACTGCACCATTAATGATACTAAAATGCAATATATGTAAACCTGATCAGTGTTACCTATTACATGCTTGTAATAACTTGTGTTTAGTAAGATGAAGAGGGAAACGTATGAGACATAAATATTAACCTGAATAGGATGTTTGTGCGGGGTAATGTTTTACGCAATTTACATCAGCGCACTCCCTGTGGTGATAGCTTGTTAGAGAAAATGAAACTTACTTTGAAGTGTGCTAAGGGCTCCTCTGAAAGTAATAATGCCTAGAATTTCTATTGTACTTTTGTCTTGTGCATTGAGACACACTGTAGTTTTTCTCTAGCTACATCGAATTGTGTCTGCAGAAAGAAAGAACATATAAACTGGTGTGGAAGATACTTTACTCTGAGAAACAAAACATTTAAGTATAATTTTCACAGGGTCTAATGGGACACACACCACAGCTGCCATCAGCTTCCTGAGCAACAATCAAGGAAAAGCCTTAGTCCTGAAAGGAACAGTCCTCATGGCCAACAGGCAGTATGAGAGCAACTGCTGAGACAAGCTCCACCTCTAATGCTAAGATAGTCACAATACAAACACACTTTTTCCCTTTCTCGCTTTCCGTCTCTTGGTCTCTCTCCCTCTCTCACATTGTGAAACTTGCATGACATTTTTCTCTCTTATGCTGAGAAAATCTCTCTTGAACATGCATGCTCTGACATAAAGCCACACACATGCTCTGGAGGCACATTCTCTATCTACCCACCTCTATCTCTCTCTGTCTCTCTCTCTATCTCTACCTACCTCTATCTCTGTCTCTCTATCTACCTCTATCTCTCTCTCTACCTACATCTATCTCTCTCTCTCTACCCCCCTCTCTCTCTCTCTCTCTCTCTCATATTTGCACAGATGTTATATGGATATAACAGTGTCAATCTCTTCATTATAACAGTTATTGTGGAGGCATGTAGAGGAACATACAATGTCTTTCTGCTTCCCTGATTTGACCTGAAGTCGGCTTTCTATCACACAGGAGCAACTTTACAGGAGTTGTGATATATCGCAAGGGAACAACTAAATTTCCTTATTGAGCCATAAGACGCCACTCCAGAACAGACTGTTGTCTTGTAAAAGCAAGAAGATATCTATCATGTTTTTCCTCTCTCTCTGGATCAATAGGATTGTGGCCAGACTTTTCTGCTATGTGAACAAAGATAACCGGGTGTGAATTCGCCAAAGAAGCAGAGGCATTTCCTCTGCATTAAAGAGAAAACTCCCACTTAGACTGTACAGAGAACTGAATTCCAGGAAGAGTGAAGACAGCAGGATTAGTCACCAGTGATCTGGGGTCGATGAATGTGTTAGCTAAGGTTTTGCTGACCTGGTCTGGATGCCAACAGATCATAAAACCATTATTTATTCTGTGCTCAAAGAGACTGCTCAGGCTCAGGATATTTTGATAAGTACCACTAACAAAATTGTTAATTTGCCTCGCACCGTATCCTCTCTGTCCTTATGCTGAGCCAGGCCCCAGAGCAGACTGCTCCTTCAATTGGCCGTGGGCAACAGGCTGAGGCTAATCCATTCAGGACAATAAAAGGAACTAAGTCATCAGAACATCTGCGCACACTCAATGACAAAGGGCAGTTTTCCAACAGTCGGACCACAATGATACTGCCATCTGGTGGTAGGAAGTTAGAAAGTTGAAAAAAATGGGTGAGACCGCAGGATATTAATTAAAAGTCAAATGTCATAAATGTCTGCTAATGTATTGTTTGATTTTGCATTACTAATGTCTTGTGAATCATTTATAACATTCAGATGCACTTAGGATGCTAACTTCACACTGAAAGCCATTAAGTCACAGCTTGGTGGTATTGCTTTTGATGTGATTTTTCGCCTTGCAATTTTGCTAATGTATGCTTCACGTTTTACAGCTCGTGGTAAAGAGAGGCATGACGATGCATGTCCATGATGTCAGCCAGTACAGCGGGAAAAGTTTAAAAAGAAGACCGCCATATCCAGCGGGCAGTGGAGTGAGAAGTAGCAGAGTAATAGGGCTTTGGCTCAATAGGGAAACAGATCCTGGAAAGGTGTAATAATAACAGAGTTGTCATGATGGGAGATTTTAATTGCCCAAGTATTGATTGGCATCTCCCTAGAGCAAGGGGTTTAGATGGGGTGGAGTTTGTTAGGTGTGTTCAGGAAGGTTTCCTGACACAATATGTAGATAAGCCTACAAGAGGAGAGACTGTACTTGATTTGATATTGGGAAATGAACCTGGTCAGGTGTCAGATCTCTCAGTGGGAGAGCATTTTGGAGATAGTGATCATAATTCGATCTCCTTTACAATAGCATTGGAGAGAGATAGGAACAGACAAGTTAGAAAAGCATTTAATTGGAATAAGGGGAATTATGAGGCTATCAGGCAGGTAATTGGATGCTTAAATTGGAAACAGATGTTTTCAGGCAAAAGTACGGAAGAAATGTGGCAGGACTTTATTCCCTGGAGCGTAGAAGAATGAGGGGAGATTTGATAGAGGTATATAAAATTATGATGGGTATAGATAGAGTGAATGCAAGCAGGCTTTTTCCACTGAGGCAAGGGGAGAAAAAAACCAGAGGACATGGGTTAAGGGTGAGGGGGGAAAGGTTTAAAGGGAACATTGGGGGGGGCTTCTTCACACAGAGAGTGATGGGAGTATGGAATGAGCTGCCAGATGAAGTGGTAAATGCGGATTCTTTTTTAACATTTAAGAATAAATTGGACAGATACATGGATGGGAGGTGTATGGAGGGATATGGTGCGTGTGCAAGTCAGTGGGACGAGGCAGAAAATGGTTCGGCACAGCCAAGAAGGGCCAAAAGGCCTGTTTCTGTGCTGTAGTTTCTATGGTTCTATGTTCAGGGGATATTTGTGTGGAGTTCTGCATAGGTACCTTCCAATGAGACAGGGAAGTTATGGTAGGGTACAGGAACCGTGGTGTACAAAGGCTGTAATAAATCTAGTCAAGAAGAAAAGAAAAGCTTACAAAAGGTTCAGAGAGCTAGGTAATGTTAGAGATCTAGAAGATTATAAGGCTAACAGGAAGGAGCTTAAAAAGGAAATTAGGAGAGCCAGAAGGGGCCATGAGAAGGCCTTGGTGGGCAGGATTAAGGAAAACCCCAAGGTATTCTACAAGTATGTGAAGAGCAAGAGGATAAGACATGAAAGAATAGGACCTATCAAGTGTGACAGTGGAAAAGTGTGTATGGAAATAGCAGAGGTACTTAATGAATACTTTACTTCAGTATTCACTATGGAAAAGGATCTTGGTGATTGTAGTGATAACTTGCAGCAGACTGAAAAGCTTGAGCATGTAGATATTAAGAAGGAGAATGTACTGGAGCGTTTGGAAAACATCAAGTTGTATAAGTCACCAGGACCAGATGAGATGTACCCCAGCCTACTGTGGGAGGTGAGGGAGGAGATTGTTGAGCCTCTGGCGATGATCTTTGCATTATCAATGGGGACGGAAGAGGTTGCGGAGGATTGGAGGGTTGCGTATGTTGTTCCTTTATTCAAGAAAGGGAGTAGAGATAGCCTAGAAAATTATAGACCAGTGAGTCTTACTTCAGTGGTTGGTAAATTGATGGAGAAGATCCTGAGAGTCAGGATTTATGAACATTTGGAGAGGTATAATATGGCTTTGTCAAAGGCAGGTCGAGCCTTATGAGCCTGATTGAATTTTTTGAGAATGTGACTAAACACATTGCTGAAGGAAGAGCAGTAGATGTAGTGTATATGGATTTCAGCAAGGCATTTGATAAGGTACCCCATGCACGGCTTATTGAGAAAGTAAGGAGGCATGGGATCCAAGGGTACATTGCTTTGTGGATCCAGAACTGGCTTGCCCACAGAAGGCAAAGAGTGGTTGTAGACGGGTCATATTCTGCATGGAGGTCGGTGACCAGTGGTGTGCCTCAGGGATCTGTTCTGGGACCCTTACTCTTCGTGATTTTTATAAATGACCTGGATGAGGAAGTGGAGGGATGGGTTAGTAAGTTTACTGATGATTCAAAGGTTGGAGGTGTTGTTGATAGTGTGGAGGGCTGTCAGAGGTTACAGTGGGACATTGATAGGATGCAAAACTGGGCTGAGAAGTGGCAGATGGAGTTCGACCCAAATAAGTGTGAAGTGGTTCATTTTGGTAGGTCAAATATGATGGCAGAATATAGTATTAATAGTAAGACTCTTGGCAGTGTGGAGGATCAGAGGAATCTTGGAGTCTGGGTCCATAGGACGCTCAAAGCAGTTGCGCAGGTTGACTCTATGGTTAAGAAGACATACGGTGTATTGGCCTTCATTAATTGTGGAACTGAATTTAGGAGCCGAGAGGTAATGTTGCAGCTATATAGCACCCTGGTCAGACCCCACTTGGAGTACTGTGCTCAGTTCTGGTCACCTAACTACAGAAAGGATGTGGAAGCCATAGAAAGGGTGCAGAGGAGATTTACAAGGATGTTGCCTGGATTGGGGAACATGCCTTATGAAAACAGGATGAGTGAACTCAGCCTTTTCTCCTTGGAGCGACGGGGGATGAGAGGTGACCTGAAAGACGTGTATAAAATGATGAGAGGCATTGATCGTGTGGATAGTCAGAGGTTTTTTCCCAGGGCTGAAATGGTTGCCACAAGAGGACACAGGTTTAAGGTGCTGGGGAGTAGGTACAGAGGAAATGTCAGAGTTAAGTTTTTCACTCAGAGAGTGGTGAGTGTGTGGAATGGGCTGCCGGCAACGGTGGTGGAGGCAGATACGATAGGGTCTTTTAAGAGACTTTTGGATAGGTACATGGAGCTTAGAAAAATAAAGGGCTATGTGTAAGCCTAGTAATTTCTAAGGTTGGGACATGTTCGGTACAACTTTGAGGGCTGAAGGGCCTGTATTGCGCTGTATGTTTTCTATGTTTCTATGTTAACGTGCTGGAGAGAAATCTTGTTGCTGCATAGTGAATGATGCTTTCAATTAAAAATTGATTGGTTCAGTGCAGTGGAGTGCATAATTGTGAAATAACTTGACTGATAGCAGAGAGAGAGATAATAATGTGGCAGAAGGCCATTTGACGCTTTAGAGCAATCTAGGCAGAACCATTTCCCTGCACTATCTATGTTGTTCTCTGAGTTAATTTCTTATTTTTTTAAAATCCAATTTACTTTTGAAGTCATTGACCATGTCCATTTCTACACTGCCATGGGCAATGTGTTCCAGGTTCCAAACAGATAAAAAAATTAATATGGATGCGATGAGTCTAAGGGTCCATTATTGTGCAGTGCCTCTATTAATTATTATTAATTGCTACATACAGAAGCCTTTTCCTCATAATCTCCATTCATTTCTTTCTTAAAACCTTGTATCTGTTTCCTTTAGTCCTTGTACTGTACCATCACCTAATGGGAATAGCCTGTTATCATCTTGCCCACTGTTTATCCAAGGAGGACAATTACAACTTCTCGTATCTAACCTTGTGGCTTTTCTCACATCCCTTCTATTGCATGTTGCCCAGAACTGGATAGGATACTCTACTTGCGGCCTAATTAGATCTTTAAAAGGGAGTAGTATAGCTTGCCTGTTTTTGTAATCAATGAATATTGTTATGAAGCAGGAAGACCTTTTATTTTGTTAGCTATTCTCTCAGTGTGTCTTTCCAGCTTCAAAATTCTGTGCGCAAGGTCTCTTTGCTCTTTTGCGCTGAACTGCCCAAGAGCATGAACACACACTCAATGTTTTAGGAACAGCTTCCTCCCTTCCTCCATCTGATTTCTGAAGGGTCCATGAACTTGTGAAAACTACTTCATCGTTTTGCTCTCTTTTTGCATCTATTTATTTATTTTTCATATTATTGTAATTTGTAATAAATGTTATGTATTATACTGTACTGCCGCCACAAATCAGCAAATTTCACGGCATCTGTCAGAGATAAGAAAGCTGATTGTAATTCTGAACTCCATGTTGCCTCTCTCCATCCGTTCTGTGAAATACCATCAACTCTTACTTGCACCGCGTTTCATCTGTCACTTGTTCATTCAGCTAACTTATTTAAATGTCATTAGAGCTGATTGGCATCATCTTTCCTGTTTACCACCTTGCACTAAGGTCTCTAATCACTGGTAAATCTTGCTTTCTATTTCAAAATGCAAGACACTTGTATTAAGAAACAATGCTTTTGTCCCAGTACTGCTCCATGGGGACATCACTCTGCTGCAGTCACAATGTGAAGTTTATTCCTTCATCATGCCCACTTGTCCGTTCCTACTGCAGTTGTCTTGCAAATTCTGAGGCTAGGACTCCTAAGTGAGGCTGAATTACGCAGTACTTGTAAGACTGCGTTGAGTGTTGAAACATACACTTTCCTGCTCTTTCTCTAAGAGATACAGTACTTTTATGCATGAGGTTGGAAGCAGTAAGCAGACATTTGAGAAAAACGAATGGATCTGTTGTTGCTTCCTGGAATGATCCAGTGGATGGGGAAGTTAAGAGTCACAGAGGGCACAGTGTGGTCACGAAGGTAGGACTGAAGGCCCTGCTGGAAATTTCCTCATACTTGGTGATAGTAGCCTTGAGAAATTTGAGTTTGTGAATGTATCTCAGATAATTCAGGACAGGGTGAAGTGTCTCTTGACTCTTTACAGATGGACATAAACCAGCCTTGAGCTCTCAACTCTCCCTGAGTGCTTAGACACTTGTAGTGAAACACCATCAGTGGTTGTAACCTGAAGCACCCATTGGCTGAAACCTACTAAGTACCAGGAAACCAAAACACCCTGTTAGTTGTAGCACTTTGCCGCTCTGACGGCACTGGAAGGTTCTGAGCAGTGAGCTCCGAGGCTGCCCAGTCACCAGATGCCAGCAGAGATTTCCTTTAAATGGCAAGGCAAGCAAGAACAGAGTGCAATGAGATTGTTCTGCGTTGGTCACAGTGTGAAGTTTTGAGCTCTACTTTCCATGGGTACTGTCAGAAATGCACTTGGCACTTCCAGTGACATAAGTAGTTTACGTTAGTAGAAGATCAGGGGCAAATGTAGATTACAACAAAAAGGGCCCAGTCCAGTTTCACAACTGGTGCAATATCAAGGGCAAAGTCAACAGCTGAGTGTATTTTTGTATGCACAACTACAGTACACATGTGCACAGGTGTGTCGAAAAACTTACCTATAGTACCGTCACAGGAACATAACATCATATCACCTGGAAATGTTTGCAAACATGATCTTCATGTGATTAAATGAATACTGTATTGTATTGTGCTTTAACAAATACTATGTGATCTATTTTCTAGTCTTCTGTGCTTCAGAATACAATTCGTATGTGCTCCTTGATGCAGTTCTTGAATTTTCCAGCATGTGGACTGATAAACACATTGGTGAGTTGAGGTATGATATAAACAAAGAATGAAAGTTAGAGCAAGTTTTATTTACTTTAATCTTATGACCTTCTTCTCAATAAAAAAAACAACTAGAACAAATCAAGGAAAATGCTGGAAATACTCAACTTGTAAAGCTGCATGAGGGAAAATAAACAGAGATAACGCTTCAATTTAAAATCCCTAGAATTTGAAAATAGAGAAAACTATTTTTCAGTTGCACAGGTGTAAGGGGAAGACAGGGTGAATATGAAAGGTGAGGCAGGGGATTAGTTGTTGATGTCAGCAAGTTGAGAGGTTAATGGGGAAAGGTAGAGAGCATAGATAAAATAGGAGTGTGAAATATGGTCAAATGCAGGTCTATAGAATGGGAGCAGGCCATGCAGGTCCTACAACTGTAATAAGATTTCTTTATTCCTATAATCAAGCCTTTTGTGCTAAAGGCTAATAAACCATTTGCCTTTCCGTTTGTTAGTTGCACCTATATAGTATCTTGTCCATCTGCATATGCCCATCTAGGTCCCGTTGCACATCAGTGCCACTTAATCTTATGTCTTCTAAACCGTGCCTTGTTATCCAAAGGACACTTCACAAGATTGATAAGCTTGGTCCCTAATCACTCTCTAGCCCAAGATATGGTTAGCAGTGGGAACAGTTAAGCTTGTAGTTAGGGAAGAATTTTGCTGATTCCCTTTTAGTTCAAACATCCAATAATCCTTCTCTGTAGGAAATTGATAGATGTATGAAAACCAGTCCTAAGTACCAAAGAAGAGCATCTTATGTAACCAGGTTCATCAAAGCACCAAATCACCTTTACCACAGCAGTTCTAGTCTTTCTTCATTTAAAAGATTTGAAGAAGCTTTGTGGATTAACCTAAGAAATTAGAAGTCCTTGTGTAGTTTAAAACTTTTAATTCGAACAGACAATAATCCCTCATATCAGCAAATCTCCCTGAAGGAAATTAACAGACACATGAAAACCATATCTCTCCAGTCACATCATTAGACTATGTGCTGTCTTTGAGTCTGAGCTGCTGTGAGACCCGGGCTTACTTTGAGACATTGCTAATGAGCTGAGATAACCACACTTGGTGAAGAGCTCTTTCTACCCTCATCAGGTGGCATACATTACAAGTTCCCAGGTCTTCCTTTGAGTGCGTAGGATGTATGAAGGTTATCTTGAACTCCGTGTTCTCCATGAGTGGAAACAGATGGGAAAATCCTTTCTATGATAAAAAGATATTTTGGCTTTTCTTTTCCCAATCCATTAGGCTTAATAATAAATGATCATCCTTTATAAATGATTGATAAATGCTTGACTTGCAATAGAATTTGTTACAATTGCTCTTGCTGCAGTATGTACCTGGTCTCCTCAAGATATGCTGACTTTGATCAAGTTTTCCCCTTCTCTGTGAGACTCTCTCACTTCTCCTCCTCTATGATTTCTGTTGTTTTCTTTCCCTTTGACCACATGCTCTCCTAGACTCACTACCAGAGCCACGTGCTCTTCCTGGGTATCATTTGGATCAAATTCTTTGCCTGCCGGCTCTTACTCTTCTTACGTTGGCTACCTCCCATCTATCTTTCAGTCCAGCTGAAGGGTCTCATCCCAAAAGGTTGACAGTCCATTCAGTCCATCAATGCTGCCTGACCTGCTGAATTGCTCCAGTGTTTTGTGTTGTGCTCATTGCAATCTACATCCATTATATTGTTCTGAGATTACCATAGCCTTATTTCTTGTACAAGCAAAATGAGACAATATGAAGCCTAATCTAAGGTATATTTCTCCCATATCTACTGCATGTATAGGCAATGAAAATAAAGCAAGCTGGTTCTATACTGACTGTATAGGCAATGAAACTAAAGCAAACTTTGCTTAACTAGATACCAAAATAGAAACAGAAAATGCAGCAAATTCTCAGTAGTTCGGGTAGTATCTTTGGAAAGAGCAAGAGAATTAAAGTATATGTTCAATGACATTTCACCAGAGCTGGGGACGTTTGTAGAGAAATCAGGGAAGTGTGAGGAGAACAAATGGGAAATCAGTGATTGAGTGCATATTGTGTCCTTTTGATTGCACCATTATGTACACTTCTCTAATCTTCTGGCAGCTGATTTCACTAACATTTCAGAAGGATGAATCAGCTTGTGAATCATAAGGCTGCTAATATGTTAGCAGTAGCAAGTAAAGGTTGCTACTTGCAAGTGAACAGAGGTACAGTTTCAGCAAATCTCAGGTCATCTTATCTTGAATCCGTTTGCATACATCAAAGAAATCACAATAGCAGGCCAAACTTGTTTCACCTGTGTCATTTTTAATGAATATGCACCATTGTCACAGCAATGATGAATAAATCTAAATGTATGAGAGTTAAAAAAAATCCCAGTCGGAAAACAAGATGTAACTTCTATGTGTAAAGTGTATGAATGGGAAAATCCAGTTTTGTTTTGAAATCTAGGTTCTTGTAAATAAGCATTTGCTGCATTATTAACATATTGAAATAATTATAAATTGGATCAGGATCAAAGTCATGCTGCAGCTTCAGTTATTTTTGATGTTAAGTCTCTTTGATAATAAGACTTGTGACAAAACTTGTTTTGTTTGCAATTAATGATCAACCAACAGAAAGTATTCAGTTGTTCAAAACTGGTTATTCTCACAATTGTGTGAACAGGGCTTTAATTAAGTTCTTCTCACATTTATGTGCTTGAGCAAGGTTGCATCTCCAATAACTAGAAAATATAATTGTAGGGGTGGGCACAAATAATTATGCAATTAAAATGCATGGCACAGCACAATTAAATTCAGTGAAATAGTAATAGTGTAATAATAAAAACAGAAATTGCTGGAAACCAACTCATGTGACCTGATATATAACTGTTTCTATTTCTACAGATGTTGCCTGAGTTTTCCCTGCATTTTCTGTCTTTACTTCAGGGTTCCAATGTCAGTACTTCTGTTTTGATTTCGAACAGTGATAGCAGAGAGATAATATTTTTACTTAAACTTAAATAATAGTGATAATTGCACCAATATTTGCTTTAATTAGAGAAATGATTATGTAATTCTATTCTAAATGATCAGAGTAATACATTATTACCATCCAAAGTGAGTAAGATTGCCAGTTTGTATTTTGTTACAAATGCCACCATTTGAACCAGCCACCATCCATACCAGACAAATATCACAGGATGCCGGTACCATAGGAGTCCATTACAAAGCTGCCACTAATAACTTACTACTGAACTGTAGTTCAGACAAGTAAATCCCTTGTAATAACAAAGCTTGCTGTTTCCCCTGGTATCATGTATCAAATGCAATTTGACATGATCTTGGAAACCTGCAGTCAAGGTCAGGATCGGAATCTCCTGGTTTAACTCACTACAGGTCTTCAGGGCTCAACAATGAATTCAGAAATTTCAAATAATCATTTGTAGGCTTGTATCAAATATTTATAGCATTCAGACTTTTGTTTTCTCTTGTATTATTTTGGAACTACCTGATATTTTCCCATTTGCCCTTTCTCTGGAAAAACCTTAATCAGGGTTGGCAAACCTATGATTTGCGCACCTAAGGTGGCATGTGAAAAAAACAAGTACCATTCAGGGTGGTTTCATTTACTCCGTTAAACCATTCTGAAGTTAACATCTGATCACAGATGTTCTACAGGGGTCCATTTTCCGTCAATTCTTACTCTTCCCCTATATTTGGGGGCTCTACCCAATTGCCCTTTAATTTCCAATTTAGGAGTAATTGAGTGAGATCAGTTGTATTGGGGAAATACCATCTTGTAAAATATTTGCTTCTTACCACTGTTCTATCTCTTATTGATCCCGGTGTGTAAGGTTTCTCCAGCAGGTAAATCCAGTTCTATTAAAGGCTATGGCCAGCAAAGGGACTTATCCTTCTCCATACCCAGCAACTGGACACATTAGCATACACATAAGCTATTTTCAAGAAGGTTTGTTTCCCTTCTCTCACTGAGTGAGGATTCATCAGTCACTAAATTCTTTATCCTGTTGCTTTTTTAAATTTTGCTTTTCAGTTCAACCTTCAGGGAGGGTGGTGTTCCCAGTTTGCCCTGAGTTCCGTGAATTGACTCAGATTAACCAGTCATCTTCAGTGCCGATCTGGAGGTCAACAGGACTTGGAGAAAGGGAGTCTCCTTCTAGGTGATTTAACAAACGCATAATCTCCTGGTTTAGAGGGGTAAGTATTACCTAGAAGTGGAGAGAATGAGCCTTTTTAAGTTCCTGGGTTTCAAGATCTCTGAGGACCTAACCTGATCCCAACCAGTTATAAAGAAGGAAAGTTAGTGACTATACTTCATTCGGAGTTTGAAGAGATTTGGCATGTCAACAAAAACGCTCATTAAAACTTCTATAGATGTACCGTAGAGAGCATCTTGACGGGCTGCATCACTGTCTAGTATGGGGGGGGGGGGTCGGGGGGAGAGCTATTGCACAGGACCGAAAGAAGCTGCAGAGGGTCATAAATTTAGTCGACTCCATCTTGGGTACTAGCCTACAAAGTACCCAGGACATCTTCAAGGAGCAGTGTCTCAGAAAGGCAGCGTCCATTATTAAGGTTAAGGACCCCCAGCACCCAAGGCATGCCCTTTTCTGATTGTTACCATTACACAGTAGGTACAGAAGCCTGAGGGCACACACCCAGGGATTCAGGAACA
The DNA here is from genome assembly GCF_963921235.1 of Mobula hypostoma. Lineage (NCBI taxonomy): Eukaryota > Metazoa > Chordata > Chondrichthyes > Myliobatiformes > Myliobatidae > Mobula > Mobula hypostoma. Next base: position 59,979,945 of record NC_086103.1, on the reverse strand, counting down.
GCTTCGTCCCCTCTGCCATCCGATTCCTAAATGGGCATTGAACCCATCAACACTACCTCACTTTTTAAATATATATTATTTCTGTTTTTGCACAAGTTTTAATATATTCAATATACATATAGTGTAATTTATTTATTTATTTTTCTTCTATATTATGTATAGCATTGAATTGCTGCTGCTAAGTTAACAAATTTCGCAGCACACATCAGTGATAATAAACCTGATTTTGATTCTGATTCCAAGGCCTTACTAAGAGCTTTGGTAACTTGGGCTGTGTTCCCCTATCACTGTTGATGCTAGTGAGGACTCCAAATCTGGTAATGATATCTCTCATAAGGCACTTTACTACAGTCTGGGTATAGTCCTTTCTAGCAGCAGGTGCCTCAACACAATTGGAGAATAGGTCTACAATTACCAGCATATACCTATACCCATTTTGTGCAGGCACATGCACATTATCAATTTGCAAACTAGTTAAAGGCACCTCAGGCATAGGCAAGTAGTCAAATTTCACTGGTGTTTTACCTTTAATGTTCTGCAAACAAATCCATCCAGTTTTACACACCCACTGGGCAGCTATTGGCAATAGCAAAGGCGAGAGGGCAGGAGAATAGCTTGTAACAAGTTAGATAGATTGATACTTTATTGATCCCAAAGGAAATTACAGTTTCACAGTAGAACTAGAAGTGCACAGAGAAGTAGAAGTAGGAAGAATTTAAAAAAAATCAATTGGGAGTGCTGAGCTTGTCTTCCAGAAGAGGCAATAAAACCTCTGTTTTCAAAGGGTACCTGAATCATGGGTTACCCCGAAATCGATATAAATAGTGTCCGATTTCCCAATAGCTAAAGTACAAGTCCATGCAACTGCAAAAGGTTCTGCTGCCAGTGCAGTTGTCCCAGGAGGAAGCACATAAGCTTCCAAAATTTTTAACTGGAGATACAATAGCATAACCAAAAAGGAGTTCAGCATCTGATGGCTGGAAGGAGGAACCATCAATAAGTAGTATTGTCAGGGTTATCTCAAGGGTTATTCTGATGATCAGGGAGAGGTGATGTGGTAGCCTCTACTACAGCTACACAATCACAAAGTGTGTAGGCAATGCTACAGGTTTCAAACAAGCGTCTCAGGAAAGGGGCTAATAGGCAACCGCCAGCAATACAAAGCAGCATCGTGCGGTGTTGCAATCTTATGCATCAAAATGCTATTTTTTTTCTCTAGTATGTTCTCTAAATTCGTACCTCTAAACTTGAGGGCTCTGCTTATGACTATGCTGGAGTGCAAACTCCACTAGTTGTAACACTCACTTCACTTTGTTCAGCCGATAATCATAGAGCAGGTGGCTCCCCTGGTGGGGCTTCCCCTACTGTTCCACTGCGCTGGTGATATGGCGGGGGCTGTCCCTGATTCTGTCTCACTACTACAGCTAATATCAGTAAATCTTCTATATTTGATTCAGGGCTTGGCTCTATATTTTTATGTATTTTTAGAGCCTTTCAGCTGAGGTTGTAGACCCTGCAAGCCTGATGGTTCAGGCAGCGGCTGAGATGCTAAGGACTGCGTTAGCACTTTTCCAGAATTATTTTGTTTGGGGGGAGTGTATTGATGCCACTTATCCACCTCCAGCCATTTATTAAAACGTTGTCACATAATCGTAACCCATGTTGGATCTCCTCCCTAACTCTGGTTTCTTCTTTTCAGAACTCCACTTTCTTTAAATCAAACAATCCTTCATAGGAGCATTGTCCTTGTGACAATCTGTATAAGTCACTAGTAAAAGGAATCACATACCTGCTATCTCTGGTTTCCAACCATACCTTATCAGCTGGGAAGCCTGACGGAACTAAAGACTTACCCAGCAACTTTTCATCTGTTCATGTTGCTTCAGCCTTTTTCTCGTCTCTTTCTTCAGCTTGACAGGGAATTCCTTCCTTCCCTTCTTCTTAGCTTGCTGCTACCACTTCCCATTCTCTACTTACCTGTGTCCCGCAATTTAATATTTTAATTTACATGTGCTATTGAACAGAACACTGTTCCATTCACCCCATGAAGTCTAAGTACATGTTTTATTTTTCTTGCTCAATTGGCAGCTTCTTGGGTCTCTTTGATCTTTTCTACTTGATCTTGCCTGTTTTGTCTCTCCAACTCCTAAAGAGCAGCATCAGGGTGGCTCAAAGCAGATCACACAAAAAATTTCTCTACTTCCAGTCTTACCTACTTGGTCTTGCCCGCCCCATCTCTCCTACTCCTAAAAAGCAGGATCAGGGTGGCTCAAAGTGGATCACACAACAAAATTCTCTAATTTTTATTTTCTCTAGTTATGGTCTTTCCTACCTGGTCTTGCCTGTCCCACCTCGCCTACTCCTACTAGTAAGAAGCAAGATCAGGGTGGCACAAAAAAGGTCACACAACAAAATTTTCTAGACACTCAGCTAGTTTGATCCCATTCACTAAGGAATCCTGCCGACTATGCCAATCTGTGGAAGAAAAATGGTTTTAGAGACCTTATTCAAGTGGTGATACTTTTATTCAGCATTATGTCATGGACAGCTTGCAGTAGAGTGCAAGGCTTTAAATGACAAAACACTTTCAGCATATGTCTATACTTCTAAATGGGCAAATATACGTGACTACTGGATTGCAAGTGATTCTGTTACACAATCAGGTATACATTACCAGGAGTAAGTACGTACATACTTAGCACTTTGAATCATAGAACAGACAGCGAGTAAATCATTTGAGCGCGTGTTCCTCTTTTCGGCCATCTGCACGCAATGCTGCATCCCCGATTGTGAAGGACTGTTTGCTGTCTGCAGGTCTAAGCTTAAAACATTGGGTTACAAAAATTCATTAGAAAAATGCAAGTTAGCTATTTAGCTCATTAACCCTTTTGCTGACCGTTCTTCCACACTGTATTAAAAGTGAACAAGAACAAAATGAAAACATTATTTGAGAAATAAGCAACAAAAATGCAGAAAAATATTACGATGACATTTACTTCAGGTAGTTCCAATCTGATTGCTGCTAGTTTTGAGGTTTCAAAGATTATTGCTCAATATGCAAAACAATTCAGTAAATATACATAAATAAACAATAGTACTTATACTTTTCCCTCAAAAAAGCTTATAATTATTGTTGTTAATTCAGTAATCAATGTAACCTCTGCTTAAAATTACCATGGCCTGTGATAGAACTTTTCAGAATATTGCCAATTCAGGCACACATTCTCAAAAAGGTTCTCCAACTCTGCCTTATGTACTACCATCTTTCAACATCTTTCAATTGGGACAACTACGCTGGTGCCATTCAGTTACTGTTGGTCTCCACCCGTTCAATAACCTTCCCTCTTATTCACTTTATTCCTTCCAATTAGAGACATAAAGTCTTAGAAATGTACAGCATGGAAACAGGCTATTCTATACTAAAGAGTTGGCATCAATCCACACTATTCCCATCTTCCAGCACTTAGCCCTTACTCTTCGATGCTTAAGCATTGAAGGATTTAGCACAAGACAAGCTCTTTGGCCTATTGAGTCTTTGCAGATCATAGACCACTGCTTTTCACAAGTTTCATCACTTCAAGATTGTTTGTTTTGCTAGTTGCTAATAAAGGATCAAATACATTTATTTGACTTTGAGGAACATTATTATTGGATTGACTGGAGGGTGCATCATACAAGGATAACTATCCAAGGGTGTCCCTGGCAGTGGCATTACTTTGTTAGAGTTTGCCGCTACATTCTGTCAACAAAAGTTTTTGACAGTTATACGAAATGAACATCAGCATTTGGATATGTCTACGAAATTAGAGGCACCAGGAGCAGTCTATGGCAAATAATGACCTTTTGTTGATTCATACTTTGTGTTTGGGGCTGGGATACTGTTTGGAGTGGTCACTGCTGATTGTGAGCTCTATAAGGTGGTGCTTGCCCAAGAGTTCAGTGCTTGGTTCTGTTGAAGTGATGAACTATTATGATTGCCGACATCTGAATTGAATGCCGTTGTTTTCTCTGGTTCACGAACTTGGAAAACAATATGAGTCAAGCTGGAAGCAGTGATCTTGAGGTCAGGACTAAAAAAGAAATTAAACTTACTGGAAAAGCTTTGGTGACTAGAATTGACAGTGTTTGAAAGGACAATATTAAAATTATTAAGAAGATTCATGACTTAATATCATTAATTAGAAGCTTTTTACAGGAAGAGCAAAATGTCTCACAAGTGCTGTCTCATTTGGATGATTTGAAAAACTTTTGTGAAGATGTTGCTAAGCAACATAACTTTCTGTTGTATTTAATGTCTATTTCTGAGCAAGATAAACAGACTTAAAACTTTGTAAACATTGATACGGTTATTAATACAATCACAGCAGAAGCTGAACAATGGTTGAAACAAAAATGTGCTGTTGAAGGTCAGGTTGCTGGAGTACATGAAAGTATTCTTAAAGGCACCGGGCATGATTTTACTATGTATAAAACTGCAGCTTTTCACGATAATGTACACCCTGAAGACAATGCTTCTAAAATGCGTGCAGTAGGTTCTATTGCTTGCAGAGCATCCTGTGCATCTGATATCTTTTCCACATGCATTATAATGAAGGCTGATTTAGAGTTCTGTGTAAAGTAAAAGATATTGAGGGATAAACATGTGTTGGAAGAGCAGGTGGAACAACTTTGGAGAAACCAGGAGCAGCTACAAAGAATGATAGAGCAGCTTTATTTGCAGGAAGAAATTGCAGCCAAAATGGTCAAAGTGAAAATGCTGAAGGTTTCAAGTGCTAAAGGTACTATGTTCTATGGTGTGACTTTTCATGTTGAAATGACACAGAGAATATCCAACATACTCAGTGTCAATGTGGATACACTTGTTCCTCAAATGACTATGAGGCATGAATATGGACCCCAGGGGTAGTTCAGGATGTTCACTCTTGGCCTGCACCAAGAAGGCACCCTGTACCTATGTCATACCTAGTAGCGCAATAGAGAACATTAATTTACAGTATATTGACACTCGTGTTTAGGATGATTAGAAGTCTAAACAGTGTCTCTCTCTTCTCTTCTGCCTTTCAGCTCACTAGTGAGCATAGGCCATCAACAACCTCTTTCCAGATCAACCTGTCTTGTGCATACCTTTCCATCTGTGACCATGTCATTCCCACTCTCCTGGCACTTCCCTCCTCCATGTGGACTTGGGCCTACCTCGATTTCGCTTGCCCTGAGGATTCCATGTGAGAGCTTGTCTGGTGATACTATTCGGGGGCTTCCTTAATGTGTATCCTATCCAGCACCACTTCCTTCTCTTGATCTCTGCCTCAATTGGTGTCTGGTTGGTCCTTTGCCATAATTCTATATTGTTCACATAGTCTGTCCATGATAGCCCCAAAATCTGGTGCAAGCATTTGTTATTGAAGGTCTGGAATTTTCTGATTACTTCTGATGTCAGTCTCCAAGTTTTAGAGCCATATGGAAGGTCAGATTTGACATTTGAGTTGAAGATTCTCAATTTGGTTCTTAACCTTAGTGTGCTGGAGGCCATAAGGCCTTGAAAGGAAACAGCAACTTAGTGATGCAACAACAATGCATTGTATCACTGCTTAAAAGAGAGATTCCAATCTCCTATAGTGATCCAATGTTGTATCATTCACTTATGAGAACTTTCAAGGATAGCATTGAAGGCAAGACTGATGATTATGGTGACTATCTCTATTTTCTCAAACAGTTCACAGGAATATCCTAGAGAGCTTGTCAATAGTTGCCAGTGAGCCAGCCTGGAGCAAGGATATCTAAAGACCAAAGCTTTTCTACAGGAACATTTTGGTAATGAGCAGAAAATTGCATTTGCCTACATGCAAAAGGGTCTTTCTTGGCCCCCTATCAAATCTCAAGATGAGAGGGCTCTTTAAGACTACAGTCTTTTTTTCAGAGGCTATTGTAACAGAGTAGCTCAACTTGTAGGAAGAAATTGCAGCCCAGATGGCCAAAGCAATGTTTGGTTTATGTGAGAGCCAGGCATACCTATTAATATATCGATTGTTGTAAAGAAGTGTGGGCACGTTGCCAAGTGGTTAAGGCATTGGACTAGCGACCTGAAGGTTGTGAGTTTGAGCCCCAGCTGAGGGAACGTGTTGTGTCCTTGAGCAAGGCACTTAATCACACATTGCGCTGCGACGACATTAGTGCCAAGCTGTATGGGTTCTAATGCCCTTCCCTTGGACAACACTGGTGTCGTGGAGAGGGGAGACTTGCAGCATAGGCAACTGCTGGTCTTCCATACAACCTTGCCCAGGCCTGCGCCCTGGAGACTGAAGTCTTGTCCAGGCGCAGATCCATGGTCTTGCAAGATTAACGGATGTAAAAAAGTTGCCTTATATGCTTAGGGATACATGAAGATATTTTGCCTCTGAGCCAGTAGGTATTCACAACTGCAAGGCTACTTTCATCAACCTTGTTAAGTTTATTTATTGAAAAACAAGTGAGGTTTTCTACACACCCAATGTATAGAAATATATGGCATACTACACCACCCGCAGAAAGCAAATGAGTGAACAAAATTAAGTCAAAAATTTGTTCTAAGGCTAAAGAAAGCCACTTTGCTATTACTGTGGCTAGGGTGAAAAATAAAACTAAAACTGAGCCTGGAACTAATGAAAGGGAAAAGATCCTGTCATCCAAAAGAGTTTGTTCATTCTACCAGGTTGAACATACTTTGGATACGCGCTCTCAGCTGGAGAAAGAAGTTCATAATGAGAAGATTGCCTTCCTAAAATGAAATGGTGTCTGCTTTGGAATTTTGTGTATGGGGCGCGTCATCAAGGATTACTGGAAGCATCTTTCGTGCAAGGCATGCAATAAGCATCCCATCATACTTCATACTCTGAAGAAAAGGGGTGCAGATTTGAAACAAGCCATGAAAGAATCAAACACAGCAGCAAGTTACATCCTGGGATCCAATGGCTTTATGGGGGCTGGTGATGATGATTGTAAACTTCCTATAATATCAGTTCAGATGAAGTCTAAGAAGGGGAACAAGACAGTGGTTACTTATGCTTTCCTAGATCATGGAAGTACAGCAATGTTCTGCACTATGAGCCTCATGAACAAGCTCACCCTAACAGGAAAAAGAACACCCACTCTCTTATGCACTATGGTCAAGAGAAGGTTGTGAGTAGCAACATCTTTTCAGGATTGGTAGTGACAGGCTTAGATAGTGAAGACTACTGTTGGAGATTTTGCAGGTGATTTGCAGTGTTAATGATGCAATCAGAGCAATACTGGGTTGAACTGTTAATGGACCATTTTTGAAAAGAGACCATGATCATGGAACAGGCTACTTTTGTTCAGAGCTGACAGTCAACAAGACTTCAGTTTCAAACTTGGATGAACTTTGACAGCAGCAATTCAAGATGGATTTTCCTGAATGCAGTCAATAGGAACAACCTGTCGAAAGAAGATCACAAGTTCATGGAGCTGGTGACAAGATCTGCAAAACTGGTGAATGGTCACTTCCAGATGAGTTTACCTATGAGAAAGAAGGATGTTAATATTCCTAATAACAGGAAGATTGCTGAACATCGTGCTCTGAATCTAAGGAAAAGGTTCTCGTAGGATTAGTCATTTCAGCTGGCTATGCAACTTTCATGGAGGAGGTCATTTTAAATGGTTATTCCGAAAGCGTGCCAGCAGACGATTTGGAACATAGTGATGAGGAAGTCTGGTATATTCCACATCAAGGTGTTTATCACCCCAAGAATGGGAAGATTTGTGTTGTGTTTGACTGTGGAGTGACTTTTCATGGAATAGCACTTAGTTGTTGCAGGAACCTGATCTTACGAGCTCTTTGATTGGAGTCATAACCAGATTCAGAAAAGAACCAGAAGTGATTATGGTGGATGTTGAATCGATGTTTCAGCAGGTTAAGGTGCCAGTGGAAAGTACAGACCTACTCAGGTCTCTCTGGTGCTCTAATGATGACCTCAGTCAAGATACGTCTCTTTGGAGCAACTTCATCACAGAGTTGTGCTAACTTCACTCTAGGAAGTGCATAGAAGATAATGAAAAACAGTTCAGCCGTGAGATGGTGGATAAGGTTTTACATTGTTTCTGTGTTGATGACTGCCTGGTATCAGTGTTCTCTGAGGAAAAGGCAATGTCTCTCTTTCATGATCTTGTATTCATTTGTGCTAAAGGCGGTTTTGAACTCACGAAGTGGACAAGCAACACAGTGTGCTATCTGTTATATCTGAAGAACAATGAGTGAAATATATGAAGGATTTGGATTTGGATCACAATATTCCTTTGATGGAGAGAGTACTAAGTGTGCAATGGTGTATTTCATCCGATACTTCCAAGTTTAAAAACACAATCCAGGATAGACTGCTTACGAGAAGTAAGTTCCATCTGTGATCCTTTAAAATTCTTACATCCAGTGGCTTTATCTGCTAAGAAGATCCTACAAGACTTATGAAAGAGAGGACTTGGTTGGGATGACACCATACCAACATCAGTTGCTTGTGAGTGGACGTTGGTTAGAAGAACTTTGCCAATTAGAAGACTTCAGGGTTGCTGGATGTTACAATCCCTCGGATTTTAGTGAAGTTACTGTTGCACAATTACAACATTTTATAGATGCGAGTGAAAATGGCTACAGTGTAGTGACTTACCTATTGTTGCATGATGTGTTCACAGGTGCACAGTGCTTTTATTATGGGAAAATCTAGGGTAACTCCATTGAAGTTTGTTTCTATCCCTTATATGGAGCTAATTGCTCCTACGAAGGCAAATCGTATGGACACATTGTGGAAGAAGGAGTTGAATTTGCAGATTTAGGACAGTCTTTTGGACTGATAGTATTTCTGTGCTGAAGATATTAAGGATGAAACTTTCACTTTCCAAATTTTTGTCGCGAACAGAATTACAGAAATTCTTAAGGTCTCACAGTTACCTCAGTGGTGGTATGTGAGTACTTCAGTCTACCCTGCAGATGTAGCTTCTAGAGGACTGAAGGTGAAGGTTTTTCTGAAGGATAAGACTTGGGTGTCAGGATCTCAATATCTTCTTTGGCCTGAAAGTGAATGGCCTGTGACTCCTGATTGTTCTGAAGAACTTCCGCTAACTGATCCAGAAGTTGATGAGATTGTTACATTGAATGCCATGCAGACTAAACTGAACTGTGTTGGAGCTGAGTGTGAGTTGAAGAGATGCCAATAAAAGTGGAATCTTTTATGGATCAATGATGTATTTCTTCAAAAAGGAATTAAGTGGATTTTTATTCCCGTGGCTGGCTCACATCATGGAAGAGCACGAGAGAGATTGATCAAGTTAGTGGGGAATGTTCTCAATTTTACCATGAAGGTGCAGAATCTTGACAGAGGTCCTCACACAGCTCTTTGTGAAGTAGAGGCAATTATCAATGGTCATCTGATTGTGAAAGAATCAGCCAATCCCAATGATTTGGAAGCATTAATGCTCAGTCACCTGCTGCTTCTGAAGACCACTCCATCCTTACCACCTGGAAAGTTCCAAAAGGAGAATGTTTATATTCATCCTAGATGGAATCAAGTCCAAATACATCTCAAATTTGTTTTGGAAATGGTGGGTCAAGGAATATTTACCCCAGCTACAAGAACGTCAGAAATGGTTGAGTGTAAGATGAATTTCCCCCCAGGAGATATTGTGCTTATAGTAGATGACACAACGCCTCAAAACTCAAGGGTCATGGGAAAAGGCATTCAAGCTTTTTCAGACAGAAAAGGATTTGTGCAGCAGGTATGCATCAAGACCAATACCAGCTGTGTGGATCGCTCTACAACCAAGATTTGTCTTCTACAGGAGGCAGAGGTTTGAGATTGGGCTAAGCGCTGGTGAGTGTTGCCTGACTTGTCCGGAAGAAAAAAGAGGACATTTGTGTGAATGTTAAGATTTTATATCTCCTGGGTTTTGGTAGTATGTAGCTTTAATTATTAAAATAATAATTAGGGGGCTGGGATGTAGGAGCTATGCATCTGTTCTCTATCTGCATTGTATTCTGTGTTACGTGTTTATTATGGTAGTTAGTCACGTTGGTGGGGGGGAGGCGTGGTAAAAGTGAAGGGTTTAGTTACATATTTGTGCTTTGTTCTCAGCAGTTTAGTTTTAGTACAGGGGACCAATGGATGTCATATCTTTTGTTGACCACTTGGCTTAATTTTGATCAATTACATTTTAAATCGCTTAACTCTACTTAAGTCCGCTTAAGTTAATTTACTATCGCTAGTCTTAGTTTCACAAGTTTCATCACTTCAAGATTGTTTGTTTTGCTAGTTGCTAACAAAGAGTTTAACACATTTCTTTGACTTTGTGGAACATTATTATTGGACTGATCTGCGGGTGCGTCATATAAGAGTAACTATCAGTGGAGTCGCCAGCAGAGGCATTGGTTTGTTAGAGTTTGCCGCTAAACCAGGCTGCAATGCAACCAGTCAGAAAGCTCTCCACCATAAATTTATTGAAACTTGTATGAGTCTTTGGTGAAGTACCAAATCTCCTGAAATTCTTAATGAAGTAGAGCTCATGACAAAACTTCTTCATGATTGCATCAAGACAGATCCTCTAAGATGCTGACACCCAGGAACGTAAGTCCTGAAGTCCATAATTAATTCTTTGGTCGCTCTGATGTTGAGAGTGAGATTCTTATTGCAACAGCAATCAACCAGCCAATCTATCTCTCACTTGTACACCTTCTCATCACCATGTGAGATTCTGCCAACAGCTTTGTCATCAGCGAATCTGCATCTTGTATGAATCATGGCAATTTATTTCAGATTATAATTACTCACTCTGTGAAATAAAATCCTGTCCTTACCCCTGGATCTTTTCCCTTTTACTTTAAATCCTTTTTGTAGTTCTGGGCCCCTTATCTAAGAAAGGATCTGCTGTCATTGGGAAGGGTTCAGGGGAGGTTCACAAGAATGATCCCAGGAATGAACAGATTAACAGATGAAGAGTCCTTGATGGCTCTGGGCCTGTACTCACTGTAGTTTAGAATGGGGGGTGGTTGCACTGAAAATTATTGAATATTAAAAGACCTAGATAGAGTGGATGTAGAGAGGATGTTTCCTATGGTGGGACAGTCTAGGATGGGCGCACAGCCTCAGAATTGAAGGACATCCATCTAGAATAGTGATGAGGATAATTTTATTATTTACTTAGCTAGAAGGTGGTGAAACTGTGGAATTCATTGTTACAAATGTCTGTGGAGGCCAAGTCATTGGAGGTGTTTAAAGCAGAGTTTGGTAGGTTCTAGATTAGCAAGGGCATCAAAGGTTATGGGGAGAAGGCAGGAAAATAGGGCTGAGAGGAATAATAAATCAGTCATGATTCAGTGGAGGAGCACATTGAATGGGCCAAATGGCCTAACTCTGCTCCTATGTCTTAAAAAAACATGGTTGTTTCCATCGATGTTTGACAATGATGTTCCTAAAAACTGCAGGACTCCAAATTTAATCCAACTTTGTAGTCCTTAAAGCCAGCGGCCTACAATAATTTCAAGATTAATTGAGTAATGACCTCATGCAAATTGTGCACTTGATGCTGCATCACTGAGTTTGTCATAGTGTGTCCACATGAAGTCTGATGAATGAGTGCACGCATGTGCAATCTAGAACCCAGTACCTTCAGTAGAGTGTTTGCTTTTCATTCGTAGAAGCTTGTGCAAACATTTGGAGGAACTGAATTTTTCAGGATTTGGACAAAATTAGAGGAAAAGACAAGCTGCTGGAGGAACTCAGCAGGTTAAGCCTTGGTGAAAAAGATCACTTGGATTTTGCAACGTATTGAATCTGACTTTAAATGTGTGATTCATCAAATGCCAACAGATTAATTTTAAACTGCTGCATATTACAATGCAAAGAATTTCTATATTTAACTTGAAATAGGATAACATTTTCATGTTTCGCTGGCACAAATATCAGAATAACACAGGAATTCATAAGAATTAGTTATTTTAGCATCAGCCAGAGGACAAAGTTTATTTTAAGTAATCCTCGTGCAATATTAATAGCACAAACCAATTTCTCCATAGTTTAATTTGTTTAATTGTCAGTAATACAAGGGATTGGGAACTATTGATTCTGATTCAAAGTACTGCAATCTCTCGTTGTAAAATTATGTGTAAACTTTGAATTTGGAAACTTAAATTTAATTAAATAATAAGTTATTGGTTGTGTTTATTCATGCACAAAAAATAGCGAAAACTGCTTTAAATGAGGAAAAATGTATTACAACACGTTTATTGAGATGATGCAGTAGGAAGTAAGAAAAAATAGAGAAATAAAGGGATGAAATAAAAGAAAGTACATTATGCAGAAATTAGTAAAGGAAAGTGTGGACAAAATACAAAGAACAAAAATACTTAGGGGAAATTTAACTAGATTTATTTGGGAACTGTTGCATTGATCATTGAAAAATTATAAGTTAACGGCGTGATGGATGAGTGATGAAATAATGAACCAGCATGAGGAACATCATGAAAACTATATTTTTCAAAGGAGAAAAGAGAAGTGTAGAACAAGATCTGTCTGGGTTGCATCCTAAAATTATTACTGTAGTAGAAACATTCAGAGTAATCAATCATTATCAATTGGCATATAAAAGATCAGATATATGATGAATTTTGCAGCAGGATGTCTAAAGTCATATTTCTTCTCCCAGGTTTGTCTACACTTATGACAACACGTTCCAACTAACTTGTTTGACATACAGAAATCATTGTTGATCTCTCTGAAGATGTGAGTCACTGTACTTTCATCTTGTGTTTGTAGAATATTTATTATCTTTCCTGTGGATAATGAATTCTCAGTTGTCATTATGGATAATACAGGAATGATAGAAATTTTTAACACAGAATAAGACATTTGGCATTATATTTAATGCTATTTTCCATCATTTGTTGCTTGGGCTCAGGGATTTTGGCCCTGGTTAATGGCTCAGGGGAATTAGTGGGCAAGTTAGGGTTTAAAGTCAGTGATGTTGGAATTAGGGGTCAGATTAGGGTTGAGGGACAAGGATATGGAGAGTTAGAGGTCTAGGTCTCCATTCCGTGCTCCGCGCTTCACATTCGAAGGCCAGCGATGTGGATGAGTGTCAAAGGACAACCAGAGTCTAGGCCTCTGCTCCATGCTTAGTGAAGTGGACAGGGGATGAAGGACATCCGTGGATGTTGTTTGGCAAGCCCTGTGGACAAGAATGAGCGAGACATGGTGTGGAGGGCCCCCGGTTGGTAGGTCACTGGATCAGATGTCCATACGAGCAGGAGGAACGTATGGGAGTTGGCGAGTCTACAGTTCAAGGCCTGGTGTTTGGAGTCCCATCATCGGCTATCCCTGCATTCAATATCGAAGGTCAAAGGTCAATTGGAAGTCAATGGCTGAGGCCCCAGGCCTAAAATCTGAGAATCCACTGTGGAAGTCAAAAGCCCATTGTCTGTGAATCCACTGGATGCTGGAGGCCTGGAGGCCTGTCTTGGGGTTGGAGGAATGTGTGTGTGCGTGGGTGGGTGAAAGGGACTTAAGTGGCTTGTTTTGCTGCTGTTGTTTTATTGCTTGCTGTGTTGTTCTGCCAAGCATTATAGACTTGCTATGTTGGTGTCGGAATGTGTGACAACACTTTTGGGCTGACGCCAGCGCATCCTTTGGTTGTGTAGATTGTTAACCCAAACAACGTATTTCACTCTATGTTCAAAGTTCATAAGTTCAAACTTCAAAGTAAATTTATTATCAAAGTACATATGTCAACATATAATCTAATCTAATCTAAAAATATATCCCTGAGATTCACTGTCTTGTGGGCATACTCATTAAATCTATAACCATAACAGAATCAATGAAAGACTGCACCAACTTGGGCGTTCAACAAGTGTGCAAAAGGCAACAAACTGTGCAAATACAAAAAAAAGATAATAATTATAAATAAATAAGCAAACAAATATCAAGAACATGAGATGAAGGGTCTTTGAAAGTGAGTCCGTAGGTTTGGGAACATTTCAATGATGGGGCAAGTGAGGTCGAGTAGTTCAAGAGCATGATAGTTGAGGGATAATAACTGTTCCTGAACCTGGTGGCGTGAGTCCTGATGCTCCTGCACCATCTTCCTGTTGGCAATGGTGAGAAGACAATGGCCTGGGTGATGGGTGTCTCTGATGATGGATGCTGCTTTCCTAGGACAGAGTTTTGTGTGGATATGCTCAATGGTGGGAAACGCTTTGCTCATGATGGACTGGGCCATATCCATTCCATTTTGTAGGATTTTCCATTGAAGGGCATTGGTGTTTCCATACCAAGCTGTGATGCAGCTTCTCCACTACACATCGATAGAAGTTTTTCAAAGTTTGTTCATGCTTTCTTCATAATTGCACTTATGTTCTGGGCACAGGAGTGGTCCTCTGAAATAATAACACTGAGGAATTTAAAGTTGCTGACCCTCTCTACCTCTGATCCTCTGATGAGGACTGGTTCATGGACCTCTGGTTTCCGTCCATAGTTTCAATATGTGTGATAAATAAGTGAATTTGAATCTGAATTTTCTTTTGCTCTTTTTTGCTGCTTCTGCTTCTCTCCCTTGGTTTTACTCCAGTTCCATGGATTCAGAGGTAGCAAATGATGTTAATGAGGGACACACAAGGGAAGATGGAAATTGATGGAATGTAGGATGGTAGTTTGATGCAATCTTCCCGCTCTTTGCACCGATGTTCTGTGTGTTCCCAACAAGCGGACCCGAAGTTCTCAGTGCTATCCAAAATGTTCCTTCAACACTGGGATTCCCAGGAGTCAATAAGGACTGACAACATTTCAAGAAGATTTTGCCAATATTTTGGACTCATTTGTTGCAAATAGTTAGTGAGGCAACTGCCCTATTGGCCTTAAATGCATTTTGGAAATTTTGAGCAACACACACAACATATTGGAGGAACTCAGCAAGTTAAGCGGCCTGGCTTGCTGAGTTCCTCCAGTATCTTGTGCCTCTTGTCACACCCAGAGCTAGAAATAGAGTTTTGGGCTTGTGAGTGACACTTCCTGTTCATTAGAGCTAACTAAGCCTGATCTGTGTCTTTGTGTTGGAGAGTAAGGACTGGTAGAGGATTTGTGTGCATACTTTATTCTGCTTGGGAGGTGAGACAATCTCAGATCCTGTGGCCTCCTCCATGCTGGTTGTAGGAGTTGATTCTGGGGCTGCAGGAAGTGGTTCTGACAGTTCTGGTTACTTTTCTTCTGGAAGTATTGGCATCACAAACAGTGCATGGCAAGCTGCTTATCTCTCCCAGACCACTGGACAAAGCTCTGAGCCAATATTTTCATTTTCACCCCTAGATACTGGCATGTAGCTCTTCCAAAACTTTAGCTCTTAGCTCGGAAGATGAAGTACCTTCAATAACTCAAAAAGACTGAAGTGGGGTAAATACTGAAAGGCTTTTATTCACAGTAAAATATGACTTCCATGCTGAGTGACTGCCCCTGGACTAAGGGGGAGCGGCATGGCAAAATCACCTTTATTCAGGGGTCTGTGGGAGGAGCCACGGGGGCAGTCAGCAGAGGGGCGTGTCCAGACAGGTAACCCAGTTACAACATATGTATGGTTTACCACAGAAGGAACAACAACTTTTAATCCCCACATAAGGCCACCCCTGTCAAGGTTAAGTTTATCCCAGTGCCAGAAAAAAAAGCAGAAAACTGGGATTTCTGCTGCATGTTCCAGCTATTCTGTGTTGCCATGTAGACCTGAGACAGTGTGACGTCTTTTCTGGTTTCTGTTTGGATACCCTCTGCAAATCTTGATTTGTGTTGGGGAGAATACGTGAAGAGGCACATCCTATTTTGTAAGTGTTTCAGATGTTTCCTTTTCCAAGGGTAAACATCAGCATTTCCATGGAGCATTCACGACTTATGACATGTCTACACATATACCATTAGGCAAGGCATCGCAGGCAAACAGCACTGGGCAGTGAGAATCATAATGTGTGAGTGCAGTGTCTGGCGACGCCATTTCCTTCACCATTTGGAAAGCCACCTCACGTTGCTTTGTCCATTGCCATTTCTTTCCAATCTGTAGTAATAAGTTCAAGGGTGGAGCACAGTAGCCAGGTTTAGCAGGAACCTGTTATAGTAGTTGACAATCCTAAATAGGACCACAATTGTGACATGTCCTTTGACCTTTGGGCATCCACCACTGCCTGAATTTTCTCAGCAAATTCGTGCAAAATCCTGTGGGTCAATGATGTGACCACAGTAAGGAGTGGATGGTTTAAAGAATTCACGCTTGTTGCATCATGCTCTGAGCCTATGATCTTCTAATCTTTTTAACACTGTCCTGAGATTTTGGAGGTGTTCCTTGTTCCCAGAAAAAAAAGCAGAAAACTGGGATTTCTGCTGCACATTCCAGCTATTTTGTCAACCCACATCAAAGTTGCTGGTGAATGCAGCAGGCCAGGCAGCATCTCTAGGAAGAGGTACAGTCGACGTTTCAGGCTGAGACCCTTCGTCAGGACTAACTGAAGGAAGAGTTAGTAAGAGATTCCAGCTATTCTGTGTTGCCATGTAGACCTGAGTCAGTGTGAGGTCTTTTCTGGTTTCTATTTGGATGCCCTCTGCCAATCTTGATTTGTGTTAGGGAGAATACGTCAAGAGTAGTTACCAGTAACAATAATGTCATCTTGATAACACAGAGTGACTGGGCAGCCTTGCAACACATGGTCCAAGCTTCCTTCCAGATTCTACTCCAAAAATAAACCTATTATAGTGATAAAGCCCTATGGTGAGAAGCACTTTGGACTCTTCTTCCATCTCCATCTGTAGCGAAGCCTCAGTATCCTGTGGGGGGATATGCCAAATTCTGATTGTCAAGAGTTACTTGGGTTGTGATTGGTTAGTATAGAAACTGCAGCTGCTTTTCCTATTGGATAGCTGCCTAATGTCCAGTTTCAAATATCCTGGGTATATAAGAAGCACATGTGGGAGATTCTGTCTCTTTTCTTTTGTTTAAGGCAAGCAGTGCACATTACCATTGGAAAGGTATGCTCTGTGCGGGCTTTCAGCTAATTATGTTTATTGAATATTCAACTTTGTAATGTCTGTAACTTGGGGAACATGAATGTTTGGTTGAATTTTATAGTTTGTAAATAAATGATTAATTTACCTATTTGAAGTCAGTGCATTTCCTGTCTCACTTGCCGGACCTGCAAAAGCTTGATTCAACATTACATTTGGTGCTGCTTTGAGCAATGTCTGGCTTTTTTGAACAGAACTACATTCCTTTACGAGATTATTTAAAAGAGTGGACACTTCGTTTGAGAGATGCAGAGTCCCAGGGTGGACAGATATAGTGAAGGCTTTGGAAGTCTCACTAACCTACTGATGGGTTATGGAATGCTGGTAGATTGGTCAGACCAGTTAATTTTGGTTGGGGTTGAAATGGGACCCCATATTGCTTCTGTACTTAAATTACTGGGTTTTCCCAGGAAGAAAGATAGCCAGCGGGATGCTTTCTGGCTGTTTGCAGCAATTGTAATACATCAGTATAACGCATAACAAGTCTTAAGAATCTCAATCAGCACTGTATTATTCTGAGAGAAACACTACTGATGGGCTACAAAGTTAGAGGATACGAATATAGAGATCGCCTATTGGTTAATGAAGGTATAGAATTTAAAGGTGACAGAAAGGGCTAATTGGCAGCTAGATCCCGTTAAAGTTCAAGCCATGATGAGTCAAGGGTGATGATCCTATTGGGAGCAGGGAGATGGGAATGTCTGACTAGCTGATGAAAATGAGATAGAGAGAGAGGAAGTAGCGTGGACCCCTTGGTTTAATCCTTGATATGATCACCCTCTACCGTGAATGTCCGAAAGTACAGGCCAGGCCAGTAATCACATATCCTCACACCCCCTGTGGGGGTCAATCGGCTCGCAGCATCTGCCCCTCGGGGGGGGGCGTGTTGAGAGGCTCAGGAATGTGAGGGTGTGGTGTAATGCACACCTTTGAGACAACAGAGCTCGGAGAATTTTCCACTAAGGAATTGGCGAGTTTAGGGGATAGGCACGGACAAAAGTCTGCGGAGTCTTTGGCCACGTGGTTATTGAGAATATGGGATGAAGGGGGTACTGGAGTGATCCTGTCTAACAGAGAGCTGGGTGCTTTAGGGAGCCTATCATCCCCGCACGCGATTAATAACACCCTCAGAACACTGCTTGCTTCCCCTGAGCACAATGCATCGCTGTGGTTTCAGTTAAACTTAGGTATCATTCTCTCACTGAATGGAATTTGAAACCCAAAGTGGAATGGAGCACAGAAGAAGAGAGTCAGTGGGCTTTTATCATAGAATTATACCACGATAGTAGTATCCCACCAGAGAATATTGAATTAACTTCTGGAATGGCAGGACATGTGGTTATGGAGGCAGTCTTCCCAATAAATGGGGTAGTCTTTAATAGCACCAGCTGCTGGTCATCCTATAACTACAGCAATTCAATTATTACAAGGTTTTGAGTATGTAGAAGAGGGTGTGCATTGCCAGATACAGAGGTTGGATAAGCAGGTTGGAAGTGGGGGATCCTGCATATCCCATAAGTAATGTTTTTAGCATTGCTTAAAGGTCGGATTCCAGGGGAGCAGTAAATGGGGTTCCTATCCCCATCCTCTATGCAATGTGGAGTAAGCACTGTCAAGAGAAACAAGGAACTGTTGAAAGGGTCACTCTTCAAGCCCTCTGCAGATAAGAGCTCCTTTTGGTCTCTGCCAGATTCCTCACGTTCCACTGAGGGTTCCCTGCAAAGGAAATTGGCCAACGTTTGCCAGTAGTGGGAATTGGGGAATGTTTAGCACATTTGTGCCTTATTCTTGTAGAGAAGGGGTCATTTGACCTTTATTCCTCTTCCTGTAAATAGTGTGAATGGTTTGAATGTGGAGAAATATGAGGTGTGGCCACACGCGTCAGTTTACGTGTGTGTGTATGTAAAAAAATTTGCCTTTAAGAAACTCTGCGAATGTGTTGGGCCTTGCCCAGTTGTTTTTTCCTTCTCAGGTGTTCTCTGATAAATGCTGTTTCTGTGTGAGAAATTAACTGTCTGTTTTCAGTTTTTGCAGTTCCACTGGAAGTTTTAAGGAAGAGGAGTACAGCCCAGGCTTTGTGTTTTGTGTTCTAATCTGTTACTTTGTTTCTTCTGTTTGTTCGGTCAATTACTTTGTTTCTTGTTCTTTAAAAAAAAGTCTGTTACACATTTATTGCATTTATTTATCTGTTACTTGTTTTCCCCCATGTAATTGGCTTTGGTGATGACTCATTTCATACTGGTCATATGAAATTTGAGATAATTTTTGGGCAACTTTATTGGGAATATGAGGTGCCCACATTTCAGAGGGAATTGAGCATTTGCGGAACAATTCTTGTTCTATTGTTCCTGTGTTGTCTAAATATCCAGTACTAATCAGGAGAGAGTGCATTCAGATCTCCCTGCATTGCAGCAAGGGAAAGCGGTGGATGCTGATTTGTGGTGGGAGATCCTGTGATGCTGTTCTGAGGATGGCATTTGAATCTGCACACTAAAGCACCTGGTCAAATTGCTGAATTTGTATGAGGACTCCTTACTAGATCAGGGAAGGGATGCCACTGATATTGGACACTTTGACAAGGTAAAGACTGCTGGGGAAACTATCTGGCTTCTCGGGTTTTGGCATACTGGCTTGGGGGAGCTGGGAGGGAGTAGTCTATTCCAGCTAACCTCAACCTAGTGTATGGTAACAGCTTTAAAGGGTTTCAGCCTTGATAGTCCCAGTGCAGTAAGTGCTTTAAGGGCTGCTATTTCCCTACGTGCCATTTCTACAATTGGAAAGTCCTGACTCTTAAAGTGATTTCCCCTCCTGACAGAGTGTTGGTGTAGGCGGTAGGTTGAATACAGGTACAAAGTGCAAGTTGGATGGTAAGTGTGAGCAGACATAGTATCCTGGGCTGGCTGTGTCCATGCCAAGTGGTGTGGTGAAGGTGGACACTTGCTGGACACTGAATGGCACTTCTTGGATATACACTTCCTAAGCCTACCCATGGTTCCCACAAGGTGGCGCAGTTGATACGTAGTGTTGTAGCTATGCCACCCCAATGCCTTGGATGAGCACCTTGCTCGTGTTGTCAGTAAGAGGGCTATTACAAAGGAGGTTTTGAATGATAGCCTTTCACAGTGTGCTGTGGCCAGACTGTCCCTGGAACTGATTTCCATGACCATAGATTACCTGCTCACAAAGGAAGGTGGCACTTGTACTGTTATTTGTCAAGAACGCTGCACCTACATTCTGGACTGGTCGGGCAGCTTCACTCACTTGGTTGATCACATCGCAGGGACTGTGTAAAAGATTAAGTGAGGGGAACAGATCATTGGCTATTACAATTAAGGGTGGGGCTGGTGGCCTTTTGGGGCATGGGGAGGCTGATGGACAACTGTAGTGTACTGGGAGGTGACTATTGGGCTTGTAGTACTGTGTATTGTACTTTTATATTTTATATATAAGTTAGGGAGTTCACAAGAGTCATACTAATCTGAAGGTTGGATCATCACGTTCACAACTTTCAAGGGGTGGCGTGCCTTATTCTGATTGTTGAAAGTTGCTTCTGTCATGATTGGTTAGTTTAGAAATTGCTGCTGCTTTTCCCATTGGATAGCTGTCTGGGGTTCTGCTTCTAATACTGTGGTTATATAGGAAGCACGTGGAGGAGGTTCTGTCTTTCTTCTGTTGTTTAAGGCAAGTGGTGCACATGACCATTGGGAAGGTATGCACATTGGGAAGGTGTGCACACTTTTAGCTAAGTATGTTTGTTGAATATTCGGCTTTGTAGTGTCTGTAACTTCAGGAACATGAATGTTTCATCAAATTTTTACTGTTTGTAAATGAATGATTAATATACCTATTCGAAGTCAGTGTATTTCCTGTCTCATTTGCCAGACCCGCAAACCTGATTCAACATTACACTAAGCTAAATTCTTCTTTGCTGAAGTGCTTTCCTCCTACAGGTTTCCCTTTATATGGGCAGAGGGAACTGATTTACTTTCAGTACTGTGTTGCTGGTGACGTGAAAATCACCACAGATCCATTCTTATTGGCTCCTGGGATCACTGGCATTGCCCATGGCTCCACTCAACCTTGGAAAGAATTCCTTTAGCCTCCACCTGATCTAGTTCACTGGCTACTTTATCATGGATGGTATAGGGAAATGGATGGGTTTGCAAAACTTGGTTGAGGCATTTTTATTTAACACTATTTTACCCTTGATATGCTTGGTATCATTCAGTACCCTTCTTAATTTGCTTTCAGTTGAGGCTATTGCAGGGGATGTGGGATGTAAACGGTGGATGGATCTCCAATCAAGTTGTAGTTGTCTCAGTCATTCGCATCCCCACAATGCTAGCCTTCATTGTTACCACGTACAAGCCCAATATGACTTTATGGCTGTTGCATTTCACTGTTATGAATGTTATTCCGTACAGGTGTTATCTTTTATCCAGTATAAGTTCTTAGATATATTTCTGAAGGCTTCATTTCAGTATCTTTGAAATCTCGTTAAAACTCATTTTATGGAATGACTGAAACAGCCAAGCCAGTGTCTAATTCCATTTTCATTAATTTGCTGTTCAGTTCTGCTGTAAACAATACTGCATGTCTATTGTTAGTTTTCATATTGTAAATCGGAAGACTACGCAGTCCTGTGTCACTCATCATTATCAGATTTTTCATCAACAGCATGCAAATTAGTGCTCTTCTGTGCCATCTATTTATCTTTATCTGCCCAACATGCTCCTTGTATGTATCCTACTTTGTCGCATTTTCTTTAAGTTTCACCTTTAACCTGTGTTTTTCTGGGGTGGGTAAGCTCCTTCCACAATGGTAACATAATTTTTTCAGCCAGAATGGTTTCTGTTTAGACATTATAATTTTGTTCACACTCACTTTCATTCATGACTGCAACTCAATTGTGTCTCTGTCTGTCTTTTCCAGTGATTTCAACTGCACTTTTAAATGTGAGTTGTTTATTTTTTTTTGTAATTTATTTTTATTGAATTTCATCATCAAACAAACATTTCCATAAGATGTATTTCAGATACTGCACATATATATCATATAATCATATTTGTCATCAATCTCCACGTAATATTTATCTGAGGTATACACTTATAGAAAGGAGAAGAAAGAAAGAACAATCGAAAGAAGAAAACTATGTACAAAGTGGGGAGTGATTTTTTTTTACAACATATTCATTGACTTGTGAGAATAAAATCAGGCCTATGAGGTGTTATGTAATTAAACCATTTTTTCCAGTATGAATAAAATTGTTCCAACTTATGATTAACAAACGCTGTTATCTTCTCCATTTTGTAAATGTCCATTGTAATTTCCATCCATACATTCAAAGTTAGCCTCTCCTGAGATAACCATTTCCTGGTAAGGGCGCAAACACGAGGAAATCTGCAGGTGCTAGAATTTCAAGCAACACACATAAAAGTTGCTGGTGAATGCAGCAGGCCAGGTAGCATCTCTAGGAAGAGGTACAGTCGACGCTTTGGGCCGAGACCCTTCGTCAGGACTAACTGAAAGAAGACCTAGTAAGAGATTTGAAAGTGGGAGAGGGAGGGGGAGATCCAAAATGATAGGAGAAGACAGGAGGGGGAGGGATGGAGCCAAGAGCTGGACAGTTGATTGGCAAAATGGATATGAGAGGATCATGGGACAGGAGGCCTAGGGAGAAAGAAAAGGGGGAGGGGGGAAGCCCAGAGGATGGGCAAGGGGTATAGTGAGAGGGACAGAGAGAGAAAAAGGAAGTGTGTATATAAATAAATAAATAGTGGATGGGGTACGGGGGGAGGTGGAGCATTAGCGGAAGTTTGAGAAGTTCATGCCATCCTGGTAAGGGTCTTTTTACCAGCCACCAGCAGTACATTCATTAAATATTTATCTCTTTTCAACCATTCTTGAGGTATATACCCAAAATATATAGTCTTACTCTCTAAGGGTATTTCACATATAAAGATGTCTTGTAGGGCATTATGTATCCCATTCCAATAGTCTTTGATAATGGGGTATTCCAGAAAATATGATAATGGTTTGCATTTTGATTTCCAAAATTTCTCCAGCAGGCAGGAGAATTACTATTATAATGGGATTTCTGAGAGGGTGTAATAAAATATCTTATCAAGTTTTTCCACCCAAACTCCCTCCACTTCTGTGAACTGGTACACTTCCATTGATACCTCCATATTATTGTCCAGTCTTCCTCAGATATTATTATCCCTCCTTCCTTCTCCCATTTTGTTTTAATGTATGAAGTCGAATGTGTTTTAAGATTTGACAAACCTTTATAAATGCTTGAAATTATTCTACTACCGTTGTCTGAATTATATGCTTTTCTAAATAGCTCTATCAGACATGTACTTGCTTTGGTTACATGTTTAACTGTCCTATTAACATACAACCGTTTGTACTATCGCATCTGTAAATACTGGTAAAAGTCTTGTTTTTCTAATAAGTGTTTCTCGTTGAGCATTTCAAAACTGAACAGTGTTCCTTCTTTCATTATATTGCAAATAGCTATTATTCCTTTAGCTGTCCAGTCCTTAAATCTAGCATCCAGTTTATTCGGCATAAAATCCGAGTCATATGCACACCATTTAAGAATTGTAATGTCCCTCTCTAGTTTATATTCTCTTATAATAGTTTTCCATATTTTAAGAGTCCATTTCACCCATGGGTTGTCAATATTATTTATGTAACTTTGTAGGTTGTTATCAGCCAAAATTGCCTGTATGGGGATGGAAAGTATCCTCTCCTCAATGTTTTTCTATTGAGTGTCATATGATGGGTTGCACCAGCATATCACGGCTCTCAACTGCGCTGCAAAATAATAATCCCTAAGAGAAGGTAGGTCCCATCCCCACTTTTCCTTGGCTAATTGCAAAGTTTTGAGATGAACCCTAGGCCTTTTACCTTGTCATATATATCTTGATAGCATCTTGTTCCATTCAATGAATTGATTTTGGTTAATCTCTATTGGTAGGGTCTGAAAGAGATATAGTAGTCTGGGCAGTATATTCATTTTAATAGATTGAATCCATGAACTGAGACCAAGAAAAGGAATTGGGTACAATCTTGTTATATCTTCCTTAATTTTTTATATATAGGCTGATAATTGCATTCTGATAATTTTGCCAAATCTTTTGGCAGAATGATGCCCAAATATTTGACGGACACTGTTTGCCATGCCCAAGGATATCTACTTTCAATTTCTCTTGGTGGGCTATAGTTATATGAAAGTAGTTGGGTTTTATCTATGTTGATCTAGTATCCTGGTATTTGGCTATATTGTTCAAAGGATTGCATCAATTTAGGTAAAGAGTATGCTGGTTGCCCTAGATAGATCAAAATGTCATCAGCGTAACAGGCCAATTTATGCTCTGTCCCTTTAATAGCAATTCCCCTGACATATTCATTTTGTCTGATGTATTGAGCTAATGGTTCCAGGTATAATGCAAAGAGTAGCGGTGACCATGCACAACCCTGTCTCGTGCCCCTTTCTAGGGTAAATCTATTAGAAAAATATCCATTGATTTTAATCCTGGCAGTAGGATTGTCGTATAGTGCCTGTATAGTTTTAATCATTGTGTCATGTAGACCAAATTTGTGTAAAGCTCTGTAAAGAAAATTCCAATTAACCGAATCAAATGTCTTTTCAGCGTCCATGCTTATCACTATTGCTTCAATTTCATTTTTTAAAATATGGTCCATAATGTGAAGTGTCCTTCGTATATTGTCTTGTGTTTGGCGTTGTTGTATAAAACTTGTCTGATCATTATGTATCAGTGTGGGTAGAAACCCTTCTAATCGTTTGGCCATGGTGGAGGTAAATATTCTATAATGCACATTAAGAACAGAGATTGGTCTAAATGACCCACATTCAATTTTATCCTTGCCTTCTTTCAGTATAGCTGAGATTATTGCTTCCTTCCAGCTGGGTGGCATTTGCGCCTTTCTTAGGGTCTAGTTCAGTGTGGGAGTAAAACAGGAATTAACTCATTTCTAAACTCTTTATACCACTCTGCCGTATATCCATCTGATCCTAGTGACTTGCTTAATTTAAGCCTACTAATTGCAGTTTTTAGTTCAGCTTCAGTTATGTCTGCAGTCATGGTTCTATTTTGTTCTTTGCTTAAAGTGGGTAACTCTAAAGAATTCAGGAAGGTTTCAATTTGGGTTATGCTTCCCCCTGAAACTTTGGAATATAGAATTTTGTAAAACAGTTCAAAAGCTTCTTGAATTTCACTTAGCTTATTTTTTTTTTATCACTTTTGTTCTTGGATCTCTTATTCTATGAATTGTATTTTCTGCTATACTTTTTTTTCAGTTTCCATGCCAGTATTTTCATAGGTTTAGATCCACTTTCATAGTGTCTCTGTTTCAGAAACATTAAATTTTTTTCTGATTTCTTGTGTAGCCAAGCTATTAATTTCATTCCTAATTTTTAAAAATTTCCTCTAGAGTATCCTGTGGCAAACTCAATTTGTGTTTTTTTTCTAGTTCCTTCAGCTTATTTTGTAATTCCTCTAGTGTTCTTTTCCTTTTTTTTATATGAAGATATTGCTATAATTTTCCCTCTTAAGACAGCCTTCAGAGTATCCCATAGAATGGGAGGTGAAACCTCTCCATTATCATCGAATTCTAAGTAAAGACCAATTTCTTTTTTAATTTGTTCCTTAAAATAGGGATCATTGAGTAGACTTGAATTTAGTTTCCAAATAGTATTCTTTGGTTGTAGGTCAAAATCAACAGATAAATATATAGGTGCATTGTCACTTAGATCTATTGTCCAAATTCCACAGGTGATTATTTTGTCTGTCTTTTCCAAATGTTATGAAATAGTCTATTCCTGTATATACAGAATGGGGGGCAGAATAATGATTGTAATCCCTTCTGTTGGGGTAAAGGTCCCTCCATATCTCAATTAGACCAACATCCTCAAAAAGAGTGTTAACTTTCTTATGTAAGAACTTTGTTTCATAAGTCTTTCTATTGGAAGAGTCTAACTTGGGTTGTAATTGTAAATTTAAGTCTCCCTCACATATCAAGAGACCTTCTGTTTCCGTTACCACAATATTAGTAATTTTCTGGAAGAAACTAATATCACTTCCTGGGGTGCGTATATATTCAATAAAGTAACTGGATTTCCATCTATACTCCCCCTTACCAGAATATATCTGTCCTCCTTATGTCATGGTCCAGTCCGTGGAGTCCGCATTCCGATTCACGGTCTGGTCCATCTACCCTTGCTCCAGGTTTCCTGTCTACCCTGTTTCTGTTCCTGTTGAGCACTAATTGAGGCAGCTGATTCTCGTTGGGGCTGGCTGCATAAATACCTCCAGAGACCGGGGCGTGGCTGCTGGATTGTTCATGTCCTTACTCCTTGGATCCCTTCCCCTGCCTTCTGTTTCCTTGCTTGAAGCCTTGCCTGGTCTTGCCGGTAACTCTCGCCTCGCCTCGCCTGAAGTCTTGTCTTGGAGCCACCCTGTATCTATGTTCCTTTCTGTCCCTTGCCTCCTTCGGGTAAGTCAGGCCAGATTGCCGTTACCCTGCGGTGGGTTCTGTCCCTTCCTGTCCCTTGCCTCCGTCGGGTAAGTAAGGCCAGATTGCCGTTATCCTGCGGTGGGTTCTGTCCCTTCCTGTCCCTTGCCTCCGTCGGGTAAGTAAGGCCAGATTGCCGTTATCCTGCGGTGGGTCCTGTCCCTTTCTGTCCCTTGCCTCCGTCGGGTAAGCCAGGACAGATTGCCGTTATCCTGTGGTGGGTTCTGTCCCTTCCTATCAGTGGGGTGGAGATCTGCGCCCTGCCCATGTGATCCGCGCCCTGCCCAGGAGTAGCTTCAAGACCCCAAGCCCATAGCCAAGCCTTGCCTCAAGTCTCTAGCCAAAGCTCGCCTTGAGTCTCTAGCTGAGCCTCGCCTCAAGTCTCTGGTCTCCAGCCTCGCCTCAAGTCTCTGGTCTCAAGTCTCCGGTCACAAGCCTCGCCTCAAGTCTCTGGTCTCAAGCCTCGCCTCAAGTCTGAAGACTCCAGCCTCGTCGTGTCTGCCAGCCAAGCCACGTCCTTGCCTAGTTCTGGGGTCCGAGCCAGAAACAAGACCCAGGTTCTGGGTCCTTGTCCAGTCACTGGCTTGGAGTCCAAACCCTGGCTCCTAGCTCTCTTGTCCAGTCCTGTTCCAGGTTCCCGGTTTTTGTGTCCATGTCCTAGCCATTACCCTGTATCCTAGTCCTGTCCCAAGTATTTTAGTGTCTGTGTCTTGCACTTGGGTTAGTTCCCAGCCACCCCCTTATGACACCTTATCTCCCATTTCAAATACTTTTTCAAAATTTAGCTTACTTGAGATGAGAATGGCAACTCCTCTTCTACATCCTGATTTATATGAGGAGAAAAAACAAATTAGTGAAGCCCATTCTCTTTAATTTTCCATGCTCATTATCACTTAAGTGAGTTTCCTGTAAATATACTACATGAGCTTGTTCTTTTTTCATTTTTGATAGTATTTTATTGCGCTTGACTGGATTCAACATCCCATTGATATTAAAAGAAATGAATTTTACTTTGTCCTTCGTCATGTGTATTTACCTGTTAGCATATCATTGAAATTTGCAGAATATAGCTTAATTGATCTACTCCCTGAACAAATAAGAGCCAAGAAACCTGAATAATAAAAAAAAAGGTAACGAAAGGGTGATTCCAAGGCTGGGGTCTCTAGATGACCCTGGGTTGGGCTAGAAGAAAAGTCTAGCTGTGGGGGGGGATAACCCCTCCTACCTGTGGGTTGAGGGCCCCCGCTGCAGTACCTATAAAAGTAAGTAAAAAAAAACTATGTCCATTACTCAGAAATGATTTCCCTGTGTATTCCTCCCATGTATATATTCTCATTTAGGTGGGGAAAAAGGAATGAAAAAATGAATTTTAAAAAATTGAGTGATATAAAATCCACATTATATTTCTCGAGATAAGTATATTACCGTTTATTTTTGCTTCTGTTTAGTTTATCAGCGCTTTTAAAGTTAGCCAAACCTTATGGCTCTTCTGGCGGAGGTGAGGGCTGCCCTCGGAGAACTGACAGTCTCTTCCTAATATCCTTCTCTTGTCCTGTTCCCGTCCCCTGCTTTCTAGGTTCTCTTACTATTTCCCAAGCAGCTCGGGACAACTGCTCAGCCAGACTTTCCCTTGGTTTGACCAGACAGTCTTCTGTTGTTCATGTCTCTAGTCGCCTCCTCTACTATCTGGTACAGTCGCATCCCTTCTTGGTAAAATACCCTCAGTTTAGCAGGGTATGGGGTTTGGAATTTAATCTTTTCTTGCTTTAATATTCATTTCGCTTCAGAATATTCCTTCCATTTCTGTAAGATCGCCGGGTGGTAGTCATGATCAAAGTATATTAACTTCTTGTTCCAAAAAACCCTCTTTTTACCCCAGGCCCTTTGCAGAATCTCCGCCTTTCTCTTGAATCAAAGGAATTTAAGTACTATCAAGCAAGCGCGGTTTACTTTCTCTGTCTCTGGAGGGCCGCGGGACGAGTAAGCAATGTGCCCTCTCAGTTTCAATCTCCATAATCTGGGGAATCTCCAGCGCTTCCCGCAGCAGCTTTTCCATAAAGTCCATCATTGACAATCCCTCCGCTCCTTCGGGAACATTATAAATCTTGATATTTTTTCGTTGCGATCTTCCCTCCTGGTCAAGCAATTTACTTTCCTGTTGATATAATATTTTTATCGTCTTACTTAGTATCTGTTCCACGTTCTGCACGCGATCTTCCACCTTCTCAATTCGACTCTCTGCCACCGCTATTTTCTGATTGATGTTGGCAAGCTCTAACTTTATATCATTGAGTTGCTGCTTTTATCTTTTTGGACTTCCCTTATCTCTTCCAGAATCCTTATCATATTTGCCACTTCGCCTGTACGAGGCCCAGCGCCAGCCTCGCCACCACGTGCACGTGTAGGAGAGCCGCGCGATGTACCTCTCTCTTCCATAGGTTCTGCAGTGGTGCTTTTTTATCTCCATTCTTTCTCCTCATTCTTGCCCTTTTTATCAATTCAGATATTTTCGAAAGATCTTATGCTTGATGGATTAACAGGGCAAAATATGCCTTTTTCTGGAGGAGCTGTTGATTTAAGCTGCCATTCTGAACAATGACGTCACCAGAACCAATGTGAGTTGTTTAAATATTTAAGAACCAATTTTGAATGCCTTCTTGTAAGATTCCACAAACTAAATGATCATCATTAAGCCCATCACTGAACTGACAATGTTTACCCAATCTCTTTAATTCAGCCACGTACTCTGAAATGGACACCTCTTCCATTTGATTCCACTTATGAAATCTAAAGCATTCTGCAATCAACAATGGTTTCAATGCCAAATGTTGCTGCATTACTTCCACGATATCAGCAAAGCCCATTTCAGCTGATTTGGATGGAACATTTAAACTTCTAAGCAAACTTATGCTCTGCCACCTAATCCACTCAGCAAAACAACCCATACTTCTCATCAACTATATCATTTGCTTTAGAAAGCAGCTCAATTCACTCAGTATACATATTTCAGTTATCACTTGTGCAATCGAACGTGTCTGTCTTTCCAATGTAGCCAGCCATTTCTGCTTTCTTTAAATTTATGATGATAATCACCCAGTATTCACTGCTTATGAATCAGTGAATTTGTTAGTTCTCTGAATTCAAAAAAAACTTGACTATTTCTCTCTTCCCCTTCTGAAGAGACACATGCTGTGCTGCTTTTATTTAACTCGAACATTTTGCTGGGCTTTTTAACAACTTGAATGTCTCATTACGCTTCAACTGGTCGGTCGTTGTGTTGGGTTCATTTTAAAGCTTGTGCATCACCACTGTTATGATTTGTAACATAAAATAATTTGTAACATAACAAAACATAAAATTAATTGAAAGGAAAACTTTGACCTGGGAATAACTTCAAACTTCATTTTTACTTTAAGTGTGGTGCGCATATAAGATATTGTGGTCTGATGACGTATGCTATTCAAGTACCTATAGTTAATAATCTGCAATGCATTATGTAATCAACAAAGAATGCTCAGTCAAACAATATATTTACAATATATTACTCAAATAGTATTGAAATATTAAATACACCACTGAACCATGTCTTCCAATTTGAAGGATATGAACTGAATGAGAGGAGGGATGATTCCTAAATGTGATGTTAAAGATGATTATGTTCAATTTCATTGATATCAGTCACTTTAAACTTAATTTACTTTAGAAACAAGGAATCATGCTGCAACTAGTGTTTCCCTTATCTTTGAACTGCTGAATGATACCGGTAGTTCTAGCTAAGCTGATACTAAAATTAAAATTTGTTAATGCCCCATTTCCCCTTTTCTTTTCACAATAAATCATTTCAGGAGAAAATGATCAAACAGCACCTGTTGCCTGCTCTTTTATTTTCATTTCTATAGTCTTAATGCTAATCTATATTCAGATACACAGGCACATACATTTAACTTCTAATGTACATTACAATTTTGCTGCAATAGGATACGATTTATGTATTTATTTAAATTTAGTTAAAAATTACCACAGTAAAGCTGTACGTCAGGGATTTACCTCTAATTGTCAAGGATGTTCGTGTTTCCTGTGTAAATGTGTGTGACTGCAAAAGCTGGAGCACAAACCTACCCATGTTTTCCAGCAGTTAATGTGATAAATGTCCCTTCTGAATCCGCATTAAATTAGATGTCACTTTAACAGAAAGGGGATAAAGGGCAGGTTTTAAGCAACATAATATTTTTACAAAATTTAATTGGCTGTTTTAAGTTACCTGTAATTAATTTTACAATCACCGTGTTCTCATTTTAATTCTCTAAAATAAGAACAAAGGAACCAATAATTAATGCTTACCTGCTTTAAAAAGTTTTAGATTATTTGTGAATGTCCGACATATTTGAGATGTTAGCATGATTTTCAGATGTGACCACTGCTTTCTTTGCATGATGAGGTTGAAGGCATAAGCCCTCTATTCTATGTACTGTGGTTCTAGCATTGTCACAAAGCAACAACATGTTAATAAAAATTAGAGACGTCTTCATACAGTTACAGCTCTTATCCTTTCAAGAGCAGGAGATTACAGATTTTCCACTGACTTTCAAAGAAGCCTTGATATCTACTGACATGCATTTTTTAGATGGTACATACTGCACTCACTGTAGATAAGTGATGATGGGAGTAGTGTTAAAAGGTATGGCATCCTGTTCATTTAATGATATCAAGCTACCTAGTGATATTGAAACTGTGCTTATCTAGGCAAAAGAAGAACATTAGATCAGGCCTGCTGTGACAGATTTCAGTGACCCACTCCTTGGTGAATCCAGTTTTCTCTGGGGATTTTCTTCTAAGAAATGCTACCTACATATTCTTGGAAGATTGATGCATCTGGACCAAGTCCTCCTTGTTCCTTATGACTTCTTTCTCTAGTGAACATGGACGTCATTGAGGAAAATTTTCAATCGTGTCATGGACGTCATTGAGGAAAATTTTCATCGTGGACTGCGGATGGAAATTCTTCTTGCCTAAGGCTGAGAGTGATAGCACCATTTGCAAATTCCACATATTTCCAGCCCACACCATTCACGTTATTCTTGTGTTAATAAATTTTTCAAATAGCACAACTGCAGTAAAATTCTTAGCATGTCATCTGCAATCAAAATTAGCAGCAAATCGGCATCCATTACTGATAACATCAATATAATTGAAACTGTCTGATCTAATTCTGCAACCATTCTGAATCACAGCTGAATTATTTCCATCTCCCAATTTTAACTATGTTTTATATTCATTTCTGAGTTTGGTGACAAATGAATTCTGTTATGGCCACAGCTTGGTGCATGCTTATCAAGACCAACCACTGCTTCAGTTTATGAAAAAATTAATTCTGCCAGGGTGATGCTTATCAAAGATTTCAAAAGGAATTGTTGGTGGGCTTCTGATTACATTAACTCAAAGCTGAACTCTAATACATTAGACAAACAAACAGATTATCCTGTGAAGCTCTTTTGCATTGATGTACATCAGGAACAAGAGTATGCCAATCTGCTCTCAGAACACATACTGCTATTCATTCAGATCGTGATTCAGCTCTCCATCTAAATTATCTCTCTCAGCGCATCAATAATACAACCCAAATCTATCAAATTTAGTTTTGAATTTTTTTGTTGATTTAATCTCACCACTTTTAATGAGGGAATGAGCAGATATACAGATTTCACCTCTCCATTAAGTGAAGCAGTGGCTGCTGAGCCCTTCTGAATGTTTCAGCTCCAATATTGAAGTTATTATCCTTTGTTCTGAACTTCCCCATCAGAGGAAATAGTTTATCTTTGTTCCTTCAACAACTGAGTCATCATAAATGTTGTACTTCAATGGTTCCATAATCTTCCATGCTCAAGGGAATACATAATTAATCAATGGAGTCCATTGTCATAATCTTGCTTTAATATCATTTAACGAATCATATCTACAGCCTACTCACAAACATTACTTTGTGTAGTGTGGTGCCTAGTACTGAATACTGATTTCTCAATAGGATTCATCTGGAGCTTTGTACAAATGTAATGTAATTTCCATTTTTTTTTGAATTCCAGCTTCCTGAAATTAGTCATATATTCTAATTAGGTTTTAATTAGCATATTATCTGCAGGTTTTTAATGATTTCTGTTAATGAGCACCCGAGACAGTGCATATTTTTTATAATTCACAAAATACTCTATATTTTTCAGGCTTGCATTGCAATCCATTTACCACAGTTCATTCATTTCACTTAATCTATCAATGTCCCTTTGCAAAATCTTCCTCCCATCTACACATAAACTGGGTACCTAATTTCATATTTCAGGCTAGAATGTTAGCAATTTAACAGGTGAAACACAATACAGCTTCCAGTAAAACCACCAAACACATGTTACCAGTAATTATTAGTACTACCCTCCCACTTCCAAATTCACTCTAATTTCTCACATTCACAATTTTGTTATCTGCTTTATTGTGAACCCTTCCAAATACCTTCAAAAAGTATCTTAAACTTTATCCTCCCATGGCCAGAACACCTTATTCCTTGGAGCATGGGAGATTGAACAAGAGATGTATAAAATCATGAGGGATATGGATAGGATGAACACACGCAGTCTCTTTCCCCTTAGGAAGGGAATCAAAAGCTAGAGGCTCAGATTTAAGATGAGAAGGGGAAGATTTTAAACAGATCTTAGAGCAACTTCTTTATGCAGAGAGTGCTACATATATGGAACAAGCTGCCAGAGTAAGCACTTGTGATAGGTATAATTATAACATTGGACAGGTCCATGGATAGGACAAGTTTAAAGGAACATGGAAACGTGGGTAAGTGGGACTCATTTAGTTAGGAAAAAGGGCCTGTTTGTGTGCTATATCTTTTTAAGTCTTTATAAACAACATCTATTACTTATCGTCTTTTAAATCATCTCTCTCATTTTTTGACTTGTAAAACATCACAAACTGAAAGGAATCCAAGGAGAAAGAAAAAACAATGAAACAATTCACATTGTGTTTCTTCTTCTCCTTCTCCTTCTCTAATGGTGCCTCACACCTAACAGGAAGGCGCATTACTGCCACCTACTGTAATGGAGTATGACAGGAACCTTGCCAGAGCTCAGATCCTATCTCCCAAACCTGTTTTAATTAAAAAGTTCACCAGGGCCCTCCACAACTTAACCACCCCTGCCTCAGGTGCCAGAAAAACCGGCAAACTAGACACCCCAGATCTATCTAATAACTGCCTAAATAGTTTCTCATGTTCCAAACAGAATCTGTGCCTCATCATGATGATATGCTTTACTAGGGCTGCCAACTCTCTCACTCCCAAATAAAGGACAAAAGTAGCAGTCAAATACGGGACACTTGTGTTTACCCCGAAAAAGACTACCATGACCATGAAGCCTTGCGCGGGCACCTGTGTGTGCATGCGTGATGTATGCATACATGACGTGCACATGCGTGTACATGCCGATTTTTTTTTCTACAAATTGGTTTTGGCTTAATCTTCCTGATTCTGTTCAGTGAAACTACACCGTGCATACATTATTTCTACTCTATATAGGTTGTGTATTTATCATATCATTCCTGCTTTTACTATATGTTAGTGTTATTTTAGGTGTTATGTGTTATTTGGTATGATTTTGTAGGTTATTTTTTGGGTCTGGGAACGCTCAAAAATTTTCCCCATATAAATTAATGGTAATTGCTTCTTTGCTTCACACCATTTTGGCATGAAAGTTTCATAGGAATGCTCTACCTTAGTGGGGGAAATACGGGACAAGGGCGGTCCCTTATGGGACAATCCAATTTAGCCCAATATAGAGATGTCCGGGCTAATACGGGACAGTTGACAACTCTATGCTTTATTGACTCTGAACTTCACAAAGATCACAAACTCATATGTCCAAACCTTGGTCTTCTCAACCACACGTCTTCCCTTCTATTCTTCCCAAAATGGCACCTCCCCTGAACTGATGGAAACAACCTGTAATACCACCTCCCTGTCCCACCCTGCAATTATTCAATCCCTGCCAACCTAGTACAAGATTTGGCTTCATTCTTTCCCATACTGACTACAATATCTACCTCTGACTTTAGCAAGTCTTTCAGTTTATTATCTTTCCTAGTAGTTAATGTGTGGGTAGTTAAGGCGAATAAATTGGCTAGATTACTTATTGATCATGCAGATGATGCAAATTAAATAGGTACCGTTATAATGGAACAGATGGCAACAAACCTTTCCCAGGCAAGAGTGAGTTGATTGTTTAGCTAAAAAAAAAAGCTATTAAAAGTACAACTGTGGATTTATACCTTCCACTTAGCAAATCAGAAAAGAAGGCATTGGTAGAGTTAAGAATTAGGGGATTATGGTAATGCTTATGGGACGATGGGCGTAAGGGGAGACACATTTACAGAAAACCATTGGGTTGATGGGAGAAGGTGATAAAATGAGAAGGGAAGGAATTATATTGATTTGAATTAGAATTGGGTATACTATGCTTAATTATTCCTCATATCTTGTTAGAAAACATCACTGAGGTGTGTAGGTTTTGGCATCATTATGAAACTGTTGAACACATTCTATTACAGTGTGAAGCATGTGTGGTTGAGAAAAACCAAATGTAGGCTTCACTACTATCTCTGGAGTTTACACTCACAACAAAATGGAGGAAAG
The DNA here is from genome assembly GCF_963921235.1 of Mobula hypostoma. NCBI lineage: Eukaryota > Metazoa > Chordata > Chondrichthyes > Myliobatiformes > Myliobatidae > Mobula > Mobula hypostoma. The sequence goes on along the minus strand of NC_086103.1, from coordinate 59,944,653 downwards.
CAGCAGGTTGGGCAGCATCCGTGGAAACGATCAGTCAACGTTGACTGGTCGTTTCCACAGATGCTGCCTGACCTGCTGCTTTCTTCCAGTGTGTTGTGAGTGTTGCTTTGACCCCAGCATCTGCAGAGTATTTTGTATCTTTGGAGGTTGATAGCTTATGTTATCAAGTTATGGAAGTGACTTTATTTTAATTCACAGTATTATTTTTCATTACTTACAATCTATATGGCTTTTTAGCGTGATTTAGTTTTCACTTGAAAAAGAACTAGTAAGGGTCTTATTTCCCAATTCTCTACTCCACACTCTAGTCCAGTTGGTGGTAATAATACACCTTTAGGTTGGACTACCAACTGCCATTAGAAGTCAGAAGAAGAAGCCTTTCCTAATGGTGGAGATGTTGATCAGCTTTTCTGCTTGAAGAAAGGTTCACGAAAACAATTCCAGGATTGAACGACTTGTCATATGAGGAGCACTCAATGACTGTGGGCCTGTATTCACTGGAATTCAGAAGAATGAGCGGCGACCTATTGAATGTTGAAGGTCTCAATAGAGTGGATGTGCAGAGGATGTTTCCTTGGTGAGAGAGTCTGGGACCAAAGAACACTGCCACAAAATAGAAGGGTGTCCTTTTAGAAGGGAGATGAGGAGGAATTTCTTTAACCGGAAAGTGGTGAATCTGTGAAATTTGTTGCCACAGGCAGCTGTGGAGGCCAAGTCTTTATGTATATTTAAGGCAGAGGTTGATGGACTTTTGATTGGTCAGGGCATGAAGGGTTATGGGGAGAAGGCAGGAAATTGGGGCTGAGAGGGAAAATGGATCAGCCATGATGAATCGGCAGAGCAGACTCGATGGGTCAAATTGCCTAACTCTGTGACTATATCTTATGGTCTTACTTACTTCCTTTCCAGACCTTTCCAAATTTGAGACACCTGTCACGTGTCCCTAACTAATTTTGCCAAAGAACGATAATGGAATCAATGAAGATTTTCAAATCAGTGAGAGATTAATGCTCCATTTATGTTATCGATGACATTTGTACATTTACATTAGTTTCTATGTCCTATTTTGCTCTGCTGGATCTGTCAATTTTTACTTAGAGTTACAACATGAACCATGATTGCTATTTATTCAAATGATACATACAACTGCTGGAGGAACTCAACGCGTTGAGCAGTATTCAAATTAAATTTATTATCACCATACACTATCCTGAGACTCATTTTCTCAGGAAAAGAACTGTCGATGTTTTGGGTCAACACCCTGAATCAGGACGTTTTTTAGCTGTCCATAACCAACAAATCGAAGAAATGCAGTAAGTTTTCAGTAGTTTACTTGCATTAAATCCAATGAAAATTTAGTCAATGAATAACATGTGGGTAGATCTTGTTGTCTGGACAATTTAATTGCTATCAAAATGTATTAAGCATATATCTAAAAGTTATAATACAACAGTATAACAAATCATTAGCTTGTATATTTTTAAGTCAGCAGTTTATAGTTCACTGCACATATTTGTATTATTTTCGGACTGCCTCTCAGTCATTGTCATGACCTTTCCAGATTTACAGGTGACTGGTGTTTCATTGAATTGACTACATTCACTGATTCCATTACAGTTATTTTTAGAATGTATCATGAATCATTAATGTTCTGTCATACTGGAAATGTTTACCTTTCAATTACTCTTCAATATAAGAATTGTGATTATTTTGGAAGTAAAACTTGAAATTTTGATAATATATCAATAACTGTCCAGCCCTTTTCTCCTTAGAATAGTTTGTTTGCAACCTGTGGTTTTGTGCCTATTTGATTTTGATTATGTGGCACCAGCAGGGAGATCCAGCACTTGAATTACCAGATTCTGAGCCAGTTTGATAACATCTTTTACCCTCAGGCTTTCTGAAAAAGTTCACTAAACGTTAATCATTGCAATATGACCCCTTCTCCAGTTTTTCCAGTAACAGCCAATTGCATTATATTTATGTGACCAAGCTGTTTTGCTTTTAGCATTTCTTTAGTATCCATTCTTTGATATTGATGGAATCTAATAAATTCTCCAAAGTATTTAATCTCAAATATTCAATTGATCTGAAATAACTTAAACTCTTGGCAATGATGATAATATTTTTCCATTGTTTTATCAACAAATCCTAATTGCAGATTATAGCTGGTTTGAAAACTGCTGGTTGGGCTAAAACAGTAGTGACTCTGCTATGCACAATATTTCCAAACATTTTTACGATGTACTGGGCAATCACATGACGATATAAGGTCACAAAGGTTATTTATTCATTTTCCTCCCAACTTTCAATCTGAAACATTCACTCTTTCCTCAGACACCTTCTGACCTGCTGGACATTCCAGCATTAACTATTTTAGTTCATATTTTCAGCATTTGCAAGTTTTCAGCTTCCTTCTGATTGACTAGTTCACTTTCCTTGTTGCAGTGCCTGTCTCAATGGCCCACTGCTGATTTATTTTGAGGAGTGACCGGCTGCTGTCTTCTGATTGCAGTAACTGAATTGTTCAGAGGTTCATTAAAATATGAAATCGCACTGCTGTAACCAATGGAGGCTGTCCCTTTCTCTTTGCATTCCACTCCCCTCTTGGCAACAGCAAATAGCTCAGTCTGTTTTCAACCTTTTCCAAGTGGGCTGTTACAATTGTTTTACTGTTTTAATGGCGTAATTTTATAATACATTTCAGGTGATCAAGTTCAATAGTTATAGTGATATACATTTTATACTTTTCAGGACTTGTCTTCTGTCATTTAATCACACACGCACACTGTCCCCCACACAGACAAACACACTCCCACAATGTATATCACTCACTCACTCACTCCCATGCACACATTCACTCACTCACTCACTCCTGTACACTCACTCACTCACTCACTCTCTTATGCACACTCCCACAATCTGTTCTTGAAACACACACCACACATGCACACTCAAGCACACACACACGTGCTCTTCCAGTTTTTCTTTGGACCAAACCCAGACAAAATGATCCTCTCTTTTTATCATCTAAAACTCTGACAAATTTATATAGATGTGTGGTGGAGAGTATATTGACTGGCTGCATCTCAGCCGGGTATGGAAACACCAATGTCCTTGAATGGAAAATCCTACAAAAAGTAGTGGATATGGCCCAATCCATCACAGGTAAAGCTCTCCCCACCATTGAATATATCTATGTGGAGTATTGTCACAGGAAAGCATCAATTATCATCAGGGACCCCCTCCCCCACCAACACTCAGATTATGTCTCTTCTCACTCCTGCTATCAAGAGGAAGGTACAGGAACCTCAGGGCTCAAACTACCAGGTTCAGGAACAGTTGTTACCCCTCAACCATCAGGCTCCTGAGCCAGAAGGGACAACCACTCAACTTCACATGCCCCATCATTGAACCGTTCCCACAACCTATGGGCTCACTTTCAAGGAGCCTTCATCTCATCTTCTTGATATTTATTGCTTACTTATTATTATTTTTTTTCTTTTCTTTTTGTATTTGCACAGTTTGTTGTCCTTAGCACACTGGTTGTTCAGACTGACGGTGCAGTCTTTCATTGATTCTATTCTGTTTTTTTGGATTTATTGACTATGCCTGCGAGGTAATGAATCCCAGTGTTGTATATGGTGACATTTATGTACTTTGATAATAAACTTCGAACTTTGAAATATTGTGCCACTGGGTTTTTTGATAAACAAACACCCAACGTGCCCAGGCTTGTTGGCTTCCATCTCCAGCTATTTTCTTTCCTCTAGCCCACAGCTTGCACTCAAAGACTACTGGATTTCAGTTCCTTTAAATTCTGATGTGAAAGGGAACCATATATTTTCAAGCATTCCTGGAATATATCACGAGCTGCACATTGCTGGCTTAGTCTTTCACCCCCTTGAATGAAGGTATGGGCATCCTTCCTTCCTGCAGGTTTTGCTATATCAGGCTGAAAAGAAAATCTGTATCTAATAGAATGTTTTTGTGACCAATGTATGTTTGACTTGAAGAAATGGAATAAACAACATGGTCAATCTTGAACCAACATTGATCTCTGGGTAAGGTGCTGGACAGGGTGTTGGAAGAATGAGTGATATAATATAAAATTACTTTTGGTGATTCTCCAGTGAGAACTTGCAGGAAATGCCAAGAAGATGCTCTGCAGTAGTGCCCAGCATGTGACAGTTGTCACGTGTAGGACAGCCAAACAAGTCCTGTCCATGAAAGAAAAATGAAGACAAAATAAAGAAAAAAATGAAGACAAGCAGCCAAGTTAGCTGTCAGGAATATAAAATATTCAAAACAAAATAACTCAGAAGGCACACTCATGTTGAAAGATTTTAAAACTATAAAAAAGACACCAGAATACAAGCAAGAGAAAAACAATCGAGCTTAAAACATCAAAAGTATTTAAATTCATTTTATTAGTGATTTTTAAAAGACTTTTTTGGCAATATTTGATCTTTTCAAAACAAATAACCCATTTGAAAGTCTTTCGGAATTACCAGTCACTAACCTGAGGTGTTCCCATCCATTCAACTCACTGAGATAATATCACTTGAGAGAAATTCAGTGAGAGGCACATAGGCAGTTCATGTCTGCATGCACGTGTGTGAAAATGCCAAGGTTCGAGTCATTTATTCAGGCAAGTGACAGAGAATGTTGATGGCTTCATCTTCATCTTGCAAAACATTGTTTATTGTTAACCATGAATTTTATTTGCTTTCAGTGTAGCCTTTACCGATTATTTAGGTATAAGTAGGAGTGTAATTTCATGGCAGAGGCTGATGTATGACTAAGTAACAAATTTCAAACATTGCTATGTGAATTCAGTAGTGCAACCATTAACTCTTTGAACTGGACTCCAATCTTACATTTTAAGCAACTTTCAATTTCAGCAGCTCAGGAAGTTAAAACAAAAAGTTGTAAATCTAATATATCAGTTGAATCTGTGCTATTAAATGTTATTTAACACAGATGTGTAATAAAGTTTGCTCGAAAAATTCCTCTAATGCTTCTCCCTGTCAGTGTGTTACCCACCTGCATGGTAAGTTTTTTGACCCTGAATGGCCACGATATGGGAGCTGCCTATGGTTCTGTTCTAGGTGTTCCCTGTCTACTTATTGCCCACATGCCATTGGCGCTCATTGGCATGTGGTGATATTATCTGGAAAATGCAAGAGAACTCACTATATCCTTCTGTTATTTTAGTACAGTGACCTAATCCTAACAGAACTTTAGAAAGTGCCATTCAATACGTGGTCGCATGTATTTTGGAGAATCAAAGAACACAAACTGAGTGGTATATAAAGATGCAGTCTGAAGATGGAATTTGAAGTTTGTACAAACAGAACATAATGTTCCATCTTAGACATATTATGGTGAAGATCTGCAGCTTGATTTACTGAGAGCAGGTTGGGAGCACAGTGAAATTGGGAAGGGATACATTTCCCCAGCAGTGGCAGAAGGAATTGGTGAAGATTCCTCAGTGGGATAGGATTAGAATTGTGCCAGCTTCATGTTTGTAAATGGAACTTCAGCAATCAATTTTCCCTATTCAGTAGGTTTACGACTTATACAGCTCCACCTTAATTTTGGGATACAGTGAATGATAGATGCTACTCTTTTTGTCTTTTCATTGTTTGGAACCACTGCCAGAGCCCCACCTTCTCAGGATAACTCTGTGATAAGCTAGAGAGAACATGGTCCTTTAATCCTAGACCAATGAGTCCTGGTATTGAATTAGAGATTAGATTAATTTCCAAGGGTATATTTTCAGCTGAAGAACGATGAAAGAAAGAATTTTTACATAAATATATATTTGATTGTTTCATTACTTTTTAAAGTAATTTAATTAAGTCTTTTAAAATATTTAACATTCTCTTCCACTGTTTTTCAAAGAAATCTTCAGGGTAGTTAAGAAAGCTTAAGTGGTATTAGCTTTCATAAGTCGAGAGATTGAGTTTTAGAGTCGTGAGGTAATGATTCAGCTCTATAAAACTCTGGTTAGGCCACACTTGGAGTACTGTGTCCAGTTCTGGTCGCCTCACTATAGGAAGGATGTGGAAGCATTGGAAAGGGTACAGAGGAGATTTACCAGGATGCTGTCTTTTTTAGAGAGTATGCATTATAATCAGAGAAAGGGAGTTAGGGCTTTACTCTTTGGAGAGAAGAGGGATGAGTGGAGACATGATAGAGGTATACAAGATTTTAAGAGGAATAGATAGGGTGGACAGCACCCCTTCCCCAGGGCACCACTTAATACAAGAGAACATGGATTTAAGGTAAGGGGTGGGAAGTTCAAGGGGGATATTAGAGGAAGGTTTTTTACTCAGAGAGTGGTTGGTGCATGGAATGCACTGCCTGAGTCAGTGGTGGAGGCAGAAATTTAAGAGACTACTAGACAGGTATATGGAGGAATTTCAGGTGGGGTGTTATATGGGAGGCAGGGTTTAAGGGTCGGCACAACATTGTGGGCTGAAGGGCCTGTACTGTGCTGTACTATTCTATGTTCTATATTCTATGTTCTACCTGAAACAGCTCTGCTATTAGCTGAGTTAAAGGTAATCAAAGAGTTCTGGAGGAGGCACCCCAGCAGTACAACCTGAATTCTAGTTACTACCCAAAGGCATGTCGTGCCTTGCTGTCTGACTCTTGGTCAATGGACTGTGTCTTCCAAAGTAGCCATGGACAAGGAAGGACCGAAGCCTGAGATACTGGGTGGTGGGCTAGGTTTAGCCTTGTATAGCCTGTTATTATATCCTGTTGTTTTCAATGAAGTGTTTGTTTTAATGGTGTGACTAGATAAGGCGTTTACCTACAAATTTATGTATGTCTATATGGATTTTAGTAAGGCATTACTAAGTGGAGGCTAATCCAGAAGATTAAGGTGCATGGGATCTGTGGTGAATTGGCTGTTTGGATTCAGAACTGGCTTGCGCATAGAAGACAGGGTAGTGGTTGAAAGGAATTATTCGAGCTACAGGTCCATAATTAGTGGAGTTCCATTAGGATCTCTGCTGGAACCTCTGCTGTTTGTGAAGTATATAAATGACCTGGATGAAAAGGTAGATGGGTGGGTTGGTAAATCTGCAGATGATACCAAGTTTGGTAGAGTTTGTGGATAGTGTAGAAGACTGGAAAAGTATACAGCATGGGATAGATAAGTTGTAGATATGGGCTGAAAAATGGCAGATGGAGTTTAATGCAGATAAATGAGAGGTGTTGCACTATGGCAGGGCAAATGCAAGGAGACAGTACACTGTTAAGGGCAAGATCAGAGATCTGAGCAAAGAGATCTTGGGTTCCAAGTTTTTAGCTCCTTGAAATTGGCTGCTCAGATTAATATGGTGGTTAAGAAGGTTTATAGAATGATTGCTTTTATTAGTCGAGGCAATGAGTTCAAAAGTCAGGAGATTATGTTGCAAACACTTCGTCTTTCTTGAACTCTAAACACCCTAATATATTAATACACACAGCACCGATCTCCTGGTCCTCCATATCCTTATCCTTGGTAAATACTAATGCAAAGTACCCATAAAGTACCTCACCCACATTCTCTGCATCCAAGAAAATATTCCCCCATTATCCTCAAGTGTTCCCTCCTTCTTCCTAGTTAGCCTCTTACACTTGATGTATTTACAGAATGTCTTGGAATTCACCTTAATCCTACTTGGCAAGGACTTCTCATGGTCCCTCCTGGCTTTCTTAATTCCTTTCTTTAGTTCTTTGCTGTCTTGTTTATATTCATTTTGTGCATCATTTGATCCTAACTTCCGAAGCTTTATATACTTTTCCTTTTTCTTCTTGACCAAATTCATCACCTATCTGGACACCCAAGGTTCTCTTATCTTTCCATCCCTGTCCTTCCTTCTAACAGGAACGTACCTTTCTTGTACTCTGTCCTGGAACTTTAAACACTCTCTGATGTGGACTTGCCAGAGAAAAGGTGCTCCCAATTAACACTACTTAGTTCCTGCTTAATGCACTTGTAATTTTCCTTGCTCCAACTGTAACACTCTCCCACCAGGACCATATCTATCCTTATCTATAGCTATCCTGAAAGTTAAGGATTTGAGGTCACTGTCCCTAACTGTTCACCCCCTGAAAGGTCAGTCTCCTGGCCAGGCTCGTTACACAACACAGGTCTAATATGGACACTCCTCTCGTTGGACAGTCTGATATTGATTTAAGAAACCCCCCTAGATGCTCTTAATAAATTCTGCCCCATCTAAATCCCTTACATTAAGAAGGTCCCAGTTTATATGAGGGAAGTTGAAATCCCTAAGACAACAACCTTATTATTTTTACACATTTCCTTAATCTGATCACATATCTGTTCCTCGATGTGCCGGTGGCTATTCGAGGGTCTATAGTACAATCCCATCAGTGTGATTGCACCCTTCCTATTCCTGAGTTCCACCCAAGTGGGCTCAGTGTCTGACCCCTCCATCCTGTCTCCTCTGAGTGTAGCTGTGATATTGTCCCTGATCAGTGGTGCAAGTCCCTCCCTAATTTTACCTCCTTCTCGCTCTTTTCTAAAATTTTGGAAACCTAGTACATTAATCACCCATTCCTGCCCCTTCCTCAACCAAGTTTTAGTAATGGCTACAACATCGTAGTTCCATGTACTGATCCATGCTGTAAGTATTATAGAGACATTATGTAAGAAAATAGCATACCCCTGCTTCATCACTTAATGTCAGGTTTAACAACATCGAATATGGTAAGAAATACCTTCAGGCTCCTGTCGATTAGATACAGCCGGCCACTTTGTGTCATACAACATTATCTCAAACCTTAAATGATCAAAGGATACTTTAGGTGTGAGTCCTCTGTGCAGAGGCATATGAGGATCCTGCAGAAAAGGTAAATGTCAAAAGCAATTGATCATGTCCCTTCTCTTCCATTGGTTACACAATGAATGTCTGTATGTTGGAGAAGGTGCTTTATCGTCCCTCAAAAAAATGTAAAAGTCCATGACTTTGAGCAATCAAGTAAACTGAACAGGCCTTGTCCTCCTGAAGGTGAAAAGTTGATCAAATTAAATGTTTCTATTTGACTTGGGAACAACATCTGAATGATCCTAATTCTCCACCAGTGTATTTTCTCTGCCATTAAAGGAATAAAAGAATGAAGAACATAAGGAAGTGAGACCACACATTTCTCTGTTAATCACAACTGAGAAGAAAGCTAGGAGGGAGAGAGGGGTGAATTAGTGGCAGTCTGATACCTCTCGCATCCCAGTTGCCTGATAATAACGAATTATCAACTTCCTGCAGTTGTTTCCACATTGTTTCACACAACAGTAAGGAATAGCTGTAAGTTTTGCATGGAGTCAAAATGTACAGCAGATGCTGGAAGATGGAGCAATAGTAAAATCTCTGGAGGAACTCTGCAGGGTCTTGACCTTCAACCTCAGTAATTCCTTTTCCCACTTGAACCATTGAGTTCCATGGCTACATTGTTTTTTTTCCCCAAATTCTCCATGCTTCCTGTGCTTTTGCGGGAACATGTAGATAATAGTTCAGTTTTAATCTTGGTAAATCAGTTCACAAGAGAAAGCAATGATCGAAGGAATTGTTTTGGTGAGTCTGTGTTCGAATGCACTTCCAAGTTCCAACTCTGCTCAGCAGGACACTGTTTTTTGATACTGTATCTGGGGGCCATTAATATAGAGTTTTCTGATGTTTTTATGCCATGGACCCTTATCGTTAATTGAGGAGTCTATGGACCCCAAGTTTGGAACCTCTGATATAAAGTATGATCAGTAAAATGCAGCAAAAAAATCTGTGACACACTGACAAACCTTTTATTCTCTGTCATTCATTGTGGGGAGAATAGAGGGTTCAGCCTGAGGCATACGTGGGCTGATGTTGCAGGGCAGTATGAGGCTATCTTCTTCACTTGTCATTGATCAAATGAGTCCATTTAGACTTAATAATGTTCCTGTAGATGTTAGGAACCAGGTACACATCAGCATGTACTGTTCTTGCTCACACATCATCTGAATATTGATGGACCAGGTCCCATCAAGGTTTATGAATCATAGTCATAGTCATAGCCATAGAAAACTACAGTACAGAAACAGGCCCTTCAGCCCATCTGGTCTATGCCAAACTACTACTCTGCCCAGTCCCATCGACCTGCACCTAGACCATAGACCTCCATACCCCTCCCATCCATGTACCTATCCAAATTTCTCTGTACTTCAGGAAATCCAGTCAGAAAAATAAGTCTGTACACGTCAACTCTGACTGGTATTATGGGAAATAAGGGCACAATCTCCATTTGTTCATGAACAGAAATCAGGGCAATCCTAGCTATGCCTCTGCAGTATCCTATAAGTATTCAGAACCAATAAAGTTCAGAGTAGTGATCATTCTTACAGCTATTGTTGATGCCATTGTGGAACAAGTCTTCCCCTAGAAGCTGCAGTTTTGTTCTGTTACTTGACAAGACAACATCAGCAAGGAGAAGTACTTCATGAATCATACAAGTCAGCCTTCTGCTGGTACAAATATATAATGCCTCTTGTGACTCTAACACTGCTCTCTCTACTACCTACTGCAGAAGACAAAGTTTTCTCAAACAGGGACATTTTCAGTTGTTTCCACAACATCCCAAGTTTACTTTCTTTTGATCTGGAATGTCATGCTTTTTTCTGATGCTTACAGTAGTTGCTTTCATCCTGTGAACTTCTGTTATTGCTTTGTGTTTGAGCGCATTAAGTAAAAACGTGAAACTAAGGAATGGAGACATAATTCATGTTGATCCACACAAGGATGAACATTTTGTGTCTTTGCTGAGTTGGCTATTCACATATTTCATATAAGTTTTAAAATATTTTCTTCCATTTGAATGTTTTAATTTTTCCAAATTAGTTTAATTTTTTTGCTTTCACCCTCTTAATTTTAATAATTATTCATACTTAGTATTTTTTTTGTTTCTAGGTTTTCATTGAATTGTTTCCTCCTTTTTCCTTTTTCATAGTATAGTTGTAGTTGTAATTCCTGCATTGTGCCACACTTCATTCTTTTCATGTTTCATTTTTGTTACTGCTTTCTCACTATTGAGCCTGTCAGCCTCTTTACCTTCCTGTTGTATCAATAGCTACTGATGTCTTTCTAGTAAATGATCCTTGTAAAACCTGCTTAGAACTAAATGTATTGAATACACTAAGGATAGAAAAGTATATAACTATTTAACACCATTGCAGTAAATTGTTTAACTCTTGCTCTCTGTATATTACATCAAATGGTGCAACATTGTAACATTAATTTGGAAACACCTTCGTAGACCTGGTAAGCTTTGGGGCAATTAAGATAATTTAAAACTGGCTTTTTAATTGTAGCCTCTGATTATGCTTATAGATATTAAAACCAAATGTGGAATGTTGGAAGAAGCCATCTAACTTAGAATGTAACATCAACTCAGTCAAAAAATAATTGTTCTATAGAACTCAAAGTTATAAATTTGATGCCTGTTAAGGATTATTCTGGAGATATGAAATTATGGATAGCAGATATTAGTTACAGTGAGAAACTGTCTTCAGGAAATAAAACATATTCACAATTTAAATTCAGCTGATACTTTAAGGCTATTGAAAGCAATAATTAGGTGTAGGACAATCCGATTTCATTCCTTTGAAACTGTGCAGGGGTAGAAAATAGAGGAATGTTTCTGTTAATAGGTGGTCATTGAAAACTTCAGGATAAAACAAGGGAAGGTGTGAGGTGGGCATCTCCTGTGTTAACATACTGTTAAACTCAAGAGATTCTGTAGATGTTGGAAATTCAATGTAACACACACAAAATGCTGGAGGAACTCAGCAGGTCAGGCAGAAACATTGTCTCTTTATTCCTTTCCGCAGATGCTGCCTGACATGCTAATTTTTTCCAGTATTTTGTGTGTGTTACTACATTATGTTAAAGGTGTATTCTGTGTCATTAAACATACAGTTCAGGACAGGTCTGTTTTGTCACTTTATATTCTGGTTAGTTGTATATTCAGGGAATCATCCTTGGGTGGCTGCATTTTGTGCTCAGAAGGTTTCAGACCAGCCACCAGTATTTTAGTATTCGGAGGAATAAACTATACTGGTAAATTGGTTTATCATTGCCATATGTACTGAGGTACTGTGAAAAACCTGTCTTGCATATTGCTGAAAAAGATGAATTCATTAGAACAGTTCACTGAGGTAGTACAAGGCAAAGCAAAAACAAAGTGCAGAATAAAGTGCTTTTGCTAGTTGAGATGTGTAACCATTATAAATATGTAACTCTGCAATTACCTGTTTATATTTGAAATATTAAAGTTAAGTAGGTGATTGTAGCCATTGAAACTGTGCTTATTCATTGGCTTCGTTGAAAAAGTAGAAATCATTGTGTAAGAGGAGAATTAGATTTTCTCCAGAAGATCTGTTGTATTGAATAAGGTCTTTTCTATCACCCAGTTAGAGCTCCACGAGACTCAGTTTAGTCAGTCACAACAATGACCTTTAAGATCACAGAATATTCAGTTGTGATTTTATTGAGATAGAAGATGTGCTTGGATTCTAAATCAGATTTACCAGCACACAATTTTGAATTTTCACTTAAGTAAATGTAATTTTATGAATCTCCGCTTGATAAAGGAGAGAATCGTATACTTTGATATCAAGGTTGCTTCTTAATTGTGATGTGCTAATTGCTCTGATTATAATAACTCAATGACTTCAACTTCTTTATACACACACAGACACACACACACACACACACACCCTCCCCTCCCCCCCCCCCACCGGATTAAGCTAGTGCGGGCCCTGTAGCGTATGTTATAAAGGGGCTCTAAATTTTAAAAATGCACATGTATTAAAACATAAATTATTTACTTGCATAGTAAAGTAATTCAATTTTTTCATTTCCTATACAGCCAGATAATGCAACAAATGTCTGACACATTAGGAGGGGAAGGGGAGGAGAAGATGGCGGCGTGACGCAGCACGTGCGGCCGCTCTGAAATGATATCGTATTTGTAAGTAGGTACCGTGCACAACCCTGATTTGATGGAGACAGACGTGAGAAGCACGGAGGAACATCTGGAGAAACTTCTGAAATGCCCGCTTCACTGCCGCTGCTACTGTGCGATCGATAACCTCCGGAGGGGAAGGCCCCGAATCCTCGGCTTTGCCTATTGCCTGTTGCCAGGGCTGGGGTTGAAGCGCTCGGTGGAGATGGTGCTTGGTGCTTGGTGTCGGAGGGCTGGTCGGAGGCTCAAAGTTTTTGGATGGTCTCAAGAGTCGGCTGTGGTTGGGTGCTTCCAGGGTGCTGCATCGGCAAGTTTGCGGTGCTGGAAGCTCATGGCAGGGAAAGTTTTTCTTCCTTCTACCGTCTGCGTGAGATGATGGGACATTCGAGAGACTTTGAGACTTTTTTTTACCGTGCCCATGGTCTGTTCTTTGTCAAATTACGGTATTGCTTTGCACTGTTGTAACTATATGTTATAATTATGTGGTTTTTGTCAGTTTTTTTAGTCTTGGTTTGTCTTGTGTTTCTGTGATATCATTCCGGAGGAACATTGTATCATTTCTTGATACATGCATTACTAGATGACAATAAAAGAGGATTGCGTGTCCTCATAATCTACTCTACTATACACTTCAGTAATAGTATTACTTACATGTAGGTATCAATTTCAAATGTCAAAAATAACAAAACTACAATTTACGGTTTTCTAGATTTAGCGTGAGCAAATTTGTTAATGATACTGGAAATGTCTATTTCACGCAGAAGTTCATGTTCAATGCTCATTAGAGTGAGATTGTTCAATTTTTTTTGACCCATGGTGCTCCTTAGTTCATTTTTAATCCTTTTCAGTTTTGAAAATGAGTGTTCTTCACTGCAATTGGTAACCATGAGTGACAAATAGATGCGCAAGGCATTTTCTACATTTGGAAAACATGACTCCAAAGAATTGTCAGTTATCAGTTATTGTCAGTACAACTGTAACTCTACAAGGTCTTGTTTGGCGCCAATATGAGAAGCAAGATCAGTTTTCAACAGTTCAGTAAACTGCACAATTCTTCATCAAGACCTTCTTCCAGATCTTCCGGATATGATTTAATAAGATTTGATGGCCCCTTTACGATCTCTTCAGGTGTAAACGACTGTAACTGATGAAGGAATCCAGAAACACCATTCACCTTTAGATAAGCTTTCTGCCTTTTTGACAGGGCAGAAAGCAAGCTGTCAATAATGGCAAGAAATGCTCGGCTTTTAAACTTCTGAGAAGGCGTTTGAGATTCAACAAGCGGATCAAGAGTGCTGCAACCACTGAAATCATCATAAGCACAATTTTGCTTGTGTTTTCTTTGAGTTTGTTGTTGATAATCTTCACACTTAGTCAGATCCTTGGCTTTTTGCTCAATGTCTGAAAAAGCAGACCACATAGCTTGAAAATATCCATGCAAAGATTCATAGAGTGCACAAGCTGTGTTCAAGTCTTGGCCAGAAGATTGCAAAGAAGCACTGGTCATTTCAAAATGCTGTAATACTTGATCCCACAATATGCCCATTATTCCTGTTTCCAACTTCATCGTGGTTGAAAGTAGTCCACAAGCCTGTTGTCGACACTCTGCCTTCTGATCATTGTTATTTGAAATGTCATCCAAGACTTGTTTTATTGCAGAAAAGCGGCCACTCCAGTGATGAATGTCTGTTATCTGTCAAGTAGGGTGCCATGCACAATCCTGATTTGATGGAGACAGACGTGAGAGCACGGAGGAAAATCTGGTGAAACTTCTGAAATGCCTGCTTCGCTGCTGCTGCTACTGTGTGATTCAGAATCCCCAGAGGAGAAGGCCCCGAGCCCTCGGCTTTGCTTGTTGCTCGGTGGCCAGGGCGGGGTCGAAGCGCTCAGCAGAGATGGTGCTCGGTGCTCGGTGTCAGAGGGCTGATCGGAGGCTCGAAGTTTTCGGACGGACCCAGAGTCGGCTGTGGTTGGATGCTTCCAGGGTGCTGCATCGGCAAGTTTGTGGTGTTGGAGGTTCACGGCAGGGAGAGTTTCTCCCTTCTACCGTCTGTGTGAAATGATGGGCTATCGGGACTTTGAGACTTTTTCTTTACCGTGCCCATGGTCTGCTCTTTATCAAATTACGGTATTGCTTTGCACTGTTGTAACTATGTGTTATAATTACATGGTTTTTGTCAGTTTTAGTCTTGGTCTGTCCTGTGTTTCTGTGATATTATACTAGAGGAACATTGCATCATTTCTTAATGCATGCATTTCTAAGTGACAATAAATGAGGACTGAGTGTCCTCATAATCTAATCTGTCTAATCTAAAAGTACTTTTGTTGCATCTGCATGAGCTGACCACCTGGTGTCTGACGTTCTTTTCACAATGGGCAAATGAGCACCACCATCAGATAATGCGGCAGAAAGGAGATCCCACTGATAAGTAGAAGCAGAAAAAAATGTGTACAGGCTTTCTACAAATTGAAAGAAAATTAATGCTTCTTGACAACATTCAGCAGCACGTTTTCCAACCAAATTTAGTGAATGTGTAAAACATGAAATGTAATCCGCAAACTCATTCAGCTCTTTAATTCATGCTTGTAAGCCACTATACTTGCCACTCACGTTGCTGGCATTGTCATAACTTTGACCACGGCAGTCTTTTATATCAATGTCATTTTCCTTTAAGAAGTCAAGTAAACTTTGAATGAGCTGTTCAGCACTATGACCTTCCATATCCAAAACTTCACAGATCTTTCAACTGGTCCAGATGGCAAAACACAGCGCACAGTCAAAGTCAGCAGCGTAACAGCGCACGCTACAGCGGTTTGGGAGCATGGGAAATAGCACAAAGGTCACCACGACACAGCAAGGAGCCAACACATGCCTGCACACACATACCATGCAGCATGCAGCTCCCCTGACATGGAAACAACAGCGTTGCCAGATCGTTGTGAGAATACGGTGAGATGCTGATTTCACTAGACTGCAGCTTGCAAGCATTTAGTGCGGGCCCTCAAAAATGTGGGGCCCGTAGCATATGTTACTTTTGCTACGAGGTTAATCTGGCACTGCATGTGCGCGTACACACACACACGCATGCACAAGTTTATCACATAAATTTATGTTATTTTTGTTATTAACTTTGTTGTCATCAACCATCATTTCTTAGTAATAGTCATGATGATAAAGTCTGGAAAGCACACACTATATTTACAAAAATTATTTTATCGTGCAATGTTTTTCACATGATTGCATCTGTTGAATAAATATTGCTAGTTTGCCATTGAAAGCAGTGTTTTCATCTTGAGTAAGCATTTTGGCCAACTGAACTAAAAATATTAAAGTATTTCTAAAAATGTAAGAGGGAGGTAAAAATTATATTGTATGCATCTTTGGATTTGAGAGAATTGCATGCTTTTTAAAAAAATACCTGGTCTACAATTAAGATTTTTCATATTATTATTAAATGATGCAAATGTTTGTGAGAAAGTGACAAAAATCTTAAAGTTTTTCTTAAGAAAATGTAGATGTAGTGAAGAATCATCAGGAATATCAATGGATTACGTCTCAAATTGAATAAGGAAAACATGGAAGTGGATGATACTTCACCAAACCCATGGTTTGCAATCACCACTTGTGTGATCCCATGCAACATATTTTTATAACCACGTGAGTATCGGTAATTGATCTTACCATATATAAGAGGGGTAAACCCGAATGTGTTTCTGTAGTTCGACTTAAACCTATCCCCCAAGTTTTGGAGGATTTTGCTACCATGCCCCTGCCATCACAATATGAGCAACATACTGTACCTCTGGACAAGCCAGAGGCACCTGCCCTTCCTCCACCTGAGGAACTTTGAACCCGAGCTGACCGGCTTGTCCTAGCTCCGGATAGGCTTACAATGTTGGTTTTAGTGAACTCTGGCTGTGTGGAGGGCTGCCTATGTGGGGTAATGTAATTGGTGGAAACGTACAGAATTCACAGCACCGATATTGAGTCGGGGTTCACTTTAAGAGACGGGTCTGATGTGATTAAGTAATTACGTAAAGGACTTTTAGCATACTTTGTGTTCAGGTTTTGGTGTTCAATAAAATCTGTTACAGTTTTTTCTGAAACATGAAACGCCTCGCTTCATTTTATTTGCAAAAACCTACAGCCATAACCAGTAAACACCACCACATATTATACCTCAACTGAAGTTCATTGAAACAGACACAAGGATGAAAAGTGCAATTTGAAACCAATACTCTTAAATTATAGAGGCCAAAGGCAAATGTCAATGTATGTATTTGGGCAATTGAAAAAAGATAATGGAGAATGCTGCAAAATCATATTCTGGCTTTGGTATTAAAACTGCATTCCATTAAGGATCTGGGTGCTGATGTCATGACCAGCGTTTACTGTCCTTGCACTTAGTTGGTTGCTAGGCTGTTTCCATGAGGCATGTAAGAGTCTATTACTGGTGGATCTCAAGTTACAAATAGATCAACTAATATAAGGATAGCTCATTTTCTCTCTTAGAGTGAACCAGATAAACTGAACAGATATCTAGCAGTTATGATGACGACAAGGACTAGAACTTATTGTTGTTCCCAGATTATTATTTTAGTTTAAATTCCACAGCCACCATTACCTCTGGGTTGTTAGTCAAAACTTCTGGATTACTAGTCCGATAATTTAATCATTGCCCCACACTATTGATTCCAGGGAATTCCAAACTGAGTGAGCAGTAGTGGAAGATGAGATACTACAATAATTGATTCCCATTAACAAAACTAATTGTTTGATTGAAAATACATACTATGAGATGAGACTTTATTGATTGAATTTAAAAATCTGAAATGGCTTAGTCTAGTTGCAACAAAACTTATAATAGATTCCATTGTACATGAATTATGCCCTTTCATCGCCTTTCCTCTATTGAATGGAATTCAATGATAAAATATTCTTATCTTCCAATACTAATTATTTCTTCGGGAATAGTTGTACATTAATTGATTGATAGTTTTTACATATCCCACAATCCAGGCTGTGCCATTTTCTTGCAGCTATCATTGGGCAGGAGGTACCGGAACCTAACGTCCCACACCACCAGAACAGCCACTTTCCTTCAATCATTTGGTTCTTTACCCAAACCTAATTACTACCTCAGCATAGCAATACTTTGCAGTACAATGGACTTCGTTTAACTTTTGTTCTAATTGTGTTTTTTTCTTATAAGAATACTGCATGATCTATTTTCTCTTGTGAATGTTATGTATCTGATGCCATGGGCCGATGGTGCAGCTGCAAGTAGATATTTTCACTGCACCCATGCATACATGTTCTTGTGCCTATGACAATAAATATGGTGTACAGCTCATTCTAAGGATGGTCCAGTGATGTTGGCTTTTTCTTTCCACGGATTTCATGCACTGGGCGCACGTCAGTCCTATTATGTTGAAAGTCACTTTCTTTCAAAACATCCACCACTGCTGCTATATTCATGCATGGCTTTCACTGTCCTGATGGCGATGGCTGTGATCTGAACTTGTCAAAGAATACCACCGTATGGTAATTACCAGTGTTTTAAATTCCTCTAATCGGTATTCAAAATAGATGCTGGGAAAGAAAATATATGTCAAAAACTCCAGCTACTTTTTTGATTTTTAGAGCAATTGAATATGCTTAAATATTTTTAATATTTGTTATTGAGGAGGAATATTGGAACGTGCATTTTTTTGTTGCTGAACTGGTTTAAATCTGGAAGAACTGAAATCATCATTATTACACTTTGAACTGAATCAAGCCATTATCAAATAGAGGTTAGACATTAATCAAACCATTAACCAAACGGTGGGAGGAAAGACAGCAGCACACCACACGTGTGCAGCCCTCCGGTGAAAAATGATATCGTATCCATTAAATAGGGGCCGTAGACAATTCTGATTTAATGGAGAGGGACGTGAAAGCACAGAGGAACATCTGGAGAAATTTCTGAAACACTCGTTCGCTGCTGTCGTTACTGTGTGGTTGGGAATCTTTTGGAGGGTAGGCCTCAAAATCCCCGGCTTTGCCTGCTGTTGGCGACCGAGATTGAGGTCGAATCGTTCGAACGGAGATGGCGCTCAGTACTCGGTGTCAGAGAGCTGATCAGAGCTCGAAGTTTTCGGATGACTCAGAGTCGGACTGTGGTCGGCATGGCAGGGAGAGTTCTTCCTTCTCCCGTCTGCGTGAGATGTGGGACATTTGAAAGACTTTGAACTTTTACTGTGCTCATGGACTTCATCAAGTTATGGTATTGTTGCACTGTTGTAACTGTATGTTATAATTATGTGGTTTTGTCAGTTTTTTCAGTCTTGGTCTGTCCTGTGTTTTGTGATATCACACCGGAGGAAATATTATATCATTTCTTAATGCATGCATTACTAAACGACAATAAGAGAGGACTGCGTGTCTTCATAATCATCATAATCCTTGACCACGGTGGAATGCACTCTGCCTCTGTAACAGTTTACAGTAGTGCAATATTTTGTTAGCAGATTACAGAATGCTGCTGCTACTGATATTCTGCATTTCAGGCATGCAATGGAGGATGTGACTCTAACCTTATGATGTCAGGCATGAATTTGATGTGTTCTTGTCCCATATATCCAAGGAGCATGGTCAAATCCCACCACAACAGTTTGTAAGTGTGTATTTGAAGAAATATATACTTCTCTATTTGTCATCCTTCTTTCTCCTGAGTACACAGGGTTAACATTGGCCTGTGATTCCACAGACAGCGTTCCCATAGTATTTTGCCAAAGTAGCTCATTTCCTCCTTTGAGGGACATGAGTAAACCAGGTGGGTTGTGCATAACTAATGACTGGGTCTCAGCCCGAAACATGGACATCAGTTCTGATGAAGGGTCTTGGTCTGATACTTTAACTGTTCATTTCCCTCCATAACTGCTGCCTGTCTTGCTTTGTATCCCTAGCATTTTGTGTGTGTTGCTCAAGGTTTTTAGCATCTGTAGAACCTTCTTGTCAAAGTCAGTTTTTCCTGTGTAACTGCAACGACTGATTGGTGAAATATGGTTTCCAAATTGACAATGTGCTTTTACCTTAATTTCTAATTAGACAGGGACTTCTAACAAAGGGCACAGGCACTTGGAATTTGAAAGGTCATTGAGTTAGAAGTCCATAAGATGTAGGAACAGAATTAGGCTATTTGGCCCATCGAGTCTGCTCTGCCATTCAATCATTGCTGACCCTTTTTTCCCCTCCTCTGCCCCACTCCTTGGCCTTCTCCCTGTAACTTTTGATGCTGTGGCCAAGCAAGAACCTAACAATCTTAACCTTAAATACACCCAACGACCTCAGCTGCCTGTGGTAACAAATGCCACAAAATCACCAATCTCTGGCGAAAGAAATTTCTCCGCATCTCTGTATAAATTGGACACCCCTCTATGCTGAGGCTGTGCCCTCTTTTCCTAGACTCTCCCACCATGGAAAACATTCTTTCCACATCTACTCTGTTTAGACCTTTCACCATTTAAGAAGTTTCAAGGAGATCCGCCCTCATCCTTCTGAATTCCAATGAGTGCAGACCCAGAGCCATCAAATTTTCCTTGTATGATAACCCTTTCATTCCTGGAATCATCCTTGTTAACCTCCTCTGGACCCTCTCCAGCTCATCTTTTCTAAGATGAGGGGCCCAAAACTATTCACAATACTCAGTGAGGCCTCAAAAGTTCCTTATAAAGCCTCAGCATCACATCCTTGCTCTTATATTCTAGACCTCTTGAAATGAATGCTAACATGGCATTTGCCTTCCTCATCATCGACTCAGCCTGAAAGTTAACCTTCAGGGTGTTCTGCACAAGGACTCCTGAGTCCCTCTGCATCTCAGATCCTTGGATCTTCTCCCTGATGGGAAAATAGTCCACACCTTTATTTCTACTGCCAAAGTCCATGACCATGCATTTTCCAACATTGTATTTCATTTGCCATTTTATTGCCCATTCTCCTAATCCAAGACCTTCTGCAGCTTACCTGTTTCTTCAACACTACCTGCCCCTCCACCAGTCTTACATAGCACGATCCAGCACTATCCAGTCCTGTTTAGCAGAGCACTAACATTCTTTGATGGAAATTGAATTTCCCTGAAGCTCACAGTATATAGTTCTGAAGCACATATAAATCAGATAATAATAATATCAAAACTTCAGGGATCTAACAAAAATTCAAGCGAGGAAGTATATGTTTTATGGTTTGTTCTTAGAAAGTTTCATTTACTCTATTTTTACTTTCTTTTTCTAACAGAAAATTAATATATATTAATGGACCTGCCAAGGCTTTAATGGTTATACAGATTGGAGAATAGAAGGGCAGGAGATAAATAGCCCTTGAGAATGGAAGGAGAGCAGATGGAAAGATAACGAAATGCTGGTGAAATTGTTGCACAGAGTATAAGTGAAATGGGGCATTTAAATAACACAGATTTTGTATTAACTGTGAACATGGAGCTACAAGGTTTGGGATGTGAAATGAAAAATGTTGGAAATGAGGCCGATTTAAGAAGGTACCAAGACATTGAAGTAAGGCAAAAGCCTCCTTGTGGTTGAAGCTGGAAGCAGAAATTCTCCAGGAGTGGAAGAGTTGCTACAGTGAGTGTTATTCAATGATAAGACATTGAAGTAGAATTAGGCCATTCATCGCATTGATCCTGCTCCACCATTCAATCATGATTCATTTACTACCCCCCTCAGCCCCATCCTCCTGCCTTCTCCCCATAACTTTTGACACCCTTATTAATCAAGGACCTGTCAACCACCACTTTAAATATACCCAATAACTTGGCCTCCACAGCTGTTCGTGGCAATGAATGAGTTCTCAGAGCTGAATCTGAAAATTGAAGCTTGGGAACTCACTCCTGTTCTGAAGTCTTTATTTGAGTTGGCTGAAGACAGCTGAACACACTTGGGTTCTTTGAATTTATTTGTCTATGAATTTGGATTATTAAGGAATAAAGATGGCAAAATGCAGTATATTCAAAAAAGTTGTGAGTTCAGAAGATAAAGAAAGGAAGAGATAGATGTGCTCTTTGGATGGTTATTATTTAGGTATAATTAATGACAGGATGGAGATACATTTCTACCAAAAGAGGTGTAAGGCACTCCTTCCTTCTGCTAGCCTGCAAGTCACCCGTGGGCAAGGTGTAGCACCTGAATAGCCACCCCCCCCCACCCTCGATCAGGGCCATGGGAAGCCATGGGAGCAGGTGGTGGATGGTTGTATGAGCAGCTGGTGCATATCACAAGTCCTGGTTATGTGACCACTGACACCAGGTAGGCAATCTCTGAGAAGTATTGACAATGGCTAGCATCACCCGTCTTGTAAAGACACTGCCCAGAAGAAGGCAATGGCAAACCCTTTCTGTCCATGAACTTGCCAAAAGCAATCATGGTTATTGTTTAGGCATAGTTAATGCTGGAGTGGAGATATGTCTCTACCAAAGGAGGTGTAAGGCACTCTTTCCCTGTGCTAGCCTGCTAGCCTCATCATGGAAAGACCATGATCACCTACGTCATACAATATGGCACATAATGAATGAATGACAAAATATCAGAGTGGTGTATGATGTGGCAGGGTCTGCTTAAATGTCTAGTGAATGTGGAGGAAAGATTTAATGGTGAATGATAAGAGAATATTAATGTGGCTTGAATCGAGATTGGCAGATGGAGTTTAATACAGACAAGTGTGAGGTATTGCACTTTGGAAGGACAAACCAAGGTAGAACATACAGGGTAAATGGTAAGGCACTGAGGAGTGCAGTAGAACAGAGGGATCCGGGAATACAGATAAAAAAAATCCCTAAAAGTGGCATCACAGGTAGATAGGGTCATAAAGAGTGCTTTTGGTACATTGGCCTTTATTAATCAAAATATTGAGTATAAGAGCTGGAATGTTATGATGAGGTTGTATAAGGCATTGGTGAGGCCGAATCTGGAGTATTGCATTCAGTTTTGGTCACCAAATTACAGGAAGGATATTAATAAGGTTGAAAGAGTGCAGAGAAGGTTTACAAAGATGTTGCTGGGACTTGAGAAACTCAGTTACAGAGAAAGGTTGAATAGGTTAGGACTTTATTCCCTGGAGCGTAGAAGAATGAGGGGAGATTTGATAGAGGTATATAAAATTATGATGGGTATAGATAGAGTGAATGTAAGCAGGCTTTTTCCACTGAGGAAAGGGGAGAAAAAGACCAGAGGACATGGGTTAAGGGTGAGGGGGGAAAAGTTTAAAGGGAATATTAGGGGGGGCTTTTTCATACAGAGAGTGGTGGGAGTGTGGAATGAGCTGCCAGACGAGGTGGTAAATGCGGGTTCTTTTTTAACATTTAAGAATAAATTGGACAGATACATGGATGGGAGGTGTATGGAGGGATATGGTCCATGTGCGTGTCAGTGGGACTAGGCAGAAAATGGTTCGGCACGGCCAAGAAGGCCAAAAGGCCTGTTTCTGTGCTGTAGTTCTTCTATGGTTTTCTATTGTTTTCTAAGTCATTGCCTTATTCAGGATGCTGTTCCTAAAACGTGGAAGGGAAGAGAAGTTCAAAAATACTTTGTGAGTGCATGGGGAGATGCAGAAATATGCTGCTATTCACTGGAAGAGAGAAAGATTGCAGAGCCAGAACGATGTTTATATGTGGAAGAAGTGGCCAAAATGGCAGTGATGGTCTCTGTCAATGAGCGAAGAAGAATGGTTAGGAGCTGTAAAGTGGCATAACTGCACTATTAACTGGATGAGGGAATACAATGTTGGTCAGTGTAGTGGAGAACTGGTGTTTTTCAAAATACTTTTGTAGTTCCCAGGAGCTCCCAGGATTGAGTGGATGAAATCTGAAATCTCTGACAGGCCTTTAGAAAGATATGATTGAACGTAAAGTTTGCAAGATTGAAGTTAGATGATTATACATTCAATCCAAAACAAAACTGGTTGAATTCCAAAATTTACAAAACCACATGGCCACAATCGCAAAAATGCAATGCTGTGGCATAGCGCCACATAATGGTGACTGCCCTAACTGCCTGCAGACTTGATCAGCATTTTGATGTTGACTCTCAATATACTATTAAAATTCTAAGCTAACTGATAATGTATGCCAAGATTGTGAAAAGCAATCAATCCATGCTTGTTGATTGTGTTGTAGGTGGGATATTAACTCTGGCCTTCCTCCTCATTATAAAGATCTCTGCATTCAGCCAATGAATTGCTGATTGCTTGAATGGGGGAAATATTGTGAGTGGCCAATTCTGATTAAAGCTAGCATCACCACTTAAAGAAGAAATGTTTGTGATGTGCTGGAAGTTGATATGCAGATAAGTGT
The DNA here is from genome assembly GCF_963921235.1 of Mobula hypostoma. Lineage (NCBI taxonomy): Eukaryota > Metazoa > Chordata > Chondrichthyes > Myliobatiformes > Myliobatidae > Mobula > Mobula hypostoma. Next base: position 59,920,294 of record NC_086103.1, on the reverse strand, counting down.
GACAACAATAAAGAGAGAAGAACATGGGAGACGGTGGGCTCCAGGATTTTTGGATGTTGTAGATGCAGATACCCCAGATGCACTCTCAGAGAGCAGTGAGACACTGATTCTAAAATCAAAGCCAGGAGTCAAACCTTAGGGATGCAGATGCATTGCTCCAAGAAATGACTCCACATGAACACTGAAGGCTAGTGAATACATATTTAATGCCTTCTCATATCTGCTGTGTTACATAACTTGGAGACTGTTTAATCCAGTGCATGTCCTTTGTTTGTCTGTCAACAATCTTTCACTCAGGCCTCATTCTTAACATTGACATGTTCAACATAGTAAATTACTATCATCTTTGATTGAAAATCAATTAATTAAAACTAGGAGTCAATTTTATATACATGGTGATAAAACTGGGAAACTACTGGCTAATATTAAAGGAGTAACGATTTTTAATAAATCCAGTCTGATCAACAGAAATAAATTGAGGCAATACATTCCCCAGTCTCATTGTCAATATTTTAGAAAAAATCTTAGAATCCACGTTCAGCAAAGATATAGGCCAGACGATGCTGAAGATGTTCTATGAGTCTGTGGTGACCGGTGCTATCATGTTTGCTGTTGTGTGCTGGGGCAGCAGGCTGAGGGTAGCAGACACTAACAGAATCAACAAACTCATTCGTAAGGCCAGTGATGTTGTGGGGATGGAACTGGACTCTCTGATGGTGGTGTCTGAAAAGAGGATGCTGTCCAAGTTGCATGCCATCTTGGACAATGTCTCCCATCCACTACATAATGTACTGGTTGGGCACAGGAGTACATTCAGCCAGAGACTCATTCCACCGAGGTGCAACACAGAGCATCATAGAAAGTCATTCCTGCCTGTGGCCATCAAACTTTACAACTCCTACCTTGGAGGGTCAGACACCCTGTGCCAATAGGCTGGCCCTGGACTTATTTCCTGGCACAATTTACATAGTTACATATTACTATTTAACTATTTATGGTTTTATTACTTATGGTGCAACTGTAATGAAAACCAATTTCCCCTGGGTAAATAAAGTCATAGTCAATAAAGTATGACTATGACTATGACTATGACTAATCAACTGAAATCGGCTCCAGTTAAACGCCAGATTGTTAAGATTCGTAAAAGAAAGATGGTACTCTGACGGTTGATCATGATGAGATAAACAAATTCTTTCAAGAATTTTATACTTCTTTATATCAATCAGAATTTCCTGATGACCCCACTATAATGCACGAATTTTTAAAGAAATTGAATATTCCAAAATTACCATCCAATGAATGTTTAATACTAGATGTACCTATTAAGGTAGAAGAAATTAAAAAATGCTATTTCCTCGATGAATTCAGGTAAAGCGCCTGGTCCAGACAGTTATACAGTAGAATTTTTTAAATCCTTCTCTACTATACCTTCTCCTTAGTTTTGTAGAATCTTTAAGGATGCAGTATTTATAGGTGAATTACCACAATCCTTTTATCCAGCTTCTATTTCCCAACTTCTTAAAAAAGATAAGGATCCTACTGAATGTGTATCTTATAGGCCTATATCTCTGCTGAATGTGGATTCTAAGATTTTTTCTAAAATATTAGCAACGAGACTGGGGAATGTATTGCCTCAAATTATTTCTGTTGATCAGACTGGATTTATTAAAAATCGTTACTCCTTTAATATTAGGAGATTAATGAATATTGTTTATACTTCTTCACCTAGAACTCCAGAATGCACTATTTTATTGGACGCTGAGAAAGCTTTTGATGGAGTCAAATAGACATATTTGTTTAATATGCTTGAGAAATTTAATTTTAGTCCGATATTTGTATCTTGGATTAAATTGATGTACCTTACTCCTTCAGCTTCGGAATTTACCAATAACCAAAGATCTCCCTTTTTTCAGTTATTCCATGGTACTAGGCAGGGTTGCCCTCTTAGTCCATTATTATTCGAACACTGGAACCATTAGCTATTGCTATTCGTGACTCACCTAATATGTTTGGTATTACCCGTGGGAATGAGATACATAAATTATCACTATAAGCAGATGATTTACTATTATATATTTCTAATCCTGAGAAATCCATTCCGGCAGTATTGTTACGTAACCGGCAACAATGAATATCAATCAAGACAGGTTATGTAAAAGTAACCAAACATTTATTAAACACGGATAAACGATAAAAAAAACAAACGAAAAACCTTAACCGGAAGTTAACTGTTATGCAGCCGTTCAACAAATCATTACTCGACACTGGTTCTTAAAACGTTCAATGTGAAAACAGTTCTTAAAGTGGTAAAGTCAGATATAGTTCTTAAAATAGTAAATTCGAAAGTCCAACAGATTTATATGTTCAATTGGGAGAGGCTTCTCTGGAGAAGGATTTCTTCATAGACGTGACTTTCCTGATGATTCTGTCCACAGGTTTCATGATGGCGAAAATAAACAGTTTAATACAACTGGCCTTAATTTCTTTTAGAGAGCAAACCTTGCATGAACTCTTTGCTCTTGCGGTAAGAGTTATCTTCGAGTGCAGGTCACTACTCCTTCACCAAAGACTCAATAAGGTCGATCCTTTGTTAAACTGCCGAACAATACCGACTCCTTCTCAATCCTTCGGGTCCTGTATTTCGATAAAGTCTTCACTCTCCCTTCTTCAGCTGGAATAAGGTACATCAGCACATCTAGCCAAAAATTTCCAGTCCAGTAATAATGTACCTTGCAACAGAACGTAACAACCGTTTTAAAAATGAAACTGCATCATAAAAACAAATACGCAACAGAAGCGGAGACACAGTATGATCTAGCTGGAAGTCTAAAAACTAAAAACTAACTGCGTCATCTGGGGTCTCCCCTTATATACCCGTGGTGCACATGTCATCATGTGACCTCACATCGGGGGGGAAATTACATCAGGTGACCTCCAAAAGAGCATTACATCATTCTCACAAAAAAAAATCACAGATCACCTTGATGTAACAGTATTATCTCTGCTTGCTCAGCTTAGTAGTTTTTCTGGTTACAAATTGAATCTTAGTAAGAGTGAACTTTTTCCATTAAGTATGCAGGTTCCCATTTACAGGTATAGATGTTCACCATTTAGATTGATTACTGACTATTCTATTTATTTGGGGGTTAAAATTGCTAAGAGGCATAAGGACTTATTTAAGTTCAATTTTTTTACCGTTAATTAGTCAGATTAAACAATTGCTTACTAAATGGTCCCCATTGTCTCTATCACTGATTGGCCAAATCAATGCTATTAAAATGATTATTCTACCTAAATTTTTATATCTAATTCAAGCCGTACCAATTTTTATTCCTAAATCTTTTTTTTTGATACTATTGATTCTAAAATATCCTTTTATATATGGCAGAATAAAAATCCCAGGTTAAGTAAAAAATATTTACAGAAGTCCAAGAAAGGGGGGGGGGGGCGTCACGTAATGACGTAGGATTGAGACGTGTAAATCCAGCTCTCCCGTAAAAAATCAGCAAAGTACCGTTTAAACAAAGTAAAGTTAATAAATACTTTCCGAAAACTACTTATAAACTTCGTAAGACTACTCTACGGTATGCCTCGTAAACCACAACAGAAGAAGTCTGTTGTGAAGTCGCAGCTAGATGGGAAGAAAAAAGGGCCTACTGCAGCGATGGAGCCTCGGATTCAGGTTGGATCTCCTTCAGAGGAGATGCATTTTATCTCTGGCATAGAAGAATGGGGAGCAATGGCGACGGTAGCGGTTTCTTGGAAGAAGATGCCGGAACTGCGCATGCGCAAATCAACACAATTTAAACTACAAGAACTGACGGCCACTGCAACTGAAAGTGACTCAGAGTCAGAATTGGATATCGCAGAGAATACAGATGAAGAAGAGGAGGAAGAACTGGAAGAGATTGGAATTAAAGGAGACGATGGAGACATAAGAGAGGCTTTATTGCAGTTAACGGCTGAATTAAGAAAATTAAGAACAGAGCTTAGAGACGTGAAGATGTGCTATGATAAAGCTATGAAAAGACAGGATAAAATGGATAAGAAACTTCAGAAGATGGAAAGAACAATCGAGCATATTAACGACAGAGTGGGAAAAACAGAAAATAATGTGCTTGTCTGGAACACGGAAAGAAATTGACTCTTGGAGAAAGTGGATGTGTTGGAAAATTTTAGTAGATGTAATAACATTAAAATTGTTGGTCTCAAAGAAGATATAGAGGGAGATAATCCAATAGAATTTTTTCAAAGATGGATCCCGAAAACCTTGCAAATAAAGAGGTAGACCGATCAATTGAAATTGAGCGGGTACATAGAGCTCTGAGACCAAAACCACAAGATGACCAATATCCACGATCAATTTTAATCAAATTCTTAAGATTTCAAGACAAAGAAAAGATTCTACAGGCGGCTGCCCAAGCTGCCGAGAACAGAAAAGGGCCACTGATGATAGAAGGGAAGAAAATCTTTTTCTACCCTGACATAAGTTATGAACTTTTGAAAAGAAGGAAGAAGTTTAATCCAGTGAAAAAAGCCCTATGGGATCACGGTTATCAATTTATATTGCGTTATCCTGCAACCTTGAGGACTTTCTTGTCTGGTGGAGAAAAAAGGTTTTTTGACGATTACCGGAAAGCGGAGGAGTTTGTGCGAGATTCTTTGAATATTTGCCAGATACAAGAACAAACTTAGGGGAGCGAGATGGATTGAAGATGAAGACTGGATCAAGGATTAGGCCTGTTGAATTTTTAGGTGGATGAATATATAAATATATTATTAATTATATGAGGGAGGGGAAGAAAGGTTAAAATTTGAGGAATATTAGCTGGGAATAATAATATTAATTTTTTTCTATATATATATAATTTTGTTACGGGGGAGCTGGACAGCTGAAAGAAACACTGTCCAATTGCTACGTTATTCATGTGTGCAAGCGTGGCAATAGCCACGACCCACACAAAGCAGGGGGGTAGTGTTGTGTATCTTTTCATTCACGACATTAGTGGGGGGTATTTTGTTTTTTCTTTTTTTGTATCTTATCTATCTTTTTTTTCTTTTTGCCTGGATGATTGGGAGGGAAACATATAGCAACATGGTGAAGTTCAAAGAGATTCCCCAGGGAACTATGAGAGTTGAGAAGCTAAATAATGTTTTAGATTTTAAGAGACAAATATGTAACATTTTTGATTACTTGGAGCCCTTATTTATAGCTCCGATGATGAAGATCTGGGTTCCTTGGGGGATAGTAACAAATATATATTAAATTTACTTTTATCCCATGGAGCATGTGCAAACCTTCCAATATTCAGGCAGTTCCTTTTTTTTTTCTTTTTTTTTCTTTTCTTTTTAGGTAGGAATATATACCGGGGGGGGGGAGGGTTAAGGGGAGGGGGGAGGGTAGATATATTTTTTTTCTCATGTATCACTTGAAAACTCAATAAAAATTATACATATAGAAGTCCAAGAAAGATGGTGGTTTAGCATTGCCGAATTTAAGATTCTATTACTGGGCAATTAATATTCGATATCTAATATTTTGGACACAAGATTGGAATATAATTCCAAGTCCACAATGGGTAAACCTTGAAGGTTACTCTGTACAAGGGTTTTCATTGGTTTCTATTTTAGGAACTTCACCTCCCTTTGTGTTTTCTAAATTGAATAAACAAATAGTTAATCCAATAATTAAACACACATTACGAATATGATTCCAATTTTGTAAATTTTTTGATTTGAACAAATTTATATTATCAAGCCCTATTACATCTAATTTTTTTCCAACCCTCTGTTATGGATCAAGCCTTTTTGATATGGAAAATGAAGGGTGTAACATGTTTCCGTGATTTATTTTTGAATAACTGTTTCATGTCTTTCAAACAGTTGTCTAATAAATATAACTTGCCCAGATCCCATTTTTTTAGATAGTTACAAATAAGAAACTTTTTAAATACCACGCTATCTCCCTTTCCGATTTCATACTCAACTGATATCATGGAAAAAATTTAGGTTTAAATCCTTATCAGAAGGGATTAATAGCAACTATTTATGATATAATTATGAATATACAGCCAGGTATATCTGATAAAATTAAAAAAGAATGGGAAAGGGAACTTCAACTTCACTTACCTATAGAGAAATGGGAGAAAAGTTTTCAATTAGTTAGCTCTTCCTCTATATGTGCTAAACATACGCTGATACAATTTAAGGTAGTGCCTAGGGCTCACATGTCTAAGGATAAACTAGTTCGTTTTTACTCCCATATAAATCCTATTTGTGACAGATGTCACTCTGAGGAGGTTTCTTTGACTCATAAGTTCTGGTCCTGCCCTCTTTTGGAAAAATTTTGGAAAGATATTTTTGATATTATTTCAATAGTTTTGCATTTTGATTTACAACCCCATCCTATTACGGCAATTTTTGGTTTGCCAATGATGGAACATAGCTCTTTATCCTCTTCAGCTTGTTGGATGATCACATTTGTTACATTAATGGCCAGAAAATCCATTTTATTGAATTGGAAAGAGACCAATTCCCCTACTACATTTCAATGGTTTTCCCAAACTATATCATGTTTAAACTTAGAAAAAATTGGAAGTGTCATTTTTGATCCTTCAGTTAAATTTGAAGAGACTTGGAAGCCATTTATTCAACATTTGCATATGATGTAGTTTGACCTTTTCTGAATCCTTTTTATTAACTTAGAATATATGAATAGAAGAGCGGAGTTAACGACATTAATGAATGTATTTGATCTAATATATTGGTTCAGCCTTGTTTTGTTCTGTTTGGATTTTTTGGGGGGTCTAGTAATTTAGTTCTTTTTTCTTAGCTTTTTTTTGTTTTTTGGGGTTTTTCTTTGTGATATATTTTTCTTTTTATTTCTTTTTTCTTCATGATTAATTATATCAAGAGTTTGGAAGTTTATTACACTTGTACTATTTGTAGTTTCTCTTGTATATGTTCACTGCCAATAATGTAATTCCAATCTCTTTGTATCACTATTGTTATTATGTTTAAGAACTTGAAAACTAATAAAAAGATTAAAAAGAAAGAAAAGACATGACCACACCCTCACATATTAAGCCCTCTGGCAAGCCTCACACCCATAAATGACAGTTTGCATGTTCTGCCAGCTGGTCACCATGGCAGCCAGAATGCTCAATGCTCACTGATGCACAGCCTTCTCCCTTTCAGAATCAGGTGGCTCATAGTAGGACAACTATTTCTGTGACTGACCAAAGAATCATAAAATGATAATACTTTTATACCTGATGTTTCTTCCCATTTATCACCTTTATATTAATCCACACTTGTGTTTGATTTATGAAGTGTGGATGATGTAAGTGAGTACCTTTTCAACTGTTAACAATGGCTCATCCTCATTTTGCAGTGGCCAGTGCTGTGTTAATTCAAATTCAATTAGAGCAAATATCTTGTCCACAACAAGGAAACCTTAACTACTGCCAAGCTGCTGAACATTGCCCTGAGGTCACTGGACGTTGAGGCAGTGGAATCTCCTTAATTTCTATGCCAAGACAGAACTGGCAAATGGAGTCAGAGAGTGACTTTAATGACACAATGGAGAGGCTTGCATTCCTAGCAGTTCTGCTGAACCTTCTGCCTTCTGTCTTCTGGTTTCTGGCCAGGAAAGTATAGAATGATCTCCTTTACAACAGTAATGAATGGCAAGCTGCACAACATTGCTAATATCCGACGCTCCAGCCTTGGTTAATTCAAAGTCACTGAAATGCTCACTGCCACTGTCATTTTAACAGCCATTGATAACACATGGATGATGCAGATACATGGTTTTGGCTTGAGATATCAATTGTTACTTTACCCTATAGCTACTGCTTGACCTACTGAGCTCCTTGAACAGTTTGCTTTTGCATTGACAACTCGACCTTCTTTGCTCTGAGGTGTCAAATTTCAGTGTGTGTGCAAGGTTATTAAAGTGCAGATGAACCACACAACATTGTTCCTTTCAGAATTTCAAGTTAAAGATAAACTCCCCTGAATATTCAGATCAGCATTGTTACAGTGAACAACTTACACACAAAGGATGTAGTGCTTTCCCAGCATATATGATGAATAAACCCTTCTCGGCCTTCCAGCCGGGTACAGGTATCGATTATAACCAACTCTGCCACCTTTATTGGCAGAGTTAGTCATTGAAACGTCGGTTATGATTGATACCTGTATCTGGCTGGAAGTCCAAGAACAGTTTATTCAACTTACACCTAGATTGTTGACAATTCCTTTGTCAACTGGTGCAGGATCTTTTGTAGCCAAACACATGAGCCCACACTGTCAGTAATTTAAAAAAAACAGCACTAATCTATCTGCACTGCACACTTTTGATGAAGTTTATGTGCATGCTCTCACACTCTGTAACACAGCAGCCAAAGTGAAATTATTCCCTGTGCGCATATGTCATGGACAATTATTTTGGAGTTGTAAGACCGTATGGAACATAGATTCTACTTTCTTGCTGTAGTGCAGAACATTGGCTGCCACATTACGTTAAACAACTCCTTATTATTTTCAGATTTTCTCATTTATATTCCCATACAGTGTTCAATTGTAATACATTTAATGATTATAAAACCATTGTTTCCTTGTTTATAGCAATGGTCCATATCTTCTAAAACTTTGTTATATTAATAATCATAAATCAAATAAATACTTAACAAAATATGGAATGCATTTTCTCATTAAGCTATGATTTCATACAAAATTTATGTAAAAGGAATATAGGATTAGAATAAAATTAAAGTAAATTTCATTAGGTTTTATTAATTCGCATACATCAAATGTACTCCAAAAGTTATTTGAGAAAAAGGTGAAATAAGTAAATGTCTACTCCAATCACGTCATTGCCTTTAGTTGTTTGATCATGTCCAACTCTCAAGTTGATAAGATCCCTTTGGAATGCATTGCCAGTGTACAACTTGGAAATGCATGACTAGTATGTTTTTCTAAGAAATAATAAATTTTAAGAAAGAGAAAATACAACAGCTCTATCCTACAAAATGCAGTGGATTCCAGTTAAATGGATCATCAATTAATTTGCCGCAGCTCTTAGAGAACAAAAACTAATTGAGGAAATAGCTGGGATTCCCTTCGTTTATTTGGGACACTATGCCACTTAATTGGAGCAGGAGACTGCTGATGAACAGTTTCTGACTTGTGTCAAATGCATACACTTGCGTGGCCGTTCGACATTACTCCTTGCTTTCAGCAAAGTGTTTTTAAATAGTGTCAATTGCGTGTGTGTGTGTGTGTGTGTGTTCAAAAAGGAGTGATTTCTGACACTGATAGTTTCTGTCATCTCAGTATGACAATTCAGAACCGTTTTGCTCACTGCAGTTTCAAACATTCAGTCTTGGAGATGCCAGAAACATCCAGGAGTGAAAACGAATAATCTGAAGGTATCTTGAATATTACAATAACAATGAAGATTTAGAGGATGCAGTCATCGACATCATGATATAAGGCAGTCCATTATCTACACAAGGTGACTGCATTGATTTTGTTCAATTACAGTCAATGAAAAGAACAATGCAGCATACGCTGATTTTCTCCATCAAAAAATATTTGGAACTAGTACACAGTTTTATAGTACTGTAGCAGTACTGATAGTTCTGTATTTCATTTAAGCACATAATTTGGTACTCAGTTAAATGGAGGTTTGACTTTTTAAAAATATCTTTTTAACTGTTTCCATGCTAATTGGATAATTGGGGCAGCCACATAACTGAACCAAGCTGTGCTGGTCCCATGTGTCCCAATTAACTAGAATCCACTATATTAGGTTAATTTTTGTGCTGATGTAGTTGCATATTTTAGTAAGATTTACTTATAGATGTTCTGTTTTTTCACAACAAATCTGTTGCATGATAACATTTATGGTACTGATAGCTTTAAATGAGTCACTATCAAACATACTGCAAAACTGGCAGTGTTCTTCTGAAGTTATATTCAATGAATTTGTATTTATATTATTTTATGTTCAATCCTCTGCAGGAGAAGAGTTAATAAGACAAGTCAGAATTTTCAAACTAGAAATACTGGAAAGATCAGTATTTTAAATTATTTCCTGGCACTCACTAAGTTTAAGCTGAAAAAGCTACAATGAGCTTCATAGCAATTCATCCTTGTGAAACACCTCAGTGCTCCTCATAATTTTCATTTAATGATTCCCACATTTTCCACTCTGTTATGCAGTCTTTTCCTTGTCCATTCAAAACACTCTCTATTCTGTCACTCTTGCCGAGAAATTAGATTTTGGCCTTATTTGGTGAACTGAACATATATTATCGGCACATTGTCACTTTAAGAAATTATCATGGTTCATTCTCATTTAGAAATGATAGACCATGACTTGTTTGTTTACTATGGCAGCTCCTACCATTGTAAGCTGACAGCAGCATCTGTATGCTATTTCTGAGAAGCAGGCCGGCCTAAATTTATGAAGTGTGGATTTTAGAAATGAAGGAGGAAAGGTGGAGGGGAAGAATGGTGGTCCAGTTTCAGGGAGAACCCCAGTGTTGTGGAGCACTCCCAATGTGCCCCCTGTTGCAAGTAGCTCCAATCCACTGTGAGTAAAGGTATCAATGGAACCACAATGCAAGTCTAAGTAAACCCAACTTGTCATGAAAAGAGCAACAATAATGAAGATAAGGAAGATGTTGCTTATGGATAAAAAACAATCCTCTAATTCACCAATGATTTTGACTTGTTTGTTTGCTGCTCAGTTTACACTCAGTGATAAATTAAGGTTAATAGTTTGAAGCTCTTGACTCAAATTATATTGAAATGAAGCAGAGCATAATTTCAGCAGTGCAACTGGTATTAGGGAGATGACGCACATGCTAGAATTGATTTGCATGGAATTGCATTGTCTAACTTGTCGGTAAGGTGGGTACAAACAGTTCAACATGATCATTGCGGTTCACACACAAACTCAGCATAATTTTGTTCAGCATTTGGTTCACAAGACATCCAACATCCCTCCCCGCCACTCAGATCCCCAATAACAAAGATGTTTATTCCTTCCACTCCAAGCCAGTTCTGTAAAGTTCAAAGTCCTTGATGTTCTCAGTTTTGGCCCTGGCTGCAGTTCTTACAGATGAATATTTCACATTGGCAAAGCAGATGCTAATTTTGCAATGTGATAGCACTTCTTCTGGGCGGAGCTGCATGAAAAGACAGCATCAGTAGGTTCGCTGATCATCTATTTATTTTTCCCATATGGGACTGTATTTATGTTAAAAATATTAACATTGAAGTCTATAATTATCTGCCATCACTTCAACCTACTATTCATGTCCAACTCAGCAGGATTCCAATACAGAATGATAGCAATTTGCTGAAAAGGAAAGGGGCGGTCCATGTTGATAATACGACCTGCAATTTCCTACAATGAAAAAATTGGCAATATAAGCCATAATTTAGACTATTATGTTCCTTAATACTCCTGTGGTGAGTTTACATCATAACTTTGCTGAGAATTGAATTATAGTGTTCTGAGTATATTGGTACATAGGACAATAATTCTAAAGGTGGATGATCATGATTCTATGCTGTAAGGGCCACACATCTCTTCTCTATCTGCATTGTATTCTATGTTGCGTGTTTATTATGGTAGCTAGTCACATGAGTGAGGGTGTGATAAAAACGGAAGGAATAAGCTATGTCTTCATGCTTTGTTTGTGGTAGTTTGCAGCTGAGGCCAACAGACATTTTATCTTTTGTTGTCTGCCCAGTAATGCTTATCTTACACTTGGGTACACTTAAGTTTCATTTCTTCAAGATTATATGTTTGCTAATAAAGGATCGAATACATATCTTTGACTTTTGGAACAATCATTATTGGAGTTGAAGGTGCATCATACAAGTATAACAAATCCGTGGGGATTGCCAGCAGCAGCAATTGGCCAATACCATGCAGACAACGGCATTTGTACGTGAGGGTGAAATTAGAAGCACCACAGCCTGGAGCAGCTTGTGGCAAGTAACAACCTCTTGTTGATTCATGCTGTCTGTTTGGGTTTGAAATACAGTTTTGAATAGTCAGTGCTGCCTGTCCAATTGGGGACTGTAAGCCTTAGGGTTTGACATTTGGTTCTGTTAAAATGTTAACTACTTTGACAGTTGACATCTGAATAGAATTGCTATTGCTTTGTCTGCTTTGTGACTTAGGAAAACAACATGAGTCCAGCTGGAAGCAGTGAGTTTGAAGTCAAGACTAAGAAAGAAATGACACTTATTGGAAAAGCTTTGGCAGTTAGAATTACAACTTTGGAAAGGACTATAATAAATTTGTTAAAAAGACGGAAGATTAGAAAATTTGTACATGCAGACCAAGATGTTTTACAAGTGTAATCTCATTTGGAAGACTTAAAATTTCTTCAGGTAGACGTTGCTAAGCAATATGACATTCTGTTGTCTTTAATGTCTATCTCTGAGCAAGGTAAACAGATTAAAAACTTTGTAAACATTGATAAGCTTATTAATACGGAGGCTGAACAATGGTTAAAACAAGCATGCGTGGTTCAAGGCCAAGGTGTTGGAGAAAATGAATATGCTTATAAAGCCATAGAGCATGCTATGACTAAATATAAGGCTGATGTGTTCCAGAATGATGTACACCCTGAAGACAGTGTGTCTAACATGAATGCAGCAGATTCTTTTGTTAGCAGAACACTCCGTGCTTTTGATGCCTCATTGGCACGCATTAGAATGGAGGCTGATTTAGCTGAGTTATGTGCAAACAACAAATATTGATGGATAAACATGCATTAGAAGAGAAGATGGAACAGCCTCCAAGAAACCAGGGGAAGATGGCAAAATAACTTCACAGAAAGATGGAGCAACTTATGTTGCAGGAAGAAATTGGAGCCAAGATGGCCAGAGTTAAGGTGCTAAAGGCTTCAAATATTGTGGATATTAAACGTGCTCCAGCAGGACAGTTCTATGGTGAGAGTTCCACTTTTGACACGGTGCAGAGAAAGTCCAACATAGTTGACGCCAATGTGGATACACTTATTCCTCAAATGTCTATGAGCCTTGAGTTTGAACTCCATAGTTCAGGGTGTTCACTCTCAGTCTGCACTAAAGTGGCACTCTGAACCAATGCCATATCCAAAGTGCACAAGGTGCTTCTGACGACATTAGTTTACAGTATAGTGTTTCAGATGGTAAAAGCCTCAATGCTGCACTGGAAGCCATAAGGACACAAAAGTAAACAACAAACTTAGTTATACAACAATAACATGTTGCTTCTCTGCCCAAAAAAGAGATTCAAATCCTTGTTGATCCATTGCAGTAAGGGATTTCAAGAATAGCTTTGAAGGCAAGACTGTTGATTATGGTGACTGTCTCTATTTTCTTGAACATTCACTGGAGGTTATCCTAGGGAGCTCATCAAAAGTTGTAAGTGAGCTAGCCCGGAGCAAGGATACTTAAAGGCCTATGCTTTATTACAGGAACATTTTGGTGATGAGCAGAGAATTGCTGCAGCCTACATGGAAAGGGCTCTTTCTTGTGGCATATTAAATTGCAAGACGTGAAAGCTCTTCAAGACTACAGTCTTTTTCTTAGAGGCTGTTGCAATGCGATGGAAGATGGGTAGGACATGTGTGAGTTGAACATGCCTGCTAATATGAGGAATGTTAAAGGCAAATTGCCCCCTAAACCTAGGGAAAAATGGAGATCGGTTGTCTGTAAGCTGCTAGAAAGTCACAACCATAAGGTTACTTTCACTGACGTTTATTTTTTGAAAGGTAAGTGAAGATGGTTACACAACCAATGTTTGGGAACATATACAATGCCACATCATTGGCAGTAACCAAAGCTGTGAACAAAACTGCATCACATGTTCACTCTTAAGCTAGAGGAAGCAGCTTTGCCACTACTGTGGAAAATGAATCTGGGCTCGGAAATGATGAAAAGGGTGCAAATTTGAAATAATCCATGAATGACTGTCACAAAAAACTGCAGGTCAATTGTTTAAGAAAAATAACCAGATGGTTTGAGTCACAAAAATAGATTGAGGTGCTTTTATTTACCTCAAAACAAGACAAAAACTGGAAAAAAAACAATATATATATATAACCACCCTCAGACTAAACACAAAAGGAAACTCACCCCAAAGCCTTGGTAACTTGAGGCTTATAACTACTAAGCCCCTCCCCCTAGACCAACCAAAAGATAATTAACTCAATTATCCAATTAAAGATGGTATCCTCCACCATCAGCACACCTGTGCAGGTTGCTGCTGTGTCTCTATGAGACAGCTCCATGCAGCAGCTCTGGTTTAGACCCAGTGACTATTACTGCTCGGGATGAGTGTTTTACCGAGAGCACCATGTGCCGTCCATAGTCAGTGACGGGCCTTTGTCACAATGACTCAAACACAGCAGCGAGTAACACCCTGGTATCTAATGGTTTTACGGAGGCTGGTGATCATGATTGTAAACTTCCTGTAGTTCTAGTTCAAGTGAAGTCTAAGAAGAGTAACAAGACAGTAGTTATGTATGCTTTCCTAGATCAAGGAAGTACAGCAGGGTTCTGTGCAGAGAGCCTCTCACATAAGCTTAACCTGACAGGAAAAGAACACACACTCTATCAAGCACAATGGGTCAAGAGAAGGTTGTGAATAGCTATGTCATTTCAGGATTGGAAGTGGCTGGCTTAGATAGAAACATAGAAATATAGAAAACCTACAGCACAATACAGGCCCTTCGGCCCACAAAGTTGAGCCGAACATGTCCCTACCTTAGAAATTACCAAGCTTAACCATAGCCCTCTATTTTTCTAAGCTCCATGTACCTATCCAAAAGTCTCTTAAAAGACCCTATCGTATCTGCCTCCACCACCATTGTTGGCAGCCCATTCCACGCACTTACCTCTCTCTGTGTAAAAAAAAAAACTTGCCCCTAACATCTCCTCTGTACCTACTCCCCAGCACCTGAAACCTGTGTCTTCTTGTGGCAACCATTTCAGCCCTGGGAAGAAAACCTCTGACTATCCACACAATCAATGCCTCAAATAGTGAAAATTATTATGAACTGTCTAATATCTGTACACAGGAATGAATGCCTGACTACAAAGGGAGCGTCCCTCGTCAGAGAGATCTTTAGGAATGGTCTCACTGGAAGTATATTCATTTGCTGGAAACTGAGTCAGAAATTGAGCTGCTGATAGGAGTGTAAGTGATTTGCAGTGTTAATGATGGACCCTATGCAATCAAAACAATGCTGGGTTGCACTGTTAATGCATCATTGAAAGGAGACCATGGTGGTGGAAGAGACCATGCTCAGCCAGAGCTGACATCTCATGGGATTTCAGTTTTGCACTTGAATGAACTTTTACAGTAGCAATTCAAGACAGATTTTTCTGAATGCAGTCAAGAGGAACAACCTCTTGTCAGGAAAAGATCACAATCCAGAATAGACTGCTTTCCAAAAAGAAGACATTTGTGTGAATGCTGAGATGTCATGTCTCCTCTGTCTTGGTAGCATGTCACTGTAAGTATTGTAGTAATTAGGGGGATGGAATATAGGAACCACGCATCTGTTTCTCTCTCTGCATTGAACTCTGTGTTGTCCATTTATGATATTGATTATGGTAACTAGTCACATGAGTGGGGCCGTGTTAAAAGTGAAGCAATAAGTTGTGTATTTGCTTATAGCAGTTTGCAGCTGGGGCCAACGGATGTCATATTGTTTGCTGACCACTCAATTACGCTTAACTTACACTTGGTTACACTAAAGTTTCATTGCTTCAAGATTGTATGTTTGCTAATTGCTAATAAAGGATCCCGAAAGGTTGGTTTGCAGGTGTAGCAGGCTATCAGGAAGGCAAACGGGCTGTTGATCTTCATTGCTACGGGGACTGAAATTAAGAGCAGGTAAATTATGCTGGTGTTGGTGAGGCCGCACCTAGAGTACTGTGTGCAGTCCTGGTCTCCTAACTAGAGGAAGAATATACTGGCTTCGGAGGTGGTGCCGAGGAGGTTCACCAGGTTGATTCCAGAGATGAGGAGGTTAGACTATGAGGAGAGATTGAGTTGCCTGGGACTGTACTCACTGGAATTCAGAAGAAAAAGAGGAGATCTTATAGAAAAATATAAAATTATGAAAGGGATAGATAAGATAGAGGCAGGAAAGTTGTTTTCACTGATAGGTGAGACGAGAGCTAGGGGTCATAGCCTCAAGATTCAGGGGAGTAGATTTAGGATGGAGTTGAGGAGGAAGTGCTTTTCCAGAGGGTGGCAAATCTGTGGAATTCTCTGCCCAATGAAACAGTGGAGGCTACCTTAGTAAATATATTTAAGACAAGGTTGGACAGATTTTTACGTAGTAGAGCAATTAAGGGTTATGGGGGAAAGGCAGGTAGGTGGAGATGAGTCCATGGCCAGATCAGCCATGATCTTATTGAATGATAAGGCTCAGCAGGCCAGGTGACCTACTCCTGCTCCTATTTCTTATGTTGTTACATTCTTATCAAAAGCATATCTTCTAATTTTGGAACATTCATTATCAGAGTTGAGGGGGCATCATACAAGTATAAAATAATCTGTGGGAGTCTCAAACAGTGGCAATTGGCTTGGTAGGAACTGGCTGCCAATATGCCAAAGACAGCCTGTAACTGTAAGATTTCAGACGATAGTCTTCCTGCAATAGGTCAACTTATGTTTCAAGTAGACATAGAGAAAACAGACAAGTATAAGTTAATAAGTGAACAGGTTGTTTCTGCCATGGTGTGTGCACTACAACCTCAAAATGAATTTGATATTTCATGAACTTCTGAAGGATTCATTAGAATCATTTTTAAAAGCTACATATCTGTGAAAAAATGTTAAACAGCTACAAATAATAGAAGTAAATTGCAAATGTAATTACATATTGAATGATTCTTTTGTATTAGGATTTAGTTTGATGTATTCCATGAAAATGGACACTGCAGCCATATCCAGCTAATTCCTTTTACTAGAACAACTATTAGTATTTCAACAATATAAGTTAGCATTTTTCAAAATTAATAGGCATCTTTTCTTTAGAAATACTGATTGTTAATAAATCTATTGATTCTTAAGTGTAAGCAATTGGATCTTAATCATAAAGTATTTGCATTATGAATTACATGACCTGTTTTTCATGTTTTTACTGGAAGAAATTTCTGTTAAAAATATTTCCTACAGCTGCTTTGAAATATCAGCATATAAGTCAGTGTGCAGCATATCAGACATACCCAGCTTAACAGCACCATTTTGCAGCCACTGATAATCAAGTGGCATTGATCCCTAGCTTTGATTTATGATGGGGTGAGGTTAATGATAATTACTTGTTCAACTGCTCAACAGAAAGCTGCAGAAGAATGCAGAAGACTCATGAAATCATTGTGCAGTTTATGTAAAGGATGAATTGTAAGACTCGCATGAAAATTGGGCAGATGATCATTTAAATTTATGTTTAGGGCTTGTCTTCATATTCCAGAAACCAATCTGGTGAGTGTTTGCTTCACTCCCTTTATTCTAAGATAAAGAGACCAGACCTATGCATAATATTTCAGATGCATTCTCTCCAACGTCTGATATAATTGGTTCAGGATGTCCAGTGTTATATACAGTTTCTCTTGCAATAAAGTGCAAATGGCATTATCCTTCCTAATTGTTTATTGAACTTCCATAGTAACTTTCACTGATTCATTTACAATCAGGTTTCTCTGCATGTCAGCACCCCTCAATCTCTCACAATTTAACCTGATATTTAAAATTGATCACCAATAATTGATGACTTCGCATTTGTTTAATGTTATAAGTTGTCACTTGATTCTTAGAGTCATACATCACAGCAACAGACCCTCTGGCTTATCTGGCTCATGTGGGTTATTAAGCATCCATCTCCATCAATCCAGTTCTTCTGCTTCTATGCTTTGGTGACTCAAGTGCTCATTCAGATACTACTTAAGTACTTTGAGAGTTCCTACTTAAATGTTTGAGTGTACCTGCTTCCATCATCCACTCATGCAGTGGGTTCTGGATACCAACTGTCGTCAGGGTGAAAAGATCTTACTCTCTGATCCCCTCCAAACCTCTTAGCCCTGCCATCTATTTTTAGAGTTTTGGAAAAAGCTTCCAACTACCTATCTTACCAGCTATGTTCCCTCTAAACTGTGCGCATGTACGTGCACACACACGTTTTTCAACCAGTGCATGAAGGAAATTAATGTGCGCACAAAAGGTTAGTTACCTAAAATAATGAAGTGATTAATAATTATACTTACTGAAAATAATCTTTTAGCTAAATGTTTCTGTTAACTAGTTAGACATTTTTCAAATAAAACAATGCTCAAATGGTGGCATTTGTACTTCAAAATGAACAGTTTTGCAACCTTGCACAGTTGATGGACATTGGGGGAACCTTTCTTGCACCTCGTGCGGACTGTGAGCGAGGTTTTAGCCTAATGAATCAACTCAAAAACAAACTGAGTAACTGTTTAGGTGAATGTCATTTGGATATGTTAATGAGAATCAAAAGCTATCAATTGGATGGAAGTTCTATTAGTCTAGATAGAGTTTACAAAGAATGGGTAAATGCCAAAGACAGGAGAGAGAAAAAAATAACTGAGTGACTTAAATATGTATGTTATTTTGTTGTTATTCTGTGCAGTTTTATATCAAATATTTTGTAAACCTACATAAACTGTGCCATGTGTGCATTCAGTGTGTGCATACTTTTGTCACAGGAAAAAATTTGCACGACATAAGATTTTTGCGCACACTGACTACTAAAAATTAGAGGGAACATTGCTTACCAGTAGCCTTCATAATTTTGCATACTCCTATCAGATTCCCACTGAGTCCCCTCCACTCCAAGGAAAACAATCCCACTTCTGAACCGAAACTTTCAATCACAGGAAACATCCAGATAAGTGCACGGTCTCCAGTGCAACAATTCGCTTCCTATGGGTTGGTGACTAGAGCTACACATAATGCTCTACCTGTAGACTAACCAAAATTAGTAAGATTGTACCATAACTTCCATGCGCTTATATTCTATATCCTGACTGATGAAGGCAAACATCTTATTTGCATTCCCCATCACCTTATCCACCCATGTTGTCAGCTTTTAAGGATCTATGCACTTGTCAAGCAAATTCCCATTGTTCCTCAATACTCCCAGAAGCTCCTACCATTTATTATACATGTTCAGCTCTCATAAATTTTACGCTTACTGGGATTAAATTCTTCTGCCAAATATACTGGTTTACTATTTAGCCTGATTCTACCTTCTTCACTATCAATAAAGCTTCACTTCCTTGTCATCTGCATATTTGCTAATCCTGCTTTCTGCATTCACATCCAAGTCATTAATGTATATTAAAAAAAAATTAAGAGTCTCAACACTTGATCTATGCAGTACACTGCTGGGAACTGGCTTCTAATCACTAAAGCAACCCTTCTAGTGACTAAGGCAACAATCACCATCCTAGGATCTGAGTCTAGAGTTTGGTGCCCTATTATCGGCTAATTTGGAGGACAATACTGAAAATCGAGGCCCGATGATCAATCAGAAGTTGAAGCCTGATAACTGAAGACTGGAGTTGGAGGAGTGTGTGGGTGTGGAAAAGGGCTTGTTTGCCATGGTTGTTTGTTGTTTTTTCTGTTGCTCTGCTAAACATTGTGGGCATGCTATGTTGGCACTAGAATCAGGTAGAAGACACTTGCGGACTCTCCCCAGCACATCCTTAGGTGGTGTTGGTTGATAATGCAAGTGGGCGCATTTCACTGAATGTTTCCATGTACATGTGATAAATAAATCTGAATCTGAAACTAAATTTGCTAGTTGGTTTGGATTCCATAGACTCTTACCTTTTGGAGCAGTTCTTCATGTGGGACTCTTGTTAAAGGCATTATTGAATGTCCTTGCTCATTTACTTACCCATCCAGCACCAGCTCATATCTTATATTATTACAGTTTGCTTTATTTGGATTTGATAGAACTAAATTTGTATCACATTTTGGTCACAGTTCCCTCAAGGCTACTTCCTTTTTGCAGAATGCTGGTTGTAAAATCATTTCCTTCTTGACTCATGAACCCACATATCCAGTTGCTCATTTGCTTGAAAAAGGCTTTAGACCTTGAATGCCTTGTTGCCATTGATTTTCAATCCTGTCTGAATAGAGAAAGAGCAAGTTCTTTAAGTTACCATCCCCTCATAAAGATATTGAACCATTATTTGCAATTAGTTGTGAATGAATGACATTTCACTTGCTACTGCTTTGGAGTGGGAGATTATAATTAGGAGAGAATGTGTGAGCAAGTCAAAAAATGTGTCTTTTTAATTAATCAGACTATAGAATCCTTAATGAGATATGGGGTCTAACCTGAGGAGTAGAGGGGAAGAAGAATGGGATGAAGATATGAGAAAGAAGAAAAAAAGTTTATAATTATTTTAATTTTATCACTTTGTTTTGAAAGGAGAGACATAAAATGCACTTTCAATACTAAGATAGATTGTTTTGTAGTAATTAAGTTTTAAGAACGTAAGAACATTAGAAATATGAGCAGGAGTAGGCCATCTGGCCCATTGAGTCTGCCCCACCGTTCCATAAGATCATGGCTGATGTGTCCGTAAACTCAGCTCCATCTACCTGCCTTTTCCCCATAACCCTTAATTCCCATACTATATAAAAATCTATCTAACTGCATCTTAAATATATTTAGTGAAGAAGCCTCAACTGCTTCCCTGGGCAGAGAATTCCACAGATTCACCACTCTCTGGGAAAAACTGTCTCTCTTCATCTCCGTCCTAAATCTTCTCCCCTGAATCTTGCAGTAATGTCCTCAACATGCAGATAGAAATTTATTCATATCTGTATATTCTGGCCCTAATATTTTATGCACATTGCAATCAAATCACAACAAACTGATATTCTTAGATACATGTAACCTGACACTATCTTGTGAATGTGTTTCAGAAGCTGTTGCATTACTGAAGAATAAAATATGGATTTTCCCAGACTAGCATGTGAAGATGCATTTTGTCCTGATGATAAAACCATTTATTCTTTCTCCTCTCAACATTGTGAGATAAGCACATTGCCATTAATCTACATGGCAGGGACTGAGACATCGTCTTTCTCTTGCTGAACCTCCTACCTTATTCTTGGGAAATATAAAAGAGCAAAACAAATTAAGTTATATCAATTAAGTAATATTACTTGGTCTAGATCATTTATCAGACTCCAATTTACATTTCTGTTAAGTGTTACAGGATATAGTTCTCCATAAATATGATGGGCAAGAAGCAATTGATTTCATGAGCAGTTAATTCCTTTTTAGCATAGGCCACAAGGATGGTTTATTTACAGCCTCTGTGTGCCAACTATAAAATTGAATGTAGCATGGGAATGTCTTTGAGTAGAGCTATAATTGCGTTTCTCTTATCTCATCTCATTTATACCGACAATGTGTGATAAGAGGGAAATAGGATGTTTGTTTCAAATAAGTTTCAACACATGTTTTTCTGCAGCTAGTTTGTAATAAACAAAAGCAACCCACAAAAGCAGCATAATTATGAAAACATTATTTTTTTCTCTGGAGTACGGACAAAATGCTTGAACAAGGTATCAGTCTCATCCACCAAAATGTTTTTGATGTAATATTTTATATGAAAAGCAATTAAAATGTATTTTGCTTAGCTGTTTCTCATGATGGTACTTGGTTAATTATTTTCAATGTTTTTCTTATTATTTCACGAGGAAAGTTAGTAAACAGAAAAATTATTCTATTTTGAATCGGAGACCTGTAAATGCCAGCTTTCCACTTATACTGAACTTGATATCTATTACAGCAATGAGTTTTGGTGTAAAGTTTTTTCACTGAAAGTTGACCTTCATTTGAACATAGTAAATTATGCATTGTAGTCTTTTTTTAGGCATTCCTGCTCCACTTCATAGTAAAGGAAGTTCATTAATAGACAAAGTGATAATGGACTGTAAAGTAACGTACTTTTAGAAAATGTGCAGCAATTATTTTAAATAGAAGATGCTGGTAGCACTCAACAGGGTGAGACAGCATCTGTGAAAAGAAAAGTAGTCATAATGTTCCAGGTAAAAGACACTTCAAAAAAGGGTTTTCTACTTAATACATTTTTCTTTCCACAAATGCTACCTGACTTTCTGAGTGGTTCAATCATTCAATGTTTTTATTTTCAGATTTACAGCGTTTGCAGTTTTGTTTTTGATTTTCATGACTTTAAATGGACTTTAATGGGGTAGCCATGGGCACCCACATGGGCCCCAACTATGCCTGCTCTTCATTTGCTACATAGATCAATCCATGTTTCAAGTCTTCCCAGGTAATTCTCCCCAAATCTTCCTCCACTATGTTGTTGAGTGCACTGGTGCTGCTTCATGCACATATACTGAGCTTGTCAATTTTGTCAACTATGCCTCTAACTTCCAATCTGCCCTTAAATTCACTTGGCCCATCACTGACACCTCCCTCCCCTTTCTTGATCTGTCTGTCTCTGTCTGTGGAGATGAACTGTCGACCGACATATTTTATAAATCTACTGATTCCCAAGGATATTTTGACTATACCTCTTCCTACCTTGCCCCTGTAAAAATGCATTTCCCTTTTCTCAGTTCCTTTGTCTCCACTGAATTTGACCCCAGGATATGGCTTTCTTTTCCAGGATATCAGAGGAGTCCTCTTTCTTCAAAGAATGGGGTTTCCCTTCCTCCACCACTGGTGCTGTCTTCCCCATATCTCCTCTATTTCCCGAACAAGCTGCACTCACCTTATCTTCCCACCACCTTAATGGTGATAATTCCTCTTGTCCTTACCAACCTATGATCCTCCACATTCTCCACTACTTCTGCTGTCTCCAAAGGAATCCTACCACCAAACATATCTTTGCCACCCCTCTCTGCTTTCCACAGGGATTGCTTCCTCCGTGATTCCCTTGTTCCTCTCCACTAATCTCCTTGCTGGCAATTATCCCTGCAAGTAGCCACAGTGTTATACCTGCCCATTCACCTCCTCCCTCACCTCCATTCAGGACCCCAAACAGTTCACCCAGGTGAGGTAACACTTCACCTGCAAATTGCTGGGCTCATCTATAATATCAAGTGCTTCCGTTGCAACCTCCTCTATATTGGTGAGGCCCATTGTAGATTGCTTTGTCGAGCACCTCTGCTCCATTTGCCAAAAATGGAAATTCCTTGTGCCCAGATATTTTAATTCAAATTCCCATTCCCATTCTGATATATTGTCCAAGGTCTTCTCTTGTGCCACAAAGAGGCCATCCTCTGGGTTGAGGGACAACACCTTATATATTCCATTTCCAAACTGAAGGCATGATTTCGCCTTCTGCTTAAAAAAAATCCATCCTCTCGTCTTCAATTCCTTATATTGTCCTTTTACCTCTTCTCACCTCCCTATCACCTTCCCCTGAGTCCCCTCCTCCCTCCCTTTCTCCTAAGGTGTGCTCTCCTCTCCTATCAAATTCTTCCACTTCAGCCCTTTATATTTCCTACCCACCTAGCTTCATCTTCTCACTATCCTCTTTCGCCTCTCCCCACTTTTTATTCTGGTGTCTTCCCCTTTCCTTTCCAGCCTTGAAGAAGGGTCTCAGCTGGAAACATTGACAGTTTATTATTTCCATAGGTGTTGCCTGACCTGCTGAGTTCCTCCAGTATTTTGTGTGTGTTGCTTTGGATTTCCAGCATCTGCAGAATTTCTTGTGTTTGTTATTTAAATGTATTAGGTTTCTTCAGCATTGCTTCTATACTTCCCTATTGTGTTGCTTCCTGATCGTTAGTGCTTCTTTTGATGTGAGAAGGAATTCAATTCAAAATCCTCCTCTTGTCCTCAATCAATACCTGTAGTGTTGGGAGTAAGCGGCATTACTTTGGTGTGAGTAGACCTCTGGTAATAGCACTTGGGAACGATAATAACCATAAATATTTGGATTATTTTCCTAAAAGAATGGTCCCATTTTCTCCAGTGAGTTAAACTAAAAATAATTTCGCTGATCTATTGAATAGTAGTGAGATTCCTGTTTTAATGAAGAACAGAATGATATCTGATACTCGTAATCATTAGATTGTAAATGAAATTATGGGCATGTGCAGCTTTTAATTTTGTAGTATCTGAGAGTACAATTTCAGCCGGCCAATAAAAATGACAAACCATTAAGTGTTGAAAGTCTCCATCACCTTCACCAGCCAGTGGCAAACATTATAAATCAGCGTTTTATATTTGCTGATATCTTTAAGGGAGAGATTAAACATGTAGATTGTTGCTTGTTGGTTTATATACAAATTGGCAAACCATTCATAATTTAAAATACCACAGGTGGTTCCATCTTTTCTCATTTGGAACATGCAGTGTGCACAGCATTGGGATCACGCCCCACCTTCTGTCTAATATCAATTTAATATCAATGTGACTGCGTTTGCAGGCCATTACTTCCTACAAAGCAAAACTCAACATCATGATTGGCAGTGATGCTTCATTTCCAGATGAGCTAACATCTTTTACGCTGGCTTTGAAAGAGAGAATAAAACTACAGCTATGAGGTCCCTGCAGCATCCAGTGACCCTGTGATCTCTGTCTCAGAGGCTGTCTTTCAGGAGGGTGAACTCTCACAAGGCAGCAGGCTCAGATGGAGTACCTGGTAAGACTCAGAAAACTTGTGCCAACCAACTGGCCAGTATATTCAAAGATACTTTCAATCTCTCTTTGCTATGGTTGGAAGTTCCCACCAGCTTCAAAAGGACAGATATACCAGCTAGTTAAGAGGTGGCACATGGCCAAATGGTTAAGGCATTTGACTAGTGATCTGAAGGTCGTGAGTTTGAGCCCCAGCTGAGGCAGCACGTTGTGTCCTTGAGCAAGGCACTTAATCACACAGTGCTCTGCGACAACACTGGTGCCAAGCTGTATGGGTCCTAATGCCCTTCCCTTGAACAACATTGTGGAGAGGGGAGACTTGCAGCATGGGCAACTGCTGGTCTTCCATACAACCTTGCCCAGGCCTGCACCCTGGAGAGTGAAGACTTTCCAGGCGCAGATCCATGGTCTCACAAGACTAACGGATGCCTTTAAGAGTTGTCATCGCGACAACCTTACATTCAATGTTAATAAGACCAAAGAGCTGACTGTGGACTTCAAAAAGGGTAGAAGAGGAAACACAAACCAATCCTCATGGACGGATGGGAGGGGGCAGCTACTGCACAGGATTGAGGTAATTTGCAGAAAATTGTAAAATTAGTCAGGTGCATCATGGTCCATCATGGGTACTAGCCTCTGTAGCATCCAAGACATCTTTAAGAAGCAGTGTCTCAGGAAGGTGGAGTCCATTATTAAGGACACCCATCACCCAAGACATAACCACTTTTCATTGTTACCATCAGGAAGGAGGTACAGAAGCCTGAAGACACACACTTAGCAATTTATCCCCTCTGCCATCCAAATACTAAGTGGACACTGAACTCGTGAACGCTACCTCACTTCCTTTTATTTATTTCTGTTTTTGCTTTACTTATTTTAACTTAACTATTTAATATACACATACATATATACTCACTGTAATTTGATTCATTTTCTGATATCTATCATGTATTGCATTGGACTGCTGCCATAAAGTTAATAAATTCCATGACATATGCCAATGATATTACACGATTCTGATTTCACTGTCTATTACACTGAATCCATTGTACATTCCTAATGTTATAAAAAGAAGACTAAAAGATTTTGCCAAAATACATTATGAATTGTTAGATGCTTTGCAAAAATAACAATGTCTCAGAAACAAACCTTGCTGGTTTTCAGATACTATTTCCATTATCTAGCATTCAGCCCATAACCTTCTATTTCATGGTGTTGCATCTACGTAATACTTAAATGTTGAGTGGATACTTGTCTCCATCACCAGCACTAATTAACATTTGGTGTCACCTTGGGGAATTGCTGACTCTGTGCTCTCCATGGCTGGGTTAGCATTCATTTCAAGCGGACTAAAAGCAACAATTAATGCTGAGGCTTTATAAAGCATCACTCAGACCACACTTGGGATATGATGAGCAGTTCTAGGCCGCTTATCTGAGAAACATTGTGCAAGTATCGGAGAGAGCCCAGAAATGGTTCATGAGAATGACCCTGGGAATGAATGAATTAACATATGAGGAGTGTTTGATAGCTCTGAGCCTTTACTTGCTGGACTTTAGAGGAATGAGAGAGGTCTCATTGAAACCTATTGAATATTGGATGGCCTAAATAGAGTGGATGTGGAGAGGATGTTTCCTGTATCGAGGGAGAACAGAGGTGAGGAGGAATTTCTATAGCCGGACTGTGTTGAGTCTGTGGAATTTGTTGCAACAGATGGCTGTGGAGGCCAAGGGTATATATAAAGTGGATATTGATAGGTGCTTGATCAGTAAAGGTGTCAAAGGTTACTGGGAGAAGATAGGAGAATAGGGTTGAGGAGAATAATAAATCAGCCATGACAGAATGGCTGAGCAGACTTGATGGGCTGAATGGCCTAATTCTTCTGCTGTGTATTATGGGCTTGCCTCAGATTTTTATGTGACCTCAGCCAAACATGGAACTCTGAAACAACCTGGTGATTGGGTGCCAGTGCATCTGACCTGCCCTGCTGCTGGACTCAACATTAAGCCAAGTGACAAAGCATGGCATATTGAAGAGAAGGGCTAAAGGGCTCATCTAACCTTCATGTGGGGAAACCTGGTGTACCAACGATGATTCCATTCATTTAAATTGACTTAACTGCCTGGGCAGAAATGGTAAAAGAAAATATGTCAAAAATACCTTTGGTTATTTTACCTAATTTAATATTGTTCAGTGTTTTTTGGTATTAAGTACCTTACCATTATCCTGGGCCTTGAGAGGAGATCTAGCATTTAGTGGGCAGTTTTAGTTTCCTTATCTTGAAGCTATACTTGCCATTAAGTGAGGGTTCACCAGACTGACCTGCTGGATTGAGGCAAGAAACCTCTTCGCTTAGAGAGTGGTGAACATGTGGAGCTTTCTATCACAGCTCTGGGCGTTGGAGTTTGGGGTTCAATTTCAGCGCTGTCAGTACATTCTCCCCGTGAATGTGCGTGTTACCTCCCACAGTCCAAAGGCGTGCCGGTAAGCAAGTTAAACGGTCATTGTAAATTGTCCTGTGATTAGGCTAGGATGTTATAAAGGTGATTCATTCAGCCAGAAGGCCTGTTCTGCACTCCATCTCGAAATAAAATAAAATAAAATTTATAGTCCAACATTCAGATGTTAATCACATGCAGCTAATGGTGAATCTCAAGTTGACAACTCAGAGCATCATTGTTTATTGATTTTACGGATGTTTAAAATAATTTGACATTTTGAATTAATAAGACCAATAAGACCAAGCTCCATATTATTTCCTTTGCTTCAGTTTCCCTCTCATTATGTCAGTGGGTTTTATGCTACTTGGCAAGCCCTAAGCCTCTCCAAAGAGATTTAGCATGTAAGGATATCTCACCCACAGGATTGTATTTGCTGGTCTTTTGATACCACAGGTCTCCCCATATCCCCCTCAAGGAGATTCTTTGTTACCCGTTGAGGGCATAAATCTACCCTGGCTCTGTGAGGATTAAGTATGAGTGCCATTGCTTCAGCGAATAGAACTGCTACTCACAGCTCCAAGGACCTGGGTTCAGTCCTGAATCACAGTGTAATCTGTATGGGGTTTACTCAATCTCCCTCTGGTTGAGCGATTTCCTTTTGGCCCTCTGGTTTCCTTACATATCCCAGTTCGGTATGTTAATGCCTCTTCCCTACCAGAGGGGTAGATGGTAGGAAATTCAAAAGGAAGTTGAAGGATCTGTGGGAGATAATAGGTGATAAAGAGCTAAATGGGTGAATAGTACAAAGGGTACAAGGTTTCGTCTGATCCTCTTCCTCATTTTCCTTGTGTTCAATGTCAGTACAAGGTCTTCATGGATTTCATTGTTGATCGTTTGAGACAAGCTGCCCCACCAATATCTTCCTATAGCAAATTGCCTCCCAGTCTCATATACTGACACATCCAAACACAATCTTTGTTCAGTTTCTTTTCCAGCTCTTTAGCTTTCTACCTCCTGAATAACCTCCAAATCTAATTGACCTTATTTTCATACCCTGTATAAATATTTGCTGTACTGCTCAGCTCTGATGGGGCCTCCAAATTTAAACAGTATCCTAATCCTGCAACCATTTCTGGTTTCAAAAGTTCAACTACATTATCCATCTTATATCCAATGTGCCTCTCAACCTCAAGTCCTTGATATAAGACTTTACCCATCTGAGGGCTGACAAGCTCCACAGCAGAGGTAGGGATAGACCTGATTGAGGATCAGAGGGAAGAGGGTAAGTGAAGACTGAGGCGCAGATTCAAGGCTAAATCCAGTCTGTATTGATCTGGGAGTAGAAGCAGTTCCAATGACCCACAAGTTGCATGGCCACAGTTCGGCTCCAGCCTGGACCTCAACAGCAACCCCCTCCAGGCCAAGACCTTCGCTGCCACTGGGCCCCTGGGCTCCCTTCCCCCACCACAACTCTCCAAGCCCGGGTCGCTCAGATTTCCCTATCACCTCTTCAGTCCTCAGAGCCTCCATCTTCCTCCCACCCTATCTTCTCTGAACATTGCAACCCCTCCCTGACTCCTCTGATGCCACCAACCTTCCCTCCCCCATCTAATCCCAGCTCTAGTCCCTGCTGTGTCTTCAGCATTCCTTCCAACCTTCCCCTCTTTGAGGCAAAATGTTCTGTCCTCAGCAAGGGCCTTACCTTTGTTCCTCTTCACCCACTCAATGAGTTTCTACGCCTGCCACAGCGCTGAGTTCTTCTCCCGTCACCGCTGTCTCCGAGCCCACTTCTTTGGCAAATATTCCCAACCCTGCATTGATGACCTCTTCTCCTCTTCTTGAACCCCCCCACTCTGGAACTTTTCATCTTTAATTGCTGATGAGGCATCAACCGACTCAACATCAGCAATACTCTCTCCTCCTCAATCCTGACACCCTCTGTTTGCACTGCTCTCCACTCTCTCTGAACCAATCCCATCCTTACCATCAAATTTGGAGATGAGGGGGTGCAATTGTTATGTGATAGACAGACTTCTACCTTGCTGGGGCTCAGTGGCAACTCCCATAAACCTCCTCTTACTTACCCTTTGGAAAAAGATCCCACTCCTGACCATCAGAAAATTGTCTCTGACTCCATCACTAACTTCATCAACTCTGGAGACCTCCCACCCATTGCCACCAGCCTCATAGTTCCCCTACCCTGCACTGCTCGTTTCTATTTCCTACCCAAGATCCACAAACCTGACTGTGCGGGAAGGCCCATTGTCCATCTGCTGCTGCTCCATTGAACTTGTGTCTGCATATCTGCACTCCTCTTGGGTCAGTGCATGCTCTTGTTCTCCTCAATGACTTTCAATTCCCTACCAGTGACCGCCTCTTTTTCACCATGGATGTCCAGTACCTCTACACTTCTATCCCTCATCAAGAAAGCCTTAAAGCTCTCCGCTTTCTCAACAAAAGACCCAACCAGTTACCCTCCACCACCCTCTCCTCCAACTGACAGAACTGGTCCTCACCCTCAACAATTTCTCCTTCCATTCTTCCAAGTCAAAGTGTAGCCATGGGTACCCACATGGGCCCCAGCTATGCCTCCTTTTCATTAGTTATGTAGAAGTGTCCATGTTCCAAAGCTTCCCTGGTGGGGCTTCCCAACATTTCCTGTGCTATATTAATGACTGGAATGGTGCTGCATCCTGCACCCATGCCGAGCTCGTCAATTACATCAACTTTGTCTCCATCTTCCATCCTGCTTTTCAGTTCACTTGGGCCATTTCTAACTCCCCTTTCCCCTTCCTTGGTCTTTCTGTCTCCATCTCTGGGGACAAGCTATTGACTGAAATCTTTTATAAACCTACTGATTCCCATGGCTATCTCGACTCTACCCCTTCCACCCTGGCTCCTGTGAAAATGCTACTCACTATTCTCAGTTCCTTTGTCTCCACCACATCTGTTTCCAGGATGAGGTTTTTTTCTTTCCAGGACATCAGAAATGTTCTCTTTCTTCATAGAATGGGGTTTCCCTTCACCAACATTGATGCTGCCCTCACCCACATCTCCTCTATTTCTCCAACATCCATGCTCAACCCATCTTCCGCTGCCTTAACAGACATAGGAGTTCCTCTTGTCCTCACCTGCCACCCCATGAACCTCCACATCCAACACATCACTCTCCACAACTTCCACCACCTTCAATGACATCCTGTCACCAAACACAGCTTTACTCCGCCACCCCCCCCCCCACACTCTCTACTTTCTGCAGGATTGTTCTCTGTGTGGTTACCTTGTCCATTTGTCCCTCCCCATTAATCTCCCTCCTGACACATATTCCTGTAAGTGACAGAAATGCTATACTTGCTCATTCACCTCCTCCCTTACCTCCATTCAGGGTCCCAAACAATCCTTCTAGGTGAGGCAACACTTCACCTGCATCTATTGGATCCGGTGTTCCTGATGCAACCTTCTCTACATTGGTAAGACCTGACATAAATTTGAAGACAGATTTGTTGTGCACTCCACTCCATCCACTAAAAATGGAACTTCCTGGTGGCCAAACATTTAAATTCCCATTCCCATTCTGGCATGTTGGTCCATGGGCTCATTTAAAGATGGGCAATAAATGCTCACATTGCCCATGACACCCAGATCCTGAAAAACATGAAAAACAATTTCTCTTTCGCTCCGCCCACTTCCTTCAAACCCAAGGTGCAGCCATGAGGCCTCACATGGGTCCGAGCTATGTCGGCTCTGTGGAACAGTCCATGTTCCAAAACAACAGCGGTAATGTTCCATAACTTTTCCTACACTACATTGATGACTGCATTGGTGCTGCATCCTTCACCCATGCCTAGCTCATCAATTTCATCAACTTTGCCTCTAACTTCCACCCTGTCCTCAAATTTACTTGGTCGATTTCTGACACCACTCTCCACTTTCTTGATCTCCCTGTCTCCGTCTTTGGAGGCAGTCTATTGCCTGATATCTTTTATAAACCCAATGACTCTCATGGCTATCTTGGCTGTATCTCATCCCACTCCGTCACTTGTAAAAAGGCCATTTCTTTTTCTCAGTTCCTCTGTTTCTGCTGTACCTGCTCTCAGGATGAGGCTTTTCATTCTAGAACAATTGAGATGTCCTCCTTCTTCAAAGGAAGGGGCCTTCCTTCCTCCTCCATCAATGCTGCCCTCACCTGCATTTCTTTCATTTCATACACGTCTGCCTTCACCTCATCTTCCTGCCACCCCACCAGGGATACAGTTCCTCTTGCCTCACCTACCAACCCTCCAGCCTCCAAGTCCAACATATAATTCTCCATAAGTTCAGCTATCTCCAATGGGATCCCACCACCAAACACATCTTTCCCTCACCCCCACTTTCTGCTTTCCGCAGGGATCACTGCCTACGTGACTCTCTTGTCCACTTGTCCCTCCCCAGTGATCTCAATCTTGGCAGTTATCCTTGCAAGCAGGCAAGTGGCACACCTGTTCCTACACCTCCTTCCCCTGTACCATTCAGGTCTTCAAACAGTCCTTCCAGGTGAGTTGCTAGGATCATCTACTGTATCCAGTGCTGCGGTTGTGGCCTCCTGTATATCAGTGAAACCCGACATAGATTAGGAGACTGCATTGTTGAGCACCTTTGCTCTTTCTGCCTCTAAAAGTTGGATTTCCCAGTGGCCACCCACTTCAATTCAACTTCCCATTCACATTCCAGCATGTCAATCTGTGGCCTTCCGCACTGTCACAATAAGGCCACACTCAGGGTGGAGGAGCAACACGTTATATTCCGTCTAGGCAGCCTCCAACCTGATGGCATGAACATCGATTTCTCGAACTTCTGGTAATTCCTCTCCCTGACACCCTCTCATTTTCTATTCCCCATTCCAGGTTCCCTCTCACACCTTTTCTTTTTACCTGCCTATCACCCCACTTTGCTGCTCTTCCCCCTTTCCCTTTTTACCTCTTCTGACTTCTTTCCTCTTTCTATCCAGTCCTGATGAAGGGTCTTGGCCCAAAATGTTGACTGTTTACTCTTTTCCATAGATGCTGCCTGACCTATTGAGTCCCTCCAGCACTGTGTGTCTGTTGCACTAGATTTCCAGCGTCTGCAGATTTTCTTGTGAAAATGAAAAGAGAGTTAAATTAAGAATTGGGGAAATATAGTTGCTGATACTCATTAGATTAGCTAATTCATTCAAAATTTAAAATCTTTAACTTATTAACTAAGTAAGTTAAAGTATAGAGGTAAGGGAACATTAGTGTAAGTAAGTTAAATTAGTACTTTTATAAGGGGAGGTGTGTCAATCCCAATAAGTTGTGTCTAATACCAGGTGAGAACTTCAGAATGCTTCTCTCTTAGAGTAGCCATAAGTGGAGAAACTGTAGCCACCTAACGTGCTTCAGGTGTTTCTAATTTCAGCACAAGCTGCAGCCACTGCATTGATCCATGAGGTTGAGAGCCCAGGAGTTTTCAGAGGTGCTTCAACTCAGCTTAACAGTGTGGCCAGAGAGGGAATGTGTAACTGATATGTAACTGGAGAGGACCATAGACAACTAAAGAAGGGGTGTGTAGTGTGCAAAAATGAATATTCTGTTGTGAGTATTGGAAAAGGTAATAGTTCATCTGAAGACCACAGTCAGAGCAAAGAATATGGCACCAAGGATCTGTTCTTTTGAGGGGAAGAAAGGTTAGGAAAACAGTAAAATTCTGATGATCTAGTACCTTTGGGTCTTTGATTGTGGCAGACACAAATGATTTTCTGGATTATATGATCAAATTCAGTTAATGCCCATGTTAATATTTCATTTTGTTTTACATGTTATTAGAAGTATAATGAAATTTTCCAGTGAACCTGGTAAGCTTAAAGGGACTAGCAAATATGCAAGCACCATGGACTCCAGCAGAAGCCACAAGTGGATTCATTTCCTAACCCCTGGTTTTCTGAACCCAAACCCCAACTCCAGCCACACATCCAGTCAACAGTCTGGACCTGGCCCCACTCTGGATCCCCAGCTTGAGCCGCACACCCCATTTTCACTCTGGACTTCACTATCTGAATCAAATGCTGGATTGTCGGGATTTTTGAACGATTAGATACTGTTTTACTTGGGGTTTACTGGGATTCAGAAGTTAGGGACAGATAACCTAGAAAAACCATAAACTTCCTGCTGAAATTAGGAAAAATTCTGAAACATGGGATCTAAAGGGTAGTGCTCTCTGGAATACCCTTGGTACCAGTACAAGTAAGAAGTGTGAAATTTATGCTTAATTTTTGCAAGATTTGACTGACAACACCATTCTATAAGTAGATAACACTATTGAATGACATGTTATCTAATATTATAGTAAAGGCACATAAATCCTGCAGCAAAAGGCAGTAATTCTACGGACAGTACTTTGAAGGTCCAACAATTCCACTCATGAATTTCAGATTCTTTCAATGATTATCTCTTGAATGTATCAGTCTGTCATCTCATGCATTTTTTTTTCCATTTCCTTTTTCTTCTCCCTCTCTCTCTTGCACCTTCTCTCTATCCACTCATGCACTACACTTAAGCTGTTAGGTCACTCTTTAGGAATGCTAGGAAAGTCCCAGTGAGGGTAAAAGGAGGCATTTACTGGAATTGGTTTCTGCTACGAAGTTGGACTGGGGAAGCTAGAATTCAAAAAAAGACTGAGGAGATTTGACAGGGGTGCACTAGATTATGTTGGTTTATGTAAGGTAAGCAGAATTTCCATTAGAAGGGAGTCAGCAGATACAGATTTGAAGTTAAAGGCAAAAATCAGACGGGTGATGTCTTATTGTACTAGCAATCAGAGTAAGAGGATTACCCAGCACCTGCAGTAAGCAATTGGCTGAACAATTTAAAGAAATAGAATTTAAGGGGATTTGGGAAATTGCCATCAATAGGACTGGATAGATCGCTTTACAAGAAGCTGACCCGGATCTGATGGGGCAAAAAAGGCTCCATGTCTTGTAGTTATTCAATTATTTTCCGATTCCAATTTGTGTTCACCCTCAGCTTTCAAATTACGGAGGAACATATCAAAGCAGGTTCCATTGAATTTAGATTGAAGCCTCTTGGTCTCATGCTTCCTTTATCTCCTCCTTACATTTTGTAGGTAGTTGACTTGATACGTAATCGTAGGGCTCCTCTCCTGAAACTATCAACTACATAATTAATAGCACAGGCTACCTACTGTACAGTAGATCTAATGACCTAGAATGATGATTATTTCAGCCCTAGGTGATAAAAGATGCATTTTGTTTGGGTGAAATACAAAACCAAATCTCTTTTAGTTTTTCTGTGAGTCAAATTGGAAGTTTGACTGGTTTGCAATTACATGTCTGGTGTGATTTTCAGTGTCAGATTCCCATCATTCCCATTGGTGTGAGGTTAGTTCATATTGGTCATAGGATCAATAATTACTGGACGTAACTGGGAATGCTGTGGGTTTGCTACAAAACCTCAGGCAAGTTCATGCCCTGTTTATCTTCTGGTGTTTTGCTTCTTCCCAATATGGTGTGGCCCCATCCTACCCACCAAACGAAAAAATCATTTTGCTGATTAGTCTGTCAACCCTCACCTTCAGCTTGATTGTCCAGCCTCCTGAGTCCTGATCCCCAGTTTGATCTCAAGCCTTGATTGGCCCATATCCCAAGCCTCTGATTAAGCAACAGAGAACCACTTGCACACCAAGCACTTGCTGTACTGTACACCATGATTTAGAAGCTAGTACTTAGGGCAATTTAGGAACCCGATGAGAAGGTATGTAAAGATTTCAACTATTATATTCTTCATACGTTCCAAAGGGCTATTTGTATGTTGTTCTGGTATTTGTCCATTTTTTTTCTCATTTTGGCCACTGCTGATTGACACCTCTGCATGTTTTCCATATTTTCCCTTTGTCATTTCAGCCAATTTCCTTACTACCTGTATGTTCTCATGTCCAAACTCTGAAAGCAAGCAGAGCCTGGCAACATATGACTTGGCTAACATCTAAGACACCACTCCACAGCCAGGCCCACCCTAACTAAGAGAGTGATGAGGAACTGGAAGTTGCTGCCTAATAGGATAGTAGAATTGGGAACTACCAAAGCATTTAAAAATTCCTGGTTTGACCATTGAAAGCACCATAACCTATAAGGTTACAGATTATGAAACAGGAAGACAGATTAGCTGGCTTGGCTAAAAGACCCCAAAATGTCCTAATATTCCCTACAGCATTATCCCTGACTTGATTTCAACTGCCCTGTTTCATCAATTCTAGAATGACTACCTCACTTTGACAGGAAAAACACTGCATTGTTAGAATGGCATTAAACGTTCTGCAGTTTGTCTCCTGATTTCAGGCTTCCCTCACACAAGATGAGCGTAAAATTACACAGCCTTAGTATCCTCTTTTGAACCCCCAGTTTCCCTCCACCAACATCAGAGATCAGCAAGATGTAGGCATAATTCATGCCATTTCCTATCGCACTCTGCCCAATACCATTGAAAATCTTCTCTTTATTGTCTTCCTACTTAATTACTGCAATACTCACTCTCCCAGCCACATCGCTATTAAATTTATGCATTACTTCCAGCCCTGCAGATTTTTTCCACCCACTTTATGCAAATCATTTAGTCATCAAATATTAAGGTTGCTGAGTGATTTAAGAACTTGAATATTTAGTTTTATATTTGGTAAAATAAGTGCAAAGACAAAATGGCTTGCATCAAGAATTCAAAATAATATAAGTTGTTGAGACTTTAAGACTTATAGAGACATACAGAAAAACGTATTTTATAATTTTAAATATTTATTTTTCTCTTAAAACATCTGTCAGCAGCATTTCAAAATAAAAATATAGCTTGCATTATCAAAGCTGATACACAAAGAAACAATTGCTTAATATGATGGAACAAAATCTGTCATATGCGACTTTGTTGCTTTGGAACTATGCTACTTCATGACCTACATATATAAATATATAGTGTATACATATATAGTTATGTGAAATTAATTTCAGTCAACATAAATAGCAAGTTCTTTTCAGCTTCTACAAATATTCTACCTTTATTTGAATTCCATTTTACACAGAATTACTTTAGGTAATACAGTGGATTCCGGTTAATTGGGACATATCGAGATCAATACATTTAGGCCCAATAAGTGGTTGCCCCAATTAGCCAAAGTTTCATGGAAATAGTTAAGAAAGAGAAACAACCACTTAACTGAGTAACAAATTATATATTTAAATGAACTACAGAACAATTTAGAACACCACCAGTGCTAAAACAGTGTATTAGTTCCTATTTATTATCAACGGAGGAATTCATCCGGGGTATGTTGCTGTGTATGGAGTGTTCAGGAAGGGGTAGCACCTCAAGGGAAGAGGTTTGTTGTGTCCATTCTGGGGCGGCTCATTCACCTTTAGTCCTTACTGGACACTCAGCTCTCACCTGTGGCTCCAAGTACTGTAGCTGTTTGTATGCAACAGTCGATACACACTGGTACGCCATTTTGACAGGCGGGATAAACCAGGTGAGGGTCGCTGGCAGGCCTCGGACCCGGTAAGGAAGAAACATGCCTGTCCTAGCATGTGAAGTCAGCTCTGGCGGACTGGGCGGATGAGATCGACAATGAGATCCAATGGCGAAGAAGACAGCTCAGCAACAGTTTGAGGAGAGTGAAGGCATGATAAGGCACAGAAGAAGTCATGGTTATTCGCTATAACCAAGGAAGACCACAGTTGTGGTAACTACTCATACCATCGGAACTGGACTTCCAAGGTTGAGGGAGTGAATCTGTCCCAGTACAATGGCTTTTCCACTTTAAAAACACTCCTGCTCAGTTTTCACTGTCATCGTCGGACAGAACGCACAACCAATACACTGCTGTGTACTTTTGATTGACTGTAAGTGATCCTCTAAATTCTTCATCGTTCCAAATTTGTTGAAGTGGTGAAATCGTTTCATTTTCATTCCTGGCCGTTTCTGGTATCTTCAAACCTGAATACTTGAAACCATAGTACGTAAAACAATTCTAATTCCTCTTACCCTTATTTTTTGTCTACTATCAGTGACAAAGTCACTGCTTTTTGAACAGAAACACATGCAAATGGTGCCATTTGAAAATTGCTTGCTTTAAGCACAGTGTAGTGTTTGGTGGCCACACAAGTTCATGTGACTGATGCCAGTCAGAAACTATTCATCAACAGTTTCTTGTCCCAGTTAAGTAATACAGTGTCCCAAATAAATGAACGGAATTCTGGCTACTTTCTCGATTAGTTTTTGTTCTTTAAGAGTTGTCCCAGATAAGCGGATGCCCTGATCAACTGATGGACCAATTAACTGGAATCCACTGTATCTAAAAGGGAAAGATAACTCTTAAACACTGGTTTATTTTCCAAAAATTGACGGTACGGGAATTACAGTAAAAAATTGACCCAGTTGCTGTGAGGATAGGAATTTCTCCTATCATTAAAAACAATACAGAATACAATTTACTAGGAGTTTAGACCTCTAAAACTCCCTTCACAACATCGAACATTTTCAATGCAGTGTGTTGTAATGACATTTAAGACACATTTGCGTGGTTTTAAAGCTTACAAATAATACATCCCATTTATCAAGCACAAACCTGGAACATCAAATAATTGCGTACATTTGATCTTTGAATCATAACGTGTAAATAGACATTTTTGTTCTTTTCCTCTACAGCTTTGTTTCACATTTGGTTCAAAACAATCATCAATTGTAATAAGTACAACACAAATTCATAAATTCTGAGACTCATTCACGCACACTTACTTTAAAAGTATTCCTTATTCACCATAAACATCTATTTACAAATTGCCTACCCCAATGATGTAAGGTATTATTTTGTTTTGCGCATAAGGGTGCTGTAAACATTTATTTGCATCTTTCTGGTGGGAGTCATGTTCATGTGAGCAGAGACACTAATTCCAGTTCTGAGATAAGACCACACATTACGTGCCTCAAGCATGTTTAGAGCATAATTTCTATAATTCATTATCACTTCGGAGAGACATATTTTCATGTTCCTGAAGATGGCCATTACGTAAAACTGTGTACCTATAAATTAAAAAAAACAGTAATCAGGAGATACAAACATTTGTAATTACCAAACCAGTGAAATTTATAATCTGGAATAGAGATTTTCTTTGCAGTGTGTTAGTATGATTTTATAATTTGCTTCAATCTGTGCATCATTTGCTCAAATTAATGAAATCAAAATATGGGGTTGATTTCCAACATGTTGCCTGGGTGTAAAACTGGCACTATGGAAGCAGCCTGATATTTAACTCTTGTGGAAGTCTCAATTTAACAACAGATTAGCAATTTGGAAAGTTACTGTACATTCTGAAATTTTAATTGCTCCAAAATTTAATTATTTTTGTTGAATTTTTAACTTACAAACAGTGGGAGTGAAAGTGATTGGTTGGGCTCGAAAGCAGCTTTTATTCTATATTAATCAAAGTCCACTGTTCAATTAACTTTGACATATTGGTTAGTTTGCTTGAAACTTTGTAAAATGTCCACTATTCCATTTAATTAACATTCATTAATTCAACCTGATCAGATTTTCTAAAAAAAGAAAAAGTAATTTTAAACCGATAAATAAGACTGTCTACATTCAGATCAAATTAAACTTGTTTGTTTTTAAGAAAAAAATACTTACCCTATGGTAAAAATTACTGGTATCATTCTTCACATACTTACATGCATATTGTCTACTTTTCTCAAAAATTGTCAATAAAGCACAAGCACACCTCCAAATTATACGAGAGTATAACATACATTTGGTATGTGTGACAAGAATACACATAGATTAAGATATAGCTGTCCTGGGCTGGCACCAGTGGAATCAGCAGATGGTCTGCCACCTGTCTTCAGGAGAGAGAGATAAGGAAAACAATGGAGCAACATTTGGAGATGTTAATGAAGGAAGGAGAGCTGTCAAGAGCGGCTCCCCCTTTGAACCCTCAACTGTTTGAAGTAATGGACAGGCGATACCCCAGCAGGGGGATAAAAAGGGACAGGTTCGCTAAGGCAGGACACACACGACACCTGAGGTAACAAGACCCTGGAAGCGGTGCGTCTTTCACAAGTCGGTGGGAAGTACCG
Organism: Mobula hypostoma; assembly: GCF_963921235.1. Taxonomy (NCBI): domain Eukaryota; kingdom Metazoa; phylum Chordata; class Chondrichthyes; order Myliobatiformes; family Myliobatidae; genus Mobula; species Mobula hypostoma. Next base: position 59,881,024 of record NC_086103.1, on the reverse strand, counting down.
GGCCATAAACGCACAGGGTGGAAAGGCACGATCGGCGGGAACCTGGTGTGTGTCCACCCTTGCCTGGGTGCCAGGTTCAGCGCAGGGAAACGATCGTATCTGGAAACAGAGGGGTCATGGTCGGTGACCTCAGATGACATCACAAAGGACTTGCCCGAAAGCTGACTGTGAAGGTCTGTCTGGAAACCTTGAATATTCATTCGTTTGCTCTCTCTCTCCTCCCCCCCCCCACTGTCCATCGCCACGGCAGCGATTACTGCGAGCTGAACTGAACTAAATTGAACTGAATTTTGCATCACTTTGAATCTGGTCATTTACCCCTAGACAACGATAGAGCTTGATTAATCCTGTTATCTTAATTCTGTGTACATGTGTGTTTATCATTGCTGAACTGTTGCATTTATTACCCTTTTGATTAGAGTACTGCATTGCTTGTTTCTTTAATAAAACTTTCTTAGTTCTAATAATCCAGACTCCAACTGAGTGATCCATTTCTGCTGGTTTGGCAACCCAGTTATGGGGTACGTAACATAAGTGGGGTTCTCGTCCGCGATTTTGAACGCTAAATTTGGGACGGAGTAAATTGATTGGGTCAAAATTCCCGAAAGAAAGAAAAGACAAACAGCAGAAATGGAGGCTGAGGAAATTATAAAGGCGCCGACCTTGGAGGCATTAGAGGATGCCAGGAAATCGGAATTGGTAGCTGTGGCCAAACGGTTGAATCTTGCTAAGGGGAAGTCGACAAAGAGGAGAGAGGAGATACACAGAGCTATCGTAGAGCACTATGTATCAAAAGGTGTGTTTCCCCAAGGCAGGCTGGAGGTGGTGTCTATTGAAAAACCTGCTGGAGACGCGGTACAGGTGCAGCTTGAAAAACTGAGACTCGAGCACGAGTTCTGGGTAAGGCAGTTGGAGCGAGAAGAGAAAGAGAGGGACAGACAGTTGGAGCGAGAAGAGAAGGAGAGAGAGTTAGAAAGGAAAGAGAGAGAGAGGCAGTTGGAGCGAGAAGAGAGGCAGTTGGATAAACAGAGGGAAAGGGAATTCGAGCTGGAGAAGTTAAAGATAAGGGCAGAGCAGGGGCCCGTGCCGAACCAAGGTGGAGGGTTCCGGGCGACCCAGGAGGTTAGGCTGGTTCCCCCATTTGACGATACAGACGTGGATCGGTACTTTCTCCATTTCGAAAAAGTGGCTATAAGTCAGGACTGGCCGAGGGATAAGTGGGCTGTTTTGCTTCAGAGTGTACTGAAAGGGAAAGCCCAACAAGCTTACTCAGCTTTATCCGCGGAAGATGCCCAGAGTTATGAGGTGGTGAAAGAGGCCATGCTCAGGATTTATGAGTTGGTCCCGGAGGCATACCGGCAGAGGTTCCAGAATGCGAGGAAGCAGTGGGACCGCACGTACTTAGAGTTTGCCCGTGAGATGCAGACATATTGTGAGCGTTGGTGCACCTCGAAGGGGGGAAAAGGGGGATTATGACAGACTGCTACAGCTGATCCTGATTGAGCAGTTTAAAGGTTGTGTCCCTGAGGGTATGAGACCCTACCTAGATGAGAAAGAGGCAGCCACGTTAGCCGCAACTGCTAAGTTAGCGGATGAGTATGCGTTGACGCATAAAATGAAGTTTGCCCCGAGTAAAGGCTACCAGAAGGGAAGTCAGGACGGCGGGGAGAGTCCGCCAGAAAAGTCAGAAAGTAAGCCGGAGACTAGTGAGAAGGATAAGGTAGACCAGGAGCAGTCTGATAGGAAGTCTCCTGGGGTTGTCTGTTATAATTGCGGGAAAGTCGGACACTTTGCGACCAGGTGCTTTGCCCCAAAGAAGGAGACGGGAAAAGGAAAAACGGCGATTTTAACTGGCTGTATCGAGCTGGTAAACGAACCACTAGGGAAGGACAGGTCTGCCAAAGTTAAGGAAGGGCGCGAGAAGTTTATCTCGGCCGGATTGGTGTCAGTGAAGGAGGGGTTAAAACCAGTTGCAGTGCGGATCTGGAGAGACACGGGAGCGTGTCAGTGCCTAATACTGAAGAGAGTATTAGAGTTTAGCTCAGAGACCCAGACTGGGGAGGTCAAGGTGAAAGGTATTGGGGGAGGGACAGCGTCAGTCCCTTTGCACCAGATACACTTACAAAGCAACCTGGTCTCTGAACTAGTCACGATCGGGGTGAGGTCCGAATTACCGATGAAAGGCGTGGAAGTCTTGCTCGGTAATAACCTCGCTGGGGGAATCGTGTTCGAAGCAGTGAGATTGACAGGTCAGCCTGCCAGCATTGAGGCCCCGCCCATGGACTCACAGGTTCATCACGGGACTGCGGTAGTAAATTTAGCTGAGACGTTTCTGCCAGCCTTGTACGAGAAGGGGGTAGAAAGTGAAAAGAAGGAGTGTAGTGAGACAAGAGGTAGTGAGGGAGCTGGGACAGATGTAGCAGTAGCCAGGAAAGAATTTGTGCAGACGTAGGAGCGAGACGAGGGGCTGATGGTTTTGGCAGAGACAGCTCTCTCTGACACAGAATTAACAAGGGAACTAGTAGGCTATTGTGTGGAGGAGGAAGTGCTAAGGAAGCAAGGGAGACCAAGTGCCGTGCCTGCAGATGGGGAATGGGGGGTGGTGCAAAAGAGTTATGGGGATGAGGTTTTTAACCTGGCCCACAAGGTACCCCCCGCTGGACATTTTGCGGTACTGGAGGGAACAGTTGGTGGAATCATGAAAGAGGTTTACTAGCTGCCCAGGGGGAAGGATGTTATTGATTATGACCGACGCAAACTGAGACGGTCACAGGCTTTTGATATGCTAACAAACCTAGTCGCTGTTAGCGCAGAAATCAATGAAGCTAGGGTCCCCCCGATAAGAGAAAAAAAACATTTTGAAAAGATGAGTATGGTATCGACCAGATGGGAGAAGGCTATTGTTTTGGCCAGGTCTGCTGATAAGGTCTCTCCCTTAATCCCCGAACAAAGCAACTCTTTAGGAGAAGTAATTAAATGACTCGCACCCATGTGTTTGATTGTCCCGAGGCGATGCAAAGAACTGGGACGTTGGGTGGTGTCTGTGACACTAGGTCAGTATAGCGAGCAACATCCATATAGAATGAGTAATTCAGTGACTAAAGGGCTGACGAACACAGAGGTGTGTATTGGCAATTTAATACGGCTGTCTGAAGCCAGCTTGGTAGTGAACCTTGAAAAAAATGAGTTCGGCCACACGAAGGTCACTTACCTGGGAATTGTGGTGACACAGGGGCAGCTGGCAGCGATGCAAGCTACAGTGCAGGCTATCGCTGACCTCCCAACCCCGACAGACAAGAGGGCCCTCAGAAGGCTCTTGGAGATGGTGGGGTACTGTAGGAAGTTTTGCAATAACTCTGTGGTCACTACCCCTCCCCCTCCTACTAAGCCCTTGCGAGAGAAAACTAAGTCGGAATGGGACGACCCTTGTTATTGTGGTCCGGGACAAAACCAAATGAGAGGTTACGTTGATCGCAATTCATCAGTGTTTTTGGCCACTATGAAGTTTGCTAAGTTGGAGCCTGGTCTAAGGGATTATTAATAACACATATATAAGGAACAGAAAATGTGATGGCTGACTGTCTGTCAGGTGTTGACAACTTCAAACTCGCTGTATTAGCCAAATAGCTGATAAAGATGTATATTTGTGTGTGAATCAAATAACGTATTCATGTTTGTAATTTTTACCCCCTGGTAAAAATCCTTAAAGGGGGGAAGTGTGACAAGAATACACATAAATTAAGATGTAGCTGTCCTGTGCTGGCACCAGTGGAATCAGCAGTTGGTCTGCCACCTGTCTTCAGGAGAGAGAGAGATAAGGAAAACAATGCAGCAGCATTTGGAGATGTTAATGAAGGACGGAGAGCTGTCAAGAGCGGCTCCCCCTTTGAATCCTGAACTGTTTGAAGTGATGGACAGGCGATACCCCAGCAGGGGGATAAAAAGGGACAGGTTCGCTAAGGCTGGACACACACAACACCCGAAGTAACAAGACCCTGGAAGCGGTGCGTCTCTCACAAGTCGGTGGGAAGTACCGGACCATAAACGCACAGGGTGGAATGACACGATCGGCGGGAACCTGGTGTGTGTCCACCCTTGCCTGGGTGCCAGGTTCAGCGCAGGGCAACGATCGTATCTGGAAACAGAGGGGTCACGGTCGGTGACCTCAGATGACATCACAAAGGACTCGCCCGAAAGCTGACAGCGAAGGTCTGTCTGGAAACCTTGAATATTCATTCGTTTTGCTCTCTCTCTCTCCTTCCCCCCACTGTCCATCGCCACAGCAGCGATTACTGCGAACTGAACTGAACTAAATTGAACTGAACTTTGCGTCACTTTGAAACTGGTCATTTACCCCTAGACAACGATAGAGCTTGATTAATCCTGTTATCTTAATTCTGTGTACATGTGTGTTTATCATTGCTGAACTGTTGCATTTATTATCCTTTTGATTAGAGTACTGTGTTGCTTGTTTCTTTAATAAAACTTTCTTAGTTCTAGTAATCCAGACTCCAACTGAGTGATCCATTTCTGCTGGTTTGGCAACCCAGTTACGGAGCACGTAACATATGAAATATATTTATTATATGGGGGACTGCAAGAATTGATTGGCCCTGAGACAGGTAAATGCTTGCAAGGTTGATTGTGTACTGTAATTGTAATTTAGCACAGGCTGACTGCAAGTTAGCTTGGCTAGTAAAGAATTGAAGTGTATTATCAGTTGCTTCCCTGAGAACAATTAAGACTCTAATTGAAAAATAACTTGTCAACAAGCAAACTTTAAAGAAGCATGTCATTTCTCCCTCTGTCCCTCTCACTATAACTTCTTGCCCATCCTCTGGGTATCCCCCCTCCACCCCTTTCTTTCTCCCTAGGCCTCCTGTCCCATGATCCTCTCCCTTCTCCAGCCTCGTATCCCTTTTGCCAATCAACTTTGCAGCTCTTGGCTCCATCCCTCCCCATCCTGTCTTCTCCAATCATTTCGGATCTCCCCCTTCCCCCCCACTTTCAAATCTCTTACTATCTCTTCTTTCAGTTAGTCCTGACGAAGGGTCTCAGCCCAAAACGTCGACTGTACCTCTTCCTATAGATACTGCCTGGCCTGCTGTGTTCACCTGCATTTTTTTTTGTGTGTTGCACGTAATTTGGTGGCTATCACTTCAGTTGACAATCTCTTTTAATGGTGGCCAATTGAAGTGTAGTAAGTAAATAGTGACTTTGGCTCTTACATTAAGGCTGATTTACACTTCTGCGTCAACTCGATGCCGTGGGTGCGGCATTGCCGTGAACCCTACGCAGTGCCTACGCAGATCCCTACGCCGTAGCCTGACACACACCTCTCCCAAAATGTAACTTCGTGTTGCAGCAATGCAGACCACAACAACTGTGAGTGGTCCACCTGGAGGCATCGCATTTCCTCCTACGCTGCAATAGCTTCCCATTGGCCGACTGAAGGGACTCTGGCTGCAATGCTTTCCATAAAGCTTTACAGACATCCGAAATTATGGAGGACACATTTCGCTTTTACGAGAAAAGACGCTCGCTTTAAACTTGTTTATCCTGAGAAAGACTACCATGACCATGAAGCCTTGCGTGGGCAGGTGTGTACGCATGTGCGACGTGCCCGAATTGCAGAGCGATGCAGACACACTAACGCACAAGTATAAATGCTCACAACGCACATAGGCCAGTTACGTAGGTTACGGTGTTGAGTTGACGCACAAGTATAAATCAGCCTTTATACTTAAAGGTACATATAATCCTCTTTGTTAGAAATAGATAGCACTGGATGAGAAACTTTAAAAAAAGTCAGAAGGCTTTTTGGGACACTGCTAAGATTTCACTAGCATTGTGATTTCTCCTGGACATTCATGGAATAATTCAAATGGAGATAGTGAGTTCTTTGTTCGACTGCCTATTTAAGGGTTATCAGGATTGTAAGAAGAATTTTTTTAGATCATGTAAACTTATCAGAATCCCTCAAGGAATAAAGATGAGGATCTTGGGTCAATCAATGTAATGCCAGCTGCTGTAAGTTATGCACTTCTCTCACAGAATGTAATTTTCTTTCGGGGACTTATTCATGTGAAATGTAAGATAAATCATGTATATTCTCCCTAAATCACTGAAGTTTCCTATTGTGAATCACTCCATTTTGGTTAAAGGGAAACTACAAATTTTAGGAAAATTGTTGTCAATCAATGCCTGGGTGCCAAATGCAGTGGAGTCTGAATAAGCACTCCCAGTCATGTGTAAATCATTGCATTCATCAATTAGTTATAAATTGTAGTTTAATGCCAAACTTTTACATGACCATCAAAAATCAAAAAAATAAATAAAACTGAAGATCCTGGATATCTACGACAGTTTTGCTTTTTCTCTTCTCACAGGTGTTGTCCTGACTTGCTTTTTACTCTCAGTATTTTTTGTTTTTATTTCAACCAGGCCTGTCTTATTAGTGCACTGATTTTTTTTTAAAAAATCCTTGTATTTTAAATAGTCATCAATGTGTTTTGTTACAATTCCTGAATATCTTAGGACCAGTTTCTTTGTCCCTGAGAAGTGCATCATTATAAACACTCCAATACACATTAGACATGAATGTGTTCAGTACATAAAGCTCACACAGATGATATTGATCTCTACTGAATATTCTTTCTTTTTGAATCTCTATGTTGAAACTGAAGTGAACAATAAAGTAACAGTATGTGTCAGTCACAGGGATTAGTTTGTACAAGACCTCTAATAGAAAGGTATATTCAACTTGGTCGGGAATCAAAAGCACATGTCAGAGACCTGAGTGAAGAGTCAATGAAGGCTTCGTTTCCTCAGAACTAATCCACCAAACCACTTTCTTCTTCCAGTGCTTCAATGACCACCTCATTCATACAGAATTATAGAATACAGAATACCCAGCTATTCACTCATGCCTGGACTCTTTGCACAAACATATTATCCCCTGGATTATTTCAGACCATGGATGATCTATGCTATTCACCTTTTATTGAAGTCATGGATTCTGTTTCTTAATGAAAGAGAATGACTTCTTCCTTTCCTTAAGTAGATTCTATCAATCATCAAGAAAGTGGATTTGTGAGAACTGTAGAATGCCATAAGGTTCATGTGATATGTTCATCCATGATGAGAGATGGGCATGAAAGGTAAGGACAGTTGCCAACTGAGGTGAAAATTCTCATGGATAATCCCATATATTTGGAAAACTTGTACAGCTTGGGGGAAAAATAGTCATACATGGTGGAGAAAGACCAAATTAGCTTATTGTGGTGAAGCCATTATTTTAGATATACTGTAAGGGCGCTCCTCCTGCAGGTAAAAAAAAAGCAATGATCATAGTAATTTTACTTGACAGCACGTAACTTTGGCAGTATTACATGTCTAAGAAAAAGGAGTGACGGCATTGCCCTACTGATTTGGATATAATAACAGCAAACTCTTGATCAAGAGTAACGATGGAATATGTCCTGACAGTAATTAAATGATGCAGGCTAAAAGCTTCAGACCAGGTTACAGAGGTACTGCTCACACCATGAAGAAAGCTAGAATCAAATCTTTAAGAAGATGAGTATTATTGTACTTGGTTGCTGCTCACTATTGGGAAAAGCTAATGATTTATTTGAGGTCAACGACAACTTACCTGCCAGTTATCCTATTGGCTTATGCTAGGTCACTGCAGTCTATAACTTAAATCGTGTCTTCTCTGAGCATGTCAATCCTCAAAGAGCGTCAAAATCTTATAAAAGGTTAAGTACATTTACAAAGGAAGGCCTATGCTATCAAAACCATACACAATCAAGGCCACCATCTGGGCTCACAGGATAACACGAGATGGAATTTCAAGAAGGAATGATTTCTGTCTTGTGTAGAATCTATATACTTGTGCTGATTCAAGGTATTTTAACAGTTAATGTTACCTGCACTCTCACCAACGTGAAAGGGCAATGATGGCCAATGTTTGTTGTTTTGACCATAATAACAGCACAATCACCATTCTGAAATAACTGGTTAAATACAGATATTGAGTGAATGAAAGAAATGATGCAGGCATTGAGTTATTCCTCAGGCTGAGAATGAGGTCCTATAGTCAGGTGAGGATTAATCACCACGTTATACTTCAAGATCGAGCAAAGTGGCAATCATTGGGTTGATAAAAGAATGGTTTCCACAGCAGCATGTTGAGATGTATGTGCCTGATGATAAATATAGTTATAGCACTAACCATGACCAAACCAAAACTGCAATTGTTTTTAACCCAGTCGTGAATCACACATATCACATAATTCCTTTCAATACCATTGCAAATCTGTTTGGGGTATGGAGTGGCTAGTATTCTTGCGTCATTGATGTAAACCTCCACGACCTGGATCAACACGTTGACGTCGTGTGGAGGCTTGCGTGCTTCAAGGACCCCATCAGGCGATGCCAACTCAGGGCCACCCATGTTGGAAAGGCTGTGGTCGAGAGGCTAAACGAAGACTGATCCAACCCCGGCTCCCGAACAGACAGACTTACGCCTGCCCCTCCTGGGCTACACTTCATCATGAATCAAGCCAGCTTTTCAATGTACACTGGCTCGGTCATCGCCCAAAATAAAAAGATCCGCATTCACTGTGCCCAGAGTCCTCCACTTGGTCCAACCATACCCTCTCACCAAGATGCAAAACCACTTTGCCATGGTCCATCAGTGCGGCCACGAGCTGGAGGAGTGGCTTGACAAAAACCAACTAGAAATGTGAAGAGAAAAGCACCTGCCATACAAAACGACTGATGTAAAAGATCTCACCACCTTCTCAAAGAGAACATCTATATTGCTATCCGAAAATCTGAAGGCTCACTCCTTGATCATTTATAGCAGCCACTGAAGTGCCATATATAAGTAACCTTCCATTAATTCGAGGTTTAACTATTAAAGAGGACCCTTTAATAGATCGAGCTTTGATTATCCTTTGAGGCAGAGTCAATTTCAATGGTGACATGGTAAGCTCCTGACGTTCAATAATCCAGAAATAAATACATCACACACTTTAAATGTGTTTGCCTTGGCATGAAGAATACTGTACAAAATCACACTGCACCAAGAATAGGAGACGGACACACCCCTTTACATTGCAACTGGTACTCATGTACTTAAGAACAGAAAATCTTGCTCTTGTGCATGGACTATTAACTTGCAATTAGCTAAAAGAGGAAAGGGTTATTCTACATTTTTTTAACGATGTTGTTATCCAGATGGTTTAATATTTATTCCAGACCAAATGATTGTATGAGTACCACATGGGATTATATTATTTTATTTAAGATAATAAAAATATTATCCTTTATTATTTTTGAACCTACTTTATGTTTCTTTGTAATTATTATTCACAATACAGAATAAGATAAAATTTAAACATTCAGATACCTTGCAAATGTGAAAAGTAATTGTGCATAATGTAATAGAGAAACAGTTTTGATAATGATATGTTATCTTTTAATTGTTAATTAAATTTTAGTGGCTAAAGCAAAATAATAATACTCAAAGCAGCTAAAGGCAAAAATTTAAATGTTCTGGGGAAAGTAAATACTCATTCAATTTGCATGATGATGGCAACATTATGAAATCATTAGAAGTAACTATGTTAACAAGATTTTAAACAACAATTCCAGAGTTTAAATTGTGCTTATACTATAGTTTGCTCTTTGACGTTATTGTGGTAAATACATTGGTTATAAGTCTTAATGCTGCATAACACATCCAAATTGTTTCCTTATTGCAGCCTTTGAAAGCAATAGCATCAATCAATTGTTCATGCATCATAAAAGCAGGACTCCTAATTTGTTTATTTTTCTTTCGCTGTATCAAAATTAAGCTATTTGCTAGTTTTGACTATATTGCATCTAATCATTGGATTGAAAAAATGTCATTTAAGTTCAATTGTGGACCGAGAAAGGACTTAGTGCTTTCCAGGCATATATAACGAATAAACTCTTCTCAGGTTTCCATCTGGGTATAGGTATTGATTTTAATCGACATTTTGATGACAGACTCTGCCATCTCCTACAGGGATGATGCTTGGGCACCTGTAGTCTGGTGGTATTTATACCCCTGTTATCCATCCCTCCTGATTGGTTAGTCCTCATCCAGTCAGGTTTCCGCTGTCTCACCTCGTGTACAATCGAATTCCAGAAACCTTCCAGAAGAGTTCTTCTTACTTTGATTAACCATGCAAAAGCTATTTCAGACCTGGAGATTCTGCACAAGGAAATAAGATGTTCTTACAGATTGGCTAGAAGGTGAAGGAAATCAATCAGGCCTTTAAAAGGGCTGATGGAGAAACCAGGAAACCTAACAATGAGGTGGAACCCATTGCTACTGCTGGTCTTTCCTATATTTCCATAGTTTCAGGAAGGATCGCCAAGACCCTGAAGAAATACCTAATTAATACCATCCACAAACCTGTAAGGAAGCTCAAATCACAGCTGATGCAGGTCAAAGATGACCTGGGATGTAGGTCAGCTGGCGTTTTCAGGATTTCCTGTGGATGTGGAGCAGCGTCTATTGACCAGATAGGATGTATGGTGGAAACTAACATCAAGGAGCAAAGGAAGTGTACCCATTTGGGTTACCCAGAGAAATCAGCTGTAGCAGAACATTGCATTTGCAATAGCCATAGGATTGACTTTGATGGGACAAAACTACTGTGCCGCACCAATGGCCTTTTAGGACTGCCTGGTGAAGGAAGCTTTTGAAATAAAACTAGAGGAAAAGAAGGTCTTGCTCTAAGTATAAACAGGAATTCGATTGTAATCAAGGTAGGATAGTGGAAATCTGTTTGGATGAGGACTATCCAATCAGGATGGATGGACGTCAGGGGTATAAATACCACTGGACTAGACATGCCCAGGCATCATCCTCGATGAAGGTGGCAGAGTTTGTCATCAATACATTGGTTAAAATTGATACCTGGACCTGGCTGGAAGCCAGAGAAGAGTTTATTTATCAATTGTGTTCTCAGCAGTTATTTTCTTTTATTTCTCCCTGTCACCAAAGCTACAATTCGTCCTGGGTTGGAGTGCCAACCATTGTACCTGCTGGTTCACACAATCAGCTCTACTTTCATTATTGTGAATCTAAGATGCAGACTGTAGCTATCTCTGACTAAAGGCGTAGTTGGCGTCAAATCAAATCAATGAGGATTGTGCTGGACAGCCTGCAATTGTTACCAAGATTCTCACGCTAAAGTCTCAATAAACCTAACTGTACGTCTTTGGAATATGGGAGGAAATAGGAGCACCTAGGGAAAAGGCATGAATATATTAAATCCTGATGGGTAGCGGCAGAAATGGAATCCTGATTGGTTGTTGCTGGCACTGTAAAATGATGCACTAACCAGTGTTCAGCCATGCTGAGCCACACTATTTTGTGCCAGTCTGCACTATATTGGTTCATTAGGGATTCCCATGATGCCGATAGACATTTATGTACTGTAGTTATCTCTGGCCATACTGGTAATTTCCATTAGCTTTTGCTTGTGGGCTATCAATATTTTTTCATTCAACCCCGTCAGTATAGATTGGCTTGCCTGTCTGTAGAAATTAATTTATCTTCTTAAATCATGTGTAAAGCTAGGAACTATGCAAGAAGATGCAATAATATTTTATCAACTTGATGAGGCCTCCGTCATTCAAAGTTGACCATGGATGTTGCCTCCTGGCTGTCTAGATATGCGAGCCAGGGCACTACGATATGGAGAGCAAGCAGTTGCCCATGTAGCAAGCTCCCCCTCTCCACACATCTGATGAACCCAAAGGAACAACAGAGACTGATACAGCTTGGTACCAGCAGCGTCGCAGGAGTTGCCAGTCAGCATTGAACTCAACATAAGACTGCTGTAGGGACTCCAGTTCCGGACTTTATCCTCTGGGTTTACTCTCAAAGCCTTCCCCATGATTGGGTATAGCAGCAAAGCAGCAGAGGTTTGAGATCAGAGTTTCCCTTCTCCTAGATGAGCTTCCAAACATGGCTGATGAGCCTCATCTGCTTGAAGCACCAGTAACCTGCCTTTTCCCCTTCTCCTGTCAGTAGGAATGGTTCCGCTGGTCTTAGTAGCTAAGCCACACATGAAAGCCAGGAGCTGGACTTGGTTGTCAGAGGCTATTTGAGGTGCACGCCATTGAGAATATTCAATAGGTAGTGCGAGCTTATCCCCACTACTACTCCCTGCTATAACAACCTTAAGGGACCTTTAACCATCCAATATGAACCAATTGTTCTGGCTTCAAATTGATAAACTTGTAACATTTAAAAATTAACTTCACATTAAACAATACAAAGATGCATCTTTCAACAAGTGAGTTTACCTTCGCAACACCAGTCCCCTTCAGTTACCTCCAATGCCTTAGAAGTGCCAACCTGCCTATTTTTAAGACTTCCAGTGATGAGAAGACCCTTTGATTTCAGCTCAGTCTGGTTCTTATGTCTGTCCCTTTAGAAACCCCTTCCAATCATCTGGAAACCCAGCACGGTATCTTCCAGCATGTGCTCCCGTTTTTCATTATCTTTGACGTCTTCTAGCTTGATAGCCCATGAGTCATTGCACATTCAGTAAGCAGAAGGACATTCCTTTGGAAATCAAGTCAGAAACTTCAAAGTGTGGAATTACACCCCTCATTAGTGTTTTTCTGTTCTTCCAAGCTCCTGAATGTTTAGAGTTTTAAAAAGTACTTCAATGCATCTCTTTCAAACCACATATTACCCATTTACGTTTAAAATGCAAAATGTATGACGTGAGTTGTCTTGTGTTCTTTTCTAGCTTCATATATACAACATACTTCTGTTGTTCAAAACAAGGATGTGTGGCAGCTGTGGTTAATTACCATTTGCATTATTTAAAAAGGAACCATATGATGCATTTATTTACTTTCCATTTTCAAATTGCCTCTCTATGCATTGGCCTCCTGTGCCATCCCTCCAAGCATTTCTTCTGACTTTCTGTAGTTTAGACTGCAGCTTCTCCCATTCTTGTAACCCAATAATTCTGTTCCTTCCTACATTAGTCACTGTCCATTACTGACATCCTCATTCCTTCCCATAACCCTTTCCAAACTATTGAATGCTTGCAACCATTTACCTTGACTTCCAAGCTGCTATTATGCTACCTTCTCAGTTGGTACACATCCACCCAATGTCTCCTCATAAACAAAAACAGAAACACGCTGCAAACACATAGCAGGTTGGGCAGCATCTCTATAAAGATGGATAGTGTTAACACTTCAGGTCAAAATCCCTTTATTATGGATTGAAACAGTGCAAAGCTTGGAGGGTGGTGAAACTGTGAAATTCTTTACCAGAGAAAGTTTTGAAGGCCAAGTCATTAAGTATATTCAAGAAGGGATCGTGTACTGAACTTGATCATATTGAAGGGTGCACTGAATCCAAAGTGACAAATAGCAAGCTCTTCTGCCTATTTTGAATGTTCATATGTTAATTTTGGTTCTCTTTCCATAGATGCTGCCTGACCTGGAGTGTTTTAAATGATTTCTAATTTTGTTTTAGATTCCCAGCAGCTTCAGTTTTTGTTTGATGCTCAATTCTTCTCAACATGCTTCAAGTTTTTATCTCTGGAATTGCTGAGAACTGTTTGTTTCCAGCCAGTGTGTCACTTGCCTGCCTTCCAAAAGACACAGAGACAGTCCAACAAAAGCACATTCACTTTCTTCACTTAGCAGTCTGATATGACTTGATGCAGATGAAACAAATTACTGAAGTATCAACTCTAATTCCTGTAATAATTAGACTGACAAGAATGAGTCATTTTCAAATAGTCATACAGTAAATAACCTCAATTGCAATGGGTCATTAATTCCCTACCAGCAAGGACTTACAAGACATTAGTTAATATCTAATCATAGCCTAGTTTGGCTTTCTACTTGTTAGTGGTTTTGGCTTTTGTCCTTTGCTTCAATCTTCCTATTATTTTAGCTAAAGACTTGAGCAGCATCCTAGTAAGGCCATATTACTTGTTTAGTAAAAGCTTCAAATATAATAGAATCAATTTTTCTTTACATATTATCCCACACACCAGATTATGGGGCATTAGGTAAAACAAGTCAAACTGCAATCCTTTTAATGACAGATAGTTTATCTCATGGCCTCTTGTGGAAGCTATCTTTGGACACGTTGGTGTCCTCCTAGATTGTAACAGTGATTTCATTTTGAAACAAATGCATATGTTGTGACATATTTTACTACAATTGCTATATTAAACTTAAGTTACTCCTATGGAAGTTTAATGTAGTTTGACTTGTTATCTTTGATTTTTGTCTACTTCTCAAAAAGAATATTATCCATTATAAATTCAAAGCCACTAGTTAAGTTACTTATTCATTTTTTTAACTTTAGTTCATTGCTTTTATATTTAAAATTTAAATGGAGTTTATTGCTTGAAGACTGAAGTAACATTTTTTTGGAATGGTAAGTGCCCATTACAGAACATTAAAATAAATTACTGTTCAATTATTATAATTTTATCCAGATTTTAAGTGTTGTAAAAATATTTTCAAGTGCTTAAAAAAGGTAGATCCCACTCCTGAGAATTAAAACAATCCAGAATAAGAGGAGTTAATTCTTGAGCACATGCCAAGCTAGTATTTTGAGGAAAGTCACAAGCTGTCACAAATGTTTATTCTAAAGCTGCTTCTAATATTTTATTATATTGCATCTTTGCAGTGACCGAAGAGAAGGGCAAGACCTAATTGCATCATTCCAGAGCAGGGAATGCCGTAAACCACTACCATTAATGGAGGGATCCATGGGTCGCATGATGAGAACCCCTCTTCTAGAATAACATGGCCTGCTCTCCCCTCTGTGGATAGAAGAAGGACTGAATGCCTGATTAAGTCTTTTTCTTGCTGCTCTGCGTGGTAATATTCTTATATTTGGTATCCTCCACTGTTTGATGGAAAATTATACTCGCATCTCAGGGGTTAAAATGGAAATGGGAACTCAGTCAAAAAAGTGTTAACTCTCAAATGAACAGAAATTTAAAAACATTTATTTTTTGGACACCATCGATTTATTTCCTTTTCCTTTCCGACTGTATTGCTTCCAGTCCCTCCCCTCACTATGGGTTACCATCTTTTTTTATATCACATCTGGTTCCACTATGTACTTTTCTAGCCAACCATCTCTTTATCTGGTTTTCCCCGAACACACCAGCTCTTCTCCTCACAACACCTATTGTCACTTTCCCCACCCTGTGCTATATAGTGTCCTTTTGTGATACTCCTAGTTTTGCTTTTCTATGTGAATCCATTGGTTATTTAACAAGACATGAGTGTTTCCACTCATCATTTTGATGCATCCCTAATATTGACTTTAAAAATGTCATGTTTTGTCCAACCACGGATTCGGCAGCGCATTAGATATGGCAGTTGCACTTGTGAATTTGCATGTGTCAGCTGATTATTACTTAATCATGATAGTGTTTAACTCCATACCTGTTTTCGTAGTACTTGTCGAGACTTAAAAAGACCACAGCAACGTTTCGCTGCCCGTTTGCTTTCGACCTTCCCTGAGAAATTGGACTTTCGAGTCAACTGACTCTGAAGACTAGAGGTATTCGTTTAATATTTAGCTTTTCTTTTCAGCTACAGTGTAGGCTTCGTTTACCATTTGAGAAGTTTTAGTTAACGGCCCTATTTGGACTAGTGTTTATTGTTTTATTTTCCCTTTAACACTGTTTGCATTAAAACTTGTGAACCATCGACCTGTTTCAGTGTCTCTCACTCCGCATTTCGGCTATATTCAAACCTGGTAATGGCAAGTCTCGACGACACAAAGATGGACCCAGTGGAGAGAGAGAGCAACTGACCTTGGCTGTGAGATTCATTGGTTAGGTAAGAGACAAGCTACAGTCAATGGAAGCTGTTCTCAGTGAAGTTACGGAGGCAATGAGGCAGATAACCTTGTGCCGACAAGCCCAGTCTCACTTGGAGGAACAGGTATCATCCCTAGCTGCAACTGTTCAACAGCTCACCACAGACAATCGGACTCAGGTGTCTGCGATTTTTGCACTCACAGCCGCCGTCCACGATCTTACTGTGAACAGCCGGCATCAGCTGACAGCCATTAACATTCTCACCAGTTCAATTTGGCAGCTTCAGGCTGCCCCAGTCCCACTCCCAGCATCTCGCAGGTCCTCCTTTTCTGCTGCCCCGACAATCTCTGCTACTAATGCTCCCGATCCCGTGCCTGGACCAGATCCGACTCCCACCACCGTACAGGAACCGCGTATTCCACCACCAGGTAGATATTCTGGTGATCCCAATGGTTGCAGGAATTTTATTACCCAATACTAGCTGATATTCCAAGCCTAGTCTGGTCATTTTGGAGATGATGTATGAAAATTGGTGTACATGGTTAATCTTCTTGATGGACCTCCACTCAGCCTGTTCAACGCTTTACGGGAGCAAGGATACCCCGCAGCCCAGTCGTTGAAACATTTCGTGGCGTCATTAAGGAGGGTTTTTGATCTTCCAGTACGGGGTCAGGAGGCTGCCCACTGACTCTCGGACCTGCGCCAAAGCAGAGGAACGGTGAGAGCCTATGCAGTCAAATTCTGTACCCTTGCAGTAGAGACACTGAAGCAGGTTGATGGTTCACAAACTTTAATGCGAACAGTGTTAAAGGGAAAATAAAACAATAAACGCTAGGCCAAATAGGGCTATTAACTAAAACTCTCAAATGGAAAATGAAGCCGGCATTGCGGCTGAAAAGAAAATCTAGACATTAAGTGAATACCGCTAGTCTTCAGAGTCAGTTGACTCGAAAGTCCAATTTCTCAGGGAAGGCCGAAAGCTAACAGGCAGCGAAGCGTTGCTGTGCTCTGTCCAAGTCTCGACAAGCACTATGACACCAAGTATGGAGTTAAATACTATCACGATTAAATAATAATTAACTGACAAGTGCAAATTCACAAGCACAATTGCCGTATCTACTGCGCTGCCGGATCCACGGTTGTGACATGCTTGTGCAGATGGTGAGGGATACAACTTGAGTTGTATAATGGGTGAATAATCCCATATTGTGTTTTATGCATCATTGCCAAAAGTATAAATTATTCCCAATGTGTGTAACCATGGGAAGTTACTTATGAAGAATGCATCATGTATCATTTGGCCAAACAAAAACAATCTTTCAGCCAACCTTGAATGTATTTGTTTGTTGGCTTTTTACAGAGTATCCGTCACAAATAAGCTTCCCAGTGTCTAAACCAGTAAAGGGATCTTATGAAGCATCTTTCTGAATGATAATTGTTCATAAAGTTCCCAGTAGAACTGGGGTAACATGGTGGCACAGCTAGTAGAGCTTCTGGCAGTCTGGATTCAATCCTGACTTCTGGTGCTATACGTGTAGTGTTCACATGTCTCCCTGTAACTTTAGGGGTTTTATCTGGTTGCTCCCCACTTCTCCATATTCCAAAGGTTTGCAGCTTGGTTGGTTAATTGCCCTCCAATGTAACAGATCCCTAGTCACAGGTCCTTGAAAGTGGCTACAAAGGTTTGTCTTTATCAGTCGAAGCATTGAGTTTAAAAGTCGGGAAGTTATGTTGCAGCTTTATCAAACTCTAGTGAGACAGCTTCTGGAGTACTGCATATAGATCTGGTTGTCCCATTATAGGAAGGATGACAAGGCTTTGGAGAGGGTGCCAAAGAGGTTGACTAGGATGCTGCTTGGATTAGAAGACATGCTATATCGCGAGGTTGGACAAACTTGGGTTGTTTTCTCTGGAGAGGCGAAGGCTGAGGGAAGATTAGTGGCGGTTTATACGATTATGAGAGGCATAAATAGAATTGAAAGGCTGTATCTTATTCCCAGGGTTGAAATGTCTAAAACCAGTGGGCATGCATTTAAGGTGAGAGGGATGATTTTAAAGGAGATTTCAGAAGCAAGTTTTTTTTATGCAGAGAGTGGTGGGTGCTTGGAATGTGCAGGTAGAGTCAGATTCATTAGGGTCTTTTAAGAGATGCCAAGATAGGCACATGAATGTGAGGAAAATGGAAAGATATAGACATTGTGTAGGTAGAGCAGATTAGTTTGATTACTAATTTATTTGGTTTGACACAACATTGGGGGCTGAAAGGCCTGTTGCTGGGCTGTACTGTTCTATGTTCAATGGATGCTAGTATTAATGGAGATGTGGGGAGAATAGGTTACAAGTAAATTTATTGCAGGAAAGAGGTCGATTTGTGAGCTGGCCTCATCCCTATGGGCCTCTTTTTGTGTCGCAACAAAATACGGAAATACTGCAGTTGTGTAACTAAAATTGCTGCACGTTAAACCAATGCAAGAAAGTGACCGTGGCCAATAAACTAGCAATTAGTTACAAATTTTTAAATCTTTGCTTTCACTATTAAAGAGATACTGAAGAGGGGATTCAATGCCGAAAAGTGTGAGGCCTCAAGGCTCTAAATTCTATTGCACAAGATAGCTAAAGAATTGCATGAGAGACGTCTTCTGTGCCAAGTCTTCCCCGCCAGTCCCAAAACAGAGGTCAACAGGCAATTTTGCTTTGCACCCAAACATCAAATAGCACGGCGAGTATCCAGTAGCTTCATTCTGTGTACAGTTGTAGCTGTGGACCAGATGCCCAATATGCTGACTCTATTTGTTCTTTTTGCTGATATCCAGGGTTCTGAGCATGTCTCGCAATGTCTGGTTGAGAGTGATAAGACAGACTACCGATGAGGTGACGGGAGTGGATCTGCCTTGGTACCATTTTGGTCTTGGGAGAGGTGGGGCCATGGACTGTCCATACTTTCAGAGAAGAGGGGAGTGTAGGCAAGAGCGCTGAATTAGAAGTTGAGTTTCCCATAGCAGTGGGTAGAGACTTTAAAGACAAGCCGCTCTCCTTTCTGTGGAGTGAGAGGAAGGAGTGGTCTGATATGGAAGGTCTAATGAGTCCTCCATCGAGAGGTGAAAATTCTGAGCTAGTATTGGCAATTACGTCCCTAGTGGACAAATGGCAAAGTGCACTGCTGGATAGTCGAAGTTATCATAGGCTGGAAATGTTCTCAGGAGTGAAGCCCAACTCCGAGGAGGAGGAGAAACCTCAGGTGCTGGATAAGTGGCAGTACTTTGATATTGTGAAAAGACAGCGACTGATAGAGAATCTAAAAGGTCCAGCTGCTGAAGTGGTGAGGTCCTTGAAGGCAGAGAATCCATTTACTACTTCCACAGGCTACATGCAAGCGTTAGAGAGCATTTTTGGTATGCTGAGAACCCCAATAGAGTTTATGATGGGCTTTAGGAGCATGTTTCAAGAGAAAGGGGAGAAACTTTCTGCCTATATTTTCTGGCTGGAGAGATAGATGCTTTGCTTGTGGAGTAAAGGGGCCATTCAAGTGGCTGATATTAATCAATCAAGGATGGAGCAAGTGGTGAAGGCCGCACAGTCATGTGACATGATTGCTTTAATCTTCCAAGTGTCTTGTAAGGTGAACCCCTCTTGTTTGGTGAGCTGATCAGAGAAGTAAGAGAGGAGGAAAACGAGATGGAGAAGTGGGAGGGCTCCGACAGCAGGGCACGGTCCTCGGTAGTAGCTTCTACTGCTGAAATGATCCCTGATGTCCCACGGGGCAGGGGTTTTACAGAATTTTGTGAAAGATTTTGGAGCTGAGGCATCTTGGTTGACATTGATGGGTGCTATCACCAAGCGTAACAAAGCCAATAGGGAGCTGGACCCACTGATAGGATAGGCAGAGGGCTGCTATTGAGCGGGGTCCCTCGAAAAATGGAGCGACTAGTATTGTTTGTTACAACTGTGCTGAGGAATGCAGGAGTGTGAAAGACGGGAAAACCTTTGGAAAGAGAACTAATGGTTACTTAAACAGAAGTGGAAGTCAGGAAACCTCAGAGATATGCAGTGAGGGAACGGCCTGATGTCTTGGCAGTGGAGGGGACACATGTTCCAATCAATATATCAAAGAAAACATTGAAGTGCAAAACCCTATTTCTGGAGGCTTAGTGGAGCCAAGCTCCAGTGTATCCCAACAGATCGAGGGTATTGATGCTGTACAGATTCTTCTACAACCGGTATTTGACACATTTACCACCGACACCACTCAGTACCCTAGAGCTCTGGGGCCTTAGTACTGATGACTACTTGTCGAAGCTGGAGTTTTTGGAGGCAGATATGGGAGTAGCTGAGGTCCGTGTTATGTTAGTGTTGGTCTGTACGGACTCAGTTGAGAAGGATCAAGCTTCAGTTCTTGTGCGAACAAATACTGCTATTGTGAGGAGGCTAGCAAGAGGCTGCAAGGAGAGGATTGGAGAGAGCTTTCTGAAAACCTTGTCAATTCACCCGGTGTTCAGAGTTTTTGAGAAAGTGCAAGCCCATCCAATGCTGGATGCTGAGCACAAACAAGGAACTGTGCAGTATACCCAGTCCAAACCAGTCATGTTACGGCCTGGGGAAGTAGCCAGAGTAACGGGAAACCCTAAATTTCCTGGAATGCCTGATGCTGAGTCGCTCCTGGTGGATGATCCGGAAGACCAGGAAGAGGAGTCACGCTTACCTGCTGGGATATCGGTGAGGCCCAAACCGCAGAAGCTGTCAGTTGTACCGGTAAACAGGATGACAGTGATTGTCAAGAACGCCTCAGACAGAGAAGACTCCCTCAGGTGGGGAATGCCGATGGCACTTCTTTTTCCGGTAACTGTAATGTCTAGTTTTCCTGTGAGAAAAGCAGGAGAGAGACCATCTCCTGGAACTGGAAACTTGACAGCCAAGTCACTCAACTTTGTTGACTCCCTGATACCTGGCGGTTGGAAAAGGAGACTGACGGAGAAGATGCTGAAGTTCGAAGACGTCCTTTCTACTAACGAGTTTAATGAGAGGTGTTCCAAAAGTACTCACCACACCATCCGAGTGACAGAGGACACCCTTTCAGAAAAAGGTCTCAGTGACTGGCACTCACAGAGGTGGAAAATGTTTGGCAGCATTTGCTGAAGCTGAAGGAAGCTGAGATTATCACTGAGTTCAGAGTCCCTGTGCATCACCCCATAGTGGTAGTGAGGAAGAAGAATGAGGAGATACAAATGTGTGTTGATAATTGGATACTGAACTGATGTACAGTCCCCGACCAGTATACCGTTTTGCGGATCGTGGATGTGCTGGCCTGCCTGAGTGGAGCAAAACGGTTCAGTGTGTTGGGCCCAAGGAATAGGTATTATCAGATACGCACCAGCGAGGCTGATAAAGAGGCGACAGCATTCATATGTCCACTTGTATTCTTTCAGTTTGAAAGGATGCCCCAGGGCATATCAGGAGCACTGGCTACTTTCCAGCATGTCATGGAGGAAACTGTTGGGGATATGAACTTGCTTGAGGTGCTGGTGCACCTGGATGATCTCATAGTGTTCGGGTCTACCCTGGAAGAGCATGAGGTGAGGCTGCATAAGGTGTTAGGCCACCTGAAAGCTGAAGGGTTAAAACTGGCACTGGACAAGTCTGCAAATTGTCTGTCAACTACGTTGGGCACATAGACTCATGGGATAGAGTAACTATGGATCCATCAAAGATAGAGGCGATGACCACATGGCCAAGGCCCAAGAATGTATGTACTCTGCACTCATTCCTTGGTTTCCGTGAGTACTATCGGAAGTTCATGAAGGACTACTTCAAAGTGAGTCATATCTTGAATCAGCTTTTGTGTGCTTACCCTCTCTTGGGGAAGAAAGGGAGGAGGACGAAAGGAGAAGATTTTACCCCTTTGGAGCCTTTTGGAGCAAGATAGGAAGCAAAATGTGAAGAAACCTTTCAGTTGCTGAAGGAGCTGCTGATGAAAGCACCAGAGTTTGCTTTTGCAAACCCCCAATTGTTGTATGTATTGCATACAGATGGCGAGAGGGCTTAGTGGGGTTTCATGATGAGTTAGTTCATTTGGGGTTTGACAAGTCCTATGGATTGGTCTGAAATCGGTTCTACTTGCCCCAGTGAAACGTGAGGGTGAAAAGTACTGTAGGTCGTGCATTTGATGTATGCGGAGGAAGATGCTGCCTATGAGGGCCACTCCTTTATCCCACTTGCAGAATGAGGGGACACTTGATCTGGTATGAAGGATTTTCTCTCCACAGAGCCTGATTCCAGCAACAAGGCGAATGTTTTGGTTATTACTGATCACGACATCAGATATGCTCAAGCCTTCCTAACAAAGGATCACAGGGCATCCACTGTGGTGAAAGTGTTATGGGAAAAGTATTTCATTCATTCTGGCCTTCCCAAATGGATGCATAGTGATCGGGGACAGGCTTTTGAGAGTAGGCTCATATGTGAGTTACTGAGCATGCTTGGAGTCAAGAGGTCGAGGGCCACGCCTTTTCACCCTCAAGGTAATCCCCAGCCTGAGAGGTTCAATTGGGCATTGCTAGACATGCTCAGAACCCTGGATATCAGCAAAAAGAACAAATGGAGTCAGTGTATTTGGCATCAGGTCCACAGCTACAACTGTACACAGAATTAAGCTACTAGATACTCACCATATTATTTGATGTTTGGGCACAAAGCAAAATTGCCTGTAGACCTCTGTTTTTTTGGACTGGTGGGGAAGATTTGCCACAGAAGACCTACCTAAAGTATGTGTCTGACATGAGGAGGGAATTGTAAAAGGCTTATGAACTAGCAGAGGTCTCTGCTACCAAGCAGAATCAAAGAAATGAAGAGATATGATCAAAAGATTAGGCTCTCCCAACTGATGCCTGGAGACAGAGTTCTCATAAGGAATTTGGGTCTACCAGGGAAGCATAAGATGGCTGACCACCAGTTGGCTACGCCTTATGTAGTAGAGAGTCAGATGCCAAATGTGCCAATTTTTCAGAAGACAGGAATGGGCAGGAGATGACAATAAAAACTATAGATTCCTTTTGGTTTGGAATGGTTATTTTAAATAATTTCCAAGCCATTAGTGTAAAATCAAACTGACAGCTCTTATTCCACTTGCCTCATGTATCACATTGTAAAATATATCAATATAAAATATTGGTAGTGGTTTCTTTTATAGTAATGCATGTTTAAATAACCACATTTAATTAAATTTCTTACAGGCTTAGCCAACAAACTGAGTCAACACATTATTCCTTACTCTTCCTTTCTATTCCTTTTTAAGCATGTTTCTTGTAGTTCTTTAAAATCGTTGCCATCTGATATTAATATCAATTACTTTAGTTTGTTCTGAATACAGTTTGGAAGTGATAAGGTTTTTCCATTGTCTTTTCTTACACACTTACATTTCTTATGTTATGCTGCTGGGTTATTCTTCCATCTGTGGTATCATTAGCTAAAATATCTTAGCAATAGTTTTTAATCTATTTGCAAAAAAATTATTTTATCATTTCTAATACACATTTCACTCAATATGTTGTGGTTGAAAGAAATGCTACATGAGTTAACAGGTTGGGAACAATAAGGAACAACTATTAGAAATTGATATTTCTTGTCAAAAAGGGAACCTCTCAGAGTACAGAAAAAATAAGAGCAAATCATTTCTCTTGGAACAGAATAAACTTTATTGTCGATGACGTTGAATACAGTCTGTTGTCCATTGGGAAGTCATTACCTACAAAGTCAGTGCATGGCAAAAGGCTCAAGAGCTCAGCTAACTTGTACTAATTTGTTTTTAATGCAATGACTTGTCTATGTTTAGGTGCTGAAACAATGCTTTTAAATCATCTTCAGAAAGTACTGAAATGTCCAGCATGAAATGAAAAGTGAGAGCTGGGTGTTGCGGGGAAATGATAGTGAAGAAATTTGTTTTCTTTCCCCCTCTATAAACCAAATTCATAGCACTTTTGATAGCACAGAGCAATGGACTAATGTGGCAAGTCTAGTTCCACCCAGTCAGTCCCATCAACTGCATTATGTAGAAAGAGCAGTGCAATCTATATTACTTCCAAATTTTGATCTCACTCTGGTATAGATTTATAACAAGTTTTAAAATGGGATTATTCTGCTATGTCCTGTTCATGCTTTGATTCTGAAGCAATGTTGGGAAGCTTCAAGGAACTCTTGAATGATCTTATCAATAATTCAATTTCATCCATTCTTGTTTGCTCCCAGCTGAAGTATTTAACTGATATTTTTCAGGGATGAATCAGATGTTGGGTATATTTGGACTTTGGATGGGACATTCACTGAGAATAAGTTGAGAACCATTGCTTCGTCAAATACTCATACAAATCATCTCTGTGCAAGCCTGTGGAATCTTGCAGCAGTGCTTTTTTTAATAAAGCTATGTTTAGTAAGTGGCGTGGGAGTAAGACGCAGTATTCCACAGTGATTTTCTAAATAGGAGTGCAAATAATTGATTGTTTGAAAAGAGTAATTTTCAAAGTCTTGTCATGACCACGTCTCTGAATATTTTACTTCAGAGAAGGATAAGAAGGAAATTAAAGAACAGCAGTCTCACTGGAAGTAAGCAGGTGATTGCAGCTACTTACGGAAAAATAATTTTAAAATATCTTCCTTACTGGTATTAATAATACCTGGAGACTTTTGGTATGTTTGACTGGTAAAACTAACTCGACTATGGCCATTTTCTGGGAGGGTTCTTAGATTGAACTATCACAGGAACTGCACAGGATCGAAGTCAGCTGCAGAGAGCTGTAAACTTAGACTGCTCCATCATATGCACTAGCCTCCGTAGTATCCAGGAAATCTTCAAGAAATGAAGCCTCAAAAAAGGTGGCATCCATCATTAAGGAGCCCCAGCACCCAGGTCATGCCTCGCTCTCATTGCTACCATCAAGAAGGAAATACAGAAGCCTGAAGGCACACACTCAATGATTCAGGAACAGCTTCTTCCCCTCTGCCATCCGATTTCTGAATGGACATTGAACCCATTAACACTACCTCACTACTTTTTTTATTTGAATTTTTGCACTACTTATTTAATTTAGTTATTTATATATATATATACAACATATGCCAGTGATACTAAACCTGATTCTGATTCTAGCCAAAGAGCTAGCCTGGGTGAAATTGTCAATTTGCTAAACATGCTATCTGCTTTAGTAATTATAGTATTCTGATTTCTTCTGTTGGTGTGGCAAGTAAAGTTGGACCTTCTTGAAACTGGTGGTTATATGTAGTTTGTCTTAAGATTCTCTGTTTTGTCTCATTCTCCTCATCACCATCTTGATGTTCACATCACTGCTTGAGTCACTTCTTCATAACAAAGAAATGTGTGCCTGTATAAGAGAATCTATTGCTTTCCACTAAATGTTATATTTCAATATTTTTAATATTTTAATAAAAATATTTAGAAACATAGAAACATAGAAAATAGGTGCAGGAGTAGGCCATTCGGCCCTTCGAGCCTGCACCGCCATTCAGTATGATCATGGCTGATCATCCAACTCAGAACCCTGTACCAGCCTTCCCTCCATACCCCCTGATCCCTTTAGCCACCAGAGCCATATCTAAATCCCTCTTAAGTATAGCCAATGAACTGGCCTCAGCTGTTTCCTGTGGCAGAGAATTCCACAGATTCACCACTCTCTGTGTGAAGAAATTTTTCCTCATCTCTGTCCTAAAAGGCTTCCGCTTTATCTTCAAACTGTAACCCCTCGTTCCGGACTTCCCCAACATCAGGAACAATCTTCCTGCATCCAGCTTGTCCAATCCCTTTAGGATTTTATACGTTTCAATAAGATCCCCCCTCGCTCTTCTAAATTCCAGAGAGTATAAGCCTAGTCGATCCAGTCTTTCAACATATGAAAGTCCTGCCATCCCAGGAATCAATCTGGTGAACCTTCTTTGTACTCCCTCTATGGCAAGAATGTCTTTCCTCAGATTAGGGGACCAAAACTGCATACAGTACTCCAGGTGTGGTCTCACCAAGGCCTTGTATAACTGCAGTAGTACCTCCCTGCTCCTGTACTCGAATCCTCTTGCTATGAATGTCAGCATACCATTCGCCCTTTTCACCGCCTGCTGTACCTGCATGCCCACTTTCAATGACTGGTGTACAATGACACCCAGGTCTCGTTGCACCTCCCCTTTTCCTAATCAGCCACCATTCAGATAATAATCTGTTTTCCTGTTTTTGCCACCAAAGTGGATAACCTCACATTTATCCACATTAAATTGCATCTGCCATGAATTTGCCCACTCACCTAACCTATCCAAGTCACCCTGCATCCTCTTAGCATCTTCCTCACAGCTAACACTGCCGCCCAGCTTCGTGTCATCTGCAAACTTGGAGATGCTGCATTTAATTCCCTCGTCTAAGTCATTAATATATATTGTAAACAACTGGGGTCCCAGAACTGAGCCTTGCGGTACCCCACTAGTCACTGCCTGCCATTCTGAAAAGGTCCCGTTTATTCCCACTCTTTGCTTCCTGTCTGCCAACCGATTCTCTATCCACATCAATACCATACCCCCAGTACCTTGTGCTTTAAGTTTGCACACTAATCTCCTGTGTGGGACCTTGTCAAAAGCCTTTTGAAAATCCAAATATATCACATCCACTGGTTCTCCCCTATCCACTCTACTAGTTACATCCTCAAAAAATTCTATGAGATTCGTCAGACATGATTTTCCTTTCACAAATCCATGCTGACTTTGTCCGATCATTTCACCGCTTTCCAAATGTGCTGTTATCACATCTTTGATAACTGACTCTAGCATCTTCCCCACCACCGACGTTAGGCTAACCGGTCTATAATTCCCCGGTTTCGCTCTCCCTCCTTTTTTAAAAAGCGGGGTTACATTAGCCATCCTCCAATCCTCAGGAACTAATCCAGAATCTAAAGAGTATTACTAATTTTACTAATAGTATTACTACTAAAAATACTAGTATTTCTAGTATTTTTATATTTTGTATAAAGAGACTGAAAGAGACTATACCTTCTTCTGGCAGGGGAAGGGCTCAGACAAGACCAGAGAGCATGGTGTCGGCTTTGCCGTGAAGAACTCGCTGCTGAAGATGGTAGAGCCTAGCGAGAAAGGGACAGAGCGGATTTTCTCACTTCGACTCCACACATCTGACGAGCCTGTCAACCTTGTCAGCGTCTATGCCCCAGCCCTCTACTCTACACAAGACACAAAGGACAAGTTCTGCGACCAGCTCTCAATGATGATACAGGAGATCCCAAGTCAGGAACAGTTGCTGCTACTTGGTGACACTCAACGCCAGAGTGGGCGCCGACCATGACTCCTGGCCAAGCTGCCTGGGGCGGTATGGGATTGGCAGCATGAATGACAACGGGCAACGACTGCTCGAGCTTTGCATGTTCCGCGAATTGTGTGTCACCAACACCCACTTCCAGACCAAAGCTCAGCACAAAGTGTCTTGGCAGCATCCCCGCTCCAAACACTGGCACCAGCTAGGCCTGATAATCACAAGACGCCATCACCTGAGAAACGTGCTCATGACTCGCTCCTTTCAGAGTGCCGACTGCGACACGGATCACTCTCTGGTTTGCAACAAGATCAGACTTCGGCCGAAGAAGATGCACTGCACCAAGCCTCCAGGCAAGCAGCGCATCGATGCCCGTAAGACACAACACCCAGACAAAGCTGCAGGGTTCATCAAGTCACTGGAGGATGCTCTCCTTGCAGACCCACCAGAAGGAGATGCTCGGCAGAGATGGGACTCTCTCAGGGACACTATCCACAGCACTGCACTCAAGGCCTTTGGGAAGAAACGGGGCAGGACACAGGACTGGTTTGAAGCGAGCTCAAGTAAGCTCACCCCTGTCATCGAGGTGGAGCACAAATGCCACCCCACCCAGGCAACACTGCAAGCGCTAAGGACAGAAAGAAGCAAGGCCCAGGAAACAGCCAGATGCTGTGCAACTGACTACTGGCTACAACTATGCGAAAGTATTCAGTTATCATTTGACACAGGCAACATCCGTGGAGTGTACGAGGGGATCAAGAAAGCCATCGGGCTAACCCAGAGCAAGACAGCACTATAGAAAACTATAACAGGCGAGACCATCAATGACAAAGGCAAGCAGATGGAGAGGTGGGTGGAGCATTACTCTGAACTCTTCTCCAGAGAAAACAGCATCTTGGACAGTGCACTAGACACCGTGGATTGCCTGCCTGTCATGGAGGAACTTGATGCTTTGCCGTCTGCCGAAGAACTGAGTAAAGCCATCGACAGCCTGCCCACTGGGAAGGCACCAGGATTGGATGGCATTCCACCAGAGGCCATCAAATGCGCAAAGGGCATCCTGCTAAACCACCGGCATGAACTACTGTGCCAGTGCTGGATAGAGGGAGCAGTGCCGCAAGACATGAGGGACTGAAACATTGTCACCATATGCAAGAACAAAGGGGACAGAAGCGACTGTAACAGCTACAGGGGAATCTCCTTGCTGAGCATCGTTGGGAAGGTCTTCACCCACGTGGTCCTGAACAGACTGCAGAAAATAGCTGAAAGGGTATATCCCGAGTGTCAGTGCGGTTTCAGGTCAGAATGCTCCACAATGGACATGATCTTCTCCCTTCGACAGCTATAAGAGAAATGCAGAGAGCAAAGACAACCACTCTATGTCACTTTCATTGACCTTACGAAGGCCTTCGACCTTGTGAGCAGAGACGGCCTGTTCAAAATCCTCTCCAGGATTGGTGTCCCCTGAGGCTCCTCAGGATAGTTCAATCATTCCACACAGACATGAAGGGTGTCGTTCAGTTCGACGGCTCTTCTTTCGAGGCCTTCAACATCCACAGCGGTGTGAAGCAGGGCTGTGTGCTTGCCCCCACCCTGTTTGGCACCTTCTTCGCAGTCATGCTGAAACATGCCTTTGGAACATCAACTGAAGGTGTCTACCTCCACACCAGATTGGATGGGAGGCTGTTCAGTCTGTCCCGGCTGAGGGCAAAAACCAAAGTTCATAAAGTACACATCACGGACATGTTGTCTGCAGACGATGCGGCACTGGCAACACATTCTGAAGAGCAACTGCAACGCCTCATGGACAGCTTCTCAAGAGCCTGCCAGGACTTCAGCTTGACCATCAGCCTGAAGAAAACCAACGTGTTGGGCCAAGGCATTGAGCACCCCCCTGCCATTGCCATCAACAACTACGAGCTGGAGATAGTTCACGAGCTTACATATCTTGGCTCCACCATCACGGACAGCCTCTCCCTAGACCCTGAGATCAACAGACGGATCGGACGAGCAGCCTCAACATTCACCAGACTGACAAAGAGAGTCTGGGAGAACAGAAAGCTGACGATGCACACCAAAGTTGCAGTCTACAGGGCCTGCGTCCTCAGCACACTGCTTTATGGCAGCGAGACCTGGAGCCTCTACTACAGACAAGAGCAGCATCTCAACGCCTTCCACCTTCGCAGCCTGAGACGCATCCTGGACATCACGTGGGTTGACTGAGTCACCAACAATGAGGTCCCGGCCCACGCCCAGATACCCAGCCTCTTCACCCTGCTCCAACAACGCCGTCTCCGCTGGCTGGGCCACGGGCACCGCATGTCAGATGGGAGGATCCCAAAAAACCTGCTGTACGGGGAACTGGCCTCCGGCAAGAGAGCACAAGGGTGGCCCCATCTTCGTTTCAAAGGCGTTTGCAAGAGAGACATGAAGTCACTGAAAATGAACGTCGAGAGGTGAGAGGACATCGCAAGCGATCACTCTCACTGGAGGCTGGAACTACGCAGAGGTCTGAAAAGAGGAGAAGAGAAGCTGAGGCTTGCTGCTGAAGAAAAGCGCACTCGTCAGAAAAACAGCACCAAGACAACATTGGAGGACAGCGCCTTCAAGTGCAGTTGATGCAGCCGAGACTGTCACTCCCGTGTGGGACTCTACAGCCACAACAGACGCTGCTCTAACACAGACTGAAGCAAGACTTTCCAGGCGCAGATCCATGGTCTTGCGAGACTAACGGATGCCACCATATTTTATATTGACATTTGATTGCCAACAAAGTTATTTCCTTAGGCAATCCTGTCTGACCAAGAAGCAATTAATTTCAGTCCCATTCTATGAGGTTTTAAGATTGTAATGAA
The DNA here is from genome assembly GCF_963921235.1 of Mobula hypostoma. NCBI lineage: Eukaryota > Metazoa > Chordata > Chondrichthyes > Myliobatiformes > Myliobatidae > Mobula > Mobula hypostoma. Next base: position 59,850,989 of record NC_086103.1, on the reverse strand, counting down.
TCACAGAATGTGCAAACTCCACAGAGACTGCTCTCGAGATCAGGATTGAATTGGTGCTACAAGGCATTGGTTCTACTAGCTGCTACTAGTGTGGGAATTGCAGACTCTTGGGAAGGAGCAGGCAGGGTCCGATCATTTTTTGACATGGTGCAATCATTTTGGTTGGACCTCCGTGTGCTCCCAGTGATTGGATCCGCTGTTGTCTGTGTCATCCCTAAATCTCCTCATACATTTCAGCTGTTCAAAGATCAGGAAATCTCAGGAGATGCTGTGGATTTTTCAAAATTTTAAAGGAGGCTTTTAGCACATCCTTGATTTTCTTTCTCCCCCCTCTGTCTGCCTAGTAATGCCTTCTTGTGACTGAAATTAGAACAGGCTGTTCATTTCAGCAGTTTGCTGTTTGGACATGCTGACAAGGCAGTTTGCCCAACAGTGTTGACCAAGTGTAATTAGAATGTCAATGCTCTGCATGTGGCCCTGGGAGTGGATGCTGATGCAAATTCACTTTTCAGCAGGGTTGGCAGATTCTACCTAGACAGTAGTGATAAGCTCCCACTGCTTGTGGTGCCCACAAAAATTTTGGGATGGGCAACACTCACTGCAGCCTGATGGACAATAGGTTTTGTGCCACGGTTAAGTTTAGCTTTTCAAACTGTTTTTCTTTTGCAAATAGGCAGTGAGGCAATTGGTGGAGGGTCTTTATTTGATGAATATTAACCCCATGGGAATGGGTCAATGATTACTTTGGAACTCTGCCTTCAAATGTGTGTCAATGCCAGCATTATCTCGGTACTTGAACTCATCTGCAGAGGTTAGGGTTATCTTTAATTTCAGGTATAGCTGCAATAGGTTATATTTTTTCTTATTAGTTCTGAAGATAAGCCCCAGTGGAGGTGAAATGCAGCATAAAAAAGTAAAAGAGCTCCAAATATACTGGGAACAACAGGAATTCTGCAGATGCTGGAAATTCAAGCAACACACATCAAAGTTGCTGGTGAACGCAGCAGGCCAGGCAGCATCTCTAGGAAGAGGTGCAGTCGAAGTTTCAGGCCGAGACCCTTCGTCAGGACTAACTGAAGGAAGAGTGAGTAAGAGATCAGGACTCCTCTACTGTAAAGATGAATCCATACTCAGGTTGGAGGAACAACACCTTATATTCCGTCCGGGTAGCCTCCAACCTGATGGCATGAACATCGACTTCTCTAACTTCCGCTAATGCCCCACCTCCCCCTCGTACCCCATCTGTTACTTATTTTTATACACACATTCTTTCTCTCACTCTCCTTTTTCTCCCTCTGTCCCTCTGAATATACCCCTTGCCCATCCTCTGGGTTCCCCCCCCCCGTCTTTCTTCCCGGACCTCCTGTCCCATGATCCTCTCGTATCCCCTTTTGCCAATCACCTGTCCAGCTCTCGGCTCCATCCCTCCCCCTCCTGTCTTCTCCTATCATTTTGGATCTCCCCCTCCCCCTCCAGCTTTCAAATCCCTTACTCGCTCTTCCTTCAGTTAGTCCTGACGAAGGGTCTCGGCCTGAAACGTCCACTGCACCTCTTCCTAGAGATGCTGCCTTGCCTGCTGCATTCACCAAATATACTGGGGCAATGTTTGATACTATTCTTCACTGAGATTGGCTGTGTTATGTAAGATCAAATATGCATGCCACCCTGAAACAAATGAAGGATCAAGATGAATCTCTGCGGGTTAAATTTAAAAGTCCCCCCCAGATCCTCATTTTGACAGCATCAAAACCTGTAGTGAGGAGAATATGGACCATGTACGGGGGCTGAAGTTACTTCCTGCATTGGTCACAGAAAAGATCATGTACACAGTGATTCCAGATGAGGACGTACCTGACAATGTGACCTGGGGTTGGGACCGAGGACTTCAGCTTGACTGAGCGAAGATGGGCGTTCCCAAAAAGAAAAGACATGGAAGGGTCCAGGGAGTAAAAGCTCTCAAAAAAACCTGCAGCAAATTCTGTCGATAAAAACTGCATGTAGGGGTGGTTCTCTGTAAACTAAGCTACACCAAAACTATACTGCTAATCTAGTATGTTTGTGGGTGCAAAATACATGTAGAAAATCTTTGGTGAATTCGATATACCTTATTCCATTTCCATCTCCAAACAGTTTGCCTACTTGAGTTGTAGAAATTTAGTGTACATGTTGGTTGCTGCATATCTTGCACTACAACAGCAATGGAGTGCAATTTTCTGCTTTGGGGTGTTCTGAAAATGAGGTAAAAGAAAAGTGATATCGTCATATCTTTTACTTTAAGTAGAACTGTACAACATCATAGCTTCTACACTCAAAATCTTTTTTTGCTGTAAGTATCTCAAATTATTCCTATAGGTAAAGCTTAAAATAATCATGATTGTGCCTCTAACTTATGATCTGATGCACCACGGGATGGTCTTTGAAGTTTTGTGAATTTGGTGGAAATGACTACTTCTGTCATGTTTCTCACAAATTTTTGCAAGCCTAAAGATTGAGCAGAAATCCCCTTACTGGCTATGTTGTATGCACTTCCTCATTTACTTATTCACATGGCTACTTGGATCTTTCAATACAAGTCCTGCAAGAAAGACAAAATGATCATTACTAGCTACAGTTACTCTTGATGCAGTCGGCCCTTCAATTGCCAACAAATTCTAGATGTGCGGGAAAAGCCCCACTCAATATCATTATCTGAAAAATTATCAATATAATTAAATGCAATGACAAAAACAATCATAAAAGGATATTGTAGACATGACCAACAAGCAGGGCAAATCCTGCATCAGCCATAGGAGCTCCTCTCCAAAAGGTTTCTCTTTTTATTTATTACAAGGAACATATGATGACAGAAATACAGTCACAGCAGAAGCAAGGTGATTGCACCATGTATTTCAAGCCTAATTTAGTACTTGGCATTAAATCTGCACATAAAATGTAGCTGCTGAAATTTACATAATGAAGAAGTGAGACCTCAGACATACTTTAAGCCTTCTCTGAGAAATTGAAGATCCTCGGAGCAGAATCAGCCCTATCGTCTGTAAAAAGGGGTAAGGTATTGGAGGAGACTTGTCACTAACATGTCAAAAATATTCCTTTCCATCAAAATCACAACATTCACAAGGCCATCCAGTGGAGTAACAAATCACAGGCTTACCTGGAGAGGGCACAGAGGAAATTCACCGTTCTATTGGATTTGAGGATTACTCTATAGGGATTTTTATTTCACCTTTCATCCTAAACCTAACGTCTGCAGTTAAAGTCTCCCTAACCTTAGGAGAAAAAGCCTGCATGAGTCTATACCCTTGATCATTTTAGATACCTCTATAGGGTGCCATGGTAGTTTAGCAGTAAGTGCGAGGCTATTACAGCTCAGGCTGTTCTGGAATTCAGAGTTCAATTCTGCCACCAACTGTAAGGAGTTTGCACATTTTCCTTGTGAACTGTGTAGCTTTCCTTTGGGTGCTCTGGTTTCCTCCCACAGTCCAAAGGTGTACCGGTTAGTAGGTCATTGTAAATTGTCCTGTGATTGGGCTAGTGTTAAGTAGGTAGCACTCTGGGTGTATGGGTCGTTGGGCCAGAAAGGCCTGTACTGCTCTGTATCCCCAAATAAATAAATAAATAAATAAATAAAATATATAAGATTCTTCCTTCCCCAATCCCCCTCCACACACGCACGCACAATTCTCCTATGTTCCAGGGAGTAAAGACCTAACCTAGTCAGCTTTTTACTGAGGTCCATAAGTAATGGCAACATACTTGTAAACTCTCTCAGCTCTCTTTCAAGCTTATTGATATTTTTCCTGTAGGTAGGTGACCAGAACTGCATGCAATACATCAAGTTCACCCTCACCAATCTCTATACGATATCAATATAACATCTCTACTTCTGTATTTGTTGCTCTGATTTATGAAGACAAATGTGCCAAAAGCTCTCTTTATGACCCCATTTACATGTAACGCTCAGGTCTATCGGCTCGTGTTTGTCTAGGGGAAACCCCATCTGCCCGCCCAACCGTGTCTCACGGTTGTGTCGTTGCTATGTAATGCCACCTGGTACAAACTCACACATCAAATATCCGACAGCACACAATGTACGATTTACAGATTACACTTTATAAATCTTACTGGAACTATGTAATTAACAGAGATACAATATAAAAGGGAAAGAAAAAGGTGCCAGACTTATCAGAGTTCAACCACTTCGTGTACAACCGTTGGAGCTCAATGAACAGGGTCCTCTTTCCACCATGTGATCCCCTCCGACCCCCTCGACTCACCGCTCGGGACCAACCACGGTGATCGACCAGAGCGCTTCCAGCACATCCTTCCTCTTCGGGTCTCTTCCCGAAAAGCCCACCAAACCACACAGTTCCCAGCCATATGAGACAGAATATTACCCACAAAAAGAATAATATGGACACCCATTGGTTCGTTCTCTCCCTTATCAATAATATAACCCAAACAAGCAGAGAGAGAGAGAACATCCTTACATCGCGGTATTTATTACAGACAAGCCATGTTTAATTCTAACATAACAAAGAAGCCATTTTAAGAGCCTCCGCAGTAACATAAAAGAATAAACCCCTTACATACATGTGATGCCACTTTCAAGGAATTATGGATCTGTATTCCCAGATCCTTTGTTCTACCGCACACCTCAGTGGCCTACCATTCACTGTGTAAGTCCTACCCTGGTTTGTCCTGCCATTATGCAACACCTCACACTTGTCTGCATTAAATTTTGTCATTTTTCCAGCTGGTCTAGATCCAACAGCAAACTTTTATATCCTTCTCAATAGTCCACTACAGCCCAATCTTGGTGTCATCTGCAAATTTGCTGATCCATTTTACCACATTATTATGTTAATCATTAATATAGATAATAAACAATAGACCAAGCACTGATCCTGTGGTACACCACTAAGCACAGGCCTGCAGTCAGCGAGACAGCCATCTGCTACCACTTTCTGTCTTCTTCTGCTAAGCTAATGTTGAATTAAATTTATTATTTTATCCTGAATGCCAAGTGACCTAACCTTCTGGACTAGCCTTCCATCTGGAGCTTTGTCAAAACCGTGCACAAAAACTTTTATTGCTGTATGGACAAGTTGCAGCATCTAGGTTTCTACACTCAAACACAATGAAATACAACAATTTATTGCAATTGCTATAATCTCTATCATATTTGTCAGTTTCAAATTAATGTGACCTATGTTTCCCTGCTTTAGGGTTGAAAAATTGACCTGATGCATTCTATTACATTGTCATTTTTACAAGTTTAGCAAATGAGTAATAACTATGCAGTCAAATATAGATGCAGTTAACATGTTTTACATTCTCCAATATTACTATGAAATATAAAACAAAATAAGCATCTGTGTCTGGATGTGGAAATATTTGTCTGAGTAGATACATGATGACAGTATTTTGGAAAAACTTTGTTAGCACTTATAAAGTTTGGTACCGTTCAGTGTCTGTAACAGCCCTTCCTTTTTAATTTGTTGGACATGTAAGCCATCAGTTATATTTTGTTTACTACATACTTTTCTATTAATCAGCTGTTCCACTCTTTCGGGAGAGTTAAAAAGTCTGCAGTAATCCATTAATTGGTGTTTTTTTCCCCTGATAGACAGTGTGTACTGCTTTCTGAGTGAGTCTGTTAACAGAAACCAATTAAATGCAAATATTTATTGAAACCATTAAAATTCCACAATAAAAGTTGAAAGCCTAAGCTGAAATGATTCTAGCAACCTAAAGTCATTCAACAAAACTGTAATATTTTGATATTTAAATATCAATTGAGATTTTAATTAGAAGTGAAGATCTGACTGGTTAATTGTTTCGACAAGCCTTAAGTGAAGCACAAGCTGCTGAAGATTATTCAGTTCCATTTACTACTACTTCGAACAAAATATATAGAACACCACAAGAGATCATCAAGCATACTTGATTGGGCCTTTCTCGTGGTAGCACTGCAGGAAGGCCTTGTAAACTAGTCAGAATGAGACCTGCTGGAGCTGCCAGACATGAGTGGAGAAATGTGGTGCAAGCAAACCAGAGGTAGCTAGTGGGGAAGGGAAGCTCCTTGAAGTTGATTCCAGTTGGCAGCACTGACTTGGATAAACCCTAAAAAAACGCATTTCGGAGCAAACACTTGGGTAGGGTCTTTAAAATGCTTCGGGCAGTATCTGGCTTGTCAGACCAGCTCATGAGATAGCTAGGACCATGAAGGGGTCACGTCCATGCTCTCTCAGTAGTCTGGTACCAAGCCAATAAATCCATTCTCCCATTTTGTAAGTAATTCACTTTTCTGGACCTGGCTGTGGAGATGTTGAGGGAATATGGATTTAATTGAACAGGTCCTGCTCCTGTGGAGGCACTGCCCCACTTCTCCACAGCAGCAGGATAATTCCCAGAAGAGTGGACTGCTGCTCCATAGGACGTCAGTATTGCTATGATTCAAGATTCATTTATTCTCAAAGAATGTATAAATTATACAACCTTGAGATTTGCTTGCTCACAAGTAGCCACAACGCAAGACACTCAGGACCAGGTTAGAAAATGAGGGACCAGACACCAGAACTCACAAACCTAAATGAAAGTTGCACAGTTTGGACAATGGCAGATGTGGATGCCCACGTATTTCTAGGAGAATTCAGTTGATAGTGTGGGAGTGGGGACATTTGTCTACTCACATGACTCTCCTGTGACCTCTCAGTCACAGTTGTAGTGGGTGAAACCCAAGCTTTACTCTTCAGTGGTTTTCCCAGATGGTAGACGTGAGCTCATTGTGGACACCCTGAGAGGATATCTGCATTGCAGGGCCAAGAACAGAGCTGTCCTACCAATGCCAGATACCGGCCATGAGGAATTATCTTGGTGTCATGGTAGGTTGCAAGCCTACACAGAATGTCACTAGTGAATTATTTTGGTGTCGTGGTAGGGTTCCAAGCCTACATGGAAAGTCGCTAATACTGTGAGACACTAATGTGGAGTAGACTTTCATTCATCCTTTCATTAAATTTCCTTTTTAAAGACTGAAGGTTTTGTTCCATTAAAGTTGTTGTTGGTCCACTTATGCAATGTGCTTCATGAAGGCATTTAATATTGGCCCATGTTTTACATCTGTCAGTTTTTATCGTTCCTAACCCATGGTTAAGCAGCCAAAATGTGCTAGTGTTTGTGCTGTTGTCACTTCAAAGCACAAAATGAATGCCTATGTCATGAGCTGGAAGCCTATACAGTTCCTTCCTTGTGTATTTCTCATCTATTCCTTTGATAACGTTCAAGCAATCATTCAAAGCTGGAGACAGTGAGATTGACTGTACATGGTTAATCATGGATACCATATAAGGTTATGCAGGCTCCCTTTTGAGTTCTGGCTGCTAGAGCAATCAATGTTACCATCAGCAGCCTGCTCCTGCTGTTGCTGGGAATTACGTTCTCATGCTAGACTGGCAATAGTAGTGGTCTCCTGCTAACAGTGTTGATTTACTAGAGAGTAAGTGTTTCTTCAGAAATTCTGCAGTATTACAAAATCATTCTAGAAAGAGTGCAATCCCATACTCAGGGCCAGTAGACAATGAACTGGGGTCCCTTTGGAAAAACTTAGTGACTGCAGACATAAACCAAACATAGGTTATCTTGCCATATGTTATGTCTTTTGGTTTGAGAAATACTGTATCTATCAGTAAAAAGACACTGAAAAATCAGAGAAGAAATCTCTTTGAAGTATTTCATTACACAGCTCAGATGCCTTGCTTATTGTGTCGAGGCTTCCAGGGAGCACCAGGACAGAAGTATATCTGTCAAACTCTGAAGTGTGTGATTGCACATATTAATATGTCAAATTAGTTTCATTGTCAGTAATTTAGTTGCAATTTCAGATGAGACCAAAAGGCTTGATAAAGTGAAGCAGTGACTATTGACAGCTAGTATTCTACTGAAATGAAGAGCAGGTTATTGGGGAGTGGGGTGGCGGGGGCCTCTTGATCTATTGATCAGCCAGTGGTGTTCTGCTCCTAAATAACCATTATTGTGCTTGACCTTAACGTGTTCTTGCATGGTCGACATAAGGAGCACCTATAAATATTGTGATGGGAAGAGCTACCAACCATGAAAGTATTGCATTCTGAGATTAACTTAAGATGCAGCAGGCCTGAAATTCAAAGGTAGACTGTATAATAAGCAATAACAGTCACATTCTTGCAAGACTACAAATTTGATAAAAAAAATAACATTTAGCATCAGTGGTTCTAAAAAATCTCCTTTTGTACCATCTGGCTGAAAATTGGAACTAAATTAGAAGTTTGACCTGTTTATTGTTAAAGTCTACATTCACTTTAAACTTAGTGATTTTTTGGATTTTGTATGTGGTTGCAGTAAGAGAGCAGAATCCAATAGCATTACATTGAATGGAGTTTGTAGAAAGACAGTTTAATAGCTTAAATGACCCTGGAACTGTATGAGTGATTTGAGAAAGAAGATGCAAGTCAAGGTATGATGTTATGAGGCTTATGATCATCTTTCCAGGAACAAATGGTCTTCAAAAAGATTCAGAAAGTTGTGGTCATTATTACCATGAGAACTTGATGACTAATTCAAAATTTTTAGACAACAGCCTTTCCTGTTACATCAGAACTGGTCAGGTCTAAAAAAAAATACCATCAACTTTAATGTTAACTAGGTTTTTCTCTCTCCATGTTGTAGGGCCTTTGGGTCCTCTCTACATTCTGCTTTATTTCAGCAAACCTGAAAGGAGCAGCTTTAGTTGAAACTTCGCACGAAGTTCCTATGTTGACGGTTAGGACTGAATGTCACCTTGCCCTTCTCTTCTATTTGCTATTGATAAATATTTTTAGTTTGGGAATGGGAGTTCTAATCATCACTTGGGGACATCTGCAATAGCAGCAAGCCCTCTGCCAATTTTGCTTACTCTAGTGGTTGAAGAAGAAATAAATGGGGTGAACTTTGCTGGAGCATAGTATATCAGTGATCTTGCTAATGAATTGGAGACCAAAAAGCTGTGAAGAATACATTTCTCAGCTAAGGAGTCTAAGAAGTTAAGAAATGTTTGAACTTGATTTCCACTGCGAAGGCAGTCCAGATTGCAAGGGTGCTTGTTTTTGAGGTTTATAGGTCCAAGATTTCAGTCCTGAGGATTTTGAGGAAGTGCAAACTGCATTGACATTGCTCCTACAAGAAATCAAGTTCAGAACATGGCTCCTTATGTTTTGGTGATGAGTTAATCAAAGCTTCTCACAGGGTGAGCATTATGGTTGCCTGTAGTGTCTCAGACCACCTGCTTTTGTTAGCAGGTCCCAACAAATACCCACTGTAAGCCCCTTTTCCTTCCAAAAAAATGGCTCAGCAAGTAAGGAAAGATCAGTCATTAGTGTGAACAGAATGATCTAATGGCCTGCGCCATACTGAGCAACAGTCTGGCAATTCATACTGATTTCTTGTGTTAGGGCCTTTAAAAAGTGTTTTTTTAATGTAATTGTTGAAAGTTAGTTTGCCTATAAGTGAAATATTGTTTTTCAGACCAATGTTGTTGAATATTATGTTGTGGGAGGGCACAGTAGCAAAGTGGTTAGCACAGTGATTTACCGTACAAGCAACCTGGGTTCAATTCCTGTCACTGCCTGGAAGGAGCTTGTTTGTTCTACCTGTGACCGCATGGGTTTTCTTTGGGTCCTCTGGTTTCCTCCCACGTTCCAAAGATATATTGGTTGGTCGTTAACTGGTCATTGTAAACCATCCTAGGATTAGGATAGGATTAAATCAGGAGATTACTGGGCGGTGTGGCTCATAGGGCTGGTAGAGCCTACTCAGCACTGTATGTCAATAAATAAAAAAATAGATTAATAGTCTATGCCTCTAACAGCTGGAAGTGGGATGAATATTCACCATCCTAGGTAAGGAGGCATTTTACTAAGTTCAGCAGAAACTGTTCAAAGATCAAGATATTTGTTATTAATTTTTAACTTTTATTACTTAACTATCCTCTTCAGAAATGACAGTGTCTGGGATCAGGAAGCCGATATTTGATTTACTTGTAACTACAATCTAATTGTAAGGAGTAACATTCTGAGTTAACCTAAGGCTCCTGCCATCCAGCTTCATCAATGCAGTTGTGAAAACATCAATGCGGATGAATTTGGCAGATAAACAAGCAGGGTAGACAAAATAATCGGTTGATGTTGTGTACTTGAATTTTCAGAAGGCCTTTGACAAAGTGCCACACATGCGGCTGCTTAGCAAGCTACAAGTATTACAAGAAAGATTCTAGCATGACTGGTTGGCAGGAGTCAAGAGTGGGAATAAAGGTAGCATTTTCTGGTTGTCTGCTGGTGACTAGTGGTGTTCCACAGGGGTCTGTGTTGGGATCGATTCTTTTTATGTTATATGTCAATGGTTTGGATGATGTAATTGATGGCTTTGTTGTAAAGTTTGCAGATGATACAAAGATAGGTGGAGGGGCAGATTATTTTGAGGAAATCGGAAGGTTACAGAAGGACTTAGACAGATTAGGAGAATGGGCAAAAAGTGGCAGATGGAATATAGCGTTGGGAATTGTACGGTCATGCACTCTGGTAGAAGAAATGGAACAGTTGACTATTTTCTAAATGACGAGAAAATACAAAAATCTGAAGTACAAAGGGATTTGGGAGTTCTTGCACAGGATTCTCTAAAGGTTAATTCTCAGTTTGAGTCTGTGGTGAGAAAGGCGAATTCAATGTATTCATTTCAAGAGGATTGGAATATAAAAGCAAGGATGTCATGTTGAGACTTTATAAAGCACTGGTGAGGCCAAACTTGGAGTATTATTAACAGCTTAGGGCCCCTATCTTAGAAGGGATGTGCTGAAATAGCAGAGGGGTCAAAGGAGGTTCATGAAAATGATTCCAGAATTAAATAGCTTGTCATATGAAGAGTGTTTGATGGCTCTGAGCATGTATTCACTGGAATTTAGAAAAATGAGGGGTGACCTAACTGAAACCTGTTGAATGGTAAAAGGTCTTGATGGAGTGAATGTGGAGAGGATGCTTGCTGTAGCGGAGGAGTCTAAGGTAAGAGGACACAGCCTCAGAATAGAGGGATGTCCAATTAGAACGGTGATGAGGAGGACTTTTTTAAGCCAGAGGGTGGTGAATCTATGGAATTCATTGCCATAGGCAGCTGTGGAGGCCAAATCATTGGCCATATTTAAGGCAGAGGTTGACAGATTCTTGATTGGGCAGGGCATAAGGGATATGGAGAGAGGGGCAGGAGAGTGGGGCTGAGAGGAAAAATGAATCAGCCATGATGAAACGGTGGAGCAGACTCGATGGGCCAAATGGCGTAATAGTGCTCCTATATCTTATTGTCTTATAATCTCCCTAAAGTGAAGGTACTTACAGACATCTATAAGGCCTAATATCTTGGTTTAAGTTTAGATTCCCGAAGGGTTACAAACAATATCATTACAGAAGAACTTAGCCTGTTGAGTAATATCAGTGACAGAGAAAGGGATTGTTGATGTTTTGGATTGAGATCCTCTGTCAGCACTTCCCCACAGATGCTGCTCAATTCATTGAGCAGTTTAATTTTTGTTCCGAATTCCAGCATCTGCAGTCTCCTGATATTGAATATCTTATGATATATTTTAGAACATTTCCCAACTGCTGTTGTCACTTTTCTGTGAGGCACCCAAAAACGAGTATTATTATTATTATTATTATTCCTTTATTGTCGCCAAACAATTGACACTAAAGCGTACGATCATCACAGTGATATCTGATTCTGCACTTCACGCTCCCTGGAGTACAAATCGATAGTAAATATAAAAAAAATTTAAATTATAAAGCATAAATAGAAAATAGAAAAGGGAAGGTAAGGTAGTGCAAAAAAACCGAGAGGCAGGTCCGGATATTTGGTGGGTACGGCCCAGATCCCGGTCAGAATCCGTTCAGCAGTCTTATCACAGTTGGAAAGAAGCTGTTCCCAAATCTGGTCGTACGAGTCTTCAAGCTCCTGAGCCTTCTCCCGGAGGGAAGAGGGATGAAAGATGAAAAGTGTGTTGGCTGGGTGGATCGTGTCCTTGATTATCCTGGCAGCTCTGCTCCGACAGCGTGCGGTGTAAAGTGAGTCCAAGGACGGAAGATTGGTTTGTGTGATGTGCTGGGCTGTGTTCACGATCTTTTGCAGCTTCTTCCAGTCTTGGACAGGACAACTTCCATACCAGGTTGTGATGCACCCTAGAAGAATGCTTTCTATGGTGCATCTATTAAAAAATTAGTGAGGGTTTTAGGGGACAGGCCAAATTTCTTTAGATTTTTCAGGAAGTAAAGGCACTGGTGGGCCTTCTTGGCAGTGGACTCTGCTTGGTTGGACCAAGTCAGGTCATTTGTGATATTGATCCTGAGGAATTGAAAGCTTCTGACCTGTTCCACCTGCGCACCACCAATGTAGATGGGGTCGTGTGGTCCGCTACTCCTCCTGAAGTCAACAACCAATTCCTTGGTCTTGCTGATGTTGAGGGATAGGTTATTGTCTTTGCACCATGCCACCAGGTTCTTAATTTCCTCTCTGTACTCAAACTCATCATTACCCAAGATACGGCCTACAATTGTGGTGTTATCAGCAAACTTATATATTGAGTTCGATGTGTAGCCAAGTTTCCAATCATGGGTGTACAGTAAGTACAGCAGGGGGCTGAGTACACAGCCTTGTGGGGCACCGCTGCTCAGAGTGATTGTAGAGGAGAGCTTGTCCCTTATTTTTACGGCCTGGGTCCTGTCTGTAACGAAGTTGAAGATCCAGCTGCAGATCTGAGTGCTAAGGCCCAGGTTCCAGAGCTTAGGAATCAGTTTATTTGGAATGATGGTGTTAAAGGCAGAGCTGTAGTCAATGAAAAGGAGCCTTACATATGCATCTTTATTCTCCAGGTGTTCTAAGGAGGAATGTAGGGACAGAGAGATGGCATCTGCTGTTGACCTGTTGCTCCGGTAGGCAAATTGTAAAGCGTCGAGGTTGACCGGTAGGCTGTGGTTGATGTGTGCCATAACCAATCGCTTGAAGCCCTTCACAGCAATTGATGCCAGAGCCACAGGTTGATAGTCATTCAGGCGTGCCGCCTTGCGCTTCTTCGGCATGAGTATACAATAACTCATTGAACTGTGTAAAATTGCTTTACCTTGATTTAATGTAGTATCACTATGTATAACTAGGTGATTTAAAAAGGCTTGGTGAAATGCATTATGGAAATTTTGGTATAAGGTTCTCCTCAGCACAGTGAAAAATGCTATGCATTATAGAGAGAAACAGCTTCACAACTCCAAACCATGTAGTCAAGACTCAATAGTGTTTCAATGAAAATTTGTAAAGCAAATATTCACAAATTGCGATGCATGTGTCAACCGAAATTCAACAGATTGGCCAACTTTTTTTGTTGTAATAGATACACGTCTGTTATGTAGACACTTACGCAGAGTTTTCTTCCTGGTCCTGCCTTTCCAAGTGATGATTCAATAATGGACCAATTTGAAGTGGCAGTAATACAATGGGCTCAGTGAGCATATGTCAAGTTAAGGAATAAAAGTGTCTTCTTAGGGGTCGGTATCAAAACTCTCTCAGAGACTGAGGTGAATCTTATACATGCAATCATTATTTTTTCAATTGGTGGTTATAAAACACTGTCTGGCTTCTTTAGGTTCTTTTATTCCCATTTTCTCTCATGTCATTTGCCTGCATCGTATCCACTCCCTCTTACACCTCCCGTCACACAGAATTTACAATGCTGCAGGGAAGCCACCTTCTACCATGCTTCTTAAGGGTGCACATGCAAGCAAACATCATTAGGCAGATAGAAATGCTCTGGGCTGCCACTTATTTTTCTGAAAGAATGAATCAGGCTACTTAAAAATAACGGCACAGCATTTAATTGATATGTTCTTGCTCACAGCTGATAGTGAGTTGGTGCCGAAGCTTTGAAGCTAGTTTGAGAATACGTTAGATACACAGCACATCATAGATTACAAAATTAATGATACTGATGAGCAAAATATCACCTTTTAGTTCTAGGATTAAATAATCAAAATAGTCACCCATGAATTGTTTACATTTGAATCTAGACTAATTACACATTTGTTTTAATAACTTAAAAGATAATATGTAAATGCTTGGCAGGGAATATCCTTTTTGACTGCTATTTCTGTTGATTGAGCTATTTTTGATACAACATATAGATAAAAGAACAATCTTGAAGTTTTCAAAAGGATGTTTTACTTCAGGGTTTTTACACCTCAATGAAACTGTCAATTAATAAGATATAAAAAGAAACAGCGTCACTTACGGTCAATTTGCTAGATCTACACGGGTTGAGGGCTATTACAGAACAGCAGCAACAGCTTGGAGACAGCAGAACAACCACTTTAAAGTTCAAGCAGGAAAAGTTGAAGGAGAACATAGATAGAGAAAAGATGGAAAAGATAGTTAATACGTAAAGAACATCAATTTGCAAAACTAAACTACAGTGAAAGAAATTAACACAGACATGTGGAGTGTGTATTCTTTATTCCCTGATTTAGTACAATGCTTTAATTATAAATTATGCACTAACTAATATATTTAGATATAAAATAAGCTTGAGCTAACATTATTTTGTTTTTTTTTAATGTCACTGATTTAGGCTGTGTTTCCAAGTATAGTTCCTGGTGGACCAGGTAACCATAGAAACTTCACTTAACTGTTCTGTTTTTGTAAATATTTAGGTTCACCAAGTCCTAGCCATACCTTTTCATCTAATTACTCCAGTAATCATCTGATTTGATGAAGATGAGGAATGAAATTGGAATCACTTTGACTTTGATGGCTTATGACTCGTTGGAGAACTCCTTGTCACGGTTGATACAGATTGCTGCTTTGTATATTTAAAAATGATAGCACTTTGTTAAAACTTTTACTGACTCTTATTTCATTCCTCTGTAGCATAGTTTTAACAAAAAGGTAGACTTTCAATGAAAGTCAATGTAATGTAGATATGTTAATGATTGTTGATTATAATAATATTGATAGTATTTGCACATCCACTATATGCTCAATGCTGTCAAGTCATTACACCTGCAGATTTTTCATCTGAGATGAAGTCAGGAGGATGTAGAGTGATTCACCCTGTAATTTGTCTTTCCATGGTGTATTGTTTTCCTAACAGTAAAAAGGGTTAAACTATATAACCCCCTTCCCATTTTTTAATTTTTTACTTCTAATGCTTACTTTTTTTTCTACATAAATATGTTCACTGAAATATAAAATTTTATTTTGTAAAAATTGTACCTCATATTTTGGTCAAATCAGGTAGTGCACAGGCACAGAAGTAGCATATTGATGTCTCTGTTTCATCATTCTTCAGTTCTTAGCTTACTAATAACCTAGGCTATTAAATTCCTGATTGATCTAGCATTAACTACTTTCTGAGGGAGAGTGTTCCAGAATTCTATACCCTATAGGTGAAGATGAATTTCCCAGTGTATCTCCATGGTGGCTCAGCTCTAACTTTAAGCTTAAATTTGCTTATCCTTGCCTTTCTCACTAGCAGCAAAGTTCCTCTCTGCATGTCCACTCAATTCCTTTTAGAAATTGAGAAACCTCAGTCAAGTTATTCATTATTATCTTCATTCCAGGAGCCACAAATTTAGCTTGTTTTATCTCTCTTCATGATTTAATTCTTGGAATCCTCTGGGCAACTCACACTGCACTCCTTTGTAAATCTGTGGTGAATATTTTCCCCTTTATAGTACTTCTGATTAAAAATGTTTTTTCTTTATATATATCTGTCCATTGCTTCTTGTGATTCTTTGATCTTCACTTTTCCTTGATTTTCATTACTCAGATACAGTATATCCCTTATTGAGTCTTTATGGAGCAATCTCCTACTCTCATCTCATATTCTCTTACTAGCATAATTCAATCCATTTGGCACTCTTTTGACTACAGAATCAGTGCTTCAATCTACAGTATACTTATAATTTCACTTATGTCTATGTCATGAGAACTTGGATATAGATCATTCCAGGGGGATGGGGGAGATAGGGTCCTTGGGTATATTTAAGCCTGAGATATATTTCTAAACAAGAAATCAAGGGCTAAGAGGAAAAGGGTAAGTGGATTTGAAGAATGTTGGACTAGCCTTTATCATATCGAATGGCACAACAGGGTCTAAAGCAGGGGCTCCCAATCTTTTTTATGCCATGGACCCTTACCATTAACTGAGGGGTCAGTGTACCCCATATTGGGATTCTCTGATCTAAAGTGTCTACCCTTGTTCCTATCTCCTATTGGCTCGTGTTATTTAAGCCATAAATCAACACATTGACCAGTTGCAGTCCCAGCACAGATCCTTGTGGGGCAACAATTATCATTTTCTTCCTATTTAAGTACATTCATTATCACTAATAAAAATTTCCTCCTAACAAGGTTAATAATTTTTCCCATCAATTTCATGCACGTTAATATTCACAAACAATGTCTTGTGTGCAATCATTTCAAATGCCTTCTGGAAGTCCATGTAAACTAACTTCATAGTTATTCCCATAGCAACTCCTCAAAAATAATTAACTAGAGATAGCAAATATGACTTAACATGTGCAAGACTTCCTTCAGCATTTTGTGTGTTGCTCCAGGTTTTCAGCATCGGTAGTCTTCTATGCCTCTATTTCCATTTTTATCTCTGTTCTTAAGTATGATATATACTGTATGTACTACAGCCAATTTAACATTTATACTTATTAAGTGCCTAATTTGTTCATTGGCAATTGTCGAAGCATTATTAATAGGGGTACATGGTGATTAGCTATCTTTTAATCTATTCGTCAACAAAACAACAGTTCTAAGGTGATCTTGCATTTCATAACTCTTGTTGCTGGAAATTTACTTTGGGGAATTGAATTTTCTTAGAGGAACATTACTTTCAGAGAAGACTGTCAAAAAGACAGACAGATGGTTAAGGAAGGGTTCTGCTAAACTGTGATGGCAAATTGGAGAAAGCTCTTTCCCTAAGAAGTTAATAGTACGTTATTATGGATTTTCTCAAACAAATGTCTAATGTACTCAACTCTTTTAAACAGAAGAAAACATAGTCCAAGAAAAATAGGCTTCCATTTTCTAAGCAGGAAAATAGGATAGGAATTCATGATTCAAAATTTGATCCCATTCTACTATTCAATAAAGCCTTGGCTGATCTGTAACAAATTATTTTCTTTTCCCCATGCAATTTGACAAAAGTATATCAATTCCATTTTTTAAATCAACCTTTCATTAGTCGCCATTTGTGGAAGAGAACTTTCTTTCTTTTAAATTCCAAGAGGTCTTACATGTAGAATGGTTCCAAAGACGTGCTGGTTGGTAGGTTAATTGGTCATTGTAAACTGTTTCGTGATTAGGCTAGAGTTAAATCAGGGTTGCTGGGTGGCATGGCTAGAACGGCTGGGAGGGCCTATTCTGCTCTCTATCTCAATAAATAAAATTTCAAAAACTTATTAGTTTCCCTTAATAGCACAGATAGTGCAATGAATTTGCCACTTTATCTTGAAATTACAGGGACTAGTAATTAATAATCTCTCCTTGCAATTTAGCAGGTATAATCTTGGTAAACTTCTGCAGAATTCCCTCAAGTGAAATGTTTCAGATGTGCCTAACCAGGCAGTTTATAAAACTACAGTAGTTCAGTACACTTGATATTAAGGCACATTTTCCATCAGCCTTTTCGATTAGTTTCTGCACCAGTCCATGATATTGCAATGACTTGAGTATCTGGAGCATTAATTCTCTTAAGCCCAACATTTTAAAAAATTATTTTCACTAAAACTGCATGAGTTCTCCTCTGTCAGCAATCTCACATTTGGATGTTATGTGCTACCTCATCAATTAAGTCATCTGTAAGCTCAGTTAAATGGTTGTGGTGACAATTCATACCTCCCCATTCCTCCAATACAAGTTCCCTCCCATTATCTTGTTGCTCAGCCAATTTCCTGGCCAGGTCATTAAACTGAACACAAACCTCATCCCTGACACAGTTTCTTTTTCAAACAAATTTTACCTGGTACTCTGAGGTCTATGAATAACACCCAATATTGGACCATGGCTTTTACTTTAAAAAATGAATAAATTCATTATAATAATTGCAAACTTAATATTTATGCTGGGTCTATTTCTGATCTAAACATTTTAAAGCATTCAGCTAATCTGTTTTTGTACATCCTAATTAGGAATTTCCAAATAACACATACTGTATATTCCAACAGTTCCTCTAATACAATGTGTATAATATGTGTGAACATGTTACCTGTAGATATTATTAGATTAAGTATGTTTCAATGGTTTTCAGGATTTGAAGGAACTCGTATAATGAGTTCATTTCTAAAAGGCAAAGATTCTCAAGTGCCCAGCATATTAAGTAAAGGCAAACAGATTTGCTTCATTGCTCGACAGCTGTATGAGTAAATTAGTAGAGTAGTTAAAGCTCAATTTAGAATCATAGATTAGTTCAACACAGAAGGAAGCCATCTTTCCAAAATCTTTTAAAATGCAAGCCAGATATCCCCAAGGCTCTGCTCCTTACTCTTACTTCCTCACATTTATTTCTAAGTATTTATCCAGATCACATTCTAAAGCTTCTATTGAAACTAACCCAGCAGGTAATGCATCCCAAATACTAATCATTTGTGTAAGATCTTTTCCCCCATGAATTTTGCTGCTTGGTTCTTCAGTCATTTAGAGCAGTTACTCTACTAAACTTTTTATGAATTAAAGTACCTTTATCAACTGTCCTTTAGTCTCTCCATGTAAGTTTAATTCCTCAGCTCTGGAACATCTCTCAAGCATTAACTCTATGGCATTTACACTTTGTCTAAAGAGAGATGCCTGAAGCAATACCATGGCCGGGCTGAAATAATGACTGAACATGATTTTTTCTTGGGTTTTGTACTCTGAGGCTTTAGAATTTGGCTCCATGAGACACCAAATTAGTTCTGTCATGGTGACAGGTTTGTGGCATGAATCCCTCCCTTGACTATGTTAGTAAGAGCATCATAATGTGCATCATGAACTCTTAGTAGAAATATGTAGAATAGGCAGATCATGCCATAAATCAATTTGCCAAACTGATCTGATGCCTGTAAATCCATCTTCTGTCTAACACTCCATCATATTCTGGTCCATAAGTTCCAACAGGAAATGGTCAGACAGGTGTTGAAGGGCTTTTCGTTTCTTCAAGGTAAAATTTACGTAGTTGATTCCAGGTGTATATGCATTAATCATTTGCATTCCACCTGCAGTACTGTATGAGGCAAAGGGTGAATACAGACCAAGTTAAGTAGCAGGAAAGATGTTTGAGGGTGTGGGAGGAGGCACGGGTGCAGAAGGAGATACAAACCACTAGAGAATGACTCCTATCTGGAGACCATTTCAAGGCAGGGTGTTTTGGGAGCACTTGGATCTCAAGTGGCAACGTGTCTGGGTATCCAGATATTACATGGCTTCTGCTCGCGCTGCATTGGAAAGTAACATGTTACCCGTAAGATAATCAATTGCACCTAAGTTCTCAAATGATCCAATGGAGCTACCTGCTTCTTCCAAACCAGAAAGGATGTGATCTAATCTCCACGCAAAAGCTGTGCAAGGTTAGCAATGAACTCCTCAATGTTCCTTAATGTTCCACCCATACTTTTTGACAAGCGTCTGCATGGACCTGACATTTCCTTTTGCATCAGTAGGAGAACTTGCATGCAATTGCCTCTGGGTAGCTGGCTCCTGAGCTATCATTGATTCCATTCCTGGATGAAGGCCAGTCATGACTTTAGCTCTTCACATGTGGAATCTGTTTCTAAGATAGCATTTAAATTAATTATCTCCAAATTGTGGATGCCCATGTCCGTGTTTATGTCTAGAATTGTTTGCATCAAATGCCGTTGAGTATCCATCTTACTCTCTCAGTACCCAACCACTATCTGGCCAGGATTTAGTCTTTGTTGCTTTGGAAGCAGAGAAGCACCAGAAAAGGCCAGTGGGGGAAGGGAAGAAGTGCCAGCTTGCAACATTGATAGCTTGTAAATCAGAAGAGAAAGTGAGATTAATTATGAGGAAACGATCCACTACTACTACGTCGACTCAGGCCTAGGGGGCCAGCGTCATACACGATGACGGACTCTCAACTTCTCCCTCTCCCTCATCAGTGTGTTCAGTTCATTTACATTAGCCACACCGCTGTCTTCTAGGAGCGTGTTGACCATAGTCTTGGGAGGGTGCCCAGGGTTCATCCTCCCATGCTTGGGCTCCCATATGATGACTAGGCTGGCAGGTAGCTCGGGGTGGCGTAGACAGTGCCCCGCTAGTTGCAGTCTTCTCACCTCGATTTTAGTGGTGAGCATCAGTAGGTCGTCATAGAGCTCAATGTTTGTCATGTGCTGTTGCCAACTCACGTCAAGAGCCATCCGGAGCATTCGTGTTTAGCAACCATCTAGAGACTTTCGCATAGTCTTGGTGAGTGTACACGCCTTGTATCTGTACATGAGAATGGACTCTACGACTGCTATGAAGATCCTCTTTTTAAGCCCTCTGGTCAGGTACGACTTCCGGATTTCCTTCATGTCATTCATAGCCCTTCATGCCAGCGCCTTCCGTATCTTTATGTCCTTCTCCGAACTCATCATTCTTGACCCGAGGTACTTGTAGTCAAAGACTTTCTTAATGGTATCATTCTTTACAGTCTTGAGAGTACCTTCATCACAGTTAAACACCATGTGCTCTGTCTTTTTAGCGTTTAGGTGAAGTCCAGCTTTATTTCACTCAATTTCCACTTTTGTCAGTAGCTGCTGTGCTTCCTCCATCTGGTCAGAGAGCAGGACTGTGTCATCTGCAAAATCGAGATCTGTGAGCATAACTGGTCTGACCCTTTTGGTTCGTCCTGGTTTTATGGTAAAACCAAGCTTGTCATGATCTTTGGTAGCTTGACGCAGAGCATAATCGAGGACAATTATAAAGATGTAGGGTGCCAGAGTGTCTCCTTGCAGCACACCAGCTAGGAGCTCGAACACTGCTGTTTCTCTGTCTGGTGATAAAACTGTCGCCATGGTTTTGGTATAGCTGGACTCTATTGCTCTCAGTAGACAGGCTGGCACTCCATAAGCTTTCAGGATCTTCAGTATTTTACTCATTGAATGGAGTCAAAAGCTTTGTGAAACGATCACTTTCAGTTATTTCTACCCAGACACTGACTGTGGATACAGTAATGGCAACCCCAAATGATGGCCAATACTGTCTCTTCCAAGGACATACAGTGACACACCCAGGACTCTTCCCTATAGATTAACTGTTGCTGCTGATGATTATGATCATTGAGAGAAGGCTCTAGTCAGTGAATAGCATGCATTGTATGTGTCCTGATTGAATAAGGTATGCAAGCTGTGAGACTCAAATGTAAGCATTAAATGTGTGGTGGTGCAAAGGAACAATGAAGACTTGATGAGTGAGTTCTGGAGCAGTATTAGAAACTATTCTGGTAATTGATGCAATTTGAAGAGGTTTTTGCTAACCCTGAATATGTGATAGATCAGTGAGTTTCTTGATGCACTAAAAATGACAGTAATCTCCTCCCACCATGATGTGAGTTCATGTCAGAAGGTTTCCTTGCCTCTGACTGAAATAGAACCTTCTCCACCTCTTTAATCATCAACTTCTCTGCAGTTTTATATAATCGCGCAGCCTTTCATGTGCTATCATTCCTGAATTTCTCCAAGATTCCAAAACACCTTTCAGCACCACAACACCCGTCCTTTGGAGGTGCAGGCTGGCTTTAAGTGTTGCAGGTTAGGATTAACTGTTAGCCATTTGGGAAACTGGCTCTGTGCTGAAGAATTTTGCCAATAAACAACACTGATATCACAGACTGCATGCTGAATTCATTACAGACAGCAGGCTGCACCAACTCAGTGGGTTGTCTGTATTGTGTGTCCAGATGTTGTGAATTAATCATACGTTGTGTTCTTGGCAACACACACAAAATGTTGGAAGAACTCAACAGGCCAGGCAGCATCTATGGAAAATAGTACAGTCAAGGTTTTGAGCTGAGACCCCTTCTGTAGGACTGGATTAAAAAAAAGATGAGGAGTAGATTTAGAAGGTAGGGTAGGGGAGAGAGAGAAACACAAGGTGATAGGTGAAGCCAGGAGTGGAGGGATAGAGTAAAGATCTGGGAAGATGATTGGTGAAAGAGATAGAGGGCTGGAGTGGGAGTCTGAAAGGAGAGAACAGAAGGCCATGGAAGAAAGAAAAGGGGGTAGGAGCACCAGAGGAATGTGATGGGCAGGCAAGGAGATAAGGTGAGAGAGGGAAGAGGGGATGGGGAATGATGAAGGGGGTTATTACCAGAAGTTTGAGAAACTGATGTTCATGCCACCAGGTTGGAAGCTACCCAGATGGAATAAAAGGTGTTATTCCTCCAACCTGAGAGTGACCTCATTGCAATTGTAGAGAAGACCCTGGATTGACATATTGGAATTGGAATGGGAAGTGGAATTAAAATGGGCGGCCAGTAGGAAGAAGATTTAAATTCACTTCCCATTCTGATAGGTCCACCAGAAGAAACGGGATCTCCTTGTGGCCACCCATTTTAATTCCACTTCCCATTCTAATTCCAATATGTCCAATCTTCTCCGTGAATTGTCACCTTGTCGTGGTGGAGAAGCTTGTGTGGTCCTGTGATCTTGAGAGCAAGGCCGTCTGGAGCTATGCTCCTGGTAGGGTCACCCGTAGCGGTAAGGTCAAGGGTGAGGTCCTTGACAAAGAACAATCCAAGTAAGACCTCAACGGTGGAACAGGCGGACGAAATTACTTCGAACTCAACAGCTGTGAAGGTGGATGAAGGCTGTAACAAATCCATCAGCTCCAATCAAAGATTCAAGATTTAAGATTCAAAAAACTTTATTGTCATTCTAACTGTACATCAGCTCTGCAGGGCAGAATGAGACAGCGTTTCCCAGGAGCAGTGCAATCATACCATAACAAACACAACACTAAATAATAAACATGACAATAAATAGTAAAACATAACAGCAACATGTCAGTTAAAATCAAGTTGTAAGTGTCCAGTGCAAGTTAAAAGTGTCCAAAGCAGAGTCAGGTAGAGCAGCTATTTAGCAGCCTGACTGCCTGTGGGAGGAAGCTGTTCAGTAGCCTTGTGGTTTTAGTTTTGATGCTCCTGTAATGTTTGCTTGATGGCAGAAGAACAAACAGTTCATGGAGAGGGTGTGAGGGGTCTTTAATGATGTACCGTGTCTTCTGGAGGCGTCGACTCTGAAAGAGGTTCAAACATCATGGTTTCCATGCCATTGGAATCAGTTGGTTGATTTGTGAAGTATCGTGTGCTTCTTGGAGTGCAACATCAAGTACACGTTAAACAAATACACGCACAGGCGTCTTCATTCTGTGGGTGACTTCTTCAGAATGAAGACCATTATCCTCAACCTCGAGGGATAGCCACGACGACGACGAATTAAAATGGGTGGCCACTGTGAGATCCCACTTATTCTGGTGACATGTCATAATGGGAATGGGAAGTGGAATTAAAATGACATATCAGAACAGGGTTGAGGCCACACTCATTTTGGAGGAACAACACCATATATTCCGTCTGGGTAGCCTCCAACCTGATGGCATGAACATCGCCTCCCTCTGGTGCTTCTCCCCCCCCCCCTTTTCTTTCTTCCATGGCCTTCTGTCTCTTTCACAATCAACTCCCAGCTCTTTACTTCATCCCTCCCCCTCCAGGTTTTACCTATCACCTGGTGTTTCTCTCTCCCCTGCCCCCTATCTTTTCAAATCTACACCTCAGCTTTTTTTCTCCAGACCTGCTGAAGGGTTTTGGCCTGAAATGTTGACTGTAGTTTTTTCCATAGATGCTGCCTGGCCTGCTGAGTTCCTCCAGCATTTTGTGTGTGTTGCCCAAATATTTCTTTGTTAGTTTTTTTTTTGTTCTCAGAGTCTGAAACTATTAACATTTTAAGTAACAATGTCATGATGATAAGAATAATATTGACATTTGCCTAAATATAACAAAGTATCATATATTCTATTTCAGTTGTGCCCCAGGGATGATAGTTCTATATAGTTATAGAAAAGAAAGAATTCCATTCTACCATAACTCATGATTTTATTTTTTCCCATTGGAATAAATGTTAAGACCTTCGGAAGTAGGTAGCAGAGTGAGCCACTTTGCTCTGTCACTCAACATGATTGTGGCTGATTCCACATTTCTCAACTTCATTTTTTTATTCTTTTCCCACACCCTTGATCCTATACTGATTAGAAATCCATTTGTCTCAGGCTTAGATATGTGTAACGATTCTACCCCTTTGCTCTCTGATGCAAGGCGTTCTGAAGACCTTCAACATTCTGGGACAATAAATTATTCCTCTTTTCATTGATGAATGCATATCCCTTTCTTCTGAGAGAATACTCCCTGGATCTAATCTCTCCCATAAGAAGAAATGCCTCTTTCAGCATTTTTCTTCCATGGCAACTGAGAATGTTCTATGTTTAAGCAGAATAGCCTTTCATTCTTATTAATTCCAGTGGAATATGTTCCAAACGCCATACCCAGGACATCCTAGTGAACCTTCTTTAAACTACTCCAAAGAAATTATATCTTTCCTCAAAGGAGTCCAAAATATTATTTCATAGTGAAAAATAGAACCTCGAACAGTACAGCATAGGAATGGGCCCACGATATTGTGCTGAGCCACTTAAATTAGTAATCGAATGGCTAACTAATCTTTTCTGCCTGCACAATGTCCATATCCTTCCATATTCCTCATATTCATGAGTCTATCTAAACATCTCTTAAAAGTCTCGAATGTTTCTGTCACTACCACAGGTAGCATGTTCCAGGCACCCACTACTCTCTGTTTAAAATAAAATTTACTCCTCTTCTCCTCTGAAGTTATCCCCTCCCACCTTAAAAGCATTCCCTTTGGTGTGAGAATTTCAACTCTCGGGAAAAGATATTGTCTGTCTACTCTATTTATGCCTCTCACAACCTTCTAAACCACTATCAGATCTCCCCTCAGCATCTGCAGCACCAGAGAGAGCAATCTAAGTTTGTTCAACCTTTCGGTATAGCACCTGCCCTCTAAGCCATCCTAGTAAACCTCTTCTGCATCCTCTCCAAAGCCCCGACATCCTTTCTATAATGGGGCAACCAGAAAAGAATTTAATACTGTAGATGCGGCCTAACTAGAGTTCTATAAAGCTGCAACATAATTTCCTGACTTTTGAACTAATAAAGACCAAGCATGACATATGATTTCTATACCACCCTACAAACCTGTGTAGTCACATTCAAGAAGCTATCAACTTGGATCCGAAGATCCCTCTGCTCATCAACACTGCCCTTAACAGTCTACTGTTTCTTTACATTTGACCTGCCAAGGTGCAACACTTCACATTTTGCCGGGTTAAACTCCATCTGCCATTTCTCTGCCCATATATGCAACTGATCTATATCCTGTTGCATTCTATGCTAACCATAACACCACCAATCTTCGTATCATCTGCAAACTTACTAACCTACCCATCTACATTTTCTTCCAGGTTATTTATATACATCACAAACTGCACAGGTCCCAGTACAGATCCCAGTGGAACATCACTAATCACAGACTTCCAGCATTGACCACTACCCTCTGTGGGCAGGCCAGTTCTGAATCCTAGCAGCCAATTCACCATGGATCCCATGTATCTGAATCTACTGGATGTGCCTCCCAAGAGGGACATTGTCAAATGTCTCATTAAAACCCATGTACACAACATTCACAGCTCTACCTTCATCAATCACACTCGTCACCTCATCAAAAAACTCTATAAAGTTAGTAAGGCATGACTTGCCCTGCAAAAAAGTCACGCTGATTCTCCTTAATTAGGTTAGTTTTTCAAATACTCATAAATCCTAACCCTAAGAATTCTCACCAGTAACTTCCCTACTACTGACGTGGTAAACACCATTATAGTTTCCAGGATTATCCCTGGTTCCCTTCTTGAAAAATTAAAAAACATTAGCTACTCGCCAGTCCTCCAGGAGCTCACCTGTGGCAAGCGAGGACATAGAGATTTTGGTCAAGGTCCAGCAATCTCATCTGTAGCCTCTCTCAAAAACCTGAGGTGTATTCCATCAGGCTTCAGGGACTTATCCACATTAATACACTTTAAGTGACCCAACTACCTCATCCTTTACCTCAAAATGTTCTAACATATCAATACACTCAACTCTGATCTCCCTGTCCTCCTTGCACCTGCTCCTTAGTAAATAGTGATGTAAAATATTCATTAAAGGCCTCAGCCACATCCTATGCATCGAAGCAAATGTTACCCTCTCAATCCTTGAGTGGTCCCACCCTAGTTATCCTCTTGCTCCGGACGTATGTATAGAATGCCCTGGGATTCTATATAATCCTTATTGCCAAGGAATTTGCATGCCCCCTCCTGGTTTTCCTAATTCCTTTCTTGATTTCTTTTCTGGCTTCTTCATAATCTTCAAGGGCTCTGTTTGATTCTAGTTTCCTAAGCTTTACATACTTTTCCTTTGTCCTCTTGACTAAATTCATTGCCTCTGTTGACATCCAAGGTTCTCTTACATTGCCATCCTTGTCCTTCCTTCTGACTGAAACATACCTGTCCTGGACTCTGAGCAATTGGTCTTTAAACATCCTCCACATGTCAGATGTGGATTTGCCCAAAAACAGCTGTCCCAATTAATTTTTCCTAGATCCTGCCTAATGCTCTTATAACTTGCCCTGCTCTAATTTAATACTCTCATGCACGGCCCATGTTTATCCTTATCTATAGCTACAGTATCTTAAAACTTAAGGGGCTGTAGTCACTATTCCTTAACTGTTTACCCATGGAAAGGTCAGTCACCTGGTAGACCTCGTTACTCAACGTACTATTCTTGATGTGGTCTCACTCATGCAGTGTCCTGTGGGGGGCATGGCTTATTCTGATTGTCAAAAGTCGCTTTGTCATGATTGGTTAGTTTAGAAACTGCAGCTGCTTTTCCCATTGGTTAGCTGCCTGGTGTCCAGTTTCAAATATCCTGGGTATATAGAGAGCACATGTGCGAAGTTCTTTCTTTCTTCCTTTGTTTAAGGCAAGCAGTGCACATAGCCATTGGGAAGGTATGCTCTGTGCACATACCACTCTACTTGTATACTTCTTGAAACAAGGGCAAACTTATAATGACTCTTCCATATTACCCACTGCACTTATGTGCTACTTTTCAGTATTTCGTACATAAGAGTTCCCAAATCTCTTTTGTAGAGCATGAAATTTTATTCTTCTTTCTAAAATGAGCAACTTTACATTTGGACACATTATGTTTCATTTGCTAACTTAACCCACCAGTACCCATCTAAACAACTTGTGACTTGCCTTTCTACCTATTGGTTTTGTGAACCAAAAATTTGCAAATGCCAATCTGTGTGGAACTTCAATAGACAACATTTACAACTGAAAATAGCCCTCTTATTTCTACTTGCCGCTAATTATCTGTTACCCAATCCTCTGTCAATGCTAATATAATAATCTCCAACACAAAGGATTCTTATCTTGTGAACATCCTTTTTTGAAATACCTTAATGGTTGCCTTCTACCCCAAGGCCAACTACACCCCTCTTTCTATCCTAGCCAAGACTTCCTCAGGAATCTCTACACTCCTGAGTTCTCCTTGCTAGATTCTAAATTTATGCCAATTTTCAAACCTACAACTAACTTTCAGCTCATTGCATCTTCTCCTTTAATATCATTTTTAACATTATTGCTTAATGCTTGGCTCATCCCTCTCTTAGAAATTTTCCTCTTTACTAGGATGTAGTGCTGAATTTTACTTCAGTCCCTGCTCAATACACTGGCTAATGCACTGGAAAGCAGTGGAAAATTACATGCTTCTTATTTTTTTTAAAGTAATGTCACAAGGTAAGCTGAGGGACATATCCTATTGGAGATATGGTTGACTGTTTTCTGTTCAATTATTATAATGATCAGAAAACTGGAGCACAAAAGCAGACAAAAGCAGGGAACATATAAACATATAAATATATCTATAAATAAACACCACCCATTCTTATCCGGTAATGCAATCTATTTGTTAAAGAAATATTTACTTAAGTTCTCTAAGTCAGTCGCTGTATTTGGCAATGACCCTGGGAAAAACTATACTTAACAGTGTAAATGGCACATTATAGATGCACTGATTAGTAATGTCAGTGGCATCAATCACTTAGCATCCCATTGTTCTGTCCATTAACCAGGTTAAATCTGCCAGGCAGGTAAATAGTTGGGTTCTCTATTATGCACATTTTTCAAAGTTTCCAACTTTCTAAGTATCCCGCACTTTCATCACATGAGGAACTTGGCTATTACTTTAGTCTTAAGGTCTTGGCATTGGTCTTGCATCTTTTTCATATCTTATATTAAAATTAGCTCTTCAGTCAAACATCTAATTCATAACCATATTAGCTTAAAATCCTAAAGCAGCTCAATATCTTTCTTATCTACAATTCATGAAGTAAAAATTCATTCTGTATTGCACTTTAATTCTGATTAGAGAATTGTCTTCCAGTGAACTACTTTCAGGGTCTGGTAATCTGTATCAAATAATTGCCCTTGGAAGAAGTTAGAATACTTTTCCATGTACCCTTCCCAACAAGCCCTCACCCCATCCTCACAGCCAGGTAGATTTTCACACTAATCCCCTGATCCAAGTCAACACAAGACTCCAGTAAGTTTGTACTCAGTCTGGTGTGGTTTTGGAATTCCAGATAAGGTGCTTGAAGTTCCATAAAAGCTGCTGAAGACAGGGCTCTTCCTGCTTCCAGTTTATTGTTGCTATCCACAAAGACGGCATGACTCATGTTGACAAAACCCAAAGTCTACAAATACGTCAATTCGAGTGAGATGGCCATCTGGTCTCCTTAGAGCACTGTATACATAAAACTCTAGTTCACATTTGTCAGTACTTAGGAAAAACCTACAACAGTCAGCTAAGTGATGGCTCTGCCTCTTTGCTGTCTGTTTCAGGCCTGGCTCCAGGTTCTAGCCTCACATGTGTATGCAATGTGGCATCTTTAGTCGAATATTTTATTTTGATTTTAAGTTCTCAGATCTTTCAATTTTTTTTTACATTTCGTAGCTCATTAATCACTTCCTGTTCTCCTCAAATGCTGCTTTTCAACTGTTCTGTCTGTAATAGTTCCGCTGGTGCCAATCATATTCCTAATCTCAAATATCAAGCGTCTAAGATTCCCAATTTAAATCACTCCAGATCTTCTCTTTAACTCTTCATTCTTTAATGTAGGTCTTAAAATTTGTCTTTTGACTAAGCTTATAGTCATCAGCACTTCCATTTAATTTTTATTGTTGAGAATCACTTCTGTGAAGTCTCTTGGCATTTTTTTTTGCATTTAAGGCAACTTATTATCAGTAGTCAATATCCTTTCTATTGATTAACAATGTTGAGTAAAATAGATTGGTTTGTTGAGCTCTGAAGATGTTTATGATACCAAAATATTATCATCTGCACTCAAAAGTACATATGTCTATGTATTTGCAAGGTGTAATCAATGGAAATCAATTTCTATCACATTCTCAGCTATATGATTTATTACACAGCAATTTATAAGCAGCAATTCCCTTGCAGGCAGTTCCATTTTTATTCTTGTTCTGAATTATCTGACAAATTGCACTTTTATCATCTTTAGTTTTTGACTAGGTTTCAATGGCACAATGAAACTGTGCTAATATATAACTAAATTGAATTCAATCATCATTTCTTTGTATTATATACCGTAAAATGGACCTAATTATTTACCAAGTTTGTAGAGACGAGCAGCTCCAGATGAATTGATTTGGATGTTTAAAAGAATGAAGGGAATGGACTGTATTTGCATTGGCATATTATCTTGAGTTTATCTGACCTTTCATTTTATTTGGAAACTAGACAGTGAGGCAGGGTCAGATTTTTTTTAAATCTGAGAGACATAAGTATGGTGGACATTCAGAATCTTTTCTCCGGGGTAGAAATTTCAAACACCAGAGGACAGGATTTTAAGATGGGGGGACTGGGGGTGTTTAAAGGCAATGTGGGAGGAAAGTATTTTATTACTCAGAGACTGATGGGTGTCTGGAATGTGTTACCAGGCCTAGTCATGGAATTGGAATCAGACAGTTTGGTAGCTTTTGAAATTTTTAGATTGACACACGGATATGAAGGGTAATGGAGGGGCATGGACAATACACATGAGGAGGGTACTTAGTATAAATTTGCATTGAGATGGGCACAGCATTATGGGCTGAAGAGCCTGTCCGGTGTTGTACTGTTCTATGTTCTCCAGCTGAGCTTCCTGATGCATATTCCTGTTTTCACCGCGCTCTTAGTTTGGTGACCTGTTGAATGAACACTGAAGGTATATGATCATTTGGTGCACACAGCAAGTTTTAACCATGTTTCATGCTTTGCCCGCACACTCAATTTTTCTTTAATTAGAAGTTCATTAAAGCTTCTTAAAACCCAAACAGCACAGAATCAGGCCATTCAGCCCAGTATGCCCCTGCTGGCCATCTGGTACCCATTTATACTAGCTCCATTTACCAATATTGGCTTTATAACATTCTATGCTTTGCCAGTTCAATTGCTTATCTATTTCCTATTTAAATGATCTGAGAGTCTTTCCTTTCACTCTCTTAGACCATGATTTCAGTTTCTAGTCACCCTCCATGTAAAAAAAAATGCTTAAGCTTATGCCCTCTGTCATGGGGAGAGGTTTCTTACATTTATGAGCATTTGGTGTACCACAGCTTAATTAAGGACAGTCAATGTGATTTTGTGTAGGGCTAGTTTTGTCTTTCTAACTTGCTTGAGTTTCTTGAGGTGATGAAGAGGATTCATGACAGTGGAGCTGTGGATGATATCTTCATGAAGATGTTTGACAAAGTCCCACATGGTAATCTTATCCACAGCATGGAGATGCACAGGATCCATGGTGACTTGACTGTTTGGATTCAGAATTCAAAGGCTCTATACCCATTTCTTTTGCCAGAAGTCCCAAACTGTCTCCAGAACTCTCAATCCAATTGACTCCCTCCCTCATGCTTTTTACCCACTTTTCATTGCTAACTGCTAGCATGCCATTGACTGCCTCGATTTTTCCATTTCCACTCCCATTTTTGCCTAACCTCTTTTGAACTTGCAGCATTCTATTTGTTATGATCCAACCTTGATAATATCATCAAACTGTGGTGTTGTGCCCATTAAGGAGACGTGGATGTCTCAGGAACAGGAATGGCTGCTGAGTGTATCAGGCTTTAGATGTTTCAAAAAGAACAGAGAGGGGGTGGGGTGTGCCATTGCTTATTAGGGATAGTGTCATGGCTGCAGAAAAGGGGGAAGTCTACAGGGTCAGTATGGGAGTATGGATGGAAGTCAGAAACAGGAAAAGGGGTTCTCTACTGGGAGTTTTTTACAGACCTTCCCCCCCCACCCCCCCAGAGTAACAGGGATATCAAGGAGCAGATTGGGAGGCAGATTCTGGAACGGAGCAATAATAATAGGGTTGTTGTGATGGGAGATTTTAACTTTCCTAATATTGATTGGCATCTCCTTAGCACAAAGGGTTTAGATGGGTGGAGTTTGCTAGGTGTGTTCATGAAGGTTTCCTGACGAAATATGTTGATAAGACAACTAGAGGAGAGGCTATACTTGATCTGGTACTGAAAAATGAACCTGGCCAAGTGTCAGATCTCTTGGTAGGAGAACATTTTGGAGGTATGGACCACAGCTCTATCTCCTTCACCGTAGCACTGGAGAGGGATAGGAGCACACAATTTGGGAAAACATTTAGTTGGGGTAGGGGGAAATACGATGCTATTAGGCAGGAACTTGTGAGCATAAATTGGGAGCAGATGTTCTCAGGGAAATGCATGGCAGAAATGTGGCAAATGTACAGGGAACATTTGCATGGAGTTCGGCATAGGTATGTTCCATTGAGGCAGGGAAAGGATGGAAGGGTTAAAAAACCATGGTGTGCAAAGGATGCAGAAAATCTAGTTAAGAAGAAAAGAAAAGCATATGAAAGTATCAAGAAACTAGGTACTGTTAGAGCTCTAGAAAATTACAAGGTTGCTACGAAGGTGGTTAAGAATGGAATTAGGAGAGCCAGAAGGGGCCATGAGAAGGCCTTGGTGGGCAAGATTAAGGAAAACCCCAAGGTATTCTACAAATATGTGAAGAGCAAGAGGATGAGCCGTGTGAGAATAGGACCAGTCAGGTGTGATAGTGGAAACGTGTGCATGGAGTCAGAGGAGGTAGCGGAGGTACTTAATGAATTCTTTGCTTCAGTATTCACCAGGGAAAAAGACCTTAGGAATTATGGGTATGACTTACAGTGGACTGAATGCTTGAGCATGTAGACATTAAGAAAGAGGATGTGCTGGAGCTTTTGAAAAGCATTAAGTTAGATGAGTCACTGGGACCGGATCAGATGTACCCCAGGCTACTGTGGGGAGGAGATTGCTGAGCCTCTTGTGATGATCTTTGCATCGTCAATAGGGATGGGTGAAGTATTGGAGGATTAGAGGGTTGCATTTGTTGTTCCCTTGTTCAAGAAAGGGAGTAGAGATAACCCAGGAAATGATAGACCAGTGAGCAAGTTGTTGGAGAAGATCCTGAGAGGCAGGATTTATGAGCATTTGGAGAGACATAATCTGATTAGGGATGGTCAGCATGGCTTTGTCAAGGCCAGGTCATGCCTTACAAGCCTGATGGAATTCTTTGAGGATATGACAAAACACATTGATAAAGGTAGAGCAATGTATGAAGTGTATATGGATTTCAGTAAGGTATTTGATAAGCTTCCCCATGCAAGGCTCCTTCAGAACATAACAAGGCATGGGATCCAAGGAGACCTTGCTTTGTGGATCCAGAATGGCCTTGCCCACAGAAGGCAAAGGGTGGTTCTAGATAGTTTGTATTCTACATGGAGGTTAGTGTTCTGTAGGGATCTGTTCTGGGACTCCCTCCTCTTTGTGATTTTTATGAATGGCCTGGATGAAGAAGTACAAGGGTGGATTAGTAAGTTTTCTGATGACACACAGGTTGGGGATGTTGTGGAGAGTCTGGAGGGTTGTCAGAGGTTACAGCGAGACATCCATAGGATGCAGAACTGGGCTGAGAAGTGGTAGATGGACTTCAACCCAGGTAAGTGTGAAGTAGTTCGTTTTGGTAGGTCAAATTTGAAGACAGAATATAATATTAATGGTAAGACTCTTGGCAGTATGTTGGACCTGAGACATCTATGGGTCCATGTCCATAGGACACTCAAGGCTGCTACGCAGGTAGACAGTGTTGTTAAGATGGCATATGGTGTGTTGGCATTCATCAACCATGGGATTGAGTTCGAGAGCCGTGAGGTAATGGTACAGCTATATAAAACCTTGGTCAGACCCCACTTGGAGTATTGTGTTCAGCTCTGGTCACCTCACTAAAGGAAGGATGCGGACACTATAGAGAGAGTGCAAAGGAAATTTACACGGATGTTGCCTGGATTGGAGGGTATACCTTATGAGAATTGGTTGAGTGAACTTGACCTTTTCTCCTTGGAGCAATGGAGGATGAGAGGTGACCTGATAGAGGTGTATAAGATGATGAGGGGCATTGATCGTGTGGCTAGCCAGAGGCTTTTTCCCAGGGCTGAAATGGCTAACCCGAGGGGGCGTAGTTTTACGCTGCTTGGAAATACGCACCGAGGGGATGTCAGGGGTAAGTTTTTCACACAGAGAGTGGTGGGTGCATGGAATACACTGCTGGTGGTGGCGGTGGAAGCAGATACAGTAGGGTCTTTTAAGAACCTCATAGGTACACGGAGCTTAGAAAAATAGAGGGCTATGTTCTGGGGAAATTATAGGCACTTTCTAGAGTAGGTTACATGGTTGGCACAACACTGTGGACCGAAGAACCTGTAATGTTCTGTAGATTTCTATGTCCTATGTTCTATGTTCAAACTTTCTGACAAGGCCACTGCTGTTGTGGTTTACGGAATTACCCCCGATCTTATAAAAGCTGAACATCAGCTCTCAGCATATCCTCAAACTGGAACATAGCCCATTAGCAAATATCAAGTCATTGCCTTTCTTATAGTAATGAAGCTCATTTCCTCTGGAGATTTTCCTTCCACAGCTTCCAGCTTTGTCACCTACCAGCCTCATGCAGCCTGCTTATAAACCTCTGCCCACCCTCCCATGCTTACCATAATCCTCGAAGATGACTGTCCAAGCAGGCCCACTGTGTCAGTCTGCCTTTGCTCTACCAAACCTATTTCTACCTACCTTGACACTATCTTTTCTCCCCAACTATTTCTTTCCCCCTTTGTCTAAGCAGTATATACGTTATTACCACAAGCTTCTATTCTTGATTGACTGTTCCTGTTAAGCAAAGAGGGCAAATCACATGACTCCCTTCCAGAAACTGTATACTATGTAAGTGTAAGGAAATGCACAACCATCAGGTGACAGGAATGTTGCATTTTGAAATAAGCTGCGGTGATTCATTCCTTCTTTAGGACAGGTGGGATAGGGTCTTGTTAGTGGCAGGGGAGGACAGTGAACAGTAGTTGCAGATTGCTAAAGGACATTTAGTATAAACTTCAGTGAAAGAACTGGTGACAAGTTGGAACTTCAGCTTCTGAATGTATATAGGTCAAGTGGTATCTGAATTCTGCAGCTGTGCAGCAGAAGCAGGGGTGGGACAATCGCGGTCTGGGGTGGAGCCCATGGAAGATGAACAGATTCACATTTATTCTGTGGAATAACTCCACTCACACTGTATTTTGGATGTGAAGGACAATATTACACTAAGGAAGATTGAGAGGGTTGGTGTGATGACAACATTTGCATGATTCCCATCTATATCCTGATTAGATCTTTAGTGAATCCATTAGTTATTCCCAATTGGTTGAACATCAAGCACCAGATAAAATTTTAATATTGTCCCTCTAGAGTCAAATGTTTTTGTAAGCTGAAAGAGGTGGATGCTGCTTCCTGAATATCTCTCGTCAGCACAGAGAGGAGCTCATATCAATAGGTTGTCTTGATGGACAAAGTACTCATTGTGAGCTCTTCAGTCTCTGAGAAGAGGCAGTTCACGAGGACTTTGTAGCAGACAGTAAAGAATCTTCTTGTAGTTACCCAATCAGACTCCCCATTTTTAAGGATTGTTTTGATTCTGGTATCACTGTGATTGACTGATATATTATCGTCCCCCCAAGATGAGAAGTGAAGAATTTCAAAATACGCTACACTTTTGGAAAAGATGACACAAGAGGAATCAACGTATGCTTGAATTAGTATAGTTTGAGTATCTTTTCTTCATATGTGCAAAGTGTGTCTGTTGGGTTTGAAAACTGTCGATGGTAATACTGAGAATCTCATTAAATCCCGATGATTTACTTTGTGAAATGTTATTGCTCAGACTTTATTTTTAGCTTGTACTTTATCTTTAGCTCAATGCAGACCCATTAAATCAGGATATTATTTAAGAAAATATTTTGTTTAAATCTGCACCCTAGGAAGATCCAATACTGTGTCCAGCCGTATTGTCAGAGAATTGAGCAGTGTGCCCAGTCTTACTGTCAACATGCTGAAAGCTGATTGATTGGAGGGTAATTCAGAAGATCGCCTCTTTCACTAGCCAAGGAAACAGCAGAAAAAGGAAAACTGATAAGGTGACTGTTCTGCTCAGCTGAGTAATTTTGTTAAAAGACGTTTTGAAAATCTTGGCAGAAGAAGGCACTTAGAAAGTTTTGGACATATTCCAGTTATCCTGCCATTGTGTGATTATTAATCACTGATGCTCCCTTGATCCCATATCCTGAGATCAACAACTCGAGTAGCTGCCCCAGCATGCCTAGCAATTTCTTATAGACTCCACTACATTATTTAAACTAGAGCTTCCATCTGGTTATGTTCATTCACTTAGCAGCACTGTCCCTACATCCAGTCACATTGTAGGGAACATGATAATCCCAAGAACTGGATCTTCAGACAATGTGCCGAAACAGATCCCTGGACAGAAAGATTATTCAAATAGAAATATTCAAAGGCAGCACACACAAAATTCTGGAGGGACTCGGCAGGTCAGGCAGCAACTATGGAAAAGAGTAAACAGATGATGTTTCGAGCTGAGCGCTTTCAACAGGACTTCACGCAATCCTGATGAAGGATCTCAGCCCAAAAAGTTGACTGTTTACTCTTTTCCATAGATTCTGCCTAGCCTGCTGGGATCCTTCAGTATTTTGAGTGTGTTACTTGGATTTCCAGCTTCTGCAGATGTTTTGGTGTGTGTTATACTTCGAAGGCTTTGTTGTTAGTCCTTTTATTATTCCATTTTATTTCCTTGGTTACTTTGGTGTGATGGATGGTGGTCAATAACTTGGACAAAAGTCGAGATTATCTTTCCATATTTGGAAGAGAATCAGATCTTCTCTTCCCTTTGTCTCATCTTCATAACTGACGTCCCTTTCCTCTCTATAACTTTTTAATCTACTTGTCACTCTCTACTATCCTCCAGTCCCCTGACTTACTACCTTTTGTTTTATGCCATGCACTTGATCTTCGTATTCATCAGGATGCAGAAATGACCTAAATTTCCATTAATTTTTATCATGTGCCTTGTCCACATTCCTTCCTGACCCTTAATGCAAAAAATCGAATGAATTCTTCTGTGCATCCACAACCCTTTGTGGAACAATATTTCATACTTCTTGACTTTGAAATGTCTCTTTTCTAAATGTCTCTTTTTTGAAATGTCCTCTTATTCTGATTCTCTTGTTCTGGTTGCTCCTTAGAAAAGGAATATTATTTTTCAGCATCAATTCTCTAAACACACAGAATCTGTCCTAGCTCATGGTCAATACATCTCATTCTTCTGAAATTTTATTGAGTATTGATCATGGTTCATCAATTACTCTATAGAACAACCTCTCTGCCCAACCATTAATCCTGTAGGGCCATACTACACTACTACAACAAATATGGAGACTAAACATGCACAATCTCCTTTTCATATTGACCTTCAATTATCTTATAATATGGTGCACCCAGATCTCTCTAAAAACAAACATTTGCCATGTTCTCAACACCACATTTTTTCACTTTTATATTCTTCCTATCAATGTTTAAAACTTCACATTTTCCATTCAGCATTCTATTCTGGTAATTTCCATAGAAACCATAGAAACCATAGAAAAACTACAGCACAGAAACAGGCCTTTTGGCCCTTCTTGGCTGTGCCAGATCATTTTCTGCCTAGTCCCACTGACCTATACACGGACCATATCCCTCCATACACCTCCCATCCATGTATCTGTCCAATTTATTCTTAAATGTTAAAAAAGAACCCACATTTACCACCTCGTCTGGCAGCTCATTCCATACTCCCACCACTCTCTGTGAGAAGAAGCCCCCCGCTAATGTTCCCTTTAAACATTTCCCCCCTCACCCTTAACCCATGTCCTCTGGTTTTTCCTCCCCTTGCCTCAGTGGAAAAAGCCTGCTTGC
Source organism: Mobula hypostoma (assembly GCF_963921235.1). NCBI lineage: Eukaryota > Metazoa > Chordata > Chondrichthyes > Myliobatiformes > Myliobatidae > Mobula > Mobula hypostoma. The sequence goes on along the minus strand of NC_086103.1, from coordinate 59,813,360 downwards.
ATTCACTCTATCTAAACCCATCATAATTTTATATACCTCTATCAAATCTCTCCTCATTCTTCTACGCTCCAGGGAATAAAGTCCTAACCTATTCAAACTTTCTCTGTAACTGAGTTTCTCAAGTCCCGGCAACATCCTTGTAAACCTTCTCTGCACTCTTTCAACCTTATTTATATACCCTTCCTGTAATTTGGTGACCAAAACTGAACACAATACTCCAGATTCGGCCTCACCAATGCCTTATACAACCTCATCATAACATTCCAGCTCTTATACTCAATACTTTGATTAATAAAGGCCAATGTACCAAAAGCTCTCTTTACGACCCTATCTTCCTGTGACGCCACTTTTAGGGAATTTTGTATCTGTATTCCCAGATCCCTCTGTTCTACTGCACTCCTCAGTGCCTTACCATTAACCCTGTATGTTCTACCTTGGTTTGTCCTTCCAACGTGCAATACCTCACACTTGTCTGTATTAAACTCCATCTGTCATTTTTCAGCCCATTTTTCCAGCTGGTCCAAGTCCCTCTGCAGGCTCTGAAAACCTCCTCACTGTCTACTACACCTCCAATCTTTGTATCATCAGCAAATTTGCTGATCCAATTTACCACATTATCATCCAGATCATTGATATAGATGACAAATAACAATGGACCCAGCACTGATCCTTGTGGCACACCACTAGTCACAGGCCTCCACTCGGAGAAGCAATTCTCTACTACCACTCTTTGGCTTCTACCATTGAGCCAATGTCTAATCCAATTTACCACCTCTCCATGTATACCTAGCGACTGAATTTTCTTAACTAACCTCCCATGCGGGACAAATTTCCTATTTGTTTAACTTTTTGCAGAGATTTCATCTCGATTTCCTTTCCTATCCAGCTTCATTTCAACAGCAAATTTGGATTCATCACATCTTTCTTTTCATTGAAGTCGGTAATGTAAATTAAAAGCAGCTGAGGATCCAATTTGCGCAATAAACCTGAAAAAGAACTGTCCTTTCCTATTATGGTTTTAGTCCCTTTAATCCTCTATCCTTACCATATATGGTAATTAGTTAGCTCCCGTAATTTTCCTTATCTCTGTCTCAGTTATTTTTGTTAATTTTGAAATGCCACAATAAATAGTGTACTTCAAAAATGTATTTGTTTAGATATAGTTGCCGAAGTTGACCTGAAGCTTACTTTTACAACTTCTGGCAATTTTTACTGCATTTCTTATTTATAATAAGGTTCATTTATACAACTTTTATAATTTAGAATTGAAGCTAGGAGAATGAACTACTCTTAAGCATTAATGAATTTGTTGTACCAACATCTTTGAAGCTCTCTGAGATGAGACCAGATTAATTGCTAATTGACGATTACAGAAACTGAATTTAACAACTATATTTTGAATATGTGCACAGAAATATTGGAATTGTATAGTATAGTTAATTTAATAAATCAGGGAATTTGTTCTTATGCTATTTGAAATGCAGTAAATCACTTTCATTCCAATCGTTTTTTTTATTTGACTAAATTTTCCAGAGTAACCATAAACAGACTTCTATCTGGACAGTTAATATTAATCTAATTCTGAACTTTCCTATGCTGGCATACTGAATGCCACCTGCCAACCATGATAATATACAATCGTATTGAGTTTTTAAATAGTAGGAATGAACAAAGCGAGTGCTTTGCTATCTTCATGTGAGTGACTCATCTGATTCCTTAGCTTCAGCATCAGAAGGTGCGAGGGAACCAATGTAAATTACTCCACAAAAATCATGTCTAATTAGCACTTGAGTGCTAAACGTCTGGTTAACTCCTACGGGCACATTCAAAACAATATAGTCATCATTTGTCCTGAAAGCTATTCACAGAATCCAGACTTTTAGATATCTTTTATGTACTGGTTTAGGTGGCTCAAGTAAACCCCCAAAGCATGGTCAGATTTCACCTTGTCAAAATCAGAATCAGATTTACTATCACTGACGCATGTGAAATTTATTATGTGGCAGCAGTAAAGTGCAGTACTTAAAAAATAAGCTGTTCCTGGAACGTATTCAGGCTCCTCTGGCTCCTTCCTTATGATAGTATTGAAAAGAGAGCAATATGGATAACACTGCTGTGACGAAGCCCCAACACTGATTACGGACGGCACATGGCACACTCAGTAAAACACTCATCCCCAGCAGTAATGGTCACTGGGTCTGAAATAGAGGCAGCAGCAACCAGCACAGGTGTGCTGATGGTGGAGGATACCATCTTTAATTGGATAATTGAGTTAATTAGCTTTTGGTTGGTCTGGGGGAGGGGCTTAGCAGTTATAAGCCTCAGGTTACCAAGGCTTTGGGTTTTTGGCGGTAATGCACCATTAAGCTGGATGCCAACTGCCGTAAGACAAGATACAGACAGACAGGCTTTGGGTTTTTTTTTCCTTTGTGTTTAGTCTGAGGGTGGCTTTATTTTCTAGTATTTTTCTTGTTTTGAGGTAAGTAAAAGCACCCTAATTTATTTTTGCGACTCAAGCCATCTTGTTATTTTTCTTAAGCAATTGACCCACAGTGTTTTGTGACAACTGCCAAAGTGACTGCTACTTCAGAATTTTGTCATCTGCCTCTCAAGTATTTTTCACACTGATATCCAATAATACCATTTTTGGTATGTTAATCTTCCTTGCCTGATAAAAGTTTGCTTCAATATTTATAGGATATAGTGCTGCATGAAAATGCTCTGCAGCTACTGCATCACAAGGAGGCTCCAGATTCATTTTGCACCATGAGCTAGACTATATAATTTCATATCAATTAGTATTTGGGATTCAAAACTAGACCTTCTTGGAATGTATTCTCAGTTGCACCAGAAAAAGTACAACTATTTGGGGCTGGAGATCCATCCATGGTCAGCCAAGCTTTCTTACAATGTAATGATGGCTGAGCATCATTTGCTGCTCCAAATTTCCAATGCAGAGTAAAACATTTTATCTCTTTTGTACAAAAAGCTGAGGATGACATACCATTCCAAGATGTTCTCCTCTCCAATCTAAAAAACAAAGCCAGATGAGCACAGGTGTAGAAAGGAACAGAAGAATATGCTGATGATGTTTCTCTTGTGGGGAACATTGACAGTGGCACAGATTAATTGGGTCAATAGCCTGTTTCTGTACACTGTAAGTAATCCAGTTGTTGTGTGCAAGGCAAGCATATCAGTTTTATATCTTAAACAAGAGAAAATTTGCAGATGCTGGAAATCAAAGTAATACACACAAAATGCTGGAGGAACTCAGCAGGCCAGACTGCATCTATGATAAAGACTGCACAGTCGCTGAGACCCTTCATCAGCACTGGAAAAGAGAGACTAGAAGTCAGAGTAAGGAGGTGGGGGAGAAGTACAAGGTAGTAGGAGATTGGTGACACTCAGAAAGAGGGAGGGGTTAGGTAAAGAGCTGGGAAGTCAAAAGTGAAAGAGCTAAAGGGCTGGAGAAGGGGGAATCTGATAGGAGAGGACAGAAGGCCATGGAAGAAAGGGAAGGGAGGTGATGGGCAGGTAAGGAGGTAAGGTAAGAGAGGAAAATGAGAATGGGGAATGGTGAAGGGGAAATGGGGCAGGGGCTGTTACCGGAAATGCGAGAAATCGACGCTCATGGCCATCAGGTTGAAGGCTATCCAGACCGAATATAAGGTGTTGCTCCTTCAACCTGAATGCGGCCTCATCGCGGTAACAGAGGAGGCCATGGATTGACATGCTGAGATGGGAATGGGAAATAGAATTGAAATGGGTGGCCATCGGGAGATCCTGCTTTTTCTGGCAGATGGAGCGTAGGGTCTCGGCAGAGCAGTTTCCCAATCTATGTCAGGTCTCATTGATATACAGGAAGCTACACCGGGAGCACCAGATAGAGTAGATGACCCCAGCAGACTCACGGGTGAAGTGTCACCTCACCTGGGAGGGCTGTTTGGGACCATGAATGGTAGTGAGGGAGGAGGTGTAGGGACAAGTGTGGCACTTGCTGCACTTGCAAGGCTAAGTGCCAGGAGGGAGATCAGTGGGGAGGGATGAATAGTAAAGGGGGTTGCGTAGGGAGAGATCCCTGTGGAAAGTGGAGGGGGATGGGTGGCAAAAGATGTACTTGGTGGTGGTATCCTGCTGGACATGGTGGAAGTTACAGAGAATTATACGCTGGATGTGGAAGCTGATGGGGTGATAAGTGAGGACAAGAGGAACCCTATCCCTGGTGGGATGGCAGGTGGAGGTTGGAGGAGCAACACCTCATATACTATCTAGGTAATCTCCAGCTCCTTGGTATGAACATAGAACTCTCCAACTTCCTAATTCCCTCCCCCTCCCTTCCCCTATCCCTTGTTTCACTCTGCCCCCTCCCCCAGCTGCCTATCACCTCCCTCATGGTTCCGCCTCCTTCTACTACCCATTGTGTTTTCCCCTATTCCTTCTTCACCTTTCCTGCCTATCACCTCCCCAACCCCTTTATCTTTCCCCTTACTGGTTTTTCACCTGGAACCTACCACCCTTCTCCTTCCCACCCTCCCCCCACCTCCTTTATAGAGCCTCTGCCCCTTCCCTCTACAGTCCTGACGAAGGATTCTGGCCCAAAACGTTGACTGATGCAGCCCGACCTGCTGAGTTCCTCCAGCGTGTTGTGAGTGTTGCTTTGACCCCAGCATCTGCAGAGTATTTTGTGTTTTGGATGCGGTGAGGGAGGTGAGGGCAGCGTTGATGGTGGAGGAAGGGAAGCCCCTTTCTTTGAAGAAGGAGGACATTTCATTAGTTCTGGAATGAAAAGTCTCATGCCAAGGGTAGATATGGCGGCAAGAGAGGAGCTGAGAGAAGGGAATGGCATTTTTGCACGTGACAGGGTGGGAAGAGGTATAGTCCAGGTTGCTATGAGAAGCAGTAAGTTTGTAAAAGTTATCTGTAGATATACTGAGATGGAGACAGAGAGATTAAGAAAGAGGAGGGAGGTGTCAGAAATGGACCAAGTAAACTTGAGGGCATTGTGGAAGTAGGAGGCAAAGTTGATGAAGTTGATGAGCTCAGCATGGGTGCAGGAAACAGCATCAATGCGGACATTGATGTAGTGTGGAAAAAGCAGGGGAGTGATACTGATGTAGGCTTGGAACGTGGACTGTTCCACGTAGCTGACAAACAGGCAGGAGTTGCCTGGACCCATGCAAGTGCCATGGCAACACCTTTGGTTTGAAGGAGGTGGGAAGAGCCAAAGGAGAAATTATTGAGAGTGAGGACTAGTTCTGCCAGATGGAGGAGAGTGGTGGTGGAAAGTAACTGCTTGGGTCTGTTGTCAAGAAAGAAGTGAAGAGCCCTCCTGATGGGGGATGGAGGTGTATAGGGATTGAATATCCATCGCGAAAATGAGACAGGGAACTTGAAATCATTGAAAATATCCTGGGCATATGAAGTGTCACAGATGTAGGTCGGAAGGGACTGAACCTGGGGAGGGAGATAAAGCAGAGTTGAAGTATGCAGATATAATTTTGGGGGTGGGGTGGGAGCAAGCAGAAACAATGGGTCTACCTGGACAGGCAAGTTTGTGGAGCTTGGGTAGGAGGTAGAAACAGGAGGTGGGGGTTAAGGAAACTATGAAATTGGTGGCAGTGGATGGGAGATCCCAGAGTTGATAAGGTCAGTGATGGTGCAGAGACAACAGCTAGTTCTCAAGAGTTAAGTAAAAGAAGGTGTCTGAGAGTTGTTGCTGGGCCTTAGCAAGCTACAGGTCAGTCCGCTAGACTTCTACAACACCCTCCTTATCTGCAGGTTACATGCTGCAATTGGGATTGGTGCAGAGAGAGTGGAGAGCAGCATGTTTGGAAGGAGTGAGGTTAGAATTGGAGAGAGGAGTAGTAAAGTTGAGACATTTGATGTGTTATTGGCAGATAGCAATGAAAAGATCCAGAACAGGCAGCAGACCAGAGCAGGGTTTCCGGGAAGAGGGGGAGGGTTGAAGATAGGAGAAGGGGTCATCAGTATTGGCTGGAGAGTCCTTGCCAAAGAAATAGGCATGGAAACAGAGGCGGTGGAAGAAGAGCTCAACGTCATGGTGGGAGCAGAACTCACTGATGTGCAGGTGTAGGGGGACAAAGGTGAGGACCTTACTGAAGACAGAATATTTTCCTTCAGCGAGGAGAATGTTGGAGAGAATTGTGAAGACTTGGTACAGATGAGATCTGGGATCAGAAGGGGGAAGAAGGCTAGTAGTGTCTGAGGAGAGGGTAAGATTGGATTGTTCAGTGAGGGTCGGGTGGGAGGAAGATGAAGTCCCCAAGGAAACAAGAGCTGACAGTGGGACCTGAGGGAAAAGGGATTGCAGGGTTGTGGTGGGGGAGAGGGACACTGGGGTTCCAGTGGCAGCGCGTAAAATCTCAGCTTGGAGCTGTTGTCAATCAAGGTCAAGGCTGGAGTTTTTTTTACATTATTTGGCAATGACTTGGATAACGGAATAGATGGGTTTTATGGCCAAGTTTGCAGATAATATGAAGATAGGTGGAGGGAAGGTGGTTTTGAGGAAGTAGAGAGGCTACAGAAGGACTAAAACAGATTAGGCAAAGAAGTATCAGATGGAATACAGAGGCATTAGCAATGATCTTTCAAAAGTCGATAGGTTCTGGCATGGTTCCAGAGGACTGGAAGATTGCAAATGTCACTCCGCTATTTAAGAAGGGGGCAAGGAAGCAAAAAGGAAATTATAGACCCGTTAGCTTGACATCAGTGGTTGGGAAGTTGTTGGAGTCGATTGTCAAGGATGAGGTTATGGAGTACCTGGAGGCATATGACAAGATAGACAGAACTCGGCATGGTTTCCTAAAGGAAAATCCTGCCTGACAAACCTATTACATTTTTTTGAGGAAATTACAAGTAGGCTAGACAAGGGAGATGCAGTGGATGTTGTATATTTGGATTTTCAGAAGGCCTTTGACAAGGTGCCACACATGAGACTGCTTAACAAAATAAGTGCCCGTGGAATTACAGGAAAGTTACATATGTGGATAGAGCATTGGCTGATTGGCAGGAAACAGAGAGTGGGAATAAAGGGATCCTATTCTGGTTGGCTGCCGGTTACCAGTGGTGTTCCACAGGGGTCTGTGTTGGGGTGACTTATTTTTACGTTGTACATCAACGATTTGAATTATGGAATAGAAGGCTTTGTGACTAAGTTTGCTGATGATACAAAGATAGGTGGAGGGCCAGTAGTGCTGAGGAAACAGAGAGTCTGCAGAGGGACTTGGATAGATTAGTAGAATGGGCAAATAAGTGGCAAATGAAATACAATGTTGGAAAGTGTATGGTTATGCACTTTGGCAGAAGAAATAAACAGGCAGACTATTATTTAAGTGGGAAGACAATTCAAAGTTCTGAGATGCAACAGGACTTGGGAGTCCTCATGCGGGATACCCTTAAGGTTAACCTCCAGGTTGAGTCGGTGGTGAAAAAGGTGAATGTAATGTTGGCATTCATTTCTAGAGGAATAGAGTATAGGAGCAGGGATGTGATGTTGCGGCTCTAAAAGGCACTGGCAAGACCTCATTTGGAGTACTGTGGGCAGTTTTGGGCTCCTTATTTAAGAAAGGATGTGCTGATGTTGGAGAAGGTACAGAGACGATTCACTAGAATGATTCGGGGAATGAGAGGGTTAACATATGAGGAACATTTGTCGCTCTTGGACTGTATTCCTTGCAGTTTAGAAGATTGAGGGGGGACCTCATAGAAACATTTTGAATGTTGAAAGGCATGGACAGAGTGGATGTGGCAAAGTTGTTTCCCATGATGGGAGAGTCTAGTATGAGAGGGCATGACTTAAGGATTGAAGGGCGCCCATTCAGAACAGAGGTGCGAAGAAATTTTTTTAGCCAGATGGTGGTGAATCTATGGAATTTGTCACCATGGGCGGCAGTGGAGGCCAAGTCACTGGGTGTATTTAAGGCAGAGATTGATATGTATCTGAGTAGCCAGGGCATCAAAGGTTATGGTGAGAAGGCGGGGGAGTGGGACTAAATGGGAGAATGGATCAGCTCATGATAAAGTGGCAGAGCAGACTCGATGGGCCAAATGGCCGACTTCAGCTCCTTTGTCTTTTGGTCTAATACAGTGTTGGGAAGTGTATGGTCATGCACTTTGGTAGAAGGAATAAAAGGGTAGACTACTTTCAATATGGAGAGAAAATTCAAAAATCCATGGTGCAAGGGACTTGGGAGTCCTTGTGCAGGATTCACGAAAGGTTAGTTTTCAGATTGAGTTGGTGGTGAGGAAGGCAAATATACTAGCATTCATTTTGAGGGGACTAGAATATAAAAGCAATGATGTAGTACTATGACTTTATAAAGCACTGGTGAGGTCACACCTGGAGTATTGTGAGCAGTTTTAGGCCCCTTATCTAAGAAGGGATGTGATGATATTGGAGAGGATTTAAAGGAAGTTCACAAAAATGATTGGGACTGAAAGGCTTATTATACGAGAAGTGTTTAATGGCTCTGGATCTCTACTCACTGGAATTCAGAAGAATGAGGGGTGACCTCATTGAAACCCATCGAATGTTGGAAGGCTGCAGTAGAGTAGATGTGGAGAGGATGTTTTTTATGGTGGAGGAGTCTAAGACATGAAGACACAGCCTCAGATTAGAAGTGTGTTCTTTTAGATTGGCGATGAAGAGGAATTTCTTTAGCCAGAGAGTCGTGAATCTGTGGAATTTGTTGCCACAGGCTGTTGTGGAGACCAAATCATTGGATATATTTAAGGTAGAGGTTGATAGATTCTTGATTAGTCAAGGCATGAAGGGATACTGGGAGAAGGGAGGAGATTGGTGCTGAGAGGGGAAATAGATTAGCCATGATGAAATGGCAGAGCAGACTCGAGAGGGCAAATGGCCTATTTCTGTTTCCTTATCATGGAGAGTGGGCACGTGGCCAAGTGGTTAAGGCATTGGACTAGTGACCTGAAGGTCGTGAGTTTGAGCCCCAGCCGAGGCAACGCGTTGTGTCCTTGACCAAGGCACTTAATCACACATTGCTCTGCGACGACACTGGTGCCAAGCTGTATGGGTCCTAATGCCCTTCCCTTGGACAACATTGGTGTCGTGGAGAGGGGAGACTTGCAGCATGGGCAACTGCCGGTCTTCCATACAACCTTGCCAGGCCTGCGCCCTGGAGAGTGAAGACTTTCCAGGCACAGATCCATGGTCTCGCAAGACTAACAGATGCCTTTATTTATCATGGAGATGGAGTCAGGGTGTGCAAGAGTGAGCTTTGATCTAAGCACTGGGCTGATTTGGAAAGGTCAGGTACGGACTGGAATGTGGTGGCGAAGTCCAGGCCCAGACGTATCAAAGCAACAGGGCCAGGGTCCTAGTTCAAAGGACGACCTATTGTTTTGACAATTTAAATGTCAGGCTGGATAGGTTGAAAGAGCCGGGTGTCAAGACCAGAGGGGAGGGTTGAGCCGATTCTGTTTGCTGCTCCGTGACATTTGCACCACTTTCCGTGGTGGAGCTGAGACTGTGGCCAGGCTTCATGTCTGCAAGCTCAGTTTCGTTCTGCTGTGTGATGAACTGAGGGTGAGGCTCTGCGCTGCTCTGGCTGCTTTGGGGTTTGTGTCTATGGACTCACTTTCGTTCTGAATGCTGTTGCTTGCTTTTATTGTTTGCACGATTTGTGTTTTATTTTCTCTCTCTCTGCCTCTGCGCATTGGGTGTTAGTCTTTTTTTTAATGGGTTCCTTCAGGTTTATTGTCTAGTGGCTGTCTATAAAGGGACGAATATCAAAGTTGTATAATTTGCACATACTTAGATACGTTGAACTTTTAAGACATGAAGAGTCGTAAGACAGTGGTACCACAGCATAGTGAGAGGAAGGATAAGAGGGTATAGAATCTTGCTGGGGTAAGTGGCTGTTCTTTATACACCAGCAACAAATGAGGCGGCCTCCACTCAGCATTAGCTATGCTGTTGTATAGCTGTGGTTGGAAGCCAGCTCTTGCATGACCGTGTTAGCATTACTAAATATGACAGCTTGCACTGTTTAAAAGTCTCCTGAGGACTAAACCCAGTGGAAGCAAAATACTTGATTGTTTTTTTTTTGATTTTGAGACTAAAAGCCAAAAAATATACATTAAGCTTTAGGCTTCTACGGGGTCGATTTTTTTCAAGGATCAATAATTGTCTTCAAAAGGTCTTGCGCATTTCCTATTAAAATAAAACTGATACTTTCAAGGAAAAGATAAAAACAATGTGCATTTTATAGACTTTCACAACCCACAGTAGATATTAAGGTGCTCCACGGCCAACAAAGTTCTTTGCAGTGTAGGAATGTAGAAGGTAATTTGACAATTAAGGTAAAATTAATCCCTTTAATTGGTTTTATTTGAGTCAGTTAAAGTTAACATATTGACCTGAACACCAGGAACTCTTTTAAAATATTGTCTTTGGGAGAAGATACACCAGTCAGTTGGCTGGGATATTAACAGATCATCAGATTGTGAGCTGGAGTGGGGGAGTGCTCTGGGTCGGATGCTGGGCCTGAATGAAAGGTGGTAGACAGGTGATGGTGTGGGTGGTTGGATTCCAGACAATTAGATTGGTGATTGAGGGTAGGGTGCGGTCAGGGAGTAGGTCAAGAAAGCGAGGGATTAGTGCTGGAATCAGGGAGTTGGGGGTTGTGAAATGGGGATAGGGGCTGACTGAGAGTTATATGGAGTTGGTCACAGATTGTCACAGCACATAGCTACTGTTTCTGCTTGCTTTTTCTCGTGGGGTTCCAGCATAATCAATACAACAGAATACAACTTTTCAATTTTTTTAGAATGAAACTTCATTTTAAAAAGGCACACGTTAAAATATTTACCGCGTCCTGGATGTGCTTTTTTCCGACAAAGCCACCAAATATATTTTAGTGCTCTAATAGGGTATGTAGCTTAACTTTCTTCAATGATTTTTTTGATGAAATCTCATTATTGCCTGACTGGGAAAGATTCTAGAAATCCTCACTGGATAAGTTAGTAAGAGGTGAGTTTAGGAGGTCTCAGCAGTGGTTGCAAATTCTTGCTTACTCTACCTGACAGGGACTTGAGGAAGCATTCAGTTTTGGATTGGAATAAAGATTTGATCATTGTAGACTAGTTTGTGAAAGTAATATTTTAAAGAGGCAGCCAATTTTCCAATTAAGTAGTGGCTGGCCCTTGCGTCAACTCTAGTTTGGTGAGGCAAGGGAAAATTGCCTAGACTGGTAGTTATTTAAGATAAATATAGGTAATTTTTAAGTTGCCTGTGGTGGATTCCCAATGTCAGACTCTATGTCCCAGAAATGAGGTCCTCATGACCTGAAAGCAAAACAAGCTGTACAACTATAAGAACCAGATTTTCCTCTTTGGTTAAATGTGGAGTATTTGGAGAACTTTTGGAAGTCAAACTACAAGAAGCAGAGATTGTCTCTCACACTGCTACCTACATTTACTGGCTAGAAGTAAAAATTGATAAGTGTAATCAATTATTTTATTTTTTTCCTCTTCCTTTAATATGCACAATATAACAAGAGTGAGAGACTTGAAATTCCAAGTGCCAATCAAACCCTAAGATAGTTGTTGTCCACCTTTTCTCGGCAGTTACAGCACAGAAGACATTGCAAGGGGGGACATCATCGAAGAGGATGAAGCTTATTTCTTTTATTACTCTCTTTTAAAGTTAGGGAGCGACACAGGAACAAAGCAGTTAGCATTACACTATTACAGTGCAAGTGACCCGGGTTTAATTCCGCCACCGTCTGTAAGGAGGTTCTTCCCGTGACCATGTAGGATTCCTTCCGATTTCTCCGACTTCCTCCCACATTCCAAAGGTGTATAGGTTAGTAGCTTAACTGGTGAAATGGTTTGTACTTGGGTGGCATTGGGCCAGAAAGACTGCTACTGTGCTGTATCTGTAAATTAAAAAAATAATAAACAGAGGCTACATTTTAATGGTAGACGATAATTGAACTGGTGTGCAGAGTAGTTGGGATCCAGGAGTTGGAGGAAATGTTAGGGGTGGGGTGGAGGTGGAATTTAGTTTAGGAGGGGGTTGTGGTATTGTAACGGAGAATTAGTTAGGTCTGTATGGTAGTAATGTGGATGTGTATGAGGGAGTTGAGAGTGTGGATGATAGGGATGCGGAGATTGGATCAGCTGATGGTTGGGAGGTACAGATTATTCTGAAAGGCCCACTCTTTTAACTTGCATGATGGGAAACCGAAAATCAACAGGAACCAAATTTTTTCTTCTGCTTTGTTCTGATTTTCAAAACTATTCTGATTTTCTGACTGTTCAAGTGGACTTACATTTATACGAAAAATGCCACCACATAGGAGATCCAGTGTTGCAAACACAGGAATAATAAAAAGTGCTGCTTATTACCGAAGTATTGTGAATGTATCCCAGTTGTATATCTTATGAGGGGAGTTGTATATCTTATGACAGATGCAGGATTCAGATGATCAGGGAGGTTATTAGGATTGTTGGGGACAATGGATGGGTTAGATCATAAAAGGTTAAAGGGCTCTTGGTTGTGTAGGAACCCAGGACTGAATGGGGCTTTGGCTCATTTTTAGCTCTGTATTGGTGGGAGGCAGAAATGGCTTAATGTTGAGAAACCTGTTTTCTATTTAAAGATTAGTAACAGATGAAAAAAGAATTCTTGAAACCATTGATGTGTCTGCTCACTGAGTCATCTCGGCATGATCTAGGAAGACTTGTTTTCAGTTTGGTTACAAATAGGGAATATATTAGCTGATGAGCCGAAGTTTGAAATTCTCCAGCAGTAATGCTATAAATTGGCATTCAGATCTTGTGCTCAATCCAAAAGCTCATTCCCTACTCTAGATCCTAGAGACAATTTTCAATGTTGACTTTCAATGCTGGACTCCACGAGAAGTCAGCAGTAGAGTGAAATAATAGTATCCACAAGTTTTGATTTCTACATTTGGCAACAGACTTGATTTCACTTACTTCAGTACAAGAAATTAGTAGCAAGATCTGAGTCACCATCTGGAAATACACCAGGGAAGAGATTTGATGTTAAATGTGTCCACCAGATGGCTGAATTTTCTCAATGAGGGGCAGAATTGTCAGCCCGATCTCTAGATGAACTTTTGATTAATTCTCATTTCCCACTGGATCAGATATACTTGGAACTACTAAGCTAAATAAGGAACAATTAAGACATCTGTGAAGAAACTCAACACAAGACTGATCCACAGAACATTAATCCATGCCCAAGGAAATTTATGGTAAACAATAAGCTGTGCATATAAGCTTGGTTCTAGGATAATATATGTCTATGGTCAATTACAAAGAGGCCACCAAGGCAAACACTAACTTTATTTAATAGATTTTGAAAACTACTAGTATCTCGGTTATCCTAGCAACATTGCACACATTCCAAACTGACTTTTCTTCTAACATTAATGTTGCTAGAGATTTAAATATGAGAACCATGTTGTATAATGCTATGCCCGCAGTTGCAAAAGCCATCTTCAAACAAGTGAGGAATTTTCTGGAAGCTTTATTTCTAAGAGTAATCTTGCATACTATGTTAAAGTTCACATGCACTCTACTTTCTTGATTTACAATCAGAAGAAATGTTGGAATTTATATTGCTTTGCTTTGAGAATTTAGTGAAGGGGGGGAGAGTGGGAAATGTCTTGGTTTCTGTTTGATGGACAAATGAGAGATGATTACAATAAGTGAGCATTAAAATGTGCACACAGACACTGAAAGCCAAAGTAAGTTAGTGTTGTGGCCATGTCCTCAAGGTAAGAAAATGGTATATCTATTTTTGCAAGTTTACTATAAGTCATCTTCTTTCTCTGAATGCCTTACATTCTCTCAGCAATTGTTCTTCCTCCCCATCCCACAACCACAACCCTAATACGTACCCATATCTCTCCCTCTCTCCTCCATCTCCTCTCCTTCCATCTCCTCCATTTCTTACTCCCATCTCTTTTACCTCTTTCTTCTCCCCCTCACCTCTCTTCTGTCCTTAAGCTCCTCTCCCAATTGTTCCTCTCTGCCCCATCTCTTCCTCTTCTCTCTCTTCCCTTCCCTTCTTCCTTATTTTTCTTTATTCCCTTTCTGTCCTCCCTTTTCTACCTTCTTTCTTATTCTCTCCTACTCCCCCTTTTTTTTTCTCTCTTCCCCTCTTTTTTATTTCACTTTCCCTCTCCACCTCTTGAGTATCTCCTGTGACTCCTATATCCTTTGTCACAATGCTGGAAATCACGTGAGAATAAAGAGACTAGGCATGACAGGTGTTTGTTTCTTTTTCCTCACATTTGTGCTTAGGCAACAGTCATTGCTAGAAATGGAAAGAATTGATCTCCAAAAGTAAATAGTGTTTTTAAGGATGTAACTTTTTAATATTAGTTGCCTCTTACAGCTGTAGGAATTTCCAGGGCTTACTGAAATTTTGTAACCAATTGTGTCACTTGACAAGCAAAAATTAAATCAAAATGTACGATACCTTTTAAACATCCATGTAAACAAACTCAAAATCTTGAAAATATAATAGAGGTTTAAAAAAAGCCAGTATTAGTGAAAGCGTGTGGCCAACTTGCAAACTAAAGAAAGCGAGTTCTATTATTTTCTGTGAACACTATATCAGCACTTCAGATACATATTATCACATGATTGGACATTTTCAAAACATGAATACTTATTAAAGTAATGCTGTCAAAACACAATCTGGTGCCTGTGGTATGAGAAGTCTGTTTTGATGAAAAGTTTTCTCTAATACTGAACTTCGGCAACTCAATTCAAGGACATTACAGAGGGAAATAGGAAAGTTTTCTGCCATCCTGGAAGACATTTCTGTGCTCAATAATATGGTATTTTTATATTGCTTTGGATTTGCAGCATCTGCAGACTTTCTCTTTTTTTTATGATTTATTGACCATCAGTTTTCTTTTAAATTTATTGTCCTGCAAGGATTATTTAGTTCCTTATAAAGATCCTGCAAGGTAGGTCAAGTTATAAGAATCATTTCATGGTTGAAATATCAGTTCTGGTGAATTCCTATATTAAAACTGTTCTGGATTAAGGTAAGATGACTGCAGTAAAGCGAAAATAAACTACTTTCTAACTGTCACTCAGAGTGATGGATGGTTGGTATATTGAACTCTTGCTGCCTTTTAAAATGGTGGTCAATTAACTCACAGTCTTCAAGCATTTTTATCTATTTAGCTGAAAACAAATGATCAGTCATTGAGGAGTCAGAGAAGGGTTTTTGCCAAGAAGTTTCTACAGTCAGTTGTGTTATCAGATTGCTTATGTTAATTATCATACAGTGTGCCATCAAAGGGTCTCAGACTTTAAACATCAATAGCTGTATTATTTGGAGAATAATTTCTTATGGCGTGACAACTTGATTTGTAGATTGTACTCTTGCTGACCATGGCTGTCCACTGGGAGCTCAGAATTTAATTATCTCCAAGTCAGAAAAAATGCTTATTATTTTATTTATGTAAATAGACTGCAAAAGTAAAATGTTCCAATTATTATGCCAAGTAATTGTCATTTAGAAGAATACAAGAAGCTCTCAGAGCATTTGCAATTAACCAGCAGTGAAGCTAAAATTACTGCAGAATTAAATTTTCACAGACTTGAAGTTTCCATACTTCAGGTTCTAAGAGAAAATTTAAAAGAATTCTCAATAGTCACTTGGAGTATCGTGCGCATTTAATCCCTTATCTAAGAAAGGACGTGCTCACGATGGAGAGGGTTCAAAAGAGGTTTACAAAAATGATTCCAGACTGAAAGGCTTGTCATAAAGAGCGTTTGATGGCTTTGGTCCTGTACTCAACTGAATTCAGAAGAATGAAGGGGAATCTCATTGAAAACTATCAAATGTTGAAAGGCCAAGATAGAGCGGATTTGGAGGGGATGTTTCCTGCGGTGGGGGACACAACCTCAGGGCATGAAGCAATATGGGGAGAGGGTAGGAGATTGGGGCTGAGAGGGAAATGGGAAATAGATCAGCCAGAATGAAATGGTGGAGCACATACAAGGGCCAACTGGCTTAATTCTGCTCTGAAATCTTTTAATTCTGCACTGATTAGTAACTCGTTAAGTTAGCTATACCTTCCAATTTGTTGTCTTCTACCCCTTGAAGGAATGGAGCATTGTCCCATCACTTCTTGCCATGCAAAATTTAAACCTGGTATTAATAAACAGAGGTGACAAGAGTTTCTGAATTATTGGCCTTACAGGAAGTTTAGTACCAATATCAATTTATTCTACTGTGCCTGTGCCAATAATAATCCCTCCGTGAAGTCATCAAAGTAAAAACTGTTGTGCCCAGGACAGTGATAATTGGGAGGTAAAAGGGCCAATTTGGTTTCACAATGTCATCCCACATATTTTTCTAGGGAGTTATCAGGAGTTCTTAGCTACCAACTAAGTATTATGACTACAATAGAACATATACATAAACTGGGTTTCTCCAACTGGCTGTCCAGATGCTACCTAACAAATAGCCATCATTAACGACATGATTTTTAAAAGCTCCAGCACTTTAAATCTATGCCTCACAGGTCACAACTTCCATTCTTCATTCAGCCTTTCTAACCTGACCACCGATGCCCACCAATGAAACACCAATGCCCAGGCATGGAAAGATCTACAAGAAGTGGTGAAACAGCCCAGTCCATCACAGGCAAGGCCTAACCCATCTTGGAGCACGTTTACATGCAGCATTGTTACAAGAAGGGAACATCCATTATCAAGGACCCCCATCATCTAGGCCATGCTCTTTTCTCACTGCTGCCATTGGGAAGAAGGCACAAGAGCCTTAGGTCCCATACCACCAGGTTCAGGAACAGTTGTTATCCTTCAACCATCAGGCTGCTGAACCAGCGTGGATAATTTCACTCACCTCAGCAATGAAGGGATTCCATAACCTATGGACTCACTTTCAAGAATTCTACCACACATATTGTTACTATTATTTATTGACTCTTTTTAATTATTTGCATAATTTGTCTTCTTTTGCACATTGGTTGTTTGCCAGTCTTTGTTATGTATAGTTTTTTCATAAATTCCACATTATTTTTTATTTCCCTGTACATGCTGGTAAGAAAATGAATCTCAAGGTAGTATCTGGTGACATTTACGTACTTGGATGATATATTTATTTTGAATTTTGAACTTTAAACCATTCTCCTGTCCCTAGTCTCCTGTCAGTGAGGTGGACATGCTGCATTGATTGAAATGGGTGAGCTGCCTTCATAGTATTGATCATTTTCTTCGATTATCACAGTGAGGCTCAGCTCCAGGCACATTCTGAAAGTCAGATCTAAAGACATCGGAACAGGATTCTGCCATTCCGTTCCACCATTCCAGCATGGCTTATTTATAACTTCTCTCAACCCCATTCTCCTGCCTTCTCCCTGTAACCTTTGATACCCTAATCAATCAAGGACCTATCAACTTTGCTTAAGTAAACTTAACGAACTCGCCTGCATAACTGTCTGTGGCAACGAACTTCACAGGTTCACCACTCTCTGGTTAAAGAAAAATTTTCTTATCTCAGTTCTCAATGGATGTCCAAGTACAGGCCCAGAGCCATCAAATGATCTCAATACTATATGTTAACTCTTTCATTCCTGGGATCATTCTTATAAATCTCCTCAGGGGCCTCCCCAATACCAGCATATCCCTTCTTAGATAAGGGGCCCCAAACTGCTTACAATACTCCTTATAAATGATCAGCATTATATCCTTGCTTTTGCATTCTAGTCCTTCCACCATTTTTCCTTCAGTCAAAGTGCTTGACTGTACACTTCCCTACATTATATTCCATATGCCACTTCTTTGTCCATTCTCCAATATGTCCAAGTCCTTCTGGAGATACTTCGTTCCTCGGCACTACCCACCCCTCCACCTATTTTCGTATCGTCCGCAGACTTGGCTACACAGCTATTAATTCCTTCATCCAAATCATTGATATATAATGTGAAAAGAAACAGTCCCAATACTGACCCCTGCGAAACACCACTAGTCACTGACACCAAACCAGAGAAGGCCCCAGTGAGACTTGTTCTGGAGCTGCTCTGGCCTATGGTCAGGCCCCGACAAGGAGTTGAGGATGCCATCGTCAACCTGCTGAACCATGTCTACACCCACCTGGACAAGCCAGCGAGCACTGTGAGGGTCATGTTTTTTGACTTCTCCAGTGTGTTCAACACCATCTGCCCTGCTCTGCTGGGGGAGAAGCTGACAGCGATGCAGGTAGATGCTTTCCTGGTGTCATGGATTCTTGATTACCTGACTGGCAGACCACAGTATGTGTGCTTGCAACAGTGTGTGTCTGACAGAGTGATCAGCAGCACTGGGGCTCCACAGGGGACTGTCTTGTCTCCCTTTCTCTTCACCATTTACACCTCAGTCTTCAACTACTGCACAGTCTTGTCATATTCAGAACTTTTCTGATGACTCTGCCATAGTTGGATGCATCAGCAAAGGAGATGAGGCTGAGTACAGGGCTACGGTAGGAAACTTTGTCACATGGTGTGAGCAGAATTATCTGCAGCTTAATGTGAAAAAGACTAAGGAGCAGGTGGTAGACCTGAGGAGAGCTAAGGTACCGGTGACTCCTGTTTCCATCCAGGGGGTCAGTGTGGACATGGTGGTGGATTACAAATACCTGGGGATACGAATTGACAATAAACTGGACTGGTCAAAGAACACTGAGGCTGTCTACCAGAAGGGTCAGAGCCGTCTCTATTTCCTGAGAAGACTGAGGTCCTTTAACATCTGCCGGACGATGCTGAGGATGTTCTACGAGTCTGTGGTGGCCAGTGCTATCATGTTTGCTGTTGTGTGCTGGGGCAGCAGGCTGAGGGTAGCAGACACCAACAGAATCAACAAACTCATTCGTAACGCCAGTGATGTTGTGGGGATGGAACTGGACTCTCTCACGGTGGTGTCTGAAAAGAGGATGCTGTCTAAGTTGCATGCCATCTTGGACAATGTCTCCCAACCACTACATAATGTACTGGGTGGGCACAGGAGTACATTCAGCCAGAGACTCATTCCACCGAGATGCAACACAGAGCGTCATAGGAAGTCATTCCTGCCTGTGGCCATCAAACTTTACAACTCCTCCCTTGGAGGGTCAGACACCATGAGCCAATAGGCTGGTCCTGGACTTATTTCCTATCTTGGCAGAATTTACATATTACTATTTAACTATTTATGGTTTTATTACTATTTATTATTTATTATTTATTATTTATGCAACTGTAACAAAAATCAATTTCCCCCAGGATCTATAAAATATGACTATGCTATGCTATACTATACTATTTACTGCTATTCTTTGCCTCCTGCCAATCAGCCAATCCTCTATCCATGCAAGTACCTTTCATGTATTACCGTGGGCTCTTATCTTGTTAAGCAGTCTTATGTGCAGCACCTTGTCAAAGGCCTTCTGAGAATCCAAATAAACAACATCTACTGACTCTCCTTTGTCTATCCAGCCTGTTATTTCCTCAAAGAATTCCAACTGTTTTGTCAGGCATAATTTCCCCTGGAAAAACTCATGCTGACTTTGGCCTCTTTTATCATGTGCTTCCAACTACCCCAAAACCTCATCCTCCAACAGCTTTCTAACCTCTGAAGTCTGGCTAACTGGCTGATAATTTCTTTATTTTGCCTCCTTCCCTTAAAGACTGAAGTGACATTTCCAATTTTCCAGTCCTCTGGAACCATTCCAGAATCTAGTGATTCCTGAAAGATTATTACTAATTCCTGCATAACTCTTCAACTATCTCTGTCAGAACCCTGGGTACAGTCCATCTGGTCCAGATGACTATCTACCTTCAGAATTTTCAGCTTCCCAAGTATCTTCTCCTTAGTAATAGCAACTACATTCATTTCTGCCACCTGATACTCTCGCATTTCTGGCAATACTGCTAATGTCTTCCACAGAGAAGATTGGCACAAAGTACTTAAGTTCATCCATCATTTTTTTGTCCCCCATTACTACCTCTCCAGCTTCATTTTCCAGCTGTCCAATCTCTATGCTAGTCTCTCTTTTACTCTTTATATATCTGATAAAAATTTTGAATCCTCTTTTATATTATTGGCTAGTTTCCCTTCATAATTTATCTTTTTCCTCTTTGGCTTTTTTTGCTGGCTTGTGTTGGTTTTAGAAGCTTCTCAGTCCTCTAACTTCCCTTTACATTTTGCTATATTATATGCCCTCTCTTTTTTTTTTGTTTTTATGCTTGCATTAACTTCCCTGGTCAGCCACGGTTGCCTCATTTTCCCTTTAGAATACTTGTTCATCTTTGAGATATAAATTTCCAGCACCCTCTGAATTTCCCCCCCCAGAAACACCAGTCATTACTGTTCTGCCATCATTCTTGCTAGTGTTCCCTTCCAATCAACTTTGGCCAGCTCCTCTCTCATGCTTCAGTAATTCCTTTTACTCCACTGTAATACTGATACGTCTGATTTTAGCTTGTCCTTTTCGAGCTGTAGAGTGAATTCTATCATATTATAATCACTGTCTCCTAAGAGTTCCTTTAATTTAAGCTTCCTAATCAAATCTGCATCATTACCTAACACCCAATCCAGAAATGCTATTCCCCTAATGGGCTCAGCCCCCGGCTGCTCTAATTTTCCCCAATGTACCTGCATATGGAAATCCCCCATGATTAATGCAATGTTGTTCATTTTACATGTCTTTCTATCTCCCATTGTAGTCCCCATCTTGACCTTTGTATTTAACTCCCATCAGGGTTTTTTTTTGTTCTTGCAGTTTCTTAATCCTACCCATCAGAGTCTACATTATCTGATCCTATCTCACCTCTTTCTAGGGATTTGATTTCAATTTTTACCATGACAGACTCCCCACCCCTTCTGCCTATATTCCTGTCCTTTAGAAACAATGTGTATTCTTGGTTGTTAAGCTGCCAACTCTGATCTTGGGTCAGCCACAACTCGAGATGAACACATCATCATACTTGCCACCTCTAACTGTGCTACATGATCACCTACTGTACTCTGTATACTGTGTCCATTCAAATATAACACCTTCTGTTCTGTACTCACTACCATTTTTGCTTTTGGCCTCCCATTCTCCCATTACACTTTAACTCACCCCATTGACTGCAATTTTGCCCCATCATCTACCTGTCCTTCCTCACAGTCTTACTGCACACTGTATCTAAGTGTTTACCAACAGTCCCATCTTCAGCCCTATCTCTTCAGTTCCCATCCCCCTGCAAATTAGTTTTAACCCTCCCCTACAGCTCTAGCAAACCTGCCTGCAAAGATATTGTTCCCCCTTGGGTTTGAGTGGAACCCGTTCCTTTTGTACAGGTCATACCTTTCCTAAAAGAAATCCCAATGATTCATATGTCTAAAACCCTGCCCCGCCCCAGTTCCTCAACCACAAATTAATCTGCAAAATCACCCTATTCTTACCCTCAATGGTATGTGGCACAAGCAGCAATCCAGAGATTACTTTACTGGAGGTCCTGTTTTTCAGCTTTCTGCCTAATTCTCTATAGTCTCTCTTCAGGATCTCCTCCCTTTTCCTGCCTATGCTGTTGGTACTATGACTTTTGGCTGTTCATTCTTCCCTTTAATAATACTGTGGACCCCATCTGAGACATCTCTGTCCTTGGCACCTGGGAGGCAACATATCATCCAGGTGTCTCTTTCACATCCACAGAATCTGTTTCCTGCTCCTCTAACTAAGGAGGGGAACAACCACGCCGTACTAGCTGCCTATTCTCTTTCCCTGTCCTGCCAGTCATCCAGATACCTACCTCCTGTAACTTAAGGGGTGACTTCCTGCCTGTAGCTTCTAATTTTCATGTCCTCATTGAGCCAAAGGTCACCCAGCAGTAGCTTCAGTTCTTCAACATGGTCTCTAAGGAACTATAGCTTGGTGCACTTCATGCAGGGGTAGTGATCAGGGAGACAAGAAGTCTCCCAGAAATCCCACATCTCAAACAAAGAACATACCACTACCCCCGAACTCATTTTTGGGCTGAGCATACTTCTGGGCTGAAGGCACAGATGTATTTTCTGTTGTATTCAGGAAAAAATAACTCATTGTGAATAGGTTGCACTTACTCAAATTATTTGTTGATTTCATTCCTAACTTTGGAATCTAAAAACTGTGGTGAATCAGCAGGAAGGACTGTTGCCTGGTATTAACAATAAATGAGAGACATGGAATATGTCCTGAAGTCAGTCCCTGTTCTCTGCTAATTCTAGTGGGCAATTACAATCTCAGAGTTGTTGGGCTAAAGAAATAGAGAGTGAGGTCAATTTTTTTACATCTGTATCCTGGAGGTCAAGTTGTAATCAAGAGTAGTCTTGGCTCCAGATCTTGATGGTTCATAGCACTGCTAGTATTCAAGCTCAAAGTTCACGTGTAGAACTTAGTTATTTGAGCCTGGAAGTTATCAGAGTCTCTAACCCATGTTACTCTGTAAGCCCATTACATTAGAATCACCTTGAAATTATTCTCTAGTGACACAACAGCACACTGCACACTGCATACTCTGTTACTGTTTAATTCTAAAGCAACCGCAACCACATGGAAAGTATTTAATAAATGAGTGTTCATTTAAAAGTTCGACATTTTTGAACTGGAAATGCATGAATTTATATAGGAAATACTTGCTAGTGTGGATTTCTTTTGTAAATATCTGAGAATATTGCTGCAAAGTCATTGGTGAAGAATTCTGCTGATGAAGATCCAGTGCTGAGAAATCAGTTTCCTGTGATCACACCTTTGATCTTAAATTCTGGGGATTTCAATATTAACTCTTAAAAACTGATTAAAAGAGAGAAAAGAGGGGGCTGAAACATCCGAAGGGTTTGTCAATAATGCAAGTGTTATTTGGGATAGAACTCTAGCTATTTGGTATAAGCTGGAATCACTCATAAGCTCTGTGTACAAGGGAATAAATGGAGATGGATTAGCTGGTCCTAGAAATGAGAGAGGAAGGTAATAAATAAAACATAACATTCAAGGAAACCAAGTGGAAGGGCATGTTGTGATGATGAAATTGTGATTTTGCACCAGGATATAATAGAATGGAGTGCTTGGGTGAAAAACTGGCAAATAGAGTTTAACGTACACAGGGAAGTGGTGATCATGCATTTTGGTAAAATAATTCAAAGGCAGTGTATTTTCTAAATGGAGAGAGAATTTCAGAGCAATCTAGATGTTCTAGTGCCTGAATCACTATGTTAGGAGATGTTCAACGAACAGTTATGGCCTTTCTTGCAAAGTGGTTGGAGCTTATGAATTGGAGCAAGGTTGTAAGTGGGGAAGGGGCAGGAGGATAGGTTGTTACAGTTGTACAGAGTGTTGGTAAAGCCAAATTTGGAATACTGTGCATAGTACTTTTCCCCTTAACTAAAGTAATATAACAGCATTGGAAGCAGTCCAAAGGAGAGACATTAGACCAGGAAATTTCACTGGATCAAAATGTGCTCTATCAAAAGAGGCTGGACAGTTTTTATGGGCATTCCTAGGATTTCAGGAGAGAGGGAGAGGTGATATTACTCAGAGGAGGAGGGTGGTTTTGGTGGTGGATATTGAAATGGTTTCACTTGAGGGAGGGTCATGAAAGTGCACATAGCTACAAAATATGGAGCTGGTCTTTTAGACTGAAGTATATAAATGTTTCTTCTCTCAAAGTTTGGTGAATCTCTGGAAATCTCTCAGAGTGTGGTGAATCTCAGGAATTCTCTGCTCCTGAGGTTAGTGGTGATGGCAATGGATTAATATTTGAAAGAACAACGATTTGAGGGCTATGTGGAATTGGCACAGAAGAGGAGTAGACGTCAAGATAGAGCAGCAATGATCACACTGAGTGGTGGGAGAGGCTTGAGGATGCCAGCGGTCTACTCCTGCTGCTAATTTTGTATAGAATGTATTTTTGAAAAGAACAGGAGCAAGCTAATTCTGGAAACTGAAAGGTATCAAGGAGAAAAAAGCAAATAGGGCAGGGTTAGAGAGAGCAAGAGAAAATACAACCAATAGGGAGACAATCTGTAGGCAACAGACCACAAAGAAAAGGAAATGAAACCTACATACAATCACCTAGAGGGCAAGCCTCTGAGGTTTTGAGGAACAATATAAAATTGTTGTTGCTAAATAATTTATCTGCATTGGATGCATCTTAATAAAATAAAACTAATATACCTGTACACATTTTGTGGCCTGAGCAAATAAATCACTCTAGTCATGTTAACATAAATATTGGTCGGAAAATCTTACCTGTTTATATACAGTCATAAAACTGGAAGCAGACACTTTATAGGTGAGTACAAAAATAGTTGACACACTATTGGAAGTTTAAACAACAGATGGGAAAGTTGATCAAAATGTTAACTGCACTCAAAGGCAATCTGCCCAAGTTCCATGAAATTCTATCATGGAGATTTCTGAGTTCACATTTGGCACAGGGCAGTTAACAATCTATTTTATGCATTTTCATGAAATGTGATGAACTAACAAATTCAAGATTTTGAAATCTACTTGCCACACCTTTATAAATAATAACTATAAAATATAATTGCAATGCACATATGCATACAGTACAAAATTTTTCTAAGAATATTTCAATTCTGTAATTAACTAGAGTTTAGATGAGAGGGATAAGAATGTTTCCATTTAATCAACTAAGATTTTAGTGATTTACTCACAATGAACAATAATACTTCTCAAACTTACTGCCCTGAATTTCCTAGGTGACAGGAACTTTTCTTTGTAACGTGATATTTGTGTCACCTGTCTCATTCAACCCTGACTACACCAGTTATTCTGTTAATGGAACAACTTTAAAAATCCTGGTATGTTTCTCATTCCAATCCTACCAGGCCATAAGGGAAGGAAAATCAAAGGCCAAAACAAGCCAAAGTCTGTCAATTTTTGCCATTTCTAATGGTTCTGCTACATCAGTGCTCTGATCATTTTCAGTAGTATTTGCTCTTCTGTAACTCTTCCTGTGCTTCGCAATGTGGGATGCAAGAAGGAAATGGTGTTCTTATTGCTTAGCATGGCTAAGGTGTTAGTGATAAATAATCTCGGTCACACACTTCCATCATTAACAAAGTGATAAAGACACCCCACTGTATTTCCTGGAAACCACCCAATATGTTGTCTTAAATTTTACCGCTGAATTAAGTACTGGAACAGGAAGGAGAAAATTCTATTTATTAATTCTATTAGAAAGTTCTATTTATGGAGTGGGTTCAATTAATATTGAAAAGGCTGCCTTACCTGTACCTGGATTAAGTTAAAGTGGATATTTAATGCGTCACACATACCTCAATACATGTGTTGATCCATTAATTGTTGTAGAACAGGGAATTGTCTGTCCCAGTTTAGAAGATCGTCTGTGCCTCTCACCGCAGCACAAAATTGTTAAGAAGGCACGCCTGAAGGACTTGTTCAAATACGCATACAGAAAAGGATTCAATCCTGAATTAATATATCCAAGCCAAAGGAACGCTGTCCAAATCTTTTCTGGAAAAGAGTAGTTTATAAATGGGTCCACAATATTTGTGATGAAAAATGGTGCCCAACAGAGGCAAAAGCATCCCATAATAATGCACAAGGTTTTGGCTGCTTTGGTTTCAGTCTTCATCCTGTGATTTCCTGGATGGTCAGCTTGTTGTCCAGACTCATTTGAGGTTCCTGCACGTTTCAGCATTTCAATCTGCCGTGCATGTTCTCTAGCAGTTACATATATCCTTTGGTATGCTAGAACCATTAAAATAAAAGGTATGTAGAATGCAACAACTGAGCATGTAATGGCAAAGGGTTTGTTCACCATAAAGACACAGGATGTTGTATTCATGTCATTGCTGAATTTTCTTACCTCTACCTGTAAAGAGATTTTAAAAAAATGCTATTCAGTTGAAGAAGATAATTTAATCAAAATAACTTACAGTATTTCAAGATTTTCTTTGCCAAAGTGTTAAAATAGTGTCAGATCTTTGCTTATATTCAACAACCTTTGGTGAGTGGCCCTCACTGTGCATGTGCCTTATACCAGATTCCCAATATAAATACTTTACTTTAAGCTCTGTAATGTCAAGAGGGTTTCAGGAGGATAGAGAAATGCTTCAAGGATGTCCTCAAAGTGTCCTTGAAAAGATGGAATATCAAGGCAACTCAAAGTGACGGAGAAACACTTGGAAAGTCTTTAAGCACTTGGAATCTGGAGTATGTAGAGACCAGATGCAAAAGAGCAGCAATCATTTAATAACTGACCCTTAACAGCACCTCCTCAAATATGTGGCAGTGTATGTGGATTCTGCAATGAATTCATTGGTACTTCAGACTTTACAAAACTACACTATAGGCAAATAATTCTTGATCATGGAGGACAAGAGCGGAAGATATAATCACAGTGTAGGCAATCATAACGTGATTGAGACTGAATATAGTGACGTTGTTCTTCCAGAGGGTGTTTCTGCTTATTCAGCACTGCATGCCGAAAAAAGAGTAAGGTGATGGGCGGACATAGATTTAAATATCACCTACAAACACGTAGACCTTGACATGTTTCAGATGATGTCAGCTCAAGTTGATGATGTCACTACAGGACAGCAGTGCAAAGCACCTTTGAAGATGATACTTTGCCCAAGACACCATAGATCAGAATCATCCAGATGAAGGTTGTCCCATCCTGCTGGATGATAGTGGAGTGCGTTAGAGGAAGGTAGCTTGCTGAACTTTGCCAAAAATTTGAAAATGAGTTAAGAAAGAGGAGTTTTCCCACATCTCATTCTAACAAGATATAATTAACGTTTTTGATTATGTCGATTTCTGCACTGTGAGAGGGCAGAACCAGAATGAAAGGATTTAATCATAAGCTTGTGAAAATATTGGGTGTGGTTTTAGGACACAACAGTTCCAAAGAACATTTGCTAAATTTCCCATTATAATATGACAAGCACTACATTTAACCTCATAATGCATTTTATTAGACTATGCATTACTCACCAGTTCCTGTATACCAATACTGTTCCAGCCTTGCATGATAGGAAGGAATGAAATAAATGTGGGGATAATCCAACACCCTCCAAGCATTATAATAATACGTGAGGGTGTCATTTTGTTCCTGTAAACCAGAGGTTGACAACAAATAGCATAGTACCTGAAAACAAAACAGAAAAATACCTTTTCCTTAATAATTTTGTTCATCTTTCATCCAAAAATTAATTTACACTCACTCCCCTCATTCCCATGTTTACCTCCTTGGTCACTCAGTTCCTTGTGTCCTTATGTCAGGGAGGAAGGTCTGGAAGGAAATCCTTCTCTGTCAGTTTCATGATTTCTATTAGATGTTGATAGGTGATGAATTTATGTTGAACAAGATTAGGTCAGTGAGAATTGCAGTTGTAATCACAAAAGCTAACAATTTAAAACACTTTTTTTCTGAAAATTGTGTCTGGAGGTGAAAGACTGTTTACAGCGTGGTGTTAATATTCAGTTGTTTTACAACATACTGTATTACACATTTGCCTTTGGCTTTGCACAGAGTGGAATACAGAGCAGAGACCAATGATTGAAAAATGTTTCTTTTCTACCTACAGCCGCCAGGCTCGTTTTTCTGCAAAATGGATCTTACTTCTTTTTAGAGCACGTTTGCCAAACCAGAAGCCATAATAAAATGGCAAAATGATACATTCTAGCTTTAAATATTCATTTTGATAGCTTACTCTCTTTCAAGTGCATGAAAACCTGATCCATGCATTTCACAGCCACTGCAGCTTCTATGTTCATCTCACAAATGGAAAACAGTTTTACACACGCGTACAAATTGTGAGCAGCAGTTGGCCACTCTGCTGTTTAATAAGATCAGGGTGAATTTCATTGTAACGTGAATTCATCATTGCCATCTACCAGTGTAACCTCTCTCTCAATATCGCTGGTTGTGGACTACAGGAAGAATGGAGACAGGCTAGCCCCTATTGACATCAGTGGATCTGGGGTTCAGAGGGTGAACAGCTTTAAGTTCCTGGGCATAAACATCATCGAGGATCTCACAAGGTTTGCACATACTGGCTATGTGGTGAAAAAGGCACAGAAGTGCCTCTTTCACTTCAGACGGTTGAAGAAGTTTCTATAGGGGCACAATTGAGAGCACCCTGACTGGCTGCATCACTGCCTGGTATGGGAACTGTACTTCCCTCAATTGCAGGACTCTGCCCAGAGTGTTGCGGACAGCCCAGCGCATCTGTGGATGTGAACTTCCAATTATTCAGCACATTTACAAAGACAGGTATGTAAAAAGGGCCCAAAGGATCATTGGGGACCCGAATCACCCCAACTACAAACTGTTCCAGCTGCTACCATCCAGGAAACAGTACCACAGCATAAAACCCAGGACCAACAGGCTCAGGCCATCAGACTGCTTAACTCAACTGTATTTCTATGTTTTATTGACAATCCTGTTGTACATGCTATTTATTTATTTATTATAAATTACTATAAATTGCACATTTAGATGGAGATTTTTACTCCTCATGTATATGAACGATGTAAGTAATAAAGTCAATTCCATGCAAAACCCTTCATCTCGCTGCTTATCAGAATTCAAAGGCTCGCTTTCTCAAAAGGGTGCAGAAGTAGAATTCAAAGACTTACAGGATCTGTGGAAAAAGATTGTTTCATCTCTCTCTTAAACAGGGGAGCCTTTATTTTTAAATTGAGATCCCTAGACCTACATTCTCCTACAAGAATATCCTTTCCAGAACCACTCTGTTAAGACACTTCAGCATCTTTTATATTTCAATCAAGTCTCCCTCAGTTAACTAAACTCCAGAGGATATGTGCCTGGCTGCTCATAAAACAACTCACGCATTCCAGTTATTAGTCTGGAAAATGTTTTCTGAACTGTTTTCATTCATTACTATCCTTCATCAAGAAAGGAGAGTAACAGGAATATATAGTACTCCAGATGTGATCTTTCTAATGCCAAAAAATAAAAAATAATTGCTTCACTACTTTTTAATTAAATCCCTTGGCAACACTGGAAGCAAAAACGCTTGGGACCTAATCATAGAACACTTAATTTGTCATTATGCCCATTTAGTACAGAAAGATGTTCAATCATGTCTGATGCTTACATAACAACAGTTATAAAGAGTGGTTGTTGTTTTAAGATTGCTATTCCTTTAACGATTGGCTTGTGTATCCAACTGGGTACTGTGAAAATAAAATCAAACAAAGAAGAAACTAAAATAAACTAGGGTTAAGCAACACACATCAAAGTTGCTGGTGAACGCAGCAGGCCAGGCATCATCTCTAGGAAGAAGTACAGTTGACGTTTCAGGTCGAGATCCTTCGTCAGAACTAACTGAAGGAAAAGTTAGTAAGAGATTTGAAAGTGGGAGGGGGAGATACAAAATGATAGGAGAAGACAGGAGGGGGAGGGATGAAGCCAAGAGTTGGACAGGTGATTGGCAAAGGGGATATGAGAGGATCATGGGACAGGAGGTCCGGGGAGAAAGACAAGGTGGGGGAAACCCAGAGGATGGGCAAGGGGTATAGTCAGAGGGACAAAGGAGAGTGAGAGAAAAAATGTGTGTATAAAAATAAATAACGGATGGGGTACGAGGGGGAGGTGGGGCATTAGCGGAAGTTAGAGAAGTCGATGTTCATGCCATCAGGTTGGAGGCTACCCAGACGGAATATAAGGTTTTGTTCCTCCAACCTGAGTGTGGCTTCATCTTTACAGTAGAGGAGGCCGTGGATAGACATGTCAGAATGTTCCATCCCTCCCCCTCCTGTCTTCTCCTATCATTTTGGATCTCCCCCTCGCCCTCCCACTTTCAAATCTCTTACTAACTCTTCCTTCAGTTAGTCCTGACGAAGGGTCTCGGCCTGAAACGTCGACTGTACCTCTTCCTAGAGATGCTGCCTGGCCTGCTGCGTTCACCAGCAACTTTGATGTGTGTTGCTTGAAATTCCAGCATCTGCAGAATTCCTGTTGTTTGCATTTTTAAACTAGGGTTAGTTGGGGTTGTGTTGGAATTGGGAAGGGCTGTAATGAGAATGTGTTTTTGGTGGGTGGAAGGGAACCCATGATTGTGCTTTGCGGCTGTGAGTGACCCCAACACTCAATCAGTTGAAGTGCTGAGTTCAGACCAGGAGAGACAGTAAACAATAAAACATCAATCTGTGTCAAACTCAATTGGCAATGAAGTTCTGTTTAAAGTTACAGGGAATATTCTGCACATGACATATAAACAATATTCCAGGGGACAATTATAAATATACATTGCATTATTTTAGTATAGTGTCTGCATTGCTGAACTTTGACTGTATAATAAGGACCATTAGTTGCTACTTTCTGATTCATATTCTATGGCTACGTATTACTGGACATGTCACACAAAATGCTGGAGGAACTCAGCATGTCTGGCTGCATCCATGGATGGAAATAAACAGTCTATGATTTGGGCTGAGACCCTTCATTTGGAACATCATGTTAACTGTTTATTTCCCTCCATAGGTACTGCCTGACTTGCTGAGTTTCTCCAGCACTTTGTGTGTATTGCTCAACGTTTTTAGTATCTGCTGAATCTTGTGAGTTTTTATTATTGAACACTTGGCACCTTGAAAATAACAGCACAGTGAAACATAGCAGATAAATGTTTCCAGGATTAGGGTGAATTGCAACTGGAAACAACAGCCAATCTAATTTCCCAACATGCACAACTTCAACAGCAAATGGGTGGAATCATTTAGAAACTGACTAAAAGCTGCACTGTATAAAATAGAAAATAGACAACACAGTTTTTCTGCTTTAATTTCGATTCATCTTTCTTACTGATTGAAAATTGTGGTCAATATACAAAAAGTAATGCAAAGCTCAACAAAGCTAAGTATAGCAACAGCTTTTAGTCCTGTACCCTCAATTGTGAAGAGGGGAAAATAGGACAGCAATAAGAAAATTATGGGAAGAAAAAACAATAATTCTAAGCTCTCCAAGTTAAACATCACCCTGAATGGGATTCATTTTAGTACTCCACCACTAAAATCCTTCTCTCTATCTCTTGTAGGATACCCTGGACTATTTGCAACAAGTATCTCAAGGTTTAGATAAATACTACAAATGCTGTCTTACAGAATCCTCAAAAAGCATTGGAAGAATAGGCAACCCAACAATGCTCTTTCCCAGGCTAATATCTCTGCTGTTTGGTCTCAGTTACTCTGCTATATTGGCCAGGTCATAAGATTTGCATGTTTGGCACCCAGTTCTCAAAGTAAATACTCTCATGAGCTCTGTTGTGGCAGGAGATTATCAGACTCATGGATTTCCAAGATGTGCTTAAAGCTTCCTTGAAGAAGTTCAATATTCTCACTTATTCCTTGGGACCTTTGGCCCACCTCAACTCAAAGTTAAAAAAGAGCATTTGCAAGGGCATTGAGGACTGGCGAACATGAATTAGGAGCACATGGCAGTCCAGAGCTGACAGTGGAAGGACTTCACCATCTCACAAACTATGCAGCCACTTATCCCATCAGTCATTCCTGCCCCATCTAAGGAAGTGTCTGTGCTTCCCATATTGGCACTGTTAGTCACCCAAGAGCCTTAGAAAGAAAACTGGAGGCAAGTCATTCCAAAACCCAGGAATTGTCTTGGAAGAGCGAGGTATCAAAAGCCTCTGAAGTGATTTATGGACATGGTCCTGAGTAATCTATTCAAAGCTAACATAAGACTTTGACAGACATGCCTAACTCCTCAGAACAACATTTTTCAGGCACATGATTTTAAATTACTATTGTAATTTGGTAGAGATAGTTTTGAGAGGATAGGGTGCTGAAGGCAGCTGTCAGGTATATCATTTCCATCCCAGTTCTTTGAAAGTGCTACCTACTGGGTCATGCTCTGCTGCTCTATACACATTGTTGAGGCTCAACGAGCAGTCAATCACATGACAGAATCCTAAAACAGGATAACAACTTCGAAGCAAGACGTATTTTTCACAAAAATATTACATAAACTTCAACTACTGAACATTTCAATAAGAGCAATAAAACATTGGCAAATTAAGAACACTGTGATTAATACTAAGCATGTTGAGATGTAAAGATGACTTCATCTTAAGATCTCCACTAAATTATAACATAAACTTACATTAATTTTTCCAAACCTAAAATCTCTTATGTATTACGTAAGGTATATTAGTATATATTCACCAATATATGATATACATAATCAATAAATTTATCTTAGTGTACTCTTTGAAATAGTCTGAGCAGAGAAGAACTATACATATTTATACCCACCTGTCTAAAGCAATGCAGCATAGATGAAGAATGGATGCTGTGGTTAGCATGACATCTAAAGAAGTCCGGACAAGGCAAAATGTGTCTCCGTATATCCAGTTCTGTTGTACTAGTTCAATAGCTCCAAAAGGCATCACCATGACTGAAATAAGCAGATCGGTAAAGGCCAAAGAGACTATAAAGTAATTGGTCTTGATCTTCCTATAAGGGATTAGAAATTTAAGGAAATGCTCATAATAGTGAAAACTGTCCTCAATAAAAACAAACAATAGACTGAATTGTTATATAAATTAAAGTATGGTGAAACCCTTATATTTGTGTGTGTGTGTGTGTGTGTGTGTGTATGCACTACTGCCTCTCCATGCATAAGGATAAAAGCTCATCTCTTCCCATTTGCAAAGGAATATTATGATACCATATAGAACAGCATTAGATAAAATATAAATGCTCTGATCACTTCTACCTGAACTTTCAAGTTAAATTTCAAACTCAAGTATTTCCTTATTGTCATCTAATCTGTTCGGATGTAAATCAGAAGCAAAAATGCCAGATTTTTCCATTCATGAATTCTGTGGCATTTATTAACAATTGAAATTAAAGCCCACTGATCAACTTAGGCACTTCCACATTTATTACTATATTCCCCTGAGCGTAGGAAAATGAGGGATTTGATAAAGCTATACAAAACTATGAGGGGTAAAGATAGGGTAACTGCAAGCAGTCTTTGTCCACTGAGGTTGTGTGCGACTACAACTAGAGGTCATAGGTTAAGAGTGAAAGGTGAAATGTTTGAGGGGAACATGATGGGGGAGCTTCTTCACTCACAGGGTCGTGAGAAGCTGCCAGTGGAAGTGGTGGATGCAAGTTCGATTTCAACATTTAAGTGAAATTTGAATAGGTGCCTGGGTGGGAGGGATATGGAGGGCAATGGTCCAGGTGCAGGTTGGTGGGACTAGGCAGCATAATAGTTTGGCATGGACTAGATGGGCTGAAAGGCCTGTTTATGTGCTGTAGTGTTTATGACTCTGTGACTCTATTAGCGGTGGACATGCTAAAAGAAAGAATTCTCCTACAGAAGCCCCATAAAACTTCTAAACAGCTTACAGATGTATTGCATTTCTTAAAAACGCAAGGGAGCTGTTGTGGCCTTTAACACTCACAACAAGCTGGAGGAACTCAGCAGGTCGGGCAGCATCCGTGGCAACGATCAGTCAACGTTTCAGGCTGGAACCCTTCATCAGGTCTGAAGAGGGGAGGGGCAGAGGCCCCTCCTTCTTTATAGGGCCTCTGCCCCTTACCTCTTCAGTCCTGATGAAGGGTTCCGGCCCGAAACGTTGACTGATCGTTGCCACGGATGCTGCCCGACCTGCTGAGTTCCTCCAGCTTGTTGTGAGTGTTGCTTTGACCCCAGCACCTGCAGAATGTTTTGTGTTTGCCTTTAATACTCGGTGCATAATGTTGCCAAAAGAACACAGTTGGTACAGTTGGTATACCAGTTTCACAATAAATTACCATATAAAGTGCTAACATTTATTATTGTGAAACTGCAAGCATGATAATTGATAATAGCTGTGAACGCAATAACATTGATTATATAATCATGAGCAAAGGTGTACCATACTGAAATATTGATAGATTTTCTTCAGTGCAATGACTTTTCTATAGAATGCTGATTGTAATGTCCATTTGCTTTTGGCATTTCTTCAAAAGCCTTTATCATATGTTTATTTTGCTTATCTAAATTGTTTTCTCAATGAACTTTCATTCCCATCATGTGACATTTAATCCAAAGTTGCACTGTGTTGGTTAATTGGCCATTGTAAATTGTCCTGTGATTAGGTTCAGGTTAATTGAGTTTGTCGGAGGTTGCTGGGGCGGCGTGGCTCAATAGTCCAGAAGGACCTACTCCACGCAGTGTCGCTAAATAAAATAAAAATAAATCTACATTCTTGCTTGCTTCATTAGTTGCTAAATTGTATCCAGGAGAGCTTTTTCAAAGCTGCTTCTTGATTAACATTTTTATGCATGAAACTGCAATTTTCTTTGCAGATGTCTTGAATTACCACCAATTTATATCCTTCATCCAGTTATTTTCTGCCTCATATTACATAGATATGCTCTGCAAGTAGTATGATTCTTTTAATTATGCAATTTGTTTTGAAAGAATACATCAAGAATATTTACACATTTTTTAATTGTGGGGTATTACATATTGAAAGTTTCATCTGATGATTGGGCTTCATTTTGCTTTCTTGTGCAAACTTGCACCTTAAGGTATTTAATTTCATTAAGCTGCTCAAGAGCTTCCTGAGAACTGTTGAATGAAGAAAAGCCGCTAAATTGGCCAACATCTGCTGGCATTGTAATGTGCCAGCAATGCTCATTTGATTGACCACAAATTTGTGCTCCCTGCTGATTATCATGATTTCAATAACCAATCAACACTCAGCATTCTTCCTTAGACTGGCTGGCCACAGCTGAAAACTCCTTATAACTTAACTTTGCGACTGGGTTCCCAGTCTGGGGTAAGAACTAGTGGTTAGGCATTTCATTTTATAGGACCAGTGAAATGAAGCTTCAGAAATTATTGGATCAAGTATTTTCAGAGAGTGAAATGTTTTTATATTGAAACAAAAACTCTTCAGAACCTCCTGTTGTCAGCCTGCAGGGATGCATCCCTTTTCAAGTTCAGCTTAGTTGCTCTGTCTTATTAGTGAGTGACTGGATCCAGACTTACCTCACTTTATCTGTTCCTGCAAGTCTTATCCATACTTTTATTACATCTATGTTCAACTCCATCAATGTTCTCCACCCACTGTCTTCCTTCAAAAACTTGTTATCCAGAGCTCTGCCAACCACATTGTAAAGCGGCATCCCCTTAACCATTGCCACCGTGTGAGCTAATCCTATTTGTCCCCAGTCTAACAGATATACACTAATCCAAATTTTTTATCATTATTTGAAATTTATCCACTGGTTTATCTTCCCTCCAACACCTACCAACCCTCAACACCTGTGCCTGTAACCTTCTCCAGCCCCACATCCCTCTGTGATATCTGAATTCTTCCAATTATTTCCTCTTGATCATGTTTGGCTTTGATTACTCTGCCATTAGCAGTTGTGCCTACGGCTTAACCCTTAAGCTCTGAAATTCCATCCTAAACACCTGTGCGTCTTTAATTCCATTTCTTCTTTTATAATACTCATTAAAATTTACCAATATTGACCAAAATGCCAGATATTAAACTTAACATTTCCTTTTGGCACGTGGCCAAGTGGTTAAGGCATTGGACTAGCTACCTGAAGGTCATGAGTTTGAGCCCCAGCCGAGGGAACGTGTTGTGTCCTTGAGCAAGGCACTTAACCACACATTGCTCTGCGACGACACTGGTGCCAAGCTGTATGGGTCCTAATGCCCTTCCCGGACAACATTGGTGTTGTGCAGAGGGGAGACTTGCAGCATGGGCAACTGCTGGTCTTCCAGACAACCTTGCCCAGGCCTGTTCCCTGGAGAGTGAAGACTTTCCAGGCGCAGATCCATGGTCTCGCAAGACTAATGGATGCCATAGATCTCCTTTTGTGATTCAAAGCCATTTTTACAAATCTTATTGCTTTTACCAAGTTAATTGCTGATAACTACAAATTCTCACTGCAAACCAATGTGCATCATTGTCACACTAATACCCACAAACTGCAAAAACAGTCTTGCACGTTGTATTACTTTACAATTTTATCACTTACCTTAGCTGCCTATCCTTACAAACAGCTACCATAACCAACAGATTTCCCAATATAGTCATTATCATAATAGCCGCAAGAAACGTGATGAGGATCGTCTTCTGAACCATAGAGAAACCAGAAATTCCATCTGGCTCACCGTCATTTCTTGCACTGTGAGCAAAATGTAACCCAGAATTAATTGCCTTCATACGCAATACTTTGATCAGAACTTGTCATCAATATCAAGGCAATGCAAACCACAGCTGACAGCGAATGATAAACTGCAGATACAGGGAGCACACCCCACCAATGGAAAAAAAAGTCAACTTAGATGTCACTTTTAAAGAGCTATTGCTCAACATGAAAGGAAAAACAGTGCCTGCCTTCAGAAACAAATCAAACAAGACAGAAGATAACAGTCGACAATGTTTGACCTGTAGATACTGCATTCAAAGTGCAGTCTATGCAAAGGAGACATGCTAGTTCTATTTTGGATATGGCATGACAACTCTCCCACAGCACATAAGTCCATGATTATGCTGGAATTTATGCTCCTCAGCCAATTTCTCAAGTTAAAGTTTTCATGAGGCAATGTTACATTCATATTAGCAAAGGGAATTCCATCCCAGAATATGACATTGCTGTCCCCTGCTCAAGTAGTTGGAGGTTTGCTTCACCATGGTGTGCTCAGCCCAGTTTTTCCTGACTGGGCTCATCAGCGATCTCCTGTCAATCAGTAACCAGATTGTGACTTGACTGGGTGGTTGGATTAATGTCACACAGGACTGGCAAAGGAAGAGTTGATCAAGGCTTCATTCAAGTGACTGGGCGCAGATCTTCATGATAATTGAAACCATTCATCACAAATCGCACATTCAGGGAATGGGTTTCTTTTTCTATTCAGAATGGTGCCAGCTTGGCAATGTGGAGCATTCAAGCAAATATGAGTGCAAGCTATGTCACTTTGAATGCTGACGACTTCAACACAGCAGCTGAAATTTAGAGCTATCTTTTTTTTTGACCATTTATGTGGAAGGGGATATATATTCTTCCTGCCGTAAAGAGACCTTTTGATATTTTGGAATCAGTGTCCTACTCATTACTCTCTCTTTTGTTTTGGCTGCTATCCCATGTCCTCGAGGTTTGGATCAACCAGACAAACCACAAAGTTGAAGAGACCCAAAAGCAATACCATACCACCAAGAGCTAATAGGAATGTACCAGCAGTCTAAAATGGCAAAATCATGACTATCTGGTATTGTGGATGTTCCTATAAAATAATTTGGTGACAGAGCTATCAATTTGTGAATCAGATGAAAAGAATTAAAATTTCGCAATTAGATTATGAGAACACTCAGTCCTCTTTTATTGTCATTTAGAAATGCATACATGCATTAAGAAATGATACAATGTTCCTCCAGAGTGATATCACAGAAAACAGGACAAACCAAAGACTAACACTGATGGAACCACATAATAATAGCATATAGTTACAGCAGTGCAAAACAATACCATAATTTGATAAAGAACAGACCATGGGCACGGTAAAAAAAAGTCTCAAGTCCCGATCGACTGCCGAGTCCCCGATAACAGGCGCCAAAAGGGAGAAACTCCATGCCATAAACCTCCAAGGCACCGACAACTGCCCATGCATTGGAAGCACCCGACCACAGCCGACACCGAGTCCGTCCATCCGAAAACTTCGAGCCTCCGACCAGCCCCTCTGATACAGCCTCCCGAGCACCATCCTCCGCCGAGCGCCTTCGACCTAGCCCCGGCTGCCAAATCAAGCAAAGCCAAGGATTCGAGGCCTTCTGCTCCGGAAATTCCGGTTACCACACAGTAGCAGCGGCAGCGAAGCGGGCATTCCAGAAGTTTCTCCAGATGTTCCTCCGTACTCACATCTGTCTCCATCAAATCAGAATTGTGCACGGTCCCCTTCTTGACAGATTACTGATATCATTCACCGGACAGGCCGCATGCGCTGCATCGTGCCACCATCTTCTCCTCCTCCTCAATACGGTTACAAAAATCATTTTGAATACTTCTGTTTTAAGATCTGGATGTTGATGGTGAGGTTTGCTCTAATGTTGTATACCTGTCTCTTACTTTGAACTCTCTGCATTGGATTGGCATCCTATGTCTAAGGTCAAATCTTTAGCTCATACATTTAACAAAATGTCATTATATCATGAATTCATTGCCTTGTTATGTAGTCTTCCAAAGCAATTGTCTTTGAACCTTCAATGACACAAATAGTGTGCTGGAGAAACTCAGAAAATCAGGCAGCATATATGGGAGTGGAACAAACAATCAACGTTTCAGGCCAAGATCCCTTCAGCAGGATTGGAAAGGAAGGGGGCAGAAGCTAGAATATACAGGTGGGGTAGGAAAGGGGTACAATCTGGCAGGTAATTGGTGAAATTAGGTGAGTGGGAAGATGGATGGGTGGGGGGGAGATGAAGTAAGAAGCTGGGAGGAGATTGGTGGAAGAGATCAAGGGCTGAAGAAGATGGAATCTGATAGGAAAGGACTGGATCAAGGGAAAAAAGGAAGGTGAAGGGACACTAAAGGGAGGTGATGGGGAGGTAAGGAGAAAAAAATGAGTGAGGGGGGAACCAGAATGGGAAATAAATAAAGGGAAAAGTGGGTGGGGGGGGGGAAGAAATTACCAGAAGTTAAGGAAATCGATGTCATGCCATCAGACTACCCAGGCGAAATATGAGGTGTTGCTTGTCCAATCTGAGAGTAGCCTCATAGTGACAGTAGAGGAAGCCATGGATCGACCCTAAGAATAGGAAGCCAAATTGAAATGGGTACCCATCCAGAAATCCCACCTTTTTGCGGCAGATAGAGCGAAGATGCTTGACAAAGTGATCCCCCAATCTACATCAGGGTGGCCACACCGGTTACAACAGATGACCCCAACAAGTGTCACCTCACCTGGAAGTACTGTTTGAGGCCCTGACTTATGGTGAGGGAGGAGCTGTTGGGATAGGTGTAGCACTTGTTCTGCTTGCAAGGATAATTGCCAGGAGGGAAATCAGTGGGGAGGGACATGTGGATAAAGGAGTAATATAGAGAGCAATCTTTGTGGAAAGCAGAGAGTAATGGGGGGTGAGGGGTAGTGAAAAATATGCATTGTGTTAGGATTCTGTTGTAGGTGGCAGACATTATGGAGAACGATGTGCTGAAATCGGAGGCTTGTGAGATGGCAGGTAAGGACAAGAGAACCATGTCCCTGTTATAGTGAAGGAAAGATAGACTGAGGGGAGATGTGGGGAGAAATGGAGGAGATGCGAGTGAGGGGAGCATTGATGGTGGTGGAAGGAAAACACGGTTCTTTGAAAAAGGAGAATACGTCAGATGAATGTCTGATCCTGAGAACAGATGCAACAGAGATGGTGAAACTTGTATTTTTTACAAGTGGCAGGTGGGAAGAAGTATAGTCAAGATGCAATAGAGTCAGCAGGTTGTAAAAGTTATCAATAGATCGAGAAAGGGGAGAGAGGTGCCAGAGATAGACCAAGTAAATTAAAGGGCAGCGTAGAAGTTGGAGGCAAAGTTAATGAAATTGATGAGCTCAGCATCGAGCAGAAAGCAGCTCTAATGCAGTCATCAATGTAGCCTTTGGACTTTGTTCTTGGCAACTAATGGAAACTTATTTTCAATCTTGCCTGCATTATTCTTAAAATCAATACGCATGACTGACCTTTCATCTTTTTGGAACAGACATCTTCTTCTAAGTATTTATTCAGTGAAAACAGGGTGTCTGCTGATAATGTATTGCCTGATCTTAATTTCACTGATGTTTATCTATCCCTGCAAACAACTCATCTCATTACTTTTCTGAACACTGAAGATTTACTAAAATCAACTGGAGCATGAAACTCTTGAGGACTTTTTCTAACTGCTGAATTATAATTTTGACTAAATATTCCACTGTTCATCATTGTGAGAAATATGCACCATATGTTTGCTGTTCAGAGCATAGAATGAAGAATATTGTGACTGTGTGACTGAAGAGATGGCCTTGATGATGGATGCACAGTATATTAAGTTCATATTTGTAATTCTTCCTTGACTCTGTTCAACATCATAATCTATTTGAATATGTCGAATACAAACCTTGAAATAAGGCACAAACGAAAATACTAACAATACTAATTCCTTTTCTGTTGCATTCTTCTGCGTGGAATTGAGTTATTATGGGGAACCTTAACCTGGGGAATATGTTGGTTGTTGTGGGTGAGGTGGTGAGGAAGGGGTATGTTCCATCTAGCAAAAAAAGCAAAGTCATTAGGCTCTATCATTTTGATTCCTGCATTTAACTGGTGTGCACCATGTTGGTTGCACACAAATCTTCTGGGCGAGGCGAATTGACGGTAGGGTAATCACTCATTTGGAATGATAGTTCACAATTTTACATACAAATACTCTGTTCTGGGGCCAGCTAAGGGCATGACACAAAATAATGTAAGAATGCCAATAAAGATGCAAATTCAAGGAAATATTATGAAAATGGCGAATGTTCACAGCTAATTCCTTTTTTTTTGTGGGGAACAGTTCAGTCATACTACACTTTCTGAGGCTAAGTCAGACTGGCTTCTGTATGAGAAATAAATGACAGTGCGAGCAGCAAGCTATTATTGCTGCCTCCAGCTGAAGAATAGAAAGTGGGCCATCAGCAGAAGTAGCCAGCAGTTGAAAGATGTGAATGGGAAGTGAGGTGGTGAGGAGCAACATCACAGTGTAGTGTGCCATCATGAAATCCACGAGACAGGTAATGTTTAATGTGCTTTCCAGGGACAGCTGGTATGGGAACTTTACCTCCAACTAAGCCAGTGAGGATATACAGGTATATAGATTTCCATCTTTGGCTGGATTCCCATCGGTACTGGATGTAATCAACTGCATACACACAATGTTCCATGATTTCAAAGATC
This sequence comes from Mobula hypostoma, assembly GCF_963921235.1. Taxonomy (NCBI): domain Eukaryota; kingdom Metazoa; phylum Chordata; class Chondrichthyes; order Myliobatiformes; family Myliobatidae; genus Mobula; species Mobula hypostoma. Next base: position 59,772,374 of record NC_086103.1, on the reverse strand, counting down.
AACAACAACACATGAAACATAGGGACAACTGGCATGTGACCAGTGTGCAAACTCAGTAGAATGTTTTTGGAATTAAGATTAAGGTGCTCATAATTATCAGGGAATCACAAAGGTACTTCAAATAATAGAAATGGTAATAGTTATCAATGAAAGGGACAATTGTTACAGTGCAATAGAGAACATGCACAGTAATGTATTTTGAGGATTTTCTAAACATGCTGATCAATATTGCAGTGAGTTATTGCAACATTGTCTTCTAGCATCAACAGTGTGGGTAATTATGTGGAATATCAAATGTGCCAATCAGATGTCTCTAAGTATACATCGACCATGACCACACACATTCCTGGCAATTCATCTGCTGCCTTAAATTGGCTTACAGTCACAGAGATCTATACCTGCACGTTCTCTAGTAGAATGGAAGTAGTGTGCTTGGCCTGTGAGTAAGATGATAGTGAAGGCAGAGATGGAAATAGGAATTCCATTTTATTCAATGATCCAATAACAGCCGAATCTTCCCTTGTTCAGATGTGAGTGGAATAGTGGACATCACAAATAGGCTCAGAAGTAGGATATATGATATGGGCTCTCAGACTTGCTCTGGCATTCAATAGAATATGGCTGATCTTCTACCAGCACCATTTTTCTGCTCTATCACCCTTGATTCATCTATTATCCAGAGTCTATTGGCCTCAGTTTTGAATTTACTGAATGACTCAGAATCTGCATTACTCTGGTTTTCCACTGTTTATCTAACTCACAATGCAGATTATCATCCGTCCCCCCCCCCCCCCCCAATCCCTTGATAACACTGGGCATCCTCATTCCACTTGTATTCTTGATTGGTTTTGTCTTGTGAGCAATAGTTACAGCCTGTCAACCTAAAATAGATCTATTTAATTCTACTCTTTATTTTTACCTTGCTGACCAGTTCTCAGTTTATGTGAGTGTATGGCCCCTAAGCCCATAGTGCTCAAACTTGTTTATCAAATACACCACATCCACACATTCCCTCATGTCTTTTCTATAAACTGGATCCTCAAATTACTCAAATAAAACCATTTTGGGTTTGTCCAATCAAAGTGCCTTGCTCTTACAACCTTTATTATAAACTTCAGCAATTTCACGATTTCTAGTATCAGATCATCCTTTCTCTGTTTGCACACTCTATCATTTCTTAAGTAGACGGGTGATTTTTGCTACCCTCTAATCTGCAGCAAACATTCTAAAATCTACAAAGTGTTCAAAAATGAAAACCATTGCATCCACTATCTTCAAAGCAACCAGTTTCAAAACTTTGGAATGAATCTCATGTCTTTGGCATTTTGCAGTTTGCAGGCTCATTAACTTCTGGAATTTTTTTTTTACTCATGCTAACATCTTTTATTTCCTCATTTGCATTGAACTTTTTGTTCTCCAGTGCTTCTGGAAGGGTTTATTATAGAATTCTGTGAAGACAGACATAAATTAATTGTTTAAATATTCTGCCAGTTCCTTATTCTCTATTATAAATGTTATTATTTCTGTCCATGGCTGACTCTCTTGAAGTTTTAACAGTTTTTTGATGTTTCCTACTAGTTCATTCCATATTCTCTTTTCTATTTCTTTATGAATTTCCTTCTCATCTTTTATAGAATGCTAAAATTCTCAGGCTTACTAATTTTATTGGCAACTTTATAAGCATTTCCCTCAGAATAAAAAGTTCAAGGAATATGCCTTTGATAAAAATTATGTTTTTTTTACAGCAGCTAACCATTGTCTCAGCATAATAATTCACTTTTATGCAGTCTACCAAGCTACCACTGCAACCTGTCCCTTTATGATGGGTGTACAGTAATATGAATGTAAGGAAGGGCAAGCCAATGATTGGGCACAAATGCAGACAGTGCAAAGAGTTAAATTGTACCACAGAGGCAAAATTCAAAAGGGTGAAGAATACAGGTCTAAAGGTGCTGTATTTAAATGCACTTAGTATTCGGAATAAGGTTGATGAACTCAGGGTGCAATTAGAGATTGGTTGGTATGATGCTGTCAGCTTCTCTGAGCCGTGGCTGAAAAAAAGGTCATAGTTAAGGACTTAATATCAAAGGATATATTTTGTATCGAAAGAACAGGCAGGAAGGCATAGGCGGCGGTGTGGCTCTGTTGGTAAGGGATGGAATTGCATCTTTAGAAAGAGGTGACATAGGGTCAGAGAATGCCAAGTCTTAGTGGGTGGAGTTAAGAAACTGCAAGGATTAAAAAAAAATCACATTATAGGAATCATATATAGGCCTCCAAATAGTAGCCAAGATATGATATTGAGATTGCAAAGGGACCTGGAAAGGGCATGTAATAAGGTAATGCCGCAATTGTAATGGGGGACTTCAATATGCAAGGAGATTGGGAAAATCAGGTGGCGTCAGATCGCAAGAGAGGGAATTCGTTGAATGCCTATGAAGTGGCTTTTTAGAGCAGTCTGTGCTTGAGCATACTTGGGGAAAGGCTATCTTAGATTGGATGTTGTGCAATAATCCAGATTTTATTAGACATCTTAACATAAAGGAACCCTTAGGAGGCAGTGATGATAATATGATTGAATTCATACTGCAATTTGAGAGGACAAGCATAAGTCAGATGTATCAGTATCACAATGGAATAAAGGGAATTACAGAGGCATGAGAGGCAAGCTTGCCCAGGTGGATTGGAGGGGAATACTGGCAGGGATGACGGCAGAGCAGAGGTACCTGAAGGGCAAAAGTAAGTGGGAAGTTGGATAATTGGGAAGTTTTTAAAATCCAACAAAAGGCAAATAAAAAAGCCATAAGAAGGGAAAAGAGGGCAAGCTAGCCAATAATGTAAAGCAGGATACTAAAAGCTTTTTCAGTTATATAAAGAGTAAAAGGGAGGTGAGAGTTGATATTGGACCACTGGAAAATAATGTTGGGGAAGTAGTAATGGGGGGACAAAGAAATGGCAGATGAACTTAATAAGTACTTAATTAGGCGGGAGGATTAATTAGGCACGCGGCCTCTCCAGTGATGAATATCTGTTATCTGTCAAGTAGGAGGCTGTGAACAATTCTGATTTGATGGAGGCAGACGTGAGAGCACGGAGGAAAATCTGGTGAAACTTCTGAAATGCCTGTTTCGCTGCTGCCGCTACTGTGTGTTCCAAAATCTCTGAAGGGGAAGGCCCCAAATCCTCGGCTTTGCCTGTTGCTTGGCGGCTGGGGCTGGGGTCGAAGCGCTCGGCAGAGATGGTGCTCGGTGCTCGGTGTCGGAGGGCTGGTCGGAGGCTCGAAGTTTTCGGACGGACTCAGAGTCGGCTGTGGTCGGGTGCTTCCAGAATGCTGCATCGGCAAGTTTGCGGTGCTGGAAGCTCATGGCAGGGAGAGTTTTTCTCCCTTCTACCGTCTGCGTGAGATGTTGGGGCTATCAGGACTTTGAGACTTTTTTTTACCATGTCCATTGTCTGCTCTTATCAAATTACGGTATTGCTTTGCACTGTTGTAACTATATGTTATAATTACGTGGTTTTTGTCAGTTTTAGTCTTGGTCTGTCTTGTGTTTCTGTGATATCATACTGGAGGAACACTGTATCATTTTTTAATGCATGCATTTCTAAATGACAATAAACGAGGACTGAGTGTCCTCATAATCTTAAAAAAAAGTATGTTGCATCATTCTTCACCGTGGAAGACACTAGCAGTGTGCCAGGGATCCGTGAGCGTCAGGGAGCAGGAGTGAGTGCCATTGCTATTACCAAGGAAAAAGTGCTAGGAAAACTCAAAGGTCTTAAGGTGGATAAATCACCTGGACCAGATAGACTACATCCCAGAGTCCTGAGAGAGGTTGCTGAAGAGATAGCAGATGCATTGGTTACAATCTTTCAAGAATCACTTGATTCTGGCATGGTTCAGGAGGAATGGAAGATTCCAAGTGTCACTCCATTCTTTAAGAAGGAAGGAAGGCAAAAGAAAAGAAATTATGGGCCAGTTAGCCTAACCTCAGTGGCTGAGAAGGTGTTGGAGTCCATTATTAAGAATGAGGTTTCAGGGTACTTGAGATGAATGATAAAATAAGTCAAAGTCTGCATAGTTTCTGTAAAGGGAAGTCTTTCCTGACAAATTTGTTAGAATTCTTCAAGGAAGTAACAGTCAGGGTGGAGAACAGAGAGGCATGAATAGACGAATGGCTGACAGGCAGGAGGCAGCAAGTGGGAATAAAGGGGGACTTCTCTGGTTGGCTGCTTGTGACTAGTGGTTCTCCTCAGGGATCTGTATTGGGACTGCTACTCTTCACATTGTTTGTCAATGATTTTGATAATGGAATTGATGGCTTTGTGGCAAAGTTTACAGATAATACAAAGATAGGTGGAGGAGTAGGTAGTGCCGAGTAAGCAGTGCAATTGTTGAAGGACTTAGACAAATTGGAAGAATGGGCAAAAAAGTGGCAGATGGGATACAGTGTTGGGAATGTATGATAATGCATTTTAGTAAAAGGAGCAAAAGTGCAGACTATTATCTAAATGAGGAGAAGGTTCAAACATCAGAGGTGCAAAGGGAGTTTGGAGTACTTGTGTAAGACTCCCTGAAAGTTAATCTACAAGTTGAATCTGTGGTAAAGAAGGCAAATACAATGTTGGGAATTATTTCAAGGGGAATAGAATATAAAAAACAGGAGATAATGCTTTATAAGACACTAGTCAGGTCACACTTGGAGTATTGTCAACAGTTTTGGGCTCCATATCTCAGAAAGGATGTGTTGTCATTGGAGGGAGTCCAGAGTTTCACGAGGATGATTCCGGCAATGAAGGGGTTAATCTATGAGGACCGTTTGGCAGCTTTGGGTCTGTACTCACTGGAATTTAGAAGAATGTGGGGGGGATCTCATTGAAACCTACCGATTGTTGAAAGGAGTAGATAAGGTGGATGTGGAGAGAATGTGCCCTATGGTGGGCGTGTCCAGAACTAGAGAGTACAACCTCAGAATTTGAGGGGCAACCCTTTAGAACAGAGGTAAGGAGGATTTTTTTAAGCCAGAGAATGGTATATATGTGGAATGCTCTGCCACAGACTATGGTGGAGGCCTAGTCCGTGGGTATATTTAAAGTGAAGATCAGTATTTTCCTGATTGGTAAGGGCATCAAATGATATGGTGAGAAGGCTGGTGTATGAGGTTGAGTGGGATCTGGGATTAGCCATGATGGAATGGTGGAGCAGACTCGATAGGCTGAATGGCCTAATTCTGCTCTTATGCTTTTGGTCTTATGGTATTTTGTTTCTTTTTCAGATTGTTTCTATCAATATTGAGTTAGCCTTGCCAGGACACTACAATGGTTTCTTCATTGTAGCCTTTAACTTGATTAAAATTGCTGGCTGGTCTCCATCTAGTGTGCTCAAAGTACAAGTTAAGATTCAGAAGTAGTAGGGAGATTGCAGGGTTGGTACAGTTAAGTCCCTAGAGTCATTCTATTTAGGAACTTAGCAGACTTTCAATAGATTCTAAAGTTATACACACATGTTTATATATAGCACAAGCAGTTGCATGATATCATTGTGGAAAATAACAGATAAAAAGACAAATAAAACTTCCTGAATTTTGGCATATTAGTATATCTATTGAAGAATATAATCAACTTTTGTTTGCTGGTTTAAGTATCCAATTAAACAACAGATTACTTAATTATTATCATTCATACAAGTTTTGGATTTAAACACAGCTAGAATCACATTGAAATCCATTAGGTTACCTACAATCAATAGACGGTCACAAGTCTTAATACCACATTATGCTTCAGGAGACTACACCAAATATTTTAAGATACTTCCATTATATTATTTTCATACCTCTCATTTACATCAGCTTCATCCATCACAGAGAGTCAACATGTAAATATCTGATGCCCGTGCCCATGCAAGATAACTTGCCCTATAAATAGAAAGATAGAAAACTATTTTACATATTTCAAATCCATGAATTGCTTTTACTTTCTTCATCTGCATTAAAATTAAATCTTTATCAAAACACTTGGGCATTCTCATTTCTTATCCCAACCCCTGAAGAGATTCAAAGATAATGAATTACTTAGAAGTATAAAAACTTTCTTTTTAGGCATCTTATAGTTTCCCATTTTCACAAAATAGAGATATTGTCTCTTAAATGAAATCAATTACATCAAAATGTTTGTGATAAAGCTGAACCTTCTGAAGTTTATACAAAATCTTATATCTGTGGTACACTTGTTGGGGTGAATTGTAAAATATTCTTTGAACACTACAGAGTCATTTGATATAGTTTTCATTGGATGGTCAGAAGACCTAGACATCACTATCTTTAGAAAAAAGGTGTTATGAAAATCAATGAGAATGAAGGCTGCTATTAAAGATTTAATAAGCAGGGTGGATTTAGGGGAATAGGAAGCAGCAATGCAAAGCACTGAGTAACTTTTAGCAAATGCACAATGTACAAATGAAGTCAGGATACAGATCAATACACACAAAGTCCTAAAGGAATTTAGCAAGCTTGACAGCATCTATGGAGGAGAATAAACAGTAGATGTTTCTGGCCGGAACCTTCAATTATCCTAATGACCCGTCACAACCCAAAATGTCGACTGTTATTCCTCTCCATAGATGCTGCCTGACTTGTTGATTTCCTCGAGCATTTTCTGTGTGTTACTCATGATTTCCATCAACTGCAGAATCTTTTGTGTCCAAGATGCAGGTCATCCATGAAGTACATGAATTAAAACAAGAACAAGAATCAGAAAAGCCTACTTGTATATCTGCCATGTGCACCACGTCTATGAAAGCATCAGTGAAAAAGGACAAAATGCTACTTTAGTATTGGTCTCACTGACATGTTTTCATTTCCATTCTGTTCTACAACCTGGATAGCTCAAGGTATTGGAACACATTCATACTGGAAGATTTTAATGTTCAAAACTTACATCAGCATTTAGGGAGGTGCCTCCTAACACTCCACTTAATATGAACTTCCATGATGTTGTAGAGATTTACAGAAGAGGGAAAGTGATCATTTCTATTTTTAAAACAATAAATCTGTCATCTATTTGTCAGGTATTTATAATCCACTACCATCATTTAATGGGATTAACAATTTCTTCTATCTATCCTGGTTTTGTAACTCATTTGTCCATTATCTGATAAAAATCTATAATTCCAGTCTTGGAATTTTTAATAGCACAAGTTTCCATAATTTTGGAGAAATGGAATCATAGAATTGTACTTTTTTAACAGAAAGTTCAGTCCTGAAAAACCCTGAAGGCAATAAATGAGCATTTACTAGTTGTAGAATTTAGATCCTACTACCATCTCACTTTAAGTGCTAACAGTACAATGAGGAGCAAAAATAATGCATCTTCTTCTAGGGACAGAAATGTAATTGCAGCTTTCTTTACCTTATATGGCTTAGTTTTAACAAAAGGAAGGACACAATTAATGCAATGGGCTGACTATATCTTTTCGTACCCTTTACAATGTACAGATAACAAACATGGCTCGATCGAAGGGTTTGTGATGTAAAAAGTAAAAAGTCACGAGCCTTGTGGCCTATCAGGCCGGTGCTTATGTCAGTTTCCGTGGCGTGAAGCAACTGAGAGTACAAGACTACCCCCCCCCCCCCCGGATAGGACGCCAGTCTATTGCGAGGTTAACCCCCAGCATTTTTGCCGGTACCCATTCTCAGCTGGGTTGACTGGAGCATTGTGTGGTTAAGTGCCTTGCTCAAGGACACACACGATGCCTTGGCTTTGTGATGTACATAGCTTTTAATGGTCTTACAGGTATAAAATATGACAATACTGGCAATGTAAAAGAGTTCTTTTATCAGACTGTGCTGGAACTTCCAATATAACAAAAGTCTCTTATGCCAATATACTGAAATACGTCATCTTTCTTTTAGTAGCCTCACAAATCAGATGGGCCATGAAAAGTACTGGCAAACTTTTTTGTTTTATTTACTTCCAAAAGATGTTAAGTAACTACAGTGGATTCCAGTTAATTGGGACCAATACATTTTGTCCCAATTAGATGAAGTTTCATGGAAATAGTTAAAAAGGTATAAAAAAGAGAAGCTACTGCTTAATTGAGTAACAAATTATGTATTTAAGTGAAATACAGAACAAAGTAGAATACTATCAATGATACTACACTATAAAATGACAGAAGTAATTCATCCAGTGTATGTGGCTGTGTATGGGGTGTCCAGGGAGTGATGAAGAGACTTGTTGAGTTTATTCTGGGGCAACTCATTCACCTTTGGTCCTCACCGGACACTCTGCTCTCACCTCTGGTTCCAAATAGCGGTTTCTATGTGACAGCGGGCACACCACTTTGACAGGTGGGCTAAACCAGGTGAGGGTAGCCGGCAGGCCTCACATCCCAGTAAAATAGGGACATTCCCACCCGAGCCTGTGAAATCAGCTCCAGCAGACTGAGTGGATAAGATCAACAGTGAGATCCAATGGCCAAGAAGGCAGTTTCGCAACACTTCGAGATGAGTAAAGGCATGATAAGGCACAGGTGAAGTCATGGTTATCCACTGTAACCGAAGAAAATGCCAGTTTGTGATGACTACTCACACCACTGGACCCAGACTTCAGAGGTCGAGACAGTGAAATTATCCCAGTGCAACAGCTCTTTCACCTTAAAAATGCTCCCTCACAGGTTCACTGTCATCGTCAGATACCACGGACAACCAACACACTGCCATGTTCTTTTGATTGACTGTAAATGTACAAAATTAGTTCAAACAGCTAGTGCAGATAATGGATTGCTTTCATACAATGCCTTCAATGCTTACATCCTCCATGTCTCATTTTCATTATAACATCAGAGATGATCATTGATACTTTCAAATTCTTTGTAGTCCCTAATTTCTTGAAGTAGTGAAATTATTTCATTTTCACTCCCAGCCATTTCTGGCACCTCCAAGCCTGAATGCTTGAAACTATAGTAAGCAAAACAATTCTACATAATCTTACTGCTTATTTTTTGTCTACTATCGTTGACAAAAAGTCACTGCTTTTTGAACACAAACACACATAAAAAGGCTACTTAAAAACAGTTTGCTCTAAGCTGCCTGATTGATGGACGGACTAATTCACCAGAATCTAGTGTATTAGTAAAAAAGTGCACTCTCTGCTAATGAGCAAATGCAATAATTTACCATGCTTCGATACTTAATTGCTTGCCCTAACATGTTGCATATTGAAGATTTATTCTATAATCTGATTGTTTTATTGGTTCAAACTTCATTGTCTAGAAAAACCTAGTTAGAATGGAGAAACATGAATTATAATAACGTTGCAAACCTTTTCTTCATGAAAGTACCTCTGATTTTGTGGAACTGAGCTTTTAACATATCAGCCAAAAAGGTTGGCATTTAAAATACGAGGTTGCATTATCTTAAAGTCCTATAAGACATCAATGTCATATTCAATACTTGGAAAGAATCGAAAACTGATTACAGAGAAGAAACATAATAGAAATACATAAAAATACATAGAAATACATGCTACTTCCTCTGTTTGCAGGTGGTGACTAGTTGGACATCACAGAAATCAATGCTTGGGCCCTATTCACAATATATTTTTGTAATTTGGATGAGGGAACAAACATAATATTTGTAAATTTGCCAGTTACTCAAAATTAGATGGAATTGTGCATTGCAAGCATGCAAAAAGGCTTCAAGGCAATTTGTACAAGTTGAATGAGTGGGCAAATATCCACTTGGTGGGGAAAAAAGACAGGAAGGGAGAGCACAAATAAATGGTGATTGGGAATTTTATGGTACATTCAACAATTGATGTTCCTTATTCAGAGCAAACATGCAAATATAACAAGCAATTAGGAAAACAAATTAAAAGTTACAGGATATAACTTTTTATTTACAAGATGTTTTTGAGTAATGGAACAAGAAGATCTTGCCGCAAGTATGCAGAGTATTAGTGAGAACTCTCCTGGCAGTCCAACCATGCGCAGTCTTAGTCTGCTTCCCCAAGAAAGACTATGCTTGGCATTCAGGAGTGCATCAGAGATACACCAACATCATTCCTGGATGACAGGATTATCATGTGGCGGAAGAATGGATCAACTAGACCTGTGTACTCAAGAGCTTAGAGGAGTAAGAGGGTATCTTTTGAAGCCTACTAAAGTTTAACACGGCTAGACAGAATTGAATGTGGTGAGGATGTTTCCCTTGGCTGGAGTAGGGGGAGGTGGAGGGAAGAGGCCTAGAATGAGGGTCACAGATTCAGGAGGTAGGGAGATACTTCGTCACTTAGAGGGTGGTGAATCTGTGCAATTCTTTACCTTGGTGGAGTAAATATTTTAAAAACTGGGACACAGATATCTAGATACAAAGGCACAAAAAGCTAGGAGGAGAAAATGGAAAATGAAACAAAAATAGAAATTCAAGCAAGTTGAAAAGCAAAGTAGGTTCAAAGGGTCAAATACGTATGTTTGGTGCTTCAACCTTTGTCTGTTAATAATCATGTTAATATACCCTCATTCGATGCTCACAAAGTGGATCATACTACTAGAGAGTAATCATTTAAACACAACTAAACTTGGAGAATGATGTAAATTCTTTTGTTGAGGGAGGGTGGGGATAGGATTGTTGGTGGTGGGTGAGAAGAATGCACATTGAAAATTAGGTTTCCCCAATATTTAGTAATCAAAGAGAATCTAAACATAATGGTGCACTCATCAATGGCATACCGAGAATGGCTGGATGGGAAGTATTTATCTTGAAGACATTTAAATGCTCATGGAGAATTTCAAATAAATATAACTCTTGGAGAATTCCAAATAAATATAATTCTTGGAGACCAAAATTACTCAGGGAAAATCAGACTAAACCAGACATATTTCCATTTAATTGGATCAGCTTACATAAAAAAATTGATGTAGCATTGAAAGAAAAGAACTATATTAATTCATAATGAGAGTGCAGATGTTGTTAAAATGACAAATTAACACAGGCGCCAATCCATCAATTTCATAAACATTTTTTTTCACAATTGGCAATAGCAATTTGCAGTAAACTAATTGTGAATGATGTAGGATAGTTGCATGCTACAAGACATTGGAATATGGCAAAATGAGATACTTTAAACAGTAAAATATAGCAGAATTGACTGCATATTAATTGTGAAAATAGGACTGAACATTTTTCTCACTAATTCAAAAATATGGCTGGGGTGTCTTAATGCACATGATTCCTTCCAATTGAATGGCAAATCTGATTTTCCCCGAGTTTGGAGCATGGAACTTATTATAACGGAGGCATCATAGCATCAGAGTTTAGTTGTGTATGCTGTGCAGATTTGGACACTGTAAGAGTCAGATTATGATATTGTAGAAAGGAGCCCAAAACTTATTTCAACATTACCATGAGGATCCTGCAGTCAATTCAGGAGCTATTCACTAGAAATTCTTAAACTACTTGCAGCTTGCCATATGCAGACTTCTGCTTCTAGGCTGCAAAGTGAATTAACTAGTGGAATGACCAAGATATTCTGAAGAATCAATAGGATTTTATTTCATAATTTCCTTGAATACAGAATGGGAAAGGGGAGTAATACTTTTTGTTGCTGTCTAATTTCTGTTGAGGAACAGATATGGAGGCAGATTCAGGATAGGTGTACAAACAACAGGATTGTTGTCACTGGGAACTACTTCCCAAATATAAATTGGGGCCTTCTGATGCAAGAGGTTTAGATGGGGTAGAACTTAGTGCAGCTAGGAGGGTTTCTTAATTCAATATGTAGATTGTCCAACAAGAGGAGAGGCTGTATGGGACCTGGTGTTGGGTAATGAGTTCTAGCCAGGTGACTGACCTTTCAGTGGGTGAGCAGTTAGGAAATAATGACCACAACTCCTTTAAGTTTTAAGATAGCTATAGATAAGGACATGTTTGGACCTTGTGGGAGAGTATCAAATTGGAGCATGCCAAATTATGAGAGTACTAGGTGGGAACTAGGCAGCGTTAATTACGAACATCTATTTTGGGCAAGCGTACATCTGATATGTGGAGGGTGTTTAAAGACCAGCTGTACAGATTACGGGACAGGACTAGGATGGCAAGGTAAGAAAACCTTGGGTGTCAAGATGTGCAATAAACTGAGTCAAGAAGAAAAGGAAAAGTGTGTTAAGGTTAGGCAGCTGGAATCAAAAAGAACTCCTGGGAATTATTATACATCTCTCTTTGGGATGTTGGATGTGTCCTCCACTATGAAGACCGACACAAAATAGTTATTCAAAGCTTCAGCCATTTCCTCATTCCCCAATATCAATTCCCCAAGGGACCTACATTCACTTTAGCCAAACTTTTCCACTTTATATAACTATAAAAACTTTTACTGTTCATTTTTATATTTTGTGATAGTTTATTGTCCTAATCTATCTTCCTTTTCTTTATTGCTTGCTTAATGGTTCTTTGTTGCTTTTTAAAGTTTTCCCAAGTTTCCAATTTCCCACTACTCTTGTCGACTTCGTAAGCATGAGCTTTTAGTTGGGTGCCTTCTTTTATTTCCTTAGTTATCCAAGGCTGGCTCTCCCCACCCTTACTGTCCTTGCTTTTAACTGGACTCTTTGGTTGAGTACTATGAAAAATCTCTTTGAAAGTCTTCCACCGTTCCTCAACCATTCTACCATATAGCCTGTGTTCACTCTTTCCAAGAGGATCTCTAACAACAAGATCACTAATTTTACCTGTCTCATTGCACAGGACCAGATCTAAGATTGCACATTCCCTTGTAGGTTCAGTAACTTGCTGTTCAAGAAAGCCATCAAGGATGCATTCTGTGAAGTCCTCCTCAAGACAGCCTCGACCAACTTGATTCACCCAATCTATCTGCAAGTTAAAGTCCCCCGTGATTACTGCTGTTCCATTCTTACATGCCTCAGATATTTTTCTGTTTATTGCCTGTGCCACTGTAATGTTATTATTTGTTGGCCGATAGGCAACTCCCACCAGTGATTTTTTTCCCTTTACTATTCTTATTCTCTACCCAGATGGATTCAAAATTCTGCTCCTTGGATCTTATATCATCTCTCACTATCGCCCTGATCTCATCCTTAATAAAGAGTGCTACCCCATCTCCCTTACCTTCCTGCCTATCCTTCCGTATTACCGGATATCCTTGGTTATTTAATTCCCAATCCTCTCCACCCTGCAACCACGTCTCTGTAATGGCCACTAAATCATACCCCTTTGTACAGGTTTGTGCCACAAGTTCACTGACCTTGTTTTGAATACTACAGGCATTCAAATAAAGTGCACTTAGACTCATTGTGCTTTTAAAATCTTGTAATCTTTTACTCTTTTGCACTTGATTTTTCTTCACTCTACTCTTACTTTTCTCTTTTTTAACTTTTGTTTTTTGTTTATCCATATTTTTCTTTTTTTACTTTATCCATACTTCTCCAATCTGTTGAACCCATCCCCCTACTATTTAGTTTAAAGCCCTATACACAGACCTAGTTATGTGATTCGCTAAGATCTAGATCCCATCAGGTGGAGCCTGTCCCATTGGTACAGCTCCCTCCTTCCTCAATACTGGTAATAATTTCCCATGAATTCAAACCCACTTCTCCTACACCAATCCTTGAGCCACGCATTTAACTCTCTAATCTTCTTGAACCTATGCGATTTGCATGTGGTTCAGGTAGTAACCAGATAGTGCCATCTTTTTGGTTCTGCTTTTTAATTTAGTCCCTAGCTGCTGCACAAATTCTGTCAGAAGAACCTCTTTCCTTGTTCTACCTAGTTCATTGGTACCCACATGGAGCATGGCAACTGGATCTTTCCCCTCCCACTGCAATTTCTTCTGCAAGTCAGATAAGATGTCCTGAACCCAGGCACCAGGCAGGCAACACAGCCTTCGGGATGTTCTATCCTCGTGTCAGAGAACCCTGTCTATTCCCCTGACTATACTATCCCCAGTTGCCACTACATTACTCCCTGAACTACAGTGCCACAGTTCGGTTGCTCATCCTTCCTACAGCACCCATTCTCATCCACAAAGGGAGCAAGAATCTCAGACCTGTTGGGCAAGCTGAAGGGCAGAGACTCCTCCAGCACTGTCTCTTGGATCACACTACCTTCCTCACTCACAGTCACACCCTCTTGTCCCTGACCACGGACCAAATTTGAGGCAGTATCTACTTCCTGAAACAGAGAATACAGATAACGCTCCCACCTCCCTGATGTGCCACAGTATTTGAAGCTCAGTTTTCAGGACATCAACTTTGAGCCTGATTTCCTCGAGCCACCAGCACCCACATCATGCAGCTACAGTGCATCATCTGATCCTGCATCATCCCTACTTTATTTAATTAGCTGTAATTTAGGGTCTTTTTATTCAACCAGTACAAAAACCTTACCTGCTTCTTACCTGTGCCCCCTCGTCAAAGCCTCTTGAGCCAAAGCCTCAAGTTCCCACTCCTACATTAGTCCAATCACACAATGGCCGCTCTGCTTTGACCCTGCCTTACTTTTATATGCTCCTGCTAATGAATCACGCATCGATTAATCTGCCACTAATGTGCCGAGCCCCACGAAAAGCTCCTATTTTAAACTCTTCTCCCTAACCTGTGTGAAGCTCTCTCCCTCTGCAAATCAATTGGTCCACCGCTAATCTAGCTTCCTAACTCTAGCTACAGGTGAGATCCTGGAGGAGTGGCAATTAGCTAATGTTCCATTATTCAAGAAGGAAACATGGGATAATCCAAGAAACTGACTGGTGAGTCTCACATCTGTGGTAGGGAAGTCGCTAGAGAAAATTCTTAGGGAATTCTTAGGTTTACAAGCATGTTGCCGGGACTTGAGAAACTCAGTTACAGAGAAAGGTTGAATAGGTTAGGACTTTATTCCCTGGAGCGTAGAAGAATGAGGGGAGATTTGATAGAGGTATATAAAATTATGATGGGTATAGATATAGTGAATGCAAGCAGGCTTTTTCCACTGAGGCAAGGGGAGAAAAAAACCAGAGGACATGGGTTAAGGGTGAGGGGGGAAAAGTTTAAAGGGAACATTGGGGGGGCTTCTTCACACAGAGAGTGGTGGGAGTATGGAATGAGCTGCCAGACGAGGTGGTTAATGCGGGTTCTTTTTTAACATTTAAGAATAAATTGGACAGATACATGGGTGGGAGGTGTATGGAGGGATATGGTCCGTGTACAGGTCAGTGGGACTAGGCAGAAAATGATTCGGCACAGCCAATTAGGGCCAAAGGGCCTGTTTCTGTGCTGTAGTTTCTATGGTTCTATGGTTCTCTATGATTTATGAGCATTTGGAGATCCATGACCTAATTAGAGAGCCAGTATAGCTTTGTGCGGGACAGGTTGTGTCTTACTCAATTCATTGAGGTTTTTGATGAGGTGGCAAGAGTCATTGATGAAGGTTGAGTTGAGGATGTTGTCAAGATGGATTACAGTAAGGTGTTTGACAAGGTTTCTCATGGGAGTTTCACTGGGAAGATTAAGATGCATGGGATCAATGGTGAATTGGTCATTTGGATTCAGATCCGGCTTGCTCATAGAAAGGAGAGGGTAGTGGTCCAGGGGACTTATTTTAGCTGGAGATCTGTGATTAGTAGTATTCTGCAAGGATACTGGGACTTCTGCTGTTTGTGATGTATATAAATGACCTGGGTGAAAATGTGAATAGGTGAATTAGTAAGTTTGCAGGTGATATGAATATTGGTGATGTTGTGGATAACATAGATGACCGACAAAGAATACTACAGGATAGAAGTCAGATAGAAACATAGAAACATAGAAAACCTACGGCACAATACAGGCCTTTCGGCCGACAAAGCTGTGCCGAACGTGTCCTTACCTTAGAACTACCTAGGCTTACCCATAGCCCTCTATTTTTCTAAGCTCTGTGTACCTATCAAGGAGTCTCTTAAAAGACCCCATAGTTTCTGCCTCCACCAGCACCCCCGGCAGCCCATTCCATGCACTCACCACCCTCTGCGTAAAAAACTTACCCCTGACACCTCCTCCGTACCTACTTCCAAGCACCTTAAAATGGTGCCCTCTCGTGCTAGCCATTTCAGCCCTGGGAAAAAGCCTCTGACTATCCACATGAACAATGCCTCTCACTATCCTGTACACCTCTATCAGGTCACCTCTCACCCTCCATTGCTCCAAGGAGAAAAGGCCGAGTTCACTCAACCTATTCTCATAAGGCATGGTCCCCAATCCAGGCAACATCCTTGAAAATCTCCTCTGCACCCATTCTGTGGTTCCCACGTCCTTCCTGTAGTGAGACGACCAGAATTGAGCACGGTACTCCAAGTGGGGTCTGACCAAGGTCCTACATAGCTGAAACATTACCTCTTGGCTGTTAAATTCAATCCCACGGCAGACATTGGCAGAGAAATTGCAGATGGAGTTTAACCCAGCCAAATGTGAAGTGTCGCACCTAGGTCAAATGTAAAGAGACAGTATACTGTTAAGGGCAAGATCTTTAACAGTGTTACTGAGCAGAAGGATCTTGGGGTCCAAGCTCATAACACTCTAAATGTGGCTACATAGCTTGATAGTGTGGTTAAGTATGCATAGGCCATGCTCGCCTTTATTAGTTGAGTTAAAAGTCAGGAAAGTTCTGTTGCAGCTTTGTAAAACTCTAGTTTGACCACATCTGCAGTCTTGCATGCAGTTCTGGTCACTCAATTAAAGGAAGGATGTTGAGGCTTTGGAGAGGGTGCAAAAGTGGTTTACCAGGGTGCTGCCTGGAATAGAGTGCATATGCTTTAATGAGAGATTGTTTTCTTTGGATTGGGGAGGCTGAGGGGAGATCTGATAGAGGTCTATAAGATTATGAGTGCATAGATAAGAGTAGACAGATGGTATATTTTTGCCAGGGCTGAACTATTTAATACCAGAGGGCATCCATTTGAGATGAAGGTGTAATGTTAAAGGAGAGGTGAGAGGTAATTTGTTTTATACACAGGGAGTGGTGGGTACCTACAAAGTGCTTTCTGGTGAGCTGATACATTCAGGACTTTTAAGAGACATTTAGACAGGCTCATGAATGTGAGGGAACTGGCAGGATATGGACATTTTGTTGGCAAAAGGGTTTAGTTTAGTTGACTATTTGAATAATTTAATTGGTTTGTCACAACATTGTGGGCTAAAAGGCACGTTCCTGTGCTGTACTGTTCCAGGTTCTATGCTAATCCTACTGCAGTCCACCATTGCCTTGGATAGAACCCACCCACCCCCCACAACCAGCTCTACAGCCAATTTTGTTACTCTCAGGGTTTCAGGTGGACCTTGTGCTTTACAGACATGGATGAAACATTTTTAAGTGCCCACCAGGTTCTTCCTTGAGTGCTACAAAGACACAAATGGCTATTGTGACTATCATTCTAGTACTCATTAATTTTGCTATGGTTCATTATCAAATTTATCTCCTCTTCACCTGTTACTCTTCATAATTTTAAATATCTTTATCCAATTTACTCCATTATAATAAAACAGCTTGGATTTACTATGCTTTTGTGTACCTTTTTGTTTCCTTTCAGGAGCATTTTTGTGAAACAGTTTCCTCAACATCTTTCATGGGAGTCCAAATCCAGCATTATTTTTATGTACTTGCTTTATAAAAATTACTCTTTAATCTTTGCTTTCACACATGATTCATTTTGCCATCAACCAAATATTTCACTAGTTGTCTTTAATACCTGATCCAATTAATGAGGTGATCATAGGAGTCTCTATGAAAGATGAACTCTAAATTCTTCTTGGACACTCATTTACATCATAATTAAAATATTTCTTTAACAAAATCCCACCATCAATATCATTTACAGATTTATTCAGTCTCCAAGTTACTTCATATGCTTCATGGTTAACTATTGATTTCAAAGTTAAACATTATTCTTATTTCGAATAAACTCTTCTTGGGTTTCCAGTCAGGTACAGGTATTGATTTTAACCAACATTTCAATGACAAGCTCTACCATCTTCATCAGGGCTGATGTCTGAGCATGTCTAGTCAGGTGGCATATATACCCCATCGTCCATCCCTCCTGATTGGTTGGTCTTTATCCAATCAGGTTTCCGCTGTGCCATCTTGTTTACAAATGAATTCAAGTTCTTACTCAGAGTGAGACCTTCGTCTTTACTAAAATTCTTTTTCTCTAGTTTTATTTCAATGGCTTCCTTCAGCAGGCAGTCCCAAAACCCATTGGCGTGGCACAGTAGTTTTGTGCCGTCAAAGTCAATCCTATGGCCATTGCAAATGTAATGTTCTGCTACCACTGATTTCTCCGGGGGGGTAAACCAAATGGATACACCTCCTGTGCTCCTTGATGCTGGTTTCCACCATGCAGCCCCTCTGGTCAATATATGCTGCCCTGGATTCACAGGGAGTCCTGTAAACACCAGCCATCATGAGTCCTAGGTTACCTTTGACCCGCATAAGAAGTGATTTGCGTTTCCTTACGGGTTTGTGGATCATAATGTGGCCTCATGGACTCCAAGCACTCCAACAGTTTCATGCCCATCTGAACAGCATCCATCCAAACATTCACTTTACGATGGAGATGGAGAAGAATGGTTGCCTCCCTTTTCTGAACATTTTGATGCTAAGGAAACCAGACGGTAGCCTTGTGCATAGCATTTACTGGAAACCCACTCACAGAGACTTATACCTCAACAATAACAGCCACCATCACGCCACACAGCATAGATCAATTAATTCTACTTTGAATAATCGTGCGAAAACTATTTTGGACCCAGAGAGTCTCCATGAGCAAATAAGATGATTACGCATGACATTCCTACAGAATGGCTACAAGGTGAAGGAAATCAGTCAGTCCCTTAAAAGGGCCAATGGAAAAACCAGGAAACCTAGCAACAAGGAGGTACCCTTGCTACTGCATGTCTTCCCTATATTTCCATGGTTCTGGAAGGATCACCAGGATCCTAAAGAAATATCAGATTAATACCACCCACAATACAGTAAGGAAGCTCAAATCACAGCTTATGTGGGTCAAAGATGACCTGGGACTCAGGACGGCTGGCTTTTAGAGGATTTCCTGTGAAGGCAGCGCAGCATATATCAGCCAGATGGGGCGCCCAGTGGAAACACGCATTAAGGTGCACAGGAACTGTATCTGTTTGGGTTACTCAAAGAAAGCAATGGTAGCAGAACATTACATATGCAATGACCACAGGATTGACTTTGATGGCACAGAACTACTGAGCTGTGGCAATGGGTTTTGAGACTATCTAATGAAGGAAGCCATTGAAACAAAACTAGAGAAAAAGAATTTTAACAAAGGCAAAGGTCTCACTCTAAGTAAGAATTGAAATTCAGTTGTAAACAAGGTGGCACAGTGGAAACCTGATTGGATGAGGACTAACCAATCAGGAAGGATGGATGATGGGGGTATAAATACTGCTGGACTAGACATGCCCAGGCATTATCCCTGATGAAAATGGCAGAGTCTGTCATTGAAACGTCAGTTAAAATTGATATCTGTACCTGGCTGGAAGCCTGAGAAGAGATTTTTCATCATATATTCCGGGAAAGCACTAGATACTTTTTTGTTACTCTCATTATGTTTATAACTGAATATTGAGGTAATGGTGAACCAAACTGTCTGAGGGTAATACGCTATGAAACAATGCTAGCTATTTCCAGGCACTCTGAAAAACTGCCCTAAAAACATTTTTTTCTATTTTAGGTTCTCCCTTCTAAATCTATAATCTTATAATCTTAACTTCCCATAAGCCATGGTAATTTTAACAACTGCTGTAATAAAATACGGCAATATGACTGAAGAGGCAACATACCTACATACCCTCCGTTACACATCCTCATGTTATGAGAATGTTTTTTCACTTTCCATGACATGCTTGTGTGTATTTTTTTTAATGTAGCTGTAAAGACAACTGACTCTTGATGTCTAGTAGATTGGTCAATATATTTGGAATGTAATATAAATGTTTGAATAAATACTATATTCCAAGCAAGGATTTATCTTCCTATTTCATTAATCAACAGTTTATCAATGTCCCATCTGTCACTAAGTCTACATTTTAAAAATTTGAATGTATTGTTTTAATAAATTTGCATGCTTTCATTTATCCATCACTGATATCTGTTGTGAGATTTGTTGTTTTCTGGTGGCGTAATATACATTACCATAATATACAAAAATACAAAGAAATGAACAGCACAGAAGCAGAATCAAGAGATGGTTTTCATGGGTTTATGGACTATTCAGAAATGTGACGATGGAGGGGAAGAAGCTGTTTTTAAACCACTGAGTGTGGGTCTTTGGGCTTCCACACCTCCTCTCTGATGGTAGCAATGAGAAGAGGGCATGTTTCACATGGTGAGGCTCCGTAATGATGAACGTTGCCTTTTTGAGACACTGCCTCTTGAAGCCATTCTCGATGGTGTGGAGGGCTGTGCCTACGATAGAGCTGGCTGAATCTACAATCTTCTGCAATGCCTTTTGATCCTGCATTTTGGAGGCTCCAAATCTGACAGTGGCACAGCCAGTCAGAAGGCCCTTCATTGTACATCTGAAGAAACTTGATAAGAGTCTTTGGTGACATTCTAAATCTCCTCAAACTCTCAATGATGTTTAGCCATTGGCATAACTTCTTCATGACAACATCACTGAGCTGGGTCCAGGATTTGTATAGCCACTGAGAGATTGACGTGCAAACATTTGAAGCTGCTCATGCTTTCTACTAGGACCGGTGTGTGTTCTCCCGACTTCCCCTTCCTACATTCCCCAGCATATCAGTGGCAGTTATATGATTCACTCCACAATGTTCAAAGAGGTGAAGTGGGAGCTGCAGCTCCCATTCCTGATCAATGTTCAGTGATGCTAATTGTCAGTGAAAGGTCAATTGGAAGGTTAATGTCCAAAACATATTACTATGGTTTCGACCCGAAACATCAACTATTGTCTTTTCCATAGATGCTGCCTGGCCTGTTGAGTTCCTCCAGCACCTTGTGTGTGTTAGTATGGTTTAGTTTCAGATTGACAACTGGCTTTAATCTTTGAAACTTTTACCACAGAGTATACTATTTTCATACAACGCAAACAATTTTTAGATGTCAATTACAACAGCTGTAAGGTGACATTTTATATATTAGATTGTGAAATATTATTTTGTCTGTAATCTTTAGAATTCCCACATATTGTGATTCAGAATTACACTGTACAAAGACATGCACCAGATGTCTCTAAGTTTGCCTTCTCACTTAAGAAAGGAAAAAATTGGATTGCATGAGCCTGTTTCAACATGAAATAATGTCATCTCTAAAATTCTGTATCAACCCCATCTCCCCATGTTAACCCCACATCCTTCAAGAACCCTAATATCCATCAGTTTCCATTCTTAAAAGTTGCTGGTGAACGCAGCAGGCCAGGCAGCATCTCTAGGAAGAGGTGCAGTCAACGTTTCGGGCCGAGACCCTTCGTCAGGACTAACTGAAAGAAGAGCTAGTAAGAGATTTGAAAGTGGGAGGGGGAGGGGGAGGGGGAGATCTGAAATGATAGAAGAAGACAGGAGGGGGAGGGATGGAGCCAAGAGCTGGACAGTTGATTGGCAAAAGGGATATGAGAGGATCATGGGACAGGAGGCCTAGGGAGCAGGAAAAGGCGGGGGAGGGGGAAAAACCCAGGGGATGGGCAAGGGGTATAGTGAGAGGGACAGAGGGAGAAAAAGGAGAGAGAGAAAAAGAAAAAGAATTGTGTATATAAATAAATAACGGATGGGGTACCGGAGGAGATGGGGCATTAGCGGAAGTTTGAGAAGTCAATGTTCATGCCATCAGGTTGGACGCTACCCAGATGGAATGTAAGGTGTTGTTCCTCCAACCTGAGTGTGGCTTCATCTTTACAGTGGAGGAGGCCGTGGATAGACATATCAGAATGGGAATGGGACATGGAATTAAAATGTGTGGCCACTGAAAAATCCAGCTTTCTCTGGCAGACAGAGCGTAGGTGTTCAGCGAAATGATCTCCCAGTCTGCGTCGGGTCTCACCAATATATAGAAGGCCACATCGGGAGCACCGGACGCAGTATATCACCCCAGTCGACTCACAGGTGAAGTGTCGCCTCACCTGGAAGGACTGTCTGGGGCCCTGAATGGTGGTAAGGGAGGAAGTGTGAGAGCATGTGTAGCACTTGTTCCTCAGCTTTTATGTGTGTAGCCCCCGGCCACCCTCAGGGTCGCTGGGCTCGCTGTCGTCTGGGGAAACAACCCTCGGCCCCGCCAAACTGGGTAAGAGTTTGTGTGGATGCTGTATGATGTTGCTTGAAATCCCAGCATCTGCAGATTTCCTCGTGTTTGAGTTTACACTCTTAGTGCTGAACATATTCAGTGGCTGAACTACACACACTTAAACATCATGAACGAAAATTCCAAGAAAACATTGTGATTTTTTAAATCCCCTGTTATTATGTCCTGAATATTTGATTCTGTTATTTCTTATGAATGAGATCAAATAGTAAGCTTTTGATATGCTATTTTCTTTCTTCCTCCTTAGTTGACCAACAGGGTGACATTTGCTTCTTTCCAATCCATGGAGATGAGAATAAAGAATCTTGGAATTCTCGATCACAACTGATGCACCATAATCTCTGCAGCCGTCTTTTTTAAAACTTGAGATGTATATAATCACATCTGAAGGATTTATCATCATTATTCCTATTATTTTTTACAGGTCTCTTATTAATATTAATTAATCTAGTTTCACGCTTTCATTATCCCATTACTACTACGTCGACTCAGGCCTAGCGGGCCGGTGTCAGGCACGATGACGGACTCTCCACTTCTCCCTCTCCCTCATCAATGTGTTCAGTTCATCTACATTAGCCGCGCTGCTGTCTTCTAGGAGCTTGTTGTCCATAGTCTTGGGAGGGCGCCCAGGGTTCATCCTCCCGTGCTTGGGCTCCCATATGATGACTAGGCTGGCAGGTAGCTCGGGGCAGCGTAGACAGTGCCCCGCTAGTTGCAGTCTTCTTGCCTTGATTTTAATGGTGAGCATTGGTAGGTCATCATAGAGCTCAACATTCATCATGTGCTGTTGCCAAGTCACATCAAAAGCCAACCCATTAGTTCCTTGCAAAGTTTGTTATGTTTTTCATGTCTTGATTTGAAGAACCAAAATATTTATTTGACTTTGTTGTTGTTTCCTTCATTTCTATTATTATTCTCCATTTCTCTGCTAATCTTTTCTACTGCAATTTGTAGTGCACTCTAACTGGCAGAGAATGAAAGTCCTACTCTAACTGTTAACTGTCTAGGAAATTAGTCTTAAGGTGACACAGTTTCAAACTCTAGTTCAGTGATTTTCATAATTTTCTGACTAATCTCACAAAAATGTTTGTAACAAAAATATTTCTGGGACCTTGCCTCCAGTTTTTTTTCCCTTTATTCTAGGACAATCTATATAGAAATCTGTTTCAAATTAATTTGCATTAAAAATTTGGCTGAGGAATATTGGATATTTCATACTCCCAAATAATCCTTCTAGTACAAACATAGGAAGTATTTATAAACACAAATGTAATATTTTTCAAAATTGATATGCTTGACCTCTTTTTGGCTTAACCAAACTCCTCATTTCAACACTGCACTTCAGAAGTCATTCAAGTATAAAAATCTTAATTAATTTCAATGTTAACTTGCTGCATTTCTTAAAAAGAGCCATTCTCTTTAGTAGCTATCACTAGTGTCCATGGAGTTGGAAAAGACCTCTTCAATGAGCTATTGTTTTAGGGCAATTTTGTATTTATTTTCACAAGTCAACCGAAAAAGAAATAAGTGAATTTGAAAAGAAGCAACATGTAGCTTTGGAAAAGAGGAACCAATCCAAGATCAAGGTCCTTTTCTGGTATGTTAAGATGAGTAAAAGCTGCTCAGCTTCATCAAGTGCATTAAAGTTTTGATCTATGCCTAATTAATGCATGCGGCTTCATTTTCAAGTGCACAAAGCTATGACAAGTTGTTTAAAACCAAGGTGTCGGAAAACTTATGTTTATTCTAAACCCAAATAACTTCCTTCAAAGTATGAGCAATTATGTTGTCCAGACAAGTCTTATCCATCGTGTCCTTTCAGAATGTCTGTGGAAACCCCAGCTTAAATTCTTAAAGAAAGAATTTTAGAACAGAAAGTTATCTGTTTTTGCAGTTCATCAATGAGGCATAATGTCAACATTGCGGTATGCTTTGTGATAACTAGCTTTAGCAGTGCAGAAGTCTTTGTACAATCTGCACGGACTTTCAGTTCACCCCTAAGTTCAGAAAGGTCTATTTTTAGGCTGGTGATTCTAAGATTTTTTTTATTACTGAGTGAAGATTTCAAACATCAGCTCTTAAGTTTCTTGAGCTTCAAGCTAGTGATATAATAAGCATTAACGATCCTGCTGAGGGCTATTTAGAAATGATCCGATTTCTTCAAACTTTTTGGGTTTGTTTTACTGCTATTGGTAAAAATGAGATTCTTGACATAGGATGGTAAACACCTTTATGTCTTTCTAGTAAAGTAGCAGATGCACCCAAAATTAGATCAAAAATAGGTATTTGCTCAGTGTACACCGCACAGTAAAAAACTTTACCTCACTGTCCAGATATCTGCCACCCATTAATTTTACCCATCCACTATTATACTCAAGATTTCCTAGTTCCATTTTCTGGATCCACCAATGCATGAACCCCATAAAGAGCTGATCAACCTTCCAAAGTCTAATACCTTCTCTACCACAAGTTGAACTATAAGCCAGTAACCACTTGTGAATTCTACCCCAAGGTAAATACCTGGACATGGCTTCATGTTCAGTACTGTCTGAAGTCTTGGCCATCAGTAACGACTGAAATTTGCAGTGGTAGGCTGATGACTGAAAAGATGTTTGACCAGCTCCACCCTGTGACTGCTACACTATCACCTCTGGACCTTGGAATCATTTATAGATCCAAAGAATTTAATCATAGATCCCATGAATTTGTGACCTACATAGAACATGATCGGAATCATCATTTATAAACAGTATATGTTCTCCTTTCACACTACATTGAAAATGAGTGATGATTGAGATAGTTGAGCACCAAGTTTGATAGTTCAACTATAGTTTGGAATTATGCTACAATGGGTGAAATTGTACTGGAAGAATGAGGCCAAGCCAAACAAAATTCTATATACTATACACTGTATGTTGCTCTTTTCAAGGTAAGGTATTGGCCAGTCCTAGTTGATTTTTTTTTTCTATTTGCTTTCTATAATTAAATAAGTGATACAACACCTGTGGCAAATAGTGGACGTGAGCCATTTTAAGAATTATCCTTGTGAATAATGCTGCCATGGCAGAATTTGTTAAATTTTAAGTGCTGAAAGCACAGATCATAGGTTTATGAGTGGAGCAATAGACACACAAAAATCCTCTCCCTCTGCTTTTTGGAGAAGAAACAATGGAAGATGCAAGGTTGGACCGTAACCAGAGGAAAATTCTGATGAGCAGAGGTAACAACAGACATAGCACGAGGCAATGGTGCATCTACACCCAAATCATGGAGGTTAGAACAGACAAAAAATCAGAGGAAGGGACACATACTCAGGATGAGAAATGAAGAGGCCATCCTCTTGGAAGCAGATGTGAGGTTACCTGAGGAGACATCATTAACCGTAGTGTAGAGCAAAGAAACCATAGTTCACTAACAGGGCTGGAGGGGCTGGGGAGACGGTTGGGGTGGGCGGTAGCATTGCAACCGATTAGTACAGAGTTATTTAGTGTTCTTTTTCTTTTGATTTTCATTATTAATGTAAGAATGTAACTCATGTGCCTGATATAATACTGGATGTACTGCTTTAAGAATATGACCATCCGGTCTGCTCATACACTATTAGTATCGAAGAGGTTTGGTTTGTTGTCTGTGAGCTAGTATGATGAACAGAACTGCCCTCTGTCCGTCTCTGCAAGATATTTTGTTCAATAAAGCACATTGTTACTTTAACTCACAAGAACAATAAGGCCACTTGGCTCTTCAAGTCTCCCCATATGTTAAGAATGATTGTAGCTGATCTCCTCCCTTTGTGCCATTTTACAGCACCATCCCCATATCTTTTTGATTCTCTCAATGATCACTAAACTATGGTTTTCTCTTTTGATTGAATACAATGACTGTGTCTCTACAATCCTTCAAGGTAGAAACTCCATAGTTTTACTTCATCTGAATGAAGAAATATCTCCCTTCTTTCTGTCTGAGGATCCAGCCATCAAGTTATGGCCTCTAGTCCTGGCCTCCTCAGCCAAGGAAAACATTGTCCCTGCATTCAGCCTGTCAAGTTCTTAAAGAATTTTGTAGGTTTGAATGAGATCTTTCCTTTTTTTCTAGACTCCAGAGAATGCTGGCCTAGTTTACTGAATCCCTTATCATATGACAAACCTACCATTGCTGAGCCGATCATGTTAATTTTCACTACATTTCCTCTATGGCAAGTGTATCTCTTCTTAGGTAAGGAGACCAAAACTGTGCCCATTTCTCCAGGTGTGGTTTTACCATGGCTGTATACAATTGCAATAAGACATCTTATTCAAACCTTTTTGTAATAAAGGCTAATCTACTATTTGGCCTCTTATTGCTTGTAGACTAACCTTCAACCACTTATATAAAGCGCACCTGGGTCCCTTTGAAAATCAATACTACCCATTATTTCTCACTATTTAATAAAACTGATTTTCTGGTGTTTGAGCCCAAGTGGAAACCTTCACATTTTCTAGAGGGTCGTGAGAATAGAAGTTTGCAAGTCGACATAGCGGTGAAGAAGTCCTTCAACAGTCAGGGAACTAAGTTTAGGAGTAGGAACATGCAGTAGTTATATACAGTAAGTCATTGGTCAGTCTGCACTTGGAGTATTGTGTGCAGTATTGATCACCCTGTTATAGGAAAGACATTGTTAAGCTGGAGAGGGTGCTGAAAAGATTTACAAGGGTGCAGCCTGGACTAGAGGGCCAGAATTATAACCAGAAGTTGGCCACACTGGACAGTTATTCCTTGAGGCTCTCAAGAATGAGGGGTAACCTCACAGATGTTTATAAAGTCATGAAGGGTATGGATTTTAAGATAATAAGTGTGACAGGGTCCTGAATTACCCCTATGAACTGTGCTTTTGAAAAGAGAGAGAGAAAGAAAGAAAGAGAGAGACGAAGACTAACTTTTGGACTGTCACCTTAAGGCACGACAAAGAACTTTTGGATTTCTGCTGAGTTGGAGAGAGAGAGCACCGAGCAGCTCGTAAGTCGCTATGGTGACCGAGTGCAGCGTTATTTGATGGACAATCGATATTATAGTTTCTCTGGAGTATGTTTATACTTTCTCCCAGGATATTAGCCTGCTTGTACATTTCTTACACAGACAAAGGAAGGAGGAGTTATTTGAGAGACAGTTGGTACTCAGTACGGTGAGATGAAAAGGAGGTCTGATGATAGACCTCAGGCACACTGAATGAGATATGTAGTGCCTACAGAAAAAGTGGGTTATTGGAGGATCAATCAGGCAAATCAATCAGTGGCTCTTGCAGTGAGAAAGGGGATTGACCGGTGGGGAGTTGTCCATGTTTCCACCCTTGCCTGGGTTGATGATTCCACCACAGAAGAACGGTCCCCTTTGTTGTGGTCACAGTCGGTGACTTTTAAAGGATTTCAGAGGACAATGGGAAGATCGACAGCGTCAGCTTATCTGAAGACTCAAATCTCTCCCTCTCTCTCTCTCCATCACTACTCAACACAACAGCACGAACTGAACTGAACTTATCTCATTGTCGTAAGGCTATCTATTTACCCCTAGACTTGAAGAAGCTTGGTTTTCATATATTTTTCCACACATATTTATATATAATCATTGCTAACCTGTTTGATTTATCTGCATTTAAATTACTGTATTGCATAGTTACTAATAAATAATATTAGTTAATAGCAATACTGGACTCCAAAGTGTTTTCCATTTCTGCTGGTTCGTTAACCCGTCACGGGGTACGTGACAATAAGATCATCATCTTTTCCCCATGGTTTCCCCCACAGATACAAGATAAAAGGACAGAGATTTAAAGGAGACCTAAGAGGTAACTTATTTACATGGAATCAGTTGCCAGAGGAAATGTTGTACAATTGCAGAGGCATTTGAATAGGTACATTGAGTGGTTGTGGAGAGTTATGAACCAAACATGGGCAACTGGGACTAGTCGGGAGGATACTGTGGTTTGCATGCACCACTTGGGCCAAAGGGTTTGTTTCTCTGCTGCATTGCTCTATTCCACCTCCCATGATCTTGCCCACTCACTGTATCACTTTAAAACATACTTTTCAGTGTCCCCCCATTCATAGTCCCACCTAGTTTAGTATCATCAGCAAACCTGGAAAATTGATATTTAATTCTCTCGGTCAAATTGTTGATAAAGCTTATGAAAAATTGTGGCTTACGCATCAATTTGTGTAGTTCTCCTTTAGTTACAACCTATCCGCTAAGAACAATGTACTTACTGCCACTCTTTGCTTTTTGTCCAATAACCAATTCACAATGCGTGTCAGTATATTCTTCCCTATTCCATGCACTCTGACTTTCTGGTCAACCTCCTGGGCTGCACCATTTTGAACACATTTTGAAGACCTAATCATCACATCTGAAAGAACTCTAGCAAGTTAGTCAAACTTATGATTTTTCACTCAATCCTATTATTCTTTTGAAGGTGTTGTCATTGCTTTTTTCATTATAGATTTCATCATTTCCCTACCAGTGAACAGATAACAGATCCATCCATAGTTCTCAAATTTTTCTCTGCCATCTCTTTTAAATGGCGAGGCTGCTGTAATGTATAGGAATAAATCCAGACTTTATAGATCTTTGGAAGATGATATCAGAGCATTCATTGTCTCTCCAGCCATCTCTTTAAAAACTCTGGGGTTTAATTCATTGGTCCTTAGGATTTATCAGTTTTGAAGTTCACCAAATTGTCTAGTCCTATGTTTGAATAATATTTTGTTCTTTGTGGGCATGTGTCCAAGTGGTTAAGGCATTGGACTGGCGATCTGAAGATCGTGAGTTTGAGCCCCAGCCGAGGCAATGTGTTGTGTCCTTGAGCAAGGCACTTAATCACACATTGCTCTGCGACGACACTGGTGCCAAACTGTGTGGGTCCTAATGCCTTTCCCTTGGACAACATTGGTGTCGTGGAGAGGGGAGACTTGCAGCATGGGCAACTGCTGGTCTTCCATACAACCTTGCCCAGGCCTGCGGCCTGGAGAGTGAAGACTTTCCAGGCGCAGATCCATGGTCTCGCAAGACTAACGGATGCCTTATATTTGTTCTTTGTTCTCATTAAACTCTGATTATCTAATGCATTTGTATGTTTTGTGTGTCTTCGTCCATGAAGAGAATTGCAAACTGAATGTTTAATTCCCATTATAAATTCTCGCCGGCTATCTTCTAGTACCTCTGTCAGAGATGCTGCTTGATTAGCCAATGGACATCAGATGGTGAAGGGGAAGGAAAATGAAGATATTACTTCTGTATTTTTAGGTGGAAACAGAAGAGATATTATCTCTTGGTTCTGTGGAACATCATTATGATTTTTCAAACAACCTTAGGCTTATTAACATGAAAAGATTCAGCTCTGACCTGGACTGAGAGGTAACATACATCAAAGTTGCTGGTGACGCAGCAGGCCAGGCAGCATCTATAGGAAGAGGCGCAGTCGACGTTTCAGGCCGAGACCCTTCGTCAGGACTAACTGAAGGAAGAGGTGACTGAGAGGTGACAACTTCCTTCAATAATACATGTATTATACACAAGAGACTACTTTACTTAAAGAGAGGCCATTCTGTCAAGGCAGTCGTGTTAAATTTATTCTCTCAGAGTCACTATACTCAACCAAACTGGGCAAAATGGATGTAACCCGTTCACCTAGAAATCACATATACTATGATTGAAAATATAAGTAATAGCTCCGTTCATTAATTTATTTATCTGCATGGCACATTCTGAATCATTTGATCTAAAAGCAATAAATAAATCTTTATAGAGAGAATAGCAGCCGCATCACATCTTGTCAATCTCTTCTTTCTCATTTCAAAGATCAGAAAGGTGAATTTCTTCCATGGGCCACACATCACGTTGACTCAGTTAAGGAGCAATTTTCTATGACTCATTCTGCTTATACCACAGATGCTCCAATATATGATTTATAAATTGATAAGCTGCATCCTGAAACAGATTTCCAATGGTTTAGAGAATCTGATCTTTTGGTCTGCGAATTTTGTTTATCTATTCTGGCAAGCTTATATGCTTTCTGACTTACCCCTTGCATTTCATAGGTCTTCTCTCCAGAACCCATTTTTCATAATGTCTACTCTCACTGCTCTGCTTGGCACGGATTCAACTTAAAACCTTTTCCCAATGAGTTTTGCAGAGGAAGCAGCTTGTATTAATTGAAAAGGTTTTAAAATTTTGAAATGACTTCAAATTGGACATAAGGAATGAAGGGGATGTTTTTCCTCACTTTATCAGTTGCTGTCAGTCTATTCTCAGCACTTCATTGAAGGAAATGAAGAGTGGATTTTATAGAAACCACAAATCCTCCTACCTCACAACATTCTTTGGCTTTTCTGTAAAACATCAGAATTCTCTTTCCATCAGAATTCTCTTTCCATTGCGTTGTACTAATAGTAAATCAATTGACATAGCAACAGATGGCTGATTTCCCCCACTCAGACAGCAGCCTAAAATAAATTACATTATTTTCAATTTTCCTTTACGTAAGAAGTCAATTGATAGCTTATATACAGTAAAACCCCTTCTATCTACGGAACTATAAGTTAGCTTGAAACCTGGCTTCGGCTAATAGTGAAAATATTCCTGTTTTTTTGGGTTGGGAAATAAATGAATAGACTGTTTTGTTTTAGCATCAGGAATGCTTCATGTAAAACAAAGTGCTGCTTTCAAGTTTGCCACATTTGAGCTGTAAAGAAACTTCCTCCAAATGTGTTAAATCCAACCCCTGAAAATAAACATTCTGCCATAGCTTTAGTTTGTCTTCCCATTACTTTATCCCCACTAACTGGTGGCAGAAATTTTAAAGTGCAATACAACTGTAATTACTCTTTTAAAATAATTAAGTATGCTTTTACGTGAGTTCAGTTGCTTTCATTTTGCAGTCAGTGGTGAAGTGTGGCATTTGCCACTGATCTTGAAAGAAGATCTTACTATCTCTACAGCATCGACTTGTTTCCAATTTTGGATCTTTGAGACATCATGTCTGTGGATCTCTATTATTGAGTAGATTATATCAAACTAACAGTGCTTCATAACATATTCAATAATCCTCATAGAAGGCAGGCCAAACTATACCAAAATATACAATATTTTAACTAATGTTTAAAAATATTTACAGAGCATGAAATAGAAATATGATAATTGTAAAAGCAGCAATTTTATAAGCATATCTTAGAAGACTAACTTTTAATGTAAAGTTAATTATTTTGAAATATTTATCTTGAGTAATTATTTGGAGGGCTAAAAAGATATTTTTCCATATTGTATTGTACTATGGCGATTCAGTCACATAAAATGATGTTTCATATGAGTTTGTTGAGTAAGAATTTTATTAGATAAGACCATCATCATAATTCAGTTCTGCAAAATACATATATTGCTACAGTGAGAATATTTCAGAAAAACTACATTTCTTGTAAGTTGACAGATTTCTATAAGACATGCTGGAAAGGGTTGCAACATAATACACTATGTTGAATAAGAGTAAGGGACCAGGAAAGCAGTTCAGCATTGAACTGAACACACAGAAATCCCCAAGCTTTGTATTATAACTACAAAATTCAGACAATTAATTTGTATGTTTTCATTATTATGAACTTCCATTGGAAAATATAGTTGGAAAATATGTGGATTATTATTAATATTTACCTCCACATGTCCAAAATATTTTTTCTCATCTATGTAACCTGTGGTTCACTTGGCTGGAATATGAATTTATGATGATAAGCTCACTACGTTAATGAATTTCGTTTTGACTCTACAGATCCAAGATCATTTTGAAGGTGACTTCATTTACCCACAGATAAGCTCATCTTCCTTTACAAATATTGATATGTCCCACTGAAACAGTAAAGAGCACAAGAGTCAGTGCCAGGATAAACTTGCAGATTTTATGATTGGATTCGAAACTTCACAGTTTTGTCATCTGGTTTCCATAATTTTTATTGCCTTTGGTAAAGCAGAAGAACTGTGTCTAAAAGCAATGCCAGAATATTTAAATCCCGCCCATTTCATACACTTCACAAATTTCAAAACCCAAAGTATTCACTGATGAAACAGTTAAGTCTTTAGTTTGCTGAACAAATGCTATCCAACATTGCAATGTTAAAGGGTGACAATTAGTCATATTTACCCCGTGCCCATATCAGGGTACTTATGAAATATAGCTCAGTCTGATGCATGTGTAATTCTGCTGTGTTGCTCTTTTTAGCTTGAGCTCTAAGAAGGAAATAAATTGACTGTCAAAAATCATTTCACTTTTTTAATAAAGTATCTTTATTGTAAGACCAGATGCTCTTAGTTGTGCAGTGAATAAATTATTGTATGCACTTCAATGAAAACTTTCATAAGTATTTCCAATTCATCCAAATTTCATAATGAAATTCTTCATGAGAAACTTGTTCTCTGTCTTTATGTTACTTCGAAGTATCCAGAAAAGTCCGCTTTCTGGCAAACTACCTTTCCACTACCTTACCAAACCACTACCTGGCAAACAAATTGTACTGCATGCAGCTAGATGTTTAGGTGAAAAATTGAAACTATTTTTTTTCGGTGTCACAAGTACTGGCCTGGTTGGATACATTCATGACTGCAAATTGACATATTGATTTCTTTTCACATTGGTACTTCACATATTATTTCGTGGTTAATTACTGGAGAGACCCAAGTTCAAGTTAGTGAAAACTACTCTTTCCCTTTAAGTGCCTTTTCCAGCTGCCAGGTTAAAGGATTGCTACATTCATCATCTACAGGTCCTCCTATTTTGTTAATAATCTAATTGTGAGTGCTATATAAAACGATATTGCACAAACTTCAGAGAAAGATGAAAATTTGTGAATGTGTCAAGTGTTGATAAGGAACAGTTTTATTATTTAGACAAGGTCAAGTATAATTTCACAAGACAGAAAATCAAACATCAACATAAATGCTGGCTATTATTCCCATGCAAATTCAACCAAAATCACGAAAGTTATTGTCTATTTTATGCTGATCTCTGCACACAAGAGAATAGAAGCAGGAAATGGCCACTTGGCCCCTTAAGCCTTCCCCACCATTCAATGATCAGCTGGCTGATCCGCTCCAGGATTCATCTCCTCTTCTGTGGCAGATCTTCACCGCTCTCAATTCCAAAATCTTCCGAACACTTCCTTCCTAAATACTGCATCTCCAGTGATCTATCCACGACAGCCTTCCCAGGTAGAAAATTTGCTGGCAAAGTAGATTAAATTCAGCTTTAAGTGCACAATTTAAACATTTGCTGTGAGAGTGTATGGGATGGGTCACTATGGCACAGCAGGTAGTGCTCCTGCCTCTCAGCTTCAGAGACCCAGGTTCAACCCAGCGCTGCTGTCTGAGAGGAATTTATATGCTCTCCCTATTATCAGGTGCTTTGTTTTTCTCCCCCAACAGCCCAAAGACGGGTTGGTTGGTAGACTAATTGGCTGCCCGGTAAGTTATAGCTGAGATATCAAGGCATTTCACCCAACGTTCCCAAATTTTGAACAATTAGTCACTCTTAACCTTTGAATGCTTCAGACAAGTCATGAGTGCCTTTTTTTTTAACCCCTAAGCTGAAATACAGGGGTGAGCAGATGTTTTCTGTCTCCCGCCCCGCTCCATACTCAGTTACGGTAAACTATTATCGACAGGTCAGTAATCTCGAAAGCACGCCCTGAAATTTTGATTGATTTCTTGGGATTGTTTTTGTTACAGAAGTGACACGATGATGGTGCATTGATCTCGCAAGTACAGGTTCAGCGAACAAGCATCTCCAGGTTATTATAATAACGCGAATTTATTATAAATTTATTCTAAAAGTTAAAGTGGAGCAAAACAGGGAAGAATAACTGTTGCACTGTAAAGGTAGACCTGCATAGCCTGCGATTCCCGTGAACGCTATATGTCAGGGTGCAGCATAGTGCCATACTTGCAGTCTGAAGGAGAAATCCACAACCACAAGCACACAAAAGCGGCGCTCATGTGTGGACATTCACAATTGCAACAAACAACGGAGGCAGCATCCGCAGGTTCTTCCTTGATTTTTCTTTCACTGTGTTCTTCCATGAAGATAAGAATTGGTTTATCAAATTTCTGCCAAGGGAAATTAATCTGGTGCCATTGCATTTACAGTACAGTATTGCTTTCATTCTTTCGGATGGACATAGAGGAGGAGATGCTGTGTCGCCGCTTTGGTGTGATGATTGCTGGCGCATCTCCTTTAGATACAACGTGGAGTTTCGGGGTTTTCTGCCAGTCAGGCGCGATGCATATCCAACTCAGGATGCCGGGCAACTTGCAGAGGAACCTGCAGGCGCTGGAGTTTCTTTGCGCCTGGTACTCTCCTCGCCTTTTAGCAGGTGGAGCCGGGAGGTTGTGGGGGGGGGGGGGCAGCATTTTTGAACATTATTGATGCAGATAGGAAACATGCCCTAGTATTTCAGGGCAAGTTTCTGCACTGAAAAAAGTATTTGGCTTTCCCGAAATGAGATACATCTGACCATTGCACAAGGTAATAAGTAACGGGCATCCTCACATATGCCCATTCTACTGTAAAAGTGATGTGACCAGGAATGGATCGCAGAGGTACAATATTTTGCGACTACTCAACCAATTTCGCAGGCAGTTCACAATAACAAAGCGCACACGCGCTCACAGCTTGGAAAAGCTGTGCTCTTGAGTGTCACCTACAGCTAGAACTCGTTCTCCAAAACCTATGGCTGGATCCAGGAACTGCTGTAATAGACTGCAATATTTCACATCGTGGTAAGGTCTCCTTCAGGCCAAATTACACCCAATCACACTGATGACCTGGTAAAGATCAACTTTCATCTAGTGCAGTTACATGTTGAATGATCTAAATGGACTTAAAGGCAATGAGTAAGGAATTGTAAAGATGTACGAATATTCTATTCCCGCGCACGATTCAGTAAAACCATGTTATCAAAAAAAAACATATCACTATGGTTCTCCATTCCCATTGTTAATTTGGTAATTCACAAATGACTATTGAGCCACTTGACGGGAGGACAGGCAGCAATGCGTTGTGTCTACACACTCCTCTTTTCATTTCCTATCATATTTAAATGTTGTTCAGTTCTACAAGTATCAGCGCGCGATGCTTTTCTCTGTAAAATACAGCTGATGTTTACTGAGGGGTTAGTGTCTGTCACCAGTACTGTGCGATACACTTAAGTCCAGCGGCATTTTTCAAGAGCACACAAAATAGAGTGAATACCGTAAACCGTTCGCGTTTTATTCCGCGGTCTGAATTGCGACAAGTCCTTCCACCTACTCTTCCCTTCCAATTCATTCATCCGGAGCCGCACCTCTCAGTCGAGCTCAAAACGTGAAAACTAGTTTACAGAAGTTCCAAATATAATTAAATTACGTTTAATTTACCGTGTACATTTTTTATTGTGGATTTAGAATTAAATCTAACAATTGAAAGAATATTCCCTCACTTGCAAACTAGCGAGGAGTCAGATGATGCGAATCCATTAGTCTCCCAATTAATGAGAAGCAGAGCAAAGTAAGAAACATCCATTACATTCTTCTGTTGCTTATCCATGTAAACAACATCTCAGCGTTCTTTCACACAACAAACATAGGAAGTAAAATATCTTACCATTTCAATTCGGCGATGTGATTTACTACGCTTGCAAAATGCTAGATGTCTTCATGGCAACATGTCTCAGTACGACGGGTAAGGATCGAAATAAAGTGTTCTGTTTACAATCGGAAATTATTCATTTGTGGAACTATGGTTTGCGAAATATCTCGTTTCAGAACAGTGGAGCTGTAAAGAGTCTATCGTAATAATGCCAGTCACATTCGGTCTGCTGAATAAACCGGAGAGAGTCTTTCAAGGCACCAGAAGCTCTTTTCAATTAGGAAGTGTGCATTTTAAGGATATAGTGTCACTTTGCTACTCTGGCTGCTGCCGGATCGAAACATCCCGCAGAACATAACAAAGAGCAAATCATGAACTGAGCTTCGCTCCTTACTCCAGCTGTATGATGCTATCAGGTTGGAACTGAGTAGATCGCTGGGGAAGGAAGGGGAGGGGGGAGGATAACAAACGCCTCTTCGTTGGTTTCTGAACAACGGGAGATGAGGGACGAAATGGAAGAAGATGGAGTGGTATCTCTTAGAAGACAACAGCTTCTTTGTACTGCCTCGCACTCAGCCACTCACTCTCTCGCAAGAAGTCTCCAGCTGATTTTCTTGACAGCCGGAGTACTAATTCAGGCACGAAGATCATTCACAGGCCAGCTCACTAACAGGGGATGATCGCATTAAACCAAGGTTCTGCAGCTAAATGAAATGTCCTTGCTGCCGTGACCATTGTACTCCTTCGGTAACAGGAACGTTTGCAGCAATGAGAGGTAAACTTCGAGCGTAAACCTGACAGAGAAGCTGGTCCAGGTGAGCACCTGCGTCGATGTTGAAAGGGTTAGCACATCACAACACTTGTTTTACTTCACGCTTTCCGTCAACAAACATCACCAGAGAATGTAAAGCCAAACACAAATCTAAAAATGAAACGTGAAGTAAAGCGAAACAAAAGTTAATAATTACTTTTCATGGAATGCTACAACCTAGAAACAAATCTTTCCACCCTTCAAGGCTGTGAAGACATTTTCTCTGTTGGGTGCTTG
This sequence comes from Mobula hypostoma, assembly GCF_963921235.1. Classification (NCBI taxonomy): domain Eukaryota; kingdom Metazoa; phylum Chordata; class Chondrichthyes; order Myliobatiformes; family Myliobatidae; genus Mobula; species Mobula hypostoma. The sequence continues at coordinate 59,735,395 of NC_086103.1, read as the reverse complement.
GTCTAATACTTTTCTCTCAGCTTGCTCCCCAAATTGATTAAAATCCTTTTTCCATTACTGAACTCAGCTCTGAATTTTGGAAGGAAGCCCCTTTAGAGTTAACCTAGTTTTCCGGCTTTAACGAGCGTTTACTTCATTTCATCACAAGATTCAGCAGTTCCTCTCTTGGACGTTGTTTCCAGGCTAACACAAAACGGATGGAATTAAGTCACATTATATCATCTGGGGTGGAATCGACGAGAAATTGAGCCTTGAGATGTGAATGAGAGAAATCTTTTATCGAAGTTAAAATGAAATTCTTGGCTCAAAGCTCTTGGTTCCATCCCCCCGCCCCCCCCCCGTCTTTTCCTATCATTTTTGGATCTCCCCCTCCCCCTCCAACTTTCAAATCCCTTACTCACTCTTCCTTCAGTTAGTCCTGACAAAGGGTCTCGGCCTGAAACGTCGACTGCACCTCTTCCTAGAGATGCTGCCTGGCCTGCTGCGTTCACCAGCAACTTTGATGTGTGTTGCATGAAATTAAGATCAACGGGATTGATTTTAATTTTGAACTCCCGAGTGACTTAAGTTCTGCTCCCATACTAAACACTTACAGAGTTGTTTCTTGGAAGTCCGTTTTGCTCATACTAAATCTATTTAGATTAATTTTTTTGCACTTTTACTTCTTTCAAATATTTATTTGCATCCTTTTTAAAGGCTATTATGGGTCCTACTTCTATCACAGTGTCTCTGGTGATCTGTTTGAGAAAGTGGTAAACTACTTTTTTGCTAACAAAGTCTTCTAACTGGTTTGGTAATGATACTATCTGGATCACAGATAAATGGAAAGCTCCTTTTTAAACTTTAAAACGTTACATAATTTGAGTAGTTCTATCACATTTTATCCTAGTCTTCTTTATGTTCCTGAGGGCGCTAAGTCCTTCCATTAACAAAGGCTTCGAACTGTAAATCCCAAATCAAAATACTGCAGATGCTTAAGATACGAAATAAAAGTAGAATGGAAATATTCAGCACATCAAGCAAAGTGTGGTAAGAGAGTCAAATTACAACAGCAAATCTGATAAAGCTCATTAACCTGACATATTAAATCTGTTTCTCTCGCCAGCATTTCAGTTTCATTTCCTGTGCAATTTTTAGCCAATCTCAAATGATCTTACCACTTAAAGTATGGTGCCTCAAAATAGATCCAAGATTCCAATTTTCATCTTGTTACCCAAACATCATAAAAGTATTGTAGATTGGCAAACTATTATAAGAACTACACAATTTCATCTTAAAATGGAATTAAATACAGTATTTAAGGGCAAGGGTGGAGAGAAAAACAGTTTAAAAATGACGGAACAAGAGTCTTGAAAAAGTACTTACAAAGGCACCAATGAAGGAAAGGCAAGCCAGAAAGTAATAGTTGGAATTTGAGAAATTGGTGTCAAAGTTGGAAGCTGTTTTTAACTAAGCTACAACATTTCAAAACTTCAACATTTTGTTTTTTTTTGGGAGTGTAGAGATAACATATACAAAAGTTATCTGCAAAAACCTATTCATTTATAAAATCTAAGATATAACGGTTGAAGAGATAGCAATGCATGCATATTGAAGAATTGCAGGCTACATGGAGATAAGGAACAGGGAATGAAAAGCAGGGTTTAATATCAATATACAGAGTTCATCAAATAATGAGTATAAGTGCATAAAGCAAAACTCTTTTGAAGGAGAAGATTTCACATAAAGAGTGAAGAACTCGAAAGCAGAGGAAAGATGAGTGCTAACAGGATATGTAGATGACAGCTTTGACAAGGGGCATGGTGAGATGAATCACCAGGTGTGAGCTGGCGTGTGAAGGTAGAGATGGTGCTGAATTATCAGCACACCAAACAGTTTGCCACAGGAGAATCTCAATGGCAGACCACGAAACATTAAATTTTATTTTACAATTCTTTCTTAGTGTAAGAAAGAAAGTGTCAATTATCCAACAGCACCCTGAACAGAAAATATACTGATTTATTTCTCAGTAATAAGTAAGTAGGAAAGATAAAAGAATGTCAGTCTGAGAATCCATGATAGCTTTCCAACTAGTGAGCTCACTGAAAAAATACAGAATCATAAAAATTCTACACACCTATCCTCCTCAAAACAAGCAGCATTTTGAATCCCTCAGACTTTGCAAGCACATTTCAACTAAATTCACGAGGACAGCAATTCCCATGGAAACGATGTAAACTGCAGGATAATATAATTTGTATGGTTATTTTAAGAAATAATAAACTAGCCTATGCATCTAGATCAAATGCATATCATTCCCACATCGACAAATGAATTACAGGCAGGAATAAGTCACTCAGCCTCACAATCCTTCACCAACATTTAATAAGATCACGGCTGCTTTGATTGGAACTTCAGTTCCTCAGTCCCATCTATTCATGTGAACTTCCAACCTCTTGCTTATCAAGAATTGAGCTACTTCTACCTTAAAAAAATATAACTAAAGCTCTGTTTTAGGGAAGAGATTTTCTTAGACTCACAACCATCTGACAAAAAAGCCTCCTCGATCTTAAATGGGTAAACCCTTAATTTTAAATGGTGACCACTCCTCCAGTTGTACCCTCTCCAAAACTGAAGCATACTCTTCATTTCCAGCCTGTCAAAACCCCTCAGGATGCTCTATGTCTCAATTAATTTCCATTATGCTTTTTTAAATTGCAATGACTGCAAGCCAGGCCTTACCTACTTTTTCTATCTATCCATCCCTGGAATTAGTTTAGTAAACCTCCACTTAATTTCTTCTTGTGTTTTAAGATCCTTGATTGAGCAAGGAGACCAAAACTGTACATGGTTCTCCAGATGTGGTCTCACAAAAGTCTTATAGAACTGAAGTGAACCCTCTCTTTATTTGGACCAAGGTCACCACATAATATTCTATTAGCTTTTCTAATTGCTTACTGGATCTACATACTAGCCCATTGCCAATCATGCACTAGGACACCCTGATCTCTTTGCACCTCAGAGCTCTGAAATTTCCTACTATTTAGATATTTTTATTTCCCCAGCTAAAATGGATAATTTCATATTTTTTCACATCATTTGGCAAAATTTTGTTAACCTATCTTTATCAATTTGTAGCATCTTTATATCTTATTTACAAATTACTGTCTGAATCATGTTTGCACCATTAGTAAACAACAGGAATTCTGCAGATGCTGGAAATTCAAACAACACACATCAAAGTTGCTGGTGAATGCAGCAGGCCAGGCAGCATCTCTAGGAAGAGGTACAGTCGACGTTTCAGGCCGAGACCCTTCATCAGGACTAACTGAAGGAAGAGTTATTATCTCCCCCATTTCACATACATCTGCTCTCACTCCATCCTCCCGCCACCCCACTAGGAATAGGGTTCCCCTGGTCCTCACCCTACCACCCCAGCCTCCAGATCCAACATATTATTCTCCGTAACTTCCGCCACCTCCAATGGGATCCCAACACTAAGCACATCTTTCCCTCCCCCCCTCTCTCTGCATTCTGCAGGGATCGCTCCCTACGCGACTCCCTTTTCCATTTGTCCCCCCCATCCCTCCCCAATGATCTCCCTCCTGGCACTTATCCTTGTAAGCGGAACAAGTGCTACACATGCCCTTACACTTCCTCCCTTACCACCATTTAGGGCCGCAGACAGTCCTTCCAGGTGAGACGACACATCACCTGTGAGTCGGGTGGGGTGATATACTGCGTCAGGTGCTCCCGATGTGGCCTTCTATATATTGGCGAGACCCAACACAGACTGGGAGACCGCTTTGCTGAACACCTACGCTCTGTCCGCCAGAGAAAGCAGAATCTCCCAGTGACCACACATTTTAATTCCACATCCCATTCCCATTCTGATATGTCTATCCACGGCCTCCTTTACTGTAAAGATGAAGCCACACTCAGGTTGGAGGAACAACACCTTATATTCCGTCTGGGTAGCCTCTAACCTGATGGCATGAACATCGACTTCTCTAACTTCTGCTAATGCCCCACCTCCCCCTCATACCCCATCCATTATTTATTTTTATACACACATTCTTTCTTTCACTCTCCATTTTCTCCCTCTGTCCCTCTGACTATACCCCTTGCCCATCCTTTGGGTCCCCCCCCCCCGTCTTTCTCCCCGGACCTTCTGTCCCATGATCCTCTCATATCCCCTTTGCCAATCACCTGTCCAGCTCTTGGCTCCATCCCTCCCCCTCCTGTCTTCTCCTATCATTTTGGATCTCCCCCTCCCCCTACCACTTTCAAATCTCTTACTAACTCTTCCTTCAGTTAGTCCTGACGAAGGGTCTCGGCCTGAAATGTCGACTGTACCTCTTCCTAGAGATGCTGCCTGGCCTGCTGCATTCACCAGCAACTTTGATGTGTGTTACACCATTAGTAAATCCAGCAACTATATTTTCATCTAGGTCTTTTGCATTAATTGTAAGATGCTGAGCACCACTGATCCACATGGCATGGCATTTGTTACATCTTACTGGTGAGAAAAAGATTTATTTAAGCACTTTCTCTATTTCCTTTTAATCAGTCAGTCTTCTATCCACAACAGTATCAGTCTTTATTTGCCACAATAATCTTTGATTAAGCATGTCATCAAATGTTTTCTGCAAATTTGAGTACAACCATCTGTTCCTCTTTATCTACTACAAATGTTATTACTTTAAGTATTCCAATAAATTGGTCAAATATGATTTTGTCCTAGCAATTGAATTATTTACTTTGAATTATTCTATGTGCTCATCAAAAACAGTTTTATAAATAGCTTTTATAAATGGCCACACTCAGGTTGGAGGAGCAACACCTTATATCCTGACTGGGTAGCCTCTAACATGATGGCATCAACATCAATTTCTCAAACTTCCAGTAAACCCCTCCCCATCTTCACCATTCCCCATTCCTTTTTTTCCTCTCTCATCTTATCTCCTTACCTGCCTATCACCTCCCTCTGGTGTTCCACCCGCTTTTTTTCCTTCCATGGCCTTCTGTCCTCTCCTATCAGATTTCCCTTCTCCAGCCTAATATCTTTGTCACTAATCAACTTCCCAGCTCTTTACTTCACCCCTCCCCACCCCCCTCCCGGTTTCATCTATCATCTTGTGGTTCTTCCTCCCTCCCCTCCCACTTTCTTAATCTGACTCCTCGTCTTTTTTCCTAGTTCTGATGAAGGGTCTCGGCCTGTATTGTTGACTGTACTCTTTTCCATAGATGCTGCCTGGCCTGCTGAGTTTCTCCCGCATTTTGTGTGTGTTGCTTGGATTTTGAGCATCTGCAGATTTTCTCTTGTTTATTTACAAACAACTTTCAATATTTTCTCTACAGCAAATTGTTAAACTAATTGCTCTGTTGGTTTTCTGCTATCTCCTTTCCCTTTTTGAATAAATCTGTTCTATTTCTTATTTTTACAACCTAACAAAATCTTCCAAGAACTAGGGCATTTTGGAAAATTGGAAACAATGCAATTACACTCCCACTAGCCGATTCTTTTAAGACCCCAGGATGAAGTCTATTGGGACCCAGAGACATGAAAACCCACAGCTCCATTAATTCCCTTAGTGCTACTTCCTCTGTGATTGTAATAATCTTGAGTGTCTCCCATCCCTCCAGTTCCCAAATAGCAACTTCCTCTGTGATGCTACAGTGCCTTCAGTACAGAAGCAACATACCAGCTTAATTTTCATGTTATCTCTTTCTTCCCAGACTTATATCATAAGGAAAAGGACACTCACTTTCTTAATCCTTTTTCTTTTTAAATATTAATACAAAGCCTTATTGTCTGTTTTTACATTTCTGGATAACTTAATCATGTACTCAGAGTTTTCTCTCATTTAATCTTTTAGTTATTCTTCTGACTAGTCACAAGGTTTTGTACATTATATACTTTCTCTTTAAAGTTGATGTCATTTTTTACTATTTTCATTAACCATGCATGGTTGCCTCTCCCTTGGAATTTTTCTTTCTTGTTGGAATTCACTAGATTCCTTTAAATATCTGCCACTGTATCGTAATTGACCGAACCCTTAATATAACTAGCCAGTAGCTCTGCAGTCCTATCGCTGTAACTGTTCTTGTTTTCAGTTTACAGCACTGGTTTTGAACTTTTTCTACTTGCCTTTCCATTCAATGTACATCACCAACAAATTATGTACCTTCAGTGTACCTTGGAGCACATTCACATGAGATAATTAATTAATCCCATCTCATTTTATAATACGAGGTCTGCTATAGGCTGTTGCCGATTTAGCTCCAGAGTATGCTATTCTTTGAAACTGTTCTAAAATATTCTACAAACCCCCCACCAAGGCTTGTTCTACCTGTCGATTTCTTTCAGTTTATATACTAGTTAAGATCCTCTCTGACAAATTCCCATTATTTTTTTCCCTGTTCTTAGTCCTACCATATAGCTACTCCAAGAGGTCCTATACACTATCCCACAAGTGCTATTTTGCCTTTATTACTTATCATCTCTATCCAAACCAGTTCCCTGTGCTACTTTGCTTTTTAGCCCCAATCTACATTATCTAGCACCATTACCTTCATAATTGCTATTAGATCATTCCTGTTTATTTCTAAGTGCACTCTCTATATTACAGCACAAATATACACTCAGTGGCCACATTATTAAGTTCAGGAGTGGTCTTCTGCTGCTGTAGCCCATCCACTTCAAGGTTCAATGTGCTCAGCATTCACAGATGCTCTAGTGCATATCACATTTGGTTATTTGATTATTGTCACCATCCTGTCAGCTTGAACCAGTCTGGACATTCTCCCGACCTCTCTCATTAACAAGACATTTTTGCCCATAGAACTGGATATTTTATATTTTGTTTATCACATCATCCTCCGTGAACTCTTGAAACCATAGTACATGAAAATCCAGAAGATCAGCAGTTGCTGAGATACTCAAACCACCCTGTCTGGCACCAACAATCATTCCACTGTCAAAGTCACTGAGATCATATTTCTTCCCCATTCTGATATTTGATCCAGACAACAACTGAACCTCTTGACCATGCCTGCATGCTTTTATGCATTGAGCTGCTGCCACGTGATTAGCTGATTAGATATTTGTAGTAACGAGCAGGTGTACCTAATAAAGTGGCCACTGAGGGCATGTTCAGCAAAATGCTTCATATACCTGGAAGTTTTCCTCATTCTGCTGGTGCAAGTTATTTATGTAGCAACTCATTAGTCATTGCATTGTGAACAGCTCCTATCTCCAAGAAGTCAGTAATGCATTCTGCAATGTCTTGTAAAGGGACATTTGTTTGTCTCATGGTGAGAGCATTATACTGTATGTGCTATGCAGGAAATGTACCACATTTTCCATAATTGGTGCACTATAGGTTTGAAACATTTTTATTTTTTTCTCTCATGGGATTGGAACATGGCCAAATTACGCTACCCATCTCTAACTGCTCTTGAGAAGGTGGTGAACAACTTTGCTGAGCAGCTGCACTTAGATGAAGAGATTTGCACAATGCTGCTAAATTGTAAATACTGGGAGGCTGATCCAGTGATACTGAAGGGATGGAGGTACTCATCCAACTCATGACAATGCTTAATTTAGAACGGATTGTAGGCAGAATTCTTCCGTGCAATTGGAGGCTTTACCTTTTAGGTGTGTTTAAATAGTGGTGATGATTAAGTTTTGGTGAAATACAATGCTTTGTAGATTTACAGTGCAGTCACAATGCAACTGTGGTAGACAGAGAGTGAATATTCAGGAGGCTGGATGAGGAGCCAGGAAAATGGATTCCTTAGACACAGATGGCTTGGATTTTCTTGAATATTGTTGGATTTGCACTAACCCAGGCAAAATGCTACTGTGAAGTACTATATTACACATGGTAAGTGATGGAGAGCCTGTGGGAATCTGAGGAGTAAGTCATGCATTTCAGAATTCTCACTGCTGTCTGTAAGGAGTTTATATGTTCGTCCTGTGACCACATGAGTTTCCTCCGGGTGTCTTATCTTCCTCCCATATCCAAAGATGTACTGGCTAGTAGATTAAATGGTTGTAAATGAGAACTCATCAGAGAAGTAAAGTGTTACGAGGCGCATCTAGCCAAGCTAACTTCCGGGGTTTAGATGCTCTAACTCTCCATAATATACGGATAGCTGGCGTGATCCCTTTAAAGATTGAGGACTGTCCCACTAATTGGCAATCATGTTTTGGGCATCAGAATTGAGTATTTAAAGAGCATCTGGACTGAGGTTCAGCGCTCAATCATAAGCCCTACTAGTGATATTGTCTAGAATTTGTTTAGTGTTCAGTTCTTGATCCAGTTTGATACCATGTCTCGATCCTTGCTTCAGATACCCCAGCATTTGGGTCCAAACCATCCTCGTCAAGGACTCTTGTCACAGTTTGATTGAACCAGTATGGACCTAACAGGGTCTCAGGATCTTTCTACTGCTGTAGCCAACCACAGTGAGAGAATTTCCAGACAGAGCCTGACGATTCACAACATCCAGGTAGCAGTTTGTCAGCTTTCACAAGAAGGAAGACAGAATCACTCAGAATCGCTGCAGAGTTAGTACATCTTCCAATGCTTGAGAGATTTGATGGAGACCCAGCTTCCCCATCCAATGCTCATTAGTATTCAAACTCCAGCCGTCCCAGTTCATGCAACAAGGTGACCTTCATTATCTCTCTTCTGACTGGAAGAGCCCTGGCTTGGACGACCACACACTGGGAACAGAGCTTGGAGATTTGCTCAGAGTTGGAGGAATTCATGGCCGCTATGAGGAAGGTGTTCCACACTCCGCCAGAGATAGCCAAGCTTTGGATTGCCTGATGAAGAATTCAACAGGATGGATGGTCAGTAGCAGGCTACGCGATCAAATTTTGGACCTTGGCCCAAGGGAGTGGCTGGAATAGTGAGGCCTTGGCCACTCTGTACCGCTATGGACACTGAGATGAACTGAAGGATACCCTCACCTTGGCAGAACCAGCTGGGGACTTACAGGATCTGATTGACCAGTCCATTTGTCTCGATAATTGTCTGGCAGGGCGTTAAGTGGGACAATATCACGTGGTTGAAGAGGGCTCACCTGAGCCTGGCCTCAATGTATTGTAGTTCCTCGATCTCGGCCTGTCTCTGGCTCAGGATCCTGTCAAGCCCATGCAAATGGGCCGCATAAGAATGTCTGGCAATGAGAGGTTCTGGCATTGGAGTCGAGATAACTGCTATTACTGTGGGAAAGCAGGTTACCTGAGGGCCGAATGTCCAAAGCTGCAGCGGTTGGGAGAACTGTTAAGACTATCCTGTGTTGGGCGGACTGTGATGGTAACAGCCACTACCCCCAACCTCACAGTTTTTGGTATCATGTTGAGGGCTGAGATCTCCTGGGATATGGACTGACGAGACAGCAATGCTTTTGTGGACTTTGGGACAGCAAGAAATTTCCTGAACTTGGGGTCTGCCCGTCGGCTCAACATACCACTGCAGGAGTTGCACCAGACACTGGTCACTGGTCTTGTGGATAAGGATAGAGGATCATGCAGAGGACATTATTTTCTATATCTTTGAGTCTCTTCACATGCTCCTGATCCTCGGGCACCCTTGGATGTCTCAGCATAACCCTTCCATGAACTGGAAGGAAGGGAGGATCATTGCATGATCCACTTGCTGCAAGAAGGTATGCTTTCATCTTGGTGTTCTGACCCCCAGATTCTCCCGAAACTAGCAGCCAAAGAGGGGCCAGACATCTGTTCAGGGTAAACTGGAGCTTTCAGGAAACCCAATCCTACTCAAGAGAAAACAAGCCGGCTCTAGTCAATAGACCCGTGTGAGTCCAGTCAGGGATGTGCTGGAACTGGATCTTTAGTTTCGGAGAAAACCAAGGAGGTATCCAAGCAGTCTGGAACTCTAGCAGCTAAGCCACAGGCTCCAATTGCCAGGTCTGTCTAAGGTGAAGGCTCCAAAATGGAGACCCTTGGAGCTTAGTTCAAGGAGCACAACGGCCATTTGTAATGCCTCACTACTGATGTCTGAGGATACAGACAAGATTTGGACCACGATTTGGCCTCTGTTTTCACTAAAGACGCTTGTGGACCTATAGAGGAGACTCTGGGGTCTGCCAAATCAACCCCGCTACTTAAGGAGTCTCAGAAGTCATCTCGGAGGAAGGTTCAGGGGTAATTGCAGCATCCAAGCTGGTAGAAATTGCTTCCATCTACAAGGATTTGGAAGAGATCTTCAATAAGGGAAAGGCCTCGACTCTTCCACTGCACCAACCCTACAACTGTGCTGTAGATCTACTGCCTGGTACAGTATTTATCCTCTGTGGAGTCGATTATATGCGCTCTCAGGCCCGGAGAGAAGGGCTATCAAGGAATTTATAAAGGACGCTCTTGCCATGGGATTCATTTGGCTCTCCCTCTCCCCAGTTGGTACTGGCTTCTTCTTCATACAGAAAAAGGACAGGAGCCTGTGACCATGCATTGATTATAGAGGGCTGAATCGCATAACAGTCAAGAATTGTTACCCTCTTCCACTCATGAACAAGTTAATTCTTTTTTTTTTCAAGTTAATTCTTGAAGCTGGACTTTTGGATTGCATACAATCTGGTTCACATAAAGGAGGGTGATGAGTGGAAGACAGCATTCAACATACTAACAGGGTACTATGAGAACCTGGTCATGTAATTTGGCTTTGTGAATGCGCCAGCAGTTTTCCAGGCCTTTATAAATAACGTGCTCTGTGATGCTCTCCAGAAGTATGCCTTCATCAGCTTGGACAACACCCTAATTTTCTCAAAGTCCATGGAGGACCATGTTGCTCATGTCAGAGATACTCTAAAGAGGCTTCTTGATCATGGACTTTATGTCAAGCTGGAGAAGTTTGAATTTCCTGTAACCACCATTTCATTTTTGAACTTCATTATCTCTAATGGCAATTCAGGATGGACCCTAGTAAAAGACAGACAGTCAGAAATTGGCCACAACCATCCAATGTGAAACAAGTCCAATGATTCCTGGGATTTGCCAACTTTTACCAAAAGTTCATCAGTAACTTCAGCTCAGTACATGCAGTGTTGTCTCAACCGACACCTTTGGACCATAAACTGCACCCATGTGCATTCTTTACCAGACAGAGGTGACTGACATTGGGAATCAGGAGCTTTTTGCCATTCAATTAGCTTTGGAGGAATGGTGTCGCGGGCTAAAGGGAGCCAAGAGCCCTTTTATCATTTGGACAGACCATAAAACCTGGCTTGTTTTCAGGAGGCCAAGGGGCTGAATTCCAGGCTGGCCAAATGGTCTTTGTTCTTAACCACTTTAATTTCATCCTGACATATTGAATGGGGTCAAAGAATCAGAAGCCAGATGAAATGATCAGTTTGATGAACCAGAATGAAAAGAACTGCCTACCACCATTTTGTCTTAAGCCAAGGTGGTAGCACCAGTTCATTGGGAGATTGGCACTCTTGTTCACAGTGCAAGAGAAGATTCCTAAGAACGGTCCTCCAATTTGGCTGTTTGTCCCAAAATCCTTCTGGTCCCAAGTACTTCAATGGGGACATTCATCAAGAATGACCACTCACCCAGGGATTGCTAGAACCCTTGAGTTTATCAAGAGGAGCTATTAGTGGCCCGGAATGACGGAAGAGGTTCGGCAGTATGTGCAGGCATGCAAGGTGGGCACTCGCAACAAGAAGACCTGTACCCAACTTCAAGGGCTTCTTCACCTCCCAATCTGTTCCAGACAGATCATGAGCGCAAATCTCCATGGACTTTGTCATGGGTCTTCCTTGTTCCAAGGGGAAGACTATTATCATAATAATTGTGGATCATTTTTTTGAAGGCTTGCAAAGTTATCACCTTGGGCAGACTACAATCTGCGGTAGAGACGAATGAAGTTGTCTGGAACCAGCAGACATTGTGTCAGATTGTAGTCCATAATTTGCATCATGTTTCTGGAGGGCATTGTGAAAATTAAATGGGGCAACAGCAAGTGTTTCCTCTGGGTTTTACCCACAGTCCCATGGCCAGATGGAGTGGGTGAATCAAAATATGGAACGTACCCTAAGATGCCTGGCCTCTGAAAGACCGGACAAGTGTACTGATTATTTGATGTGAGCCGAGGTCACCCACAACACATTATGGCATTCAATTCATGGGATGTCCACTTTCAAGTGCCAATTTGGGTATTCTTCGCTAGTCTTCCCTGAGGACGAGGTTGAGGTTTCTGTGGCCGAAGATATCATCAAATGTTGCAAGGAGAAATAGACCAGAGCAAGGGAGATTTTGTTTGCATCTACCCAGAAGGCTGAAATAAAGGATAACTGCTAGAGAAGACAGGGACAAGTTTTGCAGCCTGGGCACTAGGTCTGGCTGTCGACTCAGAATTTGCCTCTCTGAGTGATGTCTATGAAAATGGCGCCCAAGTTTCTTGTACCCTCCAAGATTCTCAGGAAAGTAAGCCCAGTGGCTTACGTCTTGCATCTCCTCAAGACCTTCAGGATCAGTCCCACTTTCCACATTTCCAAATTAAAACCTGTAAACACCAGTCCTTTAGCCCCACTGCCATCAGTCCCACTGCCACCCAGGTTTGTCAATAGGGAGCAGGACTTCACCGTGAGAAGAATTTTGGATTCATGAACTGCTTGGTGTGTTTGGCAGTTCCTCATGGACTGGGAAGGATTCGGAACAGTGCTGGGTTCCTGAAAGGGACATCTTGGATTTGACTCACATCCATGACTACAATCAATGCCTCTCCACGTAGCTAAGGCTGTCAGGAGTCAGCCATAGGGGAGGGGGTCCTGTTATGACAAGCACCCAACCACACCAGCTTCCGGGGTTTCAAACGCTCCAATTTTCCATAATATGGGTAGATGGCATGGCCCCTTCAAAGATTCAGGACTGTCCAACTCATTGGCAATCATGTTTTGGGCATCAGAATTGAGTATTTAAAGATCATCTGGACTGAGGTTCGGTGCTTAATCATAAGCCCTACTAGTGATATTGTCTAGCGTTTGTCTTGTGTTCAGTCCTCGATTCAGTTTGATACCACTCCTCGATTCTTGCTTCGGATACTCCAGAATTTGGGTCCAAACCTTGTCAAGGACTCTGTCACATAAAGATCTTAATTTGAATGTAAACTGGAAGAATAAGTCAACCGTGGACAGTCCCAAGCATAACTGTGAAAGGGTTTAGACATGGGGCTAGAAACCCCATGCTGTAAAAACCCTGTGCTATAGAAATTCCAACAGAAGCTCCAAAGACCTAATCACTGGGAGAGGAAGGATCAGTGAAGATGGGCCACAGCTGGGGACAATTTGAAAGCGTGTTGCCTGTGTCTGTAACTGGAAGAATCAGTTTGGCAGCCATTGGAGGGTTTTTCTTTCAATCCCATTGACTGCAGTTTTACTTGGGGTTCTTGATTTGTGAGCTCAGTCAAACTCGGTCTAATTGTCAAAACCAGCTAGGCTCCAACTTGCCTACAGAACGTAGAATAAGTTGTAATGGCTATTAAGCCAAGAAGACCTGGATCTTGCCTGACTAATCTGTTAGAATTTTTGAGGAAATAACAGTCAGAGTAGACAAAGGAGAGTCAGTAGATATTGTTTGTTTGGATTTTCAGAAGGCCTTTGACAAGGTGCCAGATATGAAGCTACTAAACAAGATAAGAGCCCACGTTATTACAGGAAAGATATTAGCATGGATAGAAGATGGCTGACCGGCAGAAAGTAAGAAGTGGAAAAAGGGGGCCTTTTCTGGTAGGCTGCTGGTGACTAGCGGTGTTCCACAGGGGTCAGAGTTGGAACCACTTCTTATACATTATACATCAATGATTTGGAAGATGGAATTGATGGAGTTTAGGTCAAGTTTCCATTTATACAAAGGTAGGTGGAGGGTTAAGTAGTATTGAGGAAGAGCAAGGAGTCTGAAGAAGACTTTAACAGATTGGGAGAATGGATAAAGAAGTGGCAGATGGAATACAGTGTTAGGAAGAGTATGGTCATGCACTTTGGTAGAAGGAATAAAAACACTGACTATTTTATAAAAAGGAAGCACATTCAGAAACCAAGGGTGTAAAGGGACTTGGAGTCCTCGTGCAGGATTCCCTTAAGGTAACTTGCAGGGTGAGTTGGTGGTAAGGAAGGCAAATACAATATTAGCATTCATTTCAAGAGGACCAGAATATAAACGCAAAGATATAATACTGAGGCTTTATAAGGCATTGGTCAGAGTCCACTTGGAGTATTGTGAGCAGTTTTGGGCCCCTTATCTAAGAAAGTATATGCTAGCGTTGGAGAAGGTCCAGAGGAGGTTCACATAAATGATCCTGGCTGTGAAAAGATTTATGTATGAGGGGTGTTTGATAGCTCTGGGCATGTACTCCCTGGAGTTTAGAAGAGTGAGGGGAAATTTCATTCAAACCTATAAGATATTGAAAGGCCTAGATAGAGTAGATGTGTAGAGGATGTGTCCTGTCATGGGGAGTCTAGGATCAGAGTGCAGTGCCTCAGACTAGTGGGATGTCTATTTAGAACAGAGATGAGAAAAATTTTCTTTTGCCAGAGGATGGTGAATTTGTGGAATTCATTACTACAGATGGCTGTGGAGGCCAAGTTAAAGCAGGAGTTGATAGTTTCTTGATTAGTAAAAGGGTGTTAAAGGTTATGGGGAGAAGGCAGGAGAATGGGGAAGAAAGGGATAGTGTATCAGGCATGATGAAAGGCGGAGATGATTCAATGGGCCGAATGGCCTAACTCTGCTTCATTGTCTGACGGATGAAACCGAATTTTCTATTTTAAAGCATTATCTACCACACGTTCAAAGTCTTAGCTATATTTAGTACAGAATGATAGTTCAGTAATTAACAGGATCACACTATTTCTGTTTTCTTGGACCAGTAATGTATGGGTAGACAGATGCCATTTTCATAACTGTATAGGACAGCACAACCTGAAACATTGCTGGTGTAATACTTTCCATACTTCTATTTCAATATGTCTAACTTTATTTTTATATAATTCCTTATTTGTTATAATTGTTGAATGTTGGTTTTTTGCTGCATGCCCCACCACCACACCACAGTAAATTCCTAATGCATTGGATTCTGGTTAATTGGCCTATCAGTTAATCAGGGACAAGTTAAAGAACAAAAACCTAATCCAGAAAATAGCTGGAGTTCCTTTCATTTATTTGGGAACTAAGCCATTTAATTGGGACAGGAGACTATTGGCAGTTTCTAACCAGTGTCAGTTGTGTGAATTTTTGTAGCCATTTGACACTGCACCACGCTTACAGTAGAGTGAACGGTTTTTAAATAGCAATAGTTACATATGCTTGTGTTCAAAGAGCAGTGATTTTGGTTACTGAAAGTTGGTGATAATTAAACAATAAGACAATTTAAGCAACACACACAAAATGCTGGTGGAACACAGCAGGCCAGGCAGCATCTATAGGAAGAGGTACAGTCGACGTTTTGGGCCGAGACCCTTCGTCAGGACTAACTGAAAGAAGAGTTCGTAAGAGATTTGAAAGTGAGAGGGGGAGGGGGAGATCAGAAATGATAGGAGAAAATGGGGGGGGGAGGGATGGAGCTAAGAACTGGACAGTTGATTGGCAAAAGGGATACGAGGCTGGAGAAGGGAGAGGATCATGGGACAGGAGGCCTAGGGAGAAAGAAAGGGGGAGGGGAGCCCAGAGGAAGTTGGAGAGCAGGCAAGGAGTGATTGTGAGAGGGACAGAGAGAGAAAAAAGGGGGAATAATAAATGAATAAATAAGGGATGGGGTAAGAAAGGGAGGAGGAGCATTAACAGAAGTTAGAGAAATCAATGTTCGTGCCATTGGGTTGGAGGCTACCCAGACGGAATATAAGGTGTTGTTCCTCCAACCTGAGTGTGGCTTCATCTTGACAGTAGAGGAGGCCATGGATTGACATATCAGAATGGGAATGGGATGTGGAATTAAAATGCGTGGCCACTGGGAGATACTGCTTTCCCTGGCGGACAGAGTGTAGGTGTTTAGTGAAACGGTCTTCCAATCTGCGTCGGGTCTCACCAATATATAGAAGGCTGCACTAGGAGCACGGGACGCAGAATATCACACCAGCTGACTCACAGGTGAAGTGTCGCCTCACCAGGAAGGACTGTCTGGGGCCCTGAATGGTGGTGAGGGAGGAAGTGTAAGGCCAGGTGTAGCATTTGTTCTGCTTTCAAGGATGAGTGCCGGGAGGGAGATTGGTGGGGAGGGATGGGGGGGACGAATGGACAAGGGAGTTGCGTAGGGAGCGATCCCTTCGGAAAGCAGAAAGAGCGGGGGAGGGAAAGATGTGCTTGGTGGTGGGATCCTGTTGGAGGTGGCGGAAGTTACGGAGGATTATATGTTGGATCTGGAGGCTGGTGGGGTGGTAGGTGAGGACAAGGGGAATCCTAATCCTAGTGGGGTGGCGGGAGGATGGGGTGAGAGTAGATGTGCATGAAATGGGAGAAATGCGTTTGAGAGCAGAGTTGATGGTGGAGGAAGGGAAGCCCCTTTCTTTAAAAAAGGAGGACATCTCCTTCGTCCTGGAATGAAAAGCCTCATCCTGAGAGCAGATATGGCGGAGAGGGAGGAATTGCGAGAAAGGGATGGCATTTTTGCAAAAGACAGGGTGGGAAGAGGAATAGTCCAGATAGCTGTGAGAGTCCGTAGGCTTATAGTAGATATCAGTAAATACGCTGTCTCCAGAGAAAGAGGCAGAAAGGTCAAGAAAGGGGAGGGAGGTGTCAGAAATGGACCAGAGAAAATTTGAGGGCAGGATGAAAGTTGGAGGCAAAGTTAATGAAGTCAACAAGCTCAGCATGCGTGCAGGAAGCAGCGCCAATGCAGTCGTCGACGTAGCGAAGGAAAAGTGGGGGACGGATACCAGAATAGGCTTGGAGCATGGACTGTTCCACAAAGCCAACAAAAGGGCAGGCATAGCTGGGATCCATATGAGTGCCCATGGCTACACCTGTTGTCTGGAAGAAGTGGGTGGAGACAAAGGAGAAATTATTTAGAGTAAGGACTATTTCCACTAGATGGAGGAGAGTGGTGGTAGAGGGGAACTGGTTAGGTCTGGAATCCTAAAAGAAGTGGAAAGTTTTGAGACCTTCCTGGTGAGGGATGGAGGTATATAGGGACTGGAAATCCATGGTGAAAATAAGGCGGTGGGGGCCAGGGAACTTAAAGTCATTGGAAAAAATTCAGAGCATGAGAAGTGTCAGGAACATAGGTGGGTAGGGATTGAACAAGGGGGGATAAAACAGTGTTGAGGTATGCAGAAATGAGTTTGGTGGGACAGGAGCAAGCTGAGACAATGGGTCAACCTGGACAGGCAGGTTTGTGGATCTTTACAATTTAGAATTATTTTGCTGACTGCGATTTCTACCATTCAGGCTTGGGGTTGCCAGAAACGCCGGGAGTGAAAATAAAACTGTTTCACTACCTCAACAGATTAGGTACTATATAAAAAAATTGAAGGTTCTGAATGTTACAATGAAAATGAAGATTTGGAGGATGCAATCTTCAAAAGCATTATATGGAGATAATCCACTACCTGCACTCGGTGGCTGAGCTAATTTTGTTCATTTACAGTCAATCAAAAAGCATGGCAGCATGCTGGTTTTCCATTATATCTGATGATGACAGTGAAACCTGTGTGGGAGAATTTTTAAAGTGGAAAAGCCGTTTCACTGGGACAGTTCCATTCTCTCAACCTCGGAAGTCCAGGTTCCAGTAGTATGAGTAGTGGTCACAAACTGGAGTATGCCTTGGTTGCAGTGGATAACCATGATTTCTTCTGTACCCTTTCATGCCCTTCACTCTCCAGGAGACACTGCAGATCCGTCCTCTGGGCCATTGGATCTCACTGTTGATCTCATTCACCCAAATCCATTTTATCACACAAAGAGGACAGTTCAAGGGTTTAATGACAATGGAATAGAATCTGTCATTGAGTCTTGTGGTATGTGCTTTCAGGCTTTGTATCTTTGGCCAGTGGGAGAGGGAAGAAGAATGTCCATGCTGGATGGTATCTTTAATACTGTTGGCTGCTTTACTGAAGCAGGGAGAAGTATAGAAAGACTCCTTAGAGGGGAGGTTGATTCCTATGATGTGCAGATGTAGCATTTGGCATATTGTGAAGTTAAAGTCAGTCAGATCAGCCAGGGGCCGACTCGAGGGGCCGAGTGGCCTGTTGCTACTCTTGACTCACATCTCTATATGCTTCCTGTCCATGGGGGACTACTTTGTACAACCACAGCCAGCTCAAAGACTTCACGGTAGTATGATGGTATGGTTATTAGAGCCACATTGTCATAGCTCCAGCAACCTGAGTTTGATCCTAATATCAGCTGCTGTCTGTGTAAATGTGTGCATTTCCTCCCACATCCCAAAGATGTGCAGGTTCGTATGTTATGTGGTTACTGTAAATTCTTCCTGGAGTGAGGATGAATGGTAGGAGCTAATGAGAATGTTGGGGGGAATAAAAATTGAAATAATGTAACAATGCACACAAAGTGCTGGAGAAGCTCGGCAGGCCAGGCAGCATCTATGGAAAAGAGTACAGTCACTGTTTTGGGCCGAAGACCCTTCATCAGGACTGGAGAAAAAAGGATGATGAATGGGGATGGGTGGGGCGAAATGTAGAATTAGTGTAAATAGATTATTAGCAGTCAGCCTGGATTCTGGACTGAAGGGCAAGGGCTAGGGGCTGGTAGAATGTTTGAGCAGGATAGTAACTGAGTACACTAAAATGATTACTTTCACTGAATATGAGGTTTCTGGGCCCAAGTAGAATGACTTTAACCTGCTAAGTTTAGCAAAAGTGGATATAATAGTGTCATTGTTCACATTAATTTCATATTTAGGGTCAATTTTCCATTCCTTTATCTATTTTACCAGTTCTTTCTCATTCAGATTCTTATGAATTAATCTACATTTTCTCCGCCCTGCACACGTAGTTTCTTTATAGTAATAGAAGAACTTACATCTCAGGAATCTTTGAACTTGTTGACATGATCTTACTCAAGGCTGGAATGCAATTTTGAGATCTCCTACCATTAATAGCTTGAAAGCTTGACTCTCTTGTCTCTGTATTTTCAAAACAAACTTGACAAGTTTATATACATCATACTCTTGTCTTCTACTTTAACACATTTTGTGGATTAAATTCACATTCATATTCCTAAAACTGAAAATATATGCTGAATAACAATACTGTATTTCACAAGTAATGACTTACTTTCTTGAATCATATCATTACAATATAGCATACCAAGCATTTAACTTAAATTTTATCCTTAATTATCTATTCTTTGCACTTGATGTTCTATTATCAGCACAGGTAACTCAAAAAGACTTAAAATTCGTCATGGACATTTTGCAGACTGAGAGCCAGAGATGGTTTGTGGTGATGTCCAATTTGAGAAGTTTTAAATTCATTATCCCATGAAACTTTTACAAATGATAGAAGTAGCACTATAATTCTGTGGAAGAGGCAAAACCTGGCACAATGATGGAAAGCTATGGAAACTTACCTTCAGGATCACAGAAACAGAATGGTTAAATCATATGAGACAGAATTCAAAGGAGAGAACTGTGAAAGAAACATTTTGAAGTAATGGATAATTGTAGTGGATTACGATTAATCACCATAGTTGCTTATTTGGGACAACTCTTTGTTACGTTTTGTAGCTCCAAAGCGTAAATGTGGATAAATGTGAAGTTATCCACTTTGGTGGCAAAAATAGGAAAACAGATTATTATCTGAATGGTGGCCGATTAGGAAAAGGGGAGGTGCAACGAGACCTGGGTGTCATTATACACCAGTCATTGAAAGTGGGCATGCAGGTACAGCAGGCGGTGAAAAGGCGAACGGTATGCTGGCATTTATAGCGAGAGGATTCGAGTACAGGGGCAGGGAGGTACTACTGCAGTTGTACAAGGCCTTGGTGAGACCACACCTGGAGTATTGTGTGCAGTTTTGGTCTCCTAATCTGAGGAAAGACATCTTTGCCATAGAGGGAGTACAAAGAAGGTTCACCAGATTGATTCCTGGGATGGCAGGTCTTTCATATGAAGAAAGACTGGATGAACTGGGCTTGTACTCGTTGGAATTTAGAAGATTGAGGGGGGATCTGATTGAAACGTATAAGATCCTAAAGGGATTGGACAGGCTAGATGCGGGAAGATTGTTCCCGATGTTGGGGAGGTCCAGAACGAGGGGTCACAGTTTGAGGATAGAGGGGAAGCCTTTTAGGACCGAGGTTAGGAAAAACTTCTTCACACAGAGAGTGGTGAATCTGTGGAATTCTCTGCCACAGCAAACTGTTGAGGCCAGTTCATTGGCTATGTTTAAGAGGGAGTTAGATATGGCCCTTGTGGCTACGGGGGTCAGGGGGTATGGAGGGAAGGCTGGGTTCTGAGTTGGATGATCAGCCATGATCATAATAAATGGCGGTGCAGGCTCGAAGGGCCGAATGGCCTACTCCTGCACCTATTTTCTATGTTTCTATGTTTCTATGTAAAAGCTAATTGAACGGAAAACAAGGAAGCCAGCAGATAAGTCATGTACTTTGTTTTTATTTGAAACGAGGTGCACGCATATCATGTGGTAGTGTCATGGCATATGAAATTCACATATTTTTAAATATAACCTATAATGAATTATTTAAACAAACAAAAATGCTTAATTACATGGTTTATGGCTCAGTTTGTTATTAGAGAATATATACAGTATACAACCTGAAATACTTAGTCTTCGCAGACATCCATGAAAAACAGAAGAACCCCAAAAGAGTGAATGACAGAAAAATGTTAGGTTTCCAAACCCCACCGGAAAGCATCAACCCTCCCCCTCCCCCTCCCATTTCAGCAAAAACCATCAGTGCCCACCACCCACCAAGCAAGCAATAGCAAAGCCCCAAAGAGAGACCTGCAGTCAACAAAAACTATTGTTTACCCGACAGCTCGACTTACCACAGGCTTTCTCTTTCACTAACAAGAGACAGAGAGATGCCACCCGTTTCACAGCAAACGTTGCTATTGCCATGTTACAGTCTGCTGTTGCTTTTTATTCCAAAATTCTCCAACTTGTGAGTTGGCAGCAAACTCTCCCCACCATCAAGAGAAAGAGAGAGAGAGAGTCGTCGCTCAACTACATAGACCATTCTCAGTATGTGCGGCCACGAAATCCTAATGTACCTTCTCTGTAAGCAACATAATTACAATATTACTCAAATATTACTGAATATTAAAAACACAACACTTCTCAGTGCTCAGCAATAAACTCCAAATAAATATAGACTGCATCTCAACATACACATATATATGTAAAGTATAATACGTATTGATTATTATATATATTACATATTATATATATGGGACCACTGGTGTTGCCAATGGGCTTCACTCAACCTTGGAATGAATTCCTTCAGCCTCCAAGCAATTTAGTTTACTGGCTACTTTATTATGAATGGTATAAGGAACTGGACAGTTTTTGCAAAATATGTGTGTGGCACTTTCATTTAACACAATTTTACCCTTAATATGTTTGAGTTTTCCAATGCCATCCTTAAGCATCATCCAGTACCTTTCTTAATTCACTTTCTATTGGTTTTCTTAGCAGGGATATGACATGCAAGTGACGGAGGGATCTCTAATCAAGTTGTAGTTGTCTCAGCCAATCGTGCTCCCACAATGCTGGCCCTCCTGTTTCTATCACATACATGCCCAATGTGGCTTGTTAATTGTAGTATTTCACTGCTATGAATGTCATTCTCACCAGAGTTCTTTTCTCCAGTTTACATTCTTATCTGGGTATTTTCAGGCTTCAGTTCAGTATCTTTGAAATACCATTCAAACTCACTTTGTGGAATGACTGAAACAGCCAAGCCACTGTCCAATTCAATTTTAATTAATTTGCCATTCACTTCTGGCATAAGCCATATTGCTTGTCTCTGAATTGTTTACACATGGTAAATCTCAAAACAACTCAGTCCTGTTTCACTCTTATCATAATCAGATTTCTAATTAACACCATGCAGATTAGTGGTCTTTTTGTAACTGCAACTTGACTTTTTATCTTTTTCTCTTTCCTGTGCAGCCCATTTATTTTGGTTTGCCCAATATGCTCTTTGTATGTGTCCTACTTTGTTACATTTTCTGCAAGTTTCACTTTTAAACTTGCATGTGAACCCCTTCCTCAACAGTAATGTAATTTGTTCAGCTAGACAGGTTTCTGTTTGGATGCTGCAATTTTGGTCATGCTCAATTTCATTCCTGCCTGCAACTCAATTGCATCTCTGCCACTGTTTTCATTGATACAGCCATTTCAACTGCTCTTTTAAATGTAAGTTGTGTTTCAGTTAGGAGCCATTTTTGAATGGTTTCTTGTAAGATTCCACAAAGTAAATAATCTCTCAGTGCATCATTACGCCAATTACTAAACTGACAATGATCAGACAACTTTTTAAATTCAGTCGTGTACGCTGAAATTGACACCCGTACCTTTTGATTCCACTTATGAAAAGTAAAGCATTCTGTAATCAACAAAGATTTCAGCTCTAAATGTTCCTGCATTACATATGTGATGTTTACAAAGCTAATTTTAATTGATATGGATGGAGCAGTTAAATTTCTAAGCAAAAAGTACCTTTAAATCCAATGCACTCAACAAAACTGGCACTTGTTTTTCATTGGCTATTCCATTTACTTTAAAATACTGCTCAATCTGTTCAGTATACATATTCCAGTTATCTTTTGTGTAATCACATGTGTCAATCTTTCCAATTTAGCCAGCCATTTCTGCTCTTTATAATGATTATTATCCTCTGGTACTCACTGTTTATGAACCTATGAACTATTTTATTTCTGCCTTTTTAACTCTATCATCTCTCCTTTTGCAAAGAAAACACACTATTGTGAATTTTAAATATGCTGTGCTTTTTTTGTTAACCCAAACATCTTCCTGCACCTTAACAGGTAAGTAGTCATCTTGGGTTTGTTTAGAACTTCCTTGTCACTACTGTTATATTTTGTAGTTTCAAAACATAAAAAATTTATTGACAGGAAAACAAGAGAGTTGGGAGATAAGTCATGTATTTGTTGGACTGAGTAGATGAGATCTACAGAGAGATTCAGCGTCCAGGAAGGCGGTTCTGCAATGCAAGGTGGTGAACGAATTGCCTGATGAGGCACAGAAGAAGTCATGGTCATCTACTGCAACCAGTTATGACATCTACTATTCCCAATGGACCGAAATTTCCAAGGTTGAGAGAGTTGAAATGTCCCAGTGCAATGGCTTTTCCACATTAATAATTCTCCCGGACAGGTTTGCTATCATCGTTGGATATAACGGACTTCTACCAGTAAGTATTGGTAATTTGTTCTGTATTTCATTAAGTACATAATTTGTTCTCAGTTAAACTATACTTTTTAAACTATTTCCATGAAACTTTAGCTAATTGGTGCAGCTGCTTAATTGGGCCAAAATGTACTGGTCCCAATATTCCCAATTAACCAGAATCCACTGTATTTTAAAAAAAAGACATCCATTTAGGTAATTTAGGTGAGAATAGAAACTTTTCAGCAGCATATATGTGTGTTTATTTGGGGAGAACAAGTTGACAATAGGATTATAAAATTTTATTCATTTCTTTGCCTTATACATAGAAAAATGTAGTACTCTAAGAAAATCAAAGAAATCTTGCTCAAACATCATTTCACTGTCTAGATCTCAATTAGATCTGAGTACCTCATTTTTAGCAAAGCTGGGAAAGCAACAAAATGTATTTACTATAATAACATGATGAGCACCTTATATTTTGATAGATATATGGAAAACTTTCCATTGATCTCACAGCAGATTGACGTATTGTGCAGAAGTTTACATGTATTACAGTAGCAACTTTAATAGAGCTTTTTGTGAAAATAGGTCTTTGAGTAACTGGGCAATCATTATTAGTCATATTAGCTATAATTACAAAGGATATAAAAGTGAAATAAATACAACTATTATTCCATTCCGTGTTGCCAGGATTCAGAATGATATACTCAAATAGACAATAGATAAATCTATAAATGATATTCAGAGGCAGTAGGCCAGGTAAACAAAAGTTCTGAGGGAAAACACAAATGTAAGATAGCTGCATGGGCATAAGAGAAGGGGGCTATAAAAATCAATTGTTAATCTTCATTCCAAACTTTTCTGTAAATACTCATTTTAATAGAAGACTAAAAAAAAAACTTTACAAAAAGCCTGCGAGAAATATTTGCAATAACAGTTGCTGGTGCAATGCTTCCATCTCATGTAAAATTTTATGAAGTGGTGACTAAATGGTAGTCTTTTAAACAAGAAGGTGAATCACCAATTCTGTTTTCCATGATTTCTTTTCAATGTTCAGAATACAGCAATATAATAAGAGAGAAAGCAAACTTGCTTCCATTCACAAAAACAATTCATCTTCCACAGTTAATGCTGGTATTATGAATATGGGAGGGCAGAGGTCAGGGAATGCTTGCTGAAAAGAAAAGGCTCTAAATATTCTATCTGGAGAATTCCAGTGCTTGGTGGCTACATCTCAGAATATGAAAATATTTAATGTATTGTTCTCACAAAATTAAGTTCTGCCGAAGATCAGTAACAGAAAAAAAATTGATTTAATTTTTAAAGCTTTCAATGTTGCCGTGGATTTCTTCTAAGACAGAAACTAAAGATGATGCTGCAATAGAAATATAAAAGAGTTCATGGTAATTTTCCCTTTCATGTTTTCACCTATGTCAGCCCAAGTTTTTGAACACCATGAAAATTGCATCTGATTATAATGACAATCATAAGACACAATTTTCATCAACACTTCACACATACACAGATTACATTTGAATTGGCATATTTATAATTCTATGTAAAATGGATGGATAGAATATTTGTTTTCTGGAAGTATAAAATAATGCATCTCCAGAATTTGGTTCTGATGTTGTTAATTTATTATTTCCACTCATATTACCTCTCACTATGCCCTTTGGTGTTCAATGTTCAAGTAACTGCCTCATCTGCTAATCAGGAAATGATTGAAGAAAGGAACAACCAAAGTAAGTTCCACAGTAGAGAATATAAAGAATATATTCATTAAAATAAATCACAAGTTGCTTAAATCAAAATGTATTCACAATGACTCATCTTTTGTTCAGAAATAAAATGAAAACTGGGCAATTTAAAGCCCTTTCATTTATATTTACAATAAATGTAGAAATGGGTCTCTTCAATGCAGATAAATCCTTTCAATTGAGTCTGCCTTTCGACCATCAGGATTGATAAACATAATATATGCTGTTTGAGGAACATCTGCAATATACTTATTGCTGCCCGTCCAAGCATGAAACTGGTGCAGTAGACCAGTTGCCTGTTATTAAGACCACCCAATTTCCATTTCAATGACTTACATGTATGATATATAATACTTTTCCTTGCCTTATTTGGCTCAGCCCCAAGAACTACAAAGATAATGATTCAGTCAAAGAGTAAAATACAATGCTCCTATCTTTATACAATAATAAAACTTAGGTACCTGTTCAAATATAGCAACAGTACTAAGATAAATGGTAATAAATATGCCAAGTATGGTGACAAAAATAGCAATGATTAAAGGAGGTTGCCTTTATAGGCCCAGTTGCAGGTTTACACAATTTTTTTGAATTTATCTATCCAATTAGAGAGCAGACAGCTTAGCTCCCACATTCACAACAAAGCAAAGTCATCTGACTAAACATCCTCAACTTCCAGTCATTCAAATCACAGTGTACAGCCCACAGGTAACTCATGGACAAGTGAATGGTTTCATTTCCTTATTATCTCCTAACTTAGCAGGAAGCCTATTTAGCCAAATAGTTTCATGTCAGTTTACAGAGCAATCATGATGCCCCACTACCTTTCCCTTGTGCTCCTATACTCCTCAATTTCCCATTAATTCCCCACCAACACACTCACCAACATAGTTGGGACAATGCATAGTGGGCAATTAAACTACCTAGCTACACGTCCTCAGTAACGTGAGGCCAAACTGGAGTGCCAAGGAGAAACCAAAACAGTTACAGAGACCGTATAAACCACATAGTCATGACTGAATCTAGTTCTCTGGTTCTACCAGCTATGCCATTGTTGCGACTGTGACTCAGTCACTGGAGAATTTGTAGATATGAAAGTCTTCATTCATTACATGAAACAGATACTCTTTCAGAATCACTCTTGATAGAGTCCCACAAACTCAAAAGTACATCACATTTTTATACCCTTAAGATCAATAGGTGATTTAATACAGTTTCAATAGTTACAGTGACATCATTTACTTTCAATATTTTGGATTGACCAGGCTTCCTTTGAATTGCATATCTACAGTGGACAACACCTCTGAATGTTCACATATCTTGGCGGAGACATCCTAATTGCAGAACTCCCTGAGCTTACACCATGTTTGCAATGTATCAAATTGCAAAATTACTACTAGTATGGCAACGTTTGTGATGTGAGCTGTTGCCCATCAGCTTACCTTCCCAAATCCTTGCTGCTGGTTAACCAGGAGGTGATGGAACAACTCAACATTCATGGAGATAAAAACATTCGGTTTCTGGTCGAGAACTCTTCAACTGAACTGTATTGCTCCACTCACTGCTGTTCGTGCCAAGATGATGTAAAATATAGAACCCAAGTGCTATCAGCAATCTTCCTGCAAAACCATCCGCAGTCTGCTTCACTGAAAGCCAACCACTGGTAACCACTGGTGTCATCATTTGGGTAATTTTACATAGTTCTACTTGGACTATAGGCTATAAGACAGTACACATGCAAATTAATAATATTTGCACTGGGGGATCAATTCATTCTATTAACAAAGAGAAGTTAACATTAATTTTAATGTTTCTTGAAGATAAAAAGTCTTAAATTTAAATTAAACCTCTTCCGTCTGCACATTGTAAATTTTGTCCCTTGACCACATTCTGCAAGGCTTCTGAAAAATGTACTAAGTCTTCAGAGGGAGTGATGGCAGAAATATTATGAGGCCTCCTACCACATACCCAGCCAACACTGCTGTTTCCACTGCAGCCTGTTTATTTGACTTTTACCATCTTGAGATTGTGGCGATAATAAATTCTAACACATTCTGAGAGTATTTTGAAATATGCTGGAAGGCTGTTATCATTGGGGAGAAACCAAGCTCAAAACATGAAAATAAATGCTATTTGATGTCAAGCATTGAACTGATGATGTCCCTTATGTAAGACCATAAGACATAGGAGCAGAATTTGACCATTTGGCCCATTGAGTCTGCTCTGCTATCCAATCATGGCTGATCCCTTTTCCCCCTCCTCAGCCCCACTCCCCAGCCTTTTCCCCGTAATCTTTGATACCGTGTTTAATCAAGAATCTACCAAGCACTACCTTAAATACACCCAATGACCTGACCTTCACAGCTGCCTGTAGTAATAAATTCCACAAATTCACCACCCTTTAGCTAAAGAAATTTCTCTGCATCTCTGTTTTAAATGGATGACCCTCTATCCTGAGGCAGTTCCCTCTTGTCCTAGACTCCACCATCATGGGAAACATCCTTTCCACACCTACTCTGTCCAGACCTTTCAACATATGAAAGATTTCAGTGAGATCCAGTCCCCCTCCATCCTTTCAAATTCCAGTGAGTACAGACACAGAACCATCAAATGTTCCTTGTATGATAACCCTTTCATTCCTGGAATTATCCTGGTGAACCTCCTCTAAGCCCTCTCCAATGCCAGCATATCTTTTCTTAGATGAGGAGCCCAAAACTGTTCACAATACTCAAGATAAGGCCTCACCTATGCCTTATAAAGCCTCAGTATCACATCCTTGCTCTTGTATTCTAGACCTCTTGAAATGAATGCTAACATGGTATTTGCCTTCCTCACCACAGACTCAACCTGCAGGTTAACCTTTAGGGTGTTCTGCACAAGAACTCCCAAGATTTTTGGATTTTAGTCTGCACATTTATTTCTATTACCAAAGTGCATGACTTTGCATTTTCCAACATTGTATTTCATTTACCACTTTCCTGCCCGTTCTCCTAATCTAAGTCCTTCTGCAGCCTACCTGTTTCTTCAACACTACCAGCCTCTTCACCAATCTTCATATTATCTGCAAACTTGGCAACAAAGCCATCTATTCCATCATCTAAATCATTAATATACAGCATAAAAAGAAGCGGTCCCAATACCAACCCCTGTGGGAACCATTAGTCACAGCGGGGCAACAAGAAAGGATCCTTTTATTCCCTCTTGCTGCCTCCGATCCATCAGGCAATGCTCTAACCAAGCCAGTAACTTTCCTGTAATACCAACGGCACTTAACTTGGTAAGCAGCCTCATGTGTGGCATTTTATCAAAGGCCTTCTGAAAGTCCAAGTTCATAACCTCCATTGTATCCTTTTATCTACTTGTAATCTCGTCAAAGAATTCATCAGGCAAGATTTTCCCTTAAGGAAACTATGCAGACTTTGTCCTATCTTGACCTGTGCCACCAAGTACTTTATAACCTCATCCTTAATAATTGACTCCAACATCTTCCCAACCACTAGCGTTGGGCTGACTGGACTATAATTGCCTTTCTGCTGCCTTCTTCCTTTCTTACCGAGTGGAGTGACATTTGCAATTTTCCAGTCCTCTGGCACTATACCAGAGTCCAATGATGTTTGAAAGATCAATGCTAATGCCTCCACAATCTCTACTGCTACCTCTTTCAGAATCCTAGGGTGCAGTTCATCTGGTCTGGGGGACTTATGTACCGTTAGGTCTTTCAACTTTCTGAGCACCTTCTCCCTTGTAATAGTAACTGCACTCACTTATCTTCCCCCACATTCTTCAACATCTGGCACACTGCTAGTGTCTTCCACAATGAAGATTAATGCAAAATACACATTTAGTTCTTCTGCCACCTTCTTGTCCCCCATTATTATTTCTCTGGCCTCATTTTCTAGTGGTCCTATTTGAATTCTCATCTCCCTTTTATTTTTTACATTCTGAAAAAACCTTTTACTATCCACTTTAATATTGTTTGCTAGCGTGTCTTCATATTCCATCTTTTCTCTCCTTATGATTATTTTAGTTGCTCTCCGTAGGTTTTTAAAAGCTTACCAATCCTCTCTCTTCCTGCTAATTGTTGCTTTGTTGCATGACCTCTCTTTTGCTTTTACATTAGCTTTGACTTCCCAAATCAGCCACAGTTGTACTATTTTGCCATTTGAGCATTCCTTTGTTTGGAATACATCTACCCTGCACCTTCCTCATTTTTCCCAGAAACTCATGCCATCGCTGCTCTGCTGTCATCCCTGCCAGCATCTCCTTCATTTACTTTGGCCAACCCAGTGTCGCTGATCTCCTAGTAGGTTCAATGACAAACTGCTCTAAAAAGCCACCTTATTCGGCATTCAACAAACTCACTCTCTAGAGATCCATTACTAACCTAATTTTCCCAATTAACCTTCATGTTAAAATCTTCCCATGATTATCATTATGTTGCCCTTTTGATATGCCTTTTCTATTTCCAGTTGTAGTCTGCAACCACTTCCCAGCTACTGTTAGGAGGCCTGTATATAACTGCCATCAGGGTCCTTTAACCCTTACAGTTTCTTAGCTCGACCCACAAAGATTCAACATCTTCTGATCGTTTTAAAGGCATCCGTTAGTCTTGTGAGACCATGGATCTGCGCCTGGAAGGTCTTCACTCTCCAGGGCGCAGGCCTGGGCAAGGTTGTATGGAAGACTGGCAGTTGCCCATGCTGCAAGTCTCCCCTCTCCACGACACCACTGTTGTCCAAGAGAAGGGCATTAGGACCCATACAGCTTGGCACCAGTGTCGTCGCAGAGCAATGTGTGATTAAGTGCCTTGCTCAAGGACATAACACGTTGCCTCGGCTGGGGCTTGAACTCACGACCTTCAGGTCGCCAGTCCAATGCCTTAACCACTTGGCCATGTGCCCACACTTCTGATCCTATGTCACATCTTTCTACTGATTTCATGCCATTCTTTACCAACAGAGGCACACTACTCCCTTTGCCTACCTTCCTATCCCTCTGATACACCGTGCAGCCTTGGACATTCAGCTCTCAACTACAACTATCCTTCAGCCATGATTCAGTGATGGCTACAACATCATACCTAGCAACCTGTAATAGTGCAACAAGATTATCCACCTTATTTCCTATACTCTGTGCATTGAGATATAACACTTCGAGTACTGTATTTGCTACCCTTATTAATTCTGCATCCCTAATGCACTGATACTCAGCCTGCTGGCTGCAATTTTGTCCTATCATCTCCCTGCCCTTCCTAACAATCTCCCTGCCCTTCCTGACAGTCTGACCGCACGCTATCTTTGCTTTTTTTTACCATCTGTCCTATCCTAAGTCCCTTCACTCGGGTTCCCACCCCATGCCAAATTAGTTTAAACCCTCCCCAACAGCTCTAACAAACCCATTTATGAGAATATTGGCCCCCCTCAGGTTCAGGTGCAACCGGTCACTTTTATACAGGTTATACCTCCCCCAGAAGAGATCCAAATTATCCAAGAACCTAAACCCCTGCCCCCTGCACCAGCTTCTGAGCCATGCATTCATCTGACAAGCCATCCTGCTTCCACCCTCATTGGCATGTAGCACAGGTAGCAACCCAGAAATTACTACCCTGGAAGTCCTTCTTCTCAGCTTGCTGCCTAGCTCTCTAAATTCTCTCTTCAGTACCTCTGCTTTTCCTTCCTCTGTTATTGGTACTAATGTGTACCAAGACATCTGGCTGCTCTCCTTCCCTCTCCAAACTGCTGTGAACATGATCTGAGACGCCCCTGACCCTGGAACCCGGGAAGCAGCATACTATCTGGGTGTCCCGTTCACGTCCACAGTTATATAGTTGTATATCAGCTGAACTTTGGAGCAAGTGGGATATCTTTTGTTTGAGTGTTGACATGAGGAACTCACAAAGCAGAGCCCATGCACTCTGCATCGGGGATTCTCACAAAGCCAAGTGTTGAAGATTCAAGATGGTTCGTGCCATTTCCAGTACGCAAGTGTAAAGAAGAACAAAAACATTTTTTTCTCCAGTCCCGATGAAGGGCCTTGGCCCAAAACGTTGACTGTTTACTTTGTTTCACAGATGCTGCCTGGCCTTCTGAGTTCATCCAGCACTTCATTTGTGTTGCTTGGATTTCCAGCATTTGCAGATTATATCTTGTTTGTAATTGTTACTCTGGATCTGATGCAGCACAAAAAAACACAATAACTATAAATACATAAGATAACTTATATGCATGTTTATATTACATGTTTACTTGATGGCTTCGATTCATGTTTATATTTTTAGCTTATGTTATGTTTCACTGTATGAACTGTGAATATAAAACATCACTTATGCAAAAATGAATAGCATTATTCAAAGTAAATTTATATTTTACCTCATTTTGGAAGAATCCAATGCCTAAAAGGAACCTGACTCTGTTCTCAGATTGCAGCTGTGGCTCCAGGTGGTGATATGTTCAGGTGAGAACATCCTTCCTTAAAAGCCAAAACTTTGCAGATTAGAAACCCTGGACCTAAGACCCCAGTTCCATCCACAAAAAGTGGAATTTCGCTATGGCCAACCATTTCAGTTCCTATCCTCATTCCCATTCCCACATGTTGGTCAGTGGCTTCCACTTCTACCATGATGAGGCCACATTCAGGCTGGAGAAGCAACACCTCATATTCCATCTAGGTAGTCTCCAACCTGATACCATGAACATCGATTTGTCCAATTTCTGTTTTTCCCCTCCCCCTTTCCTCTTCAGTTCCCTACTCTGACCTCTTACCTCTTCTCCTCAACTGCCTATCACCTCCCTCTGGTGCCCCTCCTCATTCCCTTTCTCCCATGAACTCGTATTAGATTCCTTCTTCTCCAGCCTGTTACCTTTTCCATTTATCACCTCCCAGTTTCTTACTGCATCCCCCCGACTCCCCCATCCACCTGAATTCACCTATCAACTTATAGCTTGACCGGCATTCCCTTCCCCCGCCCCACCTTCTGGCATCTCCCTGCTTCCTTTCCACTCACGATAAAGGGTCTCAGCCTGAAATATCAAATGTTTATTTACTTCCATAGATGCTAACTGGTCTTTTGAGTTCCTCCAACATTTAGAGTCATTGTGACAAGAATACACATAGATTAAGATGTAGCTGGCCTGGGCTGGCACCAGTGGAATCAGCAGTTGGTCTGCCACCTGTCTTCAGGAGAGAGAGAGATAAGGAAAACAATGGAGCAGCATTTGGAGATGTTAATGAAGGAAGGAGAACTGTCAAGATCGGCTCCCCCTTTGAAACCTGAACTGTTTGAAGTGATGGACAGGCGATACCCCAGCAGGGGGATAAAAAGGGACAGGTTCGCTAAGGCAGGACACACACGACACCCGAGGTAACAAGACCCTGGAAGCGGTGCGTCTCTCACAAGTCGGTGGGAAGTACCGGGCCATAGACGCACAGGGTGGAAAGGCACGATTGGCGGGAACCTGGTGTGTGTCCACCCTTGCCTGGATGCCAGGTTCACCGCAGGGAAACGATTGTATCTGGAAACGGAGGGGTCACGGTCGGTGACCTCAGATGACATCACAAAGGACTCGCCCGAAAGCTGACTGCGAAGTTCTGTGTGGAACCTTGAATATTCATTCGTTTTGCTCTCTCTCCTCACATTAGGGTTCGCAGTCTGAACTGAACTAAATTGAACTGAACTTTGCGTCACTTTGAAACTGGTCATTTACCCCTAGACAACGATAGAGCTTGATTGATCCTGTTATCTTAATTCTGTGTACATGTATGTTTATCATTGCTGAACTGTTGCATTCATTATCTTTTTGATTAGAGTACTGTGTTGCTTGTTTCTTTAATAAAACTTTCTTAGTTCTAGTAATCCAGACTCCAACTGAGTGATCCATTTCTGCTGGTTTGGCAACCCGGTTACGGGGTACGTAACATCATCGAGTCAGAGAAAAGTACAGCACAGAAACAGGCCTTTTGGCCTGTCTTGTTTGTGCCTAACCATTTGAACTGCCCGCCTCCCATCTACTTCCCTCAGGGCTGTAGCCCTCCATATCCTTTCCATCCACGTACCTATGCAAACATCTCTTAAACACTAAACTCGAGCTCACATGCACCACTTGCCCTGGCAACTCATTCCTCACTCTCGCCTGCCTCTGAGTGAAGAAATTTCCCCTCATGTTTCCCTTAAACTTTTCACCTTTCAACCTTAACTCATGACCTCTAACTGTAGTCCCACCCAACCTCAGTGGAAAAAGCCTGTTTGCATTTACCCTATCTATAAGTTTGTATACATCTTTCACATTTCCTCTCAATCTGCCACATTACAAGGAATACAATCCTAACTTATTCAATCTTTCCTTATAATTCAGGTCCTCAAGACCCAGAAACATCCTTGCAAATGTTCTTTGTACCCTTTCGACCTTATTTACATCTTTCCTGTGGGTTCCTGTATTTGTAGGGTGTAATATTATTGGCATATGTCGTGAAATTTGTCGACTTTGTGGCAGCAGCACAATGCAATACATAATTATAGAAGAAAAACATGAATTACAGTAAGAAGATATAAATATATATAATAGTTAAATAAAATAAGCAGCGGAAAATAGAAATGAAAAAAGTAGTGAGGTGGTGTTCATCAGTTCAAGGTCCATTCAGAAATTGGATGGCAGAGGGGCAGAAGCTGTTCCTGAATCATTGAGTGTGTGTTCTCAGGCTTCTGTACCTCCTTTCTGATGGTAGCAATGAGAAGAGGGCATATCCTGGGTGGTAAGGGTTCTTAATGATGGATGCTCCTTGAAGATGTCCTGGATACTATGGAGACTAGTCCTCATGATGGAGCTGACTAATTTTACAACTCTCTACAGCTTACATTGACACTGCGCAGTAGCCACCCACATTCCAGACAGTGATGCAGCTAGTTAGAATGCTCTCTATAGTACAAGTGTAGAAATCTGCAAGTGTTTTAGGTGACATATCTAATCTCCTCAAAATCCTAATGAAATATAGCCACTGTTGTGCCTTCTTTGTTGGGCGCAGGTTAGATCCTCAGAGATATTGACACCTAGGAACTAGAAATTGCTCACTCTTTCCACTTCTGATCCCTCTGTGAGGATTGGTGTGTGTCTTCTCGTCTTACCCTTTCCAAAGTTCACAATCAGTTCCTTGCTCTTTACAGATATTGAGTGCAAGGTTGTTTCTGGTATATCTCACTCCTGTACACCCTCTCATCATCATCTGAAATATTGCCAACAATAATTGTATTGTCAGCAAATTTATAGATGGCATTTGAGCTGTACCTAGCTACACAGTCATGGGTGTAGAGAGAGCAGAGTAGTGAACTAAGAACACATCCCTGAGGTGCACCAGTGTTGATTGTCAGCTAGGTGGAGATGTTATTTCTGATTGGCTGGAAGATTGTGGTCTTCCAGTTAGGAAATCAAGGATCCATTTGCAGAGAGGTACAGAAGCCCAGGTTCTGGAGCTTTTTAATCAGAGCTGTGAGAAATATTGTATTAAACGCTGAGATGTAGTTAATAAACAGCATCCTGACCTAGGTTTTTGTATTGTCCAGTTGATCCACAGCCTCTTGAAGAGCCAATGAGATTATATCTGCTGTAGATCTATTGTGGTGATAGGCAAATTGTAGTGGGTCCAGGTCCTTGCAGAGACAGGAGTTAATTCTAGCCATAGACAACCTCTAAAAGCATTTCATTACTGTAGATGTGAGTGCTACTGGACGAGAGTCGTTAAGGCAGTTCACCCTGCACTTCTTGGGCACCGGTATAATTGTTGCCCTTTTGAAACAGGTAGAAACTTCAGACTGTTTCAAAGAAAGATTGAAAATGTTTTTGAAAGCCCCCGCCAGTTTGTCGGCACAGGTTGAGCATGGTGCAACTAATGACCTGAGCCACATTGCATATTTCAATGCAAGAGGTATCGTAGGAAAGATGAATGAGCTCAGGACATAGATCAGCACCTGGAATTATGATGTTATAACCATTAGTGAGACTTGGTTGCAGGAGGTGCACGACTGGCAGCTCAATATTCTGGGTCTCTGTTGTTTTAGATGCGACAGTGCAGGAGGGATTAAAGGAGGAAGGGTGTGAAATGTCATGGCAGTGCTCAGTCAGGACAGACTGGAGAACTCATCTAGTGAGGCGTTATGGATGAACCTGAGAAATTAGAAATGTATGACCATGTAAATGGGGCTATATTACAGGCCACCCAACAGTCCAAGGGATTTAAAGGAACAAATTTGTAGAGAGATTGCAGACTGTTGCAAGAAACATAAGGTTGTTATAGCGGCTGATTTTAACTTTCCACATTTTGACTGGGACTCCCATACTGTAAAAGAACTAGATTCCCATTCTGACATTCTATGGCCTCCTCTACTGCTGTGATGAGGCCACACTCAGGTTGGAGAAGCAACACCATATATTCAGTCTGGGTAGTCTCCAACTTGATGGCATGAACATCGATTTCTTGAACTTCCAGTAGTTGCCCTCCTCTTCACCATTCCCATTCCTGATTCCCTTTCTCACCTCATCTCCTTACCTGCCCATCACCTCCCTCTGCTGCTTCTCCCCCTTCCCTTTCTGCCATGCTCTTCTACCCTCTCCTATCAGATTCCCCCTTCTCCTGTCCTTTATCTCTTTTGACTATTAGCTTCCCAGCTCTTCACTTTACCCCTCCCAGTTTCACCTTTCACCTTCCATCTTGTAATTATCCCCTCCCTCCCCCAACTTCCTGCTCTAACTTCCCGTCTTTTTTTTCCAATACTGAAGAAAGGTCTCAGCCCAAAACATCGACATTTTACTCTTTACCATAGATGCTGCCTGGCCTGCTGAGTTCCTCCAGCATTTTGTGTGTGTTGGTTGGTTAGCTGGGGTTGAGTTTGTCAAGTGTGTTCAGCAAGGTTTTCTTAATCGGTACATAGAAGTCCCAGGAGAGAGTGTGCGATACTGGATGAGAGATTAAGGAATGAGATAGGGCAGATGGCGGAAGTTTGTGCAGCTGAACACTTTGCATCTATTGATCACAATACCACTTGTTTCAAAGTAAATACGGAAAAGATAGGTCTGGTTTGCAGGCTGAGATTTTAAATTGGAGAAAGGCCAATTTTGATGGTATCAGAAAAGATATGGCACGTGTGGATTGGGACAGGCTGCGTGGATTGGGACATGTGGATTGGGACATTGGCACGTGTGGATTGGGACGGACTGTTTTCTGGTAAAGGTGTACTTGGTAAGTGGGAGGCCTTCCAAAGTGATCTTTTGAGAATGCAAAGTTTACATGTGCCTGTCATAGTAAAAGGTAAAGAGGTGTAAGAAACCTCGGTTTTCAAGAGAAAAAAGAAAAAAAAAGGAGTTGCATTGCAGGTATAGGCAGGTATGCACAAATGCGGTGCTTATGGAGTAAAAGAAATACAGATCCTGACCAAGGGTGTCGGCCCGAAATGTTGACTGTACTTCTTCCTAAAGATGCTGCCTGGCCTGCTGCGTTCCACCAGCATTTTGTGTGTGTTACAAGGATGTTGCCTGTTTTGGGGAGCATGCCTTATGAGAATAGGTTGAGTGAACTCGGCCTTTTCTCCTTGGAGCAACGAAGGATGAGAGGTGACCTAATGGAGGTGTACAAAACAATGAGAGGCATTGATCGTGTGGATAGTCAGAGGCTTTTTCCCAGGGTTGAAATGGCTAGCACGAGAGGGCGTAGTTTTAAGGTGCTTGGAAGTAGGTACAGAGGAGATGTCAAGGGTAAGTTTTTTACGCAGAGAGTGGTGAGTGCGTGGAATGGGCTGCTGGCGGTGACAGTGGAGGTGGAAGTGATAGGGTCTTTTAGGAGACTCCTGGATGGCTACATGGAGCTGAGAAAAATAGAAGGTTATGGGTAAAGCCTCGGTAGTTCTAAAGTAGCGACATATTCAGCGCAGCTTTGTGGGCCGAAGGGCCTGTATTGTGCTGTAGGTTTTCTATGTTTCTATGAACAAAATTGGTCCTCTGAAAGATCAGAATGCTAATCCATGCATGGAGGCAGAAGAGCTAGGAAGATCTTAAATGTATTTTTGCATCTGTTTTTACTCAGGGACCTGGCTGGTGGCGAAGTGGCATCAGCGACGGACTTCAGGACGAAAGGTTCCAGGTTCGAATCCAGCCAGCTGGCTCCCCTGCACGCTTTCCATCCGTGCTGGGTTACGAGCTGGTGATCTCTTTGGAAGCTCACTTGGCAGAAGGCAATGGCAAACCACTGCTGTTACTTGCCTCGTACACAATTCCCCCACAACGTCAGAGAGGCGTGGAGGGAAATCATCCGCTAACTGGAGAAACTCTGGATGCGACGTACCTTTCCTTTTCCTTTACTCAGGAGACAGACACAGAGTCCATAGAATTAAGGCAAATGCATCAACTTTATGGATTCTATACAGATTACAGAGGAGGAGGTACTTGCCGCCTTGAGGCAAATTAGGGTGCATAAATCCCCAAGGCCTGACAAGGTGTTTCCTCCAACCATGCGGGAGGCTATTGCAGAAATTGCTGGGTCCCTAGCAGAAATATTTAAATCATACAGCCACAGGTGAGGTGCCAGAGGATTGGAGGACAATGGTGTTCCGCTGCTTAACGCAGGCTCTAAAAATAAATAAAGAAATTATATGCCGGTGAGCCTGACATCAGTAGTGGTAAAGATATTGGAAGGTATTCTAAGGGAATGGATATATGAGTATTTGGATAGACATGGACTGATTAAGGATAGTCAGCATGACTTCATGCATAATAGGTCATGTCAAACCAATCTTAGAAAGTTTTGATGATGTTACCAGGAAAGTTGATGAAGGCAAGGCAGTGGACATTGTCTTCATGGAGTTTATTAAGCTATTTGACAAGGTCCCACATGGGAGGTTGGTCATGAAGGTTTAGATGTTTGGCATTCAAGGTGAGGTAGTAAATTGAATTAGATATTGCGGGAGAAGTCAGAGAGTGTTAGTAGATGGTTGCCTCTCTGACTGGAGACCTGTGACTCGAGGAGTGCTGCAGGGGTCAGTGCTGTGCCCATTGTTGTTTGTCATCTATATTGATGATTTGGATGACAATATGGTTAACTGGATCAGAAATGTGTGGATGATACCAAGATTGGGGGTGTAGTGGACAGCAAAGAAGACTATCATGGCTTATAGCGGGATCAGGACCAGCTGGAAAAATGGCAGACAGAATTTAACGCAGACAGGTGTGAAGTGTTGCACTTTGGTAGGAACCAGGGTAGGTCTTACAGTATGAATGGTAAGGCACAGAGGAGTGCGGTAGAACAAAGAGATCTGGAAATATAGGTCCATAATTCATTGAAAATGGTGTCACATGTTGGTAGGTTCGTAAAGAAAGTTTTTGGTACATTGGCCTTCCTAAATTAAAGTATTGAATACTGGAGATGGGAAGTTATGTTGAAGTTGTACAAGACATTGGTGAGGCCTAATTTGGAATATTATGTGTAGTTTTGGTCACCTATCAGAAAAGATGCAAAAATGTTTGAAAGAGTGCAGGAAAATTTACAAGGATGTTGCTGGCTCTGGAGGACCTCAGTTATAAGGAAAGCTTGAGTGGGTTCGGACTTTATTGCTTGGAATGTAGAAGATTGAGAGGAGATTTGATAGAGGTACATGAAAAAATGAGCGGTATAAATAAGTTAAATGCAAACAGGCTTATTTCACTGAGGTTGGGTAGGACTACAACTAGTGGTCATGGGTTAAGGGTGGAAGGTGAAAAGTTTAGGGGAACATGAGAAAAAACTTCTTCACTTAGAGGGTTGTGAGAGTGGAATGAGCTGCCTGCACAAGTAGTGCACGTGAGCTCGATTTCAACATTTTAGCGAAGTTTGGATAGGTACATGGATAGTAGGGGTATGAAGGGCTATGGTCCAGGTACATGTCGACGGGATTAGGCAGTTTAAATAGTTCAACATAGTCTAGATAGGCTGAAGGGCCTGTTTCTGTACTGTAATACTCTATGACTATATGAGGTAGGTGACTAAAACTACACACAATACTCCAAATTATGCCTCACAAATGTCTTATACAACTTCAACATAGCTTCCTATCTCCTACACTCATTACTCTGATTTATGAAGGCTGATGTGCCGAAAGCTTCCTTTAAAAACCTATCAACCTATGACGCCACTTTCAATGAATTATGAACCTGTATTCCCAGATCGCTTTGTTCTACCGCACTCCTCAGTGCCCTACTGTTCCTCGAGCAAGACCTACCCTGCTTGATCTTTTTGTGAGTATTGCTCTGGATTTCCAGTGTCTGCAGGATCTTTTATGTTTGTTATACCCTGACTGGCTGCTTCAATGATTTGACTTGTACCACAAACCTTTGCAGATGCTTTGATCATTATATTGAAACTAATTTGGCATTAGTGGTCACATTTGTAATCTTGATGTTTAAAATTATAACTCTAGGTTCCATTTAAACACGTACATTGCTTATAGGATTGTTTTGATTTTAGCAGTATATTTCAAAAATCAATAAAAATGACAAGATAATCTCAGAAAGGAATAATCTGGTAGTGCTTATTTATTGCTGAACTGCAATATTATATAAAGTTCTACAGCTAACTGAGTAAAGCACTTAATTTAGCTGTCATTACTCTTAATTATAATATTCAAGTTAAAAAAAAATCTGAAGACCAAGCCAATTTCCAAAATTAATGAATCATCATTAGGAATAATTTCTGCAGAAAGCTATGTACGTCACTGCTTCTGAGAGTCTTAGATTGCAGGCACTGAGATCTTTACGTCAATAACTGAGAAAAATGAGATTATAACAAATAGTGGGAAGTGTTTTATAATTATTCATTGACTTTTCTTAGTATTTACTCATCTCCATAGCAAACAAAACAAAAATTCAGGATAACAAAAGCTTGAAGCTTGATTCTGATCACTTACAGGCTCTCAGTTCCCAACCTTAATCATGAGATTTTGTTCTTCCTTGTAGAATGGTATCCTAGGGAACTGAGGTGCTGAGTTGCTGCAACAACATTGCTGATATAATACTGTAAATAGATATTAACGAAGTATGACTTAATAAGTCTTAGATGCATTCTTCTGATTTACTGTGGCTCCTGGGATATTGATGACTTTCAACCCAAAATAAAGTTAATTTCAAAGATGGAGATCATATTATCCGTATTTATTTTTGCATAAGATGGAAGAGAAGGAAAAAACCAGCACTAGTAATTGACATATGAATTTAGTTATAGAAATACAAGATCATTTACAACACTAATACTTCCCGTATCAGCTGCAATGCATTCCTTTTCTTTTCTAATGACTAAATTGGTTTCAAAATAGTTAAAGCAAAATTGTGATTAATCTTGCCATGTCTGATATTCAATTTGCCAGCAGAAAATCATTGTGGCTTCATTATAAAATCATAGAGTCATAGAAAAATACAGCACCGAAACAGCCCATCTAGTCCATGCCAAACCATTTAAATTGGCTATGTCCATCAACCTGCACCCGGACCATAGATCTCCATACTATCCAAACTTCTCTTAAACATTGAAATCAAGCTCGCATGCACCACTTGCACTGGCAGCTCATTCCACACTCTCATCACCCTTTGAGTGAAGAAGATTCCCCTCATGTTCCACTTAAACTTCTCACCTTTTACCTTTAACCCATGACCTCAGTGGAATAAGCCTTCTTGCATTTACCTATATCCCTCATAATTCCATATACCTCTATCAAATCTATCAAATCTACTCTAGATCTTCTACATCCCAGGGAACAAATTCCTAACCTAGTCAATCTTTTTATATAACTCAGGTCCTGCAGTTATGGCAACATACTTGGAAATTTTCTCTGTACTCCTTCAACCTCATTTACATCTTTCCTGTAGGTAGCTCACCAAAACTGCACACAGTACTCCAACTTGGGCTTTACCAAATGTCTTATACAACTTCAATAGCCTTGCAATATCCTTGGGATATTGCTTGGGAGCAATATCCTTGAAGGTAGGTTTGCTAGCATGGTTCGGGAGGGTTTAAACTAATTTGCAAGGGGGATGGGACCCGGAGCGATAGAGCAGTGAAAGAAATGCATGGAGTAAAGCCAGATCTAACATATAGAGAGGGTTTGAGGAAAGAGAAGCAGAATAAAGGGTGTAAAGGTAGTAAGTTAGAAGGGCTAAAGTGCGTGTATCTCAATGCAAGAAGCATCAGGAACAAAGGTGATGAACTGAGAGTTTGGATACATACATGGAATTATGATGTAGTGGCCATTACAGAGACTTGGCTGGCACCAGGGCAGGAATGGATTCTCAATATTCCTGGATTTCAGTGCTTTAACAGGGATGGAGAGGGGGGATAAAGGGGAGGAGGGGTGGCATTACTGGTCAGGGATACTATTACAGCTACAGAGAGGGTGGGTAATGTAGCAGGATCCTCTTTTGAGTCAGTATGGGTGGAAGTCAGGAACAGGAAGGGAGCAGTTACTCTATTAGGGGTATTCTATAGGCCCCCTGGTAGCAGCAGAGATACAGAGGAGCAGATTGGGAGGCAGATTTTGGAAAGGTGCTAAAATAACAGGGTTGTTATCATGGGTGACTTTAACTTCCCTAATATTGATTGGCACCTGATTAGTTCCAAGGATTTAGATGGGGCAGAGTTTGTTAAGTGTGTCCAGGACGGATTTCTGTCACAGTATGTTGACAGGCCGACTAGGGGGAATGCCATACTAGATCTAGTACTAGGTAACAAAGCGGGTCAGGTCTCAGATCTCTCAGTGGGTAAGCATCTTGGGGACAGTGACCACCGCTCCCTGGCCTTTATAATTATCATGGAAAAGGATAGAATCAAAGAGGACAGGAATATTTTTAATTGGGGAAGGGCAAATTATAAGGCTATAAGGGTAGAACTTGCGGGTGTGAATTGGGATGATGTTTTTTGCAGGGAAATGTACTATGGACATGTGGTCGATGTTTAGAGATCTCTTACAGGATTTTAGGGATAAATTTATCCCGGTGAGGAAGATAAAGAATGGTAGGGTGAAGGAACCATGGGTGACAAGTGAAGTGGAAGATCTAGTCAGGTGGAAGAAGGCAGCATACATGAGGTTTAGGAAGCAAGGATCAGATGGGTCTATTGAGGAATATAGGGAACAAGAAAGGAGCTTAAGAAGGGGCTGAGAAGAGCAAGAAGGGGGCATGAGAAGGCCTTGGCGAGTAGGGTAAAGGAAAACTCCGAGGCATTCTTCAATTATGTGAAGAACAAAAGAATGACAGGAGTGAAGGTAGGACCGATTAGAGATAAAGGTGGGAAGATGTGCCTGGAGGCTATGGAAGTGAGCGAGGTCCTCAATAAATACTTCTCTTCAGTATTCACCAATGAGAGGGAACTTGATGATGGTGAGGACAATATGAGTGAGGCCAATATTCTGGAGCATGTTGATATTAAGGGAGAGGAGGTGTTGGAGTTGTTAAAATATATTAGGACGGATAAGTCCCCGGTGCCTGAAGGAACATTCCCCAGGCTGCTCCACGAGGTGAGGGAAGAGATTGCTGAGCTTCTGGCCAGGATCTTTACGTCCTCATTGTCCACAGGAATGGTACCGGAGGATTGGAGGGTGGTGAATGCAGTCCCCTTGTTCAAAAAAGATAGTAGGGACAGTCCAGGTAATTATAGACCAGTGAGCCTTATGTCTGCGGTGAGAAAGCTGTTGCAAAAGATTCTTAAAGATAGGATCTATGGGCATTTAGAGAATCATGGTCTGATCAGGGACAGTCAGCATTGTGAAGAGCAGGTCATGTCTAACAAGCCTGATAGAGTTCTTTGAGGAGGTGACCAGACATATAGATGAGGGTAGTGCAGTGGATGTGATCTATATGGATTTTAGTAAGGCATTTGACGAGGTTCCACATGGTAGGCTTATTCAAAAAGTCAGAAGGCATGGGATCCAGGGAAGTTTGGCCAGGTGGATTCAGAATTGGCTTGCCTGTAGAAGGCAGAGGGTCGTGGTGGAGGGAGTACATTCAGATTGGAGGGTTGTGACTAGTGGTATCCCACAAGGATCTGTTCTGGGACCTCTACTTTTCATAATTTTTATTAATGACCTGGATGTAGGGGCAGAAGGGTGGGTTGGCAAGTTTGCAGACGACACAAAGGTTGGTGGTGTTGTAGATAGTGTAGAGGATTATCAAAGATTGCAGAGAGACATTGATAGGATGCAGAAGTGGGCTGAGAAGTGGTAGATGGAGTACAACCCGGAGAAGTGTGAGGTGGTACACTTTGGAAGGACAAACTCCAAGGCAGAGTACAAAGTAAATGGCAGGATACTTGGTAGTGTGGAGGAGCAGAGGGATCTGGGGGTACATGTCCACAGATCCCTGAAAGTTGCCTCACAGGTAGATAGGGTAGTTAAGAAAGCTTATGGGGTGTTAGCTTTCATAAGTCGAGGGATAGAATTTAAGAGTTGCGATGTAATGATGCAGCTCTATAAAACTCTGGTTAGGCCACACTTGGAGTACTGTGTCCACTTCTGGTTGCCTCACTATAGGAAGGATGTGGAAGCATTGGAAATGGAACGGAGGAGATTTACCAGGATGCTGCCTGGTTTAGAGAGTATGGATTACGATCAGAGATTAAGGGAGCTAGGGCTTTACTCTTTGGAGAGAAGGAGGATGAGAGGAGACATGATAGAGGTGTACAAGATATTAAGAGGAATAGGTAGAGTGGATAGCCAGCACCTCTTCCCCAGGGCACCACTGCTCATTACAAGAGGACATGGCTTTAAGGTAAGAGATGGGAAGTTCAAGGAGGATATTAGAGGAAGGTTTTTTTACTCAGAGGGTGGTTGGTGCGTGGAATGCACTGTCTGAGTCAGTGGTGGAGGCAGATACACTAGTGAAGTTTAAGAGACTACTAGACAGGTATATGGAGGAATTTAAGGTGGGGGGTTATATAGGAGGCAGGGTTTGAGGGTCGGCACAACATAGTGGGCCAAAGGGCCTATAATGTGCTGTACTATTCTATGTTCTATGTTCAATGAGCCATCCTATCTCCTGTACTTAGTACTGTGATTTATAAAGGTCAGTGTGCCAAAGGCTCTCTTTATGAAC
The DNA here is from genome assembly GCF_963921235.1 of Mobula hypostoma. Classification (NCBI taxonomy): domain Eukaryota; kingdom Metazoa; phylum Chordata; class Chondrichthyes; order Myliobatiformes; family Myliobatidae; genus Mobula; species Mobula hypostoma. The sequence continues at coordinate 59,691,201 of NC_086103.1, read as the reverse complement.
CTATCTATCCGTGTCACCACTTTCACTGAATTATGGACCTGTATTCCCAGATCACTTTGTTCTGCAGGACTCCTCAGTGCTCTACCATCCACTGTCTAAGACCTACCCTGGCTGGTCCCACCAAAGTGCAACATCTCACACTTGTCAACATTAAATTCCATCTGCCATTTTTCAGCCCCTTTTTCCAGCTGGTCCAGATCCCACTGCCAGCTCTGATAGTTTTTCTCATTGTCTACTACACCGCCAATCATGGTGTCATCCACAAATTTGCTAATCTAGATCATTGAGAAAAATGACATAACAATGGACTCAGCACCCATCCCTGGAGCACTCGGCTAGTCACAGGCTCTCCAGTCAGAGAAGCAATCATCCACTACCACTCTCTGGGTTCTCTTACAAAGCTAATGTCAAATCCAATTACTTTATGGTGGGAAGATGGCGGCATGACCCAGCTCGCAGCAGCCACTCCGGTGGTGATGTCTGTTATTTGTCAAGTACGGTGCCGTGCACAATCCTGATTTGATGGAGATGAACGTGACAGCACGGAGGAACATCTGGTGAAACTTCTGAAATGCCTGTTTCACTGCTGCTGCTACTGTGTGTCCAGAATCTCCGGAGGAGAAGGCCCCGGGTCCTCGGCTTTGCTTGTTGCTCAGCAGCTGGGACAGGGTCAAGGTGCTCGGCAGAGGATGGTGCTCGGAGATGCTGTGTCAGAGGCTCGAAGTTTTCGGACAGACTCAGAGTCTGCTGAGGTCGGGTGCTTCCAATGGTGCTACATCTGCGAGTTGGCAGCGCTTGGAGATCCATAGCGGGGAGAGTTCCTCCCTTCTGCCGCCTGCATGGGATGATCAGTTTATCGGGACTTTGAGACTTTTTTTTTTTACCGTGCCCATGGTCTGCTCTTTATCAAATTATGGTATTGCTTTGCACTGTTGTAACTACATGTTATAATTATGTGGTTTTGTCAGTTTTAGTCTTGGTTTGTCCTGTGTTTTCTTGTAATATCATTCTGGAGGAACGTTGTATCATTTTTAATGCATGCATTTCTAAATGACAATAAACAAAAACGGAACTGAACTGAACTAAACCTCATCCTGAATGCCGAGTGACTGAACCTTTTTGACCAGTCTTCCATGCAGGAACTTGTCAAATGCCTTGCTAAACTTCATGTAGACAACATCTACTGCCTTGCCTTCATCAACTTTACAGGTAACGTTTTTGAAAAACTCTGTAAGATTGGTTAGATGACCTACCTCACATGAAGCCACGCTGACTATCCCTAATCAGGCCATGTTTACCTAAATATTCATATCCAATCTCTTAGAAAATATTCCAATAACTTTCCTTCTGCTGTCAGGCTCACTGGCCTATAATTTCATGGTTTATTTTTAGAGTCTTTCTTAAACAATGGAATAATTTTAGCTATCCTCCAATACTCCAGTATCTCATCTGTTGCTAAGGAATCCTCTGGTACCTCACCTGTTGCTAGGTTGAAACCCAGAGATCCATTAGGAACTCATTGTATACACTTAAGGACATTACAATTACCACTCAAAAGATGAATTTGTATTTCTTTCAACAATTCCATCAAATCTTGAACTTTTATTTATAAGAGAACTGATGGAGTTAATTTAAGTTAATACCTGTAGGATCATGGAGGCAGATGAGGACTCTGCCTTAAAACGGCAATCATACAAAAAAGTTGCAATTTATCAGCTATTGGCAGGAATAAGATGGACCACAAATGAGTCATTCCTTTGTGAGATCAAGAGAATTCTCCCAGCTTTTCACAGGGCAGAAGCACCAGGTTAAGATGTTGCTGCAAATTCATTATGACAAGTCCGTGCAATACAGTCAATTAATTGTTTGTGCACCAATAAAACTAACAACCAAAAAGCAAAAAGTTCTTGAAGATAGAAAATAGGCCACCAACTCCCAGAGTGAAAGAGCAACTTAAAAATGACAAACTTGCATTCGATTTGTGTGGAAGTGGTAAATCCTTTAACAGCTTCGGTGGGTAAAGAGTCCAGATGATGAGTAGAAGTGAAGTAACACAATTCTTATGAACCTTTTCAACAAAATGAACAAGACCTTTATTTTAATATTGAACTTTTATTGTGCCCTGGCTGCCTTCAGAGGAGCCCATCACAAAATACCTGACAGGGTTCTCCCTACCTTATAGAAAGTTTGTGATTATTGGTTACAGATTGGACAGTTCCAGGCCTGTTTTACACCTGTAAATCTGGCTTGCAAAACAGACTGAAATTGCAGGCCATGCAGGCCCACTGAAATTCTGTGCCATCAATTACTAATAAAAACAGATTAAAACTAGAACATAACCTGACAGCTCTGCATGGAGCTGAAATATCTCATTGACGAAGCACATAATGATAATTGCTTGAAATGAAGCCAGAAGGAAATCAGCTTAAAAATAATTTATTTTGTTTTCACTATGCACACAAATGGCTTTCTGTTAGTATACTTCTTTATAAGTGTTTGCAATGGATTTGGAAACTAGCTTCATAACTGTAGTAGTCATATAATGTTGGTTCCAAGGTTGTCAATAGAGTATAGGAGCAGGGATGTGATGTTGAGGCTCTATAAGGCACTGGTGAGACCTCACTTGGAGTACTGTGGGCAGTTTTGGTCTCCTTATTTAAGAAAGGATGTGCTGACATTGGAGAGGGTACAGAGAAGATTCACTAGAATGATTCGGGGAATGAGAGGGTTAACATATGAGGAACGTTTGTCCGCTCTTGGACTGTAATCCTTGGAGTTTAGAAGAATGAAGGGAGACCTCATAGAAACATTTCAAATGTTGAAAGGCATGGACAGAGTTGATGTGGCAAAGTTGTTTCCCATGATGGGGGAGTCTAGTATGAAAGGGCATGACTTAAGGACTGAAGGGCGCCCATCCAGAACAGAGATGTGAAGAAATTTTTTTAGCCAGAGGGTGGTGAATCTATGGAATTTGTTGCCACGGGCGGCAGTGGAGGCCAAGTCATTAAGTGTATTTAAGGCAGAGATTGATAGGTATCTGAGTAGTCAGGGCATCAAAGGTTATGGTGAGAAGGCGGGGGACTGGTACTAAATGGGAGAATGGATCAGCTCATGATAAAATGACAGAGCAGACTCGATGGGCCGAGTCGCCAACTTCCGCCCCTTTGTCGTATGGTCTATGGTCTAAGCTGAGGAGTGGTAGTGGGGACAAACTGCCACTACCTAAAAGTGCTCCTCACGGCATGTGCCTCAAATAGCCTCTGACAACCAAATCCAACTCCTGGCCTTCTCGTGTGGCTTAGCCTCTAAGCCCGGTGGAACTGTTTCTACTGACAGGAGAAGGGGCGAAGGTGGATCCTGACGCCTTAAAACCAGTGCTTCGGGTAGATGGAGCTCGTCAGCCTAGGAAGGCAGTCCATCTAAGAGAGGGAAAACTGTGATTTCAAACCTCTGGTGCCTTGCGGCCATACCCACTCATGGGAAAGGCTTCAGGAGTAAACCCTGAGGACAAATCCGGAGCTGGAGTCCCTAAGGCAGTCTGACGTTGCTTTCAAGCTCACTCTGGCAATTCCTGCGACATCACTGGTGCCAAACTGTATCGGCCCTTGCCCTTCCCTTGGACAACATCGATGGCATGGAGGGGGGAGACTTGCTGCTAGGGCAACTGCCGGTCTTCCATACAACCTTGCCCAGGCCTGCGCCCTGGAGAGACTGAAGCAAGACTTTCCAGATGCAAATCCATGGTCTCGCGAGACTAACGGATGCCATCCATATAATGTTAGTAACCTGTGCAATAAATAATTGCAATCACTATGATAAAGGTGATCAATATCAATAAATGCATTTTTAATGTTTATGCTACATACTGTATATTGTTGGAATTAATTGCTGAGGAATGTAGAAATCCTATTTCAAATGTTAACATTAGAACACATACAAACAGTGGCAAATCTGAAGCTGATTTTATTTGAAATGTTTCACTTCTGCTCCACTCAACCACTCACAGTTGCTTTGACTTTTAATGAGTCATTGCAGGCTTTTCAATAGTTAATCATTGAATTAAATATAGAATACTAGATTTACAGACATAATGCTAGAGGTAGTTTCAGATGGTAAGATAGTTGCAGCTTTGGCCTAGATGATACTGGACAATCACAGTTGCATGAAATGGCCCCCATGGACCCTGCATGCTGAAATTGATCTGGGCAGGTACAGAAAGAAAGCTGGCAAAAAGGGACTTTCAATACAGTGAATACTGCAATTGTACTTTAATCATTTTTAAATACCTCCCCATTCATTTATTACAATGTGTTATTAAAATAAACAAATTGCAATATATATTAAAATAGGCTAATTAAAATAGCATAATTAAAAGACTTGAGCAAAATGATGAAAACAAACCTGGCTTTTACTTCCCTGTTCACACTCAGATTTCCCACTAAAAACTGCTAGATTCCCAAGTCCTATTCCATGACCTGAGAAGTTAGTGGGGAGCCCCAATACCCAGATAATAGTGGGGAGTCCTGGTAAATGTCTGATGGTGGCAGCTGTGTAAATATGACAGAATTTACAGATGATTTGTGGAATGTTGGTATTGGTGTTGTGTAAGGCGGAGATATGGATAAGGAAACATTTGTCTGGGTGGGAGAAAAAGGGATGAGGGCAGAAGTTTGGGGAAATTGAACAAATGTGGTGAACATGGGGAAAGTATGAAAGGACTTGGAATAGAAGGTAACATCAGTACAACTGGGCCAGAGAAACAGAGACTGGAATGTTGTAACTACAGGAAACAAGGTCTGGTAAAAATATAGTCAAGGTAGTTGTGGAAATCTGTGGACTTATAATGAACTTTGGTCACCTATCTATCCCCTGAAATGGAGATATAACGTCAGGGAATGGAAAGGGAGAGTCAGAGGTGGAACTATATGAAATTGAGATCAGGGTAAAAATTGTCAATGAACATTAAGCTACTGAATAAGAAGCAGAGATCACATCACGACAGCCAATCTAACAAAATAAAAGATGAAGGACTGGGCCCCGTAAGGTTAAAACAAAGGCTTTACCATATATTCCATGAAGAAATGGGCATTGCTTTGTTCTATTCACATTTCCAGCAGTACATGATTTTATTGCAGATTTCCAACATTTGCATTTATTTGCTTTGTCAAGTACATATATGTTTGCAGTATCTAAAAAGATTGATGAATGTGTTCAGTTGTTGCTTGGTTATCTACAGTACAAATGCAGGGTAATGGTTTCAGTTATACTGAAACATTCCAAGTTATATGTTTACAGGTATTCCTAATTAGGAAGGAGTCATTTGTTGCACAAGTAAAACACTACAAATTGTCTAGCGAAAGGCTGGCATGTACGAGGCCACATTGTTTGATCCACAGACCAGCCCTTACAGGAGTGACTGCTGGGGCTTTCCATTAGCTGGAGACGGTTGTGAGGTTCAAGTTGTGAGGTGTATTAATCACTAATATTTTATCCAGCCATATAGATGCTATGGCCAAGAAAACACACTAGTGCCTCTACATCCTTAAAAGTCTAAGGAAATTCAGCATATCCCCAATAACCGTCAACAATTTCATAGGTGCATCACAGAGGGCCTTTCTGCATGTATCACAGCATGATAACGCAAATACTCTGCCCAAGACTACAGGAAATTACAGAAAGTTGTGAACACAATGCAGACTATCTCGAAAACTAGCCTCCCCTCCATTAACTCTGTCTACACTTCCCACTGTCTATAGGAAAGCTACTAACACAATCAAACTCTCTCCCACTAGAGTCATTCTTTCTTCTCCCCTCTTCTATCGAGCAGAAGATACAAAAGTTTGAAAACATGTACCACCACACTCAGAGATAGCTAAACCTCACTATTATAAGACTCTTTAATGGACCTCCTGTATGAGAAAGTTTCAGAATTCAGAGTTCAGGTTTATTATCACTATCTTTGTGGAGAAACAACAGCTGAATAACAACTCTAAGCCCCATATAACTGGAAGTACCATCATCTCCTTTGTCCGGCAAGGACAGACAGTGCCACCCTCAGTGACATGGTTGGTGTCGGGCATACTGGAATCTGCTCATGATTGGAACATGGCTGTTAACCTTGACAAAAGGCTAATATTTCCCTCAAAGATAGCCACCACCACCCTCAGACAAGATTTGATCTTGTGGTCCAGCAATCTGAAGGCTGTAGTAATCTCAGAGCTGACAGTGCCCTGGGAAGATGCAATCTGGAGGCGTATGAGCAGAAATATGTAAGATACGCTGAGCTGGCCACAGATGCTAAGCAGCATTGATGGAATGCGCAGATTTTCCTAGTAGAGGTTGGCTGTAGAGGATTTGTGGCTACATCCATGGTCAGATTGCCAAAGGGATTCGAGGCCAGGGCCAGCGGCAAGCTATGAAAGAACTCTTGGAGGTAGCTGAGCGAAGCAGCAACTGTTTATGGATGAAGAGGAGTGATGGCAAAATGACCCATGGTTGGCCAGAAGTGGAGGGGGGCTGCACCTGAGACGCTGGGTCACACTGGCGAGCCCTCTGGAGATGTAGTGGGCTTAAATTGACAAAACATCTAAGAAGGAGTGTGCCCTCCTGATGACTCTTGGGAATCATCTGCCACCCACCAAGCTTAAGTCCCCTCAAGATCTCTGTGCTATGACTCGTGTTAGGATCTGCTTATCAAAGGGATTGAAACATCTAGTCCTATGAGTTCGAACGAATTACATGATGTGGAATTTGTTGTTCTATGGCAGTAGTATAGTGCAAAGACATAAAATTACTATAAATAACAAAATAAAGGTACAAAAATGAATTATGAGGAAAGCTGCTCATCTCCTTGATCTCTCAGTCTACCTTGTCATGGCCCATACATCTTACCTCTCTACCTGCACTGCTCTTTCACTGCAACTACAACACAATATTCTGCATTTTGATAGTGTTTTTCCATTTGTACTACAGTACCCTGGAATGATCTAACTGAGTAGCACAGAAAACAAAGCTTTTCACTCTATCACAGTACACATGACAATAATAAACCAATTACCAATGACAGCCACGTCTACATTAGCAAGGTGGCTTTACCCGCTGACTGTTCTCATGTTGCTCCTCACAATGCCACTGGGTAGTGGGATCTCCTTGACTTGATGTCAGTAGGAAGCCTGTTCACACCCTCTCTGCTCAACAATTCAGAGATCCAGATCTGATGAGAGTTCTTGGCTCAAATGAGAGGTGGCAGGTCTCTTATATAAACATTTGCCAAGGCCCATAGCTCGGAATGGAACTCCTGAAGTTGTGAAGTGTGGCTGGAGCAGCAGTACTTATTGAATTAGAAGAACACCCTCAATGGGGACAGGAGAGGTTCCAGAGGATTGGACGGTTGCAGATGTTGTTCCATTATTCAAGAAAGGGAGTAGAGATAGCCCAGGAAATTATAGACCATTGAGTCTTACCTCAGTGGTTGGTAAGTTGATGGAAAAGATCCTGAGAGGCAGGATTTGTGAACATTTGGAGGGGCATGATATGATTATGAATAGTCAGCATGGCTTTGTCAAAGGCAGGTCATATGAGCCTGATTGAATTTTTTGAGGATGTGACTAAACACATTGATGAAGGAAGAGCAGTAGATGTAGTGTATATGGATTTCAGCAAGGCATTTGATAAGGTACCCCAGGCAAGGCTTATTGAGAAAGTAGGGAGGCATGGGATCCAAGGGGACCTTGCTTTGTGGATCTAGAATTGACTTAGCCACAGAAGGCAAAGAGTGGTTGTAGATGGGTCATATTCTGCATGGAGACCAGTGGTATGCCTCAGGGATCTGTTCTGGAACCCCTTCTCATCATGATTTTTATAAATGACCTGAATGAGGAAGTGGAGGGATGGGTTAGTAAATTTGCTAATGACACAAAGGTTGAGGGTGTTGTGGATAGTGTGGAAGGTTGTCAGAGGTTACAGTGGGACATCGATGCAAAACTGGGCTGAGAAGTGGCAGATGGAGTTCAACCCAGATAAGCGTGAGGTAGGTCAAATATGATGGTAGAATATAGTATTAATGGTAAGACTCTTTGCAGTGTGGAGGATCAGAGGGATCTGGGTCCGACTCCATAGGACACTCAAAGCAGCTGTGCATATTGACTCTGTGGTTAAGAAGGCACACGGAGCATTGCCCTTCATCAACCGTGGGATTGAGTTCAAGTGCCGAGAGGTAATATTACAGCTATATAGGACCCTGGTCAGACCCCACCTGGAGTACTGTGCTCAGTTCTGGTCACCTCACTACAGGAATGATGTGGAAACTATAGAAAGGGTGCAGAGGAGATTTACAAGGATGTTGCCTGGATTGGGGAGCATACCTTATGAGAATCAGTTGAGTGAACTTGGCCTTTTCTCCTTGGAGTGTCGGAGGATGAGAGGTGATCTAATAGATGTGTATAAGATGATGAGAGGCATTGATCGTGTGGATAGTCAGAGGCTTTTTCCCAGGGATGAAATGGCTAACACAAGAGAGCACAGTTTTAAGGTGCTTGGAAGTAGATACAGAGGAGATGTCAGGGGCAAGTTTTTTTACGCGGAGAGCGGTGAGTGTGTGGAATGGGCTGCCGGCAGTGGTGGTGGAGGCAGATACGATAGGGTCTTTTAAGAGACTCCTGGATAGGTACATGGAGCTTAGAAAAATAGAGGGCTATGGGTAACTCTAGGTAATTTCTAAAGTAAGTACATGTTCGGCACAGCATTGTGGGCTGAAGGGCCTGTATGGTGCTGTAGGTTTTCTATGTTTCTAGAACATGACCCCAAATACCAGTTATGAAGTTAATAGTACACAAGCAGAATAAACCACCTACACACAGTTCTCTCCTGAGCTCAGCAAAGGATGTGGCACAGTGAGGTCACATTTCAAAAATCAATGGAAATTCAAAAGTAATGTCAACTTTAAAATGACCATGATGGTCATACATAGTTATTACCAGTAAATCAAAGTCACCAACTTCATAGTGTGTCAGTGATGAATCAACTCTACCTCAGTCAGGAAATGAGACTGCTTCATAAAATACACTCGTTTGTTCTTACTCACTATTAAAGCTAATCTTTCCAATTATGTTTTGTATTAAATCATTTTCAATAATAGCATGGCTTGACAAATAATAGCAATTTACTAAAGTAACTAGGGAAAAAACTTATGTGACAATTTCTTTTGTCGTTTGAGGAAACTATGCCGTCATGTTTTCAGCAGTTTTGTTTTCTATAATTATAATTTCCACAATTGCTTTTTTTTCCGAAAAGGTTAGGATGGTGAAGGAAGCGGCGTGAATAATTAGTGTAGAGCATTAAAGTGTGGCTTTAAGGAGCAATTCTCTCTTAAATTGATATGAAGCAAAATTTGGAAACTACAATTCTTACACACACAAAGGAATATTTATTCTTTAGCTGAGGGTAATAATTTCAACTATGTAGCATTCTGTACTAACTGCCTTTCAAAACTCACTTTGTTGCTAAGGGTGCTGATCGGTGGATATATTGTCATATATATGGGTGCAGCTCCTGGTGCCATTACAATTTAAATATTTAGACAAAGTAGACAGTTTGGTATAAGCATTTAAGTTAATGGGAAGTGGCCTCAAAAATAGAGATTGCACATTTATCATGCAAATGTTAAAACAATGGGGTTGTGTTAATTGCCCTGTATCAACGATGGGTTTAAGGAAATTGTACCATTGTGAACATATGCAATCTCTTAGTCTGTGGGCCAGTCTGTGCTCTTAACTTCAATTTAATACTTGTAATTAACCATAAAAACAGAAGACTGGTTGTTGCTTAAATTAATATCCATTAAATTCACATAACTCTAGAATACTTCCTATTAGTCTTTAACTTCAGACTCTCCTATCCTGGGAAAAAGACCATGGCTATCCACCTTTTCTATCCCCCTCATGAATTTATATACCCTTAAGATCACCTCTCAGCCTTCAATACTCCAGGGAAAAAAATACCAGCCTCCCCAGTCTCTCCTTATAAGTTAAACCCTCCATTTTAGGTAACAACCTTGTGAATCTTTTCTACTCCCTTTCCATCTTAATGATATTCTTCCTATAATAGGGTGACTTGAAATAAGAGATGATAGAAAATAACTTAATGACAAGAGAAAAAACGCAAACAACAGGAATTCTGCAGATGCTGGAAGTTCAAGCAACACACATCAAAGTTGCTGGTGAACGCAGCAGGCCAGGCAGCATCTCTAGGAAGAGGTACAGTCGACGTTTCAGGCCGAGACCCTTCGTCAGGACCTGACGAAGTGTTGTTTAATGACAAGAGAGAGGGAATTGAGGACAAGTAAGGTGATTTATGTACAAACGTTTGTAGGATTAGGCACAAATTACTAAAAGTGACTGCAGAAAATTTGATCAAAAGTCCAAGGGAATATTGAGGGAATATCCTTTCAAGATCTGTGTCTAATGGTCTATACTAAATGAAACAGCTTCTTTTTATCCATTCTATTTAAGCTAATCATGTCCTTGTATACAGGCTGTGTATATAATCTCTCAACCTGCCTTGTTCTCAGGAGAATACCTCTGGCCTCTTCTAAGCTTATTGCACATCCTAGGGACCGCTCTTCTCCCATGGGGATCTGTAACAGTTTATGAGCTATTGTTTCCCTCCACCAAGGTCAATGTTGTTTTGTCTGAAAACTAGAGAACCTGTGCCCTCTGTGTTGTGATATTCTTCAAAAACCATTGGTCAGAATGAATGCCCAAAACCTGCCAATGCCTGCTGCAGGTACTCCTGTCCATAATAAAACGCAAATAGCTTCACTTCTTCTTCTTCTGACTTTTAATGGCGGTTGGCAGTCCAACTTAGCAGTGCATTACCATCATCAACTGGACTTAAGTGTGCTGTAGAGAGTTGGGAAATAAAACCCCTACTAGTTCTTTATCAAATGAAAACTAAATTACCCCAAAAAGCCCTGTAGATTGTAAATAATGAAAGACAATATTGTGAATTAAATTAAAGCCACTTCCATAACTTAATAAAGTTTTAAAATGAAAACTATCCATACTCAAAGGTAATAGTGAAGACGGCATTTAATTTCTTTCAACCTTATATGCTTCACACTGTAATAGAATGTGTTCAACTGTTTCATAATGACAAAACCCACACACCCCAGAGTAATGTTTTCTAACAAGATATGAGGAATAAGTAAGCATAGTATGCCCAATTCTAAGTTGTGTTAATATAATTCCTTCCCTTCTTGTTTTACTATCTTCTTCCATCAATCCAACAGTTTTGTGTATTTTGTAAACTGTCTCTACAAATGCCCATTATCCCACAAGTCTGCCCATAATCTCCTAATCCTCAAGCATATCAGGGTGCTTAGACTTCATTAAATCATATAACCTAAAATCAACTAAAGTCATTGGAAAAAATCAAGGTGAGCTTTCCAAAAGAGCTACAGTGTGACATATTGCATAATCCAGCAAACCCATATTCCTAGTGTGATAAGAACCCAGTCACCCAAAACAAAAAACACTCTTCTTGTGATGTTCCCAACAGTGTTCCAACATACTGTGACTAGGGTGATCATTTCTCTGCCCCCTCAAATTAAACCAGTATGCTAACATCAACTTCAACCTCTTCAACTGTAAGGGTAATCGTCCCATTTCAACCAGCAAAGCCGAAACAGAAGATGACCTTACTTCACCACAACAGTCTTAAAGTCTGTATCATATCCAAACATTTTAAATTTGAAGATTAATCTGATCCATAAGCCACACAGCCATAATCAAGTGCGGATCTTATTAAACAAATATAAATGGTCAACAAAAATTTTCATGTTCAATCAAATAGTTCGACTACAAGTGTTTCATATACTTCATTCACATCTACAACTCTATGTCCTATCCCTTTCCTTATAAAACTTGCAACACCACCCCCTCTACCAACTAACCTATCATGCCTAATTACAATATTATCCTATAAAAGAAAAACTTAAATATGGTAACAACCAGGCTTCCTGGATACATATAATATCAGGAAGACTTGATAAATCAGAAATAAACTTCTTAAAGCCTTGACCATCAGAAATCAGGCTTCTCACATTCCACTGCAATATTCTTAATCGCATTATTGTCCTTCACAAGGAGACTGAAATATGGACACCCCACCAATCAGAGTTTCATTTACAGCTTCCCACATAACACCAGTTATACCCAGATACTTTTCAGCAACTTTCACAATAGTTTTAATTTTCTCAGTACGACTAGATGCCTGAACAGTACAATTCACCGCATCCATTATAAATATCACAAATAATTTTATCAGCTTGTAAAATATCTTCAGTAAGAGAACGGTGATGCTGACATATATCTACTGACTTACATTCTTTTCTCTGACTGGTAATATTTTATCAACATTCAGTTTAAATTTTTGCAAGACCTCTGCATAACACATACCTAACTGTACTTTAACCTATTGAACTTCGGCTGCCTTATTAAGCACTTCACGTCTGCGCTATGTTCTCCTCCACAATTACAATAATTAAACTTTACGCCTTCTTCACAATCTTCATACTTACATTCCCTACCATACTTAATACACCTTGTAGTTTCCCATAGCATACTGCTGCAACGTGCCCAAACCTCTTACATTCGTAACATCTAAGTGGAGGTGGAATACAAGTTTGTACATTATAGCCAACATACCCCAAACTAACTTTAACAGGGAGCTTCACCTCATCAAAATATGTCAACATAGATAAACTATGCATCCTTACCATATTTCTGACTACTTGCAACCTCTTTACCTCCTTAACCTTTCCTCCCAATAAAAGAGATTAAACCTCTTCCATCAATATCTCTACCAGAACACCCCTAACACCTCTATTTTCATTAGGCAACATAAATACTATCTTTTTGCCGAGTAAAGTCTGCAAACATGACGCCTTCTCAAACTAATTCTCATCCTTACAAATGATTAACACATTACCTCCCCTTAAAGTATGAGCACAATCTATATTCCCTATAGCCGTTTATAACTGTAGGTAATTTACTGGGATTGATAGAAGAAGGTTGTTCCGGATCAATTTTAAATCATATCTTGAAGTCTTTTCTTTTTTTCAAAATATCCCTCCCTTCCTCTCCATCACCTGAAATCATTCCAACATTATGTTTCTTTTTCTGTTTTCCAGATCTAGATTCAACTTCATTCCGACCTCCTCCCGCCAACCTGTGCTCATCCGAACCCTCCATTTCCGGTTCCGTTTCCAGATCTTGCCCCCACCCCGAACCTACACTACTTTCCAACATCCCCACACCATTCACAGCCAGCACCACCAACCACTGACCAACATCCTGAGCTCCCTCACTCCCAGTTGATTTTAATTGCTCACTAATTAGCAGCTGAGACTTCAGCAACCAGTGTCCAACACTGTGGAAGGTATTCCTTCCACAAATCTCTTTTCTTAGATGCAAGATTTCTTTGCTAATAAGAGATGCTGCTGAATGTTAAACAACATTGAAGGTGGCACGATAATTAACTTTAATTACACTATAATAAACCAGGCCAGAAAATGAAATTGTTAATGTATGAGGAGTGTTTGATAGTTCTGGGCCTGTGCTCACTGGAGGTTATAAGAATGAGGGGGGTCTCATTGAAACATATCGAAAATTGAAAGGCCCAGACAGATGGAGAAGATGTTTCCTATAGTTGAGGAGTCTCGGATCAGAGGGCATAGCCTCAGAATACAAAGACATCCCTTTAGAACAGAAACGAGGAAGAATTTCTTTAGCCAGAGGGTGGCGAATCTGTGGAATTCATTACCACAAGTGGCTGTGAAGGCCAAGTCATTGGGTGTATTTAAAACAGAGGATGATAGGTTCTTGAATAGTAAGTATGTCAAAGTTTACGGGAAGATGGCAGGAGAATGAGGTTGAGAGAGATAATAAATCAGCCATGATGAAATGGTGGAGCATGCTCTATGGGTTGAATAGCCTAATTCTGCTCCTATGTCTATGGTCTTACAACTCTTAGGAAAAAAATGGAAAGTGAACTTTTATTAAAGTTAGTGCTTGGCCATTTTATTACAAAAACCGGGAATCACATTTTCCGCACAAGATACAGATGTGAATCTGGAACTTTTGTCCCCAAAGTGCTGCAAATGATTAATGAAATGACATTTTCAAGACAGTGCTCTGATGCGTATTTACAAAGCAAAATACTGCAGATGCTAGAAATCTGAAATGAGCATAGAAAATGCTGGAAATAGTCAAAAGATCACACAGCTTTCTGTGGTGAGAAAAAAGCATCAATTAATATCAATGGAAAAGAACAAACAGTCAACATTTCGGGTTGAGACCCCACTTCTTGATTCATGAGGACGGGTCTTGGCCTGAAACATCGACAATTTGCTCATCTCCATAGATGCTGCCTAACCTGCTGAGTTCCTCTAGCATTTTGTGTGTGTTGCTCTGGATTTCCAGCATTCTGTTTATCAGTTAATGTTATTGTGAGGAGAACATTGTAAGTTACCCCTGGCTTCAAGTTTTATCAGTGACAATCTGGAAGTGAGAGTTCAGCACATAAGACTTAGAACTGAGTCCCACCGGAAAACATGAACGTCCTAAACTGAAGAGTATGCATCCAACCTCTCAGCTTTATGCCAGCCACAGCTCATTTAATTGGACAATCCCTTGTATTGAAATAGGGTTGCCAATTTTAATTACAATCACAGGTGTGCTTTGTGGTTTATGCACCTCAACGTGGCTTTCAATTAATATCTAGTAGCCTGAGGCATTTAAAAATAAATCTCTTATTTTTCAGATTTTGAATTATTTAGATCTCTATGAACCTTTTTCAAAAGTGTGCAATTATCAAAATTTAACAAAGCTTTTGTCTTGGAATACTGCAGAGTTGCAAATTGAAAAGTGACTACAGAAAAAGCATGGGATCTGGGTAAGGCAGCAAAACTGTTTTAGTAGCTGGGGATGCCAAGGGACTTTAAGCAAATGTTAGTAGGTTAAGTAAATAAGTTAATGCATAGTTCAACAACAAGAGTAACCCAAAAATAGAACAAAATCAAGTGAAAGAAATAAATAAAGGTTATTTCTATAATATTCCTTTTATGAACTTGGACTGTTCCAAAGCACTATATATCTATTTAAATACTTTTAAAGTAAATAATTGCTTGAGAAACCATAGTGGATTTGTACAGTGCAGACTTGCACTACGGTAATTAAAACCTAACTTGTTTTTGTAATGTTGTTTGTTTGTTCACATAGGAATAATTTTCCTATTCTTTTTTTAAACAAAAACCAGTGGATATTTTGCACCTATCTAAGAAAGCACAGAGGGTCATGGTAGAATGTCTCAACAAAGACGAGAGATCTTCAATAATGTAGCAATTTGACAATAATGAATCAAATGTCAGCCTCGATTGCTGTCCTCAAGTCCCTGATGATAGATCTGAACCCACTATATTTTGACTCAAATTGAGCCACAGCCAACAAAGAGTGAATAGTTTGCTCCTGTTTATGTGTTCTTGTTAATGGAATGTCCTTTGAAGTTATTTTGTATTAATATATCAAATTTATTGTATAATTATAGACTGATGGTAATGTACTAAACATCTAGCTGTCATAAAAACTGCCTTTCTTCTCTGTGGCCTTTAATCAGACCCTGCACTTAGAAAGGACAGGAAGGTTTATTTTTAATGATTAAGGATGTCAAATGTAAAATATTATTTTCAGAGAAACTTTAATCTTCTCACCAACGTTGCATGCACTACTACAACCACATTTAGTTCTGAAGACTTCAACATTCTACATAATTTAGATTCAAAGTGTATACAGAATAAATTACTTGTGGTGAGTACTAGCAAATCTTGGAAAAATACATATAATAGTAATATGACATTGCTATGATATGAAAGAAGAACTTGATACATAATAGTTTGTGTATATTCATGATCACAATTTAGCAGCATATCACATTTATATTATTTTAATCCTGATTTTTCATAGATATTCTTCGAAAATTATAAGTGCATATACAAAAAATGCACAAACTATTACAATTGTTCCTGTTTCATGCTTGATTAGATCCTAGGATATAGCAGCATTTTTTTCTTCTTACCATTTCTTATTCTTTTCTTTCATCAGATTTTGCTTTTCTATTGTTTTATTTTGTTTGTTATCTCACCCATACATTCCTCTCCAAAAGTTGTCAATGCTGACGAATTTGGCAACATTCTCATCTCAGTATCAGAAGCCTCAATTTTCGACTGCGCAAATCCGAGATGGAAATTCAGAGCATTTAGGGAATACTGCATTCTCAAATGGGCTGTCTTTTTTATATTAGTCAAGACTCCTGCTGGCTTTGAAAGGTGCAAGGATGCCATGGTACGAACTTGAAGATGATTTTTTTTTGCCTTGCTAGTCTCCCCTCTCACAGTGTGACACCTCACTGCCCCTTTATTAGAGAGAGAGAGAGAGAGAGAGGGAGGGAGCCTGTGGTATGTTGAATTGTTGGGTGAATGATTCATTTTTGTTGTACTGCAGATCATGATCTTTCTTGTGGGCTTTGTTATTACTTGATTGGTGGGTGAAGTGTGCTGATGCTTTTTTGCTGAAGTAAGTGGGGGAGGGTGAAGGTCAATGCTTTATGCGTGGGAGAGGAGGAGTGGGGGGCTTTGGGGTTCCAGCATTTTTACTGTCACTCAGTCTTTAGGGCACTCTTCTGTTTTTGTGAATGTCTGTGAAGAATAAGAATTTTAGGTTTTATATTGTATACATTCTCTGATGTTAAATGGAGCTATTGAACTATTGAACTTTTGACTAGCTTAATTCAATCTTTATTCCTCAATTGACAATGTTAAAAAGTATTATAAAATTCTTAATCCTAATTATAAAGTATTATAAAATTCACAATCCAGTATTATAAAATTCTTGTTCATTTATGCTTCATTTGCTACATTACAATAGTAACTACTCTTAAAAAGTACTTACTTCTTTCAGAAGTCTTTACAACCATTCCCCTATCATGGAAAGCATGCTTCAAGTCTTGTCACAATTAAATCCATTTCAAATATTTAATTATTCATTCCTTTGCTGAAAAAAGCAGTTGTTTTACTCAAAATTAGTTAATTTTTTGCACTGTAAATTTTATTTGTTTTCATCCAAGTCATTTCTCTCAATTACAGAATTAAGAGTTGTTTCACAAGACCGTGAATACTGAAAAAAAAGTTTCATTCAGATGTTAGTTGTAGAAGTACTCGAGCTGAACAATCATCAACATATTTTAAATGTCTGATGCAATGTTTTGTATTTATTTCAAATGCATTTCTTTGGTATTTTACCCAAACCATGAAATTATTTATGTTAATGATTCATTATTAACCCACTGATATGCACCCTATGCAAATATTTTTTTCCTTCATACTTAAGCTCTCCAAATTGTCTTTTTAATCTACTGCACTGTATTTTTAGTGTTGATTGAGTATAAAAGGAACATAATAAATGTTGTGATCCCTGCTGTAACACTACTTAAAATAAAGTGACAAAATATACAGCATAACTTCCTATTATGCACCAATCCTCACTGAGAGGTCAGCAGTGGATAGGTTGAATAGTTTCAGGTTTCTGGGTGTCAACATCTCAGAGGATCATGAAGAAGGCATGCCTGCGGCTATACTTCAAAGGGAGTTTGAGGAGATTTGGTATGTCACCAAAGACTCTAACAAATTACTACAGATGTACTGTGGAGAAAATTCTGACTGGTTACATCATAGTCTTGCACGGAGGCACCAATGCACATGTTCGTAAGAGGCTTCAGAAGGCTGTAGACTCAGCCAGCATCATTGTGGGGCTTAGCCTCCCTATCATCAAGGACATCTTCAAAAGGCAGTGCTCAAGATGGTGGAACCAAACCTTAATGACTCTCTCCATCTGGGACATGTCCTCTTCTCATTAGTACCATCAGGAGGTACAGGAGCCTAAAGACCTAGACTCAATGTTTTAGGAACAATTTCTTCCCCTCTGCCGTCAGATTTCTGAACAGTCCATAAACTCATGAATACTATCCCACTACTCACACAAAATGCTGGAGGGATTCTGCAGGCCAAGCGGCATTCTCTGCCACAGCAAACTGTTGAGGCCAGTTCATTAGCTATGTTTAAAAGGAAGTTAGATATGGCCCTTGTGGCTACAGGGGTCAGGGGGTATGGAGGGAAGGCTGGGTTCTGAGTTGGATGATCAGCCATGATCATAATAAATGGCGGTGCAGGCTCAAAGGGCCGAATGGCCTACTCCTGCACCTATTTTCTATGTTTCTATGTTTCTATGTTTCTATGGAAAAGAGTACAGTCGATGTTTTGGGCAGAGACCCTTCACCAGTCCTGATTTGCCTTCACCAAGAGCTGGACGGATGAGTAGTACTTGAGCAATATCCATTTGCAAAAATCTCACCAATCCATTGATGCAGAAAGCAAGGTGTGATCTTGTGGTGTGTGGAATCTAAGTAGGTTGCAAAATTCCTTAATAGACTCCTATGGAACATTATCCATCCTTACCTTTTATGGAGAACTGGACAGCACGGATTCAGGATTTAGCTTTGTGATGGTAACTTTTGCAGATATAAAACCAACAATTTCTGCAGAAATTATCTCATGACAATTACACATAAATAATCACCAGTCAGTAAATCTGTAAAGTCACCACTAATGTTAACTTGTAGTCCACTGGTTAACTCTGACAGATGCTTCAGATTTTTAAAGTTTGACATTGTGGTTGTTAGTTTATTGATTATTTTTAGTCAAGAAGGTCAACAATTTCTGGGAATCCTTTTTTTTCCCAACTTTTAGAAAATAGAACATAGAACAGCAGAGCACAAAAATAGGCACTTTGACCTGTCATGTCTGTGCTGAACAAGATACCAGTCTAATTAATCCCATTTGCCTGCACATGGTCTGTGTTCCTCTATTCTCTGCCTGTTCTTGTTTCTGTCTAAATACCTTTTAAACATTTTTATCGTATTTGCTTTGACCGCATTCCTTGAAGTCACATCCCAGGCATCTGCAACTCTGTAAAAAAATCTTGCCTCATACATTCCTTTAAACTTTTCAGCTTCAACTTAAAGCAATGCCCTTTAGAATTTAATATTTCCATCCTGTGATAAAGATTATGACTATCTGCCTGTTCTATGTTTGTCATAGTTTTATAAGCTTTTATCAGCTGACTTCGGCTTCCAACACTCAAGAGAAAAAAGAATGTTTATCCAACTTCTTCTTATAATTAATACATTCCAATCCAACCAACATCCTGGTGAACCTCTTATGCACCCATTCCAACACCTACACGCCTTTCTTATAGAGTGGTGACCAGAACTGCACAGAATACTCCAAGTGCCATCTAACCATAGTTTTATACAAAGGCAATATAGCTTGTCAACTTTTATGGCAAGCACTTAAAGGTTGCATGGATGAACTACAACAATTGTTCATCCCAGTTTGGCAAAAGAATAAATCAAGGAAGGTAGTGCACCCGTGGCTGACAAGAGAAATTAGGGATAGTATCAATTCCAAAGAAGAAGCATACAAATTAGCCAGAGAAAGTGGCTCACCTGAGGACTGGGAGAAATTCAGAGTTCAGCAGAGGAGGACAAAGGGCTTAATTAGGAAGGGGAAAAAAGATTATGAGAGAAAACTGGCAGGGAACATAAAAACGGACTGTAAAAGCTTTTATAGATATGTAAAAAGGAAAAGACTGGTGAAGACAAATGTAGGTCCCCTGCAGACAGAAACAGGTGAATTGATTATGGGGAGCAAGGACATGGCAGACCAATTGAATAATTACTTTGGTTCTGTCTTCACTAGGGAGGACATAAATAATCTTCCAGAAATAGTAAGGGACAGAGGGTCCAGTGAGATGGAGGAACTGAGCGAAATACATGTTAGTAGGGAAGTGGTGTTAGGTAAATTGAAGGGATTGAAGGCAGATAAATCCCCAGGGCCAGATGGTCTGCATCCTAGAGTGCTTAAAGAAGTAGCCCAAGAAATAGTGGATGCATTAGTGATAATTTTTCAAAACTCGTTAGATTCTGGACTAGTTCCTGAGGATTGGAGGGTGGCTAATGTAACCCCACTTTTTAAAAAAGGAGGGAGAGAGAAACCGGGGAATTATAGACCGGTTAGCCTAACGTCGGTGGTGGGGAAACTGCTGGAGTCAGTTATCAAGGATGTGATAACAGCACATTTGGAAAGTGGTCAAATGATCGGACAAAGTCAGCATGGATTTGTGAAAGGAAAATCATGTCTGACGAATCTCATAGAATTTTTTGAGGATGTAACTAGTAGAGTGGATAGGGGAGAAGCAGTGGATGTGGTATATTTGGATTTTCAAAAGGCTTTTGACAAGGTCCCACACAGGAGATTAGTGTGCAAACTTAAAGCACACGGTATTGGGGGTAAGGTATTGGTGTGGGTGGAGAATTGCTAGCAGACAGGAAGCAAAGAGTGGGAATAAACGGGACCTTTTCAGAATGGCAGGCAGTGACTAGTGGGGTACCGCAAGGCTCAGTGCTGGGACCCCAGTTGTTTACAATATATATTAATGACTTGGATGAGGGAATTAAATGCAGCATCTCCAAGTTTGCGGATGACATGAAGCTGGGTGGCAGTGTTAGCAGTGAGGAGGATGCTAAGAGGATGCAGGGTGACTTGGATAGGTTGGGTGAGTGGGCAAATTCATGGCAGATGCAATTTAATGTGGATAAATGTGAAGTTATCCACTTTGGTGGCAAAAATAGGAAAACAGATTATTATCTGAATGGTGGCCGATTAGGAAAAGGGGAAGTGCAACGAGACCTAGGTGTCATTATACACCAGTCATTGAAAGTGGGCATGCAGGTACAGCAGGCGGTGAAAAAGGCGAATGGTATGCTGGCATTTATAGCGAGAGGATTCGAGTACAGGAGCAGGGAGGTACTACTGCAGTTGTACGAGGCCTTGGTGAGACCACACCTGGAGTATTGTGTGCAGTTTTGGTCCCCTAATCTGAGGAAAGACATCTTTGCCATAGAGGGAGTACAAAGAAGGTTCACCAGATTGATTCCTGGGATGGCAGGACTTTCATATGAAGAAAGACTGGATGAATTGGGCTTGTACTCGTTGGAATTTAGAAGATTGAGGGAGGATCTGATTGAAACGTATAAGATCCTAAAGGGATTGGACAGGCTAGATGCAGGAAGATTGTTCCCGATGTTGGGGAAGTCCAGAACGAGGGGTCACAGTTTGAGGATAGAGGGGAAGCCTTTTAGGACCGAGATTAGGAAAAACTTCTTCACACAGAGAGTGGTGAATCTGTGGAATTCTCTGCCACAGGAAACTGTTGAGGCCAGTTCATTGGCTATATTTAAGAGGGAGTTAGATATGGCCCTTGTGGCTATGGGGGTCAGGGGGTATGGAGGGAAGGCTGGGGCGGGGTTCTGAGTTGGATGATCAGCCATGATCATAATAAATGGCGGTGCAGGCTCGAAGGGCCAAATGGCCTACTCCTGCACCTATTTTCTATGTTTCTATGTAACACCCTGACCAATGAAGACAAACATGGCTTATACAAGATACACAAAATGCTGGAGGAAACCCTTCTTCAGGTCTGAGAAGTAGGGAGGAAGATGCCATACTAGAAAGGCAGGTGAAGGGGAAGGTGGATAGCCACATGGTGATAGGTGAAGCCAGGTGGGTGGAATAGGTCAAGGGCTGGAGAAGAAGCATTTGATAGGAGAGGAGAATGGACCATAGAAGAAAGAGAAGGAGGAGGATACCCAGGGGGAAGTAATAGGAAGGTGAGAAAAGGTAAAAGGTCAGAGTGGTGAATAGAGGAAGAGAGGTGGGGAATTTGTTTACCGGAAGGCGAAATTAATATTCAGCAACACTCACAACACGCTGGAGGAACTCAGCAGGTCGGGCAGCATCCGTGGAAACAATGAGTCGACGTTTCGGGCCGAAACCCTTCATCAGGACTGTAGAGGGAAGGGGCAGAGGCCCTATAAAGAAGGTGGGGGGAGGGTGAGAAGGAGAAGGCTGGTAGGTTCCAGGTGAAAAGCCAGTAAGGGGAAAGATAAAGGGGTGGGGGAGGGGAAGCAGGAAGGTGATAGGCAGGAAAGGTGAAGAAGGAATAGGGGAAAACACAATGGGTAGTAGAAGGAGAAGGAACCATGAGGTAGGTGATAGGCAGCTGGGGGAGGGGGCAAAGTGAAATAGGGATTGAGGAAGGGAGGGGGAGGGAATTACCGGAAGTTGGAGAATTGCTTTGACCCCAGCATCTGCAGATTATTTTGTGTTTGAAATTAATATTCAGGTCATCAGATTGGAGTCTACGCTGATGGAACATGAGATGTTTCTCCTCCACTCTGAGGCTGGTCTCATCATGGCACAAATGGAAACCATGGATTGACACGTCGGAACAGGAATGGGAATCAGAATCAAAATGTTTGTCCACAAGGAAGTCCTGCTTGTGGCGTGTGGTGTGGAGATGCTTAACGAAGTGGTCCCCCAGTTTACAACGGTTCTGAGGCCGCATTGGGGGCACCGGACACAGTAGGAGACCCCAGCAGATTTGCAGGTTGAAGTGTTGCCTCACCTGGAAGGACTGCCTGGGGTTCTGAATGGAGGTGAGGGAGGAGGTTAATGGGCAGGTGTAGCACTTAGGTCTCTTGCAGGGACAAGTACCAGGAGATATGGAGGGATGAATGGACAAGGGAATCGCAGAAGGAGCAATCCCTGTGGAAAGCTGGGGCGGGGGGTGGGGGTGGTAGGTAAAGATATATGTAGTGGTAGAATCCCTTTGGAGATGGTGGAAGTTGCAGAGGATAATGTGTTGAATCCAGTGGCTGATGGGGTGGTAGGTAAGGACACAAGGAACTCTGTCACTATTAAGGTGGCGGAAAGATGGCATGAAGATGTCTTATGACTTCTTTACCACCCTAGCAACTTCTGTTCCTTTCTAGGAGCTATGAACTTGCATCCCAAGATTACTCCATACCCCAATGCTCCTAATGTGCCCATAATTTACAGTATACTTTATTCTTGCATATGGCCTTTCAAAATGCATCACGATACACTTGTCTGCATTAAACTCCATGTCATTTCCTTGATTAAATTAATGAAGATCTATATTCTTTTTGTTCTGTAGATTTACATTTGTGACCAGTATCTGTGATGGTATTGTAAGGTTGTTTTCTTTACTTCCTCAGGAAAAAGATTCCAAAATTTTGCAATGAAATTTTCAGATCCAGAGAGGTTAATTTGGCATCAATCATCAGTCATACTATTAAATCAACGTGTATTTGAATGCAACTTCTCTAGTTTCTTTTACATTTAATGGGTTTATCAACATTTCTTGTGGGTATGAACCTTGTGTGATATCAAGGACCTGTTGTACATTAACCTTTGGAGAATAATTCACTCTGAATACTACTCTTGAGTATTTAACTGTACCAATATATATCAGAAAGTTTCAAACAACAGGAATTCTGCAGATGCTGGAAATTCAAGCAACACACATCAAAGTTGCTGGTGAACGCAGCAGGCCAGGCAGCATCTCTAGGAAGAGGTGCAGTCGATGTTTCAGGCCGAGACCCTTCGTCAGGACTAACTGAAGGAAGAATGAGTAAGGGATTTGAAAGTTGGAGGGGGAGGGGGAGATCCAAAATGATAGGAGAAGACAGGAGGGGGAGGTATAGAGCCAAGAGCTGGACAGGTGATAGGCAAAAGGGGATACGAGAGGATCATGGGACAGGAGGTCCGGGAAGAAAGACAAGGGGGGGGGGACCCAGAGGATGGGCAAGAGGTATATTCAGAGGGACAGAGGGAGAAAAAGGAGAGTGAGAGAAATAATGTGTGCATAAAAATAAGTAACAGATGGGGTACGAGGGGGAGGTGGGACCTTAGCGGAAGTTAGAGAAGTCGATGTTTATGCCATCAGGTTGGAGGCTACCCAGACGGAATATAAGGTGTTGTTCCTCTAACCTGAGTGTGGCTTCATCTTTACAGTAGAGGAGGCCGTGGATAGACATGTCAGAATGGGAATGGGATGTGGAATTAAAATGTGTGGCCACTGGGAGATCCTGCTTTCTCTGGCGGACAGAGCGTAGATGTTCAGCAAAGCGGTCTCCCAGTCTGCGTCGGGTCTCGCCAATATATAAAAGGCCACATCGGGAGCACCGGATGCAGTATATCACCCCAGTCGACTCACAGGTGAAGTGTCGCCTCACCTGGAAGGACTGTTTGGGGCTCTGAATGGTGGTAAGGGAGGAAGTGTAAGGGCATGTGTAGCACTTGTTCCGCTTACATGGATAAGTGCCAGGAGGGAGATCAGTGGGGAGGGATGGGGGGGACGAATGGACAAGGGAGTTGCGTAGGGAGCGATCCCTGTGGAATGCAGGGGGGGTGGGAGGGAAAGATGTGTTTAGTGGTGGGATCCCGTCGGAGGTGGCGGAAGTTACGGAGAATAATATGTTGGACCCGGAGGCTGGTGGGGTGGTAGGTGAGGACCAGGGGAACCCTATTCCTAGTGGGGTGGTGGGAGGATGGAGTGAGAGCAGATGTACATGAAATGGGGGAGATGCGTTTAAGAGCAGAGTTGATAGTGGAGGAAGGGAAGCCCCTTTCTTTAAAAAAGGAAGACATCTCCCTCGTCCTAGAATGAAAAGCCTCATCCTGAGAACAGATGCGGCGGAGACGGAGGAATTGCGAGAAGGGGATGGCGTTTTTGCAAGAGACAGGGTGAGAAGAGGAATAGTCCAGATAGCTGTGAGAGTCAGTAGGCTTATAGTAGACATCAGTGGATAAGCTGTCTCCAGAGACAGAGACAGAAAGATCTAGAAAGGGGAGGGAGGTCTCGGAAATGGACCAGGTAAACTTGAGGGCAGGGTGAAAGTTGGAGGCAAAGTTAATAAAGTCAACGAGTTCTGCATGCGTGCAGGAAGCAGCGCCAATGCAGTCGTCAATGTAGCGAAGGAAAAGTGGGGGACAGATACCAGAATAGGCACGGAACATAGATTGTTCCACAAACCCAACAAAAAGGCAGGCATAGCTAGGACCCATTTACACCTTTAGTTTGGAGGAAGTGGGGGGAGCCAAAGGAGAAATTATTAAGAGTAAGGACTAATTCCGCTAGACGGAGCAGAGTGGTGGTAGAGGGGAACTGATTAGGTCTGGAATCCAAAAAGAAGCGTAGAGCTTTGAGACCTTCCTGATGGGGGATGGAAGTATATAAGGACTGGACATCCATGGTGAAAATAAAGCGGTGGGGGCCATGGAACTTAAAATCATCGAAAAGTTTAAGAGCGTGAGAAGTGTCACGAACATAGGTCGGAAGGGATTGAACAAGGGGTGATAAAACCGTGTCGAGGTATGCAGAAACGAGTTCGGTGGGGCAGGAGCAAGCTGAGACAATAGGTCGGCCAGGACAGGCAGGTTTGTAGATCTTGGGTAGGAGGTAGAAACGGGAAATGCGGGGTGTGGGAACTATAAGGTTGGTAGCAGTGGATGGGAGATCCCCTGAGCGGATAAAGTCGGTGATGGTGTGGGAGACAATGGCCTGGTGCTCCTTAGTGGGGTCACGATCGAGGGGTAAATAAGAGGAGGTATCCACGAGACACAATCGAGGGGTAAA
This sequence comes from Mobula hypostoma, assembly GCF_963921235.1. Lineage (NCBI taxonomy): Eukaryota > Metazoa > Chordata > Chondrichthyes > Myliobatiformes > Myliobatidae > Mobula > Mobula hypostoma. The sequence goes on along the minus strand of NC_086103.1, from coordinate 59,665,531 downwards.
TAAGAGGAGGTATCCGCGAGCACGATCAAGGGGTAAATAAGAGGAGGTGTCCGCGAGTACGATCGAGGGGTAAATAAGAGGAGGTATCCGCGAGCACGGTCGAGGGGTAAATAAGAGGAGGTATCCGCGAGCACGATCGAGGGGTAAATAAGAGGAGGTATCTGCGAGAAAGTTTCAGTCTGTTTATTTAATAATAAGTGAGACCTTACATTTGTTAGGAATGATCCTACAGTATGGACAGACATTATTTATTAAAATCATACCATTTAACTTCTTATAAATCAAATCCTTTTTTATAGATAATGAACAGAAAGAAAACAAATAACTGAAAACAATTAATTGAATTAACAAAAACAACAGGAATTCTGCAGATGCTGGAAATTCAAGCAACATACATCAAAGTTGCTGGTGAACGCAGCAGGCCAGGCAGCATCTATAGGAAGAGGCGCAGTCGACGTTTCAGGCCGAGACCCTTCGTCAGGACTAACTGAAGGAAGAGTGAGTAAGGGATTTGAAAGCTGGAGGGGGAGGGGGAGATGCAAAATGATAGGAGAAGACAGGAGGGGGAGGGATGGAGCCGAGAGCTGGACAGGTGATAGGCAAAAGGGCATACGAGAGGATCATGGGACAGGAGGTCCGGGAAGAAAGACGGGGGGGGGTGACCCAGAGGATGGGCAAGAGGTATATTCAGAGGGACAGAGGGAGAAAAAGGAGAGTGAGAGAAAGAATGTGTGCATTAAAAAGAGTAACAGATGGGGTACGAGGGGGAGGTGGGGCCTAGCGGAAGTTAGAGAAGTCAATGTTCATGCCATCAGGTTGGAGGCTACCCAGACGGAATATAAGGTGTTGTTCCTCCAACCTGAGTGTGGCTTCATCTTTACAGTAGAGGAGGCCGTGGATAGACATGTCAGAATGGGAATGGGATGTGGAATTAAAATGTGTGGCCACTGGGAGATCCTGCTTTCTCTGGCGGACAGAGCGTAGATGTTCAGCAAAGCGGTCTCCCAGTCTGCGTCGGGTCTCACCAATATATAAAAGGCCACATCGGGAGCACCGGACGCAGTATATCACCCCAGTCGACTCACAGGTGAAGTGATGCCTCACCTGGAAGGACTGTTTGGGGCCCTGAATGGTGGTAAGGGAGGAAGTGTAAGGGCATGTGTAGCACTTGTTCCGCTTACACGGATAAGTGCCAGGAGGGAGATCAGTGGGGAGGGATGGGGGGGACGAATGGACAAGGGAGTTGTGTAGGGAGCGATCCCTGCGGAATGCAGAGAGAGGCGGGGAGGGAAAGATATGCTTAGTGGTGGGATCCCGTTGGAGGTGGCGGAAGTTACGGAGAATAATATGTTGGACCCGGAGGCTGGTGGGGTGGTAGGTGAGGACCAGGGGAACCCTATTCCTAGTGGGGTGGTGGGAGGATGGAGTGAGAGCAGATGTACGTGAAATGGGGGAGATGCGTTTAAGAGCAGAGTTGATAGTGGAGGAAGGGAAGCCCCTTTCTTTAAAAAATGAAGACATCTCCCTCGTCCTAGAATGAAAAGCCTCATCCTGAGAGCAGATGCGGCGGAGACGGAGGAATTGCGAGAAGGGGATGGCGTTTTTGCAAGAATTAACAATGCTACTTGAATAAAGTGCCTTTGAATAAAAACTTTTAATTCTCTACTCCTTAAAAAATTGAGTATGTAAATGAAGCAGACAGTATCACCTTATCTAGCTAACTGGAACATTATATTCCTTTTATTGAACATTATATTCACTGACATTTTGAATTGACACACAACACTTAACTAGGTAGTCAAAAATAACAACAAATTATCTATTAACATCTTATTTGGTATTATCAACATATTCTGTATTGTTTTATTGAAAAATTCAAATTATTGAAAGCAGAATTCAGTTAAGTATGAGAGGTCAATCCCCACCATCGAGGACAGCTTCAAATGGTGGAGCCTCAAGAAGGCTGGGTCCATCACTGAGAACCCTTGCCTCATTGCTACCATCAGGAAGGAGGCAGGTGACACTGAATGTTTTAGAAATAGCTTCTTCCCCTCTACTATCAGATTTCTGAATAGTCCATGAACCCACGAACACTATTGCACTATTCTTTCTTACATTGTTTGTTTATTTTATTTTTTATTGTAGCTTATAGTAATTTTTATGTTTTGCACTGTACTGCTGCTACAAAACAATATAATTTGTAACAGATGTTGGTGATAATAAACCTGATTCTAATTCAAATTTAATATAAAACAAAAAATATAATAAATGTTATGTAACACATTAGAATTTGATTCAGGTTTATAAATGACTGTGTATTTACCCAAATGGTAGTGGGTTACTGCTGCCCACATAAGTCATAAGCAATAAAGTTAGGAGTAACTCATACCTTTTGAAGGAAAAGTAGATGTGACAAACTACACAAATATAATTATATATCAAATATTACCAACTCTCTCAGCCCGCTTGGATACAAGCTGTGTTATTTCACTTATTTTACAGTAGGTCACTGCAAAGCCAATTGATTCTATTCTGTGGAGCAGATGGTTACCCACGCTGTTACTCATATCTATAATTGGTTTATCCAAGGCTACGGAATCATTGCTATCAGAGAGTACGCTCATTGAAAGAACAACTTATAATTAAAAAGATAAATTAAAGCTATTAAAACTATAATATTAATAATTAAAATCAGTCTATAATCGACACATATGAAAATGGGTGGTCAAAAACAAAGTAATTGAAAGAAGCAAGACTCAAGGAGGAAGAGTTGAAAACAAGAGAAATATTGAGAAGCTCTTCCCATTCCCAGTAAAAAATGCCTAAAGCCATATTGGAGACAACAAAATAATTTATATTTGTATTGCAAAAATGACTAAGACAGAAGAAGGGCTACCCAATGTTGATGTTTATTTTTAATTTATTTCTTCTATCAGGATGCAGGTTTTGATGGCAAGGCGAGCATTTATTGCCGATTTGGAAGTTGGAGGCAGAGTTAAGATGGCGTTAAACGGCGACCCCTTTGCTTGCATCTTCGGAAACAGCTCTATTTCCATCTTTATTTTTCCCTTTCAGGATTCTTTTGAAGACCCTGACCTGGACTTACACACAGACTTTGGTTCTTTGTCGGAATGGGACCCATTCTCAGGGTTTCAGGGCCAGCCGTTGTTGTTCGGCACGTCAAGGGTTTGGCCTGAGAGTCCAGCTCGTATTTTGAAGCTTAAGATCTCGGAGTTCTGGAGACGGGCAGATCAAGGATCGGTGTCATAGCAAGAGACTTGTGTGTTGTCAGGGAGGCAGGAAAATCTTACGCTGTGGGCCTGAGAACCAGAGACCTTTGCGATCTTTGGGCATACAGCTTGTAAAAAGTGAAGAAATGGACTTTTTAACATTGTAAACCAGTGGGTTGTTGTTACGTCTCCCGCTCGCTAATGGGGGACACCTCCCTCTCCCTTATAAGGGAGAGAGAGAACCTGTGGTTTGTCGAATGCCAGAGGAAATGCGATAGTCTTCAGGGTAACTGCTAGTCCGTGTCTTTGCTATCGCCCAGCTCATGCTTGTGCTCGGTATCGGGTGCTCTTATTTTTGCTGGGGGGGAGAGGGGATTGTTGGTTGCTGCCACTTCACGCAGGAGTGGGGAGCTGGGGGATCTTTGGAGTTCTCACGTTTAACTGTTGTTCATTCTTTGGGGCACTTCGCTATTTTTGTGGATGTTTGCAAAGAAAAAGCATTTCAGGATGTATACTGCATACATTTTTCTGATGTTAAATTGGACCTTTCAACCATTTCTAATTGTGGAGCTACTCCCACAATTTAGGTCAGCTTGGAGGAAAACTGGCTGGTAGTGATGCTCCCAAGTGCCTCTTGGTGTTGGAGGTTGGTGTTTGGGAGGTGCTGATATCTTACTCATGGTGAGTAACTGCAGTGCTTTTGTAACCACTGTCAAAGATGATGGAAGGAATAAATGTTTATGTTGGTGGATGGGGTATCATCCAAGTGAGCTGCTCTATCCTGGATGGTATTGTGTTTCTTGAGTGTTGTTAGATCTGTATTCATCTGTATTCAAAAAGAAATATTCCATAGTACTCCTGACTTGTGTCTTACGAATGCTGGGAAGCTTGGCTGTGGTAGAGATGACTCACACTTTATCAGATACTTGTCCCTATCCCATTCTTGCAGTCACAGTATTTCTGTTGCTGGATGTTGATCATGGTGTACTTGACAGTGGTAATGGCACTGATTGTCAATAATTATATGACAGTTGCAAAGTCTTTAATGATGTAGCTGAACATGTTTGTCCTGAGGAACCCCATCCATTGATGAATTGCTTCCAACAACAGTAACCATCTCCCTTTGTACAAGTCCATGACCTCAACCATAGGATTGCTTTTCCTTTTGGAGTCCATTGACTTCAGGTGTATCACAACTCCTTGATGCCATATCCACTAAAATTCTTCCCTGATATTGAGGGCACTTCATTCTTACCTCAACTCTTTGGTCCATCTTGGCCAACAACTGTAATGAGTCTGGAACTAAGTGGTCCTATGAAACTCACACTGAGTATTAGTGAGTAGGTTGTTGATTACTATATCTTGCCTGAAAACATTGCTGATGATATCTTCCACAACTTTGCTGTTAACTGAGAATAATGTTCAAAGTTCAAAGTAAATTTATTATCAAAGTACATATATGTCACCATACACAACCCCGAGTTTCACTTTCTTGTGGGAAAACTCAATAAATCAATAGAATAATAACCATGATAAAATTAATACAGAGCACCCAACTTGGGTGTTCAACCAGAATGAACTAGACAGCAAACTGCCCTATAATTTTCTTTCTTCTGTCTCCCTCCCTTATTGAAGAGTGGAGTGACATTTGCAATTTTGCAGTCCTCCGGAACCATGCCAGACTCTATTGATTCTTGAAAGATCATTACTGATGCCTCTACAATCTCTTCAACTACCTCTTTTAGAACCCTGGGATGCAGTCCATCAGGTCCAGAGACTTATCTACCTTTAGACCTTTCAGTTTCCCAAGCACCATCTCCCTAGTAATAGCAACTGCACTCACTTCTGCCACTTAACATTTTCAAATTTCTGGCGTACTCTGAGTGTCTTCCACAGTGAAGACTGGTGCAAAATATTTTTACAGTTCATCTGCCATTTCCTTGTTCCCTATTACTATCACTCCAGTGTCCTTTTCCAGCAGTTCAACGTTTAGTCTCACCTCTCTTTTATTCTTTATATATCTGAAAAACATTTGGTGTCATTGTTAATATTATCGGTTAGCTTACCTTTATATTACATCTTTTCACATTGATGATTTTTTTAGTTGCTCTCTGTTGAAATTAAAAATATCCCAATCCTCTAATTTTTTCTCTAATATATGCCCTCTTTGCCTTTTATGTTGGCTTTGACTTCCCTTGTCAGCCACTTTTAGAATACTTCCATTTCTTTGGGATGTATCTATCCTACGCCTTCTGAATTGCTCCCAGAAACTCCAGCCTTTGCTGCTCTGTCATCATCCCTGCTGGTGTTCTCTTCCAATCAACTTTCCCCAGCAACTCTCTCATGCCTCTGTAATTCCCTTTACTCCACTGTAATACTGATGCATCTGACTTTAGCTTCTCTCCCTCAAATTGCAGGGTGAATTCAATCATACTACAGTCACTGTTACCTAAGCTCCCTAATCATATCCAATTCATTATACAACACCCAACCCAGAATTGTTGAACCCATCATGGGCTCAACCACAAACTGCTCCAAAAAGCCATCTTGGAGCTATTCTACAAATTGGAAGTTTTGTTGATTGTCGAGCTTGGCAAAATGTTTGAAGACATTTCAGCTCCAATTAAAAACCCATCATCAGTACACAGTTGAAGGTGTTGTCTCCTCAGAATGCTGGCTTATATACTCTTTGGGGGTCTGAATAGATATTGATTAGATGTCGTGATCTGGTTGGCTGGTTCAGTAGAAGACTCTGATTGGCTAGTTTTCAGGGAGGTCCATTGGAAGTGTTTGCTTCACTCTCCAGATCCTGAGATTACAGGTGATTCATTGATTGATGATGTCATTGTTTCTCTTTTCTCTGTAAGAGCTCATATACATAGAACATAGCACATAGAATAGTACAGCACAGTACAGGCCCTTCGGCCCACAATGTTGTGCCGACCTTCAAACCCTGCCTCCAATATAAGCCCCCACCTTAAATTCCTCCATATACCTGTCTAGTAGTCATTTAAACTTCACTAGAATATCTGCCTCCACCACTGACTCAGGCAGTGCATTCCATGCACCAACCACTCTCTGAGTAAAAAACCTTCCTCTAATATCCCCCTTGAACTTCCCACCCCTTACCTTAAAGCCATGTCCTCTTGTATTGAGCAGTGGTGCCCAGGGGAAGAGGTGCTGGCTATCCACTCTATCTATTCCTCTTAATATCTTGTACACCTCTATCATGTCTCCTCTCATCCTCCTTCTCTCCAAAGAGTAAAGCCCTAGCTCCCTTAATCTCTGATCATAATCCATACTCTCTAAACCAGGCAGCATCCTGGTAAATCTCCTCTGTACCCTTTCCAATGCTTCCACATCCTTCCTATAGTGAGGTTACCAGAACTGGACACAGTACTCCAAGTGTGGCCTAACCAGAGTTTTATAGAGCTGCATCATTACATCGCAACTCTTAAACTCTATCCCTCGACTTATGAAAGCTAACACCCCATAAGCTTTCTTAACTACCCTATCTACCTGTGAGGCAACTTTCAGGGATCTGTGGACATGTACCCCCCAGATCCCTCTGCTCCTCCACACTACCAAGTATCCTGCCATTTACTTTGTACTCTGCCTTGGAGTTTGACCTTCCAAAGTGTACCACCTCACACTTCTCTGGGTTGAACTCCATCTGCCACTTCTCAGCCCACTCCTGCATCCTATCAATGTCTCTCTGCAATCTTTGACAATCCTCTACACTATCTACAACACCACCAACCTCTGTGTCGTCTGCAAACTTGCCAACACACCCTTCTACCCCCACATCCAGGTCGTTAATAAAAATCACGAAAAGTAGAGGTCCCAGAACAGATCCTTGTGGGACACCACTAGTCACAATCCTCCAGTCTGAATGTACTCCCTCCACCACCACCCTCTGCCTTCTGCAGGCAAGCCAATTCAAAATCCACCTGGCCAAACTTCCCTGGATCCCATGCCTTCTAACTTTCTGAATAAGCCTACTGTGTGGAATCTTGTCAAATGCCTTACTAAAATCCATATAGATCACATCCACTGCACTACCCTCATCTATATGTCTGGTCACCTCCTCAAAGAACTCTATCAGGCTTGTTAGACATGATCTGCCCTTCACAAAGCCATGCTGACTGTCCCCAATCAGACCATGATTCTCTAAATGCCTATAGATCCTATCTCTAGGAATCTTTTCCAACAGCTTTCCCACCACAGACATAAGGCTCACTGGTCTATAATTACCCGGACTATCCCTACTACCTTTTTTGAACAAGGGGACAACATTCGCCTCCCTCCAATCCTCCGGTACCATTCCCGTGGACCACGAGGACATGAAGATCCTAGCCAGAGGCTCAGCAATCTCTTCTCTCGCCTCGTGGAGCAGCCTGGGGAATATACCATCAGGCCCCAGGGACTTATCTGTCCTAATGTATTTTAACAACTCCAACACCTCCTCTCCCTTAATATCAACATGCTCCAGAACATCAACCTCACTCATATTGTCCTCATCATCATCAAGTTCCCTCTCATTGGTGAATACCGAGGAGAAGTATTCATTGAGGATCTCACTCACTTCCGCAGCTTCCAGGCACATCTTCCCACCTTTATCTCTAATCGGTCCTACCTTCACTCCTGTCATCCTTTTTTTCTTCACATAATTGAAGAATGCCTTGGGGTTTTCCTTTACCCTACTCGCCAAGGCCTTCTCGTGCCCCCTTCTTGCTCTTCTCAGCCCCTTCTTAAGCTCCTTGCTTGCTTCCCTATATTCCTCAATAGACCCATCTGATCCTTGCTTCCGAAACCTCATGTATGCTGCCTTCTTCCACCTGACTAGATTTTCCACCTCACTTGTCACCCATGGTTGCTTCACCCTACCATTCTTTATCTTCCTCACCGGGACAAATTTATCCCTAACATCCCGCAAGAGATCTCTAAACATCGACCACATGTCCATAGTACATTTCCCTGCAAAAACATCATCCCGATTCACACCCCCAAGTTCTAGACTTATAGCCTCATAATTTGCCTTTCCCCAATTAAAAAATTTCCTGTCCTCTCTGATTCTATCCTTTTCCATGATAATGCTAAAGGCCAGGGAGCAGTGGTCACTGTCCCCCAGATGATCACCCACTGAGAGATCTGTGATCTGACCCGGTTCATTACCTAGTACTAGATCTAGTACGGCATTCCCCCGGTCGGCCTGTCCACATATTGTGACAGGAATCCGGGTCTATTCCGATGTGTTTGTTGATGGATCCTTCTGCAGAGATCTATGTTTCACAAAATTCTTATTCTTTCCTTGTTCTTGCTTGAGTCAAGACGATGGCTGTCATCCATTTGAAATAGTGTCTTTCTTCATCTTCATGAGCTGATACTAGCGAGAGTGGATCATGCCTTCTGCTCACTAGCTGATGCTTGTGTAGCCTGGTCGATAGTTTCCTTCCTGTTTGATCAACGTAGTATTTGTCGGAGACACTATATTGGATTTGACAGATTGCATTTGTTCTATCAGTCAAATTTTGTTGTGCTTTGAGTTTTGATAGGTTCCTCCTCAAAGTTAAAATTGGTTTGTGAGCATCTGTGATGTTGTGTTGCTGAAGCAGTCTTGCTGTCATTTCTGAGACGTTCTTTATGTACGACAATACAATTCGTTTATTCGTCGTTTGTGTAGTTTGTATATTCGGGTTTCTGACCTTGAGGCACTTTCAGATCAAGCTTCTTGGATATCCCAAGCCTTGATTTTCCCTATCCATCTGCACATTGAAATCCCCCATCACCAACGTAACATTTCCTTTTTGACATGATTTTTCTATCTCCTGCTATAATCTATAGGCTACCTCCTGGCTACTTATTGGGGGTCTGTAAATAACTCCCACAAAGATTCTATACTTTCTGATCCTATGTCACCTCTTTCTAAAGATTTGATTGCACTTCTTACAGGCAGAGATGTTCCTCCTCTGGCTACCTGCCTGTCCTTATGATATATTGTGTATCTTTGGATATTGAACTCCCGACTACATCTCTCAGCCAAGACTCCAAGATACCCACAATGTCATATCTACCTATCTCTAATGCTAACTGTGCTACAAGATCATCTACCTTATTTTCTATGCTGCATGGATTCAGATATAATAGATCAGTCCTATATTTGTCATCCTTTTCAGACTTGTCCCTCTATTACACTGCAAACCATTCCACTGACTGCAATTTTGCCCTGTCATCTACCTGTCCTTCCTGACTGTCTCACTGTACACTACCTCTGCTTGAAAACAAACATCCCTATCCTCAGCCCTATCACTCTGGTCCCCATTCCCCTGTCAAATTAGTTGAAAGCCTCTCCAACAGCTCTAGAAAACCTGCCCATAAGGATATTTGTCCCCCTTGGTTGCAGGTGTAGCCCATCCCTTTTATACAGGTCATATCATCCCTAGAAGAGATCCCAATGATCCAGAATTCTGAAGCCCTGTCCCCTGCACCATTCATCTGACAAATCATCCTATTCTTCCCTCACTGGCACAAGCATAAATCCAGAGATTGTTATTCTGGAGGTCCTGCTTTTCAGCTTTCTACCTAGCTCTCTAAATACTCTTCTTAGGACCTCCTCTCTTTTCCTTCCTGTGTTATTAGTTCAAATATGTACCAAGATGTCTGACTGGTCACTCTCCCCCTTTAGAAACATAGAAAATAGGTGCAGGAGTAGGCCATTTGGCCCTTCGAGCCTGCACCACCATTCAGTATGATCATGGCTGATCATCTAACTCAGAACCCTGCACCAGCCTTCCCTCCATACCCTCTGATCCCTTTAGCCACAAGGGCCATATCTAACTCCCTCTTAAATATAGCCAATGAACTGGCCTCAACTGTTTCCTGTAGCAGAGAATTCCACAGATTCACCTCTCTCTGTGTGAAGAAGTTTTTCCTAATCTTGGTCCTAAAAGGCTTCCCCTTTATCCTCAAACTGTGACCCCTCGTTCTGGACTTCCCCAACATCAGGAACAATCTTCCTGCATCTAGCCTCTCCAATCCCTTTAGGATTATATATGTTTCAATCAGATCCTCCCTCAATCTTCTAAATTCCAACGAGAATAAGCCTAGTTCATCCAGTCTTTCATCACATGAAAGTCCTGCCATCCCAGGAATCAATCTGTTGAACCTTCTTTGTACTCCCTCTATGGCAAGGATGTCTTTCCTCAGATTAGGGGACCAAAACTGCACACAATACTCCAGGTGTGGTCTCACCAAGGCCTTGTACAACTGCAGTAGTACCTCCATGCTCCTGTACTCGAATTCTCTTGCTATAAATGCCAGCATACCATTCGCCTTTTTCACCGCCTGCTGTACCTGCATGCCCACTTTCAATGACTGGTGTATAATGACACCCAGGTCTCGTTGCACCTCCCCTTTTCCTAATCGGCCACCATTCAGATAATAATCTGTTTTCCTATTTTTGCCACCAAAGTGGATAACTTCACATTTATCCACATTAAATTGCATCTGCCATGAATTTGCCCACTCACCTAACCTATCCAAGTCACCCTGTCATGGACTCGATCCGAGATGTCCTTGACCCTGTCACTTGGGAGGCAACATACCATCTGGGTCTCTCTATCATGTCCTCTAACTGTGGAATATCCTATCACCTCTGCCCGTTTCCATCCTGAACCACAGTGTGAGACTCAATTCTGGAGACCCAGTCACCACGGCTCCCCTGGTGGGTCATTCCTCCCAACAGTATCCAAAATGGTATACTTGTTATTGAGGGGAATGATCACAAGTTTACTTTGTACCAGCTGCCTACTTACCTTCTCTCTCCTGATAGCCACCCATTCATCTGGCTCCTGCAACCAGGGGTGACTATCTCCCTGTAGCTCCTATCTATCATCTCTTCAGTTTCACTTATGAGCCAAAGGTCAACCATTTGCAGCTTCAGTTCTTTAGCATATTCCCTAAGGAGCTGTAGCTCAATGTACGGTGCAGATGTGGTTATCTGGGAGGCTGGAGGTCTCCCAGAATTACTACATCTCACACAAAGAAGCCATTTTTACTGCCCTAACTATACACTTACAGTTGAAGAATGAGCAAGAAGCTTACCAATATTTATGTCACCCTCACCTGTTATTGCCTAAGTCTGTTGAGCCAAAGCCAAAAGTCTCCCCTCTCTAATGCTGCCGCACTCCAACATTGGCCACTCTGCTTGCCCCTGTCTTATTTTTTATTTGACCTTGCTAATGAATTCCAAACTCTGATTATCCACTGTTCAAGCTTCAGATAAAATGGCTTGAACAGCCGATTTTTAAAGCTCTCTCCTGGACCTGGGTGAAGGCATCTTTATTTTTCAACCTCTGACTGGCTGCTGTTCAAGCTTCATGAGAAGATGTGGCAGGAGAGGAGAGTTTTGATTTGATTTGTTGAGAGGTTGTTCAGATCTGTCTATTACTTGTTTTGTTTTACTGTTTAGCTTTGTGCTGCAGTTTTGTCAAGCTGGTACTTCATTTTAAGAACCTCTGGGGTGAATGCCTGAATGCCTTTCTGTATTCTTAATTGAACTAGGTAACAAAAGAATCAGGAACATGTCAGATCTTTAGATTTTTTTTTGTGATTTGTTGTACTTTGCTCCTAATGTTGCTGACCCTCAACACCTCATTGTCTGTTCAGCTTTAAGTTATCAGATCTACTTTGAATCTAGCTTATTTAGGACAACTGTGATGCCATACAGCATTGGGTGGGGTGTGGTTTCATTATTATGAAGATAAGACTTTGTCTGCACAAGGACTATGTAGCGATCATTTCCCAAAATATCCTTGCCACAGGTCAGTTCATGAGGATGAGTTCAAGTAGTTTATCCATTATGTTGATTCATTTTCAACTTGCTGTAGGTGAACTGACAGCCATGTCTTTCAGGATTTGGCCAGGTCAGTTAGTGTTGTTGCTACTGAACCACTGAACCACATTTGATATCGAAGTCCCCATCCAGAGTGTATTCTGCATCATCTTCTGTGTTAGAGGACCATTGATTCATCATATCAGGGAGCACAGTTATGGGAAATCAAGGAGGTGGGGGGGAGGTTTCCCTACCATGTTTGACCGGATGTCGTGAGGCTTGAGATTCTTACAGATCAAGAACTGTGATGAAAGAGATTGTTACATTGTCTGGAAGATTTTATTCTGTAAATGTGATTATGTCAAGCTGATGGTTATTAAGATATTTAAAAGTATCTTTGCAAGGTTGATGGAGAACAATTTTGCCATGACTGAGTTTGCTGCCCAGGTAGATGTTAGATGGACCATCAAGGTTTATTCTTTCTTCATTGCAGTTTAATGATTATGATACAACTTAATGACTTCCAGGCAATTTTAAGCAATACTTAAGGATCAGTGGCATCAATGGGCCTGGAATCTAATGTAGCCCAGACTGGTGAAGGATGTCACATTTCTGCTGCTGAAGGACATTAGTGGACCGTACAGTTTTTACAGAAAGCTGGGAATGTGTGAAGTACTTTGACTGTCAAGACTTATTGCTGCAGCAGTTTAATTTATAAAATAATACTAACAAATGTTCTGCAAAATTATTCACAAATGTTTTCGCTCAGCATTATGTTGAGCCATCGATCCACCAGTTCAATTCCTTCACAAATACGGATTAATCTGTAGAGTGAGCATGCTCAGCATATTTTGAGTTTCATTAGCATTTCCAGCATGTTGGAATTTTTGTGTTTGTTTTGTACCTAATAGAGTAGCCATTGAGTGTATATTTACTGTCTTCTTCTACTGTAGCCCATCCACTTAAAGGTTTGATGTGCTGTACATTTAGAGATGCCTCTCTTATTCACATGGCATCTTTGCCCACAGAACTATGCCCATTAGATTTGTTTTTGCTTTTTTCACCACTCTCTGTTAACTCTAGAGACTGTTATACATGAAAATCCCAGAAGATCAGCAGTTTCTGAGATACTCAAATCACCCCACCTGGCACCAACAATCATTCCATGGTCAAAGTCATTTAGCTCACATTTCTTCCCTATTCTGATGTTCAGTCTAAACAACAACTGAACTTCTTGATCATGTCTGTATGTTTTTATGCATTGAGTTGCTGCCACATTTGGCTGATTAGATATTCGCATTAATGAGCAGGTATAAGGTGTATCTAATAAAGTAGCCACTGAGTGTAATACAGACAATTTTCTACTCAGATGGATTATACCTGTCTGCTTGGTTATTCAAAAAGCAGGTGATTCCAGCTCACTTCAATAAAACAACAAAGGAGCTACATATACACACAAAGTGCTGGTGAATTGCCAACTGTTTATTCCTCTCCACAGAAGCCACCTGGCCTGCTAAGTTCCTCCTCCATTTACCGTGCATTGCTCCAGATTTCCAGCATCTGCAGAATCTCTTGTGCTTAGAAAAGGAGCTATTGAAGTGAGGTAATGTCAACATTAGAGACTGATCAAGGAATGGTTTAAGATTAATTCTAAATTTTTTAACTTTCTGCAGACTAACTTAAGGTGTTAGGGCCATTTGGTGTGAAGTTCTAACAAATTACATTAGTGGGTCATCAAGATTGTTAAGGTAAAGGGGTCACAAAATACAGGAGTATCAGAATCAGAATCAGATTTATTATCAATGATATATCTCATGAGATTTTTGTTTTCTTTTGTGCCAACAGTACAATATGTGACCCTCTCACCGTGGCTCCTAACAAATTAGGCTAGTTAGTGGTCCCTGGCTAACAGCCATGTGACTCAGTGATGATGGGTATGGTGATTCGGCCATCTCCAAGAAGCAATCACACATCTAGAGTGAGTATGATTCAAGTTCAACCAAACAGGAACGTTGAAATGTTCTGTTGAGGGAACGCAAGCTATGGAGAATGCTGTATAAATACAGCCCCATGCAGAAGTTATTGTTCACTAGGAAATAATGGAACTTACACTGGCATAAACTTAAAGTGAAAGTTTATTTACAAATATTTTAACTTTAACAAACAGCTAACAGAAAATGGGCCAATACAGTTAAACCAGACTATAATGTGCATTGCTGGATAGTCAGGTGCTTTGCTTTAATTACTCACAGCACTGAACCCGTGTTTTGTGAGAAAGACACCAGCCACAATTTGAACTTCCCTCAAAGTCCATTACGAATTAACTGGCTCACTCAGAAGTATTGACATTTCCTCCATGGAACCATTTGTCTGTACTTCTTACACCGGGTTCAGTGTGCGTCTTTGGTTGTCTCCGCTCCGTACCTCACTTCTTCTCCAGCTCCTGCAAGAAGACCTCTCCCATAAATCACATTCTACTAGGATGCCGCCAAACTCTTGCAAATGATCTATGGCCTCCCATTGGAGAAAATGTTATCAGAACAAACCCAAATGGCTGACACAACATTCCTAAGCTGATCAAGTGACTCTAAAGTGTACCCGGAGAAGTGTGAGGTGGTACACTTTGGAAGGACAAACTCCAAGGCAGAGTACAAAGTAAATGGCAGGATACTTGGTAGTGTGGAGGAGCAGAAGGATCTCGGGGTACATGTCCACAGAACCCTGAAAGTTGCCTCACAAGTGGATAGGGTAGTTAAGAAAGCTTATGGGGTGTTAGCTTTCCTAAGTCGAGGGATAGAGTTTAAGAGTTGCGATGTAATGATGCAGCTCTATAAAACTCTGGTTAGGTCACACTTGGAGTACTGTGTCCAGTTCTGGTCACCTCACTATAGGAAGGATGTGGAAGCATTGGAAAGGGTACAGAGGAGATTTACCAGGATGCTGCCTGGTTTAGAGAGTATGGATTATGCTCAGAGATTAAGGGAGCTAGGGCTTTACTCTTTGGAGAGAAAGAGGATGAGAGAAGACATGATAGAGGTATACAAGATAATAAGAGGAATAGATAGAGTGGATAGCCAGCGCCTCTTCCCCAGGGCACCACTGCTCAATACAAGAGGACATGGTTTTAAGGTAAGGGGTGGGAAGTTCAAGGGGGATATTAGAGGAAGGATTTTTACTCAGAGAGTGGTTGGTGCGTGGAATGCACTGCCTGAGTCAGTGGTGGAGGCAGGTACACTAGTGAAATTTAAGAGATTACTAGACAGGTATATGGAGGAATTTAAGGTGGGGGCTTTTATGGGAGGAAGGGTTTGAGGGTCGGCACAACATTGTGGGCTGAAGGGCCTGTACTGTGCTGTACTATTCTGTGTTCTATGTTTATCTTAACGGAAACTGAAATACTGGCAGTAACACAGTGCCATTTACAGAAAAGCTGGGGAAAATTAAATATACAACAGCATAGCTGTAGTAGTGCAATAAATCATATTGTTAAGCAGGGTATTACAAATGCAAGACAAAAAACGTTACAAAAAATGGTGCAAAAGAGAATCATGAGGTAAAGTTCATGTTTTCATGGAATATTTAGAAATCTGATTGCAGAGTAGAAGAAGCTGTTTCTAAAATGTTTAGTGTGCATCATCAGCCTCCTGTACCTCCTCCTTGATAGTAGTAATCAGAAGAGGACAAATCTCAGATGGCAAGGATCCTTCATGATGGATGCTGTCTTCTTAAAGTTCATTTTTTAAAGATGTCCTTAATAGTGATTGCGAGTGACATTCGGAATGTGGTGTGGGTGTTCACATTGACCGAGGGCCCAGCGTGTGATTGACAGAGAAGTTCAAGATGATCTCCAATTTGTGCACATTTGACAGTTTAATTAGAATGGACCATTTTCTTTTTGTTATTGTTTACTAACACTTCAGTTAAGATTCATAAATATAATTCCTTTAATCATATGCACTGTACTGTCTGTTATTTTGTGGCACTAATTTGAAACTAGGTTGCAAATTACACAACATCCACACAAACCGGGGTTTGGGGTGGGATGAAACACCTCAATCTCACGAGTTTGGTGGGACTTGAGGGTGTCTTCTCTAGACCTATGCAGCCAAGAAACCGGGGTGTTTCATCTATATCTTGTGAATGCCACTGTCATGATAAGTCACACACTGGACTTCAGTGATGATGAACAAAAACTGGCATCCCTTTTGAAATAATACTGGTAGAAACTAATTGGATGGAACATAGATAAAATGAAGTCAAAGTATGCAAGATGTGAAGTTGAAAGTGGGAAAGCCAACACACCACATACCCAGAGAATGCTCAGGTTCACACAATAAGCCCATTTTACTTCAAAATTATTAGTAATAAGGTTTCTATTCGAGGGATACTAATGAAAGATATTGATTTTACATGGGATTGTCAATATTAGAACTCACAGGCTAATGTCAATAAAATCACATCTCATATCACAATAAGTTCATTTGAAATAAACCAAGATGTGATTTCAGACAGAGAATCATCTAAAAAGACAGGAAACACCTCTAATTTTAAGTTGTTCAACCTATAGCTTATCCCTGACGATTATTAACTGAGCAAGGAGTAGACTGTTCTCAGAACAAAATGAAATCATTTAATTTTCTTTAGATCCGGAGATGTACAAGTGATACATCTAAAGATAGAAACTCACAGTATAAAGCATTTACAGATTAGTGAGGCTGAGTATCTTATGGTGTGCACCTCCATCATCTGACACAACAAAACCTTTGCACTTTCTACAAGATGTGATCACTTGCATCATACACTGGAGTGCTCTCAACAGTTACTTGATGAGGTAACTGTAGCCTTTGGCCAGGAGCAGATGTTGTCGGATGGTACCCGACCTTCATAGAGTGTTTTGACTCTTTACTGCTACACTCTCCAGTTGGCGGGTCAGCAATGGCGGCCAAGTCACTGCCCATCTGCTCTTGACTTCCAGCTCAACTCCTCTCACCTGTTCCATATCCAGCAAGAGGCTCTTTCTGCTCCCCACCCCATCCTGCGTTGCTTGATTCTTGTTCTTTTCATCAAGGCCCAGCACAGACAGCAACCTCCATGCCAACCTTGTCAGGAACCCTCTACAGCCAATCTCCGCAGGGAATAGTCACGGCTGTCATCCTTTGTCCCTGCACTCCTGGACTAAGGACTTCAGGGCCTTCCTCTCATGAGCCTTCTCGCATCTGTCCTTCCATGGTACTGTGAGCTCCACCAGGATGACTTTCTTGTCTTCGGTGGACCACAGTACAATGTCTGGTCGAAGTGTGGCTTGCACCACGTCTGGGAACTGCAGCTTCCTCCCCACATTAAGCCACATCTCCCATGATTTGGCAGTTTGCAGCAGATTGAATTTAGGGCTCTTTAATATGACTGGCGTGGCCCATTCCTTGATGAAAATGACTGCTCTGTTTGCTTCTCTGCCAGATAGTCTCTGCTTACATCTCTCCCGCTCCAGTGTGTCAGCAAGGGACAGCAGGACCTTGTCGTGGCGCTACCTATACCATCTTTGTAAAACTGTTTTTCATCCTGACAGTATATGTGCCAGTGAACCCTACTGACCACAAAACTTGCAGTTAAGGTCCCCTCTCAGCCCCCATGTGTGCAGCTGTAATGGTGTAGGAAGAGTGTCATGCACTGACTGCAGGAGGAAAGAAATGCAGAACGGCTCCAGTCTCCAAAGCTATGTCCAAGTGATATTGCAATCCATTTCATCCAGGTGCCCTGTGGTCCCAAATCCACTACCATCGATACCTGCCTTTCGTCCTCATAGTTCCATTCCTCTGCTTGGATCATGTCACGCCTATCTCTTGCACTTGCACTCCCCCATCTTTGGAAGTGTGCTGAGCCGAGGCCTTGCCACGCCAGGTACAGCCAACCTAGAATCCCTCTTCGAAAGTCTTGCCACCTGGTTGCGAAGTGAGTTGAAGTGAAGAGTAGCTTGAATCCTCCGAGGTAGCTGGTGATCATGTATTGTGTTACTGGTGGGATATGGTAGTGGTTCAAGACAACCAGGATGATGATGTGTGGAACTGATCCATAGGCGTTAGCTAGGTCTAACCAGAAGACTGTCAGGTTACCTCTCGTCTGTCTGGTCTTGCAGATCAATTGGCTGATTATTGAAGTGTGTTCAAGGCACCCAGAAAAACCCGGGACACCACCTTTCCAGATGGATGTGTTGATATAGTGGTTCTCCATTGTAGGATTCAGGGACTGGTCAGCCTTCTCACAAGCACTGAGAAGAATATCTTGCACTCCACAGTAAGGAGGGAGATTTTCCTAAACTGGGTGATTGTGGTGGAATCTTCTTCCTTGTGAATAAAGCATCATTCAGCTATTTTCCAGCTTGTTAGGATAGAGTCTTTGGTCCAAATCTTCCTCATTATCTTCCATAATCTCCAGAGGAGTTTCGGGCATTTCTTATATACCTTGTAGAGTATACCACTTGATCCTGGGGTGGCAAATGACTAAGCTCTCTTGATGATATCCTGGACCTCCTGCCATGTGGGCTTTGTCACATTGAGTTCAGTTACTGGGATTCTTGGTTGAGGGTCTTTTGGATTGAATTCCAGTCCCTGATTCCTGATTCCTACAGGGATCACTGTGAATTTCCGCAGAAATTCTTCCACTTCCCGCTTTGAGCTGGTTAGGGTGCCAAATTTTCGCTTCCTGAGAAGAGGTCTGGTGAACCTGAATGGGATGTTAACAAAATGTACTCTCCTTCTCTCTTCTTCGCTTTCGCAGCTTCTCTGCCCTCTCGAGCTTGCGCAGCTGTCCCTGCAAATTGCAGATTAGGTCTTTGACACCTTTTTCATCAAGTGAACTGCTTTTGAATTGTTTGTTCAGGGTTTTCACCTTGCTTCTCAGGTGGCAGATCTCCCCTTCCCTCCTGTCCAGTTCCTGTGATGGTTTAAGATCTCCATTGGGCCAAATTGCTCTTTAGCAAAGTTGAACACAATGGCTGTGAGGGAGCTGATTTTCCTGTAGACAGGTCCTGCCATTGTAGCTTCCAGGATGCAATCCAGGTCGTTATTGAACTGGTTCCAAGATACATTGTCTGATGACCTAGGCTATCTGACCCTCTCTATCCTTGATGAATAGATTAGGATGTCATAGGGGGAACTCAATTGGTTTCTTCTTTGGCACTGGGGCTGCTTAGGTGCAGAGAGATCTTCAGCTCCATGGGGTGCTTTCTGGCTGGAATTCTCCATCATCTCACTGGGTGTTGAGTACATTAGTCGCACTTAAGTTACCTTCGTTCCACGGCCGGACCTGCTTTGGTGTATTTAGAGGCCTTTCATGTTTTCGAAGATTCTGCCACAATGACACATTGCAATGAATGCCTCCTAGTCAGTATTGTTTGCTTAAGCCTTTTCGTTATGGTATTTGCAGTCTTGGCCATTGCTGATATCTCCGTCCTACTGAGTCTCTCATCTTCCCCCTCTCGGGAGACTCTGGGGGTATGGTATATTTAGTTTATCCATAGCTTGTATGGTGCACTCTTGCAAGTGCTGTACACAAGGATGCTAGCCCTGAGTGCCCATGCCAGTCTTTCCTAGAGGTCAGTTGTCTTTCCAGTGTCATCAACCTTTCTCAGTTGCCATCCAGTCTTTCCTGGAAGTCACTGGTGAACCAGATGTCACTTGAACACCAGGGTGCTCTTTACAGTTACCTGATGAGGTATCCATAGCCTTTAGCCAGAAGCGGATGTCGTCAGGTGGTACCCAAACTTCATAGAGTGTTTTGACCCTTAACCCCTATACTCTCCAGTTAGTGGGTCAGCAGTGGTGGCCAATTCTACTCCTGACATTCCTCTTGCCTGGTCCATATCCAGCAAGAAGCTCTTTCTCCATTTGCCTAAATGGATGAAGCACCTACACCACTCCAGAAGCTAAACGTCATCCTTTGCAAAGCAGCTTGCTTAACAATAATCATTTCTGTTCCTCATCCTATTAGTTGTCCTGTGTAGGATATTTCAACCACTGTATATGGTTATAGTACATTTTTCCTAAAAAGAAACTGAAAAATATGTTCACGTTACATGTATGATACATTTTCTTCAGCTTAAATACTGTAATGGGCATGCTGTTCAACAAAGTTTATGTTTCCTGATATCATTATTTATTACTTTATTGATACATTATTGATAAGATCCATAATGTTAGTTGTCAGGTTAACTGAATTATAAATTATGGATATTGTGCAAAAGTGCACTCTAAGTCATTATTGCAGTGTCTGGAGCATTATAAAATTAAATTTTCAATCCAATACTAGTGGAAACTGTGATTTGTTAGAGAAGACTCACAACTCTGTACAGGACTGCATCTAGCTAGTCTACAGCCAAAAGGCTCCAGTCAGAACGAAGAGAAGCAAAAGCTTTAAATACACAGTTCAGAAAGCTTTCTTGAGTTTCATTGTTGTTGGCTCAACTACAGATGTTATTAACACCACCTACTGGCAATGTTTCATTAGTATATTGGTAGAAAGTATTAGAAAGTAGATTCCTGCATTAATACAGTTACTTGGGACAAATAGGGACCAGTACATTTTGGCTCAATTAAGCAGTTACTCAAATTAACCAAAGTTTCAGGGAAATAGTTAAAAAGGTATAAAAAAGGCAAACTGCCATGTAAATGAGTAACAAATCATGTAGTTAAGTTAGAACATTACAAATACTACGACAGTACTATAAAACACCCTATTAGTTCCTAATAGTTATTGACGGAGGAATTCATTCAGTGTGTACTGTTGTGTTCTTTTGATTGACTGCAAATGAACAAAATCAGTGCAGACACATAATGCAGTTAATGGACTGCCTTTATATAATACTTACGATGGTTGCATCCTCCAAATCTTCATTTTCATTGTAATGTTCAAAATGATTGTCAACCTTCAACTTCTTTGTAGTTCCTTACTTGTTGAAGTAATGAAATCATTTTATTTTCACTCACAGGTTTAAACATGGTGTAATGTCTAACATCCACAGCAAGTACATGTGACTGACACTAGTTAGAAAATGTTCGGCAACAGTCTTCTGTTCCAATTAAGCAGCACAGTCTCCAAAATAAACTAAGGGAATCGCTACCATCACACACAAAATGCTAGATCCTGGCTATTTTATCAATTTTTTTTGTTCTTAGTTGTCCTAAATAAGTGGCTGCCCCAATTAACCAATAGCTTAATTAACTGGAATCCATTGTATCTCTTTTAGAAAATATTTAACCATTGATTTTTTGAGAAATATAATTCATACTTTATTTCACTGAAAGTTATGCATGACTTATTTTTTAAACGAGGAGATATATAAAATAAATATGCTTTTTTAAACTAGGAATGACAAACTACTTCATGTGGGTCAATACCAGTCATATATTGGGGGAGTTCAATCAACTAATTGAGAATGGATAGCTCTACTTTTTCAAATTGGCACAGTGTACAATATCTGACAGCTCACCATATAGTGCTAAAGTTTGCAGTGTGATGATACCACGTGGTTAAATATTCATTTGTTCACTTAAGTCATTCTTCAGTCTTGATGCTATAAATTGCCCGGAGTACAAAAGAAATGAACACAGATTGAGCAACTTAAAAACCAGTTGCACACACAATACTATTGTCTCTTTTTTGCTCTGTTGGTAATTGAGTTCTTTGGCAATTAATGTGTAAGTTTTCTAATCTTATAACTTTGTTCACAATGTGGAGAAATCAAATGCAGAATGGGTGATCATGTTAAGGAACGCTAGTATTCAGGCCACAAGGGTAACCTATATTTTCCGTTGTCTGTTACTTTAATTCGCCATCTCATTTTCTCTTCGGTCACTGGCACTGTTATGATAAAGCCTAATATAAGGTTGAGTAACAGCGCATCATCTGTTTGCAGCATTTCAAACTCAGTATTTATTTCTATTACTTCAGATAAATCACTTCCTCTGTATCAGAATGTGCAAGAACAATCATATTGGTTAAGTTCTCCTTCCTCTATTAGCATGGCCTGACCTGTCGAGTAAGCCCTGAAACCTTGCATTTTCCAACCTTTATATTCTTTTGTCTGTTGTCATTTTCTAACTGCCCTCATGTCATGGCTTTTATACACAAAGGATCATGCTCTCTCCCCATAGTCTATTGGCCAGGTGACCATCTTTACAGCTAATTTCCACAGCAAACTTGGCCGCACCCTATCCAAGGTATTCCTTTTGTGCAATTCAGCCCCCTCGTCACCTTCCCTGTAATTTATTTTCTCTCCTACCGAGTTCCGACGAAAAGTTTTCAACCTCACGCTGTGGTCTTCCTTTACTCTCCAGTTGCTGGCTGCTTACTATCTCCATGAGCAAGTCTACCAATCAAGTGCCCACATTCTTGTAGTCCCTGACTGCCAGTCACTCTTCCATCAATCACAGAGTTCAGCAGCATGACTGTCTGAAACCTATGGGCTCTAAACTCCAAGACCTCTCTCAGTAAACTTGAGAAGATCTCTGGCCATCTGAGTGATGTTAGCAGATTGCAGACTGGTGGGCCCAGGTACAGATTTCCCATCAGCTGGAGTTGGATTCATCTTGTGCTAACTTCTCATTCCACCACCACTGAACTTCTGCAATTACTTGAGACTTCCTGATCTTGTAGAATTTAATCACTTCCCATTATCATCTATTGCACCTTCAAATGCTTCTGATGATTACTTGCTTACTTTCTCTTCACTCAATCACTCTTGAACCATTTAAAAAACTTATTTTGGAAGCAGCAATTCTAAATTCACTCTCCTTTTTCCCCATTAAGCACTCTGACACTGGGCTCACCATTCAGCTGTTGGAGTCTTGCTGTCTCCAAAAGCAAGCCCTTCCTTCTCTGGATAACTTTACCATTGTCATTAGTTCTTCTTTAACCACAGGTAGGGCCTGCTTCCTTTTCCTTAGGATCAACATCTACATCTTGTTGCTTCTCGCGGCACTGCTGACTTGTTGTACCTGAGTCCATTTTACAAAATATTTGAATTCTTGGTCCCTCCAAATCCTAAATAAATGTCAGGTCTATGGATTTCTATACGCTCTCTATCTTTAATCAATGCTCCTATTTTCTTGTTCTTGTTCTTACACCATTACTTCCGTCTCTATCAATGGCTCTTGTGGTAGAAGTCATTCCTGTTTCCTGCCCACCCTCATTTTTCCCTCATTGCTTTTGGTCCTCCATCTATCACATTCAATCACTATTTCCCCAGGCCTCTTCACTCAACTGTAACTATGTAGCTATTTCCTCTAGCTTCAAAATCCTTTGGCTATCTTCATCTCCTGTAAGACCTTCAGGCCACTATAATGTGGAATCTCTCTTTTCCTACCCATACCAATGAACCTTCACCCTATTCCAGCTTTTCCATGCCCAATATTTAACCTTATTTTGATGTTGCCACATCAAATTGAGTTCTCAGTTAGCCCCTGAATCCAGTTTCAATAGCTCTCTGTTTCCTTGTCTAGATGAACTTGAACAATGAACTTGTAGGAACATTTAACAGATAATTTAAACAAATTTGAACAGGTGAAATGAAATGGTCAGAATCAAATTCAGATTTATTATTAGTGACTTACATGATATGAAATTTGTTATTCTGTGGCAACAGTACAGTGAAAAGGCATAAAATTACTATAACTTACAAAAATTAGTGAATCATGCAAAAATACAGAAATAATGAGCTGGTGTTCACAAATTCATGGACCGTTCAAAATCTGATGACGGAGGGATTGTTGAGCGTGGGTCTTCAGGCTCCCATACCTTTTCCCTGATGGTAGTAACAATTACTTTGAGCTGAGTGATATGTTATATCAAAAATTTCATTAGTTCAGCTTATCTCTGGCTGCTTTTTATTTTCTTAGCAAGAACGCGTGAACAATTGAGTCCAAATACTTCTTCAAAACTTCATGTGGTGTGACTGGCTAATATAAGTGTTTCTGACCAATTGTTCATTTCCTTAAGGTAGAAAAAGCCAGTGACTTCTCCACAAACTACAAGTTTTGTTGAGTATAAGAGCTGGGAGGCCATGTCGCAGGAGTACAAAACATTGGTTAGGCAACACTTGGATTATTGTGTATCTCTCTGGTCACTGCACCACAGAGAGAATGCGGTAGCATTAGAAAGGTTACAGAAAACATTTACCAAAGTTGCTGCCTGGAATGGATGGCTTATTTTATCAGGGGACATTGAACAGGCCTTATTTATTCTCCTGAACATAGGATAATCAGGGTGACCTTTAAGCGGTTTGTAAAATTATGAGGAGGGGCAATTACAAGGTAGGTAGTCAGAGTCTTTATTTTTGGGTGGGGAAGTAGAACTAGAAGGCAATGGTTTAAGGTGAAAGGAGAGAAATTTAAAGGTGATCTGAGGGATAAGCTTCTCACAGAAGATGGTGGTTATGTGGAACAAACTGCCAGAGGAAGTGATGAAGACAGATGCAATTACAGTGTTTAAAAGGCATCTGGACAGCACTTGGACAGGAAAGGATTTGAGAGATGCAGGTCTAATGTGGACAAACGGGATTATAGTGAATAGGTATCATGGTTATCTGGGATGAGTTTGGGCCCAAGGGTCCATTTCTGTGCTATACAACTCTATGATGCTATGCCTCTAAAATAGCTGCTAACAGGAGAGAGAACAGAGCTTCCAAGGAAATGTTCAGCTTTCTGGATAATTCATAATTAAAGTTAATTAGAAGTATCAGTCAAATATTAAAAATATTTATGCCAGTTACCACTTTTCCTGTAGGGCATTTGTTTCTTCAGATCCCAAATTATTAACGGTTCTAAGGTTTGTAAAATCTATTGGAATCCACTTTCCACAGTGTAACACAATGCTAACTCATTAGATGCAAGTAATCAAATATCAAGACGTACTACATGTTTCCAGTTTATCAGTTCATCAAATCTTTGATAAACTGTTAAACTGGAAAGATACAGTACATCTTGTGATATGTCATCTATCCTGTTTTCAACTATCTTTACCTGTCCCAATAGTTTACTGGGAAGAGTAAAGGAGGAGGGGTATGCTTCATGGTCAACAATGCTTGGTGCAACCCCCAGAATGTGTATGCACTCGAATCCTGTTGTTCCCCAGACCTGGAATATCTGGTGCTGCTGTGCAGACCCTACTGGCTGCCTAGGGAGTTATAGCTGTTATTATCACAGTGGTGTACGTTCCGCCACAGGCCGATACTGACCTGGCTCTCAAAGAACTGTACAAGACAATTAACATGCTGGAGACTGCACACCCAGAGGCCGCCTTCATCGTTGCCAGTGACTTTAATTGTGCGTCGCTGACGGGGGTCTCTGTGAAGTTTTGTCAGCACATCCAGGTGAGCACTCGTGGAGATAACGCGCTTGATCACTGCTACACACCCTTCTGCAATACTCAAAGCTCTCCTTCACCCAGCCTTTGGAAAATCAGATCACTCTTCGATCCTGCCTTTGCTGATGTACAGGCAGAAGCTGAAACAAGAGGTGGCCATAGTTAAAACTGTCCACCTGTTGGTCGGATCAATTGGCCTCCACGCTGCAGGACTACTTTGGTGACGTCGACTGGAATGTCTTCCATGATGAGGATGTCTCCAAGTTCACTGATAGAGTCACGTGCTTCATCCAGAAGTGCATCGACGATATTGTCCCCCAGAAATCAGTCAGGGTTTTCCCGAACCAGAAACCCTGGATCAATAGTTCCATGCGAGCAGCATTTACAGCGCGACATCGAGCTTACATTGCTGGCAATTAACTGGAGCTGAAGAAAAGCAGCTATGATCTGTGCAAAACTATCAAGGCTGCGAAACAACAATATAGGGAGAAGGTTGAGTCAAGATTCACACGGAATAGCACATGTGACTTGTGGCGAGGGCTGCTTACCATCGCAAACTTCAAAGCCAAATGTTGTGGTGCCGTAAACATTGCAGCCTCTCTCCCAGATGAGCTCAATGGCTTTTATGCTTGGTTCGATGTCACTAACTCTCAGCCTCCGAGGAAAGCCACCGCTACAACCTGCAAACTGGTCATCTCTGAGGCTGAGCTACACAGTTGTTTCCAACGAGTGGACAGTCGCAAGGCTGCGGGACCAGATGGCATCCCAGAGCAAGTACTCAGGATGTGCGCGGCACAGCTGGCTGGTGTGTTTACAGACATTTTTAATCTCTCCCTCTCCCAGTGTAGAGAGCCCTCCTACTTCAAATTATCCACCATTATCCCTGTACCAAAAAGAGCAAGGTAACATGCCTGAATGACTGGTGTCCTGTTGCACTCACCTCAATAATAAGCAAATGCTTTGAGAGGCTGGTCAAGGATTACATCTGCAGCTTGCTACCACCCAAACTGGACCCCCTACAGTTCGCCTACCAACAAAACTGACTGACAGATGACGCAATAGCTCTGCTATTGCTCTACATACTGTCCTCACACATCTGGAGAAGAAGGATGCTTATGTGAGAATGCTGCTCTTGGACTACAGTTCAGCATTCAACACCACAGTTCGATTCAGGCTTGACAAGAAGCTCAGAGACCTTGGACTTGACCCTGCCTTGTGCAGCTGGATCCTGGACTTCCTTTTAGATTGCCAGCAGGTTGTAAAAGTGGGCTCCCTCACCTGCAACCCTCTGATTCTCAATACAGGAGCCCCTCAGGGTTGCATACCAAGTCCCCTCCTCTACTCCCTGTATACCCATGACTGTATTGCCACCCACAGCTCCAATCTGGTATTTAAATTTGCCGATGACACTACATTGATTGGCCTTATCTCAAACAATAACGAGTTGGCCTACAGGGAAGAAGTCATCTCTCTAACACAGTGGTGTCAAGAAAATAAGCTGTCCCTCAATGTTGCAAAAACAAAGGAGCTGGTTACAGGAGGAATGGAGATGGGCTAACCCCTATTGATATCACTGGATCTGGGGTTGAGAGGGTAAACAGCTTCAAGTTCCTCGGCATCCACATTACCGAGGACCTCATGTGGTCTGTACACACCAGCTGTGTGGTGAAAAAGGCACAACAGTGCCTCTTTCACCTCAGACGGTTGAGGAAGTTTGGTTTGGGCCCCCAAATCCTAAGACATTTCTACAGGGGCACAATTGAGAGCATCCTGACGGGCTGCATCATTGTCTAGTATAGGAACTGTACCTCCCTTAACTGCAGGACTCTGCAGAAAGTGGTGTGGACAGCCCAGCGCATCTGTAGTTGAACTTCCCATGATTCAGGACATTTACAATGACAGGTGTGTAAAAAGGACCCGTAGGATCAGTTGGGACCCAAGTCATCCCAACCACAATCTGTTCCAGCTGCTATCATTCGGGAAGTGGTACTGCAGCACAATAGCCAAGACCAACAGCTTCTTCCACCAGGCCATCAGTCTGATGAACCCACGCTGATTTGAGTGTACTCTATATTATATTGACTGTTCTATTTATTATAAATTATTATAAATTACTATGATTGCACATGGCATATTTAGATGGAGACGTATCATAATGATTTTTACTTATGTATGTGAAGGATGTAAGAAATAAAGTCAATTCAATACAATTCAATTCAATAATTTTAGGTGTCAGACATTGATAGGATATAAAATCACAGAGTACTTCCTAACCTGAGCCTATAAGACATAGTAGTACAGCAGATCCAAACTGAAAGCTCAACTCCTTTCTAGGGTCTCGTTGGTCTGACTGAGCTTGAACAGTGGTCAATCAGAGTTCAGAGGTGAAAAGTAAATGTGTCTTAACCTAGGTCATGGCGGGAGCTTTAAAAATCTGCGCTACATAGCTGTTTTTTTTTTGGAACTTGAACATTGAGCAATCAGGATTCAAATAAAAATAAGGCAGAGGCAAGTGGAGCAGCCATTATTGGAGTGGGACAGTGTTAGAGTGGGGAGACTTTTGGCTTTGGTTTAATAGGCTTGGGCAATAACAGGTGTTGACAACGTATCTGGTAAGATTTTGCTTGCTCATTATTCATCTGTAAGTGTATACGTAGGGCAGTAAGAATGGCTCCAGCAGCTGTGTTTTGTTCTTTGTGTGAGATATGGGAATTCTGGGAGACTTCTGGCCTCCCAGATACCCATATCTGCACCAGGTGCATAGAGCTGAACCTCCTCAGAGAACATGTTAAAGAACTGGAGCTGCATCTCCATGGTTTTCAGCTCATAAGGGAAACTGAGGAGATGATAGATAGAAGTGATAGGGGGTAGTCACCCCTAGGTTGCAGGAGACAAGTGAATGAGTGACTGTCAGGAGAGGGAAGCGAAATAGTCAACTAGCAGAGAGTATCCCTGTGGCCATTTCCCTCAATTATAAATACACCATCTTGGATACTGTTGGGGGTAAGTCCTACCCGGGGGGGGGGGGTGGGAATTAGTGATCGCGTCTCCAGAACTGAGTCTAGCACTGTGGTTCTGAAGGGAAGGGGGCAGAGGATGAATGCATTAGAGATTCCATAGTTAGAGGAGTGGATAGGAGATCTGTGTACACAATAGAGAGACCTAGATTCAAGATTCAAAGAACATTTATTAGCAAAGAATGCATAAATCATATAACCTTGAGATTTGTTTGGTTACAGGCAGTCACAAAGCAAGAAACCTGAAAAAACCCAATTAATAAAATTAATGACCAACCCCTAATGTGCACAGAGAAAGAGAAAAAAAAACAAATCATGCAAACAGTAGAAGCAAACAACAATGACAGCACTTCGAATCAAATTGAGTCCTTAGATCGAAATCCCTGGAGCACCCTGGAGTAAGCTCAAAGCCTCGAGATTCAGTTCATCATAGTAATGGGGAAAATCACCGCAAAGTTCGCAGACACAAAGCACAGCAGCCAGGGTATGTTGCCTCCCAGGTGCCAAGAACAGGGACATCTTGGATCATATCCATGGCATTCTAAAGGGGGAGGGTGAGAAGCCAAACACCTTGGTACATATTGATACCAATAACATAGGAAGGACAAGAAATGAGGTTGAAAAGAGAGACTTTGGAGAGCTAGTTAGAAAGCAGAAAAGCAAAACCTCCATTTAGCAATCTATGAATTGCTGCCTGTGCCACATACCAGTGGGGGCAAGAATAGGATGATTTGGCAGATGGATGCATGGCTGAGGAAATGGTGCAGGGGGCAGCGTTTCCGACTTATGGATCATTTGGATCTCTTCTGGGGAAGGTATGACATGTACAAAAGGAACAGGCTACACCTGAGCCCGAGAGGGACTAATAACCTTGCGGGCAGGTTTGCTAGAACTGCTGGGCAGGATTTAAACTAATTTGCCAGGGGAATGGGAACTAGAGTGATAGGGCTGAGGATAGGGATGTTTGTTTACAAGTAGACGCAGTGTATAGTGAGACTGTCAGTAAGGACAATGAGATGATAGGGAAAAATTGCAGTCAGTGGGATAAGCTGCAGAGTAAAATGGGGACAAAATTGAAAAAGGGTGAGAAATAAAGGACTGAAGGTGTGAATGCACACTGTATACAAAACAAGGTTGATGATCTTGTAGTGCAGTTAGAGATTGGCAGATATGAAACTGTGTATATTACGGAGTCGTGGATGAAAGACGATTATAGCTGGGAGCTTGATATCCAAGGATACACAATCTATTGAAAGGATGGGCAGGTAGGCAGAGGAGGAGGAGTGGCTCTGCCTGCATATATAAAAAAATCTTTAGAAAAAGGTGACATAGGGTCGGAAGATGTACAATCCTTGTGGGTTGAATTAAGAAACTGCAAGGGTAAGAAGAACCTGACGGGAGTTATTTATAGGCCTCTGAAGAGTAGCTAGGATGTGGTCTACAAATTACAGTGGAAGATAAAGAAAGCATGTCAAATGCTAATGTTACATTAGTCATAGCAGATTTCAATATGCAGATAGATGGGGAAAATCAAGTTGATACTGGATCTCAAGAGAAAGAGTTTGTGGAATGCCTCCGAGATGGCTCTTTGGAGCAGATTGTGGTTGAACCCATTAGGGGATCAGCAATTCTGGATTGAGTGTTGTTAGGAAACAGTGATCATAATATTATAGAATTTAATTTCCTGCAATTTGAGAGGGAGAAATAATAGCCATGATTTTCAGTATTACAGTGCAGTAAGGAGTATTACAGAGGCATGAGAGAGGAGCTGGCCAAAGTTGATTGGAAGGGGACACTAGCAGGGATGATGACAGAACAGCAATGGCTGGAGTTCTTGGGAGAAATTTGGAAGGCACAGGATAGATACATCCCAAAGAAGAGGAACTATTCTAAAGGATTGATGATACAGCCATGGCTGAAAACAGAAGTCAAAGACAACATGAAAACCAAAAGAGCAGCCATATAATGGAACAAAATTAGTGGGTGGTTAGAGGATTGGGAAATTTAAAAAAAACATATAAAAGGCATTTAAAAAAAATATGAGGAGAAAAGTTGAAATATAAATGTAAGCTAGCCAATAATATCAAAAATTATGCCAGAAGTTTTTTCAGATAGGATATAAAGAGTAAATGAGAGGTGACGGTAGACTGCTGGAAAATGACAGTGGAGTAATAGTAACGGGGGACAAGGAAATAGCGGACAAACTGTATAAGTATTTTGCATCAGTCTTCACTGTGGAGGACACTAGTAGTATGCCGGAAGTTCAAGAGTGCCAAGGGATAGAAGTGAATGCAGTTGCTATTACCAGGGGGATGGTACTTGGGTAACTGAAAGGTATGAAGGTAGATAAGTCACCTGGACCTTTTGGACTACATCCCAGGGTTCTAAAAGAGGAAGCTGAGAAGAATGAGGAGGCATTAGTAATGATCTAGGGAGCGGTGTCTCAGAACAGCAGCGTCCATTATTAAAGACCTCCAGCACCCAGGGCTTGCCCTTTTCTCACTGTTACCATTAGATAGGAGATACAGAAGCCTGAAGGCACACACTCAGCCATTCAGGAACAGCTTCTTCCCCTCTTCCATTCGATTCCTAAATGGACGTTCAAGCTTTGGCCACTACCTCACTTTTTTAAATATACAGTATTTCTGTTTTTGCACATCTTTAATAATCTATTCAATATACATAATTAATTTACTTGTTTGTTTATTATTATGTTTTTTTTTCTCTCGCTCTCTCTCTCTGCTGTATTATGTATTGCATTGAACCGCTGCTGCTAAGTTAACAAATTTCATGTCACATGCCGACGATAATAAACCTTATTCTGATTCTGATTCTGACCTTTCAAGAATCAAGAGATCCTGGCATGGTTCTGGAGGACTGGAATACTGCAAATGCCACACAACTCTTCAAGAAGGGAGGGAGGCAGAAGAAAGTTAGTTTGACCTCATTGGTTGGGAAGATGTTGGACTTGATTATTAAGAATATGCTTTCAGGGTATTTGGAGGCACATGGCAAATTAGGCCAAAGTCAGATGGTTTCCTTAAGCGAAAGTCTTACCTGACAAACCTTTTGGAATTCTTTAAAGAAATAACAAACAGGATAAACAAAGGAGAATTGCTGGATGTTGTGTACTTCAGAAGGCCTTTGACAAGGTGCCTCACATGATAAGAGTCGATGGTATTACAGGAAAGGTACTAGCATGGACAGACCTTGGATTGGCTGCCAGTGTCTTGTGGTGTTCCACAAGGGTCTGTGTTGGCACCGCAGCATTTTACATTGCCTGCCAACAATTTGGATGATGAAATTGATGGCTTTATGGCCAAGTTTGATGATATGAAGTTAGGTGGATGGGCAGATATCGTGAAGAAACAAAGAGGCTGCCGAAGGACAGAATGTAATGTTGGGAAGTATATGATCATGCACTTCGGTAGAAGGAATAAATGCACAGAATATTTTCTAGATGGGGAGAAAATTCAAAAATCAAAAATGCTAGCGGATTTGGGGGTCCTCGTGCAGAATTCCCTAAAGGTTAATTTGCAGGTTGAATCAATGGTGAGGAAGATGAATGCAATGTTAGCATTACAAATATGAGGAATTCTGCAAATGCAGGAAATTGAAGGCAAGACACCGAAAATGCTGGAAGAACTCAGCAGGTCAGGCAGCATCTATGGAAAGGAATAAATAGTTGCTATTTTGGGCTGGGTCCCTTAATCAGGACTGGAACAAAGGATAAGAAGTAATTGGGGGAGGGGAAGAAGAAGTACAAGGTAGTAGGTGATAGATGAAACTGGGAAAGGGTGAGGGGGCAAAGTAAAGAACTCGAAAGTTGGTAGGTAAAAGAAATAAAGGGCTGGGCAAAGGGGAATTTGATAGGAGAATGAATGTTAACATTCATTTCAAGAGCACTAGAATATAAAAGCAAGGATGTAATGCTGAGGCTGTATGAGGCACTGGTGAGACTTCATTTAGAGTATTGTGAGCAGGTTTGGCTCCTTATTTAGGATGTGCTAATATTGGAAAGGGTTCAGAGGAGGTTCACAAGAATGTTTCTGGGAATGAAAGGGTTATCATATGAGCAGTAATTGAAGGCTCTGAGCCTTTACTCGCTGGAATTTAGAAGAATGAGGGAGATCTCACTGAAACTTACTGAATGTTGAAAGGCTTAGATAGAGTAGATGCTAAGAGGATATTTCCTATGGTCTAAGACCAGAGGGCACAGCCTCAGAATTCAGGGATGTCCATTTAGAACAGAGATGAGGAGGAGCTTCTTTAGTCAGAGGGTGGTGAATTTGTGGAATTCGTTGTCACAGGTGGCCGTGGTGGCCAGGTCACTGGGTGCATTTAAGGCAGAAGTTGTTAGGTTTTTGATTAGTCAGGGCATAAAAGGTTATGGGGAGAAGGCAGGAGAATGGGGTTGAGAAGGAAATGTATCAACCATGATGAAATGGTGGAGCAGATTTGATGAACTGAATGACCTAATTCTGGTCCAATGACTTATGGTCTTATATTTGTTAATTGATTAAATCACAAGATGCCACTTGTCGAGTTCTGAAGACATCCAACAAAACACAGTCATTACATAAACTAAAGCTTCCGTTAATTGACTAATTACAGAATTCTGGTGACGTTACACTTTCATTCTTTTTATTCTTTTCTCCTTACTCTTTCCAGGATCTGCTCAGCTGTCATCACTTCTGTCCTCTTGGATATTCTTTTCTCTTAGATACCTCATACATTAATACTTCTTGAAGTTCCCACTCAATCAGTACCATTCTTGCCTTGACTTGCTCATTACTAACTCTGCAATTTCCTCTCTGTGGCTTATGTGGGATATTTGGTTCAAGAAGGCAAACCCTGCCCATTCTTGCTCTGCCAATGAAATTTTGCCCAAATTGCTTGTTGGGGCTAATCTTCCAAGTTACCCAAACCAGCCATGACCTTGTGGACTTTGCCTGTTTTTCAGTCATCATCACCATTCTGGATATTTGTCCACGGAATTTGCACACTTTGAACAAGATTCTTCTATACCTTGTTGTGAATCAATATAGTTAGTTTTAGATGTTGTTTTAAAATATAGGGTAGTGATATGTAGATTTTAAAATCTTACTAATAAAAGGCATAAATCTCTAGAATTGTTATATTAATCACCTTTGTCTGAGATGGCTTGAGTATTAAGTATGAGTTGCAGGTGTGTGCACCTATTCATTGTATTAGCTGTGGTTGTAAACAATTAAAATGTTGTGAAATACCTTAGTGAAGCTTAATGGGTACTGGACTGAAGGATAGTCATTGAGTGGAATGGCAGTTCAAACTGTGATACAGTCGCAGGATATTTTCACGAGAACATTGGTCACAAAAATGTTAATCGTTTTGCTACCAAATGAGAGAAAAGGGTAAAGGCATGAGTCCACATACGTCTCGAAGAGGAGGTCTAATTGAAATGCAATACTTTCCTTTCTTGGGCACCATGCAGGATGTAGAGAGCAACATGGAGGGTAACTGTGATGGGCCAAAGAAAATCACCAAAACTTCTCATAACTGTGTAACTTGTCCCTTCTTTAAGATGTAGCCCAAACTAATAATGAGTAAGTTTTGTTGACTTATCATCATTTGATCTAGGTTAGGTAATTCACTGCACAACACTTAATTAATCAAAGCTTGCACTTGTTTTGTCTGCACAAATATCAAATGTCACTATGTTGACCCTGAGCCAATAACTTAAAATATGAATTCTACTGCTCCCTCCGTGTTAATACTCACTCTAACCATGTCTCCAATTTATGACAGTGAAATAGTTATACCTTGCCCAAATGATTGATCTTTCTTCTTCCAGTCCCTGGCAGAGGGGTCTCCCTTGTGATAGGTAGCTTTGGGAGTTCTTACCACTTTGCATTCAAAGCTCTACTTTCTTATACTCTTTTTTTATCAGTTCAGGTGTCGTGTTTTGATCACATTGGCTCCAGCCTTTCTGCCTAACATGTGTCAGCTTCCCATTGGCTCTAGTTCAAGCTAGTAGCATTTCATTACAACTAACAAGCAACTTGTAATTAATGTCTCTTTGTTCTGAATCAGAGGAGACAAGCAAATTATTAGGTTTCTTTTACTCAGGTCAGACACAGACTCCCCTATTCATAACCTGCATGTTCTATCTTACCAAAGAACACCTCACAAATAACTTTTTACTCGGATATGATTTCTAGTTTAGCAGATTATCAGGCATCATTGGGTCCAGCTTTAAAGCACTTTGATACAACTATTTCTAAGCAAATTTAGTTCACAATACGGAGGTTACAGAGCAGCTTCACAAAATGGAGGTTACAGAGCAACTTCACAAAATGGCAGCCTGCATTCCTTCAACCACATGGCAAAAACAGAGACAATTGGTTTGACTACCTTTATTTTATTTTTTATTTATTGAGATACACCACAGAATAAGCCCTTTTGGCCCTTTGAGCCATGCCACACAGCAATACCCCAATTTAATCCCGGGCTAATCACAGGACAACTTAATATGAAAAATTAACCTACCAACTGGTAGGTCTTTGGACTGTGGGAGGAAACTGGGGTCACATGCAGTCACAGGAAGAATGGCGGGAATAGAACTCAGGTCACCTGTACTGTAAAGCAATAACCACTATACTAATGTGCCTTTCGCTGTCCTTAACTCATTCTAGTAAGATGATTTTTTTATTTTTCCATGGCCATCAGCTTGTCAACAAAAACAGATTTTTGAAGTTTTTTTTTCAAATTCACTCTCCTAGGATTGTAAGGCTCAAACACTGAAGCACCTTCAATTACTCCAAAAGACTGAGGTTTGGTAAAATACTGAAAGGCTTTCATTCGCTGTACAATACGACCTCCACAGTGAGTGTCTGCCCCCAGACTGAGGGGGAGGGGCAAGGCGAACACCTTTATACAGGACTCTGTGGGAGGAGCCACAGGGGCAGTCAGCAGAGGGGTGTGTCCAGACAGGTAACTGAGTTACAACATATATACATGGTTTACCACATTCACCCCTCCTTTTTTTAAAAAGAGTCCCGCGGGGTGAAGTGACTGACAATATTTACAAGAAGTATATTTACAGGTTAAGTCTATCAGGCGGTCGAGTCCATCGCTGTGATCTACATAGCACCGGCGATGGCGGTTGTGCTGGCTCTGGCCTGACTTCAGGTGCCAGTATGTTACGCGTCGGTAATCCCTCATGCGTGTGTGTCGCGCCCGGTATGGGAGTGTCGTATGGTGTCTGTATAGGGTTTGGGGTGCACGGTGTCTTGTAGGTACATACATTGGTGGGTATGGGGTCAATAGTCACCAAGGAGTGTTCAGGGTAGGGGCCCGGAGCTCCTGCGGGCGCCAGGTCGCGAATGGAGACCGTGTCCTCCCGCCCATCAGGTAAAACCACATAGGCATACCGGGGGTTCGCATGAAGTAAGTGAACCCTCTCGACCATCGGGGAGTATTTATTGCTCCTCGCATGTTTCCGAAGCAGCACTGGCCCCGGGAACGTCAGCCAAGTTGGTAGGGTGGTCAATTTTCTGGGAAAAGAAAAGAGCCGCTCATGAGGGGTGGCATTGGTGGCTGTGCATAACAGGGAGCGGATGGACTGGAGTGCCTCGGGAAGGATCTCCTTCCAGCGAGAGACTGGCAGTCCCTTTGACCTGAGGGCTAAGAGCGTGGCTTTCCACACTGTGCCATTCTCCTTCTCTACCTGTCCATTCCCCCGGGGATTATAGCTCGTGGTCCTACTGGTTGCAATTCCTC
Organism: Mobula hypostoma; assembly: GCF_963921235.1. Lineage (NCBI taxonomy): Eukaryota > Metazoa > Chordata > Chondrichthyes > Myliobatiformes > Myliobatidae > Mobula > Mobula hypostoma. The sequence continues at coordinate 59,629,334 of NC_086103.1, read as the reverse complement.
TAGCCAGTAGATATTGGCGTAGCTCGTCACTCATAAACGAGGACCCTCTGTCACTGTGGATATAGCATGGGTATCTGAACAGAGTGAAGAGTTTGCGCAGGGCTTTTATAACTGACGTGGTAGTGGTGTCAGGGCAGGGGATGGCGAAGGGGAACCGCGAGTACTCGTCAATTACGTTAAGAAAGTACACATTGCGGTCGGTGGAGGGAAAGGGGCCCTTAAAGTCAACACTCAGTCGCTCAAAGGGGCGGGTGGCCTTGATGAGTGGTGCCTTTTTGGGTCGGTAGAAGTGCAGTTTGCACTCTGCGCAGACTTGGCAGTCCCTGGTCATCATCCTGATCTCCTCAAGGGAGTAAGGCAGGTTCCGGGCTTTCACCAAGTGGAAAAGCCGGGTGACTCCTGGGTAGCAAAGGTCTACATGTAGGGCGTATAGCCGGTCGATCTGCGTGCTGGCATATGTTCCCCGGGATAGGGCATCGGAGGGCTCGTTGAGCTTCCCAGGCCTGTACATGATGTCATAGTTGTAGGTGGAGAGTTCAATTCTCCACCTCAGAATTTTATCATTTTTGATTTTGCTCCGCTGCTGATTATTAAACATGAACGCGACTGAGCGCTGGTCAGATAGCAGGGTGAACCTTTTGCCGGCAAGATAGTGCCTCCAGTGCCTTATAGCTTCCACTATGGCCTGGGCCTCTTTCTCTACTGCAGAGTGCCGAATTTCAGGGTCTTGAAGGGTATGGGAGAAGAACGCCACTGGTCTTTCTGCCTGGTTGAGAGTAGCAGCCAGCGCAAAGTCGGAGGCGTCACTCTCTACTTGGAAGGGAATGGCCTCATCCACCGCATGCATTGCTGCTTTGGCAATGTCCCCTTTTATGCAGTTGAAGGCCGTGTGGGCCTCGGCAGAGAGGGGGAATGTGGTGGACTTGACCAGGGGCGGGCCTTGTCTGCATAGTTAGAGACCCATTGGGCATAATATGAAAAGAAGCCCAGGCACCTTTTGAGGGCTCTGAGGGTATTGGGAAGAGGGAGTTCCAACAGGGGGCGCATACGGTCGGGGTCAGGGCCAATGACTCCATTCTCCACGACACACCCAAGGATAGCAATTCGGGTGGTCCCAAATACACACTTGTCCTTGTTATAGGTGAGGTTGAAAGATTTGGCCGCTTGGAGAAATTTTTGGAGGTTGTTGTCGTGATCCTGCTGGTCGTGACCGCAGATGGTGATGTTGTCCAGATATGGGAACGTGGCCTTCAGTTGGCACTGGTCCACCATCTGGTCCGTTGCCCTCTGGAAGACAGATACACCATTTGTGACACCAAAGGGGACGCGCAGGAATTGATAAAGCCTGCCGTCCGCCTCGAAGGCGGTGTAAGGGTGGTCCTCCCGGCGGATGGGGAGCTGATGGTAAGCGGATTTTAGATCTGTGGTCGAGTACAGCTTGTACTGTGCTATCTGATTGACCATATCCGCGATGCGGGGTAGAGGGTATGCGTCGAGCTGTGTGAACCTATTGATGGTCTGGCTATAGTCCACGACCATCCTATTCTTCTCCCTGTTCCGAACAACGACCACCTGAGCCCTCCAAGGACTTGTGCTTGCCTCAATGACCCCCTCCCTGAGCAGCCGCTGCACCTCCGACAATGAAAGCTCTGTCCCCCACGCTGTACCTCCTGCTTTTAGTTGCCACGGGTTTACAGTCGGGGGTCAGGTTGGCGAACAGCGGTGGGGGAGGGATCCTGAGGGTGGAGAGGCCGCAAGTGGTGTCGGTAGTGTGACAGTTGGCATGATGTTGGGTGGGATGCGCGGGTCGGTGTGTGTGTGTGGTCAGTAGCGGGGTACGTGACATATCTCTACAAAACAGGGGATTTATGACAGTAATTGGCGGGAGGGGCCCATCATACTTCATTGTCACGCTTTTCAGGTGGCTCTGGAAGTCCAACCCCAACAGCACAGGGGCACACAGTTGAGGCAAGACCAGTAATTTAAAGTCCCGATATTCTGTGCCCTGCACCACTAGCGTTGCTACACAACCCCCCTGGATGTCTGTTGTATGCAACCCGGAGGCCATGGTGACCCTCCGACTTACCGGCCGTAGCATGAGTCCACAATGCTGCACCGTGGCCGGGTGGATAAAACTCTCCGTGCTGCCTGTGTCAAACAGGCAGCTTGTCCTGTGCCCCTCCACCAGGATGTCCATCATTGACCTTGCGAGCTGGTGGGGAGCGCTTTGGTCGAGGGTCACGGAAGCCAGGGTGGGGTCGCTGTCTTGGTCTGGCGCGGTGGGGTGGCCCGTGAGCACCCGCTGGTCATAGGCGGTGGGAGGTGACGCCAACCAAGATGGCCTTCCCCATGTCTCGCACGTGGTGGCGGCGTGCAGGGAAGATGGCGGCCCCCATGTCTCGCACGTGGTGGCAGTGTGCAGGGAAGATGGTGACCCCTACGTCTCGCACGCGGCGCTGCTCGATCCCGCTCGCGGTTTTGACTTACAGACCTTGGCGAAGTGGCCCTTCTTTCCGCAGCTGGAACAGGTAGCTTGTCGGGCCACGCAGCGTTTCCGGGGGTGCTTCTCCAGTCTGCAGAAGTAGCACTTCGCGGACTCACGACTGGCTGCAGCCGAGGTTGACTCGCTGGTGGGTTGCGGGGTCTGCGGCGCCCACGAGGCCATCGGGGGATCACGTGCCTGGAGAGCCTTGGAGTTATGCAGAGCGGCCTTCAACGTATCAGCCAGCTCGATCGCCGAACTTAGGGTAAGATCGGCTTTTTCCAGCAGCCACTGGCGCACGTACACTGACCTGGTCCCCGTAACGAAGGTGTCTCTCACTAGGAGTTCTGCATGCTGCACCGCCATCAGCTCCTGGCAATTGCAGGCCCGCACGAGTATCTGTAGGGCCCGGACAAACTCAGCACTCGATTCCCTGGACCATTGTTGCCGTGTCGCTAAGCGATGCCGAGCATAGACGCTGTTTATCGGCCTCAGGTATTGTCTTTTGAGTGCGTTCATCACACCGTCGTAGTTCGGCTGGTCTCTGATTAGCAAATAAACCCGTGGACTGACCCTGGAGAGTAGAACTCTGCGCTTCGCTACGGGGTCGGTCGCTTTGATCTCCTCTAGATACGCTTCGAAGGAGGCCAGCCAGAGTTCGAAAGCGTTTCCAGCGTCAGGCATTTGCGGATCGAGGTCTAATTTGTCTGGTCTCAGGGTCTGTTCCATGTTTTAAAATGTACAGCGAATAAAATTGAAGCACCTTCAATTACTCCAAAAGACTGAGGTTTGGTAAAATACGAAAGGCTTTTATTCGCTGTACAATACGATCTCCACAGTGAGTGTCTGCCCCCGGACTGAGGGGGAGGGGCAAGGCCAACACCTTTATACAGGACTCTGTGGGAGGAGCCACAGGGGCAGTCAGCAGAGGTGTGTGTCCAGACAGGTAACCCAGTTACAACATATATACATGGTTTACCACAAACACATAGTTTGTTTCTCTTATGTTGAAACATGTTTTGAAAAATCAGTTATAAAACTAGACTGCCCTAACTACATCTTGTGTAATAAATGTGAAGGCCACCCTCTTTTGAATCTATATTGACAGAAGCTTAATGAATGAAAATCCCCAGCTGCAGTGACATCCATCATTCTCTGGTTCAATACAAGTATCCTGTTGAGACAGTGGCCTCCTGTGGAACAAATACTGCTCCAAGCTGATAGTTTGTGTGTCAGGCTGTTATTTGCAGAAATGTACAAAGAAGTAGGCAGGGCAGGCAGTAACTATGAAGAGAGTAAACGATCAATATCTTCGATTGAGTGCCTTTGTGAAGAATCTTGATCCAAAATGTCAATTGTCTTTTCTCTTTGATAGATGCTGCCTGATTTGCTGAGTTCTTCATGTGCTTCATATGTTGCTCTAGACCAGTGGTTCACAAAGCTATTGCCCAACTGGAGGTGGTGGGAGTTTCTAAGAAGCAATGAAAATAAGGGGGTGGAGCATGCAGAGCAGCAAGGGGGTAACTGAGGATTACAGGCTTAATTTAAGAAATGATTTTGTTATTATAAATATTTGATTTTCATTCCTTCATAATTGATGACAATGATGACACAATCATCTCATCTTTTGCCAACCCACCATTCTCGTAGATTTTGTTTGAAGTAAGTTATTGTTTTGAAATGCAACGTGACACTTCTTTTTGGCATATCATGAGAAATCTGGACTAACAAACTTGTGTTATTTCCAAACTGGGCACACACATTGTTGTCTTTCATTACTATAGTACAGTGTTAGCTAGCACAATTCATATACAGTACTCTAATCACACGGTGACGTAATTCCTGTGAGAGAGGGTATGGCATTCAGTGATTCTGAATCTGCCCTTTTGAATGGTCTTGATGCATTTCTCCAGCCCATGATCCAACCGAGATATGACTTCATCTGTCTTCAGGTGGAGAGTCTGATTACGCCTGAGCTATTAAGACAACATAACTTTCCCCTTTGTTGATCACAGATTGCTTGAGGTTGGACTTAAACCATATGTGATCGACCATGGCTATTAATCTACAAAGAAAATGGCAGGTGCAGACCAAATGAAAGCAAGTGTGGACAGTGTAGGAGCTATGTGTCTGTTCTTTATTTGCTTTGCAATCTGAGCTGTGTGCTTGTTATGTGTATATGGAAACTAGTCATATTAGTGGGGTATGGTAAAGGTGAAGGGGAGAGTTACATATTCTTGCATATTTCATGGCAATTTGTAGCTTGGGACTATGGATGCTTAATTGTATGTTTGTTAGAGGCCCCATGTGCCACCTAGGCACTAAGGGTTCAGACGACGACGACGATGAGTATGTCACGTAAGCAAGACAACATCGTGGGGTTGCAGGCTGGCAGTAATTGTTTTGTCTTGATTTTGGATCAATTTTGCCGCTACATTTTGTCAGCAAAGATTTTGACAGTTATACCAAACGAACAATAGCATTCGTACCAGCCTGGAGCAGCTTGTGGCAATTACGACCTTTTTTTTGTTGTTCACACTGTGTGTTTAGTTTGAAACACAGTTTTGAGGTGCTCAAAAATTGCTGTGTCCAACTGGGCTGGACAGAAAAGCTGCGTAGTGGTGGTTGCCTGAAGTGTTCAGCATTTGATTCTGTTGAAATACTGAAGAATTGAAATAATTTAATTGCTTCTATTGATGCAAAGCTGAATTGAAACTGCCAATATTTCGTCATATTTGCCGAAATAGAAGACAAAATAATTTCAGATAGAAGCACTGACCTTGAAGCTAAGAGAGCAATTAAACAAACATACCATGAGTAAACAACAGGAATTCTGCAGATGCTGGAAATTCAAGCAACACACATCAAAGTTGCAGGTGAACGCAGCAGGCCAGGCAGCATCTCTAGGAAGAGGTACAGTCGACGTTTCAGGCCGAGACCCTTCGTCATACCGTGTGTAAGGTCATTTCCCCAGGGGAAATGAAAATATTTAGAAAGTCAAAGAACAAGCAGCGACAGCTGATAAAGGTGATGAGTTACGGAACTATGTACGAGGGGTGATTGATAAGTTTGTGGCCTAGGGTAGAAAGAGTCAATTTTAGAAAACCTAGCACATTTATTTTTCAACATAGTCCCCTCCTACATTTACACACTTTAGTCCAGCGGTCGTGGAGCATTCACATCTTGGACCTCCAGAAAGTGTCCACAGCAGGGGTGACTGATAAGTTCGTGGCCGAAGCTAGAAGGAGATGAGTTATTAACTTCAAACTTTCTGCATAATCACTGAAAGAGTTGAATTGCATTTGCATGTAACGAGAGCTGTATAACTCATCTCCTTCTACCTTAGGCCACAAACTTATCAATTACCCCTCATATGCACTGAAGATAGTGTGTCTAACGTATGTGGAACACGTTCTGTTGCCAGCAGATCAACATCCCGTGTGTCATTACGAAATAGAATGGAGGCTGATATAGTTTACTTACATGCAAGACCACAGATACTGAGAGATAAACACGCCTTAGAGGAACAGACAAACCAACTTCAAAGAAGCCAGGAAGAATAGACGGAACAACTTCGAAGAGACCAGAGACAACAGGAGGAACAGCTTCAGAGAAACTAGGAACAGCTTTGCAGAAAGAAAAAGCACACTTTGGAAGAACAGGTAGAGTAGCTTAACAGGTAGAGAAAGATGCAGGAGCTTAAGCTGCAGGAAGAAAATGCAGCTGAGCTGGCCAGAGTTAAAGTGCCAAGGGCTGTAGGGGCTGTGAGTGCAAAACTGCTGCTGCAGAGCAGTTCCGTGGTGAGAGTTCTATGTTTCCATGAAGCAGGGAAAATCCAACATAGTCTCAAAGTGGATACATTTGAGAATCAAAAGTCTACAAGTCATGAGTTTGAACTCCAAGGGGTAGTTCATTCTCGGCCTGCACCAAGGAGACATTCAGAACCTGGGTGATATACAATAACACAGGATGCTTCTGAGAACATTGATTTACAGTATGATCACACTCATGTTTTAGATGGTAACAGTCTAAATGCCACGCTGGAGGCCATAGGGACACGAATGGAAATAATAAGCATGGTGACGCAATAACAACCTATTGTATCGCTGCCTAAAATACAGATTTGAATTTTCAGTGGTGATCCCTTGCAGTATCATTCATTTCTGAGGGCTTTCAAGAATAGCATTGAAAATAAGACTGATAATTATGATGACCATCTCTATTTTCTTGACAGTACACTGCAGGTTACCCTAGACAGCATGTCAAAAGTTGCTAGTGGACTAGACTGGAACAGGGAGATCTAAAGGCACAAGATTTACTATAGGAAAGTTTTGGCTATAAGTATGCTGCGGGCTACATGGAAAACCATAGGACCATAGAACCATAGAAACTACAGCACAGAAACAGGCCTTTTGGCCCTTCTTGGCTGTGCCGAACCATTTTCTGCCTAGTCCCACTGACCTGCACACGGACCATATCCCTCCATACACCTCCCATCCATGTATCTGTCCAATTTATTCTTAAATGTTAAAGAAGAACCCGCATTTACCACCTCGTCTAGCAGCTCATTCCATACTCCCACCACTCTCTGTGTGAAGAAGCCCCCGCTAATGTTCCCTTTAAACTTTTCCCCCCTCACCCTTAACCCATGTCCTCTGGTTTCTTTCTCTCCTTGCCTCAGTGGAAAAAGCCTGCTTGCATTCACTCTATCTATACCCATCATAATTTTATATACCTCTATCAAATCTCCCCTCATTCTTCTACGCTCCAGGGAATAAAGTCCTAACCTATTCAACCTTTCTCTGTCACTGAGATTCTCATGTCCCGGCAACATCCTTGTAAACCTTCTCTGTACTCCTTCAAACTTATTTATATCCTTCCTGTAATTTGGTGACCAAAACTGAACACAATACTCCAGATTCGACCTCACCAATGCCTTATACAACCTAACCATAACATTCCAGCTCTTATACTCAATACTTCGAGTAATAAAGGCCAATGTACCTGTGACGCCACTTTTAGGGAATTTTGTATCTGTATTCCTAGATCCCTCTGTTCCACTGTACTCCTCAGTGCCGTAACATTAACCCTGTATGTTCTACCCTGGTTTGTCCTTCCAACGTGCAATACCTCACACTTGTCTGCATTAAACTCCATCTGCCATTTTTTAGCCCATTTTTCCAGCTGGTCCAAGTCCCTCTTCAGGCTCTGAAAACCTTCCTCGCTGTCTACTACACCTCCAATCTTTGTATCATCAGCAAATTTGCTGATCCAATTTACGACATTATCATCCAGATCATTGATATAGATGACAAATAACAATGGACCCAGCACTGATCCCTGTGGCACACCACTAGTCACAGGCCTCCACTCTGAGAAGCAATTCTCTACTACCACTCTTGGGCTTCTTCCATTGAGCCAATGTCTGATCCAATTTACCACCTCTCCATGTATACCTAGCGACTGAATTTTCCTAACTAACCTCCCATGTGGGACCTTGTCAAAGGCCTTACTGAAGTCCATGTAGACAATATCCACTGCCTTCCCTTCATCCACTTTCCTGGTAACCTCCTCGAAAAACTCCAATAGATTGGTCAAACATGACCTGCCACGCACAAAGCCATGTTGACTCTCTCTAATAAGTCTCTGTCTATCCAAATGCTTGTAGATTCTGTCTCTTAGTACTCCCTCCAATAACTTACCCACTACTGACGTTAAACTTACTGGCCTATAATTTCCCGGATTACTTTTCGATCCTTTTTTAAACAACGGAACAACATGAGCCACTCTCCAATCCTCCAGCACCTCACCTGTAGACAGCGACATTTTAAATATATCTGCCAGGGCCCCTGCAATTTCAACACTAGTCTCCTTCAAGGTCTGAGGGAACACCCTGTCAGGTCCCGGGGATTTATCCACTTTAATTTTCCTCAAGACAGCAAGGACCTCCTCCTTTTCGATCTGTACAGTTTCCATGATCTCACTATTTGTTTCCCCTTATTCCACAGACTTCATGCCAGTTTCCTTAGTAAATACAGACGCAAAAAACTTATTTAAGATCTCCCCCATTTCCTTTGGTTCCACACATAGGCGACCACTCTGATCTTCAAGAGGACCAATTTTATCCCTTACAATCCTTTTGCTCTTAATATACCTGTAAAAGCTCTTTGGATTATCCTTCACTTTGACTGCCAATGCAACCTCATGTCTTCTTTTAGCACTCCTGATTTCTTTCTTAAGTATTTTCTTGCACTTCTTATACTCCTCAAGCACCTTATTTACTCCCTGCTTCCTATACATGTCATACAACTCCCTCTTCTTCTTTATCAGAGTTGCAATATCCCTAGAGAACCAAGGTTCCTTATTCCTATTCACTTTGCCTTTAATCCTGACAGGAACATACAAATTCTGCACTCTCAAAATTTCTCCTTTGAAGGCTTCCCACCTACCAATCACATCCTTGCCAGAGAACAACCTGTCCCAATCCACGCTTTTTAGATCCTTTCTCATTTCTTCAAATTTGGCCTTCTTCCAGTTAAGAACCTCAACCCTAGGACCAGATCTATCCTTGTCCATGGTCAAGTTGAAACTAATGGTGTTATGATCACTGGAACCAAAGTGCTCCCCTACACAGACTTCCATCACTTGTCCTAACTCATTTCCTAACAGGAGATCCAATATTGCATCCCCTCTAGTTGGTCCCTCTATATATTGATTTAGAAAACTTTCCTGAACACATTTTACAAACTCTAAACCATCTAGACCCCTAACAGTATGGGAGTCCCAATCAATATATGGAAAATTAAAATCCCCTACCACCACAACTTTATGTTTCCTGCAGTTGCTTGCTATTTCCCTGCAGATTTGCTCTTCCAATTCTCGTTGACTATTGGGTGGTCTGTAATACAATCCCACTAATGTGGCCATACCTTTCCTGTTTCTCAGCTCCACCCATAAGGACTCAGTAGACAAGCCCTCTAATCTGTCCTGCCTGAGCACTGCTGTAATATTTTCCCTAACAAGCAATGCTACTCCCCCACCTTTCATTCCTCTGCCTCGATCACATCTGAAACATCGGAACCCTGGACTATTAAGCTGCCAGTCCTGCCCCTCCTGTTGCCAAGTTTCACTAATCGCTATAACGTCATAATTCCACGTGTCAATCCACGCCCTCAACTCATCCGCCTTCCCCGCAATACTCCTAGCATTGAAATATATACACCTCAGAAGATTTTTACCACCATTCACAACCTTTCTATTAGCGGATTTGCTTGAACTTCTAACATTTATTTTCACCCCAGCCACACTGTCAGCTCTGGCACTCTGGTTCCCATCCCCCTGCAAATCTAGTTTAAAGCCTCCACAATAGCACTAACAAACTTCCCTGAAAGGATATTGGTCCCCCTGTAGTTCAAGTGTAACCCGTCTCTCTTGTACAGGTCCCACCTGTCCCAGAAGAGGTCCCAATTATCCTGAAATCTGAAACCCTGCCCCCTACACCAGTTCCTCAGCCACTTGTTCATCCTCCAGAGAATCCTATTCCTACCCTCACTGGCACGTAGCACAGGTAGCAATCCTGAGATTACCACCCTCGAGGTCCTGCTTTTTCAACTTCCTACCAAGCTCTCTATACTCACTCTCCAGGACCTCCTCACTCTTCCTTGCTATGTCAATGGTACCGATGTGCACCACGACATCTGGCTGATCACCCTCCCACTTCAGAATGTCATGCAATCGATCAGAGACATCCTTGACCCTGGCACCCGGGAGGCAACAAACCATCCTGGATTCTCTGTCACGACCACAGAACCTCCTATCTGCACCTCTAACTATCGAGTCCCCTATCACTACCGCTCTCCTCTTTTCTCCCCCTCCCTTCTGCACTGCAGAGCCAGACTCAGTGCCAGAGATCCGGCTACTGCAGCTTGTCCCAGGTAAGTCATCCCTCCCAACAGTATCTAATGCGGTATACTTGTTGTTGAGGGGAATGGCCACAGGGGAACCCTGCTCTGCCTGCCCTTTCCTCTTCCCTCGCCTGACAGTGACCCAATTTCCTGTCCTCTGCTCCTTCAGCGTAACTACCTCCCTGTAGCTACTATCTATAATCTCCGCATTCTCCCGAATGATCCGGAGGTCATCAAGCTCCTGCTCCAGTTCCCTAACGCGGTTTGTCAGGAGCTGCAGCTGGCTGCACTTCTTGCAGGTGTTGTTGTCAGGGACACCGGAGGGCTCCCTGACTTCCCACATCCTGCAAGAGGAGCATTCCAACATCCTACCTGGCATTCTCTCTACTCTAAACTATCTGAAAAAAAAACTTACTGAAAAGGCTCTTTTTTGTCCACATATTAAATTGGAAGGTGCAAAAGCTCTGCAGGACGATGGTCTTTTTCTTAAAGTTTGTTGCGATGCCATGGAAGACATGCAGGTCATGCATGATTTGAATATGCCTGCTAATATGAAGATTGTTGTAAATAAATTGCCTGATGAGTTTAAAAAGAATGGAGATCGGCAGTGCACGAGCTGCAAGAAAACCACAACTGTAAGGTTACTTTCACTGATGTTGTTGACTTTATTGAAAAGCAAATCAATATAGTTACACACCCAGTATTTGTGAAGGTGTAAAAAGCTACATCGCCGGCAATACATAAGGGTGTGGACAAAACTGAATCACAAATTTATTCTCAAGCTAAAGGAAGCAGCTTTGCCATTACTTGGCTAATGTGGAAAGTGAAACTAAGCTCAGAGCTGAATAAAAAAATAGGTGCAGATTCAGAACAAGCCATGAATGAACCAAACACAGCAGTGAGTACCACCCTGGTATCTAATGGTTTTTACGGGGGCTGGTGGTCATGATTGTGAACTTCTTATAAATCCAGTTCAGGTGAAGACTATGAAGCATAACAAGACAGTGGTTACGCTTTCCTAGATCAAGGAAATGAGAGCCTCATGAACAAACTCAAGCCAACAGGAAAAGTAATACGCATTCTCTTACACACAATGGGTCAAGAGGAGGTCATGGGTAGCAATGTCATTTCAGGATTGGAAGTGGCTGGCTTGGATAGTGAAAACTATTGTGAATGCCTAACATCTGTACACTGAATAGTATGCTTTTTCACAAAGGGAAAATTCCTCGTCAGAGAGATCTTTGGGATCTCACACTTGAAGTGTGTTTATTTGTCCAAAATTGATGCAGAATTTGAGCTGTTGATAGGGGTTAATGTGCCTAGGGCATTTGAGCTGCTGCAAGTGATTTTCAGTGTTAGTGATGGACCCTATCCAATCAGAATATTGCTGGGTTGGACTGATAATGGACTGTTGCAAGGGTAAGAGACTAGGCTTGGCCAAAGCGAACAGTTAATGGGACTTCACTTTTGCCTATGGATGAGCTTTGGCAGCAGCAATTCAAGATAGATTTTCCTGAATGCAGTTAAGAGTGATAACCTGGTTTGACGGAAGAAGATCACAATCCAGGATACACAGCTTACGAAAAAAGGACATTTGTGTAAATGTTGAGATTTCATGTCTCCTGTATCTTGGTAGCATGTAACTAATGTAGGAACCATGCATCTGTTCTCTATTTGGATTTGTATTTTTTGTATCATGGTAACTAGTTACATTAGGAGGAGTGTTGTAAAAGCAAAGGGGATATAAGTTACGTATTTATGCTGATTTTGTAGCAGTTTATAGCTTGGAACTGTAGAGGTCATATCTTTGCTGACCACTGAGATAACACTCAATAATACTTCATAAGACCATAGGACATAGGAGCAGAACTAGGCCATGTGGCCCATCAAGTCTGCTCCATCATTCAATCATGGCTATTCCTTTTTATTTCTCCTCCTCAACCCCATGTCCATGTCCATGTCCAATTAAGAACCTATCAATCTCTGCCTTAAACACACCCAACGGTTTCCACAGTTGCATGTGGCAACAAATTCCACAAACTCACCACCCTCTGGCTAAAGAAGTTTCTCTGCATCTCCGTTTTGAATGGATGCCCCTCTATCCTGAGGCTGTGCCCTCTTGTCCTAGACTCTCCCACCATGGGAAAATGGCCTTTCAACATTCAAAAGGTTTCAATGAGATCCCTCCTCATCCTTCTAAATTCCAGCAAGTACAGACCCAGAGCCATCAAATGTATGGTAACTCTTTCATTCCTGGAATCATCCTTGTGACCCTCCTCTAGACTCTCTGCAATGCTAGCACATCTCTTCTAGGATGAGGAGCCCAAAACTATATATAATACTCAAGGTGAGGCCTCACCAGTGCGTTATAAAGCCTCAGCATCACATCCCCGCTCCTGTATTCTAGACCTCTTGAAATGAATGCTAACATTGCATTTGCCTTCCTCACCACCAACTCAACCTACAAGTTAACCTTTAGGGTGTTCTGCACAAGAACTCCCAAGTCCCTTTGCATCTCTGAGTTTTGGATTTTCTCCCCGTTTAGAAAATAGTCCGTACATTTATTTCTGCTACCAAAATGCATGACCATGCATTTTCCAACATTTGCCACTTTCTTACCCATTCTCCTAATCTGTCTAAGTTGTTCTGCATCCTATCTGTTTCCTCAACACTACCTGCCCCTCCACCAATCTTCGTATCATTTGCAAACTTGGCAACAAAGCCATCTATTCCATTATCTAAATCATTTCTATACAGCATAAAAAGAAGTGGTCCCAACACCAACCCCTGCAGAACACCACTAGTCACAGGCAGCCAACCAGACAAGGATCCTTTCATTCCCATTTGTTGCCTTCTTCCAATCAGCCAATGCTCTAACCATATTAGTAACTTTCCGGTAATACCATGGGCTCTTAACTTGGTAAGCAGCTTCATGTGTGGCCCCTTGTCAAAGGCCTTCTGAAAGTCCAAATATACAACATCCACTGCATCCACTTTATCTAGCCTACTTGTAATCTCCTCAAAGAATTCCAACAGGTTTGTCAGACAGGATTTTCCTTTAAGGAAATGATGCTGACTTTGTCCTATCTTGCCCTGTGTCACCAAGTACTCTATCACCTCATCCTTAACAATTGACTCTAACCATCTTCCCAACCACTGAGTTCAAGCTAACTGGTCTATAACTTCCTTTCTGCTGCCTTCTTCCTTTCTTAAAAATTAGAGTGACATTTCCAATTTTCCATTTCTCTGGCACAATGCCAGAGTCCAATGATCTTTGAAAGATTATTTCTAATGCCACCACAATCTCTAAAGCTACCTCTTTCAGAACCCTAGGGTGCAGTTCATCTGGTCCAGCTGACTTATGTATTTTTAGGTCTTTCAGCTTTTTGAGCACCTTCTCCCTTGTAATAGTAACTGCACCCACTTCTCTTCCTTTGCACACTACAACATCTGGCACACTGCTAGTGACTTCCACAGTGAAGACTAATGCAAAATACTCATTTAGTTCATCTACCATCTTCCTGTCCCCCATTATTATTTCTCCTGCCTCATTTTCTATCAGTTCTATATCCGCTCTCATTTCTCTTTTATTTTTTACCTACCTGAAAAAGTTTTTACTATCCACTTTGATATGATTTGCCAGCTTGCTTTCATATTTCATGCTTTCCTTTCTATTATTCTTTTAGTTGCTCTCTGTAGGTTTTTAAAAATTTCCCAATCCTCTAATTTCCCATTAATTTTTCCTTTGTTGCATGCCCTCTCTTTTGTTTTTACATTAGTTTTGGCTTCCCTTGTCAGTCACAATTGTACTATTTTCCCATTTGAGTATTTCTTCATTTTTGGAACACATATCCTGCAGCTTCCTCATTTTTCCCAGAAATGCACGCCGTTGCTGCTCTACTGACGTCCCTGCTAGCAGCTCCTTCCAATTTACCTTGGCCAACTCCTCTCTTATACCACTGTAATTTCCCTTACTCTATTGAAACACTGATACATCAAACTTTACTTTCTCCCTATCACATTTTAAGTTGAACACAATCATATTGTGATCACTGGTTCCTAAGGATTCTTTTATCTTAAGCTCCCTAATCACCTCCGGTTCATTACATCCAGTATTACACCCAATCCAGTATAGCTGATCCCCTAGTAGGCTCAATGACAAACTGCTCTAAGAAGCCATCTCTTAAGCATTCAACAAACTTACTCTCTTAAGATACATTACGAACCTGATTTTCCCAATCGGTCTGCATGCTCAAATCTCCCATGACTATCATAATATTGCCCTTTTGATATGCCTTTTCTATTTCCTATTTTCTATTGTAGAGCAGCAATAGGCGGGAGGAGAAGATGGTGGCACGCCGCGTGTGCGCAGCTCTCCGGTGAAAAATGATATTGTATCTGTTAAATAGGGGCCGTGGACAATTCTGATTTGATGGAGAACGGACGTGAAAGCACAGAAGAACATCTGGAGAAATTTCTGAAATGCCCGTTTGCTGCTGTCGTTACTGTGTGGTTGTGAATCTTTCGGAGGGTAGGCCTCAAAATCCCCGGCCTTGCCTGCTTTTGGCGACCGGGAAGAAGGTCGAATCGTTCGGACAGAGATGGTGCTCAGTACTCGGTGTCGGAGAGCTGATCAGAGCTCGAAGTTTTCGGATGACTCAGAGTCGGATTGTGGTCGGCATGGCAGGGAGAGTTTTTCTTCCTTCTCCCGTCTGCGTGAGATGTGGGACATTTGAGAAACTTTGAACTTTACTGTGCTCACAGACTTCCTCATCAAGTTATGGTATTGTTACACTGTTTGTAGCTATATGTTATAATTACATGGTTTTGTCAGTTTTTTCATTCTTGGTTTGTCCTGTGTTTTGTGATATCACACCGGAGGAAATAATGTATCATTTATTAATGCATGCATTACTAAATGACAATAAAAGAGGACTACGTGTCTTCATAATCATAATCTATGGTCCACCTCCCAGGCACTATTGGGAGGCTTGTATATAACTGCCATATAAGGTCCTTTTACCCTTGCAGTCTCTTTAGTCAACCCACAAGGATTCAACATCTTCCAATCCTATGTCTCATCTTTCTACGGATTTGATGCCATCCTTTACCAGTAGAGCCATGCCTCCTCCTCTGTCTACCTTCCTATCCCTCTGATACAACGTGTAACCTTGGACATTCAGCTCCCAACTACAGCCACGATTCAGTGATGGCTGCAATATCATACCTGACAATCTGTAATATTGCAACAAGATCATCCACCTTATTTCTTATACTCCACACATTGAGATACAACACCTTAAGTACTGTATTTGCTACCCTTTTTGAGTTTGCATTCCTAATGTACTGATACTCACCCTGTTGGCTGTGACTATGTCCCATCACCTGGCTCCCCTTCCTGACAATCTGACTGCACGCTATCTTTACTTTTTTACCATCCGTCCTTTCCTGAGTCCCATCTCTCCAGTTCCCACCCCCCTGCCAAATTAGTTTAAACCCTCCCCAACAGCTCTAACAAACCTGCCTGTGAGAATATTAGTCCCCCTCGGGTTCAGGTGCAACCCTTCACTTTAGAACAGATCATACCTCCCCCAGAAGAGATCCCAGTGATTCAAGAATCTGAAGCCCTGTCCCCTGCACCAGCTTCTCTGCCATGCATTTAACTAATTGTATGTTTACTAATTGTAATAAAGGGTCAAAATAGGGAATTTGACTTTTTGGAGAAATCATTGGAGCTGCAGGCATTCCACGCTTGTATAACAACTCCTTTTGACGCTACAGGCTGGCAGCAATTGTTTGGTTTTGATTTTGGATAATTTTGCCACTACAGACATTATAATGTGGAGCATCTGAAATACAGATTTATATCAGCACCAAGCAACCAACAGCAGTCGATGTGTCTGTTATAAAGTGACAAAATTCTTTGAAGACTCGAATGCTTCATTCAGTAATCAACTCACGCCATTGCTTATTTGTCAGAATTATTTGCAAAGTTTAATGAAATCAATCTTCAATTGCAAAGAAATGATGTGAAACGTATCAAAGTCAAATCAGTTGTCTCCACATTTCTGTCTGTTAACCCTATTTAAGTGCAACATTGACCATGACAAACTTCTCCAATTTCCAAGCCTCTCTCAGCTGGAAGAGAAGGAAGGAACACCAGATGATGATATTCAAGTATATTGTGCCCACCTGGGTGAGCTGCATAAATACATGTCATAAAGATTGCAAGATCTTCTCTCAATCCAATTCCAGATTGGGTAACAAATCAATTCCTGAACACATGTAATGAGGAACTAGCAAGAAGGATAGAGGAAGAACTGATTTCACTATAAAATGACTTTGAGCTGAAGCCGAGGTTCAAAAAAAACATATCAAGACTTTTGGTTGCAGAAAGAAATCTCTAACCACAATCCTGCACTGTAGAAAAAGGTCAAAATGTCCTTTATTACCTTTCCAATATCATATTTAGTGAAGCGTGGTTTCTGTGCAGTCGCTCAACATCTTTCAAACCAATGAAACAGGCTGCAAATTACTGAACATGGGGACCTGGGACACTTGCTGAATTTCATTTAACCTGATGTTGAGAAGCTAATATCACTGCACCAAGCCCATCCATCTCATTGAAAGGAGAAAAAGCAATAAAGTAGTGAATAGTTGGATGACTAATGTACGTTCTAAAATTGTTGAGGAAAATTGTCTTTTACTGTAATTAAATAAAGAAATTATTTATTTGTAGCCTTAAATTGAATTGAATAATATGTGCAATTATTTGTCACTGCTTTGAATTTTCACTTCCCATTTTCTCTTACTGTGCATTGTAAATTTTTTTTTATAGTTTTCATGTATAATGGCCGGAAAGGGGGAAGAGTGTTGGGTCTGGTCTGGAAACCAAGTAGGCTGTAACCCATAAAAGTTGGTGAACCACTGCTCTAGACTGCAACATCTACAGTCTTTTCTGTCTCTGTTTCTTTGTAGAAAGTAGTTGGGTTAAGTGTTTTTCATTCAGTACTTCAATGGGAAGCACTTCTTGAACAGCACTAGGATCATTGACAGAGCAAACACAGAAATCTTTCTAGAAGAACTCCAGGTTTCATCAATTAATCCATTAGCATACCTTTAAACTTTGCCTCAGGGCTTAGTATCAGCTAATACACAATGTAGACCACATCCTAAGAAATTATTTGCATTAACTATGGTCCCGTGTGAAGCCATCAGTGAACTTCATAGAATCAGTTTCAAAAGACCAGGTGCACTGACTCACATCAGCATTGCCTCGATCACTGGGATGTGCGGCAGATGGAATAGAGGGAAGATTCTGTTGAGAGTTTGTTTTGCAATGCAAATCCCTGTTAGTTCATCAGGAATCAATCAAGCACTTATGTGTCCGTAGGTCAGGGACCAACTGCTGGCTGTCATTGGATGATATGCCTTACTTACAGTTTACTTTCTTTTGCACATCCGCTGTCTCTGCTAATGTACAGAATTTGTAAAATTCTATTGTATTTCTTTTTTCCTACTAATCCCAGCAAGAAAGTGAATCTGAAGTGTATAATAACATATACTGTATGTAAGGTAACTGGAGAATGCACCCTAACAGGTGTATGTAACAAGTAATCTCTGGTTTGTATCAGTGGCTTCCAGGAAAGACTGGCACGGGCTCACAAGGCTAGCAACCTGGTGGGCAGCAGTCGCAAGAGGGCACCACTCAGGCTACGACTGAACACGAAGAGCAATACCCCCAGAGTCTCCCGAGAGTGGAGGAGGATAAGAGACTCAACAGGATGGTCATACCGGCAACGGTTAGGACAGGAAACACGACTATGAGGAAACTAAAGGAAACAACACCAACCAGAGAGGAATTCATGGTAAGGTGTCATTGCAGGAAAGTCTGCAAAAACATCAGAGGGCTCAAGATACACCACAGCAAGTCTAGATGTGGATCAATGGTGACCCAAGTGCAGCGCACAGACTTCGTGTCTGGTGAGATGGAGGGAGAATTCCAGCCAGGAAGCACCCCACTGAGCTGAAGATCTCTCCGCACTTGAGCTGCCTCAGCACCGAACAACAGACCTAGTGAGTTCCTCTTCGGCTACCTCAATCCATTCATCAAGGAAAGACAGGATCAAATGGCCTAGATCGTCAGACAACGTCGCCTGGATGTAGTTCGATGATGAGCTAGACGGCATCCTGGAAACTGCATTAGCAGGTCCAGTACACAGAAAGATCGACTCACTCACAGCCATAGCGTACAATCTAGCTAAGGAATGATTTGGCCCAAAGGAGTGGAGAAACCAGCCCGAGTTACTGCGGCAACCAAATAGGAGGGAAATGGAGATTCGTCGCTTGAGAGGCAAATTAAAGACACTCAACAAGAGGTTTAAAACCAGCTCACCGGCCAAAAAAAAAGGTATCAAGGACTTAACCAGTATGCTGCGGGAAAAGCTGTGCAAACTCCGGAGGGCGGAACATCTGCGACAGCAAAGAAGGAAGAAAGAGAAAAGGTGAGTGCAGCTTGTGAGAGATCCATTCAGCTTCACCAGGACTCTTCTCGGACAACAAAAATCTAGTATACTATCCAGCTCGAAGCCAGAGGTAGAGGAGTTCCTGCGGGAGGCACACAGCGACCCATGGAGGGGTCAGGGACTAGGAACCAATCGGGCTGGGCGTAGACTGGAAAAACCATCAATTGAGCTGAATGTGAAGGAGCCTACATGGCAGGAAATCCAGGACATCATCCGGAAAGCTAAAGCATCAGCTGTCCCAGGCCCAAGCGGCATACCTTATAAGGTGTATGAGAAATGCCCAAAACTTCTTCAGAGGCTATGGAAGGTCACGAGAAAGATCTGGGCCAAAGGTACTATTCCATCAAGTTGGAAATTGGCAGAGGGATGCTTTATTCCAAAGGAATAGGTTTCTTCCATAATTGCCCAGTTTAGGACAATTTCTCTCCTGGAAGGTGGAATGTAAGATTTTCTTTTCTGTGCTCGCAAGAAGTCTGACTTCTTACATGACGCAGAATCGCTATATCAACGCATCCATCCAGAAAGGCGGTATTCCAGGCTTTTCGGGTTGTCTGGAACACACCTCAATGATTAGCCATTTGAGCCTTGAGGCCAAGCTGAAAAAAGGCGACCTAACAGTTGTCTGGTTAGACCTCGCGAATGCCTACAGGTCTATTCCACATGAGATCATCCTAGAAGGACTCAACCACTACTACATCCCAGTGGCTATTCGAGACATGATCACCAGCTACCTAGGAGGATTCAAGCTCAGATTTACATCAGCCCATTTCACAACCAGTTGGCAGGACCTCCAGAAGGGGATTCCAACAGGGTGCACCATCTCCCCCATCCTATATATTATGGGAATGAACTTCCTATTATCAGCAGAAGGAGATGTAACCAGCGGCCCGACGCTGGAGTCGGGCATTGTTCAGCTGGCTCTACGAGGGTTCATGGACGACATCACTATAACAACTATGTCACATGTCCAAGCAAGATGGGTATTGGAAACTCTGGGTAATGTAGCCACTTGGGCGAGGATGTTCTTCAAGGCTAAGAAGTCCAGGTGTATGGTGACCAGAAAGGTCAAAATTACTAGCAAGTTTAGCCTCCAAGTTCAGGGTGAGGTCATCCCTTCCATTGAAGATAACCCGATAAAATGCTTGGGGCAGTGGTTTAATGTGTCACTGACAGATGGGGCCAATGTCACCAACACTGTGAAGCAGACAGACGAATGGCTGAAGAAGATCTACAAATCCGGACTTCCTGGTAAATTCAAGACCTGGCTGTACCAATACAGCATTCTGCCCAGGCTTCTCTGGCTCTTCACACTTTACGAGTTCCCCATGACTGCCGTACAGGGCATCGAGAGGAAAACCAACAAGCACCTGCGGAGATGGTTGGGAGTTCCCCCAAACTTCTTTTCAGTGGGCCTCTACATACGTTCTGGGCAAATGCAGCTTCCCCTGTCATCTGTTGTGGAGGAATTCAAGGTGGCAAAATGCAGAGCCTTATTAAGCTTGAGAGATTCCAGTGACGTCTTCATAAAGCGAGCAGGCATTACAACCAGATCTGGGCGCAAGCGGGCAGCCAACACAGCTGTGGAGCAGGCAGTGTGTTCTCCGAAGCTGCAAGATATCATCGGCAACCCTTGCGTCGGGCGGCAAGACCTCAGCTCAGTTCACTTCCAGCAGCGGGGAAATGCAAGCATAAAGAACAGGCGAGATATGGTACAGGCAGAAGTACAGATCCGTAAGGAAGAGAAGCGGATGTCAAAGGTATTGGAACAAGGGTCCCAGGGTGCCTGGACAAAATGGGATCTGCCTAAGCGCAAGATCTCATGGGGAGAGTTATGGAGACTGGAGCCCTTCTGTATTTCCTTCCTCCTTTCCTCTTCCTTCACCATTACATCTCTATACATGCGGGATGAGAGAGGACCCGAACTGTAAGCTCTGTGGTCAAAAGGGGACACTGGCTCATATACTGTCCGGATGTAAAACAGTTCTAACTCAAGGACGGTATAGGTGGCACCATGAAAAGGTGCTTCTGTCCCTTTCTGACACGGGAGAGATGCAAGAAGAGCACAGCTGGCACAGATGTGAGGAAGGCCATCACCTTCATCAAAGAGGGAGCCAGGCCTTTTGTAACCAAACAACCAAAGCCCAATCTGCTGCTAACGGCCAGGTCCTGGGAGATAAGGGTTGATTTGGGAAGGAGGTTGCAGTTTCCGGATGTGGTGCACACATCCCTACGCCCAGACATTGTACTGTTGTCAACTGAAGACAAGAAAATAATTCTGGTTGAGCTGACTGTGCTGTGGGAGGAGGGATAGGAAGAGGCCCACGAGAGAAAGGCCTTGAAGTACCAGCTGTGCAGGAGTGTAAAGACAAGGGATGGAAGGCATGGTTGTTCCCTGTGGAGATCGGCTGCAGAGGTTTCCCAGCCAAATCAGCATGGCGGTTATTGTCAGATCTGGGCCTGGACGAAAGGAGCAAAAAGCAAGCAGCTCATAGGATGGGGGAAGAGGCAGAATGAGCCTCTTGTTGGATTTGGAGTAGGCGAAAGGAGGGGAGCTGGAAGCCAGGAGCAGATGGGCAGTGATTTGGCCACCACTACCGGCCCACCAACTGGAGAGTATCGTGGTTAAGGGTCGAAACACTCTGTGAAGGTTGGGAACCACCTGATGACATCTGCTCCTGGCTGAAGGCTATGGTTACCTTATAAAATAACTGGAGAATGCACCCAAACAGGTGTATGTAACAAGTACAAGTGCATTGATAATAAATTTACTTTGAACTTATTTTACTCCTACAAAATCCAGACTGAGAAAGAATTTGCTTGGCTGCAGTCAGGGATTGGCCACTGGGTGGGGCTATGGACCATAGATAGTGACTGCAGATGTATTACCACTCATTGAAAATGTTGTTCAGAAGTCTTCACAGGCAAATCACACATGGCTGCAACTTCACCAAAAACATGCGTTAGATCATGTGTTCAATCTTTGCTTGATTTGATGAGATTCTCTCAACATTGATTTCTGTAGAAATTGCAGGTTGAGTAGATTGAATAGAGAAAAATAGTTTCGAAATATATAATATATATAAAACATTTCAAGAGCATCTAATTTGATTTTAAAAAGATTTTAAATTGTAAGTGCAAGTAAATTTAATAAAGTTACTCTTAAAGCTGATGCCTTTGCAGTCCACATATTGATGAGTTTAATAGTACTACTGTGTCTCTCAGGTTTAATTTCAACCTTTGTTACAAATCAAGCTTCCAATCATCTATATCGCAAGACCCTGTTAGACATTGGTAATGTAGAATACTGTTAAGTCCAGTTCACTGGTTTATTGGCGAAACTGCCAGAGGGGGACCCGTGTGGCTTTTGTTGTCATGTGGACTAGGTCGCATGCTGCAATGTCACCTGTTGCATCTGCCTAGGAGAGGTGACGCTGGGGGCTGGCCCCTCCCATCAGCGCCACACGCCAGTATTTGCTTGGTAGAAGGCAAGATAGATTGTGTTCATCTGTGGACTTGCTCTTGCTAACAACATCCATGGATTCAGGGACTTGGGCTATATTGTATAATTTTGTGTGATTGTATGTTTATGCTCTCCTATATATGCCATATTGCCTTGTGCTGTGTATGATTGTTAGTACTGTGTTTTGCACCTTGGCCCCTGAGGAACACTGTTTCATCTGGCTGTATTCATGAGTATTCACGTATGGTTAAATGATAATTAAACTTGAACTTGATAAGGAGTGCATTCTGACAAGGGCCCAATTTTTTTTTTAGGTAACCTTCATTTCTATTCTAAAGCTGTGGAAGGCTATGTTTGAGAAACAAAAATATTAACCAAGGAGGGTGTGTTAATTGTGAAAGGAGTAGGATGGCAGAGTGGCATAGTAAGCAGAGCCAGTACCTCACAGTGCTGCAGATTCTGGTTCAATCCTGACCTCAAATACTGTCTGCATCAAGTTTACATACTCTCCATGCGGAGGTGCGGATCCCTTGAGAGTCCTTTGCTTTCCTCCCACATCCTAAAGATGGTTGGCTGGCACTGTAAATTGAGCTATACAATTTGGGGTAAGTTGGGAGAATGTCAGGAAAATGAAAAGTTTTAATTAATGTTAATTAATTAACATTGATAGTGAGGCGGTTGATAGTGGGGTCTTAAAGCCCTTTGCTGCTCTCTACCTCTCTAAGACGCTAAGTAAGACACACAAAGGCATGAAGATTTTAAGGATTTTCTTTTGGGAAGCAGTTCTAGCCAGCTGGACATGCATTAGCAGAGGTGGACGGGTCCTTGTTCAGATCTCAATGTGTAATATCGTATAAAATTGAATATGAGAGTTGTTTGGTGAGTCTTAAAAATCAGGTAGCAATTATGGAAGTTTAAGTTGTAGAGCAGTGTGATGGTGATAGTGCCACCTTTCCCCACCCTCTGGGGCTTTCATTTTGTTCTGAACCACACAAGGGAATTGAGCATTGGTCAATCCCAGTTATCTGGTCTGCTGAAGTAAAGATCAAGCATGAGGCTCCTCTCTCACAACAGGGCTTGGTCAGTGACTTTATCAACATAGGAGACTTGGGAGGATTTCTTTGCTGAGTATTTCGGAATCTACTCTGTAAATTTAGGTGATACCTTAAAACAGCATTTGGTCAATACTGACAAATAAATGAGTGGAAATTGCCATTGAAGTTGTGTGTCAACCAGACCCTTATTATGGGACTATTGCTACTTCCTGATGACACTTTAATCTTTCTCAAGTGCGGAGGAATTTAGCAGGATGTTGCTTGGATTGCAGAGCATCTCATGAGGATAGGTTGAGGGGCTAGGGCATTTCTCTTTGGAGCAAAGGAGGATGAGAAGTGACCCGATAGAGGATCATAAAAGGATTACACTCA
The DNA here is from genome assembly GCF_963921235.1 of Mobula hypostoma. Classification (NCBI taxonomy): domain Eukaryota; kingdom Metazoa; phylum Chordata; class Chondrichthyes; order Myliobatiformes; family Myliobatidae; genus Mobula; species Mobula hypostoma. The sequence goes on along the minus strand of NC_086103.1, from coordinate 59,605,536 downwards.
GTGGCTACTTTATTACACACAGGAGTGGAAGTCATTGTGGTCTTCTGCTGCCTAGCCTATCCACTTCAAGGGTCAATGTGCTATGCATTCACTGATGGCCTTCTACCAACCACTGTTGCAATGCGTGGTTATCTGAGTTACTGTTGCCTTCCTGTCAACTTGAACCAGTCTGGTCATTATCTTCTGACCTCTGCCATTAATAAAGTGTTTTTGCCCAGTGAACTACTGCCCTTTGTATGTTGTTTTTTTCCTTCGCTCCATTCTCCGTAAACTCTAGAGACTGTTGTAAGTAAAAATCCCAGGAGATCAGCACTTTTTAAGGTACTCAAACCAGTGTCTGGCACCAGCAATCATTCCATGGTCACAGTCATTTAGATCACATGTCTTTCCCATTTTGATGCCTGGTCTGAGCAACAACTGAACCTCTTGACTATGCCTGCATGCTTTGATACATTGAATTGCTGCCACATGATTGACTGATTAAATATTTGTATTAATGAGCAGGTGCACCTAATAAAGTGGCTTCTTCGTGTAGATCAAGTGGGCAGTCAACACCTTTAGCTCAGGGTGGAAATGGGTAATACAAGATGGCGTAAGATTGGAGGAACATATAGGAGAAATGTCAAAGTATTCTTTTCTTAAACACAGAGCGTGGCAAATGCATGGAACGTGTTGCCAGGGGTGATAGTAGAGGTAGATACGTTAGGGACGTTTAAGAGACTTTTGAAAAAGGCACATGACTGATAGAACTATGAGGGGCTATGTGAGTAGGGTTAGATTGATCTTAGAGTAGAATAAAAGGTTGCACAACATCATGAACTGAAGGGTCTGTGCTGTAAAGTTCTCTGTACAATCTTTTCCAACAAATTTCCCTCCAAGTAGAGATAATCCAAAATTAAGGTGATCTAAACAATACTAGAAGATGTAGATGATGCTTGCATTAGCACACTCTTGGAGATCAGGCTTCAAGATATTAGAAATATGTTCATAAAAGTACAAGGATAGGCCTTATACTTAACAGATGAAAGACAAAGGTTCCTGAACAACCTTGACCCTGATGTTCATCTTGGTCTCTGGTACTTATTGTTGTTGCATGGATGAAATCATCGGAGAGACAGAGTCACTGGGAGATACAAAGCAGCTTCTTTATTCGACACAACAAGGTACAGCAGGCATCATACGGATGGAGACGCCTTTGGTAGAAAGGTCTGCTACCCCAATGTGGGCTCGATATTTATTTGCTAAAAGCAAAGGACAATTCCTATTTACGAAGTTATACACAATGCATGGACAATGCTTTCTTTTGAAGATACATACAAAACATCACACTTTCTGACTTCCTTCTTTCCTCCTGATGCCCGCATGTCTGGGTTGGTGCTCACAGCCTTTAGAAATGCAAGTTAAATCCACAATACATTTATTTGGCATTTTACGTGCTAACATAGAAGACAATTCATATCTATGAAGTATAGATAATGCTGTCTTCAAAACTACCTGTAAACATCATCAAAGAGGTGGCTGGTATTCACAGCTTTTAGGAAATGCATTATTACAGCTTTTAGGAAATGCATTGTTACAAATGTACTCAATCCACAGTACTTTGTCAAACAGGAGACTGGTGGCCAGAGTCATTTAAGTGTAAATGAATTATCTACCCAAAAACTCACTCTAACACTTCAAAAATCTTGGGACACCCTTCTGAGTGAAGGCAATGAAGAAACCAATGAAGAAATGTATCACTTATTTCAATGCACCATTAGTCAATAGAGGAAATAGGCAACTGAAGATCAAGAGCTTGGAACTAACGCAAAATTCATGGCCTTCTGACCAGCAGTGATTGCTACCCTTTCCTATGCTTCTGAGATCTAGAATATTTTACAACATTTCAATCCACTGGAAAATTCTCCAAAAAGTTCTCCAAATTCTCTGAGCTGTAATATGAACCAATGTCAGTATCCCCTCTAAAGCCAGCATCACAGTACTAAGTCCCCAGATACCTTCAGACAACTACATTGTAGATGCCTTTTTATTCATATGCCCAGTATCAAATTTCTAAAACAGATGCTCTGTTCTAAGTACTGTCACAGGAGATAAAAAATATTCAAGGATGTGCTCTGAAATGTCTTGAAGAAATTACTGGGAATACCTGTCCCTTACAAATAAAAGTAGCTAGGAGCATGCAGAATGTATTGAGAACCCTGAGACCAATCATTGGGAGGCCAAATATAAGTGGTAGAAGTACATACCCACACACCCCTCAGTCCACCACTATCAGCTATCTCTTGTCCCATTTGAAGAAGAGTCTGCAGTTCTCAAATTGGCTTCCAAGGATGTGTCAATTCCCAGGTATCCCAAGAGGCAAGAGCCTGCAAAGTCCACTGGTTCTCAAATTTGTACACCGCTTTCCCAAACTTTGTTCACAGAAGAAATACTTCGATCACTGTCACAGGTGGCATTTTATAGAACATACAACAGAACAGCACAGGAACAGGCTATTGGTCCCCAGTGTTGTGCCAAACCAACTAAAAAGCAAATCAGAAACATCAAAGAGTTAATTCCTCCTACCTACACCATGTCCATATCCCTCCATCTTCCTCAGATCCATGTGCCTATCTAAATATCTCTTAAAAGCCTCTGATGCATTTGTCTCTACCACTCTACCAGGTAGCACATTCCGGGTATCCACCACTCTCCGAGTAAAAATCTTACTCCTCACATCCCCTTTGAACCTACCCTAATTCACCTTCAATGCATGCCCTCTGGTGTTAGACATTTCTACCCTGGGAAACAGCTAGTCCTCAACTATTCTATCTATGCTTCTCATAATCTTAGAAACCTCTATCAGATCTCCGTTCAACCTCCGCTGCTCCAGAGAAAACAATCCAGATGGACGATGGAGTCCAACCCAGATAAATGTGAGGTGGCTCATTTTGGTAGGTCAAATACGATGGCAGAATATTGTATTAATGGTAAGACTTGGCAGAGGGAATTTGGGGTCCGAGTCCATAGGACACTCAAAGCTGCTGCTCATGTTGTCTCTGTGTTTAAGAAAGCATATGGTGCATTGGCCTTCATCAACCATTGGATTGAGTTCAAGAACCGAGAGGTAATGTTACAGCTATATAGGACCCTTGTCAGACCCCACTCGGAGTACTGTGCTCAGTTCTGATCACCACACTACAGGAAGGATGTGGAAACTATAGAGACGGTGCAGAGGATACTTACAAGGTTGTTGCCTGGATTGGAGGGGGAGAATGCCTTATGAGAACAGGTTGAATGAACTTGGCCTTTTCTCCTTGGAGCGACGGAGGATGAGTGGTGACCTGATAGAGGTATATGAGATAATGAGAGGCATTGATCGTGTAGATAGTCAGAGGCTTTTTCCCAGAGCTGAAATGGCTAGCACAAGAGGGCACAGTATTAAGCTGCTTGGAAGTAGGTACAGAGGAAGTGTCAGGGGCAAGTTGTTTGTTTTTTTTCTCTCAGAGAGTGGTGAGCGTGTGGAATGGTAAGCGTGTGGAATGGTCTGCCGGCAACAGTGCTGGAGGCAGATACGGTAGGGTCTTTTAAGAGGCTCCTGGATAGGTACATGGAGCTTAGAAAAATAGAGTGCTATGGGTAACCCTAGGTAATTTCTAAATTAAGTATATGTTTAGCACAGCATTGTGAGCTAAAGGGCCTATATTGTGCTGTAGGTTTTCGATGTTTCTAATCCAATTTTGTCCAGCCTCTCGATAGCACATTCCCTCTAAACCAGGCAATATCCTGTTAAACCCTTCTGCACCCTCTCCAAAGCCTCAACATTTTTCCAATAGTGGGGCAACCAGAAATGTATGCAATTCACCAGATGTGGCCTAACCATTATTTTATGAAGTTGCAACATAACTTCTTGACTTTTGAACCCAGTGCCTTGACTAATAAAAGCAGCATTCCAAAAGCCTTCTTAGCCACTTTATCAACCTGTGTAGCCACTTTCAAGGAGCTATGAACTTGGATCTCAAGATCTTTCTGTTTAGCAGCATTTTGAGTGTAACCTTTAACAGTGTACTGTCTCCTTGCATTTGCCCTACTGAGGTGCAACACCTCACACTTATCTGGGTTAATCTCCATCTGCCATTTCTCAGCCCATATCCGCAACAGATGTATAAAATGCTGTATTCTTTGTTAGTCTTCTACACTATCCACAACTCCGCCAATCTTGGTAACATCTGCAAACTTACTAACCCAACCATCTACATTTTTCGTTCAGGTTATTTATATACATCACAAACAGCAGAAGTCTCAGCACAAAAACACTACTAGTTACAGACCTCCAGCATGAATAAGACCCTTCAACTCCTACCCTCTGTATTCTACACACAAGTCAGTTCTGAATCTAAACAGCCAATTTGCTGCGGACCCCATGCATCTTAATCTTCTGGATTAGCCTCTCATGAGGGACTTTGTCAAATGCCTTAGTAAAATTGTTGTAGACAACATCCACTGCCCTACTCTCATTAATCTCTCTCATCACCTTGTCAAAACACTCAAATTAAGTTGATAAGACATGACCTGCCCAGCACAAAGCTATGTTGGCTCTGCCTAATTAGGTCATGGGTTTCCAAATGGTCATATATCCTATCCCTAAGAAAGATTTCCAGCAATTTCCCCACAAGTGATGTAAGACTCACCAGTCTATAGTTCCCAGTATTTTTCCTTGTTCTCTTCTTTGATAGAGGTATGGAGGTACAGTATTAGCCACTCACCAGTCCTCTGGGACCTCACCTGTGACTAGAGAGGACAAGAAGATACCCAACAATTTTATCACTTGCCCCGTTCAATAACCTGGGGTAAATCCCATCAACTCCTGGGGACTTATCCACCTTAATACTCCTTAGGAGGCCCAAAACTTCCTCCTCCTCCTTGACCTCTAAACACAGTAATGTATTTATTCACTCAGCAATGACCTCTTGCTCCTCCATATCCTTTTCCTTGGTAAATACTGAAGCAAAGTACTCATTAGGAACCTCATTCATATATCCAAATGTTGTTCTCCCCTTTATTCTTGAGTGGTCCCACCCATTCCCTTGTTATCCTCTTGCTCTTGATGTATGCATAGAATTCTTTGGGATTCACTTTAATCCTACTTGCCAAGGACTTTTCATCGCCCCTCCTGGCTTTCCTAATTCTCTTTAGTTCTTTTCTGGGTACTTTGTCTCCTCATGCACTTCGTTTGATCCTAACTTCCAAAGCTTTGCATACTTTTCATTTTTCTTCTTGACCTAGTTCATCAACTCTCTGGATATGCAAGGTTCTCTTACCTTTCCATCCCTGTCCTTCCTACTAACAGGAACATACCTTTCCTGTACTCTGTGCAATTGATCTTTCAATACCCGTCACATGTCTAACATGGACTTGCCAGAAGAAAGCTGTTCCAAATGGCCCACTCCTGGATCTACTTCCTCTTCCTCTCAGAGTCCCTCACAATCAGATCCACCGATGTCACACCGGTGTTCTTCTCTGACCACTGCCCTCTGCGAGCCGCCTTTCACTGACAGGAGGACCGGAAGGCAGGCAGGGGGACATGGAAGCTGAATGTAAAGCTGCTGACCCTAGAGAACACCGAGGAACTAGAGAGGGAATACACAGGTTGGATAACCTTGAAAGCCTTCTTTGATTCCCCTGCTCACTGGTGGGAAGACACCAAGGAGAACATCAAGAGGTTCTTCATTCGCAAGGGGATCCAGAAAGCAAGCCAGGATCAGAGGGAACTGCATACGCTCCAGAGAGAGTTGCAGCAACTTCCCCTTCTGCTGTCAAAGGGGGTGGATGTCATGGAGGAATTGTGAGAGGTGAAGGGCCGGCAAGCCCAGCACCTCACCACCGAATCCTCCAAGATCATCTGCCGATCAAGGGTCCAAACCGTGGAGCAGGACGAGACGTGCTCACGCTTCTTCTTCCAGAAGGTGCACAGGGGGAGCTCTGTCATCCACAACCTTAAGGAAGAGGACGGCTCAGTCGCGTCCTTGCAGACTGACATACTGAGGATCTGCAAGTCCTTCTATGCTGGTCTGTACGGCGAAAAGGCCACAGAATCCACAGCCTCCCACAACTTCCTGTTGTCTATCACGCAGGTCTTATACGACGGCAAGCGGGAGAGTCTGGATCAGCCACTGACCCTGGACGAGCTGACAGGCTCCATCCGTTCCTTTGAGTCGAGTAAGACTCCTAGAAGCAATGGCTTAGCGGCTGAGTTGTACTCGGCTCTGTGGAACTGGATGGGCCCTGACCTGCTATAAGTGTACAACGCTATGCTTCTGGCCGGCTGCATGTCAGAGTCCATGAGGAAGAGCATCATCACCTTCATCTACAAGCGGAAGGGGGAAAGGGAGGACATTAGGAATTGGAGGCCCGTCTCTATCCTGAATATGGACTACAAGATCCTGGCCAAGGCTGTCGCTAACAGGGTCAAGTCTGCTCTAGGACAGGTGATCCACCCGGACCAAACCTGTGCTGTACCAGGCAGGAAGATCTCAGACAGCCTCGCGCTGCTGAGGGACACCATCGCCTACATGCAGGACAGTGGGGTGAACGCCTGCCTGGTCAGCTTGGACCAGGAGAAAGCCTTCGACAGGATATTGCACATGTACATGGCAGACGTACTCTCCAAAATGGGAACTGGGGAGGGAATCCGGAATTGGATCAGACTGCTCTACACAGATATCCGTAGTGCAGTCCAGGTCAACGGGTGGGAAACAGACAGCTTCCCCATCAGGTCTGGAGTCAGACAGGGCTGTGCCCTTCCCTCGTCTTGTTTGTGTGCTGCATTGAACCCTTTGCCGAAGCCATCAGGAGGGATGAGGGCATAAGAGGGGTGACACTGCCAGGCAGCGGAGGGACCCAAGTGAAAACCTCCCTGTACATGGACGATGTCACCATCTTCTGCTCTGATCCGAGGTCAGTTCGCAGCTTGATTAGCATCTGTGAACAGTTCGAGCTAGCGTCGGGGGCCAGGGTCAACCGCACGAAGAGCGAAGCCATGCTCTTCAGCAACTGGCCGGACCGATCCAGCGTCCCCTTCACCATCAGGTCTGACCACGTGAAGGTGTTGGGGATCTGGTTCAGAGGGGCTGAGGCGTGCAACAAGAACTGGCAGGAGCAGACTGCCGAGGTGAAACAGAAACTGGGTCTGTGGGGAGGGTGCTCCCTATCAATAACAGGCAAGAACCTGGTCATCAGGTGTGAGATGCTCTCAGGGCTGCCGTACTTGGCGCAGGTGTGGCCCATCCCCCACTCCTACAGCTCAGAAATCACCCGAGCTGTCTTCAGATTCGTCTGGGGATCCAAGATGGAGCGGGTCAGACGGACCGTCATGCACAAGTCCCTGGACAATGGGGGCAAGAACATCCCCAATGTCGCCCTCACCTTGATGGCCAGCTTCGTGTGTGGCTGCATCAGGTTGTGTGTAGAACCCAGGTATGTGGGCACCAAATACCACTATGTGTCCAGGTTCTACCTGTCACCCTGGCTACGAAGGATGGGTCTGGCCCCACTCCCATGCAACGCTCCAGTCAGCTGGTCGTTGCCGTCATACCTGTCCTTCGTAGAAAAGTTCTTCCAGGAGAACGCCTTTGACCACAGGGCCATCAGGCAGTGGTCGGCACGTAATGTCCTGCAGACACTGCAGGAGAAGGACGAGATGGACACAGTGGGGTGGTTCCTTGAGCAGACTGTCCAGTTCATCTGGCAAAATGCCTCATCGCCAGACCTCACCAACAGGCACCAGGACCTCGCCTGGCTGGCGGTGAGAGGGGCCCTCCCACTCAGAACCCTCCTGTACACCCGGAACATCGTCTCCACACCCCACTGCCCACGGGAGGACTGCAGTGAGGAAGAGTCTGTGACCCACCTCTTTGCACACTGTCAGTTCGCAGAGAGGGTGTGGAGGAGGATGGACAGGCTAGTGTGACGTTTCATCCCCAGCAGCTGCATAACAGAGGACTCCCTGATCTATGGGCTGTTCCCGGGGACACACATGGCGACCAACATCCGGTGCTGCTGGCAGATCATCAACTTGGTGAAAGACGCTCTTTGGTCGGCCCGAAACTTGATGATCTACCAGCACATGGAGATGTCCGTGGGAGAATGCTGCTGACTGGCGCATTCTCGGCTGCAGGAGTACGTGCTGAGGGACGCACTGAAACTTGGTGCAGCCACCGCAAGGGCTCGGTGGGGAAGGACCACAGTTTAGGGTTCTTCTCTCACGGGAGTAGGAGGGGTCGGGTGGCAGGGAGTATACCCCTCAACAATGGTGTGGTAAGCTGAACCAACGGAGTGCCACATGGGTGGCCAAAAATATGGATATATAGAGACCATAAGGGATTGAGAGTCATTGAATGGTTTAGTGTATATAATGTTATTTCTGAATAAAGTATATTTTGAAATAAAAAAAATTGAAACTCTCCTACAAGGACCATACCTACCCTTATCTATAGCTATTCTGAAAGTTAAGGATTTGAGATCACTATTCCCTAACTGCTCACCCACTGAAAAGTCAGTCACCTGGCCAGGCTCATTATCCAACACAAGGTCCAGTACAGCCCTTCCTTTCATTGGACAGTCTGATATTGATTTAAGAAGCCCTCCTGGATACACTTAACAAATTTTCTCCCATCTAAACCCCTTGCACTAAGAAGGTCTCATTTTATATTAGGCAAGTTGAAATCTCCCTTGAAAAAGACCCTATTATTTTTTACACATTTCCTTAATCTGATTACTTATCTGTTCCTCAGTGTTCCAATGGCTATTGGGGTGGTCTGTAAACAATCCCATCCATGTGATTGCATTTTTCCTATTCCAGAGTTCGACCCAAATGGAATCAGTGTCTGAATCCTCCTGAGTGGAGCTGTGATATTGTCCCTCATTAGTTGTGCAACTACCCCCACCCCCACTTTTACCTCCTTTTCTAAAGCTTCAAAAACCTGGTATATTAATCACCCATTCCCTCCCCTCTCTCAACCAAGTTTCAGTAATGGCCACAACATCCTAGTTCCATGTACTGATCAATGCTCTAAGTTTATTACCATTACCCATAATACTCCTAGCATTAAAATACACACTTCAAACTATCCAACCCATAATACCTATTATTTCCATTTTGCCTTTCAATATCTTCCCTGACATCTACCTTCTGGTCTGATCCTTCCCTTACTGACCTGGTGCTCTGGCTCCCAGCCCCCTGCAACCCCCTCTAATTCAGGTGCAACCCGTCCCTCTCATACAGGGCACCCCTTCCCCATAAAAGGATCTAATGATCCAAGAACTTGAAACCCAGTCCCCTGCACCATCTCCTCAGCCACTCATTCATCAATGCTATCACCCTATTACTAACTGCACTAACCCATGGCACTGGGAGTAATCCAAAGATCACTACCTTGGAGGTCCTTCTCTTCAGCCTCTTTCCTAACTCTATATACATACTGTGTAGGACTTCTTCCCCTTTTCTGTCTATGTTATTGGTCCCAATAAGCACCACAACCTCTGGCAACTCACTCTCCCCCTTGAGAATATCCTGCACCAGCTGCAGTACATCCTGGACCCTACCATTCAGAAGGCAACACAAGATGAGTCAGACTAAGAAGGTAGTGGGAGGGGAGGAAGAAACACAAGGTGATAGGTGAAAATAGGAGGGGAAGAGGGTTGAAGAACTGGGGGTGTCTATTTTGCGGCCACAGATTCTCCTTTTTGTCCCCCTATCGAGTCTCCAACAACTACCCCACTGCCTGAATTTACCCTTCCCTGCTGAACCTCAGAGCCAGTTACAATGTCAACTGACTGGCTGCTGCTGCCATATCCCAATGGGTCATTCCCCCCTGCAGTATCCAAAGAGGTATGTGTCGCTGAGAGGAATGGCCATAGGGGAACCCTGAAATGGCTTTTTAATCCCCTTACCTCTCCTGGTGGTCACCATCTACTGTACTAACCCTGTAGTTTGGGAGTGATTACCTCTTCAAGAGTCTCATCTCTAATATCTTCAGCCTCTTGAATGATCCTGAGTACATCCAACTCCAGCTCCAAGTATTTGACCTGGTCAGTCAGGTGCTGAAGTTGAGTGTACTTCCTGCAGATGTAGTCATCATGGAAACCATCAGATATCCTGAATTCCCACATCCGATGTGATTGTAACAAAGGTAATCCACCCCTTGTTATCCTTCTGAATGTGTCTTTAATACAGTTCACCATAACACCCTCTTCAAATGCCTCTTTTCTTTGTCCAGCTAAGTTGGTCAGTATCTATTCAGTAAAAGCCAGTCTATAGCTTTTCCCCTCCCCTACAAGGACCAATTTAATACTGCAATAACAGTCATGTTCTTAATAGTGATCAAATTTGTAACTAAAAGCAGAAAGTGGGCAAGACATTTCTGAATTCATTCCACCTTTGAACATTGCCATAGAAGATTTACTGGCAGATTTCAAACTTCACGTAAACACTTAATAACAAGCTGAGATTGTATTGTGGTGAATGCTAAAGTTCAAAACACTATCTGTCCGAGATCCAATAGGGTCTTTTAAGCCAAAATGTGAAGCAACTAGAACTTTGTACCTGGACAACTGGTGGCTGGCAAAAATGTCATTGGATGTCAGTGAATGAAAATGCATTACTTTTAATTGAATGTTCCATAAAATTTGAGAAACAAAACTCCAAGGTGATAAGGTAATCAGAATTGAACTGCTGAAAAATTACTTTAAAATAATGCAAATTAAATTAAAAGTTTGCAAATATCATTTAATTAGCTTTATAAGCTAACAACAGAACTATTCTGTACATTGAACATCAATTTTACAAAGTAAAAATTTTAAATCTTGTTTCTGAAATATGAAAAGTCAAGGCTCATATGAAATAATAAGATTTAATAAAGAATGATACAACATTTCAGATTTGACACAATGCCTTAATTATACAAATCCTGCCCTCCAAGGTCAGTAAAAAAAACAGTTGCATTCAGAAAAAATTGAAACCTGTGGATGTCTGGATTTACATTTTGGCAGCTTTTCATTCATTGTTTTATCAGATATTCTATTAAATGACAAATGGTAAGCAAAGCAATTCATAAGTGGTGGAGGTATCTATAACTAGGTCAGTTTCATAATAAGGATTCACCATATCAAATGGAGATGAAGAAGGGTGTCTTATCTCAGAGGGGTGTAAATCTTTGAAATTCTTTACCCTATAGAGTTGTGTAGATGGAGTCACTGAATATAGTATATTCAAAGCAGTAAACAGCAGCCATTTAAAATACAAAAGAATAAAGGGGTATGGAGGGTGAAAGCGAGAGATAAAGCTTGGAGGTGGGGAGAGACTGGTGGCCAGCCCATTCCTGCTCCGTATGTTCTTTTATCTTCAGATGAATGAACACATTCAGTTGTACAACAAGGCCTAAGTAGTTTAAAATGTTTGTCCCATTGTCAGCTAAAGATTGCTGCATCACTGTGCCATCAACTAATTTACTAAAATTAAAGAAACAATACCTTTGTAGAACTCTGAAACTGCTATAACAGGTTTGGTGCATTACTTAACAACATAAGCTATACAAAAGGTAATGAAACCAAAGTGTTAGGGGAAAGAATCTTATATCAATAGAGGAGGCCATTTGGCCCACTGAGTCCATGATAACTGCAATGGAAGCAATCCATTAGTCCCATTACTCCCTCTCCCCTTTATCCTGCAACATACTTACCCATCTACTCACCTTTGATTTCTCTTTTGGCATTGATGACACAAAAGGGATAATATACAGTGACCAATTAACCTACCAGCCATCTTCTGGGTGTGGGAGAAAACTACATGGCCAGGAAGAAACTCACAGTTACAGAGAGGATGAGCAGACTACACGAAGAGAGCTCAAGGTCAGGATTAAACCAGAGTTTCTGAAGTTACAAATCAATAGCATAAATTAGTTGATGGCATGATGCAGCAATCTTTAGCTGACAGTGGGACAAACGTTTTAGATCAAATACACTTGACATAATGAAACAGCAAGAGGGAGAATAAAACTATATCACACATTCCATAGGCTAACGACCTGATCTAACCAAAATCAAAACAAAAATTACTGACACTGAAAATTCTTATAAAGGATACATCAAAGGTGATAAATAATACTTCATAAAACCAATGCAAACATGAACTATTACTAACTTTAGTTATTTAATTCAATTTTAGATTTGAAGAGATTCCATGGATTATCAAATTAAAATTAACCATATGAAGTTCAACATCAGTAGAAATATTTGTGACTCAGGTCCAGGAGAGATTTAATAGGTCACAACACAACACTGATAGCTGGGGAATTTCATAGTTAAAAGTATTTAGGTTAAGACTGCATTAGCCATTATCTTATTGAACAGCACAGAAGGTTCTATGGTAACAGTATGAACATGGTGTTCACATAGAATATAGTGTTTCTGTGCTCACAGGTGGCAGATGGTCTGCATCCTAGAGTGCTTAAGGAAGTAGCCCAAGAAATAGTGGATGCATTAGTGATAATTTTTTAAAACTCGTTAGATTCTGGACTAGTTCCTGAGGATTGGAGGGTGGCTAATGCAACTCCACTTTTTAAAAAAGGAGGGAGAGAGAAACCGGGGAATTATAGACCGGTTAGCCTAACGTCGGTGGTGGGGAAACTGCTGGAGTCAGTTATCAAGGATGTGATAACAGCACATTTGGAAAGCGGTGAAATGATCGGACAAAGTCAGCATGGATTTGTGAAAGGAAAATCATGTCTGACGAATCTCATAGAATTTTTTGAAGATGTAACTAGTAGAGTGGATGGGGAGAACCAGTGGATGTGGTATATTTGGATTTTCAAAAGGCTTTTGACAAGGTCCCACACAGGAGATTAGTGTGCAAACTTAAAGCACACGGTATTGGGGGTAAGGTATTGGTGTGGGTGGAGAATTGGTTAGCAGACAGGAAGCAAAGAGTGGGAATAAACGGGACCTTTTCAGAATGGCAGGCGGTGACTAGTGGGGTACCGCAAGGCTCAGTGCTGGGACCCCAGTTGTTTACAATATATATTAATGACTTGGATGAGGGAATTAAATGCAGCATCTCCAAGTTTGCGGATGACACGAAGCTGGGTGGCAGTGTTAGCTGTGAGGAGGATGCAAAGAGGATGCAGGGTGACTTGGATAGGTTGGGTGAGTGGGCAAATTCATGGCAGATGCAATTTAATGTGGATAAATGTGAAGTTATCCACTTTGGTGGCAAAAATAGGAAAACAGATTATTATCTGAATGGTGGCCGATTAGGAAAAGGGGAGGTGCAACGAGACCTGGGTGTCATTATACACCAGTCATTGAAAGTGGGCATGCAGGTACAGCAGGCGGTGAAAAAGGCGAATGGTATGCTGGCATTTATAGCGAGAGGATTCGAGTACAGGAGCAGGGAGGTACTACTGCAGTTGGTGAGACCACACCTGGAGTATTGTGTGCAGTTTTGGTCCCCTAATCTGAGGAAAGACATCCTTGCCTTAGAGGGAGTACAAAGAAGGTTCACCAGATTGATTCCTGGGATGGCAGGACTTTCATATGAAGAAAGACTGGATGAACTGGGCTTGTACTCGTTGGAATTTAGAAGATTGAGGGGGGGATCTGATTGAAACGTATAAGATCCTAAAGGGATTGGACAGTGTAGATGCAGGAAGATTGTTCCCGATGTTGGGGAAGTCCAGAACGAGGGGCCACAGTTTGAGGATAGAGGGGAAGCCTTTTAGGACCGAGATTAGGAAAAACTTCTTCACACAGAGTGGTGAATCTGTGGAATTCTCTGCCACAGGAAACAGTTGAGGCCAGTTCATTGGCTATATTTAAGAGGGATTTAGATATGGCCCTTGTGGCTACGGGGGTCAGTGGGTATGGAGGGAAGGCTGGGGCGGGGTTCTGAGTTGGAGGATCAGCCATGATCATAATAAATGGCGGTGCAGGCTCGAAGGGCCGAATGGCCTACTCCTGCACCTATTTTCTATGTTTCATCACTGGTACCAAGGTCAACGATATCATAAGGCCGCAGAACATTTTTAAGGGAGGGTGAGTAGACAGTCCTTATCAGTATGAACAGCAGATCTAGAGAAAAGGTTCTGTCCTGCAGGCTAAGTAAATAGACAAATAAACAGCACCTTAAAGAGGTAACTATCTCTGGATAACATCAAGCACCATTTATCGGATAGGATATGCAAATGAGTGGTGAGAGATGATGAGGAGGATGGGGGTGGGAAGAGGGTTTCTACATCAATAGTGTTGGGACCATTATCTTCTCAGGTAGATTTGCTAGTGGGTTTTTTTAAAAAGTGGGACAGGAATATCGATTACATATTCTTGATTACAGGTTCTCAGGTGAAATAAGGAGATGAGAGATCTGGTTTAAAAAAAGATTAGTGCCACAATTACAGCTGTGAGAAAGAGTGATAACGTTAGCCTTCATTGAATAGTCCTGCAAAGGTCAAAAAGAGCCATGTTGCCACTGAAAAAGCACTAAACTGCACCAAACACAGTGTGAGGATATAGAAGTGCAAATTTGTGGGATAACTTCAGTTACTGTAATACAAATGGAATATTATCATCAAAAGATGTTGACAATGCAGAGCTCCTGAAGTGTACTTCATAGCACTTTCATAGCTAGACTGAAGCAAGCACAAGAGCAAGGGCTAATAATAGATGTAGTCCCTTTTCAATTCATGCCTGTACATTGTCTTGGTTTTGTTTAAATTGCCAAGGAATTGAACACTGCTCAAGTATCAGTAAATGTCTCTACTTCTGGCCTTATAATGGCAGGAAGGCCAGTAATGAAGGAGGGGAAGTAGCTTTTCTTACTCTTAAGACAATGCCTGAGGGTCTCCTGTAGGTATATCCTGGGGATGTGATTTTAACAACTATCCTGTTTTTCTTTTAAGAGAAATTAATTTTGGTTTTACCAGGAGTTCCTTAACTCTACATTTGGTCAAAGTTGCTTTGCTGTCAAGGGCAGTTACACTCGCTGTACCTCTGGCATTAAACTCTTTCAGCCATATTTGTATGGAGAATGAGCTCTCAGGACCCAAATGGGACACTGGTGAGTAAGCTAATGGCGACAAGGGGAATTCTGCAGATGCTGGAAATTCAAGCAACACACTTTATCAAAGTTACTGGTGAACGCAGCAGGCCAGGCAGCATCTCTATGAAGAGGTACAGTCGACGTTTCAGGCCGAGACCCTTCATCAGACCCTGACGAAGGGTCTCGGCCTGAAACGTCGACTATACCTCTTCCTAGAGATGCTGCCTGGCCTGCTGCGTTCACCAGCAACTTTGATAAAGTTAATGGTGAGTTGCCCTGTTCAGCAGCTCTGTTGACACCTTCCATTACTTTGTCAATGACTGAAAGCAGATTGATTGGGCAAACACAAAGGGCTTTCAGTAAGGAAAATGACCTTTTTGGGAATCATAAAGTTAATCTGTATAGGGAGCATGTGATATAGTTACAAATTTTAACAAACCCTGTATTAGAGTAAGCCCACTAGTTGGACACAAGCTTGCGCACTATATACAATTGTGTCAACATTATAGGAAAAATGTGACTGCACAGAGAGGGTGCACAAATGATTTATTCTACTCGGAAAGGTTCTCAGGCCAATCCCATTTTCTCTGGAATGTCAGACTAGGGAAAGCTGTTAAAGTGTATAAAATTATGAAGTGACCAAATAGAGTTTACCCTGCAGGCAGTTTAGAAACTTTGAGCTATAAATTTAATGCAATTGGTAGAAGCATTAATAAGTAAGACGATAAAAAACTTAACTTCACTCAGATAGTGATAAGGGTCAGGAAACTGCTGCCTAAATATAGGTGGTAAAGGCAGTATAATTCACCATATTTGAAAAGTCATTGGATGTGTACATGAAGCATCATGAACTACAGAGGGCTACAGATATAGCACTGAAAAGGATTAAGAGGGGTACCACACTCCCACCACCCACATATTGCTGCTGTTATGATAGGCCAAATGGCCTCTTCTGAAATATATAATTTGCTAACTTACAAAAAGGTGCAGCAGAATTTTATAAGTTTGAAACTGTAAGTTTTCATAAAGTACACCGGAGCTGTAACATGGAAAGTTGAAACCAGAATTTGTATCCTGGAGCTGAATGGTAAATTTGTTAAAATGGTTATAAACCTTTTTGTAATTGCACCAACCTGTTTGCCAATATAAAAATATCATGTTGCATAATTAAAATTTCATCATCACAATATATCGTCTTATGGTCTTACATAATTTCAATTGTTTAGATCTTCCCTTCAAAAGAAATAGTTACAATAGACCGATTAAGGCTGAAGAAGTAGTAACGTTTTCTGCTTTGCTTTAATTTGTGAAGTTTTCTTCTATAGTTAATACGTATGGATAGGCATTCTGAAAGTACCAACAAATACTTTCAATTTGTCAGTACTTTAAAATTTGGCATTTACTCTTAATTGCTTACATAAATTTTCATGTTTCTCTTTGTGCATTTACACATAAACAGAACAATTCCAAAGACACTTCCATTAAGTAATAATATTTTCAACTGTTGAAAATTTTATCAAAGTATATTTCATTACTGTACTCTTTAAATTCTCTTGGATAATGATCTTATTTTCATAATTGGCAGTACAACATAATTTTCAGCGGCTTCACAGTGGAGAGAGTGGAAAACATCAAGTTCCTTGGGGTGCAGATCTCGGACAATCTCACCTGGTCCAGGAACACCACTGGGATTGTGAAATGGGCCCAGCAGAGATTGCACTTTCTGAGGGAGCTTATACAAGCATCACTCCCCACTAACATCTTAACTACATTCTACAGAGGCGTGGTTGAGAGTGTGCTGACCTTTTGCATCACAACCTGGTACTCCAGCTGCAGTGCTGTCGACAAAAAAGCCTTGCAGAGGGTGGTTAGGGGAGCAGAGAAGGTTATTGGGATCTCCCTACCTTCTGTCCAAGACCTCTTTCAGAGTCGATGCCTCCAGAAGACATGGTACATCATTAAAGACCCCTCACACCCTCTTGATTAACTGTTTGTTCTTCTGCCATCAGGCAAATGTTACAGGAGCATCAAAACTAAAACCACAAGGCTACTAAACAGCTTCCTCCCACAGGCAGTCAGACTGCTAAATAGCTGCTCCACCTGATTCTGCTTTGGACACTTTTAACTTGCACTGGACACTTATAACTTGATTTTAACTGACATGTGGCTGTTGTGTTTTACTATTTATTGTTATATTTATTATTTAGTGTTGCGTTTGTTATGTTATGATTGCACTGCTCCTGGGAAATGCTGTCTCATTCTGCCCTGCAGAGCTGATGTATGGTTAGAATGACAATAAAGTTTTTTGAATCTTGAATCTTCTACTGTGTCCATGTACGTACATTCCAACAATTTGTGCACCTCCTTACAAAGTTTCTAGGAGTGTATGCCATCATGTTGAATCCACATAGATGAATTATCAGAACAATGAATCTAAATAAGTACTTTTGTTGTCATGCCTACTTTCAAGTCAAATATACTGCAATATTCATATTACTTTCCAATAAAACTTAAAATACACTTGTCAGTAGCTTCATATTCCTTCAGTATAAAACTACAATGCAAGCTGCATAGTGCAAAACCTTCTGCAGTTGAGAACTAAACTACAATTTACCATTGTTAGGTAGGTCTGTATATATTTTCTTTAAAATCAACAGAATACATTTTTAAAACACAAACCCAACGGACATGATAGGAAAACTAATGAAACAAAAATGTATTGGTTAGCTAGATTTGATTTATCCTGCTTTTTGTGAGACGTCTTACCTGGGCAAATATCCATATGGTCAGGATTCAAGATTCAAAAAACTTTATTGTCATTCTAACTGTACATCAGCTCTGCAGGGCAGAATGAGACAGTGTTTCTCAGGAGCAGACTGCCGGTTTTGCCACTGTACCAGGACACCTTAGTTAGAGGTATAGCTAATTCTGAAGCTGGATTGTTGTCATCTTAATAAAATCAACAAAGGAAATTACAGGAAATCCAAAAGTAAGAATGTAGTGATTAATCAGCAATTTTCTACACTATTGGTTGGTAATTTATAAGTCAGTCATTAGACCAATGTATCTAGATATTAGAAACTAAAATAATTGGACTGAGTAAACAGATATTTTTGATTTAAACTTGAGGGAAATATTGGTTTGTATTAAGGGAAAACACTTTCTAATGATAGATATAAATGAAGTTGTGCCACCATATTTAAATTTAAGTTTCCCTTGGAGAAAAAAAATACAACTTAATACTTTTGGCAAATACCACTACTATTGCAATAACCTGCCAGCATATCTTAGTGCAACTACTAGTAAATTGAAATGCCCTTGTGTGCAAGCGCGCGCGCACGCGCGCACACACACACGCACACACACACACACACACACAATCAAATTTACGAGCAAAACTTTGCCATCTATTTCCTGACTACTTCCTTGCTGGACTCTTCATTTAAAGCAATAGTGTATAGGACCATGGGGAATAATAAGCTCAGTTACTTAATTAAAACTACAGTTGCTTTATCAGTAGTTTGACAGCTTTGGTTGATTTTTAATTTGTAAATAACAATTGTTTTTTATAAACAAAAAAATAATTTTGAAGTCTGTAAAATGTCATTAGCTTCAGAGCTGTGTTGCCTATGAAAATACATCAGAAGCATTTCATGGATAGGACTACTTTACTAAATCATCATGCTGTCAGAGTAATTCAGGATCACATTAAGCAAGTTTGGGAGAGGGATGATTTACAAATAATATCTGGACCTTTTTGGGAATTAAGCAAGTTAGGTGGTCTAGTAGTTTATTTTTGTTATTTTCTGCATAACTCAGAAATAAACTTAGTTTTAAGTGGTTTGTCAGTCAGCTAAGCCAAGGTCCTTTCTATATGTTCAAAGGCATTTTCTAGCACATTTTTTGGGGTATCTTTTTTGTAAAATCCCCATCCCAAAGGTTTTACTTGAGCAAGACCCAGCTGCCAGAGAAAGTCTAAACATGAGAACAGCAATTGGCACTTAGTTACAAGTTGATAATTGTGGAAAAGCAAAAAGTAGGCTCAAGCTTACCATGCAGATTACCAGCAACGTAAGTGGCTCATTACTGGCAAATTTTGGTTAATTTTAGATTTACAATCCAGAATTTACTGATTTAATAAAACCCAAATATTATTAATCCAATTTTTCTATTCACAAATAAAAGACAGCATTTTAACAGGCAAAATACTAAATTAAGTTCTCTAGTTGTACCTGGTCAAAAAGACAGTTCAGTAAAATCTACTGAAGCATTTTTGATGAAACATCTTTTATAAAATCTACTCGAAACAATATCCTACAAAGAAAATATTTCTAAAAATACTAAACTTTTGATATTAAGTGTTTAAAAGTCACGAGTATCATTCATCAGCCGACAATAACACCCAAATTATGGTTAATTTGAACACAATCCCAGTAACATTGCTGATATATCTTCACAATTTTTAATTCCACTTTTAAAAAAGATATCCATGATTAAGAAAGTACAAATACTCATATAAAAACATTCTATGAATTTACAAAAACTTATCTGATAAAATACAGAATAGTTTCAGATTGTTTCTCAAGCCATTAATATTGTGCTGTTTTCTTATATTTTAATCAAAGGAACATAAGTAAATATTAACATAAAGTGTTTACCTCATGGTCACCATTTTTCTGGTGTACATTTGAAGCAAACTTGACAGCATCATGAATGCTGTAAAAAAACAACCCATTGATGTAACCTTTATCAAAACACTCCACATTGCAAAGACTATCAATGACAGAAGCATTACAGTTTGAGAGAAGAACCAAGATTCCAATCTCCTTGTAATCTTTAAAAACCTCCTTTATTGTAGCTATCCCTGCAGTATCCAAGAATTGAATAACTGAGCAATCAATGATAATAGTATGGATATCAAACTCCTGGTAGGACAGTCGCAGTGTAACCTCAGACCTAGCTGTCGGTTGTTGTTCCAATTCCTGATTGGTTTTCTTTACAGCTTTTTTCCTGGCTAATATTACCAACGTAGGATTAATTCCTGTCTGTTTATATAGGGACCTCTTGAAAAATTCCTTGTTTGCATAGTATAGTGGAGCTTCAAATCTAAAAATCTTGATACCTGGTAAATTTTGCAGATTCTTATACTTCCTCAAGTCTTCATATATTTCTGTCCCCTTCAAATTTCCAAGTACAATGGCTCTTGGCACCTGGGTTCGTGCAATTACACAAATCACAGAGAAACAAACCCCAAACAACAGACCCAACTCTGTGCTGATAAGGGCTGTCGCTAGCATTGTAACAAACCACACGATGGTATCTACCTTGCTCACCTTCCACATTTTAGGCAAGTCAATAAATTTTCTTAAAGCACCCCTTAGATTTACAATGATTATGACAGCCAAAACACATTTCTGAAGGGAGTAGAAAAGTGGAGCAATCACAAGTAGCACAAGGAGAAGTACCAGTGCAGTGATTACACTTGATAATTGTGTCTTGCAACCTGTGGACTCTTTAACAAGAGATTTTGCCAGGGCTGCACTTGACGTAAAGCAATGAAAGAAGGCAGGGATCACATTACAGGCACCAATAGCAAACATTTCTTGATTTGCTTTCACAGTGTATCCATGTTTCTTGGCAAACATTTCTGACAGAGTAACAGTGATTGCAAAGCCAATGATAGCAATTGGAATGGCATCGATAGCAACTCGAGGTACAAGACTCCAGTCTGGAGGGCTGGGAACCATGAATCCAGTGGGTATGTGTCCAGCAACAGTAGAATTAAACTTTGCATTCAATTGGCCATAATGCGAGATCAAGGTAGCAACAACTACTACCAGAAGTTCACCTGGAATTGGTGCTTTTAACTTTGATTTATAGCATTCGTTTATCTCCTTCATCGGCACCAAAACCAGAAGACACAATATGCTGGTTACAAGATCACAAATATTAGTCTCATGGATATTTTTAAAAATGGATACCCAAGTTTTCACAAGGCCACCAGGAGCATTGGCACGAGGAATACGGATCCCAAGGAGGTACTTAATTTGTGAGGTGATTATGGTGAATGAGGCTCCGGTGGCAAATCCACTAAGCAAGGAATCAGACAGATACACTGATATGAATCCGACTTGCAAGATGCCCATGGCCACCTGGAAATAGTTTAAAAAAAAACACAAAAGTCAGAGGTAGGGAAAAGTGTGGTCTCTTTCTTCTGCATGATTAATGTTTAAATCCTTTTAATGTGCAACATTGCATCTTCCAATTCTAATCTGAAATCTATCAATTTTTTACATTCAATATTTGGTCAAGTGCCAAAAGCAATACTTGCTTTTCAGATAAAGGGCAACAAAAATCAAAAAATGCAAATGAAGTGAAGAGAGAAAATACTGCTTAGCATGCAGTAAACATCCATATTTTTCAGAAAAGGACCTTTCACCAGTAATTAATGAAATCTGCTGCTTTTCCTGTTGTGACAAATGGATATTGCTTAGTGCTTAGTTTTTCCAAGAACATGAAAATCATTAGGTCATCTTCTAAACCTGCATCCGACCTGTATCTAAACCTGTAAACACCCATTATTTCCCATGCAGCATTCAATTCCATCCAGCATACTGATTCTTTTAATAACATAAAAGCAAAGCTTTTGGGTGATGGAAAAGTAAAAGAAGAATGCAGAAAATCAGCCAGCTCTTGTTGAGGAAGTAACAGATTTAATGTTTCAAGGCCAATGGCCTTTTAACTAAAAACAACTGGAAAGTGATGCACAATTTCAAGATGCAGTGAAAGTAGGGAGAGGGGGAGTAAACAAAAGTCTAAGGTAGGGGTGAAGACAGTTAAATTAAAAAAAAACAAAGTGGCAGATATCAATGCCAAAAAATTATCTGAAGTTACCAAACTGAAGAGAATGCTGGAAATCCAGAGTGAAAATGTAAATATGCTCATTATCTGATGGAGGATCCCAACTCAAAATGACAGTTTAAACGCAAACAACAGGAATTCTGCAGATGCTGGAAATTCAAGCAACACCCATCAAAGTTGCTGGTGAACGCAGCAGGCCAGGCAGCATCTGTAGGAAGAGGCGCAGTCGACGTTTCAGGCCGAGACCCTTCGTCAGGACTAACTGAAGGAAGAGTGAGTAAGGGATTTGAAAGTTGGAGGGGGAGGGGGAGATCCAAAATGATAGGAGAAGACAGGAGGGGGAGGGATAGAGCCAAGAGCTGGACAGGTGATATTATAATTTTAATTCCACATCCCATTCCCATTCTGACATGTCTATCCACGGCCTCCTCTACTGTAAAGATGAAGCCACACTCAGGTTGGAGGAACAACACCTTATATTCCGTCTGGGTAGCCTCCAACCTGATGGCATGAACATTGACTTCTCTAACTTCCGCTAGGCCCCACCTCCCCCTCGTACCCCACCTCCCCCTCGTACCCCATCTGTTATTCATTTTTATGCACACATTCTTTCTCTCACTCTCCTTTTTCTCCCTCTGTCCCTCTGAATATACCTCTTGCCCATCCTCTGGGTCCCCCCCCCGCCCCCGTCTTTCTTCCCGGACCTCCTGTCCCATGATCCTCTCGTATCCCCTTTTGCCTATCACCTGTCCAGCTCTTGGCTCTATCCCTCCCCCTCCTGTCTTCTCCTATCATTTTGGATCTCCCCCTCCCCCTCCAACTTTCAAATCCCTTATTCACTCTTCCTTCAGTTAGTCCTGACGAAGGGTCTCGGCCTGAAATGTCGACTGCACCTCTTCTTACAGATGCTGTCTGGCCTGCTGCGTTCACCAGCAACTTTGATGTGTGTTGCTCAAAATGACAGTAGCTCCTTTCCCCACCCAACTGATTTCATCACCTACTGTCTCTTCAGTCATCGTTATATGATTTTGTCCAGTAGGCTCATGTGTTGGAAGCAGAATTGCTGTCCCTTAATCTTAAATAGCCTTTGATGTAGTGGGTGAGGCCAAGTTCAACGAAGTTGGAATGGGAAAGGCTAAGCATTAACACGACAGGCCTCAAGAAGTTTTGAGGTACATATACAGATTGAGTGGAAGTGTGCTCCAAAGCAGCACCCCAAATAGTCTATCTGGTACAGAGGAATCCAAACAGTGGATGAGATACTAGTAAATCAGTTTTGGAGTGAAAGAGTTAAAGATCTTGGATGATGAAAAGAGGAACTAATGATTGTTGTTGCATGGGAAGCTGCCATAAATCAAATGATTATTCCTGAGGATAAAAGCTTGAACCATGTCCTGGAAGGTACTATCCCTTCACAATGCAGAAGGGAAAAGAGTTATGGAAAGTGGCAACATATTGAAGATGTGAATATTATTGAGGTCCAGCAAATGCAAAATATTTGAGGAAGAGGACTTTTCAAATCACTGCTCTATGCATTCATGCTATGCAGCTCCTTAACAAGACCGAATCAATAGAAAAATGGCCTTGGCAGTCTGTCAACAGCCAAATCGAAATTAAAGTCCAGTACATGCTGTTTGCAATTTATATTCCCTGTGATCGATAAACTATTGATCATATCTTTCAAATAATATTGTTCAAAATGTTATCAATTAACCGCTTCAAAATAACCTCTGGAAATTCCTTCAGGTACTTCAGGTGACAGTTGAGATGTGGTGTACAGGAAAATGCTAGCATTTATATTCCAATGTTCTTCTTGGAGTCCTACTGATTCATTAGACCCAGTTGTTTTAGATAAGAGTACCATCAATTCTCTTGTGTAAATGAGGTCTCCGTTACATAGTAGTAGATATGGATCCTCCAAAGTATATCCCACACTTAGATTACATACTTTGTCTGCAACCAAGCTCAAGGTAATCAGCCTCACTACTCTTCAATCTTCCCCCACTACTAGATTGGCCTAGACCATAACCCTTTTCCACCCACAGGAACTCATAACGCACTAATTTTCTCCCCATTGCCTGCATCCCTAATCACTGAAAGTCTCGAATAGAAACACTAACCTCCTAACAAATCTCAGTTTATTGTTTGCCTACCCATCCTGGTCTAAATTGGGCCTCCACTAATCCCTTCCCACCAACAGCCTTTATCTCCATCTCAGTCACCCCGCTCATCCCAGGTAAAGTCTATGAGCATCTGTTTTCTCTACACCACCTACCATCCTGATTTCAGTCGAGGATGACATTGGCAGTGAAGTTCAAAACACATTAGGATACAACTGAATTTATGGCAAAATAGATGGTTTCCTGTAATTGATGGATCTAGCACCAACTAAGAGAGGCACAAGTTTGGATTCAAAATATTTAGGAGAGAGACCTTTCTATAAAATATTTTTAAAATGTTCTCTAATTGGTGTATATTACCAAAAGTTAGCAAATATCACATTTTAGTAAAATTGAGAGGCCAATTTTTATATAATGATTTTCATTGATAAGCAAATGTTACTGGATGAGATCTTCATTCTCCCTCTTTGACTGCTAAAGAACCTCATTTCCTTTACCTGGATCAGGCAAATTTTAGTTTTCATTTTCATAGTGATATCAGACTTAAAATAAATGTTTCCATTGTCAGATTCCAGAATTCTCAATCAGGAGTTGTCAATCTAGGGGTATGACAAACTGCCATGTAGGTGGTTGCTGGTCATTGAGGACCTGGTGTGCTGAAGGGCCTGTTTCCATGCTGTATGTCTCTATATATCATTGTGTGGAATCTGAGATTGTGGTACCAAGGCCCATGGTCATTTTTCACTGCCATGCTCCATTTAACCCCATTCTCCCCTACCCAGCTAAAAACCATATTAAAGCACTACTGCCATATCTTGCCCATTTTATACTTAACATACACAAAAACCTTTTAATAAAAAATGAAAGAGGATTAAAAAATTGTTGATTTAAAATTTCAAAGAATAATTTCACAGACTGATCTATACGATATTGAATGCCATGCAATGGAATTTGGCATTGAGCCAGGTAAAGCAATGAACCGTTTGTAATTGCCCTCATGACATAACTGTGCTCAGTGTTGTAAAACGGTTTATCTGCTGACTCACATTAGGTAACTTCCTAGAAAATAGGGCATAAATGTATATCATAACCTCTAGCTTTAACCTCTTGTAGCATCTTCATCAGAACATTAAAATTAAATGGGCTGAGTATTTTACTCTTAGACTTTTTTCTGAATACAGATCTTTTAAAATTAGCAAATACAATCCAAAATCATTAAACAAGTGCAAAAAGTACACCAGCATAAAGCAATGCAAGCAAATGCCTAATTGCTTAAAAATAATTAAGGTATGGGTGACAGAGAGGATGTGCATCTTCTGAGCCATCTCTTGCATAAAATGGCTTGGTATTTGGTCTCATTAAAGTAATGCACCACCTCAGGTAGTCTTAATTATTCATGAAAGATGAATTAACTACACAAAGGTTCCACGTAATTTCTTATTTGTTTGGGATTCAGGGACTGGAGAGAAAAAAAAAGTAAGTTAAATGTGTAGGATTGTTTCTTATTAACTTGAACAGACAAAGGGGAGCCAGAATAGATCTGCTATGCACAGTCAAACAGATCATCCTGGGGCACAATTAGTCGGATCGTTCTGCCTCAAGGCTCCACGTGAAGACCAGTTGCGGATCATACTCTTGCTGAGATTCTCAGCATTATATTGCAAAACTGCACCTTTGATCTTGTGGCAGGAGAGATTCACACAAGTTTCAAGACTCATTGACTTTAATGGTGTTTATTGGGTCACTGGTTAGGAGGCAAAGGTAAGATTACTTACTTTTAAACTACTTTGCTTTACAAGCATTAGTGGACATTTTTAAGTCATATAAAAGGGAAAATTTCTTTACTGCCTTAACTCTTACTCCAATTTTAATAGTTTACCCTTGTAACTTTATTAAACTGACAAATCTTGTGTAAGGATTTATTTATGCAAACGGAATCCGTACCAACATCCAGATTCCACTGCAGTGCAATGTTCTAGGTCCACAAGAAACTATTTTCCTTTTCCTACCTTTTATGGGTATTGTTGTGGGGAAATAATAAGTGGTGATCCCAGACACGATGCAAGGCCGACAAGCCAGCCTACAGTTGCATACCTAAAGGGCTCTGCACCTCCATATTCTCCAAGATCTACTTGAATCCTCAGTTGAAACATTCTAATACAAGTGTCAGAATTTCACCCAACTTAAGGTCCAGAGAAATGTTAACCTAAGGCACCAACAAATAATGTATGCAAAGTGTTTTCCATACTTCTGCTGCTATTATGATTTCTCATATATAAAATAATATGATTTGTCTAATCAATATGTAGCATAAAACATCCTGTAACTACTGTATTAACCCTGTTAAGTGTATCTCTAATTTTTCATTTAATCTGCCACTACACTTTGTGAGGCTGTAGTCAATATCCATGAAGGTTTCATGCCCTTTGCTCTATTTAATTGAAATAATTCTAACCCAAACTAGTTCAATTCCCAATTTTCTGAGCTATGATCTTTGTTCCTGTTCTGCCTTTATCATTAAGACTATGAGGCTTTTCCTTTATCTTTTCAAAAGACTAATTATCCTAGAATATTTAAATCCCTACTTTGGTCTCCTTGCAACCACATGTCTGCAATGTTTATAAGCTTGTACTCTTTTGCTGACACACTCAGTGACCACTTTATTAAGTACACCTGCTCGTTAATGCAAATATCTAATCAGTCAATTATATGACAGCAACTCAGTGCATCAAAGCATGCAGACATGATGAAGAGGTCCAGTTGTTCAGACCAAACATCGGAATGGGGAAGAAATGTGACTTAGACCGTGGAATGATTGTTGGTGCCAGATGGGCTGGTTTGAGCAACTCAGAAACTGGTGATCTGGGATTTTCACACAAAACATTCTCTGGAGCAGGGGTTCCGATCTTTTTTTATGCAATGGAGTCTTACCATTAACCGAGGGGTCTGTGGACCCCAGGTTGGGAACCTTTGCTCTAGAGTTTACAGGTAATGATGCAGAAAAAAAAATCCAGTGAGTGGCAGTTCTGTGGGCAAAAGTGCCTTGTTAATGAGAGCAGACAAAAAAGAACGGCCAAACTGGTTCAATCTGACAGGGAGGTGGCAGTAACTCAAATAACCATGTGTTACAAGAGTGATGTGCAAAGGAGCATCTCTGAATGGACAAAACATCAAACCTTGAAGTGGATGGGCTACAGCAGCAGAAGATCACACCAGATTCCACTCCTGTACCTAACAAAGTCACCACTTGAGTGTATTTGTGTCATTAATTCACCTAACTGATGGCAAAATTCAGATAAAATTATTTTCATTGTGTCTTTTCACATATATTCCCTGTTCATATCACCAGTTGGAAGTTAATTCATATTTTGTGTTCTGTTCCTTCCTGACCATCACTGGCCATCATTATCCGTTTTGCTACTGCCTGATATTATCTTGTCCTGCCCAGATGTTTGGAAGTTTTCTTATGATGAGCGCCCTCTCTATCCACTATTTATTTGTAAGCCTTACCTATACTCCTGTAGTAAGGAATTAATTAACATATTTGGGGCAATAAACAAATTGCTAGAGGAATGCAGCAGGTCAGGCAGCATTTGTGGGAGAAAGGAAAACGCAATGTTGTTTTGGGACAAAATATACATTTTTGTCTAACTTCCTGGTTGTGTCAGAGCAACTTCAAGTTCAGAACTGTATTTTCGTATCATTTATTTAATGTTCATAAAAGGTAACCTAATTATCAGCTTACCTGGTACACGCCAGCCATGAAGGTCAAAGTTGAGCCAATACGAATGGCAAAACAACTTCTGTCACATATATTCACTGAATGGTTGAATAGATCGGTGCTATTAGAGTCACTGAAGAGGTCATAACCAGCAATCTGCAGCTCCCGTTCCACTACCTGGCCAATCATTAAGCACAGCACACCAAAAATACCAACTGAGATGTGCCTTGATGTTCCCATCAGAAAGTAAATGATGCAGGCAAAGAACGAGGTATAAAGCCCATATACTGGTTCCTGCCCAGCAAGCAATGAATAGGCTATTGACTGAGGAACCAGCAGGATACCTACAATCAGCCCAGACATGATATCGCCCAGAATCCATTTCTTCCATTTATATTTTGGAAGCCATCTTACTACAGGAAATAAGTCAAAAAAGAAGTCTTTTGTTTTTGCTGGGGTGCAAGAGAAATACTTCTTCAGCCTTTTTGCTGCAAACTTCTTCACATCTAATGGTTCCTTTTCTTGCTCTTCTAAAACAATGGGAGAATATTTATTGTTCTTCATGTCACATGAAGTCAAATTATTGAACACGACCATACATTCACCATTATTAGAGTCTGCTGAAGTCATCTTGCAAGATGCCTAAATAAAAGAAAAAGATGTTTAGATCTTGACATACTGCATGACAGTTTCTCAAAATGTTTAAAAATTCTGAACAATCAAAATGGTATGATAAGCAATACTGTAACTTAACATCTTGAAGACTTGAATTAACTCCATCCTGAAGGTTCTTCCTTAGATCTTTTTCAAGGCAGCATTTTTCTATGGTAATAATTTTTTTACCTTTGTTTATTCCCAAAGCCAAAAGAAAACATTTCAAACAGATGCTCAATTGTGATACAGAGCACGCTTACATCTTGTGAAAGAATCTTTTCCTGTTCTTTATTTGAAAAATATACTTCAAAAGGTATCAAAAACAGTAACTTGGATATTTTTTAAAGTAATTTGAATTAATAATTTCAGAATAGTCGGCAAAGATATACTTTTCCTCATGAAGATTTTGAGAATATTAAATCATTTATCATAAAAGTAAAACAGTTAAGCTACATAAATGATTGAATATAAATAGTTTAGTGTTTTCTAATAAGAGTAACATTCACTCGAACATTACAAATTATTCCATATACAATAGAGTATAATATAGAACAGTGTTACATCATTTAACATTACTGGGGTTATCAAAAATATACATCTCTTTACCTTTAACAAAGGTGCATTCGGTGCAAAGTATATAACCATTTATCTAAAATTTATGACAATTCCTCAGTCATTACCACTGTTCAGTGCTATCCTTGACTTTACAACACCTTCCTATTACAGCCCTATCTCGGTGCCTGAAATAATCATTAAACTCATGAAGTCTTGCTGAATAATTAAAAATCTAGCATATGGCTTTAACCAATAAGTAAATATAAATCTCTCTACTTACTTAGTTCCGAATCTGTCTCACATTGTAAGAGGAAAAAAAAAATGATTTCCTGCTTGACAGTTACACTGTGCAAAACATTTATCTAATCTAGAAATAAGAATGCAGTCCTACTTTCCTGTCACTGACTGGTTCAAGGGTCTTTAAATATTGCAGCACTCCATTCCGGGAAATGAATTAGTGTCTTTTGCAATAATGTACCATTTCAAACAAAAACAAATGAAAGTTGCAGTCAAGGTACTATGACGACAAGCACTAGAGATTCAAACCATGCTATAGTGCATCAAGTAAAAAATTCTTAGGTTGGGTTTGGATTGGCAGTGGTCTAGGTCAGATCTGTGGCAATTGCTATCATTTTAGATCTTCAAGTGTATAAGGGTATTCATAAGAATTATAAAAATGAATCTGAACATAGATCAGTGCAACAGAATCGTCTTCAGCCCACGACATTGGACTGTCCTTTTAATTTAATCCATAATAAATCCAACTCTTTTCTCCTACAGAGCCCATATATCTCCATTTTTTCTTTCATCCATGTGCCTATCTCTTTTAAATGTCTCTCATGAAAGCAGCCTCTACCACCTCCCTCAGCAGTACATTCAAGGCATTGTCTGTATAAAAGGCCAATCTCTGACATCGCCTCTGAATTTTCCTCCACTCATAATAAAAGGATGTCTTGTAGTATAAGCCTTTGCTGCTTTGGGAAGAAGATGCTGGCTGTTCACTCTATCTATGTGTCTTATAGTCTTATACACCTCTATTCAACTCAACACTCATCTTCCTTGATTCCAAAGAGCAAAGCCTTGGCCCGTTCAACCTTCTCTCGTAAGACATGTCCTCTCATCCAGCTTTCCGGTAAATCTCCTCTGCAGCCACTAAAGCTTTCACATTCATCCTATATAGATGTGACCAGAACTGAGTACAATACTCTAAGTGTGGTTTACCAAAGTTTTATAGAACTGCAACATTATCTTGTGGCTGTTGAACTCAATACCCTGATGAATGAAGGCCAACACACCATATGCCTTTTAAACCACCCTATCAACTTGCATTAATGACCCAGAAGAAGAAACAGCATGCAAGATTTCCTAATTTGCCAGTAATACAAAAGTAGGTGGAAGTATTGTGATAAGGAGGTGTTGCAAGCTTAGAGATCCATAAAGATGGATAAGCCTCTGGAGCCTGACCAAGTACATGTCCTGGTTCCATCTTGTCCGGGATGCTAGTGGCTTGCTTTTATTATTTGCATGATGTGTGTGTTTTCTTTTCCTCTTTCTTTGTAGTGTTTTTCGGTCTTTTTTTTAAAAACTGATTTACTCGAGTTCCTTGCTTTGTGGCTGCCTGTAAGCAGACAAATTTCAAGGTGTATAGTTTATACAATCTTTGATAATAAATGTGTTTTGAATCTTTAAGTCGTTATGGGAATCAAGAAAAAAAAATGTCGGGGCACTAGCAGGGATTTATGCATCTTTGATAGCCACAGGTGAGGTTCCAGAAAACTGGAAGATGATTAATACTGTCTCCTTATACAAGGGCTGCAAGATCAAATTCAGGGACTATCGATCAGTGAATTTAAGATCAGCAGTGGGAAG
Organism: Mobula hypostoma; assembly: GCF_963921235.1. Classification (NCBI taxonomy): domain Eukaryota; kingdom Metazoa; phylum Chordata; class Chondrichthyes; order Myliobatiformes; family Myliobatidae; genus Mobula; species Mobula hypostoma. Next base: position 59,574,686 of record NC_086103.1, on the reverse strand, counting down.
TTTACTGGGAGAATTCAGAGACATTATCCACCTGTATCTGGAAAGCCAAGGACTTATTGTGGATAGTCAGCCTGGCTTTTTACATTGAATGTCACGTCTCACAAATATGATTGAGATTTTGATGGTGACAAAGAAGATTGATGAGGGAAACAGTAGATACTGTTTACACAAACTTCAGCAGAACTTCTCACCTGCATGATTGGCTGGTATAGAAGGTTAGATCACACAAAACTGGCTTGGAAAAAGTCGTCAGAGGGTGGTATTGGGGGTTTGTTTTTCCAGACAAGAACCTCGTGATCAGTAGTGGTATAGAGATGTGGATGAGAACATAGGTAGCAGGATTAGTAAATTGAAAATGTCACCAAAATGAATGCATTGGAAAGTGAAAAAGATTCTCTCATGGTACAACAGAATTCAGATCAACTGGGAAAAAGGGTAAAAGAATGACTGGGTAAAGAGTAAAGGAAAGGATGGAATGAAACTCAGACAAGTGCAAAGTGATGTATTTTGAGAATGTAAATCAGGGCAGGACATACGTTTCAATGGCAAGGCTCAAAGGAATGTATATAGTTCCCTAAAAGCAGCAACACAGGTAGATGGGGTAAAGAAGGCAGATGACACACTTATCTTTATTGCTTGGGGCATCGAATACACAGGTTGGGATTTTGGGTTACAACTGTACCGGATGTTGGTTAGTCAGCACCTGGGAGTATTGTTCACAGGGCTGATTGTCGTATTATAAGAAGTAATGACACTGCCAGGGCTGGAAAGCTTGAATTATTATTGAGAGACTGGGTAGGCTGAGACTGCTTTCCTAGACTGGAGGCTGAGGGGTGACCATGATCTTATACATCTCCATAAAGTCACCCTCAATCATCAACATTACAAGGATCAAAGTACTAAACTGTTTATTCTCTCCCTATAACTTGGGTCCTTGAGTCCTAGCAACATCCTTATAAATCGTCTTTCTACTCTTTTCAGGTACAAAGTAAGTATATAAACATTTATCCAAAATTTATGACAATTCCTCAGTCATTACCACTGCTCAGTGCTATCCTTGACTTTACAACATCTTCTTATTACAGCCCTATCTCGGTGCCTGAAATAATCATTAAACTCATGAAGTCTTGCTGAATAATTAAAAATCTAGCATGTGGCTTTAACCAATAAGTAAATATAAATCTCTCTACTTACTTAGTTCCGAATCTGTCTCACATTATAAGAGAAAAAAAAACAATGATTTCCTGCTTGATAGTTACACTGTGCAAAACATTTATCTAATCTAGAAATAAGAATGCAGTCCTACTTTCCTGTCACTGACTGGTTCAAGGGTCTTTAAATATTGCAGCACTCCATTCCGGGAAATGAATTACTGTGTCTTTTGCAATACTGTACCATTTCAAAGAAAAACAAATGAAAGTTGCAGTCAAGGTACTATGACGACAAGCACTTGAGATTCAAACCATGCTTTCGTACATCAAGTAGAAAGTTTTTAGGTTGGGTTTGGATTGGCAGTGGTCTAGGTCAGACTAGGTCAGATCTTTGCCAATTGCTATCATTTCAGAACTTCAAATGTATAAGGGTATTCATAAGAACTATAAAAATGAATTTGATCATAAATCAGTGCAACACAATAGTCTTCAGCCCATGACATTGGACTGTCCTTTTAATTTTATCCATAATAAATCCCAACTCTTTTCTCCTACAGAGCCCATATATCTCCATTTTTTCTTTCATCCATGTGCCTATCTCTCTTAAATGTCTCTCATGAAAGCAGCCTCTACCACCTCCCTCAGCAGTACATTCAAGGCATTGTCTGTATAAAAGGCCAATCTCTGACATCGCCTCTGAATTTTCCTCCACTCATAATAAAAGGATGTCTTGTAGTATAAGCCTTTGCTGCTTTGGGAAGAAGATGCTGGCTGTTCACTCTATCTATGTGTCTTATAGTCTTATACACCTCTATTCAACTCAACACTCATCTTCCTTGATTCCAAAGAGCAAAGCCTTGGCCCGTTCAACCTTCTCTCGTAAGACATGTCCTCTCATCCAGCTTTCCGGTAAATCTCCTCTGCAGCCACTAAAGCTTTCACATTCATCCTATATAGATGTGACCAGAACTGAGTACAATACTCTAAGTGTGGTTTACCAAAGTTTTATAGAACTGCAACATTATCTTGTGGCTGTTGAACTCAATACCCTAATGAATGAAGGCCAACACACCATATGCCTTCTAAACCACCCTATCAACTTGCACTAATGACCCGGAAGAAGAAACAGCATGCAAGATTTCCTAATTTGCCAGTAATACAAAAGTAGGTAGAAGGGCATGTTGTGATAAGGGGGTGTTGCAAGCTTAGAGATCCATAAAGATGGATAAGTCTCTGGAGCCTGACCAAGTACACGTCCTGGTTCCATCTGGTCCAGGAGGCTGTTGGCTAGCTTTTATTGTTTGCATGATGTGTGTGTTTTCTTTTCCTCTTTCTTTTTCTGCAGTGTTTTTTGGTCTTTTTTTTAAAACTGATTTACTCAAGTTTCTTGCTTTGTGGCTGCCTGTAAGCAGACAAATTTCAAGGTGTATAGTTTATACAATCTTTGATAATAAATGTGTTTTGAATCTTTAAGTCGTTATGGGAATCAAGAAAAAAAAATGTCGGGGCACTAGCAGGGATTTATGCATCTTTGATAGCCACAGGTGAGGTTCCAGAAAACTGGAAGATGATTAATACTGTCTCCTTATACAAGGGCTGCAAGATCAAATTCAGGGACTATCGATCAGTGAATTTAAGATCAGCAGTGGGAAGTTTACTGGGAGAATTCAGAGACATTATCCACCTGTATCTGGAAAGCCAAGGACTTATTGTGGATAGTCAGCCTGGCTTTTTACATTGAATGTCACGTCTCACAAATATGATTGAGATTTTGATGGTGACAAAGAAGATTGATGAGGGAAACAGTAGATACTGTTTACACAAACTTCAGCAGAACTTCTCACCTGCATGATTGGCTGGTATAGAAGGTTAGATCACACAAAACTGGCTTGGAAAAAGTCGTCAGAGGGTGGTATTGGGGGTTTGTTTTTCCAGACAAGAACCTCGTGATCAGTAGTGGTATAGAGATGTGGATGAGAACATAGGTAGCAGGATTAGTAAATTGAAAATGTCACCAAAATGAATGCATTGGAAAGTGAAAAAGATTCTCTCATGGTACAACAGAATTCAGATCAACTGGGAAAAAGGGTAAAAGAATGACTGGGTAAAGAGTAAAGGAAAGGATGGAATGAAACTCAGACAAGTGCAAAGTGATGTATTTTGAGAATGTAAATCAGGGCAGGACATACGTTTCAATGGCAAGGCTCAAAGGAATGTATATAGTTCCCTAAAAGCAGCAACACAGGTAGATGGGGTAAAGAAGGCAGATGACACACTTATCTTTATTGCTTGGGGCATTGAATACACAGGTTGGGAATTTGGGTTACAACTGTCCCGGATGTTGGTTAGTCAGCACCTGGGAGTATTGTTCACAGTGCTGATTGTCATATTATAAGAAGTAATGACACTGCCAGGGCTGGAAAGCTTGAGTTACTATCGAGAGACTGGGTAGGCTGAGACTGCTTTCATAGACTGGAGGCTGAGGGGTGACCGTGATTTTATACATCTTCATAAAGTCACCCTCAATCATCAACATTACAAGGATCAAAGTACTAAGCTGTTTATTCTCTCCCTATAACTTTGGTCCTTGAGTCCTAGCAACATCCTTATAAATCGACTCGCCACTATTTTCAGGTACAAAGTACACACACAAAATGTTGGAGGAACTCAGCAGGTCAGGCAGCATCTCTGGAAATGAATAAACAGTTGACGTTTTGGGCCAAGGCCCCTCCACAGGACAAGGTAAGGGGAAGACACCAGAACAAAAACGTAAGAGGAAGGGAAGAAGGACAGCTAGAAAGTAACAGGTTGAGCCAGGCTGATAGAAAGATAAAAGGCTGGTGAGGAAGGAATCTGATAGCAGAGTGGGAAGGAGGAGGGGACTCAGGAGGGAGGTGAAAGTGAAAAAAAGAGGATAGAGGCCAGAATGGCAAAAAGAGGGAAGGGGAAGGAATAGGAATTTTTTTTTTTATGCACACCAGAAGGAGAAATTGATATTCATGCCATCATGTTGGAAGCTATCCAGATGGAATCCAAGGTATTACTCCTCTACCCTGAGGATGGGCTCATCTTGGCACAAAACATCGTAACCTATATGAGCCTGCTCTGTCATTTCATCATGGCTGATCCATTTCCTTCTCCTGCCCCTTCTGCCCTGACTAATCAAGAACCTGTCAACCTCTGCCTCAAATATACCCAATGACATGGCTTCCACACCCCCCTGTAGCAACAAATTCCACAGATTCACCACTCTCTGGCTAAAGAAATTCCTTCTAATCTCCATTCTAAGCAGACGATTCTCTATTCTGAGACTGTGCTCTCTAGTCTTAAACTCCCCCACCATAGGAAACATCCCCTCCACATCCACTCTATTCAGGCCTTACAGCATTCGATAGGTTTCAATGAGATTTCCCCTCAGTCTTCTGAATTCTAGTGAGCACAGGCCCACAGCCATCAAATGATCCTCATGTGGTAACCTTTTCTTTCCAAGAACCATTCTCGTGAGCCCTTCAGAACCCTACCCAATGTCAGCACATCCTTTCTTAGATAAGAGGTCCAAAACTGCTCGCAATCCTCCAAGTGAGGCCTTACCAGTGCCTTATAAAGCCTCAACATTACATCCTTGCTTTGATATTCTAATCCTCTCAAAATGAATGCCAACATTGATTTCGTCATCCTCACCACTGACTCAACCTATAGATTAACCTTTAGGGAATCTTGCATGAGGACTCCCAAGTTCCTTTTGAATTTTCTCTCCATTTAGAAAAAAGTCTACGCCTTTGTTTCTTCTACCAAAATGCATGACCATACACTTCCTGGCACTGTATTCCATCCGTCACTTCTTTATACATTCTCCAAATCCGTCTAAGTCCTTCTGCAGCCTTCGCTTCTTAAACACTACCTGCCCCTCCACCTACCTTCATATTATCCACAAACTTGGCCACAATACCATTAATTCCTTCATCCAAATTATTGCCGTATAATATTAAAAGAATGAGTCCTAATACAGATCCCTGTTGAATACCACTAGTCACCAACGGCCAACTACTCTCTGCTCTATCCATGCTAGTATCTTTCCTTCTGAAAGTCCAAGTACACAAAATATACCGGTTCTCCTTTGTCTGTCCTACTTGTTATTTCTTCAAAGAATTCCAACAGATTTGTCAGGCAAATTTTCCCTTAAAGAAACCATGCTGACTACGGGCTATTTTATCATGTGCCTCCAAGTACAATCAACTCCAACATCTTCCCAACCAATGAGGTCAGATTAACTGGCTTATAATTTCCTCCTGCCTCTTTCCCTGCTTGAAGAATGGAGTGCCATTTGCAATTTGCCAGTCATCTGTAACCATGCGGAATCTACTGATTTATTGAAAGATTATTACTAATGCCTCCACAAACTCTTTAGCAACCTCTTTCAGAACCCTGGGGTGTAGACCATGTGGTCCAGGTGACTTACTTACGTTCGGACCCTTCAGTTTCCTAAGCGCCTTCTCCGTAGTAATGGCAACTTCACTCATTTCTGCCCCCTGACAGTCTCAAACTTACGGCAAACTGCTAGTACCTTCCACAGTTAAAACTGATGCAAAATATTTATTCTGCCATTTCCTTGACCCCTACTTCTATCTCCCTAGCATAATTTTCCAGCAGTTCAATATCTACTCTCACCTCTCTTTGACTCGTTAGATACCTGAAGAAATTTTTGGTATCCTATCTAATATTATTGGCTAGATAACCTTTGTATTCCATCTTTTTCCTCTTTATGTCTTCTTTAGTTGCCTTCCACTAGTTTTTAAAAGCTTCCTAATTCTCTAACTTCCCACTAATTTTGTTCTATTATATGGCCTCTTTTTGGTTGTTTCATCCTGCCTTTAGAATACTTCTTCTTTGGGATGTATCCTACACCTTTTGAATTGCTCCCAGGAATAACCGCCATTGCTCTCTGTCATTATGTCTGCTAGTGTCCCTTTTCAATCACCTTTGGTTAGCTCCTCTCTCATGCCTCTGTAAATCCTTTTACTCCACTGTAATACTGATACATCTGACTTTAGCTTCTCCCTCTCCAATTGTAGGGTGAATTCTATCATATTAGCATCACTGTACTCCTAAGGGTTCCTTTATCTTTAGCTTTCTAATCAATTCCGGGTCACTGCACAACACCCAGTCCTGAATAACTAATCCCCTAGTGGGCTTAACCACGAGCTGCTCTAAAAAGCCATCTTGCAGGCATTCTACAAATTCCTGCTCTTCGGATCCAATGCCAACCTAGTTTTCCCAATGTACCTGTCTATTGAGGTTCCCCATGAGTAACAATGTCCTTTTGACATGCCTTTTCTATATCCTGTTGTAATTTACAATTCACATCTTGTTTATTGTTCAGAGGCCTGTATATACAGCAACTCCCATCAGGATCTTTTAACTTTTGTAGTTTGCTTGCTCTGTGCACAAGGATTCTACACCTTCTGATTCTACACCACCTCTTTCTAAGGAGTTGATTTCATTTTTTACCAACAGAGCCATCCTACCACCTCTGCATGCCTGTCTTTTCTTTTGATACAATGTGTAACCTTGGGTGTTAAACTCATAGCTATAATCTTCCCTCAGCCATGACACAGTGATGCCCACAACATCAAACCTGTCAATCTCAATTTGTGGTACGTTCATCTACTGTAAGAGGAGGACATGGACCGGCATGTTGGAATGGGAAAGGAAATTAAAATGTTAGGCCACTGGGTAGTTCCATTTTTGGCCGATGGAGTGGAGTGCTTAATGAAGCAATCCCCCAATTTATGACAGGTCTCACTAATGTAGAAGAGGCCGCATTGGGAGCTCTGAACTGAATAGATGATCCCAGCAGATCTGCAGGTGAAGTGCTGCCTCACTTGGAAGGACTGCTTGGGACCCTGAATGAGGGAGGAGGTGAATCAGCAGGTGTAGCACTGTGGCTGCTTGCAGGGATAAGTGCCGGGAGGGAGAGGAGTGGGGAAGGATGTATAGACAAGGGAATCACAGAGGGACTGATCCCTGCAGAAAGCAGAGATAGAGATAGGCGAAGTAAAGACATGTTTGGTGGTAGGATCCCTTTGGAGACGTTGGAATTTGCTGATGATGGTGCATTAGATGGGGAGGCTTATGGGGTGGTAGTTTAAGACAAGGGGAACTCAAGGCAGCGGTTGTATTACAGGTGACCAAAAATGTAGATAAAACTTCTAGTGTGGTCTCACCAACGTTTTGTGCAACTGCAACATAATGTCCCAAATCTATCCTCAATGCCTTGACTAATGAAGGTCAATGTGTCAAAGGCCCACTTTACCACCCTGTGTATTGTGACGCTTTCAGTGAAGTACTAATATTCTATGTCCCCCGTTCTACGATGGGACCTAGGATTATTAGTGCATAGGACTGAAGGGCCTAATGGCCACTGTCTTGTGTTCTTACATTCTTGTGAAATCCCCAAAAGAGACAAAGGACATAAAGCAATGGAACTATTGGCACCTGCCCACATTACCAAGTGTTTCTGGCAGCCAATAAAATTTCAATACAATCCAATAATACTTTGTAATATTTTGACCAAGAACATTTAACACTGTTCGCTGAATTTTGGACCTATACCAACATACTACATGGTCACTGGATCTTGATTGCTGTACAATGATTACTCTTTTAAAGTAGTTGTGATTATCCTAATACTTCCATGCAAATTTCATGGTTTAGGTGCCAAGTTTACAGTCACTTAATACAGAGTAGTTACAGTTTTAATATCCAACTTCAATGTTTTTTTACATAATGAATCTGAGCCAATTAGTAAGCCAGATTTCCATGCAGATTTAACAATGTATCAAACAGGCAGTAGCATTATGGAACACAGGTGATAAAAGTAATACGGGAATTACTATTCATCACAAAACATATTATACCAAATATCATAATGGGATACTTTCAGTAACAATAAGGTACACATACAGCATATAGTAGACAAGAATTTCTGCCAGTAGTCAGTAGTTTGAGCTTGCCAATGATCTGAAGTATAAATTTATTTTCTGCCCATTCCATCTTGCTGAAAAATGCTACCCTGATTCTTCAGCAAAGGATCAAACCCTGCAGATGTAATATTGTCACACCACGGGTAGTGAGAGGATCTAGATACCTCACTCATGCGACAGCTGTAAAATAAAACCTCACCATCAGCTGCTTACGTCATACCCACTAGTTTGCCCAATTGTCAAACCAGCCAAAAACATCAAACATTTCTAAATGTTATTCTAAATAACATACAAAATCTTTAAAAGATACTAACTAGAAAAAAAACAAAAAATAAAACCTTTAAAGAAAACACATCACATTTAAAGACTATATCATTAATTTCAGTTTAAATAACAAATCTTTACTCAACTCAGTCTCAAATGGCTTATTTGAGACTGTGATCCCATGTCATAGAAGCTATAGGCAGGTTATTCAACCTGTGGAGATGTATGTTTCAATAGGATTATGTCTCACCCTTCCAAACTGTGGAGACCATGGGCCTAGTGTATTCAGTCTTTTCTCATACAGCAAACCCTCAAGCCATGGCGTCCTCTACTGCCGCAATGAGGCCACACGCAGGTTGGAGGAGCAACACCTTATCTTCTGTCTGGGTAGCCCCCAACATGATGGCATGAACATCAATTTCCCGAACTTCCGGTAATTGCATCCCCACCTTCACCATTCCCCCATTCCTGTTTCCCTCTCTCCTTATCTGCCCATGAACTCCCTCTGGTGCTCCTCTCTCATCCCTTTTTTCCCCAAGGTCTTCTGTGTCCATCAGATTCTTCCTTCTCCAGCCCTTTATCTCTTCCATCTATCAACTTCCCAGCTCTTTATTTACCCCTCCCCCACTCCCGGTTTCACCTGCCACCTTGTACTTCTTCCTCCCCTCCCCCCAACATTCTTGCTCTGACTTCTCTTTTTTTTCCAGTCCTGATGAAGGGTCTTGGGGCGAAACGTTGACTGTTTATTCTTTTCCATAGATGCTGCCTGGCCTGCTGGGCTCCCCAGCATTTTGAGTGTGTTGCTTGGAGTTCCAGCATCCGCAGACTTTCTCGTGCTTGTGATCCCAGGAACTAATCCGGCACTCTGTCCATTACAAGATCTTTGCTTTTAAGACAAAGAGATCAAAATCATACACAATACTCCAGGTTTCTTCTTACCAAGATCCCAAATAATAGAAAAAAGACAGTTTTATTCCTGTACTCAAATCCACTCAGTGTTACTGTACTATTCACCCTCTTAACCAAAACATTAACAGTTTATTCCCTCCTAAAATGCTGCCTGACGGGCTGTGTTCCTCCAGCATTTTGTGTGTTGCTTTGGGTTTCCAGCATCTGTAGAATCTCCTGTGCTTGCAGCTTTCAGTGACTTGTGGAAGAACTGGATCTCTGAATATTAGTACTTCATAATCCGTTACTATTTTAAAATAAGCAGCTTTTCTGCTTTATGCAATGACGTGGAGGCCCTCATATTTTCACATTACATTCTACCACATCTTGTCCTTATATCTTATCTCCACTACCTTTGGATTTTCTCTGTAACGATCTTGGCATTTAGCCAATATACTACCAGTGCTGCTACTACTCTTTATTTCTTGGCATTTTGACAGTCATAATGGCATTGAGTTAGATTGTTCTTGTGTAGCTTTTAAGCTACTGGCCAATTATCACCCATGCCTGAATGTTGTCCTGGTCTTGCCATTTTTGCTTTATAGGCATCGATCTTCACTCAGATTAAATATGTTTTTCTCTTGGGATGTGGAGTTTGTTGTCCAGGGCTGAATTTATCTTCCACTCCTACTTTGAGTTGTTTGTTGAGCCACTTCAGAAAGTAAAACACATTAAGAAATAATCACATTGAACCACCGACCTTCCAGTTTCCAATATTACGTTGCTAACATGTTCTTATGAAAGTATAGTATACATGTTCTTCTGAAAATACAGGATACCTGAAAGGATTGGAAAACTAAGTGATTGTAAAGGATGCTTTTCACATTACTACAGGTAATGCAGGAGGCTCACAACTCCAGCAAACTAGGTTCAATTCTAACCTCTAGTAACCTTTACGATACCCCTGAACACTAAGATAAAATAAAAGGGTATTGAAACAGGAACCATATGGAATATGCACTCGTGAATGTCCCATGGGTACATTACTGTTTCCTTCCACATTCCAAAGACTATGACTAGTTAGGTTAATTTTTCTGTAAACTACACTAATTCTTCAAATTTTAATTACCCTAATTAAGAAGGTATGAAAGGGCATGTGTGAGAGAGTGTGGGTTGCAGAGAAATGAGTGAGGAAATGGGATGCTATGGGAGATGACATATGAGGGGTGATTGATAAGTTTGTGGCCTAAGGTAGGAGTCACTTTCAGAAAACCTAGCACATTTATTTTTCAACATAGTCCCCTCCTAAATTTACACACTTAGTCCAGTGGTTGTGGAACATACAGATCCCTTCTTTATAGAAGTCGGCGTCTTGGACCTCCAGAAAGTGGTCCACAGCTGGGGTGATTGATATGTTTGTGGCCTAAGGCAGAAGGAGATGAGTTATTAACTTCAAACTTTCTGAATAATCACTCAAAGAGTTGAACTGCACGTCCATGTAACGAACACTGTATAACAGCGGTGGCTGCATCACACTGTGGGGATGCTTCATTGCTGGAAGGCTTGTGAAGGTAGAGGGTAAAATAAATGCAGCAAAATACAGGGAAATTCTGGAGGAAAACCTGATGCAGTCTGCAAAAGAATTGTGACTTGGCAAAAAATTAGTTTTCCAGTAAGACAATGACCCCAAACATAAAACCAAAGTTACACAGGAATGGCTTAAAAACAATAAAGTTAATGTCCTGAAGAGGCCAAGTCAGAGTCCACACCTCAATCCAATTAAGAATTTGAGGCTGGAATTGAAAACTGCTGTTCACTCATGATCCCCGTGCAATCTGACAGAGCTTGAGCAGTTTTGTACAGAAGAATGAGGCAAAATTGCAGTGTTTGGATGTGCAAAACTGATATAGACCTATCCACACAGACTCAAGGCTGCAATTGCTGCCAAAGGTGTATTTACTAAATACTGACTTGAAGGAGGTGAGTGTAAGGGGGTTTCGTCTTTTATCTTACTGCGTAGGCTAATTAAAATGGCTTCTTTGTTATGTTATACTTGGGAATGCTTCTTTGTTATGTTAAATGCTGAGAAAGTTCTTGCGCTAGCAGCTTGTTTTGGGTTAGGGTGTGATAAGAATATGTTACGAACCAATTGGGATAGTTGTTATGTTTTTGGTGTATTTGAAGATATTGTATGCGCGGGGTTTTGGGGGAGAAAGCAGGAGAGAGAGAGACAGAGGATGGACCAGGTGCTGTGAGTCCGCTAATGGGGTTGGACCCCGAGCGGGGCATTCGGCGAGGAGAAGAGACGGAGATGGACTCATGTGGAGCGTCTGGTCAACCACTGTTGTTGGTCCCAGGCGGCCGGTTGAGGTGGTCCGAGGGGTCGCAGGGTGAAGAAGAAGGGTCCTGAGCGCCAACTGTTTGTGCACGAAGAGATTGAACTTTCATAAGTGTGGCGCCTTTGATTTTCCTTTTATATTTTATTCTCTATTAATTATATAGTTCCAGTAATATCTATAAACTGTATATAATTTAATCGGATCTTGTGTATTGTCTGTTATTTGGGCGGGGTGGCGTATATCACACAGCATCCACATAAACTAATTACCCAGTTTGCCGGGGCCGAGGGCTGTTTCCCTAGACGACAGCGAGCCGAGCAACCCTGAGGCATGAGTAACATGAGTAATTATGCAATCAATTATTTTATGTTTAATAATTGTAATAAATTTAGACCAATTCATAGAAATATTTTTATAACTTTGACACCAGTCTTTTTCTGTTGATCAGTGTCAAAACAGCCAAATTAAATGCTGTGTGATTTAATGCTGTAAAACAATGAAATATGAAAACTCCCGGGGGGGGGGGGAGTGAATACTTTTTAATAGGCATTGTATTCTTTTGCTAACTTTGAAAGGTCATAAACTCTGAAATGTTACTTCTACCTCCACCGATTTTGCCTGAACTGTCGAGAATTCTTGTATCTTGTTTTTCTTACATAAGCAAATTATACACTTTAAAAGTCCCTTCTAATTACAAAAGAGTGACATTGTGCAGGCTTGATTCAATATAACTTTCTCCTTTACCATCCTGCACAGTCTAAGTACACAAATTTTGTTTATCAATCTATATATGTGGTAGATATATTAACCATAGCTTGAAGAACTGTCTGTTATTTAGTAACATTATAGACATTTGCAATTGTAATGAGGGCTGAAATACAAATGTTAGCATCATTAAAATACAAAACCTCTGGAGTATGAACATGCATGGTTTAAGATTGAAGTGTGGAATTTGTTGTTGATAATCCACAGCCTTTCTACAGAGGTAGGTTGTTGAAGGCTTCAATAGAAATATTTTTTGAAAACATCAAATTAACAAGAACTTTAATTTATATCCTTAGAGAAATCCAAATGTAAACAGTAACAGGAGTAGGCCTCTGAGTCTCCTCTGCTATTCGAGCTCGGTGCCATCTTTTTGTATCCTTTTCTGCACTAATCCCATTCTTATCCATTCCTTTAACATACAGATATTTAACTGTTTTTCTTTTTCAACAAACTTTGCTTTTGGGAATGAAGGACAGGGAATTCCAAAAATCCATCACCATCTGATTGAAGAGATTTCTCTTCATCTCAGCGTGACCACTATTTCGACAACCGCAGCCAAGGAAAACATCTACGAATTCATTGCGTTTAACCTGTAAGAGTCCACCAAACTCCAAAGAATTCAACCTAATCTGCTCAAATTGATCCTCATATAGCAAACCTGCCTTCCTCGGTGAACCAATCTGATGAATCTTCACTGAGCTCTCTCTCTATGGCAAGGTGGGAGGTTAACATCATCAGAATACTAGGCAAGTACTTCAAACAAATTGGAGCATATAATGACTGGCTGAGGCCTCAACATGGAATCTCACAATACTCAGCATAATACAACTTGGCAAACTGCAAAAGAAAATGTTCAATCTCAAAATCCAAATGCACTGCATTCATTGGTTCCTCCAGATCTTGATCTAGATCATATTTAGAGAATTAATTCCAGCATTCTCCCTACTCCTTACGTTAGGCCAACAGATCAATGGTTCCACCCATTTCACTTCCTTCTTCCTAACTTTGTGTGGTCACATTAGCTACTTCCAATCGGCAATCACTATTCAAGAATCTACAGAATATCAAAAGACATTACCCACACAGCCACCATCTCTTTCTAAGCTCTTGCATATTAGAGGAATGCCCTTTAATCTCATCACTATGATAGTACTATCAATACTAATTCCTTTCAGTTCGTCTTTCTCACTAGACACTTGGCTCTCTGGAAAGGTTTTGTGTCTTCCATAAATTGAGTTTATTAGAAGAGGGCTTAAAATTAATGGTAAGGAAATCTAACTGCAATTGTACGGGGCCTTGGGAAGACTAGTCCTAGTACATGTCATGTACAATTTTGTTTATCTTGTCAAAGAAAGCACATGCTTACCAAAGGAGGGCAGTAACCACTCATTAGATGCAATCCACAGTCAGTATGTTTGCATACAAAAAGCATTGAGTACATTGATACTATATTCAATAGTTTGGCAGAATAAGGGGATGGATCTCATTGAAATTTACACAATTCTTTAAGGACCTGACAGATTAGATACAGTGAAATTATTTTCCCTGACTGTGAGAAATAGTAGGAAGGGCACCAATTCACGGTAAGCAGGAGGTTATTGGAGACTGCGAGACAGGGAAAGTTCTGGATCATGAGCGCAATGAACATTTGCAGTTCTCTATCCCAAGAGCTGCATAGGCTCAGTCGTGATGTTCATTCAAAAGTGAGATTGATAGATCCCAGCAATACACAGAAAATGCTGGAGGAACTCAGCAGGCCAAGCAGCATCTGACAGTCGAAGTTTTGGGCCAACTTAAATTTTGTGCATGTTGCTTGGATTTCCAGCATCTGCAGATTTTCTCATGTTGATAGATCACAAAACTTAAAGAGAATCAAAGTGCAAGACAATGAAGCTGAGATAGAACAGCCATGATCTTAATGAATGGTACACACATGAAGGTCCAAATTATCCAGTAATGCACCTATTTCTTATCTTCTTAAACACAAAATACTCCTTCTTCCCTCCATTATAACTTTTCCTGAGTCTGAATATCAGACTCACACTTTCCTTAGGTATTCTTTACCTTTTACCTATCTATAAAACATCTTATTACTATTATTATATTTATTGCCAATCTATTCTTGTAGTCCATCAGCTTTTTGTCTAAATCAATTCTTTGGCATTCATTTGGCAAGTTCTAAAATGCTCTAATTCTCAGGCTGACTGCTAATTTTGGCAATTTAAAACATCTTGCTTTGGTTTAATAGTTACTTCGATTTCTCCTGTCAACACTGCCCCAGCCACTTTTCCTGTCAGTTTTCTGTGTGGCTTCAGGGATCTTTCTGTTTAAAACTTGTATTGTTTTTAAAATGTTAACTATTGCAAGCAAATCACAACAGCCTTTAAGCAGTATATTAACCCGATATGTCAATGTGCAGAATACTACTCCAGCCTCAATAGTTGTTGGTATATAGTGTCTAATTGCCATGAGCAATGACCTTGATAGTTTTACTCAAAGTTAAATATATTCAGCTTCTATTGTGAATATCCCAATTTTACTTTGATCTCTACAACATTTTTAAAAACTTATTCAAAGAAGCTGTCATCTTTAAGAGTTCCAGGTTTCCAGTGTGGGATTACTTCACTTGGTTGGCTTCTAAAGCCATCACAAAGGCAAGCTCAGAAAGACTGCCGTAGCCTACTAGAACCTCCGGAGTGCTGTATCCAGACAGTATAGACTCAGTCACGGAATTAGTTCCAGTGAAAATCATATCAAGAAAGAGGACAGTCATACCACCTTGATGTTGCATCTTTCTTTGACATACATCAATCTGCTACCAGCAACATGATCCAGCCCATTATATAGAATAGCAACAAATTCTTTAATTCATAAAAACTTTACAAACACATAACTCTGATCTATTTTCCAACCTTATTCTTGCTCTCAGCCATCAGCAATCAAACTAAATGTCATTTTTACTTTAAATGCATAGTACAATAGTATAGATTTATTTCCTGTTACTTACAAGTATTCATACAAAACTAGGTTTTCTTCTGAGGGTATCTAATTGGAGGTAATTAAAATAACTTAAAGTGTGTAACTACTTGAGAGAAACTCTCCCAGTGGCAGAGCAATCTAAACTAGACGATGGACTATACCCTTGTACGGAAAAGCCTACAGTCAGCCCAATTCATCATGGGTAGAACCATCTCCTGCACTGAGCACAGCTACACAGAGCGCTTTATAGGAAAGCAGCATCCATCATCAAGGATGCCCACCATCTAGGCCATGCTCTCTTTTCACTGCTGCCTTCAGGACGACTGTACAGCTGCGTCAAAACCTGCACCACCAGGTTCAGGAACAGTTATTACCCCTCAGTTATCAGGCTCTTGAACCAGTGGGGACAACTTCACTCGCCATATCACTTACTCCCACAGCCTATGGACTCACTTTCAAGGACTCATCAAGTTCTCAACATTTATTGCCTGCTTGCTTGCTTGTTTATTTATTTATTATTTTCTCTTTCTTTATAAAATTGCAGTTTGTCTTTTGCACATTGGTTGCTGTCCGTCCTGATGGTTTATTGATTATATTGTATTTTTTGTATTTACTGTGATTTCCCACAAGAAAAATGAATCTCATGGCTGTATATGGTGACATATGTACTTTGTTAATAAATTTACTTTGAACTTTTAATAATGCTGATTGGCACTTTGGACCTGATGATCTCTTTCCGTGCTGTGGTAATGCTATGTTTCTCTGATAGCAGTTTATATTATTAAAAATACTTACGTAATCACGGAAAATAAAATATTTGCATTCAATCCATTAAAGATTATAAAGTTACTAATCCTTATGTCCATATACCATATAATGCATGTGGCAACAATACTACCCGAGATCAACAAATGTTTTTATACTATGTGTATACAGTTCTCTAGTTTACCCTGTTGCTTTCATTCGAGAATTCCCGTAACCTGCAAAACTGGTTTGAACTTATCACAAAGGATTCTGCCACCCACCGCTCAGCACCGCTGAAAGTCCATCTACCAAAAGTATCAACTGATCTGCTCTCACGTCATAATCTTAAATTAAACTTAAAAAAAAATGTTTGGGTTCCTGGAGCCAGCATTAATGTTCCACGTCCCTCCCCATCCCAGATATTTACCTACCATCTCCAAGAGTAATCTACTGTTAAATGTCATTTCACCAAGTCGGCTAAGAGAATACAGGAAAGCATCAGCAATCCAAATTATCCTCCTCTAGCAAAGGAACAATATCTGTAAGCACTATTAGTTGTGGCAATTAATCATTTTAAAGCCCTTTAGGTTACGAGAATAAAGACACAATTTAAAAACTTTAAGGTAATTAAAACGCTCTTCGCTGCAGAACGCTCACTCACCTGCTAAAGATTCCTGTAGGAAATGATTACAATGTAACTAACCACTGAAGCGCTGAAATGAAATATTGAGCTGAGTATTTCACGCCCTGCAGAACCACGGGTGTCATTGGCCACGTACCCCGGCAAAGCCAGACGCCGCGAAATGTCATCACAGCAAGCCTCCAAGCGTAGTTCAAAGAGCGACGGCTGTTCAAGTCCCCGCCCACTTTCGGCCAGGCGACGTCGCTACGGAGCACTGTGATTGGTCAGACCTCTGCCAGGTGCTGTGATTGGTCAGAACTTTGAAGAGCGCTGTGATTGGTCAGAACCCTGCCAAGCGCTGCTACTTCAATTACGACCCAGGCACAGCGGCGCTAAGGACGTGTGATCTGAATTAACGCTTGCGATTGGTTAGTGTTGCAACTCTTAATGCAAATACACTCTGCGGACCTGTGTGAGGATGCCCCTATTTAAGATTACTGGATGAGCTCAGTTTATTTATTAAAAGTTATTCATAATGGAACAGTATAGATAAAGGAAGAAAGAGTGCAATGAGATCTCTCATTCATGACTGTCGATGGTGTTTTGTTTTCAAAGTCAAACAGACAGTGCACATTAATGGTATAGAAAGAATGCAGAAGAACCAGAAAAGCTGTGGTTTAACGTTACAAGCAACACACACCAAAGTTGCTGGTGAACGCAGCAGCAACTTTGATGTGTGTCGCTTGAATTTCCAGCATCTGCAGAATTCCTCATGTTTGTGGTTTAACCCTGTTCAGCCCTGGCTGGGTCACCTGGAGGAGGGTGTATGATGTTGAAACACCCGATGATTCCAGGAACATCACTGTACGTGTGTCCAGAAGCATCAGTAGATGTATGTAGACAGCTAGATGCTGGAAGCCCAGAGCAACATGTGCCAAAATGCTAGAGGAACTCAGCAGGTCAGGCAGCATCAGTGAAAGGAAGTCGACGTTTCGTGCCGTTCTTCAGGAACTTTTATTATTGCCATTTTTAAAGATCTCTGACAATATATCGCAAGTAGGAATGCAATAACCTTATTGTTTTCTCACTCAGAGATTAGTCAAATTGCCTTAAAACACAAGCACCTTTTTAAATAACAGCCAAAACTTATTTCTGCAAATAGAACTAATGTTAAAATCCAGCCGGTTCTTAAAAATGAAATTGAGAATAAAACTGAGATGCTATTCTACAAAGGAAACTGTAGCTGGGTGTAGGTCAGTCATTAGGTTCTGTAGATGCACAGCTCTCAGTGCCTTAATCCCCTGAATTTGACTTGAGTGTATGTACTATTCCTCCAAGAGGATCACAGCCTTGCGGTTTGGAGGCCTGCGTGCCTCAATGACCCGCAGAGCTATGTTGGCTGGAGTCAGGGCTTTATGATTAGGCACTTGGTAGGGTCTCCCATGCCAAACAAGTCAAATGGTAAAGGTCAGACTCAGAGTGATCCACTAGTCCTCCAGGTTTCGGGGGTTCAGCTCAGGGCTAACAACCCTGACTGGCAAAACAAAACTGTTACAGAAACAATGATGAAGAATCCTTCTACATCTAAATGTGACAGTGTTCTTGAGTCTCTACCCGGGATTTGTATGATTGACAGTAATGAAAACCGAGAGAAAGCTACTGACCTGATAAAGGAACCCCTGAACACTGCTAGAGATGCCCTAAAGGCCAGTGGCGTAACAGGCAATAGGTAAATATATGTCTTTATATTTCCAGTAAGCTCCAGTGTAATTATACAATATACAGCAGCTGTTCAAGTAAACATGGCCTTAGACAGGACACCTGTACAGCAACAGTGCTACTGAGGATTTATTGAAAAGAGGGGAGCCATGGAGTCATAAGTAGCTAGCCATCTGGAGACAAGCTGGGGTCTGATCAGCCCCGGCTGGGTCACCTGGAGGAGGTTGTATGATGTTGAAAGACCTGAAACACCCGATGATTCCAGGAACATCACTGAAGATGTGTCCAGAAGCATCAATAGAGGTATGTACACAGTTAGAGCACAGTAGTAAGGCAAACCTAGATCCGCTTTATTTGTTGATGTCTCATTAACTATCCAAAGCAACTTCACAAAGAGACAGAGGTCAAGAAGTTTGATGTTACACCCTCCGAATAACTAATATGTTATTACACATAAAATGTTCAGTTCGTCATATGCAAGAAATTTAAAGCACTATTCAAACCATAACATAAATTACACACAAAGTGTACTCATCAGCTTATTTCACGTCTGCAGCTTGATTCATCACAAAATGTTTCAAACTGTTACTCGGCCAGATAACACTTACCTCATACTCAGGCCCAAATTGCCCTGTGATGCTCCTGGACGTTTTCCAGCGAAAGGGAATTCCTTCCAAGAACAGGTTCCTTCGGGCTCCTCAGTCAAGATGGACCAGTTGGGCCGAAAGGCCTTTGTACTTGGACTGACATCAGCACTGCTCCATTGCTGTGGCCACCTAAGATCAGCAGTCTTCTCTGCTTCCATGTAGAGTGGCAGAAGGGGCCTATACTGTCATCCTTCCATTGAGTGCACCCCTCAGCAGATACTCTGCGGCTTAGGCAGAACCTGTCTCCGCGAAGCGACAGTTGAGGCCTTCATTACAACTCCCTGATTAGTGTTGCATCTACTTGGTCAGCGTTCAACTGTATTTGCATATTGTATGATTGATTAGTGTCTCATTACTGATTTACCCCTAAACTGCCAGACAGTTGCTTACTTTGGTTTTATTTTTTAATGTATTCATGGAAACCATGCATTTTGAAGTATTGTCTCAGAGTAAGCAGTTGAGGCGAGCAGTTACTTCACCCAGTGAATAGCAGATCAGATGCTGGAGGACAGTGGACTCTTGATCATTCATTATATTCTAAACAAAGGTAAATAGATATTTAAATATTGAAGCAATCAAGGTCTAATAGAGAAATATCGGAGCCGAAATACAATATCAGCCATGATTTTGATGGATGCTAAAGGAGACATGAGAGCCATATGGTTTACTGCTGCTCCTAATTGTGTAGTTACTAAGTGCCAACATGGATCATGCATATTTGTCAATTACCTGAATTTTAGGGCAAAATAAATGCTCAGAAACCTAACCAATATTACAGCAACCAGTGTAAATCATTGGGGACTGTGATCAGTTGGAAGCACTACATTTATCTGATGGTGTGCAATGTAGGCTCATTAAATTCAACAATCATCCTTTCCAGTTTATATCAGAAGAAGCCATCAAACTGGATCTTTTATTCTGTTTTTCTCCCTCCAGGATGCTAACTAACCTGAGTATTTCAAATATTTTATTATTTTAGATTTTCCATATCCATATTGTTGTGTGTCTCACAAGTCCGGTATTTTTCCTTCCTCCTTTATTCTCTCTCATCAGCTTCTACTTACTTTTCCCCCAGAACAATCGTCCTTCATCATATTTTCTGACAACATCAATGTCTATGTCACCCAGCTTCTCTTGATCGCCACACTATCACAGATGTTCCCTTCATTTTCTCTGACCCCCCTTCTCTGCAACTTAAAACTTTATACTTTGTACTTTATTGTTGCCAAACAATTGATACTAGCATGTACAATCATCGCTTCCTGCTCCCTGGATTACAAATCGATAGTAAATATTAAAAATTTAAATTATAAATCATAAATAGAAAATAGAAAAGTGGAAAGTAAGGTAGTGCAAAAAAACCGAGAGGCAGGTCCGGATATTTGGAGGGTACGGCCCAGATTCGGGTCAGGATCCGTTCAGCAGTCTTATCACAGTTGGAAAGAAGCTGTTCCCCAATCTGGCTTATTTTCTAGAATTGTCTCATTCAGGTGAAAGAAAATTGGACGGCAACATTAACTTTATATCTCTTTTTACAGTTGCTGTGTGACCGGATGACTACTTCAGGCACTTTGTTTTTTTTTAAATCTAGGGGCTCTGCTTCTACCAGCCTTTCTGTCCTGAGTTTCAGACACCTACCATTTTATGGTAAAAGTTAGTTTCCACATCCTCCCTCTGATCGTTCCATCAATTATTTTAAGCCAATAAGCATGGATTATTGCCCCTTTGCTAGACAATATTTCCTAGCTATAAGTTCCAACTCAGTACCCCATAACAACACACACAAAATGCTCGAGGAACTTAGCAGGCCAGGCGGCATTTATGGAAAAGAATAGAGAGTCAATGTTTCAGACCAAGACCCTTCTTCAGGACTGAGAAGGAAGGGGCAAAATGCCAGAATAAGAAGGTTGGGGGAGAGGGAGGAAGCTAGCTGGAAGGTGATAAGTGAAGTCAGGTGGGTGATTACACCATAATTTTATTCACCACATTTACCTCTTCTGTTTCAAAGAAAATTAAATGAACTTGACTAACCTTTTCTATTAGCTACATTTTTTCAGCTTCCAGTCCGGCAATAAATTTTTTCTGCACCTCCTCCAATCTGACATGGTTTTTCATATAATCTGATGAACAAAACTGCACTCAGTTTTCATACAACAGTCCGACTGGTATCATATACAGTTTTAGAATTATCTGGTAAATGTAATATACTGTGTATCTCTTTATGTATACATGTCACTAACCAGGAAATGTAGATCTCAATATGTTTAAGTGAGTTCACAAACAGAGCAGACTAACTGAAATTCAGAATGACAAAGAATAGTTTAGAACAAACATGAAAAAATCTGCAGATGCTGGAAATTCAAAACAACACCCACAAAATGCTGCAAGAACTCAGCACAGACATCCCACCTCTCCCGGAAGCTCTGGGAGTCTCTCACATATCGATAGTGGCTCCCTGATGCCCAGAAATTATATACAATATCCCAGAAATAGCTTTTTTTGAGAGGAAGAGCGAGCATCCTGATTGGTCTCTCTTCGTGCTAAGAGTGGTCCCCAACCACTGAGAAAACAATATGACTTGGCGATATGAAACGAAATGAGTCAGCTGCACCTTTCCTCATTCCCTGTTACACACTGTTGAATTTTAACGCATGCAAGGTCATCAGTGACCCAAGACATGCAAAGGAATGGGTTCGTGACCCATTTGTGAATGGCCCTGGTGAATCATCCATGTCAGCGCGGAAAGGAGATCAACTTCTCTAGCTTGCAAATGACAGCGAGCTGAAAAGTATGTTTGACATAACGTCTCTGCCGTCATTCTGGATCAAAGTCAAGGCTGAATATCCTGAGATAGCCACAAAAGCTGTGAAAACGTTGCTTCCATTTCCAACATATTTCTGCGAAGCATAGTTTTCTGCAATGAGTGCAATGAAAATTGCGGAATAGACTGGACATAAGGAACCCCCTTCGAGTGTCGCTGTTTCCCATCACCCCTCGATAGGACGGTGTTGTTGCAGGAAAACAAGCCCAGGGCTCCCACTGATTCAGCGATATTGGTGTGTTGCAATGATTTTTTATATTCATACGAGGAAAATATGCGCTGTGTGTTTAATATCCAAACGTTACTTAAAATGTTATGATGCTATTGACTTATAAGTGACTTATAATTCAGTGGTCCCCAACCTCTGGGGCACGAAGGCGATTGCGTCATCTGTGATCTGGGCTGACATTTATGTGCCGGGCGGCACCTAATCAATTAGCTTGTTTATTTCGGCTTTCTTCTTAAAGATGTGCTGGGTGTGTTCTGGCTACTGCTGTACCGCTGCATTCTTCGCGGCCCGGAGGTTTGGGACCACTGTTATAATTGACTTATCACTACATTCATGCGAGGAAAATATGCGCTGTGTGTTTAATATTAAATTTGTTAGATAAACACCTTTAGAAATGAAATTGAGTGTATTAGCCACTTACAAGTGACTTACAGTTGACTTCTCACCTATATTCCAGTCGAGCTTAACAACCCCGCACCCCCCCCCCCGGTCCACAGTGCGCAAAAGGTTGGGGACCCCTGATTTAAACTAGCTGGCTGGCTGCCAAGGAGCTATGCTATTGATGTCCTATGTGATGAGGCCAAACTCCCTGCAGACTTGCTTAAAATTGTAATAGAATAAACATGATAATATAATGTAAGTACATATTTTAATGTCACATATGCTGCATATACCCAACTTGGTTTACAGATTAGACAAAATCACGAAACATACACCCTTGGAGGTCGACCGGGTGTGGTGGATATGGGGTCGCAGGGGACAATGGCGCTACCTCCCTGAAATGAGTTTTTGCAGAGTGGGATGTCTGTCAGCAGGTCAGGCAGCATCCATGGAAAAGATTACAGTCAATATTTCAGGCCAAGACCCTTCATCAGGACTGGAAAGGAAGCAGAAAAATCAGAATAAAAAGGTGGGGGGAGGGGAGGACGAAGTACATGGTGATAGGTGAAACTGGGAAAGTGGGCAGGGTGAAGTAAAGAGCTGGGAATTTGTTTGGTGAAAGGGGGGAAGGGCTGGAGAAGGGGGAATCTGATGGGAGAGGACAGACGACTGTGGAAGAAAGAGAAGGGGAGGAGCACCAGAGGAAGGTGATTGACAGGTAAGAAGGTGTGAGATGGAAACAGAAATGGGGAATGGTGAAGGAGACGCTAGACGGGGTATCGCTGGAATTTCAAGAAATCGATGTTCATGCCATCAGTTTGGAAGCTACCTAGATGTAAATGTTCAAGGTGTAGCAAGTTGTAAGTACAAATAAAAGTCAAATATGATAAGAGATTGGGACCAGTCAATAGAGCGTGACTAATGGGTTGTCTTTTTCCTCTTCCTCCTACTCCTCACACTAACATGGCACATAAGTTCCCTCACGACGTCTGCTGTCTTTTTCTTGCCATGCTTCCAGAGGCAATGGCCTCTTCTAATGGACTGATTCTTCAGTCAGCAGAAACTGCACAATGAATGAGATATTGGCTGGTGACCATAGAATGTCCTAGACTTATGTAGACGAGCCTGATTGTGAGCTGCTCTTTCATAGCTTCCAATAAACTCCCAGACGAGCATTGCACTTATTAGATTTTACTTGGCTGCTGTCTTTTAAACTCTGAGAAAAATGAATAGCCTTTTGAGGAGTGGAAAGTCTTGTTCTAAGAAATTCAGCCAAGGCACAATTGCTTAGTTATTTAACTCATCTAAATTCCAACACCACATAGATCCAAAATCACTTGCTTGTAATGCTAAGATAAGTTAAAGAACAAATCAAGATTTTTATGAACACTAACCAAGTTTAATAAGAATTAAAAAGGTCTGAATATAAATTGACAGATGTTTTAGAAATACACTGAAAATTTCAGTAATGTTTGTTATCCTTTTAAAATTCCATTTGAAGATCAGTGAAATACTGCACCATTCCCTGTTTCATTGTGGTTGCTGCAAATTCCCTCATATTGAAGAGATTTCCAGCTATAGACAATCTTCAAGGGAAATAAGCCTGAGACTGAAACTAGTTAAGGATTATGCTTAATATGGTTTCAAAAGAATCAATTTATTTCAAGTAAAGGCAAAAGAAAAGCAATCATCGTTGGCTATAGGAGAGCCTGTAAGGTATTTTATAAGGAAATGACTGATATGTCTCATGTGATTAAAGCATGTGTAATGTGTCCAAATTGTTATCTGTGTGTGTGTTACTTTGTGTATACTGCCTCATCCTGATATTCTACTGCTTTTTTAATGTTATTTGTTATCATCCAGTTATACTGAATCCATTAATGAAATTCTGCCTATCCTTGTTACCTGACGTGCTTACTTCCTGTTTATGTCATAATGTTGACAGAAAAAGGGGGACTCTTCTAACTTAAGAAAGATCCAATCATTGTAACCAAGATTAAATTATTTTGTCTCTTTCTCAAATTCTTCACAGTGATTTCATTAGTTCCACATAAAATGAGTAACAAGATTATTTGTAGAGTGTATTCTCAGTTTTAACATCAGATAAAATGTAGAATGGGAGATAAAATAAAATGCAAATTTAAATCTGCTGTTTGTTTTAACAGACCTGTTTTCATATTAGCTACCACTGTGGAGGTAAGATCAATTTATAATGATTATCCAGAAATAGTGCACTGAATTCATTCAAATGTCCATGATATAAAATTATAAGAGATCGCCTTTAGAAAGTAGATAGAAACACAGAAAAATAGGAGTAGGTCATGGAGTCACAAGACATGGAAACAGGCCCTTTGCGCCTGCTGGTTTTTGCTGACTTTGTTGTCCAGAGCCACACACATTTAAGTGAAGTGTTTCCATGAATCGGCTATGGTTACACGTGCCTCTCTGAGTTAAAAGGCAATGCAGCCTCGAGGTAGTGAACAGCCTAATCTTAGTCCAAATTCATGTAATCCCTGAGTGCTCAGTGTTCCTTCACCATTGCTGTATGTACTTGCCATCCCCATCTGCCCTTTCAGCTTTGAGCAGTGATTTCATTGTATTATTTGAAGAAGAGCAAAAGAAATGTCCTAAGCATAACAGGCACAAAATGCTGGAGGAATTCAGCAGACCAGGCAGCCTCTGTGGAGAGGAATAAGCAGTCAACGTTTACCCGGTCTGGAATAAGAGGGAAGCCAGAGTGAGTGGCCTCATCGTGATAGTAGAGGAGGCCATGGAGCGACATGTTGGAATGGGAATGGGAAGTCCCGAATGGAAATGAGTGGCCACCGGGAGAAATCCCGCCTTTTGTGGCAGATGGAGTGAAGGTGATGAACGAAACATTCCTCCGATCTTTGTCAGGTCACAAAGGGAGCACCAGATACAGTAGATGGCCCCGACAGGCTCACAGGTGAAATGTTGCCTTGCCTTGAAAGAACTGTCTGGAATCCTGAAAGATCATTAGGGGGAAGGTGTAGGGGCAAGTGTAGCTCAGCTTTACCCCCCTTCCCTCCCCACTCACTGCTTTTGACAGAGATTGCTATCTGCAGGACTCCCTTGACAACTGTCACAATGAGGCCTCTCTCAGGTTGGAAGAGCAACACCTCATATTTCATCTGAGTAGCCTTCAACTTGATGGTATAAGCATCGATTTCACTAATTTCTCCCCATCCCCCTTCTCTATTTTACATTCCCCTCTTCCCCTTCTCTTCCCCTTGCCTCTCTCTGGTGTCCCTCCTCTTTCCCTTTCTTCCATGCTACACTGTCCTCTCCTATCAGATTCCTTCTTCAGCCCTTTATCTCTTCCACCTTTACCTCCCTGCTTATCACTTCATCCTCCCTCCTGCAACCACACACCACTCAGTTGTTCTTGTACCAGCCTGTCCATGCTCGGACTTCTCCAGATGAGGCAGTGAGAAACAATGCAAAGCATGGGAGCAATGCTTCATATTCTGGTAAGACATGGTAAGAACACGGAATGACATTCAGGTAATCTTGGGCTCTGGTGCGTTCCACGTCACCACCCCCGCCCGACTCCCATTTTTTGTCCCCTTTCCCATAATACACCTCCAGTTGCCTGCTAGTGTTTTCCCTTCCGCTTTCCCTCCTGCTCTGTCCATCTACTAATCACACATTTCACTCGCTTGCTTCTGTCTGCTTCCACATCTGGTTCTGTTTCCATCTGCCAATGCTCTCTTCCAATGGCACCCGTTATCACCTTCCTTATTCATCAGGTTCCAGCACTGTTAGCATCTGTGTCCCTTCTTAACACCCACCAGGCTGTGCCCACCTTCACCTCCCCTTGCCCAACCCGGCTCCGTTTGCCCTTTTTCAATCAGCCTTCATCTATCATCCACTTGCCTCTGTCTCCAATCTTCACTCCTCCCCTACTTGACTTGATCTGCCCATCATCCTTTACCCCTCCTTGGTTCACCAGTCAGCATCTGGCCCCTGTCTCAAAAATCTCTTTATTCTGGCTATCTCCCTTCTCCACTCTTCTTTCTGATGCAAGATGTTGACCTGAACCTTGCAAGTCAGTCCCCAGTCCAGCCCACCTAGGCTGCTCCCTCACTGAATTCACCCAGCAGATTGTTCTTCCTCCTTGAGGAAGCCATTGGAGTTAGCCTTTCTCATGATGAAGGGAAGCTCAAACGGTTTTATCAAAGGAGCATTTTCTTTGTTTAGCTTATTAAATGTAGTCAGGAATTCTTCAGAGGCTCTGATCTAAAACAAAGCGGCCTTAGTGGTCAATTTGAACTTGGCACTTTGAATATGGGATGATGGCTATTACACACATGTCTAATTCCATGCTGTTGTTACAAAGTCACAATCTAATCGCCCTTAGAGGAAAAAAAAATAACAAAAATTTCAAAAATGTCTTTCTGAGTGGGAGTGCCGAGAAAGACATTTTTGAAATTTTCGTTATTTTTTTCTCCAACGGCGTTCTGAGAGGCGGGACTGCGCAGGCGTGTGACGTCGGGCAGTGCAGCGCGGCAGATTTAAAAGGAACAGAGCCTCATAGAGCGGGCAGTGGAGTGAGCCGGGAGCAGAGTGAAGACTTAAGGGCTTCGGCTCAACGGGCTTAGGCGGAAATGGGCGAGGCGAGGAAGGTTTGGCATTCATTTTCTGTTGTTATTTGAGGAGAGGGGCAGTATGAGTGTGAGGGCAGTTTGCTGTTCTCAGTGTCGGATGTGGGAGGCCCTGGAGTCTCCAAGCCTCCCGGACGTCTACATCTGCGCCAAGTGCATCGAGATGCAGCTCCTAAGGGACCGCGTTACATAGTTAATTCAGAAACAAATGTTCTGAACTTAAAGAGGGGTAACTTTGAAGGTATGAGACGTGAATTAGCTAAGATAGACTGGCAAATGACACTTAAAGGATTGATGGTGGATATGCAATGGCAAGCATTTAAAGGTTGCATGGATGAACTACAACAATTGTTCATCCCAGTTTGGCAAAAGAATAAATCAAGGAAGGTAGTGCACCCGTGGCTGACAAGGGAAATTAGGGATAGTATCAATTCCAAAGAAGAAGCATACAAATTAGCCAGAGAAAGTGGCTCACCTGAGGACTGGGAGAAATTCAGAGTTCAGCAGAGGAGGACAAAGGGCTTAATTAGGAAGGGGAAAAAAGATTATGAGAGAAAACTGGCAGAGAACATAAAAACGGACTGTAAAAGCTTTTATAGATATGTAAAAAGGAAAAGACTGGTAAAGACAAATGTAGGTCCCCTGCAGACAGAAACAGGTGAATTGATTATGGGGAGCAAGGACATGGCAGACCAATTGATTAATTACTTTGGTTCTGTCTTCACTAAGGAGGACATAAATAATCTTCCAGAAATAGTAGGGGACAGAGGGTCCAGTGAGATGGAGCAACTGAGCGAAATACATGTTAGTAGGGAAGTGGTGTTAGGTAAATTGAAGGGATTGAAGGCAGATAAATCCCCAGGGCCAGATGGTCTGCATCCTAGAGTGCTTAAGGAAGTAGCCCAAGAAATAGTGGATGCATTAGTGATAATTTTTCAAAACTTGTTAGATTCTGGACTAGTTCCTGAGGATTGGAGGGTGGCTAATGTAACCCCACTTTTTAAAAAAGGAGGGAGAGAGAAACCGGGGAATTATAGACCAGTTAGCCTAATGTCGGTGGTGGGGAAACTGCTGGTGTCAGTTATCAAGGATGTGATAACAGCACATTTGGAAAGCGGTGAAATGATCGGACAAAGTCAGCATGGATTTGTGAAAGGAAAATCATGTCTGACGAATCTCATAGAATTTTTTGAGAATGTAACTAGTAGAGTGGATAGGGGAGAAGCAGTGGATGTGGTATATTTCGATTTTCAAAAGGCTTTTGACAAGGTCCCACACAGGAGATTAGTGTGCAAACTTAAAGCACACGGTATTGGGGGTAAGGTATTGGTGTGGGTGGAGAATTGGTTAGCAGACAGGAAGCAAAGAGTGGGAATAAACAGGACCTTTTCAGAATGGCAGGCGGTGACTAGTGGGGTACCGCAAGGCTCAGTGCTGGGACCCCCGTTGGTTACAATATATATTAATGACTTGCATGAGGGAATTAAATGCAGCATCTCCAAGTTTGCAGATGACACGAAGCTGGGTGGCAGTGTTAGCTGTGAGGGGGATGCTAAGAGGATGCAGGGTGACTTGGATAGGTTGGGTGAGTGGGCAAATTCATGGCAGATGCAATTTAATGTGGATAAATGTGAAGTTATCCACTTTGGTGGCAAAAATAGGAAAACAGATTCTTATCTGAATGGTGGCCGATTAGGAAAAGGGGAGGTGCAACGAGACCTGGGTGTCATTATACACCAGTCATTGAAAGTGGGCATGCAGGTACAGCAGGCGGTGAAAAAGGCGAATGGTATGCTGGCATTTACTTCTTTTAGCCTTTGCAGAAAGTAGAGACGCTTTCTGGACCTTCTTGGCTATGGAGCTGGTGTTGAGGGACCAGGTGAGATTCTCCGCCAGGTGAACACCAAGAAATTTGATGCTCTTAAGGATCTCTACGGAGGAGCCGTCAATGTCCAGTGGAGAGTGGTCACTTTGTGACTTCCCGAAGTCAACAACCATCTCTTTTGTTTTGTTCACATTCAGATACAGGTTGTTGGCTCTGCACCAGTCCGCTAGCCACTGCACTTCCTCTCTGTATGCTGACCTGTCGATAAAAGTAAGTGCCAACATAAATTTGAGATCTGTAATTACGTATGTATACATACCAATGTTCCCATATTGTAATCCACTGGACTTCAGTCTGCAACATCTTCTGTTTAATTGCTCTTGAAAAGTGATGAGAATTATTTTTCCCTTTGTCAAGTAGAACGCATTGACAGCCAGCTGTTTTCAAAATGTTTTTGGTGCAGCAGCAGTTTTGCAGGAATATATTCACCCCAGGAGATCTAAGCATTCCTGATGAAGGGTCTCAGTCCAAAATGTCAACTGTTTATTCATTTGCATATTTGCTGCCTGGCCTGCTGAGTTCCTCTAGCATTTTGTGTGTTTTACCTTGGATTTTCTTGTATTTGTAACACAGACATATCAATGGCTTACAACAAGGAATAATAGCTCACCCTATATCACAAGTCCAGAATTATTAACAGGGCCAGCTAGTGAAAGTGACTGCATTTCTGGGTTACTGTCTAACTGGGGTATCATGGAGCCATAGAGTCACAGAGTAACAGAGCACGGCCCAGTGAGTCCACGCTCATGCTCACCTCCATGTATCTATCTAAGTGTTCTTTGAATTATACTATTGTACCTGTCTCAACTTCCAGTGGCAGCTCACAATGTATACTCCCCACGCTCCCCGTGAAAAAGTTTTCCCTCAAGACTCTTTTAATTCTTTTTCTGACGCAAACAATGATTACTGGATAATGGTATGCCTTAATATTTTTTGTTGAGTGAGCAGGAGTAACTATGAAAAAAAATCACATTAATACTGTCAAAATGATTCTGCTTTGATCCATTTACTTTCTTATTAGTTACATTTGCTTTTGAATTTCAAGTCCTGAAGAAGGGTCTTGGCTCAAAATGTTGACTGTCTACTCTTTTCCATAGATACTGTCTGACCCGTTAAGTTCCTCCAGCATTTTGTGTGTGTTGCTTTTGAATTTTGTAACTTAATAGATGATAAGAGAAAATCTGAGATGCAAGGGGACTTGGGAGTCCTTGTGCAGAACACCCTAAAGGTTAAATTGCAGGTTGAGTCAGTGGTGAGGAAGGCAACAACAATATTAGCATTTATTTCAAGAGGTCTTGAATACAAGAACAGGGATGCGATGCTGAGGCTTTATAAGGCACTGGTGAGGCCTCACCTTGAGTATTGTGAACAGTTTTGGGCTTCTCGTCTAAGAAAAGATGTGCTGGCATTAGAGAGGGTCCAGAGGTGGTTCACAGGGATAATTCCAAGAATGAAAGAGTTATCATACGAGGAACATTTGATGGCTCTGGGTTTGTCCTCGCTGGAATTTAAAGAATGATGGGGGATCTCAGTGAAAGCTTTCAAATGTTGAAAGGCTTAGGCAGAGTAGATGTGGAAAGGATGTTTCCCATGGTGGGGGAGTCTAGGACAAGAGGGCACCGCCTCAGGATAGAGGGCCGTCCATTTAAAACAGCGATGCAGAGAAATTTCTTTAGCTTAGAGGCTGGTGAATTTGTGGAATTTGTTACCACAGACATCTGTGGAGGTCAGGTCATTGGATATATTTAAGGTAGAGATTGATCGGTTCTTGATTGGACACTGCATTAAAGGTTTCGGGGACAAGGCCAAGAAATGGGGTTGAGGAGGGGAAAAAAGGATGAGCCATGATTGAATGCCAGAGCGGAGCCAATAGGCCAAATGGCCTAATTCTGCTACTAGGTCTTATGGTCTTATAACATGAACATGGTACTGCATGCAATGATGGTTTTGAACCATCAGCATAACCAGCTTACTGTATACAGCAATATTTTCTGTGTCGCCACTAAGCATTGGAAGTGACCTGTTCTACACCTGTATCAACTGCCTTCATTTGTTCATGGTAGTGCTGATTTACTCCAGATTTAGCTTAGATAGCACACATAATTTTATTACATTGTTCAGTTTTACTGTAGCAATTGCCTTCAAAATGGCGGTTTTTTTTACTCTCGTACTTTAATATTTGGATCCATTGACTTGGAAATGGAACAGGGTGTGCACATTTTGGGTTTTAAACATTCCATGAGTAATTGGTTCTGAAGTTCGATCCGGAGATTGAGATGGTTGACAGTTAGAGGCACAATTGAGCCTGAGTTGTGACCAGTGTTTTTTTGGATGGGAGCGGCTAGATATTTGAGTGTTGAGAAACTGATAAAGTATTGGTTCTTTGTGCCTTCACTCGGGTTGTGGGGAAGGGCAACCGACTCCTGTGATATGGTTGGAAACAAGAAGCATCAAGTTTATTGTTCCTAGAACCATTTTGGGGAAAGGATCAGGAAACTAGTTGTTAAAGTCAGGAATTCTGTGAGGGGTATCGCAGTTGGAATCAGACTGATAATTGGGCTGGGTTACAAGGTGAGAGGTGTGGGAGGTATGTGTGCAGGCCATTCCGGGGTATTGAATGGGTTTCTTTTTTACAGATGTCCATTAGTTGATTTCATCCATGTCAGAAAAAACACAAAAAAAAGTCACTTCAAGCTGTAAACATGTCTTTGTAGCATTGTAATGAATGGCATCAAAAGCCGTCGATAAGAAAGAACAATGACTAAAAGTGGACAGAGAGAGAGAGGAACATAAGAGTTTCTGCAGATGCTGGAAATCCAGCGCAGCATGCACAAAATGCTGGAGGAACCCGGAAAGTTAGGCAACATCTATAGAAAGGAATAAACAGTCGATACTTTGGGCTGAGACCCTTCTTCAGGATGGGAAAAGACACTAGAATAAAAAGGTGGTGGGGGGTGGTGGTGGAGGAGGATAGCTAGAAGGTGATAGGTGAAGCCAGGTGGGTGGGAAAGATAAAGGACTGGAGAAGACGGAATCTAAGAGAAGAGGGCAGTGGACAATGGGAGAGAGGGAAGAAGGAGGGGCACCAGGAGGAGGGGATAGGCAGGTGAGGAGCAAAGGTAAGAGACCAGAGTGGAGAATAGAAGCAGAGGGGAGGGGGAGGGAAAAATACCGGAAGGAAAAATCAATGTTAATGCCATCGGGTTGGAGGCTACCTAAACATAACTTGAGGTATTGCTTTTTCATAATGGTAAAAGAGGAGGCAATGGACCAACATATCAGAAAGGGAATAGGGATTGGAATTAAAATTGTTGGCCACTGGGAAATTCTGCTCTTGGCAGATGGAGCAGAGGTGCTCAACAAAGCAGTCCCCCAACTTATATTGGATCTCACCAACGTAAAGGAGGCTGCACTGGGAACACCACATACAATAGATGACCCTAATAGATTTGCATATGAAGTGTTGCCTCACCTGGAAGGATTCGGGCCTGTAATGGAGAAAATGAATGAGCAGGTGTAGCATGTCTGTCACTTGCGGGGATATGTGCCAGGAGGAAGATTAGTGGTTAGGGACGAATAGACAAGACAATCCTGAAGGAAAGATCCCTACAGAAGGAGGAGATTGAAGGGGAGGTAAAGATGTGTTTGGTGGTAGTATCCTGTTGAAGATGGCAGAACTTGGGGAGAATGATGTGTTGGATCCAATGGCTCATGGGTGGTAAGGAAGGACACAAACTCTATTCCTGTTAAGGTAACAGGAAGATGGGGTGGGCGTGGATGTCCAGGAAATAGAAGAGATGCAGGTGAGGGCAGCATCAATTGTGGAGGAAAGGGAACCCCATTCCTTCAAGAAGAAGACATCATGGAAAGGAAAGCCTCATCCAGGGAACAGATGAAGCACAGGCAAAGGGACTGAGAAAAACGAATACCATTTTTACAGGAGACAAGGTGGGAAGAAGTATAATCAAGTTGGCTATGGGAATCGGTAGGTTTATAAAAGATGTTGGTAGACAACTTGTCTTCAGAGATGGAGACAGAGAGATTGAGAAAGGGGAGAGCAGTGTCAGAAATGGATCAAGTAAATTTAACTAGTTTTACCAATTGTAGGAATGAATAAGTATATCTACATCAGAGTTTTAGATTTAATGATACTATGGGAACTTGTCTCTATGTCGTGGTGTCTATAAGTTGGGCATTCAGAGCCTGAATTTAATTTAAGATTGAGCTCTCCTTAGTGTGCCTCAGTGGATTGCAGGGTAGAAGATCATGGGTTTGGAAGATCGGGGATTTAGGGGCTGGTTCTCAGGAGGTCAAGGGGTCAACAGTGTAGCTGCAACTGGTGTGTGGAGGGTATCTATTTAGAAGTGACCAGAATAAGTGAATGGTAATCAAGGGACTAACTAACATGATAATCCAGCTTTGCATTAGGTGACTGGGTTCCCTCGGGAATGTCTAAAAATGGGTACTCCCAGGACAACGTGGAGCAAGTCTCCCAGAAGTGCTCTGGAATAACCGCAATTTTCATTGACATATGCCAGGGAAAACCAGCATTTACTGAATTGAATCTCTGGGATCATCATTCTTTTTCTAGGGTGTGACACGGATTGAAAGAGTACTCTGAAGTGTTTTTATATGTTTTTAGTCTTGCGTATATGTTTAATTTAAGTGCATAAAAAGAAAAGTAGAAACAGGACTGGACCAAAAGCCTTGAGAGCTGTTTAGAGGTGATCTAGTGTCTTCAAGCCATTTAGGGCCCAGTCAACATATTCTCTGATATCTTTCAGTTGTCCAAAAATCTATTTATCTTTACCTAGAATTTATTCAGTGGATCCACAGCCATCGAAAAATGGCTATGGATGCCATTGAATAAAAAAAAAATGAAACGTTTGCACTCCTCTGTATGAAGAAATTCTTCCAATTTCTTGAGTAATGAATCCCTTCTCCTGACAATATATCCCCTAGTTCTAGACACTCCTGCTGGAAAATCTAGCTTTTTGAGATATTGTATTGTACAATATGTATCAATCAAATTGTGATTGCTTTAAACTGCAGTGAGTACACGTCAGTCTTCCTTGTTGTCACTTCATAGCACAACAGCATCATCTCAGGAATCCATGCGTCCTGTATTGACTCAAGGTACGTGTCTTTCTCTAGCTACAGGGAACAAAATTGTGCTATGTCTTGAGATGTAGCCCCAGTCCTTTTACCTTCTCCTTTCTCTTTATAGAGGTAACTAAAGAGTTCTTCCAGTTAAAGCAACAATTCAGTTGCTTTTTTTCCCTACTTAGTGCATTGCAGAGTGTTACGTACCCCGTAACTGGGTTGCCAAACCAGCAGAAATGGATCACTCAGTTGGAGTCTGGAGTACTAGAACTAAGAAAGTTTTATTAAGGAAACAAGCAACACAGTAATCGAAAGGATAATAAATGCAACAGTTCAGTGATGATAAACACACATGTGCACAGAATTAAGATAACAGCATCAATCAAGCTCTATCGTTGTCTAGGGGTAAATGACCAATTTCAAAATGACTCAAAGTTCAGTCCAGTTTAGTGGTTCAGTTCGCAGTAATCGTTGCCATGGCGGTGGACAATGTGGGGGAAGAGAGAGATAGAATAGGAACAACTCATCATTCAGAACGGCTTCACTCACAGACCAGCAGGATGGCTCACAGACCAGCTTTTGGGCAGGTCCTTGGTGATGTCACCGGAGGCCACCGACTGTGACCCCTCCTCCAGATGCGGTCGATCCTCTGCAGTGAACCCGGCACCCAGGCAAGGGCGGACACACACCGGGTTCCCGCTGATCGTACCTTTCCACCCTTGTCGTTGTCTGGGACTTCTCACCCACTCGTGAGAAGCGCACCGCTTCCAGGGTCTCGTTACCTCGGGTGGCGTGTGTGTCTGTCTTAGCGAACCTGTCCCTTTTTATCCCCCTGTTGGGGTATCGCCTGTCCATCACTTCAAACAGTTCAGGGCTCAAAGGGGGGAGCCGCTCCAGACAGTTCTTCCTCCCACATCCCTTCATTACACATCTCCAGACGCTGCTCCATTGTTCCTTATCTCTCCTTCCCCTGAGGGCAGGTGGCAGACCAACTGCTGATGCCACTGATGCTAGCCCAGGCCAGCAAACATCTTAATTTTATGTGTATTCTCGTAACACTTCCCCCCTTTAAGGATTTTTACCGGGAGGTAAAAATTACAAACATGACTACATTATCTGATACATACACAATATACATCTTTAACAGTTATTTAGCTAATACAGAGAATTTGAAATTGTCAACACCTTGACAGACAGTCATCACATTTTCTGTTCCTTTTACACGTGTTATTAATAATCCCTTAGACCAGGCTCCAACTCAGCAAACTTCATAGTGGCCAAAAACACTGATGAATTGCGACCAATGTAACCTCTCATTTGGTTTTGTCCCGGACCACAACAACAAGGGTCGTCCCATTCCGACTCAATTTTTCCTCGCAAGGGCTTAGTAGGAGGGGGACGGGTATTGACCGCAGAGTTATTGCAAAACTTCCTGCAGTACCCCACCATCTCCAAAAGCCTTCTGAGGGCCCTCTTGTCTGTCGGGGTTGGGAGGTCAGCGATAGCCTGCACTGTAGCTTGCATCACTGCCAGCTGCCCCTGTGTCACCACAATTCCCAGGTAAGTGACATTCGCGTGGCCGAATTCATTTTTTCCAAGGTTCACTATCAAGCTGGCTTCAGACAGCCGTGTTAAATTGCCAATACACACCTCTGTGTTTCATCAGCCCTTTAGTCACTGAATTACTCGAAAAATATGGGTGTTGTTTGCTTGGCTGCCCTATTGTAACAGACATAACCCAACGTCCCAGTTCTTTGCATTTCCTCGGGACAATCAAACACATGGGTGCGAGTCGTTTAATTACTCCTTCGGGGATTAAGGGAGAGACCTTATCAGTAGACCTGGCCAAAACAATAGCCTTCTCCCATCTGACCGATCCCATCCTAATCTTTTCAAAATGGTTTTTTCCTCTTAGCAGGGGGCCCCTAGCTTCATTGATTTCCACGCTAACACCGACTAGGTTTGTTAGCATATCAAAAGCCGGTGACCGTCTCAGTTCGCGTCGGTCATGATCAATAACATTCTTCCCCCTGGGCAGCCGGTAAATCTCTTTCATGATTCCACCAACTGTTTCCTCCAGCACCGCAAAATGTCCACCGGGGGGTACCTCGTGGGCCATGTTAAAAACCTCAT
Organism: Mobula hypostoma; assembly: GCF_963921235.1. Lineage (NCBI taxonomy): Eukaryota > Metazoa > Chordata > Chondrichthyes > Myliobatiformes > Myliobatidae > Mobula > Mobula hypostoma. The sequence goes on along the minus strand of NC_086103.1, from coordinate 59,538,408 downwards.
CCCCATAACTCTTTTGCACCACCCCCCATTCCTCATCTGCGGGTACTGTACTTGATTTCCCTTTCTTCCTTAGCACTTCCTCATCCGCACAATAGCTTGTCAAGGCTGTGTCAGAGAGAGCGGTCTCGGCCAAAACCATCAGCCCCTCGTCTCGCTCCTGCGTCTGCACAAATTCTTTCCTGGCTACTGCTACGTCCGTCCCAGCTCCCTCACTACCTCTTATCTCACTACACCCTGTCTCATACAAGGTTGGCAGAAATGTTTCAGCCAAATTCACCATCGCGGGCGGGGCCTCCATGCTGGCAGGCTGACCCGTCAATCTCACGACTGGGAACACGATTCCTCCGGCGATGTCATTACCGAGCAAAACTTCCACGTCTTTCATCGGTAATTCGGACCTCACCCCGATCGTGACTAGTCCAGAGACCAGGTTGCTCTGTAAATGTATCTGGTGCAAAGGGACTGACTCTGTCCCTTCCCCAACACCTTTGACCTCTACCTCCCCAGTCTGGGTCTCTGAGCTAAACTCTAATACACTCTTCAGTATTAGTGACTGACACGCTCCCGTGTCTCTCCAGATCCGCACTGGAACTGGTTTTAACCTCTCCTTCACTGACACCAGTCCGGCCGAGATAAACCTCTCGCGCCCTTCCTGGACTTTTTCAGACCTGTCCTTCCCTAGCGGTTCGCTTAACAGCTCAATACAGCCATTCAAAATTTCCGCTTTTCCTTTCCCCGTCTCTTTCCTTGGGGCAAAGCACCTGGACGCAAAGTGTCCGACTTTCCCACAATTATAACAGACGACCCCAGGAGACTTCCTACCAGACTGCTCCCGGTCTACCTTATCCTTTTCACTAGTCCCCGGCTTACTTTCTGACTTTTCCGGCGGACTCTCCCCTCCGTCCTGACTACCCTTCTGGTAGCCTTTACTCGGGGCAACCTTCATTTTATGCGTCAACGCATACTCATCCGCTAACTTAGCAGTTGCGGCTAACGTGGCTGCCTCTTTCTCATCGAGGTAGGGTCTCATACCCTCAGGGACACAACCTTTAAACTGCTCAATCAGAATCAGTTGCAGCAGTCTGTCATAATCCCCCTCTACCCCTTTCGAGGCGCACCAACGCTCACAATATGTTTGCATCTCACGAGCAAACTCCAAATACGTGCGGTCCCACCGCTTCCTCGCATTCCGGAACCTCTGCCGGTATGCCTCCGGGACCAACTCATAAATCCTGAGGATGGCCTCCTTCACCACCTCATACTTCTGGGCATCTTCCGCGGATAAGGCGGAGTAAGCTTGTTGGGCTTTCCCTTTCAGTACACTCTGAAGTAAGACAACCCACTTATCCCTCGGCCAGTCCTGACTTATAGCTACTTTTTCGAAGTGGAGAAAGTACCGATCCACATCGGTATCGTCAAATGGGGGAACCAGCCTAACCTCCTGGGTCGCCCGGAACCCTCCACCTTGGTTCGGCACGAGCCCCTGCTCGGCCCTTTAACTTCTCCAGCTCAAATTCCCTTTCCCTCTGTTTCTCCTCTCTCTCCAACTGCCTTTCTCTCTCTTGCCTTTCTACCTCTTTCTCTCTCTCCCGCCTTTCTAACTCTTTCTCTTCGTGTTCTAACTGCCGTACCCGGAACTCGTGCTCGAGTCTCAGTTTTTCAAGCTGTACCTGTACCGCGTCTCCAGCAGGTTTTTCAATAGACACCACCCCCAGCTCACCTTGGGGAAACACACCTTTAGATACATAGTGCTCTACAATAGCTCTGTGTATCTCCTCTCTCCTCATTGTCGACTTCACCTTAGCAAGATTCACCCGTTTTGCCACAGCTATCAATTCTGATTTCCTGGCATCCTCTAATGCCTCCAAGGTCGGCGCCTTTATAAATTCCTCAACCTCCATTTCTGCTGTTTGTCTTTTCTTTCTTTCGGGAATTTTAACCCAATCAATTTACTCCGTCCCAAATTTAGCGTTCAAAATCGCGGACGAGAACCCCACTTATGTTACGTACCCCGTAACTGGGTTGCCAAACCAGCAGAAATGGATCACTCAGTTGGAGTCTGGAGTACTAGAACTAAGAAAGTTTTATTAAGGAAACAAGCAACACAGTAATCGAAAGGATAATAAATGCAACAGTTCAGTGATGATAAACACACATGTGCACAGAATTAAGATAACAGCATCAATCAAGCTCTATCGTTGTCTAGGGGTAAATGACCAATTTCAAAATGACTCAAAGTTCAGTCCAGTTTAGTGGTTCAGTTCGCAGTAATCGTTGCCATGGCGGTGGACAATGTGGGGGAAGAGAGAGATAGAATAGGAACAACTCATCATTCAGAACGGCTTCACTCACAGACCAGCAGGATGGCTCACAGACCAGCTTTTGGGCAGGTCCTTGGTGATGTCACCGGAGGCCACCGACTGTGACCCCTCCTCCAGATGCGGTCGATCCTCTGCAGTGAACCCGGCACCCAGGCAAGGGCGGACACACACCGGGTTCCCGCTGATCGTACCTTTCCACCCTTGTCGTTGTCTGGGACTTCTCACCCACTCGTGAGAAGCGCACCGCTTCCAGGGTCTCGTTACCTCGGGTGGCGTGTGTGTCTGTCTTAGCGAACCTGTCCCTTTTTATCCCCCTGTTGGGGTATCGCCTGTCCATCACTTCAAACAGTTCAGGGCTCAAAGGGGGGAGCCGCTCCAGACAGTTCTTCCTCCCACATCCCTTCATTACACATCTCCAGACGCTGCTCCATTGTTCCTTATCTCTCCTTCCCCTGAGGGCAGGTGGCAGACCAACTGCTGATGCCACTGATGCTAGCCCAGGCCAGCAAACATCTTAATTTTATGTGTATTCTCGTAACAAGAGTAATATAGACAGAATGCTGGAGGAACCCAACAGGTAAAGCAGCATCTGTGGACAGGAATAAAGAGACAATGTATTGGGTTGAGTCCTTTCATCAGGACTGGAAAAGAAGAGGGAAGAAGCCAGAATAAGAAGGTAGGGGGAGAGGGAAAGGAGTACAAGATACACTGATGATAGGTGAAGCCATATGATGGGAATGTGGGAGAGTGGGGACGTAGTAATGAAATGAAATGCTGAGAGGTGATAGGTGGAAAAGGTAAAGGGATAAAGAAGAAGAAATCTGTGAGAGGAGAGGGGAATGGACCATGGGAGAAAGGAAAGGATGTGGGGCACCAGAGGGAGTGATAGGCAGGTGAGGGAAAAAGAACAGGTAAGAATGGAGCCAGTTGGGGAATGGTAAAGGAGAGAAGGGGAAGGAGAAGAATTTACCAGAAGTTGGAGAAATCGATGTTCATATTGTCAGGTTAGAGGCTACCCAGACGGAATATGAGATGTTGCTCCTCCAACCTAATAGTGGCCTCATCGTGGTAGTAGAGGAGGCCATGGACCGATATATTGGACTCTGAATGGGTAGTGGAATTAAAATGGTTGTCCACCAGGAAATCCTTCCTGTTGAAGACAGAGGGAAAGTGCTTAACAACAGAGTCCCACAATCTACACTGGCATCTCAAGGTTATAGAGGAGACCACATCAGATGCATTAGGTGACCTAGACAGGCTTGCAGGTGAAGTTTACCTCACCAGGAAGGATTTTCGGGGCACTGAATGGTGGTGAGGGAGGTGGTGAATTGATAGGTGTAGCAATTGTGCCTCTTATGTTAGTATTTAGTTGTGCTTATGCTAGTCCATTGTATTTGGGACTCATTATACAATCTCCTCTTCATCAGAGAAATCAAGCACAGATGAATTCGACACTTTCCAGAATATTTCCAATCCATTTGCAAAGGTGACCCAGTCGTCTGTTACTTTAGTTCTCCATCCCAGTCCCACTCTGGTCGCTGTCACTTGCACTGTCCTAATACAGCTCAGTGTAACCCCAAGGAACCCACATCTGCCTGGGCAGATCACAACTGTCAGGACTCAAATTTGGGGAATTACAAAACAAAATCAACCTTTACTTTGTGTCTAAATAAAATTAAATAAGTATCCGTTAGTCTCGTGAGACCATGGATTTGAGCCTTGGAAGGTTTTTCAGGGCGCAGGCCTGGGCAAGGTTGTATGGAAGACCGGCAGTTGCCCATGCGGCAAGTCTCCCCTCTCCACGCCACTGATGTTGTCCAAGGGAAGGGCACTAGGGCCGATACAGCTTGGCAATGGTGTCGTCACAGAACAATGTGTGGTTAAGTGCCTTGCTCAAGGACGCAACACACTGCCTCAGCTGAGGCTGGAACTAGCAACCTTCAGATCTCTAGACTGACGCCTTAACCACTTGGCCACGCACCAACACTTTATGTGTTTATCTCTGTCAACCAATCATTATGACTGTTGAATGTTTCTAGCATTTTCTGTTATCTGTTTTCCAGAAGCGATGGTTTACATCTCCTAGTTCCAGCGGGTTTTTTTTCTCTCTCTTACTAACTGCCCTCATTCTTCTATTGATGAAATGGCACTAAAAGGACTTGGCCTCCATCCCACCCTAAATATGCCCTTTATTCTCTCTACCCCTCCAACTCTCTACAACTTTATTTTTTATTTAAATTATTAAAAATGATTAAAAATACAGAAAGCATTAGATGAAAAAACAATCTGCCCAGATACCGTATAACAACTTTCTCTTCAGCTTTACCTAATTGATTATTGATATTAGCTGGAGTACAATGAGATTATGACCACTTCCATGTCATTTTACATCACTGTAAATTCAACCGGGCACTTCTTGTGTTTACATATCTTTGCACTCCTGATTATAATTTCTACATAAGTTTTATGCAAGATGTTGTTGTTTCACAAGCATTGCTCCATTTGGAGTATTTTGAGTGAACATAATTGTCGCATAAGCAACATTCTTGAATGTGGGCAGGTGAACTAGGTTCTAATTCCATGTTCACCTTCAATCCTCCAAGCTGTCCTCTCATATATAACGCCTAACTTGCTCTGTACACACTGGTCCCTTCCGATTGATCTTCTGTCCCCTGACCTTCTAAGGTCTCACTGAGTCCCTCACCCTAACACTAAACCCCAATCCTCATCCAGTTATCATTCTGTCTAATATCCTGCACCCTGATCTTTCTGCCTAACACCAGAGAATCCCAGCCACTAATCTTCATCAATGACTTGATTGTGAACTCTTCTTGAATCCAGCTTGTATAATCAGCTCACAAACAAGAGAAAATCTGCAGGTGCAGGAAAGCCAAGCAACACACACAAAATGCTGGAGGAACTCAGCAGGTCCCTGACCCTAACACTAGATCCCAATCCTCAACCAGTTACAGTATCATCCTGTCTAATGATAATGTGGAATCTCACAGAAGGGTCTGGGCCCAAAACGTCGACTGTACTTCTTTCCTTAGACGCTGCCTGGCTTGCTGAGTTCCTCCAGCATTTTGTGTGTGTTGCACTTTGTGTATGTAATCAGCTTATGGTTGTTGACACTTGCCCTGCCCACATCTTGCTGGAATTTCTTGGTTGCTGTTGGCAATATTTTCACCTGTATTTGAAAAAATGTACAATGACTCATCAATAGCATGTGAGGTCTGAGGCCCCTCAAAGAGCAGCAACATGCCCACAGCTGGAAGCACTGCTACCCCCAGCAAACCTTGGTTGAAGTAGAATCTTTCTACTATTTTCATTCCTAGTCTTTGTATTGGTTTCAGTATCTAATTTGACACTGATGTAGAGAACATGAGTGAGATACAATAGTACCAGATAAAGCTACTCAAAAGCTTTCTCTTATCTATTGTGAACACACATAATGTATCACCAATTTATTGTCGTTTACATAAGTGCATGTATGCAGAAGAGCAGTGGAAAGCTTGCTTGCAGCAGTGTATTATGTACACAAGCAGCATTCACAATCATGTTTAATCATACACAATGTTTACAAGAAAACACAATTAGAACAAAAGAACAACAAAGTCCATTTTAGTGCAAAGTGGTCATAGAGTTGCTAAACTATATCAATTAGGATTTTGTTGATTGGTTCAAGAACCAAGCAGTTGAAAGAAAATACAGTAACTGTTATTGAACCTGGTGGCATGGGACTTCATGCTTCTGTACCTCATGCCTGATGGTAGCTGTGAAAAGATGGCATGACCTGGATGGTGAGGATCTTTGATATTGCTGTTTTGATAGTGCCGCCTTTAGCTCCAGTTGTCGTGGTTTCCATGCCATTGGAATCAGTTGGTTGATTTGTGAAGTATCGTGTGCTTCTTGGAGTGCAACATCAAGTACACGTTAAACAAATACACGCACAGGCGTCTTCATTCTGTGGGTCACTTCTTCAGAACGAAGACCATCATCCTCAACCTCGAGGGATAGCCTTTAGATACTGCCAATAGTTAGGAAAGATGTTCAGCTTTTTCTATTCCTGCACATTTAAATTGTCGTCTTAGACCACGATGCAGCCAGTCAGGATACTTCCAACAAGGCACCTTTGAAGATGGTTGGAGAGACCAATAATATGCCAAAGCACCTTAACCTCCTAAGAAAGTAGAGACACTAATATACTTTCCTTATGATTGATGTTGAGATACATCCTAGGATGCGTTGGGACACATCAGTGATGTAACGTGGGGTCATTGGATGTTTCGGGTCTTCCAACATCAGACACTCTTGCCCAGGCAACCAAGGTTGCTCAGGCTCTGGCTTGTGTTCCAGTAGCATTGGTCCAAGGGTCCATAGCCATCTTGATCCATAGACATCTGGAGGCTCACGCAGCAGCCTCTGTGATGGTCCTAATAGCTCTTTTCCTTGCAGCCCCTGTAATGCCAAGCAGAGAGTAGCTTGCATCTATATGCTGGGCTCAGTCCAGGTGTTCTGATATATTAACACTGAGGAATTTAAAGCTGCTGACTCTCTCCACCATTGATCCCGCATTTTATATTGGTACAGGTTCACCCTCCTTCCCCTTCCTGAAGTCATCAATCAGCTGGTTAGTTTTGTTGACATGAGGCAAGAAGTAAAAGGGTAGCTTAAGGAAATTATTTTTTGTGGAAGGAGAATTGAATTTGTTGGTCAATTCTGAGGTGAAGTGTAGAATATGCATGGAATGGGATTGCAAAATCCCTCTGTTGTTTTGTAGCATTGGGTAGAATATAGATACAGACAAGGAGAAATACTCAAGCCTCTTTTGATACCTTCTCAGATCGTGGCTGGGCTGTAACAGTATTCTATCTGCTTGTCTTGGTACTTTTACACATTACCAAACAGTTTAGTGGTATAATGATCTCAGTTTTTGACATTATCAATTTGCCTGGTCTCAATATTTCATTACTGATGAATCACAGATTTCCATCACTTTGATTAAAACAAACATTTACTGGTACTAACTCAAAATAATTATTACTAGCTTTAAGCTATGGATACTGCATGCATGAGATATTGCATGATGCTGTCACCAAACAAGAAAGAGTCCACCATGAATGTAGTCAGGGATTTCAATCAGGCTTGTTTGAAGATAACTCTGTTCAATTACAATCGGCATATAACCTGTAGCACCAGATGTTCCAACACACTAGACTACTGCTATACTGAGATACGGAATGTCCACCGTTCCATGCCCAGACCACATTTTGGGAAATCTGAAATCTGATCACTTAGCTGTCCTTCTCCTACCTCCATACAGGCAGTGACTAAAGAACAAGGCTCCAGAGATTATGGCACCAAAGAGGTGGTTGCGGAACACAGAGGAGCGGCTACAGGATTGTTTCGAGTTAGTGGAATGAGTTGTGTTCAAGGACTCTTCTGTGGATTTGAATGAATACACCATGTTGTTAAGGACTTCATCAAAATAGTTGCAGATGAGTCTGTCTACACATAATCATACAGAGTTCTACCCAACTAGAAGCCTTGGATGAACCATGTGATCTGCAATCTGCTCAGGGCCAGATCAGAAGCATTCAAGTCTGATGAGCAAGAAAGTTACAAGAGGGCCAGGTACAATCTCCGGAAAGCCATCTCATGGGCCAAGTGGCAACTCTGGAGTAAACTTGAATCAATGACGGATGCTCGACAGCTGTGGCAGGGCTTGAATACTATCACCTCTTATAAAGTGAAAACAGTGACATTGGTGACTACAGGGCTTCACTTCTCCATGAGCTCAATGCCTCTATTCTCACTTTGACTGTCAAAGACATGGAAAAACTGTTATAAAAGCTCACAGCACCTGAAGAGCCTGTGATTTCGGTCTCTGACACTGATATTCGAGCTGCCTTTGGCGGGGTGAACACATGGAAAGCATCCAGCTCAGGTGTGGTACCTGGCCGAGTATTAAAGACCTGTGTTGAGCAATCTGCTGGAGTGTTCACTGAGTTTTGTAACCTCTCTCTTCGGGAGTCTGAGGTACCCACCTGCTTCAAGCAGGATTCAGTTATGCCAAGAAGAACGTGGTGATCTGCCTCAATGACTATCATCTAGTAGCACTTACATCCACAGTGATTAAGTGTTTTGAGAGGTTGGTGATGAAACATAGCAACCAGAGAAGCTCCAATTTGCCTACCAGCACATCAGGTCCACCGCAGATGCCACTTCATTGGCTCTTCACTCTACCCTGAAACTTCTAGTCAGCAAAGATGCATATATCAGGATGTTCTTTATTGACTATAGCTCAGCAATCAATGCTATCATTCCCTCAGACCTAGTCAATAAGCTTTAAGACATTGGCCTAAATACCTCCTTGTGCAATTGGATCCTCAATTCCCTCACTTTCAGACCCTAGTCATTTCAGATTGGCAACATCTCCTCCACATTCTCCATCAGCACAAGTGCAGCAGAAGGCTGTCTGCTGAGCACCCTGCTCTACTCGCTTTATACTTGTGACTGTGTGGCTCGGCACACCTCCAATGCCGTAATTAAGTACTGTATGCTGACGACACTGCTGTCGTAAATCTACTCAAAAGTGGTGACAAATCAGCATATAGGCGGGAAAGTGAAAATCTAGCTAAGTGGTGCTACAACAACAATGTCATTGAGTAATGACCAAGGAGCTGATTATTGACTTCAGGAGGAGGAATCTGGAGATCCATGAGCCAATTCTCATCAAGGATCAGAGATGAAGAGGGTCAGCAACTTTAAATTCCTCAGTGTTATCATTTCAGAGGACCATCCTGGGCCCAGCACATACGTGCAATTACAAACAAATTATGGCAGCGCCTTTATGAAGTTTACGAAGATCAGGCATGACATCTAAAACTTTAACTAACTTCTATAGATGTGTGGTGGAGAGTATATTGACTGGCTGCATCATCAGCTGGTATGGAAATACCTATGCCCTTGAATGGAAAATCTTATAAAACATAGTGGATACAGCTCAGTCCATCACGCCCCACCATTGAGCACATCTACATGGCATGTTATAACAGGAAAGCAACATCCATCAACAAGGACCCCCATCATCTAGGTTGTGCTCCCTTCTCACTGCTGCCATCAGGAAGAAGGTAGGGGAGCTTCTGGACCTGCCCCAACAGGTTCAAGAACAGTCATTCACCCTCAACCATCAGGCTCTTGAACCAAATGGGATAACTACACACAACTTCACTTGCCCCGTCACTGAACTGTCCCCACAACATATGGGCTCATTTTCAAGAACTCAATCTCATGTTCACAATCTATCTTTCTTTCTTTCTTTCTTATAATAGAAAAATTAATCATATTTTTTCTCAGTTCATGCTGGTAAAACCTAAGGTTTGGGTGTAGTCAAGCATACTCATCTCTCAATTGCTACAAACTTTTGGACTACTCTAGTGGTATTTAGTATTGTGGCTCTCTGAAGATTCACGTAGATATTGCTGTGTAGCCCTAATTGGTTAATGCTGTTACGTGTGTTTGGAATGGCTATATCTGTTAAGTAAGTTGTTCTTACTTGTTTATCCTACATTATTATTTCTGGACAGTTATTACTACTAATATTTCTTTTTTCTTTCTTTTTGTTTGCACAGTTTATCATCTTTTGCTCATTGGTTGTCTGCTCTGTTAACGTGGTCTTTTATTGATTCTAATGTGATTATTTGACGTTTTGTGTGTGCCTGCAAGAAAATGAATCCTAAGGTTGTATCTGGTGGCATATATGTACTTTGATAATAAATTTACTTTGAACTTTGTATCACTGTCTCATTTGTTTACATCTATGGAAGTCAATTTTTCAGGCTTTCCTATACTCATTGTTTTCCAAAGTTAGTAATTTATTCAAGTTATGAATTATTCTTTTACCTACCTCGTACTTTTCAGTGATTACTTTATCTGAACTCCTAACTTCCTCATATTTTTCCATTGTTGGCTCTGCTTGTTGTAGAAAATTCTGTGATTTCTAAGAAACTATGTGATTTCGCATTTTCTTACATTGATATCTGGTACCATTAGCTTTTCCCCAGCTCACTTAGTTAACAAATTCCTCTTTTATCACTTGCCATCAATGCAATTTAATTAGTACCATCAGTCAACTTAGATATTCCTTCATCTAATTTACAGCCCTATGAGTATCTGGTAGAGATTCTTGGAAAATGTGAATGGTCAGTTTCTGTCAGTTTAACTATTTTTGCTAACAGACACATTTTATTCAATAAATATGAGAAAGTCTGCAGATACTGGAAATCCAAAGGAACACACACAAAATTCTGAAGGAACTCAGCAGGTCAGGCAGCATCTATGGAAATGAATAAACAGTCAATGTTTCCGCCTGAGACCCTTCTTCAGGACTGAGAAGAATGAGTAGACATCTGAGTAAAAAAGGGGAAGGGGAAGGAAGCTAGCTAGAAGGTGCTGGGTGAAGCGAGGTGGGTGGGAAAGGTAAAGGGCTGGAGAGGAAGGAATCTAATAGGAGAGGAGAGTGGACCATAAGAGAATGGGGAAGGAGGAAGGGACCCAGGAGAAAGTGATAGGTGAGAAGGCCAGAGTGAGGAACAGAAGAAGAGGGGAGGGAGGGGGAAAGAAGGAGTCAATATTCATGCCATTCAGTGGCCTCTGGATGTCTATATAAAGAGCATGCATAGACAATCGCTTACCTACAACATTATATAACTTTTCAATGCAAGTGTCTTGACTGACACTTGCCAATCCATTCCGGATATCACTGATCAGCTTATGTTTATCCAAATTCTCAGTCACTCTGTAGTCATAATGAATGTCACTTACTAATGAAATCACAGTTGTAGGCCTATAATTTACTTATTTATCTTTCTCACACGTCATTGACATGTTTTTATTCCTGTAAATAAACCTGAATTTAAAGCTCTGGCAGATCATGACAAATAAATCAGAAATTTCTTCACCTAATATTTCTTATGCCTTGGCTGGAAACTATTAAGGACTTGCTTGTTTGTAAAATTAATTTCTATGTAAGGTTTCATTTTCATATATTGAACCTAATTCTAGTTCTTTCTCGGATTTCTTTTTAATTCTCCTTTATCTCTGTTCTTTTATCTTCAATCTCTTCTGCAAAGACAAATACAAAGTAGCAGTTTATTGCAGTTCCTTGATTTTAAATTGCAAACAGTGTTAGTCATTAAAGGGTCTGCATTACTTTTATCTTCTTGAACTTTTAAGAACTTTAACATCTTTCTTGATAACTTCCGTAAACTTACTCTTTTATTTCCTTTCTGTGATTTTTACTAAATTCTTTGCATTTCTCTGATGTTTTTTTTCTGCCAATCCATGGGATTTCTATCCATTTTTATTGATTTTACTCCATCTTTTGTTTCTCTTGTGACCAAACTTGTTTAAATAGACGAACAAAATGCTTTCATTTTAGAGGTTTCCACGGGTTCTGATTAAATGAATACATCTATGAGCATTGTCTGTTGTTTTCTGCTTTTATATCAGGCCTGTCACAAATGTACTGTACTAAACAATTTGCTGCCCTTGCAGAAATAGTTCTTACATCTGATAAATATTGAAATTACACCTTTTAAGCAGGTCACGTTTGTTCCGAACAGCTATATATCCTGCCATTTTATCAATTGGTAACTCCCACCAAAATATGTATCATGTATATCTTCAGCATTCTTAGGGCATTGTCACGCTTTAATATAACTTAATAATTTCCTTAATCTTCCCTCTTTCATAATCATACTTTCTAATCTGAAATATATTTCTCCCAATTGAACCTATCTTCGAGTGATCATTGAATGTTGGCCACGACATCATACCCCTTCAATTTATATTCTTGTATATTTCTTATCAGTGTGTGGGACTCCCAATGAGCCAGTCCTGCTTTATGCCTTAATATTTTGAACATGCATTGTTGTATTCCTCATTGATATCATTTGTATTCTGATCAGTTATTTTGTTTTCATTTCTTATACTCTTTGTTTTTTTTTTAATATTGAGTCTGTTCTCACATTGTTGGCTGGTTTCCACTGGGGTTTTGCCATTTGTGCTATGACCTTTGATTATCATAGAGTTAGTGATGGAGCACAAACTTGCAATTCCCTATAAGGCTTACTAGAAATATATGTGAAGATCATCAATTAGACAATAAATATTCCTTTGAATGTATTGCTTTTGAATACAGTTATTTAAACATTTGTGTTCTATTTTTTAAAATCACTGAATATTTCAATAAATTTAACTTGTGTCATTGATTTTTAATGGATTTTAAATATTTCTGAGGTTTTAATGCTACAAGAAAATAAATAGGTATCATTATATATGAATGTTCTTCTGAAGTGTTCTTAAGTGGAACTTGTCCTTCAAGCACTGCCCCTCCTAGCTCACCACCCCATGTGATTGATGGTTTTATGTTATGAAAGATCCTTTCTCCAGGCAAGGTTTTGCCATTTAGTATGAGATCAGCAGTATTGTAACGGGAATGTTGACATTGGAGGATGTGCAATGAATAAATATATAATTACCATAAAAAGGTATGTCTGAATATTCTACTCTCAACACCTCCAGTTCCTAATCTTTGTATTCTTTTCATTATTTTTATTTTCTTTCCTGAGCCATCCTCCCTTTTGTTTGCTTAAAGCTGTTTCAGTTGCCCTTTCACCTTGGATCCAGACTACTTCAGGAAAAGCATATCCTAATACTGCATTGACATGTTGGCAGAATCCCATGAATTTCAGACTGACCTGTGCTTTCCAAATGTTTTCATTTGCAAATGGATAAATATTTTTAATGCTGAAATATTCCCCAGCAACATTTTCTTCCTTTTCCCTCCTTTTTCATTGACGTCAACAGAATCTATAACCCACCTCCTTCTACATACTGTTCCTAGTCATCTACTGTGACACCAGATAAGTATAACAAAAAAACCTTGATTCACTCAGACTGATCTCTGATCCTTCTCCTTCCAACGTTCAGGAAATAGCTGCAAGAAAGTTTGCAGCTCTGCAATTCCCCATACTCTAAATGTGTTTATTTTAGTTGAAAGTAAATATTGCTTTCCCACAACACACATCAAAGTTGCTGGTGAACGCAGCAGGCCAAGCAGCATCTACATTTTAGAGATTCTGGTAGCTCCTTAAAGCCTCTGTTGCCGCAGTTAAATATCAATAACAGTAAGATAGTGTTCCCAGACTTTGTCTCTAATTCAGAAATCTATTAAAGCATGCTTTGTCTTGAGTTCAGGTGAAAGGCTTTTTCTCTTCTCTCTTCATTTACATTTTCATAATCCTCTGAGGCCCCTGGCAGGAAAAGATAAAACCCCCCACATCTTCCCCCCTTTTTAAAATCTTTTCTTGGCATCGTAAAAAAAATCACTTTACTGTTGAGTGTACTACATATTTCTGAGAAAACTAATTACTGCTAGATTAAATATTCTATTTGCTTGGCATTACATTAAATTGAACAATAAATTAACACCACGGTTCCACAATGTTCTCAAATATTTATTTATTCTTCCTAATCTTGCAGGTCGTGACATAACCTGATCATAGTTTTAAAATTGTTTAGTCCATTAAGGGTTGAAATATAATAAGCTCCCTTTACACTGCAGTTTATTGCATAGCATATCAAAGAAAAGGCAGAAGAGATAAATAAGTAGCTGGCTGGAGAGCCCACCTGAGATGGCCCCATTTGCCTGCATCTGGTCCCTATCCCTCAAAGGCATACAGTCTAAGCCTTTTCTATCCATGTACATTGCAGCTGTATCTGCTCTATCACCTCCTCTGGTTGCCCATTGTATATATCTGACTGCACGTCTTGTGTAAAAACCTAACCTTCAGATCCCCTTTTAATCTTTTGCCTCTCCTTAAATCTATGCTCTTTAGTTTTAGACTCCGCTGCCCTAGAAAAAAGATTGTGGCAATCGACCCTTTCTATGCCTCCCATAATTTTCTAAACCTCTATAAGGTCATCTCTCAGCCTTTTCACTCCAAGGAAAGTAACCCCAGCCCATGTAATATCCCTATATACAGCGGCATGCAAAAGTTTGGGCACCCTGGTCAAAATTCCTGTTACTGTGAATAGCTAAGCGAGTAAAAGATGAACTGATTTCCAAAAGGCATAAAGTTAAAGATGACACATTTCTTTAATATTTTAAGCAAGAAAACTTTTTTATTTCCATCTTTTACAGTTTCAAAATAACAAAAAAAGAAAAGGGCCTGAAGCAAATGTTTGGGCACCCTGCAGGGCAGTGCTTAGTAACACCCCATTTGGCAAGTATCACAGCTTGTAAACGCTTTTTGTACCCAGCTAAGAGTCTTCCAATTCTTGTTTGGGGGATTTTTGCCCATTCTTCCTTGCAAAAGGCTTCTAGTTCTGTGCGATTCTTGGGTTGTCTTGCATGCACTACCCTTTTGAGGTCTATCCACAGATTTTTGATGATGTTTAGGTGAAGCTGTGAGGGCCATGGCAAAACCTTCGGCTTGTGCCTCTTGAGGTAGTCCATTGGGGGTTTTGAGGTGTGTTTAGGATTATTATCCTGTTGTAGAAGCCATCTTCGTCACATCTTTGGCTTTTTTTACTGACGGTGTGATGTTTTCTTCCAGAATTTGCTGGTATTTAATTGAATTCATTCTTCCTTCTACCAGTAAATGTTCCCCGTGCCACTGGCTGCAACACAAGCCCAAAGCATGATCGATCCACCCCTGTGCTTAACAGTTGGAGAGAGATTCTTTTCATGAAATTCTGCACCCTTTTTTCTCCAAACATACCTTTGCTCATTGCGGCCAAAAAGTTCTATTTTAACTTCAGCAGTCCGCAGGACTTGTTTCCAAAATGCATCAGGCTTGTTTAGATGTTTTTTAAACCTTTTGAATAGAACTTTTTGGCCGCAAAGTTGCTGGTGAACGCAGCAGGCCAGGCAGCATCTCTAGGAGGAGGTACAGTCGACGTTTCGGGCCGAGACCCTTCGTCGGGACTAACTGAAAGAAGAGCTAGTAAGAGATTTGAAAGTGGGAGGGGGAGGGGAAGATCCAAAATGATAGGAGAAGACAGGAGGGGGAGGGATGGAGCCAAGAGCTGGACAGTTGATTGGCAAAAGTGATATGAGAGGATCATGGGACAGGAGGCCCAGGGAGAAAGAAAAGGGGGAGGGGGGAAACCCAGAGAATGGGCAAGGGGTATAGTGAGAGGGACAGAGGGAGAAAAAGGAGAGAGAGAGAGAGAAAGAATGTATGTATATAAATAAATAATGGATGGGGTACGAGGGGGAGGTGCGCTCTGTCCGCCAGAGAAAGCAGGATCTCCCAGTAGCCACACATTTTAATTCCACGTCCCATTCCCATTCGGATATGTCTATCCACGGCCTCCTCTACTGTAAAGATGAAGCCACCCTCAGGTTTGAGGAACAACACCTTATATTCAGTCTGTGTTGCCTCCAACCTGATGGCATGAACATTGACTTCTCAAACTTACGCTAATGTCCCACCTCTCTCTCGTACCCCATCCATTATTTATTTATATACACACATTCTTTCTCTCTCTCTCCTTTTTCTCCCTCTGTCCCTCTCACTATGCCCATCCGCTGGGTCCCACCCTCCCCCTTTTCTTTTTCCCTGGGCCTCCTGTCCCATGATCCTCTCATATCCCTTTTGCCAATCAACTGTCCAGCTCTTGGCTCCATCCCTCTCCTCCTGTCTTCTCCTATCATTTTGGATCTTCCCCTCCCCCTCCCACTTTTAAATCTCTTACAAGCTCTTCTTTCAGTTAGTCCTGACGAAGGGTCTCGGCCTGAAACGTCGACTGTACCTCTTCCTAGAGATGCTGCCTGGCCTGCTGCGTTCACCAGATGAAAAGAGAATAGCTTCTACAACAGGATAATGAACCTAAACACACCTCAAAATCCACAATGGACTACCTCAAGAGGCACAAGCTGAAGGTTTTACCATGGCCCTCACAGTCCCCTGACCTAAACATCATCGAGAATCTATGGATAGACCTCAAAAAAGCAGTGCATGCAAGACGGCCCAAGAATCTCACAGAACTAGAAGCCTTTTGCAAGGAAGAATGGGCGAAAATCCCTCAAACAAGAATTGAAAGACTCTTAGCTGGCTACAGAATGCGTTTACAAACTGTGATACTTGCCACAGAGGGTGTTACTAAGTACTGACCATGCAGGGTGCCCAAACTTTTGCTTCAGGCCCTTTTCCTTTTTTGTTATTTTGAAACTGTAAGAGATGGAAATAAAAAAGTAATCTTGCTTAAAATATTAAAGAAATTTGTCATCTTTAACTTTATGCCTTTCGGAAATCAGTTCGTCTTTTACTCGCTTAGCTATTCACAGTAACAGAAATTTTGACCAGGCGTGCCCAAACTTTTGCATGCCACTGTAACTCGAGTTTTCCAGTCCATGCTACATTCCTATGAATGTTTTCTGTACTCTCTCATCCCTCCTGCAACACGGTGAGCAGCTTCAAGTCCTAGATCTATCCTGGGCTCAACATACTGCCAGCGGCTATATTTAATGAGGAGTTTGATGAACTTAGGTATGTCACTAAAGACTCCTGCAAATTTCTGTGGGGAGCAATCTGACTGGTTGCATCACTCTCTGGTGTGGAGGTACCAAAGCACAGGAATAAAATATCTGCAGAGGATTGTAATCTCAGACAGCTCCATTATAGCCACGAGCCTCCCCACCATTGAGGACATCTTCAAAACACTCGACAGAACGGTCCCCTAATCTACGTTGGGTCTCAGCATAGATTGCATCAGAGGCACCAGATACAGTAGGTTACTTAACAAATTCGCAGGTAAAGTGTTGCCTCACCTGGAAGGACTCTTTGGAGCCCTGAATGCGGCTGAGGGAGGAGGTGAATTGGCAGGTGTAGCACTTCTTCCACCTGCAGGGATAAGCGCCAGGAAGGAAGTTAGTGGAGAGGGATGAATGGACAAGGGAATCATGGAGAGGATCATCCATGTGGAAAGCAGAGTTTGGTGGAGGGTATAAAGATGTGGTAGGTGGTAGGATCCTGTTGAAGATGGTGGAGGTTGCAGAGAATAATCTGCTGCATTATCCACTCCCATTCCAACATGTCCGTCCACGGCCGTCTCTCTGTCATGACGAGTCTACTCAGGTTGGAGGAACAAGCCTCCAGCCTGATGGTGTGAACATTAATTTCTCTAACTTCCAGTGAGGAGAAGAGAAGAGGTAAAAGGGGAGCCAAAGTAGGGAACACAAGAAGAGCGAAATGTATTGGGGTCAATATTACCGGAATAATCTTCAGCCCTTACCTTTTCCATGTATCACCTCCCAGCTGCTCACTTCATCCCCCCTCTGCCCGCCACCCAGCTTCACTTATCACACTCTAGATTGTACTCCATCCCCTAATGTCGGCAGTTTATTTCTTTCCATAGATGATGCCTAATCTGCTGAATTCCTCCAGCATTTTATATGTGATACTCTGCATTTCCAGCGCACTGGAGATTGGTATATCCTATTTAAGAATGACCGGCACCCTTTGTAAGGGAGATAGAAATTGCAGAGGAGCTACTGTACATTGTAGACGTGGAATCAGAATCAGTTTCATTTTCACTGTCATGAATTTTGTTGTTTTGTGGCACCAGTACTGTTCAAGGCATAAAAATTGCTATAGGCTTCAAAAATAAACAAATAAATAAATAACTAGTACAAAGGAGGATTAACAAGATAATGTTCATAGGTTCATAGACCACTCAACCATTCAGAAATCTCATACTGGTGGGGATAAAGCTGTTCAGGAAGGATACAGTATGTTAGATAAATCAGCCCATATTTTATTTTACACCTTGCTATCCCAATACGCAAGAGCAAATATGAATAGTTTATGTTCAGACGAGCAAAAAGGACATATCACACAGCAGCAATAGATGATTTAGACAAATACAATGCACTACTAGGGGCACTAATCTGTCATTACCTGTAACTCATGGTATAACTCTGGAAGGAAATTACAGGGATGGTTAGTTATTTCTCATGTTTTGGTCGCAGTAGAAGTTGTTCTTGGGTTCTTGTACCATGGCGATTGTTGGTTGGTGTTGTCTGCAGGTAAGATAGAGGGATAACTATATCAAACCCAATCAAGCAGTAATATTGAAAAGTTACAATGAAGGACCATAGGGAACTTGCTAAAATGGCTGATAGTCGACACTCAGCTAGGCAGCAGTGCATCATTCACCTCCTTTCTCTACCTCAATAAGCCTGGTCAGCAAGGCCCTCAATAAACGAATGCTCGTGGCTGTGAAACAGACAATCCTGGGTTTGTTTTAACCATGCTCACTTTGGTAGGAACACTAGGAAGTGCTGACTGCCTTGCAGCTTTGACAGTGCCAGTGTCTCAAGACATCAGAAGTCTGTGAACACAGTTAGTTTCAGCTGTTAGGATTGTCTACTGTTCATTGCGGACACCTTTCAGGGTGATGCTTCTTGTGTGACACGAGTGCTCAAGTGAGTGCTGCTCACATCGCCTATTGATGAGAAGGCAACGAGCAACAAAACCTCACTGGAGGCTGCCAATGGCAGCAATATCCAGACTTACGGAGCACGAAGGGTAACGTTCTGCTTCAGTGGATGATGGTAAACATGGGACTTCATCCTGCCTAAAGTGGCAAGACCTCTGCTTGGTACAGATTTCCTGTCTGCCCAAGGACTGTTGGATGATCTTAAGAACTGCTGGCTTGTGAATGTCAAGGACTTTGGGTCCTTACCCTGCTCTCCCAGTAAGTTCTGCACAATGATCTGACAAGCGCATGCACCACCACATGTGAGCTTACTTGACTGTAGGCAAATTCCCAAACCTCAGCAAGCCTCCATTCAATGTTCCCTCTAATTTTTAGTAGTCAGTGTGCGCAAAAATCTTATGTTTTGCAAATTTTTTTCCTGTGACAAAAGCATGTGCGCACTGAATGCACACATGGGACAGTTTATGTCGGTTTACAAAATACTTGACATAAAACTGCATAGAATAACAACAAAATAACATGCATATTTAAGTCACACACACAAAAAATGCTGGTGAACACAACAGGCCAGTCAGCATCTATAGGAAGAGGTACAGTCGATGTTTCGAGCCAAGACCCTTTGTCAGGACTAACTGAAAGAAGAGATAGTAAGAGATTTGAAAGTGGGACGGGGAGATCCGAAATGATAGGAGAAGACAGGAGGAGGAGGGATGAAGCTAAGAGCTGGAAAGTTGATTGGCAAAAGGGATATGAGACTAGATAAGGGAGAGGATCGTGGGATGGGAGGCCTAGGGAGAAAGAAAGCGGGGGGAAGCCCAGAGGATGGGCAAGGAGTTATAGTGAGAGGGACAGAAGGAGAAAAAAGAGAGAAAAAAAGGGGAAAGAAAAAAAAGTAATAAATAAATAAGGGATGGGGTACGAAGGGGAGGAGGGGCATTAATGGAAGTTAGAGAAGTCAATGTTCATGCCATCAGGTTGGAGATATTTAATTTTTATTGTATTTAAGTCACTCAGTTACTTTTTCTCTCTCCTGTCTTTGGCATTTACCCATTCTTTGTAAACTCTATCTCGACTAATAGAACTTCCATCCCATTGATAGCTTTTGATTCTCATTAACATATACAAATGATATTCACCTATACGGTTTCTCAGCTTGTTTTTGAGGCTAAAACCTTGTTCACAGTCCACACTAGACGCAGGAAAGGTTCCCCCAATGTCCTTCAACTGTGCAAGGTCGCAAAACTGTTCATTTTGAATTACAAATGCCGCCATTTGAGCAAAGTTTGAAATCGGTTTGGATTTAATTTTTTCTTGCACGGAAAATTTGAAATCATTAAACTGTCTAACTATTACAATATTTTCAGCTAGAAAATAATGATATTTTAGACATAAGGCATTATCTTGTTCATCGCCAAATATGAAGTCACAATCTGCAATTGCAGAGAAATCAAAATCTGACCATTCTTGTACCTCAACTTTGATCTCCTCTGGGTTTGATCGTTTTCACTCTCGCTCATCTGCACTCAACCATAACAGGCATAGCACTCCTGTAACGGGTAATGACGGGTTCTGTTGCCTGAGCTTTTGTACACTGTCCAAATGCGATTTACTTGCCAAATGACGCTTCAAAAAGTCAAGTTTCAAAATATCATCCCACTTCTTTCTACCAGCAAACTCTCCGGCAACTTTCACATCACGACAATACAAACAGATAACTTCAGTTTCTGAATCATACATAAATATTTCTTGTAGCTGAATGTTCATGACCTCATGAGCTTACGGTGTAACAGTTTCTACTATTTTGTTAAGCCATTCAACTTTTAACAAATTTGCAGTCTTTTGCGCTTCACGCCCTTTGCTTCTTTTGAATTCGACATAGTGAATCAATACTTTTTTCAATAAAAACTTAGTAAGCCATCTAAGGATTTGGAACAGACCTTTGTAAACTTTATGATATGAACACTGTCCGCTAAACATGGCTGCCACAATGATGCAGCTGTACAAACCGGAACGAAATAGGTGAGGTGATGTAAATTAGTGACGTGCATTGTGTGTATTTGAAAAACCGACTAACTAGTTAACGGAAACAGTTAGCTAAAAGATTATTTTCAATAAGTATAGTTATTAACTACTACATTATTTTAGGTAACTAACCTTTTCTGTGCACATTAATTTCCTTTGTGCGCTGGTTGAAAAACGTGTGTGCGCGCACACACATACACAGCTTAGCGGGAACTATGCCTACATTCTCCTTGGCTGTCACAAAACATGTGGTCGAGCACCACGTTCCCACAACTGGCCAGTCAGTCCATGCCCACGCACATAGACTGGACCCAAGAAAGCTAGCAACCAGGAAGGCTGAGTTTGCCAACATGGAAAGACTTGGCATTGTACGCTGGTCGAATAGCCCCTGGGCTTCATCCCTCTGCGTAGTCCCTAAATCCGATGATAGTTGTCACTCATGTGGTGACTACTGTCACTTTAATGAGGCTACTGCCCCCGATTGTTACCAGGTATCACACATCCGAGACTTTTTGGTTTGTTAAGATGGAAAGTCCAATTTATCCAAAGTCGATCTAGATAGTGGCTACCATCAGGTGCCTGTGTTGACTATTAACCCTGCTAAATACCAGTTTGGGTATTTAGTAGTGCAGGAAGGTGTGACTTTCTTGGCCATCACACCTCCACAGAAGGTGCAATACCCCTCCCATTAAAGGTAGTCACTATTATGGATTTCCTACCGACCTGCAGTACTAAAAAACTGCAGGCGTTTTTAGACACGGTGAGTTTCTATCACCGCTTCATTCCACAAGATGCTGACCTTATGCTCCGCCTGTATAGTGCACTTAAAGGAAGTACTCCAAATCAAGTGCTTGACTGGTCAGTTGACATGACCAGGACATTTGATGATACCAAATGAGGTCTTTCTAACATGACGCTACTGGCACACCCACTCCCCAACTCACCCATAGCCATTACTACTGACATCTCAGAATATGCTGTGAGTGCTGTGCACAACCAGTTGGGCGGCGGCATGTGACAGCCTCTCGCCTTTTCAGCAGGCACTCTGTCCCCCGAAAGGAAGTACAGTTCATTTGACCATGAGATTCTCGGTGACTATCTGGCTGGCCACCAGTTTTGTTTTTTTCTAGAGGGTCACAGTGGTCATCGACCATAGATTCCTTGTGCACACAATCACAAAGTATCAGACCCTTGGTCTGCATGGCAGCAACGCCATTTGGCCTACATATCTGAGTTCACAACTGTTTTACAACATAGCAAGGGGAAAAATAATGCTGTGCCTGATTGCCTCTCCAGCCAGTCGTTGGGGTCGTACACATAGGGGTTGACTATGCCGGCGTGACAGCCGAGCCAGTTACTGAGCCAGAGGTTCAGGCTTACCGAACAGTAGTCACGGGCCTGTGGTTGGCTGACATTAAGTTTGGGAAAGCTGGGGTTCCTCTCCATGTGATGTCTCAACCTGTAGCCCTCGCCTCATCTTGCCCAGAAACTGGAGGTGGATGATTTTCAACTCCATACATGGCCTCTTGCATCCGGGCCGGAAGGCCTTACAGAAACTGGTCGCACTAAAGTTTGTGACGCACGGCCTCAGAATGGACGTGCACGATTGGACAGCCCCCTGGGTGGAGTGCCAGTGGGCAAGAATTAACCATCATGTTTAGTTGCCACTGACACACTTGTGGTCCACTTCCTCCCTCCCACGGTTTCATGCACTTTCATGCCACGGTGGACCATACCACCAGGTGGCCAGAAGTCGTCCCCCTAACATCGGTGATGGCTGCAAACAAGGCTTGCGCATTCACCAGCACCTGAATCGCTTGGTTTGGCAGCCCATCTGATATTTCCTTTGACCGCGGTTCCCAGTTCATTTCAGACCATTGGGCTGTGATGGCCAAGAACTTTGACGTTAGGATACATCAACCCTGGCAGGTTCTCCGGGCCTGTGCAAGTGAGCTAGCTGGAGTGTTTGCTGACATCTTCAACTGCTCCTTGCTTCAGTCTAAGATCCCCTCGTGTTTTAAGAAGGCAACGATAATCCCGGTGCCGAAGAAGAGCAAGGTGGCATGCCTGAATGACTATTGTCCTGTGGCTCTGACATCAATTGCTATGAAGTGCTTCGAGCGATTGGTTATGGTACACATCAACCACAGCCTACCGGTCAACCTCGACGCTTTGCAATTGGCCTACCGGAGCAACAGGTCAACAGCAGATGCCGTCTCTCTGGCCCTACATTCCTCCTTAGAACACCTGGAGAATAAAGACGCATATGTGAGGCTCCTTTTCATTGACTACAGCTCTGCCTTTAATACCATCATTCCAAATAAACTGATTCCTAAGCTCTGGAACCTGAGTCTTAGCACTCAGATCTGCAGCTGGATATTCAACTTCCTCACAGACAGGACCCAGGCTGTAAAAATAGGGGAGAAGCTCTCCCCTACAATCACTCTGAGCACCGGTGCCCCACAAGGCTGTGTACTCAGCGCCCTGCTGTACTCACTGTACACCCATGATTGTGTAGCCAAGTTTTCATCGAACTCAATTTATAAGTTTGCTGATGGCACAACAATTGTAGGCCGTATCTCGGGTAATGATGAGTTTGAGTACAGAGAGGAAATTAAGAACCTGGTGGCATGGTGCGAAGACAATAACCTATCCCTCAATGTCAGCAAGACAAAGGAATTGGTTGTTGACTTCAGAAGGAGTAGCGGACCGCACGACCCCATTTACATTGGTGGTGCGCAAGTGGAACAGGTCAAAAGCTTTAAGTTCCTCGAGGTCAATATCACAAATGACCTGACTTGGTCCAACCAAGCAGAGTCCACTGCCAAGAAGGCCCACCAGCACCTTTACTTCCTGAGAAAACTAAAGAAATTTGGCCTGTCCCCTAAAACCCTCACTAATTTTTATAGATTTTTTGTAGAAAGCATTCTTCTAGGGTGCATCACAACCTGGTATGGAAGTTGCCCTGTCCAAGATTGGAAGAAGCTGCAGAAGATAGTGAACATAGCCCAGCACATCACACAAACCAATCTTCCGTCCTTGGACTCACTTTACACCACACGCTGTCGGAGCAGTGCTGCCAGGATAATCAAGGACATGGCCCATCCAGCTAACACACTTTTCATCCCTCTTCCCTCCGGGAGAATGCTCAGGAGCTTGAAGACTCGTACGGCCAGATTTGGGAACAGCTTCTTTCCAACTGTGATAAGACTGCTGAACGGATCCTGACCTGGATCTTGGCCATACCATCCAAATATCCGGACCTGCCTCTTGGTTTTTTTGCACTACCTTACTTTCCCTTTTCTATTTTCTTTTTATGATTTATAGTTAAAATTTTTAATACTTACTATCGATTTGTACTCCAGGGAGCACGAAGTGCAGAATCAAATATCGCTGTGATGATTGTACGCTCTAGTATCAATTGTTTGGCGACTATAAAGTATAAAAGTATCACACCACAGCATATCGCCCACAGAAAAATGGCCTATGTGAGCGGTTTCACTGCTCTTAAAAGGCTGCTCTGAGGGCTTCCCTGACTGATGAGTGTTGGCATGATACTGGGGCTGTGAGCTGCTCCATAAGAGGACCTACGGTTGTCTGTAGTTGAGTAGGTATGTGAGCAGCCATTACAAGTGCCATGTGATTTCATTCCTGACACCACAACTGGTTGTACTCTCAAGAGAGTTTCACCCTCCTCAGTAAATTCAATTCCTTTTCACCTATTCCTACCTGCCATCATGGCGTACGGCACTTTTGGGTCCCTGTTGATCTACACTCCGCCTCGTCTGTTTTTGTCTGCCGTGATGCACATCAACATCCCCTTGGGCTCCCTTACGATGGCCCGTTCCACATTTTGGAATGGGGAGTAGATAAGTGGGGTAAACCAGAATGTATTTCGGTAGTTCACCTTAAGCCAGCCCACCAAGATTTGGAGTATCCTGTGGTCACACCCCTGGCACAACAACGTGACCATAAGTGTGTCAACACATCTCTGGATGAGCCAGAGGCAGCTGCAGTTCCTCCACCTATGGAACACAAGACCCAAGACAGCCATTTGTCTGAGCTCCAGACAGGCCTACAGTACCAGATTTAGTGAATTCTTGGGGTGGAGGGGGCTGTAAAACATAATTGGAAGAAATGTGCATAATTCACAACCACCAACATTGAGTTGGTGATTTCACTTTAAGAGGCTGGTCTTATGTGATGACATTGTTGTTACCTAAGGATTTTTAGTGTGTTTTTGTGTTTAGGTTTTGGGTAAAATGTGTTACGGGTTTCATTAAATATAAAACACCTCACTTTGTTTTAATTGCGGAAACATACACTTGTACCACCACAGTGTAAAACTGAAACCTCTGCCTCCAGAAATGTTGCCTGACTCTTTGAGCTCCTTCAGCAGTTTATGTTCTGCTTTGTATTCCAGCATCAGTAGCCTCTTGTATCCCTGAACATCGTGATAATACAGGCATGCAGTCATCAAAGGCACGAGTCTGTAAGACACAAAACAGTCATGCAAGGAAGCTGAAGTCAGGAGGAGGAGCTCACACACATTCTTGTTAAATCAGGACATTCGGCCCACTGGGTCTGTTCTGTCTATACTGACCCTATCCACAATAATCCTACAGTAATCCCATTTTGTTATCTCCATATTCTCCTCAGTTCCCTTCAGATTCTCCTGTTGCGAATGTGCAGTAACTGTTTTTCCTAACATTGGTTTGAGTGAGAGAACCACATGGTCACGTGGAGAGTTTACAAACTCAGCACAAATAGCAGAGAACGTCAGGGTGGAAACTGGTTTACTGGAACTGTAAACAGCAGGTCTAGTACTGCTTTGTGATATTCACAGAGACTCAGCTTGATCAGGAAACATTAACTGAATATCATTGAAGGCTTCAAAGGTACATTTAATGTCACAAAAATGCATACAATATACATCCTGAAATGCTTTTTCTTCGCAACCATCCACGAAAATAGAGGAGTGCCCCCAAAGAATGAATGACCGTTAAATGTTAGAACCCCAAAGTCTCCCCCCAGCTCCCCTCCTTCCCGCGCGTAAGCGGCAGCAAGCAACGATCCCCCCTTCCCCCACCAAAATAAAGCATCAGCATCACCACCGAGCCCTCAAGCGTGCCGCAGAGCAACAGCAAAGACACAGATTTGCAGTACTTCAAAGACTACTTGTTCACCCGGTATTCCACATACCACAAGCTCTCTCTGTCTCCCAAATAGGGGAGAAAGAGATGTCTCCGTTTCACAGCGAGAGGGGAGACATTACAAGCAACTCGCTGGTTTATGATGCTAAAAGTCCGTTGCATCGCTTTTTCCAACCTCTGTGCCCAAAGATCTCTGGTCTCTTAGGCTGAGCTGTTGGTGTGCCGAATAACGGCCAATCGTGAAACCCCGAGAGTGGGTCCCATTCCAGCAACTAACCATAGTCAGCGTGTAACTCCAGGTCAGGATCTTCAAAAGAACCCTGAAAGGGAAAAATAGAGATACTAAAGATGGAAATAGAGCTATTTCCGAAGATGCAAGCAAAGACCATAAGACCATAAGACAAAGGAACAGAAGTCGGCCATTCGGCCCATCGAGTCAGCTCCGCCATTTTATCATGAGCTTATCCATTCTCCCATTTAGTCCCACTCCCATGCCTTCTCACCATAACCTTTGATGCCCTGGCTACTCAGAAACCTCTCAATTTCTGCCTTAAATACACCCAATGACTTGACCTCCACTGCCACCCGTGGCAACAAGTTCCACAAATTCACCACCCTCTGGCTAAAAAAATTTCTTTGCATCTCTGTTCTGAATGGGCGCCCTTCAGTCCTTAAGTTATGCCCTCTCGTACTAGACTCCCCCACCATGGGGAACCACTTTGCCACATCCACTCTGTCCATGCCTTTCAAAATTCGAAATGTTTCTATGAGGTCTCCCCTCATTCCTCTAAACTCCAAGGAATACAGTCCAAGAGCGGACAAACGTTCCTCATATGTTAACCCTCTCATTCCCGGAATCATTCTAGTGAATCTTCTCTGTACCCTCTCCAAAGTCAGCATATCCTTTCTTAAATAAGGAGACCAAAACTGCCGACAGTACTCCAAGTGAGGTCTCATCAGTACTTTATAGAGCCTCAACATCACATCCCTGCTCCTATACTCTATTCCTCTAGAAATGAATGCCAACATTGCATGCGCCTTCTTCACCACCGAGTCAACCTGGAGGTTAACCTTAAGGGTATCCTGTACGAGGACTCCCAAGTCCCGTTGCATCTCAGAACTTTGAATTCTTTCCCCATTTAAATAATAGTCTGCCCGTTTATTTTTTTCTGCCAAAGGAATCGCCGTTTGGCGCCATTAATCCTCCTAAGCCCCTCCTCCAATATCTGCACATTAGTGTCCAACTGTGTATAAAAAATGACCTATTTCATACAAGCAATGAGAGAATATCTCTCCCTTCTCCAAGTGAAAGATAGAATACATACATTTCCATTTCATCTCAGAATAGACTAGTGTTAATCTTTCTTTTGCTTGAGCACGCTATGGCAGTTGATCTTTCTTCAGTGATGGGCCAAGAACCTTAGTACACATAAACACCGTGGGACTATCTCCAACAGAATTTCAGCCAAAAATTTATAAAGGTGATGGCTCAGTTGCAGCCAGGCATGGGAAATACATACTGCTCTTGAAATGAATAGAAATTGATGTATCTCTGTGCCAGCAAACTATAAATTGTTTCATTTGTGTAGTGTTTTATGGTGGCCATTGGCACTCAATTTTAAAACCATTTTGCAAAAAGAAGCATTTGTTTCCCAACTTATCACGAGTAAGAGGGAACATGTGTCTTTCTGGCCTGTTAGTTGGGTAAACAGGAGAAGTACTGTTATCCAAGAATCTTATTTAAAGTAAATGTATTGCCTTTACACACGTAGAATAGCAGATTACTTATTTAAGTCACAATGCACTTCTTTCTATTAAAAACTGGTGAGATTGGTAAATACCTTGAACATAGTAGGTTCTCTGTGGAAGTTTATATTTAATTTGCAAAGTTATTCGGTTGATAGATGTCTGCTTTATTCATTCTTTACATGCTAGGTCTGCAAATGACGAGTACTCATGCAATTCCAAAAAGTGGAAGTAGGCAGTCATAGAATATTCTTTATTCAGCCAAAGCAATTTATATTTTAAAATGAATTTGAGCTGACTGTGAATTATTGTACTCAGTACCGTGAGACCACAACTTCCCCAGAATGACTCAGAAAATCAATTTTGGAGTTTGAGAAAATGGAAAGTTAACTTCTAAGTATTGAATAAACTTGGGGCTGCTTCAACTCTCAGATCAAACATGAGGAAATTGTGTGGTTCCGTTCCTAACTTGGAGTCTGATGAGTCACAGATTGGAAGGAATATATCACAAACAAAATTTCATTTACACAAAGTTTGAACACAAACTTCACATAGAGATCGGGCTTATAAACAATCACTAGTGGAAGGAGTGATACCTCTTTCTCCCTTGTTAGTGAGTGAGAGAGAGAGCCTGTGGTATGTCAAAGTGCTGGGTTATGGACTGTAGATTTTGATGAAATTGAGATTATGGTCTCTTTGGAGGCTTTGCTATTGATTGTATGGTGAATGGTGGTGGTGGGGGGGAGTGCTGATGCTTCCTGCTGGAACAAGTGTGGGAAGACGGGGGAGATTGATGCTTTGCTGCTGCTTGGGTGTTTTGGGGGGTGAGGGGGGAAGGGGAGCCTTTGGGGTTCTAATATCATTTTGCCATTCATTCTTTGGGGGTCTGCTTCTGTTTCATGGATGTCGGTGAAGAGTAAGAATTTCAGATTGTATGCTCTATACATTCTCTGATATTAAATGGAACCAATGAAACATCAAACTATGGTTTAATGCTACATTTTGTTTTAGTTTTGGTATTAAATGATATTCACCAAGACTTACTTTCCACCTTTAGATTTACATTAGAGCATGGAATCAGCAATTTTTCAACTGCTTCCAAGGCATGTCTGAGTGCCAGCAGCTTGAAATGGCCAATGCGGTTCCTCCTATTCACAGGATCAGTTCACAGAGAGCTTTTTCTCTGAGCCCAACTTGCCAATTAAACCAGCAGTGTTTATCTAAGGTCTGATGATGAGTAGACAGGAGTCTACCCTCTGAATATTTGTACTCACAGAAGAAGTTAGACATGTAGACTAGTTAGACATGATGTAGAAACCCCGAACAGTGCCATGTCACATTGTGAAAAAATATATTGACATCATATGTACTGTAAAACTGAAAACAGGACAATAATCTGGGCCCAAAATTTGTTAATATGGCTATAACTTGCAGAAATAGTAAGAAAGGGGTTAAAGATGCTTGGTGTTCTTTGTGAGCAGTGAATGATAATTTTTCAAAACTCGTTAGATTCTGGACTAGTTCCTGAGGATTGGAGGGTGGCTAATGTAACCCCACTTTTTAAAAAAGGAGGGAGAGAGAAACCGGGGGATTATAGACCGGTTAGCCTAACGTCGGTGGTGGGGAAACTGCTGGAGTCAGTTATCAAGGATGTGATAACAGCACATTTGGAAAGCGGTGAAATGATCGGACAAAGTCAGCATGGATTTGTGAAAGGAAAATCATGTCTGACGAATCTCATAGAATTTTTTGAGGATGTAACTAGTAGAGTGGATAGGGGAGAACCAGTGGATGTGGTATATTTGGATTTTCAAAAGGCTTTTGACAAGGTCCCACACAGGAGATTAGTGTGCAAACTTAAAGCACACGGTATTGGGGGTAAGGTATCGGTGTGGGTGGAGAATTGGTTAGCAGACAGGAAGCAAAGAGTGGGAATAAACGGGACCTTTTCAGAATGGCAGGCGGTGACTAGTGGGGTACCGCAAGGCTCAGTGCTGGGACCCCAGTTGTTTACAACATATATTAATGACTTGGATGAGGGAATTAAATGCAGCATCTCCAAGTTTGCGGATGACACGAAGCTGGGTGGCAGTGTTAGCAGTGAGGAGGATGCTAAGAGGATACAGGGTGACATGGATAGGTTGGGTGAGTGGGCAAATTCATGGCAGATGCAATTTAATGTGGATAAATGTGAAGTTATCCACTTTGGTGGCAAAAATAGGAAAACAGATTATTATCTGAATGGTGGCCGATTAGGAAAAGGGGAGGTGCAACGAGACCTGGGTGTCATTATACACCAGTCATTGAAAGTGGGCATGCAGGTACAGCAGGCGGTGAAAAAGGCGAATGGTATGCTGGCATTTATAGCGAGAGGATTCGAGTACAGGAGCAGGGAGGTACTACTGCAGTTGTACAAGGCCTTGGTGAGACCACACCTGGAGTATTGTGTGCAGTTTTGGTCCCCTAATCTGAGGAAAGACATCTTTGCCATAGAGGGAGTACAAAGAGGGTTCACCAGACTGATTCCTGGGATGGCAGGACTTTCATATGAAGAAAGACTGGATGAACTGGGCTTGTACTCGTTGGAATTTAGAAGATTGAGGGGGGATCTGATTGAAACGTATAAGATCCTAAAGGGATTGGACAGGCTAGATGCAGGAAGATTGTTCCCGATGTTGGGGAAGTCCAGAACGAGGGGTCACAGTTTGAGGATAGAGGGGAAGCCTTTTAGGACCGAGATTAGGAAAAACTTCTTCACACAGAGAGTGGTGAATCTGTGGAATTCTCTGCCACAGGAAACTGTTGAGGCCAGTTCATTGGCTATATTTAAGAGGGAGTTAGATATGGCCCTTGTGGCTACGGGGGTCAGGGGGTATGGAGGGAAGGCTGGGGCGGGGTTCTGAGTTGGAGGATCAGCCATGATCATAATAAATGGCGGTGCAGACTCGAAGGGCCGAATGGCCTACTCCTGCACCTATTTTCTATGTTTCTATGTTTCTATGATCTTATTGCCATCACAAGACAGAAAGGGACCTTTAATGTTTACTACCTTTGCAGTCACATGAAGTGAGTGACTTAACAGAAGAACTGTTCACATTTTTCTACAGAATAAATTCACATTAGTAAAAGAAACTACCTTCATAGGACACAGCTAAAATTTTCCATTTCTCCTCTAAAATGGCTTGTATTTTCTACAATACTTTTCATCAGTTCTGCATGGAGCTGCCAGCATTTAGCTTCGTAAATATCTTCAAGTTTTGGATTTCTACTCGAATGCAGAAATTTCTGTTTTGTTGTCAAAACTCTGCATGGCAAAACACTGTGAAGATATGGCATTCAATAATCTGGATGAAAGTTGTCGCTCTCTCTAAGTAAGGCCTGCCGTTGATTGGGATCGACCATAGATGTTGTGGCTTAGCTGTTTGCAAAGTTGATACGTGAGCCAGGGCAGTACGATGTGGAAAGCAAGCTCTTGCCTGTGTAGCAGGCTCCCCTCTACATGCAGCTGATGAATCCAAAGGAACGGCAGAGACCGATACTGTTTGGCACCAGCGGTGTAGCAGGAGTTTTCACCGTTGAACTCAACGTAAGACTGCCCTTGGGGACTTCAGCTCTGGATTTTTTCTTGGAGTTTATTCCTGAAGCCTTCCCCATGAGGTCTGAGATCAGAGTTTCCCTTCTCCTAGATGAGCTGCTAACCACAGCTGATGAGCCCCATCTGCCCAATCTCTCTGTAATGTATCAAAACTGTATAACAAAATTAGTGTAGTTGAACCTGGCTCATGAATCTACCCCTACACCTGGGAGTCGATTCATTTGATCTATGACAAAGAAAGGTGAAGAGATGGTAAGTTACCTTTTTACAATTTGTGTTAATACTTTAAATTGTTCTTTTATGTTCTGCCGTATTTTAATTTTCTCGTACATCAGGAGCATCCAGAAGCATTGAAAAAGCTTGCAGCTGTGACTGCAAGTCTGTCAAAGGAGATTCTGGGCAGAGTGTGATGTAAGTCATTCACATGATTTGATTATGCCATCAAAAGCCAAAGTACCACATGGGGTCTCTTCACTTGGCTCCAAGATATGGTTGGTGAGAATGGGCAATGGTCTTGGCCATCCTTTTGGATTTATAGTCCAAGACTTTTAGTCATAGGGTTGAACAGCAGGGAAACAGGTCCTTCAACATAACTAGTCCACATTGACCAAGATGCTCCTTCAGGTTAGTCCTGTTTGCCAACATTTGGCCCATAACCTTCTACACCTATGCAATCCATGTACCCATCCAACTGTTTTTTAGAAGTTGTTATTGTACCTGTTTCAGCTATTCCTTCTGACAGCTCATTCCATATATTAGTACCCTTTGTGGAAAACATGCTGCCTCTAAGTTCCTCTTAAATCTTTCTTCTCTCACCTTAAATCGATCCCTCTAGTTCTTGACATCAGAGTTCTGGGAAAAGACTGAGTGCGTTCACCCTCATGATTTTATGCACCTCTCAGTTTCTGATGTGCAAAGAATTAAATTCTTGGCCTGTCCAACTTTACCTATAACTCAGTCCCCCAGGTCTTGGCAGCATTGTTGTAAATCCTTTTTGCATTCTTCCCAGTTTAATAACATCTTTCCTATATAGGCAACCAAAACTGAAGACAGTACTCCTAGAGCAGCCTCCCATACTTATACCATGGGTGATACAAATATACAGTATTGTGCAAAAGTCTTAGGCACATACATATAGCTAGTGTGCCTAAGGTTTTTGCATAGTACTAGAGTAATTTTATGTATTGCATCATACCTGTGGTGTTGCAAAAAAACAAATTTAATGACTTAAGTGAGTGATGATAAACCTAATTCTAATATGGGTCTCTATTGTGGACAGAGAGTGGAAAGGTGGCAGGGAAAGGGGAATCATGGTTGGGAAAAGGGGAAGGGAGAGGGTGAGGGATTGGGAAGCAGAAGAGAGATGCTCTGTAATGATTGATAAACCAAATGCTTAGATTCAAATAACCTTGCGTGGTGTTCAGGGCTGGGTGTGTCTGCACGCACACCACTCCCTGCCCCGGACAATTTTTCACTGCTACCTGTCCCGCATTCCCCCCGTGAGGCTCCACCCTTGCCTTTCCCAACATCCTTTGCTCCTGCCAGATTTGCAATCTTGCCCTCTGCTCTACGTTGATAAATACAGTACTGCGCAAAAGTTGTAGGCAGCCTAGCTATATACGTATACGTGCCTAAGACCTTTGCACAGTTTATATTTATACCTCCCATAGTATAAGTATATATAACATGACCTTCCAAATTTTATATTGTTACCATTGAGAAGGAGGTACAGAAGCCTGAAGGCACACACTCAGTGATTCAGGAACAGCTTCTTCCCCTCTGCTATCCGATTACTAAATGAACATTTAATCCATGAATGCTACCTCACTACTTTCTTATTTCTGTTATTTTACACTACCTAACTATTTTAACTTAACCATTTAATAGAGATATATATATACTTAATGTAACTTTTTTTTCTATATTTATTTATCAAATATTTCATTGAACTGCTGATGGAAAGTTTAAAAAATTTCACGACATATGCTGGTGATACTAAATCTGATTCTGAAATCTGATGCAATGTCCTGATTTATGAATACAAGCATGTCAAAAGCCTTCTTCACCAACCTGTCTACCAGTGTCTCCATTTTCAGAGAACCATGTATTTGTACTCCAGGACCCCTCTGTTTCACAACACTCCCAGAACCCTGCCATTCACTGTGAAGTCCTACCTGGATTTCACTTTCCAAACTGCAATACCTCACATCCAAATTTGCCAGACTTGGCCATTTTACTGAAATGATTAACTTCCCCCTGTAATTTTGCATAAGTTTCTTCATTGCCCAATTATCATCTGTTTTAGTGTCATCTGCAAACTTACCAACCATACATTGTACGAACATTCTCATTAAAGCAGTCAGTCCCTGATTGTGAAATGTGGCATGTTTCAGCATCTTTCACCTGGAATGAAGAGTCCAAGTTCAATCCAACCTTTACTTCAGTTGGCAGAGCAGTCAATTTGCAAGTATAAACCCAGCCGCAAGAGCAGTTATGCTTTCTAAGCTAAAGCTCTTTTCCAGAAAGAGGCCTCCTCTTTCAGAACCAGAATCAAAATCAGGTAGTGTTCATGGGTTCAATCTCTATTTAGAAATCGGGTGGCAGAGGGGAAGAAGCTGTTCCTGAATCGCTGAGTGTGTGCCTTCAGGCTTCTGTACCTCCTTCCTGATGGTAACAATGAGAAGAGGGCATGTCCTAGGCAATGGGGTCCTTAATAATAGACGTCGCCCTTTTGAGGAACCACTCCATGAAGATGCCTTGGACACTACGGAAGCTAGTGCCCATGATGGAGCTGACTAATTTTACAGTTCTCTGCTGGTTACTTCTATCCTGTGTAGTAGTCTCCTCATTCCAGATGGTGACTGCTCTCCACAGTACATCTGCAGAAATTTGCATGTGTTTTTGGTGACTTTAAAAAACCTCCTCAAACTCCTAATGAAATGTAGTTACTGTCTTGTCTTCTTTATGGCTGCATCAATATGTTGGGTCCAGGTTAGGTCTTCAGAGAGATTGGCATCCAGGAACTTGAATTTGCTCAACTCTCTCCACTTCTGATCACTCTATGAGGACAGTTGTGTGTTCCCTCACCTTACCCATTCTGAAGTCCACAATCAGTCCTTTGGTCATACTGACACTGAGTGCAACGCCACTCAACTAGTTGGTACATCTCGCTCCTGTACGCCCTCTCGTCTCCAGCTGAGATTCTGCCAACAATGGTTGTATCATCAGCAAATCTATAGACGCCATTTGAGCTGTGCCTAGCTACTCAGTCATGGGTGTAGAGAGAGCAGAGCAGTGGGGTCAGCACACATCCCTGAGGGACACCAGTGTTGATTGTCAGTGAGGTGGAGATGTTATCTCCATTCTGCTCTGATTATGGTCTTCCAGTTAGGAAGTCGAGGATCCAGTTGCAGGGGGAGGTACGGAGGCTCAGGTTCTCGAGCTTTTCAATCAGAAATGTAGGAATGATGGTGTTGAACACTGAGCTGTAGTCAGTAAGCAGCATCCTGACATAGGTGCTTGTCCAGGTGATCCAAGGCCATGTGCAGAGCCAATGAGATCCCATTTGCCCAAAACCTGTTGAAGTGATAGGCAATTTGCAATGAGTCCAGTTCCTTGCTGAGATAGGAGTTGATTCTAGTCATAACCAACCTTTCAAAGCTCTTTATCACTATAGATGTGAGTGCTGTTGGACAATAGTCGTTAAGGCAGCTCACCTGCTCTTCTTGGGAACTGATATCATTGTTGCCCTTTTAAAGCAGGTGGTAACTTCCAATTGTAGCAATGAGAGACTGGAAATGTCTTTCAACATCCCTGCTAGTTGGTTGTCAGGTTTTTAGATCCTTCATTGAGGGCCTGTTGCCTTGTGAGGGTTCACCCTCGGCCTCTGAGGCAGAGATCACAGGGTAACTGAGTGCTGCAGGGATCCTCATAGCTGTAGTTTTATTCTCCCTTTCAAACTGAGCATAAAAGACGTTCAGCTCATCTGGATGTGAAGCTTCACAACAATTCATTGTGTTGGGTTTCACTTTGTAGGAATTACTGGCCTGCAAACTCTGCCAGAGTTGACATGCATCCGATGTCGCCTCCAACCTCACTCAGAATTGTTTCTTAGGTCTTGACATAGCCATTCGCAAGTCACACCCGATTTTCTTGGACGGACTTGGGTCGCCAGATTTAAATGCCACAGATCTATCACTCAGCTGGCTACGAAAACCTCCTTGTTCATGAACGGCTTTTGATTTGGGTATGTATGGTAAGATCTCGTTGGCAGACACTCATCGACACAGATTTTAATGAAGTCAGTGACAGCTTTTTGGCAGATCCCTTAACAGCATTGATGTACAGGGGGATCTTGGTGTGCAAGTCCATTGCTTCCTGAAAGTGGCAATAAAAGAGGATAGGGTGGCAAAGAAAGCATATACTGTAGCATGCTTTCACTCATCAGTCAGGCCAATGAGTTAAAAAATCATGTTGCTGCCTATAAAATTGGGTTAGGCCACTGTTTGGAGTACGGCCTGCTGTTCTGGTAGCTATGTTACAGGAAGGATGCAGAGTAAGTTCATTGGTTTTTTTTTGGATTGGAGTGTAGTAGCTATAAGGAGAGATTGAACAAACTTGGGTTGTTTATTCTAGAGTGATGAAGGACAAGGGGTGACCTGATAGAAGAATATAAATTTATGAGAATTCAGGGTCAGAGACAGAGTCAGAGTCTTTTTTTAGCCATGGTGGAGAGGTCAAATGCTCGGTGGCAGAGGAATGCATTGCCAGGAGAGATGGTGGAACTTTGCAGTGCCAGCTCTTTGTGAGGAGTTTGTATGTTCTCCCTGTGACCGTATGGGTTTCCTCTGAGTGCTCCAGTTTCCTCCCACATTCTGGAGATGTACAGATAGGGTTAGTGAGTTGTAGGCATGCTATAATAGTACCAGAAGCATTGCAACACTTGGGGGCTGCACAGTACAATCCTCTGATTTGAGTTGCCACAAATGACCCATTTTACTGTATGTTTTAATGTACTTGTGATAGATAAAGCTTTCTTTAATCTGGAAGCAGTACAATAGTGATGTTTAAGAGCTACTTCAACAGACACAAGAACAGGCAGGAAGCAGAGGTATGTAGACCACATGGAGACAGATAAGACTAGTTTAATTTGGTATCGTGATCAGTGCGGGCATAGTGAGTTGAAAGGCCTGTTCCTTGGATGTACATTTCTATGTTCTGTGTTTCTTTGGGCTCTGTCCAGTTGCTACCACTTGTGCTAGAGGTTTCATGAGAAACAACTAAAGCATCCAAGTTTTCCAGCAAAGGAAATGATTTCATTTTCCAAATACTGGAAACTATCCAGAAACACTGCCACACCAAAAATCATTGTGGCTGAGCCCAAGCAGCTCTTTTCCAATTGACTCCAAACAAAGCTGCAAGTATTTGATGACCTCTTTATATGGCAGGTGCAGAGCTTGTCAGTACTGTTTGAATGTGATTTCTTGTGCATTGTCCAGATTGTATGCTAATTGTCTATATGCACAGACAACTTTTGTGACATAATCAGAGAAACAGGCAGTTTATATTTACTTATTATTCGTACACAATACAACATCACCTCTGATTACACTGCAAGCTTTGGCTGTGTGTGTGATACACCCACAGAAAGTTGTTCACCTGCACTTGATTTCAGTTTACAATTCTAAACTGTGGAACTAAAAAGAGATATTGCTCA
This sequence comes from Mobula hypostoma, assembly GCF_963921235.1. Lineage (NCBI taxonomy): Eukaryota > Metazoa > Chordata > Chondrichthyes > Myliobatiformes > Myliobatidae > Mobula > Mobula hypostoma. The sequence goes on along the minus strand of NC_086103.1, from coordinate 59,501,343 downwards.
AGTGGCTATCTCATGAAAGTTTCTTAATATGGGCCAAACTCATTTCATTGCTTTTCAATACTCATGGTAACTAATTTTAAGATCAAGGCTTCCTATTCTCACCTTTTTCAGACTTAACACAAACAAGTCCATGTGCCCAGAAAGGGAGATGCATAAACAAATGTTTGACCTTTTATATCCCTGAAGATTAAACTAAAGGTTAGAAATTAGATTGTATGATGCTGTTTACCTCAGCACTATAACACCAAAGCATTTTTGCAAAGGAGTAAAACGGCTGGTTGTAGCCTGACTCCAGTTGTACGTCTGACAATTTCTTCATTAATGCCCACTAAATTATATCAATCCCCGTACAATTTGGGGTAAAGTGCACCAAGTTATCTTGAAAGCAGCCATCATTCAGAAACAACTGATACCTAGCATTCTGGCCTCTGCTTATCCAGGCTGCTGTCCCCACGTGCTTCAAATCAGCCACCATCATCCCTGTACACCTTCAGAACTAAATAACTGACATCCAGTGGTTCTGTTGCCAATCACAATGAAGTGCTTTCGATGGCTAGTAATGCCGCATATAAAAAACTCCACTCCTGCCATATTGGACACTCACCGATATATTTAGAGACAGAACTGCTTGACAACAGATGGTATTTACCTGGCCTTGACACACCTAGAAAACAAGGACAGTTATGTCAGAATGCTGTTCCTGGATTTCAGTTCAGCATTCAACACTATTGTCCCACGGACCTTGGTGAACAAACTCCCACTCTTTGGTCTAAATACGCCACTGTGCAACAGGGTGTTGGACTTCCTAACCAACAGACCTCAGATAGACAGGATGCACAACCACACTTCGGTCCCCATCATCTTCAACACGGGTGCCTTCCCCAGGGCTGTGTGCTGAGTCCGTTGTTGTATGTTCTGCTCACACATGACTGCATGGCTAACCACCTGAGCAATCACATTGTCAAGTGCACCGATGACACAATAGTGGTGGGGCTCATCACCGACAATGATGAGGTGGCTTACAGAAAGGAGGCTGAAGAGCTCGAGTCCTGGTGCCAGGGGAATGACCTGGTCCTCAATGTTAACAACATGGTTATCGACTTCAGAAGAACTTGCACCACTTACACCCCCCTTCACATTGGCGGCACAGCAGCAGAAACTACTAGCAGATTCAAGCACCTGGGAGTGCACATCACACACAACCTCCCATGACCCCAGAATACATTCTACACAATCAGGAAAGCTCATCAATGCCTCTACTTTGTGTGGAGAGCTGGACTATGCACATTGATATACACATCATTCTACAGATACGTAGCAGAGAGTATCCTAACATGCTGTGTTATTGCATAGTATGGAAACTGCACTGCAGCGGGCCAAAGGCTCTACAGTGGGTAGCCAATGCATCATGGGCATGAGGCTACCCTCCATGAAGGGTGTAAGTGTGTGTGTGAGTGTATAATCCACGCCAGGACCACCACACTCAAAACCAGCTACTTTCCCCAAGCAATTAGGCTAATCAGCACTTCCACCCACCTACCCACCTCTCCACACCCCCCTACCATTACTACTTTATCATTTCCTGTCAATCACCTTATGTACAGACACTCCTGTGCCTAGTGTCACTTTATTGAAATGTAACCAATCTATGTACGTAGTCTATCCTTTTCATAATTATTTATTGTGTTCTTTAAATTATTGTGCTCCTTATCTAATTGCGAATGTTTTTGTGCTGCATCGCATCCACAGTAATAATTATTTCACTTGCCTTTACACTTTTGTACTGGAAATGACATCAAATAATCTTGAATCTTGAAGTCACTAAGATAAGTCTCATACAATTTGTTGACTGTTTGGAGGCCCTACCATGATAAAGGGCACTCTTGCCAGCTGATCATTCACCCCACCCCTCCAGCCTTTCAATAATTCCATTTGCCAGCACCCAACCCTGTGTAGCAGCTCCTCCCTGTTCCTCTGATTACATCAGGTTCTGATACTGTGCACCACTGAACTCTTTATCAATGTTTCAATTCAGATCTTGACTTACCCCACCACACCACCCCCCTCCCCCCCAGCCCACTGATCCCTCTAATTTCTATCCCCAGCTTAGCCTTGTTGAATATAAATATTCAAGCCCTGGAATTTCAGCCACAGGATAAGTAAGGCAGGAGGATGAGTACGCCACCGGGCTTCTCAAGCCTTCCCCTCCATCGAGTATGATCATGGCTAATTTACCCCAGGTCTCAACTTCTCCTCTGAGCCACATCCCCATCTTTCAAAAAATTATATCTCTCTCCTCTCCATTTACAGCACTGAGTGAATGCCTTTACCAGAAGGACAGAGCAATTCCTAAAGGTGGCTTACAACCATTAGGAGGAACAGTGATGCAGGTAGTAGAGATGATACCTTGTGACTGCAGTGACCGGGACTCAATCCTCATCTCCAGTGCTGGCTGTCACATTTGCATGTTCTCCCTGAATGTAGGTTTCATCCCATAAATGTTCAGTTTGATGCATGTTAACACAAGAACATAGGAGCAGACGTAGTCCCCTCAAGCCTACCCTCTCATTCAAAATGATCGTGACTGAACTATGCTGGACTCAAGTCCTGTGCCAGTTCCTAGAACTCTCAACTTAATATCTGTAAAATGTTACAGTAGAGCAATTATCCACAATAAATTGCTCCTTGTTTGCACACAAGTGATCAAACCTGTGGCAATTGTTGGGAATGTGGGGAGACAAATTGGGATTGGTGCGTGATAAGTGTGAATTGTGTAAAATGGGAGTCTGATGTGAACTGGGGACTGAGCAGGCCAAATAATCTCTCTGAAAATTTTCTTTTGGGTAACTAGGATGACATAGTCATAGTCATAGTCATACTTTATTAATCCCGGGGGATATTGGTTTTCATTACAGTTGCTCCATAGATAATAAATAGTAATAGTACCATAAATAGTTAAATAGTAATATGTAAATTATGCCAGTAAATTATGAAATAAGTCCAGGACCAGCCGATTGGCTCAGGATGTCTGTCCCCCCAAGGGAGGAGTTGTAAAGTTTGATGGCCACAGGCAGGAATGACTTCCTATGACGCTCAGTGCTGCATCTCGGTGGAATGAGTCTCTGGCTGAATGTACTCCTGTGCCCAACCAGTACATTATGTAGTGGGTGGGAGACATTGACCAAGATGGCATGCAACTTAGACAGCATCCTTTTCTCAGACACCACCGTGACAGAGTCCAGTTCCATCCCCACAACATCACTGGCCTTACAAATGCGTTTGTTGATTCTGTTGGTGCCTGCTACCCTCAGCCTGCTGCCCCAGCATACAACAGCAAACATTATCACACTGGCCACCACAGACTCGTAGAACATCCTCAGCATCGTCCGGCAGATGTTAAAGGACCTCTGTCTCCTCAGGAAATAGAGACGGCTCTGACCCTTCTTGTAGACAGCCTCAGTGTTCTTAGACCAGTCCAGTTTATTGTCAATTCGTATCCCCAGGTATTTGTAATCCTCCACCATGTCCACACTGACCCCCTGGATGGAAACAGGGGTCACCGGTCACTGACCTCGCCAGTGATACTGTACCAGGTTCTGCGAATGAATTGAGAAAAGGAAATCTAGAGTGGCCTGACTGGCCCAGGATCCACACCTCCAACAAATCCCAGTATTCTAACCCAGTAGTCTCTGACACTCATTAATTAGCCAAGGCTTTGATTAAAAACTCATCATTTTGCATCCTGCCCCAACACCCAACTACCCCAGCCATATATCTTTTGTTGGATACTACTCAAGTTCCTTGCTGAAGACCATCATCTCCAACCCTAACCACTCACCAGATGACCAACCCAAATCCTAGCCTTAATCGGGCCCACAACTGCTCAGTCCTCTCTCCTCTTGGGCCCTATCCCATATGTAGCCTTAACCTCGGACAGCACATTTTTTGTCTTGAGAAAGGCTCACTTTGATCTACCAGTCCAGATGAAGGATCTCAAACTGAAATGTCAAATGTCCATTTTCCTCCTTCGATGCCTCCAGTGGGTTCCTCCAGTGGTTGGTTTGTTGCTTCAGACTCCAGCATCTGCAGTCTCTTCTGTCTCCATGTTGATAATGCCTGGGCCTTAGGCCTGTTTAACATTTCTTATTACATTCCATCCATAATTTGTTCCCTTAATTGACATATGCCCCTTTTGTAATCTACGTAGAATGTGCAGTGCTGAAGCTGGCTAGTTACGTGACTCATCACAATTTTCCATATCAGGGCTATCTTTCTATCTCTGTACTGTTTGCTTCAAATTGCACAAGAACAATCTGTTGTCACTACTGCTAGCTCAGAAGTGGGGTTTAAAATTGAAGTTGCTGGGATCCAGGAAGCATACTGATGATTAGGCATCTGTCTATATGCAACTGTCTTCAAAATTTTGTGGTATACGGATTCTTGACTCAGTCACATCACCAAATCTAGGCCTCATCATATACTCTCATATAGATTCCACATTTAAGTCACCAACGTGTCTCAGGATTTGTAATTCTGTTGATCAGAGCTCAGAGAGATCTATTGCCACTGATGTGGACTGTCTATTCCTGTTTCTGTCTCCAAATATTCACTTGTTTCTGTCAAGATAATGGTCTCGACCTGAAACATCTACTGTCTGTTTCCCTCCATAAATGCTGCCTGACCTGTTGTGTTTCTCCAGCTTTGTGTGTGTTTGTGTAAAAGTCCATGTTTCTCATCTCAATGTTCTCTAGAACCTCCAACCATGTTCCATTGTCACATTTGCAGGCTCCAGCAATACATCAAGGTATATGGCAGTGAAGCAGCCCATAATCTTTGGTTATCTGTCTCACTCTCTACTTCAAATTCCCCCAAATTATAACATTGAATTGTTCCTTTAACTGCTCCAGTTGAGTTTGTATTATCCAGTCCCATTCAACACCAACTACAAAAGATTACAGGGGAAAGCCAGAAGTAAAATACTGTTGAGACAGTTGAACTAAAATGATTCTAATATAATATAATAAAACTAATATGATGGCCATCACAGCCTGGTATCGAAAAGCTGACAAAAAGTAGTGGATTCTGCCCAGTCCGTCAGAGGAAAAACCTCCCTACCATTGAGCCCATCTACAAAGAGTGCTGCCACAAGAAAGCAGCACCTGTCATCAAGGACCCTCACAGTCCAGGCTATTCTCTCTTCTCACTGCTACCGCCAGGAAGGAGGTACAGGAGTCTTAGATTCTACACTACCAGGTTCAGGAACCGTTATTACCCTCCAGCCATCGGGCTCCTGAACCAGGGTGGGCATCACGGTAGGGTAGTGGCTAACACAGGTCGGGGCATTCCAGAGCTCAGAGTTCAATGCCAGCACTGCTCTGTAAGGAATCTCTCATAACATCCCCTTCCAGATTGCATCAATCCTTTCCTTCCTCTCGGTGACTGAATATCAAGCAATTAATCTATTCTTGAAAGTTAATTTTTGTAAGAGACGCTAGGCAGCAATTGCAGCACAGTGATCAGAAACACTCCCTCTTAATTCCAACAACCTGGGTTCAAACCTAATCACTAGCGACAAGCTTATATGTTTTCCATGAGACTGTACAGGTTTCCTCTAAATCTGCAGTTTCCTACCACATCCCAAAACTGTGCAGGTTAGTAGGTTAAAAAGCATTTATAAATTGCCCTAAGTGTGGAAGATTAACGTTGGGGTGTGATTTCTGAAAACAGATGTGGACTAAATGGTTTCAAGCGCACTTGTTCCATGACATTATAAATTATGAAAACACTAACTCTCACCATCTCTTTCTGTAGGACAGCATAGTGTGTAACACTAGAGAAAAGACCAAGGTCAGATCAGCCAAATTTGTAAGGCTGCAAATTGTATGAGCAACAACAGAAAAACAGTAGCCTTGCAGAGTTGATAGAACAGAGCATTCCAGATCTGGGGTTTTCCTCAGCTAGGATTTTAGACTATGCTTCCATTGAACCTCAGAAAATACATTTTGGCCCAGATTGTGCATTAGTAATGATGGTGAAACTGTCAGCGATCACTGCTGTGGTAGAATAAGATGAAAACTTTTGTGCTTTCCTGGTTTAGTGTGGAATTGCCAATGTTGTTATCAGTGATTCAGCCTTTCACTGCAAATTATGATGCCTGTATCTTTTTCAACAGCCATCAAAGAGTTAAACTGTTATCCATACTAGATATTTACGAAGTAGTCCCACTGTAAATCTTTGTCTTCGTTATAGGTCTAAAAGAGTACTGATTGATGTACTACATAGATACAGTATATTTCCCTCAATGAAGGATTGGAAAATAAAAATAACATGAGTTATTTCTGTGAAATTTCTGCTTCAAAGTACATTTATTATCAAAGTATGTATACATTATACCTCCTTGAGATTTATCTCCTTGCAGGCAGCCACAAAATCATATTGTATGTGTATGTTCCATTCTTTATTTAGCATTCTGAATAGGTAAGATTTAATATTGATCCCTAGTTTATTAAATGTGTAACTTCTTTACTGAATCTAAAAACATGCCTAGCTTAATGACATCATATATGCTGAACATCTGGGGTCTATTGGTGAAAGTGAAGTTCCCACAACAGAGAGTAATTATTTACACTGTTTTATTGGTAACCAACTTTAATATCAGTCAGTATTCTGATTCTTGCCATTGCTTCTACCCAGCATCTCAAAGTCAAAATCAAAGTAAATTTCTTATTGAAGAGCATATGTGTTACCATATACTACCTTGAGATTCATTTTCTTCAGGTATTTACAGCAAAATAAATAAATACAATAGAATTTATGAAAAACTACACATAAGCAAAGACTGACAAACAACCAGTGGACAAAAGAATATAAAAAAATAAATAAAAATGAGAACAAGAGTTGTCATCGTTGTCATCCTTCATTCCTCCATCTATTTATTCTCAGACATCGTGCTCTGTGCCTTGAAAACCGCTCAGGTGAGGATATTTCCTCAGAGAAATGCTGCAAAATTAAAATTCTCATTTTGTCTTAAAGTTCCTCTAAAACCTCACCTCCTCTTACCTCTTCTTAAAACCTGCAGTATCCCACCATGTTTATGAAGCTCAGATTTTTGTGCGTCCAGCCTTTTACAGATTCAACTTTGCATCCTTTGCATTTAGCTGCTTGTCCCTTAAGTTCCAGAACTAATCTAATACTCTTCTCTGTTTCTCCATGTTTTTATCCTTCTTTAACATCTTCCTAAAAGCTGCCTCTTTGCTTTAGTTTGATAAACTTTTCAAATACCTCCTGATATGGCTGAATGTGAAATTTTGTTTGACATGCTGTTATACAATCTCTTTATGGAGCTTGATGTTAAATGTTAATAACTCTCGGGATAGGAGGTGAAATTTACTGAATAAACGAAGTATTTTTTTAAATTCTGAAATCCCCTCGTCTGCATTAAAGGCATTGTATGAGAAAATTGGTGATATTGATCAGATACTGTCACGCTCAGCACCACTTCTGTATGCAATGACTGGCATTCAGCTGGGTTATATTGCAGGTCTGAGGTTTCTGATTGTGAATGCAAGTCCCTTGCACCTCAATCTTCTGATAAATCTTGACTGAATGGATAAAAAATGAATAGGTCAATAACTAAACCAGAAACACATTATTCTTCTGTTTTGCTCCTAGTTATACATTATTAGAGTGGAAGCCCTTCCTGTTACTGATTCACCTTCTAGCTGCAAAGACCTCTAAAGCTGAAAGAGCAAACATAGATTTTCCGTGATTCCATGACCATTAAGTTTATATAGTTGAATGCCATACACTACTTAATCTGAATGAATAAGAGGAACCAATAGCTGCATCTCAGAAAAAAACCTATCAGAGGGTAGAATGTTGTGTTTTATTGCCCTTTGGATAATTTATCGCAGTCTTTGAAACTGTTGCTTTTAAGACAAATGACTGCTCGCTTAGTACTTATCTTGTACGTTGAATACGCAATCCATGGAGGTGTTTCGTGCCGAACTTTTCTGCAACAATGTTCAAAAGTGGCATTAATTAGATCCTTGAAGAAGGCCAAACTTGCAGACGTTCCATAAATCAGACTAAGTGGCCACAAACCAGCTGAAGATGGTTGCCTTTATGTATGATATTCAAAGTTAAATAGTTGACGATCGTACACAAGTTACTCTGAATGAAGAAAAAGGCGGACATAGCTGCAACATAAAAATACCCCTCAGAGGGTGCAACTTGTTGCCTGCTTTTGCTCAATTAGATAATCTATCCTTTCCGTTCTCTATCTTAAGGCTAAGGTAGACCTGTAGAGTTTCTCAAAATCTGAGGTGGAGGAGTATGCCTCATCATCAACTCCTCTTGCTGCACAAATATATCAGTACTATCCCTATTCTGCTCACCAGACCTGGAATATCTCGCAGTTAAATGCCGTCCATTTTACCTACCACGGGAGATTTCCGTGATCATTTTGGTTGCAGTATACATTCCACCTTAGGCTAATGTTAATCAGGCTTTAGATGATCTGAGCAATATGATCAACATGCACGAAACAGCGCGCCATCACTTTGGGGGATTTTAACCAGGTCAGTCTGAAAAAAATCACTAAACAATTACCATCAAGAGATCACTCGCAATACCAGAGGAAACAACACACTGGACCATTATTACACCACCATCAAGAATGCCTACCGTGCTATTCCACGCCCTCACTTTGGGAAATCTGATCACTTGGCTGTACCTCTATTCACTGAGTATAGGCAGAGACTGAAGACCTCCGCACCAGTAGCGAGGACCAAGAAGGTATGGACAAGGGAAGCACAGGAGCGCTTACTGGACTGCTTTGAATTGGTAGTCTGGACTGTATTCAGGGATTCATCTTCGAATCTGGATGAATATGTTGCAGTTGTTACTGACTTCATTCGATTAGATTATGAGGACACTCAGTACTCGTTTACTGTCATTTAGAAATGCATGCATGCATTAAGAAATGATACAATGGTCTTCCAGAGTGATATCACAAAAAAACAAGACAAACCAAAGACTAACACTGACAAGACCACATAATTATAACATATAGTTACAGCAGTGCAAAACAATATTGTAATTTGATAAAGAGCAGACCATGAGAAGAGTGAAAAAAGTCTCAAAGTTCCGATCGATTCCCGATAGTCCCTGATAGCAGGCGGCAGATGGGAGAAACTCTCTCTGCCATAAACCTCCAGGCACTGACAACTGTCGATGCATTGGAAGCACCCGACCACAGCTGACTCTGAGTCCGTCCGAAAACTTTGAGCCTCCGACCAGCCCTTCGACACCCTGGAACACACAGTAACAGTGGCAGCAAAAAAGGCATTTCAGAAGTTTCTCCAGATGTTCCTCCGTTCTCTCATGTCTGTCTCCATCAAATCAGGATTGTGCACGGCACCCTACTTGACAGATTACAGATATCATTCACCGGAGTGGCCACGCAAGCTGTGTCACGCTGCCATCTTCTCCTCCTCCTCTGCATGGATGAGTGTGTGCATACAAAAACTTGCTGTATATTCCCAAACCAAAAGCTGTGGATGAACCAGGAGGTACGTCATCTGCTGAAGGCTAGATCTTTGACATTCAAGGCTGGTGACCCAGGTCTGTAGCAGAAAAATAGGTATGACTTGTAGAGGGCTATTTCAAGGGCAATAAGACAATTTTGAATGAGGTTGGAGGCAACCTCGGACAACTCTGGCAGGGTTTGCAAGACATTTACTTCCTACAAAACAAAACCCAATAGCATGAATAGCAGTCATGCTTCACTACCAGATGAACTCAATGCCTTCTATGCCCGCTTTGAAAGAGAGAATATATCTACAGTTGTGAAGATCCTTGCTATACCCGATGACGCTGTGATCTCTGTCTCGGAGGCCAATGTTAGGCTGACCTTAAAGAGAGTGAACCCTCGCAAGGTGGAAGGTCCCAATGGAGTACCTGGTAAGGCTCTGAAAACATGTGCCAACCAACTGGCGGGAGTATTCAAAGACATTTTCAACCTCTCACTTCTATGGACGGAGGTTCCCAATTGCTTCAAAAAGGTAACAATTATACCAGTGCCTGAGAAGAATAATGGGAGCTGCCTTAATGACTATCGCCCAGCAGCACTCACATCTACAGTGATGAAATGCTTTGAGAATTTGGTCATGACTAGACTGAACTCCTGCCTCAGCAAGGACCTGGACCTGTTGCAATTTGCCTATTGCCACAATAGGTCAATGGCAGATACAATCTCAATGGCTCTTCACACAGCCTTCGACCACCTGGACAACGCAAACACCTATGTCAGGATGCTGTTCATTGACTATAGCTCAGCATTTAATGCCATCATTCCCACAATCCTGATTGAGAAGTTGCAGAACCTGGGCCTCTGTACCTCCCTCTGCAATAGGATCCTCGTTTCCTAACCAGAAGACCACAATCTGTTTGGATTGGTGATAACGTCTCCTCCTTGCTGACGATCAACACTAGTGTACCTCAGGGGTGTGTGCTTAGCCCACTGCTCTATTCTCTATATACCCATGACTGTCTGGCTGCGCATAGCTCAAATACTATCTATAAATTTGCAGACGATACAAGCATTGTTGGTAGAATCTCAGGTGGCGACAAGAGGGCGTACAGGAGTGAGATATGCCAACTAGTGGAGTGGTGCCGTAGCAACAACCTGGCACTCAATGTCAGTAAGACTAAAGAGCTGATTGTGGACTTCAGGAAGGGTAAGATGCAAAGGAACACATACCAATCCTCGTAGAGGGATCAGAAGTGGAGGGAGTGAGCAGTTTTAAGTTCCTGGGTGTCAAGATCTCTGAGGATCTAACCTGCACCCAACATATCTATAAAGAAGGCAAGACAGTAGCTATACTTCAACAGGAGTTTGAAGAGATTTGGTATGTCTACAAGAACACTCAAAAACCTCTATAGATGTACCGTGGAGAACATTCTGACAGGCTGCATCACTGTCTGGTATGAGGGGGGTGATGGAGGGGGGCTGCTACTGCACAGGATCGAAAGAAGCTGCAGAGTGTTGTAAATTTAGTCGGCTCCATCTTGGGTACTAGCCTACAAAGTACCCAGGACATCTTCAAGGAGCGGTGTCTCAGAAAGGCAGAGTCCATTACTAAGGACCCCCAGCACCCAGGGCATGCTATTTTCTCATTGTTACCATCAGGTAGGAGGTACAGAAGCCTGAAGGCACACACTCAGTGATTCAGAAACAGCTTCTTCCCCTCTGCCATCCGATTGCTAAATTGACATTGAACCCATGAACACTACCTCACTTTTCTAATATATATTATTTGTTTTTGCATGATTTTTAATCTATTCAATATACTTATACAGTAATTGATCTATTTATTTTTTCCTTTCTTTATTATGTATTACATTGAACTGCTGCTGCTAAGTTGATAATAAACCTGAATCTGAATCTGATTCTTGTTTCTCTTTGAGTGCCCATCCCTGTCCATTGGCGGTGGATACACAAATTGGGTCAAATTATGTACAGAGTACCAATTGACATCACTGCACATATTCATCAGTTTCTATGCATACATGCATTATACGTGCAGAAGTCTAGAAATAATATAGTGAGCTGTGTTATCTTTGCCGAACAGACAACAGTGTCCAGTGATCAGATCTTAGATTAAATTCCTCTGTTCTGTTGTGATATGCAGAAAAGCATCTAGGCCATGAGCCTTCAAAATCTTGTGGTTGTGTTATAAATTAATACTGGTGGTGTGAATTTTTTTCAAGGCATATTTAGGAATTAAAATTAAGTAAGCAATCAATGCACTTCTACACCATTGCTATTACAAGAATAACATTGTCTCTTTAAGGGCCACCCTCACAAGTAATCCTCAGATATAAGCCTTTTATCCTATTTTAAGTATTCAAATCAACAAGGATGACAGGAGGATTAGTAATCCAACCCTGTTCCAAACACCTGCTATTCTTTGTTTAGTAGATGATGAAATATGTTTTAATTCAAATTAAGTACAAACAAAGTATAAAAATATATCCTAGCTGTCCTCATGTAAATGGCTAACTTTGTTCTAACTTCAATAGAGTTCCAAGCAAGGTTACCATTTGCTAGATTAGTGTATTGATGCATGATAGAATAAGTATTATGGTTTAGATATTAGATATATTTAGAATTTGTTTCAATATTGTGGTATAACTTGGGGACAGCACCTTCAATTTGATTTATGCAGATGTGCACCTTTTAAATTAAAATTTAGCTTTAATACTTTCAATTAATTCTTGGCTTAATCAACGTCATCCTAATCCTACTTTCACCTTCAGCATCACTGAGCAAATGCAATTGAAAGTGGCACACCTAGCATTAGTCCTGACAAGGGAGTTATTAAGCTTAGTGTTTTCGTGAATCCTTGTTCTTCCATGAAGCCTGGAATGAAGGGAGTGATCATACAATATTAGATCACTTCCAACAGTTTATTCTGTTTCTGTGTGTAGAACAGTTGAAGATATACATATTTCAAAATGAGTATGTCCAAGGAAGATGTGGAAAAGTTCCTGGATAATAATCCAACTTTTGCCAAGGAATACTATGACTTGAAACTACGTCCTTTACATATTGCTAACTTGCTGGGAGCTCAAGAAACAACTATAGACTGTAGCACCTTCCGAGAGTTAAACAACGTGGAGGAAAGTGAAGTCATTTTTGAACTCATCCGAGATATGCAGGATATTAATATGGAGAAGGTAGTGTTTAATACACTCAGGAGGATTGCCTTTCTCATTCAAGCAGATCGAATGAGTTTGTTCATGTACAGATCCAGGAATGGTACTCCTGAACTTGCCACAAGGCTGTTCAATGTTCAGAAAGATTCTGTTTTTGAAGACTGTTTTGTTCCACCAGAATGTGAAATAGTTTTTCCTCTTGACACTGGGATCATTGGTTATGTGGCTCAAACAAAGAAAACAGTCAACATCCATGATAAATCTCAGGTACTGTACATAGTATTTTAGTTTTGAGAAAACTCTAGCATAATAAAGAACATTTAAAATAGTGAGAAATCATGTATTCTGGTGTATCGTCATTTAAAGATTGAGAGAATGCCTGCAACCAAGTGAGGATTAGAGAATTCTCTCTGTTACTTGGAGAGAAAAATAACGTGCAAGTAAAGTCCCAAGGAATAAGTGACAGAAAACATGTAATAAATATTAACTGAAAAATGCTGAGACTGATAAGAAGAAAGAAAAAGGAATAAATTAAGTATTTAAATCAACAAGGATGACTCTTGTTGTCACTGCCTTAAATGACATGAAACTTGTGTTTTTTATAGGAGTAATACAGTGAAAAGACAAAATTACTATAAATTACTAAGATCAATAAATAGTGCAATAAAGGAGGAATAATGAGGTTCTGTTCACGGAGCATTCAGAAATCTGATGGAATATAACAGAGAGTCTGACAGAAATTCTGACTCAGAATGCATGTGGAATTAGGAAAGTTAAAAATTGGAGTGGAAGGTGACAAGAACGGGAGAAAACTGAGAAAGAATTATCGATTGGAAAACATAGAAAGACAATCCCAGGAAGGATAAAATACTTCTGAACAGTGGCATCAGATACTAATTAAAATGTGACTATATTTATAAAACAATGATTTCATCTTTGTTTTTGTACAATTTTGCTGTACAAATCTGAAACTAATAGGTCCAGAATATAAGTGGATGCAGGAGTTTGTATTGTGGCACGACTCAAGTATAATTATTTCTTGCAGCCAAGCTTTCGCTGGGACCCGATGGCAGGTTTGTTATACAGGAGCATCTTAGTAGTTTTTTTGACACAGTATGTTTATGAACATCAAATTAAAATACCAGCAAGTTTTAAAACACAGGAGTTATGGAGAGCTATGTTTGTTGTATTTTGAGTAACAATGAATAATTGTGATTTAACAACAATAATTTTATTGCTGTGATAAAAATTTGAATAAGTTCATAAGGGATTAGAATCAGAAGATGTAGTAACAGATTTTTGTGTCATTGTCACATACAAGAAGATTTAGAAGTATAAAGCATTATTACTTCCCTCATTCATACATGAAGTTCTCCATGAAACCGGTTTGTGCATTATATTTCCTTGTGGTTTAGTCATGACTTAAAAACAAACCTTTTAATTAGTCATTCATTCTATTGAATTCCAATAGCTGAAACTGAGTACCAACTGCTTTTCTTGCAGATATTATATGTAACAATAATAATTATCTGCCAGTAAAATGAGGAGAAACAGTTTTTGTTTGGAATATTGCAGCATTTCCTATGGCTGTACATTTTAGTGCAGGTCCAGGTGCAAAAGGAATGTATATAATAATGCAAAGTAATGTATAGTGCTTAAAAAGCAAGATAAATAAACAACTTCTAACATTTGATAAAATGAAGGGTGACACATCATTCGAAAATAATTGACTGCCCTTAATTCCTATCATTGGACATGATGCAGCTGCAGTGTTTACCTAGCCACAGTTCATATATACCTGATGCATGCATGAAACTATGTTTGGCTTAGTAATATAATTAGAAAATGTACAATGGAACACCATGTCATAATTGAGATACTTCAGAATTACTTTTGCTTGTTGTCTCCTATGGGCCTTATTGGGGAGGCATGTTTAGATTGCTGTGATTACCTCAAAGTCTTATTTTCTCTTTACCACATTTTACTTCAGAACTTAAATACAGTTTGTAGATAAGTATTAGCTACAATTATTGCAGAAATTAATCCAATATTTGTGCCTCCAAAAACTTATATTTAAGACATATTATAATATAATGAGATTTATCTAGAAAGTAGCTTACACCAGGAGTTCAGGTCACGCTGATAATAATTTCTATTTTCAGTATTGGGCTGTAATATATTTTTCTTGAGAAAATACCTGTACACTCTGCGGCCACTTTATTAGCTACCTCCTGTATCTAACAAAGTGGCCATTGAGTGTATGTCTGTGGTCTTCTACTGCTGCAGATCCACTTCACAGGCCAATGTGTTGTGCACTCAGAGATGCCCTTCTGCACACCACTGTCGTAATGCATGGTTATTTGAGTTACTGTCATCTTCCTGTCAGCTTGACCCAGTCTGGCCATTCTCCTCCGACCTCTGTCATAAACAAGATGGGCTTCACCCACTGAACTGTCACTCACTGGATGTTTCTTTTTATTTTTCACACTATTCTATGTAACTCCAGACACTGTTGTGCATGAAAATACCAGGTCATCAGCAGTTTCGGAGATACTCGAACCTACTTGGCTGGCACCAACAACCATTTCATGGGCAACGTCTCTTAGATCACATTTCTTTCCCATTCCGATATTTGGTCTGAACAATAACCGAACCTCTTGACCATATCTGCATGCTTTTATGCATTGAATCACCGCCGCCTGATTGGCTGATGACATATTTGCATTAACAAGCAGGTGTACGGTTGTATCTAATAAACAGAGTATAAAAGAAAGGTGCCTGTAGAATCTCGATAAATAACAGAGGTGTTGAATATTAAACTGGACAAACATTAACATTTATCTATGTAACAAGATAAGGGAACTAAATGGAATTGCTTCTGCAGAAGATTTCTTTGTTGGGAGGGCCCATTTTAGATAGTCCATAAGGTTATATCGTTTTAATGGTTGCTACGCAATGAATTTAGGTACTAATAGGCAAACACCATACAAACTAATCCTGTCATATCTTCAGTACCAAGATCAACTTCTAGATCATCCTCTTAGGCTGATGTAATTAAATTTCCTTGTTTGCACCATTAGTCATAGTCATAGTCATACTTTATTGATCCCGGGGGAAATTGGTTTTCGTTACAGTTGCACCATAAATAATAAATAGTAATAGTAATACTACTATTAGTAATAGTCATAGAAATAATAAATAGTAATAGAATAGTAATAAATAGTTAAATAGTAATACGTAAATTATGCCAGTAAATTATGAAATAAGTCCAGGACCAGCCTATCGGCACAGGGTGTCCGACCCTCCAAGGGAGGAGTTGTAAAGTTTGATGACCACAGGCAGGAATGACTTCCTATGACGCTCTGTGCTGCATCTCTGGCTGAATGTACTCCTGTGCCCACCCAGTACATTATGTAGTGGATGGGAGACATTGACCAAGATGGCATGCAACTTAGACAGCATCCTCTTTTCAGACACCACCATCAGAGAGTCCAGTTCCATCCCCACGACATCACTGGCCTTCCGAATGAGTTTGTTGATTCTGTTGGTGTCTGCTACCCTCAGCCTGCTGCCCCAGCACACAGCAGCAAACATGATAACACTGGCCACCACAGACTCGTAGAACATCCTCAACATCGTCTGGCAGATGTTAAAGGTCTTCAGTCTCCTCAGGAAATAGAGACGGCTCTGACCCTTCTTGTAGACAATCTCAGTATTCTTAGACCAGTCCAGTTTATTGTCAATTCGTATCCCCAGGTATTTATAATCCTCCACCATGTCCACACTGATCATTGGTGTGATTTTAATATAAATATGACCTATATTTTGCCCAATATCCTTAGACTGATTTGGTATGAATTGGTCTGCTTATGCAGACTAGGTGAATTTGAAGTGTCACTTGTAAGTTGGCATTGAACGGAAGAGGTTCGGTTTGGTACAATAATATAAGTTGATGAGGTTATACATGTGCTTTGTTTCGAAGATCACTGGGTGCTTAATTTCACATCCCACCTGGGTAATTTCGTGACACCTCCATGTTTTTATGCTTTATGATGCTGCTGAATGTAACTAAACCATTCCTAAATATATAACTTTCCTCCTTTTGGCTTCCTATCATTATTATTATCACATAACTTTGTTAATTGGGAGAGTAGCATCTGATTATTCCCATTATTCATTACTGGAAAGCACAAAATGCAATTCATTTGTCCAATGACTGTAATCATTATGTTCTCTGTAATGGCTCTGTTTCTTGCATCTTGTACTATTTCATACACATATTCTATTATATATCCTGTTATATGGATGATTTAAATGTTTTGGGATATTCATCATTCATATTTTCTGTTAATGTTATTATAGGAGAGGGATGGGTGTACCATTATGGACATAGGGATGTTGGTGTATTTCCTGGCCTGTACTGCTTATATTGCATTTGGACTGCTTGCTGCTTCTCTTTTCAGGATAGCCATTTCAGTGATTTTGTGGACACTCTGACAGAGTTTGAAACCAGGAATGTTCTGGCAACTCCAATAATGAACGGAAAAGATGTAGTCGCTGTTGTAATGGCTATAAACAAAGTAGATAGCCCGCATTTCACCACAAAAGATGAAGAAGTAAGGATATACCAGCTTTTATTTATACACAATGTGTATTTTGAATTTTAAGGCTATGAAATATATTATCTTTTCCAGTGATCATTTTAGCACTTCAGTGGTTTCCTGCTTGCTCAATAAACAAGGTAATTGAAAATTCTTCTCACATTTACCCCTATAATTACTGAAAATCAAGTTTCCATTGATCCCTCGGGCCTACCTCTCGTGCATGCACCATTTCTGTGGAACATTGTTTATATTGGACCTGTTTTCACTGATTCTGGTATTGCTTATTCATACACTCTCAGGGTTAGTTCTCTGACTGGCTACTCAATGGTGTGTAAGGACTTTCTATTATGACAACTTGTGGCTGGGAGAATGGTACAACTAACTGCACCTTTGAGTTGGTCTGGCAGAATTTGGATGTTGCCACTTATGCATTAATTGTGTGGTGCCATTGAGGGTCAGGGTCAATTGCTGAGCACAGCAGCATTCTATTGGTGTATATAATGCATTATATAGTAGCTCTATTGAGCGTTATTTGGATACTGAAAGCCCTGTAATATTACCTGCATCTGGGCCCTCAATGTAGGAATGGCAACATGTAGGTCGCTGTCAAATCTGTGCTGTCCCACTAGGGTAGCAGTAGATGCTTTCTTAGAGATGGATTATCAGACTCCTCCCTGAATGCTTTGGGGGTGGGGATATCATAGAGGTCAGTGCAGCTGCTACATGTTCCATTGGTCCTACAATAAGGAGAAAAATTTCAGGATGTACCCATTCACGATATACGTAGCCATCATTAGCCACCTGTGCTCAGTGTCTGGCCAATTATTTGCACAGAGGAGTGTTTTCTAAGGAACCTATAACTCCAAGGTTGTGAGCAGCCTACTAGTTTGAGTTTTCTAGGAAATCGGTACTTAATCATTTTGTGCAGATTCTCCTTGCTCCTTTATGTTCCTTGAATTATCTAAAGTAACATTATTGCTCATTCTTTTTAATTACACCCTCTCCCACCTCTAGGAGAAAGGCACAGAGTTAAAGCCTGAAAATATGCAAACAAATAATAGAGGCCCTCAAAGCATGTAGAATGTTTCTCTTGGTCCTAACATTTATTTCTATGTAGTCTCTTCTATTTGTCACCTTTGTCTATCAAAAACTGTTGTCTTCTGCATATAAAACTTCCTAGGACTGGATTTCCTTGTGGAGCTTTAGGGATTAGGTGAAAGTTAAGGGATGAATTCCAGGTAGAATCAGTTAACCAATGTAAGAACTGCATTAATTTCATCTTCTTGAAGTGTTGCAGAGTTAATGACCCCCTTTAACTACAACAGGCCAAATGGCCTATTTTCTGTGCTGTTGTGTTCTATGGTTCTAACAATGTATGAAAGTTAGTTGTACAGCCATTAACTTTCAAGAATACATAACATCTTGGTGCTCATCGTGTGTAAGGCAAGAAAAAAATGTAGCCAATCAGTGCTGTGATTTTCTTTCATGATTACTGCACATCTTTCAGCAATGGCCTGTGACCTAGGAGAGAATAAACTAGCGTTCAATACAGCTCAAACACGAGAAATCTGCAGATGCTGGAATTTCAAGCAACACACATAAAAGTTGCTGGTGAACGCAGCAGGCCAGGCAGCATCTATTGGAAGAGGTACAGTCGACGTTTCGGGCTGAGACCCTTTGTCAGGACTAACTGAAAGAAGAGCTAGTAAGAGCTAGTGAGCTAATAAGCTAGGAAGAGTAAGATCCACTTCCCCCTCGTACCCCATCCGTTATTTATTTATATACACACATCCCTTTTCTCTCTCTCCTTTATCTCCCTCTGTCCCTCTCACTATACCCCTTGCCCACTCTCTGGGCTTTTTTCCCCCCTCCCCCTTTTCTTTCTCCCTAGGCCTCCTGTCCCATGATCCTCTCATATCCCTTTTGTCAATCAACTGTCCAGCTCTTGGCTCCATCCCTGCCCCTCATGTCTTCTCCTATCATTTTGGATCTCCCCCTCCATCTCCCACTTTCAAATCTCTTACTAGTTCTTCTTTTGGTTAGTCCTGACGAAGGGTCTCGGCCCGAAACGTCGACTGTACCTCTTCCTAGAGATGCTGCCTGGCCTGCTGCGTTCACCAGCAACTTTTATGTGTGTTGATTCAATACAGCTACTAACTCTCTTTGTATTTCTCCAATTCCTTACTCCAGAGAGCACTGAACAATTTCCCTTCTGTCTGTGGTATTTAGTGAGATAATACATGGTTATTGTCCCATGAGCCTAAAATGCACATTCAGTCGGATCATACACACACACACACACCCTTCTACCTGAGAGTTCCAGTGTCAATATACTTACCTTGATGTTCTAACCTGAAAAGGAAACATGGGCCTAAGTCTCACATGTACCATTTGATCAAATGCCTCATTCTTATAAGGAAGATGATTCATAATTTCCATTTTGTATCACTTTCCTCATTATGCCTTGATACTGGATCTGATTAAACTCCATTTTGAGTCTCTTCAGAAACCTTGAGTAAAAAAATTCCAAATATTCACAAGTCTCGACATGAGGCAATTTCTCTTCATCTCAGTTAAAAATGACTGATGGAAACTGTGGATGCAAAGTTATACATCCAGGCCTCTAAATTTAACCCTTTAAGCTTTTGTATCATTTTGGTGTATTTGCAAGGAACGTCATCAAAAATAAGACATTTTAAATGTTTTTCAAATTTCTACTCTCTTCTTTAGACCTTTTAGATGCCTCCAGTGAAAATTGACACACGAAACAACTAATAGTACAAAGTACTTTAAATCTTAATTCTCCTGCAAAGTGTGAACAGCATTCTGAGGTTTTTAGTTTTACAACAATATTTACAACCTAATTCCTCAACATTTAATCCAGGTCTTCGGAACAATTCCACATATTCCCACATACATCTCTTAGTGTTAAGCAGCATCAATCATTTGACTAACCTGAGCAAACATATTCAGTAAGCTCATAAGAAATAGGAGCAAAATTAGGCCATTCGGCCCATTGAGTCTGCTCTGCCATTTCATCATGGCTGATCCATTTCTTTCTTAACCCCATTTACCTGCCTTTTCCCCGTAATTTTTCACACCCTGACTAATCAAGAACATGTCAACCTCAGTCTTAAGTACATTCAATGACCTGGCCTCAACAACCACCTGTGGCAATGAATTCCAAAGAATCACAACCCTCTGCCTAAAGAAATTCCTCTTCATCCCTGTTGTAAATGGGCATCCCTCTGTTCCAAGGCTGTGCCTTCTTGTTCTAGGAAACATACTCTCCACATCCACTCAATCTAGGCTTTTCAACATTCAATAGGTTTCAATGAGGCCACTCCTCATTCTTCTAAATTCCAGCAAGTAAAGGTCCAGAGCCATCAATTGGTCCTCATATGATAAGCCTTTCATTCCCAGAATCAGTCTTGGGAACCTATTCAAAATCTTCTCCAATATCAGCACATTCTTTCTTAAATAAGAGGCCCACAACTACTGGCCAAGTGAGGCATTACCATGCCTTATAAAACCTCAACATTACATCCTTGCTTTTATATTCTAGTCCCCTCAGAATAAATGCTAACACTGAATTTGCACGCAACTTTTCCTCATGACACAACTTGTGAATTAACCTTTAGGAAATCCTGCACGAGGAGTCCCAAGTCCCTTTGCACCTCAGAGTTTTGAATTTTCTCCCAGTTTAGAAAATATACTATGCTTTTATTCTTTCTACCAAAGTGCATGACTATGCACTTCCTGACACTGTGTTCCATTTACAACTTCTTTGTCCATTCTTCTAGTCTGTCTAAGTCCTTCTGCAGCCTCACTGTTTCCTGAACACTACCTGCCCTTCCACCTGTCTTTGTATTGTCCACAAACTTGGCAACAAGGCCATCAATTTTATCATCCAAATCATTCACATATAACATAAAAAGAAATGGTCACTGACCCTTGTGAAACACCACTAGTTACAAGCAGCCAAACAGAAAAGGCCCTCTTATTCCCACACATTGCCTTCTGCCAATTAGCCAATGCTCGTATCTTTCCTGTAATGTCATAGGCTCTTACCTTGTTCAGCAGCTTCATGAGGGGCACCATGTCAAATGCCTTCTGAAAACCCAAGTACACAACATCCACCAATTCCCCTTTGTCTATCTTGCCTGTTATTTCCTCAAAGAATTCCAACAGATTTGTCAGGCATGATTTTCTCTTAAGAAAATCATGTTGACTTTGGCCTATCGTGTGCCTCCAAGTAATCCTGAAACCACATCCTTAACAATTAACTCCAACATCTTCCCAACCACTGAGGTCAGGCTAACTGGTTTCTTCTGCCTCCCTCCCTTCTTGAAGAATGGAGTGACATTTACAATTTCCCAGTCCTCTGGAACCACTCCAGAATCTAATGATTCCTGGAAGATTATTACTAATACCTCCACAGAACCCTGGTGTGTAGTCCATCTGGTCCAGGAGAATTATCTACCTTCAGACCTTTCAGTTTCCCAAGCACCTTCTCCCTAGTAGTAGCAACTACACTCACTTCTGCCCCACCGACACTCTTCAATTTCTGACATACTGCTAGTGTCTTCCACAGTGGAGACTTATGCAAAATACTATTCAGTTCGTCCACCATTTCCTTGTCCCCTATTTCTCCCTCTCCAGCATCATTTTCCAGAGGTCTAATATCTTCTCTCACCTTTCTTTTACTCATGATATATCTGAAAAAAACTTTTGGTATCCTCTTTGATGTTGTTGTCCAGCTTACCTTCATACTTCATCTCCTCTCCCCCCATGGGTTTTCTGTTGCTTATTTAAAAGTTTCCAAATTCTTGAACTTCCCACTAATTTTTGCTCTAATATATGCCCACTCTCTTGCTCTTATGTTGGCTTTGAATTTACAAGTCAGCCATGGTTGTGTTATCTTGCTTTTAGAATGCTGCTTCTTCTTTAGGATGAGTTACATTTTCCATCTACTTAGAAAATGTGAGTCAGTAACCAATCTCTATTCAAACATGCATTGTTTTGACATAACATTTTCTGTTTTTTATATTAAAAAATAATTCTGTTTTTATTTGCAGATTTTGTTAAAGTACCTCAATTTTCTCAATTTAACACTCAAGATTTATCATCTGAATTATCTCCATAATTGTGAAACCAGGAAAGGGCAGGTAAAGTTAAACAAAGCTCTTTCGATAAAGGATTAAAGCTCTCTGTGAAAATTCAAGATCTAATGTTATATAATTATATCTTAGCAACTTATCTATGAGAGCATACACTCAGCAGCCAGAGTTCTGGGCCACTGATCCGGAAACATGAATTGAAATCCACATTCCCAACAGAGGAATTTAAATTCAAGTACAAATCCAAAATTATAAAAGAAAGTTTCTCTTAGTGATCATAACCATGAAACTATCAGACTGGTATTAAAAACTTCTTGGCTCACTAATGCTCATCAAATGAGGAACATGTGTAACGTTAATCATATTAATGTTTTTTGACTCCATCTGACAATAATAAATACTGGTAATGCTAGCAATAACAACATCTTGTACAGGAAATAATTTAAAAATATTTGGTCTATGAGCACATTATTTCCTGTCGATGCCTTTGGCAGTAATTAAGCTAACTCCAAAACAATGAGTTAACAATCAGGTTTGGTGAAGACTTCCTTTTGCTTGTAGTGAAATTTTAAGTTGCTCTCAATTCAAAAGGGCTGTAGCAAACAGCCAATCAGTACAAGAATCATGGGAAATAGAGCCAAGGAGAATAAAAGTGTCCATTAATAGTTTTCTGAATTTCCTATCACTTGCCTACATTGGGAGCAATTTAGAGTGAAGAGTTAACCCAATTAACAGAATACTTTGAGATTTGGAAGGAAACCAGAACAACTGAGGGAAATTCATATGCTCACATGGAGAATGTGCAATTTCCATAACAAAATCACAATCAAACACAGGTTAATGGAGCTGTGAGACAAGTGTACTACCTGTTTACCAATATGCCTCTCTTTGCTCTTCTGGAGTGAGACTTCAGGCTAATTTAACATGCACACAGACATTTGAAGGGCAGAGAAAGATACAAAAGGGGATTTGAAAAGATAAGTCACACATGTCCAAGAAATAAATGTGATGTTGCATATATGGATATACAAAAAAAATTTTATAGAGTGCCATCATAATAGGCTTTATCATCAAGACTCAAGGCCATGAAATAAAAGGTACTGTAGCAATACAGATAAAGAATTGGCCAATCAACAGGAAGCAGAGAATAGAAAAGAAAGGCTATTCTTCATAGAAACATAGAAACATAGAAAATAGGTGCAGGAGTAGGCCATTCGGCCCTTCGAGCCTGCACCGCCATTTATTATGATCATGGCTGATCATCCAATTCAGAACCCCGCCCCAGCCTTCCCTCCATACCCCCTGACCCCCGTAGCCACAAGGGCCATATCTAACTCCTTCTTAAATATAGCCAATGAACTGGCCTCAACTGTTTCCTGTGGCAGAGAATTCCACAGATTCACCACTCTCTGTGTGAAGAAGTTTTTCCTAATCTCGGTCCTAAAAGGCTTCCCCTCTATCCTCAAACTGTGGCCCCTCGTTCTGGACTTCCCCAACATCGGGAACAATCTTCCTGCATCTAGCCTGTCCAATCCCTTTAGGATCTTATACGTTTCAATCAGATCCCCCCTCAATCTTCTAAATTCCAACGAGTACAAGCCCAGTTCATCCAGTCTTTCTTCATATGAAAGTCCTGCCATCCCAGGAATCAATCTGGTGAACCTTCTTTGTACTCCCTCTAAGGCAAAGATGTCTTTCCTCAGATTAGGGGACCAAAACTGCACACAATACTCCAGGTGTGGTCTCACCAAGGCCTTGTACAACTGCAGTAGTACCTCCCTGCTCCTGTACTCGAATCCTCTCGCTATAAATGCCAGCATACCATTCGCCTTTTTCACCGCCTGCTGTACCTGCATGCCCACTTTCAATGACTGGTGTATAATGACACCCAGGTCTCGTTGCACCTCCCCTTTTCCCAGTCAGCCACCATTCAGATAATAATCTGTTTTCCTATTTTTGCCACCAAAGTGGATAACTTCACATTTATCCACATTAAATTGCATCTGCCATGAATTTGCCCACTCACCCAACCTATCCAAGTCACCCTGCATCCCCTTAGCATCCTCCTCACAGCTAACACTGCCACCCAGCTTCGTGTCATCCGCAAACTTGGAGATGCTGCATTTAATTCCCTCATCCAAGTCATTAATATATATTGTAAACAACTGGGGTCCCAGCACTGAGCCTTGCGGTACCCTACTAGTCACCGCCTGCCATTCTGAAAAGGTCCCGTTTATTCCCACTCTTTGCTTCCTGTCTGCTAACCAATTATCCACCCACACCAATACCTTACCCCCAATACCGTGTGCTTTAAGTTTGCACACTAATCTCCTGTGTGGGACCTTGTCAAAAGCCTTTTGAAAATCCAAATATACCACATCCACTGGTTCTCCCCTATCCACTCTACTAGTTACATCCTCAAAAAATTCTATGAGATTCGTCAGACATGATTTTCCTTTCACAAATCCATGCTGACTTTGTCCGATCATTTCACCGCTTTCCAAATGTGCTGTTATCACATCCTTGATAACTGACTCCAGCAGTTTCCCCACCACCGACGTTAGGCTAACCGGTCTATAATTCCCCGGTTTCTCTCTCCCTCCTTTTTTAAAAAGTGGAGTTACATTAGCCACCCTCCAGTCCTCAGGAACTAGTCCAGAATCTAACGAGTTTTGAAAAATTATCACTAATGCATCCGCTGTTTCTTGGGCTACTTCCTTAAGGATGCAGACCATCTGGCCCTGGGGATTTATCTGCCTTCAATCCCTTCAATTTACCTAACACCACTTCCCTACTAACATGTATTTCACTCAGTTCCTCCATCTCACTGGACCCTCTGTCCCCTACTATTTCTGGAAGATTATTTATGTCCTCCTTAGTGAAGACAGAACCAAAGTAATTATTCAATTGGTCTGCCATGTCCTTGCTCCCCATAATCAATTCACCTGTTTCTGTCTGCAGGGGACCTACATTTGTCTTTACCAGTCTTTTCCTTTTTACATATCTTTAAAAGCTTTTACAGTCCGTTTTTATGTTCCCTGCCAGTTTTCTCTCATAATCTTTTTTCCCCTTCCTAATTAAGCCCTTTGTCCTCCTCTGCTGAACTCTGAATTTCTCCCAGTCCTCAGGTGAGCCACTTTCTCTGGCTAATTTGTATGCTTCTTCTTTGGAATTGATACTATCCCTAATTTCTCTCGTCAGCCACGGGTGCACTACCTTCCTTGATTTATTCTTTTGCCAAACTGGGATGACCAATTGTTGTAGTTCATCCATGCAACCTTTAAATGCTTGCCATTGCATATCCACCGTCAATCCTTTAAGTATCATTTGCCAGTCTATCTTAGCTAATTCATGTCTCATACCTTCAAAGTTACCCCTCTTTAAGTTCAGAACCTTTGTTTCTGAATTAACTATGTCACTCTCCATCTTAATGAAGAATTCCACCATATTATGGTCACTCTTACCCAAGGGGCCTCTCACGACAAGATCGCTAATGAACCCTTCCTCATTGCTCAAAACCCAGTCCAGAATAGCCTGCTCTCTAGTTGGTTCTTCGACATGTTGGTTCAAAAAACCATCCCGCATACATTCCAAGAAATCCTCTTCCTCAGCACCTTTACCAATTTGGTTCACCCAATCTACATGTAGATTGAAGTCACCCATTATAACTGCTGTTCCTTTATTGCACACATTTCTAATTTCCTGTTTAATACCATCTCTGACCTCACTACTACTGTTAGGTGGCCTGAACACAACTCCCACCAGCGCCTTCTGCCTCTTAGTGTTACGCAGCTCTACCCATATCGATTCCACATCTTCCTGGCTTATGTCCTTCCTTTCTATTGCGTTAATCTCTTCTTTAACCAGCAACGCCACCCCACCTCCCCTTCCTTCATGTCTATCCCTCCTGAACACTGAATATCCCTGAACGTTGAGCTCCCATCCCTGGTCACCCTGGAGCCATGTCTCTGTGATCCCAACTATATCATAATCATTAATAACAATCTGCACTTTCAATTCATCCACCTTATTACGAATGGTCCTTGCATTGACACACATAGCCTTCAGGCGCTCTTTTACAACTCTCTTAGCCCTTATACAATTATGCTGAAAAGTGGCCCTTTTTAATGCTTGCCCTGGATTTGTTGGCCTGCCACTTTTACTTTTCTCCTTAGTACTTTTTGCTTCTACCCTCACTTTACACCCCTCTGTCTCTCTGCACTGGTTCCCATCCCCCTGTTGTGAACTAACCTCCTCACGCCTAGCCTCTTTAATTTGATTCCCACTCCCCAACCATTCTAGTTTAAAGTCACCTCAGTAGCCCCCGCTAATCTCCCTGCCAGGATATTGGTCCCCCTAGGATTCAAGTGTAACCCGTCCTTTTTGTACAGGTCGCGCCTGCGCCAAAAGAGGTCCCAATGATCCAAAAACTTGAATCCCTGCCCCCTGCTCCAATCCCTCAGCCATGCATTTATCCTCCACCTCATCGCATTCCTACTCTCACTGTCGCGTGGCACAGGCAGTAATCCCGAGATTACTACCTTTGCGGTCCTTTTTCTCAACTCCCTACCTAGCTCCCTATATTCTCCTTTCAGGACCTCATCCCTTTTCCTACCCATGTCATTGGTACCTATATGTACCACGACCTCTGGCTCCTCACCCTCCCACTTCAGGATATCTTGGACACGATCAGAAATATCCCGGACCCTGGCACCAGGGAGGCAAACTACCATACGGGTCTCTGGACTGCGTCCACAGAATCGCCTATCTGACCCCCTTACTATTGAGTCCCCTATCACAACTGCCCTCCTTTTCCTTGCCCTACCCTTCTGAGCTACAGGGCCAGACTCTGTGCCGGAGGCACGGCCACTGTTGCTTCCCCCGGGTAAGCTGTCCCCCCCAACAGTACTCAAACAGGAGTACCTGTTGTTAAGGGGCACAGCCACCGGGGTACTCCCCATCACCTGACTTTTCCCCTTCCCCCTCCTAACCGTGACTCACCTGTCTGCCTCCCGTGGCCCCGGCATGACCATCTGCCTGCAACTCCTCTCTATCACCTCCTCACTCGCCCTGACCAGACGAAGGTCATCGAGCTGCAGCTCCAGTTCCGTAACGCGGTCCCTTAGGAGCTGCATCTCGATGCACTTGGCACAGATGTAGACGTCCGGGAGGCTTGGAGACTCCAGGGCCTCCCACATCCGACACCGAGAACAGCAAACTGCCCTCACACTCATACTGCCCCTCTCCTCAAATAACAACAGAAAATGAATGTCAAACCTTCCTCGCCTCGCCCATTTCTGCCTAAGCCCGAAAGGAGAAAGGAGATGTATAATGGGTTTCCCAGGAACTGCTAGCAATGCCATATATAATAAGAAAACAATCTCACAGCAAAGTTACTGTAAAGACGGGCAAGAAGCATAATTTCATTAGAGTACTTGGCAAAGAGTGGATGTTTTATGCTACTGTCACTATATGACTTAAGAGTTGGGACAGATAACCCTGCAGTTATCAATACTTATGGATTTACATTACAGCTGCATTGCAATGACATCTATTTGCTTTTTTTCTCCAGGTACTTTTATGGTCTGCGAGCAAAGTATTTGAAGAACTAACTGATATTGAACGACAGTTTCACAAAGCCCTTTACACTGTGCGCGGCTTTTTGAACTGTGATAGATACTCTGTTGCACTGCTAGACATGACGAAAGAAAAGGTTTTATATTATCTCATTCAAGTTCTGTATCAACTACCTTTATTCGCATGAAGGTTAAAATGTACAATAAACTTTTTTTTTATTTGTTTCGTTTTATTTATCTATAGGAGTTTTTTGATCTCTGGCCAGTACAAATGGGTGAAGTACCAGCGTATAATGGTCCAAGAACTCCCGATGGAAGGGTATGTTTTACAATTATTTCCAAAAAAGTTCTGTCACAACTTAATATTCTCATTCTGACATGTTCTGTTTTATTTTTGCCCATAGGAAATAAACTTCTACAAAATAATTGATTACATCCTTCATGGAAAAGAAGAAATTAAAGTCATCCCGTAAGTCTCTAACCAATAGGTTTAGATAAAGATGTCCTTACCTAAATCAATGCAATTGACTTCCCAGTGACAGAAATATTATCATAAATAAGGTGCTTGAGATATCACAAGAGGCCGGATAGGTTGGAACTGTGTCCAATTGAATGAAGGAAGCTGAGGGACAATCTTTAAGAGGTTTATAAAACCATGAGGGAATTAAGTTATATAGAATGTCACAGTCTTGTCTCCATTGTAGGGGAGTCTAGAACAATAGGGCATAGATTTGAGGTGAGAGCTAGTGGGTTCCTGAGGGTCAAGTTACCCTGGAGGTATCACTGAGCGAATGACTACCTTTCCCAAGTAATGCTTCGGCTGTCAACAGCTTTGGAGCTGACAAAAATAATGATTATTATTCTATTATGGATTTATTGAGTATGCCCACAAGAAAGTGTTCATGGTGACATATTTGTACTTTGATAATACCATCACACAGAACAACAACCTGCCAGAGTAAATGGTAGAGGTGGGCACAAATACAGCACTTAAAATGCATTTGGACAGATACATTGGTGGGAAAGGTTTAGAGAAATATAGACCACATGAAGACAAATGGGACTAGCACAGGTGAGCACTTAGGTCAGCATCAGTGAGTTGGGCCAAAGCACCTGTTTCCATGCTGTATAACTCTGTGTCTATGATTCTAAGGCACAGGATGGTCACCGAAATCCCAGTGTAACCAAATGATTTTATAATATCTGGGTTTCTGTCTTCATTCTCCTGCATCTCCAACAGGGGCGGGTCCTCTAACTACCACAGTGAAATGCCTACAATAGGGGTGAAGAATTATGAGATTGGTGCTACTCATTTTCTTGTGGGCAGACTCAATAAATTCATAATAGAATAATAATCATCATTTTTGTCAGCTCCAAAGCTGTTGACAGCTGAAGCATTACTTGGGAAAGACAGTCATTTGCTCAGGGGTATCTCAAGGGTAGCTTTGCTCTTCAGTACATATTGTTCAATTGTGCATGGAATTTGGACTAGATCAAGAGCCATGTATGGGAAAACTGTAGTTTGATCTGGTTTGATAAATCAAAGATAGAGGGCATAACAGATAATTAGAAATGACTGCTACTCAGTAAACAGATAATGGATCCTTGTCACAAGCTGCCTGTACATTAAAGAAGTGGATTCCCTTGTGTATATAGTCTTGTGATTCAAGCATGACCTCTTCAAGTGATTTAAGAACAGAAAAGTTAGATTGTTAACTGTGTATATGAGTAGTGATTGTCTAATTTTATGATCTACATTGTTTGCTGTTACCTCAGTTTTACATATGCAAATAGCTGATAATGTGCATTTTTATAAAGAGTATTCTAGTTTATATGGGGATTAGATATCTTTAAGAAATTAATGCACCATGTGATATAATTTTCAATGCACTGAAGTACTCATCACTGGTATTAGTTGGGAGCTGGCTTCCTTCAGTAAAAAAATACATTGTTGGTAGTTTCTACTGTTTAGCACTAGCAGCAGAGTCTATGGATGCAAAATGCCCTTCCAGATTATTGTATTTTGTCAAGGGAAGAGGAGATGAATTGTGCCTTATTTTTGGTTTTGGATATTTATTAGTTTTAAATCATTACACAACCAAAACAGCTTCTAATTAGTGAAAGGACATTTGCAATTACACTGCTAACTTTGGAATCTACATTTAGAATCCATCATTCCTTATCCTTTCCTTCTGAATTTCATTGATGCATCATCGTCAATATCCAGTCTCTTATTAATATACAAATTTGGCTGGTAATGAATAAACATTTTGGTGCAAGTCTCAAGGTTTGCTGGGTATTTGTGGCCAGTGGTAACATTCACTTCTTGTTTAATACTTTACTGCAGCTTTGGTGGCTTTTGTGGCAATATCTTTCTTAGTAACTGACTTGATCACACCAACAGCCACCGTCTGTCTCATATCACGGACAGCAAAGCGACCAAGAGGTGGATATTCAGAAAAGCTCTCGACACACATGGTCTTAGTTGGCATCATGTGAACAATGGTTGCATCTCCAGATGTTACAAATTTGGGGCCATCTTCCAACTTCTTGCCAGATCGACGATCAATTTTCTCCTTCAGCTCATTGAACTTGCAGGCAACGTGAGCGGTATGACAATCGAGTACTGGGGCATAGCCAGCAGATAGCTGACCAGGATGGTTCAGGATAATAACCCGTGCAGTAAAATCAGCATTTTTGTTGTCACCAGCAACATAACCCTGACGGATATCCTTAACAGAAACCAACATTGTCGCCAGGAAGAGCTTCTGGCAGGGCTTCATGGTGCATTTCCACAGATTTCACTTCAGTAATGACTGGATTGGGAGCAAACTGCACCAACGTGGATGGTTTCAGAACACCTGTCTCAACCCGACCGACTGGTACTGTGCCAATGCCACCAATCTTGTAGACATCCTGGAGAGGGAGACAAAGAGGTTTCTTTATTGGGCGTTCTGGAGGCTGAATGCTGTCAAGGGCTTCAAGTAGTGTGGTACTAGAGAGGTTTTCATTTTTCCTGGTAATTGACCAACCTTTGAACCAGCCCATATTCTGATTTTGTTCTAGCATATTGTCGCCATTCCAACCAGAGATAGGAACAAATGCTATAGTTGCTGGGTTATAGCCGATCTTCTTGATGTATGTGCTGACTTCCTTCATGATTTCATTGTATCTTGCTTCGCTGTATGGGGGTTCAATGGAGTCCATCTTGTTGAGACCAATAATGAGCTACTTGACACCCAAGGTAAGGTGTAGGCAATCAGAGCGTGTTCCCTTGTCTGTCCATTCTTTGAGATACCAGCTTCAAACTCGCCCACGCCTGCCGCAACTATCAGCACAGCGCAGTCAGCCTGTGAGGCTCCAGTAATCATATTCTTGATGAAGTCTCTGTGTCATTGGGCATTAATGATGGTGATGTAGTCCTTTCCCCAACTCAGCAGCTTCCTGCTCAAATTTTTCGATGGTTCTCTTATCAATTCCACCACATCTGTAGATCAGATGACCTGTGGTTGTAGATTTGCCAGAATCGACGTGTCCGATAACAACAATGTTGATGTGCGTCTTTTCCTTGCCCATTTTTTAACGTTGGAATGAGTGAATTCAGATGCAGTCGCAAACCTCCCTTCAGTAGAATTGGAGATGAAAAGGGAATTGTGCCTTCTTGAGAGATCTTCCACTAACTCTACTTCCACTTTTGAACAACAGTTCTGACCCTGTTACTGGCTGCAGCATGTAATAGTTCTCCATCAGCTAATTATTAGTGTTAAGTATTACTGTTCGCTGACATGCAATAGGAGAATTGCTGTTGGAAAACCCTTTGTGAATGTGGTTGTACCACGTCCTTTTCCCTTGTCAGTTTTTCTGACAGTTTCTCTCCTCCCCGGCCCCCTATTTTTCTCTTTAACAAATGCCTCAGTATTGGGAGCATCAATATCTAGCTGAAAGCTAGATATCCAGATATAATTCCTAAACACTTTGCTGTGGATTTCATAGTTCTGCAAATACAAGTTACAGTAAAAGCTTGGTTCTCTGGTACTTCACTATCCAACATGCCCTAGGATCCACATCATGGCCACCATGGGGCGAATACTGACCAATTTTGGGATAGGGCCAAGGGAGCCCCTGAGATGTCATTTATGATTAGCATTCATTTCACATGTTCAGAATCAGAATCACCAGAATGCTTTCCATCGTACATCTGTAGAAATTTGCAAGAATTTTTGGTGACATACTAAATCTCCTCCAACTCCAAACAAAGTAGAATCACTGGCTTTCATTATTCATGATTGAATTGGTTTGTTGAGCTCAGAATTAATCCTCTGAGATGTAGATACCCAGGAGCCCAAAGCCACTTATCCTTATCATCACCGACCCCTCAATGAGGATTGGTATATGTTTTCCCTTAACTTCCCCTTCCTGAGGTCCACAATCACATCCTTGCTCTTACTGATGACAGATAAAATGTGACAGATAAGAAAGCATTTATGGTAGAGTTCCACAGCAACTAGTATGTCCACCTGTGATCCTTTTAAGTAGCACAGGTTGATGCTAAAGCATAGGTGCTCTAACTGAGTTTGATATCTGGCAATAATTACATCACTGAATGCATGTTTGGCAATTTAGATGTTTAAGTTTTGATATCAGTGCTGCACCATCTGGATTGTTACACAACTATAAGATCATAAAACTGCTGTGATACAGAGAGAGGCCTTTTGGCCCATCTAGTCTTTACCAGCTCCTGGTAGAACAATCATATCTGTCCGATTCACCGTTCTTTTTCTTCTGTCCTATAAGTTATGTTTTCCAATCTCCTTTTAAAGGGTTAGGGATTTTTCTCTGTACATGCAGTGACTTTCAGATCATCAATAGTTTATGGATTTTAAAAATGATCACATTCTATTTGTACCCTTTGCTTATAATTTTAAGTATATTTTCCCTGGTACTTGAACCATCCACTGTTGGGAACAGCTTCTTTATTTACCCAGTCTAAACAACTCATAACCTTGTACCTTCAGGAAACTTTCTTTCAACTTCTGCTCCAAGAAAAAAAGTGTCACAGTTTCTCTTGATCTAATATCTGTGCTTACAGTTCTGGTCAATGAAGATATGTGATGTACTACATCCGTGCAGCACAATTTGATCCCATCCACCCAGTCAATGGATACTTGCAGGTCTGAAGTTTATCCCCATAATCTTGAAAAACCAGCAGTGTTAAAGACATACTGGAAATAAATTCTAAGAAGTTTCTTTAAAATAAACTAGTCCTGTCTTATAACACTTCAAAAGTACTTCATTTGCAATGAAGAGTTCAGTAATTTCACTTAATATAAGTATGTCGTTGTTAACTATCTTTTATTTTATTGGTAGCCTTTTCCTCTGTGGTAATTTCTCCATGATTTTTAAGACTTTCTAAATCTTGAGGCCCCCTTTATCACAATCAATATACTCTTCCCCACAATGGAAGAGTTAGCTATTGGCTCATTTGGAGTCTTGAAGATGCATGGGATTACAGAACTAGAATCTGTTTACATAGAACATCTGGAAAGTTTTCATAAAAGGGACTGCGTTTGGGCATTCAGCATAATGTTCTCCCCTTGCTATGAACAATGGGACAACACTATTAACTCAATTGACTTAGTCCCAATGGTAAAAATGAAAGTTTGAAACAAGTCTTCAAAAACATTTGAATCCATTAAATTTATTAAGAACAATTCAAACTAAAATATATTTCTAAAAAAAAGAAACCCAATTGCTTCCATTTAGTGCTAATATTGTAACATCTTAATAAGAGCACCTGGAGGAAACCCACACGGTTTGTGGGGAGAGCATACAAACTTGAATTTCGAACTCCAGAATGCGCCAAGCGGTAATGGTGTTGCGCTAACCGCAGCACCACCATGGCACCCATTTCCTATTCCAATGTGGTAATATCTTGCTTCCTGTCCATCTTCTAATTGCCAATGTGCACCTATTTGCCTACCTCTGTTCATGTAATGCTTATTCACAAGCCTCTTTATGGAATGCTTGTACCATGTCAAAGATTTATTTGAAGCAAATTAAACGATAAGGTTTACAGCATTTGACTTTGTAATCACGTTAGAAACATGATGGCAAGTTGTAACAAAAGTAAATGGATTGACACTAGGAAAGGAGATTACCGTACAATGTCAACATGTAAAAGTCATTCAATGTGATAAATTCCTATAATGTAATAGTGCCTAAACTCATTCAATTTGCAGCGAGATACAACAGGGAAGGGCTGATGTGGAGCGGATGTGTCATATAGTGAGAGGTTCTAGAACCACAGGGCACAACCTCAGAATTGAAGAATGTCCCTTTAGAACAGAGATGAGGAGAAATTTCTTTAGCCAGAAGGAGGTGAGTCTGTGGAATTCATTGCCAAGGACAGCTGTGGGGCCAAGTCATTGGGTATGTTTGAGGTGGAGGTTGATAGGTTCTTGATTAGTAGGATTGTTGAGGTCTAGGGAAAGGAGGCAGGAGAATGGGGATGAAGAGGAAAAATAAATTATCCGTGATCAAATGGCAAAGTAGACTTAATGGGCCAAATAGTCTAATTAGACCCTAAGATATAGAAGCAGGCTTGGGGTATTTGTCTCATCGAGTCTGCTCCAGCAGTTCATCATGGCTGATCCATGTCCCTTTCAGCCCTGGTCCCCTGCTCGCTCCCCGTATCCCTTCATGCCCTGACTGCTCATGAATCTATCGGCCTCTGCCTTAAAAATACATAAGTACTTGGCCTCTATGGACTCACTCATCTCTGACACCATACAGTTGGTTTCTATGAGATCGCCACCCCTCATTCTTCTGAATTCCAGAGAGTACAGGCCCAGAGCCATCAAACAGTCCTTATATGATAAGCCTTTCAATTCCAGAATCATTTTCATGAACCTCCTTTGAACCTTCTCCAATGTCACCACATTGTTTCTGAGCTAAGGGGCCCAGAACGGCTCACAATATCTAAGTGAGGCCTCACCAGTGCTTTATAAAGACTCAACATTACATCCTTGCTTTTATATACTAGTCCTCTTGAAATGAATGCTAACGTTGCATTTGCTTTCCTCACCCCTGAGTCAACCTGCAAATTAACTTTTAGGGAATCCTGCATGAGGACACCCAAGTCCCTTTGCAGCTCAGATTTTTGAATTTTCTCTCCATTTAGAAAATAGTCTACACTTATTTTTCTTCTGCCAAAGTGCATAACCCTACACTTCTGGACACTGTATTCCATCTGCCACTTATTTGTCTATTCTTTCAATCTGCCTAAAACTTTCTGTAGGTCCGCTATTTCCTCAAAACTACCTGCCCCTCCACCTATTTTCATATCATCTGCAAACTTGGCTGCAAAGCCATCAATTCCATCATCCAAATCATTGACATATAATGTAAAAAGAAGCAGTTTCACCATCGATGCCTGTGGAACACCATTAGTTATTGGCAGCCAACCAGAAAAGGTTTCCGTTATTCCCACTCTTTGCCTCCTGCCAATAAACCAATCCTTTGGTACCTTTCCTGTAATTCCATTGACTCTTATTAAACAGCCTCATGTGTAGCACTTTGTCAAAGGTCTTCTGAAAATCCTAGTGCACAACATCCACCAATTCTCCTTTCTCTATCTTGCTTGTTATTTCTTCAAAGAATTCCAACAGATTTGACAGGCGAGATTTTCCCTTAAGGAAACCATGCTGACTACAGCCTGTTTTATCATGTGCCTCTAAGTACCCCAAAACCCTTTCCTTAACAATCAACTGCAGAATCTTTTCAACCACTGAGTTCTGACCAACTGGCCTATAATTTCCTTTCTTCTGCTTCTCCCCCTTCTTGAAGAGTGGAGTGACATTTGCAATTTTCCAGTACTCCGGAACCATGCCAGACTCTACTGATTCTTGAAAGATCGTTACTAATGCCTCCACAATCTCTTCAGCCACCTTCTTCAGAACCCTGGGGCATAGACCATCTGAATACAGAAGCTTTGTGTCTGGTTATTGAACCTATCCATACTATCCTTTGGCCTTGGCAGTCACGTACTTACAGATGCTGATTGTAACATTTCAGTGGTAGGAAGACAGTTGGGTTTACTGTTGAAATGTTGCAATCAGTATCTGTAAGATGTGACTGTTGCGGCCAGAGGATAGTATGGATAGAGTAGACTCTCCTGTTCAGGTTGACTTATCTACCTTCAGTTTCCCAAGTATCTTCTCTCTAGTAATGGCAACTTCATTCCCAGACACTCTCAGATTTCCGGTATACTACTAGTGTCTTCCACAGTGAAGACTGATGCAAAATACCTATTTAACTCATCCAGCATTTCTTTGTCCTTCAATACTGCCTCTCCAGCAACGTTTTCTAGTGGCCCGCTATCTACTCTTGCTTCTCTTTTACACTTTATATATCTGAAGAAATATAATGTGTATTTCTGCTTCTTTGTCTTGTGGTCTTATGACATAGACCCCTTGACTCACCAAATCCACACCACCCATTTTTTCCCCGAGTTCCTCCACATTTCTACCATTCACCTACACACTAGGGGCAGTTTATAATAGGCAAGCATCCTACCAAACCGCCTCTCTAAGGGATGTGGCAGAAGATCAAAGCACCTGGAGCTCAAAGGGAGAATGTGCAGTCTCTGCAGAGACAAGGTCCAAAGCCTGGGTTGAATCCAGGTCTCTAGAACCATGAGGCAACAGCTGTACCTGACACACCACTGTGACCACTGCACTGCTGGTGATTAAACATAATCGGTTGTGAAGTGCTTTATGATACCCCAAAGTTGATAGGATCTATTTATCAATATTTATTCATGTTTGAGTCAACGAGGTTGGACTTTGCCCAATGTAGGAGAGTGGGGTACAAATTCAGCTGATGGCACGAAAAGTTCTATTATTGTGCAGTAAATATTTAGATAATATTTACTCCTAGAAGGAGATTTATGGCAGAAATTGGCATAATTTGTGCACTTTACACACAGGTTGCAATGTCAGGGATAGGGTGGATTGATATTCTTTCAAACCCCAGCAGTGTAGCTAAGCCTTGGGTTGTTCATGTAAACACTGACTCATGTAGAAAAGGTTTCCATGGGAATAAACTCATTGGGCAGGAGTTTCCATGGATGCTATCACTCGGTTTCAGGAGAATTGAATTGTTCCAGCATCAGGTATCTCCATCACCATATTGATTAATATCACTTCCTTTAAATGCTGCAAGTAGTTATTTATTATTATATTGTTTAGCGATACGGCGTAGTAGCAGGCCTTTCTGGTCCAATTAACCTGCACCGTCCAATTACACACATGTGACCAATTAAGCTACTAACCCTTACGTCTCTGGAATGAGGGAGGAAACTGGAGCAGCCAGAGGAATTGTGTGTGATCATGGGGAGAACGTACCAACTCCTTACAGGCATTGTCACTGGCACTGTAATAGCATTATGCTGACCTCTGTACTACTGTGTTGACATAATGTCAACTAATGCCACGTTACCCGCTGAGTTTAAGTTATGGTGATTGTTGTTGGACTGTAATGGAGTGTCCGACAAATTGCTGGGAGGTACTTTTACTTGGTCAGTGAATGAGTCTTCTTGGTTTTGTTTCTCTCTGGTCATGAATAGGCCAGGAGAGGACTCGGAGAGCTTCCTGTCCTATCAAAAAGTTTAATGTTACCAAAGTGTTTTGGGTTAACCAGATGTTGTTGAGAAGTTCCCATAGTGAGTTTGCTGTGGATGTAGTTATCAGACCTTTCTTAAATCAGCCGTGTTTGATGTTGCGATTGCTTTAAGCAGACTTTGGTGCTGCCTTTTGCAGTGTTTCAGAACTGCTGATGGTGCTCATAGCTGGTGTACTTGTTCGTAACAAAGTAAGTGAAAAGATCTCCGTCTCAGACCTGGCGGTTGTTATATATTTTCTGGGGAATGTTTAAGGAGCCAGGCTTATCACATTCTCCGGCATTACTTTACAAACAAGGCACCATCTGAACCATGAATGTCAGATTGCAAAGGTTTTATTCCCTTCTATGGAAAATTAAGGGTGATCTAATTAAGGGACATTTTAAATGATTAAAATATTTGACAGGGGATCTAAAGAATAAACTTTCTTTACGGTGGCGAGTTATAGACCAAGGGGTATAACTTTAAAATTGAGGGAGGGTGGTTCAGGGCTGCTGTCAGATGGTACTTAACACAAAATGTAGTGGAAATCTGGGGAGAAAAATCTATCTTCCCAAAAGATTCTTGAGGCTAGGTATCAAATTGAACAAAAATCATTTCTGGTGTTGATAGATCTTTCAGCTGTCAGAGACCTTAATGCTATCATGTAATTAAATCACAGAGTAGATTCAAAGAATGAATAGCTGCCTCAGTTGTTAGGTTTGCTAACATTGACTTATTTTTTCCTGCTCTGTGTTTCTCCATTTTGTTCTTTGTTCTTTCTTAAACTGTGGAGTTACATTTGTTACTTTCTAATCTCTGGTATGTTTTAAATTGTGTGGAATTTTGGGAGATGACAACCAGTGCATCTACTATCTCCACAGCCACCTCTGTCAAAACTTGGTATATTGGTTTTTAGTTTCTCAAGTCAAATCAAGAATGACTTTTTATTGTCATTCCGACCATAACTGCTGGTACAGTACACAGTTAAAAACAAGACAACATTTTCCAGGACATGAAACAATACAAAAAATACACTGAACTACATAAAACAACACAAAACTACACTAGACTACAGACCTGCCCAGGACTGCATAAAGTGCACAAAACAGTGAAGGCATTACAATAAATAATAAAGAAGACAATAGGCACAATAGAGGGTGGTAGGTTGGTTTCAGTCCAGGCTCTGGGTATTGAGAGTCACAACCTGGTATGCAAGTTGTCCTGTCCAAGACCAGAAGAAGCTGCAGAAGATCGTGAACACAGCCCAGCACATCACACAAACTAATCTTCCGTTCTTGGACTCACTTTATGCCACACGCTGTCGGAGCAGTGCTGCCAGGATAATCAAGGACATAACCCACCCAGCCAACACACCTTTTGTCCCTCTTCCCTCCAGGAGAAGGCTCAGGAGCTTGAAGACTCGTACGGCCAGATTTGGGAACAGCTTCTTTGCAACTGTGATAAGACTGCTGAACGGATCCTGACCCGGATCTGGGCCGTACCCTCCAAATATCTGGACCTGCCTCTCAGTTTTTTTGCACCACCTTACTTTCCATTTTCTATTTTCTATTTATGACTTATAATTTAAATTTTTAATATTTACTATCGATCTGTACTCCAGGGAGTGGGAAGCACAGAATCAAATATCGCTGTGATGATTGTATGTTCTAGTATCAATTGTTTGGTGACAATAAAGTATAAAGTAAAAGTATAAAGTAAAGTCCATGCTGATTTTGTTTTTCTTTCAGTGTTCCAGAAATTATTATTTTTTTCTCATTAAACATTAGACTTGCTTGACATTAGTGTTTTTAGACATTCCCTTGTAAGTGCATAGAAACAATTGAACTATTAGCTGAAGCTAATTTGTAGGTATCCTTTTCTTCAGGAACCCTCCTGCAGATCATTGGGCCCTGGTTAGTGGATTGCCGTCATATGTTGCTGAAACTAGTCTTGTAAGTGTAATGGTCTTTGACCATGTATAACTTTGTTTTGATGCCATACAAGCACAATTTGTTGTTGCAAAGCAAGTTATTTGCTATGAATATAAATTAGTTTGAAATTAGGAGGAAAATATCTACATTACATGTTATTTTTTTGCAGATATGCAATATTATGAATGCAGCTGCAGGTGAATTCTTTGAGTTTCAGGTAAGAAAATGCAATATATAATGTTATCTTATGTAGAAATAAATGTTTTTGCATAAATCTACATAGTTTATTTTTTTAAAATACAGTGTATTAATCATAAACACACTAAGAGCCTACTAATCAAATTACAGAAAGAGCCACTTGATAACTTGGGATGGACTATTAAGAATGTGCTGTCAATGCCAATAGTAAACAAGAAAGAGGAGATTGTGGGAGTTGCCACATTTTATAACAGAAAGGATGGAAAGCCATTTGATGACATGGATGAAACTCTGATGGAAGTAAGTTTCAAGAATGTACCATTAGAATTTCAAATAGGCAGCATTATACAGCTATTGACAATTGTGTATCTATTTCAGGCCTTGAC
Source organism: Mobula hypostoma (assembly GCF_963921235.1). NCBI lineage: Eukaryota > Metazoa > Chordata > Chondrichthyes > Myliobatiformes > Myliobatidae > Mobula > Mobula hypostoma. The sequence continues at coordinate 59,461,147 of NC_086103.1, read as the reverse complement.
ACAGTTCCTTGGGTGGTCTGTTTTGAACACTGACACATATGACAAAATGAACAAGCTAGAAAATCGGAAAGACATTGCTCAAGACATGGTTAATTATCACGTTAAATGCTCTAAAGATGAAATACAGGACATATTGGTAAGTCAGATCAATTGATGAAGAGTTTATTTTTGAAAATATGTAACATTTTATTTAAATGTGTAACTATATTTCCTTTGATTTATGATTTTGAAAGCATATCAGTAACAACATATCACTACTTTATTAGAAAACTAGAGAAAACTATGAGCGGGAACCAAATGAATGCGATGAAGAAGAACTTCAAGCCTTATTGGTGAGTAAATAGCAAAAAAGGATTGCTCAGTCTTTTGTGTTTTTATTTTTGATTAATATTTATATAGAAAATAAAAATAGCTGAACAAAAATGTATATTTAAGAACAGTTGCAATATGTATCCAAAAAAACACTACTTTGATCATCCAATTGCAGTCTATTTCATTTGAGGATATGTTTTTGTTATCCCTGCATGAATTCACCCTTAGCTTCCACCACAAAACTTGATATCATATTATAATTTTGGTAGGAAATCAATAGATCCACCTCAAGAACAGAGCAAATTGTTTATGCAATTTCTCCAGGTCTTCAGTGAAAGTAGATTGAGATGAACCCTTTAGATACTCATCCTGCAGTCTATTATTATTTACCTCTTTGTTTTAAAGATTGAAGAACTTCCAGATGCTGAAGAGGCAGAACTCTACGAATTTCACTTTTGTGACTTTGAATGGTCTCCATTGGATCTTGTGAAGTGTGGACTACAGATGTATTATGAGCTTGGTGTGGTTGATAAGTTCCATGTACCTCGGGAGGTAAGCCTACTTATTGCCCTGCACCAAATATGCACAACTCTTGGCCTAGCTTGTTTGGCAGTTAAACTGCAAATTCATTTTTAAAGAGCATTTACTTACCTGATTAAAATCCTTAGCAAAGTTATGATACTGGTAAAAGAAGAATATGATTATTGGGATTTATAAATAGAAGTCTATAATATGAAAGAAAAGTAATTGTGCTAGAAGGCATTAAGTCACTGAATACTGCAGACCACTGTATATTTTAGGCAATACAGTATATTACACATCGAACACATTATAAAAGATATGGAGGAACTGACAGAGTTAGTAGTTAGTTTATTATCGTCACATATACTGTGAGATAGTGAAAAGATTTTCCTTGCAGACCATTCATACAGATTACACCATTACACGAAGCATGAGGTGGTACAAGGTAAAATCAATAACACTTTCTTTGTAATTGTTGCACAGAACAAAGTGTGACAAGAGAAAGGACAAGGCAGGTAAACAATAAGATATGAGATCATAACAGGGTATGTTTTGAGTATCCAAATTGGGGTTTTTCAGATGATGAGGAAAGTGGATAGAGTTAATGAAGAAAATGTATTCACCTTGGCAGTGTACGAATACATACGCTAGGGCAGCACGGTAGTGTAGTGGTTAGCACAATGCTTTACAGTATAGCTAACCTGCAGCTGGGTTCAATTCCCAACACTGCCTGTAAGGAGTTCACATGTTCTCCCCGTCGTCAAGTGGGATTCCTCCGGGTGCTCCGGTTTCCTCACACAGTCCAAAGACATACTGGTTGGAAGGTTAATTGTTCTTTGTAAATTGTCCCGTGATTAAGCTAGGATTAAATCAAGGATTGCTGGGCGGTGTGGCTCGAAGCGTCAGAAGGACCTATTCCGCACTGTATCTCAATTTTAAAAATTGAAATAACTTAGATCGACAATATATCACCATAAATAAATACATAAAGATCTGTTAGGGGAATGAAGGGATTTTATTTTTCAACAGAAGAGTTGTAAAGACTGGAATGTTCTACTGAACAAGGTGGTGAAAAGCAATACAATTAGAAGGGATTAGACAGGTACTGAGGATGAAGAACTTTTGAGGATATGAATATTTAATGTGGCTATTAGAAATAACCATGTCTGCTCTCTCAAAATAACAGCCTAATTATCATAGCTTGAATGATTCCATTATCGTAAGATCTTAAAATTCGCCAGTGCAGCTCATGTTTTTAGGGTGCTATCAATGCTGATATAGTCATAACACAGTATCCAATGTCTATAGGAGATTGTGCCAGCTGTGTTGTTATTCATGCTATTGGCAACTAACTGCTGAGTGGGGTGATTTTGTATACAAAGTAGAAAGCACATGCAAATCTCACCTAACCCAAAAATCCTTTCCAGGGTTGGCATACACATAGGCAATAAATGAAGCTATTCCAAGATTATATAATTAAGGCTTAAAAGATATTTTTCAAAACATCAATACATCTGAAATTGCTTAGCAATCAATGAAATCCTTTCAACCTCCAATCAAGGAAGTCCATTGCTGAGTCTTCCGCATCTGCATTCTCAGGTTTCCATTGACTAGAAGCTCAGTCAGACCTGTCATTAAAATATTGTGGCTTAAAGAGCAAGTGAGAGACTGAGCATGCAGCAATATCTCATTTCCTGACACCCCAAAGTACTTCTATCATCTGTAAGGTGGAAGTCAGACATTGACTTACCTGGATCATTGCAGCTCCAAAAACATTCAAGAAACCTGAACCTATGCAGGACAAAACACTTGTTCCCCATTCAGCACTCGAAGCATCCAGTGCCTCCAAGACTGGTGCATGGCAGTACCAGTAGTATGTATATACCACCTAATAAATACACTGTGATAACTTGCCTTAGCTTCAGCAACGTCTTCCAAACTCAGTCTCTATCACCGTGAAGGTAAAAGGCAATACCCGTGTGGGAACACCATCAGCAGCAGGCTCCTTTCCAAACTGAATTCTGTATTAAAATGAGAATATATCACCATATTTTAATCATCTGTGGAACCCCTACCTTCTTCCCTTACGGCTGTGGTGAAGGACCTTCACCAGTAGGGCTACAGTGGTCCAAGAAAATAACTCCCAACCATCGACTCAAGGAATTATAGATGGGTAATAAATATTGGTCTTACTAGCAAAGCCCAAACCCACAGATAAATGAATTAATGAAAAAAGCTGCAGTCCAGAGATTTGGAATATATCATAAGTGATGACAAGAATAATGTATATATATTTGAATTTAAATAGTGAATACTCCCAAAATTGCTACATGAGTTAAGTGTATAAGACTGACAAAGTTTCTGCCATGCTGCAGGTATTAGTTCGTTTCATGTATTCACTGAGTAAAGGATACAGAAAGATCACCTATCACAACTGGCGGCACGGCTTCAATGTTGGACACACTATGTTTGCACTTCTCACAGTAAGTATTTATTTCTAATAAAAAAACAGTTTATTTAAATTCCATCCAGCATGAATTAAGCTGTTGTGTAGAAATGTGCAGTACTCTATTATAGCTGTTTCAACTGAATCTGATGGAAACTCAATTCAGTAGAGGAGTATAATGTTTCAGATACTGAAGATAAATTTCTGTAAATCAGAGAAATGAGAGGTGAAGCCATTTCTTTGGTAATTTTCAACAAGTTAAGTGAATTTCCCTGCTACTTGAGAGCATGCCTTGTTGTAGTTGACAGATTTCAAACCTGGGAGCTGAGCTTTGTCTGTCAATCCTCTTTCGGCAGTTTAATGGGCAGGTCTAGTTCATATGAGTGGATTGCAGCATCCTTCCATCATGCAAAGCCTCACAGAATGGATGCTTAATTCTTTTATCCAGTAGGTATACCCTTTTGAACAAGTATCAGATAAATGTATGACCTTGGCATTGTGCACAGTCTCCGAGGGGCTTTTGACAAGCTTTGAGGCATTACGTTATGCAGAAATTTGCTTCGTCTAAATTCCACCTTTTGATAGCATTCATACATTCCCTGGATAATTCCAGTGTTGGCAGCATAATTATCTCCTGAAACAGATGGAATCTTTATTGGATTAGTTAGAAGATAAGAATGAAGAAAGATAATATGCATGTGTGGAGACATAGATAATGATCACATCACATTCAGATGCATCAGATACATTATAGATAGACTTTGCAGTAGGAACTCAGGTAAAAATGTTTTATATATACATACATATATATATATATATATATATATAAAAGAGAGCGAGAGAGTATATGCTCATCTCCCATCTGACATCCTCCATAATCCTTCATGCATCTAAAATTTAGCTGTATTCTGATATTCATTGTCCTGTTCACATATTGCCCTCTTCCAATAACATCCACACATTAACATTCTCAAATTTATTTTCAACTCACCCTTCTTGTTTATATTAGTTACACTGTTTGAAACTTCTAGTTCAGCACTTTTTCTGAGGCTTTGCATTATATGTAAGGCCTTGCACAAGACTGGTTTATATCAGATTTATCTTTTCTCAAGAAGTCTGAAACCCTCAAATCCCTAAAACATATAGACTGTGAACACAGGTAGTCCCTGCATTATGGTATGTTAGGTATTGGATATTCTCCCTTACAGAATTCACAAATCCTACCTATAAAATCTGAGATATGGAATAAAATACATTTGTATGAATTTAATAGGGTGAAATACTTGTGAAAAAAATTTTAAAAATAAAACACCACATTTATTCCTTTTCAACTCATATTTCTTGATGCATGCACAGGTGATGCGGCTTCACACTACAGAAAGTTGCAATATGGACTGTTTCCAGGATCACAGCCTCACCCAGTAACATCTGAAGTGTCAAAACAGTATTTCTTAATATCTAAGTGGAACCCATTGTCATTAGATGCAGTAACAAATTCCTTCGCCAAGTTCATACTGGATTGGTAATGAAACATGGATTCATTAAGACTTGCAGTATTGTGGTTGAGAAGCTTCTGAATGAAGCAAATATTAGACTTTGGAAAATTGAACTAACCTATGCCTTAGAACATAGAATGTAGAACAGTAAAGCACAGGGCAGGCCCTTTGGCCAACAATGCTGTGCTGAACCAATTAAATTAGTAACCAAATGGTTAACTGAACTAACTCTTCTGCCACACAATGTCCATATCCTTCCATTTTCCTCACATTCCTCCCGTATCTTAAAAGTCTCTAATGTTTCTGCCTCTACCAATCTCAAGCAGTGCATTCTAGGCACCCATCAAACTCTGTGTTAAACAAAAAACTTGCTTCTCAAATCTTCTTTGAATTTTCTTCCTCTCACCTTCAATGCATGCCCTCTGGAACTAGGCATTTCAATCCTTGGAAAAAGATATTTATCTGTCTATAATCTATGCCTCTCATAATCTTATAAACCTCTATCAGGTCTCCCCTTACTCTTTGCCGCTCCAAAGAAAATAATCCAAGTTTGTCCAACCTCTCAGTATAGCACAAGCCCCCTAATCCAGGTAATATCCTGGTAAAACTTGTCTGCACCATTCCTATAATGGGGCAATCAGAACAGTATGCAATACTCCAGATCCAGCCTAATTAAAGTTTTAAAAAACTGCAACCTAAGTTCCTGACTTCTGAACTCACTGACTCTACTTATAAAGGCAAACATGCCGTATGCCTTCTTAACTATCCTATTACCCGTGTAGCCACTTTTAGGGAATTCGGAATTTGGACCTCTGCTCCTCAACACACTTTACAGTGTACTCTCTCTTTACATTTGACCTACCAAGGTGCAAATGTTCACATTTGGCTGAGTTAAACTCCATCTGCCATTTCTCTGCCCATATCTGCAACTGATCTATATCCTGCTGTATTGTTTTCCTGTTGACTGCCCTAACCACAATACTGCCAATTTTTGTGTCATCTGCAAACTTACTAACCCATTCACCTACATTTTCATCCAGGTCATCTATATACTGTACATCTCAAACAGCAGAGGTCTCAGGGCTGATCCCTGTGGAACACCAGGAATCACATACCTTCAGCTAGTATCTTCTTCTTCATGTGCCTTGCACGTTACACGCTTGGGTGATCATGGCTTTCCACATCGAACGATCCCATGCAGCGTCAATGATATCTCGCACACTTAGATCTGTTAGTTCTTTCACAGTGTCCATATATTTTCTTCTTTGCCTTTCTCTTCCGCGTTTCCCAGGCATATGACCTTGTAATGTAAGGCATTCTATTTCTCCTTTTCAGATGATATGGCCGAGGAATTTAAGTTTCCACTCATTTAATGTTCTCATTAACGACCTTTTTGCAAGGGCACGTTGGAGTACTGTCTCATTAGTTACCCTATCTCTATATGATATTTTCAGCATTCTTCTAAGAAACCACATTTCTGTTGCTTCTAAGTTTCTTTGGAGTTCTGGTCTTATAGTCCATGTTTCAGAAGCATACAGCAAGATTGACCAGATGTAACATTTTAGTAGCCTGAGCCTTGTTGTCATAGAAATGTGTCTGTTGGTAAAAATGGGTTTCATATTTTAGATGTTGGTTTTGGCAATGGCAATTCTTCTTTTTATTTCTACTTTACTTCTAGCATCTTGTGACATAAAGCTACCAAGGTAATTAAAGCTGGTCTTTTGTTCAATCTCTTGGTTACCAATGTACAATTGGCAGTTGGGAGTATCCTGCTATTTTGATATTACCATACATTTGTTTTTTTTTACAGTTTACTTTGTCTAAAAGGATTTGTTGTCATAAGGAGGTGGCTAGGAACGGACCCAAGTGCAAGACACAGACACTGAAGCACTAGGGACAGGACTAGGATACAGGGTGAGGGCAAGAAAATGGACATGAAAACCGGGAACATGGAACAGGACTGGATAAGAGAGCTAGGAGCCCGGGCTTGGACTCCGAGCCAGAGACTGGACAAGGACCCAGTACCTGGGTCTTGCCTCTGACTCGGACTCCAGAACTAGGCAAGGACGAGGCTTGGCTGGCAGGCAGGACGAGGCTGGAGTCTTCAGGCTTGAGGCTAGAGACTGGAGGCGAGGCTTGGCAGGAGGCAGGAGGCTGGAGTCTTCAGGCTTGAGGCTAGAGGCTAGAGACTTGGCTTGGCAGGAGGCAGGAGGCTGGAGTCTTCAGGCTTGAGGCTAGAGGCTAGAGACTTGGCTTGGCAGGAGGCAGGAGGCTGAAGTCTTCAGGCTTGAGGCTAGAGGCAAGAGACTTGAGGCGAGGCTTGGCAGGAGGCTGGAGACTTGAGGCAAGGCTTGGCAGGAGGCTGGAGGCTGGGGTCTTCTCCTGGGCAGGGCACGGGACTCCTGGGCAAGGCGTGGATCACCACCCGACGGAGGCAAGGGACTGGAAGGGACAGAACCAACCGCACGTAACGGCAAGACAGCCTGGCTTACCCGACGGAGGCAAGGGACAGGAAGTCACAGAACCAACCGCACGTAATGGCAAGACGGCCTGGCTTACCCGACAGAGGCAAGGGTTAGGAAGGGACCAAAACTACCGTATGTAATGGCAATACGGTCTGGCTTACCCGACGGAGGCAAGGGACAGGAAGGGATAGAACCAACCGTAGGTAATGGCAATACGGCCAGACTTACCCGATGGAGGCTAGGGACAGGAAGGGACAGAACCAGCCGCAAGGTAATGGTGAGACTGCCTGACTTACCTGGCGGAGGCAAGGGACAGGAATGGAGCTAGGTACGGGGTGGCTCCAGGACAAAACTGAAGGTGAGACGAGGCGAGAGTTACCAGCAAGACCAGGCAAGGCTTCAGACAATGCAAGGTGAAACGAGAACTTCAGGCGAGGCAAGAGTTACTGGCAAGATAAGGCAAGGCTTCAGGCGAGGAAACAGAAGGCAAAGGAAGGGATACAATGAGTAAGGACAAGAACAATCCAGCAGCCACACCCTGGTCTCTGAAGGTATTTATGCAGCCAGCCCCAACGAGCATCAGCTGCCTCAATTAGTGCTCAACAAGAACAGAGCAGGGTAGACAGGAAAACCTGGAGCAAGGGTCGATGGACCGGACCGTGAACCGGAATACGGATTTCACAGACCAGACCATGACATTTGTAGGTCTTCTGCAGCACTTGCTATTAGGGTGGTATCTTCTGCATGTCTTATATTGTTGATGTTAACACCTCCAATTTTTATCCCATCTAGGTCTTCTGAGATTCATTTCACTATAGATATTAAACAATTCTGGTGAGGCAACACATCCCTGTCTAACTTCTCTTTGAATTTTAGTCCAACTGCTTATATTATCATCAACTTTTACCACCATCATTTGGTTCCAATAGTATAAGTCCCTTTAAACACTACCCTCTATATTCTATGGGCAAGCCATTTCTGGATCCAAGTGACCAATTCACCATGGATCCCATGCATCTTAATCTTCTGGATCTGTCTCCTATGAGGGACCTTGCTAAGTGCCTCACTAAAATCCATATGTACAACATCAACAGCTCTACCTTCATCAATCATCTTTGTCACTTCCTCAAATAAAGTCAGTCAAGTTAGTTAGACAGAATTTGCCCCCACACAAAACCATGATTGCTCTCCCTAATTCAGCATGGTTTTCCAAATGTTGATAAATTCTATCTCCAAGAATTTTCTCCAGTAACTTCCCTACCACTGACATGACATCCACTGGTCTTAGTTTCCAGGATGATCCCTGGTTCCTGTCTTGAATAATGGAAAACATTATCTACTCACCAGCCCTCCAGAAGCTTGCCTATGGCTAGAGAGAAAACAAAGATACAGTATTGGTCAAGGCCCCAGCAACTTCTTTTCTCAATAATCTGGGCTATACCTCATCAGGCCTTGGGGAATTAACCAACTTAATGCTCTTTAAGAGACCCAACACTACCTTCTCCTTTACCTCAAAATGCCCCAGCATATGAATACTCTCAGCACTGATCTCCTGATTCTCCACATCCTTCTCCTTGGTAAATACTGATGTAAAGTACTCAGTAAGTATACCCACATCCTTTGCATCCAAGCAAATATTCCCTCCTTTATCCTTAAATGGCCAAATTCTCCCCCTAGTTAATCACTTGCTGTTTATGTAGAGAATGCCTTGGGATTCTCTTTAATTCTACTTGCCAAGTACTTTTCATGGCCCCTAATTAGGCTTTCCTAATTCCCTTGTTAAGTTTTTTTTTATGGTTTATTTTATAATTCTCAAGGACTCGGTTACATTCTAGCTTTCTATGTTTTACATAATTTTTTCTTGAATTCTTCTTGACTGAACTCATCACCTCTGTCAACATCTAAGGTCCTCTTACCTTGCCACCATCCCTGTCCATCGTTCTGACTGAAACATACCTGTCCTGGACTCTGCGCAGGTTGTCTTTAACCGCCCTCCATGCGTCAGATGTGGACATGTCCGAAAATAGCTGTTCCCAATTAATGCTCCCATAATTTGCCCTGCTTCAATTTAATACTCTCCCACAATACTTATCCTTATCTATGGTCCATAGTTATCTAATACTATACTGTATAGGAAAATTACCTATGCTTATCTATAGCTGTCTGAAAACTTAAGGAGTTGTGGCCATTGTTTCCTATCATTCACCCGCTGAAAGGTCAGTGGCCTGGCCAGGCTCATTACCCATCACGAGGTCCAGCACAGCCCCTCATCTTGGACTATTTACATACCGAATTAGGAAACCCACCTGGATGCTCCTAGCAAATTCTTCCCATCTAATCTTCTTGCAATCAGAAGGTCCCAGTTCATATTAAGAAAGCTGAAGTCCCCCATGAAAACAATCCTATTGTTTTTATACCTTTCCTTTATCTGCTTGCATATATTTTCCTCAACTTCCCTTAGCTATTGAGAGGGGTGTGGGTCTGTACTACGATCCCACCAGAGTGGTTACACCCTTCTTATCTTGAGGTCTGCCCATAAAGAATCATTACATATCGTCTGAGAGCAGCTGTGATATTGTCTCTGATTAGTAGTGCAACAACCCCATCTCTTTTACCTCCTGCTCTATCTTTTCTAAAACATCGAAACTCTTGGACGTTAAGCACCCATTCCCGTCCCTCCCTCAACCAAGTCTCTGTAACGGCCACAATATCATTGTTCTGTGTACTGATCCATGCTCTAAGTTCATCACCTTTACTCATAATACTGCCAGCATTAAAATACACACAGTTCAAGATATCTGTTCCATTGTATCTATTATGCTGCTCTTGCTTGTTTTTACTGGCCTTGGTATCTTCCTTGCTCTCCATCCCTCCACTTTCTGACCTGTAGTTCTGTTCCCATCCCCCTAGTCTAACCCCCGCCCCCCCCCCCCCAAAGTAGCGCTAGCAAACATCCCAGTCAGGTTCCCCTGAAGTTCAGGTGGGTGCAACCTGTCCCTCTTGTATAAGTTACCCCTGCCCCCAGAAGATGCTGCAATGATCCAAGAATATGAAACCCTTCCCTCTGTACCAGCTCCTCAGCTACTCATCTGTATGTACTGTCATCCTAATCGCCCTGTGGGAGTAATCCGAAGATTACTACTTTAGAGGTCCTACTCTTCAGCCTCTTCCCTGACTCCCTCTGCTCACGCGCAGGACCTCTTCTCCCTTTCTCCCTATCTCGTTGGTGCCAATGTGCCCCACGAACACCAGCTGCTCACCTTCCCTCTTGAGAGTATCCTGCAGCCACTCTGAGACATCCTGGACCCTAGCATTTGAGAAGCAACACATCAACATGGCATCTCTCTTCTGCCTCCTGTCTGTCCCCTAACTATCGAGTCTCCTATCACTGTTGCTCTGCCTGACTTTACCTTTCCCTGCTGAACCTCAGAGCAGGCCTCAGTGCCACTGGCCTGGCTGCTAATGCTGTGCCCTGATAGGTCACCCTCCTCCCCCCAGCAGTAAACAAAATACTTGTTGATGAGGGGAATGCCCACAGGGGACTCCTGCACTGGCTACTTATTCCCCTTAGTTCTTCTGTGCTTAACTATCTACTACTGGAAGCCTGCACTCTGGGAATGACCACCTCCGTAAAAGATTTTCAACTTCCCAGATGGTCCTCAGTATATCCAGCTCCAGCTCCAGTTCTTTGACTTCGTTAGTCAGGACCTGAAATTGAATGCACTTCCTCCAGATGTAGTCATGAGGGAGACCATTAGGTACCCTGCAATCCAACATCTCATAAGAGGAGCATTCCACGGCCTTAATTGACATGCTGCCTACACTTGATATACCTTTGGCTCCAACTTCTCAAGCCTGTGTTCTATCCTCTGCCTGTTCCTTGAGCCAAAGCCTGACCACTATAACACTGGCCCACTCAGACAATGGCCGCTCCAACAAGAGCTGCTCTGCTTAAACCTTGCTTCTTTTTACTGGCCCTTGCTAAGTTACTAACAATCCAAGCAATCTCACACTCCACAGACAATAATGTAGTCTTTTCATTACATTGCAATTACCAGAGAATTCAAATGAACATTAGAGATTCAAGGATTCATCTTCGAATCTGGATGAGTACGCTGCAGTTGTTACCGACTTCATTAAAGCCTATGTGGATGAGTGTGTGCCTTCAAAAACTTACTCAAACCAAAAAGCCATGAATGAACCAGGAGGTCTGCTGAAGGCTATATCTGTAATATTTAAGTCTGGCAACCCAGGTCTGACCCAGAAAACCAGGTATGATTTGCGGAGGGCTATTTCAAGGTCTAAGAGACAATTTCAAATGGTTGGAGGTGACATCGGATGTACGACAACTCTCGCAGGTCTGCAAGACATTATTTCCTACAAAGCAAAACCTAATAGCATGAATGGCAGTGATGCTTCACTACCGAAAGAGTTCAATGCATTCTATACCTGCTTTGGAAGGGTAAATATAACTACAGCTGTGAAGATCCCTGCTGCACCCGATGACTTTGTGATCTCTGTCTCTGAGGCCGACGTTAGGCTGACTTTAAAGAGGGTGAACCCTCGCAAGGCAGAAGGCCCCGCTGGAGTACCCAGTAAGGCTCTGAAAACTTGTGCCAACCAACTGGTGGGAGTATTCAAGGGCATTTTCAACTTCTCACTGCTACAGGCAGAAGTTCCAATTAATTCAAAAAAAAGGAACAATTATACCAGAGCCTAGGAAGAATAATGTAAGCTACCTTAATGACTACCGCCCAGTAGCACTCACATCTACTGTGATGAAATGCTTTGAGAAGTTGGTCATGACTAGAATGAACTCCTGTCTCATCAAGGACCTGGACCCATTGCAATTTGCCTATTGCTACAATAAGTCTGCAGCAGACACAATCTCAATGGCTCTTTCCATGGCCTTCGATCACCTGGACAATACAAACACCTATGTCAGCATGTATCCATTGACTATAGCTCAACATTTACCACCATCATTCTCACAGTCCTGATCAATAAGCTACAGAACTTGGGCCTCTGTACCTCTCTCTGCAGTTGGATCCTCAACTTCCTAACCGGAAGACCACAATCTTTGCAGATAGGTGATAATATCTCTTCCTCACTGATTGGATGTGGAATCTCAGATAGAGACGATAGGGCATACAGGAGCAAGACATACCGACTAGCTGGGGTGGTGCTGCAGCGACAACCTGGCACTCAACTTCGGTAAGATGGAGGAGCTGATTGTGGACTTCAGGAAGGGTAAGACAAAAGAACACATACCAATCCTCATAGAGGGATCAGAAGTGGAGAGGGTGAGCAGTTTCAATTTCCTGGGAGTCAAGATCTCTGGGGACCTAACCTGGTCCCAACATATCAATGTGGTTATAAAGAAGGCAAGACAGTGACTATACTTCATTAGGAGTTTGAAGAGATTTGGTATGTCAACAAATACACTCAAAAACTTCTATAGATGTACCATGGAGAGCATTCTGACAGGCTGCATCACTGTCTAGTATGGGGGTTGGGGGGCTACTGCACAGGACCGAAAGAAGCTGCAGAGGATTATAAATTAAGTCAGCTCCATTTTAGGTACTAGTCTACAAAGTACGCAGGACATCTTCAAGGAGCGGTGTCTGAGAAAGGCACCGTCCATTATTAAGGACCTCCAGGACCCGGTGCATGCACTTTTCTCACTGTTATCATCAGGTAGGAGGTACAGAAGCCTGAAGGCACACACTCAGCAATTCAGGAACAGCTTCTCCTCTGCCATCCAATTCCTAAATGGACACTGAACCCGCGAACACTACCTAACTTTTTAATATATATTATTTCTGCTTTTTACATGGTTTTTAATCTATTCAATATGCGTATACTATAATTGATTTATTTATTTGTTTATTATTATTATTATTTTATATTATGTATTGCATTGAACTGCTGCTGCTAAGTTAACAAATTTCATGACACATGCTGTTGATAATAAACCTGATTTTGATACTGATTCAAAACAAAATTTATTAGATAAATAATTTCAAATATATGCTACTTTTTGTGAGGATTTGCATCACAATAGAGTATATTTTTCACTTTCACTTGTTTCTTAAACAAAACATTGTTCATCATGCTGTTGTTATTTGATGTCAACTTTTATTTCACTGTTATTCGGCTGGTAAGGAGTCGAAATATATATACTGTATATATTCATTTGTTGGAACAGACTGGTCAAAATTGCTGGGAAAATAGAGTCTAATGAGTACAGTATGAGAACTGTGTAGATCAAATAATCTTTAATATGGAACAGATGCCCTAGGTGTTTCGAATCATCACAAATTGCAGAACAATTTGTTCTACCTTGCAACTAAAAAACATCTAAACATCCCCTTAACTTTCAAAGTATTACTAGATTTGCCCAGAAATTGGAATAAACTGGCAATAAAATGTTGAAGCTTTACTCAAGTGTAATCATTTTCACATCAGCCTCTTTGTCACAGTTTAGGAACGGAACTATTAAACCAGAACTTTCATTTATTTATGCATAATTTGTTCACATTTGCTTCTTTTAAAATACATCTTGTTAAATCTTTTCTTTCTTTTCCTCTGTTATGTTTTGCTCCTGTCTTTGGCTCATCTTTAATTTTATTTCTGTCTGCACTTAGGTACACTCCTGTCTTCCCAGTATTAGGTTTTTGTCTGTTCTTCATCAAAATTTCATTGTTTATTGCTTTTTCTGAACTATAATCAGTTTGCATTTCCACATGTAACATGAGTAATTTCAGCGCGATGATAAGTGGGATTATCATCCCAGTTATCAGATCTGTACCAGATTTGGGAACAGCTTCTTTCCAACTGTAATAAGACTGCTGAACGGATCCTGACCCGGATCTGGGCCATGCCCTCCAAATATCCAGACCTGCCTCTCGGTTTCTTTTTTGCACTACCTTACTTTCCCTTTTCTATTTTCTATTTATGATTTATAATTTAAATTTTTAATATTTACTATCGATTTATACTGCAGGGAGCGTGAAGCGCAGAATCAAATATCGCTGTGATGATCGTACGTTCTAGTATTAATTGTTTGGCGACAATAAAGTATAAAATATTGGCACATCAAGAGATGTTCTGTTGCAGCAGAATATGCGTCATTAACCTTGTTTTCTGATCATTTTAGACAGGAAATCTAAAATCCTACTACACAGATCTAGAGGCATTTGCCATGGTGACAGCCGCATTTTGCCACGATATTGATCACCGAGGAACAAACAACCTCTATCAAATGAAGTGAGTAGCCAATACAAAAGGAATGTCATATGGTACTGGATTTCTTGTGAGGAACACTCATTAATGCAATGCATTGATTCAATAGGTCACAGGATCCATTGGCAAAACTTCACGGTTCATCAATTATGGAGCGACATCACTTGGAGTTCAGTAAAACTCTGCTCCAAGATGAGGTATGTCATAAGTGTTGTAATTCACGCCCTTACTATGAAGACAGAAGGAATAATAGTAAGAAGCTGGGAGAGGACTTGTCTCCTGCTGGTGGGAAAAACAAGCTGGTTATCCAATTCAAAGTATTTCATTTAACATTATTAAATATAAAATATTAAGTCACTCTGAGCATGAAATGCACATAATATTAATTAAAATTTAAAACAATAGCATAATAATCCACTGAAAATTCATCTAGTGATTAGTATGCTTGTAATTATTTTCATTAAAATTGGACTAATGGCTATTGGCTTACAGAGGAATATATGGAAATCTGACTTTTAATTTTTTGTGATTTATTTTTTATTGAATTTTTTAATAAAATGTCATCAATTCAACATCTGATGCCATCATAAGACTATCCATTAGCATCTTTGCCACTTTTTCGCTCCTGATAGTTCTCTTTATCATGTAGCCAATTCAATGATCATAACTAGAGTGAACATATCTGCACTATGTATAGTGAAGACTCAGGCAAAAGAATGCCATATGCCTCAAGGCTGGGCTTAATGCTCAATTCGCATAACAAGTTCTGGATTCACTCAAAACAAAGATGATTCAGCACAATCTTCAGTCCGTTAGTATTGGTAGTTCCATCTTGTAGATGGGATGCCAAACAAAAACATTTTCAATTTTCTGAAATAAGTGTTTAAAAAAATCCCGGGTTAAAGGAGATGAGTCACTGGACTGGCTAATATTTATCACATGTGAATGCCCAAGAACAGTCTATTATTTAAATGAGACCTACCCGAGGCAGATATCCAATGGTTGATTCTGTATAGTGCAACGTCTATAAGCAGATACCTCTTTAAGCTCTGCTGAAGCAGGTCTCACAAGCATTGTGAAGGGATGATTTGGTATGTCACTGAAGACACTTGCAAATTTCTACAGCAGTATGCTGGAGAGCATTCTAACTGGCTGCATTACTATCTGGTATGGAGGGGAGCCACTGGCCAGGATTGAAATAAGTTGCAGAAAGTTGTGAACCCAGTCAGCTCCATCATGGGAACTCTCCTCACCAGCATCCAGGATATCTTCAAGGAGCAGTGCCTCAAAAAGGCTGCATCTGTCATTAAGGTTCCCCATCACCCAGGATATGCTCTCTTCTCATTACCACCATCAGGGAGGAGGTACAGGAGCCTGAAGGCACACACCCGTTTCAGGAATCACTTCTTCCCCTCTGCCATCAGATTTCTGAATGGACAGAGAACTCATGAACACTACCTCACTATTCTTTTCTCTTTTTGAACTGCTTATTTAGTCCAACTTTTTAAAAAAGTATATATATATTATTGTAATTTACAGTTTTTATTATTATGTATTTCAATGTACTGCTGTCACAAAACAACAAATTTCATGACTTATGCCAGTGATATTAAACTTGACTCAGATTCTGCTTTTCAAATAGCTTGCTTCACCCATGCTTGGAGGAAATTTCTGAAAGTAAAAGACAATAATGTGTTGCAGCCATTGACAAGCGATGTGCATGACAGGGCTGCTTAAAGCATTAATACATCCAACATGTATAAAGTCACAGAATCAGAGATATGTTGGCATTGAAGGAATCAAGGAAAAGCACAGTACAAAAATGTGCACAATAGGCCCTAGTCCACACTGACTGCGACGCCAATCTATGCGCCACGGCAGCGTCACAGTTCGTGTGACACTATTACAGGCTGGGATGTAGGAGTTCAGAGTCCAATTCCAGTGTCCTCTGTAAACAAGTTTGTACATTTCTTGCGTGTGTATGTTTCCTCCAGGTGCTCCGGTTTCTGCCCATAGTCCAAAGATGTACCAGTTAGTAGGTTAATTGGTCATTGTAAATTGTTCTGCGATTAGGCCCAGGTTAAATCAATGGGTTGCTTGAAGGTCTGGAAAGGCCTGTTCCTCACTGTAGCTCAAAATATATAAACAAATAAAATTATAATTTCATTTGCCAACATTCTTTCTAGGCTTTTTTTCATCCAAGCAACTGTCTAAACATCTTTTAAATGTTGTATTACAGTTTCTTTAAGCGCAGCTAGATGATATCCGTATTCTGTCCATGCTGGCTCCCTATAGAGCAGTTCAGTAAGTCTCATTCTCATGATCTAGGGATTGTGTGTGTGCCACTGGTTTTCCAGCACCTGCAGGACTCTTGTGTTCAAGATAGATCATGGAGCAGATGCTGACACAACATCGTGGGCTGAAGAACCCCGTCTGTGCTGTGCTGCTCTATGTCCTATGTTCTAAAGGGGGAGAAAAGTCACTATGCAGGTTTAGGATGTGGAATGTACTGCCAGGGGTAGAAATGAAAGCAAATTCAATTATAGCATTTAAAAGGGAGAAAGGTAAGCATCTGAAGGAAAAGAATTTTCAGCTTTATGGCAGGAGTTCAGGGGGGATATGACTAGTTGGAATGGTCATACATAGAATCAACACATATTGCCTCAGGTTGAATGGTCTTTTGCCATGTTGTAACTATCCTGTGGTTGCATCATTCTGTGAATTCTCTTCTGTGCTTTTCCTAAGTTGTGGTAACCAGAAGTGGACTAAATAACCTAGCCATGGTAAAGTCAATGGTTTCTAAAACTGCACAGTCAGGCGTATGAATTAGGAGCAGGATCCACTCCATGATTTGATTGTATAATTGTTGAACTTGCTATAATTTCAATTACATATTCTAGTCTACCCATGGTGAACAGCCACCCTGCTTATCATGAATCTATCTCTCCCTTAAAAAATATTCAAAAGCTCTGCGTCCACCATTCTATATGGAAGAGAATTCCAAAGATTTCCAGTCCACTGGGAGAAACAATTTAGCCTCATTTCTGTCCTCCAAGGGCTATTTATAAAACCCAAATCCTATGTGGAGTAAAACAGAAAATGCCAGAAATGGCACATCAGGCAGCATTTGTGGGAAAGGCCAAGAGTTAACATAATTGGTTAATTTTCAAAGGTCATGGGCCTGGAGCATTAACCTTTTCTCACTCTTCCTGCATATGCTTTTGTCTGCCAAGTATTTCCCATATGTGCTTTTTTTTAAATCTCAGTTTTCTAGCATCTGTGATATATTTTTAAGATCCCATAATGTTTCCCCCAATATTCATTGCCACTTTTGAAGATCAATGCAATTGAACCCCGGGTCCTGTCACTGCATGTCCTTTAAAAATGTGCCATTGTCATTATTCTTCCACCGTTACTTCTGCAAAATGCATTACTTCACACTTCTTGCATTAGATTCCATCTGGCACTGACCTGCCCGTTCTGCTAGACTTGTTCAGTTGTGAATGACTTGTACTATAAGAAACAGAAGCAGAAGTAGACCACTTGGCGCTTTAGAAGTTTTGAGGTTGTCATATTTAACTGCAACAAATGAAATTATGTATTATGTTTTATATAATAAGATAGCACCAGCGTACATCAGCAACTCTCTGTGGGCTGCAGGAAATTGTACCAGTTTTCCTCTTAAATATACTCCTTTTGAACTACTTTCACTGCAATCTGCAGCATATAAATTTCTTCTTAACAATGGATTATGAAATTACATCAATGATCTTACGATCTCACGTTTGATGGTTAAAAATGGCACCTTTAAAGGTCGACACCAAGGCCAAAAATGTGGCAGGAGAGGCGAAATTCAAACCAGACTGAAGCATAGAGTGATGAGGCCTCCACTGCCTTTCATCTTGCAACAAACATGCAGACACTGTAAAATAAGATTGATGATCTCAGGGCAAGGCTGCTGCATCAGGGGCAGATGAGGCAGATCTCAGTTGTTGTTGCATTGAGACTTGGTTAACAGTGGACACACCGGATGCAGCTCTCCGACCAGAAGGGTTTACAATTTTCAGAATGGATCGAAGCTTCAATTCTGGCAAGGGAGAAAGATGGCGGCACATGCTTTTTAGACAATTCTCGTTGGTACTTGGACTGGGTTGTCTCAACTTTTTGTTCCGCTGACATTTAACTAACAATTAAATGTAAAGCATGCTACTTGCCTCGGGAGTTCTCATTTGTGATCCTGACTGCAGATTACATATCACCAGCGGCCGAGTATAAACAAGCACTTGCGAAACTGTATGATACTATCTATAAAAAAGAAGTGGGTCATCCCAATGACTTTAACCAGACCTGTCCGAAAAAAATCCTGTCCAATTATCACCAGCACCAGAAATACCAACACACTAGACCACTGCTACACTATGATAAGGAATGCCTATCGTTCCTTCCCAAGACCGCAATTTGTAAGTTGGATCATGTACTTCTTGTGTACAGAGTCTCAAGAGCAAGGCTCCAGAGATCAAGAACGACTAAGAGGCGGTCACAGGAGGCAGGGGAACGGTTACAGGATACCTTGAGTCAGCGGACTGGGCCATGTTCAAGAACTCATCTGAAGATCTGAATGACGACACCACGGTTGTAACAGACTTTATTAAAACTGCTGTGGATGAGTGTGTCTCCACAAAATCATTCAGGGTTTTCCCCAGTCAGAAGCCTTGGATGAACAATCAAATCCAGAACCTGCTGAGAGCCGGATCAGAGGCATTCAAGTCTGGTGACCAAGAGAGTTACAAGAGATATAGGTATAACCTCTGGATAGCCATCTCAAAGGTGAAGTGACAACTCCGGACTAGACTTGAATCATCGAAGGAAGCTCGACAGATATTGCAGGTCTTGAATATCATCATCTCTTATAAAGTTAAAACAAGCTCCATAGGAGACAGCTGGACTTGGCTTCTATGCTTGCTTTGATCACCAGAACAGGGAGGAACCATTACGCACCCCCATGTCACCCAATGATCATCTAGTCTCAGTATCCGAAGATGACGTCTGGGCTGCCTTCAAGAGAGTCAATCCAAGGAAAGCCTCCAGTCCAGATGGTGTACCTGGCCAAGTACTGAAGACCTGTGCTGACCATCTGGCTGGGGTATTCACGGATATCTTCAACCTCCCGCTCTGGTAGTGTTGGTACCCGTCCTGGACCCATTGTATAAATATTATTGCAAAGAAAGCGCGACAGCACCTCTACCTCCTCAGGAGTCTGTGGAGGTTTGACATGTCATTGAAAACCTTGTAAAGCTTCTATAGATGTGTGGTGGAAAGCGTGCTGACTGGCTGCATTACGGCCTGGTATGCGAACACCAATGCCTCTGAGTGGAAAATCCTGCAAAATGTAGTAGATTGGGTCCAATATATCACGGGTAAAACCCTCCCAACCATTGAGCACATCTACATGAAACTTTGCTGTAGAAAAGCTGTATCCATTATCAAAGATCCTCACCACCCAGGCCATGCTCTTTTCTCACTGCTGCCATCAGGTAGAAGGTACAGGAGCCTCAGGACTCACCCCACCAGGTTCAAGATCAGTTACTATCCCTCAGCCATCAGGCTTTTGAACAAAAGGGGATAACTACACTCATTTAAGGTTCTGTTAGCTTGTCATTTCATGCTCGTTATTTATTGCTATTTATTTACATCTGTATTTGCTCTGTTTGTTTACAGTTTACAGTTCCTGATGTTTAAAGTTACTATAAATTTGCTAAGTATGCCCACAGAAAAAGAATCTCAGGGCTGTATGTGGTAACTTCTACTTTGAACTTTGAACTTTGATTTTTCATATACATTGAACAGCAGACAAAAAAAAAATACGCCAAGCAGTCTAACTTTTAGGCTTATAACTTTGGCAAGACTATTGTTATTAGTCTTGTGGTTGTTGTTCTGGATAATGACTGAAGGGGAATAATGGAATGATTCTTGCTGGAATTTAAAATACCATGGATAAAGCTAACTTAGATGTGTACTGAGGAAAAATAACTAATAGCTGCCTTTTTTACATGTCTCCAATTTCACTTTCCACAACGGAAAATGATCCATACCAGTTGTAAGAAGTCCAGCTATTTAAATTCTGTGCAGTAGAAATGTTAGCATGGACAGAATTTTACCTGAATTCCAAATGTTATCTGTAATCAGTAATGCCGCGTGACCAGGGAATGCATTTGGAAGTGACATGGTTCTTCTGTACATGCAGAGTAACTGTGCTTGTCTGCTATTGGGTATGCAGCAGGGATGCCAAACATCATGCATCAAGCAGTTCACATCATTGTTGCAAAACTAGAACAGGGATACACATTCTGCTATTGGAACAAAGGCTCTTCAACTGTCTGCTTATTGAGAAGCCAGCTGTGAATCAGCAGCTTGGTTCATCCTGATCTGAAGTAAGAATGCCATTCTGTGAAGCAAGTCTTCTTTCTTGCTGGAAAGCCCATACCACAATTATCCCTATGCCGTATGCCTCTCAACATGTAATACACTATCAGCCATTGGAGACAGTTGATCCCATCCTTATTATGCATCTGTCACAAGGGCAAACTTATCAAAAACTGGTCCCATTCCTTGAAATAGTGAATCCCAATTCTGTAAGCATGCATGATGATAAACATATTTTATTCATAATTATGTATAGAAATCCTATGAAGTATAATTCTTCTGTGCATAGTTGTTGTATACCTTGTACATGATATATAGCAAAGGACACATGCTCTGCATACCTCCTTTGAAATAGCCCTGGGAGTAGAAGCCTTGTTTCACCTAGCCACTGCTCTGCTTTATTACATTTCACATGTTAATATGGGATTTTTTTTTGTATGCATGCTGCCAACATGTTCTATACCAGAACCATGAGTAATGTTATTCACATATAGTCCAGTAGCCATCCTTCTGTTTGTCACAATGGCTCCCATGCAGATGTCACAATGGACTGCCAAGGAGTAAAGGCAATGTGACAGCTGTCAGGAAATCATGCACTGAACTTCATGACAGCTAAACACCAGTTATACCCTATTGGAAGTGAATCCTCCAAGTTTTAGTACGTTTCAGAATTGACAACAGGTGCCTAAAAGCAATGTGCATATATTCAATGGCACCCTACGCTACGCAGGAGCCAGCTATCAACAAGAAGTTATGCACTCTCTCTAACTGCTGTTCTCTAGCTCTTTTTAGATAATTTGTGTTTCTCAACTTCCTTAGGAAACATTTCAAATTGAGATTTTTTTTTAGTTTCAGAAAGGACTTCAACTGGTATTCCTTCACATCTACTTGCAATTAGTGATAAACTTATTCTGAAGATGAAAAACTTTTGACGCTCTTGGCATATTTCAGCAAAAACTTCCTTCCTGAAGCACAAACATTTTGCAGTCTGATCTTTACAGAGAGAGTTTCCTTAAACCTTCCGGATTGATAGGATTTTCTGTTATGAACCTAACTGTCTCTCCACATTATTCTAGCAGTTCATCCACCTGTCATGCTACTCACCCATTATCTTGTGCATGCTTTATTCTGTGGGGAATTTTCTGAAGGTGCCCATGTCTGGGAGCAACTAGTTTGTTCAGAATCTTTAACAGCAATACGTAGTCATTCAGCACCACTTTCCCAACCAGACTTTGTAGATTTTTTTATTTGTTCATGTGGGCATTGCCAGCTAAGCCTGCTTTTATTGACAATCTCTAGTTGCCCTTGAGAAGGTGTGATGACTGCCTTCTTGAGCTTCTGCAGTCCCTGAGGTGCAGGTACACCCAGGTAGCAGTTTGAATAATTTTGGAAAGTACCAAATATTTGTTCAGCCATTGCAAGGGAAATTAAGTTTCAATTAAAGTTCAAAAAAGTTCAAAATAAAATTTATTATCAGTGTACTTTCATGTCACCATATACAACCCTGAGATTCTTTTTCTGCGGGCGTACTTTGCAAATCTATAGAACAGTAACTGTAAACAGGATCAATTCACAATAAACTGTGCAAATGCAGATATAAATAAATAGCAATAAATAACAAGATAAAAGAGTCCTTAAATGAGTGTAGTTATCCCTGTTTATTCAGGAGCCTGATGGTTGAGGGGTAGTAACTGTTCTTGAACCTGGTGGTACGAGTTCTGAGGCATTTGTACCTTCTTTCTCATGGCAGCAGTGAGGAAAGTGCATGGCCTGGGTGGTGAGGATTTTTGATAATGGACGCTGCTTTCCTACAGCAACTTTTCACATACATGTGCTCAATGGCTGGAAGGGTTTTACCCGTCATGTACTGGGCTGAATCCACTACCTTTTGTAGGATTTTCCACTCAAAGGCATTGGTGTTCCCATACCAGGCCGATATGGAGCCAGTCAGCACAACTTCCACCTTACATCTATACAGTATCTAAACTGAAAGCATTTGCTCATCCCTTCAATAAATAATAATAATAATAATAACTTTACTTATAGAGCACTTTTCATATAGATGATGTAATTCAAAGTGTTTTACAATGGGATAAAAGTATAAACATGAAAATATAATGAAAAATAACAATAAAAATAAACAGGAAAATAGAAGATAAAAAGATATTAGTTAAAAGCAAGGTTGAATTAATAAGTTTTGAGCTTGTGATTAAAAGTGTCATCTGAGCCTGCATCCCTTATAGTTTTAGATATGGAATTCCACAGTTTAGGAGCGTAGTTCAAAAAAAAACTGACCTGCTAATCATCTTTTGAGGGAGATCATTTAAATTTAAGAGACCGGCAGAAGAAGACTTCAGAGATCAAGCAGGAGCACTATCACACAGTGGCACGCACATATACTGTGATGATGTGCTTAGAGAGTTTGGTGATGGCAAGTATCAACTCCTGCCTGACCAAGTACCTGGACCCACTGCCATTTGCCTATCACCACAATAGGTCTACAGTAGATGCAATCTCATTTGTCCTCCACTTGGCATTGGATAACCTGGACAATAATATATACTTTCATCAGGCTGCTTTTTATTGACTACAGCTCAGCATACAACACATTCATACCCTCAGTTCTAATCAAAAAGCTACAGACCTAGGCCTCTGTACCTCCCTCTAAAAATCTGGATTCTTAACTTCCCTACTGGGAGACCACTGTCTGTGCAAATGGGAATATTAATACAGTATATTAATGCACCATATATTTTGTACTTTCCTTTTAAGTGAACATCATTGTCAAACTAACATATTTTTAGTATCAGCCTGATTTACTGGTAAAACTCAAGTATCATCATACAAAGGTTTAATCAGCCAAATGGATAAAGTAAAGGTATCTTAATCTCCTTATTGTGTAGTAAACATCAAGCTGGAGATTCCAAAGGAGTGAATAATAACAGAAACAGAAGCTGAAACAATGTGATTATCAAAGTGTTGATTAAGTTTCTTTACTATTTTACTTTTAACAGGATTTGAATATCTTTCAAAATCTCAACAGAAGGCAATATGAACACGTACTCCATCTGATGGAGATTGCGATCATTGCTACAGACTTGGCACTATATTTCAAGTACCGACATTTTAAGAATACTTTATTATACAGTTAGACTTTGGTTTTGCTATTTTTATTAACATAATCAATTAAATGCAGCTCAATTGGTTTAAAATTCAATAGTCAATGAGTATGCCCTATAAATATTTTTATTACATGACAGAAAACGGACAATGTTTCAAAAGATAGTCGACCTGTCTGAAACATACGAAAACAATGAAGAATGGGTACAATTTATGATCCTGCAGACAACAAGGAAAGAGATTATTATGTAAGCTCATGTTTAGTGATTTTATTTGTGGGATCATTTTGAAATTCCAAAATATATTTTTGATGGAAGAACACTGGTTCAATTAAATTTGCACCATTATGAAAATTTATGCCTTTAGAATTTTTGCTATACTTTTTCTTCTGTGCTTACTACGTTTAGCTTGTCATGCTTTGTAAGAATTGTTACTGATTGCTATTGTGTTCAATCTCATTAATTAAGGGCCATGATGATGACTGCATGTGACCTGTCTGCCATCACAAAACCATGGGAAATACAGAGCAAGGTATATATATTATATTATTCATGCATGATTTAGTTTATGTTCTGTTGGATAATTTGCTAAGGAGTTCATTAATACTATAAATTAGAATTATCACAGTAAGGTTACACTTAAAACATGGTACCTATTTATATCAGCCTTACTTTGTAATCAACACACTGGCAGTGACTGGAATTTACATTTTTAATTATAAACCTTTGTCCTTACATGTCACGATAATTTACATTTCAACATGGTGGTTGATTCAAACTAGATGGAGGTTAGGGTTAAGATTCTGATCACAAACCTTCAAGCATTCTTAAATATAGAAATTTTAGCAGACAACTGGAGCAAGGCCAAGAAAACATTTCTTCAAAAATAAGTAAGCGAGTAATTCATGCAGAATTCACAAAGCAGGTTAAAAATAGCATGTGGAGTCACTAGTAATTTGAGAAAATTCTACATAGGTACATATTTTAGCAGCTTCTAGATACAATCTCCATAAAGGTTTTACTTCCTCCTATCAAACTCACCTTCATTGTCAATTATGAACAATGTTAGGAACCCACATTGACTCCTCTTTCTCAGGTTCTTAACCAGCACCAGATGAAATGAGATAAAGCAGGAGAAAAATGGAAGTTCACTGTACATGAAAATGCAGTGTGCAAAAAACGTGACACATTCAGAAAAAGCATTCAAACAGCAGCTGAAGAGAGGAAGTACATGAAAAGAAAACTGCATATTTGTTTCTATTCTCCCTACAAAAGTATAACAAACAAATTGTTCTTCTGAGAGAAGATTCATAATAAATAGGCAGTAGCAGTTAGACTCTAGATTTCCACCATCTTGTCACGACGGAGATTATTAGCTCAAAGCAAAAGGCATCCGTTGAATGTTTTCCTTTATCCAAAATATCCCACATTTACTGATATGCATTAAGTTACTAGAGTTCCTATTCCAAATCTTTGCCATAATTCTACTTTACGTAATTCATCATGGCCAGATTATTTCCTGGCATCACTGAATGAGGAAAACTCAGTGAATTATCATTTTCAGTATTTTCAATACTGTACTCAATAATCCCATTAATAACCAATAATTAGACAAAGGACTAAGCATCTCCTGCGTGTTATTAAAATGTGCAAGCATTTTAAAGAACTCTTTATGCTACATTAAAATTAATAGGAGCTGTTGAACTCTAATAAAAAGTATCTAACATTTCTTTCTTCCATTTAAGGTAGCTCTTTCTGTGGCAGCTGAATTCTGGGAACAGGGAGATTTAGAACGGACTGTTTTAGAGCAACAACCAATTGTAAGTTTTGAATGAGCCAATAAGTCAAAGTACAATTAACTTTAAATGTACAGTATCCTTCCTTCTAAGATATTTCAATAAGATTTTTATTGAGATCGGCACTCTGTAGGTTGCAGTTTAATAAATCTCCAAAGAATGTATTCTAAAGATCCTGAAATAACTGGCAAATGTCCAAATTAACACATTTTAAGTCATTAATTACTTCTTACTATTTAAAATGTTTCCTTGTATTTTTTATTCTTTCAGCCTATGATGGACAGAAACAAAGCTGATGAACTTCCAAAGCTTCAAGTCGGTTTCATTGACTTTGTGTGCACTTTTGTGTACAAGGTAAGAAATGGAGGTGGTGACCGTACCCAAGCATAGATGTACCACAGAACATAGAATAGTACAGCACCACACAAGCCCTTCTGTTGTGCTGACCTTTTAACCTACTCCGGGATCAATCTAATATTTTCCTTCTATGTAGCCGTCCATTTTTCATTCATTATGTTCTTATCCAGGAGTCTCTTAAATATTGCTAATGTATTTGCCTCTATTTCCACTCCTAGCATTGCGTTTAAAAAAAAACTATCTCTGGTATCTCTCCTGTAATATCCTCTAATCACCTTAAAATTATGCCCTCTTGTAATAGCCATTATCACGCTAGGAAAATGTCTCTCCTGGAACACTCTTATCATTTTATAAACCTTTATCAAGTCACCTCTAATTCTCCTTCGCTCCAAAGAGTAAAGTCCTAGCTTTCTCAAGTTACCCTAATCAGACATGCTCTCCAATCCAGGCATGCTCTTTCTTAAGCTTCAATATCCTTTCTAAAATGAATTGAACACAATAGTCCAAGTGTGGTCTAACCAAGGTTTTATAGGGCTGCACCTTGAGAGCTTTGGCTCTTCAACTCAATTCCCCCAACTAATGAAGGCCTGCACACCATACGCCATACACCATCAACTGTGCGACAACTTTGAGGGGTCCACGGACAAGACCATAAGACATAGGAGCAGAATTAGGCCATTCAGCCCATCGAGTATACTCTGCCATTCCATCATTTTTATTATCCCTGTCAACCCCATTCTCCTACCTTCTCCCTGTAACCTTTGAGACCCTGTTTAACCAAGAACCTATCACGCTCTGCTTTAGATACACCTAATCAGAATCAGAATCGGAATCAGGTTTAGCATCTCTGGCATATGTCGAGAAATTTATTGTCTTTGCAGCAGCAGTTCAATGCAATACATAATCATAGAGAAAAAAGACATGAATTACAATACGAATCTATATATTTAAATAGTTAACTTAAATAAGTAGTGCAAAAATATATATATTTTAATGTATTGGGGTAGTGTTCATGGGTTCAAAGTCCATTAAGAAATCAGATGGCCGAGGGGAAGAACCTGTTCCTAAATCGTTGAGTGCGTGCCTTCAGGCTCTCGTGCCTCCTTCTTCCTGACAGGGCATATCCTGGGTGATGGGGGTCAAGCATGAGGCATTGCCCCTTGAAGTTTTCCTGGATTCTATGAAGACTAGTACTCATGATCAAGATGACTAAGCCTCCAAGTCTCTGTACCTTATTTTGATCCTGTGCAGTAGTGCCCCCCTACCAACAATTAGTATACTAGATGGTGATGCAGCCAGTTAGAATGCTCTCCATAGTATATCTCTAGGAATTTGCAACTTGGCCTGCACACATATCTGTGGCAATGAATTCCACAGGTTCACCATCTTCTGGCTAAAGAAAATTTTCTTCACCTCCGTTCTAAATGGATGTCCCTGAGGCTGTGCCCTCTGGTCCTAGACTGCCCCACTCTCGGAAGTATCCTCTCCACATCCACTCTATCTAGGCCTTTCAGTATTCGATAGATTTCAATAAAATCCACTCCCCTCTCCACACCCCGCATTCTTCTCAACTCCAGCGAGTACAGACCCAGAGCCATCAAACACTCCTCATATATTAATCCTTTAATTCCCAGAATCATTCTCATGAACCTCCTCTGGATCTTCTCCAATGCCAGCACATCTTTTCTTAGGTATTGGATCCAAAATTGCTCACAATACTCTAAGTGCAGTCCAACCAACGCCTTGCAAAGTCTCAGCATTACATACTTGCATTTATATTCTTGTCCTTTCCTTGCCTTCCTTCCCACCGACTCAACCTGCAAGTTAACCATTAGGGAATTCTGCACTAGGACTCGCAAGTCCCTTTGCAACTCTGATTCTTGAATTTTCTCCCCCTTTAGAAAATAGTCCACACTTTATTCTTTATGCCAAAGGGCATGGTTATGCACTTCCGTGAGCTATATTCCGTCTGTCACTTCTTTGCTCATTCTACCAATCTGTCTAAGTCCTTCTGCAGACACCCTGTTTCCTCAACACTACTGCACCTCCACCTATCTTTGAATTGTCCACAAATTCGGTGACAAAGGCACCAATTCCTTATCTGAATCATTTAGATATAATGTGAAACAAGGACCCCAAGATCTCTCTAGATTTCTCCTGGTGTAGTTGAACTGTGGGATAATCAGAGGAAGGTTAATAGGCACAAGAGAGAAGGTGGGCTACAGGAAAATAGTTGGGAGAATGAGATTGATGGGATAGCCTGGATGAGCTTAACAACCTCTTTCTATGTTGCAAAGAAATATGAGTTCATTTTTAGTAATAAACTGGAAAGGGATTAATAATTTACTTGATACTTGATATTTTAATTGAAATATTCCCCATTCCCAACCCCAAGATTTGCTTAGGTGTGACACAACGCATAATAGAGTTTACTTGCTTTGTTAAACTAGTTACCCTGTTTTGGCTCATATGAACTAGCAAATGACTATCTCCATTAGATTTTATGTATATCTTGCAATGGAGTACACTGCAGATGGATTCTTGCACAGAACCAATGTGTCTCACATATTTTGAAGATGTGTCCATCATGGTTATTATATTTACTCTGTCTGCATTTACATCTCAATTGATGCTGTGATATTTCACAAAATTGCACTTCAAGTAATTGTGGTCAGTATGAATTTATTGCATAGCAAAATTATGCAAACAGCTTTAACTTACAGAGTTTTATAATATTGGAAAATAATGTTAAAGTGCTAATGGAAGAAAACAAGTAATTTAAAAATTGGCTAATTCTGGTGTTCCTTCTCCTAAAATTTGGCATTCAGACAGGTCTTTTAAAATAGGCTAAAGCTGTAAGTCTGAGGAAGATATTTTACCAAGATCAGCCCAGTGGCCTGTAACTGAGCTACTCCTGAATGTAGGCTAAAGCAAAGTCTTCCATCATCAAGATTCTGAGAGGTCTGAGCTTCCTTGCTGGCTTCTCTTGATGAGATAGCACCAGCTTGCATAGGCTTGTCAGCCCTCAAGCTGAGTAATCTGCCTGCTAAACCCTTACTGGCTCAGCACGATAAAGGCTCTGTTAAAACCATTTGACGATATCAGCTGGCAGGGGAAAAGTAAACAAACTTTCATTCAGTTTATTTATTTTAAATACATCAAACATTTTAAATATGATTATCTTATAATCATCTCTTATTCTGAACAGTTATTTTAAAACTATTTTAGTCCTGAGAGCTTCTCGGTGTATTTTAAGCATCAAATTCTTCCACAAATATTTAAACTGAATTGCAGACAGTGCTTCACTGGCTATAAAAGCTATCCCGTGAGTACAAATGGTCAGCTGCACTGTGAGGGTCTCTGGGCCTTGCCTATAGCTTAGCACCTACCTCTCAGAGAAAATCTGTGTCTAGACCTCAGTGAGAAGTGGCACTAGGGGCAGATAGCCTAGCTCATTGTGCCAGAAGGTCAGCACAATTTTGTCAGAGGTCAAAAATAAACAAAGAAAAAAAGCTTAATTAATTATTATTAGCTATTATTCTGTAATCTATCGCAATAATAATTTCCAACAGCATTAACAAACAGGAGATAATTTAACAATAACAGAAAGCAGCAGCTTGTTCAATAGAAGTTACGGTCTTTGTCTAGCAAATCATTTGTTTCCTGGCATAAATTCAGTGATGTGACTCACCTTTAATGGAATTCTTCAATAACTTTATAATAAGATCACACTGAACAACTGTTGTCACACTAGACCAGATAATTTTGAATACGCCAGTTTTCGCGTAAAAAAAGACAGGCATCCACACTAGGCGTTTTTGAAAGTACCTCCGTCCTCATTAAAACGGGTATTTGGGCGAATCTCCTCCCACTGGGCATGTGCAGGACACACAGAAAACAAGCGAAGAGGAAATGGTATACTTGGTGCGCATTTGTCCAGTTACAGACTTGAAAAACTTAAAAGGAAATAGCCAAACGAAAGACTTGGTGCGCATTTGTCCAGAAACATTTCCTACAGCCATAGTCTCTTCATCGATGAAAGGGATGACAGCTACAACTAAATGTAATAAGGCTTGTTACTGGGCAAAAGTGAAATTTCCTGTTACCTCATTTGTTTGCCTTTACTTTTGCCATGTCTTTGTGTATTATTTTGCTGTGTTTAACATGTGCAATAAAACGAGTTACTGGGCAAAAGTGACAATTGCATCTATTGAATGTTTGCACAAGCAATACATTAAAGTACCTTGTTAAATGTATAAAACATGTCTGCATCAGTGTTGTATTACCATACAATGTTACATTAGGATGTTACACATCTATTGTCAGATGTTGTGGTGTTGAAGGTTGTGTTCAAGAAAACAATGAAATGCCGTGCTGCTGCCACCATTTGTTCCGGCACCTCATGACAACGGTTTTAAAAATAGCCGGTTACCCCGTACACACCACGCTGGATATTAGGTGATTTCAGATTTATTCACTCTGGAGTGTGTTTTAGAAAAAGTCCGTTTTTTGGGGAGGAAAACGCCGTTTCAATGTGGACGGAGGGTCAAAATGAAGAGAAGAAGCTTCGGTTACGGATTTATCCGGTCTAGTGTGGACGTAGACTGAGACCTGAACACCTCAACATCTTGGCTCCATTAACAACTTGTCAAATCTGCATTAATGGTTGACAAAATTATCAAAGGACTGAAAGTTTGTCAATGTCTCTGGTATCTGCAGGCATTTAAAAAGATTCACAGACTATTAACGACTATGCACTTCTAATTTCTCTCAAAAACATTTAGACAAACATGGAACACTAGAAGATAATTAAAACCATTAAGTTCCAATTGATTCAGTTGAACATTTAAAAAAGAACTTTATGTGACAGATGCTCCATACACCATGCTGCATTGCCAGATTCCATATGAAGCATGCCTTCGGAGAATAATTGATGAAAGATCATCTGCCTGAAATGATAATTCAGTTTATACCTCTCCAGACACTGCTTGACCTGGCAAATGTAATCTCATAGTTCAGGTGACATTCTAATAAGTTTCATTTGACCCTTCTCCAGACCCTCTGTATAACTTTTCTTAAAATATGATGTACAGGGAGGACAGGAAGGAGCTACATGATGAAAGAAATGATGGAGCAGAGGTAAAAAGTAGGAAAGGCATTTAATGGATAGAGGAAGATGGGTCTGGAGAAGGAGATAAGTTATAGAAGTCAAATAAGTGTGACTTTTCCAACGGGTAAGGAAATAATAAAAGGCAAAATGAAATTTATGATTGTTTGAAATGTGAGGCACAGAAATGTCTGAATATTCAAATTTATTGAACAAAATATTCAGTTCAGAAAGATATAACGTACCTAGCTGGAACATGAGAAGTTGCTGCTTGAGCTTGTGTTATGTTTTGCTGGAGCAATGCGGAAGTCCAACTATAGAGAGGGAATGTGATTTGAACATTAAAGCAGGCATCCCACCCTGCAACAACGCATTTCAGGGAGGTAGCACCATCAATTTGCGGGAGACTTCGGGAACTTCTGGGAGAGGTGGGATGTCTGCAATGGAGTAGCTCCTTAGCAGCTAGCCAGCTAGTTTAAATAACATTAGCTATGCTAATGAACGAATGACACTGATAAACTCACCTCAACATGTCTTTTACAGTCTTAACCCACCATGGGCAATAGAAAAGTCACTGTTGCAAACAGTGCAGTGAGCAACACTGTCATTATTTTTGACCCCTATTAGGCAGGGGTACACTTTAGTGTAGTCTGGGGTGACGGACGTTTTATATTTTCTTTTTTTGGAACACTGCCAAAGCGCCCGTGCTTGCTCTCTCTCGTGGTCGCTCTCTCGTTTTCTCTCTCTCTGTCTCGTGGTTGCTCTCTCTCTCTCTCTCTCGGTCACTCTCACGCTCGCTCTTTGGCTCGCTCTCTCTCACGCTCTCTTTCTCTCTCTCTTGTTCTCGTGCTTGCTCTCTCTCTCATGCTCGCTCTCAAAAAAATTGATTTCCGGGACATTGTATATAATTTGTGGGCATCAGGGAGCCACTATTAATGTGCGGGAGACTCCTGGAACTTCCGGGAGAGGTGGGATGTCTGTTAAAGTGATGAGCAACATGTAAAGCCCAATTTATACTTCTGCATCAAATGTACGCCGTAGGGTGATGTACACCTCCCCGAAAAAGTAACTCACGTGTCGTGGCGATGCAGACCACAACAACTGTGATTGGTCTGCTTGGTAGTATCGCATTTCCTCCTACGCATTTCCAGTTGCTCTTCTCCGCCATGTCTGTTCACTGATGCAAAATAAATGTTTGGAGACGATGAAACAAATCGTCAACTCTATCTGCCGACATCCTAAAATATTTGAAATGCATTTCCTCGTCCATGTCTCCAACGAAGAAACTCAACACAGTGGCATAGAAACCCCACCGCCAACTAGCGTTTTGGCAGTGAATTGCAGAGCGACGCAGACACAACTACGCGTGCTCGCTACGGCGTAGGGATACGCAAAAGTATAAATCAGGCCTATGGCAGAGCCCGCATGCACAAGTATAAATCAGGCTTTAGGGCTATTCAGCAAAGCAGTCACCCAATCTAAGTTTGATTTTCA
Source organism: Mobula hypostoma (assembly GCF_963921235.1). NCBI lineage: Eukaryota > Metazoa > Chordata > Chondrichthyes > Myliobatiformes > Myliobatidae > Mobula > Mobula hypostoma. The sequence goes on along the minus strand of NC_086103.1, from coordinate 59,428,365 downwards.
CATTATTTTCATATTTCTCTGTGATGTAGAAGAAGGGTATTTGGCCTTTTGTGTCAATGCTGCCTTTGACAGCATTTTTATCAATCACGACACCCCACCCCTGTAATTATTTCCCTTTTACCTCTCATCTGCCCATTAAAAACCTAATGTTTCCTTCACCACCATCAACATCCATAATTGCCAATTAACCCTCCACCCAGCTCAACTTTGGAATGTGGCATTATGAGAATAACCAAGAAAAAACCAGAAGTCACAGCGAGAACATGGAAACTCCACACAGGCGTTGCTAGAGATCAAGTCTGATTGCAGGAGCCTGAGAAAGCAGCTCTAATGTTGCTGTACTGTACTGCCTCTGTGCGGAGGTGCTGTCCTCAGTGTAGAGGGGTCCAGACTGTTAACAGTAAAAATTGTATAATGAATTGGAAGAAATACAAGTAAAATATTGTTTAAACTTCAAATAATTATGTGGGAAAAGAACTGCAAAGGGAGCTCCTCATTCTGAAAAGGAAAAAAGAATGAGAACCAAAAAAATACAAACACAGCTGTAGGTCCTGTTAAATGCAGTCTGGGTAAAGATGGAGAAGATGGAACCATGCCCTTTTTCCAGTCTTTTAGTCTAGACTGCTACTTTTTATGTCTTGCATATCTGTACTGGAAGAATAGTGTGTGCTGTTTTAGACACTTGTTTTGATGTTTAACTTCCCAACAATGTTTACCGCACCACACTTACTGATCCTGACAGATTATAGATGTGTAATTAATGAATATGCTGAACTAACAATAATATTTCCATTTAATTAGGAATTCACTAGGTTTCATTCCGAAATTGAGCCCATGTACAGCGGCATCCTGAACAACAGAAAGGAGTGGAAAGCACTGGCTGACGAACACGAGGCAAAAATGAAAGCCATTGAGGAAGAGAAAAAGCAGAAGGAAGAAGAACAAGCAGCAAAACAAGGTTAGACATCTGAGCATGAATTAATAAAGAGAAAGATGCATTGAACAGGTTAGATAATGAACGACAAGAGTAGGTCCATCTAAAGCATTGACAACAACACGGACCAGTCAGGCTGAGGGACCTACTTATAGGTTTAAAATCTGTCCATAGCATAGTAATTTAATGCAATTCATTTTTCATTTTCTCTACCTCTCCTCTCTTCTTCTATTCTCCATTCTGGCCTTTCACCTCTTCTTACCTGCCCATCACTTCCCCCTGGGTCCCCTCCTCCTTCCCTTCCTTCTTTGGTCCACTCTCCTCTTCTCCAGATTCCTTCTTCTCCTGCCCTTTATCTTTCCAACTCACTTGGCTTCACTTATCACTTTCCAGCTATTCTCCTTCCCCTCTCCCACACCTTTTTATTCTGGAGTCTTCCCATTTCCTTTTCAGCTCAGAAGAAGGGTCTCAACCCGAAACGTCGACTGTTCATTCATTTCCATAGATGCTGCCTGACCTGCCAAGTTCTTCCAGCATTTTGTTTGTGTTGCTTCATTTTTATAATATCTTACATAAGGCATATAGGACAAGATTTCCACTGTTTGTGTATCCAAAAGCTGCCCCACAGTTTGCAACCAGAAGAAAGCTAATTTCTAGAAAGGTCAGAGGGAGGAGGTGGTTCCATGGAAGGTGAGGGGATGGAGATTTTTGACCCCAGTATGAATTGCTGGAGCAGATTCGTAAAAATATTGGAAGGGATTTCATCTCGCAGGTCCTTTGCCCTGTCATTTGCAGGTGGAGGGAAGTGCAAAAGTGACAGATAGCCTCTTTTGATTTGATAAAACCCCAGTTTTCACCTTGAACAGACCTGTTAATGTCTCAGCAATACTTTAGCCATCCAGTGGAAAGCTGTCAGTGAATATCATTATGGCTGCTACAATAAAACTAACAGGATGCTTAGAACTTTCAAGCTGCCAGTGATTCTTTAAAAGGCTAAAAATTTGTTCTATTTTATGTTTAAAAGATGATAAACTTTCACAGTGGAAACAGAGGACCAAATATTTTGGGATTCTGACAAGATTTGGTTTATCTGCATTATAAACAATATTTGTAAGAGAAGTTCATAAATTACAATTTTAAAACCATAACAAAAAATTTAATGCAACGTGCTATTTTCATTCTTTCTCAAACTGCAGCAGCCATTGCATCACAAAAGGAACAAAGTTCTCAGTCTACAACGTGTCATCTCTTGTAACGTGTGGCAGAAAGAAACCATAAGCAAGCATTTTGAAGTCTGCACGGGCACTTTGACATTTGGAGAAACAATCAACTGTTTCAAAACAAATTGTATCTCTGAATATGGGAGTTAAGATGCAGTAAGCATACCAGATATAGTTAAAAAGTAATTAATTAAATAAGCCTCATAGCACACATATAAAAAATCATTTTTATATTTGCTGCAAACAAATTGTTAATGAGTAATTGTATAAAGTGTAAGACACCAAATTAAAATTTCTGTGTAAAAGAAAAACTATAAGTGGCTTTGGACATTTTGGTGAATTAGAACATGATTATGTATCAAATTGTGAGAATTAGAACTTACTGAAGTAATAGATTTTGACGGTACTTTTAAGTTTATGACTCTTGCTCGGGATTTTCACATTGAAACATTACGCCTGTCTATCTGAAAAACTCCTATATTGGTAACTGGTTTAATGATGTCACATGTACCAAAAAACGGTGGAAGGCTTTGTGTTGCAAGCCCTCTGGATAGCTCATTACAAACCTAAGTACATTGCGGTAGTACAAAAGGAAAATCGGTGACAGAGTGCAGGATATAATGTTATAGTTACAGAGAAAATGTAGTTCAGCTAAATAGGTCAGATGCAAGACCCATAATGAGGTAGACTAAGAGATCAAGAGTTCATCTTTATTCTACAGGGTGTCCGTTCTTAACCATCTCAGTCTTCAGTGTCCTGTAATCAAAAGAAAATAAGTCTAATCTGTGTATTGAGTGAGTGGAATACGAATGCAAAGTGTTCTACAACAACACAGGGGACTATTGCAAGGCCTGACCTTCCACATTTTACTGGTTTCTTGGGCCTAAGCCTTAATAGGCTGAGTCTGAATTTTGTCAGAGTGGAAAATAAGATGAGAGAAAACCTTATATCCCTACCTACCACATCAGCATGGTTTTACTGTTGTAAACATAATCTTTCACAACATCACGAAGAACAATATAAATAGGGTGTTAACCCAGAAAGTAACGGCTTCTCTTTGACCTGCAAACTGTACCTGGGAATTGTTCCCAGAGCACAAAACAGGAAAAATTGACTGCACAGATTATTCCACAGATTTACAACACATTCATTTTTAAACTTATAAGTCCACAGTTCTGGTAGTATATTACTTTTGTAAAGTTTATAGCTAGCAAATGAAGTTGAAGATGGTTGCTCAGAGGCTGTAATTGATCAGGTATTGGGAAATGAACCTGGTCAGATGTCAGGTCTGTCAGTGGGAGAGCATTTTGGAGATCGTGGTCACAATCCTATCTCTTTTACCATAGCTTTGGAGAGGGATAGGCACAGACAAGTTAGGAAAGCGTTTAATTGGTGTATGGGGAAATATGAAGCTATCAGGCAAGAACTTGGAAGCAGAAATTGGGAACAGATGTTCTCAGGGAAATGTAAGGCAGAAATGTGGCAAATGTTCAGGGGGTATTTGTGTGGCATTCTGCATAGGTATGTTCCAATGAGACAAGGAAAGGATAGTAGGGTACAGGAACCGTGGTGTACAAAGGCTGTTGAAAATCTAGTCAAGAAGAAAAGAAAAGCTTACGAAATTTCAAAAACTAGGTAATGATAGAGATCTAGAAGATTATAAGGCTAACAGGCAGGAGCTTAAGAATGAAATTAGGAGAGCCAGAAGGGGCCATAAGAAGGCCTTGGCGAGTAGGATTAAGGAAAACCCCAAGGCATTCTACAAGTACGTGAAGAGCAAGAGGTTAATACACGAGAGAATAGGACTAATGAAGTGTGACAGTTGAAGAGTATGCATGGAACCGGAGGAGATAGCAGAGGTACTTAATGAATACTTTGCTTCAGTATTCACTACGGAAAAGGATCTTGACGATTGTAGGGTTGAGTTACAGTGGACTGAAAAGCTTGAACATCTAGTCATTAAGAAAGAGGATGTGCTGGAGCTTTTGGAAAGCATCATTGGATAAGTCACTGGGACCAGACAAGATGTACCCTAGACTACTGTGGGAGGCAAGGGAGGAGATTGCTGAGCCTCTGGCAATGATATTTGCATCATCAATAGAGATGGGTGAGGTTCCGGAGGATTGGAGTGTTGCAGATGTGGTTCCTTTATTCAAGAAAGCGAGTAGAGATAGCCCAGGAAATTATAGACCAGTGAGTCTTACTTCAGTGGTTGATAAGTTGATGGAGAATATCCTGAGAGGCAGGATTTATGAACATTTGGAGAGTCATGAAATGATTATGAATAGTCAGCATGGTTTTGTCAAAGGCAGGTCATATGAGCCTGATTGAATTTTTTGAGGATGTGACTAAACACATTAATGAAGATAGAGCAGTAAATGTAGTGTATATGGATTTCAGCAAGGCATTTGATAAGGTACCCCATGCAAGGCTTATTGAGAAAGTAAAGAGGCATGGGATCCAAGGGGACATTGCTTTGTGGATCCAGAACTGACTTGCCCACAGAAGGCAAAGAGTGGTTGTAGATGGGTCATATTCTGCATGGAGTTCGGTGACCAGTGGTGTGCCTCAGGGATCTGTTCTGGGACCCCTACTCTTCATGATTTTTATTAATGAGCTGGATGAGGAAGTGGAGGTATGAGTTAGTAAATTTGCTGATGACACAAAGGTTGGGGGTGTTGTGGATAGTGTGGAAGGCTGTCAGAGGTTACAGCGGGTTGGTGATAGGATGCAAAACTGGGCTGAGAAGTGGCAGATGGAATTCAACCCAGATAAGTGTGAGGTGGTTCATTTTGATCGGTCAAATATGATGGCAGAATATAGCATTAATGGTAAGACTCTTGGCAGTGTGGAGAATCAGAGGGATCTTGGGGTCCAAGTCCATAGGACACGCAAAGCTGCTGCGCAGGTTGACTCTGTGGTTAAGAAGGCAAATAGGCATTGGACTTCATCAATCATGGGATTGACTTTAAGAGCCGAGAGGTAATGTTGCAGCTATACAGGACCCTGGTCAGACCCCAGTTGGAGTATTGTGCTCAGTTCTGGTAGCCTCACTACAGGAAGGATGTGGAAACCATAGAAAGGTTGCAGAGGAGATTTACAAGGATGTTGCCTGCACTGGGGAGCGTGTCTTATGAAAATAGTTGAGTGAGCTCGGCCTTTTCTCCATGGAGCGACGGGGGATGAGAGGTGACCTGATAGCGGTGTATAAGATGATGAGAGGCATTGATCGTGTGGATAGTCAGAGGCTTTCTCTCAGGGCTGAAATGACTAACATTAGAGAGCACAGTTTAAGACGCTTGGAAGTAGGTACAGAGGTTATTTTTTTTTTTGCAGAGGGTGGTGAGTGTGTGAAATTGACTGCCAGTGACTGTGGTGGAGGGGATACGATAGGGTCATTTAAGAGACACTTGGATAGGTACATGGAGCTCAGAAAAATAGAGGGCTATGGGTTATCCCTAGGTAATTTCTAAAGTACGTACATGTTTGGCACAGCATTGTGGGCCGAAGGGCCTGTATTGTGCTGTAGGTTTTCTATGCTTCTATGTAAATACCTATCTTGCATTGTGTTGTTCTCATACACTTGCTAATTATCAAAAAGGAGTCCGTATTTTTCAAAATCTGTCGAACTTAAAATGATCCAGCAATTTTTAAAACTTCCACTTAAAAAAAGCATTTACAAATGTATAAATAGATGATTAGAAATCAGAAAACATTGAATAATGTTCTAATGATTGTAGTTCATAGCTTTGTATATGAATTAATAGAACAGATGTGATTAACATTGTGATGGGTATTCACTTTCCACAGCCCAAGAGGCTTATTGCGATCCTCAGTTTTCCAGCAAGGCAGCACATGACATTTCCAAAGGGTCAGAGTTGTCTGTGACAAAGTTAAACTTCGAACCAAAATTCCTTGCTCAACCTCTTGTTGTAAGCAAGTAAACAGTGAAGTCTTGTAGGCTCATGTTTAATGGGGTGATGTTCATTGGCCTGCATCACACCAAGCTAAGTTATTTGCACCATTGTAAATGAGTTTAAGCTGGCAGACCAGACTGATATTATCACATTGCATAACAAAGATGGTCTTAGTTATAGATATAGTTGGGATATTTGTGTACTCAGAGAGTCTGCCCTCACAGCATTAATTTTAGAAGTCTGGGATCTCTGTCCCTTGAAGCTTTTAGATCATCTGTGTGAATTACTTTGGCCCAGCAAAGGTATCTGAAAAACATCACCTGTAGATAATGTCAACTAGTAGCAAAACAATATAAATGTTAGAAAACACGGGAGATTGTTAGGAATGACAAAGGGAATGACAGAAAGACAGGGTTACAGCAAAAAGAGCTAGTATTCTTTCCTCAACTTTGGTTTTTGTGATGGGCAACTTGTTTTTCTATAACTCATTACTATGTTCTTTTAGTTTGTCAGAATTAGAAGCATAGAATTAAAAATAAAATAAACTTTCTTTAAAGCACTTAGTTAGCTGTAAGTATCTCCTCCTTGTAGAGAGAGGGAACCTATCACACAAATAGCAGGTAGTCATTGAAGAGTGGGTGGTTACAGTATAACCTCCCTCTAGTGAGGGTACCTATAGATCACGTGGAAATATAGCCTAGAATCTCCTTATGAGTTTAGGGCTTTGCGGACTCTGAATCCAATACCGTCACAAAATATATTCGGATTTGGTGCTTAACTTTGTTTCATTGTATAGTAGTAAATAAATTTTAGTTTAAAAGACACACATTTTCTTGTCATTTGTTGGTGTTTATTGCTTGCAAAGATTTTAGAGACAATTAATCTTCTGCCAATATGAGAAGTTGAGTATTTACTAGCCTTTTGCCATGCTATCAAGCAGTGTGCAGACTTTCTTCATACTGAAATTTGTAAAGGGCATCTGCACTTGGGTACTACGCAAACTAAAATTTACGCAGACCTCCATTTATTATGTGTGGTCAGCCTATTTAAATTATCTGGTAGTAATTCAATTGTTTTAACCTTACAGAACTGAGAATGATGTCATGTCACTTGGGAAATGAAAGTGTTGCCTTTAAAAAGCCTAAATACAGTGATTCAAGTTAATTGGACCACCTGTTAAATAGGGCAGCCATTTATCTGGGACAACAGGACCCTGGTCAGACCCCACTTGGAGAACTGTGCTCAGTTCCGGTCACCTCACTAAAGGAAGGATGTGGAAACTGTAGAAAGGGTGCAGAGGAGATTTAGAAGGATGTTGCCCAGATTGGGGAGCATGTTTTACGAGAATAGGTTGAGTGAACTCGGCCTTTTCTCCTTGGAGTGACAGAGGATGAGAGGTGACCTGATAGACGTGTATAAGATGATGAAAGGCAATAATTGTGTGGATAGTCAGAGGCTATTTCCCAGGGCTGAAATGGCTAACATGAGAGGGCATGGTTTTAAGGTGCTTGGAAGTAGGTACAGGGGAGATGTCAGGGATAAGTTTTTTATGCAGAGAGTGGTGAGTGCGTGGAATGGGCTGCCAGCGACAGTGGTGGAGGCGGGAAAGATAGGGTCTTTTAAGAGACTCCTGGATAGGTACATGGAGCTTAGAGAAATAAAGAAAGTAAGTAATAAAGTAAGTACATTTTCAGGACAGCACTGTGGGCCGAAGGACCTGTATTGTGCTGTAGGTTTTCTTTCTTTCCGTGTTTCTAACTAAAAATCTAAATCGAGAAAATAGCCAGGTTTCCCTTCATTAATTTGGGACAATATGCTGTTTAATTGGGGCAGGAAACTGTTGCCGAACAGTTTCTAACCAGCATCGGTCAAGTACACTTGCATGGCTGTTAAACACTACACTATGCTTACAGCAATCAGTTTTAAAATAGCATCGGTTCCATAAGTTTGTGTTCAAAAAGCGGTGATTTTTGTCACTGATAGTTGATGAAAAATAAACAGTAAAAGACAGTATGGAGCTGTTTTGCTCACTGTGGTTTCAAATATTCTGGTTTAGAGATGCAAGAAACAACTGGGAGTGAAAATGAAACTATTTCACTATTGTAATAATTTAGGAATTACGAAGGTATCAACAATCATCTTGAATGTTACAATGAAGTTGAAGATTTGGAGGATCTAATCACCTAGAGCATTCGATGAAGGCTGTACAGTATCTGCACTAGGTTTATGAGCTGATTTTGTTCATTTACACAAGCTTGCATAACTGATGCTAGTTAAAAACTAAAATCAGAATCAGGTTTAATATCACTGGTATACGTTGCGAAATTTGTTGTCTATGTGGCAGCAGTACAAGGCAATGCGTAATAACAGCAAAAAAAATGTGAATTACAGTAAGTGAAGTCGTGTTCATGGTTCAATGTCCATTCAGAAATCAGTTGGCAGAGGGGACGTAGGTGTACCTGAATCATTGAGTGTGTGCCTTCAGGCTTCTGTACCTCCTTCCTGATGGTAACAATGAGAACAAGACATGACCTGGGTAATGTGGGTCCTTAATAATGGATATCACCTTCTTGAGGCATCACTCCTTGAAGGTGTCCTGGATGCCGCCTTTGTAGCTTTTCAATTTGTGGGGTCCAGGATAAACCCTCAGAGATATTAACACTTAGAACTTGAAGTTGCTCACTATTTCCACATCTGATCTCTCTAAGACGACTGGTGTGTGTTCCCTCGTCTTCCCCTTTCTGAAGTCCACAATCAGTTCTTTAGTCTTACTGATATTGAGTGCAAGGCTGTTACTGTGACACCACTCAACTAGTTGGCATATCTCACTGCCCTCTCGTCACCATCTGAAATGCTGCCAACAATGGTTGTATCGTCAGCAAATTCATAGATGGCATTTGAGCTGTGCCTAGCCAGACAGTCATGGATGTAGACAGACTAGAGCATGGACTAAGCACACATTCCGGAGGTGCTCCAGTGTGATTGTCAGCAAAGTGGAGATGTTATTTCCAATCCACACAGATTCTGGTACAGAGGCCCAGGTTCTAGAGCTTTCGATCAGAACAGTAGGAATGATTGTGCTAAACACTGAGATGTATTCAACAAACATCTTGACAAAGGTATTAGTATTGTCCAGGTGATCTAAGACCGCATGAAGCGCCAATGAGATCCCATCCACCGTAGACCTATTGTGGCGATAAGCAAATTGCAATGGGTCCAGGACTTGCTGAGGCAGGAGTTCAGTCTAGCCATAACCAACCTCTCAAAGCATTTCATCACTGTAGATGTGAGTCCTACGGAACAATAATTGTTAAGGCTGCTCACCCTGTTCTTCTTGGACGCCGATATAATTGTTGTCCTTTTGAAACAGGTGGGAACTCCTGACGGCAGCAATGAGAGATTGGTTGAAAAAGTCCCCTGGCAGTTGGTTGACAGGGGTTTTCAGAGCCCTTCTAGGTACTCTATTGGTGCCTGTCGCCTTACAAGGGTTTACCTTCTTGAAAGACAGTCTGACATTGTCCTCCAAGACAGAGATCACAAGGATCCTTATCACCGTAGTTTTATTCTCCCTTTCAAAGGGTGCATAAAGGAGTTCAGATCATCTGAGAGTGAAGCATCACTGCCATTCATGACATATGGTTTTGCTTTGTAGGAAGTAATGGCCTGCAAACCCTGCTAGAGTTGATGTGCATCCTATTCTGCCTCCAACCTTGTTCGGAATTGTGCCTTTGCTCTTGAAATAGCCTTCCTCAAGTCATACCTGATTTTCATGTGCAGACCTGGATCGCGCAGCTTGAATGCCACAAATCTATCCTTCAGCAGACTACGAACCTCCTGGTTTATCCACGATTTTTGATTTGAGTATGTATGGTAAGTTCTCGTAGGCAGACACTCATCCACACAGGTTTGAATGGAGTTAGTGACATCTGTGGCATACTCATTCGGACCTGAAGATGAATCCCTAAATGCAGTCTAGTCCACCGATTCAAAGCAGTCCTATAAGCACTCCTGCGCCTCCCTTGTCCCTACCGACTTGGTCCTCACAGTTCATGCTACAGTCTTCAGTCTCTGCCTATACTCATGGAGTAGAAGTGCAGCCAGGTGATCTGACTTTCCAGAGTGTAGATGTGGGACAGCACGGTAAGCACTCTTGATAGTAGTGTAATAGTGGCCCAGTGCATTGGACCCTCTGGCACTACCAGTGATTTGTTGTGTGAGAATGACTGAGACAGCACTGCAACGCTTGTACACCACTAAGAGTTGAGCATGAAGCATACTCCTCCTCTCTGCCTTTGAAACACTCAGCAGTCCTATCTCGGTGGTTTACATCGAGCTGTATTGCTTCATCCAGAATGGCAGGGGATAACCAAGACTCTGTGAAACAAAAAATGCAATAGCTTTTAATGTCCCTTCGGGACAGCAATCTACCTCTGAGATCTTGAATTTTATTTACCAAAGGCTGTACATCTGCCAGCAAGATGGTTGGTATTGGTAGCTAAAAGCCACACTGCCTCAGACGAATTTTGAAACCAGCGCGGCACTCTCTCTTCCCACTGGCTTAAAGGGGAACTGTGCCAGCAACCAGAGTCTGTTCAAGTTCAGTTGACTTTGAGTAGTAATAGATTTATTTTTATCACCTTGTTACTAACTCTACAGACCTTAGATGTAGTTGTGATTCTCAGCTGTAGCGGACTGAAACGGGAATATTTGATGATTTCCATTGGAACTTCTCACATCAGTCACCGTCTCGATGGCACCCCAGAAGTTAAGTCATTCATCAATAACTATTAGGAGCTAATACACAGTTTTATCATACTGCAGAGGTATTAGTAATATTCTAATTTGTTTTCTGTTTCATTTAAAGACATGAATAGTTGCTCAGTTAAATGGTAATTTGCTTTTTTATGCCTTTTAACAATTTCCATGAAACTTTGGCGAATTGGGCCAAAATATACTGATCCTGAATCTACTGTAGTTTGAGAATATAGTCATATTCATAGTCATACTTTATTAATCCCGGGGAAAATTGGTTTTCGTTACAGTTGCACCATAAACAATAAATAGTAATAAAACCATAAATAGTTAAATAGTAATATGTAAATTATGCCAGGAAATAAGTCCAGGACCAGCCTATTGGCTCGGGGTGTCTGACCCTCCAAGACAGGAGTTGCAAAGTTTGATGGCCACAGGCAGGAATGACTTCCTATGACGCTCTGTGTTGCATCTTGGTGGAATGAGTCTCTGGCTGAATGTACTCCTGTGCCCAACCAGTACATTATGTAGTGGATGGGAGACATTGTCCAAGATGGCATGCAACTTGGACAGCGTCTTCTTTTCAGACACCACCGTCGGAGAGTCCAGTTCCAACCCCACAACATCACTGGCCTTACAAATGAGTTTGTTGATTCTGTTGGTGTCTGCTACCCTCAGCCTGATGCCCCAGCACACACCAGCAAACATGATAGCACTGGCCACCACAGACTCATAGAACATCCTCAGCATCGTCCAGCAGATGTTAAAGGACCTCATTCTCCTCAGGAAATAGAGACGGCTCTGACCCTTCTTGTAGACAACCTCAGTGTTCTTTGACCAGTCCAGTTTATTGTCAATTCGTATCCCCAGGTATCTGTAATCCTCCACCATGTCCACACTGACCCCCGGATGGAAATAGAGGTCACCGGTACCTTAGCTCTCCTCAGGTCTACTACCAGCTCCTTAGTTTTTTTCACATTAAGCTGCAGATAATTCTGCTCACACCATGTGACAAAGTTTCCTACCGTAGCCCTGTACTCAGCCTCATCTCCCTTGCTGATGCATCCAACTATGGCAGAGTCATCAGAAAACTTCTGAAGATGACAAGACTCTGTGCAGTAGTTGAAGTCTGAGGTGTAAATGGTGAAGAGAAAGGGAGACAAGACAGTCCCCTGTGGAGCCCCAGTGCTGCTGATCACTCTGTCGGACACACAGTGTTGCAAGCACACATACTGTGGTCTGCCAGTCAGGTAATCAAGAATCCATGACACCAGGGAAGCATCCACCTGCATCGCTGTCAGCTTCTCCCCCAGCAGAGCAGGGCGGATGGTGTTGAACGCACCGGAGAAGTCAAAAAACATGACCCTCACAGTGCTCGCTGGCTTGTCCAGGTGGGCGTAGACATGGTTCAGCAGGTAGACAATGGCATCCTCAACTCCTAGTCGGGGCTGGTAGACGAACTGCAGGGGATCTAAGTGTGGCCTGACCATAGGCCGGAGCAGCTCCAGAACAAGTCTCTCCAGGGGCTTCATGATGTGGGAGGTCAATGCCACCGGTCTGTAGTCCTTGAGGCCGCTGGGGCGCAGCGTCTTCGGCACAGGGACGAGGCAGGACTTCTTCCACAGCACAGGAACCCTCTGGAGACTCAGGCTTAGGTTGAAGACATGGCGAACTACTCCACATAGCTGAGGGGCACAGGCTTTGAGCACCCTGGTACTGACACCATCCAGTCCTGCAGCCTTGCTTGGGTTGAGACGTTTCAGCTGTCTTCTCACCTGTTCCGCTGTGAAGCCCACTGTGGTGGTTTCGTGTGGGGAAGGGGTATAGTCATGAGAGCAGGGTGGGGGACTGTGAGGAGGGGTAGGAAGGGAGAGTGGAATATGTGTTGGTTGGGGGCTGACAACAGATGACTCTTGTGGGGGATGGGCAGGGGCCACAATGTCAAATCTGTTAAAGAACAGGTTAGGTTCTTTGGTCCTGTCCACACTGCTTTCAGCACCTCTGTTGCTAGTTTGCCGGAACCCAGTGATGGTCCTCATCCCACTCCAGACCTCTCTCATGTTGTTCTGCTGGAGTTTCCACTCAAGCTTCCTCCTGTACCTGTCTTTAGCCTCCCTGATCCTGGCTTTCAGGTCCCTCTGTATTGCCCTCAGCTCCTCCCTATTTCCATCTCTAAACGCTCTCTTTTTAGCATTCAGGATGTCCTTAATGTCCTTTGTTACCCTTATTTGAATAACAAAGGACAGTTCTTGTCGGAACATTGCAGTCCACACAGAAGTTGATGTAATCAGTGATGCACTTTGTGAGCCCATCAATATCCTCTCCATGTGGCTCACAGAGTGCCTGCCGGTCTGTTACCTCAAAACAATCCTGGAGCGCCTCATAAGCCTCCTCCGACCATTTTCTCACTGTCCTCGAGGTTGCAGGTTTACTCTTCACCAGAGGCACGTAGCAGGGTTTTAGATGCACCAGGTTGTGATCTGACCTTCCCAGTGGGGGGAGGGGAGAGGAGCTGTATGCATCCTTAACGTTAGCGTACATCAAATCCAGAGTCCTCTTCCCTCTGGTTGTACAGCTCACGTACTGCGTGAAGTTGGGCAGTGTTCTACCCAGTGTTCTCCCCTAGCAGAGCAGGGGAGCAAACATAGGAGAATGTTTGGCGAGCAGTACACAAATAAATAGGAAAATGCTAAGGACAATGATTACCAAGGTGCTATAATAGATGGTGTGTTTTTGTTTAGGCAAAATCAAGCTAATATATTGTGAGATTGGACTAGTTTTCTATTTGTATTTGTCTTAAATAGAATATCCACTTCAATGTGGTTCACAAGTATGAAAGGCTGTAGCTGTTCAAGAAAGGGTTACTTGTTTTCATGCTGATTTTTTCCAATTAATTATGACGTGCACAGCACAAGGAGACAATAGAGTCTTATGTAAAAAGATAAAAGGGTGGAATTTTCATATAAAGATTGTGTAAAACAGATAGCAGACTATTAGCCATTCATTATAAGACAGCTGGCTTCCCACTCCACCTTTAAAAGTCTTCATTTGCAACCTACATACTGAAGCATTTAAGATGGCTTCTGCCCTCTTGCCTTCCAATCCTGATGAAGGGTCTCAACCCAAAATTTCATCTCTTTATTCACCTCCATAACTTGCTGAGTTCCTGCAGTATTTTGTGCATGTTGCTCAAAGACGTCCAGTATCTTTTGTGTTCATAGTTTACCGAAACATTTACCTGGTAGCTTTACTGTGACCATAAGAATGATCATGCCCACCCAATCTTTGTGCCAATGTTAAATTTAAAAAATATAAAGCAATATACCCTATCAATCTCACAACAGGATTACATGTTTGAAGACACACTAGTTACTATTACATATCTGTTTCAAATGTAACTTTGACAGTAAGTCTGGAAGGGATTGGTATTCTTAGAATCACAGCAAAGTTTTCAAATGTAGGTTCTAAAGGATGATATGCATGGAGGCTCTTAACGTAGTTTTCATGTACTGCTATGAGAGTTTTGGCATTAGTTTTGCAAAGACACTTGGATGAATGGAACATCAGGGACAGTGGATCAGCTGTCAGAGGCTCTGTACTCAGTGAGCCGTTCCCTCTCTCTCGCTCTTGTTGGTTGCTGAAAGATTGTTGACATTTCATCAGGTAGAGAATTTGGGGGGGATAAAAAGCAGCACAATAGTATTTTAACACCATAAATCAGTGAGTTGTTTTGTTATGTCTTCCCTCACGCTGTGAAAGGGGAGGCCTCTTTTTCCCTTCAATAGGGAGAGAGAGAGAGAAAGAGCTTGTGGTATGTTGAATTGTTGGGTGAATGATTAGTTTTTGTTGTACTGCAGATCATGGTCTTTATTGGGAGCTTTGCTTTTGCATACTTGGTGGGTGGAGGTTGCTGATGCTCTTTTACAGTAGTGGGTAAGGGTGAGGGGTGTTGCTGTACTGTTGCTTGTGTGTGGGAAGGGGAAGTGGGGTCGTTGGGGTTCTAAAATTTTAATTGTCGCTCGTTCTTTGGGGCAAACTTCTGTTTTCGTGGATGTCTGCGAAGAACAAGAATTTTGGGATGTATATTGCATACATTTCTCTGAAATTAAATGGAACTATTGAACTGTTGAACTACTTATGCTGAGATCCTCATTATGCACTTCAGGGTTCTGCATTAACCATGAAAGTCTTGGTCTAAGGAATGATAACAGCACATACATTACAAATGCTGCTTTACTCTCTTCCATTGCTCCTTGAGGATGATTCTCCTGATCTTCCTAGATTACTTTGGAAAACAAAGGAAGGACAATTTAGCGTTCCACTCTTAGTCCTCAGATATTGTGTTCAAGGGTAAAGCTATTCTTCTGCCCTCATGAAACACCTATAAAATGCTGGAAGAAATCAGCAGGTCAGGCAGCATCTGTGGAATGAATAAGTAGTTGATATTTTGGGCTGAGACTCTTCTTCAGGACAGGAAAGGAAGGGGGAAGACGCCGGAATTAGAACGTGAGGTGAGGGGAAGGAGGATAGCTAGAAGGTAGTAGGTGAAGGCAGGAGGGTGGGAGAAGTAAAGGGCTGGTGAGAAAGAATCTGATAGGAAGGTCTTGGCTTGAAACGGCGATTGATTATTCACCCCAAAAACCTGAGATGCAAAGAGACTTGGGAGTCCTTGTGCAAAACAGAACCTGCATTTCATACAGTTAGAGTCAGTGGTGAGGAAGGTAAGTGCAATGTTAGCACTCATCTCAAGAGGTCTACAATACAAGAGGAGGAATGTGATGCTGAGGCTTTATAAGGCACTGGGGAGGCCTCACCTTGAGTATTGTGAACAGTTTTGGGCTCCTCATCTAAGAAGATATGTGTTGGGATTGGAGAAGATTCAGAGGAGGTACACAAGGATGATTCCGGGAATTAAAGGGTTATCATATGAGGAACGTTTGATAGCTCTGGGTCTGTACTCACTGGAATTTAGAAAGATGAGGGGGAATCTCATTGAAACCTTTCCAATGTTGAAAGGCCTAGATAGAGTAGATGTGGAAAGGATGTTTTCCATAGTGGGGGAGTCTAGGACAAGAGGCCACAACGTCAGGATAGAGGGGCACCCATTTAAACCAGAGATGCAGAGAAATTCCTTTAGCCAGAGGGTGGTGAATTTGTGGAATTTATTACCACAGGTAGCTGTAGAGGCCAGGTCATTGGTGTATTTAAGGCAGAGATTGATAGATTCTTGATTGGACATGGCATCAAAGGTTATAGGGAGAAGACCGGGGAGTGGGTCTGAGGAAGGGAAAAGGATCAGCCATGATTGAATTGCGGAGCAAATTTGATGGGCCAAGTGGGCCAATTCTGCTCCTATGTCTTATGGTCTTATTTCCATAGATGCTGCCTGACCTACTGAGTTCCTCCAGCATTTTGTGTGTGTTGCTTTGGATATCCAGCATCTGCAGATTTTCCTGTGCTTGTGGTCACTTAGGCACTCCAGCAGTGTGTATGTAAAAACTCTGCAAGCTTTCCTTCAGTTCTATTACCTATAACCAGAGTTTCTTCAGGTATGCTTCAGTTCCATTTAGGTATATAAGGAATCACAGTCTGCTACAAGGAGCCAGCATTTCAGCAATTCCTGCTTTAATTATAGACTTGTCCTATCAACAGCCTAAAACAGCAGCTGCTGGCAATTTCCATCATTCTTTTTTGTTTCAGATTTCCAGCCAGTAATTTCTTGTTTCTTTTCACTTTCCAAAACAATTTATGCTGCTTAGACCATTGCAGATACCTCCTTTGCATTCAATTCCATTTCCACAATTTAAAGCACAATCATTGATATTTCAGACTGATGATCTTTTTGTGAGTTTGGATGAAAAGTCATTAATCTGAAATATTGACTCTCTTTCCATTGATGTTGGCTGTCGTGCTGGTTTTTCTAGTATTTTTCTGTCTTAGTGCCTACAGTTTTGAACTGACAATTGTACATTTGGATAGGTCTGACTTCATCTATAAATAATT
This sequence comes from Mobula hypostoma, assembly GCF_963921235.1. Taxonomy (NCBI): domain Eukaryota; kingdom Metazoa; phylum Chordata; class Chondrichthyes; order Myliobatiformes; family Myliobatidae; genus Mobula; species Mobula hypostoma. Next base: position 59,411,539 of record NC_086103.1, on the reverse strand, counting down.
TTCCTTCCACTAAACAACAGCAAATAATTTGAATTACTCTTTGCAAACAGCATTTCAATTATTCACTCTCTAGAGGAACTGGTTGAGAGGTTGAGAAAGAATACCTGAGATCTGAAGTATTTAGGTAAGAGGAGGTTGACATTGCATTTCAGAAATATTCAGATGAACAAACAAAGTTTGCTGAAGGAATTTAGCAGTTTAGACAACATTTTTGGGCTGTGGCAGAAGTGGGGGGAATAGTTGTCAACTCTGATTCAAATCCTATATCAGAATTGGAGGGAAGTTCTTTAAGGTTGGCATACCTTGAAGAGACTTCATGGTAAAGTAGTAAAACGGAGACCCAAGAGACTGTAGATTTTGAAATCTGGAATAGATTATTTGTTAACTCAAGAGATTCTGCAGATGCTGGAAATCCAGAGCAAACCCACACAGTATGCTGGAAGAACTCAGCAGTTCAGGAAGCATCTATGGAAATGAATAAACAGTCGACATTTCGGGCCGAGACGCTTCATCGGATTATTTGTTGCTCCAGATTCCAGCATCTGCATTCTCTTGTGTCCTGTCTTTAGATGAGCATTTGAAATTTATTTATTTATTGAGGGCACAGTTTTAACATGCTTGGAAGTAGGTACAGAGATGTCAGGGGTAAGGTTTTTACACTGAGTGGTGAGTGCGTGGAGTGGGCTGCCAGCAACGGTGGTGGAGGCGGGTACACTAGGGTCTTTTAAGAGACTCCTGGATAGGTACATGAAGGTTAGAAAGATAGGGGGCTATGGATAGCCTTAGGTAATTTTTAAGCAAGTACATATTCGGCACAGCTTTGTGGGCCAAAGAGCCTGTATTGTGCTGTAGGTTTTTTATGTTTCTATTGAGATACAGTGCGGAATAGGAGCTTCCGGCCTTTCAAGGCATGCTGCCCAGCAACTCTAGCCGTATCATGGGACAACTTACAGTGAACATTTAACCTACCAGCTGTCTTTAGAATGTAGGAGGAAACTGCAGCACCCGGAAAAACCCCACACAGTAACTCCTTAAACAACCATCTGTGGGAATTGAACCCAGGCCTCTCATACTGTAAAGCAGTGTGCTAACCACTATGGTATGGAAGACTACAGACTGAGTGCTGGGAAATAGGATGAGTACAGATACGTACTTGATGGCTAGCAATGGATATGGTAGACAGAAGGGATTGCTTTTCTGCGACATAACTTGCCAAAGACAGAGGCACAAAATGAATCTGTTAACAATTGTCCTTAAAGAAATGCATCAAGGTACCAAGATCTGTAATTGTGCTTGATGCCACATTGTCTCCTGATTTCAGAGAATTTTGAATTCTTGGACTCTACTTACAAATGTATACTTGCTCTGCTACCTTAAACAATTGTTTTACTTGCCATCGAGTTTGCTGTGCTATTAGAGACAAAAGAAAGATTTTCAAACATCTGCCTGCATCTAAATGCACAGTACCATCTCTGTGCAGAGACTATAATAAAGTTAAAGTCAGACTGCAAAATAACACACTAAAATGTCCTATATTTATTTAAGTGGAAGCAAAATTATTTATAGGCATGATCTGACACATCCTAATATACAACATTAATTCAAAAGTGCAGGCACTGATGAACCACAGCTACAAACTCTACACTTATGATCTTTGGCTGCTGTAGCCCATCTACTTCAATGTTTGACGTGTTGTGCATTCAGAGATACTCTTCTGCTCACCACTGTTGTAACACGTTTTTTTTGTGTTACTGTCACCTTCCTATCAGCTTGAACCAGTCTGACCATCCTCCTCTGACTTTTCTCATCAACACAACATTTTTGCCTAAAGAACTGCCACTCACTGGGTGTTTATTTTTGTTTTCACACAATTCTCTATAAACTCTAGAGACTGTTATTCATGAAAATCCCGGGAGATGAGTAATCTCTGAGATACTCAAACCACCCTGTCGTCAGTAAACATTCCACAGTTAAAGTGATTTAGATCGCATTTCTTCCCCATTCTGATGCTTGGTCTGAACAACAATTAAACCCCTTGACAATGCCTGCATGCTTTTATGCATTGAGATGCTGCCACATGATTAGCTGATCAAATATTTGCATTAACAAGCAAGTTACAGGCGAAGCTATTAAAGTGGTCATTGAGTGTATGCTTGCTAGGTATTTGGATTTTATGTATGAACGGGAGGAGAGAGGCAGCGCACTGCGCACGTGCGCAACCCTCCGGTGAAAATGATATTGTATCTGTTAAATAGGGACCGTGGACAATTCTGATTTGATGGAGAATGGACGTGAAAGCACAGATGAACATCTGGAGACATTTCTGAAACACTCATTCGCTGCTGTCGTTACTGCGTGGTCGGGAATCTTTCGGAGGGTAGGCCTCAAAATCCCCGGCTTTGCCTGCTGGTGGCGACCGAGGTTGAGGTCGAATTGTTCAGACAGAGATGGCGCTCAGTACTTGGTGTCAGAGAGCTGATCAGAGCTCGAAGTTTTCGGATGCCTCAGAGTCAGACTGCGGTTGGCATGGCAGGGAGAGTTCTTCCTTCTCCCGTCTGCGTGAGATGTGGGACATTTGAGAGACTTTGAACTTTTACTGTGCTCATAGACTTCTTCATCAAGTTATGGTATTGTTGCACTGTTGTAACTACAGGTTATAATTATGTGGTTTTGTCAGTTTTTTCAGTCTTGGTTTGTCCTGTATTTTGTGATATCACACCGGAGGAATATTGTATCATTTCTTAATGCATACACTACTAAATGACTATAAAAGAGGACTATGTGTCTTCATAATCTAACCTAACCTGTGAAAACTACAAGTGACAAATAATCGCATGTACCTGGCACCTGTCAAAGTTAGTGTCAAAGTGCCCTCATACACTTCGAGACCATATCAATAGGATCCTTGCAGGCTGACTCTGCTGATAGGTGCTCCAGTGGCTGCAGGCTGGCACATTGCAATGTCAAGGATAGCTCTACCAGCAAAGGAAGGATCCAATTCATGATGGTGTGGCCTCGGTGTTCTCATCTGGAAAGTGCATTTGGTTGCATAGCAAATTCACTCATAGAAGATACATGCCCTTAAAGGCACCCCCCTGATGACTTCATTCTTTGCTTGTGTGTAGTATTGATTCTATCGTATCTATTTGTTCTACTGTGAATTATGTTAGACCTTTGCCCTTACCAGGCACAGGCTGCGAACAGTAGCTTGCCAGACTCCTCCACTGAGTAATCTTTCAAAATGGTCCCAGGTGTAGCCCACCTTCGAAGATCCTTCCTCTCCCAACGCTGAAGTATTTGGAGCTTCTGTTTGTGTTTCTGTAGCTCTGGGTTTTTATGGGATGGGGTTGCTAGCCCTATGCCCAATGCTCCTTCTTTCGCTACTGGGCTTGGGATCATCCATGTTGGAGTTTCCTACTGTGAATGCCCTCAAGAAAATGAATCTCAGGGTAGTATATGGCGATATATACAGTATTTACTTTGATAATAAATTTACTTTGCATTCTGAACTTTGAACTTCCCGCAGTTAGTACCTTTTATATAATGAAACTGCCTTTGCAAGCACTTTATATGTCTGTTAATGGAAAACAGCATGGAATCAAGCCCTGAATACATGTAAATATTGATCATCAATTAATCATCTAAATTAATTCACTTGGTCAATAACCTTCAATGATTTATGCTTTACGTGAACATCTCGATATTTTTAAATGTTGTGATAATACCTGTCTCCACCGCCCATTCAGATAGTGCTCTCCAAAGTTCATCTGTTCTACTTCAGATCCCTCTAAACCTCTCACCTTTCACGTTAAAATTCTGTGCCTCTAGTTTTAGCAACACGGAAAATGTCCTTTGATGTACTCTGTCCATATCCTTTATAAATCTGTATACTTCCATGAGGCTCCCCCCTCTGCTTCCTCCTCTACAAAGAAAGCAAAGCCAGGCTGTCCAGTCTTTACTTATAACTGAAACACTGCAATCCAGAAACCTTCTTGGGCAATCTCCTCACACTCTCCTCCTAATAATGTGACAATCAGAATTTTAAATAACTGGATAAGTACTCCAGTTGTGGCTTCCTTATTAATTTATTAGTTTATTAATTTATTAATTTATTAAGTGGTACTATATCCTCCCTGTTCTTTGATTCAGAACCCAGCTATTGAAGACAAGTATCCTGTTTGTCTTTTTCAGCTTCCTATTTTCCAGTGCTGCCACCTTCAGGAATTGAGATACTTCTCTTCGCTGTTGCTCTCCGGTCATTACCATTCATTGCGTATGTCCTAACTTATCATCACACCCCTACCCCCACCAAAGGTTATCACCTTGCATTTAGTAGGACAAAATTGTACTTGCCATCGTTGTGCCTATCTTAACAACTGGTTAATACCATCCTGGAATCTACAATTAGCCTTCTTAATATCAACAACAATGCCCATTTTGAGTCATCTGCAAACTTACTATATATATGTCCTACATTCACATCTAGATTGTTAATGTATATAACAAACAGTAAGGGTCCCAGAATGTGACCACTGGTCAAATTCTGCCAATCACCATAAAAAGCTCATCATCATCACTCTCTGCTTCTATTACTGGGTCAAATTTGGATTAGATTTGTCAACTTGCCTTAGCTCCTATGGGCTGTGACATTTTGGATTAGTTGCCCACCCAGGACTTTGTCAGAAGCCAAGGTGAAGTCCAATCTAGACTATATCAATCATGGTGCCTTCAACAAGATATGTGTTACCTTTTCTGTTGTTCAGAAGTCTATGCAGGTTCCTTTAGGCATCTGGAAAGACTCTGCTTCCCTTTGCCCCACGTCATGGCAGTATGCACTCATTCTTTGTAAAAAGTAGCTTTATTCTTCAATATTCAGTGTGTATGGGGGAGGGGTTTGGGGGAAAAGTTAGATCTATGAGTTCTATTTTAATGGAAGCAACATTGTCTACATCTTCACTATCTACTTCTCAAATGTATCCCACTGTTTCTTTTCTCAGATATTTCTCTCCTGATCATTTCTAATCTGATGAATTTGGGAACCTATTCCCTACTGCAAGATTTCTTCTGTTTTGTTTTCTGGCCATTTAACTTTGAAGGGTACCTGTTGGAAACACATGGAGGTATGACGACTGGGATCCATGTTTGACCTTGCAGAGACATGTGCAGTATGAAGATGATCACAGAAGGGAGAAACCTTCAGCTGTAGTATAAGTTGGTTTGTCTGTAAGTAAACACCATCAGCAATGGTTCAGAGTAATGTAGTTGAGAAGCTTATTGGAGACAAATGTGAGCATTGACATCATTTATTGCAAAACCTGAAACAGTGCTAGGGTATGTGGTATTTTCTCAACACAAATCCATACCTTATTAACATGTAGCATTTTTTTAAATCAAAATATACTCTATTCATAATATAATTACAAGAATAAGCCATGCAATGTCTTTTCATTTTTACATTGATAGTCAATGCTTTCAGTACTGTTCTGTTACATTCCTTTCATATTGCCCCCCTTGGGTGGTACACAACTGCAATAGTTGAGGGGCTTTCTCACCCAAGCCTCTCCAGTAACAGAAGAACTCTATACACAAGTAACATTAATGCATTCAGGAGCATGTAGAATTGATTACTAATACTAATGAGATCTTTGGCGGGGAAATGCACTTTTTTCTGGTATTTACTGGTAAATTTCTAGTACATTATCTGCTCCAACCATTTACTCATTGTACTTAGTCACTGATAAACCTGTAAATCATTAAGGATTCAGGTCAGATCAGGAGGTTCTTACACCATTTGGAGTCCTGTTTTCTATGTGTGATTATTCCAAAATGCTGGTTGGGTGATCACAACAAAATTTGACAGGATTGGAATTATAGAAGAATAGGTTTTATCGACTGCTTTAGCTGCACACCATTCACTCTCATTTTTAGCAGTATTACAATTTGTGCTAAGCCTATGTGCTTATGATTCACATTCTTACAACTGGAAGCAAGTTAATATTTGTAGCACCGAAATGTACCGCAGAGAATACCTTGATCCATCTTGCAATGTTACAAATGGTCTTATTTATGTAGAGAGAGTTGACTTTTAACACTTCCTACAAAATATACACAGGCAAAGTATGTGAACTTTAATTTGACCCTAATTAGTGTAACATGATGAGGTTCCAACTTCCAGTTTCTGAGTCACTGATTCAGACTAGATAAGCGGATATTGAGAAAACAACAGAAGGTAATTAGTTAATAATTTATTAAACAAAATGACAGTTTGGTGAGAATTGATAACTGTCAAGAATGAAAAACCACACACATAACACAATTTGAAGAAGAAAGATGTCAGGTGACAAGATCAGATGCTTTGTGACAAAGTCATTGAGAACAGAGACACATTTAAACAGGTTAAGGTGCCCTAAGCCGCATGATCACATCCAACAAAACAAACATTGTTGCAGTTTGGGGTACAATTGAATAACAGTGAGAGAAAGAAGCTCCAAAGCAAATGTTAAATATTGTACTCTCACATGGAATATGCATTCGAGTTTCCACTTCTCACAAGACATTAGTTTTCCATATTAAGCCTGATATCAAAGCTTAACGTTCACAGTAAATTTATTATCAAAGTAAATGTATATCACCATATACAACCCTGAGATTCATTTTCATGTGGGCAATCACAGTAAATACAAGAAACATAACAGAATCAATAAAAGACCACACCCAACAGGATAGGCAAACAGCCAATGTGCAAAAGACAAAAAATAATAGTAATAATAATGATAAATAAATAAGCAATAGATATCAAGAACATGAAATGAAGAGTCCTTGAAAGTGAGTGGGAACAATTCAGTGATGGGGCAAGTGAAGATGAGTGAAGATATCCCCACTGGCTCAAGAGCCAGATGACTGAAGGGTCATTATGGTTCCTAAATCTGGTGGTGTGGGTCCTGAGGCTCCTGTACCTTTTTCTTGATGGCAGCAGAAACAAGAGAGCATGACTTGGGTAGTGGGGGCTCCCTGATAATGGATGCTGCTTTTCTGCAACAGTGCTCTGTGTAGATGTACTCAATGGTTGGGAGGGCAAGGGTGCCCAACCTGGCGTCCACAGAAAGCTTGATTAATGGTATTGGTCTATGGCATAAAGAAAGGTTGGGGACCCTGATTTATGGAGAGGAATATATAGATGATGTTTCAAGCTGAGACCATTCATGTGGGTAGGATAACACAGGAACGGAAAAGTTTGTGACAGTTAGGATCTCAAAAGTGCAAAGAGACTTGAATCAGAATCCGAATCACTCTATTGGTAGTGTATGAAACATACCAGAATTGATTGTAGTTTGGTGTCAAGCATAAAACACAGGACAATACCATGACAGACAACACTATAGCAACCAAAAGTGAAGGAATGTGACTTAGTGACAATGATAAGCATAGAGAGAAAGGATATATTAAGGAGTGTTATTTGGTTGAAAGTGAATATGTTTCTCAAATAGTCTGTGTCAAACTCTGAAAAAGCATATGGGAGGAACTAGCACAATTTATGGCTGTCTTCTACCAATACTTTTGGCTGTGGGTATGCAGCTGTATTGAAAGTTTGAGGTGCTACTGTCTCTATAAAGAAGGAAAGGAGGCTGACCAAATTTCTACAGCATTCAGTCTAACATTAATGGGCGGATTGGTGGAAACAGTTTTGAGGTACAGCATAAATCAATATTAAGAAAAGCGTACGTTAACTAAAGACAAGTATAATGCCCTGGTTAAAATTTCCAATGCTATGCCATGAGGAGGTTTATATTAGCAGTCTTCTGTAAAAGCTGTGTGCTATGCTGGAAAGTGTGTTTTGGCTTTGGCTATGACAAGGACCCATATTGCCCATCTGAGGGATGTGAGTCAGCCAATCAGGATTGTGGAATATGAGCGCAGGTTCTAGAGAGCTGTGAGGAAGAGTTTTCTGAAGGACAGTAATCTGGTTTGGGGTCTTTTTGGCAGGAGCCGCGGAGCAGGGCACAAGGGAAGATGCCTCAGAATGCCATTGGGAGGGGAGTACCTATTGCAAGAAGTGCTTTGTGCAGATGAACGGCTTCAAGGAGGAAGGGCCAATACTCCTGAGTGAGAGTCAGTTTGTTCGAGATGGACTCCGAGCGAAATTGGAATGTGGCGGGTGTTTTCATGCAGACCTTGGGTCCAGCCCGTGAGTAAGAGATACACCCCGAGTATTCCAGTACGAGCTCCAATGGTCATGTGCACATTGGGCTGGTTTAACTGTAATGGGCTCTTTACTTTTCTTTTTACTACTAACTATTTGGTGAAGCTGAAATTTGTAAATATAGTTTCTGTACAATTTTATGCGGTGTATGATCTATTTCTTGCCGACCAATAATTTTGTATGGGCTGAATTTACACAGCATTCTCTCAAATAGAGGTTCCTTTAATTGGAACATCATAGCGTTCCTGTTTGGTTGAACCTGAAATCATACTGACCCTAGACATATATTGTTTCACCGCTGGGTCAAGTGGCTGTTAGCAGAGTTAGCTACTGAACCGAGTCTATATGAACCCTGGTGAGAGGATTACACAATCAAAAAGGGTTTATTCACAGAAGTGTGTGTGACGAACTGAGATGATTTTTTCTTTAAGATGTGATAAGAAAATTTGCTGTAATTCATGAATACCATATCAGAGTAGCTTCTCTAGTTAAGAAGCTAACTTGATATAGTATGTATGAATTGCAGCAAAGGATTTAAAAGTCCAAGTGGCAAGCATACATATCAGACCATTGGAAAGGTGATGAAGGGTGATCAGTAAAACTTTGATAATCCTGCATCCTCATGGCTTTGATGGAACTGGACTGGTAGATTTCTGGACAATTGAATTTTCCTCCTATTAATGCACCAACACAATTTAATTTAGATGTTACATAGTAGCATGATTGATTTCCTAGTAAACTCGGTGATTTTAATCAGGAGGGAACAAAATGCACAGAATTTAAAGGGAATGTAGGAATGGTGTCCCAGTGGGATTGAAAGGAAGTGTGGTAATTGGGACCTCGAAGACATTAAACAAATTGTGAACAATGTCTTAACACACTCCAAGGGAGTACGGGTAAAAAAAGGTTCAAAAGGGGTAGAATTTGAGAGATATGCCCAGGAGGGATTCCTGACAGGGTATGTAGGAAGTCTGACTAGAAGAGAGGACCTTCTGGTTCTGGTACTATGCAATGAACCTGGTCAGGTAACTCATCTCTCAGTGGATGTGCATTTCAGAGACAGTGACCACAATTCCCTGACCTTTAGCATAGCCTTGGAGAGGAATATGAGCAGATGGTATGAAAAAGTATCTAATTCAGGGAAAGGGAATTCTAATGCTATTGGAGAGGAAATTGGGAGTATAAATTGAGAACAAATGTATTCAGGGAAATGCACAACAGAAATGTGAAGGTTGTTTAGGGAGCATGCATGGTTTTCTGGATAGGTTTGTCCCATTGAGGCACGCGATTGAAGGTAGAGTGAATAAACCATAACTGAACTTCAATTAAGGTTTAGGAAGTAAGAATCAGACAGGGATTTAGACAGTTGCAAGGTAGCCAGGAAGGAGCTTAATAATGGATTTAAGAGAACCAGAAGGGCGCATGAGAAAGCCTTGGTGAGTGGGATTAAGGAAAATGCCAAGGCATTCTATACATATGAAAGAACAGGTGGGTGACTTGAGTGAGGGTGGAACCAATCAGGGATAGAGGAAACATGTGACTGGAGTTGAAGGAGGTAAGGGAAGTCCTTAAAGAATACTTTCTTCAATAGTGAAAGGGAATTTGTAGTTTGTGAGGACAGTATAAAACAGACTGGTATAATAGAAAAGCTTGACAATAAAAAAAAGGAAGTGCTGGAACTTTTTAAGAAACATTAGAGTAGATAAATCCCTGGGGCCAGATTGGATATACCCCAGGTTGTTACAGTAAGTGAAGGAAGAGTTTGCTGTGCCTTTGGTGAGGACTGAGTCCTCACTGGCCAGAGATGACACTGTGTTTGGTGATAGCCCCAAGTTCAGAGGGAGAAAGACTGGAGCGGATAAATAGTTCACTGAATTTCAATAAAAACTGTGCAGAACTAAAAGAAAACTAATGAACACTAAGCCATCAGGCTGTTAACTAAAACTCCCAACTGAAAGCTAAAGCTGGCTCTTCGACCCGGAGGCAGTAATTAAGTACTAAATAAATACCGCTCCTTCACAGCATCAGTCTAAGCGGTAGTCTTCTATCCTGGAATGGGGACAAAGTGAGCAGGAATCGTTGACATTGTTGTGCTTTGGTCATATCAACAACAACGAAACATGAGGAAGGGAGTTAAATATAACTGCAATGAAACACTAATTGGCTGGAATGTGCATACTCTTAAGTGTGATTGCCAACCCTGTTCAGCTAGCCGCATATCTGCAGCAGAGTCATGGTTGTGATAACAAGAGTAGTACCAAATGATTGGAGGGTGGTGAATGTTATTCCTTTGTTCTAGAAAGGGAGTATGGGTGAGCCCGGGAGTTCAAGACCAGTGAGTGTTACTTTAGCGGTGGGAAAATTGCTGCAAAATGTTCTTAGACACTGGATTTACAAGCATTTGGAGAAGCATGGTCTGAATAGGGATAGTCAGAATGGCTTTGTGAGGATAGGTCATGTCTCATGTGCCTGATTGAATTCATTGAGTATGTGACAAACACACTGATGAAGGTAGAGTGGTTAATGTGCTGTATATGGTTTTCTGTAAGGTGCTTGGTAATATTTCTCATGGTAGGCTCATTCAGCATGTCAGGAAGCATGGGATCCAGGGAAACTTGGCTGTGAGGATTCAAAATTGGCTTGCCATAGAAGGCAGACAGTGGTTGTAGATGGAGGCGAGTCTGCCTGGAGGGTGGTGACCACAAGGGTCTACACTAGTTTCCCTGCACTTTGTGATTTTTATAAATGACGTGGATGAGGAAATAAAAGGGTGGGTCAGTAAGTTTACTGATGATACAAAGGCTGGAGGTGTTGTGGATGGAGTAGAAGATCATCGAGGTTTACCACGGGACATTGATAGAATGCAGAGCTGAGCTGAGAAGTGGCAGGTGGAGTTCAACCTAGAAAAATGTGAAGTAGGTTCACTTTGGAAGGCCAGACTTGAAGGCAGAATATCGAGTTTATGGCAGGATTCTTAGTAGCGTGGAAGAACAGAAGGATCTTGGGGTCCGCGTCCTTAGAACCCTCAAGGTTGTCACACAAGTTGATGAGGTGTGAAGAAGGCTTGTGGTGTGTTGGCTTTTATAAATTCAACAGCCATGAGGTAATATTGCAGCTCTATAAAATCCTGATTAGACCACACTAGGAATATTGTATTCAGTTCTGGTCGCCTCATTATAGGAAGGATGTAGAGGATTTAGAGAGAGTGCAGAGGAGATTTACAAGGATGCTACCTGGATTGGAGAGTATTTCCTATGAGGATAGGTTAAGAGAGTTCCTCTCCTCCTTTGGAGCGAAGGAGGATAGGAAGTGACTTGGTAGATGTGTGCAAAGTGATAAGAGGCATAGACTGAGTCGACAGCCAGAGACTCTTTCCCTGGGTGGAAATGGCTGATATGAGGGGGTATAATTTTAAGGTGATTAGAGGAAAATATTTAGGGGATATCAGAGGTAGATTTTTTTTACTGGAATTTGATGGATGCATGGAACACATTGCAAGGGGTAGTGGTGGAGGCAGATAAATTAGAGACATTTGGGAGATTCTTATATAGGCACATGGATGATGGTAAAATGGAGAGGCTATATGGGAAGGAAAGATTAGATTGATTTCAGAGTACATTAAAAAGTCAGTGCAGCATCATGGGCTGAAGGGCCTGTACTGTCCTGTAATGCTCATAGTTCTAAGAAACCTTGTTTTTTCATTGTATAAGCAAGGATAAGCAGAACATGTTGTACTTCTCAGAAGCATTCTTGAGCTGAATCTAATGTTACATAAAAATGCTGGAGGAACTCAGCAGGTTAGGCAGCATCTATAGAGCAGACATTTTGAGCTGAGACCCTTCATCAGGAGTGGAGAGGAAGGGATGAGAAGCCAGAATAAGAAAGTGGGGAAGGGGAATATGTACAAGATAGAAGGTGATAGGTGAAGCCAGGTGGGTGGGGGAGGGGAACGAAGTGAGAAGCTAGGAGGTGATTGGTTGAAATGGTAAAGGACTGAAGAAGGAAGAATCTGATAGGAGAAGAGAGTGGACCATAGGAGAAAAGAAAGCAGGAGAGACCCCAGGAGAAGGTGATAGGCAAGTGAGAAGAATTAAGAAGGGAGCGAGAGTGGGAAATTGAAGAATAGGGAAGAGGGAGGGTGAAAAATTACCAGGAATCGATGTTCATGCCATCAGGTTGGAAGTTACCCTGACAGAATATTACCATCGGATTGGAGGCTAATACCAGTAATTTCTCCCCCTTCCCTTTCCCTCTTCTTCCATTCCCCAGTTTTTCTCCCCACTTACCTCTTCTCTTCTCCTCACCTACTTGTCACCTACCGCTGGGGATTCTCCTTCTTCCCTTTCTCCCATGCTTCACTCTCATCTCCTATCAGAACACTTATTCTTCAGCCCTTTACCCTCTCAACCTATCACCTCCTGACCTCATTTCATCCTGCCTCCTCCACCCACCTCCAGCTTGTACTCGTTCCTCTACCCCCTTCTTCTTATTATGGCTTCTTACCCCAGCCTTTCCAATGGGAGGTGGAATAGGTGTAAAAGAATTGAGTTTACTAAGAAGGGAAAAATGTTGAGACGCCAACCAGCTGGTTGTGGCATCAGGAATAAAATCACCCAGCACTCATAATAGTTGCCAGCTCAGCTGCGGAGGACTGCAAGTCCTCCTTTGGAGCCATTCTGAGTCCCAACAGAACCCATGCGAGACTATCGTGCCAACACTCATCCACCAGGAAGGATCATAGAGCAACCTTTAAACAATGGTGAAAGCACTCAGACAGGCCATTGGGTTGCATCTGATATGCTGTGGTGGGATGCAATTTAACGGCGAGGCTCTGGGCCATCGCACCCCAGAGGTCTAATGTGAATTGGGAACTGTGGTTGGAAGAAATATCAAATGGAATGCTGAACCGAGCAATCCAGGTGTTGATGAATGCCCGAGCCATGTCTGCATCCATTGCTGATGTTGAAGGGACAAGCTCTGGCCACCTGGTGGTACGGTCTACCGTGGTAAGGATATGCATGAAACCACGGGAAGGGTGGTGTGGGGGGTGGGGGGGCGGGCAGCGATTGGGTTGGAGATGGCTGATCAGTTTTTGTGAAGCTTTCTCACCTGGATGCGAGAGGGAATGAATGGAGTTAATCAGTATGCCTCCAATTTGCAGGTACTATGGAGTGTGTTGGGCACGTGGCCAAGTGGTTAAAGCGATCCACTAGTTAAGTCAAGGTCGCTAGTTCGAGCGTCAGCTGTGGCAGTGTGTTTGTGCCCTTGAGCAAGGCACTTAATCACACATTGCTCTAGTTTGTGCGAGGAGTAGCGCCCCACACAGACTTCCAATCTGTGCCTTGTAAGGCATGAAAATAGTTGACGCAGGCCTCTCATGGTCTGAGTCAACGTTCCCTCTCATGGAATGAGGGCGACCAGTTGAGACATTGCACAAGAAAGAAACTCCTGTGTCCTTGAACTTGACATCAGCCAACCACAGTCCCATGACTACTGTCCTTCCTGTAATCCTGGATCTCTGGGTTGGTAGGGTGATCAGCTGCCATGCCAGCACAGTCAATCCCAATGTGTGCGGCATTAATGGTGGGCCACGAGAGGTAATCAACCACAGTATTATTTTTCCCTTCTATGCGCTGTATGTCAGTCATAAACACTGAAATGTAGGCCAGGAGGTGTTGTTGCCATGTAGACCAAGGGTCAAACACCTTGGCCAATGCATGCACGAGGGGTTTGTGATCAACGAACGCTGTGAAATGGCAACCCTCTATAAGATAACGAAAATGGTGGACAGCCTGATAGAGAAAAAGAGGCTCGTGATTAAATATGCTGTACATCCTCCTGAGTGGAGTGAAGCGGCTGGCTAAAGAAGGCAAGTGGCTGCTACACACCTCCAACCGACTGTTCATACACAACACCCACCATATTGTTTGAGATGTCAGTAGTGATGGTTATAGGTGTGTAGTGGAATGGGTGCATTCGAAAGAGCACATTAGATGTCATTAATTGCTCTGGTCATGTCCACGAACCAATCAAGAATGTGATTAGGGGCATTGCCTTTCAGGGCACTTTTCAAGGGGAGCAGCCACAGCTCGTGGAATGAAACAGTGACAGAACTTCACCATACCCAAAATCTCTTGTAGTGCTTTGGTAGTGCAGGGCACTGGGAAGATCATAATAGTGAAGACTTTTGATGGGAGGGTTGTTGCACCTTCAGTGGAAGTGCAGTGGTTGAGAAAATCAATAGTAGACAACCTGAAGTGGCGTATGGCGGGGTTAATCATCAGCCCATGTTGGCCTAAATGCTTGAAAAGTGTGCAGGGATGTGATAAGTGTTCGGTTTTGGATATGCTGGTGCTAAGTATGTCATTCAGGTAAACAAAAAGAAAATCTAAGTTTTTTAAGACAAGCAACACACATCAAAGTTGCTGGTGAACGCATTTACTAACTCTTCCTTCAGTTAGTCCTGACGAAGGGTCTCGGCCTGAAATGTTGACTGTACTTCTTCCTAGAGATGCTGCCTGGCCTGCTGCGTTCACCAGCAACTTTGATGTGTGTTGCTTGAATTTCCATCATCTGCAAAATTCCTGTTGTTTGTGTCTTTTAAGACAAAGTCTATTAGTCACTGGAAAGTCTGGCTGTATTTTTCAGCCCGAACTGCATGCACAAAAACTCAAAGAGGCCAAATGGGGTTCATAACAGCAGTTTTAGGAATGTCCCCAGGCACACAGGAACCTGATGATGGTTACTGACTAAGTCCACTTTATAAAAAGTTAGTTTTCTGGCTAAACATGCCGAAAAGACCTTCTGGCTGTCTTTAAGGAGGGTAAACTCTCACAAGACAGCAGGCCCCAATGGAGTTCCTGGTAAGATTCTGGAAGAGTGTGCTGGCCAACTGGCTGGAGTACTTGAGGACACTTAGAACTTTTCATTGCCACAGTTGGAAGCCTTAAGGACTATCGCCCAGTAGCACTCACATCTACGGTGATGAAATGCTTTGAGAAGTTGGTCATGACTAGAATGAACTCCTGCCTCAGCAAGGACCTGGACCCACTGCAATTTGCCTATCAGTACGATAAGTCTACGGTATACACAATCTCAATGGCTCTTTAGACGGCCTTCAATCACATGGATAATATAAACTCCTAGGTCAGCATGCTGCCTGTTGACTATAGCTCAGCATTTACCACCATCATTCCCACAGTCCTGATCAATAAACTACAGAACCTGGGCCTCTGTACCTCCCTCTGCAACTGGATCCTCAGCTTCCTAACTGGAAGACCACAATCTGTGCAGATTGGTGATAAACAAGATAATGATAGAGCTCTAGAAGATTTTAAAGCTAGCAGGAAGGAACTTAAGAAAGAAATTAGGAGAGCCAGAAGGGGCCATGAGAAGGCCTTGGTGAGCAGGATTAAGGAAAACCCCAACGCATTCTACAAGAATGTGAAGAGCAAGAGGATAAGACATGAGAGAATAGGACCAATCAAGTGTGACAGTGGAAAAGTGTGTATGGAACCGGAGGAGATAGCGAAGGTACTTAATGAGTACTTTGCTTCAGTATTCACTACGGAAGAGGATCTTGGCGATTGTAGGAATGACTTACAGTGGACTGAAAAGCTTGAGCATGTAGATATTAAGAAAGAGGATGTGCTGGAGCTTTTGGAAAGCATCAAGTCGAATAAGTCACTGGGACCAGACAAGATGTACCGCAGGCTACTGTGGGGGATGAGGGAGGAGATTGCTGAGCCTCTGGCAATGATCTTTGCATCATCAATGGAGATGGAAGAGGTTCCGGAGGATTGGAGGGTTGCAGATGTTGTTCCATTATTCAAGAAAGGGAGAAGAGATAGCCCAGGAAATTATAGACCAGTAAGTCTTACTTCAGTGGTTGGTAAGTTGATGGAGAAGTTCCTGAGAGGCAGGATTTATGAACATTTGAAGAGGCACTATATGATTAGGAATGGTCAGCATGACTTTGTGAAAGGCAGGTCGTGCCTTACGAGCCTGATTGAATTTTTTGAGGATGTGACTAAACACATTGATGAAAGTAGAGCAGTAGGTGTAGTGTATATGGATTTCAGCAAGGCATTTGACAAGGTACACCATGCAAGGCTTATTGAGAAAGTAAGTACTAGTAATACTACTACATCAACTCAGGCCTCGGGGGCCGGCATCAGGCACGATGACGGACTCTCCACTTCTCCCTCTCCCTCATCAGTGTGCTCAGTTCATCTACGTTCGTACATTAGCCACACCGCTGTCTTCTAGGAGCGTGTTGACAATAGTCTTGGGAGGGCACCCAGGGTTCATCCTCCCATGCTTGGGCTCCCATTTGATGACTAGGCTGGCAGGTAGCTTGGGGTGGTGTAGACCAGCGGTCCCCAACCACCGGGCTGCGGACCGGTACCGGGCCGCAAAGCATGTGCTACCGGGCCACGAGGAAATGATATGATTTGGCGATATAAGTCAGCTGCACCATTCCTCATTCCGTCACGCACTGTTGAACGAGCACACGCGAGGTCATTACCGCGCGTCATCCACGTCAGCGCGGGAACAAGATCAACTCCTCACGCTTGCAAATGAAGGCGGGCTGAAAAGCATGTTTGACATAACATCTCTGCCGGCATTCTGGATCAAAGTCAAGGCTAAGTATCTGAGATAGCCACGAAAGCACTGAAAACGATGCATCCATTTCCAACATTTTTCTGCAAAGCAGAGTTTTCTGCAATGAATGCAACGAAAACTACAAACGTAAATTGCGGAATAGACTGGACATAAGGAGCCCCCTTCGAGTATCGCTGTCTTCCATCACCCCTTGATAGGACCATCTTGTTGCAGGAAAACAAGCCCAGGGCTCCCACTGATTCAGCAATATTGGTGTGTTGCAATGATTTTATATGTTCAAATGGGGAAAATATGTACTGTGTGTTGAATATCTGAACGTTACCTAAAATGTTGTGATGCTATTGACTTACTTATATAACCATATAACAATTACAGCACGGAAACAGGCCATCTCGGCCCTTCTAGTCCGTGCTGAACGCTACTCTCACCTGGTCCCACCGACCTGCACTCAGCCCATAACCCTCCATTCCTTTCCTTTCCTATCCATATACCATTTCCAATTTTTCTTTAAATGATAATATCTGCCTGCTTCTGCCACTTCTACTGGAAGTTCGTTCAACACTTACTTCAAGCTCCCTGGATAATTGACTTATCACTATATGCATGCGAGGAAAATATGCGCTGTGTGTTTAATATTAAATTCGTTAGATAAACCCTTTTAGAAATAAAATTGAGTGTATTAGCCACTTAACACCTATACTCCGGTCGTGATTAACACCCCCCCCCCCCGAACAGAATCGCAAAAAAATGATTTGTAGAAAAAAATCAGCAGGTACACGTATGCGCAGGTCATGCATGCGCACTGGTGCCCGCGCAAGGCTTCATGATCATTGTAGTCTATTCTGGGTAAACACAATGTATTTGATCGCTACTCTTGTCTGTTGGCAACCCTACCCACCACCATCCCCCCCGGTCGGCTGGTCCGCAAGAATATTGTCAATATTAAACCGGTCCGCAGTGCAAAAAAGGTTGGGGACCCCTGGTGTAGAGGTGTAGACAGTGCCCCACTAGTTGCAGTCTTTGCGCTTCGATTTTAGTGATGAGCCTCTGTGGGTCATTATAGAGCTCGACGTTCATCATGTGCTGTTGCCAACTCATGTCAAGAGCCATCCGGAGCATTCGTGTATAGCAACCATCTAGAGACTTTCGCATAGTCTTGGTGAGTGTCCACGTCACGCATCTGTATGTGAGAATGGACTCTATGACTGCTATGAAAATCCTCTTTTTAAGCCCTCTGGTCAGGTTCGATTTCCAGATTTCCTTCATGTCGTTCATAGCCCTCCAAGCCAGCGCCTTCCGTATCTTTATGTCCTTCTCCAAACTCATCAATCTTGACCCGAGGTACTTGTAGTCAAAGACTATCTTAATGGTATCATTCCTTACGATCTTGAGAGTACCTTCGTCACAGTTAAACGCCATGTACTCTGTCTTTTTAGCGTTTAGGTGAAGTCCAACTTTATAGCACTCAATTTCCACTTTTGTCAGTAAGTAAGTCAGAAGGTAAGGAAACATGACTTAAGGATTGACGGGCGCCCATTCAGAACAGAAATGCGAAGAAATTTTTTTCGTCAGAGGGTGGTGAATCTATGGAATTTGTTGCCAGGGGCAGCAGTGGAGGCCAAGTCACTGGGTGTATTTAAGGCAGAGATTGATAATTATCTGAGTAGCCAGGGCATCAAAGGTTATGGTGAGAAGGTGGAGGAGTGGGACTAAATGGGAGAATGGATCAGCTCATGATAAAATGGCGGAGCAGACTCTATGGGCCGAATGGCCGACTTCTGCTCCTTTGTCTTATGGTCTTATGAGATATAAGGGGAACATTGCTTTGTGGATCCAGAACTGGCTAGCCCACAGAAGGCAAAGAGCCGATGTAGATGGGTCATATTCTGCATGGAGACCAGTGACCAGTGGTATGCCTCAGAGATCTGTTCTGGGTCCCCTACTCTTTGTGATTTTTATAAATGACCTGGATGAGGAAGTGGAGGGATGAGTTAGTAAATCTGCAGATGACACAAAGGTTGGGGGTGTTGTGGATAGTGAGGGCTGTCAGAAGTTACAGTGGGACATTGGTTAGATACAAAACTGGGCTAAGAAGTGGCAAATGAAGTTCAACCCAGATAAGTGTGAGGTGGTTCATTTTGGTAGGTCAAATATGATGACAGAATATAGTATTAATTGTAAGACTCTTGGCAGTGTGGAAGATCAGAGGGATCTTGGGGTCCGAGTCCATAGGACAGTCAAAGCTGTTGTGCAGGTTGACTCTGCGGTTAAGAAGCCATATGGTGCATTGGCCTTCATCAATCATGGGACTGAGCTTAGAAGCCGAGAGGTAACATTACAGCTATATAGGACCCTGGTCAGATCCCACTTGGAGTACTATTCTCAGTTCTGGTCGCCTCACTATAGGAAGGATGCGGAAACTATAGGAAGGGTGCAGAGGAGATTTACAAGGATGTTGCCTGGATTGGGGAGCGTCCCTTATGAGAATTGGTTGAGTGAACTTGGCCCTTTCTCCTTAGAGCAATGGAAGATGAGAGGTGACCTGATAGCGGTGTATAAGATGATGAGAGACATTGAACGTGTGGATAGTCAAAGGCTTTTTTTCCAGGACTGAAATGGCTAGCATGAAAGGGCACAGTTTTAAGGTGCTTGGAAGTAGGTACAGAGGAGATGTTAGGGTTAAGGTTTTTACGCAGAGAGTGGTGAGTGCGAGGAATGGGCTGCCTGCGACGGCAGATACGATAGGGTCTTTTAAGAGACTCCTGGATAGGTACATGGAGCTTAGAAAAATAAAGGGCTATGGGTAACCCTAGGTAATTTCTAAGGTAAGGACATGTTCGGCATAGCTTTGTGGGCCGAAGGGCCTGTATTGGGCAGTAGGTTTTCTATGTTTCCAACATACCCTCCTCACTGACAATCAACACTGGTGCAACTCAGCGGTGTCTGTTTAGCCCACTGCTCTACTCTCGCTACACCCATGACCGTGTGGCCAGACATACCTCAAATGCCATCTATAAATTTGCTGATGATACAACCATTGTTGGTAGAATCTCATATGGGGATGAGAGGGCATAGAAGAGCAAGATATACCAGCTAGTTAAGTGGTGTCACAGCAACGATCTTGCACCCAATGTCAGTAAGACCAAACAGCTGATCATGGACTTCAGGAAGAGTAAGACGAGGGAACACGAACTAATCCTCACAGAGGGAACAGAAGTGGAGTGAGTGAACAATTTCAAGTTCCTGGGTGCCAAGATCGTTGAGGATCTAACCTGGTTCCAACTTATCAATGCAGCTATGAAGAAGGCAAAACAGTGGCTATATTTCATTATGAGTTTGAAGAGATTTGGTTTGTCAACTAAAACACTAAAAAAACTTCTGTAGTTAGATAGATACATTATTGATCCCAAAGGAAATTAGTGTCACAGTAACATTACAAGTGTACAGATATACAAATACACAAATATTGGAAGAGAAGTAAGAAAGAATAAAAAATAAATTAACTTAAATAGCCTGACAGGAGGGGGTCATCACTTCCCTGGCTATGGGTTGACTCATTGTGGAGCCCAACGGCCAGGAGTAATAATGACATAGAGAGCATTCTGACAGGCTTCATCACTGTCTGGTGTGGGGGGTGGTGGTGGTGGTGTGCGGGGAGGGTGGTGGCTACTGCACAGGACTGAAATTGTAAACATAGTCAGCTCCATCACAGCTTCTTCCCCTCTGCCATCTGATTCCGAAATGGACATTGAATCCATGAACACTACTTCACTTTTTAAAAAAATATATATTTCTGTTTTTGCACTATTTTTAATCTATTCAATAATTTACTGCTATTTATTTATTTATTTTCTTTCTATATTTATCATGTATTGTATTGTCACGATACATGCCAGTGATAATAAACTTGATTCTGAAAAGTCTTGAATATACGGGACGGGTCTCATTAATGCCGCGTGGATGGCTATCACCATTGGGCTTAGGGACCATGAGGAGGAGTGAAGCCCAAGGGCTATTTGACTTACATATAATGCCTAGCATTACCACTTTAGCAAACTCAGCCTTCACATTGGCCAGCTTTTCAAAGTCCAGTCTACATGCACAGGTGTGGACTGGCAAGCCAGTTATGGAAATGTAGTGCTCGACCTCATGATTTGTGACTGTACTGGAAAATGTGGGCTTGGTGAGGGTTGGGAATTCATCCATCAAGCCAATGAATTCAAATTTGGTGGTGCATGCACTACAGAGTTGTGGCAAACTTGCTGGGGGTACAGGATAACGACCCAAAGTCCTTTACATCCACAAACCAACGCTTCTTAAGGTCTACTAGAAGTCCTTTGGCACTCAGGAAATCTTCACCGAGCTGAGGTCTAGCAACTTTAGCCAAGGCAAAGTCCCAAATGTAGCATCGTCCTCTGAAGCAGAGTGCCATGCATCATGTCCCGTAAGTCTGGATCCTGCTGCCGTTGGCAGCCTCCAGTGAGGGTCCATTGCTCTCTGCCTTATCATTAATGGGTGATGCAGACAGCACACTCACTTGAGCATATGTATCATACAGGCAGCTTCACCCTGTAAGGGTGTCTGTACTGAACAATAGCTGACCCTGGCAACTGGAACCCATGCTGTTTCCATACCTCCGATGTCCCAATGCACTGGCACTGTCAAAGTTGCATGGCGGTTGGCACGTCTTGGCGTTCATGCCAAAGAGTGTGAAGTAAAAACAGACTTGGCATTGTCTAGTTTGAAACTGCGGGCGTGAGTCTGCTGGAGGCTTTGCTGACAGAGCTTATTGAGACAGGGAAAGGAGAGGAAACAATGCATCTCTCTCTGGCTGAGTATAAACTATTGGCCATTTTAGTCCTTCAGGATGCATTAGCGAGGACTGTGCAAACTTGATCAGATATTTGTTGCATAAAGAGTTCTTTAAAACTAAAAGAAGGACGGTGATTGCGTAGAAGCGATAGCATGTGGTTCATTAGCTCTGAAGGCCTCGCGTTACCCAGGCCGGGCGTGCTCAGACTCAGACAGTAATAAGTAATTTTCAGGGTGACATACTTATGACTTGCAGGAAGGTCTTCTGGTAGACTCACCACTATGACTGCAGTGGAACTACTTGGTGATACTGCGACGTAGTAAAATTTGTTATTGTCCATGGTGATTTTTTGCAGCATGAACTGGACTTCAGCCTGTGTAAGCCATGCAGTAGTGTGCTGTTCCTAAAACGCTGGCTGCTTCAAAGCGACTGCATTGGTCGACATGTCGTTAAGCAACTCTGGAATTGTGAGACAGCGTGGCGTCACCGATGTAGGATTTTGTGAATGAAACGTGCAAGAGTTGCTCTATGTGCTTCACAAAAGCCACAGCCCTTTACTTCCATTACAAACAAATCAAAAGCTATACTTTGCAATACACACAAAATGCTGGAGGAATTCAGCAAGCCAGGCAGCGAGACAGAGTAACAGACAATGTTTCTTGGCTTAAAACAGTGACTGTTTACACATTTCTATAGATGCTGCGTGGCCTGCTGAGTTCCTCCAGCATCTTATGCGTGTCGCTGCAGATTTTCTCATCTCTGTTGCCATACACTAATGTCATTACGTCAGGCACCATCTCTTAAAGTGAACTCATCCCCATGATGGTGTTAGTGAATTATGTAGAGCAGTTTCTATTATGAAGAATATGTGTCATCTGTAAGACAGTGGAAGAGAGGATGCTGCTCTGGTTTAAAAGTTCGACTAAGGAAGTGTGGCTTTTGACTTCCAATACCAACCATCTTGCTGGCAAAGGTACAGTACCTAGTAAATAAAATCAAATATCTTACTGTACCAGAGGGACATGAGGACCTGGTGTCTTTATTGTTTGAAGGAGTCTTGGACGTCCCTTGTATTCTGGACGCAGCGATACAGCTTGATGGCTTCACAGTTCACTACCAAGACAGGACTGCTGAGTCTTTCAGAGGCAGAGAAGTTGCAGTATGCTTTAAGATCAACTCCTTGTGGAATACAAATATTGCGGTGCTGTCCCAGTGCTGCTCAGCTAACCTGGAATATCTCACATCAAGTGCCGGCCATTTTATCTGCCCTGGGAGATTTTGATTTTGATAGCGGTGTATATCCCACTATAGGCCATTGTCAAAAAGGCTCTAGACAAACTGAATGGCATGAAACAAAGAATCCCGATGCCTTCCCCATCATTTTGTGGGATTTTGACCAGGCCAGCTTCAAAAAGTCCCAAAATTATTATTACCAACAATCACTTGTAGAACAAGGACCACACTGGACTACTATTACACCACTATCAAGCACGTTTACTGTGCTATCCAACACCCACACTTTGGAAGGTCTGATCTCCTGGCTGTACTTCTACTCCCTGAGTACAGGCAGAGACTGAAGCCCGCAGCACTAGTAGTGAGGACCAAGAAGGTGTGGTCATGGGAGGCACAGGAGCGCCTACAGGACTGTTTTGGATTGGTGGACTGGACTGTATTCAGGGTTTCATCTTTGAACCTGGATGAGTGCATGAGTCTTTGAGTACAGCATAGTCATCACTGACTTTATTAAATCCTGAGGGGATATGTGTGTGTCCCTATGAGAACATACAGTACATTCCCAAATCAAAAGCAGTAATGAACCAGGAGGCTCGTAGTCTGCTGAGGGCTAAATCTGTGGCATTCAACTTTGGTGATCCAGGATTATACAAGAAAACCAGGGACAACTTATAGAGGGCTATATCAAGAGCAAAGGAACAATTCTGAATGAGACTGGAGGCGTAATTGACTGCAGGTTAGCTGAGGCAGAGTTAGCAGGCCATTACTTCCTGCAAAGTGGAATCTAACATGATGAATGGTGGTGATGCTTCACTCCCAGATCAGCCCAAAGCCTTTTGTAAACACAAAATCATCTGCAGATGCTGGGGTCAAAGCAACACTCACAACATGCCGGAGGAATCCAGCAGGTCAGGTGTTGTGAGTGTCCCAATACCTTTTATGCTCATTTTGAGAGGGAAGAATAAGACTATAGCGTTGAAGGTTCTTGCAGCATCCAGTGACCTTGTGATCTTTGTCTCGGAGGCCAATGTTAGACTGCCTTTCAAAACAGTGAACTTCTGCAAGGCAATAGGCCCTGATGGTGTACCTGCTAGGGCTCTGAAACCTGTGCCAACCAACTGACGGGGGTGTTCAAAGACATTTTGAAACTCTCATTGCGACAGTCAGAAGTGCCCACCTGCTTCAAAAGGGCCACAAATACCTGTCTCATCAAAGACTTGGACCCACTGCAATTTGTCTATCACCAGAATAGGTCTACAGTGGATGCAAACTCATTGGCATTTCACACAGCCTTGGTTCACCTGAACAATACTAATACCTATGTCAGGTTGCTGTTTATTGACTGCAGTGCTTAACATAACCATTCCTACCGTTCTAACCAAAAAGCTCTAAAGGTTGGGCCTCTGTATCTTCCTCTGCAACTGGATTCTTCACTTCCTAACCAGAAGATCAGAATCTGTGTGGATCAGAAATAAAATCTCCCTCTCTCCGACAATCAACGCTGGAGCACCTCAGGTATATGTGCTCAGCCCACTGCTCTACTTTCTCTGCATCCATGACTGTCTGGCTAGGCACAGCTCAAATGCCATCTATAAATATGCTGATGATACAACCATTGTTGGCGGAATTTCAGATGGTGATGAGAGGGCGTACAGGATCAAGATGTGCCAACTAGTGGAGTGGTGTCGCAGCAACAACCTTGCACTCATTAGCAGTAAGACCAATGAACTAATTGTGGACTTCAGAAAGGGTAAGACAAGGGAACACCCACCAGTCCTCACAGAGGGATCAGAAGTACAAAGGGTGGGCAATTTCAAGTTCCTGGGTGTCAATAACTCTGAGGATCTATCCTGGGCCCAACATATCGATGCAGATACAAAGAAGGCATGTCAGGAGTTATGTTTCATGAGGAGTTTGAGGAGATTTGGTATGTCACCTAAAACACAAATTTCTACAAATATACTATTGAGACTATTCTAACTGGCTGCATCACCATCTGGTAATGGGGGAGGGGTGTGGCCGGGGTGAGAGGTGGCTACTGCAAGGATTGAAATAAGCTGCAGAAAGTTGTGAACTTAGTCAGCTCCATCATGGGCACTAGCCTCCGTAGTATCCAGGACATCTTCAAAGAGTGATACCTCAAACAGGTAGCATCCATCATTAAGGACCCACATCACCCAGCACAAGTCCTGTTCTCATTGTTACCATCAAGGAGAAGGGACAGGAGCCTGGAGGCACACACAGAATGATTGAGGACAAACTTCTTCCCCTCTGCTATCTGATTTCTGAATGGACATTGAACCCATAAACACTACCTCTCTACTTTTTTTTGCATGACTTATTTAATTTAACTTTTTAATATATATATATATTCAGTTTTTTCTATTATTATGCATTGATTGTACTGCTGCTGCAAAGACAACAAATTTCAAGACGTATGCCAGTGATACTAAAGCT
The DNA here is from genome assembly GCF_963921235.1 of Mobula hypostoma. Taxonomy (NCBI): domain Eukaryota; kingdom Metazoa; phylum Chordata; class Chondrichthyes; order Myliobatiformes; family Myliobatidae; genus Mobula; species Mobula hypostoma. Next base: position 59,386,211 of record NC_086103.1, on the reverse strand, counting down.
GATTCTGATTCGACTCTCACACACTACACTACTCTGCAGCCCTCTAGTGGGGCCTTTTAAAATTGACCTGAGAGTTTCTTCTAAAAGTGGCACAACAGATATAGAGTCATAGAGTCAGAAGCTCGACAGCGTACAAATAGGCCCTTAGGCCCATCTAGTCCATGCCAAACAATTATTTTGCTCAGTCCCATCAACCTACACTTGGTCCATAGACCTCCATACCCACCCCGTCCATGTACTTATCCAAATTTCTCTTCAATGTTGAAATCAGACTGGCTATTCATTCCACGCTCTCACTATCTTCGGAGTGAAGAAGCCCCTCCTCAGATGTCCCTTAAGCATTTCATTTTCACCCTTAAGCCTGATTGCATTTATCCTATTGTTACTTCTTATGATTTTGGATATCTCTACCAAATCTCCCTTCATTCTCCTATACTTCAAGGAATAAAGTCCTAACATATTCAGCTTTTCCCTATAATTCAGCACCTCATGTCCTGGCAATATCTTTATAAATGTTCTCTTTACTCTTTCAGTCTTATATCTTTCCTGTAGTTAGGTGATCAGAACTGCGCACAATACTCCAAATTAGGCCTCACCACACAACGTACACAACCACAACATTACATCCCAATATCTCTACTCAATTCTTTGATTTAAGGCCATCTACCAAAATCTCTCTTTACGACCCTATCTACTTGTGATGTCACTTTCAATGAATTATGGTTGTGTATTCCCAGATCCTTCTGTTCTACCACACTCCTCAATGTACCATAGTTCACTATAATTCCACCCTGTAGACACAGAAACTTGGGACTCTCCTTTGCCTTCTCTGCCAGAGCAACCTCTTGCCTTTCTTTAGCCCTTCCTTAAATATTCTCTTGCATTGCTTATACTCCTCAATATCCTCATTTGTTCCTAGCTGCCTACACACCTCATTTTCCTTCTTAACCAGGGCCTCAATATCTCTCAATAAACAAGGTTCCTTAAATCTGTTATCCTTGCCTTTTATTTTGACAGGAACATACAAACTCTGTACTGTCAAAATTTCAATTTTGAAGGCCTCGCACTTAGCAAGCATTCCTTTGCCAGAAAACAACCCATCTCAATCCACTCATCCCAGATATTTGTCTAGGGAAAAATTAGTATCTGTAGGAACTGAGATTAGACAATTTTCTGGACTCTAATCTTAACAACAACATAAAAACAACATCACAATGTATCTTAAAGTAAGTTATTTTCAGTAAATGAAATTCTGTTGTTCGGGGCATCTGAGCAGATCACCTGGAAGATTATAAAATGTCCAAACGCAATTCAAAATATTGTCAGCACAAGGGATTCTACAGATGCTGGAAATACAAGGCAACACACGCAAAATGCGAAAGGTCGGGTAGCATCCATGGAAATGAACAAGCAGCTGACATTTTGGGCCGAGACCTTTCTTTAGGACTGGGAAGGAAAGAGGAAAATGGCAGAATAAAAGTATGTGTCGGTGGGGGCGGGGGGAGAAAGAAAAATGGTGAAGGATGAAGCCAGGTGAGTGGGGAAGGCAAAGGACTGTAGATAAGGAATCTGATAGGAGAGGAAAGTGGACCATAGATGAAAGAGGAGGAGGACAGGCACCAGGAGGAGTTGATAGGCAGGTAAAAAGAGGCAAGAGGCCAGAATGTAGAATAGAAGAAGAGTGGAGAGGCAGGATTTTTTTTTTTTAACCAGAAGGTGAAATTGATATTCATGCCATCAGATTGAGGTTTTCAAGGAGGACACCTTCCTGGGAGCATCATCCTGGGAATGTGGGAATGGATACAGTGGAGATGAAGGAACTGAGAAGAGGAAATAGTATTTTTTTTACAGGAGATTGGATGGGAAGAGGTATAGTCAAACACCTGTTGATTAAATTACCACCAGCAGGGGTTTATTGTTGTATGAGTTATTAGATTTTAAACAAATAGCAATAGAGGTGGTTGGAAACATTTTGTAAAATATGTATAGTTGAAGTAGTTTCCAGAACATTATCGACAGATGAAAATTAATTCTGGAGTACCAATCCATGTGTAAAATAAATGTCTTTCAGCGCTGTGAGGAAGTATACAGCTGAATTTGGTTCATTTGTAGGAATTAATTTTTTTTTCTGCTTTTCATGGTTGGTTTTATCTTTACTATACAGATTTTCAAGTAACTTTATCTCTTCGCCTTCTCATATACAAAACATTCAGGTACTCGTCATCCTGTGAATTTTCCATCACGTAAGACATTTCACCGCCTTCCTCTTCAAACCCTGTTTTAATGAAAAGGATTCAATATTAAAGCACATGTAAACTTCTTAGATATCTAAAGAAATTCTGAGCAAGTAGCGTAAGCAGTTTGATAGTGACTGATTTCTGTTTCTTTGACTTGTGTCTAGTAAATGCAGCAGTAGAGAACATATCTTACACTGTAAGGACATGTTTACAGGGCAGTTCACCCATGAAATCCTGCAGCATGGTCTGTTATCCTTACCAAACTTTAGCCCACCAGCAAAAAAAGCATATACTGTATGTGCAACAAGGAAAATTCATTTAACTGGCTGATTAAATGCTTCTGCAAACTACATCGAACATTTATTTTAAAAATCTATTAAACAAAGTAAACACTGAAAAAAAAAAATTCACTGTTAAAAAATCATGAATGCAATGCAAAATTTATTCCTAAAAGGTCAGGATTGTATTAAATATGTATGTTTGATTTTTTAATTTCCAAATTTGCTAACAGGGCTCCATATAATTTCAAGTGCAAACATGGAAAGATAATCATTTTCTTTTATAAAGCAGGAAAGAGGAAGGGAGAAAGGAGGGAGGGAGAGGGAGGGAGCGAGGGAGAGAGGGGAGGGAGAGAGAGAGTGGGGAGAGAGGGAGAGAGGGAGTGGGGATAGAGAAAGGGAGGGGGAGGGAGTGGGGATAGAGGGGAGGGAGTGGGGATAGAGAAGGGGAGAGAGGGAGGAGGGGGAGAGAGTGGCGAGCGAGAGGGGGAGAGAGAGGGGAAGAGTGTGGTGAAGAGGGGGAGGTGGAGGGAGGAGGGGACGGAGGAGAGAGTGGGAGGGGGCAGTGGGGGAGAGTGGAGGGTAGGGATGGGGAGAGGGGAAGGGGTAGTGTAAAGAAGTTGGAGGGATAGAGAGAAGCGGGAGGGAAGAGGAGAAAGAGGGTAGGAGTGGAGATAGAGGGTTGGAGTCGGTGATGGGAAGGGGTGGAGAGAAGAAACAGGGAAGGTGAAGAGAGGTTGGACTGAGAGAGAAGGGAGGATAGTGAAAGGGAGAGGATGGGAGTGGGGGAAGAGAAGGGCGGAAGGGTAGGGAAGAGAGGGGGGTGGTGGAGAGGAGGAGGGGAGAGAGGTTGGAAGGAGAGAGAAGGGGAGGAATAGGGGGAGTGCCAGAGAAGGGAAGGGAGAGTGTGGGATTGGAGGATAGAGGGTTGGCGTAGGGGAGAGCGCGTGAGTGTAGTGGGAGACGGTAGGTGTGGGGGAGAGAGAGTGGGTGTGGAGAAAAATAGAGAGAGGGATTTTTTTCAGGTCTCACATTATGGACAATGTGATTAAAATCACAGGTATTGGATGAGAACTCAAAACTTCTAAAACTGAAGATCGATTAGGTTTTGTGGTGTCTCGAGGACGGCATTCAACAATTCTAGGACTATTTGTTGGCATTAATATGTTCAGTGCTCACTCTTCTCATGAATATTATGAATTCCCAAATAATTGCTCTGGTTAATTTGAACCAAAACTTATAAAGTGTAATGTCAGAACTAAAATTAATGTAGAATTGAAAAACAATAGTTTCTGTATCTATTATCTCATATTTTCTACCTCTCAGCATTAAGCAGCCAAGCTCCTTAATCCATTTGGCCCTCAAAAGATATTTGTGGATCAATGGGTTTTACAGCAATTTTATAAATTCATAGTCACTCTGATGACACCCCAGGGTATTTCAGGATGATGTTATGAGAGAGTGGTACACAGTGGATTTACAGCCATCATTTATTGCATTATTGATTTTCAATTTAGCTGTGACAGCAAAGGACAGCCTTAAATATTTTAGCAAGACTTTTTCACCACAACAGATGGCAAGCTAAGGAATTTATATCTCCCCATGCCATGTGTCACGGACTAACCTCTCAGAACTTCAGCTTCAGCCAGTATTGATTGACTATTCTCAGCTGTATGATAGTGTTTCATTCACAAGCAAAAACACTTCAATGGTTTTGACCAGAGCTTGAACAAACTAATATACTTGGGAACCCTAGTAAAGAATGGGGTTATTGAGTTTTTTCAGGAGTACCTGTATAATACATAAAGTTCTCTGGAATGGAGGCATTGGATTCATTGTCTTCACTTTTCCTGTATTTAAAAGAGTTCAACATATTAGAAACTTAAATAATGACTTCGTAATATAACTACATATACTTTTGTCATAAAGTACCTATAGGCTCTGGAATCACTAATTCAGAGGCCAACTTCAGTTAAGGTTTCAATTTGGAGTTGTGAAGGAAGGATCCTAAGGAAAGTAAATGGAAGGAGGTGCACAGAGAAGTCAAACCAGGAACACAATAAAAGTATTTTAAAAACTGCAATGAATACTTTGATAACTACTTGATGGCACTTAAATGCTTACTGTAATCAGTGAGGAATTATAATTCCTTCAGAAAAGATGTGTTGTCATTGGAGAGAGTCCAGAGGAGGTTTGGGAGGTTGATTCTGGGAATGAAGGGGTTAACATATGAGGAGCATTTGGCAGCTTTGGGCCTGTACTCACTAGAATTTAGAAGAACGCATGGAGATCTTATTGAAACCTACCAAACGTAGATAGGGTGGATGTGGAGAGGATGTTTCCTGTGGTGGGGGTATCCAGAACTAGAGGGCACAGACTCAAAATTGGGGGGGGGGGTGACTTTTTAGAACAGAGGTAAGGAGGAATTGTTTTAGACAGAGAGTAGTGAATTTGTGGAATGCTCTGCCACACACTGCAGCGGAGGCCAAGTCCATGGGTATATTTAAGGCAGAAGATGATCATTTCCCGGGTGGGCATCAAAGAATTTGGCGAGAAGACCAGATGATAGAATAGTGGAGGAGACTTGATGGGGTGAATGGCCTAATTCTGCTCCAATGTCTTATGGTCTTATAATGCTACAGGCCCCTCGATTTAACCTGGAAGTTACTTTAACTCACGTCTTTGCTTGCAGACTATGAAATACCTCACCTGGAATTCAATAAAATTTTGAAACTTTCATGAGGAGAAGGCACTAAAGGTTGCTGGAGGTAGGAAAATGTAAATTTCAACCGCATGGTGGATTTATTATGTCAGTTTCCAATCATGAATATTTCCACACATTGTTAAAACACAATCCTTGCCCATTGGCATAAGTAATGTATGTGAGCAAAGCAGAACATGAGAATCCATAACAATCATTTTGTCCTGATGGTCTGTGGCTGATCAGTAATAAGCATTATTCCTGGCATTGTTAATGCTGGTTTTGCATGAAAAAAATGAATGAATCAACTTCAAGCAAATAATGCTTCATGCTATACTTGTGAACAATTGACTGTGTGGGTGGAATGCAAGTTTGGGCCAGATATGAACTTCCTGGCCAGTGGCAGTTAGATAGCAGTATGTAGTGATGATGTTCCTATAAACTGCAGTTTTTGCAAGCTCTGTTCCTTATAGTGTGGGATATTCTGGGGTGGCATATAACTATGATTACTATGCTCTTACTTCTCATAACCTTCTAACAAAATAAAAAACAAGGTGGTAAGGAAACTCACCTGACCTCTTTTCAATGATCAGTTCAGGATTTGACAGTACCAAAATAAAACATGCAATTGTTGATGATAAAACAACAATTTGTTGTTATTTTAAGTTAGAAAGTTATTTGTAAGTAAAGGGTATGAAAAACATGCTGTATTATCCTTTCTTTGCAAACAGGTACATTGATTTCTCTGTGCTGACACCTGTCACCAAAGAACCCCCTTGCATCCCTCTGTGATATACTTGATGTATTTATCTGACACAAAGCAGGAGTGTGAGGGAAGCTTAGTCCCCGCCAGTGAACACTACATAAAGACTTCCAAGGAACTTCATCCACTTTCCTGAAAATATGCCTCCACAAAACAATGTCTGGCTACAATCCCTATGGACTCTGATAAACCATCATATGCTGTGCTCTTCCCAAACTTTTGATTGTTACCATCCATAAGGAAAAAAACAGCAGTGCATGGGAACAACTCTATCTAAAAGTTCCTTTTTAAATCACACAACATACTGACTTGGACGTATATTATCTATCCTCATCACTGTTAGGTCAAAACCCTTGAACTCAGTTGTTATCAGCAATGGGAACCACCTTCACCTTTACATTGAACCTAAATAGAAGTCGCCAACAATCACTCAAATAGACTCGGATGTAAAATAAATATCACTGTTCCTGCCAATGTTCTTGCTGTGAAAATTCATGTGACAAGTGCTGTGAAGCATTGTAAATAATTCTGTTTCATCAAAATATTACAGGCTTTAACATGGCCCAGAATGTGTTTAAGTATATGAGCAGTAGTAATATCATTTTATTCCATATTTTACAGCTTATAAATGTAACAGACTTCAGCCACATAGTTGCTTACCCCTCCTCATATAAAAAAATCTCATTCAACAAGTGTGAAAATTGTAATTACTCTTTGTTTTTTATATACAGTAATTTAATTAACTGTGTATTTTTCAACTTACATGTGTTCTGTTAAATAATCCTCTTCATAGTAGTCATCAAATTGACATGTCTCCTCCATTACCTCCTGTGACATAGCTTACATAAAAAGATTTTTAAATAGTTCACATATTCATATACTAATAGTATAGAACTTATTCTTTCTACCATTGTTATAACATATTTAATTCATTTAGGTAAGCACTGGATAGAAAATGTTCATATGCGCATTCTGACAGGAAAATAATCAGTGTAGCTCCTATAAATGTACGAAAGTCTGCTTCTGAAACTTATTTAATATCCACAACTCTTGCAGGTATAAACTATGGCTGCTCTAACTTACAGGTGCAATATATTAAATATTTGAGGAAGAATGGTTGACAGCATATAATGTGACTTTAAAAAATTCTACAAGAGTTGGTCCTTCCATTACATTTTCATATTGTTTATTATTCTGTCAATGATAAACTTCCAACTTTCCTGAGTATGAAAATTTGAATGATGTGATGGGTTAGCATTTTTACTGGGATCTGCAGTTCAGGTTCTGCTTCTCAATCACTGAAGTATGAGAGCCAGCTCAAATTCAGAATCAAAGCTTCATACTGAGGTCCCGCTGTGTTATTGAACATGAAGAAATTCATCCTTGGCTGTATGCGCTCAGCATGTACTATAGGAGCATATTCACATTGGACTCCGTTTCTGAAATCCTGAAGATTTCCATGCATATGCACAACATGCTGCATTCTGTGTTTCTTTTCCTTTGTTGTACCTTGATACATTTATGTATGGAATGATCTGTGAGGGATGGTATGCAAATAAATGCTATGATTGTCTATGACCAAATACCATTAAACCATATATCTGGACAGGTATCAAGGATGAATTTCTGACTTGATTTTACATGTAAGTCCGGCCAGGTTTTTCATGTGGTTCTATACATTTCCATTGCACCGATTCAAAACACTTTAGAATTTATATGAAATTTATCTCTCACAACACAAATGGTTATTTATCGTTTTGGTATTGTTGAAATGTGGCAGTGAGTCACTTCTTAGTCACTACAGATGACCACATTTCAACCAATTCATTGGCTATGATGTACTTTGAGATGTCATTAGGACATGGAAAGTAGTGCTCTTATCTCTCACATCAGAAATGTGCTCAGGCATATTCTAAATAGTTACCAGTCAATACAATTTTGGTATGAAATACTTGGCTAACTTCGGCATTGCATGAATAGACTCGTTGACTAAAGTCTCAGGAGTATAAAACAAAATTATTGTATTTGAATGTTCCTTTGCTTTGGGATTTCCGAACATGGAGGTCGAAGTTAATCCTTGTTAAGTTTTGAAAGAAATATTTACTGTCAATAAATTGAGAAAGGCTTGAAAATAGTTGCAGTTATCTCTGCTGGTCACCTGGAACAGTTTTACACATCTCAGTGAGAGCTGCAATTCCTCTTAATTCCTGCTAGAAATGAGATAATTGCAAAGTACAGTAACATCAAGATTCAGTTACGCAGGATTCTGCAACAAACACCGAGGTCTAAGCAGTCACTACAAATAAAAGGAAAGATGTATTTAAATATTTTGTTTAAATTGTGGATGAAAAACATGTTGATGTTGAGGACTGTGAGTACTCTCCCAATATTTCCTCCTACACCTCTTTTCAAAGACTTAACATCAATTGGCTGCCAGTTGGACAAACAGCCGCTTAGTTAGTTTTCTTTATATCGACAATCTTGTGAATCTGTAATGAAGCTGATGGCTCCTCCAGATAATACTAATGAAAATCACGGCCTATTAGTAGACTGATCGTCAGCCTCTGGGCCGGGGAACGGAGGCTGGAGGCTCAAAGGCAACTTGCCTTGGAGTCGGAGGCCTATTTGTGTGTGTGTTGGGGTGGTGGGGGTGATAGGGAGGAAAGGGACTTGCTTTGCTGCTGCTGTTACTTGTCTGCTTCTGCTGAACACTGTGGCCCTGGAACATGTGGTGACACTGCAACCCCACCCCCAGCACATCTTTAGGTCGTGTTGTTTGTTAACACAAGCAACATGCCCACTGGATGTTTTGATGTGCATGTGATGAATGAATAAGTCTGAATCTGAAAATGCATCACAGCTGCCTTGCTGCCTTTGGACTCAAAAGTAGGTGCACAGGTCCAGCAACCCCACGTTTGATTCTGAACTATTCACCACTGTAAATTGCCCCTAGTGTAGGCAGAAGGCAGAAAAACTGAGAGCTGATGTGTATGGCAGAATTGCATGCAGGGAAATAAATAAGGGAATGGGATGAACCTCTACCCTCAAACCTCTGCTCTCTAGTTCAAGACTGACCTGCTCTGGGGAAAAAGCCTATCTCTATCCTATCTACGTCCCTCATAATTTTTAAACATGTAAGTGTCTTCAGCCTCTGACATTCCAGAGAGAATAAAGCCAGCCCATCCTTTACCCTCAATTCCAGGCAAATTCCTGGTGAAGTTTGGGGTCGTGATGAAACCATTTGCAATTAATATCAATGAGTCGATAAACTTCTGAACAATAGCTTGTCCAATCAGAAAAGAAAATCGTAGTAGGGCAGTAAGTTACCATTTGGAGCTAAAAACAGCAGATCCTGGAAACCTGAAACAAAAACAAAATATGATAGTACTCAGCAGGTCAGATAGTATCCGTGGTGAGGGAAAACGTTTTATGTTTCAGGTCAAAGACCCTTCATCAGAACTGAAAAAGTCTGATGAAGATATTTATCACTCCCCATTTTCTTTTTATTTATATATTTTTTTTTTGTTTTTGGGCTGGGTTGGATAAATTTTCGTAAGTTCATGAAAATTATTAAATAAAAACTATTAATAGATGATACTTCATCTTTCCTTTTGTTAGTTTACATTGCCCAGTTCACATTTTAAAAATCATATTAAATGATTAAGTTTTAGTAAGTTAACCTGGTCATTAAGAAAATGTAAAAGAATTAGAGTTGGCATTTTCCTATCACCATTTTCAGTGCTATCATGGAACTTCTCTGTCAATTTGAACCAATCTAAATGCCATCTGATCTCAAAAGCCGTCTACTCTGCAAATCAGAATCGGGTTTAATATCACTGGCACATATCATGAAATTTGTTGTTATGTGCAGCAATACATATCAATAAAACTGGAACTTATATAGAAAAAGTAGTGAGGTAGTGTTAATGGTTCAATATCCATACTGAAATTGGATGGCAGAGGGGCAGAGGCTATTCCCAATCACTGAGTGTGATTTCCTTCAGGCTCCTGTACCTCTTCCCTGATGGTAGCAATTAGAATCTGTATTAAAACAGCACTGATAATTTTCACATCTCTAGGCGAACCAAAGGAAGAAGAAATACACATCAATTATAAGCCAAGAGAATATTCAAGTACAGTATCTGAGATATAGAATTATCAGATAAGTACTAGTAATTTATAAGAGCTGTACTGTTAGATTCTGGATCTTCAAATTTATAATCCCTTTATGTCTGTTTACAGGAAGGTCTGATTAGTTTGCTGGTGGTCAAAAATGTATTTGAGATTTATGTCAAAAGATGTAAGCCATTGTACGTGCTCAGGGAAATCGTGAGGGTAACGTACATTTTTGGCCTCTGGTGCCAGTCTAAATTTCAAGCGGCTACCCATAGCTAAGAGAGCAATTATTTGTGGAGTAATGAATTGGACAGCTTTAATTTCAGCAGCAAGTTTTTTGAAAATTTCCAAATAGCACAGAGAACCAATCTGTGAATACACTTAATTAACTTCCTTACCAGAGGTGGGATTGCCTGGTGATGAAGGAGTCTCATTAAGTATTTGCTAAATGATGTAAATTAAAGATGATTCCAGAAAATTTGCCCAAGTCAGTAGTGTGAAATCCACTAATTCAATTTATTATTGTATTTCTATAAAAGTGATTTGTTCTGTAACATCCCTTAATGTCTTTTAAAAAAACAATTGCACAAAGGATAAGCATATGGATCATAAGACCATAAGACATTGGAGCAGAATTAGGCCATTTAGCCTATCAAGTTCACTCTGCCATTCCATCATGACTGATTTATTATCTTTCTCAACTGCATTCTCCTGCCTCTTTCCCATAATCTTTGATGCCTTTACTAATCAAGAACCTATCAACGTCTGTTTTAAATATACCCAATGACTTGGCCTTCACAGCCATCTGTAGTATGACTTACCAACCTCGGGCTAAAGAAGTTCCTCCTCAGCTCTGTTCTAAATGAACTTTCCTGTATTCTGAGGCTGTGCCATCTGGTCCTAGATACTCCTACTAAAGGAAGCATCCTGTCCATCTAGACCTTACGATGTTCAATTGGTTTCAGTGAGATCCCCTCCCACCACATTTTTCTAAGTGTGTCCAGATCCAGAGTCATGAAACGCTCCTCATACATTCACTCTTTCATTCTTGAGATCATTCTCATGAACCTCCTTTGGACTCTTCCCTACGTCAGCGCATCCTTTCTTAGGGAAGGGGCCTAAAACCGCTCACAATATTCCAAGTGGGGTCTGACCTATGCCTTCCAAAGTCTCAGCATTACATCCTTGCTTTTATATTCTAGTCTTCTTGAAATGAATGCTATCATTGCATTTGCCTTCCTTACCACCAACTCAAACTGCAAGTTAACCTTCAGAAAATCCATTTGCACCTCTGATTTCTGAAAACAAGACTTTGCCTTTATTCTTTCTACCAAAGTGCATGACAATGCACTTCCCTAAACTATACCCCACCTGCCACTTCTTTGCCCATTATCCTAATCCATTTTAAGTCCTTCTGCAAACTCACTGCTTCCTCAACACTACCTGCCCCTCCGTCTAGCTTTGTCTTGTCTGCAAACTTAGCCCCAAAGCCATCAATTCCATCAGCCAGATTATTGACATACAATGTGAAAAGTGGTTCCCATACTGACCTCTGCGGAACATCATTAGTCACTGGCAGCTAATCAGAAAAGCCCCCTTTTATTGCCACTCTTTGTCTCCTGCCATTCAGCCAATCTTCTATCCAAGCTTGTTTCTTGACTGTAATACCATGGGCTCCTGTCTTGTTTAGCAGTCTCACGTGAGGCACCTTGTCAAGGGCCTTCTCCAAATTCAAGTACACAATATCCTCTGATTCTTTGTCTATTCTGCCTGTTAGTTCCTCAAATAATTCCGAAAGATTTGTCAGCATGATTTTCCATTAAGAAAACCAATCTGACTTTGGCCTCCTTTATCAAATGCCACGAAGTACCCTGAAATCTCATGCTTAATAACAGTCTTAATCACTTTCCCAACTAGGAAGTCAGGAGTCAGACTAAGTGGCCTATAATTTCCTGTCCTCTGCCTCCCTACCTTCTTAAAGAGTGGTGTGGCATTTGCAATTTTCCAGTCCTCCAGAACTATTCCAGTATCTAGTGATTCTTGAAAGGTTATTCTTTAGGATTCTTGGGAGGTGTATGGAGGGATATGGTCCGTGTGCAGGTCAGTGGGACTAGGCAGAAAATGGTTCAGCACAGCCAAGAAGGGCCAAAAGGCCTGTTTCTGTGCTGTTGTTTCTATGGTTCTATGGTTCTATGGTTATTACTAATGACTCTACAATCTCTCCAGCTACCTCTTTCATAACCCTTGGGTGTAGTCCACCTGGTCCAGGAAACTCAACTATCTTCATACCTTCCACCTACCCAAGCACCTTCTCTCTTAGTAATAGCCAGTGCACTCACTTCTGCCCCCTGACACTTGAATTTTTGGCATACTGCTGGTGTCTTCCTCAAAATACCTATTGACTTTGTCTGCCATTTCTTTTTCCCTCATTACTACCTCTCCAGCATCATTTTCCAATGATACAATATCCATCGTGCCTCTTTTACTCTTTATATATTTGCAAAACACTTTTGATATCCTCTTTTATATTATTGGCTAGGGTAACATCATATTTAATTTTTTCTCTCCTTATTGCCTTTTAGTTCATTTTTTAAAAGCTTTCCGATCCTCTAGCTTCCCACTAATTTTTGCTGTTTTATATTGTATGCCCCTTCTTTTGCTTTTATTCTGACATTGACTTCCCACGTCAGCCGCAGTTACCTTATCCTCCCTTTAGAATATTTCTTCTTTGGGATTAATCTACTCTCTGCCCTCTGAATTGCTTGCAGGAATTCCAACCAGTGCTGTTCTGCTGTCATACCTGCTAGTGTCCCCTTCCAATCAACTTTGGCTAGCTCCTCTCTCATTGCCTCGGTAATTCCCTTTACTCCACTGCAATACTGACACATTTGATTTTAATGTCTCTTTTTCAAACTGCAGGATGAATTCTATCTTATTTTTATCACTGCTTCTTGGAGTTCTTTCACCTTCAGCTCCCTAATCAAAACTGATCATTTACACAACACCCAGTCCAGAATTCCTTTTCCTGAGTGGGCTCAACCACGAATTCCTTTTCTTGGGACACAGCACTGGTTTTCCAAATCTATCTTTATATTGAAATCCCCCATGATTATAATTAACATTGCCATTTCTACATGGTTTTTCCATCTCCCATTGTACTGTGTTGTCCAGGATAGACACAGGTATAAAAGTAGCTCACAGTTCAAACGGGAGCTTTTGTAATGTTGCTGATGATAGACTCAGTGGAATACTACATTTTAGTTTTTGCCCCAACACTGAGCTCATGCAAAACCTCACCACAATAAAATCACAGCACGACATAATGGAAAATGTGTGAAGTGAATTTAATATGTTGGCTAGTCTTATTAAGAATACGGAACCAGGAAAGTAGTTCATCTGATCAAATTTTAGCCATGTGCTGATTCTCTGCAAGTTTGATAAATTCCAAAGTCCTGGTATTACTAGTGGATGGCCTGGCTAGGTGTAAATCTTCTGTAGAAACTAAAACATTCCACAGAATAGGAACTTCAATGTCACTACCCGAAGAATATGGATCTTGCCTTCGCTTTCTTTCCGCCTCCGATCTTGGCATACTAGTTTCTGCCATGAACTGTCTAGAGCAGTAAGCTTGTCCCAACATCTCCTCTGTTACAAGGTTAACAATGGAGCAAACACCTTCACTAATTTGACTCAAACATTTTTGCATGGCTGTGTGCAACTGCTGCAGGTTTTCATTCACCTGGATCAGGCCAATATGAATAGTTCCCCATATATCGGACATGTCCGCCCGAAGAGCATTCTGGATCTCTGTCAGCCCAACCTTTTGGGCACTCAAAAGGTCTGACATTCCTGCCTGCAAAGCATTGTACAAGTCTGCAAGCATAGCTGCGTGCATGTCCATTGTACCAGACTGCTTTGAGGCTTGCAGTTGTGCCACATCAGGTGGCTCAGCTCTATGCACATCAGTGAAATGAAGATGCATGTGGGCTTCAGGGTCAGCTCTGGCTGCTCGTAGATCCCCACTGATTGCATTCTTAGCCTCCAGTAGCCCCAAGAACAGAGCCTGAAAATTCAGATCAATCAGATCCGGCGGCACTAAGACTTGAATCTGGTGACACCTACGTAGCCTTGCAGATGGTCTGAGAACTGTTTCCTCCGCCAGGTGTGTCACAACAGCCTGTTCCGAGGCGGCCAGTTGCAGTTCAGGGGACCACAATGCTTCCTGATCTCCTCTGGATGTTACTTTGACGTTTGATTTAACTGGCTTCTCCAGTAGTAATGGGACTGGCATATCTGGAGAGACAGAAAGAAACAAGCGTGAAATTACCTCTGATCATCTGTGGATTAAGCTATTGCCTCCAATCTTGAGAATGGTATTAACTAAATTGGATTCGGTGTCATGATGATGGGTCTATCAATGGCAATAGAAGGCATAGTTCAGCCTATTCAAATTGGAGGGATGATGTGCGAATGATAAAAGATCAGTGTGTTAATCCTTGACCCACTGCATTTGCAGGGTAGTTTTCAGGTCACAGATGTAAAGTTGGCATCCATTTTCTCTGACTCCACACCTGTGAATGAAAATGAACGGTTTGCAACTAACTTCTTGGATGTGACCGTGCAATAGTTCTGCTAACACTTAGGTTTGTTGAATATACTTCAGAAAAGACTCTAGGAGTAAATCCACTGTATAGGCCAAGTGACTCCCCACCACTGAACAAGTTCAGTATGGTATGTGCTCTCTCATTCACACATCTTCAGAAAGGTTGAAGGCTTCCCCTTGCCTAATGATTTGCCACTATTTCCCTCTTTTCTCAGGCTTTTGAGCATCAAACTTTCAATAGATTTGAATAAGGATAGACAATCTGAATGGGCATGTGGCCTAGTGGTTAAGGCATTGGACTAGCAACCTGAAGGTCGTGAGTTCGAGCCCCAGCCGAGGCAATGTGTTGTGTCCTTGAGCAAGGCACTTAATCACACATTGCTCTGCGACGACACTGTATGGGTCCTAATGCCCTTCCCTTGGACAACATTGGTGTCGTGGAGAGGGGAGACTTGCAGCATGGCCAACTGCTAGTCTTCCATACAACCTTGCCCAGGCCTGCGCCCTGGAGAGTGAAGACTTTCCAGGCGCAGATCCATGGTCTCACAAGACTAATGGATGCCTTAGACAATCTGAATAGACATGAATCATGTTGACTTTAGACTAAATTTCAACTGGAAAATCTGGAGTTCTCTTGTAGATTCTAGTCAGGAATTCACTAGTCAGGAATTCAATGATAGCACTGAATATGACAGAAAGATATTGATATAAACTGTGAATTCAACAATGCACAAATCAACTTTAACAAGGGAATTAAGGAGACATAAATTTCGAATAAAATAACTTTCCAAAAACAGCAAAGCTACATTCATGCTGAAGAAATGTTATCTTACTCATAGAGATATTTTCCAACCATTTGCTTCTGATATTTGCCTTTGGTTCCAGACTTTGTGTCTCCTATGCTGTTTTGCTGGTCATTTTAGTGTATATAGTTTTGATTTCTGACATCAAATTCACTTTTACTGTTATCCTAAGAAATTTTCATTGCATGTGTTATATTAGAGTGTAGGATTGCTATTTTTCTTGTAGCTTAATTTTTCTATGCTTCTATATAATTTTTATATCATTGCTTATGTATAATTATTTAGAGAATTTTTAGTTATTGTAGTATACTGATTTAGCATTTTTTTCAGTTTCTGTGCAGACTGTCATGCCACTGAACCTGATTATTTCAAGAGTTATTCCTCATCACTAGAATGTCTTGTTAACTCTTCAGTCTGAGCTAGTTTTTAGTATGATACTGTACAGTAAGGTAACTGATGGAAATATACAGAATTTACAACCAGCGACATTTGGCTTGGGTTTCACTTTAGGAGGCTGGTCTTACATGATGAGGTAACTATGTAAAGTAGTTTTATCGCGTTTTGTGTTCGGTGTTTTGGTGTTCAATAAGAGTTGCTATGGACTTTCCTGAACCAAAAACCGCATCCTTTTCATGTGTGAAGATCTACATTAGTGACCCTGATGTTCTCGGATGATTCCAGAGTTATTGAATATGTCAGCCAAAGCAGCCGCTTTCAAACTGCCAGAGTTTTGGGAGCAAGATGCCATTGCATGGTTTGTACAAGCTGAGGTCCAATCTGTGCTGTGAGAAAACACCGCTGACAACACCGAATATTTCTATGTGGTAGTGTCGCTCAGCAACCCCATGGCTGCGAGAGTGGTGAGTCTGCTAGAACAGCCGCCTGAACACAATAATACCAATCGCTGAAAACTCACCTTTTACAAACTACCATTAGAACTATCAGAGCCTGAGTGTGCCAAACAGTTGCTCTCTTTGCCCAGTCTCGATGATGCTAAGGCATCAGAGCTAATGGATCACAAGCTGTCTCTCTTGGGGAATCACCATCCTTATTTTATTTTTAAAGGACTCTTCATGCAGCAAATGCCTGATCAACTTTACATAGCCCTCTCTAATGCACCCGTGAGTTACTAGAGGGAGGTTGCTAAAATGGCTGATGCTCTGAACTCAGCTAGGTAGGAGTGGATCATTCCTCCTCCTTTCTCCATCTCAGTAAGTCCAATCAGCAAGGCCCCCAACATAAGGACTCCAACAGCTGCGAAACAGATGACACTGGGCCTGTGCTTTTACCATGCTCACTTTGGTGCAAATGCTAGTAAGTACCAAGCACCTTGCAGCTTTGACAGTGCCAGTGCATTGGGACGTCAGAGGTCTGTGAACACCATGGCTGTCTACTGTTCATTATGGGCACCTTTTCAGGGCAACACTTGCTGTGTGACATGGGTGCTCAGATGAGTGTGCTGCTGGCATTGACTATTGATGAGAAGGCAAGGAGCAATGAAACCTTGCTGGAGCCCGCCAACAGCAGCAGGATTGCAACTGGTGGGACATGATGGGCGAAGCTCAGCTTCAGTGGGTGACGTGGGACTTCAGGCTGGCTGAAGTGGCTAGACACCTGCTCAGTGCTGACTTCCTATGTGCCCGAGGACTAATGCAGTGAATAAACTCACATGCAGTACTGCATGTGCTTGACAGAGTTGTTGTGGGGAACTTACTTGGGGAGCAGGGTAATAACCCAAAGTTGTTGACATTCACAAGCTGGCAGATCTTAAGATCGACTAAGTGAGTTTATTCGACTGCTGGGAAAACACCCCGACCTCACCAGGCCCACATTTTCCACTACAGTCACAAAACATGGGGTCAAGCATCACATGTCCACAACTGGCCCACCAGTTCATGCCCATGCATGCAGACTGGAACGAGCAAAGCAAAATAAAGGCAAAGGCTGAGTTTGACAATGTGGAAAGACTTGGCATTGTACACTGGCCAAATAGCCCCTGGGCTTCACCCTTCCATGTGGTCCCCAAGTCCGATGGCTGTTGTCACCCATGTGGCGATTACCAACACCTTAATGAGGCCACCATCCCTGATCATTACCCGATCCCACACATTCAGAACTTTTCTGCATATTTAGCTGGAAGTTAAATTTTTCCAAAGTCATTCTAGTTAGGGATTACTATCAGGTGCCTGGATGCTTGGAGGACATTCCCAAAATGTCTGTGATAACCTTGTTTGGTTTTTTTTGAGTACCTGTGCATGCTGTTTGGACTGTAAAATGTAGCACAAACTCTGAATGAAAAGACTTAGATTTTCTTTTTGTTTACCTGGATGACATACTTGTTGCCAATGCATCCAAATCCAAACACGCATCTCATCTCCACACACGTTCCGAATGCTTAAGCCTACATGGATTGATTATTAACCCAGCTAAATGCCAGCTTGGGTTGTCAGCCATTGACTTTCTCAGCCATTGCATCTCTGCAGAAGGTGCAAAACCCCTCCCATTAGAAGTAGCCGCTATTATGGATTTCCTGCTGCCCTGCACTACCATAGAACTACAAGAATTTTTAGGCATGGTGAATTTCTATCACCACTTCATTCCCTGAGTTGTTGAACTTATGGTCCCCCTGTACAGTGTGCGAAAAGTCGATACCCCTAATCAAGTGATGACTGGTCATTGGACATGACAAAGGCATTTGATGATACCAAACAAGTTCTTTCTAACGCGACCCTCCTGGGGCACCCACTCTTCAATGCACCCATAGCCAAAACTACTGACTCTTCAGACAATGCTGTGGGTGCTGTGCATGAACAGTTGGTTGGAGGCGTGTGGCAGTCATTCGCCTTCTTCAGCCAACAGCTCTGCCCCCTCAAAAGGAAGTACGCCACATTTGACAATGAGCTTCTGGGGTTCTATCTGACTGTCCACCATTTTCATTTTCTTCTGGAGGGTTGCCATGCTACAGCATTGGTTGACCACAAACCCCTCATTCATGTGATGACCAAAATATCAGACCCTTGGTCTACATGACAGCAACAGAAGCTGGCCTGCATATCAGAGTACACAACTGATATACAAAATATTAAGGGGAAAAATGCTGTGTTGTTTGCCACTCAAGACCAGCTATTGTGGCCATACACATAGGGGTTGACAATGCAGGTGTGGCAGCTGACTAAGCTACTGAGCCAGAGGTCCAGGTTTACCAAACAGCAGTCATGGGCCTGTGGTTGGCTGACATTAAGTTCGTGGAAGCTGCATTTTCTCTGTGGCGTGATGTCTCAATTGGTCTCTCTCACCCATAGTGTCCGCAAACTGGATCAGGCTATTTTTAACTCCATAAATGGTATCTTGCATCCCAGCCAGAAGGCCTCAAAGAAAATGGTTGGGCTGAAATTTGTGTGGCATGGCCTTAGAAAGGATGGGCATGATTGGGCTACAGCCTGTGTAGAGTACCAGCGGGCAAGAACTAACTGTCATGTCCAGGCACAATTGGCACCTTTTGAGGTCCCTGAGTGACAGTTTGACCATGTCAGTGTGGACTTTGCTGGTCTTCTTCCCCTTTTTGCAGTTTCTCGCACCCCCTTACCATGGTAGACCATCTAGCATCGATGATGGCTGCAGACGTGGCTTGGGTGTTAATCAGCACCTGGGTTGTACGGATTGGCACCCCATCTGGTATTTCCTCTTACCGCCGACCCAAATTCATATCACAGCTCTGGGCTGCAATGGCCCAGAACCTTGGTGTTAGGCTATATGACACCACGGCACATGGTCTAGGCAAGCAGTTTTACCGCTCCTTAAAGGTTGCTCTGAGGGCTTCCCTGATGGACGAATGTTGGCACGATCGTTTCCTATGGGTCCTGCTGGGGCTCAGAACAACTCCAGAAGAGGCCCTACAGTCATCCACAGCTGAACTGGTATATGGCCAGCCATTACAAGTGTCAGATCAATTTATTCCTGATGCCATGACCAGCTGGTTAGCCTCTCAATTGCATTCCACCCTCCTCAGTAAATTCAATTCCTTTGCACATATTCCTACCATCCGTCATGGTGTAGAGCACCCTTGGGTTCCTGTGAACCTACATTCCACCTCATTGGTTTTCATCTGCCATGAAGCAAACCAACATCCCCTTAGGCCCCCTTACGATGACCCATTCTGCATTTTGGAATGGAGAGCAAAGACCTTTATCATAGATAAGAGGGGTAAACCTGAATGTAATTCAGTAGATCACCTTAAAACTGGCCAACCAGATTTAGAGGATTCCACTACCATGCCCCTGCCATCACGGCGTGACCAACACACCTCTAGACAAGCCAGTGGCACCTGCTGTTCCTCCACCCACTGAACACCTGAGGCTGGTGTCTCATCTGCACTCCGGACAGACTCACAATACCGGTTTTAGTGAACTCTGGGTGGGGGGTGGGGTTTGTTGTGTAGGATAATGTAACTGATGGAAATGTACAGAATTCACAACCACTGACTTTGGGTTGGGGTTCACTTTAAGAGACATGTCTGATGTGCTGAGGTAATTATGTGAAGTATTTTTAGCAAGCTTTGTTTTCAGCTTTTTGGTGTTCAATAAATGAGTTGCTATGGATTTTCCTAAACATAAAAGACCTTCACTCATTAATTTGTGAAAACCTACAAGACAACCATGACTTCTTTGTTCTTTCTCTTTCTTTGTTTGCTTTACTTTCTTGTACAGGTTGAGTACCCCTTATCTGAAATGCTTAGGGCCAGATTGATTCCTGGGATGGCAGGTCTTTCATATGAAGAAAGACTGGATGAACTGGGCTTGTACTCGTTGGAATTTAGAAGATTGAGGGGGGATCTGATTGAAACGTATAAGATCCTAAAGGGATTGGACAGGCTAGATGCGGGAAGATTGTTCCCGATGTTGGGGAGGTCTAGAACGAGGGGTCACAGTTTGAGGATAGAGGGGAAGCCTTTTAGGACCGAGGTTAGGAAAAACTTCTTCAAACAGAGAGTGGTGAATCTGTGGAATTCTCTGCCACAGCAAACTGTTGAGGCCAGTTCATTAGCTATGTTTAAAAGGAAGTTAGATATGGCCCTTGTGGCTACAGGGGTCAGGGGGTATGGAGGGAAGGCTGGGTTCTGAGTTGGATGATCAGCCATGATCATAATAAATGGCGGTGCAGGCTCGAAGGGCCGAATGGCCTACTCCTGCACCTATTTTCTATGTTTCTATGTTTCTATATTGAATATTGGATTTTTCTCAATTTTGGAATATATCTTGAATTAGCTTTGGATCACCATCATTTCCGACTCTGAATTTATGTGCTACCAATGAGCAGTCTGCCTTACATTTGTTCATCATACATATGTACTTAACAGTAAAAATTATTACATACCATTAATATAATGAAAATAAAATGTGTGCATGGCAGAGTAAGAGAAGCAGCACAGTGCCATCGGGAGAATAGCTGAATCAGCTGTTGAACAACAACAAACAATGGCAGGCTTTCAGTCTCTATCTGCAATGTCGTGATTTGATTAAAATCACTGTACACTGTATTTGTATTTTACTTCTTTTAGGTTTTGTGTAAGGTAAGACCTAAACTATCAGCATTGTAGACTTGTTCTGGTGTTATCCAGTGACGATCTTAGCAAATTCATCAATAATTTCTCTGCTACTTTGTGATTAGCAGTTGCTTTAAAAATTTATTCCTATGCTTTTTCTTAAGTATATGCAAATAGCCTGCTGAATAGCCACAATTATCTTCAATTTTCAGTTTGTCGGGATAGAGCTTTGTTAGGATGGTGGGGAATACTGGTAGCTCTGGTTGAGGCCTTTGACGTTGCAGCGTTCACCAAGCTGATGTTTTCAAGCTAATTGCCAAGCTTGGATAACACTGCAACATGAATAGATCTTTGCTTGTTTCATGAACTGCGTACCGTTAAATTGCATATGTTCTCCCAACTCTGATGAATCCACTCTTTCAATACACGTTCAAGATCTTAATTTTTCATTTTGTGCAATGTTTTTCTATTTTTCATTAACTTCTGTCATTACATATGTGAGGTCTCTTCTCAGAACTGTCTGTGGTGCACAGAGACGTGCTTTGCTTGAGAATCTTCCCAGTGCCTCATGGAATTTTCCATTTTTAACATCACATTCAAAACATTTTTGGATTTCTGAGTTTGTCAGACTTCGAATTTTCAGATAAAGGGTACTCAACATGTAATACCTAATAAATACGGTAACCACCAAGTTTTATGCCTCATTTTTGACTTCTGAAGAACCCTTAGATAACAATGTCATCAGATTTAACATATGAGAATGATTTTTATGTACATTCAAGACCAAAACCATTTTTGTCCTACTTATATGCTGATGTACATATTAACATGTAGAGAAAGTACTGATTTTTCTATATTGATAAAGTAATTGTGTGATGCAACACTAGTAGAGGAGACATTCTTCAATCTTTTCCTTTGTCAGCCATTTTCTGTCTTTTCAGCAGTGATATACTATAATCACAAACATAACATATTGCAAAAAGTGCAAACTATTTCTGTTGTTTCCTTAGATTTCACATTAAAAATGAGCTATGATACTCAGAACAGAATGCCAGATTTCTGCAAAGTAAACTTGGCTAAGCAAGAAAAATATCATTTGCATTTGAAAAAAGGATGTTCCATCTAACATTGTGACAGCTTATTTTATTTGTGATTAATCTACTTTAAATAAATACCTTTGCAAAATGAAAACGTATGCTGAAATCTTCGGACATCTTCACTTGCTGTGGGTTTCCTATAATAAATAACAAATCTTTGTTAGTATTCAAGATGTCCATGCATGCTTTAGAACACTGTTACTGATTTGAGTGATGTAGGGATTTACTGATTGAGTGATGTAGGGATTAACTGTTACTGAATGTGTGCCAAAGGGATCAGTTTTGTATAAGTTAAAAATACAGAGTGAAATGCAACCAGGTTGTGAAGAAGCATTGTAACTTTCAAGATTCTGAGAGGAATTAGCTTGGAAGCAGATGAGGGGTTGCTTCTTCTGTCTGGAGTTCTAAGACGCATGATCACAGGGAAAAAGGCTGACCATTTAGGATGTGGATGTGGGAAATTTCTAACCAAAAGCAAATAGCATATCTTTGGAATTCTCCATCTCAGAAGACACTGTCGTTACAATCTCAGTGAGAATATATCACAAAACTTTGGAATTTCCAGTTGAAAATATAGAAAATGACAACCAAAAGAAAGTGTGGAAGAATTCCACTTTTACTAATGTAGCAGCACACGTGCAATTTATTGAAAATAGGGACAATCATGATTGTTCAGTATATTGAACATATAAATTTTTTGTTATTAAAGAAAATCAAGAGATATGGAGTTATTGCAAGAAAGTGGTGTTAAGGTCAGCTACAAACTTATTGAATGGAAAAGTATCTGAGAAGTTGAATCATCTATTCCATTTTCTATTCTTTTGTTAGTATTGAATTTTGAGTTCTAAAGTTTCTTGAGCACAAAGTGAATCTGAAGATTTTAGAATCAAATGGGGAAGCAGACTTGAGGCAAACAATAATCCATAATTATTCTTAAATGGTGGAGAAAGCTGAAGAGATCATTTGATCGCAAACACGAGGAAATCTGCAGATGCTGGAAATTCAAGCAACACACATCAAAGTTGCTGGTGAACACAGCAGGCCAGGCAGCATCTTTTGGAAGAGGTACAGTCGACGTTTCGGGCCGAGACCCTTCGTCAGGACTAACTGAAAGAAGAGCTAGTAAGAGATTTGAAAGTGGGAGGGGAAGGGGGAGATCCAAAATGATAGAAGAAGACAGGAGGGAGAGGGATGGAGCCAAGAGCTGGACAGTTGAATGGCAAAAGGGATATGACAGGATCATAGGACGGGAGGCCTAGGAGAAAGAAAAGGGGGGGGGGAACCCAGAGGATGGGCAAGGGGTATAGTGAGAGGGACAGAGGGAGAAAAAGGAGAGAGAGAAAAAGAATGTGTGTGTATATAACTAAATAAATAACGGATGGGGTGTGAGGGGGAGGAGGGGCATTAGTGGAAGTTTGAGAAGTGAATGTTCATGCCATCAGATTGGAGGCTACCCAGACGGAATATAAGGTGTTGTTCCTCCAACCTGAGTGTGGCTTCATCTTTACAGTAGAGGAGGCCGTGGATAGACATATCAAAATGGGAATGGGACATGGAATTAAAATGTGTGGCTACTGGGAGATCCTGCTTTCTCTGGCGGACAGAGCGAAACGATCTCCCAGTCTGCGTCGGGTCTTGCCAATATATAGAAGGCCACATCGGGAGCACCGGACGTAGTATATCACCCCAGCCGACTCACAGGTGAAGTGTCGCCTCACCTGGAAGGACTGTCTGGGGCCCTGAATGGTGGTAAGAGAGGAAGTGTAAGGGCATGTGTAGCACTTGTTCTGCTTACAAGGATAAGTGCCAGGAGGGAGATCGGTGGGGAGGGATGAGGGGGACGAATGGACAAGGGAGTCGCGTAGGGAGCGATCCCTGCAGAAAGCAGAGAGCTGGGGGAGGGAAAGATGTGCTTAGTAGTGGGATCCCGTTGGAGGTGGCGGAAGTTATGGAGAATAATATGTTGGACCCGGAGGCTGGTGGGGTGGTAGGTAAGGACAAGGGGAATCCTATTGCTAGTGGGGTGGCAGGAGGATGGAGTGAGAGCAGGTGTGTGTGAAATGGGGGAGATGCATTTGAGAGCAGAGTTGATGGTGGAGGAAGGGAAGCCCCTTTCTTTAAAAAAGGAGGACATCTCCCTCATCCTGGAATGAAAAGCCTCATCCTAAGAGCAGATGCGGCGGAGACGGAGGAATTGCGAGAAGGGGATGGCATTTTTGAGAGACAGGGTGGGAAGAAGAATAGCCCAGATAGCTGTGAGAGTCAGTACGCTTATAGTAGACATCAGTAGGTAAGCTGTCTCCAGAGATAGAGACAGAAAGATCTAGAAAGGAGAGGGAGGTGTCGAAAATGGACCAGGTAAACTTGAGGGCAGGGAGAAAGTTGGAAGCAAAGTTAATGAAGTCAACGAGCTCAGCATGCGTGCAGGAAGCAGCGCCAATGCAGTCATCGATGCAGCGAAGGAAAAGTGGGGGACAGATACCAGAATAGGTTTGGAACATAGATTGTTCCACAAAGCCAACAAAAAGGCAGGCATAGCTCGGACCCATACGGGTGCCCATAGCTACACCTTTAGTTTGGAGGAAGTGGGAGGAGCCAAAGGAGATATTATTAAGAGTAAGGACTAATTCCGCTAGACGGAGCAGAGTGGTGGTAGAGGGGAACTGGTTAGGTCTGGAATCCAAAAAGCAGGTCATTTGATCTTTCATTTCCTATGGTTTTATATTGATAGACATTATGAAAAACAGCATTGTAAGTTGTGCCATCATCTCTGATAGCCATTGTTGATTGGTACGTACTCTGCTGAAGAGTAGGACTGTGGCTCAAGCAGGCTCTTCACAAGCTGCACCAATAATTGCAGTTGATTTTGCAATGGATTATCAAGAATCAAGCCTTTGTCTTTCCTGCATATGTTACGTTTTCACTGTGTCAACTCTGACCATGTCCAGCAATATT
This sequence comes from Mobula hypostoma, assembly GCF_963921235.1. Lineage (NCBI taxonomy): Eukaryota > Metazoa > Chordata > Chondrichthyes > Myliobatiformes > Myliobatidae > Mobula > Mobula hypostoma. The sequence continues at coordinate 59,361,116 of NC_086103.1, read as the reverse complement.
TGAATTAATGCTTTATCCAAGCTTTCCGTTCACACTGGTACAAAGAGACTCCCAGCTTCTTCCATAAGACATAATATTTACAAAAATGCATGTTCAACCCAAGTTCAGACACTTAATTTATAATCTTTGTTTTGTCATAAGATTATTAAGATTGTGGCTGATCACTAATAATTCCACAGATTTTGGCATCAACCACAGCTCTATGATAATGATATTGATGGGGACTGATTGCAGAATATGATATCCAGACTATATTGCCAAGTAACCTATAACATTATTGACAAGTAAATAGACAAGAGAACCTCCTCTCCTTCTTTATGACAAGATTACAAAGATCACCATCATCAACACCATTCCTTTGGTCAGTTATATCAGACTGTGGCAGCAAGATTAGAAGAAATAAGACAAGATGATAATTTCTCATCTCTTTGGGCCTTCAAAGCCTCTCCACACCTGTAATGTTTAATGTGGTTTAGTTTTTCATATTTGCCTGGACAAGCAAATTATCTGTAAGAGTACTGAGACTTTGAAATCCATATCCACCACTATTAGAGTGGTACACTGTAGTTGTTGTAGGCATTGTTGAATGGAAACAAAATAAATAACTTCCCAAGGTTATTCCAATTGCTATCCCTGTTACCTATGAAATATTTCAGCTATAAAATAATAGAAGTGGAATATTAAATGAGCATTATACATAGCTCTGCTCAAACCAGAATATAATTGGAAATAACTTTTAACATTTTATGAGGCAGAAACAGTGCATAATGACACGTCCTGTACAATAAGAAGTCAGGGGATCTGTGCTGGTTATGTTGCAAGAAAATGTACTATTATTTTTAGAGCCCAGTTGACCTCAATTGACTATAGAACAACAAAACTCGGAAAAATGACTTTTTAATGACATCCTGATTCTCAGTGCCTTAAACATTATTAGTCACTTAATTTTAACAAATCATTTTTTCAAGAATTCTAACAGTTCAATACATGTGAACAATTACACTTCCATGAAATTGGTGGTAAATTTAGGAACAATCTGTCAAATTATTGGAGTTTCTTTGCATGATTAATGGTTCTATCTGTGCATTTTGTGAATTTACCAACGGACTGCTTCTTCTAAGTTCAAACTGTATTTTTTCCTCAGGTCATTAGGTTTAGTGGCATCACTGTTACCTTTTACTGCAGCAGTGACATTATATAGAAAATGAGTAGATTAGATTTTGATATTTTGACAATACAGAATGAAATTGACTTTTTTACTCACAGATAATCTGATAAATTATCTTCCCCATTTTGATCGTTCATTTCTTCTGTTACTTCACCATGTGGCTGGGCTAAATATGTTTTTTAAAAAATGATATATACAACAAGATTATGATACAACATGTGCTGCTATAGGTATGATGATAAGTAACAAATCTGAAAGAAATAAAATAATCATACCAAATGAGACATGCAGGTGTCATATAGAATATGAAGTTTATTTTGTGTTATGATTTACATTATAAGCAAAACATTAAATGCTTTCTACTTATTATTATGAATTTCTGAGCCAGCCCCTTATTGTGTCTCACATGGAGTTTCACGGTTATAACTGTGATAGGCTTTGTATCTTAAAATCAACTAATGGTTAAATGTTGCACTGTAATAACCACATACATCAGCCAGTTAGTTTACCATATAATCCATTACACTCTCTACCTTTTCTGTAATTTTCATTCTGCTGTTGAAAAATACATGGAGAGGGAGATCCTTTCCTTTTTGAAGGATCCCTTTAAAACTAACAGCTCACATCACTCTTAGACACCACCGGACATTTTTGCCTTAAGTAATAAGTGTCAGGCGTGTGGAATATGTGGAACATGACCCTAGGCCTATCTCTAACCACAATACATTTTCTACTGGGCTGGGTGAAGTTAGTGCTGTATACCCCAGCTGGAGTTTCCATATCGTTGGCAACGTAACCAATAGGCTTAAAATGAGCCTGACTATGTTGTCCAACAAATGGTAATTTTTTATATTTTTACTGTGCAGCCTGAAGGTGTGGAAATGGAGCGGTGGATGCCACAGAAATGTGATTGTTCCAGCTTGTTATTTCCGGTTTCCTGTTTGTCTCCACATCCAGAATTGCCTCAATGCCACAGCTGTATGAATTTTGTTAAGTCCCAACCGTGGGATGCACTGAGGTGTGCAAAAGACATCTGCAACTTATCAACACAAGAGATTCTGCAGATGCTGCAAATCTGGAGCAGCACACACAAAATGCTGGAGAAACTTAGGTCAGGCAGCATCTACTTTACTTTGTCTCTTCCCCCTCCCACCCACTTCCTGGTTTCACCTATCACCTACCACAATGTACCTTTCCTCCCCTACCCCCAGCTTCACCCCCCACCCCCTTCCTGGTTTCACCTATCACCTACCACAATGTACCTTTCCTCCCCTACCCCCAGCTTCACCCCCCACCCCCTTCCTGGTTTCACCTATCACCTACCACAATGTACCTTTCCTCCCCTACCCTCAGCTTCACCCCCCACCCCCTTCCTGGTTTCACCTATCACCTACCACAATGTACCTTTCCTCCCCTACCCTCAGCTTCACCCCCCACCCCCTTCCTGGTTTCACCTATCACCTACCACAATGTACCTTTCCTCCCCTACCCCCAGCTTCACCCCCCACCCCCTTCCTGGTTTCACCTACCACAATGTACCTTTCCTCCCCTACCCTCAGCTTCACCCCCCACCCCCTTCCTGGTTTCACCTATCACCTACCACAATGTACCTTTCCTCCCCTACCCCCAGATTCTTACTCTGACTTCTCATCTTTTTTGTCCAGTCCTGATGAAGGGTCTCAGCCCAAAAGGTCGACTGTTTACTCCTTTCCATAGGTGCTGCCTGGCCTGTTGAGTTCCTTCAGCATTTTGTGTGTGTTGCTTGAATTTCCAGCATCTGAAGATTTTCTCTTGTTTATTTTCTCACCTTTTTATTGATTTGAATCATTTGATGTATTTCTCTCATGATTCCTTTTCCAGTCTCTTTCTCCACATTTTCTCATATCATTTCAGTCTCAGTAGAATATATGATTGAACTTAATGTTCAAATATACATAATTTAACAAATATAATCAGAAAACATCTTTTGCTACAATCATTTATCTCTTATTAGGTAATGTTGATATCCTGTCACCTAGAATTTTTCTTTCATTCTCATCATTAGTGGCTTTTGTCTCTCATAAATCCCATCATTCTCTATTACTTTAGGAATTACCACACTGCCTTGGCAGTTACTCATTCCTCCCATCTTCACCATTCACCTACTATCTTATCAATAAACTTATAATTTATTCTCGAAATAAGCTACTTCTCAATTTAAATGTGCAAAGCCATGAGTTCCTCAGAATAATTTTCTCTACCTGAATATTTCCTATTTTATATATTCAGTCATTGAGTCAGGGAGAAATGCAGCACTGAAACAGGCCTTTGGCCCATCTAGTTCATGTCGAAACCATTTAGACTTTCTACTCTCATCGACTTGCAATGGGACCATAGCCCCACATACCCCTACTACCCATGTTTCTCTTAAATATTGAAATCGAGCTCGCATGCACCAATTGTGCTGGCATCTCAATCCACACTCTCACGACATTTAAGTGAAGAAGTTTCCCCTCCATCTTCCCCTTAAACTGGCTGTTGCTAGCTCATTAATACAACTCCAGTACAGCATTTTTTCTGCTCAGTTGCATTTTTATGTTAGTTCTATGTAGTTGCAAAATATGATCTAATTTCTCTGTTATAATCCTTTTACTGATGATTTCCTGATTTATCTACTCTTTGAATTTCCTTCTAATTTACAGAGTATCAGTGATAAACATATCAGACATCATAAACTACAGTTCTAAATGATATCTGCATTTCTCACACAATTTAAAATTGGTATAATTAATTATTGTAATTTTTTATTATGAATAAAATTTTATAAAATTTATTTTGCTAATAAAAACAATTAGGAAATAGATACTTGCCTTCAATGTTTCATACAACCAAAGTACTTACCGTGATGGTCCAAAATTAGTTTGCTTATCATCTCAAAAATTCGCTTCGTTTCCTGTTTAATGGTCATTATTGTAGTTTCCTCAAGCATTTTCCAGATTACCTTTATTGTTTCTACTTCGGTGTTGTTGTTCAAAATCCTGAAATTGTATTGTAGCAATTAGAATGCAGCCAAGTATTTCTGATTTCTGATCCTTTCTGCCTCAAACTAAATAGCACACTTTTTTGTTGTGTGTAATTTGTCAGAAAAATTTCAAACACTGGAATTTCCATGACAAAGTCTTAAAAGAGATAAATGATTTTCCTGTTTTTCACAAAGACCTCTGATTAATATTGATTATATTGAAATGACTTACTACATCATCAATATATAATTATGATTAACTTATGCCAACTGTTCGCTCCTCTCTCTTTTCTTGTACAAAAGAAGTGTAGGAATAATGAAACAATCTTATTGGATTTTTCCGTTTAACTCTCTACAAGGACATCTTGCCAGATTTTCTGCAAAATAAAATGCTCATGTTTTTTTCTGTAAAATATCAAATCTGGTAAGGTGATTAGTATTTTATAAATTAGATCTAAGTATCAGTTATGGATATTTCTTTTAATCATCTTACTTTTCATTATTTCTGGACTTGAGCACACAGAATTGCATAGGTAGTTTTCTACTAAATGCACGAACTGTAGAAAGTTCTGTTTTACCGGTTGATCACCAATTTTCCAGAAACTGATGGCTCAGCTTCTCTTTTAATTCAGATGAAATTACAAGTGTTCTGAATGCTGCTAAAAACACTACAAGTGATGAAGATGGCAGCGATGATGGAACTGAAAGATTTACTATTGACAAGTTAATTGAGTTGTAGGGTGATTCAATCACAGGATGAGAGAAACGAACCTTTGTGACGGAACAAGAGCTAATGAATTTTTATTTGATACAAGAAAAATTACACAGGGAGAGATCAAAACACATGAAACAACTTCGCCTGGATGAAATGTTTAAAAAGATAACTGAGAATCAACATTCTTTGTAAGCACAGTAATTAATAAATTTACATTTAATTTTAGTTTAATTACTAATCCTTTTTAAGCTTCTACCATCCATTTTTGCCATTATTATTGCATGACCTCTTTTAATCCGGCAATGCTCAGGAACCAAGGTCGCTGGAATATTGGTGATCAACCTGTAATGTTAAGTTATAAGGGATAGGATTTCAGAATGCTGTGTCTGCTCTGGGGACAGATTTCATTACTATGCTGCAGTTGACATAAAAGCTGAAAGGGACCAACTATAACTTGCTGCTTCTGATTGGCACAATGCTGACACCGCTCATCATGCCCTGAATAAAGTAAATCAGGAAAAGGCTTATTATAAAAGGGGACAGTGTGTACGTTAAGGGAAGAGTTGTGCTCCCATTGTTACTATGGAAATGAAGGTCACTTGGCACATGGGCTGCTTGTTGTCAGACTATAAAGCAAGACACTTAGAATGCAACAGGAACTCCACTGGAAAGGCTGAGCTAAACTGATCCTTTTAGTTGTGCTGTCTAATATTAGGTCAACTCCTACCTTTCGTAAGTAGATTTGAAGTCCTAGAAAATAATAACAAAAAACATTAAAATATTGTTCAAATCCCCATATATTACATCTTTCACTTTATCAGATAATACCAATGTTCATGGAACCGTGCAGTTCATCGAAAAATGATGATGCGTGCGTAAATATTGTTTTGAAAACACTATTCCATCATTTTTAAATGATGAAAATATTTAATGATTGTCAATAACTGTTGATAACTTAATAATTAGACCAGTCAGAAAATTAATGAAGCTGTTTGATCGTTGATTTCACAACTACTATATTCTGTAAATTCTGTGGTATATTCTGTAAAGAAAGTATATATTCTTATTTTTTAATATATATCCTTCTTCCTTTCCAGAGGATTTTGTACCTCTCTGTAGCAGTACCACTGAGATCGGTAGTTCAACCCAACACAATCTTCCCTGCAGTCATAGTCTCCTCCACCAAATAAAGGGACACACAAGGTCAGAAGGCGTAGGCTTCAGAATTACCACACAGCTTTGCCTTATACGAAATGATAACAAAACTCTGATGTGGGACTTTGAATGCATGAGTGAAGTTGTGCCATTTGTAAAACAATCTACTACTACCAGGATTTTGCACTAAGATTGACATGTTTTAATTTATGAATACAAATTAAATGCAGGTTAGAAAACTGGAGGAAAGAACACAAGTTAAATCAGACAGTTGAGGAAAGCTTATGTCAAAACTGGATTTTAAAAATATGGTGATTTCAGAGGAAGGGAAAGATAATAGAGACAGACTTTCTCCATGTTACATTTCATACAGACTTCAATATATTCAGTAGGATATTGCTTCAGTTCAAAGTATTCTTGTTAAATCAGCCTGTGCCAATCTTCTAGAAAATATGGGGAGAATAAAATGGGATTAGAATAGGATTAGTGTAGGAGCAGGATAGCCAGCACAGACTCAGTGGGCTGAAGGGTCTATTTCCATACTCTAACTCTTCGACTTCAATGGAAAACTTTCAAATCAGACTTATAAAAACACTTTCAACATGCAATTTATCAACATGATTACTAAGAGTAATATTTTTACCTTAATAAAGAATAGCGGGTCTTTCTGATTTTTTAGGTCTTGCACTCCCTGAATAAGTTGAATAACAACTTCTCTTTTAATTTGTAATTCTTGTATTTTCATTAAGACTTTTGAAAGGTTGGTGTTTTTCTCTGTTATAATTGTGTCCAAGATTTGCTTTTCTTGCTTAGTTACTAGCATTCTAATTTCTTGGAACAGATCTGAAATTTGTTTTCTCAAAGTAGCACTGTCTTTCTGTATAAATAAAAGAAATCCAATTAACATTTAGGAACATACACTGGAAGTTATGCAAATTAAAAAGCAAGGTTTAATTACATGGAATAATACCTGTACTGCAAAATGTTCTTAAAACATAGGCTTAATAGTTGTTAAACTTCATTATAAAAGAAGAATCTTTATACATTTGAAATATATTAACTGGAATTCTTTGTGCATAAAATCAAGCAAAACAACATGCTTGTTATTCCATTCTTCTTTTCTAATTAAAATGCAAGAAATGAAGATAAAATCAAAGGAGAATTTTGTTTCTCTGGACTCCTTAATGCAACTTAACCCTATTTACTTGCTTTTGAGTCTCCATTTGCCTGGAATTCAAATCAGTACTTCAACAACAATTCCAGTTGTATTTCTTCAAGAGAATAAATTGGGATTCCAATGCCAACATATGGCTACTATGCTAACTAGCCACTGTAAATTGCTTCGATGTGTAGACGAGTGAAAGAATTGGGTTGGGGGCAGTGGAGGAATGGGGGAGAATAAAACGGAATTAGTGTAAATAGGAGTTTACCGTCCACAAAGATTCAACACTGTCTGGCTGTGAATCCAAGACTATGACAAATGTTAACTAACAGCTATGCATGAAGGTAGACCTTGAGATGCAAGAAACATTCCCCTACTTTCTTCTTTGGAGGCTAAGATTTTTAATAATAGTTGCAGTGAGCAGAGTGAGAAACTCCTGATTGTTTGGTATCCAAAGCAAATATTCTGCATCTCAAAAAATCTTAAATATCCCCTTCACTTGCACCATAACCTCATATCATGGTGGCTGGTAAATTTGTCAACACATAGGTTTGGGATTGATACCTTATGGAGTATTGGCTTCAGACCTTGCTCATGATGTGCAAGTCCTCCATTTAAATTGTGATTGTGTAAGTGGATTCTTCAAGTGGAGGAACATTTCTGAAATCAGTGGAGGCATTTTTTTGGGGGGGGGGGACAGCCAGGAAATGTATTGGGTGAGTATGATGAGGCAACAGATTGTGTTCAAAGAAACTCTAATAGGAGGCAGACTGATCCATGGAGTTTTGGGTCTCACACTGCAAGAATATCGCTGCTGTGAGCCCAGCATGTTTTCAAGATACCCATACTTTTCCAGGTCCTTCAATATGAAGCTGAAGGATCCTAATTGTAAACTTACTTTGGGTATGCCTACGAAGATTGGATCGTTGTTCTGATGGCCAGAGGATTGTTAATTGAAGTTCAGTATTTGAGTTAATGCCCAATCAACCACCTGTAAGCTGCTAACTTGCACTTCCCGATACCCTTTAATACTGTGGCTAGCGTTATATCCATGATGACAGACGAGAAAAACTGACATCTTTATAGCGACAAGCACAAAGACAGACCAGGAACTATGACTGATGGAAGACACCCACTTGGTCACATACAGATGGGGAGGTGATTATTACACACCCCAGTTACAGTCAGGAAGACTGACAAACACCCAAGCTAAAATGTAACAATAAATAGACTATAACATCACACCATAATCCCACAAAACAAGAACAATAAATAGCACCGGCCACTAGGAATGCTGGGGCAGGCTGTCGACAACGCCCCTGGAGCACCGTACTGCTGCAGCAACTCCAGAGTCCACAACAATGTCCAAGAGTCCTTGGTGGTCGACGCTGCTGCCTGGTGCACTGGGGAGTGTCTAGAGCCCCTTAGGGGGCACACTGATTGGTGAGGCCAGAGGCAGGGCATCCAGAGTGTCACTTCATTCCTGCAGCCTCGCTGGGTCTGCGATGGCCAAGGGCTGATACGGTGCCAGCCGGTCCCGTGCACCATGACTGCCTTCTGCCGCTCAGGCAACCGTACCCAGTATACCACACCGGAGGTGCAGTCTCCCCATCCCTTCCAGTGGCTTCCCAGCTTGGGGGATACTCCCGTCTTCCAGGAGGGGCAGCATGCCCATACTTGATCCCCCTCAGTAAAGTCCGGCGGTGGACATCATAAACCCGTTTTTGGCCGCCGTCGGCTGTGCTTTGGTTCTGCCAAGCCGCATCGTGAACAGCCCACAGGTGCTCCCTGAGGTGCTGCAGGCACTCCAACACGGCCTCCCTGGGAATCTCTGGCTCAGGAGGGCGTCCAGACACCAGATCTACCGGCATGTGCAGCTCCAGCCTGAACGAGCACTGCCAACGTAAACCTGCTGTTCTTTTGAACTGTTGTCCGTTATGCCCACAATACTCGGGTTAGGTAGCAGTGCCAACCTCACTGGTGTCGGCTAACGAGGATGGCAAGCTGCGTAGCCAATGTGGAGTTAAAGCGCCCCATCCTCCCATCATCTTGCAGATGAAGTGGGTGGGGGAGATTTTAGTGGTTTCCAGCAGCCTGCAGACCTCACCAAACACCTACGCCTCAAAGTTGCCACCTGAATCGCCATCACAGCCGCTTGCCACTGGCTGAGCTCCTCAAGGCGGCAACAGTAGCAACACTCGTGGCCTCACAGGGACGATGAGAGAGGGCATCAGCATTGCCATGGTGCCCTCTGGCGTGGCGCTGTATCTCGAAATTGTGGTCCTGGAGAGGCGCCAGCTGATCCTTGGGACCACGGACGTTCAACAGCCAGGCCAGTAATGCATGGTCCACGCGACGCGAGAACTGTCAGCCAGAGAGGTAGGGGCAGAAGTAGCGGAGGTCCTGGACCACGGTCAGGAGCTCCCGACGGGTGGCACAATAGTTCCGTTCAGTGTGGCTCAGGGTGCAGCTGGAGGGCGCCACAACGCATTGTCCTTGCTCCCCCCCTCCTGCAACAGTGCTGCACTGAGCCCCTCATTGCGGTGGTAGGGGCGGGCTGGACCGGGGTACACCAGCACCAGGACTGGGGTGAGCGCAGCTCGGGGCTGGGCGAAGGCAGGTACGAATCACTGGGGGGGGTGGGGGGATTCCCTAATCGCTCCCACCTCCTCAGGGTCCGCTGCTGCTCCTTCCACACTCACCGCGTGCACCAGCAACTTCGCCTGGCGATGCAGCAGGCGGCGTTTCGCAGGGTTAAGGCGCAGGCTCACCTGGCGGAGGGCGGCAAAGACCTCTTCCAGGTTCCGCAGACCATCATCAAAAATGGTGGTGTGCTCCAGGAGACTGTGCAAGCAAATGATGCAGCAGCACTGCGGAATGTGAGCTAGCAACCCCTCCATCAGTCTCTCGAACCTAGCCGGGGTGTTACACAGCCAAACAGCATTACTCTAAAGTGCCACGGCAATTTCATGGCACTGGACCTGGACCAATGGTGAAGGCAGTCTTGGGCTGGGCCTCCAGGGCCAGTTCAACCTGCCAGTACCTACTGCAGAGATTGAGAGAGCTGAACCAGGTTGAACTGGTGATAAAATTCAGGGCAGTATCAATTCGGGGCAGCAGATAGGAGTCCTTCTGGGTCACAGCATTGAGATCGTGATGAGATGACACAGAATTGCCATGACCCATCTTTCTTCCTGATCAACACCACTGGCGCTGCACACAGGCTGTTGGAGGGCTCGATGATGATGCCAGCCATTACCATCTCTTTGATCCACTGCCGGGCGTTTGGCGAGAGCCGGGTGATGGGGTCGGAAGTGGATGGGCTGGGTGCTAATGTGGTGTTGGACGAGCTCCGTGCGTCTGCATTCCTCGTCCCTCATTACGAAGACGTTGAGGTGCCAATCCAGGAGTTTTTCCAGCCCCCGCTGCTGATCCTAGTCCGAGCCCTCGCTGCTCGACTGCCACAACCCTCACACTGCCTGGAATTACTGGAGGACACCACAGCAGTGCTGCCGATGTCGTGCGCTGCACCGATGCTGTTGCTGATGAGGGGCACGCTGGGGTGAGCGGTGCTGGTTGTTGCCACGCTTGCCTGGTCCGCTTCCTGGTGCTGCTCTGCCAGAGAACCGCGGCTTCAGCGCCGAGGTAGGGTGTCGTCCCCGGCACATCCACAGGGGCCCCCCAGCGGGACAGCAGGCCCAGGCCGATGAAGCAGAAGTCCTGGATGTTGGCGAGCCATACCTCGTGCTCACAGTGTTTTTCCCCACCACGAAGCGTAGCCTTCTCTTCCCTCTCATTGCTGCATAGTCTCCAGCAGGCACAGCCAGCTGGACCACCATCGTTGTCTATCCAGCCAGGGATGGCTGGCTCGTGTTGGGAGGGCACCCGACACTTAATGGTGATGGTTGACGCCATGTCCATCAACACATGCCGTCCGCTACACAGTCCAGGGACAGTATAAGCCTTGCTCTTCACCCAAATACCCCACCCAGGAAGGCAACAATGGAGGCATTCTGCTGGAGGTCTTGGGCAACATTGGAATACCTTGGGGTGTGGGGTGGGGCTAAAATACCTCTCACTGCCCCTGCCAGTGATGGTGATGCCAGGTGATAGTGCAGCCGAAAGCACTCTGCCCTTTACAGAGGCGTGGAGGTCAAGCTCTTTCCTGGGCTGCAGGTGGGACCTGTGGGTAGCCACACAGAGCACAGTGATGGAGATCTGCTGCAAATGCCCCCAGGCTTTCTAGCGTCGCCTGCTGCCCAGTTCTTCCCTCATTGCCTCCTCCGATAGTCTCTGATCGAAATGCCGCTGCAGCACCGCTATGAAGGCCCTGTAGTTACACTGCTCAGCTGGCATTAGGTCCAGGAGGGCCCTTGGAGCATCTCCCCCCATTGCCAGGGTAAGGTGCACTGCCTGTTTGGTGGGGCTCCACCTGCTGTGCCATGCGGCAAGTTTGACTTGTGCCAGGTAAAGCTCCAGGCAGCTGGTACCATTGTACCTGGGGAGCTTCAGGGTGGACTTGTGGTGTTAATTACTGGGGACCAGTGGGCCTCCTCTTTCTCTGGCAGTGTTGGTGGCACCTGCGCATTACCCATCCCCCCCACGGCTGCAGCATCTTGGGTTCCCTGGTGCAGACCACGAGGGAGGTGGGTGATGTGCTCCACCGTGTGCCCTGGGTTGGGGAGCCTGGGAATGCTAGCTTCAGCAAGGTTCCCGGGAAGGCACAGTGCTCAGTTCCCAGGTTCTTCCTCCGGTTTAGTGTCCTGCTTTCAGGAGCCCAGGCATACTACTCGGCCCCTCAACTAATTTCCTGTGTCTTAAGGCACGCCATCCGACATCGTAGCTCTTCAATTTCCCTGTCAATTTCTGATCCCACTCCTGACACAAATGAGGCGAGCATTCAGTCCATGATGACAGATAAGAAAAGTGCGTTCATCTCAACTGACGTCATTATTGCAACAAGCACAAAAACAGACTGAGCACTATGACCCGGGAAGAGAACCCACACAGTCACATACATACGAGGGAGGTGATTATTACACACACCAGTTTCAGTCAGGGTGACCCACAAACACACAAGCGAATAACTGTATAACCAGGGCTAAAATGTAACAGTAAGTGAACTTGAACATTTCACTATAATCCCACAAATGCTTTTTTAAACAAGAACAATAAATAGTGTTGGCCACTGGGAACGCTGGGGCGAACTGTAGACCATGAACCCAGAGCACCTCAATACATGAGTTTTCTTAGACTTATGCAGATTTGAAATAAGTAATTGAAGTAGCATCAACTGTTTGTGTGGATGAGAATACTAGATTACTATGCATTTCACTCCTGGAAGACCTGTTCTAATTCTGGGCTTTGCCCCTCTAGTGATAGGTTTCTCGGAAATTATTTTCTCTCATTACCCTCAGTATCATTTCATATCTAAAAACAATGAAGTCAAGCCTTAATCAATTTGTGTAATATTTCATCATAGCTTAATTTCTGGAGACCTGTTTCATCCAGTAATTATCCAAGCCTAATATATCCTTCCAAGGAGAGTAATGCTCAGAAATGCAACAAACTGGAATTGATTAGCGAGCTTAAGGTAAAGGAACCTGTAAGGGTCAGTGATCATACTATGATACAATTCATGCTGCAATTTAAGAAAGAGGAGCTAAAGTCAGATGTGCCAATATTACAGCAGAGTAAAGGGAATTACACAGGCCCGAGAGAGGGAAGAGCGGGTCAAAATTGTTTGGAAGGGATGATGGCAAAATAGCAATGGTTGGAGTTTCTGGGAGCAATCTGGACAGTGCAGGATAGATTCACTGTACATCCCAAAGAAGAAGTATTTTAAAGGTAAGATGGCATAACCGTGGCTAACAATGGAAGTCAAAGCCAAAGGGAGGGCATATAATACAGCAAAAATTAGTGGAAAGTTAGAGGATTAGGAAGCTTTTAAAAAAACAACAGAAGGCAGCTAAAAAAAAAGCCATAAGGAGTGAAGAAGTGGAATATGAAGGTGAACTAGCAAATAATATTAAAGACATATTCAAAAGGTTCTTCAGGTATATAATGTGCAAAAGAGAGACGAGACTAGGTATCAGACTGCTGGAAAATGATGCTGGAGAGGTATTAATGGGGGACAAGGAAATGGCAGATGAACTGAATAAGTATTTTACATCTGTCTTCACTATGGAAGACACTAGCAGAATGCTGGAAGTTTGAGAGTGTCAGGGGGCAGAAGTGATTGAAGTTGCCATTACCAGGGAAAAGGTGCTTGAGAACCTGGAAGGTCTGAAGTTAGATAGGTCACTTGGACCTGATAGTATACACCCCACATTTTTGAAAGAGGTAGCTGAAGTGATCGTGGAGGCATTAGTAATGATCGTTCAAGAATCAATGGATTCCACTCCACAGAAAAGAACCAAAGAACGGAATGAGGAAAGCCAGAAGGGGCCATGAAAAGTCCTTGACAAGTACGATGAAGGTGAATTCCAAGGCATTCTATACTTACATCAGGAGTAAGAAGATAACCAGACAGAGGGTGGAACTACTGAAGAATGAATGGGGGAGCATTTGCTTGGATGCAGACAATGTGAGTGAGGTACTTAATGAGTACTTTGCTTCAGTATTTACTAAGGAAAAGGATGACCAGGAGATAAGTGCTGTGTGTATATAAATACATAAGAGAATTTAGTGGTCAAGAAAGAGGAAGTGTTGGCCTTCTACTGAGTGTTAAGGTGATAAGTCCTCAGGGCCTGATGGAATTTCTCCCAAGCTATTGAAGGAGGAAAAAGATGAGATTTCTGGGCCCTTGACCAGTAACTTTGTGTCCTCTCGGGCCACAGGTGAGGTCCCAGAGGACTGGCGAGTGGCGAATATTGTACGTCTACTAAAGAAGGGAACAAAAGAAAATCCTGGGAACTATACACCAGTGAGACCCATGTCAGTTGTAGGGTAATTGCTGGAGAACATTCTTCAGGATAGGATACATGAGCATTTGCAAGCCCATGGCCTAGTTAGGGAGATCCAGCATGGCTTTGTGCATGGCAGGTCATGCCTTACCAACTTGATTGAGTTTTTGACAAGGTGATGAGAGAGATTGATGAGGATAGGACAGTGAATGTCGTCTACATGGATTTTAGTAAGGTGTTTGACAAAGTCCCTCATGAGAGGCTGATCCAGAATATTGAGATGCATGGGGTCTGAGGCAAATTTTTTGTTTGGATTCAGAACTGGGTTGCGCATGGAAGACAGAGGGAAGTGGTTGAAGAGATTTATTCAGGCTGGAGATCTGTAATTAGTGGTATTCCACAGGGATCGATGTTAGGAACTCTGCTGTTTGTGATGTATATAAATGACCTGAATGAAAATGCAGATGTGTGGGTTAGTAAATTTGCAGGTGACACCAATATTGGTGGAGTTATTGATAGTGTAGAAGACTGCCAAAGAATACAGCATGGTATAGATAAGTTATAGGTATGGGCTGAGAAATGGTAGATGAAGGTTAACCCAAATAAATGTGAGGTGCTGCACCTCAGTAGGGCAAATGCAAGGTGACAGTACGCTGTTCACCATTTAGAGAATGCTTTGGTTTCAAAGTTGAAAACTTTCCATGAACTCCCGTGCCTAGTTGCTGGCCCTCAATATATCGTCTGCCTGTGCACAAACATTCAGAAACATTCTTCCATTGCAAGTTAAGTTTGTGTAAAATTTTAGGAGTCTGCTGCATCATAGTGTTCTTGGACTAGATCATGTGTCCTTAAGGAATTTTGCCTAAATTTGATTATACAAATAGAGTACTTGGAGGCACATGATAAACATTTGAACATTGAAGCCATTTTTCAGTTAGAGTGTCAGAACCAAAAAGACAAACATATTAGTATTTTTTTTGCATTTCCCTTTTTTCATGTGTGGGCAATGCTGGTATGGCATATTTTCCATCCCTGATTAATCCTGAGAAGGTTTCTTGAACCGCTGTAGTCCATGTGATGAACATACTTGTACAATACTGCTGAGTTGAGAATTCTTTGATTTAGACTCTAGTCCTGTGTAGGAAAAACAATATATTTTCAGGCCA
Organism: Mobula hypostoma; assembly: GCF_963921235.1. Taxonomy (NCBI): domain Eukaryota; kingdom Metazoa; phylum Chordata; class Chondrichthyes; order Myliobatiformes; family Myliobatidae; genus Mobula; species Mobula hypostoma. The sequence goes on along the minus strand of NC_086103.1, from coordinate 59,345,844 downwards.
GGATATTTGGAGGGAATCATTTAGTAGTGATGTTTCCATTCCCTAGTTGTTTATTCTTCTGGGTGGTAGAAGTCACAGGTTCAAGATACACACCTGGAGTAGACTAGAAGAGTAACTGTGGTGCATTTTGTAGATATAGCTCAAAGCCCCAGTTCCACCTCTGTGAACTATGGGGTTATGTATATGTTTTTATTTATATGAATAAGTCACAGTACACTACTTAAAAATATAAATAAACATATGGGTGTCCTGATTAGTATCCTGGCCAATATCTATCTCTCAATTGATATTTCCAAACCAGAGTTTCGGATTATCATATTGCTGTTTGTTTGCAAATTAACAGCAGCATTTCTCAAACTACAACAGTGATTCCACTTCAGAGGCATCAAATTGGCTGTGATACACCATGGAAGCCTTTCATTCCCATAAGTAAACTAGTACTCTGGTACCCTGTGCTTTCTACCTTGATGTCTTACTTTCCTCTTCTGCAGCTAATGTTTTTAATTGATTCTACAAGGAAGATTTAGAGATGAAGTATCTACCTTCTCTTGAAATTTTTTTCTGGATTTTTACAAGCAAGAGAAAATACAGCGAGGGGAGAGATTGTGGAACTTGTGGAACAGCGAGCTAAATTTAAGTGCAAGTCATATTATGCAAGGCAATATAAATATTCTCAGTAGGCACCGGAGGGAAATCGCACAACACTTATCACTTATTCCCAAATCCAGTCACAGGGCTGAAGGTGTTGCTGTTCTAAAATAGGAGATGTAGAATACAGAAATGATGGAAAAATAGGAAATTTTCAGACACGTTTCCACCAGTTTGTCATAAGGGGGTGGCTGCGAACAGACCCAAGTGCAAGACACAGACACTAAAGTACTCAGGACAGGACTAGGGTACAGGATGAGGGCTAGGACACAGACATGAAAACTGGAAACCTGGAACAGGACTGGACAAGAGAGCTAGGAGCCAGGCTTGGACTCCGAGCCAGAGACTGGATAAGGACACAGAACCTAGGTCTTGCCTCTGGCTCGGACCCCAGAAATAGGCAAGGACATGACTTGGCTGGCAGGCAGGACGAGGCTGGAGTCTACAGACTTGAGGCGAGGCTTGAGACCAGAGACTTGAAGTGAGGCTTGAGACCAGAGACTTGAGGCGAGGCTTGAGACCAGAGACTTGAGGCTTGGGATCTTGAAGCTTGGCTTGGGGAGAGACTCGGCTAGAGACTTGAGGCAAGGCTCGGGGTCTTGAAGCTTGGCTTGGGGCGAGGCGAGGCTAGAGACTTGAGGCGAGGCTCGGGGTCTTGAAGCTTGGCTTGGGGCGAGGCTCGGGGTCTTGAAGCTTGGCTTGGGGCAAGGCTCGGCTAGAGACTTGAGGCGAGGCTCGGGGTCTTGAAGCTTGGCTTGGGGCGAGGCTCGGCTAGAGACTTGAGGCGAGGCTCGGCTAGAGACTTGAGGTGAGGTGAGGTGAGGCTAGAGACTTGAGGCGAGGCGAGGCTCGGCTAGAGACTTGGGGGCTTGAAGCTCCTCCTGGGCAGGGTGCAGTACTCCTGGGCAGGGTGCGGGTCACCTGGGTAGGGCGTGGATCTCCACCCGACACAGGCAAGGGACAGGAAGGGACAGGACCCACCACAGGGTAACGGCAATCTGTCCTGGATTACCCGACAGAGGCAAGGGACAGGAAGGGAGCTAGGTACAGGGTAGTTCCAAGACAAGACTTCAAGCGAGATGAGGCAAGAGTTTCTGGCAAGACAAGGCAAGCTTCAGGCAATGCAAGGCATGACAAGAATTTAAGGCAAGGCGAGAGTTACCGACAAGACAAGGCAAGGTTTTGGGTAATGCAAGGCAAGACAAGACTTCAGGCGAGACAAGGTGAGAGTTAACAGCAAGACAAGGCAATGCTTCAGGTAATGCAAGGCGAGACAAGAACTTCAGGTGAGGCGAGTGTTACCGGCAAGACAAGGCAAGATTTCAAGTAATGCACGGCAAGGGAGAGTTACCGGCAAGACAAGGCTTCAGGCGAGGTAACAGAAGGCAGGGGAAGGGATACAAGGAGTAAGGACAAGAACAATCCAGCCCCCGCCCTGGTCTCTGGAGGTATTTATGCAGCCAGCCCCAACGAGAATCAGCTGCCTCAATTAGTGCTCAACAGGAACAGAAACAGGGTAGACAGGAAAACCTGGAGCAAGGGTCGATGGACCGGACCATGACACAGTTGAGTTGTGTTCCTAGATAATAAGAAAAGCATGGACATTAAGCACCACTGCTTTTTTTAATGGTTGAAATGGTGAAAGAGGTTAGTATAAAAAAATTTCCAGTAATGATAATTTATCCAAGATATACAACATGACCTAACAGAGTTTATTAATTAGAAATAAAGTATTGTCCATTTGAGGTTAATTTATGGTAAACTTGACATACCCACATTAAAATGGAAGTATATTCTCACTGGTATCTGGCAATCGTGGTTAGCTATGCATTGCTACTTCTTAATTATCATCTAATCATAAAAATGACATCACAGAAACTCAAGTAGAATTTTAATTGATTTTCTTAGGCTATTGAGATTCCTTTTAAAAATGAGCTGTTGGGATGATTTGAAGAACTATAAATTAAGATGAGTACAATGTTTCCCTTTAAATAATAGCTAAGTACCATTATCTATTCACTGTAATATCATGTCGCTATAAATGTGCTCGTTGTTCAATAATGGGGGCTTGTTATTATATGATGACAGAAGCATACTATGAATAGAAAATATATGCTTACATAAGGTGATTGATTTTCTGTGCTATTATTTACAAGTTAAAATGCTCATGAGGAGGCTCTATCAGTTTCTTCTAATCCTCTGTCACATCTCCAACAGGAGATGGATGAAAATCCAGTGGAAATAGTAAGAATAATTATTTATGGAATTTGAAGGTGTTCATTGATTGAGAAATCCACTGAATTATTTCTCATTATTTTTGTTGTTGCACCCATTTCTCAGAAAATGCTGGAGGAACTCAGCAGGCCAGGCAGCATCAATGGAGAGGAATAAACAGTTGGCGCTTCAGGCCAAAACACTTGACCTGTCTAGCACTCTGTGTGTGTGTGTGTGTGTGTGTGTGTGTGTGTGTGTGTGTGTAAGTAATCTTTTGTGTTTACTCATTTCTCAGCATCTTTCCTATTTACTGATTCCATTTCTGTACTTTCTGTAGCTATGAGCACCTTGTACTCGATCTGAGTTTCATGTACAGTGAGATGGACTCAATACAGATATGACAGCTCTGATATGGGCATCCATGCAGAGTTGTGGATCACCATCATGAGCAGAAATGTAACACCACAACATCATTGTCCAATACAGCACTTACTCTGCCATTAATATCAAGCAAGGACATCAAACCGGTTCAATGAGGAATGCTAAAGATCATGCTGGAAACAGCACTTTGAATACCTCAAAAAGGTTGAAACTTGACAATATTCTGTATGTGTGCAAAACAGCATAAACCACTTGCAATAGAGAGAGCTATTTCCATCTTGCAAGATGGCACTGGCGATCCATAGCGATGTGTTGTGGGCTGCATACAAAACTTCTACATGTCTGCTACTTCTTCTGAATTACTCTCACTGCAATCTGTCACCAGTAATTTCCTTTTAAGTAACTTACTTTTGAACTGTCTTAATGAACTAACAATCTCATGATCTTCTGAAGGACTCAGCAGACTTAACTTTCAAGCATGCAGGTACAGCACCTTTAAGCAAACAAAGGTATATCACCATCTCTGGAAGAGAGGGAGGAGGGGAGGATTTTAAGCCGGACTGAAATGCCAAGGAATGAAAGTTCCCCTGCCCAGCATCTTGTTAGCAAATGTACAGTTGCTGGAGAAAATGACTGAAGACCTAATCTCACAAGGTTGCTTTACTGGAAGGAAATGAAAAATTGTTGTGGTCTGTGTTTCATAGAGACATGGCTCACTCAGACAGGAGTCAGTAAGACCCAAAGGTTTTTGATACACAGCAGACCAAACTGCTGATATGGAGAAGGCAAAAGTCGGGGTGGGGTGGGGGGTGTCCATGTTTTATAATAAACTCTTAGTGGTGCACAGACGTAGCAGTTTTGTCACACTGTTTCTTCCCCCATCCTGGAACATCTCATGATTAAGTGCCTACCAGTCTACTTTCCAAAGGAGTTTTTCTTCATGATCCTGACTGCAGTTAACATATCACCAAAACCTAACTTTTATCAGTCACTCGAGTTATTGAATGCTACCATCATCAAACAAGCAACACCCTAAACCAACGCATTTTATTACCATAATCGAGGAATTCAATCAGACCTGTTTGAAGAAATCTCTGTCCAGTTATCATCAGCTTATAACCTGCAGCACCAGGAGTCCCAACACACTCAACCACTGCTATATTACCATTAGGAATGCCAACCCTCCCATGCCTGGAGCACGTTTCAGGAAATCTAATCACTTGGTTGTTCTTCTCCTACCTGTATACCAGTAGAGCCAAAAGAGCAAGGACCAGAGATAAGGACCACAAAGAGGTGCTTGTGGGAGGCAAAGAAGTAGCTACAGAATTGCTTCAAGTCAATGGACTGAGCTGTGTTCAAGAACTCTGAGGATCTGAATGAATACACCAGGGTAGTCACAGACCTTATGAAAAGCATCATAGGTGAGTGTGTCCTCAGCATATCATTCACAGGCTTCCCCAACAGAAGCCCTGGATGAACCATGAGATCTGCAGTCTGCTGAGGGATCAGAGGCATTCAAGTCTGGTGACCAAGAAAGCTGCAAGAGGTCCAGGGATAATATCTGTAAAGCTATCTCACATACAAAGTGGCAATTCCAGACCAAATGAATCTCCGAAGGATGATTTTGGTCCCCTAATCTGAGGAAAGACATCTTTGCCATAGAGGGAGTACAAAGAAGGTTCACCAGATTGATTCCTGGGATGGCAGGACTTTCATATGAAGAAAGACTGGATGAACTGGGCTTGTACTCGTTGGAATTTAGAAGATTGAGGGGGGATCTGATTGAAATGTATAAGATCCTAAAGGGATTGGACAGGCTAGATGCAGGAAGATTGTTCCCGATGTTGGGAAAGTCCAGAACGAGGGGCCACCGTTTGAGGATAGAGGGGAAGCCTTTTAGGACCGAGATTAGGAAAAACTTCTTCACACAGAGAGTGGTGAATCTGTGGAATTCTCTGCCACAGGAAACTGTTGAGGCCAGTTCATTGGCTATATTTAAGAGGGAGTTAGATATGGCCCTTGTGGCTACGGGGGTCAGGGGGTATGGAGGGAAGGCTGGGGCGGGGTTCTGAGTTGGATGATCAGCCATGATCATAATAAATGGCGGTGCAGGCTCGAAGGGCCGAATGGCCTACTCCTGCACCTATTTTCTATGTTTCTATGTTTCTATGATCGACAGTTGTAGCAGGGCTTGAATCCTATGATTTCTTACAAAGTGAAACCGAGCTGCAGAGGTGGCAAAAAGGCTTCACTCCAGCTGGGCTCAATGCCTTCTATGCTCACTATGATAATCAATACATGGAGGCTCCTTCACGAACTCCCACAGCCCCAGATGACACTGTGATTTCAGTCTCTGAGGATGATATGAGAGCATCCTTCAGTCCTTCCGAAGGATGAACCTACGAAAAGCATCCGGCCCAGGTGGGTTACCAGGCTGAGTACTAAAACCTTGTGTTAGTCGTCCAGCTTGCGTGTTCACCAATACCTTTAACCTCTCACTTTGGCAGTCTGAGGAACTTGCCTGCTGCAAGCAGGCTTCTATTATACCTGTGCTTAAGAAGAACGTGGTAATCTGCATCAATGACTACTGTCCAGTAGTCTCTATGTGCACTGTGATGTGTGTTTTCAGAGGGAGGAGATGAAACAACTACTTTCTGAGAAGAGCCTACCCACACAACAGGTCCACAGCAGATGCCATCTTGTTGGCTCTTCACTCAATACTGGAACATCTGGACAGAAGAGATGCATACATGAGGATACTCATTATCAACTACAGCTGAGCATTCACTACTATCATCCCCTCAAAGCTAATCAATAAGCTTCAAGACATTGGCCTCAATATCTCCTTGAGTAATTGGATCCTCGGTTTCCTCACTTGCAGACCCAGTCAGTTCAGATTGGCAACAACATCTCCTCCAGGATCTCCATCAGCACAGGTGAAACACAAATCGGTGCGTTTACCCCCCTGCTCCACTCAGTTTACACTTATGACTGTGAGACTAAGCATAGCTCCAATGCTATATTTGAATTTGCCGACAACAGCATTGTCATTGGCTGAATCAAAGGTGGGGATGATTCAGCACATAGGAGGGAGATTGAAAACCTGTCTGAGTGGTGCCACAACAACAACCTCTCACTCAGTATCAGCAAAACCAAGGGACCGATTATTGACTTCCAGAGGAGCAAACCCAAGGTCCAAGAGCCAGTCCTCATCAGGGGATCAGAGGTGGAGAGGGTCAGCAAATTAAATTCCTCAATGTTATCATTTCAGAGGACCTGTCTTGGGCTCAGCACTTCAGTGTCATTATGAAGAATGCACAGCAGTGCCTTTACTTCCTCATAAGTTTGCGAAGATTCGTCACGCCATTTAAAACTCTGACAAACTTCTATAGATGTGAAGTGGAGAGTATATTGACTGGTTGCATCATGGCCTGGTATGGAAACACTAAAACCATTAAACAGAAGATCCTACAAAAAGCAGTAGATGTGGCCAGGTACATGACAAGTAAAACCCTCCCCATCATAGGAAAGCAACATCTATCATCAGGGATCCCCATCCCGTAGGCCATGCTCTCTTCTCACTGTTGTCATCAGGAAGATACAGGAACTTCAGGACTCATACAGCCAGGTTTAGGGATAGTTACAATCCCTCAACCACCAGGCTCTTGAACTGGAGGGGAAAACTTTGCTCAACTTCACTTGCCCCATTACTGAACTGTTCCCACAACCTATGGACTCACTTTCAATGACTCTGCATATTATGTTCTCGATATTTATTTTTCATTTATGTAGTATTCTTATTTTGTTTTTTTGTACTTGTCCATTTTTTGGCTTTTGCACATTGCTTGCCTATCTGTTCTGTTGTGTGCAGGGTTTCAATAATTCTACTATAGTTCTTGGATTTACTGAGTATATCCACAAGAAAATGAATCTCAGGGTGGTATATGGTGACTTATATCAGATCAGAATCAGGTTTATTATCACCAGCATGTGTTGTGAAATTTGTTAACTTAGCAGCAGCAGTTCAATGCAATACATAATCCAGGAGAAGAAGAAAAAAATAAGTAAATCAATTAGAGTACACGTACTCTAATTGAATAGATCAAAAATCGTGCAAAAAAACAGAAATAATAAATATTTTAAAAGTGAGGTAGTGTTCAAGGAATTGGATGGCAGAGGGGAGGAAGCTGTTCCTGAATGGCTCAGTGTGTGCCTTCAGGCTACTGTGTCTCCTACCTGATGGTAACAGTGAGAAAAGGGCATGCCTGGGTGCTGGAGGCCCTTAATAATGGACACTGCCTTTCTGAGACACCGCTCCTTGAAAATGTCCTGTGTACTTTGTAAACTAGTACCCAAGATGGAACCGACTATTTTGCTTTCTAAGATTGGTAGTCGAGACCGTAATCCTACTATTAAACATTCATTAAGAATTTCCTTTTAGTTTCGTAGATTTTTTGAGTTTAATAACTTTGTTCTTTCTAGTAAAGTCCACCTTAATTATTTTTTTTAAAACATCAATGTCTGATCAGACCTTTTAAATTTGGAAAACCAAAGGAATAATAACTTTTTTTAAAAAAGCAATCACAAGGAAGTCTGCAGATGCTGGAATTTCAAGCAACACACATAGAAGTTGCTGGTGAACGCAGCAGGCCAGGCAGCATCTCTAGGAAGAGGTACAGTCGATGTTTCGGGCTGAGACTCTTCGTCAGAACTAACTGGAATAATAACTTTTTAGATTTGTTTATGGGGGATTATTTAATGTCTTTCACCCAGTTAGTGGACAAATATGACTTACCTGATTCACAATTTTTAGATATTTACAAATTAGGGATTTTTTTATGTAGTTTACTTCCAAATTTTCCCTCTGCTTATCCACCCAATATGATAGATACTCTTTTTCAGGTTGAATCATTTCAAAAAGGACTGATAGCAATAATTTATAAATGGTTATTGAATTTGTGAAAGGTATCTAACGATAAAATTAAAGGTGCGTGGGAATTGGAATTTCGAGAGTCACTTTCAGATAATCAATGGGATAAAATTTTTCATTTGGTAAATACCTCACCTATTTGTGCCCATCATTCCTTGATACAGTTCAAGGTAGTACATTGGGCACATATGTCAAAGGATAAATTGGACCGTGTTTTTCCCAATATTAATCCTGTTTGCGACAGATGTAATATTGAGGTGGCTACTTTAACTCATATATTTTGGTTTTGTATCAAGATAGATAATTTTTGGAAAGACGTCTTTAAAACTTTACCAAAAGTTTTGAATTTGGACCTACAACTGAATTTATTTACAGCAATTTTTGGGATCATTCCACCGGAAGCAGGATATGTTCCTGTTTTACTCAACGGATGATAGTTTTTACAACTTCATTGGCTAGGAGAGCCATTTTGCGTAAATGGAAGGAGTCTAATCCACTTACTGTTTTTTATTGGCTTTCCTCCATCATATCCTGTCTAAATTTAGAGAAAATAAGAAGTCGGACATTTGATACATCCTTTAAATTTGAAGAAACCTGGCGACCTTTCATTCAATATTTTCATATGGTTTGATTTATTGCTCTTCCAGTTACTTTCTCGAAACTTTGGATTTGATCAGAAAGTTTTTCTTTTTTCTTGCTTTTACTCTCAATATGGGCTGCCCAGTCTCTTTTTTTTCTCTTTTTCTTTTTTTAATTATTTTTTGTTTTTGTTTATAGAGAATAGTGGGGTTTTTTTTTATATATATATATATAAATTATAAAAGTTTCTTTATCTTTTTTTTCTTTTTATGAAATGATAAGAGGAGAATTGATTATCTTATTTTTGTTATACACCATTGGATTTATACTATGTATGATCTTGATAATGTTTATTTTACCATTTATATGTGTTGTTATCAATATAGATATCTGAGGTAATACTCCTGTTGTTTGTATATATGTACTTTTTAAAAAATTAATAAAGAGATTGATAAAGAAAAAGAAAAGGAACCGACTAAATTTACAACCCTTGCATCTGTGTACTTTTTTGACAATGAATTCACTTTGAACTATGAACTTCAAATGAAATCGCAAACAATTATCATATCAAGCTCTGCATTCCTGCCACACTGGTCATAAATATTAATAGACAATTGGATAATGTGAAGGGGAGGTTCCAGACCTCCCATCCTCAGTGATGGTTGGTCAGATACGTGCTGTACAATAGTATCATAGACAAAGCTGAAACATTTACAACCATGTTCAGCCAGATATGTTGAATGGGTGAACCACCATCCCCACCATCAATACTGCAGGTTTTCAACCAATTTGAGACATTCCATGTAAATTTTTTCTTTTTTAAAAGCCATGTAAACCGAATGCAACAAATGCTGTGGACTGGAAAGCATCCTGACAGTTGTACTGATTATTTTCACTTCAGAAATAGCTGCTTATGAGGCAAGCAATTTCAGTGCAGTTATGTTGCAGGCATCTTTCCAATAATGTGGAAAATTGCCCAGTTCACAAAAAGCAGGAAAAATCCAATCTGGCTAATTATCATACAATTAATCACTTTCAATCATTAACAAATTGTTGGTAGCTGTTGTTGGCAGTACTGCCAGGTAGCGCATAATATCCAGTATTCTACCCACCAATGCCCACCTCTTTTTTCTGTAAGACTGCTCAGAGCCAGGTCAGAACACGGCCTGATCAGTTGGGTTAGGGTTAGGGTTAGGGTTAGGGTATCAAACACCAGATTACCTAATAAAAAGGAGTTGGGATTGTTAAATGCTGCAACTGTATGAGATGAGAATCCAGTGAAGTAAATGAATGAGAAGGAAATTGGAACAGGGGAAAGAGGAAAGCATCTAACTAAAGACTTTTAGCAATCAGAGGTACTATGATTATTGGAGCAAAAGACATCTGGGGCATACTGAGCTCCACAAGGTTCTGCCATAGCCACACATGAAGCTGCTTAACAAGATAAAATCCTATGTAATCACAGGAAAGATACTGGCATGGATAGCAGAGTGGCTGACAGGCAGGAGGCAGTTAGTGGGAATAAAGGGGGCCTTCTTTGTTTGGTTGCCAGTGACTACAGGTGTTCCTCAGGGGTCAGTATTGGGACCGCTACTTTTCACATTGTTTGTCAATGATTTAGAGAATGAAATTGATGGCTTTGTGGCAAAGTTTGCAGATGATACGAATTTAGGTGGAGGGGTAGGTAGTGTTGAGGAAACAATGCAATTGCAGCAGGACTTAGACAAAATGGAAAACTGGGCAAAAAAGTGGCAGATGGACTACAGTGTTGGGAAATGTATGATAATGCATTTTGGTAAAAGGATCAATTGTGTAGACTATTATCTAAATCGGGAGAAAATTCAAACTTCAGAGGTGCAGAGGGACTTAAGAGTCCTCATGCAAGACACCCAGAAGGTTAATTTACAGGTTAAGTTTGTGGTAAAGAAGGAAAATGCAATGTTGCCATATATTTCAAGGGGAATCAAATATAAAAGCAAGGAAACAATGCTGAGGCTTTTTAAGACATTACTGAGGCTGTACTTGGAGTATCGTCAAGAGATTTGGGCCTCTTGGCTCAGAAAGGATGTGTTGCCATTGCAGAGAGTCCAGAAGAAGTTCACAAGGATGATTCTGGGAATGAAGGGATTAACATATGAGGGGCGTCTGGCAGCTTTGGGCCTGTACTCACTAGAATTTAGAAGAATGCGTGGGGATCTCACCGAAACCTAACGTTTGTTGAAAGGACAAGATAAGCTGGATGAGGAGAGGATGTTTCTTCTGGCAGGTGTATCCAGAACCAGAGGGCACATCCTCAAAACCGAGTGGCGACCTTTTAGAACAGAGGTAAGGAGGAATCTTTTTAACCTGAGAGTACTGAATCTGTGGAATCCTCTGCCACACACTGCGGCGGAGGCCAAGTCCATGGGTATATTTAAAGCAGAAGTTGATAGTTTCCTGATTGGTCAGGGCATCAAAATATATGGCAAGAAGACAGGTGTATGAGGTTGAGCGGGATCTGAAATCAGCCATGATGAAATGGTGGTGCAGACTCGATGGGCTGAATGGCCTGATTCTGCTCCTATGTCTTATGATCTTATGGAGAGAGAACAGTGAAGTTCTAGTCCAGTGCTATACACCTACAGCTTTGTGGTTGAATACTTTTCATTCATTCTACAAAAGAACATACTGAGCAATGCAACTATTCTTTGTATTTTTTCTCCTTTCTTCTTTTGCTGACTTTACATTAATCCAGGTATCTTTTCAGGCATCTTTAAACTGGGTTTTATGAATTATCAAAATGTTTCCCATATACTTGTTTTATGCTGTAAGTGGATCAGGTCACTTTATATCATATACTGTATCGTATCTGCACACCACTTCACAAGTATATTACTAGTTAGACAATAAATTGTAAAGTATTTTCTCATAGACATACCTTTAAATTCACTTCAGTCCTTTGCAAATCTTTTGTAGCTTGTTCTAAAGTTATTCTGAAACACTGCAGCTGCTCCAGTTTTTCAGAAAGGCTGGACTGATGAGAGAAGATCACTGCACATTATAGTCAAATTTATTGTTAAATATTAAAATTTGTAAAGAAGATTGACTTTATAATTAAAATGATAGATCCGAAATTCTAAAATACTGAGTACAATAGTTCTCACCCTTTTCTCATTATATACATCTTTTAAAATCCGTATGTCATGGTTCCTGTGTGATCCAGCAACATAGCATGTCACACAGATACAGGACTGGTCATCCAAGCAGTAATATTCAATTAGTTTCTCGTGATCTGAACACTTCCTGTCCTCCAGTGAGCTTGCAGGCTCAATCAGTAAGTGATTTTTCTGAGCAGCTCTCTCAGAATGCTTCCTCAAGTGATGTTCACAGAGAGACGCTTCACAATTCATACATGTCATCACCGCAGGGAAGGGACTGTCCAAACAGAAATCACAGAAGATCTTAGATGCTTCTTCATTCATCTGGGTGGCTTCAAAACGTTCTATTATGTTACTTAACTTCAAATTCTTGTGTAGTACAGGTCTTTGAGCATACTCAGCTCGGCACTCTGGACACGAATACCCCGGCCCAGTGTTTTTTCTGTCCCAGTTATTTTCAATGCAAGTACGACAGAAGTTGTGCCCACAGGGCAGTGAGACTGGTTCTGTGTATATGTTCCAGCAAATTGAACAATTTAATTCTTCCTTTAAATTACCAACAGCTGAAGTCGAAGCCATTTTCATTTGTCTAAAGGGAGGCAAGCAGCTGTAAAACACATGCTGAATGGTTAGTGATCAGATCAATCTCAATGATAATAATAATAAAGATAATAATAATAGAAATAATGTTGATTTACAACCTCAAAATATTGCAAAATAACTTTACTTACAATGGAATATTTTTGAAGAGATGTCTTTGCTGTAATACGCAGAAATACAACCTATCTGCTCTGGACACCCACTCTGGTCTTCTCAAACACGAGGAATTCTGCAGATGCTAGAAATTCAAGCAACACACATCAAAGTTGCTGGTGAATGCAGCAGGCCAGGCAACACTTCTAGGAAGAGGTACAGTCGACGTTTCGGGCCGATCATATATAAATAATACTAGCTTATGTAGATGGACTGATTGCAGATACATAAAATGATGTTAGGTGCAGGAATATGAGGGGCTGGTGAAGTGAGTTAATAGGTCAATGTTTTGATCAGCCTGATGTCTTGGGGGAGGTAACTGTTTTTGATGTGGTGGTCCTGGTGTGGATGCTGCCAGCCTCTCCCCCGGTGGGAGTGGGACAAATAGTCCATAAGCAGGGTCAGTGGGATCCTTCATGATATTGCTGGTCTTTTTATGGCACCTTTCATTATGTCCTTGATGGTGGGTAGAATGATGTTGGTGATGCTTTGGGCAGTTTTAATATGCAGAGCCTCCCTGTCACCATTCTACGCAGTGATGCAACATGTCAGGATGCTCTCAACTGCGCACCTGTAGAAGGTTGTGAGTGTTAATGTGCCTCCTCAGAAGGCAAAGGAGTTGGTGAACTTCCTTGAGTGCGGAGGGTGTGTTCTGGTACTGCGGGAGGTTGTGCGAGATGTGCACTTCCAGGAGTCTGAAACTGCCCACAGTTTCCACTGCTGTGCCACCGATTTGAAGAGCGGTGTGAGTGGTGTGGACTTTCCTGAAGCCAAAAACCATCTCCTTTGTCTTAAATAGACACAGGAAATTCCATGGCATTATTCAAGGAACACGGAGAGATGTATTTGTAACTTCCTGTCCCAAAGGAATACTAAGGCTACAACGTACATGGTAAAATCAGTTTCATTCATTATCATGGTCCGTTCAAGGGACCATAAAAATTATAGGGCAATACAAGTAGGTGAACAACACACACAAAATGCTGCAGGAATTCAGCAAACCAAGCAGCATCTATGGAAAAGAGTACATTTGATGTTTCAGGCCAAAACCCTTCATCAGGACTGGACCACTTGTGCTGGCAGCTCATTCCACACTCTTACCACCCTCTGAGTGAAGAACTTTCCCCTTATGTTTCCCTTAAACTTCTCACCTTGCACCCCTAACTCATGACCTCCGATTGTAGTCCACCCAACCTCAGTGGAAAAAGCCTGCTTGAATTTATCCTATCTACCCTTCAAATTTGTATACCTCTATCAAATCTCCTCTAAATCTTCTACGTACTAAAAAATACAGTGCTAAACTATTCAATCTTTCCTTATAAGTCAAGTCCTCCAGACCCGGCAACATCCTTGCAAATTTGCTCTGTACTCTTTCAACCTCTTCCTGTAAGTTTGTGACGAAAACTGTACACAATACTACACACAGTACTCCTCATCAACATCTTACACAACTTCAACATAACATCCCATCTTCTGTACTCAGCACATTGATTATGAAGGCCAATGTGCCAAAAGCTTTCTTTGTGACCCTATCTACTTGTGTACTGAAGAATGACAATTACTGGTCTTGAATGCCAAAGAAGGTTGTATCGGAGCTGTGTTAACAGACTACAAGGAGGTCATGCTGGAAGAACCATGTACTTAATGGAACATCAGCTGAGATTGGTACTTGAATCCAGGAGTGGAGTATGAAACCCTAATATGAGTAGGAGATAAGAATAACAATAAAGATCCATAGCTGACACTTCGTTAGAAATGGGGAAATTGGGCCAAACTAAAAATGTCTCTGACCATTGGCCACAATTTAGCATTAGTGATTTGTGGGAATGTTATGTTGGTGTCGAAAGTGTGGCTCACTTGTGGGCTGCTCAGCGCAATCCTTGTTGACTTGATTTGATGCAAACAACACATTCAAGGAATTCAAAACACCCTGCAGATGACTCATCGTTTATAAAATTTTAGAGAAATTAAGGTACCTCTTAGACATAATTAAGCTAACTGGAATGAAGTATGGAAATCCCTTATAGTAAACTGCCTTCTCTTCAGCCCTGTGACACATTGAATGTCAAGAAATAAGCCTGTGATTAATTCTGCAGAACACTCAATCACATGCAACCATCAGAAATTCCTCCAGCAAACTGGGCCTCTTTGTATACAAGAAGGGTATTGGCCTGAAACACCGATGGTTTATTCCCCTCCACAGGTGCAGCCTGAGATGCTGAATTAATCCAGCATCTGCAGAATATCTTCCCTCTATACTTGTAATGGTTGCTTCAGATTGCGCATTGAGGTAAACGTCACTGCCTCCTCTGCTGCGGGAATCCCAGTGGCCTCACCATGCACTTCTGATGGGTGTCCTGTGCAGTGAATACTGTGCAATTAACTTTCACAAGTGCCTTCCAGTATTTTCTGTACGCTCAGTCATAGATTGGCTATCACCATCCCTGATGCATTTACCTCTAGAATGTCCAGAGACTTGTAGACAAGTTCCTTCCTATCTATGAGCTAATTATGGACGATTGCAATGACATCTTGACCATGACGGAAAGTTAACAGGTCATGAATAATCTGTTCTGACTAATCCCCTGTTTTAACTAATTCCCCCCTCCCCCCGACTAAATTTCCTGCCACTTTTCTTGAATATTCAACACCTTTCTTTACAAGGAGATCCTTGATTTCCTGATCAACAGACTGTAATCCGTAAGAATATACAGCAACATCCTCACTACCATTATCCTCAACACTGATACCCCACCAGACTAAGTCCTCTGCCCCCGACTCTACTCCCTACCCACTCGTGACTGCATAACCAGATTCTGCTTGAACACTATCCACAGATGGCACAAGTATATAGGGATATATCTTAAGTAACGATAGGCCAGAGTACAGAAAAGAGATAAGGGAGCCAACTCGTTCTCTGTCAACAACCATTTCCTCAAAACAAGAGAGCTGGCTGAGGACCAAGAAGAAGGTTTGTGCACAAGATTGTGTTTACATCGACAGTTGTGAGGTCTAGAGGGTTTCTAGAAGTGAATGCCACCAATAGTTGGTCCTGGTCCAACCACGTAGGTGACACGGATGAGAAAATGCACGTTGCCTCTACTTCCCCAGGAAGCTAAAGAAATTTGGCATGTGCACTTTGACCCTCATCATGAGGTAGCATTCATAGGTTCACGGACCATTTAGAAATCTACTCGTACCTGCAGGCTCATAGACATCTTCCACTCTGCTGTGACAAGACTATTGAATGCTTTCCTAGTGCAATAAGATGGACTCTTGACCTCACAATTCGTCTCATTATGGTCTTGGCACCCCTTATAATCTGCCTGCATTGCACTTTCTCTGAAACCATGGCACGTTATTTTACATTGTTACTTTGTTCCCTTGCACTACTTCAATACACGTTGTAGTACAATGATCTGTATGGACAACACGCAAAACGTTTCACTGCATCTCAGTGCAGGTGATCATAATAAACTAATTTATCATTTAATGATTGTGTGATAAGCCTTGGGGCATTTCACAATGTATAAAGTACTATACAAATATGAGTTGTTGTGCAGTGGCACCAAGCCAGATCTCAGGCAATGGCTAAAGATTATCCTACTTCAATAGCTGGCTGAAGGTCCAGCCTATTGCCAAAGGTCTGTTGATAGCAGTTCTGTTTCACGCTTGCTTGCAGATCAAAGGAAATAATACTCCTGTCATCAGCTAATCGAGATGGAATGGAGAAAGGTAAGGAAAGAATCCTGCAACCACAAACGGTAGCAGAATACATCAGGGCCAGCTCTAGTGAATTGCTCGGCACTAAGGGTACTCACTCCTGAGGTGCTTTAACATTTGCAAATACTGGATATCAGTCCAGCATAATTGCTGAGATTGTCATTTCCTGCAGGTCCATATCTAGGACTATAAGAGAACATGCCCTGTGGTAGCGTGCACAATCAGCTGCATGGAATGTTTTTCCTTCTAGCAGGTCTAAACCTCCACATAACAATCATATAGGACATACACCAATCATTAACAACAACATACAGACTCCACCTAAAATACACAAAGTACTGGGCAGTATAAAGTGCTCTCCTAGGACTTTGAACACACCATCAATATTGATTCTTTAATTACCCTCATGCAACTAATATTACACATTTGGTACATGTTAGAGAATAATTTATCTAGCTATGGAGTTTATAATAATTGAGAAAATTAGCTGAAAGCCAAAATTGAAGAAACAAGTTCACCGACCACATTTAAGAAGAATACATTCACAATTGTCCAGGTACACGAAAAGAAATTATGTTGAGCATGTTATCAAAGGGACATAATTAGAAGAAGGGGAGCAGATAGAAAGGCTTAGTTCTTAGTTCAAACTAATAGCAGGGGATTCACATAACTGCAAAGGAAGGTAAGTATGGTCTAAGGAATATCTAAAAACAGTGCACAAGTTAATGTATGAACATACAAATTAGGAGCAGGAGGAGGCCACTCGGCCTTGAGCGCTTGCTCCACAGCACAATATAATCATGACTGATCTGACTATAGCATGACCTTCCCGTTTCCATCGACTTCCATTCAACTTTCACCCCTTTGCTTTTCAAGTATGTCAGTTTCCACTGCCCTGCAAGGTTTCCAGTGACTGTAGATCTGAGAGGAAAATAAAAGTCAGCTCATCTCTGATGTGACCAGTTATTTATAAACAGTGACTCCTAATTCTAGACAGTCCCACAAGAGCCAAGCCAAGCAATTTTCCACAGCTTCCATCATCAGGGGCTCCCATCATCGAGGCCGTACTATCTTCTCACTACTACCATTGAGCAGGAGGTACAGGAGGTCCCACACTCAGTTATTACCTACAACCATGTGGCTCCTGAACCAGTATAGGTAAATCCACTCCCTCAAAACTAAACTGACTCCACAACATATAGAGTCACTTTCAAGGATTCTAAACTCATGTTCTCGGTATTATTTATTTACTTTTTTTTACTATTGGTACAATATGTCTTCTTTTGCACTTTGATTGTTTGTCACTCTTTGTTATTTGTAGTTTTTCATAGATTCTATTGTATGTATTTATTTTCCTATAAATTCTTGCATGAAAATGAATCTCAAAGTATGTAGTGTCCTATAGGTATTTTGATAATAAATTTATTCTGTACTTTGAGATTTGAACTCACTCAAGGTTCCTCAGGATCTTGTATGCTCTCATTGATACCTTTTACCGTTATGAAGGCCTGTGGATACAATCCTTAACTTTTCAACCTTTCCTCAGACATCTAATTCATGATCTGATAAGCCTTATCTGGCCATAGTAATAGCTTTTGTTAAATAAAGAGGCAAGTGATGTGAAGATTCTAGAATTAGTCAAATCAATACCACACATAATTGCAATATAATATCCTTATTTTCCCTTGCAACAGAAGATAATATTCTGTTGGCTTTTCCAATAATAATCAGCAACTGCTGACTGGCCCTTAGCAAATTATGTATGAGAACATCCAGACCCCTCTGCAGTCTCTCAGCATTTATATCAAATGCTTCATTTGTATTAATAACCTGCCTTTTTTTATAATCAAATCCCCCAGCAATAAAGGATAACATATTGTGGAGAGGCAAGCAGAGTTGATGACCCTTCTTCAAACATTCTTAGAGTTTCCGGCACTCTTTTTACTTGAGATTTCCAACTCTGCAGTTTTTGGTTTGATGTTCCATGCTAATCCTCTATTACTTTACGTATATGCAAGCCTTCTGTGAATCAAGCACTAGAAAAGAGGTCCACTGTCTCTCTCCATTTAGGTACAATGATTTTCATTTAGTCATAGTCATAGTCATATTCATACTTTATTGATCCCAGGGGAAATTGTTTTTGTTACAGTTGCACCATAAATAATTAAATAGTAATAAAACCATAAATAGTTAAATAGTAATATGTAAATTATGCCAGGAAATAAGTCCAGGACCAGCCTATTGGTTCAGGGTGTCTGACCCTCCAAGGGAGGAGTTGTAAAGTTTGATGGCCACAGGCAGGAATGACTTCCTATGATGCTCTGCGTTGCATCTTGGTGGAATGAGTCTCTGGCTGAATGTACTCCTGTGCCCAACCAATACATTATGTAGTGGATGGGAGATATTGTCCAAGATGGCATGCAACTTGGACAGCATCCTCTTTCAGACACCACCATTAGAGAGTCCAGTTCCAACCCCACAACATCACTGGCCTTACGAATGAGTTTGTTGATTCTGTTGGTGTCTGCTACCCTCAGCCTGCTGCCCCAGCACACAACAGCAAACATGATAGCACTGGCCACCACAGACTCGTAGAACATCCTCAACATCGTCCGGCAGATGTTAAAGGACCTCAGTCTCCTCAGGAAATAGAGGTGGCTTTGACCCTTCTTGTAGATAGCCTCAGTGTTCTTTGACCAGTCCAGTCTACTGTCAATTCATATCCCCAGGTATTTGTAATCCTCCACCATGTCCACACTGACCCCCTGGATGGAAACAGGGGTCACCGGTACCTTAGTTCTCCTCAGGTCTACCACCAGCTCCTTAGACTTTTTCACATTAAGCTGCAGATAATTCTGCTCACACCATGTGACAAAGTTTCCTACCGTAGCCCTGTACTCAGCCTCATCTCCCTTGCTGATGCATCCAAATATGGCAGAGTCATCAGAAAACTTCTGAAGATGACAAGACTCTGTGCAGTAGTTGAAGTCCGAGGTGTAAATGGTGAAGAGAAAGGGAGACAAGACAGTCCCCTGTGGAGCCCCAGTGCTGCTGATCACTCTGTCGGACACACACTGTTGCAAGCACACGTACTGTGGTCTGCCAGTCAGGTAATCAAGAATCCATGACAACAGGAAAGCATCCACCTGCATCGCTGTCAGCTTCTCCCCCAGCAGAGCAGAGCGGATGGTGTTGAACGCAGTGGAGGTCAAAAAACATGACCCTCCCAGTGCTCGCTGGCTTGTCCAGGTGTGTGTAGACACGGTTCAGCAGGTAGACAATGGCATCCTCAACTCCTAGTCGGGGCTGGTAGGCGAACTGGAGGGGATCTAAGTGCGGCCTGACCATAGGCCGGAGCAGCTCCAGAACAAGTCTCTCCAGGGTCTTCATGATGTGGGAGGTCAATGCCACTGGTCTGTAGTCATTGAGGCCGCTGGGGCGCGGCGTATTCGGCAAAGGGACGAGGCAGGATGTCTCCCACAATACAGGAACCCTCCGGAGCCTTAGGCTCAGGTTGAAGACATGGTGAAGTACTCCACATAGCTGAGGGGCACAGGCTTTGAGCACCCTGGTACTGACACCATCTGGTCCTACAGCCTTGCTTGGGTTGAGACGATTCAGCTGTCTTCTCACCTGTTCCGCTGTGAAGCCCACCGTGGTGGTTTCGTGTGGGGAAGGGGTATAGTCATGAGAGCAGGGTGGGGGACTATGAGGAGGGGTAGGAGGGGAGAGTGGAATATGTGTTGGTTGGGGGCCGACAACAGATGACTC
This sequence comes from Mobula hypostoma, assembly GCF_963921235.1. NCBI lineage: Eukaryota > Metazoa > Chordata > Chondrichthyes > Myliobatiformes > Myliobatidae > Mobula > Mobula hypostoma. The sequence continues at coordinate 59,325,708 of NC_086103.1, read as the reverse complement.
ATGTGGGGGTTGGGCAGGGGCCACAATGTCAAATCTGTTCAAGAACAGGTTAAGTTCGTTGGCCCTGTCCACACTGCCTTCAGCTCCTCTGTTGCTAGTTTGCCGGAACCCAGTGATGGTCCTCATCCCACTCCAGACCTCTCTCATGTTGTTCTGCTGGAGTTTCCACTCAAGTTTCCTCCTGTACCTGTCTTTAGCCTCCCTGATCCTGGCTTTCAGGTCACTCTGTATTGCCCTCAGCTCCTCCCTATTTCCACCTCTAAATGCCCTCTTTTTAGCGTTCAGGATGTCCTTAATGTCCTTTGTTACCCTTATTTGAATAACAAAGGACAGTTCTTGTCGGAACATTGCAGTCCACACAGAAGTTGATGTAATCAGTGATGCACTCTGTGAGCCCATCAATATCCTCTCCATGTGGCTCACAGAGTGCCTGCCAGTCTGTCACCTCAAAACAACCCTGGATCGCCTCATAAGCCTCCTCCGACCATTTTCTCACTGTCCTCGAGGTTGCAGGTTTACTCTTCACCAGAGGCACGTAGCAGGGTTTTAGATGCACCAGGTTGTGATCTGACCTTCCCAGTGGCGGGAGGGGAGAGGAGCTGTATGCATCCTTAACGTTAGCGTACATCAAATCCAGAGTTCTCTCCCCTCTGGTTGTACAGCTCACATACTGCGTGAAGTTGGGCAGTGTTCTAGCCATGGTAACATGGTTGAAGTCACCCGAGATGGTAATGAGGGCACTCGGGTGCTGGGTTTGTAATCTGGCTATGACGGTGTAAATGATGTTATACGCTGACGTCGGGTTGGCAGAGGGAGGGATGTACACAACAACCACAATTACATGCAAGATTTCCCTTGGCAAATAATATGGCCGTAGTCCAACAGCAAAAAGTTCAATATCCGGGCTACAAACAAGTTCCTTGATCGTAATAGGCCCAGGATTGCACCATCTGTTGTTTACCAGAACCGCAAACCCCCTCCTTTATGCTTACCGCTCTCAGTGCAATTCCAGTCAGCTCGAACGGTCTGGAAGCCTTCTATGGAAACGTTTTGATCGGGTATGTCCTCTGCAGCCACGTTTCAGTAAAACATATGACATGGCTCTAGTTTCTATTTTTTCTTATCAAATGGACAATTTCACATTTATTTGCTGGATCTTTGCCCACTCGTTCACCTACCCATTCCCTAACTAGTTTCCTACCCTGTTGTCATCAGCCCATTTAGCAACCATTCCTTCAGTGACTACATGCTAGTTATTTATAGATCAAAGAAGAGAGGAATACAGATCATGGTAGCACATCAATTATTTTATCATGAGAATCAGTAAAAATAAAAACTAATGGCTTCTGTCAGTTTCCTGTTAAATAAATAATTTTATACACTTACCAACGCATTATCTCCTACAGAATGAACTATTATATACTGCAATAGACTTAGATGTAGAATCTTATCAAATGATTCAAAATCTGAGCACATCCACTGTTTCCCCTTTATTTGCATCCATGTTATTTTTTGAATGAACTCCAATAAATTGGGAAAACATGGTGTTCTCTTGCTTCATAACCTTTTTCAATGTTTACTCCCATGAAGTCTTTAATAATAGCTTTAAACATTTTCCCTATGACAGATGTTAAGATAACTGCACTGTAGTTTCCTCACAACACACAAAATGCTGGAGGAACTCAGCAGGCCAGGCAGCATCTATGGAAAAGAGTAAACAATCAACGTTTGAGAAACACAGAAACATAGAAAATAGGTGCAGGAATAGGCTCTTCGGCCCTTCGAGCCTGCACCGCCATTCAGTACGATCATGGCTGATCATCCAACTCAGAACCCTATACCTGTCTTCTCTCCATACCCCCTGATCCCTTTAGCCACAAGGGGATTATCTAACTCCCTCTTAAATATAGCCAATGAACTGGCCTCAACTGTTTCCTGTGGCAGAGAATTCCATAGATTCACCACTCTCTGTGTGAAGTAGTTTTTCCTCATGTCAGTCCTAAAAGGCTTCTCCTTTATCCTCAAACTTTGACACCTCATTCTGGACTTCCCCAACATCGGGAACAATCTTCCTGCATCTAGCCTGTCCAATCCCTTTAGAATTTTATACATTTCAATCAGATCCCCCCTCAATCTTCTAAATTCCAGAGAGTATAAGCCTAGTCAATCCAGTCTTTCATCATATGAAAGTCCTGCCAACACAGGAATCAATCTGGTGAACCTTCTTTGTATCCCCTCTATGGCAATTTTAGGCCGAGACCCTTCCTCAGGACTGATAATGGTCTCATATTAAAACATCGAATGTTTGCTTGACAACACACACAAGATATTGGAGGAACTCAGCAGGCCAGGCAGCATTAATGGCCCGAAATATCGACTATACTCTTTTCCATAGATGCTGCCTGGCCTGCTGAGTTCCTCCAGCATTTTGTGCGCGTGGCTTGGATTTCCAGCATCTGCAGATTTTCTCGTTTCTGTAGCTTCCTGATTTCAGTTTCATTCTTTTTTGAATAATTTTGAAAAAGTGCTGATATCTAATCTCATAGAACCTTACCCAAATCTTCAGGGATTTTATAAAATTAAAACCAGTATATCAGAAATATTTATTTTTCTGTTTCATTTAAGGCACTCGTGTGAAATCCATCAGTATCTGAAAACTCATCTGGGCCACAGCCCCAGCAGTCTGCTCAGTGGCACTGCTCTGGTGACTACAATTTTCACCATTTTTCCCCCAGCAAAAAAAATTATTGCCTTTAATAGAAGTAGGAAATGCTAGATAAACCTATCAGGTCAGGTGAGAGAAAGAAACCCTTTAATCAGATATCTTGACCTAAGTATCCATCAATAACTTATCTGAATACGGATCACTTTTATATTTGAAAAATTTCTGCTGCTGGAAATGGCATTTAATAACTTCCTGTGCTTATCAGTAATGAAAGACATATTTTATAACAAAATATGACAATGAGCTGGAACACGCCAAACTTTTGGTATATAAATAATAATAGGCTGAAAGCTTGAAAGATCATGTGAGGTGGACAGACTGGGTTTTTCAGGCTGCATTGTATGATGGTTACGTTATAGAACTAATGACTCAAGCAGGAAATGCGTCCATACTACTTAACATTGAAATGCTGTTAATTAATTAGTTTAACTTGTTTAACCAAAACTACTCTCGGTAATGGTAATCAGATTGTTGTTAAAAACCCATGTGCTTTACCAATATCCTTCAGGGAAGAAAATTTGTCACCCCTACTGATTTGGCCTATATCTGACTTCAGATCCTCCAACATGGTAGGCTCTTAATTACCCCTGCAATGGGTAGAAAATCTTTTGACAGTATTACAACAAAATGCGCTTCAGAAAGGGCAGTGTGAGCAGAAGTTCTTGCTCACGTACTCACTGAAATTTAAATACATTAAAAATCCTGCTTAAATATTTTAATTTATAATGCACTGTAGAGAACCCCGTGCTACTTACAAATGCATCTTGAGGACAAAAGTTTATTTAATTAATGAAAGAAGCCAATACCTGCAACCTGGTAATTAATCATTTCCTGTAGGTCTTGTCTTTTACCAAATTCTTTCTGTGATAATACAAAGGATTGACAAAGAACGATCTCATCGGTTTCAGTTTAAAATTTCTATCTGCATTGCTGATCTGTAATGTACAACTTAGTTACTTTGATTACTATGCTGTATCACAAGTGTCATCAATGACCCCACAACATCAGGATAACTAATCAGTCACATAACCAATCAGATAGATAACATGCCAGGTAAAATGTAACATACAGAAAGTTAAAATATGTCACATTCAGTTAAGAGGGATTACTTGTAGCGCCCATAGAAACATTAATGGTTGTGGTCTATTTGGAACTGTGGGCTCCAAATGGATAGATGGATGATAATCCAGATAGGAGTGAGGTGTTGCACTTTAGGGTTCAATTGTAAGGAGAAAGTCCACAGTAAATGATGGGATCCTAAGGAACAATGAGGTACAGAGGGATCTTGGTGTGCAAGAATTGGTTTGCCCCTCAGAAGGCAGAGGGTGGTTGTAGATGGAGTGTTTACTGCCTGGAGATCAGTGGCCAGTGGTGATCCACAGAGATTTGTTCTGGGACCCTTGTTCTTTGTGATTTTTATAAATGACTTGCATGAGGAAGTGGAAGAGTGAGTTATTAAATTTTACAGATGACACGAAGGTTGGTGGAGGTGTGGATCGTGTAGAAGGTTGCCATAGGTTACAGCAGGATATTGACAAGATGGGCTGAGAAGTAGTAGTGGAGTTCAACTTGGAAAAGCGTAAAGTGATTCACTTTGGAAGGTCGAATTTGAAGACAGAATACAGGATTAATGGAAGGATTGTTAGCAATGTGGAGGAACTAGGGGATCTTGGGGCTCACGTCTGTAGATCCCTCAAAGGTGCCATGCAAGTTGATAGTGTTAAGAAGGGAATGGTGTGTCAGCCTTCGTTAGTCGAGGATTGAGTTCAAGATCCACAAGTTAATGTTGCAATTTTATAGAACCCTGGATGTTAGATCTTTTCTCTTTGGAGCGAAGGGAGATGAGAGGTGACTTCATAGAAGTGGACAGATAATAAAAAGCATAGATCAAGTAGATAGAGGTATAAAGTAAGAGGTACAATCTATTACAGAGGCATACATTCTCACCACCCTCTGAATGAATAATTTCCTCCTCATGTTCTCCTTAAACAATTCACCTTTCACCCTTAACTCACAACCTTTACTTGTAGTCTCATGCAACCTCAGTGGAAAAAACCTGCTTGCATTTACACCATCTATGCCCTCATAGTTTTGTATACATCAATCAAATCTCCCCTCCATCTTTTACATTCTAGGGAGTAAGGTCCTAACTTATTCATCCTTTCCCTACAACTCAAGTCCTCAAGTCCTGGCAACATTCTTGTAAATTTTCTCTGTACCCTTTCAATCTTATTTACATCTTTCCTGTAGTAGGTGACTACAACTATACACAATACTCCAAATTAGGCCTCACCAATACCAAATAAAATTTCAACATTACATCCCAACTTCATATATTGATTTATGAAGGTCAATGGGCCAAGAGATTTCTTTTTGACCCTATCTACCTGTGATGCCCCTTTCAAGGAATTGTGGATCTGTATTCCCAGACCCCTCTGTTCTACCGCACCTCTCAGTGGTCCAAATCTCACCATGCAAGACCTGCACTGACTGGTTCCCCACTGCCCCCCCAACCCCAAAGTACAAAACTTCAATTTATCTGCATTAAATTCCATCTGCCATTTTCAGACCATTGTTCCAGTTGGTCCAGATCCCACAGCAATCTCAGCAATCTTTGACAATCTTCCCTGCAATCCACTACACCCATGTCATCCGCAAATTGCTGATCCAGTTAACTACATTATCATCCAGATCATGGATATAGATGACAACCAACAACAGACCCAGCACCGATCCCAGTGGCACAATTCTCATCACAGGCCTCCAGTCAGAAAGGCAACCATCTACAACCACTCTTTGGTTTCTTCCATGAAGCCAATGACTAATATAATTTACAGGTTGAGTGTACTTGGCCTTTTCTTCTTGGAGCAACGGAGTATGAGAGGTGACCTGATAGAAATGTATAAGATGATGAGAGGCATTGATCGTGTGGATAGCCAGAGGTTTTTTTCCCCAGGGCTGAAATGGCTAACACGAGGGGGCATAATTTTAATATACTGGAAATAGGTACAGAGGGTATGTCAGCGGCAAGTAGTGGATGTGTGGAATGCACTGTCAGCAACGGTGGTGGAAGCGTATACAATAGAGTGTTTTAAGAATTTCTTAGATAGGTACATGGAGCTTAGAGAAATAGAGGGCTATGTGCTAGGGAAATTCTAGGCAGTGTCTAGAGTAGGTTACATGGTCAGGACAACATTGTGGGCCAAAGGGCCTGTATTGTGCTGCAAATTTCTATGTTCTATGTTCTATGTACTACCTCATCTTGAATGCCAAGTGACTGAACCTTTTTGACCAACCTTGCATGCAGAACCATGTCAAAAGCTTTGTTAAAGTCCACGTAGACAACATCCACTGCTTTGCCTTCAACTTTCCTGACAGCTTCCTTGAAAAACCCTAGAAGATTGGTTAGACATTACTTACCACACACAAAGCCGTCTTGACTATCCCTAATCAGTCCCAATCTGTCCAGATACATGTATATATCCAGTCCTTTAAAATAATTTCCAATATTTTTCCCACCATTGATATTAGGCTCACTGGCCTATAAATAAGCAACACACATAAAAGTTGCTGGTGAATGCAGCAGGCCAGGCAGCATTTCTAAGAAGAGGTACAGTCGACGTTTCGTCCCTAAACGTAGACTGTACCTCTTCCTAGAGATACTGCCTGGCCTACTGCATTCACCAGCAACTTTTATGTGTGTTGCCTGAAATTCCAGCATTTGCAGATTTCCTTGTGTTGGCCTATAATTAGCCATCTTATTCTTGGACCCTATCTTAAACAACAGAACAATGTTAGCTGTCCTCTAACCCTTGGGCACCTCACTCATAGCCAAAGATGTTTTAAACATCTCTGCTAGGGCCCCTGCAATTTCACACTAGCCTCCCACAGGGTCCAAGGCAACACCTTGTCAGACCCTAGGGAATTATCCACCTTAATTTGCCTGAAGACAGCTAACACTTCCTCTCCTCTAATCTGTATAGGGTCCATGAACTTGCTCCTGCATTTCCATAGACTCTGCGTTATTCTCCTGAGTAAATACAGACGCAAAAATCAATTTAAGGTCTGCTCCATCTCTTTTGCCTCCACACATTGATTACAACTCAGATTTTCCAGAGGACAAATTTTGTCTCATGCTTTCCTTTTGGTCTTAAAAGCTCTGTAGAAGCCCTTATGTTTCTCCTCCATCTTGTCTGCTAGAGCAACCCCATGTCCTCCGCTAGCCTTCCTGATTTCCTTCTTAAGAGTTCCCTTGCACTTCTTATACTCCTCAAGTACCTCAATTGTTCCAGGCTGCCTGTAACTGCAATGCACCTTTTTCTTTTTCTTAACCAGGGCTTCAATATCTCTCCAAGGTTCCATAAATGTGTCATCCTTGCCTTTTATTCTGACAGGCACATACAAACTCTGTACTTTCAAATTTTCTCTTTTGAAGCCCTCTTGTATGTCTTCGCCAAAAAACACACTGTCCTGATCCACACTTGCCTAATAGCAGATCAAGTATCGCACACTCTCTCTAGCTGGGATTTCTACCACTGATTAAAGAAACTTTCCTGAGCACATTTAACAAACTCTCTCCCATCTAGTCCTTTTTACAGTATGGGAGTCCCAGTCAGTATGTGGGAAATTGATATCACTTACTATCACAACCTTTTTTCTTGCAACACTCTGACATCTCTCTACAAAGTTGCTCCTTTAAATCTCGCAGACTGTTGGGTGGTCTATAATATAATCCCACTAACGTGGTCATTCCTTTCTTATTCCTCAATTCTACCCATAAAGCCTCACTGGATGAGTTCTCTGGTCTGTCCTGACCAAGCACAATGTGGCATTTTCCCTGACTAGTGAAGCTACCCCTCCCCCTTTAATCCCTCTCACTGCTAAATACAGAGAGATCCTGCATAAAAACCTGCTAGCCTCTACCACGGAGTTTAAACTAGGAAGGAAGTTTGTCTTTCAGCAGGATAACGACCCAAAGCACACTACCATGGAGTGGCTTTGAATAACAAAAATTGATGTCCTTGAATGGCCTAGTCAGAGTCCTGACCTCAACCTGATCAAACATCAGAACCCCGGGTCATTGAGCTACCTGACCAGCCCCTCCTGTGACCAACTCTCACTAGTGGCTGCAACATCATAATACCACATGCTGATCCATACCCCAAGCTCATCCGCCTTCCCCACAACACTCCTTGCACTGAAATATACGCAGCTCAGAACATTAGTCCCACCACACTCAACATTTTGATTCCTGACTTTGTATATAGGCACAACAACATCTTTCTCCACAACCACTCCACTAACTGTTCTGGCGCCTTTGTTCCCATCCCCCTGCAACTCTAGTTTAAACTCCCCCATGCAGCAATAGCAATCCTTCCTACTAGGACGTTAGTCCCCCTCCAGTTCAGGTGCAAACTATTCCTTTTGTACAGGTGCTTCCTTCCCTGGGAGAGAGCCCAATGATCCAAAAATCTAAAGACCTCACTCCTGTACCAACCCCTTAGCCATGTGTTTATCTTCCTATTTTTAGCCTCACATCCACAGCTCGGAAAGGATGTGTTGTCTTTGGAGAGAGTCCAAAGGACATTTACAAGGATGATTCTGGGAATTAAGGGGTTAATATATGAGGAGCATTTGACAGCTTTGGGCCTGTACTCACTGGAATTTAGAAGAATGCATGTGGATCTTATTGAAAGCTACTAAATCTTGAAAGGACAAGATAGGGTGGATGTGGAGAGGATGATTCCTATGGTGGGAGTATCCAGAACTAGAGGACACTAAAGGAGGATTTTTTTTTAAGCCAGCAAATAGTGAATCTCTGAAATGCTCTGCCACAGACTGCAATGGATCCAAGTCCGTGGGTGTATTTAAGGTGGAATTTGATTGTTTCCTAATCGGTCAGGACACCAAAGGATATGGCAAGAAGAGAGATGCATGGCGTTGAGTGGGATCTGTGATCAGCCATGATAGAATGGTGGAGCAAACTTGATGGGTTGAATGGCCTATTGTGCCCCTATGTGTTATGGTCTCACTAGCACGTGGCATGGGTAACAAATCTGAGATGATAATCCTGGAGGTCCTGTCCTTTAACTTAATACCTAACTCCCTGAACTTACTTTGCAGGACCCCATCACCTATCCTACTCGCGTTATTGGGATAGACGTGGACCATGACCTCTGATTGCTCACCCTCCTACTTAAGGTGCATCAACTTCATGAACTCTATGCAGATTGCAAAGAAGGAGGTGTTTGCTCTTGAGGTAAATTAGGGTGGATAAATCACCAGGGCCTGGTAAGGTGTTTCCTTGGACCCTGCAGAAGGCAGGTGCAAAAGTTGCCACGGCCCTAGCAGAGATATTTAAATCATCCTTAGCAACATGTGAGGTACCAGAGGATTGGAGGATAGCCAATGTTGTTCCGTTGTTTAGGAAAGGCTCTAAAATTAAACCAGGAAATTATAGGCTGGTGAGTCTGACATCAGTTGTGAGAAAGTTATTGGAAGATATTCTAAGGGACTGGATACATCAGTACTTGGATAAACATGGACTGATTAAGGATAGTCAGTATGGCTTCATGCATGGTAGGTCATGCCTAACCAATCTTATAGCGTTATGTTGATGAAGCCAAGGAAGTGGATGTTGTCTACATGGATTTTAGTATGGCATTTGAAAAGTTCCTGCATGGGAGGTTGGTCAAGAAGGTTCAGTCACTTGGCATTCAAAATGAGGTAGTAAATTGATTAGACATTGGCTTTGTGGTAGAAGCCAGATAGTAGAAGGTTACCTCTCTGACCAGAGGTCTGTGACTAGTGGAGTCCACAGGTATTAGTGCTGTGTCCATTGTTGTTTGCCATCTATATCAATGATCTGGATGATAATGTAGTAAACCGGATCAACAAATTTGCAGATGACAGCAAGACTGGGGGTGTAGTGGACAGCGAGGAAGACTATCAGAGCTTGAAGTGGGATCTGGACTGGCTGGAAAAATGGGCTGGAAAATGGCAGATGGAATTTTGCAAACATTTCGGTAGGACCAACCAGTGCAGGTATTACACAGTGAACGATAGGGCACTGGGGTGTGTGGTAGAACAAAGGGATCTGGGAACACAGGTCCATAATTCTTTGAAAGTGGCATCACAGGTAGATAGGGTTGTAAAGAAAGCTTTTGGCACATTGGCCTTCACAAATCAAAGTATTAAGTACAAGAGGTGAGATGTAATGTTGAAGTTACATAAGACATTGATGAGGCCCAATTTGGAGTATTATACAGAGTTTTGGTCACCTACTTAGTGGAAAAATGTAAATAAGGTTGAAAGAGTACAGAGAAAATTTACAAGAATGTTGCTGGGTCTGGAGGACCTGAATTATAAGGAAAGATTGAATAAGTTAGGATTTTATGTCTTGGAATGTGAAAGATTGAGAGGAGATTGATACAGTTATACAAAAATTATGAGGGGTATAGATAGGATAAATACATGAAGGTTTTTACCACTGAGTTTGGGTGGGACTACAATTAGAAGTCATGGGTTAAGGCTGAAAGGTGAAAAGTTTAAAGGGAACATGAAGGGAAACATCTTCATTCAGAGGATGGAGAGAGTGTGGAATGAGCTGTCAGCACAGGAGGTGCGTGTGCACTTGATTTCAACGTCTAATTGAAGTTTGCAGAGGGGTATGGAGGGCTATGGTACAGGTCAAAGGGAGCAGACAGTTTAGAACATAGAACATAGAATAGTACAGCACAGTACAGGCCTTTCAGCCCACAATGTTGAGCCAACCCTCACACCCTGCCTCCCATATAAGCCCCCACCTTAAATTCCTCCATATACCTGTCTAGTAGTCTCTTAAACTTCATTAGTGTATCTGCCTCCACCACTGACTCAGGCAGTGCATTCCATGCACCAACCACTCTCTGAGTAAAAAACCTTCCTCTAATATCCCCCTTGAACTTCCCACCCCTTACCTTAAAGCCATGTCCTCTTGTATTGAGCAGTGGTGCCCTGGGAAAGAAGTGCTGGCTATCTACTCTATCTATTCCTCTTATTATCTTGTACACATATATCATGTCTCCTCTCATCCTCCTTCTCTCCAAAGAGGAAAGCCCTAGCTCCCTTAATCTCTGATCATAATCCATACTCTCTAAACCAGGCAGCATCCTGGTAAATCTCCTCTGTACCCTTTCCAATGCTTCCACATCCTTCCTATAGTGAGGCAACCAGAACTGGACACAGCACTCCAAGTGTGGCCTAACCAGAGTTTTATAGAGCTGCATCATTACATCGCGACTCTTAAACTCTATCCCTCGACTTATGAAAGCTAACATCTCATAAGCTTTCTTAACTACCCTATCCACCTGTGAGGCAACTTTCAGGACTCTGTGGACATGTACCCCGAGATCCCTCTGCTCCTCCACACTACCAAGTATCCTGCCATTTACTTTGTACTCTGCCTTGGAGTTTGTCCTTCCAAAGTGTACCACCTCACACTTCTCCGGGTTGAACTCCATCTGCCACTTCTCAGCCCACTTCTGCATCCTATCAATGTCTCTCTGCAATCTTTGACAATCCTCTACAATATCTACAACACCACCAACCTTTGTGTCATCTGCAAACTTGCCAACCCACCGTTCTACCCCCACATCCAGGTTGTTAATAAAAATCACGAAAAGTAGAGGTCCCAGAACCGATCCTTGTGGGACACCACTAGTTACAATCCTCCAATCTGAATGTACTCCCTCCACCACAACCCTCTGCCTTCTGCAGGCAAGCCAATTCTGAATCCACCTGGCCAAACTTCCCTGGATCCCATGCCTTCTAACTTTTTGAATAAGCCTACCATGTGGAACCTTGTCAAATGCCTTACTAAAATCCATATAGATCACATCCACTGCACTACCCTCATCTATATGCCTGGTCACCTCCTCAAGGAACTCTATCAGGCTTGTTAGACACGATCTGCCCTTCACAAAGCCATGCTGACTGTCCCTGATCAGACCATGATTCTCTAAATGCCCAGAGATCCTATCTCTAGGAATCTTTTCCAACAGCTTTCCCACCACAGACGTAAGGCTAACTGGTCTATAATTACCCAGACTATCCCTACTACCTTTTTTGAACAAGGGGATAACATTCGCCTCCCTCCAATCCTCTGGTACCATTCCCGTGGACAACAAGGACATAAAGATCCTAGCCAGAGGCTCAGCAATCTCTTCCCTCACCTCGTGGAGCAGCCTGGGGAATATTCCGTCAGGCCCCAGGGACTTATCTGTCCTAATATATTTTAACAACTCCAACACCTCCTCTCCCTCAATATCAACATGCTCCAGAACATCAAACTCACTCATATTGTCCTCACCATCATCTAGTTCCCTCTCATTGGTGAATACCGAAGAGAAGTATTCATTGAGGACCTCGCTCACTTCCACAGCCTCCAGGCACATCTTCCCACCTTTATCTCTAATCGGTCCTACCTTCACTCCTGTCATCCTTTTTTTCTTCACATAATTGAAGAATGCTTTGGGGTTTTCCTTTACCCTACTCGCCAAGGCCTTCTCATGCTCCCTTCTTCCTCTTCTCAGCCCCTTCTTAAGCTCCTTTCTTGCTTCCCTATATTCCTCAATAGACCCATCTGATCCTTGCTTCCTAAACCTCATGTATGCTGTCTTCTTCCACCTGACTAGATTTTCCACCTCATTTGTCACCCATGGTTCCTTCACGCTACCATTCTTTATCTTCCTCACTGGGACAAATGGTTTAAATGGTTCAGCACAGACTAGATGAACCGAAGGGCCTACTTCTGTGTGCTGTACTTTTCTATGGCTCTAAGAATGCTTTGCACTCAATCCGAGATGTTCCTGACCCTGGCACCCAGGAGGCAACAAACCATCCAGGAATGTCAAATCAAAAACTAGCCTGGTTAAACAAACTCTTTTACCATACACCAGACAAATGCAGGATTAAAGGTGAACCTCTTTAGAAAATGCAACAGAGTAGGACACGTACTGTAACGAGAGACCTAGGTGAGGATGATAATGACCCAAGTAATGGAATATCCAAGACTAGGATCGAGACACGATACAAGACTTTGACGAAGTCAGAATTCTAAACTAGATGCTAGATGAGAATCCAAATTGGAGCTTACAATTGAGCATCGAACCTCAGTTCAAGTGCTCTTAAAATATTAAAATGCTGATGCCAAAACATGGCCTGAATCTTTAAAGGGGCCGCACCAGTTATCCTTATTCTGGAGAATCGAAGCACCTCACCCCTGGAAGCTGGTGTAGTTGGATATGCATCATCCCAGGACATCCTCCCCCATGGCGGACTCCTGATGGTCCTGGACTGCTTGGAGAGCCAACGATGGTAGTCATGGATGAGAATTGGATCCAAGATGTCCCTTTCAGGAACCCAGCACTGTCTCTCGGGTCCAAGTCCTTCCCAGTCCACGACAGCTGCCAAACATCTTAAACAGTCCATGAATCCAGAATTCTTTTTACGGTGGAAACCTGCTTCCCATCAATGAATCTGGGTGGCAGTGGGGCTGATAGTGGTAGGGTTAAAGGACCAGTACTCACAGGTTTCAATTTGGAAATGTGGAAAGTGGGGTTGTCCTCAAGGGTTTTGGGGAGCTGCAAGATGTAAGCCACCAGGTTTACTTTCTTGAGCACCCCGAAGGATTCAATGAACTTGGGCGCCAGTTTCCTAAACTCCACCAAGATTCGCAAATCCTGAGCAGACAACCAAACCTGTTGCCCAGGCTGCAAAGCTGGTCCCTGTTTTCTCTTGTGGTCGGCCTTCATTTCAGCCTTCTAGATAGAGGCCAACAAAACCTCCCTTGCCCTAGCCCATTTTTCCATACAACATCGAAGAAGATGGTCAACAGCAGGAAGACCAAACTCAGCCTCCTGGTCAGGGAACAGTGGCAGAGAATCCTCAAACTGTCTTTCAGATGGGGACATCCTGTGAGCAAAATGCTGAACTCTGTTGTGGGCAATCTCTGCCCACATTGGATGATAGCACCATTTGTCTGTTTTCTCTGAGGCCAGGCACTCAGGGTTCATTCCATATCCTGGTTCACCCACTCCATCTGACATTGGACAGTGTGTGAAACCCTAAGGAAAGGCTCGCTGGAGCCCCAATCAGCATATAGAATGCCTTCCAAAAATATGACGCGAATTGAGGACCATGATCTGACACAAGGTCTACTGAAAATCTGTAGATCCTGAAGACCTGCTGAAGGACAATCTCACCCATCTCTGCTGCTGATGGTAGTTTGTCCAACGCAAAGAATTTGCAGGTTTTCGAGAAGCAAGCGATCCACTATTACAAAGTTCCTTGTTCCGGGCACACACCTCACATGCCTGTATGTATTGTCGGACCTCTTCGGCCATCTCAGGCCACCAGTACCTGCTCAATGATCCCCAGAGTTCTGGCAACCCTTCGGTAACCGATCACTCTAGATGCGTGTCCCCATATGAAGTACCTTAGACCTGTCAGCACTTGGGAATTCTTGGGAATCTCCCCTTGTGCCTGGTCCGTGTGAGCAAACGCATCGATTTCCCAATGAATGGGTGCTATCACAGTAGCTTCGGGCAATACCGTGGCAGGCAGCTCCTCTCTTTCAGATTCATCAAACTGACGAGACAAGGCATCCAGTGTTTGGTTCTTTAACTCTGGTCGAAACGTCAGAACAAAATTGAACCAGTTAAAGAAAGAGGCCACCCAGCCTGCCTGAAATTCAAATTTTTTGGCCTCTTGAGTATCAGCCAGGTTTCTGTGGTCTGTCCATACGATAGACGGGTTATTGCCCCCTTCAAACTGGTGATGTCATTCCTCCAATACCAACTTGACTGTGAGCAGTTCTCTACTTCCAATGTCATAGCTCACCTCTGCCGGGGATAGCACCTGGAGAAGAACAAACATGGGTGCAGTTTATTGTCCAAGGGTGTCCATTGAAACAAAACTGGACCCACTCTGCCATCCAAAGTATTCACCTCCACGATACTGCCTATGAGAAACAAGAATCTTCCTCTTTGCTGCTATCTCTTTCCTCTAGTAGCTAACCTATACACAGCATGTACCCACTGAATGCTTCGCATGCATCCGCAGACTTATTCAAGCAGTGACTGAGCCTGTGGTTCGTGGTTCTGAAGGACACTGCAGCATTTTGATCTGCTCCACTTTGCTCACCTCTCAACCATACAAGCTCAGCCCTTGTCAACAAGAGGAGGCAGGTTAGAACTGATAGATGGAAGGATGTCTAGTCAAAGGGTAGGATTGGTAGGGGCAAGAATGGATTCGGGGGAAGGCTGGTACTTGAGGAGGTGGACTGTTAACCAGGAATGTGGTTAGTGGCTGTGGGGATGGTCAGTGGTTTGGTAGTAGCAGTGGAAAGTATGGGAAGTGTGACTTTTGGTTTCAGAGGAACAGTCAGTGGCAGACTGACAGATTGGAGGTGCTTGAGAACTGGAACAAACTTGTATATTCTGCACCAATCTGTGAGCAGAGTTCACTGAGCATTTCAAAGGCAGTTTTGAGCCGTGTTGACATTTCACAATGCATCTCAGATGTTCTGATGTTAGGAAAATGCACCACAATTGCTCGCATAAACACGGACACTGTGCAACGCACTGCCCAATGTATCCAATTCTGGGCAAAGATAGTTTTGCTGTTTCACCGTACACACTGAACATTCAGCTTCAGGAAAATGAGCAATGTACTTGTTCCACTCTAATGGTGAAATAGTGGATCAGTTAAGAATTTCCAGCTTGCTACAGCATGAGTTCAAGGATCTTAAAAAGACCTCTGATAACTTGAACTACAGAAGCCTGTCAGAGCAGATTGTGGGCAGGAACTGTAACCAGTTTCCACTTGTGCCATACTCTGCCTCAGTAAGGCCAGCAAGGTCTCTGAGGCAGGCAGTCAAGATAAGCTAATGAGGCCATGGGAAACCAATTAGAGGTTTGTCAAGTTATGCTCAATTTGACTAATTGATAAACTATTTTGTTTTCATTGTGCATTTGTTTTCACTGTCTGCCATGTTCTGCTCTTTAAGAGTTGATGTCACTCTGTATTCCGATTGTTGCCCAAGGCTAAAAACAAAATAAAGGCAAATCTCACCTATTCAATAACATATCCAAGGAATCAGCAAAAACATCTATTTTTACTTCCATTACACACCTGAGTCTACTACTGTATCAGTTTTTTTCTCTTGCAACACTAATTCAACCAAATATGCAGGGTATTATTATGTTACTGTTTCTTTAAACTAAGTGTTGAAGGAAATAATTATTCAAGTTGCATTAGTGAATTCTGCAAATACTTTCATCACCACTTTCCAAATAATATTAATTTCACTTAGCAGATAGCAGCACGCACCGTAGGACAAACCACCCATGAAATTTCCTCAGGCTCTAATTTGTATCAAGTGTAACAGTGGATGAGTTTCGAGAAGTTTTGTCTATTCCATTTGGAGAGCAGAGAACATATTGAACATGGTTCAAAATAAAATGTAAGTGATTTAGCATCAATAAAGAAAAAGGAAAGGCAAACCTCAACAGAACAATGGCCCCGCTCCAGATTATAAAACGTGGTGTAAGTCTTAACTTCCCCAAAATTGGTGCAGATAAACTCATTTTTAACCAGAACAAGTGGTTCATCTCTACATGTTCCTTTTTGCCTCTGGTCTATCACTGCAAGAAGCAATTCAAATCAGGTCACGTTTGATTCGGTATCCTCTACATAACCATTTTTGGGTACTTCATCAATAATTTCAATGGGCTCTATCATATTGAGAGTGACATTGTTCACTAACAATTCAGCGCCATTAAATACTTCTTTCATAAGAATGCTTCTTGCCAAATTAAAGGGCAAGACAGTCTGGATCTTGCAGGTAAGAACCACACAATGTAGGTTGCTACCAGTTAATCAGTAGCTCAAATAACTGAAAGTCCATCAATTTCTCCTATGACTTTAAACAGAAATACATTACTAAGTCTGTCATCATCTCCTGTGGAATGATGTTGAGCTGAATAATAACAGGCATACCAACATACAGTATTTGCTACAAGAATGCAAACATATGGTTTGCATTGGTTGGATTCAGAAGCTCCACTCTCTCATAATTTAGCATATAGCTTTACTTCACTGAACAAAAGGATGTTAATTTTGTCTTTATTTATTAGGTTGCGTAAAACCACAAGGAATCAATGTAATCAGTGCAATGATCCTGAAAGGGTTAATGACTGTAACAACCTTAAAGATGTCTCATTTAAAAATATAATGGAAAGTGACCGTATCTCACATTCAAACTCTGCTAATGCAAAAAAGCACAACATAATTGGTTGTTGAGCCAATTAAATGTAGAAAATTGACAAAACCTGGATGTAAGAAGTATATTAATAAAGATTTTTGAATGTCTCACTGCTCGATTTATATGCTGTGAAATAAACCAGATTAATGATCCATTTTAAATCTTATCTCATCCAATGGTTCTTTTAGTTTCTATTTTGAATGTGTGTGAAAGACTAGTACAATTGACTAAAGTCAGAGGAAGGAACCATTGTTAGACACAACCACATAAATCAACATTAGATATTGCACATCAGCTCCCACAAGAGTGAAGATCATCCACAGAAACAATTGGCACCAAATGCAGAATGGGAAAGGCTTTCTTCAGGAGTTCTCCTAACCCCCAACAGTGACTTTAGTAAACTTCTGAGAAATACTGTAAATAGTCTTTAAACACCTCCTCTTCAGATATTTTCCCCCTATGATTTGTTAAAATTTTGGCAGGAGATTCTAAAAACTCTTCCAAAAAATTGTCCAGAAGAAGAAATCACATTGTGATAATAATTTCCAAAGTTCTAAAGATGTTAAATAGATTATTTGTTCAAATCATTATGGTCCTAAAATTAACAATAATTAAGGTAAGTAATTTAATATTATGAATGTAAACGCCACCAATATAATGAATTGTAAACAAATCTATTGAAGTACTTGCAATTGGCCATCACTAATAGTGAAAGGCACCCAACTATTTAGAGTTAATGTTAATGTTTCTGGTGAACGATCCTTTACTAGAACTAGAAAAGTGAGGAAACAAGGATGTTTAAAGTTTCAAAGGTAGGGAAGGGTGAAGAGAACAAAAGGAAAATCTCTGCTATCCATAGATACTGCCTGACCAGCTGAATATCTCAGGCTTCCAGCATCGGCAGTTATTTTGCTTTTCACTTGGAGATCTGTGTTGAGAAATCAATAGGAAATAGATTTCCATTAATATAGTATTTGCTATAAAACATGGTTGTTTCTAAAAAGTTCTTGGATGTCAATAGCTCTGAAGATTTATCCTGGGCCCAACATATTGATGCAATTATAAAGAAGGCAGAACAGTGGCTATATTTCATTAGAAGTTTGAGGAGATTGAGTATGTCACCAAGGACCTGAGCAAATCTCATCAGATGTACTGTGAAGAACATTCTGTCTGGTGGTATCGTCACCAACTGGTGTTATGCTGCATTGACAAATGCATTGCTACTGCTTCCTGCACCAAAGTTGACTTCATTAACTTTGACTCCAACTTCAACCTTGCCCCAGATTTACCTAATCATTTCTTGTTCCTCCCTCCTTGTTGTCAATCCCTCTGTCTCTATCTCTGGAGACAGCTTATCTACTGATATCTTTTATTAACCCACTGACTCTCACAGCTACCTGGATTACATCTCTTCCCACTCTGTTACTTGTAAAAATACCATCTACTTTTCTCAATTCCTCTGTCTCCACTGCATCTGCTCTCAGGATGAGATTTTTTATTCCAGAACTAAGAAGATACCCTCCTTCCTTAAAGAAAGGGGCTTCCATTCTTCCACTATCAATGCTGCCTTCGACCACAACTTTTTCATTTCACATACGTCTGCGCTTACTCCATCTTCCCGCCATTCCACCAGGGATGGGATTCCAAACAAGAGAAAATCTGCAGATGCTGGAAATCTGAGCAATACACACAAAATGCTGGAGGAACTCAGCAGACCAGGTAGCATTTGTGGAAAAAGGTACAGTCGACATTTTGGGCCAAAACCACCCTTTGGCAGGACTGACAGGGATAGGATTCCTTTTGTCCTCACCTACCACTCCACCAGCCTCGATGTCCAGCAGATAATTTTGCATAACTTCCACCATCTCCAACTGGATCCCACTACCCCCGCCCTTTCCCTTTCCCTCCCCCCCCTTCTGCTTTCCACAGAGATCACTCTCCACCCCACTCCTCTGTCCGTTTGTCCCTCCCCACTGATCTTCCTCCCAGCACTTATCCTTGTGAGCAGAACTAGTGCTATACCTGTCCCTATACCTCCTCCCTCTTTACCATTCAGGGCCCCAAACAGTCCTGCCAGGTGAGGCAATTCTTCACCTGTGAGTCTGTTAGGCTCATCTACTGTACCCAGTGCTCCCGCTGTGGCCTCCTGTATTTTGGTGAGACCCGATGTAGATTGGGAGACTGCATTACCGAACACCTACAGTCCATCTACCAGAAAAAGTGGGATCACCCCAGTGGCCACCCATTTTAATTCCACTTCCCATTCTCATTCCAACATGTCAGTCTATGGCCTCCTCTACCGCCACTATGAGGCTACATTCAGGTTGGAATGGCAACACCTTATATTTCGTCTGGTTAGCCTGCAACCTGACGGCATGAACATCAATTTTTCAAACTTCTGGTAATGGCACCCCCCCCCCCCCCCACTGCACATCTCCCATTCCCATTTCATCCTCTTACTTTATCTCCTTTCTTGCCCATCACCTCCCTCTGCTGCTCCTCCCCTTCCCTTTCTTCCCTGGCCTGTCTTCTGTCAGGTTCCCTCTTCTCCAGCCCTTTATCTCTTTCACCAATCAACTTCTCAGCTCTTTACTTCACCCCTCCGGCTCTCTTGGACCTATCACCTCCTGCCTTGTATTTCTTCCTCCTCTCCCCCCACCTTCTTTCTCTAACATCTCATCTTTTTTTCTCCAGTCCTGATGAAGCATCTCAGCCTGAAACATCGACACTTTACTCTTTTCCATAGATGCTGCCTGGCCTGTTGAGTTCCTCCAGCATTTTGTGGGTGTTGCTTGAATTTCCAGCATCTGCAGGTTTTCTCTTGTTGGTATCACCATCTGTTACGGAGGGGCCCAATGCCCAGGAAGAGAAAAAGCTGCAGAAAGTTGTAAACTCAGCCAGCTCCATCTGGGCACTAGCCTCCCCACCATCGTGAACATCTTCAAAGGGCAATGCCTCAAAAAAGTGGCATCTTTCATTAAGGACCCCCATGACCCAGAGCATGCCCTCTTCTCATTACTATCATCAGGGATGAGTTACAGGAGCTTGAAGACACACAGTTGGCATTTTATGAGGAACTTCTTCCCCCTCTGCCATCAGATTTCTGAACAGCCCATGAGCACTACCTCACCATTTTTGGTCTCTTTTTTGCAACATTTTCTTTTTTATGTATATTCGATATTGTTACTTGTAGCATATTTTGTATATCTCACTGTACTACTATCACAAAACAACACGTTTCACCACTGATAATAAACTTGGATCTGATTCAATAGAAGATGATGGAAATAATGCAAAAACTTGGCTAGCTTTAGGTCTATCACCCAAGAGAAGTAGATAAAATTATGAGAGGCATAATGTTGTTAATAGAGCTCCTTCCCCATAGTAGGCATGGGTTGAAGGTGAGAGAGGAGAGGTTTAAAGTCTTGTAAAGTAAGTTTCATTACACTGAGAGTGGTATATGATATGATAGCAACATTTAAGAGGTATTCTACAGACACATGAACGAACAGGGAATAGAGGGATACAAACCACGGACAGGCAGATAAGGCTATTTTAGTTTGGTGTTATGGTTGACGTAGATATGTGGGAGGAAGGTCCTGTCCTTGTGTTGTAAGTTTCTATGTAATCCTAGTTAAACTGTAAACTTTGATGGAATGAAGCTAGTTACATTCAACACATACCGTTTTTAAGCATAGGCTTTATGGGGATGATAAATATTGGTAGAACATTATCAGCTCTTCAATTTGCTATTGACGTTAAGATCCATTGATGGCAGAGACCTTGAATTTCCTTTGACCTATATTACACTGGAATTTTGAGTATTGACGGCTCACACAGAAATCATCAGCATTTCTCCATGTCTTTACCATCTCACTGATTTTCATGTAATCAAAAACACATGTAACATAAATAAGAGGAATGCACAATAAGAACATTTAAATTAGATAACTCACTGAATTTATGTTCAGTAGCACCTGGAGACAGGGTGTTGTTAATTCTTCATCCTCAGTAGCAATGAATTTGAGACCGAAGTCACCAGTGAACTATTTAATTATATCATAATGTGATATTTGTGATCTCATAAGATCAAATGATGTTATCACAAGAGGTGGTGCAAAATTAAAACACATCTGTTTGCTGTGGTACACTTACAGGAGACGAGCTACTCACAAAACAACATCAATCTTAAATGACCTCTTTAAAAATAGTAACCCTTACTGCTGATTTTATGCTGATCACCCAAACAGCCAATCGATTTCTGGCTATTGACTAGTGGGCATTATGACATCACACTCCATTAGAAACTAGATAATGACATCACTAATTAGCTCTGTGACATTGTGACATGAATAGCCAGCAATCAACACGCTTTGAAGCTTTCTGTTATTTTCAGTGCTATCTTGTGACAGTCGTCTAATGCCCAGGCATTTCTCTTTTCGGGTGTGAAACAGACAGCTTCCCCATCAGGTCTGGAGTCAGGCAGGGCTGTCCCCTCTCCCCTGTCTTGTTCGTGTGCTGCATACAGCCCTTTGCCGAAGCCATCAGGAGAGATGAGGGCATGAGAGGGGCGACGCTGCCAGGCAGTGGAGGGACCCAAGTAAAAACCTCCCTGTACATGGACGACGTCACCGTCTTCTGCTCTGATCCAAGGTCAGTTCGCAGGTTGATTGGCATCTGCGAACAGTTCGAGCTAGCGTCGGGGGCCAGGGTCAACCGCACGAAGAGCGAAGCCATGCTCTTCGGCAACTGGCCCGACCGATCCAGCGTCCCCTTCACCATCAGGTCTGACCACGTGAAGGTGTTGGGGATCTGGTTCGGAGGGGCCGAGGCGTGCAACAAGAACTGGCAGGAGCAGACTGCTGAGGTGAAACAGAAACTGGGACTGTGGGGAGGGTGCTCCCTGTCGATAACGGGCAAGAACCTGGTCATCAGGTGTGAGGTGCTCTCAGGGCTGCTGTACTTGGCGCAGGTGTGGCCTGTCCCCAGCTCCTGCAGCTCGGAAATCACCTGAGCTGTCTTCAGATTCGTCTGGGGATCCAAGATGAAGCGGGTGAGACGGACAGTCATGCACAAGTCCCTGGACAATGGGGGCAAAAGCATCCCCAATGCCGCCCTCACCCTGATGGCCAGCTTCGTGTGTGGCTGCATCAAGCTGTGCGTGGATCCCAGATACGTGGGCACAAGGTACTACTATGTGCCCAGGTTCTACCTGTCACCCTGGCTATGAAAGATGGGTCTGGCCTCTTCCCGCACAACACCCCTGTCAGCTGGTCGTTGCCTCCATACCTATCCTTTGTAGAAAAATTCTTCAAGGCCAACGCATTTGACCACAAGGCCATTAGACAGTGGTCGGCACGTAATGTCCTGCAGGCACTGCAGGAGAAGGACGTAATGGACACAGTGGGGTGGTTCCCTGAGCAGGCCACTCAGTTCATCTGGCAAAATCCTTCATCGTCAGACCTCACCTACAGGCACCAGGACCTAGCCTGGCTGGCGGTGAGAGGGGCCCTCCCAGTCAGATCCCTCCTGTATGCCTGGAATGTCGTCTCCGCACCCCACTGCCCTCGGGAGGACTGTAATGAGGTGGAGTCAGTGGCTCACCTCTTTGCACACTGTGGGTTCGCGAAGAAGGTGTGGAGGAGAATGGAGGAGACAGTGCTGAGACTCATGCCCAGCAGCTGCGTTACCGAGGACTCTCTGATCTACGGGCTGTTCCGGGGGACGCACACAGAGATCAACATCCGGTGCTGCTGGCAGATCATCAGTTCGGTGAAAGGCGCGCTTTGGTCTGCCAGAAACTTGGTGGTCTGCCAGCACATGGAGATGTCGGTGACTGAATGCTGCCGACTGGCTCACTCTCGCCTGCAGGAGTACGTGCTGAGGGATGAACTCAAGCTTGGTGCGGCCACCGCGAAGGTCCGGTGGGGAAGGACCACAGTTTAAGGTTCATCACCCGTGGGAGTGTGAGGGGTTGGGTGGGGAGGAGACTAACCCTCATCAGCGGTGTGGACAGATACTCAACATGGTGCCCCAGGAGTGGGTGGAATTGTTAATTTGGAAAAAGAATTAGAGCCAATGCCTGCCTTTATTGTTGATAATTTTATTGTTAATAAGTCTTAACTCTTGACCAAGGGTTGAAAGTAAATGAATGGTTTATTGTAAACATCTTTCATTTGTATATGAACAGAGAGTCAAAGCATAATTTTATTGTAAACAACTTTATTGAATAAGGACTCAGAGTCAACGAATGTTTTTTCTTATATGTAAATAACTTTATTTTGTAATAATTCTGAATAAAGTATTTTTGGAGAAAGAAAAATTTCTCTTTTCCAAAAGAAAATTACCCTCTCTTCCCTGCAGTTAACCAAACCTCTGAGAATATTTACAGAAATTAACAGCTGAACCTCATTTTCTGAGCAGTAGTGAAAACTAACAGCCAATTTTGACAAAGCTGGAAGAATGACCTTCAGTGCTTCTTGAGTAGCTATTAAACCACTTAACCCCTGCCCTAATGTCAACATTTTTAAACTTTAACGCAAAGGTTCTTGTGTAATTGATCAGCAGTTAATGAGGGAATCTGATTAAAATGACAAGCTTTGACTTGAATGTGCTAGCTTCCATAGAAAGAAATAAGACAAGAGGGTAATCCCTTGTGCATGAAAGTAAAACGCCTTGTCTGGGTCTACATTTTTTTAAAAAGTAATATTTCTACCAAAAAGTGGGGGTCATATTGAGAGAAAATTTTACAACTGAAGAATAACACAAAACCATTACATTAAAAAGTTACTCTGAAGTAGAATAAGCTTAATGAGTATTTCATTGCTGTAAAATTATTTGCATGCTGTCAGTGCATATTCTTTTCCTTTGCTGAGGTGTGCCTCATGAGATCAGCATCTACTGCTGACTCATTCACGAGCTAGCTTACCTTTGAGCTCCAATCCTTGGGGAAAAAAATACTCCATTCATCCTTGGCACCATTAGAAGTGCATTATCTGATTTTATTTGCCTATGTATGGGTTTTCTCTTGCTTTCTCCCTCTACAGCCACTAGTGTCTGCTCCTGTATATCTGCATGTCTATAGTTCATCACCCCTATCAATCCAGGCACAACCTTTGCCATGTCTTTTATTGCCTTCTTTATTGCTGAGGCTCGGGAGCTACAGTCTGCCTAGTATTCTCCCAGGAATTCAGTCGCGAGCACCACAGAACAGAAGGAATACACGGTGTCACTATGATGGATGTAACCAAGTTCAGATAATGGTGAACTCGGGCAGCTGAACTATTTAGCGTGCAGCTCCACATAACACCCAGTGGGCATACTGAGATACATTTATTGTAAACACAATAACTGGAAGGGCACATAACTTAGTAGGACAACAGGCCTTAATGGTCTCCCTGAGTGGATCACTGTCCCAGGCGGCAGAAGGAAGTATCATGTTGCTTCTTAGCCCTTTAGGTAGTGTAGCCACAATGACAGGACGGCTATGGAAAGACATTTATTCATGAATGGCCAAAAAAAACAAAAAAAAATGTGACCAAGTACAGTCACAAATGCTCTGAAAGAAATGTTGCATAATGGGTGAAATTCCTATGCATGAAACTGTGTGATTTACACCCAACAGTCAAGTGCTTGAAATTTGCAATTAAACACACTGGAGTTAATTTGACAAGCTGTGAAAAACAGCAGCGTGCAAATCAAATTTCTGGACAACTGGCATAACTAAAACTCAGCAGCAAGTCTTTGATGGCTTAGTAATTACATATGATCTATGTGGAGGAGATGTAATACAAGGAGACAGTCCATACCTCACCCCTAAGAAGATCATTTGTAGTTTCACCTCCATCTCTCGGCAGCATCACTACTATTTTCATCACATTCTGTTTTGGTCTCTTCCGATCATTGACTTTCCCTTTTTCATTCCACTCCTTCCCCCACCTTTCTCTACAACCTACAGCATTACTATTTTCCAACATGTTCCTGGTCCCAGTGTGAGGTCATCAACCCGATCTGTTAACTTTGGTTCACTCTTCATGAATTCTGCCTGACCTTCAAATCCTTGGAGGAAGAATTCAAGGTAACAAGAGCTAGAGAAGTGCTACAGTATAGGGACTCAAGTGACCCGAAGGTGGCTAGAGCAGGGATCCAAATAAGTACTGGCAGGAAGTGGAGGGCAGAGGAAGCTGTTCAGGAGGCAGAGGCAAGGCTGTATCACAGGAGGTTGGTGGGATTGGTCACACGAGGCTGAGCTGGGCTAGGATCATTTCCATCTCCCCAAATGGACACCAGAGGGAAGGAAAGGCGTCATCTAGTTCAGGAGGAGGTGAGAGCAGTAGTGGAGGAGACAAGAGCCTGCAAGGCGGTGAGTATGAAGCAACAGGGAGCTTGGACAAGATGGGAGAATGCGGTTGAGAGGAAGGTGACCTGGGCTGATCCTTGGAAAGCCGAACCACACCGCATCCAATTTCTCATCCAGGCAGTGTATGATGTGCTTCTAAGCCCATCAAACCTGCACACATGGGGCAAGGCAGAGTCATCTGCGTGCCCACTGTGCTCCAAGCGAGGAACTCTGGAGATCCTCAGCGGCTGCGCAAGGGCACTTGGTGAGGGACGGTACAGGTGGAGGCATGATCAGGTCCTAAAGACCATCGCTGAAGCTGTCAGCGCAGGAGTTGAGTGGGCGAAGCGGTCCCGACCCTCCAAGCAGACCATTGCCTTTGTCAGAGCTGGGGAGCAGCCAATACCTGCCAAAAGAACATCTGCAGGCATTCTGACCTCTGCAAGGGACTGGCAGCTGTTGGTGGACCTCGAACGGCAGCTGAAGTTCCCCAACCATATCGCAGCCACCACCCTGCAACCAGACATTGTCCTAGTGTCTGAGTCTACTAAGCAAGTGGTGCTGCTGGAGCTGACAGTCCCATGGGAAGATCGTTTGGAAGAGGCTTTTGAAATGAAGCTCTCCAAGTATGCAGGACTGGTCAGCAATTGTCAGCAGGCTGGATGGAGAGCGAGGTGTCTCCCAGTGGAGGTTGGTTGTAGGGGATTCGCAGCTCGTTCCTTAGCTAGAGCCTTCAGCATTTTGGACATTGAGGGAGAGAGGAAGAGGAGAGCCATCCGCAATACCACCGATGCAGCAGAGAGGGCCTCAAGATGGCTGTGGCTCAAAAGAGGGGAGCCTTGGTGTCATAAGTAGCTAGCCATCTGGACACAAGCTGGAGTCTGATCAGCCTCGGCTGGGTCACCTGGAGGAGGGTGTATGATGTTGAAAGACCCGAAACACCCAATGATTCCAGGAACATCACTGAAGATGTGTCCAGAAGCTTCAGTAGATGTATATACACAACCTCAGAATATCCTCAGAATTTTTGGTTTTTCCAGAATGTGCATTTTTGTCTTTATTTTATCTTAAGCCCCACACCTGCACAAGTTATATATCATTGGAAATTTCACTCTGGAACAAATGATTTTCTGAGCAAATTATTTGCTCTGGAATATGTACTGAGACTGCATAGACTGCAGAGAGTACAGGACTACCAGCTTTCACCATATTGATGAGATATTCTACCATTTGCATGAAGCAACAGCTGAGATTTTGGAAATTAATAGTATATAAACAATTTATATGCCACTTTTTAAATTTCAAAAATAAACTTCATTCAAAAAGATATACTGTATACAAATGCAAAAAAAATTCAAATGCTGACCATTGCATTTATCAAGAGAGTCCTCCTCTGTGATCCTATCTGCTGTTTGCATATCACCAGCAGCCAACCATAATCAAATGCTTGAGAAACTACACGATGCCATCTCCAAACAAGAAACAGTTCACCCCAACATATTTCATTTCATAGTCAGGGATTTAAATCAGGCTTGGCTGAAGAAAGCCCTGCTCAATTACCATCAGCATATAACCTGTAGCAACACACTAGACTACTGCTATACTAAGTTAAGGAATGCTTACCATTCCACGCCCAGACAGCATTTCGGGAAATCTAATCACTTGGATGTCCCTCTCCTACCTGCATACAGGCAGAGGCTAAGCAGCAAGACTCCAGAGATGAGGGCAACAAAGAAGTGGTTGCAGCAGGCAGAGGAGCAACTACGATTGCTTTGACCCCATGGACTGGGTCGTCTTCAAGGACTCATCAGTGGATCTGAACGAATACACCATGGCTGTCATGGGCTTTATAAAAGCAGTCACAAAATCACTGAGAGCTTTCCCCGAAGCAAAAGCCCTGGATGAACCATGAGATCCACAATTTGCTGAAGGCCAGATCAGAGGCATACAAGTCCGGCCATCAAAAAAGTTACAAGAGGTCCAGGCACTGTGCAATCTCCAGAAACCACCTCTCCAGTGGCGTGGCAGTTCCAGACTACACTTGAATCAATGAAGGATGTTCGGCAGCTGTGGCAGAGGCAGGGCTTGAATACTATCACCTCTTACGCGTAATCAAGTGACCTAGGTGACATCAGGGCTTCACATCCAGATGAGCTCAATGCCTTCTATGCTCACTTTGACTATCAGAATATGGAGGAACGATCACAAACTTCTACAGCCACAAATGACCCTGTGATTTCAGTCTCTGAGGCTAATATGAGAGCATAATTCAGGAGGGTGAACCCACAGAAAGCATCTATTCCAGATGGCATACCTAGCCAAGTACTAAAGACCGATTCTGATCAATTGGCTGGAGTGTCCACTGAGATCTTTAACCTCTTGCTTTGGCAGTTTGAGGTACCCACCTGCTTCACGCAGGCTTCAATTATACCGGTGCCTTAAGAAAACATGGTAATCTGCCGGAATAGCTATTGTCCAGTAGCACTTACATCCACTGTGATATGAGACATATCAACTCCTGCCTGAGAAGCAACTCGGATCCACTCCATTTTGCCTACCGGCTCAGCAGGTCAGCACCAGATGCCATTTCATTGGCTCTTCACTCAACTCTGGAACATCAGGACAGCAAGATGCATACATCAGGATGCTCTTCATCGACCACATCATAGCATTCAGTACCATCATCCCCTCAAAACCAATCAATAAGCTTCAAGACCTTGGCCTCAATATTTCCCTTGTGCAATTGGATGCTCGATTTCCTCACTTGCAGACCCCAGTCAGTGCAAATTGGCAACAACTCCTTCTCCACAATTTCCATCTGCACAAGCGCACGACAAGACTGTATGCTTAGTCTCCTACTCCACTTGCTTTACACTTACGGCTAAGCACAACTCCAATGCCATATATAAGTTTGCTGATGACATCACTGTCTTAGGCCAAATCAAAGGTGGTGACAAATCAGCATAATTGGAGGGAGATTGAAAACCTGGCTGAGTGGTACCACAACAACAACCTCTCACTCGATATTAGCAAGACCAAGGAGATGACTATTGACTTCAGGAGAAGAAACCGGAAGTCCATGAGCCAGTCCTCAATGGGGATCTGAGGTGGAGAAAGTCAGCAGCTTTAAATTTCTCGGTGTTATCATTTCGGATGTCCTGTCCTGGGCCCAGCATGTAAATGCAATTATGAAGAAAGCACGGCAGCACCTCTACTTCCTTAGAATTTGCAAAGATTCGGCATGATATCTAAAACTTTAACGAATTTCTATAAATGTGTATTGGAGAGTATATTGACTGGCTGCATCGCAACCTTGTATGGGAACAACAATGCCCTTGAATGGAAAATCTAACAAAAAGTGGTGGACACAGCCCAGTCCATCATGACTAAAGCACTCCCAGTCAAGATGGCGCCTGCATACAATGCACTATTGGTCGACATCCTTTGAATAGATCATGAAACCATCTTTTTCACTTCTTTTATGTCCTTTACACTTGTTTCTTGTCTTGAAGGTGATCCTGGAACTGTTGAAGCCAGTGTTTCAGTGTTTGGAGACTGTTTGGGTACTTCTGTGCTCTGCAGTCTCCAAAAGGATTCCAATAGGCAGAGGTAGCTTGAACGAACGCCATGGTAAGAAAGCTGCATGATGGTGCATGAGCCAATATTTGACTCCATTTTGCCGATTATAGCTTCAATTGTTTGCCGATGAAAGTGGTGAGTTCACTTGAAGCAGCAAGGCAAGTGTGGAAGCTTGGAGAGCGTTTGTGTGTTCCAGCATCCTGCAGTCCAGAAGAGAATTCTGGGAGGCAGAAGCAGCGCGCGTGAACCTCATAGCAAGCAGCCTGCAGGACGGGGAGCAAGACAGTATTTGGCTCCATTTCGCTGATTATAGCTTCCATTGTTCACCGATTAAGGCAATGAGGGAGGGTGAAGCATCCAAGCGAGTGAAGAGGGTGAGAGCTGGCTGCTTGACTTTTGATCGGTTGTTCTCTACTGTAGAGGGGAGAGCCTGCCACTATGCCTGGAGAGTGTTGCCCAGGTTTTTTCGCATTTTGGATGTGGACTTGCACTATAGACACTTTTTTTCAATCTTATAGTTCTTTTATTCCTTGTATTTTTGCCTGAACTTCTCAGGATTTTTTTTGTGTTGGGGGGGGGGGGATTTGGGGGTCCATGTGCCTGATCAGTTTTGTTCATTTTTTTGTGTGGGAGGAGGGATTTGGGGGTTAATGTGCCTGTTCCATTTTTGTTCATCTGTTCATTCAGGGAGGTGGGATTTGAGAGTTGATGATCATGGTGCCTTTCTATTCTTTCTTGGTTTCATGACTACTTGGAGAATTGAAGAATTTCAGAGTTGAATGCTTTGATAATAAATGAACCTTTGAACCTTTGAAACTCCACGCAATTGAACACATCTACATGGAGCGTTGTTGCAGGAAAGCAGCATTCACCGTCAGGGACACCACTATCCAGGTCATGCTCTCTTCTTGCTGCTGCCATCAGGAAGAAGATACAGGAGCCTCAGGAATCACACCACCAGGTTCTGGAAGAGTTATTACCGCTCAACCATCAGGCTCTTGAACCAAAGGGGATAACTCCACTCAACTTCACTCACCCCATCATTGAAATGTTCCCACAACCTATGAACTCATGTTTAAGGACTCTTCAATCTCATGTTCTCGATATTTATTGTTTATTTATTTATTATTATTATTTCTTATTTTTTCTTTAGTATTTGCACAATTTGTTCTCTTTTGTACACTTGTTGTCCACCCTGTTGGGTGCAGTCTTTTATTGATTCTATTTTGGTTAGTGAAGTTATTGATTGTGCCCACAATAAAACAAACCTCAGGAATGTATATGGTTATATGTGTCCTGATGAAGGGTCTCAGCCCAAAACGTCGACTGTACCTCTTTCTAGAGATGTTGCCTGGCCTGCTGTGTTCACCAGCAACTTTGATGTGTGTTGCTTGAAATTCCAGCATCTGCAGATTTCCTCGTGTTTGCGAATGTATATGGTGATATATATGTTCTTTCGTAATAAATTTACTTTGAACTGGACAGTCTGCTCAGGGAACTACCCCACTGTGTCCATCACGTCCTTCTCCTGCAGTGACTGCAGGACATTATGTGCCGACCACTCCCTGATGGCCCTGTGGTCAAAGGCGTTCTCCTGGAAGAACTTTGCTACGTAGGACAGGTGTGCCGGCAACGACCAGCTGACTGGGGCGTTGCACGGGAGTGGGGCCAGACCCATCCTTCGTAGCCAGGGCAACAGGTAGAACCTGGGCACATAGTGGTACTTGGTGCCCACATACCTGGGTTCTACACACAACCTGATGCAGCCACATACGAAGCTGGCCATCAGAGTGACGATGACATTGGGGACATTCTTGCCCCCGTTGTCCAGGGACTTGTGCATGACGGTCTGTCTGACCTGCTCCATCTTGGATCTCCAGACGAATCTGAAGACAGCTCGGGTGATTTCCGAGCTGTAGGAGCGGGGGACGGGCCAGACCTGTGCCAAGTACAGCAGCCCTGAGAGCACCTCACACCTGATGATCAGGTTCTTGCCCGTTATCGACAGGGAGCGCCCTCCCCACAGTCCAGTTCATCTGGCAAAATGCCTCATCGCCAGATCTCACCAACAGGCACCAAGACCTCGCCTAGCTGGCGGTGAGAGGGGCCCTCCCAGTCAGAGCCCTCCTGTATGCCCGGAACGTCGTTTCCGCACCCCACTGCCCACGGGAGGACTGCAGTGAGGAGGAGTCTGTGACCCACCTCTTTGCACACTGTCAGTTCACAAAGAGGGTGTGGAGGAGGATGGACGGGCTAGTGTCACGTTTCATCCCCAGCAGCTGCGTAACAGAGGACTCTCTGATCTACGGGATGTTCCCGGGGACGCAGACGGAGACCAACATCCGGTGCTGCTGGCAGATCAACAACTCGGTGAAAGATGCTCTTTGGTCGGCCCGAAACTTGATGATCTACCAGCACATGGAGATGTCCGCGGGAGAATGCTGCCAACTGGCACATTCTCGGCTGCAGGAGTACGTGCTGAGGGACGCACTGAAACTCGGTGCAGCCACCACAAGGGCCCGGTGGGGAAGGACCACTGTATGAGTTTCTCCACCCGTGGGAGTGGGAGGGGTCGGGAGGCGGGGAGTATACCCCTCAACAATGATGTGGTAAGCTGAACTACTGGAGTGCCACGTGGGTGGCTATAAATACGGATATGTACTGACTATAATGGAAATGTATGTAAAGGATGAAGAGTTATTGAATGGTTTATTGTATATATTTATTTTTGAATAAAGTATATTTTGAAATATAAAAAAAATTAATTTGAACTTTGAAAACAATGCAATCCTCTGTTTACATTTGTAATCTATACAATTACAGTGTTTTTGGTTCTATACATTGGTAGTGTTTGCTCAGTTTGGGTACACAGCACTGTTGCAATTCATGTGGCCTCCTTGAATGATACAAATTGGAAGTGCTTGACAGACCTCTGCCCCAGTGCTTCCCCACAGTGGGGTTGCATCGGCTAAACCAAACTTCAGTCCATCGCTTAACACATACCCCTATAGTCAGGAATATGCCAGGTAGCAGCATTTCCTTACAGACGTCTTGTTGTACTGAAAAACCAACAAGTTTCAGAAAGAGAGCATCTCTCTCTGAGTTGATAATCTTTCTGCTAACTCTCATAAAACAGGAATGAGAGGGGTTCTCAAATAAATGCATCAACTTTAATTGAACCTCACAGTTGCGCAGGTCTTTAAATGTTATAATGCTGGTAGTTCTCATCAAAAACTGTTTGACACCAAGTAGACAATAACATTTCAGGCAGAGGCCTAGCCAAAAGGGGATTACAGAATTGAGTTTTTTGTGGGCATTTGAAATAACATTTTTGATCTTCAGACTATTTAGTTTGAGGGAGTTTCTGCTTATGGAATGCTGTTAAAAATCCCCCTATACAGCCATATACAGTTCCAAAAAATTTGGCCAAAGACTTAAGAAGTGATAGAGAGATTAAGAAGTATAATGGCATGCTCCGGGTAATTGTAGAATTATTTTAGATGAGCATCGTTCAAAAATAAAACAGATTGTGAGTTTCATTTTGGTTTCAAAGAACTGAAGCCTCACCGTAGTGGTGTGCATATCATTTTCAGTAACTGACTCTTTATTGCTTGTTCAAATTCACATTACCTTGCATGTAATGATGAATTTCCAGCGATGTTTCTATGCAATACCCTTGGTGAGCACCAGGGGGAGATCACGATTCAGGAATAGATACTAAATCAAACATTTCAAGCAGCCATGGTAGTTTAAGTTATTGTTATCCCTAAAGACCTGAATGACTTTTGTTTTCCATTTTATCCATTTTCTGAGACAGGATATAGTACCAAGAACTGAACTAATTCGCAAAGGCCTGAAAGATTATGAAAAAAATGAGCTCTCTATTATATTAACTTTTTTAATTTTAAGCTATTTAAAACCGTAAAGATCATATTATGTTTCATATAATTATGTGTTTGCTTTTGAATAAGAACAATTTCCGTAAGGATTGGGATCAATGAGCTATAAAGAGAGGATAAATGGACTAAGATTAGTTTCTACAGCAAAACAAAGGTGCAAGAAATGAGTCAAGATTTTAAAGTAATAAGGTAATTAAAGTGGAAGCTAGCAATTTGCTTCTGAATTAATTCCTTTCCAAAATTAGGAAATCATAAGCTTAAAAGAATTTCAAGTATCACTTTTTCTTAGAGTTGTCAGTCTGTGACACAAGCAGCAGCTAAGAGAAATGGGCACATAGATGATAGCTTGGAAAAAAAGACATTGAAAGTAGGGCAAGATGGTGATTGATAGATTGAGGTGTTCAGGGACAAGTGCTGCCTGGTGTACTGTTCCACTAAATACATTGGGTTTAGCAGTCTGGTAGATTTTCATTAATTCCACATAGAGAAGAAATGGCACTTTTCAGTCCATTTGCCATATGAAAAAGCAAGCAACTGCCTGCACAATACCATCTATTGCCTTGCTTTAACATGATTTTCTTCATCAACCCACTGCAATCATTAGTTAATTATTTATGAATATACGATTTAGTACAAGGAAAAACATTGTAGAGAAGATAGAATAGCTGTCCATTTAATAATGGGGTGGTTCTGCTGCTGTTAATATAATTTATATGAACCTTCCTTCTTCGAGCAACTTGTCTGTAATGATCTTTGCCCTACAGAGGGTGACACTGAGGTTGTAGTTTAAAGGATGTTGGTGTGCTGTTCACTGTGGGTGGGCTGATTAGATAACTCTTGAATGACAAAGTTGGCCATGATTGTTTAGTTTCTCAGCAAGTGTGGCGTCACCGTTTGTAGGACAGGAGACCTTTCCTTTATAGACAGTGATGAAAGTGATCCCACATGCACCAGGGATTGGTGGTATTATTAAAGTGTGTCTCCCTCTGTTGTTTGTATCTGTACTTGGCAATTTTAATGCCTCTTTTCAGGTTTGACCCGACTTCACTGTACTGCTGCAGCATCCCTGCATCTGTAATCAGCACCCTGTGCAGGCTCCAGACTTCATTCTTCATCCATGGCTTCTGATTTGGGAATACACAGACGTTTTTAATGCCGGTGACTCTGTCTACACACAGTATCTGATATAGTACATGATGGTTGTGGTGTATTCCCCTAAATCAATTCCCGGATCATGTGTTGCTTGGCATGCAGACAGGTTCCAGTTTGTGCACTGGAAGGTGTGTGAGTGGGAGAGGGGGAATGAAGTGAGACCTGATGAGGGGGAGGGTTGCTGGATGGCGAGAGGGGCTGACCTGCTGAGCTCCTCCAGTGTTTTGTGTTTGTTGCTATGGATTTCCAGCATCTGCAGAATCTCGTGGGCTCGTGACTTAGCAATGTTGTCCCTATCCTGTATCCATGCCCAAAGTGATTTATTTTGGGTTAAAAGCAGATGAAAACAGAATATCTATGATATCAGTGGGACTTGAGAGTCCTTGTGCACGATTCCCTAAAGGATAACATCCAGGTTGAGTTGGTGGTAAGGAAGGCAAATGCAACATTAACATTGATTCCAAGAGGACTAGAATATAAAGGCAAGGATGCAATGCTGAGGTTTTATAAGGCATTAGTCAAAGTTCAATGTTCAAAGCTTAGCATTAAATTTATTATCAGAGTACATACATGTCACCACATACAACCCTCAGATTCTCCTTCTGCAGCCAACTTGCAAATCTATAGAACAGTAACTGTGAACAGCATGTGTAAACTGTAAACATCAGGAATGTAAACTGTAAACAAACTATGCTCATGCAGATAATAAATAAATAGCAATAAATAACGAGCATGAATTAACAAGATAGAAGAGTCCTTAAATGAGCGTAGTTATCCCCTTTTGTTCAAGAGCTGATGGTTGGGGAGTAGTAACTATTCTTGAACCTGATGGTGTGAGTCCTGAGGCACCGGTACCTTCTACCTGATGTCAACATCAAGAAAAGAGCATGGCCTGGGTGATGAGGATCTTTGATGGTGGATGCTGCCTTTCTACAGCAACGTTTCATGTAGATGTGCTCAATGGTTGGGAAGGTTCTTTCCGTGACGTGCTGGGCTGAATCCACTACCTTTTGGAGGATTTTCTGCTCAAAGGCATTAG
Organism: Mobula hypostoma; assembly: GCF_963921235.1. Taxonomy (NCBI): domain Eukaryota; kingdom Metazoa; phylum Chordata; class Chondrichthyes; order Myliobatiformes; family Myliobatidae; genus Mobula; species Mobula hypostoma. The sequence continues at coordinate 59,290,671 of NC_086103.1, read as the reverse complement.
CGTTCCTATAACAGTCAGCACACTTCCCATCACACATCTATAGAAATTTGCCAAGGCTTTTGATGACATGCTGAATCTGCGCAGACCCCTAAGAAAGTAGAGGCACTGTTGTGCTTTCTTCTCAATTATATTTATTGAGGTCCAGTACAGGTCCTCTGAGATAGTGACACCCAAGAATTTAAAGTTACTGACCTTCTCCACCTCTGATCCGCTGATGATTACTGGCTCATGGACCTCTGGTTTCCCTCTCCTGAAGTCCATTATCAGTTCCTTGGTCTTCTTGACATTGAGTGAGAGGTTGCTTATATTATACCACTCAGCCAAATTTTCAATCTCCTTCTTGTAAGCTGATTTATCACCACCTTTGATACAGCCCACACCAGTAGTGTCATCAGCAAACTTGCATATGGTGTTGAAGCTGTACTTAGCCACACAGTCGTAGGTGTAAAGTGAGTAGAGCAGTGGCTAAGTACAAATCCTTGTGGTGCTCCTGTACTGCCGGAAACACACTTGGAGTATTGTGAGCAACGTTGGGCCCTTATCTAAGAAAAGGTGTTCTGGCTTTGGAGAGGGCGCAGAGGAGGTTCATGAGAATGATTTCAGGAATGAAAAAGTTAATGTATGAGGAGTGTTTGATGGCTCTGGACCTGTACTTGCTGGAGTTTAGATGAATGGGGGTGGGGGGCTATCTCATTGAAACCTATTGAATTTTGAAAAGCCTCAAAAGAGTGGATGTGAAGAGGTTGTTTCCTATAGTGGGAGAGTCTAGGACCAGAGGGATGTCCAGTTAGAACAGGGATGCAGAGAAATTTCTTTAGCTAAAGGATACTGTATTTGTGGAATTCATTGCCACAGAGGGCTGTGTAGGCCAAGTCTTTGGGTATATTTAAAGTGGAGGGTGATTGGTTCTTGATTAGCCAGGGCATAAAGGTTACAGGGAGAAGTTGGGAGAATGGTGTTGAGAGGATAATATATCAGCTACGATGGAATGGCAGAGGAGACAATGAGGGGGAATTGCCTAATTCTGTTCCTATGTCTCACAGTCTTAAGATTATGCGTGAATCCAAGAAGTTGATCCAGTGGTGATTCAGAAAAGCAAAATGCATTGCTATGAATTTTTACCATTGAGTACCATGAGTCCTGAAGAAGGGTCTCTGCAGAAAACGTTCACTATTTAGTCTTTTCCACAGATACTGCCTGGTCTGGTGAGTTCCGCCAGCATTTTGTGTGTGTTACCATGAATCTTTGACAGAATTGTCAATCCAAAAGACCAAGAACACAAGTCACACTTACACAGAATACATCTAACAATCCATGAGTATTATAAATTAGAAATGGAGAAAGTGAATACTTCAGAAACAAATTGAATTATTCTATACAACTTTAATAATAGATTTTGAGGCTCTCAGAAGAAAAAAATAAAGTTACTCTTTTCTTTATTATGAATGGTAGCATAGCTATGTAATGAAAGCCTAGTGCCACAATATTTAATTTTTTCCTAATTAAGGTAAACGTTGGGGAAATTGGCATAAAGGCTATGAATCCATTTTGGTAGCACAACCAATAAGACTGTGTGCACAAAATGATGATTTGTTTTACATGTTCAATTTTTGATCCAGCATCTGCATGTTTCAATTTCTGTTAGTAAAATTGAACTAACTTTGAAGAGACCAGTGATTGTGACTAAAAAGATTCAGCAGGTATTTGCATTCCCAGCTCTGATTTTTGTACAAATAGTAATGGCATTTTCAGTCTCATTGTCCTTATAACAGAAAATAAATTCTGGAAAGTTAATATTTAAGCAAAGCCTTGATGTATTTTTTAAGAGAAGGAAATTCACAGGTTGAATTCTTACATGAATTTTAAAGCGAACTCTAGCAGTTTAAGACATTGTGCAGATCACCTGCTTTCCATTCTATTGGCAGGCTGCCTGATATCTGCCCTGCATTATACATATAATAATAATTAGATTTTTGGATTCTTATATTGGTTGGTGCCTTTGCAAAACAGTTCTGATTATGAAATGTCATTCTTATCTAGTGAAGAATTTGTAACACCAGTAGTAAATGAACAGCAACTCAGACAAAATGCTGGAGGAACTCAGAAGGCCAGGCAGCATCTATGGAGAGGAATAAATCGTTGTCATTTTTGGCCAAGTCCTTTCAGCAGGACTGAGAGGAAGGGGGAAGAAGCCAGGAAAGGAAGTACAAGCTGGCAGGTGATGTGTACTCAGGTGAGGGGGAAGATGGATGAAATAATAAGCTGGAAGCTGATTGGTGGAAGAGTAAGACGCTGAGGGAAAGGTGGCCTGATAGGGGAGGATAGCAGAGGATGGGAGAAAGGGAAGGAGAAGGGGCACCAGAGAAAGGTGATGGGCAGGTAAATAGAAGAGAAAGAGGTGAGAGGAAAGACAGAATGGGGAATGAAGGAAGAGAGGAGGGAAAGGGCAAAGAAATTACTGGAAGTTAGAGAAATTGATGTTCATGCCATCAGGCTGGAGGTTACCCAGATGTAATATGAGGTGTTGTTCCTCCAGTTCGAATGTGGCCTCATCATGGCAGAAGGAGAGGCCTTGGACCAACATGTCAGAATGACAGGGCAAGAGGGGGGAGAAGGAAACTATAGGAAACATCCTCTTCACATCCACTCTTTTGAGTTGGCTTACCCAACACTACAGCATCAGAATGGTAATGGGAAGTCAAAATTGAAATGGGTGGCCACCAGGAAACCTTGCCTTTTGTGATGGATGGAGCAAAGGTGTTTGATGATCTACCATTCTACCTTGGGTCTCACCAGTGTAGCGGAGGCCACACTTGGAGCACTGGATTAGTAGATGACCCCAACAGACTTACACTTGAAGTGTCACGTCATTGTTTGGGGACCTGAATAGCGATGAGGAAGGAGGTGCCAGCTCTGACAGAGTATTTCATTGGAAAACAACATCTCTTGTCTCAATTGCTGGAGTAAAGGTTAAACCTCTGATGCCTGTTTCAGAGGCAAAGCTCAAAGAGCAAAAGCTAAAATACAATTTTTAAATAGACTTTTTCTCAGATTACTAAATGCACAGTTAGCATAGTGTGTGCTCTCCCATCTCATTTTGCCATCATCATTCAGTAATTTGTGTATATGCAATCCATCAATGCTACTTAAGTTACTGTGACACTCCTACTCATTTACGTCCTGGGATCCTGTCATAGTATTTGAGTATATCACAGCTGAACAGTTCTCACCACTTTGAGGTGGATGAATGTATATTCCAACCGTTCACTAAAAACAATTAAAAACTAAAAGCTTGGTTGGTGATCCTTTCCTACATTCTAGTTTACCCACCCATGCACACTACAGTGAGAATACTCTGACCTGCAGATCTTACCCTCAAAAGAACCTCTGGGCTCTTTTGGCAAGATGACTGAGCAATGTGTCTATGAGCCATGAAGACAATGAAGGGGCATGGCCCATTCTGGGTGTGAGCTGAGTTATCTATCTGATTTCAGGCTGGCAGAAGTAGTTGCAAGCACATACCTTAGCAAGTTCCTCAAGGCGAGGAGGAAACAAAACAGATTCAAATTCCAGGAATAAAAAGAGGAAGTGCTGGAAATACTCAGTAGGCCAGTGTTTTCTGTGAACAAAGAAACAATTAACATTGCAGGTAAACGATCCTTCATTAGAAGTGCACAGGGCATACCTGACCTGCCATTTCCAATATTTTCTCTTCCTATTTTAGTTTTCCAGCATCTAGAGTATTCTGCTATTATTAAATAGTCATAGTCATAGTCATACTTTATTGATCCCAGGAGAAACTGGTTTTTGTTGCAGTTGCACCAGTTGCAACCCAAATACCCAGATACCTCTGTTGTAAAGGTGGAAGTGTACACAATTGTGGGCCTGTTTATGTGTGTATATGGTGAAGTTTTATGTATTTGGATACAAGCATGACATATTTGGTTGCTAAACATTCCAGTATGAATGTACTGACTTAATAAACTGGCAGCAGGAGTAGATCCTAAATCTCCTCAAACCTGTTCTGCCATTTAACAAAGTAATGGCCAATCTGCATGTGACCACTGCTAACAGCGGGCAAGATCCTTAACAGTGTTGCTGAGCAGAGACATCTTGGAATCCAAGTACCTAGCTCTATGAAAGTGGCTACACAGGTTGATAGGGTGGCTAAGAAAGCTATGGAATTCTTATGGAAAGTCACGAAGTTATGTTACAACTTTATAAAACTCTGGTCAGATCACTTCTGGAGGGATCGCATTCGGTTCTGGTTGCCCCACTATGGGAAGGATGTTGAGGCTTTGGAGAGGGTGCAGAAGAGATTTACCAGGATGCTGCCTGGTTTAGAGGGCATGTGCTATCACGAGAGGCTGGACAAACTTGGGTTGTTTTCTTTGAAGCAGCGGAGGCTGAGAGGAGACCTGATGCAAGTTCATAAAATGATAAGAGGCATAGATAGAGTAGACAGAAAGTACCTTTTTCCCATGGTAGAAATATCTAACACCTGAGGGAATACATTGAAGATGAGAGGGGATAGATTCAAAGGGGAAATGAGGGGTAAGTTTTTCACTTGGAGAGTAGTGGATGCAAGGAATGCACTGCTTGGTATCGTTGTAGAGGCAAATACATTAGAGGTTTTTAAAAGACATTTAGGTAGGCACATAATTATGAGGAAGACGGAGGGATGTGGACATTGAGTGGGGAGGAGGGATTAGTTTTAGGGGTTTTTGATTTACTTTTTAGCTGGTTCTGCACAGCATTGTGGGCTGAAGAGCCTGTTCCTGTGCTGTTCTTTTCCATGTTCTACATTCTTATCATTCCTAACACCCTCAATAACTCTGCAGCACAACAACCCCCTACTCTACCCCACCCCTCTGTTTATCAAGGACCCTTCTACCTCTGTTTTAAAATTTGTTCAAACATTCTTTTTTCACTGCCCTTTGTGGAAGAGGGTTCCACAGACTCATGACACACTGAATGTAAAATAAAAATCACTTCTGCCCTCAAAGGTGGTCCATTATTTTTGAAAAGTGATCCCTGGTTCTTGGTTCCCTGACAAGGGGAAATATTATCTTTTTATCCAATTTACTCAGCCCTCTCAGAATATTTCATCCAGTGGAGTTCCACAGAGATCTGTTCTGGGACCCCTGCTCTTTATGATTTTTACAAATGACTTCGATGAAGAAGTGGAAGGGTGGGTGAGATAGATGTTGGTGGAGTTGTGGATTGTGTAGAGGTCTATCATAGGTTACAATGGAACATTGACAAGATGCAGAGCTGGGCTGAGAAGTGGCAGATGGAGTTCAACCTGGAAAAGAGTGAAGTGATTCACTTTGGAAGGTCAAACTTAAAAGCAGAGTATAAGGTTAATGGCAGCATTCTTTGCAATGTGGAGGAACAGAAGGATTTTGGGGTTCACATCCATAAATTCCTCAAAATGGACATGCAAGTTGATAGGGTGGTGAAATGGCACAGGGTGTATTGGTCTGCATTAGTTGGGAGATTGACTTCAAGAGCCACAAGGTAATGCTGTAGCTGCATAAAACTCTGGTTTAGACCATACCTGGAGTATTGTGTTCAGTTCTAGTCAGCTCCCAGAATAGAAATGGCTAATATCAGAGGATGCAATTTTAAGGTGATTGGAGGGAAGTGTTGGGAGGATGACAGAGGTTGTTTTTTTTGACATAGAGAGTAGTGGGAGTGCACTGCCAGGGGTGGTGGTGGAGGAAGATACATTAGGGACACTTAAGAGACATCTTGATGATAGAAAAGTAGAGGGTTAGATGGAAGGAAAGCATTAGATTAAAGCTTGAGTAGGTTAAAAGGTTGGCACAACACCATTGGGCCATTATGTTCTTTCATTCTTCTAAACTCGAGTGGACTTAACACTGTCTAATCTTTTCTTATAATTCAACTCACCCTTCCAGGTATTTGTATACTAAGCGGCTGTACTGTTATTTAAGGAGATCATTATCTCAAATAGTTTGATTGGTTTTATTGAAGGAATTGATTGTGGACTTCAGGAAGGGAGGAAGGGGAAGTCGGGAGAACATACATCAGTCCTTATTGAGGAGTCAGTGGTCAGTGGTGGAAAGAGTGAGTAGTTTTAAAGTGTCTATGCATTAACACTCTCAGGGGATCTATCCTGGTCCGAGCACATTGATACCATCATAAAAAGGGCATACTGGTGACTCCAACCACAAACAAGAGAAAATCTGCAGATGCTGGAAATCCGAGCAACATACACAAAACACTGGAGGAACTCAGCAGGCTGGGCAGCATCAATGGAAAAGAGTACAGTCGAAATTTCAGACCTGCTGAAGGGGTTCGGCCCAAAACATCAGCTGTACTCTTTCTGTACATTCTGCTGAGTTCCTCCAGCATTTTGTGTCTGGTGCTGGTGGCTCTACTCTGTCAGGAATTTGAGGAGATCTGGTAGTCACCAAAGATGCTTACAAATTTCTATAGATGTCTGATAGAGAGCATTCCTTCAGGTTGCGTGATAGCCTGGTATGGAGGCTTCAATGCGCAGGAAAGAAAGGGGATGTGGACAGAGGTGGACTCACCCAGCTCCATTATTGACCCAATGCTCCCCATAATTGAAGCTATCTTGAAGAGGTGATGCCTCTGTCATGGTCCGGTCCGTGAAATCCATATTCCGGTTCACAATCCGGTCCATCGACCCTTGCTCCAGGTTTTCCTGTCTACCCTGTTTCTGTTCTTGTTGAGCTCTAATTGAGGCAGCTGATGCTCGTTGGGGCTGGCTGCATAAATACCTTCAGAGACCAGGACGGGGTGCTGGATTGTTCTTGTCCTTACTCCTTGTATCCTTTCCTCTGCCTTCTGTTTCCTCGCCTGAAGCCTTGCCAGTAACTCTCGCCTCGCCTGAAGTTCTCTTTTCGCCTTGCATTGCCTGAAGCCTTGCCTGGTCTTGCTGGTAACTCTCACCTCGTCTCGCCTGCAGTCTTGTTTTGGAGCCACCCCGTACCTAGCTCCCTTCCTGTCCCTAGCCTCCGTCGGGTAAGACAGGCCATATTGCCATTACCTACGGTTGGTTCTGTTCCTTCCTGTCCCTTGCCTCCATCGGGTAAGCCAGGCCGTATTGCCATTACCCACGGTTGGTTGTGTCTCTTCCTGCCCCTTGCCTCTGTCGGGTGGAGTACTGCACCCTGCCCGGAGAAGTCTCCTGCCTCCAGCCTCCAGCCTCGCCTCTCCTCAAGTCTCCTGCCTCCAGCCTCCAGCCTCGCTTCTCCTCGTCTCCTACCTCCAGCCTCCAGCCTTGCCTCTCCTCAAGTCTCCTGCCTTCAGCCTCGCTTCACCTCGCCTCAAGTCTCCTGCCTTCAGCCTCGCCTCATCTCCTGCCTCCAGCTTCGCATTGTCTCCTGCCTCCAGCCTCGCCTCGCCTCGTCTCCTGCCTCCAGCCTTGCCTCGCCTCGTCTCCTGCCTCCAGCCTCACCTTGCCTCGTCTCCCGCCTCCAGCCTCCAGCCTCACCTCGCGCCTCCAGCCTCCAGCCTCACCTCGCGTCTCCAGCCTCCAGCCTCACCTCGCCTCAAGTCTCCTGCCTCCAGCCTCGCCTCGCCTCGTCTCCTGCCTCCAGCCTCGCCTCGCCTCGTCTCCTGCCTCCAGCCTCGCCTCGCCTCAAGTCTCCTGCCTCCAGCCTCGCCTCGCCTCAAGTCTCCTGCCTCCAGCCTCCAGCCTCGCCTCGCGTCTCCAGCCTCCAGCCTCGCCTCGCGTCTCCAGCCTCCAGCCTCGCCTCGCGTCTCCAGCCTCCAGCCTCTCCTTGCGTCTCCTGCCTCCAGCCTCGCCTCGCCTCGTCTCCTGCCTCCAGCCTCGCCTCGTCTCCTGCCTCCAGCCTCCAGCCTCGCCTCGCGTCTCCTGCCTCCAGCCTCCAGCCTCGCCTCGCGTCTCCTGCCTCCAGCCTCCAGCCTCGCCTCGCGTCTCCAGCCTCCAGCCTCCAGCCTCGCCTCGCGTCTCCCGCCTCCAGCCTCCAGCCTCGCCTCGCGTCTCCCGCCTCCAGCCTCCAGCCTCGCCTCGCGTCTCCCGCCTCCAGCCTCCAGCCTCGCCTCGCGTCTCCCGCCTCCAGCCTCCAGCCTCGCCTCGCGTCTCCCGCCTCCAGCCTCCAGCCTCGCCTCGCGTCTCCTGCCTCCAGCCTCCTGCCAAGCCTTGCCTCGTCTCTAGCCTCTAGCCTCAAGATTGAGGACTCCAGCCTCCTGCCAAGCCTCGCCTCTAGTTTCTAGCCTCAAGCCTCAAGATTGAGGACTCCAGCCTCCTGCCAAGCCTCGTCTCAAGTCTCTAGCCTCTAGCCTCAAGCCTGAAGACTCCAGCCTCGTCCTGCCTGCCAGCCAAGCCTCGTCCTAGCCTCGTTCTGGGGTCCGAGCCAGAGGCAAGACCCAGGTACTGGGTCCTTGTCCAGTCTCTGGCTCGGAGTCCAAGCCTGGGCTCCTAGCTCTCTTGTCCAGTCCTGTTCTGGGTTCCCAGTTTTCTTGTCCATGTCCTTGCCCTCACCCTGTATCCTAGTACTGTCCCTAGTACTTCAGTGTCTGTGTCTTGTACTTGAGTCCGTTCCTAGCCACTGCCTTATGACAGCCTCAGGTAAGCACTATCTATCACTTAGTATCCTTGTCATCTGTGACATGTTCTTTTCTTGTTACTACCAATGGGAAGGAGGTACAGGAGCCCAAAGCCCCTCATTCAGTGATTCAGGAACAGATTCCTCCTCTCCAACATCAGATTTCTGATTTATTCATGAACCCATGAACACAATCTCATTATTACTTTTTTGTACTATTCAACTACTTTTGTTATTTATAGTAATTTTATGTCTCTTCACTGTACTACTACCACAAAACAACAGATTTCATTTCAGATTAGTCAGTGATAACAAACCTGATTCTGATTCTCCGGGTATGGTCTCACCAATATCTTCCATAAATGAAACATTTCATATTTTCCTGCATTATAACTCCATTCGCCAGATAATTTTGCTCACTCACTTAATCCATATCCGACAAGAGCCTCTCTGTCTTCTTCACAATTTATTTTCCTTTTTTTTTGTTATCAATAAATTTAGCAACCAAAGTTTTGGTGCCTTCATCAAAGTTATTTTCATGAATTGTTAAGAAGTTGAGGCTCAAGCACGAATCCTTGTGGCACACCACTCATTTGATCTTCCCAATCAGAGATAGACCCATTTATGCCCATTCTTTGCTTTCTGTTAATGAGTCTTCTATCCATACCAATTTGTTATTTATTCCATCGTGAGCTTTTATTCTGTGTGATAACCTTTGTTGAAATAACATCAAATGCCTGTGAATACTAAACATGCTCTGGTTCCAATTTACCCTTTAAAGGACTCCAATGAATTTATTCTACATGATTTAGTTTTCACAAAACCACAATAACTTTCTCTGATTTCTTTGAACCTTTCTAAGTGGCAGCCATAAAGTCTTTGTTATAGCTTTTGAAGTTTTCTCTGTCAGATGTTAAGCTAAACCAGTCTGCAGGTTTCCTATCTTCCTTCTCTTTCCTTGTTTGAAAAAAGCATTTCCAATTTAATGGCACCACGGGTATGTTGGAAAATTAAAATGAGGACATCAATTGACTTATTGTACTTATTGTAAGACGCTGGGATTCAAGTCCATCAGGACTCAAACCCCGCAATCAATTTACCTAGTTCCATGTTCCTGCTAAATGTAGTTACCTTCAGTTCCTCTCTCCCTTCCACTTCCGGATCTGCAGCTTTATTTGGGATATTACTTGTCGTCTCTAAAGTGAAGACTGCTTTATTGAATAATAACAATAATAATATAACATTAATGAATGAATAAATGCATAAAAGTTCTTCTGTTTTTGTTTTTTATTGTTAATCCTCCAGTATCATATCCATGATACTAACTTTATTATCTCTTTTTATATATGTTGTTGTTCCTTTTTGCACCTTGTGGTGCATTGGGTGGCAACCTTCTCATTTCTTTAGCATTTTTGTCTCATGAGGTTGAGATGCTAGTTCAACGCTCAACTCAGCACGGGTGGAAGGTGTGAAAGGAGGCAGCCAGATTCGAACCCAGGACCACTTGCCTTGAAATCCATTACGGATGCCACTACACAACCGCCCACCTTTTTTATATATCAACAGGAAGTCTTACTGTCTGCATTAATATTTCTGTCTAGTGTCCTCGTATTCCTTCAGGCAGCACTGTGGCTCAGCAGTTACTACTGCTGTTACACAGCTTCACAGAAGTGGGTTCGAACATGACCTTCAGTTATTTCCTGTACAGAGTCTGACTTCCCCCTCCCACTGCAAGGCTAACCCCTGAATGCTCCAGTATTCTGCCAGGTGCCAAAAGTGGTGGGTTAACTCGCCACTGTAAGTTGTTGCTTGTGTGCGTGGGTAACAAGAGAATTAGCTGAGTTGATGGGCTTGTGAGATTGAGTCTAGCAAGTTGTAGAATTGGAATGCTCTGAGAGCTGCTATGAATATGATGGGCTGAATATCCTCTGCCTAGATCATAAGCAAATGTATAAAATATCTATTACTCTATTAGTCATTCTTTGCTGCTTTCAATTTCAGTTTGATGTTCTTGTCTGCCTTGGTCCATATGAAATTACATGGTTCTACTTAAAGTTTGATATTGTCTTTAACTAGTATAGTTAATAATGGATGGTTGGTGGTCCCCTTTGAATTTTCTTTTCTTAATGGGAATATCTATTCCATATATTTTGAAAGATCTTCTTAACTGTCTGCTCTTACATCTTGCTCGACTGTTTCCATAACCTAATTTGCCAGTTCACTAGTTCCGCTTTCATGCCTTCACAGTTGGCCTGATTTAAGTCTTGGTCCCATTCTTTTCTTCCTCAAACTGAATGGAAAAACCGTATGGTTGTTTCTACCTAGGTGTGCCTTAATGACAAGCTCACTAATTAATATCATCTCATTGCACAGTACCAGTCTAGCAGAACCAAGCCTTCAACTGGTTCCAGAACATCTTGTTCTAGGAAACAATCCCCAAACACTTCCTTTCCAGTCATTCTGACACTTAAACATAAAGAATGAACATTTAGAAAAGAGGAATATTTATGCTAATAGATGTACTTACAAAAAGAAATTAGGTCTAAGAAGGCAGAAGATTTTTGGGAAGACTAATTATGCCTTGTTTTAAAAAAACTGCATAATTTCTGTACTGTTCATTGTAAATTGCACAGTATAGTGTGTGAAAGCTTAGGAAACCACCTGCTTTTGTTCCATATTCCTGCATACAACCAGGAACATTTGTATAATGCTAACAATGGACTGCTCTCCATGTCTTCCAATGAGACACTTTGTGAACTGTATCAAAACAATGGACTGCTGTGGTGCAGGAGGTACTAAGCTTTCACATAGAAATATTTATGTAGCTGAACCCTCACAATTAAATACATTAATAATAAATATCTCTTGCAATGTTTGGGTAGAGTATTGAAAGGACTTTAAAGATGGCATGGATTTAAAAAGAATGAACACATTTTGCCAGAAATAAGCTTTAAAGTTATGTTATATACTTGTTTTTGTCCTTCATGACTGCTGTCAAAACTGAAGATCAGACTCAGGTTATTAAATGTAAAAATCTACAGTGACATCTGTTGTTGCGTGAATGAAGTCACCGGAGAGAAATACTGGTAGACATGAAGCAGGTGCTTTATTTGACAAAATATCACAAATAAGTTGACAGCCTTTGGGAAGGGGGTGAGAAGGGGGAGACGGAGGGGGAGGGGAAGGGGGAGGTGAGGTGGAAGGAGAGGGAGGGGTAGGGAGAAAGTTAGAGGAGAGGGAATGGGAGGAAAAGAGTAAGAGAAAAAAAACATTTAAAGTACTGAAGATCAAAGAAAATTAATGACAATTCCATATTTTCAATGCTTCCTTTGAACTAGATGTAAGTCTCAAATGTCTGGATCTTCTCCCCATCACATCTCCCTGTTCGCACCTTTATTACAGACACCAATTTAGCTTGGTTCATGGTTCATAAGAACTCATTGTTTAGAGCTGCATTTTAGATTTAATCCACAGTTCATATTCAGATCTGAGGGCTACTGGCTGAAGTCAGTTAAAGTTATTTGCTATGTGTGCTAACCCCAAAAATCACTCGAACAATGGTAGGGAGGGCTTTACCTGTGATGGACTGGGCCTTATCCATTACTTTATATATGATTGTCCATTCAAGGGCATTGGTGTTTCCATACTAGGCTGTAATACAGCCAATCAATACATTCTCCACCACACATCTATAGAAGTTTTTCAAAGTTTTAAATGTCATACCGAATCTTCACAAACTCCTAAGGAAGTTGAAGCATTCATTGTGGTGCTTTCTTTGTAATTTCACTATGTGCCGGGCCATGGACAGGTCCTCCGAAATAATAACACCCCGGAACTTAAAGTGGTTGATCCTCCCCACCTCTGTTTCTCTAATGAGGACTGGCTCATGGACCTCTGTTTACTTCCTCCTGAAGTCAATAACCAGCTCCTTGGTCTTGCTGACCTTCAGTAAGATGTCATTGTTATGGCACCACTCAGCCAGATTTTCAATCTCCCTCCTGTGTGCTGATTACTCACCACTTTTGATTCAGCCTACGACAGTGTTAACATCAACAAACATAAATAGGCCAACCTCTCAAAGCACATCATCACAGTGGATGTAAGAACTACAGGATGGATATGGATGAGATGTCACAGGCACAGGAGGGAGATTGAAAATTTGTCTGAGTGGTGTAATAACAACAACTCAATGTCAATAAGACCAAGGAACTGATAGTAGACTTCAGGAGAGGGAAACCAGACGTCCAAGAGAAGATCAGAGGTAGAGAGGGTCAGTAACTTTGAATTCCTGGGTGTCATCAAAAACCTTGGCAAACTTCTATAGATGTGTGGTGGAAAGTGTGCTAACTAGCTGCATTATGGCCTGGTATGGGAACACCAATGCCTTTGAGCAGAAAATCATACAACATGTAGTGGATTTGGCCCGGTACATTATGGGTAAAACCCTCCCAACCATTAAATACATCCACACGACACATTGCTGTAGAAAAGCAGCATCCATCATCAAAGATCCTCACCACCCAGGCCATGTTCTTTTCTCACTGCTGCCATCAGGTAGAAGGTACAAGAGCCTCAGGACTCGCACCACCAGATTCAAGAATAGTTACTATCTCTCAACAATCAGGCTCTTAAACAAAAGGACTCATTTAAGGACTCTTTTATCTTGTTATTTCATGCTCATTATTTATTGGTATTTATGTGTATCTGCAGTTGTACAGTTTGTTTACCATTACAGATCTTGTTTACAGTTACTGTTCTATAGATTTGCTAAGTATATCTGTGGAAAAAGAATCTCAGGGTTGTATATGGTGACATGTATGTACTCTGATAATAAATTTTACTTTGATCATTGAACTCTGATTATATTTTCATTCTTGAATTCCTCAGAGATGAATGGATTACAAGATCCTACCACTCCGGTGGGTCTGGAATCACATGGAGGCCAGATTAGGTATGAAGGAGAATTTTCAGATAGAGCCTTATAATGATTCATTAGTTTCCTGGATGACATTATCGACTTTATTTTAGATTTCAGTACCCCAGTAGTTGCAAAGCTTTTGAGGATGTCTGACACCAAGAAGAGCAGAATAGAAGTGCGGACTAATTCTGTTATCTCATAAAGTTTGTAATACATCATTAATGGTGCAAGTAGCAAGCGAATGCCTTGCTGATTTTCAACATTGTTGTGGATCAATAATCCAGATCTCTAGGTTCTAACACCGCTGTCTAACAACCATGCACTGTACCTTTGCTTTCATGTATAAAGAGTCCACTCATCGTGCAGACAGGAAAAGTCTGCATGCTTCCTTTGGGACACAAAATAATTGCTATAATTTGTGCAAGCCTGGTTTTTTTTGGGATATTATGAATACATTTGATGTATTAAATTTATATAATATAGAAAGTTACATCACAGGAACATCCCTCTAAGCTCATTGGTGCTGATGCTAATCAGACCCTAAATATAACCATTTTACCTAATGCAGCACATAATCAATTGCTGGCAATGTTATAATTGTTTTCCATGTATATAATGCCTTTCAGAACTTCTGGTACCAGAGCATTTATAGGATTTGTAGCACTCTTGAAGTGTCCTTGCTAGTGCATTGAAAGAAGTGTGTCTGCCAATTTATAGGATATGACAAAGTCCAGATTGCAGGCTTTTCAGTTTTTTTTCAGCTTCCAGTGAAAACCTACTGAGTAAGTTATGTAAATAATGAGACCTTAATGAAGACCAGTGTAATTTCTACCGTGGATTCTGGCACTAACCTTTTCCTGCAACTTGACATCAAGGTCAGTCTATCTTTAGTCACAGTTATTCAGTCCCTTGGAAAGTGACCTTCTGAGGTCCTCTGTTAGTCGGTGTGGAGCATGGACGTTGTGAGATCGCTATGTTCAGTCGACATGCAAGCATGGGCAATATGATATGGAGAGCAAGCCGTTGCTCATGCAGCTGGCTCCCCCTCTCCACGCAGCTGATGAACCCAAAGGAATGGCAGAGGCTGATACAGTTTGGCACCAGCAGCATCGCAGGAATTGTCAGTCAGCATTGAACTCAATGTAGGACTGCCTCAGGGACCCCGGCTCCGGATTTTTCCCTCAGAGCTAACTCCCAAAGCCGTCCCCATGAGTGGGTACAGCCCCAAGGCAACAGAGATTTGAGACTAGAGTTTTCCTTCTCCAATATAAACTGAGGAGCACGATTCGCCAGAAGTGACTGGTTTTAAGGTGCCAGTAACCTGCCTTTGCAATCTGTCAGGCTAAGTAGCTAAGGACAGGAGCTGGACTTGATTGTTAGAAGCTATTTGAGACGTACACCACTGGGAGCATTTAATAGGTAGTGAGAGCTTACTCCCAGTACCCCTCCTCCGCCCCAACTATGACAATCTTAAGGAACCAAGAAACCTTAGCTGATCTTCATTATTGTCTTTACAACTATTTTTTACTGGTTCCACTGGGGGAGAGAGAGAGGAGAGAGTGAGGGAGAGTGAAATGAAGTTCAGGACTATCAATATACTTGCAGAGCCTGATGCTTTTTATTCACTGCACTGTATCTTGTTAATGACTCGGTTTATATTTAACTGTTACATACAATTTTTGTTTAGTCACCAACAGATACCTTGTCACAACAGACTACAGATTGAACAGCTCTAAATTCATCCTTAAATTCAAATAGCCTCTAGTGGCAGATATCATCTGCGCTAACCCAGGGATTGTTTGCCCTTTGTTCTTAAAGTACATGCTAACATTAAATGAACTCAAAATGAGCTCTATATTTCCCATTTACTACTAGAGCCCCAATTTTACAAGTAAGTGCCTCTTCAGAAAATTAGTAATGTTTCATTTGTCTGTAGCTAGAGGTTCATTGTATTTTTATACGTGTTACTTGATTATAGCCCAAAGCTATTTCTTTACGTACTTAATTTTGGTGAATTAGAAAATCAAGGCAGGAGAGAGAGATGTCAAAGAAGGAACAAGTCACTGGCATGTAGATTATAATGGATATTATATTCCTCTGTACAAATTAGAGATCCTTTTTTTACTAATCTTCGCTTCTGCCAGAGAGCTTTGCATTCTTAGAGCAAAAAGCAGAACATCATAGGCTTTCTGCCTGCAGTATTTTCCCTATGCATTTATTTTAACAGCAGTACACTAGAAAGCAACATCAGAAGAAGCCATTTTGTCCATCCTGCTAGTGTCAGTTCTCTGAATGAGTAATCTAATTTGTCATGCATCCTTTATCTTCTTCAGCCAGCATTTATTCTCTTTTAAAGTATTTTGCAGTTGCAATAGAGTTTGGGAGAATGAGGGGTGATTGTTACGTTTTGTAACTCCAAAATATAAGACTAATTGCAAGAAAAAAGATGGGAGCCAGGAGAACAGTTTTGTTTTTACTTTAAGTGAGGTACACACTTATTATGTTGTAGCATCATGATATATGCAATTCATGTATAACCCTCACCTCCTTCACACCCACAAACCAGACACCTAAAATGGATGTTAATCTGCACTGTTTGGTTTTTCAATTGCCTACGCCCACAGCTTTAGGAATCCATAGTCCACACTGCATTTTAAATTTAATCTACAATCCATGTTCAGTTCTAAAGATTAGTTGCTGAAGTTCATTGCTTTACTTAATATTTTGCTTTATAACCTAATGCCAAAATGCTCCCTAACATGGAGTGTCTGATACCACCATTTCCATTATCTTTTGGAAAGCCACCTCATTGTCCGTTACCATTTCTTCCTGATCTTTAACAATGAATTCAAGGGGTGGAGCACAGTAGCCAGGTTTGGCAGGAACCTGTTATCGTAATCGACAAATCCAAAAAAGCAGTACAACCGTAATACATCCTTTGGGCTTGGGGAATTCACCACTGCTAAAATTTTTGTCAGCACACCTGTGTAATTCTTGTGTGCCAATGTGTGACCTCAGTAAGTGATGCTTGGTGCATTGTGTTCTGAGCCCATAATCTTCTAGTCTTCTTAACACTACCTTGGGACTTTGGAGACATTCCTTGTCATCCTTACTGGTAACAATGATGTCATCCAGGTAACACTGAGAGCTTGGACAGCCTTGCAACACATGGTCCATAACTTTCTGCCATAGTGCATGTGCAGATACTACTTCAAAAAAAAGTGCCTATTATAGTGAGAAAACCCTTTATGAGTGTTTATGGTGAGAATCACTTTGGACTCCTCTTCCATCACCATCTGTGGGTAGCCCTCAGCTAAATCCACTTAGCTGAAGTGTTTTCTTCCAAAAAAAATGTTTACAAAGATATCCTCAGTCCTGGGCAGGGGGCATTGATTTACTTTCAGTACTGGGACAATGGTGAGCTTAAAATCACAAAGATCCTGACAGACCCATTCTTCTTAGCTACTGGGAACACTGGCATTGCTGATGGGCCCCACACAACATTTGAAAAAATTCCTTCAGCCTCCATGTAATCTAGTTCGCTCGCTTCTTTATCATGGATGGTACAAGGAATGGGATGGGCTTTGAAAAACTTGGGTGTGGCATTTTCAATACTACTTTACCATTGATATGTTGAGTTTTCCATTGCCATCCTGCTGTAGCATCATCCAATACTTTTCTTGATTCTCCTTCAGTTGACTCTTTTACAGAGGATGTGTCAATCAAACGGTGGGTGGATCTCTGATCAGGTTGTAGCTGTTTTGGACACTCATGCTGCCACAAAGCTTGCCCTCCATTTTTTAGAACAAGCCCAACATGATTTGTTGGTTATTTTATTACACTGTTACAAATGTCATTCCCATAGGAGTTATTTTTTCTCCAGCATAAATTCTTCGTTGGATATCTATAGGCTTCAGCTTGGTATCTTTGAAATGCTGTGGAATGACTGAAACAACCAAGCCAGGGTTCAATTCTACTTTAATTAATTTTCTGTTTACTTCTTGTGTAAGCCAAGTTGCTTGTCTGTGGTTGGTTTTCATGTTGTAAATCTTAAAACTTACACAGTTCTCTGTCACTGTCATCATTGTCAGATTTTTCATCACAGCATGCTCTTTTTGAAACTGCATCTTTTTCTCTTCCTGTGCAGTCCCTTTATTTTTGTCTGCCCAACTTGTCCCTCGCATGTGTCCTACATTACTGCATTTTCTGCAAATTTTTCTTTAAACCTGCATTGTTCTGGTGTATGTGAGCCCCTGGTACAATGGTAACACAATTTATTTGCCAGGCTGGTTTCTGTTTGGACATTGCAATTTTGTTCACGCTCACTTTCATTCCTGACTGCAACTCTTCTGTATCTCTCTCTGCTGTTTCCATTGACACAGTGAATTGAAATACTCTTTTAAATATAAGTTGTGCTTCAGTTACGAACCATTTTTGAAAGGTTTCTTGTAAGATTCCACAAACTGAATGCTTAGTGCATCATTGAGCCCATCACTGAACTGATGATGCTCAGACAATTTCTTCGATTCAGCCACATACAATGAAATGGACTTCCCTTCCTTTCGATTCTGCTAATGAAACCTAAAGCATTCTGCAATCAACAACTGTTTTGGCTCTAAATGTTCCTACATTACTTTCATGATATTGTATGTTTTGCAAATAAAGTGAAGTGAGGTGATTTATGCTTAATGAAGCCCATAACACATTTTATTGAACTCCAAAATCTACACATGAAAGTGTGCTAAAAACTTTATGTAAAAACGTCATCACATCAGACCATCCTCTTAAGGTAAAACCACAGCTCAATGTCAGTGTTTATGAATTATGTACACTGACATGGTCATGGTCATGGTCATGCTCATGTTGTGATGGCAGGGGCATGGCAACAGAACACGCTAAATTTTGGTGGGCCAGCTTAAGGTGATCTATTGAAATACGTACAGGCTTACCCCTCTTATATATGACAAAAGTATTTTCTCCCCATCCAAAACATGGAACGGGCCATTGTAAGGGGGCCTAATGGATGTTGGTGGCATCATGTTGGATGAAAACAAACGAGGTGGAATGTAGGTCAGCAGGAACCCAACAGTGCTGTACGCCATGGTGGGACATAGGAATAGGTGAAAGGGCATTGAAATTATTGAGGAGGGTAGAAAGCTGCTGAGAGAACAACCTGGTGGTTGTGGCGTCAGGAATGAAATCATCTGGCACTCATAACAGCTGCCCATATACCAACCCTGCTTGGGAAGACTGCAAGTACTCTTTTCGAGCCGTTCTGAGCCCCAGCAGGACCTATGGGAAATGATCATGCCAACACTGGTCCTTCAGTGAAGCCCTCAGTGCAACCTTTAAGAAGCTGTGAAACCGCTCACATAAGCCATTGGACTGTGGGTGATATGCTGTGGCGTGATGTAGCCTAACGCCGAGATTCTAGGCCAATGCAGCCCAGAGGTCTGAAATTAACTTGGGGCTGCAGTCCGATGAGGTGCCAATCTGAGCAATCCAGGTGCTGCTGAGTGCCCAAGCCATGCCTGCAGCTGTCATTGATGCTAGAGAGATGTCCTTCCGCCACCTGGTGGTACGGTCCACCATGGTAAAAAGGTGCATGAAACCATGGGCGGGGGAAAGGACCAGCAAGGTCCACATTAACATGGTCAAACCATCACTCAGGGACCTCAAAAGGTGCCAATGGTGCCTGAACATGGTTAAATTTTGCCCACTGGCACTCCATACAAGCTGCAGTCCAATCATGCATGCCCTTTCTGAGGCTGTGCTGAATAAACTTTAGTGCACCCAGTTTCTGTGAGGTCTTCTGGTCCGGTTGCGAGAGGCCACCTATGGAGTAGAAGATCGTCCATCTCCAGTTTGCAGACACAATGGGATGGGGGCGACTGGTTGAGACATCACACAGAAAAGCTTAATGTCAGCCAGCTGCAGGTCGGTGATGCTGTCTGGTAAGCCTGAATCTCTGGGTCCGTAGCTTGGCCAGCTGCCATGCCGGCATAGTCAGCCCCTATGTGTACAGCCTCAATGGCTGGACGTGAATGGCAATCTGCCACAGCGTTATTTTTCCCTTTGACATGTTGTATAATAGTTGTGAACTCGGATATGTAGGTTAGATGGCATTGCTGCCATGTAGACCAAGGGTCTTCTATTTTGGCCATCGCGTGCATGAGGGGTTCATAGTCAACGAACACTGTGAAATGGCAACCTTCTGGAAGAAAACGAAAATGGCGGACAGCTAGATCGAGACCAAGAAGCTCACAGGCTAACCTGCTGTATTTCCTTTTAGGGGGGAAGCGGAGCTGCCAGCTGAAGAAGACAAGTGGCTGCCACACGCCCCTGACCAGCGTTTCGTGCATAGCACACGGCACCCACAGCATAGTCTGAGGTGTCAGTTGTAATGGCTATAGGTGCACTGGGGAGCAGTTACTCCAGTAGGGTCACATTAGGAAGAGCTCATTTGGTATCATCAAAAGCTCTGGTCAAGCTGCTGAGCAGTCAAACACTTGATCGGGGTATTGTCTTTAAGCACACTATACGGGGGAGCATAAGTTCAGCAGCTCGTGGAATGAAGCGGTGATAGAAATTCATCATGCCTAAAATCTCCTGTAGTTTTTTAGTAGTGCGGGCAGCGGGAAATTTATAATAGCGGCTACTTCTGATGTGAGGGTTTCCGCACATTCTGTGGAGATGCGATGGCTGAGAAAATCAATGACTGACAACCCAAACAGGCATTTAGCAGGGTTAATAATCAAGCCAACATGTGCAGAGATGGGATACATGTTCAGATTTGGAAGTGCTGGCAACAAGTACGTCATCCGGATAAACAAAAAGAAAATCTAAGTCTTTTAATACAGAGTCCATCAGCCATTGGAAAGTCTGTTTCAGTTCAAATGGCATGTGCAGAAACTCAAAAAGGCCAAATGGGATAATCACAGCTCTTTTAGGAATAATCTCCAAGCACACAAGCATCTGATGATAGTAGCCTCGAACTAGATCGACTTTGCAAAAAATTAACTTTCTGGCTAAGCGCGCCAAAAAGTCTCGAATGTGTCGGATTGGTGGTGGTGGCCTCATTAAGGTGTTAGTAATCACCAGATGGGCAGCAACCCCCATCAGACTTAAATACCATATGGAGGGGTGCTGCCATGGCGAATTTTAAATATGGAAGAAAATGTTGAACTCAAATGGGTCAAGGACAATGGAAGCAGACAGATCAATTGTCTTTGTTCTTGCCATGTGCTTGGAGATGGAGGCTGCCCTTTTGTGGAGCTGTTTCCCATCCTCCATTTTGAGTGTTAGTTGCTTGGCTCAATCAGTGTTTTAAAGAAGACACAATGAAGCTTCAGGTAATTTGCTGGACTAGAGATCATTTCTGAATAAGAAGTTATTTGTGAGATGTTCTTTGGTTGGATATAGCATGTAGGTTTTTGACTGTTAAAGTCTGTATCTGTTTTGCATGAATCAAGCTGGTGCTGATTAAGAACAGAGAGCTGGGAATTACCAATTGTCACTTGCTGGGAAGAGGGCATTAATGGATGCTGGCCTGGAGCAGAGACAATAAGAAGGTGTCAAAGGACAGACTCATAACCTACAGCCAATGACACTGGAATGTTACATTTGAATTGATAAGAAATTAATATAAAAGTGGAAATTTTGATTGTGGTATGAGCAATAACTCTGGGGAGTCACCATCTCAAGGAAGAATCCCCACACCAGGGGCTGGGAGAAGAAACGATTGATTGTCTGGCCAATGGAGATAAATTGGAAAAGTGGTCTGAGTGAGTATTGGTACAGAGGGAAGTGTAGAATTCATGTTCTAAGTTGTGGGCCCGGGTCAACGCAGTTACATTGTTGTTTGTGCAGAGGCAATTAAGTGTGAGTTTCGATTAATTAAGAGTTGTGTAGTGAGTTTCCTAGCCTAGTTCTGTTGACAAATTATCAACATACTTCGGCGTCCGGGGGTGGGCTTGAAAAGAAAAGAGGTCTGGGACCCTAGTTTTGAGCTGAACCACCCACAAGGTTAGGATATCAAAATGGGAAAAGAAGAGAAGAAGGACCCGGGAAATTCAGATAATTGGAGGGATCATTTTCTTAAATATTTATTAAATATTTATTAAGAAAATGGCCCAACAATGAGGCATGAATAGGTAAGGTTGAGAGTGGGGTGTCAGGGACCCTGGGGGATGCATTGTGATAATCAGTTAGTGAAAAAACATCTAAAAATTACTAGTGGCTATAAAAGCTGTTATAATGGGGTGTATGTGGGAAGATCTAATTGACGTGAGAAGAGAAAAACTGAAACTGGCAGAGGAATTAAGTAAGTGTAAGGAAGAGCTGGAAAGAGAAAGGAAAGAAAATGAAGTTCTGAGGGAGAAGGGTCAGGCAAATTTGATCCACATGACTCAGTTTCAGAGAATGTGAATTTAATGACAGAAAAGAAGTAATAGGAAAAGGAACGTAAAAGAGTGAGTACAGAAATAGAGAAATGGAACAGTCAGTGTCAGGATTTATAGACTGCTATGAATGTTATGAAGAAATTGGCAGTGACAACCACACCAAGTGTTTAAAACAAACTGGAAAGCTGCAAAGTGAACTCTCAGCTCAGAGAGGAGTGACATGTGCATTTGGTGCAAGGGCTGACAATGACAATGATGTAGATTAGGGTTATTGGTATGTGAAGTGGCATATTACAATAATGAGGGTGATTGGGGAAGGGACCCGCCTCCCCGCTTGTTTTTCCAAGAGGGGGTGTAACCTTCAACAACCCACTGCCCCAGTGGCGCCTGTGGTAATGGAGAGAATGCAGGATACAGCACAGCCTGGGACACTGGTTATGACACAGTATTCTGCCCCTTTCGATGTGGCCTAATTGAGTGCTTTAGCTGTAAATATACCAAAGTGTGGCCTGGGAGACTACCCCCGAAAACTTTTCCAGCACATTCAGCAGCACAGGATAACTAATGGTTTAGGTGAAGCAGGGGATGGAAGTTAACCCTTCTGTGTTTGCTTTCAGCCCTGATGGAGAAACAGGTACAAGGCCTAGGGGACATCGATTTACAGAGAACTATATTAGAAGCTGCAAGGACTAATCAAAGAGATCTGGTGCAGGCTTTGCACAAGTTCAGACAGCAGAATGGGGACGACCCACTTACACTTGTGACGAAGTTGTGGCCAGTTTTCTCGAGTGTTTATAGTCCTACATTGGAGAGGTGGGATTCGGCTCAACAACTGAGTAGTAACTGGCTGACGACCTTGGTATCGCACAGTACGGAGGAGAGCTTGTGAAACGTTTGATCGACACATCCTGATGCATGGTTCTCAGAAGGATGTTGTGAGTATGGGAAAATGAAGTGAGGGAGAAAAGTACTAAGGGGGATAAAGGAAAGCAGGTTCTGAAATGGCCCTTGTACGAGAATAAGGTGTACAGTGACAGAATGGAGGGAGCCGGGTTGCCTTTCAGGGTTTGTCATTGCCATGCTCAACAGCGCCACCTAGTAGAGGAAGTGTTCGAGGACGCAGTCAGAATGGTTGCATTCCCCCTGCTATGAATACTGGATACCCACGGAAATAATTCAACTGCGGACACAAAGGTCATTTTGCCAGGGATTGCCCACAACCCAGATGGATTGGGAATGGTCAGAATTTGGCAAAGGCTCCGTTGCCCGTGGAATGTCACCCACGTTACCTGCAATGTAATGTCCAGGGTGCCGATGGAGATTCACGACTGTATCCAGAGTTACTCAAGGGGACTACAAGTGCACAGTGATGGTGTCAGGCCTCAGTTATGTTCATGCCAGTTATTGGGATGGAGCGGGTAGACCCCTTGTAGAAGCTAGGGTAAGAGTCCTCCCTATTAAATTTCTTTGGGATACAGGAGTCTCTGGAAACATCCTAAACACAATCACATTCAATGCACACTGTTGGGAAATACAAGATACTATGTTTTAACTGGATTTACTAGTCATTCACAAGTAGGCGAGTTGATTTCACCACTGAACATACAGTTGGGACAACTCAGTATGCTCCATTCAGTTGTGCTCATCGACTTGCTAACTGCTCAAGAACATATTCTGGGAAGTCATTTTATGAGGAAAGCAGGTTTGAGTTTTGATTCAATTAATTGTATGATTTGGCAGTTTAATGTTGATAGAGAGCAGGTCCCTAATGACATTCCAGTAGGACGATATAAGGATGGGAAATGTGGGTGAAGGCATAAGATATGACAGATGAGTCAGAGGCTAGACAAATTATTTTAGATTGTCAGGCAGTATTTGCCAAACATAAACACGACTGTGGCAGGATGCAAGGAGAGGTGTGTATTCGGGGCCCTGATCCGAAAGCCCAGAAACAACATGGATTTCCGAAACGAGCAGAGGCAGATGTAGAGAAAACTACTTAGAGTTTGTTAACATGGAGTTTTGCGAGAAATAGCATTTACAAATAATTCACCCATCTGGCCAGTTCAGAAATCCAATGGAAGTTGGAGACTTACCATAAATTGGTGGAAATTGAATACAGTGACCCCTTTAACTGCCTCTACTGTAGTTTAAAGTCCAGAGACTATGATTAAGCAGAATATTGTGACAAAGTGATTCATAGTACTGGATATAAGTAATGGATTTTCATCTGTTCCTTTGAAAAGAGAGTGTCAATATAGATTTGTTTTCAGTTGGAAAGAACAACTGTATACAAGGACAATTTTGCCACAAGGGTTTCATAATTCACCCTACATTTTCCATCAATGGTTGGCAAATGGGCTGAAAGCTTTTTCAACTCTCCAGTGTTTAATTCAATATGTAGATGATTTATTGTTACAGACAGAAACCTAGGATGAGCATTATGAGTTACTTAAAGAACTACTGCAATTGTTACAGAAGATGGGTTTGAAGGCTGATTCTAAAAAGGCTTAAGTCGTGAAGCGGCAGGTTAGTTACTTGGGAGTGGTCATAAGCCCTGGGAGATGAGAGGTTGATAAGCAGGGTGTGAATGTAGGAGCAAAACTACCTCACCCCACTGACGTGAGGGGATTGACGTCATTTGTTGGTTTGGTGGGGTATTGTAGAGACCACATAGATATCTTTGCCACCAAAGGTTACCCACCTATGGAGCTCCTGAAGAAAGGTGTACCTTGGGAATAGAAATCAGATCACTAGATCTTAAAACCAGCCTTGCAGAAGCACCTGCCCTTATGACCCCAAATCCTTCCGAGCCATTCTCTCTGGAGGTGGCGGCCACGAGTAACACGATATCAGCTGTGTTACTCCGGGAGACAATCGGTCGACTGGAACCAGTGACATATGCATCTCAAATGCTCACACTGGCAAAGCAAGGATATACAACATGTGAGCATCATCCACTATCAGTGTTTTGGGCAGTTACACATTTCGTTTGTATTGCAGGGCTTAATCCATTAAAATGGTTGTTGTGATGCGTCTAGTGTGGTAGTGCGGTGGGTAGTGCTTGTCACTCTCATGTTCAGCTTCCACTGCTGGTTAGCAGTCTTGTGAAAAGGTGGGGCCAAGAGTGTAAGTCTCTCCCTGCCAAAAGTAAGCCCTGTGCAGTGCCTCCTCACCAGTGACATATGGAAACTGAACTCCTTTCGGACTCAGGCTGAACTACAGAGGACAGGAAAGAGGTCTAGTCCCTATACACATAGCATGCAGGCCCACCGGCGTGTGGACACATTCTGGCGTTCGTGAACCAGATTCCCAGTTGTGGCTAAATAGCCCAACTGCCTTGTGGGCATCCTCGGGAGAGATAAAGGCCACGGGAGTAAACCCAGACAGCAGACACAGAGTGGAGCCCCTAAGGGGGTTGGATGTCATTGAATATCCTTCCGGCAGCTCCTGCAGCCAAGGTGGTGCCAAACGTATTGCTTCAAAAGCTTTCCTTTGGACCTCACTGGTGAGGCTGAGAGGGGGATCTCGGCGACTGGGTATTTCAGGATCTCCATACCTTCTGCCCAGGCTTGTGGTGGTCATCATCATCACTCATTGTCCTTCGAGACAGACAGAAGCCGAACAATCCATTAGCCATTTTAACAGAGCATACTCCAATTCAGATTTTACTTGATAGCTGTATCAAGGATGGAATAGTCAATCAAACTCAACTATTCTGATGGACAGGGTTGTAATGTTGCAGTTAAAAGAGTTACCAGTACAATCATATACTTGCTGATAATCTAACTCATCCGCGTGAACCTCATGAGTGCCAGGTGACAGTAGTACAAGTACAGAATGGGCCATTTTCATCAGGTCAGGATGGAGAGAGACTTACTGGATGTGGTATTTATGTAGAAGATGAGGAAGGAGTAGAGATCAAAAGTATTGCAGTCAAGTTACCTGCAACAATGAGTGCACAAGTGGCAGTGCTTGCTGCTGTAGCTTTTGTTGTCAGCCATCCAGACAGGTATCCTTCGGGAGCAATCATATACTCAGATAGTATGTATGTTTGTAATAGTTTGACTGAATATTTACCACTATGGGAAGCGAGAGGTTATGTGTCAGCAGATGATAAACCTTTACCATCAGCATTCTTGGTGAAGTATATATTTGAGAAGGCAAGAGGAAACACGTGGAGTAAAGCTCATGTAAAGGGGAACAGAAAGGCTGAGTTAGTCAAATTAGGAGTGGAATACAGGATGATATGGAATCCGGATCTAGAAGGAATGATGACAAAGAAACCAGCAAACAGTATACCTGTAGAGTTAGTTAAGGTACAGCAAAAGGTTCAGAAGTTAGTAAAGGTACCGAGAGGGGAAAATTTTGAACAGTATGCAAAATATCCAGGAATACAGGTACAGAATGGGATTGTACTTGATAACAGTAGATTTGAGGTGCCAGGGAGTAAAAGAAACCAGAAGATGTATTGGTAGCATGACATTTCTGGGCATCAAGGAGCAGACAAAATTATGGGAGAATTGAAGAATCAGTGTTGGTGGCCAAAGATGCAAGGAGATTATTGTAAGAATTGTTTGATTTGTGCCCAGTATAACCCAGATAAACCGGAAGAAAAGCAGTTTTAAGACACACATGGTCTGTAGAAGGACCCTGGGTTAACTTGCAGATTGATTTTGTAGGACCTTTACCTCCAACCCCTTGGAGGACTGGACTATATCTTTGTGATAGTAGATACCTTCACCAAGTGGGTAGAAGCTTTTCCAACTAGAAATAACGCCACTAAGGTTACAGTTAGGATTTTGTTCGAGAGAGTCTTTACTCATTGGGGATTGCCAAAGAGTTTAGAATCAGATCAAGTTCCTCATTTCACCACAGAGGTGATGCAAGATCTGATGAGACTGTTTGGGGTAAAGCAGTGGTTTCATATCCTTTATCGATCCCACTCCAGTGAAATTATTGAAAGGATGAACAGGACTTTGAAGACAATGTTAACTAAAATGGCCAAGTTGCATAGGACCACATGGGTCACTGTGTTACCCTACATCCTTACGATACTTCATACTAACAAAGTTTCTTCTACTGGTTTTACTCCTTTTAAGTTGATGACTAGGAGGGAAATGAGAGGTTAGAATTCCTGGTAGGCCTAGATTACTCAGTGCCTGAGTATGGTGGTATTGTAAAGGACAAATGGGTGCAGCAATTAATCAACACTATTAGGGAAGCCCATTATGTCACAGCCCTTAATATGGGATGGAAGAAACAGCAAATTAAAGCTTATTTTGATATGTGAACAAAACCTAGGGAGTTGGAGAAAGGACAGAAGGTTGTGATCTCAGTTCTTTAGCCAGCTCCTTTTACATCTCCAAGATTTGAGGGACCATATGATGTTGTTGACAGAGTCATCAGCTTATCAGATCCAGACTGCTCCAAATAAGTTAGGGTGATTTCATATTAACCACCTTAAATCCCTTGCAGATAGTCAATGTTCTCTAGTAGCTGAGGTCCATAAGGCACATTGTCAATGGGATGCTCTGGACGAAAGTGATAATGCTCTTAGGTTTATTTTTCAGGCAATCGACAATGATGAGGATGAAGGAGTTGTATCCTCAGTGAGTTTGGCGACCATTAGTTTGTAAATGCAGGTTAAGGATAGTCCACTTTATACTTAGTATCAAGAAGGGAGAGTTAAGACTGGGCAATCTTTACAATCACCTAAGCCAAAGCAAAGACAATGGAAGAGAGAAGCAGATGGGAGACTGCATTCATTACCAGATATTCAGGAAATGCAGCGGGGAATAGACACCTTGAATTTAGAGGAGGTATCAGATAATTAGATATGTACAGAAACTGCTCTTGATGTTTTTACAGGTGTTCAGGAATGATTAGTGTTGGAATACTACCGATGAATGGCCTTATAATGGTCGAAGGCTCTACTGAAGATTGCATGCACTATGAACAACTTGTGAAGGACTGAGATGAAGTTGAGTAAAGGAAATGAGGCAGACTGTCTGTTGACATTTGTGGTTGAATAACAGTGATATGGAGAAAAGGTGAGACTACCAGAGTAAATACGTGACATCATGTTTTACTGTGAATGTAATGGTGTGGAATCAAATCAGAAATAAGATTATGGATTATCATGTGCCCCAGGTAACTCAAAACTAGTGGCTTTAGAGCTCTAAGATTTTACATATATACCTTTACTCTATGGTGTGAATGACAACTGATACTACAACCATCACAATACCAACTGTCGCTAGCCTTTTGTTGTGTGATGAGATATGGACCTACAAAGGGAGTAAATTTGGTTCTTTTCATTGAGAAGAATATTGGATTTATCAAGAGGATTTTATTAAGAGTGGGTTAACAGATTGTGGGTTTGTTTCTTATGATTATTCTCTCTCTATCTTATCTGTCAATAGCAGCAGAATATTTCATTTTACGGCAGCGTGGAATAGAGTTATTTACCATATTGGCACTGGTATTAAACAATGGTATGATCATGTGGGTTTAGCTAATGATCTTTTGCAGAATCCATCCCTTTTGGGAGCGAAGATTGGAACTGGGATTTAAATGTTAATGCACATCCTTGGATGTGTATTACTTCACATGTTATTGTTGCTTTGCTCTTGGTTATCCAGAGTATTTTCCCCCAGTGATTTTTATGGCAACTTCAATAACTTAATGTGTTTGCATGCCACAGGCCACTCCAAATCTCTGTTTGGTGAATTTGGTTGTTTTCATGCCATGATGTTGTGTTTAAGTATTATTGATTGCAGTTATATGCCTTGATATATGGTATGAGAATAGGTACATTTTTATCATGTGTCTTCACGTTTTGTATTGATGACATTTTCAAATCCTTAACAGTATTATTTGATGTAGTTATGAATGCAGGTGTTCCTTTTGTGCTATATTCACTCAGACATATAGACAGTTGTGTGATCCCCAGAGTTTTCTGTGCATCAACAGGTGGGAGAAGTTGGCCATGGCAGATTTAACATATGGAAAAAGATGCCAAATTTGAATAGGACAACAGAAGCAGACAGATCAATCGTCTTTGTTCCTGCCATGTGCTTGGAGATGGATGCTGCCATTTTGTGGAAGTGTTTTATGTCCTCCATTTTGTGTGATAGTTGCTTGGCTTGATCATTGTTTTAAAGAAGACACAATGATGCTTCAGGTAATCTGCTGGACTAGAGATAATTTCCGAATCAGAAGTTCTTTGGTTGGATATAACATGCAGATTTTCGACTGTTGAGGTCAGTATTTGTTTTGCGTGAATCAAGCTTGCACTGACTGAGAACAGACAGCCATGAATTACTGATTGTCACTTGCTGGGAAGAGGGCATTGATGGATGTTGGCCTGGATCAGAGCCAATAAAAAGGGGTTAAAGGTCAGACACGTAACCTACAGCCAATGACACTGGAATGCTACATTTGAATTCATAAGAAATGAATATAAAAGTGGAAATTTTTTTGATTGTGCTATGAGCAATAATACCAGGGAATCACCATCTCAAAGGAGAACCCCCACACCAGGGGTTGGGAGAAGAAACGATCGATTGCCTGGCCGATAGAGATCCCCTACTTTGGTGCTATAAATTGGAAAAGTGGTCTGAGTGAGTATTGGTACAGAGGGAAGAGTAGAATTCATGTTTTAGGTTGTAGGCCCAGGTCAACATAGTTATTTTGTTGTTTGTGCAGAGAGTAAGTGTGAGTTTTGATTAAGTATGGGTTGAGTAGTGAGTTTCCCAACCTAGTTCTGTTGATAAATGGTCAAGCTATTTGACTGGTGTACAATTCCAAGTCTTTCCATGTTTGCAAATTCAGCCTTCAGGTTTGCCAACTTCTTGGGTCCAGTCTGTCTACGCGGGCATGGACTGGCGGGCCAGTAGTAGAGGAGGAATGATGCATTGCTGCCCGGCTGAGTGGAGGCTATCAGCCATTTTAGCAAGGTCCTTGTAGTCCAACACAGGTGCATTAGTGAGGGCTATATGAATTTGATCAGGCATTTACTGCATGAAGAGTTCTTTAAAATAACACAAGTTTGGTGATTTCCCAGGAGTGACAGCATGTGCTGCATTAGATCTGAAGGTTTAGCATCGCCAAGACTGGGAAGGCAAGCAATTGTCTGGCATGCTCAGACTCCGATAGTCCAAAAGACTGTACAAGGTGAGTTTTCAGCGATCAGTATTTATCGTGCTCAGGCCCGGTGTTCAAGCAGACTCACCACTCAGTGCCATGAAACTGCTGAGCAACCTTACCACAAAGTAGAATTTGGTGTTGTCTGCGGTGATTTCTCACCGAGTGAACTGGGCCTCAGCTTGTATGAACCAAGCAATGGTATTTTGCTCCCCTTTAATAGTGACTGCATTGACTGCCATGTTCAATAACTCCGTCCTAGAGCATCAGGGTCACCAATGTAGGTTTTCACAAATAAAAAAACAGTGAGGCGTTTTATGTTTAATGAAACCCATAAAAATTTTATGGAACTCCAAAACCTACACACAAAATCACACTAAAAACTCTTTATGTAAAAAAATCATCATGTCAGACCAGCTGCTGAAAATGAAATCCCAACTCTGTTGGTGGTTGTGAATTGTGTACATTTCTCTCAATTACGTTACCCTACAATATCAGCAAAGCTCATCTAGGCTGGTTTGGTTGGAGCAGTTACGTTTCTAAGCAAATTGTATGCTGTTAAATCCAATGCACTCAGAAAACTGATACTCATTTCTCATTGGCTATTTCATTGGCTTTAAAATACTGCTCAATCACCCAGTTTTTGCGTGTAACCGAACACATCAATATTTCTGATGTAGCCAGCCTTTTCTGCTCTTCTTTTGTTGAAATTTATTATCACCCAGTACTCACTATTTATGAACCCGTAAATCTGACTATTTTTTTGCTTTTTTTAACTCAATTATCTCTTCCCTTCCGAAGAATACATGCTGTGATTTCTTTTTAGCTCAAACATTTTGCTGTGCTTTTAAAAAAATTCAAACAACTCGCTGCACTTCAGCAGGTACTTAGTCATCTCGGGCTCATTTAATCCCTTCCTTATCGTGACTATAACTCCAAAACATAAAATAAATTGAAAGGAAAGTACTGGAGCCAGGAGAAAGGGCTTTAGTTTTGTTTTCTCTTATCAAGTGGAAGCATCATGACGTATGCAATTCACATATTTTTACATATAACCTGTAATGAATATGCTCTCTCAAATAAAGTATTTACAATATTAGCCAAATATTAATTACACAAATCTTAATGAAACTTAAAATTTTTTGGAGCATGGGCAGATGGGTATAAGATGAAACTTAATGCTGAAAAAATGTGACCTATTTATTTTAATAGGAAGAACGAGAAGAGGCTGTATAGAGGATACATTTCACAATGGGGTAGAAAGTCAAAATGATTTAGGGATTTATATGCATTGTTCATTGAAAGTGTCAGGACAGGGTGACAAAGTGGTTAATATAACAGCATAGAGCAGCTGGGATATTCAGTGTCTATAAAAAGTATTCATCCCCCTTGGAAGTTTTCACTTTTTATTGTTTTACAACACTGAATCACAGTGGCAGAAGTGGGATCTCCCAGTGGCCACCCATTTTAATTCCACTTCCCGTTCCAATTCCGGTATGTCAATCCATGGTCTTCTTGA
Organism: Mobula hypostoma; assembly: GCF_963921235.1. Lineage (NCBI taxonomy): Eukaryota > Metazoa > Chordata > Chondrichthyes > Myliobatiformes > Myliobatidae > Mobula > Mobula hypostoma. The sequence goes on along the minus strand of NC_086103.1, from coordinate 59,259,117 downwards.
CTGTTGCGATGAGGCCACACCCAGGTTGGAAGAATAACACCTTATATTCCATTTGGGTAACCTGACGGCCTGAACATCAATTTCTCGAACTTCTGGTAATGCCCACACACTTCAGCATTCCCCATCCTGTTTTCTCTCTCTCACCTTATCTCCTTGCCTTCCCATCGCCTCCCTCTGGTGCTCATTGCCCCTTTTCTTTCTTCCATCACATTCTGTCCTCTCCTATTAGATTCCCCCTTCTTCTGCCCTGTAGCTCTTTCACCAATCAGCTTCCCAGGTCTTTATTTCACCCCTCCCCCTCCCAGTTTCACCAATCACTTTGTGTTTCTCCCTCCCCTTCCCCACCTTTTAAATCTACTCCTCATCTTTTTTTCTCCAGTCCTGCTGAAGAGTGTCAGCCTGAAATATTGACTGTACTCTCTTCCATAGATGCTGCCTGGCCTGCTGAGTTCCTCCAGCATTTTGTGGTGGATTTCCAGCAACTGCAATTTTTCTCTTGTTTGTGAGAGGACTTAATTCGCCTTTTTTGACACTGACCAACAGAAAAAGACTCTTTCATATCAAAGTGAAAACAGATCTCCACAAAGTGATCTAAATTAATTATAAATATAAAACACAAAATAATTCATTATACAAGTAAACACCCTCTTCAAGTCAGTATTTAGGAGATGTAGTAATTACAGTCTTGAGCCTGTGTGGATAGGTCTCTATCAACTTTGCACATCTGGACACTGTAAATTTCCCCCATTCTTCTTTACAAAACTGTTCAAGCTCTGTCAGATTGCATAGGGATCATGAGTGAACAGCCCTTTCAATTCCAGCCACAAATTCTCAGTTGGATTGAGGTCTGGACTCTGACTTGGTCACTCCAGGACATTAATTTTGTTGTTTTTAAGCCATTCCTGTGTAGCATTGGCTTTATGCTTGGGGTCATTGTCTTGCTGGAAAACAAATCTCCCAAGTCACAGTTCTCTTGCAGACTGCATAAGGTTTTCCTCCAGGATTTCCCTGTGTTTTGCTGCATTCATTTTACCCTCTACCTTCACAAGCCTTCCAGTGTCTGCTGCAGTGAGGCATCCCCACAGTGTGATGCAGCCACTGCCATGCTTCACACTAGGAATGGTGTGTTTTTGATGTGCAGTGTCTGGCTTACGCCAAACATAGCATTTAGTCTGATAGCCAAAGAGCTCAATTTTGGTTTCACCAGATCATAGAACCTTCTTCCAGCTGACTTCAGAGTCTCCCACATGCCTTCTGGTAAACTCTAGCCAAGATTTTACGTGATTTTTTTTTTAAACAGTGGCTTTCTCTTTGCCACTCTCCCATGAAGCTGCAACTAGTGAAGCAGCTGGGCAATGGTTGTTTTATGCGTCGACTCTTGCATCTCAGCCATCGAAGCATGTAACTCCTCCAGAGCTGTCATAGGTCTTTTGGTGGCTCCCTCACTAGTCCCCTTCTTGAACAGTCACTCAGTTTTTGAGGATGGCCTGCTCTAGGCAGATTTACAGTTGTGCCATATTCTTTCCATTTCTTGATGATTGATTTAATTGTATCCCAAGGGATATTCAGTGACTTGAAATTTTCTTGTATCTCTTGATTCGTGTTTTCCAATAACTTTTTGCAGAATTGCTTGGAACATTCTTTTGCCTATATAGTGTAGTTATTGTCAGGATACTGACTCACCTGCAGTTGGACCCTTCAGATACAGGTGTATTTTTACTACAATGAATTGAAACACCTTGGCTGCACGTAGGGGATCTCCATTTAACTAATTACAGTATGTGACTTCTAAAACCATTGGTTGCACCAGTGATGATTTGGTGTGTCATATTAAAGGGGGACGAATATTTATACCATCAAGTTTATGTTTTATATTTGTAATTTATTGAGATCACTTTGTAGATATCTGTTTTCACTTTGACATGAACATCTTTTTCTGTTGATCAGTGTCAAAAAAAGCCAAATTAAATCCACTGTGATTCAATGTTGTAAAACAATAAAACATGAAAACTTCTGGGGTGGGGGGGGGGTGAATACTTATTACAGGCACTGTATAAATGGAAGCGTAGTATACAAGATCAAGGAAGTTACTATAAACCATTATAAACCAGAAGTATTTTGTCTACCTCTGGAAAACCGACCAAGTTACGAGAGGATCTGATAAATTATTTAAAATCACCAAGGATATATACAAAGCATTAAGAAAACACTATTCTCATTGGTTTAGGTTCAAGAACTAGGTGAGGTAGAATGAAAATAGAATGCAATGTGACAGCAGGATATTCTTTTTTTAAACTATGAGTAGTTACGGTTTGCAATGAATAGTAGTGAAGGCAGATTTAGTATTAGTGTTCAAAAGGGAGCTGGATAGATATCTGAAAGAAAATAATTTGCGGGGTTATGAGGACTAATTGGGAATGGGCTAAATATTCTCTTTCGCGCTGGAACCATCAGGTGGTTCATGGATGGAGTGGGATTAGGTATTTAGAATGGGAGGAGTCTCGTGTGAATTTCATCAGCAGGCCATATGGCCACTTTTCTCTGTGCCATCAATGTAAGTAGGTTCAGGGTTCTTTCTGTGCCAACAATTGCTGCCAGTTCATTTTGTTTCTATAATGCATGCTGATAGTGACACAAGAGGATTAATCAATGTGACAATCTGTGCAGACTTATTGGGATGTAATCAGTTGATAGCAGAAAAATGAACATAGAGAAATGATGAGCTGGAAAAGGCCAGGTGGCCCATTAAAAGTGCTCCAAACATAGGCATCTAGAAGCAATGTAATTATATGTTTTCACCCACTGCCCCATTCTGGAAATTCTTCAGCAATCCCTTGGACAGTTCATATCACACTGACCCTGAGTAACTTAGCCTTCAATAAGGTGCAAGCCCTGTCTCTGCCAAGAATTTAGCCAGCCATGAGACCCTCCTGGGAGATAGTACTCTGTAGGAAGTCACCGGGAATTTGCTGTAAGGGTATGAGAGCAATTTATGGAGAGCTGCACTTTGGGAAAGCTTGCAATGCAGTCAGATGCTTGAATGTTTCTGCCTGCTCCTGTGAGCTGAAAGCAAAATAGAAGTTCCGTTCCTTGAGAATAGAATTTGAGTGACCTCCATAACATAGTAATAAAAAAGTTGACACTGAGATGCCAGAGTAACAATCTGGAAAGATTGAGAGTCAATGAAAGAGAATCATGAACCCGATATCCGTTGGTAAAATAGTGGATATATGTGAGGCTACATGTTAGATCACTAGGACAAAAAAATGCAGCTGGTCATTTAACTATCAGTTTCGGGAGTAACAGGTTGCAAAGTAAGTGGTTGTTTGGTAAGCAAGTAGTTTTTCAGACCAGTAAAATCTCATTGTGGACTCGTTTTGTTTGTTGTTTTACTGTCAATGTCATTTCCATTGGGAAAAGTGTTAGGAAAAAAAAACCTTGCCAAAAATCAATACTTCATATGTGGAAAATTGTTTTACTTCAGGTCAAGTCATTCTTTAACTTCACAGTAATTGGACTTTTCAGGACGAGCAGAGAGATTTCCAGACAAAAGCACTCATTAACATTTTTCAGTGTTGCCTGGAATGATGATTGCACAAGGCATGGTGGTCCCTGACACAACCACAAATGGGAGGTAGAACATAAAGCATGATCCACACTGTACAGCTGCAGATTGTTTTGTATATGACCAATCCAGTAAAACTGAAAAAAATATTTTCCCATCTTTTCCCAAAATAAGTGTATTTTGGATGTGGATAGATCAATGAAAAAAAACGTTCATTTATTCACCATCTTTCATGGCTTCAGAGTCACAAATATCTTTATTGTCAATGAATCAGCATGACGAGTGCGTCCCCACAAAATCCTTCAGAGATTTCCCCACTCAGAAGCCCTGGATGAACCATGAGATCTGCAATCTGCTGAGAGCCAAATCAAAGGCATTCAAGTCAGATGACCAAGAAAGTTACAAGAGGTCCAGGTATGATCTCCGGAAAGCCATCTCACGGGTAAAGTGGCAATTCTGGACTAAACTCGAACCAACGAAGGATACTCGATGGTTGTGGGAGAGCTTGAATGCTATCACCTCTTATAAAGTAAAATCAAGCAACATTGGTGACAACAGGGTTTTGTTTTCAGATGAGCTCCATGCCTCCTATGCTTCCTTTGACTACTAAAACAAGGAAGAATCATCACAAACCCACACAGCCCCTGATGATCATGTAATTTCAGCCTCTAAGGCTGGTATGCGAGCAGCCTTCAGAAAGGTGAACTCATGAAAAGCATCCAGCCCAGAATGGATAACTGGCCAAGTATTAAAGACCCTGTGCTGATCAACTGGCTGCAGTGTTCACTGAGATACCTAATCACTTGCTTCGGCTGTCTGAGGTACCCCCCTGCTCCAAGCAGGCTTTAATTATACCGGTGCCTAAGAAAAATGTGATAATCTGCCCCAGTGACTATCATCCAGTAGCACTTACATCCACTGTGATGAAGTGTTTTGAGAGGTTGATGATGAAACACATTAAGTCTTGCCAGATCCACTTCAATTTCCCTACAGGCGCAACAAGTCCACATTGGCTCTTCACTCAACCCTGGAATATCTGGACAGCAAAGCACACACATCAGAATGCTCTTTATTGACAACAGCTTTGTATTCAATGCTATTCATTCCCTAAAACTAACTGATAAACTTCAAGACCTCAACACCTCCCTGTGCAACTGGATCCTTGATTTTCTCACTTACAGATCCCAGTCACTTCACATTAGCAAAAACTTCGCCACAATCTCCATTAGTACAGGCGCACCACAAGGCTGTGTGCTTAGCACCCTGCTCTACTGGTTTTACTTATGAGTGTGGCTGAACACAGCTCCAATGCCATATTCAAGTTTGCTGATGATGCCACTTGTCATAGGCTGAGACTGAAAATGTGGCTGAGTGGTGCCACAATCTTACTCAATGTCAGCAAGACCAAGGAGCAGATTATTGACTTCAGTAGGAGGAAACCAAAGGTCCAACAGCCAGACCTCTTTGGAGGATCAGAGGTGGGGAGGGTCAGCAACTTTATATTCCTCGGTGTTATCATTTCAGAGGACCTCTGGACACAGCACATAAGTACAATTACAAAGAAAGCAAGGCAACGCTTCATTAGGAGTTTGTGAAGATTTGGAATGACATCGAAAACCTTGACAAACTTCTAAGGTGCGTGATGGAGAGTGTACTGACTGGCTGCATCACAGCCTGGTATGGAAACACCAATGCCTTGAATGGAAAATCCTACAAAAAGAAGTGGATATGGTCCAATCCATCATGGGGAAAGCCTGCCCCACCATTGAGCACATCTACACGGAGCATTGTTGCAGGAAAGCAGCATCTATCAACAGGGGCCCCTACCACCCACGTCATGCTGTCTTCTCGCTGCCGTCATCAGGAAGACGACACAGGAGCCTCAGGACCCACACCATCAGGTTCAGCAACAGTTATTACCCCTCAACTATCAGCCTCTTGAACCAAGGAGGATAACTTCACTCAACTTTACTTGCCTCACCACCCAAAATGTTCCTACAGCCTATGGACTCACTTTCAAGGACTTTTCATCTCTTGTTTTCGATATCTATTGCTTATTAATTAATTAATTAATTTTTATTATTTTCTTTTTGTATTTGCAGTTTGTTGTGTTTTGCACAGTGGTTGAATGCCAAGTTGGTGTGCTCTTTCATTGATTCTATTATGGTTATTATTCTATTATGTATTTATTGAATATGCCCCAAAAGTAAATGAATTGCTGGATTGTATATGGTGACATCTATGTACTTTGATAATAAATTTAGTTTGAACTTTGAATCAATTTTAAATGTAGTCACTGTTTTAATGTTGAAAAGCTCAGTCAATTTATTTTGTTTTTGAGCAGGCCTTCAGCTAAAAGAAAGTTATTATCTGAAGATAGTCAATGTTACATGGGCATTTCATACAACTCACTAGCTCTGGTTTTTCTGCAATACAAAACTGCAGTTAATCCAAAATAGTGGAAATAACTCTCACTATTGAGATATGGCCATCGGAGATGTAATCTTAAGAGCTTCATTCTGTTCCTGCCTTCCTGCAAAAGGTCAGGACTTCAAACCATGTGATCAAAATGTACTTTCAATTACATTGCATAATGCTTTCAGTAATGTGCTGGAAGGGTAGTAAGCTCCTGCAGTTGAATTGTTCCACCTATTTTGAAATGAATTTAATGTATGAAGGTATTAGCTGTCAGTTTCAATGGTATCTTAAAACCTCCTAATCTCCAACTCTCTATGTTCAACCTTTCAAATATTGCTAATATGCAACTCTGACTTGCTCCCATTCAGAGTTACTGAATAACTCTGAGATCTATACATACTTACCCTTTCTCTTTGCTGAATCCAATCTGGTCCTAGTCATAAAGCAAAGCAAATGGCAGAACACAGATGTGATGATAAAGAGTGGTACTCTCAGCATTCAAAAGCTGTGTATGCACAGTAATGACAATGATGAATAAAGGCCAGCTTCAGAAATGGCATTCAATACACATTGCAAAGCACCAGGCCTTAATGAAAAACGCTTTGACAATTTGTATTTTTTGGTCCAAGTGTTTTGCAAGGTAATACACACAAAATGTTGGATACATGGAAAAGAGTAAACAGTTGATATTTTGGGCCCAGTCTCGGACTGAAATGTCGACTGTTTACTCTTTTCCATCGATGCTGCCTGGCCTGCTGGGTTCTTCCAGCATTTTGTGTGTATTACTTTGAATTCCAGCATCTGCAGATTTTCTCTTGCTGGTGTTTTGCAATGTTGGATTTTCTATTTCCCAAGCATATGAACTCAGCATTACTCACATTCCACCACAAATTAAAAATAAGTGTAAATGTATCCTCACCATAAACACGAGAAATTCTGCAGATGCTGGAAATTCAAAGCAACACAGACAAAATGCAAGAGGAACTTAGCCAGTCAGGCAGCAGCTATGGAATAGAATAAACAGTCGAAGTTTCAGGCTGAGACCCTTCTTTAGGACTGAGAAGGAAGGGGGAAGATGCCAGAATAAAAAGGTGGGAGGAGGGGAAGGATGCTAGCTGGATGGTGAGAGATGAAGCCAGGTGGGTGGGAAAGGTCAAGGGTCGGAGAAGAAAGAATCTGGTAGGAGAGGAGAGTAGACCATAGGAGAACAGTAAGGAGGAGGGGACCCAGGGGGAAGTAATAGTTAGCTGAGAAGAGGTAAAAGGTCAGAATGGGGAACAGAGGAAAAGGGAGAGGAGAATGTATCATCACCATTAGCATGATGCAAGGAGGGGTAGGATTAAATCATGACCATTTCTGATAAGAAGGAGTCTTATAAGTACTGTTGATAAATTTCAAAGCACTGATCTTCTTGGTCAAAATTCCTCATATCTTATCAGTTTTTGAGACTTCTCATCAATTTCTATCCAAGATATGAACAAAGTATTTTTGAACATATGGTTGAGCGGCTCATACCATTATTTTCCCATACTTTGAACCATTGCTAGTTTGGACCAAGGATTCCTAACCTGGGGTCCATGGACCACTTGCTTAATGTTAGAAACATAGAAAACCTACAGCACAATACAGGCCATTTGGCCCACAAAGCTGTATCGAACATGTCCTTACCTTAGAAATTACCTAGGTTTACCCATAGCCCTCTATTTTTCTGAGCTCCATGTACCTGTCCGGGAGTCTCTTAAAAGATCCTATTGTATCCGCCTCCACCACCATTGCCGGCAGCTTAGTCCACGCACTCACCACTCTCTGCATAAAAAGTTACCCCTGACATCTCCTCTGTACCTACTTCCAAGCACCTTATAACTGTGCCCCCTCGTGTTAGCCATTTCAGCCCTGGGAAAAAGCCTCTGACTATCCACATGATCAATACCTCTCATCATCTTATACACCTCTATCAGGTCACCTCTCATCTTCCGTTGCTTCAAGGAAAAAAGGCCGAGGTCACTCAACCTATTCCCATAAGACATGCTCCCCAATCCAGACAACATCCTTGTAAATCTCCTCTGCACCCTTTCTATGGTTTCCACATCCTTCCTGTAGTGAGGTGACCAGAACTGAGCACAGTACTTCAAGTGGGGTCTGACCAGGGTCCAATACAACTGCAACTTTACCGCTTGACTCTTAAACTCAATTCCACGATTGATGATGGCCAATGCATCGTATGCCTTCTTAACCGCAGAGTCAACCTGCACAGCAGCTTTGAGTGTCTTGTGGACTCGGACCCCAAGATCCCTCTGATCCTCCACAATGCCAGGATTCTTACCATTAATACTATATTCTGCCACAATATTTGACCTACCAAAATGAACCACCTTACACTTATCTGGGTTGAACTCCATCTGCCACTTCTCAGCCCAGTTTTGCTTCCTATCAATGTCCTGCTGTAACCTCTGACAGCCCTCCTCATTATCCGCAACACCCCTAACCTTTGTGTCATCAGCATATTTACTAACCCATCCCTCCACTTCCTCATCCAGGTCATTTATAAAAATCATGAAGAGTAGGGGTCCCAGAACAGATCCCTGAGACACACCACTGGTCACTGACCTTCATGCAGAATATGACCCATCTACAACCACTCTTTGCTTTCTGTGGGCAAGCCAGTTCTGGATCCACAAAGCAGTGTTCCCTTGGATCCCATGCCTCCTTACTTTCTCAATAAGCCTTGCATGAGGTAACTTGTCAAATGCCTTGTTGATATCCATATCTACCGCTCTACCTTCATCAATGTGTTTAGTCACATCCTTAAAAAATTCAATCAGGCTCGTAAGGCACAACCTGCCTTTGACAAAGCCATGCTGACTATCCCTAATTCTATTATGCCTCACCAAATGTTCATAAATCCTGCCTCTCAGGATCTTCCCCATCAACTTACCAACCACTGAATTAAGACTCACTGGATTATAATTTCCTGGGCTATCTCTACTCCCTTTCTTGAATAATGGAACAACATCTGCAACCCCCCAATCTTCTGGAACCTCTCTGTCTCCATTGATGATGCAAAGACAATCGCCAGAGGCTCAGCAATCTCCTCCCTTGCCCCCCCCTCCCCACAGTAGCCTGGAGTACATCTCGTCTGGTCCCGGTAACTTATCCAACTTCATGCTTTCCAAAAGCTCCAGCACATCCTCTTTCTTAATATCTACATGCTCAAGCTTTTCAGTCAGCTGTAAGTCATCCCTACAATCACCAAGATCTTTTTCCATAGTGAATACTGAAGCAAAGTATTCACTGACGTTGTTCTGCAATCTCCTCCTGTTCCATACACACTTTTCCACTGTCACACTTGATTGGTTCTATTCTTTCACGTCTTATCCTCTTGCTGTTCACATACTTGTAGAATGCCTTGGAGTTTTCCTTAATCCTGTCCGCCAAGGCCTTCTCATGGCCCCTTCTGGCTCTCCTAATTTCTTTCTTAAGCACCTTCCTGCTAGCCTTATAATCTTGCAGATCACTATCATTACCTAGTTTTTAAGAACCTTTCGTAAGCGCTTCTTTTTTTTTTCAAATAGATTTACAACAGCCATTGTACACCACCGTTCTTGTACCCTACCATCCTTTCCCTGTCTCATTGGAACGTACCTGTGCAGAACTCCATGCAAATATCCCCTGAACATTTGCCACATTTCTTCCGTTCATTTCCCTGAGAACATCTGTTCCCCATTTATGCTTCCAAGTTCCAATGCTATGGTAAAGGAGATAGAATTGTGATCACTATCTCCAAAGTGCTCTCCCACTGAGAGATCCGACACCTGACCAGGTTCATTTCCCAATATCTGATCAAGTACAGCCTCTCCTCTTGTAGGCTTAACTGCAAGAAACCTTCCTGAACACATCTAACAAACTCCATCCCATCTAAACCTCATGGCAAAAGAGATTGGCAATTCTGCTCTAGAGTAATCATTCAGACAACCCCTTGTCTTGCCATTTTTTTAAAACTGACTATAAATTAGAAACTGCAGTCAAGTATTCTTTTCACATGTGCTTTTATCCATGAAAAAAAAGATAAATTGAAAATGGAAAGTCGTTACACAGGTGTTCAGGCATGAAGGACATTCCAAAACAACAACCATCATCATCTTGTGTACATCTTATTGGGAAATTACTGCTGCAGATTATGTTGGTATAGTGTGTGAAAGATAAACCTTATGGATATTCAAATAGAAAGATGAGAAATTTAAATTAGTATGCAACTATCCCATATTTTCTCATTGTCAGAGGACAAATATTAACTTATCACCTACTTTCTCCTTCAATTACAGGATGTAATTTTGTTGAGTTAGAATAAACAATTACAAAAAAAATCCATTCCTACATTGTTTTATTGCTATTTTTATTCAGTGGCAAATCATTGAAATACTGAAAAATAAATAAAATACAATTGTTAAAAGAATGTGTTACATTCTGCGATTTTATTAATGTAAACAAGTGCACTGACGGGGCTTTGAGGGGGTTTCAACATATTTACAAGACATTAAAATATTATGTTTAATACAGTCTGTGATTTGAATTACTCTCTAAGAAACTATAAGATATGATTTAAAAATACATAATATGCCATTTGCTTGGGAGCTAGAGCCTTATTGAATCACACTTACAGCTGATGTGGAAAGGTATAAGGTTCCAATGTTTCAATTTTAAGATCATAAATAAAACACATTAGATTACCAAAAGTGAACTGTACTTTAACTGCCTGAAAAAATCTAATTATAAAACAGTAATGAATCAAGTTAGGTATCCCAAAAATTAAAAAAGTTGAAAGAAATAATCAAACTTTATCTGAACTCCCCATACCTTCCCACTTACACATTTTAAATTAATCACACACATACGTACTGAACATACTTAAATAATAAAACAACTTCATCATCAGTGTATGATTTTAGAATAATCTACTTTCATCAGCTAGTTATAACATTCTGATGATCCCACCAATTAATGGAATAATCATCCATGCACCCAGTTATAAATTTTTCTTGATATGCACTTATTCAATGACTTACAGTACAGCTCTGTCAATCTAGATATGTTAGTTCACTATAATGATAGTAAATTCTATAATATTACATGTAAACATTTCTGGTTAGGAAATTTCAGGACTGAAAAGGCAAGGCTACAGTTACAGTGCATAGTTGAAACAATGGAAGCACACAATAAATTACAACAGAAAATGCTTCAATACATGTAAACTATTACATTTTAAAATGCAGCACATAAAACACGTAAAATACCCGAGTGTTTAACCCCAATTCCCATTATACTAACACTGTATCCCAAACTACAGACATTAAAATTGGTGAACACAGCTGCAACTCCACTATTGTTTTATGGTTACTTATGGGAACACAACAACCAGTGAGCAGTAGTTCTACTAGACTGCCCAAACTTGTGACATTTGACATCTACCGAAGAATCACAGACAGAAGCAGCTTAGTTCATGTAAACTTCATTTTGATTTCACTGTTAAAGGATGAGTGTCCTGTTCTAATGGACAGAGGTAAACAAATGAAAAGTGCCTTGATTGAGGTATTGTGGCATCCTCTGCAGGCAATAGATGTAAGGCTGTTACCTAGTCAGGCTTCCCTGTGCCTCTTTCAACAAGCTGTCAAAATCCATAGTGTCATACTTGCTTTTCATTGGAGAAGGATCCAGGTCTTCTGCACTGGGATCTAAAATTAACCAAGATTTTTTTTTAGTTTTGTATTTACTTCTGCTTTACAAAATAAGCACTTTAATGAACATTTAGTATTATTTTCTTCTGGGCCATATTACATTATTTCTATGCATTACATTTTTATATAGAAAATAGCAATTCAGGATTTCAGTCCCTCTATGTATTCAAAAGAATTTCAATACATAATGGTTTTGATCACTCTTTTCTGTCAAAGGATTTGTTAGTGATGCTGGTGTAGCCAAAACTTATTCAAGTATGCATAAGCTATTTCTGCAAAGTGTGCGTAAAACATCCATTGAATGCTAAACCAAATCTAAAGGGAAAAATTTGCGTTCCAGTAAACCTTTACTTGTTAAAGCTTTTGCTATACAGGTGTTCTGAACATGCAAACTTCAAGAGCCCATTGGCAAAAGCTAGGAAGCAGAATTATTTCACAAAAATGAAGCATACGAGTTGCAGTATTTCTAGATTTGATATGTATTTAGGAGAAATATTCCTGGTTAGATAAATTAAGATACTGGGATTACCTAGAATTTTTGGAAAATAAGGGAGAGGCACACTACAAGGAAGTCAAGGTTAAAAATAAACATGATATCTCACTGGTTGGGCAGGATGTGTTTCCAATTTGTTAACAGAATCAGTGCTAACAGGGTTATTATTGCATTACAGAGACAGAGATGCATTATCAACAGTACTGCTGTGCCAGGAACCTGCCGGAAATCCACCTGGAAATTTCTCTATGGTAACACAATTAATGTCGTTTACTGGCCATTGAGCTTGTTACCTCAGAGGAATCTCTGGGGACGCCATTGCTGTGCATTCAAAAAAGAGAGGGAGACAGTGGCTTCTATCACATCCAACAAGAGCAGGAGGCCTCCCTACATTAAGCCACTGTGTAATTCATTGCTGGATTTGTGCCAGCTCCCCCACACTTGGCTTCCCAGCACAGCAGTGGGGAGGACATGCCAGGAATTTTTTGGTAGTGCATTGGTTCACAGCCCAAGTAGATACCTTTTTTTTAATACAAGGATGTAAGTACCTCTGAGGACCATGAGAGTTACAAAGAATCAGCATTTTGTGGGATCACGCTGAGTGGCATACAAGTGCACATAAAATGTATAAAAGCTCTGAATGCAGGAAAAGGTTAGCTCTGGCAGGAGAGCGCTGCTAGCCTCCATGTGCACTTTACCTGGAAAACTTAAGCACATGGAGCACCAACAGTGAATTGTTGTGAATGTAAAAGAAAAAATGATGCATTGTTCAATAAGATACGGTTTCCATTTTGTACCGATCAACACCATAAAACAGTATTATCGACAGAGCTGAAACGCTGAAATCTACAGAGAGTAAAATGCAAGTTCCTTACCCAGATCAGTGTAATTGGCTTTGCAGAATTGTCTGAGCCCTCCACAATATAAATGCAATGCAGGCTCACCCCGTCTCTGCAATTTATGTCCATTCTTGAGAGCAGAAGCAGCATCCTCACTATAGCGATATGCAATAAATCCATACTTAACACTGCATTTAAAACAACGCATTAGTGCACTTAATTAAAAATGGACATAACCCGAAAATATGAGATTCATTAGAACGTTTCATATTCTTAATTAATGCTTACCCCTTATCTTGAGTAAATAGTTTGCATTCTTCGATCTCTCCAAAAATTTCAAAACGACGCTTTAGTTCTGCTGGAGTTACATTGCAGGCTAGCTTTCCGATATAGATAAAACGGCACTCATCCTGAACAAATAAATATAATTCGAATCCATTTGTAAAATCTCCTTCGGTTATTCACTTCCCCTTTCTGTGGTGCTTTAAATCAATTATTTATTGCATGCCTATTAATAGCATACATTTTTAGCACACACAGTGTGTACGTGCTGTTCACAACATCTGAACTCTGTTCTCACAAAATTGTCTTGGAATACTATACTTTGTTAAAGCAATATATAAATACAAGATATATTGATCTTTCTGCAATGGATATGGGTGGCTCAGAAATAACCTATAGATTTGGAATGGCCCAAGTTACCATAAACAGTGCAATATTATTTTAATTAATAACCAATTATTGAAAATGGACAGCATATGGAAAAAGGTGACTTTCATAAAGGTTTCTTCTGGATAAAATATTATTACAGAGCAGCTATTTAATGGTAAATTTTAAATGAAGTCATGAACTAAAGATTAAGGAATTTGCAACCATCAGAGAATTCTTGATTAAGGATGGGATTTTATCCCCTAAGTCACCTCTAGGCACCTGTTATTTGTGTAATATGATATTACTGATGATATTTGGAGAGGAACTTTTAACATGCTTATATGATATCGTTATGCCTATTTAAAATTATGTATTTTAAGCACACTTCCAGTAAAATAGTGGATAAAGAATTGTTGTCAAGCTGCTGGTGGATAACACACAATCATACAGGAGCAGGAGTAGGACACTGGCCCTTCAAGACTGCCTCTTCAATATAATCATGCATATATATGCTGGCCTGGATAGATGAATTGAGAGGAAGAGAGAAGCCAAATTAAACTGAGGGGTAAAATGATTCAATGCTAAATTGAAATATGGTGGGGGGGGGGGAACTGAGGAATGCCAGAAACACAAGAGGAATCTGTTGGAAAAGGTAAAGGAGAATGTGTCACAGTGAAGAAAAAATTAGAATAATTAGCTCTAATTCCTGTATGAACTTGCCTATAAAAAGCAGAGTGTTTCTGTGGACTTTGGTGTAAATGCCATCACTGTCATTTCTTAATTCAGATTGGTTCTGATCACCTCAATATCACAGATAGCTGTGGAGGCCAAGTCATTAGGTATACTTAAACAGTATAACAGTAGTATGGGTGTTAAAGGTTATGAGAAGAAGACAGGAGAGTATGTTTGAGAGGGAATATAAATCTGCCATGATCAAATGGGAAAGTAGATATGATGGGCTGAATGGCCCAATTTTGTTCCAGTTTCTTAATTGTTTTATTCCCAGTACCACCCACTCTCTGATTCTGGCTTCTTGTTGAAGACAATTTTAACCCTGCACCTCCTACAGAACTGCTTGGGTCAAAGGCATAGCCTTCCATCTCAAAATCTTCCCTATACTTGACATATGCCGGTGATATGAAACCTGTTTCTGATTCTTTAAAGCTAAACACAAATGAAAGTTACTGTTATTGTCAACTGGAAATGTTAAATGTCATTGCTTAACTTTTATGTCTATATTAAAGATAAATTATCTAAACTCTTCAACCTGCCACATTTTTCTCTCAGGACACATGCCATGACTCCCCTGAAATGAATAATCAGTTTTGTGATATCAACACTTCTGCTTTAATATATTTATGACACTTATGTAAACAAAGGAACAGCTGGACTATAAATTATAAAACCCATTTCAAGTCACTGGTTTATAAACCAAAGCTATTTTTGAAGAATTATCGTCGTGACAATGTATCAGCTTATTTGATGTCATTGCCTGGTAGTTTTTAGATTAGAATGTATGATTCTTTGCAGGTTTAGACAGAAGTAATATCAAAATGACTAATGAAAAATCTATGTTCAGAATTCAGTTCTTATACTGTTAAACAGAATTTAAAAACATCTCAGCATTTGATGGCTCTGGCCCACTACTCAGGGAATTCACAAGAATGAGAGGTGACCTCATTGAAACCTACCGAATGTTGAAAGTCCTCGATGGAGTGTATGTGGAGAGGATGTTTCCTATAGTGGGTGAGGATGGAGTGCATGTGGAGAGGATGTTTCCTATAGTGGGTGAGGATGGAGTGTATGTGGAGAGGATATTTCCTATAGTGGGTGAGGGTGGAGTGTATGTGGAGAGGATGTTTCCTATAGTGGGTGAGGATGGAGTGTATGTGGAGAGGATGTTTCCTATAGTGGGTGAGGATGGAGTGTATGTGGAGAGGATGTTTCCTATAGTGGGTGAGGATGGAGTGTATGTGGAGAGGATGTTTCCTATAGTGGGTGAGGATGGAGTGTATGTGGAGAGGATGTTTCCTATAGTGGGTGAGGATGGAGTGTATGTGGAGAGGATGTTTCCTATAGTGGGTGAGGATGGAGTGTATGTGGAGAGGATGTTTCCTATAGTGGGTGAGGATGGAGTGTATGTGGAGAGGATGTTTCCTATAATGGGTGAGGATGGAGTGTATGTGGAGAGGATGTTTCCTATAATGGGTGAGGATGGAGTGTATGTGGAGAGGATATTTCCTATAGTGGGTGAGGATGGAGTGTATGTGGAGAGGATGTTTCCTATAGTGGGTGAGGATGGAGTGTATGTGGAGAGGATGTTTCCTATAATGGGTGAGGATGGAGTGTATGTGGAGAGGATGTTTCCTATAATGGGTGAGGATGGAGTGTATGTGGAGAGGATATTTCCTATAGTGGGTGAGGATGGAGTGTATGTGGAGAGGATGTTTCCTATAGTGGGTGAGGATGGAGCGTATGTGGAGAGGATGTTTCCTATAGTGGGTGAGGATGGAGCGTATGTGGAGAGGATGTTTCCTATAGTGGGTGAGGATGGAGCGTATGTGGAGAGGATGTTTCCTATAGTGGGTGAGGATGGAGCGTATGTGGAGAGGATGTTTCCTATAGTGGGTGAGGATGGAGCGTATGTGGAGAGGATGTTTCCTATAGTGGGTGAGGATGGAGTGTATGTGGAGAGGATGTTTCCTATAGTGGGTGAGGATGGAGTGTATGTGGAGAGGATGTTTCCTATAGTGGGTAAGGATGGAGTGTATGTGGAGAGGGTATTTCCTATAGTGGGCGAGGATGGAGTGTATGTGGAGAGGATGTTTCCTATAATGGGTGAGGATGGAGTGTGTGTGGAGAGGATATTTCCTATAGTGGGTGAGGATGGAGTGTATGTGGAGAGGATGTTTCCTATAGTGGGTGAGGATGGAGCGTATGTGGAGAGGATGTTTCCTATAGTGGGTGAGGATGGAGTGTATGTGGAGAGGATGTTTCCTATAGTGGGTGAGGATGGAGTGTATGTGGAGAGGATGTTTCCTATAGTGGGTGAGTCCAAGACCAGAGGACACAGCTTCAAAATAGAGGGATGTCCTTCTAGAACGGAGATGAGGAGGAATTCCTTTAGCCAGAGAGAATATGTTGCCACTGGTGAGGGCAAGTCATTGGGTATATTTAAGGCAGAGGTTGATAAATTCTTGATTTGTCAGGGCACAAAAGGATATGGGGAGAAAGCAAGACTTGATGGGCCAAATGGTCTAATTCTGCTCCTATTACATAAGGTCTTATGAAACTTCTGCTTATCCAAGAAATATTTTTGAAAATATATTTTGACTAAAGCCAGGAGCAGTAAAACTGTCCTTAAATGACATGAATGAGTTTGTTCAGCACTAATACATTAATTATGAATATGGGCAAAAACTAAATGAGTGACAAAGCTAGTTACTATCTACAGGCAACACATCTCTTGCCAGTGCTAAGATTAAAGCTGCGAACCATTGATGCACAGGATTTTAGCAACAGAGGCCCCGAGCATAAATCCTCCTTAGGCAAGGGAAATGAGTACAGTACAGTCCTTCTTGTTATTAGTAGACTTGGTAACCTTGCTTTAATCAGAGACAGTAAACCTAATGCAACTCAGGCTGAGCACTGTTGAGAATATCAAATTTACTAAATATTTATGCTTCTCATCAAATGTAAAGTAAATATAACTTTGAAAGTCTTTTTTTCCCATTCTGAAGTAGATGAAAAGATCATGGTCAATTTCACAGAATAGTTCCTGTAAATATACAATATTAAAAACAAACGTGATAGGAAAATGTAGCAGGATTGAGATTTAAAATCAAAGTTCATATTGTCTTTTAGATGATCAGGCATACTCTTACTATTTAAAATGTGAGTATTAAAACCTGAACCCCAACTCAAACAACCTCTAACCTACTAATTTCCAGGTTTAAGAGGCAGTTCATTCACTGATTTGCATGAGATGAAATGTCAGCCTTTAAGGGAGGCTGTCAATTTCTGATTTAATCTGCTTTCCAGGTTTAAGGTGATATGATCACTTTCACGGGCATCAAGGAGCTTGGCAGGTGAAGAGAAGCAAGGACAGCTTCATAGAGAAGGTAAGTGCCAGCTCACATGCCCCCATTCTTCTAGACTCTGGGTTATGAATCACAGACGCCTTGGGATCAGGGAATGACACATGTTTCTCTGGGATAGGACTACTATTCTTCCACCCTCGTTGGCAATCAGATCACACCTCTTGTCCTGGTTCTATAGCCTGTCCAGCTGGAACCCATGCCTAATAATAAGTTTTCTGGGTTAGAAACCTGTCAGCAAAGGACCAGTGTGAAGTCAGATTCCATATTAGACAAGTTTCCATTCTACCTTCAAACCCTCTAGATTATATAGATTATTTTGAGGCAACAAAGGAGATTCCTACAGTGCTCCAAGCCTACCATAACACAGAATAATCTTCCTGTTTGGGTTAGGGAACTAAGTGTGCACCTGTGTTTACTGCTGCCTGACAGGAAAATTGAGATGGTGAAATATGCACCTAAGGTGAGGGGCCAAGTAGAATGTCAGAGTGATTCATGACGGTTTATCTTTGAAACATTGGGCGGATGCAGAAGGGACGAGAGAGGGCTAGTGTGATTGGCAGAATAAAATAGGAAAATGGACAGGTTGAGATCTTAAGGAAGGAAAACTGAAGTGGTGATAGGAATAGATTGGCAGATTTTGACAAATGATCCCCTCACCCCCACACACACTTTTCTGCTGTTCTCCCTCCTTACAGTGTAATGGAGAAATATTCAGCTCAATCAGTCTTTGCAGTTGCAAATTATTTTACTCTTTCTGTCATCTTAGAGACACATTTAAAGCACCCAGTAGACCATATTTAAAGTAAGACTCCAGTATTAGATCCAATTTTCTCTTCCTTGATTGACCTACCATGGCTTTATTCCTTCTATCCCTTCGGTTAGCATTTTCAAAGTCCTCACCATTCCAAATTTGCCTCCCGTATAAACATTTGTCATGCCTGGCATTCCTGTGGAATGTTCACAATAAAAATATTTTCAGCCAGCAGCAAGTTTAACATCCGTACACAAATAAATTACTGATAATCTTTATAAGAGTTGGTAGCCTTGTCATAGTACTGGCAGATGCAATGGGCTGAATGGCCTTTGTTGGAGTCTGAGCTTCTTTTGGAAATCAGGAAAGAGGCACAAAACTTGTTGCTTCACAGTCGTTTTATTAAACGTTGATAGAACAAAGAAAATTTGAGACAAATGGTGATAGTGATCTAGTAAGTGAAGGAAAAGCTAAGAAGCTAAGAAGGTGGCACTGCCTTGTAGTCAGCTATATTTATAGGACAGAGATAAGGAAAAATTCCATTCATATTTATAGATCAGAGTTAACCAATGAGAAAAATCATTAATCAAATAATGCAGTACAAAGAAGCTTACAGAGCTTTCCATAATTATACACTATATAACAACTAAAGGCATACTAAACTTGCATATACATCCTATAATCACTGAGAAGCATAGTAAGCAGTTACTGGTATATAAGTAACTGTATAAAATGCAAGCAGTAATGTTAAATTGCAAATCAATTATAAATTAAACAGTCTAATCTAAGAATTAAACAGTTGGATCCAACACCCTGTCGCATGAAACCAATTCCCAGGTGCTTAATCCGTTTACCAAAGGTGGCACATCAAATACATTTTAAGATATAATTTGCCCACCATAGTGACAAGCAAAGATACTTAACTACACTACCACTAGTGGCAATTTAATGAAAACCAACAAGTTAGTTACAATATTATGCAGTAGATTGGGGTTAAATACAGGATCTACATTTAACGCATTCTTTGTATCCAACTGACAAGTTAATTACTTGGCTATATTTTTCTCAGCTCCCCACACAGACTAGGTGTAGGGTTTGGGAACTGGCTGGAGGAGGTGGAAATGATAAGAATCAGTGCTTATCCATCCTCTGAAACCCTGGTGCTAAAAACATGAATTAAGCAGTAGGTTCAATTATAATGCTTTTCATGTTTTAACAAATGGCAGAATCCATCTTCTAAACAAAGACATATCTTACGGGCAAAAGCTGCATGTATTAAGTATTGCTGGAAATATATCTCAGCTGAAGTTAGAGAAGGGGAAAATAGGAAAAATAAAGAGACTTAACATCTTGAACAGGTGATTTGATGAATATTGTATCATTAAAAACATGCTAACAGAATCCAGTTGGGCATGACAGACATTACATATATTTATAAACGATAGGTAGTTCACTATATTCTATTTCTAATTTAATTGAAAAGCCCTATTTCAACTGTCTCGCAGAGGCTTTTCATCTTAAATAACTATAACACTGGTTACATTTATGGATAGTGCAAAGAAAGGCATTTACAATGATAAATTGCTGTAATGTAAGAGCCTACAATTTCTGTTCAGTAGTGAAGCAATTGCACTTGTCCCTGACTTTGAAAAACACTGCCCACAACAATCCAATAATCTCTGTGGTGTGGATATCATCTTCCCTGACATCATTTGTCGGTGGCACCTATGACATCAACAGACATGTCTGGCAGCCAATCAATTACATTGAAAAATTTTCTCAGAAAGCAAACAATAATAGAAAGAACTAACTTTTACTTAATTTTAAAACTGCATAGTTATAAATGATTACAGTGTAGAAGGCCATATGTCTACACTAGTTCCCTACAAAGCAACTCTTCGGTTCTCAACTAAACCAGCTCTTTTCTCCATAGCCTTACAATTTTTCTTTCGATATATACTTATCTGATTTCCTCTTGAAGTCCATAATGAAACCTGCTTCCATCACTTCTGCAATTACATTATTTCATATTCGAACCAAGTACAGCATTAAAAAGATTCTCCTTATATCAATCTCAAATATGTGTTGCTCTTTTGCATGAGATTACAAGAGTAGTGGAATATCAAACAAACTTTATAAAGAGATCAATTATTTCAAATACATCTGAAATTTCTTTTTAAGAAAATTATTGTTTAAAAAGCTAAGATAAGACCATTTGGACCAGTGTTTTCATTAAGGAGAAACGCAAGATACACATTATATGAAGCAGAATACATTCAGGATTTTTTGGTCAGAATTATTGCTAAAGTTTTCATCAACTCACTGATGAAATACAGCGGATTCTGGTTAATTGAGCCATCAGTTAAACGGGGCAGCTGTTTATTTGGGACAACTCTTAAGGAAGAGAAACAAATTGAGAAAATAACCGGGTTTCCCTGCCTGTATTGGACACCATGCAGCTTAATTGGGGCAGGAGACCAATGCCAAACATTTTCCAACGACCATCAGTGGCGTGCATGTCATGTGGCCATCAGACACTACACCATGCTTAAAACAGTTTCTAAGTAGTGTCACTGGTGTATTTGCGTTCAATCAGCAGTGAGTTAGCGAGTATACGACTGTAAGACCATAACACAGGAGCAGAATTAGGCCATTAAATTCATCAGTTCTGCTCCGCCATTCCATCATGGTTGACTTACTATCCTTCTTAACCCCATTCTCCTACCTTCTCCCTGTAAGCTTTGTCACCCCGATTAATCAAGATGTATATTTACTTTGAACCTATCAGTTTCTGCCTTAAATATACCTAGTGACTTGGCCTGCACAGCCTTCTGTAGCAATGAATTCCACAGATTCATCATCCTCTGGCTAAAGCAATTTTCCTCATTTCTGTTCTAAATGGCCATCCCTCAATTATGAGGCTGTGCCCACTGGTTCTAGACTCTCTCACTATAGGAAACATCCTCTCTACGTCCAGTCTATTTAGGCTTTTTAATATTTGATAGGTTTCAATGAGCCCCTCCCTCCTCCCTTGTTGTTCTAAACTTCAGCAAGTAGAGACCCAGAGCCAATGTTCCTCATGTGTTAACTCTTTCATTCCCGGGGCCATTCTTGCCAACGTCCTCTGGACCTTCTCCAATGCCAGCACACGCTACCTTAGACCAGGGGCATGAAACTGCTCGCAATACTCCAAGTGCAGTCTGACCAATGCCTCATAAGGCCTCAGCATTATATCCTTGCTTTTGTATTCTAGTCCTCTTGAAGTGGATGCTAACACTGCATCTGGCTTCCTTACTAATGCCTCAACCTTAAGAAATCTAAATCCCTTTTCAAATCTAATTTTTGAATTTCCTATGCTATATTCCATCTGCCACTTCTTTGCCCATTCCCCCAATCTGCAGACACCCTGCTTCCTCAACACAAGCTGCCCCTCCTTCGTATCATCCGCAAACTTGGCAACAAAGCCATCAATTGTTCCATCCAAGTCACTGACATACAACATGAAAAGAAACTGTCCCAACACCGCCCCTTTAGTCTCCGGCAGCCAACCAGAAAAGAGACCCCCTTTATTCCCTCTCTTTTGCCAGACAGCCAATCTTCTGTCCATGCTAGTACCTTTCCTGTGATATCATGAGCTCTTATCTTGTTAAGCAGCATCACGTGTAGCACCTTGTCAAAAGCCTTTTGAATGTCCAAATTAATAACATCTACTGACTCTCCTTTGTCTATCCTGTCTGTTATTTCCTCAAAGAAATCCAACAGATTTGTCAGGCTAGGTTTTCCCTTTTGAAAACCATCTTGTTCATCTAAGTAGCCTGAAACCTCATCCTTAATACAGATTCCAACACCTTTCCAACCACTGAAGTCAGGCTAACTAGCTGATACTTTCTTTTGCCTTCCTTACTTCTTAAAGAGTGGACATTTGCAATTGTCCAGATCAGGAACTATTCCAGAATCTAGTGATTTTTGAAAGATCACTATGAATGCCTCCCACAATCTCTTCAGCTACCTCTTTCAGAACTCTGGGGTGTAGTCCATCTGTTCCAGGTGACTTATCTACCTCACACTTTTCAGTTTCCCGAGCACCTTCTCCTTAGCAATAGCAACAACACTCACTTCTGCCCCCTGAGGCTCTCACATTTCTGGCATAC
Source organism: Mobula hypostoma (assembly GCF_963921235.1). Lineage (NCBI taxonomy): Eukaryota > Metazoa > Chordata > Chondrichthyes > Myliobatiformes > Myliobatidae > Mobula > Mobula hypostoma. The sequence goes on along the minus strand of NC_086103.1, from coordinate 59,236,417 downwards.
TGCCTGTGTCTTCCATAGTGAAGACTGATGCAAAATACTTACTAAGTTCGTCCTCCATTTCTTTGTCCCTCAGTACTACCTCTCCAGCGTAATTTTCCAGTGGTCCAATATCCTCTCGTCTTTTTTTTTACTTTTATGTAGCTGAGAAAAAAAACTTTTTGTTTCTTCTTTTATATTATTGACTAGCCGATCTTCATATTTCATCTTTTCTCTTTTTATGGCTTCTGTTGTTTTCTAAAAGCTTCCCAAACCTCTAACTTCCCACTAATTTTTGCCATACTATATGCTTTCTCTTTTGCTTTAATGCTGTATTTGACTTCCCCTGTCTTTATAATACTTCATCTTTGCAATCCATCTTTCCTGCACCTTCTGAATTTCCCCAGAAACACCAGCCATTGCTGTTCTGCCAAAATCCCTGCTAGTGTTCCCTTCGAATCAACTTTGGCAAAAACCTCCCTCATGCCTCTGTAATTCCATTTACTCCACTATAATACCGATACATCTGATTTTAGCTCCTCTTTCTTGAACTGCAGAGTGAATTCTATCTTATTATGAACGTTTCCTCCTAAAGATTAAAATAAACCTTAAGCTCCCTAATCAAATGTGAATCATTACCTAACACCCAATCTGGAATTGCAGCTCCCCAAATGGGCTCAACCACAAGCTGCTCTAAAAGACCTTCTTATGGGCATTCTACGAATCCCCTCACTTGTGATCCAGCACCAACCAGATTTTCCCAATCTATCTACATATTGAAATCTCACATGATTATCACAACATTGCCCTTTCTACCTCCTGTTGTAATTTGTAGGCCACATCCTGGCTCCTGTTTGGAGGCCTGTATATAACTCCTATCAGGGTCTGTTTACCCTTGCAGTTTCCCCTGCCCACAAGGTTTCTACATCTTCTGATCCTATGTCACCTCTTTCTAAGATTTTATTTCATTTTTTACCAGCAGAACCATGCCTACCTGCCTGTGTCCTTTGTATTGTTGGGCATTAAGCTCCCAACTTTGACCTTTCAGCCACGATTCAGAGGTGCCCACTATATCATACTTGGCAATCACTAACTGCACTACAATAAACTGATACAGAACCGTTCTGCTCACTGTGATTTCAAGCATGCAGCCTAGGAAATGCCAGAAATGTCCGGGGAGAAAATGAAACAATTTCACTACTTCAACAAGTATTTGAAGGTATTGACAATCATCTTGAATGTTACAATTAAAATGAAGATCTGGAGGATGCAATAATCAAAAGCACTGTTTAAAAACAGCCCACTATCTGCACCAGTTGTCTGCGCTGATTTTCTTCAGTTATAGTCAATCAAAAGAACATGTTAGCATACACTGAACGAATTCCTCCATCGATAACTTCAGTAGCTAATACTCAGTTTTATAATTCTAGAATAGTTTTGGAAGTGTTCTAATTTATTCCATATTTTAATTAATTACATAATTTGTTAGTTAAATAATAGCTTGTCTTTTTTAATACCCTTTTTTAAAGTATTTCTATCAAACTTCAGCCAATTGGGGCAACCGCTTAATTGGGCCAATATGTACTAGTCCTGATGTATCCCAAATAACCAAAATCCACTGTATATACAGGAAAAGGCTACAACTCAGAGCAGACTGAGCAGTAGCAGAAATTATTGGTAGTTACTTATACATTTTTCTATTGAACTGCATTTACAGTTGCTGCCAGGTTTCCTCCATTACAACAAATTTGCAATCAAATTTGAGATCAATATTAAACTCCTTTTCCTGTTACTCCTACCCGAGAGGCACTACAGGTTGTGTGAGGTTGTTCCTTTACACAGGCAGCCAAACTACAGGCTAGGTATTCCTTCATGGCTAAACATCTCCCTCATTCAGTCTATCTTTTCTGACAGGTTTTGTTATTGGAAACGATGTCTAACTCTGCAATACACCATTTAAAATATCTCTGGAAATTGAAGAAGGTTAGAGCGAAGGCTGGGGATGACTGAAGGAAGGCTACGGTCAAGTCAGAAGTTCATGATGCAATTACCAGTTCTTGCTTAACAACTTTATTTCTTTACTCGCTTGTCAATGACCTACCTGGAAGATTCCCTTTTCACTGGAGATTGAGATTGCGTATGAGGAAATCCAGAAGTTACTTTGTGCTGTTGGTTAGAGCTAGGCTTCGTTCCTTCGTCATCTAACTGATGTTCTTGCGCATGCAAAGAGTCCTTTGGCAGTGATTGGGCATTCATATGCAAGGAAATAGACGGTGATTGATCTGGAGAATTAGTCCCAGAATTTTTCATCCCTGTTAGCAACTTTACACCAGAATGATTGCAGCATTCATTAGGGCCATAATTATTGCCTTCAAGTGCATCTTGTTCCACCTCATCCGTAATGGCTTCTTCCGGATAACCAAAATGTTTGAATAATTTGGCTCTTATCTCTTGGTCTCTCATTGGTTTTTTATTGCTGCTCAGAATGGAAAGCTTTTTACTTATCTCCACTCTCTTACCATTAGGTCCTTGACTTGGAATAGGAGACATCTTCTGCTTCTTATCACTGCAAAGTGAATAATCATCATATGTTTCCTTTCCATCTTGATGGCTACTAGAGTTTGGAAGTTCATAAAGTCTCAGAACATTTTTTTCAGTTTCAGTTTCTGACCTGTACAATTGGCAATAGTCGTGGTCACCAAAGCATCTGGTATATGACCTTTTAGCTTTCTTGCCTTCAATCTGAACTGGGGCAACGGTGGCTTTGCTAAGGTAAGCATACAGCTCAGTTTGCTCAGGGTGTTTATTGACAAGACTTTTTGATAAAGAACTCCAATGATTCTTTGTTGGTAATTCATTAATTGTGTTGTCAACAGATGAATCTATTTTTATTGCTGTCTTGAAAGGATCATCTCGGGTCGTTTTGTGTGGCGGTGTAGTTGGAGGTGTAAGTCCTGCAAGAAGAGTGATTGACATTGATTTTCATTAAATAATTATTATTTTTGAACATAAAGACAAGGATCTGACAATAATAATATGGAATTAAGACACATTAAATGGTGATAGGCAAGAACAGTCAGAGAGGCAACCATCTACTACCACTCTGTGGCTTCTCTCGCATACTAATGTCTAATCCAATTTATGACCTCATCTTGAATGCCAAGCAATTGGAGCGTCTTGACCACCCTTCCACGGGGAACTTTGTCAAAAGCGTTGCATGTCCATGTAGACAACGTCCACTGCCTTGCCTTCATCAACTTTCTCAGTAACTTCCTCAAAAAACCCTATAAGATTAGTTAGACACAACCTAGCATGCACAAAGCCATGTTACTATCCCTAATCAGTCACCAACTATCAACATATTTATACATGTGGTCCCTTACAATACATTCCAATAACTTTCATACTACTGATGACAGGCTCACCGGCCTATAATTTCCTGGCTTATTCTTGGAGCCTTTCTTAAACAACAGAACAACATTAGCTATCCCCCAATCCTCCGGCACCTCATCCCTGGCTAAGTATCTCTGTTGGTTCCCCTGGAATTTCCCTACTAACCTCCCACGGGTCCACGGCCCTGTCAGGCCCTGGGGATTTATCCACCATAATTTCCCTCACGACAGCAAACACCTCCTCCTCTGTAATCTGTAAAAGGGTCCATGTCCTTCTACTGCTTTGCCTCACTTACGTAGACTATATGTCCATCTCCAGAATAAATATAGATACAAAAAAATGTATTTAATAACTCCCTCATCTCTCTCGACTCCATGCATAGACAACCACTCAGATCTTCCAGAGGATCAATTCTGTTCCTTGCTATCCGTTTGCTCTTAATATATCTGTAGAAGCCCTTAGAATTCTCCTTCACCTAGTCTGCTACAGCAACCTCATGCCTTCTGTTAGCCCTCCTGATTACCTTCTTAAGTGTTCTTTTGCATTTTTTATACTCATGTACCTCATTTGTTCCTACCTGCCTACACTTGCTATGCACCTCCTCCTTTTTCTTAAACAGGGCCTCAATATCTCTCATAAACCAAAGTTGCATAAACCTGTTATCTTAACCTTTTATTCTGACAGGAATATACAAGCTCTGTACTCTCAAAATTTCACTTTTGGAAGGCCTCCTACTGACCAAGTCCACCTTTACCAGTAAACAACCTTTCCCAACACACGTTTGCAAGATCCTTTCTGATACTGTCAAAATTGGCATTTCTCCGGTGTAGAATAAGAACATGAGGACCAGACCTACCTTTCAAAGTTCAAAGTGCATTTAATATCAACGTATGTATACTATATATAACCTGAAGATTTGTCTCCTTACAGGCAGCCACAAAACAAAGAAACCCAATAAAACCCATTAAAAATGAAGACCGTCAAACACACAATGTGCAAAAAACAAGTCACAAACAATAAAAAGTAAGCAAATAACATTCAGAAGTAAAGTTCACGAAAGCCAGTCATCTTTGCAGCTGGCCCAGGAACCTGTTACTTACAGGGCACAGCCTTAGTCCACCGCAGAGATGAGAAAACCTTGCCGACCAGCCCGTCCTTCACCTCCGGCCCCGATACCCTGACTTTTCTAATCCGGTCCGGTGCTTAAATCGGACAAGGGCCCATTGCCTTGATTCAGCCTGTACAAGCCAAGCCATAACTGCCCCCGCACCTTCAACACTTCAGTCCATATTGCAAAAATGCCAGCTCATGCCAGGAATTCAAAAGCTCAACTCCAAAAGAGAAGTTACAGGCTATTGATTGCAATGATTGTTGTCCAGAAAAAGTGTGATTAATACAGTAGTTAGTAGTTCTATTTCCTGTCAGTAAGGCATCACTGTGTTTCACCACTGCCATCTTCAACCAGAAATTTCCATAATTACCTCTAACCTAATGGCATTATGATCACTAGATGCAAAGTGTTCCCCTACACAAACTTCTGTCAGCTATCCTGTCTCATTCCCTAATAGGCGATACAGTACCACACTCTCTCAATCTTGGAATCCTATGTGCTCATTAAGGATACCTTCCTGAACACACTTGACAAACTGTTTCCAATCCAGCTCATTTACAGTATGGGAGACCCTGTCAATATGTGGAAAGTTAAAATCACCTACTGTCAACCGTATTTTCTTGTAACTGTCTGTAATCTCTATTCAGGATTGCTCCTCTAAATCCTGCGGATTGTTATAATCCCATTAATGTGGTCAATACCTTTCTTATTCCTCAGTTCTACCCATAATGCCTCACTAGACAAACTCTCGTTTGTCCTGTCTGAGCACTGTCGTGACATTTTCCCTGGCTAGTAATGCCACCCCTCCCCCTTTAATCGCCCCACTCCTCATTCCTTCACGTCTAAAACAATGGAATCCTGGAACACTGAGATGCCCGTCCTGCAACCAAGTCCCTCTAATGGCTATAATATCATAATTCCAAGTGCTGATCCTAAGCAAATCCGCCTTTCCAACAATACCCGTTACGTTGAAATATACGCAGATCAGAATATTAGTCCCACCCTGCTCAACCGTTTGATTCCCGACTTTCTATGTATGCTTAACAGCATCTTTCTCCACAACCTGTTCTCCACTTTCTGTTCTGGCGCTTTGGTTCCCATTCCCCTGCCACTCTAGTTTAAATCCCTCCTCCCCACCGCTGTTCCCCCCAACTCCCATGCAGCACGGCATCAGTACAGGATCAATATTGGACATAACTTCTGATAATACATTTATTTAGTCCTCTTCTCACTGCTCCCTACTGAAATTGTCTCCTTCAGATAGGAAAAGCATATTAGAAATCAATCTAAACTTTATTATTAATATTTATTGAATAAAACTAACAGAAAACAACATAACGTAAAAGCTTTAAGCTGCAGTAAACTGGCATGCCACTTAAAAAAGAAATCTAATATTCTGTCTGTGTCTTTAGGTAAACTACCAGCAGTTCACGCACTTATATTCTGTTCACAACACATATGCATTGAAGACCTGACAAAGCTATGAAAAGAATGCCTTACAGTGGCTCCTCTTTAGCCTTCTCAGTTCGCATGATGTAGACATTCAAAATAAATCAGATTATTCTAAATATAACTGAATCAGTCAGGAGTAATTTAAATAAATTTATGAATAAAATCATAACACAAGAAATTCCATAGATGCTGGAAATCCAAAGCAATACACAGAAAATGCTGGAGGAACCTAGCAGGTCAGGCAGCATCTACGGAACTGAATAAACAGTTGACGTTTTCACCTGAGAATCTTCTTCAGGACTGGAAATTAAGGAGCAGACGCCAGAATAAAAAGGTGGGGGGAGGGGAAGGAGGATAGCTAGAAGGTGGGTTGGAAAATTAAAGAACTGGAGAGAACCTAATCCGACAGGAGAGGAGTGTTGTCCATGGGCAAAAGGGAAAGAGGAGGGGACCCAAGAGGAAGTGATAGCCAGGGCAGAAGAAGTAAGAGGACAGTGTGTGGAATAGAAAAAGAGGCATGGGAGAGGGAAGTATTTTGTACTGGAAGGGGAAATCAATAATCATGCAATAAGGTTGGAGGGTACCCAGACGTAATATAAGGTGTTGTTCCTCCACCAAAGGTGTCATAATCGTGGCACAAGAGGAGGCCATGGTCCGATATGTCGGAATGGGAATGGGAATTGGAATTAAAATGTTTGGCCACGGTCTGGCTGGTGGTGCAATGACATCGGCGCTGGACCCGGCAGCGGAGGTTCCCGGGTTCGAAACCAGTCAGGTCCGCTCCCAAGTACGCTTTCCATCCGTGCCAGGTTGAGTGTCGAGAGTGCAACTCGACCTCGTAAAATAAAGGGAAAAATATTGCGAAAATGTCTGTGTGAAGAGTGGCGTGTCACACAATCTCTCTCTCGCTCCGCGCCTTGTAAAAGCCATGAAAAAGACATCACGGACGCACGCACACACAGATGCAGACGCAGACGCACAGACTCACACACACGCAAAAAAAATGTTTGGCCACTGGGAAGCTCCTCTTTTGTCAGAGTGGAAGCTCTCGACAAAGTGGTCCTCCAATTTACAACGGGTCTCATCAATGTACAGGAGGCTGTATCAGGACACACCTGGGGCCCTGAGTGAAGGTGAGGGAGGAGGTGAATGGGCAGGTGTAGCACTTTGGCCGCTTGCAGGGATAAGCGTCGGATGGATGAATGGGCAAGGGGATCACAGAGGGAGTGATCCCTGCAGAAAGCAGAGAGGGTGAGGGGGGAGTAACGGTATGTTTGGTGGTACGACCCCTTTGGAGATGGTGGACGTTGCACAGGATGATGTGCTGGATGCAGAGTCTCATGGACTGGTGGGTAAGGACAACAGAAACACTGATCACTGTTCAGACAGCAAGAAAATGAGTGAGAGTGAATGTTCGGGAAATAGAGGAGCTCAGCATCAATGGTGAAGGGAAACCCTGTCCTCTGAAGAAGGATGACATCCCTGATGCCCTGAAAGGGAAAGGCACATCCTGGGAACAGATGCAATGGAGATGAAGGAACTGAGAAAAGGGAATGGCATTTTTACAGGAGACTGGGTGGGAAGAGGTATAATCAACATAATCGTGGGAATTGGTAGGCATAGAAAAGGTGTTGGTCTATAGACAGTCAAGAAAGGGGAGAGAGGTGTCACAATGGATCAAGTGAATTTAAGGGCAAGATGGAAGTCGGAGGAAAAGTTGATGAAATTGATGAGCTCAGCATGGGTGCATGAAGCAGCACCAATGCAGTCATCGAAATAGTGGAGGAAGAGTTGGGGAGCATTACTGGGGAAGGCTTGGAACATGGATTGTTCTACATATTAAATAGGCAGGCATAGCTGGGGCCCACGCAGATGCCCATGGCTACCCCTTGCGATTGGAGAAAGTGGGAGGAGCTGAAGAAAAAATTGTTGAGAGCGAGGACCAGTTCTGGTGATGAAGGGGAACTAATTGGTTCTTTTATTGAGAAAGAAGCAGGGAGCTTTAAGGCCTTCTTGTTAGGGGATAGAAGTGTACAGGGACTGGATATCCATGTGAAAATGAGGCAGTCAAGGCTAGAGAATTGAAAGTTAGTGAGGAGTTCGAGAGCATGAGAAGTGTTGCTGATGTAGGTATGGAGAGACTGAACCAAGTGGGATAGAATGGAGTTCAGGTATGAAGAAAATATAATTACTTAGGGAGCGCTGAATGTTGCTATTTTAGTGTTCACTGCAACACAATTTTGAGGTTACTGCTAATATCAAAGACAAAGAAATATACACGTCGTCACTTCAGACCAAAAATCTGACAACTATTAAATTCTTTCAACCTATGAAAGAGGAAGAACACATAATGTGCTGCTGTCCTGTCCTAACTTTATTTTTATTTTTGTGATCTTAAGGAATGTCCAGTTATCTCTGACAAATTACTAACCATATGTTATACCCACTCATTTTGAAAGGTAATAGGTGGAATTTGCACACTGGATGACCAAAGGCAAGAGTATCATCTGAAAGCAGATCTATTTTCAACATTGAAGTATTTATCTGCGTGTTCAATGTAGAGCCCTTGTTTATTTTTCTGCTTGTTTTTTGATGTCACAAAGTTTTTTTTTTATAATGCAATGGCTAAGGAATATATTCTATCAGATAGGCTGCCAGGGCCATGCTATGAATTCTCCTGTTCTCTCTCTGCAAACCTGTGAATAGTTACACAACATGACTATTCACCACCTAAGCAGCCTATTACTGCATCCCATTTTTCTTTAAAAACAAAGTTCATTTATTTAAATTTCTATCTGCAGCTTTTTGTTAAATTTACGCTACCTTCAACATCTACTCTTAATAACATTTTAAAACTGTAAATTATGTGGGAAATTATCATGTTGATCACACTATCACAATGCCACCTGGCTCACAGCAGATACAGGAAAAAGCGAAACACAAAGTATTTACTAAAGAATTGAGTTATTTACTGTGATGCATTAAGACAGATAAAGCATATTCCAGCACAAGCTCACAATATTATTTTCTCCCCTCATCAGATATTTAATAAGCCTAATCAATTGGAACATTTCTATGAATATAAGGAACTGCTTTTCTCCTTGTCTTTGAAATTCAAAGCTACCTGTAAATTACACACAGATTATACTGGAGAAACTCAGCAAACCTAGTGGCATCTATGGAAAAAAGTAAACAGTCAACGTCTTGGGCCAAGACCCTTCATCAGTCCTGACAGAGCAAAGAGTTAAATTATACTACAGAGGCAAAATTCAAAAGGGCAAAGAATGCAGGACCAAAGGTGCTGTATTTAAATGCACGTAGCATTCGAAATAAGGTGGACGAACTTGTGGTGCAGTTACAGATTGGTCAGCATTACGTTGTGGGCATCACTGAGTCGTGGCTGAAAGAAGACCGTAGTTGGGAACTTAACATCAAAGAATATACTTTGTATCAAAAGGACAGGCAGGAAGGCATAGGTGGTGGTGTGGCTCTGTCGGTAAGTGCTGGAATTACATATTTAGAAAGAAATGACATAGGGTCAAAGAACGTTAAATCTTTGTGGGTGGAGTTAAGAAACTGCAAGGGTAAAAAAAAAGGCATTATGGGAATCATATATAGGCCTCCAAGTAGTAGCCAAGATGTGGGGTTGAGATTGCAAAGAGAGCTGGAAAAGGCATGTATTAAGGGTAATGATGCAATTGTAATAGGGAACTTCAATATGCAAGCGAACTGGGAAAATCAGATAGGTGTTGGATTACAAGAGAGGGAATCTGTTAAATGCCTACGAGATATCTTCTTAGAGCAGCTTGTGCTTGAGCCTACTTGGGGAAAGGCTTTCTTAGATTGAGTGTTGTGTAATAACTCAGATTTTATTAGGGAGCTTAATATAAAGAAACATTCAGGAGGCAGTGATTGAATTTATACTGCAATTTGAGAGGGAAAAGCAGAAATCAGATGTATCAGTATCACAATGGAATAAAGGGAAATACAGAGGGATGAGAGAGGAGCTTGCCCAAGTGGATTGGAGGAGGATATCAGTGGGATGTCGACAGAGCAGAGATGGCTGAAGTTTTTGGGAATAGTTCACAAGGTGCAGGATAGACATGTCCCACAGAGGAAGAAGTTCTTAAATGGCATGGTAAGCAAGCATGGCAAAGAAGGGAAGCTGAGTACTGCATAGAAGCCAAGGAAAGGGCATTTAGGGAGTGGGAATAAAAGTAAGTTGGATGATTTGGAAGCTTTTAAAATCCAACTAAAGGCAACAAAAAAGCCATAAGGGAAAAGATGAAATATGAGGGCAAACTAGCCAATAATATAAAGCAGGACAATAAATTTTTTCCAGTTATATAAAGAGTAAAAGGGAGGTGAGCATTGATATTGGACCACTTGAAAATGATGCTGGTGACGTAGTAATGGGGGAGAAAGAAATGGCAGATGAACTTAATAGGTACTTTGCATCTGCTTTCACTGTGGAAGACACTAGCAGTGTGCTACAGGTCCGTAAGAGTGCCATTACTATTACAAAGGAAAAAGTGCTAGGCAAACTCAAAGGTCTTAAGCTGGATATGTCACCTGGACCGGATAGACTACATCCCAGAGTCCTGAGAGAGGTTGCTGAAGAAATAACGGATGAATTGTTCATGACTTTCCGAGAATCACTTGATTCTGGCATGGTCCTGGAGGACTGGAAGATTGCAAGAGTCACCCCACTTTTTAAGAAGGGAGGAAGGCAAAAGACAGGAAATTATAGGACAGTTAGTCTAAGCCCAGTGGTAGGGAAAGTGTTGGAGTCTATTATTAAGGATGAGGTTTCGGGGTATTTGGAGACTAATGATAAAACAAGTCAACGTCAGCATGGTTTCAGAAAGTGAAAACTTACCTAAGAAATCCGTTATAGAGTCCTTCGAGAAAGTAACAAGCAGGGTGGACAAAGGAGAGGCAGTGAATGCCATTTTCTTGGATTTTCAGAAGGCATTTGATAAGGTGCCACACAAAGGGCTGCTTAACAAGATAAAATCCTATGGCATTACAGGAAAGGTACTGGCGTGGATAGAGGAATGGCTGACAGGCAGGCGGCAGTGAGTGGGAATAAAAGCGGCCTTTTCTAGTTGGCTGCCAGTGACTAGTGGTGATCCTCGAGGGTCAGCATTGGAACCACGACTTTTCACATTATTTGTCAATGATTTGGATAATAGAATTGATGGCTTTGTGGCAAAGTTTGTGGATGATAGAAAGATCAACAGAGGCGTACATACTGCTGAGTACATACTGCTTGAATGTAGAAGAACTTAGACAAATTGGAAGTATGGGCAAAAAACTGGCATATGGAATACAGTGTTGGGAAATGTATGATAATGCATTTTGGTAAAAGGAACCATAGTGCAGAATATTATCTAAATGGGGTGAAGGTTCAAGCATCAGAGGTGCAGAGGAACTTGGGAATCCTTGTGCAGGCCTCCCAGAAGGTTAACTTACAGGTTGAGTCCAGAGTAAAAAAGGCAAATACAATGTTGGTATTTATTTCAAGGGAAATAGAATATAAAATCAAAGAGATAATGCTGAGTCAGGCCACAAGAATGCATGGAGGTCTCATTGAAACCTACCATTTGTTGAAAGGACTAGATAGGGTGGATGTAGAGAGGATGTTTCCTCCGGTGGGGCGAATCCAGAATTAGAGGGCAAAGCCTATAAATTGAGGGGTGACTTTTTAGAACAGAGGTAAGGAGGAAATTTTTAGCCAGAGAGTAGCAAATCTGTGGAATGTTCTGCCACAGACCGTGGTGGAGGTCAAGTCCTTGGGTATTTTTTTTTTTGTCCTTGGGTATATTTAAGGCGGACGTTGATTGTTTCCTCATTGGTCAGGGCATCAAACAATATGGCGAGAAGGCAGGTGTATGGGGTTGAGTGGAATCCGGGATCAGCCAAAATGGAGTAGCAGAGCAGACTCGATGGGCTGAATGGCCTATTTCTGCTCCTATGTCTTATGGTCTCCCAAAATGTCGACTGTTTACTCTTTTCCATAGATGCTGCCTGGCCTGATGAGTTGCTCCACTATTTTGTGTATGTTGTTTAGACTTACAGCATCTATAGATTTTCTCATGTTTGTGTTGCCTCTAAGTAATATTTTCTTGGCCGAAAACAGATGTCAATGAGAAACCTTTCAGTCTACTTCTCCTTCCTGAATCAGTGAGGGCAGCAGTCGCTACTTGTATCAAACTCAGATCAGATGCTTACCAGCAGTTCCACACAGTTCTACGCTCAGCACTTGTTCAAAAGGTCTGTTCTCAAGTGGAGACTCTTTGCAGTCACTGAAAATATAAAGTACAGGATGAATTAAACTGTAGTCACTCTAAGTTAAATATCAAATATGCAAATTAGAAAAGCTTGCTATGGTGTTACAAAAAAAAAGGCTTGAAATGATTAAGGGTTAATGGAGATGGTGGTCGGGGCCACTTTAATAACCAGGCTATATTTTATATTTATCTAATGCGGATAAAAGAAAATGCACCACCTACCTTTCAGACTCTGGACTAAGTAACAAACTTGTTGGCTTAGCTGCAAAAGAGATAGACATTGATAAAGTGTCAATTATACAGAATAATGTGTTGTTATTCTGTAAAGTATTCAAATTTTTGAGTATTATTGTTTGTAATAGATGATGAAAATTTTCAGATTTGGAGTAAGTCCCAGAACAGAGTTTGAGTTAAGAACAAAACAGACACAGTACAGGCACAAAAGGGAAATAGAAACAATTTTAAGACACATTAAAACACACTGTAGAGCTGGGGTAGATATAGGAATAGAAATTAATTACAAGCATTCACTTGTAGCAAAAAAGATATTCCTAATTATTCTTGAGCTATAGAGGATAACTAATATTTTATTGCAAGCATCCATAACACTTTTTGGCACTTCCGTAAAAGTTAAAAACAAATTCACCCTCTGAACACTGAATATAAGGTAGATTTTTACTGACACAAACTCCCAGCATGCATTGCTACATTATGAGGCATACAAGTGATTATACTATCATGTTAAAATTAGGGCTACTTTAAACTGCTTATTCCTCATTATTTTCAGACAATGAATGGAAACGTAAACTGCATGGGTTTTAACCAACATATGAAATGCCAGAACAAACAAGAAAATGGCTGCTGGCATTAGACTTTACGTTCTGGTACATTCTCTGTCAATTGCTACACAAGTTCTTTGCATCTCTGCATTATAGAATCTGGATTTGGATAACTGTTTCAGAGTAAATGAAAACACTGGACCTGATAAGCCAAACATATGATATTATCATCCGAGAAAAATATAAGGGTTAAATTCTTCCATCCCAATTTTTATTAAAATTGATGTTGATCAGTTCATGCTTTGCTAATTTGAGGTAATCTTTCCAATATGAAAATATTTACTTTAAAAAGTACTGGAAGGAATTTAATAAGGGAGATGCAGGAACCTGGAAGTGAGGTGAAAGCCTTTTCAAAATATATCCCATAATATTGTTTAAATAGATACAAGAGGTAAACTTTGGTTACAATTTCTAGCACTTCTATAGTGAATAGCTAAAATAACTATTAACAAAGGATTGTAGTTATTTTAAATAAACTCGTTTTTTTTTCAGAAGAATGCAACAAATTGACATCCTGAAATAAGATGAAATTCCTTAGTATATGAAGGCCGTTCTCTATTCCCACTACAGAAAAGGAGAAAATTAACAAGCAAAGGCCAATAGAATCATTGTAAGTAGTAATCAGCAGAGAAATGTCTCTTGTGAAAGGTAATAAAACAGTGAGAATAAAGTGTTGAAGATGATTATAAGCATTCACTCTTGAATTAATGAGAATGAATGTAATTTTCCAAAAGACGGAAGGAATTCCATAATAAGCTTTAAAAGTGGCTTAGGGGCATAGTCGTGTAATTATTAAAGAGAATGAAGCAGAGAAGCTAAACAGGATTACCTAGCTTTCTGCTAGTCTTGTTTTCTTGCATCTTGGTTTCATTTAATGGGAAGTCCTGTGCAGTGAAGGCTCGGTTGTCCTCAACTACATTAGAGCATGGAACCATGGAAACTGCAGGAAGGTCAGTAGTAAACGAACTTTCTTCATTGTTGTTCTCCTCAGTCCATTGCACTCGATTACAGGATTGCAGACACCGCTGGTCATCAGGAATAATGTGCGTACCACTGCCACAGAGTTGCTGTCCAGAATAATCTATCTCAATTTCTGCTACTTGTTCATCCTCCTCCCTCTCAAATCTCATCTGCACATCTGACGACTCTGATTTCTTTGGTGTTCCCTCCAAATTTACTCTTGTTAAAGTCCCAGCTGAAGCTGGCTCTAAATCTATGCTAAGGATCCCACTAACATGAGGGTACAATCTCAATGAACGTCGAACTGTAAGGCATGTATTTTCTTGTTGTTTTCCTGTTTCCCCCATTTTAGGAGCCTTGTTCTTGCAACATTTCTTTCTGTCCTTTTTCATTGTACTGTTTAGGGTTTCAGTATTGTAAGCACTATCACCTTCATGATTTGCCACCATCTGAGGAAGATTACTCTGACTATTATCAGGTGAAAGAGTGCAACCAAGTACAGGATATAAAGGATTGTGAAGTCTATAAGGCTTGCTCACATCTACTGCAATACTTTTTTCCAATAGCTCTCTCAGTATGGAAATTTTGGTAAGCTTTTTTACATTCCTCTTGCACAAATCTGGAGTGTTCCTTCCTTGCCTAGAACCGATGGTTAACTTTAAGGAATTTGATAGTTTCTGCTTTTCTATACTGGGGTGAATAAACTTCTGTAAAGGGCATTCGTTTGTTTGCTTTTTGTGACTGGTATTGTCACTATCAGCTTGCTGAGTTGTGACTAGTGGATATTTTCTAGGCGGAAGGCAATAGGTATGCATATATTTAATAAGCTCAACTACTGAACACAATTCTGCTTCTGTGGTAAACTGAGAATTTTTAATCCAATTGTTCTTTGCTGATGCAACTGTATCTTCAGACTTAACGGATGCACTGCAAGAAGCACCATTTTGCAGAATGCGGTGTCCTTGTTTGTGTTCCCCATTCCCATCATTGAAGCAATCCAATTCTTTGTTAGCACCACCATTAACACAATCATCATCAATATCACCGTCATCCTCACTCTCACCTTGCTGGTGATGTGACTGATGATACTGTGAAGTCCACACTGGATTGCTTTGGTCTTTATAAGTGATTTTGGAATCATCTGTTTTAAACAAGGGAGGGCATTCAGTTGAAGTCAGGTGCTTGTGCAATTCTGTGAACGGTCGATGCTGACGCTGACAGGTGCTGTGTGGCTTACTGCCCTGTGGGCCGTCCCCCTTTTTTTTAACAAAACAAAGAAAGGATTACAGAGTATAGTAAAGGTGAAACAGGTCATTACATTAAAAAAAACTACCATTTCCCCCTAAAATTTCCTCCATTCTTCATGATGACAATGCAAGTGATGCAGTTTCTAATGTAATAAATATAATCCGTTAACTCACTTAAATGACTATTCTCCATATGCATGAATACATATAGAAAAGCACTCTTAATCCATTTGCCTTGACAATAATTTTAAGTGAATAATTGTTTTTGTAACTCATGAAAAGATAAACAACTGTTGGTCTTATTTATAAGTAATTATGCTATGTGCAATGTTCATGATGAGAATACCTTGAAAGAAGAACGATGTGATTTTGACTTTTGGTTACTGGATGCATGGCGTGCTTTGTTGCTCTCTTTTTGCCGTTCATAGTTTAACTGTGCATTTTGTGGAGCCAGAAGCAGTTTCTTTAACTATCAAAAAATACATGCCAAAATATTACTCCACTTAAGCATAAATCTTTTAAAAAGTGTGCATAATGCTTCAGACCTTCTTGGTGTCAGATATTTATAATATATACTGTGCAGAGACTGACTGCAGAGCATGTCTTAAAAAACCCGCAGTAATCCTCTCGTATCAACGTCAAAGCACATCAAAGACATGAAACACACTGACAGTTGGCGTCTGTACTGACAGCTGCTCCTGACACAAAACCTGATCAAAAACGGAATAAAACTGAAACAGTATATATGATAAATAATAACAGACACCAGGAAGTATTATAAAAACTAATCTGATTTTATGTTTCAGATGACAGAATGCAAACTGTTGGTATAATTGTTAATAGTATTATCTGAATCATATAATTCAACTTGCTTTGTTAATAATCCAATGCAGTTATTTTTATTTTGCAAACACCAGTTACTTCAAATTTTGATTAGTTTGTCAGAATAACTTTTTTCTTAAGAACCATCCACAGGTTATTTCTGATGTAAAAAAAATTGGCACAGAAGTTCATATTGGAAAAAAAGTAAATGAATAGTCAGATTTTTCTCATTATGAATGAGACAAACGCTAAATGTGATTAAATACAAAGAGAATGTAGATGAATCATTGATGCAAGATTTTAGCTACTTTAATGGCAAATAATTAAAAAAAAATCACACCATTCAAATAATTAACTATACCACGTGAAGATTATTTTCAATTTTCCAAACCTGAAAATAATTGATGGAATATACAATGCTCTTCTTCTGGCATAGAAATGGATATTGAGATATTATGTAGGAGAAGGGGAAGGAAGGATAACCTAACTGCTATGAAAATGGTCTCACACCAAATTGCAATAGGCTGCCAAGACTGTTTTGGTGATACACAATTAGTTGAATATGTTAGGTACAGTTGTTGAGAGTTTTTACAACCTTGTGTGATTGCTAAAGAGAAACAATAGGTGACAGGTAGTTGGAGTATAGTGAGGAGTAAAAGGGAACTGAGTATCTGAGTTCAGATTAGTTGTTTATGACAAAACACAGATGGTTATGAGGGAGACAATAGAAACATATTAGCTGAAAGATTATTTGAAAAAAATGCTGCCATTGCTTGTAACATTTTTAAATGAAAGGCATACATTTTTATCTCACTCTAACCATGCACTTTTAATTTCAGCCATCTATTTAATATCAGATGTGATTAACGTTACATGCAACTTTACAAGAAACAAAAAAAAAGAAACTAGCTTATCTTGCTATTTTTAAACCTGAAAATTAAAAAAATTCAGACCTTATTTTGCCTACATTATACCCATGCAGCGGGTAACCAGAGGCTCATCCAATTCCTTTTAAACAGTAGCAAGGATTCTTACTAGAGATGGTTCATCAGCCTTTGTGGTGGGGGGACTGCCATCTGGTGTTAGTAAAGAGGCAGTTTCCAACAAATCAGTCACAACTCCATCTGTGAGTTCCTTGAATGCTGACAGGCTCACATCATCTACTTGGATGTCGTCCAATGTCTCAGTGAGAGCAGCCAGCAAGGCCTCGTTTTCTTCTTCTATAGTCTACGATATAAAAGTAGATAATAGGATTATACTGTACATATTTTCAAAGATCTTGATTCCCCAGTTCTGAGAATATAAAATCTTATGTTTTATTCCCTCTTCTATAAGCCAACTAAAACAGGTTGACGAATTTCTGGCACAATGAACATTCTTGGGATTTGAATTCTGAGGAATGTAATTTTCTACAAACATTCCAATCTGCTGCTTGGTGGGAGAAGGGCACATATACAGTCTTTTAAAAATATTAATGCAGGTTGACAATAATACAACAACTGCCCACCAAATCTTTGCTCTTG
Source organism: Mobula hypostoma (assembly GCF_963921235.1). Lineage (NCBI taxonomy): Eukaryota > Metazoa > Chordata > Chondrichthyes > Myliobatiformes > Myliobatidae > Mobula > Mobula hypostoma. The sequence continues at coordinate 59,218,801 of NC_086103.1, read as the reverse complement.
TGGTTCCTGACAGGAAATAAAACTCAAGAGAAGCTGCTTGAAATTGAAAGCATGCTCCTGAAAATACAGCAATTACTTGTCATAGATTTACACTGATTGAGACTACTGCTTTGCTGCTACTCTTCTTGTGTCAAAACAGTAAATTGCTTGTATGGCTACAGAAGTTCTTGACTAATTAAAAAAAAGTACATGGCAGCATGATAGTTATGCTTCTGGAAAATAATCCAGAGGTCTAGACAAATAATCCAGGGAAATTAGATTAAAAGCAACTTGAAAAAAACCAAAAGACATAGGAGCAGAATTAGGCCATTTGGCCCATTGAGTCTGCTCTGCTATTTCATCATGTCCATTCTAACTTTCTTCTCAGACTCAACCTCCTGGCTTCTCCCCAGACCGCTTCAAGCCCTCACCAATCAAGAATCTATCAACCTTTGTCTTAAAGATACATAAAGACTTGGTCTCCACAGCTGCCTGTGTCAAAGGATTCCACAGATTCATCACTCTGGCTATAGAAATTCTTCCTCATCTCTGCTCTAAAAGGATGCCCCGCCATTGTGGGGATGTGTCCTCTGGTCTTCGACTCTCCTTCCATAGGAAACATCCTCACCACATCCGCTCTATCAAGGCCTTTCACTATTTGACAAGTTTCAATGAAGGCACCCTTCATTTTTCTGTTTGAGGATTACACTTAAGAAAAATATAATCTTAACAAAGAAGAGTAGTGTTTTTAAGTCATTATGAAGGCAAAACTTCACCTGGTTCAAACACCTTCAAGGAGGGAAATTCAGTTCATTCTTGCCCACATGTAGCTCTCTCGTAAAGTGGGATGCATGTAAGCCATTTGGTAGTATTAAATCACAAAAAAACCCACAAGAGTTAAAATGGGAAGTCCACATAACCATAACTTAAGCACTGAATCAAGATTTGTAAGCGGTACACGAATATAAATGAACCTGAGAAGTCTGATACCAGAACAAAAGGAGCCATTCAGCCCACTGAATGGTTCCTTTTGTTCTGTCCATGCCCCATGTCCTTATTTCTCTGTATTCCTGCAGTGTATTCTTTCTCATATACCGATAAACTCCTGTCTGGTCCTTTTATCTTTAAACAATACTAATCTATGGTCACTGATTAGCCTCCCATCATCTCTTTGGGATCTGGAAGCTAGGGAGAACATCCAAAGTAAGAATGTATGGTCAAGAAGTGAGTCTGTAAACTCCAAGTAGATAGGACCTGAGGTAGGAATCAAATCCATATTTCTGGATTTGAGAGCTTGCAAGCTCCAACTTAGGTCTCTGCTGTCTATATGAGCTCTGAAAGACTGGTATCAAAGCTGACAAGCCAAGAAGTCATGCAGAATCAGTCAGTTCAGCTGGATGCAAAGTAAGAAGGAATAGGCTTTGAATGTCCAGTTAATAAGGTGATGCTTGACCTCTACTCCACATAACCCTCAAGTGTCCTGTATCAGCCTTGAGTACTTCAATCAATCCTCTCTCACCAAACCAGGATCCGATCTGCTTCACTGGCAGATCCAGCAAGTTGTGAGCACAGTGGGATACAAGTGGACCTGGTCTGAGTGAGGCGTGGTAGCAAGAGAATTCAGCTTCAAACCACTTCAAAGTTAACGCCGAATCACTGAAGTTTCATGGCTTCATTTCAAATATACGCAAGTGAACACCTGCTGAAAGGCCTGAAAGTAGCAGACTTGACTGATGAGCATTTGCCATGGACTAGAAAACGCTCCATAAATGCCATGGCCACTAGATAAAGATCAGGACTTTATTTTGCTGTAAAGTTCTAAGTTTAGTGTGTGACACTAGTCTGCATGAGATCAGTAGCAACAATATTAATGAAGAGTCACATCATTCATAGGAAAACAACCTGCTGAATAGCATTTCATTCACTAACACCTTCATCTGATGCACAGCCACAATATGTGACATATACAGGATTCACCACAGCATCACTTATTCGCCATATGAAAGAGAAAGGATCTCTAAGCTGCTTGATATCCTGATTTGTGCTATCACCATTTCTTTTAACATTTTACAAAATGCTAGTTAGACTTTGCGTGTTTGAGTCAAACACTTTGGATTGTTCGGTCCAAATTGCACACAGTTCTGACCGCCACGATTTAGGAAGGATGTGATGGTGCTGGAGAAGTCGCAGAGGAGAGTAATCAAGGTATTGCCTGGATGGGAAGTTATTAGTAATGGGGAGACATTGTAAAGGCTTAGTTTGTTTTCAATGCAGTAATGGAGTTTGAGGAGTGATCTCACGGAGATAGGTATAGTAGATAATTAGAATCTTTTTTCCCATGATAGTAGTATGCAAAGCAAAATGGTGTAGGTTGAAAGTAAGAGGAAGATATTTTACAGGGTTTTGAGAGGATTTTATTAATATACTGTACATAGAGATTGATTGATATTTGGAATATGCCACCAGAGATGATTGTTGGAGTCAGGCGCAATCAAAATATATTTAAATCACAAACAAGAGAAAACCTGCAGATGCTGGAAATCCGAGGAAGACATAAAATGTTGGAGGAATTCAGCAGGCCAGGCAGCATCTACGGAAAAGTATACAGTCGACGTTTCGAGCCGAAACCCTTTGGCAGGACTGGAGACAAAAAGCTGAGGAGTAGATTTAAAAGGTGGGGGCGGGGAGGGGAGGGGGAGGGAAGAGAGAACCACCAGGTGATGGGTGAAACCTGGAGGAATGAAGTAAAGGGCTGGGAAGTTGATTGGTGAAAGTGACAGAAGGCCATGGAAGAAAGAAAAAGGGAGAAGGAGCACCAGAGGGAGGCAACGGGCGGGCAAGGGAAATGGAGAAGGGGAGGGGGGTGGTTGGGGGACATTACTGGAGGTTCGAGAAATCGATGTTCATGCCATCAGGTTGGAGGCTACCGAAACAGAATATAAGGTGCTGTTCCTCCAACCTAAACGTGGTCTCATCATATCAGCGGTGGAGGCCACGGATGGACATATCAGAATGGGAATGGGAATTGGAAATAAAATGGGTGCAATATATTTAAGTGCTTGGCCCAAATTTGTGGTGGGAGGGAATCTCACTGCAATACACATTACACTTGTGCATATGGGGTAGGTCAAAAGAAATCTATTATAACCTCGCGCAGCAGGATTGTAGAACATAGTGCCAATCCACTAATTCAGCATCAATCTTTTTCAGAAACCATGCATATAATATATTTGGCAATATCAGCATGCTGATATTGCCAAATATATTTAAGAGATAGTTATATAGACACCTGAATGGACAAGGCTTTGAAAGAGTGGGTGTGTTTGGAAGAAGATGGTACCAGTGAACAATACTACCAAAGGCAGCATCCTCAAGACAGGTCACATGGCACTCGATTCACTTCTTTTAAATCTTCTTTTTATTTCAGATGTGGTTCTGCTACTGTTAGGGCCTATTATAAAACATTCTGGCAGGGTGTTTTCAGGCAATCTGGTGCTTTGTTATCTCCGAGAGGGTTCCACGTGCCTGCAACAAAGTATACGGCCTGGAGGCCATGAATCTTGGAGAGGGGGCACGAGCCCATGATCGACTCCATCGCTCGCTGACTGAAGCGCCGAGGAAGACTGAAATTGGAGCAAGTGCGGAGGTCGAACGAGCATTCAGCACCGTCTATCAGCGTCTCGCAGGCTGCTGCCCAAGGAGGTTGTCAGCGTGTGATGGTCTCTCTCTCCCCCTGACGCTTGCTGCTCTTGAAGGAAGGTCCTTTGATGAGTGATCTCTCTCTCCCTCCCTTGATGCTGTCTGTGGATGGTGCCGGAGCAAGGTTTAATCGATGTGGTTTGAGGATTGCGGACTTTAAAATCATGCTTATGATGTGTTCTAGTCTCTGGTTGCTCCTTTTTTGTGGGTGCTATTTTTTGGGCCATTTTTGAATTGGGGTGGCCTGCAGATAACAAACACTGGGCTGAAGTTAAATCTGCATTTTGATTTTGTGTTTTATAGTCTGTGTCTTCGCTCGTTTTTTTTTACTGCTGTTTGTGAGATTTGTTTTGTTGCACATGGGGAGGTTGATGATTTTATTTGAACAGGTTTCATGGTTTTCTTTGTTTCATGGCTGTCTGTGGGGAAGATGACTCTAAAAAACCTAAGAAGTCTGGAGTTTTAGCCTTACCTAATTTTAGGTTTTATTACTGGGCAGTTAATAGACGATATCTGACGTTTTGGATATATTATATTAATCGTGTCGACTGTCTGTTTTGGGTTTCTTTAGAAGCTAATTCTGTTAATAAATTTTCTATTATTTCTCTTCTTGAATCTTAACTTCCTTTATTTGTAAGTAAACTAACTGATAATTTAATAGTTAAACATACTCTGAGGATCTGGATACAATTTAGAAAACATTTTGGTTTATTGAGATTTTCCCTTTCTAGTCCCACTTATTCTAGTTATTTTTTTAAACCCCCCATGACTGATTTAGTTTTTAAAGAATGGGACAGGTTGGGTATTACATGTTTTTGGGATCTGTTTGTTGGAGGAAATCTTTTTTTTCATTTGAACAATTGTCAGCTAAATATAGCTTACCCAAAACTCACTTTTTCAGATATCTACAAATCAGAGACTTTCTAAGATCTCAATTATGCACATTTCCTATAAGCTCAGATAAGAACTTACTAGACATAATTTTTAATTTGACACCTTTTCATAATGGTTCAATATCTAATATTTATGATATGTTACTGGAGACGAGGAATGTTCCTTTAGACAAAATTAAGAATCTCTGGGAACAAGACTTACAGACATCAATATCTGAGGAAACCTGGAATGAAATTTTTAAACTGGTTAATACATCATCGCTATGTGCTCGCCATTCCCTCACACAATTTAAGGTGGTACATAGAGTCCGTATGACTAAAGATAAGCCATCTCGTTTTTAATCGGATATATCTCCCTACTGTGACATATACAATAATGGAGAAGCTTCATTAATTCATATGTTTTGGACTTGTCTATGTCTTGAAAAATATTGGAAGGAAGTTTTTCAAACTTTTCCTTTACTTTTCAACGTCAATTTTAAGCCTAATCCTCTGGCGGCCCTATTCGGTATTGTTGCTGGACAAGATAACAAGTTGAAGACATCAGATTTACATATTTTGGCCTTTAGCTCTCTTATAGCTAGGAGGGCTCTTCTGTTTAAATGGAAAAATGTTTCTCCTCCTACTCATGCTCAATGGTTATGCGATGTTATGTCATGCTTAGATTTAGAGAAGATTCGTTGTTCAATTTATGAATCTCATCAAGACTTTCAAACATTGTGAGGACCGGTTCTGAATTACTTTCAAAACCCTCAATTCATTGTTTAAATATAGATGTTGGCTATTATCAATTTTTATTATATGAGAAGGTATTTTACCTTTTTTTCTCCTTAATAAACAGCTTCGGTCTTGGTAAAGGTTAGATTTTTTCTGTAATAATATAGTATATTTCAATATAACTTTGACTAACCTACATGAATACAGGGTAATGAGATTGTTATTATGAATAGATATAATGTAATTGAGTTGTTTTTTTAACCGTTATATATACTTTCTTGTACTCTGTATTCTTTTATGCAGAAACTAATAAAAATATTGAAAGGGAAGATGACTCTCAGGGTTGTATACTGCATACGTACTTTGATATTAAGTATACTTTGAATCCTTTGAATATGGGATTAGCTTAAATGGGCAAAAGGACTAACATAGACAAGGTGGGCCAAAAGGCCCATTTCTGTGTTGTATAATTCTATGACTCTATGCTGGTACAGGGCCTTGGACCATCCAACTTCCCAGTATTATGAAATCATCTTTATTATGTTGGTTGTATTGAGTTGCATAAAACAGAGATGATGTAAGCATTATTAGTCATGTCTGTGATTGAAACACACAGAAATGGCTGTATGCAAATTGTTAATCTATCAATCAGGACATTTTAACTTGCTCAATGCATCTTAATTTACAGTAGGGTCTGTTCCTTGCTACAAGGAATAAAAAATGAAGTTGGTAGATTGCAACATTTGGATTCAATTTCTGCAAGATTAGCATAAATGAATGCCACACACACACACATTATTGACATCTTCATGTATCTGAAAGGTGCCAGAAAAATGACAGCAGAAGGTGTTTCAAAACTGTAATGTACCCGGTCCAGTTTTGTGATGGGAAGGGGTCTCATTGGAATGGAAACAGGATTAGTGAACAAGGAGCAGCTCAAAACAAATAATTCACAGCTCTGTATAGCAGGATTGTACAGCCTTGTTTAGATCTACTGGTTATGCAATGAAATTTTGCACAAATCATGCATAAAATTTAATGAATATAGATGCATGTGATTTAATGCATCTATATTCACTTTGGCAACATGCTACTTCTGCTAATTAAGATGCATGAAGCATCAGCAGGTTGGCATCGTATTTTCAGGCTGTTCTTGATCTTTTACACACCTCATTGAACACGTTTGGCCAGTTGCTTGACAATTAACAGTAATGGAAGATAGGCCGTGCCTTGTGCTGTCTGTCATGCCAATATGCCAACTCCTCTGAACATTTTTCTGGTGGTGAGTACACCATCCACATTGCAGAGAGAATTTCAATTAAGTGGGAGACACTGAAAACTTGTTGCTGAAAATCCTGTCCGTTAAGTGTCAGGATGGTTTACTACGACATGTCTGAAGAGTTAGATGCAATGAGACAAAAATGTCATCAGGAATTGGGAAGCATTGTGTGAGCAGTTTTACTTTAATTCACTCATGGGATGTGTATGTCACTAACATGATAGTAATTATCGCTCTTCAGATGGTGAGCTGCCTACTTGAACTACTGCAGTCCTTCTGGAGCAGATAACTTCATAAAAGCAAAGTGATGTTTCCTTGTAGCCTTTGGAGATTGAGGAAATGTCCCACTTCATTTTGTGGCTAGACAGCAAATGTGGGACCCATGGACTCTTCCAAACACTGGACGGGTGGTGACGGAGTGGGCAGAAGGAGGTGGGCAGTTTGACAGACTGCGTGTTTCCTCTGTTTATACAGTTTCTATATGCTCACGATGGTTCAAACTGAAGTTCTTAGTACCACTTTGAATGATCTTATGATTATTTGAATGATCTTATTCCACTTTGAGTGGTCATTGGCCAGAGAATCACAGGAAACAAAAAATAATACATTTCTCCATGATGACTTTGACTGCACCTTTCGATTTGTTACTTTGCCTATCTGCAGATCTCTTCCCATGACAGAGAATAATTCAGAAAAGAATTAGGAAGAATTGGGAGTCTGGATGTCCGCAACATGGCCTGTCTTATTTAGCTGATTTTTTTTTTGTAACTATACGCTCACAAAATTGGTGATTATTTGCTGAAGAAAGAACACTGACATCAGTTTGTTTAGTTGGAGCATTTGTGGAGACAACAGTGGTAGTATTTTTCCAGCTTCTTGGTAATCCAGATCTCAGAATCATTAAGAACCATGGTGATCAATGCTGGTCAATAGATTGTGGCTTTTATGCCAAATTTGAGGTCATAATCATCAAATATCCTTTTCCTCAAATGAACAGAGGTTGTGCTTGTGTTATGAAGGCAGTTCTCAACTTCATCATCAATAATTGCCTTCACCAAGAGGTGGCTCTTGAGATCTCTTTTTTTGTGTGTGTGCAGGGGAGGGGGAATTGAGGGTTGTTATGCCTGTTCCATTTTTGTTAAGTTTTTTTGTGACAGGACAAAAGATTTTGTGGTTGATGATGATGATTGTGCTGCCAGTTTTTTTCTTTCTTGGTTTCGTGGCTATCTGGAGAAGAATTTCAGAGTTGTATACTTTGATAATAAATGAACCTTTGACTACAAGTTGAACAGCTTCTGGTTATTTCTGAAGATCGGATTATCTGTTCTATAGAGCCATTGGTTGCTATCATGACAGGCATGGAGCAATGGCAAGATGGAGATGAATTTCCATGTGCAATCAAATTTAAGGAGGATGTTCTATAGTACCTCCCAACTGATTGAAGTCAAAGGTTTTGGTGAGATTTAAAAAGCCCAAGTATTGTGTCTGGTAAGGCTTCCTATACTTTTTTCCCCACCCACAGTCCCTCTAGCTGGAAATAATCCACATTACAAAAGAAGCTGTGCAGCCTTTGTATGGAACCAGTTGTGGAACACCCTAGCGATGAACTCCGCTGTGGCAGATAGGAGTTGTCTCATCTCCTTTCTTGAAGACTATGGCACCTCTGAGGTCATCTGGAATATTCCCCTCTTCCCAGATGTGAATGATGACATTATGTAATTCTGATATCCTACTGGATTTAGGTTTTATATAGTGCCATGCTCAACATCTTGCTAGATTTAGAATAGTGAAGAAAAGGACAAATGTAAATTAACAGTAACACTTCTAAATTTGGATGAGGCCAGTTTTACTGGAACTTTATTGGAATTCAGGACCTGAAAATAAATCAATCTCGAAGCAATGGAGCTAATGAAGAAGACGATTCATGGAATTCAGATTAACCGTTGTCCGACAACAGGGTGAGTCTGTTGAGCTGAAATCCCTTGGTTGATAAAGTGCAAAAGGAAGAGAAGGCAGAAACAAAACGAGAAACCGGCATCAGATATGCTGAGTTCAATCCTTCAGAAAGCCTTGATAAGAAAGTAAAGTGAGGACACCTGGAAGTAAAATCAAAGAAAATCCATATGTATATAGATAGTGCTTATAAGAGACCAAAACGGTATCCTATGTGAGGAAGCAGAGGACATGGATAAGGTTATGTACACCTTGAGGCTGCTTTTTCAAAAGGGAGGGGTTATAATGTGCAGTAGTTAAAAAGAAGAAAATTAAATATTTTCCTGGTGAGGCAATGCATCCTCCCTTGGTTCCAATGAAGCCAATGGCAGGTTGGGTGATCGCTTTGCACAACCTCAGTGTTCAGTCTGCAGGGCTTTCTGTTTAATTCTCCATCCCCTGTCACTCTGACCTATTGATCTATTGCCTAATTGTGTTACAAATGAGGCTCAACACCCTGTTCTGAGGAAAGATCTTGGACCTGAATCAACAGCTTCATTCTTCTTCCCACAAAAAGACTCAAGCCTGCTGAGTGTTTCCAGCATTTTCTGTTCTATTTCAGATTTTCAAAACAGCTGTTTTTTTTGAATTTCACTTAATTGGTGAAATTTGTAAGGTAGGATCATGTTTAACCAACTAACTTAAGGTGGTAACAAGGAGTGTCAGTGTGTATAGTGTGCTTACTGTCATCTATCTGTATTTAAAGAACTGCATGACAGCCTGTGCAAAAAACTGAAGGTCCACATGAATCAAGAGAGCATGCCAAATTGGATCTGAAGCTGCTCTGTGGCAGGAACTAAGGACCAATGGTTAACAAGTGTTTATTTGATTTGAGGCCTCTTACCAGCAGTGTTTCACAAGGCTCAGCAGTCAGTCTCTTGGTATCTTTATGTTCATGATCTGAACTTACGTAGGAGACAGGAATAAAACCTGACTGTGCGGATGGCATGGAGGAGGAAAGCCTTTGCTTGCACAAGATATTAGACAGTATGCCCAGCTGGGCAGGAACACTGGCAAAGAAAATGCAATTCCCTGAAGTGAGAGGTGATTCATTTGGCTGAAGCACAAGGAAATGCGAATCAAATGAGAGATACCAAGTGGTACAGAGGATAAGATAAACCTCAAAGTTTATATCCACCTATCCTCAAGATGATAAGTATTCAGACCCCAACCCTTCGTTCACATAAATGGGTATTACAACCATGGATTTTGGTCAATTTAACTGAGAATTTTTATTTGTGAAGCATATGCTCCTCTTTTCACAGTAGAGACCCAAAACAAGGAAAATTGTAAAACATGAAAACTAAAAATTCAAATCCTGAAATGTCATAAGTTTGAAAGTAGTCACTCCATTTTGCTCAGTACTTAGTTGAACCACCACTCGCAACTATTACAGCCAGTAGTCTTTTTGGATAAGTCTCTATTAGTTTAGCACAATGTGATAGAGCAAGATTTGCCCATTTCTCCTTGCAAAATTTCTCAAGCTGTGCCAGGTTAGTTGGGGAGCAGCAGTTACAGCAATCTTGAGGTTGTGACAGAGATGTTCAATCAGGTTAAGGCCAGGACTCTGAATGGAATACTGAATGGTCATCAATTTTCTTCACTGAAGCCACTCCATGGTTGCTCTGGGAGTGTGCTTTGAGTTGTTGTCCTGCCAAAAGACAAACTTCCTCACCAGTTTAAACTTTCCGGTAGAGTTGTAAGATTTGATCCATGATCACTCTGTATTTACCAGCTTCCATCTTCCCATCAATCTTGACTAGATTTCCAGTCTCTGCTGCTAAAAAGACTTCTAGTCATGGGGCAAAGAAGTTGAGTGAAGTTATCCCCTTTTGTTCAGGAGCCTGATGGTTGAGGGGTAATAACTGTCCCTGAACCTGGTGGTGAGAGTCCTGAGGCTCCTGTACCTTCCTCCTGATGTCAGCTGTGAGAAGTGAGCATGCCAGTGGGTCTTGGGAAGGGTCCTTCATAATGAATGCTGTTTTCCTGCAACAATGCTTTGTGCAGATCTGCTCACTGGTGGGGAGGGGTTTACCTGTGATGGACTGGTTACCAAAGACACTCACAAATTTCTACTGCTGTACTGTGGAGAGTATTCGAATTGGTTACATCACTGTCTAGTATGGAAGGTCCCCAGCACAGGATCAGAAAAAGTGGCCGGTTGTAAACTCAGCCAGCTCCATCATGGGGACTAGCCTTCCTAGCATCCAGAACACTGAGAGGTGATGTCTCAAAAAGATGGCATATATCATTAAGAACCCTTATTACCCAGAACATGCCTTTTTTTCATTGCTACCATCAAGGAAGTGGTACAGGAGCCTCAAGACGCACACTCAACATTTCAGGAACAGCTCTTGCCCTCTGCCATCAAAATTTCTGAATGGAAAACGAACCTATGAACACTTCCTCAATATTTGCCCCCTCTCTTTTTGGACTGTTTATTTAATTTATTTGTATTAATTAATTTATTAATTAATATATATATATTTTTAAAAATTGTAATTTATAGTTTTTATTCTTATGTATTGCAATGTACTGCTGCCACAAAACAACAACCTTCCTGGCATATGCCAGTGATATTAAACCTGATTCTGATTGTGCCTGTGATGGGGCTGGCAGAGTCTATAACCCTCTGTTGGGCAAGAGTTTTTTAAGATTTCGTAATGATGAAGAAACAGCGATGAATTTTCCGTGAGGACCAGAGGGTGCCTTGGGAAGTAGTGGTGTTCCCATGCTTCCGGTGTCCTTGCAGGTGACAGAGGTCATGGGTTTGGGACGGTGAGAGGGGAAACACGATATGCAGGGAAAGGGAAAAATAAAAGGTTGCTGAATAACGAGCATCTTCTTTTTAGAACCCATTCCAAATGGTTACACCAACACTCCAGTTCTACTATAGTAAGACTCTTTAGCTTAAAATTGTTTCAGAACCTATTCTGAATGTTCTTCAAATTTCTTTGCTACAATGAGGACAGGGCTTGGTGACTGATAACTGGGTAAATAAGTAAATCAGGATGAGAATAAAGATTAATTGAGCAAGAATAATCAACTATGATTCTGTTTTGACTTTAATTATTAACGAAATTAAATTTATTTATATTGTTACCTTGACCTTTGTCTAGTACTGAGTTCTGGGTCTGACGACTACAGTTATTGAACTTTTCCTTTTCCCTTATTTAATACATGGAATGCAAAATTTTATATTCACACTTTAGTAACCCATTGTTGATCTTCCCCTGCACCCCTGCAACTTATTTTCTCTTACAAATGCCCATCAATTTATCTTTAATTCTGTTTCCCATTAACCTAAACCAAGTAGCAATTTATTCAAGATTCAAGATCGTTTATTGTCATTCTTCGTGTTCACAAGTGTAAAAGAAAATTAAATGATTGTTACTCAGGATCTGATGCAGCATTAAAAGAAACACCATAACAGACTGATAGTATGTACAGAAAGTGACACTATGTGCAGGAGTATCTGTACATAAGGTGACTCTACAGGAAATGATAAAGTAGAGGAGGTGGTGGGTAGCTGTTGTGGGGTGTGGGGGTGTGTGATGTGGTGGTGTTGATCTGCCTGACAGCTTGGAACGGTTTTTGAGTCTGATGGTCCTGGTATGGATACTGCACAACTTCTTCCCTAATGGGAGTGAGCAAACAGTACATGAGCTGCGTGGGTGTCATCCTCCATGACACCATTGGCCTTTATCCCGGCAACTTTCTGTATATATTTCCTTGAGGGTGGGTAGGCTGCTGCCACTGATGCGTTGCGCAGTTTTAACTGTCCGTTGTGGAGCTCTCGTTTCCACTGCAGTGCAGCTTCTACACCACACAGCATGTTAGGAAGCTTTCCACTGCGCACCTGTAGAAGGTCACGAGTTAACCAACCTGCACATCAATATGACTGTCATAGCAAAATACTTCGGTCCTTTGGTTTTACAGCCACGAGGGTTCATTTTCACTATGTTATGCTTAGCATAACTCGGCAGGAAAATTCAAATGCATACTTACTTCAAAAAGCTCAGAATCATCTGTACTATACTGGCTGGAACTTATTTCTGTTTGGTCATTGTCCCAATGGAGTTCACTAAGGCAGTTTACTGAATCAAGGTCAGTCACATCCAGCTGGGAGAGGTCAATTTCTGGAAAATCTGAATACAAGCAGTCCTCACCAGCCACAAGACCATACTGCAAAAGAAATAAAGGCAGAGTTAGGCTGCTTTAAACCTCAGTCATGGATGTAAGTATCATCTTCGCATAACTACATACCCTAATAGCTTGTTTATTACAGTGACTGTAAATTTGATGCTAAAGTAAACAGAGACAAAGTTTTTTCATGACTTTTCTCCTTTCATATTAGGCATAGTATCACAATTCTATCCAAATAAAGTTGTCTACAAAAAATAACAAGGGTGTTTAAATGCCTTTAATGGATAGGAAACTATTTCCAGAAAGGACAAGGTTTGAAATATTCTGGAGATTATATCAAACATTGGACAATCATTTTGTAGTCTTAGGTAATGTTTGAAACCATAGAAAAACTACAGCACAGAAACAGGCCTTTTGGCCCTTCTTGGCTGTGCCGAACTATTTTCTACCTAGTCCCACTGACCTGCACACAGACCATATCCCTCCATACACCTCCCATCCATGTATCTGTCCAATTTATTCTTAAGTGTTAAAAAAGAACCCGCATTTACCACCTCGTCTGGCAGCTCATTCCATACTCCCACCACTCTCTGTGTGATGAAGCCCCCCCAATGTTCCCTTTAAACTTTTCCTCCCTCACCCTTAACCGATGTCCTGTTTTTTTTCTCCCCTTGCCTCAGTGGAAAAAGCCTGCTTGCATTCTCTCTATCTATACCCATCATAATTTTATATACCTCTATCAAATCTCCCCTCATTCTTCTACGCTCCAGAGAATAAAGTCCTAACCTATTCAACCTTTCTCTGTAACTCAGTTTCTCAAGTCCCGGCAACATCCTCGTAAACCTTCTCTGCACTCTTTCAACCATCCTGTCATATGGTGACCAAAACTGAACACAATACTCCAGATTCGGCCTCACCAATGCCTTATACAACCTCAGCATAACATTCCAGCTCTTATACTCAATACTTTGATTAATAAAGGCCAATGTACCAAAAGCTTTCTTTACGACCCTATCTAACTGTGACGCCACTTTTGGGGAATTTTGTATCTGTATTCCCAGATCCCTCTGTTCTACTGCACTCCTCAGTGCCTTACCATTTACCCTGTATGTTCTACCTTGGTTTGTCCTTCCAAAGTGCAATACCTCACACTTGTCTGTATTAAACTCCATTTGCCATTTTTCAACCCATTTTTCCAGCTGGTCCAAGTCCCTCTGCAAGCTTTGAAAACCTTCCTCACTGTCCACTACACCTCCAATCTTTGCATCATCAGCAAATTTGCTGATCCAATTTACTACATTATCATCCAGATCATTGATATAGATGACAAATAACAATGGACCCTGCAATGATCCCTGTGGCACACCACTAGTCACAGGCCTCCACTCTGAGAAGAAATTCTCTACTACCACTCTTTGGCTTCTTCCATTGAGCCAATGTCTAATCCAATTTACCACCTCTCCATGTATACCTAGCGACTGAATTTTCCTAACTAACCTCCCATGCGGGACCTTGTCAAAGGCCTTACTGAAGTCCATGTAGACAACATCCACTGTCTTCCCTTCATCCACTTTCCTGGTAACCTCCTCAAAAAACTCCAATAGATTGGTCAAATATGACCTACCGCGCACAAAGCCATGTTGACTCTCCCTAATAAGTCCCTGTCTATCCAAATACTTGTAGATTCTGTCTCTTAGTACTCCCTCCAATAACTTACCCACTACCGATGTCAAATTTAGCGGCTTATAATTTCCCGGATTACTTATCGATCCTTTTTTAAACAATGGAACAACATGAGCCACTCTCCAATCCTCCAGCAACTCACCCGTAGACACTGACATTTTAAATATATCTGCCAGGGCCCCTGCAATTTCTACACTAGTCTCCTTCAAGGTCTGAGGGAATACCCTGTCAGCTCCTGGGGATTTATCCACTTTAATTTGCCTCAAGATAGCAAGCACCTCCTCCTTTTCAATCTGTACAGTTTCCATGATCTCACTCTTGTTTCCCTTAATTCCATAGACTTCATGCCAGTTTCCTTGGTAAATACAGACACAAAAACCCTATTTAAGATCTCCCCCATTTCTTTTGGTTCTGCACACAGCCGACCACTCTGATCCTTTTACTCTTAATACATCTGTTTGCTGGTTTACAATCTTACCCATTATAAAAATATAAATAAATAACAGTTTTTCAACTTTTTTTCTGCCCAGCGCTCTCGTTAAAACAGCACCAGTAAACAAATCAACTGGCTACCTGACTCACTTGGGGGCAGAACAACCTTAACGTTCATAAACTAGCTATTGTATTTGGCTGATAAAAGAACATTGATGCCAGTTCAAATAAAAAAAACATTCACTGCGAGATGAAATTGTCTGTCCTAGAAGAATGAAAGATGCTATATAATTACATAGCTATATGTACAGACAAACAATGCATTTGAACTACAAAAATATACACAATCTGTTCTTGGGCTCTTCAATATTACTTTATAGGATGTAAAAATATGGTGTCTGAACAGTGCAAGTGGTCCTGCCGAAGGGTCTTGGCCCAAATCATCGACTGTACTTTTTCCATAGGTGCTGCCTGGCCTGCTGAGTTGCTCCAGCATCTTGTGTGTGTTGCTTGGATTTCCAGCATCTGCAGATTTTCTCTTGTTAGTGCAAGATATGTTTTGAACTTCATGAATCTTATTAACGTGTGTGTTTATTTGGCATCTGGGAAATGATATTTGACCTCAATCATGATCCCTGTAGGTAATGAAGGCAAGCAAGTTCAATTGATCAAACCAACCAATGAGTGTCAGGAAAAAATACTCTATTTTGACATCTGGCATTATTGTCTCTTAAAAAAGGAAATCCAGCTCCTTAAATAGTTCACCATATTACCAAAAATGCACAATAATTGATGCCTTGAGCCCATAACTGTTGGATTCCAAAGCCAGAGAAGTATTAAAACGAATGCCTCGTGTCCCAACTAACACATCTTGTTAATCCCCAGACTACTCCTTGCTCCATTAGGGATGCATATATGCTGTGCCTGAATAACGCCACAATTCAAGCTTGCTCTTGATTCCACTCTATTTGACTGCTTATAAAAACATTATAATATACACATATTGTCACTTAAAAGTGACACAATCTCAGGGTTAATGCATAAAAGGACTCTTGGATGACTTGAAGACTCAAAATCAATTGATTAATGATTACCTCATGGTTTGTAGAAAGACAACAGTAATGCTTGATATCAACTCCATGTCAGCTCTAAGAGCACTCCTATCAATTGATTTCCCCCACTTCTTTCCCCATAATTTATTCCCTCCTACCTGTTCATAAATAACACCCTTCCCAATTTTCCTGCCACTCACATATGTTAGGGGCCATTTACAAAAAACAAATAACTTTCCAGGATGTCTTTGAGGTGTGGAAGAAAACTGGAGGATCTGTGAACCTAATGCAGTCACATGGAGGATGTGTAAACATAGGTAACATCTGTGATCAAATGTGAACCCATGTCCACAGGGTGTGCGGGGTATGATTCCAACCATAATAGCGAAGAATGCCTCTCACTACAGGCATCAGACAATCTTTGAATGACAAAAGCATTGAAGAAAAAGTTTAAACAAATATCCCAGTGAACATTTTAAACACATTATTGCAGACATCCCACCTCTCCCGGGAGTTCCGGGAGTCTCCCGCATATTAATAGTGGCTCCCTGATGCCCGCAAATTATATAGAATGTCCCGGAAATCCAATTTTTTGAGAGCAAGAGAGACTGCAAGCGCGAGAGAGACCACGAGAGCGAGAGCGACCACAAGAGAGAGAGATAGAGAGCAAGTGCGAGAGAAACCACACGAGTGAGAGTGCGCGCGTGAGAAAGAGCAAGTGCGAGAGTGACCACGAGAGAGAGAGAGCGCGCGCGCACCATGGCAGAATATTCCAAAAAAAGAAAATATAAGATGTATGTCACCCCAGACTACCCGAAAGTGTACTCCTGCCTTATAGGGTCAAAAATAATGACAGTGTTGCTCCCTGCACTGTTTGCAACAGTGACTTTTCTATTGCCCATGGTGGGTTAAGGCTGTAAAAGACATGTTGAGGTGAGTTTAACAGGTATCATTCATTCATTAGCATATCTAACATTATTTAAACTAGCTGGCTAGCTGCTAAGGAGCTACTCTATTGTAGACATCCCACCTCTCCCGCAAGTTCCGGGAGTCTCCCGCAAATTGATGGTGCTACCTCCTTGAAATGAGTTTTTGTAGGGTGGGATGTCTGTTATCACCCTAAAGGTTTGTTCTGCTGTGTAAAGTATAAGAAAATATTCTGGTCACAGCAGCCTACAAAATGTAAGGATTCAGTTATACTTTAAATAAAACATTTAAAAGTCAAATCAATTTAAATTCATTTTGTTTGTCTACTTCAGTTCTTCCAATCAGTTCACTGGATGCCTTTAAAAATATCTCTGAGCTCGTAATTAATTTCAGAAGTTTAGTGGAAGTCACATTTCAGATACCAGTAATTAACCTGAATGAGTTTCCTTTAAAGTTTTGGGTAGCAATCTTGTTATCACACTGCAGGCATACAGCTGGTATTGTTGACAAGTAAAAGCTCTTAATTCTCTATCACTTTCTCAACATCAAAGCTTCTTCTAAGGTAGCATTTCCTTCATGTATCATGACTGCTGCTACCTGCATCACAAGTCTGCAGTATTTTAACTACAGTAGCCCCTCCAAGAGCTTTCACTTAGGAATATGAAATACATCTCCGGGGTACCTTTCATCCCCATTATTTTATTTGGTGCTGTAAGCAGATTTGCATTTCTGTAATATGCAGCCAATTTGATTCTTTTCACTTTCAAAATCTTCCTGACCAGATTTGGATCTTATTAAACGAATTAAAAATGAATAGACTCTGAACAGCACATGGTAACTACATAGCCTTTATGAATAAACTGAAATGATTTTCACTTTCAAGGAAATGAACACAGTAAAGGTAAAAATCTAGGGTCAGATCTCTTGATATTTATTTCCTTATAAGCATATATATTAAGATTAGGCTTAGAAATTCACAGGAACTTAATAAAGTAATAATTAAAGCAATACTGGTGCTCAGAGTAAACAATCGTGAATGTGAAAAAAATGGAAATAAATGGAAATAAAGTCAGCCATTCAATTCCTCAGACATGCTCTGTCATTATGGCTAATATTTGACCTTGATACCACTTTACCGCATAAATCCAATATTCCCTGATTCCCAGAATATTTAAAAATCCATTCAATTCTGTCTTTAAGATACGTCTTGACTAACATTCCAGTTCTCTTGGTGTTGATTTTCATACATTTATCACCAAAGACATTTCTTTCCATCTCTGTCCTGAATGACCTATCCTTCATTTTAAGATTGTGGTACTCTTTTTTTTAAAAGGGATACGCTAGTCAGGGGAAACATCAACTCTGCATCTCATATTTCTAGCTCCATAGGAATTTTGCAAGTTTCAATTAAATAACCTTGCAAACTCAAAAGAATACAGGCATATTCTACCTAATGTCTCCTCAGACAACAAATCTGCCTTCAGATTGATTCCTAGGCTGCACTCTCTCAATTGCAAACTTTGAATATTGCATAAATATCCAGCATTATCAAAAGCTTTGAGAATATTGTTGCTCTTATTACATTCTGTAAAACTCAGATCTTTAGTTTTTGAGCTATTAATGCAGGGTCTCTGGTTCAGGCTCCGAATAACTCTTGCCAATGCAAACCTTTCTCATCTTACTGCAAACTTTTTGCTTTTAAATTAGATTAGATTCAACTTTATTGTCATTGTGCTGAGTACAAATACAAAACCAATGAAATGCAGTTAGCATCTAACCAGAAATGCAAATAATAGTGTTACTTACAAAATAACAGTGAATAAAAAGTAAGTGCTACAGCACACAAATATAAAAATACTGAGACAGTACAGTATGGGTGCAATACTGCTTAGCGCTGTGATGTAAGATTCAGCAGGGTCACAGCCTCAAGGAAGAAGCTCTTCCTGTGCCTGCTGGTGCGGGAGCGGAGGCTCCTGTAGTGCCACAACATTCTGGAAAAGCAGTCTTTACTCCCTATTGCTCCTTACTGATAGTGTTAAAAAGATCAAAATTTAATCATTGTTGAGCATTGGAAAATTCTGGTTACATCCCACACAAAGGATGACTCAATCATGATTCTTTCCAAATCATTTATGTCTGACGATAATGTGCCATGATTATTAAAAATAAATACCAAGTACTGACAATAATTCCACAAAATACAGAATAACACGAAAAATATTGTGGAAAAACTTGTGATTTTCATGATGCTGACTACTGAATCCAGAATATTGGATGTTACACTTTTATTTTATTCTATGCTCTATGTTTATTAAATGTGTCAGGTAGTAATATAATTTTTTAGTGAATTGCAAATGTTTAAGAGGGACTTAGAATCCGGTGAGATTCATCTTGCAAGATTTAGCGTTAATGTTTCAGATTGACCGTCAGTGTTCCAACATGTACCGTAGCTCTGGTCACACAACAGAGGCTTGACACTACCCTGGCAAAACCTTAAACCCCCCCAGCTCTGCTTGCACATCACTCACAATCCAGTTCTGGGTTGGCATTCTGGAGAAGTGAGTGAGCCATATGCCAAACCAACCAAATCATCAGAATTTCCAAACAATTAAATACAGGATTATTGGAATTTTACTGCTAATTTTAAAATGCAGCAGTGTAGTGTTTTAACTATTCTTCCTTCACTTAGGGAGTCCCAACGGATCAATAATGATTTACTTCCCCAATTCTTTGATTTCTGAGGTGGCTGATGAGGTCATCACAATCCTGCAGACTGTGCCACAGTTGAAGCAAGAGGTGCTTTATGCAGATAAATTGTTAGCTGTTGCACTCCTGTTATTTACACTGGACTTCATGGATTTGAGGGTTTCAGTGCCATCCCAAATGTTTCCTCTTCACTTTGAACAGCTAATTCCAGAACACCACAGGAATGAATGTGGATGCTGCATATTTTCAATGTTTTAAGGACAACTATGAGATTTTCCTATGCCTGCTTGGCTATACTCTCCCTGACACAACTGAGAATAGAGTGTCAGTCATATGAATAACCTGGCCTGTCCAATGGAGCCATCTTGTTAACATTACCCCTGAGATTCTATACTCCTTTTTCCAAATTGGATAAAATGAATGAACCAAATCAGTCCTCAGATATATCACTCTCAGAGGACCCATGCTGGTCTGGGCACTCCAAAAAAATCCTTGTCGATTAAATCTTATAACAGATGGCCAAACTGTCAACCAGCAATTCTCCAGTTTTTCATAAATTAGTACAAAGGCAAAATACGATGGGTTCTGAAGGTTATAAATTAACACAGCAGGAACTGAAAACTCACAGTCTGCAAAGGAATATCTATTGGAGAACAAAGCAAAGTCAATGACTTTTCATCAAGATTGGGTAAATTAAGAGATGGAACAAACTAGGAAAGATGACATAGGCAGTACAATAGTTTAGTGGCTAGTGTAACTAACACTTTATAGTGCCAGTGATCACAATGGAGGTTCAATTCCTTCCGCTGTCTATAAGGAGGTTGTATGTTCTATCCATGATTGTGTGTGTTTCTTGTGGGTCATCCGGTTTCTTCTCAAATTCCAAAGCTGTACAGGTTAAGGTTAGTAAATTGTGGGCATCCTATGTTGGTGCTAGAAGCATGGTGAGGCTTGTGGAATGCCCCCAGCACATCCTTCAACAGTGTTTCACTCTATGTTTTGATGTCTCAATGTAAATGTGGCAAACAAAGCTAATCTCCAGTGTTTGGCTATCTTTAAACCAAAGGGGAAGGAAAGAACAAAGGGGAGGTGAGATCTCCATGACTGGTTGGAAAACAAATGAGATTTAAGGACAAAGAAGCAGTGGTACAAGGAGATGTAAACAGAACAAAATAATTGTAAGGGGAAGATTGTTATCTGAAGCCATTCAACTCAGATGCTGAATCCAGTAATACTCTTCAATGAAAAACAGACCACTTTGTTAACAACTAATAAATGAGTTGAACGCAGCACAAGTAAACCACTGTTTCACTTGCAACAAGTGTTGTACATATTTGGGCCTTGGATAGAAAAAGTGTTCAAAAAAAATAAAGTGCCAGTTGTTGCATTTTTGACTTTCCGTAGAATGCCATGGGTAGGAGACTGAGCTATGGGTAGGAGGGTAGGTATTGGTGAGGGAGCCAAAACGTAGAAGAAATTATCTTTGCGTAAAATTTGTTTTGGTAGTGGTATTGCACTGGCTTGTGCCTAGTTAGATTTCCACCTTAGTAAAAATCCAAGTGCTAGTTTCTAAAGATGATGTTCATAAGGAAAGTTTCAGCTTTAAGGAACTGATATTGTTCAGTCTAAATGACTGAAATTGCTAAAATACTGAATAAATCCACAATCTTTCCAGGGCACTCAAAAAAAAATTCTAGCGCATGTGTGATACGCAGCGCCATTATGAATGATTGCCAACCTGAGTAACAGCACCGCTTACCACCTGTGATTTCGTTGTTAGTTAAAGAGCGACAGAACTGCTTCATCTATGGAAAACCTGCAAGTAGGACACATCCACAAAGCAGGCTGCCATCTAATGAACAGAAATGCATCAGCTGTGCTAGCTGAAAATCATGTACCATTCATTGCCATAGGACATTGCAAATTATTTTGCAACAAATAAAGCCCCTCTGAAGTTGAAATGTATGAAGCATATATTACTACTTTTGCAAATCGTATGTTAATTTCCTAGTATTCTTAATATCCTGCAGTCTTTCATTGTGCAGGAAATAAAGTGCAATTCTCACAAAAAAATCTGACCAATTCCCAGCCTGTGGATATTGCAAAAGCATTTGTGATTCAATGGCTGGAGTGATGACCTTTCCACAATCGAACTCCAGATGTTTACCCCACAGAATTGTGTATGTGCTTGCTCTTTGCTACAGACTTCCAAACTAAGTGCACAATTTTTTTTCTTTCTGTATGGAACTGCCCCTTGCTCAGATATTTATTCAAATTTCTTTTGAGAGAACAGTTCTGCCTCAACTTGTTCTGGCAAAGGTTTCCACATTCTATTAATTTCCAACCTAAAGAGATTTAGCAGAAACTCCTGATGAATATGTTAATGACTCACTAAAAAGAGGAAGCAGTCATTATTCTTTTCTCATTATTAAAACAGCTCTAATTAGAGATTCGTAAGATAATACCAGTATTGTATTTGGTTCCAATGAAGACAGTTGTGTTTTTATACTTTTTTAACTATTTCGATGAAACTTTAGATAATAGGGGCAGTCACTTAATTGGGCCAAAATGTACTGGCCCCAATGTGTTGCAATTACCCAGAATCCACAGTACTTGGAACTAAAATGAATCTGTTGGGCTATTGTATGATGGGGTTGGCAGTAAAAAGGAAACAACTAATTTTTCCTTGCACAGAGTTGGCATGGATTCATTGGGGCAAATGGGGCAAATTGAATTATGGCATAACTGTTCATAATTCAACCAATGCTACTTGATATCAATAAAACCTGTTTCAACTTTCAGCAGCTTTTCACCAATTCCTGTTCTGTGTAAAATGTATCTCAAACACATTAAATAGCACGTTTCACCTGACGGCCTGTTCGTTTAACCTGCCTACATCTTGGAGTTCTTTTGTAGTCTTCCTCACCGAAGTCATATTGGAAATAATTTAACGCCCAAGGAAATCTTCACAAAGAAGTTGCTGTAGCAACCACAATAACAGGCCTTCAGCTGTTGTTATGAAAACTACTCCTGTGCAATTAGCTTCTGTGCACATATGGTATTGCCCTCTTTTCCTTTTGTTCCAACTGTGCTTCAAAATTAGAAGGCAACTACTGACATCTGAATCACTGCCTAGTTTATACCACTGCTCTAAAATAAATGAAAGAAACAATTCACCTATTAGGCTAATAACCTCCATTCGGGGCAGAAGAAACTTCAGACATTCATGTTGGACTAAATTAACTGGCGCTTGGAAAACCATTTGTGAAATGATGGAAGCCAGCAGAGAATTGTTACAAACAAAATGTGTTTTATTGATTTGCTCAAGTTCTTTGGTGAAGTAGCAGAAATGATAGATGAAGTATTGCAAGTGATGCAGTGAACATGAAATTTAATATTGGCCTTAGTAGGTTCTACATAATAAATGTTAGCAGTATTGAAAAGGATAAATTATCATAGATAATATGGATATAAACGGGCCAGGAGAGATAAAAGTACTAATTGGTAAGTTGTTTTTCAAATTGAAGGAAGAGTCCTCATTGGGTCTCAACACTGCCTGCTGTAACTGGATCCTAGATTTCTTAACGGAGAGACCACAGTCAGTCTGTGCATGCAGGAACATCCCTAGCTCCATCACACTGAGCACCAGTGCTTCCCCAGGGCTGCGTGCTCAGCCTACTGCTGACACATGACCACACAGCTAGATCCAGGTCAAACTGAATCATCAAGTTCGCTGATGACACAACAGCAGTTGGCCTCATCGACAAGATGGCTTACAGAAACCTTGTAGAATGGTGTGAGCACAACTTGAGTCTCAACTCCAGACCAAAGACAAAAACATTGTGGTCTTTAGGAAGCTGCAGGCCGACCGCTCCTCACTGCACACACATGACTCCTCTATGGACAGTTAGGAACACTAAGTTTCTAGGAGTGCACATAACAGATGATCTCAGCTGGTCCCTCAACATCACCTTTCTGGTCAAGAAAGCACAGCAGCATCTCCACTTCCTGAGGAGATTGAGGTGAAGGAGGCTCCTCCTCATTTTATTCAATTTTTACAGGAGCGCCATCGCGAGTGTCCTGACCAGCTGTCTCATTGTCTGGCATGGGAATTGCAAGATATCTGACTGCAAGTCTTGACAAATGATGCAAGGATTGCTGAGAGGGTTATCGAGGTCTCTCCTCCACCCAGTATAGATATTTATCAGGACCGCAGTGTACACAGGGCCCTTAGCATTGTCAATGATCCCTCCCATCCATCCAACAATCTACCTGAACAACTACCATCAGGCGGGAGGTAACATAGCATTAGGACAAGAACTATTAGGATGGCAAACAGTTTCTTAATCCTAGGCCGTAAGGCTACTGAATACCCAAGTCTCACCATGTATGAAGCACAAGTATTGCTATACTGTTTTCTTTTTAAAATTTTATCGTTTATACACCTTAGTTGCTAATTTATTTGTGATATTACTTTATGTGTTATGTGTGTGAGTTACATAGACTGTGTTGTGCACCTTGACCTGGAAGAACATTGTTTCATTTGGTGGAATACATGTTACGGTTGAATGACATCAAGCTGAACTTGAATACAGCAGTTTCCTTCAGAAGTGATTTCCTATGGCTTCCCTCAGCTCTAAGGAAGAGTCCCTGGCCCAAAACACTGACTGTTTTTTTTTATCTTTCCACAGATGCTGCCTGACTGTTGGAGTTCTTCCATTGTTTCTGTGCTCTGCCCCCCACCTCTTAAGTAAGGACCACTATGTTTCTTGATACTAATGATATAGATATGATATTTCTTACAGAGCCTTACCATCATGGTGAATTGAGCAACTCTAGATGCAAGTTCCAAGTCTGGGAAGTACTAATTTATATTTGCAAATCTCTTCTTCTCCAAACGTTTGTTTATAACTAACAGCGCAAAGGGGAGAATGTTCTACACAAATTGTATAGTTAGTAAGAGTGAGTCCTGGTGACATTCCCTCAACTGTGAGGAGAATGAGGTAATAGTCATAGAAATCCTCTATGACTGAAGGTCAGTTGGAAAGCCTCTTACTGAAATATTCTTGGACTGCTAATTCAAGTCAATATACTGTAAAATGTGAGTTTTAAGCGAGTTATTTTTTTCTCTATTATAGCTACACCTTCACCTTTCTGATGAAGGGTCTTTGACATGAAATGTTAGTTCTGTTCCTCTTTCCATAGATGCTGCCTGACCTGCTGTATTTCAGAATATTGTTTTGTATTTCAAACATTTGCAGTTTACTTTGATCTTCTTCAGATTTCCCTTCACTGTGCCAAAGGTTTCAGTATATATAGCTTGGTTTGACATAATCCTGTTTGGAACTCCGATATTATAATTAAAATAATTTATATTTTTATATCACAGCGTAGAATATAAAACCACTCTAATAGTTTTACAAGACATTGGCAGCATCCTTATCTAATAATAATTTGACATTTACACACATGGACAGTTTGGGGATTGGTCAAATAATCTTGAATGGCTGAATTCACTGACCAGTAAACAATACTCAACAGAGTTAGTTCCATGTTGTCTGAGTACTTCCACAAACAAGAGAAAATCTGTAGATGCTCTTAATCCAAAGCAACACATAAAAAAGGCTGGACAGGCCAGGCAGCATCTATGGAAAAGGGTACAGTCGATGTTTCATCAGGACCCTAATTACTTTAGTTTCATTAAAAAATATATAACATGTGAGACATCTGGATGCTGTGTTGCCACCCTGGTGCCAGAATCAAGAATATCTTGCAGTGGGCACAGGACGTCCTGAGAGAAGAGGGTGAGCAGCCAAAGGTCGTGGTTCATATAGGTACCAATGGCATAAGTAGGAACAGGGATGATGTCCTGCAAGCTGAATTTTAGGGAGCAAGGTAGAAAGCTAGCAGGAATTAGTACCAGTACCACATGCTAGTGAGGTGAGAAACAGATACATACAGCAGCTTGATTCATGGCTAAGGAGCTAATGCAGGAGGGTGGGCTTCAGATTGATGGATCATTGAATTTGCTTCCAGGGCAGACGAGACCTGCACAAACAGGTCTTGTGTCTGAACTGGTGGGAACCAATACCCTCAACAGAAGGTGCTACTTGGGAAAGTTTTAAGCAAGCGTGGGAGTTAGAAGTTTTAAATTCGGGGATTGGAACCTCAAGAGCAGGAAAACATGTAATAGGATTGAGGCCAAGAAAGGCAGTATGACAAGTAAAGACTAAGAGGAGGGACAGCATGACAGCCCAATAAAGATGGTGTGACTGGTGTGTTTATTTCAATGCTGGGACTGTTATGACAATGGAGAATGAACTTAAAGCCTGGATCAGTACATGGAATTATGAAGTTGTTGCCAATACAGACATGCTTTTGTGAGGGATAGGACTGGTAGCAAACATTTCTGTGATTCATTGTTTTAGACTTGATAGAGGGGGGTTTAAAAAGAGGTAAAGAGGATGCACAATTGATAAAGGGAGCATGTTACAGGAGTACTCAGGAAGGACACGTGGGAGGGCTCATCCATGGAGGCAATATGAGTGGAGCTCAGAAATAGGATAGATGCAATTATACAGATTGATTAGACTGTAGGCCTTCCAATAATTGCAAAGAGGTGAAGGAATAGGTTAGTAGGTAGATTTATGGAAAGGTGCAGGAAAAACAGAATTGTCATAGTGGTGGAACTTTAACTTCCCTGATACAAGCAGCTTAGATGGGGCAGGATTTCTTCAGTGCACTCAAGAGGAGTTCTTGAAATAGTATGTGGAGAGTCCATCGAGAGGAGAGAACATACTGGATTTACTTTTGGTAAATAAGTCAAGCCATGTGAGAAACCTCACTGCAGGTGAACAATTTGGGAATAGTGACCACAACTCATTATATTTTAACATACTTATTAATAAGGGTATAATTGGATCTTGCAGAAAGGTACTAAATTGGGAGAGGGAAAATTATGTCAGGATAAGACAGAAGGTTGATTGACAGCAGCTGCTGTTGGACATGTCCATTGTGGACATGTCAGAGTTGTTTGAAGACCAAGGCATGTTCCAGTAAGGGATAAGAATAAGACGATGAGGTAAAGGAAGCATGGATGACCCACAATGTCCTAAATTAAGTTTGGAGGGAAAAAAGAAGCAAATATAAAGTTTAGGAAGCTAAAATCAGACTGTGCCCTTGTGGAAGATTATTTTAACGCAGGGTGTGGTAGCTGCCTAGAATGGGTTACCAGGAGTAGTCATGAAATTGCAGGGGCCCTAGCAGACATATTTAAAACATCCTTAACCACGGGCAAGGTGCTGGAGGATTGCAGGATAGCCAATGCTGTTCCACTGTTTAAGGAAGGCTCTTAGAAGAAGCTAGGAAATTATAGGGCAGTGAACCTGACATCCATAGTGGGAAAGTTATTGGAAGGTATTCTAAGGGACTGAATATATAAATATCTGGATAAACAGGGACTGATTAGGGTTAGTCAACATGACTTTGTGTGCGGCAAGTTGTGTCTAAATAATCATATACAGTTTTTCAAGGAAGTTACCAGGAAAGGCAAAGCAATGGGTGACGTCTACATGGATATGAAAGGCCTTTGACAAGGTCCCAAATAGGAAGTTGGTCAAGAAAGTTCAGTTGCTTGGCATTCATGACGAGGTAGTACATTGGATTAGACATTGGCTTCGCTGACGAAATCAGAAAGTGGTTGTAGATGGTTGCCTCTCTGACTCGAGGCCTATGTCTAGTGGTGTGCAGCAGGGATTGGTACTGCATCCATTGTTGTTTGCCATCTATATCAATGATCTGAATGATTACGTGGTAAACTGGATCAACAAATTGCAGAGGACACCAAGTTCAGGGGTGCAGTGGGCAGCAAGGAAGACTACCAAAACCTGCAGCGGGATCTGCACCAGCTAGAAAAATGGGCTGAAAAATGACTGATGGAATTTAATGCAGACAAGTGTGAGGCGTTGCACTGTGGGAGGACCAACCAGGGTGGGTCTTACACAGTGAGCAGTAGGGCATTGGGGACTGTGGTAGAACAGCAGGATCTGGGAATGCATTTCCATAATTCTTTGAAAGCAGCATAACAGCTAGACAGGGCCAAAAAGAAAGCTTTTGGCACATTGGCCATCATAAATCAAAATACTGAGTGCAGGAGTTGGGTCGTTATGCTGAAATCAAATTTCAACATAATTCCTTCCTCAGGAGTTTGCAAAGATTCAGCATGATATCTAAAACTTTGACAAACTTCTACAGATGAGTGTTGGAGAGTATATTGTCCGGCTGTATCACAGCTTGGTAATGGAACAGCAATGCCATTGAACTGAAAATCCTACAAAAAGGAAGAAGGTACAGGAGCCTCAGGATTCACACCACCAGGTTCAGGAATATATATCACCCCTCAATCATCAGGTTCTTGAGTCAAAGTGGACAACTTTACTCAACCTCACTTGTCCCATCACTGAAATGTTCCCACAACCCTATGGACTTACTTTGAAGGACTCTTCATTGCATGCTCTCAATATTTCTTGCTTATTTATTTATTTATTATTATTGTTTCTTTCTTTTTGTATTTGCATAGTGGTTGAACACCCAAGTTGCTGCAGTCTTTCACTGATCCTGTTGTGGTTATAAATCTATAGATTTATTGAGTATGCCCACAAGACAATGAATTTCAGGACTGTATATGGTGACATATATTTACTTTGAGGATAAATTTACTTTAAAATTTGTAATTGTATAAGTTGTTGGTGAGCCCTAATTTGGAGTATTGTGCGCAATTTTGGACACATACCTACAGGAAAGATGTAAACAAGATTGAAAGAATGCAGCAAAAATTCATAAGGACATTGCCAGGACTTGAGGACCCGAGTTATGGGGAAAGGTTGAATAGGTTAGGGCTTTATTCCATAGAACATAGAAGATTAAGGTGAGATATGATAGAGGTATACAAAACTATGAGGGGTATAGACATGGTTAATGCAAACAGGCTTTTTACACGGAGGTTGGGTGAGCCTGCAATAGAGGTCATGGGTTAAGTGTGACAGGTGAAATACTTAAGGGGAACATGAGGGAGAACTTCTTCACAGAGAGTGGTGAGAGCGTACAATGGGCTATCATTGCAAGTGGTGGATATGGGTTTGCTTTCAACATTTAAGAGAAATTTGGATAGGTACATGAATGAAAGAGGCCTGGAGAGCTATGGTCTGGGTGCAAGTTGATGGGAATAGACAGATTAATGGCTCTGTACAGACTAGATGGATTGAAGGGCCTGTTTCTGGGTTGTAGATTTCTATGACTCTAAATCAGGTGTGTGCAGAGACAATCTATTATTCTATGTCCACTGTGTACCAATGGAAGGGGACTTATTGTCTACCCAGAAATCTCAGATTATGCAAAAGATTCTTGTTTAGCTCACCATCATAGGAATCACAATATCCAATTTAATGATTTTTTAAAACTGACTGAAAATCAGAAAGCATAAAACAAGTTAAAATTGTTTACACAGATGCAAGCACTTTTGAATTTGTCTTTAACTCAATAAATTCTGGGTGAAGCTGGCTATTAGAACAATGAGCTATGAATAGGCTTCATTCCTGATAAAACATAGTGCAAGTATCTATAGTCTAAGGCTACGTCCACACTATGCCAGATATATTTGAAAACAAAGGTTTTTCTCCTCGTTTTGATCCTCCGTCCACACTGAAACAGCATTTTCATCCCCCGAAAATGGAGATTTTCGAAAACAGTCTCCAGAGTGTGTAAATTTGAAAACGATTGCTTCACGTTGTAGTGAGGACGGGGTAAACGGAGAGATTTAAAAATGTTGTCATGACAACACCACAACAACAATGCTTTTACTGCTTGGTAGTGCGCAAGCACTGTCGGACGGCTGTTATAACGCGCAGTCGGTGTGAATGGAGTGAGAGTTAAATTGTAAAGTGAGCTTTTTGGACTAGATCCCCTAAATTGATTTGATTGAGTCTATCTTTAAAAATATTAATGTCAGAAATACTGTGCAGGTCTGGCAGCAGAAGATTCTGGGTAGAGGACGGCTTCATGTGTGTGTTGTTTACTTTATTGTCTACGTTAATAGTTTGTTTGGAATTAAACATCTCTACTGCTTTGCTGACTTTGTAGTCGTTTGTAACTCGCAGAAACAGCTCGAGTTCATTGTCTGTCTAAACAAAGAATTCTGGTCTGATTTTTCCAGCAGAGGTTTTCTCTGTATTCCTCGAAGATATTGTTGAAAACTTTCTTTCGCTGTTGTTATTGGTACTCTAGTTTTACTCTATGGAAATAGCACAACACCGCCACGGAAATGTAAGTATTATACCGTTTCCTCTTCGCTAGTTTTCTATAGATGTGTCTGTGCATGCCCAGTAGGAGTAGATTCGCCCAAATATCCGTTTTGGTGTGGACAGAGATATTTTGAAAAACACGTAGTGTGCACACCTGTTGTTTTTACTCAAAACCGGCGTTTTCAAAATTATCTGGTCTAGTATGGATGTAGCCTAAGAATTTATAAATCCATTGTATGGAGGGCCAGGGTCTGGGTGCAAGTCAATGGGATTAGTCAGAATAATATTTTGGCAAGGACTAGATGGACCAAAGGGCCTGTTTCTGTACTGTAGTTCTCTATGAATCAACAAAATATTTTCAATCTAATTAAAAACTAGACATTTTTGTTTGAGTAATGTTTGTTGAGAAACTACTTGCTGTAAAAAATACTGTTATGTTCAGAAACTATAACTATAAGCTACATTTAAGCTATACAGTAGCTGGCGAGTGGAAAAATTGTGATAATCTGAAATTTGCAGAGATATGTTCAGCTTATTTTACAATTAACCTACTTCCCAATAAATTTACCATAGATCTGTATCAGTTGCTCAATAGCACAAGTCTTCCAGTAATCAACTGCAACTTAAGAACTTAGCATTAATTTAAGCCACAATAATGGATTCAAATTGAGTAATACTGCGAAGGACCTTGGTATCTAAATTATGAATGAGATCAAAGTTCAGTGCACCGCAGCGTGCAATACTTTACAAAATTGCAACACGTAGTTACAATCTTGGTCATAAATGTACTTTGTCTCCTTCCTCATATAAAGTTCCAATAAGTTGGCCAAATCTGGTCGAATCAGATTGAAATAGTTTTCACAAAATATAGTCGTGAAATATGAATAGAATGACAACAGAAAAATAAAATCTCAATATTAAGTCTATTTTCACCAAGTGTGATGTAAAAATAAAAGCCAACAAAATGTTGGGATGCCATACTGAAGTGATGTGGCATAATTAGTACAATGGAGGTCGTAATACACTGAGAGTCTTCTTGTCATTTATGCATGTAAGCATCAAGGCTATGCTTAAAATATTCAAGATTTTTTGAAGAAAAGGGTAACTTTCTTAAGTCAAAGAACGAGTTCTTTAAACAATGTACATTGGCTAATCTCATATTCTACTTCACAGTTGCAACAGAGGTACCAGTGAGATATGACCACAGTCTGGTTTCTGGCGATACAACTGAATGTAGAAAGGTTGCCCCCCACCCCCCGTTTTAAATACTAATAATGTAGCATCAACATAACAAGATTTGAAACTTTTCTATTATTAAAAACATTCTTTGTGCTGCAAGAATCCTTGGTAAATCTCTTGCCTCTGAGCAGAAAAGCTATGGATTTAAGCTGCACCGTGAAGTGCTCCAGGATATTCTGAGGGCACAAGGGGCACTATCTAAATGTAAATTTTTTATTTTAGTTTCACATTCTTCTCAATAATAAATATTGATAACAGAAGTTGGGTGCTTGATAAACATTCATCAAAATGCTCTGCAGAGTTAATAATTTTAGTGACCCTTAAAATCCTATGGTTGTGTCCAGTTAATCTTGAAGTATCTGGCATGGTTAATAATTAATATAATATTATTAGTATTTATTCTATTCATGAAATTCTGGCTATTTTACTTCATAAGTTATTTCTTTTCTACTTGCATTATGAATACCACAAGGAAGAGAGAAAATAATTATTTTGTAAGTTTTTTAGATCATGTTTCGTTTTTTAGATCCTTTCAATCCCTATATGGTACATTTAATTTGCAATGACAGCCATCCACATAAATGATTTATCTTCTTTTCTTGAGATGCCACTAAGTTATTTCATTATTGACTGAACCTACTATCACTTGGACTTGGAACTTTTAATAGTCTCGTTCATACCTCGACTGGTCCTCAATTTCACAGACATAATGCATCATAAAATAATCATAAAAGTGGATATATATTCCATGTACTACACAACTGCTGAATAGGACTGATAAGGATAAGTATTCCTGATAAATGTTGAGCAATTAGATGAAGTAAATGCTCCTACAGGAATGAAAATGCAACCTTAGCAAAACTGACAAGGTAACAAACCTTGTTTCTGATCGTGCCAATCTTTGGTGTCAACTCAACTGTGAGTAAAAATATAAAAAGTAAACCGCAACAACTCATTCAGGAATCTTAAAATACTTTATTAACAACCTTGAATCTGATGCTAACTTCTGCAGTCAAAAGAGCACTGCTATTAAAATTCAGTAAGAGAGGTTATTGGAGCTGAGGCCATATCTTTTAAATAATGTCCTAAGATGAACCATATCTTGGAGTAAAAGGATTTCTATTAATCATAATGGGAACAAATTTGCTCTTCAGCAATGGTACAAAAAAGAGCAGAAGTGAATGCACTTCAATTCACACCTAGTTTTTGATTGTCTTTTTAAATATTGATGCCAAAGTTAATGCTAAAACTGTTTTCAAATTGTATTTGCACTGACAAAAGTTAAAGAAAATGAGCATGAACTATTAAGACACATCATGGACATCACAAAGCCATGAAAGGTGAAAACCACATGTTGTTCTGTAAAGCCTAGTTTGATGAGAAGCCTAAATTTAATTTCATCTGTCCAAAGTTCTACGAATAAACTAAAATGAAGAAATTCTAGGAACAGCAAGAGGACCTTATTCCTTCCCTCAACATTCTTATTTTGACC
The DNA here is from genome assembly GCF_963921235.1 of Mobula hypostoma. Classification (NCBI taxonomy): domain Eukaryota; kingdom Metazoa; phylum Chordata; class Chondrichthyes; order Myliobatiformes; family Myliobatidae; genus Mobula; species Mobula hypostoma. Next base: position 59,186,267 of record NC_086103.1, on the reverse strand, counting down.
ATTTTTCAATTAAAAGAGATACAGAAAGCATGAAGTGACCACCTGGCTTTCTCAGTAAAAATCCTGACCAGATGGTAAAGCACACCACAGTGACAAATGGACCTAGTCACATTCAGTAACCTTCAGCAATTTTTTGTCTAAATAGATTTTTAATAAATGCTTGTTAATAACACATATTTCATGATAGCTTCATGAACTGGAAATTAAACTGTTACAGAACATGAAAGAAAAGAATGATGTTACAACTGGTTGAAATACAACTTAAAGCAGTGCTCCAATCAATACAACTCCTTTATTTAAATCAATGAAATAAATAAATACAGAATTAAGAAGTGGCTCTGCAATATTTATATCCCTTCAACTATTGGATCTAACCAACTGGTTTTCGGTCAACCAACCAAGATGCTGAGCTGCAATGTCCACCGATATTGTGGCTCAGACATAGATTTTCTTTTAGGCTCATAGGGATTGTTTTGAGAACAATGAGGGAGTTAGGGGACAGGTTAGGGCTTAGGAACAGTGATGAGAGAGAGAGAGAAAAGTCAGGGGCAGTGAATGAAGAATCCGGGCAGCAGTTCTAGCCCAGGTCATTGAATTTTCTGGGGAAGATCAGCAATCTTCGAGCTCAGGTCAACAGGTGTTGAGGAGACCAAAGACCTCCAGATTGACGGGTTCCTGGATTGGAGGTCTACACAGGCAAGAACCATGTGGCTGGTGACCCACAGGTCACTAGGATCGAAGTTCTGTGCGAGTTCGGAAGATGAGGCTTGAAAGTCAAACACAGGATTGGAGAGTCCTGGAGTTGATACCCAAACATTGGTGAAGTCCAAAGGGCAATGTCAAAGGTCAAAAGTCCAGAGCTCAGTGAGCTCTGATAGAAGCATGAAGATCGAGGACAGAACTTGCTGCATTTGCTAGAGGCCCAAAGGAGTCACAAGGGCTGGTTAGAGGTCCATGGAAGTCTGGAAGTCAAACCCAGAGGTCAGTGAAGTCCAAAGTTGGAAACCTGATATCTGCTAGTCTGAGAGTCTGGTCAAGGTAAATCCATCTGTTTGTGTGAGTGGATGCGTGGGAAAAGGGCTTGATTTGTTGATGCTGTCTTGGTTTTATTGTTGAATTATTCTGCTGTACATTGTGGGCATCCTATGTGGATGCCAAAATTGTGTGGTGACACTTGTGGGCTGTTCCCAGCACATCGTCGGGTATGTTGATTGTTAACACAAACAACTCACTTCACTGTGTAATATGCTGTAAGTTTTCACTGCTAATGTAATGGCCTCTCTGTAATGTTTCACTGCTAAGGTAATGGCTTCTCTGTAGCAGCAATGTTTGGGTTATGACTAGAGATAAAGGGGGCTTTGGAATATGGGCTATCCATTGAGAGGGATGCTGTTCTTTCTTGTGTGTCTGGGAGCAGGGATTTTGCGGTCTTTTGCCGAGGAGAGGTGAGGAGAGAAGACGTGAATGGAGAGAGTTGGTAGACCTTCGGACGGAGTGGAGGAGGAGCAAGGGTCCGAGGTCGGCTATGCTCGGAGGAGGTCGATGGGGAACAAATGAATGGACCCGTGAGCTCCAATGGTGCTGATTAGACTGTTTCTTTACTAACCATGTAGTCAAATTAAGAATTATAAAGCTCAATCGTTTAATCACATACTGTGTACTATCTGTTATTTCATGGTACTGATTTGTAACAGGGGACACATCATGCAGCATCCACCCAAACAAGATTTCTTAAGTTTGGCCGGGCAACTGTATGCTTTGATACACATATGATACATAAATCTGATTCTCCTGTTCAAATCCAATGGCACATTTGCACCAGTCTTTCAAGCTAGGAAATGAATGTAGGAAACTGGGAAAGCTGGGAATTGCACATGGAATAAAACGTGATGGATCAATGGGGGCCACAAAAGGAGGAAAGTTTTAGCCACAACAGATAAGTATTTACGAATATTTTGTCAAAGCTCTTGTGCACACAAAAGCCAACATAAAAACTGACATATAAAATTGCCACGTCAATGAAAATGGCAATCGGAAATGTCAAGATTTTGCCCACCAGAAGTAACCAGCAAAACCACAGTCAGCCTTAGCAAAGTTAAAGAAGATGAAGATGAAATCAAATCTGAAGTGTACTGGTGAGACCATTTCAGTCAATTGTCATCACTCCAGCATCCATATGTTACCATTGTCTTGCCAGATATTGATAACACTGTAAACACAAAATACTCTGCAGATGCTGGGGCCAAGGCAACACGCATAACATGCTGGAGGAACTCAGCGGGTCGGGCAGCATCCGTGGAAAAATTCACGGATGCTGCGCGACCTGCTGATAACACTGTATTCTGAGTACATAATAGAGTGGTCACTTTAGGCAGTCTAAAGATCCAAGGCCAAAACAAGTAACAATAGCAATCACTGTGGCAATTCAAACTGACATCAGATAAGAGGATTTTATTGTTTTCAGACTGATTTAGACAACGGGGGTTCTATTCCTAAATGGGTAGCATTGGAATTACAATCTGTTCAGGGTTATACACTTGGTTCTATTTTAGGTTCATCTCTTCCTTTTGATTCGAAACGCCTTAAGCAGGTCTCTAACCCGATCGTTAAATATGCTTTGCGTATTTGGTTTCAATTCAGAAAATTTTTTGATCTTAATCAATTCGGGTTAGCGATTCCTATTTTAGGTAACATATTTTTTCCTCCCTCTTTTACGGATCGCGCTTTTCAAACTTGGAAGACTAAGGGTATTTTACGGTTTTTGGATTTATTTTTAGATGGTTCCCTTATGTCTTTTGAACAATTATCTAATAAATATAACCTATCAAGAATACATTTTTTTAGATATTTACAAGTTAGAAATTTTCTAAGTACTATACTTCCTTCTTTTCCAATGCTTCCTCCTATATATATTTTAGATTCGATAATTAACCTTAATCCATGTCAGAAAGGTGCATCGGCTATGATTTATAATATTATTATGAAACTCAGGAAAGCTCCATTTGATAAGATTAGGGTAGATTGGGAACAGGAATTGGGGCTTACCATTTCTGTGGATGATTGGGGGCAGATTTTACAATTAGTTAATACTTCTTCTATTTGTGCTAAACATTCCCTAATTCAATTTAAAGTGGTGCATAGAGCACATATGTCCAAAGATAAGTTAGCGCGTTTTTACTCGCATATTAATCCTTTCTGTGATAGATGTTCGGGGCAGATAGCCTCTTTAACTCATATGTTTTGGTCTTGCCCTACTTTGGAAACTTTTTGGAGAGATATTTTCAATATTATTTCTAAGGTATTAAATATAGATATCTCTCCTCACCCTATTACTGCTATCTTTGGACTACCTAAAATTTCTAGTAATCTTTCCCCTTCAGCCCGTAGAATGATTGCATTTCTTACTTTAATGGCGAAAAGATGTATTTTACAACATTGGAAAGAGCTTAATGCTCCAACTACCTTTTTTTGGTTTTCTCAGACGATTTTATGTTTGAATCTGGAGAAAATTAGAAGTAACCTTCATGATTCTTCATTTAAATTTGAACAGATTTGGGGACCTTTTATTCGATATTTTCATTTAATGTAATATTTACCCTTCTTGTTTTTTTTTCACTGTTTTAATGGAGGTCGGGATTGAGGACGTGATTTTAAGTTTAACTCTGTTTGGTTTCAAGTTAGCCCATTGCTTTGCTTTGCTTTTAGTTAGTTGCACGGTGGGTTTTTTTTTGGGGTTTTTTTTTCTTTTTTTTTCCATTGATATATATAAAATCTAGTATACTATTATGTTATTTTGGTTTCTTATGCTTAAATTACATTGTTTGTAGTATTTTCTTTTTGGTATTGTTATCTTTTGGAATTTTATTATACTTTAACATTGTATTAATGTTTATATGGCTTACCTTTTTTGTATACTTACTCAATAAAAAGATTTAAAAAGAAAGAAAGACAACGGGGGAAGTGGGATTGCATAGTATTTATGTCATAAACTTTTGCAGTAGCAATCAGACTTCTGAGTAAAAGTGTTGATTAACAACTTGCAAACTGATGCTGCTGCAGACTGCATGATAACAAGTCAAGACACTTACACAAGCAAATTCAGCTAGATATCATTGATATTGCAAAACCGAAAACTAACTTTGCAAAGTTTTTATATACATTGGGGTGAATGATATGCAACACAACAGACAAAGAGTAAAGCTCATCCATCACAAAGCAAACAGGTCAACTTTAATCTAACTTAGCCAACTTATGCTGGTTTGGAAAAATACTTTTTGTACTTTGACACTGTTGGAAATGTAAATTGAATTGTTCGTAGACAGAGTGGCACAATAAGGTACAAAGTGCACATTGAATTAGGCTCAATATAAAGTTAATCCATTGCAAGTGTAAATTAACCTTGCACACTAGATAAACTGAAACACCCAGAACAAAATGCAACATGCTTGAGAAAATCAATGACTTAGGCCTCACCAAAAGTGATTAGGGTTAAGGCACATAAAAGAGTGTGATGTATCTCTGTGGAGAACAGAAACATCATACTACATCAAGCTGTAAATGACAATATCATTGATTTTTTGAACTTTTGGTAATGCCCCATCCCTCCCCATTCACCATTCCCCATACCATTTTCCTTCTCTCACCTTATCTACTTTCCCTCCCATCATCTCCCTCTGGTGCTCCTCCCCCCTTTTCTTTCTTGCACCACCTTCTATCCTCTTCTATCAGACTCCCCCTTCTCCAGCCCTGTATCTCTGTCACCAATCAACTTCCCAGCTCTTTACTTCAGCGGTCCCCAACCACCGGGCCGCGAGGAAACAATACGAGCAGCTGCACCTTTCCTCATTCCCTGTCACACACTGTTGAACTTGAACATAGGGTTGCCAACTGTCCCGTATTTGCCGGGACATCCCGTATATTGTGCTAAATTGGTTTGTCCCGTATTTCCCCCGCTAAGGTAGAGAGTTCTTATGAAACCTTTCGTGCCGAAATGGCGTGAAGCAAAGAAGCAATTACCATTAATTTATATGGGAAAATTTTTTGAGCATTCCCGGACCCAAAAAAAACCTAACAAGTCATAACAAATAACACATAAAACCGAAAATAAATAACACTAACATATAGTAAAAGCAGGAATGATATGATAAATACACAGCCTATATAAAGTAGAAATTATGTACGTACAGTATAGTCAGAAGATGAAGGCAAAACCGATTTATGGGGATAGAAATTGGCACGTACGCGCATGTGCACATCACACATGCGTACACAGGTGCCTGCGCAAGGCTTCATAGTCATGGTAGTCTATCCTGGGGTAAAGTGTCCTGGGATTTGACTGCTACTTTTGTCCCTTATTTGGGAGTGAGAAAGTTGGCAATCCTAACTGTAAAAGACATGTTGAGCTGAGTTTAACTCTACTTGAACATTCCACCCGCCCCGCCCCCCCCCGCCCACGGTCGGCCAGTCCGCAAGAATATTGTCAATATTAAACTGGTCCACGGTGCAAAAAAGGTTGGGGACCCCTGGTTTACTTCATCCCTCCCCCTCCTGGTCTCACCCATCACCTGGTGTTCCTCTCTGCCCTCCCCCACCTTTTAAATTTACACCTCAGCTTTTTTCTCCAGTCTTGCCGAAGTATCTCGGCCTGAAACGTCGACTGTACTCTTTTCTATAGATGCTGCCTGGCCTGCTGAGTTCCTCCAGCATTTTGTGTTGTGGTGCTTGGAATTTTCCAGCATCTGCAGATTTTCTCTTGTTAACGATAATATCTTTATTTATTTTATTTTAGAGTTACAGCAAGAATGGGCCCTTCTGGCACCACCCAGCCGCCCACCTATTTAACTCCGGCCTAATCACAAGATGATTTACAATGACTAATTAACCTACCAACCGGAACATCCTTGGATCGTGGGAGAAAACTGGAATAACTGGAAGAAACCCACATGCTCATGGGTAGCTTGTACAAACTTCTTCGTGGATGCTGGAATTGAACTCTGAACTCTGAGCTGTAATAAGATCATGCTAATTGCCATGCTATCCATTATCTATTTTGCAAGACTTGTACTAGGGGTTAAGTTGGATCAGAAGTATTTCAAAATTTGGACTCTCCATGCATATGCAGCACTGAATGCTGATGCAGATAGTATTACTAGACCATCAACACATATGAAGAACTCTATTCACACACAAAATAGAGTCTAGCCATTTATAGATGTAATCCTGAAATGAGTGGACTATTTCCTTTGCAACCAAGATGATCTGCTTGTGGTGCCACATCAACAACCACTCACTCAACAATAGCAAAACCAAAGTGCTGATTATCAAGTACAGGATGAAGGAAATGGACATCCATTAGCCAGTCCTCATTAGGGGATCAGATGGAAAAGGGTCAACAAATTTAATTAACTTGGTGTTATCATATCAGAGGATCTGTCCTGAACCAGCACTTAAGTGCCATCAGAAAGGAGATATGACATCCATAGATGCTGCCTGGCCTGCTGAGTCCCTCCAGCATTTTGTGTGTGTTGCTTGGACTTTCAGGATCTGCAGATTTTCTCTTGTTTGTGCCGATAATGTCTCTACATTGTTAGAAGTTAGCACAGATTTGGCATGTCATCAAAAACCACAGTAGAGTAATGGTTAGCACAATGCTGTTACAGCTCTGGAAGTCAGAGTTCAATCCTGGCATCCACTGTAAGGAGTCTGTAAAGTCCTCCCCGTGGAATGTGTGAGTTTGTCAGGGTGCTCTGGTTTCTTGTCACAATCCAAAGACATATCTCTTAGGTTAATTGGTCACTGTAAATTGTCCAGTGATTACGTTAAGGTTAAATTAGGGTAGTCGGGGGTTGCTGGGGTGGCACTGTTTAAAGGGCTGGAAGGGCCTATTCTGCATTGTAACACTAAGTAAAATAAAAACATTGACAAACTATAGATGCCTAGTGGAGAGTTTCCAAACTGGTTACATCGTGGCCTGGTGCACAGAAAAGCCTAAAGAAAAGTGGTGGACAGAGCCCAGTATAACACAGACAAAGCTCTCCCCACCATTGATCACATCTACAAGGAAGCAGACCCCCACCATTAGGCCATGCTCTCTTCTCACTGGTGCCATCCAGAAGGAGGTACAGGAGTCTTGGGCCCCACACCACCAGGTTCAGGAACAGTTATTACCCTTCAACCATCAGGTTCCTAAATCAGCATGGATAACTTCACTCACCTCAACTCTGAACTGATTCTACAAACTACGGATTCACTTACAAGGACTCTACAACTTATGTTCTCAGTATTATTTATAATAAATTTACTTTGAACTTTGAACTGTTAACTGCTACCATTACAGAAGAAAACTAGATTTTCGGAGGAAGTATTTGGGAGTATACACAAACAGAATGGGAACTAAAATAAATCAGTTCCATAATTTGGTAATAAAAATGATTATATCTTGACTACTAGAATGAACCATGTTCTACAATAAATAAAACAAATAGAAGAGGCCAATAGACTATTGCCTGAAAGTTTTATAGAGTTGAGATAGTTCCTGGTATTTATGCCATATTTCTGAGACTCTGTCCAATTCTTGCGACAGTTGTCCTACCAATGATTCAAGGTCTTCATCCAAACAGGGCCAGTCACAAAGCTTCCAGCAATTGCTCTCAACCTGATTCTTCCTGCTTATTCAGTATGAAGTTTGGCCAAAAATCTTGCCTTCCAAAGACATTTCTGGTGGCAAAAAGCTAACAACATTTTCCTAGTGCTGAGTGCATTAAAGTGAAACACATCGATTCAAGTCTCGATGCTGAACATACCACAGATGAACTGAAGTCTACAACTGCACGCTTTAGTTCAGCTGATTAAAGACTGAAGTCTGTCACGAACCTTGTGGACCATCGGGTCGGTGCTTATGCTGGTTTCCGTGGCCTGAAGCGACTGAGAGTACGAGACTCACTCCCGGATAGGACGCCAGTCTATCGCGAGGTAGTTCAGTTGAACAGCTCATTTATGACAATGGCTTTCAGTTCTGATGGACTCTGCAAACTCTCTGAACCAGAATTGAATCAAACCTCGTCGAGTGACTTCTTTTAATATGGCTTCAATTAACTATTCTGACTGTTTATTCAGCAAGCAGGATGTGCTGTAACAATATTCAAGATTCAGCATAAAACCTTGCTTGCTCAATTACCTGAAAAAAACAAGCTCACAAACTACTGTAATGTATATATCTGCAGAACTCTTGAAAACAGATTAAGAACATACTGCGGTTTTGATAACCAAACTTTTTTGTTTTCAGAATTGAAAAGAAGCTGTTCAGCTGCAAACCATAACCCTAACCCTAATAAAAAAAAAGAATGCACTTGTAAGTAATAGGAGCAATTTTGTGGATGTACCCTACCTTGCAAATTGAGTGACAATATATCCCATAAGTGTGACATTGGAACCATAGCAGAGATTTGGGAAGCATTTTGTCATTGCCACTTGCCCAACCCACCTTTAGAAGACTCTGTGGTCCCACAGTGGCTTCAATGCAACAAAACCAAAGTGGAAGAAAGTCATCTTCAATACTGAGATTCTGCTGAAGAGGATAATAAGATGCTCACAGAACTTGTGCCTATGCTGCATCGCCTGAATATCCATCTGAGACTTGAAGAGCAAAGCTATAACAGAACACTTTCTCTTTGGTAGATGTCATTTCTACATTACTGTCACATTGGCATTACTTACAAAATCAGATGGGGGAAAAACACTCAACATGGTACATAGTCATTCTTTGCAAGTTTTAAGAAGAGAAAGATATAAGCAAAATAAAACCAGTATAACTCAGATAAAACATCTGATGGAACAAACCTACTTAACTTGTAACAAAAGTTACTTTTGAAAGGGAACAAGCTAAGCATTTGAGCTATGGCTAGTTGGCTTGAATTCACCTGAGTTTGCTCTTTTAACAAGTTGAAATTTTAAATCAACCTGTATCAAAATATCTCCATCCATTTCCAGGTGGATATGATAATAAGCATGAAATCATCCCTGATATTTCAGTTAATTAACAATACTTCTCAGGAAGTGTAACACTGGTGACAGACTGAGTGCTGAAAAAGATACTTGTAATGAAAGTGTTATTTTACATTTATCTGTATGACCTGAGGGTTTCTTATGTGATAATCACAGCTGTGCAAAGGGATAGATGTCTCAAACAAACATCTGACGGAACTACCATACAATTCCTTCTATGGTTATCCAATGACTGAATATTCTTAGTGTAATAACTGTTTATGCTCTAATCACAGAGATAATGTGAGTACAGGTGTCCCCCGTTTTTCGAACGTTTGCTTTACGAAACCTCACTGTTACGAAAGACCTACATTAGTACCCTGTTTTCGCTTTCAGAAGGTGTTTTTACTGTTACGAAAAAAAGCAGCGTGTGAAAAAAAATCAGCACACGATAAAAGGCAGCGCGCGCCCGGAGCAGCCGCTCTCTCCCGGATTCGGAACGGCATTGCTTTAACACGTGCCTGTGAGCAGCCGTTTGCAAGATGAGTTCTATGGTGTCGGAAAAGCCTAAAAGAGCTCGTAAGGGTGTTACACTTAGCATAAAACTAGACATAATTAAGCGTTTTGATCGTGGTGAACGAAGTAAGGACTAAGTGCGTTTGGCTTGTGGAAGCTGACGAAGATGATGTTGAAGAGGTTTTGGCATCCTGTGACCAAGAACTGATAGATGAAGAGCTGATGCAATTGGAAGAGGAAAGGATAACAATCGAAACCGAATGCAGTAGCGAAAGTGAAGCAACTACGTGAGATTTTCGCTGCAATGATAAAGAATGACTTTAATTTTGAAAGGGTACGTAGGTTTAGGGGATATTTTCAAGATGGTTTGAGTCCTTACAAAGAACTGTATGATAGAAAAATGCGCGAGGCTCAGCAGTCAAGCAAGCCTTCCACATCAGCAACAGCAGAAGACGAACCTCGACCTTCGACATCGAGGTGGGCAGTCATAGGAGAAGATGAGCTGCCTGCTCTAATGGAAACAGACGACAAGATGACACCCCAGTGTCCCACCACTCCAACACCCAGGCCGGGGACAGATACTGTACCGATTCGCAGAGAATTCAGCAGTAGCCGGGAGGCACACAGCACGTCTTTAAGAAAAAAGCCAAAATAAACGTGCTAATTAATTAGGTACCGCTCCACACGTAAATGTTGGCCCAGGTCAAAGGCAATGCAATCGGCAATTGGCACTGATCTGGGCCGACAATTACATGCCGGGCAGCACCTAATTAATTAGCATGTTTATTTCAGCTTTTTTCTTAAAGATGTGCTGTGTGCCTCCTGGCTACCACTGGACCTCTGCGTGCCTTGCTGCAATGTATCGGTCAGCGGCCTGGAGGGTGGGGGCCACTGCACCAGCCAACCTGCGACGACTCAGTCTAACGACCATCATCAGTGTGCGCTGCACTGTCTTTCCAATTCCAGTAAGTGATACTACTACACTGTACATACACTATTTCTACTTTATATAGGCTGTGTATTTTTACGTGTTATTTGGTATGATTTGGCAGCTTCATAGCTTAAAGATTACTGGAGAGCGCTTGCACCGTGCTTTTACCAACAGCGCTTGCGTGAGATTTTCTGCCGACAGCGCTTGTGTGAGATTTTCGCCACGGAGAACAGTGCAGTAATGATTGTGGAAAAGTATTTCTACTTTATATAGGCTGTGTATTTATCATATCATTCTTGCTTTTACTATAAGTTACTGTTATTTTAGGTTTTATGTGTTATTTGGCATGATTTGGTAGGTTATTTTTGGGTCTGCGAACGCTCACAAAATTTTCCCATATAAATAAATGGTAATTGCTTCTTCGCTTTACGACATTTCGGCTTACGAACCGTTTCATAGGAACGCTCTACCTTTGGATGGTGGGGGAAACCTGTACAGGAACATGGATAATCAGCCACTCAAGCTTGTTGGAACATTCATTATATAATCACTAACCTATACCTCAAGTGTATTTATCCATCTTTGCTTCTTTTTCATTATTGAGACTTTCACCTAATAAAAGTCTATCTCAAAATTCACAAACACAAAATGCTGGAAGAACTCAGCAGGCCAGGCAGCATCTCTGGAAATAAAAAGTACAGTGTTTGACCAGCGTTTTGTGTGTGTTGCTTGGATTTCCAGCATCTGCAGATTTTCTCTTGTTTGTATCTCAAAGTTGAAACTTCTGACGTGGATATTTCCATGTTTCACCTTTGTGCAGACATCCCACCCTGCAAAACTCATTTCAGGGAGGCAGCACCATCAATTTGCGGGAGACTCCCAGAACTTCCGGGAGAGCTAGGATGTCTGCAATAGAGTAGCTCCTTAGCAGCTGGCCAGCTAGTTTAAATAACGTTAGCTATGCTAATGAACGAATGACACCTGTTAAACTCACCTCAGCATGTCTTTTACAGTCTTAACCCACCATGGGCAATAGAAAAGTCATTGTTGCAAACAGTGCAGCGAGCAACACTGCCATTATTTTTGACCCCTATTAGGCAGGTGTACACTTTAGTGTAGTCTGGGGTGAAGTACGTTTAATATTTTCTTTTTTTGGAGCACTCTGCCATCTATATATCTCACACACACAAAAAAAAATAGATTTCCGGGACATTGTATATAATTTGCAGGCATCAGGGAGCCACTATCAACATGCGGGAGACTCCCGGAACTTCCAAGAGAGGTGGGATGTCTGTTTGTGTCAGAAACTGCTGCTTATGCCATTATCAATTCAACACGCTATATTTAATAAACAACCCAGATTTATGCATGATGTCGTTGCTACTGACTTTTGTGTTACATGGTATCATTCCATTGATTACAGAATTAGAATGCTTGGGAATCTTTGGACTTTGTTTTGCAACAGTGAAGAAAAGAGCTTAAGCATTAACAGGGTTATGATGAATCCCATCTTAATCTACTTCAAAGAATCTTTTTCCCAAATGAAACGGCATCATGGTATGTAATCAGCAAACAAAAATAAACTGAAACAGAATTGAACCAGCTTTAAAAGAAATACAACCAAAGGGCAGAATAGCTACTTGCAAAGATAACATCTTCAAAAGCTTGATTTCAATCAAACTCTTTTCTGACAGATGTTTAATATCCAGTATAACTGACAAGATTTATGTCATTTTCAAGGCATAGGCAGCAGATCTTCTTAAGTTTACAAAAAAATTCAACTACTGTACTGCATGCATTGATTAATTCAAGGCACGTTTGTTTTATTACTTAATATATCTAAAATGTGTAGCAAATAGACAATAGACAATAGGTGCAGGAGTAGGCCATTCAAGCCAGCACCGCCATTCACTGTGATCATGGCTGATCATCCACAATCAGTATCCAGTTCCTGCCTTATCCCCATAACCTTTGATTCCGCTAAATTTAAGAGCTCTATCCATCTCTTTCTTGAAAGCATCCAGAGACTTGGCCCCCACTGCCTTCTGGGGCAGAGCATTCCATATATCCACCACTCTCTGGGTGAAAAAGTTTTTCGTCAACTCCATTCTAAATGGCCTACCCCTTATCCTTAAACTGTGGCCTCTGGTTCTGGACTTACCCATCAGCGGGAACATGCTTCCTGCCTCCAGCATGTCCAATCCCTTACTAATCTTATAAGATCCCCTCTCAGCCTTCTAAATTCCAGAGTATACAAGCCCAGTCGCTCCAATCTTTCGACATATGACAGTCCCGCCATCCCGGGAATTAACCTTGTGAACCTACGCTGCACTCCCTCAATAGCAAGAATGTCCTTCCTCAAATTTGGAGACCAAAACTGCACACAGTACTCCAGGTGTGGTCTCACCAGGGCCCTGTACAGCTGCAGAAGGACCTCTTTGCTCTTATACTCAATTCCCCTTGTTATGAAGGCCAGCATGCCATTAGCTTTCTTCACTGCCTGCTGTACTTGCATGCTTGCTTTCAGCGACTGATGTACAAGAACACCTAGATCTCGTTGTACTTCCCCTTTTCCTAATTTGACTCCATTTAGATAATAATCTGCCTTCCTGTTCTTACCACCAAAGTGGATAACCTCACATTTATCCACATTAAACTACATCTGCCCACTCACCCAGCCTGTCCAAGTCACCCTGCATTCTCACAACATCCTCCTCACATTTCACACTGCCACCCAGCTTTGTGTCATTGGCAAATTTGCTAATGTTACTTTTAATTCCCTCATCTAAATCATTAATATATATTGTAAACAGCTGCGGTCCCAGCACTGAACCCTGCGGTACCCCACTGGTCACCGCCTACCATTCCGAAAGGGACCCATTAATCGCTACTCTTTGTTTTCTGTCAGCCAGCCAATTTTCAGTCCATGTCAGTACTCTGCCCCCAATACCATGTGCCCTAATTTTGCCCACTAATCTCTTATGTGGGATTTTATCAAAGGCTTTCTGAAAGTCCAGGTACACTACATCCACTGGCTCTCCCTTGTCCATTTTCATAGTTACATCCTCAAAAAATTCCAGAAGATTAGTCAAGCACGATTTCCCCTTCGTAAATCCATGCTGACTCGGACCGATCCTGTTACTGCTATCCAGATGTGTCGTAATTTCATCTTTTATAATTGACTCCAGCATCTTTCCCACCACCGACGTCAGGCTAACCGGTCTATAATTCCCTGTTTTCTCTCTTCCTCCCTTCTTGAAGAGAGGGACAACATTAGCCACCCTCCAATCAACAGGAACTGATCCTGAATCTATAAAACATTGGAAAATGATTACCAATGCGTCCACGATTTCTAAAGCCACCTCCTTAAGTACCCTGGGATGCAGACCATCAGGTCCCGGGGACTTATCAGCCTTCAGATCCAACAGTCTATCCAACACCATTTCCTGCCTAATATAAATTTCCTTCAGTTCATCCATTACCCTAGGTCCTTTGGCCACTTTTATATCTGGGAGATTGTTTGTGTCTTCCCTAGTGAAGACAGATCCAAAGTACCTGTTCAACTCATCTGCCATTTCCTTGTTCCCCATAATAAATTGACCCGTTTCTGTCTTCAAGGGCCCAATTTTGGTCTTAACTATTTTTTTTCCTTTTCACATACCTAATAAAGCTTTTACTATCCTCCTTTATATTCTTGGCTAGTTTACCTTCGTACCTCATTTTTTCTCCGCCTATTGCCTTTTTTGTTACCTTCTGTTGCTCTTTAAAAGTTTCCCAATCCAATGGCTTCCCACTCATCTTTGCTATGTTATACTTCTCTTTTATTTTTATACTGTCCATTACTTTCCTTGTCAGCCACGGCCTCCCCTTACTCCCCTTAGGATCTTTCTTCCTCTTTGGAACGAACTGATCCTGCACCTTCCACATTATTCCCAGAAATACTTGCCACTGCTGTTCCACTGTCATCCCTGCTAGGGTATTGTTCCATTGAACTTTGGCCGGCTCTTCCCTCATAGCACCATAGTTCCCTTTGTTCAACTGTAATATTGACACTTCCGAGTTTCCCTTCTCCCTCTCAAATTGTAGACTAAAACTTATCATATTATGGTCACTACCTCCTAATGGCTCCTTTACCTCGAGGTCCCTGATCAAATCCGGTTCATTGGACAACACTAAATCTAGAATTGCGTTCTCTCTGGAGGAATAGAAATAGGAATCACAGAAATCTGAAGATATGTGAAGAGAAGCAAATATCTATTACGTTACTATATTTTGAGATGCATTCTAGAGTACTGCATTAATAATCAGGCAGGCAATGACAGAACTACGGGAAGTTCTGAATTGCACTGTTGATTGAGATGCTTATTGTTTTTACATCCAATACATGCCTTTGTCTTTCCTAAAAGTCTTTGCTAAAAGTCTTTGCAGGCTCGAAACTTTTTAATTAAATTTTTGTTGATATAACATGTGTTAAGATATCAATTTATACTTTGGGCAGTTCATCTCTAGAACAAACATCTTCAATTTATGTGTGCTCCAGGGATCAACAGCCCGCATATACACAGTAAAACGAGCTACTAGGCTTATGCAATATTGATTGCATCAAGCTAGTTGCATTCCATTTATAGCTGATGGCTGTTCTAGTTTAATGAGGTACGGTGTATGGACTTGCAGTATACTAAGAACACATTTTAAACTGTTGAGATGACTACCATTTCAAAAAAAAAGCGTGTTTTTAACTAATTCAATTTATTTTATAATACAAGTGAAAAATCAATCCCAATACCTAATTATAAATGCTTAAATTCCTATCAACAATAATGCATTTTAGTTATTGAAACCCAATCCTTGCAACTATTCATACAAATAAGATTATTCCTAAGTACTAAACTACAATCTATGCATCGATTAATGCAAATAAGATCATTCCTAGATACTAATTAATTGATGAAATGTGCAGTTTTTAGTTATCTTAACTTGAAGTGATTGCAATAGAGTTAAGACCATTCAATCATATCAATTCAAATGAACCAAAATTGAAACTATTAAGCTCCTGACAACAGATGTTGGTCTTTCAGAAACCAAATCAGTTATAAGTTAGTATGTGGTTTCACTCAGTCCATCATTTATTGTATAGTGTCTTATTAAAGAAGAAACAATTTCATAGCTGGCATTGGACATGACTATGACTACTCCACTAAAGTTTGTGTAGGATTCAATTCTATCAAAAATGCAGCTGCTGTGATCCTCTAATCCATGCATTCATACACAATTGATCATCTAATCTTTTATATAACAATTTCACTTGTTAAAATCTCACTGCCTATTGCTGATTGTCTATAACAAACAATGTGCTTTATCACTATAAAGGTACTGGATTATAAGCTTTAAAATAGTTTAAAACATGTCTGGTTGTTCCCTGCCTTAATCAAATAACTTCCGTCATTCTTTTGGTAAAGTTATGAATGCTATTTTAAATTCTACCCCCTTGAATTGATTTTTACTGCACGCAAGTGCAATCATCAGTTAAACAGTGAGCCCATATACCTGGCAATAAACATATCAAAGCTTCAATCAGACATTTTTATTATTGTGTGGACATCAAACATCTTTGTTGTATAAAACATTCAATGAATTGGTCCCTTCAGAAATGACAAAGAAAAATCTGGAAAGCTTCCCTTTCAATTGATCTGTCTTCCACTAATGGCTGACCCAGTCTCCTTCGCCCATATCCTTACCCCTTCTCTTCCTGCTCCCCATCATTTGCAGAGTGCAGGTGAAAAGTGAAATGAAATGCAAAGCCCATGACTCAATACACCTCACTGTGAAATTACAGGGAGGTGGGGTGAAGAAACAATTTGAACTTGGACGAAAAGGTGCAACTTAATTGTTAATCTTGCGTGGCTAAAGTCATTAACACATTTCTTACATATTTAATATTACTCAGAGAGTGTTAAGTGCTTTGAATGCACTGCTGGGGTGGTGGTAGAAGCAGATACATTAGGGATATTTAGGAGACTGTTAGAAAGGCACATCAATGAAAGAAAAATGGAGGGTTATGTGGGAGGGAAGAGTTAAAAGGATCTTAAAAAGTTAAAAAGACTTGTACTATACTTCACTGTTCTATACTCTTAATTACTGCCTAACGGCTATGTCGTAATGAATTAATGTAAACCTACAAAATGTAACATATTAATACAAAAGTCTTTATCAGCCAAAAGGTTTATTGGATGGGGTACATGGTGCAGTTTAAATACAGGAACATTTAATAACATTTTAATGCACTGGAATTTGTGTCCGATAATTACAGACTGCTCCCAGCACATCCTTGGATGTGCTGGTTGCTAAAACGACACATCTCACTGTATGTTTCGCTGTAAATATAAATGTTAAAGCTGAATGCATAAAAAGCTAATTCCAAGAAGCTGAGGGTCAAGGTGAAAGGAGAAAGGGGAGAGGAGATAGCAAGAGGAAGGAAGAGAGGATTTGTTGAGTAATGAGAAGGTGGTGGTTCATCAACACCATTGTTTACTGCTCTCAATTAAAATGACTTTAAGTCACTATTAAAAGAAAAAAATGATAACCTGAAATATACTTAAATATAACTTATGTTATCACCCCTCCCCTCGTCTTATCAGGAGTTCACGAGCCAATCAAAGCACGATAATGACAATGGCTCCTTCTCAGGGAAAGTAAGCCACTCTAAGGGTATACTACCATTTAACTTCAGCCTAGCATGCTACCCCCACCTAATAACTTGGTTCTACTACATGTAGATCCAATTACAGAAATAGCTGGGTTTTCAACAGTGTACCACACATTACAAGAACACATGATCAGTTGGTAGGGACAGCAAAGAGAGTAGAGATCCTGCGTCAGATGGTGCAATTCTGACCAAACTCAGCTGGCTGCAAGTCAGAGTCCACTATCAGTGTACTTTTGGAACAGATTGTGAGATAATCTGACTGGAGGATTAGTTCACCGTGTGCTCTTGCAGTGAGAGCAGAGAGGTCCACATGGGGAATGAGCAGCATGTTCCAAGCCTTTGGAAATTACTGAATTTTACATGAAGATAAAAAGATTTAGTTAAATCTTAAAACATAAACAAAGCAATCTGGATAGATATGAGGCAGAAATTGGCAAAGATATATTAGGAAATTAAAAGGTATGACAGCAAGTAAAGGCTATAATTTATAGTAACTATACATCCCTTTAAGACACATAACCCAATAGGAAAAGCAGTTTAGGTCTGGATAACAATAATGAGACTGAAAGCTGATAACTGCCAGGACCAGGTGACTGCATTGCAATGTTTAGAGAAAGGTGACTATGCAGGTAGTGGTCAGGTCATTGTCATTCACCTAAACTCATTCTAGAACAAGTCCCATCCATCTGAAAGGTTTGTCCTCTGGTGTGGTGTATGTGGAGTACGTACATGACCATGTGCGTTTCTGCCGGGTGTTTGCTTTCCTCCCACATGCCAGATGTACAAGACAGCAGCTGAATTGGCAATTCTAACTTTCCTATTGTATGTAGGTGTGTGGCTTTGTGGCAAAGTTTGCAGACAATACAAACATAGAGAGGGGCAGGTAATGTTGAGGAAGCAGACAGGCTGCAGAAAGACATTAGAAGAATGGGCAAAGAAGTGGCAGATGGAATACAGTTTTGAGAAGTGTATGGTCATGCACTTTGGTAGGAGTAAGAGCATGAACAATCTTCTAAACTGGCAGAAAATTAAAATATTTGAGGTACAAAGGGACTTGGGCTCCTCATGCAGGTTAATTTGCAGGTTGAGCCAATGGTGAGGAAGGAAAATGCAATGTTAGTTTTCATTTCGAGAGGACTAGAATATAGAACAAGGATGTAATGCTGAGGATTTATAAGGCACTGGTGAGGTCTCACTTGGAGTATTGCGAGTATAGCGAATTGTGGGCCCCTTATTTAAGAAAGGATGAGCTGATGTTGCTGAGGGTTCAGAGGAAGTTCGCAAGAATGATTCTGGGAAAGATAGGCTTATTGTATGAGGAGCGATTGATGGCTCTGGCCCTGTATTCACTGGAATTCAGAAAAATGAGGGGGAACCTCACTGAAACCCATTTTGAATGTTGAAAGGTTTGGAAACAGTGGATGTGGAGAGGATGTTTCCTATGGTGGGCAAGTCCAGGACCAGAGGGTAAAGACTCAGATAGAGGGGTATCCATTTAGAATGATGATGAGGAGGAATTTCTATGGACAGAGGGTAGCGAATTCGTGAAATTCGTTGCCACAGGCAGCTGTGGAGGCTCAGTCATTGAGTGTATTTAAGGCGGAGGTGGAGAGGTTCTTGAATAGTCAGGGTGTGAAAGGTTATGGGGAGAAGGCAGGAGAATGGGGGTGAGAGGGAAATGGATCAGCCATGATGAAATGGTGGAGCAGATTTGACGGGCTGAATGGCCTAATTCTGCTCCTATGTCTTATGGCTGAATCACTGAAAGTTAACTTGCAGGAACTGTGCATTGAGTAGCAATTGTCCTTATTTTGAAATTAAAATAAAAGCAACACTGCAATTATATAAGGCTTTGATGAAACTACATTTGGAATAGAGTATGTAGACTTGTTTCCCATCTTTGGAAGGATATAGCTAACATAGGCTCACTTCCAAATTGATCCCGGGAATAGTAGACCTTGTTGTGCGAGGAGATATGAAGCAGACTTTGCCTATATTCTTTAGAAATTGGTGGTACAAGAGATGATTCAGAGATCCAATAGTCTATGGCAATGCCAACAGGGAAATGGAACTCTGATCAAGGAATTTTATTTCTCACCCATTTCCCTTCAATTTCCCAACCTCTATTAGTAACTCGCATTCTGCCTAGTGTCTCAGGAGTCATATCTGTCTCTGATACGTGCAAGTAGAACAGGCTATGGTGGATTTCAAAACCCAAACCACTTAGATACTATTTCTCAAGAGTGTTTTAGGATCTGAGCAACCCTGCCTGCTGAAGCCACAGATGCTGCATCATACAAGCCTTCTAGTGAAAATGAACTGTATTCAATGGTCATTGCATGAGCGTATATGCATGGGTAATTTATATAATTCGTGATAAGTTTCAATTCCTTTGGATCACATGAAATGCATTCATTGCTTCCACTTTCTGATCATCAAGATTCACGGAGACAGAATAGCAGATAGACTGTGTGGAACTGAAACTCCTAATTCAAAGAGGTGAGCCGTCAGACTTGTTTCTCCAATGTGGGTGACGGAACAGTGTTGTGAAGTGTCCAGCACATTGCTATTATCAATATTCCTTGATTAGTGAGTATTGAGGCGCACATACATATTCATCATTCAGCCCACCTAGCAGCACCTGATGAAAAGTCAAAACTGGTGAATAGAGTAACCCTGTTCATCTCTCTGCAAATGCTGAGTACTTCCAGCATTTTCTGTTTAGATATCAAATCTCCAACACCAGCACTAACCAGTTCTAATGAATGACCACTGACTCATTTCTCTCCAGTTGCTGCCTACCATGCTATGGATTTCCAGCTTATGGGGATGTATTTTTGCTATTGAAACTGTGAGTCAATGGGTTTATCTCACATTTTCAATTTCTCATTATGTCTTTGCAGATTTAATTTCCTCAATCCAACTGCCTTTCATTGAATCCCTTCCAAACTGAAAAGATGGCGGCGCAGCGCGGCCACTACAGTGATGAATATCTGTTATTTGTGTGTGCACAATTCTGATTTAATGGAGGCAGATGCGAGAGCACGGAGGAACATCTGGTGAAACTTCTGAAATGCCTGTTTCGCTGCTGCTGCTGCTACTGTGTGATCTGAAATCTCCGGAGGGGAAGGCCCCGAGTCCTCGGCTTTGCTCGTTGCTCGGCAGCCGGGGCGAGGTCAAAGCGCTCGGCAGAGATGGTGCTCGGTGTCGGAGAGCTGGTCGGAGGCTCGAAGCTTTCAGACGGATTCAGGGTTGGCTGCGGTCAGGTGCTTCCAGGATGCTGCATCGGCAAGTTTGTGGTGCTGGAGGCTCATGGCGGGGAGAGTTTCTCCCTTCTACTGTCTGCGTGAGATGTTGGGACTTTCGAGAGACTTTGAGACTTTTTTTTACCGTGCCCATGGTCTGCTCTTTATCAAATTACAGTATTGCTTTGCACTGTTGTAACTATATGTTATAATTATGTGGTTTTTGTCAGTTTTAGTCTTGGTCTGTACTGTGTTTCTGTGATATCATACTGGAGGAACATTGTATCATTTCTTAATGCATGCATTACTAAATGACAATAAAAGGGGACTGCGTGTCCTCATAATCTAAAAAAACTCACCTTTTAAAAAAAATTTCAGCACCATAATTTGTAAAGCCAGGGATTATTTCCTTTTATTATGTCCTCTCCAAACAGGCTGCTACTAGCATATTTTCAAAATTAAGTCACAACAGAACATAGCTGTTGGGAACCTTTTGTTGAAGAGGCACATCGATCCTGATGAAGAATTTCTAGGCCTATAATCCTGCACAAAATGACATGAACCCTCAAATTTGCCTGGATGCTGAGCTTCACAAATGCTATATTTTGAATAGGTTATTATAATGTGCTACAATGCAGTAGATTCTGGTTAATTAGGACACATTAGGACCAGTACAATTTGGTCCAATTAAGCGGCTGCTTCAATTAGCCAAAGTTTCACGGAACTAGTTGAAAAGGTATAAAAAAGACAAAATACTGTTTACCTGAGTAACAAATTATAACACTACCAATACTACTGCAGTACTATAAAATTGTGTATTAGCCCTTAATAGTTATTAACAGAGGAATTCATCCAGTGTACAGTGCTGTATTCTTTCGATTGACTGTAAATTAACAAAATCAGTGCCAACACCTAGTGCAGATTGGTAAACTATCCAGCCTTAGTCCCTTAAAGCATCGAGGCTTAGTGTTTTCCCTAATAACCAACAATTCCTTTTCATCAGTTCCTGACATATTTGAACAATGTAGTACAGTTATGCAATCCATTGCTTTCTTCGAAGATGATCTTGTTGCAAGTTTTTAGCAAAGGGAACTGTTCAACATAGCATGATAAAAGGTCCTGTTTCATCGCCATGGTAGATATCATCTGCATAAAATCCAGTATCTCTGACAGCCGACGATGAGTGGTCTTGAGCTTTTAATTTGGACCAGTAGGATAATTTTTTTCCGCTAGTGTCAAATCTTTTTGTGGCACCTTAACAAAGGTCTAAAATTTTTTGAAGTCAAAATAAACACGACATTGTCAAAATTCATTGCATTCTGAATTGGCGTCCGTTGGCCCAGATGGATAGCACAAGCACACGCCACTGATGCTATTTAAAAACTGTTCACTCTAAACACAGTGTAATGTCTAACGGCCACACAGGTATATGTAGCTGACAGCATTGGCAGGTCTCCTGTCCCAATTAAACAGCATAGTGTCCCAAATAAACAAAGGGAATCCTGCCTATTTTCTTGATTAATTTCTGCTCTTTGCCCCAAATAAGTGGCTGCCCCAATTAACTGATGGCCCAATTAAATGGAATCCACTTAACTTATGTCTACATGTTACGAATTGTAATATGCTATCAAAACACAAAGATTTACTGTGGAAATATAATTACAAAATCCTAAGAGAGGTATCCAAAATGCAAAGCCAGTGAAGATTAACATATCTGGTCTGTGATCTGTTTTCATAAAGTGACTTTTCTCCCCCATCAGTCAGTTGAATGTGGTTTCTGTGGATTCTATAAAACAACACCCATTTGCAGTGTGTGTCGATAAATATGTACAATGAATTCAAAACAAGGTGAATTCTCATTATTCAAGATTCTCATTGACAAGGCCCCTGAAACTTCCTAAAATTACTGTTAGAGTAAAGACAACAATTAGTTAAAGTAGTAAGAATTTTAAAACAGAAGTGTGGTTCACAACCAATGTAACATACATTGCTTTCTGTTTTATCACCCCCGTGTGCTTTTGATAATAATGGATTCTGGTTATTTGGGACACATTGGGACCATTTTGGCCCAATTAAGTGGCTGCCCCAATTGGCCGAAGTTTCATGTAAATAGTTAAAGTGGTATAAAAAAGGCAAACTACCATTTAACTGAGTAACAAATTATTTATTTAAATGAAATAGAAAACAAATTAGGACAGTACTAATTCTACTGCAGTACCATAAGTGTAGTACTACAGTACTACTACAGTATATTAATTCCTAATAGTTCTTGACAGAGGAAGTCATCCGGTGTACAGGGCTGTGTTTGTTTGATTGACTGCAAATGAACAAAATCAGCAGACACCTAGTACAGGTAATGGACTGTCTTCATACAACACTTTCCATGATTGTATCATCTAAATTTTCATTTTCATTGTACCATTCAGGATGATTATTGGTTGGTACCTTCAAACTCTTCATAGGTCCTAACTTGTTGAAATAGAAAAATCATTTCATTTTTATTCCTGGTTGTTTCTAGCATCTGCAAACCTCAATGAGTAAAACAGTTCTAAACAGTCTTACTGTTTATTTCTCCCAAGCTATCATTGACAAATATTACTGCTTTTTAAATACAAACACATACAACTGAGGCTATTTAAAAACCATGCTTTAAGCATGGTGTAGTGTCTAGTGGCCACACAACTTCATGCGACTGACGCTAGTTAGAAATTATTCAGCAACAGTCTCCTGTCCAAATTAAACGGCGTAATGTCCCAAATAAACAAAGCAAATCCTGGCTATTCTCTTTTATTGTTTTTTCCTTTAAGAGTTGTCCCAAATAAGTGGCTGCCCAGATTAACTGATGTCCTAATTAACCAGAATTAAATGTATACTTAAGATGCAAATGTAAGTCCATGTAAGCATCTACAAACTCTAGAAATTCAAAAGCCTCCACTGGATCAAAACTATTGACTTTTTTGTGTTGTATTGCATAAGCAATGTTGCATTTTTTAAAACACTTCAAATGCAAATTCGTTGCATCTCAAGGGGCACTGAGAGTACATTCACTACACCTACATTATATTGATTTTGTATAATTACAATGTTGTATGAATTCAAAATAATGTGGATCAAATAACTGTAATCATGCAGAACACTACAAAGACTGCAACATACAATAGCTGGAATTCAAAATACCATACAAACCAGCAGAATCACAGAAGCTCAGATCTTTAGCATTGTATATAATAAATGTGCAGTATTGAGCCACAGATTAAAGTCGAGGAACATTGAGATGCAAAAGATAGGGCAAATACGGGGGATCTGATTGATGTAGCCTATCTGGATTTTCAGAAGTAAGTGTTTGCGGAATTTGTGATAATATGTTAGCCTGAGAGAGGATTGGTGAACTAACAAAACAGTGATCATTTCCAGGACAGAATTCTGTAATTACTGGAGTGCGAAAGGGTTCAATGTTGGGACATTAGCTATTTATTATATATTTCACTTAGGCGTAAGCACTGAGAATATTTTAGCCAAATTTGGTAGTAAACAATAAAAAAGCAGAACATTATTTGAGTGAAAAGAGACAATATAATGCTGAAGTATAGAAAGAACTGGTTATCTTTCTGCATGTAGGACAGAAAAAACTTAGAAAGGCAAATAAGGTGTTGGCCTTTATTGCAAAGGGGATAGAATATAAACATAGAGAATTCTTGGTACAATTGTAAAAGACATCGATGGGTACACACCTGGAACAATGCATGTTCTTTTAATCTCCTTATTCAAGGATGGAAGTACATTCTTTGAAACTAGCAGTAGCCCTATTCCTGGGATGATATGGTTGCCTCAGAGCTTCAATGACTCCAGTTGAATTCTAACTTCTGGTACTGTGTTTCCTCCAACTGCCCCAACTTCTTCTCAGATCCCAAAATGCTGGTAGATTAATTGGTCTCTGCAAATATCCCTAGTGGGTAGGTAAGAGGTAGAATTTGGGGGACATGGGGGCAAGAATAAAATGGCCAGATGGAGTTAGTTTAGAAATGGATGCTTGATGGCTGGTATGGGCTCATTGGGTTGCAAGTGTGGACATCACTCAACTGGTCATCTCTTCAGGAACCTTTTAGGTTAAGTTAGGTTTCTGCGTCTAGAGGGAGCTGGATAGAGGGGAATAGCAGGTCACTCATGTACGCCACAGACAAAAAATAATTTACTTCAATTTGTCATGCCTCTTTCAAATTCTCTACTCCAGAGAGCTCCGAAGACTGAATCACTAAATATGTCCAATTTTGAGCTGAAATCAAGAGTAACGGGTCACAGACATTAAAGTTTAAATAAGGATTAGTTTAGCCATATTCTTAACAGCAGTACATTCTGAATGAAGTGTCATGTGACCTACACCTGCTCCCATTTCTCCAATTCTTGAACTTTACTCATTTGATATTTCTTATTGTTGCCACATGATTTCTTCATATATTGGCCTTGCCCATCCAACACTGATACAAAGTGGAGCTGTATGGCATGGGGCATCTTTTAGGTGTTTCACAATAGGAGCAGCAGATACCAATGCAAACAATAGCCAACTGGTCTTTAAAAAAACTTGTTTAAATGTTAAGTAAAAACAGTAATCATTTTTGAAACTGATTATTTTGCTTCGTCTAATATAACAGTCTGGATCTCCCAGCTTCCAGTCATTTTTATTCCACTTCCCATTCCCACACTGGCATGTCTGTCCATGGCATACTCTGTAGTTAAATTGAGGCCAGACTCAGATTGGAGGAACAACAGTACATATTTTGTGTTGGTAATCTCCAACCTGAAGGCATTGACATTGATTTCTCTAACTTCTTGAAACTATTCCCTTCTTATTTCCCTTTTAGTTTTTTCTTATCCCTCTGGCCTCATTACCCTTTCTCTTTTCCATCTCTGTCCTTATGACCTACCCATCTTCCACACTGACTTCACTCTCATTCCCCAATCCATGGCTCACAGTCCACTCCTGTCGGATTCCATCTTTTTTGGCTCTTTGCCTCTTCTTCCTATCACCTCCCAGCTTCTCACATCAGTCCCATTTCCCATCCCCACCTACCTGTTTCCTTCATTCACCTTGATGTACTTATCATCCACCAGCTCATGTTCCTCTCCTCCCACCTTGGTCTGCCTTCTTTGTTATTCATCCTGATGAAGGGTCTCGGTCTGAGGCAATGACTGTTCATTTCTCTCCTTAGATGCCGTCTGGCCTGCTCAGTTCCTCCAGCAATTTTTAAAATATATTTGAACTTAAAAGGTATCTACAGAGCACAGGTCGCTTACCCACAGCAGATGGCAAGCTGTTCAAGATCTGGTTTGTAAACTGACATTATGAGGCATTCTTGTCTGCATCAGCCTAGCATAAGGCAATGGATCTATGATCATTGGCCTAATTCAAAGACATCTACAACTAAGTAATTTTGCACCCTCCTTCCAGAAATCAAGGCGGGCTGCCAGACTAAACTAAATTCTGTCAGATACCATATCAAACATGGTCAGAGGCATACTTGCTCTATCAATAACTGGGATATTTGTGTACTCACTCAGCCCTCACAACACTTAACTTTAGCACCTGCTTCTCTGTCCTCAAAAGCATTAGACCATCTGTGCAAATTATTCTCTCCCAGCAAAGGTGTCTGAACATTCAAAAGTATCTTGTCAGTTATAAAGTGCTTGCTCGGTAAATATGTATTTCAGCGGGACTACTTGCTGGACAAAAAATATTAAGCTAAATGATATAAATGTAGTTTTTGAAAAAGTATTCAATCATCAACTATTAAATGTATAAAATCTTAATGTACTTTGAGTTTGGGAGACTCAACCTACTCTCCAAAAGAATGTCATGGCAAAGACTATCACGTTTCTCCAGTGACTTAGTCACAGTCACAAAGTACCAATAGTCATACATTCAGAATAAAGGGAGTGTCTGTGATATGATGGGGTAAAGTGATTGATTTAAAATTCCTAAACAGATGTTCCCTTAGTTCTGCACACCCTACCCATCCTCTCTCTTTCTGAAAATTAACTTGATCTCTCTCCTTCAGGCTGTTACAGATTTCCAATATCCAGACCTTTTTTTAAAATTGATTTTCATTAATTATAATATTATTTTCTGAGTAAAAGTTTTTTTTTAAATTGTAATTATTAATTTTTTTAATATGCCATGCTACTGCATTTTTTGAACTGACAAACTAAGTTCTTCCAGAGAATGAAAATGATACTGTGGCAGCCCTTGACACTTTTCAGGCGTGAAAAAAGATAATAGTGCCACTGTGAGTTAAGAATGCAACACTGGAGGATGTTTTTTCTGTTATTTTACAGAAATATTACTGCATTAGGAGTCCTTCACATTTTATATTAGGTGGCAGTTGGCTATGTGCTATTGTAATCTACAGGGTAATCATTTCATTAGTAAAATACTATCGTGTTTTATCCTGTTATTCAAAATACCTGTCATTAAGTAATAGCATGAAACTATTAAACCTTCCACTGATGTGTTCCTGTTATAATCAAAGTTTATGGAAATAACATTTTCGCTTTTCCTCCTTGGAGTATATGACCTCTTGCCCAAAGGTAGAAATAATTTGCAGCAAAATAAACCCCTTCTCAATCTGTATCATGATCCAACCACTGAATTCCTCATAAAATGACACCTTGAGCAAAATTACAATAGTCAAAAAGCCAATTCCCGTAAATTAACTGTTATCCATTAAACTGAAAATCTTGATTTATTCACAGACTGTGTCCTATGCCAGAGTATGCAAGGTCCCGTTCCAGTTGAAGAACATCCTCACCATGAAACAACAATCAGTCATTTATGCACCGACAAAGTTCTGTGTCAGCTATCAGGCAATTTGGATTTATTGCAAACGTCATCTTGTCTGGTGGGATCACAAAGAATAATTACTCAGGACCATGCTGAATGTTACACAATCTTTCAGTTAAGTTGCTGGAAGTTCGATGACAAATTGATGGCTTTCACCTCTGTGAACAGCGGCAGTGATCACCGATGGGGGTTCAACTGCCGTCGCTGCTTGTAAGGAATCTATATGTTCTCCCCGTGACTGCATGGACTTCCTACAGGTGCTCTGCTTTCTTCCCATGCTCCAAAGACATACAGTTAGGGTTGATGATTTGTGGGCGTGCTATGTTAGTGCCAGAAGCATGGCTGCATTAGCAGGCTACCCAGCACAATCCTCGCTGATTTGATTTGACACAAACAATGCCTTCCACTGTATGTTTTAAAGTTTCAGTATACATCTGCCAAATAAAACTAATCTTTAAATGCAAGTAAATTCAGGACTAGCAGATGTGTACCTAGATATGGAATTCTTAAATGTGGTGACAGATTCCTAATGGGAATTTTTCAGTTTGCTCCAACACTATGTACAGTATACTGCTTAGGCTGTGGAATCTTCTTATAGACCTTGAATGAAGTTAAAACTGGCCCAGGACCACTAGCTCATTCATTTTAATTGTGTTTTACAGCTGAAATGAGTTACATTTATTTTAATTATTGGCAGCAAGGATTTTAAATATTTATAACTGTGCTTAACAATATTAGATTTTTTTTTTAATTTAAAGAAAACATTAGGGTTCAGAGCAAGCAAACTCAGTCTCATAGTTACAACTAGATAAATGCAGGATAAGTGGGTACTAGAGTGAAACACATGGTCAGTAAAATCCCAGAAAAATGTTTAATCAAAACAATGAAGTAACTGTGCCACTTACAAAAATGTTCCATCATAGGTATTCAGAATATATGGGGCTATTATTTGTTGTGGCATCTCATGAACATGTAGACAGATTGTTTATAGGGAATGCATAATCCACAATAAAATTACTACAGTTTCTTCCCAGTTTATAGGAGGGGTCCATTACTGTGAACCGTTTATAGCCCAAGCACAAGTCAGAAATGTGACTGTGGAACTCCCAAATGACAGAAGAGCAACTGGGCAATCCATCCCACTGATCTCCCAAGCACTCTGTCGTATATACAGCCTGCACGCAAGATGAGTGTTCGTAAGCTGGGGAGGACGTGTAACACTTCAACTACTCCATGTAAACTGATGTAACTAGACCATCTTGTTCATTAGTGAATCAGGTCACATACAGAGTGTACCTTCATCTGATTTTAAAGTAGAATGTGCTGCCAGATTTAAATGTTAATGATTTATTTACCTTCTACATTAATAAGCTCTATGATTACAAAGGCACAAATGCTGGTTTGGACAAAAATATAAACAAACTGCTCCCATCTAATTGTCTAAACCTGATTAACAATCATGGTTTTCTCATTTGAAGAGAGCAGAGTTAACTGCACTATTTCTGGATGCCCACGTACAAGAAACCAATGCTGATAGCTCAACGTTTTTAATGTCAGTATCTAGAATGTTGCCACTGAATCAGCAGTAAATTTGACAAATATTTCTACTCGATCTTTCCTGGCTGGATAATAATTAAAGAACCTCTGAAAAACAGAGCAAAAAATATTTGGAAATTTATCAAAAAGGTAAAGGAAAACGATACATCAGCAAAATGCAATCTGTTTAGTAATATTAATATTCATTTTGAAATCCTTACCCCAACTATAATATTCAGTTTGTGGCACTACACTGTTAAGCTTCTTTATGCAATGTTATTATTTGAGTGGACCCTGAGTACTAAAATGCTTCAAGGAGAATATTTTAATATCAATGGATTAATGGCTAAAACACTGAAAGTTTTGACACTGATAATCAAAAATCTGCCTTACAGTGACTGAAGCATTACACTGAACCATTGATATGTTGCTTGTTTCAAGTTAATTGGTTAATAAAAGAATAAAAATATTGACAGTCAGAAAAGAGCATTGTAGTAGAGTTAGGTCCAAAATCAAATGAAATGGCTTTATAGTGGTCTGCACTAAGGAACAGACATTTTAAGATAAGATAAAGCAGGCCATATCTAGTCTTCCGCACAAAGTAATACACGTTACTCAAGAAAGATAATAAAAGAATTTTAAATCTATCAGCACAATTGATTAACCTCAAGTGGAAGAAAAGATAGAATCAGTTCTAAATTGTAGAATGATTATGATGGACCAATTATGCTGATTAGTAGCTACTTCCGAAACTCTTTGTACATTACATCAAATGTGCAAGTCCAAGACATTCTTTGTACATTCCATCAAATGTGCAAGTCCAAGACATTATGAATGCTGGTGCATCTGACTGTCCAGATTCAACATCAAATCCAGCAGTGGATCAGTGAACTGCATCCACACTCCTCTGGGTTCCTGGGAGGGCTGGCGTATAAATGGTGAATCCATTCAGCTGAATGCACCCCAATAAATTGGAATGTATTCAAGTTTATTGTGGATAAAAGTTAGCATTTTTATTTATTTTACTTTATTTTAATTATGCACTAGTTTGCAATGCAAATTTCAAAAAATGTTATATTTTACTTATAGTCTTTAAGCTGTCAAAAGTTATAAAATAATAATACTAAATACTTTATTGATCCCGAGTTACAGCAGCAACATTTAAAAACACTTAGCAGTGTGCAGACTTAGCTAATATAAAGTACAGAATAATAATACCCACAATAATAATGTGCCAATGTGCACTACCTGCAATAATGAGCAATAGTAATGTATGAAATAATAAAACAGAGACTATTGTAAAATGATGTGTGTTCTCCTGTCACACAGAGATAAACTGTTGTATATGATTACTGCATTTGAAAGGAAAGATTTTCTGTAGTAATCCTTGTGACAGCAGAGCTGAATGAGTCTGTTCAAAAGGATGTTCCACTGCTTATTCAGTAGGCCATAGAGGGGACGTGCCCGATTGTTCATAATAGATAACAGTTTACATAGTGACCTCCTCTCCACCACTAACTCAAGAGAGTTCGGGTTGCAGCCAAGGACGGATCCAGTCGTTTTGATGAGTTTATTTAGTCTTTTTGCATCACCAGCACCGATGCTGCTTCCAACATAAAGCTGCAAAAAAGACTGTACTGACTGCAACAGACTGGTAAAAGATCTACAATATCCTGCTGCACACATTGAGGGATCTCACCTTCTTTAGAAAATAGTCTAAACAACCTTGTTGTTAGTTTTCCAGTCAAGCCTGTTGTCGAGGTGAACACCCAAGTATTTGTACTCCTCCACCACTGCAACTTCTCCCAGAATGTATATAGGACTCATAATAGCCCTCTTTCTTCTAAAATTAATCACCATCTCCCTGATTTTGGCCACATTCAGGAGCAGATGATTCTTTCCACACCACTCCACCAGTCCTCTGTACTTCGACTCCTGTCCATCTCTGATACACCCAGCCACCGCAGAGTCATCAGAGAACTTCTACAAGTGACAATATTCGGATTTGTACTGAAAATCTGAGGGGTACAGTGATTTCTATGGATAGGAGCTTGGGATAAGCACACACTCTACTTAGAACCCACTCCATGCTATTAAATGTTTACCAGGGAAGGGCAATCAGTTCATTTGGCTGTCCTCAAAAAAGAAGTGCTTTCTGGCAAGCACCATCAGTAAAAAACAAATCCAGGTTAACAGGTCAAGACCAGAATATTTCATCCATTAAAAAGCTGTGAAGTTCCAGCCTATGGATCCAAAGAGAATAAAATCTTCCTGTTTTAGTTTTTCATGGACTGGGTGTTTACCCCCATGGCATCAGCATTTGAAAATTAGAAATAATAATGATATGGCCACTGAAATAGTTAAAGTTGATACCAAAATAGATTTTGGGTTATTGGTGAAGTTCGAATAGTGATGAGGAGGTATTTCTTTAGTCAGAGTAGTGAACCTTTGGAATTCATTGCCACAGACTGCTATAGAACCTAGTTATTGGGTATAACTAAAGCAGAATTTGATTAGTAATGGATCCTGCCAAAGATTACAGGAAGTAGGCAGGAGAATAAGATTTGAGAGAGAATAATAAATCAGCCATGATAAATTGCACAGAACACTTGAAAGGCTGAATGGTATAATTCTGCTCCCAGTCATATGTTCCAATTAACAGTAAATGAAATGCACCATAATACAGATAAATAAATGAAGTTTAGTTTATGGAGATTACATTACAATACAAAATGTAGGTATAAATACAATATTCAATTCATATCTCTATTGACCATTGGTTTCAAAGGCTGTTCCAACAAAATGAAGCACCCTTTCAGGCAAGTCTGTTCCTCTGTTAAATGAGCCACTTATCAACATTGTCAAACAACTTTAATTATTTGTGAATCTCAGACAGATTCAAAAACTCTAACATTCAGTAATATTAAGACATAATATAGAAAATTATTAAAAACATTTAAAAGCTATCAAATTCAAATAATCCAGAAAAATGCAAATCATTACAAATTTACCTCTCTATCTGACAGCTCTTCTTCTCCATGAAAATGAATAGGAGTTATTGAACCTTCAACAGTCTTAAACCGGCTCTGGTTCTGAGGGCAGGCAGATTTCCCAACATAATAGAATTTCATGAGGAATCCAAGGTCAGAGTATAGTGGATTATCCTCACAGAAGCTTCTTCAGGAGTTCTGAACTTCCTGACAGCTACAGATAATAATGGTAGCTGTTTCATGTGGAATTGATAGTATTTCTCATGAAAATCCAGGCACTATTTAAAAAATCTTGAAAAGAGGCAGGAGGAGAAGATGGCGGCGCAACACAGTGCGCGTGGCCTCTCCGGTGAAATGATATCGTATTTGTTAAACAGGGGCCATGCACACTTCTGATTTGATGGAGACAGACGTGAGAAGCATGGAGGAACATCTGGAGAAACTTCTGAAATGCCCGGTTCGCTGCCGCTGTCACTGTGCGATCGAGAATCTCCAGAGGAAAGGCCCCGAATCCTCGGCTTTGCCTGTTGCTGGCGGCCGGGGCCGGGGTCGAAGCGCTTGGCAGAGATGGTGCTTGGTGCTCAGTGTCCGAGGGCTGTTCGGAGGCTCTAAGTTTTCGGATGACTCAGAGTCGGACTGTGGTCGGGTGCTTCCAGGATGCTGCATCGGCAAGTTTGCGGCGCTGGAAGCTCATGGCAGGAAGAGAGTTTTCTTCCTTCTCCCGTCTGCGTGAGATGATGGGACTTTTGAGAGACTTTGAACTTTTTTTACTGTGCCCATGGCCTGTTCTTCATCAAGTTACGGTATTGCGTGCACTGTTGTAACTATATGTTATAATTATGTAGTTTTTGTCAGTTTTTCAGTCTTGGTCTGTCTTGTGTTTCTGTAATATCACACCGAAGGAACTTAATGCATGCATTACTAAATGACAATAAAAGAGGACTGCGTGTCCTCATAATCTAACCTAAAAAAAATCTCACTCAACTAAAAGATGAACAATTGGAGATCAGTACCAGAGGTTCTTTGCTGTAATAAAGACTAATATAGAGGAACTGAATAAAAATGTAAAGAGATTATGCTTCAGCTAAGAATTCATTGGTCAGACCAAATCTGGAGTTCTGTGAAAATTAGTGGTATTCTAATTTTGGGAAGGATGCTAATACATCAGAAGTATTTCAAAAAAAAAATTTTGACTAATATCTGGAATAGATGAGTTGTCTTTTAAGAGAAGGTTGGACTAATTAGACTTGTATTTGCTGCAGTTTTGAAGAGTGAGGGAAAATTAAGTGACATGCTTTTAGATTCTCAGATGTCCATGAAAAGACGTCCCTCAGCCACCCTTGATTATACTTCAGTGAATTAGTCCACCGGACTGCGCACATTTTCCCTGCATAAAAACAGGTGCTGAAAGGTGAGGAGCCAGTACATTAAATCTTACTGTGTTGGTCTGAATAAACAGATAAGATTCTATGCCACTGCTTTGGGTCAGTAACTGGTCAAAGTTCAAAGACTCAGCAGCTAGCCTACGTGTATATTTCGCCATCATTGTGGATTTTATCAGCAAGTGTGTTGAGGACTGTGTAACAAATAGAACAATCTAGGCATTCGCAAACTAGAAACCATGGATGAACTAGGAGATCCACTTCCTACTGAAGTCTATTACAGTGGTGTTCAAGCCAGGTGACCCTGACCTTTACAAAGAATCTCCGTAAGGCTGTAAAGGATACCAGTCCAAAATTGAGCCCCAGACAGTGATCAGTTGTAGCAGGGCTTGCATTCTATAATGGGCTCCAAAACAAAGTCAGGCAGCATTACTGACAACAGCACATTCCTTCCCAGCGCTTAATCGACATTTTGAATAGAAGGGGAACGGATTATTACCACACGTCCTGACAGACTCCAATGCATCTGAACCCACAGTCAATGTTGGGGACACAAGATCAGTCTTCTGGAGAGTGAAGCTGCAGAAGCATCTGGCCCAAATAGTATTCCTGGCTGTATACTTAAGATTCTGCACGGATCAGCTGGCAGGGGTAATGACAGGCATTTTTAACCTTCTTCTGTTTCCCGCTGCTTTAAGAAGATCACTATCATCCTGCTATCTGCGAAAAATAAGGTAATGTGCCTTAAAGACTACCATCCAGTGGCTCTGCCATCCACCATCATGAAAAGTCTGGTCATGGCACATATCAACTCCAGCCTTTCAGACTACCCTGACACAATGCAATTCACCTACCACTGAAACAGGTCTACATCTGATGCCAGCTCCATGCTCCTTCACGCATTACTGGAGCATCTGGACAGCAAAGACACCTACATTATTGCTACTGTTTCTAGACTACAGCACCGCCTTGAATGCTATAATTCCAAGCAAACTCATCTCCAAACCCCTAGACCTAGAGCTCAACACCTTCTCAGCCCTCTGGTCTACTCCTTAAACTCTCAGGTCTGTGTGGGCAGATTCTGCTCGAACTTCATCTACAAGTTTACAGATAATACCTCCACAGCGGGAGACATCTAAATGAATGACGAGTTAGTCTACAGAAAGCCCTGTGAAAGGTGTCATGATAATAACCATTCCCTCAATGTCAGAAAATCAAAAGAGCTGGTCACTAACTTCAGGAAGGGACGTGGTGCATTTGCTGCTATTTAAATTAACAGTTCTGAAGTAGAGGGTTGAAAGCTTCAAGTTCCTAGGGGTGAACATCACCAATAGCCTGTCCTGATCCAAGAACATTGATGCTATTGACAAGAAAGCTCACCAGCATCTCTACTTACCCAGGAGGAGAAAGAAATTTGGCATGTCCCCTTTGACCCTCACCAATTTTTATTGATGCACATCGAAAACATCCTATTTGGATTCATCATGGCATGGTGTGGGGAAACTGCTCTGTCCTTGACCGCATGTAACCCGAGTTGTGGACACAGTTCACTGTATCGCAGAAACCAGCCTCCCTCCGAAGACTTTGTCTACACTTCTCACGGTCTCAGTAAAGCAGCCAGCATAATCAAAAACGCCACCCAACCCAGCCATTGTTTCTTCTCCCCTCTTCCGTCCCACAGAAGATAGAGAAACCTGAAAGCATACACTACCAGCCTCAAAGCCGTTTCTATCCCACTGTTATAGTCTATGAATGGCTAATAAGATTGATAACATGGACTCTTGACATCAATACCTCTATGACCTTACACCTTAGTGTATACATGCAGGGCACTTCCTCTGTAACCATTAACTCTTTAATCTGCACTGTTATTGCTTTACTTTGTACTACCTCAGTGTTTTATTTTAATGAATTGAACTGTACGAATGGTGTGCATTAGGCAACAATAAACCAAATTACTAATTTAACAAATTTACCTCAGCCAACAATTTATGGATTATTTATATTTAGCTGCATATCTTCCTTCAGCTGAAATGCCTTATGTACAAACAGTATTTGAGTTCTGTTACTCTCATAAATATTGGGTCATAATTTCAGATCAGACTAAGTGCATATTTTATATGAAGGATAAATGATATTACTGTTGTTAGGTTTGAGCATTACTATGCATTTACCACTATCAATGCATAATAAAGCTTTTGCCTGTCATAGAAAATTAAGCTAAGTGCAGTCCTCTGTAGCATCCATGTTTACTATGTCTTCATACCTGCTAAATAATTAACTTACTAACTTATAGGCTTCACCTATATCTCGAGGGACTACACAGAATAATCAAATTATCCAGATGTTTATCAGAAGCACACATATAGATTATGCAGACTGAACCACAAAACTGGGCCTAATGATAATGAAGCTATAATCAAAAGATATCACTTGATAGTCCACTGCACCATATTATGAGCTGCTGGCTAAACAGCACTGGTAGTTCTCTCGTACTGAAGTGAATCTGTGCACTTTAGTAAAGATAAAACAAAGGATGTTACAATTAATCCCCGTGCTCCTGAGAGAAACAGGAAATTCAGCCAGTGCTTTTATTATTCGTAACTCAGATGCTGGTGTTTAAGTACTATTGAAACTGAACCCAGAGTAATCACACTGCAGCAATCAATAAGATAGAAACTACAAAATGAATTTATGAGAAATCTGAAGATGGAAAATAGATGGAAAACTGCGTCATTCTCTGAATATATCACTTGCTGGAAATAAACTATATTTTACTGCAATTTACTGTTCTGATATTTTCCATACTCAGGTTGAAAAATATCTTGGGAAACCAACCTTAAAAGAAATGCAAATATTTTAGAAACCAAAAATAAAAAACAAAATTAGTGGACAGGATAAACCTGGATTAAATCATGAAAATAATTCAGAAGAAAATAAAATATTTTACAATAAAGTTTTCAATATGCTACATCTGGACTGCTCTAATGTCCACATATGGACACCCACTATAGACAAGCAAGCTCCCAGTATATTGTGACATTCAAATGTCTAACTTACTTTTGTTCCTCAAAATTGCTGCATGATATCCTTCTCTCTCTTTTTTTTAGTGACAGTCCTTTCTGATCAGTCTTTTGTGATTTTGATGCCATGCATCATAATATTGTGGTGGTATGGCTACCATTACAGGCGGTTTTTGCATATCTTCTGGCTTACAAGCGAAAGCCACACTAGGATAGCTTTGAAAAGTGAACTTGTCTGTTACCCATGCATGGTGTCTAATGTTTGTTGTTTACTCAATGCAATCCATATTTACTCTTTATGGC
Source organism: Mobula hypostoma (assembly GCF_963921235.1). Lineage (NCBI taxonomy): Eukaryota > Metazoa > Chordata > Chondrichthyes > Myliobatiformes > Myliobatidae > Mobula > Mobula hypostoma. The sequence continues at coordinate 59,149,818 of NC_086103.1, read as the reverse complement.
AAACTGATAGGAGGTTGCGAAGTGAAATGTGCTGATGTTGACATTTCCAAATCCAATGTCTATGTCAGAAGTTTAAATTTAATTAGCAGGATATAATCATTAGAGTTACAGTGCTTTGAAAAAGTATTCAACCTCCACAACCATTTTCACATTTTACTGTCTTATTTTCTAAACGTAAAATATTTTGAAGTAGGATTTTTGAGCTAATCTACAGAATATTGTGCATCAGGTCAAATCTAAAAAAAATTCCAAAATCTGTCAACAAGTTACTAAAAATTAAAAACCAAAATTGTGAGGCTGAAAACGTATTCATCCCCTTTGCCATTAATAGTCAACTTTCCTCAAATGCAATATGTGGTATTACCTCACCAATCCACCATATTTGTTGATGTAGAAACTTGGAAGATCAACTGCTTTCAATTAATTCTTAAGAATAAATACCCTCTCTCTCTGTAAGGTCCAACAGTATGATAGATCTTCAACAGACAAACCATGATGAAGCCAAAAGAGCATTCAAGACAAGTCGGGGAAATAATAATAGAGAAGCACAAATCTAGAGAAGGGTACAAGACCATCTCAGAGGCACCAAACATACCTTGGAGCTCAGTGCAGTCCATCGCAAAAAAATGAAAAAAATATTAAACCACTGCCACACTGCCTAGGTCAGGCTGCCCAATCACTGGAGAAGAATGGCACTTGTTATGAGCTGCACAAGTCAGTGGCTGCAACTAGATGAAATTCATGGCCCCACAGTCTCTAAGGCCTTGCACAAAAAGGTTATTTATGGAAGAGTGGCAAGGAAGAAGATATGGGTAGAAAAAAAAAGCACATCCTTGCCTGTAAAAACTTTGAAAAATGGCACTGATACTGTAAAGTTATGGAAGAAGGTCTTGTGGTCAGATGGAATATTTTAGCCACAACACTAAGTGGTACACGTAGAGTAAATTTAACACTGTGCATCAGCCAGGTATCACCATCCCTACTGTAAAGTATGGTGGAGGTAGCATCATGCTATGGGGATGCTTTTCAGCAGAAGGGACTGGAAATCTGGTCAGGACTGATGAGAATATGAATGCTTCAAAAATACAGAGAGATCATGAATTAAAACCCGCTAGCCTCTTCCAGGAAACTTAAACTGGGGAGGAAGTCTTTTGGCAGGACAACGACCCAAAGCACACTGCCGGAACAACCATGGAGTGGCTTCAAATAAAGAAATTTGATGGCCTAGTCAGACACCTCTGAGAAGACCTAAGGATTGCTGTCCACTGCTGCTCCCCAACTAACCTGGCACGGTATGAGCAATTTTGCAAGGAGGAATGGGCAGATCTTGCTCCATCACATTGTGCAAAGTTAACAGAGACTTATCCAAAAAGACAACTGGGTATAATAGTTGCAAGAGGTGGCTTAGCTAAGTACTGAGAAAAGGGGGATTGAATACTTTTGAACTGCTGACATTTCAGTGTTTGAATTTTTAGTTTTTTTTATGCTTTACAATCTTTTCTGTTTATGGAGTTTGACTGTGAAAACAGGAGCATGAGAATCACTAATAAAAATTCTCAGTTAAATTAATCAAAATTCCTGGTTGTACTACTCATTTATGTGAACAAAGGGTTGGGGGCTTGACACTTTTACAATATACAACTAGAAAATTTACTTACCATAACCATAACAATGCATGTAAAAAGTCAGGAAATTGATTAGTTGGCTTGCGTTAACACCATATAGAGTTTCTGTAGTATATATACTGCCAAATCATTGCAGTTCACAAGATTAATAAAGATTGACTTAGATTATTCTTGCTTATTGATTCACACAAAAAAAAATTGTGCAACCATTTGTATCACAAGAGAGACTCTAGATGCTGGAAGACTGGAGCAACACACAAGAGGGAAATGGAAAATTGACATTTCTGGTCGACATTTCATCAGGACTGAAAAGAAAGAGGGCAGATAGCCAGAAGATCCAATTGCAACCTAAGGCTTTGTTTCTACTACCTACCAGAAGCCCATTACACATTAATTACTTTTATGAGAAAGAAGTTTCAAACACCAAGTTAAATTTTCCTAAAAAATTGTGCTTTTGTTCCTTTATCCAGGTTTAATTTGAAGTGCCATTTCACCATTTTCTCATTTACTACATAAAACCATAGCAAGCTTCGCAATTCCCAATAGTGCAATTATGATAAGTGGTATTTTCACAGTTTGGATGAACAGTGTAAAAAAAATTCTCCAATCCACCACTTTATTAAATCTCAGGAGAAAATAACCACTTTATTAAAACCAATATGAAAATGTTTAAAGTGCAATCATGCCCAGCCAATAATTGCCCAATCCATTTATGCTTAAATATCCAAGATTTCAGAAGTTTTTCTCTTTAAAAAAAATAGGTTGATAGCACTAATAAATGGAAAAGGACTTCTTAATATCAATTAGTATAAAGTGCTGGTCATAGTTATGTCTGCAACTCCTCAGCTAACATTGCTCTGCCATTACCAAATTAGTTAAAAGCTAAAGTCTATCCCGAGCCTTATAGGCTCATCAGGCCGGTGCTTATGCCAGTTTCCGTGGCGTGAAGAGACTGAGAGTACGAGACTCTCCCCCAGATAGGACGCCAGTCTATCGTGAGGTTAACCCCCAGCATTTTGCCGGTACCCATTTTTAGCTGGGTGGACTGCAGCAGTGTGTGGTTAAGTGCCTTGCTCGAGGACACAACACGCAGCCTCAGCTGGGGCTTGAACTCACGGCCTTCAGATCGCTAGTCCAACGCCCCAACCATTTGGCCACACGCCCCACGTTACCAAATTATTACAATAATATTTTTTAAATCCTAAATATCGGGACTGGTATTCTCATTTCCAAACCCCTACAACACAATTTATTTACATCCTTTAACTTTCATTCATGCTCAGTCAGACATGAAAAAGCTTCAATCATCACTTCTTGTCTATTATTAAGATAATATATGAACACTTCTACAACATCCATCACTTGGGCTAGTCCCACTCACAATTCTGTTTCCTTCAAATTCAATTCGTCCAATTTCCTTCCATTTACCAATCCCATTTAATCCAATGTATGCAAACTTAGTCACAACATTCTATACTGTAGAAAACCACGTTTCCAGCATTTTCTCCTCACTAACCTACACCTATACACTGAATATACCTTAAATTCATCTCTGCAATAACCTCCAACCTTGCATTATTTAAAATCAAAACCCCTAAATGTACCCCTTTCCTTTCATCCTACAAGCAGGGCATAACTTTCAGGCAATTTGACCATATGTCCTTCAATTTGGCATTAAAAACATACCATTTTCCCACAGTTTCAAAAGCATAAAAGACTACAATAAGTTACCATCCCACCATGTCAACAAAGCTTTTTCAATTTTTATCCATGTTCTATATCCGACACTTTCCAAATTAGATGAGTTATATCACTATAACATTTATGATTCCAGATGATTCTCTACATGATTGTTATCACCAAATGGATTATATGATTTGCTGCTGCAATAACTGAGGTGTATTTCAAACATGAATCTAAAAGAGTGTGGCTTGAATTTTACATGAGACATTAAGTTCAATGCCCAGTTGTCCAGATTAGAATCAATGCCATTATTAGTCAGTTGAATTCATTTTGCTATTGGCATTGATGAAAATGTTAATAGCTTACTCATAATGAAATGAAATAATCATCAGAAGGCAATAATTCATGCCAATACTATTTTATAGATATTCACGTATTTATTTCTACTAGTATTATATCTTAATCTCAGAGCAAACAGATTACCTTTTTAACTACATAATATATCTCTTCACCATATTTAACAATCAAACTTCAGCTTATTGAGAACATGAAATAACAGAATAAGTAGTCCTCAAAGTAAGATCATTGCTTGTGGGAACATCTCAATAGAGCATAGTTATCTCTTTTTGTTTGTTGGTTGCTTTGCTTGTTTTTTGATGGTTGAGTCTTGGTAGAATTTTATGTTTATTTTTCAAAGCATGACTGGTTGATGTCAGCTGTTTCCCAGTGGATTATATTTTACTTATCTTGAAACTATATAATTGTAACATAGGTTTCAAAATTTGAATCAATTGATTTTTTTTCCCCATAGAGGAAAGGTAAACCCCAAGATCCCATTAGTACAGCTAGTAAAGCCTTAACTGCAGGTTTCAGTGCTGAATTTCAATTCAGTCTAAGTGGAGTATGCATGTTTTCACTGTGACTGCATGGGGTTCCTCTAAATACTGCGGTCTCCTCACAAGGTCCAAAGGAGCACTAGTGGGTAGGCTAAGAGAATTCTCCCTAGTGTGCATGTGAGTGATAGAATAAGGGAGAGGCTGATCAGAATGTGTAAGTGGATGGCTGATACCTGGTACAAATGGCTGCGATGCTTCATTCTCCCCGCTGAGCTGTACACCTTTTATACACACTTTGAAAGGGAGAATAGAACTATACCTGTGTGAATCCCTGCAGCATCTGGCAATCTGGCAAACCTGTGACATATTTCTCAGAAGCTGACGTCAGAACAACATTCAGGAGGATGAAGCATTGCAAGGCGCCAGGCCCAATGGTTTATTTGGCAGGGCACTGAAAATCTGTGCCAACCAACTGTCTGAAGTGTTCAAGGACATCTTCAATTTCTTGCTGCTGCATTCGGAGATTCGTATCTGCTTCAAAAGTGCATCGATCACACCGGAGCTCAAGAAGAGAAGGGTGAGCTGCCTTAATGACTATTGCTCAGTATCACTCACATCTACTGTGATGAAGTGCTTTGAGATGTTGGTCATGGCTAGAATTAACTCCTGCCTAAGCAAAGACCTGGACCCACTGCAATTCATTTACCAGCACAATAGGTCTATAGCAGATCTAGTCTCACTGGCTCTCCGCTTGGCCTTGGAACACCCAGACAACAACCTTGCATGCAATGTAAGACCAAGGAACTGATTGTTCTTCAGGAAGGAGAAGTTAAGAGAACACATAACCGTCTTCACTGAGAGGCCAGCAAGGGAAAAAGCAAGCAACTTCAAGTTCCTTGTTGTCAACAGCTCTGAAGATACACCCTAGTTCCAACACAGTGATGCGTTCATAAGGGAGACATGTCAACAGCTCTATTTCATAAGGGGTTTGAGACGACTTGGTATGTCACCAAATTTCTATGGATGCACCATGGAGAGCATTTTGACTGGATGCATCACCGTCGGGTATGGAGGCCTCAATGCACAGGACTGGGAGTAGCCATGGAGGGCCATTGTAAACTCAGCCAGCTCCATCATGCGTACTCACATCCCTACCATGGGGGACTTCTTCAACAGGCGATGCCTCAAGAAAGCAGCATCCATGATTAGGGACCCTCGTTCTTTCATCTCATTGCTATCATCAGGGAGGAGGGACAGAGCAATGACAACACAAACTCCATGTTTTCAGAACAGCTTCTTCTGTTCCACCATTAGATTTTTGAATGGACCATAAGCCCATGACACTACCCGACTTTTCACACTACGTATTTATTTCTTTCTTTTTATATTTCTTATTGTAACATAGCTTTCATGTTTTCTGCTGTAGTGCTGCCACAAAACAACAAATTTCACGACATATGTCAGTGCTAATAAACCTGATTCAGATAGTGTACTAAACAACAAGGGTCTTTTTACATGCTGTATTTCTCTATGACTACATGAAAAGCTTTTCTCCCCCCCTAAATTTGTCAAAAAGATAGTGGTGGAGGGGCTGGTTGGCAGTGATTTATAGATTTACGCTTCTTAACTGGCTCTCAACGTAGTTCCTTGTTCTTTATGACCAGGGGTATTCATGCAGGAAGTTCAAGAAATAGAAAATTATTCGAAGTTTATCTATAATTATTGTCTTATTGCATATGAACTGTATAGTAATATGAACTATTTATAATTTCAAGTTACTACCATGCTTTCCAGACTCAAAGCATTTTCAAAAAACAAAACAATACAATATATAAAAACCACTTTAAAAAGGTGAATTCATCTCACATCAGGGCGAGGCAAAAGGAAACGTTCACCGGTTAAGCATAAGGTACAGAAAAGTTTTGTCTGGGTAGTTCTGGATCAATTCCTCCAACCTCCAAGTCACGCTTTAAGGATACCACTTCAAGGACATGTTTCCTAGTTAATGAGTGCACAGAAAATACTGTCAGTTTGCAAACTCAGACTGTAAAACAATGTCATCCATCATCTGAAGATACATACTTTATTCCATAACTTATTAGAAGCTATTTTATTTTGCACGTTGTTTGTATACCTTATCTTTCCTTTCATTTTCTGTGCAATTAAAATAAACAAATTACAACGTTTACGGTGCCTTGAAAAAAACATTCAATTCCCACAACTATTTTCACATTTTACTGCCTCATTTTCTAAATTTAAAATATATTGAAGTACGATTTTTGAGCTAATCCTCAAAACATTATTTATCCCGTCAAATCAAAAGAAAAATGCCAAAACCCATCAACAACTTACAAAAAATCAAATCACAATTGTGAGGCTGAAAATGTATTCATTCCTTTTGTAATTACTACGCTGACTTTCCTCAGTAGCTTTACCGATCAAGTCACCCAATTTATTATTGAAAAAAATTTGAGGATCACCTGTTTTCCATGCATTCACAAGAATAAATACGCCCTCTCTCTGCAAGATCCAACAGTCTGGTAAATTTTCAACAGACCAAACCAAAATGAAGACAAAAGAGCATTCAAGACAAGTCAGGGAAATGATAATAGAGAAGTACAAATCTGGGGAAGGGTACAAAACCATTGTTCAAAAGTAGAAAAATGATTAAACCACAGCCACACTGCCTGGGTCAGTCTGCTCCTCTAAACTTAGTCGCCGAAGAATTGCACTTGTAAGAGAGGCTACTGTGAGGTCAACAGTCACTCTGAGTGAGATGCCGTAGTCAGTGGCTGAAGCTCGAGATGAAGCTCGTGGCTCCACAATCTCCAAGAGTACTTTTGGAAGAGTAACAAGGAAGAAGCCCTGGCTAAAAAAAAACAACCATATTCTTGCCTGTAAATATCTTGAATATCTTGCAGAGCATCATGTAGAAGGTACTGTAAAAATCTAGAAGAAGGTCTTGTGGTTGGGTGAGACTAAAGTGGAAATTTTTGACCTCAACACTAAAGCAATACATGTGGTGTAAATCTTAATATTGCGCTTCAGCTAGGTAACACCGTGTAAATATGCTGGAGGTAGCATCATGCTTTTCAGTAGCAGGGACTGTAAATCTGGTCAGGATTGATGAGAAGATGAATGCTGTAAAATATAGAGAGGAAAGGAAAAGGAAATTGTCTTTTAAACTCACCGGGAGCATAGGCCATCAACTTTTTGTTGTTGATGTTTCTGTAGCAGGCAATTTCTTTTTTACGAGGTCGAGTTGCTAGCTCGACACTCAACCCAGCACGGATGGAGTGCGTGCCAGGGGAGCCAGCTGGATTCGAAGCTGGGAGCCTTCACTCCGAAGTCCGGCGCTGATGCCACTACGCCACCAGCCGGTTTAAAATACAGAGAGACCATAGATAAAAATCTGCTAGCAATGCCAGAAAGCATTAGCTGGGGAAGAAGTTCGTCTTTCTGCTTGACAACGATCCAAAGCACACTGCCAGAGCAACCATGGAATAGCTTCAACAGACAAACATTGATGTCTTTGAGTGGACCAGTCAGGAGCCACACAATGTCACTCAGTCCTGACCTTAACCCCATCGAACATCTCTAGCAAGACCACAAGATTGCAGTCCTCTGCTGCTCTCTTACTAACCGGGCACAGCCTAAGTAATTTTACAAGGAGAAGTAGCCAAATCTTGCTCTATCACGTTGTGCAAAGCCAATAGACACTTATCCTAAAAGACTACTGGCTATAATAGGTGCAAGAGGTGGTTCAAATAAGCAAAGGGGTATGAAGCTGCTGACATTTCAGCTTTTAAATTCTTACTTTTTCATGCTTGAGAATTGTCCATTTTTTAGTCTCTACTGTGTAAAAAGGAGCATGTGAATCACAAATAAAAATTCTCAGTTAAGTTGATTAAAATCCCTGGTTATGGTACTCATTTACGTGAACAAAGTATTCTGGGCTGAATACTTTTGCGAGGCACTGTAACTTAGAACAAAACAGTGTAGTTTAGTTACTAGACTACGATTCAGTGACCATTTGTATACAAGTTCAAATTCCACCACTACGGACTTGATACTTAAATTTGTAAGTTCATTATTAATGGTAACCATGATAATACACGCATGAAAATTGCAGCATAAATGCTCCATTTTTCTGCTATCATACCTGAGTCGTTGCTACTATTTTTACAAATATCTGAGACGTGCATGCCAATGGAATTGCACCAGAAGCCAAATCACATACAAAAGGGAAAACTGGTGGATAATACTGAGGAAGAGAGAGAAGCTATTAAAAGCCTATCTGTTTCGCACTTGTTCTTCAGAGATGGAAACCAACCAATCTGGCCCACGCTGACCTCTTTATTTTTGGCCTCCTGTATCAGTGATATCGAGGATATGGTCCAAGAAACAGCATCGCATCATCATTCTAGATGCATTGTCAACATTAAGTCCTGATCATTTCAGCTTCTGGTAACCACCATTTCCTTTACTCCCCAGATATGGCCATCTTTTTCAGTTTCCAATTTTTTTTAAATTACCTCTTCCATCTCTAACTGCTTTTTAAAGCAATTGTTAGCTTCATAACTTTGGTCGGCACACTGACACTAGCATTCCATCTGTTCGTTTCACACATCCCTCCCTGAAACTTAAAACACAGTTGTTTTCACGCTTTGCAAGTTCTGCTGAGGACTATTTAACATGAAACATTGGCTCCTTTTTTTGTCCTCCAGGGATGCTGCTTGATCTGTTGAGTACTTCTGGCATTTGCTGGCTTATATTACCTAGCAGAGCCTTGATGTAGCTCCAGACCTAGTGCAATGTGTTTGTCACTTATCAACCATACCAAGCAAGTAAACATCTCAGTTGCACCAACAAATCGTTATGGTTTTTTGCAATCTTTATGCCAAGAATATATATTGCCAATATTTTCTGACCCCTCAAGAAATATGTGAGTCAGAAAATTCCAGCATTGTTCTAGGAACTGCAGTTGAATGAATACACATGTAGTCACCGGTTTAGGACAGGATTGGGCTTACTTCTATTGATGATTACAGGCAAATATTCTTCAATTCTTCCTAAAGAAAAAGATCAGTTTTATCTATTGCATGTAAACTGAAACTTCAAAATGTACAGTGAAATGCATCATTTGCTCTTGGTACCATTGTCCAGCACCGCAGTCCTAATGGCTTTGTGCATAGCTTAGTCTCTGGCTTCATTTCCACTTCAGAGGAATGGCTTTTTGGCAGCAACTCCTCCATAAAGACCACTTCTGACAAGACTTCTCTAGTCTATAGAGGGGTACAAGTGGGTTCCAGTGTTTTATATGAGTTCGGAGCTGTTAGCAGCGCTGAACTACTTCTGATTTAGAAGGGTCGTCAGTTTGATATATTTCTCAAATGCTGCACTCAGTTTCCGAGGCTGACCACTGCGTTTCTGGTCCTTAGTCTTGCCCGTTTCTTTGCGCTTCTTCAGAAGAGCTTGGACAGCACATCTTGGAACTCCTGTCTGCCATGAAATTTCTGCTTGGAGACAGCTTGCTGATGCAAGATGACCACCCTGTGTCTTGTTGCCATGCTGAATTTTGCCGTGGTATAAGAATTAATGATTTGAAGGTTAGAGTCACAAACTGCCACACCTTCAGCTTTTAGTTTGATTGTCCTTCGTCCAGTTTGATTCCTTCTACACCCGTTTCTGTTTCAGTTAATCAGTGTAATTTATTCAACTCATTATGTCATTGATCATTAGCATCTGTTTATCTTCATTTAATCATGCACTGGGCTGTATATCTACAAAATAATCAAGTTTTTATTTGAAAAGTGGTCTGTTACTTAATATATTAATTTCTTTAATGAAATACAAACAATTCTCTGTAACATTTAATTTTTTGGAAAATTAACGTTTGGAAATTTGCTCTTTTCTACTGACACACTGATGCAGAAGGCAAAAAAAATAATAAACATTTAAGATGAAATTCATGTTAAAAATCTAGGGTGACAAAGACCTTTGCACCATGCTGTATGGGTTAGGGTTAGTGAGTTGTGGGCATACTATGCTGGTGCTGGAGAAGTGGCAACACTTGCAAGCTGCTCAGCACAGTCCTCGGTGATTTGATTTAATGCAAAAGATGCATTTCACTGTACATTTCGATGGACATGCAATAAATAAAGTTAATCTTTACCTTCAGGAAGAATTCAAGAATATTTTTAATTGCCTGTAATCATCAATACAACAATTATTCAGTGTGAAAGTGACATGTCAGCAATAATTTTGACAATTACATTATTCAGCGGGGTGCTCAGTGAGTTAATAAGCTACCTTCTCAAATGTGCTCCTATGTTGCTTAGTAAGTTATCAATTTTTTTCACTTCACCAAAATATTCTAAAAATGCCAGTGAATCATGACCTGCTCAATTATACAGAGCAAATGCACCACCTGCAGCCTTGATAAAGTGTGTTCATTAACTGAACCATTAGTAGTTAACATGCATTTTAATTGCACATCATGAGAAACAGTAACACTAATTGCGAAAAATAGCAAAATCACAAAGGCAATATTCAAAACAAATTAAAAATGTTGACATTTCATCTTACAATACTTTGGCAACATGTTAATATATCTTTCCAGGTATGGCAAAATGTCTTTTTTAAAAGTCTCAGCTTACTCTAAATTTGTACATGTATAACTATGCAAATGCTGTAGTCTCAATGTATGTAACTTCCAAGTTGTTCATTTACTTTAACGGTAATTGCTGACTGAATTGAAAATGTGATACTGTGCTCTAGGTATAGCAGATTACATCACCTTTAATTCAATACATTGATACAGGTTTACATTGATTAAACCTTTCCTGAATTGGATTACAACAAATACATGAAGGATGTTTATCCAGCTCAGCATCAAGTTGACAGCAAACCTGTCCATGGATATCTAATATGTGCAGAGCATCCTTAAAATAACATTTCATATTTTTATATTATTATTGAAAAGTTGTTCTTCATGTGAAGACAAACATTTTATTATTTAATTGTCTTCAATTCTATCACTTCAGACTTAAAACATTAACTGTTTCTATCTCCAATCATGCTGTCTGGACTTCTGTAAATTTCAAACCTGTTCTATTGTTATGACAAAATCTGTTTCAATATTTATTTGCTAACAGTCTTGCACATGGCTCTATTAGATTAATAAAACTTTCTTAAAACAATTTTTCTCCCCCAATGTCAAAGGCTAAGAAGTTTCTTTACCACTTCCTTAAGCCTTTCATTTTGCAGTTAGACCAGCAAGTCAATCAAAAGCAGAATGCATGCTTTTCTATTTGCATTGGTGACCAAAGATCAAAGCTTCGTAAGTCCTGCTGAGAAGCTCGTACCTGCGGATGTATCAAATATATCAGCTGTGGTTGTCTCATAGAGTCAGAAAGTACAATTCCAAGTCTTACCAAAGAGAACTGAATACAAAATTAAGTTATTAACAATAAAAAAAAACTTGCATAGTATTACTAGAGCTGATAAGTCTAGTTAGTATTTAATGCTTGCCTTTCATTGTACTCAAGAGCCACCTTCCGGGTCCAATGCAGTCTATGGCCTGACATGGTGCACTTTCAAAAGTACAATATCCTGGAGTAGTTGTTAACTGAGGCTCCATCACATTTTCCCAGATTGCCTTATGACCCCATGACACTCAAAGAAAAAAGATTATCAAATCGAAATTTAAAAAATACAAGTACATTTATTATCAAAGTACGAATTCATTCAGTATACAACCCTGAAATTTGTCTTCCTACAGGCAGCCATGAAAGAAAGAAAGAAAACCATAGAACCTGTTCAAGGAAAACATCAAAACTGCCACAGCAAAAAAAACTGAATATAAAACACTAAACAACAAGTCATCAAAACAGACAAGCCATTTTCAGTTCAGGTCAGTACAGTTCAATCTAGCCTTGTACCATACTTGCAAGTGCCACCATGCTTCCTGCAGCAACATAGCTTACCCACAACTCACTAACTCTAACTGTACATCTCTGGAATGTGGGAGAAGATCAGAGCACCCGAAGGAAACCCACATGGTCACGGGGAAAACATACAACCTCCTAACTGGCAGTGGCGGGAATCGAACCCCGATCGATGATTGCTAATGCTGTAAAGCGTTTGCAGAAGAAATCTTCTCAGGGTCCCAGTTGATATTTATCCTTCAATCACCCTAATGAGTAAAATTCTCTGTCATTACTACATTGTTGATTATGGGATTTCACCCTCAGTCACCTCGTATGTACTTCATAAAAATGGGTCCATCCTTAAATATTTTACGCATAATGAGGCAAACCAATTAGGCCAAAATCTTGAAATCATCACTTGATGCACAATGTTCAATAGTAAAAGAAATTATTGAATGGAAGAAGGGTAACTTCCTTAATTTTGCACATACTGCAATTTAGAAAAGAAATATATATTGCAAAAAGCATTTTTAAATGTTAAGATTATTATTTAAATTTGGGACTACAATAAAGTCAATCCTTCCTTCAAATTCATGTCAGCAGCAGCTGGAGCAAGTGCACTTAATGACATAAATCTAGATTGAAGCTGAAAACTAATAATAGTTTTGCTGAAAAATCAAGGCATGTCTAAATATAGCAACTCCATTTGTCAGATCCACAGAATTCCGTATTGGGAATTCATCTTTGAAAAAATGAGTGTGAAATTCCTACTGTGGAACGATGGAATGCCAATTCTAAAACTGCTGACGTGTCTGAGTTCAATTGTTACAAAGTAGATGCATCTATCTTCCTGGGTTGAATGACGCTAGATGCAATTATATCATGAGAGTTTGATTTTAAATAGTCGAATGCATGCTTGTATTTATTATCTTTGTCTTTAGATGCAACACTGGGGAAAAGAAAGGTTGTTCTTCAGCACTAACATTGACTGGTGTTCTTGTTGGATGCTGAAAATTTTACTATATATAGCAGAAAGGACAGTCAGGGGTAAATTACTGACATGGATGGAGTCCCAAGTTGGTTGTGAGCCAGTATGCGCATGTGATACAATCACAAGTGCACTCAGCACAATTCCAGATTCACTGAGGTATTCTACATTTATCTGCAACTTATCCCTTGCCAATTGTTTCAGACAAGTTCACTTTTTCTCAGGAGTAAACTGAAAGCAGTGGCAAGTGCTCGCTGTTTAGAAAGAATTGCATATTAAGATCTAAAATATAAAACACTGCAAAAGAACTATCACTAATTAGCCTGAGGCAAATTATTTTCCAGCTTTGACAGGCCAGGATAAATAAATTAACACATGCAAACACATCCTTAAATCTGTGTAATTTCTCAATTTTTCTTTCTAATTTACTGCATTTACTAATATCCAGCTTTACATTGGTTTAAGACATCATAGTCACCAGAAGAGTCAAGAGATATGAATACTGACATAATTAGCTTGTCAGGGAGCAGCTATGCGCACGTGTAAATCAGATCAAACTATAGTCTAACTCCAAAATTCAAAACAAAATCAGAAAATGAAGAAACTCTGAGAAGGTTCACTTGAAAAATATGAGCACATTGCTACTCCCATTCATTGGGTTATTTCCAGCAGTTTGTTTTTGCTTCTGTGTTCAGTAACTGCATCATTTTGTTTATTTTAAAAGTTAGCTGATTATTTTTTGATGAGAGAATCACTGCCTCACAACAAAGATTTGTTCTATTCCATGTTGGTGATTCTGCGCAATTATTGATTGGTTGTGGTCAAACAATCCTTCCATCTGTATTGCATTATAGGCGAAAGTCAGGGAAAATTGGACAATCTGGTGATGGTAAAACTATCAAAACATTCAGATGAAGCAATAAGAATCAATATCCTAACCATTAACAAGCTGATCACAATGATGAGTTACAAGTAGGTTATTTTACTCTGAACGCAGAGTCACTGAGAACAGAAAATAAAAGAAACATGATGGAAATATTCCCTAGTTAAATTTGTTTTAATGAGTAGAAGAGATTGGTTGTGTCAGATATAGCCTCTCTGTCAGAAAATGTAAAAAGTTACTAAAAGAATGGGAAGGCGAGAAATACACACACACACACACACACACACACACACACACACAAAGAGAGTGATGTAATGAAAAAATATTAGATGGATAAATGACTGCTGTGAGAATAATGGGTGCTCTCTTGAGAAATTGAAAGCATTTACTGACATAGAAAGTCTGGGCATAACCAAGGTGGGCAGTGGGTGACCGTGCATTTAGAAATAAAAGGAAAGATATCTCATTTCCCACAACATGATCCACATCCTATGCACTAACCAGTCAATAATCTATCATGACATCCATTCCAGTAAGATGGTGGTGCACCTGGATGTAGCAGCCTCTTAGGGGCCAACCAAAGGTGCTTACTTTTTTTTAATATAAAATGTGTTATTTACTAGTACAATATGATGTTGGGTCTCAAGAAATTCAGCTGCTGTGTGTCTACCCCATGAGTGAGCTGCTCGCTGATTGGAGGAGCCAGCCGGGGTGTCCAGGGTGTTGCAGCAGCCTGCCAGCGTGTCAGAGGAGCGAGATTAGGTTCGGAGGAACTGCTCGCCACTCAAAGGCATCAGGGTTAGTGCACGAGGGCCGTGTGCAGTGAAACCATGAGTGATTGGCTCGGTCATTTCTCTTGCAATCGTAAAACCCTGCTGGACATTGATAATGTAAGATGCTACAGGCGTATTTCCCTTGCTTGGTGGTGCGACAGTCGCCGCGGGAGCTGCGTGACCTCGGTTGCAGTGGGGACTAGGCCTCAAGCCGTGTGCTTGCCTGTTGCTGCAGTCCAGAAGAGGCAACCCCGCAAGCGGTGTAGTGTGGCGCCTGTGCTTGGTTGGGGGCTGGTCTCTTGTTGTTGCTGACCTCCAGTGTTTGATCGGAGGAAAGACAGACTGGATTGCAGTGGCTACGCACTGGCAGGAATCTGTACAGTCAATTTGCAGGGCATGTCGCTCAGCGTCTTGGACTATACATGCATTTTTTTATGTGACTATGTTTTTTTTGCTCGCTATTTTGAATGTGCTGTGTATGTTTTACCCCTTGGCCCCAGAGGAACGCTGTTTCATCCGGCTGTATTCGTGTATGGCTGAATGATAACTAAACATGAATTTAATTTGATTTGATTCCACACTACTACTTGTGCCTGACCAACATAAAGTAAAATCAAAAGCTTTTCACCTAATTTCTAAGCACACAGAACAGCAAATTACCAAGCAGAAAGATCAATGCCACTCCTTGAGCTTAGGGATAAAGATTAGCTTTCTTTGTCACATCTACATCGAAACATGCATCATTTGCATCAATGATCAACAGTCTAAGGATGTGCTGGGGCAGCCCACAAGTGTCACCATGCTTCCGGTGCCAACGTAGTAAGCCCACAACTACCCCAAACCTGATACTGAGAGGAAATCGGAGGACCCTAAGGAGACCCATGTAGTTATGGAGGGAAAGTCAAAACTCCTTACAGATAGTGGCAGGATTTGAACCCCGACCGGTGATCGTTGGCATTGTATAGGGTTGTGCTAACTGCTACGCTACCATACTGTGCTTAATCATATCATAATTAAGTTATGTTGAAGTTAATTAGAATGATCAAACACAGCAGCAGTTATTCTCATCTAAACCCACCTGTCAGGCAGTTGAGTAGGATTGACTTAACACCCCATTCTGTTTTAAACTCCAGTGAATTGTTGGGTATAAGAGGTGGACAAATGAAGCATTTAAACAAAAAAAAAGGCAGGTTAGCTTATTACATTGGAGAGCAGAGGTTTTGCTTTCTGAATACTTTTGGGTGTATCTTATGGATTTTGGGCTGCTGATAATGAAAACCACCATGAAATTTCCCTATCACGCACCATTTTTTGAAATTGTCTATATTTGTTATTTCAATTCATAATTCAAATCAGAAAAACTAATGCCAAGATTAAGGAAGGCATTTTTGTTGGTTGACAAATCAAACAGGTCATCAATGACGGGCAATTCGAAGAACTTCTGGTGGGACTGCAGAAAATCGCATGGAAGGCATTCAAGGATGCTGTTCAAAATTTTCTTGGCAACGACAGCGCACCAACAACATGTTTCAAGCATACAAAACCATGAAGTGTAACACATCACTAAAGTCCTGCTGAAGGGCATCAGCCCAAAACATTGACTGCACTTTTTTCCATTGATGCTGCCTGGCCTGCTGAGTTCCTCCAGCATTTTGTGTGTGTTGCTTGAATTCCCAACATCTGCAGATTTTCTCTTGCATTTCACTAAAGATTCCTTTTCTGCATTCCCATTTAGAGTTCTTTGCTGCAAATCTTAGTACTCTCTGTAATAAGCATGGTGAAAGGTTTCATGAGGACATTGCAGTCACAGAAAAACGGTATCAGGGCAACTGGAATCCATCAATGCTGGCTGATTATTGTTGGACACAAGTGAGAAGCCTCAGACACTGAGTAAAAACAAACATTATCAACAAAACATTTTTAGTTTAGTTGAATCATTGCAAAGCATCAGC
Organism: Mobula hypostoma; assembly: GCF_963921235.1. Classification (NCBI taxonomy): domain Eukaryota; kingdom Metazoa; phylum Chordata; class Chondrichthyes; order Myliobatiformes; family Myliobatidae; genus Mobula; species Mobula hypostoma. The sequence continues at coordinate 59,133,147 of NC_086103.1, read as the reverse complement.
ACCCTTATCCAATTAAACTTATTATTTCAAAAAAAGTTAATTTCTTGTTTCTCCAAATCCCTACATGAAACAAGTAGTCTGAAATTATATGTGTTCAGCTTCAAGCAGTCTATTATAAACAAAAAAAATTCAGAGGAGAAAACACTTCGAAAAAATTTGCTGTTCAGTGTTATTTGCAGACAGTTCAGAGTGAAAGAATGAGCTAGTTAATCCTTTAGCTACTGAGCTCCATGTGGTTTAAGCAACGAGAACATTTATGCAAATGTAATGCACTTTGGGCACAACTTATATAACAAACGAAAGGGCCTGAGGAGTGTTGTACAACAGGGAGATTTCAGGGTTACAAATAGAAGTTGCAGCTTTATAAAAACTCTAGTTGGGTTGCATCTGGAAGGGCTTTGAGAGAGAAAGATTTAACGGCGACCAGCAGGCAACTTTTTCCATGCAGAGGGGTGGTGTGTATATGAGAAAAGCTACCAGAATATGATAGAAGGTAGGTACAACTTACACTTGAAAGAAATTTGGATAGGTCAGCGAATAGGAAAGGTTAAGAGGGATACAGAAAAACAGAAGGCAAATAGATTTATTCAGGAAGACACCTTGTTGAGCATGGACATGCTGATCTGATAGGCCTGTTGCTCTGCTATATGACTTTCTGAATCCTTAAATATATGTTTAAATGCGATCTTTCTATTTGTTAACCATAGTAGTAAGTGACAAATATGAGTAAACTATTGTCTGGCACATTAAATTTGCTTTGAAGTGAAAAGGTCAAATCTTTGTCAGCTGTTGCAAACTGGTAAAAGATAAATCAGTGAAAGAGGAAGGGGAAGAATTATTCTGAGCACAGCTGCATGCATCTCATTAACGAATCTTCTTGCAACTATAATTCCACATGGCCCCTCTTAAATTTAACACATTCCTGAAATTCTGCAAGCAGATTAGATTAACAGAGTGTAAAGCTGCGGACTCCTAGTTCACATTTGATATCTAATGTTATAGACCCTATTGCCCAAAGTCTTTTTTCAGGTAAACCTTCACAGTAAATTGAAATATAAACTATTGCAGATTGCAGAATTCTGGAGTGCAAGATAAACTGCTAAAAGAACTCAGCAGCTTGAGCAGCATTTGTGGAAGCAAAGAGATGGTTGACATTTCAGATTGAGGCCCAGCAAAATGCCCAAAAGTGTAGAAGGAAGATAGCCAGAATGTAGGAGGGGTGAGACACAAGAATGGTAGATGACAGGTAGAAACTGATGAAGAGAAGGTGACAAGTGGCAATGAGGGAAGTTAGTTGTTGAGACAAAGGTGATAGATGGAAAAATAAGATGAAAAAATGAGAAGGATGGAGCAAAGTGGATGAGGAAAGGGTGAAAGCAGAAGCCAGTAGGTGAAACATGGAACCAGGTAATGGAGGGGGAACCAGGTGGTGTAGGAGATAAGAAAGGTGAACCAAGGGAGAAGAAACCCAAGTAGAAAGGTATATACATGATGGACAGAAAGAACAGGTGTGGCAGGGTGATGACATAGGCAACAAGAGAATGGGTTATAGAAAAAGTGAACAAAGGAAAAGAGGGAGAGGGTCTGTGTGGACCAGTCGGACTGGGAAAGGAACATGGGGTGGTGGGTTAGTTGAAACTGAAAACTGGAACTTCTAGCATTTCAGAATGAGCTGTTTGCCCTGTTTTGGGAAATTTCATGGGTTCTGATGTCACTGACAATGTCACATCAGCCCAGCAACCTATGCTTTAGATAGAGCGCAAGGTGCTTGACTGGTCATGTGGGTGGATAATTTGGAGGTGGTGCGTTCCTTCCATTATTTTCACTGTATCTTCAAATGGTCACCATGAAGAAACTCAAGAATTTCCATGTAGTAATGGAAGCTCCTACTCAATATTAAATAATCTACGGTCAGAAATTTCAATGAGTAAGTCGGTGAATCTTCAAGACATTTCCTCTCTGCTCCTGTTTATCTCTTGCCACCGTGGAACTCATAGTGGCTGTTCTGCGAGTTGATTATTGGGTACAAAAAGAGGTGGTCTGCCTGATACCCGGGAAAACATGAAACTGTGACAAAGGCACACATTAATGGAAAAAAGCACAGTTAATGTTTGGGGCCGATACCCTTCAGCAGGACTTAAAAGTGACATGTCGCACTTCATGGTCTTGTATGCTTGAAGCATGTTGTTGGTGCTCTCCAGCTGCCAAGAAAATGTTGAACAGCATCCTTGAATGCTTTCCATTTTAATGATGGGCAATTCAAAGAACTTCTGGTGGGACTGGAGAAAATCGCATGGAAGGATCACAGAATCCTGGTTAACCCCTTCCGTACCGGATGCAGCAATTCAGATTGATGGGTTTACTATACACCATCAGGATAGATCTATAGAGTCTCTCAAAAGCAAAGGTGGAGGAGTATGCCTCTTGATCAACTCTTCTTGGTGCACAAATATATCAGCGCTGTCCCAATTCTGCTCACCCGATCTGGAATATCTAGCAGTAAAGTGTCATCCATTTTTACCTTCCACAGGAGTTCCCTGGGGTCATTTTGGTAGCAGTTTACATTCCACCTCAGGCCAAAATATCAAGCAGGCTTTAGATCTGAGCAATGGGATCAACCTGCACGAAACACTGCACCCCAACGCCTTCACCATTATTTTGGGAGATTTTAACAAGGCCAGTCTGAAAAAAAATCACTAAGTAATTACCATCAACAGATCACTCGCAATACCAGAGGAAACAACACACTGGACCATTGTTACACCACCATCAAGAATGCCTACCGTGCTATTCGGGAAGTCTGATCACCTGGCTGTACTCCCCGCGTCTAGGCAGAGACCGAAAACTGCAGCAAAAGTAAGGAGGATCAAGAAGGTATGGATACGGGAAGCACAGGAGTGGCTACAGGACTGCTTTGAAATGGTGGACTGGACTGCATTCAGGGATTCATCTTTGAATCTGGATGAATATGCCGCAGTTGTTACCGACTTCATTAAAACCTGTGTGGATAAGTGTGTGCCTCTGAAAACTTGCTGTATATTCCCAAACAAAAAGCTGTGGATGAACAGCAGGTACATCATCTGCTAAGGGCTAGATCTGTGGCACTTAAGTCTGGTGACCCAGGTCTGTACAAGAAAATCAGGTATGACTTGTGGAGGGCGTTTCAAGAGCCAAAAGACAATTAATTCTGAATGAGGCTGGAGGCAACATCAGATGCAAATCAACTCTGGCAGGGACTGCAGGACATTACTTCCTACAAAGTGAAACCCAATAGTATGAGTGGCAGCGAAGCTTCACTACCCCGGATTTACTTCTGGGGTGCTTAGGGGCAACTCGAGCAACTCTCAATATATATGATTAAATATCCTCCTTTCAGCCTGATACAGCTATAAAGCACAACTGCTTCCAAGGTCAACACAGTCAACAAAGATGTCTTAATGCATTTAAACAAACTATCACTGCTTAAAACTGACGGAAACAACTCTGATTGTAGACGGAAGCACCCACGGAGGAAGCGTGGCTGTAGATCGGGGTTACAAGTGTGTTTAAGGAAATGGGGTTTTAAACTCCTAATACTGACTATCTTGCTGGCAAACCTGCAGTCTCTGGTGAATAAAATCAATGCTCTCAGAGCTAGGGTGCCAAATCAGAGGGACATTAGGACCACATGGGTTCTTTGTTTCACGGAATCCTGATTAACCCCTTCCGTTCCGGATGCAGCGATTCAGATCAACGGGTTTACTATACACCATCAGGATAGATCTACAGAGTCTCACAAAAGCAGAGCTGGTGGATAATGCCTCAGGATCAACTCTTCCTGGTGCACAAGTATATCAGCACTGTCTCAATTCTGCTCACCAGACCTGGAATATCTATAAGTGCCATCCATTTTACCTATCATGGGAGTTCTCTGAGGTCATTTTGGTAGCAGTTTACATTTCACCTCAGGCCAATGTCAGGCAGGCTTTACATGATCTGAGCAATGGGGTCAACATGCATGAAACAATGCATCCTAATGCTTCACCATTGTTTTGGGAGATTTTAACCAGACTAGTCTGGAAAAAATCACTAAGCAATAACCATCAACAGATCACTTGCAATACCAGAGGAAACAACACACTGGACCATTGTTACACCACCATCAAGAATGCCTACTGTGCTATTCCATGCCCTCACTTTTTTAAGTCTAATCACCTGGCTGTACTTCTACTCCCTGACTATGGGCAGAGACCGAAGACTACAGCAGCAGTAGTGAGGCCAAGAAGGTACGGACAAGGGAAGCACAGGACTGGCTAGAGGACTGCTTTGAATTGGTGGACTGGACTGTATTCAGGGATTCATCTTCGAACCCGGATGCGTATGCTGCAGTTACCGACTTCATTAAAACCTGTGTGGATGAATGTGTGCGTACAAAGACTTACTGTACATTCCCAAAACAAAAGCTGTGGATGAACCAGGATGTACGTCATCTGCTAAAGGCTAGATCTGTGGCATTCAAATCTGGCGATCCAGGCCTGTACCAGAAAACCAGGTATGATCTGCAGAGGCCTATTTCAAAGGCAAAGAGACAATTTCAAATGAGGTTGGAGGCAACACTGGATGCACAACAACTCTGGCAGGGCTTGCAAGACATTACTGCCTACAAAGCGAAACCCAGTATCATGAATGGCATCGATGTTTCACTACCAGATGAACTCAATGCCTTCTACACCCGCTTTGAAAAGGGAGGATACAACTACAACTGTGAAGATTCCTGCTGCACCTGATGACCCTGTGATCTCTGTCTCAGAGGCCAATGTTAGACTGTCTTTAAAGAGAGTGAACCCTCACAACGCCGAAGGTCCCCGATGGAGTATCTCGTAAGGCTCTGAAAACCTGTGCCAACCAACTGGTGGGAGTATTCAAGGTCATTTTCAACCCCTCACTGCTACAGCAGAATTTCCCACTTGCTTCAAAAAGGCAACAATTATACCAGTGCCTAAGAAGAATAATGTGAGCTGCCTATGACTATCGCCCAGTAGCACTCACATCTACAGTGATGAAATGCTTTGAGAGGTTGGTCATGACTAGAATGAACACTTGTCTCAGCAAGGAACTGGAGCCATTGCAATTTGCCTATCGTCACAATAGGTCAACGGTAGATGCAATCTCAATGGCTCTCCATGTGGCTTTAGTCCACCTGGACAACGCAAACACCTATGTCAGGATGCCGTTCATCGACTATTGCTCAGCATTTAATACCATCATTCCCACAATCCTGATTGAGAAGTTGCAGAACCTGGGCCTCTGTACTTCCCTCTGCAATTTGATCCTTGACTTCCTAACTGGAGACCACAATCTGTGCAGATTGGTGATAACATCTCCTCCTCGCTGACGATCAACACTGGTGCACCTCAGGGGTGCGTGTTTAGCCCACTGCTCTACTCCCTATATACCCATGACTGTGTGGCTAGGCACAGCTCAAACACTATCTATAAATTTGCTGACGATACAACCATTGTTGGCGGAATCTCAGGTGGTGATGAGAGGGTGTACAGGAGTGAGATATGCCAACTAGTGGAGTGGTGCCACAGCAACAACCTGGCACTCAATATCACTAAGACGAAAGAGTTGGTTGTGGACTTCCGGAAGGGTAAGACGAAGGAACACATACCAATCCTCATAGAGGGATCAGAAGTGGAGAGCGTGAGCAGTTTTAAGTTTTTGGGTGTCAAGATCTCTGAGGATCTAACCTGGTCTCAACAGTTTGAAGAGATTTAGTATGTCAACATATACATTCAAAAACTTCTGTAGATGTACCATGGAGAGCATTCTGACAGGCTACATCACTGACTGGTATGGGGTGGGGGGACTACTGCACAGCACCAAAAGAAGCTGCAGAGGGTTGTAAATTTAATCAGCTCCATCTTGGGTACTAGCTTACAAAGTACCCAGGATATCTTCAAGTAATGGTGTCTCAGAAAGGCAACGTCCATTATTAAGGACTTCCAGCACCCAAGGCATGCCCTCTTCTCACTGTTACCATCAAGTAGGAGGTACAGAAGCCTGAAGGCACACACTCAGCAATTCAGGAACAGCTTCTTCCCCTCTGCCATCCGATTCTTAAATGGATATTGAATCCTTAGACACTACCTCACTTTAAAAAATATAGTATTTCTGTTTTCGCACAATTTTTAATCTATTCAATATATGTATACTGTACAAAGTATACTGAAGATTTACTTATTTCCTTTTTATTATTTATCTTCTGTATTACATATTGCATTGAACTGCTGCTACTAAGTTAACAAATTTCATGTCACGATAATAAAGCTGATTCTGAAAAGTGTACACATCAATAAAAATCAGTAGGCTTCATCTACATCACAGTTAGAAAATAGTCTTTTTTTAATAGTTTGCATAATATTTCCTCAGTAAAAGTGACCTCTACTACTCAGTTCCATAGTGCATCTATTTATAGATTCATTCCTCCCTATAAGTTTATGAGAGAAGTTGCAATTCCAGCTCCAATGTCTTCTTTTTGACTGCGACTCCCTTCTTCACTGCATCATGAATGGCAGCCTTGCTTTCAAATTTCACACTCTGCTCATTAAGCCAGTCTGTTGCTCCACCTTCCTCTCATTTAAAAGCAATCACTTCTGGCCGTTTTTGGGCACCTCTCCTACAAATTCTTTTTTAGCTTGGCTATTTTTACCTTGCATCCGTGTGACATGCCTTATGATTCTTTTCTACAATAACACTACTTATATAATTCTGAGTCACTGCTATTATATAATAAAAGCTGTATTGCAATGAAAGGAGCTTGGCAGTCTTCTGAATTTTCAGTTTTACTGTGTTTGAACAGCAGTATTAATGAAGTAAATATGCACTTGAAGATAACTCAAATATTAAATTTCCTATTTCAAAGTGACACCAATTTTGAACAAGTTCTGCTTTTTAAACTGGTCATCCCACATGACTTTGTGACCTGCATTACTTCAGTTTGTCCAGGTACATCTGAATTCCACCATTTTTATGTTGTCGACTTAAAATTTCCTGAAAGTACTCCCTGGGAACACCACACAGTTTCCGAACACTAGCCTTTTAATTAAATACAAGGAAACATTCATTCTGAATGCAGAGAGCAAATGAAGTTGTGGAATGGTCTGTATAGGCTACTAACAAACTATTTTCCATAAATGTACACCCTTAGCATCTTGTACAGCATTCCAACGATGCCAAGGGGACAACATAAACAGTTTCATCTGTATCTTCCCCACATGCTCCTACTTCTAACTGATTGACTGCAGAATACTGTCATCACATACAACTGTTCCTGTAATTTTCCAGTATCCCAATCATAACGCCTTTCATTCTTGGAAGATGCAAAATCATCCAAAACTTTATGGATGGGCCAAGCCTACATCAGCTGGTTCACGACTGGCAGTGAAACAAATAATTTCTGAATAATCATGTTTTACATTCCCTTTTCCATTCTACTCCAAAAATGTTTAAGAGACATCTTTTCGTACAAGATGTTAAGAAATTCAAACAAGGCTAGTTATACATGCAATACGTCTGCAAAACAAAAAAAAATAGTGATTTTAAAAAGAGGAATATGCCTATGGTGATTTTCTGGTTGAATCGCAAGAATTCAACTTCATATTTGTGGGCGTGAACTGTATTTGCACAGATGACGCAGTTTCGGCATTAGGTACAAGTGGGATGATGCACTCCTTTACTACAACCAGTTTGAATGCTTTTCAATGTAAATTGCAAGTCATATATCAAGTAGGTCAAGTTGTTCTGACATGCATTTGTCACTGGGCACTATCTGAAACAACTGTGTTTTAATAGTGTTAAAGACCCAATCACCCCCTCATCAAATTAAATATTTCCAGACCAACTGTTAGGCCAGCTTGCATGGTTTTTTATATTTTTCTTATGTGCATTTGTGGGCCCAGCATGCAAATGCAATTACAAAGCAAGCACAGCAGTGCTTCTACTTCCTTAGAAGTCTACGGAAATTCAGCATGACATCTGAAATTTGACAAACTTCAATAGATGTGTGATGGAGAGTAGATTGACTGGTTGCATCACAGCCTGGTATGGAAACACCAGTGCCCTTGAACAGAAAAGCCTATCAAAAAGTAGTGGGTACAGCCCAATGGATCATGAGTAAAGCTCTCCCACAACTGAGCACATCTATACAGAGTGCTGTCGCAAGAAAGAAATGTCCATCATTAGAGATTCCCAACACCCAGGTCATGCTCTCTTCTCACTGCTGCCATCAGGAAGAAAGTGCACGAGCCTCAGGATTCTCACCACTGTTATTACCCCTCAACCTTCGGGCTTTTGAATCAATGGGGATAACTTTATTCGGCTTCCTTTGACCCATCACTAAACAGTTTCCACATCCCATGCACACATTTTCAAGGACTCTTCATCTCACGTTCACAATACTTTTTGGCTTATTTATTTATTATTATTATTCTTTCTTTCTTTTGCATTTGCACATTGGTCATTTGTCTGCCCTGTTAGGTGCGCTCTTTCATTGACTCTATTATGGTTCTTCGATTTACTAAGTATGACCGTAAGAAAACAATGCTCAGAGTTGTATACGATGACAATAAATCTACACTGAACTTTGAACTTAATACTGTACAAGGGACCAGAGCACTGTATTCCCAGTAAGAGTGTTTTAGCCTTGAGGGCATAGAGAACAGATTTACCAAACTGCTATTTGAGCTTAAAGAGTTAATTTATGAAAGCAGTGTGCATAAAACTGGCTTGGATGCTTCTGAATGTAAATAGTATGAGGGGTGATTGACTGATTCTTTCTTCTGAGAAGGAAATCCAGAACAAGGGTGCATTACCCATTGCATTATAGCACATATCTTTAAGTGTAAAATCAAGGTAAAATTTTAATAAAAACAATATTTCTGTCTTTAAAAGGCTGCGGACATTAATTCAAGCGAATGTTTTATGACCAAAATCCACAGGATTTTGTCAGGTAAGTTTTCAAAAGATAAGAAAAGAAAATGGAATTGAGCTGGAGATTAGCCATGGGGTTAACGGAAAGCCAGAAGAGGTATAATAAGCAGGAATGGCCTACTTGAGAGCCTACATAAAAGAAACAGACAAATTGTTTCACTTCTGCAGTAACACGCCTAAGAATACATGACTGTCTATCACTCAGTTATTCTGTAAGGCTCATCAGATAATCTACCAGGGTTAACCCTGTATTAAATTTCTGACCTAGGACACTTACATTATATAGGTCAGTATACCGTTCTGCACTGTTTACATTCAGCTTTTGTTAAGTAGTGTAAAGACTGGCAGATTAAAGTCACATTCTGACTTACAGTGTAATGAAATGATTACCACCTGATGTTCAGAACGAAGCACACAGCCTTATCCCACTTACACAGTGGGGGTGCAAATCATTTCTATTGGAGTATGCCCTAGGGTAGCTTGCAATATAGTGAAATTCAGTCAACTCCAGACTCACTGCAATTCAACTGGTAGATGGTTTCCATATATTCTTCAATTATACTAGCACTTTAAAGCTCTGACTAGGTTTATTATTAAATGACAACTGAGAACAAAGATTCATAGTGTGTAGGGATATACGAAAAACAGGTGACGACATAATATGTTCTTCTGTATGTCATATTTAAAACAAGTGACTATGTAATATGTTCTATTGTATGCTACATCTACCAATATCTTCTGTGTAGGTTCCTTTCTTGGGTTGCATTATGCAGTTGTAAAGCATCCTATAATACATACATTTTCGATTCTGTTCACTGCCAAATGTCTCTAATATTGCCCTTTTATATCTCCATTATAGTTCAAACATTTTTTTCCAACACTAAATAAACCCAGTTGGGTAGCCATTTGGTAAAAAACTAAATGTTTAACCCACAAACAAACAGTAACAATATATTTTTCAGTTTTGGTTTACCATATAAAGGAACCCATTTCTGATTATGTTAAGAGGCATATCACAAATTTCAGAAACTAGTACATTTTAACTATGACTCATGTACTTCTGAGATTAAAAATCCCTGTAATGTTTAATGCTTCAGGTGACAATGGTCTGCCAATAGTCAAATATGTATCTCCGAGTTCCCATTCCATAGTACACCAAGCATCTGTAAGTGAGCCTTTTATTACCAGTCATGCTCTCTGAAACATTTCTCCCTAGAAGATAGAGTAATCTAAATAAGCAAGCCTGGTTCATGTTCATTTATGTGATAATTTACCCTTTTGTACTACAACCTTACAATTATAATGCAGTAAAACACTGATAACCGATTAAAAAATGCTTTATTGGAGCTTATGTCACTGCTGATTGAACTCCAAATCTTTCAATGAACCTTTGAATGCAACCACAAACAAAATCAAATGAACTTCAGCAAAATGTAAATGCTTAAGCTAGTCTTTTTATCATAATTCATTATTTAGATTACGGTATAGCCATTTCAACAATCTTTGTTTTGGCATTTTGTTCCAGATAAGTACTAGAAAATTTATTCCTTAGAAAAGGTTCAAGGTTTTCCTGCAATGCTGTATGATGTAATCTCTCCAAACCTCTAACTTCCCGGAATCAATCTAAGATCACATAAAAGATATTAAAAATTAACCAAATCCTGTATCTTGAAATGCTCCATTCAGAAATCAACCTTGTAGCAACTTTACTGTGATACAATTTGAAGTGTAAACTGGTGCCAAATATCAATTAATTTTCTACAATTTACTGGAAATTTTGCAATTAAAGTGATATTCCTCTGTATTTCTAGCGGAATTAGCCCTTACTCTTAATAATTTCTCCTTTTGCTCCTCCCATTTCCTCCAAACTAAAGGTGTAGCTATGGGCACCTGTATGGGTCCTAGCTATGCCTGCCTTTTTGTTGGGTTTGTGGAACAATCTATGTTCCGTGCCTATTCTGGTATCTGTCCCCCACTTTTCCTTCGCTACATCGACGACTGCATTGGCGCTGCTTCCTGCACGCATGCAGAACTCGTTGACTTTATTAACTTTGCCTCCAACTTTCACCCTGCCCTCAAGTTTACCTGGTCCATTTCCGACACCTCCCTCCCCTTTCTAGATCCTTCTGTCTCTGTCTCTGGAGACAGCTTATCCACTGATGTCTACTATAAGCCTACTGACTCTCACAGCTATCTGGACTATTCCTCTTCTCACCCTGTCTCTTGCAAAAACGCAATTCCTCCGTCTCCGCCGCATCTGCTCTCAGGATGAAGCTTTTCATTCTAGGACGAGGGAGATGTCTTCATTTTTTTAAAGAAAGGGGCTTCCCTTCCTCCACTATCAACTCTGCTCTTAAACGCATCTCCCCCATTTCACGTCATCTGCTCTCACTCCATCCTCCCACCACCCCACTAGGAATAGGGTTCCCCTGGTCCTCACCTACCACCCCACCAGCCTCCGGGTCCAACATATTATTCTCCGTAACTTCCGCCACCTCCAACGGGGTCCCACCACTAAGCACATCTTTCCCTCCCCCGCTCTCTCTGCATTCCGCAGGGATCGCTCCCTACACAACTCCCTTGTCCATTCGTCCCCCCCATCCCTCCCCACTGATCTCCCTCCTGGCACTTATCCGTGTAAGCGGAACAAGTGCTACACATGCCCTTACACTTCCTCCCTTACCACCATTCAGGGCCCCAAACAGTCCTTCCAGGTGAGGCATCACTTCACCTGTGAGTCGACTGGGGTGATATACTGCGTCCGGTGCTCCCGATGTGGTCTTTTATATATTGGTGAGACCCGACGCAGACTGGGAGACTGCTTTGCTGAACATCTACACTCTGTCCGCCAGAGAAAGCAGGATCTCCCAGTGGCCACACATTTTAATTCCACATCCCATTCCCATTCTGACATGTCTATCCACGGCCTCCTCTACTGTAAAGATGAAGCCACACTCAGGTTGGAGGAACAACACCTTATGTTCCGTCTGGGTAGCCTCCAACCTGATGGCATGAACATCGACTTCTCTAACTTCCGCTAAGGCCCCACCTCCCCCTCGTACCCCATCTGTTACTCATTTTTATGCACACATTCTTTCTCTCACTCTCCTTTTTCTCCCTCTGTCCCTCTGAATATACCTCTTGCCCATCCTCTGGGTCACCCCCCCCCCCTTGTCTTTCTTCCCGGACCTCCTGTCCCATGATCCTCTCGTATCCCGTTTTGCCTATCACCTGTCCAGCTCTCGGCTCTATCCCTCCCCCTCCTGTCTTCTCCTATCATTTTCCATCTCCCCTCCCCCTCCAGCTTTCAAATCCCTTACTCACTCTTCCTTCAGTTAGTCCTGACGAAGGGTCTCGGCCTGAAACGTCGACTGCGCCTCTTCCTACAGATGCTGCCTGGCCTGCTGCGTTCACCAGCAACTTTGATGTGTGTTGCTTGAATTTCCAGCATCTGCAGAATTCCTGTTGTTTTTTCTCTGTATTCATTGTCTTTGAAATGATGTTTTGGATTCTTCTCATAATTTGCAACAATAACCTGAATTGCCCCTGCTGCGGTACCTGTCAGTCTCCATGCAGGTGGGTACACAATATCATATTAAATGCTTCCTAATTATACCTCATAAGATTACATGGTTGGAACAAGGTTCAAGGATTTTAAGTACAAAAATAGCTATTAATTTAAAACAACACATCAAAGTTGCTGGTGAACACAGCAAGCCAGGCAGCATCTCTAGGAAGAGGTACAGTCGACGTTATTCCGTTTGGGTAGCCTCCAACCTGATGGCAAGAACATTGACTTCTCAAACTTCTGCTAATGCCCCACCTCCCCCTTGTACCCCATCCGTTATTTATTTATATACACATATTATTTCTCTCTCTCTCCTTTTTCTCCCTCTGTCCCTCTCACTATACCCTTTGCCCATCCTCTGGGCTTTTTCCCCCCTCCCCCTTTTCCTTCTCCCTGGGCCTCCTGTCCCATGATCCTCTCATATCCCTTTTGCCAATCACCTGTCTAGCTCTTGGCTCCATCCCTCCCCCTCCTGTCTTCTCCTATCATTTTGGATCTCCCCCTCCCCCTCCCACTTTCAAATCTCTTACTAGCTCTTCCTTCAGTTAGTCTTGACGAAGGGTCTCGGCCCAAAACGTCGACTGTACCTCTTCCTAGAGATGCTGCCTGGCCTGCTACATTCACCAGCAAATTTGATGTGTGTTGCTTGAATTTCCAGCATCTGCAGAATTCCTCCTGTTTACGTTATTAATTTAAAAGTCTGATTACAACAGAATCGTACTAATCACATGATTAGACTGGGCATTTGATTTCTTTAAGATGCCCCCATTATAAGGGCAGAAGAAATAAGTGCATTATTAGTCCAAATGACCAATGTTAACTGCATTTCACGTATAGACTATGATTTTGATACAGCAGTTTTGCTTTGAAAGCCACATATTTAGCATGAACAAATACAAGAAGGATTCTCCACAACTGTTCTCAGTTGTCAAAATGAAAGGCACTGTGGTCAAAAAATCCATCTATGATTGATGATACTTTCTGCATTTCTCCATGACTTGCTACATGGTGAATTCATGTGGATTTTACTTCCAGATGAACGGAATTCACATCGTTTTAGAGAATGAAGTTTGGTCACTAGCAACTGGCACTGAGGTGCCAATGTTACAGGTGCTATGAACACTTTTGCAGTCTTCAACTTGGAAAATTAGCAGGTTATATTTATTCATTAGGTCTGGCATTTTAAACTGATGTACTGAGAGGAAATGCAGGTTCATAAGGTTTAAGTTGAGAAACATTTAGTATCATCACATCCAAATTAGTTACATAAATAATGAATAACAGAAGTCTCAACACTAATCTCCAGGGCACCCCACTCGTCATAGGGCTCCAGTTGGAAAATTAGAGTTTCAAACTCTGCTTCCTATCATTAAGCCAATTCTGAATCCAACGCAATCTAACCCTCAGGATCAGCCTGCCACATGGGACCTTTTCATTACAAGTCCATATAGACAACATTCATTGCCCTACCTTTATCTACCTCTTAGTTACCTCTTGGAAGCATTCCAAAAGATTCATCAGACATGACTTCCGACACACAAAATCTTGCCAACTCTTCCACTTCAGGCCTTGACAATCCAAGAGGTGGCAAGTCATGTCAATTAGAATTCCTCTAGTGACTTCCCTACAAATGAAGTCAGGATCACTTGCCTGTAGTTTCCTGGCCTGTCCTTCCTCTCCTTCTTGACCAATGGAAAATTAGACACTCTCCAGTCTTTTGGAACTTCACCAGTGGTTAATGATGATGAAGCGAATATCTGAAGGGCCCCTGCAGTTACTTTCCTAGACTCCCATAAGATCCAAGGGTATACTTGATCAGGCCATGGGGATTTGCCCCCCCAATGCATTTCAAGGCAGCAAATCTTCCCTCCTCATAACATACATATATTCCATGACTTCACCTTTTAGTACCCTCATTTCTTTGGCATCCATTATATTCTCCTTAATAAACACTGAGGAGAAAAAGGTATCAGGCATCTCTTGTATCTCCTGCAGTTCCACATATAGGCAGCGCTTGATGGCCTTTAAGAAGAGCTAGTCTTTCCCTAGTGAAAATTTTCTTGGGATTATCTTTAACCCTGCCTGTCAAATCCACCTCGTACTCTTTTCTTTCTCTCCTGATTTCTCTCTTAAGCCTGCTCTTAAACAATTTTTTTATCCATCAAGGAATTCATTTGTATCCAGCTGCCCAAATATGCTGAATATTTCCATCTTTTTCTTGGCTAGGTCCTCATAATTTCTCATCAGGCGGGGTTCCCTGAACTCGGTATACCTATACTTCACTCTTACAGGAACATGCTGCCCCTGGAGCAGAGTCAATGGGCCAAATGGCCTAATTCTACTCCTATAGCTTATGGTCTTAATTTGTGGTATGGCCTTTTCAAAAGCCTCCAATTTGAGAACAGTTCCAAAACCATTAAATACAGTCGCCTAGTCAACCCCATCTATATCCTGCCAAATGCCCTCAAAATTGGCCCTGCCAATTACAGTTCAGGACTTTAACCTGTAGATGTGCTCTATCTTTTTCTATAACTTTTTTACCATGTATAGAATTTGATCACTAGACCCAAAGTGCTCCCCAACTGCCTCTTCAGTTATTTGGCCCAACTCATTTCCTAAGATGAGGTCCAGTATTGCTCCCTCCTGAGTAGGTTCTTCTATATACTGTGTGAGGAAATGATCGTAAACATACTGCACAAATTATCATTCATACAAGCCCTTTGCATTGGCCCAAACAATAAGGGAAAATTGACATCTCCCACTAGTACTACCCTACCATTCTCACAACTACATGCAATTTTCCAACACATCTACTCCTCAGGTTCCTGCTCACTATTGGGGGTGGGGAGGTGGGGGTGTGGGGAGGGAGGTCGTCTCTAATATAGCCCTACCAAGGTGACCATCCCATTCCTATTTCCAAGCTCTACCCAAAATGGCTCATTAGATGATCCTCCAAGAATATTCTCTCGTAATCTGGTGTACCAGTTGATAAAAGGCAAAGATAGAGAGGACAGCCAAAGTAACGCACACAAAATGCTGGAGAAACTCAGCAAGCTAGACAGTATCTATGGAGAGGGAAAAACAGTCTATGTTCCAGGCTGACACCTTTCATCAGACTGGAAAGGAAGGGGACAGAAGCTAGAAATAGAGGTGAGGGGAGGGGAAGAAGTACAAACTGGCAGGTGATAGATGAAGCCAGGTGAGGGAGAAGGTAGGTGAGTGGGGGACGGTGTATGAAGTGAGAGGCAGGGAGGTGATTGAACCAGAGGGGATAACTTCACTCACCCCATCAGTGAACTGTTCCCATAACCTATGGACTCAATTTCAAGTACTCGTCCCTCTCATGCTCTTGTTATTTATTGCTTATTTGTTCATTATTATTATTTGTTTTATTTTGTACTTGCACAGTTGTTGTCTATTGCACACTGTTTATCTGCCCTGTTGGGTGCAGTATTTTGTTGATTTTATTATAGTTAATGGATTTATTGAGTATGCCTACAAGAAAACAAATCTTAGGGTTGTCTCTGGTGGCTGAGGCCCTTCATCAGGACTCCTTTGCTTTCCTTCTTCAAACTTTAAACTTTCTCCATAGATGCTGCCTGATCTGCTGAGTTCCTCCAGCATGTGTGTGTGAGTGTGTGTTGCTCTGGATTACCAGCAACTGCAGAATCTCTTGTGTCTGTGGATAATCAGAGACTTTCCCCCCAGGACAGATATGACTAATGCAAGGGTGCATAACTTTTAAGACGTTTGGAGGAAAGTATAGGGGTGGGGATATCTGAGGTAGTTTTATAAATCAATTTTTTTTTTCCCACACTCAGAGAATGATAAGTGCTTGGAACGTTCTGCCATGGGATGGTGGTAGACACAGATACATTACAGACATTTTAACAGACACATGGATGAAAGAAAAATGGAGAGCTATGTGGGAGGGAAAAGTTAGATTGATCTTGGAATAAGTTAAAAGCTCATTGTGGATCAAAGGGCCTGTACTGTGTTTACTGTTCTATGCTTTATGTCAGGGGTCCCCAACCTTTTTTGCACCGCAGACCGGTTTAATATTGACAATATTCTTGAGGACCGGCCGAACGGTGTGTGGGGGGGGGAACATCACTTAATCAGTGGCTTGTTTCCCTGCAACAAGACAGTCCCATCGAGGGGTGATGGGAGACAGCGATACTTGAAGGGGGTTCCTTGTGTCCAGTCTATTCCGCAATTTAGTTTTCGTTGCATTCATTGCAGAAAAGCCCGCTTCGCAGAGATATTTTGGAAATGGAAGTAACATTTTTAATGCTTTCGTGGCTATCTCAGGATATTCAGCTTTGACTATGATCCAGAATGCCAGCAGAGATGTTATGTCAAACATACTTTTCAGCCCACTGTCATTTGCAAGCTCGAGGAGTTGATCTTCTTCCCGCGCTGACATGGATGACACGTGGGTAATGACCTCGCATGCATTCAAGTTCCAACAGTGGGTGTGACAGGGAAAGAGGAAAGGTGCAGCTGACCCATATCGTTACATATCGCCAAATCATATTGTTTCCTCTCGGCCCAGTAGCACATGCTTTGCGGCCCAGTACCGGTCCACGGCCCGGTGGTTGGGGACCACTGCTTTATGTTATTAACCTGTTTATAAATTAGCTTATTTCCTAGTAATATATATTTCCTTTTTCTTAATGGATAACAAGAGTGCTGAATCTCAGCTTTGAAGCATTCCAAGTGTCAAATTCCAATTCAAGAATGGAAAACCTGAGCACCCAGAGCACGTTTCTTAAGCCACAGATGAAATGCAGGCAGGCTGCAGGTTTATGTATACTGCACAGGGCATGCAACTAGAATATTTTTTGTATTATTGTTTGCATTTAATTACACACAGTGGATGAAACTCTTGCACTTTAAGTGCACTGAAAAGTCTTCCCACAACTCATACTAGCTGAACAAGTTTTATTCTGAAGGATTCACTTTAGCAATCCAACAGAAAGGAGAGACATGATTACAGAGCACGCAAATTGTCATTTTTCCCCAAGCACAGGACAATAAATCTTACTATTGATGGCAGAATACAATATTTAGGAAGTTAAGAAAATAGTATATTGAATCCAAAATTGAAGCTGAAATAATCTTCAAAGAGGTGATCAGAACAATAATTTGGTTTTAAAAAAAAATTCACCCAGTGTCGCATATGTCTTGCAAAGTGCCAATGTTTTCCTCCCTGGTGCCCACTCAAATCCACCAGAAACAAAAAGTGCATTAAAAATTCATGCATAGTGTCCAAATAAAATTTAATCAGCAATAAGGTTAGTGCCAAAGTATACAAAATATAGAAAATGATGTAGTAAATGTAGATTAGCTTGGCAAAACATACAAACTCATTATTACCATCTTTTAGAGAGATATAATGGCTTCGGTGCTTGCCAGTACTGTCCAGTGATTGCCAATTTGTCCAGTTTATGCATCTTAGATAAGTTATCAAATGATTGTAGTGGGAAGAGGAATGGGAAATCTTTTCCACCCATGAAAGATATTTATCAGGAGTGCTGTAGAGGCAGGGCCCTTAGAATTGCCAATGATCATTCCCATCTATCCCACAGTCTCTTTGACCCCCTACCATCAGGCAGGAGGTCCTGAGGGGCCTCAACATGAAATGTTGACTATTTGATCTTTTCCATAGAAGCTGCCTGGCCTGCTGAGTTCCTCCAGCACTTTTGTGTGTGTTACCATATTATTAAGACAAGGACTGTTTGAAAGGGAAACAACTTCTTACCCCAGGCCATGAGACTTCTGAACCCTCTGCCACCATCTAAGTCTCAACACTTATGAAGCGCTAGTCACATTATACTGTTAACTTTTCAAACGTGTGTAATAAATGTACCTTATGATAAATGTTAATCTTCCGGAATGTATTTTATTATTTGTTAATTTATTTGAGGTAATCTTACTTTATGTGTTGTGCGTGTGCTGTGTTGTACAACTTGATCTGGAGGAACATTGTTTCATTTGGTGGTACACATGAATATAGTGGAACAACTGAAAAGTTGAACTTGAATTTAATCCAAATATTTCACAAATCTAGAAGATTTATTGTGACAGGGCTTGACAAGCCTATTCTAGAGTTAATACCCAGTGATAATCTAACAAATGTTGTACAGTGAACCTCTCTTTAAGATGTCATATGCTACCAATTATAAAAATTAGGCAGGTGCACATTTCATCATTACATTTCATTAAATATGAATGAAATAGAATCTATGCTTGACAGACTAGTAGATCAAAAATATCAGCTAGGATTTTTATTGCTAAAGATCCTGATTTGAAGAGTAATATTGGGTACTGAGGTGAAGATAATGTCAAGCCCTTGTAGCAGAACACCCTATCAAATTCATACTCTCAGCTCATCACGGTGAAGCTGCAAAACAAGTAAAACTCAAAAAGAAAACTGGGATGCTGGAAATCCAAGTTAAATACAGAATATGTAAGTCAGGCCACACCTCTTCACACTGAACTTCCATTTATACAGATAAAATTATTCTTATTTCATTCGGATTTAAATATATTACATTTTATAACAGAAACTAAATATAAATGACTGATGAGTGATAAAATTTGGTCATGAGGTCAGAGAGTTGCCTCAGATTCCTGAAAACTCTGCATACGTAGAACAGAAGGGGGAAAAATCTATTCACCCCATTCCTTCTTAAGAAGAATAAAGTTCAAAGTAAGCTCATTATCTTGTGGGCATTCCAGTAAATACAAGAAACACAATAGAATCAATGAAAGACTGCCCCCAACAGGATGGGCAAATAATCACTGTACAAAAGACAACAAACTGTGCAAATACATAAAGAAAAAAATAATAATACCCAAATACATACAAAATGAGTATCAAGAACATGAGAAGAAGAGTCCTTGAAATTGAGTCCTTAGGCTTTGGGGAACAATTCAGTGATGAGTGAGTGAAGTGGAGTAAAGTTATCCCCTAGGGTGCAGGAGCCTGATGGTTGAGGGGTAATAACTGTTCCTGAACCTGTTGGTGTGAGTCCTGAGGCTCCTGGACCTCCTTCCTGATGGCAACAGTGAGAAAAGAGCATGTCGATGGTGGGATCTTTGATGATGAATGCTGCTTTCCTGTGACAGCATTTCGTGTAGATATGCTCAATTGGTGGGGAGGGCTTTACCCATGATGGACTGGGTTATATCCATTATTTTTTGTAGAATATTCTGTTCAAGGGCATTGGTGTTTCCATAGCACAGCAGTCCCCAACCACTGGGCCGCGGATTGGTACCGGGCCGCAAAGCATGTGCTACCGGGCCGCGAGGAAACGATATGCTTTGGCGATATGTAACGATATGAGTCAGCTGCACCTTTCCTCATTCCCTGTCACGTCCACTGTTGGAACTTGAACGCACGTGACGTCATTACGCACACGTCATCCATGTCAGCGCGGGAAGAAGATCAACTCCTCGAGCTTGCAAATGATGGTGGGCTGAAAAATATGTTTGACATAACATCTCTGCCGGCATTCTGGATCAAAGTCAAGCTAAACATCCTAAGATAGCCACGAAACACCGAAAACGTTGTTTCCATTTCCAACATACCTCTGCAAAGCGGGGTTTTCTGCAATGAATGCAATGAAAACTAAATTGCGGAATAGACTGGACACAAGGAACCCCCTTCGAATATTGCTGTCTCCCATCACCCCTCGATGGCACCGTCTTGTTGCAGGGAAACAAGCCCAGGGCTCCCACTGATTCAGTGATATTGGTGTGTTGCAATGATTTTATATGTTCATATGGGGAAAATATGTGCTGTGTGTTTAATATCCAAACATTATTTAAAATGTTATGATGCTATTGACTTATAATTGACCTATCACTATATTCATGCGAGGAAAATATGCGCTGTGTGTTTAATATTAAATTTGTTAGATAAACCCTTTTAGAAATGAAATTGAGTGTATTAGCCACTTATCGCCTATATTCCGGTCGTGATTAACACCACCGCACCCACTCCCCGAACAGAATCGCCAAAAACGATTTGTATTTTTAAAAAATCGGCATACAGGTGCCTGCGCAAGGCTTCATGGTCATGGTAGTCTTTCTTGGGGTAAACACAACATATGTGACTGCTACTCTTGTCTGTTGGCAACCCTACCCCCACCCGCCCCCCCCCACCCCCGGTCGGCCGGTCCGCAAGAATATTGTCAATAATAAACCGGTCCGCGGTGCAAAAAAGGTTGGGGACCCCTGCCATAGCAGACTATGATGCAACCAGTCATACTCTCCACCACAAATCTATAGAAGTTAATCAAAGTTTTAGATAACATGCCATATCCTCACAAACTTCTAAGAAAGTAGAGGCACTGTGGTGCTTTCTTCATAATTGCACTTATGTGCTGGGCTTAGAACAGATCCTCCAAAATGCCGTGGAATTTAAAGTTGCTGACCCTCTCCATGTCTGATTCCCTGATCAGGACTGGCTCATGGCTCTGGCTTCCTCCTCCTTTTGTCAATAATCAGCCCTTTGGTCTTGCTGACATTGAGTGAGAGATTGTTTTGTGTCACCACTTAGTCAGATTTTCAATCTCCCTCTTATATGCTGATTCGGCATCACCTTTGATTCACCATTAAATAAATGATGGCATGTCTAATACAAGAGCAAGCTGTTCATCAGATTAGATTTTAAAACCAGACTGTAATGAGATTAAGTTTGATGTACATGATTGTTTTCATCCATAATTCTACCAAAAATTTATATTCTATAGAATCTTAACAAGACAATTTCAGAGGAACATTAATTTGTAGTCAGTCTGCTATATTT
Organism: Mobula hypostoma; assembly: GCF_963921235.1. Classification (NCBI taxonomy): domain Eukaryota; kingdom Metazoa; phylum Chordata; class Chondrichthyes; order Myliobatiformes; family Myliobatidae; genus Mobula; species Mobula hypostoma. The sequence goes on along the minus strand of NC_086103.1, from coordinate 59,111,788 downwards.
TCACCTTCTAAGCCATCTAAAACTAAAATCATTCCCAAGTAAATGATTGAAGAAATCAATGACAAACAGAGAAATAGTGTAGGAAAGTATACACAGGAAATACATACAGGAAATGCATTCTGACAGATACAAAATTCTAGGGCAGTCATGTTATTGAAATGACTTTTAACACAGCAGTCAATTCAGGATATTGTAAAAATAACTGCTTTATAAATGACACCATTTCCTCTTTCTAACATATTCACATTTCTCAGCATCATACAAATCTCAAAATATCTTCACTACCAGAAAGTCAGTTAAATTACCAGAGCAGAGAAGATTAAGGAAACAATTAACAGAAGTATTCAAAGTTATGACAGGTTTTGAAAGCGGAAATAGGGAGTAACAATTTTCATTGGCATTGGTAAGTCCAGCTGAGAGGTGTTACCATCAACAACCTCTCACTCAACGTCAGGAAAACCAAGGAACTGATTATTGACTTCAGGAGGAAGAAACCAGAGGTCTCATCAGAGGATCAGAGGTGGAGAGGATCAGCAACTTTAAATTCCTTTAGCATTTCAGGGAATCTGTCTGAGGCCCAGCACACAAGTGCAATTCCAAAGGAAGCACAGCAGCGTCTCTAACTTCTTAGAGAAATTTGCAAAGATTAGGCATGCATCTAAAAAATCTGACAAACCTCAACAGAAGTGTCGTGGAATGTAAATGGGTTTAAGGTAATTGGAAAAAGAATGCAGTACCAGAGAACATCAGGACTGCAATGTACTTTGCTTCATGGGAACATGGCTAACCACTGCCATTTCCAATTCAGCGCTGCAGTCCCATGGCTTTACCATTCTCTGTAAAGACATCTCAGTCTTCTAAAGGTAGAGGAGATGTGCCATGCTTTATGATTAATTCATAATGGTGTACAGATGTTACATTTCTGTATCAGTCCTGTTCACTCAACCTGGAACACCTAGAAGTCAAATGTCATCCACTTTATCAACCAAGGGAGTTTTCCACAATCATCCTGGTACCAGTGGACATTTCACCTTATGCCAACATCAGACGGGCACTGGGGGAACTAAGCTCTGTAATCAGCAGGCATGAAAATGCACACCCTGATGCCTTCCCTATCATCGCAGGAGATTTCAACCAGGTAGGCTTGAAGAATTCTCTCAACAACTGTCATCAACATATCACCTATGGAACTAGAGGAGCCACAACACTCACCCACTGTTGCAACACCGTCAAAAATGCTTAGTGTGTCATCCCACATCCACACTTTGGAAAGTTCAATCATCTGGCTGTACTTCAGTGTGTGCCTTCAAAAACATACCAGGCATCCCGAAACCAAAAGTTGTGGAAGAACCAGGGGATTCATAGTCTGCTGAGGGCTAGACCTGTGGTATTCAAGACCGGTCATACACAACCATTCAAGTTCAGGAAGACTATTTTAAAAGTGCGAAAACAAGATGGAACCAGATACACATCAGCTCAGACATGGCTTGCAGGCCATTGCTTCCTAAAAGGGGAAACCTAACATCACTCCCAGATGAGCTCAATGCCTTTTATGCACATTTTAAAAGGGAGAATAAAACTACACCTATGTGAATCTCTGCAGCATCTGGTGACCCTGGGATTTGTCTCATAGGCTAAAGTCAGAACATCTTTCAAGAGGGTGAACACTTCCTTGCAAGGTGTCGGGCCCTGAAAACCTTGTCAACCAACAGGTGGGAGTATTCAAGAACACTTGCATTCTCTCACTGCTGCTGACAGAGAGGTTTCTACCAGCTTCAAAAGAGCAACGATCATACTAGTGCCCAAGAACAGCAGGTTGAGCTGCCTCAATGACTATTGCCCAGTTGCATTTACATCCACTGTGATGAAGTGCTTTGAGAGGTTGGTCATGGTCAGAATCAACTCCCAGCTAAGCAAGGACCTAGACCAGACCCATTGCAATTTGTGGCAATAGGTCTACAGCAGGGGTCCCCAACCTTTTTTGCACTGCGGACTGGTTTAATATTGACAATATTCTTGCGCTCTGGCTGACCGGGGTGCGGGGGGGGGGGGGGACAATAGCAATACCTACGTCAGGCTGCTTTTATTGGTTACAGCTCTGCGTTCAACACCATCATACCCTCAGTTCTAATCAACGAGCTCCAAAACTGAGCTCTCTGTACCTCCTTCTACAACTGGATCCCTGACTTCCTCACTGAGAGACCACTATCAGTCCGGATCATTAATAAAATCTCCTCCTCGCTGGCAATCGATACCAGAACACCTCAAGGACACATGCTTAGCCCACTGCTCTACTCTGTGTACACCCATGACTGTGTTGCTAGGCACAGCTCAAATGCCATCTATAAATTTGCAAATGAACCAACTATTGTAGGCAGAATTTCAGATGGTAATGAGATGGTCTACAGGAGCGAGATAGATCAACTGGTTGAGTGATGTCACAGCAACAACCTTGCACTCCATGTCAGTGTGTGACTAAGGAAGTAATTGTGGACTTCAGGAAGGGGAAGTTGAGAGAACACACATCAGTCCTCAATGAGGGAACAGAAGTGGAAAGGGTGAGCAGTTTCAAGTTCCTGGGTGTCAACATCTCTGAAGATCTCTCTTGGGCCCAAAATATTGAGGCAATTATAAAGAAAATTACAAATTACTATATTTCATTAGGAGCTTGAGGAGATTTGATATGTCACCAAACAAGTCTCGCAAATTTCTAAAGATGTACCATGGAGAGTAATTCAACAGGTTGCATCTCTATCAGGCATGGGCAGGCCACTGCACAGGATCGGAAAAAGCTGCAGAAAACTGTAAGCTCAGCCAGCAGCACAAAGGGCACTAACCTCCTCAGCAACAAGGATACCTTCAAAAGGCATCTGGCATTAAGGAGCCCCATTACCGAGGGCATGCCACTCTTTGCTACTGGAGACTGAAGACACACACTCAAAGTTTTCCCTCCATCATCACATTTCTGAATGGACAATGAACCCATGAACACTACCTCACTGAGTTTTTTTTCTTTTTTTTTGCTTTCTTTTTGAACCATTTATTTTTATATGTACTTCTTAATGTCATTTATAGTTTTTTATTTGTATTGCAATGTACTGCTGCTGCCCCAAAACTACAATTTTTTTTGACTTATGGGAATGCTATTCAACCTGATTCTGAACTAGAAGTACAAGGAGCAAATCATAAACACAACAGATTCTGCAGACAAAACACACAAAAAATGCTGGTGGAATGCAGCAGGCCAGGCGGCATCTCTAGGAAGAGATACATTTGACACTTCAGTCGAGACCCTTCATCAGGACTAACTGAAAGAGATAGTAATAGATTTGAAAGTGGGAAGGGGAGGGGGAGATCCCCCGTCAAATGTACCTCTTCCTAGAGATGCTGCTTGGCCTGCTGCGTTCCACCAGCATTTTTTGTGTGTGTTGCTTGAATTTCCAGCATCTGCAGATTTCCTTGTGTCTGCTTTTAGATTCTGCAGACGCTGGAAATCTTGAACAACAGAAACGACATGCTGGAGGAACGCAGGAGATCAGGCATCTGTGGGTGAGAATTGATAGTTGACAACTATCATGACTTTATCATCCTGATGAAGGACAAACATGAAAAAATCTGCAGATGCTGAAACACAATCAACACACACAAAATTCTGGAAGAACTCAGCAGGCCAGGCAGCATCTATGAAAAAGAGTAAAACAGTCGATGTTCCGGATTCTGATGAAGGGTCACGGCCCAAAACATCAACTGTACTATTTTCCATAGATGCTGTCTGACCTGCTGAGTTCCTCCAGCATTTTGTGTGTTATCCCAATGAAGGATCTCAAGCAAAGATATTGACTGTTCATTCCACTCCATAGATGCTGTCCGACTTGATAAGGGGCGAGAAGAATTGATTCTCTTTTGCAACAAATCACCATGATCAGGTTGTGGAAACAAATCAATGATATCCTTAGAAAGAGAACTGGCTTGATACTTGGAAAGAAAAACTTTGCAAGGCTAAAATAATGAGAAAGGGGGTTTGGAAAAGTTGAAGTGATTTTCAAAAGGTCCAGCACTGAGCAAAGACAGAATAACAATGATTCAACAAGCAACCAAAGATACCATAAATATTATTCATGGACTATTGCAGTGGCATTGAGCACTGAAGACAATACACCCATCACTGGATGTACAGTATATGAAGAATTAAATGCCCAAAAACAAAGCTGGGTAGAAAAGAAGGAATACCCAGCAACACACATAAAAGTTGCTGGTGAACGCAGCAGGCCAGGCAGCATCTCTAGGAAGAGGTGCAGTCGACGTTTCAGGCTGAGACCCTTCGTCAGGACTAACTGAAGGAATACCCAGGATGTGTTTCTCTGTGCAAATGTAGATCCTGAGTATTAATATTGTGCCTCTCTACTCACTGGTTCAGATGTCTGTACAACATGCAAATAAAGATTCCTCTAAATCTCTGATCCTTAGATACCATATAAGTAATCAGATGAGTGAGCTTTATAGGAATCACAATGACTGAAGCAATCAGCTGACTATGTGGCCTAGAGACTCAGATCATGTTCTTTGGGACCATGCCAAAGCAGGTTACAGTCAATGCCAGATCAGCCTTTCATGGTTAGATATTAGCTGCAATTGCATATGAAACTAAAACTCTCAGTGATTCAGCCAGTAATATAATTTAAAACTTAAAATAAAATAAGATTACATTAAATTACAATTTATTTTCTTTTGATTGCTCAAAACATAATGCAGATTAAAATTAACGCTACTAAAGCAAAGCAGCCATAACCTGGTTTGGGGAAGGGGCTACAGGTGGGTATGAGGTGGGATGGGGAGCAGGGAAGATGGGGAGATGGATGGGGCTAGTTAGCAAATTACATTCAAATTAAAGGGACTTATGCTCTTTTTCACTCCACACACGGGAATAACTTTCTCTTTTCCACAGCAATCTGAAAAAGTAACTTCACTGAAAAAAGAAACTTATCTTTTTGAATAGAAATTGCCTAAACATTCAACAGAACTGATAAAACATGACTTTTAAATTAGCTATTGTCACTCAATGAATGTGAATAAATTATTAAACTGCAGACAGGGAAAAAACAGAAATAGAAATCCAGAGTAACACAATGGACTCCCTCTCCAGTAGCAGAAGAACCCTACATTCTGGTCCTTTTCATCAATCCCTTGCAGTGGCTCCCACCAAGGTTCAGTGCGTCCCATCAGCACACCTGGAATGTGACAGCCAGCAGAATTCCTCCACAGACTCCTCGGGGTGCTGGCAGACCAACAACGTTTGGGCAGAAGACCAAAGAAGTCCTTCACCAAGTTGATGATCAGCCAACTGCCCTTGATGTTCCTGCGAACAGCCCAAAGGTCAGAGTGTCCTCTGTCACGCAGCTGCTTGGGATAAACCATGATACAAGCCCTTGCGTCTTTGTCCACAAACCCACAGTCTGCAAAGAGGTGAGCACCTGTCTCTTCCCTACTACAGTTTGACTGGGAAGGCTCCTCTCACCACCAGCCTGGCAAGGTCTTAGTGCCTATTGCTGAGGAGTGGCGATGAGGCATTCTGACTTATAGTTTCAACAGTCCGCTCAAGGAACCACACCACTATGTTATCAAGTCCTCCCTGTAGCATCAGCAAGACATTCCATGCCTGATGGACTTGTGGTCAAATGTGTTGGTCCAGAAGAACTTTTCCACAGCTGACTGAGACACGGCACAGCAACAGGGCCACGCCCATATTTCACAACACTCCAGCCAATTCTTGTTGCTTGCCTCAGCCCTTCCAAACCAGATCCCCAGCACCTACAAGTAATCAGACCTGACAGTGAAGGAAACACTGAATTGGTCGGGTCAGTTGCTGAAAGCATGGTTACTCTGTGTGCAGTTAACTCTGGCCCCAGACTGGTTGCATGGCCTGCACAGCATCAGCTTCTCCTGGAACTGAACATATTCATTTCACCTGCCAAAACTGCATCACCTCACACTGACCGAATTTAGTAACATGCTCAAATTTTGAGATAATAATACCTGATTAACTTGTCCATAACATTTTTTGTAACTGGTGAATAATACTACTCCCAACAGAATTTGCTGAAAAGCACATCTCTCCTCATGCCATTAATCTGAAGGATTAGTTTCTTTCTTACTTCCACTCAAGACTTACTGTGTGTGACTGTTGGTACTCTGTTGTGCAGCTTGGCCCCAGATAAAATGCTATTTCGTTTGGCTATATCCATGTGTATGATTGAATGACAATTAAACTTGAACTATTTATTGCACTACTTATTGCAACTATTTACTGATAATATCTCAGTGCAACTAAAGCAAATTTTGCTTTTTCTATGTTTGGCTCCTTTCAATCACCAAATCCGTATTTTTTACTTTTATAAAATAAAAGTTAAACCACTAACGAATGTATCTGCTTTCCCCTGCTATACTTTTTCGAGAGTACTGAACATCCTCCTCTCTGTATATAAATTTGTATCTGCACCAACCTTTAGGTATTTATTTCGATGAATTACCTAATTCCAATCTTACCTCTCTGGAGAGTGTCTGTCCTTGCGTAATATGACAGCTGATGGGTTTATTCCCCAAAATAATTCATATCTATCCTGAGCCATTGATAAATCCATGAAAATATGATAAAAAATAAGAATGCATACTTATAATTTTAAGTCAAATAATATTTCAGTACAATGTAATATACAATGTAAATGCAAATGATGGTATCATACAACTTCAGAGGAACTTATTTAATTGAATCATTTAATAACCAGTTAGTATTTGTGATAACAGTGTAGCAAGTAAATTTACTGTAGAGTACTGTGCGTAAAGCATTTTGCCAATCTCACAGAAAAATCGATTCACTGAATTCAGTTATTTCTGCAGTGGAATAGTCATATTATTAAAGCAAAGAAATCTTGGTTTTATGAACATTTTGGCTGCATGGGTTTTGATCAGCATGCATAATACAACATTTACACAATAAGATTAGCCAGTGTATATAATTAATAGAGGAACTGATTAATAAAATCACAAAGGATGAAGCAAAGGCTAACTGAAAGATACAATTACAACAAGGTACAAATCACCTGTATTTAATTTCACTTAAAAGATTAAAGTTTGCAACAGACACTTTGTAAGCAAAAGTTAGAGCTTTCTTTTGAGAACTGTGTGATATAAAATATAAGATATTCAAGTTCTAATTTCAACCAACATTGTAATGCATTACTTAGCATTCCCCTTAGAGTTTGTAAATTGCAGTCATTTAAAATACTTACATTATTGTTGCTGTCATAATCCAATCACCAGGTGACCTTGAGATGGCAAAAAGCTATTTTGAAATCACAGTGCTGGTTTAGATACAGCATCATCTGTCATTGGTCCATAATATTTTGCACTCTTCGATGACAGACAAAATTAAAAATGAAAATCTCTCAAAATAAAAACTTCTAAATCCCGTCCAGTATTTTTATTAGCAAGAAGAAACCCGGTCAAAATAATGCAGATATTATACCATTATGGCTTGATTGAGTTTGATTCTTTCAATACTCCTCAAAGCTGGCATTTTGAGTCATGACACTTCTTTAATCAGGGGAAAGTAATACACATTCTCTAATATTTCTGTTCAAAATCTATGTGATGAGCATGATATACTGAAATAGAGAGAGATACTGCACACATTAACATGCAGGCTTTCACTATTCAGCTCAAAAAAAATTAACAACTAACTTTGGAGTGAATATTCAGTATTGACTAAATAGATTAAAACTCAATTAACAAAAAAATCCATTAGTCACATTGGAAATCCTCAATACTAATGAAGTGATAACACTTAAGTGGTAACACATGTCAGCCACTAAATATATACAAAAATATTCAAGCTTTTTTATAGAAATCTCAGTAATTCCAGCGCGCACTCCAAAATAAATACTACTTATTTGCACAAAGCTTTACCTTTCGCTGCACTACAGCTGGTGCTTTGCACGTGCCATATAAAACCCAACGAAAAGTAAAACATCAGCACAAAATACTTTGGGGTAGTGGTTCATCCCCTGTATCATAGCATTTTGTCTCTGAATTCGGATTTCCTTTACCTCCAAATTCAAATTTGTTTCCAGAATTTCAGAAGGGAAGATCAGCAGATACTGTATATATTATAATGTCCCAAAAATAACAAAGCAAGAACACCTGACTCCATTTTTTTTTGCTTCTACCACCAATTATCCAAATGTTGAAAGGACTAGATAGGGTGGAGGTGGAGAGGATGCTTTGTGTGGTGGGGAGATCCAGAACTAGTGGGCATAGCCTCAAAACTGAGGGGCAATCTTTTTTAGAACAGAGGTAGGGAGGATTTTTTTTAAAGCCAGAGAGTACTGAACCTGTGGAATGTTCTGCCACACTGCAGTGGAGGCCAAGGCCAAGTTGGTGGGTATATTTAAGGCAGAAGTAGATTACTTTCTGATTGGTCAGGGCATCAAAGGATATTGCAAGAAAGCAATATGGGTTTGAGTGGGATCCAGGATCAGTTATGGTGGAATGGTGGAGCAGACTCGATGGGCTGAATGGCTAATTCTGCTCCTATGTCTTATGGTCTTATCCAAGCTCAATGAATTTAAAGCTCCACAGTGAAGTTTTTATTTTAATTTTTATTTGCTAATAAAAACAAATTATGAAAGGAGGTTGTAATCATCAATATGAGGAAGTCTGCATATGCTGGAAATCCAAAGCAACACACACAAAATGCTGGGAGAATCTAGAAAGATGAATAAACAGTCAATGTTTCAGGTTGGGACCCTTCATCAGTACTCAGTAGAAATAGGGAAGATGCCAGAATAAAAAAAGGTGCGTGAGGGGAAGGAGGCTAGCTGGATGGTGACAAGAGAATGCAGGTGGGTTGCAAAGGTCAAAGGTGGGAGAAGAAGGAATCTGACAGAAAAGGAGAGTGGACCACAGGAGAAAGGGAAGGAGAAAGGGACCCGGGGGAAATGATAGGCAGGTGAGAAGAGGTAAAAGGTCAAAGTGGGGAATAGAGGAAGGGGGGTGTAGGGGTGGGGGAGAAGAGATTGTCTTAACCAGAAGGAAAAACCGATATTCATGCCATCAGGATGGAAGCTATGCACTTTGGCACAAGAGGAGGCCATGGACTGACATGAAAGGAGGATTTTTCCTGCACTTATGTAGTTTCAACAAACCTGAAAAACTATAAAAACCAAATTTACTCAAATAACTAAAGATTTTGAGGTAGAAACTGCTCTTAGTCAACTGCATTTGTGTAAGAAATTTCAGTTCAAAGTAACTCAGTGAAAATGCAAAAAATACAGAAAAAACATAGCAACACACATCAAAGTCGCTGCCTGGCCTGCTGCGTTCACCAGCACCTTTGATGTGTGTTGCTTGAATTTCCAGCATCTGCAGAATTCCTCGTGTTTGCGCAGAAAAAAAATACCTACTTTTCTTGAGCTCACTCCGGGTTGACATCTCAATTATCACTGAAGATAAAATCCTTTGCAGAAATGTATATATGAGGGTAAGCATTATGGAGCAATACTGACTTAGTCTGGGACAGCAACACTCCTACACTCATAGACTGACTCTGATCCTCACATTCAACAAGTTTACTTGTAGCTGAATATCTCTATTCAAATAATAAGACTCTCCAAAATCCACACTGTCTCCTGAGCTGAAAATACTGCTTCCATAATTATGAGAAAGAATTCTGCCAGATTTCGACAGTAAAAGATGATGGTGATTCTGAATATCCATTGTGTGAAAAAATGCCCCATCTACCAAACTGGTTCAAATTCAAAGCTTAATGCTGAGGCCAAAAGTACCACTTTAGAATCATCCACCCACAAGACCTTCTTCCACATCTTTACAGTATCTTCTAAGTGAAGCTTTGCAAAGTCTTTATGGGCAAGGATGTTCTTTTTTTAAAAAGTGGTACTGTGCCACACATCTAATACTGCATATCATCCAGGTAACACCATCCCTATTGTATAGTGGAGGTAGCATCATGTTATGGGAATGCTTTTCAGCAGCAAGGACTGGAAATCTGGTCAGGATTGATGGCAAGATGAATGCTGCTAAATAGAGAGAGATCCTGGATAAAATCAGCCAGCCTCTGCCAGAAAGCTTAAACTGGGGAGGAAGCTCATCTTTCAGCAGCACAATGACCCAAAGCGCACTGCCAGAGCAACCGTGGACTGGCTTCAAATGTAGAAAATTGATATCCTTGAGCGACCCAGTCAGAGTCTTGCCTTTAACCCCATCGAACATCTCTGGCATGACCTCAGGATGTGGCCCCCTACACTTCCCAACTAATCTCGCACTGCTTGAGCAATTTTGCAAGGAAAAATGGGCAAATCTTGCTCCATCACATTGTGCAAAGCTAATAGCACTTATCCAAAAAGACTACTGGCTATAATAACTGTGAGAGGTGGTTCAACCAAGTACAGAGCAAAGGGGGATGAATACTTTTGAAGTTTTAGTTTCTCATGCTTTATAATTTTCTCTGTTCTTCGGCTCTACAGTGAAAAAAGGAGCATGTGATTCACAAGCAAAGATTCTCAGCTAAATTGATCAAAATCCTTTTATGTGAACAAAGGGTTGGGAGCTCAATATTTTTTCAAGGCACTGTATTTATCAGGAGCACTGTACACACAGGGTCCTTAGCATGGTCAATGGTCCCTCCCATTCATCCAACAATCTCTGATACCTACCATCAGGTAGGAGGTACCGTAGCACTGGGACAAGAACTGTTAGGATGAGAAACACCTTCTTCGCTCAGGCCGTAAGACTACCAAACTCTCTGACACCATCCAGGTCTCATCACATAATCAGCACCAGAGGCGTTATACTGTTTACTTTCTAAACATGCACCGTATTATTTGTTAGTTTATTTGTGGTAATATTACATTATGTGTTATGTATGTGAGTTATATGTACTGTGTTGCGCAACTTGGTTTGGAAGAACGGTGTCTTGCTTGGTGGTATACATGTGTATAGTTGAATGACAATAAAATTGAACTTGAACTTGTACTTTAAATTCCTCAGTGTTATCACTTTGGAGCACCTGTCGTGGCCCAGCACGTAAGTGCAATCGTGAAGAAAGCACAGCAGCATCTCTACTTCCTAAAAGAGTTTGCAAAGTTTAGGCATGACATCTAAAACTTCAACAAGCTTCTATAGATGTGTGGTGAAGAGTATATTAACTGGCTGAATCACAGCCTGGTATGGAAACACTAGTACCCTTGAAGGGAAAATCCGACAAAAAGTAGTGGATACAGTCCAGTCCTTTACAGGTAAAGCCCTCTCCACCATTGACCACATCTAAACCAGCATCCATAATCAGGGACTACCACCACCCAAGTCATGCTCTCTTCTTGTTGCTGCCACCAGAAAGAATGTAAAAGAGCCTCAGTACTCACATCACCAGGTTCAGAAACAGTTAATACCCCTCAACCATCAGACTCTTGAATCAAAAGGGATAACTTAACTCAACATCAGTTGCTCCTTCATTGAAATGTTCCCACAACCTATGGACTCACTTTCAAGGACCCTTCATCTCATGTTCTCAAAATTTATTGCTTGCTTGTTTATTTATTTATTTATTTATGCATTTTCACACATCATTGTCTTTTGGACGCTGGTTGAAAGACCAAGTTGGTGCAGCCTTTCATTGATTCTATTAGGGTTAATAATCTTTTATGGATTTATTGCACATGTCCACAAGAAAATGAATCTCAGGGTTGTATATGCTGACATATATGTACTTTGATAATAAATTTACTTTGACCTTTCAGATAGCATTTACAGTAATTTTTACATTTCTCCTATCTGTATTTAGAAACCATCTATTCTGGGATACATGCCATCGGGTCCTGGGGACTTAACCACCTTAATGCTTTTCAGAACACCCAGCAATACCTCTTCCTTAATCACGAACTGTCTAAGCACATTAGCATGCCTGACTCTGCTTTCACTATTCTACAAATCCTTGTCCTCAGGAAATATCGCCACAAAATACTCAGCTAGCACCTCAGCCACTTATTCTGACTTCAAGCACAAATTCCCTTCTCGAGTAACCCTACTCTCTCTCTAGTTATCTTAATTTCCTTAATCTAAGTATAAAATACCATGTGATTCTCCTTGATCCTGATCTCTAAAGATACATCATAACCTTTGGACTTCTTAATCACTTATTTGAGCAATAATCCACTCAAAATTCAAAAATAATACTGCATTTCAAATATTAACTTTACAACTGAAACAGTCAACCACCAAACTCTTCTCAGTCACTTCTGCCACTCAAGAAACAAATAGCAAGGCAATGTTTGTTTTACGGAGGAACAGAAATTAATTTCTTCTCCCACATGCATACATACAATAGCTTTTATTAATATTTATGTATGATATGGAAACAAATACATCAAAGTATTTGCTTTTTGATGCCTGGATATATGTATATGTTGAAAGATTGTTTATGACGTTAGAAGAGCAAAGAGTAAAATATGTCTTTGACTGTTGGCACAAAATGCAAATCACAGTAGCAGCTGCAAATTAATTTCAACGCAACTAAACTTTGAAAACACCAAAGTGCAAGTCAAGTCAAGTCACTTTTTATTGTCATTTCGACCATAACTGCTGGTACAGTACACAGTTAAAAACAAGACAATGTTTTTCAGGACCATGGTGCTACATGAACAATACAAAAACTACACTGAACTATGTAAAACAACACAAAACTACACTAGACTACAGACCTACCCAGGACTGCATAAAGTGCACAAAACAGTGCAGGCATTACAATAAATAATAAACAAGACAATAGGCACAATAGAGGGCAGTAAATTGGAGTCAGTCCAGGCTGGGTGGTGAGGAGTCAGATAACTTGGGAGGAAGAAACTGTTACATAGTCTGGTCGTGAGAGCCAAAATACTTTGGTGCCTTTTGGCAGATGGCAGGAGGGAGAAGAGTTTGCATGAGGGGTGCGTGGGGTCCTTCATAATGCTGTTACAAAGTTAAATTTAACTATGAAGTTAACTATATAGTATTAAAAAAACAAGAATAAAATTCCTCCATAATTCTTTCTGTTCTCTAGTGATTTAGTGAATTGAAAGGCTATATACCTGTCTGCAATAATGTTATATTCAGATGATGTACTGGGGAATACTTTACTTTAAAGAAAGAAAACAGCTTGGGACCCCATTGAGATCTACAATCTCATAATGGAGAATCTATCTAGACTCAAATCAGAGAGAATAGAGCTCAAATATTCCACTGATACATGCTATTCTTGCTATTACTTTCTAAAAATAATACATTTCAAAAGTGATAATGCTGATCTCTGGTCCCTGGAAAAACTCATAACACTACAGTATCGCTGTTTTTTGGTTTCTGCCTCTTCCGAACAAGCTCACAAAAATGAATCCAGAAATCTGAACCATAAATTTTAACTGAACTAAAATCAGTGGCTATTTTTGTAAGTTCAAATTATATTCACCTTTTAGTTAATTTTGACCTCGTTTTCACTTTTGCAAGTCATTGATTTCTAATTTTTCAGGAAGCAAAAAAGAGGCACAACATTGGTTTGTAAGTGATCTGCTTCAAAAGTTCAAAAATGTTGAATTATGGCTCAGGGCAGAGATTAAGAAATAAAGGGCAATTGGTGGGATATAATTGGAAATATTACTATAGGGAACCCATAAAAGTAGTACACTTCATTCACCTCACTGTCTATTGAAAATACTTGAAAACATGTAAAGTGAAAATCTGATACTTGCAGTATCTGAGTTTACACGTTGTTTGAATGAATCACAGAATACAGTTTGATAGTAATAAAGATTTTTATACAGAATGCAAGAGAAAAAAAAAAGCTGATGGGGTTGGAGGGATGTTGGGAGCATGGCAGGTGCTGGTACCCAGGAAATGATAATAGAAAAATACTAATAATTTTTTTTTTTAAATGGGCAATAGTGAGATTTTAGAAGATCAAATTCAATCTAAAATGCTGGATTCTATTGGATCTTTTTTTTTTGCACATCCAGTGATTATGATACACTATTGTTTAAAGTCCACTATTTCCTCTGTTTACATCGAATCTCCTCAATAAAATGTGATCAATAAAATCTCCTTAATATTTTCAAGGTAGCATTTTTGATATATGGCTTTGCAGTCACATTCAATGCAGCAATCAAAGGGGAACCGAGTTAACCAACAGAAAGGAAAGAACGTGCAGAGATATGGGAGGGTTGGGGATATGGATCTAGTGAATTGCTCTAGCACAGAGCAGGTATGGAATCAACTAGGCATATAGCCTCCTTTCATGCTGTAGCTATTATGCGATAATACTATTTCTGATGCTGTATTTTTCTTTTCTTACTTGATGGTCCACTGACATTTTTATTAATGGCAATTACAAGACAAAACATTATCAATTTAAGCACCATTAATGTGAACAGATGGAACAGGTACGGCCCGTATTTCAGCTGAAGCTAATTAAGCGGCTGTCTCAGCATTTTCTCGGCTCTCTTAATGACGTCAATCAGGTAATGGTCCATAGATGCAGGCATGACATTCAAAAAGCAGCCAGCGAGAATCATAGATCAACACAAGCAAAAATATTAATTATTTAGAGATACAGCACTGAATAGGCCCTTCTGGCCCTTCGAGCCACACCACCAAGCAACCCCAACAACCCTTAATTTAAACCTAACTTAATCATGGGACAATTTACAATGACCAATTATCTAGTATCTGGTATGTCTTTGGACTATGGGAGGAAACCATAGCACCCGGAGAAACCCCATGCATTTCATGGGAAGAATGTACAAACTCCTTATAGAGGGCAACAGGATTGAGCTCCAAACCCTGACGACCCAAACTTTAATAGCAATGCACCAACTGCTATGCTGCTCTGGCATCACTGTTCAGACCAGTGTTCATTACAACTTGCTAAGTTGCAAAGAGCAAACAAAAAATGAATGCCAACTTAAACCAGAAAGCACTGAAAGATCAGCAGGTTAGGCAGCTTCAGCTCAATAATTCTTCTTCGGTACTTTGTTTCTCTCTTTACAGATGTTATCAGGCCTGTAGGATATTTCCAGGAACTTAATCAGAGTTCCAGTTTGTTCTTTCATAAATATTGATCATAGCTCTTCTAGCTATTAAAATGCAATTTTCTAAATATTTCTTCTCCGCTGAGACTCGGTTTCCAATACTTTTGCTTCTGAGGGACAGGGTGTTATTATATATTCTGATAGTCTGAGAATTCAGTGCAGTACAGAGGAAAAAGTTTGATGAGCCATGACAATTATCTCTACTCAACTATGAACAAGAATCCACAGCAATACCTGAAGCTTATGAAAGGCTTCCAATTCCCAAGTCAACATCCTTCTTAAAATAACAGCAAAAAATATCTTATCATTTTTCATGTGCTCTTTGAGAGAGCATTCTTTCCAAAGGGAAATCTCATACTCAGGATTCTCAGTCAATGAGTCTACTTAGGACTAAAATCTTTTGGACAGCAAAGTAATCAAGGAATAACAGTAATATATGGAAATGTAACATAAGCTACAGTTTTATTGAATAGTATACTAGACATGATGAGACATAAATTTAATTGTTTCTATGTTTTATGAATAGTGTGTATAATTCAATGTACCACACTGTTCATTACAAAGCATTTTACCTTGTATTTTCCAAATACTTTATACTTCCTGAAGCATTTTAGTCAATAGCTTAAAAAAACTATGAGAAAATTAGCTTGTCCAATCACATTTAAACCTTAATGCCTGGGGTTGCTGTGTCGCAGATAATGCTGACTCTTCACATCAGCAGATCTCCAGAACTATTTTGGTTTTAAAACCTTTCCCTCAGCTCCAAGTACAAAAATCCAAAAATTAGAAGTCACCACCATCAAGCACAGCAGGTCACAAGAGATTTAGCTCAAAAGCAAACAGTATGCATTAAATCCCATCACATCAACCAAAAATGTGTAACAGAAGCTAGAATGCTGCTTTATTCTTAAAGTAAATTTGCAATCATCACTGACAGACACAATTAATCTCCAAGATTAGGTTTTTAAGCACATGAGTCAGTGAAATTTTCCCAAGACAGGAAACTATATTACAATCTTCACAAATCAATTCTGAGACTTTGAAAATGTTTCCATTTTGTTTGTTACTTAGGATAGATTACAAGTAACTACATCATCATTATGCACCATCTCATACAACATGGGTGATCATGGTCCATGACCATGAGCGTTCTGGGCAAATTCTACAGAAGTGCTTTGCCACTGCCTTCTTCTGGGCAGTGTCTTTACAATACTCTTCAGAGATTGTGGTCCCATAACCAGGACTTCTGATATGCACCAGCTGCTCATGCGACCATCCACCACCTGCTCCCATAGCTTCCCGTGACCTTGAATGGGAGGGCTAGGACGGTGTTACTTCTTGGCCAAGGGTGACCCGCAGACTAGCAGGGGTAAGATAATCCAACCCTGCACCCACAAGTAACAACACCATCCCTAAAAAAATATTTTATCTTAACCTTTTATATCAAGTAAACAAACTTAAAATGAGCACGCTGTAGATTCAACTGATACCACAGCTAATGTTACACAGCTGTTTACTACTTTCAGCATTTCATCTGAAAGATTATATTAAATATCTGAAATATAATACGAAAGGTATTATAAAATTAATATGCCATATAAAGATACTTACAAACATGGAGATATTAAATTGAGTCATCTAAATACCTATAAAAATTTAACAGTTGGATCACTGTGACAGAAAAATTGCACATAAAATGTGTAATAAAATCCTATTTCTTTAATGGCTGGTAATTCACAGGTAGTAATCAATGAAAGCCATAAATAACACCGATACGTTTCCCCTCGCCAAATAGATGCAAATACTCGATTATCCCTCAAATTTTGCATGAGCAAGACCTTCCCTATTAACGTTTCCAAATGAGAAAAAATTCTTTAATGAACAAAATTTCTTATAGGTGAGACTCTGGCCTGACTCCAAAGGACACAACAGAAAGAAACACCATTCCTTTTTCCCCATCACCCTTCACACTGTGATTATATATTAATCATAATTCATACATTGGAAGCCAGCAATGAAAAATCCCGATACCAAAGTAACCATTTGATATTTAGGACATTTAGGCACATCTTCACCATTGTGATAATATCCTCTACAAACAATGTTTCATATCTGCCAATCCCTGGTCCCACCAACAAGTTCTTCTTGTGACAAAATAGAATTCTTGGTAATAAGAGTAGTTCACATCATATTTCTCTCAAAAGTATGATGCACCAACTTAATTTAAAGTGGCACTATTTGAAATATAAACTGCTCCCTCACAGCTGATGCTCTCTAACCTAATACAGGTGTCCCCTGCTTTTCGAACGTTCGCTTTACGAAACCTCACTGTTACGAAAGACCTACATTAGTACCCTGTTTTCGCTTTCAGAAAGTGTTTTCACTGTTACGAAAAAAAAGCAGCGCACGATAAAAAATCAGTGCGTGAAAAAATCAGTGCACGATAAAAGGCAGCGCGCGCCCCGAGCAGCCGTTCTCCCCGGATTCCGAACTGCAATCTCGCCGGCATTGCTTAAACACATGTCTGTGAGCAGCCATTAGCAAGATGAGTTCTATGGTATCGGAAAAGCCTAAAAGAGCTTGTAAGGGTGTTATACTTAGCGTAAAACTAGACATAATTAAGTGTTTTGATCGTGGTGAACGAAGCAAGGACAACGTGAGTTTGGCTTGTGGAAGCTGACGAACATGATGTTGAAGAGGTTTTGGCATCCCATGATCAAGAAGTGACAGATGAAGAGCTGATGCAATTGGAAGAAAAAAGGATAACAATCAAAACCGAATGAGTAATGATAAAGTACGACTTTAATTTTGAAAGGGTACGTCGGTTTAGGGGATATCTGCAGGATGGTTTGAGTCCTTACAAAGAACAGTGTGATAGAAAAATACGTGAGGCTCAGCAGTCAAGCAAGCCTTCCACATCAGCCACAGCAGACGACGAACCTCGACCTTCGACATCGAAACGGGCAGAGACAGGAGAAGATGAGCTGCCTGCTTTAATGGAAACAGACGATGACGAGATGACATCCCAGTGTCCCACCACCCCAACCCCCAGGGCACGGACAGATACCCAGATACCGATTCGCGGAGAATGCAACAGTAGCCGGGAGGCACACAGCACATTTTTAAGAAAAAATCCAAAATAAACGTGCTAATTAATTAGGTGCCGCCGACACGTAATTGTCGGCCCAGATCAGAGACGACGCAATCGGAAATCGGCACTGATCTGGGCCGACAATTATGTGCCGGGCAGCACCTAATTAATTAGCATGTTTATTTCGGCTTTTTTCTTAAAGATATGCTGTGTGCCTTCCGGCTACCGCTGGACCCCTGCATGTTTCGCGGCAATGTATCGGTCGGCGGCCTGGAGGGTGGGGGCCACTGCACCACCCAACCTGCAACGACTCAGTCTAACACACCAACATCAGTGTGCTCGGCGCTGTCCCGATTCCGGTAAGTGATACTACAGTGTACATACATTATTTCTACTTTATATTGGCTGTGTATTTTTACGTGTTATTTGGTATGATTTGGCAGCTCCATAGCTTAAAGGTTACTGGAGAGCGCTTGCGCCGTGTTTCTGCCAACAGCGCTTTTGTGAGATTTTCTGCCGACGGCGCTTATGTGAGATTTTCGCTACGGAGAATAGTTCAGCAACGATTGTGGAAAAGTATTTCTACTTTACATAGGCTGTGTATTTATCATATCATTCCTGCTTTTACTATATGTTACTGTTATTTTAGGTTTTATGTGTTATTTGGCATGAGTTGGTAGGTTATTTTTGGGTCTGCGAACGCTCACAAAATTTTCCCATATAAATAAATGGTAATTGCTTCTTCACTTTACGACATTCGGTTTACGAACCGTTTCATAGGAACGCTCTACCTTCGGATGGCGGGGGAAACCTGTACTCAGTATACATAAAAGTTGCCGGTGAACGCAGCAGGCCAGGCAGCATCTCTAGGAAGAGGTGCAGTCGACGTTTCAGGCCAAGACCCTTCGTCAGGACTAACTGAAAGAAGAGTGAATAAGGGATATGAAAGTTGGAGGGGGAGGGGGAGATCCAAAATGATAGGAGAAGACAGGAGGGGGAGGGATGGAGCCAAGAGCTGGACAGGTGATAGGCAAAAGGGATACGAGAGGATCATGGGACAGGAGGTCCGGGAAGAAAGACAAGGCGGGGGGGGGACCCAGAGGATGGGCGAGGGGTATATTCAGAGGGACAGAGGGAGAAAAAGGAGAGTGAGAGAAAGAATGTGTGTATAAAGATAAGTAACAGATGGGGTACGAGGGGGAGGTGGGGCATTAGCGGAAGTTAGAGAAGTCGATGTTCATGCCATCAGGTTGGAGGCTACCCAGACGGAATATAAGGTGTTGTTCCTCCAACCTGAGTATGGATTCATCTTTACAGTAGAGGAGTCCTGATCTCTTACTCACTCTTCCTTCAGTTAGTCCTGACGAAGGGTCTCGGCCTGAAACTTCGACTGCACCTGTTCCTAGAGATGCTGCCTGGCCTGCTGCGTTCACCAGCAACTTTTATGTACTCTGTCCGCCAGAGAAAGCAGGATCTCCCAGTGGCCACACATTTTAATTCCACATCCCATTCCCATTCTGACATGTCTATCCACGGCCTCCTCTACTGTAAAGATGAAGCCACACTCAGGTTGGAGGAACAACACCTTATATTCCATCTGGGTAGCCTCCAACCTGATGGCATGAACATTGACTTCTCTAACTTCCGCTAATGCCCCACCTCTCCCTCGTACCCCATCTGTTACTTATTTTTATACACACATTCTTTCTCTCACTCTCCTTTTTCTCCCTCTGTCCCTCTGAATATACCCCTTGCCCATCTTCTGGGTCCCCCCCCCCTTGTCTTTCTTCCCGGACCTCCTGTCCCATGACCCTCTCGTATCCCTTTTGCCTATCACCTGTCGAGCTCTTGGCTCCATTCCTCCCCCTCCTGTCTTCTCCTATCATTTTGGATCTCCCCCTCCCCCTCTCAAATCCCTTCCTCACTCTTCCTTCAGTTAGTCCTGACGAAGGGTCTCGGCCTGAAATGTCGACTGCACCTCTTCCTACAGATGCTGCCTAGCCTGCTGTGTTCACCAGCAACTTTTATGTGTGTTGCTTGAATTTCCAGCATCTGTAGAATTCCTGTTGTCTGTACTCAGTATATTCCATTTTTATTCCAAAACTGCCTTTGTTATCATCACTATTGAAAGATAAACCTCTGCCTTTATTCTAATGAAACAGAAAGAGCTCTTTTCTTAGAAAAGTAGGGATAAAATATGATGTAAGTTTATATAAAGATTGAATGTGACTCTTGGAAATTAAACAAAATCTATACAGAAGAAACTACAAAGGTATGAGGAAAGAGTCGGATTAAAAAACCTCATTAATAATATGAAAGTAAATGAACAATGGGAACACACTTCAAGTAGTCTGGAACAAATATATTTTCCTTAAAGGCACAAAAACTTTACAGTAAAAGTGGTCCAGCTGGCTAACAAAAGTTAAGTAAAGTTTTGAATCAATGGAAAAAGCTTACAATGTTTCATAAAAAAACGTGAGTTTTGACTATTTTCAGATTTTGGCGAGGACCAAGATATTAATAAGAAAATGGGAAGTAAAATATAAGAATATCGAAGTGAGAAATATAAAAATAGACAGAAGTAGTAAACAAAAACAGATCAGCAATTAATGCAAATCTCTTCCAGAATTAAATGGAAGTTAGTATATTGAGGAATAAGAAAACGTAAGTGAACTGGAACAAATAGATTGTGTCTCTTTCCATAGAAGACACAGAAAATCACTCAGAGAAATTGGAGAACAGCTCAGTGTGATCGAGGAGCTGACTGAAGTTAACAGTAGCAAATAAGAAAGTATTCGAAAAATTAATTGGACGGAAAAAATGATAAATCCCCAGGACCCAATGACCAGCAACCCAAAGTTCTGAAAAAGGTGGCTATACAAATAGTACTTGTACAGCCTAGTATCTGTCAAAATTCTATAGATTTTAGAATGTTTCTCGCAAACTGAAGGTGACAAATGCAACCCCACCACTTAAGAAAAAAGGCAGATGGAAAACAGGGGACTACAAGCAATTGGCCTAAAATCATTTGTGAGAAAAATTGATTAAACAAGCAGGAGGTATTGAGAAAATAATAATAGAATCGCGCAAAGTCAACGCTGTCTTGTGAAAATTAAATTATGCTTGACAAATCTATGGGTTGTTTTTGAGATTGCATGGTACATGGGCACCACAGCAGCATAGGAGTTTGTGCAACGCTCTTACAGCTTGGGGTGTCAGAGTCAGGGGTTCAATTCCAAATCATCTGTAAGAAGGTTGCATATGCTTCCCATGAGCGCATGGATCCTCTGGGTGATCCAGTTTCCTCCCGCAATCCAAAGGCGGACCTGTTAGTAGACCAATTGGTCATTGTAAATTGTCTAGTGATTAGGCTAGGGTTGAATAGGTGGGCAGTGCGACTCGTGCCGGAAGGGCCTGTTCTGCACTGTACCTCAGAATAATTATAATAAATAAATAAAGTGCCAAACAAGAGGTTAGAAAACAGAATTGAAGTGGATAGTGGTGATATAATGACATAGACTAAAGATGAGATGACTCCAGGCAAAATGTATGAATGGGTTATTCTGGGTAGTAAGGTTGTGGGTGGTTGACAGCGCAGAGATTGGTACTGGACTCCCAGCTGTTAACAATCTATATTAGTCACTAGCTTCAAGAGATTAACTGTAATAAATCCAAGTTTTCCTATGTAACAAAACTCGGTAGGAATGTGGGTTGTGAAGAGGATACAGAAGGAAGATAGACATGCTGTGTGAGTGGGCAAAAGAATATGATGCGGAAAAAATGAAGCCACCTGAAAATATTTTTAAATGTGAAGCATTTTTTAAGTAGAGACACTGTACTGCAGACTCTTTACTCTGAAGCAAAAGAAAAACGAAAGAAAAAACCGGAGGAATTCAATGGACCAGGTTGCAACTGTGAAGGTAGAAGGATGGTCAACATTTCAGTGTCTAGGCAATTCATCAAGACTGAAGGTGCAGAGAGAAGTAAACCAGCATAAAGGAGTGAGAGGGAAGGGTGAGACCAGAGCTGGTAGGCCAAATGTGGAACTGAGTGAAGATGATGATAGGTAGATGAAGCCAGGGGAGGAGAGGTGTGAAGTTGGGAGACAACAACTGGTGGGTGAAAGGTGGAGAAAGGTAAGGAGACAGAAAGAGAGGAAGGGGGCAGATGGAGCCAAATTAGGAGAGGATGGACGTAGCGCCAATCAGAAGGAGAAAGGAACACAAGGATGCAGGTTAACCAAAACTGGTAAATTCAATGTTCATACTATTGGCTATAAACCCCACAGGGAACACAAGATATTGCTCTTCTTGTTTGCTTTTGACTTCTCTCTCTGCCCATGGAGAAAGATGAGGAACAATAGACTAGTGTGGGAATGGGCGGAGGAGTTGAAATAGCATGTAACCGGGAGCTCAAGATAGCCACTGTGTTCTCAAAACAGTCACTTATCTACGCTTAGTCTTGTTGATGCAGAGGATGAAACATTGAGAGCACCAAATGCAGTAGACAAGGTGGAAAGAGGTGCAAGCAAATCTTTACCTGACCTGGAAGGGCTGTTTATGTCAAGGAATAGTGGTGAATGAGAAGGCGTAGGGACAAATGTACCTTCTACAACCTTAGACAAGTGAGTATCGGTGGAAATGGATGAGCAAACTTTCATAGGGACTTGCTGCATCAAGTAGATATTGTGACATCAAGGAGACCAAGGGATAAGTACAGGAAATGGTGCTGAGGCAAATATTATCCTTGATCTAACTGAATAGTAGTCCAGATGCAGGATTGAATTCCATTCCTGTATTTCTTTATGATGTTCTTTATATATTGACAGGCTATTCAAAACCTGGAGCATATTTTTACTTTAAGGATAATTGAAATCTTGAAGTATTGGATTACACGAAAATTTTAAGAGTGAGATTGCCACAATTTTTCCATTAAGGGATTAAAGGATTCGGATCAAACACAAAGTATGGAGTTCGGAACACGATCAAAGAACTGGTTACTCTCACCATGCTTCTCTACAACATTGGTACAATTAAGCTGCTTAACATTTATGAAGCAAGTTATTTAAGGTTGAGGTGTTTGAACAGATTTATGCACATTACCTCCTTTGTGACAAGTTGCTGACTTTATACTTGACTGGACCACAGAGTAAACGCAGCATAATTCTACAGATGGAAAGCAGAAAACTGGTGCCAGCTTACGTGTGTGAAACACAACATCTTGATTGTAATTTACATTTTGCACAGACTTCAAAGCACTTTCATATCTTAAACTAAATGTTAAAAATAAGAAATATATCATAATAGTGTCAAACAGAAAGGGAAATATTTATGGATGAGTTTTAAATACAGTGTGGCTTGAAATATTGACCCATTTTTGCTCAACACATCCCAAAAAAAAACAGCGAAGTAGGTTAAACAATGGATTTTAATCTCAAAGGTCTGTCTAAAGTCTAAAGTATCAGCAATAGCAATTGCATATAACTGCAGGTAATAAAGAGTTACATATGAAATAATTTCATTCCAGTTGGTCAATGGCATATTTCTACTATCATTAATTACCCTTTAAATGTCTCATGGTATTAGTAAGATACAGGATGCCAATCAAACCAGCAGCTTGTCCTGCCTGGTGCAAAGCTTTTAAAATATTTTTGAATTGCACTTTTCTCTACAAATGGAGAGTATTTCATACGCTCCTCACTTGGAGATGGCAGAAAGAGTTCAACGAGTCAGGAGGAATGTCACTTACCGCAGCATAGTCAGCTGACCTGCTCTACTGCCTTAGTATTTATGCAGCTGGTCCAGTTAAACTTTGGGACAATAATGACAACCCAGGATTTTAACAGTGGAGAACTCGACAAGTGCAATGCATTAATTTTCAGGGGTATGCAGTTAGATTCTCCCCATTAGAGATGATCATTGCCTGGAACATAAGCCACAAAGTACTCCTCCATGACCGCATGTTGTCTCGGTCTTAAAGCACACAAGCATGCACAACTTTATTTATTGAATATTCTGCAATTCTTCAGTGAATTCATGATGGAAGCAAGCTCACTGAATAAGCAGCTGAAGACTGCAGTGTCTACGACAGCTGCTACCACATGCTAAGGCTGGGATGATTCACCTCAAATAACCATAGTTATCTTTCTCTGTGTAAGGTATGACTCCAGTCAATGGAGCATCTACTCTTTCATGCCCACTTACTTCAGTTTTACCAGTTGCCACACTCCAATCAAAAGCTGCCTCAATGCCAAGTCACTCTGACCACTCTATGGGAATTCAGCTCTTTGGTCCATCTCTCAGCATACTGGAAGGAAGAATCTTAGAACAGCTAGCATGTTTTTAGTGAATGCATCAGAAACAAACAAACAAAAGCAGGTACAATAATATTGTCATGTTTTCCAAAATTCTGAATTTTGTAGGGAGTAAACATTACTTCGTGAAAACCATGGTAACAAATTTTTACAATATCAATACAGGTGTCCCCTGCTTTTCGAACGTTCGCTTTACGAAACTTCACTGTTACAAAAGACCTACGTTAGTACACTGTTTTCGCTTTCAGAAGGTGTTTTCACTGTTACAAAAGAAATCAGCGCGCGATAAAAGGCAGCGCACGCCCCGAGCAGCCACTCTCCCCCGGATTCGGAACTGCATTCTCGCCGGCATTGCTTAAACACGTGCCTGTGAGCAGTCGTTAGCAAGATGAGTTCTATGGTATCGGAAAAGCCTAAAAGAGCTCGTAAGGGTGTTACGCTTAGCGTAAAACTAGACATAATTAAGCATTTTGATCGTGGTGAACGAAGTAAGGACAAAGTGAGTTTGGCTTGTGGAAGCGGACGAACATGATGTTGAAGAGGTTTTGGCATCCCATGACCAAGATCTGATAGATGAAGAGCTGATGCAATTGGAAGAAAAAAGGATAACAATCGAAACCGAATGAGTAATGATAAAGTACGACTTTAATTTTGAAAGGGTACGTCAGTTTAGGTGATATTTGCAGGATGGTTTGAGTCCTTACAAAGAACTGTGTGATAGAAAAATGCGTGAGGCTCAACAGTCAAGCAAGCCTTCCATAACAGCCACAGCAGACAACGAACCTCGACCTTCGGCATCAAGGCGGGCAGAGATAGAAGATGACCTGCCTGCTCTAATGGAAACAGACGATGACGAGATGACACCCCAGTGCCACACCACCCCAACCCCCAGGCCACGGACAGATACCGATTCGCGGAGAATGCAACGGTAGCCGGGAGGCACACAGAACATCTTTAGGAAAAAAGCTGAAATAAACATGCTAATTAATTAGGTGCTGCCGACACGTAATTGTCGGCCCAGATCAGAGACGACGCAGTCGGAAATTGGCACTGATCTGGGCCGACAATTATGTGCCGGGCGGCACCTAATTAATTAGCATGTTTATTTCAGCTTTCTTCTTTGATGTGCGGTGTGCCTCCCGGCTACCGCTGCACCCCTGCACGCTTCGCGGCAATGTATCGCTCGGCGGCCTGGCGGGTGGGGGCCACTGCACCACCCAAACTCCGACTCAGCCTAACACACCATCATCAGTGTGCTCGGCGCTGTCTTCCCGATTCCGGTAAGTGATACTACACTGTACATACATTATTTCTACTTTATACAGGCTGTGTATTTTTACGTGTTATTTGGTATGATTTGGCAGCTTCATAGTTTAAAGGTTACTGGAGAGCGCGTTTATGCCAACAGCGGTTGCGTGAGATTTTCGCTACGGAGGACAGTTCAGTAATGATTGTGGAAAAGTATTTCTACTTTATATAGGCTGTGTATTTATCATATCATTCCTGCTCTTACTATATGTTACTGTTATTTTAGGTTTTATGTGTTATTTGGGCCGATTTGGTAGGTTATTTTTGGGTCTGCGAATGCTCACAAAATTTTCCCATAAAGATAAATGGGAATTGCTTCTTCGCTTTATGGCATTTCGGCTTATGAACCATTTCATAGGAACGCTCTACATTCAGACGGCGGGGGAAACCTATAGTACAATGAAAGCTTACCAAACACTAAAGTATGCGACAGTGCAACATTCTGTCAGTTATAACCAGATAGAAGCTGATAAGATGAAACAATTGTAGTGACAACTAACATTTTATTATTAAATAATCTTAAGAATGACATGAAATTTACATAAATTAAAATTATACCTCAGGCTTCTGAACAATAATTCACAGATGATACTTGGAATGCAGCATCACTGTTACACCAACAAATACAATATTTTACTTAAAATTGAACTCAATTTTTGTAGCATTTGTTCCTGGCCCTTAGACAATTTTAACACATCTTCAGTCACTATCCGTCCTTTAAAATATCCTAGACTGAATGTTAACTGTAATAATTCTCACATCTGTGTATCACAATAGTGCTTTCCACAGCATTGTTTAAAAATACACAGGAGTAGGTGTTTGTATCTCACATACAGATTTGGTCATGGAGCCCAGTACTTGAAAGTAGATAGTTATTTTTAAAAACTTGAGCAAAACCAAAATCCTAAGAATTTTTTTCTAAAACAATTCAGATATGAGCAAACTATTCTTCATTGCTTGAAGAAATGAAGGAGCAACAGTTCATTTTTAGCCACTTGAGTTAAAACAAACAAGTCATATGGGTCCGAGCTATGCCTGCCTTTTTGTTGGCTTTGTGGAACAATCTATATTCCAAACCTATTCTGGTATCTGTCCCCCACTTTTCCTTCGTTACATAAACGACTGCATTGGCGCTGCTTCCTGCACGCATGCTGAACTCGTTGACTTCATTAACTTTGCCTCTAACTTTCACCCTGCCCTCAAGTTTACCTGGTCCATTTCCGACACCTCCCTCCCCTTTCGAGATCTTTCTGTCTCTATCTCTGGAGACAGCTTATCTACTGATGTCTACTATAAGCCTACGGACTCTCACAGCTATCTGGACTATTCCTCTTCTCACCCTGTCTCTCGCAAAAATGCCATCCCCTTCTCGCAATTCCTCCATCTCCGCCACATCTGCTCTCAGGATGAGGCTTTTCATTCCAGGACGAGGGAGATGTCCTCCTTTTTTAAAAAAAGGGGCTTCCCTTCCTCCATCATCAATTCTGCTCTCAAACGCATCTCCCCCTTTTCACGCACATCTGCTCTCACTCCATCCTCCCGCCACCCCACTAGGAATAGGGTTCCCCTGGTCCTCACTTACCACCCCACCAGCCTCCGGGTCCAACATATTATTCTCCGTAACTTCCGCCACCTCCAATGGGATCCCACCACTAAGCACATCTTTCCCTCCCCCCTCTGCTTTCTGCAGGGATCGCTCCCTACGCGACTCCCTTGTCCATTCGTCCCCCCCATCCCTCCCCACTGATCTCCCTCCTGGCACTTATCCTTGTAAGCAGAACAAGTGCTACACATGCCCTTACACTTCCTCCCTTACCACCATTCAGGGCCCCAGACAGTCCTTCCAGATGAGGCAACTCTTCACCTGGTGTGATATACTGCATCCGGTGCTCCTGATGTGGCCTTCTATATATTGGCGATACCCGACGCAGACTGGGAGGTCGTTTTGCTGAACACCTATGCTCTGTCCGCCAGAGAAAGCAGGATCTCCGAGTGGCCACACATTTTAATTCCACATCCCATTCTCATTCTGATATGTCTGTCCATGGCCTCCTCTAATGTAAAGATGAAGCCACACTCAGGTTGGAGGAACACCTTATATTCCGTCTGGGTAGCCTCCAACCTGATGGCATGAACATTGACTTCTCTAACTTCTGCTAATGCCCCACCTCCCCCTCGTACCCCATCCATTATTTATTTATATATACACATTCCTTCTCTCTCTCTCTCTCCCCTTTTTCTTCCTCTGTCCCTCTGAATATACCCCTTGCCCATCCTCTGGGTTTTCCCCCCCTCCCCCCTTTCTTTCTCCCTGGGCCTCCTGTCCCATGATCCCCTCATATCCCTTTTGCCAATCGTCCAGCTCTTGGCTCCATCCCTCCCCCTCCTGTCTTCTCCTATCATTTTGGATCTCCCCCTCCCTCTCCCACTTTCAAATCTCTTACTAGCTCTTCCTTCGGTTAGTCCTGACGAGAGGTCTCGGCCCGAAACGTTGACTGTACCTCTTGCTGCCTGGCCTGCTGCATTCACCAGCAATTTTGATGTGTGTTGATTAAATCTTCCTCGCGACCCGCTCCCTTCCTTACCGGGCGCCCATATATACGCAGCATGCAGCTGGAAATGTAACCAAAACCTGAGGAGCAGCCCCTTCAGATATTCCATCAGCAGCTGCAACCTCATATACTTCATATATGCATGATATATGGAGTCCTCCCGGCCTGTCTATATTTCCTCACCTGACAATTTCCAAACCCTTTCCAAAAATGGTGAAAATGAGATGGTCAAGGCCAGAGAAATGAAAGCTATTGGGGAGACTGCACACATGAGACTATCAGTAGGCGGGAAGGGACTGAACCAACAGGAGTGAAGGTGCTCGAAGAAATATTCCCTCAATTTATTATGGGTCTCATTAATGTAGAGGAGGCCACATTGGGAGCACCAGATATAAGATGACCCTTAACAGATTTGCTGGTGAAGTATGCCTCTCTTGGAAGGACTGTTTGGGGCCCTGAATGGAGGTAAGGGCAGAGGTGAATGGGCAGGTGTACCACTTTGGCTGCTTGCAAGCATAAGTGCTTGGAGGGAGATTAGTGGGGAGGTACGAATGGGCAAGGGAATCACAGAGGGAGCGATCCCCGCAGAAAGCGGAGAATTGGGGAAGGTAAAGATGCGTTTGGTGGTTGGATCCCTTTGAAGATGGTGAAAGCTGCGGAGAATGATATGTTGGATATGGAGGCTGCTGGGGTGGTAGATATGGACAAAAAGAACTGTCACTATTGAGGCAGCAAGAAGAAGAGATGAGTGTGGATGTCTGGGAAATGGAGGAGGTGCAGGCTAGGGCAGTATCAATGGTGGTGGAAGGGAAACCCCATTCCTTGAATGAGGAGGGCGTCTCTGATCTCTTGGAAACAGATGAAGTGGAGATAAAGAAACTGAGAAAAGGAATAGCACTTTTACAGGAGACAGGGAAGATGTACATTCAAGATAGCCATGCGAATCGGTAAGTTTATAAACACTGTTGGTCAACAGTTTGCCTCCAAAGATGGAGACAGAGAGATCGAGGAAGGGGAGGGAGATGTTAGAAATGGACCAAGTAAATTTAAGAGCAGAGTTTAACTTGAAGGCAAAGTTGATGAAAGCAATGAGCTTAGCATGAGTGCATGAAACCGCAGCAAATCAGTAGTCAATGCAGTGGAGGAAGAGTTGGGGAGCATTACTAGGGAAGGTTAGGAACATAGATTGTTCTAGGTAGCCAATGGATAGGCTGGCATAGCTGGGACCATGCAGGTGCCCATGGCAACCCCTTGAGTCTGGAGAAAGTGGGAAAGGTTGAAGGAGAAATTGTTGAGGGTGAGGATCAGTTCTGCGTTTCAGAGGAGAGTGGTGGTGGAGGGGATCTGTTTGGTTCTTTTATTGAAAAAGAAGCAGAGAGCTTTGAGGCCTTCTTGATGGGGGATAAAAGTGTATAGGGACTGAACATCCATGGTGAAAATGAGATAGCCAAGGCCAGGGAATTGAGAGCTATTGAGGAGACAGTGAGCCTGAAAAGTGTCACAGATGTAGGTGGGAAGGGGCTGAACCAATGGGGATAGAATGGATTTGAGGTGCGAGGACATGGGTTCAGTGGGGCAAGAGCAGGCAGAGTCAATGAACCTACCTGGACAGTCAGGCTTGTGGATCTTGGGTAGGAAGTAGAAACAAGCAGTACGGGGTAAGGGAACTATGATGGCAGTGATGGGAGTTCTCTGGAGTTGATCAGGTCAGTGATGGTAACAGAGACAGTTTTCTAATGGTCCAAAATGGTGTCCTCTTCCAGGGTTAGGTAGGAGGAGGTGTTTGAGAGTTGCTACCTGGCCTCAGCAAGACAGAGGGCAGTCTGCCACTAAAATAGTGGCCCCTTTGTCTGCGGGTTTGATAGTAGGCTTTGGATTGGTGCAGAGAGAGTGGAGAGCAATGCATTCAGAGAGCAACAAAGTTCGAGGAGGAGTGCAGAGAGCTGAAGTCGAGCCAGTTGATGGCTCATCAGCAGTTAGAGATGAAAAGGTCCAATGAAGGCAGAGAATCAGCGTGGGATATCCAAGAGGAGGAGGGCTGGAAATGGGAGAAGGGTTAGGCTTGTTAGGCTTGTTTTTATAGTTTTTAACATAAAAGTACATGTAGGGAGTTATACAAGGAAGTTTAAGCACTGTAAAAGGAAGTATGTTGAACAACAACCAAAAATGGAGACAAGCTAGACAAAGAATTTTCTGAGGATATCTAGGATTCCTTGGTCTGTCAGATCATATATGGAATAAGCATGAGCTCCAGCCAAGTATGCCACATTGTCAAACTGTTTACAGAACACTAATGCAACACAGCTGAGCACAAACTTCCAAACTAAAGGGGTTGTCAGTCACATGCTCATACCACAGCACCCACTGTACTGAATGCCAGAAGCAAACCCAACAAGAATGTTTTAATCTACAGATCCATTGTGAAATTAGTTAATGGGGATATGTGAATTGGTCCAACACAAATGATTCACTAGTTAACTCACACTATCACAGTCACTTCTGTAAGAAACCACAGGCCAATCTTATTCAAACCTGGTACAACAAATGATCTACATTCCTTTGATAGCAGCTTTTCAGGAGAAGAAAAGTTGAGTTCCCATTATTTTTGGAAAGTTGATTACATAAGCCAAATTATTTATATATTTCTTATAAAAGGCTGCAGTGCAGACTTTATAATCAAATGTTAAAAAATAAAAAAATTTCATTACTCAGACAGGTATCCTTGATCTTATTTTAAAAAATATGGACTTGGGGAAATATGATTGAAATGGAGTCCAGATTGGAATGCTATTGGTATATTCAAAGAGCTACACCTGAGAAAAATGTAATTTTATTCAAGAAGTGCCTAATAATGTAAATGAAAGACAATGTAACCTCCTGGACTTTTCTTGATCAGAGAAATATTTCTTAGCGTTTGTTCAATTAGGCTAGGTTTTTACCCCACTATTTCTACTTCTCTTTAACAACACGTGATTGGACGGGAAATGTTACACATGACGTTGTTCAAGATATTTAGGGCTGCAGGAAGTAAGTGCCTTCCCAGATTTTGTAGCTCATCAATGGAACTGGCTTTATCTCTTCTTCAGGAAAGCTACAGAGAGGGCTTCCAGGCCCTACTCTCATTTCTGGGGCCTCTGTATTTATCAAAACATGCCTGCGGTATTAAGAACTCCCAGAATTCTTGTTGTATTGTCATTACACTAACATGCACAAAGGGGACAAGTTCACTGGTAACTTCCTCTTCCCCAACTTCTGCCACTGACATTTGGTACTTTAAACATAAGACTTCAAAGAAAAGTTGATCTTTTCCTTCCACAAATAAGTCTTTACTGTTTCATTAAGGTTTACAGGAAGAGGGAGAAAAACACAGAGTTTCAATTAGTTATACTTTATCCTGCTCTTGTGTTACCACACAGAAAACAGTATTTTACATAATTGGCTTAGAATTCTTAGACTAAGAATTGCTCAAGCTTCTTAGGAATTGCATCAGCTACTACCATATGTGGAATCTTTTCTGAATAAACTTTTTTTAAATGAGATAAATTATGCATTACTCCAGTTTGTTTGAAGAATATCTGACAACATATAATAGACCATGATCTCTCTAACCTATGAAATATGTCTTTCAGTGTATTGATAAAGCTCTACGATAGTTTCAAACTGCATTTCACAACATTAACATTTTTAGTATTGCCTAAAGAATGTTAAAACTGAAGTGAAACATAGACATGTAGTTGTCCTTCTAAGAATTAAAATGTGACAATGGTATTTTGCAAAATATAACCTCATGACACATTATATTTCCAAATTAGTAAACTTGAGACAAGTGCAAGTCTTAGTGTACAATGGCTGCCTTCACCAAGAGAACTTTAGAAGGGCCACGTTAAAGCAAGAAATGAAAAGCACAAATTAACAAGCAGGGTGTCACTGTGTGTTCCCACACTTTGAACTAGCCACACTTTAAAGCAAATTACATTAAGTGGCTTGACATCCTTAAAATATTTAAAGAGTGAAGAGAGAATTGGCAAGGTTGTTGCTGGGACTTGGGTACTGGAGTTATTGGGAAAGGTTGAAGAGGCCAGAATTCTATTTCCTGGAGTGTACGACAATGAGGGAACCAATCACAAACAGGAGAAAACACGCAGATGCTGAAAATCCAAGCAACATGCACACAAAACGCTGGAGGAATTCAGCAGGCTAGGCAGCATTTATGGGAGAGTACAGTCGACGTTTCGGGCCTGGAAAAAATTCTGAGGAGTCAGAGTGAGAAGGTGGGCGGAGGGGAGGAAGATACACAAGGTGATAGGTGAAACTGTGGGGAGGTGTGAAGTGGAGTTGAGAAGTTGATTGGTGAAAGAGATACAGGGCTGGAGAAGGGGGGTTTTGATACTGAAAGGGGAAGATAGAAGGCCATGGAGATAAGGTGAAAGAGGGAAATGGGAATGGGGAATGGTGGTGGAGGGGGAGGGAACTGAATTACTGGAAGATCAAGAAATCGATGTTCAGGCCATCAACTTGGAGGCTACCCAGAAGGAATACAAGGTGTTGCTCCTCCAACCTGAGTGTGGCTTCATCGCGACAGTACAGGTGGCCATGGACTGACATGTTGGAATGAGAGTGGGAAGTGGAATTAAAATGAGGGGAGATTTGACAATGGTATACAAAATTATGAGGGGTATAGATAAGGTAAATGAATGCAGGTTTTTCTCCCCTCAGGTTCAGTGAGACTAAAAGTAGAGGTCATGGGTTTAGAGTGAAATATTTAACAGGAACCTTAGGGGAAACATCTTCACTTACAGGTGGTGCAATTGTGGAATGAGCTGCTAATGGATGTAATAGATACAGGTTCAATTGCAACACTTCTAGTTTGGATAGGTACACGGATGAGAGGGGTATTGAAGACTATGGTCTGGGTGCAGGTTGATAGGTCGATAGGTTGGCACAGACTAGATGGGCTGAAGGGCCTGTTTCTGTGCTGTGGTGCTCCATGATTCTAAAACAAGACTCTACAATTTATCAAAGTCCAATGTCACAGATTACTGCTTCAATGGCACAAAGTTATATACCTCATCAATGGTACTGCAACACCACTTCACCTGGGCTAAACCATGATACGTGTACTCAACATCACTATTAGATGCAAGCTGCTGTCTAAATAGAAACACACCATGTCACTTCCATTATCCTGCTGCACTGGCTCCTTGAGCAAACTGACAGAGATGTTTGGTTTTAGATTAGATGAAAGGCAGAATCCAGCATCGAAAGTCTTCAAAAATTCACCAAAACCATAGGACTGGAGGGAATATCAAATGACTGATATGACAAGCTCCTCATGGAGATAGTCATTTGCATTTTTTGGACTTCGAAGCAAAATTCAGCCATAATGAAAGTTGTAAATGATTTGATAAATAAATTAATTATTTTTCATTCCTTCTTTCGATCACTTTCATTTGCATTCTACAAATATGCCGGCAGGCCGGCAGTGGGGGTATTGGTTGTTTCTCTGAGGTGCATGTTTCTAAGCTTTCCTACTAAATACTACATCCATTATTATGGTAAAAATATTTTAATAATATGATAGATTAAAAAAAAAACCCTGCCACTCAAGACAAAAAGATAACCTTAAATATGCACAGGTAAAGAAAACAAGCAATTGTTTAACTGGAATGGGGGGTGCGGGGAAGAAAATCAAGTTTCAAAACATTTCTACAATTTTCTAATATGACCCAAGAATATAACATCTGATGATGACCACACCTGCCACGCCTTTTTAAACAGATTACATAATAAACCTTATGTATTACTACAAGTTCGAGACCCCCTACTGGTGGAGTATACAATAGATCCAGTTTTTGCTTTTTACACAAAGTAAGTAAGGCAAGCAGGGAACTTGCTAACTGTGGTGAAACAATTTCATTCTGCAGTAGTACCTGCTATAAAGTATGATATACATCTGTACTTCAGCTGAACCAAGTCCTTTAGCATTTTCTGTTTGCACTATTAGGATACAGGAAGTCACCTTTCAGCAGGACATAGCTGCTGCCTATTGATTCCTTGTGTCTTAACTAACCTGTAGTTAGTGTAATTTCATACAGATTCTACTAGCAATCTGATCAATACTTTGTATCACAAAGCAAGTGTCCTCAATGTGATGAAAGGTTACACCTACTGGTTGTCAGTGCAACTGCTAAGCCAAAGGATCATATAAATTTTACGGAGATGACAGTCAATGTCCTCATAATAAATTTACTCTTCATTGCAATGGTCACATAGCGCTCTCTAAGTACAAGTGTGAGTGAGAACTCCATCGTGATACACAATGTTGTACTAGGTTCCAGACACTTATTGCACCTGTGACTCCCACAGGACCTCTTCACCATCACACCCTCGTTTACAGGTATCACTGACCGCACGTTTCAGCGCAAACACTCTGTTCTTGAAGCTGTGAGTTTTCCACTCTGCTCCACCATGGATGTAAAAGAATGTGAGCTATCACATCCATGGACTCTCTTTTCAAACCATCTCTATCTTATTCAAACTTCCAACTGAAGCTTGTTTGTTCTCTCTTTACAACTGTAAACTCATATAATCTATTTGTTTCCCTATTTCCAGCCAAGGGTCCGGCATCTCCTGTAATATTAGAGACACTATTCAAGGATGAGTCTGTATCTTGTTCACATAACTCCAGCTTGAGAACATACAGAATAAAGGTATTTCTTTAGGGAGAATAGTGGTTTTAATAATGGAAAAGAACGATGAATCCAGATCTGTAAAAATCTCCATTGCAGCCCACTTCAAAAACAGAATCTAATTTCATTCACTCCTTTTAAGCTGATCTGTGTTAACATCAGTATTTAGACCAGGGCTTGCCAACCTGGGGTATACAGACCCCTTTGCTTAATAGTATTGGTCCTGGTATAAAAAAGGTTGGGAACCTCTGATTAGACATTTATATCTGGAGTTCCTTAGGCCATGGCAAGGTTTGATTTACTGTTACTTTTCTGTTTCCAAGCAAAGATCATACATGCAGAGGAATATGGTCACTTTTATAATTCATGAATGCAGCAGCAAAGCTTCATATTATTCCAAGCAGTGCAAGCTTCCAAGTGTAGAGACCTCACCCTCCAAGGGAAGAAGAAGAAGAATAGCCCTTAACTCGGCAGTGGAGTTATCGGGGCACCGTCATGACAGTGTTTCTGTAGCAAGCTATTCTTGTTTTTAATGAGGCCGAGTTGCTAGCTCGACGCTCAACCCGACTTGGATTCAAACTCGGGAACCTTCGCTCCGGAGTCCGGAGCTGATGTTATTGCGCCATCAAGCAGGACTCCAAGGGAAGAAACTCAGCAAATACAATGAAGAAAAGAAGGGGCTGTGATGTCTCGAATGATTTTTCTCATCACCCTTACCACTGTAAATTGGGTATCTGTCCTAACCTCAGAACTGTTGGATCATAGCCCCTCCCACAATCACTGTGTGTGGTATCAAAAGCAAAGCACTGAAGAGACTGTGTATGTGGAGAAAGGAGGAAATGTAAATACCCAGCAAGTCAGGAAGCAGATGAAAGCAGAGAAGCCCAATAACCTTTTCAAATTATTAGCTGTTTCTTTCTCCACTGATGATACCTGACATGATAACTCTAACATTTTCTGTGTGCATTCCTGCTTGCAGCAGTATTGGAGTTTAAGGCCACTGTTCAACCACGTCATGATAGCAAATGATGCAAGCTACTCACCTCTGAAGTCACAATCATCGGTCCTTTTTAATTATTTGGTACACAGAATAAAACTCAAGAGCTTTTAGATTAAAATTGTGTGCCTGTGAAAGTAGCAGCTTACAAACTAATCCACAATGTGACACTGTAAACCTGTGTTGAGGGAGGACATGTGGTAAGACTGGGCAGCTATGATATAGATGAGATGGTTGGGACTAAGGAATTGTAAACTGTTGCAATTATGGAAGGAGTCACAGATGTAAGTGGGAAATGTCCAGAAAAGGGGAGTGAAGCTCTGAGGACATAATTTCAGCCAGACAAGAAGAAGCAGAAAGAATGGATTTACCAGAGAAATCCTGTTTGAGAGAGATAGAAACAGGCTGTGCACAATTGGGCCACTATTAGTTATGGGCTATGAAAGAGAGATTTGTAATAGTCCATGAGAAAGAGGCTTGATTTTGGTTGGGGAGTGATATCAATAAAGAAACTGATTAATTCTGCCAAAGCTCTGTTCAGGCCAAGTTTTACATCACATTACATTGGCCATTGTTAATGTAGAATACTGTAAGTCCAGTTCACTGATTTACTGGTGGACGGCAGGGGAGCTATGCAGCCCCAGTCACAGCAAGGACTAGGCCTCAAGCCACAGTGTTGCCTGTTTACAGCCGCGCAGGAGAGAGGCATTGGAGTCTGTGCACTCCACCAGAGGCTGTATGGTGCAGCATCCAAGCCGGAGTCAGTGCTGCCCCCCAGTGTTCACTCAGCAGAGGACAAGATGTTTGACTGCAGAGTGCTGCAACATTCATGGACTCAGGGTCTTGGACCATATTTTTTAGTGAGACTGTATTTTACTGATATCTTAGATGTGCTATATGTTCCTTGCACTATGTGTGTCTGAATGACAGTTGGTACAGTGTTTTGCACCTTGGCCCCAGTGTAACGCTGTTTCGTTTGGCTGTATTCATGGGAAATCATGTACGGTTGAATGACAATTAAACTTGAACTTGGTACCTCAAGGTATTTCCCACAGGTTCACTCAAACATCAACACTGAAAGATTCTTTTTGAGAATTTCAGGCTTGTCATTACTAATGGATATTTCTTGGGTTATGAGAAGTTGTTTACGAATATGGAAGGAGCCAAGACTCTTCTTTCCACTTCAGCAGATTTAAAGATCACCAAAGATAATATATTTCCTATTGAAGAGTCTTACTAATAAAATATTTTTTTCTTTTTTTATTTCAAAGCTAAACGCTATCCTCTATTTCACCAATGCCAAACAGAAAAGCGTAATTTTCCAATCTTTTCCATCCAAGC
The DNA here is from genome assembly GCF_963921235.1 of Mobula hypostoma. NCBI lineage: Eukaryota > Metazoa > Chordata > Chondrichthyes > Myliobatiformes > Myliobatidae > Mobula > Mobula hypostoma. Next base: position 59,074,372 of record NC_086103.1, on the reverse strand, counting down.
ACATTCTTTAAATTGAACTTGCCCAACCTGCTTTGTTACTGTGGCCACACATCATGTGTATATTAGCGTGATTGTTTCAAGACTTCAAATCCTGCCGTTGCTTTTCTCAGCTGCTGCTACAATCCCGATGCAGCCTCATCCAAATATAACTGTAACACTAGATGGCAGTGTCAAGGGTCACACTGAGGTGACCCATTAAAAAGCTTTCGCAAACCTTCTCGTAATACTGTATAATAATTGTTTCGGACCACAGCTTGTAAAGTTAAAACATGCCAAAACAATTTCATATTATGGGAATGCAGTTCTTTGCCTTCATTTCGCAAAGAGCGTTGCTGTTTCGCAGGACCCATAAAAACTGCAAGCACAAGTTTGCCTGACTATAGTCAAGCGCGATCACCTGGCATTGCCGTACATAGTTACATCCTACAATCAAAATAAGAGGTTTGCTTTCATCTCACTGGAAAGTACGCGTTATATGGCCACACTACTTGAGATGCGCAGCGTGTGGTGCCAGAAATGCAGTGGCATCGGGTTCATTCTCAGCTCCCAGTAGTAAAGCAGAGACGTCAGCACTCGTCGGTGCAGCAAGCTCTCATGTGACACTATCAAACTGTTTCATAACCAGTGCTCGCATTCCTTACGCAATGTACATTATCGGCAGTTACAGTTTTAATGATATGAAACGATATACTACACATGATTAGCATATCTTAATTTCTTGCAGTAGCTAGGTAAATGTTTTCGATTAAAACATAAATAAAAACTCCCTTGCGTAAACATTTACATCATTTTTTTTAAAAAATACGCATTTAAGAAACTAAGTTGCTGCTAGGTACGTTATGCAACATGCTGAGAATGGGAAAGTACGGTTTGTGTGCCTGATATGAAACCCCGTTGATGTTCACAGTACGGCACTTAAAGAAAACGATGCGAGTTTGGACAGAAAAAGAGACATGTCACCAATTGTAAAGTGGCTGCAACCCGAGTTTGCTGCTGTATCCCATCTTCTTAAGATCCAATCATAAATGTTGTGTAAGAAATATACCGAGTTACGCAACCACACTGCTAAATCAATCTGATCCACTGTTTTGAAACAATTGTGAAAATAATACACGAGGGTCCAATTAACCACAAAGAGGAAACACAAGATATATTGTTAATTTCCCCCTTTCTACTTGACTTTAGTATGGCTTTGATCGGCAGATTTTTTAAAGGCATGAAGTAGTTGTTGATTTTGCCCTGGTGCCCGTACTGCACACGCATCTTGGTACAAATCAGTGCCCCACCGAAAGAAGAATATGAGCTATTTCTTATAACTTTGAGCACCCACGTGTGCGGAATGAATGAAGGAAGGAAGCGAGCTCGTGCAGTGACACTTGCAACAATGTAACAATAAATGTAGCAAACGGCGCCCCGGCAGCGCTCGGCGGTCGTTCGCGCGAGCCGGTGGAGTTCCGAGCGCCAGCTCCACGTGAAGCCGGTGCTCCGCTCGCCGCCGCTACATACACATGACTTTCCAGAGACCGGCAATGCACAAGCTGCGGCTCGAGCATCGGCATCCGCACGAAGGAGCAGCGCTGCCATCTAGCTTGTGAGCGAAGGTGCGTGGCCAAGCATGTAGCCGGCTGAGCGTGGCTCCTTACCTGAGACTCTGCGTTTTCTGTCAGATAATTGAAGACGAATGAGGAGAAGTCTTCATCTATGAGCGAGCAATCCGCCATCTTCCCGCGCTGTGTGACACAGTTGCTGCGATCCTCACTTCGCCGGCAGATCGGGCTCACCGCTGCCCCTGGCCATGGTGGGTGGACGGTAGCGGTACTGCAAGCCCTGCTCGCGTAAACGCAACACTGCGCTGGGGGAGGTGGTCCCTACTTAGCAGGCTGGGATTCGTTGGTGCTGGTTTCCTAAAAAGCAAAGTAGTTTATTACCGGATGGAAGTGAACAGTTGTTTTCTCTGATATCGCGAATCAGGGTCGCGTTCTACGGCTGAAAGTACAAGAGTATTCTAACTGTCACACTAGTGAACACTTTATGTTCTCGGATTATCAAGTGAAGATAATACATACATCAGTAGGTGTCTCCCTTTAAAGTACGAGCAACAGTTCAAAATAAAGAAAACGGATAGCTTTTTTTAACTGAACAGGAAATAAGATAAAGAAAATTGTGGAGGGAGAATTAAATATTATTTTAAAGTTCTGTTATTGCTTTAAAGCAAATGGAGCAAAAGCAAAAATCTTTTTCTTAAGCAATCGCTCGAGATGAAATAAGGATTTAAACACTGCATATTATTTTTTCGTAATCACCTCCTTTTCGGGTCACTTGATCTTTAAAAGGGCAGTGCAAGACTTCTGATTATAGGGTAATAGATAAATCTGGTATCCAAAAGTTTAATTAAAATACTCTTTCAGAAAACGAAAGGACTTTGGTTGTTGGGCACCCTGTAGACAATGCAGACATCTCATTGGCTTCAAATGACAAGAAAAGATGAATGATCCTATTTAAAATTAAATAGGTAAAACTGATTAAGTTAACATCACTGTGGCAAAATATAAACTGTTCCATAAAGAACGTACTCAATTAGAATTTCAACCTTTAGACATGTTGAAAATTATTTTAAAGAGCAATTTAAGCTGACGTTAGATGCACGCAATACAAAATTCCGTTTGACTGAAGGTTCAGAATTTGTGTGTTGATGGTCAGAGATAAACTATATATCCGAAATTATAGGCCAGTAATGGTAGATCCCTTCAGATGTGGATGTTGAAATAAAATGCTGTTAAATACTCAGAACAGGCACAAACTTTGGAGTAGAGACAGTGTTAACATTTCAAATCTGTGGCCTTTCATCAGCATACTATAAAAGGTCTGAATTATAGTTTTAAAAAAACTGCCAATCTAGAGTAATAACAGACAATTTCTCTCTACATACATAGTTGAACATTTAGAGAATTTTGTGTTTCTACTTTGGGTGTATACTTTGTAAGGGCTATCATATAATAGCAAACACATTTTGGAGATAACCAAAATACCTATTTTGCATGGAGGAGGGTGTGTTGATCAACTTGTTATTCAACAAACATAAACACACCTTTTGCACACAAAGGCAAGCTATATTTCAGACTTCCAAAGAATACAATTGGAAAATATGGTGAAATGGGTGTGGAAGAAACTGCTATCTGGACACTTCCGTTTTCGTTATTTTAAGTTACTTAATAAATTATCTCACACTCTATCTTAGACAGAGCCTTTGTGGGTTTTGAAGTGACTCATGAGTCCTACATAGTATCTGCTACAGATGATAGAGGTGATGCTAGACTGGAAGAATAAGTGGATTTTTTAATGGATTTCTGTGTGATTCTTCCATTGTTTGTACTTTCCCTCAATGACTATTGTCCAGTAGCACTTATATCCACAGTAATGACGTGTTTGAGAGGTTGGTGATAAAATATACCAACTCCTGCCTGAGAAGTGACTTGGATCTGTTCCTATGTGCCTACTGGCGCAAAAGGTCCACAGTGGATGTTATCTCATTGGCTCTCTACTCAACACTGAACATCTAGACAGCAAAAATGCATACATCAGGAGGTTCTTTGTTAACTCCAGCTTAGCATTTACTACCATCATCCTCTCGAAACTAATTAATGAGCTTCAAGACCTTGGCCTCAATACCTCCTTAAGCAATTAGATCCTCAATTTCCTCACTTGCAGACCCAGTCAGTTCAGATTGGCAACAACATCTCCTCCAGAATCTCCATCAGCACAGGTGAACCACAAGGCTGTATGCTTAGTCTCCTGCTCTACTCAGTTTACACTGATGACTGTGTAGCTAAGCACAGCAACCATGTCATATTTAAATTTGCTGATGACACTGCTGCCGTGGCCAATCAAAGGTGGTGATAAAGCAGCATTTAGGATGGAGAATGAAAATCTGGCTGAGTGGTGCCATCACAACAACCCTGCTCAATGTCAGCAAGACTAAAGAGCTGAGTATTGACTGTAGCAGAAGGAAACCAAAGGGCCATAAGCCAGAACTCACTGGAGGATCAGAGCTGGAGAGGGTCACCAACTTTAAATTCCTCAGTGTTATTATTTTGGAGGACCTCTGCTGGGCCCAGCACATAAGTACAATTACAAGGAATGCACGGCAGCACCTCTGCTTCTTTCAGAGTTTGCAAAGTTTCAGCATGACATCTTCTGTCTTCACTAAGGAGGACATAAATAATCTTCCAGAAATAGTAAGGGACAGAGGGTCCAGTGAGATGGAGGAACTGAGTGAAATACATGTTAGTAGGGAAGTGGTGTTAGGTAAATTGAAGGGATTGAAGGCAGATAAATCCCCAGGGCCAGATGGTCTGCATCCCAGAGTGCTTAAGGAAGTAGCCCAAGAAATAGTGGATGCATTAGTGATAATTTTTCAAAACTCGTTAGATTCTGGACTAGTTCCTGAGGACTGGAGGGTGGCTAATGTAACTCCACTTTTTAAAAAAGGAGGGAGAGAGAAACCGGGGAATTATAGACCGGTTAGCCTAACGTCGGTGGTGGGGAAACTGCTGGAGTCAGTTATCAAGGATGTGATAACAACACATTTGGAAAGCGATGAAATGATCGGACAAAGTCAGCATGGATTTGTGAAAGGAAAATCATGTCTGACGAATCTCATAGAATTTTTTGAGGATGTAACTAGTAGAGTGGATAGGGGAGAAGCAGTGGATGTGGTATATTTGGATTTTCAAAAGGCTTTTGACAAGGTCCCACACAGGAGATTAGTGTGCAAACTTAAAGCACACGGTATTGGGGGTAAGGTATTGGTGTGGGTGGAGAATTGGTTAGCAGACAGGAAGCAAAGAGTGGGAATAAACGGGACCTTTTCAGAATGGCAGGCGGTGACTAGTGGGGTACCGCAAGGCTCAGTGCTGGGACCCCAGTTGTTTACAATATATATTAATGACTTGGATGAGGGAATTAAATGCAGCATCTCCAAGTTTGCGGATGACACGAAGCTGGGTGGCAGTGTTAGCAGTGAGGAGGATGCTAAGAGGATGCAGGGTGACTTGGATAGGTTGGGTGAGTGGGCAAACTCATGGCAGATGCAATTTAATGTGGATAAATGTGAAGTTATCCACTTTGGTGGCAAAAATAGGAAAACAGATTATTATCTGAATGGTGGCCGATTAGGAAAAGGGGAGGTGCAACGAGACCTGGGTGTCATTATACACCAGTCATTGAAAGTGGGCATGCAGGTACAGCAGGCGGTGAAAAAGGCGAACGGTATGCTGGCATTTATAGCGAGAGGATTCGAGTACAGGAGCAGGGAGGTACTACTGCAGTTGTACAAGGCCTTGGTGAGACCACACCTGGAGTATTGTGTGCAGTTTTGGTCTCCTAATCTGAGGAAAAACATCTTTGCCATAGAGGGAGTACAAAGAAGGTTCACCAGATTGATTCCTGGGATGGCAGGTCTTTCATATGATGAAAGACTGGATGAACTGGGCTTGTACTCGTTGGAATTTAGAAGATTGAGGGGGGATCTGATTGAAACGTATAAGATCCTAAAGGGATTGGACAGGCTAGATGCGGGAAGATTGTTCCCGATGTTGGGGAGGTCCAGAACGAGGGGTCACAGTTTGAGGATAGAGGGGAAGCCTTTTAGGACCGAGATTAGGAAAAACTTCTTCACACAGAGAGTGGTGAATCTGTGGAATTCTCTGCCACAGCAAACAGTTGAGGCCAGTTCATTGGCTATGTTTAAGAGGGAGTTAGATATGGCCCTTGTGGCTACAGGGGTCAGGGGGTATGGAGGGAAGGCTGGGTTCTGAGTTGGATGATCAGCCATGATCATAATAAATGGCGGTGCAGGCTCGAAGGGCCGAATGGCCTACTCCTGCACCTATTTTCTATGTTTCTATGTTTCTAAAACTTTGACAAACTTCTATACATGTGTGGTGGAGAGTATATTGACTGGCTGCATCACAGCCTGGTATGGAAATACCAATGCCCTTGAATGGAATATCCCTACAAAAATAGCTGATATTACCTTGTCCTTCATGGGTAAAGCCCTCTCCACCATTCAGCACATCTACATGGAGCATTGTTGCAGGAAAGCAGCATTCATCATCAGAAACCCGCAAACCCCAGGTCATGGTCTCTCCTCACTGATGCCCTCGGGAAGAAGGTACAGGAGCCTTGGGACTCACACCGCCAGGTTCAGGAACAGTTATTGCCCCTTAACCATCAGGTTTTGAACAGAAACAGATAACTTCACTTGCCCCATCATTGAAACGTTCCCACAATCTATGGACTCATTTACAAGGACTCTTCATCTCATGTTTGTGATATTTATTGCTTATTTATTTATAATCATTATATATTTCTTTTTGTATTTCCGCAGTTTGTTGTCTTTTGCACACTGATTGAACTCCCAAGTTGGTGTGGAATTTCATTGATTCTATTATGATCATTATTCTATTATGTATTTATTGGGTATACCAACACAAAAATGAATCTCAGGATTGTATATGGTGACATATATGTACTTTGATAATAAATTTACTTTAAACTTTGCACTTATTTCCATCAGAGAGGCATTCCCTGAAAACATTCTTGAAATCTTTTCTCAGTCTGTCTGAATATTATAATGGGGTTCAAATTACTCGTTTCAGAAATTGAGTGTTAGGCACGTGGAGGACATGGCCTGTCCATTAAAACTAGTTGAGTGTGATAAAAAGTATTGATCCCAGGAGTGTTGGCCTGGGAAAATATACTGGTATTTGTTCAGCAATTCTGCTAGTAGATAGAGAAGATTTTGCAAAAACAATATTTGTAATGTCTCTTCAGTGCTCAAATCATATCTACTACAGGCATGTATGGCTCCAAAGCATACAGGAGAGTGGGAGTCACTCAGTAGACCATCAGCCTGGTGCTGACTTTCAGGTCTTGCTCTCAAAATGCACTTTCTCTCAAGTGATCAAAAGCTACGTCAGTGCATTGAAAGGAGTGGTAGATGCTGATCTTGCTCAAAGATAGCTACTGAGGTAAGCCTGGTGACACTAGTTATCCAGGGACTCATCCTGAATATTGATGGTTGGGATGCATTGATGTGTAATGGTAATACACGGGTAAAGGACTGTTACCTTGCAGGTGTTCAGTGTGAAAGCTATTGGCTCCTGCACTGCAGTGAAAGAATGGAGACAATTCGAAGATAATGATCCTTACCCCTCTATTCCTGAATGTTTATGGTCATCAAGTCCCTGATGGTCCCTCTGATCCTCTCCATAAACCTCTTTGATCATCACCCTGACCATATCCTCAGATAATATTCTTGAACAAACCTCTGTCCCCACTTAGTTACAAAACCTTATCATCGACTCCACAGGTGAAATCCTCTATCATGATCCTGTCAACACATTGACCTTCTCCTCACTTACCCAGCACTATCGCTGATTATCTCCCCCTCTACCAGAGTGAATCTGGTACTCAATTCACTTCCTCCATGACCTCCAGAGTACACTACGGCAAGAGGTTGCAGAGGAAACAAAAAACAGAAAATTCTGGCAATATTTGGCAGATCAGACAGCATCAGTAGAAAGGGAAACAATTAATGTTTTGTATTAGAGATACAGCACAATAACAGCCACTTCCAGCCCAATCAGCCCGTGCCACCCCATTACACCCATGTGACTAACTATCCTACGAACTTGTATGTCTTAGGAATGTGGGAGTAAACCAGAGCACCCGGAAGAAACCCACACAGCACAAATTGCTTACAGACGGTAGTGGGAATTGAAACTGGTTCACTGGCGCCTTAATAGCTTTGCACTAACCACGATGCTACCATGCTGCACCGAACATTTCAGATCAAAGACCTTGAAAAAGTGACGCTGGAAGGAAAGAACTGGTTAGTTGTAACCACTGAGAATGTTATTTCATAAAGCTAGCATCCACACACTTCAAATTTTCAAGTAGTAATTTTTGAGGTGATAGACCAAAATTAAAATATATAAATCAACATTTGCAATAAGTTTTGGAAGATGTTAAACATATTGAGGTATCAGAATGCTGAAGAAGCTGATATTTACAATGGGTCACGGCAGAAAGTCCATGTGGTACTTTGATGTTGACCTCAACATTGTAGCCAATGTCAGCCAACCAAGACCACAGCGAGCCTTCATTTGTTCAGACGTCAGTCACTGGGCCTTTATATATAAAAAAACTAAAAATATCCTTGGAGAGTGTTGCTTAACTGACAGCTTCAACAACTGTGCTATACATATAAGAGATGAAAGAAATATAAACAAATGTTACAAAATATTCTATGTGATTAAATATTAAAAAAGTACTTTTATATTATCATTATACCTGTCTCATTCATAGATGCATTACAAACAATTGTGTAATTAGATTGACCTTTTGGAGATATAATTTCTTACCAAGTTTTATAAGATATATTGTAAATTTTGCAAGTATTTTAACTATCTTTCATTATTAATATCTACAATATTTTTGAAGTTCTCTATCAAATATTGCTTCCATAAATTTACTGCATAAAACTGGGGTGGGCAAACATCAGATTTAGATTTCAGAATAAATACCAGAATATTAATAATAAATAAAAGAAAATTTGCTCCATCTACTAGTAGGCATAATTTACTGAACAGGGGAAGAGGATTGGTCTGAAACAATAGCTCTGTTTCTCACTATTTGGCACCTGACTTGCTAATTGTTTCAAGCATTTATGGTCTATCCACGTAGAGGCAAGAACCAAGAAAACATACTATTGTGCCTCTCGACATTTTTACTTTTACAGATGTACCATAGGAAACATTCTACTTGGATGCATCCCAGTCTGGTATAGCAACTATCTTGCCCAAGACCACAAGAAATTGCAGAGCGGTCAATGTAGCCCCATTCATCAGAATATTCTGCATTCTCATTTACCCCCTTTGTCTTGCCTTGATGAGCATGGAATGATATGTTTGTATACTATAGAAATACTATGCATACTTGCATACTATGCAAAAATAAGATTTTACTGAATCTCAGTATTTGTAACGATATTAAATCAACTACTATTTTCTGCTTCTAGTTCACATTTCCAGCTTCTGCAATATTTTATTCTTTGAAGATTGCTTTGCAGATAACAGTCCAGATAATTTTAAATAGTTATGGTTAGTGCAAAAGAAGCAATAGATGAAAGAAGACAAAGAAATAGAAAAACTAAGCTTTTGGGGGAAATAAAAATGGGAAATAAGCAACAGTTTCATTCTCAAATTTCAAAGTAAATTATCATTGTACATACTGTATATGTCGTCATATACTGCCCGAAGATGCATTTTCTTGCAGGCATTCACAGTAGAACAAAGAAATTTAATAGAATCAATGAAAAAATTAAAAATTACACACTAAGACTGATAAACCACCACTGTGCAAAAGAAGGCAGAATAGAAAAAAAACAAATAATAATATATAACTAAATAAATAATATTGAGAACATGAGGAGCAGAGTCCTTGAAAGGGAGTCTATAGGTTGTGAAATCAGTTAAGTTTTGAGGTGAATGAAATTATCCATATTTGCAACTGTTGTAGCTGTTCATGAACCTTGTGATATGGGACCTAGGGCTCCTGTACGTCCTTCCTAATGGCAGCAGAGAGAAGAGAGCATGGCCTGGATGATGGGGTCCTTGAAGATAAGTGATGACAGCGGTGTTCCTTGTAGATGTATAATAATGCCAAGGAATTTAAACTTACTGACCCTCTCAACCTCCAATCTTCTAATGAGGACCATTTCTTCTAATTTCTTCCTCCGGTAGTCAATAATCAGCTTTTTGGTTTTGCTGATGGTGTGTGAGAGATTGTTGTTGTGGCACAATTCAACCAGATTTTCAGTCTCCCTCCTATATACTAATTTGTCACTCCCTTTGACTCGACTGACAACAGTGGTGTCATCAACAAACTTAATTGGGGCTGTGCTTAGCCTCACAGTCATAAATGAAAAGTGAGTAGAACAGTGTGGTGGGTGGGGTGGGGGTGGTGCTAAGCACTTGTGGTGCACCTGTGCTGATGGTGATTGTGGAGTAGATTCTGTTGCCAGTCCATTCTGACTGGGGTCTGCAAGTGAGGAAATTGTCTAGTCATAGATTTCAATCACATAGTGTTACATCATCTTCATATTTGTCACAGTAAAGTGAGTAGAGACACTTCTGTTGTCTTTTTTTGTTCAGTCAGCTCTTTGATGGATTTTTTCAGAAACATATATTCTATTAATCCTTTATGTAAATTTTTACTGTATTACTTACCTCACAAACAAAACCAAGTGCCTGTTTAGACTAATTTTCAACATTGAGATATCTGTCATAATCTAAAAGAGTATGATTCTTAGTGGGCATTACCCTTATTATGCGAAGGAGTTCAACCCAAATGTATTTGCATGAACTCTGAGGATCTCAATTGCTAGAACATTCTGAGCTTAGTGACCTAAACATATAATAACATAGGAAACAGGAACAAGAGTAAATTACATGGTCTTTGAAGCTTACTCTGCATTTTGATCAAATAGCTGATCTTCCCTCTCACTCTGTTTTCCTCATAGCCTTTGATTTCTTCTAAGTCTTTTAAAGAAATAAAAACACCTTTCTGAATACACTAAATATGTTGGCTGACTTTCCCTCAGAAGGGACAGGATGTGATTGAAGGATGGATGGGTAGCACGTTGGGAGGTGGTTGGCTTAGTGTGCAACTTAAGCAAGGCTTCTGTAAGTTCCCAGCCCATGGCCTCCAGGTTCACAATGCCATCTAGAAAGCACTACTTCACTTTGAACAGTCACGGGCCACAGTTTCCTTGAAGTCTGTGGATAGTCTGCACTTCTTCAAGGAGGATTGAACATTTCCTTGAACCTTTTTCTCAATTGTCTGGAAATCCACTTCCACAACAGAGTTCAAAATAGAGTAACTGCTTCAGGAGTCTAGCATTAACTATATTAATAAGAAGTCCTGCCTGACACAGAACGTGATTCTAGGGATGTTGGCCGGGGAATAGATGCTAGCATTAGCCGGCTTGAATTTAAAGGACGTTACAGAGACACGTTGGTAGTCTTTTACCAGTGCTTTCTGATGCCTGTTGTATGTAGTCCAGGTCAGAGAAGCATATAGGATGACAAGGATCATTGCTGCCTGGTTAGTGTTTTGCTAGGTCCTCAGTTAACCAAAGGCTGTGCTGGTCTATTATATTATTAATGTCTACTTTACTAAGTGAAAACTTCCAAGATGTGGGTAGGGGTCCATGTTTTCTAGAATCGTGCCATCAATCTTCATTGCTGTAGGCCACATGATGTAGGAAGAACAGATCGCTAGTGAACCCACGGCTTGTAGAGATCAAGAGTAAGGCCCATTCTCTTGTATGCTTCAGTGAATGAAACAATAATATCTCTGAGCTCACTCTTTAACCTTATATGTAAGGTTCAATGTTCCCTCTAATTTTTTTGTACAGTTGCACAGACCAACTATTGCTCTGAGCAGGAAATTTGTACACGCCTGAAAATTGCATGTCACTTTAATAAAACATTAAATAAAAGGAAATTCCAGCTGCACAGCAACGAAGGCTATGTGCATGAGAGCATTTCAGTTACTGAGCAACCACGCATAGAGGGAACAGTGGTGAGGTCTTCCTACTGCAGTTCAATTTCTGATGTTTGAGTGTTCATGGTCTGAAGTGCAATTGCTATAAATTAATCTGTCTCCCTTAGTTCTGAATGATGTATCTAGTACAATATATCAAAATTCATATCACTTGGTATAATCAGTTTTTAATGCTGCAGATTAAAATACAAGCCTTGCACAGATGATAAGATCCAATTAAATATTTTCATCAATATATAATCACAAATTTATTTGATTACTGCACGTCTTTGTTCATTGAATTCTTCACTGTAAGCTGTTCTTGACAACTCTGAAGTATCCACTGCAGGCTCTGATAATTCTAATTGATTACTTGTTTAGTTGGGCCTCAGGAAAATCTAGTCCTACTTCCTGCTTAGCACCTGTGGCTTCAACATTCCCCTACTTGTATGGTATTACTATTGATTATTATTATTAAGTTCTATTGATCACATGTACCAATATACAATGTAAAGCTTTTGTTTGCATGCCATCCAGACAGATCATTGTAAGTACAAAGAGGAAGTAAAAAGGAAATCAGAATGCAGTATTCAGTTTACAGTTACAGAGAAAGTACAAAGTTCAAAGTACATTTATATTCAAAGTATGTATGCATTATACAACCTTGAGATTTGTCTCCTTACAGGCAGCCACAAAGCAAGGAGCCCAAATAACACATTTAGTAAAAAGAAGATGGATACACACCCAATGTGCAGAGAGAGAGAAAGGGAAAAAAATCATGCAAACAATAAAGGTAAGCAAATAGCATTTAGGACGAAAGTGAGTCCTCAGACACAAAGCTCGGAGCAGGCCCACGACTTCAGCACCAGGTAAACAGATAGTGCAAGAACCGCAGCGAGGTAGTTTGAGAGATGCAGACTGCATCTTTTAGCACATGAAAAGCCCATTCTAGAGTCTGACAATAGCAGGAATGAAGCTGCCCTTGATTCTGGTGGTATATGCTCTCAAGCCTTTGTACTTTCTGTCTGATAGAAAAGGGAAGAAGGGAGAATGAACAGGCTGGGAAGGGTCCTAGATCATGTTGGCTGGTTATTGAGGCAAGGGAACGTATCAGCAAACACAACAGAAGGGAGATTGGTTTTCAGATGGACTAAATATATGTAGAATGACATTTATGACGTAAGCATCATCTTCCTGGTATCATCTGTAAACTGCGAACTATTTAAATAAAACTTAACACCTACCAGTATCAATCTGAACAACACAGTGTATATAGTACATTTCAAAACACAGAGTACTCAATAATAACAAACTCTCCTTTAGTTGCTTCTTAAGGCTGTCTAATTTTTGCATTTATTTTTATTCTATCTTGCAACCTGACTCCCACTCCGACTTACTGGATCTTTCCAATTTTTTCCGTTGTTTTTTTTAAGTACAAAGCATCTCAGATTTTCCCTTTCTGGATCATCTCCAAAGCTCTTATTTCTGTCTTCGTCCATTATCAGTTTTCTTTCCACACTCTGGCTAAACTCTCTGTAAGTTTATATCTGCAGTGGCATCTCACATCTCGGGCAAGCTGTGTGTTGCAAAGCAATCCTTTCTTAAAGCATCCATCTCAGTCTGTGATAGAGGTCATTCAGCACTTCTGAAAATAATAAAAGTCCTGCAGACTCTGTTCTTATCCAGAACACAATGCTCATTTCCTACATCAATAGTCTCTGTGCCAGATTTAATTGGTATTACTCCTGGACCTCATTAACCTTGTGATTCTTACCTTGTTTATGGACTTTTTAAATGGTGTAGCTGTTGTGCTGAAACTCTTGTGAAATGACTTTCTAATTCTGTTCCAACAGATTACGGACTGCTCCTCTGAAGTGCTTGCCACCGAGGTTTGTATTAGTCCCATTGATCTGCAACAGCCAGCTCAATGTTTAAATGATACCTTTGACTCAGGCTATGACGATAGACTGTTAGTCCAGTTAGTCCTGACGAAGGATCTCGGCCTGAAACGTCGACTGTTCCTCTTCCTAGAGATGCTGCCTGGCCTGCTGCGTTCACCAGCAACTTTGATGTGTGTTGCTTGAATTTCCAGCATCTGCAGAATTCCTGTTGTTTGCGATGATAGACTGTATTCACCGGACACAACTCAGAACAACCCACCCCAGGATACCTCACCATGGTCTACTTCTCTTTCTAGCTTTCTACCTTGCAGGTCTGTTTTTCAACTACATGATTCTCTTTGCAAGTACTTCTGTATTGAATACCATCAGCTTTGGCACTTCTCTCCCATGGTGATGCATAATCCACTTGCCTACTCATGATGAAATAACTATGATGCCAGTGTGTTGCTACTTCTACCTTGATAACTATAAATACTTTTGAGACTACAATTTCTCATTCATTGCCTACTCATCTAGATCAACTTTCTCCCATTATCCAAGGTAGCTGCATAATCATCATTCAACCATTGTTTTCCAGTAGTATTTTATAACTGCTGTAGCCTGTTATCCTGGTCTGCCTTTATTTGTGAACCGGTGACTGGTCTATTTGGGTGGGATCAGTTCTCTCTGAAGCATAAGTGGTTTCTAAAATGCTTTACTTTGAAAAGCATACAATCCTTTCAAACAGGTCGTACCGCATTTGAATGATCTAATTCATGCATGTGATAGCTGGAATGTGCCCTTGGCACATATCTATTATAGGTAACTGGAACCAAGTCCCTCCACAGCCAAGCTTTCCCTATAATTTGGTGGGTCCAGCTGCAGCGATGCTCCACCACAAAATGAAGCTGGTTGAATTACTTCCAATGTTGGTCCTCATCTTCCTCAGTCCCCAACATACTGACATGCTGTAGTTTCAATGCACATACTTAAAGTTGCTCCTTATTCAATCTAAGTGCCTGTGCGATATGCTCTACCCTGTGTTACATATAACAAGAGGCTCGCCTGAATGGGCATTTTGATATTTACCATAAGATTCACAGCAAGGCCTTTTACCCTCTTCACCCAAATACCTTGCAGATTTCTTGCGTTTTATATTCATGTGACCACTGGCTTCCTGCCAAGCCCAATGTAGAATCAATGTGACCCATTACTTCTATCTCTGTGGACTTGTCTCTGCTTGCATCTCGGAATCATGTCCTGAACAAAACAGCTACATTATGAAATGTATTTTTCATTACAGTCACTATTGCGTATGCTTCCTTGTGACAGTTGTGTTGAATAATCTTGTTTGGATTCTCTCATTTGCTAACTAATCGAAAATCTATAAAGCTCTGGAAATTACTTCTATGTCATTGTCTCCAGCTTGATCATATATTCAGCAGCCATTTCCTTTGGTCCGTATCAGAGTTGCAAACTTGTAGATCTCATAAAACCCTAGTGGTGTAAGTTTAAAATGTACCTTCAAGGTTTTCACGTGACTCACATGTTTCTTTCTCTCTGTAGCTTATGGCACTACTAGAATCACCTGCTTGCTACCAGCAATGATGTTATCCTTCTCTTCCTATGTGTGTCCCTATTTCTCTCTTCCATGTCCTCCCTTTAGACTTCAATGTTATTGTTTCTCTTCACGACTGTTCCCAGTTGCTCCATGTGCAGAGTAAATGCCAGAGTCTATTCAAGTGTATCATCGTTACTGATATATTCCCCACATTTACTGCATATCACCATCACTTAGAGATCTCTGATCTATAATAATCTATCAACCTTGTACTGGATCGTGGTTTTGCTGCTGAGGTAGCAATGTTGCAATCTTGATGCCAGGAAATAGCTACAGGCTCTTTCATGTTTAATGCAATAGCTTCAAACTAGAACAATTAGTAACCTTTCACTTGATGGTGTTGTCTGATCTAGCATGGCACAGACAGTTCTTTAGGTGCACATAGTTCGGTAAGACACACATTTATATACACAGGTCAAAAACCCCCTAATGTAGAGAATTTCAATGAATCAATCCTTTTGTGTGAAGATATTCCTCCTGGTAGTCCTAAATGCGGCCTCCTTATTTTTTTTTCCGATTTTTTTTTGTGGCATCCTGAAGGCTTTGGTGAACTGGACCCTTGGCAGCGCAGGCATGGCCGTGGTGGCCGTCACTGGAGTGGATTTTGGGCCGGAATGAAACAGCCAGTCTGAAGTGCCAGGACCTGTGCCCAAGAGCAGAAAATGAGTTGATGGTTTAAGCACCAAGCCAGATTTAAAAGATTAAGGTATCGAGGCCGAGGGCGAAGGGCGCACCGGTGTTCAGCTCACTACTCCGTGAGGTCTTACCATCTCAGCACTGAACTGACTCTGTAGCTGCGGCCTGCAGCCGTCTGCATTCACCTCAGCACCGAGCCTGGACCAGCTGCAGTGTTGAATTGGCTCCATTGCTGTGCACTCACATCCGAGTACTCTGTTCATGTTTGGTCCGTTATTTGCTTACTTTTTTATTATTTGCATGATTTTTTTGCAGATGTTTCTTTTGTCTGAACGAAGGAGAACCTCAAGGTTGTATTGATATATATACTTTGATAATAAACTTGAACTTTGAACTTAGTACTTCACTCTCTAACCAAGGGGAACACCCTCTGTTTCTACCTGTCAGAAACTTATTCCTCTGATCTCCAGCGAATCAAAACTTAATTTTTCCTCATTGGACAATCTCTAATCTCATGCTTCAGTTGATTTGTATTTGGAAAACCATCAAAATGACTAAGAGCCTCCAAACACACCTACTTATTCCT
This sequence comes from Mobula hypostoma, assembly GCF_963921235.1. Classification (NCBI taxonomy): domain Eukaryota; kingdom Metazoa; phylum Chordata; class Chondrichthyes; order Myliobatiformes; family Myliobatidae; genus Mobula; species Mobula hypostoma. The sequence continues at coordinate 59,058,039 of NC_086103.1, read as the reverse complement.
TTAAGTACTTTTATTTCCTTTATACAAGAAATTTTTTGTTGAGCTATTAAAATTATTAATGCTGAAAAGTTAGTTCATTAAAGCTTCCGGTTTAAGATGGTGGTACTGAAGACAGCAACAGCTTACTGGTAATTCGAAAGCAAAGGAATTCAATTAAAGCCATTCTTAATAACACTTTTTTTTAAGTAAATTATGGTAAGCTATCACCGTAAACAATGAAGGAGCACGCGAAGGCAAAGCATATTCGCAGGATGTGCCCTGCTAATGTGCTGCAAAATCAATGCAATTGGAGTTGGAGCCGTGCTATTAGGAGTGAATGATTCTAGGCCGGGAAGACAAGTCAGAGGAGCTCTGATGCCTATCGAACCAACCTGGGTCTGAGGATGGATCGCTGTAAACACTGAGCCGAATTGAAGAGGCGAGAATGGCTTCTTCGACAGTCTGAAGCGAACCAATGGGAGGTGTCTACAAGGCCTGGAGTGATTCACGGTGGCAAGGACCAGGTCCTGATGTGAAGCACAGTACACTCTTCAGAAAATCCAAATGCCAGCCCATGCAGACTGTAAAGGGAGGGTGTCCAGAGTCAGACCAGGTTTGATTGCCCTGGTTGCTGAGCCGATTTGGAGAGGTCGAGAACAGCTCCTTCAGCAGCGAAATCTAGGCCTGGAACGATTCGCTGGCAGTGGAGCCGAGTCCTAGTGCGAGGTTTGGACAATTGAAACGCTGGCCCAGATAATCTGGGGGCTTCTCCCTCCACGGCATTAATGCTGTAACACAGCCCCTGGTGGCTGTGCTTCATGTCTGCGAACTTTGTGGTGATTTGCCATGCTAATATGATGAACAGAATACTGAGGCTTTGGGCTTACTCTGGGCTCCTCCAGGGATTTAGATCTAAGGACTCAATTTGGTTCGGAATGCTGTTGTTGTTACTCGCTCCTATTGTTGATATGATTTGTTTTGTGTTTTTATTTCTCTTTATCTGGGCACTGGGGGGAGCTGTCTTATCTTTTTTAATTGGGTTCTTTCGGGTTCCTTACTTTATGACTGTCTGTAAGCAAACAAATCTCAAGATTGTATAATTTATACATTCTTTGATAATAAATGTGCTTTGAAACTTTAATTAGCAAAAGCATTGGAGTTCTGTTAAAAATGAAAGGGTTAAAAGTTTATCACCAAGCTCTCACAAAGGAGATACAATCTATGGACCTCTTTTCCTCGTGAGATAATCAGTGAGCCATTTTATATTTAAAGCACATTGACACGCTTACCAAGTCAAGTACATATGTTGCAACACAATGAACAAGTATTAAGCTTCAGCTTGGATTGCTATCTATCCAGCTGGTCCTCACCATGAATTCAAGACTTCTTTCAAGGATACTAGTGCAAACAGTCCAGGAGAAAAATTATAAGAGGCAATGAACAATAATTTAAAATAATACATAGAGCAATTTTATTTCCCAAGTAGATAAGAAAAACAGTTCTATGCTGATCCCTCAAAGAATTTGACCAATCAGAGTTGACAAACCAAACTTCAAAAGGAACCATTTGCCTCTCTGCAACCCATTCAAAGAAACCATTGTGAGTATGTGTTTATTTGCACAAATTCCAACAACCAACTGCTAATGCTTGTTATCTTAGGGCTCATAATTTTCTAAGCATAAGGTGGACATTTGTCTGTAACTCAGTAGGAGGACCCTTTCACAGCAGGTGCTAATCACACTAAACTTTCTACTTTGTGTAACTTTGGTTCTAAATTTGCAGATGTGTGTTTGGTAAAGTCATCAGTTCTCACAATCACGACCGTCTAAAATGAACAGTATAGTTTGATGTTAGCTTGTCAGAAACTAAGTGCTGGAAGATACTGATGCTGACTCCCTGGTAATCAACAGAGTGCATTGTTGCAGAAGCTGCACATCCAGTGAGCAGTAAACTGATAATTAGACGTGAACATCTTATACATTTTAATGTCTCGTTGAATGAGACGCAATTGAATTTTTATTAAAGCAACACACATCAAAGTTGCTGGTGAACGCAGCAGGCCAAGCAGCATCTGTAGGAAGAGGTGCAGTCGACGTTTCAGGCCGAGACCCTTCGTCAGGACTAACTGAAGGAAGAGTGAGTAAGGGATTTGAAAGTTGGAGGGGGAGGGGGAGATCCAAAATGATAGGAGAAGACAGGAGGGGGAAGGATGGAGCCGAGAGCTGGACAGGTGATAGGCAAAAGGGGATACGAGAGTATCATGGGACAGGAGGTCCGGGAAGAAAAACGGTGGGGGGGGGGGATGACCCAGAGGATGGGCAAGAGGTATATTCAGAGGGACAGAGGGAGAAAAAGGAGAGTGAGAGAAAGAATGTGTGCATAAAAATGAGTAACAGATGGGGTACGAGGGGGAGGTGGGGCCTTAGCGGAAGTTAGAGAAGTCAATGTTCATGCCATCAGGTTGGAGGCTACCCAGACGGAATATAAGGTGTTGTTCCTCCAACCTGAGTGTGGCTTCATCTTTACAGTAGAGGAGGCCATGGATAGACATGTCAGAATGGGAATGGGATGTGGAATTAAAATGTGTGGCCACTGGGAGATCTTGCTTTCTCTGGCGGACAGAGCGTAGATGTTCAGCAAAGCCGTCTCCCAGTCTGCGTCGGGTCTCGCCAATATATAAAAGGCCACATTGGGAGCACTGGACGCAGTATATCACCCCAGTCGACTCACAGGTGAAGTGATGCCTCACCTGGAAGGACTGTTTGGGGCCCTGAATGGTGGTGAGGGAGGAAGTGTAAGGGCATGTGTAGCACTTGTTCCGCTTACACGGATAAGTGCCAGGAGGGAGATCAGTGGGGAGGGAGGGAGTCCTCACCTACCACCCCACCAGCCTCCGGGTCCAACATATTATTCTCCGCAACTTCCGCCACCTCCAACAGGATCCCACCACTAAGCACATCTTTCCCTTCTCCCCCCCCCGCATTCCGCAGGGATCACTCCCTACGCGGCTCCCTTGTCCATTCATCTCCCCCATCCCTCCCCACTGAGACGCAATTGAATTTTTATTAACATTGAATTGAGTTATGATTACCACTGAACAACCCCTCTCTCCTGAACCTTTTGCATGAAGTTGGTCTCACTCAGCTTCTGTGCTTGGAAGACCATTCTTGGGTCAGAGCAGAACATTTTGGGCCAAAACATCTGCCACCGCTCCAATGTATAAGATGTAACAGGGAGCATAGTCAAATACAGACATGGTATACACATTAATTTAAATTTAATTCTGTTGCATATTGAGGTTCACTGAGGACACAAAACCAAAGTGCTGAAGCCATTACTAATTATAGCACAACCTAAGGGCTCTGCCAAGCAATCTGCACTATGTATCTGGTAAATACGCTTTTTAACTTCCTTCTCTGCTTATCCGTTGCTCCACATTCTGTCCCAACTATCCCTGTTCTATCCCCCATTATCAACTCCCTCAGTCCTTTAGCACACACCTTTTCAGTTTTCATCATCATTTCAAGGTCTTGGTTCTCTTTCTGATTCCACCCTCACTTCACAATTCTCTCTACAACCCTTTTACTAAATTTCACTCCTCTATATAAACAGAGATCTCAGATGTCTCATTAGCTGTGCTTCCAAGGCCTACAGTTCTCCACCCATTGAATGCAATGGTATGAGATTGCATAAAATATTTTACTGCAAAGGATACTTTGGAGCTAGTGAATGGTAAAATATCTGAATGTGAGCCTGCAGTTGTCACGAGTCAGATTTGACCCCTGGTATGAATACATTACTAAACCCTTTGCTTTTACCACACCCCCACCCACATGACTAACTACCATAATAAACATAATGAATGTGCAACACAGAATACAATACAGATAGAAAACAGATGTACGCCTTCTACAAGTGCTAACTGCTTTTCAAAACCATTGTCATTCATGTGGCTCCCTGGAGTGATACTGCACCCACCCACCCCCGTGCTGCCTCCCCGTGGCCCCCACCGACAGTCCCTCCATGTGTGGTAGTGACAAGAACCTAGGCTGAGGTACTCCACCCATAGAGCCTCTGCATTGCCGGCACCAAGCTTCAGCATGTGCTGTGCATTCCATTATGGACATCTCGATGTGCCGGAGGACAAACAAATTCAAGATTAAAGAGTGTCTTGCACTGACTTTACAATTTTCCACGACTTGATGTCTGTCTTAATACATGTCCCTGTGAACAGCCCGTAGATCAGTGAGTCCTCCGTTACACAGCTGCTTGGGATAAACTGAGACAAGGAGCTTCTCCACACACTTAGTAAATCCACTGTCTGCAAAGTGGTGGGTCAATGTCTCTTCACCACTACAGCTGTCCTAAGGGCGGCATACCATAATAATGCTATTTTGACCGTACAGAAAGGATCTGATTCTGAGAGCCCCCCTCACTGCCACCCAAGCAAGGTCTTGGTGTTTGTTAGTGAATTCTCGTGATGAGGCATTCTGCCAGATGTTTTGGATAGGTTGCTCAAGCAAACACCCAACAGTGTCCCTACTCTGCACCATCTGCAGGATGTTCCATGCTAGCCAGTGCCTGATTGACTTCTGGTCAAATGTGTTTGCCTGGAAGAAATCTTCCACGATACTGACTGAGATATTGCGCACTAACTGGGCCAGGCCTACCCTCCACAACATCAGGGATACATAGAACCTCAGCATGTAGTGACGGATAGTTCCATCTGATTTGAGCTCCTCGCACAGCCTGAAACAGGCTCACACAGGGTGATAACAATGAGGATAATATTGGGTATACTTTTGCCCCTATTATTTGTGAACTTGCACATTATGGCCCATCAGGACCAACATCTTGAATCTCCAGGTAAAATGGAAGATAGCCTGCGTGATTACTGAGGCAGAGGAAAGAGGCCACACTTGCACCAAATGCAGCAGCCCTGGGATGACCAAGTTCTTCTCAATTACTGAGTTACTTCAGGGGTGCTGAAGGTATCTCACAACTGTGCATCTTTGTATCAGTTAGGGCAGTGGTATATTCCTTCTGCATTGTGTGGGAGATCAAGGAGACTGCCAGTCTCCCTGGAGACCTCGCCTTGCAGAAAGTGCACCCAGTTGCAGTTCCTGGCTGACCTTGTGAAGAACCTGGAGTTGGATGTATTTAGAATCATTTGGGATGCTGATTCATCATAAATAACAATTTTAATGAGGTGGTCACTTCTCAGGTACAGGCTGCACATAATTAAATGACAACCCAGAGAGCTAAGGGGAAGAGCCATTCCTCTCAGCAACATGTATACACCTTTGGATACTGCTGGGCAAGATCATCTCTTGGTACAGTATGAGCAGCCAGTTCTGAGGCTCAGCAGGGAAGGAAAAGGTCAGGCAGAACAACAGTGATAGGAGACTTGATAGAGGAATCAAGAGGAGATTCTGTGACCACAAAAGATATTACAAGATGGTATGTTTCCTCTCAGATGCCAGGATCAAGGATATCTTAGAGCAGCTATAGAACAAGGGGGGAAATGAGCAGCAAATAGTTGTGGTGCACATTGAAATGATGACATAGGTAGAAATGGGGAAAAGGTCCTGCATTGTGAATATAGGGCATTAGAAAATAGCCTGAAAAGCAGAATCTCAAAGGTAATAATCTCTGTACTATTCCATTGCAATGTACTAGGTAGAAGAGGAATAGAAGAATAGAACAAAGAAATGTGTGGCTGAGGAACGGGTCAAGAGGACAGGGTTTCAAGTTCTAGGATCTTTGGAACCTCTGGGGCTGTGGTGACCTGTGCAAGAAGAAATGGTTGCACCTTAACTAGAGGAGAACCAATATCCTAACCAGGATGTTGTTGGTAAAAAAAAACCCAACAACTTCTATAACTCAAAAACTTCTATAGTTGTACCATGGAGAACACTCTGACAGGCTGCATCACTGTCTGGTATGGTGCAGGACCGAAAGAGGCTGCAAAAGGTTGTAAATCTAGTCAGCTCCATCCTGGGTACTAGTCTACAAAGTACCCAGGACATCTTGGGGGAGCGGTGTCTCAGAAAGGCATTGTCTATTATTAAGGACCTCCAGCACCGAGGGCATGCCCTTTTCTCACTGTTACTATCAGGTAGATGGGTACCCTGAGAAATTCTAAGGGTAGAAAGACCCTAATGGGTGTTATCTACAGGCCCCCAAACACTAGTCTGGATGTAGAGTGTAAGATAAATCAAGAGTTAAAATTGGCATGTCGCAAAAGTAATGCTACGGTTGTTATGGGGGACTTCAACATGCAAGTAGACTGGAGGAATCAGATTGGTACTGGACCCCAAGAAAGGGAGATTGTGGAGTCCCTCCGAGATGGATTCTTAGAACAGCTTGTACTGGAGCCTACCAGAGAGAACGCAATTCTAGATTTAGTGTTGTGCAATGAACTGGATTTGATCAGGGACCTCGAGGTAAAGGAGCCACTAGGAGGTAGTGACCATAATATGATAAATTTTAATCTACAATTTGAGAGGGAGAAGGGAAACTCGGAAGTGTCAGTATTACAGTTGAACAAAGGGAACTATGGTGCTATGAGGGAGGACCTGGCCAAAGTTCAATGGAACAATACCCTAGCAAGGATTACAGTGGAACAGCAGTGGCAAGTGTTTCTGGGAATTATGTGGAAGGTGCAGGAACAGTTCGTTCCAAAGAGGAAGAAAGATCCTAAGGGGAGTAAGGGGAGGCCGTGGCTGACAAGGGAAGTAATGGACAGTATAAAAATAAAAAAGAAGTATAACATAGCAAAGATGAGTGCGAAGCCGGAGGATTGGGAAACTTTTAAAGAGCAACAGAAGGCAACTAAAAAGGCAATACGCGGAGAAAAAATGAGGTACTAAGGTAAACTAGCCAAGAATATAAAGGAGAATAGTAAAAGCTTCTTTAGGTATGTGAAAAGGAAAAAAATAGTTAAGACCAAAATTAGGCCCTTGAAGACAGAAGCGGGTGAATTTACTATGGGGAACAAGGAAATGGCAGATGAGTTGAACAGGTACTTTAGACCTGTCTTCACTAGAGAAGACACAAACAATCTCCCAAATGTAATAGTGGCCAAAGGACCTAGGGTAATGGATGAATTGAAGGAAATTTATATTAGGCAGGAAATGGTGTTGGATAGGCTGTTAGGTCTGAAGGCTAACAACAGGAATTCTGCAGATGCTAGAAATTCAAGCAATACACATCAAAGTTGCTGGTGAACGCAGCAGGCCAGGCAGCATCTGTAGGAAGAGGTGCAGTCGACGTTTCAGGCCGAGACCCTTCGTCAGGACTAACTGAAGGAAGAGTGAGTAAGGGATTTGAAAGTTGGAGGGGGATGGGGAGATCCAAAATGATAGGAGAGGACAGGAGGGGGAGGGATAGAGCCAAGAGCTGGACTGAAGGCTGATAAGTCCCCGGGACCTGATGGGACCTGATGGTCTGCATCCCAAAGAACTTAAGGAGGTGGCTTTAGAAATTGTGGACACATTGGTAATCATTTTCCAATGTTCTATAGATTCAGGATCAGTTCCTGTGGACTGGAGGGTGGCTAATGTTGTCCCTCCCTTCAAGAAGGGAGGAAGAGAGAAAACCGGGAATTATAGACCGGTTAGCCTGACGTCAGTTGTGGGAAAGATGCTGGAGTCAATTATAAAAGATGAAATTACGACACATCTGGATAGCAGTAACAGTATCGGTCCGAGTCAGCATGGATTTATGAAAGGGAAATCGTGCTTGACTAATCTCCTGGAATTTTTTGAGGATGTAACTATGAAAATGGACAAGGGAGAGCCAGTGGATGTAGTGTACCTGGACTTTCAGAAAGCCTTTGATAAAGTCCCACATAGGAGATTAGTGGGCAAAATTAGGGCACATGGTATTGAGGGCAGAGTACTGACATGGATTGAAAATTGGCTGGCTGACAGAAAACAAAGAGTAGCGATTAACGGGTCCCTTTCGGAATGGCAGGCGGTAACCAGTGGGGTACCGCAGGGTTCAGTGCTGGGACCGCAGCTGTTTACAATATATATTAATGATTTAGATGTGGGAATTAAAAATAACATTAGCAAATTTACCGATGACACAAAGCTGGGTGGCAGTGTGAAATGTGAGGAGAATGTTATGAGAATACAGGGTGACTTGGACAGGCTGGGTGAGTGGGCAGATGCAGTTTAATGTGGCTAAATGTGAGGTTATCCACTTTGGTGGTAAGAACGGGAAGGCAGATTATTATGTAAATGGCGTCCAGTTAGGAAAAGGGGAAGCACAATGAGATCTAGGTGTTCTTGTACATCAGTCACTGAAAGCAAGCATGCAAGTACAGCAGGCAGTAAAGAGAGCTAATGGCATGCTGGCCTTCATAACAAGGGGAATTGAGTATAGGAGCAAAGAGGTCCTTCTGCAGCTGTACAGGGCCTTGGTGAGGCCACACCTGGAGTACTGTGTGCAGTTTTGGTCTCCAAATTTGAGGAAGGACATTCTTGCTATTGAGGAAGTGCAGCGTAGGTTCACAAGGTTAATTCCCAGGATGGCGGGACTGTTATATATCGAAAGATTGGAGCAACTGGGCTTCTGGAATTTAGAAGGCTGAGAGGGGATCTTATTGAAACATGTAAGATTATTAAGGGATTGGACATGCTGCAGGCAGGAAGCACGTTCCTGCTGATGGGTGAGTCCAGAACCAGAGGCCACAGTTTAAGAATTAGGGGTAGGCCATTTAGAATGGAGTTAAGGAAAAACTTTTTCACCCAGAGAGTGGTGGATATATGAAATGCTCTGCCCCAGAAGGCAGTGGAGGCCAAGTCTCTGGATGCTTTCAAGAAAGAGATGGATAGAGCTCTTAAAGATAGCGGAATCAAAGGTTATGGAGATAAGGCAGGAACTGGATACTGATAGTGGATGATCAGCCATGTTCACAGTGAATGGCAGTGCTGGCTCGAAGGGCCGAATGGCCTACTCCTGCACCTATTGTCTATTGCCTATTGTAGGAGGTACAGAAGTCTGAAGCCACACACTCAGTGATTCAGGAACAGCTTCTTCCCCTCTGCCATCCGATTCCTAAATGGACATTAAATCTTTGGACACTACCTCACTTTTTTTTAATATACAATATTTCTATTTTTGCATATTTTTAATCTATTCAATATATGTAATTGATTTACTTGTTTATTTATCATTATTATTATTTTTTTAATATATTTTTTTTCTCTGCTAGATTATGTATTGCATTGAACTGCTGCTGCTAAGTTAACAAATTTCACGTCACATGCCGGTGATAATAAACCTGATTCTGATTCTGATTCTTCTGATACTTGGGAGTGCTTCAACTAGTTAACAGAAGCACCAGGACAGAAAGTGGAGGGAATTGAGAGGAAGGTAAAGTCAAGTCAGAACAAATAAGAGCAAGATAATAGACACAATGAGATGGATAGGTTGAAGTATGCATATTTCATTATAGAGTCATAGAAAATTAGACCATAGAAAGTGGCCCTTTGGTCTATCTAGTCCAAGGGAGTGGATAGGACCACCAAAAGATAAAGGAGGGAACATGTGCTTGGAGACAAAGGATGTGGGCGAAGTCCTAAATGAGTAACTTTGCATCAGTATTTATGATGGAGAAGGACACTAGAGGATAGGGAGATTAGTGTGGAGGGTGCTAATATTCTCAGGCATGTTGAGATAAAGGAGAGAGTGTTGGGTCTCTTAAAGAATATTAAGGTAGATATTGTTGTGAGTGTGATTAAAGTCACCTGAGAGACACCGAAGCTGCTGATATAGAAGACTTTCTTCATCACATGAAGCAGGCATTCTTCTGGAGACACTCTCAGTAGACACTTTCAAATCAAAAATTACACCAAGTTTTTATGCCCATAAGATCAAAAGTAACAGTAGGTGATTCAATACAATCTTAACAATTACAATGACATAATTTGCTCCAATATTTTGGATTGGCAATGCTTCCTTTGAATTACATATCTACAGAGGGAGACACCTCTGAATGTTCAAACACCCCTGATGACACAAATATCCTAAAAACTTCTGAAGACAGAGATGCAGACGCCACCGTACACATTAGACCAGATATTGATTGCAACTATACCTGTGACCAGGTTTGACATGCTAAATGACAACATCAGCCTGGTCTGCCTGCTTGTACTCAGTCACAATAATATAGGCATGTTGCCTTGTTTGATACAAGCCAATTAACTTAACCCCCATTGTCTTAACGTTTGGCTAATGCAAGTGCAAACATCTCATGGTCACCATTTTGCAAACTATATCTTATCATCTGTGGACAGCCTATGCTCCACAGACAATCCAAAAGCATGGTTTTAACTTCAATTTGTTGCTTGCAATTTACAATCCACATTCAGAACTGAAGACTGGTTCCCACCTGAATTAATATCTGCCATATTCACTTAACTCCAGAATACTCCCTCACAGATATGCCTCCAGAACCTGATGGTATGCACCCCATGTTTTAAGAGAGGCAAATGATGAGATTGCTGGGACTGAAGTCCCAGAGGACTAGTGAGTAGCTAATGTTGTTCCATTATTCAAAAAAAGAAATAGGGTTAATCCTGGAAGCTATGTACCAATGGGTCTCACATCAGTGGTAGGGACCTACCTGAAGATAATTATTAGGGATATGATTCATGAAACTTTGGAAAACTATGGTCTACTTAGGGACAGTCAGCATGGCATTGTGCAGGGCAAGTCATTTCTTACTAACGTGATTGAGATTTTTGAGAAGCTGATGAAAATGATTGATGAAGGTATAGCCGCTGATGTTACTTACATGGATTTTAGTAAATTGTTGGAAAAGGTCTCTCATGGGAGCTCATCCAAAAGATTAAAATGCATGGAAAACATATACTGTATATAATGTGAATTAGTAAGTTTGCTGGTGATATTGTAGATAATGTAGAAGACTGCCAAATGATGCAGAGGTATAAAGATCAAATATAGATATGGGTGGAGAAATGTAGATGGACTTTAACCTAGGCAAATGTAAATGCTTCCCTTTGGGAGATAAAATGTAAAGAGACAATACACTGTTAATGACAAATCCAATTTGCCTACTCAAGCAACAGGTCCACAGCAGATGCCATCTTATGGGCTCTTCACTCAACCCTGGAACATCTGGACATCAAAGATGCATACATTAGGATGTTCTTTGCGACTACAGTTCAGCATTCAATGACCATTATTCCCTCAAAACTAACCAATAAGCTCCAAGACCTTGGTCTCAATATCTGCTAGTACAACTGGACACTTGGTTTCCTCATTTGTAAACCCCAGTCAGTTCGGATTGGCAATAACATCACCTTCATGCTCTCCATCAGTGCACACAGGTGTACCACAAGGTTGTGTGCTTAGCCCCCTTCTCTACGCACTTTACATTTATGACTGTGTGAAGAAGCAGAGCTCCCATGCCATATTCAGCTTTGCTGATGACACCACTGTCTTCAGCCAAATCAAAGGTGGTATGATGAAACAGCATAAAGGAGGGAGACTGAAAACTTGACTGAGTGGTGCCATTACAATAACCTATCACTAAATGTCAGCAAAACCAAGGAGCTGATTATTGACTTCAAGAGGAGGAAAACAGAGGTCCTTGAGCCAGATCTCATTGTATGATCAGAATTGGAGAGGGTCAGCAACTTTAAGTTCCTTGGTGTTATTATTTTGGAGGACCTGTCCTGGACCCAGCACATAAGTACAATTATGAAGAAAGCACAGCAGTGCCTCTAATTCCATTGGAGTTTGCTAAGATTTGGTATGACATCTAAAACTTTGACAAATTCCTATTGATGTGTGGTGCAGAGTATATTGACTGGCTGCATCACAGCCTGGTTTGGAAACACCAATGCCCTTGAATGGAAAACCTTACAAAAGGTAATAGATATGGCCCAGTCGATGACGGGTATAGGCCTCCCTATAGGTGAGCATATGTGCATGAAAAGTTGTCACAGGAAAGTAACATCTATCATCAGGGACCACAATCATGCTGGACATGCTCTTTTCTCGCTGCTGCCATCAGGAAGAAGCTACAGGAGCCTGAGAGCTCACACCACCAGGTTCAGGGACAGTTATTATCCCTCAAAAAAAACTTTCAAAGTTCAAAGTGAATTTATTATCAAAATACATACATGTCACCATATATTAACCGGAAATTCATTTTCTTCCAGGAGTTCACAGTAAATACAATGAAACACAATAGAATCAATGAAAAACTGAACACAAACGAAGATTGACAAACAAGCAATGTGGAAAAGATGATAAATTATGCAAATACAAAAGGAGAAACAAAACAACAATAATTAATTAATATTGAGAACATGAGTTGCAGAGTCCTTGAAAATGACTCCATAGGTTGTGGAATCAATTCCGTGTTAGATGAGTGATGTACTTACTCTAGTTCAGGGCCCTCATGGTTGAGAGACAATACCTGGTGGTGCAGGACCTAAGCCTCCTGTACCACCTTCCTGATGGCAGCAGTGAGTGGAAAGCATAGCCTGATTAGTGAGGATCCTAAATGATGCATGCTGTTTCCCTGCAACAGCTCTTTCCCCTTGGAGCTAGAAAAGATATCGGGGCTTTGGGGAGGGTGCAGAAAAGGTTTACTAGCTACTACCTGGATTAGAGCACATATGCTATAAGGGAGGTTTGGCAAGTTTGGGTTGTTTTATCTGGAGCGGCAGAGGCTGAGGGATGATTTGATAGAGGTTTATGAGATTCTGAGAGCAACAGATAGAATAGACGATTCGCATCTTTTAGGTATGGTTGAAATGTCTGATACTTGAGGTAATGCTTTTAAGGTGAGAAGGGGGAAGTACAAAGGAGATGTGTGGGACTTGTTTTGCTTACACAGATAGTGCCGAGTACCTGTAATCTGCTGCCTCGGGTGCTGGTGAAAGCAAGTACACTAGAGTTGTTCAGGAGCCCCTGAGATAGGCACATGAACGTGCAGGAAATAAAATGATGTGGATAATGTGTAATCAGAAGGGATTCATTTAGTTGAGCATTTGATTACCAAATTAATTAGCCCAACCCAACACAACATTGTGGGCCAAAAGGCCTGTTCCTGCATTGTACTGTTTCTTATTTGTGTTCTGTGTTATTCACCGGAAGTATGGACACCTCTGCTGCCCAGTCCCCTGTCAGCACTACCAGATTGTCCAGCCGCATCCATGCAGTTGAGGTCACCAGGCTGAACGACTTGTTGGGACACTGCCAGCAGTGGCAGGAATTGCTGGAGGACAGCCAGCCTCCCGCTCAGCATGGGCTAGGCATACACATTGTTCAGCAGGAGCGGTACATGACGTCTGCCTATAGATCAGAGCATCCTCTGTTACGTGACTGCTGGGGATGAATTTGGAACAGACCCTTACATCCATCTCCATACTCCCTCAGAAAATACAGTCTGTAAATAAACAGGTGATCGATTCTTTCCCACTGCAGGCAGCCTGAGGGCAGTGTATATTGTGGTTGATATGTTGTTTGTAAATGAAAGCTCTGACTGTGAGAGCAAGGTTCATCACTACCTAAGTGAGGTCTTGGTGCCTGTTGGTCAAATCTGGTGATGAGGCATCTTGCTATACAGTTTGGAAATATACTCAGAGAACAAACCCAAAGAATCCATAGTGACCCTGTCATGCGATTTCTGCAGTACTTCCTGCAACGGCCACTGCCTGACAAACTTGTGGACAAGGGTGTTTACTTGAAAGAACTTTTCCATGATGAATAGGTAGTACAACAACATTCAGCAGACTATAGCCCTATGTGGTCAAGGGACCATGCCTAACTTACGCAGCACTGACTAGTTACGTTGGCAGAGGAGTATAGACCAGACCACGCCTTTGCCAAGTACCCCCACCCTGAGAGAATTCACACCTGTTGACCAAGTTCTTCACAGTTATTGACAGAGAACACCATTTCTATAAACCTACATTTTGTTTTACCTTCCAAATCCACCCCAGTCAATTCTTGTTACGCCTCTGCCCCACTGAACCAGATCTCCAGCACCTTCAGTTAATTGGGCCTAATGGTGAAGGGGGAATTGGATTGGTCAGAACAGTTCCCAAAGAGCATGGCCTCGATCTTTGTGTGGTTCAACCTGGCCCCAATGCTGAATGGAACTGGTTGCAGATGCTAATCCATATACACACTGAGAGTGGATGCAAGCAGAAAATGGTGACATCATCCATGATGATGTTTCACAGAGGTATTGACTTCTGTGCCTCCACTGCCTGGCAACGTCACCCCTCTTATGCTCTTATCCTTCCTGGGGAAAGAGGAAACTGTCTCACACCCATTGACTTAAATTGCACCATGTAGAGCAATTAAATCTAGTTTTTGATTCCCTCTCTAAAACCCATTTTGGAGAGTACATCTACAAAAGTTTGTGTTATGCACAAGTGTGATATCCCATGTCCACATGCAGAACAGATAGGTGGATGCCTGCCTGGCTATCTTGGACCAGGAGATGTCCTCCAACAGGATATCACACACACCACAAGCAAAAGTCACACTGAACGATGGAAAGTCAATGCCATTGACCTCGCTGAATTTTCTTGAGTTGTTTTCATCGTATGGGTGATGAACACCATCTATATAATACTGTAAATTCCAGTTTCAGCTTTGATTATTGTAGCAGTCATTATCTGCCATTTGGATCAGAAATTCCTCATATAGTAATTCCAATAATTTGCATCGCTTGTGCAGAAAGGCAAATAAGTCTCTCATTAATCACCTTCCAGGATTACCATATCTGAAGGGGAGAATTCCTGTCAAAAATTGAGAATATTCAGACAGCTTGAACACTTCTCTGGGTGAATTTATACAGGGCTTCTCTCTCTCGATGTGAATAAAGTTTCTAGTAAATTTATGGAAGCAAAGAAGGGGAAATCCATCTGCCAGGTACAAAGGGATTTTTAAATGTTTGCAAAGACTTGCGGCATAGGATAGAATTTGTACTTGACTTCCTTAATGTTCCTCTTTCACACAGAGCTCTTTTCTAAATATCTCTCTCTCACACACACACAATCTCTCTCCCCCGCCTCTCTCTCTCTCTCTCTCTCTCTCTCTCTCACAATCTCTCTCAATCTTCCTGTCATAACAGTTCCCTAGGTGTAGCTTTGATCAGACTCAAGACGTAAGCCTCTCTTGAAATGTTAGTGGTTTCTTTCAACTTTCAACAGTCACTTTGCTATCACTTTCATAAATTTCTCAATGCAGCAGCAAAGCTAGTTCAGTTTTAACGTGTATATTCTAAAACAGGATGTACTGTACATTGCAGCTCATAGTGAGAGACAGGCTTGCAATAACCATCTTGAGCTCTTACAAAGATGAGTCATACACCCCGAGGAATGGACACTGCTGCTGCATATTAACGTTGCACTAGGTATCAACTGAGGTGCTTACAGAAATAGAATGCAGGAGAAAAACTGTTGAAAAGGGACAATGAAGTCTCAAACAGCAACAAATCTTTTGTTTATTTGACTGCAGGCTTTCAACTGAATGCAAGAAAATACTTACAATGAAATGTCTCCACAATGTCTTTCAACAAAATTGCTGAAGGTACATCCTTGTTTCTTTTCAGGAAGTAAGAAGAGTGAGTATTTGAAACTGCGCTCTGCATGCATCATCCATCATTCTGAATGTACATCTGAGTGTCACTGCGCAAAATCTTCACAGGGAGCAAATCTGGAGAAAAGCATTTTTGACCTTCACTACTCAGTAATATTGGATGAACAGAAACCTTCACCTTCAATATTTTATTTACGAATGGTAATGCCAGCAAGGCCTTCTTCAGAGTTTTATCTCCATATCTTCAAGAGTAACAAATATTCTGAACAATTAAGAATAAAAACTTATTTGTATCACAGTTTGCCCCATTACAATAATTTTTAAATTGTCACATCTCAAAAGTTTATGAAAGTAATGTTACAGTCAGCTTATGTTTTGTGTTCTGGTAAGATGTCATTGACCTGAAACATTAATCCAATGCTTCCCTCCATAACTATTGCCTGAATTACTGTATGTTCGTAGTATTTCTGCTTTTATTTCATATTGCAGATCCATTTTAACTCATTGGTCACCTGGAGATGAAAATAACCGAGTTAGATGCATTAAAGAATGCAAGGTAATATACATATATGCATAGAAAAATTTATGCTAAAACCAGGCATGTGCATAGATTATGAGGGGATCCTGTTCAACCCATCTGCTGCTAAAAACCTTTTTTTATAATTGCTATAACTTGAATCTTGACTACTTCATTGCTCCTCTGATTAGTTTCCATCAGCCAAACTCCCACGCTGTGACCTGAGTTCTGATTTATATGCAAAATCCCATTGTACAGATTACCCATATACTGTCTAACCTACTCTTGCTCCTACTATTAACATAGAAACATAGAAAATAGGTGCAGGAGTAGGCCATTTGGCCCTTCGAGCCTGCACCGCCATTTATTATGATCATGGCTGATCATCCAACTCAGAACCCCGCCCCAGCCTTCCCTCCATACCCCCTGACCCCCGTAGCCACAAGGGCCATATCTAACTCCCTCTTAAATATAGCTAATGAACTGGCCTCAACAGTTTCCTGTGGCAGAGAATTCCACAGATTCACCACTCTCTGTGTGAAGAAGTTTTTCCTAATCTCGGTCCTAAAAGGCTTCCCCTCTATCCTCAAACTGTGACCCCTCGTTCTGGACTTCCCCAACATCGGGAACAATCTTCCTGCATCTAGCCTGTCCAATCCCTTTAGGATCTTATACGTTTCAATCAGATCCCCCCTCAATCTTCTAAATTCCGAGTACAAGCCCAATTCATCCAGTCTTTCTTCATATGAAAGTCCTGCCATCCCAGGAATCAATCTGGTGAACCTTCTTTGTACTCCCTCTATGGCAAAGATGTCTTTCCTCAGATTAGGGGACCAAAACTGCACACAATACTCCAGGTGTGGTCTCACCAAGGCCTTGTACAACTGCAGTAGTACCTCCCTGCTCCTGTACTCGAATACCCTCGCTATAAATGCCAGCATACCATTCGCCTTTTTCACCGCCTGCTGTACCTGCATGCCCACTTTCAATGACTGGTGTATAATGACACCCAGGTCTCGTTGCACCTCCCCTTTTCCTAATCGGCCACCATTCAGATAATAATCTGTTTTCCTATTTTTGCCACCAAAGTGGATAACTTCACATTTATCCACATTAAATTGCATCTGCCATGAATTTGCCCACTCACCCAACCTATCCAAGTCACCCTGCATCCTCTTAGCATCCTCCTCACTGCTAACACTGCCACCCAGCTTCGTGTCATCCGCAAACTTGGAGATGCTGCATTTAATTCCCTCATCCAAGTCATTAATATATATTGTAAACAACTGGGGTCCCAGCACTGAGCCTTGCGGTACCCCACTAGTCACCGCCTGCCATTCTGAAAAGGTCCCGTTTATTCCCACTCTTTGCTTCCTGTCTGCTAACCAATTCTCCACCCACACCAATACCTTACCCCCAATACCGTGTGCTTTAAGTTTGCACACTAATCTCCTGTGTGGGACCTTGTCAAAAGCCTTTTGAAAATCCAAATATACCACATCCACTGCTTCTCCCCTATCCACTCTACTAGTTACATCCTCAAAAAATTCTATGAGATTCGTCAGACATGATTTTCCTTTCACAAATCCATGCTGACTTTGTCCGATCATTTCACCGCTTTCCAAATGTGCTGTTATCACATCCTTGATAACTGACTCCAGCAGTTTCCCCACCACCGACGTCAGGCTAACCGGTCTATAATTCCCCGGTTTCTCTCTCCCTCC
Source organism: Mobula hypostoma (assembly GCF_963921235.1). Taxonomy (NCBI): domain Eukaryota; kingdom Metazoa; phylum Chordata; class Chondrichthyes; order Myliobatiformes; family Myliobatidae; genus Mobula; species Mobula hypostoma. The sequence continues at coordinate 59,040,219 of NC_086103.1, read as the reverse complement.
TTTTTTAAAAAGTGGGGTTGCATTATCCACCCTCCAATCCTCAGGATCTAGTCCAGAATCTAACGAGTTTTGAAAAATTATCACTAATGCATCCACTATTTCTTGGGCTACTTCTTTAAGCACTCTAGGATGCAGACCATCTGGCCCTAGGGATTTATCTGCCTTCAATCCCTTCAATTTACCTAACACCACTTCCCTACTAACATGTATTTCGCTCAGTTCCTCCATCTCACTGGACCCTCTGTCCCTTACTATTTCTGGAAGATTATTTATGTCCTCCTTAGTGAAGACAGAACCAAAGTAATTATTCAATTGGTCTGCCATGTCCTTGCTCCCCATAATCAATTCACCTGTTTCTGTCTGCAGGGGACCTACATTTGTCTTTACCAGTCTTTTCCTTTTTACATATCTATAAAAACTTTTACAGCCCGTTTTTATGTTCCCTGCCAGTTTTCTCTCATAATCTTTTTTCCCTTTCCTAATTAAGCCCTTTGTCCTCCTCTGCTGTACTCTGAATTTCTCCCAGTCCTCAGGTGAGCCACTTTCTCTCGCTAATTTGTATGCTTCTTCTTTGGAATTGATACTATCCCTAATTTCTCTTGTCAACCACAGGTGCACTACCTTCCTTGATTTATTCTTTTGCCAAACTGGGATGAACAATTGTTGTAGTTCATCCATGCAACCTTTAAATGCTTGCCATTGCATATCCACCGTCAATCCTTTAAGTGTCATTTGCCAGTCTATCTTAGCTAATTCACGTCTCATACCTTCAAAGTTACCCCTCTTTAAGTTCAGAACCTTTGTTTCTGAACTAATTATGTCACTCTCCAACTTAATGAAGAATTCCACCATATTATGGTCACTCTTACCCAAGGGGCCTCTCACGACAAGATCGCTAATTAACCCTTCCTCATTGCTCAAAACCCAATAGAAAACTACTATTTAATAGTAACTTGTGTTAAAATCTCTATATTGCTTTTGATATACACCCACAAAATGCTGGAGGAATTCAGCAGGTCAGGCAGCATCTATGAAAGGGAGTAAACAATTTTTAAGTGAGACCCATCATCTTTTGGCTGACTATTCCAATAAACTTCTCCAAACCCATTAGTTCTTGAGAATACTGTATTCTTCCCCTTCTTGGATTATGTACACCCCTGATTTCAATTACGCCACCAATTATTATCATGACTTCATTTGAGTAACTTCTAAGTTTTGTAACTCCTTTCTTCCATCTTTCCCTATCTTCACCTCATTTAGTTCTTTAAGGTTTACTTTAACACCTAGCACTTTCCCCAAATATCTTGTCATCTCTTCTACTAATTCCTGATATTGCTCAGTGTCAAATTTTGTTTAGTAATGTTCTTGTGAAATATCTTAGGATATTTTGATTCCAGAAGGTATTTTGTAACTATAAGTTATTGTCATATGTTATTCTGCTTTGCATATTATATTCAACAACAACTTATAAAAACACTGATGCCCCCTAAAGAACACAACCTTTTTCATGGAGGTTAACACACAAAAATAAGAGACCTTTTGGATCCAGCAGTCATTGGATTCCCCATACTAAACACTTGTATATAGCCAAAAAGGATACCAGAAGGTGAGCCAGCAACTTAAGAAGCAATCACCCAATGTCCATTTGGTGGGAGATCACAGCAGAAAAATTTCACTTCTCTTTGTGATATCTTAGAGAGTAGTCATGAAGAAATTCTCAGGCAACATACATCCTTCAATATTCCATCCTTTTTAAAAACATGAAAGACAAGAGCTTCTTTAGTAAGTGGCTTAAATTCTTGAGTTCATTTACAGCCATGAATTTATCACGATATTAATAAGAACACTACTCTACCTCTAAAGTGCTGGTTTGTGTGCTAGTTTAGCTTTAGAAGTAGTCTCCAAACAAATACCAGTATTGCATGATCACACCATTGCAAAGTGGAGAAGATTGTAGTTGAAAGCAAGCAAAGAAATATGAAGGACTTTCGTTTATCTGGAAGAAATGAACAATAGTGAGAGTCAAACTGTTGCAAGGAATGAGGTGAACCCAAATGCAGGACACAGGCACAGAGGTTGAGTTAGGATGCAGACACTGGTGTGAGCGTTGAACGGCAAGCAGTAAGGAGTGCAGGAAAGCAGGAGGCAGGCAGAACTTATCTTGACACAGAGTGCAGAAGGGAAAACAGCAGAGAAAACTTCTCTTAGCACAGGGAGACGGAGTTACACAGGTAAACCTCGGTGCTGAAGTAAAACTTAGAATACTTATCTTGACACAGAGAGACTGAGTTTCACAGATAAATCTCAGTACTGAAGCAAAACTTAGAACACACAATCCTAAGCGGCCGGGAAACAATCTGGCAACTAGTGGGTGCAAAGCCGGGGTTCTTATGCTGCAGGTCTTGATGAAAACCAGGTGTGCCACCATCAAAGGAAATTAGGAGGAAATAGGGAATTAACGGTTGGGACCGTGATAGTACCCACCCCCAACGGGAGCCTCCAGGCAAACCACCAAGCTTCCCCGGATTGTCTCGATGGAAATCTCGGATGAGGGAAGGGTCCAAGATGAAGGAGCAGGGAATCCAGGTGTGCACCTCAGGATCGTATCCCTCTCAATCAACCAGGTACTGGAGACCCCTGCCTCGGAAGCGCACATCCAGTATTTGCTGGACGGTGTAAGCTGGGTTGTCCTCAATGACCCGGGTGGGTGGAGGAGGTTCAACAGGAGGGCACAAAGGGCTGACAGACACAGGTTTCATTTGGGAGATGTGGAACGTGGGGTGAATGTGCATGGATCTGGGCAGTTTGAGTTTGACCACTGAGGGGTTGATGATGCTCTCAATTTCGAATGGTCCGAGGTAATGAAGGGTGAGTTTCTTGGATTCATTCTTGAGGGGGATGTCTTTTGAAGAGAGCCAAACCTTCTGACCAGGCCGATAGTTTGGCATAGGGATTCGATGGTGATCAGCAATCCTCCGGTTGCGGTCAGCTGAGTGGTGCATCCTTCCAGACCTCACGGCACCGGTGGAGATGGGCCTGAACTGAGGGCACAGCAATGTCGTCTTCATGGGCAGGAAACAGAGGGGGTTGATAGCCGAGGGAGCATTCAAAGGGAGACATTCCAGTGGCGGTGCTGACAAGGAGTTGTGGGCATACTCTACCCAAGTGAGATGGGTGCTCCAGGATGATGGGTTGTTGGCGGATATGCAGCGCAGTGCTGCTTCCAAATCCTGGTTTGCTCGTTCCGTTTGACCGTTAGTCTGTGCATGGAAACAAGAAGACAGACTTACTGAGGCTCCAAGGGCTTGACAGAGGATTTCCAGAATTGAGAGATGAATTGGGGGCCCCGGTCAGAGGGAATTCCATGAAGGCGGAAGATGTGATGGACAAGGAGGTTGGCTGTTTCACAGGCTGTAGGGAGTTTGGGAAGGGCTATGAAGAGCACAGCTTTGGAGAAATAGTCCACCACGGTGAGTACAGCAGTATTACCATGTGAAGGGGGTAGTCCAGTGATGAAATCCAGAGCAATGTGGGACCAAGGGCGGCCAGGGACAGGTAGGGGACGAAGCAACCCAGCAGGTGGTCAATGGGAGGCTTTTCCGCGGGCACACTCAGAACAGGCAGAGACGAAGGAGCGAGTGTCAGCATTCATGGTGGTCCACCAGATATGTCGCTTCAGAAGGGAGAGAGTTTGATAGATTCTGGGAAGGCAGGCAAAACGAGAAGTGCGCCCCCCCACTGGAGAACCTGAGACCGAACAGAGTCAGGCACGAAGAGGTGATTGGGGGATCCATTGCCTGGGTCAGGTTGGGTCCGTTGGGCCTTTTTGACTATGGATTCGTTCTCCCAGGTGAGGGCAGCCACAACACAGGATGGTGGCAGGATGGTATCAAGGTTGGAAGGACCCTCCTCGGGGACATATTGACGAGAGAGAGCATCTGGCTTCATGTTCTTGGCACCAGGATGATAGGTGAAGGTGAAATTGAAACGGCCAAAAAATAATGCCCAACAGGCTAGGCAGGAATTCAGGCGTTTAGCGGTTTGGATGTCTGCCAGGTTCTTATGGTCCGTCCACGATGAATGGATGCTCAGCTCTCCCCAGCCAGTGCCTCCACTCCTCCAAGGTGAGTTTGACGGCTGGCAACTCCTGGTTCCCAGCATCGTAGTTCCGTTCAGCAGGGGATAGATGGCGAGAGGAGAAGACTCAGGGATGGAGCTTTCGGTTTGGGACGGAGTGTTGGGAGAGGACTACTCTCACCCCCAGAGTTGGAGGTGTCGACTTCCACAATGAATTGGTGAGAGGGTCAGGTTGGACCAGGATGGGAGTGGAGGTGAAACACCTCTTCAGCTCTGAGAAGGCTGAGTCCGTTTCGGGGGTCCAGTGGAAAGGGGTCGCAGGAGAGGTGAGCTGAGTAAGGGATGCTGCCACCCGGCTGTAGTCCCTGATGAAGTGACGGTAGAAGTTGGCGAACACCAGAAATTGCCGGAGTTGTTTGAGCGTCGTGGGTTTTGACCACTCTGCCACTGCCCGGATCTTTTCGGGATCCTCCCGCACTTGCCCGCTCTCAATGATGTTCCCCAGGAAACTGACAGAACGGGCATGGAACTCGCACTTCTCTGCCTTAACGAATAGCTTGTTCTCCAAAAGCCTCTGAAGAACCTGACAGACATGGTGGGTGTGTTCCTGAAGAGTACGGGAGAAGATTAGGATGTCGTCCAAATAAACGAAAATGAAACGGTTAATAAGGTCCCTAACGACATCGTTTACCAGGGCTTGGAAGATGGCGGGGGCATTGGTGAGACTGAATGGCAGGACCAGATATTCGAAATGACCGAGGGGGGTGTTAAAAGCTGTTTTCCATTCATCTCCCTGCCTTATCCTGACCAGGTGATAGGCATTCCGCGGGTCCAACTTAGAGAAAATTGTGGCCCCGTGAAGAGGCTCGAATGCAGAGTTGATAAGGGGCAGGGGATACTTATTCTTTATGGTGATGTTGTTCAGGCCACAGTAGTCAATGCAGGGGCGTAGTGAGCCATCTTTCTTCCCCACAAAGAAGAAACCTGTGCCTACAGGGGAGGATGAGGGTCGGATAATGCCAGCCACGGGAAAGTCATTTAGGTAAACCTCCATTGCTTCCCTTTCTGGTCGGGACAGGTTGTACAGCCGACTGGTGGGTAGAAAGGCTCCAGGGAGAAGGTCAGTTGTGCAATCGTAAGGGCGATGTGGAGGCAGGGAAAGAGCCGGTTGCTTGCTAAACACTTCTCCCAGATCGTGATACTCAACTGGAACCTTGGATAAGTCGGGGGGTTCAGAGGCGGACGAGGTCGTGGTGACCCCCACTGGGGAAGGGGTTGATTGTAGACAAGTGGAATGGCAGAACAAACTCCAGCTGACTATCTTCCTGGTGGACCAGTCAGTGTGGGGGTCATGACGGCTTAACCAGGGGTAACCAAGAACTATAGGGGCTTGAGGAGAGGAAATTAAATTGAATCGTACCTGTTTCTGATGGTTTCTGGAGAGAAGGAGAGGCAGGGGTTCTGTGCAGTGCATAACTTGGGCCAGGAGTCTACCTTCCAGTGCCCGGGCGTCCGGGGGGTACTCAATTTCTCACGAGGAATTCCGGCTTGGAAGGCTAAGTGTCCATCCATAAAGTTTCCCTCTGCGCCGGAATCCACTAGTGCCAACAGAGGCAAGGACTGTTGGTTGTAACACAAAGTGGCTTGAAGCTGCATCCGGGGTTGGGGTATGGAAGGGAATGTTGTCTGACTCACCAGGGTCCCCCCTGCTACTGGTGAGCCTTCCCTTTTGGCCGAAGGGGACAGGTAGCAAGGAAGTGACCGGACTGGCCGCAATATAGACACTCACCCGCTCTCATTCTCCGGAGTCGTTCAGCGGGAGAAAGGCGGTTCCGTCCCAGCTGCATGGGTTCCTCTCCTGGGGCGGTGGAAACGACAGGGCTGGGACCTACCCCAGGAGCAGGAGGAGGGGAGAGGCTTGTTCTGGCGGGAGGCGATAATGAGTGCCGAGGAATGGCCAAAGGCGGTGGACGATCTGTTCTTTCTCTGAGGAGTTCTCGGAGGCGACTGTCCAACCTGGTGGCTCGGGAGATCAGGAAATCCAGGCTGTCGGTGTCCTCTCTTGCCGCCAACTTGTCTTTCACCATGTCACTGAGACCATTCCGAAGTACCCTTGGAGTGCCTCATCGTTCCACCCCGAGTTGGACGCTAACGTCCGGAACTCCACGGAATATTTGGCAACACTGCGTAAGCCCTGGCGGAGAGAGAGTAGACGCTCAGCGGCCTCTTTACCACGGACAGGGTGGTCAAAGATCTTCCTCATTTCCGCGATAAAGGTGGCGAAGAAAGAGCAGATATCTGGTTGGTTATCCAAACAGCTGTGGCCCACACTAATGCACTTCCCTGCAACAACCCCATGATATAAGCAATCTTTGACTTATCCGTGGAGTATGTGGATGACTGCTGTTCGAATACCAAGGAGCACTGAAGAAGGAAGGCCCGGCACTTCCCCAAAGTTCCAGCGTAGTCCTCCGGTTCAGGTACTTGGCAGGGATGTTGCTGACACGTGGGGGATTGCCGCTACAGGCTGTCTGGGCTGGTTAGACAGGGTTCCAGGAGTGGGTTGAGTAAAATGAGTGGATACACGGTCCACCTGATCACCGATCTGTGTGACGTGAGCAGACAGGGAATGGAGGTTCTCTATGACCTCCCGGAGGAGTTGGTCATGCTGTCCCTGTATAGTACCTTGGCTGAAGAGGGCTTGTTGAAGGGTATTCATGTCCGCTGGACCCTTGGTGGCCAGATCGTTCTGTTGCAAGGAGCGAGGCAAACCCAAATGCAGGACACAGACAAGGAGATTGAGTTAGGATGCAGATGCGGGCATGAGCGTTGAACGGCAAACAGGAGGGAGTGCAGGAAAGCAGGAGGCAAGCAGAACTTATCTTGACAAGGAGCGTAGAAGAGAAAACGGCAGACAAAACTTTTCATAGCACGGAGAGACGGAGTTACACAGGTAAACCTCGATGCTGAAGTAAAACTTAGAATACTTATCTTGACACGGAGACAATGAGTTTCACAGGTAAATCTTGGTATACACAATCTTAAACGGCCGGGAAACGTTAATTACCACACTGACAAAAAAAAACAATCTGACAACTAGTGGGTGCAAAGCCAGGGTTCTTATGCTGCAGGTCTTGATGAAAACCAGGTGTGCCGCCATCAAAGGAAATTAGGAGGAAATGGGGAATTAACGGTCGGGACCGTGACACAAACAGAGGAAAGGGAACGCTGTGCAACTGATAATAGCATAGAAATAATTAGTTCTTAAGCAGTCTTCTGCTTATGCCCACGACCCAGTCATTTCTCATGACAGCACATATATTCTGCACATTTGGAGGCCTAATTGAACTCAAGGCCTCAATACTACACACATTACAAGAACCATGCGTGGTGACCGGGTATGGAGAGTATAAGGCTCTGCCTATTGTATTTTGATAGCTTGCCATTCAATTGTTTTAATAGCATAGGAGACCTTGCCTTCTCTCTCACCCTCCACTACTTGTATTAAGAGTTAAGAAAAAATCTAGTGAATGTGGTTTTTTTTTACCCGCTTTGCTTATCAACCAGACCAACATGCTGTGCAATGCAACATTCTTCTACTTACACGAGAGGAAAAATTATGGCTGGCTTCAAAGTTCAAAGTAAATTTATTATCAAAATACATATATGTCACCATAGACAATACTGAGATTCATTTTCTTGCAGGCAAACACAATAAATCCAATAACTACTATAGAATCATTGTAAGACCAGACCCAACAAGACAAACAACTAAAGTGGAAATACAAAAGAAAATGAAAAATAATAATTATATAAGCAATAGGTGTTGAAAACATGAGATGAAGTGTCCTTGAAAGTAAGTCCATAGGATGTGGGAACAGTTCAGTGATGGGGTGAGTGAAGTTTTCCCCTCTGGTTCAAGAGAGGGATAATAATTGTTTCTGAACCTCTTGGTGAGGGCCCTGAGGCTCCTGTACCTTCTTCCTGAAGGCAGTTGCAAGAAGAGAGCATGGCCTAGGTTGTGGGGGTCCTTGTTGATGGATGCCGCTCTCCTGTGACAGTGCTCTGTGTAGATGTGCTCAATGGGAGGATAGCTTTACCCATGAAGGACTGGGCCATATCCACTACTTTTTCTAGGTTTTTCTGCTCAAGGGCATTGGTGTTTCCATATCAGGCCGTGATGCAGCCAGTCAATATACTCTCCACCACACATCTATAGAAGGTTGTCAACGTTTTAGGTGACATACTTCTAAGGAAGTAGAGATACCTTGGTGCTTTTTTCGTAATGGCACTTATGTGCTCGACCCAGGATAGATCCTCTGAAGCAATAACACTGACGAATTTAAAGTTGCTGACTCTCTCCACTTCCGATCCCCTGCTGAGAACTAGATCATGGACTTCGGGTTTCTGCTTCTTCAGGTCAATAACAGTGTCCTTGGTCTTGCTGACATTGAGGGGGAGGTTGTTGTTGGGGCACCACTCAGCCAGATTTTTAGTTTCCCTCTTATATGCTGATTTGTCACCACCTTTGATTCGGTCAATGACAGTGGAGTGGTCGGCAAACATAAATATGGCATTAGAGCTGTGCTTAGCCTCATAGTCATTGCTATAAAGTGAGATTTGCCAAGCATACAGACTTGTGTTGCACCTGTACGGTTGGAGATTGTGGAGCAGATGTTGCCAATCCAAACTGACTGGGGTCTGCAAGTGATAAAATCGAGGATTCCATTGCACAAGGAGATATTGAGGTCTAGGTCTTGATGACTATTGATTAGTTCTGATGGGATGATAGTATTGAATGCCAAGCTCTAGTCGATAAAGAGCATCCTGATGTATGCAGCTTTGCTGTCCAGGCTTTCCAAGGCTGAATGAGGAGCCAATGAAGTGGCATCTGCTGTGGAACTGTTGTGATTGTCGGCAAATTGGAAAAGTTTCAAGTCACTTCTCAGGCAGGTGTTGATATGTTTCATCATCAACCTCTCAAAGTACTTCATCATATTAGATGTAAATGCTACTGGATGATAGTCATTGAGGCAGGCTACCATGTTTTTCCTAGGCACTGGTATAATTGAAGCCTGCTTGAAACATATAGTTCAAATGGTTCTGTTTATTATCAGAGAACGTATACAGTATACAACCTGAAATACTTGGTCTTTGCAGACATCTATGGAAAAACAGAGGAACCCCAAAAGAATGACTGACAGAAAAATGGTAGAACCCTGAGACCCCCTCTCCTCTCCTCCACGCAAGCAGCAGCAAATCATCAACCCTCACCCCTCGATCCACCATTTTTCAGCAAAAAGTGTCATTGTCCTCTACCCACCATTCAACAGCAAAGACCCAAAAAGAGACCATGATTTGCAGTCAACAAAAACTATTGTCAGCTGACAGTTTGACATGCCACAGTATCTTCCTCTCACTAACAAGGGACAGAGAGATGTCACACGTTTTCCAGCAAAAGGGGAGACCAACAGTCACTGTTAAAATGTTACAGTCTGCGGTGTTGCTTTTTATTCCGAGATTCTCTGACTCGAGAATCAATAGCAAACTCTTCCCACCATCGAGAGAGAGAGAGAGAGAGAGCGGTCGCTTGACTACAGAGACCTCCGTTCGTTCATCAGCTGCTGTGAAATTCTGATGTTCCTTCTCCTGCGATGCCTCAGTCAGCAGTAGGGGCCTGCAATCGGTCATCCACAGGTCCATGCAAGGAAGCTCCCTTGCATCTTCCATGCCGTGCCTGGAAAAGGTCGGAAAATGGCTGGTCGGTTGGTGAGCTCGAAGAACGGGAACTCGTTGTTGTGAAGAAAATGCAGTTTTGAGTGCCATTGTAGGTCAGGAACCTCGATAGAACCCCAGCCACCTTGAAAAGTGAAAAGGGAGACATTAAAGAGAGTAATTTAAGCTGTTTCTGCAGATGAGCTCAAAGAGGCAGCCAGTTGGCCCTATGTTAAGCCAATAGATACCTCAGACTGCTGAAATGAGAGGTTAAAAATATTGGTGAACACTCTTGCCAGTTGATCAGTACAAATCTTCAGTACTCAGCCAGGTATCCCATCTTGGCTGGGTGCTTTCCTTGGGTTCACCATCCTGAGGGTGCTCTCATGTCGGTCTCTGAGACTGAAATCACAGGGTCACCGGGGGTTGTTGGAGTTTGTGGAAGTTTCTCCATATTTTGACAGTCAAAACAAGCTTAGAAGGCATCAAGCTTTGTTGTCATTTATGTCACTTGGTTTTACTGTGTAAGAGGTTGTAAATGCTGTGTAAGCATTCAAGCCCTGCCCCAGCTGTTGATCAACCTTCAGTGATTCAATGTTATTCCGGAATTGCCACTACGTGTGTGAGATGGCTTTCTAGAGATCATACCTGAACCTCTTGAATATTACTTGGTCACCAGAACTAAATGCCACTGAAATGGCTCCCAGCAGGTTCCGGAACTCATGGTTCTTCCAGATCTTCTAGTCTGGAAGTCTCTGAGTGATTTTGTGGGTACATACTCATCTACAACTGTTTTTATAAAGTCCCTGACAACCATGGTGTATTCATTCAGATCCTTTGATGAGTCCTTACACACAGCCCAGTCCAGCAATTCCACAGCCACTCCTCTGCCTCCCACAGTAACCTCTTTGTTGTCCGGATCTCGCAAGATTTGCTCTTTAGCCTCTGTCTGTATGTAGGCAGGAGAAGGAAAACCAAGTGATCAGATTCCCTAAAATGCAGTCCAGGCATGGAATGGTAAGCATTCCTTCCCCCCATAGCTTTTGACACCCGGACTAATCAAGACTCTATCAATCTCCGCTTTAAATATCCTCTATGGCTTTGCATTCATAGCTGTCCATGGAAATAACTTCCACAGATTCACCACCCTTTGGGTAAAGAAATTCCACATCACCCCTGTTCTAAATGGACACCCCCACTATTCTGAGGTTGTGCCCTTTGGTCTAAGGTTCACCCACTATAGAAAACATGCTTCCACATCCCCTGTACCTAGGGCTTTCAATCTTTAATAGGTTTCAGTGAGATCCCTTCCTCATTCTCCTAAGCTCCTGTGAGTACAGTGCCCAGAGCCACAAAATACTCCTCATATGTTAACCCTTTTGTTCCCAGAATTATTCTTGTGAACCTCATCTGGACACTCTCCAATGCCAGCACTTCCTTTCCTAGATAAGGGGCCCAAAACTGCTCATAATACTCTGTGCAGTCTGACCAATGCCTTCTAAAGCCTCAGCATTTTTCTTGCACCTTGATTCCACTCCTCTTGAAATGAGTACGAACATTGCATTTGCATTCCTTACCACTGAATCAACCTGCAAGTTAAAACCTTTAGGGAATCCTGCACAAGGACCCCGATGTCTCTTTGCACCTCTGATTTTTGATTTTTCTCCCCATTTAGAAAAGTCTACGCCTTTAGTCCTACTACCAAAGTGCATGACTATGCATTTTCCTAGACAATATTCCATCTGCCACTATTTTGCCTAATCTCCCAATCTGTCTAATTCCATCTGCAGACTCCCTGCTTCCTCAACACTACCTTCCTCCTCACTTATCTTTATATCAACTGCAAACATGGCCACACAGCCATCAATTCCAGCATCCAAATACTCACCCTCTATGGAATATCACTAGTCACCAGCAGCCAAACAGAATAGGTCCCTTTTATTCCCACTTTTCTCCTGTCAGTCAACCAATTTTCTATTTATGCTTGTATCTTTCCTGCAATACCATGGGCTTTTATCTTGTTAAGCAGCCTCGTGTGCTGCACCTTATCAGAGACCTTTTGAAAATCCAAATAAACAATATCCATTGACTCTTCCTTGTCAATACTGCCTGTTATTTCCTTAAATAATTCCAATAGATTTTTCAGGCAAGATTTTACCTTAAGGAAACCATACTGACTTTGGCCTGATTTATCATATGCCTCCAATACTCTGAAACCTCATCATTAATAATGGACTTCAACATCTTCCCAAACACTGAGGTCAGGCTAACTGGCTAGCATTTTGTTTCATCTGCCTCCCTTCCCTCTCAAAGAGCGGAGTGACATATGCAATTTTCCCAGTCCTCTGGAAACATTCCAGAATTCTTGAAAGATCATTACTCATGCCTCCACAATCTCTTCAGCTACCTCTTTCAGGACATGGGATGTGGTCCATCTGGTCCAGGTGAGTTATCTACCTTCAGGCCTTGCAGCTTCCTATGCACCTTCTCCTTAGTAATAACAACTATACTCACTTCTGCCCCAACACTTGAATCTGTGGCATACTGCTAGTGTTTTCCACTGTGAAGACTGAAGCAAAATACTTATCAAGTTCATCTGCGATTTCTTTGTTCCCCAATATACTTCTCTAGCATCAATTTTCAGCCATCTGATATCCATTCTTGGCTTCCTTTGACTCTTCACAATATCTGAAAATACTTTAGGTATTCTCTTTTATATTATTAGCTAGCTTACCTTAATATTTTACCTTTTTTCTCCTTATTTCTTTCTTAATTGCCTTCTTTTGATTTTTAAAAGCTTCCCAATCCTCTAGCTTCAGTCTACAGTTGCCTTTAGAATATTTCTTCATTTTTGTGATGTATCTATCCTGTGCCTTCTGAGTTGCCTTCAGAAACGTCAGCCATTGCTGTTTTGCTGTCACCCCTGCTTGTGTACCCTTCCAATCAACTTTAGCCAACTCCTCTCAAATACCTCTGTAATCCCTTTACTCCACTGTAATACTGACTTTAGCTTCATCCTCTCAGACTGCAGGGTGAATTCTATCATATTATGATCACTTCCTCCTAAGGGTTTCTTTACCTTAGGTTCCCTAATCAAATCTGTTTCCTTACACAACACCCAATCCAGAATTGCATTTCCCCTAGTGGACTCAACCACAAGCTGCTCTAGATAGGCTTCTGATAGGCATTCTACAAATTCCCTCTCTTGGAATCTAGCAACAACTTGATTATTCTCAATCTCATATTGAAATCCCCCATCACTGTTGTAACATTGCCCTTATTATATGTCTTTTCTATGTTCTCCATGACTGCACAGGATTTTTCAGGTGCTCTAGTTCTGGCATCCCAAAGCTATGCTGTTTGGTAGGTTAATTAGTCACTGTAGATTGCCCCTATTGTGCTGAAAAGGGGTAGGGTCTGGGGGAAACTGATCGGAATGTAGGAAGATTAAGTTGCAGTGAAAATTAGTGGGGAAATAGGAATGCTCTGTGATCTGGCAAAGACTTGATTGGCCGTATGGTCTCCCTCTCTCAAAAAGAAACAAGGAATATGGAAAATATTACTTGTATTCAATAGAAATAAAATTCTTAAATTGTTAATGTGTGCATTTTTGGATTTCAGAGGTGTCATTCTTTACAACATCCTCAAAAATGCCTTGTGTGGCCTTCTCTGCATCAAAATTAGCCATATAGCCTGCTGGATAAGAATTAACGGTTCCTGGATTCCACTGAACAAGCTCTCTCTGGCATTGCTGTGGAGAGTGTATAAGTAAGTTGGAATTTAGCTGATAGCACTATATACAACCCTGCCATCTCAACAGATGTGAAACAGGAAAGGAAGTATTCTGACTGGTTCAAGGCCAACATCCCTGTCATTGAACCTGTCACTGAAGCAAAATGATCCGCTCTCAAGAACTACATGCAGAACTCAAATAAGAAGACTCTGCAATAAGAACCAGTCAGATTGAAGTCCAATAGACTGCCAGACACTATGCCAGTGAGCATCTAGTTGTTCTCTGACACAGGTATGGAAGATGCATGCATGGTGGGATCAGAAGCCAAAAGGTGACAGCAGAGAAAGCAGCACCATGCAAAACAGAGGCAGGAGAGGTTATTACCAATTGCACTAAATAGATGGGAGAGGCTGGAATGCAGCCTTGACTTGTTCTTTATGGAAAATATCACCACTGAGAAGGATCTAAACAGAAAGAGAGACTAGCTGTCGCAGCAGAGCTAAATACTGAACCACAGTGGAGGAGTTTCACAATGCAGTTGACTTACTTACCATGGCCGAAGCCTCAGAGAATGATTTCCCTCTATCTGATATTAGCTGAATGCATTTACCTGAAGTCCAAGAGCACTTTTAGAATTGGGTGCACCTTAATATGAATCAGAATCAGATATAATATCACTGCTATACGTCATGAACGTTGTTGTTCTGCAGCAGCAGTACAGTGCAATAGTCATAATCATAGTCATAGTCATACTTTATTGATCCTGGGGGAAATTGGATTTTCATTACAGTTGCTCCATAAATAATAAATAGTAATAAAACCATAAATAGTTAAATAGTAATATGTAAACTATGCCAGGAATTAAGTCCAGGACCAGCCTATTTGCTCAGGGTGTCTGACCCTCCAAGGGAGGAGTTGTAAAGTTTGATGGCCACAGGCAGGAATGACTTCCTATGACTCTCTGTGTTGCATCTCGGTGGAATGAGTCTCTGGCTGAATGTACTCCTGTGCCCAACCAATACATTATGTAGTGGATGGGAGACGTTGTCCAAGATGGCATGCAACTTGGACAGCATCCCCTTTTCAGACACGACCGTCAGAGAGTCCAGTTCCATCCTTACAACATCACTGGCCTTATGAATGAGTTTGTTGATTCTGTTGGTGTCTGCTACCCTCAGCCTGCTGCCCCAGCACACAACAGCAAACATGATAGCACTGGCCACCACAGACTCGTAGAACATCCTCAGCATCGTCCGGCAGATGTTAAAGGACCTCAGTCTCCTCAGGAAATAGAGATGGCTCTGACCCTTCTTGTAGACAGCCTCAGTGTTCTTTGACCAGTCTAGTTTATTGTCAATTCGTATCCCCAGGTATTTGTAATCCTCCACCATGTCCACCCTAACCCCCTGGATGGAAACAGGGGTCACCGGTACCTTAGCCCTCCTCAGGTCTACCACCAGCTCCTTAGTCTTTTTCACATTAAGCTGCAGATAATTCTGCTCAAACCATGTGACAAAGTTTCCTACCATAGCCCTGTACTCAGCTTCATCTCCCTTGCTGATGCATCCAACTATGGCAGAGTCATCAGAAAACTTCTGAAGATGACAAGACTCTATGCAGTAGTTGAAGTCCGAGGTGTAAATGGTGAAGAGAAAGGGAGACAAGACAGTCCCCTGTGGAGCCCTAGTGCTGCTGATCACTCTGTCAGACACACACTGTTGCAAGCACACGTACTGTGGTCTGCCAGTCAGGTAATCAAGAATCCATGACACCAGGAAAGCATCCACCTGCATTGCTGTCAGCTTCTCCTCCAGCAGAGCAGGGCGGATGGTGTTGAACGCACTGGAGAAGTCAAAAAACATGACCCTCACAGTGCTCGCTGGCTTGACCAGGTGGGCGTAGACACGGTTCAGCAGGTAGACGATGGCATCCTCAACTCCTAGTCGGGGCTGGTAGGCAAACTGGAGGGGATCTAAGTATGGCCTGATCATAGACCGGAGCAGCTCCAGAACAAATCTTTCCAGGGGCTTCATGATGTGGGAGGTCAACGCCACCGGTCTGTAGTCATTGAGGCCGCTGGGGCGCGGCGTCTTCGGCACAGGGACGAGGCAGGACGTCTTCCACAGCACAGGAACACTCCAGAGCCTCAGGCTCAGGTTGAATACATGGCAAAGTACTCCACATAGCTGAGGGGCACAGGCTTTGAGCACCCTGGTACTGACGCCATCCAGGCCTGCAGCCTTGCTTGGGTTCAGAGGTTTCAACTGTCTTCTCAGCTGTTCAGCTGTGAAGCCCACCGTGGTGGTTTCGTGTGGGGAAGGGGTATAGTCATGAGAGCAGGGTGGGGGACTGTGAGGAGGGGTAGGAAGGGAGAGTGGAATATGTGTTGGTTGGGGGCAGATAACAGATGACTCATGTGGGGGATGGGCAGGGGCCACAATGTCAAATCTGTTAAAGAACAGGTTAAGTTCATTGGCCCTGTCCACACTGCCTTCAGTTCCTCTGTTGCTAGTTTGCTGGAACCCAGTGATGGTCCTCATCCCCCTCCAGACCTCTCTCATGTTGTTCTGCTGGAGTTTCCACTCAAGCTTCCTCCTGTACCTGTCTTTAGCCTCCCTGATCCTGGCTTTCAGGTCACTCTGTATTGCCCTCAGCTCCTCCCTATTTCCATCTCTAAACGCCCTCTTTTTAGTGTTCCAGGATGTCCTTAATGTCCTTTGTTACCCATGGCTTGTTATTCGAATACATAATAATAAAAATTATAAACTATAAGAAGTATATATACTGTATATATAAATTAAATTAAATAACTAGTGCAAAAAGAGAGGAAAGAATACAGAGGACGTGTACATGGGTTCACTTTCCACTTAGAGCTCTGTCGGCAGAGGAGATGAAGCTGTTCCTGAAATATTGAGCCTATGTCTTCAGACTCCTGTACATCCTCCTTGATGCTAGCAATGAGAAGAGGGCACGTCCTGTTGATACGGGTCCTTAATTATGGATGCCACCTTTTTGAGGCGTCGCCTTTTGAAAGTGTCCTGGATGCTAGTGCCCAAGATGGAACTAGCTGAGTTTACAACTTTATGCAGCTTTTTTCCGATCCTGTGCGGTGGCTGCTCCATACCAGGCAGTGATGCAACCAGTTAGAATCCTCTCCACATCACATCTGTCCACGTCTGCGAGTGTCTTCGGTGACATATCAATTCTCAGTTTGGCAGATGCCCCTTGTTTCCCTGTGACTGTGTGGGTTTCCTCCAGGTGCTCCAGTTTCCTCCCACAGTCTAAAGACATATGGGTTAGTAGGTTCATTGGTCAGATGGGTGTAATTAGCAGTGTGGGCTCATTGGGCTGGAGAAGCCTGTTACCATACTGCATCTCTAAATAAATTTTAAAAAAGAATGTTATGTATAAAGAGAAACACTCACAAAATGCTGGAGAAAGTCAACAGGTCAGGCAGCATCTTTGGAAGTAGCTAAACAGTCGATGTTTCAGGCCGAGACCCTTCTTTGGGATTGGAAAGGAAAGGGGAAAATAGCAGAGTAAAAAGGTGGGAGGAGGGGAAGGAGGATAGTTAGAAGGTGGTAGGTGAAGTCAGACAGGTGGGAAAGGTAAGGGGCTGGAGAAGAGGGAATCTGATAGGAGAGGAGAAAGGACCATGAGAAAAAGGGTAGAAAGGGGGGCACCAGGGGAGGTGATAGGCAGGTGAGGAGGAGAGGCGAGAGGCCAGAGTGGGGAATAGCAGAAGAGGGCCAAGGATAGATACTAAACCAATAAATTTTGCTTTGGTTTGGCATATTCCCAAAGATAATCTGCATGGTGATCTAGCTACTGGGTGGTCAGAATCAGAAATGTTCTTTTTATCACTGACATGTATCATGAAATGTGTTATTTTGCAGTTGCAGTGCAGTCTAACACATTATAAATTACTATAAGGTACCATAAGAAATATGAAAATAAATGAGTAGGGCAAAACAAGAGAGCAAAATAATGAACGCAAACACGAGGAAATCTGCAGATGCTGGAATTTCAAGCAACACACATAAAAGTTGCTGGTGAACGCAGCAGGCCAGGCAGCATCTCTAGGATGAGGTACAGTCAACATTTTGGGCCGAGACCCTTCATCCTGACAAAGGTTGTTGGTTGTTGTAAGTTCATAGTCCATTCAGAAATCTGATGATAGAGGAGAAGAAGCTAAAATGTTGTGTGTTTATTTTTCAGGCTCCTGTACCTTTTCCCTGATGGTAGAAATAAAAAGAGGGCATGTCCTGAATGGTGATGGTCCTTAATAATGGACACTGCCTTCTTGAAGCAACACCTTTTGAATATGTTCTCGATGGTGGAGACACTAGTGCCTTTGATGGAGTTGGCTGAGTTTACAATCCTCTGTAGCTTTTATCAATCCTGTGCAGTGGTGTCTCCAAACTTGAGAGTGATACAACTCTCCACGGCGCATCTGTAGAAATTTGTTTGAGTCTTTGGTGACATAACGAATCTCCTCAAACTCCTAATGAAATATAGCCCCTGGTGTGCCTTATTCAAAATTCATCAATATGTTGGGGCCAGGGTAGATCTTCAGAGATTCTGACACCCAGGAACTCAAAATTGTTCGTCCTTCCACTGTTGACCCCTCAATGTGGACTGGTGTGTGTTCCCTTGACTTCCCTTCCTGAAGTCCACAATTAATTTCTTGGTCTTACTGATGTTGAGTGAAAGGTTATTGTTGCAGCACCACTCAACCAGCCAATCTATCCCACTCCTCTACGCCTCCTTGTCACCACCTGGGATTCTGCCAATAGCAATTTTGTCATCAACTAATTTATAGATGCTGTTTGAACTGTGCCTAGCTACACAGTCATTAGTGTACAGAGAGTAGAGTAGCAGGCTAAGCACGCATCCTTGAGGTTTGCCTGAGTTGATTGTCAGTGAGGAAGAGATGTTAAGTTTGATCTACACTGACAGTCATCTCCTGATGAGGAGGTCAAGGATCCAGATGCAGAGAGAGGTACAGAGGCACAGGTTTTGAAGCTTATTGATTAGTACTGAGGAGATGATGATGATGATAATGTGAGCTGTAATCAATAAACAGCAACCTGACGCAGGTATTGCTGTTGTATAGCTGGTTCAAGGCTGCGTGAAGAGCCAGTGAGATTGCATCCGCTGTAGATCTGTTATAAGACATAGGAGCTGAATTAGGCCATTTGGCCCATCGAGTCTGTTCTGCATTCAATCACAGCTGATCCTTATTTCCCCTCCTCAGCCCCACTCCCCAGGCTTCTCCCCATAATCTTTGATGCTGTGTCCAAACAAGAACCTATCAAGCTCTGCCTTAAATACACCCAAGACCTGGCCTCCACAGCTGCTTGCGGTAATAAATTCCACAAATTCACCACCCTCTGGCTAAAGAAATTTCTCTTCTTCTCTGTTTTAAATGGACATTCCTTTATCCTGAGGCTATGCCCTCTTGTCCTAGACTCCCCCACTATGGGAAACATCCTTTCCACATCTACTCCGTCTAGGCCTTTCAACATTCAAAAGGTTTTAATGAGATCCCCCTCATCTTTCTAAATTCAAGTGAGTACAAGCCCTGAGCTAACAAATGTTCCTTGTATGATAACCCTTTCATTCCCGGAATCATCCTTGTGAACCTCCTCTGAACCCTTATGATAGTAAGCAAATTGCAGTGGCAGGAGTTAATTCTTGCTAAGACTAGCCTATCAAAGCACTTCATCTCAGTAGATAGGAGTGCAACCAGGTGAAAGTCATTGAAGCAGCTTGCACTGCTCTTGGACACCAGTATGAGTAATGCTCTTTTGAAACAAGATGGAACATATGGCTGCAGCACTGAGAGATTGAAGATATCATTCAATACCAGATCCAATTGTTTGGCACAGGTTTTCAGTCCCTTGCCTGGTATACTGTTGGTACCAGAAGGTGGTAATATCAGCAGAATGGTCACCAGTTGACTTCCTGTGCACTGACAAAGTCTTCCTCTTGTTGAGGGAGAATTTGAATCAGAATCAGAAACAGGTTTCAGATAATATCACTGGCATACGTAGTAAACTTTGTTGCCTTTGCAGCAGTACAATGCAATACCTAATAATAACATACTGTGAATAACAGTAAGAAAATATATATATTAAACAGTTAAATTAAATGAGTTGTGCAAAAATAGAAATAAAAAATGTAGTGAGCTAGTGTTCATGGGTTCAATGTCCATTCAGAAATCAGAAGACAGAGGGGAAGAAGCTGTTTGAGTGTGTGCCTTCAGGCTCCTGTACCTCCTTCAACATGATAGCAATGAAAACAAGGCATGACCTGGGTGGTGGGGTCCGAAATGACGGACGTCACCTTTTTCAGGCATCGCTCCTTGAAAATGATCTGGATACTGTAGAGGCTAGTGCTAATGATGGAGCTGACTAAGTTTACGACTCTCTGCAGCTTACTTTGATCCCATGCAGTGTCCCCCACATACCAGATGGTGATGCAGGCAGTTGAATGCTCTCCAGGGTACATCAATGGAAATTTTCGTGTGAACTCATCCAGGGTCCATGGCTAACTGTGGAATTCTCAAAATACACAATTAGTGGGGAAGGGACAGAATTGGTGAATTTTTCATATGCAGTCGTTTATTTAAAATGCCAACACGGTGAAGATATTTTGCAGGCAAATGAAGATGAGCTGTCCTCACTAATTTATAAATACTTGATGTATTTTGGAATATTTCCAAACCTTTTCTTCTTCAGAGATGATTGACAGGAAATCTAAGGTGATACTTCTTGGCTGTGTCCTTTCTTGGGGTGAGGGAAGTATGAGCTCACTTTCTATTCTAAAAAGAACAAAATGGAGAAACATTACCAAGTGTTCCCATGTCAATCGCTTGTGAAATTAAGGAGGTGGCAGGACAGGAGAGCAGATGTCACTTGACCTCTTCTGTGTGGCAACATTTAGCAAAT
The DNA here is from genome assembly GCF_963921235.1 of Mobula hypostoma. Lineage (NCBI taxonomy): Eukaryota > Metazoa > Chordata > Chondrichthyes > Myliobatiformes > Myliobatidae > Mobula > Mobula hypostoma. The sequence continues at coordinate 59,019,741 of NC_086103.1, read as the reverse complement.
GTTCCTATGCATTCTTCAGGGTTGCTCACCAGATCTTTCAGATAATGAAAAGCAGGTTTTATAGAAGCAAGCTATCTAAGTATCACAGACAGAATTTCATTCAAGTAAACTGACCCCATGAATTTGGTGGGCATTGGCTCTGACTGTTGGAGACTGATCATTCAGGAGGGCACCAAACAGGAGAGGAGAAGCAAATTGCTTAGCTGGATAAGTTAAATTTCCTTTGGAAACAGAGGCATCAAAGCTCTTGCCTTCTTAGTCTATTGCCCCCATCGGCAGAAAGTATGCAGAGACATGTCACAGTGGACCTCCTGACCTGTTCCTAACATAATGAACATGAGTTGACCATCAAGGCTGAAGCCCTCATCCAGCAGGACAATTGGATGCTGCACATTAGCATACAAAAATTGCAAACCAAACTTTTCTCTTTTCTCCAGTCTGCAATTGAGCTCATTGAATGTTGCTAGGGTACAATGCAACACAGCATAGTCAGAGATAGTTTTAGGACTTCCTCTTCTAATACTCTGTGCATTGAAGTAATTATCTGATGATTTCCTTCAAACAATTAAAATTAAGATAAAAAAATACAGTGTTGCCCAATTAAAAATGATTAAAGTTGTTGTTTTGAAATTTGTCTCAAGCTGAGGGTTTTGCTGATTTCAGTTCTGGAGCATTGGATTTGTCCAAGTAAAATAACTGTGGTGTCAACATTCCGAGAGATAAATCAAAGTTTAAAAACAAGTCATATTTTACAATATTATTATTTTTGCATTACCAATCTATTCACATGAAAAAAGAAGCCCTGGCATTAAGTTATTAACCAATTCATCCATTTTGAATTCTCCAATGAAAATTTTTCGGGATTTCAAACAATCCCATTTTTGATGGCTGTGTTGCTGGCATTGCACGTTGTGGATTTGTCACATGCACTCCATAACCATTATTAGCACAATAATAGGCCTATATGCAATACTTTAAATAGTGTCATGTATGAATTGAAACTTAAAAATAATAAACAAAGAATTGATTATATATTGTAAATCCCTGTGAACACCAGACTTGTAATTTTATTTTAAATGCAGCACAGACTAGACCTGAAGTTAAGTCTAATGTTATGTGTCTTTCCTATTCCATTGATTCATAACATAAAGGTTTTAATAGTTCTGTAGGTTTACATTGAAGATAGTTTAAAATTAAATTCCCTGTTACTTAGCTAGATTATTTAATTAAATTAGCTTCCATTTTAAAGAAGACAAAAAATACTTTAACCTTTGCGGATGAAAATACCAATTGTAAAATAGTCAAATGTCAAATAGTCAAAAAAATGATTACCAACTGATACCCTTCTTCAGTTCAAAAAAAAACTTTTAGTTGTCCTAACATGGACAATTGTCTGATTTCAATAATTTGTTGAGGCATGCCTTTGTACAACTACTGTACTGTCAATGCAAATCAGTTACAGGTACTCTTGAGCACCATTGTGTTAGAACAGCCCAAAGATAAATCAGCGGTAACAGTATGGAGAAGTCAGATCAGTAATTTATCTTTTGAATGGCGTAGCATTTGCAGAAGGAAGGAAAAGATATTGGTATCGGAAGTAAACTGGTTATTGCTTCTTTAGTCCTGACGAAGAGTCTCGGCCTGAAACGTCGACTGCACCTTTTCCTACAGATGCTGCCTGGGCTGCTGCGTTCACCAGCAACTTTGATGTGTGTTGCTTGAATTTCCAGCATCTGCAGAATTCCTGTTGTTTCATTGCTTCTTTTGGTGTCTCTTGGGTAACAGAAGCAGCTCAAGAACAAAATAAAACCTTCGCCGAGAGTGGACGTAGGTGGAAAGTCCCATGGATTAATAACATTTTCGTCAATGCCACATTTATTAAACGAGAGGACAAAGTGAATGGGAAGAAGTTCAACTTATGTAGGGCATATACAACATTGGATATATCTTATCCAATATTCATCTATGGAGGTCAATGACTGGTAATTATGTATGACATATAACCGGCTAGCGACAGGTGATGGTATGATTGTGAGTCATCTGCCAAAAAAACAATGAACTTCTATTGCTCTTGGACGCTGAGAACAGAAACAGTTTATAGAGGCAGGTGACTGAAGCTGAGAACAAAACTTTCAACACAGCACAAGCTGCCACAAAGTACTGAAGTGTTGTAACAACTTTGTAGCAATAATACATGGAAGTGGCATTCCTCTTCATGGAATTGTGAAACATTTTAAATGAAATTTAATTAAATCTTTGTATTTTTCTAAGAAGCTTGTGGTCATTTAAACGTATAAACATACTTCTGCGGTTTTAACATCCTTTGAAATAGCTTGGAACATGAAGGAAATATTTTAAAGGAACAGACAGGCAATTGAAGCTTTACCCAAGATGGCATTGGGGTGGTTATCCATGATGGCACTATACCATATGGTGATGTTCACAAAACTACTAGATACTCTACCAGGTATACTTCTAAATTATGATCACTGCAATCTGCAGCCTGTAATTTCCTGTAAGAAATGTACTTTTGAATCATCTAAACAAACTAGTGATCTCGTGAAGGATTCAGCGAGCTTGATTTTTAAGGATCCAGGTACAGCCATCACTGGGGGTGAACACCGCATCAAGGCCCAAGAGTGGAGAACAAGCCCATGCTCAGCTTCATTTTTCTGCACTGATTAAAGTGACGAGTCAGATTATGTGTTATTTGGTAACTCGAAAAATATAATATACAGCATTGTGCAAAGTCTAAGGCATCCTAGCTATCAAGGTTCAAAGTTTTATTTTACTATCAAAGTATAGATGCAGATTACAACTCTGAGATTCGTCTTCTCTAGGTAGCCATAAAATACAGAAAAACCATGGAAGTCATTGAGGACCCCCCCCCCACATGAAAAAGACAAAGAAACAAAACTCGCAAACCCCAACCCCCCCCCCCAAACTCTTCCTCGCACAAAAACTAACAGATCACCCATCCGGACACAGCAGTTAAAACATCACATCCCTAACCCGCAAGCTCCTCCCATGCAAAGAAAACAGCGACAATATCATCAAATACCCAACCCCTCCCTCACCCCAAAAACAAGTTGGCAACACGAAGGAAAACACAGATAACTGAAGGAGACTAATATAAACTACAGTCCATATGGATAAGCACATTTGTCTCTGAATTTCGAAAATATCCTCTGTCAGAAACGAGAAGATCAACAACACGAACTCCATCCATCCGTGAAGCCTTCATCCACCGAGAAATGGCCTCCCAACCTCCGGCCTGACATGGCTACCAGTGGGAAATGACCTCTGGCCCAACATGGCCTCCCGTGGGGTGCAACCTCCCGCCCATCGTGGCCTTTCAGACCCCGGCCCACCCTGTTAAGGGTGACCTCCAATCCAGCCTCCTCCGCATTTGCCTCGATGTTTCAGTCTTCCTTGATGCTTCAATCAGTGAGAAATGTTGTTGGTCATGGCTCCATGCCCTGACCCTGATCTCCTGCTCAGAACAGCTCATTCTTGTCGTCCTCTCCTGGAATTTTCTTGGGAACAGCAAAGCGCTAGATCACTCGATTGAATGCCAGTCCATAAGTCACAGGCTCCAACAGTTTCTGAAACATGATTAGGGTAAAAACAATAAGTAAAAGGTGGAGGAAAGGTGAAAAAATTGACTAACTGAAAGATGTCACCTGAGGAATCATTGTTCGCTGGCGCCATCTTGGAAAAAAATGTACTATATATATATAGCCAATCAAAAACTTTTTAACTTAGCGTTATTGAATTTAGCATTGGAACATGGATAGCTTCACAAAAGTTGGAAAAACATTCATATTTATGGGCTTAGCTTTAAAAAACATACACTAGTCATCAACGACTTCATGTAGAAGTGTGGCAGCAAGATACTGAAGAAGGATATTAAAGTTATTGATAACATAACATTTGCAATGGCCTAATGGATGCCTCAATATAATATTTTCACAGTCTTCCATGTCTTAATTTGCTCGCAACCAAACTGGTAGTCAATAAATTTCAAAATTCAAGAATCAATTACATTTGTTATCAAAGTATGTATAAACTATACAACCTTGAGATTTACTTGCTCAGAGGTAGCCATAAAGCAAGGAAGGAACCCAAAAGAACCCAATTTAACTACTGTAAATAAAAAGCAACACCCAATGTGCAGAGAAAGAGAAAAAAAACACAAATTCTGCAAACAATAGATATGAGCACAAGATCCTACCTCTCATCATACTGTTAATGAGCCCATGAGAAGGGAGATCGCTTTCAGTGTCAGTACATGAATGTGTCCAGAAGCCCTGTCAAAGGAAGATAAGGGTACGAGAACTGAGATCCACAGTGACAGTGTCTAGGTTTGTTTGATGAATCTCCACCATCCTCAAAGGTTTCACTAAAATATCTCAGGTAGGCACCTTAAAACCTTGTGTAAAGCAGAAAAAGATAATATGTAGAAATGATTTGGGGAATTAATCAGCATGAATTCAGAACTCAATGGAAAGTAATATAATAGCTTCTGATTCCTGATCTTAATTTGGAAAAAAATACTGTAAGATAAAATTATTTAACAACATAGACTTCAGAGTCAATTTCTCAGTATGTCCATTTATTTGAGGATAAAGCAAATGAATTACAGAGACTACTTCTGTTACAGATTTGATATGTCATATCTTTATCTTCCTTCTCCCCAATGGCAACGTGCCGAGCTCTCCAGTCCATCTGATTGAGGGGTTATTCCAGAGGGATTATGAGCTTAGATGATTTTGGGATGGAATAATGGTGGGAAGCACTCTGCTTTCTATTTTCTCCTCTTTTCCTCCTTTCTGTACTCTCTGTCCCTCCCCATTTTCCCTGCTCCAATTTTGCCTTATATTTGTGATGACTTGAAATATTTATTATCCTTTTTCTCAATAAATGCTGCTTGATCCATTGACTATTTCCAGCATTTACCTGACAGGCAGATTACCACAGTCTACTGTATTTTGTTTTTAGATTTTTGTTACTTAATTTGTCTTTTTTTTAAATTCCACCAAACTCTCTGAATTTTTTAGGTAGGAAAACCTATCTTAGCCTCGGATCAATTTCTTTTTGGCAATTACACTTATTTGCATTGTAAAGAATCTTATCGATGCCAATCAGATAAATTAAATATGTTGTTTTTAATTGGCTATAAATGTAAAGATGTATGTTATGTTCAAGTCAGTAGATGTAGTTCTTTAGCAAGGCAGAAAGAATATCTAAGAGCAATATTTTTGGCAGTATATCAATTTAACAACAGAATGCAGATCCATTTAAAATGTCCATATCCTTCTAAAATAGTTTGATCTTAAGAAAACAAAATCTGTATGAAGTTAAAACAGTTTCAAACATCTGAAAGTAACATGAGCAAAATGATAGCTGTAGGGTTAAAGTCTGTTGTACCTCTTGTAGATCCAAATAAATGCTTTGTTTATGTCAGAAATATCTGGCCTTGTGCAATAGAAAATTCTGACCACAAGCAAAATTGTTGACACCAGGTAAAACTGGGACTTCTCAGGGAAGGATGAAGTCCACTTTGATCAATTAAAGAAAACTCCCTGGCTCCCTGCACATCCCCCCACCCCCAGCATGCACTCTCACAAGTTTAACTGGGATGTTTTTTGTCCATGCCTGTGAATGCAGAGGAAATTGAGACTACAGGCAATTTACTTGCAATGTAGCATTGACTCTCAAAATTATTCTTAAACACATTCTGTTCCCATTATGTGGCCTGTTCTCATTACACTGTTAACAACTCTTACACATGTGTAATTTCCATTGAATCTGCTTGTGCCCAGGGTATAATTCCTGCAGAAAGTAGTCAAATTTTATTAGCTTGAGTATAACAACCATCTCCAAAAGCCTGAATACTTCTGCTGCCTACTTTCTGTCTTTTATCTAATGCTGTCCTTTGAGAATGAGGATGACTTGTTCCCACTCTGCTTCTGTGCGTTTTGTTGTGACCAAAGAGGCCAACTTGGCACCTAAACATGCCTGACTGGATGGGTATGTATTTTATATGCAATCCTCCCATCATTTACAATGATGTTTTGTGCACTCCCAATACATGGTTTTCAATGCAATCCGAAATATCTCTATTTCACTTTAGTCATCAGTCAGGGATTTCCAGGGACAGTGAGATATTTTAAGGATGCTTGAAGCGCATTCTTGAATGTTTTCCTTTGTCCATCTAGCAATTGCTTCTCATGACAACTCAAAATAGCGACTGTTTTGGGAGTGTGGTATCCAGAAACGTAAACATGTTGCCTGCTTAATGGATCTGGCAGAGTGCAAATAAGGCCTTGATGCTAGAGATGCTGGCTTGTCAGAGAATGTTGATTTTTGTTAGTCTTTCCAGTGTATTTGGAGGAATTTATGGAGACAGTGTTGATGGTTTCCTTTATGTGCTTTGAAATGTCTACCATAGATAATCCAAGTCTTACTAACCTACAGAAGAGTAGTGATCACCTCTGTCTCATGCTTTGTGCAGAGTTTGAGGTTTTCATTTTAAAGCACGCTTTTCCTCAGTCAGAGAAAAGTCTGTGTTGGCACACGAGAGGCAATGTTGAATTTTGACATTAACGTTTATTTTCATTAAGATGTGGCTCTCAAGATATGCAAAGTAGTTCATGCTTACCAAGATCAACCAGAAAGTTTGGTTGATTTTTTTTTGGGTTGGAGGCAACATAGGTTGAACAGTTTCCCATTAGTCCTATCAAGTTGCCCCATTCATACTGAAGTATTGTAGTGAAAGGGATTGAAAAATGTGTCGTAGTAATCGCACAGCCTTGGTTGATATTGGCTTATGCAGAAACTGGTTCTGATGTCGACCCATTATTTGTAGCTGCCAAGTTATCAAGTCTCAAGTGGAGGTTATGAGATGAATTTCTGTGAGCAGTTGATCTGATGAGGATGATTCACAATCCCTCCTGTAGACCTTGGGAAAAAAACAAGAAAAATAGATGATTATAATCCTGATTTTCAGACTAGTTTCTGTCTCCTAATACTTACTTACTTCTACTGTTTTGTTCAGCTATATCGGGGTGGCCAACCTGTTACATTCCATGCGTCAATTTTTTGCACCATACTACTCTTGTACCCCCATTCAATTCCTGTAAAACTATGTTAATACAGAACTCGTGTGTGAAAAAAATCGCATCTGAACCCAGGAGTGAAAAAATTGACGCATGAAATGTAAAAGGTTGGCCACCCCTGAGTATATGCAGGTTTGAGCTTGCTGACACAGACCTTAGAGTACATATGTATTGGATAGGTTCAAGAAACGTTCATTGAATAGTTGCAGTTTTTTCATGCTTTGGTAAATTACTAGCCTTCCAACTGATCTTGATAATGAAATGATAGCTCAGACTGCGACTCCTGATTACGCCATAATAGAGTTGAGGATTCCAGGCAAATAAACAGAGTTGTTTTTCTGTCTAGTCATCTCCATTTGTTGACTCTTTATTTTCAGAATGGGTGCTGGGAAGATGGTTAAATTAGATAGCAGGAAGTCTATACAGCATTTTTAATATGCTAGCTATCAGCCGGACACTGAAAAGAACAAATAACATATTTGAAAATATTTCCAGATTGAACTTACTTGCACAGAAATAATTTTGAAATATAGTTTTATTTAATTATATTTGTTGACAGTTCATTTCTAGTTCTGCAAACACTAAACATACAACAGAGGCTGTTTCATTTACTTGCTGTGTATACCCCAAAATACTAGTGCCATTTTGAAATGCAAATATTTTTCCTTTTGAGCGAATTAAATGTAATATATTCATAAATTAACTGTCAAGCTAAAAGTATCATTCAAAAGCACTAGTCCAATGAAAAGTTTAGGTACATACTTTGGTTTAATCCTTTATGTGGACAATATATATTTACATTTTTAAAAATTAAATACTAGAACGAAATTCTTTTGTGTAATAGAAATAATATGCTTGTCAAGTGTAAAGATCTTTATTTATTTAAAACTCTGCCCTTTGTTTCTATATGTTAAATTAATTAGTAGCTATACCATTTCTAATAGTTTTTCAGTCTTGTACCTCAATAAAATAATATCCCTTCAACCCCAAAAGCCATCATTTTCATAATCTTTCCTCACATCTAGGACCTCTATGATGGAACTGCTTCGGATTTGATTCGAAGAAGGAGTCTGAGAGTCTGAGTGGGAGTGCCGAAAAAGAGATTTTTGAAATTTTCGTTATTTTTTTTTCTCCAACGGCTTTCTGAGAGGCGGGACTGCGCAGGCGTGTGACGTCGGGCAGTGCAGCGCGGCAGATTTAAAAGGGCAGACATCCTGCTTCGGATTTGATTCGAAGAAGGAGTCTGAGAGTCTGAGTGGGAGTGCCGAAAAAGAGATTTTTGAAATTTTCGTTATTTTTTTTTCTCCAACGGCTTTCTGAGAGGCGGGACTGCGCAGGCGTGTGACGTAGGGCAGTGCAGCGCGGCAGATTTAAAAGGAACAGAGCCTCATAGAGCGGGCAGCGTAGTTTGCGGGCGGCGGAGTGAGCCGGGAGCAGAGTGAAGACTTAAGGGCTTCGGCTCACCGGGCTTAGGCGGAAGCGGGTGAGGCGAGGAAGGTTTGACATTCATTTTCTGTTGCTATTTGAGGAGAGGGGCATTATGACTGTGAGGGCAGTTTGCTGTTCTCGGTGTCGGATGTGGGAGGCCCTGGAGTCTCCAAGCCTCCCGGACGTCTACATCTGCGCCAAGTGCATCGAGATGCAGCTCCTAAGGGACCGCGTTACGGAACTGGAGCTGCAGCTCGATGACCTTCGTCTGGTCAGGGAGAGTGAGGAGGTGATAGAGAGGAGTGGAAGGCAGGTGGTCACGCCGGGGCCACGGGAGGCAGACAAGTGGGTCACGGTTAGGAGGGGGAAGGGGAAAAGGAAGGTGATGGGGAGTACCCCGGCGGCTGTGCCCCTTAACAACAGGTACTCCTGTTTGAGTACTGTTGGGGGGACAGCTTACCCGGGGGAAGCGACAGTGGCCCTGCCTCCGGCACAGAGTCTGGCCCTGTAGCTCAGAAGGGTAGGGCAAGGAAGAGGAGGGCAGTTGTGATAGGGGACTCGATAGTAAGGGGGTCTGATAGGCGATTCTGTGGACGCAGTCCAGAGACTCGGATGGTAGTTTGCCTCCCTGGTGCCAGGGTCCGGGATATTTCTGATCGTGTCCAAGATATCCTGAAGTGGGAGGGTGAAGAGCCAGAGGTCCTGGTACATATAGGTACCAATGACATAGGTAGGAAAAGGGATGAGGTCCTGAAAGAAGAATATAGGGAGCTAGGAAGGGAGTTGAGAAAAAGGACCGCAAAGGTAGTAATCTCGGGATTACTGCCTGTGCCACGCGACAGTGAGAGTAGGAATGCGATGAGGTGGAGGATAAATGCGTGGCTGAGGGATTGGAGCAGGGGGCAGGGATTCAAGTTTTTGGATCATTGGGACCTCTTTTGGCGCAGGTGTGACCTGTACAAAAAGGACGGGTTACACTTAAATCCTCGGGGGACCAATATCCTGGCAGGGAGATTAGCGGGGGCTACTGAGGTGACTTTAAACTAGAATGGTTGGGGGGTGGGAATCAAATTAAAGCGGCTAGGTGTGAGGAGGTTAGTTCACAACAGAGGGATGGGAACCAGTGCAGAGAGACAGAGGGGTGTAAAGTGAGCGTAGAAGCAAAAAGTACAAAGGGGAAAAGTAAAAGTGGCAGGCCGACAAATCCAGGGCAAGCATTAAAAAGGGCTAAGAGAGTTGTAAAAGAGTGCCTGAAGGCTTTATGTGTCAATGCAAGGAGCATTCGTAATAAGGTGGATGAATTGAAAGTGCAGATTGTTATTAATGATTATGATATAGTTGGGATCACAGAGACATGGCTCCAGGGTGACCAGGGATGGGAGCTCAACGTTCAGGGATATTCAATATTCAGGAGGGATAGACACGAAGGAAGGGGAGGTGGGGTGGCGTTGCTGGTTAAAAAAGAGATTAACGCAATAGAAAGGAAGGACATAAGCCGGGAAGATGTGGAATCGATATGGGTAGAGCTGCGTAACACTAAGGGGCAGAAGACGCTGGTGGGAGTTGTGTACAGGCCACCTAACAGTAGTAGTGAGGTCGGAGATGGTATTAAACAGGAAATTAGAAATGTGTGCAATAAAGGAACAGCAGTTATAATGGGTGACTTCAATCTACATGTAGACTGGGTGAACCAAATTGGTAAAGGTGCTGAGGAAGAGGATTTCTTGGAATGTATGCGGGATGGTTTTTTGAACCAACATGTCGAGGAACCGACTAGAGAGCAGGCTATTCTGGACTGGGTTTTGAGCAATGAGGAAGGGTTAATTAGCGATCTTGTCGTGAGAGGCCCCTTGGGTAAGAGTGACCATAATATGGTGGAATTCTTCATTAACATGGAGAGTGACGTAGTTAATTCAGAAACAAAGGTTCTGAACTTAAAGAGGGGTAACTTTGAAGGTATGAGACATGAATTAGCTAAGATAGACTGGCAAATGACACTTCAAGGATTGACGGTGGATATGCAATGGCAGGCATTTAAAGGTTGCATGGATGAACTACAACAATTGTTCATCCCAGTTTGGCAAAAGAATAAATCAAGGAAGGTAGTGCACCCGTGGCTGACAAGAGAAATTAGGGATAGTATCAATTCCAAAGAAGTAGCATACAAATTAGCCAGAGAAAGTGGCTCACCTGAGGACTGGGAGAAATTCAGAGTTCAGCAGAGGAGGACAAAGGGCTTAATTAGGAAGGGGAAAAAAGATTATGAGAGAAAACTGGCAGAGAACATAAAAACGGACTGTAAAAGCTTTTATAGATATGTAAAAAGGAAAAGACTGATAAAGACAAATGTAGGTCCCCTGCAAACAGAAACAGGTGAATTGATTATGGGGAGCAAGGACATGGCAGACCAATTGAATAATTACTTTGGTTCTGTCTTCACTAAGGAGGACATAAATAATCTTCCAGAAATAGTAAGGGACAGAGGGTCCAGTGAGATGGAGGAACTGAGCGAAATACATGTTAGTAGGGAAGTGGTGTTAGGTAAATTGAAGGGATTGAAGGCAGATAAATCCCCAGGGCCAGATGGTCTGCATCCCAGAGTGCTTAAGGAAGTGGCCCAAGAAATAGTGGATGCATTAGTGATAATTTTTCAAAACTCGTTAGATTCTGGACTAGTTCCTGAGGATTGGAGGGTGGCTAATGTAACCCCACTTTTTAAAAAAGGAGGGAGAGAGAAACCGGGGAATTATAGGCCGGTTAGCCTAACGTCGGTGGTGGGGAAACTGCTGGAGTCAGTTATCAAGGATGTGATAACAGCACATTTGGAAAGCGGTGAAATGATCGGACAAAGTCAGCATGGATTTGTGAAAGGAAAATCATGTCTGACGAATCTCATAGAATTTTTTGAGGATGTAACTAGTAGAGTGGATAGGGGAGAACCAGTGGATGTGGTATATTTGGATTTTCAAAAGGCTTTTGACAAGGTCCCACATAGGAGATTAGTGTGCAAACTTAAAGCACACGGTATTGGGGGTAAGGTATTGGTGTGGGTGGAGAATTGGTTAGCAGACAGGAAGCAAAGAGTGGGAATAAACGGGACCTTTTCAGAATGGCAGGCGGTGACTAGTGGGGTACCGCAAGGCTCAGTGCTGGGACCCCAGTTGTTTACAATATATATTAATGACTTGGATGAGGGAATTAAATGCAGCATCTCCAAGTTTGCGGATGACACGAAGCTGGGTGGCAGTGTTAGCAGTGAGGAGGATGCTAAGAGGATGCAGGGTGACTTGGATAGGTTGGGTGAGTGGGCAAACTCATGGCAGATGCAATTTAATGTGGATAAATGTGAAGTTATCCACTTTGGTGGCAAAAATAGGAAAACAGATTATTATCTGAATGGTGGCCGATTAGGAAAAGGGGAGGTGCAACGAGACCTGGGTGTCATTATACACCAGTCATTGAAAGTGGGCATGCAGGTACAGCAGGCGGTGAAAAAGGCGAACGGTATGCTGGCATTTATAGCGAGAGGATTCGAGTACAGGAGCAGGGAGGTACTACTGCAGTTGTACAAGGCCTTGGTGAGACCACACCTGGAGTATTGTGTGCAGTTTTGGTCCCCTAATCTGAGGAAAGACATCTTTGCCATAGAGGGAGTACAAAGAAGGTTCACCAGATTGATTCCTGGGATGGCAGGTCTTTCATATGAAGAAAGACTGGATGAACTGGGCTTGTACTCGTTGGAATTTAGAAGATTGAGGGGGGATCTGATTGAAACGTATAAGATCCTAAAGGGATTGGACAGGCTAGATGCAGGAAGATTGTTCCCGATGTTGGGGAGGTCTAGAACGAGGGGTCACAGTTTGAGGATAGAGGGGAAGCCTTTTAGGACCGAGGTTAGGAAAAACTTCTTCACACAGAGAGTGGTGAATCTGTGGAATTCTCTGCCACAGCAAACTGTTGAGGCCAGTTCATTAGCTATGTTTAAAAGGAAGTTAGATATGGCCCTTGTGGCTACAGGGGTCAGGGGGTATGGAGGGAAGGCTGGGTTCTGAGTTGGATGATCAGCCATGATCATAATAAATGGCGGTGCAGGCTCGAAGGGCCGAATGGCCTACTCCTGCACCTATTTTCTATGTTTCTATGTTTCTATGAACCTTAGATTGGTGGTCCTTGTGCTATTTAAATCTACTGGGTCTTGGAAGGAGGAGGTTTTGAAGGGCCCAAAATGGATAAGCTAGTTTGCAAAACACAATAGATAAGGAAAATATGACACTATTGATTTTGAAAGATAGTTAAAGTATTTGTAGCATAGAGTCAGCGTTTTACAGCACAGAACCAGGCCCTTCAGCCCACAACATCCATACTGACGCTTTTGGCCATCTACATTAATTATGTTTGTCCCCATTACATCCGTGTCCTTCTACGCATTGCCTCTTTAAGTGGATGTCTAAATGTCTCTTAATCTAATGATTGTATTTGACTCCATCAACTCCTTTGGCAGTGAGTTTCACACTCGATATAAAAAAATCTTGCCCCTCAAATCCTCTTTAAAGATGCTTTTTTCTTACCCTAACCCTGTGCATTCTTGTTTTTGGTGTGCCTACTATGAGAAAAAATATTCTGACTGTCTACACTATCTATGCTTCTTATAATTTCATACATCTCTATCACATCACTCTTCAGTCTCCTTTATTCCAGAGAAAATAAGGTCAACCTATCCAGTCAGCCTTCATAACTAAAGTCCTCCAGTCTAGGTAATATCCTAGTCATTACTCACTCCTGCATAACAATATCCTTCCTATAGTGTGGCACTGTGTATATAGACAGAAAAAAACTATTGAGAAGATACAAAAGAATAATTGTCAAGGCTAATAAAATAGTTTTATAATGACCAACAGTATTTGCCTTCACTTTATCCACCAATATGGTTGCAAACATGGGGAGAACTGCTTTACATTAGAATTATCATATGTGTTGGTGTGAGGGTGCTGGGAAATTCTCTGTGATGAGGTCCTGCACTTGGAGGAATTTTTTTGCATGAAATTCAATATCACATGGACCGGTCAAAGCAAAAATGAATTTTAGTATTAGAAGATATTTTAAAAATCACAAAAAAAGACTCAACAACAATGAAACACAAAACATGTCCAAACAAATAAACTCTCCTCAGGATTCCAGCCAGATATAGGTATTGATTATAACCAAAGATTCATTGACACATTCTGCCATCTTCCTCGGAGATGATGCCTGGGCATGTCTAGTCTGGTGTTATTTATACCGCCATAGTCCATCCTTCCTGATTGGTTAGTACTCATCCAATCAGGTTTCCACTCTCCCACCTTGTTTACAACAGAATTCCAGTTCTTACTTAGAACGAGACCTTCATCTTTGTTAAAATTCCTTTCCACTAGTTTTATTTCAATGGTTTCCATTACCGGGTGGTCCCAAAGCCACTGGCATGGCACAGTAGTTTTGTATCATTGAAGCTGGTTCTATGGCCATTGCGAATGCAGTGTTCTGCTATCACCGATTTTTCTGTGTAACCCAAACACTCCCTGTGCTCCTTGATGTATGTTTCCATTGTGCGTCCTGTCTGGCCAATATAAGCTGCTCCTCATTCACAGGGAATCCTGCAAACCCCAGTCGTCCTGGTCATACTTGACTTACATAAGCTGTGACTTGAGCTTCCTTATGGGCTTGTGGATGGTATTAATCCGCAATTTCTTCAGGATCCTCGTGATCCTTCCGGAAACTGTGGAAATATTGGGAAGACAGGTGGTAGCAACAGGTTCCTCCTCGTTGTTAGGTTTCCTGGTTTTTCTGCCAGCCCTCTTAAGGGACTGATTGATTTCCTTCACCTTGTAATCATTCTGTAGGAATGTCATGCATAATCATTTTACTTCCTTGTGGAGATTAGATTAGATTAGATTAGATTCTCTGGGTCCAAAATACTTTTCACACAGTTAATCAAAGTAGAAGGAACCACTCTACATTGGGAGGTGTGATGGTGGTTTTATTGTTGGGGTACCAGTCCACGTGAGTGGGCTTTGGACAGGTGCCATGCCCGAGGTTGCCGTCTGGTTTGCGCCATATCAGGATGTCCAGGAATGGGAGGCAGTCATTCTTTTCCATCTCCATCGTAAAGTGAATGTTTGGATGTATGCTGTTCAGATGGTCGTGGAACTGTTGGAGTGCTTAGCATATGTCTGCTGGCAGTCCGGATTTCTTCAGTAAAGCAGAGGTCAACCTCACAATCAAATTCGTGAGATCCGACTTCAGAAATCTGTAAGCAGAATCATTCAGAATCTGTTGGACTTCCCTGTGGTATTCCTCTGAGAACATCAGGACCATCACATTTCCTTTGTCCACTGGTAAAATAATGATGGCTGGGTTTTGCTGTAGTTCCTGAAGGGCCAGTGACTGCTTTTGAATGTTCAGATTTGTCAAAACGGCTGTTCTGAAGGCAATGCAGACCTATTTCCTTACCTCCTCCGGGGTATCTGGTGGTAGCTTTTGGATTGCTTTCTCTACTCCAATGTAGTCCTAATAAGGTATAGCTCTGGGGCTGAAGCATTGTCTAGCCCCTTGTTGAGGACTGATCTAGTCACCTTGTGAATGCTTTGAACAGTTTGATTGATGACAATCCTTTCTGGGTCCAATGGTGGGACGGCTGCACCTTGTTGGGATAACTTGTTATCTTTCCTGACCTGCCTCGCAGTGTTCCTTCATGAAATTAGTTCACCTTGGGCAGCGTTAGACCAGTTAATGTACTCCCAATGACTAGGAGTCAAGAGGGCTGCCAATTCCAGGTGAAGGGACAGTTGTCTGTTCGCATTGATGTCCAGAGCAGATCTAATGTAATGGATAATGGTAATGTAATGCAGCAGACATATGCAAGACACTTCTGCCCCAGGTAAGACTTTATGGGGTCCCTAAGACACACAAGGAGGGTTCCCCCCCAACCCCCCAAGGCCTATCATCGGTGTGATAGATTCTCCAACTTACTACCTCTCTAAGCATCTAACGACCATACTGTCTCCATTTGACTGACTTCATAAAAGCCATAACCAACATCCAGCTGACCCCAAGGGACATAATGGTGACCCTGTTCACAAGAGTACCTATTAAGGACAGTTGGTCCTCTTGCAGTTAAGGTGTGAGAAGAGTACCATTGACCTTTTTGAACACGCCCTTAAATCGACGTACTTCCTCTATAAGTGGAACTACTATGAACAAACAGATGGAGTGGCCATGGGATTGCCCCTGTCAGTGACTGTTGCTAATTTCTACATGGAGGACTTTGAGGAGAGGGCTCTGAGTTCATCCCCTTGTGCTCCAAATGCTTCTTCAGGTGTGTTGATGACACCGTTGTAGTGTGGCCTCATGGTCTCCATGCACTCCAACAGTTCCACGAACATCTGAACAGCATACATCCAAACATTCAATTTGCGATGGAGTTGCAGAAGAATGGTTGCCTCCCATTCCTGGGCATTCTAATACGACAGAAACCAAATGGTAACCTCGGACTTGGCATCCATCAAAAACCCACTCACACAGACTTATACCTCAACAATAACAGTCACCGACACACCTCCCAATGTAGAGCGGTTCCTTCTACTTTGATTAACCATGCAAAACCTATTTTGGACCTGGAGAGTTTCCCCGAGGAAATAAGATAATTACGCACAACATTCCTCAGAATGGCTACAAGGTGAAAGAAATCAATTGTGGCCCTTAAAGGGGCTGACAGAAAAACTAGGAAACCTAACAATGAGGAGGAGCCCATCGCTACCACCTTTCTATCCTGTATATCCCCGATTTCTGGAAGGATCACCGGGATCCTGAAGAAATACTGAATTAATACCACCTACAAACCCGTAAGGAAGCTCAAGTCACAGCTTATGCTAGTCAAAGATGACCTGGGACCCAGTTTGGCAAGAGTTTACAGGATGCCCTGTGAATGCAGAGCAGCATGTATTGCCAAATCGGTCACATGGTGGGTTAGCCAGGGAAATTGGTGGTACCAGGACACTGCATTCGCAATGACCATAGGATTAACCTTGATGGCACAAAACTACTGTGGTGCACCAATGGATTTTGGGACTGCCTGTTATAGGAAGCCATTGAAATAAAACTAGGGGAAAAAAATTTTAACTAAGACAAGGTCTCGCTCTAAGTAAGAACTGGAATTCTGTTGTAAACAAGGTGGGAGAGTGGAAACCTGATTGGATGAGGACTAACCAATCAGGAGGTATGGACTACAGGGGTATAAATACCACTAGACATGCCCGAACATCATCCCTGAAACAGATGGCAGAGTTTGTCATCGAAATGTTGATTATAATCGATACCTGTGCCTGGCTGGAAGCCTGAGAAGACTTTATTCATTATATATACCAGGACAGCACTAGATCCATGTCCAAACAATTTAAAGCATTCAAAATTGTTTAGAAAAATCAACAAAATTGCAAACAAATTTGAAATTTAAAAGTCTGTAAAAAAACATTTATGATTAAAACAATAAAGTACCTAAGAGTCTTTTCACATCACTAATTCTCACGTAAGGATATTTGTTTCCATTCATATCAAAGGGAAAATTCTCTGTGTACCTATTTGGTTTGGCTCAGAATTTCATTACCAGTAAAGAATGCAAATATAGACCACCCAAGGTCTCTCTCCCACAGTAAGCTTCACATGGAATCTAAATTAGCAGCACAGTCTTCTTAATGGTGAATCATTGTCAGTAATTTCTGGATTTCCACTTCCTTGTACTGTATGTGTGTTTGGAACTGCAGAAATTGCAGTCAGTTATGCAAGGTAATGATGTTGAACACTGTCAGTGATTATTCTGGAAAATCTGGACCACTTTGTGATGTGCATGTTCTCATGCTCAACTAGAAGAAAATCCCTTTTTCTCTTTTTCCATCACAGGATCGGCAGAGGTCAGTTTTTTCAGTTTTACTTCCTAACTGAAAGGGTCCGACTGATTTATTCTGGGCTTCTGGATATTAAATATATTTTGCTGCTTTTAAATTTGAAGTTAAGATTGTTCTGTTATGTTGTAACTAAGATGTTCAAAGTTCAAAGTAAAATTTATTATCAGAGTGCATACATGTCACCACATACAACCCTGAAATTCCTTGTCTGCGATCATACTTAGCACATTTGTAGAATAGTAACTGCAAACATCAGGAAGTGTAAACTGTAAACAGTCCATGAAAATGCAGATAATAAATAAATAGCAATAAGTAATGAGCATGAAATAACAACATAACAGAACCTTAAATGAGTGTAGTTAACCCTTTTGTTCAAAGGCCTGACGGCAGCAGTGAGAAAAAAACATGGCCTGGGTGGTGAGGATCTTTGATTGTGGATGCTGCTTTTCTATGGCAATGTCTCAGGGAGATGTGCTCAATGGTGGGAGGGTTTTACCCGTGATGTACTGGACTGAATCCACTACCTTTTGCAGGATTTTCTGCTCAAAGGCATTGCTGTTCTCAAACCAGGTCATAATCTAGCCAGTCAGCACACTTTCCACCACACATCTATAGAAGTTTGCCAAGGTTTTCGATGACATGCCGAACCTCCGCAGACTCCTGAGGAAGTAGACGCGCTGTCGTGATTTCTTGGCAATAATATTTATGTGATGGGTCCAGAACAGGCGTTCTGAGATAGTGACACCTAGGAATTTAAAGTTACTGACCATCTCCACTTCTGATCTTCCGATGATTACTGGCTCATGGATCTCTGGTTTCCTGAAGTCTACAATCAGTTCCTTGGTCTTATTGACATTGAGTGAGAGGTTGCTGTTATTACACCACTCAGCCAAATTTTCAATCTCCCTCCTGTATGCTGATTCATCACCCCCTTTGATACAGCCTACAACAGTGGTGTCATCAGCAAACTTGTATGTGGTGTTGGAGCTGTACTTACCCACATAGGTGTAGAGCAAGTAGAGCAGGGGGCTAACTGCACATCCCTACATTGCTCCTATGCTGATTGAGATTGTAAAGGAGGTGTTTTTGCCAATCTGAACCGACTGTGGTCTACAATTGAGGAAATCCAGTACCCAAATACACAAAGGGGTATTGAGGCCCAGTTCTTGGAGTTTACTGATTAGCTTTGAAGGGATGATGTGTTAAATGCCGAGCTGTAATTGATAAAGAGCATCCTGTTGTATGCATCTTTGCTGTCCAGATGTTACAGAGTTGTGTGTAGGGCCAATGGGATGGCATCTGCTGTAGACATATTGCTTCAGTAGACAAATTGGAGCAGATCCAGGTCAACTTTCAGACTTTCAGAGCTGATATGCTTCAACACCATCCTCGCAAAACACTTCATCACTGTGGATGTAAGTGCAACTGGATGATAGTCATCATAGGTTACCACACTCGTCTTAGGCACCGGTATGACTGAAACCTGCTCGAAGCAGATAGGTACCACACACTACTGGAGCAAGAGGTTGAAGATATCCGTGAATATGCCAACCAGTTGGTTGGCACAGGTCTTCAGTACTTGGTCAGGTACTCTGGCTGGACTGGATGCTTTCCTTGGATTCACTCTCTTGAAGGCAGCCTGCACATTGTCTTCAGATACTGAGACCAAGGCTCATCAGGGGACATGAGGGCGCACTATGTTTCCTCCCTGTTCTACTGGTCAAATGAGCATAGAAGGCATTGAAGCTCATCTGGAAGTGAAGCTCTGCTGTCCCGTAAGTCACAAGATTTAACTTTGTAGGAGGTTATGGCAATCAAACCCTACCACAGCTGTCGAGCATCCCTCATTGATTTCAGTCTAGTGGAATCTCCACTTCACTCGTGAAATCGTTTTCCAGATATCATACCTGCACCTCTTGTAGCATTCTTGATCTCCAGACTTGAATGACTCTGATCTGGCCCTCAGCAGATTCCGGATTTCATTGTTCATCCAGGGCTTCTGACTGGGGAAAACCCTGAATGATTTTGTAGGAAAGCACTCATCCACAGCTGTTTTAATAAAGTCTGTTATGACCCTGGTGCAGTCATTCAGGACCTCAGGTGAGTTCTTGAACACGACACAATCTACCGACTCAAGGCAAGCCTATAACTGTTTTACAGCCTCCCACGGTCACCCCTTAGCTGTCTCAATCTCTGGAGCCATGCTCTATAGGCTCTGTCTGTATGCAGGTAGCAGGAGTACAGCCAAATGATCCGACGTGCCAAAATGTGCTCTTGGGAAGGGACGATAGGGAATCCTTATTGTAGTGCAGCAATGATCTGGTGTGTTAGGACCTCTGATGCTACCGTTTATATGCTGGTGATAAGTAGGCAGGGTTTTCTTCAAACAGGCCTGGTTAAAGCCAGCAACTATAATTTAAAATGTGTCGGGATGGGCTGTTTCTTGTTTATAGACAGTGTTGTGCTTGCTTATAATTGGCTGATGGTGGTATGTAATCTGTGGTCAGGATCACGACGAGAACTCTTGAGGTAAGTAGGATGGTCTACATTTAATCGCTAATTGCTTGAAGTCATGGGAACAAGAAGTTGACATAACTCCAATGTCCATGCACCATTGAGAATTGACTAAGAAGCCTGTGCCTCCACCTTCTTCCTTACCAGAACTCGAGGTTTGATCCATTCTGAAAGTCATAAACCCTGCTGGTCAGATAGCTGCATGTGGCATGTTTGCTGTTAACCAGGTCTCAATGCAATGAGCAGTTGAGATCAGCCTCATCTGCCTCTGATACAGTCAATCTTATTTTTCAAGTGACTGTACATTCGCCAACAAGGTGCTCAGAAGAGGGGGCCTCACCCCTCCCCCACCCCCCACGCTTGAACCCCGCCTCTCCTGCCACAGATTCAGCCTTGACATTGACCCTTAAATGTGCTGCGCTTAACTGTTCCACATTTAACCATCAAATGTGAGATCTGGAGATCATTGATGTAGTTTCGTAGTACATCGTTAAGAGGAAATTTACATCCTGCAGACTGCAGCAAAAGTAGTTTAAAAGGAGTATATTTAAGAGGAAAAATGGTATAATTTCCTGCGACCTGCAGAGAGTTGCTGATGTATACTGGTGCTTTATTCTAAACCTGGACAATCACTCCCAAACAATTCATTTCTATGGCAAATTCATTCACATTAACCCCATTAAAATTATGTGCCTAACTCACATCAAAGTTGCTGGTGAACGCAGCAGGCCAGGCAGCATCTCTAGGAAGAGGTACAGTCGACGTTTCAGGCCGAGACCCTTCGTCAGGACTAACTGAAGGAAGAGATAGTAAGAGCCCCCTCTCCTCCTCCCCCTCCCACTTTCAAATCTCTTACTCACTCTTCCTTCAGTTAGTCCTGACGAAGGGTCTCGGCCTGAAACGTCGACTGTACCTCTTCCTAGAGATGTTGCCTGGCCTGCTGCGTTCACCAGCAACTTTGATGTGTGTTGCTTGAATTTCCAGCATCTGCAGAATTCCTGTTGTATGTGCCTAACTCTTAGCTTTTGATTCTAAATCTTGGATATTGTGGTCATTTTCCCCTTGCATTGCAATGACTTCAATCTGGGGTATAATACTGATGACCTCTTCAATGTGGTGGATCATAAACTGCAACATATCACTTTTACCAACTCTGCCTCAAGGGTTTTCTCAATTTTACCAAAATGAGCTATGGTGAACCATTAAAACTGCAAGAGTAAACAAATGCTATCGGGCCCTTGGTCTTCAGTCCTCCCCGACTGTGCTGTAAGATTTAAATGGGAAGCAAGCTAGAGGCTGGAAGCCAAGTGATCTGACTGCCTGTTACACAACAATCTATCCATTTGTATGGGATCACCGACCTTGACTTGTAAAGAAAATGCAGCAACATGGTTTATTTATTTTGTTTTGTTGACTTGCAAGTTTGTATCTTATTTGTTTTATCTAGTTTTGCTTTATCAAAATTTGTACTTCAGAGATGACTGACTGTTCTCTAAACATATGTAATTTTCTTGTATATTTATAGTAAGTCTTCATTCATATACTGCTGATTTTTTTTTAGCCTGTTTTTTCTTTTACTGGAAAAGCACGACACTGCAGGTACTCTAAGTCTGAAATAGAAACAGAAAATCCTGCAGATAATCAGCAGGTTTGGCAGCTTTTGTGGAAAAAGAAGCAGTTAACTTTTCATTTCAATGGCCTTTCTTCAGAACTCCAGTTCAATCTTTAGCTGCTTTGGTTCACAAGTGTTTTTATTGTATTATATTGTGGATCAAAATCTTTAACTTCATAGCTCTCTAAGCATCCACAGTCTCCGTCTACCAACCCTTTAAGATCAGGAAAGAGGTCTGTCTGGATAGACTCATTATTTCAACCCTATCTTACCTTGAAAAACTTATTCCTCATTGTGCTTTTGCTCTTCACTCCTTGTCCAATCTCAGAGCACATAGAACATAGAACAGTACAGCACAGGAACAGACCCTTCGGCCTACAATGTTAAGCCAAGACAAATAAATTAGTAATCAAATGGCCAATTTATCTAATCCTCGCAGCCCACACAATGTCCATAATTTTCTATTTTCCTCACATTCATGTGTCTATCTAAACATCTCTGAGAAATCTCTAAGGCATCTGCCTCTACCACCACCCCAGGCAGTGCATTCCAGGCACCCACCACTCACTATGTGAAAACCCCTGACACCTTCTTTAAATTGCTCCCTCTCACCTTAAATGCATGGCCTCTGGTTATAGAAATTTCAACCCTGGGAAAAAGATACTGCCTATCTATTCTGTCTATGCCTCTCTTAATTTTATAAACCTCTATCAGATCTCCCCTCAATCTCTGCCCTTCCAAGGAAACCAGTCCAAGTTTATCCAACCTCTTGTTATAGCACATGTGCTTCTCATCCAGGCAAACCACTTCTGCACCCTCTCCAAAGCCTCAACATCCTTCCTACACTGGGGCAACCAAAACTGTATGCAATGCTCCGGATCCGGCTTATCTTGTTCTTCATAAACATAGAAACATAGAAACATAGAAAATAGGTGCAGGAGTAGGCCATTCAGCCCTTCCAGCCTGCACCGCCATTTACTATGATCATGGCTGATCATCCAACTCAGAACCCCGCCCCAGCCTTCCCTCCATACCCTCTGACCCCTGTAGCCACAAGGGCCATATCTAACTCCCTCTTAAACATAGCCAATGAACTGGCCTCAACAGTTTGCTGTGGCAGAGAATTCCACAGATTCACCACTCTCTGTGTGAAGAAGTTTTTCCTAATCTCGGTCCTAAAAGGCTTCCCCTCTATCCTCAAACTGTGACCCCTCGTTCTGGATTTCCCCAACATCGGGAACAACCTTCCTGCATCTAGCCTGTCCAATCCCTTTAGGATCTTATACGTTTCAATCAGATCCCCCCTCAATCTTCTAAATTCCAACGAGTACAAGCCCAGTTCATCCAGTCTTTCTTCATATGAAAGTCCTGCCATCCCAGGAATCAATCTGGTGAACCTTCTTTGTACTCCCTCTATGGCAAAGATGTCTTTCCTCGGATTAGGGGACCAAAACTGCACACAATACTCCAGGTGTGGTCTCACCAAGGCCTTGTACAACTGCAGTAGTACCTCCCTGCTCCTGTACTCGAATCCTCTTGCTATAAATGCCAGCATACCATTCGCCTTTTCCACCGCCTGCTGTACCTGCATGCCCACTTTCAATGACTGGTGTATAATGACACCCAGGTCTCGTTGCACCTCCCCTTTTCCTAATCGGCCACCATTCAGATAATAATCTGTTTTCCTATTTTTGCCACCAAAGTGGATAACTTCACATTTATCCACATTAAATTGCATCTGCCATGAGTTTGCCCACTCACCCAACCTATCCAAGTCACCCTGCATCCTCTTAGCATCCTCCTCACTGCTAACACTGCCGCCCAGCTTCGTGTCATCCGCAAACTTGGAGATGCTGCATTTAATTCCCTCATCCAAGTCATTAATATATATTGTAAACAACTGGGGTCCCAGCACTGAGCCTTGCGGCACCCCACTAGTCACCGCCTGCCATTCTGAAAAGGTCCCGTTTATTCCCACTCTTTGCTTCCTGTCTGCTAACCAATTCTCCACCCACACCAATACCTTACCCCCAATACCGTGTGCTTTAAGTTTGCACACTAATCTCCTGTGTGGGACCTTGTCAAAAGCCTTTTGAAAATCCAAATATACCACATCCACTGCTTCTCCCCTATCCACTCTACTAGTTACATCCTCAAAAAATTCTATGAGATTCGTCAGACATGATTTTCCTTTCACAAATCCATGCTGACTTTGTCCGATCATTTCTCCGCTTTCCAAATGTGCTGTTATCACATCCTTGATAACTGACTCCAGCAGTTTCCCCACCACCGATGTTAGGCTAACCGGTCTATAATTCCCCGGTTTCTCTCTCCCTCCTTTTTTAAAAATTGGGGTTACATTAGCCACCCTCCAATCCTCAGGAACTAGTCCAGAAGCTAACGAGTTTTGAAAAATTATCACTAATGCATCCACTATTTCTTGGGCTACTTCCTTAAGCACTCTAGGATGCAGACCATCTGGCCCTGGGGATTTATCTGCCTTCAATCCCTTCAATTTACCTAACACCACTTCCCTACTAACATGTATTTCACTCAGTTCCTCCATCTCACTGGACCCTCTGTCCCTTACAATTTCTGGAAGATTATTTATGTCCTCTTTAGTGAAGACAGAACCAAAGTAATTATTCAATTGGTCTGCCATGTCCTTGCTCCCCATAATCAATTCACCTGTTTCTGTCTGCAGGGGACCTACATTTGTCTTTACCAGTCTTTTCCTTTTTACATATCTATAAAAGCTTTTACAGTCCGTTTTTATGTTCTCTGCCAGTTTTCTCTCATAATCTTTTTTCCCCTTCCTAATTAAGCCCTTTGTCCTCCTCTGCTGTACTCTGAATTTCTCCCAGTCCTCAGGTGAGCCACTTTCTCTGGCTAATTTGTATGCTACTTCTTTGGAATTGATACTATCCTTAATTTCTCTTGTCAGCCACGGGTGCACTACCTTCCTTGATTTATTCTTTTGCCAAACTGGGATGAACAATTGTTGTAGTTCATCCATGCAACCTATAAATGCTTGCCATTGCATATCCACCGTCAATCCTTTAAGTGTCATTTGCCAGTCTATCTTAGCTAATTCACGTCTCATACCTTCAAAGTTACCCCTCTTTAAGTTCAGAACCTTTGTTTCTGAATTAACTATGTCACTCTCCATATTAATGAAGAATTCCACCATATTATGGTCACTCTTACCCAAGGGGCCTCTCACGACAAGATCGCTAATTAACCCTTCCTCATTGCTCAAAACCCAGTCCAGAATAGCCTGCTCTCTAGTTGGTTCCTCGACATGTTGGTTCAAAAAACCATCCCGCATACATTCCAAGAAATCCTCTTCCTCAGCACCTTTACCAATTTGGTTCACCCAGTCTACATGTAGATTGAAGTCACCCATTATAACTGCTGCAACGTAACTTCCTGACTTTTGAACTCAATGCCTTGACTAATGAAGGCAAGCATGTCATATGCATTCTTAAGCACCCTATCGACCTGTGTAGCCACTTTCAGGCAGCTATGAAGTTGGACCCCAGGAACCCTCAGCTCATGAACACTGTTATTGGTCTTGCAGTTAACAATATACTGTCTCTTCACATTTGACCTACCAGGGTGCAAGTGTTTACATTTGACAGGGTTAAACTCCATCTGCCATTGCTCTACCCATATCTGCAACTGATCAATATTACTCTGTATTCTTTGCTGGCCATCTATGCTGTCCACAACATTACAAACAGCACAGGTCCTGCAGAACACCACTAATCACAGACCTCAAGCTAGAATAAGCCCTTTCAAACATTACCCTCTGTCTTTTGCCGGCAAGCCAGTTCTCAATCATAAGACCATAAGATACAGGAGCAGAATTAGGCCATTTTGTCTATCGAGTTTGCTCCACCATTTCACCTTGGCTGATCCATTATCTTTCTCAGCCCCAATCTCCTGCCTTCTCTCCGTATTCCTTTGAGTACTGACTAATCAAGAATCTATCAAACTCTGTGTTAAACATACCCAGGGTCTTGGCCTCCACAGCCACCCGTGGCACCAAATTCCACAGATTCACTGCTGTCTGGCTAAAGGAATTCCTCCTCATCTCTGTTCTAAAAAGATGCCCCTTTATTCTGAGGCTGCTTCCTCTGTGGTCCCCACAACAGGAAACGTCACCTCCATGTCCACTCCTTCAACATTCGATAGGTTTCAATGAGGTCAGCCCTCATTGTTCTGAATTCCAGTGAGTACAGACCTAGAGCCATCAAACACTCTTCATACGAAAAGCCTTTCTATCCTGGAATTATTTTTGTGAACCTCCTTTGAACCCTCTCCAATGCCATCACATCCTTTCTTAGATAAGGGGCCCAAAACTGCTCACCATCTTAGAGAGGACTCACACTGCTTTATAAAACCTCAGCATTACATCTTTGCTTTTATTTTCTAGACTGTTTAAAATGAATGCCGACATTGCATTTGCCTTCCTCACCACAGACGCCGCCGAATCCAGATAGCAAATCTCCTTTTCCCTATATGAAATATGCTTCTGAAATCTGTGCCATTGTAATTGATTTGAGTTTCTGGTTTAGTAACCTTTCACCTATCACTCTTACCACATTTTACCAATTATCTTTATACCGCCATCTCTCAGCAGAGACTGGAGGCCCCTTTACTTCTCTGAGCTGAGGCCCAAGGTATTTCTACAACTACCCTCCATCTGCACAGATGAATTCCATCTCACAATAAATAACTTCTTTGCATCCACACACTTCCCCAAATAAGAAGTGTTGGTATGGCACAAATGGAACCAATTTATCCTGACAGTCCTTCCAGGTGAGGTGACACTTCACCTGTGAGTCGGCTGGGGTGATATACTGCGTCCGGTGCTCCCGATGTGGCCTTCTATATATTGGTGGGACCCGACGCAGACTGGGAGACCGCTTTTCTGAACACCTACGCTCTGTCCGCCAGAGAAAGCAGGATCTCCCAGTGGCCACACATTTTAATTCCACATCCCATTCCCATTCTGACATGTCTATCCATGGCCTCCTCTACTGTAAAGATGAAGCCACACTCAGGTTGGAGGAACAACACCTTATATTCCGTCTGGATAGCCTCCAACCTGAAGGCATGAACATTGACTTCTCTAACTTCCGCTGATGCCCCACCTCCCCCTCACACCCCATCCGTTATTTATTTTTATACACACATTCTTTCTCTCACTCTCCTTTTTCTTCCTCTGTCCCTCTGACTATACCCCTTGCCCATCCTTTGGGTTTCCCCCCGGCCCTTGTCTTTCTCCCTGGGCCTCCTGTCCCATGATCCTCTCATATCCCTTTTGCCAATCACCTGTCCAGCTCTTGGCTCCATCCCTCCCCCTCCTGTCTTCTCCTATCATTTTGGATCTCCCCCTCCCCCTCCCACTTTCAAATCTGTTACTCACTCTTCCTTCAGTTAGTCCTGACGAAGGGTCTCGGCCTGAAACGTCGACTGTACCTCTTCCTAGAGAAGCTGCCTGGCCTGCTGCGTTCACCAGCACCAAGATCTGCAGAATTCCTGTTGTTTGCAATTTATCCTCTTTTCTTTTTGTGGTATGAAAAATATTTTCAGGCTTACTTGTGTCCATTCCTTCTCCCCTTTCCACAGAACTTTATTGAAAGTTATACTTTCCACGCTGTTCTCACCTTCACGTCGTTAATAATTTGCTTCACTTTCTGACTTCCCTACCTCTGTTCCATGCAATGGGTTAGTGACCAGTATCTCCCACAAGCCCACAGATTCATACAGCTTTTCATAATATCTTTCCATCTACCATGCTTTTGTGAGGACTAGGACTTTACAGATATGGATGGGAAGGTTTATGGATAAGAAAGGATATGGCCAAATGTGGGCAAGTGGAACTTGCTTAGCTGGACACGCTGGTCAGCTTGTGGGGCCTGTTTCTGTCCTATATTACTCTGTATGACTCTATGGTTCCTTTTAATTTCTCCATTCTGCATCCATTCTGCTAATTCTGTGCCAGTCTTTCCAGTCTGCTTTCCTTTCTCCTCCCTATAGATGATAGCCATCTCTGTTCCACTAAATGCACTTTTGCTCTCACCCCCTCCCCCTCTCTCATAATGAAAATAGGGTTCACTTGTCATTATTTTTCACTTCATTAACTTTCACGTTCAATGGATCATTTTCCTTCCCTCCTTCAGTTTTTGTTATTTCCAATATGACACCCCTCCACAGTATCTTACTCCCTCCTCTCTTTTCAACATTCTGAAATACCAAGAGATGCACTTGGCCATCTCCAACAGTATTCACTACACTCCCCAAGCCAAATGCAGGAGATGCAATGCCCCTTCTGTTTTATTTTCCTCCTTCTTAATAACCAGAGCCCAAACACACTTTCTGTGTGGAAAATAATAAGCATTTCAATTCTAAACTTCCAGCATCCCTTCCAGTTTCCTTGATAATTTTAATGTTTGTACAGCATTTTGATTATCTTGTGCTGCTATTTCTTTTATTTAATATATCTCTCCTATATAACTCCATTGTAGATTTCCCCTCTGCTTTTAGACAATAAGACCATAAGACATAGGTGCAGAATTAGGCCATCTGGCCCATCGAGTCTGCTCCGCCAATCAATCATGGCTGATCCTCTTTTTTCTCGTCCCCAACCCCATTTCCCAGCCTTCTCACCATAACCTTTGATGCTATGTCCAATCAAGAACGTATCAATCTCTGCATTAAATACATCCAATGACCTGGCATCCACAGCTGCACGTGGCAACAAATTCCACAAATTCACCACCCTCTGGCAAAAGAAATTTCACTGCATCTCTGTTTTGAATGGACGTCCCTCTATCCTGAGGCTGTGCCCTCTTGTCCTAGACTCTCCCACCATGGGAAACATCCTTTCCACATGTACTCTGTCTAGGCCTTTCGACATACAAAAGGATTCAATGTGATCCCCCCCCCCCAATCCCTCTGAATTCTGGCGAGTACAGACCAGAGTCATCAAACATTCCTCGTATGATAACCCTTTCATTCATGGAATCATCCTTGTGAACCTCCTCTGGACCTTCTCCAATGCCAGCATATCTTTTCTAAGATGAGGGGCCCAAAACTGTTCACAATACACAAGATGAGGCCTCATCAATGCCTTATAAAGCCTCAGCATTGCATCCTTGCCCTTGTATTCTAGACCTCTTAAAATGAATGCTAACATGGCATTTGCCTTCCTCACCAACGACTCAACCCGCAAGTTAACCTTTAGGGTGTTCTGCACCAGGACTCCCAAGTCTGTCTGCATCTTAGAGTTTTGGATTTTCTCCCTGTTTAGAAAATAGTCCGCACATTTATTTCTATTATCAAAGTGCATGACCATACATTTTCCAACACTGTATTTTATTTGCCACTTTCTTGCCCATTTTCCTAATCTGTCCAAGTCCTTCTGCATCCTATCTGTTTCCTCAACACTACTTTCCCCTCCACCAATCTTCGTATCATCTGCAAATCTGGCAAAAAAGCCATCTATTCCATTATCTAAATCATTTATATACAGCATAAAAAGAAGTGGTCCAAACACCGACCCCTGCAGAACACTACTAGTAACTGGCAGCCAACCAGAAAAGGATCCCTTTATTCCTATTTTCTGCCTCCTACCAATCAGCTAATGCCCAAACCATATTAGTAACTTTCCTGTAATACCATAGGCTCTTAACTTGGTAAGCCGCCTCATGTGTGGTACCTTGTCAAAGGACTTCTGAAAGTCCAAATATACAACATCCAATACATTCCCTTTATCTATCCTACTTGTAATCTCCTCAAAAAATTCCGCCAGGTTCGTCAGGCAGGAATTTCCCTGAAGGAAACCATGCTGACTTTGTACAATTTTGTCCAGTGTCACCAAATACTCCTTAACAATTGACTCGACCATCTTCTCAACCACTGAAGTCAGGCTAACTGGATATAATTTCCTTTCTTAAAGAGTGAAGTGACATTTGTAATAATCCAGTCTTCTGGCACCATTCCAGAGACCAATGATTTTTGAAAGATCATTTCTAGTGCCACCACAATTTCTAATGCTAACTCTTTCAGAACCTTAGGGTGCAGTTCATCTGGTCTGGGTGACTTATGTACCTTTAAGTCTTACAGCTTTTTGAGCACCTTCTCTCTTGTAACAGTAACTGCACCCACCTCTCTTCCTTTACCTACTACAACATCAGGCATACTGCTAGTGTCTTCCACAGTAAAGACTTTTATTGCACATTCAAATATTTCCAGTTCTGGTGAAAAGGCATCCACATGAAATGTTAACTCTGTGCCACTACCAACAGCTACTGTTTGACTTGCTGAGTGTTATCAGCACATTCTGTTTTTATCACTCGAAGAAATGTTTCCATCGTTGCAAATTTCCTTTGATGTGAATGGAAACATCAGTGAATTCTGGCACATAATCTTTTTAGATAATCTTTTTTCTCACTTCAAATTGTATATTTACTTCCAAGTGTCACTCCAGCACCTAGATTATTGGCCTTTATGATTATTTGATTAAAAGATCCTTGCATCTTATAATGTTGTTTTCAGATATTTGACCATGATACTTGCAGCTTGGAGACTGATTGAGTGATTGCCATCTCCGGGAAGCAAGCTTGAACCTTTGACGCCTCGAGGCAAAGAAACTTTGAGACAGGATGCGAGCTGATGATGACTCTATTTCCCTGATTAAAGCCTCCATTAATCGCTGATTAAAGCGACAAGGAAGACTGAAACATTGAGGCAAATGTGGAAGGTGACTGAAGGTTCAGAGCTGACTACCTGCCTTTTGATCCCTCTGCTGCCATAGGAGCCTGTGTTGCCCATCACTGTGCTCGAGCTGTATCTGTCTCTTTCCATGATGTCAGAGGATGCTACCAAGGTTCTGTGTCCATGGATTTGGACTACAGACTTTGTCAGTCTTATGGTTTTTGTATTCTGCGCTGTCGCCCATTCTTTCTTGTTGTTTTTTTTCTGTGTGAGGAGAGGGAGGTTTGGAAGGCTGTAGATGTTCTTGTTACGCTTTTGTTGCATGGAGGGGGGAATGGGGGGCCAATGTTCTTGCTGCATTTTGTACAGGGAGGGGGGATTAAGGAGGGCTGATGTTTGTGTTGCCATTCTTCTTTCTCGTGTGGGGGTGTGGTGGGTTTGCTGTTTTTGTCTTTGAATTTACTTCTGTAGTTTTCTTTGTATCATGGCAATGTGGAGAAGAGGAATCTAAGAGCTATATATTGCATAAATACTTTGAAAATAAATGAACCTTTGAACTTTTTTGAAAATTTTGACCTTGACAGATCTTAGTTTTAAATTCTGGTACCTTTTCTATATGAGGTGCCCTGATATTTCAGAAGAATTATACTGTTAGAGCTACCTTAATCCACAAAATTCTATGCTGTCTGTAGTTGTTTAGTGAGTAATGCAGCGTCTTTGGACTGACTTGTAAGTTATGCCTTCTTTTACTCTACACCAAAACTGCCAGAAAGCAACCCGAGAAAAAATGATACGTCCTTGCACTTGCGCTAAACTGAAAGCAAATACAATATATTATGTTTTACTTCATAATTCCGTTACTTTAAAGGAAATTTCACATTTGTTAAGTGGAATAATGTGGCACAGATTTTGAGAGGCTTCTGCTGGTCGGGGTCAGCCATGGATGTCGCCTCCTAGATAGTTATGCTCAGTAAATACGCAAGCCAGGCCAGTACGATATGGAGAGCAAGCTGTTGCCCGTGCTGTAGGCTTCCCCTCCCCACACAGCTGATGAACCAAAGGAATGGCAGAGACAGATACCTTTTGGCACCAGCGGTGTCGTAGGAGTTGCTATTCAGTGTTGAACTCAACATAGGTCTACCCTAGGGACTCCAGCTCCAAGTTTTTTTAAGCAGGATTTACTCCTGAAGCCTTCCCCATGAGTGGATATAGCCACAAGGCAGCAGAGGTTTGAGATTAGAGTTTTCCTTCTCCTAGATGAGCTGCCAACTACAGCTAACAGGCACTATCTGCCTGAAGTGTCTGGTTTTAAAAGCCTTTGCGCCTTCTCCTGACAGTAGAAATGGTTCTTCATAGCTAAGCCACACATGAAGGCCAGGAACTGGACTTGGTTGTCAGAGGCTATTTGAGATGCATGCTACTGGGAATGGTTAACAGGTAGTCGAGCTTATCCCCACTACCCCCTCCGATTATGACAACCTTAAGGAACCACACACAGACTTTAAGGAAATAAAAATTCAGAAAGCACAGCTTCTGCCACAGTATTAACATAGAAACATAAAAGGTAGGTGCAGGAGTAGGCCATTTGGCCCTTCGAGCCTGCACCGCCATTTATTATGATCATGGCTGATCATCCAACTCAGAACCCCACCCCAGCCTTCCCTCCATACCCCCTGACTCCCGTAGCCACAAGGGCCATATCTAACTCCCTCTTAAATATAGCCAATGAACTGGCCTCAACAGTTTCCTGTGGCAGAGAATTCCACAGATTCACCACTCTCTGTGTGAAGAAGTTTTTCCTAATCTCGGTCCTAAAAGGCTTCCCCTCTATCCTCAAACTGTGACTCCTCGTTCTGGACTTCCCCAACATTGGGAACAATCTTCCAGCATCTAGCCTGTCCAATCCCTTTAGGATCTTATACGTTTCAATCAGATCCCCCCTCAATCTTCTAAATTCCAACGAGTACAAGCCCAATTCATCCAGTCTTTCTTCATATGAAAGTCCTGCCATCCCAGGAATCAATCTGGTGAACCTTCTTTGTACTCCCTCTATGGCAAAGATGTCTTTCCTCAGATTAGGGGACCAAAACTGCACACAATAATTGTTTAATGTATTGTTTAACATTGACCTGAAGATTCGTTAAGTGGTGGAGGAAGAAATTAAGTAATGTGTGGGGAAGATAACTGCGGAGCTTGTAAGAAACAGAAGATTTATTATGTATATCAAGTACCTTGGGACAAGCAGGAGGAGTGTTAGAGTAAGGCAGGTGGATTTGCCCTACTGGACTACAGGTAATTCTACAAATTGTATGTTTGTTAATAGGGCTGCACAATCACAGATTTGTAGATGCACTGTCCAGTGTAACAATGCATTTGCAACATAAAATACTGAAGATGAAAAGTGTTAGTTGAGTTCCTGCTGAATGAACCACCAAATACCACATGTTATGTGCAAATTTGGGACATACTATATTAATATACCATATTAATGGTATTTTCACTTGAATTTGTCATTTTATAGCAAGTGAATTAAAAGCTTCTGTGACAACCAGTATTGAAATAATAAAATACACTGACTGTAGCAATGGTAAGTAAATGGTAACAAAAATGAAATGCAACATTTTTGTTTAAAATAACACAGAACAGGACCAATCTAACAAAAGTAAAAGAAACAAAAGATTTCACTAGAGGAAATGATCACAATGGTGTAAGAAAAATGATATGGAATGTAGCCAGAATTATTGTACAATAGTTCAGCCTCATTTTTAATTGTAACAGGTTGAAACAAAACATCTGGAACCCATAAGAATTTAGACATGGACGTACAATGCATGGAAGTCTTATTTATGCCCAATCTTAGGAACAGAAACTCGACGGGATAAACAAGTCTAGTCAGGTCTAATTTTCTCTGTGCAGGATATAGTGTTGCTTTTAGAATGTTCACATAGCCAAAATATTGCTGCGTTTGTGCATACAGTATTTGAATGTGCTGTCTGAAGAGACAACGCATGAGAAGGATCCAGGATGTGAGGAGGAAGATTAGTTTCAGCCTCATCACCTCCCTAAAAATTCAGCATCCAAATGATGGCCATCATAATCATCTTCCTGGGGTTAAGACAAGCGAGTACTCTGAGAAGATGTTAATGCATCCAACTGTGGGACAAATTATGCTGCAATAGAAAGAAAAATCCGCCAGTGAGTATTATTTTGGATCCTGTTGTTAATAGTACAAGACCTGTGGATGCGAAGCTCATGGTAGTGCTGAGCATGTGAGAAAATAGTAAAGCATCTGAACCAAGCTGTTATCTGTTGGGGATTGTCCACAGATTAGTGATGGGCAAGGAATAAGTTGAGCATTATGCAGAGCCAGTCTTCAGTTGGTAAGTTATTATATTTTGGGTCATTGGTCATAAGACCATAAGACATAGGAGCCCATCGAGACTACTCCACAGTTTTATCATGGCTGATTGATTTCCCCTCTCAACACTGTTCTTCTGCCTTCTTCCCATAACCTTTGGTACCCTTACTAATCAAGAACCCAACAACTCCTCTTTTAAATGTACCCAGTGACTGGCCTCCACAGCCATTTGTGGCAATGAATTCTACAGATTCACCACACTCTGTCCAAAGAATTTCCTCCTCATCTTTGCTTTAAGGGAACATCCTTGTATTCTGATGCTGTGCTTTCGGGTCCTAGACTCCCCCACTATTGAAAACATCATCTCCACATCCACTCTATCTAAGTCATCTAATACTGGAAATACCATATACAAGAAATAGCAGGAAACTTAGAAGCTTTGATGTACAGAGGGGCATTAAGGTTTTTAGTGCTCTGGATATGGTGATATGGGTGAATAAGGTATATTGAGTATAAGAGCTGGGACATCACATTCCAGCTGTAAAAGACATTAGTTAGGCCACACTGGGAATTTTGCTGTAGGCCCGGTCACCACACTGTACAAATGATGCGGCAGTGTTAGAACAAGTGCAGAAGAGATTCACCAGGTTGTTGCCTGGAATGGAGAGCTTTATTTACCAAGAAAGATTGGCTCAGTTGGGAGCACAGGAGATTGAGGAGTGACTTTAATGGAGGTTCATAAAATTATGACGGACACATAAGGTCACAGTATGTTTGAAAGAGTAGGGGAATCTAAAACTAGGTTTAAGATGGGACAGGAAATATTCAAAGGAGATCTGAGGGTCAAGCTTTTCATACAGAGGGTGGAGATTATATTGAACAAACTAGCACAGGAGTTGGTGGAGACAGGTAAAGTAATAGCATTTATAAAGCATATGGACAAATGCATGGAAGGAAAGGAACAGGGAGATATGGACTGAATCCAAGAACATTGGAGTAGCATAGATAGGAATATTGGATGGCATGAAGGACACATTACAGCTCCAAGACTCTATTTGAAGAGCAACTTGCTTTATTTGGCAACCTGTGTGATACCATTAAGCTCCTCTCTGTGCTGCTTCAGGTTTCTGGTTTTGACGTTTGTGCAACACCTTCTCACTACTCTTAAACGTCTGATTGGAGATCCTCCTGGCCTCCATGTGGATAGAAGACATTTCTCCTTCATCCCTTTCAACACATTATTAGAAATCTTTGCAAATGTTCTAGCTTAGCTATTCTTCATAGAATTGTGGGACAATTTCACTCTTGAGAAAAAAATCAGTTCCCATGCCAGTCACAATACACTTCCCCTTTAATGATATCAGGACTCATGCTGATGAATGTGACAAATGAACACTAAAGTGGTGAAACAGCTGGATGCCTCATTCATTTAAATCAGTAAGTTGCATATGTTTGTTACATTTCCCATATTATAGTGATTGGGGCATGGGTTAATCTTACATTGACTTCCCCAGGAATTATTCAAGTCAACTACCTCAATTGCCTTTGAGCATTGGGCTTCTGGGTTTCTTGAGCACCGGTATTTACTAATTATCTTAACAAGAATCATTGAGCCCTTGTGCTTTCTGTTTAATCTACTCAAGTTAATTCTGACTGGCCTGCGTTTCCCCACATTCTGTGATTACTTAAAGGGGACTCTTGGGTAGTGATTTAGTGGAGAAAGATTTGTCTTGTGGTGTCACCGAGCCTTGCTATTAATGCTCTGTTGGAATTCCTATGTATAACCTTTTGTTCCTACCTCTACATGGGAGTCTTTTGTTCCTCCACACCTGGGTTGAGTCGTTGCCAGTGCTCACTGTGACAGAGTCTGTTGTTCTTTTGCACCTGACTTCAGTCCTGCCAGCAACCACTGTAACAACAATGTTCACCAACTGGCGAACACCATGATTTCTTCTAATTGTTTATTGTTTTCCTCATTTTTAAAAAAAATTCCATTGAGTAACCACTAAATACCCGCACTCTAGTTCAGCCATGAAAACAAATAGAAATTTTATCATTAAGCTGTTCTCTGTTTATTAATGGTTATTATATTTTCAACTGCATCGATTCATAATTCACCCGTGTTCTTTTGAACTAATTTTTACTCAAAATATATTTATTAAAGCTTTTGCTGTTTCCTTTAATTTTTACAAGTGTTCTTCATATGAAAGTTAATTGTGACTGGCATGGGTTTCCCCCTTTGCAACAGTTATTAGTTCATTTCAAACCTCTCCAGATTTGTTGATTCCCACACTTCCTTGTACTTATATAAATCTTGTCTTTTAGTCTCTTACCTCAGTATCATTTTGTTCAAACCTCTCCATATTTCCTTGTACTTATGTAAATCTTGTCTCTTACCTCAGTTGTTAACCAGGGTTGCTTAATTACACAAGAAAACTTTGCCTTCTATGATTAGACACTAGTTTTGAATTAAACTAGATACTCCTTGAAACATTTCCATGTGTTTGTCTGTAGGTTTACCCATTAACAATTTAACTCATCTACTGACAGTGGTTTGACCCTTAAGTCTTATAAAGTTTGCTGCTCTTAAATTTATAACTTTGATTTAGCACTGGCCTTTTCCTGCCAAATTTAATATTAATACAATCGTACCATTATATCTATATGCAAGACCCTCCTTCCCTATCATATTTTTAACTAACTGGGGTTCATTACTAAATTGGTGTGGACAATTGCCTTGTCTTCTTTAAAGTATATTGTCTTAGAAACATGCCCCAAATATAATGGAATAATTTGCAGTCTTTCCTACATGGACTATGTCAAAACTATATTAGTCTATATCAAAACTAATAGAACAAGAATGATATTGTTTGTACTTCCTTGGTAAGTGTTCATGCAGTTAAATCACTGCTCCTGGCAGGTGTTCAGTACATTGATGCTAGATTCTTGGCTTCTTTCTTGGTCGTGATGAAGGATCTCGGCCCAAAATGTGGACTGTTTATTCCCATAATTAGATGCTGCCTGACTTATTGAGTTCCTCCAGCATTTTGTGTGTGTTACTCTTGGCTCCTTTTCTGTTCTTCAATTCTAAACATTGAAGGATGGTGGGGTAATGCAGGGGGGAATAGAATTTAATATCTCAGTTGACAGGAAATGAGAAGGCTGAGTGATGCACTGATTAAATTGTTAAAAGTTGGAAACCCATTCCAACCCACACCTACTTTCCACAAGTTTGATAAGTCCAAGTAATGTGCTCTGGAGAGACACGTTCACCATTATTGCATTTAATTGAATTTTCTTTCTGAGCATTTGGTAATAATTTGAAATCAGTGTTTGCAAGATCAGGAATCTCAGTGTTAAGATGGAGGAATAACACCAGGATCACTGGAGGTTAGGTTTCCTTATGTGAATAAAAGTTCAGTGCTCACAGCGGCCTATTCAATTCTCTCTGACAAACGTGAGAGATATAGCTCGTGCACTTTGGGGATGCAGAGGAGCAGCAATATAGCTGCTTTTGATTGGACTTTAGCAGAGAAAGACAAATAAAGTGACCAATAAAATGACTATGCTTTGAAGGGACAACAGTTAGGAAGCAAAGAATGGAACAACTGAACAGTAACATTTCAGAAGGCACCATAATGTAATGTGCAGTCAGATGTTCACCTCTTGAAATAATAATACTTCTTGTAATTGAGATTGTCATGTCTGTCTGTTTTAGACAACAACAAGTTCTCAGATAAAGCCTTGCTTTTTGTTTAGACGTGGAGTCATACATAAACAATGTTCTTGGAATCCACAAACAAGGTGCTGGAGGGACTCAGAGATCAGGCGGCATCTATGGAGGAGAATGATCAGTTGACAGTTAGAGTCAAGGCTCTCATCTGCACTGTTTTTGAGTGGTTTTGGAAGAGGTGATTACCTGCAGAAACGACTGAGACACAGATCACGCAAATTCAGAATAATTTCTCTTGCCTTCTTTTTCACTTGCCTATAACACAGCGTGAGTCACAAGAGAGCCCACAGAAATATGACTCCTCAGTTGTGTAAACATGCTATTGGAAAGAGAAGCATACGCAAGAATAGATTGAAGTACTTTTCTAGTAACTAAGGGTGAAGTGTGCCCACCTTATTTTAGAACAGCTCCACTTCACAAGTGTGTACCTAAACAGACTGTATCTACAATCAGTCTTTGTGTAATGCAGTAAACTATTCTCTGAATATCAGAGACATGCTGCCTTTTTGTTAGGAGAAAAATTAATGTTTAGTTCGTTATTCTCAAGGAATCAGTTCTGAAGA
This sequence comes from Mobula hypostoma, assembly GCF_963921235.1. Lineage (NCBI taxonomy): Eukaryota > Metazoa > Chordata > Chondrichthyes > Myliobatiformes > Myliobatidae > Mobula > Mobula hypostoma. The sequence goes on along the minus strand of NC_086103.1, from coordinate 58,981,749 downwards.
GATGCTGAAATGGAGACATATTTTTTGTCTGTAATATGGACATGGTTACTCATTTGCCCCAGAGACCATGTTTAACTCTTTTGTGTGAGTGCTGGAAAGTGGAGGGGAGGAATGGGCAGGATATCTTTATAATTATTTTGTACATTGATAAATGTCTCAGCAATGCCCATAATGCTTGTAAAAATTACACAGTATACAGAGATTGAACCACACCTCATTGTTCAGTTTGGACGAATTAGATTTCCACCAAGGTCTTGGAATGTCAATATTGTAAACTTGCTGGTGATTATTTTGGTTTTGTTGCTATAGTACCATTGTGTAGATTTGAAATGTGAATGGTTGTCATTTAAATCATACTATTTCAGTTCAACTTTAAATACTAATTACCACACAGTGAAAACTGCTAAATTGTTGTTTCATGGAGAAAGATCAGTACATAATTAGATTGATTTTGAGAAAGAAAGACATTCTAAGACTCAAGGAACTGGTAATGTGCTTTTTCAGAACAGTGATCTGTTTATATATAAACGCAATAGCTGACTCTCTGCCACAGCAACAGACCTTCATTAGTCACTGGCGTCAATAGGATGGTGACTGGCTGGCTTTTGGAAAGGCAGTCAAGATGCTTTGTGAAAGAGCATTTGTATACACATTCATCTGCAAGAGCGAGCGATGGAAAAAGCAGGCGTATCTATTCAACAATTAACATAACATGGAAAACAGAAACCGATCTGGCATGAAAGATGACACTGATTTCTCCAGCTGCAATGTGCATCAACATAAAAGTCAAGGTTGCAAACCTCAATTATATCACTGTGTCTGCAGAAGGCATCAATTAAATACACCCCATAGATAATTTAGAAGAAAGAATTGACCTATACTCCAAATAACCTCACTGCTTAGTTGGAATTGTTTTTCTGTGGAGTGGAGAAGAATTTATAAAATAGACACTGGGAGAAGATAATATATCTGTAGTTGTTAGTAATAAATTTTGGAGATAATATTCAAATATTCATAACTGGGATTGTCATAGAAACCTACATGATGATCGTTTATGGACATAAAGGGCTTAAGAATGTGTTTCTCTATTCTGGTGACTTTAATATTACTACCTGTTGGCTTCACCTGTAAACGTGTTGTTGAGCTGACTTCAAGTTTTCAGTGTTAATGGCTAAAGGTAAAGTTATTCCCTGAAGCTTTTCAGAAACAAATATTATGAACGAGAATACTTATTTCTCTACATAGGTAGATAGATAGACATACTTTATTGTTCCCGAGGGAAACTGGGTTTTGTTACAGTTGCACCAACCAAGAATATTTAAATTTACCACATCATGGACCTTGTGGTAAATTGGAAGGTACCTGTAGTGATGAACCCCCCTTCTTCTACGGTGAGTGAACCCCATGTGCGGTAATGCATTTACAAGGGGTTCAAAGAAATCCAGTCCACAACAAAGGGAAGTAAAAACAAGCAGTAGCTCTTGGCTTAAATAGAACTTTCAGAGGCTTTCAAATACTTAAAATGCTTAATGCTTCTCAGATGTTCAGAATTCTTTATTATAATTTGATTCAATTAAAAGTTAAAAACATGCAAGTGTATATAGAGGGTAAAATATCAAAATAAATTGGAAAAAAAGACTAAAGTACTGAAGTAATTAAAGTAAAATTCAAGCGCTTTGACAGCCTTGAGGAGGGAATGAGGTGGCGCCCTCTACAGTGTACCTGAGGTCTGTGTGAACAGGATTGTCTATTTGACTGATCAAGTTGAACGATAATAACCGAATCCAAGTACTCAAAAGGAAATACTAATTAGAGCAGGTGAATTTACAGATTAATCAAGCACAGAAAGAAAAAGAAAGAGAAAGAACTTTTGGATTAATAAAGGTGGGAATTTAAAGAAAATAATTTGTTTGAAATTTCACATTTTAAGGATATTTCCAAAAACATTCACCTAATGAATTGAGGCTCACTGCTGGTAATGGGAAATTTATTGTACCTGAGTATTTGAACACATAATTTTATCAGAAGGTTTATTTTAAAAAATCAGGCATTTATTTATATTTCATGCATCAGAATTGTTAATACTATTTTTGGGGTTCTTCATAACTTGCTTGAATTGTATGCACAATATTGTGGTGTGAGTTATACAAGAAATGTTACCTGAGTACATACTTTGCCTACAGACTGATCAGAGTTGTTTGTGACAAAATTAAACTTCAAACCAAGATTACTTGCCCAGCTTCTGTTGTAAACAAGTATACTGTGAGGTCTTGTTGACAAATGTTTAATCAACAGAACACAATGGGGTTAATTGGCCTATAATTGACTGGAAAACTGCAAATGTCACTCTTCTCTTCAAGAAGGAGAGAGGCAGAAGAAAGGAAATTATAGGCCAATTAGTTTGACCTCAGTGGTTGAGAAGATGTTAGAATCAATTGTTAAGGATGTGGTTTCGGGGTACCTGGAGGCATATGATAAACTAGGCCATAGTCAGCATGGTTTCCTCAAGGGAAAATCTTCCCAGGCAAATCTGTTAAAATTCTTTGAAGAAATAATAAGAAGGATAGATAAAGGAGAATTGGTGGATGTTCTGTACTTGGATTTTCAGAAAGCCTTTGACAATGTGCTGCACACAAGGCTGCTTAACAAAATAAGAGCCAACAGGATTACAGGAAAGGTTCTAGCATAGATAAAGCAGTGGCTGATTGGAAGGAGGCAAAGAGAAGGAATAAAGGGAGCCTTTTCTGGTAGGTTGCCAGTGATTATTGGTGTTCCACAAGGGTCTGTGTTGGGACCACTTCTTTTTACGTCATATGTCAATGATTTGGATAACAGAATTGATGGCTTTGTTGCAAAATTTGCAGGTGATACGAAGAGAGGTGGAGGGGCAGGTAGTTTTGAGGAAATAGAGAGGCTACAGAAGGACTTAAACAGATTAGAAGAATGGACAAAGAAGTGGCAGATGTCAGGAAGTATATGATCATGCACTTCGGTGGAAGAAATGAAAGGGTAGATCATTTTCTAAATGGAGAGAAATTTAAAAATCTGAGGCACAAAGCAACTTGGTCATCCTTGTACAGGATTCCCTAAAGACCAACTTGTAGGTTAAGCCTGTGCTGAGGAAGGCAAATGCAATTTTAACATTCATTTCAAGAGGACTAGAATATAAAAGCAAGGATGTAATATTGAGTCTTAATAAAGGATTAGTAAGGGCTCACTTGGAGTATCGCAAGCAGTTTTGGGCCCCTTATCTTAGAAAGGATGTATTGACACTGGAGAGGGTTCAAAGTGATTCCGGGATTGAACAGCTTGTCATACAAAGAGCATTTTATAGCTCTGGGCCTGCATTAACTGGAATTTAGAAGGTTGAAGGTGACCTAATTGAAGCCTATTGAATGGTGAAAGGCCTTGATAGAGTGGATGTGGAGAGGATGTTTTCTATGGTGGGAAGGTCTGAGACCTGAGGACACAACCTCAGAAGAGAGGGGCGTCCTTTTAGGACAGAGATGAGGACGAATTTCTTTAGCCATAGAGTGGTGAATCTGTAGAATTTGTTGTCACAGGTGACAGCTGAATATCTGGTGGGGAACAAGGGTGAGTGAGCTAACCCAAAATGGACATGACAAGCCCTTTCACCAGAGGTGCTATGCCTCTCTGGACACCCCATGCAACATGGACCACCACCACTGGCTAAGTTATTTGCACCATTGTGACAGAGTTCAAAGAGGCTTGCAGACCAAAATGATATTGTCACTTAGCACATCAAACATGGTCACAGGTATCAATGATCAATCAATAGTTGGGATACCCTCAGCATGAATTTTGAGTGTTGGGGACCTCTATCCCCAGACATTATTAGACCATCTGTGTGAATTACTTTGTCCCAGCAAAGGTAACTGAAAAACATCACTTGCAGATAATGTCAACTAGTAGCAGAACAACATAAATAATAGAAAACATTGGTGATTTAGGAAGGACAAGGGGAATGACAGAAAGAGAAAACAGAATTTATTCCTCAACCATTGGTTTTTGTGGCAGATGACTTGTTAGTCTGCAACTCGTTAGTATGTTCTTTTTGTATATAAGAATTGTACCTGTAATGAGAAATCCTTTGTAGTTTATAAATCTTTTATCAGTTAGAAATCCTCTATGAGTTTTAAATGTGTATTAAGAACTATTTGTCTAAATTTAAATGTGGATCATTAAAAATAAAATCATTTTACAATAGCTTTAAGTTTCTCCTCCTTGGTAAGAAGGGGGGACCTACCTCTCAAACAGTGGTATTGGCAGCAAGACCTCACTGCAGAGATTAGACAGGGAAGCAAGTTAGTCGTTAAAGAGTAGGTTGATACAGTATAGCCTCCCTATAGTGAGGGTACTCATAGATGCCTATTTGAGAGAGGGCTTAAATTCTCCTTATGTACTTAGGGCTTTGAAATCAGTGAATCCAGTACTATCATACCGGAAGGAAGGATGATGTTTGCTTTTGTTTTGCAGTGGGAATGATTTTTTAAAAACATGTAATGCCTTTTACAAATATTTATAATGCTATTTTACAAATATGTAATTCTTTCCAGATTTGCAGAAATTCATAAGCAGCTCATAGCAGGTGCCGCTATGCCATCTCCAAATGAAAAACAGTCTATCCCGACGCATTTCAAATCATAGTCGGGGACGTCAATCACACTTGTTTGAAGAAGACCCTGCCCAATTACTATCAGCATATACCCTGTAGCACCATAGGTCCCAACGCGCTAGACCACTGTTATACTAAGATATGCAGTGCCTACCGTTCCATGCCAAGATCACATTTCGGTAAATCGCGTCACTTGACTGTCCTTCTCCTATCTGCATGCAGGCAAAGGATAAAGAGCAAAGCTCCAGAAATTAGGAAAAATAGGTGGTCATGGGAGGCAGAATAGTGGATTGGGATTGTTTTGAGTCAGTGGATTGGGCTGTGTTCAAGGACTCATCTGTGGATCTGAATGAATGGTTGTCATGGATTTTATTCAAAACAGTTGTAGGTCAACGTGTCCCCACAAAATCATTCAGAGTCTTCACCAACCAGAAGCCCTGGATAAACTATGAGATCCACAATCTGCTGATGGCCAGATCTGAGGCATTCAAGTATAGTGAGCAAGAAAGTTATAAGAGGTCCAGTATGAGCTCCAGAAAGCCATCTCATGGGAAAGGTGACAATTTCACAGCAAACTTGAATCAATGAAGGATGCTCAACAGTTGTGGCAGGGCTTGAATATTATCACCTCTTATAAAGTTAAATCAAGTGTCATAGGTGACAACAGGGCTTTGATTCCAGATGAGCTCAATGCCTTCTATGCTCACTGACTGTCAAACCATGGAGGAATCGTCACAAACTCCCATAACTCCCAATGATCCCGTGATTTCAGTCTCTGAGGCTGACATGCAAGCTGCCTTCAGGAGGGTGAACTCACAAAAACATCTGGCCCAGACAGGGTATCCAGCCAAGTACTGAAGGCCTGTGTTGATAAACTGGTTGGAGTGTTCACAATGATCTTTAGCCTCTCACTTTGGCAGTCTGAGGTACCGACCTGCTTCAAGCAGGCTTCAATTCTACCAGTACCTGAGAAGAACATGGTAATCTGCCTCAATGACTGTCATCCAGTAGCACTTACATCCACAGTGATGAAGTGTTTTGAGAAGCTGATGATAAAACTTATCAGCTCCTTCCTGACTGAGATGCGATTTGGATCCATGTCAATTTGTCTACAGGAGCACCAGGTCCTCAGCAGATGCCATTTCTTTGGCTCTTCACTCAACTCTGGGACATTGGACAACAGAGGTGCATATATCTGCTGATTTTTATTGACTACAGCTCAGCATTCAATGCCATCATCCAAGATCTTGGCCTCAATATTACTTTACGCAATTCAATCCTCAATTTCCTCACTTGCAGTCCCAAGTTCGTTTGGATTGGCAACAGCATCTACTCCACGATCTCCATCCGCACAAGTGCACCACAAGGCTGTTTGCACAAGGCTGCTCCACTCACTTCACACTTATAACTCTACAGCTAAACACAGCTCCAATGCCATATTCAAGTCTGCTGACTACACTACTGTTGTAGACCGAATCAACGGTGGTGATAAATCAGCATATAGGAGGGAGATTGAAAATCTGAGTGGTCCCATAACAACAACCTCTTTCTTACTCAATGTCTGCAAGGAGCTAATTATTGACTTTAGGAGAAGGACACCAAAGGTCCATGAGACAGTCCTCATCCGAGGATCACATGTGGAGAGGGTCAGCAACTTTAAATTCCTTAGTGTTATTACTTCTGAGCATCTGCCCTGGGCCCAGCATGTAAGTGCAATTACAAAGTACAGCAGTACTTCTACTTCCTTAGAAATTGCGAACATTTGGCATGACATCTAAAACTTTGACAAACTTCTGTAGATGTGTAGTGGAGAGTGTATTGACTGGCTGCATTACAGCTTGGTATGGAAACACCAATGCCCTTGAACAGAAAATCCCACAAAAAATAATGGATACGGCCCAGTCTATCATGGGTAAAGCCATCCCCACCATTGAGCACATCTACATGAAATGCTGTCGCAGGAAAGCAGCGTCCATAAATAGGGACCCCATCAGCGAGAACATGTTTGCTTCTCACTGCTGGCATCAGGAAGTAGATACAGGAGCCTTTATCTCTTGTTCTCGATATTGATTGCTTAATTATATATCTTGTTATTTTAACTTTTCTTTTTGTATTTGCACATTTTGTTGTCTTTTGCACACTGGTTGTGCACCCAAGCTGATGAGACTTTTCACTGATTCTGTTATGGTTATTTTTGTTTGGATTTATTGAGCATGCCCACAGGAAAATTAATTTCAGGGTTGTATATGGTGACAATAAATTTACTTGATAATAAATTTACCTTGAACTTTGAACTCTTGTATGTCTGGAATGATCATTAGGCATGCTGAGCAGGATAAGATTTGGAGGAGGGAAAAGGTTTCTCAGCAGGAAATCATAACCAGCTAGTGATTTCTAGTTCTTCAAGTGGATTTTCAGAATCAGATTTACTGTATTAGCACTGAATTATATGAAATTAAATTTTAGCAACATCTGCAAATTTATAATGACGTCCTCACTAAGATATGAGATTTAATGCAACCACAGAAACAAAGTCAAAACTGCACTGGATTACCTATGGCTGAGGCAATGAACCATTATTCCTGGAACTCACAGAATCTAGAATGAAGATACTAACAACAGTTTTACGAAATAGACCAATAATAATAATTTGCTTATGCTTGTGTATATTTCCTATTGATAGTTCAGAATGCGTAATCAATGCCTACTTGCAAGGTTTAGATTTTTGAGTGATATCGATCTGAGCAAGGAGGTGTAATGAAGTCAGATTAGTTGATTGCCACCTAGCTGCACTGTTTAGAAATGGTACTCTGAGGATGCTCGGAAATAGCTCAGGAATTGCAACTTTGTGTTTACTGCTGATGAGCAGCTTATGCAGGATATAACATATGTTTGGGAAGGGGCACACTAAGATTTTAAATGCTATTTATTGACTGTTACATTATAATCTTGTGTATGCAGATGTGAAGAAAGGGTATATGGGTGGTCCTAATTCAGAATAAGAGCCCAGTCGATTAGATTTATGTGTGAAAGAGATAATAGATAACCTGAGGATTCACCATACACTATACAACCATGGTTGTATACTGTATAGTTTTTCTTTATTGCAGAGGAATAGCTTGGAACTAGTTATTCCTGTCTAAACAAATCAAAATATCAATGTGGTGTTACTTGAAATAATTAGATGGTTTAGGATCTATCTAAACATTCTAGATTCTAATACATGTTATTGTTTGCTTTCTGCTGGGAAGTAAGATATTGAGGTTACTGATGCTTTACAGTTAAAAAGAGCCGAGTACATTTTGTTCTTGCTTGCTCGAGTCCAGTGGACGCGGGTGGCCAGGTGGAGCTATGTCTCTACCAAAGGAGGTGTAAGGAGTTTCTTCCCTCTGCTAGCCTGCAGGTCACCCTTGGGCAAGGTGTAGCACCTGCTTAGTCTCTCCCCCCATCAAGGTCACATGAAGCCAGGTGGTGGGTCACTCTATGGGCAGATAGAGCATATCACATGTCCTGGTTGTGTGATCACTGATGCCAGGCAGAAAATCTGTGAAGAATATTGATAATAGCTGGGGTCACTGCTCTTGTAAAGACACTGCCTTGAAGAAGATAATGGCAAACCATTTCGGTAGAAAATTTGCCAAGAACAATCATGGTCATGGGAGGACCATAATTGCCCACATCATACAACATGGCACATAATGATCAAAAGAATAAGGAAAGTAAAGTGACTGCATTCAGAGGATGGATTTCTGCTTCTTGTTTATGTGTAAAAAAAACTCCTGAAGCATTGTCAAACTAATGCATATTACATGAAAATTGCAAACATAATGAAATTGAATATTTTCAGGTCATTTCCAATACTGATAATACTGATGACACAGCATTCCAATTCCTTAAGTTCATTGATTCAATATGAACAATACCATAAATGACCTGCTGATGATATAAATCCACAGCTTTATGTGCACAACAGCAATTTATATGGTTTACTTTGCAACAACTAAACATTGCTTAGCCTATGTTGTAGAAGAATTTCAAGTATTTAATAAAGTGTTTATTATTAAATGGCACTCTAAATATGATTCCTCATTTAGCATATTCAGGCATGATTGTTTTGAATCCTGTCCCACTGGAGTCAAAACTCCAAATTAAGAAGCATTCTCCAAAGCTCAGCTTGATTTTGCTGGGAAGTTTGTCTGCTGTTGGCCTTTTCTTAATTACTGAAAGCAAAGAAAGCACAAAAGCCATTTCTCAGACACAGGGTGATCAGAGGCAGCTCCAGCCACAACATCTGCACTTCTTGCCAACAGCTTAATATAGCTTCTCCAGAGATATCCTTTGTTCACACATTTTGTAGCTCTGTTTCCCAGGCTGCTCTGAAATTTGCCTCGTAATGTGTAAGATGATAATGGAGAAATAATAAAGTAAATGTATTTATTGTCAGTCCATTATACAACGTAGTAGTAAACTGTCTCTTTTAAGATGGTTCTGCCTGATGTAAATGTGATGACAGAAGGATTTGGTATTAAATATTCTGCCAGAGTACTTTATTTTAAATTCTTTGTGTAATGTGTTTGGGCCAATTATTTTGTTGAGAGGTTCTATGAATTCGAAATTCTTTATGGGCTTTCATCCACTGAATGGACACTATACCAGGAGTGAAGTCAATCTGCGAGGGGATGATAGACTTACAGACACAACACACATTATGTCATTACCTTGAACAAGTAGTTCTGGCCCCTCCTTAATTTATCACAGACCTCATGCAAGATCTTGTAGCAACAACCCAAGGAGAGGGAAGAATAGAACCATGAAAGTATAGGTGAGATTATGGGGATGGAGCAGGATAGGTGATTGGAAAATGAGAAGATAAAGGGAGCTGGGCAGTGCAGCTAAGTGAGCAGGGAATTGAGCACTAAGAGTGCTCAGCGAAGAAATTGAAATATTGCCAAAGTGAAATTTGAGGGTGTAAAGGAGGAGTTCAGGAGTACCAGAAAGGATTGTAGGGAGATTGATGGAGTGCATGCAGGTAGAGAGCAGTGCATGTGGAGGGAGAGTTTGGAAGGGCCATGGAAGTCATTCAAGAGGAAATGGAGATTGATCACAAGGGTGGGAGAATATAGTGACGAGTCAGCCGATTATTAATGTTGTGACGCATACATACCTGACCTTGCCCACTCACTGTCTTTCTTGGCTGCCCTCCCTTGTCTCATTCTACCTGATACACTCCCTCCTTCAGTCCCCTCTCCCTTTTTCTCCAGTCACCAACTTGCCTCACTCAGTTTTAGCATTTCCTCAGTTGCCCTTCCTCCTGACTCCATCTTTGCTGGTTCCCATCTTTCTTAAACCCTTTCTCCTCCCACTCTTGGGTCCCTAGCCTTTATCTCCCAGATTGGCCTCCTCCTCATTTTCCACCCACTGCTTGCTTGCACTCTCCTTCATCTTTGGTCCAACAATTTAATCAATTTGTCTGACAGCAGTGCTGCACTTACTTTTCCAAACAAGGCTCCTGCAGAATTAGATCTAATTTCCAGAATAAATGGGAGGTTGTTCAAGCTAGTTTGCCATCAGTCCAGAGCCAAGATCAACCCAATCTCAGTTACCTAGCTCCAGTGCACATAATCCCTGTGTGGTCCATTGGAGCAGCTAATAGACCCATTGGCACATGGCTGTAGTGACTCAGGTTTGACCCCACACTTGTGAGCTTTCAATGGAGAACTTGCACATTCTCCCTGCAACCTGGTGGGTTTTCTCCTGTATTCTAAAGACATGCAAGTTGAAGCTTAATTGGTCACTGTAAATTACCCTTCAAATGTATATGAGTAGGAGAATCTGGGCGAGGGACCGTTTATGGGAATGTGTGGAGGGGTAGGAGTATTGTAAAAATAGCTAAGTATGGTTGGCATAGTAATAAAGTCAATTTGATTTCTAGTGTTATCACCTGGACTTTTCCAGGTCCACCAGTGTCTTGGACGGTTTTTAAAGTAGGTATTCATAATGACCTGATTATTCACCTTGCACCATTCTACCCATTTCTCACCTCTTTCATTTCTTTCCCCTAGTCCAAATTTTCCTATGATATTTCCATCAGCACCTTGTCCTGCTTCAGCATTTAGATCTCCCATGACAATAACAATATCTTGAGATTTGCATCCATCCTTTGCTTGTTCAAGCTCTTCATAGAATTTATCTATATCCTCATTTGTTCCATTTGTTGTTGGTGCATATACCTGTATAATTGCTAAATCTATGGCTGTCCTCTGAATCTAACAAGGAGCACTCTTTCTGATATTGCCCAATGTCCTAAAACACATTTTGCCATCTTTTCATCCATAAGAATTCCTATTCCATTAGTATGGGATGTTCCTCAAGAATAAATTAGTGTTTTATTTCTAATCTGACATGTTCCAGCACCCATCCAACAAACTTCGCTAATTCCCATGATGTTAATCTTTAGTCTTTTCATTTCATTTATCACATTGTCTAATCTTCCTGCTTGATATAGGGTCCTTACATTCCAAGTGGCAATCCTTTTCTTTTGTGTTACTTGAATTTTATGAGCAGTAGATTGATGACAGTCGGGGACCCCCTGCTGACAAGAATCAACCCTACTGAATGAAACATCTTCAGAGTTGTCTTGAAGATCCTCTTGATGCTGTTGTTGTGTGATACATTTTGTGAGTTTGACCATGGTTTTCTTAGCAAATAGCAATAGTGGTTTGCTATTGCCTACCGTTGGGCAAACTAAAGAAATCGCCATTTCTCTTCCCAAATGTTCATCCGCCTATACTATAGCCGTTGACATTTGAGGTCCTAGCTCATCTGCCTTCTCCGTCATAAGATCAGTTACAGAACCTGCCGGATTCGCCGTTAGACAAGGGTGTGTTTTCTCCCCTGATTTATTTAATGTGTACAGTGAAACAATATTACAAGAAGTAAGAGACATCTTGGGAATCAAAGTTGGCAGTGAAAACATCAATAATTTGTTAATTGCAAGTACGGAGGAAGAACTACGAAACTTAATTGATATAATTGTTGAAGAAAGTGCAAAAATGGGTCTACCTATCAATTGCAAAAAGACAGAATGTATGGTGATATCCAAAAAGAAGGAGAATCCTATCTGCAGGCTGAGAATAAATGGGGAAGACATAAAACAAGTACAGAACTTTTGCTACTTAGGAAGCTGGGTGACATCAGATGGCAGGTGCGATTTGGACATCAAAAGAAGAATAGGGATGGCAAAAGACACCTTTACCAGAATGAAGTGTATACTGACCAATATTAAACTAGGCATGACAACCCGCCTCAGAGTACTGAAATGTTACGTTTATCCAGTTATGTTATATGGCTCAGATTGTTGGACAATATCTAGTAACATGAGGAAACGAATTGTAGCAGCAGAGATGTGGTTTTTGAGGAGGATGCAAAGAATAACATAGACGAAACGAATATCTAACGAGGATGTCATGAACAGAGCAAACACAAAAAGAGGAATAATGATAGAGATCATGAAAAGGCAATGTGACTTCATTGGACATGTGATTAGGAAAGAGGAGTTAGAATGCATGGTAATTATGGGAAAGAAAGCAAGAGGAAGACAAAGACAAATGATGATGGAGACAGCAGCCAGAGAACTGGAAATGAATACCAATGGATTGATCCACTTGACCCAAGACAGGAGTGTGTGGGCCGTGGCAGTCAAAGCTCAAACTGGGCATGGCACCTCATGGTGATGGTGATGGGTGGCATGGCAGGCTAGAGGGCTGGCTTCCATGCTCTATCTCTTTAGGGCTATGAACAGTCAAAAAATCAATTCCAAATGATCAACTTATTTACTCAAGAATACCAGAGGAGGGACCATGCACTAATCACCCACAGAACAAAAGTCCTCAGCAATCTATTCCTACTGTACAATGAAGATTTACTATGAAGGTCTACAAAGAGACCTAGGAAAATAGGGATCATATCTCTGGAGCTATTTATCAATGAAGACAGGTATTAGTAATGAAGTTCACAGTTACCTTGAGTATGATGGTATAGCTTTTAGCTATCTAAAGAAAGCACTGTTTGAAAATCAAGACCTCAAACCAGTCAGAAACCTCAAAATCAACTGGACAAAAGGAAACTGTGCCTCTTTATACTTTGAGACTTGGACAACGTGCGGGGAACACTTCAGAGCTCTGATAAGCTGCTGCCAATCCTATTACTGCAACTTTCCCCAAAATGATTGATAGGAAATGCCAACTATTGTTGCAGTCCTCTCCATGGACAAAGTTCCAAGATTCAGAGTTTTGATTTCACTGTCATCTCTAATATGCAACCCATGTCATTGCAAGTCTCATACCAGACTCCCAAAACAGACAGTCTGTTCCAATCCGACCCCAGGAAAAGGTTCAAAGAAGATGTTTTTAAAGTATTTTTGAGAAAATATAGCAGTCCCATTCAGTCATAAGATCTCTCAAAATAAGAAAAGAACATTTGGATTGGAATTGCACTCCATTGTCAAGAGCCCTCAGAAGCAGAGCATAAATGACAGGAGTGTGTCACCCCTTAAATCACCCTCCTGCTCTACTTTAAGCCCTGTCTGTCAAGACCACATTGGTTCAGCAACCACACAGAAACAGAGAACTGGAGTAGAAGCAAGCTACTCTTGAATTGTAAAGGATTGCCAAGAAGAACATTGAGGATCTGAAGAGAAAAGGATCTTTCAGGAACAACAGTTGCGTAGTTAGAACCTTAACCTTACTAATTGCAGCAGCAAATCTTAACCATGCAGTTACAACCTGTGTAGAGCTGGAAAAAATTGTGCAGCAATCATCACTGATGCCTTGCTTGACAAGTAGTATTCCTGCATGTGCTCTGCAACTTTGAGGTACTTACAATGGACTAGGTCACAATATATGGAAATGTAGTACTTACTCACAAAGTAGATGATGTTTCTAATTTTTCTGTGTATTGTAAAAACACTAGAATATATAAAATAATTTCCAGGCCAGCCGCTTTGTTATGCTCTTGTTCTGTTGCCCCAGTTACTTTTTTTTTAATCTCTTATGAAAGGAAATACCATTTTATCTATGAGTTTGCCATCTAGTGATAATCACTCAAAATCAAACAATGGTAGCTTCATCACAAGGAGAAAACTCTATTTCATTATCTTTTCAGATTGTAATGTATATGCTTTCTTATTTTAGCTGATGGGTCTGTCACTATGAATACCTAAAACCGTGGATGTAGTGTGGGTAGATTTTACCAAACTATTAAAGAAAAACGCCCACACAGAAGGAAGCCAGCAGTAGAAGAAACCAAGGCAAACTAATTTTGTTCCGTTCAGATATTATATTTACATTTAGCTAGACATCGAAATTTCTCCTAAAATATTCTAATAACCTCTGTTTTCTTTGGGAATAGTTGGTAACTACTTTATTATTAACCTGACAATCTATACAAAATTAGAAATAGCCATTTGATTGTTATAATTTTCTATATAAACTTTCATTGATTGAGATGTTACTGTTTTCAAACGTAAATAGCCAATATACAACAAGTTACCTTTCCCCAAAATGTGAAGATAAATTAAACTTAATTCATGACTTTATTTAATCAATGTAAGTAAAAGTAATTAAAATTGAAAGACCTTTCCCATTTGCAAGATGAAGTGGCTTTTTATGCAATTTTGTGGAATAGCTTTAAATAGAAAACAGGAGGTTAAATCATTTATAGCTGGCTTTCTCTGTGCCATTTACTTAGGAAAATATTCTAGCCTTTGTTAGTTTAATGGACTGCTGAATAAATACTTAAGCTATAGTTACTGATGCGAAGATTAAAATGTGTTTATATGAAATGAAGATGGCTATAGTTTGCAAACATCAGTTAAATAAAATAGTAACTAATCAGATATTTCCATCACAAGCAAGAGAAAACCTGCAACACACACAAAATGCTGAAGGAACTCAGTAGGCCAGGCAGCATCTCTGAAAAAGAGTAAACAGTCCATGTTTCAGGCCGAAACCCTTCATCAGTACTGGAAAAAAAGAGATGAGAAGCCAGAGTAAGAAAGTGTGAGGAGGGGAGGAAAAAGTGCAAGGTATTTTGTGATAGGTGAAACTGGGAGAGGGGGAGCGATGAAGTGAAGAGCTGGGAAGTCAATTGGTGAAAGGGATAAAGGGCTGGAGAAGGGGGAATCAGATAGGAGAGGACAGAAGACCATGGAAGTAATGGAAGGGGGAGGAGCACCAGAGGGAGGTGATGGACAGGGAAGGAGGTAAGGTGAGAGGGAAATGGGAATGGAGAATGGTGAGGGGGTGCAATTACTGGCAGTTCAAGAAATCGATATTCATGCCATCACGTTGGAGGCTATCCAGATGGAATATAAGGTTTTGCTCCTCCAACCCCCTGAGTGTGGCTTCATCATGCCAATAGAAGAGGTCATGGACTGACATGTCGGAATGGCAGTGGGAAGTAGAATTGAAATGGGTGGTCACCGGGAGATCCCACTTTTTCTGGCGGATGGAGAGTAGATGCTTGGCAAAGCAGTCTCCCAATCTATGTCAGGTCTCACAGATGCACAGGAGGCCACATCAGGAGCACCGGATACAGTAGATGACCCCAATAGACTCACAAGTGAAATGTTGCCTCATCTGGAAGGGCGATTTAGGGCCTTGAATGTTACTGAGGAAGGAGGTATAGAGGCAGGTATGTCATTTGTTCGGCTTGCAAGGATATGTGCTAGGAAGGAGATCATTTGAGAGGGATGAATGAACAAGGGAGTCATGTAGAGAGTGATCCCTGGGAAACAAAATGGGGGGAGTGAAAGATGTGCTTGGTGGTGGGATCCCTTTGGAAATGGCGAAAGTTCTGGGGAATTATGTGCTGGATGCAGATGCTGATGGGGTAGTAGGGTGGATGGATGAGCGCAGACATAGTCATAGTCATAGTCCTACTTTATTGGTCCCAAGGGAAATTGGTTTCCATTACAGTTGCACCAACCAAGAATAGAGTATAAATATAGCAATATAAAACCATAAATAATTAAATAGTAATATGTAAATTATGCCAGGAAATAAGTCCAGGACCAGCCTATTTGCTCAGGGTGTCTGACCCTCCAAGGGAGGAGTTGTAAAGTTTGATGGCCACAGGCAGGAATGACTTCCTATGACGCTCAGTGTTGCATCTTGGTGGAATGAGTCTCTGGCTGAATGTACTCCTGTGCCCAACCGGTACATTATGTAGTGGATTGGAGACATTGTCCAAGATGGCATGCAACTTGGACAGCATCTTCTTTTCAGACACCACCGTTAGAGAGTCCAGTTCCATCCCCACAACATCACTGGCCTTACGAATGAGTTTGTTGATTCTGTTGGTGTCTGCTACCCTCAGCCTGCTGCACCAGCACACAACAGCAAACATGATCGCACTGGCCACCACAGACTCGTAGAACATCCTCAGCATCGTCTGACAGATGTTAAAGGACCTCAGTCTCCTCAGGAAATAGAGACCGCTTTGACCCTTCTTGTAGACAGCCTCAGTGTACTCTGACCAGTCCAGTTTATTGTCAATTCGTATCCCCAGGTATCTGTAATCCTCCACCATGTCCATACTGACCCCCTGGATGGAAACAAGGGTCACCGGCGCCTTAGCCATCCTCAGGTCCACCACCAGCTCCTTAGTCTTTTTCACATTAAGCTGCAGATAATTCTGCTCACACCATGTGACAAAGTTTCCTACCGTAGCCCTGTATGCAGCCTCATCTCCCTTGCTGATGCATCCAACTATGGCAGAGTCATCAGAAAACTTCTGAAGATGACAAGCCTCTGTGCAGTAGTTGAAGTCTGAGGTGTAAATGGTGAAGAGAAAGGGAGACAAGACAGTCCCCAGTGCTGCTGATCACTCTGTTGGACACACAGTGTTGCAAGCACACGTACTGTGGTCTGCCAGTCAGGTAATCAAGAATCCATGACACCAGGGAAGCATCCACCTGCGTGAAATGGAAGAGATGCAGCCTCAACACAACATGTGGACATGGTGGAGGACACCTCATTAGTTCTGGAATGAAAAACCTCTTTCTGAGAGCAGATGTGGTGGAGACGGAGGAATTAAGGGAAGGGGGTGGCATTTTTACAAGAGATAGGGTGGGAAAAGGTATAGGCCAGGTAGCTGTGAGAATCAGTGGGTTTATGAAAGATATCTTATTCCTGATCATATCATCCTGAACATGATCTTATTCCTTCTACAAACCCCATTTCCAGAAAAGTTGGGATATTTTCCAAAATGCAATAAAAACAAAAATCTGTGATATCTTAATTCACGTGAACCTTTATTTAACTGACAAAAGTACAAAGAGAAGATTTTCAATAGTCTTACTGACCAACTTAATTGTATTTTGTAAATATACACAAACTTAGAATTTGATGGCTGCAACACACTCAACAAAAGTTGGGACAGAGGCATGTTTAGCATTGTGTTACATCACCTTTCCTTTTAATAACACTTTTTAATCATTTTGGAACTGAGGATACTAATTGTAGTAGATTTGCAATTCGAAATTTTGTCCATCCTTGCTTGATATAAGACTTCAGCTGCTCAACAGTCCGTGGTCTCCGTTCTCTGATTCTCTTCTTCATGATGCGCCATACATTTTCAATAGGAGATAGATCTGGACTGGCAGCAGGCCAGTCAAGCACACGCACTCTGTGTCTACTAAGCCACGCTGTTGTAGCCCGTGCAGAATGTGGTCTGGCATTGTCCTGCTGAAATAAGCATGGACGTCCCGGGAAGAGACGTCGCCTTGATAGCAACATATGTCTCTCTAAAATCCTAATGTATGCCTCAGAGTCAATGGTACCTTCACATACATGCAACTCACCCATGCCGTGGGCACTGATGCACCCCCATACCATCACAGATGCTGGCTTTTTCACCTTTCGCTGATAACAATCTGGATGGTCGTTTTCATCTTTGGCACGGAGAACTCAACGCCCATTTTTTCTGAAAACTAGCTGAAATGTGGACTCATCTGACCACAGCACACGGTTCCACAGTCTTTCGGTCCATCTGAGATGAGCTCGGGCCCAGAGAACTCACCGGCGTTTCTGCATAGAGTTGATGTATGGCTTCCTCCTTGTGTAATACAGTTTCAAGTTGCATTTCTGGATGCCGCGACGGACTGTGTTGGGTGAGAATGGTTTTCCGAAGTACTCCCAAGCCCAGTTGGCTATAATTGTCGCAGTAGCATGACGGTTTCTTAGGCAGTGCCGCCTGAGGGCTCGAAGATCATGCGCATTCAACAGTGGTTTCCCACCTTGCCCTTCACGCACTGAGATGTCTCTGAATTCTCTGAATCTTTTCACAATATTATATACTGTAGATGTTGAAAGACCTGAATTCTCTGCAATCTTGCATTGAGAAATGTTCCTTTTGAACTGACTAACAATTCTGTCATGAATTTTGGCACAAAGGGGTGAGCCACGACCCATCCTTGCTTGCAAAGACTGAGCCTTTGATGGACGCTACTTTTATACCCAGTCATGATACCTCACCTGCTACCAATTAGCCTGCTTAATGTGGAGTCTTCCAAACCGGTATTACTTGAATATTCTGTGCACTTTTCAATCTTATTTTAACTCTGTCCCAACTTTTGTTGAGTGTGTTGCAGCCATCAAATTCTAAATGTGTGTATATTTACAAAATACAATTAAGTTGGTCAGTAAAACTATAGAAAATCTTTTCTTTGTACTTTTGTCAGTTAAATAAAGGTTCACGTGAATTAAGATATCACAGATTTTTGCTTTTATTGCATTTTGGAAAATATCCCAACTTTTCTGGAAATGGGGTTTGTACATACAGTATATATGATCATATTGACAGTATAAATATGCAGGAAAACTTTCAGAATACAAGTTCAATTTCTGAACTAAAAGTGCACTATTTAATAATGTGGAAGAATGTCAGTGTTGAATCTAAAGGAAATGGAAACATAGAAAGCCTACAGCACAATACAGGCCCTTCGGCCCACAAAGCTGTACTGAACATGTCCTTATTATAGAAATTACCTAGAGTTACACATCGCCCTCTATTTTTGTAAGCTCCATGTGCTTATTCAAGAATCTCTTAAAAGACTCTATCGTATCTGCCTCCACCACCACTGCCGGCAGCCCATTCCATGCGTTCACCACTCTCTGCGTAAAAAAACTTACCCCGACATCTCCTCTGTACCTACCTCCAAGCACCTTAAAATTGTGCCCTCTTGTGTTAGCCATTTCAGCCCTGGGAAAAAGCCTCTGACTATCCACATGATCAATGCCTCTCACCATCTTATACACCTCTATCAGGTCACCTCTCATCCTGTGTCGCTCCAAGGAGAAAAGTTCACTCAACCTATTCTCATAAGGCATGCTCTCCAATTCAGGCAATAACCTTGTAAATCTCCTCTGCACCCTTTCTATGGTTTCCACATCCTTCCTGTAGTGAAGCAGGAAGTCTCCAGGACCTCCCACATCTGACACCGAGCACAGAACATCAGCCTCACACACAAGCAACCCACCTCGTCTTGACCCGTTATCACTTCATCCATTGAACCAAAGCCCTCCTACTCTGTCTCCCTCTACTGCATCGCCCACTCCTCTGATTCCCGCTGTATAAAGCTGTCTCCTTTTAAACTCTTCTCACTGTTCTACCTGGCTGACATTCATGTGCTTGCGCAGTCGTGCCTTGATCAAACCACTGAAGAAATAACTGTCTCCTTTTAAACTCCTTCTCGCTGTTCCAACTGGCTGATGTCCACTCGCTTGCGCAGTCGTGCCTTGAACATTGAATGTTTCAATGTTCAGTTTATTTACTATTGGGAAGCAATGTGCATCAGGTATTCAGGTACACTTTGCTTAATCTGCACCATTGGTAAGGTAGGTCCAAAACTCCAAAACAACTATTCCATGTAAGCATCCTTCATAATTATCCACATGAATATCAAAAGTCTAAGTCAGCCCCAAGGCTGTTGGAGGACCTTAGATTCTACTTGCCTTGCAGCACTAATACTTCCCAACCAATGAACTGCTGTCCATTTCCTTAACAGCTAAGTTGTTATTCGTAGACATTCTTGATCTGTCTCTCACTACAACATTCAAACTTATTTATATGAAATGAAGGCTGCCATAGTTCTGTGACTGTCACTCAACCCAGCATATCCACACTAACCCTTTTGTCCTACCACACTGATAACATTTGCCTCCATTAGTCCTGTATACACTATACCTCACTTTTCAATTGCCTGAATATACACCTCTTGAATGCAGTGCATCTAGCTGTACATTCCAGATATCAACCACTGTCTGTGTTTACCAAAGAAACTTGCCCTTCAGGTTTTCCTTAAAACTCTTTTTTCTTTCATAAAACCTATGCCCTCCCGTCCACTTATGGCCTCTTATCATTTTATATCCTGGTATCAGGCAGCACCTTAGTTTAACTTACTCCAGGTAAAACGAGCCCAGCCTATCCGATATCTCCCCAGAACTGAAATCCTCCAATCCAGGCAGCACTCTGGCAAATTTCCTCTGCACTCTCTCTAGCACTTGTGGCATGTGGCCACGGTTGGGGCGTTGGACTAGCGATCTGAATGTCGTGAGTTCGAGCCCCAGCCGAGGCAGTGTGTTGTGTCCTTGAGCAAGGCACTTAACCACACACTGCTCCAGTCCACCCAGCTGAAAACGGGTACCGGCAAAATGCTGGGGGTTAACCTCGCGATAGACTGGCGTCCTATCTGGGAGGGAGTCTCGTACTCTCAGTCACTTCACGCCACGGAAACCGGCATAAGCACCGGCCTGATGGGCCTATAAGGCTTGGGACAGACTAACTTTAACTTTTTCTCTCTAGCACAGCTACTGTATGTCCTCCTACAACACGGTAACTAAAACTGCTCATGATACTCCAGTAATTTTGTGGTGAAATGCTTTGCTGACAGTCCTAGAGGTGGCTGTGTTTTTGATTACAATAGCTGTAGCTGTTTCTTCTCCTTCCTTATCCCACCTCTTTTCTCTTCTGGTAGTAGATAAATAGTAGTATGTGACAGTCCTGCTGAGAAGAAATGTCAGAGGAGTTGACAGATTTGTCCCTGATTTTTCACTCCAACTATGTAACGGGAAATATGCAAATGAAGTGTAAAGAAAGCTGGAACTGATTTATATTCTTGTTCCTGATGGAAGCTCACTGATTAAGATATTAATATTTTCTTCTTCTTCTTCTTCTTACAGAAACATTGGCATGTTCTTACAGAAACATCTGCATGATGCTAAAATAGGAAATAGGAAATGGACTTACCAGAAAGCAGTAAGTGCCTGGTGAATAGCATTGGTACCTTGGTACTGGAGGTGGACGCAGAGTGTGTTTAGTCTCTCAGCTAACACTATTTAAAGTATATTTGCTCAGAAAGCAGTTTATAAAAAGAATGAAGGAAGCAGGTTTTATAACAGTAATTACAAGTTCTGATAAACACAAGAACAGAAGAATACAAGAAAATAGGAGCCAGGGTCCAGCATCAGGCCTCTCTAGTCTGCCCCACCATTCAATATTTTCCACAGCTGTTCCATGATGGTTGATAAAATCAGAGTAATTTCTCCAGGAAATGAAATGATTAGAAGATAGCTAAATGCATAAAGGATAAAATCAGTTTCAATCCACTGAAAAAGTATTGTTATCAGAGTTGACTGATGGGGAAACTGCTGCCATTCTGACTTGGAACATCACTTTCAGTACAGACAGTCTCAAGACATCTTTGCATCTGCAGTGCTTCTTTAACTGAAGGGATTGAAGTCTCATCCAGCAACCGACCTGCAAAATATAATTTGGCTGCGTTGGCTTCTAAAGCCAGTGTCATGATTGGCAGATCTATTAAAAGGTACAGGCACCTACAGGCATCATGTCCTTAATAATTTATGTGCCGTTTTGTGATTAGTGGATTATCAGAGCCTTTCAAAATCTGTAGACGGCTTTGTCGATGATGAATCAGGCTGAAAATTTTCATTTTGCGAACTGTACAATGTTTGCCTCCTTATTCATGATGGGAGAGAGAGGGATTCAGAAGTAGCAGCCGTCATTTTGACAAATAGACCAGCCAATAGGTGACCGCTGGGTGCACCCTGACTCTGGAAGGCTGATGGCTGGAGGCTACTGGATCTGTGGGCAAGGAGCTCCTTTTCTGGTAGATCTTTGCCTTGTGTGGGGTGGAATTATCCAATGATTATTGGGAAACCCATGACTTTCATCCCTTTGTCAGGAAATAATGACTGATGTTAATACAGTATGGGTTTTAAGAATGCAAATCAAGCATAAGGGATTACTTCTAGATTAGTGGCACACAGCGGTTTTGCAGAGGGTTAGATTGTTTGTGTGAGCACAAACATAAAACACAGAAGACAGTGATGAGAGTCCTTGATGAGGATGGCTTGGACCCAAATGCTGGAGTGTCCGAGACTAGGATCGAGACTCGGTTTCAAACTGAATCGAGAATCAGAGGACTAAAGAAATCCTCTAGTCAAAATATGAGTAGGATTACAATTGAGCTGCAGACTTCAATTCCGATGTTTCTTAAATGATTAATCCTTGGAACCCAAACCATGATTGCAATTAGTGGGACTGTCCTGAATCTTTAAAGGGGCTGTGCCAACTATCCATTGTTAGAGCACCTGAACTTCAGAAGCTGGCCAGATGGGTGTGTGTTATAACAAAGGCTTGAAACTCCTGAACTTGTGTTTTACATATTTTTTTAAAAATCGTGAATTAAAATAATTTTAATTTTTAATATTTTATTGGCTTCGAATAACACTATAATTAATTTTTAATAGTTTATAATATTTCAATGTTCATGAATGTTTGCCATATTCATTAATTTCCTAATGGTGTTATGATGGACATGTCTCCTACTATGTGTTCAGAAGCTCCATACTTTGATTACCTGAGTCTAAGTCCTGGAACTTCACTCCACTGTGATAGTACTTAAACCAGAAACACTGAACAGGTTCAGGGCAGCAGTTCACCTTCATGAGCGTAAGCTGGCGGTTCTAGCTCCACTTGATCCACTTATTATAAGGGTTCCCATCCTGGGGTCCACAGACCCCTTGGTTAATGGTGGAGATTCATGGCATAGAATGGCTGGGAACCACTGTCTTATTAGAATATGGCTTCAGGGACTTGCCTGCTGTGTGAAAGCTAGCCCTTTTCTTTCATGAAAGTGAAAAACTAATGACAAAGACCTTGAGAACTCTCTCTCTTCCATAACGTACTGCAGGTAAATGCAATTGTGGGAACAGGGAATGTTTTAAACTTGCTACTCATTGGCGGGTTGGAGGGGTTTGCTGGTCAGACTGTGACACGTGCTGAATTCAGCTTATGAGCTGAATATTATTCACCACTATTCTTGGTGGATGGGACTGAAAAATAGTGAAGTAATGTAAACATTTCTAATGCCTTGATGGCATACATGGGACACCACTTTGCATTACAACAAACATTTTTTTGTTCTAATTGTGTTCTCTCTTGTATAACTTTGTACGTTGTTCTTGTGAATGTTGTGGATCTGATGCTATGTGCCTGTGATACTACTATAAGTAAACTTTTCATTGCAACTGTGCATTTGCGTACTGTATTTGACTTTGACTGTGACCATATACAACATCGAAAGGAAAATAAGTTACTAGACATGAGGAATTTTGCAGATGCTGGAAATTCAAGCAACATACCTCAAAGTTGCTGGTGAACGCAGCAGGCCAGGCAGCATCTCTAGGAAGAGATACAGTCAACGTTTTGGGCTGAGACCCTTCGTCAAGACTAACCTGATGAAGTGTTTCGGCCCAAAATGTTGACTGTACCTCTTCCTAGAGATGCTGCCTGGCCTGCTGCGTTCACCAGCAACTTTGATGTGTGTTGCATAAGTTGCTAGAATTAGGTTGAGACTTACGAGAATCAGATTGAAGCTTACAAGAATTAAAACAGAAATGTGATGTTATCGACATGAGGAAAACGTAAATAGGCTCCATCATTTTACTCATGAAAGGAGAAAGATGAAGGGTTACTTAATTATTAAAAAGTGCTTCCACCTAGAACAGAGCAAACTAAAGCTAAGCAAGAAATCAAAGAGAGAATTTGGAAGAAACTTCTTGATCCAGAGGTTGGTGAGAATATGGATCTTGCTACCACACGGTGCAGTTGAACTGAAAAGATAAAGTGCAGGCTGGAGACATATGTGGTAGAGAGGGTATAAAAGTTCAATAGAGTCGTGAGCAGGATTAGGAGGGCACCTTAATGGAGCAAGTTATGGACAAGATAGGCTAAGTATATCCCTGCATTGTTACTCGTAATTATATGATTCCCACTCATTTGTGAGCAAATACTTTTTCGCCCTTGATTATCAACCTTTCAGTAAACAGATGCCATTAGGCTAATCAAGGTCCTATCTAGTGAATACTTGACAGGCCAGAAACGCCTGCAGAGTTCTTCCAATTGGCTACCATGGTGGAAGCATGACGAAGCTGGTGTGCTAGGGTGGCATTTTTTTGCAAAAATCTTTCCCAAATTCTAACCTAGATGCTTCCAAACCCCAATGGAACTCTGCCGTCTGTGAAGGCAGAATTACTAGCTTCCGCTAAGTAACAAACTGATAAGATATTTCTCCTCTCTTTACTTCAGAGAACAAGGATACACATCTGCGAAAGGCTGGGATTAATGTAACTGGGTTTTAAGCAGATGGAATATTTCTAGACCTCTGCAGTGTGAGGTCTGGGAGATTTTGACTTCAAGTCCAATCTTCATTACCTTCAGTCCAATCTTCATTATCCATCTCCATAGAGAGCCATGATGGAGGAGGTGGACAGTTAAAGAGCAAGTAACAGAAGATCAAGTTATTCCCATGATTAGAGTACCAATGGACAGAGCAACCAGGTGGAAAGTGAATATACAAATTGAAGGCAGTAAGCTTCCTTGGGTACAGCTGGGGCTTGAGTGGTTAGAGGAAGAGGTAAGACCTTAGACCTGCAAAGTAACCTAAGCAAAGACATTTTAAAAAATATTTACCTTTTTCTGTCTTTGCTCAATCCAAATTATTTTGGTCTGGTTTAGTCTGACAAGAAATCCTTGAATTTAGAACTCTGATTACATTTAGGCTCTCATGCTGACATGAGTGCCTCATCTATGAGAAGATAGATACCTGAATCCCTTGACATAAATAAAGGATGAAGGGCAGTCAGGAATTATGATAGGATTTAACCAGAGCGGATTCATGAATACTTTTCTTACCTAAACCTTAAGTATTTTTTCTTGAATCATTGCTAGCCAAGCCCATAAGTTTGTCTGAAATGTTTTGATTCTTGAGAATGGAGGGTTCATTTCACAACATTAGATGGTAGATCAAGGATGTACAAGAGTTAAATTATGTTTCTAGAGATTTTTAAATAAAAACAGATGATCTTTTTATTACATTATAGTACCTCTGAATACATAATATGTAATAATAAATAACATAGAGCAATTCGGCAATACTGCTTAAGTCATAAACCACAAGAACAATATTTACATGACTTCCGGGGGTTATTTAGTTTCTGAGAATCATTATCATCGGCGTCAATTTTCTCTTACCAGCAGAAAAATAATCCTTGGCCCAGCTATTTAGCAATTTGCCAGAAATGATAGCATTTGCAATTTTATCTATAATAGCCCCTTCTAGAATACATGGGCTTTTCTAGTCAGAGTGTGGGAGCTCGTTTGACTGCTGCAGCAGGAAATGGGAAAATATTGCTGTGGATCATAATAGCTGCTGAGTACAAATAGCACTGACGTGACATCTCTATGAAACTCCACACAGAGCCACATATCCATTCCCTTGTTCTAGCTCCTTTATGTGCATACGCATTGTTTTATTCTGCAAATCGTGGATACTGCCAGGGAACAATTATATGTGGTGATGAATAAAGTGAAGAAAAAGGAGAGGGAGATAGATGTGAAGATATTTTTCCAAATGTGTTGTTAACGATATTGATGGTGAGAAGTAGGAAAAGTTGATACACATTTTCCAGCTGGTCCGGTCTGCTCCACTTTGCATCAGAATGGCTTTATTTTTTGTGAGGGCAGCAGGGTACTTTCTGAAAGGCTGGACTTGTCCAGTTTGGTGATTCTAACACTTCTTATGACAAAAAGCAGTCATAATCAAATGCATATCTCAGTCGAGAATGATCATATTACCAAAGTTGGAAGAACATTTTCAAGTTCTTGAAATAAACAACTAAATTTTCATCTTCACCAAATCACAAAGGGATTACTTTTTTTACCTTCTGCCTTAATCAGGGGATATACATATCTATCTTTTGTATTAGTCTAATTTACCACTAGTGAAAAACTGCGGGAAAATATCAGGAATTTACCATTAGCAACAACAACCCTGACTGCCAAATGTTTTCTTTTCTCCCACCAATTCAGCCAACAAAGACTCAGAACTGGCATTTCAAACTTTGAATTCCGGTATCAATATTCCTGCATTTTATTCAAACCTCTTGTTTGAAAATTTACAGTATAGTGTACATTCATAGGTAGGTTTAAAAAACCATAAAGAAGTTTACTGGAAGAATATTAAAGTTGTTGAGCTGATAGAAAGCATGTCCACCAAAATCTCTTTTTAAAAAAAATTCTACTTTTCTAATCTGTCAAAAACATCACAGAAATTCACTTCTTTTCTATTAGATTGTACATTCAACAGAAGGATGATAACTCTCATAGGTGACCTTGAAGAAAGCTGTCACTTCTACTGATCTCTGTCGTATGGACTTTTCTTATCTCAATTGCTGTCAAATATCAATTTAATGGGATACCTGGCACCCAGTGATGGTGAAATCATCAAGCTTGCTGAGAAGACTATTGTCATAAAAAATCCTACCAGGTGCTAAACTAGGAAGTAAAACAGTGATTTTTCTCAATTTATTAACATTCTAAGGAGTGTGAAACAATTGAAAAGTATGCATAAACATTGAGGTAAAAGCTGAACTATCATAAAAATTTCCACAAAAATGCTTAATTCTTTGAAATCTATTGTACAGTGGTTTTCGGTTATTGGACCATTAATTAATCGGGGTAGCCATTTATTTGGTACAACTCTTAAAGAACAAAAACTAACTGAGAACATAGCCAGGATTCTCTTCGTTTATTTGGGACACTATACTGCTTAATTAGAACAGGCGATCGTTGCTGAACAGTTTCTAACTAGCGTCAGTTGCGTTACACTCTACAATGTACTTAGAGCAAACAGTTTATATTAATTAGTTTAGGAGTTGGGGGTTTACTGTTCTGGTTAACAATGGATGGTGCAATCCTGGTCATATTACGATTGAGGAATGTGTTTGTAGACCGGATATTGAACTTTTTGCTGTTGGACTCTGGCCATATTCCACTGAGATACAACACTGGGCGTCACGGGAGGTTGTTCCTGCCTGTGGCCATCGAACTTTGCAGCTCCTCCCATGGAAGGTCAGACACCCTGAGCCAATAGGCTGGTCCTGGACTTACGTTTGTATTTCCATCTGGCATAGTTTGCATATTGTTGTTTGATTGTTTGTGGGTTTTGTATTGCTATATTTATGCTCTATTCTTGGTTGGTGTGGCTGTAACGAAACCCAATTTCCCTCGAGATCAATAAAGTATATCTATCTATCTATTTATTTATTGAGTTCCAGCACAGAATAGAGCCTTCCAGCCTTTCGAGTTGTGCCGCCCAGCAACCCCTGATTTAACCCTGGCCTAGTCATAGAACTATTTATAATGAGCAGTTAACCTATTAACTGGTTTGTCTTTGGATAGTGGAAGTAAACCAGAGCACCTGGAGAAGTAAACCCACACGGTCAATGGGAGAATGTGCAAACTTTTTACAGGCTGTGGTGGGAATTGAACCTGGGTCACTAGTACTGCAAAGCATTGTGCTCACCACGATGCTACCGTGCTGCCCTGATTCTCTGCCTGCTCTAGATCTTTTCATCTCAAATTGCTGACGAGTCATCAACCAGCGTGACTTCAGTACTCCTCTTTCCTCCTTGAACCTCATTGACTCTGAACGTACTGCCCCTCGCTCACTCTGCAGCAATCCCAACTTTACCACAAACCCACAGACAAAGGCGGAGCTGTTGTAGTGTGGCAGACTGACCTCAACCTTGCCGAGGCAACATGACAACTCTCAGACACCTCCTATTACTTACCCCTTGAAAAGAACCCCACTCCGGACAATCAGGCCACTGGCTCCCACACCATCATTAACCTCAATAAATCTGGAAATCTATCATCCACTGCCACCAAACTCATAATTCCCTTACCCCATAATGCTCGCTTCTACTTCTTACCTAAAATCTACAAACCTGACTGTCCAGGTGGACCCATTATCTCTGCCTGCTCCTGTCTCACTGAAATCGTTTCCATATACCTCGACTCCATGTTATTCTCTTTGGTTCAGTCCCTTCCCACTAACATCCGCAACACTTTAGATACTTCCGATCTCCTCACTAATTTACAGTTCCCTGGCCCTGACCACCTCATTTTCACCATGGATATCCAGTCCCAATACACTTCTATCCCCCAACCAGAAAATTTAAAGCTCTCTGCTTCTTGCTCAACAAAAATAAACAAATAATTCCCTTCCATCATCATCCTCCCCCCTCTGGTTGAACTGATCCTCACCCTTCACTATTTCTCCTTTGGCGCCTCCCATGTGCTTCAAGTTCAAGGGCTACCACACTGACAACTGCATTGGTGCTGTTTTATGCACCTATGCCGAGCTATTCAATTTTATCAACTTTAGCTCCAACTTCCATCCTGCGCTTAAGTTCACTTGGTTCACTTCTGACACCTCTCTCCTCTTTCTCGATCTCTGTAGACAAACTGTTAGCTGACATCTTTTATAAACCTACCAATTCCCATGACTACTTTGACTATAATTCCTAGCCTATCTCCTATAAAAATAATATTCCCTTTTCTCAGTTCCTTCATCCCCACCAGATCTGACCCCTTAATGAGCCTTTCCTTTGCAGGATATCAGTGATGTCCTTCTTCTTCAAAGAACAGGGTTTCCCTTCCTCCAGCATTGATGCTATCTTCATCCACATCTTCTCTATTTTCAGGACATCTGCACTCACCCCATCTTCCCGCCACCTTAACAGGGAGTTCATCTTGTCCTTACCTACCACCCCATTAGTCTCTGCATCCAACATACCGTTCTCCGCAACCTCCACCATCTTCAACAAGATCCTATCACCAAATACATCTTTTCTTCCCTCCCACTCTCTGCAGAGATCACTCCCTATCTGATTTCTTTGTTCATTCATTCTTCCTCACAAACCTTCTTCCTTTTGCATATCCCTCGAAATGAAAGAAATGCTTCATCTGCTCATTCACCTCCTCCCTCATCTCCATTGAGGGCCCCAAACAGTTCTTCCGACTGAGACAACACTTTACCTGTGAATCTGCTGGGGTCCTCTATTATGTTCGGCGCTCTCAATGCTGCCTCCTCTACATTGGTGAGATCTGGTGTAAACTGAGGACAACTATATCGAGCACTTCCGCTCCATCTGGCAAAAACAGAATTTCCTGGTAAGCAACCATTTTAATTCCTTTCCCCATTCCCAGTCTGACACGTTGGTCCATGGACTCCTCTTTTGTCACCATGAGGATGCTGTCAGGGTGGAGGTTCAACACTTCATATTCTGTCTAGGGTAGCCTCCAATCTGAATTGAATTGACTTTGTTACTTACATCCTTCACATAGATGAGAAGCAAAAATCTTTACGTTTTGTCTCCATTCAAATGTGCAAGGTGCAATTATAATAATTTATAATAAATACTATGTACGACAGGATTGTCAATATAATATAGAAATACAGTTGTGTCAGCATGAATTAAGTAGTCTGATGGCCTGGTGGAAGAAGCTGTCCCGGAGCCTGTTGTTCTTGGCTTTTATGCTACGGTACCGTTTCCCGGATGGTAGCAGCCGGAACAGTTTGTGGTTGGGGTGACTCGGGTCTCCAATGATTCTTCGGGCCTTTTTTACACACCTGTCTTTGTAAGTGTCCTGAAAAGTGAGAAGTTCACATCTACAGATGCGCTGGGCTGTCAGTACCACTCTCTGCAGAGTCCTGCGATTGAGGGAAGTACAATTCCCATACCAGGCAGTGATGCAGCCAGTCAGGATGCTCTCCATTGTGCCACTATAGAAAGCTCTTAGGATTTGGGGACCCATACCAAACTTCTTCAATTGTCTGAGGTGAAAGAGGCGCTGTTGTGCTTTTTTCACCACACAGCCAGTATGTACAGACCACGTGATTTCTCTTTCCGGCCTTTTTTCCTCTTTTTTCCATTTCCCCTCTCCCTTCCCTCTTCTTTGATTCCCTTCTTCTCCTCACCTAAATATCACCTCCCCCTGCTGCCCTCTTTCTTTCCTTTCTCCCATGGTCCACTCTCCTTTTCAATCAGGTTCCTTTTTCTCCAGCCCTTTACCTTTCTCACCTACCTCGCTTCACCTATCACCTTCTAGCTTGTCCTCCTTCCCCTCCCCTCACCTTTTTATTCTGGTGTCTTCCCCCTTCCAGTACTGTCGACTGGTAATTCATTTTCATAAATGCTACCTGACCTGCTCTAGCCTTTTGCGTTTGCACCTCTTGAAGATGTTGATGGCAGGGAGGGTTGTGCCTGCAATGGAGGTGGCTGAGTCAATAACCACCTGTAGCCTCGTGCAACCCAATGCATTTGGGGCTCTGTTCTGACTGTGATGCAACCAGTTAGAATGGTCTTCATAGAAAATCTGTATAAATTTGGAAGAGTCTTGGATAATATGCCAAACCTCAAACTCCTAATGAATAGACCCACTGGACGATTGCTTCATGATATCACCAAAGAGAGAGGAGAGCAGTGGGATAAGCACTCATCCTTGACTGTCAGAGAAGGGAGATGTTATTACTGACCTGCACAGACTGTTTCAATAAGGAAGTCAAGAATCCAGTTGCAGATGAAGGTACTGAGGCCTAGGTTTTGAAGCTTGTTGATTAATACTAAAGGGATGATGCTGTTGAGCTGTAATCAGTAAACAGCAGTCTGACATACTTTTTGCTTTCTTTTTGAGCCACTGCAATGTGTCTTCTGAGAAAACAAATCCCATGATTTAGAGTTTGAGAATATAGACTTAGTTTCATTTGTTTTGAAGCAGTAAGATCTGATAAAGTTTTGCCTTTTTTGTTTTAACATAGAAGGGCTGCTGGTGTGAGGATATTTCCTTGGAGACCAACGTATTTCATTTTATATATTGTTTTAGTTAGTGATCCAGATTTTCCTTCAAAATCAATTCCTTGAACAACATTGTAAGTTTTCTAGCCTGACAAGATTGATAATTTATTTAATCTTTTCATGATCTTGTGGCTAGGTTGTATCTTGCAAATAAATCAAAAATACTTCACCCAATGTTATTTGTAACTAGAGATATTTGTGGACACCCATCTGTTATCAGGAGACTCTGATGACTTGGACAGGTGCCCCATTGGGCAATTTCTGTAAGAAGTACAGCTGCCGATGACACAACTGTGGTGACAAGAAGGTGTACAGGAGTGACATAGATCAGCTAGTTGAGTAGTGTCACAACAATGACCTTGCACTCAACTTCACTAAGGTTTCAGTACTTTAGGAAGGGGACGGCAAGGGAATACACACCAGTCCTTATCGGGAGATCAGCAGTGGAAAGGGTGAGTAGTTTCAAGTATCTGAGTGCCAACATCTCTAAAGATCTCTCCTAGGTCCAACATCTCTAAAGATCTCTCCTGGGTCCAACATCTCTAAAGATCTCTCCTGGGTCCAACATGTTGATGCTGGTACAAGGAAGTCACAACAGTGGCTCTACTTCATTAGGAGTTTGATGACATTTGGTATGTCACCACAGACTTTTGCAAATTTCTACAGATGTACCGTGGAGAGCATTCTAGCTGGTTGCATCACTGTATCTGGTATGGAGGAGCCACTGCACAGGATCAGAAAAAGCTACAGGAGCTTGCAAACTCAGCCACCTCCATCATGGGCTCTTGCCTGCCCAGCATTGAGGACATCTTCTAAAGTCAATGCCTCAAAATGGCAGCGTTCATCATTAATTACTCAGGGAATGCCCTCTTCCCATTGCTAGCATCAAAGAGGAGGTGCAGGAGCCTGATAACACACTCTCAACATTTTAGGATCAAATTTTTCAACAGACAATGCACAACCTATGAACATTATCTCACTATGTTTTGTTCCTCTTCGGACTACTTTTTTGCACTGCTGAAATCCAATCTATTGCCACTGTTGGCTGGCTTGTGTGCTCATTAGATATTTGTGAGAAGCAAGAAACGGAATTGTAGTTGTCAAATATTTCAATGCTTGATAAATTGCAATGGTTCTTTACTTATATTTTGGAGTGGAATGGATACTTAAAATCAAATTCTGGTCCAGTAGCTAAGCATTTGCTATACATTGGGAAATGTTCAAAACAATCTTGAAACTGATTTTAAAAATGTGTTATAATTCTTTACATTATACATTTAAAAATAAATAATAGAATTTCAACAAATTATTCTGTTTTCTTAAACAGAAACATTTACAATTATAATTCAAGCTAGGTCATTTGACTTGCGGAACCTGAATTACCATTCATTGAGCTTTAGTCTATTTTCCGAAGGTTAGTTAGGACAGATTTTAATTGTAAAAAAGTTGCCAGTAATGCCAGGTAACAGAATATTCATTATGCTACAGAATAATTAAAATGAAGTGGAAAGGATGTTGGAATTACTGAATTTAAAAGAAGAAAATTGTAACCTTGTCAAATTTAATGGGGGCACAATAGTGATAATGGTCTCTTTCAGCAAGTGTCATGGTAGAACAGTACAAAATTCCCAGGAAAATAAGAACAGGCATAATTAATTTTCTATGTCAAGTTACTTTATTATTTCAGTTTTTAAAAATCATTATGAATGGTTTTTAGCATTATAGAATACACCAGAACTTTAGCACAACTTCTTGGTAAAGTCTGAACTAATAATTCTTGTCAATTTTGTTATGATAACAGCAAACAAAACCTTCCCAAAAGTGCAAAAATAATGTGCAGTGTTATACAGCTGATTGGATAAGTTTCCATGGCCTGGTACAAGAGGAGGCTCATTGCCATTTCCAGCATCCACAAGGGAAATTATCTCCAAGAAATTAATAACCTACAGCTCAGCGTTTGCAATTGTCTGTCTTTGTTGTTGTGTATATTTGCTTTTGTTGTTTATACGTTAATGCTGTGGTGATAGAAATGGAAAAGGTTAGTGTCGTGGAGAAGGTTTAAAATGAACAGCTGCATTCATAGTAAGCGGCTTCCACCCTCCCAAGATCTAAATCCATAGTGAGTTTGGTCCTCAAGGAAACTTACTCATCAGTAGTCACAGCTGCCGCATCTTTCAGGATCCTCATTAATCTTTTCAGAACTGAAGTGATGTTAAACAACTAAAGTTGAAAGTACACAGTTTTTATTTCTAAATTTGTTTAGTGGATGCAATGAAGAGTGGTTCTCTGCATTGTGGTGTTGCTGGGGTGTAATTTATGGGTTCAGTCATACAGTAACCAGGATTAAACGAGCGGAGCAAATGGAATGTGGCACTGGGCAATATTAGGTGGAAAAAAAACTGGAGGAATCATGGCACAATAATGTGTACAATATCAAAGATTTTCCGCCCATATCCCTTTAAAACTGGGTGCACCATTACGGCTCTGCATTTGGAACTCAGTTCCAGCATTCTCTCTAAGGAGTTTGTACATTCTTCCTGAGAGCATGTGGGTTTCCTCTGGGTGCTCCGGTTTCTTTCCACAGTCCAAAGACGTACCAGTTAGTAGGTTAATTAGTCAATGTAAATTGTCCTGTGATTAGGCTAGGATTAAATTGGTGAGTTGCTGGGCCGTGCGGCTTGGTGAGCCGGAAAGTCCTGTTCCGTGCTGTACCTGTAAAATAAGAACATTAAAAAAAAACCTTTCTTATCCCTGAACATGTCTTTTAAATGATGTATTGTACTTGACACAGCTATTTCCTCTGGCAGCTCGTTCTATATATGCACCATTGTCTGCAAGAAGTTGCCCCTCAGAATCCTTTTTGAATCTTTCCCTTCTCACCCTAAACCTCCAGCTCTTGGGGAGAAAAAGACTGTGTGCATCTGCAACATCTATGCTTCTCTTTATTTTATACACCTCTATAATGTGATTCTTAACTCCTCTGCATTCCAAGTAATAAAGTCCCAGCCTACTCAACCTCTCCCTGAAATTCAAGCCCTGAGTCCTGGCAACATCCGTCTAAGTTTTTGCACTCTTTCCAACTTAATGTCAAAAGAACAGTCTGATACCAACATTTTCACCAATCAAATGACAAACTAGGAAACAGATGTTGCATTGTGGACCTCAGTCATAAGATTTTATTGGAGCATTTTAAATTTATGAAAGGTATTTGGAGATGTAATAATAATCTGGAGGTGTCTTTGGTGATATGCCTGTATTTCATGCGCCCGCATATTACTCATACATTTCACAGTGTTTGCAGCCAAGTTTGGAGTATTCTTTCAGTGGCAGACAAAGTTTTCTGACCTCTCTGAACAAAGCAAATTTTCATGATGCCTCTGAAAGCATACCAGGAATCAGGTACCGGCCAGTATGGATTATGTGCAGTTGCCACCCAGATCAACACTGTTGAGCTGGAATTGTTGCACTGATGAACATCACTGCCTGATTTAATAAAGATCAGATTTGTCAAGTACGCACCTTCAATGTCACTGCACCTGCAGGAAGCCATTAGAAATACAGTACTGACCCATTACTCATTTTAAATACCTTCAACCTAGAACTGAGAAATTGCTAAGCCTGGATGACAAGCCATTTGCCTTCACAAACACAAGAGATTCTGCAGATGCTGGAAAAATGGAGCAACACTCACAGAATGCCGAAGGAATTCAGCAAATCAGGCAGCATCTATGGAAGGGAATAAACAGTCAAAGTTTTGAGCCAATGCTCTTCATAAGAACAGGAAAGGAAGGGGGCAGAAGCCAGAATAAGAAGATGTGGGGGAGGCGAAGGAATAAAAACTGGCAGGTGATTGCTGAAACCAGGTGAAGGGGAAAATGGATGGGTGGGGGAGGGGAGATGAAGTAGGAAGCTGGGAGACGACAGGTGGAAGAGGTAAAGGGCGAAAGAAGGAGCAGTCTGATAGGAGAGGAGAGTGCACCACAGAGAAAAGAGAAAGAGGAAGATGAAGGTGAGGAGAAGTGAGAGGGGAACCAGAATAAGAAGTAGAAAAAGAGAGAAGGGGGAGGGGAGAGAAATTACTAGAAGTTAGATAATTTATGATCATAATTTATGATCAGGTTGGTGACTAACTAGATGGTATATGAAGTGTCGCTTCTCCAATCTGAGTGTGGCCTCATCGTGGCAGTGGTGAGATCAGGAGGACTTATGGGAATGGAAAGTCAAATCAAAATAGGTGGCCACCAGGAAATCCCTCTACCTTTTCTATTTAAGATCAGTGGATGGAGAAATTTTTGACATACAGTATATCTAGCAGTATATTAAAGGAAACAAAATGTTGAGGGGAAGGGTCACTTTCATAGCTATTGATAATTCATGACCACAAGGTTTAGTATAAAGTCTGTAGAGATGATAGCACCATTTGATGTGATAGTATTTACTTTTAGAAGCAATTATTTCATGAAATCAAAGCTGATCCTTGGCTTAGACATCCAATATGCGGATGTTTATGTGGTAGTACCTTCTCAGACCCTCTGCTTGTATCTGCTGTGGCCCCCAAACTTACTGGCCTATCTGATACAGACTTAATGATGTTTGTGTCTCTGTTGTTCCTCGACATTAAAGCAGATCTGTTATTACTGGTGATTCTGTTCACATCAAAGATCCAAAATAAGGTAGCCATCAAGCAAACCATCCTAGTGTTGTGAATCTTAATTTTTCTGAAGTCTACACATTGCTTTTATCCAAATAATACTCTCAACAAATCCATTTTCACCAGGGTGTTGTTAAATATATGATATTTGTTGTAAACATTAATTGTTGCATTAATACTATTATTTTTTTAAAGATTGTGTTGCACAATCATATTAGAACATTCTATAACAAACCCTTACAAGATAATAAGAGGAATAGATAGAGTGGATAACCAGCACCTCTTCCCCAGGGCACCACTGCTCAATACAAGAGGACATGGCTTTAACGTAAGTGGTGGGAAGTTCAAGGGGGTTATTAGAGGAAGGTTTTTTACTCAGAGAGTGGTTGGTATGTGGAATGCACTGCCTGAATCAGTGGTGGAGGCAGATACACTCGTGAAGTTTAAGAGTCTACTAGACAAGTATATGGAGGAATTTAAGGTGGGGGGTTATATGGGAGGCAGGGTTTAAGGGTTGGCACAACATTGTGGGCTGAATGGCCTGTAACGTGCTGTACTATTCTATGTTCTATGTTCTCTGGTTAACTAAAAAGGACATGCTTTTACTCATTGTATTGAGTTCGTTATGCTCTCTTGTAATTGAAAAGAAGAGTGATGAATACAGGACTGAAGGTGTTACATTTGACTACATATAATATATGAAATAAGGTAAATAATCTTGTAGCACAGTTAGAAATTGGCATGCAAGATGTTTCTGGGCATCACAAATTCTTGGTTGAAAGAAGATCACAACTGGAAAATCAGGTTGGTGCTAGATGGCAAGAGAAGGAATTTGTAGAATGCCTACAAGTTAGCTTTTAGAGCAGCTTGTGGTCAAACCCACCAGGGAAAAGGCAATTCTGGATTGGCTGTTATGTAATGAATCAATGTAATCCATTGGCTGGCTGATGGTGTAGTGGTATCAGCACTGGACTTCAAGGCAGATGGTCCTGAGTTCAAACCCAGCCGGGTCCCGGCCTGGACAGCAGCAGTGTCTGCACGGAAGAAAGGCCTGGCAATCTACTTCCATATCTTGCCATGAAAACCTTATGGACCCTATGGTCTATGAAGTCACGAAGATGTCGGACTCGACTAAATGACCGAACAATAAATGAATCAGATTTGATTAGTGAGCTTAAGATAAAGGAATCCTTAGGAGACAATGATTATAATATTATGGTGCTTATGGGCATGGTTGACAGCCCAGCATTCCTAGTGGCCAGCACTATTTATTGTTCTTGTTTTAAAATGTGTTTGTGGAATTATAGTGAGATGTTCAAATTCATTTATTATTACATTTTAGCTTGGGTTATACAGTTGTTTGCTTGTGTTTTGTGGGTCACCCTGACTGTAACAGGGGTGTGTAATAATCACCTAACCACCTGTATGTGCAGGTCAATGGGACTAGGCAAGGACTAGATGGACCAAAGGACCTGTTTCTGTACTGTAGTGTTCTATGACTCTATAGCTCTAAATGTTTTTTCAAACATTAAAAGGAGTAAAAGAGAGGCAAGAGTAAACATTGATCTGCTGAAAAATGAAGCTGGAGAGACTGTGATGGGGAACAAAGAAATGTTGGATGAACTGAATAAGCATTTCGCATCTGTCCTCACTGTGGAAAACGTCAGAAATTTAAGAAAGTCAAGGGCAGATGTGAGTGTAGTCACTATTACTAAGGAGAAGGTGCTGGATATTTGAAAGGTCTGAAGATAGATACGTTATCTGAACTGGAATCTGTGGAATTCATTGCCACAGTGGCTGTACAGTCCGAGTCATTGGGTATATTTAAAGCGGAAATTGATAGGTTCTTCAATTGTAATGGTGTGAAAGGTTATGGGGAGAAAGCAGGACAATGGGGTTGAGTGGGAAAATAATTATAATTTAGCCATAATCAAATGACAAAACAGACTCGATAAATTAAATTATCTAATCCTGCTACTTATTTCAGTTTTATGGCCTTGGATTTATTTGCCTATGCAATCTTTGCTGAAAGTAACAAATTCACAGAAAGTAGCAGCAAGCACTGAGGGTATATTTATACTCAGATCGGTGATTTTTAATTAGTTCCATACAATCATCTTGACTACATTTTAAATGGCAAATTTTAGACATAACAAGAAACCTGTGCCTATGTTGTTAAATTTAAAGGAGAATCAAAATTACATGGAAATTACCTCCCTTAAAAATGATAAGCTGTAAATTGACACTCCAGGGAGCTTAAGCACAACCATTCAAACACACTTGAGTCAAACCTGGAAGTTGATGCTTCAGAATAGATTTCTAAACACTCTTTTATTTTTGCCAATTTAAACAATTCTCTGAAAAGTTGATTCACACGTTTTAATATTTTTTTATTGTGCTTTAGGATGATAAGAGGCATTGTCCTTTCAATTTCCTCGCAAGATTCAACTGCTCAGAACAAAGTTAATACCTGAAGGTGAAAGAAAATAAATTAAATGTTCTGAAATGTAAATAAATAATGATAAACTGCTCCTGATTTTGAATATCAGGAAAAGCACTGCAGCTTTTTAGTTTTTCAAAGACTCAGTTTAACATTTCACTTGAAAATTTATATTCCCCAATTGTGCAGAATTCCCTGTGGTGCGGCTTCAAGATCAGCTGTTTCAACTCTCAAAGAAATAACAGGCACGCAATCCTCTAATTCAAAGATGAGTATGGGAAAGTGGAAAGGAAGATTTCAATGCAATGCAATGATCAAATGCCACATGTTGATGCCATAGTTTAGAATATTAGTGAGTCAGTGGTGGAGGCAGATACACTAGTGAAGTTTAAGACACTACTAGACAGGTATATGGAGGAATTTAAGGTGGGGGCTTATATGGGAGGCAGCGTTTGAGGGTTGGCACAACATTGTGGGCTGAAGGGCCTGTACTGTGCTGTACTATTCTATGTTCTATTACCATTAGACTTTGTTATTGAACTAGCAACACTTTAGTCTACTCACTGCAAAATTTTAAGAAATACTTAAATGATACTTAAAGGTACAGCAGTGGTACAATGTTTAAATTACTGGACTATTGTTCATGAAATCGGGAAGAACAACTCATAGTTCCATGTTCCAATCCTGCCATTGTGCTTACAGAATTCTGTTAACAATATGGAACAATATGCTCAGCTGCTCTGATAAACATGTGGATAATGATCTCTAAATTGAGAAGAATGTACTATGGACTAGCCAATCAACAGCTTGACATAGTCATATTTACAGAATCATATCGCCGACAATATCCATGCTCCTCTATTAAAATCCTTAGTTATTTCTTATTTGACCAGCAGTACAGACTCATTAGAGCAGTTACACAGTAGCCTATAGTGGGAGAGGCTCTTGAAATCTTCAACTTTGACTTCTTGAACTGATACACCAGTTCTTCTCCTTGTTGAACAATATTTGGAAGAAGCAAGAATATAGACTGTCTTCTGGGTGGAGGAATTTAATGACTATTGCCAAGGGTGTTTTGGTAGTATTGTCGTCTGATCTTGAACGATGATGCTGCCATGCAAGGTGCCTTCCATGTAATGAGAAAAAAAGTAATTGACTTTTTTCACCTATCTAGCAATGGCAGATAAATCTGTACAGGATAATACTGTTAGATACGATCATCACACATTCCTCTGAAAACAAAATCAGTTTATAGCTGCCAAATCTTGACTCCATATATGGATTTGCAGCCTTAAGAAGGGTGTCCATTAAGTATTCTGGGCCATTACTAGCAGCAGGAATCTAGATCATTGCACTCTGAGACATCCTGGCTCAACACACCTCACACAGAAGAAGATGGACATGGTTGCTGAACATCAATTGCCAAGACATCTCTGCAGGAGTTCCACAGAAGAGTATCCTAGGCTAAAAAAAGGCATCTTCAACTGCTTCTTTTATGGCTTTCCTTCCACCTTGTGTTCTCTTACAATGTATCAGGAGATCATTCAGCTCATTCTACACTAAGTCTTGGAGCATTCCATCAGTCATATTTGCTCACTTATTTCTCTGTAACCTTTGCTCTTTCATGTGCCTTTCACCTTTCCCCAATTCTCCTGCCAGCCCCGTGTACTAGGAACAATTTACAGTTGCTAATTAGCTTATCAGTTCCACTTGGGAAAGTGGAAGGAAACCGGGTCACCTGGCGGATACCCATGCACCCATTGTCAAACTCTGCACAGCCAGGAGCAAACATAGGTTGCTGGATCTGAGTGGCAGCAGCACCAATCGCTGTACAATGCTGCCACCTATTAACATCAGAAGTGAATGTGCTCACTGATGATTGTTCAAATTCATTAACAACTCATCCGCAAAGTAATCAGTCCATACATGCATGCAGCAAGACCTGGTCATGGGTTGATAAGTGGGAAATAAAATTCATACCATAATTGTACCAGGCAATGGCCATTTCTAACAATGAGATTTTTAACCATTAACTCTTGACATTTAACAGAATTCCCATTGTCAAATAACCCATTATCAACATCCTTGCAGCTTTCCATTGATTAGAAATGCACCTGGAAGAGCCACAGAAATCCCATTGATATAATGACAGAGCAGAGAAATCTTTAAAAAAATGTTAACAATTCCAGAATGACAACTGCGAAATGCTGCATTTTCCTCCACCCAGAATACATTCCACTTTTTATCCAACAAGTCTTGGATTGCCACCGCATCCACACCTTAACCAGACAATCCCTGCACCATCAGGCATTAGTACAAAATGCACTGTAGTGACTGAACCATACTACTCAGACAGTTCCTCCCAACCAAGCAAACGTTAGCACCAAGGGGTTCGAGGGCAGCAGGTGCGCGGGAACCAAATCATGTACAGGTTCCCCTTCACATCACGCAAAGTTTTCGTTCCTCACCAGTGTCACACTTTGTCACTAAGTTTAAATCCTGGAGTTCCCTAACTAACAACACCATGGGACTGCCTTCACAGAAGGTGTTCAGTGGTACAAGTATGTGGCTACCAGCACTTTCCCAAGGGCAATTACAAATGGAAAACAATTTTCCAGATCCAGAAAAAAATAAACAGAAACTGGAAAACTTAGCCCTCTTATTCCAATTACATGAGAGATCCCAAACCAAACATGGCCATAAGACCATAAGATATAAGAGCAGGATTAGGCCATTTGGCCCATAGTTTGCTCTGCAATTTCCTCTTGGTTAATCCAACTTTACGCTAAGCCCCATATCCCTTCATGCCCTGACCAATCAAGAATCTATCAACCTCTGCCTTAAATATACAAAAAGACTTGGTCTCCATATCTGCGTGCAGCAAAGAATTCCATAGATTCACCACTCTCTGGCTAAAAAAAATCCTTCTCATTTCCATTCTAAGAGGACATCCTTCTATTCTGAGGCCTTCAGGAACCTTGCTGACTACAGCCTATTTAATCATGCGCCTCCAAGTACCCTGAGACCTCATCCTTAACTTCAAACTGGTATTAGCTTTAAACTAAATCGAGAGAGAAACAATGATACATTAAAAGGAAATTGTAGTTTGGGGAGAAGAGCTATGGCCATTTCATATTGTAAATTCTATTACATCCTAAATTATGAATTTTATTAATTGATTTTCGCGTATTATTTTGCTGAAAAATACTCCTCTAAACTTAATCCACATCTAGACATCTAGTTTTCAAGATAAGGATGAGGCCATCCTCAGGGTGAAGGAGCAACACCTTATATTCTGTCTGAGTAGCCTGTAACCTGTAGGCATGATTATCGATTTCTCCTTCTGGTAAAAAAAACCTCTCCCCCTTCCCTCTTCTTCTATTCCCCAATCTGGCCTCTTACCTTTTTTCACCTATCACCACCCCCTGGGCCCCCTCCTCCTTCCCTTTCCCCCATAGTCCACTCTCCTCTCCTATTAGCTCCCTTCTTCTCCACCCCTTTACCTTTCCCACCCGCTTGGCTTCACCTATCACTGCTGGAGTCTATCACCACTTATAAGGTACTTGGTACGCATTGTAAAGTGTAGCTGCTGGTTTCTGAGCATATGATATACCTATACCTCAGCAATGATATTAGTTGGTACATAACGTACATTGCAGATTACTGCTACAGCATTGAAATACAGATATATGATGTAAAAACAGTGTTGGCTGCAGTGTAGTTCTTAACAGTAGGCTATAGCCATGAAAAGGTATCGGTCGTTACCTCAGATGCCTATGAAATTGCAAGACGGTTTCTCCAATATGTTCAACATCCCATTAATGTCTTTTTGGGACAAAGCCCAAAGCTAAGGAGGTGGAAAACATCATTCTTGATCTTTGCTCCAGCTCTACACATCCATCACCATGACAAACAATACTGTATCAGATAACTACGGCTTTAGTTCCTGACTCTGTCCCACCATTCCTCATGATAGGTTGTCTATTCTCTGCAACTACAGCTTTAAGAGCTCTTCTTACTGTAGGCAAACGTATAGGTACATGTTCCCTCTTCAAAATTCAAAAGTTCAAAGTTCAAAGTGAATTTATTATCAAAGTACATAGGTATTAGTTTTATTCCCAGCCTGGTGATTTTTTTTTTTGGTCACCATATACAACCTTGAGATTCATTCATTGTCTTACAGAAATACCTTCCATCCATCAACTTCCCTGTCATCACGGACTCACCTTCACTACTGAGCAGGTGGGAAGGGCTCTGGGGAAATTCAGACATGGTAAAGCATTGGGACCGGATGGTGTGAACCCCAGGGTCCTGAAGGAGTGTGCTGAGCAGCTGTGTGAAGTTTTCCACTGCACATTCAATCTGACTCTCAGCCTGGAAAGGGTCCCGACTGTGTGGAAAACATCATTTGTGCTCCCAGTACCGAAGAAGGGCCAACGAAAGTCTTGTACGACTACCGTCCTGTAGCCCTGACCTCACACACCATGAAGACCATAGAGAGGTTGGTCCTGACTCACCTCCGACCCCTGGTCAGATCAGCC
The DNA here is from genome assembly GCF_963921235.1 of Mobula hypostoma. Classification (NCBI taxonomy): domain Eukaryota; kingdom Metazoa; phylum Chordata; class Chondrichthyes; order Myliobatiformes; family Myliobatidae; genus Mobula; species Mobula hypostoma. The sequence continues at coordinate 58,939,196 of NC_086103.1, read as the reverse complement.
TTCAATCCCTTGCGGTTTGCCTACTAGGAGCACACTGGAGTCAATGATGCTGTCATCTACCTGCTGAACAGAGCCTACTTCCATTTGGATAAGCAGAGCAGCACTGTGAGGATTATGTTTATTGATTTCTCAGCTACCTTTGATACCATACAGCCCTCGATACTGGGAGAAAAGCTCAGTTCAATGCAGATTTGCACTTCCATTGTATCCTGGATAATGGACAACCTGACTGGAAGACCACAGTATGTGTGGCTTCACAGCTGTGTGTCAGACATGGCTACAAGTGACACTGGGGCTGTATTGGCTCCCTTCCTGATTACCCTGTATATCTTGGACTTTAAGTACAACACTGAATCATGTCATCTGCAGAAATTCTCTGATGACTCAGCAATAGTTGGGTGTATAAAGGGAGGATGGGAGGATGAACACAGGGTAGAGGACTTTGTCAAAAGTTGCAAGCTGAATCATCTACAACTCACTGTCAGTAAGACAAAGGAGATGGTGATGGACTTTAGGAAGACTAAGCCTGCATTGCGCCCTGTTTCTATGATGGTGAGGACGTGGATGTGGTGTGAATCTACAGGAACCTGGGGGAGCACCTGGATGACAGGCTCGAGTGGAGAATGAACACAGAGGCAGTGTACAAGGAGGGTCGGAGTCGCCTCTACTTCTTGAGAAGACTGAGGTCCTTTGGAGTATGCCGGCATCTCCTTCACATGTTCTATTAGTCTGTTGTCACCAATACAGTCTTTTATGCAGTGGTGTGCTGGGGCAATGGCATCAACATGGGTGATGCCAATAGGCTTAAGAAACTGATTAGAAAGACTGGCTCTGTTATAGGAGTCAAACAGAACACACTGCAGGCTGCGGTAGAACAAAGGACCCTATGGAAAATCCTGGAAATTCTGGACAATATTTCTCACCCACTGTATGTCACCTTGGCTGAACAGAGGAACAGAGGAGCACTTTCAGTAATAGACTAAGACAACTGCACTGCTCCAAAAAGCGCTATATGAGTTCACTATTACCCTCTGCCATTAGGCACAATAATGAGTTAACCTATAGCCAGGGAAGTGATGACCCCTCCTGTTAGATTGTGGTAACTTATTTTTTTATTCTTCCTGCTTCTCTTCTAATATTTATATCTGTGCACTCGTAATGCTACTGTGGCATTGTAATTTCCTGTGGGATCAATTAAGCATCCAGCTCTCTGTCTATACTCAATAAATCCATAGAATAATAACCATAATAGTATCAATGAAAGACCACACAAACTTGGCATTCAACCACTGTGCAAAATACAACAAGCTGTGCAAATACAGAACAAAATAAATAATAATAATAATAAGTAAAAGAGCAATAAATATCGAGAACATGAGATGAAGAGTCCTTGAAAGTGAATCCATAAGTGTGGGAACATTCCAATGATGGGGCAAGTGAAGTTGTGCCCTCCTGCACGTCTCCTGCAATTTTGCATGGTTTGCATGGTGCTGCAGGCCCAAGAAATGAACTACTTACATGCACATATTTTCATTCACCTTGCATGTAAGAAAATTCCACCCTATAGTCCTGGAATAAACTGGCACCAATCCCTCATTGTGTTGCGCTTTGTGTCTCTATGTTATCAGTTCCAACCTAGTCTCTGCATTGCATTGAGATTGTAATGAGATTAAATGTTCTAATTAGGGTGGATGTAATTCGATGACTTGTACTTCTGCCACGTACATCTTTGCTGTATTTGAAATCATTTTGTGAATATTTTGAAATCTATAAAAATTTGCATGGTCCCAGTTTATTTAAAGCTATTCCGTCCTGAAGAAGCTCTTCCGAATAGCAAATGTCAGGCCAGAATGAACATGTTCTATACCAGACCTCAGATTCTCCTCTGCTATTGTAACCTGACAGCTGTAGACTCTCCTGAAGAAGACGCAAATCGCAATATCCACAAAACTGACCTTGGGTGATGAGGTGCTTTTTTTTGAATTCTTTGCTGCTTTCCTTGGTCTACAGTATTGGATAAAGCTGAAAATAAATTTAATATTCTACTTCAGTCTGAGATCCATATCATATGAAATTGATTACACACCTACTGTAGAATATCCGCAAGCACGAGGAAATCTGCAGATGCTGGAATTTCAAGCAACACACAGTAAAATTGCTGGTGAACGCAGCAGGCCAGGCAGCATCTCTAGGAAGAGGTGCAGTCGACGTTTCAGGCTGAGACCCTTCATCAGGACTAACTGAAAGAAGAGGTAGTAAGAGATTTGAAAGTGGGAGGGGGAGGGAGAGGTCCAAAATGATAGGAGAAGACAAGAGGCGGAGGGATGGAGCCAAGAGCTGGAAAGTTGATTGGCAAAAGGGATAAGAGAGGATCATGGGATAGGAGGCCTAAGGAGAAAGAAAGGGGGAAGGGTGAAGCCCAGAGGATGGGCAAGGAGTATAGTGCGACGGACAGAGGGAGAAAAAGGAGAGAGAGAAAAAAATAATAATAAGAAGAAATAAACAAATAACGGATGGGGTACGAAGGGGAGGTGGGGCATTAACGGAAGTCAGAGAAGTCAATGTTCATGCCATCAGGTTGGAGGCTACCCAGATGGAATATAAGGTGTTGTTCCTCCAACCTGAGTGTGGCTTCACCTTGACAGTAGAGGAGTCTGTGGATAGACATATCATATAACCATATAAACATATAACCATATAACAATTACAGCATGGAAACAGGCCATCTCGACCCTTCTAGTCCGTGCCGAACTCTTACTCTCACCTGGTCCCACCGACCTGCATTCGGCCCGTAACCCTCCATTCCTTTCCTGTCCATATATCTATCTGATTTAACTTTAAACGACAACATCGAACCTGCCTCAACCACTTCTGCTGGAAGCTCGTTCAGAATGAGAATGGGATGTGAAATTAAAATGTGTGGCCACTAGGAGATCCTGCTTTCTCTAGTGGACAGAGCATAGGTGTTCAGCGAAACGGTCTCCCAGTCTGCGTCGGGTCTCGCCAATATATAGAAGGCCACATCGGGAGCACTGGACACAGTATATCACCCCAGCTGACTCACAGGTGAAGTGTTGCCTCACCTGGAAGGACTGTTTGGGGCCCTGAATGGTGGTGAGGGAGGAAGTGTAAGGGCATGTGTGGCATTTGTTCCTTTACAAGGATAAGTGCCAGGAGGGAGATCGGTGGGAAGGGGTGGGGCAGACAAATGGACAAGGGAGTCGCGTAGGGAGTGATCCCTGTGGAAAGCGGGGGGGGGGGCGGGAGGGAAAGATGTGCTTAGTGGTGGAATCCCATTGGAGGTGGCGGAAGTTACGGAGAATAATATGTTGGACCCTGAGGCTGGTGGGGTGGTAGGTGAGGACAAGGGGAACCATATTCCTAGTGGGGTGGTGGAAGGATGGGGTGAGAGCAGATGTGCATGAAATCAGAGAGATGCGTTTGAGAGCAGAGTTGATGGTGGAGGAAGGGAAGCCCCTTTCTGTATAAAAAAGGAGGACACCTACTGTCAAGATGAAGCCACACTCAGGCTGGAGGAACAACACCTTATATTCCGTCTGGGTAGCCTCCAGCCTGATGGTATGAACATTGACTTCTCTAACTTCCGTTAATGCCCCACCTCCCCTTCGTGCCCCATCCCTTATTTATTTCTCTCTCTCTCTCTCTCTCTCTCTCTCTCTCTCTCTCTCTCTCTCTCTCTCTCTCTGTCTCTCTCCTTTTTCTCCTTCTGTCCCTCTCACTATACCCCTTGCCCATCCTCTGGGCTTCACCCTTCCCCCTTTCTTTCTCCCTAGGCCTCCCGTCCCATGATCCTCTCATATCCCTTTTGCCAATCAACTTTCCAGCTCTTAGCTCCATCCCTCCCCCTCCTGTCTTCTCCTATCATTTCAGATCTGCCCCTCCCCCCTCACATTTTCAAATCTCTTACTATCTCTTCTTTCAGTTAGTCCTGACGAATGGTCTCAGCCCGAAACGTCGACTGTACCTCTTCCTATAGATACTGCCTGGCCTGCTGTGTTCACCAGCAATTTTTATGTGTGCTGCGTAGAATATACGCAAGTCATTTTTTTGATATTACGATATTAAAAGTAATGAATTCTAACACCAGATTTAAGAAAGTGTAACAGAATGAAAGCCCATTGAGTTTTTAAGGCAGTGTTCCTTCTAAGTGTTGTCCTAGTTCGGGGAGAAAGAGTCGGCTGATGAAGGTTCCCAAGTGGTCCCTATGATGTAGTTTGCTCCTTAGCAATCTGAAGGGGAATCAGCATTAATGCCTGTGGCTGGTTTCTGAATGTCTATCAACAATAGGAGAATCCTGCTGAACAATTGTCTGGCCTCTGATAAGAATTCGTCAATAACCGATTGACTGTTGTCTGATGCTTATCAAATTGGGTGATACAGAACTGTGCTTTCCTAGACGAGAAAGCAAGAATGGCCAACATTTAAAATATAATGAAGCAGTCTTCAATGGGTCTACCTGTTATCAATGAGGGGATCGCAGGCAATATAAAACTGATTAAAGTGAAAATATATTGTCTGCATTTTAGGCCTGACTTTGTTCATCACCATAAAAAGATAACGAAGGTGCCCACATACTTTAACAAGACTTCTAAGGTCAATTGTTCTTATCTAAAAGGTTATCATCTACTTCAGAGACTGTATTCATCTACATAATTATTTCTTCTCACTAGCACTGGTGGATTCTGTTGAGGAGACTGCCTCTGTTGGCATCAGTCCACTACATTTCTTTCAGCATGACCTCTAGGGAAATCTCACTGCAGAAGCAGAACTACCTGCACCCTAGGGTTTGTCTGACTTAAATTCAGTTTTCAGCAGTTGCAAGAATTCTGATCTCCAAAACACATCTTTCCTGAACTTTATATCTTGGCATCATTTAAGTGTATTGGAGCATCTCACCCAGAGGCCTATCAGGGGAAAACTGAAAATCTACAGCAGAAAGAAATGGACAGGCAGTATAGCAGGACTACAGCTGAAGTTCAGGATCTTCAATGCTGCTTGTTCGAAGATTTATTCCCCTTGGAAGTTTTCTCTCTGTTTTAAACTTGTTTTGTCTTCTGATGGCCTTCTTCTTGCTTTCTTTCTGTTTACTGCATTTATTTTAATCATGATCTTTTTCCCAAGCAGGTGTTCTCATGATGACAGGCACCTCCTCCTTTCCACTATTTGTTGCATTACACTATATCCTGGTGGCCACTCGTAGAAGTCCGGTGCCTAGTAATATGGTAGCTCCTCAGGAAATCTACATGGATGCTTCCTTCCTCTGTCCTATCAATCTTCTGCTCTCAATTCTTCAATGGTTTGTAGCCCGCCGGCCATGAGTTCCATGTCATTGCAATGATTATATACATGCAAAGAGAAGGCATTCTCATTTTGCCAAGGAAATTACATTTAATACGTATTAACTATCCTTAGAGTTGTTATTTAAAACACAAACTTTTTAACAATTACACTGTTGCATATAATTCACAAGACATCAAAGATAGTGAAGGTTCCATGCTATCTTAAATACAACGTTTGTACATTGGGCTGTCAATTGAAAAAAATTTAGGAAGGTTTTTCAGAAATATTCAATTCTTGTTATCTGAACATCAACTCAATGTCATTACTGAAGATGGGATAAACTTGTTTCTGACAGTATCAGAAACTTGCTAAATGAACAACTAGACTGAGGGAGACATCTTATTGCAACACAGTGTCACAACTTCCTCATGACATCCAGCTATACACTTCCTTCAAACAAGCAAGCAGGAGACATGCAGGTACCCACTGGAACCTCCATAAATATACAGATTGGCTCCTGACTAATTATTAGTAGCAGGTCTCAAATATTAATTGACATAGTCCCATTAACTTGTACAGATATGGAAGAGAATGGTGAACATGAAGAGGCTCAAGTTGATAAGTGCTTAAACTTTATTTCTTCATGTGCCAGGAGGAGGAAATGCATTCTGTCAGCATTGCAGAAGAAAACTTGGATCCTTTTCACATGACACCCACACCCCCAACTCTTAATGGATTGTGAGAATTAATTCTACTGGTCTTTAGCTCTGGCTCTTTGCCATTAAGTCCTACATCTGACAGCTGGCTAGTTTATGGATCTGATGAGGTCATGTGGGAATATGAGGGAAGTTATACTCACAGTCTCTTGTAAAAATTGGGATCAGAATTTCTTCTCACCCATTACTTCTTGCTGAAGGTAATCGTTAAACTTTGTAATGAAATTATATATTCAGCAACACACATAAAAGTTGCTGGTGAACGCAGCAGGCCAGGCAGCATCTCTAGGAAGAGGTGCAGTCGACGTTTCAGGCCAAGACCCTTCGTCAGGACTAACTGAAGGAAGAGCGAGTAAGGGATTTGAAAGTTGGAGGGGGAGGGGGAGATCCAAAATGATAGGAGAAGACAGGAGGGGGAGGGATGGAGCCAAGAGCTGGACAGGTGATTGGCAAAAGGGATAAGAGAGGATCATGGGACAGGAGGTCCGGGAAGAAAGACAAGGGGGGGGGGGACCCAGAGGATGGGCAAGGGGTATATTCAGAGGGACACAGGGAGAAAAAGGAGAGTGAGAGAAAGAATGTGTGTATAAAAATAAGTAACAGATGGGGTACGAGGGAGAGGTGGGGCATTAGTGGAAGTTAGAGAAGTCGATGTTCATGCCATCAGGTTGGAGGCTACCCAGACGGAATATAAGGTGTTGTTCCTCCAACCTGAGTGTGGCTTCATCTTTACAGTATAGGAGGCCGTGGATAGACATGTCAGAATGGGAATGGGATGTGGAATTAAAATTTGTGGCCACTGGGAGATCCTGCTTTCTCTGGCGGACAGAACGTAGGTGTTCAGCAAAGCGATCTCCCAGTCTGCGTTGAGACCGCTTTGCTGAACACCTACGTTCTGTCCACCAGAGAAAGCAGGATCTCCCAGTGGCCACACATTTTAATTCCACATCCCATTCCCATTCTGACATGTCTATCCACGGCCTCCTATACTGTAAAGATGAAGCCACGCTCAGGTTGGAGGAACAACACCTTATATTCCGTCTGGGTAGCCTCCAACCTGATGGCATGAACATCGACTTCTCTAACTTCCGCTAATGCCCCACCTCTCCCTCGTACCCCATCTGTTACTTATTTTTATACACACATTCTTTCTCTCACTCTCCTTTTTCTCCCTCTGTCCCTCTGAATATACCTCTTGCCCATCCTCTGGGTCCCCCCTCCCCCTTGTCTTTCTTCCCGGACCTCCTGTCCCATGATCCTCTCGTATCCCTTTTGCCTATCACCTGTCCAGCTCTTGGCTCCATCCCTCCCCCTCCTGTCTTCTCCTATCATTTTGGATCTCCCCCTCCCCCTCCAACTTTCAAATCCCTTACTCACTCTTCCTTCAGTTAGTCCTGACGAAGGGTCTCGGCCTGAAACGTCGACTGCACCTCTTCCTAGAGATGCTGCCTGGCCTGCTGCGTTCACCAGCAACTTTTATGTGTGTTGCTCGAATTTCCAGCATCTGCAGAATTCCTGTTGTTTATATATTCAGCATGTTGGTTAAATTAGGTTATATATTCTGTAATTGAACATACACTTAAGTACTGTTTAAAAGATACTTGATTTTGAGGAGAGGAGAAGATGGTGGCGTGACGCAGCGCCCGCAGCCGCTCCGGAATGATATCTGTATTTGTTAATTAGGGTACCGTGCACAATCCTGATTTGATGGAGACAGACATGAGAAGCATGGAGGAACATCTGGAGAAACTTCTGAAATGCCCGCTTCGCTGCCGCTGCTACTGTGAGATCGAGAACCTCCGGAGAGGAAGGCCCCAAATCCTCGGCTTTGCCTGTTGCTTGGTTGCCGGGGACGGGGTCGAAGCGCTCGGCAGTGATGGTGCTCGGTGCTCGGTGTCGGAGGGCTGGTTGGAGGCTCGAAGTTTTCGGACGGACTCAAGAGTCGGCTGTGGTCGGGTGCTTCCAGGGTGCTGCATCGGCAAGTTTGCGGCGCTGGAGGTTCATGGCAGGAAGAGAGTTTCTCTTCCTTATACCGTCTGCGCGAGATGATGGGACTTTCGAGAGACTTTGAGACTTTTTTTTACCGTACCCATGGTCTGTTCTTTATCAAATTACGGTATTGCTTTGCACTGTTGCAACTATATGTTATAATTATGTGGTTTTTGTCAGTTTTTCAGTCTTGGTCTGTCCTGTGTTTCTGTGATATCACACGAGAGGAACATGGTATCATTTCTTAATGCATGCATTACTAAATGACAATAAAAGAGGACTGCATGTCCTTATAATCTAATCTAACCTAATCTAATTTTTAGTGTGATTACAAAATAAAAAAAATATTACTGATGTAATTATGTCAATATATTTAGTGAGCTGGGACTTCACTCAATGAAATTAAGCCAGTGAAAGATGAATTATATATGTTAGTGGTTGCTGCCATTTAACTCCTCAATCACCATGTAAATGTCAAATCTGGATGCTGGTCTCAGAATAAGAATCAGGTTTATTATCACTGTCATATGTCATAAAATATATTGGGTTTTTGCAATGGCAGTACATAAACAATTAAGTAAGTACAGCAAATAAGCTACAATAAAAATATAAAAATAAATTGTTCAAAAAGAGGGCAAAATACTGAGGTACTGTTCATCAGTTCATGGACCATTCAGAAATCATATGGAGGAGGGATAAAAGCTGTGACTAAAATTTTGCGTGTGCATTTGCAGGCACCTGCATGTCATCCCTGATAGCAGTAATGAGAAGCGGGCATGTCCTGGATAGTGAGGGTCCTTAATCATAGATGCACCACCTTCTGAAGATGTCTTCGATGGTGGGAAGGCTAGCGCCCATGATGGAGCTGGCTGAACCTAAATCTTCTGCAGATTTTTGTCAATCCTGTGCAATGGAAACTCCGTACCAGGTGATGATGCAACCACTCAGAATGCTCTCCATGGTATCTCTGTAGAAATTTGCGGAAGTCTTTGGTGACATACCAAATCTCCTCAACTTCCTAATGAAGCATAGTTGTAGGTGTACCTCCTTCATGACTGCTTCAACATGTGGTGCCAGGATAAATCTGTTGGCCCCTTGAAGAGGACTGGAGTGTGTCCTTCCGAATTTCTCTTCCTGAAGTCCATAATCAATTCCTTGGTCTTACTGATATTGAGTGCTGATGTTGTTATGACACCACTCAACCACTCAATTTATTTCACTCCTGTACGGCTCTTCGCCGCCATCCGAGATTCTGGCAACAACAGTTGTATAATCTTCAAATTTATAAATGACATTTCAGCTGTGTTGGGCCATATAGTTGTGAGTGTAGAAAGAATAGAGCAGTGGGCTAAGCACGTAGTGGTGCATCTGTATTGATTGATAGAGAGGAAGTGAAGTTACTTTCGAATTGCACTGACTAGTTCCAATGAGGAAGTCAAAGATCCAGTTGGAAAAGGAGGTACAGAGGCCCATGTTTTGATGCTTGTTAATCATACTGAGGATTTGATTATGTTGAATGCTGAGCTGTAATCAATTAACAGCAGCCTGACACAGGATTGCTGAGTGCAGGTGGTCCAATGCCAAATGAGCAGCCAGTGAAATTTCATGTAGAACATAGAACGTGGAATAGTACAGCACAGTACAGGCCCTCAATGTTGTGCCGACCCTCAAACCCTGCCTCCCATATAACCCCCCACCTTAAATTCCTCCATATACTTGTCTAGTAATCTCTTAAATTTCACCTGTGTATCTGCCTCCACCACTGACTCAGGCAGTGTATTCCACGCACCAACCACTCTCTGAGTAAAAAACCTTCTTCTCGTATCCCCCTTGAACTTCCCACCCTTTACCTTAAACCCATGTTCCCTTGTATTGAGCAGTGGTGCCCTGGGGAGGAGGCACTGGCTATCCACTCTTTCTCTTCCTCTTAATATCTTGTATACCTCTATCATGTCTCCTCTTGTCCTTCTTCTCTCCAAAGAGTAAAGCCCTAGCTCACTTAATCTCTGATCATAATCCATACTCTCTAAACCAGGCAGCATCCTGGTAAATCTCCTCTGTACCCTTTCCAATGCTTCCACATCCTTCCTATAGTGAGGCAACCAGAGCTGGACACAGTACTCCAAGTGTGGCCTAACCAGAGTTTTATAGAGCTGCATCATTACCTCACAACTCTTAAACTCTATCCCTTGACTTATGAAAGCTTACACCCCATAAGCTTTCTTAACTACCCTATCTACCCGTGAGGCAACTTTCAGAGATCTGTGGACATGTACCCCCAGATCCCTCTGCTCCTCCACACTACCAAGTAACCTGCCACTTACTTTGTACTCTGTCTTGGAGTTTGTCCTTCCAAAGTGTACCACCTCACACTTCTCTGGGTTGAACTTCATCTGCCACTTCTCAGCCCACTTCTGCATCCTATCAATGTCTCTCTGCAATCCTTGACAATTCTCTACGCTATCTACTACACCGCCAACCTTTGTGTCGTCTGCAAACTTGCCAATCCACCCTTCTACCCCCACATCCAGGTCGTTAATAAAAATCATAAAAAGTAGAGGTCCCAGAACCGATCCTTGTGGGACACAACTAGTCACAACCCTCCAATCCGAATGTACTCCCTCTACCACGACCCTCTGCCTTCTGCAGGCAAGCCAATTCTGAATCCACCTGGCCAAACTTCCCTGGATCCCATGCCTTTTGACTTTCTGAATAAGCTTACCACGTGGAACCTTGTCAAATGAAACTGTTGATATGTTGTGGCAGTAGGAAAATTGCCGCAAGTCCTGCTCCTGGGTCAGGCTGGAGTCCATTCTAGCCATGACCAACCTCTCAAGCACTTCATCACAGAAGGAATCAGAGTTAACCATTCAAATCATGACCTGTGTTCTGATATAAGCTCATTGTCTTGAAATGCTGACTGTTTCTCATTTAAGAGATGCTACCTGGCTTTCCGAAGAGTTGCAATATCTTCTGCCTTCATTTAGAGATAAACATGTTTTAAGAAGAAAATGAAGAGAGTTGAAGTCTGGTGAAGGTTGAAAGGGAATATTGAATGACGGAAGGAATGATAGGATAGGGCAAAAAGAGAGGGAAGTTTATATGTAAAGAAACAAGAGAGATGATTAGGGAGGCATAACTGGGAGCAGAAGAGTTTGAAATAGTTAAGTCATTCTCGGGTCCAGAGGTAAAAGCTGATATTTTGAAATTTGAGATGCTGTTCCTCAAGTCTAGAATGAACTTTATTTTCAGAATATACTGTAAGTGACAGAGGATGGGATAGGCAGGGTCAGAGCAGGAATGGTTTGAGATTGAGTGCCGATGAGCATCCGAGATGTATGTTTTCTAATGCTGATAGAAACCAAGCAGCTGGGAACCATTGTCCAGGGGTCCCTGATCCGTTATGCTAAAAGTACTTCATGGTAATGACTGCATGTTCAACCCATTCCTGAAATTCACACCTAATTTTAGAGTTACACCTTGGTTTCTCTCTCCACAAACACTGCTTCATCCGTGAGTACTCCCAGCAGCTTCTGCTTTTATCTTCAATGGCTTATGTTCTCCTTACTCAGACCATTCCTCTACCTTACACTGTTGGTGTTCTGCACTCAGTTGCTCCATCAATGATATAATGGAAATACTTTTCAAAGATACCCTAATGATTAATGTATTAGTTCTCCTGTGGTGTTTTCTCTTGATTTGTTGGACTCTTGGGTAATGCTGTACAGCTTGAGATTCAGATTTATTCTTCCTGGTGGACGTATACTTCACCTCAGTATGTTGCTGTAGGATCTTTCTGACTTGCTCAATCTCCATTGTCATCGGGATAATCACCTTCCAGCTCCAAAATGCTTTGCATCTTACCTTTTTCATTAGCCTCACTGCTGATGAAGACTACACTCTAACCTCATCTGTTCCACACAGGACTTCTATGATAAGAAAAATACTGCAGATCCCAGCATACTGAAAGAAAAGGAAAAAGACTGGGTAGAATCAGTGTACCAGAAAACATCTATGGAATAGCTGATGAAAGTTAAGCTTACATCATTGTCTCCACAGATACTCTACTATATCTTATCTTAAAACACAAGGGAAGGCTGCCCAGCTCTAAATATCCATGCTGACATCCAGGAGAGAAATCATTTCAACCCCCCTTTTCTTATTTCTGTGCACCCTGAGATTCATTCTCCATCAATCTTGCCAATCTATTTCCCTTTGATACTGTTTGCCATGAGTTTACATTAAGTGATGACTTATAGGAGATAATTATCCTACTAACTTGTCTAAGTAACCATGTTTTTCCATCACTTCCCAGTGCCTTTCCTCCTGCCTTTCCAATTTACCATGCTTTGTTTTGAAATGGAGAAAGAAAGTCATTGACTCAAGTTATTATGTGCCTATTTTGCTGCAAAATATTGCCTATCTGACCTCTGTAGCTTCCCACCCTGAGCATTTTATTATACTTGTCCATCCTGAGCATTCTTCCTTGCTTCTGTGAACTACTCTAATTCTAAATTTGTTGTCTAAGAAACACAGCGCCAGATCTTTTTAAATTTTACAATTTACAGTAAAACTCTGACCTGACATGGTCAGGAATTTGGTGGTGACAGACTTGTTCTTTAACTGGACTATTAACAGCCTAACTCATATTAAGTTTTCTTTTTGTAGAACTTCTGGAGCATTGTAATAAATTTTATGAGAATCCAGGCAAGATTAAAGGGATTATTAGAACTAGGCAGCCCACTGAGTTAAGAGGAAATCAGGAAACCAGGGCCTGGGTGAGTAAAAAGAATGCATGGTAAATATCATTCGGTGATTAGGATTTCTAAGTGGTCTGATATTGGATTATTGGAGCTTTACTGTTTATTATTAACCTTGGAATATTTTTCAAGGAAATTAAATTACAAACTACAAATAAATAATACTTTTGCCATGATACATTTTATATTTGGAGCAAATATAGATTCACCATTTGAAATAAAAATGTTCCTCTCTAATCCCATTGACTTTGTTTCATTCTAGTCAACATTCATCTGATACAAGCAGTAATATTTAGCAAAATCAATAGACATGTTTAAAAATTAACTTGAACATACCTTAGTCATTACTAATCAGCAGTTTTCTTTAAATTGTGTTTGCCTTTTGTCCAACTTTCATTGAAAAATTTGACAGTAAATCATGTGAAAAGTATCTATTGATAGAACAGTAAAATAAAACTATTCCATATCAATAATAAGATAAAAATGACATAAACTGACTTCTTGTTTTCACAGCATTTGTGTCAACTTCCTTGATTAGAAATGTTTTATCTATAATGGAAAACTCTAAGCATACAGTTCTCATTACAATACTAGCAGGCAGATTGTGTACAAAAGTCATTTATATTTTGAAACACTTACTTTATTTCATTTTAAGCTGTAATTTTGCTCTGTAACTAAAATTACAAAATAGGGATTTAACAACTGTTTCAGAATCACATACTGCAGTTCATAATGGCATGACTCCATTACCTTTCCTTTTATGTCTTCTTGTGCCTTAATTCGATACTTGTGTGCTCAACTTACGAGGTCCAGTCAAGCAACCGGTTTGGATAATTAACACAAACACGAGGAAATCTGTAGATGCTGGAAAGTTCAAGCAACACACACAAAAAATACTGGCGAACGCAGCAGGCCAGGCAGCATCTATAGGAAGAGGAGTGGTCGATGTTTTGGGCCCTGACCCTTCGTCAGGACTAACTGAAAGAAGAGATAGTAAGAGATTTGAAAGTGGGAGGGGGAGGGGGAGATCCGAAATGATAGGAGAAGACAGGAGGGGGAGGGATGGAGAAAAGAGCTGGAAAGTTGATTGGCAAAAGGGATACGAGGCTGGAGAAGGGAGAGGATCATGGGACGGGAGGCCTAGGGAGAAAGAAAGGAGGAGTGGGGGAGCCCAGAGGATGGGCAAGGAGTTATAGTGAGAGGGCCAGAGGGAGAAAAAAGAGAGAAAAAAAGGGAAAAGAAAAATAAATAAATAAATAAATAAATCAATAAATAAATATGGGAAGGGGTACGAAGGGGAGGTGGGGCATTAACGGAGGTTAGAGAAGTCAATGTTCATACCATCAGGTTGGAGGCTATCCAGACGGAATAGACAATAGACAATAGGTGCAGGTGTAGGCCAATCGGCCCTTTGAGCCAGCACCGCCATTCACTGTGATCATGGCTGATCATCCACAATCAGTACCCTGTTCCTGCCTTCTCCCCATATCCCTTCACTCTGCTATCTTTAAGTGCTCTGTCTAACTCTTTCTTGAAAGAATCAAGAGAATTGGCCTCCACTGCCTTCTGAGGCAGAGCATTCCACAGACCCACAACCCTCTGTGTGAAAAAGTTTTTCCTCAACTCCGTTCTAAATGGTCTACCCCTTTGTGGCCTCTGGTTCTGAACTCCCCCAACATCAGGAACCTGTTTCCTGCCTCTAGCATATCCAATCCCTTTATAATCTTAGATATGTTTCAATCAGATCCCCTCTCATCATTCTAATTTTCTGTGTTTACAAGCCCAGTTGCTCCAATGTTTCAACATATGACATTCCTTCCATTCCTGGAATTAACCCAGTGAACCTACACTGCACTCCCTCCATAGCAAGAATGTCTTTCCTCAAATTTGGAGACCAAAACTGTACACAATATTCCAGGTGGGGTCTCACCAGGGCCTTGTACAAAAGGAATATATAGTGTTATACCTCCAACCTGAGCATGGCTTCATCTGGACAGTAGAGGAGGCCATGGATAGACATATCAGAATGGGAATGGGACGTGGAATTAAAATGTGTGGCCATTGGGTGATCCTGCTTCCTCTGGCAGACAGAGCATAGGTGTTCAGTGAAACGGTCTCCCAGCCCTCCCCCTTTCAAATCTCTTACTATCTCTTCTTTCAGTTAGTCCTGACGAAGGGTCTCGGCCCAAAACGTTGACTGTACTTCTTCCTATACATGCTGCCTGGCCTGCTGTGTTCACCAGCATTTTTTGTGTGTGTTGGATAATTAACACACTATCTTAACATTTTACAGAATATGAGCAGATCTTTTAAACCTATAGGCCTATACCAACTTTCAACTGTGAGTAAGTTTGACAACTCCATTATTTTCTCAGGGCATTCTGTATGTAAGATAATAATCTGGACTTTGACAAGACTTAGGCAGCCAATTAATCTCCTGGAGATGTGAATGTCGGTACTACCAGCAGCTATGAGTAAGTATTTGGTGCTTGTGCCAACCAGCCTGTGGAAGTGAGTTCCTTGTTGTTGATCCTTCAGATTCCAGTGGGACAAGGCTGGATAATATAATTTGGTATGATTTTATCACAATCAATAGGTGTGTGACTCAAGATATTTCAGTATCATGCACATTACAGTTAGTAAAACATAAGATATTTGGACAGCTATTACTAATTCATTACCGATGGCATATTTGAAACAGTGCTAGCAGTATATCACCATCATCACCTCAGTCATTACTCTTTCTTCACCAACAAAAGATACTCTTTTATACTGGCCTTCAGGTATCAAGTCTTGGATCAAAAATCAGGAAGTTGGTCCATTGCTTCACACTGACAAAAGCGGGATATGATAACTTCCTCTTTTCATAGGAGTGGCTGCCTCCTTTGCAAACACAGATACTTGCATATACAACAATAAACTGGATTGTTAGCTAGATACTTGATGGACCTGCTCTCTGAAATGTGTCTACCAAATAACAATAACTGCATTACTTGCACATTAAAAGCTCCTACACAATGGTTAGCATTCTTGTCTCTCAAATTGATTTTGGGGATGAAACTGCTTTGTTTCACAAAAATAGTTAAACATTTTTTAACAACCCACTTTGACTATTACAGCCTGCTTTTCAAGATTGATCTCAGAATTGTGAATAAAGATGGCATTGACTCTCTTAAATGCAGTGAGAATTTTGATCAATTTTAATGCAATCCTTTGCAAGAGTGTTTCCATTTTAAGTACAATTGGGATCTGTGGCAATTCCTCCCAACACTTCAACAGAACAAAAGTAGCAGAGCTCAGTAATTAAATTAACATTTACAATTTCATCCAGCAGTGTACAGTTCAAGGGCTAAGCTTTTCAGTTATTCTAATCAGTCTTATAAAGAGAGGTTTCATGCTGGTGAATAAATATTAAGTTGCTCATATGCATGGCATTCTGTGGCACTCTTATTAGAAAATGAAAATGACCTTGTTTGCATCTTTCCTTCGTTAAAAATTGAAGTAGCCCCATGTGATGAAATAAAAAAAAACTTCTGTTCATGCTAAGGGCCTGAAATAATGAATTTAAACTGCTTCAATCCAACAACAAAAGAATCCATAGCAGAAAATTGTCCATAATTCGGCACAACATATTCAGTGCGAGAATTAGCAAAACTAAGAACAGTTCTGAGATCATTATCAAAGCAGAATGTAGGGAACTCAGTCTAATTTAGGCAGAATGAAGACTCTCATTCTAAGTTCAGCCTTCTTGTCAAAAGCCTGATATTGGCCATTATGGCTTTGGAATGTTTCCAGCTGACACTGGAAAAAACAAAGATGGCGCCAAGCTGCGAACTCCACTAGTCACTGCTCAGATTTAGTTGTTTTTTACATTTATTTTAAGTTATTACTGATGGATTTGGGATCAGAGAAGGAAGTTAGGGGTCAAGTTATTGTTTGGAGACAAGGACGCGGGGGAATTAGAGTCAGGCCAGAGTTTGTCTCCGATCCACGTTTGAAGGCAGGTAACATGAACGTGAGACATCCATGGTTGGATGTTGGATGTCAGGTTGGCAGAGAGTGGAGGAGGGCCCTCCAGGTCAGCAAGTTGTTGGAGGGTTCCAGAGTCAAAGTTCCATGTGGGCAGGAGGAATGAATTCTATTGACCCCCTTGGTTTGCGAATAAGTAAGACTGGAGTTTAAGGCCTAGTGTTGGGAGTCCCATCATCTGCAAGGCCCAAGGGTCAAACTGGAAGTTTGGAAATCAAAGCCCATTGGCTGGAGCCAAGTCTGCGAATCTCTGGAAGTCTGCTGGGAAAGTTGAAGCCCACTGTCTGCAGGCCTGCAGGCCTGAGTCCGCTGGAGGCTGAAGGCTGAAGGCCTGTCCTGGGGTTAACAAACTGTGTGCATGTGTGGGTAGGATGGAGGAATGGGCCTTGTTTTGCTTTTGTTGTTCTGTTTCTTATTGTGTTCTGTCGGGCATTCTGATGCCAGAATGTGTTGTGACTTTTGTAGGCTGCCCCCAGCACCTCCTTGGGTGTGTTGGTTGCTCAAACAAATGACACATTTCACTGCATGTTTTCATGTACACGTGATAAATAAATTTGAACCTTGAATCTTGAAGAAAAAAATTATCCTGCTAAAATCCTTCTTACTTATTGAAGGATTATTGAAAGCATTATTGAAAGCAGAAGAAAGCTTTCGATGAACTAAAGCTTGAATATGGGCAAATCTCACTTTTGCTTTTGGTTAATTTGGTTATGTTGGCTGTTCTGTGGTTGCTAAAACCAAGTATGAAGTATATGGAATGAGTGAATAGGGGACCAACCAAACAGGGGGTCACGAAATAAAGAAAGCAAAGGTGAACTACCTCTGAGTTCTGCATTCTCGCTCTTGCCATAGATTCTTTCGTTTTATTTATCAACAACAGGTACTATCAATCTCAGAATTAAAAACAAATTGAGACTGACAGAAGTCTAAGTTTCTCATAAACACAAGAGGTTATGCAGGTGCTGGAAATCTAGAGCAACACACACACAATATTGGAGGACTGCAGCAAGTCAGGCAGCACTTATGGAGAGGCATAAACAGTCTCGCATAAACATTTATTGGCCCGAAACAATACCTCTCCCCTTTTCACACTCACTGACTGACCTGATGATTGTCTACAGAATATTTTGCTTTTATTTCTGATTTCAACACTCTGCACCTTTTTAAACCGGACATAAAAATGGCACTGGAGAAGGGTGAATTCTTGTACATATGGCAGGCAAGTGTCGTCCATTCACTTTGTTAACAGTCATGAGAGAGTGCACCCTAATGTCTTCACAGTCATAGTGGGGGCTTTACCTAGGCCAGCTTGAAGAAGTTTCTGACAAGCTGCCAACAAGATGTCACCTGCAGAACCAGAAGGGCCAACACACTTGATCACTGTTACACTTTCATCAAGATCTCTGATGGGTCCATCCCACTCCTGCATTTAAGCAATCAGATTGCCTGACTGTACTTCTACTCCTGGCATACGAGCAGAGATTGGTCCGCAGCACCAGTGGAATGGACCATGAAGAATGGTCAAGGGAGCTGGAGGAATGCTTACAGGACTGATTTGAATTGGTGGATTGAACTATATTCAGGGATCCATCTTTGAATCTGAATAAGTATGCCATGACTATCATTGACTTCATCAAGCCCTGTGTAGATGAGAGAGTGCCTTCAAAACCTCACACAGTTTTCCAAAATCAAAAAACCATGGATAAACTAGGAGCACTGAGCATCATGGGAAGTCATTCCTGCCTATGGTCATCAAACTTTGCAGCTCCTCCCTTGGAGGGTCGGACACCCTGGGCCAATGGGCTGCTCCTGGACTTATTTCTGTCTGGCATGGTTTACGTATTAGTATTTGATTGTGGTTTTGTGTTGCTATGTTCGTACTTTGTTCTTGGTTGGCGCAACTGTAACGAAACCCAATTTCCCTCAGGATCAATAAAGTATGTCTATCTATCTATCTATTTACTCTCTGTAGAGGGGGAATTTCTTGAGTGCCTATGAGATGGTTTTTTTAGTGTAGCTTGTGGTTGAGCCCACTTGGGGATCAGCTATTCTCGATTGAGTGTTGAGCAATGAACTGGAATTGATTAGAGAGCTTAAGGTAAAAGAATCCTCAGGGTAAAATGAACAAATTCACCCTGCAATTTGCGAAGGGAATGCTATAGTCAGAGATATCAGTATTATGGTGAAGTAAAGGGAATTACAGAGGCATGAGAGAGGAGTTGGCCAGAATTGATTGGAAAAGAACACTGGCAGTGATGACGGCAGAGCAGTAATGGCTGGAAATTCTGGAAGCAATTTGGAAGGCATAGGATATATACATCAAAAAGAGGAAGACACCAGCAGTGTGGTAGAAGTTCCGGGTGTCAGGGGTCATGAAGCATGTGAAGTTACCGTAACTAGGGAGAAGGTTCATGGGAAATTGAAAAGTCTGAAGGTAGATAAGTCACCGGTACCAGATGATGTACACCCCATGGTTCTGAAAGAGGTAGCAGAAGAGATTGTGGAGGAGTTAGAAATTATCTTTCAAGAAACATTAGATTTTGGAATGGTTCCGGAAGACTGAAAAATTGCAAATGTCATTCTACTGTTCAAGAAGGGAGTGAGGCAGAAGAAATGGAACTGTAGGCCAATTAGTCTGATCTCAGTGGTTGGGAAGATGTTGGAGTCGATTATCAAGGATACTTGGAAGCACATGATAAAATAAGCCGTAGTCAACACGGTTTTCTCAAGGGAAAATCTTCCCTGGCAAATCTGCTAAAATTCTTTGAAGAAATAACAAGCAAGATAGACAAAGGAGAACTGGTTGACGTTGTGTACATGGATTTTCAGAAAGCCTTTGACAAGGTGCCACACATGAGGCTGTTTAACAAGCTAAGAGCCCATGGTATTACTGGAAAGATTCCAGCATGGATAAAGCAATGGCTGATGGGCAGGATGCAAAGAATGGGAATAAAGAGAGCCTTTTCTGGTTGGCTGCCGGTGACTAGTGGTGTTCCACAAGGGTCTGTGTTGGAAAAGATTATTTTTACATCATATGCCAATGATCTGGACGATGGAATTGATGGTTTTTGTTGCAAACATTACAGATAATATGAGGATAGGTGGAGGGGCAGGTAGCTTTGAGTAAGTAGAGAGGCTACAAGAGGACTTAGACAGATTAGGAGAATAGGCAAAGAGATGACAGTGTCAGGAAGTGTATAGTCATGCTCTTTGGTAGAAGAAATGAAAGGGTTGACTATTTTCTAAATGGAGAAAAAATACAAAAAACTGAGGCACAAAGGCACTTGGGAGTCCTTGTGCAGGATTCTCTCAAGGTTAATTTGTAGTTTGAGTCTGTGGTGAGGAAGGCCTGTGGTAATATTAGTATTCATTTCATGACGACTAGAATATAAAAGCAAGGATGTGATGTTGAGACTTTATAAAACACTGGTGAGGCCTCACTTGGAGTATTGTGAGCTGTTTTGGGCCCTTTATCTTAGAAAAGATGGTTATTAAGGATTATTATGGAGAGGGTTCAAAGGAGCTTCACAAAGATGATTCTAGGATTGAATGGCTTGTCAAATGAAAAGTATTTGATGGCTCTGAACCTGTGTTCAATGTAATTCAGAAGAATGAGGGGTGACCTAATTGAAATCTATCACATGGTGAAAGGTCTCAATAGAGTGGCTGTGGAGAAGATGTTTCCTATGATGGGAGAGTCTAGGACTAGAGAACACAGTCTCAAATAAAGGGGTGTCCTTTTGGAAAGGAGATGAGAAGGAATTTCTTTAGCTAGAGAGTGGTGAATCTGTGGAATTCATTGTGGAGGCCAAGTCTTTACGTATATAGGTTGATAGATTCCTGATGGGCCAGAGTATGAAGGGATACAGGGGGAAGGCAGGAGATTGGAACTGAAAAGAGACATGTATCAGCTATGATGAAATAGCAGAGTGGACTCAATGGGCCAAATGGCCTGATTCTGCTCCTATATCTTACGGTCTTAAAATATTTTTTCACTTTTTTCCTAGTCCTTTTGCCAATTATCTGAAACCAGTGTCACCTTGTTCGCAGCCCTCTGCACATAAAACAAACCTCGCTGTGTTGGAAAGTTTCTTTTGCTTCCTACTCCCTTGGTGAATATGCTTAACTTCATTACTCATTTGCATCTCTCTACCAGCCTTGGCTTATAAAAGATCAATTTGTAGGATAGCAGATAAAGAGCACCTTCTCTGCAAAACTAACCACCTCCCCTCTTCCTTTGAACTATGTATAAATCAAATGGTTAATAGAGGAAAGGGCAACTCATAGAGCTAATTAAACAGCACATATACACACACAATTAAATACATTATGTTACTGATCTTTTAAAATTGTGTTATGCAGAATTTTTCCTGCATGATAATGAATTCAATCATATATATAGATATATATATATAGACAGACATACACTATTACATTTGTAGATTATTGGCATTGGCAAAGCAGATACACCATTGGTATTAATCTATTTTTAGAAAATATCTGGAGGTAGCTTTCCATCTGGGTGATTCATTAGATACAGTTATACTATATTATTGAAGACAAAGACAGAGAAATTTATCTTTGCCATTTTTCCAGTATTAGAATGTTAGCAATCTTCCTCATGCTGTTTTAATGTTCTAATGAAACACAATCACAAAATGTTTTAGAACCAGTTCCAAAATTGTGGTAATGAATTCCCTTAGCCAATGTTATTCTATTTCAAGGAGCTATCGTTATCAGTTGAATTCCCTACAAATCCAAGAATGGGTGCCCAGTCATAGCTGCTTTCTAGAGGAAAAATCAGTGAAATTATACACATGTCTCTCAAGACTTTGGAGGTAAACTCTATATTAAAGTAGCGCTTGGCATATTGGGGTATATTTCGCTTCTTATGTCCAGGCCATTAAACTGGTGGAATGGATTGTCTGCCAGTTACACAATGCAAATAGCATAACATATAATAGGCATGCCATCCATTTACTATTGAAAGTGAAGACAGAAATCCTGCCCCTGTCATATTCAGATTAATTTGCTTTTAAGCCCAGCAGAATGTTTCTACTGATAGGAGAAGGGGCAAAGGCGTGTTACTGGCACCTTAAAACCAATCACTTCAGGCAGATGTGGTTCATCAGCCGTGGGTTGCAGCTCATCTAGGAAAAGGAAAACTCTGAAACTTGCGCTGCCTTGCGGCCATACCCACTCAATGGGAAGGAGTCGAGAGCAAACCCTGAGGAATAAATCTGGAGCTGGAGTCCCTAAGACAGTCCCATGTTGAATTCAGTGCTGACTGGCAACTCCTGTGATGCCACTGGTGCCAAACTGAATTGGTCTCTGCTGTTCCTTTGGCTTCATCAGATGCATGGAGAATGGGAGCCTGATACATGGGCAACAGCTTGCTCCCCATATCATACTGCCCAGGCTTGCATATCCAGATAGCTAGGATGCCACATCTGTGGTCAACCCTGACCTATGGAGGCCTATCTGCTTTTATCAAAAATTCCAACAACATTAAAATGATTTAGCATTTTCTTGATTATTTTTGAAGTGCTACTGATTCCATTCTATACAATGTTTCTTCCTCATTGCATTCAGGACAATTTCTCAACTCTCTGAGCCCCATGCTAACCCCCTTTTTCCTTCAACAGATGCCAACCAATTTGCCATCCAGCACCTGCCTCCTCCGTCTCAAAGAAATGTTGCTGCTGTGGGAAGTTGATTGGGTCATAACATTTCCTTACATGGAAAATATAGAACAAATTCTATTCCTATCCTACCAAAGTCTTTCCTTTCACCTTATTTTCCAGTGAGCTGATGGTTTTCTCAGTGTAATTTCAAGCTCTTATCTTAAACTGTCATGGTCCGGATCGGGGTCCCTTTAAATTTACCTTGTTTATGTTACGATACGGACAGTTGATTCCCTGTTTTCCCGTGTCCTTCAACTTTGGTGATTAGAGGCAATTAACACTCGGCTGAACCGGTGGTTTATATTCTCCGGCTTTCAGCCGTTCGGTGCGGGAGCGTCTGCAAAGTCACGGCGTGCCAATGTCATCTGGCGGGAGCAAGTCTTGTCTCCACCCGAAGCGAGTGCAGGTAATTCACCTTTCCTCACTGGAGCAACCCTGTCCAGTTACCTCGCCGAAGCGAGCCTGCAAAGTTTCCTCATCAAGGTGGGTCCATCAGTTAACCTGCCGGAGAGAATCAAGAGCCGCTGTCTACTGTTCCTGGGCCGAGTCGAGAGCTCGGCACTACCCGGAGGCTCCAAGCACCACATCCTGTCTCCGGCAACATTCAAGTACCACGTCCACGTCCTGGCCCTGGCGGCGTTCAAGTACCATGTCTAGTTCTGGCCCTGGCGGCTTCCCAGTTCTGAGTCATGTCCTGGCCCTGGAGGTCTGTGATTCCTTTCCTACCCCTTTGTCTGAAACCCTTCTCTGCCCCTCTCGCCTCTAGCCCTTGTCTGCAGCCCCCGCCTGCACTTCGGTATAGTTCCATCACTGGAGCTAGATGGGTACTGTCTGGTGTCCATTCATGTTGGTCTTGTCTTGTCTTGTCCTCGCCTCCATGGGGTAGGTCAGGCCGTCTTGCCGTTGCCCCGCGGGGGGTCATGTCTTATCTTGTCCTGTCCTCGCCTCCGTGGGGTAAGTCAGGCCGTCTTGCCATTGCCCCGCGGAGGGTCATGAGTCCCGGCCCTATGTCCTGTACCCAAGGAGGGGTCCCGGCTCTCTGTTCTGTGTGCGAGTCCTGGCCCTATGTCCTGTACCCAAGAAGGGGTCCCGACTCTGTGTTCTGTGTATGTGTCCATGGTTCCATGTACCTGCTCTCCCGAGACTGAGGCTCTGTGTTCCCATATTCCTCCTCTCCCTAGCCCATGTCATGTCCTTGCCTGGTTCTGGGGTCCGAGCCCGAGGCAAGACCCAGGTACTGGGTCCTTGCCCAGTCTCGGGCTCGGAGTCCATACCCTAGCCTCTTCATGTCTCCTCTAGTTCTGGGAGCCGATTCCGAGTCCAAGCCCAGACCCTTGGTCCCAGCCTATTTGTAGTCCTGAGTCCTAATCCTGTTCGCTATTCCTGTTTCTGTCTTGCTCTCCTGGTTTCGAACAATAAACTAAATTTAATTAACCTCACAAGATGTGTCTTGCATTTGGGTCCATCCTTGCTCCCAATGCCCCCGCCACTGTGACATAAAGTGAATAAAGTAATCAAGCTTATGGGCGATTTTCTCTTTTTCCTCAGATTAACTTCCTCAACTTCTCCATCTGAATTTTGGAAAAAGGATTCTGGCCATTTCATTCTCTCAGCTTCTATGACATCACTCTTTTCTAAGCATGGCACCCTCCCTCACAATGCTTTTGCAAGTTTTGCATAGAAATTTGAATAGTACTGCCCAGGAGCCGCCCTTTTGGCCCACAATATCTGTACAGACCACGATACCAATTAACTAATCCCATCCGATGGAAAAGAAGAAGAAGAAGAATATCTTTATTGTCATTGTTGTGGAGCAATGAAACACAGTTTAGCAGCTCAACATTTTGCAACATGACAAAGAATATATACATAAAATAAACTCTAAAACCTTAGGAGTGTAGTCCAAAATTAATAATATATTATTGGGGGGGTAGGACTATTGCACACCTGCCATTCCTGGACGTGTGATGCATTTAGCTGCCGCCGTCTTAGGAGGGGGGCAGGAGAAGGGAAGGAGATATTATACATTTCACTGCTTGTGGGTAGAAGCTGTTAAGGAGTATCCCTGCATTTACTGCCTGTTTAACTGCTTGTCTAATACCCCTTAAACATCACTATCTTATCTGCTTCCACAACCTCCACGGCAGCATGTTCTAGGCACTGACCACTAATATTTTAAAAAATGAACCATAATCCCCTCTTATGTATACACCCTCTAATAATGTGCATTTCCAGCATGGAAGTAAGACTCTGAATTTCTGTTTTATCTATGCCTCCCATAGTTCTATCAATTTTGAGCAGGTCTCCGCTCGTCCTCCATGAGAGAAAACAATCCAATGTTGTAAACCTCTCCATGATAACACTCTCCAATCCTTGCAATGTCCTAGTGAATGTCTTCTCCAAAACCTCCACATCGTTCCTGTAATGAGGTGATCAGACAGCACACAATACTCCAAATGTTGTGTAACTAGAGCTTTATACAGCTGCAGCATGAGCTCCCAGCCTTTTTAATCAGTGCTCTGACTCATAAAGGCAAGCTATATAGTTTATTAACCCATTCCCTTGTGTTAACTCTCTGTTTCACTCCTCATGACTGGGTCTCTCCAATAATGGAGAAATTCTTTTGCTGAACACTGAAGTCCAATACATTTGGATGCCCCCAAGTTTCTGGGATATCCTGTCCAGCCTTTCTTCAATTTGTTTGCATCTCCTAGGTGCATCTTATGTTTCTCTACTTCTCCCTTTGTTACCCACTTTGTCTTGTATTACTATCCTTATTGCCATTTCGTTTTTCTTGCTTCACACTTTCCTTTCTTATCCTCTCCACATTTTCTCCTGGGACTAGAGTATCTTAGCAAACATTATTATTTTTGCCTTTCCTTCCCTTCTCCCCTTCAAATTTTTATGCCCAGCCTTTTCAAAGCTGAAGAAACAAAAATTCTGTGACTCTATCCACAAAAAAAAGTGACCTCCCAAATATTTCCAGCATTTTCTCATGTATATCTTGACTATACTTCTTCCCACCCTGTTTTCTATAAAAATGTTATTCCATTTTCTCAGTTCTTTCATCTCCACCACATCAGTTCCCATGATGAGGCTTTCACTTTCAGGAGATCAGAAATTACCTCCTTCTTCACAGAATGGGTTCCCCTTCCTCCACTATTGATGCTGCCCTCACCCACATCTCTTCCATTTCCTAAACATTCACGCTCATCACATCTTCTCGCTGCCTTAACAGTGATAGAATTCCTTCTCTTCTTACCTAACTCATGAGCCTGTGCATCCAACAAATAATTCTCTGCAATTTCTGCCATCTCCAAAGGAATCCTACCACCAAAAACATTTTTCCTCCCCCTCACTCTCTACTTTCTTCAGGGATCAGTCCCACCATAATTCCCCTGTCCATTCATTCCTTCCTTACCAATAATATCCATCATGGGAATTATCACTGCAAGTGGTCAAAGTGCTAGACCTGCCCATTCACCTCCTCCCTCACCTCCATTCAGGATCCCAAACAGTCCTTCCAGGTGAGGCAACACTTCACCTGTGAATCTGCTGGGGTTGTCTATTGTATCCAGCGCTCCCAATGCAGACTCATTATATTGGTAGGACCTGATGTAAATTGGGGACCACTTCGTCAGGCTGCTCCACTCCATCTGCCTAAAGTGGAACTTCCCAGTGGCTAAACATTTTAATTTTGCTTCCCATTCCCATTCTGACATGTTGGTCCATGGCCTCCTTTTGGGTCACAAAGAAACTACCCACAAGATGGAGGTGCAACACTTTATATTCTGTCTGGGTGGCCTCCAGACTGATGGCATGAATACTGATTTCTGGTTAAAAAAAAATTCCCTCTCCCTCCCCTCTTCTTCTATTCCCCACTCTGGCCTCTTATCACTTTTCACCTGCCTGTCACCTCCTACTGGTGCACCTTCTTCTCTTTATCCTATGGTCCACACTCCTCTCCTATCAGATTCCTTCCTTCCTTTCTATCCCTTTACTTTTCTCAACTGCCTGTCTTCACCCCTCACCTTCTAGCTATCATCTTTCCCTCCCCCCACACACGTTTTTATTCTAGCACTGTCGCCCTTCCTTTCCAGTCTTGAAGGAGGGTCTCATTCCAAAACGTTGACTGTTGGTTCACTTCCATAGGTGCTACCTGACCTGCTGAGTTCCTTCAGCATTTTGTGTGTGTACATTTACTTTGTCTTCTCACCTTCTTTTGACCTTTGTGATCAGTTGGTCATGATGACTTCTTTGGTATTAGAAACCAAATTCTGTCATATCATCACTGGGGTTAGGAAATATTTCCAGGTGGCATAAAAACAGAGATGAAATGTAAATCCTAAATCATTGCAAAGCTTCCCCTACAGATACAGCAGCAACATTTTTTCTGATTTTAGGTAGGCCAACACATGCCCAGATGATATTCCAGCAGACTTGTTTGTGTGATACAATTCAGCATTTCAATTCAGCTCAATTTCAGGTACATATATTTTCACTTTCAATAATTGAACAGGATAATTGAAAGATAAACCATAACATAATGTAGAATTCCTGTTATAGAAAGAAACACCGTGGTATGATAATCAGTAGTCTGTAATGTCTGTTTTTTATATAACATTTTAATTCCAGAAATAAACCTGTGATATCAAAATACATTTCAAACCAATACATTTTTGGATTGAGTAAGGAAATAGGTAAAATATCACAATCAGGCAACCATAATACCAGAGACTTATCTGAGAAGCAATGTTTTGCTAAAGTTATAATCTGCATTGTCAAGTAAGAATTATTTATAAGCTCCACATAAGCACTGCATTAGCTTAAAAGCTGAAAATGGAATACCATTATAATGTGATAAGGTAAACATAAGATCCTACTTTTAATTCTCTTTTGCCTGACATTGTGATGAAGTCAAGCAATGAACATTTTGAAATTACTGCTCTGAAGAATTTGTGTATTTTTTAAAATACAAG
This sequence comes from Mobula hypostoma, assembly GCF_963921235.1. Lineage (NCBI taxonomy): Eukaryota > Metazoa > Chordata > Chondrichthyes > Myliobatiformes > Myliobatidae > Mobula > Mobula hypostoma. The sequence continues at coordinate 58,911,738 of NC_086103.1, read as the reverse complement.
TAAAATGTCAGTTAAAAATCTGTTTATGAATGAGATTTCAGTTAAGTGATAAGTGCTCTAGGCTTTACTACAACATGTGCTTAGTTTACTTAGAAGAAAAAACTGGTTAATTCTTGATGAAATTGTTCTACATTTATAAGGAAATGACCACAAAAGTTGATTGCTAAAAAGCTCGAAGGTACATATATTGTAGTGAAACTTGATTTTTAAAAGTTTTTTGTTCATGTTCAATAAGACCATAAGACATAGGAGCAGAATTATATCATTTGGCCTATCAAGTCTGCTGTGCCATTCAATCATGGCAGATTTATTATCCCTCTCAACTGCATTCTCCAGCGTTCTTCCCGAAAACCTTTTCATGCCCTTACTAATCATGAATCTATCATTGTATGCTAACATTGCATTTGCCTTCCTTACCACTGACTCAACCTGCAAGTTAACCTGTAGGAGATCCTGCCAGAAGTCTCTCAAGTCCCTTTGCCCCTCTAATTTCTGAATTTTCACCCCATTTAAAAAGTTGTCTATGCTTTTATTCCTTCTACCAAAGTGCATGACTATACACTGCCCTATACTATATTCCATCTGCCATTTGCTTGCCCAATCTCCTAATCTGACTAAGTCCTTCTGCAGACTCCCAGTTTCCTCAACACTACCTGCCCATCCACATATCTTCTAATACCTGTAGTCGCATAACCTGTAGAACCCCATTAGTCACCAACAGCCAACCAGAAAAGGACCCCTTTATTCCCACTCTTTGCCTCCTGACAGTCAGCCAGTCTTGAAGAATATGAAGGGTATTAATTAAACTTGGAATCAACCACTAGGAATTGATTAGAATGTTCATGAGATTGGGGTTTAGTGATGGTTAAATATCAGGTACACTGCAGAGGAATTACATAAGAGTTTGGAATCACCTCAGGACTCAATGGCGAGATCATTATCTACCCTAAGATAGATATTTTATGTAGATTCTGAAATGAATAGCATAGTGGCATGGTAGCATAGTGGTTAGCACAACGCTTTACTTTACAAGCAATCTGGGTTCAATTCTAGTCACTGCCTATAAGGAGTTTGTACATTCTCCCTGTGACCATGTGGGTTTCCTCTGGGTGCTCCAGGTTCCTCCTAAAGTCCAAAGATGGACCAGTTGGTAGGCTAATTGGTTGTTGTAAATTATCCTGTGATTAAGCTAGCATTAAATTGGGGGATTGCTGGCTCAAAGGACCAGAAGGGCCACAACAGTACTGAATCTCAATAAATAAATATCCAGATGATACCAAACTGTGAGAGGAAATAGAATTGGTAGAGATAACTTAGAAAAGAAAGAATAACTTGGACAGGATTCTCATGTTGCTGAACAATGGCAGGTGAGTGTAATAGTGCTAGAATGCAAAACCATACATTTGCAAATCTTACGGTATAAAGTTGTATGCGATGCATCAGAAGTTGTGTAAGTTCACACAAAAATAACAGAATAAATTAACTTAATGAGATCAGCTGAGGGAGACTGTGATCAGACTTCATCACATCATCACCACTGAGGTCTGACATGGTCACCTTGACAGGAACCTCAAAGCATGTGGTCATGGCAGAGCTGACAGCTCCTTTTGAAGACCTGATTGAGGAGATGTTTGAGCATAAGAAGCCAAATACAGAGGATCTGGTACAGCAGGGCCAGAGACAGGGGTGGAGGGCTCATTGTGAGCCTATAAACGTGGCGTGTAGAGGTTCTTCTGGCTGCTCGCTGTGCAGAACCTACTCTCTCCTTGGCATTACGGGGGGCTGCAAAGAAAAGAGCCATCACAGAGGTTGCTGACTGAGCCTCCAGATGGCTATGGATCAAGAGGTAAAACCCGTAACCAATACTGCATAAACATCACCAAGGATCTCACATGGTCTGTACATACTGGCTGTGTGGTGAAAAAGGCACAACAGTGTCTCTTTCACCTCAGACGGTGAAGAAGTTTGGTATGGCCCCCCCAGATTCTAAGAACTTTCTACAGGGGCACAATTGAGAGCATCCTGACTGGCTGCGTCACTGCCTGGTATGGGAACTGTACTTCCCTCAATCGCAGGACTCTGCAGAGAGTGGTGCGGACAGCCCAGCACATCTGTAGATGTGAACTTCCCACTATTCAGGACATTTACAAGGACAGGTGTGTAAAAAGGGCCTGAAGGATCATTAGAGACCCGAGTCACCCCAACCACAAACTGTTCCAGCTGCTACCATCCAGGACACAGTACCGCAGCATAAAAGCCAGGACCAGCAGGCTCTGGGACAGCTTCTTCCACTAGGCCATCAGACTGCTTAATTCATGCTGATGCAACTGTATTTCTATGTTATATTGACTGTCCTGTTGTACATAATATTATTATAATTGCACATTTGAATGGAAATGTAATGTAATGAGTTTTACTTATGTTTATGTAGGATGTAAGTAATAAAGTCAATTCAATTCAATCCAAGGTCTGATCAACCCTGGCTGGGCCACCTGGGAGAGTGTCTGATGCTGAAAGACCCCAAAAACCCAATGACCCCAAAAACCCACTGACCCCAGGTTACTCACTGATGTGTCGCTGCACATCCTGGGATGTATCTCAACATTTTGGTACAGTACTGATGTGTAATCAGTAACCAAGAGATTGAACAAAAGACCAGCTTTAATTACCTTGGTAGCTTTATATCACAAGATGCTAGAAGTAAAGTAGAAATAAAAAGAAGAATTGCCATTGCCAAAACCAACTTCCAAAAAATGAAACCTATTTTTACCAACAGACACATTTCTTTGACAACAAGGCTTAGGCTACTAAAATGTTACATCTGATCAATTTCGCTGTATGCTTCTGAAACATGGACTATAACATCAGAACTCCAAATAAACTTAGAAGCAACAGAAACATGGTTTCTTAGAAGAACGCAGAAAATATCATATAGAGATAGAGTAACTAATGAGACAGTACTCCAGTGTGCCTATACAAAAAGATCTTTAATGAGAACATTAAATGAGAGGAAACTTAATTTCCTGGGCCATGTTATCAGAAAGGGAGAAATAGAATGCCTTACATTACAAGCAACACACATCAAAGTTGCTGGTGAACGCAGCAGGCCAGGCAGCATCTATAGGAAGAGGCGCAGTCGACGTTTCAGTCGGCCTGAAACGTCGACTGCGCCTCTTCCTATAGATGCTGCCTGGCCTGCTGCGTTCACCAGCAACTTTGATGTGTGTTGCTTGAATTTCCAGCATCTGCAGAATTCCTGTTGTTTGCCTTACATTACAAGGCCGTATGCCTGGGAAATGTGGAAGAGGAAGGCAAAGAAGAAAATATATGGACACTGTGAAAGAACTGACAGATCTAAATGTGCGAGATATCATTGACGCTGCGAAGGATCATTCGTTGTGAAGAGCCATGATCGCCCAAGTGTGTAACACACAAGGCACATGAAGAAGAAGACTGATGTGTGGCAACCTCTTAATTTCTAGTCTCTACTTTTTCCTGTGCTCTTATAATTGTCTTAATTTGCCTTGATTACCTTCATTGTGCTTGCCTACATTTGTTGTTTAGATACTTCAATTAAAATAAAAGAGGAAACAAAGGAAATAATTTATCAGATTTAAAATGGTGTAAATGTCAGAAACATTTACCTTGCTTCTTCTGACTGATGATCATTTTCCTCTCAAGCTGAATTTGTACTACTTTGTATTTTATTTTAAATATTAAATCTCTGTGTAAGGTACAAACTTCTGTATGCTTCTGTTGGTGTTTGATCTTATCCCATTTATTTCTTCGTTCTTGCTTGCTCAACTGTAACATTTTCCATTCATAGAAAAGGTTTACACCCAAAATGCTGGTTTTGCTTTTCTTGCCAAAGATGCTGACTGACATTGTGAAACAGGATTGATTTCTTTTACAATCTTAGATTACAACTGCTGTAATTCTTTAGTATATCTTGAAACTCCTTTATACTCATTTAATTCTTTGTATTTGCCTGAGGTTATTGGTGTTCCAATAGACTTCCCGTTTGGCTTTATCCCTGCTGGTATTCATAGGATTGATTTACAACAGGCTTTGTGGACTCTGATGGCTTTTCCTGATTGGAGACTAAGCTGTATTTCTAAAGTGTAGGCATTCCTCAAAAGACTGCAGAAATACAGGAAAATAGATTAAAAAAAAACATTGCTTTAATATTACAACAATAATAGGAAGCCAAGAAAGGAAAAGTGAGATTAAAATTGACAAGGGAATCTTTTGATAAAGAGATAATATTAGACTTTCAAAAAACTTCCACCAATAGAGCTACAAAATATTGATAAATACACCAGTAAAGCATAAAATAAAATGGAACTACTGAAAGAAGTGATGTGCCACATAACGCATGCTAGCAGCTCACTTTATTTCTGAAATTTGCTGCCTTTGATTAATTTTGACTTCAGGTTAGTACGGGAAAACCAAAACAATCATCTGGCTTCTCCATTAGGGCAGCATCCTGCTCAAAATGAATTAACGTTATTTTACATGCTTATTAATTAGGATGATGAATAGTTCCATGTTTTCTCGTGTCCAGAGATATAAAACTGATCATTAATAAAAGTGGCTCTTATCAGTTTAATAATGTTTGATTTGTAATATTGACAATGGAGTTTGGAAATCACCCACATCATCATTTAATTTTTCCACACATAACTTTTCTCATCATTTTAAAATTTGTGGCTGCCTCAAAAAAAGGCTTGTAATGTCACCAAAACAATACTTGCATGATGTACAGTTCTCCAGTTGTACAAAATAGAGAATGTAAACTAGGCACCAAGATACATTTTCACGTACAGTCTCTGACATTAAAAGAGGTACAGTGGCTTCCCTGTAAACTTGGAATAAGAAACCAAATTTACAACAGTTCTTACTAACTGCATAGTTTGGCTTGCATGAGGAAACACCTCTCACAGTTCCAGGCATGATAGTCATAGAAGGCGTGAGCTAAGGAGAAATGGTGCTTGTCGAAGAACGTAAATGAAGCAATTGGTAGTTCTAGACTCAATTTTAATCAACATTTATAGATCATTTTAGATCTCAAGATTATGAATAAGTTTGAAAAGCAATTACACTTTAAGTGACTATCTTGGCAGCATTTTTAAGAGCTGATCTATGCAGGCAATTAAATTTTCCATTCCAGTTTTTCAAGGTGTTTGAATGGGTCTTGATAACACTAAGGTGCACCTCCAGTGATGGCACCCTTTGTAGCACCCTGGTATATAGTTCAGAAGGAAGTGTTCATAAGAGAGAAAAAATTCTTTAATATGTGATAAGCTGGAATTCAGCAACAAAAAGAACTTATGATACATGTGATACGGTGGTGTGCCACAGGGATCAGTGCTGGGTCCATTATTATTTGTCATCTATATCAATGATCTGGATGATAATGTGGTAAATTAGATCATCAAATTTGCTGATGATACAAAGATTGGAGGTGTAGTAGACAGTGAGGAAGGTTTTCAGAGCCTGCAGAGGGACTTGGACCAGCTGGAAAAATGGGCTGAAAAATGGCAGATGGAGTTTAATACAGACAAGTGTGAGGTATTGCATGTTGGAAGGACAAACCATGGTAGAACATACAGGGTTAACGGTAAGGCACTGAGGAGTGCAGTAGAACAGAGGGATCTAGGAATATAGATACAAAATTCCCTAAAAGTGGCATCACAGGTAGATAGGGTTGTAAAGAGAGCTTTTGGTACATTGGCCTTTATTAAACAAAGTATTGAGTATAAGAGCTGGAATGTTATGATGAGGTTGTATAAGGCATTGGCGAGGCCGAACCTGGAGTATTGTGTTCAGTTTTGGTCACCAAATTACAGGAAGGATATAAATAAGGTTGAAAGAGTACAGAGAAGGTTTACAAGGATGTTGCCGGGACTTGAGAAACTCAGTGACAGAGAAAGGTTGAATAGGTTAGGACTTTATTCCCTGGAGTGTAGAAGAATGAGGGGAGATTTGATAGAGGTTTATAAAATTATGATGGGTATAGATAGAGTGAATGCAAGCAGGCTTTTTCCACTGAGGCAAGGGGAGAAAGAAACCAGAGGACATGGGTTAAGGGTGAGGGGGGAAAAGTTTAACGGGAACACTGGGGGGGGGGCTTCTTCACACAGAGAGTGGTGGGAGTATGGAATGAGCTGCCAGATGAGGTGGTAAATGCGTGTTCTTTTTTAACATTTAAGAATAAATTGGACAGATACATGGATGGAAGGTGTATGGAAGGATATGGTCCACGTGCAGGTCAGTGGGACTAGGCAGAAAATCGTTCAGCACAGCCAAGAAGGGCCAAAAGGCATGTTTCTGGGCTGTAGTTTTCTATGGTTTCTATGTCTGTGCATTTGGCATTCATAAGAAAATTCCTTTGCAGCCTACGTAAATATAAAAAAAAACTGTCTATATAAAGTGAAAGACTATTCTACTTTTGAAAAAAAATAAAAGGCTGGCTCTTGGAGCTCAGATATCAATGTAAATGCTAGTAATAGCAGACAACACTTTGGTGAAGATAACACTCAATAATGGTATCACTCACTGCACTCAAATTACTTTAAAGTGAATCATTTCACCAGTTCTTCTGATGATTTTAGTCTGTCAGTTGAAAGATGCAAGTATGGGTTGAGTGTAGATTTGCATCAAACACCTACCATTGAAGTTGTTAAGACCCAGGGGCAAAATGAATATAAGTAGTGATTGAGAAAGCCAGTTCAGACAGTTAAGTTGGGCAGTAAGTCATTGTTCAACTAGTGATACACTTCATCCATCTCTTCTACAGCGAATCAGAGTCATTTAGATTGGACTAAACCGAGTCATTTAACTAATCTTGAAAGATAATATATACTTCAGTAGTTAGAATGATTTGCTTGTTTAAATAAAGTTTCCTCATCACCGCATTATGCTTAAGTTTCCATTTTGTCTAAGAGGAAACCGCATGGAGAAGTTCATGTGGCTGGCTAATTAACTATTGGCACGAGTACATTAAGGTGGGAAGGTGTCACGGTGTGCACTGGCAGTGATAAATGAATGATTTCTACGAGCAATGATATATATGCAGGTAGAATATTGCATAACTGAAATGTGATGGTTTTCCAATGATGTCATCATTTTTGTCTTTCAGCAAGTTACAGCTTGTGCTGCTGTTGATGTAGGTTCGGTCTGTGGTGTTACTTATCTCACAAACATACGACCTCAATGTTGGAAAAAGACGACCAAGTCCAGTGGCAAGACCGCTGATGAAGCAAAATGTTCTTTCAGTGATCATATCAAATTTCTTAAGCTGCCAAACACATCTAAATATTTATATCATAGATCTGGTTTAGAAGCGTCAGATATTAAGTCAGTCAATGCAGCGTCTTTGATATCTGCTCAGATTTTGTCACCATGGTGAAATACAACGGAAAATAAAAAGTTCTATAATGATTTGAATGATCCAAGTAGTTAGACAAGAAATACGAGGAACAATAAGGTCACAATTTTGCACTGCATTCAGATAGCATGTTCTCTGATGTAACAACATGTTATTTCCATTTCAGTACATTATTCCTTTGATCAACAAGAGACACTTACTCTTGCCTGGCCTTGCAAGTCCTAAAGCTCAAGGTTCAAAGCAAATTTGTTATCAAAGTAATTATGCTAGCATGTATGATCTTGAAATTTATTTTCCTGCTGGCATTTGCAGTGAAAAACAACAGAATTTTATGAAAAACAGACAAACGCTGACAAAGAACAAATGTGCAAAGAAGACAAACTGTGCAAATAAAACTAATCTAGAAAACACGAGTGAGTCCTTGAAAGTGAGTCTGTAGGTCACAGAATTAGTCAGAGTAGTAGTGAATGAATGTATCCACACCGATTCAGGATCTACATGATTCTAGAGTAATAATTACTCCAGAACCTGATAGTGTGGGATTTAAGGCTTCTGTACCTTCTGCCCAGTGGTAGGAGTGAGAAGAGGATATGACCTCATCCAAGACCCCCACCAATGGTCTGTAGTCTTTTTCATTCTTAGACATTGGTGTTTCCATCCCAGGCCATGATGCAACCAGTTAGGATTCTCTCTACTGTGCAACTGTAGAGGTTTGTCAAAGTTTTTAGTGACATGTTAAATCTATGCAAACTTTTAAGAAAGAAGAGGTGCTTCTTTGTGATGACAACTATGTGCTGGTCACAGGACAGTTCCCCTGATATGTCAACTCCAAGGAATTTAAAGCTACTGGCATTCTCCACCTCTGATGCTCTAATGAAGACTGCCTCATGGAACTCCGCTTCTGTCTTCTGCAGTTGAAGATCAACCCTTTGGTTTGCTAGCGCTGAATGAGATGTGATTGTTGTGGCACCCCTCAAGCAGATTTGCAATCTCTTTCCTATAATTCCAATTTGTCTTCACGCTTGATTTGGCCAGCAACAGTGGTGTCAACAATTAATGTTAATATGGCATTGGAGCCATTCTTAGCCACACAATTAAAAGTATAAAGTGAGAAGAACAGCGGCCTAAGCACAGCCCTATGGTGCACCTGTACCGATGGTGAGTGTGGAGGAGATTTTGCCACCAATCCATACTAAACTGGATCTGTCAGGGAGGAAATTGAGGATCTATTTGCACAGTGAGGTATCAAGGAACAGGTCTTGGAGTATAGTCATGTGTTTCAAGAGGATGTTAGTGTTGAATGATGAGCTGTAGGCACTGAAGAGCATCCAGATGTATGCATCTTCATTGTCTAGGTGTTCCAGAACTGAGTGAATGGCCAATAATTTTTTCTACCTGTTGTGAAGGTAGGAAATTAAGCTTCATGACCGTCCTCTCAGAGCACTTCATCACAGTAGATGTAAGTGCTGTGGATGATTCTTCTTGGGCATTGGTTTGATTGCTGCCTGCTTGAAGCAGGTGGGTACTTCAGACTGCTGGAGTAAGACTTTGAAGATGTCTGTAAGCTCTCTAGCAGGTACGCAGTATGGTACTGATACTTTCTATGGATTCACCCTTCTGAAGGGCGCTCTCACTTTGGTCTCAATGACTGGGAATGTAGAGTCATTGGGGCTGTAGGGACTCATGAAGGTGCCTCTCTGTTCTATCAATCAAAGTGAGCATAAAAAGCATTGAGCTCATCTGGGAGTGAAACTTTGTTGGAATTTATGTTGCTTAACTTTGCCTTAAAGGAGGTGATGGCACTTACGTTCTGCCATATTTGTTGAGCTGTGACCTCATCCAAGACTATCCGTGAGTCATAGTTGTGATTCATGTTTAGTCCAGAGTTACAAATTTGCATATGAGTAGGCATTCCAGAGGTTATACGTGAATCACTTGTACTTTACTGGATCACCAGTCCTAAACACCGTCAATCTAGTCTTCAGCAGATTGCGATTCACTTGGTTCATCCAGGGCTTCTAATTGGAGAAGACTCTGATTGATTTTGTGGGGACACACGCCCATGTGAGTCATTATAAGGTCCATGACAACTGTGGCAAATTCATTTAGTTTCCTCTGATGAGTCCTTGAACATGATCCAGTCCACCAACTCGGCAGTCCATAGCTCCCATGACCCCTGCTTTCCTGTCCTTACCTCTGATATAATCGGCATTACTTTTTCAAGGATGCCTGAGGCAAAGATGAGAGTAATGACTGAGATTGACGTTCGGGTCTCAGAAAGGGTCCAGGATAGTCTGGTAGAGAGCAATACCCACCTCGGTCACGGACAGCATGAAGGTCTACAGCTCAGTGCTCTCAGTCGGATTATGTCAGAGCTCATCTGTAAAAAAATACCAAAAAAATGTACTTTGTCATAGCAAATCCTGTTCAGTTTCTGCTTGTTCAACTGTGAGCTGAAGAAATAGATAATTATTCTTTGCTGGAGTACAGAGTCTGGGAAACTTCCCTGGTGCGGCAAACCATGAGATGTGCAAAAGAGCATCAATGAGATCATTACAATGGGAAATTATGCCATTGGAGGTACATCTAATTAAATTCTGATGCAGTGGGAAGTAGTAGAACACAGCCCAGAAATGACAGATACTGCATTTCACTTCAGATTAAGTCAAATTTCAGCTGAAGTGATAGAATAAACAACACTATGTAAATGAACTTCAACGCCATGGCTGAGCGTAGACGAATAATGCTGAGGCGAGGAAGCCAAGGGTGACTGTGAACTTGACTCTGATTGTGAGAACACTGCATGTGTGGGTGTGATCTATGTGTGAAGATGGTTGCAGACACAAATCTCAATAAATTCATCTTGATGTAGCCTAGCCTGCACAGGGATTGCTTCTCAGTGAGGTCCAACTATGAGCACACGTCCCTCTGAATTCTGGATTGATAGGACATTAGGCAATGTCCTATCACTTCCACCCATATGACCCCCATGGCTGCCTGCAATTCTGCTGATGTCTTTAGTTCATCATTTAGCAAAATAAGTATTCTGTGTAGACAAATTCCCACCGTAAGTCAGCTTTCAATGCAGAGACATTGTTGAAAATGCAAGGAAGGCAGTGTTTAGTGTGATCAGAGTATGGGGAAAGCAGATAGACTATAGGGCAGCCAGATGGCGAATACAGCCTGAGCATCAGCCTCAGAAGAAGAAGCAGAGTTCCCAAAAGCTGGGTGCTTTATGAATTAACACTTCACAGAAAATCATGAAAACATTGTTAAATATAGGGTTTTACACTACTTTGCACTGCTCTCAGGTATCTGGTCAGTCTCTGCCATTCCAGAGAAAAGAATGTCTGAGTTTCACCAGAGCGAGATGGCATTTGCCAGGATGTTGCCAGGAATGTAGGGTTATACTTCTGAAGAGAGATTACATCAGCAGGATTTCATCTCACTGGAATATCGGAGCCCGAGGGTGATCTCATGGAGGCTTACAAACTTATGAGGGGCATAGACAGGATAGATTGTCAAAATCTTTTTCTTTTCTTGCGCAGAAGAGTCAATGTGAAGGGTAAGAAATTTAAAGGAGATCTGAGAGGTAGGTTTTTCACACATAGGGTAGTGAATATCTGGAACAAACAGTCAGAGGTGGGGGAGGCTGATACAGTCAGAACATTTAAAAAGCATTTGGACAGGTACTTGTATAGGAAAAGGTGTGAGGGATATGCAGGCCCAATGCAGGTAAACTAGATTAATGCATATAGGCATTACGGTTTGATGCATGAATTTGGTCATAAAGGCAAATTTCTGTGCTGTGTGTCTATGAATCTAAGGTTCTAGAATCAACAAAAATCCTGATGAAAGTCAGGAACTACGAAGCTAAGAAATGGGTTCGTTTTTACTCTACACAGACCTATTTTCAGTAACACAGAATTGTCCTACCAATGTTAGCCTGGAAATTCAATACAGCTTACTTCAGGAGATATAAATTTTTGATATTAAATTGTTCATTTCAACAACTTGTAGATTAAAATTTGTATTTCTCAGCAGGAACTTAACTACTAAATTTGTTTCCCTTGCATCCTGATATTCAGTGAAATACGGTACTTCCCACTGAGTCAATTGCACATCAAATAACTTCATTACACATGTGACAAAAACAAAAAATGCTGGAGAAATTCAGTAGGTCAGGCAGCATCTGTTGAAAGAGAAAAACATGCAATGTTTCAGGTCTGTGACCCTTTTGTCAAAAGAGATTCATTGAGTATTATTGTGTACTATTGGTGAATTCCTGACATATTCAGCTTCAAATTACTGAATGACAAAGACAAGATACAGAATCACATTTCTGACAAACCTTATAAAATAAACTTGAAATATGAAATAAAATTAAAACAAATTCTTGTAAAATGAGATCCAGTAACCAAAGGTCAACAGATGTAGTCTGATCCTAGTCATTGAGTTTTAAGGGAAGTCCATACAGTGAAATGAAGTTCTGTGGGTAGAAATAGGTCAGAAATTGTCTCTGAGCTGATGAAGCAGTCACTTCATTCAGAAGGGGACATTTACTTGTGTAAAAACTTTGGATTTTTAGAGTATTTTGTCATTGTTTTCATTATTCTTTAATTTCAATCAAACTACTTTAAGTTAGATGAAGTTTAAGGAATTTTGTTCAGGAGTTTTTACACTTCTCTCGTTTTATTAAAAATGAGTTCTTGTAGTTGAGGGCAGGAGAAAGGGGTCTGGGGCTTTCTAAGTTGGAAGTCCAGATACCCTTGGTAATAAGAAGGAAGTCAAAGAGAATTTTACAGACTGATGCTTAGATGAGCAGGTGCCGCTCTGGAAGATACAACCCAAGGTATGAAAGTGCTAGACCGCACAAGATGAATATATTAAAAAAACTCTGACCTTCCTCCTGACATAGAAAAAATGCTATCAAACTATGCATGCTATCCACTCAAGCCTATTCACTTCAGCTCAGCATTTTTCTGACTCTAAGCTTAGTCATGTGAGAATTTTGGGCTTGTTTCTCACACCTTGGAGAATTGCCCTGACCTCCTTTTGTGCTCTATTGTTTGGAAAATGAGCAGTATTACTTCTGACTTTTTTATGGTCTGGAAACTGGCTGGGAATACTCTCTGTGAAACAAATACCCTCTGCCTCGAAATAGACCTGCTAAACTATTCCTATGGGCTGATAGGCAATGTAACTGTTTGGATATAACTTAAATGGATGTTTCTTCGAATCATCTGAAAGCAACAACTAATCGGATAAAGATAACAGTTTAAATAATTAGCTAACTGACTTCCATGAACACATGTATTTTTAACCACTTTCTGCCTTAATGATCAGGTCTCCTTTGTCAAAGTAACAAATCTCTGTGAATTAACAAAGTTCCAAGACCATAAGACCATAAGACATAGGAGTAGAATTAGGTCATTTTGGCCCATGGAGTCTGCTCTGCCATTTCATCATGGCAAATTCCTCTCAGCCCCAATCTCCTCATATCCTTCCATGCCCTGACTAATCAAGAACTTATCAACCTTAAAGACTGTATTCTAATTGAAAAGGTGTTAAACTAAAGACATGAAATCCTTTCTGTGTCAAATTGTCACAAATCCAAAAATGTGAAAGTTAAAAGTGGGGAACAGGAAGATTAATTTTTATCCTTTCTATAACCAGTTTTTGTTGTTAAAACCAACCAGCCAGTACCCTGGCCTTTGACCCTAAAAAAAAAATCATTATTTGATTTAATATTGCATGATTTATCATTTTGGAAGGACAGCAATCCAGCCTGAAGGTTTGAAACCAGAGGAGAAAGAGAAGTGTTGTAGTTTGATGCCAGGCCAACCAGCGAGGCATGGTGAGGAATCACTGGCTGATAAGCTGAACTCTACTCAAGAATCCTGTGGATTCTTGGATTATATTGTAGTAAACTGATTAGCGCAAACAGGTTGGTCTGACTGCCCAGCTTTTATCCCCAGTCCTAAACATTAGACATTAATGCCAACTTCCAATAACCTGCACATTGCTCTCTACATAGGTGTCCCTGAGCAATATCGTTCCCCTACTCTGAAAGTTCAAGCATCACTGCATTCTAAATGATTCAAAGATCAAAGTTTATTTATTATCAAAGTACAAATATGTCACCATATACAACCCCGAGATTAATTTTCTTGTAGGCATACTTAATATAGAATAACTATAGAATAATAACCATAACAGAATCAATGAAAGACCGCACCAACTTGGGTGTTTAACCAATATACAAAAGACAATAAACTGTACAAATACAAAAAGAAAGAAATAATAATAAATAAATAAGCAAAAAATATTAAGAACATAAGATGAAGAGTCCTTAAAAGTGAGTACATTGGTTGTGGACCAATGATGGGGCAAATGAGATTGAGTGACAATATCTCATTTGGTTCAAGAGCCTAATGGTTAAGGGGTAGTAAATGTTCCTGAACCTAGTGGTGTGAGTCCTGAGGCTCCTGTACCTTCTTTCTGATGGCAGCAGCAAGAAGAGATCATGTCCTGGGTGCTGGGGGCTCCTGATGATGAATGCTGCTTTGCTGTGACAGCATTTCATGTAGATGTGCTCAATGGTGGGGAGGGCTTTACCTGTGATGGACTGGGGCATATCCACTACCTTTTGTAGGCTTTTTCCTTTCAAAGGTATTGGTGTTTCTATAGCAGGCTGTGATTCAGCCAGTCAATATACTCTGTATCACACATCTATAGAAGTTTTCCAAAGTTTTAGATGTCATGCTGAATCTTTGCAAACTCCTGTAGGTGGAGGTGCTGCCATGCTTTCTTTGTAATTGCATTTATGTGCTGGACTAAGGACAGGTCCTTCGACATAATAACACTGAGGAATCTAAAGTTGCCAACACTCTCCACCTCTGACCCTCCAATGCGGACTAGCTCATGCACCTCTGGTTTCCTCCTCCTGACTTCAATATTCAGCTCCTTGGTCTTGCTGACATTGAGTGAGAGGTTGTTGTTGTGGCACAACTCAGCCACATTTTCAATCTCCCTCCTATATGCTGATCCGTTACCACCTTTGATTCAGCTTATGACAGTGGTGTTGTCAGCAAACTTTAATATGGTATTGGAGCTGTACTTAGCCACACAGTGTTAAGTGTAAGGTGAGTAGAGCAGGGGACTACGCACACAGTCTTTTGGTGCACCTGTGTGATGGAGATCATGGAGGAGATGTTGCTGCCAATATGAACTGACTAGTGTCTGCAAGTGAGGAAATCCAGGATCCAATTGCACAAGGAGGTTTTGAGACCGAGGTCTTGGAGTTCATTGATTAGTTTTGAGGGTATAATGGTATTGAATGTTGAGCTGTACTCGATAAAGAACATCCTGATGCATCTTTGCTGTCCAGATGTCCCAGGTTTGAGTGAAGAGCCAATGAAATGGCCTCTGCTGTGGACCTGTTGCTCAGGTAGATAAATTGGACCAGATCTAAGTCGCTTCTCAGGCAGGAGTTGATACGTTTCATCACCATCCTTTCAAAAACTTCATCACAGTGGATGTAAGTGCTACTAGACAATAGTCAATGAGGCAGGTCACCATGTTCTTCTTGGGCGCTGGTATAATTGAAGCCCGCTTGAAGCAGGTGGGTACCTTAGACTGCCGAAGCGAGAAGTTAAAGAACTTATTGAACACTCCAGCCAGTTCATCAGCCTGGTCTTTAGTATTTGGGCAGGTAACCTGTCAGGGCCATATTTTTTTCATGCGTTCACCCTCCTGAAGGCTCACCCCTCATAAGCCTCAGACACCGAAATCATAGGATCATCGGCAGCTGTGGAAGTTTGTGATGGTTCGGAAAGGTAACTAACTTGAAACAGTAAGATGAATATTTCATATTATTTTTGACATCAGAATCAGGTTTATTATCTCCAGCATGTGATGTGAAATTTGTTAACTTAGCAGCAGCAGTTCAATGCAATAAATAATCTAACAGAGAGAGAAAAAAATAATAAATAAAACATAATAAATAAACAAGTAGATCAATTACGTATATTGAATAGATGATTTTAAAATGTGCAAAAACAGAAATACTGTAGATTAAAAAAGTGAGGTAGTGTCAAAAGCTTCAAAGTCCATTTAGGAATCGGATGGCAGAGGGGAGGAAGTTGTTCCTGAATTGCTGAGAGTGTGCCTTCAGGCTTCTGTATCTCCTACCTGATGGTAACAGTGAGAAAAGTGCTGGAGGTCTTTAATAATGGAAGCTGCCTTTCTGAGACACCGTTCCCTGAAGATGTCCTGGGTACTTTGTAGGCTAGTGCCCAAGATGGAGCCGACTAATGTTTCCCCCATGCATGAACTTGATAACAATGTTGGCTTTGGTTGCCTGCTTCTTCATCAGAAGTTCCCATCTTTTCCAGGACCTAGCTTACTTTCCAACAGTTCTTAAATGTTCCCGCTAGAGTTAGGTTAGTGGAAGCATTAAGTATGTTACCAAACAGCTATTTGTGAGTTCAGAACCTTCAACATAAGTATAGCAAATTCCCTGTTCCTGCTGGCAAATGAGATGGTACATCCACTGTCAGCATCTCCACACGTTTGTTGATTGCTATTCCCTCCTACTGCCTTTTATGTGGTCCCCTGAGTAGACTGTGTGGAACCAACAGATGGATCCCCATGCTCAGCACTGAGCTGCTTATTTATCTTACCATTCTCAGCTGCTAGTCGCCTAAACAGAGCTGCAAAAATACATAACCACGCTGCACTTGTCAATACGGTCTGTCATCCAGAAATCAAATTGAATGAAGATAAATTACAAATTTATATAAAAACAGAAGTATGAAGACTGGAATGTTTTTACTTACTTGGCTTTCTAAGAGTTTGCTCTGTGGAAAGATTCAAGACCAGAATTGTTTGCATATTCTCAACCTTTACTATTACCCTTTGCAAATAAAACAAACTTCACAAACTCAATTAAAGCATAATTGTTAATTTAAAAGCCAAAGTGATTATCTTTTAATCAGTAGCAATAGGGTACCAGAAAGACACTTAAAAGTATTAGCAATGGTCAGAGAACAGGCACTATAAATATTCCAGCCTCCGCTTGCAGTTACTATTGCGTCGAACTACTTTCATTGTTACATTATTTGCAATTGGATAGGAATTTCTGCTGTGACCTCCTTGGCCTGAAATATCTATTTGCCTTGTTCAAGGCTCTCCAAATTACAAATTCTTGTTTCCCAACATTTCAGGAAGTACCTGGAATTCTCAGTTGTGTTATTTCTCGTGAGGACAAGCATTGCAGGTGATTGAGTAAAACTAGTGAATTTGGAATCTTAGAAAAGGATTGGATCAAGGCTCCCTGAAAACAACAACTAAGTTGAAAAACAGCAGTTGTGCAATAGTTAGGGAAATAACACATTATTCCAATATGGAACTGATACTAAAACGAGCCCTCTCCAAGCCCTCCCCACAGTGTGTTCACTGTACTGCTACAGAGTGTGGGCCCCATCACTTTTTAAATAAGAGGATCTTACTCTACAAACCTTGTCATTACAAGAGGAACAGTAGTAAAGTAGAAATATATATAGATAGATATTCTGGAAAAAACTCAGTAAGACTGTATCTACGGAAAGAATAACAGCCAATTTTGGGGTCTGCAACCATTCGTTAGATCTGTAAGAATATGCCCCTCCTGCCTACGTATTCTGTCATGGGACTGTAGATGTCCTGAACACAATTTTGTTTTAGTTGCTTACCTACTTGTTAAAAAATTGAAGAAAATATTCATTTTGGAAATAAATTGGAATTGACAAGCATCAATGGCAACTTGTCCCTACTTCCAGCAGCCAGTGGTTTGATTCAATATCAGACTTGCCCCTAATTTTGTTGATTCCCTTAAGTAATTTTGGCTTGTAATTTAAGTTACTGTATGTATTTGAAGTCATCAAATTATCTTCCTGTGGCAGAATATCCTAGAATGAAACTGTAAAGCTAACTGTGTTGGGTGAGCCTTAAACAAAGCTACATACCACTAGATTGAAGTTGATTTTGAGACAGTTAAACATAATTACATGTCTTTATGTTTTGGAAATGTAAGTAGTAAAAGGCTGCAAATAGCATTTGGAAATATTACACTCAAGAGATTTGTTCTTTAATTATAATTATTTCTTTATCCATGTTAAGTTTGCTGGCTAACCATTTTTCATCCTGGTATCAGTGTCATTCTCCTGATAGGGGAGCTTGAACTGTGGAGTGAAAAGGTTAGAGTCATGGAGCAATACAACTTGGGAACAGGCTGCTCGGCCCAACAGGTCCATGCTAACCATAACATTCTCCCGTCTCGTCCTGGATGCCTGTGTTTGGCCCAAAACTCTGCAAACCTCTCCTTTCCATGTACCTGTCAAAATGCATCAAAAATATTGAATTGTACCTGCCCCAACCACACACACAGGCAACTTATTCCAGGTACTCTCTACCCTCTATGTAACCAAGTTACCCCTCAGCTCTCTTTTAAATCTCTCCCCTTTTATTTTAAATCTTAGCCTCTAGTATTTCTTTTATTTGCCACTAAGAGCACAGCTTACATACTTTAAACTGAAATACGAAAAGCTGACTTTAAAACTGGTTTTTTACTTCCAGCAGCCAGTGATTTGATTCAATAGCAAACATTGCATAGGTGTGCAGGTTATTTATTCATTACTTGGTTGAAATTAGACACCTTGAAAATATCTGTGGAGTGAAGAATATGTAAGAAATGAATGTATAAGAATGTGGCACATTTCCCCTAAATGTTTTCGAAAAGCATCTTAGTCAATGGAAAATATCTTATATTTTGATGAAAAGTTAATGAATGGAATTAATTTTTTTGACCTCATGGTCACGATCTTTTTTGTGCCCCTCTCTATTTTCAAATATGTCAATCAATACGTTCTCTAAGTGACATGAGAGGGAAAAAAAAACGTCCCATTGGTTTTACTAATGTCCTTTTCACAGTTGTCGGCATTTTACTGTTATGACTCAGCTGTCATTGAAAGGCTCATGCAATTACCACCCACCATGAAGACTGAGCAGTTCTGTTCACTGTTGGTTGGTTTCACTTGTTTTAGGCTAGCAATCAAATTTGTTTATAGATTGTAATTTGATTTGTACACCCACGTTTACGAGTTCCTGCAGGTTGAAGGTAGATGAAATTTAGTGAGTGTAACCTGCACTCTCCAAGATCAGAGGTACTACCTCAATCATTCTGTTCTTGTATTTAATTGTTGATTTGTAATCGAAAGGAAGAAGTGAGAAATAGAGAGAAAATTCAGCAAAATGTGAGGAAAGTGTATCCGCGAGAAACTGACTAATATCCTTCGGTCGTGTTTGAGGAAAGGTTTCTCAAAGTGCAAGATGTGAAGGAGGAAAAAGTGTTTTATACCAAGTGTTTTGTCAGAATAGAACCATTTGGTTGCTGTACTTGGCAGATATATCTCGTGCTGTCAATCATGGAACAGCATTGTGAATGCACAGTACTTAAACTCCTACTTTAGATTCTAGCTGCACTCCTGCTTATCCTGGCACCCGTCCTGGTTGTGGCAACCCAAAATCTGATTACAGCTAGACTCCTTGCCTTTTCACTTGAAATTTTGGAATAAATTTTTATGAAACACACTGTTATTTTAGATAGCTAACAGTATTTGCTCCACGAATGATATGTAAGATGATGCTGGTGGTAAGTTACATATAGCTAGCTCTAAGTTCTTTGTTAGTCTCAAAATCCATTCCATCTCACTATGAAAGGATGGGTGAGAAATGATTTTGAACACAAAAAGTTCACATTCTCATCAGTTACTGAATATCTGTGTCCAGTTAATGATTTAGCTACATTTTTGCACCTGTATTTTTTGAGGCTCTTATTTGTTTTTAAGATTGTATTTTTTTTTGCCTTTCAGCAGTGGGAGGTGTCAAAAGTAGGATTTGGTATGAAGAATCTCTTGCAGCAAGTGATAAAATGAATCAGAGAATGAGTCAACAGACCATCAGCAATCTCCCCTAATGCAATTATAATTACTGGCTTTGAAAAAGAGTTTCAAAGCAGCTCACGACGTGCAGCTGAGCTAAAGAGAGAGGGTGTGAAAAAAACTGAGAGAAGAACGGGCAAAGAAGGAAGTGCAGTTGTTGAGGAAATGAATGCTGGTGGCTGGACAACCTGTGCAATAGAGATCAGCATTTTCATAACCTGGATCTGAATCCATGTTGCTGAGGGACTGCTGCTTACCATGGCGTCTTTCTCCAACCAAATTTTGAACCTTGACCCCATCTGCATGCATAGATGGATATAGGATTCAATGGAACAGCCTTGAGCTAGACTTGAGGAGCTCTGCTGGCCAAACCACTAATCACTCCACCATCTTCCTGATTTGCCCCACTGCATGTGTTCATTCACCACATCCTACTTCCTCACCTACCCCGCCTATTTCCCAAATTCTGAAGCTGCACTTACATCTTGTGGCTCTGTGGGCACCAACTGAACTGAATGTAACTTAACCTCTACCCATACTCCCAAACCAAGGGCGCATGGAAATACCATGACCTGTGCTTGAACACTATTTTCAACTGGCATCTAAGATGCATTTGGACTAATATTTGAAAACAAAAATGTAAGCTGAATCTCAAAGTTGTATGCAGCATGGATACTTTGATAAGGTGTCTTCAACCTTGAATCTTGAAAATAGTGTAAGGAAAGAACTCGTATCTCATAAAGAGAATTGCTGCAAGGTTGATGGACTTCTTTCAGGACCAGTTTTCTAAAATTTTGGGCTACTACGTTCTTCTCTAGTTAAAAGAACTTCTGCATGTTATTTTTAACTTCCCAAGCATGAAACGAATTCATTTTTAAAATGGGGTAAAATTAAGTGGTAGGATTGGTGTTCTTAAGTATATTCCCAGGGCAGAAGAAATAAAACATTGTAAACTATGCATTTCTTTTAATCCAAAACTGAGAGAAATGTTCACAAATTTACTCAGCTTTGTGGCCCTCCAATGGGCACTCCAGTGTGTCAGCATTCTTAACCTGGAGGTTCCATAGGAACTGATCCCCATGTGCTTGAATTTTCAACATTCCCACATTATCTGAGCACAAGAATGGAGAATTCACATTAGAGAGTGCCAGATTATTCTTCACTGACCAGTTATGTTTGGTGCCTCAAAATTATTCCATCCACTATTTTAAAATCATTTGGTATAACGTTTCAGTTTAATTGTCTAACTACCTTGTATTTTATACACAATTTCCAGTGCCTTGTCTCATTATCATTAGGGATGCAAGAAGTGCAGATAAAATTCAGTATAAGTGCATGTTATAAAAAGAAGAATATTGGGCAAAACACATACTCTTCAAATAGATCTAGCTAAAGTTAACATTGATGGAAATCCAGGATTGTTATCAAATTTGGCAATAAAATTCATTCCCACACCAGCAATCAACTAGAGAATTAGAATGCTGTCTTAAATAGTTAAGCTAATTATGATCACAAAACACCTTGCGGAAAGTGTAGAGTTCTCTTAAGTAATATTCAAGCATAGTGTGCAGCTTTAGGATCAAGGAAAATTTATGAAGGCAAAGGGAAATTTAAGTTGTGGGAGGCAGTGAGTTTCCCAGGACTCCTGGACTGGACCATGACAGAGTGGCATGCTCCTTTGGGACACGTGGCAAAGAGGCCAGTTATTACAATTAATTGCCTGTGTTCATTAACAGGCTACTTACTGTCTTCCTGACCAAAGGGGTCAAAGTCAGCCTGGTATTAGCTTCCCTTGAGCAGAGTTCTCTGCACTAGTCAGGATCTCTAGAGGGAACCCTGGTCAGTAGTTGAGAAGCCTAAAGCAAGGGAAGTGTTGATGGAAGCACACCCACAGCAAACACGAAAGCAGAGGACATCGAAAACATGACACTTAACTGAATGTCTGCATGAATCCAAGCAACATCCCATTGCATGGATATGGCAGTAATTAACACTTATTCTGGGTGTGATGGTGGGAAGATGCAGATATTTAAAGTTGTCACATATGAAGCTCAAAGTAGGCATTGTAAATATGAATTTCTTTGAATTGTCCTGAATTCCCTTTGATCTTTAGCACATAAAGTGTAGTGTAGTGTTGGGTCAGTCAGGCAGACCTTCTTTTTCCCACTGAAAGGGTCTCCAATATGACACCTACTGTATCTTATTTTGTCGAATAAAGAGGCTGCTTCATAGCTACCAGTACTTTTCTCCGGTGACTTCATTCATGCAACAACAGGAAGGACTATGTTTCTTTGTAGGCCTTGAACAATCACATGGTCTTTTTGAGCTTGCAGGCTGGCTTTAAAAAATTGAAAAGCAAATTACAGCTTGCTGGAAGTCTGAAATAAAAATTGAGAAAATTCAGATCCTGTGTCAATCAAAAAGAGCGAAATGAAGTTAGTATTACAGTTTATGAATATTCAGTTGAAAGGTTACTGACCACGAAGAGCTAACCATTTAGTTGTTGGTCCTCTACTGGCCTGCAACTGTCTCATCCTTCTGATTCAATGGGAGTTAAAGCTCAAGTATTAATAAACCAGAATGAACACTACATTACACTAATAAGAGGGATTGAAATGCTTTAAGTAAAGATTAGAGAAACTTGCTCTTTAGTCAAGAAAGAAAGAGCCCAATTTAAAGAAAGGATTTCAAAAAAGGAACTTATAAACAGAAAATATTGAAAATATTCAGCAAATCATGCAGCATTACTATGGACAGTAGGAGCGCTGCTATGTCAGGTCATTGAGTGCTGATGAAAATTAACAACATGAAATATTAACTGTTTCCTTCTCTATAAATGCTACCTAACTTGCCGTGTTTTTCTAGCATTTTGTCTTTGTTTTATCTTAGATTTTCTGCATTTGCAATGTTTTGCTTGATGAGAATACATTCCTGTTGTTAAATTTCAAATATTAATTTATAAAAACCATAAGATAATTACTTTTAACTCAATTGACTGTTCCTATGATGACAAATAAGTAGGCTTTAGTGGCTAAGAAAGGGATCATAGAGTGCAACTGATTGGAGAAGTATATATATCCTCAAAAATGGCTCAAAGAAATATGTTTCAGAAGTGGGTCGCTCTTCACCTCCAGGCAACATTTGATTGTGATGTCAAAAAAATAACATGTATTTCAAGGAGGACCAATGAACTTATATACTTAGATTTCCAGAAGTTATTTGATAAACTGCTATGTAATGAGCTACAAAAAGAAATTGCTAACTAAGAGATGATGTACTGGAATGGACAGAAGACTGGCCGACATAAATGGACAATTCTAACAGACTGGGACCTCAGCCTTTAACAATTTCTATAAATGATTTCAATAAAAGTACAGTTGCTACATTTGCTGATAGCACAAAGATAGATAAGGAACTAAGTGCGAAGAAAACATAAGTAAGCTACAAATAGATAAGGGTAGACTGAGTCAGCAAAGATCTGGCAAATGGACTATAATGTGGGTAAAGGTGAAATTATAATTTTGAAGGGAAAAATTAAGGAGACATATTATCTGAATGGTGAGAAAAAGCAGAGTTCAGGGAGACAGAGGGTTCTGGGTCAGCTAATGCATCATTTGCAAAATGTTACCATGAAGCTTCAGCAAATGGATTGTAAAACCAACAAAATGTTATCCTTTAAGTGAGGGGAACAAAAGATAAAATAGGAAGATTCTACTTCATTTATGTAAGTTTTTGTGAACAAATCTCCCAAATACCCTATCTAAATGAAGCATAACCTGGGAACAAAAAAAACAAAATGCAGCAGATACCAGGCAGCATCTGGTGCAGATGAAGAGTCTTTGCCAATACTATCAAAGGCAATGTCCCCAAAATGTGTCACAGAGTAACTCCTTTCACTTCTTTTTACATACTTTTATTCCAGATGTGGTTCTGTTACTGTTAGAGCCTATTATCTACACTCTGGCAGTGTGTTTTTGGGCCAACAGGGTGACCTGGTGCTTTGCTGTGTCCGAGAGGGTTCCATGAGGCAGCAAGCAAAGCGTGCGGCAAGGAGGCCAGAAAACCAGGAGATGGCGCATGAGCCCATGATCGACTCCATCTCTCACCGATCTCACCGATTAAAATGCCGAGGAAGACTGAAATCGCCGAGGCGGGTGCAGAGGACGAGCGAGCGTTCAGTCTCTCACTCACCGCTGCAGGAGGAAGGTGTCTGTGTGTGATGGTCTCACTCTCCTTCTTGATGGTCTCTCTCTGTCCTTCTCGCTCACTGCTCCCAATGGAAGGTCCATGAGTTCACATGATCTCTCTCTCTCTCTCAGTGCTGTCAGAGGGAGGTCAATTGATGGTTAATTGGTGATTCATTGATATGGTTTGTGGATTGTAGACTCCAAATCATATAAGATGTGTTTCTAGTTTCTCTGGTCGCTCCTTTTTTGTTGCTAGTTTGGTCGATTTTGAACTGGGGCGGCCTGTAGATAACAAATACTGAGCTGATGGAATATGCCTTTGATCTTGTGTTTTATATTATGTTGTGTTTGCTCATTT
The DNA here is from genome assembly GCF_963921235.1 of Mobula hypostoma. NCBI lineage: Eukaryota > Metazoa > Chordata > Chondrichthyes > Myliobatiformes > Myliobatidae > Mobula > Mobula hypostoma. The sequence goes on along the minus strand of NC_086103.1, from coordinate 58,887,822 downwards.
TTTTTTGTAGCCATTTGCAGGATTAGTTTTTTTGCACATGTGAGGCAGGAGGGTTAAAGTTTCTTTTTCTTTAAAGGGGTTCCATGGTTCTTCTTTGTTTCATGGCCGTCTGTGGGGAAGACGAACCTTCGAGTTGCATACTGCATATATACTTCGATGATCTTGAATGTCTGAATCTTTAAAACGTTGGAAGCAGAAAAATGGTTTACTAGTTTAACACCTGGGATTACATTGAAAATATGAGTTGTCTTGTGAGGAAAGATTGGACATGCACATTCACTGGAGTTCAGAAGAGTCAGCGGGGACTTGGTTAAAATATGAGATCCTGAGGAATCTTAGTGGGATAAATAAGGAAGGGAAGCTGTGGAGAATGCTGAAACTAGAAGGCTCACTTCTAAAAAAAAATAAGTAATCAACATTTAGGACAGGGATAAGGTGAAAAATTGTCTTTGAGGAATCCTTGAGTTTTTGGAAAGCTCTTCCTCTAGGGGAGGAGGATGCAGGTTCTTTGAGTATTTTTAAAGCAGAGATATATGGATTCTATATCAGCAGAGAGTTTTAATATTACTCTAGGTAGATGAGAATGTAGAGTTCAGCTTATAAGCAGGATGACCATGGTTGTCCTAAATAGTAGAGTAGGATCAAATGTCTGAGGGGCCTGTTGCTGATCCTAAGTCTCATGTGCAAACATTTCTGTGAAAAAAAAATGTTTAGCAATATGTAAGGCTATAGAAATAGGACTGAAAACTTTCCACTAGTTAGAATCAAATCCATCTTAAGAAAGATATTTATGGCTATTAGAGGCAAATCATCATGGTCTTAGTATATTGGAAAAGACTATCTCAAGGGTGAATCTAAGACCAGAATGTTTTCTGTTTCTTCAATAATTTTTTTCTCCACATTAAGATCAGAAGTGGGATTGTCCACTGGTGGTGATTATTTCTGTTGCAGTTCCTCAGATAATGAAGTGAAGCATGTCTGTTTTCAGTAAGATTGAGACAAGATTCAGGCTTGGGTTGATAACAACGGTAATGGAAACCTTAAAGGCCACTGAGCATAATATGATTGAATTCATCCTGCAGTTTAAGAAGGAAAAGATAAAGTCAGATGTATCGGTATTATAGTGGAGTAAAGAGAATTACAGGGGCGTGAGAGGAGAGCTGGTCAAAGTTGATTGAAAGGAGATGCTTGCAGGGATGAGGGCAGAGCAGCAATGTTGGAATTACTAGGAGCTATTCAGAAGGTGCAGGATAGATACATTCCAAAGAAGATTTATTCTAAAAGCAGGATGACGCAGCCATGGCTGACGAGGGAAGTCAAAGCCAACATAAAAGCCAAAGAGATGGCACATAATAGAGCAAAAAATAGTTGGAAGTTAGAGGATTGGGAAGCTTTTAAAAACCAACAGAAGGTACTAAAAAGTCATAAAGGAAGAAAAGATAGAATACGAAGTAAAACTAGTCAATAATATTAAAGAGAATATCAAAAGTTTCTTCAGATATATAAAGAGTAAAAGAGAGGTGAGAATAGATATCAGACTGCTGCAAAATGGTGTGGAGAGGCAGTAATAGAGGGCACGGAAATGGTGGATGCAGTGAATAAGTATTTGGCATCAGTCTTCACTGCAGAAGACACTAGCTGGAAGTTCAAGAGTGTCGTGGGGTAGAAGTGAACGAAGTTGCCATTACTAAGGAGAAGGTGCTTGGGAAACTGAAAGGTTTGAAGGTCGGTGGGTCACCTGGACCAGATGGTGCACACCCCAGGGATCTGAAAGAAGTGGCTGAAGAGATCGTGGAAGCATTAGTAATGATTTTTCAATAATCAGTAGATTCTGGCAGGGTTCCAATTGCAAATATCACTCCACTCTTCAAGAAAGAGAGAGCAGAAGAAAGGAATTATAAGCCAGTTAGTCTGACCTCAGTTGTTGAGAGGATGTTAGAGTCAATTGTTAAGGATGTGGTTTCGGGGTACTTGGGGGCATAATAAAATTGGCCATAGTCAGCATGGTTTCCATAAGGGAAAATCTTGCCTGACAAATCAGTTGGAAAGATGAAGGAGAATTGGTGGATGTTATGTACATGGATTCTCAGAAGGGCTTTGACAAAGTGCCAGACATCAAGTAACTTAAATTATGAGCCTATGGCATTGTAGGAGAGCCATTAACATGTATAGAGTATTGGCTGATAGGCAGGAGGCAAAAAGTGGGAATAAATGGAGGCTTATCTGGTTAGCTGCCAGTGACTAGTAGTGTTCAACAGGGGTCTGTGATAGAACTACTTCTTTTTGCATTATATGTCAATTATTTCGATGAGATTCATGGCTTTGTGGCCAAGTTTGCAGAAGGTATGAAGAGAGGTAGAGGGGAAAGTAGTGTTGAGAAAGCAGGGAAGCTTCAGGAGGACTTAGATAGATGAGGAGAATGGGCAAAGAAGTGGCAGGTGGAATACAATGTTGAGAAGTGTATGGTCATACACTTTGGTAGAATAAATAAAATTGTAGACTATTTTCTAAGTGGAGAAAAAAATCAGAACTCTAAGGTGCAGAGAGACTTAGGAGTCCTTGTGCAGGATTCCCGAAAGGTTGATTTACAAGTTGAATCAGTGGTGAAGAAGGCTAATGTGATGCTAATATTGATTTTGAGAGGACTACAATATAAAAGCGTGTGGCGCATGGCCAAGTGGTCAGGGCGTTGGGCTCACGACCTGAAGGTCATGGGTTTGAGTCTCAGCCAAGGCAGCGTGTTGTGTCTTTGAACAAGGCACTTAACTGCACACTACTTCAGTCCACCCAGCTGAAAATGGGTACTGGCAAATGCTGGGGGTTAATCTCGTGATAGACGGGCATCCTATCTGGGGGTGGGGGGGCAGTCTTGTACTCTCAGTAGTTTCACGCCACAGAATCCAGCATAAGCACCGGCCTGATGGGCCACAAGGCTCGGGACAGACTTTAACAATATAAAAACAAGGATGTAATGTTGAAGCTTTATAAGGTACTGGTGAGGCCTCACTTGGAATATAGTGAGCCGTTTTGGGGCCCTTATCTTAGACATGTTGATATTGAAAGGGATCAAAGGAAGATCATGAAAATGATTCTAGGATTGGAAAGTTTATCATATCAGGTGCATTTGATAGCTCTGGGCCTGTACTGACTGGAATTCAGCAGAATGAGAGGTGACCTCATTGAAACCTATCGAATATTGGAAGGGCCTCAATAGGGTGGATGTGGAGAGGATGTTTCCTATGGTGTGGGGGTCTAAGACCAGAGGACACAGCATCAGAATAGAGGAATGTCCATTTAGAACTGAGATGAGGAGGAATTTCTTTAGCCAGAGAGTACTGAATCTGTGGAATTCGATGTCACAGGCAGCTGTGGAGGCCAAGTCATTGGGTATATTTAAGGCAGAGTTGATAGGTTTTTGATTAGTAAGTGCATGAAGGGTTATGGGGTGAAGGGAGGAGATTGGGGTCTGAGAGGGAAATTGGTTAGCCATGCTGAAAAGGCAGAGCAGACTAAATGGGCCAAATGGCCTAATTCTGCTCCTATATCTTATGGTCATCTGCATATAATCTGTAGTACCAGAGGTCCCAACACACTAGACCACTGTTATATTAAGATAAAGAATGCCCACCATTCCATGCCCAGACCACTTTTTCCTATTGGATTATTTGGTTGTCCTTCTCCCACCTGAATCCAGGCAGAAGAGAAAGAGCAAAGCTCCAGAAATTAGGAAAACAAAGCAGTGGTCACGGGAGGCAGAGGAACAGCTGTGGGATTGCTTTGAGTCATTGGACAGGGCCGTGTTCAAGGACTCATCTGGGAATCTGAATGAATGCATCATAGTTGTAATGGACTTTGTTAAAACAGCAGTAGATGAATGTGTCCCCACAAATGCATTCAGATGATTCTCCAGTCAGAAACCTTGGATGAACCATGAGATTCGAAATCTGCTAAGAACTAGATCCGAGGCATTCAATTCTGATGGCCAAGACATTTACAAGAGGTCCAGCTACAATCTCGGGAAAACCATCTCACAAGTGAAGTGACAATTCCAGAGCAAACTTAATCAATGAAGGATGCTCAACAGCTGTGGCAGGGCTCAAATATTATCACCTCTTATAAAGTTAAATCAAGTGACATTGGATTTGCTTCCAGATGAGCTCAAAGCCTTCTATGCTTGTTTTGATCATCAACACTTGGAGGAACCATCACAAACTCCCACAGCCCCTGATGACCCTATGATTTCAGTCACTGAAGCTGACGTGTGAGCAGCCTTCAGGAGGGTGAGGCCATACCGTCCTGTTGCTCTCACATCCATCATCATGAAATGTTTCGAGAGGCTCGTCATGAGGCACATCAGGACCCTGCTGCCCCCCTCACTGGGCCCCCTGCAGTTCGCGTATCGTCCCAACCACTCAACAGACGACACCATTACCACCACCCTCCAGCTGGGCCTCACTCACTTGGACAAAAAAGATACATACGTTCGAATGTTGTTCATAGACTTCAGTTCAGCATTCAACACAATCATTCCTCAGCACCTGATTGGAAAGCTGAGCCTACTGGGCCTGATCACCTCCCTCTACAACTGGATCCTAGACTTCCTGACTGGGAGACCTCAGTCAGTCCGGATTGGAAGCAGCATCTCCAAAACCATCACACTGAGCACAGGGGCCCTCCAGGGCTGTGTGCTCAGTCCACGGCTGTTCACTTACAGCTCGAACCACATCATCAAGTTTGCCGATGACACGACTTGGTGGGTCTCATCCGCAAGAACGATGAGTCAGCATACAGAGAGGAGGTACAGCTGCTAACGGAGTGGTGCAGAGCCAACAACCTGTCTCTGAATGTGAATAAAACAAAAGAGATGGTTGTTGACTTCAGGAGAGCACGGAGCGACCACTCTCCGCTGAACATTGACAGCTCCTCCGTTGAAATCGTTAAGAGCACCAAACTTCTTGGTGTTCACCTGGCGGAGAATCTCACCTGGTCCCTCAAGACCAGCTCCATAGCCAAGAAAGCCCAGCAGCGCCTCTACTTTCTGTGAAGTCCATCTTCCACCCCCCATCCTCACCACATTCTACAGAGGTTGTACTGAGAGCATCCTGAGCAGCTGCATCACTGCCTGGTTTGGAAATTGCACCATCTCGGATCGCAAAACCCTGCAGCGGATGGTGAGGTCAGCTGAGAAGATCATCGGGGTCTCTCTTCCTGCTACTACAGACATTTACACCACACGCTGCACCCGCAAAGCTAACAGTATTGTGAAGGACCCCACGCACTCTTCATACAAACTCTTCTCCCTCTTGCCATCTGGCAAAAGGTACCGAAGCATTCGGGCTCTCACGACCAGATTGTGCAACAGTTTCTTCCCTCAAGCCATCAGACTCCTCAATACTCAGACTCTAGACTGACATCTACATCATTTATTATTATATTGTAATTTGTCCTCTACTGTGCCTATTGTCTTGTTTATTAATTATTGTACTGCCCTGCACTGTTTTGTGCACTTTATGTAGTCCTGTGCAGATCTGTGGTCTAGTGCAGTTATTATGTTGTTCTATGTATAGCCTTCTGCTGTCTCACACAGTCTAGTGTAGTTTTCTGTTGTGTCATGTAGTACCAGGGTCCTGGAGGAAGGTTGTTTCATTTTTACTGTGTACAGTACCAGCAGCTTATGGTCGAAATGACAATAAACTTGACATGACTTGACTTGACTAAAGAGCAAATGGCCCAGATGGGGCATGTGGCCGCCTATTAAAGACCTGTGAAGATCAACTGGTTGGAGTGTTCACTAAGGTCAGCAAACTCTTGCTTAGGCAGTGTGTGGAACGCACCTGCTTCAAGCAAGCTTCAATTATACCGGTGCCCAAGAAGAACATTGTGACCTGCATCAATGAGTATTGCCCAGAAGCACTTACATTTACAGTGATGAACCTAATCAACTCCTGCCTGGGAAGCGACTTGGGTCTGTTCTAATTTGCCTACTGTGAAAACAGGTCCACTGCACATACCATCGTATTAGCACTTCACTCAACTCTGGAACATCTGGACAGCAAGGATGCATACATCAAGATGCTCTTTATTGACTACAGCTCAGCATCATCCCCTTTAAACTAATTAATAAGCTCCTTGGTCTCAATACCTCCTCATGCAATTGGAACCTCAATATCCTCACTTGCAAACCCCAATCATTTTGGATTGGCAAAGACATCTCCTCCACCATCTCCATCCGCACAGCTGCATCACAATTGTATGATTAACCCCCGGCTCTACTCGCATTATACTTATGACAGTGTGGCTAATCACAGCTCCAACGCCATATTCAAGTTTGCTGATGACACCACTGTCATTGGTTAAACCAAAGGTTTAAATCAGCAGAAAGGAGGGAGATTGAAAATCCGGCTGAGTGGTGCCACAACAAAAACCTCTCACTCAATATCAGCAGGACCAGGGAGCTGATTATTGAATTTAGGAGGAGGAAACCAGAGATCCATGAGCTAGTCCTCATTGGAGGATCAAAGTTGGGGAGGGTCAATAACTTTCAATTTCTTGGTGTTGTTATTTTGGAGGACCTGTCCTTAGTCCAGTACCTAAGTACACTTAAGCACAATTATGAAGAAAGCATGGCAGCACTGCTACTTACTTTGGAGTTTGTGAAGATTTGGCGTGACATCTAAAACTTTGACAAACTTCTATAGATGTGTAGTGCAGAGAATATTGAGGGGCTGCATCACAGCCTGGTATGGAAACACCAATGCCCTTGAATGGAATATCCTACAAAAAATAATGGATATAGCAAAGTCCATCATAGGTAAAGCCCTCCCCACTATTGAGCATGTCTACATGAAGTGTTGTCACAGGGAAGCAGCATACATTATCATGGATCCCTGCCACCCAGGTCATATTCTCTTCTCACTGCTGTCATCAGGAAGCAAGTATAGGAGCCTCAGGACTCACACCACCAGGTTCAGGACCAGTTCTAACCCTTTAATTTTCATGCTTTTGAACCAAGCGTTATAACTTCACTCAATTTCACTTGCCCCATCATTGAAATGTTTCCATAGCCTATGACTCACTTTCAAGGACTCTTCATCACTTGTTCTTTATATTTATTGTTTATTTAATTATTATTGCTTTCTTTTTGTATTTGCAGTTTGTTATATTTTGCACACTGGTTGAATGCCAAAATTGATGAGGTCTTTCATTAATTCTATAATGGTTATTATTCTATTACGTTTATTTAGTATGCCTGCAAAAAAATGAATCATAGAGTTGTATATAGTGACAAATAAGTACTTTCATAATAAATTTACTTTGATTTCTGTATCCAAATGTCATGATGCTCTTACCCTGATTGGTTTTTGTTATCTGGGCCAATTGCAAATAAATCAACGGACCGAATATGACCAATCAGGGTTAGTTAGTTCTGTATATATTGTATAGACACCATTTCAACTACTGAGGCGCCTTTCCCTAGATCTTTTGGTTAAATGCCAAGTCTTAACTGATCTTCTTGTTTCCTGCTTTTGTAAGACAAAGTGATGGTGAGTTTCATTAAGGTACCTATTCTGTTCAAGCAACTTTGCCCTTGATGACTGCTCCTATTAAATGTTTCAGTATGAATAAGACTTTGTATTTTACATGAGCCATCTCCTTTGTATGCAACACTGAATGAGCAACTGGTAAATATTGACACAGAAAGTAGAGAAGAATTGTTATTATTTTAATCCACTTCATTTCCATAGACATCATCATTCCTTTTATCTCCATCAACAGTCTTCATTTGGGGTTCTCGATAAATCACTAAGCAACACAAAGGAGACAGAGACCTACTTTCATGAATCTACCGCATAGTTATAGAAATTCTGATCAAAATACAGAAGGCAATTAAATGAGGCTAAGGCCAAAGAAGTTTAATGATAAAGCTCCAGGCACACTGGAAATGAATGTATCATCACAGATTTCATGAAATGCCTTGACAATGCTCTGCAGGTCATGCTGAGGATTTTTGTGACTGGAAGTGTGGCTCCACTAAGCTCAGTACTCATTCGCTTGCTTTTTGTTGTGCATATATTACTGATATGGATTAAGATATAGGTAGCTTGAGAATAAAATATTTAGATGATACAAAAAAACTGCCTTTTGGTTCACAGGGAGGAAGAAAGAGATAGGAGGTAAAGACGGTCTGATCGATCGGGTGGTAAAGTGGTAAATGGAATTTAATCCAAAGAAATTTGGTGTAAAGCACTTCAGAAGATGCAACAAAGATAAGATTACACAATAAATGAAGAAATATTGAAGTGAATGGAAGAAAAGAGGATCTTAGAGAATGAATCCACAGATTAAGGCAGCACGGTAGCATAAAAATTACAGCACCAGTGACCTGAGTTTAATTCCTGACTTTGTCTGTAAGGAGTTTGTACATTCTCCTGAGACCATGTGGGTTTCCTCCCAGTGCCTCAGTTTCTTCCCACATTACAAAGACGCATGAGTTAGTAGGTTTGTTGGTCACATGGCTGTAATTGGGCAGTGTGAGCTTACTGAGCCGAGAGAACCTGTTACCTTGCTGTATCTCTAAAACAAATACCAATGAATAGCAAATCAGGTTTAGAAGATAAATAAAAAAATGGTTTCCATTATTTGCCAGTGCATAGAATGTAGGAGCAAGGGAGCTGTCTTGGAAATGTACATGCTGCCGTAACAAAAATGATTGTTATTATTACGAAGAACATTCAGTTTATTGAGTGCAGACTGGATCCTAGCAGAGTAAATCAGTCCCATTTCCCTTTGTCTTGTTCCACATTAAACTTCCAATTTAGTTTTGTATACTTCCACCTTTGAGCTTTTGGTTTCCAAGAGGTAATCAACAACAGCTTAGTTCAATTATAAAATGTAGCATCGGAATAAATTTGGAACATCTAACTTTTGTTAGGCCTGTATCATACTTATGGCACATTACACAGAAGATGAGATTGCAATGGAAAGTGATAATGCTAGGACTGAAAAATTTTAGCTATAAGGAAAGAGGCAAGTAGATGGTAGCTTTCCTGGCTGGAGATTTATGACCAGTAGCATGCCATAGGGATGCAGACCTCTGTCTGTATTTGTTTGTCATGATTTTAATGAGAATGTAGGAGGCATGATGCTATGATTGTTAATGACACCAAAATTGGTAGTATCACGTACACTGAAGAAAGTCGTCTGAGGTTACAACAGGATCCAGATCAGATGTTCCCAATCATTTTTATGCCATGGACCAATGCCATTAAGCAAAGGATCTGTAGAACCCAGGCTGGGTTCCCCTGATCCAGATCAACTGAAAAAGTGCACAAAGGGGTGGCAGATGGAATTTAACTTGGATAAGTGCAGTAATGCATTTTGAGAAGTTAAACAACAGCAGGGCAAAGACAGTGAATGGCAAGGCCCTTGGGGTTGACTTGGCGTACAAGCTCTTAGTTCTATGAAAACGATGATATTCATAGACACGATAGTGAAGAGGGTATACAGCTTTCTTACCTTCATCAGTTAGGGCATTGAGTTAAATTTGGGATGTCATGCTGTAACTGTACAAGATGCTTGTGAGGCCATATTTGGAGTATTGTGTGCAGTTCTGCTCATCATGCTATAGGAAGGATGTGATTAAGTCAGAAAGGATGCAGGAAAGATTCACAAGGATTTTCCCAGGACTGAGGAGCTTGAGTGATAGAGAGAGACTGAAAAACTGGCACTGTTTTCCTTGCCATGAAGAAGGCTGAGTGGCAACCTTATAAAGATTTATAAAATCATGAGTGGACTAGAAAAGGTGGATGGTCTGTCTCTTTCCCATGATATGGGACTCTAAAACTGGAGAACATAGGTTCAATTTGTGAGAAACAAGACTTCAATGGGGCAGTGAGGGGTGATTTTTTTTTTTTTGCAGGGAGTGGTGTGTATATTGAATAAGCTGCCAGAGGAAATGATACATAGATAGGAAAGGTTTAGTGGGATATGGGCCAAATGCATTTAAATGGGACTAGCTCAGGAAAACATGGGAGACTTGGGCAGAAATACCTTTTTCACATGCTGTATGGCTCTATGACTAAGGTGTCTCCCACAGTCTTGAAATATTTATTTTTACAATGCATACCATGCAGCTTGTGATGAACAGAAAGAAGTCAGCTTCTGTCAGAAATAGAATTAAGCAGCAAGCTAATTTCAGAACAAATTTGTTATTGTGACATCTGTAAAACTTTATTTTGTTCCACTGAACCAGAACAATTTAGTTTCAGATGGATGTAATTAAGTGAAATGAATTGTTAATAATATATATTAGAAATCAAGCACATGGGAATACCTCCTATAAACCTCAGACATTTGGTTCACAAGTTACACAGAGGAAGTAAAGAAATTTAATGCCATGGGGTCAGTTGAAACAAATGGATGAACGTCTGAACCAATTCCTCTGGGAGAAGGACCAACTAACGTGCCTATATTTTCCACTTATCACTGTCATAGTCGTTGAAGTTGTGGTGCAAGTTATTAAAATACTAGAGCTGGACAGACATTGTACTAAGGATGATAATTTCTCCATTAATGAGAATGTGATGGGTATATTCCATTCTATGGAACAAATGCAAAATTCTGAAAAGATGTAACACAAATTAAACATATATTTGATTTTATGTTTTCTTCTTTCAGTCCAGCTGGATGCAATGCAATGTTTTCTCAGATACTAACCACTGTTACATGTAGTAAATGAGCAGTGTTGAGCACACATGATATGAGTTCTGATCACTAAGTCTACAGTTAGCAACTGGGTTAATTTCCTATTCAACAGGCTGAAGTTGTGTCTTTGTAACTTGGGAAAAGACACTTTTATATGGAAATTGCTTTGCAGTTCCAAACTTTGTCACATAAAATCATTCAAACGGTTTAATGTTTTCTTTTGTATGAGACTGTTATTGGTTGAATGAGCTAATGGAAACTTGAGACCACAAAAACACAGGACACCTAACAATTGTGTTTTGAAGTAGACACAAACCACTCATGTAACTTAATATAATGAGCAACAAAATGCCTGAGTTTGCATGGTGCCTAGTGCATATGTATATTTGTGGCTGAGTTAGTATCGAGAGCAGCAAGAGCAAAGCTTGAGTGGTTTACCAATGTGCTACTGTCCCAGAATTGTTTGCTGATTTCAGTTATAGGCTAGAGTGTCATGATAGGCAAAATTTCACAAACCACTAGTTTGATTGGGGAAGGAATGCCATTGCTTAATGAAATTTGTACAACACCAATAATTGGGATTTGTTAACCCGTGGAGGACAATCATGACCTCAATACATCATGGATTTTGTTGTCATGGTGTATTGATTAGCTGGTTCAGGAGGAGAAGCCATGAAGTTAATTAAAATAAACTACTACGGATGAACTGCATGAAGCTGATGTCAAGTACAATTCATTTTGGAAGGAAGAATAGAAATACACAATTGCACATAACCCAATAATGTGTAAAATAGAAGCTGAAAATGGGTTATTGCCATGTCAATACCAGTAATTTAAATAACTTCTTAAATCATATTTATGTTCCCTCCAATCTCTGTTTTTTTCTCTTGCTTTGGAGTCAAGGAGTCTTCTCAGACCCATAAATGTTTGCTCACACAGTTGCTGGTGGTTACTCTCAAACTATACAACGTGTATTCAGCCAGAATATCCTAACATAACCACGTTCATCCACGCTACACACTGGCTGTATAAGAACATACAGTAAGGAGAAGGCTATCTAGGTTATGAGCCTCGACCTTTATTTTTCTAAATCATGGCTGATTTTCCAAATCATTGCTAGTTGCCTCCCTCTCCCCATATTCCTTAAAGTCTCTTGAAATCTATTGATCTCTCTTGAAATCTATTGATCTCTTTTTTAAATTAACTTAGCCATGGAACTTCCATGGTCCTCTGGGATAGATAATCACCACTATCTGAGAGAAGAAAGTGTCTATCCATTTTCAACAAGACCCTTAGTTCTTGTCTCCTTTGAGAGGGGAAGCACTTGCCCCATTTAGGAAAGGCAGAAAAATTGTCAAATTGTCAAAGTAAAATTTATTATCAGAGTACATACGTGTCACCATATATAATACTGAGATTCTTTTTCTGTGGGCATCCTTAGTAAATCTATAGAACAGTAACTGTAAACATGATCAATGGACAACAAAGTGTGCAAATGCAAATATAAATAATTAGCAATAAATAATGAGCATGAAATAACAAGATAAAAGAACCCTTAAACGTGTAGTTATCCCTTTTTGTTCAAAAGCCTGATGGTTGAGTGGTAGTAACTATTCTTGAACCTGGTGATGACAGTCCTGAGGCATTTGTACCTTCTACCTGATGGCAGTAGTCAGAAAAGAGCATGGCTCGGGTGGTGAGGATCCTTGATAATAAACGCTGCTTTCTTATGGTAATGTATCATGCAGATGTGCTCAATGTTTGGGAGGGTTTTACCCGAGAGGTATCAGGCCAAATCCACTACCTTATGTAGTATTTTCAGCTCAAAGGCATTGGTGTTTCCATGCCAGGCTGTAATGCAGCCAGTCAGTTCACCTTCCAGCACACATCTATAGAAATTTGCCAGGGTTGTTGATGACATGCCAAATCTCCACAGATTCACGAGAAGTAGAGGCACTGCTGTGATTTCTTCACAATTATATTTCTATGATGGGTCCAGGACAGGTCATTTGAGATGGTGACACCCAGGAATTTAAAGTTACTGACCCTCTCCACCTCTGATCCTCCAATGATTACTGGCTCATGTCACAGTATTGTCACCAACATCGTAACAAGGGAGAAATATTTTACCTGCAGAGCAGAAGAAAGTTAGCTCTGAAGAAATGGTTGTTATTGGACTCCGAAGTTCTCACATGTTGCACCAAAATCTATAGTGCAGGCGGTGGCAAGGCATCATATTTACCCTCTGGCTCCCCCTAATGGTGAACAGGTTAATCCACATGCAGGAAGAAACCACTGAACTCCTTTCAGCTGAAAGCTTATCACAGCATACAACCACAATATTGGAAGAAATTTAATGACCTAGCCTGAATTAAGATAAAAAAATGATTTCAAATGGTATTTCACACACACAGCTATTCTTCATAAGAGCCACGTGTCTTTACCTCATAAAATGCCATATGCAAAACACTAAGAAGGAACAGCAGAGTTGCACACCTTCTAATTCAATCTTTGGCCTTAATCACAATCACTTCAGTGCTCTGGACTTCTCTTCTGGCAATTCCCAGGGCTCGTCATCTGAGTATTTGACCTCAGATCTCAGATTCACCATTTTTATATAGCAGAATCTGAAAACCATATTAATCATGTCCCTGAATCAGAGGTGTGTGCTTCATTGTCCTGAGCGGTATGTATTGGAAATCAAAATAACAGTGACTAAAGTGAAACACACCAGGCATGAGTTAATTGCATATATTAAATGTTTTAAACTATAATGTTTGTAATAAGTTTTAAGCTGGTTTTACCCACAGAAATAAATATACAGTTAAAAGCACATTTATCTTTTAGGCAGCTTTGTATATCTTGTCATTAATATGGCTCCAGCCTTTCAAAGTTCATCTTGTAGTTTAGTATCATCCTGACAGTGTGATTTTTCATGTCATTGTGCTTAATATACCCTATTTTACGCGCACATAGTATATTTAACTTTTAGAAGTCAATAACAAATATCATAACTTTTCCTGCAATCTATGAAAATTCCATTCCAGTCACAAAGCAATAAACCAGTGGAAATAGTTTGAAAAGCCATACGAACTGATGAAGGACATTACGGTTAAATATTCAAGTTTCATAACCGATGGTCTGTGAAGTAAGAAATCAAAATATATTACAAGGACATGGGATATAAAATCAGTGACAATTTTATGCAGCTACTTTAGGTTGTGGACGAAAGACATGGATGTTTATTGAAGTTACTTGGAACCTGAAATAAACTGGGAGTCTTTCTTTTTAACCTGGCCTGCTGGGATGTAAATACTCACTGAAATGCTACCTGCTGAAATAGTTATTACTTTTCAAACCATCATCTCCTATTTGATTCATTTTGTCATTTATCTACCCTGAGTGATTATTTATTGGAAACAATGAATGCGGCAGCAATTTTTTGGGATGTGGGAGAAAACCAGAGAAAACCAACACAGTTAGAGAAAGAATGTGAAAACTCTGTGCAAACAGCTCCTAAGGTAGGGATTGAACCCAAGTTCCTGCAGCTGTGAAATCACAGTATTAATTGTTGTGCCACTATGCAATTTCTAGAAACAGAAGGCTTTTTCCCATCTCATCTTCTCAATATTTATTGCTTATTTATTATTAGTTTTATTTATTTAATCTCAGCTCAAGCTGGGAAAACCTGAGGTACAGGTATAGCCAAGCACACTTCTTGCTCAATTCATAGGAACTTTCAGACTATTCTAGTGGTGTTTAATATTGTGGCTTTCTGAAGCTTTACATAGATACTACTGTGTGGTCCTAACTGTTTAATGCTCGTGCGTAGTGCCCCTAGGATGATACCAGTAGTAGATATTACTATTGAGACAATGTAAACTTTGTTCATGTTCCAAAGTCTTTCAATTTCCTCTTTTAATTCAGCATATTTCTGGTGTTTTTCACTTATTGATTTCTGTAAGTTATGAGTATTTGGAATGGCGATTATCTATTGAATAAGTAGTCCCTGCTTGTTTATCTTGCATTATTATATCTGGACAGTTACTATGGACTATATAATCTGTAATAACTGGACAGTCATAATGTAATTTGTGATATTCTGACTCTTAAACTGAATCAGGCTTATATTTATAGTAAGGTATGACTTCATTAAAGGGTTTGTATTTTAAAGCACACTTTTGATGAATGATGTTTGCCACTTGATTGTGCCTGTGTAAATAATCAGATTGAGTTGTTATTATTATTATTATTATCCTTGTTTTTGTATTTACACAACTTGTTGTCTTTTGCACACTGGTTGCCCTGTTGGTGTGGTCTTTCATTGATTTTGTTATGATTTTTGCATTTATTGAATATGCCCACAAGAAAATGAATCTCAGGGTTGCATATTGTGACATTATGTACTTTGATAATAAATTTACTCTGTACTTTGAACTTTTTTGAATAGATTAACTTAAAAATCTCATACAAAGTTTTTAACAAATCAGTGCTGATCCTATGCAACATCAGCCATAACACCAGAGTGGCCCATGCTTTGCAAAAACTTCTGCCAATGGCTTCCAAAAATTATGCTATTTTTGTCCTGCTTTCATCCAAATGTGTAAGGAAATGTGAGAACATTATCTTTGGAAACCATTGTATAGCCATTAAGAGTGGAGTTATGTAGGTGGGATCTTTATAAGGTCCAGTAGAGATACAGAAAATTTGACTGCCCTTGGAAGCAGATCTGGTGTTTTTGACCTATTGATTGTGCTCAATATGGAATTGGTCAATTGTCCATTGGAAGGACATTCCCACAACTTCAATTTTTGTTTTGAAAAATTGCATTGAGTTGTCATTGATCTTCTATTCTGTAGCCTTCGCTCCAAAGCTGCCATCTCCTTGCTTCTGCTGCAGTACTTTATGAGATATGAGAAACCTTACAGGTCATTGTTAAGCTGGGTAAAGCAGTTTAAGTTCAAAGGTACTGACCTCATACTTCATTGATCAATGGGTATGCCCTTAATGTAACCTTTCTCTAAATATAGAAGTGGACAGGTTGAAAGTAGTGTTCCTGAACATTAAAATTTTAGCAACGTGCTTAGGTGTTTATATACACTTCAACAGTCAAAGTAAAGTTATTATTGAAATATAGGTCACCATGTACCACCCTGAAATTTATTTTCTTGAAGGCATTCACTGTAGATACAAGGAAACACAATGGAAACAGTGAAAAGCTATACACAAATACGGATGAACAACCAATGTGCAAAAGACAACTATCTGGGCAAATACAGAAAGAAACAACAAAAATATATAACTAAATAAATAAACAAACAAACAAATAAATAAATGACTATTGAGAACATTAGTTGTAGAGTCCTTGAAAGTGAGTGCAATCAGTTTATTGTAGAGGTGAGTGAAATTACCCACGCTAGTTCCTGATGTAATAATTATTCCTGAACCTGGTGATGTGGGACCTAAATTTCCCGTTCTTCTTTCCCAATGGCAGCAGCAAGAACATAGCTTGGATGGTGGGGTCCCTTGATGATAGATGCTACTTTCTTTTGGCAGGTTGGCTTTTTCTGTGATGACTGGGCTGTATCCACTACTTTTTACAGGCGTTTGCATTCATGGGCAGTGGTGTTTACATACAAGGTTGTGATGCAACCAGTCGGGACACTCTCCACTGTGACATTTGTCAAAGTTTTAGAGCACATGATGAATTTGCACAAACTTCTAAGAAATTAGAGGCACAGTTGTGCCTTCCTTGCAATTGCACTTACGTGCTGGTCCCAGGATAGATCCTCTGAAATGATAATGCCGAGTAATTTAAAGTTACCGACCCTCTCCATCTCCAATTCCCTGATGATGACTGGCTCATGGACCTCCGGCATCCATCTCCTGTAGTCATTAATCAACTCTTTGGTTTTGCTGATATTGAGTGAGATTCACCATTCAACCAGATTTTCAGCTGCATCTGAAATGCCAATTCATCACCACCTTTCGTTTAGCCAACAACTCCGGTGTCATCAGCAAACATAAATATGGCACGTCTACTTACTTAAGCAATTTTACTATGGTGACTAACAGTTTCTCAAGTTTATCTTTTAATAGCTAACTTTTATGTTCTTGCTTGTAGTCTACTATTATCAATGAAAATCCTCTGATTTGCATTAGGTTGAGCCGTCGGATGATATTTATATACTTAAAAATATTGGAGATTAGAACCTGGCATGGAAAAGGTTAGAGCAATTGCAAATGAGAGACATGTGATCATGCCTCCAGGATTATGTTCAATTTAATACATCTCACTGTTTCATTAAAGCTTCTTCTCACAATGTCTGCTTCAATTTATGAGAAATTACCAAACCATTAGGATATTTTACCTTGAAGCTGAATTTATGATTTCATTTCCCACTCCCATCACTCTGTTGATTCTATTAATATTTATTGTTTCTTATTCCTGAATCATAATTTGTGCTTTAAGTTATACTTTCAAAATAAGTGTTAGTAGCCCAGTCTAGACTAAATAGATAAAAGACTGTGAAATTAACTACACAGAAACTTAAATGCTTAGGTCTGAGAAACACAGATACTGTACTAAATTTATTTCAAATTGAATACAGAAAGAGAAATAAATATGGCTATGATTTAGACAAAACTACAAATACAGTTGTTTTGAATCTCTAAAGCAGAAGTAAAACTTAAAGGAGTAAGAATGACAGTTAAATTATTCTTTAATTTTGTGATGGAGATATTGCTTAGCAGCATTTGACTTTGTATCATTAAGAAGGTGTGTACAAGGCTTACCTTTCTATGACAGGTGAGATCATAGCTACTGCACAAATACAAAGATATCTTGCTATTGCTTATATTGCAGTGATGAGCCAGGTTGAGAAATGCTTTTATATCTGTTTTTGAAGCTGCTGTGTGCTGTCACGTCTTGGTCATGGATGTTGTTTGACTGTTGATCAGTTCTTGCATGAAATAACAGTGGATAAATAATGGCAAATGCTATTAGCTTGGTTGTTGCTTTGACAGCAAATCATTGACAAGTGAATTAGCAGTATGAGGTTTACTGTTTGCTCTGGTCACAATACTCTCCAGTTTTCACATTAGATTATCTATCAATTCATAAATGTGGCTTTATCTCTAAGATGGGTACACAGAAATATGGCACTTCAAACCGGCAACACCATTCACCAAGATCATGGCTGATCTTCTACCTCAGCTACATTTTCCTATACCGTCCTTTTGATTCCCTTACATTCCGAGATCTGTCATTCTGTTTTGGATGAACTTGTTAGAAGAACCTCCAGGGTCCTTAAAAGTGGAGACTTCCAAGATTTCATCCATTTGAATACAGAAGCTCTCTCTATATTAGATGTAAATGGCTTTTCCCTAATTCTGGTCCTGGACTCCTCAGACTCAGAGTGTCATCTCCAAATTCAGCCTGGCCAACCCCGTCTGAATCTTTCACATTTCTGTGAGATACCTTTTCTTATTCTTCTAAACTCTTGAGAAAACATCCAGGAGCTCTCAATCTCTCTCCAACTTGTCATTCCAGGAACCATTCTAATGAATTTCCCTCAATGTTATTCCTAGGCAAGGAGAACAAGACTGTGCAGTATACTCCAAGCAATACACCCAGAATGCTGGAGGAGCTCAGCAGGCCAGGCAGCACCTATAGAAAAGAGTAAACAGTCGATGTTTCAGGCCAAGACCCTTCATCAGCACTGGAGAGAAAAGATGAGAAGTCAGTTAGAAGGTGGGGAGAGGGGAGGAAGAAATACAAGGTAGTAGGTGATAGGTGAAACTGGGAGAGAGGGAGGGGTGAAGTAAAGAGCTGGGAGGTCAACTGGTGAAAGAGATAAAGGCCTGAAGAAGTGGGAATCTGATAGAAGAGGACAGAAGACCATGGAAGAAAGGGAAGGGGGAGGAGCACCAGAGGGAGGAAATGGGCAGGTAAGGAGATAGGATGAGAGAGGGAAATAGGAATGTGGAATGGTGAAGGAGATGGCGGGGGGAGGGGGGGAGGGTTCAAGCACTCAGTATATTCTGTAGTCTCACCCTAGGCCTTACATAAGTCAAGTAGAGTTTACTGTCACACACACAAGTACATGTATGCACACAGCAATGAAAAATTTACTTACAGTGGTATGACAAGCACAGGGAATTAGAGATACGATACTCACAAGAAAACATAATTTGAACATTAATTGTACAAGAAACAACACAATTACAACAGAAATAAAATTCATTGTAGTGCAATATATTCTCATGTTGCTGGACTGAGGTAGTGATTAGGATTGTGCAAATTAGTTCAAGAACCAAATGGTTGAAGAGATCTTGATTGCATAATTGCAATAAGACTTCTCTTTTCATGTACTCAAATCCTCTTAGAATAAAGGCCAATTTAGAATAATCACATTATAGCTTTAGATCAGCAACAGGCTGTTTCTAAAAAAAATCTTAATTAAAAAAAAATCAGAGTCATAATGAACACAAACTCAGTGTCAGGCCTGCCCGGCAGACATGTCCCAGTCTCCACCCAGCTAACAGGAGTCACCTGCCACTTCATCATCAGCAGCCAACTTCAACCCAGCTCTCATCCACAGTCCTTGTTCACCTTTTAATACAGTTAGCCTCTACTAGTGGCTCCTAGATTTCAGTTTGCTTGTTGTCAAGTATCTGTTCTCTCTTGTCTTGTGTCTCCTCACGCTCTGTTATTTTGCAGTTTATTGTTAAAGTGATCGCTCTCTGATAAATCATCTCTGCTGCTCTGAGCTGGAGTTAAGACTCCTCTACATTTCCTGACAGGATGGGGCAACCAGTGATTGACCCAGCAGAGTTTCCTTGCTGAAAGGAAGTCGTCTGCTAACATGAGTACATGATCCAGAAACAGAAGGAAACCATTTGTCATTGGCTCGCCATCCTCAACCAACTCTCTGTCTTGTTACAGTCAACCTGCTCCCTCAGAGCTCCAGTTTCTGGTGCCCAAACACTTAGAAGGATGCTACAACTTCCTGTCCCATTGCATCTTGCACTTCAAGCTACAGCCATCTCTGTATTCTATGGACTGAGCCAAGATTGCTTTCATCATCTCTCTTTTGACTGGGTGAGTTCTGATCAGAGCCACTACTAATGGGGAAAATAAGGCCACCATCTACAGTACAATAATTATGAGTAATTCATTGCTGAGGCACTGAGGGTTTTTGACCATCAGGGAAGTGGAAGGGAGGCAGTGGATTGGATTTTCCACTTGGTGCTGGATTACACAGTGGAATTCAGGATCCCCACAGCCTCTCGGAGCACTAGAAAGACGAGCTGTCTGCCCAGGAGATGCCCATCCACTTTGAAAGCCTCAACACGCTGACCCTCCATGTTGACAAGCATCTTATGGAAGGACTTTCCAGATCACCAGCCAGAACCAGAGTTCCGTTCCCAGAACCATCTTAGGCTGCAGGTCCTTCAGCAGAAAGCCTCCAAAACCCGTGCGGTTAGGGAGAGCTCCCTTAAGCTGAAGAATGTAAGCATCAATGGTGAAACTTGTGCACTTACTGTGTAACAGCTGATCACCCACACATCAATTGCTCACTCCGTCTGGGAAAACGGCACCAACAGGTAGAGACGAGGGGCTTTCTATCTGGTAAGCTCCTCTTGGCCCCTTGTTCCAGCACCGTAGCCCAACTTGCTCTTGTATTCCTCCACACCCCAACAGCTCTATGAGCACAGATGGATTCTGGTGCGGCAGGCAACATTCTGGACTACACTCTGGTGTGTAGCTTGGACTCCCTACCAAGTCTATCTATCACCCCTTCTGAAACACAGTCATCGACAAACAGCCCTTGGGGTCTAAGACAGTCATTGCGTGCACACTGATGAAGCACGTGAGCATTGGAGAGCACCGTGAGTCCATCCAATTCATCCTGATTGACTCACCCAATGCTCCTCTCATCTCAGTTTATCCCTGGCTCTTCACTCCTGACCCTCACTTTACCTGGTCATCCAGTTCACTCCTGAGTTGGGGACCCACATGCTGGACCACCTGCCTGCAACCTCAATTGACTTTATCCCGTAAATCCATGGAGACAGAGGAAACCCTCGACCTCACCGACTCCACCAAACTCCCGCAGGAATACCTTCGTTTAGCCATCACCTTCAGTAAAAGAGAAGCCATCATCCTGCTGCCTCGCGGACCACACCATTAACCTCCTCCCAGCCACCATCCATCGCCAAGGTCATCGGTTCTCTTGCTCCTGACCCGAGACCCAAGCCATTAATGACTACATCACTGAAGTACTACAGCACAGCGTCATTCAACTGTACCAGTCCCCAGCCAGTGCAGGATTTTTCCTTGTCAAAAAGAAAGATGGAGGGATGGGTCTCCCCCCCTGCATTGACTACCGTGGACTCAAAATCACCATTGAGAACCTCTACCCTCTCCCTTTGATGGATAGCGCATTTGAAGCACTCCACATCTTCACTAAACTGGATCTATGGAGTACCTACAATCTGCTATTTTTTTTAAGTGACTGTATTTTATCGATATCTTATATGCGCAATATGTGCCTTGTGCTGTGTATAATGGTTGGTACTATGTTTTGTACCTTGGCCCCTGGGAAAAATTGTTTTGTTTGGCTGTGTTCATGTATGATTGAATGGCAATTAAGTTTGAACTTGAACTTGATCTGTATCTGCTGGAGAATGAGTGGAAGACGCGTTCAAAACAACTATTGGCCACTACGGCTATTTGGTGATGCCTTTCAGACTTTCCAACACTCCAGTCATTTTCCAAGTCTTCATTCATGAGATCTTCTGAGACACGCTGCCCAAGTATATATAGTCTACCTTGATGATATTCTCATCTTCTCTAAGGAACCCCAAACCATGTTTGTCACATCTGTTCAGTCCTTCAGCACCTCCTCAAAAACCAACTGCACTGCAAGTTAACGAAATTCCAGGTACACACCCCAGTCATTCCCTTCCAGGGTAATGCCCTTTCACCCCCAGGTGTAAACATGGGCCCAGAGAACGCGTGCCCCATTGTTGAATGGCTCTGACTACACTCTCTCAACCAGCTACAGCACCAGGGCTTCTCCAACCTCTACTGCCATTTCTTCAGGAACTAAATCCAAATCACCTCTCCTCTCAATGCGCACAAAATGCTGGAGGAAATCAGCAGGCCAGGCAACATCTATGGAAAAAAGTACAGTTGATGTTTTGACATTTTGTGTGTGTTACTCGGATTTCCAGCATCTGTAGATTTCCTCTTATTTGTTATTTGATCACCTCTCCTCTCAACTCCTTTACTATATCACCTACTTTACAGATAAACTGATCTGCTGGTGGAGATCATGCTTTGAAGAGCTCAAAATATCCTTTACCACCGTTCCTATTCTCTGCCATCTGAACCCCTCCAAACCTTTTGTGGTGGAGATGGATGCATCTGACATGGGTACTGGGGCCATCCTCTCCTCCTACCTCCTCTGCATTTCCATGAGTTTGTCCTCTAGCCATCATCCATAGACCAACGGTCAGTCAGAACTAGCCAATCTGCAAGTGAAGAAGTTTCTGCTATGCTTCACCCCCTCTAATCATTCCACATGGAAGAAATATCTGCTCTTAGCCAAACTGTCATACAATCTACACACTTCCCCAGCCACAGGTATTTTAACCTTTGAAGTGCTTCATAGCTACCAACCCCATTTTTCCCTGCAAGGGAGCCAACAGTGGAGGTCCCATTTGCCAGGGCCCTGATTCATCACTGCAGGAATACTTGGAAGAGGTCATGGAGGGCCATCCTCACTGCCAACCATGCCCACTGCTGCCAAACCAAAACCAGCTTGGCTACTCTGGTCTGGGGACTGTGTCTGGCTGTCCACCTAAGATCTGCCACCGTGCTTCGACTCCCACAAGCTCTCTCCTCAGTTCATCAGTCCTTTCAAGAGATCACCGGTCGCATTAATCCAGTCACTTTCCTTCTCCGGCTGCCACCATCCCTCAGGATCACACCTACTGTCCACGTGTCCTGCCTCAAGCCTGTTGTCCACGGACGACTCAACCCACCTGAGCCTGGACCTCTGGAATCTAGGATGGAGGAAGGTGGTCCATTGTACACGGTTCCCCCATTGATGAGTTCCCATCGTTGTGGATGGGTATGCAGTACCTGGTTGACTGGGAAGGATACAGCCTCGGGGAGAAGTCTTGGGTGCCATCCAGTTACATCTTGGATCCATTGATCATCAAGGAGTTTCACTGGACCAAGAACGTCCTGGGCCATTGGATGCCAGTCATGAGTGGGAGGGGACCTACCAGGACTGCACAGGCAGACACCTCCCTGTCTCCACACAGCTAACAGGAGTCACTAGCCACTCATTTCCAGCTCATCACCTGCAGCCTATTTCAACCCTGCTCTCATCTACAGTCGTTGTTCACCCATCAAACCAGTCAGCATCCGCCAGTTCTTCCTAACCTTGTTGCCTTATCATGATAAGTATCCATTTTCTCTTGTTTTGTGGCCCCTCATTGGCTTGTTATTTTGCAAGTTAATATTAAAGTGATTGCTCACCACTAAATCGTCTCTGCTGCTCTGAGTTTAGGTCAGGCCTCCTTTGATGCTCAGAAATAATTCTATATTGGGAGGGAGAACTGAATTGAAATTTGAGGTGCTGAAGCACAAGTGTGGGAGAAACAACATTCCAATAAAATCAGCAAAGTGATGACAGAATGTTAATTTTAGAAATATTGAGAGCATGGGATGCAAAGAATATGAAAATTCCATCCAGCCAAAAATCAACATACAGCCAAGGTGGAAGGGAATGCCAAACTTACTAATGTGCAGTGAAATAGGACAGTGGAGTAAGGCAGGAGAAAATGGTATCAGGGGTATTAGGGCAGTGGAGTTAGTGCAAGAGGTCACAAGATACCAGTGACCCCCAGAGAAATCCAATGAATTGATGTACCACATCAGCAATAAGAGCTAGTCGGAACATCCAATGGCTTCCTCTCTGCTTTCAATCAGTGAGAAAACACACAGCAGTCTTCTTGTCCACATGCCAGCCATCCTATACTGGTGACAGAGAGCGAATCTGAAGATAAGTTGCAAGCATTGTAAATTACAGTGCAAGATGCTACTGCAAGTAGAGAATTTTATGTTGATTTCTGAGTTGGCGTTCTGCTTATATGTTTAGGTATTACCTTAAAACAATTAAAGGTCTTGAAACAGCTTACCACTTTATCAATTAATGTTCTACTCCCTATTGTTCAATGTTAACAATTGTGGTTTTACTGCAAAGTTGGAATATATGAGCTGTAAACCAATTTTTTCCACAGGTAATGTAAACACTGCTGCTTCAGGTGTAATCAATACTAAGTCCAGTAATGGAGGATGTGACAATCCAACTTATAATAAAGCAAAATCATTCTGCTAAATCTATTTCAGTTGATGGGAAATAAGAACTCAAGAGTTTGCAAAGGGCAACAAAATCATAAACATACCATTACTACAATTGCTGTTATAGTTTGGTGTCTTTTTTCATGATGACCATCAATTTTGACTTGGAATTAGATTAAGTCCAAGCATGAGAAGACACCAACCTTTTTGGACATTGAAGGTATCATTTTTGTGTTATGCCTGCTGCAAAATGATAAATGGAACCCATCTAGAAAGCTTTGATCATTATGACTCAGCTCAGCAATTCAAACCTGAAATTCAATGGGTTGTGCAGTTGGTAATGTATCACTTTTAAGACTATAAAGTCATCTGAATTTTAACAGTTTTTTTTTAAAATCATGGTTACAGGTATATATTTTTAATGGCAATAATTTAATTTTATCTCTCAATGTCCAGAATTATGCAACAACTTTTGGCATCATACCTCAGAATTGCCAAATCATTACTTGAGTAACTCAGTCATACTCTATGAGAAGCTGAACGTCAGTACTTAATCGTTGCTCATTCTTACAATATGCATTTTTTGTGCATGTCCATTCTTTGTGCTGTCTCACTCATGCTAATTTAAGGAAGTTGGTGGGAGTGAGTTAAGTAAATTAAATGTGTATCACCAATTTACTATGGAACAATTCGCAAGTGGAAAATTTAACTAGATGGAATTTCCAGTCTGTTTGAACATATGAAAGCTAAAGCATTTAAGATCGTGATAATATCATTTTGATTAAGGCTGAAACTGCCCTGCTCTTATATTGTTGCTCAAAGAGCTTTTTAGCTTTCTGCAAGATCAGAATAAAATGATTATGTATCTCAGCCAGGTGTTAGCAATTTTCCAATTTCTGACAAAATAATGGAAATTTTAACTTCTTTAACCTTCATTAATGGATGGATTTGGAATGACTGGAAATTTCAAACGTGGCACAATATGATTTCCATGGAAACCTACCCATGAGTGGCTCTGATAAAGGTCTGACGTGGTGTAGAGTAAGGAAGAGATGCTGACGAGAGGGATGCAATTAAACCTGGTGTCAGGAGACAGGTCTCATTTAGCTATTGAAACGAGAAAGCTTATCTAAAATCTTATCTGTTCAGCGAGCTCTCCGTTGATGTCTCAGCACAGGAAAGCCCAGCAACTAAAGTGGGATAAAGGTAGGTACTGGGCCTGGTTTGGAAAAAAAGTGTTTTACTTGAACTGTTGTCAGTCAGGAGAAGCAAAAATGCTTCAAACTCTCAGCTCCCACCTCCTCAACACACCTGATCCTCAATCCCAATCTTGATCTAGTAAACAAATCTGCAAACATTTCAGTCACATAATGGCCAACACCTTGTCACATTCACTTTCGGTCAGGTTTGAAGATGCAAAGTACATTTATGATCAAAGTATGTATTCAGTATACAACCCTGAGATTTATCTTCCTACAGATAGCCATGCAACAAGGAAACACCACGGATCCATCTTTAATATCTTTATTTTTTCCCTTTCAGGGTTCTTTTGAAGACTCTGACCTGGAGTTACACTCAGACTTCGGTTCTTTTCGGGAATGGAACATGTCCTCTGGGTTTCAGGACCGGCCGTTGTTGCTCAGCATGCAAAGGGTTTCAGCCTGAAAGTCTTGCTCGTATTTGGAAGCCCAAGATCTCGGTGCTCTGGAGATGGGTGGATCGAGGCTAGGTGTCGCAGCAGAAGACTTGGGCTTCGTTGGGGAGGCCGGAAAATCTTTTGCTGTGGGCCTGAAGACCTGAGATCTTTGCGATCTTCAGGCACAGAGCTTGTAAAAAGTGACGAAATGGGCCTTTTAACATTGTAAACCAACGGGTTGTTGTTATGTCTCCCACTCGCTGTGAAAAGAAGAGCAAGGTGGCACGCCTGAATGACTATCGACCTGTGGCTCTGACATCAATTGCTATGAAGTGCTTCGAGAGATTGGTTATGGTACACATCAACCACAGCCTACCGGTCAACCTTGACGCTTTGCAGTTCACCTACCGGAGCAACAGGTCAACAGCAGATGCCATCTCTCTGGCCCTACATTCCTCCTTAGACCACCTGGAGAATAAAGACGCATATGTAAGGTTCCTCTTTATTGACTACAGCTTTATTCCAAATAAACCGATTCCTAAGCTCCGGAACCTGGGCCTTAGCACTCAGATCTGCAGCTGGATCTTCAACTTCCTCACAGACAGGATCCAGGCTGTAAAAATAGGGGACGAGCTCTCCTCTCCAATCACTCTGAGCACCAGTGCTCCACAAGGCTGTGTACTCAGCCCCCTGCTGTACTCACTGTACACCCATGATTGTGTAGCCAAGCTTCCATCAAACTCAATATATAAGTTTGCTGATGACACAACAATTGTAGGCCGTATCTCGGGTAATGATGCGTTTGAGTACAGAGAGGAAATTAAGAACCTGGTGGCATGGTGCGAAGACAATAACCTATCCCTCAACGTCAGCAAGACGAAGGAATTGGTTGTTGACTTCAGAAGGAGTAGCAGACAGCACGACCCAATTTACATCGGTGCACAAGTGGAACAGGTCAAAAGCTTTAAGCTCTTCGGGGTCAATATCACAAATGACCTGACTTGGTCCAACCAAGCAGAGTCCACTGCCAAGAAGGCCCACCAGCGCCTTTACTTCCTGAGAAAGCTAAAGAAATTTGGCCTGTCCCCTAAAACCCTCACTAATTTTTATAGATGCACCATAGAAAGCATTCTTCTAGGGTGTATCACAACCTGGTATGGAAGTTGTCCTGTCCAAGACCAGAAGAAGCTGCAGAAGATAATGAACACAGCCCAGCACATCACACAAACCAATCTTCCGTCCTTGGACTCAGTTTACACCGCATGCTGTCGGAGCAGTGCTGCCAGGATAATCAAGGACACGACCCACCCAGCCAACACACTTTTCGTCCCTCTTCCCTCCGGGAGAAAGCTCAGGAGCTTGAAGACTCGTACGGCTAGGTTTGGGAACAGCTTCTTTCCAACTGTGATAAGACTGCTGAAAGGATCCTGACCCGGATCTGGGCCATATCCTCCAAATATCCTGACCTGCCTCTCAGTTTTTTTGCACTACCTTACTTTCCCTTTTCTATTTTCTATTAATTATTTATAATTTAAATTTTTACTATTTACTGTTGATTTGTACTCCAGGGAGCGCGAGGTGCAGAATCAAATATCGCTGTGATGATTGTACGCTCTAGTATCAATTGTCTGGCGACAATAAAGTAAAGTAAAGTAAAATGGGGGGACACCTCCCTCTCTTCTTATTACGGAGAGAGAAAACTTGTGGGTTGTCGAATGCCGGATGAAGTGCAATAGTCTTTGGGGTAACTGCAAGTCTGTGCCTTTGCTATTGCCTAGCTCACACTTGTGCTTGATAGCGGATGCGTTTTTTTTTTGCTGAGGGGGTATTGTTGCATGGTGCCGCTCACTCGTGGGAGAGGGGAGCTGGGGGAGAGGACTTTGGGGTTCTCACGTTTAACTGTTGTTCAGTCTTTGGGGCACTTCTCTGTTTTTAAAGGAAAAGAATTACAGGATGTATATTGTATACCTTTCTCTGATGTTAAGTTGGACCTTCGAACCCATTCAAAGAAAAACATCAAACACCTAATGTGCAAAAAAAAACAAATTGCTTTATGCAAACAGCAAAATACAAGCGAAAACTGCAGAACATAAAACGTCAAACCACAATGTCATTGAAACAGTCTAGGAATGTTCAGCTCAGTTCGATTTAGAGCTGCGGCATTTGCTGACTGCAGATCACAGAGCCAATCCACCCTGATCTAAATCACAGAAAATAGCAATAAAAAAGGAGTAACCAGAAACAAATCATAGCATAGAGAGAGAGAGAGAGAGAGAGAGAGGGAGACTGGTCAAACACAGGCACCTTGAGGAAGAGGGAGGGAGAGACCGGTCATATACAGGCAGATGGCACTGAACACCCGCTCACCTTCCCTCTCAAGCTCATTGATTCCAATCTTGCTTGACGTTTTAATCAGCAAGATCAGCGCAAAATGGAGTCAATCATGGGCTTGTGCCTGTCTCCTGCCTTCTTGGTTTCAAAGCTGCACACTCCACTCGAAACCTCATTGACCTCTTTCGGAGACAGCGAAGCACCAGATTGCTCAATCAGCCTAAAAAATACACCATCGAAATGTAAATCGCAGGTTCTAATAGTAGCAAAATCATATTTGAGAGAAAAAGAAGTAAAAGAAATAGTTTTGTTAACTGTCTGAATGATGTCGCCTTTGGTCACGTTGTTCACTGGCGCCATCTTCTTCAGAACACCAAACAACTTGTAAAACACTTACCACTTTCCTATATCTCACTCCAATTGGCCCTCAATTGCTCCTCCCTTTCTCTTCAGTTTCTCTCCTTGACTTACATTTTTTCCTTAAAACTATCCACCCCATCCCTCTATATGAGGACCCTACAACTTCTGTTTAATGTGGGTGGGGCTTAGGAGGATGTTGGTGCCTAACAGCGACTGCTTTGCTTGCGTTTTTGGAAACAGCTCTATCTTTGATATCTCTTTTTTCCCCTTTTGAGGTTCTTTTGAAGACCCTGACCTGGAGTTTGGCTCTTTGAGGAAATGGACGCACTCTCAGGGCCTCACAACCATCGGCTTCCTTCAGTTAGTCCTGACGAAGGGTCTCGGCCTGAAACGTCGACTCTACCTCTTCCTAGAGATGTTGCCTGGCCTGCTGCGTTCACCAGCAACTTTGATGTGTGTTGCCATCAAAACACTGTCCTTCTGCTTTAATCTTGCACAAGTTACTCCGTCTATCTCTTTAATCTCTCTTAAACCACTTTGACTTGCATCTTTATCTCAAATCTCTCACAAATCCTCATTTTCCCTTCTTTTTCTTATTTTTTTCTCTGCCTTCTGTCCATTGAAACTCCTATTCTCTCCAAAACCTCCCTCTCTCCCCATGATTGCTCTAACCATTTAATCACTCCTGTAGATTTCTCTCAACATCCTCTATTATTTCTCCACTACTCTCTTGCATTGCTGAGTCCAGTCCCAATATTCCCTCTTAATCTCTCCCAATCTTCACCATCATTTGAATTCTCTCCAATGCCAACCTGAGCACTATTGTGTGAAATCTATTGTGTTTGGGCTACAGCTTCTGTTTACAGTTTTGCACTGTTGTCTGAGTAACAGATGTCAAACCTAATGAACAAGCTAGTTACCAGGCATAGGCATCTTAAAATATAAAGTATTATTAGGCGAAAGCCCCAGTGGCTTAACCAGAAATCCCAAGCTGTTAAAACCTGCACCATGTATTTCTTAAAACTCACCAACCTATCTGCAAAATTATCTCAGTCTCTAATTGCAACTGAGGGCAAAATCAAAAAAAATTATGTTATAAGTACACTGATTCTACAGGCAGAGTGGTGCAGCTAATAGAGCTGCTGCCTCAAAGTTCCAGAGACCTGAGCTGAATCTTAGCCTTATGAGCTGTCCGTGTGGAGTTTGCATGCTCTACTTATGACAACATAGGCTGCATAGAGCCATAGAGTTATACAGCCAAGAAACAGGCCTTTCAGCCTAACTTATCCATGCCAACCAAACTACCTACCTGAGCTGGTCCCATCTGCCTACATTTGGCCAATATCCTTCTAAACCCTTCCAGTCCATGTATCAGTCCAAATGTCTTTTATTGATTTTCTGTTTTCATCCCACGCCCCAGGGATGTGCGATTTGGTGGATTAATTGGCCGTTGAAAATTGCTCCTACTTCACAGGTGAGTGATAGAATCTGAGGAAGTTAAAGGAAATGCAGGCAGAATTAAATAGGTTATGTGTACGATTAGTGTGAGAGAGTGCTCAATCGTCTGCATGGACTTGATGGGCCAAAGGGCCTGTTTCTACATTCTATGACTCATTTTACCTTACCACCATAACATTCTCCATATTCTGGTGATTTTTACATCCAATACCATTACTGCATACGGTGCTCCTCAACCACGAACCCTACCTGCTTCCTTGCTAATTGAGGCTGAAAAAGCCTTTTTGAAAACTTTTCAGTCTATTTGAGCATTTTAATCATTAAAATGCCTAATCCCAGCTCCACCCTGTTGTCACAAACACGGGGAATTCTGCAGATGTTGAAAATCCAATGCAACGCACACAAAATGCTGAAGGAACTCAACCCTGTTGTCGACTTCACCTGCCCCGTCAGCCACTGATAGCCTCATCCATGTTTTTGTTAATTTCCATCTGGTTTCCCACCTGAACCGATGTACTGGCTGAAGTGGAAAACCTCACCATCCACTTTTTTTATGTCTTCATGACATTTAGTCATCTTAGCCAATGTACTGGCATCTGACAGGTGTTCCCAGGTATGAAAATGGTAATTGTATCAGTGGTAAAAGATGTCAGTACAGGTGAGTTACTGAGAATACTAGGAATCTGGCATGAATCCTTGTCCTACCTGCTGTAAAGCAGGGAACCTGGTGTAGAATCACTATCCCTCCAGTACAACAAGATACCATGAATTTGATGCTAATGCTTACTTCCCTGGCACGTCCAGGCCAACGAGTCACTCACTGCATGGTTGAGAGGTTGTCTGTGTATTGTCAATGAGTGCAGATCCTATCAATTCACTCAATCTATTTTTATACCTGACACAAAGCAGAAGCAATTCTTTCCCAAACTATCAAGGTCCTGACACAAAGCAGAAGCAATTCTTTCCCAAACTATCAAGGTCATTCTCTGACTGCGAACACAGTAAACCATCTCTGTTTGGCCTTTTCCAAATATCTACTGACATTTACTAATCTCCAAAGTATATCCTCTGTCCAGCTGTGTGGACTGCACTCAGCTGATTCCATTTCAAACTACGCTGGAAATTACCTGTAATAGTGTTTTTCACCTCTCTGGTGACCTTACACTGAGTTCTCAGTGATCAGTCCTTAGATTCCCTTCTATTTCTCATCTACATGTTCCCACTCAACAGGTCCCAATTGAGTCTGTCAAAAAGAATTCTGAGTACCTGATATTTCAGTACTCCCAAGTGGATGGAGCATAATCAATTGATATATACTGAGTCCCTTTTTAAGCTAGTTGTTTATACAGAATGCAAGAACATGTTTTGTTTGCAGCTCTGGATGCCAGGCATTGCGTGGCCATGTCATTATGTTCAGTACCAGTCCAGAAGAATGTTCGCACATCTCTTTAATGGCAGCTGGCAATTCAGAGTTGCTATGTATTTCATCTATAAAAAGAGTCCTTAAATGGTAAACTTCCACCAGGCTGGGTTCTGCCTCGCATAACGCACGTGTTTTCACTTATTGACAGACATCTGTGAAGTGTTCCTCAATTTATGCTTGATAAAGCGAGATATTTAATGGTAACCTTAGCCTTCTACAGTGAAAAGATTTAAATTCCCTCTTCCTTCATCCTGCTGCATCCTGGACTGTTTTTCTATCTTTCTCAATGTTCAAAGTAAATTTAATAACAAAGTACATACATAGTATATCACTATATACAACCCTGAGATTCATTTTTTGTGGGCATTCTCTGCAAATTTCTGGAATAGTAAATATGATAGGATCAGTGAAAGACCAACCAGAGTGCAAAAGACAAAAAACTGTTCAAATCCAAATATAAATGAATAGCAATAAACAATGTGAACATGAGATAATGGGATAAAGAGATCTTAAAGCGAGATGTTTGGTTGTAGGAACATTTCAATGATGGAGCAAGTGAGTGTAGTTATCCCCTTTTATTCAAGAGCCTGACAATTAAGGGGTAGTAACTGTTCTTGAACCTGGTGGTGTGAATACCGAGACTCCTGTATCTTCTACTTGATGGCAGCAGCAAGAAGAGAGCATGACCTGGGACCTGGGTGGGGGGAACCTCTGATGATAAATGCTGCTTTCCTGTGCCAGCTCTTCATGTAGATGAGCTCAGTGGTTGGGAGGGCTTTACCCGTGATGTAACTGGCCGAATCCATCACCTTTTGTATGATTTTCTGTTCTAAGTCATTGGTGTTTCCATACTAGGCCATGATGCGGCCAGTCAAGATATCTCCAGTATACATCTATTGAAGTTTGTCAAAGTTTTAGATGTCATGCCATATCTCTGAGACTCTTAAGGAAGTAGAGGCACTGCCATGCTTTCTTCGCAATTGTACTTACGTGCTGTGTCCAAAACAGGTTCTCAGAAATAGTAACACCCAGGAATTTAAAGCTAGAGACCCTATCTACCTCTGATCTTCTGATGATGACTGGCTCATGGACCTCTAGTTTCCCTCTCCTAAAGTCTACAATCAGTTCCTTGGTCTTGCTGACAATAAGAGAGAGGCTGTTGCTATGACACCACTCAGCCAAATTTTCAATCTCCCTCCTTTATGCTGATTCATCACCACCTTTCATTTGGCCCTCAACAGTGGTGTCATTAGCAAACTTGAACATGGCATGGGAGCTGTGCTTAACCACAGAGTCATTAGTGTAAAGCGAATAGAGCAGGGGACTAAGCACACAGCCTTGTGGTGCACCTGTGTGGTGGAGATTATGGAGGAGATGTTGTTGCCAATCCAAACTGACTGGGGTCTGCAAATAAGGAAATCTTTTTGTTTGGATAGTTATAGATCAGATTTATGTAGTTCTGACACAATATGTAAATTTGTTATTCTATTTGCACACTGTCAATTCTTCATCAGGCCAAATGTGGTTCATTTTCAATCGATGCCATGCACCTCCTGTGAAGGATGAACTTAGGCACTGACATATTCCAGCAATATAGTGCAGCATGATCATAAGACCATAAGATATAGGAGCAGGATTAGGCCATTTGGCCCATTGAGTCTGCTGTTCCATTTCATCATGGCTGATCCAGTTTTCCTCTCAGCACCAATCTCCTGTCTTCTCCCCATATCCCTTCATGCCCTGACCAATCAAGAATCTATCAACCTCTGCCTTAAATATACATAAAGACTTGGCCCCCACCACTGCCTGTGGCAAATAATTCCACAGAATCACCACTCTCTGGCTAAATAAATTCTTCCTCATCTCCTTTATAAAAGGACTTCCTTCTATTCTGAGGCTGTGTCCTCTGGTCTTAGACTCTCCCACCATAGGAAACATCCTCTCCGCATCCACTCTATCAAGGCTTTTCATCATTTGATAGGTTTCAATGAGGTCACTCCTTATTCTTGTGAATTCTAGTGAATACAGGCCCAGAACCCTCAAATGCTCTTCATACGACAAGCCATTCAATCCTGGAATCATTTTTATGGACCTCCTTTGTACCCTCTCCAGTTTCAGCACATCCTTTCTAAGATAAGGGGCCCAAACCTGCTCACAATACTCGAAGTGGGACCTCACTAGTGCTTTAAAAAGTTTCAACATTACATCCTTGCTTTTATATTCTAGTCCTCTTGAAATGAATGAGAACATTGCATTTGCCTTCCTCACCACAGAATCAACCTGCAAATTAGTCTTTAGGGAATCCTACACAAGTACTCCCAAGCCTCTTTGCACCTCAGCTTTATGCATTTTCTCTCCAATTAGAAAATAGTCAACCTTTTCATTTCTTCTGGTGAAGTGCATGACCATACATTTGCTGACACTGAATTACATCTGCTATTTCTTTGCCCATTCTCCTAATCTAGCTAAGTCCTTCTGTAGCCTCTCTACTTCCTCAAAACTATCTGCCCCTCCACTCATCTTCATATCTTCTGCAAACTTTGCAACAAAGCCATCAATTCCATCATACAAATCATTGACATATATCGTAAAAATAATTAGTCCCTACACAGACCCCTGTGAAACTCCCCTAGTCACTGGTAGCCAACCAGAAAAGGTTCTCTTTATTCCTACTTTTTACTTCCTGCCAATCAGCCACTACTTTATCCATGCTGGAATCTTTCTTGTAATACCATGGGCTCGTAGCTTGTTAAGCAACCTCATGTGTGGCACCTTGTCAAGTGCCTTCTGAAAATCCAAAACCACAACATAAACAGATTCTCCTTTGTCTATCTTGCTTGTTATTTCTTCAAGAATTCCAACAGATTTGTCAGGCAAGATTTTCTCTTGAAGAAACCATGCTGAAAATGGCCTATTTTATCATGTGCTTCCAAGTACACTGAGACCTCATCCTTACTAATCGACTCCAGCAGCTTCCCAACCAATGAGGTCTGACGAACTGGCTTATAGTTTCCTTCCTTCTGCCTCTCTCCCTTCTTGAAGCGTGGAGTGACATTTGCAATTTTCCAATCTTCCGGAACCATTCCAGGACGTAATGATCCTTGAAAGCTTAATACTACTGCCTCCATGATCTCTTCAGCTACCTCTTTCTCCATCTGGTCCAGGTGACTCATCTGCCTTCAGACTTTTCAGTTTCCCAAGAACCTTCTCCCTAGTTATGAAATCAGAATCAAAATCAGATTCTGATAAAAAAAAAGTAGTGAGGTAGTATTCATGTGTTCAATGTCTATTCAGAAATCTGACGGAAGAGGGGAAGGAGCTGTTCCTGAATCATTGAGTGTGTTCCTTCAGACTTCTGTACCTCCTCCCTGATGGTAGCAATGAGAACCTGAATGATGGGGGCCACCTTTTTGAGCCATTGCTCCTTGAAGATGTCCTGGATACTATGGAGGTTAGTGCCCATGATGGAGTCAACTGAGTTTACAATTCTCTGCAGCTTATTTTGATCCTGTTCTGTATCCAACACCCCCATCCCTCCCACGGTACCAAATGGGGATGCAGCCAGTTAAAGTGCTCTCCAGGGTACATCTGTAGAAATCTGTGTGTCTTTGGTGATATACAAATCTCCTCAAACTCCTAACTAAATATAACCAGTGTCATGCCTTCCTTGTAGGTACATCGATGTATCTTGAGCCCAGGATAGGTCCTCACTGATATTGACACCCAGAAACTTAAACTTGCTCACTCTTCAGGCAGACATTCACTAAACATAAAGGCCCTGGAGTATCACTCATGTATCCTTTGCTAATCACTTGCAACTACCTGTATATGTTTATATAGGTTAGAAAAAGTAACTGAAAAGTTAGTTTGCCTGAGAAATAGGCCTCTAGCTGGGCATTCATTTCAAGCATTAGCATTGGCATTCCAAATCTGAAAACCAACACATCGAGTGCTTCTTTATTGATTCGTGGGATGTTTGTGTTCTTGGCGGGTCTAGCATTGCCAACAATAGCAACACCCACAAAATGCTGGAGGAACTCAGTGGGTCAGGCAGCACTGGGAACTTGCCAACCGTACCTGCCCTTCAAAACACAGTGGTGAAGTGTGTGATTCATGTAACATTTTCTTTGTTGTTCTGGCAATGATTTTTTAAAGGAATGATAGTAAAGCATGCATGTTTAGATAACAGATCCTGAGGCGGTGTTACCAATCTACTTAAGACAAATAGCATTGTTCAGTATTAAGCAATGAGTTCGGACAAGTGATGTGTGACTAGAGACTTAGGCAAGGATGGTTAAGACCCGAGTGCTGGAGTATCCGAGACTAGAAGCAAGACGTAGTAAGAGACTGAAATGAAGACAGGGTTTTAAACAAGACACTAGTCAAGAATCCAAAGTTGAGCTGATGACTGAGCTCCGCAGTTCAGGTGTTCTTTAAATATTAAAGTCCTGGTGCCAAAACAGGGCTGCCAATTAGTAGGGTGGGCCTGAATCTGTAAAGGAGCTGTACCAGCTAGCCATATTCTGAGGAATAGCCCAGAACACTTCACAGCACTGTGCGCAAGAGATGTCCCCATTCAAATGCCAATCGGGTATTGGCACAATTGGGTGCGTATTGCAACAGGATCCCCTCCCCTGCAGCCAACTCCTGATGGCCCTGACTGCTCGGAGAGATGATAACAGTTGTCATTGATGTGGGCCAGATCCAAGATGTCCTTTTCTGGAACCCAGCATTGTCCCTTGGGCCCAAATCTTTCCCAATCCACGAGGAACTTCCGAGCATCCTGAGCCATTCATGAATCCAGAATTCTTTATACAGTGAAGATCTGTTCCCCATCAACAAACCTGGGTGGCGGCAGGCCTGATGGTGGTGGGGCTGAAGGACTGGTACTTAGAGGTTTTAATTTGGAAATGTGGGAAGTGGGATTGATCTTGAGGGTCTTTGGGAGCTGCAAGGTGTAAGCCACTGGGTTAACTTTCTTGAGAACCTTGAAGGGTCCGATGAAGTTGTGCACCAATATCCTCGACTCTACATTGAGAGGCAAATCCTGAGGAGACAACCAGACCTGTTGCCCAGGATGCAAATTGGTCATTGTCTTCTCTTGTGGTTGGCCTTTATATCAGCCTTCTGGGTAGAGGCCAACACAATCTTTTTTCCCCTAGTCAATTTTTCCTTGCAGTATCAGACAAGCTCTTGGGCCACTGGAACCCCAACCTTGGCCTCCTGCTCAGGGAAGAGTGGTGGAGAATACCTGAATTGGCATTTGAATGGGGACATCCAGTGTGCAGAGTGCTGTGAAGTTTTGTGGGCAACCTCAGGCCAGGCATCATAGGGTTCATTCCATATCCTGGTTCACCCACCCTGTCTCGCCATTTGTCTGCAGGTGAAACCCAGAGGAACGACTTGCTGTTTCCCCAGTCAGCATACAGAATGCCCTCCAATATCATGATGCAAATTGCGGACTGTGATCTGACACAATGCCCACCAGAAATCCGTTGGTCCTGGAGACCTGGTGCAGAACAATTTCAGCTGTCTCCACCGCAGATGGTAATTTGTCCAAGGCAGTGAATTTGCAGGCCTTCAAAAAATGATGTACAATTACCATGATGACAGTCTTCCACCAGAAGACCCATGACAAGGTCCATGGAGATGTGTGCCCATGGTCTGTCCGGAGCAGATAGTGGGTGAAGGAGCCCTTGTGGTTGGGTAGAGGCCTCCTTGTTCCAGGCGCACACTTCACATGTTTGCATGTTTGTCAGACTTGTCTTGCCATCACAGGCCACCAATATCTTCTCTTAAGGAACTTGAGGATCCTGGCAATCCCTGGGTGAGCGGTCATTCTTGATGACTGTCCCCATTGAAGTACCTGAGACTGAATGGAACCTGGATTGAACAGACGACCCGGCAGTCCATTCTTGGGAATCTCCCCTTGTGCCTGTGAGCAAGTACTTTAATTCCCCAATGAATTGGTGCTATCACTTGAACCAGGGGCAAAATGGTGGTAGGCTGCTCCTCTCTTTTGGGTTCATCGAAATAACGAGACAAGGCATCCAGTTTCTGATACTTAGACCCCAGTCAATAGGTCAGGATGGAATTGAAGTGGTTAAAGAAAAGAGACCACCTGGCCTGCTGGGAGGTCAGTCTTTTGGCCTTCTGAATATAGGCCAGGTTCTCGTAGTCTGACCATACAATAAAGGGATTCTTGGTCCCTCAAGCCAGTGACGCCATTCCTCCAAAGCCAAATTGACCATGAGCAACTCTCTATTTCTGATGTCGTAGTTTCCCTCTGCTGGGGATAGCCGCCTGGAGAAGAATGCTCATTGGTGCAGTTTCTTGTCCAAAGGTGTCC
The DNA here is from genome assembly GCF_963921235.1 of Mobula hypostoma. Classification (NCBI taxonomy): domain Eukaryota; kingdom Metazoa; phylum Chordata; class Chondrichthyes; order Myliobatiformes; family Myliobatidae; genus Mobula; species Mobula hypostoma. The sequence continues at coordinate 58,850,180 of NC_086103.1, read as the reverse complement.
AAGGGGACAACATTGCACCCACTCCAATGTCCAAGGTGTCCACCTGCACGATGAAGGGAAGGTTCAGGTTAGGGGAAATCAAAATGGGAGCTGTTGTGAACTGCCGTTTGAGCTCAGCAAAAGCAGCCTCTGCTTCGGTAGTCCAAACAAAAGGACCCATGGATCTCTTAGTGCTGTCAGTAGAGCCACCATTGAGCCGAAGTTCCTGGTGAACCTTCTGTAAAAGTTGCCAAATCCCTGGAATCATTGGAGTTGTTTCCCATTGGATGGTTGTGGCCAATCTTTGACTGCCTGTGTCTTAGTAGGGTCCATCTTGAAATTGCCATAGAACCTAAAAATGAAATGGTGATTACATGAAATCTGGATTTCTCCAGCTTGACACAAAGTCCATGATCTAGAATCCTCTTTAAGATATCTCTGACGTCAGCGACATGCTCCTCCACAGACTTCGAGATGATTAGGATATCATAAAGTAGATGAAGGCATACTTATAAAGGCCTGTAAAACTGATGGAGTGTTTGTAAGGCTGGAGAGCATGACCAGGTACTCATAATGCCCTGTTGGTGCATTTTTTCACATCCCCTCTTTTATGCGGACCATTATATGGTGGTGTTCATGAGTGGAAGGGGGTATAGCCTTTATACAGTTCAGCCCTCTATAATCAATTCCAGGCCATAGGCTCCCATCCTGTAGAAGGCTGTTACCAGATTCGGATATGGCCCAAGTGCAGAATGAGAGACACTGAAGCCAGACGATAGTTCACAGACTTTAATGTGAACAGTGTTAAAGGGAAAATAAAAACAATAAATGCTAGGCCAAACAGGGCCATTAACTAAAATGCTTAAATGGAAAACGAAGCCTACACTGCGGCAGAAAAGAACGTTCAACGAATATCACCAGTCTTCAGAGTCAGTTGACTCGAAAATCCAACTTCTCAGGGAAGGCCGAATGCAAACAGGCAGCGAAGTGCTGCTGTGCTCTGTCCAAGTCTCGACAAGCACTACAACAACAAGTATGGAGATAAATACTATCATGATTAAATAATAATTAGCTGGCACGTGCATATTCTCAAGCACAATTTTTGTACATACTGTGCTGCCAAATCTGTGGTTGTGATACTTATAGGTTTGGTGCAGTAAAGCACTTGAGACCTTTCCCTTGCTGAAGTCGTCTTCCAAGTTTCAAACAGCTTGGGTGTTGTAACTACCCCCGAACATTACTCCGAGGATGACTGCTGAGGCTCTTAGGTAGTAGGGGTGATTTGGTAGACTTCCAAGTCTCCTTCACAGGTTCACTAGGGTCTTTAGTTGAAACCAAGGCCAAATCAGAGTCCAAGTCCTCAGCTGCATTCTCAGAAATGGGCTGTGAGGCACTTCAAATGATCCTTGTGTTCCTGGGACTGGGCTCCAAGGGTCTACGTTTCGGAGCCTTTCCCTTAAACGGGACCTGGCAACTGGATCCCTCATGCTTGGCCAGAGCCGACTTGTCTGTCCTTGACGACAGGGCTGGGTCTCCCGACGGCTCAGTAGCCTTGACCCTGACGCTGGGACCTCTCATTAGCTGAGAGTCTCGTGCAGCTGATCTGCATAGGCTTGGCAGGATCGGGAGCAGGAAGCGGGTTGGTCTTAGTTTGAAGTTGGGAAGTCAAACTGTAATGCATTGAGGCTGAGCTTGGGCTAGGCCTCTTTGACCTCTTGAGATACTCCAACCTTCGCACTGCCAGGCGATTATTGAGCCAGATGGACTGATCAACCGGCGACTCTAAGTCCTCAACCAGCTCTCCCAACGCAAGGGAATCCGTTAATTCGTCTCGGGGTCCGTGTCAGTAGAGAGTGGCCAAGGCCTCCCCATTGCAGCCACTCTCCTCTCCCAAAGTCCAAAATTCAAAGTCCGACTACCTTGATGCACCTTCATCAGAGGGTCTGGGGCTCTGTTTGGTCTGGTGGGATGATGGGACACCCTCCTATGAATCTGAGCAAATCTCCAACCTCTGCTCTCAATATGCGATGGCCCAGGCCAGGGCTTTCACAATCAGGAGAGAGATCATGAAGACCACCTTTCTGTGCTCTGCAGGGAACTCTGCAGGCCACCTTTCTGTGCTCTCTCAGGAGAGAGATCATGAAGGCCACCTTTCTGTGCTCTGCTGGAACACTACTGAACATCAATTGAGGAAGCTGCGACGAGAGCCCAGGTCACCGCTGAATCTCCCTGGGGTTGGAAGGTGGAGCAGGGGCGCTGAGCGACAAACTGCCTCACCCAAGCGACTGGTGCTTCTTCCTTGTAATCATTGGCAGACGGCGACCTGGAGGTCATGTATCACCAGGCTCTGTCTGGAAGTGTCCTCGCTGTGTCTGGCCACAGCTGATGAGAGGCCTCGATACCCCGCTGGGTCCATGTTAGGCTCAGTTGTACAGTGACGAGAGACCTGGGTGGGAATGGTTATCAACCAAGTGCTGGAGTATCCGAGACTAGAATCAAGACATGTTATGGGACTGAAATGAAGACAGGGTTCTAAAGTAGACTCTAGACAAGAGTCCAAAGTTGAGCTGATGATTGAGCACTGAACTTCAGTTCATGTGCTTTTTAAATATTAAAATATTGGTGCCAAAACTTGGCCGCCAATTAGCAGAGCAGGCCTGAATCTTTAAAGGGACCGCTCCAGCTAGCCATATTCTGGGAAATTGGAGGGTCTAAACCCCGGTTGGATGTGTATCATAGCACGATACCTATAAAACATGTAAGAGGATATGATAAATAAGTCCCAATTAAGGGTCTCAGCTTGAAATATCATCTGTCCCTTTCCCTCCACAGGTGCTACCTGACCTGCCGCGTTCCTCCAGCATTTTGTTTTGCTCCAGAGTCTAGCATCTGCAGTCTGTTGTGTCTCTATGATATTTCAATAATTGGAAGATATGGAATATAGAGGAGACTAACTTTGCAATCTAGATAAAGCAAAGGAATCAGAAAAAATTACAGACTTGAAATGCCTTATTTTTGGAATTAACATTTCAAGCTTCAAACTGTGGTTGTAACATATGTGTGCGTGGTCTGTACTAGCGGTGTGGCACTTTATACCAGCTATAGAGCAATACAACATGCATCTAGGCTGTTCTGGGTCTGTACTGGCAGTGCAATTGGACAATTAGAACTGTAGTAAACATGGGTCCTGTCATAGTTCCAAAACAGTGGCAATGGCCGCCTTGTTAGACACGGCATCCATGGGGTGTGTAGTTAATGTCTGTGGAAGTGCATTGAGTGGGAAGATTATGAAAGCAGTATGCAATAAAGATTTGAGTCATGGGTACTCATTTGGACCAACACTCAGACTAAGTGTTCTGTCACTGGAGAAACCCATAGCAACCCTGATAACATTACATAAATGGATTATCTGAAATCTTCAGTCTATTTAAAATATTTTAGTCACTGTAGTCTAATTCTAGAATGCCTGCTGGTGTTGAGACTTTGGCAAATTAAAGAAACTCCAAGAGATAGATATTTAGTTTGTGGATGATACTGATTTGAATTCGAGGCTTTTGAACAAACTGGTTGTTTTCAGTGAAAAATCACAAACAAGAGTAAATCTGCAGAGGCAGGAAATCCAAGTAGCACACTCAAAATGCTGGAGGACCTCAGCAGGCCAGGAGGCATCTACGGAAAAGAGTGCAGTCGATGTTTCAGGCCAATACTCTTCATCTGGGCACAATCATCAGGAATAAGTAGTGAGGTGCTGTTCAAGGATTCAATGTCCATTCAGAAATTTGATGGCAGAAGGGAAGAATCTGGTCCTGAATTTTTGAGTGTGTGCTTTCAGGATCCTGCATCTCCTCCCTGATGGTAGTAATGAGGAGAGGGCATGTCCTGGGTGATGGGAGTTCTTAATGATGGATGCCACCTTTTTGGGGCATCGTTCCTTAAAGGTGTCCTGCATGCTGGGGAGGCTAGTACCCCTGATGGAGCTGACTGAGTTTACAAATTTCTACAGCTTATTTGGATCCCGTGCAGTGCCCCCACCATCATACCAGACAGTGATGCATCCAGCTAGAATGCACTCCACAGTACATCTGCAGAAATTTGTGAGTGTTTCTGGTGACATACCAAATTGGAGTCGACTCAGTAAATGAAGCGTTGAGCGTTGGGTGACAACAGCTATTACAGATGTCACAGCTCTTAACTTCATTGCAGAAAACATCTCACAATTTCACATGCTCATTTTAAATGTCAGAAAGGAGCCATGCTCTGATAGCAGTTTTATTCCTGGACAATCAAAGAGTCACAGGGCAATACAACACAGATAGAGGCCCTTTGTCCCAATGAGTTCATGCCAACCATGGTGTCCACCCATGTAGTCTCAATTTCCTCCATTCAGCCAATATACCTCTATACCCAGATCCTGCATGTACCTATCCAAGTGCTGCTTAAATGACACCAACGTATCTGTCCTAACCACTTCGTATGGCAGCTCATTCCATATTCTCACAACCATCTGTGTGGAAAAAGGTACCCCTCTAGTTCTTTTCAAACAAAGTCACAGAGAAGTACAACACAGAACAGGCCCTTTGGCTCCTCTATTCCAGGCAGAAACCATATGAATTGCCTACCTCCATTGACCTGCAGAGGGATAGTAGCTCGCCATATATATTCCTCTCCAAATTTCTCTTGAACATTGAAATCAAGCTCACATGCACCAACAACAGGAATTCTGCAGATGCTGGAAATTCAAGCAACACACATAAAAGTTGCTGGTGAACGCAGCAGGCCAGGCAGCATCTCTAGGAAGAGGTGCAGTCGACGTTTCAGGCCGAGACCCTTCGTCAGGACTAACTGAAGGAAGAGTGAGTAAGGCACCACTTGTGCTGGCAGCTCATTCCACACTCCCATGGCCTTCCGAGTGAAGAAGTTTCTCTCTTGTTCCCCTTAAACTTCTCACCTTTCACCCTTAACCCATGACCTCTCTGTCATGGTCCGGATCGGGTTCCCTTTAAATTTACTTTGTTAGTGTTAACTCCCTGTTTCCCTTTGGTTCCCTGTTTTCCCATGTCCCTTGGGCTTGGTGATTGGAGGCAATTTACTCTCGGCTAACCGGCAGTTTATAAGTCTCCGGCTTTCAGCCATTCGGCGCGAGAGCGTTAACAAAGTCACCAAAGGTACTGCGAGCCAATGTCTTCTGGCCGAAGCAAGCCTAGTCTCCTCCTGAAGCAAGTGCCAACAAGCCGCCTTCCCTTGTCAGAGCAGGTCAGTCAAAGTTAACCCACCAGGGTGAGTCAAGAGCTTGCTGCTGCTTGGAGCGTACTTGGGGCCCAGTTATATTTCTGTCCATCATCGTGTGGTCTCCGTATCCATGTCCTGTGTCTAAAAGGGGTCCCGGCCCTGTACCCTGGAAGGGTCCTGTGTCAAGAAGAGTCCTGACTCCGTCCGGTGTCTAAGGAGGATTCCCGGCTCAGTGTTTTACGTCCTGTGTCTGAGTCTGTCCTGTGTCAAGGAGAGTCATGACTCCATCCTGTGTCTAAGGAGGATTCCCAGTTCAATGTTTTATGTCTTGTGTCTGAGTCTGTCCCGTGAATAAGAGGAGTCCCTGGCTGGCTCTGGAGGTTCCAAGTATCAAGTCCTGGCCCTGGAAGTTCCATGTATCAAGCCCATGTCTGGGTCTCGAGTTCCATGTCCCATCCCTAAGCCCAAGTCTGTGTTCCTGTCCCTGCTCCTAGTCTGTGTCCTGTCCATGTGTCTTGTCCTGTAGCCTAGCCACGTCTTGTCTTCACCTGGATCTGGGGTCCAAGCCCGAGTCGAGACCTAGGTTCTGGGTCCCTGTTCAGTTTTTAGCTCGGAGTCCTTGTCCAGGTTCCTAGTTCCCAGTTCCTTGATCTGGTCCCACTTCCCCATTCTTAACTTTAGCACAGTCCCTGTGTCCCAGCCCTAGTCCAGGGCCTGTTCCTTGTCCATTACACTATTTCCTGCTTCTGCTTTGCTCTCCTTGCCACGAGCAATAAACTCAATTTAGTTTACCTCACATAATGTTTTTGTGTTTTGCATTGGGTGCACTCCCAGCGCCACCCGCCCCACCACCATTGTGACACTCTCACTGTGATACCACCCAACCTCAATGGAAAATGCCTGCTTGCATTTACCCTATCTGTAACCATCATAATTTTGTATACCTCTATCAAATCTCCTCTTAATATTCTATGTTCTAAGAATACAGCCCTAACTAATTCAATCTTTCCTAATAACTCAGGTCCTCCAGACACGGCAACCTCCTTGTAAATTTTCTCTGTATTCTTTCAACCTAGTTTACATCCTTCCTTAAGAGGGGTGACCAAAACTGTGCACAATACTCCAAATTAGGCCTCACCAATGTCTTATACAACTTCATCATAATATCCCATCTTCTGTACTCAATACATTGATTTTTGAAGGCCAATGTGCCAAAAGCTATCTTTACACACTTATCTACCTGTGACGGCACTTTCAACAAGGGACCTATGTTCCCAGATTCCTTTATTCAACCACTCTCCTCAGTGCTCTGCCTTTCACTGTGTAAGATTTATCCCTGGTTGGCCCTACCAAAGTGCAAAACCTCGCACTTGTCTGCGTTAAATTTCATCTGTCATTTTTCAGTCTATTTCTCAAGTTGATGCAGATGCCTCTGTAAGCCATGATAGCTTTCCTCACTGTCTACTACACCCCCAATCTTGGTGTCATCCACAAACTTCTTGATCCAATTAACCATATCATTGATATAGTTATCATTGATATTGATATTATCCAGATCATTGATATAGATGACAAACAACAAAGGACCTAGCACTGATCTCCGCGGCACACCACTAGTCACTGACCTCCAGTCAGAGAGGCAACCCTCTACCATCACTCTCTGGCTTCTCCCACAAAGCCAATGTCCAATCCAATTTATTACCTCATCCTGAATGCCGGGTGGCTGAACCTCCTTGACCACCTTCCCATGTGGGATGTTGTCCAATGTCTTACTAAATGCAATATAGACAACATCCCCTGCTTTAGCTTCATCCACTTTCCTGGTAACTTTCTTGAAAAACTCTATAAGATTGGTTAGACATGACCTTCCATGCATGAAGCCATGTGGACTATCAATAATCAGTCCATGTATATCTAAATATTTATATCTACAGTCCCTTAGAATAACTTTCTAAGCTTCCTTCCAGTAACTTTCCCACAACTGATATAGAAACATAGAAACATAGAAAATATGTGCAGGAGTAGGCCATTCGGCCCTTCGAGCCTGCACTGCCATTTATTATGATCATGGCTGATCATCCAACTCAGAACCCAGCCTTCCCTCCATACCCCCTATCAGACTCACCAGCCTATATTTTCCTAGTTTCTGTTTAGAACCTTTTTTTAAACTGCGGAACAACTTTGGCTATCCTCCAAGCCTCTGTTACCTCTCTCCTAAATCTTTCGCCTCTCACCCTTTCAGCCTCTGCTTATCTGGGGAAAAGACTGCTACCATTTATGCCCCTCTTATAAGATCATCCCTTATTCCTACACTCCAAGGAATAATGACCTAGCCTGGCCAACCTCTTCCTACAGCTCAATTCATCTAATCCTGGCAACATCCCAGTAAATCTTTTCTGCACTCTTTCCAGATTAATCAGATCTTTTCTGACAGGGTGGTCAAAACTGTACACTGTACTCTAAGTTCAGCCTCACCAATGACTGATACATCATAATGTCCCAATTGCTATATTCAGTCCCCTAATGATGAAGGGAGCATGCTAAACATTTTCTTTTCACCACTCTGTCTACCCATGGTGTCGCTTTCAATGAACTGTGCACTTATACTCCGAAGGCCCTCTGTTCCATTACACTCCCTAGTGCCCCACCATTCAAAATATGCCACAGTATGTCCCAACACTGCCTTAACTCACTAGCATGCATCACATCACATGTATTTGTATTGAAATCTATTTGCCATTCTATAGCCCACTTCCTTAACTGATCAAGTAACCCTAGTAATGTACAATCATCTTCTTCACTATCAATAACTCCTTTTTATTTTGCATCATCTACAAACTTACTGATCAAGCCTTGTACATTCACATCCAGTTCATTTACAGTATAAAATAATAAATAGCATATGGCAGATCGCTAGTCACTGGCTTCCATTCTGAGAAACAATCTCCAACCAGCATCCTCTGATTCCTACCTATGGCCAACTTTGACTCCACTTAACTAGCTCTCCCTGGATTTCATGGCACACCAGTCTACCATGCCAGACCTTATCCAAGGCCTTGCTAAAGTCCAAGTAGATTACATCCTCTGCTCTACCCTTTTTGGTTGCCTCTTCCACAAAAACTCTAAAAGCTTTGTCTAACATGACTTTCCATCCACGAAGCCATGTTGACGTATTTTAATAAGACTCTGTCTATCCAGATGTTGGTAGATCCTGTCCGTCAGAATCCACTCTAGTAATTTCTCCACTACTAACAGCAAGTTGACAAGTTTCCTGACTTGCCCTTGCTGCCCCTTGTAAATAAAATAACAACATTAGCCGCCTGTCAGTGTTCAGAAACTTCAGCAGTGGCTAACGATGAAGTAAATATCTTTGCAAGGACCTCCACAATTTCTCTTCTAGCTTCCCACAATATCTGAAGATGCATTCGGTCAAGCCATCTTAATGTACTGCAAGGCTGCAAGTGCCTACTCCCAGGTAATATGAATGTTCTCCACAACATCTCCACTTGTTTCCTTATCTCTTGAGCAAAGATTAATTTCTCTCTCAGTAAACACAAAGGAGATGTCACTGTTTCCTCTAGGCTGCACGGGTGCGCAGCTGGACTGTAACTGAAATGCTCCCGTGCACACAGCCTTTGTTTCCACACAGCAGAAATTTTATTTTATATAATGTTTTATTGAAGTGCTGCACAGTTTTAAGGGCCGTCTAAAAATTCCCTGCTTAGAGCAATGGTTGGTCTGCGCAGCTGTAAAAGTAAATTTAGAAGGAATGTTGGGAGACATACTCATTAAAAATTCCACCCATCTCCTTCTCAAGACATTGGTGGGTGTGCTGAACTCTAATTAGTGTCCAGTAATTATCCAAAGCACTGAAAATAGGTTAAACCCATTGATGTAGCCGTCTGATAACATTCACTGGACTGAATATTGAATGAGCAATGTACACTGTGCCTGGTTCTCTTGCACACAGGAGAAAAAAAAACTCTTCTCCTTAAAAGGCACTATCAGAGAGGTTTTCACTCAACAGGTTCAGCTAATGTTTTCAATCTATTTGAGCCTAAACTGGGACACCTGGAGCACCTCTCCATTTCTCCTCTCTGGATTGAACTGAAGACCCTGTAATTGTAAAACACTTGAAAACTTCTACAGATGTACTGTAGAGAGCATTCTGAAAGACTGTATCACCATCAGATATGGGGGGGGGGGGGTGCTACTGCCCAGGATTGAAAGAAGCTAAAAAAGTTGTAAATAAGCTCCATCATGGGTACTAGCTTCCAAAGCATTCAAGACGTCTTCAAGGAGCGGTGCCTCAGAAAGGCAGCATCCATTATTAAAGACCCCATCGTGCAGGACATGCCCTCTTGTCATTGTTCCCATCAGGAAGGAGGTAAAGAAGCCTGAAGATGCACACTCAGCTATTCAGGAATACCTTCTTCCCCTCGGCCATCCGATTCCTAAATGGACACTACCTTACTGTTTTGTACTACTATTTTAAAATTTAACTATTTAATATATATATATATACTTACTGTAATTCATTTAATTTTTTTTCTATATTTTATCATGTATTGCATTGTACTGTTGCCGCTAGGTTAACAAATTTCACAAAATATGCCAATGATATTAAACCTGATTCTGATTCAGATTCAGATTCCCTCACCTCCTTCCCATCCCTTCACCATCTTTGTAATAATTTATAGTGTTTCATGCACTCACATCCATCTGTCTTTATTAGCACATTGCTCTCCCTTTCAAACTAATTGTCTAACTCCTCTTCACTCTATAATTTAAAGTCCAGTCTCTGATTCAAATGAAACTGCACAAATGCTGTTGGCATTTCCTAAACATTACCTAATGATTAAGAAATAGCAATAGCATCAGTGGTACAATATTGAGAATGACATAAATGTAAAGTTGATGTCAATAGACCTATGAAAATTATTGATTTGCAAATCAAATTAGCTAATAAAATAATGGAGGTGTTGAATACCAGATGTCAGACCCACTGGCAGCTGGACATGATGCAGAACATCGCCCACTCACCTCTTACTTTTCAGTCGGCCCACAGCACTCACAAAGGGTAACTGATGATGAGCTGGCACTTGGTGAGTCACCAAGTCACAATGAATGCTTGTAAATGGAGCATGATATTGAAGAACAGAAGATTCAGAAATGCCATTCCCTGTAAAAGAGTAGCTGTCCATTATCATAATAGTCACATCATGAATCAAATGGTGTGCAGCATCATATTCACACAGAAGTTTTATTTTACATATATCCATTTTTTCTAGGTTCTTGACATCGGTGGCAGAGACAACATGTATTGTTCTATCTGTAATGGCTCCTCAGAAGATGATGAGCTGGTTCCTTGAACCACAGGAGCATTTTGAATGACGTCACTTCTACAGTGTTGCACAGTGACAGTATTCCCACGGTATTACTGGGCAGGGATTTCCACAATACGGAAAGATAAAGGATAAAGATAAAGGGACAGTGATATGCTTTCAAATCAAGATGATGTACACCTTGTAGAGGAACTGCCGGTGGTAGCACTTTTATACACTTAGTGGCCACTTTATGAGGTACACCATTAATGCAAATAGCTAACCAGCCAATCATGTGGCAGTAACTCACTGCGTAAAAGCACACAGACATGGTCAAGAGGTTCAGTTATTGTTGAAGCCAAACATCAGAATGGAGAAGAAATGTGAACTAAGGGACTTTGACCACATAATGCTTGTTGGTGCCAGACGGGGTATTTTGAGTATCTCAGAAACTGCTGATCTGGGATTTTCAGGCACCACAGTCTCTCAAATTTACAGAGAATGGTGTGCAAAGTAAACAAAAAAAAAAACATCCAGTTCTGTAGACAAAGATGACTTGTTAATGAGAAAGCTGTAAGGAGTATGGCCAGAATGGTTCAAGCTGTCAGGCAGGTGATAGTAATTCAAATAACCACACATTACAACAGCGGTGTGCTGAAGAGCATCTCCGAAAGCAGAACACATCGAACCTTGAAGTGGATGGGCTTCAGCAGCAAAAGATCATGAACATACTCTCAGTGGCCACTTTATAAGGTATAGGAGGTACCTAATAAAATGGCCACTGAGAGTACATTTCAAGTCCTTATTCTTCTTGGTGGTATTGTTTGTGGCTTTAAGAAATTCCATTGGAGTAATTTGGATGAGTAACTGCAGTGTACTTTGTGGATGATACACGCTGCAGCAAATATAAATCGGCGACGGAGCAAATAATTCTTTAGACTGGTGATTTCACTATGAATGCAAATTGCTAATTTGTCCTGGACTGTCCTTCAAGCTTCTTGGATGCTGTTGGAGTTCCACTTCTTCAGATAAATGAAGAGTTTTCTATAGCACTTCTGATTTGTGCTGGAAAGGCTTTGGAGTAACTGACTGCAAGATACCTAATTTATGAGGGTGGTTCTGTTGAGTTTTTTCTTAATAATGGTTCCCAGGTTAATGGTAATTGTAATTCAAGTAAATCTCAGCGATAAATAGTTGGACTCCCTCTTATTGGAGGTGGTCATTTTCTGGCACATTAGTGGTACAAATTTACTCACCACTACATGTTGCTACATGATTCATTTGCTGAAGAATTACAAAAGAATTGAACATTAGGCAATCAGCACTAAACATTCTCATTTCTGACCTTATAGTGTAAGGAAGATTATAAATGGAACAACTGAAGATGTTTAGGACTACAACACAACCCAGAGAAACGTCTACAATGAGATATTGGAGCTAGGATGATTGGTTCCAACAACTAAAGCTATTTTCCTTGGTGTGAGTTATGTCACTAATCATTGAAATCCCCTTGATGTCATAGTCAAATGCTGTCTTTACATTAAGGCCTGTCACTCACATCACGCCTTTGCATTTAAGATCTTTGGACCATGTTTGAATCTAAGATCAATGAACCTGGAGCCAAATAATCACACCAGACCCAAACTAGATGTTAGTGAACAAGTTATGGCATAGTGTTAATGTAGGCATTGTGCCCAGGTGTCAGAACCGCAGAGTCCAATGAAATTCAGTGCAGCACACTCTGAGGGAGAGTTATTGTCATGTCGTATTTATGAAGAGAGTGGCATTTCCCAGAATGTCTCTGTGGGACATTGTTAATAACAAGACTTCTACTACATCACAAGGAAAGACACTGGGGGTAATTTGGGAAAGTGTTGATAACAAATCAGCATTTGTCATTTGGTGATCACAGATGACCTTTTACAACTCCAATGAATTTTATTTCCTTTGATTTTAAAGGATTCTTCAGTGATGCTGGGAGTTACTTGCTACCCTGGAGAAATGAACATTTCATCAATTAAATTTTTGATCATTATCTTGCATGATTAAATTGCCAATTTGCCTTATCTGTCAAACAGAGCTTCTGACCATGAACTGCCATCTGAAACATTTGTGGTAAAGCTAAAGAAATTGGTTTGATCTTTACAATATTTACTTGAAAGAAAATTCTGCTCCTTCAGTTCAGGATATAACAATGGAGAAACTGTGGAGGGTCAGGGGTTATTGAGACTTGGCAGGGTTTACCAGCATATTATATGGTGGTGCGTTCTCAGGCTATGTCATTGTAGGGCTCATGTAGTTTGAAAATGTAGGAATGCAAGAATAGATCCTTTGGGGTAATTTCAGTTTAAATTGGGATTATATCCAAGGACAGCATCCTCTGAAGTTATTTGTGGCACCACTTAGAAAGCACAGAATGTAGCCATTATCTGCATTTTCTTCATCCAATACCACAAGGGAAATGATGTTTTTCCTTCAGACGATGCAAGTTGGAATGAAAATTGAAATACAACTATGAACATTGGTGTCAGCTTCTTTTTGCATTTCAGTTCATTATAGAAACTCAGTAAAACCAATAATGTATGTAATTATAATCTTGTTATTGCTATGTGCTTTCCTTTGGTAAATTATGCCAGTATTCGTCCACTTTAACTTCTTGGTCTGATAGCTTTCAGTGAATCTGTTGCTGCATGGCTGCAGGCCAATACAGTCAGCTGGCAATCTGACCACCTTTTCATTACTACTTGCCAAGGGGTGGGGGGTGGGGGCGACCTTTGGGTATCCATTAATATCCTAGTTTGACTGATTAACCACAATGAGATGGACAATTAACTCTGTAAGCCAGCCCAGAACACTGAACCTGATTTGTTTAGTGACTCAGTTTCTGGGATGGAAAAGAAAGCATTTAAGGTCCGTTTTATAAATCTGGAAGGGCTAAGTCACTGTAAAGCCAATGAATATTTTGACCTGTAATCATTGTTCTATCAGAGCAATGTTTTGCCTGCATCAAGATCACACAAATCTCAATGAACTAATGATCATAATCTGTTTGCACTGAATTGAAGAGGTAACTGCTGGTTAGGATAGAGGAAGATCACCTTTCATCTTTGAATAATGCCATTGAGTCTTTTGCATCTTCTTAAATTGGACCTCTGATTAATATCCCAAATAAAGAAGGCAGCTTTCATTCAACAGCATGCAATTTGTAGTCAAATCTTTGGATGAGTACTGGTAACTGAAATCTTCTTATCTGAGGTAAGATTGACATTACTGAACTAAATTTTAGCTTATTTGTTGTTTTACTGCATCTTTTTAATTAGAGATTGTGGAAAGGCTTCTGAACGGGAACGGTTGGCTGGAATGATTAGTAATTTCTGTGCTGGGCAATTAAATGCCCATTCCATCCTCAATAGGCAGTGACCCATAAAAATAGCTGTCAGTAAGCAACATAAGTATACCTTGAGCTTCAATGTTTAGTGCCATGACATTGACCAGAGCTTACATCTTTGTCATACAAAGCTGTACCACATATATCAAACACTATTAAATAAATTGCAATTTTTAGTTGTCATCTAATATATTAACAGACCAAAATTTACAATAGAGAACCTAAGTCATTAAAAAAAACTCGTTGTTACAGTAGGGAGATGGTAAGATCTACTAACTCAGTAGGCTGCTCCAGCAGTACATTCTTGTCCACAATCATGATTACACTGTGGTGCATTGCAGAGATCTCTCGCATAAATACGAATAGAACAGGAGTACTCAAGTGTTTTATTTCATACTTCTAATTGCAGTAAGTCAGAGGTTAATACAAAATAGCTTTGATATTTAAAAAACAAATTTGTGCAACTGAACCATGTGATTCTGAAGATGTATTTTAATGAAATATTGCTTCCATGCTAAAGAAAGCACTCTCAATATTAAGCAGAACTATATGACAGTGTTTAAGCACAAGAAGGATGCTGAAAAAAAGATTTAGGGTGATTATTACAAGAGCCATTAGAACATAACTGATTACTGGCATCTCCTTGCAAGTGTCAATGCCAGGCATTCTTGAAAAGCAGGACCAGGAGCACAAATTATGTAACATACCCAGTTGACAGTGAATTGAATGATTCAAATATTTTGTTGTGCCTCAGACCACAATCTTCGGCTGGTATTAGCATTTTCACAATCGAGTTCTAAGATGTTCTTTTATCACAGTTATATACTTGTCTAGCACTGCTGTACAGTATTTTCCACTTCAGCATCAATTGCTTCGTCAATTGGTCTGAACCTTTTACTTGCCAGAGGTTGCCAGAGATGTCCGTATATATTTTTTCTTTGGTATAATTCTAATACTGTACATTTAATTCTTCAGTCTCTTTAAAAATGGACTTGGGAAATAGTTGTGAGATGAAACCAGTTATGTATCAATGAATTACATTATTTCAATTCAAAACTTGCAATTATAAAATAAAACATAATTAAACTATATTAATTAGTTAATTTTGTTTTAGCTAAATCCCTTAATTTAGAAACATTGAATGTAGATGATAAAAAGAAGCATATTTCCCCTTGATTTTCTCCTCTGCAGCACTTGATAGAATAACAGATAATAGTGTATACTGCATGAAGTCAGATTTGATGCAGGATCCAGGAGGATATTTCTCAGTACAAATGCTGGGAAATCTCAGCAAGAGTGAACTGGTTATTGGACTCCATGTTGAATCTTGGCAAATTCCATGTCCAGTAAGTTCAAAACTTTGACCACTCATCAGTCAATGGTTAACTATCAATTACAAAAAGAACAGAAAATGCTGTAAATTTTCAGCAGGTCATGCCACTTCTGTGAGAAGAGAACGAGGGTTAACTGTTCCCTTGGCATTTATGAGAAATTGATTTTTGCAAGGCTCCTCTAGCTTTTTTTAAAACAACTGAAGCTAATGTAAAAAAAAACTCAGGTGTTAGTCTCTTTTCTTAAATTCTATCTTCTATTTTTCTAGTGATACATAAAAGATAGATTACTACTTCCCGATGTGACAATACAGACTTTCCAATGTGATAATTTTCTTTTCAAAGCAAGGCATTTGAGCAAAATGATTATTTTATTGAGTATAAGAAATCATCACGCTAGCTACTTCATTAGTATCTTGCTCTTTTCTTCAAACCTGTCTGATGTACTGCAGAGAGTGGAACAATTGAAGAACTCAAATCATACGTTTGAAATTCCAACTAACATTACTTATCTAAACAATTTTGTAGAAAAGGGAGCAAAATTCCAGAAATATGACACTTTCATAAAGGTAAATAAATAATTTCATTCTTAACCAAGAGATGCTCAGGTACCAATTGAGTGTGACTGAAATAAAATACCAGTCCCCAGAAGTTAGCATTAATGGTTCCTGATTTTTCATCACATGCTTCAGTTTAATCGAAACATTAAAATGTAAAGAAAAATTGGGGACTTAATGAGTTGCTGAGTTTGCCATTTTCTCTCTAATTCAGAGTCTTACAAACATGGATTTGTACAGCACAGAACAGGCCTTTCCATTTCTCTGCCATCCTTTACATCCATCTACATTAATCCCATTTATCTACATTAGGACCACACTTTCTGATCTGGTAATATGTTGGAGGAACTTAAACTGTAGCAGTGACACCCAAGAGCTTATAATATACCCAGCCACCATTTTTTGGATGTTTTTATCAGATATGCATATATAATTGCAGAAGCAGGCTTTCTTGGTGTTTGTCAGGTCTGCTTTAGCATTATTTTACCTATGACCTATCTTAACAGGTCCCCAAGCAACAATGGGAACCTCTGTCCCCTGCTTTACACTCATTTGAGAGTAAACCAATTTCTTACCAAATGATTTGTTTAATTATTCTTTGGAAACCTTGCAGTTATTCATTAGGCTGCAGTAATGGGATTCCAAATCAACATTCCAATCTCTTAATCTGCAAACGTTTCAATGATTAATTTCTACTAGACACAACTGCAGTTGAGAGTACCTTAACTTCTAACATATGAGGTGAATTCCTTCTGCTCCACATTGGCTCTGGATCAAAATTTTACTTCAGGGATCAAGCTTCCCTTTGTGCTGTTCCATGTTCTTCCCAAAATATCATCAAACATGGTTCCAGCTGCCTTTTCTTGCAGCCATGGAAGTACTTAAGAATGCAAAATAGTTGCAATAATTTTCACATGATACCCTACCAATTATAGAGGTTTCAGAACCACACCTCCTGTACCTAATAAAGTGACCATTGGACATTCTTCTGTATGCTCATGGATTTCTGCTGCTGTAGCCTATCCACTTCAAGGTCTGATGCATTCTGCATTCAGAAATACTCTTCTGAACAGCACTTTTGTAAAGTGTGGTTATGAGTTACTGTCACCTTCTTGTTAACTTGAACCTGATTGACTATACTTCTCTGACCTCTCTTATTAATGAGTTGTTTTCGCCCACAGAACTATCGCTCACTGGATTTTTTTTTGGTTTTCACAGCATTCTCAGTAAACACTGGAGACTGTTGTACATGAGAACCCCAGGAGGTCAGCAATTTTTGAGATACTCAAACCACCCTATCCGGCACCAACAATCATTCCACCGTCAGTCACTGAGATGACATTTCTTCAGATTCTAATGTTTGCTCTGAACAACAGCTGAACCTCTTGACCATGTCTGCATGCTTTTACGCATTGGGTTGCTGCCGCATGATTGGCTGGTTAGATATTTGCATTAATGAGCAGGTTTACAGGTGTACTTAATAAAGTGGCCACTGGCTGTATCTTCTGGTCCATTCACTTCAGATATTTCTGCAGCCAAGTGAATGATTGTCAAGGTAATAAGTGAACAACTAGTCTTAAAATGAGCCTGCCACGTTTAAATTAGATTTGCCAGATTTTTGTGTGCTGTCTCTAATGTATGGATCTATTTCTCCTAGCACAATGACTCCCCTTAGTACTGAATATTGACTGATAACTATGCATGTGCATTGATTTGTTCTCTCTCTCTCTCTACAATGTGAATACATGAGTTAAAGCCACCTCCACATCTGTGCTTCTATTTAATTGATAGGTAGATGTACAGACACAACAAATTGGCAACAAGTTCAAACCTAAATGTCAGCAAGTATCAGCAACTGCGCCAATAGATATGGGACGACAGACTTCGGAGGGAAGGAGAGAGACAGCAAGAGGAAAGAGTGAATTCATATGGACTTGTCACGGATGCTAACAAAGGGACACATGACTAACTGCTTAGTACACAGTGAAAGATGTACAACTAGCAAAGTTGAAGTGAAAATAATGTGAGGATGGCCTTAGTTGGGAAAGTTGATGAACTTGATGGTGCTAATGAGGACTGGAAATTGCATATGAAGAGGGTTTGAACAGTATTGTAATGTGAACGACGTGGATGAGGAAAATAAAGTCTCCCTGCTTCTTAGCTTAATGGGTGCTAGAATGTACTGTTTTTTACAAACTTAGTAACTCTTGAAAAACCTACAAGCAAGATATTTGACAAAATTGTTGCAATTTTACAAAATCATTTGAGCCCTAAACCACTAGAAATAGCTGAGAGATTTAGATTTTACAAAGGGAACCAGTCAAAGGATGAAAACATTTCTGAATACATTACAGAACTGTGCAAACTTTCTCAGTACTGTGAGTTTAGGAATGGGTTTTCTGATGCATTAAAGGACAGGCTTGTGTGTGGCATGCATAGTCCAAGCAGTCAAGAGAGACTACTGTCACAAAGAGGACTAATCTTAGAATGGGCATTGACCATTGCAACATCATTAGACACTGCTGCAAAGGATACAGCAGAACTACTGAAAAAGTATTTAGAATGTGAAAGGCAAAAAAATGTCCCTGAATGGTGCAAAAAGCCAGTCCTCATTAGCACTATCAAATTCATCAGCTTTCCCAACTAAGGCCATCGTCAGGTTACTTTCACTTTAACTTTGTTGGTTGTGCGTCTTTCGCTGTGTACTATGCAGTGTCCCTTTGTTAACATCCATGGTGGATCCTTATAAATTCACTCTTGCTGTTAGTGATGTGGCAAATTATTCTATAATGCAAATGACTGTTGGTTCAAAGAAAAAGTTTGCAGAAGGTGTCATAGACAAGGTCACATAGAGAGATTGTGGAGGTCAGACAAAAAGCACAACCAAAGAACAGAGTGAAAAATTCCAAACACAAAACTAAAGTAAAGCATAAAGTGACTGAATGTGAAACTGAATCAGACAACAGAGTCTCTGACAAAGGTGAGCTGCCACGCCTAGAACTGCATAGCATTACAGAAGCAGATTGTGAAATCATACGGATCACAACTGATGTGTCTGGTGTAAAACTGAAAATGGAGCTGGTTACAGCGTCAGCTTTGTTTGTAAGTCCTGAGGCAGTCTACAACAGACTGTTTTCTAAGCTACCTTTAGAAAAGACCTCAGTGAAGCTAAAGATCTACATGAATGAAGAAGTATCTCGCAAAGGCAAACTGAAAGTGAATGTGAAGTATGGAGGAAAACACTGCAGTTAGAGCTTTGTGCTGAAAAGTGGTGGGCCAGCAGCTTTCGGACATGAATGGTAGAGATAAATCCAACTATACTGGCACACAATTAAAGCTCTCAATGTGTCATCAACAGGCAACTGCAACCCAAATGGTAACACTAGCCAGAGACTGTTATAACTGCTTAATACTAATGAGCAGGGTATTGGTAAATTCAAAGGCATGAAGGCCAGAATTGAACTGGATGAAGCAGCAACAGCAAGAGTCCATAAAGCGCGTCCAGTGCCTTACGCACTACATCCTAAAGTGGATGCTGAAATTCAGAGCTTGGAGGTGTCTCGCATTCTCTCCAAGGTTGACTGGAGCAATTGGGTCATGCCCATTGTCCCGATGATCAAGAAAGGGAAGGCCAGAGCTGTTCGCGTATGCAGGGGCTTCAAATTGAGCATCAACCCTGTGCTGTGTACAGTGCAGTATCCCCTGCCACAAATAGAAATGTGGGTTTTTCAAGAATGAAATCTCATATTGTGGACCTTTCATTGACAAGCATGGCATACATAAATCACAAGAAAAGACTGAAGCAGTGCTACAAGTACCCAAACAGAAAAATGTGTCACAACTCAGGTTATACTTGAGCCTTGCAAACTACTACCACCAGTTTCTTCCAAACATTGCTACAATGCTGCACCCATTGAATGCATTGTTGCAGACCAGGAGCAAAGTGGGAATGGTCAAAAAGATATGAAAGAGCATTAAAGGAAACAAAGAGACTATTAACAACAGAGGAACTGCTCACCCATTATGACCCGTCTCTGTCCATTAGACTGGCATGCAACATGTCTACTTATGGCATTAGTGCCATTTTGTCTCACATTATAAAAGATGGATCTGAATGGCTGATTACATTTGCTTCAAGATCACTGACAAGCTCGGAATGCAATTATGCACAGATTGACTGAAAGGCCCTTAGTCTAGCATGGGGAATTACTAAATTCTACCACTATCTCTATGGACAAATATATATACTAATGACAGATCACCAGACCACTGCGTCCATTTTCAATCCCAGACGTGTCTGTTACCTGTTACAATGTTGGGCACTTTTTCTAGGAGCCCATTCTTATGACATAGAGCTCAAATGTACCAAGCAACACAGCAGTGCTGACAGCTTGTCACGTCTTCCACTGTTGACAACGGAAGATGAAAAGTCTTCATTCTGTGACCCGGTAGAGTTGTTCCACACAGTACTGGTGGACCAGTTGCCAGTAACAAATTCTGAAATATGAAGAGGAACAAGGAGTTACCTGACATTGTCAAAAGTCTATGAAATCAGCATGCAAAGATGGCCAGCTTGTGGTAATCTTATGTTTCCAGAGTTCCTGGTGAGATGAGACTAACTGTCTGTCAAAGAACTCTGATGTGTGGATCTCGTGTTGTAGTTCCCTCTAAACTATGCTCCAGGGTGTTAGAGAATCTGCACGAAGAACTCTTGGGTATAGGCAAAATGAAGAATCTTGTCCGGAGCCTTGTCTGGTGGCTGGGAATAGATTGACAGATTGAAGACTTCACCAAAAGCTGTTTGGGATCTACAAGGTTCAAAATGCACCCATACGGGCACCATTACACCCATTGGAATGGCCATCTTCACCATGGCAAAGAGTACATATTGACTTTGCTGAGCCATTCATGAACATACTTTTGATTGCTGTGGATGCTCATTCAAAGTAGCCTGAGGTCACACCAATGAAATAAATGACCTCAGAAAAGACTGTCTTCACTCTGAGGACTATTTTCACTAGAAATGACCTGCCTGAACAAATTTTGAGTGACAATGAACAACAATACATGTTAGAAGGGTTTAGACTGTTCATGAGGAAAAATGGCCTCAAACATTTCAAGTCAGCTCCTCACCACCCAGCAATGAATGGATTAGCTGAAAGGTTTGTCCAAGTCGTCAAGAAATCTATTAAAGCTTTGGACAAGAAGAACATTTCTCTACAGCACAAGGTGGACAACTTCCTTTCTGTGTATTGGAACTCTGGTCATGCAATGACAAATCAAACACCTGCAATGCTGTTCATGAACAGGAATCTGAGACTCACATAGACCTCCTGAAACCACATCGCTGAAGGGAAGTGCAGAGTAAACAGTTCTGCCAGTTACCAAGTAAATCAGCAAGGAACTTGGAGGTTGGACAATCAGTCCTAGCGCGTGATTACCAAGAAGACAAGTGGACACCCGATAGGATAGCTGAAGAACTGGACCAATGATGCTCACAGTGGATGTTGGAGCTCCTACATGGAGACGTCATATGGACCAGATACTGGATGATCAGCCAAAAAACACACCTGAGTCATCTTTATCCAAGAAGACAGATGCATTACAGCCACTGGACTTAGCTCTCAGTGATGATCATGTCACTGACAGCAGCATAACACCTGCAACATAGAAAGGTGTCTCTGACAAGACATCTGCCAAATGCGATGCCACTCCATTGGTCCAGACGAGCTATCCCGAAAGAAACAGAGCAGCACCCAAGAGACTGAATCTTTAGTATAGTGAAGTTAGTTATGGACTGTTATTGTGAAGGCATGTTTATTTGAATATGTTTTATGACAGGGAAATTGAATGTTTTGTTACGTATATCATTTAGTGTTGCATTAATCTAAAGGGGGAGGAAGTGTAATGTATAGATCTATTTCTTTTAGTGCAATGACCCTCCTCGCCTTAGCGCTGATTATTGATTGATAACTATGCATGTGCAATGATCTGTTCTCTCTCTGTCTGCAATGTGACTATACCAGTTAAAGCCCACCTCCATGTGCATGCTTTTATTTAATTGACATGTATTTGTACAGATACAACACTGTTGTCATTGTCCCTTCTGGCAATTCCCCCACCTTGCTATTTACCTCAGGAATTGGGCCTTAATCCCCTCATTTAATTTCCAATCATTCCCAGGTTCCATTAACTACACACACCTGCTTCCCATCAGAAAATGCAGGATAAAGACCCTGTGATCACAACAAGGAGCTGCCAGTTCGTTGGTCAACTCTGGTGTAAGTAATCTCGTTTCATAATTCTTAAGACTATCAGTTCTAAGTCTAGCATTGCTCCTGGATTCTCTCCAATCCCAAGACTTCAGGTAAAGACTCTGCTGGAAACTGATTCTACGCTCGCTACAGTGATAACAACTCCCGACTCTGTTCCCCGCACCCATGTTCTGCACTTGGGTTTGTCCACCGCCATGCTCGTGTAACAACTGTCCAATCCAAATTGTATTTAATATATTTAGTTGTAAAGTACATACAAAGCAATGGAGAAGAGTAGAGGTGCCTACAATGAGAGTCCAGGCTGAAACTGCAGTAACAGGCTTTCAGAGTGTGTATGACTCCCTCTACTGCATGACTCAAAGGGGCTTGTGTGACCTCCCTGAACAGAGCACGAATCAGCTCTGGGAATTCTTCATAACTGGTTACTTATCAGCTCTCCATTGGCTTGCATACATCTCCTGCTTACCAACTCCCAAATAAACTTGTACCTTGATGTAACAGAAAAACATCTTTCCTCACCAATCATTCAACATCATCCCCTCTGCAAACCAACAATCTCTGATTATCTTCTTTTCTGCTTCCACAACTCTAAACTGGCAATTATAGTCCCCACCTCCACACCGACTGGCATCACCATTAGTTGCAGGTCCTTCCCACCCAGTCCTCTCTCTTATGATCCCCTGACCCTAACAATGACCTTAGATACCTGATCATTTTTGTAGGTGTCACATTGTAGCAGTAAACAGGGCAAAGTCCATCCCTCATGTCAAGCCAATTCAGGAACTCTGGTCGCCAGATAAGCTGGCTGGTGGCGTAGTGGCATCAGCGCCGGACTTCGAAGTGAAGGCTCCCATGTTCGAACCCAGCCGGCTCCTCAGACACGTTTTCCATCCGTGCTGGGTCGAGCGTCGAGCTAGCAACTCAACCTCGTTAAAAAAAGAAAATGCCTGCTACAGAAGCATCAACAGCAAAGAGTTGATGGCCTGTGCTCTCTCGTGAGTTTTTTTTTCCTGGTCACCAGATACAAATGGTTTTCCAAGAGGTTGGCCAATAAACAAAATACTTATTGTTGAGTTGTGCAGAGACCAGTAAGCTTACTTGTACACATGCCAACTAACTTCCAGCCTCTCAAATTTTATTGCAAACATTATCTATTTTAAATGTGTAGTAAGCTGGTATATTGAAATCAAAAATACACTCTCTATTTGTAATAATGAAGCAGGATACTTAGTAAAGCAGTCTAGGTGAAAGTTTAATGAAACAGATGACAGACTGAGTAAACATTGCTTTATTAGTAAAATCCTAGTTGACAGATGAGCCATCAATAGCTTACTCAGTGACAATGAAGCTGTGGATTTCAAAACTGGATTAAAAAATTTTCCTTTTGACACAAAAATCAAGATGGTAATTGAAATAAAATATGAAAGTTATATTTTCATAAAGTTCTGGGCCATGGAAAGAAATATTGAGTGTACTGTATATAAGTGGAGGAAATGGGAAGACATGAGATTGCAGAAATAGAGACCACTAGTGGATGGTAAAATTAAGTTGAAGTGGGCGATCTGGATTGTTTAAGAAGTTAGGGGGAAGTGGAGAAAATACTTTACAAAGCAAGAGGCATCAGTTTACTAAAATTAGAAAGTGGAAATGTAGATAATGGCAGCTTTGACTAGGATCGGTTTCTATGGCTACAGTAATAAATACCAGAGTAATAACAGCTTTCAGGTAGTAAGTAATGTTATTCCGCAAAGACATGACATCTGACAGCCAGAAAGCTGCATTTAGCATTGTTGATGGCAGTGAATAAGAATGTGTTACATTGTAGTGCTTAGAAGTGCTTTTCACCTAACAAAAATGTTACTTTAACTGTACTTATTGACTCTGTAATGTATATATGCAACAGTTTTTTTTTGGCGAAATTAAGCTTCAGGAGCAATTTGTGAGGGTTTAATCCTTTATGACAATTCATTGGTTTATATTGTGTATTTGACACCATAACGCCTCTGATGAAAGAGCTTCAATAAGAGCAGAAGTAGGTCAAACAGGATCTTGAGCCTGCTCTGCCATTCAATTAAATCTTGGCTGATCACAGCTTGGCCTCAATTCCAATTTCCTGCCCAATCCCCTTAACAGTTGATTTCCTTAACATCCAAAAATCTCTCAGATTTGTATTTATTTAATGGCTTACCGGATGGAATATTTGCAATTTATCACCCTCTGAGAGAAATTTCTCCATTTTCCTACCTTAAATGGCTAAACCCTTAATCGGAGACAAGATCCATCTACCTTGTTAAGCTCCTTCTAAATCTATGCATTTCAATAATATATCTTCTCATTCTTCAAACGTACAGAGAACATTGACCCAATTTGCTCAGCCTTGTTTCATAAGATAACTCCCTCTGGGGTCTATCTGGTGAACTTCCCTGTACCACATCCAAGGTAAGAATATCCTCAGTTGAAATAAAGAAACCAAGTTTTTTCTTATTAAAGGCCTGAACAGACTTTAATTGTTTTGTACTTAAATCTCTTTCTAATAACTTCCAATTTTGCTATGCACCTTCAGAAATGCTGCACGATTGCATGTTAATTTCTTGTAGAAGGACATCTCGATCTTCCTGAAAATTCATGTTTAACAATTTCACTTATTTAGATGATGCTCAACTTTTTATACCTGTTACAAGAGTGCATATATATTTCCACATTGTTGTCCAAATGCTGTATTTTTATTCATGCACTTATTTATATCCCTTTGTCGATGACTGGTGTCCTCCTCACAACTTGCTTGCCTATTTCTCTTGGATGCACTGTGCATTTTCCCCTTATGTTAATTGTAAATAAGAAATAGGATCAGCACTGGACCATTCATTTACTCAAACCTGTCCGCTATTCATCAAGATCTTCTGTCTTAAATATGCTTTTCATGCCCTATGCTTATAAACCTTTAATACCTAGAAACTTATCTTTATTTTGATGTAATCAATGACTAAGCCTCCACAAGACGTTGGGGTAGAGAATTTCAAGGATTCACCACCATCTGAGAAATTTCTCCTCATTTCAGTTATAAATTGCCTGGTTGTTTGTGACTTCTGGTTTTATAATCTTTAGCCACAAGAAACATCCACCTCTCCCACTGCACAGCTCTCTAACGATCTTTTATGTTTCATTGAGGCCATATCTCATTCTTCTTAACCCCAGAGAATAGATGGCCAGCCCATTTAATTTCTCATGAGATATTGTTTCCATTCCGAGAATACATCAGGAGACATCAGGTGAATTTTTGTTGCATTCACAAAGGGAGAACAAAACTGTACACAATAGTCCAGGTGAGTCTTTCCAAAATCCAACATAATTGCAAAGAAACATCCTTATTTTTGCAATAACATTTGTCTTCCTAATTGCCCGCTGGAGGTTAGCCTTCCTTGTATACAGGAATGCCCAGATCCCTTTAAACATCAATGTTTCCCAATCTCTCATCATTTAAAAAAAATGTTACTCAGCATTTGTGTTTTATCTTACAGAAATGGACAATCTCACATCTTGCACAGTATATTTCATCTTCCATATTACTTGCCTCCCTTAACATATCTCCAGCTACTTCAAGCCTTGTTGCTTCCATTATCATTCACATTATTGAATATTAAGGTCACATTATTGTTCACATTCATGTCATCAGGAAATTTGGGAATGCTGTTCTTGAAACTAAAATAAAAGCTAAAAATGCTGGAAACTCAATATTTCAGGTCAAAGGTGAAATTTTAATAAAGGTTCTTCAACCTGAAAATTAACAACTTTTTTCACAGATGCTGCCTCACCTGCTTAGTGTTTCCAGTGTTTTCTCTTTTTATTTGTGACTTGCTGCATCTTCAGCTTTTTTATGTATTGTAGGTGATCCACTGAGCTGTGTCATTGATGTAAATTATGAATGGTTGGGTTAGAGGCCCTGTTTCCTGCTTGTTATCCAGCTGTCAATTCACACAAATGCTAATAGTAAACTCCCACATCAGGCCTAATTAATAGCCTTCTGAAAATCTAAGTACTCCACATCCACTTATGTCCCCTCAACTAATTCACTCGATACAGTACCTAACAGCTCCAAGCTATTTGTTAAATATAATTTCCCTTTCATAACTGCGGAGATTACATCACTAATTTCTGATGTACTCCACTAGTTAATCGTGCCAGCATTAAAATGACATATTTTTCCATATTCTCTGTTTCAGACAGTTAACCAATTATCTGTCCATATTCCCCTCAATACCATGTGCCTTTACCTTTTACAATAACTTTTTACTTGGCATCTTATCAAACACTTTCTGAAAAGCAAATACTCATTAATTAGTTCCACTTCATCCCTCCTGTCAGTTACAATTCCGAATTATCAATAAATTTGTCAAACCTTATTTCCCCTTCTTGAAGCTATACTCTCTCTACCTAATCACATCATAATTTTTGGGGTGTTATGTTTTAACTCCAGCACTGCTGGATTGCAAATGTAAGGCTAACATTTCTATAGCTCCCATTTTTCTCTCCTCCTTTCTTAAATAGTAGTGTACTGAACTTTGCTGTTTTCCAAATTGCTGGGACTTTTCCATGAAACCTGAAATTTTATAAGATCACAGCCAATGCAACCATTACTTCTACAGCCATTTACTTTGGAACTGTAGAATGCAGCCCACTAGGTTCACAAGTCTTGTCATCTTTAGTCCCATTAGTTTGCCTTTTATCTCAAAATTATACTTCTAGTCTAGGAATATTGATTGTTTAAGCTTCATCTTGCTTTTGGCCACCGAGTACCTACTATTTTTCATTGCTTTCAAAGTTGTTTGCTGTGAAAACAGCCATAAATACTTGTTTAATGTTGCTGTCATTTCCTTATTCTATATTATTATCATTTTCTTGTCCCAACTTCAAAGGGATTATTTTATCTGTTTCATGTACTTATTGAAGGTCTTTTGATATCCCCTTTTGTATATTTTTTCAGTTTCCTTACTATCATTTTTGATTAAGATTTTGTTTCTAAAATCGTCCTCCCAACTTTCAGGTCCTAGGCTTCCTCTTTCAATTTAATATAATCTATCATGTTCTTTGCTGGCCACGGACAGATGGCTTTTCCCATGAAGTCTTTATTTCTCAATGAAACATACATTCTTTGAGAATAACAACGTATTTCTGTATTGTCTGCCACAACTTATCTATCACTGTGCCTTTTAATCAAAATTTCCAAATTTACCTGAGCCAACTCATATCTATTTAATTATTTTAATTCAACCTTATAACTAAAGTTCAGTTTGTCATTTTCAAGATGAATGTGAAATTCTGTCATATCATGGTACGTTCCTCAGAATTATTCTTTCTGTTAAGATTACTAATGAATTTTATCTCCTTCCATAGGATCATATCTAAAGCAACCTGTTCTTTTATCAGGTCTACAATGTATTTTCTTAACCTATTATTTTGGATGAAATTCAAGAATTTAACCTCAACTTTCATAAACTCTCAATTCAGCACAAAACAGTTGGGGTATTTAAGTTTGTGAAATGTAATCTATTATATTCTATATTTCATAGAAATAATTTGTCTCTTGTTTGTCTCCACAATGGATGCATTTTCTGTAAAACTAATGCAATTGATCAACATGCCAACATGCTTTTTTATTGTCTATATATTGTAACTGACAATGAATAAAGAGAAGTGACCCATATCTTATGACAAAGCAGCTCTCCAGCTACCCGTTACAGGTAGCAGCAAATAATGGTCAAGAAATTCCATCAAATAATTAAAACAAGAGCACTGTGTAAGATAAAATTACACTTGCATCCAGATATCTTGGCCTGTACAGATCTCGCTTTCTCCAACATAAACCCTCCCAAATGATGTCAATACTAATATAACACTCAATCTTTGCTTTAATCGTGATTTTCAACACTGAAAAATGGCTGCCTTAAAACTGGAGCTCAACATCTTGACGAAGTCCTGACGAAGGGTCTCGGCCCGAAACGTCACTGTACCTCTTCCCAGAGATGCTGCCTGACCTGCTGCGTTCACTAGCAACTTTGATGTGTGTTGCTTCAACATCTTGAAGTGTTACACGCTTTTCAAATATCTCCTGAAACAATTGCAAAATTAGATAAAATAAATGAAAGCAACATATTGTTCCCATAATTTAACACACAAACTCATGTATCAAAATGTATCTGGTCATGTCTACTGTGAAACCTATAGCTTCGCGGGCAGGCAGGCAGACTGCTGGAAAGTGAGCCAGTATTGGAGCTGCAAGTAGAGGTGGGGAAAAAACATGGGAGGAGCGACAAGATACTCTGTACTATGTCTGGGTATTTCCATTAACCACTTTGCATCTCCCAGTATCACTGAACTGAATTATCTCTCGAGCTATAATTGGATCCAAACCAACGTGAACAGTTGGCTAAGCAACAGATCAGTGAGCTGGAAATGGATCCAGTTTCTAAGAAGACCCTTTTGTTCCTCACAGAACAACCAGTAATTACCAACTCTGACTTTCCACTGTTTAAACGGTTAATACTCAAATTCCATTCATTGACTTCACTAAGATCAATGATGTCCTGCAATGTAAAAAACAGCCTCAGCAATGTGCCTGGATTGCATTTCACATGAAGGTCAAAGTCGTGGCTGCTCTAAGTTTCTTAGACTGGGGATCATTCCAGGTTTCTGCCACTGGTCTAGTATTCTCATAGTATCCTGTTCAGGTGACAAACTTCATACTCAGGGAGAGAATCTTATGGGAACTTCCTTTCTCTCACAGGAGTAAGGTGAGCAGGTATGGGCATTTGGCTGCAGTGTTGTAACATTACTCTGAAACAAAACCTTCATGGCAACTTCCTGACAAGGTGCACCTGGATGTAGACTTGAATGTTTTTCAAGATGGCCTTTGCACAAAGAAACTGCCACCTGCAGGCACTTGACTTCAGCAATCTGCCCAGATTCCATTGATACTACTGAGCAGATTCCCAGTACATATCCATCATTTCTAGAATGTCTGCGAGATGGATTTTTGGAGCAGTTTGCCATTTGACTTTTCTAGGGGATTAGCAACACTAGATTGGGTGTTATTTAATGAACTGGAAATGATTAGGGAACTTAAGGTAAAAGAATCCTTGGGAGACTGTGATCACACTACGATTGTGTTCAACTTGAAACTTGATAGAGAGAAAGTAAAGTCTGCTGTAGCAGTATTTCATTGGAGTAAAGGAAATAGTAGTGGTATGAAAGAGAAGTTGGCCAAAGTAAATTGGAAGGAGACATTGAGCAATGGTGTGAATTTCTGGGAAAAAAATGAGGAAGGTGCGGGACAGATGTATTCCAAAAACAAAGAAATACCCAAATAGCAAAATAGTACGATGATGGCTGACAGGAATGTCAAAGCTAATGTCAAAGCAAAAGAGAAGATATCCAACAAAACAAAAATTAGCAGGAAGATGGAGGATTCGGAAGCTTTTAAAAACCAGCATAAAGCAACTAAAAGGATCATTGGGAAGGAAAAGATAAAATATGAAAGCAAGCTAGCAAACAATATCAAAGTGGGTAGAAAAAGCTTTTTCAAGTATGGGAAAAATAAAGAGAGATGAGAGTAGATATAGAACCACTAGAAAATGAGGCTGGAGAAATAATAACGGAGGACAAGGAGATGACAGATGAACTAAATCGGTATTTTGCATCAGTCTTCGCTTGGAAGGAACTAACAGTGTGCCAAGTGTTGAAGGATGCGAGGGAAGAGAAGAGGGTACAGTTACTATTTCAAGGGAGAAGGTCCTCAAAAAGCTGAAAGACCTAAAGGTACATAAGTCACTCAGACCGAATGAACTGCACCCTTGAGTTCTGAAAGAGGTAGTGGTAGAGATAGTGGAGGTATTAGTAATGATCTTTCAAGAATCATTGCACTCTGGCCTGGTTCCAGAAGACTAGAAAATTACAAATGTCACTCCACTCTTTAACAAAGGAGGGAAGTAGTGGAAAGGAAATTATAGATGAGCTAGCCTGACCTCAGTGGTTGGAAAGATGTTGGTATCAATTGTTAAGGATGAGGTTATTGAGTACTTGGTGACACAGGACAAGATAGCACAAAGTCAACATGGTTTTTAAGGGAAAACCTTGCCTGGCGAACCTGTTGGAATTCTTTGAGGAGATTACAAGTAGGATAGATAAAGGGGGATGTAGTGGGAGTTGTATATTTTGATTTTTCAGAATGCCTTTGACAAGGTGCCACACATGAGTCTGCTTACCAAGTTAGGAACTTGTGGTATTACTGAAAAGTTATTTGCATGGTTAGAGCATTGGCTGATTGGTAGGAGGCAGTGAGTGTGAATAATAAGATCCTTTTCAGGTTGGCTGTCAGTGACTAGCAGTGTTCTTCAGGGGTCGTTACTGGGACCAATTCTATTCATGCTGTATATCAACGATGTAGCTGATGGAATAGATGGCTTTATTGCCAAGTTTTCAGATGACACAAAGATTGCTGGAGGGCTGGTACTGTTGAGAAAACAGGAAGGCTGCAGAAGGACTTAGACAGATTAGCAGAATAGGCAAGGAAGTGGCAAATTAAATACAATGTTGGAAAATGCATTTTTATGCACTTCGGTAGAAGAAATAAATGTGCAGACTATTTTCTAAACAGGGAAAAATCCAAAAACCTAAGATGCAAAGGGACTTGGGAGTCCTTGTGCAGAACACCCTCAAGGTTAACTTGCAGGTTGAGTCGGTGGAGAGGAAGGCAAATGCAATCCTAGCATTAATTTCAAGAGGTCTAGAATATAAGAGTAGGGATGTGATGCTGAGGCTTCATTAGGCACTAGTAGGCCTCAGCTTGAGTATTGTGAACAGTTTTGGGCTCCTTATCTAAGAAAGGATGTGCTATCGCTAGAGAGGGTTCAGAGGAGGTTCACAAGGATGATTCTGGGAATGAAAGGTTATCATATGAGGGACGTTTGATGGCTCTGGGCCTGTATTCGCAGGAATTTAGGAGGATGATGTGGGTCTCATTGAAACCTTTTGATTGTTGAAAGGCCTAGATATTGTTGAAAGGATGTTTCCCATAGTGACTCCCAGTCTAGTATAAGAAGGCACAGCCTCAGGATAGAGGAGCATCTATTTAAGACAGAGATGAAGAGAAATTTCTTTAGCCAAAGGGTGGTGAATTTTTGTTATTTGTTACCATAGGCAGCTGTGTAGGCCAAGATGTTGGGTGTATTTAAGGCAGAGATTGATAGGTTCTGGATTAGCCAAGGAATCAAAGGTTACTGGGAGAAGTCTGGGGAGTGGTGCTGAGGAGAAGATAAAAGGATCTGCCATGATTGAATGGCAGAGCAGACTCAATGGGCCAAATGATGTAATTCTGCTCCTATGTCTTATTGTCTTATGATCATTTCAGCTTTCATTCATTAAAGGAACATTATTTCCTTAGAGCTAAATATTTGCATCTTGTATTCCAGTACTGTATGTCCCTTTGAGCTGTCTGCCAAAATCCCAACTTTTAGGGTAAACTGTCGGAGTAGGCACTTGTAATTGATCAATATAATACTCTATATGAAACTGATTCAACTGAGCATTGCATACCAAAGCTGACAATATTGTTCGGTGAACCTCACAAATAAAGATTTATGGGACCTTTATAATGTTACAGTAACTCCCAGTGCTATCTCAAAGCTATTACCATGTAGTAAAGCAATTTTTTGGCAAAGGGTGCAGTTTACTGCCTCTATTCATATTCTGACTATAAAGAAGAAAGTGGACTCAAAAAATTCCTATCTCCCCACCTGGGAAGAACCAAATTTTAACACTCAAGGAAACTATCTTGTCTCTCTCAATACTGTAGTTAATATTTCTTTTAGTTTTGTCAAGATGGATTGGAAATACACTATTCATATCTGAAATAAAATTCGAGACACATTTCATTATTGTTAATCACAATTGGTTTAAAAATATAGGTAGATTATTTCTTCTGACCATGCCAATGACTCTCAGTCTTCACCACCTTTATTAAAGGGCTTGAACACACTAAGACCATGGTGAATGTTACCGTATCAATGATAAAACAGAGGACATGTATGTTGAAGTTAGAAGGTCAATAACAGAATGAGGAAAGAGCTACAGAAAAAAGTGTAGTGCAGGTAAACAATAATGTGCAAGGTCATATGGATGTCGATTTTATAGTCAACAGTCCATCTTACTTTACCAGGGAACTATTCAATAATCTAATAACAGTGAGGTTACAAAAGAACATCTTTTAAAGTTATTATCTATGTCTACACATAATTGATGTATTTCTTGACTTTACACTACAGTTCTGCAACCATCAAACTTAGAACCAGCATGGATATTGTCTCTGAACAGATTCTATGACCCACAGGCTCAATTTCAAGGACTCTTTTATAACTCATGTTCTCTGTATTGTTTTTATTTTCATAGTTTGTCTACTTTTGCACATTGCTTGTTTGTCAGCATTTGATTATGCATAGTTTTTTGTAAAATTCTATTGTATTCTATTTTTGAAATGCAAGAAAATGCTTGCAAGAAAATGAATCTCAAGGTAGAATATGTACACTTTGATAATAAATATACTTTGAACTTGTTCATACTAGTTCATATTGTCATTTGCTTTTCTGCTAATGTTTATATTTATTAAGAAAAACATTGTGCTATGCTGCAATTTCTATGATATTAAACTGTCATGTTTCCATAATAGGCCAGTTGCAAGATAAAGGTCTGTTTTGTGGTACAACTTCAGAGGACTACTCGATGATGAAATAGTAAATATTTTCATTTCCATTGATAAAAATCTTGGTGACACTAAGTGAGATTACACAAAACTATTGTGCAACAATAATTTGTGGCAATGAAAGGAGAAGAAGATAGGCTGAAAAATTGCAACCAGGTAGTTATTCATTTTGTCAGTAACCTGAAATCACTGGACTGGAACATTCAATTAGTCTTTTGGTAGATGCAACTAAAATGTTGTAAAATGTCTGTTAAGGTCAACTGTGAAATTAAGGCATCTCCTTAGAGCAAAATGTTTGATATCATACCACCTTAGAAAAGGAACATTGTAAGAATGTGACTGCTCTCTGTTAATATTCTGGAGAGGGAATTGAAGCATTCCTAGTTTCCTACAAAAATGGACAAGAGTGCTCATCATTTTTTCAATGAGAAAGATAAATGTTCGATGTGCACATAAACAGAGTATTTAAGAAATGTCACTCGACTATTACATTTATGGTAATGTGAGAAGTATGATTGTCTCGAAATAAAAGTCTTCCTTAAATTGCTATGTACTACAGTCAAACACATCATTGAAACCTGTGAATGTATGCATCTTTGCAAATTGCTCTATTTTCCATCAACTTGCATCAACTTTAACCTTAAAAATATGACAAATTATTCACCCAGTTAGCTATTATTATTGTTTATTGTATTAATTAGAAAAAAGTACAAATTTGTAATGCATCCATCACTAAATGTATGACAATAATTGTCTTTCAAGTTCATCACTTTATTCAGATTAATAAAATGTATGGATACTTATTGTTGTATCATGTATTCAGAAAATCAATGCATGGATGAAGTACTTTTTTATACTACAAACATATTAGGTCTATGTTTCAGCTAATGGGCCATTTACACTGTATTTAAAATGCTTGTCATAGAAATGTTTGATCAGCTAAAGTTTCATTTTAACTATTTTCCTATTTAAAATGTTGAATTAATCTAGTTTTACACTGATGTTAGCTATGTACTGTATATCCTTTCCATGTCTGATAGTACGTCCCACCTACTGATTTTACACATGTCAGATTGCATTATAATAACATTCCATTTTATGTGGACAGGTCATTAACTAGACTTTCAGTGCATTAATGAGCAAACAGATGGATGGGTTGAGTAGTCCACTACAAATGTGGCAAATACCTGTAGAATGTTAAATTAGAATTAACATAACAGAATTTTTGCTTGCTGTGTCTTTTTGTTTTAGTACGTCTGGAATGTATAAATGCCATTGCCAAACTTAAGCTTGAGTCCAGATACAGTGCTGTGTTGACAAGAAAGATTGTGCCAACATATTTTTGATACTTTGCTTCATCCTATCTATTTTTTGAGGTTTTGTAATAGAGTATGTGTCACGGTTCTGACCGTTAATTCCCCGTTTTCTCCTAATTTCCTTTGATGGCGACACACCTGGTTTTCATCAACACCTGCAGCATAAGAACCCCGGCTTTGCACCCACTAGTTGCCAGGTCGTTGGTTTTGCCAGTGTGGTAATTAACGTTTCCCGGCCACTGAGGATTGTGTGTTCTAAAGGCTGATTTATACTTGTGCGTCAAATGGACGCCGCAGCCTACGCAAGTGGCCTGCGTGCGTTGTGAGCATTTATAGTTGTGTGTTGGTGTATCTGCATCTCTCTGCAATGCGGGCACGTCATGCATGCACACACGTCTGCCCACGCAAGGCTTCATGGTCATGGTAGTCTTTTCGGGGTAAACAAGTTTAAAGCGAGCGTCTTTTTTCGTAAAAGCGAAATGTGTCCTCCATAATTTTGGAGGTCTGTAAGGCTTTATGGAAAGCATTGCAGCCAGAGTTCCTTCCCTGCCCTTCAGTCACCCAATGGGAAGTTATTGCAGCGCAGGAGGATATGCGATGCTACCAAGCGGATTAATCACAGTTGTTCGGTCTACGTTGCCGTGACGTGTAGTTACATTTTGGGAGAGGTGTGCGTCAGGCTACGGTGTAGATATCTGCGTAGGCTCTGTGTAAGGTTCGCGGTGACGCCGTACCTGCAGCGTCGAGTTGACACAGAAGTATAAATCAGCCTTAAGTTTTGCTTCAGTACCGAGATTTACCTGTGAAACCCAGTCTCCCAGTGTCAAGATAAGTATTCTAAGTTTTACTTCCGCACTGAGTTTTACCTGTGTAACTCCGTCTTTCCGTGCTAAGAAAAGTTTTGCCTGCCGTTTTCCCTTCTATGCTCCGTGTCAAGATAAGTGCTGCTTGCCTCCTGCTTTCCTGCACTCCCTGCTGTTTGCCGTTCAATGCTCACGCCCGCGTCTGCATCCTAACTCTATCTCTGTGCCAGTGTCCTGTGTTTTGGTTCGCCTCGTTCCTTGCAACAGAACGACCTGGCCACCAAGGATCCAGTGGACACGAATACCCTTCAACAAGCCCTCTCCAGCCAGGGTACTATACAGGGAGAGCATGACCAACTCCTCCGGGAGGTCATAGAGAACCTCCATTCCCTGTCTGCTCACATCACGCAGATCGGTAACCAGGTGGACCATGTCCCCACTCTTTTCACTCAACCCACTCCTGGAAGTCAGCCAAGCCAGCCCAGACAGCCTGTGGTGGCAACCTCCATGTGTCAGCAACACCCCTGCCAAGAGAGCCTCACGTATCTGAACCAGAGGACTATGCTGGAGATTTGGGGAAGTGCCGGGCCTTCCTTTTTCAGTGCTCCTTGGTGTTCAAACAGCAGTCGTCCACGTTCTCTACGGATAGGTCAAAGATTGCTTATAGCATGGGGTTGTTACGGGGAAGTGCATTAGCGTGGGCCACAGCTGTTTGGACTACCAACCGAATATCTGCTCTTCTTTCGCCACTTTTATGGCAGAAATAAGAACGATCTGACCACCCTGTCCGTGGTAAAGACGCCGCCAAGCCTCTACTCTCTCTCCGCCAGGGCTCACGCAGTGTTGCCGAATATTCCGTGGAGTTCCGGACGTTAGCGGCCGACTCGGGGTGGAATGATGAGGCATTCCAAGGGGTATTTCGGAATGGTCCCAGCAACTTGGTGAAAGACGAGTTGGCGGCAAGAGAGGACACCGACAGCCTGGATTTCCTGATCTCCCTAGCCACCAGGTTGGACAGTCGCCTCCGAGAATGCCTCAGAGAAAGAACAGATCGTCCACCACCTTTGGCCACTGCTCGGCACTCATTACCGCCTCCCGCCAGAACAAGCCTCTCTCCTCCTACTGCTCCTGGGGTAGGTCCCAGCCCCATCGTTTCCACCGCCCCAGGAGAGGAACCCATGCAGCTGGGACGGAACCGCATTTCCCCCACAGAACGACTCCGGAGAATGAGAGCGGGTGAGTGTCTACATTGCGGCCAGTCCTGCCACTTCCTTGCTACCTGTCCCTTCGGCCAAAAGGGAAAGCTCACCAGTAACAGGGGGAACCCTGCTGAGTCAGACAACATTCCCTTCCGACCCCAGATGCAGCTTCAAGCCACTTTGTGTTACAACCAACAGTCCTTGCCTCTGTTGGCACTAGTGGATTCCAGCGCTGAGGGAAACTTTATGGATGGAAACTTAGCCTTCCAAGCCGGACTTCCTTATGAGCCATTGAGTGCCCACCTGGACGCGCAGGCACTGGACGGTAGACTACTGGCCCGAGTCACACATTACACAGAACCCCCGCCTCTCCGTCTCTTCGGAAACCATCGGGAACAGGTACGATTCAATTTAATTTCCTCTCCTCAAGCCCCTATAGTTCTTGGTTACCCCTGGTTAAGCCGTTATAACCCTCACATCGACTGGTCCACTGGGAAGAAAGTCAGCTGGAGTTCGTTCTGCCATTCCACTTGTCTACAATCAGCCCTTTCCCCAGTGGAGGTCAACGCGATCTTGTCTGCCTCTGAACCCCCCGACTAATCCAAGGTTCCAGTAGAGTATCATGATCTGGGAGAGGTGTTCAGCAAGCAACGGGCTCTTTCCCTGCCTCCACATCGCCCTTACGATTGCACAATTGACCTTCTCCCTGGAGCCTCTCTACTCACCAGTCAGCTGTACAACCTGTCCCAACCAGAAAGGGAAGCAATGGAGGCTTACCTGAGTGACTCTCCCGTGGCTGGCATTATCCGACCCTCATCTTCCCCTGTAGGCGCAGGTTTCTTCTTTGTGGGGAAGAAAGATGGCTCACTACGCCCCTGCATTGACTACTGTGGCCTGAACAACATCACCATAAAGAATAAGTATCCCCTGCCCCTTGTCAACTCTGCATTCGAGCCTCTTCACGGGGCCACAATTTTCTCTAGTTGGACCTGCGGAATGCCTATCACCTGGTCAGGAAAAGGGAGGGAGGTGAATGGAAAACAGCTTTTAAGACCCCCCTCGGTCATTTCGAATATCTGGTCATGCCATTCAGTCTCACCAATGCCCTCCGCCATCTTCCAAGCCCCGGTAAACAACGTCCTTAGGGGCCTTATTAACCGTTTTGTTTTTGTTTATTTGCACGACATCCTAATCTTCTCCCGCAGTCTTCAGGAAGGCACCCACCGTGTCCATCAGGTTCTTCAGAGGCTTTTGGAGAACAAGCTATTTGTTAAGGCAGAGAAGTGTGAGTTCCATGCCCGTTCCGTCAGTCTCCTGGGGTACATCATCGAGAGCAGGCAAGTGAGGGTGGATCCCGAAAAGATCCGGGCGGTGGCAGAGTGGTCAAAACCCACGACACTCAAACAACTCCAGCGATTTCTGGGGTTCACAAACTTCTACCATTGCTTCATCAGGGACTACAGCTGGGTGGCAGCATCCCTTACTCAACTCACCTCTCCTGCGACCCCCTTCCACTGGACCCCCGAAGCAGACTCAGCCTTCTCGGAGCTGAAGAGGCGTTTCACCTCCGCTCCCATCCTGGTCCAACCTGACCCCTCTCGCCAATTCATTGTGGAAGTCGACGCCTCCAACTCTGGGGTGGGAGCGATCCTGTCCTAACACTCCGTCCCAGACCAAAAGCTCCATCCCTGCGCCTTCTTCTCTTGCCGTCTATCTCCCACTGAACAGAACTATGACGTTGAGAACCAGGAGTTGCTGGCAGCCCAACACACCTTGGAGGTGTGGAGGCACCCGCTGGA
Source organism: Mobula hypostoma (assembly GCF_963921235.1). Lineage (NCBI taxonomy): Eukaryota > Metazoa > Chordata > Chondrichthyes > Myliobatiformes > Myliobatidae > Mobula > Mobula hypostoma. The sequence goes on along the minus strand of NC_086103.1, from coordinate 58,812,230 downwards.
GGGAGCTGAACATCCACTCATCATCTGAACAGACCATAAGAACCTGACATTCATCTAAACAGCTAAACGCCTTAGTTCCCACCAAGCCCGCTGGGCATTATTTTTTGGCCATTTCAAATTCACCCTCAACTATCGTTCTGGTTCCAAGAACGTGAAGCCAGATGCTCTCTCTCGTCAATATGTCTCCGAGGAGCCCTTCCCAACCCCAATACCATCCTGCCACCATCCTGTGTTGTGGCTGCCCTCACCTGGGAGATCAAATCCATAGTCAAAGAGGCTCAACGGACCCAACCTGACCCAGGCGATGGACACCCCCCCCCCCCGCCCCAATCACCTCTTCTTGCCTGACTCTGTCCGGTCTCAGGTTCTCCAGTGGGGACATACTTCTCGTTTCGCCTACCATCCTGGAATCGATCGAACTCTGTCCCTTCTGAAGCGACATTTCTGGTGGCCCACCATGGATGCTGACACTCTCTCCTTCGTCTCTGCCTGTTCTGTGTGTGCCCGTGGAAAAGCCTCCCATTGACCACCTGCTGGGTTGCTTCATCCCCTACCTGTCCCTGGCCGCCTTTGGTCCCACATTGCTCTGGATTTCATCACTGGACTACCCCCTTCACATGGTAACACTGATGTACTCACGGTGGTGGACCATTTCTCCAAAGCTGTGCACTTCATAGCCCTTCCCAAACTCCCTACAGCCCATGAAACAGCCAACCTCCTTGTCCATCACGTCTTCCGCCTTCATGGAATTCCCTCTGATATTGTTTCTGACCGGGGCCCCCAATTCATCTCTCAAGTCTGGAGATCCTTCTGTCAAGCCCTTGGAGCCCAGTAAGTCTGTCTTCTGGTTTCCATCCACAGACTAATGGTCAAACGGAATGAGCAAACCAGGATTTGGAAGCTGCACTGCACTGCATATCCACCAACAACCTGTCATCCTGGAGCACCCATCTCACTTGGGTGGAGTACGCCCACAACTCCCTGGTCAGCACCACCACCTGAACATCTCCCTTCAAATGCTCCCTCAGTTATCAACCCCCTCTGTTTCCTGCCCATGAAGACAACATCACCGTGCCTTCAGTTCAGGCTCATCTCCACCGGTGCCGCGAGGTCTGGAAGGATGCACACGTGGCCCTGCTCCACTCAGCTGACCATAACCGGAGGATTGCTGATCACCATCGAATTCCTACACCCAACTATCGGCCTGGTCAGAAAGTTTGGCTCTTTTCAAAAGACATCCCCCTCAAGAATGAACCCAAGAAACTCGCCGCTCCTTACCTCGGACCTTTCGAAATCGAGAGCATCATCAACCCCTCGGTGGTCAAACTTAAACTGCCCAGATCCATGCACATTCATCCCACGTTCCACATCTCCCAAATGAAACCTGTGTCTGTCAGCCCTTTGTGCCCTCCTGCTGAACCTTTTCCACCCACCCGGGTCATTGACGACTACCCAGCGTACACCGTCTGGTGAATACTGGATGTGCGCCGCCGAGGCAGGGGTCTCCAGTACCTGGTTGAGTGGGAGGGATACGGTCCTGAGGAGTGCACCTGGATTCCCCACTCCTTCATCCTGAACCCTTCACTCATCTGAGATTTCCATCGAGACAATCCAGACAGGCCGGGTGGTTTGCCTGGAGACTCCCGTTGGGGCCGGGTACTATCACGGTCCGGACTGTTAATTCCCCATTTCCTCCTAATTTCCTTTGATGGCTGCACACCTGGTTTTCATCAGGACCTGCAGCATAAGAACCCCGGCTTTGCACCCACTAGTTGCCATATCGTTGGTTTTGCCAATGTGATAACTAACGTTTCCCGGCTGCTTAGGATTGTGTGTTCTAAGTTTTGCTTCAGTACCGAGATCTACTTGTGAAACTCAGTCTCTCCGTGTCAAGATAAGTATTCTAAGTTTTACTTCAGCACCGAGGTTTACCTCTGTAACTCCATCTCTCTGTGCTAAGAAAAGTTTTGTCTGACATTTTTCCCTTCTACGCTCCGTGTCAAGATAAGTCCTGCCTGCCTCCTGTTTTCCTGCACTCCCTCCTGTTCGCCGTTCAATGCTCACGCCCGCGTCTGCATCCTAACTCAATCTCCGTGCCTGTGTCCTGCATTTGGGTTCGCCTCGTTCATTGCAACAGTATGTTCTGTCAATTTTCTAGAATCACCATGAAAGATACGATAACTGCTGGCATGGGTACATTGCTCCAAGCAATCTCTAAACAGTAGACACATTGCTTCAGTTCCATACTGTACTTCTGTCTGGCAAACAGATCACTTTTAGATTTGCTGTCCAAAATTTCAGTTGAACAATATTCCTTTTATACTGCTCTTGATAATTGTATTATAAAGCAGAAGAACCAATTGATAAATAATGTGATATCATCTTAACTTGCAAATTTGAAGACCAAAATATATTTTTCAAACCTTAACAGTTGTTTCTTGGAATAAAAGTGAGAAATGGTCTTGTAAGATCTTGCACTGTGTACTTATTTTCCTTCAGTTTTAAATGTAGTGTCTAGTTGTAATTGTAAAGGTTCAACAAAAAGTGTCTTTACAACTACTTTGACACATAACATGTTGCAAAGCTTTAGAAAACAAACTTTATTAATAAATGAAAGCATAATTCTGTCTTCTAAGGAAACTTTATATTTTCACTCAGTAAAAAGATAAATATTTATGATTAACAGCATCTGATCAGCCATCTTGGCTGCTTCTATCTCTTCCTCTACTTGTCAGAAAAATGTTTAAGGTTGTTACCTTGACACAACTACTATCTCACTTTTTTTTTTGACTTTCTCAAGTCTCTCATTGTTTTCTTTTGTTCTCCAAGCTTAATCTGTCCAGGAGATGCATCAAACTCACAATCTCTGTAAAATCTAACGTAACACCTATCACAAGTAAAACCCTCCACAGCTCACTTACACGGAGTGCAGCCACAAGAAAGCAAAATCTATTTCCAAGGACCCTCACCATCCATACCATGTACTCTTCTTGGTACTATAGTCCTCCTTCTCAGTCCTGAAGTACGGGAGCCTGAGGTCCCACACCACTAGGCTTAGGAATAGATATTAACCCTAAAACCATGAGGCTCCTAAACCAGCGTGGATAACTTCACTCACCTCAACTGTGAAATGATTTTACAATCTACAGACTCACTTTCAAGGACTCTATAACTCATATTCTCAGCTTTATTTATTTATGTGTTTGCACAATTTGTTGTCTTTTGCACATTGGTTGCTTATCAGCCCTTGTTTATGTATAGATTTCATTAATTCTATTGTGTTTCTTTATTTTCTCGTAAATGCCTGCAAGAAATTGAATCCCATGGTGACACATAGTATACATACTTGGTTAATAAATTTTCTTTGACTTTGATCTCTTCAACAGATCCAAACCAGTCTTTCTTCTTTATGGCTACTATCTAGTTTCCAATGATCTTTTACTCAAAGTCTAGAACAGTTTGCCACCTCTCAATTCAGTGCTTAATTACTTGTTTAATTCTCTTCAATCCAGGTCACTGCACCATCAAATTAAAAGCTGACATTTTCTGTAACAACAACCGTGGGAAGCCTTCCTTTTGCAGCAACACACACAAAATGCTGGAGGAACTCAGCAGGTCAGGCAGCATCTATGGAAGTGAATGAACAGTTGATGCTTCAGGCTGAGACACACCATCAAAACTGAAAAGGAAGAGGAAGGGCACATGAATTAAGTTCCTTTCTCATCCTATTTAACCTGTTTGGAGATTTTGTGATGGCTCACCACAGCATTTTTTCCAATATTTATCTTTGATTCTCCATTGGGTACAACTGTACTTCCATTTTTTTTAATTCAAGTTAGAAAATCATATGAAAAAATTCTTCCCTCAATCCAGCTTGATTACACCTATTGTTCTGTCTGAATCTAACCTCTTCAAACCATAACCATATGTTGAAAAAGCTCTCATTCAAAAATGTCAGCTAAATTTATCATGTAGTTCAAAGTTTATTTAAAGTTCTTTGATTGTGAAGCATCATCCAAGACTTAATGCCGCCTTTGTAGTCAGGGTTTCTTCACTCTGGATCATATTTGCATCTGTGGTTCTAATACATGAAGCTGTCCGGGTATTAGCAGTGACATACATTTTGCAATGTACCTTGAAACGCATTTTCACTGCCTACTACTATGCTAACTGATGTCACACCCTCCCTATAAAATCTACTGCAGAACCTGGCTTTAGCATGGCACGTGAGACTTTATCTAGAACAGTTGAAAAGGGACTAGGCTACAAATTCCAGTGCTGACAACTGGCTTTAGGAGTATCCATTTTAAATTTAACAAAATACTCATTTTTCACAGTAGTTCTCCATCTAGCATCTAATCACTCATCCTCTTACCCCCAATCCAAGGTTGTTCATAACACCAACTGCAATAGTTGATACAGTTGTTGTACAGCTGAATAGAGATTGCAAAGAAAGATTAACTAAACATTTGTTTCAGGAACTTGATGCATTTTTCAACTTTCTAGTGTCAGGGTAGTGAGATTTCAAGCAATTGCTGAACACAAGAGATTCTGCAGATGCTGGAAATCTTGAGCAACACACATTTACTCATATAAAATAGAATGGAAATCATGATTTAAATCCACAGAATGAATCAACTGCTTGAGAAACATACAAAACTGTTGGAGGAACCTATCAAGTCAGGCAGCCTCTATGGAGAGGAGCAAACAGTCGAAGTTTCAGGCAAGACCTCAGGGCTACCCTACAGTCCTGATAAAGCATCTTGGCCCAAAATATTGACTGTTTACTCCCCTCCACTGATGCTAACTTGATGAGTTCCTACAACATTTTTGTATGTTTCTCAAGCAATTGATTCATTCTGTTGATTTAAATCCTGATTTCCACTCTATTTTATGTGATATATATCATAAAACACTACAAATTCTGTATGGTAATTTTACACTTTAATAAATTTTTCAGATTTCAGAGGAATAGCATTTATATGGTTTTTCAGTGAAGTTTGTGATGCCTGAGATTGTTTTCATTTGCTGTATTGGTTTACATTTTTATTGCACAGGAGCAAATTGCTCCTAATGTTCTTCCAAATTGTTCCAATTGACCTCTTAAAATACAGTAATAAAAGTCAAGACTTCAACCGATTTAACAAAGTGCATCTATATTACCAATTAATTACATCAATTTGCATCAAAATGCAATGATTTGATTACTGGCCCATCAAATTTTAGTTGTTTTGCCATTCACCTCACAGAGGACTGCCTACAATATATGGTTTTCAGAACACCTCTTTCCCCATCCCACCTTCTGTCTGGTACCTACTCTAACAGATACCTAGATTAAAAGCAAATCACACTCAAGAATTCTCACATACAATCAAGTAGGGTGATAGCGAGCATTACTTTTTATTTAGTGAACAAAATAAATATTGGAACATTTGTATTACCATATTTTGGACTCTTTTAAACACATGCTATGCACTTACTTTTGACTTCGAAAACCATAGAATTCTGAAGGAATAGCAATCCGATCATTATAAAACTTCATAATGGGCTATAGCACTTTATAATTTTTAACTTAATTACTCAGCAATACCTCAGTGAAAGAGACATGTCATTTTCACTTTATTACACTGTGTCTATTTGGTGACTATTGAAAATCTTGTCAAATCGCAAATTATATACAGATAAAACAAGTGCAATTGGAGAAGAGCCTGAAATTCGAGGTGTGTGTTTGACTGTTCATGTGCAAACTCCAGAACTTGCTATCAGATTTCTCCCATTATAATAAAGAGTATTAATGGTTTCACTATTATCACTGCAAATTCTGGAAATAAATTACTACTGATCCACCATTCAAACAAAAGAGAAAGTGCAAATTATTCATAAACAGTTTTATACTGAAGTCAATACAGTAATAAAAAAATTAACTTGAAAGATAAATAATCGCATTTATCAATGATAATCTATGGTAATGTAACAAACAGCCACATTTATCATAAAAATATTTAAAGCAAAGAAAAAATAAAGTAAAATGGTCATCAGATATTTAAAATAAAAGATGGGAAATATTTAAGGGGGATGGTCAGAGTTGGTGAAGCAGATTGTAGGAATATTTGGTCAAATTAAGCAAAAAAGTGAGTTCATGACTTACAAATATACTGTTCAGAATAAGCCTGTCTTTTATAAAAGGTTATTGCGTTATGATTGACCATAATTAGTAGAGATTTTTTCCAAGGTAAGTGTACAACATGGAAATGGTTAATTTATCATATAGTAGTCTTTTTTTTTTGAAATTACTAAAATGGAGTTTTGAACTGCAACAGAAAGTGGAGATTCTCAGCAGCTCAGGAGATGTCTGTGGAGGTAGATACTGAATTAACATTTCAGATTGAACTTCATATTCCTGACAGTGTCAGGGATCCATTCTGTGTCTCTTTCCACTTATGCTGTCTGGCCTCCTGCATTTACATTTTCATTTCAGATTTCCAACGTTTACTTGCCTTCACTTTTCAATTACTATTTGATTCCAACAGCATATAGTTCTTTTCTCATCCTCTAATTTTAACAACAATCAATACTTTCAAGTACAAATGTGTTCTACATAATATCCTTTTACAGTTAATTTATAAACATAATTAAGTGCAAGCATACAGATACATACAGGAAAATACTTCATATTGATCATAAATACAATACTTCAATTGGCTAATGACCTTCTTAGAAGAACTTATTTTATTCATTAAATTCCAATATGCCAGTATTTAGAAATGCAGCACTTAAAACCTTAAGTAATAAAAGCATAAAGCCTACCCTGGCTCCTAATAACACAATTTAGTTTAAAAAGGAAAGCTTCTACTATGTTATTTTAACAAGTGTGGCACTTCAGCTTTCTAGGAATAATTTCTTCATGTGAACTATTCAGGAATTTCTCTGAAGATTCAGGGCGCTATCCAGCTAGGTTTTGTAAAATACCCTGCTGAAAGTTAACAAATGTAGAATAATTTATTTGAAACTGAGCAGTAAGCATTTGTATGATCATAAACAAATCTGCCTAGACTTTTCTCTATTTATTCTGAACATAAGTTTAAAAGTGCACAAGTCAAATGAGCATTTCACATTCCAGGGTGCCATATTTAAACACTAAAATTAACCTATGGGAGATAATACAATTTTAAATCTGACTGAAAATTCCTAAAATATACAACTACTCTGATAATTATTTGTAATTACATTTCTCAAAATAAACAAAACTAGTTTCTTTAAAATATATATGTCACAAAACATTTTTTACTATCTAAAATATTCTCATATTGTCATACACATAGCACATCAAATGTAGTAATTCACAATTCTTCATGACTCTTGCTACAACAATTGCATTCAAGGCAATTTAGTGCAACTTCAAAATCATTCTAAAATAGTAAGTATTATAGTGCAAATGATTTCCTCACTCCAGTCACAGGCACTTTCACCAAGTAATTTGAAGGTACATATCCTCTTTGTCCATTTACTTCTATGAGATACCATTCTGTATTTCCTCTCTTATCATGAGCTTCCAGTATGGTTACTGCATCTCCAGGCTGTAAATTGGCTTCCTGGGGTCCTCTTGCAGCAAAATGGTATGCTGCAATAACCTGAACGTACAGCAAAATATCATAAATGAGCAAAGTCTTTCTTTTTGTAACACCTATATCACATTCCAGTAATCACAGAATTGGATCTTGGAGCTGTTTAATATTCATTACTAGTTAGATGCAGTGAAAAGTTGCATTCATTCTCACACCCTCCAGTCTGAAATTACATTACGGGGAAGTTTTCTTTCTGATTGTGTTAACAAGATAAACCCATTTGCAAAGAAATAGAGAGAAAAGCTTAACTTGTACACTTTTGCACATTGCTTGTTTGTCCTGTTAGGTGTGAACTTTCATTGATTCTATTATGCTTCTTGATTTTATTGTGTATGCTCACAGTTGCATATGGTAACATATATGTATTTTAATAATAAATTTTATTTACTTTGCTCATATCCCCATTGAAGCAATAACTGTTCTATTTTATTTGGAGCTTTTACCTTCTGATATATTCACTATTAAAACCTTGCCTTTTTTTTTGACTGGGAAAAAAGACTATCATGAAATGGCAGTCATAATAGAGGAAGAAGATAGCAAAAAACTATGATCTTCCAAATGAGTTAAGTGAATTGGCAATGCGGCTGTAAAACTAAATGTTCTATCCCCTCCTAGTATCAACAGAGGGAAAAAATACAAAATGTGACATGATCTGTCAGTGAAACTTCAATGGGAAAGGGTAGAAAAGGGTCACATAATTACTTAATATAGAGTATTAGCAGAATTCTTGTATTATAGTTTCATGATACTTATTTCAATTTTTAAGCCAGAAGTCTGCAAACAATTTTAACAAGAATTTCTAAGGTTCATAATTAGCAACAGTGTTTTGACTTATCAGGACCTGTGCAATGAGCCAGAATTGATTATAGAACTTAAGGTAAAGAAACCATGAAATGATCATAATATGATAGCGTTACCCTGTAATTTGGGAATGAAAAGCTAAAGTCAGATGTATCAATGTTACAGTAGAGCAAATGGAATTACAGAGGCATGAGAGAGGAGCTGGTCAAAATTGATTGGAAAAGAACACTGGCAGGGTTAATGGCAGAGCAATAACGGCTGGAACTTCTGGGAGCAATTCAGAAGCCACAGGGTGTGTGTGTGTATATATATATCTCCCAAAGAAGAAGTATTCTAAAGGGAGGATGACACATCTGTGGCTGCTAAGTGAAGTCAAAGACAACATAAAAGCCAAAGAGAGGGCATATAATAGGGCAAAAAAATAAAGGGAAGTAAGAAGATTGGGAAGTTTTATAACCAACATAAGGCAACTAAAAAAAAAGTAATAAAGAAGGAAAAGATGGAATTCAAAGGTACAAGCAACACATGCAAAGTTCTGGAGGAACTCAGCATGCCAGGTAGCCTCTGTGGAAAAGGGTACAGTCAATGAAGGTAAGCTAGCCAATAATATTAAAAAGGATACAAAGTTTCTTCAGGTTCATAAAATGTAAAAGAAAGTAGGTATTGGACCACAGGAAAATGATGCTGGAAAGCTAGTAATGGGGGACAAGGAAATGGCAGACAAACTGAATAAGTATTTTGCATCAGTCTTCACTGTGGATGACACTAACAGCATGCCAGCAGTTTGACAGTGTCAAGGGGCAGAAGTGTGTGAAGTTGCCATTACTAGGGAGAAGGTTCTTGGAGAACAGAAAGATCTGAAGGTGGATAAATCACCTGGACCAGTTGGTATATACCCCAGAATTCTGAAAGAGGTGGCTGAAGAGATTACGGAGGTATTAATAATGATCTTTCAAGCACCAATTGATTCTGGCCTGGTTCCAGAGGAATGGAAAATGTCACCCCACTCTTCAAGAAATGCAGAAGAAAGGAAATTATATGCAAATTAGTCTGACCTCAGTGGTTGAGAAAATGTTGGAGTCGATTGTTAAGGTTGTCGTCTTGGGATACTTGGAGGCACATTATAAAATAGGCTGTAGTCAGCATGGTATCCTTAAGGGAAAATCTTCCCTGACAGATTTGTTTGAATACTTTCAAGAAATAACAAGCAGGATAAACAAAGAAGCATCAGTGGAAGTTGCATACTTGATTTTCAGAAGGCCTTTGACAAGGTGCCTTTTCTGGTTGGCTGCCAAGAGTGTGTGTTTGGACAGTTTCTTTTTATGTTATATGTTAATAACTTGGATGACAGAATTAACAGCTTTATAGCCAAGTTTGTGGATGATACGGAGATAGGTGAAGGGGCAGGTAGTTTTGAGGAAGTAGATAGGCAACAGAAGGACTTAAACAGATTAGCAGAATGGGCAAAGAAGTGGCAGATGGAATAGTGTCGGGAAGTGTATGGTCATACACTTTGGTGGAAGAAATAAAAGGGTAGACTATTTTCTAAATGAAGAGAAAATTCAAAGGTCTGAGCTGCAAAGGGACTTGGGAGTCCTCGTGCGGGATTCCCTAAAGGTTCGTTTGCAGATTGAGTCGGTGGTGAGGAAGGCAAATGTGATGTTAGCATTCATTTCGAGAGGACTGGAATATAAAAGAAAGGATGTGACTTTATCAATGCTTTGTTGCACGCTTAAGTGCTCGGTGGGGGGGGGAGCACGGATGCTTTTTTTTGCTGGTGGAGGAGGGGGGATAATTGCTTTACTGCTGTTTACCTGTGGGAGGGGGGAGCTGGAGGGGCACTTTGGGGTTCTAACATTTAACTGTCATTCATTCTTTGGGGCACTCCTCTGTTTTCGTGGATGTTTGCGAAGAAAAGAAGTTCAGGATGTATACTGTATACATTTCTCTAACATTAAATGTACCTTTGAAACTTTAAACGGAGATGTGGAGGAATTTCTTTAGTCAGAGAGTGGTGAATCTGTGGAATTTATTGCCACAGGTAGCTGTGGAGACCAAGTTATTGGGCATATTTAAGGCAGAGATTGATAGATTCTTGATTAGTCAGGACATGAAAGGATATTTGGAGAAGGCAGGAGATTGGGGCTGAGAGGGAATATGGATCAGCCATGATGAAATGGTAGAGCCGACTCAATGGGCTAAATGGCCTAATTCTGCACCTGTACTTTATATTAAAATTTAGGGTGCTATATTCAGGATATTTTATTTTAGTGTTTATAGTTAGTTTCATAAGTCATACATTTTAAAGATTTTTTTCAGCATATTATCCAGTAGTATATCAAGTTAATATTAATCATCCTCTCGAGCAGTTTAGCACATTAAATTTAAAAATCCACATAAGTTTTAGAACAACATCATTAGATGGACCATTAAATATAAAGTCCTTACTTGATACTGTATTGATGGTGGAGGAACAACAGGCAAATGACAAGAACTTCTTCTGGAATTTGTTCCATCACCAACATCAACAAGTGATGAACCAAGTAACTCTTTATTTCCCCCAGGTTCATTTTTGGATTGATACAGGCTCAATTTTCCTGCAGGTACAAATCCTCTTTGACCTTACAAAACAAAGATTTATAACTTCAAACAGAGCAATTGTTTTAATTTTGTGATTTAAATACAGATTTTTTGTTAAAATTGAAGCACAAACTAACAGTTAGCAATGCAGATAAATTACCTAAAGTATTTATTGTTTTGTTATACAAACTAAATTATTAAAGGTATAGACAAGACATTCATGGAGTTGCATAGAATTTACTCTAGATTGTTTTTTCCTATCTCAAACCAACCAGAACCAAGATAAATCTGCTCAGAAAGATTGTACAAAACTTCAGCTGAACTGCACATGCATATTCTAAACCTGGTTCCATTTTTCATCAAATCTAGATTTAATTTCTCGCAGGTTAATGCAAGTTTAATTTGCTAATTTGATTGTTTTCATCCTTTTTCCTAATCCACGGGGGAACTCACTCAAAATGACTGCGACTTCCCAACATCCCCTGATTTCCAATGCTTTGTTTTCATAGATAATTTTATTTGAAACTATCACTCTCCCTTGGCATAGCTCGTGGGTATTCTGTGTCGGGAAAGCAGTTGTGATTGTGGCAGCAAACCCTTCATGGGTTAATGTAATGTGGCATCCTGGCACTGACTCTAAACTGATTGCTGTTATATAGTACGGGTTGTTGACTTTTGTGCATAGGGAATGTAAAAGAAGGAGCATATGTCCATTTGAAATTCACTTTAAGAAGGTCTTTACCATAGAAAATCATTGCCAAGTTGTAAAATTAGTCGTTTGCTTTCTCAGGTTCTGGTTATTGTGACACTAATTTTAAATGATTCTTTGGTCTGTTGATTTAAGTTTTATAAGTTCACTATAAATATTACTAATTTCTGCTAATACATAAATGCCACTGTTTTGACCTTTAATTATAGGAAGTTAGAAACATTTCAGAAACATAGAAAATCTACCGCACAATATAGGCCCTTTGGCCCACAAAGCTGTGCTGAACATGTTCTTACCTTAGAAATTACCTAGGTTTACCCATAGCCCTCCATTTTTCTGAGCTCCATGTACCTGTCCAGAAGTCTCTTAAAAGACTCTATCGTATCCACCTCCACCACCGCCAGTGGCAGCCCATTCCACACACTCACCACTCTCTGCATAAAAAAAACTTACCCCTGACATCTCCTGTGTACCTATTTCCAAGCACCTTAAAACTGTGCCGTCTCATGCTAGCCATTTTAGCCCTGGGAAAAAGCCTCTGACTATCCACATGATCAATTTCTCTCATCATCTTATATACCTCGATCTGGTCACCTCTCATCCTCCATCGCTCCAAAGAAAAAAGGCCGAGTTCACTCAATCTATTCGCATAAGGTATGCTCCCCAATCCAGGCAACATCCTTGCAAATCTCCTCTGCACCTTTTCTATGGTTTCCACATCCTTCCTATAGTGAGGCAACCAGAACTGAGCTCCAAGTGGGGTCTGACCATGGGCCTATATAGCTGCAACATTACCTCTCGGCTCCTAAACTCAATCCCACGATTGATGAAGGCTAATGCACCATATGCTTTCTTAACCACAGAGTCAAGCTGGGCAGCAGCTTTGAGAGTCCTATGGACTTGGACCCCAAAATCCCTCTGATCCTCCACACTTCCAAGAGTCTTACCATTAGTACAGTATTACATTTGTATATTCTGCCATCATATTTGACCTAACGAAAAGAACCACCTCACACTTATCTGGGTTGAACTCCATCTCCACTTCTCAGCCTAGTTTTATATCCTATCAATGTCCCGCTGTAACCTCTGACAGCCCTCCACACTATCCACAACACCTCCAACCTTTGTGTCATCAGCAAATTTACTAACCCATCCCTCCATTTCCTCATCCAGGTCATAAAAATCATGAAGAATAGGGGTCCCAGAACAGATCCCTGAGGCACACGACTAGTGACCGACCTCCATGCAGAATATGACCTGTCTACAACCACTCTTTGCCTTCTGTGGGCAAGCCAGTTCTGGATCTAGGTTAAGGAAGGACACTCCAATGTATTATTCCATCTTGTTCCTGCAGTGAAATGTGTAAGTTCCCACATATGCTCTCTTAATTACAGATAATTAGAAGAGTGAATTTGTGGTTATTTTCTAAAAACAGTTGAAATTTGAAAAAAAAATTAGTCATGTTCTTTTTTGGTAACTTATGACTTTAGGCATGAATTTCAAGTGAGGAACAAGATTTTAATCCCTCCAATGCTAAAATTAGCAAATTCACTAAAAATACATTCTGCACTTTCAAAACAAGTACTTAGCTGAATATATACTTATCCAGATCACTGGGCAACACATCTCTATCCTCACAATCCATGATGTTATATCTGCATACAGATTATCCAAACATTTGTAATACATTATTTGTATGCAACAGGCTATCTTGATTTGAAGTGCAAATCTATTTAATTAAGGGTTGTTATGACATTTTAAAAGTTTACAAGAAAATAGTGTGTTATCCATATACTGTAGCTACCTTTAGCTTTTAGGAAAGCTTGACAAGTGTTTTGGTCCACAATTTAAGCACCATTTTAACCATGATAAATGAAATACCTTCGGCAGTAGAGTTTAAAAATTGTTATTAAGCATTTATATGATTAAAATAAAACTAAAATAAAATTAATGTTAAAGGTCATGCAAAAATATTAAAATGAGCTGTATGTTTTGACATCATGGCAAATTATGTTAAATAGTTTAGCGTGGCTCTTTAAAGGAAAGATAAAGTTCTCCAGTGTGTTTGATGTTAAAATCCACCCCCATCTTATTTCATTCCAATTGCTGAACATTAAAGGTCTATTTGAATGTGTTTCAACAAGTTTAATCTAGTTTATAATGGACAGGTCATGCACATGCAATGATGGATTATTGTTGATTTTGGGTTTAAGACAGATAGTTGGAATACACTACAAGAACTTCCATTTTGTATCAGACAAGAGGAAAGCTTAATAGAAAAGCACTAATTTTCACAGGCTGAGAGGATTGTGAGTTTCATGTTGCTAGGTATGAACATTACAAGTAACCTGTTCTGGTCCAATCATGTTGTTGTCTTGGCCAAGAAAGCTCACCAATGCCTCCATTTCCTGAGGAGGCTGAAGAAATTTGGCATATCCCTGTCAACTCTTACTACCTTTTATAGATGCAACATTGAAAGCATTGTGTCTGGATACATAGCACCTTGGTATGAGAACTGCTCTGCATGTGACCACCAGGACTACAGATGGGAATCAACCTCCCTCTATGGACTCTGTCTATACTTCTCACTGACTCTGTAAAACAGCCAATATAATCAAAGACCCATCCACCCCAGATATTCTCTCTTCTCTCCTCTCCCATTGGGCAGAAATTATAAAAGCCTAAAAGCTCATACCACAAGGCTCAAGGGCTGCTCCTATTCCACTGATATCAGACACTTGGAGGGACCTCTTGTATGATAAGATGGACTTTTGGCTTCATAATCTACCTCACTATGATATTGCTCTTTATTCTTTAGCACTACACTTTTTCAGTATCTTTTATACTTTATTCAGAATCAGAATTGGCAGCTGCAGTACAAAGCAATACATGATCATATAGAAGGCAATAAATAAATAAGTAAATCCATTATAGTAAGTATATACAGTATATGCAGATTGAATAGATTAAAAAAAAGTGCAAAAACAGAAATAATATATATATTGAAAAACAGTGAGGTAATGTTCACAGGTTCAATGTCTATTTAGGAATCGGATGGCAGAGGGGAAGAAGCTGTTCCTGAATCACTGAGTGTGTGCCTTCAGGCTTCTGTACTTCCTTCCAGACTGTAGCAATGAGCAGAGGGCGTGCCTTGGGTGATGGGGGAACTTAATAATGGACGTTGTCTTTCTGAGGCACTGCTCCTTGTAGATGTCTTGGATACTATGGAGGCTAGTACCCAATATGGAGCTCACTAATTTTACAACTTTCTGTAGCTTCTTTCAGTCCTGTGCAGTAGCTCTCCCACCATCTGCATACCATCGAGTGATGCAGCTTGTCAGAATGCTCTCCATGGTACATCTATAGAAGTTTTCGAGTATTTTAGGGGACAAACCAAATCTCTTCAAAATCCTAATGAAATATAGCCACTGCATTGCCTTCTTTATAGCTGCACCATTATGTTGGGATCAGGTTAGATCCTCAGAAATCTTGACACCAAGAAACTTGAATTTTCTCATTCTCTCCACTTCTGATCCCTCTATGAGGATTGGTTCTGCAGTGTCATTTTTTACCTTATTCTAACTCAATGAACTGTATAATGATTTGATCTATATAGACAATATGCAGGTCAAATTTTTCTCCATAGCTTGGTACATGTGACAATTAAAAACCATTATCAATACCAAATATTTGCTCAATTAAAGGCCACAGATTTATTTGAGTGAGATCTGATATGTGGCCCATCTACGGACACAAGAGATTGAAATCTAGAGCAACTAACAGTCTGCTGGAGGAGCTCAGCAAGTCAAGCAGCATCTGTGGGTAGAAAGGAATTGTGTAGTCCTAATGCAGGGTTTCATATTAACACTTCTGATGCAAGGTTTTGGTTTGAAATGCTGATACATGTCCTGCCATAGATGCCTTTCCACCCACTCAGTTCCTCCAGCAGGTTATTTATTATATTTGTGTTATCCAGGATTACCTGGAGTTACAGAGTTCTTCATATGCTAACTGTTAGTGAGAATATTGCAGAATACTAAAACCTTATCATGCTACTTCTACAAAATGATGAAACTTTTTACTCCTGCAGAACAGCACTTGTCACTGATTTCACTAAGCTCAGCTACCACACAGGGGTGACCTTGAAAATCACTGACAGACTGCTCGGTATCAAACTGGTGACAAGAAACCTGGAGAGGGCATGTGAATTGGCACAGGAAGAATAGCAGCAGAAGTACATGGTAGAAACTGCTAAACATGTATCAGCAGGATAATGCAATTAACAAAGAAGCAAAAGGCTTCCCTTTTTTCCTTATGCCTTTCAACTAAATCTTGAGAGCTGTTGGCATGAAGTTAAAAAGTAAAGCTGGAAGAGGTTAAAGTTCATTTCAACATTCAGGTATTTAGGTTTAATTTTGGGTACTAAACAGAGACACACACTCACCTGGATATGCAGTCTGCCCCTGTTAAGGCAAAAAGGGAGCTAATTGCCTAGAGGGTAAGTATAGTACCGTACCTGAAGATTTGGGCTTTACCTCTCACTGTGTTGCATTGTGGGCTGAACATTAATTGCTCCACTGTATCCATTTCTACTGGCACCTGTGAAATGCCAATAGCTGATCCTGAGCAAAACAACTGGTAAGTCAGTATGAGGTAGGAGATCACTGATGTGAGTAGAACCAAGCAAAAGGTTATTATTCCACCCTGTCACGAGAGGGTGCATGGTAGTGCCAGCCTTCAACACTCTTTCTATTGACCTGGGAACTTGCCTGATTAGACTTCTTTTTATTCTCCCACCACTGAGTCCCCTTGCCAATAATTTTTCGTGATGAGCAAGATATCACTACTTCTAAGCTGTGACTTTATCAAGATAAGAGATTGGCTCCAATGATGTCAATGGAGATTTATCTGCTATTTGAAGGAGGTCTCAGTAACAGTCATATCATATTATAATATACAGTAACTACAGGTGAGGGATTTTTCCTTTGGCTCAATTCACAAACTCTTCACTACAATTTACAGCTAATAACACAAAGTATTCACTTCAATCATTGAATTTCTTTGGATAATTTCTTCAGAAATAAAAGTATACACCATAACAGGAAAGGAGAAAGGTTGATAAACCTCTTCTAGCCCGCACCACTTCAATAGCTTTCAGTCTCTGTTGGTCCCTACCTGATCAAATACGTGCCCCTTTGTCTGTACACTTGTTCCCCTTCGCTGCAAGATTTAGCATGAATGATTTCTAACCTTCCTGATGAATTGAAAGAACCACATCTCAAACTTTTTCCTCACTGCCATCAGGTTCTTGAATCAGCTTGAAAATTCCCAGTGCTACCTTGTCTACATTTCACTTCTCTCTCTTTCAATGTCACTAATATCATTATGTTTCCCTTTGTTTATTTTGTCATGCAAGTTATGTTTAGTTTGTGTTTGTCATATTTGTGATGTACAGTGTTGCTGCTGCATAAAGCTGACTTTCATGCTATTTATACTCTGGATACGTATGGCCATGACAACCTAACTTCAGCATGAACTAGAAATGTTAACTCTGAACCTCTTCTTAGATATTCTATTTCCAGTATTCTCTATTTTCGTTCCAGACCACAAATATAGCTTCCACTCTGTTCTACAGCTATTGTTTCAACACAATTGTCTATACAACTCAGAATATGTTGTACTACATTTTGTAGTTTATCTCCAAAACTTTCAATTCCAACATGCCTGTCTGCAGTCTTTCCTGTGGCATTCTAGCTTTGCAATATTGGCATGACATTAGTAAGTCCATGCTTGTTATAACACACTTCAATTAATTGTCAGAGCTTTTGAACTTAATCAACATCGCAATGTAGTACTCACTTAACACTTCCAACTCAGGCCAATTAATAATTAACTTGTAGGCAATGAACCTTTCCCCAGAACCTTATACTCTGGTGTCATCTTTGACAGACTTAATCAACTATACCTCAGGCTGATAATTCTGCTTCTCTCCTCACTTCTTCTGATCTGCCTGCTCTTTGATTTTGTAAATAGTCTCACAGTCTCTGTGTGCTCATCCCGTTGCAGTTCACACTGCTGATAAAACCATAAGACACAGGAGCAGATTTAGGCCATTCAGGCCATCGAGTTTGCTCCGCCATTCTATCATAGCTGATCCCGGGTCCCATTCAACCACACACACCTGCCCTCTCTGGCTAAACAAATTCCTCCTTACCTCAGTTCTAAAAGGTTACCCCTCAATTTTGAGCCTGGGTCCTCAAATTCTGGACACCCGCATCATTGGAAACATCCTCTCCAAATCCACCCTATCTCGTCCTTTCAACATTCAGTAGATATCAATGATATTCATCCTTCCCCCCCCCCCACCCCCACCCCGCCGCATTCTTCTAAATTCCAGTGAGTACATTCCCGGAATCATTCTGGTGAACCTCCTCCAATGACAACACATCCTTTCTGAGATATGGGGCCCAGAATTATTGACAATACTCCAAGTGCAGCCTTACTAGTGTCTTATACATCCTCAGTATTACCTCCTTGTTTTTATATTCTATACCCCTTGAAATAAATGCTAACATTGCATTTGCCTTTTTTACCACAGACTTAACCTGTACATTAACCTTCTGGGAGTCTTGCACGAGGACTCATAAGAACCTCTGCACCGGTGATGAATGAGTGTGTCACAGGATTCAGCTCAAACCGTGTCTACAAGGAGCAAGGAGGTTTCTCACAAATTACAGGCGCTCTTATAAAAGGAGAACTTTGCTGGTGTTCAGTGTCATTCCAGTGGCCCAATCAGTGTGGCAGGAGCAGTGCAGAGATGAGTAAATAAAAGTTTAGAATGGGCAAGTGAAGTGGCCATTATTGGGAATGGGCCAATGGTAAGGGGGGACTGTTTAGCTTTGTCTCAAAGGAGGCTTTGGCTGGGAAAAGATAATGGCTTTGGGTTAGTTGTCTGGGTAAATTTCTGTTCAGTTTCCCTTTTTTTCTCACTGCGTCAGGGGTAATTAGTGTTGCTTAAATAGCTGTTATGTGCTCTTCATGCCAGATAAGACCATAAGACATAAGAGCAGAATTAGACAATCCAGCCAATTCATTCCACCTCGCAATTTCATCATGGCTGATCCCATGTCCCATTCAACTCCATACACCTGTCCTCTCACCATATCCCTTCATGTCCCGACCAATCAGGAATCTATCAACTTCTGCTTTGAATATACCCATGGACTTGGCCTCCACCGCAGTCTGTGACAGTGTATTCCACAGATTCACCACTCTTTGGCTAGAAAAAATTCCTCCTTACTTCTGTTCTAAAAGATCATCCCTCAGTTTTGAGGCTGTGCCCTCTAGTTATGGATACCCCCACCAGAGGAAACATTCTCTCTACATCCATCTTATCTAGTCCACTCAACATTTGGTAGGTTTCAATGAGATCCCTCCGCATTCTCCTAAATTCCAGTGACTAGAGGCCCAAAGTTGCCAAATGCTCCTCATGTGTTAACCCCTTCAGTCCCAGAATAATCCTTGTGAACCTCCTCTAGACCCGCTCCGATGACAATAAATCCCTTCTGAGATAAGGGGCCCAAAACTGTTGCCTGATTAGTGTCTTATGAAGCTTCATCATTATCTCCTTGTTTTTATATTCTATTCCCCTTGAAATAAATGCCAACATTGCATTTGCCTTCTTTACCACAGACTCAACCTGTTAATTAACCTTCTGCGATTCTTGCATGAGGACTCCTAAGTCCCTCTGCACCTCTGATGTTTGAATTTTCTCCCCATTTAGATAACACTATTCACCAAAATGCATTATCACACATTTCCCAACACTATTCCATCTGCCATTTTTTTGCTCATTCTTCCAATTTTTCTAAGTCCTTATGCAATCGTATTGCTTCCTCAGCACTGCATGCACAGCCACTTATCTTCATATTATCTGCAGATGGCGAACCCAGCAGAAGACTAGTGGGAAGGCGGAAGAGCTACCATCTTGGAAGACAATGGTTGCTTTGCAAGCAGATGATCTACCAAGAAGAGAGGTGGTGATCTCTTTAAGCTCACCTGGCAGAAGGCAAAGGCAAACCACTGCTGTAACCTGCCAAGTACATGATTTCCCAATATGTCAGTCTCAATAAAGGATCACAACAACAACGTTAACAGAACCATGAATAAGAGCAGTGGAGTCGCGTCTGGCAACGGTAGGAATGAGGCTACCAGGGTCGTCATCAAGCGAAAACCTCATGTCAGGGTAGCTACGTTTACCTCTTCTTATACGAGGTAAACTAGAAAATGTCCTTATGGAAATGAAAAGACTGAAAATAAACATACTCGGACTATGTGAAACGAGATGGACAGAGGGGAGATGGCTCAAAAGGGATGACAGATACCAACTGATCTATCCAGGAGGAAGTGAACGTAAGCACGGAATTGTAATCTTGGTAGACAAGGAAACAGTGAGAACTATCAAAGGCAGTGAATCCATTAATGAAAGAGTGATGATGATTAAAATCTCCGCTAAACCATTTGTCATTAATGTCATACGGGTCTATATGCCAACCACAGACTATGACGATGACGAAGTCGATATGGTCTACGGAGAAGTTGAAAAGCTAATGAAAAAGACTAAAAACAACGAAGTAACTGTGATTCTTGTTGATTTTAATGCCAAAGTTGGCAGCGCAAGAGAATTTTTGACTGTAGGACCCCTCGGGCTTAGGGAAAGAAATGACCGCGGAGAAAGACTGGTTAAATTTGCAAAAGCTAACAAGCTAATGATTGCGAACACCTGCCAAAATGGAGACTGTACATGTGGACCAGTCCTGATGGTTCAGTAAAAAAACAAATTGACTATATTTTAGTACCCAATCGGTTCAGGAATGGAGTGAAGCAGGTGAAAACGTACCCTGGTACTGACTGTTACACAGATCACAACCCTGTGGTATTGGACATGAGTGTGCATTTGAAGAAGATGAGAAAGGCCAAACCATCAAATAAGATAGACTTTGATTTTCTCATTACAGATGAAGCAAAAAAGATTGAATATTTGGTCAAAACAGAGAACAGATTTTCAGTCTTGGATGATGAGGGTAGCAATATGGCAGTGGAGAACGTCTGGGAAGAGTTTAAAACAACAGTCTCAGAAGTTGCAGAAAAGACTTTGCGTTATCGGAAAAAGAGCAAAGGCATAACCCTTGGGGTTCACTGATGAGTTGAGAAAGTTAACTGAAGAAAGAAGAAAGGTAAAACATCGGGATAAGGAACTCTACAAAGCCCTACACCACTTGATTCAAAGAAAATATAAGGAAGTGAAAGAGAATTGGATGAATGAACAGTGTGAAGAAATTGAGCAGTATGAACAAAGTCATGATTATAGAGGCCTTCGTCAAAAGGTAAAGGATATGACAAGATTAAAGAGGACCGTGTCATCAACTGGGTGTATTGAAGATGGTAGTGGTAATCCATGCTATGAAAAAGAAGAGATCATGGACAGATGGGTTGAGTACATCTCAGAATTATTTGAAGATAGCAGGATTGAGGATTTACCAGAATTAAATCAAATGACTATCCATTGGGTATAGTTATCAGGTGCATTGCCTATGCAGGGCTCTTAATATTATTAAAGATTCCACCCATCCGTCCATCCAGCATCCTCTCTTACTTTCTACCATCAGGCTGAGGATTCCAATGCTTAAAAACAGGAATGGTCAAGATGGGAAACAGTTTCTGCCCTCCGGCCATTTGGCTTCTGAATTCCTTGCCACATTGCATTCAAAGATTCACTGGCTAATCTGTTCTGTACCTTACACTATTTAATTTATGCACTTTAGCTTGTTTTTTTTTAATGTGTGATTCATCTGTAGATTTTATCCTTACTTTCATAAGTTATTGTGTGTTATGTGTGTGTTTTGTGTATTACTGTGCTTTGCACCGTGGTTCAGAGAAATGCCTTGTTTGACGGTATATATGTATATAGTTAAATGACATTAAACTTGACTTGTTCTGAAATTACTAGGTCTCATTGTCCTGAAATTGACTAGGAATA
The DNA here is from genome assembly GCF_963921235.1 of Mobula hypostoma. Lineage (NCBI taxonomy): Eukaryota > Metazoa > Chordata > Chondrichthyes > Myliobatiformes > Myliobatidae > Mobula > Mobula hypostoma. The sequence goes on along the minus strand of NC_086103.1, from coordinate 58,790,476 downwards.
CATACAATGGACTATCTTCCACTGGCCTTGGGAACAGATTATCTTTTCCCCTCGATCACTTCACAGATTCTTCTCTAGTCAGTTTTTAACTTTGCTTTGCAAGACTGCTTCTTAAACTTGTGATGGCCTCCACTGGTGCACCTGTAATCAACACCTCCTCTCCTTGTATTTCCACACAAAGATGATGCAATGCATGCTTTATTTGATGAACTACTGTGAAATAGATCCATATTCAACCATTATTGGCAGACATCCAAACAGTCAACACTGCAAATCCATGAATCACGAAGCATGCCCTCAGCATGACCTACAGCTCAGAAGATACAGCCTTTGTTTATATTATCTATGCTCAATGCAAACTTATTTAAGGTGATTTCACATTCACCTTCACTGCCACGCTGCTTCATCACAGTCTATGACTCTGTGCTGTGTGTCTCTCCTTCAATTATCTTGATGCACAACTCAAAGTGCTTCTGGCAAAATACTGTCCCACCTCCTCTGAGGGAAGCCTTGTCAGATGGGCTGTCGTCAAATACCATCTGGCATGCTACCAGGATATTGTTATCCACACCCTTAATCACAACACATACTTTATGGAGAGAATTTTCTGTAATTAGCTCAATACTCATTTCAGATTGTATTTTTTCCCACTATTCTAGATAGTTAAGCCAGCCGGTGGAGTAGTGGTATCAGCACTGGACTTCAACGCAAATGGTTCCAAGTTCAAATCCGGTTGGCTCCTTGCACACTTTCCATCCGTATTGGGTTGAGCGTCGAGCTAATATCTTGGTCTCATAAAAAAAGAACAGTCAAATGCTATGGAAATGGCAAAATTGCTGCTCGATACACCATAAGGCATGAAAAGGAACAACAATTCCAGATAGTTGCATATCCTTTCCCCTAGATCACTTCACTGGTTCACTTCTCTAGTCAGTTTTTAAACTTTGCTTTGCAAGTCTGCCTCCTCTGGTACACCTGTAATCAACATGTCCTCTCCTTGTATTTCTCTGCCAAAATGATGCAATGCAAGCTTTATCTGATGAACTACTGCAAAATAGATCCATATTCAACTGTTATTGGCAGATATCCAAACAGTCAACACTGCAAATCTATGAATCTTGAAGTATGCCCTCAGCTTGACCTACAGTTCGGAAGATACACCCTTTGTTCCTTTGTTTATGCTCAATTCAAACCTATTAAAGGTGATATCACATTAATGTTCACTGCTGCACTGCTTCATTACAGTAGTAGCCATTGAATTACTTGGATATATGGGGTATAGAGGGAGGGGTAGCGTCACTGGTGAAAGGGCTTCTTGTGTCCATTCTGGGGCAGCTCACTCACCTTTGGTCCTCATCGGACACTCAGCTCTCACATATGGCTCCAAGTAGCTGTTTGCATGTGACAGTGGCCACACCTTGGTATACTGCTTCGGCAGGTGAGGGTAGCCAGCGGCCTCATACCCTGGTGAGTTAGGGACATGCCTGTCCCAGCATGTGAAGTCAGCTCTGGCAAAATGGGTGGATGAGATCTATAGTGATATCCAATGACCAGGAAGGCGGTACCGCAACAGACTGTGGAGAGCAAACGGACGTGACAAGGCACAGAAGATGCCATGGTCATCCACTGCAACCAAGGAAGACCCCAGTTTGTGGCGCTTGTTCGTACCACTGGACTTGGACTTCTGAGGTCAGGAGAGTGGAACTGTCTCAGTGCAATAGCTTTGTCACTTTAAAAACTCTACCGCATAAGTTTCCTATCATTGTCGGGCACAAATGACAACCACCATTAAACTACTATTTTCTACAGATACCTCACTGAAGCTGTAATTTGTAACCACAGCCCACCAGCGTCTGCTAGCTGTAAATCCTTTGGCGGTTTCCACATCACCACTGGCCAACTGGCTTCTGGACTTACTTATGGTTTGCTGTTAATCTGTCTAAATGTACAGGCTATGAGTAGCTCAGTCCAGTCTACTCCAGTGATCACTGCTGCACGCCCATGGCCCATAACTGTACCAGGCAACTGGTGCCATCTAGCTCTTTGAGAAACTCAACAGTTCACTTCTCTGATAAATTCCTTCTACATATGTGCCCTGCACTATTTCCTCCACTCCAATGGAAAATAATGGACAGTGTTTCAGATACAATTTTTATTGACAGTCTGTTGCACATATTTATAGTTGCCATTTCAGTTAATTAAGTAGCCTTAAATGTACAGCACTGATTAATCTCCTCAGGTATGCAATAAATTTCATCATTTCGTTATCTGGCTTCACTGTGTCAGTGGTATCCCAATGGATTATTCCATGCACTTGCTTCTCCGTATCTTGTGTTACAGGCCACAGCTGGATTCCTCTGTTATCAGACACAAAAAATACCACAACCATTGTGCAGTTCTGGTCACTACATTACAGAAAGGATGTTACTGGACTGGAGAAAGTGCAGAGGCCTGCACCTTAACCAGGATGTTGTTTGGGCTATGAGAAGGGACTGGATAGAATTGGTTTGTTTTCCTTGGAGCAGAGAAGGCTAAAGGGATCCTGATTAAGGTACAGCACATAAAATTATAAGGAATACAGATGGGACAGACTCACATGACATTCATGGTAATATTCCCTACCTTTTCTCTTCATGTGATCTATCAGTTTTCCACCAAATACACTAACAGCATCCATGTGACTTGGTACGAAGAATGAAACCATGTCATTCTGACTTTAACTGTGACTTTTAGCTGCGTGCACCCTGGAATCATGCCATGCATTCTTAAGTGGCACTTCTGTGTTCTATATGCAAACTTAAGCATTAAGTCATGTGAAATTAAGTGATCTCACATGAATTATCTCATCTATGAGACCACATGAACAAATGACCAAAGAATGTTCTATCTAAAAAAGTCATGAAATTTGTATATCTTTGCCAGTACTCTCAGTGTTTGCCAACTATTTCTTCGGTTACCCAATCTTTAGTTAAGTCTTTAGTTCTTGAAATTCTCAAGAGTCAGATAAAAATGCTCCTTGAAGATTTTCTTTAAGCCCTTGAATGAAACTGCATCTGCAGTTCATGGTGTTAATAGACTTACTATTAAGTCCTCAGTATTTCCTCCAGCAATGATACTGTCTTCTCCTTCTTGTCTATCACTTCATTCTACATCCTATACTGGGACCTTGTCAGTACCCATCATGGTGAGAATATCACTTGTTACATTCACAGGGCATTCACATAATGTACCTCTAGCTTCTCGACATATGTGCCATATTCTCTGTAATCATCGTCTGTGCTCTACATCGTCTGTGGTTTCTAGATACTCATTGCTGATGTATATTTCCTTACCAGATAAGGAGAGGTGGAGATACCACTGGAACATGCTTTACTGAAGGCAGCAGTAGCATTAACTGAACAGCAGCAAGTAGAACAATCATGTATCAAAGTCATGGAACATAGTGTAGTTCTTACCAGGTATCCTAACAAATAAATGTACTATAGATTATGAATGAGGAATCAATGAAGGACTGTTGTTCTGGATGGTGTTGAATTCTGTTCCAGCTGTAAGTGAAGTATCCTCCTGATTTGTGCCTTATAGATGGTGGACTTTGGGGAATTTCCCAATTCCCCAAAGTCTTTCCACCACCCATTAGTTTCTAACTTGCTCTTGTAGTCACTATTTTTCTGAACTGTTTCTAGTTAATTAATAAAAAAAAACTGACCAGAAGGTCTTGGATTTAATTGTCAGTCTACTATTGCTGATGAGGGATTCCAACAGTTATATTATAAGATCTTCAGTGTCCCTAAACTAAGGAAGGAGAAAAATCAGCAAAGTTTCAACATTTCCTCTTCCTAGGATAACAAGACAATTAGTTGTGATGTCCCACATTTGGCAGCTATCCTGTTACTAATTGGTTTAGTTTAAGCATGAAGGTAGCTATTTCAGAATCAGAGATGAAAATTGAGTGAGAGTGGAAAGAAAATTAGATTATTCATATACACATTACACATTTTGTCCCAAAGATGACAATTAAACTATTACCTCCTGAATCCACAAGCCATCTGTTCGTCTTTCCTTTAGTATCTGTACTTTGAAGAACTGCTACTAAATCACCCCTTTGAAGTGTCAGATCAAGATCTTTGTTTCCAGAAATATTGCTGGTAACCAGGTATATCTTACTGGGACTGTATTTTTTCAAAAGACTGTCTAGTTTTTCTTGATTAACAGGCTGAAAAATAAATTAAAAATCAACTGGTAAAATTACTCATAACTTAGCAAAGTAATGATACTAAAGACAATTTACATAATTCATAATCAAATACTCTGATTTCAAGTTCAAGTTTAGTTGTCTTTCAGCCATATATAAATACCCATTAATACAGCCAAACAAATCAGCATTACTCTGGGACCAAGGTACAAAACGCAGTACCAACAGTCACACATAGCACAAAGCACATATGGAACATATAAGATAGCAAGCACACACAAGATACCAGTAAAATACAGTCCAAGCTCTGATTCCATAAATGTTGCAACACAATACAACTTGTCTTCTGTTGGGTGAACACTGGAAACAGCACCGAATCCAGCTTTGATGCCATGTATTGTCTCTGGTGGAGCGCACCAACTGCATCACCCATCTCCTGGGTGGATGTGAACAGGCAACACCATGACTTGAGGTTGAGTCCTCGCTACAGCTGAGGCCACGCAGCTCCCCTGCCGTCCACCAATAAATCAGTGAACTGGACTTGCACATTCCACATTAACAATGTCCAACAGGTCTTGCAATTACAAGGAAAGAGAGTAAGATGATCACTCGCTGTTGGACTGCACACCACATTTGCGTACCGACTTCTCCGACACCTCTCTGATGCAGGCAGTAGCATGATTCACACCAAGTCCAGCTCCTTCAGTTTCTCCGTCAACGAGCAACTTGCTGATGGTGTAGACTTGAAGTACTTTATGTTCTTAATGTCCAACAGAGGCTTGCGATTGTAAAAAATATGCTTAATGAAGCCAGAAATTTGCAGCAACTCTAGATAATTCTAGATAACTCTATAATTGTGATATACATGAATTTGTCATGTGGATTTTAAACACTTAGTTTCTGTTGATGGACCACGTAGGCAGCCACTCAACAGCTTCACCAGGAGCTCATTTTGTTGGATGCCTCTCATTAATACACATACTGCAACATACATGTTTGGAAAAGATGTTGCTATGCTGCTCCCCTTCTCTTGGGCACTGCCCAAAATCTTCTCCTTCAGTTAAGAGGGATTTTCCTGGTCCTGTTTCCATAGAAATAATTACACTTAATTTTGCATGTGTCTTCTGCTTGATTATCCATTTACCAAATGTCCACACATGGCACCAGATCCAAGACTATAAGTTTAATTCCACTATTGTCAAATTTCCAGCACGACAGAAGTTATAATGGTCATTGTTATTTTAAACTGATCTTTTTGTAGCAACAAAAATAGGGTATGCTAATATACATAAAAATCTTCAATAGGTAATTGTAAAAAAATATGTTGAAATATAATCAATTATATCTTAGTTTTGTTTCTAGTATTGGCAATTGTATCTGGTCATTCATTACGTAACCCACAACACGCACTATTCCGGTAACATTGCCTTATTAAGGGGACATGGAATAAAAAAAACAGCACAAGCATTAGTGAGAATCATCTTTTCGAGAGTGATTACCAATCATATTCTGCCATAAGGTTAGAGTACCATTTCACTTGATCAGTAGCATTGTCAAAATCTTGGTCATAAAATAATTGAACAGCTTCTCTAGCCTTTTTTCCTCCCCCAAGAGAAAAGTGCCATTTCAAGTTTGCTTTTAATCCACATTTTGTCAGAACTTTTTTTGACCTGTTTTCACAAGTCTTCTGTGTGCAGTCATTTTCCTGGACACATAATCATGAAGTAACTACAGAAAATTCATATTACTTTTTAAATTGCTGTGCATGTAATATACCTGTTCAATGATGTGTTCCAAAATTGATTCAAATATCTGGCAGAATTCTTCTAGCTTTACATTTGACTTCTGCAATGTTTCTTCTGTTTGTTGCCAGAAGTTGACTTTGTGGCTCGATGGAAACTGAGAGACAAAAGTAATTTAAGAAGTTGCTTTATAAAACATTATCTCATGATCAAGGAAGGTGAGGAAATAATAGTTCACATATTTGATCATTAGTATCTGCACTACATTTTATAGGTTTGTTCATTTTATCAGTATTGGTTTTCACTGTACATACAGATGCTGTTTATCTCAGTTGCTGATTTAATGCTCACACAGTAGAGCAGAGAATAACTGGTCAGCTCTGGTTCTATTTACAGGTGGCCTGATCTGGATCATATTCAGACTGTTCAAGAGATCCTTTTGCTTTCCAGTCACAGGAATATAACCACCTTGCACTTAGATTTAATTGAAACAGCTCATTGGGCTTTCCCATTAAACTGTTTATATTTATCTTTTTTTAAATTATTCTGTCCCAGTCTGAAAATGTACATTTTAACAACTTTTTTTATTATATGCTTGAAGTTGGTTGTAACTTGTCAAAATAGTTATTTAGCTGAAAATTAAATTGATGAAGTAATTTGTACGAAGTAATACTAACAGAGTAGATCATCTTGACAGAACAGATAATTTAAATAGATATACAAATCCAATTTTTCTCTTGGCAGCTCAGCAAATTTAATATTGAGCAGCAGTATCATACATCACAGTATGATGTGCTCTATCTTTAAATGTCAGCCAATACTCATATGAACATTTGGCCAAGGTACTGAAGGACTGTTCCTATGTATGTAAGTATACTCCAACAATCAGTCATTCAGGTCAATATTCTTTTCCATATATCAGCTGCCTTTTTATCCCCATTATTGTCTTGATTTTTATAACTGTTTGCTTGTGTAAAACATGCAGCTCAGATGTGGGAACAGCAGGATTAAAGAAAAACCTTTTACTTCTGCATTGGTAGCTTATTCGTTAGTCTTTTTAACACTGTGCATTCCTGTACTTTTCAAAGTAGAACTACTCGGCTTATGGTTTGCTGTCAACCATATTTCATTGTTGAGTGCTCATTTCAGCTGTGTTCTACATTGGTATTATACCGTACCATCGTCACTTGCCATAGAATCATGCATTAATTCCTATTTGTACTTTCCCATCTACTGGAGAGACCCTTGCTCACCAAACCCTTCTTTTCACTGTGTTCTGCAGCATATTACGGGAGGGTCAGGCATCCCTGCTTAATTAGCAGGGTTTTACATTTATTTAATTACATCTCAGGACCTAATGCTGCAGTTAGTTCCCTAAGCAAGGGGGTGATTTTAAGATAAAATCATGCTTGAGATGGGAGATCAGAGCATTTTCCACTATATTCACTTCTGTTGGATTAAAATACTTCTAAACTGCATCAAGGAAATTGTACTTTTCACACAAGTGAGCTGAATTTGAATCCAGCTTCCGAAAAATAAAATAATATTAACAATTTACATTCATTGTCTTCAATATATTGTATGTAATAGTTCAAGACATTGTTACCTCATGCAGATGTTGACTGATTAATTTAAGGATGTTGTTGGCCAAGTCATAATGGACATAGATGATTGTTTGTAGAACCTGAGCTTGTAGCTGTAGTACAATTCTGTTAAATCTAGGCAATTCAGAGAGTAATAAAGAATGCAGTGTTTCATATGTCTTCTCAACAGCCTTCTCGTCATAAGATGCACCACCTTCTTGCTTTATTTTCTCCTGAACTTTTTCATAGTCTAACATTTTATCTTTATGCTTTCTAACCAGTTGTTGTGGACCACTGAACAAACTTGCAAGGGCACAGAGTGGTTCATAAACGATGGACTCCAATCTTCTCTTCTGTTGTGACAAAGACATTCTCATGTATAGTCATTCATGTTTATAAGCACAAGAACTCTACCTAAAACTGAAGGGTACATATCTAGGGTAAGAGGTTTACAGGAAATCTGAAGAACTTTTTCACCCAAAATGTGGTTAGAATCTGGAATGCACTGGCTGAATAGGTGATGAAGGCAGAGATTCTTGACACTTAAGTAGTATCTAAATAAGCACCAACACATGGAAGGCTACAGACCAAGTGCTGGTAAAAGGGATTAGAAACATAGAAACATAGAAAATAGGTGCAGGAGTAGGCCATTCGGCCCTTCGAGCCTGCACCGCCATTTATTATGATCATGGCTGATCATCCAACTCAGAACCCCGCCCCAGCCTTCCCTCCATACCCCCTGACCCCCGTAGCCACAAGGGCCATATCTAACTCCCTCTTAAATATAGCCAATGAACTGGCCTCAACAGTTTCCTGTGGCAGAGAATTCCACAGATTCACCACTCTCTGTGTGAAGAAGTTTTTCCTAATCTTGGTCCTAAAAGGCTTCCCCTCTATCCTCAAACTGTGACCCCTCGTTCTGGACTTCCCCAACATCGGGAACAATCTTCCTGCACCTAGCCTGTCCAATCCCTTTAGGATCTTATACGTTTCAATCAGATCCCCCCTCAATCTTCTAAATTCCAACGAGTACAAGCCCAGTTCATCCAGTCTTTCTTCATATGAAAGTCCTGCCATCCCAGGAATCAATCTGGTGAACCTTCTTTGTACTCCCTCTACGGCAAAGATGTCTTTCCTCAGATTAGGGGACCAAAACTGCACACAATACTCCAGGTGTGGTCTCACCAAGGCCTTGTACAACTGCAGTAGTACCTCCCTGCTCCTGTACTCGAATCCTCTCGCTATAAATGCCAGCATACCATTCGCCTTTTTCACGCCCTGCTGTATCTGCATGCCCACTTTCAATGACTGGTGTATAATGACACCCAGGTCTCGTTGCACCTCCCCTTTTCCTAATCGGCCACCATTCAGATAATAATCTGTTTTCCTATTTTTGCCACCAAAGTGGATAACTTCACATTTATCCACATTAAATTGCATCTGCCATGAATTTGCCCACTCACCCAACCTATCCAAGTCACCCTGCATCCTCCTCACTGCTAACACTGCCACCCAGCTTCGTGTCATCCGCAAACTTGGAGATGCTGCATTTAATTCCCTCATCCAAGTCATTAATATATATTGTAAACAACTGGGGTCCCAGCACTGAGCCTTGCGGTACCCCACTATTCACCGCCTGCCATTCTGAAAAGGTCCCGTTTATTCCCACTCTTTGCTTCCTGTCTGCTAACCAATTCTCCACCAACACCAATACCTTACCCCCAATACCGTGTGCTTTAAGTTTGCACACTAATCTCCTGTGTGGGACCTTGTCAAAAGCCTTTTGAAAATCCAAATATACCACATCCACTGCTTCTCCCCTATCCACTCTGCTAGTTACATCCTCAAAAAATTCTATGAGATTTGTCAGACATGATTTTCCTTTCACAAATCCATGCTGACTTTGTCCGATCATTTCACCGCTTTCCAAATGTGCTGTTATCACATCCTTGATAACTGACTCCAGCAGTTTCCCCACCACCGACGTTAGGCTAACCGGTCTATAATTCCCCGGTTTCTCTCTCCCTCCTTTTTTAAAAAGTGGGGTTACATTAGCCACCCTCCAATCCTCAGGAACTAGTCCGGAATCTAACGAGTTTTGAAAAATTATCACTAATGCATCCACTATTTCTTGGGCTACTTCCTTAAGCACTCTAGGATGCAGACCATCTGGCCCTGGGGATTTATCTGCCTTCAATCCCTTCAATTTACCTAACACCGCTTCCCTAATAACATGTATTTCGCTCAGTTCCTCCATCTCACTGGACCCTCTGTCCCTTACTATTTCTGGAAGATTATTTATGTCCTCCTTAGTGAAGACAGAACCAAAGTAATTATTCAATTGGTCTGCCATGTCCTTGCTCCCCATAATCAATTCACCTGTTTCTGTCTGCAGGGGACCTACATTTGTCTTTACCAGTCTTTTCCTTTTTACATATCTATAAAAGCTTTTACAGTCTGTTTTTATGTTCCCTGCCAGTTTTCTCTCATAATCTTTTTTCCCCTTCCTAATTAAGCCCTTTGTCCTCCTCTGCTGAACTCTGAATTTCTCCCAGTCCTCAGGTGAGCCACTTTCTCTGGCTAATTTGTATGCTTCTCCTTTGGAATTGATACTATCCCTAATTTCTCTTGTCAGCCTTCCTTCCTTGATTTATTCTTTTGCCAAACTGGGATGAACAATTGTTGTAGTTCATCCATGCAACCTTTAAATGCTTGCCATTGCATATCCACCGTCAATCCTTTAAGTGTCATTTGCCAGTCTATCTTAGCTAATTCACGTCTCATACCTTCAAAGTTACCCCTCTTTAAGTTCAGAACCTTTGTTTCTGAATTAACTATGTCACTCTCCATTTTAATGAAGAATTCCATCATATTATGGTCACTCTTACCCAAGGGGCCTCTCACGACAAGATTGCTAATTAACCCTTCCTCATTGCTCAAAACCCAGTCCAGAATAGCCTGCTCTCTAGTTGGTTCCTCGACATGTTGGTTCAAAAAACCATCCCGCATACATTCCAAGAAATCCTCTTCCTCAGCACCTTTACCAATTTGGTTCACCCAGTCTACATGTAGATTGAAGTCACCCATTATAACTGCTGTTCCTTTATTGCACACATTTCTAATTTCCTGTTTAATACCATCTCCGACCTCACTACTACTGTTAGGTGGCCTGTACACAACTCCCACCAGCGTCTTCTGCCCCTTAGTGTTACGCAGCTCTACCCATATCGATTCCACATCTTCCCGGCTTATGTCTTTCCTTTCTATTGCGTTAATCTCTTCTTTAACCAGCAACGCCACCCCACCTCCCCTTCCTTCATGTCTATCCCTCCTGAATATTGAATATCCCTGAACATTGAGCTCCCATCCCTGGTCACCCTGGAGCCATGTCTCTGTGATCCCAACTATATCATAATCATTATTAACAATCTGCACTTTCAATTCATCCACCTTATTACGAATGCTCCTCGCATTGACACATAAAGCCTTCAGGCGCTCTTTTACAACTCTCTTAGACCTTATACAATTATGTTGAAAAGTGGCCCTTTTTAATGCTTGCCCTGGATTTGTCGGCCTGCCACTTTTACTTTTCTCCTTTGTACTTTTTGCATCTACCCTCACTTTACACCCCTCTGTCTCTCTGCACTGGTTCCCATCCCTCTGTTGTGAACTAACCTCCTCACGCCTAGCCTCTTTAATTTGATTCTCACCCCCCAACCATTCTAGTTTAAAGGATTAGTATAGAAAAACACGTGGAGGTTAGCATTAAAATGGTGGGCAAAGGGCATGCTCCTATACATCTATAATTCTTAATGAACATCTCAAATAAAAATGGGAATCGGTTATTTGATCCTTCAAATCTACACCACCATTCCACAAGATAATGACTAATAGTCTCTAGCGCACAGAAGATCATCGGGACACAGCTCCCAGCCCTGGAGGACACCTATAGCTCTTGCTGCCTATGGAAGGCTACAAGCATCTGTAAGGACAACGCACACCCATGCAATCATCTGTTTGAATTTCTTCCATCTGGCAGACGTTATAAGATTTTCTATGCCCGCACTTCCAGCCTGAAAAATAGGTTTTTCCCCAGAGCTATAATTGCTCTGAACCAATCGATCAAGCATCATCCATAAATTTGTTATATTGCTACTTTACTAGTGGTTTTATGGCTGTCATGCATCTGAGTTGCGCTTTTGTACTGCTGGACATTGCTTGTACTGGCTGGTTACTTGATTTTATTTATTGTTTATTTATTTTATTTGTTGTTTTATAGCATTGAGTATGAAAGTTGCAAACTCATTTTTGCTGTATTGGTGCATGACAAATTGTACTACGCAATGACAATAAAGATATTTCATTACAATGCACTTTCCTGTGTTATACCCCATAAATCATTATTTCTATTAGTATGCAGAAACCTATTGAATACTTTCTTGCTTATACCAACCAGTCAGCATCCATAGCTCTCTAGAGTAGAGAATTCTAGATTCACAATCCTTTGGTGGAAATGTCTCCTCTTTAAATACGGTTGATTCTTTATTTTGAAACTGTGACCTATTGTGTTGATTTTCAGCCCACTTCCAATTTCTACATCATTAATTTTGAAAGTTTCTATAAGATTACTTCTTTAAACACTACTGAATCTAAAAATCAGTTTATTCAGTTTATAAATTTTATAACTTTACTTACAAATTCAGGAATTACTTGCTCATACAGTTTTTCAATAAATGGCCGATAGCAGGCAGCATCATTTTCATCCACTAGATCAGGAAAGTCTTGGTATGGGTTTAAATATTGAAAATGCTGTGCAAAATTAAAAAGAAAATGATTGAAAAAGGGTCAAGTGTAGTGAAATAGGTGACATTAACAACATTGCCTGGGACTCTCTTAGTTCAGAGTGACAGGGACTGTCGCTACAAGAAGCAGAGCAGTCACGCAATATGATGGTAGCATTGCTGCCTGCAGAAGGTGACAGATTTCTCTCTCCAGTTGCTAGAAAATACTTAGCTTCCAGATGCATTGCCTGTCAGATGGCTTGCACCCGATGCCTCGAGTGCAGATCATCCCAGGCAAACTACTACTTAAGAATGTTAATGAATATATATTAAAGATATTAAAAAGTAATATTTAAATGTACTAGTCATGTATTTTCTTCCATTCCTTCAGATGGAGCTGACTTTTGTGTCCATTCCTGTGCACAATGAGAACACATTAAAAAAAAGCTTCTAAATATATTTTATAAATTGTCATGTCACAACTACAAGTGAAATATAGGAAAAGACAAAAGTATTAAAAGAAGATTTATCTTCCTAATTTTGGAACTGATTCTAGAACATTATAATCCAATGCTGAATTTTTTGCATGAGTTGACATAGAAATGGAACATTTAGATGAGAGTATTTTTGTGACCATCATTTACACAAAAATAGTGGTTTCTGAACTGCAAAATAATGATAACATAGGGCAGTGAAAAGCACTGTTAACATTATCTCATGATGTAACAAACAATTTCTATTTAATAAATTCTCTATGATGAAACTTACTTTTAGATAAATGCTGTGTTCCATCTTCATAAAATTTTGTGATTAAACAAAAAGAAAATCATATGAAAAGATAAAGTACTTTAGGCTATGAAATTATTTTGTGGTATAGTAGTGTATAAGCTACTAATGTTGTGATGAATTAACCCATTTATTCCAAATGGGCTAAGACTGTAAATGTCTACCCAACTCACTAAGCGATGTTGGTTTGAAAAGTTATAATAATAAAAGAAGCCAACATGTCAGGAGTCCAACTGTACTGTATATAAACATTGGAAAAGAGTGGCAGAATGATATATTTTAATTAATTTACTCACAAAGTATTTGATTATAATGTAATAAGAAGAAAACGTATGAACACTAAAGCTAATTGGGAATCTCACTGTAAATTATCTTAAAGACTGCATCAAATATAAAATCAGCACTCTATTTAATAATAAATACCTAGTTTTCTTTTGCTTTTAGTTAAATTAGGATACAGGTTATCTTAAATTAGGATCTAGATGCTCCATTACAGGAAGATGTCAAGCTTTGGAGAGGGTACAGAAGAGGTTTACCAGAATGCTGCCTAGATTACAGACCATGTGCTGTAAGGAAAGGCTGGACAAATTTGAGTTGTTTTCTCTGATGTGGTGTAGGCTGGGAGTGGCAGTTTATTATGTAAGATTATGAGAGGCATCGATTGATAGCTGGCACTTTTCCCCGGCATTGAAATGTCTAATACCAGAGGGTATGTGTTTAAGGTGAGAGGCGGTAAGATCAAAGGAGATGTGAGGGCAAGTTTTTATTTTGCACAGAATGGTGGGTACCTGGAATGCACTGCCAAGGGTGGTGGTGGAGCCAAGTGCAACAGGGGTATTCAAGAGGTGCTCAGACAGGCACATTAGTATGCTGAAAATGGAAGGATATGGACATTGTGTAGGCAGAAGGGATGAATACAGTTGGGCATTTGATTACAGTGAAACGAGAAAAGTAGTGATATAGAAAAGAGAAAAGTAGATAGATATTCAGAAAAAAGGCTAAAAGACACAATAGAACTAAATAGAAATGTAATAGTATGAATGATTAGATAGATAGTGTATAGTCAGTAGTTCTCTTCCAAGACAGCAGGGGTGATAGTGTATTTGGAAGTTTGTCTTGTCTCACCATTTTGGCACCTTCTCCTCAGTCTAAATACACCATTGTGCATTACTTATTCGGTAACCAATAGAAATGGCACGTATACCAACCCCGCGCCGCCCCCCCCCCACACACACCACACACACACACACACACATGGACTAATCACAGGACAATTAAAAAACAAACAGTTACCAACATTTCATTCAAAGTTGCACTGTTGAAGTTGCCTAGCTGGGTAATGAAACGTCTGCAAGCTAACAAGCCAGTTCGGGGAGCCACTGAACAACAACATCTTCAACCCGAGCTACAAATCTTTTCCAACATCTTAAACACCATTGTGAAACTGGGTATTTGACTTCTTCACCAACAGACCTCAGATAGCCAAGATGCACAACTGTTCCTCCCTCCCCATTATCCTCAACACAGATGTCACAGGGCTGTGTGCTGAGAACATTTCTGTACACTCAGCTCACACATGACTACACAGCCAAACACCTGAGTAATTACACTGTCAAGTTTGCTGGTGACATGACATTAGTGGGGCTCAACACCAACGATGATGAGACAGTCTTCAGAGAGTAGGTGATGCTAGGCAAGTAGCCTCTTCCTTAATGTCAACAAGACAAAGGAGATGATTATCAACTTCAGGGCAACTCAGACCACTCACACTTTACTTCACATCGGCAGCATAGCAGTGGAAACTGCAAGCAGTTTCAAACTCCTGAGAGTACACGTCATACACAACCTCTCATGGTCCTAGAACACAGTTTACACAGTCAGGAAAGCTCAAATATGCCTCTACTTTCTGAGGAGGCTGAAGGGAGTTGGACTTTGCACATTCATACTCATGTCATTCTACAAGTGCACAGTAGAGAGCATCCCTAACGAGCTGCATTGATGCTTGGTATGGAAACTGCATTGCGGTGGACAGTAAGGCTCTACAATGGGTACACAAAACTGCCTAGTTCATCACCAGTGCTAGTCTACCTGCGATCAAGGACATATATTCAGGAAGGTTCCAGAAAAGGGCCAGTAAGGTCATGAAAGATCCCACCCACCCTGCTCATGGACCATTTGTCCCATTCACATAAGGGAGAAGGCTACATAGCATCCACTCCAGGACAACCAGACTCAAAAGATGCTGCCTGGCCTGCTGAGTTCCTCAAGCATTTTATGTGTGTTGCTTTGGATTTCCACCATCTGCAGCTGTTGTCATGTTTTTTTCCAAAAAACATTTACTTTCCCCAAGCAGTAAGGCTGAGGAACACTTCCATCCACTAACCACCCCTCCAGGCCCCAACCACTCAGTCAGTACAGGCACTCCTCTGCCTAACGTCATTTTAAGGACATAAATCAATCTATGTATATAAGTTATTTTATGCATTTATATTTAGTGTGTTTTTTACTATTATTGTGATCTTTATCTTTTGTGTTTTTTTGTGCTGTATCAGATCTGGGTTACAAGTATTTAATTTCCTTGTGTACACAAAATGACATTAAACAATCTTAACTAAAGGCTTAACCTGCAGATGCATGCACTCATTAGGCTTGAAGAAAATAATTAAACTGCCTGAAGAATGATACTCAGTCTCTACATTCTTAGTATGTAAATATGTGATATATTGGTGACAAGGAATTTTTTTTTCAAAATCATATAGGACCAAGGAAAACACTTCTTTTAAAAAAGAGAAAACATACGAAGAAGGAAAGTCCAACATCTGTGTACTTTAAACAAATTCACCACAGTAGGTTTGATTGGAACCACCATGTAGATGGTAAGGGGTTACAGCCACTTCAAGAGAAGATAAAAACAATTAGCAATGCTCCTATCCCACCGAACATAACTAAACTCAAGACATATCTGGTGATATTGGATTACTATAATATATATCTTTTTCCAACTCAGCAATGTTCTTTTGCTCCACTGCACAAATTATTATAAAAAGGATGTGAAATGAAGGTGGACTCAGTTTCAAATAAAGACATATGTGCATTCCAGAAAAAAAAACTGATGATATGCTAGTCCATGACTCAACACACAGAGAGTTCACCTTTTCTTGTGTTTCATTATACAGTGTGGTGCTGTGTTCTCCCACTGATGGAAGATGGTTCTGAATGGATAAGAATTTATATCCAGAAAGCTAAATGCAGCAGAGAAAAAGTACTCCCAGCTGGATAAAGAAGGGCCAGAAATCATGCATGGAATCCCAGTTCCATAAGTATAATTTTGGATGTCACTTAACCATCTATATTCAAGTTCAGTTTATTGTCATTCAACTGCACATGTGTATACTGTCAAATGAAACAATGTTCCTCCAGACCAAGGTGGACAAGACAGTACATATAACTCAAACACATAGCACATAAAGTAATATTACTACAAATAAATTAACAAACAATAAGGTGCATACAAGTTAATCCAAGTTAAAGAGTAAACTTTATAATGCCTCTGGTGCTTCATATGCAATGATGGCAAGGGAATTCAGTAGTCTTATGGCCTAGGGGTAGTAGAAGCTGCTTCCCATCCTAACAGTTCTTGTCTTAATGCTATGGTACCTCCTGCCTAATTGACTAAGATGTTGTTGGATGGATGGGAGTGCTCACTGATGATGCCAAGGACCCTAGGTGGAAGAGAGACTCCAATGATTCACTTAGTCAGATGCCTTGCAATTCCTATACCAAATAGTGTTGCAGATCACCAGGACGCTCAGTGGTTCTTCTGTCGTTCTGTAGAACACAGTTAGAACGTTGGGGGGGGGGGTGGATTCTCACTTGCCAATTTCCTCAGGAAGTGGAGATGCTCCTGTCCTTCCTTGACTAAAGAGGTTGAGGGACCTGGTGAGATCATCCATTGTGTGCACTTGAGAAATTTCATGCTCTTAACTCTCTCCGCAGAGGAGCCATTTATGTGCAGTGAGGAGTGGTCAGCATCCACCTTCCTAAAGTTCATAATCATCTCTTTGGTCTTATCTATGTAGAGATTCAACTTGTGCCCACACCATTCTACCAGCCACTATTTCAAAAACAAGCTCCTGACTACTCTTTTCCATGAAATGAAGTCAGTGCTTCAAATGATTCCCTCATGAGTTCAAAGATTTGCTTTAGCTTTGAGGGCATGCTTCATGGAAGCAGAGTCACACAACTGGTAAGCGAGACAGAAGGCACTGATTGCAAGTAAGGACATTAAGCATTTATTTACAAACAAACAGTGAATCATTCAACCAAGCATCTAAGGCAAACAAGTACTTATCTAAGCCCCCAAGAGTTACAAAATCTCCAGCACTAAACATACAGTAATACTTATAACTCAAACAGATACTTTATTAAGTCTCGTGTTACACAACTACAACATTAAAATTTCAACAAACTACTTAGCTATAGCACACTTTCCCAATGATTCTTCAGCTTGGTTGCGACCCAGTCTGAAGGAACTCCTAGCGATAAAGAGACCCGCCCACACTATTCTTATACCCCTGGGGTGCCTGAAACAAGAAGCTGGTGCTGTGGTGTGAAAGCCAGCCAATGGGAAAGAGTTGCCACGTCTTTCAACGCAGCCCATTAGCAACCAGCACAGTGGAAGTAGATTTCAACTAGCAGGTAATTTATACCTCCACATTACAGGGCACATGAAACAACATACACAAAATTCTGAAGGAACTCAGCAGGCCAGGCAGCATCAATGGAAAAGAGTAAACAGCTGACGTTTTGGTCCAAGACCCTTCATCAAGGCTGGAGAAAAAAAAGAAGAGGTCAGAATAAGAAGATGGTGGGATGGGAGGAAGAAATACAAGGTAATAGGTGATAGGTGAAATTGGGAGGAGTGAAGGAAAGAGCTGGGAAGTCGATTGGTGGAGGAGATACAGGGCTGGAGAAGGGGGAATCTGATAGGAGAGAACAGAAGGCCATGGAAGAAAGGGAACGGGGAGGACCACTAGAGGGAGGTGATGGGCAGGTAAAGCGATAAGGTAAGAGAGGGAAGTGGGAATGGGGAATGGTGAAGGGGGGCCAGGGTCATTACCAAAATTTTGAGAAACCAATGTTCATGCCATCAGGTTGGAGGCTACTCAGAAAGGATAAAAGGTGTTGCTCCTCCAACCTGAGTGTGGCCTCATTGCAGCAGTAGAGGAGGCCATGGGTTGACATATCAGAATGGGAATGGCCTTCTGTCTCTCCTATCAGATTCCCCTTTCTCCAGCCCTTTATCTCTTTCACCAATCCAGTTCCCAGCTCTTTACTTCATCCCTCCCCCTCTCCTGGTTTCACCTATCACCTACTACCTTGTATTTGTTCTTCCCCTCCCCTCACCTTCTTACTCTGACCTCATCTTTTTCTCCTGTCCTGATGAAGGGTCTCTGCCTGGGGGCGCTGAGTTGCTGAGTTGCTGGGCTGGCTGGCTGGCGGGCTGACTGGCTGGGCTGAACTATTGAGCTTGGCTGGAGTGGCTGGCTGGAGTGGCTGGCTGGAGAGGCTGACTTCGGAGTGGGTGCATGCGTGAATGTGGTTTGGAACTTGCTGAGGGAAAGAGAGTGGAGAAGGAGTGGAAATTGCTGGGAGGGGGTCGCGCGGGTCTGGTAATGGCGGGTTGAGGGAAACAGAGTGGAGAAGGAGCGGGATAGGGATTTGGGATCAGAGGTAGGCAGCTGGGGAGAGATGGATTATTGTGAAGGAAGAAATAAAGGGAATGAAGAGATAGTGAGGGGACAGATGAATGAAAACTGAGACAAAGGGAATAAAGGAATAAGAAATGACAGTGGCGAGAGCTCTGAAAGTGAGGAAGATGTACAAGTTCAGAGAGAAGGTGCTGTCATAATTAGGTTTAATGAGAAGGTTCAGGGACACATGAAGAAAATTAACCCATTTGTGCTAACAACAACTCTGGCAAATAAGATAGAGGAAATAGTATTTGCAAAAACCTTTAATGGTGGCAACCTATTGGTAAGATGTGCGAATGAGGAACAACTTGAGAAAGCACTCAAGCTAAAAGAGATAGGAAAATGCAAGGTGGAATACACAGGGAGGGTGGGAGCACAACATGGTGGTTGTAAAGCAGTGATCACAGGGATACCAATGAGTATAAATATGGAGGAGATAAAGAGGAATATCAAAGGAGGAAAAGTAATGAATGTTCAAAGATTGAAAACAACAAAGGAGTGAGTGAAAAAGGAAAGTGAAACAGTATCGATTGAGTTTGAAGAAGAAAGAGTGCCAAGGAAGGTGTTCCTGGGTTTCATGAGTTACCCAGTAAGGGTGTATGTGCCAAAGCCATTGAGGTGCTATAATTGTCAAAGGTTTGAACACATAACTAAAAACTGTAAAAGGCAGAGGAGATGTGCGAGATGTGGGGGTGATTGTGAATATAGAAAGTGTGGAACAGGAGTGCAACCAAAATGCTGCAATTGTGGAGGAGCTCATACTGTGGCATATAGTGGGTGTGAGGTTACGAGATGGGAGAATAAGAGTGAAAAGAAAGATCACTTATGCAGAAGCTGTAAGAATGTCAAGAGAACAGAATAATGCTCCTAATGAACAGGGAGCAATAGGGATGTGAGAGCTGCAGCAAAGAACAAATGACAGGATTTATGTGGACAAAAAGGCTCTAGTAACATTCATTGCAGGAATGATTAATAGTACGGCTGAGGTAAAGTCAAAAAGTGACAAAATTCAGCTGATGGTCAAAGCAGCAGTAAGCCATTTAGGGTTAGTAGGACTGACATGGGAAGAAGTGAGGGAGAACCTCACTAATCAGTCAAGCCAGGAAGTGTCATGAGTTGGTTAATACTAATTATGGTGATTTTTTTGCAATGGAATGCAAGGGAGCTTACTGGCCAATAGCCAGGAATTCAAGCACTTTATAAAAGAAATGGTTTTAAAACCGGATGTAGTGTGTATTCAGGAAATTTGGTTGAAAGCAACTTTAGACTTTGTGCTACATGGGTATACAATGATAAGGAAAGATAGAAATCTAGGGGGAGGAGGGGGTTGTGCTATGTTAATCAAGCAAGGTATACCATATAGGGTACTGGGAAAAGAAGATGATCAGGAGTATATAGTGGTGGAAGTGTGGGAGAGAGGGGAGGGAGTGGTTATAATTAACTACTACAATCCATGTAAAAGGTTGGATTTGGACAGCCTATTAAGAATACAAGGACAAAACAGACATAAAGTAGTGTGGTGTGCAGATTTCAATGCTCACAGCACAATATGGGGGGGATCAGATTACAGATTCAAATGGAAAGGTAATTGAAGATTTGATGGAAGAAGGAGAGTTGGTGTATATGAATGATGGTAGAGGAACAAGGATAGACATAACAACAGGAACTGAGTCAGTGTTAGATATTACGTTAGTGTCTAATACCTCGGCATTTGTAACTGGGGAGTTTGGACTGCTTCAATAGAAGGCAGTGATCACTACCCAGTTTTATGTTCAGTGGGTGAAGGAGTAGAAGTAAGATCAGGTGGTGGAATCCCAAAGTGGGTGTTTGGAAAAGCAGATTGGGTAAGTTCCAGAAGTTGAGTGAAGAAGCATTGACAAAGATTGACATTTCTGGAAATATAGATGAATTAAACAGTCAAGTGATTTCAGCAATTATTATGGCAGCAGAAGGATCTATACCCAGGAATAAAAGTAGGATGAATAGAAAACTGGTACCATGGTGGACAGAGGAATGTTGTAAGGCTGTAAAAAATGGAAATAGAGCATTCAGGCTATTTAAAAGAACCCATAATATGCAGCATTTGATTCAATATAAGAAGGCACAGGCAGTGGTGAGAAGAACTATATGTCAAGCTAAAAGGGCAAGCTGGAGGAGTTTTTGCAACAAAATAGGAAGAACAACACCTGTGGAAGAGGTATGAAGAATGATTAAGAGGATGGTGGGGAGATAGAAGGGAATGGGAATATCCAGTAATGATATCTGAGGGGAAAACAGCAGTCTCCGGTAGGGATAAGACAGAGATCATGGCCAAGTCCTTTGTACAGATACACAGTTCAGAAAATTTGTCTGAAGAAGGGAGAAGGAGAAGGGAAAGAACAATGAGTCAACACCCAGGTGTGTTAAACAGGAGGGAAGAAACAGATGATATAATTGATGATCCATTTACGTTGGCAGAAATGGTGAGAGCAATAAAGAGATCGAGACCAACCTCCCCAGGGAAAGATCTGATATGCTATGTTATGCTAAAAAATCTAGGAGAAGGAGCACTCTTGAAGTTGCTGCATTTTTATAACAGAGTGTGGGAGGAGGGATGATTACCAAGTGCATGGAAAGAAGCAGTAGTAATTCCAATAAGGAAACCTGGCAAGGATCTGTCAAAACACACTAGCCACAGACCAATAGCATTAACATCAAATTTATGTAAGATAATGGAAAGGATGATAACAGAAAGGTTATCGTATGAGCTTGAGAAGAGGGGAATGCTGGCAAGTTATCAGAGTGGTTTTAGGAAGGGAAGGAATTCCATGGACTCAGTGATAAGGTTAGAGACTGAAATAAGAAAAGCCCAGGCAAATAAAGAATCTGTAGTTGCAGTGTTTTTTGACATTGAAGAAGCCTATGATATAATGTGGAAAGAAGGATTATTAATTAAACTGCACAAGATGGGGTTGGTGGGAGAGTTTTTAACTGGATTAAAGATTTTTTGTTTGGTAGAAAAATTCAAGTTCAGATTGGATCAGAATTATCAAAACAATACATAGTGGGAAATGGCACACCTCAAGGTAGTGTGATTAGCCTGTTACTTTTCATCATTATGATCAATGATGTCTTCACAAAGGTACCGGTGGATATAGGTAGGTCACTGTTTGCGGATGATGGGGCCTTGTGGAAAAGAGGCAGAAACATGGAGCATATAATCAGGAAACTACAAGGAGCAATTGATGAAGTGGTGGAGTGGGGTTATGATCGGTGATGTAGATTTTCAGTAGAAAATACTCAAACTGTATTTTTCACCAGGAAAAAAATTGAGGTAGGGAAGAATTTAAGGATGTATGGGATTGAATTAGAAAGGGTTGGATCATTTAAATTTCTGGGAGTTATATTTGATTCACGATTAACATGGCCTGACCATATCAGGAAAGTTGAGGAGAAATGGAAAAAAGTAATAAATGTGATGAGATGTTTGACTGGCAGGGAGTGGGGAGAAAGTTGTTCAGTGTTGAAGAGAATGTATGTGGCTTTAGTTAGATCTGTGTTGGGCTATGGAAATATAGCATATGGATCAGCAGCTAGGTCTCTTATAAGAAAACTGGATGTGATTCAGGCTCAGGCTTCGAGAGTGTGCAGTGGGTCTTTTAAAACATCACCAGTGTCAGCCCTACAGGTAGAAATGGGAGTAATGCCTTTGGAACTAAGAAGGATGCAATTGATAGCAAACTACTGGGCTAATTTGCAGGGGCACAATGATTCTCACCCTGCTAAAGGTGTGTTGCAGGAGTCCTGGGAAAATGGGAGGTTTCAGAGGGATAACTTTAGTCGGGTAGGGAATGATATTGCTAAAGAATGTGGAGTGCTTGGGAACAGCTTCTTTCCAACTGTGATAAGACTGCTGAACAGATCCTGACCCAGATCTGGGCCATACCCTCCAAATATCCAGACCTGCCTCTCGGTTTTTTTGCACTACCTTACTTTCCATTTTTCTATTTTCTATTTATGAGTTATAATTTAAATTTTTAATATTTACTATCGATCTGTCATCCAGGGAGCGGGAAGCACAGAATCAAATATCGCTGTGATGATTGTATGTTCTAGTATCAATTGTTTGGCGACAATAAAGTATAAAGTATAAGGATAAGTCTTTCAGTAGTTTATCCGGTTGTAGCTCCATGGAAGCTTGTATGACCTGACATAGACTGGCATTCGTTAAAGGTAAAAAGGAAAGGAAAATATAAAACTGATTTGGTAAGTGCATTTAACTGTCATGTGATGGAAAAGTATAGTGATTATACTCAGATTTATATGGATGGTGCTAAGGAAACTGAAACAAGAGTGACAGGGTTTGGGGTGGCTATACAAGCAAAAGAAATTGGAATCAGCAGAAGAACATCTAATAAGTTAGGGATGTATACCGTGGAGATGCTGGCAGTGTTGGTTGCGTTGCAATGGGTGGAGAAAGCTAGACAAGTCAAAGTGTTGATATGCTCAGATTCATCCTCAGTTTTAGCAAGTTTAAGGTCTTTTCACTCAAACAATCGGCAAGATGTACTTTATGAAGTCCTTCAGTTAGTCACAAGAATTGCAAATCAGGGAGGCTGGGTAAAATTTCTATGGGTTCCAGCACATGTAGGGGTGAAGGGGGATGAGAAGATGGATGAGTTGGCAAAGAGGGCGTTAAAGAAAGAAAATATAGAAATGCACATTAGTATCAGTAAAGCAGAGTTTAAGTGCATAATCTGGGAAAAAAATCAACCAAATGTGGCAAGAAAGATGAGACAGGGAGGGAAAAGGGAGACATTTATGTCAAATACAAAAGAGTGTTGCAGGTACTAGGGTAGGTAATGGAAACAGAAGAGAGGAAATTGTGTGGACTAGGTTAAGGCTGGGACACTGTGCAGTAAACAAAACATTGAAAATGATAGGGAAACACCAGACAGGATTGTGTGAGGAATGTCAGGAAGAGGAGTCAGTAGAACATGTAGTTCTGAGTTGCAGGAAGTATGGGATACAGAGAGAGATGAAGAGAATTAAACTAAGGGAATTGGGGGTGCAGGAATTCACATTAAAAGGGTTGCTGGGCATGAATGAGAGAGCACAGGTTGGGGTATTTTTAGCTTTTGTAAGGGGTACAGGGGGTTTCTATAGGATATGACAGATAAACAGGAATAGGGTACTAGGATGGGCAAAGATGGGAGGATTAAATGTAGGTTAGGGTATTTGTGGGTGTGTGATTGGGTGAAGGGAATTAGAACGCAAGTCTGTTGCACACTCCGGAGCAGTAGGTGGCGGTAATGCACCATTAAACTGGATGTCAACTGCCGTAAAACAAGACGGAGAGAGAGAGAGGGTCTCTGCCTGAAACGTTGACTGTTCACTTTTTTCCATAGATGCTGCCTGGCCTGCTGAGTTCCTCCAGCATTTTGTGTGTTGCGTGGATTTTCAGGATCTGCAGATTTTCTCATTTGTGACAAGACATATGAAGACACTTTTGTTATCAAAGCATGAGAATTGTAGATGTTCTCAATTCTGTAGCCAACAAAACAAATTATTACAGAACACAGGACCTAGAGTTGAGGATGGATCATCAAGCCAGAAGGTAGCATATAAGGTGAAAGACAGTGGGATACAAAAGATTGGGTATTGCCTCTAGTGGCATTTGGATATTCTATCAAAGAAAAGAGATCACCAATTTGGAAGGCATCATTTTGATTGATTCTGCAAGGGTAGACTTGGGCACTGAGAAAATAAATGTAATTCTTAAAAGGTCAAATGCAGCCTTCATGTCAACAAAGAACATAACAGAAACAAAATGAAAGAAAGGACCAAATATATTGTGTGCAATTTTGGTCACCAAATTATAGGAAGGATATAAATAAGGTTGAAAGAGTGCAGAGAAGGTTTACAAGGATGTTGCCGGGACTTGAGAAACTCAGTTACAGAGAAAGATTGAATAGGTTAGGACTTTATTCCCTGGAGCGTAGAAGATTGAGGGGAGATTTGATAGAGATATATGAAATTATGATGGGTAGAGATAGAGTGAATGCAAGCAGGCTTTTTCCACTGAGGCTAGGGGAGAAAAAAAACAGAGGACACGGGTTAAGGGTGAAGGTTTCAAGGGAACATTGGGGTGGGCTTCTTCACACAAAGAGTGGTGGGAGTGTGGAATGAGCTGCCAGATGAAGTGGTAAATGCGGGCTCACTTTTAACATTTAAGAAAAACGTGGACAGCTACATGGATGAGTGGTGTATGGAAGTATATGGTCCACGTGCAGGTCAGTGGGACTAGGCAGAAAAATGGATTGGCACAGCCAAGAAGGGCCAAAAGGCCTGTTTCTGTGCTGTAATGTTCTATGGTTCTATGGTTCTAAAGGTAAAAGGCAAAAAGGATGGAAGCAAACATGAAAATAGCATAAGAAGTCAGAAAAGAAATATATAAAGAAATTTGTTTTCTTACCTCTACATTTGTTATGTAAGTCCCTGTATTTTTCTTCAATGTTGTTACATCTTTTCGCATTATGTTGAAAAGCGTCACCAAATCATCATAATCTTTGTCTTTAGTCTATCATAAACAGAAGAAAACCATTAAATTATAAAATAAAACAGCTGTTTCTCATTACATGTTTTCCACTATATGTTGTCAAAGAACTATATATCAGATTAATTGGTTAGTCCACTCAACAATATCGAATTACGTAGCCAGTTTCTAGACAAGTATATACATTACTGTGTAAAAGTCTTAGGCTCTGAGATTTTTAATATAAATATTGTTTTAGATGTTCATTTTTTGTCTTCTGCATTAGTGTGTCAGTATAAAAGAGCAAATTTTAGATTTCGAAACATTCATTTCCAAAAAAATTAACATTTAACATTACAGAGAAATAGTATTTCGCTAAAGAAAGTAACATATTAAGTAATAGACTACTTTTCAAATGAAAACCTGATTATTTTGTAGATATACAGCCCAGTGCATGATTAAACAAAGATAAGAAACAGATGCTAATGATCAATGGCATAATGAGTTGAACGAACTAAACTGATTAACTGAAACAGAAACAGTTGTAGAAGGAATCAAACTGAGCAAAGGACAACCAAGCTAAAAGGTGAGAACGTGGCAGATATGACTGTTTAACCTTCAAATCATCAATTCTTATACCATGGCAAGAATGAGCATAGCAAATCATCATAATCTTTGTCTTTAGTCTATCATAAAAAGAAGAAAACCATCCTGCAGCAGCTAGGTCTCTCCCTAGTAGAAATTTCAAGGCAGACTAGAGTTTCAAGATCTGCTGTCTAAGTTTTTCCCAAGTATCACAAAAAAACTTAGCCCTGCCAGAGGAACAAGTGCGACACCTGCCCCTACACGTCTTCATTCACTACCATTCAGGGCCCCAAACAATCCTTCTGGGTGAGGTGACACTTCACCTGTGAGTCTGTTGGGGTCATATACTGTGTCTGTTGCTCCCAGTGTGGCCTCCTGTATATCGGTGAGACCTGATGTAGATTGGGATACTGCTTTGCTGAGCATCTACGCTCTATTCCCAAAAGAAGCAGGATCTCCCGGTGGCCCCCCATTTTCATTCCATTTCCCATTCCAATGTGTTAATCCATGGCCTCCTCTCCTGCTGCGATGAGACCACACTCAGGTTGGCGGAAGAACACCTTATATTCTATCTAGGTGGCATCCAACCTGATGGCATGAAGATCGATTTCTCGAACTTCCGGTAATGGCCACCCCTGCCCTCACCTTCACCAGTCCCCCCTTTTCTTTCTTCCATGGCCTTCTATCCGCTTCTATCAGACTCCCCCTTCTCCAGCCCTGTATCTCTTTCACCAATCTATTTCCCAGCTATTTACTTCATCCCGCCCCTCACCTCTCCCAGTTTCACCTATCACCTTGTGTTTCTCTCTCTCCTCGCCCACCTTTTAAGTCTACTCCTCATCTTTTTTTCTCCAGTGCTGCTGAGGGGTCTCGGCCCGAAACGTTGACTGTACTCTTTTCCACAGATGCTGCCAGGCCTGCAGAGTTCCTCCAGTATTTTGTGTGTTACAAAGAACAGGCAAGGTTGAGAACTAGAAATACAGTGGTTGGCCATGGAAACTGAGTGCAGCTGATGTCCCTTCTAAATCGGAAGAAGTCCAGCACAGCTCTCAGCTCTGAGTTCACAGAAACCACTGGAACCCTTTTACAACCCCCTATAGTCTGGAGAAGGCTTGTCAGAAGTGGTCTTCATGGAAGAGTTGCTGCCAGAAAGCAAAGGTTTCCTCTGAAGTGGAAACAAAGGCAAGAGACTCACCTACACACAAAAAGAACAGTGGGAGCAAGTGCTCTGGACTGATGGGTGAAAATTTGAAATTTTTGGCTCTTACAGGAGGCAGTGTGTCCCTAGAAGAGCTGGAGACTGCTACATGAATGAGTGTCTGCAGCCAACAGTGAAGCATGGCAGAAGCTCCCTACAGGTTTGGGCTGCATTTCTGCAAATGGAGTTGGTGATCTGGTCAGAATTAATAGAATCCTCAAGGCTGAGAAGTACCAGCAGATTCTTCACCCGTCTCACAATACCAGGGAGGCATCTGATTGATCTCAACTTCATTCTGCTGCAGGTCAATGAACCCAAACACATGGCAAAAGTCATAAAGAACTATCTTTGGCAAAAAGTAAACCAGGGCATTCTGTAATAGATGGTATGAATTCCACAAAGCCTTGATCCCAACATCATCCAGGCTGTCTAGGATTACCTGGAAAGACAGAAGCAAGCAAGAACCCGAAGTCTGCAGAAGAACTGTGGCAAGTTCTCCAAGATGCTTGGAACAACCTACCAGCCGATTTTCTTATAAAACTGCATGACAGTATACCTAAGAGAATTGACGCAGCTTTAAAGGCAAAGAGTAGTCACACCAAATATTGATTTGATTTAATTTTTTACTGTTTACAGCTCCTTATAGTAAATTTGTTGATATTTATAAACTTTTCATTTCATTATATGTGAATGCTTTTTCACTTTACAGAATTGTTTCACATATCCCTATGACTTTTGCACAATACTGTATTTCATTGATATTTTATACCAGAATATGATTAAAAAACAAGACTTTGATTTTTATTCACCTTGCTGAATCAAAATAGGAAACTAGTACAGTCTAGGGGGAACAGGACTGGCCAGCACCTATGTTGATGAAATTTCGCTTGTCGGAAACAGGAGTACGGGAAGCCTCACACATTGGAATTGTAATCATTAGGTGTTAAAGCATCGAACCAACTCAACATGCTATTTTAAAGTCACAATGATGAGCCATGTGCATTATATCCATTGGCATGTGTGACAAAAATAGCCAGTTATCAGAAGATTGATGCCGATAAGAGGACAATGGGGGAACCTTCAGAGATGTTAATGAGAGACGAGAGGGATTAACGGAAAGGAGACACAGTTCCGAGTATTGTCAGAGACCGGGGGCTTTGAACCCTGAACTGTTTGAAATGTGATGGACAGGCGATACCCCAGCAGGGGGATAAAAAGGGACAGGTTCGCTAAGGCAACAGACACACGACTCCACGAGGTAACGAGACCCTGAAAGTGGTGTGCCCTCCCACTAGTTGGTGGGAGTTTTTGGAGGTCTGATCGCGGGACCAGCCATAGACGCACAGGATAGAAAGGTACGGATCAGTGGGAACCTGATGTGTGTGTCCACCCTTGCCAGGCTGCCGGGTTCACCGCAGAAGAACGATCGTATCTGGAATGGAGGGGTCACAGTCGGTGACCTCAGGAGACATTACAAAGGGCTCGCCCAAAAGCTGACTGCGAGGATATCGAAGGTCTGTTTGGAATCCGATTTGAATATTCATTCGTTCTCTCTCTCTCCCCACCCCCCCCCACCCCCAACGGCACGACAGTGATTACTGTGAATTGAACTGAACTCAATTGAACTGAACTTTGCATCACTTGAAACTGGTCATTTACCCCTAGACGGCGATAGAGCTTGATTGATCCTATTATCCTAGTTCTGTGTACATGTGTGTTTATCATTGCTGAACTGTTGCATTTATTATCCTTTTGATTAGAGTACTGTGTTGCTTATTTCTTTAATAAAACTTTCATAGTTCCAGTAATCCAGACTCCAACTAAGTGATCCATTTCTGCTGGTTTGGCAACCCAGTTACGGGGTACGTAACACATGGAAGTCTCCCAATCTATGTCGAGTCACCGATATACAGGAGGCTATGCCGGAATCACTGGACACAGTATATGACCCCAATAGACTCACAGATGAAGTTTCACCTCACCTGGAAGGACTATTTAGGGCCCTGAATGGTAGTGAGGGAGGAGTTGTAGGGGTAGGTGCAGCACTTGTTTCATTTGCAAGGATAAGTGCTAGGAGGGAGATCAGTGGGGAGGGATGAATGGGCAAGGGAGTCACATAGGGAGTGATCCCTATGGAAAGCAGAAAGTTGTGGGGGGTGGTACTTGATGTTGGGATCCTGTTGGAGATGGCGGAAGTTATAGGGAATTATGTGCTGGACACGAAGGCTGGTGAGGTGGCAGGTGAGGACAAGAAGAACTCTAGTAGGGTGGCAGGAGGATGGGGTAAGAGCAGACATGCGTGAAATGGAAGAGAGGCACTTATCCTTACAAGCGGAACCGATCTCCCGCCTGGCACTTATCCTTGCAAGCGGAACAAGTGCTACATCTGCCCCTACAACTCCACCCTCAAATACTGTGTCTAGTGCTCCCGGTGTAGCCTCCTGTATATCGGTGAGAACCGACGTAGATTGCAAGACTTCTGCCAAGTATTTATGCTCCATCCGCCAGAAGCAGGATCCTCCAGTGGCCACTCATTTCAATTCCATTTCCCATCCAGATTCCGATTTGTCAATCTATGGCCTCCTCTACTGTCACGATGAGGCCACACTCAGGTTGGAGGAACGAAACCTTATATTTCGTTTGGGTAGCCTGCAGCCTGATGACATGAACATTGATTTCTCGAACTTCTAGTAATGCCCCCCCCACCCTCTCCTTCACCAGTCCCCATCCCCTTTCCCTCATTCACCTCATCTCCTTGCCTGCCTATTGCCTCCCTCTGGTGCTCCTCCCTCCTTTTCTTTCTTCCATGGCCTTCTATCCTCACCTATCAGACTCACCCTTCTCTAGCCCTGTATCCCCTTCACCAATCAACTTCCCATATTAACTTCATCCCTTCCCCTCTCGGTTTCACCTATCACCTGGTGTTTCTCTCTCCCCTCCCCCACCTTTTAAATCTAGCCCTCAGGACTTTTTCTCCAGTCCTGCAGAAGAGTTACAGCCCAAAACCTCACTGTACTTTTTTCCCATTGATGCTGCCTGGCCTGCTGAGTTCCTCCAGCATTTTGTGTGTGTTGCTTGGATTTCCAGCATCTGCAGGTTTTCTCTTGTTTATTTAACATGAATTAGTTACCATATATTCCCTTGATAGAACAACTTGTACTCACAATTATCTATCATTCTTCTCTATCACCATAATGCACTTGCATTACTCAAAAGATTACAAAAACTTATTTAGATAAAGCGTATGGTAACATCATTACTATACTAAATCACAACAATCAAGACACTCAATAATCTTAATAATACTTCTCAAAATCAGAATATTAGCAAATGACTTAAACCAGCAATCATGGAAAACACGGAGAGACATGCAGTTTTGCTATGAACACTATTTTGTTTTCTATGCTTCCATTTTAGCACTTCATGTTGTGGATTTGTCCCCTGTACATCTGGGCCAAGAATTATTCAGTAATGCTGTTTGTCATTTTCATAAACTGTTTCAAATGATAAATAATAGAGATGAGGATTCAAGCTTCATAGTCAAGGTACAGAATTTCATATCTTGTTGCCAAACAAAAATAAATTGTGACCAGATTTTAAGTTATTTATTAGCTATCTCTTTAAGTATATATGCATCGGCAGTAAAAGGTTATACATTCTTATCTTCTCCGTCACTGATGCACAGTATACAAAATGTATGCATGCTATTGAAGCAGTGTAGTTCATGAATTTGGAATTTGACTTTGTTTCCAGTTATTTTTGAAACATACAAACAATACAGAAATATTTAAGTGGAATCATATCACACATCAGCTAATGTTCAAAGTATTGCATACGTCACTTGCCTCCTTTGGAAAAGCACAGAAGTCCAAACTCTATCAAGGCTAAATTGAATCAGATTCCTGTTATTCTGAAAAGATTTAATTCATTATCGTAAAAACAGGTTCATCAAGCAGCTTATTCAGAGTATATTCCAATGCTACTAATGAAGATCACCACAGGTTTTGTATGCACTGCAAAAATATGTATTTCTTTATGCTGGCAAACAACTTACTTTTGGAAGAATTCCAGCTTCATGTTTAATAACTTGACTGAGTCTGCATGCCTTCTTTACTATGGAATGTGTGTTTATTCTGCATATTGAATCCTTTATAGAAAGATTTTCTGCTTTGATATATTTGCTTGCTGTTGGAATTGGAAGAAACATAAAACATTAACAACAAAACAGTTCCTAGCATTTGCCTTTCACTGATCTAATACCCAGCTAAAGACAACTGCTTGCCAGATATAACATCTGCTATCAGAATATTGCAGGATATCATTAGAACTTCACCCATGTCAATTTGACTCCCACACTGCCAGGTTCTACTGTGCCAGGTCTAGCTCATTTCTACGGCGAGTATATTCAATAGCAATTAGAAACTGAGCAGATGCCAGATTTCCTAAGTTATAAATTCAATATCCTTACATATTTGCAAACATTATCTGCCATTAATTCATGTAATCAGGGTGTTACAGAATGAAAGCAGGTCCTTCAGACCATTTTGTTGATGCTAACTATCAGCCACTTGCCTCTACTATTCCCATTTTTAAAAAACTCCTTATTTACATCAGCTCCCGCCAGATCCAGTTTCTTCTCCTTACCTATGCACTGGGGGCAACTTATAGAGGCCAATTAGCCTACTAACCTGTACATCTTTGGGATGTAGAGGAAAGCAGAACTCAGCAAAGAAACCCCTTGCAATCAGAAGGATAACATGCAAACTCCAAGTAGCCAGAGTCAGGACTGAACCTGTGTTCTGATCCTAGGGCCAGCAGTTCCACTAGATACACCACTGTGCTGTCTTTCCTTCTACAGAATTTTCAATGCCTGTTTCTTGATGGCTCTTCCTTTCTAGCTGAATTTTTCCTCAATTCTATATTGCAAAGATAAGCAGCTTCTCAGTTCGTGTTATCAGGACCTACAACGTGAATGACAGGACACTGGTGAGCACAGCAGAACAAGGAGAACCAGGGGTACAGATGTTTTGTTCCCTGAGGATGATGCCAGGCAAACATGACGGTAAAGGTGGTGTTCGGCCCATTTGCCTTTAATAGGTATGGTACACAAGAGTCGATGTTCGGTCACCAAATCATTGGTGAGAGCGCACCTGGAATACTGAGTGTAGTTCTGGTCACTGGATTCTAGGAAAGATATGATTAAGTTAGAGAGGGTGTAGAAAAGATTCACAAGGATATTGATGAAAAGGAGAGACTGGCTAGGCTGGAACTGTGTTTCCTAGATCAAAGAAGGCTGAATTGTGATCTTACAGAGCTTTAAAAAATCATGAGATGCACAGGCAAGGCAGATTTTCACCACCATTATCCAATAGAAAGGGAATCTAAAACTAGAGGGCATAGGTTAAAGGTAAGAAGGGACAGATTTAAAGGAAAGCTTATCAGCAAGTTTTTCCACACATACAATGGTGGGTATAGAATATAGAACAATATAGCACAGTATGGCCCTTTGGCCCACAAAGTTGTACTGAGCAATGTAAACCTGCTACACAATCAATCTAACCCTTCTCTCCTACATAGCCTATAACCCTCCATTTTTCTTACATCCTACTGCCTATTTAAGTGTTTCTTAAATGTTGCTAGTGTACCCGCCTCTACCTCCATCCTTGGTAGTGCACTCCAGGCACATACCACTGTGTAAAATATATATATATATACTTCTGATACTTCCTCTCAACTTTCTTGCATCCACTTTAATTGGATATCTCTGGTATTGGCCATTACTGTCCTGGAGTTAGGCACAAGCTGTCCATTCTATCTATGCCTCTCATCATCTTGTACACCTCTGTCAAGTAATCTCACATCTGCTTTGCTCCAAGGAGAAAAGCCCTATCTCACTCAGGCGTTTCTTATAGGATATTTTCCCTAATCTAAGCAGCATTTTGGTAAATCTCCTTGGCAACTCCTCTAATGCTTCCACACCTTTCCTATTATGAGGTGAGCAGAAAAGAATACAATATTCCAAGTGTGGTCTAACCAGAGTTTTATAGAGCTACAACATTACGTTATGGCTCTTAAATTCAATCACCTGACTAATGAAGACTAACATACCATATGCAGCCTTAACCACTCTATCAACTTGCACAGCAACTTTGAAGGATCTACGGACTTGGATCCCAATATCTCTCTGTTCCTCACACTGCTAAGAATTCTGCTGCCATTAACCTTATACTCTGCCTTCAAGTTTGAAATTCCAAAGTGAATCATTTCACTTTTCCAAAATGAACTCCATCTGCTACTTCTCAGCCTAGCTCTCCATCCTGTCTGTTGTAACCTATGACTATCCACAACATCACCAATTACATACCACTTGCAAATTTAGTAAACCACCTTTCCACTTCCTCATCCAAATAATTTATCAGAAAGAATGGGGGTCCCTGTGGAACACCACTGTTTGCCAACCTCCAAGTAGAATATGCTCTATCTTCTACCACCCTCTGACTTCTGTGGGGAAGCCAATTCCAAATCCATGTAGCCAAGTTTCCTTAGGTCCCATGCATCACAACTTTCTGGGTAAACCCATAATGGGGAACCTTGTCAAAATTCGTATATAATTTAACCTGCCTTTACCACAGGGAATGGTAAAGATGGGTTAAATTATTACGTTTAAATGTTATTTGAACAAGTACATGGATAGAAAGAATTTACAAAAGTATAGGACTAACAAAGGCAGATGGAACTACCTTAGGTAAATACATTGGCCCACATGATGAGTTGGCCAATGGGCCTGTTTCCATGCTGTATAGCTTATGACTCTATAATCAAAGACTCCTTTCCCTCAAAACTGAGCTCCAATTCTTCACTTTTGAAAGGTTTCTCTTATTTTGTCACTTTAACTTCCATTTTCTTTCTCTCATAAACTCTCTCTGAAGTCCATAGAAGTGCCACCACCACAATTTTCTTCATCGCCTCTTGACTATTTTTCAAGTTGACTTCTATAACATCCTTGGTATCAATATTACTTCAAACAAATTTATACTCATGTTGTCTGTGATTGAAGGTGTAGATTTTGTCATTCTTTATCTAGTATACTAGGCCCTCATGTCACTGGTTTCAAAATGTTCTTCTTTGTAAATCTCTTTAGGATCTTGCTTTGTTTGAAGAAAAGGCTTGCAAAGCCCTCCACACAAGGAACATTTGATAAAAAAAATAAACTCAAAGAATTTAAAGTAATTTGTTGTTCATTAGTTAGGTAGTAGAAGACAGATGGAATAGATACTGGGTATTACTTCAATTTGGAAGCAACTGGTGCTTCCCAAAGGATTTGTACTGGGGCCTTGCTTGACAAATCTCTAAGGGCAAAGAAAAAGAAATGCTTGTACAGCTCTCAAAGTCAAAATCCAGGTCACCCTCACACTCTGTGAGAAGAGTCTAAATTAGAAATTCTACTGCACACAAACAGGCATGCTTTATCACTGGCCTGCACAGTCTTGAGAGGATTTCATTCATGATTGTTCCACTTGGCAGAACCTCATGCTCTCTGAAGCTACAATCAAAGAGCAAAGGAGAAGTGGTGGGGGAGAGTGGAAAAAAACAGTAATATAAACCTTGCAACAGCAGCTTCTGCTGTTAATCATGCAATCCAAAACAGTAAGAACTTAGGCATACCATTTATGGATTTATTGATAATAATCTCTCCATTACTGGTACAAAAATATGAAATTAATTAGCACCAATTCCAAAACAAAGCTAGTATGCTATCTCAAGTAACACTACTCTGAGAAGCATAGAGGTCACTGGTAATATGACTCTGACCTTAGGAAGCAGCCCTTAAAGGATCATGACGCATTACATTTTCAGTTACTGCCAAGGAGAATGACTGCACAATGTATTAAATGGAGGAGATGTAGCAGAGTTTTCCCAGAAGTCCAGTGGAAACTGCACAGACATCTGAATAACAATCCTCACTGGTGGTAGTTTCATTGCTCAAAGGGCACTAATGTCTGGAAATTGCCAGGTGGGTATTTGTACAGACGTGTGTATGTGTCGTTTATGAATGCCTGCACTCTTGTGAGCCTTACAGTACAACCTAGCACCTTCCAAAAATGAATACAAAAATTGCATTTGACAAAACATGAAGCTTCTCCACTTCCTTGGTATAATCTTAATGACTTATGCTATTTGAACCGAGGACAAATTTCTCCTTTTATGGCTTACTTGCAAAGTGCACTGGCAATATTATCAATGCAATGATCTGCTTCTAACTTTACCTATAACCACAACAAGAAAAAGTGGTGATGTGGAAACCTTTAGGAGGAGGCAAATGTGCTGAAAGAATAGAGGGTGGTTCATACCTACTTCTTGTTGTCCCTTGTATTCATTGATATTAATATTAACTTCTTGCATGGCTCTGATAGCTTTCTCTAGTGCAGCATAACCTTCATCTGATTGTGGTGTATTTTTCAAGATAGTTTCTAAAAGCAGTTGATATTTCAATATCCTCTGGACTGGCATCACCAAGTAGAAAGTCAATTCCATGGCACCGGTGTCTGACCTATTGGGAAAAGATAGAAATTATATTTTATATTTGGTTATTCTTTATACATGAAGATGGCATCTAACCGCTTAAAATACCCCATCTTAATATCACCTTTCTTATACTACTTCCAAAAAATTCCAAAAGATAAACTGTCAAATAAGATTACATCTATGATGCTGAGAAATCACACAGAGAAAACACTGCCAAGGCAATTGCTAAGAAAAGCTTTGGCTATTACTATTCAATAGGAGTCTGTGCAATAAGCCAAGCCACTGGCAAATTTGAAAACTTAATATGCGATTAACTTTGCTTTTAATATGTTGGATTACATTTGGCTCAACAGTTAAGGAGAAACCAATTTATCTCCACACTAACAAACATGCTCCTTCTTTGGCCTCTACAGGCCTGGAGCAGGACCCATAAAATTGTTTAATTGCATGTTTATTTTTCATCCTTAAATGAATACTTAAAATATTAACTTATAAATTTGCTTGGTAGAACTTTAATCAAAAGAAAGGACCTGAATTTCTATTGTACAATTCTCAACCATGGGACATAATAATACCTCTTAATCAATTAATTCATTTTAAGGAGTAAATTTGCCGTAATGGTAAATAGTAACAATATTAATTAACTATTGAGGAAGAAATCGTCTTTTATGGTTGAGGCAGCAGAAGAGTGACATGCTTCAAAAAATATTCTATAGCTGATGGATGCAAATCATCAGCTATATATTCAATCTGAACCATTCAATATACTAACTGCAGTTTAAATTTATTAATCAAGAGCATTATGCTATTGGTAGCAATATACACAAAATGTCAACAGACTAGGCAGTATCTATGAAAAAGAGTAAACAGTCAATGTTTCAGGCCAAGAACGTTTCGGACTGGAAAGGAAGGGGAGAAGTCGAGTAAGAAAGTGAGGGGAGAGGAGGAAGAAGTACAAGGTGGTGGGCGATAGGTGAAACTGGGAGAAGGAGAGGGGCGAAGTAGATCTGGGAAGGTGATTGGGTGAAAGAGATAAAGGGCTGGAGAAGGGGGTATCTGATAGGAGTGGATAGAAGACCATGGAAGAAAGAGAAAAAGGAGGAGCACCAGAGGGAGCTGACGGACAGGTAAGGAGATATGGTGAGAGAGGGAAAGAGGAATGGGGAAAGGTGAAGGAGAAGGTGGGGCGAGCAATTACCAGGAGTTTGAGAAATCAGTGAGTTTGAGCCATCAGATTAGAGGCTACCCGGTCAGAATATAAGGTGTCGCTCCTCCAACCTGAGTGTGGCCTCATTACCGCAATAGAGGAGGCCATGGACTGACATGTCGGAATGGGATCAGGAATGGGAAGTAGAATTGAAATGGGTGGCCACTGGGGATCCTGGTTTTTCTGGCGAATGGAGCATAGGTGCTTGGCAAAGTGGTCTCCCAATCTATGTTGGGTCTCACAGATATACAGGAGGCCACACCAGGAGCACTGGATGACTCCAACAGACTTGCAGGTGAAGTGTCACCTCATCTGGAAGGACTGTTTGGGGCCCTGAATGATAGTGAGAAAGGAAGTGTAGGGACAGGTGTGGCACTTGTTACTTGTTCGGCTTGCAAGGATAAGTACCACAAGGGAGATCAGTGGGGACAAGCGGACAAGGGAGTCGTGTAAGGACCAATCCCCGGGGAAAGTTGAAAGTTTGGGGGGGGGGAGGAAAAGATGTGCTTGGTGGTGGGATCCAGATGGAGATGGCGGAAGTTACAGAGAATTATGTGCTGGATGCAGAGGCTAGTGGTATGGTACGTGAGGACAAGAGGAGCCCTATCCCTGGTATGGCAGTAGGAGGATGGAGTGAGGGCAGATATACATGGAATGGAAGAGATTGGAGTGAGGGAAGCATTGATATGGAGGAAGGGAAGTTCCTTTATTTGAAGAAGGAGGACATCTCAGTTGTTCTGCAATGAAAAGCCTTATCCTGAAAGCAGATGCGAGACAGAGGAACTGAGAGAAGGGAATGGCATTTTTTTTTACAAGTGACAGAGGTATTGTTCAGTTAGCTGTGAGAATTCAGTGGGTTTATAAATGATATCAGTAGATAGACTGTTGCCAGAGATGTAAGCAGAGAGATCGATAAAAGGGAGAGAGGTGTCAGAAAAAGTAAATTTGAGGGCAGGGTGGAAGGTGGAGGCAAAGTTGATGAAGTTGATGAGCTCAGCATGGGTGAAGGAAACAGAACCAATGCAATCATTGATGTAGCAGAGGAAAAGTTGGGGAGCCGCGCCGGTATAGGCTTAGAACATGGACTGTTCCATGTAGCCGACAAAAAGGCAGACGTAGCTAAGACCCATGCGAGGTTTGAAGGTATTGGGAGGAGCCGAAGGAAAAATTGTTCTGGGTGAGGACCTGTTCTGCCAGATGGAGGAGAGTGGTGGTGGAGGGGAAGTAGTTGGATCTATTGTCCAGAAAGAAGCAGGGAGCCTTAAGGCCCTCTTGATGGGGGATGGAGGTTTATAGGGACTCAACCCATAAAGACTCTACACTTTCCAATCCTATGTCATCTCTTTTCAATGATTTAACATTATTTCTTATACACAGAGCCACACCACCCCTCTGCTTACTAACCTATCTTTCTGATATATCATATATCCTTGGACGTTCAGCTTCCAATGGCAGCCAGCCTTTAGCCAAATTTCAGAGGTGGACACAACATATTATTTGCCAATCTGTAGCTGAATTTCAAGATGGTCCATCTTATTCCTTATGCTGTGTGCATTCAAATACAACACTCTCAGTCCAGTATCTGTTGCTTTCTGTTTTAACTGCACCATGCTTCTATTGCCCTGTAACTCATGCCATTGGCTTTGATTAAGCCTCATCTTCTGCCTGTTCTTTCTATAATCTCTGTTGCATGCTATGTTTGATTTATTTCTGTTTTCCCCTTCCTCAGTCCTATCACTCTGGTACCCATCCCCCTGCCAAATAAGTTTAAGCCCCACTAACAGCTTTATTAAATGTGCCCGCTAGGATATTGGACCCCTTTGGGTTCAGATGTAACCCGTCCTCTTTGTACAGGTCATACCTCCCCCAGAAGAGGCCCCAATGATCCAGGAATCTGAAGCCCTGCCCCGTACACCAGTCTCTCAGCCACACATCAATACGCCTGATCATCCTATTCTTGCGCTCGTTAGCATATGGCATGGGCAGCAATCCTGAGATTACTACCCTAGAAGTCCTGCCTTTCAGCTTCCTACCTAACTCCCTGAATTCTCTCTTCAGGACCTCCTCCCTTTTTCTACCTATGTCATTGGTACCAACATGTACAAAGACTTCTGGCTGGTCACCCTCTCCCTTCTGTACTCTGCACCCAATCCAAGACATCCCGTACCATGGCACCTGGGAGGCAACACACCATGTGGATACCGCTATCACCACTTATGAACTGAAGCATAAAGCCAGAGCTACACGGGAATGGCTTAAAAGCAACAAAGTTAATGTTCTGGAGTGGCCAAGTCACAGTCAAGACCTCAATCCAATTGAGAATTTGTGGCTGGACTTGAAGAGACCTGTTCACTCACAATCACCATGCGATCTGACAGAGCTTGAGCAGTGTTGTACAAAATTATGGGGAAAAATTGCAGTGTCCAGATGTGCAAAGCTGATCGAGACCTATCTGCACAGACTCAAGACTGTAATTAATGTCAAAGGTGCATTCATTAAGTACTGACTTGAAAGGGGGAGTAATTATGCAATTATTGTGTTTAATAATTGTCATAAACTTAGACCAATTTGTAGAAATTTGTTTTCATGAAAGTGTCTTTTCTGTTGATCAGTGTCAAAATAGCGAAATTAAATCCACTGTGATTCAATATTGTAAAACAATAAAATATGAAATCTTCTAAGGGGTTGGTACTCCTCATAGGCACAGTATGTCCCTAAGAGTCCTGCACAGTACTGTGAACTGAAAGAGTATTGTTTCATTTAGTAATTTTAATATTTTTTATGAAACTTCACTACTGATAGCCCTTTAAATGTAACGTAGGTCTGAAATAATATTAGTACAGTTGATTCAATGGGTCATGAAGCAGCACAGAGGCAGGACAGCATTTCATTTGTAAACTAGTATGTCAAAAACAGTATTCCCTGTAAGAGTCACACATAAAAGTTGCTGGTGAACGCAGCAGGCCAGGCAGCATCTCTAGGAAGAGGTGCAGTCGACGTTTCAGGCTGAGACCCTTCATCAGGAAGGCCCTTCGTCCTGACGAAAGGTTCTCGGCCTGAAACGTCAACTGCACCTCTTCCTAGAGATGCTGCCTGGCCTGCTGCGTTCACCAGCAACTTTTATGTGTGTTGCTTGAATTTCCAGCATCTGCAGAATTTCTGTTGTTTTCCCTGTAAGAGTATCAGCTTTCCTTTCCTGAAGGGAGGCAAGCGGTGTATTGTTTGCCATTATCTGTAGTTTAACAGTTAATATTGCAGTTAATTTATTTAATTAACTAAACTAATATTTGCTAGTACTTTGGCAGGATTTGAACAGCATATTTCTAGAATAACAGACCTGTAATAGAAACATTGGACTTTTGAGCTTGACATAATATTTAGGGTGGTATTATTCCACCAAACAACCACTGACATAACAATCAGCTATTTCTCTGATCCTGGTGGCTCTCTTGACTTGTAGAAATGTGGGTGTGTCGAAAAGAGCATGTTAAATTGTGATAGCAGATAACTCACTTTTAGTGTTTATGGAGAATAGACCAATGAATGTCTGAAGGTCTAGTTATGTCCAAGAGATAAAACTCAGCATGAGTTAACAGTTTCAGCAGAAGGACAAGAATGTGGAAATCAATTGCTTTCTAGAAATGTTGCAAATTGTAAAGAACAATAAAAGGTTTATTTTCTGTTATTTCATTTGAAAATGTCAACAGTGAAAAAATACCACTAGCTTTTCTGTTCTATCATACTAATGTAAGGAATGTCATTATTTTTTCTAGCATCAGTAACATGAGTGAGGTATCTGCTGCCACTGTTTAAGTAAAACCACCTAAAAGAGAAAGTGGAGAGAACTTACTCTGACATTTTAGTCAGGTCTCATAACTGATATTAAAAAATCATTTTAACAAAATCCTTTTTGCATCACAATTGTGGGCTGTTACTGATGTTTCACAAATACAAATCAACTGCAAAATGAAAGTATCCTGTAGTGTTACTGAGCTTTTCACAAATCTTCACTTGCTTTATATTTATTCTGTCTCTCCCTCCACACATAATTGTATCTGTTTATCAACTGCGATCAATCATGATTTCTGTCTCTCATGGACTTTTTTGTTGCTCTCCATCCAAGATAACATAACTGAATTTTATGATTTAACAGAAGGCATGTCAACCATAAACTAACATTGATCCTCAGTAGATTAACATTTCTTCAATGACTAATCAGCAGCTCAGACCTTGAAACAAATATCCATAAGACCATAAGACAAAGGAGCAGAAGTCGGCCATTCAGCCCATTGAGTCTGCTCCGCCATTTTATCATGAGCTGATCCATTCTCCCATTTAGTCCCACTCCCCCGCCTTCTCACCATAATATCATGGTGATAATGGGGCAATGGGGTAGACTCAATCTTTTGAGGATTGAAACAGGTTATGATCATTTTACAGACACATAATGGATCTTTGTTATCAGTAGTCCACAAACTTGGAAGTCCAAAGCCAAAGCAAATCTGGGTCCCAATATTCATTAACATTACGAGGGCAACCTGCTAGTACTTGTAGGTATGCCCATTTTAAATAAACTTCTTTCAAATTCTAAGATGTTGGATTACTAAAGTTCAAAGTTCAAATTTATTATTAAAGTGTGTGTACTGTATGCAACCTTGCATTCATCTTCTTGCAGGCACTCACAAAACAAAGAATCTGATAAGTTAACAACCTCATTACCACTTAATAACTGATGCCTAGTTTGGATTGTGCCAGGACCATTTGGTGTAGGACCTTATCACATCCTTAGATTAAACAGAAACCAAAGAGTGAATTCCTGAGCTGAGGTGAAAGTAATTACCTTTAATTTCAAGACAGTATTTAGCTGAAAAAGGCACTGAGTTGCTCTGGTAAAACTTGTCAATGGCATCAAAGGGAAAAACACTAGTGGTTTTAGAAATAAATTTTAAAAATTGTGGTTGTG
Source organism: Mobula hypostoma (assembly GCF_963921235.1). Taxonomy (NCBI): domain Eukaryota; kingdom Metazoa; phylum Chordata; class Chondrichthyes; order Myliobatiformes; family Myliobatidae; genus Mobula; species Mobula hypostoma. The sequence continues at coordinate 58,748,646 of NC_086103.1, read as the reverse complement.
AAAGGTTCTTTATCCCAAAACCAGGGCACCAATGCAGTATTCTAAGACCAAGCAATTTCAGCTGATCCTTCTATCATAAGGTTAGGAGTGATGATGATTGCTAATAATAGTGATATTGAACAGTGCACAATTGCCCAAGAAAAAAGCAGCCCATTCCTGCTTGCAGCTAACCTAGACAACATTTAATCATGATTTAAAAGTGGCAAGCACCTTTCATGCCACAGAAATGTTGGTCAATCATCAGCTCCAATAAAAGGAATTTCTGACTACCAACCATTAATCTTCAATAGTAAAATGCCACCGAGCTGTGGTCTCCATTGAGATCATGGCTCAGACTTGGTTGTTTTTGAAGTTCCGAGGGATAGGTTTGGGGACAGTGAGGGGAAAGTTAGGGGTCAAGTTGGAGTTTAAAGACAGGGATGTGGAGGAGTTGGAGGTCAGACCGGAGTCAGTAGGCCCAGAGAACAAGGCATGATGATCTGGTTCCTGTCATCAGCTAATCCAGAAGTTGATACTGAAAATCAAAGCATGAAAGTCCATCAGAAGTCCAGAAGTCAAGAGCCCAGTGGCTGAAGCCTGGACATTCAAGATGGGAGGCCGGTTCTGGAGTTGGAGTTGTGTGGGTGGGTGGTAGGATAGAGGAAATGGGCTTGTTTTGCTGTTGTTTTGTTGTGTCCTATGTCATTTTGTCAGGCATCATGGGCATGCTATGTTAGCACCAGAGTATGTGCTAACACTTGCAGGCTGTCCCAGCACATCCTTAGGAGTGATGGTTGTTAACACAAAAGGCACATTTCAGTCTATGTCTCCATGCACATGATTTTAAAAAAATCAGAATCTGAAGTACCATTGCCAACTCACCCACAATCAACATTTTGGGTTATCACCATAAACACAGCAGGACCAACTACATAAATACTCTGGTTACAAGAGCAAATCGGAGACTGGGTATCCAATGGAAAAGCTCACTTCCTAACACCCAATACCTCTTCACCATCTACAAGGCATAAATTAGGAGTATGATGAAATTCTCCTCACTCACCTGAATGAGTGTTTAATTCTCAAAGAGTTTGACATTGTGCAAGAAACAACATCAATCACTCTGAACATGAGTTTTCTCTACCTTTGTGACTCTAACACGTTCCACCTTTGAAATTCTCAGCAGCTACTTCAAATCACTCTGCTGATACCTCCCAATTCTGCGGCTCTGACAGCAAAGGCAAGGGCAGCTGACATGACAACACTTCACCTGCAAGTTCCTTTCCAAGACATTCAGTACCCTGAATTGGAAATTTATCACCAGTCCTTCATTGTTGTTGGGTTTAAAACCCTGGGATTCCACACATGGGACAGAACCTCCACCAAAAGCAAAGTGGCAGCTCAAGAAGATAACTCACCAGCACCTCCTCTGGGGAAATTGTTTTTGGACAATAATTGCTGAGTTTGTCAGCAGCACCTAGATTCCAAAAGAATATAAGGGATTACGGATCAGCAACAGTGGAAATGTGGTGGACTGAAGTACATGTACTTGTTCATCAAAACTGGTCTTCTCTGCGTGTATCCTCCAGAGTTAGCAAAATACTTTTAGACAATGAGGCACCTGCTTGTTGATAAAAGCCCAGTGTTTCCATTCAATGTCATATAGTGATAAGGTTAGCTGTAACCCGCATTATATATATTTGAAAGTGATGAAAATTGAATGCCATTAATGGTAATAAATGAACAGTAAACAACTATGAACTATGATTTAAATAAGGAAACTGTATTTCCCTATGTCAGACTTTGTAATGTTGATTTCTTTTCAGACATTTTCAAACTGATGGTATCATATGATTTAACATTCAATTCAAACTGATTAATTTGTAGCTAAATATTATTTAACAAAATATTCATTATACTTCCTGTTATGTTTATGCACCACTAGAATAACATCAGGAGAGAGTTTAATTAATATAGAGAAGTTTAATCTGTCTCTCCATTTTAAAGTATTCAGAAAAGAAAGGATCTCTGAAGTCTGCAGAAGAAGGAATACACTGGAGTTTAGATAAGCAAGCACAATCTTAGAGATTCAAAAAAGTCAGTCATATTTAATAAAAGCACAAAATCGAGTAAAAGATGACCAAATAACTAGTGGAGTTAAACCTTTGTCTCAAAGAGCCACCCAGTGGCTACTGTGTGGAATTGTGCTTAATTTATAGAATTTAACAGGATCAAAAACATAGGAGTGGGATATTTTTTCCACACATTCATTCATTTACAGGATTTAGGTTTCATTGGCAGGCCCAGTAATTTTTATCTTCCTGCATCAAGAAGAGGCCCCATGGTGATGACAGTTTTCATAGACGTGCTTTGCTTGTCCTTCTTGATGGTAAAGGTCAGGAATTAGGGAGGTGTTTTCACAATACTTGACATAATAAGCTGCAGTGCACCTAGATGATACATATTGTTCTCATGGTGCACTGCTGGTGCAAAAAGTGGGATGGTGGAAGGGGTGCCAATCAAGGTATGCCTTCTTCATGACTGCATCAAAGCACTGGGCCCAGGATAGATCCTGTGCAATGTTGACACCCATGAATTTGAAGCTCCTCATCCTTTCCACCGCTGACTCCTCAATGAGGACCGGTGGATGTTCTACTGACTTTCCCTTCCTGAATTCCACAGTTGGTTCCTTGGTCTGACCGATGTTGCATGCAAGGCTGTTGTTGCAACAATACTCAACCAGCCAATCTATCTCAGGGGCTTTGCTCTCAGATGAGCACAGTACTTTCTATGCTCACTTTGCCCATAAAAACATGAAGAAACCATCGCAAACTCCTACAGCCTCTGATGACCCTGTGATTTCAGTCTCTGAAGCTGATGTGAGCCCATCCTTCAGGAGGGAGAACCCTTGGAAAATATCCCAGCCTAGAAGGGGTACCTGGCCGAGTACTAAAGACCTGTGTTGATCAAATGACTGGAGCTTTCACTGAGATTTTTAACCTCTCACTTTGGTGGTCTTGGCCTCAACACCTTCTTGTGCAATTGGATCCTCTATTTCCTCATTTGCAGACCCCAGTCAGTTCAGATTGGCAACAACATCTCCTCCATGATCTCCATCAGCACAGGTGCACCACAAGACTGTGTGCTTAGCCCCGAGCTCTGCTCGGTTTATATTGACTGTGAGGCTAAGCACAGCTCCAATGCCATTTTCAAGTTTACTGATGTCACCACTGCTGTAGGCTGAATCAGCATAATTGGAGGGAGATTGAAAATCTGGCAGAGTGGTGTCATAACAATAACCTCTCTCACTCAATATCAGCAAGACCAAGGAGCTGATTATTGACTTCAGAAGGAGAAAACCAGTCCTCATCAGGGGATCAGAGGTGGAGAGGGTCAGCAGTTTTACATTCCTCAGTGTTATCATTTCAGAGGACCTGTCCTGGGCCCAGTATGTTAAGTGCTATTACAAAAAAAAAAGCACAGCATCATCCTTATTTCCTTAAAAGTTTGTATAGATTCGGCTTGATATCTAAAACTTTGATGCACTTGTATAGATGTGTGGTGGAGAGTATATTGAAGGGATGCATCAGAGTCTGGTATGGATACACTAATAGCCATAAATGCAAAATCCTACAAAAAGTAGAGGATATGGCCCAGTCCATCACGGGGGTAAAGTCCTCCCCACCAATGAGCACATCTATATGGAGTGTTGTTGAACGAAAGCAGCATCCATCATCCACCACCACCCAGGTTATCAAAGGATCATCTTATTATTATCAAAGCATACAACTCTGAAATTCTTCTTCTCCAGATAGCCATGAAACCAAGAAAAGAACTGCGCATGATCATCAACTTCCAAATCCCTCCTCCCTGCACAAAACTGAACAAAAATGGAACAGGCACATTGACTCCCAAATCCCTTTCCCCCACACACAAAAAAAACAAGAAGGATCCAGCAAAAAACACAGAATATATTAAAAAAACAATAAAACAGAAAAAAGTCCATAGACCAAGTCCATATCCAAAACGCAGAAAACCTGGGTAACATTCTCCGGGCCCAGCAGCAGACCTTTCCCTCTCTGTAGCAGAGCGATCTCACCAGCGATCAAACGACAGTCTCCTCTCCGTAGCAGAGTGATCCCACCAGCGATCAAATGGCCGTCTCCCCTCTCCGTAGCAGAGTGATCCCACCAGCGATCAAAAGGCAGCCTCCCCTCTCCGTAGCAGAGTGATTCCACCAGCGATCAAATGGCAGTCTCCCCTCTCCGTAGCAGAGTGATCCCACCAGCGATAAAATGGCAGTCTCCCCCTCCGTAGCAGAGTGAACCCACCAGCGATCAAAAGGCGGGCAGCTGACACTCATCTTGCTCATTCATCTCAATGTTTCAATCTCCCTGGTCGCTTTAATCGGTGAACAATGGAAGATTTAATTGGCAAAATAGAGTCAAGCTTTGGTTCACGTGCCACCCCACAGCCTTCCCACAATGATGTTCATTCACGCTGTCTCTACCTCCCAGAATCATTTTGAAGACTGCAAACAATCTCCAAACTGCAACTCACAAGCTCCAACAGATCCAGAATCACATTCAAGATGAAAAAACACACATAAGGGACATAAAAGAAGTGAAATATATGGTTTCATGATACATCCAGAAGATGCTAACTGAAGGAGCACTGTACATATGTCCCATCACTCTCTTCTTGTTTTGGCATCAGGCTGAAGGTACAGGAGCTTCCTCATTCCACCAGGTTCAGGAACAGTTATTAAACCTCAGCCATCAGCTTCTTGAACCAGAGGGGATAACTACACTCAATTTCACTTGCCCCATCACTGAACTATTCTCACAACCTCTGCACACATTTTCAAGAACTCTTCTTCTAATGTTCTCAATATTTATTGCTTATTTATTTATCATATTATTTCTTTCTTTTTCTTTTGTATCTGCACAGTTTGCTGTTTTTTGCACACTGGTCATCCACTCTATTGGGAGCGGTCTTTCATTGATTCTATTATGGTTATTGGATTTATCCAGTATGCCTGCAAGAAAATGAATCTCAAGGTTGTATATGGTGACATATATGTATTTTGATAATAAATTTACTTTGAACTTTGAATTAATGCATTTCTACATATACATATTTTAAAAATTAAATCTTCACAAATATAACTAGATAAGAATTTTCAAGTTTCTTACCTTACTGCGGTCAGAGTTTCTAGAACTTCTTTCCAAATATGTTCATTCTTCTTATACATTGATTCCAGTTGGAGGATATTGTCATAGTTGACACAATACACTTTATATGCATCTTCCAGTTCTTGTTTAAAGGTGAGGAACACATTACCTTTCGGAATAAAAACATGTACAGTATATTTTCAAAGACTCCTGCAACCTTAATGGAGCATTTTAGATTGCTGTTTAAAGTAGAGAAAGAAGAGCAGGTATTGAAATTAACAAAAAAAATTGCTTAGAATATATTGGACCTAATGAGTCTTATGTTCTAGACATTTCTAACGTGACACTTAAAAAATACATACATTTTTGTACAGTTAAAGTTCTATTACTTTTCTAAAACATTTATTATGCAATAGTTCAGAATTGCTCACAATATTTGGACTTCAGTGGTGCAGACTTGATTTTATTTTATACTAAATCATGTATTACCAATTTATTGGAGCTCTTTAAAGAAATAACATGCTGTGAATAAAGGAACACCCATGAATTTAACATAATTGGATTCCTAGAGACATTTGCTCAGGTCTATATCAAAGGTTATGGTTGATAATAAATGTTCATAATGCAGGAGATAATATATCAACATGAATATACAATTGGCCAACTTAAAGGGAACATACAGGAGGCATAAATAGGTCTTTTTTTCTTGGCTGTAATGAGAGGTGTGTTACTGGAATTGGTGTTGATGCCTCAAATTTTTTACGATTTATATAAATAATGAATGAAGGCACTAAGTAAATGGTTGCTAAATTTGGATTGTTTTGGAGTATTCTGGAGTTATGTCAATATAGCAAATATTAATTAAAGCAAGAATCAGCCTTCATTTTTACGTTATAAATTGCAAGCAGTAAATTGAAGTTAAAATCCCACAGACTAAGATATGCTGACCATGAGATGTCTGCAGATGCATGAGTTCAAACTTTAAGACAATGGGGTTGTGTTAATTGGCTTGCATCCAACCAGACAACACAGCTTTAAGTTACTTACACTATTGTGACTTTACAAACGTAGTTCAAGCTGGCAGACCAGGCAGATGTTGTCACTTAGCATATCAAACATGATCACACGTATAGGCAATCAATGATTTTTGTGTACTTATGATATTTGTGTACTCAGAGACAGCCCTGACAACATAGATTTTGGGTGTCTGTCTCTTGGTCATCAAAAGTTTTTAAAATATTTGTGTTAATTAGTTTCTGCTAAAAGCACTTGGACCCTTAGATGTGTCTTAGCAATTACAATGTGCTTCCACTATGTATCTCAAAGGAATCATTTGTCAACCTAAAGTATTGAAGTAAACAATGTCATTGTAACTGTTGAAGTTATATTGAATCACCTAATGTTAACTTTGATCTTCAGAGTATAAAAATGTGACGTATTTGGGGGCTCATCTAGGATAAGTCCATCGCCCACTGTGTGACCAGTGACTTAAGCAGCATAAGGGGAGGGCAAGTGTTTTTATGAGTAGCACCCACATTTACATCTGTTCAGATCCTGAAGCATCAAAAAATACAGCAGAGAGCTGAACTGGTAGATATACAAGGTGTGTGTGTGTATGTGTGTTTATGTAAGGGACCGGATATTTTTGGGTAGTTGTAGAAGATGGTTCCTGACGGTTCAGGATGCCAGAGGAGTGTGTGTATACTCATTTGGGTAACAGTATAGTAGCATACTTGCTTGAGAGTGTGTTTGTGTGCTTTAGAATAAGTCTAAAACCTTGGTAACAAGAGTCTTAAATGCAAGGGAATACAATAGGCATCATGAGTTTAGTGGCACAAAAGCTGAAGATTGCAGAGGACATTCTCCAAGTTTTAAATTAAGTATTGTATAATTTTAATCTTTTTTTTAAACTTTGCTTAGGATGGGAATTATTGTGAAGATATTTGAGGGACAGGATATTAGGATGACACCTTTTGAGGTCAGACTCTAGCAGGTGGAGAAACTTGATGACTGCAGCCAGGTCTCGTCACTGATTACTACCATTCACACGCCCCTCACCCCTGAAGAGAAGCAGAGCATTTTGTCTGAGCTGCCCTCACTTAAAGCTGCTTATAGGAATTCAGAATTTTGGTGCAAGCTCGAGAAAATGATTGAAATTAGCTAGATGCACCCCGAAGGTATACATGAGTTGGTTAAAGTGAAATGCCCGAGGAATATGTGAGATAGTATGCCTCAGGGAGTGCAGCATGGTACATGAACAACTACCGGTAATACCAGTAATGAAGATAGATATCGCTTCTTTAAGGGAGAAGTGAGGCAGCAACTAAGGGGAGATGAGAGTAATTGGGGAACGATAATGTCCATGGTTCAGAGAACTGATAAGCCTGCCATAAATTATGCAGAGCATAAATATCAAGCATATGAGGAGTGTTCAGGGTTGGACAATCTAAGGTAGGATGATCCAGTTTTCCTGAAAATGCAGAAAGAAGGCCTGATCTCAGCCCACCAGGAAGTTTTAGATTTGGGGAGAGTAGAGGAATCGACCTACCCAGCGATAGAATCATGGGCCAGAGAGACAGACCGAAGGAGGGGAACGAGAAGTCAGAAAGCAATTATAGTGGATGTAGCTGCTGTGAAGACACAAGGGACTTGGTCTGTGTGCCAGTAATCAGGGCACCTAGCAAGATACTGCTGGAATAAACATAGAGAGTAAAGGAGATGATATGCTACAGCTGTGGTCTCTCAGGCCATGTTTGGAAGCAGCGTCCTAAAAAGGGTAGGCAGTCAGAGAATCACTCACCAAAACAGGCAGAAATCAGAGCAACACACACAAAATGCTAGAGAAACTCAGCAGGTCACGAAGCACCTGTGGAAATTAATAAACAGTCAATGTTTCGGGCTGGGACCCTTCTTCAGACTGGAAAGGAAGGGGGTAGACATGCAGATTAAAAAAGGTTGAGGGAGGGAAACAGTATAGCTAGAAGGTGATACGTGAAGCCAGGTGGGTAGGAAAGTTAAAGGACTGGACAATAGGAACTTGATAGGAAAGGAGTGTGAACCATCGTTGAAAGGGAAGGAGGAGGGGACACAGGGGGAGGTAAATGCAGGTGAGAAGCAGTAAGAGGCCAAATTGGCGAATAGAAGAAGAGAGAGGGGTGGAAATGTTTTTTACTGGAAGCAGAAATTGATATTCATGCCATCAGGTTGGAGGCTACCCAGATGGAATACAAGGTGTTGGTCCTCCACCCTGAGTGTGGCCTCATCATGGCACAAGAGGAGGCCATGGCCGAAATGTCTGGACAGGCATGGGAATTGGAATTAAAATACTTGGCCACTGAAAATTTCTGCTTTTGGTGGATGAAACGGAGGCGCTCAATGAAGTGGTCCCCCAATTTACGGCATGTTTCAGCAATGTAGAGGAGGCCACATCTGGAGCACAGGGCACTATAGGCGACTCCAGCAGATTCTCAGGTAAAGTGTTGCCTTACCTGCAGGGACTGTTTGTGGCCAGTAATGGAGGTGGGGGAGGAGGTGAATGAGCAGGTAGCACTTTGGCTGCTTGTACGGATAAGTGCCAGGAGAGGGATAAGTGGGGAGGCATGAATGGACATGGGAATCGTGGAGGGAGCCCTGAGGAAAGTGGGCGGTTGGGGGAGGGGTAGGATTCCTTTGGAGATGGTGGAAATTGCTGAGAATGACATGTTGGAAACAGAGGCTCATGGGATGGTAGGTAAGGACAAGAGGAACTCTATCACTGTTAATTCGGCAGAAGGATGGGGTGAGTGCAGATGTTTGGGAAATGGAGGAGATGTGGATGAACTAATAGTGGAGGAAGGGAAATCCCTTCATTGAAGAAAGGTGGTATCGCTGATGTCCTGGAAAGGAAAGCCTCATTCTGGGAGTAGATGCAATGGAAATGAAAGACCTGAGAAAACGGAATAGCATTTTTACAGGAGACAGATTGAGAAGAGGTATAGTCAAGATAACTGGGAATCAGTAGGCTTATAAAAGATGTTGGTCGACATTTGTCTCCAGAGATGGAAACAGTGAGATCGAGATAGGGAAGAAATGTGTCAGAAATGGACCGTGAATTTAAGGGCAGGGTGCAAGTTGGAAATTGACAAGCTCAGCATGGGTGCATGAAGCAGCACCAATGCAGTCATCAATGTAGCAGAGGAAGAGTTGGGGAGCATTACAGGGGAAGGCTTGGAACATTTAGCCAACGAAAAGGCAGGCATAGCTGGGGCCCATAGTTGTTCCCATCACTACACCTCAAGTGTGGAAAAAGTGAGAGGAGCCGAAGGAAAATTTTTGAGGGTGAGGACTAGTTCTACCAGATGGAGGAGGCCAGAACCATCTCTGTCCGATTCGATTGCTAATCAAATTACATAGCTAGTGAAGACAGCATCCAGGTCATACAAACAACTGGTGGCAACATCTATTGCTAGTACTGATTACTGATGGATGTACACAGAAGGTATATTAATGGTCCAGCGATGTGATATGTTAGTAGACACAGGATTATCAATAACAATAACTGGTCTACCCCTGCCCATGAGTGGAGAAACAAATTTACAGTGTAGGGGGTAAAAAATGTGGCTAGAGAGAAGTGAGCGTCAGGTACTTGAGACTCAGGAAATGCATCTTACTGCGGATTTTTGGGTGTTCCCAAACTCTATCCTGCGGGTAGACACACTAAGTAAGGCAAGACTCAAGAAAGGGAGAAATAATGTGGACAACACAGGACAGACAGCATGCATGACCCTCAGAGCAGACAACATAGCCCATAGGGAGACAGCAGCCCCAAGCAAGGAGGGAAGACAGGACAATGTGTGGGAATCATGACAGGAGGTCCAAAAAGGTCAAAAACAGTCAAGAACTGTTAGAAGTAGTGCAGCTTCCTGCAGAGGTAGCAGCAATTGAAAACACACCAACAAGGGGAGAGAAAGGAAATGAGTGTGGAAATGATGGGACAAAGGGAAAAAAGGAATGTGAGTAAACAGACACTGCAAATAAGGAAGAAGAAATGACTGGAGCCAATTTAGTAAGATCATATGGAGATGTGAAGGACTATTGTAACTGGATTAATGCATTGAGGGACCAAGCAAAATAGCAGCAACGTATTGCTAATCAGAAAATGTCAGAGGGAGAGAAGATAGTCCTCCCACAGCCATGTGACCAAGTCATGGCGAGGTAAGGGAGCAGTCTAAAAAGGTAGGGTTTGCTCCCAGGTGGATTAGACCACACATAGCTCTTTAGACAAATAACACCTGCGAAACAGCCTGTAGAAACATTGGACTCAGGTTAAACTGTATGACTTTCCTTCTTGTCACCCCCACAGACAGAACAAACAATCAAGTCTGCTCAGCAACAATGCCATTACAGAGAATTTAAGTGAAGAATACCAGCCTGCTGCGTCACATCTGACCACTCCTGATGGAAGTAGACCCACAGATGGAAGAGAACAGGAATGTGAATGCAGAAGACATACAGTGAGCATGTCAGCAAGCCATGAAAAGTGCATGAAGAATTATGGTAATGGTACTTTGTAATAAAGGCCTGTTCTCTGAGACAGATAATCATTTATATAGATAGATAAAAATAGAAAGATATTAGAAATAGATTGGAAAGGATTAAAGTTATGACAGACTTCAAGTTCCACAACCTTGATTACAAGGCGGACCAAGAACGAGAAGAAATTGCACACAGCATCTGAAGGCAGCCACCCCAGCTTGGCTGGGAGTGAACAGAAATGAGCTGGGCCATTTCAGTGGTTGGGTCAGTGATCAAAAGGACAGTCTGGGAGTGGATACCACTGGCATGAGATAGTTGCAGCCACCTGAATAGCGACCACTCTCGTACATCGATCAAAGGCATTGAGAGCCTTGTTAGATTATTCTGACAATCCACTGTCATGGCATGGAATGTGAACTGTTGCCAGTGAACTTGCTACAGTATTACCATACTGTGCCCTGCCCGCAGAGTAATTACTCAAAGACACTGCTGAGTTTTAGCTATCAGATGTTGAAGGGGCAAAGATAAGGAGACATAAACCGCAATGGACCAGCAGCAAATGAGGCAATAAACACATGAATGACAAAGCTGCATTTTCATGATTGGTTGACTTTGAGAGGACAGAAGTGTCTAAGAACAGGATGCAATCAAATTTTGGGAATGTTTTATTGGCATCTCTGTTTAGACTTCTAGATAGCCAGTTAGAGGTGATAGTTCAGATATAGGTACACAGAAAGACATGATAGGTTAGTTACACACACAAAATGCTGGAGGAACTCAGCAGGTCGGGCAGCATCTATGGAAAAGAGTACAACCAGCATTACAGGCCAAGACCCTTTTTCCAGCATTTTGTGTGTGTTGCTTTGATTTCAGCATCTGCAGATTCTCTCTTGTTTGTGATAGGATAGGATAGTAATTAGGGAAGGGATCCAAAGTGAAAGGCATTTTTGCTGCTCAACTTGATTAGATCCTCCTTAAAGCTTAGCCTTCCTGGAACAGATTTCTGATTTAGACAGTATTCTGAAGTTATGTGAATATAGCAAATACTAATTAAAGCAAGAACCAGCCTTCGTTTTTATTGTAAATTGCAAGCTGTAAGCTGAATTTAAAAGCCCACAGACTAAGATATGGTTTGCAAAATGGTGACCATGAGACGTCTGCATATGCATGAGTTCAAACGTTAAAACAATGGAATTGTGTCAATCGGCTTGCATCCAACCAGGCAACACGGCTAAGTTATTTGCATTATTGTGACTTTAGTTGAAGTTGGCAGACCAGATGGATGTTGTCACTTAGCATATCAAACATGATCACACGTATAGGCAATCAATAGCTCTTGTGTACTTCCGATATTTGTGTACTCAGAGACAGCCATGACAAAATTGATTTTGGGTGTCTATCTCTCTGCCATCAAAAGCTTTTAGAATATTTGTGTTAATTAGCTTCTCCTAAAAGAGTTTGGACCTTCAGATGTGTTTTATCAATTACAATGTGCTTCCACTATGTATTTCAAAGAAATCATTTGTCAACCCGAAGTATTGAAGTAAACAATGTCATTGTAACTATTGAAGTTGTATTGAATCACCTCCTGTTAACTTTGATCTAAAGGGCATAGAAATGTGATGAACCTCTGGCTGTGCGAGCCTCTACCAAAAGTGTCTCCAGAATGATGCCTGCTTGTTGTGATGAATAAAAACTTCTACATCACCAGCTTCAGTGTCTCTCCAGTGACTTTGATCACAGTCACAACAAATATCAAGATAGATGGGGAAGTTAGTTGCGAAGAAGATGCAAGGAGACTACAAAAGGATTACAAAGGCTAAGTGAGAGGGAGAAGATCAAACAAATGGCGTATACTATAGAAAATATAAAATTGTCCATTTTGCAAAGCAAATTAAAATGAAGCTCATTAGGTAAGCAATGAGAGACTGCAGAGTTCTGATGTGTAGAGTAATCTGTGTGCCCCAGTATATGATTCACAAGAGGCTATTATACTAGTACTGCAAATAGAAAAACAAACAAAATGTTATACTTTATTGCCGTAGGGGAACTGAATTCAGAAGTAGGGAGGTCATGCTTCAGTTATGTAGGGCAGTGAGAGATGGATCACTGTGATGTGAGATGGAGCTCCATATCTGGATCACTGTGTACAGTATCTAAAGAAGAAGGTTAATGCATTAGAAACACTTCAAAGAAGATCTACTAGACTAATACTAATAAGAACACATTGTCCTATGAGGGAGAATTGATCAGACTAGACTTGTAGCCGCTGCAATTGGGAAGATCATGAAGAAACTTGATTGAAACATAAATGGAAATCTTGACATAGTAGATGTACAGATCATATTTCCTACTTTTTAAAATTTTTATTGCACGTTTAAGACAGAGATGAATGTTTTCTCAGAGTTGTTAGTCCTATAAAGAGAAGAATCTTTGAATATGTTCAAAGCAAGGATAGATAAGCAATGGAATGAAAGAGTCTCACAGCTAAATAGGAACATAGATTTGAGTTACAATCAGATCAGCAGTGATTTTATTTAATATTGGAGCAGGGTCAAGGAACTGAATAGCTTATTTCTACTTCTAATTCACATGTTAGTAGGTTTGCAGTCTGTCACTGGTATTCACCAGCTGCAAACAGCTCCATCTCAGCCATGAGGGAATATTTAGTCTTGTGAAAAGTTCCTTCATACAATTCTTGAAGAAAGGAATAACTTTTGCCACATTCCAGTACTCTGGCACTTCTCCTTTGGCCAGTGAGAATACAAAGACTTTAAATTTAAACTAAACTCAATAACTATATGCACATTATTAGTCAGCATCATGGTCTTACTACCGTCTTCCTTTGCAGTTCAATAACACTGCCAAGTGTTTCTTTGTGTGATAACATGCACCCTTTTTATCTTAAATGGTGGTTTCCTTGCTCCATCTTGTGAGATACAAGCTTTCCCTGAACATAACAACAGCGCGACACTTCTCTTGTACCATGACTGCATTCTCCAATGCTGCTCAGAAATGAAAGCTGATGAGCCTCTTGTGAGAGCAGAGGGGGACAGGGTAACTCCCAGCAGTCAAAGCCACTCAATGGAGTCTGTCAGTTTCACTCAAAACATTGCTGCAGTCCGCTAGATCTTTCTCATCACTTAAACACAGCTTACAGTTACAGTTATGATGAATGTTGTAAAGGAGAGTCATTTTGAGAGACTAAAATTTAAAGTCTTTGTATCCTCACTGGCTACAGGAATAGTGCCAGAGGACTGGAAGGTGGCAAAAGTTATTCCTTTCTTCAAGAAAGGTAATAGGGATAACACTGGGAATTATAGGACAGTTAAGTTTTATGTCGGGGTGGGCACGCTATTGGAGAAGAATCTTTGAAGAATGTCTTCTAACCTTTTGGTTGGAAGGATTCGCAACTCAGAGCATGATACCTGATTCAGCGGTGGAGTGTTGGGCAAGCAAGCAGCAAAGCCAGCCTTAGGACCAGAGTCTTACGAATCTTTTGTCTCTTAAAGAAGGTTGACTTTGTGATAAGGCCGATATCTAGGATGCCTTAACCAAATTGCATTATTCAAATATCATGTTATACCTTCTACAAATATTATCAATGCATTATATCAAATCACTTAAGCAATTTCGCTTTCAGATCCCCAAATAATGACCATGAACATTCTTCATGTGATGCGGAATGTCATAGGCCAAATCAAAGGAGGCGATGTATCAGCATATAGGCAGGAGATTGAAAATCTAAGTGGTGGCATAACAACAAGCTCTTACTCAATGCCAGCAAGACCAAGGAGCCGATTATTGACTTCAGGAGAAGGAAACCAGAGCTCCATCAGCCAGTCCTCATTAGAGGATCAGAGGTGGAGAGGGTCAGCATCTTCAAATACTTCAGTGTTATTATTTTGGAAGACCTGTCCTCAGCCCAGTATGTAAGTGCAATTACGAAGAAAGCACTGCACTGTCTCTGCTTCCTTAGAAGTTTACAAAGGTTTGGCATGACATCTAACACTTTGACAAACTTCTAATGATGTGTGGTGAAGGGTATATTGACTGGCTGCATCATACCCTGGTATGGAAACACCAATGCCCTTGAATGGAAAATCCTACAAAATGTGGTGTAAATGACCCAGTCCATCATGGAAAAAGCCCTCCCCACCATTGAGGACATCTACATGTCATAGGAAAGCAGCATGCATCATCAGGACCCCCACCACCCAGGACATGCTCTCTTCTTACTGCTGCCATCAGGAAGAAGGCACAGGAGCCTCAGGACTTACACCATCAAGTCCAATAACAGTTATCACCCCTCTAGCATCAGGCTGTTGAACCAAAGGGGATAACTTCATTCAGCTTCACTTGCCCCATCATTAAAATATTCCCGCAATCTATGGACTCACTGCCAAGGACTCATTTCACGTTCTCGATATTTATTATTTATTTATTTATTTATTTATTATTATTATTTCATTTATTTTGTACTTGCACAGTTTGTTGTCTTTTGCACACTGGTTGATCACCCAAGTGGATTCAGTCTTTTATTGATTGTCTTATGGTTATTATTCCATTATAGATTTATTGAGTATCTTAGTAAGAAAATGAATCCCAGGGCTGTACATGGTGACAAATATGATAATAAATTTATTTTGAACTTTGCTATATTCATGTAAATTAAATTAAATTTACATGAATATAGGGTAAAAAGATTGCAAGTGTGACTCAAATACAATGTATTCAGTATTATTTTATCTTTTTTTGACATAATATATATCTTCGTGTACTCTGTATTCTTCTATAGAAATTAATAAAAATATTGAAAAAGAAAGAACTTTGCTTAGTCAGGGTCAAAGGAACTTCATAAAAAAAAACAGCTGCTTAAATCGACATCTCCTCTGACTATTTTTGCCTGCAGTCCCAATGACCTCTCTTCTAACTTTCCTTAGTTGTAGGCTCATGACTAACCATGTGATCAGTTCTCCATTTTCCCAAGGCCAGGCTGTCCTAATACATTAATTAATGTATGTACAATTTGCTTCATCTTCATTATCTTGTCAGGTCGGCCTTAACTGTTACTTCTGATTTGAATAGTTTTGTCTTTGATATTAGCTTACTTTTTCCCTGTCCCTCATCAGTCACAAGATAGACATGTTAGTATGACACAGAACAATGCAGTCTAAACTTCTTACCTAATAATTTTCCCACAAGTGTCCTATGAGAGGTTTATTTTCTCCTTTTAAGAATATGTATCTAGAAATGTATCGATGCTGGCTGAGATTTGCCTTTTCAGACATCAATAGTGTTTGTTTGCTTTTCTTGTCAGTGAATTAAAAGGATTTTACAGAGACATTGTGGTACTTCTCCAATATTTTGCCCAGATAGTCCATGGGACAGTAGGGATCATGGTTCCCTGATACACCAGGACCCTTTTCAAGATTTGAGGTCGTGCTCTTGGTCTTGAAACTGGAGATGGTGCTCAGAGTTTCTGCTGAAAGATGGCTCTCAAGATTGGAAAGTGTTTTATGCTTTTCACAGTCTCACTGTGCACCTACGTTGTCAGGGGAATATTGTACAGCAGGTGTAGTTTGGTTGAGAACCTTTGTTTTGTGGATGTTTATTGAAAGACACATCCTTACATACCCTTCAGTGAATGAGTTAGTGATGATTGGAGCTTGGCCTCTGGATATGCATATATGCAAGCGTTATCTGCACTCTGCAACTTGATCTGAACTCTGCAACTTGATCTGCACTCTCCAACTTGATGACTGACGATAAAATGACCTTGATTTCAGAATGAGGAGTAACAGGATGAGCAAATTCCCACTCCAGCAGGAAGTTTGTTGGAGTGAAGTGTGATATTACAGGTTAAATGATGTTGAAGCAATAACACAACTTTTCTAGACCACAGCCAATTCTGGGATAAGTTCTGTGACAGAATTATTGGTAAAATTCCTGTTTGGCCATTTGTGGTGTACCAAATGTTTAATGGAAAAGAATTTCTGAGGGCAGTTTAATTAGAGAAGTCACAGATGATTGACAATTGCTTGGTAAAAGAGCCCACGTAGTCATTGATGCAAGATGTTTGGGTCATAGATAATGCTGACAGTGTTGGAGAAAGCATGTGTTGGTTATTAGAAAGTTGCTGCATTTCCTGCAATCCTTCCACCCACCATCTTTTCTATAGGTCATGGGATGCCTGGTGGACCACATCTTCAAGTGTCTGTAGAACTAAAGAATTCCATTCATGGTTGAGGTATAACTTGTCACAACATCTCCACCCCCATGTGTGAAGATGAATGCATTCCCAACAACCAGAAAGAATGCATCAGGTTCCAACAATCAAGGAATCTGATTCAGGAACCTGCTCACTATCAATATTAAGTGAGTGCTTGCAGTTCTACCAAAACTTTTAGAAGATGGCTGAGAAGAGTCCCTGATAGATTAGAGGTCCCATTAAACATGACTCCAGATTCTAGGTGAAAGGTCATTCAACAAAATTCAGGCACCGTGAAGTGGTCAACTGAAACTATTCCAGGATAGCCAAACAACCAAGTAACCAAACATAGTGGGCATGCTTATGTTGCTGCCAGGACGTGTGCTGACACTTGTGGGCTGCCCCTAGCACACCCTTGAACATGCTGGTTGTTAATACAGATGCCGCATTTCACTGCATGTTTTAATGCACATGTGATAAATAAATCTTAATCCTGAATCTTGAAATAAGGCAAGGTCAAATGGCCAACTTAAATTCAACTGCTTTGAATGGACAACAGCTGTGCTGTTCTGCGTTGAATGATACCTCTATTCGCTACAAGAAAACAATCCAGTATTTTGGGAAAGGTGTCCCATTTTTAAAAACATTCCATGTATAAAGAAAGATCTTTGACCTGAAGCTTTGAACTCTTTTTCTCCACATGAATGCTAATCGATCAGCTGAGTGCTTCCAGCATTTTCAATTTTTGTTTTGGAGTTCCAACATCTCTAGTTATTTCTTACTCCAGAACCTTGGGCTGCTTTTGATAACTTAATTTCAGATCTCCAGTAGAATTTCAACATTGACAGGAAAATGTGACAGCAAAATCTGACCACTGAAAACCCAAGTCTCCTGTAGGAGATTTGCTATATTTATTGTGCATAAATCACATGGCTCTGTGCAAATAATTAGAGTGCCATTTCATGTATTTTCAAAGAAAGTTAAATAAAAGTGATATTCTGAGATATTACCTGAAGCAGGAATACAGATTCTATTGTCTCCTGGTAATAGTTTGGAATCACAGATATGAAGAGTATAAAAAGGAGAACAATTGAATTTTTACAGATTATGAGAACACTCAGTCCTCTTATATAGCAGTTGTTCACAGCAGTGGTAACCAAGGCAATGCTTGGCTATGAAAGGCCACATTGTGCATTTGACATCTGTGAGTTTAGGGTTCAATATGCAGGAACTACTGTTTCAAAAGGCATTTTTTTCTTGCTTAAGAGTTAGCATTAAGAAACATTGTTATGTAATGCCAACTGTATTTGGTGTTCACACCTAATTTATAACATATAAGAGGCAACACAAGCCTTTGATACAAAATTGGAGACCAAAGAAAGAGCTAAGGGATGAGGTCATATCTTATACAATTGGCAAAGAAGTTCAAAGCAGGAATTCAAATACCAATAATCCCCAATTGCTTCTAGTGCTACACTCCTACTAGCTCTCCATCGGACAGGAGCTAATCTGCAAAGCAATTGAATAATTGTTCAGCCTATACTGACTTCACACCAGAGTTAATATCATTTGAATCCAAGTTACTGAGCTGCAATTCATAGATGATGCTGGTGTACACACACATTTTGAGGCCAAACTCCACCAAATCAATAACTCATTTACTTAAGTATGCAAGAGTAAACGTTTTACACCAAACATGCTCAAAACAAAGGCCCTCTACCAACCTGCACCAGTGCACAACCCGGCCATCAAATAGTAAGAGTCCACAATGGGACCCTGGAATACACACACGATTCCCTTATCTTAGCATCCACCCTTCAATCAATATGAATATGAATATTCACCACATCCCTAGTATTTCAGCAAAGACTTTACCCATCTGAGGAAAAGAACAAGCATTTAGAGATCAAAACCTCAAACACCTGGCAGAATTATCCTAGTCCTCCTGTATTCTTCTGAGATTTGAGCCACATACAGCAGGAATAGCATGTCACATGGAGAGGTACTATTAAGAGGTCTCCAGAAAATACTCTAAATCCACAAGCAGAAAGAAAGTGATGTCAATGTTGATCCTCAGGCCAATATTCTCACTTTCAAGTCTCCAATTACTCTCTGTCAGCTTCAATGGATGGGCCATCTCATTAACATTCCAGTCATCAGACTCCCAAAACAGGCAAACACTGCTACTAACTTCGTTATAGCAAAAAAAAAGATTCTAGGAGGACAGAGAAAAGGATTCAAGTATGTTCTCTAAGCCTTGTTGAAAATGTGTAATGTTTTGATTCCAAATGATTCCTGTGATTCCCTGGCCATTAATTGTTCATAATAGAAAAACATCCAAGATGGAACCAATAGCTGAGAATCATTTTTCACATAGAACATGGAATAGCAGGCCCTTTGGCCCACATTGTTGTGCCGACCCTCAAACCCTGCCTCCCATATAACCCCCCCCACCTTAAATTCCTCCATATACCTGTCTAGTGGTCTCTTAAATTTCACTCGTGTATCTGCCTCCACCACGGACTCAGGCAGTGCATTCCACGCACCAACCACTCTCTGAGTAAAAAACCTTCCTCTAATATCCCCTGTGAACTTCCCATCCCTTACCTTAAAGCCATGTCCTCTTGTATTGAGCAGTGGTGCCTTGGGGAAGAGGCACTGGCTATCCACTCTATCTATTCCTCTTAATATCTTGTATACCTCTATCATGTCTCCTCTCATCCTCCTTCTCTCCAAAGAATAAAGCCCTAGCATAATGCATGCTCTCTAAACCAGGCAGCATCCTGGTAAATCTCCTCTGTACCCTTTCCAGTGCTTCCACATCCTTCCTATAGTGAGGCGACCAGAAATGGACACAGTACTCCAAGTGTGGCCTAACCAGAGTTTTATAGAGCTGCATCATTACCCCGCGACTCTTAAACTCTATCCCTCGATTTATGAAAGCTAACACCCCATAAGCTTTCTTAATTACCCTATCTACCTGTGAGGCAACTGTCAGGGATCTGTGGACATGTACCCCCATATCCCTCTGTTCCTCCACACTACCAAGTATCCTGCCACTTACTTTGTACTCTGCCTTGGAGTTTGTCCTTCCAAAGTGTACCACCTCACACTTCTCCAGGTTGAACTCCATCTGCCACTTCTCAGCCCACTTCTGCAACCTATCAATGTCTCTCTGCAATCTTCAACAATCCTCTACAGTATCTACAACACCACCAACCTTTGTGTTGTCTGCAAACTTGCCAACCCACCCTTCTAACCCCACATCCAGGTCATTAATAAAAATCACGAAAAGTAGAGGTCCCAGAACAGATCCTTGTGGGACACCACTAATCACAACCCTCCAATCCGAATGTATTCCCTCCACCACGACCCTCTGCCTTCTACAGGCAAGCCAATTCTGAATCCACCTGGCCAAACTTCCCTGGATCCTATGCCTCCTGACTTTCTGAATAAGCCTACCGTGTGCAACCTTGTCAAATGCCTTACTAAAATCCATGATGATCACATCCACTACACTACCCTCATCTACATGTCTGGTCACCTCCTCAAAGAACTCTATCAGGCTTGTTAGACACCATCTGCCCTTCACAAAGCCATGCTGACTGTCCCTGATCAGACCATGATTCTCTCCTATAGATCCTATCTCTAAGAATCTTTTCCAACAGCTTTCCCACCACAGACGTAAGTCTCACTGGTCTATAATTACCCGGACTATCCCTACTACATTTTTTGAACAAGGGGACAACATTTGCCTCCCTCCAGTCCTCCAATACCATTCCTGTAGACAACAAGGACTTAAAGATCCTAGCCAGAGGCTCAGCAATCTCTTCCCTCGCTTCATGGAGCAGCCTGGGGAATATTCCATCAGGCCCCGGGGACTTATCCATCCTAATGTATTTTAATAACTCCAATACCTCCTCTCCCTTAATATCAGCATGCTCCAGAACATCAACCTCAATCATATTGTCCTCACCGTCATCAAGTTCCCTCTCATTGGTGAATACCGAAGAGAAGTATTCATTGAGGGCCTCGCTCACTTCCACAACCTCCAGGCATATCTTCCCACCTTTATCTCTAATTGGTCCTACCTTCACTCCTGTCATCCTTTTGTTCTTCACATAATTGAAGAATGCCTTGGGGTTTTCCTTTACCCTACTCACCAAGGCCTTCTCAAGCCCCCTTCTTGCTCTTCTCAGCCCCTTCTTAAGCTCCTTTCTTGCCACCCTATATTCCTCAATAGACCCATCTGATGCTTGCTTCCTAAACCTCATGTATGCTGCCTTCTTCCACCTGACTATATTTTCCACCTCACTTGTCACCCATGGCTCCTTCACCCTACCATTCTTCTCTTCCTCACCGGGACAAATTTATCCCTAACATCCTGCAAGAGATCTCTAAACATCGATCACATGTCCATAGTACATTTCCCTGCAAAAAACATCATCCCAATTCACACCCGCAAGTTCTAGCCTTATAGCCTCATAATTTGCCCTTCCCCAATTAAAAACTTTCCTGCCCTCTCTGATTCTATCCTTTTCCATGATAATGCTAAAGGCCAGGGAGTGGTGGTCACTGTCCCCCAGATGCACACCCACTGAGAGATCTCTGACCTGACCCGGTTCGTTACCTAATACTAGATCTAGAATGGCATTCCCCCCAGTTGGCCTATCAATATACTGTGACAGGAATCTGTCCTGGACACACTTAACAAACTCTGCCCCGTCCAAACCCTTGGAACTATTCAGGTGCCAATCAATATTAGGGAAGTTAAAGTCACCCATGATAACAACCCTGTTATTTTTGCACCTTTCCAAAATCTGCCTCCTAATCTGCTCCTCTGTATCTCTGCTGCTACCAGGGGGCCTATAGAATACCCCCAACAGAGTAACTGCTCCCTTCCTGTTCCTGACTTCCACCCATACTGACTCAAAAGAGGATCCTGCTACATTACCCACCCTTTCTGTAGCTGTAATAGTATCCCTGACCAGTAGTGCCACCCCTCCTTCCCTTTTCCCCCCCCTCTATCCCTTTTAAAGCACTGAAATCCAGGAATATTGAGAATCCATTCCTGCCCTGGTGCCAGCCAAGTCTCTGTAATGGCCACTACATCATAATTCCATGTATGTATCCAAGCTCTCAGTTCATCATCTTTGTTCCTGATGCTTGTTGCATTGAAGTACACACACTTTAGCCTTTCTGCCTTCCTACCTTTACACCCTTTAACCACATAACAATTACAGCATGGAAACAGGCCATCTCGGACCTTCTAGTCCGTGCCGAACTATTACTCTCACCTAGTCCCACCGACCTGCACTCAGCCCATAACCCTCCATTCCTTTCCTGTCCATATACCTATCCAATTTAACTTTAAACGACAACATCGAACCTGCCTCAACCACTTCTGCTGGAAGCTCGTTCCACACAGCTACCACTCTCTGAATAAAGAAGTTCCCCCTCATGTTACCCCTAAACTTTTGCCCTTTAATTCTCAACTCATGTACTCTTGTTTGAATCTTCCCCACTCTCAATGGAAAAAGCCTATCCACGTCAACTCTATCAATCCCCCTCATAATTTTAAACACCTTTATCAAGTCCCCCCTCAACCTTCTATGCTCCAAAGAATAAAGACCTAACTTGTTCAACCTTTCTCTGTAACTTAGGAGATGAAACCCAGACAACATTTTAGTAAACCTCCTCTGTACTCTCTCAATTTTATTGACATCTTTCCTATAATTCGGTGACCAGAACTGTACACAATACTCCAAATTTGGCCTTACCAATGCCCCATACAAGTTCAACATTATATCCCAACTCCTATACTCAATGCTCTGATTAATAAATGCAAGCAAACCAAAAGCTTTCTTCACCACCCTATCCACATGAGGTTCCACCTTCAGGGAACTACGCACCATTATTCCTAGATCCCTCTGTTCTACAGCATTCTTCAATGCCCTACCATTTACCATGTATGTCCTATTTTGATTAGTCCTACCAAAATGTAGCACCTCACATTTAACAGCATTAAACTCCATCTGCCATCTTTCAGCCCACTCTTCTAACTGTCCTAAATCTCTCTGCAAGCTTTGGAAACCTACCTCATCATCCACAACGCCACCTATCTTAGTATCATCTGCATACTTACTAATCCAATTTACCACCCCATCATCCAGATCATTAATATATATGACAAACAGCATTGGACCCAGTACAGATCCCTGAGGCACACCACTATACACCGTCCTCCAATCTGACACACAGTTATCCACCACTACTCTCTGGCGTCTCCCATCTAGCCACTGCTGAATCCATTTTACTACTTCCATATTAATGCCTAAAGACTGAACCTTCCTAACTAACCTTCCATGTGGAACCTTGTAAAAGGCCTTACTGAAGTCCATATAGACAACATCCACCATTTTACCCTCATCAGCTTTCTTAGTAACCTCATCAAAAAATTCAATAAGATTTGTCAAACATGACCTTCCACGCACAAATCCATGTTGACTGTTCCTAATCAGACTCTGTCTATCTAGTTAATTATATATACCATCTCTAAGAATACTTTCCATCAATTTACCCACCACTGACGTCAAACTCACAGGCCGATAATTGCCGGGTTTTCTCTCAGAACCCTTTTTAAACAATGGAACCACATGAGCAATACACCAATCCTCCAGCACCATCCCCGTTTCTAATGACATTTGAAATATTTTGGTCAGTGCCACTGCTATTTCTACACTAACTTCCCTCAAGGTCCTAGGGGATATCTTGTCCGGACCCGGAGACTTATCCACTTTTATATTCCTTAAAAGCGCCAGTACTTCCTCTTCTTTAATTGTCATACTTTCCATAACTACCTTTCTTGCTTCCTTTACCTTACATAATTCAATATCCTTCCCCTTAGTGAATACCAAAGTAAAGAAATTGTTCAAAATCTCTCCCATCTCTTTTGGCTCCGCACACAGCCATCCACTCTGATTCTCCAAGGGACCAATTTTATCCCTCACTATCCTTTTGCCACTAACATAACTGTAGAAACCCTATGGATTTATTTTCACCTTACTTGCCAAAGCAGCTTCGTATCTTCTTTTAGTTTTTCTAAATTCTTTCTTAAGATTCTTTTTACATTCTTTATATTCCTCGAACAACTCATTAACTCCAAGCTGCCTATATTTATTGAAGATCCCTCTCTTTTTCCGAACCAATTTTCCAATATCCCTTGAAAATGATGGCTCTCTCAAACTTTTAACCTTTCCTTTCAACCTAACAGGAACATAAAGATTATGAACCTTCAAAATTTCACCTTTAAATGACCTCCATTTCTCTATTACATCCTTCCCATGAAACAAATTGTCCCAATCCACTCCTTCTAAATCCTTTTGCATCTCCTCAAAGTTTGCCTTTCTCCAATCAAAAATCTCAATCCTAGGTCCAGTCCTATCCTTCTGCATAATTACACTGAAACTAATGGTATTGTGATCACTTGACCCGAAGTGCTCCCCAACACATACCTCTGTCATCTGCTCTGTCTCATTCCCTAACAGGAGATCCAACACTGCCCCTTCTCTAGTTGGTACCTCTATGTATTGCTCCAAAAAA
This sequence comes from Mobula hypostoma, assembly GCF_963921235.1. Lineage (NCBI taxonomy): Eukaryota > Metazoa > Chordata > Chondrichthyes > Myliobatiformes > Myliobatidae > Mobula > Mobula hypostoma. Next base: position 58,724,166 of record NC_086103.1, on the reverse strand, counting down.
CTATCTTGCACACATTTGACAAACTCCAAACCATCCAGCCCTTTTACAGAATGAGCTTCCCAGTCTATGTGTGGAAAATTAAAATCTCCCACAATCACAACCTTGTGCTTGCTACAAATATCTGCTATCTCCTTACAAATTTGCTCCTCCAGTTCTCGGTCCCCATGAGGTAGTCTATAATACATCCCTATAAGTGTCACAACACCTTTCCTATTCCTCAATTCCATCCAAATAACCTCCCTAGACGAGTCCACTAATCTATCCTGCCAGAGCGCCGCTGTTATATATTCTCTGATTTATTCTGCTTCTCTTTCCTCAAAGCCTCTCTATATGTTAGATCTGGCTTTACTCCATGATCTATCACTGCTCTATCGCTCCGGATCCCATCCCCCTTGCAAATTAGTTTAAACCCTCCTGAACCATGCTAGCAAACCTACCTGTAAGGATATTGCTCCCTCTCGAATTCGGGTGCAACCCATCCAATCTGTACAGGTCCCACCTTCCCCAGAAGAGATCCCAATGATCCAAAAATCTAAAACCCTGCCCACTGCACCAATCCCTCAGCCACGCATTCAACTGCCATCTCCTCCAATTCTTACCAGCACTATCACTTAGCACTGGCAGCAATCCTGAGAACGCCACCCTTGAGGTCCTGTTCTTTAGCCTTCTGCCTAGTTCCCGAAACTCACACTTCAGGACCTCATCCCTCTTCCGTTGGTGCCAACATGGTGTTGGTGCCAACATGTATCACGACTTCTGGTTGCTTTCCCTCTCATACCAGGATGTTGTGCACCCAGTCAGAGACATCCTGGACCCTGGCACCCGAGAGGCAACAAACCACGCGGGTGTCCTTCTCATGTCCACAAAATCTCCTGTCTGCTCCCCTGATTATAGAGTCTCCAATGACGACAGTCTCCTCTTCTCCATCCCACCCTTCTGCACCACAGGGTCAGACTCAGTGCCAGCGTCAGTTTATAGAGTCATTTTTTTTTTTGCACACAAGAATCTAGTGATATGAGGAGCAGAAAGCTAGTTAAATGAGGAGTGGAAAGTTTCTCACACTTCCCACCCTCCCCACCAAAACACATCCTGCCTCACAGTAGTTTGATATGAGATCACCCATTTTCTCATTAGCCATTTAAGTACCCATATCATTTTCAACCATAAAGAAATATCTAAAATCAGACAATTCTAAAAAGTTACTTTCATGATCAGAGAGGCAAAAAATCATAAAGGTGAGTAGAGTTTCACATGTCAGCATTAATCCATAAATCATTAAAATTGAAAGCATGTGCGTGAAAATAGCATTTTAAAGATTAAAGGTGATTAAGTGATGCATAATTTGTGTGACGACTTAATCAGATTCAATTTGGCGAAACACGTAAGATTCTGGGCTCTTCAATCTCAAGAAAAATGTGGCATTAACACAGAAATGATGCCAATTCACCAGAAGTTTACCAGTTTCAGAGATACAATATGAGAAGCATGTTATTTTGTGTTTTCTGCCTGGATTATTATAGATTTATCGTATGTTTTTGAAATAACAAAGTAATTCAGTAGAATAGAGATAGCAAAGTATTTTTCTTCTGGTGAAAGACCCTAGATCAATAAGCCACAAACTCGAAATTGGAGCCAGTCTATTAAGGACTAAAATCTGGAATAGTTATTTAAACATAGAATGGTACAACATAGGAAAAGGCCCATCAGCTTTTTGTGCCAAACAAATTAAACTAGTAATTAAAAGCCGAACTTAATTATTCCCTTCATCCTACATAATATCCATATCTCTGACATGTCCATGCCAAGCAGGTAGTGGCATGAGTTCCATGTTTCATCTAAATAGATGGTGATAAATAGATTAATACTTTCAAGGCTGAGAGCACAGAAGATCAGAAGAGAATTGGAACAAAGTGGACCTGAAGTATAAACCAGCCATGTCACAACTGAATGGCAGCTTACAGTTTAATGGCTTGCTTCATTTCCTATTTGACATAAATTCATTACTTGTTCAAAGATAATACGATATATAAAATGGCAATAGAGAAGGCCACAGACCAAGATGTCACAATGGGATTAGGAAGTCAAATTGAAATGGGTGGCCTCCAGGAAATTTTTCCTTTTGTAGCGGGCGGAGCAAAGGTGATCACCCAATTTATGTTGGTTTCACCAATGTAGAAGAGTCTACACTGGGAGCATCGGATATAGTGGAAGACCCAGATAGACTCACTTGTGAAGTGTCATCTCACCTGGAAGGACTGTTTAGGGCCTTGAATGGAGGAGGTGTAGGTCAGTATATTAAGTATCCCTCTTGCAGGATTACGTGACTGAAAAGAGAACTGTGGGGAGGACAAGTGGAAAAAGGAGTCACATAGGGAACAATTCCTTTAGAAAGCAGAGAGTGAAGTAGGGGAAAGATATGTTTAGTGGTAGGATGCACGGGTGCTGCTCCCCAACTTTTCCTATGCTACATTGATGTCTGCATTGGTGCTGATTCCTGCATCAATTACATCAACTTTGCCTTCGAGTTCCATTCCACTCTCAAATTTACTTGGAATATTTCTGATACCTCTCTCTTCTTTCTCGATGTCCCTATTTTCATCTCTGGAGACAAGCTATCTATTGGTATCTTTGATAAACCTGCTGAATCTCACAGCTATCCTTACTATACCTCATCCTACCCAGTCACACGAAAAAAAACTGCTATTCAGTTTTTTCCCTTTTCCCAGTTCCTTTGTCCCTGCTGTATCTGTTCTCAGGATGAGGTTTTCCATTCTAGAACATCTGAGATGTTTCCTTTCTACCATCATTGATACTGGCATCTCCTCCATTTCCTGCACATCTGCTCTCAGCCCATTCTCCTGTCGCCACAACAGGGTAGGATTCTCTTTGTCCTACATGCCACTCCCTGAGCCTTCATTTCCAGCACATCATTCTGTGTAATTTTGGTCATCTAATATGGGACCATACAGCTAGGTACATCTTTCCCTCCCCATTCTCCACTTTCAACAGGGATCATTCCTTCCTTGCCCACTTACCCCTTCCCACTGATCTCCCTCCTGGCACTCATCCCTGCAAGTGAGACAAGTGCTTTACCTGCACTTCCTCCTTCACTACCGTTCAGGACCCGAAACAGTCCTTCCAGGTGAGATGACACTTCACCTGTGAGTCTATAGGGGTCCTCTACTGTACCTGGAGCTCCCGGTGCAGCCTCCTCTACATCAATGAGTCCTGGCATAGATTGGGCGACCACTTCCTAAGCACCTTCGTTCTGTATACCACAAAAGATAGAATTTCCCAGTGGCCACCCATTTCAATCCAACTTTCCATTCCTATTTCAACATGCTGGTCTATGGCCTCCTCTACTGTCCAAATGAAGCCACGCTCAAGGAAGAGCAAAACTCCTGTTCCATCTGTGTAGCCTCCAACCTGACTGTATGAACATTGATTTCTCTAACCTCTGATAATTTCTTCCCCCTCCCATTATCACTTTCCACTTCCCATTCGGAATCCCCTCTCACCCCTTCTTGTCTCCTTACCTGCCTAGCACCTCCCTCTGGTGCTCCTCGCCTTCCCTTTCTCCCATGGTCCATCATCCTCTCCTATCAGGTTCCTTCTTCTTCAGCCCTTCCACCTTTATCCCCCTTTCCCCATCCACTCACCTTCCTCCTCACTTATCACCCGCCAGCTTGTACTTTTTCTCCTCCTACTACCTCCTTACTTTGGCTTTATCCTTCTTTCCCGATGAAAAGTCCCAACCCAAAACATTGATTGTTTATTCTCCTCCATTGATGTTGCCCGACTTGCTGAGTTCCTTCAGCATTTTGTACGTGTTACTCAAGGTTGTCAAGTATCTGTTGAATCTCTTGTGCCTGCGAGTCCATTCCCGATATTTTCCTCCACTATATACTGTACACACTAACAATGAATTATTCAAAGAAAAGAATCTTTAGATTTCTTTTTAAATCATCACCAGAAGAGAAGAAACTTATTTCTGCTGAATAAATTATAGTACTTAGATAAGACCAGCTTAAAAACTAGTGTGAATATAGCTGATGCTACTTGCACATAATTTTACTAAAATAATCATGAAATATTAAAAAAATACTCTTTGATAGTAGAGGTATAATTTATAAGGTCCCGCTTGGTGGCGCAATAATATCAGCGCCAGACTCCGGAGCGAAGGTTCCCGAGTTCGAATCCAAGTCAGGTTGAGCGTCGAGCAAGCAACTCGGCCTCGTAAAAACAAGAATAGCTTGCTACGGAAACACCGTCATGCCAGTGCCCCGATAACTCCACTGCCGAGTTAAGGGCTATTCTTCTTCTTCTTCTATAATATATAAGCACATCTCCAATAATGTACACAACAAGTCAATACAGTTTACCAATACACCGCGTTCAAATTTCTTAGCAGCTATAACTGTGAAGGGTTAATTGATGTTTAAAACAGCACTGAAGTATTCCATTATTGAGGTACTACTTTGCTTTACTATGCTGGTTTGACATGTGTCACTTTGCTCCAGAAAGAATAACTGATTTTAGCCAGGGGCTTAAAGTGGAAGGTATGTTCAAAAAAAAATGGAAGTGATAAAGCAAATAGGCATTGTAATTCTGATGTGCCTTTTAGCAGCCAAGTTGAAAGCAAGGCTTTCAAAATCCTGAAACCAGGTTATCTTGTATGAGCCAAAGTTCCAACTCAGAGGTGGGCAGCAGGATCTGAGGGATAAGCTGATGACTCATGGAATCAAAACGTAGCTTCTATATTTTGCTACAGCTTTACATTATGTTTCTGTTTTTTTTAAATCATTCATGGGATATAGGCATTGCTATCTAAAACAAAAATGATTGCCCAACCCTTATTATCCTTTGAACTGAATGGCTTTGTGGGTCATTTCAAAGGACAGTTAATATTCAGCTATGTTACCATGGGCCTGAAATCACGTATTAGGCAGAAGGGGGAGAAAAACATCCATAAAGGACAGGAATGAACCAGGTGGATTTTTCTAAAAATTACATGGTCTCCATTGTAAATTTCTAGTTTTATATTTAAATTAATTGAGGTTAATTTCTTACACCACTCTGGCAGGTTTGAAGCTCACAATCTCTAGGTCATTATTCCATGATCCTATGTTAATAAGTATTCTGCCTCTGTACACCATATGGAATGCTACTTATTAGAAATACAGACAGGGACACAGAATTTAATTTGCACAATTTATAAAAAAAAAGCTTTTAATTCCCAGGAATGTGTTCTGTGTGTAAATAATTGATAGAAAGAGGTTACTCATGCATCACTCAGCAGATCATGTATTGATCTGTACCCCTAAAATGAATACAACATAGAAAAACATGACTTTTTTAACCCAACAACTAAAATGAGTCATTTTATCTGAAGGTGAAGTAAAATAATTCTTATGAGCTTCATTCTTAGCTCAGTAGCATTCAAAGGCCCTAAAAGCCCATACAAAATACATCCCAACACAAATAGTATTACCTCTAAAAAGGTAGGTTAAACTGATACTGAATAGTATTCTTTTCCAATTTCCTACAAGGGTCACTACCACATAATTCTGCTGATGTCTCAGGAATTGATGGCAATGGACCAGGTATTGCACAATTTGAGTGTTCAAATTGCTTTTGTCTATAAGCATCCTACTATGATAGTCCCAATAGCCAGCGGCAAAAGGGATAAACTCTCCCTGCCATAAACTTTCAGGCGCCGACAACTGCCGATGCATTGGAAGCACCCGACCACAGCCGACTCTGAGTTCGTCAGAAAACCTTGAGCCTCCGTCCAGCCCTCTGACACCGAGCACCATCTCTGCCGAGCGCTTCGACCCCGCCCTGGTCGCCGAGCAACAAGCAAAGCTGAGGACTCGGGGCCTTCTCCTCCGGATATTCTGGATCACACAGTGGCAGTGGCAGCGAAGAAGGCATTTCAGAAGTTTCTCCAGATGTTCCTCCATGCTCTCACGTCTGTCTCCATCAAATCAGGATTATGCACGGCACCCTATTTGACAGATAGCAGATATCATTCACTGGAATGGCCGCTGCGCGCTGCGTCACGTCACCATCTTCTCCTCCTACTTTGCAAACAGTTGAGTATTTGGAGGGTTTGGGCTGGTTATTGAAAGGATTGAGGTGGTGAAGATGTAGGACAGAGAGATACTGGATCAGAAGAGGGTTTACAAAGAAAATCTTGCAGGGTTCATAGATGTCTGGAGGAGAAAAATGGGTAGAATGGTGATGGCTGGAGTGTTAATCATGGGGAGGCCTGAGGATATCAGGAGCAGAGGAGGAGGGAATGATTACATCTTGATGTCTTAGACACCTTGTGAGTAGACCAAGGTTGGAACTCTTGAAACTAGTACCCACAAGTTATGACCTGCTTTAGTGTGATAGACTCACATCATTTGAGTTCTCTCATTCAAGCACACATGGGCAGAATACCTTTGTATAAGTGGTTTCAAAACCTCAGTTGCACCTGATTTGGCATTAATGAGTATGCTTGGCAGCTTCCTTAATATGCATATTGTCATAGACATGGAAGCACAAGTCATACAGAATTTAAAAAGAAATCAATGAGTTAGGACATGGAACACCAAATTATCATCTTGGTTTTTGATTTTATCTAGAAAGACCATTGATATATTTAAAAAATACATGAAATACAAAGAGAGAGAGAAAGAAAAAAAATCGGGGCAGAATCACAGAGAAGCATATACGGAAAGCATGGTACAAAATTTGTGGTAACTGTGAAATTTTGAAATATGACAACTAGTCTAGCCATATCTCCATGACCACTTGCTTTAAAATTTTAAGATATAGAACATCAGATCCTGCCTTTCAGTCCAATTAACTTCTTGAAATACTTTACGATTTTTTTCTGAGCTTCTCCTTCACTCTACACGTATAGTTCTTTGCAATTTTAGAAATCTTACAGCATTTTCTTTTGTGACGGCACATAAAATATTTGTTTAAGTTCTATTTCTTTATTCCACAGCCATATTTTCTGTTTGAATCTGTAGAAATGCTTCTTAAACTTGAGCTATTGTGCTTTTTACATATTTATAGAAGCTCTTAGAGATATACAGAACAGAAACAGGCCCTTCAGCCTAACGTCGTTCCTGACCAAAGCACCTACCTGAACTCATCTCATTTGCCTGCATTTGACCCACCTCTCTCTAAATCTTTCCTATCCATGTACTAGTCCACATATCTTTCAAATGTAATTGCACCTTCCTGTACCAATTCCTCCGGCAGCTGGTTTCATACATCCACCACTGTCTGTGTGAAAAATATGCCATCAGATCCGCTTTAAATCTTTTCCCTATCACCTTAAATCCACGTTTTCTAATTTTAGACTCCCCTAGCCTGGTTGTGAAAAATGGAGTGTGACCATGCACTTTATAATGGTTGCTCCTCAATGAGGTCACCCCTCAGCATCCTTCATTCCAGGGGAAGGACTCCCATCTAATCCAATTTCTCGTTATAACTCAAGCCCTCTAGTCCCAGCAACATCCTCTTTCTGCACTACCTCAAGCCTAATCACATCCTACCTATAGTACAGTGACCCAACTACACACAATGCTGCAAATGTGATCTCATCAATTTCTTGTACAACTATAACATGACTTACCAATTCCATAACATGACTTACTCAATGCCCCAACCGATCATGGCTTGTACACCTTATGCTTTCTTCACTGCCTGTGTTGCCACTTTTGGGGACTTGTACCCTTGACTTCTGTTATACAACATTCCCCAGGCCCCTGCCACTGATTGTCTGTATATATTTTGCACCAACCCACTGGTTTTCAATTTCTTTATCAAAGCCTTGATCCTGCTTTGTGAAACACAGTTCCTCGGGCCTCCTGCTTTTCATGCCAATGTTACAGGCCTTATTAGTCTTTTCATTTGACCTGATGTTATTTTTACCTCACCTTGAAAACTATTTCTGGACCATTTTTCTTGATTTTTTTTGCCAGAGATGACTATATATTACTTATAAAACATACAATAATTCTTTAAATGTTATTCATTGCCTGCTTATGTCATAGCTTTCATGTAGTTTCCCAATTGTTATGAATATAGCATGAGTTCAGTTAAAGACACTTCAGTTTTGTCATTTTGCCATGCTTTCCAGCTTTAATAATTGCCACTATATTGCACAATTTGCATTACCAACAGAAGATGAATTTTAAGGCAGAAAATGTTAATGTTTAGAAACTGGATAGAAACCAGACACTTCCAGTCCCATTCCTTCTCCCCTCACTCCCCAAAAAGCATGTTACTAAACAAAAACTATTCTCCTGCCTTACTTAAAGGCAGGAAGATTATACTGATGAGATTCTCTTCGTATCTACACATATGAAAAACCTTCATCTGCCTTATACCATGCTCCAGAAATTAGACATTCCTACTGACCCTTCAGCTCAATACAATCTTCCTCATGCTACTAAACTCAAGCACTTCCACTGCAGGTCTGCTGAATCACAGAATGAGTTGTAGGAAATAACCCAATAGCTAGCTACAATATATTCACTGTTAAAATAGCTAACAAAAATACAAATAAAAGGATTCACCAGCCCTCCGTAAGATTTCATATTTTATTGCCTCACAATGTTGAATATCAGTGGATTTCATTCAGCTTTTATTGACACTGATCAACAGAAAAAGACTCTTTTGTGTCAAAGTGAAAATAGATCCCTACAAAGTTCAAATTAATTTCAAATATAATACACTGTACACAAAATGATAGATTGCATAAGTATTCATCCCCCTTTAATATGACACACCAAATCAACTGGTGTAGCCAATTGGTTTTAGAAGTCACATAATTAGATAAATGGAGATCACTGTTTGCAGACAAGGCTTCAATTTATTTTAGTAAAAATACACCTGTATCTGGAAGGTCCATCTGTTGGTGAGTCAGTATCCTGGCAAACCTACATCATGAAGACAAAAGAACACTCCAAAGAACTCCACAAAAAGGTTATTGAAAAGCAAAAATCCAGGAGATGAATGCAAGAAAATTTCCAAATCACTTGTAAGGGGGGGTTTCGTCTCTTATGTTACTGTGTAGGCTAATTAAAATGGCTTCTTTGTTATGTTATACTTGGGAATGCTTCTTTGTTATGTTAAACGCTGAGAAAGTTTTTGCGCTAGCAGCTTGTTTTGGGTTAGAGTGTGATAAGAATATGTTACGAACCAATTGGAATAGTTGTTTTGTTTTTGGTGTATTTGAAGATATTGTATGCGTGGGGTTTTGGGAAAGAAGGCGAGAGAGAGAGACAGAGGATGGACCACGTGTTGAGTCCGCTAACGGGGTCGGACCCCGAGGAGGGCGTTCGGCGAGGAGAGGAGACGGAGACGGACTCATGTGGAGCGTCTGGTCGACCACTGTTGTTGGTCCCAGGCGGCCGGTCGAGGTGGTCCGAGGGGTCGCAGGGTGAAGAAGAAGGGTCCTGAGCTCCAACTGTTTGTGCCGAAGAGATTGAACTTTGATAAGTGTGGTACCTTTTATTTTCCTTTTATATTTTATCCTCTATTAATTATATAGTTCCAGTAATATCTATAAATGGTAAATCATTTAATCGTATCTGGTGTATTGTCTGTTATTTGGGCGGGGTGCAGTACATCACACAGCATCCACACAAACTAATTACCCAGTTTGGCGGGGCCGAGGGCTGTTTCCCTAGACGACAGCGAGCTGAACGACCCTGAGGCTGGCCAGGGGGGCTACACACTGAATATCCCTTGGAGTACAGTCAAGTCAATCATTAAGAATTGGAAAAAATACGGCACAGCTGTAAAGCAAGCTGTCCTTAAAAACAAAGCAACCATGCAAGAAGGGCACTAGTAAGGCAGGTCACCAAGAGACCGATGACAACTCTGGAGGACTTGCAAGCTTCCGTGGCTGAGATGGGAGAGAATGCGCATATAACAACTGTTGCCCGGGTGCTTCACCAATTGCAGCTTTATAGGGAAGTGGCAAAGAGAAAGCCACTGTTGAAAAGTACTCACGTGAAATCTTGGCTAGAGCTTGCCAGAAGGCATGTGGGAAGATTCTGAAATCGGCTGGAAAAAGGTTCTATGGTCTGATGAAAACAAAATTGAGCTTTTTGGCCATCAAACTAAACACTATGTTTCGCGTAAGCCAAACGCCTCACATGATCAAAAACACACCATCCCTACTGTGAACCATTGTGGTGGCTGCATTATGCTGTGGGGATGCTTCACTGCAGCAGGCCCTGGAAGGCTTGTGAAAGTAGAGTAAAATGAATGCAGCAAAATGCAGAGAGATCCTGGAGGAAAACCTGCTGCAGTCTGCAAGAGAACTACGACTTGGGAGATTTGTTTCCAGCAAGACAATGACCCTAAGCAGAAAGCTAAAGCTACACAGAAATGGCTTAAAGACAACAAAGTTCATGTCCTGAGTAACCAAGTCTGAGTCCAGATCTCAAACAAATTGAGAATTTGTGGCTGGACTTGAAAAGGGCTGTTCACTCATGATCCCCATGCAATCTGAAAGAGCTTGAGCAGTTTTGTAAAGATGAATGGGGAAAAATTGCAGTGTCCAGATGTGCAAAGCTAATAGAGACGTATTCACACACTCAAGGCTGTAGTTGCTGCCAAAGGTGCAGCTACTACTGACTTGAAGAGGGGGAGTAATTATTCAGTCAATTATTTTATGTTTAATAATTGTAATAAATTTAGACCAATTTGTAGAAATTTGTTTTCACTTTGACACAAAAGAGTCTTTTCTGTTGATCAGTGTCAAAAAGGCCACTGTGATTCAATGTTGTAGAACAATAAAACATAAAATTGTCCAAGGAGGAAAATTTTATAGGCACAGCAGGTTAACCATTTGTATATTAATACTGTCACCAGTAGTTTTTCAGCTTCTGGAAGAGTGACTTGCCAATTGAATGTTAATATATATGAGATGGTATTTGTCAAAGAATGAATCTTAAAAATTATAAATTCCTGCTTGTATAGGACTTTGTGTTCTTCATTAAGTGAGGAAAAAAAATACACATTCATATTATCCAGAAATTATACATATATACATATTCAGGAAAAACTGCATGACCAGGTCTCTGGCACAGTCTAGCTCTATGGCTCAGAAGGGAGGTGGGGAGAAGAGGAAAGTGGGTGGTAATAGGGGACTCCATTGTTACGGAACAGACAAGAGATTCTGTGGACGTGAAAGAGCTCCTGGATGGTATGCTGCCTCTCAGATGCCAAGGTAAGGGGGATTCCGACTGGGTCCACATCATTCTTGTGAGTAGTTAGAACTCATGATTTATATTGGTACCAAAGACATCAGTAGGTAAAATGATGACCTCCTAAAGAGACAATGTAGGGAGCCAGGTAGGAAGCTGAAAAGCAGAACCTGAAGATTGGTAATCTCTGGATGGCTGCTTGAAATGAGCCAGTGAGAGTAAGAATATGATAATTTGGCAGACAAATGTATGGCTGAAGAACTGGTGCTGCATGCAGGGTTTCTGCTTTGTGGATCATTAGGGAGGGCATGACTCGTAAAAAAGGAACAGAATAAATCAGAACCTGAGGGGCCAATATCCTTATAGACAGGTTTGCTCGAGCTGTTTGAGAAGATTCAAACTAGTTTGACAGGGAGAAGGGACACAAAGGGATAGATTAGAGGATGGGTCAGTTAGAGTGAAGATAATTGACAAGTGTAGAGAGACCATGAGGAAGGATAGGCGATAGGTAGGGCATAATTACAGTCCATTCAGTGGATTGAAAGGTGCCAATTTAGTGCAAGAAGTATCAGGAACAAGGGCAATGAACTTAGAACACAAATAAGTACATTAAAATACAACATTTGGGGCCATTACAGAGACTTGGCTGTCACAAGGGCAGGAATGACTACTGGATGTTCCAGGGTTTAGATATTTCAAAACGGACTGGGAGAGAGGTAAAAGATGGGGGGAGACAATGCTAATCAAGGATAGTATCATGGCTGCAGAAAGGGAGAATGTCATGGAGGGATCAATGGAAATTAGAAACAGGAAGGGAGCAATTTGGGAGTATTCAACAGATCTCCTAATCACAATGGGGTGCAGATCGTAAGGCAAAATTTGGAAAGGTGAAAAAATAACAGAGTTATTATCATGAGTGACTTCAACTTCCCTAATTTTGATTGTCACTTCCTTGGTGCAAAAAGTTCAGATGTGGTGGAATTTGTCAGGTATATCCAGGAAGGATTCTTGACAGAATATGTAGACAAATTGACTGGAGGAGAGGCTATACTGAATCTGGTACTAAGCAATGAACCTGGTCAGGTGACAGATCTCTTAGTGGGTGAGCATTCTGGAGACAATGACCACAACTCCTTGTGATTCACTTTGGAAGGTCAAACTTGAAAGCAGAGTACAGGGTTAGTGGCAGGATTCTTAACAGTGTGGAGAAACGAAGGGATCTTGGGTCCACGTCCATGATATAATGTTGTAGATCAATAAAACTGTGGTTAGACCATAACTGGAGTAATGTGTTCATTTCTGGTTACCTCATGATAGGAAGGCTGAGGAAACATTAAAAGGGGTGCAAAGGAGATTAACCATGATTCTGTCTGAATTAGTGATCATGTCTTATAAGGATAGGTTGAGCAAGCTGGTGCTTTTCTCTTTAGAGTGAAGGAATATGAAAGGCGGTTTGATAAAGGCATACAAGATGATATGAGGCATAGGTAGAGGATACAGCCACAGACTTTTTCCCAAGGTAGAAATTGTTAATATGAGCCGCATAACTTTAAGGTGTTTAGAGGAAAGAATAGGGGAGATGGCAGAGGTAGTTTTTTTTAAATAGAGTGGTAGATGTGTGGAAAGCACGGCAAAGGTGGTGGCAGAAGAAGTACCTTAGAAACATTATGAGACTCATAGACACATGGATGAAAGAAAAATAGTCATAGTCAGACTTTATTGATCCCGAGGGAAAGTGGGTTTCGTTACAGTTGCACCAACCAAGAATAGAGTATAAATATAGCAATATAAAACCATAATTAAATAATAATATGTAAATTATGCCAGGAAATAAGTCCAGGACCAGCCTATTGGCTCAGGGTGTCTGACCCTCCAAGGAAGGAGTTGCAAAGTTTGATGGCCACAGGCAGGAATGGCTTCCTATGATGCTCAGTGTTGCATCTCGGTGGAATGAGTCTCTGGCTGAATGTACTCCTGTGCCCAACCAGTACATCATGTTGTGGATGGAAGACATTATCCAAGATGGCATGCAACTTGGACCGCATCCTCTTTTCAGACACCGCCGTCAGAGAGTCCAGTTCCATCCCCACAACACCACTGGCCTGACGAATGAGTTTGTTGATTCTGTTGGTGTCTGCTACCCTCAGCCTGGTTCCCCAGCACACAACAGCAAACATGATAGCACTGGCCACCACAGACTCGTAGAACATCCTCAGCATCGTCCGACAGATGTTAAAGGACCTCAGTCTCCTCAGGAAATAGAGACGGCTCTGACCCTTCTTGTAGACAGCCTCAGTGTTCTTTGACCAGTCCAGTTTATTGTCAATTCATAGTATCCCCAGTAATCCTCCACCGTGTCCACACTGACCCCCTGGATGGAAGCAGGGGCTATTTGGGACAGAAGTGTTAGATTGATCTTATAGTAGGTTAAAGGGTCAACACAACATCATGGGCATAAGGACCTGCACCATGCTATACAGCTCTATGTTTTATATGCTAGGCACAACATGAGATTTAGAAAAATAAAACATGGAGCTGAAGATTGGATTTAATCTGGGATCATATTCATTTCCAAATTACTGAGCTAAAAATATAATGAACCTTGCGCTTTCTGCAATTTAGAAAATGAATTATCAGTAAATATATAATGATCCTATCACTGCAATCACAACACTTATAAAATTCTAATCGTAACTGGAATTCAAATTACAAAAATGAATGACCTTGGGTGTATGTTTGTAAAGTACTAGTTTCCAATAGTCATGAGGGTGTTGTGACAGATATTTTCAGAATAAATAATACACATTAAGTGTTATGATACATTTAAGATGTTTTACTGTTGTGGTAAACCATATATATATGTTGTAACTGGGTTACCTGTCTGGACACGCCCCTCTGTTGACTGCTCCTGTGGCTCCTCCCACAGACCCCTAAATAAAGGCGATTGCGCCATTGCCCCTCCTCTCAGTCCAGGGGCAGATACTCAGCATGGTGGAGGTCACATTTTACTGCTAATAAAAGCCTTTCAATATTTACTCTACTTCCAGTCTTTTAGAGTTATTGATGGTGCATCAATTTTATTAGCAATAATTTTAAAGCATAGAACACGTCCTGAGACCCGACAAGTTAGACCTCAACCCTCAAACACCTGAAGCTGGAAATGCTTTCGAACTCTGGCTGGCCTGCTTCGAATCATACCTAGAGGAGATTCAAGTGACCGAGTCCACAGCAAAGCGCAGGGTTCTCCTCTCCAGGGTCAGTCCACGGGTCTACTTGATGATCAGAGACCAGCCGAGCTACGACGGCGTGATGAACACCCTCAAAAGACAATACCTGCGGCCGGTAAATACCATCTACGCGCGGCATCGCTTTGCGACACGGCAGCAGCAGCCCAGAAATACAAGCACTGAGTTCATCCGGGCCCTACAGACACTCGTGCGGACCTGCGATTGCCGGGGGCTGACGGCTGAACAGCATGCAGAGCTCCTAGTAAGAGACGCCTTCGTCACGGGGACCGGGTCAGTGTATGTGCGCCAGCGGCTACTGGAACAAGCTGATCTTACCTTACGTTCGGCAACTGAGCTGGCCGACACGCTGGAGGCCGCTCTGCACAACTCTGAGGTTCTCCGGGCACGCAATCCCCTAATGGCCTCATGGACACCGCAATCCCCGCAACCCGCCGGCGAATCGACAACGGTTGCTGCCAGTCACAAGTCTGCGAAGTGCTACTTCTGTGGACTCGAGAAGCACCCCCAGAAACGCTGCCCGGCCCGAGAAGCTACCTGCTCCAGCTGCGGAAAGAAGGGCCACTTCGCCAAGACCTGTAAATCCAAACTGCGAGCGGGATCTAGCAGCGCCACGTGCGAGGCATGGGGATCGTCATCTTGCCTGCACACCGCCACCATGTGTGAGACATGGGGGTAGCCATCTTACGACCCACGGGTGCTCATGGGGCACACAACCGCGCTGGACCAAGAGAGCGTCTCAACCCTGGCCTCGGTGATCCTCGACCAAAGCGCTCCCCACCAGCTCGCAAGGTCAATGATGGACATCCTGGTGGAGGGGCACAGGACAAGCTGCCTGTTTGAGAGTTTTATCCACCCGGACACAGTGCAGTATTGCGGACTTGCGATACAGCCGGTAAGTCAAAGGGTTGCCATGGCTTCCAGGTCGCATACAACAGACATCCGGGGGGGGGTTGTGTAGCAATGCTAGTGGTGCAGGGCACAGAATATCAAGACTTTACAATACTGGTCGTGCCTCAACTGTATGCCCCTGTGCTATTGGGGCTCGACTTCCAGAGCCACCTGAAAAGCGTGACAATGGAGTATGACGGGCCCCTCCCACCAATCACTGTCATAAATCCCCAGTTTTGTAGGGATATGTCACATACCCCGCTACTGACCACACACACACATCGACCTGTACATCCCACCCAACACCATGCCAACTGCCACACTACCGACACCACTTGCAGCCTCTCCACCCTCAGGATCCCTCCCCCACCGCTGTTCGCCAACCTGACCCCCGACTGTAAACCTGTGGCAACTAAAAGCAGGAGATACAGCGCGGGAGACAGAGCTTTCATTAAGTCGGAGGTGCAGCGGCTGCTCAGGGAGGGGGTCATTGAGGCAAGCACAAGTTCTTGGAGGGCGCAGGTGGTTGTAGTTCGGATCCGGGAGAAAAATGGGATGGTCGTGGACTATAGCCAGGCCATCAATATGTTCACGCAGCTCGACGCGTACCCTCTACCCCGCATCGTGGATATGGTCAATCAGATAGCACAGTACAAGGAGTACTTGACCATAGACCTAAAATCCGCTTACCATCAGCTCCCCATCCGCCGGGAGGACCGCCCTTACACCGCCTTCGAGGCAGACGGCAGGCTTTATCACTTCCTGCGCATCCCCTTCAGTGTCACGAATGGTGTACCTGTCTTCCAGAGGGAAA
This sequence comes from Mobula hypostoma, assembly GCF_963921235.1. Lineage (NCBI taxonomy): Eukaryota > Metazoa > Chordata > Chondrichthyes > Myliobatiformes > Myliobatidae > Mobula > Mobula hypostoma. Next base: position 58,707,991 of record NC_086103.1, on the reverse strand, counting down.
TGGACCGGATGGTGGACCAGTGCCAACTGAAGGCCACATTCCCATATCTGGATAACATCACCATCTGCGGTCACGACTGGCAGAATCATGACAACAACCTCCAAAAATTTCTCCAAGCAGCCAAAGCTTTCAACCTCACCTATAACAAGGACAAGTGTGTATTCGGGACCACCCAACTTGCTATCCTTGGGTGTGTCATGGAGAACGGAGTCATTGGCTTTGACCCCGACCGTATGCGCCCCCTGTTGGAATTCCCTCTTCCCAACACTCTCAGAGCCCTCTAAAGGTGCCTGGGCTTCTTTTCATATTACGCCCAATGGGTCTCTAACTACGCAGACAAGGCCCGCCCCCGGTCAAGTCCACCACATTCCTCCTCTCTGCCGAGGGTCGCACGGCCTTCAGCCGCATTAAAGGGGACATTGCCAAAGCAGCAATGCATATGGTGGACGAGGCCATTCCCTCCCAAGTAGAGAGTGACGCCTCCGACTTTGCACTGGCTGCTACCCTCAACCAGGCGGGAAGACCGGTGGCGTTCTTCTCCCGTACTCTTCAAGGCTCTGAAGTTCGGCACTCCGCAGTGGAGAAAGAGGCCCAGGCCATAGTGGAAGCTATTAGGCACTGGAGGCACTATCTCGCCGGCAAAAAGTTTACCCTGCTGACTGAGCAGCGCTCAGTCGCATTCATGTTTAGTAACCAACAGCGGGGCAAAATCAAAAATGATACAATTCTGAGGTGGAGAATCGAACTCTCCACCTTCAACTATGACATCATGTACAGGCCTGGGAAGCTCAACGAGCCCTCCGATGCCCTATCCTGGGGAACATGCGCCAGCGCACAGATCGACTGGCTATACGCCCTACATATAGATCTTTGCCACCCGGGGGTTACCCAGCTTTTCCACTTCGTGAAAGCCCAGCACTTGCCTTACTCCCTTGAGGAGATCAGGATGATGACCAGGGACTGCCAAGTCTGTGCACAGTGCAAACCGCACTTCTACCGACCCGAAAAGGCACAACTAATCAAGGCCACCCGCCCCTTTGAGTGACTGAGTGTTGACTTTAAGGGCCCCCTTCCCTCCACCGACTGCAATGTGTACTTTCTTAACATTATCGAAGAGTACTCGCGGTTCCCCTTCGCCATCCCCTGCCCCGATACCACTACCACGTCAGTCATAAACGAGGGTCCTCGTTTATGAGTGACGAGCTGTGCCAATACCTGTTGGCTAGGGGTATTGCAACTAGTAGGACCAAGAGCTATAATCCCCGGGGGAATGGACAGGTGGAGAAGGAGAATGCCACAGTGTAGAAAGCCACACTCTTAGCCCTCAGGTCAAAGGGGATGCCAGTCTCCGCTGGCAGGAGGTCCTCCCTGAGGCACTCCACTCCATCCGCTCCCTGTTATGCACGTCCATCAATGCCACCCCCCATGAGCAACTCTTTTCTTTTCCCAGAAAGTCAACCACTGGGACCACCCTACCAACTTGGCTGACGTCCCCAGGGCCAGTCCTGCTCCGGAAACATGCCAGGAGCAATAAATACTCCCTGGTGGCTGAGAGAGTTCACTTACTTCATGCGAACCCCCAGTATGCCTATGTGATTTTACCTGATGAGCGGGAGGACACGGTCTCCATCCGCAACCTGGCGCCCGCAGGAGCACCGGGCCCCTACCCTGAACACTCCATGGTGACTATTAACCCCGTATCCACTGATAGAAATACTCACGAGACACCACGCACTCCAAGCCCTACACAGACACCACACGACACTCCCATACCAGGTACGACGCACACGCACGAGGGATTACCGACGCCTAACGTGCTGACACTTCAAGTCAGGCCAGAGCCAGCACAACCACCGTCACTGGTGCAATTACCACCAGTGTATGTAGATCACAGCGACGGACTCGACCGCCTGATAGACTTGACCTGTAAATATACTTGTTTTAAATATTGTCAGTCACTTCACCCTGCGGGATTCTTTTTAAAAAAAGGAGGGGTGAATGTGGTAAACCATATATATATGTTGTAACTGGGTTAACTGTCTGGACACACCCCTCTGCTGACTGCCCCTGTGACTTCTCCCACATAACCCTGAATAAAGGTGATTGCGCCATTGCTCCTCCTCTCAGTCCAGGGCAGATACTCAGCATGGTCGAGGTCACATTTTACTGCTAATAAAAGCCTTACAGTATTTACTCTACTTCCAGTCTTTTGGAGTTATTGATGGTGCATCAACTGTGCCTGAGACTGCAGCATATTTCTAGTCTGAAGGAGAAACTCCTGTTCTTTTTGGACAATTGGAAAGCTGGCTGCAACATGCACAACACAAGCTGAAACCAGTCCTGAGCCAATAGTAGACTGGAGCCTGAAGCAGATATTATCATTGGCAATGGGCCTGATGGCAGTTTTAGATAAGGAACCTGATGACTACAGAAAACATAATCTATATGGACCATTCCTGGCACAGATTGAGTATCACTAGAACCTTTACCATCTGTTTATCACCTGACAACCAAGTGCTATGCACAAAAAGTCTAGGCTTCTAGAAAGTTATGAAAGTTGACAGATCTTAACCTATGCAAGTGCCTGCAAATGCACCAAGTAATTAATAGTAAACCACTAATTTTGAATTTGCAAAATAAAAAGGTAACTTTCACATTCAGTACACATGTAAATATCTGTATTGTAAAATGTCCCTTTCAAGTATAGACTTAGCAACTACGGCGAAAGAAATATAATGAATGCCATGAGTATTGTGAACTACACTGTGATAAACAATGATGTAAGTTACTAATTTCCGTTATATGATGTCTACAAAGCATCAACAGACTTTTAATAATCCATCTGTATTGTGTAAAACAAAGCCCAGTTCTGAGGCAGGGCTTTGACCTGAAATGTTAACAATTCCTTTCCTCCCACAGATGCAGCTCCTCCCACTGAGTTCCTGCAGCTATTGTTTGTTGCCCCAGTAATGCTAGCTGCATGTTAGCAACACCAAAGAATCTTGAATGTATCAAAAAGATACTGCCATCGAACATTTGGAACTTCTTTGTTAAGTTAGTAAGAAAAAATGGAAATTGCCCAAAAATCATTTTTAAAAGTACGATTTTAAAGAATTATCTTACACAGAATGATGGATCTCATCTTGAAATCCACTTATGAATTTTGTTCAGTGGTTATAGAGGGGACATGGGGTTATTTTAATTCTCATACAATATGACAAGGAAATAGTCAATTAGTAGTATGCGGAAGTAGAAATATATTAAGGGAATCAAGGAATATAGTGTTAGTGGCACTGAGGTAAAACATCAGTTCTGACTCTCTGCAATGGTGAAATAGATATGAGGAGCCAAAAGATCTAATCCTCTTATTTTTTTTTTCTTTTTAAAAGAACTTTTAGGGCAGCGCAGTAGCATAGTGGTTAACGTAACACTTTACAACACCAGCTGTAAGATCGGAGATCAATTCCCACCACTGTCTGTAAGAAGGTTATACATTCTTCCCATGAACGAGAGGGTTTCAAACAGTGCTCTGCTTTCCTCCCACATGCCAAAGACGTACAGGTTAAGGTTAATAAGTTGGAGGCATGCTATGTTGGTGCCAAAAGCATGGCAACACTCGTGGGCTGCGCCCAGTATATCCCAACTATGTTGGTCGCTGCCGCTAGCTATGTATTTCACTGTATGTTTCAATGTATATGACAAATAATGCAAACCTTTGAAATCCATTAATCCAAGGCTAGCAACCGCCACTGACGACTTATAAGACATGATGTCCGTGTCCCATAAATAGAGATAAAAAATATTCAGAGGAAAATGCACAAAAACCAAAAAAGAATTCAGATCTCGACAAAAAACGTTACCAACTTTCTTAGAGTGAATATGCAAATCCTCTCCCCAAAGCTAATGCTAAGTAAACATTAAAAGAAAAATTACTTATCAGGAGAAGTTGGTCAGATTTTCCAGTAGCTGTTTCTTCCAGATGTTTGAGTAGGTTGGAGGATACTGGTATTACATCATCAATATTTCCAAACAAGCCTTCCAGATCTAGATCTGGCACCTACGAAAAGAGAGAATGTAACTGCTGTGAGAGATTTTAGTACTTCATACTACTTCAGCCATAATCAGTTGGTTATGAAGGTTATGTTTTATACCAAAGTTAAAAGAAATAGACCAAGACGAATTGAATGCTGATAATACAAAATAGAAAACACATGACTATCTGCTCTGCCAGCATCTGATTAAAATAAAAATGAAGTAATGCATTTGGTAGAGTACTTTGGAAATTTTTTATAACATTTTGAGGATCTTAATTGATTACCTGTTCTTTAGCCAAATGCTAAGATTTTTATTTCTCTATTAATTAACGATGAGTCTCCATATATTTCATATACTCCATATATTTGCTATGTTTACATATTCAGATAAAATTTTGAAGCTGAAACATTTTTGCCAAAAAAAAGAGCAATTGACAGAATTTGTTGAAGCAGAAAAAATGTAAATATAATTTAGGATAGCACTAGGGAGAGACCAGTGTGACTTGTAAATCACATGGGAATGCAAAGAGAATTTGTTCTTTTGCCTGTTAAGATGGATGGAGGCAATTAAAGTTGTTGCCAACTCATTCAAAGTTGTTAAGCTTTCCATTAGGTTAGATCATCTCTTGCACTGGTTACTGTTCCCTTTCCTCTCTTGCATGCTCCTGGAGAAACTACTGAAATGCCCGCTTCGCTGCCGCTGCTACTGTGCAATCGAGAATCTCCAGAGGGGAAAGCCCCAAATCCTCGGCTTTGCCTATTGCCTGTTACCGGGGCTGGGGTCGAAGCGCCAGGCAGAGATTGTGTTCGGTGCTCAGTGTCGGAGGGTTGGTTGGAAGCTCAAAGTTTTTGGACAGACTCAAGAGTCGGCTGTGGTCGGGTGCTTCCAGGGTGCTGCATCGGCAAGTTTGCGGCACTGGAAGTTCATGGCAGGGAGAATGTTTCTTCCTTCTACCGTCTGCGTGAGGTGATGGGACTTTCGAGAGACTTTGATACTTCTCTTTACTGTGCCCATGGTCTGTTCTTTATCAAATTACGGTATTGCTTTGCACTGTTGTAACTATATGTTATAATTATGTGGTTTTTGTCAGTTTTTTAGTCTTGGTTTGTCTTGTGTGTCTGTGATATCATTCTGGAGGAATATTGTATCATTTCTTAATGCATGCATTACTAAATGACAATAAAAGAGGACTGTGTGTCCTCATATTCTAATCTAATGGCCATTTTAAACCGTAGGGCAAAAGCAGAACTACAATAATCTGTGACAGCCAATTTTATTGCAAAGCAAAATATCACTCAATAGATTAATGTTTATAGTTGCCAGGGATTATTACAGAGACAATCAACTTCTATTGTTGATAACTATCTGCAATTTTTGTCAGCTTGTTTTTTATTCTGTGTGCTGCTTTCCTTCATAATGTCTGCATATCTATCAATTGAACAATGTAGTCTGGAAGACAGAAACATGGCAGAAGTTGGGAATCATTGCATCTGAGCTCCTTCATCACCACTGGAATACAACTACTCAGTTGATTATGGTCACCAATGTCCTTGAAAATAATATTTTACCCTGCTTTTTCACTTCTCCATAGTTATATTGTATAGTCGTGTTTTAATTAACTCAAGGGGAACAAAATGCACTCACTTTTTTTCTTTTTGTGATTTCGAACTATTTCAATCAATTTCAATGACTTAAGAAAAACTTTCAGAATGTCACAGTGATTAGCAGGAGTTGAGTAAGAACCATTGCTCAGACTGAGTTCCATGTGTCCAGTTTGTTTATTAGTAACTACACTGGGGTGAAGATGATGTTTGATTGCAGGCACAATGAACAATACCCTGTTGTTTTGCTAAGGAAGAAAAATGCAGCTCATTGCAATGTGTCCAAATGATACTATTGAAGTTACAGGTTCCACTCAAACAATATTTCTGGGAACAGCAAGGTACTAATATGGATTGAATATAAAGAAATAAAGCCAAATCTTTCTTTGAGAACTTGAAATAGACAATGTCAGTGCAACAGATTTCTACTTGCATACCGCTAGCAATATTCCTATTTCAAATCTGACTGCAGAGAATTTTATAATACTAGCTCATCCACTGCATATAATTTAAATCATCGCTGGCACTTCCAAGCTATGGCACCAGGTACACCTGTCAATTGTATCAAAATAACCATGAGACAGAGCTAGAAATCAAGGAGCTCAAATTAACTCAGAGGATTATTGGTCTGGCAGAGATTACAGAGTGGTATTTACGAACAGTTGGGAGCCAAAATAACCTAATAAGCACAGAGGCAATTATAAATCTAACTTGGAGTAAACGAAAATTAAAACAAAAGTGCATTTTTATCATGACTTTGGATTTTATCATGACTTTATCATGACTTTTATCAGGACAAGTGTTGTTTTTAGGAAAGAGAAAAGATAACGATAAATTTGAATGAGGGAGGGAACAGTATCCAGTGGTTCAATTTAATACTGGAGAATGTATATAGTATACAACCTGAAATCCCTACTCTTTGTAGACATTCACAAAATGGAAAAAAACGGAAACAATGAATGAAAGAAAACATTAGAACCCCAAAGCCCCCCTCCCTCCACGCACAAGCAACAGCAAAAGCATTAACCCCTACCGCCCACCATGAGTTTACACATTCTTGAGCAGAGGACAACTCTGATGTTACTTATGTAGTGATCAGCTGATAACTGAAAAGAAGCATAGATCAGCTCCTAACAGCTAAATGATCCAGATGTTGCCGAGAATTAGGATGACAACAAACTTCACTGTAAGCAACAAGACAGTCCAAGCAGAAGCATTTCTCAGGATGCCTAACTTCAGAAAACATTAGATTTCTGGCACCAATGCCTTAGTAAATTGAACCTCAATAAAGTACAAGTAGAACATAGCTTTTTAAAAAATCTATCGGTAATAGTTTAACTTAGTGAGAACTCTTTTCCCTCTCCTCATTTAGACACCTTTAGCAAGTTGTTTTTTTCCCCTTTATCACTTATTCTTTTGCTTCTATTCTTGCTTGTCACATTGGCAGCACTACAAAGCAAGAAACAGCTGTAAATCAGGAATTGGAAGGGAGGGAGGAACTCAGGAAAAATACCATTACTAAAGAGGTGGTCCTAAGCAAGTCTTTACAGTGGCCGCCTAGCAGATCTAACAGTTGTGAAGGACTTCATTCTGGGGTCATAAAAAGAAATAGCTTTTGAGCTGGATGATACATTGGTTTTAATTTTACAAAATTCACAAGACCTGGCAAAGGTGTCATTAGATTGTAAAACAGCAAAGGTATTACCTTGCACATTTTGGTTTTCCTTTGATTAATGCTTTGAACTTACAAAACATAACAGTCAAGAGGTTTGTTGTTGTTGTTCAGACCATACACCAAAATGGGGAAGAAATGCGATTTAAGTGACTTTGACTATGGAACAACTGCTCGTTCCAGATGGGGTGGTTTGATTATCTCAGAAACTGTTAATCTGGGATTTTCACACAGATCAGTCTCTAGACTTTACAGAGAAAGGTGTGAAAACCAAAAAAAAATCCAGTGAGCGGTACTTCTGCTAATGAGAGAGGCCAAAGGAGAATGGCCGAATTGGTTCAAGCTGACAGGAGAGTGACGGTACCTCAAATAACCTCACGTTTCAACAGTTGTGTGCAGAAGAGCATCTCTGAACACACAGCATGTCGAACCTTAAAATGGATGGGTTACAGCAGCAACAGAGCATGAATATACATGAATATTTCAGTAACATGGTAAATATATTGTTTTATTAAGCATTCTTTGTTTGTTTAAATAATTCATTATGGGCTATATGTAAAAGTCCATGATCGGCATACATAATGGTGCTACCACATCATAAGTGCACGCCTCACTAAAGAAAAGAATGCGGTAGACATGTTATTCTCGGCTCTGTGTTTTTACCTTATAATTAGTTTTATGTTTTGTGGTTTCAAAACATAACAAAAACAAGGTAAAACTATCTCTCTCAATGAATCATAGTGTGTTTGGAACTCTTCCTCAAAGGCAGTGGAAGGAAAGAATTTGAATATTTTTAAGGAAAAAACCAGTAGATTCTTGATAAGCAAATGGGTGAGTGGTTACTGGGAGTAAATAAGAATGTGGATTGAGTTTGCAATCAGATTAGCCAAGGCCTTATTAAATGCTGTGGCAGGTTTGTGGGGGCTAGTTTATATGTTCAAAACCCTCTCTGCATTTGACTGCCTCGTACAATGATGCAAGCAGAACTCCAGCTGACTGCTCAACGAACTTTCCATGTAATTGACGGTTTATGCAATTAGTACAAGTATAGGACATGTCCTTACCGTCTAGTTTTGTTTCACTATCCTTACATCATACTGATTATACGTTCAAATTTCAGTTTGAAGGGGAGCTGCCATTTGCTTTTCACATGTATTGACATCACCTTTGCTAATTCTATCAGTTCTCTGAGTTCTCCATGTACATCGATGTGGCCATTCACAGACAGCATTTCTGCCACATCACTAATTTTATATAAGAAAGCTATTGTGAGCATTTTTTTTAAACTGTGTTATTCAAATGAACTTCAAGATCTTTTAAGTCCCACCATACCACATTCATTAACATTGTATCTGTGACTGATTGGTCTTGCAATTCCACAGTTTTAAAATAAGCACCCTTCTCATTCTTCTGGGGCTTTTTCCACGTCCATGCCTCTGTCATCACTCCCAGTGTTATATTTATTTATTATTTATTGAGATACAATGCAGAATAGGCCCCTCCGGATCCACAAGTCAGTGCCCAGCAATCCCTTGAATAAATCCTACCCTAGTCACGGGACAATTTACAGTGACCTATTAAACTACCAACTGGTAGGTCTTTGGATTGAGGGAGGAAACTGGAGCACCCAGAGAAAACCCACGCAGTCACCAGGAGAATGTACAAACTCGTTACAGACAGCAGCAGGAAATGAACAAGGGTCACCGGTACTGTAAAGCGTTGTGCTAACCACTATGCCACCATGCTACTCTTTACATAATACTCCCTGCACTTCTATGTCTGGCCTCCTGGACATCCTGATTTTAAATCCTTAAACACAAATATTTGAGCTGTCAACTACCTTGTACCCACCCCTCTAAAGCTCTCCATTTCACTGTTTTCTTTTCTTTTAGAAGCTCCCTCTCACCTATTTTTAACCAGATTTTTAATCATCTATCCTAATTTCTACCCAGGTCATTTGATGTCAAAATGATATTAATCATTTAGGTGCCTTTAGACACATTGCTTTATTAAAAGGACAATACAAATACAAGATTTTTCATGTCATGATTATGCGGCAAGGTGTAGCACACTGGTAGGCTGTAGGTTATTTTGGGGCTCTAAATTACTCCCAGCAAAGTTGGATCGCATGAAAATCAGGACAGAACTGATTGTGGGGACATCAGAGGGAATGGGAACACTCTAAGAACCTGCATAGACACCGTGGAATGATTGACCTCCTCCTATGTTGAATGAGACTGCAACAACATGAAAATCTGAAAATAAAATGAACTCCAAGATGTTCTAATAGATGTATCTCAACGTTAATGCCTATGTTACCAAGAAACTCTTCCTCCTGCATTCTTCCCATTCCTGAATGAGATCAAGCATTTGGGTAAGTGAAACATACCTTCTCATATTTTTTCTCAATTTATGTGTAATTTTTTAGTGGTATTACCTGTTTGGATTGCAAATGATCCCGAATATCTGTTGCACACAATTGAAGTAAAGTAAGATAGCGCTTTTCCGATGTAACCAGCTCCTCAATTGCTTTTCTTTGTTTTTGTTCCATTCTGCTGGTTGATGGGAAATTGTCAACTTCCTCATAAAAAGACAAATCGTCCATGGCAACGGTATCTGCAGGAAACACAAATAGATAGCTGATTAAATGACTGTCAGTAGTCTTTACTTAAGCTCTCCTGAAAATTGAAACACCGCTCTTAAGACTTAAATAATCTAACATTATATTTTTCATTACCAAAAAATGCACATTTTTGGCAATGTAGATATTTATTGTGTACCCCTAATTCTACCTGAACTGAGGAGAAATGGCTAGGTATGGAGTCAAAAAGGGGCCACACTGGGTGTGGGGGGTAGGGGGCAACAGATTACCTTTGTTATAGACAGAGAACTAGAAGGGTTTTGACCACACAATCCGGCAACTTCAGAATTGCCATGACTGCAAGCATATTCTTTATAAAACTCAAGATCAATTTAATTTTAATTTTACCAGTTACCATGATGAAATTTGAATGCACACCTCTGTTCAGAACTCTGGCTGTTAAAACACTAACCTTTTCAATATGTCACTGTACTTATAACTAATATTCTCTAATCCCTGAAATATTCTCCTCCTTCTTGCTTTGTTGCTAATAACATGAATCCTAAACAATTTCTATTAGTCGGAAGTTAAGGCAGCCAAACAAGCCTGACTAACGTAACAACATAAACAATCTGTTTGCTTACTGCAGGCCATCATGGAACATTCTGGTTAACACCTTCATAAGCCATCATTATTTTCAGTATCCAGATCCAACCTTTTTTCAAAAAACTAATTGCTAATAATTCCTTAACCACATGCTTACATTTTTAAAATATTTCAGCTTTCCAACTATGAACTTCTTTTTCAATGAACAGCAAATACTTGGAAGTGAAACTCACATTGCCTGTGAAGTACTGTTACAGCTCAGTGCTTGCTGAGTCTGCCAAAATGGGCTGCAACTGCACTCTCATTGGCTAACTTTATTCAGAACCCGACAGTTCCAAAAGCAAAACAAGAGATGCTTTAAAGCAGTTAGAAAACTCCATATTTACTTTACTGGAAATAATTGCGAAGGGTGTGAGTGAGCGTTTATGTGTGCGGGAGGCGTAGTCGTGTCTCCTTGGATCAAACCCAACTTTATCTCCAAGTATAGTTAATTATAAATAGAACTTTGAATCTCAGGAAAATCAAAAGGAACATTCTGTTTGAGTTGATGTAATCATTCAAAATTACCATTCATAGCAATGCTATTTTGACCACTCCTCATTATTGCTTCACATATCACAAACCAGGAATAAAGTTTAGAGTAGAATTGAAAACCTGTTGGTATACTATTTGTGCATTGCATAATTCTGCAAAATGTGCCAAGAATGTCACACTGCAACTTTGCAAAATACTATAGATTCTTCAGAGAATGGAATGTGACTCCAGCCTACAGCTAATTCCACAGTGTAATATTGTCTTCCCACCCTATTGCCTGTAAAAATGCTATTCCCTTTTCTCAGTCCCTTTTCCTCCACCACATCAGTTTCCAAGATAGCAGAATTGACCCCTCCTTCAAAGGACATTATTTCCCTTCCTCCAGAATTGATGCTGTCCCCACCCATAACTCCTCCATTTTACGAATATCTGCGCTCCCCCAATTTTCCCGCCACCTCTAGAGTGATAAAGTTGCTCTTGTCCTTACCTACTACCCCATGAGCTTCTACATCCAACATATCATACTCCATAACTTCTGCCATCTCCAAAGAGATCCTACCATTAAAAATATCTTTACTTTACCACCCCCCCAATTTCTGCAGGGTTTGATCCCTCTATGATTCCCTTGTCCATTCATTCCTCCCCACTAATCTCCCTCCAGTACTTAAAATAAAGCAGGGGCAAACAGCATAAGTGCGGCACTTGCTCATTCACCTCCTTCCTCGCCGCAATTAAGGGCCCCGAACAGTCCCCAACTTCAGCAGCGCACCTGATGAAGTCGTCTATTGTGTCTGATGCTCCCAATACAGCCTCGTCTATCCGTGAGACCCATCATCAGTTGGGGGAATGGCTTCGTTGAGCACCTCCGTTCCATGTGCCAAAAGCAGGACTTCCGGGTGTCCCAACATTTTACTCCCCATTCCCATTCCGATATGTCTGTCCTTGGCCACCTCTTGTACCAAGATGAGACCACCCTCAGGGTGGAGGAGCAACACCTTGCATTCCATCCGGGTAGCTGCAACATGATGGTATGAATGTTGATTTCTCCTTCTAGTAAAAAGAAATTTCCTCACCGCCCCCCCTTCTATTCCCCACTCTCACATGCCTATCACTTACCCCTGGATCCTATCCTTCCCTTTCTTCCATGGTCCACTATCCTCCTCTATCAGATTCCTTCTACTCCAACTGTCCACCTGGCTTCACCTATCACCTTCTAGCTCGCCTCCTTCCCCTCCCCCAACCTTTTTATTCTGGCATTTTACCCCTTCCTTTGCAGTTCTGAATAAAGGTCTCATCCAGAAATATCTGCTGTTTATTTATTTCCAAAGATGCTGCCTGACCTGCTGAGTTCCTCCAGCATTTTGTGTGTGTTGCTTTGGATTTCCAGCATCTGTAGACTTTCTCATGTAATTTTGCCATTGCGCTTTCCTAACAGTCTTTACAATCTACTCCATCTACCTTATTATAAACAAATTTAATAAATCATTTTATAACCAAAAATAGGTTTCTTCCTGGGAAACCTAAAGAAAGAGAGCCAGCTGTAGGATTAGATCAGGTCATGTGGTCTAAAGAATATAAAAGCACAAGAATTAGAAGTAGGTCATCTGACTCCACAGGTCTGTCAATCAGTAAGTTAATGGCAGATCTTTTGCCTGGGCTACTCATTTCTGCACTAGCTCCATATCATTTAACAACACAGCATTACTGAGTATCCCTGCACTAATCTATTTTATTCTCACCATATTCCAATCAAATCTCTCCAGGTTCTATCACTCATCTAAATATCATCACAAACATGTCTGCTATAAGTTCAGCTATTTCTTTCAGCACATTGCCTCTTTTGTATGTATGAGCTTTTAGTTTGATGCCTTCTTTTATTTCCTTAGTTATCCAAGACTGGCTCTTTCCATCCTTATGGTCCTTAACTGGAAAGTTGAGCACCATGATGAATCTCTTGAAAATCTTCCACTGTTTCTCTACTATCCCATTGTAAAGCATGTGTTTCCAATCTATGCTAGCCATCTCTTCCCTCATCCCATTGTTGTTTCATTGGGCTGTAACTACTGCAAGTACAGTGCTACAATAACGCATTCCAATGTTTTCTCCTTTGCTCACGTTTGGTTGTAATTACAGCTGTAATTCCCCTTATTTAGGTGTTTAGCTCAGTGGCCTATCAGTGATCTGAAGTGATTAGGAAGAACAAATAAAAATAAAGCAGGGGCAAGTGGAATGGCCATTGTTGGATTGGGCAGTGTTTGAGTGGTTATTTGAGGCTTTAGCTCTTCAAGGCTGTTGGTAGATCTTTTTGCTCCCCAGTTTATTTATTGATTTGCTTCTTTAATTTTGTGCAGTTAGCCCAATAGAGTTGCAAGGTAAGATAGTCGAATACTCCTCTTACAGAATGGGGGAAGACAGGGAGACCTTCAGTGTCCCTGACGACCATACCTGCAGCTTCTAACACCCCGTGACAAGGAGTTGCAGCTGGAACTGGATGAACTCCAGATCATTCAGGAGGCTGAGGAGGTGATATACAGAAGATATAGAGAGGTAGTTACACCCAAGGTGTGGGGTACAGGAAACCAGGTGACAATCAGGAAGGAGAAAGGAATTAAACAGCCAGTGCAGAGTACCCCTATGCCATTGCCCTGAACAACAGGCATACTGTTTGGATCACTGAATGTGATCTCAGGATTGCCAGCCGTGCAAGGTGCTAGTGAGGCCAGAAATAGGAAGATCATACAATTTAACACGTGGCTAAGGAGTTTGCATAGGAGAGAGGATGTCAGATTTTTGGATCATTGGCTCTCTTGCAAGGAAAGTGAGACTTGTACAGAAGAGATAGTTTGCACCTGAACTGGAGGGGACAGACAACCTAGCAGGAAGGTTTGCTAGTGCTGCACGGGTAGGAGTGGGGGGAGGGGGTTAACTAGAGTTGGAAGGGTATGGTAACCAGAGTATCAAAACAGGTAGTAGAGAGGTTGTGGAGACAGATACTGTTAAGACCACAAACAAAGTCAGGAATCAAAAAGCTGAGCATGGTGTGACTAATGTTCTGAGCTGCATATACTTCAATGCAAAAGTATTGTAGGAAAGGCAGATGAGTTCAGGGAATGGATCCAAACACTGAATTCTGACTCTGTAGCCATTATTGAGACATTACCCAGACAGGCAGAGAAGAACCGCCCCCCCCCCCAGACTTGAGTTATAAATGGGTCTTAGACCAAAAGTAAAAAAAAAGTAAAAAAGTAAAAAACCACCACTCCGCAGCCCCGTCTCCCTCAGATCCCACCGTCAGCTCCTGGGCCCTCGGAGGCTCCATCTTCCTCTCACCCCATCCCTCCCCTCTCCATTGACACACCCAGCCTCCCCCCTCCCCCCTCTGATCCCAGCTCTCATCCGTGCCGGGTCTTTACCATCCCCTCCGACCTTCAACTGTCGGAGGCAGAACGCTCTGTTCTCAGTAAGGGCCTCACGTTTGTCCCCCTTCGCCCACACCTCAGCGAGTTCCATGTTCGCCATGATGCAGAACTTTTCTTCCGCCGTCTCCGTCTCCGAGCCTACTTCTTCGGCAAGGACTCTTCCACCCTCACCGATGACCCCTTCTCCCGTCTTCAACCTTCCTCTTCTTCATGGACACCCCGCTCTGGTCTTTTGCCTGCTCTGGATCTCTTTATCGCTAATTGCCGATGGGACATCAACCGTCTCGACTTCACCGCACCTTGTCCCCATTCCAACCTCACTCCTTCGGAACGCTCTGCTCTCCACTCCCTCCGCACTAATCCTAACCTTATTATTAAACCCGCCGATAAGGGGGGTGCTGTTGTAGTCTGGCGTACTGACCTCTACCTTGCCGAGGCACAGCGACAACTCGCGGATACCTCCTCTTATTTACCCCTCGATCGTGACCCCACTAAGGAGCACCAGGCCATTGTCTCCCACACCATCACCAACTTTATCCGCTCAGGGGATCTCCCATCCACTGCTACCAACCTTATAGTTCCCACACCCCGCACTTCCCGTTTCTACCTCCCACCCAAGATCCACAAACCTGCCTGTCCTGGCCGACCTATTGTCTCAGCTTGCTCCTGCCCCACCGAACTCGTTTCTGCATACCTCGACATGGTTTTATCACCCCTTGTTCAATCCCTTCCGACTTATGTTCGTGACACTTCTCATGCTCTTAAACTTTTCGATGATTTTAAGTTTCCCTGGCCCCCACCACTTTATTTTCACCATGGATGTCCAGTCCTTATATACTTCCATCCCCTATCAGGAAGGTCTCAAAGCTCTACGCTTCTTTTTGGATTCCAGACCTAATCAGTTCCCCTCTACCACCACTCTGCTCCGTCTAGCGGAAATAGTCCTTACTCTTAATAATTTCTCCTTTGGCTCCTCTCACTTCCTCCAAACTAAAGGTGTAGCTATGGGCACCCGTATAGGTCCTAGCTATGCCTGCCTTTTTGTTGGGTTTGTGGAACAATCTATGTTCCGTGCCTATTCTGGTATCTGTCCCCCACTTTTCCTTCGCTACATCGACGACTGCATTGGCGCTGCTTCCTGCACGCATGCAGAACTCATTGACTTTATTAACTTTGCCTCCAACTTTCACCCTGCCTTCAAGTTTACCTGGTCCATTTCTGACACCTCCCTCCCCTTTCTAGATCTTTCTGTCTCTGTCTCTGGAGACAGCTTATCCACTGATGTCTACTATAAGCCTACTGACTCTCACAGCTATCTGGACTATTCCTCTTCTCACCCTGTCTCTTGCAAAAACGCCATCCCCTTCTCGCAATTCCTCCGTCTCCTCCGCATCTGCTCTCAGGATGAGGCTTTTCATTCTAGGACAAGGAAGATGTCTTCCTTTTTTAAAGAAAGGGGCTTCCCTTCCTCCACTATCAACTCTGCTCTTAAACGCATCTCCCCCATTTCACGTACATCTGCTCTCACTCCATCCTCCCGCCACCCCACTAGGAATGGGGTTCCCCTGGTCCTCACCTACCACCCCACCAGCCTCCGGGTCCAACATATTATTCTCCATAACTTCCGCCACCTCCAACGGGATCCCACCACTAAGCACATCTTTCCCTTCCCCCCTCTCTCTGCATTCTGCAGGGATCGCTGTCTACGCAACTCCCTTGTCCATTCGTCCCCCCCATCCCTCCCCACTGATCTCCCTCCTGGCACTTATCCGTGTAAGTGGAACAAGTGCTACACATGCCCTTACATTTCCTCCCTTACCACCATTCAGGGCCCCAAACAGTCCTTCCAGGTGAGGCAACACTTCACCTGTGAGTCGACTGGGGTGATATACTGCGTCCGGTGCTCCCGATGTGGCCTTTTATATATTGGCGAGACCCGATGCAGACTGGGAGACCGCTTTGCTGAACATCTACGCTCTGTCCGCCAGAGAAGGCAGGATCTCCCAGTAGCCACACATATTAAATCCACATCCTATTCCCATTCTGACATGTCTATCCACGGCCTCCTCTACTCTAAAGATGAAGCCACGCTCAGGTTGGAGGAACAACACCTTATATTCCGTCTGGGTAGCCTCCAACCTGACGGCATGAACATCGACTTCTCTAACTTCCGCTAAGGCCCCACCTCCCCCTCGTACCCCATCTGTTACTTATTTTTATGCGCACATTCTTTCTCTCACTCTCCTTTTTCTCCCTCTGTCCCTCTGAATATACCTCTTGCCCATCCTCTGGGTCCCCCCTCCCCCTTGTCTTTCTTCCCGGACCTCCTGTCCCATGATCCTCTCGTATCCCCTTTTGCCTATCACCTGTCCAGCTCTTGGCTCTATCCCTCCCCCTCCTGTCTTCTCCTATCATTTTGGATCTCCCCCTCCCCCTCCAACTTTCAAATCCCTTACTCACTCTTCATTCAGTTAGTCCTGACGAAGGGTCTCGGCCTGAAACGTCGACTGCACCTCTTCCTACAAATGCTGTCTGGACTGCTGCATTCACCAGCAACTTTGATGTGTGTTGGTTGAGTAAATAAAAAATGGCGTGTTATAATTTGATATTATTACGTTACTTTGTTATAATTCAATATTATTATATTACTTTGTTATAATTTGATATTATTAAGTTGCTAAGTAAACAAATGGTAGGAATTTGTATGTTAAGGGTAAACATATTTGTTTAGCACAATGCCCCAGTAAAAAAAAGTTGATAAACTATTAAAATAAAAGGGGAGGAGTGTACCATATAGCCTACATTATAATAAGGGACTACTTTATGTTTTAGTAACACGTTGTTGCATGCGCTATTAGGTGCGTATTGAGCATGCGTTATTAGGTGCGTATTGATCTTTACGTGTGTGCCAAGTTCAGATGATGCCAGTAAAGAACCATGAAACGTAGCTCCTGTCTCCAGCGTTTTTATTAATAGCACTGTTGTGTAACCAGGCCACATACACAACACCATTGTTTTTGAGATGTCAGAGCGGGAGGGATTAAAGGAAGAGGGGTGACGTTACTAGTCAGGGAAAATGTCACAGCAGTGCTCAGACAGGGCAGACTAGAGAAATCATCCAGTGAGGCTTTATGAGTGGAACTGAGGAATAAGAAAAGTATGGGCACTTTAATGAGACTATATATATTACAGACCACCCAACGGTCCATGGGATTTAGAGGAACAAACTTGTAGAGAGATTGCAAACTGTTGCAAGAAACATAAAGTTGTGATAACTTTCCACATATTGACTGGGACTCTCATACTATAAAAGCACTAGATGGGATAGAATTTGTCTAATGTTTTCACAAAAGCTTCCTTAATCATGACATAGAAGTCCCAATGAGAGAGTTTGCGATACTTGATCTGCTCTTTGGGAAGGAGATTAGACTATGCAGCTGACAGAAATTTGTGTAGGGGAACTTTGAAACTAATGGAATTCTGATCATGAGATGCAAAGTTAATATGGAAAAGTAGGTCCGGTCCTCAGGTTGAGATTCTTAATTGGAGAAAGACCAATTTGGATGCTATCAGAAAGGATTTGGCAAGTGTGGATTGGGTGAACACACAAAATGCTGGAGGAACTCAGCAGGCCAGGCAGCATCTATGGAAAAAAAGTATAATCAACATTTCGGGCCGAGACCTTTTGGAAGGACTGAAGAAAAAAAGATGAAGATTAGATTTAAAAGGTGGAGGAGAGGAAAGAGAAACACAAGATGATAGGTGAAACCGGAAGGGGGAGGGATGAAGTAAAGAGCTGGGAATTCGATTGGTGAAACAGATACAGGGCTGGAAAAGGGGAAGTCCAATAGGAGAGGACAGAAGGCCATGGAAGAAAGAAAAGGGGGAGGAGTACCCAAAGTAGGTGATGGGTGGGCAAGGAGATAAAATGAGAGATGGGGATTGGTGAAGGAGAGGTGGGGGGTCCATTACTGGAAGTTCGAGAAATCAATATTCTTGCCAATAGGTTGGAGGCTATCCAGACGGAAAATAAGTTTTTGTTCCTCCAACCTGAGTGTGACCTTATCATGACAGTGGAAGAAGCCATAGATTGACATATCGGAATGGAAATGGGAAGTGGAATTAAAATGGGAGATCCCGCTTCTTCTGATAGACGGAAGGTAGGTGCTCAGTGAAACGGTCTCACAATCTACGTTGGGTCTCACTGATACACAGGAGGCCCCACCCAGAGCACCAGACAGAGTATATGACACCAACAGACTCACAGGTGAACTGTCACCTCATCTGGAAATACTGTTTAGGGCCCTGAATGGTAGTGAAGGTGGAGGTGTAGGGGCAAGTTAGCACTTGTTCTACTTGCAAGGATAAGTGCCAGGAGAAAGATCAGTGGAGAGCGGCAAACAGACAAGGGTGTCGCGTAGTGAGCAATCCCTGCAGAATGTGAGGTGGGGGAGGTAAGGATGCATTTAGTGGTGGGATCCTGATGGAGATGGCGAAAGTTCTGGAGAACTATGTGCTGACCATGGAGGCTAGTAGGATGGTAGGTGAGGACAAGAGGAACCCTATCCCTGGTAGGATGGCAGGAGGATGGGTCTGGCTGATTTCTGGGAAAGGTTTACTTGCTAAGTGGGAGGCCTTCAAAAGTGAAATTTTGAGAGTACAAATCTTGCATGTGCCTATCAGAATTAAAGGTAAAGACAATAGGTTTAGGGAACCTTGGTTTTCAGAAATATTGAGGCCTTGGTTAAGAGGAAAAGTAAGGTGCACGGCAGGTACAGGCAGAAGGCAATAAATGAGATAGTTATGGAGTATAAGAAATGCAAAAGAACTCTTAAGAAAGAAATCTGGAGAGCAAAAAGAAGTCATGTCTGGGATCAATACTGGAGGCCAAAGCCCAAAAGTGAAAGACCAGAATCAGCGAATTCGGAGGTCAAAGCTCAAAAGTCAGAGACGGTGGGTCAGTGTGTCTGGAGTCAGAGGCCCAGTGGTAGGGTGTTTAAAGGGGCTTGTTTTGCTGCTGTTGTTTTGTTTTGTTGTTGTTGCTGTTGCTACGTGTGTTTGTCCGCTGAATATTATGGATACTTTATTGCCATCAGAGTGTATGTTGACGCTTGCAGACTCTGCCGCCAGCACATCCTTAGATTGTGTTGGCTGTTAACACAAACAACATATTCAATGTATGTTTCAAAGCATACGTGATAAACAAATCTGATTATGATCCAGCATACGTGGTGGAGACAGAGTTTAAAAATTCGACAGGAAAATGTATTGCCTCATCAAAGTCTACCATATTGTCAACAGATTTACATTATACAGGTTATCTGAGAAGCTTCAAAAGGAGGACTTCATTCATGACCTGCCCTGCATCATTTTTTTTGCACTTCAAAATTTGTAAATTCCCAGTTGTTACTAATGCTATGCAAAATGAGTTCTTAGCTAGTAGTGGTTAGAGATTATTAACCTCTGAGACACTTTTCTTGGTTATTGCCTTTGCTATTATCTGAAAAACAACTGCAAATATTGCAAAGTTATTCCGAAGTTTCTTAATCCTATTTTTCAGTAACAGCCATAACAAACTTTCACGTATTAGACTGTGCTCATTTCCTTTATTGAAATAAAGCCTTCTCACATTGAAGTATATTTCATAAGGCAGTGTTAAGTTTGTTTGTTGACCATTTTCCAAGGTTTATTTCTTTTACCTTCCAAACACTGACTTTCTGCCTTGCATTGGGTTAAATTGGTGGGTTGCTGGCCAGCACAGTTCAGTGGGCCACAAGGACCTGTTCTGCTCTGTATCTCTAAATAACTAAATAAATACTTCTCTAATTTTATCCTTCTCTCAAGCTGGTTTAAAACCCTCACCTATAATCACTTCCTTGTTACAATATTAGCCCTGAATTTGTTTTGGGTTAACACATCTGGCTTGTACTGGGCTCATCTGCTTCAGAACTGGTCTCAATAGAACAGGAACCTAACGTAATCCCCTAGGCTTTAGCTGTTGGCTTCTCATTGTTTATGATTGTGTGTTTATCAGACTAAGAGGAGAGAGTTGTAGTATTGATACCAGGAACCATGTAAATTGTGTATTTCCCTAAATGTCTTGCTTAACATAAACTCCCCAAGAAATGTTGGGAAGTTTGACTGGGTGCACACACTGAGATTACTGAAGGTGAGGGATAGGTATAGAGTGCTTTGTTGGACTAACAAAGAAACGGAACAAAAAGGCAGGGTGATGACATATAAAGCTACCAGCTAAACCACAAATGGAGTATTGTGTACATTCCTCTTCACCACATTATAGGAAGTAAGGACAAAGCCATTTGCAAGAATATTAACAGAAATGAAGAATTTTGGTTATGTAGAAAGGTTGCGTGAGTTTTTCTTTGGAACTGAGCAGCTAGGAGGGCAAAAGTATAAAAGTCCTGTATTAGGAAGGGATTAAAAGGATAACTTTACTGTGACATTCATTCAAATTAATTAGTAATATAGGAGATGAAGAGAAATGAAGCTTCAACCAGATAATGGAGTCTGCAATTCACAGCTTGAAAAAGAGTGGATGGGTAGGTGGATGAAGCTCAGAGGAAATCTTCACCACATTTTAAACATCGGGATATACACAAAGGTCAAGAACAGAACAAGCCCCTTTTCAACCAGTATGTAAATGACAGCATAGTGACCTCCTTCCTTGCCTTTAAGTTCCATGATTCTAATTCCTATAATGTTCAACTTTCCATTCTCTATTTCCATATCCATACACCTGAAATCTTTTCCTGAGCCATTATCATCCTTCCTGCCCAATAAAATCTTCCAAAGATCTTCAAATGGAGAGAAGGCAGGAGAATGGGTTTGAGAGGGATAATAAATCAGCCATGATGGAATGGTCAAACAGAATCTGTGGGCCAAATGGCCTAATTCTGCTCCTATGTTTTATGGTCAAACCAGATTTCAATGACACTGGTCTTTTCAAAATAGTAAAACAGACTTACCTAAAACTATAATGCATAGGTTTAAGAGAATGAGTAGAAATTTAACAGGAGAGCTAAGGAAGAATATTTCACTCAGATGGATGGTTGCAATGATTTTTTTTTAATGGGTGATGTAGGCGATGCTTTCTCAACATTTAAGTAGTACTTGGGCGAGGACAAGGTTAGAAGGCTACAGGCCAAGTGCTGATAAATGAAACTATTATTAACTTGTGCTTGATATAACCATATAACAATTACAGCACGGAAACAGGCCATCTCGGCCCCTTCTAGTCCATGCCGAACTCTTACTCTCACCTAGCCCCACCGACCTGCACTCAGCCCATAACCCTCCGTTCCTTTCCTGTCCATATAGCTGTCCAGTTTAACTTTAAACGACAACATTGAACCTGCCTCAACCACTCTGCTGGAAGCTCGTACCACACAGCCTGAATGATGATCAGAATGATGATCAGCATGAACATAATAGGCTAAATTGTCTGTTTGTGCATTGTTTGACTCCACATGTATTTCATACTACATATTCAGTTCCTCAAAATTCCACTTGGATGAATCCGCCAAGGCACAAAGAAGATGAAACAGAGAGATGAGGCTTAGATTGAAAATATGAGCTGCTCAACTATTATGTCCATTATTAAATCAGTCTAGATATCTAATTTAAGTGTGTGCTTACCTTTTAATTTTTTTGGAATATTATTTTTGTTTTGAGGAGGTCTGCAGTAGTTTCGATCATGTTTGAATATCAAAGGCATTCACAAATAGTCAAGGTTTTGTAAAGTACAGTGCTGGGAGCAGGGCCTCACCAGCCATCAAAGTTATTCTGTTCATGTCAGCCCCATCCTACGAGAGCCACTGTGCATCACTATCCCGTGGGAGACGCAGCTCTGAACCACTCTACAGGAAACAACATGCAAGTGGCAAGAATCTCAGGAGAGTTGAAAACTTGCTCCTGACTGCTTTGACAATGTATGTTTTTAGTTAAGGGATAAAAAATGATCACAACTTCAAAAGAAAACCCCTGCTGATCAAAACAGTATCTTGGAACTTTTTATATTCACCTGAGAACGCATGCAAGACTGTCGCTCAACATCCCTTTGAATTGGCAGATTTAACTATGCAGCACTCACATCGGTAATTTACTGAAACGTTAGCTTAGATTTTATGTTCAGCACACTACAATGGAGCTTGAAACCTGAACTGCTAACTCAGAACTTGATAGCATCTATAGTTTTAGTAAAGTAGGTTATGATTCTAATCCGTTTGGCAGGGTGACCAAAATATGGTCACTTTACGTGTAACCAGTTAAAAAGACCAGACTATCACCTTTAAAATGAAATCAAAGTTATCAATTGACAATCATGAACTCTGGAAAATTAATTGATCATATTGTTACAAAATGCTTCTTGAATCAACAAATGCTCTGATTTGAAATAAGTATTTCAGCTAATGCAGCACTATGGTGAACTGAGCCCATAAAACTTAAGTCAGGCATTCTCTTAATCAGCCATTTTCTGTTCCTGGGCATTTATTCAAGTCAGCCGTAACCACGTACAAACAAGCAGCACACACATAAACAACATTGAAAGGAGCCTGGAAAAGGCTGTCTTCACAAATGTCCAGCATAACCACACATAAAAAAAGTGAACAATGAAATAGTTGGAAGTTTTTAGAAGTTTTTTCACCCCCCCCCCAGAGGTGTCTAAACAGAATAGTCTGATTCGGATTTTACAGGCATTTTTCCAGAGATTGCAGAGAAAAAACTAATGCAGACTTTGAAAGATAGAGTGACCTGCGAATAGGTTTCAAGTTACTATTTAATCTACTTCAATAAATAAAGAGCTCACGAGATGTGCAAACAATCTGTTGGCTATTTCATTCTTTCAAGAAGAATCTAACAAGTATATAAAACATATATTTGTGAAATCCATTATGGTAGCAGTAATACTGTATTAGAAAAAACAAGAATTGCACAAAATTGTCAGGCTCACACAAAACATACAGACAAAAATATCTTACCGTTATGATCAAGATTTGATTTCACCACAGCACATGTATCTTGTGCTTGCTTCTTACAGTTAATAACAAACTTTGGATGAACACTTCAAGCATTTCAACAAATTGAAACCACTTTTAGAGTGACAACATTAAATACCACATTCTTCTAGCAAGTTATGTTGCTTAACAGGTTTTTCTCAAGTTACCTGAAACATAATTTGAATATATTATTGAGCTGATACCTTACATTACCTATTCAGGTCCAAAAGTCAGGCACTCAAGTTCCGTCTTATTGGGTTGTTGTAAAGGTAAGTGTTATTATTGAGACATTACACAAACCTATAAAGTCCTGATAAAGGATCTTGTCACAAAACATTAACTGTTCATTCCTCTCCATAGAAATAGCCTGACCTGCTCAGTTTCTCCAGCATTTTCCCCTCATGCCCTCTTTTTCCCTTCATCCTCCAAAAGGCACAGAGAGAATGGCATTCACAACAGAAATTCCACTGTGACCTCTGTGAAATAACTGAGGTGACAGAATGAAATGATCGTAGAACTGGACACTCATTAGGAAGATCTAAAGATTTTACTGTAGTATGAAATAGAAACATCCTACCAGGAAATGAGACGCTACACCTGCAAAAAAAAGCATTAAAAATGTTGTGAAATAATAATTAGATCTTACTTCAAGTTGTTAAAAATGTGCACATATTAAGCAATACTCACGAATACTTCCTTCTGTACAGAAGCAGGTAGCTGGTAGTCCGCATATTAGAACTGCAGATTCTTATGTCTGAGTTATTTCAGCACCAAGTCCATTGGTGTGGCATTAATGAAGATGTTAGAGGAAGCAAAGTGTATTTGAAAGCCAACTTCCAGATTTCTGTACTTAGCCTTGCATGAGTGGTCAATAGCAAGAACTGAAAAAGGAGAAGCAGGAATAAGATCTTCAGTCCTTCAAGCCTGGCCCCTATATTCATCTCAATTCAATCTTCAGATATATTTTCCATAAACCTGCCATGTTCAGTGTTAAATATAAGTTTTGGCTGTGCATTCATAGCTATTTGAGTAAGAACTCCAAAGATTCAGCATCATTTAAATAAAGATATTGCTCTTCATCTCAATCCCATATGTTCAACTACTCTTCTAAGAGTCTGACCACTAAATCTAATTCCTCAATCAGGGTAACTTTCTGCCAACACATTGTAAGTTTCATTTATGGTAATATTTCATACTTCTAAACCACAGGATATGGCTCTGATTTACTCTGTTCCTCTTTATAACACAGTTGACATTTCTTGGAATCAGTTTAATGACCTATTAGTGCAATGATTTCAAAGATTCTTATCTCAGGACTTATGTTATATACAGCACACTAGGCATCCTCTCACCATATCTCCTCATTTTTACCATAAAACATCTTTACTCCAATATTCAAATACCTCTTTATATAGAATAATATGATTTTTGATTTCACAATAGTTTGCTACAGTTGTGTGTATTCTACCATAATTTGTAAATAAAGCCAGATAGATTGCTACCAAATTCAACATTTTTCACTTTATTAAAAATATAAGAAAATACTTTTCCTTATTTTTCTGCTTATTCTAATCCACGGGCTTTTTTTTGCCCAATCACTTGAGCTATCAATATTATCTGCAGTCTCTTTACATTCACCCTACATCTTAATTTCCCACCGAGTTTGATGAAGAGATAGTACATTATAATTGCATATTTTGTATAACCTTGTATATCCCTGATGTGCATCTTGCACGTTATATTCCAGCTTACAGTACTGTTGTCCATACTGAACCATAGATGATATCCCTCTCATGTCATATACCTCACCCTTCATGGAGCATCTGTAAATTTCATATCTTTTTATGTCAATTTCCATATTTAAAATTTTTTTCCAAATGCCAAGACTACCACTTATTTCAATAGCTGTGATCCTTGTCATCCTTACATTTACCCATCCATATTTATCTATTGATCCCTTGTTTCCTTGTTTGGCAGTGGAAGGAAAGGATCTGAATATTTATAAGACTATGTTAGAACAGATCTTTGGTAAGCAAGGAGTGAAAGCTTACCACAAGTAGGTGGGAATGCAAAGTTAAGTTTACAATTGGATCTTATTACATCGTGGAATAGACAAGAAAAAATTAGCCTACTCTTGATTCTAATTCATACATTTGTATGTTAATTTTACATAAACACAGTTATCCAACTGAAGAAACAGATTGAACACACACACACACACACACACACACACACACACACAAAGAAAAGTTTCAACAACCAAGAGAAATGCAAGAAGCATCATCAAACACGATACATGGCCTTTTCTACCTCACTAAAGCCTTCAATCTTTTTTCGGGAAACGCTATGGTGCATCATCATTAAATTTGGCTGTCAGCGGAAATTTATCCATATACTCAATTTGCTTTATAATAGGATACAATCTGTTATTCTAACCGTAGCATCCCAACTTAGTGTAGACTTGTGTCTAGCAAGGCTACATGCAAAACCTTTTTCAATCTTTCTTTCCACTATCCTGTACCAATAAGCTTTCAGAGGGAATGGGACCAACTTACAAGACTAATAAGAAAACTTTCAGCATATATCATCTCCTGTCCAGACGTAGACTGCCTTCACCCTCAGCCATTGAGCTGCATAACATAGATAACACATGCATATGCATGATTGTGCAAACTATTCTGCAAATCAATGTCAACTTGTTTACCAAGGATATGGGAATATGGGTCTTGTACTTAACATCCACGAAAGCCTTCTGTCAATTTGATCTCCACTGTGCAACACTAACTTTCAATAGTAAAAGTCCATGGTATGCTCCTGGAAAACCTGGATTACTTCCGATATCTCAGGTGCCACGATTCAGTAAAGGCAGACCTGATGAAATTCACTTCCACCTTCACCGTGCCGAAACAGTCTCTGAACATCTGAGAAAAACAAAGGATGAAAATCAAAACCTCAAATTCAGCATAAAACTTAATCTGACACCCTGCAGTGATCTTTGCTTTCCGTATGTTTCTGGAACTACCTACAGTAGGCATTAATGACATTGGAAAGACACCATCAATACTGTCTGTGTAAAATCTATGGGAGATATTAGTTATGTCAGTATACTCTTCTGGGACATATTGTTCACACCAATGCTCTAGTTATGCTCAAAATGGCATCACAAAATTAGACTCCTGAAACAATTATGCTATTCCAAGCTTACTTACAAGAGATTACTAGATGAACAATTGAAAACGTTCAAGAATCTTCTCAAAACCTCAATAAGAGTGTAACTTTTGCATCAACACCTCAAAATCTCCGCCTGTCCCTCACACAGTATGAAGGAGGATTTGAGATGGTATACAAAAATAAGTGGAGGGACAGGTAGCATTGTGGGCAGGGAGTCTGCATAAGGATTTGGATGGTTTATGAGAGTAGGCAAAGAAGTGGCAAATGGAATACAACATACAGAAGTTTAAGGTCTTTGGTAGGAAGGATATGGTGCAGACTACTTTCTAAATGGAGACAGAATGAAGAAATCAGAACTGCAATGGTCTAGTTCAGGACTCTCTTAAGGTTAACATGCACACTGAGTTGGTAGTAAGGAAAGCAAATGTAATGTCAGCATTAATTTCAAGAGGACTGGAATATAAGAGCAAAGATGTACTGCTGAGGATTTATAAGACATTGATCCAATGGCACTTGGAATATTGTGAGCAATTTTGAGGCCCAGTCTTACGAAAGTTGTGTAAACCCTGGAGAGGGTCCAGATGAAGTTCACATGAATGATCTCAGGAATACAATACTTAATATAAGATTAAATTTTATTTATCCCAAAGGATATTATTGTTGTAAGGTTGCTCAGTCAGAAATATATACTTTAAAATACAATATATAAGCATTGAGGTACAAAAACGAATACAAAATGTGCATTAAAAAGTAATAGTGTAAAATATAGATGTGCAATTAAACTGTGCACTTAAATACTTGAGGAGTTGTAGAGTCTTAGAGCCACAGGGAGGAACGATCTCCTGTGGCATTCAGTGGTGCACCTTGGTAGAATCAGTCTGTTACTGAAGGTGCTCCTCTGATTATCATGGAGGGCGAGAGGGATTGTCCATAATGCTCTGTAGCTTCTGCAGCATCCTTCTCTCAGACACCAGGGAATCCAGTTCCACCCCTCAGAACAGAACCAGCCTTCCTGACAAGCTTATTGATCTTCTAGGCATCAACTATTCTCGCCCTGCTGCCCCAGCAGACTATAGCGTAGAGTAGAATGTTGGCCACCACTGAGCCGTAGAACATCTGCAGCATAGCACTGCAGACATTGAATGACCTGAGCCACCTCAGGAAGTACAGTCGGCTCTGTTCCTTCTTGTACAGAGCCCCTGTATTTTTGGTACAGTTCAGTTTATTGTCCAGGTGAGTTCCCAAGTATTGTAGTCCCAGATGACTTCCACATTCACTCCATTGATGGAGATGGAAATGCAGGGTGTTTCCACCTTCCTGAAGTCCACCACCAACTCCTTTGTCTTAGTGATGTTGAGCTGCAGGTGATTTAGCCAATAGCACTCAACAATGTTGTCCATCACTCCTCTATACTTAGCCTCTTGACCCTTGGTGATACAGTCCATAACTACCGAATCATCCAAAAACTTCTGCAGGTGGCAGGAATCAGAGTTGTATCTGAAGTCAAAGGTGTAGACAGTGAACAGGAAGGGGGACAGGACAGTCCCCTGAGATGTCCCCTGTGCTGCTAACCACAGTATCTGATACATAGCTCTGCAATTTCACATACTGTGGCCATCTGGACCGGTAGTCTTGGAGTATCAGGAGCATTTGATGGTTGGACCTGTACCCAGTGGAGTTCAGAAGAAAAGTGAAGGAATCTCATTGAAGTCTACCAAATACTGAAAGGCCTGAACAGACTGGACATGGCGAGGATGTTTTCATTAGTAGGAAAGTCTGGATCCAAGGGCACAGCTCCACAATAAATGGACATACCTTTAGAACTGAGATGTGGAAGAACTTCTGCAGCCAAAGGGTGGTGAATCTGTGGAACTCATCACCATGGTGTCATTGGGTCATTTAAGAGATTGATTGGTGAGAGAGTTAAGGGTTACAAGGAGAAAATGGGAGAATGGGACTGTGAGAAGTAGAAATAAAACAATGATGACTAAATCAAAAGCAGACTCAAAGAGCCAAATGGCCTGATTCTACTCTTATATCTTCTGGTCTTGTACTTTGCAAGGCTACAAAGGATGGGAAGGTAAACTGGAGACCTAGCATGGACATGATAAGCCAAATGGCCATCTTCTGCATACTTCCAATCCTATAATTCCATGTCATCCTTGATTCCAAGATGGGGATATGTTTGACCTAACTAGTTATTTCCACTGACTATCTGCAGGGAATGCATAGTCACAACATTATACCACCATCAATGTCCTCTTGTAGCTTGGCAAATCTGATCAACTGTACTTCTTCTGCCAGCATATAGACAGAGACAGAGGAGAGTTGAATCAGTCATCTGGACCATATTCAGGGACTTATCTTCCGATCTGAATAAACATGTCACAGCCATCACCTACTTCCTCAAGACCTGCATGGATGAGTGCCCCCCTATAAAAACATATTGATTTTTCTGAAACCAGAAGCCCTGAAGGAGCCAGGAGATTCAGCCTGCTGAGAGTTAGATCTATGGTGTTCAAGATTAGCAATCCAGAACTCTGCAAGTCCAGGTATGACCTACACAAGGCAAAAAGGGAATCCTATATGTAATTAAAGATATAATGGATGCACAGCAGCTGTGCCAGACTTCACATGCTATTACTTCCTATTAAGTGAAACTTAACAGCATAAATAGCAGTGATGCAGCACTCCATGATGAGCGTAATGCCTTTTATGTATGCTTTGAAAGAAAGGATAACACCACAGCTTTGCATATCCCTACAGCATCCAGTGACACAGTGATCTCTATCTCAGAGGCCAGCGTCGGAACATCCATAATGAGGGTGAACCCTTGCAAAATGTCCGGCTCCAAACTGGGCCTCTGTACTTCCCTCTGCAACTGGATCCTCAACTTCCTTATTGTTACACACAGTCAGAGTAGACTGGAAGTAACATCTACTCATTGCTGCCATTCAGCATAGGTGCACTGCAAGGATGTGTGCTTACTCCTTTGCTCTACTCTCATGACTGTATGGCTGAGCACAGCTCAAACACCATCAATAAATTTGCTGATGACACAATGATGTTGATTGAATCTAAGATCATGACAAGGAGATGTATAGAGTAAGATAGATCAGCTGGTTGAGGCATGTTGCAACAAACTCATAGTGTCAACGATACTAAGAAGTTGATTCTGGATTCAAGAAGGTGAAGTCAGTCCTCATTGAGCGGTCATCAGTGGATCAGCTTCAAGCTCCTGAGTGTCACGTCTGAGGATCTATCCTTGGCCTATCACATTGATGCAATCATGTACTTCATTTGAAGTTTGAAGATATTTGATATGTCACTAAATACTCCTGCATATTTCTACAGATATATGGTGAAGACCATTCTGACAGGTTGCATTACAATCAGGTGTGGAGGCTCCAATGCACAGAATCGAAAGAGGCAACAGAAGGTTGTGAATTCAGCCAGCTCCATCATGGGACAAGCCTGCCACCATAGAGGACACCTGAAAGAAGCGAGCCTCAAGAAGGTGGCATCCATCACTAAAGACCCTCACCTTCTGACACATGCCTTCTTCTCATGAATAGCACTAGGGAAGAGGCACAGAAGCCTTTAGACCCACACTCAAGGACTTAGACGGCTTCTTCTGCTTTGCCATTAGATTTCTGCATGGTCTATGAGCCCATGAACTACTTCATTTGCACTATTTATTTACTTTGTAATTTATAGTATTTTATGTGCACTGTGCTGCTATCACAAAACAAACAACAAATTTCATGATGTATGTCAGTGATAATAAACCTGACTCTTATTCTGGTAATGTGATTAGATCTTTAGTAAGAAAATTAGGTCAATTAGTGTCACTACTCTAATTCAGCTTGCACCCCAAAACATAAGAACATAAGAAATAGGAGCAGGAGTGGGCCAACTGGCCCATCGAGCCTGCCCCGCCATTCAATAAGCTCATGGCTGATTGGTCCGTAAATTCAGCTCCATCTACCTGCCTTTTCCCCATAACCCATAATTCCCCTACTATGTAAACAAACTATCTAACTGTTTCTTAAATATACTTAGTGAGGAAGCCTCAACCGCTTACCTGGGCAGAGAATTCCACAGATTCACCACTCTCTGGGAAAAACAGTTTCTCCTCATCTCTGTCCTAAATCTTCTCCCCTAAATCTTGAGGCAACGTTCCCTAGTTCTAGTCTCATCTACCAATGGAAACAAGTTTCCTACTTCTATCTTGTATATTCCTTTCAAAATTTTGTATGTTTCTATAAGATCCCCTCTCATTCTTCTGAACTCCAGAGAGTATAGTCCCAGGCAACTCAATCTCTCCTCATAGGTTAACCCCTTCATCCCTGGAATCAACCTGGTGAACCTCCTCTGCACTGCCTCCAAAGCCAGTATATCCTTCCTCGAGTATGGAGACCAGAACTGCACACAGTACTCCTGGTGCGGCTTCACCAGTACCCTGTGTAGTTGCAGCATGACCTCCCTGCTCTTGAATTCAGTCCCTCTAGCAAAGAAGGCCAAACAAAGAGATTGAACATGTACAAATAGCATCTACAAATCTGGTGCTGTATATGTGGAGTTTGCATTTTCTCCCTGTAACCTCAATAGCAAAACCCATGGGATGGTTCAGGATACTAGTGATGCTCTTAAATTAGTTTGATCTGCACACCACATCACTCTTCAACCAAAGAAATACTTAGGTTTCTAGAGTGGGATGTGGCAAGGAGCAGTGAGTATGTTTGTGTCTATGCAAACACTATATGTGAAAATCATGTATCTGTGTATAGTGAGAATAATTCCTATGGTTATCAGTCTTGTTACCTTGTCAAGTACTTGCATTAACTGGTATTTATCAGCTGCCCCATATTAAAAGAATTCATACACGGCAGAGCACAATTTACTAAAGGAAATCACCTTCACTCGGGAGATACTGACCTAGATTAAATGTTTTTTTAAATGTTAATATTAAGGCTTTCTCTGTGCTCCCTATAATTACAAGCAATAACTGGTTGAGTGTTGAAGGCACAGAATCTGAAGTCTAACATCTCCTTCATTCATTAAATACGTAAGACTTGACAGGAAGGAACATTAACAAATTGAAAAAGTTGGGTGTGGTTTCCTTCCAAATGCCAAAGTTCATTAGAAATTCTTTCTTCGCTCTTAAGCAATAACCGTGCATTTTAAAAATCTTAAACTAGTTTTAGCTTCTTTAAGTCATTATTTAGAACAGTGAGTAATAAGTTTCTCGCTTCACGGTTGCCAAGTACGCGTTGGAAATTGAAACGTCTTATGTTACAAGATGAATGTCTCAAAATAGATTACGAAAAATATATAAAACCTGGATTTATCTAAAAACAGAATAGTGAGTCTGCATAAATCTAGCTTCAAGCGCGTAATGCAACTGCAAATATTGAATACTCCAAAGAACAGTATTAATAATGTTGCACAGGAGACATTTGGACTTGAATCTTGGCTACAGTAACTGACATTATCACGGCACCTGTTAGATGGTTTAGGAAAACTCACCGTTCTCTTACTGAACAATAATGTTATTGAGAGGGTTGATGCTGAAGCGTTTGTCAGCTTAGTGTATGTAAAAACAATTAATTTAACCCCTAACAGGTTATATAGAATGGCAGAAGGAAGTCATATTTAATGCTGTAAGTTTGGAAAACCTACATTTAAGAGACAATGATTTTGCCACGCAGAATATTTCTCATGTACCAACAACCCAGGGATCTGGATCTATAAAAAATCCTTCCGTCGTCTTCGATGCAACATCGACAGTACTGTACTTGCCAACCTCGTCTCCGTGGACCTTTCATATGTAAAAGCTAAGGAATCGCTTGTATTGCACGTTGAAGATACATTGTTTTAAAAAGGGGTAAAAGGTTAGCTTTAAGAGAGATTCATGAACAATCACAGGATGCTGGCACTCCTTACAAATCTAACAGTCACTCACTGAAACGTATTCAACTAAATAACTTGCAGTTGAGGACCACAGATCCCCTCCTACTGGAAGTCTGCAATTTATATAAGAACTTAACAGTCCTATATCTGAGAAGAAATAGCTTGAGCTTTAAATATTAACACGTTTTCCTTGTGCCTTAATTTAGAACAATTAAATTTATCACTGAACATACTAAACACCTCACATTCATTTTCTTTTTTTTTGCCTTCTCAATTAAGGGAACTATGGTGAGGGAACAATGATCTGTTCCAATAGCAGACTTCCATTCAGATTTGAAGAGGTTGTACATTCTTAATCTCAGATGCAACAAACTGAATTCTATTGAGAAACACACATTCAGCCGTCTGCAGAATCTACGGCACCTTAACTTGATTGATAATCAGATTTCCAATCTGAATGAGGGAAATTTTCACAGGATATCTAATTTGAAGCAAACTCACAGCCGATATTCTGAGGCATAATGTGTTTTCAGGAGCTGAATTAGACCATAAAACCATAAACACACAGGAGCAGAATTAGACCATCTGGCCCATCAAGTCTGCTCCACTATTCAATCCTAGCAGATCCTTTTTGTAAGTCTTGGAATTTCTAGCAGCTAAAGGGTGATACTAATTGCTTGTTCGAACAGATCACTACCTGTCCAGCGAATCTAATGAATCTGAAAAGCTATCCCACAGCCCACCTACTTATCTAGTTTATATCCACAGCAATTGCTTAATCATACAATCATAAGACAAAGGAGTAGAATTAGGCCATTTGGCCCATTCAATCATGGCTGATCTTTTTTTCCCCTCCTCAGCCCCACTCCCCGGCCTTCTCCCCTTAACTTTTGATGCTGTGTCCAATCAAGAACCTATCAATTTTTGTTTTAAATATACCCAATGACCTGGCCTCCACAGATACCTGCAGTAACAAGTTTCACAAATTCACCACCCTCTGGCTGAAGAAATTTCTAAGTGTCTCTGTTTTAAATGGATGCCCCTCTATCCTGAGGGTGTGCCCTCTTGTCCTAGAATCTCCCACCATGGGAAACATCCTTTCCACATCTACTCTGTCTAGGCCTTTCAACATTTGAAAGGTTTCAATGAGATCCCCCCCATATCCATCTGAATTCCAGTAAATACAGACCCAGATCCATCAAACGATCCATGTATGATAACCCTTTTATTCCTGGAATCATCCTTGTGAACCTCCTCTGGACC
Source organism: Mobula hypostoma (assembly GCF_963921235.1). Taxonomy (NCBI): domain Eukaryota; kingdom Metazoa; phylum Chordata; class Chondrichthyes; order Myliobatiformes; family Myliobatidae; genus Mobula; species Mobula hypostoma. Next base: position 58,674,179 of record NC_086103.1, on the reverse strand, counting down.
CTCTCCAATGCCAGCACATCTTTTCTAAGATGAGGGATCCAAAACTGTTCACAGTACTCAGTGAGGCTTCACCAGTGCCTTACAAAGCCTCAGCATCACATCCTTGCTCTTGTATTCTAGACCTCTTGAAATGAATGCTAACATGGCATTTGCCTTCCTCACCACTGACTCAACCTGCAAGTTAACCTTCAGCATGATCTGCACAAACACTCTGAAGTCCCTCTGCATCTTGGATTTTTGGATTTTCTCCCCGTTTAGAAAATAGTCCGCACATTTATTTCTACTACCAAAGTGCATGACCATGCATTTTCCAACATTGTATTTCATTTGCCACTTTCTTGCCCATTCTCCTACTGTGTCTAAGTCCTCTGCATCCTACTTGTTTCCCCAAGACTACCTGCCACTCCACCACTCTTCGTATCATCTGCAAACATTGCAACAAAGCCATCTATCCCATCACCTAAATCATTTATATACAGCATAAAAAGAAGTGGTCCCAACACCAACCCCTGCAAAACACCACTAGTCATCAGCAGCCAACCAGAAAAGGATCCTTTTATTCCCATTTGCTGCCTTCCACCAATCAGCCAATGCTCTAACCATATTAGTAACTTTCCTGTTATACCATGGGCTCTTAACTTGGTAAGCCGCCTCATGTGTGGCACCTTGTCAAAGGCCTTCTGAAAGTCCAAATATACAACATTCACTGCATCCCCTTTATCTATCCTACTTGTAATCTACTCAAAGAATTCCAACAGGTTCATCAGGCAGGATTTTCCCTGAAGGAAACCATGCTGACTTTGTACTACCTTGTCCTGTGTCACCAAGTACTCCATCACTTCATCCTTAACAATTGACTCTAACATCTTCTCAACCACTGAGGTCAGGCAAACTGGTCTATAATTTCCTTTCTGCTGCCTTCCTCCTTTCTTAAAGAGTGGAGTGACATTTGCAATTTTCCAGTCCTCTGGCACCATGCCAATGACGTTTGAAAGATCATTTCTAATGCCACCACAATCTGTAATGCTACCTCTTTCAAAACCCTAGTTCCTCTGGTCTGGGTGACTTAGGTACTTTTAGGTCTTCCAGTTTTTTGAGCACCTTCTCTCATGTAACAGTAACTGCACCCACTTCTCTTCCTTCACACACTACAGCATCAGGCATACCACTAGTGTCTTCCACAGTGACTACTGATGCAAAGTACTCATTTAGTTCATCAGCCATCTCCTTGTCCCCCGTTATTATTTCCCCTGCCTCATTTTCTAACGGTCCTATATCCACTCTCATTTCTGTTTTATTTCTTACATACTTGAAAAATTTTTTATTATCCACTTTGATATTATTTGCTACCTTGTTTTCATATTTCATCTTTTCCTTTCTAATGATTTTTTAGTTGCTCTCTGTAGGTTTTTAAAAACTTCCCAATCCTCCAGCTTTGTTGTATGCCCTTTCTTTTGCTTTTACAATAGCTTTGCCTTCTTTTGTCAGCCACGGTTGTACTATTTTACCATTTGAGTATTTCTTCATTTTTGGACTACATACAGCCTGCACCTTCCTCATTTTTCCCAGAAACACAAGCCATTGCTGCTTTGCTGACATCCTTGCCAGCATCTCCTTCCAATTTACTTTGGCCACTCATACCGCTCTCATACCACTGTAATTTCCATTACTCCGCTGAAATAATGCTACATCAGACTTTACTTTCTCCCTATCAAGTTTCAAGTTGAACACAATCATATTGTGATCACTGGTTCCTAAGGGTTCTTTTACCTTAAACTTTTAATGGCCTCCGGTTCATCACATAACACCCAAACAAGTATAACTGATCCCCTAGTAGGCTCAATGACAAACTGCCTTAAAAAGCTATCTCTTAGGCATTCAACAAACTCACTCTCTTGAGATCCATTACCAGCCTGATTTTCATATTGACCTGCATTTTTAAATCTCCCGTGACTACCATAACATTGCCCTTTTGACTCGCCTTTTCTATTTCCTGTTGTAACCTGTGGTCCATCTCCCAGCCACTGTTGGGAGGCCTGTATATAAATGCCATCAACATCCTTTTACCCTTGCAGTTTCTTAACTCAACCCAAAAGGATTCAACATCTTCCAATCCTATGTCACATCTTTCTACTGATTTGATGCCATTCTTTACCAGTAGAGCCACACCGCCCCCTCTGTCTACCTTCTTATCCCTCTGATATAACGTGTAACCTTGGACATTCAGCTCCCAACTACAACCATCCTTCAGCCGCGATTCAATTCTTGACAGAACTTCAACTATTTGGTAACCATCTCTCCTCTGCTTCTTCACACAAGCAGGACAAGGCTGGTTTACTTCTTGTGTCATCTCACCATACACAGCCAGGCAAGGATTGGACTAAAGAAAATTACTTCAAATTTCTTAGAAGATTTAAATTCTTTGAAAGAACTTTATGCAAGGAATATTACCCTCAGTTATATTATACACCAAATATTTCTTGACCTGGGCAATAATCCCTTCAAATCCATTAGTCCCAGTCTGTTTCAGCATTTGCCAGCCCTGATTGAACTTCATCTTAAAAGAAGTTGGTCTAATTCATTCAAGGCTAACCAATTTGCAACTTCTGAGAGTTGTCGGTAATTATGTTAACCATATACACTCTCACTTTTTTGGATCTTAGAGACAACCCATTACTGTGTGGGTGTCATAATTCCTGGTTTCTAAATTGGTCTCTTTCCAACATTAAAACCCAAGTGAAATACTTTGATTGCTTCAGGTGTGCATACCTACCCAATCTCAAGGAGAAAAGCTGATTACTTTGAATTCTGATGCTTGCTTTGTTCTTTACCTTTAACATTTAATCATTTACAGTTATAATAACCATAATAGCAAGTTTCAGCTATCATATTCGCAGATTAGATTAGATTCAACTTTATTGTCATTGTGTCGAGTAGAGATAGAAAGCCAATGTATTTAGCCTCTGACCAGAAACTCAAAGAATAGTGTTACTTACAAAATAACTGCGAATAAGAAAAATGCTACAGCACACAAATATAAAAATGCTGAGACAGTACAATACAGATGTAATACTGCTTAGTGCTGTGATGAGAGGTTCAGCCGTGTCACAGCCTCAGGGAAGAAACTCTTCCTGTGCCTGCTGGTGCGGGAGCGAAGGTTCCTGTAGCACCTGCTGGATGGGAGGAGAGTAAAAAGTCCATGGTTAGGGTGAGATGTATCCCTGATAATGCTTTTCGCCCTGCCCAGGCAGCGTTTATGGTAGATGTTCTCAATGGTGGGCAATCGGGTGCCGATAATCCGCTGGGCAGTTTTCACCACACACTGGAGTGCTTTGCGGTCTGATACGGGACAATTGCCATACCACACTGAGATGCAGTTGGTGAGTATGCTCTCAATGGTACAGCGGTAAAAGTCCGTCAGTATCCTGGGACAGAGGTGAGCCTTCTTGATGCTTCGCAGGAAATAAAGGAGCTGTTGCGCCTTTTTGATCAGGATGGAGGAGTTCAGGGACCAGGTGAGATCCTCGGAAATGTGGACACCAAGGAACTTGAAGCTTGATACAGGAACGTTGTGTACACATACTACCTATTGTTAGAAATCATTTATGACAGAAGTCATAAGGGACAACAGGGTGGATTATAAATGTATGATATCTTTGTTTCATATAACACCCAGGATAAACAACGTGTATTAAACCAATGGTTGCCAAATCTGGAAAGGCAAAATGGATGTAAATTATGTCTCTCCCATTGTGATTTAGAACCTGGGAATTCAATCATTAATAATATTGTAGATAGCACTTACTTGAGTAGGGGAACAATCTGTGTAATAGGTTGCAAATTTTTGGAAAATGAATGGTGTTCCAAAGAAATTCAAGCACAATTTTTCAGCTTTTTGCTGAGAAGGAAGATGTACTGATCCTAATCTTTTTGGAAGATATACCCTTAGGTGTCCTTTCCCATTATCATAGAATGAGTAAAATCATGAAAAAGACAACATACTAGATTTGTAGTGGCCTCAACATCCAGAAATGGCTGCTCTGTTTGGGTACAAACTCCATGTAGCATTCAACACCAGTAACAGAGAAGAAGAAGAAAAAGCCATGTCCTTTCAGGGTTTGATTAAGATTTCATGTCAGTCACCTATGCAAATAATTAATTCTCTAACCAAAGTAACTTGCATGAGGCATTATCTGTTTTTTTTACTAGTACTGGCATATGTCATGAGTCTTGTTGTTTTGTAGCAGCACAGTACAACATATAATAAAAACACATAATACACACACACAAAAAAGTTCTTATTGTAATATAATTTTTTTTCTATAGGCATCCATTAGTCTCATGAGACCATGGATTTGTGCCTTGGAAAGTTTCCAGGGCGCAGACCTGGGCAAGGTTGTATGGAAGACCAGCAGTTGCCCATGCTGCAAGCCTCCCCTCTCCACGCCACCGATGTTGTCCAAGGGAAGGACATTAGGACCCATACAGCTTGGACACCGGTGTCATCGCAGAGACACACACGCTGCCTCAGCCAAGGCTCGAGCTAGTGACCTTCAAATCACTAGACAAATACCTTAACCACTTGGCCACGCACCAACACAATTATGTGGTGCAAAAAGGGAGAGAAAAAATTTTGAATTCCACGTCCCATTCCCATTCTGATATGTCTATCCTGAATTCCAGGTCCCATTCCCATTCCTGATATGTCTATCCTCGGCCCTCTCTGCTGTCAAGATGAAGCCACACTCAGGTTGGAGGAACACCTTATATTCCGTCTGGGTAGCCTCCAACCTGATGGTATGAATATTGACTTCTCTAACTTCTGTCAATGCCCCTCCTCCCCTTCACACCCCATCCCTTATTTATTTATTTAATATATTTTTAATATTTTTTTTTCTCTCTCTTTTTTCTCCCTCCGTCCCTCTCACTATAACTCCTTGCCTGCTCTCCACCCTCTGGCTCCCTTCCCCCCTTCTCTTTCTCCCCAGGCTTCCAGTCCCATGATCCTCTCCCTTCTCCTGCCTAGTATCCCCTTTGCCAATCAACTTTCCAGCTCTTAGATCCACCCCTCCCCTCCTGTCTTCTCCTATCATTTTGGATCTCCCCCTCCCCCTCCCCCTTTCAAATCTCTTACTATCTCTTCTTTCAGTGAGTCCTGGCGAAGGGTCCCGGCCTGAAACGTCGACTGTATCTCTTCCTATAGATGCTGCCTGGCCTGCTGCGTTCACCGGCGTTCTTTGGGTGCATTGTGAGAAAAAAATAGTCATTTAATGTACATAGGTTTGTTGTCCATTCAAAAATATCATGGCAGAGGGGAAGAAGCTGTTCCTAAAATGCTGAGAGTGTGTTTTCATGCACCTGTACCACATCCTTGGTGGTAGCAATGAGAAGAGAGCGTGTCTTGGGTGATGGGGGTCCTTAATGATGAATGCTGCCCTCTTAGGCATTGCATTTTGAAGATGTTCTCAGTGCTGGGGAGGCCAGACCCCATGATGGAGATGGCTGAATTTCCAACTTTCTGCTACTTTTTCCTGATCCTGTATAGTGGCCTCTCCATACCAGACACAGTGATGCAACCAGACAGAATGCTCTCCATGGTATGTCTGCAGAAATTTGCTTGAGTTTTTGGTGATATACCAAGCCATCTTAAACTCCTAATGAAATATCTCCACTGTTGTGCCTTCTTTGTAATTGCCTCAATATGTTAGGTCCAGGGTAGATTTTCAGAAATGTTGACACCCAAGAATTTGGATCTGCTCACCCTTTCCACTGCTGATCCCTAAGTGCGGACTGTATGTGTTCCCTCAACTTCCCATTCCTGAAGTCTACAATCAATTCTTTGGTCATACTGACGTTGAATGCAATGTTATTGTTGCAACACCACTCAAGCAACTGATCCATCTCACTCCTGTACACCTTCTCATTATCATCTGAAATTCTGCCATCAATAATTGCATCATCGGCAAATTTATAGATGACATTTGAGCTGTGCCTAGCCATAAAATCATGACTGTAGAGGGTAGAGCAGTGGACTAAGCACACATCCTTGAGTTACTTTGGTACTTGATATTTGATATAATGATAATTGAGGTATCATTGTGTATGTATTATTTAGTTAAATATAGCAAAGAACTATCTAGTCCAATTGCAGATCATATCCAACTCAAATAATTGTAAATTCCTGTACATATTAAGGGGAAATGGTGACAGGTGACTTCATTGACTGTACTATATTAACTAGCGTGGCTACAAAGTTGATTTTACTGGTTTCTGTTTAACAAAAATTCTAATTTCTTGAAATGGAATTCCCCTCCAAAGGCTCGTAAATAGTTTTAACTGTCTGGGCCATTTAGTATATTACACAATTCCAATAGTCTTTTTAATGAAAAAAAAATCTACAAAGTACCAAATACCAGGAAGCAAGTTATGTTATAGGCTTAAGAAAACATTTCTTTCTGTGGGGCTTTTAACAATTTTGTCTGTGAACTGAATGAGGATGTAACAGTAAATGTAGGATTAGAAATTAATTCCAGCTCCAACACAAGAGTTAGGCTATAGAAATTGAAATCTGGCTCCTGGTTAAAATGCCAACTTCCTGTTTTTAAACTAAGGGAAAGAAATAACCATCAGCACTAAAATTTTTTATCTTCAAAAAAAGGTGTCAATAATTATGAATTAAAAGCTGCTACTGGCATTCTCATAAACTGTTATTCAAAACTATATTGATGATATAAGCTATACAAATCATTGGAACCTGCCTCTGCTTCTAAGCCAATAATGAATGCCTCATCTAAGGCATTTTAGTGCATCCTCTAAACTTGCTGAAATCAATAAGCAATAACACCAATAACTTTTTAGTTGTTTCAAAGTATTGTAACACAATGTGATTCCAAAAATATAATGTTAACACAAATGTTCAATCGCACCATCAAAATTTAAACCAAATAAGTGGGCTGGTTTCCTTTACTAACAAAAAAAACTAGGATAAGGATAAAATAAAATTCCCCATTTAATGTAAAATGACCTTCTTTCTTGTGTTTTATGACTGGAAATTCAAACCTCTTCATTTTAGATTCTAATCACATATTAATATTTTGTCTTCCAGTCTTAGATTATCTATCATAGGATAATAGATATTAGTGTAAGATGAATATCAGTTGAGAGAGATGTAGAGTAGCCAGTTTCAAATAACCTTGTCAATATCATGTTGTGGCCTGACTACAGAAAACTCAGTAAGTGCTGTTAATAAAACTGCACAAAGCTACTACTAGTTCAATATTGGATAATATTTAATTCATATATGACTGCTTCCGGGGCGTTTATAAGTTGATTTTCACTAGCTACAGTTGAAATGGAGGCAGTGTAAAATTAAACAACTTATGGCATATCCTGCTCTATTTATCTATCTTTGATTTAATTGTGTTCAGGCTACACTACATCTTCACGCTCAGTGCAAAGCTGGAAGTACGAACTAAGTAGCACAATTGGTTTATTATTCTGTAGAAATATTCACATCAATATGTTATAGATGCTGCCATTTGTTTTCCTTTAACTGAACATTTAGATTTCAATGATTTTAGTTATTATTGCCAATTAATAGAAACATTAATTGGCAACTAATATTTAAAATCCAAGGATTTATATCTGTATTTCTCATTTTGCAATTCAATCGTGAATTAAACAAAAGTAATTAAAGATAAGAATTTGTAGCCTTCGAGCCGTTCATAAGAAGATGTCTGCATGTTGCATGGATTCCACTTCCCTATCCTATCTACATATTGCATAGTATCTTAAAATCTGTTAGTCTCAAACCTGAATACACTCTTTATCTGCACATTTACAACATTGTGAAGTACAGAGTTCCCATGATGCAGATCCCACAGATTGAACAGATTTCTCTTCATCTTGATCCTAAATATTTGTACACATCCTGGAATGGACTCCCTGGCCAAGGGAAAAACACTCTCCGTACTTGCATTTCAAACCATCAAAAAGAAAATCCAAGCTTCAATGATAATTGATTATCCTGAACTCGGCAAAACTTTGGACCCAGTTTATTCAATCCTTCCTGATACTAAGATCCTCATTGCAAAATTTTTATTGCTTGGCAAGTATATTTTGACGTAGGTGAAGTGAGCAAATAGTACCTAGTGCTCCATGTGTGGTTACATCATGGCTTTTCACATAGCTGCAGAAGAACTTTTTTTTATACATCCTTGCACTCCAATTCCCTTGCATCAAAGTACAGCATAAAAATACATTTGCTTTCCTAATTAATTATTACACAATTTATGGTTCTGTATACTTAAATCCTTCTAAGAACCTTTACTAGTCATCCGCCTTTCCAAAATAAGTCTTTTCCCCCCATTACTAATACTGAAGTGGATAAATTCCCATTTTCTCATATTCTGTCAACGTTTTGACCAGTCACTAATCTATCATAACTTGTTGTTTTCTTCACTAGTTCATTTACCTTTTATCACTGTATCATCACAAAACTTAGCTATTTGAATTTTGCCCTCTCATTGGTCATTCGTATACAGGTGTCCCCCGCTTTTCGAACGTTCGCTTTATGAAACCTCACTGTTACGAAAGACCTACATTAGTACCCCGTTTTCGCTTTCAGAAGGTGTTTTCACTGTTACGAAAAAAAAGCAGCGCGCGGGGAAAATCAGTGCGCGAAAAAATCAGCGTGTGCCCTGAGCAGGCCCTCTTCCCGGATTCGGAACGGCATTCTCGCCGGCATTGCTTTAATGCGTGCCTGTGAGCAGCCGTTTGCGAGATGAGTTCTATGGTATCGGAAAAGCCTAAAAGAGCTCGTAAGGGTGTTACACTTAGCATAAAACTAGACATAATTAAGCGTTTCGATCGTGGTGAACGAAGTAAGGGCAAAGTGAGTTTGGCTTGTGGAAGCTGACGAACGTGATGTTGAAGAGGTTTTGGCAAACCATGACCAAGAACTGATGGATGAAGAGCTGATGCAATTGGAAGAGGAAAGGATAACAATTGAAACTGAATGCAGTAGCGAACGGACCGAAAGTGAAGTCGTCCAGGAACTGAACGTGAAGCAACTGCATGAGATTTTCGCTGCAATGATAAAGTATGACTTTAATTTTGAAAGGGTACATAGGTTTAGGGGATATTTGCAGGATGGTTTGAGTCCTTACAAAGAACTGTATGATAGAAAAATGCGCGAGGCTCAGCAGTCAAGCAAGCCTTTCACATCAGTCACAGCAGACGACGAACCTCGACCTTCGACATCGAGGTGGGCAGTCATAGGAGAAGATGAGCTGCCTGCTCTAATGGAAACAGACGACTAGATGACACCCCAGTGTCCCACCACCCCGCGATTCATGGAGAATGCAGCGGTAGTCGGGAGGCACACAGCACATCTTTAAGAAAAAAGCCAAAATAAACGTGCTAATTAATTAGGTGCTGCCCGACACGTAATTGTTGGCCAGGATCAGAGACGACGCAACGGAAATCGGCACTGATCTGGGCCGACAATTACGTGCCGGGAGGCACCTGATTAATTTGCATGTTTGTTTCAGCTTTTTTCTTAAAGATGTGCTGGGTGCCTCCCGGCTACCGCTGCACCCCTGCGTGCTTTGTGGTACGGTATCTGTCGGTGGCCTGGAGGGTGGGGCCACTGCACCACCCAACCTGCGACGACTCAGTCTAACACACCATCATCAGTGTGCTCGGCGCTGAACCAATTCCGGTAAGTGATACTACACTGTACATACATTATTTCTACTTTACATCAGCTGTGTATTTTTACGTGTTATTTGGTATGATTTGGCATGATTTGGCAGCTTCATAGCTTAAAGGTTACTGGAGAGCGCTTGCGACGTGTTTTTGCCAACAGCGCCTGTGTGAGATTTTCTGCCGACGGCGCTTGCACGAGATTTTTACTATGGAGAACAGTACAGTAATGATTGCGGAAAAGTATTTCTACTTTATATAGGCTGTGTATTTATCATATTATTCCTGCTTTTACTATATGTTACTGTTATTTTAGGTTTTATCTGTTATTTGGCATGATTTGGTAGGTTATTTTTGGGTCTGCAAATGCTCTCAAATTTTTCCCATATAAATAAATGGTAATTGCTTCTCCGCTTTACGACATTTCGGCTTACGAACCATTTCATAGGAACGCTCTACCTTCAGATGGCGGGGGAAACTCGTTAATGTAAATTGCTGGATTAGATTAGATTATGAGGACACACAGTCCTCTTTTATTGTCATTTAGTAATGCATGCATTAAGAAATCATACAATGTTCCTCCAGAATGATATCACAGAAACACAAGACAAATCAAGACTGAAAAACTGACAAAAACCACATAATTATAACATATAGTTACAACAGTGCAAAACAGTACTGTAATTTGATAAAGAACAGACCATGGGCACGGTAAAAAAAAAGTCTCAAAGTCTCTCAAAAGTCCCATCATCTCACGCAGATGGTAGAAGAAAAAAAATTCTCCCTGCCATGAACCTCCAGCGCTGCAAACTTGCCGATGCAGCACCCTGGAAGCACCCGACCACTGCCGACTCTCGAGTCCGTCCGAAAATTTCGAGCCTCTGACCAGCCCTCCGATACCGAGCACCAAGCACTGAGCACCATCTCTGCCGAGCGCTTCGACCCCGGCCCCAGCAACAGGCAATAGGCAAAGCCAAGGATTCAGGGCCTTCTCCTCTGGAGATTCTCGATCGCACAGTAGCAGCGGCAGCGAAGTAGGGATTTCAGAAGTTTCTCCAGATGTTCCTCCACGCTTCTCACGTCTGTCCCCATCAAATCAGGGTTGTGCATGGTACCTACTTACAAATACCAATATCATTTCCGAGCGGCCACGCACGTTGCGTCACGCCGCCATCTTCTCCTCCCCTCTCTAAGGTACTACATTACTTTAATGTAGTAATCATCAACCTATTCTTGTATATTGGCCCCCTAATCCACCTGCTCACGTTAAATGACAAATCTATGTGTAACTCTAACAGACCACCTCTACTTTTCTTTCCATTTCTACCCTGCTAGTTAAACATTCTAAAATTAATTGGTCATATCTAATTCTTCTTTTGTAAAACTGTCATGTTTAACTAATCACATTTTGCCCTGCTTCTTGTAACGGACGAAAATAAACACTTGCATGAGTGTGTAATCAGATTAAACAGATAAGTATTATATTAGCTGCTGCAACAGAGATAAGTCCAGAAACGAGGATGTCATAAACAGAGCAAACACAAAAAGAGAAATAATGTATGTGATCATGAAAAGGCAACGTAAATTCATTGGACATGTGATTAGAAAGAGGAGTTAGAATGCATGGTAATTATGGGAAAGATTGAAGGGAAGAGAGCAAGAGGAAGACAAAGACAAATGATGATGGAGACAGCAGCCAGAGAATTGGAAACGAATACCAATGAACTGATCCACTTGACCCGAAACAGGAGTGTGTGGGCCATGGCAGTCAAAGCTCAAACTGGGCATGGCATCTGATGATGATGATGATGATGATGATAATTTTCAAACACCTCCTTCTTCATAGCCACACTCCAGGCACCCAAACTGAGTAATAATTAGCAATGACTCTCCTTTTGGATTCAGGCATATGCAGGTATCAAGTGAATGGGTGTTTCCTGGTTTCCAATCAGCCCCAATCTGTAACTCCAGGAATAATATTGTTCAGAACTACATTTTAAATTCAACCTACAATCCACATTTAAATCTGAAGATTGGTTGTGTTGAAATTGACATTTGCTATATACCCTAACTCCAGAATACTCACTAACAGTACAAAGTAAAGTATTTTTATATACCCTTTGGAACATGAGGTTAAACAAGTATATCAATGCACAGAAGTTTTATTATCTATTCTCCAATCCAAAACAAGGTAGTGTCTGATCGGTCTATGTGGCTTAATTGTCCTTAATTGTGCTGACCCAGATTCCTAATGATCTTTAACATTACTACTATAAATGAATAATATCCATTGGAGACCAGATTATCCATACAACATCCTGGTGAACCACTCTGCACTCTCTCCAGCGTCCCCACATCTTTCCTATAATTTAGTAACTGCACACAATACTTCAAATGTAATTGAAGTTTCATACAGCTGCCAGATGACCTCGTAATTTTTGTATTCAAAATCCTCACTGATGAAGGCAAGCAAGCATGGCATACAACTTCTTAACCTTCCTATCTACTTGTATTGTCACTTTCATGAAACTATGGACTGCACCACAAGGTCTCCCTGTATATCAGTTCTCCTATGGGTCCTGCCATTTACTGTATACAGTACTTTGCTCTTGCATTTGCCCTCCAAAATGCATCACCTCTCACTTGTCTGGATTGAACTCCATCTGTCATTTCTCTGCCAAATTTCCAACTAATCTAGACTATGTTGTATCCTTTGACAACTTTCCTCACTTTCCACAACTCTACCAATTCTCAAGCTATCTGCAAACATAATCAGAATTTGAAAAAATGGAAAGTAAGCATGTTGCAGGAGAGTGAGATGTGGTAGAAAGATGCATATGAATATGAAACAACTTCCAATAGACAGTAATTGGAAATGGACTTTGGTGAATCACTTGATATAACTTGCAGCCAGACAATAGAGATGAGAGTGCCATTCAGCACTTCTGGAGGGCAACATTATACACGTGTGGTGCTACGTAAAACCAGAGTGAGAAGACTGATGACAATACATAAATAAATTCCTGGTGAACTGGTTGATGGGCCATAAAGCAAATATGTAGTGTTAAGCTACATGAGAGATGCTAGCAGGTGCTCCTTGGAGTTCATTCGTTCCAGCATCCCATGACCACGCTGATACATCCAAAATGCAATGCCTGATAGATGATAGCTCAGCTTGCACAGCAAAACAAGCAAAAACCACACAACATCTGAGTTCTATAATGGAAGATCAAATTCTTATCCTGCAACTTAGCCTGATGTTGCGAACCAGTTATAGGTTAAGTTAGGCAGTGTCATAGCCATCTGTGCAAAAGCAATGTATAATAAATAATTCAACACAAAAGTACAAAACTGGTAATACTTAAGTCCTCAATACATTGACATTACTTCCTCAGTTACTCTGAAGGTGTCATTAACCTGTGTTTTCCAAAAAATAATATTTGCTGCTCTAGAAATATGAGGCAGCATGCCAATAAACAAATGTATTAAGAATCCATTTGCTAACGTACCATAATTCCTATGTTATTACAAAATTAAGTTCCTCCCTCTGCAATTCATGCATATTGCATTACACTGGATCTTGGAAGTAGTATACTATTTAAATTGAACCCAACAGCAAATGATCCTTTTTCCCAGTAGAGACTAAAGTAAAAAGAAACCATCATATTCATTACTAAGTGCTTTAATAAGATTCCTCTAGCTTTCCTTTGTGTTCAAAGTGAAGGCATCAACAGCAAAATATTCATTTCACCCAATTATTTTTTTCTTATAACTTGGAAAGTTGTCCCTATTATTACTACTATTCATATTGCTAAAAGTGTGTGTTATGTTCCATAACATATCCTATTGTCACTTAATAAGCATCCTTAATAAATGATAACATGAAAAAAAAGGTTTCTTTGCAGCAAAGAGGACAGGATCTTTAAATTGCTACTTGGCAGCCTTGTGAGCACAATTGACAATGTATAAAGTATTTTAATACTGGTGACCTCCTGCAACAATCACCATCCTCAGTCACCTTGATCAGTGTACGAAGCAGGACACAGGGTCACAAGCCTGAAAGATGCAATAATATGTCAGATTAAAACTTGAATGACTTTAAGAATCTACAGGATTTATTGACTTCATAGCTTCCGACCTTCATTTGAGACTGTGAGCATTACATCTATCTTGTTATAGGTAGATACAACTATCTACCAGCCAATACTGGTAATAGTTAACAGCTATTGTTATTGACAAGGATCAGTGGTTTGTTTCAATATTCATCAATGTTCCTTTTTTTCAGCTAAGCCCCAGAGGATAAAATAAAATGTTCAGAAATCTTCAAACTGTACTCAGCAGTCACTTAATCACAAGGAACCGAAATGTATTTCTTTACGTTTCAAATTCAAATCTAATTTCATATTTCCACATTTAATTATCTTTTATAAAACAGTCTATCAGAGACATCCAGTAGAAAGTCCATGAATCCATGAAAACTACTCAATATTCCTCTTTTGCACTATTTATCATCTTGCACTGTACTGTAGCTACAAAACAGCAAATTTAACGACATATATTAACGATATTAAACCCAATTCTGTTTCTGATTTCCTGGCTCTTGAGCCACATCTACAATAGTAGAACAACACTTGAAATTTGGCATGCACCGCACTTTGATGCTCAATCAGGATATGATAATATAAACCCGGAAATTAAGCTTATCTCAGTATTCAGTCTCACATCTGGTTTGTAGAGGTTTTACTAGGGAAGGCTCTTTTAACTCCCTATCTTCTATCCAGCATGAAAATAGCCCTTCAAACATAGCATTTTAGTCACTCCTACGTGTATGAAAAAAGGTGGTATTTTGCTTTTTGCTCAGTGAGGAACTTACTATTTAAGCTTGAATCTGAACACTTCACTCAGGCGCATCTCCAGGGGTCACAATTAATCCTATGTGGCTGGAACAGTAAATCAGCCCACTGCCAAAACAATCAAGCTGTACCAGTATTTTTAAGAATATGGTATATGTCTTGTTTGGTACAAATATTAAAAGTTGTGATCAATTGTAACATAGAAACATTGAAAACCTAAGCACAGTACAGGCCCTTCAGCCCACAAAGCTGTGCTGAACATGTCCTTACCTTAGAAATTACCTGGAGTCACCCATAGCCCTCTATTTTTCTGAGCTCCATGTACCCGTTCAGGGGTCTCTTAAAAGACCCTATCGTATCCGCCTCCACCACCATCGCCAGCAGCCCTTTTCACGCACTCACTACTCTCTGCGTAAAAAACTTACCCCTGACATCTCCTCTGTACCTACTTCCAAGCACCTTAAAGCTGTGTCCTCTCATGCTAGCCATTTCAGCTCTGGGGAAAACGCCTCTGACTATACACACAATCAATGCCTCAAACATTGTGGATTGTAGCTGAATGAGAAATCGGAAAATGCTTATTTCTTTACACAGCTCTATTTAAATGTGCAATAGAACATTTAGATAATATAATTTCTACGGCCTCCTCAACTATTCAACCATTATAAGACCATAAGACCATAAGATATAGGAGCAGAAGTAGGCCATTCGCCCCATCAAGTCTGCTCTGCCAGGGTATGCCTTTTCCCCATACCCTTTGATGCCCTGGCTAATCAAGAATCTATCTATCTCTGCCTTAAATGCACCCAATGACTTGTCCTCCACAGCCGCTCGTGGCAACAAATTTCACAGATTTACCACCCTCTGACTAAAGTAATTTCTCCGCATCTCTGTTCTAAATGGACGTCCTTCAATCCTGAAGTCGTGCCCTCTTGTCTTAGACTCCCTTGCCATGGGAATAACTTTGCCATATCTAATCTGTTCAGGCCTTTTAACATTTGGAATGTTTCTATGAGATTCCCCCCCCCCCCGCCCCACCATTCTCCTGAACTTCAGGAATACAGCCCAAGAGCTGCCAGATGTTCTTTAGAAAGATCATGGCTAATATGATCTCTGTACTTCATTCTAATTTTCTGTTCAATGCCCAGAATCCTGGGTGGCAGGCTGGAGAGACTTCTCTACCAAAGGAGGTGTAAGGCGTTCCTTCAATCCACTAGCTTGAAGGTCAGCCTTAGACAAGGGCACCTGCTGAACCCCCTGATCAGTGTCAAGTGAAGCTACAGGAACAGGTGGTGGATGTCGTATGAACAGCTGGTGCACATCACAAGACCTGGTTATATGACCAGGCAGACAATCTCTGAATAGTATCAATAATGGCTGAGGTCTTGTAAAGACACTGCCCAGAAGGCGGCAATGGAAAAAACCATTTCCATAGAAAAATTTGCCAAGAACAATCATGGTCAAAAGACCATGATCACCCACGTCATACAACATGGCACACAAGGATGATGATGATGTCATTAATCCTTGATTCTCTGGTAGTTCAAATATCCAACAGACATAACACACACACACACACACACACACACACACACACACACACACACACACACACACGTGTGCAGACACATACATTTGTCATGTTATTTGCTAAAACAAGACATTAAGTTGACAATTAATTTTTCCAAGAATTTCTGGATAAAGTTGGTGATCCAAGAAAAGACAAGCAGGCAGCTCACTCTAGTCTCTCAAGCCTATTCTGTGCAGAACCATACAAAAATGCATGGCAATTGATAGAAACTTACTGCTTCTGTTTCACACTGTTCCACACTTACACCATGACAATTAATTTCTTTCTACCTGTCACCCTTCAAAATATTGACTGAAATCAAGAGCAAGTTGAGTGTTGCTCTAGATTTCCAGCATCTGCAGTACTTTTTGTGTCCTTGTCACTAAGCAAACCAGTTTTTGTGGATCTAAGATTATGATTAGGGATTGGATTGGGACAAATTGTTTTATGGGAAGAATGTAATAGAGAAATGGAGGTCATTTAAAGGTGAAATTTTTAGAGTACAGAATCTTTATGTTCCTGTTAGGTTGAAAGGAAAGGTTAAAAGTTCGAGAGAGCAATGGTAAAGAGAGATATCTACAATAAATAAAGGCAGCCTGGAGTAAATAAGGTGCTCCAGGAATATAAAGAACGTAAAAAGAATCTTAAAGAAATTAGAAAAGCTAAAAGAAGATATGAAGTTGCTTTGGCAAGTAAAGTGAAAATAAATCTCAAGGGTTTCTACCATTATATTAATAGCAAAAGGATATTGAGGGATAAAATTGGTCCCTTAGGGAATCAGAGTGGACAGCTATGTATGGAGCCAAAAGAGATGGGGAAGATTCTGAACAATTTCTTTTCTTCGGTATTCACTAAGGAGAAGGATATTGAATTGTGTAAAATAAGGGAAACAGGTAGGGAGGTTATGGAAACTATGATGATTAAAGAAGAGGAAGTACTGGAACTTTTAAGGAATATAAAAGTGGATAAGTCTCCGGGTCCTGACAGGATATTCCCTAGGACCTTGAGGGAAGTTAGTGCAGATATAGCAGGGGCTCTGACAGAAATATTTCAAATGTCATTCGAAATGGGGATGGTGCCGGAGGATTGACGTATTGCTCATGTTGTTCTATTGTTTAAAAAGGGTTCTAAGAGTAAACCTGGCAATTATCGGCCTGTGAGTTTGACATCAGTGGTGGGTAAATTAATGGAAAGTATTCTTAGAGATGGTACATATAATTATCTGGATAGACAGGGTCTGATTAGGAACAGTCAACGTGGATTTGTGCGTGGTGTGACGAAAGAGGGTTACAAAAGTACACCTAGACTAAGATGTTAACTGTCCTGTGCTAGCACCAGTGGGATCAACAGTTGATCTGCCACCTGTCTTCAGGAGAGAGAGATAAGTAAGACAATGGAGCAGCATTTGGAAATGTTAATGAAGAAATGAGAGAGTTTAACGGAAGGAGACACCGGTCTGAATATTGTCAAGACCGGCTCCTTTTGAACCCTGAACTGTTTGAAGTGTGACGGACAGGCGATACCCCAGCAGGGGGATAAAAAGGGGCAGGTTCGCTAAGACACCGCACACAACACCACAAGGTAACGAGACCCTGGAAGCGGTGTGCCCCCAAAAGTCGGTGGGAGTTTTGGAGGTCTGATCGCGGGACCAGCCATAGACGCACAGGGTGGAAAGATACGGTTGACGGGAACCTGGTGTGTGTCCGCCCTTGCCTGGGTGCCGGGTTCACTGCTGAAGAACGATCGTGTCTGGAATGGAGGGGTCACAGTCGGTGACCTCAGAAGACATTACCAAGGACTCGCCCGAAAGCTAACTGCGAGGAATACTGAAGGTCTGTGTGGAATCCGTTTTGAATATTCATTCGCTTTCGCTATCTCTCCTTTACCCCGCCCAACGGCACAACAGTGATTACTGCGAACTGAACTGAACTCAATTGAACTGAACTTTGTGTCACTTGAAACTGGTCATTTACCCCTAGACTGCGATAGAGCTTGATTGATCCTATTATCCCAGTTCTGTGTACATGTGTGTTTATTCATTGCTAACCTGTTGCATTTATATCCTTACTATTAGAGTACTGTGTTGCTTATTTCTTTAATAAAACTTTCTTAGTTCCAGTAATCCAGACTCCAACTGAGTGGTCCATTTCTGCTGGTTTGGCAACCCAGTTACGGGGTACGTAACAGTGGAAGGTCATGTTTGACAAACCTTATTGAATTTTTTGAAGAGGTTACTAGGAAAGTTTACGAGGGTAAAGTGGTGGATGTTATCTATGTGGACTTCAGTAAGGCCTCTGACAAGGTTCCACACGGAAAGCTGGTTAGGAAGGTTCAATCGTTAGGTATTAAAATTGAAGTAGTAAAATGGATTCAGCAGTGGCTGGATGGGAGACGCCAGAGAGTGGTGGTGGATAACTGTTTGTCAGATTGGAGGCTGATGACTAGTGTCGTGCCTCAGGGATCTGTACTGGGTCCAGTGTTGTTTGTCATATACATTAATGATCTGGATGATGGGGTGGTAAATTGGATGAGTAAGTATGCAGATGATACTAAGACAGGTGGAGTTGTGGATAATGAAGTAGGTTTTCAAAGCTTGCAGAGAGATTTAGGACGGTTAGAAGACTGGGCTGAAAGGTGGCAGATGGAGTTTAATGCTGATAAATGTGAGGTGCTACATTTTGGTAGGACTAATCAAAATAGGACATACATGGTAAATGGTAGGACACTGAAGAATGCAGTAGAACAGAGGGATCTAGGAATAATGGTGCATAGTTCCCTGAAGGTGGAATCTCATGTGGATAGGGTGGTGAAGAAAGCTTTTGGTATGCTGGCCTTTATAAATCAGAGCATTGAGTATAGGAGCTTGGATGTAATGTTGAAATGTACAAGGCATTGGTGAGGCCAAATTTGGAGTATTGTGTACAGTTTTGGTCACCGAATTATAGGAAAGATGTCAACAAAATAGAGAAAGTACAGAGAAGATTTACTAGAATGTTACCTGGGTTTCATCACCTGAGTTACAGAGAAAAGTTGAACAAGTTGGGTCTTTATATTTTGGAGCACAGAAGGTTGAGGGGGGACTTGATAGAGGTATTTAAAATTATGAGGGGGATTGATAGAGTTGACATGGATAGGCTTTTTCTATTGAGAGTGGGGGAGATTCAAACAAGAGGACATGAGTTGAGAGTTAAAAGGCAAATGTTTAGGGGTAACATGAGGGGGAACTTCTTTACTCGGAGAGTGGTAGCTGTGTGGAACGAGCTTCCGGCAGAACTGGTTGAGGCAAGTTCGATGTTGTCGTTTAAAGTTAAATTGGACAGCTATATGGACAGGAAAAGAACAGAGGGTTATGGGCTGAGTGCAGGTCGGTGGGACCAGGCATGGACTACAAGAGTCAAGATGGCCTGTTTCCGTGCTGTAATTGTTATATCGTTAAAAGTGTTTTATATGAAATCATGGGAGGAAATTAGCATCCTACCATTTTGACACAACCATGACTAAAGTAAACAATATTTATCAATATATTTTTGTTGGCTTTGTGGAACAATCCATGTTCCAAGCCTATACTGGTATCCGTCCCCCACTTTTCCTTTGCTACATCAACAACTGCATTGGCACTGCTTCCTGCATGCATGCTGAGCTCGTTGACTTCATTAACTTTGGGTCCAACTTTCACCCTGCCCTCACATTTATCTGGTCCATTTCCGACACCTCCCTCCCCTTTCTTGATCTTTCTGTCTCTGTCTCTGGAGACAGCTTATCTACTGATGTCTACTATAAGCCTACGGACTCTCACAGCTACCTGGCCTAGTCCTCTTCCCACCCTATCTCTTGCAAAAATGCTATCCCCTTCTCGCAATTCCTCTGTCTCCACCGCATCTGCTCTCAGGATGAGGTTTTTCATTCCAGGACAAAGGAGATGTCCTCCTTTTTTAAAGAAAGGGGCTTTCCTTCCTCCACCATCAACTCTGCTCTCAGACGCATCTCTCCCATTTCACGCACATCTGCTCTCACCTCATCCTCCCACCACCCCACTAGGAATAGGGTTCCCCTTGTCCTCACCTACCACCCCACTAGCCTCCAGGTCCAACATATATTCTCCGTAACTTCCACCACCTCCAACGGGATCCCACCACCAAGCACATCTTTTCCTCCCCCGCCTTCTGTTTTCTGCAGGGATCGCTCCCTACGCGACTCCCTTGTCCATTCGTCCCCCCCAATTGCTTCCCACCGATCTCCCTCCTGGCACTTATCCTTGTAAGCGGAACAAGTGCTACACATGCCCTTACACTTCCTCCCTCACCACCATTCAGGGCCCCAGACGGTCCTTCCAGGTGAGGCAACACTTCACCTGTGAGTCAGCTGGGGTGATATACTGCATCTGGTGCTCCCGGTGCAGCCTTCTATATATTGGCGAGACCCGACGCAGACTGGGAGACCGTTTCGATGAACACCTATGTTCTGTCCGCCAGAGAAAGCAGGATCTCCCAGTGGCCACACATTTTAACTCCACGTCCCATTCCCATTCTGATATATGTACCCACGGCCTCCTCTACTGTCAAGATGAAGCCACACTCAGGTTGGAGGAATAACACCTTATATTCTGTCTGGGTAGCCTCCAACCTGATGGTATGAACATTGACTTCTCTAACTTCCGTTAATGCCCCTCCTCCCCTTCTTACCCCATCCCTTATTATTTTTTTCCCTTTCTTTCTCTCTTTTTTCTCTCTCACTACATCTTCCTCTGGTACTCCCCTCCCTCTTTCTTTCTCCCTAGGCCTCCCGTCCCATGATCCTCTCCCTTCTCCAGCCTTGTATCCCTTTTGCCAATCAACTGTCCAGCTCTTAGCTCCATCCCTCCCCCTCCTGTCTTCTCCAATCATTTCAGATCTCCCCCTCCCCCTCCCCCTCCCACGTTCAAATCTCTTACTAGCTCTTCTTTCAGTTAGTCCTGATGAAGGGTCTCGGCCCAAAATGTCGACTGTACCTCTTCCTGGAGATGCTGCCTGGCCTGCTGCGTTCACCAGCAACTTTTATGTGTGTTGTCCAATCATGCACGTCCTTTCTGAGGCCGTGCCAAACAAACTTTCTGTCCAACCAGTTTCTGTGGTGCCTTCCAACCCGGATGGGAGGGGCCAAGTATGGAGTCAAAAACAGTCCGTCCCGAGATTGCAGGCACGATGGGGTGATTGTGTCTGGTTGAGACATCACACAGGAGAGAAACCCCAGCTTCCCCAAACTTAATGTCAGCCAACCTCAGGACCGTGGCTGCTATTTGGTAAGCCGGAATCTCTGAGTCCGTAGCTTGTCAGAAGTCATGCCAGCATAATCAAGCCCTATGTATATAGCTTCAACGACTGGCCATGAGAGGCAATTGGCCATGGCATTATTTTTCCCCTCGTTATGTTGTACTGTATATCCATTGTGAACTCGGATTTGTAGGCCAGGTGGCATTGCTACCGTGCAGACCAAAGGTCTGACATTTCACTCATCACGTTCATGAGTGGTTTGTGCTCAACAAATGCTGTGAAATTGCAACCCTCTAAAGGAAAGCCAAAATGACGGACAACCAGATAGAGAACAGGAGGCTCAAGGTCAAACGCGTTGTACTTCCTTTCGGGGGGATGGAGCTTATGACTGAAGAAGGTGACTGGCTGCCAAATGCCTCCAATCAGTGCACAGCACCCACGGCACAGTCAGAGGCATCAGTTGTAAAGGCTATGGATGCATTGGGACGTGAGTGTGCCAGTAGGGTCGCATTAGAAAGAGATTGTTTGGTATCATCAAATGCCCTGGTCATGTCCACTGACCAGTCAAGCACTTGATTAGGGTATTGCCTTTAAGCCCTTCCTGACAAAGGGTCTCAACCCAAAACGTTGACTGTACCTCCTCCTATAGATGCTGCCTGGCCTGCTGCGTTCCACCAGCATTTTGTGTGTGTTGTTTATCAATATGTTAGAAGTATTGAAAGAATATTTATTAAACCAATAAATGGTCAATGTTCTCTATCGAAATGTAACACATATGAATGGAGTGCATATGTGCATATACACCTACTTACACAAAAACACACATATAAAATAGAAAATAAAGAAATACTGGATAAATGTGAGTGCAACAAAGTTAAATGCCACATGAGGGCAGACTTGTATAACTAAATCAAATAATATTTAAAGCTACCTCTCAGATACAATAGGCTAGGCAGCATCTATGGAAAAGAGAAGACAGTCAATTTCTTGGGCCAAGACCCTTCATCAGGACTGGAGAAAAAAAGCTGAGAAGTCAGAATAAGAAAGTGGAGGGAGGGGAGAAAGAAATACAAGGTGAAAGGTGATAGGTGAAACCGGGAGGTGGGCGGGGTGAAGTAAAGAGCTGGGAATTCGATTGGTGAAACAGACAAAGGCTTGGAGAAGGGGGAATCTGATAGGAGAGGGTAGAAAAGCATGGAAGAAAGGGAAAGGGGTGGAGCACCAGAGGAAGGTGGTGGGCAGGTGAGAGAGAGAAATGGGAATGGGGAATGGTGAAGGGGAGGGACATTACTGGAAGTTCGAGAAATCGATGTTCATGCCATAAGGTTGGAGACTACCCAGATGGAATACAAGGTATTGCTCCTCCAACCTTAGTGTGGCCTCATCGCTGCAGTAGAGGAGACCATGGACTGACATATCAGAATAGGAATGGGAAGTGGAATTGAAATGGATGGCCCACTGAGAGATCCTGCTTTTTCTGTCAGAGGGATCATAGCTGCTCAGCGAAACGGTCTCCAATCTACGTCGGGTCCTATCAATATACAGGATCAACGCACTTATCAACACACTGGGAGCACTGGATACAGTAGATGACCCCAACAAGTCTCACAGTTGAAGTGTCGCCTCACCTGGAAGGACTGTTTGGGGCCCTGAATGGTAGTGAGGGAGGAGGTGTAGGGGCAGGTGTAGCACTTATTCCACTTGCAAGGATAAGGATCATGAAAGGATAATGCAATTCTGCTTGCAGGAAGGAAATCACTGGGGAGGGTTTTTATAAGATCCATCAGCTCTATTATGATGTGTACTTCAACAAAAAAGTATAGAACTACCAATGAAAAGTCCTTTACATATATTATTCAACTTATAGCAGTGGCTTATATAACGTGTCAAAAATTATTAAATGCTGCACAGTTTAAAAGATACATTCATATTTACACATATTAGTATCCTTAATATTTAAAATTACATCAGCAGTTGACTGTATATATAGTTTTTAGATTTAACTATTATGTTTTGGAATTCTAAAACATTAAATGGATTGAAAGCAAAAAAGGTCAGGAGCATAGGAAAACATCTTAATTCATTTTTACTTTAAGCGAGGTGCACACGAGTCGCGTGGTGGTATGATGATGTATGCTACTCATGTACTTCATACATATGACCATAATGAATTTTTCAAATGAACAAGAATGCTTAATCAAACAATATTTACAATATGACTCAAACGTTACTGAAATATCAATACACAACACTCCTCTCTGCTTGACTATAAACTCCAACTCAATTTACAATGCATCTCAAATATATACACAACATACTATATAATACAACTACTATACAGACACCCACAACATAGTAAATTATAAATTGTCCCATTCTGTGACTGTGGAGGCTTTCTTACTCTTGCGGGATCGCATCTTTCCTGACAACGGGGATCACTCTGCTTGGCAGGTGAGACATGTGACTGTGAAACAATCTCAGGTTCTGAGGCTCCTCTGTGATGGTTGTAGTAGTTGATTCTGGGACTTCAGCAAGTGGTTCTGACAGCTCTAGCCACCTTTCTTCCCTAATAATTGACGCTGCTCTCCTCAACTGGTCGATGTGTCATCTCTCGATGACATCAGACGCAATATCCACTGGGTAGGAGAGTGGTCCAATTCTATCCTTAACTTTTCCGAGTACCCACTTTTGATCACCTCTGTCGTCTCTCACCAGGACTGCTTACCCAGGAGTGAAACATCAAACATTAAAAAGCCTTCAGTTAGTCTCAGCTGTTTGTCCTGCATAACTCTGAAACTGGGTTTGAGGAGATCCAAGCGTGAACGCAAGGGATGACCCAGGAACAGCATAGCTGGTGTGTTGCTAGTTGTGGAGTGCACTGCATTGTGATATACAAGTAGGGAATTAGTGAGTTTCTGATTCAGTGTCAGTGTAGTGTGTTCTGCTGACATTGCTCGCAGTGCATTCTTTAGACTCTGAACAAACCTTTCCACCAAGCCATTTGTAGCTGGGTGATATGGGCAGATGTAATATGCCTTATTCCATTCATTTTCAGGAATGATTGAAACTGTTCTGCAACAAACTGTGCTCTACTGTTACTGACTTAAGTGTTCTGGAACGCCAGTCCTTGAGAAGATGCTTTGCAACAAATCAGCAATCTGAGACGCTGTAGTCAAGGCTATTGGGAACACGTCTGGCCACTTTGTAGCTGCATCCGCTACTCCCAAGAAATTTGTGCCCATGAATTGTCCAGCAAAATCGATGTGAATTTTCTGCCAAGGGAATTAATTGAATTGAATTGACTTTATATCCTTCGCATACATGACGAGTAAAAAACTTTGTTATGTCTCCATCTGAATGTGCAATGTGCAAATTATAGTAGTTTGTAATTAATAGTATAAACAGTAAGATATACAACAAAACAGTCGAATATAGCTTAGAAATACAATTGTGTCAACATGAATTAATCAGTCTGATGGTCTGGTGGAAGAAGCTGTCCCGGAGCCTGTTGGTCCGGGCTTTAATGCCGCAGTACTGTTTCCCGGATGGTAGCAGCTGGAACAGTTTGTGATTAGGGGTGACTCAGGTCTCCAATGATCCTTCAGGCTCTTTTTACGCACTGTCGCAGGCCATTCCCAGGGATGAAGAGGCACTGCTCTTGGTATCCTCTGGACATGTTGGCATCCTGAACAGTGAATGGTAAGCTGCTCGATCTGCTGATCTGTTCCAGACCACCAGGTAAAACTGAAAGCCAATGGTTACATTTGCACCATGCTTAGCTGATCACCATGTAGCTCCTCTAACACTTTAGTTCTCAGCTTGGATGGTACAACAGTTCTCAATCCCCACATCAGATAACCTCCATCAAGGGCAAGTTCATTCTGGAGCTGGTAAAAATGGGGGAACTGGGATTTCTGTTGCACATTCCAGCCATTTTGGGTGGCCACGTAGACCTGAAACAGTATGGGGTCTTTTCCAGTTTCCCTTTGAATAATCTCTGTCACAATAAGGAGAATTTTAATTTGCATTCGGGGGAATACATCAAGAGGAGTGTCTACTTTTATAAATTTTTCAGATATTTCCTTTTTCCAGGGTAAATGGGACAGTCCATCATCATTTCCAAGATTAGTAGTACTCTTGAACTCAATCTTATAAATGTGTCCTCCAAGAACCAGAACCCAAACCCATCTCTACGTTCATTCTGCTGCTCTGAGTGGAACACCCTTCTGTGGATTGGAAATGGACATTAGTTGTTGATGGTCAGCATCAAGGATAAACACTCTCCCATACAAGCACAGGTTCAAACGTTTTACATCCCAAACCAGATTGAATTTATGTGTAATTTTTCTCTGCAGTGGTAAAGGAACATGATGCAAAGGCTATGGGGCGTTCACTTCCTTCACATGCGTCATGACTGCACCTATACCATAAGGCGTCACAGACAAGCTTCACAGGATGATGTGGATCATAATGTGTGAATACAGGGTCTGACACATTATTTCTTTACCTTTTTGAAAGCAACCTCACACTGCTTTCTCCAATCACAAACAAAAGAAAATCTGCAGATGCTGGAAATCCGAGCAACACACACAAACTGCTGGAAGAATTCAGGCCAGGCAGCATCTATGGAAAAAGTACAGTCGACGTTTTGGGCCGAAACCTTTTGACAGGACTGGAGAATAAAAGCTGCGGAGTAGATTTTAAAAGGTGGGAGGAGGGGAGAGAGAAACAGAAGGTGATAGGTGGAACTTGGACGGTGGCGGGGGGGGGAGTGAAGTAAGAGCTGGGAATTTGATTGGTGAAAGAGACAGAAGGCCATGGAAGAAAGAAAAAGGGGGAAGAAGCACCAGAAGGAGGTGATGGGCGGGCAAGGAGATAAACGTGAGAGAGGGAAAAAGGATGGGAAATGGAGAAGGGAATGGGGTTGGAGAGGGCATTGCCAGAAGTTTGAGAAATTGATGCTCATGCCATCAGGTTGGAGGCTACCCAAACGGAATACAAGGTGTTGTTCCTCCAGCCTAAATGTAGCCTCATCATGACAGTGGAGGAGGCGATGGATGGACATATCGGAATAGGAATGGGAAGTGAAATTAAAATGGGTTGCCACTGGGAGATCCCGCTTGTTCTGGCAAATGGCAGATTCAGTTCTCTAAACAGGCTTCATACATAAAAAAAATCTCACACCCCATGCTACAGTTGTTACCTTAACAATACAAAACTATAAATAAACCATACCACACACACAAAACGCTGGAGGAACTCAGCAGGTCAGGCAGCATCTATGGAAATGAATAAATAGTTGACATTTTGGACGAAGACCATTTTTCAGGACCTGAGAATGGTCAGAAGGGTCTCGGCTGGAAACATCGACTGCTTATTCACTTCCATAAGTGTGCCTGGCCTGATGAGTTCCTTCACCATTTTGTGTGTGTGTTGCTCTGGATTTCCAGCATCTGCAGAACCCCTCTTGGGTTAGTGAACAACTTAACAGATCTTCTGAACATTCACTGAGTGAAATGACTGAACCTTTTCTTTTTCCTGCCACCTTGGTTAGAGTTGTATAGCCATCGCCAATGACCTTCTTTGGAAAATCTTTGGATATTCTTCAACATTTGCAATTCAGCTATAATTGGTTTCAGCCTCTTAGGGTGCACTTTGGCCTCATTAGATTGAGATAACATTAAGAAAACAGGTCAGTGAAACACAATCTAAGGATCTTTGGAACCTCTGGCACATGCCCATAACAAAATGCATTCCTCCCTCAAGGCATCCAGCTTAATGAGAATTTGATTTCACCCATTAGTGGGTGGCAAACTCTTCCTCTGATGACTGAAGTCATACTGTATCTCACGCAAAACAAGATTATTGTATGTTTCTTGTTTTCCTATTAATAGAAGTATAATCAGAATCAGGTTTAATATCTCTGGCATATGTTGCAAAATTTGTTGTTTTGCAGCAGTAGTACATTGCAATACATAATAAAGTACAATATTGTACAGCTATAAAGTACAATAAATATATATAAAAAAATCAAATTAAGCAAATAGTGCAAAAAGAGAACAAAAAATAGTGAGGTAGTGTTAACGAGTTCATTCAGATATAATATAGCGGAGAGAAAGAAGCCGTTCCTGAAACAATGAGTGTGTGTCTTCAGGCTTCTCTATGTCCTCCTTGATGGTAGCAATGAGAAGAGGGCATGTCCTGTATCATGGGGCTCCTTAACAATGGATGGCATATTTTTGAGACATGGCCTTTTGAAGGTGTCCTGAATGCTGGAGAGGCTAGTGCCCATGATGGAGCTAGCTGAGTTTATAATGTTCTGCAGCTTTTTCTGTTCCTGTACTGTGGCTCCTCTATATCAGCCTGTGATGCAACCAGTTAGAATGCTCCCCATGGTACATCTGCAGAAATTTGCAAGTGTTTATGGTGACATGCCAATTCTCCTCAAACTCCTAATGAAATATAGCCACTGTTGTAATTGCATCTATGTATTGGGCCCAGGATAGATCCTCAGAGATGCTGATACCCAGGAACTTGAAAATGCTCACCCTTTCCACTACTGTTCCCTCAATGAGGATGGACGTGTGTTCCCTCAACTTCCCCTTCCTGAAGTCAATTAACTTTTTTGTCTTACTGACATTGAGTACAAGGTTGTGGTTGTGACAGCTCTCAACCAGCTGATCTATCTCACCCCTATACACCTCCTTGTCACCATATGAAATTCTGCCAACAATAGTCGTGTCATCAGCAAATTTATAGACAGATTGAAATAAGTTAAGCATTTTAATATTAATAGTTTTTAAGCATATATTTTAATCTTTTAAAAATATAATTGAAAAATAAATATTCATGGAAGTTGTAAACTACGTATAGTATTTACTGTTACGATTAAATATAAGCAGAGCAAACCCAATGCCAACTGACCCAACTGTTTACTTTTCAAATACTGATGTGCACACCAGGTCGGCAAGGAATTCAAAACCTATCATCCAACGTCACATGCTCTCGCAATCATCTAACTGGCATCAAGATGGCATGAGATAATTCCCGTGAAAACACCTCCTTGTTCTCCGGTTGTGAAAAAACACTTTCTGCTTCCTCTGGAAGGAAAGAAAGTCATTATGTATCTTTTCCATTATAAGTGGGGTTTAAAGAATTGAGAGGTGGCACTGTGTGCCATGTGCTGACATCTTTTTCCCAGATGCCATCCCAAGCACACGTGCCATAGGTTCAACATCCTTGACGTAGATGGCACTCAGGCATTGGCTGATAAGAAGCAGATAACAATCACACCACAGGTGTGCCAAGTAATCACTATTCCAACAAATGAGAGTCTAACCACGTATCTTTGTAAAGAACTAAGCCCCATCATCAAATTCTGACAATACAACTGACCAGAAATTCAAATAGGATGACCACAAATATTGCAACCACAAATACAGTTCAAAGTCCAAAGAAAATTATCAAAGTACATATATGTCACCATTTACTACCCTGAGATTCATTTTCTTGCAGACATTCGCAGTAAATACAAAGCAACATAGAATCAAAGAAAAACTGCACACAACAAAGACGGACAAACAAGCAATGTGCAAGAGACAAAAAATTGTACAAGTATAAGAAAAAATACCAAAATAAATAATAAATATAGAGAACATGAGTTGGAGAGTCTTTGAAAGTGGGTCCATAGTGTGTGGAATCAGTTCAGTGTCTTGGTGAGTGAAGTTATCCCCTCTGGTTCAAAAGCCTAATAATTGAGTGGTAATAACCGTCCCTGAACCTGGTGCCTGGTGGTGCGGAACTTGAGACTCCCGTACATCCTTCCTAATGGTAGCAGTAAGAAGTCAGGATGACCTGGCTGGTGGGCGGGGGATGTCCTTGATAATGGATATTGCTTTTCTGCAACAGTGTTCCTTGTAAATATGCTCAGTGGTGGAGAGGCTTTTACCTGTGATGGACTGAACTGTATCCACTACTTCTAGGCCTTTCCTTTCAAAGTCATTGGTGCTTCCATACCAGGCCATGATGCAAACAGTCAGTATACTCTCCACCATGCATCTACAGATGTTTGACAAAATTTTAGATGACATGCCGAATCTCCTCAAAATCCTGAGGAAGCAGAGGTGCTGGTGTGCTTGCTTTGTAATTGCACCTATGCGCTGGGTCTTCCAAAATAGTAACACCTAGGAATTGAAAGTTGCTGATCCTCTTCACTGCTGATGAAAACTGATTCATGGATCTCTGGTTCCCTCCTCCTTGGTTTTGCTGACAATGAGTAAGAGGTTGTTGCTATGGCACCGCTCAGACAGATTTTCAATTTCCCTCATGTATGCTGAGTCATCACCACCTTTGAGTCAGCCTACGACAGGAGTGTCGTCAGCAAACTTAAATATGGTATTGGAGTTGTGCTTAGCCTTACAGTCATAAGTATAAAGGGAGTAGAGCAGGGGACTAAGTACTCAGCCTTGTGGTGCTCCTGTGCTGGTGATGATTGTGGAGTTCAGGTGCTGAGTAACTTGTCCTGAGTTTTCAGTACAGTAACAGCACAGAATAACCTGTGCAATCATCCTGACACCTCATATCTTTCCCTGCATGAGACTTCAGCTGGATTCTGATGAGTACTTTTTCAATACCATCCAGAAAAATGCAGTCCATTTGTTTAGCACCCTATCCATTATCCTTAACATCATTCTGTCCATTATTAGCACACTACAGCGATAAAGTTCACTGTGGTTAGTCACAAGAGTGGCGATTTTCACCACTGCTGATGGAAGGTTTCATGTGATTGGATGATCTGTTTGTGAGCTATTAACCTGCAAGTGGTGAAAGTCCTTCAAACATTGTCATGTAATGAAGAAACTTCTCATTCTTTTCTTCTCGTTTTATTTCAATGGCTTCCTTTACTGGGCAGTCCCAAAAGCCACTGCTGCAGCATAGTAGTTCTGGGACCACCCGGTGAAGGAAGCTATTGAAATAAAACTAGAGAGAATGAATTTTAACAAAGATTAAGGTCTCGCTTTAAGAACTGGAATTCAATTGTAAACAAGGAGGCACAGCGGAAAACTGATTGGATGAAGACTAACCAATCAGGAGGAAAGGGCTACAGGGGTATAAGATAGCAGTAAGCTAGACATGCCCAGGCATCATCTAAGATGAAGATGGCAGAGTTGTCATTGAAACACAGTTATAATCGATACCTGTACCCAGCTGGAAGCCTGAGAAGAGTTTATTTGTCATATACTCCAGGAAAGCACCAGATCCTTTTTCATTGTCGTGTAATACTTCTCATTTTGTGCATTATGTCTTGTAAATTAACTCTGAGGTATCAACCTGCAAGTGATAGCACTTATGTATGATTTAATGTAATATATACTTCTTTTATAAGGCTGGACGGCAGGTATTAACTGGAAGCATACTAAAAAGAAAATGTGGATATTGCATTGACCATTGGGAGACTGGCAAGCTACTGATTGAACTCTATATCAAGTTCTTCCATATTATAAGGCACAAGTTTAAGGGTCTTTGAACAAAACAATGAAATGTCACTATGTGAACCTAATAGTGTTTTCACACTACAACTATAAGGGTGGTCAAAAGGAGCTTCATTGTTTTGCAATGTTATGGTTACACTATATCTGCAGTTTGATTCTGGAATCATGGTTTGATCTTGCAGCTGTGTGAACAAGAATTAAACTTCCTGATGGTTGATGATGTCTCTTCCCTTTCAAAGTCAATCTGAGTTTTAATGCATAATTTATACTCCAGCAGAAAGCTATCCATACTAAATGCTGTAATTTCATGAAAACATTGGATATATCACTGGAGTGAATGTCTAAGGAAACTGTGCTGCACACTCAATCACAAATTAAACCACAATCACTTTATATCAACAATATAAATGTAACATACAAGTACTGTTATTAATATTGTTGCATGAATGTCAATTTCTTCTTCCAGTAAACAAGCTCTATCCCCCACCCCACCACCACCTCTAATCCCCACTCTGTCCTTTTATTTCTTCTCACCCGCACATTACTTCTCCCTGGGTCCCATTCCTTCCCTTTTTCTGATGGTCCACTCTCCTCCCCTATCAGATTCTTTCTTCTCCAACCCTTGACCTTTCCCACCCACCTGGCTTTACCTATCACCTTCCAGCTATCCTCCTTCCCTTGCCCCCACCTTTTTATTCTGCTACCTTCCCCCTTCCTTTCCAGTCCTGAAAAAGGGTCTCAGCCCAAAACATCGACTGGTTATTCATTTCCATAGATGCTGCCAGACCTGCTGAGTTTTTGCAGCATGTTGTGTGTCGCTTGGGGACTGTTGCTTCACTTCCTTAAACAAAATTTAATATTGTCCTCTTTATGCCAAGAATTTTGCATCATTAAATATTTAACTCTATTCCATAATTTAATGTGTGTAAATAGATTAATTTCAGAACAGTACTAAGATTCATTTCTTCATGTTTGACCTTGAAACAGTAAACTTTCATAGAAGTAGTTATGTGAACATTCTCATACTTTGAGGCCAGAAATTCCACAAAGGCAGGCATGAAGTTGCACGATAGCACATGCCTGTACATATCAATAGCATACCATTTCACTTATGGAGCAGCCTTTCAGATGGAAAATCTGAAAACTGAGAGCACAGATAATTTTAATCTCCAACTGAAAAGGCCTACTCCAAAAATTAAAACAGAACCCGAAAGTGTTGGAAATTTCAAATAAAAACAGAAATTGCTGGAAATAATCAGCAAGTCAGACACCAAGTATGGGAAGAAAACTATAATTAATGTTTCAGGTCAATAACACCAATAGCAACAAATATAGTTTTGCTCTGTGGGGAAACAATAAGAAGAATTTGAATTAATTCACTTTCTTATTCATTGAAGGTATACAAGATAGACGAGCAAAAAAAGGTAAAAGAAATGTGCAAATTGTTAAAATCCAAGTTGACAAAAACACACAGGGACCACAGATAGTAAAACAAATTATTATCTGCCTATTGAAAATATGAAGCATAAAGAATGAAACAGTTAGAAAATGTTACCAGTGACACGAGGGAGACCGAAGATGCTGTAAATCTGAATCAACACACAAAAAACTGGAGGAACTCTGCAAGTTAGGCAGCATCTACGGAGGGAAATGAATAGGTAATGTTTTGAGCTGAGACTCTTCATCAGGACACCATATGCTACCAGGGTTTTCTTTCATAATCATAAATCTGTATAAAATCATTAGGAATCAACATACTTGATCATTCTTCACACGCCAAGTAAATTGTGGTGACGCATCATTGATTTCTAATGCTAACAAACTAAATGAACTAATGATCGAGACAGAAGGGGTCAAGAAATTTAATTAAAATAATGATTGTATCAAATGGATGATTTCATTTGTTTATGACTATTAGATAGGATTATATGGAAACTACAAGGCTTATTCAGCAACATATAGTTCTACAGTAATGATTTACTGACAAGGTCGCAGATGAAATGTTCTTTGACTGCAAGGAAAGCATTTTCCTAAGGACCATAGCAGCTCTGTAATGTGAAATATTTTAATTTGAAGTTATGTGAAGGCAGCTTAGAACAGCTTTTAAGTAAATATAGGTTTAAAAGTTCGCATGTGATAGTTATTTTTGAGCTTAGTTATTAACAGAATGGGACACAATCACATTGATTTCCTGCTTAAACTATGTCGCTTCAGAAATTTGTGAACCTACTTACGCTAATGGATTGTGTAGTTCTCTGAGTAATAAGACCAGAAGACATAGGAGTAGAATTAGACCTTTCGACCCATCATTACTGCTCCACCATTCAATCATGGCTGATTTATTTTCCCTCTGTACCCTGTTCTCCCGTCTTCTCCCCATAATCTTTGATGTTCTTTCAATCAAGAACCTATCAACCTCCGCTTTAAATACACACAGTGATGTGGTCTTCAAAGCTGCCTGTGGCAATGCATTCCATGGATTCACCATCCACTGACGAAAGAAATTCCTTCTTATCTCTTTTCTAAAAGGATGTCCTATTCTGAGGATGTGCCCTCTGGTCTTAGACTCTCCCACTATTAGAAATATTCTCTCCACATCCACTCTATCCAGGTCTTTCAGTAAGTTTCAATCAGAAATGCTTCATGCCTCTAAACCCCAGTGAGTACAGGCCCAGAGCCATCAAGCACCCCTCATACATTAACTACTTCATTCCCACGATCATTCTTGTAAACTTTCTCTGGACCCTCTCCAATGCCAGGACATCCTTTCTTAGATATGGACCCAAAACAGCTCAGAATAATCCAAATGTGGTCTGACCATATCCAAAGTGAGAAGTATCCTGTTTTAATACTCTCAAAGGATTGCTAAAGCCTCTTTTGTTGCTTTCCTGACAGATACACAAATCACCCACACTAACAGATTTCTTTCTACAGATATGGAAAGTGTATAGTTTGCCAAAGGCCAGTTTATTCAAATAGTGGTGCTCAAATTATATTCTGCCCCTTTAAAGCTTTTCCAGCAAAATTATGAGGCACTGTTCTGAGATGCACCCCATATTGAGCGAAATTAACAATAAAGCTTTAATAGTTCTACTCCATAAGCAGGTCCCCAAAAAGCCTGAGAGCTTCATTCTGTGGTCTTCCTTAACTACAGAATGTTCCACTGCTCTGTTAACTTTCACTTTCAGCAAAAGACCTTCCTTCCTGTCCAACTCTCCAA
This sequence comes from Mobula hypostoma, assembly GCF_963921235.1. Classification (NCBI taxonomy): domain Eukaryota; kingdom Metazoa; phylum Chordata; class Chondrichthyes; order Myliobatiformes; family Myliobatidae; genus Mobula; species Mobula hypostoma. The sequence goes on along the minus strand of NC_086103.1, from coordinate 58,640,091 downwards.
TCAACTCATGACTCTAGCCTTTGATCCTTGACTCAACCCTTAATGCCCCAATCTGATCCCACTTCACTTAGCCTGTTTGATCTGAATGAAAAACAAAAAGAGCTGGAAATTTCCTGTATGAAGCACCACTTAGATTGGGTCAGAAACCTGGGAATGAATTCTGGATAAATGTAACAATGACATATGTAAATTAAATGAAGGTATTCTATGAAAATCTTTATAGATTATAGAAAGAAGGAAAGATACAATTAAGACTATTAGTGATAATCACTTTTGTGATCAAAGTAAAATAAGCAACAAATTATTAAATTAAGAATGGAGTTAGACTTATTTACCATAACAGAATTCACTGAAAGAGAAATATTTATAAACATCCGTGAATGTACTTTGGATTTCAAGGTGGCATTAATTTTCCTTGTGGTAAATTGTGGATCTCAGCTGGCTAGTCTACACTATTAAGGAAGGCACATGCAAAAAGGAAATAAAAAATAATTCCAACTTTTTTAAGCCTATTTATGTTTAATTTGGCACTCTTGAGGTGAAGACACTATTGCAATATGGGAACATGACAATCAATTTGCATATGAATTCCTCCAAACACTAGCATATTAACAACCAAATAATTTGTTTTGGCAATGATAATTAAAATCTAGATTTTCAAACTGGAGGCTAAGTCAGAGTTATGAGGAGAGTGGTTCTGTGAACATATAGATGTCTACTATAAGCCTACAGACTCTCACAGCTACCTGGACTATTCCTCTTCCCACTCTGTCTCTTGCAAAAATCCCATCCTCTTCTCGCAATTCCTCCGTCTCTGCCGCATCTGCTCTCAGGATGAGGCTTTTCATTCCAGGACGAAGGAGATGTCCTTTTTTAAAGAAAGGGGCTTCCCTTCCTCCACCACCAACTCTGCTCTCAAAGACATCTCTCCCATTTCACACACATCTGCTCTCACACCATCCTCCCGCCACTCCATTAGGAATAGGGTTCACCTTGTCCTCACCTACCACCCCATCAGCCTCCGGGTCCAACATATTATTCTCCGTAACTTCCGCCACCTTCAACGGGATCCCACCACCATGCACATCTTTCCCTCCCCCCCCCACCTTTCTGCTTTCCACAGGGATCACTCCCTACGCGATTCCCTTATCCATTCATCCTCTCCATCCCTTCCCACCGATCTCCCTCCCGGCACTTATCCTTGTAAGCGGAACAAGTGCTACATATGCCCTTACACTTCCTCCCTCACCACCATTCAGGGCCCCAGACAGTCCTTCCAGGTGAGGCGACACTTCACCTGTAGGTTGGCTGGGGTGATATACTGCGTCTGGTGCTCCCGGTGCAGCCTTCTATATATTGGCAAGACCCAACGCAGGCTGGGAGACCGTTTCACAGGACACCTACGCTCTGTCCACCAGAGAGGGCAGGATCTCCCAGTGGCCGCACATTTTGGTTCCACGTCCCATTCCCATTCTGATATGTCTGTCCACGGCCTCCTCTACTGTCAAGATGGAGCCACACTCAGGTTGGAGGAACAACACCTTATATTCCGTCTGGGTAGCCTCCAGCCTGATGGCATGAGCATTAACTTCTCTAGCTTCCGTTGGTGCCCTGCCTCCCCCTTCGTACCCCATCCCTTATTTATCTTTATCTCTCTCTCTCTCCCTCTCACTATAACTCCTTGCCCATCCTCTGGGCTCCCCTCCCCTTTCTTTCTCCCTGGGCCTCCCATCCCATAGTCCTCTCCCTTCTCCAGCCTTTTATCCCTTTTGGCAATCAACTTTCTAGCTCTTAGCTCCATCCCTCCCCCTCCTGTCTTCTGCTATCATTTCAGCTCTCCCCCCCCCCCCACTTTCAAATCTCTATCTCTTCTTTTAGTTAGTCCTGACAAAGGGTCTCGGCCCGAAACATCGACTGTACCTCTTCCTATAGATGCTGCCTGGCCTGCTGTGTTCACCAGCATTTCTTTTGTCTGTTGCATGTAGATTTTATTTAATGTTTATGATTACAATGGAATGACAACAGAGAGAAAAGAAAGTCTCTAAAGCAGGGCACAGCCAAAGAAGTTTGAAAACATCCAGATTATGGGATATAACTGTATGTTGATCAGGATATCTGTGAGAACTCTCCTGCTTTTTAAAAAAATATAACCATGGGTTTTTCAGCCTTCCTGAGAAGGCAAGCACCTGAAAGCCTACCATTTTGACAATGCATGAAATCTCTCAGTATAACATTGACAAATCATACGGATTATGTACTTGAGCTTCTGAATTGGTGCTTGAATATATAACTTTCTGACTTTCTGCTTTTAATGCTAATCTTATGCATTATTTATCATAATATGTGGTCAACTTAATATAAGAAGATAACAACTGAAACTAATTTAAGTAAAATTATAATATATAAATCTAGGAGCTAGCCTGCATAATCTTGAGAAGAACATTAATGTGTGGAGTGAATAAAGCAGCAAGATGGAACACGGAACATGATTGTTGTTGCTGCATTGTATAATACTCCCATTATAATAAACATACAGTTTTACAAATTTGTTCAAATAATTACAGTAGAAATCTTCACTATAGTGATCAATTTAAAACATTACATTTTGAAAATCAGTTCAACCAGGCCATTAGTTTCGACTGAAACTTAAGTAAGCTGTTTTTTTTTCTCTCAAATCAGTTGTTATGTCAACCCAGGAGGAAAAATAAATTCAAATGTAATGTTATATAATACCACACAAGTAAAAAATGATGACTGACGATAATTTGCTGGAGAAAGACAAAGCATAGGCAAGACAAATAAGTGATACAGCTATGATCATGGTGCAGAGATTGTTAAGAATTGTATTAACAAAGTATTTGAAGAGAGATATGGAAATTTTGCTGCAGAGAACTCAGAACATGGAGACAGAGTGGCTAAAAACTTGGATTATATCGGAGAAGAGTGGGGGCAATGAATGAAGAATTTTCTGATGGTGAGCATGTGCTGGAACACACAGTTACTAACATAGGATGGACGAGCCAATGGAAAGATTTGCAAGCAAGGAGGTAGTTCTCAATACTAACTTTTGGGGTTACATAAAGGTAGTGAGCATACAAGTTGTGTTGAGGAAGACAATATCTGTTACAGCATTTTGGCGCTTGTGGAGAGTGGAGAAAGGAAGTATAGCAATAGGACTTTAAAATAAGCAAAAACAAAACAAACTGCTAGAAATATCAGTGGGGCAGACAAAACAGGAGTGTGATAGATCAGCTGATTGAGTGGTGTAGCAGCAATAATCTTGCGCTCGCCATCAGTAAAACCAAGGAAGGGAAAGTCAAGGGAACGAAAACCAGTCCTCATTGAGGGATCAGAAGTGGAAAGAGTGAGCAGTTTCAAGTTCCTGGGTGTCAACATCTCTGAAGATCTATCCTGGGTCCAACATATTGACGCAAATACAAAGATGGCACGACAGTAGCTATATTTTAATTAGGAGTATGAGGAGAATTTGTATGTCACCAAACACACTTGCAAATTTCTGCAGAACATTCTAACTGGTTGCATAACTGTCCGGTATGGTGGGACCACTGCACAGGATCTGAAAAAGCTGCAGGAAGTTGTAAACTCAGCCACCTCCATCATGGGCACTAGCCTCCCCAGCACCGGGACACCTTCTCTTTTTCCCTCTCTTTTTGCACTGCTTACTTAACTTATTTTTATATATACTTATTGCGATTTAACGTTTTTATTACTATGTACTGCAACGTACTCTGCCGTAAAACAACAAATTTCACAACATATGCTGGTGACATTAAACCTGATTCTGATAAGAACCTGTGAAGGCAAAGGAGTAGTCAATGGTTTGGATCAATACTTTGCAAGATGAGCAGGTGGAGGCAGATAGGGAAGGGAGATAATGAGGTGATTAGTGGAGGCATCAAAGAGCTGAAATCTGATAAGAAAGGGAATTGTTGAGTCAAACCAGATAAGGGGAGGATGGGAACTTTGGGGAGAAGGGAGCAGTTAGGAGACTCCTTGTCTCATGTTCTCGATATTTATTTCTCATTTATCTATTATTATTTCTTTCTTTTTGTATTTGCACACCTTCAAAATGCAGATCACAGGCTCCAACAGTAGCAGAATCATATTTGAAAGAAGAAGCAGGAAAAGCAATGATTATTGTCTTTTGCAAACTGGTTTAACACCTATGTGATGTGGTCTTTCACTGATTCTATTATGGTTATTATGCTATTAGGGATTTATTGAGTATGCCCGCAAGAAGACGAATCTCGGGGTTGTATATGGTGACGTTTATGTATTTTGATAATAAATTTACTTACAATTTGGAACCAATTAGGAAGAGCATATGGATGATAGAGCAATGGAACCAAGTAGGGGAGAGGAAAGAAAAAGGTTATAGGGGATTAGGAGTTGAGGGTTGAAGAAAGAGACATGAAATAAGGCCTCAGTAGATCAGACAAAAAAGAAAGAAAGAGGAGGTATAGGTTAGCCAAAATTCAATGTTTATACTGCTGGATTGTTGACTGCTAAGGCTGAATAAGAGATACTTTCCCTCTAATTTGCCAGTGAAAGAGACCAACAACACACAGGTGAGTGGGAAAGGGAGTTGAATTGGTTTGCATTTGGGAGCTTAGCATTCCACCTTATTACCTGGTAAAGGTTGTGATTAAATTTTTCAATTTACTCTGGACAAAATGTTGAAGGACTGCTAATAGTCAACTTTGGTTGACAACTTTATTTCTAAGGGGCAGAAAAGACCTTCATTTGGAAAGCCACAGATTAATCAAGGAGAGTCACAATAAGTTTGTTAAAGGTACAAGAGATCCTACAGACATTGGAAATTTTAAAGAACAGAGGGATCTGGCGGCCCACGTCCACAGATCCTTCAAAGTTACCACGCAATTCGACAAGGTGGTTAAGAATGTGCATGGCATGGGACTGAGTTCAGGAGCCACAGAGTAACTTTGCAGCTCTTATAAAACTCTGACCACATTTGGAGGATCGTGTTCAGTTCTGGACACATCACTATAGGGAGGATTGGAAACCTTCGAGAGGGTGCCGAGGAAATTTATTAGGCTGCTACCTGGATTAGAAGCATGTCTTCTGTGGAAAAGTTGAGTGAGCTAGAGCTTCTCACTTTGAAGTGAAGGAGGATGAGAGGTGGTTGAAGAAGATGGCACCAGTGAACAATATGACCATCTATCAGGCAGTTCACAAAACTATTTCTTTCACTTCTTTTCCTACTGCTTCTTTCAACCATGATTCTGCTACTGTTGGAGCCTGTGATCTACATTTTGATGGTGATTGAGCAGTCTGGTGCTTTGCTGTCTCCAAGGGAGTCTGTTGAGATATCGAGGGAAATGTGTGGCCTGGAGGCCACGCAGACCCTCTCCCTCTCGCTCGATGGTGCCGGAGTGGAGGAATGGACACTGTAGATAATATTATCAAGTGATTCTGCTTTCTGCTTGCTCCTTTTTTCTTGCCATTTTGTGCGCTTCTGATCGCAGTGGACTGGTGCAATAGCCTGCAGTCAACGACCGACACAGCGCTAAATTGAACTGATCTGAGCTGAACTGCAAATTGCTGAGCTGTTTCAATTACTTTGTGGTTTGTTGTTTTATATTCTGGGTTCTTCGTTCGTTTTTGCTGTTGGCGTGGTTTGTTTTTTTTTGCACTTGGGGGTTTGATGCTTTTTCTTTGAACAGGTCCCATGGTTCCCTTTGTTTCGTGGCTGTGTGTGGGAAGACAAATCTCAAGGTTGTATACTGCATACATACTTTGATAATAAATTTACTTTGAATCTTTTGAATCTTTGAGGTGACTTGATAGAGGTGTATAACAAGATAAAAACAGATAGAGTAGATAGCTGGTGCCTTATTCCCAAGAATAGCAATGACTAATATGAGAAGGCATAATTTTAAGGTGATCGAGGGAAGAGTAAAGGGTGGGGGGGAAGTAATAGGTTTTTTAAAAACACAGAGTGGAACACACTGCCAGGGTGGTGATAGAGGCAGGTACATTAGGGATATTTAAGAGACACTTAGATATGTTTATGTGGGAGACAGGAAACTGTTAGATCAGCGGTCCCCAACCACCGGGCGGCGGACTGGTACCGGGCCGCAAAGCATGTGCTACCAGGCCGTGAGGAAACGATATGATTTGGCGATATGAGTCAGCTGTACCTTTCCTCATTCCCTGTCACGCCCACTGTTGAGCTTGAACGCACGCGAGGTCATTACCCACGCGTCATCAATGTCAACGCGGGATTAAGATCAACTCCTTGAGCAAATGACGACAGGCTGAAAAGTATGTTTGACATAACATCTCTGCCGGCATTTTGGATCAAAGTCAAGGCTAAATATCTTGAGATAGCTACGAAAGCACTGAAAACGTTGCTTCCATTTCCAACATATCTCTGCAATGAATGCAACAAAAACTAAATTGCGGAATAGACTGGACATAAGGAACCCCCTTCGAGTATCGCTGTCTCCCATCACCCCTCGATGGCACCGTGTTGTTGCAGGGAAACAAGCCCAGGGCTCCCACTGATTCAGCGATATTGGTGTGTTGCAATGATTTTATATGTTCATACGGGGAAAATATGTGCTGTGTGTCTAATATCCAAACGTTACTTAAAATGTTATTATGCTATTGACTTATAAGTGACTTATATAACCATATAACAATTACAGCATGGAACCAAGTCACCTCTGCTCTTCTAGTCCGTGCCGAACGCTACTCTCACCTAGTCCCATTGACATACACTCAGCCCATAAACCTCCATTCCTTTCCTGCCCGTATACCTGTCCAATTTTTTGTTAAATGATAATATCGAACCTGGCTCTACCACTTCTACTGGAATTTTGTTCAACACTTACTTCAAGTTCCCCTGTTCTCCCCTGATAATTGACTTATCACTATATTCATGCGAGGAAAATATGCACTGTGTGTTTAATATTAAATTCGTTAGATAAACCCTTTTAGAAATGAAATTGAGTGTATTAGCCACTTATCACCTATATTCCAGTCGTGATTAACACCACCCCCGTACAGAATCGCCGAAAACGATTTGTAGAAAAAAATCGGCACATACACGCATACGCAAGTTACGCATGCGCACACAGGTACACACGCAAGGCTTCATGGTCATGGTAGTCTTTCTCAGGGTAAACACAACATATTTGACTGCTACTCTTGTCCGTTGGCAACCCTCCCCCCCCCCCGCCCCACCCACCCCCGGGATCAGCCGGTCTGCAAGAATATTGTCAATAATAAAACGGTCCGTGGTGCAAAAAAGATTGGGGACCCCTTTGTTAGATTGATCTTGGTGTAGGTTAATAAGTGGGCACATCATTGGCCAAAAGGCCTGTACTTTGCTGTGCTATTCTAGATTCTAGGTTCAATTCTGGAGGAACTCAGCAGGACCTCTATGGAGGAAAATAAACAGTCAATGTTCTGGGCTGTGACCCTTTACCAGGACTAGATAGGGGGAAGAAGCCAGAATAAGCTTGTGGGGGGAGGTGAAGGAGCACAAGCTGACAGGTGATAGGTGACACCAGATGAGGAGAGAGTGGGTGAGTAGGGGAGGTGGGGGTAATGTGAGAAGATTTGAGGGTGATAAGTGGAAAAGGGAAAGAGCCAAAGTAGAGGACAATGGACCATGGAATGAAAGGGAGGAGGTGGGGAACCAGAGAGAGACGATAGGCAGGTCATGAGGGAGTGAAGAAGAGGTGAGAGAGCCACCAGAATGGGGAAAAACAAAAAAAGTTGGGGGAGGAGGGAAGAAGAGAGAACAGAAAGGAGTATTTGCTGGAAGTTATAGAAATCAATGTAAATGTCTTCAGATTGGAGATTACCCAGATGAATACGAGTCCTGATGAAGGTTCTCGGCCCTGAAAGTCGACTGTTACTCCCCTTAAGAAATGCTGCCTGACTAGCTGAGTTCCTCCAGCATTTTGTGTGCAATGTGAAAAATGAGGTGTTGCTCCTGCAGTCTGTGTTTGGCCTCATGGTGGCAGTGGAGAAAGGCATGTACAGACATGTCGGTGTGGGAATGGGAAGGTGAAATGAAAACGGTTGTCACTAGCAGATTCTGATTGGTGAGGCTGACAAAGTGAAGGTGCTCGACCAAGCAGTCCCCCAATCTGCATCAGATCTTACCATTGTAGAAGAGACTACAATAAATGATAGTGACAGACTCTGATGAACCACTGCTTCATTTGGAAGGGCCCTGAATGGTGGTGACAGAGGAGCTGTACTAGTAGTTGTAATGTTTTTTCCACAGTAACAGAGATAAGTGCCAGCAAAGAGACTCTGGGGAGGGACAATTGGACAAGGAAGTCAACATAGAGAGCGATTCCTGTGGGAAGTGCAGGAGGGTGGGGGAGGAAATATGTCCCTAATGGTAGAATCCATTTGGAGATGGCAGAAACTATGCTGACTGATGTGCTGGATGCAGAGGCTCATGGGGTGGTAGGTGAAGACAAGGGGAACTCTCTACCTGTTGAATCGAGGCGGGGGGTGGAAGACGGGGTGAGCACAGATGTGTGGAAAATGGAAGAAATGTGAGTGAGGGCGGCATTGATGGTAATCGAAGGGCAACACCACTTTCTGGAAAAAAAAGAGGACATCTCAAATGTTCTGGAATAGAGTGACTGAACACTACAGCACAGAAATAGGCCCTTTGGTCCATCTGGTCCATCCCTAACTATCAATCTGCCTAGTGCCATCGACCTGTATCCAGAACCTAAACCTCCATAGACCTACCATCCACTTTCCTATCCAAATTTCTCTTAAATGTTGAAACCTAATCCATATTCTCCACTTCCAGTGGCAGCTCGTTCCACACTTGCACCACCCTCTGAGTGGAGAAGTTCCCCCTCATGTTCCCCTTAAACATTTCACCTTTCATTTTTAACCCATGACCTTTAGTTTTAGTCTCACCTAACCTCAGTGGAAAAAGCTGCTTACATTTACCCTATCTATACTCCTCATAATTTTATATATCACTATCAAAGCTCCCCTCATTCTCCCATGCTCCAGGGAACAAAGAATCAGAATCAGAATCAGGTTTAACATTACCGGCATATGTTGTGAAATTTATCAACTTAGCGGCAGCAGTTCAATGAAATATATGATAAGTCTAGAAAAATATGGATAAATAAAGTAAATATTAAATAATTAAATTAAAAAGTGCAAAAACAAAAAAAAAAAGTGAGGTAGTGGTCATGGGCTCAAAGTCCATTTAGAAATCAGATGGCAGAGGGGAAGGAGCTGTTCCTGAATCACTGAGTGTGTGCCTTCAGGCTTCTGAACCTCCTTCCTAATAGTAACAATGAGGCGAGGGCATGTCCTGGGGTGATGAGGGTCCTTAATAATGGATGCCCCTTTCCTGAGGCACTGCTCCTTGAAGGTGTCTTCAATACTACAGAGGCTAATAACCAAGATGGAGCTAATTTTACAACTTTCTGTCACTTCTTATGATCCTGTGCAGTAGTCCTGCCCATACCAGAGAGTGATGCAGCCTGTCAGAATGGTCTGTAGAAGTTTTCAAATGTTTTGGGTGACAAACCAAATCTCCTCAAACTCCTAATGAAATATAGCTGCTGTCCTGTTTTTTTTATAGCTGCATTGATATGTTTGGACCAGGTTAGATCCTCAGAGATATTGACACTCAGGAACTTGAAATTGCTCACTCATCCACTTCTATGAGGATTGGTTCATGTTTCCTCATCATAACCCTCCTGAAGTCCACAATCAGCTCTTTGGTCTTACTGATGTTGAGTGCAAGGTTATTGCTGCGGCACCACTCAACTAGCTGGTATATCTCACTCCTATACACCCTCTCATCTCCATCCAAGATTCTGCACTGGTTGTATCATCAGTAAATTTATAGAGGGCATTTGACCTATGACTAGCCACACAGTCATTGGTACAGAGTACAGCAGTGGGCTAAGCACACATCCCTGAGGTGCGCCAGTGTTGATCGTCAGCAAGAAGATGTTATTATAAATCAGCACAGATTGTGGTCTTCCGGTTATGAAGTCAAAGATCCATTTGCAGAGGGTTGTACAGAGGCCCAGGTTCTCTATCTTTTCAATCAGGACTGTAGGAATGATGGCGTTAAACACTGAGCCATAGTCAATGAACAACATCCTAACATAGATGTTCATATTGTCCAGCTGATCTAAGGCCGCATGAAGAGCCATTGAATTTGTGTCTGCCATAGACCTATTATGGCAAGAGGTAAATCGTAGTGGGTCCAGGTCCTTGTTGAGGCAGGAGTTCATTCTAGCCATGATCAACCTATCAAAGCATTTCATCATCATAGCTGAGATTGCTACTGGATGATAGTCATTAAGACAGCTCATACTCCTCTTCTTGGGCACTGATTTTGCCCTTTTAAGTAGGTGAAAACTTCCAACTGTAGCAGTGAGAAGTTGAAAATGTCTTTGAATATACCTGCCATTTGGTTGGCACAAGTTTTCACCGCCGTAATGGGTACTCCATCATGGCCTGCTACCTTCGAGGGTTCACCCTTCTGAAGGACAGCCTGACATCAGGCTCTGAGACAGAGATCACAGGGTCACTATGTGTCAGCAGAGATCCTCACAATTGTAGTTGTATTCCCCTTTTCAAAGCAGGCATAAAAAGCGTTAAGCTCGTCTACCATTCATGATGTTGGTCTTCATTTGTCCTCAAACCCTGCCAGAGTTGACTTGCATCCAATGCCGCCTCCAACTCCACCCAGAATAGTGTCTTTGCTCTTGAAATAGCTCTCTGCATTGGTCTTGATCTTTCAAGAATCACTTGATTCTGGCACGGTGCCAGAGGACTCGAAAATTGCAAATGTCACTCCACTCTAGGAAGGGAGGAAGACAAAAAAAAGAGGAAATTACAGGCCCGTTAGCCTAACCTCAGTGGTTGGAAAGTGTTGGAGTCCATTATTAAGGACAAGGCTTCAGAGTATTTGGAGACTAATGATAAAATAAGTCAAAGTCAGCATGGTTTCTGTAAAGGGAAATCTTGCCTGACAAATCTGTTAAGAGTTCTTCATAGAACATAGAAAACCTATAGCACAACACAGGCCCTTCAGCCCACAAAGCTGCGCCAAACACGTCATTACCTTAGAATTACCTAGGGTTACCATAACCCTCTATTTTTCTAAGCTCCATGTACCTATCCAGGAGTCCCTAAAAGACCCTACCGTTTCCGCCTCTGCCATTTTCAACCCATTTTTCTAGCTGGTCCAGATCCCTTCCTCACTGATAGCCTTCCTCACTGTCCACTATGTGAACCCATCTTTGATGTCATCCACAAATTTGCTGATCCAGTTTACTACATTATCATCCAGATCGATGATATAGATGATAAACTACAAGGGATCCAGCACTGATCCCTGCAGCGCATCACCAATCACAGGTGTCCAGTCAAAGAGGCAACCATCTACTGCTGGTCTCTGGCCAATGTCTCATCCAGTATGCTACCTCATCCTGATTGCCAAGTGACCGAACCCTCTTGATCAACTCCCCCCCTCCGCCCCACTGCCTTGCCTTCATCAACTTTTCTGGTAATTTCCTCAAAAACCTATTAAATTGGTAACAGGCACTTCAGCCCACAAAACTGTGCCGAACATGTCCTTACCTTAGAACTACCTAGGCTTACCCATAGCCCTCTATTTTTCTAAGTTCCATGTATCCATCCAGGAGTCTCTTAAAAGACCCTATCATTTCTGTCTCCACCACTGCCGCCGGCAGCCCATTCCACACACTCACTGCTCTCTGCGTTAAAAACTTACCCCTGACATCTCCTCTGTACCTACTTCCTAGCACCTGAAAACTATGCCCTCTCATGCTAGCCATTTCAGCCCTGGGAAAAAGCCTCTGACTGTCTACACGATCAATGCCTCTCGTTATCTGGTCCCTTAGAATACCTTCCAATAACTTGCACACTACTGAAGTCAGTCTCACCAGCTTAAAATTTCCCAGCTTAATTTTAGAGCCTTTATTAAGCAACAGAACAACATTAGCTATCCTCTTATCCTCTGGCATCTCACCTGATGCTAGGACATTTTAATTATCTCTGTTAGGGCCCCTGCAATTTCCACACTAACCTCCCACAAAGTTCAAGGGTCCCTTGCTAGTGCCTGGGGATTTATCCACCCTAATCTAGCCCAAGGTAGCGAACACCTCCTCCTCTGCAATCTGTCTATGAGCTCAGTGCTGTTTTCCCTTACTTCTATAGACTCTGTATCTGTCTCCCATGTAAATACAGAAGCAATAAAATCCATTTCAGATTTCTCCCATTTTTTTTTGCTCCATGCATAGATGACCACTCTGATCTTCAAGAGGGCCATTTTTGTCCCTTGCTATCCTTCTACACTTAATATATCTGCAGAATCCCTTGGGAGTCTCCTTCACCTTGTCTCGTGCCTTCTTTCAGCATTACTGATTTCCTTCTTAAGTATTTTCTTGCATTTTATACTCCTGTAGCTCATTTGTTCCTTCCTACTTATATCTGCTATATACCTGCTTCTTCTTGACCAGGACCTCAATATCTCTTCAAGTTCAAGCTCAGGTTATTGTCATTCAACCACACACATGTATACTGCCAAACGAAACAATATTCCTCTGGACCAAGGTGTATAACATAGGACATATAACTCACAAACAACACATAAAGAATATTACCATAATATAAATTAACAAATAATAAGGTGCATATATGACACAACTTAAAAAGTAAACAGTATAATGTTACTGGCGCTTCATACGTGATTTGATCTGGGTGGTGGCAGGGAGCTCAGTTGTCTTGCGTCCTGGAGGAAGAAGCTGTTTCCCATCCTAAATGTTCTTGTCTTGGTGCTACGGTAACCCTGCCTGATGGTAGGGGGTTAAAGAGATTGCTGGATGGATTGGAGGGATAATGCTAAGAGCCCTGCTTGCACAGTACTCATAATAAATCTCTGTTGAGAGACAGAGAGATCCTGATGACACTCTCAGTGGTCCTTGCAATCCTTTGTAGGGACTTGCGCTCTGATGCCTTGCAATTCCCGGGCCAGATGGTGATGGAGCTGGTCAGAATACTCTTGATGGTGCTCCTGTAAATATGGTTAAAATGGAGGTGGGGGGAGACTCACTCACCTCAATCTCATCAGGAAGTGGAGACGCTGCTGTGCTTTCTTGACCAAAGAGGTGGTTTTGAGGCACCTGTTAAGATTGTCTGTTATGTGCAGTTCCAGAAACTTAGCACTTCTAACTCTCTCCATGGAGGAGCCGTGTATGCGCAGTGAGGAAAATTGAGCCTGCACCTTCCTAAGGTCTTCAATCATCTCTTTGGTCTTGATCACATTGAGGATCAAGCCGTTGCGATCGCACCATTCTACCTCCTCTCTATACATCATCTCATCATCGTTCATGAGGCCAGCCGCTGCTGTGTCATATGTGAACTTGATAATTTGGTTTGAACAGGATCGAGCAGTGCAGTCATGCATCAGCAGTATGAACAGCAATGGGCTGAGATTGCAGCCCTGAGGAGTGCCGGAGATCAGCATGACAGAGCTCAAATGCTTCTGCCAAAACATACTAACTGTGGCTTTTCTGCCAAGGTCCATGATCCAGTTACAGGGAGAGGTGTTAAGACCCAAAGAGGACAGTTTACCCACCAGCTTCTGAGGGATAATCATATTAAATGCCAAACTGAAGTCAATAAGCAGCATCCTGGCATATGAGGCACCATTTTCCAGGTGTTCAGGTTGGAGTGGAGTGCTATGGCATCATCAGTGGGCCAATCAACTTGAGTGAAAAGTGAACTGGACAAAGTCCAATGTAGCAGGAAGATGGGATTTAGTGTGATCCTTACCCACCGGCACAAGCACTTCATTATTGTTGTGGTTAATGCCACTGGATGGTAATCTCTGAGGCAGGTTACATTCACCCTCTGGGATGATGGTGACTGCCTTGAAGCCCAAGGGGACAGCGTACTGTTCCAGAGAGATGTTGAAGAAGCATGTTAGAATTTCTGTTAACTGGGCTGCGCAGTCCCTCAGCACCCTACCAGATACGTTATCAGGCCCTGCAACTTTACACAGGTTGACCCTGGCTAAGGTCTTCCTCACATCAGCTGTGGCCAAAGTATCTGCTCCTCAGGGGAAGACAGGCCTTCCTTGCTGGCACATTGTTCCATGTATCAAAACAAACATAAAAGAGATTCAGACTATCAAGAAGAGAAGAATCACTGTTGCTGACTCGTAGGGTGGACTTATAGTCTGTTATGATCTGAATGCCCGCCACATACATCTCATGTCTCTGGCGTCAAAGAAATGGCTGTATATTCTCCATGAATGATCCCATTCTGTCTTCCTGATGGCATGAGAAAGCATAGTTCTTGCTGACCCGAGAGTGTTTTATCCCCCGATCAGAAAGCAACATCCTGATCTCTCTGACATGCCACGACTTCTAATTTGCCATCACATAGATGTGTTGAATAACGATGTTGACCTCAATGCACTTCTCTATGTAGCCAGTCACAGATCTTGCATATTCATCGACATTAATGTAATTTACATAGGTAGCCACCTCCCTGAACATGTTCCGTGTTTTCAAAATGTAACTAATGATGAGTTTGCTCCTTCTGGTCTTTATTGCGCTTTGAACTGGTTTGACTCATTTAAATCAGTGGTCGGTATGCATAAATTAGCATAACAAATTAGTGGTCAAAGAAACCGAAGTGAAGATAGGAAAGAGCGTTATATGTACTCCGGATGTTGGTATAAATCAGATCTAATGATTCTCATCTCTGGTAGCAAAGTCAACATGCTGATAGAATTCAGACAGGACTGTTTCTTGAAAATCAAGGTTCCCTAAACCTGTTATAGTTGCCATTTATTCTGACGGTAACATGCAAATTCAATACTTCCAAAATTTCACTTTTGAAGATTTAGCTAGTACATCTTTGCCTGCAAACAACCTGTCCAAATCTCTAGCAAATCTCCTCTCCATCTTCTATGTTTTAAGGTACACAGTCGTAACCTATTCAATCTTTCCTTATAACTCAGGTCCTCCAGAGGAGGACATCCCTGGAATTTTCTCTGTACTCTTTCAACCTTATTTACATCCTTCCTGTGGATAGGTGACCAAAACTGCACATAATACTCCAAATTAGGTCTCACCAATGTCTTATACAACTTCAATATAACATCCCATCTCTGATTATGAAGGCCAATGTGCCTAAAGCTTTCTTTATGACCCCATCTACCTGTGGTTCCACTTTCAACAAATTTTGGACCTGTATCTCCAAATCCCTTTATTCTATCACAGTCCTCAGTGCCCTTCTGTTCACTGTGTAAACCTACCCTGGTTGGTCCTACCAAAGTGCAAAACCTTGGACTTGTCTGCATTAAGTAGCATCTGCCATTTTCCAACCCATTTTTCCAGCTGATGCAGATCCCCCTGCAGGCCATGATAGCCTTCCTCACTGTCCACTGCACCCTCAATCTTGGTGTTATCCACAAATTTGCTGATCTGGTTAAACATATTATCATTCAGTTCATTTACGACAAAGGACCCAGCCCTGATCCCTGCGGCACACCACCAGTCACAGACCTCCAGTCAGAGAGGCAACCACCTACTACCACTCTCTGGCTTCTCCAACAAAGTCAATTTCTAATCCAATTTTACTATCTCATCTTGAATGCCCAGTGACTGAACCTTCTTGACAAACTAGATGCAACTAGATGCAAAGTGTTCCCTGACATTGGCCCAGAAATCAGGTTGCAATAGCAGTATTTATTTATGAGCCAAGACATTGAAAATAAATCTTAGCATGAAGTATGAAAACTTCTCTTCTGACATTGTTTCACTCCAGAAATTTTGGTGGATGATTTGCAATATGAAGTAAATTTGTGGATTTGACTTGATTTCACGTTAAATCGTCATTAAATGCCAACCATATCTCATTGATCACTCCTGAGACAATACTGTTTCTTTGTTCAAAGAAGGACTGAGATCCAAAATCTTGCACTTACGTTCTATTCAACAGACTCAACCCCTCAGTTACTGACGTACCCAACCACAGATTTTATCTTGTACTTCCCCATTCAGTTCCACAATGGTCCTATCCTAAATTTCTTGACTCTCTGATCTCTAAAATTTCCTCTGATCATCCCATTTGCTAAGGCTACTGATGGAGTTCCTGATCTCAGCCCACGATGCCATCCTTCATCCCAATTGTATTAACTCTTTTATACTTGGGCCTGATCCCAATTGCCCAGACCTCAATTCCCCTACTTTCTGTTGGATCATGACCTCATCTGATCACTGATCTAACCAAACTACTGTATTCCTGAACCATCATCCAAACTACGCACCCCCCCCCCCCCAAAACTAAGTCTCACTCCCACAACAGCTAAACAAGTAACTGGGTGCAAGTTCTCAAATCATCTCCAATCCCAAGCAGCCTCAATCAAAGCTAGTGTTCAGTACCTCCACAAACCTCGATGGTTTTGTGACTGCTTTGTTCCATGGGAGGCTATACAGGAATGGAAGCCAAACTTACGTTCGCATCTCAAGAATGGGCTTTGAAGCTATGGATTTCTGTGCAGAGTTCAGCCACGAACCCACTAAGCAGCCAGTAACGCAGAAATACTGTATGACCAAATGAGGATTGTGCTTAACTTTGTGGAAAACCAAAGCTGTTGCATCCCATGACATAATTTTGCTAGGCGAAGTCCCTGAGTGTTGCTGAAGTAATCATAAAGTTGCTACAATCTGTGAATTGTATGTGCTGACATTATAAGGTCAAAACAGAAGAGTATTGGATATAGAGTCCATTGGCAGATATATTAAAAACAACGGTTTGCTGCTGGATATAATCAGTATTTTGATTCCAGTTGAATGTTAAGTACTCCACTGTGAGCTTTGGTTCATGAAAGAGGAAATGTTATTAACAAAGCATTTGAAGGTGGCTGGGTAAAGGGGTGTTTCCAGAGGAATTTCTGTAATAAGATCTTACAAATATACAAATTAAGAGCAAGAGTAAGCTATCCGGACCTTCAAGCCCTCTCTGCCATTTAATAAGATCACAGATGACCTGATTCTAGACTCAAATTGTCATTCCTGTCAATTGACAGTATCTTTCATCACATTGCTTATCAGCAATTTATCTAAATCTACCTTTAGTTTTTGCTAAGATTCTGCTTCCAGCACCAATTGAGGAGTTATGAATGCTTGCTTCTGCTATCATTAAAATTTCCTTTGCTTTACAAGATTGCTAGCTATTGCTGTATTTTCCTGTGTCCTTTAACCTCAGGAAAAATAGTCAATAATGCAGTTTTTTTTTCACAATATGAATGTCTATTTTAATTTTAGTTTACTTCTCATTTTGATTCAATATCTAACTGTTCAAAAGAACCAGAGATAATAATATTTGATGTTGTGACCTGCTTTACCTGATGTACAAGAGTATAAAGAATTTTTAATTGAACAGCCAATATACTTTAAAATTAGAAGTACATGTTTAATAAGGCTGTATACTGTATTTCGAAATGGAAATTGTCTTTCAATAGGATATATTTCAGGGTGGTTGATAAAGAGCAAGGGGATGGGGCAAGGAGTTGACACAGGTAGAAAAGGCTGCTTTCTTACATTTGTTCTGTAAGACCTAGATTTTTCTCAGAGGTTTAGAGTTCTTATGGAAACTTCTTATCCTGAAACATTCCATTTTACTTGTTGAAAAGAAGTGAGCAGTCAAGGAATTGAAAATCTCAATTGTGTGGGCTGTATGGGTCCATAGTATTCTCCAGGGGAAGGGTGAACGGCCGGAAGTCATGGTACATAGTGGTATCAATGACATAGGTGGGAAAAGGGAGGAAGTCGTGAGGAGAGAATACAGGGATTTAGGTAGAAAGCTGAAAAGTAGGACCACCAAGCTATTTATTTCTGGATTGTTTCCAGTGCCACGTACCAGTGAGGGTAAGAATAGGATGATTTGGCAGATGAAAGTGTGCCTAATGAATAGGAGCAGGGGGCAGAGTTTCAGATTTCTGGATCATTGGGATCTCCTCAGGGGAAGTTTTGGCCTGTACAAAAAGACAGGTTACAGCTGAACCTGAGGGGGACCAATATCCTTGCTATAACTATTGGGGAGGGTTTAAACTAATTTGGCGTGGGTTGGGATCCAGGGTGATAGGGCTGAGGATGCAGTAGTTGGTATACAACTCAATGTAAAGTGAGACTGTGAGGAAGAACAGGCAGATGATAGGGCAAAATTGCAGTCATTGGTTGAGTTAAAGTGTAATAGGGGGCCAAAATTGAAAAGGGTGATGAATACACAACGGAAGGTGTTACATTTGAATGCATGCAGTATATGGAATAAGGTAGATGATCTTGTAGCACAGTCAGACATTGGCAGGTAATGTTGCAGGCATTGCTGAGTCCTGGCTGAAAGAAGATCATAGTTGGGACTTAACATCCAAGGATACACATTGTATTGAAGGAAAGGCACATAGACAGAGGAGTGGAGTGTCTCTGCTAGTAAAAATGAAACCAAATCCTTAGAAAGAGGTGACATAAGATTGGAAGATGTAGAATCTAATGGGTAGAGTTATGAAACTGCAAGAATAAAAGGACCCTGATGGGAGTTACATACGGGCCTCCAAACAGTAGCCAGGATGTGGACTACAAATTACAATGGAAGATAGAAAGTGCATGTAAAAAAGACAATGATGCAATAGTCATGAGGGATTTCAATATGCAGGTAGACTGGGAAAATCCGGTTGGTGCAGGATCATAAGAAGGAATTTGCAGAATGCCTACAAGATGGCTTTTTAGAGCAGTTTGTGGTTCACCCCGCTAGAGGAATGGAAATTCTGAATTGGGTGTTATGTACTGACCCAGGTTTGATTAGGGAGCTTAAGGTAAATGAATCCTGAGAAAGTGATCATAATATGAACGAATTCACCTTGCAGTTAGAGAAGGAGAAGCTAAAATCAGGTGTGTCGGTAATACAGTGGAGTGAAGGAATTACAGAGGCCTGAGAGAGGAGCTGGCAAAAGTTGACTGGAGGGGGACATTAGCAGGGATGGCGGTAGAACAGCAATGGCTGGAGCTTCTGGGAGCAAAGGTGAAGAAGTATTCTAAAGGGAAGATGAGGCAACCGTATCTAACAAGGGGAGGTAAATACATCATAAAATCAAAAGAGGGGCATATAATATATCAAAAATTAGTAGGAAAGGTTGGAAGATTTTGAAAACCAACAGAAGACAACTAAAAAAGCCATAAAGAGAGAAAAGATGAAATATGAATGTAAGCTAACCGATAATATAAAAGAGAATACCAAATTTTTTTTTCAGATATATAAGGAGTAAAAGAGCTGAGAGTGGATATCAGATCGCTATAAAACAATACTAGATAGATACTATAGTACTGGGAGACATAGAAATGGCACATGAACTTAAGCATTTTGCGTCAGTTGTCACTGTGGAAGACACTAGCAGAATGCCAGAAATGCAAGAGTATCAGGGGTCAGAAGTAAGTGGCATTGCTATTACTCAGGAAAAGCTGCTTAGGAAGCTGAAAAGTCTGAAGGTAGATAAATCACCTAGACAAGATGAACTACAGCTTAGGATTCTGAAAGAGCTGAAGAGTTGTGGAGGCACCAGTAATGATCTTTCAAGAATTACTACATTCTGGAATGGTTCCAGAGGACTGGAAAATTGCAAATGTCACTCCACTTTTTAAGAAGGGAGGGAGGCAGAAGAAAATTATAGGGCAGTTAGTGGTTTGAAAGACATTGGAGTCTTTATGAAGGATGAGGCTTCGGTGTACTTGTAGGCACGTGACAAAGAAGGCCAAAGTCAAAGTTTCCTTAAGGGGAATTCTTGCCTGACAAATCTGTTGGAATTCTTTGAGGAAATAATTCCTAGAGGATAGACAGAGGACAGTGAGATGGATGTTGCTTATTTGGATTCTCTGAAGGCCCTTGGCAAGGTGCTGCACATGAAGCTCTTTAACAAGATAAGAGCCCCATGGTGTTACAGGAAAGATTCTAGAATAGATAGAAGATTGGCTGACTGGCAGGAGGTGAAAAGTGTGAATAAAGGGGGCCTTTTCTGGTTGGTTGCTGGTGATTAGTGATGTGCTGCAGGGGTCAGTGTTGGGACTGCTTTTCATGTTATATCTCAATGATTTCAATGAAGGAATTGATGGCTTTGTGGATGATATGAAGATAGGGGAGGGACAGGTAGTGTTGAGGAAGCAGGGAGTCTGCAGAAGGACTTACACAGATTGGGAGAATGGGCAAAGAGGTGGCAGATGGAATATAGTGCAGGGAAGTGCATCGCCATGAACTTTGGTATAAAGGTGTGGAATATTTTCTAAATGGGGAGAATATTCAAAAATCAGACGTGCAAAGGGACTTGGGAGTCCTTGTGCAGAATTTCCTAATGTTTAATCTTCATGTTGAGTTGGTGGTAAGGAAGGCAAATGCAATGTTAGCATTCACTTCAAGAGAATTAGAATACAGATGCAAGGATGTAATGCTGTGGCTTTATATGGCATTGATCAAACCGCACTTGGAGTATTGTGAGCAGTTTTGGATCCTTTATCGAAAAAAAGATGTGCTGGCATTGGAGAGAGTGCAGAGGAGGTTCAAGAGAATGATTCCAGGAATGAAAGGCTTACTATATGAGGGGCATTTGATGTCTCTTGCTGGTGTTTTGAAGAATGAGGGGGATTCCCATTGAAACCTATCAAATATTGATATTGTGATGTGAAGATGATATTTCCTATGGTAGGGGAGTCTAGAACCAGAGGGCACAGCCTCAGAACATCCATTCAGAACAGAGATGAAGAAAAATTTCTTTAGCAGGAGTGTGGTGAATTTGTGGTATACATTGGCAAGATGGTTGTGCAGACCAAGTCATTGGGTATAATTAAGGCAGAGGTTGATATTCTCTTGATTAATCAAGGTATCAAAGGTTATGGAGAGAAGGCAAGAGAATAGGGATAAGAGGAATAATATACAAGCCATGTTGGAATGTCAGAGCAGAGTCAATGGGTCAAATGGCCTAATTCTGCTCCTATGTTCTTACGGGTTTTCCTCAGATCATGCCACAATTGAGCACAGGAAATAATTATCATTGGAATTATTTTCCCAGACTCAAAAGATTAACTGGTTAATAGGTACAAAGGTCTGATACAATTCTCAGTCGAGAATTAGAGAGGAGAGCCATGTGAGAGTCAGAGTTTGTGGAGGGGATGAGTGGTGAATAATGATGCAGATGCTTGTCGATTTTTGGTAGGTCGGGTGTGCAAAGGGAGAGAGGCACACGGTATGGATAAAATATCCTCAGGGAAGCCACTGGAAGCTTCCAGGTCATAAAGAACATTGCGAAGGCTTTGAATGGTGATGGATCTAGGGTAGTGACTTCTGGATTGCTCTCAGTGCCAAGTGCCAGTGAGGGTAGAAACAGGATGATTTAACAGATTAATAGGTGGCTGAGAAGTTAGTGCAGGGGAGCAGGGCTTCAGGTTCTTGGATCATTGCATCTCTTCTGGGGGATGTATGACCTGTACAAAAGTGACAGATTACATCTGAGCCCGAGGGGGACCAATATTCTCGTGCACAGGTATGTTCACACTTTTGGGGAGGGTTTAAAGTAATTTGGCAGGGGAGTGGGAACTGGAGTGAAGGGACACAGGATAGGACGGATACTAAAAAAGCAAAGATAGCGTGCAGTCAGACTGTCAGCAAGGGCAGGCAGATGATAGGACAAAATTGTAGCCAGCAGGGAATCAATGCAGACATCCCATCTCTCCCGGAAGTTCAGGAGTCTCCCGCATATGATTAGTGGCTCCCTGATGCCCGCAAATTATATACAAAATCACGGAGATCAATTTTTTTGAGAGCGAGCAAGAGAAAGCAAGAGAGAGCGCGAGAGCGACCACGAGAGAGAGCGTGCGCATGAGAGAGAGAGCGAGAGCAAGCAAGCGAGAGAGAAATCAAGCGAGAGAGAGCAAGCAAGCGAGAGAGAGCAAGCAAGCGAGAGCGCGAGACAGCAAGCAAGCGAGAGTGCGAGAGAGCAAGAGAGAAAGCAAGCGAGAGCGCTTGAGAGCGCGCGAGCAACGAGAGAGAGAGCGCGAGCGAGAGCGCGCCATGGCAGAGTGTTCCAAAAAAAAAATAAAACGTACGTCACCCCAGACTACACTAAAGGGTACCCCTGCCAAACAGGTGTCAAAATAACAACAGTGTTGCTCGCTGCACTGTTTGCAACAGTAAGTTTTCTATTGCCCATGGTGGGTTAAGACTGTAAAAGACATGTTGAGGTGAGTTTAACAGGTGTCATTCGTTCATTAGCATAGCTGACGTTATTTAGACTAGCTGGCCGGCTCCTAAGGAGCTGCTCTATTGCAGGCATCCCATCTCTCCCGGAAGTCTCCCGCAAATTGATGGTGCTACCTCCCTGAAATGAGTTTTTGCAGGGTGGGATGTCTGTCAATGCACGAGGGATGCAGAACGCAAAAGGGTAGCAAATACAGATCTCGAAGTGTTATATCTCATTGCACAGAGTATAAGAAATAAGGTGGATGATCTTGTTATACTATTACAGATTGTCAGGTACGATGTTGAGGCCATCACGGAATCGTGGCTGAAGGGTGGTTGTAGTTGGGAGCTGAATGTCCAAAATTACACGTTGTATGAGAGGGATTGGAAGGTAAGCAGAAGTGGTTGTCTGGCTCTGCTGGTAAAGAATGGCATGAAATTGGTAGAAAGATGTGACATATGATCAGAAGATATTGAATCCTTGTGGGTTGAGTTAAGAAACTGCAAGGGTAAAGGGACCCTGATGGCGGTTATATACAGGCCTCCCAACAGTAGCTGGGATGTGGACCATAGATTACAATGGGAAATAGAAAAGGTGTGTCAAAAGGACAATATTATAATAGTCATGGAAGATATCAGCATGCAGGTCGATTGGGAAAATCAGGTTGATAATGGATCTCAAGACAGTGTGTTTGTTGAATGCCTACAAGATAGCTTTTTAGTGTAGTTTGTTGTCCAGCCTACCAGGGGATCAGCTATACTGGATTGGGTGTAATGTAATAAACCAGATGTGATTAGAGAGCTGAGGAGGCGGTGGTTACAACATGATTGAGTTCAACTTCAAATTTAATAGGGATAAAGTAAAGTATGACATAGCAGCAGTTTAGTAGAGTAAAGGAAATTACAGTGGTATGAGAGAGGAGTTGGACAAAGTAAATTGGATGGAAATGCTGGCAGGGATGGCAGCAGAGCAGCAATGGTGTGAATTTCTGGGAAGATGGGGAACGTACAGGACAGATGTATTCCAAAAATGAAGGAATACTCAAATGGCAAAATAGTACAATCGTGGCTGACAAAAGAAATCAGAGGTAATGTAAAAGCAAAAGAGAGGCCCTACAACAAAGCAAAAATTAGCAGAAAGATAGAGGATTAGGAAACTTTTAAAAACCTACAGAGAGCAACTAAAAGAATTATAAGGAGGGAAAAGATGAAATAGGAAAGCAAGCAAACAATATCAACGTGGATAGTAAAAGTTTTTTCAAGTACGTAAAAATATAAAAGTGAGACAAGAGTGAATATAGAAACGCTAGAAAATGAGGGCAGAGAAATAATAACGGGGACAAGTAGATAGCAGTTGAACTAAATATGTATTTTGCATCTGGCTTCACTGTGGAAGACACTAGCCAAATGTTGAAGTGTGTGGGGGAAGAGAACTGAATGCAGTTACTCTTACAAGGGAGAAGGAGCTCCAAAGCAAAGGGTACATCAGCCACACAGACCAGATGAACTGGACCCTAGGGTTCTGAAAGAGGTAGCGGTAGAGATTGTGGAGGCATTAGTAAAATGATCTTTCAAAAATCATTGGACTGTGTCATGATGCCAGAAGACTGGAAATTTGTAAATATCATTCCACTCTTTAAGAAAGAAGGAAGGCAGTAGAAAGGAAATTATAGTCCAGTTAGCCTGACCTCAGTGGTTGGGAAGATATTGGAGTCAATTGTTAAGGATGAGGTTATGAAGTATTTGGTGACACAGGACAAGATAGAACAAGGTCATCATGGTTCCCTTAAAGGAAAGTCATGCCTGATGAACCTGTTGGAATTCTTTGAGGAGATTACAAGTAGAATCAATAAAGGGGTGCAGTGGATGTTGTATATTTGGATTTTCAGAAGGCTTTTGACAAGGTGCCACACTTGAGTCTGCTTACCAAGTTAAGAGTCTATGGTATTACAAGAAAGTTACTGGCATGTTTAGTGCATTGGCTGATTGGGTAGGATCAGCGAGTGGGAATGGAAGGATCCTTTTCTGGTTGGCTGCCAGTGACTAGTGGTGTTCCACAGGGTTTGGTGTTGGGATCGCTTCTTTTTATGCTGTATATCAATGATTTAGATGATGGAATAGATGGCTTTGTTGCCAAGTTTGCGGCTGATATGAAGATTGGTAGAGGGGCAGGTAGTGTTGAGGAAACAGGAAGGCTGCAAAAAGACTTGGACAGATTAGGAGAAATGGCAAGAAAGTGGCAAATGCAATGCAATGTTGGCAAAAGCATGGTCGTGCACTTTGGTAGTAGAAATAAATGTGCAAACTACTTCCTAAACTGGGAGGAAAATCTAAAAATCTGAGATGCAAAGGTACTTGGGAGTCCTTGTGCAGAGCACCCTAAAGGTTAATGGTGAGGAAGGCAAATGAATGTTAGCATTCATTTCAAGAGGTCTGAAACTCAAGAGCAGGGATGTGATACTGAGGCTTTATAAGGCAATGGTGAGGCCTCACCTTGAGTATTGCGAACAGTTTTGGGCACTTCATCTTAGAAAAGATGTGCTGGCATTGGAAAGGGTTTAGAGGATGTTCACAAGGATGATTCCAGGAATGAAAAAGTTATCATTTCAGGAACGGTTGATAACTCTGGGTCTGTACCCACTGGAATTTAGAAGGATAAGGGGGGATCTCATTAAAACCTTTCGAATGTTGAAAGGCCTAGACAGAGTAGATGTGGAAAGGATGAGGACACAGCCTCAGGATAGAGGGGTGCCCATTTAAAAAAAAGATGCTTAGAAATTTCTTCAGCCAGAGGGTGATGAATTTGTGGAATTTGTTACCATAGGCATCTGCAGAGGCCAGGTTGTTGGGTATATTTATGGCAAAAATTGATAGGTTCTTGATTGGACACAGCATCAAAGGTTAAGGGGAGAAGCCCAGGGAGTGAAGCTGAGGAGGGAAAACCAAGATCAGCCATGATTGAATGGTGGAGCAGACTTAATGGGCCAAATGGCCTAATTCTGCTTCTTTGTCTTATGATCGTATGATTAAGCAATTGCTGTGGATATAAACTAGATAAGTAGGTGGGCTGTGGGATAGCTTTTCAGATTCCTTAGATTCGCTGGACAGGTAATGATCTGTTCGAGCAAGCAGTCAGTATCACCCTTAAGCTGCTGGAAATTCCAAGACTTACAAAACTTACTTACAAATATTATAGTTAGAACAGAAATAAAAATGTCAGGCATGCAGTGTGACTACAATATTTCATCGAGGGAATCTGTTCCTGTGTGTATTCTCGTATTCACCTATGATAAATCATATATAGCTATACTACGGTTATTGGGTTTGTTTCTAAATTAGTAAACTTCCCATCTAATTAATTTCATTCCTCCCTACTCTGAATTGCTGCTCCCCCTGTTTTTTCAAAGTACCCAATTTCACTCCCCCAGCTCTTGTCTGGTCAACTGAATATGCTCAGTACCTAGTGCTTTTTATTTTTGATTTCCAGCATTTCCTATGTTCGTCCTTTCCCTTTCTCTGTTTTACTTTACACCTTTTATGAGAAAAAAAATCATAGCGCTTCATTGTGTCATTGGATGTGGAATCGATATGGGTAGAGCTGCGTAACACTAAGGGGCAGAAGACGCTGGTGGGAGTTGTGTACAGGCCACCTAACAGTAGTAGTGAGGTCGGAGATGGTATTAAACAGGAAATTAGAAATGTGTGCAATAAAGGAACAGCAGTTATAATGGGTGACTTCAATCTACATGTAGACTGGGTGAACCAAATTGGTAAAGGTGCTGAGGAAGAGGATTTCTTGGAATGTATGCGGGATGGTTTTTTGAACCAACATGTCGAGGAACCGACTAGAGAGCAGGCTATTCTGGACTGGGTTTTGAGCAATGAGGAAGGGTTAATTTGCGATCTTGTCGTGAGAGGCCCCTTGGGTAAGAGTGACCATAATATGGTGGAATTCTTCATTAACATGGAGAGTGACGTAGTTAATTCAGAAACAAAGGTTCCGAACTTAAAGAGGGGTAACTTTGAAGGTATGAGACGTGAATTAGCTAAGATAGACTGGCAAATGACACTTCAAGGATTGACGGTGGATATGCAATGGCAGGCATTTAAAGGTTGCATGGATGAACTACAACAATTGTTCATCCCAGTTTGGCAAAAGAATAAATCAAGGAAGGTAGTGCACCCGTGGCTGACAAGAGAAATTAGGGATAGTATCAATTCCAAAGAAGTAGCATACAAATTAGCCAGAGAAAGTGGCTCACCTGAGGACTGGGAGAAATTCAGAGTTCAGCAGAGGAGGACAAAGGGCTTAATTAGGAAGGGGAAAAAAGATTATGAGAGAAAACTGGCAGAGAACATAAAAACGGACTGTAAAAGCTTTTATAGATATGTAAAAAGGAAAAGACTGATAAAGACAAATGTAGGTCCCCTGCAAACAGAAACAGGTGAATTGATTATGGGGAGCAAGGACATGGCAGACCAATTGAATAATTACTTTGGTTCTGTCTTCACTAAGGAGGACATAAATAATCTTCCAGAAATAGTAAGGGACAGAGGGTCCAGTGAGATGGAGGAACTGAGCGAAATACATGTTAGTAGGGAAGTGGTGTTAGGTAAATTGAAGGGATTGAAGGCAGATAAATCCCCAGGGCCAGATGGTCTGCATCCCAGAGTGCTTAAGGAATTGGCCCAAGAAATAGTGGATGCATTAGTGATAATTTTTCAAAACTCGTTAGATTCTGGACTAGTTCCTGAGGATTGGAGGATGGCTAATGTAACCCCACTTTTTAAAAAAGGAGGGAGAGAGAAACCGGGGAATTATAGGCCGGTTAGCCTAACGTCAGTGGTGGGGAAACTGCTGGAGTCAGTTATCAAGGATGTGATAACAGCACATTTGGAAAGCGGTGAAATGATCGGACAAAGTCAGCATGGATTTGTGAAAGGAAAATCATGTCTGACGAATCTCATAGAATTTTTTGAGGATGTAACTAGTAGAGTGGATAGGGGAGAACCAGTGGATGTGGTATATTTGGATTTTCAAAAGGCTTTTGACAAGGTCCCACACAGGAGATTAGTGTGCAAACTTAAAGCACACGGTATTGGGGGTAAGGTATTGGTGTGGGTGGAGAATTGGTTAGCAGACAGGAAGCAAAGAGTGGGAATAAATGGGACCTTTTCAGAATGGCAGGCGGTGACTAGTGGGGTACCGCAAGGCTCAGTGCTGGGACCCCAGTTGTTTACAATATATATTAATGACTTGGATGAGGGAATTAAATGCAGCATCTCCAAGTTTGCGGATGACACAAAGCTGGGTGGCAGTGTTAGCAGTGAGGAGGATGCTAAGAGGATGCAGGGTGACTTGGATAGGTTGGGTGAGTGGGCAAATTCATGGCAGATGCAATTTAATGTGGATAAATGTGAAGTTATCCACTTTGGTGGCAAAAATAGGAAAACAGATTATTATCTGAATGGTGGCCGATTAGGAAAAGGGGAGGTGCAACGAGACCTGGGTGTCATTATACACCAGTCATTGAAAGTGGGCATGCAGGTACAGCAGGCGGTGAAAAAGACGAACGGTATGCTGGCATTTATAGCGAGAGGATTCGAGTACAGGAGCAGGGAGGTACTACTGCAGTTGTACAAGGCCTTGGTGAGACCACACCTGGAGTATTGTGTGCAGTTTTGGTCCCCTAATCTGAGGAAATACATCTTTGCCATAGAGGGAGTACAAAGAAGGTTCACCAGATTGATTCCTGGGATGGCAGGTCTTTCATATGAAGAAAGACTGGATGAACTGGGCTTGTACTCGTTGGAATTTAGAAGATTGAGGGGGGATCTGATTGAAACGTATAAGATCCTAAAGGGATTGGACAGGCTAGATACGGGAAGATTGTTCCCGATGTTGGGGAGGTCTAGAACGAGGGGTCACAGTTTGAGGATAGAGGGGAAGCCTTTTAGGACCGAGGTTAGGAAAAACTTCTTCACACAGAGAGTGGTGAATCTGTGGAATTCTCTGCCACAGCAAACTGTTGAGGCCAGTTCATTAGCTATGTTTAAAAGGAAGTTAGATATGGCCCTTGTGGCTACAGGGGTCAGGGGGTATGGAGGGAAGGCTGGGGCGGGGTTCTGAGTTGGATGATCAGCCATGATCATAATAAATGGCGGTGCAGGCTCGAAGGGTCGAATGGCCTACTCCTGCACCTATTTTCTATGTTTCTATGTTTCTATGATAACATCAATTAGTTGTGCTATGTAATCACTACTATTTTGAGGCAAATGTAAGACAACCTTACACACAAGATCTACAACAGAAAAGCAAGATGAATAACCAGGTTTTTCTTTCTTTCAGGATTAATGAGGAACATTATCCAGACCACTGCTCCTTTATTCTACAAGTAGTTTAGAATCTCCTCAGGTCCACACTTAATTTTCAATCTGGCTTGTTGGCTTATGTGACAATGAAAAGAATGTTACAGCCTGATCTTATTTGAGATTTCAGATTATTATTTTGCTTCTTTTATGTTTTTTAAATAACATTATTCTCCTTTTTCTCTCTTCCTTTAAAAAAAATCTACCTGTGTAAGACCCAGGGCTAAATGTTATACTCAGCTGCTACAATCAAACCCAGCAGGCAGTGCAAAAAATGTAATAGGTCTCAGTAAAGGTATGAGAAGAAAAAAATTAAAAATAGAACCAATCTGGAAACACACAGCAGGTCAACTGCACCTGTTAAGAGAGAAAATACAAAAGAGAGAAAATTTCATGTTGGTGACCTTGCATCATGTGCTGACTATTTCCAGGAGCTTCCACTTACGTTTCAGATTAGATATTGGATATTTATTAGGCATTAGGTATTAATTAGGTATTTCTTTGTTCTACTGTGAATGCTCGCAATAAAATGAATCTCTGGGAAGTGAAAATATAGATAGGCTAACTGAACGGGCAAGGGTCTGGTAGATGGAGTACAATGTTGGTAAATGAGAGGTCATCCACTTTGGAAGGAAAAATGGAAGATCAGATTATTAGTTAAATGGTAAAAGATTGCAGCAAGCTGCTCTGCAGAAGACCTTGGCAGCGCTTGTGCATGAATTGCAAAAGGTTGGTTTGCAGGTGCAGAGGGCTATCAAGAAGGCAAATGGAATGTTGGCCTTCATTGTTGGAGGGATTGAATTTAAGAGGAGGGGGGTTATGCTGCAACCGTATAGGGCACTGGTGAGGCTACATCTGGAGTACTGCATGCAGCTCTGGTCTCCTTACTGGAGAAAGGATATACTGACTATGGAGGCAGTGCAGAGGAGGTTCAGCAGGTTGATTCCAGAGATGAGGGGGTTAGACTATGAGGAGAGATTGAGATGCCTGGGACTGTACTCACTGAAATTCAGAAGGATGAGAGGAGATCTTATAGAAACATATAAAATTATGAAAGGGATAGATAAGATAGAGGCAGGAAAATTGTTTCCACAGGTAGGTGAGACTCGATCTAGGGGACATAGCCTCAAAATTTGGGGGAGTACATAAAGGATGAGGAGGAGGAGGAACTGCTTTTTCCAGAGAGTGGTGAATCTGTGGAATTCTCTGCCCAATGAAGCAGTGGAAGCTACTTCAGTAAATAAATTTAAGACAAGGTTGGTTAGATTTTTGCATCATAGGGGAATTAAGGGTTATGCGGAAAAGTCAAGTAGGTGGAGACGAGTCCATGGTTAGATTGGCCATGATCTTATAGAATGACACAGCAGGCTCAATGGGCCAGATGGCCTACTCCTGCTCCTGTTTCTTACATTCTTATAACAAATGAGACAAAAGTTGAACTTTTTGGTAGAAATGCTCACAGCTATGTTTGGAGGAAACAATGTACAGTGTACTGTGTATTGTAACCTTTTAATCAAAACACAGCATTGAAGGTGGAGACTGAAAGCCAGCCGTTGTTTGCTGTTCAACAGCTGATTCAGGTATTCTCCTGATGCTGCTGTGCTGCTCTTGTTACCCTGCACAGATAATATCAATGGTATGTAATAATTTTTACCATTAATTACATACGTGTGATGAATAAGTGAAAGACAGGCAGCTTACCAGTAGCACATAAATTCAGAATCGGCAATGGTGACAATCCCAAGTCATCACATTATATATTCCAAAATTTGAAAAAAATCTAAAACACTTTTGGCTTAAGCATTTTGGATAAATATTGATATTCAAACTGTATTAATTTCTCAAATTTTAATATTTGGATTTGGAAATATGCTTTAATCTGGTAAATTTTCAAAATAAGCTTGAGGTTTACATATGGTCAGAAGAGTCAGAGACCTGATATGTTAACTCTTCTTATGTCTCACTACTGATATTCCCTGACCTGATGTATGCCTTTCAAAGGAGGTTTGTCTCGGATCGTTACTGTCTTTAAATCATTAGGCGACTTTTCATTACATGTACAGCACTGGTTCCCAAACTTTTTTATGCCATGGAGCAATACATGGACCCGGGATGGGAACCCCTAATGTGAACTGAACCAGAGGAAATAATCCATTGCTAGTTTAATGAAAGGGTGCTAGACCTATTAATTACCTGGCAGATGTATCAGTCTATTACCACTAATGCAGAAATTTTCTGGATAGACTTTTAATTTCCTGATACACAGAGCAAAACTGGGGAAGTGGGGGATGCTGATGCAAGGGTCAATGATCAGTAAATGGGAGACATGAGATCATCTTCAAAACACACACACACTTAACGTATTCGAGCACCTTTAACCCAGCCACTGAACTAATATATTAACAAACATTTAGAGTGTGTGGATGAGATATTATGCAAAACACCCACTTAAACGCATCTTGTAAGTCTGAAATCAGCTACATAATGGCCATCATTGCAAGAGCACGACCGACACTGTGTACCACTTAGTGAACAACCTTTCACTCAAAGCTTTTCCAACATTTATGGGGTAAATCACAAACATGATAGAATCCTCTTCATTTGCCTGGAGACAACAACTCCAATAAATATCATGAAACTTGACTCTGTGCGACACAAAGCAGGCTATAATGGTAAAAAGTAACATGCTGGAAATACTCAACAGCACAGGCAGCATATACGAATCAGAATCAGGTTTAATATCAAATATGAAAAGTGAAATTTGTTAACTTAGCAGCAGCAGTACAATGCAATACATAATAATACAGAAAGAAAGTAAATCAATTACAGTATGTATATTAAATAATTAAATTTAAAATAGTGCAAAAACAGAAATAATAAAAGTGAGGTAGTATTCATGGGCTCAATGTCCATTTAGGAATCGGATGGCAGAGGGGAAGAAGCTGTTCCTGAATTGCTGAGTACGTGCCTTCAGGCTTCTGTACCTCCTTCCTGATGGTAACAATGAGAAGATGGAAGATGTATGAGAATATGGAAGGGAGAAGAAATTAATATTTCAGGTTTGAAACCCTTTGATAGTTCTAATGAAACAGGTGACATAAACTACGTATTGAAGAAAGCTAGAAAGCTTTCATATAATCAGGTTTGAAAGTTATTTAATCATATCATATGATGAAAAAAAATCATGTAGTAGTCCATTCCTAAATCCTGATGTACCAGATCCCTTTAACAACACACTTCACTTGCTCCAATTGATACAGATCTAGCATAATGGAAATTATAAAGCACTCTCTTTGATTGGTACATCAGCCACCTACTTCACATTCATTTCCTTCACTACAGGTGCACAATGGGTGCAGGACCAAATACACGATACATTGCTACAAAATGTGGACGTTTCTTCAATAGTATCTTACAACTGACATCTGCTGACACTTGGAATTATAAAGATAGTTGGTATCCTGGAATATCATCATCTTTAAATTACCCTGCAAGTGGGTTCACACCATGCGGATTTAGTTGGTTTGGGTTTGGGTTATCAATAATATTGTTGGGACAAATTAGGAAACTCTATCCAATATCTACTGTGAGGACCTTTAACACATAGCTGCAGCAATTCAAGAGCAGTTACATATTCTAAATAAAATAAATGATGACATTATTTACATCCTGAGATCCTGCGTAGGTCCTGTAAACATGTACTGTATTTAACTGTCAGATTAGACTATCGTACTGTGGCCCATGTATCTGCACCTGCAATGAATATAGGCTCATAACAAACTGTGCTGTACCAACCATCGTTCTAACAACTTTGAATTACCCCTTAATTTATTACTTTTGCTCCTGTTCTAACAACATCCTGATTTTTAAGACATTTCTGAAAAAAATTAAAAGGCCTCAACCCTTCCTATCAGCTTCAGAGGATGAGTACTTTCGAGGTTCCTGCTCTCAACACATCAGGCAGCACCTTTCAATGAAACCATCATGTCTTGCTTGATCTCTAGCTTGCCTGGTGAGTGGAACTAATCACATCATCACAAACGCCGCAGTGAAAAAAAGGATCAAGTTGCACTTTCCAAACAGCTGAGTGCACCTTTTCTTTGTGGGAAAAAAAATCAAAACTGGATCTTAGCCCATTCTGATGAAAGGCCTTTAACATGAAAAATTCACCTTTGCCTCTCTTTTACGATGCCGTCCGACCACTTCCAACGCTCTTAAATCAAATCACCAAAAGCTGCAGCGGTTTTGCATTCCGAATATATTAAGAAGCACCGATCGCCCGACCTCCTGAAATTTATAGTCTTCACGCCGTTGAACTACGGACTACATAACCCACAATGCCATATGGCTCCGCCCCCCCTTCACGTCACTGTCAATTGTCATGACCGTGAGAGGGGTGCCGGACACATCGCCATGGCAACCAGCGCGAGAACGAGATGATGATTGTAAAAAGCGATGACGTAGGTTTCCCCGCCCCACAAGCCTTTGCAAAGAAGAAAGAACTTGACGGTGATAAGATGGAGCATTAGGGAGAGACGGCGGGCTGGGGGGCAAAAGGAAACGGATCGGAATAATTTATAGTGCGAAAGCGACGTATCTCGGTGGCTTCTATATGTTTGCGCTTCGTCTGTCTTTGTGTTGAGAGAAACTAAGACCGAGGATGGCCAGCGCCAGTGGTTCGAAAGCGGAATTTATCGTCGGTGGAAAATACAAACTGGTCCGGAAGATCGGCAGTGGCTCGTTTGGGGATATCTACCTGGCGATCAACATCACCAACGGCGAGGTGAGTGCACCTCTGCGCCCCTTATCGCCGCTCTGTCCGCTTGTCGTTGTCTTCCATCGGCTGACGAAGCTTTTTTTTCCCCACCACCCTCCATCCTTCATTTCTTCCCCTCACTCCCCCCTCCCCATTCCCATCACGTTTCTAGGAGGTGGCCGTGAAATTGGAATCACAGAAAGCGAGGCATCCGCAGCTTCTCTACGAGAGTAAACTGTACAAGATTTTGCAGGGAGGAGTCGGTATCCCGCACATCCGGTATGTTCATGTTAAAACTTTGTTTTCTGTGTCCGCTCCCCATCACACCACCCCTTCGCGTTTGTGCTGGAGCCGAACTGGTCCCTCCCTTTTGCCCCCACGCTCCTCCCTCAGCTGAATCTGAAGGCTTTTGGGAAACTGATTTGTGTCCCTCATTTTTCCACCCACTCCTCTCCCCCCACCCCCATACTCAATTTTACTCGAATTGATCGCGTATAATGAACTGTTTGCTCTTAAATAAAGACTAAACTTCGTTCTACCAATCACTTTCTCTTCAAGCAGTCACTCTATGGCCTACTGACGGTGTCCTTTATTTCTGTTCCATTGTACTTCGCTCAATCACAAATCACACTTTTTTTTATTGCAGGTGATTTTTAGACACTAAACTTATGTCTATACCCAAGGATTTTTATTGTGTTCTTGCATACAATAGGAATGGCTTCGTGGAATGGCTGCTCTTTTGTTGTGTTTTGTACGGGCATGTCATAAAATGGCGGATCGACGTGATTGGAAACAAGTTTCACCCGAGGATTTTGTATTTCTTTATGTAGTCAGAAATTTATGAAATAATGAGACTATCAGTATGCCCGTTTATAACCGATGTCAGCCAGAATTGAGAAAAGACCAGGGGTTCATTTGTAACTTGGCAGGTCTTTCCTATGCCGTTCAACTTTTGCCTAAGTTTAAGGGACTAGCATGGCTCACCTGTGCCTCACTATTGTTTAAGAACAATGAAACTAAGTGCACTTTTTAAGTCAATAGATGAGGTAAGAAGCAGTATCAAGAATAAAGTGCTTGCTAAATTACAACGGAATAGTATAAAACAGTACAAAAATTTTGAATCAGAATCTTGAGTTGTATCATGCTTTTTTAAGAAATGAGACGTTGGGGTTGGTTGAAGGAAGGGAAAGAGGTGGACTCATTCAGTAGCAGTGCAGGTGGATAATTATAAAATGTCAGATATTGTTATGTTTTGCCTTTTCAAATCTGAGGAAGAAAATCCAAAATTCTGGGAAATCTAAAAATTTAATGATTTTAGAGGATCTAATTTTGTTTAAAAATAGAGAAAGTAATGAAATTCAAAATGGAGGATCCCGCTTGTAATCGTTAATGAGAGAAATTTTAATTTCTAAGTTAAAAGAAAATAAAGTGTGATTGGAAAATTATTTTGCTATTAAACTGGAGGTGGAACATCGAGAGAGGCTTGTCTGTTTAACATCAGTTGGTAAGCTGTGAGAATTTTCAGATGGTGCTGAGCAAGTGAACACATATGGCTTTGACCAGTTTTTCCCATGATTAATGAAAAACTAGTCTTTGGAATCATCATTAAGCAGCAGTAAAAGCAAAGGGAGTTTTTTTTAAGCACTGTTGCTATGGGTAGGTGGGATTGTAGTCAGTTTGGTTATGTCTTATGGCAGAGAAGCTTGAAGGGCTATGTGGACTGTACATAATTCATAACTTCCTATCATTATTTTGAGAGAAGATCTTTGGAAGGAGTAAAAAACAATTTGATTTTGGGGATTGATTTCTGTAGTAATGCCAAGTTGAACTATATTTGTGTGTATTGCTATTATGGGACTAATGTTTATCCAGCCAGGGCCATGATTTAAAGGTAAAGTTATATTTTTAAATTGGATAATTTTAAAATATGGTAAGATTTAAAAAATCAGTGTTGGGTGTGACTGTGACCTACTTTGATTCCAAGAACTATGATGAAGCAAAATAATGCCCAAATAACCTAAAACAAGTACAAAATGTGATCAAACATCAAAATGAATTCTATGGTGATTGGGCACGGAATAATGAGCTTGTGCAGAAGATTGAATATTGAGTTCTCAATGCAAAATCTAAAGTATGTATCTAATTTCAAATGTAAGTGTTGAGGGCATTGAGCAAGCAGCATAATTGTAAAATGCAGTTAGGAAATTCGAGTGAAACCAGAAAATTGTTCCCAAACATTGACAAAAATCTGGAACATCAATGAAGTGCAACTTCTACCAATTAAATATGAACCAGTCAGTTAACCAGTGGATTAACTTGCTCGGCTGAATGATCAATTTTTCTACGATCAAGCTGAATGATCAATTTTTCTATGTTTATTATGTTCCTTCATTGTTGCAGGGGGCTGGAATAAAAAGCTGTGTACTTTGTTATAAGCAACACACATCAAAATTGCTGGTGAACGCAGCAGGCTAGGCAGCATCTGTAGGAAGAGGTGCAGTCGACGTTTCAGGCCGAGACCCTTCGTCAGGACTAACAGAAGGAAGAGTGAGTAAGGGATTTGAAAGTTGGAGGGGGAGCGGGAGATCCAAAATGATAGGAGAAGACAGGAGGGGGAGGGATAGAGCCAAGAGCTGGACAGGTGATAGGCAAAAGGGGATACGAGAGTATCATGGGACAGGAGGTCCGGGAAGAAAGACAAGGTGGGGGGGGGACCCAGATGATGGGCAAGAGGTATATTCAGAGGGACAGAGGGAGAAAAAGGAGAGTGAGACAAAGAATGTGTGCATAAAAATAAGTAACAGATGGGGTACGAGGGGGAGGTGGGGCCTTAGCGGAAGTTAGAGAAGTCAATGTTCATGCCATCAGGTTGGAGGCTACCCAGACGGAATATGAGGTGTTGTTCCTCCAACCTGAGTGTGGCTTCATCTTTACAGTAGAGGAGGCCGTGGATAGACATGTCAGAATGGGAATGGGATGTGGAATTAAAATGTGTGGCCACTGGGAGATCCTGCTTTCTCTGGCGGACAGAGCGTAGATGTTCAGCAAAGCGATCTCCCAGTCTGCGTCGGGTCTCACCAATTATATAAAAGGCCACATCGGGAGCACCGGACGCAGTATATCACCACAGTCGACTCACAGGTGAAGTGTTGCCTCACCTGGAAGGACTGTTTGGGGCCCTGAATGGTGGTAAGGGAGCAGTATATTCCCCCAGTCGACTCACAGGTGAAGTGTTGCCTCACCTGGAAGGACTGTTTGGGGCTCTGAATGGTGGTAAGGAACAGTATATCACCCCAGTCGACTCACAGGTGACACTTCACCTGTGAGTCGACTGGGGTGATGTACTGCGTCCGGTGCTCCCGATGTGGCCTTTTATATATTGGTGAGACCCGACGCGAACTGGGAGACCGCTTTGCTGAACATCTACGCTCTGTCCGCCAGAGAAAGCAGGATCTCCCAGTGGCCACACATTTTAATTCCACATCCCATTCCCATTCTGACATGTCTATCCACAGCCTCCTCTACTGTAAAGATGAAGCCACACTCAGGTTGGAGGAACAACACCTTATATTCTGTCTGGGTAGCCTCCAACCTGATGGCATGAACATCGACTTCTCTAACTTCTGCTAAGGCCCCACCTCCCCCTCGTACCCCATCTGTTACTTATTTTTATGCACACATTCTTTCTCTCACTCTCCTTTTTCTCCCTCTGTCCCTCTGAATATACCTCTTGCCCATCCTCTGGGGCCCCCCGCCCCCCTTGTCTTTCTTCCCGGACCTCCTGTCCCATGATCCTCTCGTATCCCCTTTTGCCCATCACCTGTCCAGCTCTTGGCTCTATCCCTCCCCCTCCTGTCTTCTATCATTTTGGATCTCCCCCCCCCCCTCCAACTTTCAAATCCCTTACTCACTCTTCCTTCAGTTAGTCCTGACGAAGGGTCTTGGCCTGAAACGTCGACTGCACCTCTTCCTACAGATGCTGCCTGGCCTGCTGCGTTCACCAGCAACTTTGATGTGTGTTGCTTGAATTTCCAGCATCTGCAGAATTCCTGTTGTTTGTACTTTGTTATAAGATTTGTTCAGATTTGTTCAAACTTGTTCAATTAGGGAATTATTTTGGTTGGAATTAAATATTTTAGGATAGACTCAAAAAGCATGAATGGTACTTGGAAAAAGTGAAAGCATCCTTTCAACACTTAATTATATTTTTGTTACTTTGGAGTTTGTAGTCTCCCAAGTGGTATTTGTTTTCCTGAAGTTTTGATGTCATTTTGATTTATTCAACTATAACATGTTACTGATCTAACATGACTAGGTGAGGAACTTGGATGAGGACGTGGGAAGTAGAGGAAGGTTGTCATTTATTATTGAATGTTCCTGTGGAATTTGTTTAAATTGGCCCAGATCAGTGGTAATTCTAATGATGGAAAGTAAACAGTTAGCATTTGTATTTCCTTTACCATCTGACTGAGGGTCATTTGATGACCTGTCTCTTCTAAAGGAAACTGCTGATTTGAAAAATTTGCTCTGAGTTAGGATTTTAGACTAAGAAAGAATTGTCAACTCTGTTTAAATGTGACTTGCAAGTAGGTGCCATCACATTTGTAGCAGCTGGTTTGTGCACACATTTGTGATATGACTGCCAGTATTGAAGGAAGAGAGGGAAAAATAACAATAGGTTCTGGTTTAGTGGAACAGAAATCTATCTGTATTGGTAGGAATTTCTAAGATAGTTGAATAAGCACTTTTACTTTTCACCAAAGGTGTCTTTCTCATGAAATTTATGGCAGTTTTGATAGAGAGAATCATTGTATTGTGTAAGATGCATAAATACTGAGCAGCTGGCTTTGTAAGATTCAATGTAGGTCGGTAATCTGCGAAAGTACAATGGCAGACCCTTCAATCAAATAGGCTAACTGATTAGAAAATGCAATATCATCATTTGAGTCTTTTCACTATAAGTCTGTGGTGAAGATTGATGGTAATGGATTAAATACTATAATAAGTGGGGGGGGGGTTCTAGCAAAATGTAAATTAATTGGATATACCAATATAGAGTGATTGGTGTTTTAATTTTGTTTCAAATATACAAGTACTACCAATTTAACCTGACTCCAATCTCTGGATTTGACCTGTCAAACTTAAGTTGTTTCATGGTACTGAAGGGTTGTCACTTTGCTTTTATGTTGCTTCAGACTTCAAATCAATTGTGCACAATGTTGCCATTGTTTAAAAGCCAGTAGTTTGGAACAATGACAGATTAATATTGTTTCTAGAATTTTTAGACGTGGAAGACAGCCACTTGATTCATAAAGTAGATGGCAGCTTTTTAAAGAGTAATTCAGGTTAATTTCTGTTCTTACCACAAAAGATCAGTTTATCCAATTCTGAAAAATTACTCGTATTCCAGATTACTCCTGGACCTTTTCCATGTCTAATCTAAATTGTGATCTAGTAATAACTCTTACCAAAGTTTTTCCTCATTGACACACCTTATTCCATAGAACTCAATCCAGCAATGCTTCCTTGTTCATAGAAATGTGCTGATTGACAAAGCTCCTGAACATTTCAGAAATGGCTCTTTTTCTAATGCTGTCTCAGTTAATATTCACTTTTACCATGTATTTCCCAATATTTCTCCTAAGCCTGTTCTGATATTGGTTGGCACACAGAAAGTGTACCTAGTAGTTGTTTCTGTCGAGTCTATAGGGCACTCTGTCTGGCACTGTAATATCAAATCACAAACGAGAAAATCTGCAGATGCTGGAAATCCAAGCAACACACACAAAATGCTGCAAACACACACAATATGTAAAAGAGTACAGTCGATATTTTGGGCCAAGACCCAAGCAAGGGTCTTGACCTCAAATGTCGACTGTACTCTTTTCCATAGATGCTGCCTGGCCTGCTGAGCTTCTCCAGCATTTTGTGTGTGTTGCTTGGCAATGTAATATCTTGCTTTGTCTGTTAGACCATCTGTGATTTCTTTCCTTGTAACTAAAAATGTTGATGGGCTGCTTGTGAATATTCTCAAGCCATTTGTTAACACCACTGCACCTTATGGTCATCACTTGATCATTTTTAGTGAGAATTCATCGAGGAATTGTACTTTTCAAGGCAGTAACGATATCTGAAACAGTCTTTCAATCCTCTAATTTGAAATTCTCTCCTTTGAGAAATCCTATTAGAATTTGCAAATT
Organism: Mobula hypostoma; assembly: GCF_963921235.1. Taxonomy (NCBI): domain Eukaryota; kingdom Metazoa; phylum Chordata; class Chondrichthyes; order Myliobatiformes; family Myliobatidae; genus Mobula; species Mobula hypostoma. Next base: position 58,600,446 of record NC_086103.1, on the reverse strand, counting down.
TAATTTTTGTCGGTTTAAGACCATAAGAACTTCAGAAATAGAAGCAGGAGTAGGCTGTCTGCCCCATTGAGCCTGTTCTGCCAATCAATAAGGTAAAGGCTGATCTGGCCATGGACTCCACCAACCTGCCTTTTCCCTAAAACCCTTAATTTGCCTTTTATGCATAAAAAATCCAATCTTGTCTTTATATTTACTGAGGTAGCCTCTACTGCTTTAATTTGTTCTTTGCTTGCTTGTCCTTTCTGGTTGTTAATTAGATCCTCAGATTGTCATTAGTACATGCAAAAAATCCTTTTGGTAATTGTTGGAAATATGTTTAAAATTTATTTACTCAGCGTTACATCATAGAGTAGGCCCTTGCAGCCCTTCGAGGCAACCTGCTCAACAACCCCCGACAAACTCAATTAACCCTAACCTAATCATAGGCCAATTTGCAATGACCAGTTGACACCTGGTACATCCCTGCACTGTGGGAGAAAACTGGAGGACCCAGAGAAACGCACGTATTTATATCCTTAGAGTTTCAAAATGTGGGAAGAGGGATCTTCACTTCCAAGGACGGATGCATTCTTTGACCTGTGTCAAATAATTCTGAGTATGAAATAAAAGGTTGGTGTTCAATGGGTTATGTTTGTCTTCGTTTTCCATACTAGAAGTTAGTATGGTAAGTCATGTACTGCCTAATGGATACTGGGTTTGGATATCAAAGCACATGGATTCCACTTTTAATGAAATGAACTTTTCATTCAGTTTAAACTGAAATTCAACCCAATTCCTGTAACTGAGTATACTGCAACTCGAAATTCTCTTTCCCAGTTGTAACTGTTATTTTTGAGTGTACTATGTGTACGTAACAAGTATTGTGTGCAGTTTTGGTCCCCTAATCTGAGGAAAGACATCCTTGCCATAGAGGGAGTACAAAGAAGGTTCACCAGATTGATTCCTGGGATGGCAGGACTTTCATATGAAGAAAGACTGGATGAACTGGGCTTGTACTCGTTGGAATTTAGAAGATTGAGGGGGGATCTGATTGAAACGTATAAAATCCTAAAGGGATTGGACAGGCTAGATGCAGGAAGATTGTTCCCGATGTTGGGGAAGTCCAGAACGAGGGGTCACAGTTTGAGGATAGAGGGGAAGCCTTTTAGGACCGAGATTAGGAAAAACTTCTTCACACAGAGAGTGGTGAATCTGTGGAATTCTCTGCCACAGGAAACAGTTGAGGCCAGTTCATTGGCTATATTTAAGAGGGAGTTAGATATGGCCCTTGTGGCTACGGGGGTCAGGGGGTATGGAGGGAAGGCTGGGGCGGGGTTCTGAGTTGGATGATCAGCCATGATCATAATAAATGGCAGTGCAGGCTCGAAGGGCCGAATGGCCTACTCCTGCACCTATTTTCTATGTTTCTATAACACTTTCTGGCATCTTCTTGGAATAGTTTGCACTTGTAATGAATGGCCTGTGGTTACTTACATGATTTGTGACCTTAATATTTGTAGTTTAGGGTTAAAACTACTCAACATATTTAACATTGCACAGTGGGTACCACATTATTTAAGAATAAATTACTATTTAGAGCTGTGAAATTATTTTTCCATGGGGGGAGCAAAATAGTGTTTTGTATTCATTTACAAGTTTGTAAGACACTAAAATACTGTTAACGTTATTAGAAGTACTATGTTGATATAGCTACTCTTGTGCATTGTACAAATTCTAATGTGGTTTCAAATACACTGACATTCTTATTTCAAACGGTGAACTGTTGCTGTATAATGTTTATTGAGTATGTAGTCAAATCCCCTGAACATTATAATTTTTTTAACTTTTTTTATTTAAAAATTGTACAGAATAGTTATGTCACAGCATGTAGAAGTAAAGTTCACTGAGAATTATTTTTATTTTATTTGCAGGTGGTATGGACAAGAAAAGGATTATAATGTCCTAGTCATGGACTTGCTTGGACCTAGCCTTGAAGATCTTTTTAACTTCTGTTCACGCAGATTCACGATGAAAACTGTTCTGATGTTAGCTGATCAGGTGAGAACCATGGTGGGGAGGAGGTGCAATACTTCCTAAGTGGATCTACACAACTGTTTAGTAACAGCTTTAGTCAATGCATTGGAATAGTGTGACATTCATTTGAGTGATAGAGCTTCGGCAGGATATTTGTTATTGATGAATGGATCTTGTATGTTATTATTCTAGTAGTAATTAGAATATATAGTGAATTCTGGTTAATTTAGCCAGCCGCTTATTTGGGACAACTCTTTTAAAAAAAACCAAAAACCAATGGAGAAAATAGCCTGGATTCCCTTCATTATTTTTTGGGACACTAGGCCTCTTGATTGGAACAGGACACTGTTGCTGAACAGTTGTGTGCTGATAGTGAGTAGTTTTTAAATGGGGTTAATTGAATGTGTGTTCAAAAAACAGTGACTTTTGTCACTGTAGTTGGAGAGAAATAAGCAGTCAGACAATTCAGAATTGTTTTGCTCACTGCAGATTCTAGTTCAGAAATGCCATATGCAGCCGGCCACTTGTGTGGCCATTAGACACTAGACTGTACTTGGAGTGAACAGTTTTTAAATAGCAACATGCACAAAATGCTGGAGGAACTCAGCAGGCCAGGCAGCATCCATGGAAAAGAGTAAACAGTCAAAGTTTCGGGCTGAGACCCTTCGTCATCATCAACTGTTTACTCCTTTCCATAGATGTTGCCAGATTTTCTCTGGCTCTTAAAAAGCAAGAGTTGCATGTGCTATGTATGCGGCAACATACACTGGATGAATTCTTCCATTGGTAATTATTAGAAATTAATATTGTTTTATAGTACTCTAATTTGTTCTGATTTCATTTGAATATATAATTTGTTATGCAGTTGAATGATAGATTGTTTTTTTTTTGACCTTTTTAACTACTTCTATGAAACTTTGGCTAATTGGCCACTTAATTGGGCCAAATTGTACTGGTCCTGATGTGTCCCCATTAACCAGAATCTACTAAACATGAGAATTAATTCTTGCAACTTTGGCATCTTTTTCAAAGAAACATTAAGCCAGCTTTGGCTTAAGTAGTGAAGGATTTATTGGACTGAATATTCTTCATTATCAAAGAGTTGGGTTTGTATTTTCCAGTGAATGTTCTAATAGATTAGTTTGTGGTTTGTATGTAAAAGCCAACAGTTCTGTTTGTGCTGTGAATAGACTGTAACAGGACGCAACCAGTTGCTGCTTGAATTTTAGGGTTAGATTTCAAAGATGGTGCTGTGCTAGTGAGGCAGTAGTTAAGTTGCTGGAACTAGGGATTGATAAACCAATTTGCATGTGTGGTAGTTGAATTCTATTCTGTTTGTTTTTAGGTTGACACTTGTGTTTGGATTTAGTAAATGAAATAGCAGGGCTTGAAGTGAACACTATTTACTGACCGAACAAAGTTTTTCCATTATAGAGACGTGAGACTACAGATGCTGCGATCTGCGTCAATGCAAAGCACTGGAAGAACTCAACAGGTCAGGCGGCATCTATGGAGGGGATGGACATTTGGCATTTCGGGTCAAGAGTATTCACCTGGATCAGATAAGGGTCTCGACCTGCAGCACTGACTATGACTATCCATTTCCCTCCATAGATACTGCCTGACCTGTTGTGTTCCTCTGGCACTTTGTGTTGCAGCTTGAGGTTCTGCATTACCTATCATAATTGAAATAATGCTCTATCTTTTGGAGGAAAGATTGAGTGCTGATAATTCAAGCTCTAGTTTGAAAATCTTGAACAGCTGATAAATGAACCAATGACCTTTTATCAAAGCTGAGAGGAGTTGGTGTGGGATTGAAAAATTTTTGGCTCTTCAGCATTCAGTAATATCGGGGCGAAGCTATTGCATTGACCCGCCTTTTCAAGTGCTGATGTTACCTTAGTAAGGGAGGTCCAAGGTTTTTGATGTTGACACTGAATTGCATTTGTGGAAGCTAGGTAAAACTATTTTGTAATAATATTTCCACATATGTGGAATTTCAGTTTTGGGCTGATGACAATGGAAATGGCTTTCGTGGGAATGATTTTGGCCTTTTTACTAACTGGTCAGCGAGGGTTTATTGAGAGATCAAGATTTCATCTTATTCATAAGCAATCTACTTTCTCATGGCTCTTGCATTTTATTTGTCTACATGCATGGCACTTTCTCTAACTGTTGCTCTATTCTGCATTGTGCTTTTTTTCCTCTTGTACTTCAATATGGAATGATCTTTTTTGGTGCTAAATGAAATGCATATAAAAACTTTTCACTGTATCTCAGTACAGCTGACAAAAAGGTCAATTTCTTTAGTGTGTATGAATCACTGGGGTTTAACCATGTCTATGGAAGGGTGGGGGGGGACTTTGCATCTCTGCTCATCTGAGATGAAGAATTCCAAAGGTTCACAATCAAATGAAGAAATTCCTAATCTCAGTCTTTTTCAGATAGCCTGTAACTCTTCATTGTAGATGATTTAACTAGGAGAAACAACTTTCAGGATCTAGCCTGTCAACTTCAAATGTTTTATACATTTTAATAACACCTCTCTTCATTTTTCTAAACTCATGAAGTTGGTTTGTCCTGTGCCATTGTTTCCTTCTGGAGGCTTTTTAATGCAAGTTGAAAACTTTAAAAATGTCAAAAGTGATCGTTTAGCAAAAGTAGCCAATATATAGAAATACTTACTGTTGAATACTTAAGCAATAGTTTGTATATCTGCTTGCTTAATAAATGCTTGTAGTACAGGTTGGCAAGGTTATCGTAATTCATGTTTTGCTAATTAAAATGTTGTTACTTTAATGATTTCCTCAAGTGAGAATGAGGAAGTTTGAGTTTCATATTACTCATATTACTTTTTGTTTGTATGAAAATTTGTATCTGTTTGTTTTTCAGATGATCAGCAGAATTGAGTATGTGCATACAAAGAATTTTATTCACAGAGATATCAAACCGGACAATTTTCTAATGGGTATTGGACGTCATTGTAATAAGGTCAGTATTCATTCTAAACTATGTATTGTTATCAAGGACAGTTTAGGAAGAAAGAAAATTGCACTGAAGTTCATTGCTATAATGACTTCACTGTTTAGAAGAAACATTTTAAATAGATTAAATAGCTCTTTTTGTGAAAATTAGCACATTTCATTTAATTTTGGAACTTTTAAATGTGAACCTGAAAGTTGTTAAATTTAAAATACAAACTTCAAAACCAAAATAATTAAAATGTAATTATTTCTTACCAGTGTCATTTAAATGGAAGCACAAATCATTTGGATATTACAAGGTCATTCTTAAAGTGAATAAACTTTTTTCAGTAGCTTATATCTCAAGGTCAGTTTGCAATAGGTCATGTAAAATAAATGAACAGGTACCTCTCTTCATTTTCCCCTGTACCCTTGCATTATAATTTTTATTGTAGTTTTAAAATTGATGTAACAACAGAAAGTGAACTAGAACAGAAACAATTGCAATTAGAGGGCCAATGCCATTAATTTTTGAAAGTGGTTTTGTGTTGCTGAATTATGTCCCACATTCAGCTGAGTGATCCTGCCTATATGTATGAATTTTTGCATCAAGTGATCTGCAGATTTTTGAAGTATAAATAACAGTTTTTAGTAGAAGAAAGTTATTGGTTGGACTTATTTCCATTTACCAGCCTATTTAAAACCCATTCAAGTTTTATGCTTTTCCACTAATTGTCTTTTTTTTATTATTTTACCATCCTTATTATAATTGTTTCTTCTTGGCCTCTCTTCCATTTCATCTGTGCTTGAGTTCTATGTCAGAAATGCTCATGTGGAAATGTATCCCGTGTCCTTTTTTTCAATGGGTAGTCCCATATTTTTAAGTTGTAGAGTGAACTATATAATCTGCCCTCCAACCACTTTTTTCCTTTTGGAAATGTGGGTGGGGGGTGAGGGTAGAGAATGACTTATTAGGTGCTTGGGCATTATTAGAAAGTTATAGAAAAAGTAACAGTGTTGACTAAATCTGACTCATGCCGTTATTCCAATGTTTCTTTTTTTTTGCTGCACTGATACCTTAACTTTCCTATTCAGCAAAAGATCCGGCTCAATCTGATTTCAGACCTTTTGCATTTCGTGCATTAATTCTCATTTGTCATTTCTCCACTTGTTTAAGATCCTTCTTGACTTTTTGAATGATGGCATCTATGATGTATTCTATTTATATTTCTCTAATTGTTAAACAAAACATCTCAATTCCATTTTTGTGGCTTATGGCAGTTAATTGATATTGCCTGTATGATTTTATATGTTAACCACCAGTTATTTATTTAATGCATTCCTGATAATTCTTTGAGATTGGAACTCAAAATCAGAGCAGATAAGTAAATTAGACGAACTGTTCATTTATTTCACATGGTTGTACTTGCTTGCCGCTTTCATATTAGATAAAATTAAATTGTGTATGAAAGTTCCAGAAGTTAAATGTGTAAATTTTTATCATTCTTGAAAAGCCTGTTTATTGGCACTAGAATAAATTGTGATGTTAATTCCTCTTTTATTTCATCGGAAAAAAAAATTGAGCCTTTATGTTTGTGTGCTTGATTGAAGTTTGTCATTTTTGAGCTTGAGCAGACAGGCAGCATTGGCAACATTAAGCATGCTGCATTTGAAGATATTTTGGACCTGTTTTCAGTAATGTAACTTCTGGAGTGCCAAACAGCCTTTTTTAAAGAAACTCCTTTTTTGCTAGTTGGATATGATATCTCCAGAGCATGTACTCCTCCCCCACCTCACCCATTTTAGGTGCTGCTATTCCCATTTAAGTGTTTACCAGTCTGCCTGTATGAATGCCAACTTGGGGCTATTAACTTTAACCTTAAAGGAAGATTGTCTGCACAAGAAAAGCTTTCCTCTCTGAAATAAGCACCATTCTCTTTATTTCAGCCTCTTCAAAGGCATTTTTTTTATTATGCAAAGTCTTTGCACTTCTCTAATAGAGACCTTTCCTGTCTGTTTGGCATTTAAAAAAAAAGATTTTTAGAAATATTTTATATCTTCTAAAAACAATTGTCATCAGCAGTACCACGGTAACGGTTTTGTAGATATTGGTAGACCTTTAATGGGAAGGTTTCCATGTAATCCTGGACAGTGTGGTGGCAAACAATGTTCATCATATTTCCCCTACCCCCTATTTTATCTTCATGCATCCATGTTGGAATTCTCCTCTTCTGAAGGGCTTACTGAATAATAGTAGATAATCATGATTTTTTTTTTGCCTTATCCTCTAGTTATGGGAGTCTTTGCTCCCACTGTCTACCCACATTCTGACATTAATCAAAAATGATCAGAGATTAAAGCCGAAATTTTCATTGTTTTTTTTGTATGTCTCAGTAATACTTGTTAACAAAATGTAATCACCAGCAGAATTGCTAACCATTACTTTTTTTCCTTTGTTCATTTTTCTGATCAAAGATCTGTTTTGCATCTTTCTGCCAAGTTTTTTTGCATATTTGTGTGAAAAGGATGCATTAACATTTTTTCTTCCTGGTTTTGGGAAATGTACGAGTGTTTGGTGCAATCCCTATGATTCAGCTATAGGAACTGGTGGTTAATCGATCACTGTGGGAATGTGATTGCAGTTTCTGAGAGATTTAAAAATGAATGAGGAAGGGTGAAAGACAAAATAATTTTGTATCACTTAAATGAACGATTCCAAAGTTTTGTTTTGTATGTAGATTTTGTCAACATATCTTTTGCCTAAAAATTTCTAAGGGTCAAATGGAATTTGTGGCGTTGGAATTGTGTGACTCATTGCTTATTTTTAAGGTATACTTGCAAAGAGTATTAATTTATTCTAACTGCAACAATATTAGTGCAAGTACTTCATTCTAAGCGGTAGCTCAGTATAAAAGTTTATACTGTGTTCTGGCAGACAGACTTCCTTTCAGTAAAGACCATGCTTTTATTAATAAGTAGCAGGTGTAAGTAAACTGGCATAATACATTGTGCTCTACATAATAGATTACAGTGCATTCGTACCTTCTGAGCAGAGTGTAAAAATTAATCGGGGTTTGATACATACTGTATGTCTAATATGCAATTCACCAGCTGGTATAACAAAAATATTTATAACAGTACTAACTTGCATTATTCTTGGATTTCTGGCTTCTGATTTTTCTATTGCAAGATTAAATTTGCACTATCTTGTTAACTAGACAGCCATAAATTAACAATATTGCCCTATACCTTGACTGTTCTTAAAGCTTTTTTCATTTCTCTACCTTGTTTAATTTTCATGAATTGCGTTTCCCTTAAAATCTAGATCATACTAGGTTTCTTTGTTTGATCCCTCCAAGAATATCTGGACATGCAGATTTAGGATGAGTGTTGGAACAAGACTTTTTGAGGTGCTGCCAGTGAATTAACTGGTATTCCCTTTATGGATGCACAAGTCTTACTAGAAGAGTACTACCCATGGGAGCAATGTCCCAGGTTAAAATTAGTGTTTTTGAAAAAGTGGACGAAAGTGCATTTACAAAGCACAGGAAGAAAGATATTTGCATCCTTTTCGTAAGAATATTTGTAGTGGTCAGCACTAAGTGATAACTTTGCATTTGATTCAAGAGAATCTGTTGTCATGCTGTTTTAAAATCTTTGCTCATCTCCTAAGCATGAATAAATGTGTAGAGAGAATTGATAATATAAGCAAAAAGCACTGTAAATATTGTGTAGACATAACATTATGCTCAGAATTGTGTGAAAATAATTGTATTTAAAGCAAGAGCAGACACAATTCTGTAAGTATGAGCTATAAATTATGGCATCAAATCAATGTTTAATTGAGAGGAATTTACACCTTCAATCCAGTGAAATGTTATTTCTTTTAAATTCTAATTTAGCATGCGTTGCATGCAATATTAATGATTAAAAACTTAACATTATTTTGCCTAAATGCCTTCTACCTCTTCCTTACTGAAGGACACGTCATCCATTACATAATGCATATGAAGGAATTTTCATTTTAATAAGTCACAATGCTATTTTGGCCTTGCACTAATGTAGCATTGTTATCATTGGAAATTTTAAATTCTATATGAAATGGGTTCTTCTGTATGCTGGTAATTTATTATATTCATAGTGCCATTATGAATGTCATGGGGTTGTATTAAAACATTGCGTTCAAATTGCTTTCTGAACTTAGAGATGCAGCAAAGTAATTAAAACTTAGGTAGGATTGCAAGTTTCAGAACGTACAGAATTGTCTGCAAAATCTGCAGCCCTAATATAGTTGCATGATATTGATCATATTTTGACCTTGTTTAGGTGCTTTGTACGCTAATAACCTAAGGCCACGGGACATAGTTGACTAAGTTCGCCAAATGTCAGCTAATGTACTGATATAAGCACAGTGCTCATAGTTTTAACTGCCATTTGTGCTATACCCTAACACGATTAAACCAATGCAACCATGTGATCTTTCTCCCTCTCCTCATTAGCCATTGTGTTTAAACCAATCCCAGAAGCTTTTCTATGCTTTTAACTTCATTTTGAAAGCACTGTGGTGGTTTCGATTTTTTTTTAATGCTTAGATTTGAACACAAAATTGATAGAGCTGATGTTGGGAAGATGGATGGCATTTGGCTACCCCTTCTTAAAAGCCTCCGTGTTGCCTGTCTGCGCTGGCCTTTCTATGTCAGCAATAATGTTCATGCACTGCCACAATCTTCATTTGTTCAGTGTTTAGAATCTCCAGTGGGGAAGAGGAAAAGAAGCATGACTGTTAGCCCTTCTCACGACCCAGCTTTCTCAGGATTAAATCAGGTCTGAAACTGTCTCCTACTCAAGCCACCCCAAATTCATTTTTCCAATCAGATTTAAGACCACTACCTATGTTGGCATTATTCAGACATACATGGTAAACATGTTTGCTTGCTTGAAAATTTCTTGTTCTATTAACTATCGATTGCTCTTCTCGTTCTTTTCCAGCTCTGGTGTGCAATTAAAATTGAGCTGTAGTATTATCAGCTTTGTGTAACCTTGTATGCTTCAATATAAGGGGCAGAAGACGCTGGTGGGAGTTGTGTACAGGCCACCTAACAGTAGTAATGAGGTCGGAGATGGTATTAAACAGGAAATTAGAAATGTGTGCAATAAAGGAACAGCAGTTATAATGGGTGACTTCAATCTACATGTAGACTGGGTGAACCAAATTGGTAAAGGTGCTGAGGAAGAGGATTTCTTGGAATGTATGCGGGATGGTTTTTTGAACCAACATGTCGAGGAACCAACTAGAGAGCAGGCTATTCTGGACTGGGTTTTGAGCAATGAGGAAGGGTTAATTTGCGATCTTGTCGTGAGAGGCCCCTTGGGTAAGAGTGACCATAATATGGTGGAATTCTTCATTAACATGGACAGTGAGATAGTTAATTCAGAAACAAAGGTTCTGAACTTAAAGAGGGGTAACTTTGAAGGTATGAGACGTGAATTAGCTAAGATAGACCGGCAAATGACACTTAAAGGATTGACGGTGGATATGCAATGGCAAGCATTTAAAGGTTGCATGGATGAACTACAACAATTGTTCATCCCAGTTTGGCAAAAGAATAAATCAAGGAAGGTAGTGCACCCGTGGCTGACAAGAGAAATTAGGGATAGTATCAATTCCAAAGAAGTAGCATACAAATTAGCCAGAGAAAGTGGCTCACCTGAGGACTGGGAGAAATTCAGAGTTCAGCAGAGGAGGACAAAGGGCTTAATTAGGAAGGGGAAAAAAGATTATGAGAGAAAACTGGCAGAGAACATAAAAACGGACTGTAAAAGCTTTTATAGATATGTAAAAATGAAAAGACTGATAAAGACAAATGTAGGTCCCCTGCAGACAGAAACAGGTGAATTGATTATGGGGAGCAAGGACATGGCAGACCAATTGAATAATTACTTTGGTTCTGTCTTCACTAAGGAGGACATAAATAATCTTCCAGAAATAGTAAGGGACAGAGGGTCCAGTGAGATGGAGGAACTGAGTGAAATACATATTAGTAGGGAAGTGGTGTTAGGTAAATTGAAGGGATTGAAGGCAGATAAATCCCCAGGGCCAGATGGTCTGCATCCTAGAGTGCTTAAGGAGGTAGCCCAAGAAATAGTGGATGCATTAGTGATAATTTTTCAAAACGCGTTAGATTCTGGACTAGTTCCTGAGGATTGGAGGGTGGCTAATGTAACCCCACTTTTTAAAAAAGGAGGGAGAGAGAAACCGGGGAATTATAGGCCGGTTAGCCTAACGTCGGTGGTGGGGAAACTGCTGGAGTCAGTTATCAAGGATGTGATAACAGCACATTTGGAAAGCGGTGAAATGATCGGACAAAGTCAGCATGGATTTGTGAAAGGAAAATCATGTCTGACGAATCTCATAGAATTTTTTGAGGATGTAACTAGCAGAGTGGATAGGGGAGAAGCAGTGGATGTGGTATATTTGGATTTTCAAAAGGCTTTTGACAAGGTCCCACACAGGAGATTAGTGTGCAAACTTAAAGCACACGGTATTGGGGGTAAGGTATTGGTGTGGGTGGAGAATTGGTTAGTAGACAGGAAGCAAAGAGTGGGAATAAACGGGACCTTTTCAGAATGGCAGGCGGTGACTAGTGGGGTACCGCAAGGCTCAGTGCTGGGACCCCAGTTGTTTACAATATATATTAATGATATCGATGAGGGAATTAAATGCAGCATCTCCAAGTTTGCGGATGACACGAAGCTGGGTGGCAGTGTTAGCAGTGAGGAGGATGCTAAGAGGATGCAGGGTGACTTGGATAGGTTGGGTGAGTGGGCAAACTCATGGCAGATGCAATTTAATGTGGATAAATGTGAAGTTATCCACTTTGGTGGCAAAAATAGGAAAACAGAATATTATCTGAATGGTGGCCGATTAGGAAAAGGGGAGGTGCAACGAGACCTGGGTGTCATTATACACCAGTCATTGAAAGTGGGCATGCAGGTACAGCAGGCGGTGAAAAAGGCGAACGATATGCTGGCATTTATAGCGAGAGGATTCGAGTACAGGAGCAGGGAGGTACTACTGCAGTTGTACAAGGCCTTGGTGAGACCACACCTGGAGTATTGTGTGCAGTTTTGGTCCCCTAATCTGAGGAAAGACATCTTTGCCATAGAGGGAGTACAAAGAAGGTTCACCAGATTGATTCCTGGGATGGCAGGTCTTTCATATGAAGAAAGACTGGATGAACTGGGCTTGTACTCATTGGAATTTAGAAGATTGAGGGGGGATCTGATTGAAACGTATAAGATCCTAAAGGGATTGGACAGGCTAGATGCGGGAAGATTGTTCCCGATGTTGGGGAGGTCCAGAACGAGGGGTCACAGTTTGAGGATAGAGGGGAAGCCTTTTAGGACCGAGATTAGGAAAAACTTCTTCACACAGAGAGTGGTGAATCTGTGGAATTCTCTGCCACAGCAAACTGTTGAGGCCAGTTCATTGGCTATGTTTAAGAGGGAGTTAGCTATGGCCCTTGTGGCTACGGGGGTCAGGGGGTATGGAGGGAAGGCTGGGTTCTGAGTTGGATGATCAGCCATGATCATAATAAATGGCAGTGCAGGCTCGCAGGGCCGAATGGCCTACTCCTGCACCTATTTTCTATGTTTCTATATCTGTGCATTCATTCTGCCTTTTACTGGAGAATTTTAGTTAGGAGAAAACAAGAACATTTGTCAGAATGTTTGCATTGATGCTCTCAGAACTAGCTAGGTAGGAGATGTCTGACTTGGAAGTCTGATTTGTTAGGATTCCACAGTGAGAATTGGCAGAAGAAAAGGTTGGGTTAGGGCAGGATGGCAAATTGAAGTGTTGATCTTCAGTGGGGGTTTGAACCAGCCATCATGGAAGTGATTGGTAAGTGCAGCACATGGCTTTATAGAAATGTAGGGTTGAGTTGCCAGTTTTGTAGTAATGTCAAACATTTGAAGAGATTTGCTAAGAATAGAACATGTGTATGTGTTTTTTTTTGGAACAAGTTTAAGATATTATTTCAGAAAATATGGAGTATTTTTGTACAAGACGGTGTGTCATATATGCAAAAAATGAAGGTGAGGGGGTCATACTGAAGTTGCATTAAACAGTTGAGCATTAAACACAAATTAGGAAAGAAATAATCAAGGCCAAACAATATTGGATCAAGATAATTACTTACAGAAATGCTGAATTTTGTTTACCAGTATAGATGAAGAATGAGATTTTATTTTACAGTGGGTCTGCATCAAGTTTGCATGCAGCAGTGTATTCTAGATTTATTTGTGGTAAACAAGGATACAGACAACATCACATATTTGTTACCCTGCTAAGAAATTTGTCTTATGCGTTTCTGTGTCATGTATGTCTCTGAATATCAGACACATTTAACAAGAAGCTAAGCCCTAACTTTGTCTTCTGAAAGGGGTGGGAATCGGCAGTGTTCTGATTTAAGCCAAATTGACACTGGGGCTTGAGTCTTGCTGTCCAACTCAGAGATTTTAGAAACTGGAATGATTAGACACTCCCCTACAAGTTTAATATGGGTGCGGGAGGAGAGTCAATTTGGGGACAATCTATGGCAATAAAGTGGAATGTTCATTGCCAAATTCCAGCCTTAAATACTTTAGTTTGTTCTGGGTAATTTGCCCACTAGCTGCTTCTACTTTGGTTTTTATTAGTTTGAACTGAGATCTCCAATGAAAACAGGCATTTGACAGGAAAACAAGTGTGTAGTGTAGAAAAAGAAAAGGTTCTATTGGTCATCAGGAAACCAGAGAGAAAGAAATCTCCCTGTAGAAAAGTTTAATAGCCTGTGTTTAATATGTTTGTTGCTGATAAATGAAATATTAGTGTAGCATTTGAGGTTTAAATGCAGAAGTGTGAGCTTTAATTACCTGTTGCCTGGAACTGCATTTTACCAACTGGAGATTTGTCAAAACTGTTTAATTTTGAGCATGTTTCAACTAGTATATAAACGATGATGGTGGGAGTTGATGAAATGCATTTTTTACAAAATGCTCCAACTCCATTTGGGCATGAGTTACGTATTCATGATTAGTCATATGTTTATAACTTAAATATAGTCTTAACTTAAATTTAACGTTTATCTACTAGACATTTTGACTTCTGTTTTTCACTGTCCATGTTCCTTTTGACTTGTTCAAAAGGATAATGATCAGATAGGTTTTATTGTTTGTATGTTACCTTTTAACAGCTTTAGCATTTGTTAATGCATTACTGAAGAGGATATATAAGCTGTATTTTTGTTAGTGTTAAATTGCAGTATTTAAAATGCTGTGATAATGTAACTTTAATCTGTTAGAGTAGATTTGGATATGTTAAGTTGTCATACATTGAAGACTTCAGTACTCCTAAATGAAGCAATTAGTAATAATTTCAAATAACCTAACTTGTGTCATATTTATGTTGGTATAGATTGTCTATTAAAAATACCACTTGTGTATTATTCATTGGTATCAGAATATCACTTTTTAGAAAGATAGGTGATGTTTAAAGATTCAGTGCCCTGTTCTTGATTTAATGCACTTTTAACCCTTATTTCTTGTAATCAGTCATCTTATTTTTCCCATGCCCCTTCTGGGTATTTTAATTATATTAATTCCAGTATAATAAAGATACTTAATTGAGACTTGAAAATACAGATGTCCTAACTGATGAAGCCAATAGAAATATATTTTTAAAAAGCTGATTGAAATCTTAAAATAGATGGGGGGGGGGGACCTTAGCACTTGACAAGTCAGATTGACAGTCGAGTTCAGACCATAAGACAGGAGGAAAATTTGGGTGTTCAGCCCATCATATCTGCTCAGCTATTTGATTGTTTTCAGTGGTTTGTGCTTTTTGTATCACATTCCGGCATCTGTAGTTTTGATTTTCTTTCAGACAGGTTTCATCTATCTGAAAGAAAATAACAAAATTTGAGGATCAATCGATGGGATCTGGCCTGTCATTGATTATGCAGTACTTCAGCTATTCTGTAGCTGCATAGGATATTTATAATTAAAGGATACACACTGTGTGACAATGCATGCAAACAATATTGTGTCTAGGAATATCTAGATGCTTCATACTTTGAAGTTCAATCATTTGAAGTTAAGAGACCCTCCTAAGAACAGCATAATATTTGATGGCTAATATCTTAGTTGAAAGAATTACTTGAAAGAATAACCTTTTAACATTAAAAAGAATAATGCTGAAAGATATTTTAGCCCAGAATGTAAACAAATATTCTGTATTATTCTCCTTGTTCAGAGATCATATGCCAATGGGTATTTTTCCAATACAGTGGATCCGGTTAATTGGGACACATCGGGGCCAGTATATATTGACCCAGTTAGCAGAAGTTTCATGGAAATAGTTTGAAAAGATATTTTAAAAAAGTAAAACTGAATAAAAAGTTTTGTGTTTAAATGAAATACAGAACAAGTTGGAACACTACCAATGGTATTACAGTATTGTAAAACTGTATTAGTTCTTAATGGTTATGGATGGAATTCTTGCACTGTATGCAGTGAACAAAATCAGTGTAGCCATCTAGTGCAGATAATGGAATATCCGTACAATTCTATTGAAAGATTGCATCCTCCAAATCTTCATTTTCATTGTAATGTTCAAGATGATTGTCAATACCTTAAAATTCTTGGTTCTTAAGTAGTGAAATTACTTCATTCTCACTCCCAGCTGTTTCTGGCATCTCTAAGCGTCAATCTTGAAACAGTTTTGAATTGTCTTAATGTTTATTTCTTGCCAACTTTCAGTGAAAAAAAAATCACTGATTTTTGATCACAAACACATGCAGCTGATACTATTTAAAGACTGCTCACTCTAAGCATAGTGTAATGTCTAGCAACCACACAAATGTACACAACTGACACTAGTTAGAAACTATTCGGCAACAGTCTCCTGTCTCAATTAAGTAGCATAGTGTCCCAAATAAACAAAGGCACTCTCAGCAATTTTTCTTGATTCGTTTGTATTCTTTAAGAGTTGTCTTAAATATGTGGTTGTCTTGATTAACCAATGGCACAATTAACTAGAAGCTGCTTAATATGTTAGAAATATTGTGGGTTTTTTTCCAGTTGCTCTTACTTACCAATTACTGAGGAACTTTAATTTTAATTGTTTAAAATTAAAATTAATGTTCCTTCCTTACAGCCCCACATGAGGTTGGAGATATGGGATTGAGAGAAATATACTAGTTAGATTGAAATTGATTAATGAACAGAAAATCAGGTTGTAAAGCTGTAATTTATGGAGTGGCCAATATCAGGGCTCGAGGTATTTGCAATCCACAAATTATTTGGATGTCCAGACGTGATGTTGAAACATTGCTGAGTGACAGTGAGTGCTGATGATGCATTGTGATTTTGGTGGTGAAGAGGAGATATCGACAGGCTAAGTAAATGATGTGGACTTAGCAGATGGATTATAATGTAGAAAAGTTTTATGGTGAAGTACAAGGAAAGATAGAAAATGGATCTCTGATAGCAAAAGATTGAAAGATGTTTGTATTCAGAAGGGACTAGATGACCTTGTGAACAAATCTGAAAGTTATCCTATAAATACAACCAATTGGGAAAGTAAATTGTATGTTGCCATTTTTATGTTAAATCCCTGCTTATTTTTTTTAAATTCAGATAAGGCAAGATACTGCGGGAGCGAGTTACTAAGTGTACAGTAAGGTTCATGTAGCAAATGAAATAAGTTGTGAGAAAGCTTGATTTAGTGAAATTTAACCAGAGACTCTTCTATATCTATCTGAAGAGACTTTGAATGCTTTTTCTAAAAAGATGTAGCTGCTTCTTTGCATCAACTTGCCGTTTTAAAGTTTTAGTCCTCTTGGGAAAAGAAACCCAAAATCAATCTCTAATCCAGGCAAACGTGCCACCATAGTATTTGCAATTGTAAAATGCCTCTTGTTTCAAATCAAAGCATAGAAATTTAAAATTAGTTGTGTGCATTGTCCACTGTGAATTAGTAAGTTGTAAATTGTCAATGTTCATTTAATAATTCAGAAAGCTTGTATGGTACGCTACTTTAAATATGAATGTTATTTTCAAATAAAGCTAATGTCAGTGTGTGCTTTATGTATGCAAAATTGTAGTCTTATAGATGGGGCTGAAATAACAATTCAGGTTTTTGTTTTTGGATGCTATCATGGAATTTTTTTGTGTGACTGGTCAGTCAAATTGCCTAAAATAGAGATCTGTGATATTAGTCTATAATCCACCACCTAGAATTGCTTGCATTTGGCTTTTCCTGGTATTCACAGCTAGTGCATGGAATGTAGCATCTAATTTGTTCATTACTATATTCCAAATACAATAATGTGATGAACAAATAATTCTCTTGATTATTATCTGGACGTTCATCAGAAAAAAATTCTAGCATTTATAATAGTTCAATGGGGTTGTTAACTTTGTGAAATGGATTAAAATATCTTGGTTAACTTGTCAGACTGGCATTGCTAGGTACACTTTACACGCACATGTAATGCATTTTTTTGGCTCCAGTTTAGTCTAATCACTGAACTGCATACAAAAGGATGACAGAAACAAGTTTGCATGTTTTCAGATCAATGAAACTTAAGCATATTTTAAACAAGTAAGTGTTAAATATAGAAGACAACTGGAAAAACTTTAATCTGATGTCATGCAAGTGTGGAAGTTAGGAATTTGTCCTTGATATGCTCAGATTTTATGGCTGTTAATATTATCCTATACAACATCTGGAATTTGATTAAAACTAAATATACAAACTTAAATCTTTAGGTGGTGTTGGGTGTGTGGAATTATTGTTAATGCTGCTTCGTAATGCTGAGGCATTATCCAGTCTTGTGCGACAGTGCAATCTCACTTCGATAACGTTGCTGTCAAAGAAAGAAAGATGTGATTCAACAAAAATTCATGCTGCTTAATATTAGGCAGCAATGATTGGTTAATATCAGATCTAGTCCAGGCTGTGCATTAATGACCATACAAGACTCATACACTCTCCAGGGGGGTGGGGGCTGAATTCTATTTCACAACTGAAGCTAAACGAATGCTTCCTATATTTGGAAAAGGAATGAGAGGACTTTTCATGCATGGTAACAGGTGATCTTCATTCCACTTCAACAAAGGGTCTGCTTTGCTGAAGTTTCATTCTGCATACTTGAAGCATTGAAGTGCAGTGCTGTATGGCTAATGGCAAATTTTGATAGTAGCTAGACAACAGGGTGACCTGTTGGGGCACCCTTTGAGAGAAAGGTAGTGCCGTCTGATGTGACCAGAATGAACATTAAATTTTCCTGAATGCTATTGGTATCGCTTTGCTTTGGAAACTGAAGTAGTAACCTCAGTTTATTAAAGAAGAATGACAAGTAGCAAAGCAAATATAGCTCCTCCTCGTTTAACGAAGCACACTTTTGATGACATCATTTCTGGCTCATTTGCCATCCAGGACATCTCAAATGTCCTCTTTCTTTAAGGATCATGGTTTCCCTTCTGCCATCATCAATGATGCCCTCACCCGCATCTCCTCCATTTCCCGCACTTCGGTCCTCACCCCATCCTCCTGTCACCACAACAGGGACAGAGTTCCCCTTGTCCTCACCTACCACCCCACCAGCCTCCAGATCCAGCACATTATCCTCTGCAACTTCCACCACCTTCAACAGGACCCCACCGCTAAACACATCTTTCCCTCTCCACTTTCCGCAGTAATCGTTCCGTCCGCGACTCCCTGGTCCATACGTCCCTCCCTGCTGATCTCCCACCCGGCACTTATCCCTTAAGAGTAGGTGCTACACCTGTCTCTACACCTCCTCTCTTGCCACCATTCAGGGCCCCAAACAGTCCTTCCAGGTGAGACAACACTTCACTTGCAAGTCTGTTGGAGTCATCTATTGCAGGGGTCCCCAACCTTTTTTGCACTGCGGACCGGTTTCATATTGACAATATTCTGACTGACCGGGTTGGGGGGGGGGTGCGGGTTGAGGGTTGCCAACGGACAAGAGTAGCAGTAAATACGTTGGGTTTTCCCCGAGAAAGACTACAATGACCGTGAAGCCTTACGCGGGCACCAGTGCGCATGCGTGTACGTGCCGATTTTTTTTCTACAAATCGTTTTTGGAGATTCTGTTCAGGCGGGGGGGGGGTGGTGTTAATCACGGCCGGAATATAGGGGATAAGTGGCTAATACACTCAATTTCATTTCTAAAAGGGTTTATCTAACGAATTTAATATTAAACACACAGTGCATATTTTCCTGGCATGAATATAGCAATAAATCAATTATCAGGGGAGGACAGGGGAGCTTGAAGTAAGTGTTGAATGAACTTGCAGTAGAAGTGGTAGAGGCAGGTTTGATATTATCATTTAAAGAAAAACTGGATAGGTATATAGACAGGAAAGGAATGGAGGGTTATGGGCTGAGTTCAGGTCGGTGGGACTAGGTGAGAGTAGCGTTCAGCACGGGCTAGAAGGGCAGAGATGGCCTGTTTCTGTGCTGTAATTGTTATATGGTTATATAAGTCAATAGTATAACATTTTAAGTAACATTGGATATTAAACACATAGCACATATTTTCCCCTTATGAACATATAAAATCATTGCAATGCACCAATATCGCTGAATCAGTGGGAGCCCTGGGCTTGTTTACCTGCAACATCACGGTCCTATGGAAGGGTGACGGGAGACAGTGATACTCGAAGGGGATTCCTTATGTCCAGTCTAGTCCGTAAGCTAGGTCTCATTGCATTCATTGCAGAGATATGTTGGCAATGGAAGCAACGTTTTCAGTGCTTTCTTGGCTATCTCAGGATATTTAGCCTTGACTTTGATCCAGAATGCCGGCAGAGATGTTATGTCAAACATACTTTTCAGCCTGCCGTCATCTGCAAGCTGGAGGAGTTGATCTCCTTCCCGCGCTGACATGGATGACGCGCAGATAATGAGCTCGCGTGTGTTCAAGCTCAACAGTGGGCATGACAGGGAATGAGGAAAGGTGCAGCTGACTCGTATTGCCAAGTCATATCGTTTCCTTGCGGTCTGGTAGCACATGCTTTGCGGCCCGGTGTTTGGGGACCGCTGATCTATTGCATCCGGTGCTCCTGGTGCAGCCTCCTCTACATCGGTGAAACCCGACGCAGATTGGGGGACCACTTCGTCGAGCACCTCCATTCCGTCCGCCACAACAGACAGGATCTCCCAGTTGCCACCCACTTCAGCAACTCCACTTCACACTCCCATTTAGATATGTCCATACATGGCCTCCTCTATTGCCAGGATGACGCTAAACTCAGGTTGGAGGAGCAACACCTCATATACCGTGAGTAGTCTCCAGCCCCTGGGCATGAACATTGAATTCTCCAACTTCTGTAACTCCCTCCCGCTCCCTTACCCCCATCCCTG
This sequence comes from Mobula hypostoma, assembly GCF_963921235.1. Taxonomy (NCBI): domain Eukaryota; kingdom Metazoa; phylum Chordata; class Chondrichthyes; order Myliobatiformes; family Myliobatidae; genus Mobula; species Mobula hypostoma. The sequence continues at coordinate 58,580,034 of NC_086103.1, read as the reverse complement.
TTTCACTCTGCCCCCTCCCCCAGCTGCCTATCACCTCCCTCATGGTTCTGCCTCCTCCTACTACCTATTGTGCTTTCCCCATTCCTTCTTCACCTTTCCTGCCTATCATCTCCCTACTTGCCCTCCCCAACCCCTTTATCTTTCCCCTTACTGGTTTTTCACCTGGAACCTACCAGCCTTCTCCTTCCCACTCTCTTCCCCCCCCCCCCCCCATCCACCTCCTTTATAGGGCCTCTGCCTCCTCCCTTTTCAGTCCTGACGAAGGGTTCTGGCCCAAAGCGTTGACTGATCATTTCTACGGATGCTGCCTGACCTGCTGAGTTCCTCCAGCGTGTTGTGAGTGTTGCTCTGCCACCCTTGTACCTCTCGTTGTCATTCTGGAGACATGCAGCCCTTTCATTCCCCTGTCTCTTCATCTCTTCTGCTGTTTGTTGTTTGTCTCTGATCCTGGAGGCGTGCATGCCTCTCCTCCTCTGTCTCTTCTTCTCTTGTCTTTTTTTGTCCTGACTCTTTGATCCTGGAGTCGTACGGCCCTGGCCTCATCAGATTCTTGTTCTCTCCCTCTCCTTGCTGCTTCCCGACAACGTTTGGCGTCATCTCTTGACCATAACGTCCCCCTTCCCTTTCCACGTGGCATAATTAGGCTGATCATTTGTTTTACCCTAATGCTGGATAGAAGATACGAAGCAGTAACACCAAAGGATGCTGATTATTCTTGATGTGGTTGGCACTCTCCTAAATGGACGTGATATAGTCACCGCTGTCCTTTGACTGCAGCAAAGGGTTTTATGGGTGTCTCGAAGTATGTCATTACAATAAGATTTAATTATCTCTTATTGATGGATGGCAGTTAGATCTGTCCCAATCCTGTACATGCTGATGGTGATTAGCAGAATGTGACCCCTCGAAATAGAGCTGCCCTGCCCTTTTGCTCCGGTAGGTGTTGCTGCTGAGGCTGGCTGTGCACATGCGTCAGGCTGTCGCGTCCTGATTTCCATAATGGCAGATCGGGTCTCGGGTTAAAAGGGAACCTGTTTATTTTGGCAAATGAGCAATTTTATACGAATATATAACCCTGAACTTTGCCTGCATTCTGTAAGTTAGCGCATTTTAATTCGATTTAGCCAAAAAAAGTGCTGCTGTAATGCACCGCTTGCACTAATTGGAGGTCACAGACAGACAAGAGCATGAGAGTTTTAGTAGAATATAGATGATGCCTATTGCCTGAATATGTGGCTTCTGAAAAGATGCATTGATGGTAGATTAGTGTTCCATGCTTTGAGTCCATTAACAGGAAGCATGTACATAAAACAACTCTAGAACATTGTTTTGTGCCTGAACTTTAAAGCTTTGAACCATTGGTGAAAATCATTTGGCGGAGGGTGGGGGGGAGTACTGATACGTAGCTGTACATTTATTTAGTGTATCGAGTATAGCACAGGAACGGACCCTTCAACCCGTAATGTAAGATGATACCAAATTAACCTAATGTCTTCATGATACATATCTCTCCATTCCCTTCATATTCATGTAATAGATCGAAAACCTCGAGTGCCACTCCTGGCAGGATGTTGCATGTACCTACCACAAAAATGCCCCACATATCCCCTTGTATTTTCCTTCTCTCTTCTTAAAGCTGTGCCATTCAGTGTTTAACATTTCTATCCTAAGGAAAAAGATTCTGGTTCTACTCTATCTCTGCCTCTTGTAGCTTTATGACCGTACAGTAATCATATCCTTTCCATTGGGGGAAGAATTCTTTACATCTGAACCAAATAAGTAGTTCCTGTATTTGGTACAGGAACGGACAGGTATTTCAAGCATGTCAAACAGGTAATTTTTTTTTGTTGCTGCAACCTTGAAGCAATATTTTACATTTCAATGTTTCAATGTTTCCTCTCATTCTCTGATCCAGAGAAAACTAACCATACCTACTAGTTTCCAATCCAGGCAGTATTCTGGTAAGCCTCCTCTGAACATTCTCCAAATCTTCATCCTTCCCACAGTAGCATGGGGGGGTTGGGGGTGCAGGAGGAATGCTATATTTCCATACTTCAAGTGTTGCCTAACCAAAGTTTTATACAACTGGAACATGACATACTGATCTTTGTACTCTTATCATGAAGACCAGCATGCCATATGCCACCTTTATCACTCCACCTGTTTATATTGCCAATTTCAGGGATGTATGAAGTTGCACCCTAAGTTGCATCTCTAAGTTGCATCTCTAAATCATTGCTGCTAAGGGTCTTGCCATTACCTATATACTTTCCCTTTATGTTTGACTTTGTCAAGTGCAATACCTTGCACCTGCGTAGGTTAACTCCATCTGCCATTTCTCCACTCATAACTGCAATGATTTTTGTTTCCAAGCTTAGTAGCCAACCCCTCTACATTCCTGGGGTACATTATGAGGTACGATCCATTGTTTGGTCAATTTAACTGCTGGCCCAGATAGACTGATAAGAATCAGAGGAGAGAACCAATTTTGTTCACTTTCAGTGATCACTCCTCTCTCCATGAAACTGAGTCCATGAAGACTGCCCCAGCTGCTGTACTCCGAGCCCACTAATATGATAAACTGATAACTGAGGCTTTGGGCTTGCTTCAGGGTTCGGATCTGAGGACTCAGTTTGGTTCGGAATGCTGTTGCTCGTTTCAATTGTTTGCATGATCTGTGTTTTTTTTTAACCCCCTTTCTCTTGCACATTGGTCTTTAAACTGGGATCTTTTGGTTTCTTGCTTTATGGCTACCTATAAGCAAACAAATCTCAAGGTTGTATAATTTATACGTTCTTTGATAATAAATATACTTTGAATCCTTCCAACCTTAAATAGTAGATGTTGCAATTCTGATCCTTCCAAACACTATTAGTTACAAATAGAATAACACCCTTCTACCACTACCCACTGTCCTCTGTGGGAAGCCAATTCATGGATTCCACGCTTCTTAATCTTCCTGGTCAACTAGCTATGAGGGACATTTTGCTTACACAATATCCGGAAATTCCTGATTTTACATTATACCATCAGAATTTTAGATGAATTTTAAATCCTGATGGTATAATGGGGTGGGGGGGGGATGTTGTAGAGGTGCCCTGTCCTATTTATATTTTTTTTTAAAAAGAGGCACAGAAAGTCAGGTTACTGACAGAGCCTGCTCTTCTCAAGACAGATCTGTTTGTGTGCACCATGCCTCAATCGAAACAGCTTTCAGAGGACCTTTGAAGAAGAATTATAGAGATGCGTGAAGCTGGAAAAGACTTAAAAGTCATTTCTAATGACGCAAGTGTTCATCAGTCCATAGCAATAGAAATTGCCTACAAATCGAGGAAATTCAATACTGTTGCTACTCTACCTAGGAGTGGGTGTCCTGCAAAGAGCACAATGTGCAACGCTGAAAAAGAACCCAAGGGTAACAGCAAAAGACCTGCAGAAATCTCTAGAACTTGCTATAGTCTCTTGTGTGTCTACTATAAGAAAAACTGAACAAGAATGGTGTTTATGGGTGGGCAACACAGAGGAAACTACTGCCCTCCAAAAAAAAACATTTTGCTGCACATCTTAAGTTTGCAAAGGACTGTCTGGATGTTCCATGATGCTCGTAGGACAATTTTTCTGTGGACAGATGATACAAAAGTTGAACTTTTTGGTAGAAATGCACACTGCTATGTATGGAGGGGAAAGGGCACTGCACGCCAACATCAAAACCTCATCCCAGCTGTGAAGTACGGTGGAAGGAGCATCATGGTTTGGGGCTGCTTTGCTGCTCAGGGCCTGGATAGCTTGCAATCATTAAGGGAGCAGTAAATTCAAAATTTATATCAAGACCTTTTACAGGAGAATGTCAAGGTAGTGGTCTGTCATCTGAAGCTTCAAATAAGCTGGATGATGCAACAAGACAATGATCCAGAACACAAGAGTAAATCAACAACAGAATGGTTTGAAAAGAATAAAGTTGTGTTTTGGAATAGTCCCAACCTTAACCCAATTGAAATGCTGTGGCATGACCTGAGAGCACTGTTCATGCAAGGTATCCCAGAAATATTGATGAACAAGGAGTTTTATATTGAGGAATGGTCTAAAGTTCCTCCTTGGCATTGTGCAAGTCTGGTCAGTAGTAGCTACAGGAAACGTTTGGCAGAGGTTATTGCTGCTAAAGGAGGTTCTACCAGTTATTAAATACAAGGGTTCACATAGTTTTTCCAGGCTGGACCGTGATTAAACAATCTGTTCAATAAAGACATGAAATGTACATTTGTTTGTGTACTATTAATTTAGGTAGAATGTGTTTGTGTTTATGAGTAACTAATGCAGAAAACCAGGTAATTGCAAAGGGTTCACAATTTCTTCCATCTTAAGTATGAGTGTTGTTATGAAATCTGATTCAGGTTTACAATAAAAACAAAAACAACAGGAATTCTGCAGATGCTGGAAATTCAAGCAACACACATCAAAGTTGCTGGTGAACGCAGCAGGCCAAGCAGCATCTGTAGGAAGAGGTGCAGTCGACGTTTCAGGCCGAGACCCTTCGTCCTGAAACGTCGACTGCACCTCTTCCTAGAGATGCTGCTTGGCCTGCTGCGTTCACCAGCAACTTTGATGTGTGTTGCCAGGTTTACAATAATCTTGAATGCAATACAAAATTAAAGTTAAATTCGAGGTGTTTATTAGAATATATGTTTCTCTTAATGTATAAGTATTATGGCTACTTTGAGGACTTTAATTAGATATCGGTGTTTGAACTTAAGAAAGAACCGTTGAAAATGGTATGTGTATACTACAGAGTACCAGAACTTGTTTTTACCTTAAAATAGCTTCAGCTTCAGAAGCACCAACCCTAGTCTTGACTTCTAGCCTTCTCTAAATCCCTCTATCTGCCCTCTATAGTAGTAGTCTTTGTATTTTGCCTTACAACGGCAGAGACATGGATTCAATCTTGACCTTTCCTGCCGTATGTGTGAAGTTCACACATTTTTCTCTGGATGCTCTGGTTTCCTCCCACATCCCAGAGACACATGGGTTGGTTGGCTAATTGGCCGCTGTAAATTACCTCTACTGTGTAGGTAATCTCGGGGTGGGGGGGGTGCGTGTTCTGAGAAGTTTTTAAAAGACAGGATTACTGCAGGGTTGAGTGTAAGTGGGTGGTTGATGGTCAGCACAGATTCATTCAGCCTGTCTCCATGCTGCATCTCTTTCTGGCTGTGGTTTGGGTTGGGGATGCAGTTGTGTAGCAGAAGAGCAGAGCCATCAAAGGTTGTGTGTGGTGGTTTGTGTGAAGTGTAAAATTTATCAGATTAATTTTAAGCACCAAGTCTTTTTGTAATATTTTCTGCTTGTATGCCTGTATTTCTGATGATTTTTGATGTTTTACAGGGTTAAATCTTTATAGATTGGGGATTTTACAAACATCGGCACTAATACTGTGTTTATCTTGTACTTCACATTACAGCTGTTTCTGATTGACTTTGGTTTGGCCAAAAAATACCGTGACAATCGGACAAGGCAACATATACCATACAGAGAAGACAAAAATCTTACAGGGACAGCCCGTTATGCCAGCATCAATGCACATCTAGGTATCGAACAGAGGTAACTGTTTGTTTATTACCTTAAAATCTAATGTTCATTTGCAATGTTTCTTATCAGCTTTTACAGCTGATCTTGAAAATGAAAAACTTTATTTGAATAACTAATTTCTCATGTTGTTGTTGCATTTTTCCGTCAAATGCTGCCTTATTTTCTTCAGTTTGAAATAATTACATCGGTAAATTGCTCTTTACCCTGACCTCTAGGTACAGTTTCTGCATGTTAAACTTAATGTAAAGCCACATTTAAACATTTCATTAGCTTGAGTGAAATAGAGATTTGGGCTTGAAAGAAAGTAAACCAAGCCCAAGAAGCTATTTTAAAAGGTGAATAATCAAAAACATTAGCCAGTAGTTGAAGAGTGAGAAATGGTAGCATTAACAGCATAAGTAATCCAAAGGTCTATATAGTCTCTATATAACATTGTGTACGGAAGCCTGGCTCAAATTTATGACATAGACCAAACAAAGTGCACTCATTTAGCAGTGCTGAGATAAGAAAGCAAGAGCAGCCATACCAAACGGGATGGTAATATAGATTGAATGATGTTCGTAATTTTTTCTAATTTTAAGGGTTACAGTAGAACTGTGGAATGGGTAGGCATTGAGGAAACAATATGACAAACATGTTTCCTCAATGCCTATGTGCTGAGATAGTGATAACGGTAGAGATTATTATGGGTTAAATTTGTAGTTTTTATTATTCCATAATTTCTTTTCCAGTGTTTGAATGTGCTCAAAGAATCGAGGTATATTTAAAAATTCTTTGAGAAATTGTCTCCAGAAAATGGAGGTTCCTAAGTGCAGTTTAACATGTGCATCTTTACTCTTTAAACAAAAAAATGTGATGGCACGAAAAGAGGTGTGTCTACAAATGGTAATTGTTAAAGGCTTTATAAACGTTGATGCAATTTATTTCGACCTTTGCTGCAATAAAGTTTTTTATATATTTGTAAGATATTTGATTTTGCTATTTTTTTTCCTCCCTGCAAGTCGTCGTGATGATATGGAATCACTAGGCTATGTACTGATGTACTTCAACAGGACAAGCCTTCCTTGGCAAGGACTGAAGGTAAATTGAGTGGGGCCTTTTGTAGTGATACAGTAGCAACATAGTCTGCCTTAACATTGCATCAGTTGAATTAAGTATCTGCTCATTTGGGTTAAATTTTGTAATCAACTTTTCAGTCTGTAGATGGGAATGAGAGAATTTTTTTGTGAGTATAACTTAGATAGTGTTTTGCCTATAGCAGCAGAAGTGCTTCTGAGTTTGTGAAACAAAAATGTGCTTCTCAAAGTTGCAAATTAAAATGCAACTCATGAGTACTTATTTAGGAAGCAATATAGAAGTATTGAGATGTTGAGCATCATGGGATGCAGTGTTGACCATATAGGGGTCAAATTGGTTCACTAAGTTCACATTCTTGTTCCCTGCTGTATAGTTTTTACATCTCAAGATAAATTGTAGCTTCACACATCATTTCCAAGCTATTGTGGTGCAATTTTTTTTCATGCATTGCCAGACAATATGCTGCTGGAGTGCTTTGTATTTGAATATCAAAAGTATCGTGCTATATCTTGGCAGAAGTAAACAGAAGCCTCCAGCATAGACTTGTATATATTTACTTAAATAGTACTTGACCATTAAAATTAAGTATGTATCATTTGAAGAATAGTTTTTTGAAATTCCATATGTTGCACTGATATTTACCTTAAACTTGATCATATTTTCCACAGCTATGTATATATAAACATTATATATGGGAAAGGGTGTAAAATTTTAAATCGTGTGGACAAAATATGTCTTTCTGGCAATCACAATCCAAAACATTCCTATACCTTGTCTTACTTATTTCCTTGTACCCTCTGTTATTTGCTTAATAGAAGTGGCAGTAATATGCATCTCCAATGTTTTCTAATTTATGGCTGCTCAGCCCTTGAAAATTCCCTTACTTTATGAACTTGGGTTATATTCGAATGTGCTCCTTGTTCCATTTCGTTGTGCAATCTCCCCTAATATCCAAGATAAACTAGCATCACGGAGTTAAATAATGTGCTAAAATAAACAGAACGTTCAAGTACACATTAATTTCTCTATTGAAAATTTATAAACTTCTGCAATATATGCACATGCTGAACCGTCATGAAATGCTTGTTTAACAGGCAGCCACGAAGAAACAGAAATACGAAAAGATTAGTGAGAAGAAGATGTCCACGCCAGTTGAGGTTTTGTGTAAGGTATGTTTTCATTATATTTTATTCACATTTGGTTTAATTCATTGAAATATTAACTACATGCAGCTGCCTCATATCTAATTTGGTGCATTAATCAGAGCAACTTAACCTTTAGAAAATTTGATGGAGGTGGGTGATTGTGCAATTTTGCAAATATTTTGACTCATGTCTTCCTGGTGACTTTGTAATGCAATAACTATAGAGCAGATGGCTAGCAAAAATAAACTAATGAATAGCATTTACTAAAAGTATTTTTCAGGGGTATATTCTGAGTTTCATGTTAAGTAAAGAAATGCATTTGACTTTTCTCCCTAATTAGGGATTCCCTGCTGAGTTTGCAATGTATCTGAACTACTGTCGTGGATTACGTTTTGAAGAAGCACCAGATTACATGTATCTCCGACAGTTATTCCGCATTCTCTTCAGGTGACTTATGAAACTATAATTTGTTTTCTGAGATGTCTAATCAGTAAGATTTGATTCTTGACCTGAAAAATTCTTGTGCTTTATTTTAGAAATTAACATGGGCTTTTTCCAACTTTCAGAAAGATTGTGCTTGATCTTTAACCTTGGTGCTACTTTCTACACTAATGTTATATTCCGAGATTCCCTTGATATCTTAAAAATATAAATCTTTGCAATGAATATACTCAGCCATGCATACTCCATAGGTCTTGTAGCTGCAAGATTTGAAAGGCTCAGTATCTCCTGAATAGCTGATTCCTGACTTTTGATAGGAGGCATCTTGTCCAAAGGAGAGATCAGTTTTGCATTTATTCTGTCAAGATTTGAAAGAATTTTATATATTTCAGTGGGGTTCTTGCCTCAAAACTATAAATAGGAGTATAATTCCCAAACTTCCTTTGAGCCATGTTTAATATCAGTACTGCATCATAATCCCATGTGGCCACTATCACCTGACATTTAGGTGATTTTTTTTTCGGGTTGTGTTTGCACATGACTCATTCTTTTTGGTCCTATCTTTGTCTTCCATCCAATTATGTCTGTTTCTGAACATTGTTTTATTCTGTTGGTATCAGCTGATCCTGATACTTGGTAACCCTTCCTGCTATCCACAAATGATTTATCCTGGTTCTTTTTCACTTCCAAATTGGCCTTTTCCCTCAGTAGTTGATCCTGTAAGCTCACTTGTGGTCACTTTCCATCTCTTGCCCTTTGAAGAACTAGTTTCACCGCTCCAAAAATCTCAAGTTTATTCATCAGTATTCTGAATACTTTTAAGGGACTTCACCTATTTGAAATCCTGCTGAATCTAAGCTTGAGATGTATAACGTCTCAATTCAGCTCCCAGCCAAACATTCATACTGTACAATTGTATGGATGTAGAGGTCAGATCAGAAATGGTAATATGTGCAATTATGTGCCACGTTACGGAACTGCTGAGGGTAAATTGGAATTAATGCAGAATTTGTTGTTGTTTGGCACAGACTTGTTAGGTGGAAGCATCTGTTTCAGTGCTGTATCGTTATGACATTTGGCGCTTGTAGAAGAGCGGCAGAGGTATTAGTTCATTTCTGGGCAGAGATGGGTGAGGCAGAGGTCATTTATGTATTAATGAGTTGAACTAACTTCAAAAAAAAAACCAATGTTTCAGAATCTAGTAATCAACACCCAAAGTATGGAAATGACTTAAATAACATTTTAAATTTTGTCTCTTAGGACGTAACATGCAATTTTTATTCTTTATTTAGAACCTTAAATCATCAGTATGACTATACATTTGACTGGACAATGTTGAAGCAAAAAGCAGCACAACAAGCAGCTTCTTCTAGTGGCCAAGGGCAACAGGCTCAAACACCCACAGGCAAGCAAACTGAAAAATCCAAAAGCAACATGAAAGGTTAGTAACTATAGCCACTTGACATGTAATATAGAAAATTGTATGTATGCAGCTTACTGAAAAACCTTGCATACAGTGTTCATTTGTTAAATCAATCAGGTAGTCAAATATGTCTGCTTCACTCACTCAAATCTCTGATTCATTCTTTTATGTTGATTGGAAATGGATGTGTATGATTAATTTAACTATAGTCCTCCATTGCACGGAAATGCTTTTAATTTGATTAAGTTTGTGTACTTAATATGGAGCCTTCAGAAGAATAGGAAAAGCTATTACAGTGTGGAAATATCGAAGCATAGAGTGGAATGCATCAGTTGCGTCGATGATCTTTGAGTTGTTCTAGGGACATCCCAATAAAGTGTCACAGCACTTCTAGCACCAACATACTATGCTCATGACTCACTGACCTAATCGTGAATCTTTGATGTGGGAGGAAACTGGAGCACCCAGAGAAAACCTACGTGGTCATGGGGAGAACATACAAATTGAACCCTGTTTGATGAATGTTGGCACTATAAAGCATCATGTTAACCTCTACAATGTCATGCCATCCATACAATTGGTGCAGACTATCCTTTTGCTTTAAAGTTGCTAATGAAATGGTGCTAATCCATTGTTATACTGTAATTTGAAAGGCCTAACTTCAGATCGGTGTGCAAAAAAATAAAGTAGAGCATGGAAGCAATGTTCTACTCTGGTTTCTATATGGCAGTGGTCCTCAACCACTGGGCCGCAAGGAAATGATATGATTAGGCGATATGAAACGATATGAGTCAGCTGCACCTTTCCTCATTCCCTGTCACACGCTGTTGAACTTGAAACCCCCCCCCGGTTGGCTGGTCCGCAAGAATTTTGTCAACGTTAAACTGGTCCACGGTGCAAAAAAGGTTGGGGGCCCCTGCTATATGGCACACTGTTTCTGTCTTTAATTTGAATTTGCATTCTGGTTAGATGGTTGAAATTATTTAGAGGATGTAAATAAAAACATTTTGAAAGATCTAGTAATTGAAAGGTAATGAGCGGCTGGCAGAAAAAATGAGGCGTGTGGCTGATCAACAATGATAATAAATAGCAGGGCAGGATTGAGGGGACAAGTAGCTTCCTTATGCTCTATCTTGTGTTCTTCTGCACCAAAGCATTTAGTTTTGCACAGATAAAAGTATATGGAGCATAATTTAAAGTCATATGGTGTATATACTTAAATGAACACTTCCTACTGAATGACATTGAGTATAAGTGAGTCCAAAGTGTAAAAACAGTAACTGCAGATGCATCTTAGCATCATAACATTTTGAATACTATGTTATATAATAGTTAAAAGATACATCACTTAATTGGCTAATCTTTTTTCAACAGGTTTCTGATCTCGAGGTTGAAGCAAAGGAGCAAAGCAGCATGTGAGAGCAGGTTGCCTTTTGTCACTCCCCTTCTGGTTTTTGTTTCACATGTACAAGCCGTTCAGTGGACAACCTTTAAACTGGTGAATTAAACTCTACTGGATACAGCTGACTCTGGGAAGAGCATATTAAAAAAACTGTACCTGCAACTGTAGCAGCCTTTAATCAAACTAATTCCTGGAAAAGCGCAGTTTCATCTTTCAAAATAGAGCAACTGAAGCAGACTTGCTGGTGTACAGTTTTCTTTATTCAATAAATGGGATGTAAGAATGTGGTTGACACAGTGGAGAGAAAATTAACGTTGTGAATTTGCCAATCTTTCCTTCATTTTTTTGTTTCTGCACTGCTTGGAAGTTAAATGATGTCTCATAGTGGCACATGGAAGTTGCTCCTTAAGCAGTCTCTGAATTTTGCCCCAAGCGTTTACTTGAAAGGTGCACTGCATTCACCTATCTTCTCCCTTGTAATGTGTTCCAAATCTCTTGTTACCAACTAGAAAAATGGTAAATCTCTTAAAGCTGGGATTTCTCTATTAAATCACCTGCAGCCAGTAGTAAATCAATAGCAACCAAAGAATCCAAGTTTCCTGTTGGAAGGACTCTGCCTGCTGTCTTGTGCTAGAGTGGTATCTTTTGTGAAGAAATGATAAAACTAGTGACTACTAGATAAAACTAGAATTCCACATTAAGTATATTGTACTTGGTTAAAAGAAAAGCTTAGTCATCGCAAAGCTTAGCTAACAACTTAAGACTGAAATTGTGGCTTAGTTAGCATTGTAATCACTGTACACATCTACTCTGACTTGGGGTTTACAGTGTGTTTGAATATTGGCTTTTTTGTTTACATGTTAACTGAATAAGAATATATGATTCGTGTAAAAGAATAGGGTTATTTTGTAATGCTCTGCTAAACTTCCCTATTTGCTTTGTAACTTCTCACCCTTTCACCTTTTTTAAAAGAAACTAAACTTTCATCAGCCAGTTTATTTTAAAATGTTGCATTTCTTCACAGATGGCTTTAGATTTGTAGACAGATGTACCTTTCTTTTTTATTAATACAATGGATATTTTGTATTTGCAGGGGTATTAGCTTTGTCTTACTGCAGTGAACCTATTATAAAGAGAATGTGTCCATGATGGAGCCTCTGCAGCTACTAAGCATATGCCATTGTATTCAACAGTGGCTAAATATTGAAGTTTCTTTTGAAATATTAAAAGTGTGTTGGAGGTTTTTTTTTACTTTTGTCTTGGTAAAATGAATGATAAGTAACATGTTTTGCAGTCGAGGTGTACAGTGCAGTAATGGCAACTGTTGCTGGCTGTGATTCTGGCCCAGCTAAAATCTTTTATTGCTAGAAGTACTTTAACAGTGTAATTTATTCCTTTTTAGCATGTAAGAATAAATTAAAAACAATTACTTGTTGATCACCTGGCCAGTCTTAATTTTTGACAATTTATCATGCAAGATATATAAGAAAGGTACAAGGTTTGTATTCCCCAACAAAATGCGCTATAATCCAGTTACCATAATTTGAATTGGTTTGGTTTCTGCCTATGAAATAGCACTTTTATTTGTCAATAATCTGTCCAAATATTATTCTTGCAATAGATTTGGAAGGAAGATTATTGCCTTTGTCCTTCTGTTTTTAATTCTCTGTTACAGGGAGCAAGCACCCTCATTTTGAGTTTCCCCTGCTAAAGCACAATCTACACTGATTGCTCCTTGCTGGAGACAAAATTGATGGTTATTTTTGATTCTGCATACTTCAAATACAGCTCTAAGTTGTTTAATCACTAAAATGTATAAAAGAAGCTGGATGATTATTTTCCTGGTGAAATAACGACAAGCTCTTTTTGAAAAATAAGTCCAAACCAGAACTTCCCCATTAAATAAATTAGTCCTATCTTTTATGTTCGTATGTTCAGATGTGTATGCATAACAATTGCAAAAGCATATTCTCTTGTTTGAGATTTGTCTATTCCCAATCTTGACCAAAGCTTCTGCTTAATACACCCTAACCTAGATTAAGAAGTGTAGTATAAAATAATATTAGCAGTGATTAGCTTGATGTGTTTGGCTCCAACTGAACGCTGCAGACAAAGTTAATTTTGCCCCTTGAGTTTGACTGCAGGTTGATGTGATCAGAAATGCATGCCTGTTGCTGAAAATATTAATTGTTTTGCCTCTTGAATCAGACAAACTATTATAAAACACTATGCACACAAAGTTAAATTTGTGTTGAGGATACTTTTTAATACACTTGCCCATTATTTCTTTGCTGCTTAAATTTCCCTAAATTTTCTAACCAAAAGCTGTGAAAAGTAAAAGAAACCTGTGACGTGCTATTGGTCACATGGTGTTAAACACATGCAAGACTATCACCAATTTCCTGTACTAATTTCTTGATAATTGTTTTCATTAACTTAATAATAGACTGGCAGGAGTGAATTTTACCAGTGGCTGAAATGTCTACTTGGAAGTAGCTGGTGTCCAAGGATACAATTCTCTCTCCAGAGTGAAAGACATTTTGTCAATTGAATATTTTTTAAAAAGTGCAGAGTCCTATGCAAAATAACATCTAAGAAAAGATGGCATGATTTCTTTTTTTTTTTGCCAGTGCAATGAATTGTTAAAGTATTGAATATCTAATAGTAATACTGGAAAGTTGCTTTTTTTTTATCATAGTCCATGAAGGACTAAGCTACTGCTTTCTTATTCATTTTTCTTTTGTTCTATTCTAGTTCTTATTTTTATCATTGTTTTTCAGAATGTGAGAGTTCAATTATATGGATTTTATATCAAATATCTGTATATATCGGGATATTGTGACATCCAGTGATGGGACAGCAATGTTTGCCAATCAGCATGCAATCTTTGAAGTGTGATACGGCTGTATTCCTTCTGTTCCATCTATTTGAAAGTTCTGAAATAAAATTCAAGTTGTTTTGAATTAACATGAAAGAATTTAAATCATAACCTGTACACATGGTTCATACGGTGAATATTACCTAATGACCAGCTGAAGAGGAATTATACACATCTAGCTTTGGCAAAACACAAGGCAGACAACAAAAAATTCTGAGAACAATGGATACAATATGAACATATAATCAAAGATGATAGTGCGTCATTTTGTGCAAACTGCTGAATTCCTGCAATTTTTAGAAAATGTATACAGATTTTGATTTTCAACCTCTTTTCGATCTCCACTTTGGCTTTGAATAGCTTGAGGTTTGTACAGAGAGTGAAATCTGAAGCTGCATTAATGAATGTGTATTTGGATGCATTTCTTGAACCACATGCCTACTAAGATAATGCATAGTTGAAATGTAATATAATGTGTAAATGTGAAATTTAATGCAGTTAAAATGTTAATTTGTATCTAATGAAAACCTGTGGTGGTTTATACATAGATTTCACTACTTATATTTTAAAGTAATCTATCAGTTAGAAATAAAAATCCACATTGGAATTAAACTAGATTAAATGTATTTTCCCCATGAACCATATCTAGTTCTGTCCTTGTATTTTCAACTTATCCAAGCATGACTGCCAGGCGAAACTAAACATTGCATCAAATTCCAAGGAAGTGGCTTATGAAGTTGTCAGAAGTAGTAATAGACCTGAGGCTTTAAAGCATGTTGGGATCGGCAAAGCGGGTAAGAAATTCTTTTATTTTAAACAAAAAGTAAGATTGTATCCAGAAAACTACAAAAATGAACTGCAAGAGCACTTAAAGGAAAGGACTAGTGAAGGCAAATGTGGATCTTGCATGAGCAACTTCAAAATGGGGAATAATAAAATGGCAAGGGAATGAACTACTTTGAGTTTGTCTTCACAAAGTGAGGCCCCCCCCAAAAAAAACTGCCAAAATCTACCAGGGAACCTAGTCTAATGGGAATAAGAATCTGAAGAAAAGTTTAAAAAAAAATGAGTACGCTAAAACCTGGTCAATGCCAATTCCAGAATTTTGAAACAGCTGACCATAAAGATAGGAAATACTGCAAATGGTTTCCCCAGAATTTAATAGAATGGCAAATATGACCCCACTGTTTACAAGAGAAGGGAGATAAATTGGGGAGTTGCTGACTGCATAACAAATTTCACAACATGCCAGTGATACTAAACCTGATTCTGGCCTTTGTAAAAGTTGAAGTCATAGAATATTTATGAAAGATTGGTTAGAGCAAAACCAGTAAACTTATGAAGGAAAAATGTATTTGACTCATTTCTGAAGTACTTTGAGAATGTGGTTGATTTCCCTACTGTCTAATCCATGGATGTAATGTGTTTGGAGTTTCAGAAGGCTTGCTTGTGGTCCCACATAAGCAGCTGATAAACAAGATTGAAGCAGTTAGTAATTAAAAGATAATATATTGACATGAAGTGATTATTAGACAAAGCTGAAATGAATGGATTCTTTTCAGTTTAGTAGGCTCTAACTATTGGGGTATCACAAGGGTTGCAAATTGTGCCCCAGCTAATCATTGACAGAAGAGGCCAAATGTCACATTTTCAGGTTTCCTGATGATGCAAAACTAGGTGGAATTATGTCATGTAGGATGTAAGGTGTAGAGGTGTCAAGCAGATAAGAGACCAGAATGATAGGGTCAGAACATGACAGCTGCATTGTAAGGTGAGAAAACAGCAAATTATCCACTTTTCAACAAATATTGAGTGATTGGGCAAGTTACATTAAGATGCTTCAAGGTAACATGTCAGGAAGTCTTCCCTTATAAAGGTTAACCAAAATACTGGTCCTGTTGTTTTACTGCTGCTTTTTCTGACTTTTTTGCTTGAAGAGCATAGATAAATGCATTTTATTTTTAAGCCAAAATATTTTGAAGGAATGGCAGTACTGGATTAATAATGTAGATTAGTGTAAATACTATCATTTTATATGACCTCTTGAAAGCTTGTGTAAATTTATCACTTTAAAGGAGCCAGGTTTAATCCAGAATTAGTGTTTTTTTTTGTTCTGAAAGTGCCATAACAGCACATTTTAACGTGATTGTTTTGTTTGTTAGGTTGATAAAGTTGATGATAATCCAGTACTCTAAAATGAAGAAATCATACTCTGAAGCAAAATGCTAATTGTAGTATAAACGGTTTTACAAAACAAAATCCTCCATGATTTAATGAGGTATTTTCATATATATTTTCACTTAAGCAGATCAAATATCTGATATTCCAGGTGTGATAGAGCAGCAGTCATTGATTCAGATTCTGGCTTGAATTGCAGAGTTAGTATAGTTAAGTCATGTGGATGATTCGGATAGCTCCATTAAAGTGGTAAGCATTTATTCCTCTAGTAGAATAGAAATAACTTGATGGTAATTCCAGTGCATTATCTGGAAATAACTGTAATATTTTACTTGACTGGCTATATTCCCAAGATGTCATTATGGTGTACACAGTAGGATACCATCAGGCTTACTAAGTACCCTGCCCCACTCTTCACCACATTTCCTTAAACCAACTGTCTTTCATTCTTGTTCAACCCAATTCTCTTACCATCCACTTGTGTTAAGGTGGCTTACAGTAGTACAGTAGCTAATATGTTTGTAATAAACAGCTTGTTTTAGAACTAAGTGATACCTCCATAGAATTCTGAACATTTGTCATGTAATTTCCTCTGGTTGTTCTAGTTCCCACCATGTGCAAAATCGACCAAGATGGCACTGGAGACATGAGTTCTGAGACAGCTGCACCATTTGCAATACTACTATGACACTTCCCCACCCAAACAGGAATCTTTATCCTACATCAGAGTTACTAGCTTCAGTGAGCCAGGAAATTTAGAAGGGCAAATGTAGAAAATTTTACACCCAAGAATACTTTTTCTCTTGACTGTGCTGGCCAGCTCTTTTAGGCTGAATTAAGTCTCTTGATTAACATAAGGACTTTATAAGTAATCCTGATCTGGAGGCTAGATGGTACTTTTTCTGTGCTCTGGCCCATAATTGTGTAGAGTTTTTTTCTTCTGATACATTTGCCAAAGAAATTGGATTTGCCCAACATTTACACCTGGAATGCAATGACCCTTGATCTTATTTCCAGCAGTTTTAAGATTCAAATTCTGCAAATGATAAGCTAGAAAACATTAAGTAGCTCTTCTAGTATAGAGTAATCCTGCTGTTATTTGTTTTGACAAAACTCTACAGAAATGGGAACATGGTGAGCTATTTGTGGCCCAAATTAACTTGCTATGTTCCTAATTCTTGAGGCTAGAGTTTTCTGGCTTCTTTTCTTTAAAGCTTCTTCATGATGGAGATCTGAAGCAGTTTTCAGTTAATAAGTATCAGTTGTACAGAACTGGCATCTCTATCTTGTGTAATTTAATTGGTACTGGTGACCTAATTGATGTGTAAATAAAATTATTTAGTTTTGTCAATCTTTAAAGAAAAAATGCTTTGTTGGAAAGATATGAATGGGTGGGATGAGGAGCAGTGGTTGGTGGAAGGGAGTGCAATGCTTATCTGGAAAACTTACAGCTTAAAAAATTTTACATTAGTTGCTACATTGTAAGATGACTTGCAACCTCATATGTAAAATACAAATGTTATACAAAAAAGCAAAAATTTTCTTAATTTCAAATAGGCTATAATAACCATCTCTTGACCTTATGAAATTTATTGTCATTAAAGTGTAGAGCATTTCAGCTAATTCTCTAGATCAGCTGTATTGCACTTGTTAATATCTGAAATAGTTCACTGTTGAAAAATGCATTTGGTTACAGTATGCCCATTTGTACTTATAAAAGTTTGCAAAGTAACTAGTCATCCTTTGTTAAAGTTGGGCAATAAGTGATCTTCCCTTCGGAGGGAGAGAGCCATCATTGTTAAAACTAAAAACTGAAAATATTTAAAATAGACAAGACAATGAGTTTCGTAGCCATAGAAATATGTTTCCAAAAGATGTTTTCAAGTTCACTTTGTGAGAGTTTATTTTCCCCTTGTATCCCTAATCTTCACTTCTGCATTACGGAATCTCTGACATTTTATTGAACTCTGTTTAATTATACTATACAAGCTATTTTCCTTTTTTACCCAAACGTAATGTGGCTCAAAATCATCTTCAATCCAAATGGATCCGTTGACTTTTATAGAAATATGTGGTTCTGCTTGTATTTTTCCAGATATAGGCCCTCTCCAGGTTACACTGGGTTCTATTCCTGTGAATTGCTCATAATCTGAACAGTTTACAAGTCAGAAAATGCAGCTGTGAAGAGACTTCCCATGTACAACAGGTGCTGCAGCCCTGGTGGCCAGCACATCCATTCCACTGTCTCCCAAACATTTGACCGTATGTATGGGTTATGTGAAAGTCAGGTGTACTTAATCTGGGCAAACCTTTAAATCATCAAATGCTTATGGTAAAAAGTATTTTTCCTTCTATTACTCTAAATCCTTGCCATTGGGAGACTCAGGCAGTGACAAAATTAGGCCTTGATTCACCACTTCTAGTATGTGCTGAGCTATTTCTCTTGGGGTACAGATGGTACCAATATATCTGAACTGAGAAAGGGTGAAATCGTCATAATCATTATTGTTGGAAGCATATGCTTTTTATTCTTTGTCTTTCAATGTTCTAATTGGAGGCTTGCAAAGATGTGTGTAATTTTCTTAATCCTTGAAACATTTAAAATTTATGCGTCAATATTTAGTCTAGTATTGCATTTTTACTGTCAAAGTTAACAAATCATTTTGTATTCCAGTCTTCACTTATATTACAGTGTTATATTTCCTCATTATTTCACTCCAGTATTTTCCAGTGCACCTTTAGACCACAAAAGCTCTATTCCTTAAGAAGAGGCTTTAATTATGTGTGCAAATGGACTTCCTTGTTCAGGATGTCGACCCAACATTGTCCAATGGTCATCCAAAGGTCTGCAATGTATATCAACACTTGCTGCTTTGCTCAATTGAACCTTCCATATCTAGGCTAAATTTGAATTTTATTCAATTTTGAAGTCTTTGAAAGTGGGAGATGTTTGATTTGGGGTGAGAAGAGTTGGTGGAGTACAGAATTATTTCAGACCTCAGAGGCACAACTGCCAGTGATGAGCAAAAGGCTCCATTTGGATTATGTTGAGACACTATACGGTTGTGGGGGAGGAGGGTAAGTAGTTAAGATCATAAAGTGGCTTTGAGGATTTTAAAATGGTGTTGTAGGATCAAGACAGTCAGCAAACAGAGATACGGTAATGGTGAATACAGGAGAAAAGATCATAATCATCCGAAGGATAACGTGTCAAACAAATTAAGGACAGCCACAAAAGGGGCATTTCAGTAGCCTGACTAGTTGAGTTTTGGGTTTCAGGGGTGAATAGGAAGGGGTGGAGGCCTGGACAGGTGGGCCAGGCTTTCGGCATCAATTACCAAGGTTGGGTCACATCTGACAATGGCAAGAGATGCAAGTGGCCATATAAAGCATGGTAAAAATTCAGTTCTATGCTGCATATGGCGCCAAGTTTACAAGCACTTTCCCATGGCTTAGGACAGTATCTTGGCCTGGAAGGATGACCATAGACTGAATTTATAGCAAAAATCAATGATGAAAACTGCAGTGTTCCCCATTTTTGATTGAAGAAAAGTCTTGCTGGTTTTAGATTTTACTTAAACTGACAATTCTATGACATCAGTCTGATCTAAATGGGTTGATGATGAGAGCTGAGTGTATATGCTCAACTTGATTACTCAAAAAACTAATTTTGCAGATATGTAGCATGTAGAGAGAAAAAATGTTAAATGAGGAAGAGTAAATCTTTGTAGTTATGTACGGTGTCAATAAAAATATTCACCCACCTTGGAAGTTTTCATGTTTTATTGTTTTACCACATCGAATCACAGTGGATTTAATTCGGATTTTTTTGACACTGATCAACAGAAAAAAAGACGTGTCAAAGTGCAAACAGATTTCTACAAAGTAATTGATTGCATAAGTATTCACACCCCTCCCCTTAATATTACACACCAAATCATCACTGGTGCAGTCAATTGATTGTCGTAAAAAAGTGCCTGTGTCTGGAAGGTCCAGCTGCTGGTGAGTCAATATCCTGGCAAAAACTACACCATGAAGACAAAGGAACACTCCAAGCAAATCCGCAAAAAGATTTTTGAAAAGAAGAAGTCAGAAGATGGATACAAGGAAATTTCCAAGTCACTGAATATCCCTTAGAGTACAGTTAGGTCAATCATCAAGAAATGGAAAGAATGTGGCACAGCTGTAAATCTGCAAGACATCCTTAAAAACTGGGTGACTGTGCAAGAAAGGCACTAGTAAGGCAGGCCACCAAGAGACCTATAACAACTCTGGAGAAATTACAAGCTTCAGTGGCTGTGATGGGAGAGAATACACGTACAACAACTGTTGCTCGGCTGCTTCACCAGTCACAGCTTTATATGGGAGAGTGCCAAAGAGAAAGCCACTGTTGAAAACAACTCACATGAAATCTCAGCTAGAGTTTGCTAGATGACATGTGGGAGACTGAAGTCAGCTGGAAGAAGGTTCGTTGATCTGATGAAACCAAAATTGAACTTTTTGGCTTTTAGGTGTAAGCCAAACACCTCACATGATCAAAAACACACCATCCCTACTGAGAAGTAGTGTGGTGGCTGCAATATGTTGTGGGGTTGCTTCATTGCAGCAGGCCCTGGAAGGCTTGTGAAGATAGAGTAAAATGAATGCAGCAAATTACAGGGAAATCCTGGGAGAAAACCTGATGCAGTCTGCAAGAGAACTGAAGCTTGCGAAAAGATTTGTTTTCCAGCAAGACAATGACCCCAAGCATAAAGCCAGTGCTACATAGGAATGGTTTAAAAACAGCAAAGTTAATGTCTTGGAGTGGCCAAGTCAGGGTCCAGACCACAATCCAATTGAGAGTTTGTGGCTGGACTTGGAAAGGGTTGTTCACTCACAATCCCCATGCAATCCGACAGAGTTTGAGCAGTTTTGTAAAGAACAATTGGGGTTGGGGGTGGATTGCAGTGTCCAGATGAGATGTGTAAAGCTGATAGAGACCTATCCACACAGACTCAAGGCTGTAATTGCTGCCAAGGGTGCATTTACCAAATACTGACTTGAAGGGGATGAATACTTAAGCAATTAATTATTTTGTGTTGTATATTTGTAATTAATTTAGATCACTTTGTAGAGATCTGTTTTTACTTTGGCAGAAAAGAGGCCTTTTCTATTGATCAGTGTCAAAAAAGCCAAATTAAATCCACTGTGATTCAATTTTGTAAAACAATAAAACATGAAAATTTTGAAAGGGGTGAATACTTTTGATAGGCACTGCACATGAAATGGATAATGTAATGGTGCAACAGTTAGAACTGCATCTGATCAGACACTGGTGGTGTTTGTGTATAGTTAGTACATTTCCTGTAGCAGTGTGAGTTTCTTCCGGATGTTCCACTTTCCTGCAACATTCCTTGGATGCTCTAGATAGGTTAATTAGTTACCATGAATTACCTCAATGGCAAAAAGAATCATGGGAGAGCTGATGCGTATGTAAGAGATTAAGTTGCAGAGCTACAGGAAAATGGAGACAATGAATGGGACTGGTGGGATTGCCCTATTTAGAGCAGACATACTGTAGGCCCATTGGGCCGAATGGTTTCTCCTTGTGCAGAAGTAGTCACATTAAGCAAGAACACATTCTCTCAGATTATTCAAAAGGGCTAGAGAAGGATATTGTGCGATACTGAAACAATGCTGGATTGTTAGAGCAGCTATGTCAGATGAGATCATGAACTTAAGTTTGTTCAGCTGTAAATTTAAGATCTCATGACACCATCCACCATTAGAAAGCATTGGTTATCTCTGATCATGTTGTTTATGTTGCCATGCCCAAAATTAGATGTTTTCCAAATAAAAAGGATTTTTGTATTTTGTAAACACTCTTCTCCCACCCCCTCTATTTACCAGTTTCTGAGAAAATAATCTAAGTTGCAAGAAGGGAAGCTAATGAAATGGGGAAAGTTGGACTAATTTAGTGTACCTTTCAAAGGCCTAGATCAAGTACAATGGGCTGAGTGCTCTTCAGCACTGTCAGACAAAAATACAGCCAGTCAGAGTAGTAACTGTTGTGTTTACTTTTATTGCTTGATTTGCATTACAAAGTTTGAGAAAGGATGAAGCGTCAGACTGAACTATGTGCAGACAAAGCCATTTGCTGAATTGCTGATGAAACTATTATGCAAGTATCCTCTTCAAAGCAAATTTCAAACAGTAACCCTCTGTGCCTAGAATTGTATATTGCCAATCAAAAAATTCATTTATGTACATTACATCTGCTGACAATTTTAATACTTAATTATTTGAAGCAATTTGATTGTTGTGTGGGGTGAAGCCAAGCAGGAGTCTCCTTCAATTACCGTACAGGCAGAATCCAGATAATTGCTACTATTATTGTAATGATGAAGGCAAGAAGCCGATTGAATCCTACAACAATGCTTCAGGGGACTATGCATTATACGTTTGACACTTTCTATGCCTTTTACAGCAATTCTGTAAAGAAAAGTGAATTACTTATGAAATTTGCAATTACAATTTAAAAACCAAAGTCAATGACTAAGAAACATGAGAGACAGCACATGCTGTAATCTGGAGCAAAAAGTAACTTGAAGGAACTCAGCAGGTTGGACAGCAACTCTTGACGCAAAGAGGTGTTTTGTTTTGTTTGAGACCCTGCATCAGGATCCTGATCCTGTCTGACTTACCATGTTCCTCTAGCAGTTTGTTTTTCTTTCCTGCTCAAAATTCAAATTTGGTGCCCATTTGAAATAAATGAGGCATGGTGTAGGCTTAATTAATAAGCAGTTCTTACCAACCTGGGCTCAGATGGAATTGAACTTTGCACTGCTTTTTAATATTTAGCTTCAGAATTACATGCTAATGGAGAAGAAAATACAGTTAGCAGAAGTGGTTGATGTGAATGACTTTTAAGTTGCTAATATTGTTAAAGTGTACGAAACATAGCTTTTTAAACTTTAGATACCTCTTAAGTTGAGATGTTGATTTCAGGATATACAGTTTGAGTATTTCATTTATTTTTCCTTTTTTTAGCTCTGTGGCAAAATGAATATTTCTTGGAATATGACTCCATTTAAATTACTTCAACTTGTAGTATTTCTTTAAACTGCAATTAAATTCAAGCTCACATTAACTTGTTTATTTCATTGGTTTTGTAGCAATGAGTCATAGAGAGATGTATAGCCCTCTGACTCTGCCCCATCCATCAAACACTGTTATTACACTAAACCTATCTTATTTATCATTCACTACATTTCTACCAAAAATGTTTCAATGTTAACGTGCAGATATCCCACATTAACAGCACTGAAAATCCATTGTAGTGCTTAATTTAAAATATATGTGATATGACAGCAGACATTGATAACTTGAACCTAATACTAGTAAAAAAATGAATGCTGCCTTTGTTGTGTGTGAAATCTGAAGTGGGGAGATGCAGTGAGAAAAGTCCTGCAACAACCCCTTTAAGTGCAAAATAACTATAGATTAAATGATAATCAGAAAACCTCAATAGCATGTACATGAACCATTGATCTGAGATCATAGTGTCTTATTGTCTGCTACCAGACAAATATTGAACAATAAAAACTTATGATGCTTCAATCCTTTCAGATTCATGGGACTAAAATTTCTGCTTTTCAGTCTTTGCACCAAGTATGAGGAAAACCCAGTTGCACGAGTTGCATGTTAATCTGAAATAACACTCACTTTGAAATTGGATTGCTTCATCTAATTTCCCTGTTCTTAGACTACAGGGGTTTTGGGGAAAAGGCACAAAATTAAGACCAAGTTTCTATAAGTTATTTAACTGAACAGTGGAGAAAGCTCACATTTCAGGTGGCCCATACCTCCTATCTTACCTTAAGTGTTGACAGGTGAGGAACCTTCATAGTCCCACAGGGGACTGTACTGGCTCACTTGCTGTTTACCCTGTATACCTCAGACTTTAGATACAGCACTGAGTCATGTCATCTGCAGAAGTTCTCTGATGACTCAGCAATCTTTGGGTGTATAAAGGGAGGACAGGAGGAGGACTTTGTGAATGGTGCAAGCTGAATTATCTGTAACTCAACATCAGTAAGACAAAGGAGTTGGTGATGGATTTTAGGAAGGTTAAGCCTGTACTGCTCCCTGTTACTATTCAGGGTGAGGGTGTGGATGTAGTGAGGACCTATGAGTACCTGAGCATGCACCTGGATGACACCAGTACAGGCTGTGTACAAGAAGGGCTAGAGTCGTCTCTACTTCCTGAGGAGACTGGAGTATGCAGGCCTCTCCTTCACATGTTCTACCAGTCTGTTGTCACCAGTACAATCTTCTATGTGGTGGTGTGCTGGGGCAATGGCATCAACATGGGTGATGCCAGCTGGCTCAATAAACTGATTAGAACTGCTGGTTCTCTCATAGGAGTCTAACTGTGTATGCTGGAGGTGTGCTAGGACAAAGGACCCTACAGGAAATCCTGGCAATTCTGGACAATGTTTCTCACCCTCTGCATGCCACCTTGGCTGAACAGAGGAGCGCTCTTAGTTATAGACTAAGACAACTGCAGCACTCCAAAGAGCGCTATATGAGGTAATTCTTACCCTGGGCCATTAGGCTCTATAATGAGTCAACCTATAGCTGGGGAAGTGATGACCCCCTCCTGTTAGACTGTTATTAACCTCTGTTTACTACACCCTGCTATCATGGACATCCTGTGCAATATTACCATCACTTCTTATCTGGACAGTGTGAATGTATAATATTACAGTAATTCTTGTTCTACCATCTTATTACTGTGAACTTGGAAATCTTGTCATCTTTGACTTGTAAATCTTGTACATTTTACTTTAAGGTAACATTTTTATTCTTGCATCTCTTCTAATATCTGTATATCTGTGCACTTGTAATGCTACTATGACACTGTAATTTCCTTTGGGATCAATAAAATATCTATCTAATTGATTCAAGCTTATGTCCATCTCTAGTACACACTTAAGCTGGAAAGCCAAATGCACATTTTTTTCAGAACCAATAATTAGATGCTATGTGGATTAGCTGAAATGAAAACTGAGAGTTGGTCATTTTAACAAGATCATGACTGATTTATTCATTTCAGAACCTGGTTCCTGCTTTCTCCCTTAACCCTTGGTCCCTTTCAACTTTCACTGGCAAGATCACTTTTCCTGTTAAATTATATATCCCTGCAGATGAGCCTCTCTTCTGCTCCAATGTGTATTTTTTACTTTATTTTATTCAGAGAAAGCATGGTATAGACGCTGAGCCTTACTATTAGCAACCCACCAGCTTAACCCTGGTCTCACCACAGGACCACTTGCAATGACCAATTGACCTACTAACTGGTATGTCTTTGGATTGTGAAGAGGGTGCAGGAGCACCTGGGTGAAACCCATGCATTCCTTGGGGAGGACATACAAGCTCCTTAGAGGATACTGGGATTGAACTCTGATCCCTGACACCCTGAGCTGTAATGCTGCCATGTACTATACTTAAGTAAAGTTCCAAAACAAGTGACAAATCCATTGCCCAAGGAAAAGCTGAAGGCCACACTTAACTAACACTTCTCATAATTGGGAGAACATCGTGCACAATCAGAAGAAATATACTTCAAATCTTATAGCAGCCTTTTTTTAAATCAATCTAGCTAGCGAGGGAATAACACAACTGCAAAAAGTTTATCAGCTATTGTAGTTCTCCTATTTTCATTCTTATCATAGAACTTAAACAGGATCCTTAAAACTGGATTGAAATGTCTTGGACTTTAATGAAGGACAATGACTACTTTGTTTCTTGTCATCCTCAATTTACATCATAAACAGTTTTCAAGGCCCCATAATATATTCTAAAAAATATCTGAAAAGTTACACATATTGGAAAATTAAAATAATAGAAGCCGCTGGAAACACATTGGGTCAGAGAGTAAACAGAGAAATTGTTAATGTTTCAGCATGAAGACTTTTTCAACACTGGCAGACATATTAAACAAAACATGATTTTTAAGTTGCTGAGAAGGTGGCAGGAGGGGTGAATAGAACAAAGGAAATGTTTTCATCACTGATCAATGCATTCCACAGACAAATGTGATTGAAAACCAGATGTGGTGTTAATAAAAAAAATGAATGAAATTAATTTTGTTTTTTAATAATTTCTGATCACTGATAATGAACATTTTCGCTAGAGAATTTACTGTTTAGTATGACATGAAAGATGACTGATTCCCATTTTAGTCTTATTTAGTCAGTTTGATGCAAGTGCTCATAGTTTTCCCCAAAGGTTGCAGTTACAATGTTTACACAATACCAACTCTCTTAAACAAACATCAGAATGAGGTGACATTTTATTTTAAACAAAATTAGTAATTTTGATAAATATAGATTTTTTTAACTTGTGGCATCATCTAGATAGCTGTTGCACTCCATAGAAACTTATTGTTTCCTATCTTTCTTGACCAATGGAGTTATTGACTAAAAGATGAATTGCAGTTAAACCAGACGGTTTTTACAGGGTCACATATGGCGACCTTAGCAAATTTAACATGCTTACATTGTATATTTCCAAAACTCATATTCAGGAAATCCATTGTTAAAATGGTGTCCTTTTTGGCAAAAGTGGTATAATATAGATAAGACTGATTCTCTTGTAACTGAAGACAGAATGAGGGAACAATACATTTACATTGTATTGTACTAATGTGGTTCTTCACTATAACTTTTACTTTTAACTGTAACCAAATTGTATTTGGCTAAACAATTTCAACGTTGACTATCTTGCTAAAGGTATTTCAGTGAGTGACTTGTTCATCCACAAAAGACACCAGTGTGAATTGCTGAGGAATGACTCCCTGACCCATGTGTTAATTACCTTTGTGCATAGTACTTGAGGGGATCATACACCGTATTTGGCCTGAATTTAACTTTTGAGTGTAATTGTTCTTTTTTGATGGGACTTCCTATCATCAGTATGATAGTCCTTCACCAGCAGATCATGATGATTGCACACAACTATATGGACTACCAGTACAAAAGTGATTTTAACAACCTGGAAACTAATTTTGAAAAATATCTAAACTCATTGAAGCTCAAAGCTTATATTCCACCTTACTTGTTAGAGAAAGGATCATGCTGGTGGTGTCACTTTAAAATAATTTTAGTATGTGGGTGGAACATACTGTGACTCAACTGTGTCATGATCTATAGCAATCCAAAGTCAATCCCAGCCTTAATTGGTACTACATACTTGCGTAAAAGTATATCATTCATAATCAATTGACTCATGCAGACTTTTCATAACTGAGTATCTATCTCACTGGCAAATATAATTACTCTTTCTCGCAAAGTTGGCAACTTGTTTTGTAACCACAGAACGTGGGCATGTCTTAAAATACCAGGGATGGAGTAATCATTTTTAAACTTCAAAATTTAAACAAAATGCTTAAGTAGTAACAACAACTTTTAAAATTAGATGTTGAAATTCATTCCAAGGGTTAAAGTACATGGCCAGAATATGTTGCCTGTTCTTAGTTATGTCTTTGCTAACTTACATTATGTGGTAAATATATTTCTTGATTCAACACAGACAAATTGTGCCTTCAAGCCATACAGATCCTCAAAGTCAGGCTCTCTGTGGCAGCAAGGACTTGCATAATATTATGCCATAACATGGATGCACCTGAACAAGCTTTTCCCATGACGTAGCTGAAGCCAACTGATGTCTGGCTAAGCTATGGCTCCCAATGTAGTTTGTTGCCAAAAACTTTGATTATTTAAATTTGTAATTTATTTAATAGTCTAATAAAAGCAACCAATCTTGCATACTTCAAAATGGTTAAAACTAATTGAAATCATCTAATATTCTTCTCAGTTCTTTTTCTCCATTCAAATGAATGTACTCTCGGTGCAGGTTCAGCAAGCAGATGCCTCAGTGCAGACACAAGGGACTGCAGATGCTGCCATCCGGATCAACATCTGCGGGTGATTCATTTGTGTAGTTGCTGAGAAATTCACCTTCAGCTAACAGTCCTGACATTTGTGAAAAGCAGTCAGTCAAGTGCAGAGATTCTTCATTTACCTCATCCCTGAAAGGTGCTTTTGGAAATAAGCTTGCAATAAATTATGAATCTACATTCTTAAATCTTCTATAATCAGGCCTTCCTAGCGAGACTGAATTTCTGCCCAAAATCAACTGTATCATGCAGTTCATTCTGTACACGAAGAGTCTGCAGACGGCTGCTGGTACAACAGAAATAAAAGCTCTTCATTCTAAACTTTTGGGCAAGTTCCTATTATGGAAAAATTGATCTACCCACTAATGGTGTTGATGCTTCTTGTGCATTAATGGGTGAGTAATTTTTGAAGCTTGATGTACTTTGTTTGTATTCTCTCTCTTTAATCATTTCCCCTAAAGCTGCTGCCCATTAGCCTGTCCATTCCACAATTTCTATGGCAACTCATACCTCTGCCCATCATAACTCTCCACCTCCCCTTCAAATTAAGAATAACCTACTTTCCCTTTTGTCAAGGGTCTGCAACCAGAAAAGATAATTGATTCTCTCAGTACATGGATGCTATCTGACCCATTAAGCAGTTACAGCATTTTGTTTTCATTCTTATAGGAAAATATCAGACTGAAATATACAGTATATTAATTGTAGACAATATTAGTGTTTTCTTAATTGCTATAGAGCAATGGAAGCCATATTCAAAATGGAATTGTGCAATATTTTCAGTTTGAAAATTTTAAGAGTGTGCTGAGAGAAGTCTGATTTTTCAGTTCATATCAATGCATGCAGCATTATAATTTATGATTTCTGCTATACTGAGTCAATCTTTTTTCCACAGCAGTGAATTACTCCCCTGTAAATGGTGCAGGTTTACTATTTATCTGTTATTTCAATTTCCAGACATATCTAAAATATAAATTCTTAGCTTAATATTTGGAACTTAATTAACATCAATTATCCCATTATGGGTATATTCCATGTTTGTCACATTTCATATCCTTATGCTATTTCTGCTAATGCTTTAGCCCTTAAAACTCTGGCCTGTTCAAAGCACTAGAATTCCTTTTGCCTCTATTCCAAGTTTGCCAATGATACAAAAGTAGGTGGTAGAGCAGGCGGTGTTGAAAAACCAAGAAGCCTACAGATTAGGAGAATGGACAAAAAACAGGCAGATGGAATACGCTTTGAATTTTTTCGATGATTTTAAGTTCCCTGGCCTCCACCACTTTATCTTCACTATGGATGTCCAGTCCCTATATACCTCCATCCCCCACCAGGAAGGTCTCAAAGCTCTCCGTTTCTTTTTGGATTCCAGACCTAACCAGTTCCCCTCTACCACCACTACTCTTAATAATTTCTCTTTGGCTCCTCCCACTTCCTCCAAACTAAAGGTGTAGCCGTGGGCACCCGTATGGGCTGCAGCTATGCCTGCCTTTTTGTTGGCTTTGTGAAACAATCCATGTTCCAAGCCTACATTGGTATCTGTCCCCCACTTTTACTGCTACATCGATGACTGCATTGGCGCTGCTTCCTGTACGCCTGCTGAGCTCATTGACTTCATTAACTTTGCCTTCAACTTTCATCCTGCCCTCAAGTTTACCTGGTCCATTTCTGACACTCCCTCCTCTTTCTTGATCTTTCTGTCTCTATCTCTGGAGACAGTTTACCTACTGATGTCTACTATAAGCCTACAGACTCTCACAGCTACCTGGACTATTCCTCTTCCCACCCTGTCTCTTGCAAAAATACCATCCCCTTCTTACAATTCCTCCGTCTCCACTGCATCTGCTCTCAGGATGAGGCTTTTCATTCTTGGATGACGGATATGTCCTCCTTTTTTAAAAAAAGGGGCTTTCCTTCCTCCACCTTCAACTCTGCTCTCAAACGCATCTCCCCCATTTCACACACATCTGCTCTCACCCCCATCCTCCCACCACCCCACTGGGAATAGGGTTCCCCTTGTCCTCACCTACCACCCCACCAGCCTCTGGATCCAACATATTCTCCGTAACTTCCGCCATCTCCAACGGGATCCCACCACGAAGCACATCTTTCCCTCCCCCCGCCACCCCTGCTTTCCACAGGGATCATTCCCTACGCGACTCCCTTGTCCATTCATCCGTCCCCCCCCATCCTTCCCCACCGATCTCCCTCCTGACACTTATCCTTGTAAGCGAAACAAGTGCTACCCATGCCCTTACACTTCCTCCCTTACCACCATTCAGGGCCCCAGACAGTCCTTCCAGGTGAGGCGACACTTCACCTGTGAGTCGGCTGGTGTGATATACTGCGTCCGGTGCTGCCTTCTATATATTGGCAAGACCCGACGCAGCCTGGAAGACCATTTCGCTGAACACCTATGCTCTGTCCGCCAGAGAAAGCAGGATCTCCCAGTGGCCACACATTTTAATTCCACATCCCATTCCCATTCTGATATGTCCATCCGCGGCCTCCTCTACTGTAAAGATGAAGCCACTCTCAGGCTGGAGGAACAACACCTTATATTCCGTCTGGGTAGCCTCCAACCCAATGGCATGAAAATTGACTTCTCTAACTTCTGTTAATGCCCCACCTCCCCTTCGTACCCCATCTGTTATTTATTTATTTATTATTCATTTTTTTTTCTTTCTCTTTTTTTCTCCCTCTGTCCCTCTCACTATACTCCTTTCCCATCCTCTGGGCTTCCCCCTTCCCCCTTTCTCTCTTCCTAACCCTCCTGTCCCATGATCCTCTCCCTTCTCCAGCCTCATATCCCTTTTGCCAATCAACTTTCCAGCTCTTGGCTCCATCCCTCCCCCTCCTGTCTTCTCCTATCATTTTGGATCTCCCCCTCCCCATCTCACTTTCAAATCTCTTACTATCTCTTCATTCTGTTAGTCCTGACAAAGGTTCTCCACCCGAAACATCGACTGTCCCTCTTCTTATAGATGCTGCCTGGCCTGCTGCGTTCACCAGCATTTTTGTATGTGTTGGTTGAGATGGAATACAATGTTGTAAAGAGTATGGTCATGCACTTTTGTAGAAGGAAAAGAGGCAGAGACTATTTCCTAAACAGGAAGAAAATTCAAAAATCTTAGCTGCAAAGGGAATCCTAGTGCAGGATTCCCTAAAGGTTAACTTGCAGGATGGGTTGGTAATAAGGAAGGCAAATGCAATGTTAGCAACCAATTCAAGAAGACTAGAATGCAAAAGCAAGGTTATACTAATGAGGCTTTATAAGAAATTGGTCAGACTCCATTTGGAGTATTGTGAACAGTTTTAGGTTCCACATCTAAGAAAGAAAAGGATCCAGAAGAGGTTTACGAGGATAATCCAGAGCATGTATGATTACTCAGGGACTGTACTCACTGGAGTTTAGAAGAATGGGTGGTGGGGGGGATGCGATCTCAAAATATACGAAATATTGAAACCTACAAAATGTTGAAAGGTCTAGATAGACTGGATATAAAGAGGAGGTTTCCTTTAGTGGGGGAGTCTAGAAGCCAAGAGCACAGCATCAGAATAGAAGGACTCCCCTGTAGAAAAGACAAGAGGAGGAATTTCTTTAACTTGAGCTTGGTGAATCTGTGGAATTTATTGCCACAAATGGATGTGGGGACCAAGTCATTGGGTATATTGAAAGTGGAGGTTGATAAGTTCTTGATTAATAAGTACATCAAAGGTTATGGGGAATGATGTTGAGAGGGGAAAAAAATCAACCATTATCTATTTTGTCTCCATTTCAATACTCTTTATAACTAAATCCTTTTGGGTTTATAGTCACAATTTTTGATGTTTCCTGTTTTGGTTGTCATGATTTTGCTTCTGTGAGATATCTTGTGGAGATATACTTCTCAAAGTCACAATTTCAGCCACAGACTTAAAATTATATAGTATCTCTAAACTTGAAGAACCCAGTGTGAAACAAGTAGATTAAAACATGAAGCTCTGGGATGCATAATGGAGCTGTTTAAATACAGAAAGTAGAGCTGGTGGATTGTTGGAGATAAAAATCCTTTTATGGGAACAGCTGTTAGACTGCTGAGAAGGAACTCCAACATCAATAACAAGCTTCACCACTAAGTGGTAATATGAAACTAGGCCTCTCCAAAAATAGAATATGCATCTGAGCCAAATACTTATTGTATGTAGTGTTTGCTTTTTGGGGTGAGAGGCCTCAGATAATGGTATAATGGTCATTTGTAATGAAATAAGGTAAGCCACATCACTCCTATCTAAACAAAGCATGGGTTGCACAATTTGTAAGTGATTCCTAAAAGGGTTCTGTAACTGGATTAATGTATTGAAATATTTCATGGATCGCTGCAGAGGAAAACTTGATTCAGTTAATTTCCTTAAATTTTTAATTCTCCAATTTGCATTCTTCCATGTAACATGGAAACATAGAAAACATACAGCACAATACAGGCCCTTCAGCCCACAAAGCTGTGCCGAACATTTCCCTGTCTTAGAACTACCTAAGCTTTAGCCTTCTGTTTTTCTAAGCTCCATGTAGCCGTCCAGGAGTCTCTTAAAAGACCCTATCATCTACGCCTCCACCACCGCCGCCGGCAGCCCATTCCTCGCACTCACCACTCTCTGCATAAAAAAACTTACCCCTGACACCACCTCCGTACCTACTTCCAAGCACTTTAAAACTATTCCCTTTCATGCTAGCCAATTCAGCCTGGGGGAAAAGCCTCTGACTATCCACACAAGCAATGCCTCTTATTATTTTGTACACCTCTATCAAGTCTCATCCTCTGTCGCTCCAAGGAGAAAAGGCTGAGTTCATTCAATCCAGGCAACATCCTTGTGAATCTCCTCTGCACCCTTTCTATTGTTTCCCCTTCCTTTCTATAGTGAGGCAACCAGAATTGAGCACAGTACTCCAAGTGGGGTCTGACCAGGGTCCTATATAGCTGCAACATTACCTCTCTGTATTTGAAACGCCTCCCTCTTTCTTAAAGACTGTTTATATCATCTTGAAAAGAATTTTAACTTTTTGTCAACGTTTTTCTGTTTGACAAACTGTACTTAATTCATTTTCAAATTTTTTTTGGATGTCTTGATATGAACGATAGCAATTCTCATGTTGAAAACCTTACAGGTTTACATGACTTTTTCCAGCACAGACTTGCCCAACTTAGTCTTTTAACCTTGTTTCATAAATGAAATTACTGGTATCATCTTGTAATGTATAGTTCTGCCTTCAGGGTTAAAAAGCCTGAAGGCAGAATTTTTCACACTTGCTGGAAGTCTTTCTATGTTATATTTTAGTTGTACATAAATTAAATGTTAATTACAAAATCAGTCTATTTATTCTCTAATTCTTACAATACATTTCTTTCTTTGTCAATCATTTCCTGTTCAAAAGTGTGGATGGATTCATTCTGGCAGCATTTCTTACAAATCTACTTACTTTATGATATTACTGCACCAGGCAGAAGGCAAAACAATAACTGGGTTGGTTATCTTCCCACGCCCTGCCATGTCAACAATATAGAAATTCAGTGGATTCCTTGACTTACAGTAGCAGTCAAGATGAAAAAATTGCCTTTGTATTTGCTGTATATGCAGCTTTAATTGAAGTTAATTTTAAATTTATAGACAGCTTTGCGATAATGACTACTTGCTTCCTGCTGAACATTTATGCACAATTCCCTGACTTGTTTCTCAATGCTGCCAAATATCTTATTTTTTAAACAGTTTTTCCACCTTTCAGTCTGCCCCTTCACCAATAATCCTTAACATGGAGCCTAATATTGCTTTAGAAAGCTATTGGACTGCATGGAAAGAAGAGAGGACATGATACTGGAGCCAAATTTCAGCCTGTCAGCAGCAACATTACGTTTATATTCTTGTCCTGGGATGTTTATTCCAACTACTTCAGTGTTGTGGTTCTGCGTAGCCATTAGCTGTCCTTACAAATGCTTCAATGCAAGAATCCAAGCATGGGAGGCAGATGTGTTAAGGGCATTGATAGGTACATGGATGGATCATGTAGCTTTTCCTGCCTTCATGTCAAAAGAGGTTGCTAGTTGTTTCAAGTTAGTGTTTTCATGCAAAATAGATGGGGACTTTGTCCTGAAACAGCAACTGTTTCTCTTCCCACAGATACTCCCTGAGCTGTTGAGTGTTTCCAACATTTTCATATGTATTTAATTTCAGATATAAGTTTATTTTTGATTCACATTAAAGAGGTGAGTTTTTTAAAATTTTGGTGAAAAAAATTTGCTGGTTTGATATGGAATAAAATAGATGAATGGTTAAATGAAACATATTGCTTCTGAGTACAATCTGTAGACCCATCCCTGCTGATTGGGAGGCCAAGGAGTGTGTTTCAGGATTGTTCAGTGTTGAGCACAAACGGAAAGACGATAATGATGATTTTTTTAATATACTCCAATGCTCATTGGGGTATAGTGAATGCAAAAGATACAGCATTTTTAACAATACATTCAAGAGTTTTCTAGCTATACCAGGGAGCCAATAAATGAGGGCCTGGAATTAGTTCAAAGAATGAAACTGGACAGATTGAAGAATTACAAATTAAATAATTTGTAGAAATGGCAATTTGGAGGGACCCACAAGATCTGCATGAAGAACATTTTCTTTGTTTGAAAATGGGTATGAATGATTTAGATCATGTTTAAAGGTGATTTGGACAATGGGCTGGACTATTTCCTGATGTGAATAGTCGCCCTAATATTTAGCTCACCTTTAATGTCAGTATCTGTGGATTGCTGTGGAGAAGTGGAAGATTGCCGGAGGACAGACGAGTCCAGTTCTGAAATGTATTGAAGCTGAGCGTACTTTGCACCTGGCTTTTAATTAATTTATGATTTGATGTAATTTAAAATAAATTCAACTTTTTAGTAATTCCTAAAACTAGTCTTTAGGTGGTTTTTAAATGGTGGAATATCAGAAGTATAGTATTCTGAAAATATTGAAATATTCAGTGAGCCATCAAAAGCCAGCAGGAGATGCTGATGTGATGAGAGACTTTGAGAAAGGATGGTTAGGACCAAAACGCTGGAGTGTCCAAGGCAAGGATCAAGACACGGTATGAACCAAGCACAAAGCAAAATGCTAGATAATATCTCTAGTTGAGCTTACGACTGAGCACTAAACCTCCATTCATGTGCTTCTTTAATACCGAAGTTGGTGCCAAAACATGATTGCCAATTGGTGGGGTGCCCTGAACCCTTAAAGGGTGGGGCAAAGGGGCTAGTGCTGACAGGTTTTAAGTTAGAGTTGTGGAGGGTGAGACTGATCTTCAGAGTCTAGGGGAGCTGCAAGGTATAAGTCAAAGGGATTACTTTTTTGAAAACCTTGAAGGGTCTGAGCAACTTAGACACCAACTTTCTAAACTCCACCAGGAGAGGCAAGTATGAGTAGATATCCAGACCTATTGCCCAGGGTGCAAGGTAGGTCCCTGTCTTCTTCAATTAGCCTTGGGGTCTACTGTCCGGGCAGAAGCCAGTAAAAGCTCCCTTGCCCTTGTCCATTACTGCTTGCAGCATTGGATGAGATCTTTGGCCACAGGAGCCTCATACTTGGCCTCCTGCTCAGGGAAGAGTGACAGAGAATACCCAAATTGGCACTTGAATGAAAACATCCCATCTGCCAAATACTGTAATACTGCCCACGTCAAATGGTTGCACCATTCGTCAGGTCTTTCTGACGCCAGGCATCTTAAGGTTTGTTCTAAATCTTGGTTGACCCACTGGACTGCGAGTTAAACCCAGAGAAGAGACTTGCTGTTATCTCAATCAGTTTACAGAATGACCACCAGAAAGAGGATGTGAATTGAGGACCATGATCCATGACTACGTCCATTGGAAAACCATGGATTCTGAAGACCTAGTCCAGGAAAATTTCAGCTGTCTCCACTGCAGATGGTAGTTTGTCCAAGGCAATGAAACTACAGAGATTTGAAAACTGACCAACATTTACCATGGTGACGATCTTCCCCTTGGAAGGCAGAAGACCCATGACAAAGTCCATGGAGATCTGCACCCATGGTCTGCCAAGAACAGGTAGAGGATGGAGGAACCCAAGAGGTTGGTATGGGGTCCTTGTTCTGGATGCACACCTCGATGCTCTGAAGGGGACTGGGACGGCTGGGGTTCAAACACTAACGAGGACTGGGTGAGGAAGCCACGGTCACCGTTGAATATTTCCTGGGTCAGAGGATGGACTGGCTCCACAGAGTGACCAAAAGGTTCACCCGAGTGACTCAGGTTCTGGCTTCCTTCTTGCGAAAGTTGACACTGTGACCTGGAGGTTTTGTATCTCCGGGCACTGTCTGGAAAGCCTCTCACTGTACCTGGCCACAGTGGATGAAACTGCTGGATCCATGTTTTGGCTCAGTCACTCTGTGATGAGAGACTTTGACGAAGGATGGTTCGGACCCAGCTGCTGGAGTATCTGAGGCAACGATCGAGACACAGTATCAAACTGAAACGAGAACCGAGCACAAAATAAAATGCCAGACAATATTTCTCAACTGCTGGAATACCTGAGGCAAGGATCGAGACACAGTATCAAACTGAAACAAAAGCCGAGCACAAAATAAAATGCCAGACAATATTTCTACTTGAATTTATAATTGACCTCTGAACCTCTGTTCAGGTGCTCCTTAAATACTAAAGTTGACACCAAAATATGATTGCCAATTAGCGGGACGGTCCTGAAACCTTGAAGGAGTCGTGCTAGTTAACCATACTCCAGGGAGTTTGAGCGTCTAAACCCCGGAAGCTGGCGTGGTTAGGTGCGTCTCATAACAGCTGGGCCTTGTGAAATAACTCTTAAGGAATGTTTTGCATTCCTGGAAGGATTTTGGAATGAAGGCCATCAGTACCATGACTGGCTGCAAAAACATTGTGTGCTGCAGGAAAGTACATGCGAGGCATGGGCAAGTCAATTATATCTGACCTAAAATATCTTAGCAGTTCCAGAATAACCTCAATGGTGCTGAGAATATTTTTCCTTTAAAGGAACCGATACTTTCAATGGAAGGGCTGTGATTGGTTATCCTCTGCCAACATCCACTACTCTGTGATTTGTAGGGGATTTTGATTGGCCAATGCTTTAGACAGTTGCTGAAAGAGTTGCATAAGACAGTTGAAGTTGACTTCATTTGTGTCCGTCTTTTCATTAGGTTCACTCATTGATTTTGTATTTTAAAAAAAACCTTTCTCTATTTTCTCAGAATATAAAGGTGGTGTTCATCCCTTTATAGTTTTTTCCTCTCTGGACCATTTTCTCTTCATGCAGCAGATGCTCTTGGTTGTGTAGGAAATGCTAGAGCTACGACACTCATCTGATCCTCCAACTTCTTCCTTAGCCTTTGATTCTTATTCCCCAAGTTTTGTTTTTACCCATAAGCTTTCAGTCCATTTGGTTTTCTGGACCCACCCCCTTAACCATGTTTTGGGTGGAATTGAAGCAATGGTTTGCAAGTGGATAAGGAGGAGTTTGAATTTGAGCTTAAATAGCTTTAGGTAGCTGAGAGACTATATTTTAATAATACAGTACATCTAGGCAAATTAGGTTGAAAGGAGAAATGACAAAACAGAGAACAATACAGCACAGGGACAGGTCCTTTGGCCCTCAATGTTGTATTGAACTAATTAAATCAGTAATCAAATGCCCCACTAAACTGATCCTTTCTGACTACACAATGTCCATATCCTTCCATTTCCCTCCCATTCATGTGCTTATCTAAGAGCCTCTTGATCACTCCCACCACATTTGTCTCCACCATCTTTGGCATCACATTCCAAGCACCACCACTTTGTGTCTTAACCACCTTTCTTGAACTCAGTACATCTAGGGTCAATATGACTTGGGTCCCACCAGACTGGGAGAGCCAGGATGTTTGGACCACCTGCACTCCAATCCGAGTGAATACTGTGTAAATGCTGTCCAGTTGCAAGAAATAACAGATAGTACACTGCATATCATTATAAAAAAGTGTAGTTAAAATTTCAGCTTTATCAAACAGTAGGAAAAGAAAAAAAATAAAAAGGGCCCATTACAGTTAACGCAGTCCAAATATGCATATAATTTGGAGCTCATCTTGAAGTTGTCGTTAACTCGCGCACTGGACCCATTGTGTGAAAGCTCACACCACCTTCTGAATGTCACTCGAAATCCATCTCGAACAAGTGGACTCCCCCACAGGAGTATTGGTCCTTCCTCCTTGAAGCCATTCATCTTCACGAAGCACCTTGTACAACAGGGATGGCATCCTCAGCCATCTTCCCTCCTGTCTTCTCCCAGCTCCCGCCAAAAAGACCTCGACCCACACCAGTGTCCGTCACCAAAACCTCTATGTCCAGCATTCTCTGGAACCTTCTCCCAGTTCCACCATCCTGATTGGTTATTTCAACATTCCTGAATAACATAGCCCCCTAGGTTTAGCTCAAACCTAAACATGCTAAAGACAGAACAGACTGCTCTTTCAGAACTGCTAAAATGAAATACCTACAGCATTGCAGTAAAAATCTTAACCAAGGCATTACATTGGTAAATACTGATACCATGACTTAATTTAGGACCTCACTCATGTCACCTGCCTCCAAGCTCATGTTCCCTCCTACATCCTTGTGGTCCTCCTAACTCCCTAGTTATTCTCTTGCTATTGATATAAGAATAGAATGCCTTGAGATTCTCCTGCCGGGGACTTTTCATGGCCCTGTTCGGGTTTTCTAATTCCCTTTGTGAGTTCTTTCCTGGCTTCTTTATACTCTTCAAGAAGTCTGATTGATCTTAGCTTCCTAAGTCTTACATATGTGTTTTTTTTCCTTGAGTAAATTCATCTCCTCTCTTGACGTCAACTGCCTATCCTGCAATCTGTAGTTGGGCTTTACTTGTCAGATGTGGACTTGCCCAACAGCTGTTCCCAATTAACTCTCCTTAATTCCTGCCCAATACTCTTGTAATTTGCCCTGCTGCAGTTTATTATTCTCCCATAGGTATATATTTTAAAACTTAAGGAGTTGTGCTCATTGTTCCTAAACTTTTCTTCCATGGTAAGGTCAGTTACCTGGCCAGGCTCATTACCGAACACCAGGTCCAGTATGGCCCCTCCTCTTGTTGAAAATCAACCCACTGACTTAAGAAGCCCTCCATGATGCACCTAACAAATTTTGCCCTGTTTAAACACCTTGCACTAAGGAAGTACCAGTTTATATTAGGGAAGTAGAAATTATCAATTGCGACAATCCTATTGCTTTTTAGACCTATTCCTAATCTGCCTGCATATCTGTTCCTCAATGTCCCAGTGGCTATTGGGTGGTTTGGGAGATAGGGGTCTACAATATAATCCCATCAGAGTGATCGCGCCTTTCTTAATTTTCAGTTCTACCCATATCCCTCCATAATCTCACCTCTGAATGCAATTGTACAACTCCCCACTCTGTCTCAACCTTCTTTATCTTTTTTAAGACATCAAAACCCTGGAACAATAAGCATCCATTCCTGTCCCTCTTGCAAGCAGGTCTCCACTTTCGAGGTTTTATTATGAATTAAAATTATATGTCTAAAGGACAATTCTGATGCCCATTAGAAATAGAAACCTTATCCAGTCAGGCCTATCTATGACGTCAGACCCACAGAAATGTAATTGACTTTTAACTGCTCCATGGCTGGATTTTGTAGAGAAATACTTCTAACCATTGAGAATGTTGGCAGCTGCTTGCAACTTTAGAATTTCTGCACAAGTGCACAAGTCTTGTAGTCAGGTCAAATATTTGCAGCTGTAGCAAATACCCAACACTTGCTATGTGGAATCCCCTGGAAAAATCTCGCCAGATGTGTCCTGCTACGGGGACTGCTCTGCCATTCATCTCAATCAAGACTGAGAGGAATTAAGTCTTTTAAGTTGTTTAAGCCTAACGACAATAGTTGAGAAAATCCAATTAGACCAAAAAATTACTGAAATTTACCACTGACGTATTGTAGTTACAGGATGTACATTCCACAAAATAAACTGGGGCATCTTGCCAAAGATTTTCTGACAGCATTTTGCGAATACATGAACTCTGTCTCTGAGATGGACAAGGAAACTGTCTGCATGGTAATATCACCAACAGTTATTCCTTGGGCAGGTCATGGGGAATGAACCAAGTCAATAAAGCAATTACCAGTAGGGGAACATTTAGGAAATGGTGCGCATGACATAAAGTGCTGTGCAAAGGAATGGACAACTCTGAGGTAAATGTTGTTTAGAGAAAGATCCCACTGAAATGGACAAGAAAAGATCTGGTTCAGATAAACTGGAATCTAAACTTGGCAGTCAAAATCATAACTGGAGAAGTTGGAGATGTTTAGCTACAGTCTTGTCAAGAAGAGAGATGTAGAAATTTAAAGCTACAACTCACTGGTGAGAGATTGAGAGAATTAAATAAATATATTAAGGGAAGACATTGTGACAAGAGTTCTGAATGAGCTGTTTAAAGAAAGATAAAAGGGAAATACAAGATAAAAGTCACAGCATAAAAGACAATTCAAGAATATGCTATTAGGGATTGCAAGAGGAAAGGTGAGTCGGACTAGAGACCATTAAAGGAAACATACCCATGAAGGCAAAGGGCATGATTAAGGTACTAAATGACTAACATGTACTAGGTTTTACTAAGGAGAAATCTGTTGAAGCTTAACAAGGGAATGTGCTAAGTCTATGGAAGGACTAAAATCAGACAGAATATCTAGAAAAGCTAGCTGCACTCAAAAAGGTTGAGTTACCTGGTCCAGGCAGAATGCATCATTAGTCACTGAAGTAAGTAATGAAGAAAATTGCAGAAGTCCTGGCTGTGATCTTCCAAAGATCTGCATTCAATTGCAGTACCTAAGGATGGCAAAATTGCATTATGTTTAAATCTTGTTCAAAAAGAATACAGGAGTAAATCCATTTTCTACAAGAAAAATCAGTTTAACCTAGAAATAAACAGCAGCAGAAATAGAAGTCACTTGGACAAGTATGTATTGATGAAAATAAGCTGGCATGGATTTGCTAAACATAAATATTGTGGAGTGATTGAGCCATGATGAAGTGTCATAAAATAGTGATTCAGCCATGACAGGAGCTCAGAATCTGGTTCCAGTTGAAAAGGTGGGCAAGCTTTAAGGGGTGTTTGAGATTTATTCAAATGATATCAGAATGAGAGATTTTTTTTTGTGGAAAACTCGAGAAGCAATGGTTTTTCTTTGAAAATGGACACACCAGAGGTATTTAGTACCATGAGTATTGTACTGGTCAAGTAATTTGCCACAGCAGAAGACTTAGAAACTAGAGGACATATAATGAAAGAGATTCAAAATACATTTATTTTCAAAGAATGTATAAATTATACAATCTTGAGATATGTTTTATCACAGATAACCACAAAACAAGAAACATGAAAGAACCCAAAAGAAAACCAACACTAGATGCTCAGAAAAAGAAAAAAAATACAAATCACGCAAACAATATTCTGAACCAAATTGAAACTTCAAATCCGAACACTGGAGCAGCCTAGGGTAGGTCCAAAGCCTCGCATATCAAATCATCATATCACTGGGCATAGAGCATTGCAACTGGGGAGACTTCATTACCTCAGCGCCACGGTCGAGGAGCAACCATCACGGAGAATGAGCAAAATAGGCTCTCACCTTGGGTCCCGACACACTATCGGGAAAAGAATCAACATTGACCGCAGAGTGGTCAGTATTAATCAGCAAGTGGTTTGGATCTGGAGGGCGGTGCAGGATTAGTAGCGGAGACAGATTCAGCTGTGGTGTTCACAATGGACTTGGATAATCTCTGGAAGGAAAGAATTTGCATGTCTGTGGGGAGAGTTCAGGAGAAGGGGACCAGCCACATAAAGCTGTTCTGGACTTGACAGGCCCAATGGCCCCCTTCCATGCCATAACTAGTTGCTCAACGTTCCTGATTTAGAAACATTTCAGAACTCCTTCATTAATGCAACTCACTGCCCATGGCAGTATCTTCCCAACATGTATTGCCGTGACTCAACACTGCCTTCTCTTAACAGTTAGCAGTGTGTATTAAATCCTCTTCATGGAGTAATACAGCACAAATACAAGTCCATTAGCCTGACTGGGCAATGCTGACCACAGCATCCTCCCTTCTAGTCCAAGTTGGCTGCATTGCCCATAACCCTTCAAGTCCATCTCCTCCATGTACTTATTTAAATGCTCCTTAAATATTGCAGTTATCCCTCCTTCAACTACTTCCTCTCGCAACTCATTCTAGGTATTCACTACCCTTTACTTAAAAAAGTTATGTCTTAGGTCTCCTTTAAATCTCACCCCTCTTATTTTGTATCTGAGCCCTCTAGTTGGACTCCAAACCATGAGATAAAGACTATAACCATCCATCTTATCCATAACCATAATTTTATAAACATTCTTATTCTCCTTCTTTCCTCGGAAAAAATATCCAACATTGTAAACCTCTTCCTAAAACCTGGGTCCTCATGTCCATCCAACATCCTTGCAAATCTCTCCTGCACACTCTCCAGCTCTACAGTTCAGTTCCTATAACTCGATAACCAAAACTGTACTCAATACTCCAAGGGTGGCATCATAAACAACTTACATAACTGGAACATAATGTCCCTAGTCCTAAAGTCGATGCCCTGACTGATGAAGGCCAGCATGCTAAATGCTTTCTTTACCAGCTACTTTCAGTAAACTGAGTACTTGTTCCACAACAGTTGTCAGAGCCTTACTAGTCACTATCCAAGTCCTACCCCAGTTTTACAGTGTAAAGTGCATCATCTTGCCTCTATCTGTGTTAAAATCTATTTGCTATTCCTCAACCCATCTCCCTAAGTGATCAAGATCTGTTTGCAAATCTTTGTAAACTGCTTCACAATCAACAAGATTATCTAATTTATTATCATTAGTAAACTTGCTAATTGTGCAATGTATATTCATGATAATGAATAACACAGGTTCTCTGGGGTGCCCCATTAGTCGCAGGCCTTTCAGTAGGAGAAGTGATCTTCAACTATCAGTCTTTGCTTTCTATCATTGAGCCAATTATGAATCCACTTCGCCGGCTCCCCCCGAATTCCATGCGACATAACCTTCCAGATCAGTCTTGCATATGCGACATTGTCAAAGGCCTTGCTAATGTTCATATAGACAGCATCCACTGCCCGACTTTCATCTATCTCCTTAGTTACCTCTATGGAAATGCTCCAAAAGAGTTACCAAACATGAACTTCCACCCACAAATGCAACCACTCCCCATGTTTGAATGAAGAATTCTTAA
Source organism: Mobula hypostoma (assembly GCF_963921235.1). Taxonomy (NCBI): domain Eukaryota; kingdom Metazoa; phylum Chordata; class Chondrichthyes; order Myliobatiformes; family Myliobatidae; genus Mobula; species Mobula hypostoma. The sequence goes on along the minus strand of NC_086103.1, from coordinate 58,536,641 downwards.
TTTGTAAATTAGTTAAGTTATTATTATAATTAAATTTGTGAAATTTTCAGCGAATGTACATACACAGATATGGAACTGTAAACATAAAAGGTGATCTAATATTTCTGGAAATCAGTGTCAAAAGTGGCAGCTGATGTTATTAGTTTTGTAAGTATTTTTGCCGGTATGATTGCTAGCAGGTGTTTAATGGTCCAGTTTGAAACTTTCCAGTAATTTCACTTCTGATTTCCCCACCTCAGTTTTTCTCTCTAAAACATCTAATTTTCTACTACGCATGTAAATTTATTGCAGTACTTTCTTTTGTTTCCATGCACATTATGCATTAATGTTTAGTCTGGAGTATTTGTAAGATTAAAGGCAGTACATTTCTTTGAAACTTCCAGTGTCATGGGGCTAGTCTTGACAGCACATGATCAAGTTGGCAAGCAGAAGACTTTCCTGAATGAGGAATCACTTTACAATCATATTATATTTCAGGAATACACACTTAAATATAGAAGCAGGTCAGGAAAGTGTTGTATGTCAATAGGATTCAATTGATGGCATATTGATTGTGAAATGAATCACTTATGGTTTCTGATAAGATGTTAGGAACTTAAAGCTGATTTATACTTCTGAGTCAAATCGACGCCGTAACCTACGCAAGTGGCCTTAAGTGCGTTGTCAGCATTAATACTTGTGCGTTGGTGTGTCTGCGCCTCTCTGCAATTCGGGCACATCGCGCATGTTCACACACCTGCCCGCGCAAGGCTTCATGGTCATGGTAGTCTTTCTTGGGGTAAACAAGTTTAAAGCGAGTGTCTTTTTTCGTAAAAGTGAAATGTGTCCTCCATAATTTCGGAGGTCTGTATAGCTTTATGGAAAGCATTGCAGCCAGAGTTCCTTCCCTGACCTTCAGTCGCCCAATGGGAAGCTATTGCAGCGTAGGAGGAAATGCAATGCTACCAGGCGGACCAAAATCAGTTGTTGCGGTCTGCGTTCCCTTGACGCGCAATCACATTTTGGGAGAGGTGCACGTCAGGCTACAGCATAGGGATCCGCATAGGCTCTGCGTAGGGTTTGCGGCAACGCCGTACCTACGGCGTCAAGTTGATGCAGGTTTAAATCAGCATTTAGAGCAACGTTAGTGTTAACTATTTGGTGTGATGCGAAACAAAGGGCCATTGGCATAAAGATAGCAAAGAGCTGTTTGTAATGAAGAAAAATTTGAATTATGTGGTTATCTCAAAGCACTTAAATGCCAATGGACTAATTCTAGAAGTATCATCCTTTGAAACTTCTTAATTCCTAGACTCTCTTCACAAACAACATGAAAAATCTTCCCATTTGCATTCTGATTTGTCAATCCACGGCCTCCTCTGCTGTCCAATAAGGCTACACTCAGAGTGAAGGAACTAAACTTACATTCTGTCTGGGTAGCCTCCAACCTAATAGCATTAACATCGATTTATCGAACGCAGTGAGATCTGGACCAGCAGGGAAAATTGGCAGAAAAATGGTAATGCAGACAAGTGTGAGCTGTTCGCTATTACACTTTGGGAGGACCAACCAGGGTAGGTCTTACATAGTGCGCTGTAGGACACTGAGGAGTGCTATAGAACAATGGGATCAGAAAATACAGGTCCGTAATTCATTGAAAGTGGTGTCACAGGTAGATAAGGTCGTAAAGAAAGCTTTTGGCACATTGGCCTTCATAGGTCAAAGTATTGAGTAGAGGAGTTGGGATGTTATACTGAAGTTGTATAAGATGTTGGTGAAGCTTGATTTGGAGTATTGTGTGCAGTTTTGGTCTCCTACCTACAGGAAAGATGTAAATAAGATTGAAAGTGCCTGGAGAAAATTTAGAAGGATGTTGCTGGGACTGGAGGATCTGTGTTATAAGGAAAGATTGAATGGATTAGAACTTTATTCCCTAAAACGTAGGAGATTGACGGGAGATATGACAGAGGTATACAAAATTATGAGGGGTATAGAAAGAGTAAATGCAAGCAGGCTTTTTCCACTGAGGTGAGACTACAACTAGAGGTCATGAGTTAAGTGTGAAAGGTGAAAAGTTTAAGGGGAACATGAGGGGAAAATTCTTCACTTAGAGGATGGTGAGAGTGTGGAATGAGCTGCCTGCACAAGTGCGGGATGTGATTTTGATTTCAATGTTTAAGAGAAATTTGGATAGGTACATGGATGGGAGGGACATGGAGGGCTATGTTCCCGGTGCAGATTGGTGGGACAAGGCAGTTTAAATGGGTTGGCATGGACTAGATGGGCTGAAGATCCTGTTTCTGTCTGTAGTTTTCTATAATTTTATGACTTAAAAAAACCTGGGACATGGAACAATACAACCAACCTTTTAACCTATTCTAAGACTTACAACTTCTGTGCCCCACATAGCCATTCATTTTTCTTTCCTCCATGTGACTATCTAAGAGTCTTTTAAATCACCCTAATATATCAGTCTCTACCTACGCACCAGGCAGTGTGTTACCACTTATCTCCCCTGTACTTTCCTTCAATCACCTTAAAAGAATGCCCATTCCCACCCTGGGGAAAAAAGGCACTAGCTATCCGTTCTATCTGTGCCTCTTATCTTGTACACATCTATCAATTTGACTCACATCCTCCTTCACCCCACAGAAAAACTTCCTCATTGACATGCTCTCCAATCCAGACAGCATCCTAATAAATCTCTGCACTCTCTCTGAACTTTCCACAGATTTACTATAATGCAGCAACCATCACTGAAAGTTTCACTTTCAGCTGAATTTACAAACTATCTGAATCTGTAGGAAAGATTCTTGATCATTTAATGATTTAATGAACATTACTCCAAATGTGGTCTATCTGAACTACAACATTACCTCATGGATTTTGAACTCAATTCCCTTAATTAATAAAGGCCAATATACCATATGCCTTTTTAATCACCCTATCAACTTTCACACTAACTTTGAAGGATCTATAAATGTGGACCCCCAAGACCCCTCTGTTCCTCCAGACTGCCAAGAACCTGTCTTTTGCCTTCTTTTCTGCCTTGAAATTCAACCTTGCAATGTGTATCACTTACCACTTTTCCAGTTTGAACTCCATCTGTCACTTCTCAGCCCAGTTCTGCATCCTTTCGATGTCCCATTGTAACCTATGACAACCTTTGTTACTATCCACATATCCCTTAGATCACCACTAGTCATAGATGTCCAGGCAAAAAATGCTCCATTTACTACTACACTCTGCCCTCTGTGAGCAAGCCAATTCCAGATTCATGCAGCCAAGTTTCCCTGGATCCCATGCCTCTTGACTTTCTGAAGGAAACTGCCATGGTGAACTTTGTCAATCATCTTAATAAAATCCATATACACCACATTCATCACTCTACATTCATAATTTGTTTTATCACTTTTTCAAAAAAGTCGATCAGACTGAAGAGGCAGAAAGCCACGCAGACTATCCCTAATCAGACAATGTTTCTGCAAATACTCCTAAATCCTGTCTCTAACAATCCTCTCCATTAGTTTGTTCACCACTGAAGTAAGACACACTGATCTATAATTGCCAGTTATTCCTATTATCTTTCTTGAACAAAGGAATAACATTTGCCATCTCCCAGTCTTCTGATACTATTACTGTGGTCAGTAAGGATGCAAACGCATTGCCGAAGGTGCAGCAATCTTTTCCGTTGCTTCTCATCGTAACCTGGAGTATATCTTGTCCAGCCCTGGGGATTTATCTATCTTAATGTTTTTCAAAAGTTCCAACACTGCCTCTTTCTTAACATCAACATGGTCCAGTATATTAGTCTGCTGTACGCCTACCCTATATTCATCACGATCCCTCTCACTAGTGAACATTGAAGCAAAGTGTTCTTTAAGGACCTCCCCTACCTATTCTGACTACAGGCACATTTCCTCTTTTATCCCTAATTGGTTTTACCCTCACACTAGTCCTTCTACTGTTCTTCACATATGTGCAGAATATGCAGAGGTTTTCCTTATTCCTACTGGCCAATATATTCTCATTTCCTCTCCTAGCTCTTCTAAGTAATTTCTTAAGTTTCTTCCTGACTTCTTTATAACTCTCAAGAGCTCTGTCTGACCTTTGCTTCCTAAATCTTAAGTATGCTTCCTTCTTCTTCTTGACTAGATGTTCCACAACACTTGTCAACCATGGTTCCTTCGCCCTATAGCCCTTTCCCTGCCTCAATGGGATAAACTTTTTCAGAACCCAATGCACCTCCACATTTCTGTTGTACATTTCCCTGAGAACATCTGTTCCCAGTTTATGATTCCAAGTTCTGATTATTAACATTATAATTAGCCTTTCCCCTATTAAATCTGTCCCATACTCTCTGCTACTATCTGTGTCCAAGCCTATGGCAAAGGTTAGGGTGTTGTGGTCACGGTCTCCAAAACGCTCAGTCACTGAGAGGTCTCTTCCTGACAAGGTTCATTGCCTAGTACTAGATTCTGTATGGCCTCTCCTCTAGTCAGCCTGTCCACATATTGTGTCTGCAATCCTTCGTGGACACATCTAACAAATTCTGCCCCCATCTAAACATCTTGTACTAAGGAGGTGCCAATCAATGTTAGGGAAATTGAAGTCACCCATGATAACAATCGTGTTAATTTTTTATCTTTCCAAAATCTGTTCACTGATCTGCTCCTCAGTATCTCTGTAACTATTGGTGGTCCATAGAATACTCCTAATACAGTGAATGTTCCCTTCCTGCTTTTGACTTTCACCCACACTGACTCAGTAGACAATCCTTCCACGGTCTTCTCTTTCTGCAGCAGTGATATTATCCCTGATTAACAATGTCACTCCCCCACTCTTATATCTCAATCCCCAGATTGAAAAATCTAAACCCTGGAACATCCAGTAGGCATCCCTGCTCTTGTGACAGCCAAGCCTCTGTAGCGGTCACAATGTCATAGTTCCATGTACGGATCCATGCTGTTAGTTCATTATCCTTGTTCTTGATACTTGTTGCATTAAGGAAAACATCTTTCAGTCTATCCAACTGACTGCATCCTTCCCCTATCCACACTCTATACTTCCTCACAGCCTTTCTACTTAATGCATCTGACTTTACACCAAATACTCCATCTACCTATTACTCTCCCTGCCACCCGAGTTTTAAGTCTACCCAACAGCTCGAGCAAATCTGCTCACAAAGACATTGGTCCCTCTCGAGTTCAGGTGTAACCCATCCCTTCAAGACAGGTCGTACCTTCCCTAGAAAAGATCCTAATGATCCCCAAACTTGAGATCTTAATGCCTGCAGTCACACATTCATCTGCCATAAAATCCCACTCTTACCTTCACTGGCATGTGGGAGAGGCAGCAATCCGAAGATTACTGCTCTTGATGTCTAACTTTTCAGCTTCCTCCTTAGCTCCCTGTACTTGCTCTTCAGCACCTCATCTTATTTCCTAGCTATGTCGTTGGAGCCAATGTCTACCACGAGTTCTGGCTGCTCATCCTCCCCCTTAAGAATGACGCGTACTCGATATCGATGTCCCTGACACTGGGACCTGGGAGGCAACATACCAACCAGGAGTCTCTATCATGTCAATAGAATTTCCTTTCATTTCCCCTAACTACTGAATCCCCTATCATCACCATTCTCCTCTGCTCTCCCCTTCCCTTCTGAGCCAGACGTATTGTGAGAGACCTGGTCACTGCTGCTCTTCCCTGGTAGGTTGCCCCCCCCCCCAACAGTATCCAAAGTGGTAAATTTGTATATTATGCAGTACATTGTCTACCTACTTCCTTTTCCTCTCCCAACACTCACCAAGTTACCTACTTCCCACAACTTAGGTGTGAATGTCTATTAACTCTTGAATGCTGCATCAGTCATCCAGCTCCAGCTCTAGCTCTAGTTCCCTAACACAGTCAGGAAGCAGTTAGAATGGATGCACTTCTCATGGGTGTGGTGATCAGGGACACTGGAGGACCCCTGACTTCCCATGTCATGTCGCAGTAGCATACCACTGCCCTGGCTTCCATTCTTGGTTCTCTCCCTGTACATGCTTTCTTTATGCTTCAGATAGTCAGGTTTACCGCATTTTGCTTTTACAAAACTATCACAAGTTAATGTCTTTACTTCCTGCGTACTTCCAAATATTGCCCACAGTGAGAGTGTTTTGATTACTAATTAACAAAAATATTGACTTTCCATATTGCATAATTGATTACACTATTGTTGCCTTTGCTTCCTAATGCTTCCACAAGTCACATACGGTCTTCAATATAAATTGGGTGCATGCCATATTTCTTAAAAAGTTTGGAAATCTAGTTTCCTTAAAAATCCAAGACAGCATGCATTTGTCATTGTTGTTGCGTGAATGGGGGTGCGGGGGGGGGGTAGGGGAGAGGGGGGTCTAGTGCCCATGATGGAGCTGAGTGAGTTTACAAATTTGTGCAGCTTATTTTCATCATGTGCAGTGCCCTCGCTCTTCCCTACGTACCAGACAGTGATGCAGCCAGTTAAAATGCTCTCCACGATACCTCTGTAGAAATTTACAAATGTCTTTGGTGACACACCAAATCTCCTCAAACTCCTAATGAAATATTGCCTTGTTTGTAACGGCATTGATAGATCCAGGATAGATCCTCAAAGTTGTTGTCACACAGGGACTTGAAATTGCTCACCCTTTCCACTCCTGATCCCTTGATGAAGACTGGTATGTGTTCCCTCGTCTTACACTTTCTGAAATCCACAATCAATTCTTTGGTCTTACCGACATTGAGTGCAAGGTTGTTGCTGTGGCACCACTCACCCAGCTGATGCTCTCGCTCCTGTACGCCTCCTCATCACCATCTGAAATTCTGCCATCAAGAGTTGTGTCATCAGCAAATTTATAGATGGTATTTGAGCTCTGCCTATCCGCACAGTCATGGGTGCAGAAAGAGTAGAGCAGTGGGCTAAGCACACACCCTCGAGGTGCACCAGTGTTGATTATCTGATTTGCACTGACTGTGGACTTCCTGTGAGGCAGTCGAGGATCCAGTTGCAGAGGGAGGTATAGACGTCTAGGTTTTGGAGCTTTTTGATCAGAACTATAGGATTGATTGTGTTAAATGCTGAGCTGTAGTCAATGAACGGCAGCCTGATGTAAGTATTAGTATTGTGCAGGTGATCCAAGGCCCCGTTAAAAGTCAATGAGATCACATCCGCGGTAGCCCATTAGGCTATTGCAGTGAATCCAGATCCTTGCTTAGGCAGGAGTTGATTCCAGCCATAACCAGCCTTGCAAAGTACTTTAACACTGTAGACATGAGTGCTACTGGATGATAGTCATTGAGGCAGCTCTCCCTGCTCTTCTTGGGCAGTGGTATGATTTTTGTCCTTTACTTCATAATCCTTGGGAAGCTAAACCTCTGACTGAGAATAGAGAAATTCCCTAAGTTGACTTCTGAACCTATTTAAGGCAAAGAATCCATGGGAACAGACATAACAAAATATGCCAAATGCTAATCTTTATCTGAATGTTTACAATACGGTTACTGGAGAAAGAGAGGTGTGGCAGCTAATATGAGGAATCAAGACTAGATCTAGTGCACGTTCTGATTATGAGATACAATTTAGAAGTCAATTTTAGTAATCTTGACATCAAATCACACCATAGTCAGATTGTCCCAAGGGATGCTCCAATGTGTATACGTAGATCATAAATTGTTAACAAATACTGGATCAAATGGAGATCTGCATAACATGGCTACCTGAGATGAAGATGAGGAGACGCCAAGCACTGCATCTATAAGGTGACTGCATATATTTTGACCTTTTTGTCCCCTGCATAAAGTTTTTATTTGCTCTGTAATTGCTGGAAATTCTGCTGGAATTGCTGGCCTGTTTTAACTCATTTGGTTTCTGTAGAGACTCAGATTGGTATTTGCTTGGGTGAAGCTGAAATTCTCTTCTCCACACCCTTCCTATTTCTTTAACCAGCCAAGTCTCTGTAATGGCCACAATGTCGTAGTTCCTTGTACTCATCCGTGCTCTAAGTTCATTAACCTTGCTCTTGATACTTGTTGCGTTATGGTAAACATCTTTCAATCCATCCTACTGAATGCATTTATGCCCTAAATTTATGATTATATGTTAATCATATAATCAGCTAGTCAGCATTATTTTCAGCATCTGCAGCATCTTTTTTATTTTTATCACTATTATTTAGTTGAATTTGTCTCTTCTCTTTAATATATAAGCTGCACCACCTCCTTTCTTCTGCCCATTCTCTTTTCCATTCAATTTGCATTCTTGAATATAATGTACTTGTCTCTTCTCTGGATTCAATCATGTTTCTTATTAATGTGGTTCAGCAGCAGTGTCCAATACCAGTGTTTATGCAAATGTGTAATTTTAATCATGCTATCAAAGTCTATAGGTTATATTTTTCATCATATATAATTGACTCCTCTAACATAAATTTGTTCGTGTGTGCATAACTGAGTTTAAATTTCTACTTTTTTTAGTTTAAATTGTGATTGTTATGTGGAATCAGTAATGAACAGCTTACATGGACTTAACTTGTTGCTACTGGTTCAGCTTAAATGGAATGGAGTTTTAGCTTTTGCGGGCAAATAATTTGTGGGGAGTTTTCTTTATAATGAACTTGCCATTTGGTTTTGTAATATCCAGATTGTAGTTTCTAAGGACAAGGGGCCACTTTGTTGTAAATGCTATTGAAATCTCTGGATTTAAAGCATAATTTTCGATAACATATCTTTATGAAAGTTACAATGGTGTATGTTGCTACTGGGTGAAAGGTCTTGAATGCAATTTGAGAAGTGGATTAATTGTCAGAAACTGGTTGTACGAGTTATGTCTGAGGAGGTTTCTGCCAATGAGTTATCTCACAGTTCCCACACATTTGTTAGGCCCTGCAAGTTACATTGAGAGTGAGTAATTAATTGCCTCAACACCACACACCCCGGCCACTCCCTGTTTGACCCGCTGCCATCCAGCAAAAGGTTCAGGACACTAAAAGCCAGAACAAATAGACTGAGGAACAGCTTCTATCCCAGAGCTGTGGCCTCCATCACACCACTCCCAAAGAAGAATGACTGAAACTGTGAGCATACACAAGCACTCAAATACTTGCACTAATGGCACTTTGTGCATTACTGTGATATTCTTGTGCTGCTGCAACTTATTTTCTGTTACTTTTCTATTTACCACAATTTTTCTATTACTGTCTTGTTTTTAATCTACTGCTTTATTTAATTGCCTGAGAGGAAGCCAAACGGAGTTTCATTGTGCCTATGTATAATGACAATAAAGATCATTCAATTCAATTCAATGGTGATATTCTGATGATAAAAGTTTGCATCTATACGTTGTAAATCTCAAAGTAAGTTTTCAAACTTACTTGTTGTGGCTATCCCTTGAGGTTGAGGATGATGGTCTTCGTTCCGAAGAAGTGGCCCACAGAGCGAAGACACCTGTGCGTGTATTTATTTGACGTGTACTTGATGTTGCACTTCAAACATACTAAAGTAGAAAGTTAAACTTAATTTTATTGAGATTTATTTTGTCCATAGCAAGCATTTTCTACTTAACCCTTATATACTGTTCGGCCCGTTTTGACATTTGACAGCAGTAAAAACACTCTAAATGCCACTTTTTTAAGCCGAAAATTTTTCATTTTTGCACATTTTGGGTCATTTTAGGGAAAGTCATCACATTTTGGCTTTAACAAATGGCATTTAGGGTGTTTTGACTACTGTCAAATGTCAAAATGGGTCAAATTTGACCCGAACAGTATGTAAGGGTATTTTCTGTCAGACTTTGTCTTTGCACTAAATCATTTAGAATCAGAATCTATTATCGCTGCCTTATGTCATGAAAGTTGTTGTTTTGTAGCAATCCTTGTTAATAAAATAGTAACTTACCCTGTTTTCTTTTATTGACCCATCAGCGGTTTAGAATTGATCCTGAACACAAAATAATCTGCAGATGCTGGGGTCAAAGCAACACTCACAACACGCTGGAGGAACTCAGCAGGTTGGGCAGCATCCATGGAAAAGATCGGTCGACGTTTCGGGCCGGAACTCTTCGTCAGGACTGTAGAGGGAAGGGGCAGAGGCCCTATAAAGAGGGTGGGAAGGAGAAGGCTGGTAGGTTCCAGGTGAAAAACCAGTAAAGGGAAAGATAAAGGGGTGGGGGAAGGGAGGCAGGGAGGTGATAGGCAGGAAAGGTGAGGAAAGAATAGGGGAAAACGCAATGGGTAGTAGAAGGAGGCGGAACCATGAGGGAGGTGATAGGTAGCTGGGGGAGGGGGCAGAGTGACATAGGGATAGGGGAAGGGAGGGGGAGGGAATTACTGGAAGTTGGAGAATTCTATGTTCATACCAAGGGGCTGGAGACTACCTAGACGGTATATGAGGTGTTGCTCCTCCAACCTGAGTTTAGCCTCATCATGGCAGTAGAGGAGGCCATGTATGGACATATCTGAATGGGAGTGGGAACTGATCCTTCCTGGTTTTCACCAGCCTAAAACAAGTACACTGAAACTTGATTCAGTCACAGGTTAAAATTCCATTCACATCTTCGTTGTTGTTTATTCAGGTAAAAATGTGAGCACGACATGAGAAATAGCTGGCAATTCTGGTGAGCTTTTTCTGGATCTCGCTTTATACAAGATCAAGACTGCTGGTTGAGGTTAGGAAAAATGATAGGCAGAAGGAATGTTCGTTCACCTTGTTCTATTTTATTTTAGAACTTATTTTTTTATATCCCTTGAAAACCTAAAAGTAATTAGTTGAGTAGTCAACAGTTTCATAGAAAAGTTAGATGATGAGATGCTAGATCCTTTGAAAGAAGTGAGAGAAATTAGATTACTCACAGATGGTGAACTAGATAGTGAGGGGACCTTTGATCTGGTGGAAAAGGAGGTGGCAAGTAACAGAGGCATTACTGCATTAATGTCAGAAGTCAGGATGTAGAAAACTGATTTAAGGGAAGCATAGTGAAGCTTAAAGCCATTGAATGCTCTTTGCCAATTTCTACTTGAATATTAAGTAATATTAGTTCAGATGGGAGACCCCTCTGGAGAACTTGTCATATGGTCTGTAATATAGGCAACCAAGCCATCTAGAATGGAGAAATATGAACACAAATATAATCGTATTTCTCCCTGCTATTTCCTCATGCCTTTCTGTTAATCAATCAAATTAGTGCAAGCAAAGCCGGAAAAAAATGAATATAAGTGGAAAATGACAAACAAACTTTGATAGGAAGGTATAGAGCCTGTAAGTCTATGAATAACTCAATAGATAAAGCTAGTTATATAAAAGGCTTTACATTTGAATGTACAAGCATTTCAAATAATGAACAACAGCTACTTTGTTTGCAAAGGGAAGAAGACAGGAAGCAGGAAACCCCAGGTCAATTAGCTTAAAGCCTACCATAGGGAAAAAGTCAAATACTATTTTTAACATCCTATAGAAAGGAACTTAGAGAAAAAATAATCTGAGAAGGTCCAGGATCACACACAACATACTGGAGGAAGTCAGCAGGCAAGGCAGCATCTATGGAAAAGAGAGCAGTCAACATTTCAGTCCGAGACCCTTCATCAGGACAGGGAAAAAAGACGAGGAGACAGAGTAGGAAAGTGTGGCGGGGGGAGAGGAAGAATCACAAGCTGGAGGTGAAATGGGGGCGACAGGGGGGAGGGGTAAAGTAAAGAGCTGGGAAGATGAGTGGTGAAAGAGATACAGGGCTGGAAAAGGGGGTTTCTGAGAGGGGCCATGGAAGAAAGAAAAGGGGGAGGAGCACCAGAGGGAGGTGATGGGCAGGGAAGGAGATAAGGTGAGAGAGGGAAATGGGAGCAAGGAATGGTGAAGGAGAGGTGGGGGGTGGCATTACTGGAAGTTCAATAAATCAATATTCATGTCATCGGGTTGGAGGCTACCTAGACAGAATATAAGGTGTTGCTCCTCCAACCTGAGTGTAACCTCATCGTCAGAGTGGAGGAGGCCATAGATGGACATGTCAGCATGGGAATGGAAAGTGGAATTAAAATGGGTGGCTACAGGGAGATCCCACTTTTCCTGCACAGAGCCTAGCCGATCTGCGTTGGATCTCACCGACATACAGCGAGGCCACACTGGGAGGACTGGATACAGTAGATGACCCCAACAGACTCACAGGTGAAGTGCCCCCTCAGCTGGAAGGACTGTTTCGGGCCCTGAATGATAGTGAGGGAGAAGGTGTAGGGGTAGGTGTATCGCCTAGGGTAAGTGCCAGGAGGAAGATTAGCGGGAAGAAATGAATGGACAAGGGAGTTGCATAGTGAGCAGTCCTTGTGGAAAGCGGAAAGTGGCGGGTGGGGGGGGGTGGAGGGGAAGATATACTTGGTGGTGGGACCCTGCTGGAGAAGGCAGAAGTTACGGAGAACTATGTGCTGGATGCGAAGACTGACAGGGTGATAGGTGAGGACAAGAGGACCCCTTTCCCTGGTATGGTGGTGGGGAGATGGAGTGAGGGCAGATGTGTGCAAAATGGAAGAGATGTGGGTGAGGGCAGAGTGATAGTGGAGGATGTAGTTGAGGGCAATGTTGATGGTGGAAGCTTCCTGGATAATAGGGAGACCTGATGCAAATTGAGAGATGGAGATTGCTTTGCCAAGCACCTACATTCTGTCTGCCAGAAAAAGCAGAATCTCTCTGTGGCCACTCATTTTAATTCCACTTGCCATTCCCATTCCAATATGTCAGTGTATGGCCTCCTCTACTGTTGCAATGAGGCCACACTCAGGTTGGAGGAGCAACACCTTATATTCCGTCTGGGTAGCCTCCAACCTGATGGCATGAACATCGACTTCTCTAACTTCCGCTAATGCCCCACCTCCCCCTCGTACCCCATCTGTTATTTATTTTTATACACACATTCTTTCTCTCTCTCTCCTTTTTCTCCCTCTGTCCCTCTGAATATACCCCTTGCCCATCCTTTGGGTCCCCCCCCCTTGTCTTTCTTCCCGGACCTCCTGTCCCATGATCCTCTCGTATCCCTTTTGCCTATCACCTGTCCAGCTCTTGGCTCCATCCCTCCCCCTCCTGTCTTCTCCTATCATTTTGGATCTCCCCCTCCCCCTCCAACTTTCAAATCCCTTACTCACTCTTCCTTCAGTTAGTCCTGACGAAGGGTCTCAGCCTGAAACATCGACTGTACCTCTTCCTAGAGATGCTGCCTGGCCTGCTGCATTCACCAGCAACTTTTATGTGAGTTGCTTGAATTTCCAGCATCTGCAGAATTCCTGTTGTTTACCTTATATACCGTCTGGGTAGCTTCCAAACAGATGTTATGAACGTTGCTTTCTTGAACTTCCAGTAATGGCCCCACCCCTCTCCTTCACCATTCCCTATTCCCATTTCGCTCTTTCACGTTATATCCTTACCTGCCTATCACCTCCTTCTGGTGCTTCTCTCCATTTTCTTTCTGCTATGGTCTTCTGTCCTCTCCTATCAGATGCTCCCTTCTGCAGCCTTGTATCTCATTTACTAATCAACTTCCCAGCTCTTTACTTCACCCCTCCCCTCTTCCCACTTTCATCTTGTTTCTCCCTCCCCTCTCCTCACCCTTTCATCCTCACCTATTTTCTCTAGTCCTGCTGAAGCGTCTCAGCCCTAAATGTCTACTGAACTCTTTTCCATAGATGCTGCTTGGCCTGCTCAGTTCCTTCACCATTTTGTATGTGTTGCTTGTTTTCCAGCATCTCTTGTTTTTGACTGAAGAAGTCAACATGCTTTTGAGAAAGGGGGATCATGTTTCACCAATTTACAAGAATTCTTTGGAGAACTAACATATCTTGTGGATACTTGAATTTCTGGAAGACGTTTGAGAAGATGTCCCATCTAAGATTGTTTTGGAAATTTACGTGGAAGTTCATGGTGAATTATTGGTGTGGATAGAATATTGTGTGGCTGGCATGAAATAGAGTAGGCATAAATGTTTTCTTTTTTCTGATTGGCAAGATATAACAAGTGGTGAGCCTCACAATTGTTGTTGGGGACTCAGCAATATACAATTTATAGAAGTGATTTGGAAGATATCAAAGATACAGTTTCTAAGTTTGGTGATGCAAATGTAGGTAGGAAAGTTAGTCGTGAAGAGGACATTAGGAGACAAAGGAACATTGATAGGTTCAAGGAGTGGCATACTTATATGGAATATAAAATGGAAAAATATGAGATTGTCTATTTTGACAGGAAAAATAAAATAGATATATGCAAATAATAAGAGATTGCAGAACTCTGAGGCAGAGTGAATAAGTTGTCCTTGTGCGTAATTTGGTTCAGCAAGTAATTCAAAATTCTAATGAATTATCTATAATTGCTAAGGAAAGTTCAATTATCCAGGTCGATGGTAAGATCTGTGAATATCACGTCCAGTATTAGCCTCCCCTAGTAAAGGTATGTTGGAAGCAGTTCAGAGCAGGTTTACCAAACTGATACCTTATGAATTTATCTTAAGAGGGAAAATCGGGCATGCTAGGCTTGAATCCACTGGGATTTAGAAGAGCCGGAGTGCCCTTTATGAGACGTTGAAAAGTTGACAGGATGGGTATGGAGAACATGTTTCATTTTGTGGATTCTCAGTAAAAATAAGGCTTTGTGTATTGATAATGGTGACTCTTTGCTTCTTCAGAGAGCTGAGTAAATTGAACTTTTTCTCAAGTGCAATGGAGAGAGAGCCTTGGAAACATTTGAAGCAGAAATGGCGAGATTCTTGATAAGGCGGTGAAAGGTCAGCTGGTAGCCGGGAAGACATGGAGTTGAGGTTACAACCAGATTGGTCATGAGATTATTGAAATAGAGCAGAGTTGAAAGCCGGGTGGCCTACTCCTGCTGATAATTTGTATGTAAATCATGTGAGGATAGGGATGGAATTGCCAAATGTGGCAGTGTTTGCTGTACATGCTCATTTGTAAATACTGGATATCTGGGTGTAGAATCACAGGAACCTGACTCACCTTTGAACAATCTAGCCAGGAATCAGTGCGTGCAGGAAAGGAAGGTTAAATTGGAAGAGAGATTATGTCACCACCTAATGCAAATTGTTACAGGCTAGCCTCTCCCAACTCCTTTTTGAAATCAAAAATTAATTTCTGTGCATAATCAGAATGCAATACATTGTACTTTAGCAACGTTTTGAATTCAGCACTTGATAAAGCCACAAAATACTCCCAACAACTCTGAAGCCTTTCTATCAGTTATTTTATCTTTAGCTCATTTGCTCCAACAGTGAGACATTCTGTACAGATGACAACTAACTTGTATCTCTTTCCCGATTCTGAAGAGGCGTCATAAGCCCTTAACATTGACTGTTTTTCTTTCCACAGATATTGACTGGCCTGCTGTTTTGTTTCCAACACATCCTATTTGTTTCTCAAAGCTTTCCTTTTATAGCAAAAGAAATTGTTCCCAGAGTTTAAAATAAAGTGAATACATTCATTTTAAGCCTACTTAATCACAATCGTATAATAATAAAATTTTATGTGGTTCAATGAGTGGCTAGACTTCTCGACGTTTCTAATATGAAGCCCCTTTGATGTCTTTCTGGATAGTTACAATAATGCTTTTATTTTTTTAGCACCAGGTCTGCTTGTCTGATTTACTCTTTTGTTGTGCCTTTGTGCCAAAATGTGTCATGCATTTCATGGGAATTTTGAGAAAAATTTAATTGCTTTGAAAATATCGTTGCTGGATGGATAATCTTATCAAACCAGACAAAATCCCATGGGGACATGAAAGGATAGATGTTAAAATATTTCCTTTAGTGATTGGTCTTGAATACAAGGACATAGCTCCAAGATAAGGAATCAGAATTAGATTTCATATCACCGACATATGTCATGAGATAAGGGGGTGGTCATTTAACACTGACGTATACAGGAATTTCATCTCACAGAGGGTGGAGAGTCTCTGGATTTCTCTATCTCAGAGGAATGTGGAGGTTTGGTCATTGGAAATAATCACAGATCAAGATCAGAAAACTGAGAGCGAGGAGAACAGGCACAGGAGAAAAGATGTGACCTGGGGCAGGTCAGCCAAGATCACTATAGAATGCTACAGCTCATAAACAGGGCCTTTGGTGCACCTAGTCCATGACAAACTCTTACTCTGCCTATTCCCATCGACTCTTCCAAGTTTAAATTGTTGAGCACAATTGAGGCGTCTACTGGCTTACTACAGTTCCCATTTTCTCATCTTCTTATACTGTGAATCTGTGAGTGACAGAACATGAAATTATAAACAACTTGAGATACAAGGGGCCTCTTGTCTCATTTTTCCTGAACCAATCAAACAGGATCTACCCAGTTTCCTATATTTAGGCGATAGCATTGCAGCCTTAGGGATGGACAACAAATGCTGGCTTAACTGGTGACTCCCACCATCCCGTAAATGAACATTTTTTTTTAAAAAAAGGTCTTTGCTTGTAAAGTATACATACAATTTAAATATGATGAGATTTCTGTCTCTACCATTGATTCAAGCAGTGAATCCCAAACTCCACCATGCTCAGGATGCAAAGATTTTCTTCATTCCCTCCCTAAAAATTACTTTATTTTCCTCCTTATTTTGGACTTTTTTATTAAAGAAAATAGATCCTTCCTATTTATTCTGTGTGCACCCCTTATGTTATACACATCACAATTACATCTCCCTAGAGCTTCATATATTTCAAAGACTAACCCAAGATTATCCAGTCCTTCCTCATCGTTACACTTTTCCAGGAAACGTCTTTATTGATCTCCTCTGCACTCTCTGCAGTTTAATCATGACTTAGCTTGGGATGGTGCAGAGAAGAGTCTCAAAAACATTGCCTGGATTGGAAAGCCTGAGATATTGGGGGAGATTGGGTAGGCTGAGCCTTTTTACCCTATAGTAAAGAAAGCTGAGCTGACATGACAGAGGTATAAGATTATGAGAGGAGTAAATTGGGTAGATAACCAGTATTTGTTTCCCAAGGTATGGTTATCTAAAACTGGGCAAAAATGTTGATGTACGAGGGAGGCGTTTTAAAAGGGTTCTGAGGGGTAAATCTTTCTTACGAAGTGCAGTTCGTATCTGGAATGAGCAACACACACAAAATGCCGGAGGAACTCAGATGGTCAGGCAGCATCTATGAGGAGGAAGAAACAGTCAACGTTTCAGGCCAGGACCCTTCGTCAAGACTGGAAGGCAAAGGGAAAGAAGCCTGAGTCAGAAGGTGGGAGAGGGGAAGGAGTAGAAGCTGGCAAATGATAGGTGAAACCAGCTGAGGGGGGTGGTCGGTGGGTGAGATTTAAGAGATACCTGGACAAATACTTGAAAGGACTAGAGGGATATAAATTTACATAAATGGATTAGAATAGATTGGTATGAAAATTGACATAGACGTGGTGGGTTGAAGGCCCTGTTTCTGCACTGTACAACTCTAAATGTAGTCCAACAATGTAAATCTCTGTTGCTGGGATTCTTCAGATCTAGCCTTGAACAGGATTCCCAGCAAGAGATTGTTTATTATTTATACTTTTGAATTATGCATTGGTTGTGTCATGTTTTAAATGTGGTCTATAGTTTAAATATTTTAAATTTAATGATTTGTATCTATTGTAAAGTTTTCTAAAAAAAAATACAATCTCAGTTTAGGACAGAGCTCTACATCCA
Source organism: Mobula hypostoma (assembly GCF_963921235.1). Classification (NCBI taxonomy): domain Eukaryota; kingdom Metazoa; phylum Chordata; class Chondrichthyes; order Myliobatiformes; family Myliobatidae; genus Mobula; species Mobula hypostoma. Next base: position 58,518,989 of record NC_086103.1, on the reverse strand, counting down.
GTTTCCTAACTATCAAGAGCTGTCATGCTGATCCAAAGCAAAGGCCTTCAACAGGCTCCTCTCTACGCCTCACAAGATATCTTCGAGGTAAAAGATGGGCAGTAGGATTGAACATCTGCATCTGAGGTAGAGAAGTAGCAGTGGCAGAGTATCGTAAAGTTTTGTGAATATGGGAGATGTTAATTCAGACGAAAACTAATCTTGGGTTCTCGCCTGAAATTTAAAAGCATTCCTTTGCAAACTGGTGACTATGAATCAAGTTTGCATATGCATCAACCAAACATTAAGTCAATGGTGTTATGTTAATTGGCTTGCATCAAACCAGGCACATGGCTGTGTTCTAGCTGGCAGACCATGCTGATGTTCTCACTTAGCATATCAAACGTGGTCAAAGATACTGTATAGTTGCAATCAATACCTGATCGATTGAGTACTCTAGCATCTGTCTGGCTCTCTTCAGGGGTACATGAACATTCAGAGGTGTCTCCCACTGTAAGTCTGTAATTCAAAGGTCGTATTGTCAACTCAAACATTGAAGTTGTGGTGGCTTGCCCACGGGGCATGCAAACCGGCTCCAGCAGTCGCGGGCAAGTCCGCAGCCAGCGGCAACCGAGAGGGCTCTGAGTGCGGGGCAGACCTCGGCCCGGAAGCCGACGTCATTTCTGCCCGGCAAAGAGCAGGGGATGCTGGGAGCGGGCACTTAAGCACGTGTGGATTAAAACAGTAAACAGTTCAACCAGACCCTGCTCGACTCAGTGTGTTGCTTTCACTTGTTGCATATCAGCACGACTACATTGATGACCCCGACGGTCCAACAGCATTTGGACCCTGCATGAATGACTCGGCTCTGCAGAATGCAGTTTCCCTTAAACTGCCAACCTTCTGGATCACTCAACCCCTGGTCTGGTTCGAGTAAGCAGAGGCCCAGTTCCAGGTCAGGCAAATTGTCTCAGACACCACCAGGTATTACTACGTGGTGGGCGCCTTCGACCAGGAGACAGCGGGCCACGTTATCGACTTTCTGCATCAGCCCCCAGCAATAGACAGGTATGAGGCACTCAAGGCTCTGTTAATCCACACGTTTGGCCTCTCCCACCACGAACCGGCCACGCGATTACTACATATGGACAGCCTGGGCGACCGCGCACCATCAGCCCTGATGAGCGACATGCTAGCACTGGCAGACGGCCATAAGCCTTGCCTGCTTTTTGAACAGATCTTCTTGGAGCAAATGCCAGAAGACATCCGCCTCCTGCTAGCTGATGAAGACTTCAGAGACCTGCGCAGGGTGGCTGCCCACGCGAACGTGCTTTGGCATGCCAAACGAAATGGTGGAACCACCATCGAAATTAATGCTGCGGCACGGCCAAAAGTCCAGCCCTTCCACACCCCAGCAGCGGAGCACGTAACACCCACGCCAAGGGACGGCACCACTTCTGAGTCTTGGTGTTTTTATCATCAAAGGTGGGGTCCCGGGCCTGCCGCTGCCAACCGCCATGCTCGTTCCAGGGAAATGCCATGACCAGCCGTCACTGATGGATACAGCGGCTGGTTACCATGATAGCCTCCTCTATGTTTGGGACAGGCACTCCAGTCGTAGATTCCTAGTGGACACGGGGGCAGAAATCAGTGTCCTACCCCCCTCAAGCCACGATACCCGAACTAGAAGAACAGGACCAGAACTTACGGCAGCTAACAGCAGCACCATCTGCACCTTCGGCACAAGAACCATCCCCTTGCAGTTCGGTTCCAGCCGCTTTACATGGATACATACGCTGGCTGCAGTGTCACAGCCATTGCTGGGTGCGGACTTCCTCCGCATGCACTGCCTGCTCGTGGATTTGAAGGGACGATGATTGGTCAATGCGAAGATGTTCCAGACTTTCTCCCTCGGTGAGGACAGATTACCGGCCCCGCACCTGGACTCCGTCACTTATTCCGACAATGAGTTTGCCAGAGTGTTATCGGAGTTCCCATCTATCATCACGCTGCAGTTTTCCTCAACAGACCCCAAGCATGGCATGATGCACCAAATCCCCACACAGGGACCTCCCCTTCATGCCTGGGCCTGCAGGCTACCGCCCGACAAGCTCCGCCTCGCGAAGGAGGAATTCAAGATGGAGGAGATGGGGATTGTGCGGCGTTCCGACAGCCCATGGGCCTCCCTACTCCATATGGAGCCCAAGTCCACGGGAGGGTGGAGACCGTGCGGCAACTATTGGAGGCTGAACGACACCACCACGTCCGATCGCTGTCCAGTACCGCACATACAGGACTTTATGGCCAACCTGCACCTTTTTGAAGATTGACCTGGTCCGAGGGTATCATCAGATCCCAGTCCACCCGGATGATGTACCTAAGACGACCCTCATTACCCCCTTTGGCCTGTTCGAATTCCTCAGGATGCCGTTCGGGCTCAAAAACGCAGTGCAGACTTTCCAACGCCTGATGGACGCAGTAGGGCAAGATCTGGACTTTCTGTTCATCTACCTGGATGACATACTTATCGCCAGCCACTCCCCCCAGGAACATCCGGCACATCTACGCCTGCTCTGCTGCAGCCGAAGCGACTACGGCCTGGCTATCAACCCCGCCAAGTGCCAGTTCGGCCTACCCGCCATCGACTTCTTGGGACACCGGATCAACCACCATGGAGCTGTGCCCCTGCCAGCAAAAGTTGAAGCCATCCGCCAATTCGCCAGACCCAGCACTGTTAAAGGCTTGCAGGAATTTGTTGGGATGGTTAACCTTTATCACCGTTTCCTGCCCTCAGCGGCCCGGATCATGCGGCCTCTTTTCGGCTTGATGTCTGGGAAGGTCAAAGAAGTCACCTGGACAGAGGAGGTGACGGCGGGTTTTGAACAAGCCAAGAACATGCGAGCAAACGCTACGCTCCTGGTACACCCCCGGGTCGACGTCCCCACTGCCCTCACTGTGGATGCCTCCAACATGGCAGTTGGCGGCGTGCTTGAGCAGCTCATTGAAGGCCAGTGGAAGCCGCTCGCTTTTTTCAGCTGTCACCTACGACCCCCGGAACTTAAGTACAGCGCTTTTGATAGGGAGCTGCTGGCCTGTACCTTGCCATCTGGCACTTCAGGTATTTCCTGGAAGGGAGGGAGTTCACGGTCTTCACAGATCACAAGCCCCTCACTTTTGCGTTTGCCGAAGTGTCAGACCCATGGTCAGGTTGCCAGCAATGCCACCTGTCGTACATCTCGAAGTTTACCACCATGGTCAAGCACATCTCCGGGAAGAACAACGTGCTGTCACACACCTCCGTCCAATCAGTGCACTCTCTGTCTCTGGGGGTGGATTATGCGGCGTTAGCTAAGGCGCAACAACTGGACAGTGAGATGCTGGCATACTGAACCACAGTCTCAGGACTCCGCCTCGAAGACATACCCATTGGGCCTGAAGGTAATGAGCTCCTTTGTGATGTGTCCACCGGGCAACCTCGACCCATTGTTCCAACTGCTTGGAGGCACCGCGTTTTTGACACCTTGCACGGTTTAGCCCACCCTTCCATCCGGGAGACCATCCAGCTGATCGCAGACAGGTTTGTGTGACATGGCCTACGCAAGGAGGTTGGGCACTGGGCCAGGACATACACACACTGTAAAACCTCCAAAATCCAGAGGCACGTGAGGGCCCCACTGCAACCCTTCCAGCCGACACATAGGAGGTTTGAACATGTCCACGTGGACATCGTCGGCCCACTGCCAGTTTCGAGAGGAGCGGGATGCATTTTCACCATGGTGGACAGGTTCATGAGGTGGCCGGAAGCTATCCCACTCGCTGACACGGCCACGGAGACGTGCGCCAGAGCCCTGATTACCACCTGGGTGGCACGGTTCGGACTCCCGGCCCACGTCACTTCAAACCGGGGTGTGCAGTGCACATCGGCTTTGTGGTCTGCGCTGGTACAACTCCTCGGAACCCAGCTCCACCGAACGACTGCTTACCACCCGCAGTCCAACGGCCTGGTGGAACGTTTCCACAGGCACTTGAAGTCAGCTCTGATGGCACCTCCAAGGGCCAGACTGGGTGAACGAACTCCCCTGGGTGCTGCTTGGCATCCACACGGCACCCAAGAAGGACCTGGCCGCATCATCGGCCGAACAGGTTTACGGTGCCCCGCTCACAGTTCCCGGTGAGCTTGTGCCAGCACCCTGTGGCCAGGAGGGCACACCTACGGCGGTCCTAACTAAACTCCAGGAGCGGCTTGGAACACTTGCCCCAGTCCCAATGTCCCATCACGGAACAACACCCTCTTTCGTGCCCAAGGACCTACAACGGAGCAAGTATGTTTCCGTTCGCCGAGGCACGCACAGACCACCCCTGCAGCGACCATACGAAGGACCCTACAAGGTGGTGCGCCATAATGGGACGACCTGCGTTCTCAACATCGGCGGTCGTGAAGAGAATTTACCATTGTCAGTCTCAAACCGGCGCATCTAGACCTTGAACGCCCGATTGCAGTGCCACCCCTACGACGACGAGGCTGGCCACCTAAAAGAACTGACAGTGTGCAGGCTGTGGACTCTGCACCCCCTAGCTCTGGTTTTGGGAGGGGGGAGAGCAAGTGAACCGGCTCCAGCAGTCGCGGGCGAGTCCGCAGCCAGCGGCAACCGCGAGAAGCCGATGTCACTTTCGCCCCGCAAAGAGTGGGAGATGCTGGGAGCAGGCACTTAAGCATGCGTGGATTGAAACAGTAAACAGTTCAACCAGACCCTGCTCAACTCAATGTGTTGCTTTCACTCGTTGTGTATCAGCGCAACTACAAAGTAAACGATTTAATTTTAACTATTGTGATTGTATTGAATCACTTGCTGTAAACTTTGATCTTAGGGGTATAAAAATGTGATGTTATTTTGATTTTATGACCCTTTACCGAGAATGCCTCCAGGTGAATGTTTGTTTGTCATGATAAATAATGATATTCGCATCTACAACTTGTCCTGTTTCTTCAGTGACTTAGTCACAGTCACAACAGTTGGGGGGCTTGTCCAGGATACGTTTGTGACCAAATTACATGGCTAGCAACCTCAGCAGTCTAAGGAGGTTGAGCATTTCTGACTATGATGCATCCTGTTTAGATCTGCTTAGGGCAATGTCTATGAGTTGTGAAGTATCAAGGAACACGGCAGAGTTGGAGAGGTGGATGTGAAAGTGTAGTGGTGTGTGTGTCTCTGTGGTTTTGTAGAAGGGACCATCTACTAGACTAGGCTGAACAGATGCAGCAGGTGGGTGTTTCTTGAGTAACAGCCTTGGGAATAAATGCTGAAGAAGATGATGAAGTAAATAAGGAAGTGCGAGACTGAGATGCTGTCAAGAGGTTATATCCAGTACTGTCTGGTGGAATGGCAACTATAGACACCAGGCTATGGCAAGCTCAAAATGCTAATGATTCCAGCCAGCCTCTCACACTCATCACCACCATCCAAAGGCCCTTCTCCCCAGGGGAAAAGCAGAACATTCTATCTGAACTGCCCTCACTTAGGCAATGTGGAATTTTGGTGAAAGTTAGAAGAAATGATTGAAGTCCACCACATACACCGCAAAGATAAACACATATTGGTTAAAGCGAAAGGCCAGACAAACGTAAGGGATAATATGACCACAGGGTTGCAGGATGGAACATGGACTACTAATGCCTACAATGAGAAGAGGTATTGACACTTTAAGGAAACATAGAAACATAGAAAACCTAGAGCACAATCGAGGCCCTTTGGCCCACGATGCTGCGTCGAACATGTCCTTACCTGAGAAATTACCTGGGGTTACCCATAGATCCATGTACCTATCCAGGAGTCTCTTATCAGACCCTATCATATTCGCTGGCAGCCCATTCCACTCTCTGTGTAAAAACTTACCCCTGACATCTCTTCTGAACCTACTTCCAAGCAACTTAAAACTGTGCCCTCTCATGTTAGCCATTTCAGTATAGGGAAAAAACTTCTGACTATCCACACGATCAATGCCTCTCGTTATCTTATACTCCTCTATCAGGTCACCTCTCATCCTCCGCCGCTCCAGGAAGAAAAGGCCGAGTTCCCTCAACCTAGTCTCATAAGGTATGCTCTCCAATCCAGGCAACATCCTTGTAAATCTCTTCTGCATGTTTCCTATAGTTTCCAAATCCTTTCTGTAGTGAGGTGACCAGAAACGAACACAGTACTCCAAGTGGGGCCTGACCAGGGTCCTATATAGCTGTAACATTACCTCTCGGCTTTTAAATTCAATCCCAAGGTTTATGAAGGCCAATGCACCGTATGCCTTCTTAACCACAGAGTCAACCTGCGCAGCAGCTTTGAGTGTCCTATGGACTCAGACCCCAAGATCCCTCTGATCCTCCACACTGCCAAGAGTTTTACCATTGATACTATATTCTGCCATCATATTTGACCCACCAAAATGAACCACCAAACACTTATCTGGGTTGAACTCCATCTGCCACTTCTCAGCCCAGTTTTGCATCATATCGATGTCCTGTTGTAACATCTGACAGCCTTCCACACTATCCATAGCACCCCTAACCTTTGTATCATCTGCAAATTTACTAACCCATCCTTCCACTTCCTCATCCAGGTCATTTATAAAAATCACGAAGAGAAGGGGTCGCAGAACAGATCCCTGAGGCACACCACTGGTCACCAAATTCAATGCAGAATATGACCCATCTACAACCACTCTTTACCTTCTGTGGGCAAGCCAGTTCTGGATCCACAAAGCAAGGTCCCCTTGGATCCCATGCCTCTTTACTTTCTCAATAAGCCTTGCATGGGGTACATTATCAAATGCCTTGCTGAAATCCATATACACTACATCTACTGCTCTACCATCATCAAAGTGTTTAGTCACATCCTCAAAAAATTCAATCAGGTTCGTAAGGCACGACCTGCCTTTGACAAAGCCATGCTGACTATTCATAATCATATTATACCTCTCCAACTGTTCATAAATCCTGCCTCTCAGAACCTTTTCCATCAACTCACCAACCACTGAAGTAAGACTCACAGATCTATAATTTCCTGGGCTATCTCTACTCCCTTTCTTGAATAAGGAAACAATGTCTACTACCCTCCAATCCTCTGGAACCTCTCCCATCCCCATTGATGATGCAAAGATCATTGCCAAAGGCTCAGCAATCTTCTCCCTCACCTCCCACAGTAGCCTGGGATACACTTCATCTGGTCCCGGAGACTTATCCAACTTGATGCTTTCCAAAAGCTTCAGCACATCCTCTTTCTTAATATCTACATTCTCAAGCTTTTCAGTCCACTGCAAGTCATCCCTCCAATGGCCAAGATCCTTTTCTGTAGTGAATACTGCAGCAAAGTATTCATTAAGTACCTCTGCTATCTCCTCCGGTTCCATACACACTTTTCAACTGTCACACTTGATCGGTCCTATTCTCTCACATCTTATCCTTTTGCAAATATGCCCTCTTGTCCTTGACCATGCAAATATCCCTTGAACATTTGCCACATTTCAGCTGTTCCCAATTTATGCTTCCTACCTGATAGCTTCATATTTCCCCTTACTCCATTTAAACGCTTTCCTAACGTCTGTTCCTATCCCTCTCCAATATTATGGCAAAGGAGATAGAATTGCAATCACTATCTCCAAAAAACTCTTCCACTGAGAGACCTGACACCTGACCAGGTTCATTTCCCAATACCAGATCAAGTACAGCCCCTCCTCTTGTAGGCTTATCTACAAATTGTGTCAGGAAACCTTCCTGAACACACTTAACAAATTCTACCACATCTAAACCCCTTGCTCTAGGGAGATGCCAATCAATATTTGGGAAGTTAAAATCTCCCACCAGAACAACCCTGTTATTATTACACCTTTCCAGAATCTGTCTCCATATCTGCTCCTCGATGTCCCTGTTACTATTGGGTGGTCTATAAAGAACAGCCAGTCAAATTATTGACCCCTTCCTGCTTCTAACTTGCACCCACAGAGACTCAGTAGACAATCCCTCCACGACTTCCTCCTTTTCTGCAGCTGTGACACTATCTCTGATCAGCAGTGCCACACCCCCACCTCTTTTGCCTCCGTCACTGTCCTTTCTGCAGCCTCTAAAGCTCGACACTCCAAGTAACCATCCCTGCCCCTGAGCCATCCTAGTCTCTGTAATGGCCACAACATCATAGCTCTAAGTACTGATCCATGCTCTAAGCTCATCCGCTTTGTTCAGGAAGTGAGGCAGTGACTAGGAGGAGGTGAGAGTCACTGGGGAATGAAAACGCTAGTTATTCACAGAACTGATGAATCCGCCATGGACTACTCGGGATAAAAACACCATGAGGAAGACTCAGGGTTGGGCAATCTCGGGAGGGATGATCCAGTCTTCCTGAAAATATTCAAGGAACAGTTGCGTTCAGCCCACTGGGAAGTTTTAGACTTGGGGATAACTGCAAAATCCACCTACTCTATTATAGTTTAATGGGCCGTGGAAATAGACCAAAAGAGAAATTGTAATATGGCTGTAGTGGATATAGCTGTTGCAAGGACACAGGGCATATTAACAGAGGCACCTAACAAAGAACTGCCAGAACAGACATAGAAGGGCAAAGACAATGATTTATTACACCTGTGCCCTCTCAGCCTACTGTTAGACGCAATGTTGCAAGAAAGAAAGAAAGAAGGTGTGACGGCCACCCACCAAGACAGGCAGAAACCACAGCAGAATCTTCTCTGCTCACATTGACCGCTGACCAGATTGACAGCTATAGAGCTAGTAAAGAAAATATCCAAGTCAGACAAACAGCTATTGGCAGCCCCCATTACCAGTACTGGTCACCCACAAATGTACACAAGAGCTTTAATAGGAGACCAGCAATGTGATATGTTAGTGGACAAGGGGCTTCAGAATGCATAACTGACCTACCCTTGCCCATGGCTGGAGAGGCTACTTATCTTAAAGGTGTAGAGGAGAAAACAATGAGCGCAGGAAAAATTGAGCCTCAACATGGACACGTTAGGGTTAGCCCACAGCAGCCTTGATCATCAGGGATGGCAACCAGGATGGTGTTTCTGGATTATCTCAAAGAGATCCCAGGGGTATTGTTGAACAGAAACAAGATTGTGAACCAGTCAGAATAGACCCAATTAGAGTAGATCCATATAAAACCCACTCACACATATCCCAGACATAAGTGGAAGCAAGGGTCTAGACTAAAGAATGGTCCTACAAGCATAAGTTGTTCTAAAGCAGGACACGTCACCCAAGACAGTAAGATCAGGCTGAGTGGGTGTTGCAGAAGGCGACTGCATTGTTCGCATTTATTTCTAGAGTTATAGAATATAAGAGCAGGGATATGATGTTGAGGGTCTATCAGGCACTTGTGAGACCACACTTGGAGTATTGTGTGCAGTTTTGGGCTCCTTATTTTAGAAAGGATATACTGACATTGGAGAGGGTTCAGAGAAGATTCACAAGAGAGATTCCAGGAATGAAAGGGTTAGCATATGAGGAATGTCTGGCAGCTCTTTGGCTGTATTCCCTGGAGTTCAGGAGAAAGGGACGGGAGGCGCGGAATCTCATGGAAACATTCCAAATGTAAAAAGGCCTGAACAGATTAGATGTGGTAAAGTTATTTCCCATGGTAGGGGAATTTAGGACAAGAGGGCATGACTTCAGGATTGAAGGATGTCCATTTCGAGCAGATATGCAGAGAAATTGCTTCAGTCAGAGGGTGGTAAATCTGTGAAATTTGTTGCCACAAGCATCTGTGGAAGCCAAGTCATTGGGTGCATTTAAGGCAGAGATAGTTAGGTTCTTGATTAGCCAGGGCATCAAAGGGTATGGGAAGAAGGCAGGGGAATGGAGATGACAGGAAGTATTGGATCAACCCATGATTGAATGATGGAGCAGACTTCATGGGCCAAATGGCCTACTTCTGCATCTATATCTTATGGTCTTATAAACAGGACATATAATCAGAATTCTATAGATCAGAGATATGCATTTGAGAAACCTCAGATGTTGGAATTTTGGTTGATGTGGGGATGGTTAAATTTTGCTTGTCCATGACCAATCATTTCCAGCATTACTTGTCTCAAAGTCTTCACGGTCTAAAATTCTGGAAGGTGGTTGTGAATGTGCAGTTTAAGATGTTTTGATGAATATTCAGCCTTTGAGAGAATGTAACTAAAACAGGAATGGTTTGAATTTGAAAAATGTTGTGTGAGGTATGACCACATGAGTTCACTTGAGAGAGAAAGAGAGAGAGAGATGTATGAGTGAGTGAGTGCAAAGTCTGTCATGTATTTGTTAAATCTGTATTGGGAGAATGTTTGAATTAATCAAAGAGGAAATGACGTGAAGTGAGTTTGCAGGATGTCTTCTTAAGAAGTCTCTAAGGAATTGTGTGTGCATGCTTGGGGGCCCCATCCATCCATCCATCTTTTCTTTTCCTTTTTACTTTCGAATGTGTTTATTGTACATGTTTATTTCAATTTTTTTCTGTTTATTTGTGAAGCATCAGAAGGAAGAAAAGTGTACGCATAGATTTTTCTTTTGTTCTATCTATGTTTAATGTTTGTGTCTATTTACTTATTTGCTTTGAAATTGGTATTGAAGGAGAGACCCGGATTCCAAACTGGCTATGTGGAATCCAGGTTAAGGTGATGGAAATGTGAGTGTCTCTATTCCGGATATGAGATTCCCACATCTAGAAAGAAATTAGCATTTTGGAAAATTGGTGAATTGACATTATATAAGGACACGCTCAAATTGTGAAGTGGAAACTTGTTTTTGGAGAGAAATTGGAACACTTGGGGAGTGATCCAAAATGTTGCTTTACTTAACAAGAGTGTTTCATAAGGTTAAAATATATGTATCGGGGATTGTCAATGCACTGATTGAGCTTTAGTTCTTTTGGAAAGAACCTTGTAAAGCTGAGATATAGTCACAGCATGTGTCTCATTAAAATGCAAACAAGTAGCCAGGTTTCAGGTCATTCTTTGCTCCTAGAAAGCAAATGTAGAATGTGCTTGAGGCCCAGCATGTGTCAAGTAAAATGCAAATGAGAGTTTACCATTACTGACCATAGGGCAAGAGGAAGAAGGCAGACCAAGTGCATCAGCTCAAAAACAATCTCATTACAGGAAACTTAAAAACCCCCTGATTGAAGAAGACCTGTGAATGAAAAGGAACAGGAACGCGAATGCAGAAGACATAGAGAGAGAGTGGGACAGCAAGCTGTGGATAACATGTTAAATATAATGGTAACAGTTATTTGTAATGAAGGCTGGTTAAATGATGAGTAATATAGATCATAATCGAAAGAAATTGGGAAAGTAGATGGGAGGGATCTGAGTTTATGGCCGACATCAGGTTACGAGAGAGGAAATTGCACATAGTGTCTGAAGTCAGCTTCCCCAGCCTGAATAGACAGTGAACACAAATGTGCTGGGCCCTTTCAGCTGTAGGGTCAGCGAATGAAAGGACATCTAGGAGAGGGTGCCACTGGGATGTGGTCCTTCCAGCTATTCAAATAGGAACCACCCAAAACCTTCCTGTAGATCTATCAAAGGGTCTGAGAGACTTGTTGTCCGATTATTCTGTCAATCTTTTGTCATAGCATGAAACACTCTTCTCTCTAAGGTGAACGGGTGTATGGCTGTGCAGTAACTGAAATGCTTCTGTGCACATAGTCTTTGCTGCATTGCAGCTGGGATTTTCTTTTATATAATGTTAATAGAATTTTGAAATGTTAATATAATTTTGAAGTTATCTTAATATAATTTTGAAATGCCCTGTAATTAACTATGTGATAGTAAATGTAATCCACTAATTAAAGTGTCACACCAGGTAAAAATTTCCTGCTCTAACCAATGGTTGATCTGTGTAGCTGTAAAATAAATAGAGGGAATGCAGACATGGTGTATTAGTTGTTGCCTATGAACCTGAAACAAAGTTACCCTGCTGGTGCCCTATGCACAGAATAAGTACTGATAGCCTCTTTTGAGTTTTAGCTATCAGAGAATGAAGGGGTGAAGATAAGGATGTGATCAAACTGTAATGGGCCAGCAGGGAAGGAGGAAATAAGCACACGAATGACAAAGCAGCATTTTAATGACTATTGAAACCGAGAAGACAAAAATATCCAAAAAGAGGATGTGATCAAATTTCTAGAGCATTTTATGCCATCTCTGCTTAGCCTTGTAGACAGCCAGTTAGGGATGATAGTGTAGATGTAAATACACAAGGGGACATTGCAGGTTAGTAACTGGGGAAGGGATCCAAAGTAAAAGGCATATTCATTGCCCTTCTTAATTTGATCCTTCTTAAAGTTTGGCCTTCCTAGGACAGATTTCTGTCCAGGGCCAAAGAGGAGGATGTGTTAGGGAGCATTTTGGAGTTATGTAAGTATGGCAGATGTTAATTCAGTTGAGAACCAGTTTTCAGTTCTTATTGTAGATTATAAATAGAAGTTAAAAGCACACCTTTACAAAATGGTGATGATGAATCACGTTTGCATCAGCCAAACGTTAATGGGGTTATGTTAATTGATTTGCATCAAACCAGGCAATGTGACTAAGTTATCTGCACCATTTTGAATGAGTGAAAGCTGGCAGCTGGCTGATACTGTCATTTAGCATGTCAGACATGGTCATAGGTATAGTTGCAATCAATAGCTGGTCTACTGTGTACCATGGCGTCTGGCACTCCGTCTTCCGAAGTCTTTAGACTATTTGTGTCAACATGGGTGCTTGAACATTCAGAGGTGTCCCCCACTGTTTATGTGTAATTCAAAGGAAGCATTGTCAATCCAAAATATTGTGATAAACAATGTCATTGTAACTATTGAGATTGTATTGAATCACCTGTGTTACCTTTAATCTTAAGGGTATAAAGATGTGATGTATATTTGGTTTTGTGAGCTCCTACTGAGAGTATTTTCAGGAGAATGCCTGTTTATTGTGATAAATAAAGACTTTCGTATGTACAACTTCTCTAATTTCTCCAGTGATTTAGTCAGTTACAGCAGTGGGTCAGGAAGACTGGCCAAATACAGTTCAATTAGGGTCGTTGAGTTCAAATTCAGTTTGCAAACATTGGTATCAAATTAGAAAAATGCTTCTATATGTATGTGCAATTACACAGTCCAATCTTTCTAATATATGAGTAGCAACCTCCCCGTTTATAAACAATATCTTCACTGGCTTTTACACTAGGCATTGACAGGAGATATTTACAACTGCATATCATGAATTCATCTGTGGTGCTTTTAAGCCATGTGACTCAGACTGCAGTACCGTTGTACTACATGACTCATACTGCAGTAGTAAGCCCCTTGAAGGCAACCTGTATATAAGGAAGATTGGTCAACAACTTGTAATGCTTTATGACATGTGTCTGCAAAATTACCATGTTTAATTTCTCAATTTCTTCCTTCTTTACACTGGCATTGTAGATCATGATTAAATAGATTAGTAAAGCAGATTAAATTAGAAAATGAATAGGTAGCAGCCTGAACACTGAGTCAGATAGTTATAAGGACGGAAGTAAAATTACAGGAGTGTGAGTACTTAATCCGGACTGACGCAGTGGTGTGGTATTGAGCGATATCTTTTTGTTGTGTGATACATTGAACCAAGGCAACATCTATCTTTTCATTTGAACTCATGATACTGTTCTCCTTTAACCACCATGAGAACAAAATGAATTACTTATCCCATCACTGAACCTCAGGATCTCTCTTCTGATTTCCATTTGAGAGAAAATCTGAAAGCAAGACAAACCCAATAAGATTAGACTGAAAATAAAACTCTCAATTGTGGAAGGGACTGGCATGGAATTTTTACCATCAGAAATTGTTCTTGAAATTTTGATAGAATGGCCAAATTTTTGCACAAATTTAATTACATTTTAACCTTATCTTGCATAATCAGGCAGTAGGATAGAAGACATTTGTTTATACATTTCTTTCCCTTGTATAAAATGTATTTTTTGATATAATTGAGAGCATAGAATTCATAAGGCTGAAAGTTAAATGTATCACAGAAATATTATTTTTACCGTCTAGTCCACCATATGTGAGTCCAGTTTTTCCTGATGACTGCAGCATTTTGGTGAATTTTTTCTGTACCCTTCAACAACAAGGGTCCCAACACTGTTCCCTGTGGGACATGACTAATCTGAAGAATCTAATCACAAAATGATCATCAATCATCTTATTGACAAGCCAATTTTGGATCCAATTTACCAACTTGCCCTGGATCTGCTGGGTCCTAACCACAGGGGACATAATCAAAGCTTTACTGAAGTCTGCACAAACCATATCTGTCATGCCCTCATCAATGCACTTTGATATCTCTTCAGAAAATTCATTCAGGTTTGATAGCCTTTGACCAAGCCATGCTGGCCATCTCTGATTAGTCACTGCCTTTCCAAGTGATCATTAATCCTCAGAGTTTTTACAACAATCTAGATGTAGTGTAAAATAATTTCAGCAAGGCATTTGATAAGGTACCCCATACAAGGCTTATTGAGAAAGTAAGGAGGCATGGGGTCCAAGGTGACCTTGCTTTGTGGATCCAGAATTGGCTTACCCACAGAGGGCAAAAAGTGGTTGTAGACCGGTCATATTCTGCATGGAGGTCGGTGACCAGGGATCTGGTCTGGGACCCCTTCTCTTCATGATTATTATAAATGACTTGGGTGAGGAAGTGAAGGGATGGGTTAGTAAATTTTCTGGTGACACAAAGGTTGGGGTGTTGTGGATAGTGTGGAGGGCCATCAGAGGTTAGAGGGAGACATTGATAGGATGCAAAACTGGATTGAGAAGTGGCAGGTGGAGTTCAACCCAGATAAGTGTGAGGTGATTCATTTTTGTAGGACAAATATGATGGCAGAATATATTATTAATGGTAAGACTCTTGGTAGTGTGGAGGATCAGAGAGATCTTGGGGTCTGAGTCCATAGGACACTCAAACCTGCTGTGCAGGTTGACTGTGTGGTTAAGAATGTACACGGTGCATCGGCCTCATTAACCGTGGGATTGAGTTTAAGAGCTGAGAGGTAATGTTACAGCTGTATAGGAAACACAAAATACTCTGCAGATGCTGGGGTCAAAGCAACACTCACAACACGCTGGAGGAACTCAGCAGGTCGTGCAGCATCTGTGGAAATGATCAGTCAACGTTTCAGGCCGGAACCCTTCATCAGTCAGAGATTTCAAAATCTCAGCCAGAGCCCCAGCAATCTTTTCCATTGCCTCCTATAGCAGCCAGAAGTAAATGTGAGCTGGTTCTGGGGATTTACCACACAAATAAATAGTTGATTTTGCAAGCTTCTGAAACTTGGTAATGTGCATTATCTGCCGAAATGTCATCCGGGTAAGTTAGATCCATATCATTATCAATTCTGTAACTGATGTCCACTTCTGGTGATGCTTTTAAATGGAGTGAAAAGACTTTAGCAACAAACAATTTGCTGGAGGAACTCAACAAGTTGAGCAGCGTGTGTGGGAGGAGGAGAATTGTCAACACTCAGGCCAAAATTTTGCATCCATCCTGTTTGATGTTTCGAGCCGAAATGTCAACAATTCCTGTCCTTCTTCCAGATACTATGGTGGGGGTATCCAGAACTAAAGGGCATAGCCTCAGAATTGAGGAGTGACACTTTAGAACGGAGGTAAGGGGGAATTGTTTTAGCCAGAAAGTAGTAAATATGTGGAATGCTCTGCTGCACACCGCGGTGGAGGCCAAGTCTGACAGTATATTTAAGGTGGAAGTTCATCGTTTCCTGATCTGTCAGGGCATCAAAGGAAATGGTGAGAAGGCAGGTGTATGGGGTTGAATCGGATCCGGGATCAGCCGTGATGGAATGGCGGAATGGCTTAATTCTGCTCCTATGTCATATGGTCTTACGCTGCCCAACCTGTTGTGTTTCTCTAACAGATTATTCATTGTTCCAGGGACTAGCATCTGCATTGTCTTGTGTCTGCAAAAGAATTTTAATTTGCTTGAACATAATTTGCTTTTGAAATTGTTTTCTTTGGTTTAGATATGGATTTGGCACAGGCACTTACAGTACAGGAAGTCCTGTATTTTGATGGGAAATTGGCTGTCATGTAAGAGATTAATATGGTACACCCATTTTTTTCTGATGATTTCCCTAACTTGACCAATTCCAATCAATTTACAAAGAAGGCATCCTGGATTAGAAAGACAACACCGATTCAGGACTGAGGACTGCTGGTGCACCATTAACTTCTGAAATAAATTATAACTGAACCTTGGTGTGATTCTGTGAGCAGAAACAACTGGGAAACTTTTCACAGCAAGGCAAAATGAGCTCCACTCATAACCTGCCTTTTCAGTTTTGAAATACAATATCACCAATTTGATTCACCCAACAGTGCAATCTAACAGAAACTGCCACGTCAAATGATTACTTTGTGCATGTTATCAACTTAATATTGCAAACTTTGTTTGAAGTCATGCGACTTAGAAAAATCATTGTTATTACAGGAGTTCAAAGCAGCAGATCACTCTCAACATTTAGGGATGGGCAATAAATTTTGATGGGCAATAAATTTTCACCTTGTTGCTGATATCCAGATCCTGAAAGTGAATATAACTAATAGCATTAAAAACAATGATACAGTTATATTTGTAGAAGTTAAAACATTGAACCAATAATTTTAGAACTATGCTAATTAGTCAGCTTTTCCAAAGAGCAATGCGCCAAATGTTTTCCTGCTGTGTATATTACTTCTGCACAGGACCGAAAGAAGCTGCAGAAGGTTGTAAATCTAGTCAGCTCCATCTTGGGCACTAGCTTACAAAGTACCCGGGACATCTTCAGGGAGCAGTGTCTCAGAAAGACAGCATCCATTATTAAGGACCTCCAGCACCCAGGGCATGCCCTTTTCTCACTGTTACCATCAGGTAGGAGATACAGAAGCCTGAAGGCACACACTCAGCGATTCAGGAACAGCTTCTTCCCCTCTGCCATCCGATTCCTGAATGGACTTTGAAGCTTTGGAAACTACCTCATGTTTAAAAAAATGTACAGTATTTCTGTTTTTGCACATTTTAGACAATCCATTCAATACACGCAATTGATTTACTTGTTTATTTATTATTATATTTTATTTTATTTGTTATTATTTTTTCTTTTTCTGCTAGATTATGTATTGCATTGAACTGCTGCTGCTAAGTTAACAAATTTCTCGTCACATGCTGGTGATAATAAACCTGATTCTGATTCTGATTCTTTAGATGAAGTTCTGGAAAATGCAGAGACAATGTTCCATATTGTTCAAAGAACAGTTAGATATACTTTGAACTGAATTAACAGAATTTTGGTCCTGCTTTAGGAACTTTAAAAAAATGATATCAACTGGCATTCCATGGCAGCAGTGAGTTTGTCTCACCTGAGGCAGTCCATTAGGTCGAGAATGACTTGCTTCTACCCTCTTAACGTTGTCGACGAGGCCATTGTGTGAACTGCGGATTCCATCGCAAGTGGGAAGGAAGATTCTTGATGAGGAGGGAAAGAGGATAGTTTAGAAAGTGGTGTGGTATTGTAAGGATTTTCACATCTGTGGGAATGCTCAGCTTTTTCCAAAGAGCTTCAAGAGCATCACTAAATCAGCTCCTCTATCCAGATGGGCATGCGTGGCTGTAACAGAACTTGAAATAGAGTCTGCTCATGCAAGTGAGGGATGTGGCCTGCTCACTGCAGTTGACTGAGTGTCATTAGGGCCTGAATGATGGGAGTAGACACGGGTTCACTTTCTCTGCCAATAGATTTGGAGGATTTTGTGGAGGCAGCTTTAGTTTTAGCTCTTCAGTGCTTTGATTCACGATTGTTTATTGTCATCTCCTGTACACATGTGTAAAGGAGAACAAAAAAATTGTTACTTCAGATCCGATGCAGAAAAAAAATTTTAAAAAGCACACAATTATAATAAATATATATATATATCACATAACATACAACTGCTGAATGTCCAATGTGGCAGGAGTAGATTATTTGATATGTGCCATTATCAGCCATTCAATGCATTTTGTGATGATTGGCATCAGTGCTACCGGGTGGTAGTCATTTTGTTCTGAGGGTGTAGAGTTCTTTAGTACAGGGGTAAGGGTGGCTGATTTGAAGCATGTGGGGACAGCAGTCTGGATGAATGAAGTGTTGAAGATACCTTTGAAGATGTCAGTGAGCTGGTATGCACACTTGCTGAATACTCAGCCTGGGATGTGTCTGGCCCGGCCACCTTCTGGGGATTGACTCTCTGCAGAGTCCTTCTCTCGTCTGCTGCTGTTACAGACAGTTGTTGTTCACGTGGGAGGGAGGGTGCTAGCATTTGTGACTGGTGTTGTGTTGCATGCCTCGACGTGTGCATAGAAGTTATTTAGTGCCTCAGGGAGAGAGGGGTTACTGGTACAGTCAAATGTTTGAGGCAGCTCTGTAAATAATCCACTCCATTGGGAAAGTACAGGGCAGCTGAGTTTGTATTGAACTGTCTGTTGCATTTGAAGTCTTGATCCTCAAGTGCGTTTTTCCGCCAGTGACAACCAGCTGTGCTAACGTATTGAAGATGACAATAAACTTCATCAATGTTTGCCTTCATTGAGAGGTGGCAGGAAGGATGTGTTGGCTTTAGAGAGGGTCCAGAGGAGGTTTATGAGAATAATCCA
This sequence comes from Mobula hypostoma, assembly GCF_963921235.1. Taxonomy (NCBI): domain Eukaryota; kingdom Metazoa; phylum Chordata; class Chondrichthyes; order Myliobatiformes; family Myliobatidae; genus Mobula; species Mobula hypostoma. The sequence continues at coordinate 58,500,317 of NC_086103.1, read as the reverse complement.
GGCTTACGTATTTAGACAGCAAGGACACAACATCCATAGTCGACTCTGACTGATGGAGGCCTCAGCCGATGGAGTGGATGTGGAGAGGATATTTCAGGGAGGTAAAGAGCCTAGAATCAGAGAGTAAAGCCTCAGAATAGAAGGATGTTCTGTTAGGACGGGGATGAGGAGGAATTTTTAAGTTTATTTTTATTTATTTAAAGCACTAGCAGGCCTTTATGGACCAATGAGCCTGCAGTGTCCTTTTACGCCTATGTGACCAGTTAACCAATGAACCTGTACATCTTTGGAACGTGGGAGGAAACCAGAGCACCTGGAGAAAACTCATGCAGTCACGGAAAGAATGTACAAACACCTTACAGATGGCAGTGGAGTTGAACCTGGGCCATCGGTGCTGAAATAGCATCATTGTACTTGCTGCACTACTATGCCGCCCAATAAATGGCAGCGCAGACTCAATGGGCCAAATGGCCTAATTCTGCTCCTTTGTCTTATGGTCTAATGGAGTCCAATAAAGTTGTGGTATATCTCTGACTGATTTTACCATATAGTTTTAGCTAGAGGGGTGGTGAATCTATGGAATTCATTGCCATAGACAGCTGTGGCGGCTAATACATTTGGGTATAATTAAAGCAGAGTTTGATAAGTTCCTGATTAGTAAGGGTGTGAAAGGTTATGGTGAAAAGGCAGGAGAATTGAGTTGAGTGGAATAATAAATTTAGCCAAGATCGGATGGCAGAGCAGACTTGATGGGCTGAATGGCCTAATTCTGCTCCTAAGTCTTTTGGTCTTATGGCTTTGAGGTAAGGATAATTGTGGGACATGTTGGTAGAGGAAGTTTGTTTTAGGGAGTTTTAGGTGTAATGTCCATTCTTTAATGTGCTTCAGTAACTAAACAAGTTGGCAATGATGGAGCTTGGTGTATCATCATACACCCCTGACTGAATTTCGAATGACCTTAGTTATGGAATGTAAGTAACGTAGTATGAATAGTTTTTCATTGGTCCCATTAATTTTCTCCACTCTGCAGCAGGAAACTTGGAGGTAAAATGAGTCACCGCAGAAAGAAAGATTAAGAGAAGTGATGGTGCACCTTGCTTGACCAAATCTTCACTAAAATTCACTTTGTTGTGAACCCACTGGCTAATGTGATGGCATTGGATTTGCTGACTGCTAAGTTCTAAACTAAAACGAAGTCAGATATAAATAGACATGAGTACTCTCACTAAAGGGAGATTATACTGTAACTACCCAATGTTCAAAGATTAGTTCACTTCCCTGCTTATTCTCCATGATGAGCTTGGCTGCCAATACCTACCATTCAAGCAGTGCATCCCCTCTCCCTACCAAGGAGAAGATACTTCCAGCTAACAAAGTAGTTTAATATACAGTTAATTTATTTTCAGTGATACATGTTTAAATCCAAACAATTTTTTTAAAATACATTTAAAACTCGCAGAAGGTTTCTATCTTATAAAAGCATTTCCAAATTACAAAATATTTCTAAAACACAAAGCACAAAGTATTTCCAAAACACAGATACAAGTAAATACAAGTTCTATGAAAACATACCGTACTAATGACACAGTTGAATAACTTGTCCATTGCAGCAATTGAAACCAGAGTAATGGATTCTAGTTCACCCCATGTTTCTTTCATTCTTCATAATGTTCTTTACCTCATTCCTAATCAGCTTGAACTGCTCCCTATGTTTCCCCTTTTTTCTGCTATTTGGATGACTTGACACATATGATATTTTTTCAAATACCCTTTTAATATAAAGGTCTAAAAGCTTTTTGGAGACAGAGACAACAACTACCCACCATTAATGCTGTAAAATTAACTTCTATGAGTACATAACACTCTGAACTATAAACAAATCAGTTAATGATATGCTAAATGATATTTAAAAATGCAAACGTGAGGAATTCTGCAGATGCTGGAAATTCAAGCAACACACATCAAAGTTGCTGGTGAACACAGCAGGCCAGGCAGCATCTCTAGGAAGAGGTACAGTCGACATTTCAGGCGAGACCCTTCGTCAGGACTAACTGAAGGAAGAGTTAGTAAGAGATTTGAAAGTGGGAGGGGGAGGGTGAGATCCAAAATGATAGGAGAAGACAGGAGGGGGAGGGATGGAGCCAAGAGCTGGACAGTTGATTGGCAAAAGGGATATGAGAGGATCATGGGACAGGAGGCCCAGGGAGAATGAAAAGGGGGAGGGTGGGAAAACCCAGAGGATGGGCAAGGGGTATAGTGAGAGGGACAGAGGGAGAAAAAGGAGAAAGAGAGAAAGAATGTATGTATATAAGTAAATAATGGATGGAGTATGAGGGGGAGGTGGGGCATTAACGGAAGTTTGAAAAGTCAATGTTCATGCCATCAGGTTGGAGGCTACCCAGATGAAATATAAGGTGTTGTTCCTCCAACCTTAGTGTGGCTTCATATTTACAGTAGAGGAATCCGTGGATAGACATATCAGAATGGGAATGGGACGTGGAATTAAAATGTGTGGCCACTGGGAGATCCTGCTTTCTCTGGCAGACAGAGCGTAGGTGTTCAGCGAAACGATCTCCCAGTCTCCGTCGGGTCTCGCCAATATATAGAAGGCCACATCGGGAGCACCGGACACAGTATATCACACCAGCCGACTCACAGGTGAAGTGTCACCTCACCTGGAAGGACTGTCTGGGGCCCTGAATGGTGGTAAGAGAGGAAGTGTAAGGGCATGTGTAGCACTTGTTCCGCTTACAAGGATAAGTTCCAGGAGTTAGATCAGTGGGGAGGGATGGGGGGGACGAATGGACAAGGGAGTCGCATAGGGAGTGAACCCTGCAGAAAGCAGAGGGGGAGGAGGGAAAGATGTCCTCCTTTTTTAAAGAAAGGGGCTTCCCTTCCTCCACCATCAACTCTGCTCTCAAATTCATCTCCCCCATTTCACGCACATCTACTCTCACTCCATCCTCCCGCCACCCCACTAGGAATATGGTTCCCCTTGTCCTCACCTACCACCCCACCAGCCTCCGGGTCCAACATATTATTCTCCATAACTCCGCCACCTCCAACGGGATCCCACTACTAAGCATATCTTTCCCTCCTCCCCCCCGCTTTCCCCAGGGATCGCTCCCTACGCGACTCCCTTGTCCATTCGTCCCCCCCATCCCTCCCCACTGATCTCCCTCCTGGCACTTATCCTTGTAAGTGGAACAAGTGCTACACATGCCCTTACACTTCCTCCCTCACCACCATTCAGGGCCCCAGACAGTCCTTCCAGGTGAGGCGACACTTCACCTGTGAGTCGACTGGGGTGATATACTGTGTCCGGCGCTCCCGATGTGGCCTTCTATATATTGGCGAGACCCAACGCAGACTGGGAGATCGTTTCGCTGAACACTTACGCTCTGTCTGCCAGAGAAAGCAGGATCTCCCAGTGGCCACACATTTTAATTCCACATCCCATTCCCATTCTGATATGTCTATCCATAGCCTCCTCTACTGCAAAGATGAAACCACACTCAGGTTGGAGGAGCAACTCCTTATATTTCATCTAGGTAGCCTCCAACCTGATGGCATGAACATTGACTTTTCAAACTTCTGCTAATGCCCCACCTCCCCCTCGTACCCCATCCATTGTTTATTTATATACACACATTCTTTCTCTCTCTCTCTCCTTTTTCTCCTTCTGTCCTTCTCACTATACCCCTTGCCCATCCTCTGGGTTTTCCCACCCTCCCCCTTTTCATTCTCCCTGGGCCTCCTGTCCCATGATCCTCTCATATCCCTTTTGCCAATCAACTGTCCAGCTCTTGGCTCCATCCCTCCCCCTCCTGTCTTCTCCTATCATTTTGGATCTCCCCCTCCCCCTCCCACTTTCAAATCTCTTACTAGCTCTTCTTTCAGTTAGTCCTGACGAAGGGTCTCGGCCTGAAACGTCAACTGTACCTCTTCCAAGAGATGCTGCCTGGCCTGCTGCGTTCACCAGCAACTTTGATGTGTGTTGCTAAATGATATTATCCATTTGATCTGCAAGTACCTTTGAACTAAGCAACTCATTCAGCTTGTCTGTTTTGAAAAAAGCCAAATTAAATGATCCATTGTCTTAAACTGCACTTCTTGAGTAGCAATTAGACAGAATGCTAAGAGCCAGTGTCTGTGGCTTCATAGAGAGCTTGTTTGCAAAGCTGTGTTTTTTTTAACTTCAAGCTGATTACTACTTTTCATTTATATTTTAAGAACTGAAAACCAACTCCCATTTATAAGCAGAAGCTAAACAATGTTAGTTGTAAGTTTACTTGAAACTGTTTGACCTTACAAGCGGCAGCTGCTGTGTTTAGTAGCATGAGGCCCTTTGTGGTGAAACATGAGGCTCTTTGGCCTAGGAAACAAATATCCATCACACTGAATGTATTGAGTCTTGCATATTTGAAGTTTTTGTCTTTTGAACAAGTTTTAAACAAAGATACTAGCATTCTGTCTAAAGAGTAAATGTAAGCACATTTGGCATTACATAAAATAAGTTTAGGGGTATTCTCCTTAATACCTTTACTGACATTTCTTACTCAGTCAGCATCTCTAAAACTAATTTCTCCCATTGCTATTTTGTGAAAGCTTCCTGAAAGCTTATTGACTGACTACACTTAAAAATATTGCCAAAGATGCACTTTAGGATGTCCTAAAGCTGTGAAAGTGGATGTGTTCTTTTGGGTGGGATTGTCTGACATACATTCAGAAAGATTTCACAGTAAGTCAAGTTGCTACCCTTCTCCATGGGAATCCTGTAACTGGTGGAGGTAAAATCCTTTCATTTCATGAAGTGTCTGTATCTTTGGCAAGCAATTCAAACAACTGAATTCACTTAAATGTGAGGAACCTCAGAGTGTTTTACATGGGTAAAATTAAAATGCAGCAGATATAAACTTAGACTTCCTGTTGCTGACCTATTATTGTGCTTATTAATTAATTAATAAGCTCTTCACTGATGTGCATTAAAGTCTGCCAACACTGAGTATTGATTAAGAAAACTGAAGTCTTATGAGGTGAGTGGGAGTGGAGATCCTGTTTTGACTTGTCTGTTATGCTCACAATGACACACACAGTGAGTTTCATCAAGTTTAGAAGCAGGGTGTGTGTGCTTTTCATGCTGCCTGCCCCAGGTGAACTAAGTCATCAGTTTTATTCTTCAACACTAGGGTGGAGATTGGGATTTGAAATACCTGTTAAGCTTGCTTTCCAAACTCCGCAGCAAAGCTCAATTGCTTGACAATCTAAAAAAATTAACATTACTACTTTGTTTTTAATTGCATGCCCTTTCACAATAAACCCAGAACATCAGTAAACAAATTGTGTTCTTTTCCACTTGAATAGGATTAAAACAAAGTTTAGATTGTTTGACACTTTAAAAACAAGCTGTACACTTTTTAATGCTGTTCAGCAGAAACCACAAAGTTCACTTGTGATCCACCTAATCATGAGAAAATGGCATCACCAATAATTGCTTCCTTGTAATGTTGCTCCTTGCTCAGCAAACCTGAGAAATGATGCCATCTGGAGGGCTGGAGGTGAAAATGCAGAAAACAATCTCCCAGAATGTGAATCCCCTTGCAATGCATTCGAAAGTGCTGTTTAGTGTTTTTCCAAAAAGCTATTCAACTGCATCAAAGATTTTTTTCCTGCAGTGCTGATAATTTCTGAAAGTTGGCTGGTTGGCTGATTTTACGTTCATGGACACAATATATTTGTGGGTGTTAACAATACCCTATATTATCCATTGCATGAGAATATATAGTCTCAAGTATGATTTTTAAGTTTTGTAGTGAATGTAATAAATAATGAGTAACCAAGCCCAACAAAATAATCTAACTCTATCATCTTTGTGTGATTATAAGATCCTGGTGCTCTTCATTCATTCTTGGGGTATGGAGAAAGGCACTGCAAAGCTTAGCAGGTGCATTATGCATTGTACCAGATCTTTGAAGATGAAGATCTTAGGTGTTCGAGCTGTACAACCAAGGACTCAGGTGTGATCTGCTTTGTCCATCAGCTCCTACTAATGCCATTTATGTCTTGGGATATTCTGCTCTCCACTTTTCTTTAGGTTGACTATATTGTCTCCAATGCAGCATTTAAAATTGTTGGACACTTTTCAACACCAATTCTTTGTGTCACTTTCAATAATGAAAACTGCCTTAACAGGAATCCAAGCAAACTGGACCTTGACTTGCGCAGTATAGGCTGTTAGATTACTGATGGTTGATCGTCATCTTTCTCCCAAATCTAAGCTGCCAGTGAATAAGGTGAACAGATTTAGCAGCTTAAAGTAAATGAAGCTCGTGACTTTTACCCACATAATAGGCACCAAAGCAACTTCCTAATGGATCAAGTTCTTTAACAATTTTTTCCAGCGGTTGAATTTTTACTGCACTTCTAATTCTGACAAGACACCCTGTTTTCCCAAGAAACTGGACTAAAATTTTATATCATTTAGTTATTGGCATCCTTTCAAGATTAATCAAAACAATCAAGAGTTAGGAATATCTAAAGATACAACGGCTCTTTTGTAATTGAGTATGTTGGCTATTATTGAAGCTTTCAGAATCAAAAATACTTCACAATGAGCAATACTAGACCATACTGTACAAGCAGACTGAAAGGATTAGTAAAACGATCTTCTTCTTTATTTTACTTCCTTCCATTCTGAAGGAGGGGAGTGTCTTTTGGGATATATTTTATACTTCAGCAGAGGCTGGTCAAGATCACCCCAGCTATCCTACAGGTGTAAACCTAAACTATCAATATGTTTACAGGTTATCTAACCAAAAAGGGTGCATCCCATCCTGTGCCCAATGCTTTGCTTTTCATAAATACCTGCAAATGTTCTCCTCCAATCATTTGTTTCGGGTGGATAAAGGAAGCAGCAGGTTTGGCCAATTCCCTTTTTATGAATCAAGGATGGAGAGTATTTCAAGCTTCATCTCCTCCTTTACTAATTGCCTAATATTTAAAAGATGTTTCTCATGACCTTGAACTATATGGTAACAGCTTCCATCCACTTACCAATCGTATGTTGTACACCACTGTCAAATCTTTCTTCAGCCTGTTCAATACAATGTGCTGCTACAGTCCTTTCCAATGTAATCTGCAAAAATGAATGAAATGATGAGAACATTATCTATTAATTGACTGTTTTAAACCATATAGATAAAGCGCAGAGAATATTTTGAGAGCATGAAAGAGGAATAACTGAGTTTTTAATGCATACAAAACTGTAATCTCAGTTTAAGTCTTCCTGATCCTAAAAAAGAGTTTTGTTTGCATGAAGTCCAGAAGACCATAAGATATAGGAGCAAAATTAGGCCATTTGGCCCATGGAGTCTGCTCCACCATTCATTATAGCTGATCCATTTTACTTCTTAACCTCAATCTCCTGCCTTCTCCCTGTATCATTTATGTCCTGATTAATCAGGAATCTATTATCCTCTACCTTAAATATACCCAATGACTTGGTCTCCACAGCTGCCTGTGGCAACAAATGCTACAAATTCACCACACTCTTGTTAAAGAAATTCCTCCTCATTTCTGTTCTAAAAGGATGCCTCTCTATTTTGAGGCTGTATCCTTTGGTCTTGGACTCTCCCATCATAGGAAACATCCTCTCCACATCCACTCTATCAAAGCCTTTCAACATTTGATAGGTCAACCCTCATTCTTCTGAATTCCAGTGAGTAGAGGCCCAGGGCCATCAAAAGATCCTCATTTGACAAGCTATTCAATCCTGGAATCATTTTCATGAACCTCCTTTGAACCCTCTCTAATGACAACACATCCTTTGTTAGGTAAGGGACCCCAGAATGCTCACAATACTCCAAGTGAGGCTTCACCAGTGCTTTATAACGTTTTAACATTACATCCTTGCTTTTCTATTGTAGTCCTCTCAAAATTAATGCTAACCTCGCACTTGCCTTCCTCACCACCGACTCAACCTGCAGACTAACTTTAGGGAATCCTGCACAAGAACTCCCAAGTCCCTTTGCACCTCAGACTTTTGAATTTTCTTTCCATTTAGAAAATAGTCAATCCTTTTATTTCTTCTACCAAAGTGCATGAACATACATTTCCCGACGCTATATTCCATCTGACAATTCATTGCCCATTCTCCCAATTTGTCTAAGTTCTTCTATAGCCTCTCTACTTTTTCAACACTACCTTCCCCTTCACTTATCTACATATCATCTGCAAACTTGGCCACAAAGCCATTAAATCTATCATTCAAATGATTGACATATAAGGTAAAAAGAAGTGATCTCAACACAGACAGCTGTAAGATGCCATTAATTCCCAGCATCCAGACAGAGAAAACTCCCTTTATTCTCACTCTTTGCATCCTGCCAATCAGCCATTGCTTTATCCATGCTGGTATCTTTCCTGTCATACCATAAGCAGCCTCATGTGTGGCACCTTGTCAAAGGCCTTCTGAAAATCCAAGTACACAACATCCACTGATTCTCCTTCGTCTATTGTGCTGATTATTTCTTCAAAGAATTCCTACAGCTTTATCAGGCAAGATTTTCCCTTGAGGAAATAATGCTGACTACGGCCTATTCTATCAAGTGCCTCCAAGTACCCTGAAACCACATCCTTAACAATCAACTTCACCATCTTCCTAACCACTGAGGTCAGGATAACTGCCCTATAATTTCCATTATTCTGCCTCTCTCCCTTCTTCCTACATCCAAAAGATGTCCTGGATGATAGGTTCATTGTTGGGTTCATTCATGGGGAGCTATTGTCTCACCTTTCCTATCCATGTCATTCATGCCCATGTGTACCATTACTTCTGGCTGCTCACCCTCCCTCTTGAGAATACCGTGGACCCGATCCAAGACACCCCTGACCTGACCCTAGCACTTGGGAGGCAACTTACCAGTCGGATGCCTCTATCATGCCCACACATCTGATTTATCCAGATAATTATTTTAAAACTATAGGGTTTTTAAATTGTTCCTTTGGATTTTAAGGCTGATGGACTGAATGTCCTCCTTCTTTGTCAGCACACTATGCAGCAGCCTGCTTCTAAAAAACTCATCCACCATCATTTACAGCATTGTAAATCATAATGATCCATTCAATAAATCAGTAGTTCTGAAGCCTGTACTGTGGTTTAACGCTGCCTCACATCTCCTATACAGGAAATTCTTCTAATAGTCCATATAGTTGCCAATTTGTTTTTATGAAAAAGGACTATAGCTTTAGATTTGAGTGCCTGGACAACTAAAGATGATTACCAGCAGCTTCAATAATGTTAATTGTGGTGCTTGAGTGGCACTGTGGGTATTGTAGCAGCACTTGCAGCAGCATGATAATTAAATTGACCAGACAGTGCATAGCAAAATGTAATCTTGTATGAGATAGTGGAGTGGTTCTACGTGGGCCTGTAGCAGTCTATTATGTAATGCATGTATATGTGCATATTCATTCAGGGGATTCAACCAAGGCACACAGACTCTAACTGGTTTACCCTTTAAGTGCCAGATCTGTGTGAGTGCCATCAGGCTCTCATCTAACAAATGTCTATTTATGATTCAAAGATTATCTGGGATGCACATATAATTCCAGGAGTCTTTTGTGTATTATAAGTCATTTACTAAACGTATTTTTTCTGACTTTTTTTTTGCTAATGCCCTAGCTGTCCTCTCTGAACTGTCCTCTTATTCATAGAGCCTTCTTCCTGTTCCTTCAGACTTGCATTTTACTGAACTCTCAACTCTTTGTCCCAGCTGCCAAGTTAGCTACTTTTGCTCTCCTCGATGCTGTCATACTGACCTTAAAAAGCAATTGCTGAATTCTCTTTCTTTGCAAACTATAGCCCCACCACCACCTTCTTCCCTCCAGAGTCTTTAAATTTCATGCGTTTCACAATATAGATAAAATGGAAAACTCTGGATATCATTCATTGCTATTTTTAGGTGATGGGATATGAGTGTAACAAATGGAAGCTGCTGCATATAGTTCTGCTCAGTCCATCTCCCTAGATCCCTACAGAATTAACATTCATCCTTGTGACAATGTTGGGAGGGAATAACCCTCACTTCTGTTTTCTTGTGCAACATATCGTATCTTTGTTTCTCCGTCCAGATGTACAATGAAATGAAGACACTATTTTGAGTTTGAGAGCATATCTCTCCTTTAAGAATATTAATATTTCACTCACCAACATGGATACCATCACCAAAATAGTTGTAACAGCACTTTTACAGTGTTGTTAACAGACTTATTGATACTTGCTGGAGCATTGGTATGTCTGTATTAGCACAGTACACAGTCAAAGCCAAAGTAAATTTATTATCAAAACACATATGTATATGTCACCGTATATAACCCTGTTTCATTTTCATACTCAATAAATCTATACCTGAAGAATAGAATCAATGAAAGATCACACTAATTTGGGCATTCAACAAGTGCGCAAAAGACAACAAACTATGCCAATACAAAAATAAATAAATAATAATCATAAATAAATGATGGTGAGGGGTAATAACTGTTCCTGAACCTAGTGGCTCCTGTACCTTCTTCCTGATGGCAGTAGCGTGAAGACAGCATGTCCTGGGAGTGGGAGTCCCTCATAATGGATGCTGCTTTCCTGTGACCATGCTTCGCGTCAATGTGCTCAATGATGTGGAGGGCTTTACCCATGATGGACTGGGCCATATCCAGAACTTTTTGTAGGATTTTCCATTCAAGGGCATTGGTGTTTCCATGCCAGGCTGTGATGCAGCCAGTCAATATTCCCTCCACTACACATCTATAGATCTACACATCTTTGCAAATTCCTACGGAAGTAGAGGTGCTGCTGTGCTTTCTTCATAATTGCACTTATGTGCGAGGCCCAGGACAGGTCCTTTGAAATAATAACACCAAGGCATTTAAAGTTGCTGACCGTTTCCATCTCTGATCCTCTGATGAGGACCTGCTCATGGACCTCTGGTTTACTGCTCCTGAAGTCAATAATCTGCTCCTTGGTCTTGCTGACATTGAGTAAGAGGTTAAGGCACCACTAACCAAATTTTTATTCTTCTTTCTATATGCTGATTGATCATTTCCTTTGATTTGGCCTGTAACAGTGGTGTTGCCATCAAACTTGAATATGGCATTGGAGCTGTGCTTAGCTACATCATAAATGTACAGTGAAGAGAGCAGAGGACTAAGCACACAGCCTTGTGGTGCACTTGTGCTGATGGAGATGTTGTTGCCAATTCGAACTGACTGGGGTCTGCAAGTGAGGAAATCAAGGATACAATTGCACAAGGAGGTATTGAGGCCAAGGTCTTGAAGCTTATTGATTAGCTTTGAGGGGATGATGGTATTGAATGGTGAGTTGTAGTTGATAAAGAGCATCCTGATTTATGTATCTTTGCTATTCAGATGTTTCAGGGTTGAGTGAAGAGTCACTGAGATGACACCTGCTGTGGAATTGTTGCTCCAGTTGGCAATTTGCATGTCGTTTCTCAGGCAGGAGTTGATATGTTTCATCACCAACCTCTCAAAACAATTCATCACTGTGGATGTAAGTGCTACTAGATGACAGTCATTGATGCAGATTACCACATTCTTCTTAGGCACTGGTATAACTGAAGCCTGCTTGAAGCAGGTGGGTACTTCAGACTGCCAAAGCGAGATGTTAATGATCTTAGTGAAGACTCCAACCAGTTGATTAGCACAGGTTTTTAGTTTTGGCCAGTTACCCCTCTAGGCCGGATGCTTTTCATGGCTTCACCCTCCTGAAGGCTGCTCGCACTTCGACCTCAGAGACTGGAATCACAGGTTCATTGGGAGTAATAGGAGTTTGTGATGGTTCCTCCATGTTTTGAAGGTCAACATGAGCATAGAAGGCATCGAGCACATCTGGAAGGGAAGCCCTGTTACCAACTATGTCACTTGACTGGCCTAATTCTGCTCCTATATCCTATGGTCTTATGGTCTGATTTAACTTTATAAGAGGTGGTATTATTCAAGACCTGCCATAACTGTCAAGCAACCTTCACTGATTCAAGTTTAATCCAGAACTGCCACCTCGACTGTGAGATGGATTTCCAGAGATCATACCCTGGATGTCTTGTAACTTTCTTGGTCACCAGACGTTAATGCCTCTGATCTGGCCCTCAGCAGATTGTTGATCTCAAGGTTCATCCAGGGCTTCTTGTTAGGAACAACTCTGAATGATTTTGTGGGGATACACTCATCTACAACTGTTTTAATAATGTCCATGAGAACTGTGGTGTATTTATTCAGATCCACAGATGAGTCCTTAAACACAGCTCAGTCCACAGACTTGAAGCAATCCCATAACCACTCCTCTGCCTCATGTGACCACCTCTTTGTTGTCCTAATCTGTTGGGTTTTGCTCTTAAGCCTCTGCTTGTATGCAGGTAGGAGAAGGACAGCCAAGTGATCCGATTTACCAAAATCCGGCCTAGGCATGGAATGGTGGGCATTCCTTATCTTAGTATAACAGTGGTCTAGTGTGTTGGGACCTCTGGTGCTAAAGGTTATATACCGATTGTAATTGGGCAGATTTTCTCCAAACAAGCCTAGCTGAAGTCCCCAGCTATGAATTGAAATACTTCAAGATGAACTGTTTCTCGTTTGAAGATGGCATCATGCAGTATCTGAAGCATGTGATTATAGTTGACTGCTGATAGTACAGTATGTAAACTGTGATCAGGATTATGGAGAAGAACTCCCTGGGTAAACAGAATGGATGGTATTTGACCATTAGGTGTTAAAGTTAGAGGAATATGAGTTTGGCAAAATTGCCAAACCAGAGCACCACCGATGATATCCCTGGCAATACATTCCGGGCTCCTACCATTCTCTGTGTTTAAGTACTCTTATCAGGTACATCCCCTTTGGGTTTACTTCTCTCTCACTCTAAATACATTTCCTCTGGTATGACACATTATGATCCCAAGGAAGAGAGACTGGGCGTCTACTCTATCTATCACCCTGTCAATCTTATAAACTTTGATCAGGTTCTCCCCTCAGCCTCTGTCGCTCCAGAGGAAGTCCAACCTCTCTTCATTGCATATCCACTCTAATCCTGGTAGCATTCTGGTATTCCTCTTCTGCACCCTCTCCAAAGTCTCCGCATCCTTCCTGAAATCGGGTGTCCAGAACTGAATGCAGTATTCCAGGTGCAGTCTAACCGAAGTTTTTTAAACTGCAACATAATTTGAGGAGAAGTAATGTGAGTATGTATTCTCACATCTATGAAGTTATCTAGATGAGCATTAGAAAAACTGTGGTGTAGAAAGCCAGGTTCCAAGTGCGGGAAATGGGGTTAGAATAGATGGGTTCTGGTGGCTGGCATGGACATGGTCTACTTTCATGCTAATGACTCCATAATTGTGCAATTCCCAAGTGGGGGCTTGCGCTCAGAAGAGCGCTAGCCACAGAACATCCACACGATCCAATTTGGCGAGCAGTCCATAGTGACAATATGAACTGCCACAGATTTTGCAGTTCTCCATTGGGGAGATCTGCCTGCTGAGCTCATGTTATTTAACCTGATGTTGAATGTTGAATCCTTGTGGGTTGAGTTAAGAAACTATAGGGTAAAAGGACCCTGATGGCTGTTATATACAGGCCTCCCAACAGTAACTGGAAAGTTCACTACACATTACAATGGGAAATAGAAAAGCCATGTCAAAAAGGCAATGCCAGGATAGTCATGGGAGATTTCAACATGCAGGACGATTGGGAAAATCAGTTGGTAATTGATCTCAAGACAGTGAGTTTGTTGAATGCCTGCGAGTGGCTTTTTAGAGCAGTTTGTCGTTGAGCCTACTAGGGGATCAGCTATACTGGATTGCGTGTTATGTAATGAACTGGAGGTGATTAGGGAGTTTAAAGTAAGAGAACCCTGAGGAGGCAGTTGGAAACATAGAAACAAAGAAAACCTACAGCAAAATACAGGCCCTTCGGCCCATAAAGCTGTGCCGAACATATCCTTACCTGAGAAATTACCTAGGGTTACCCATAGCCCTCTATTTTTCTAAGCTCCATATACCTGTCCAGGAGTCTCTTAAAAGACCCTATCATATCCACTTCCACCACTGTCAATAGCAGCCCATTCCACACAGTCACCACTCTCTGCGTAAAAAGCTTACCCCTGATATCTCTTCTGTACCTACTTCCAGGCACCTTAAACTGTGCCTTCTCATGCTAGCCATTTCAGCCCTGGGAAAAAGCCTCTGATTATCCACATGATCAATGTCTCCACCATCTTATACATGTCTATCAGGTCACCTCTCATCATCCGTCGCTCCAAGGAGAAAAGGCCGAGTTCACTCAACCTATTTTCATATGGCATGCTCCCCAATCCAGGCAACATCCTTATAAATCTCCTCTGCACCCGTTCTATAATTTCCACACCCTTCCTGTAGTGAGGTGACCAGAACTGAGCACAGTACTCCACAGTACAGACCATCGTCCTATATAGCTGCAACATTACCTCGGCTCTAAACTCAATCCCACGGTTGATGAAAGCCAGTGCACTGTATGCCTTCTTAAGCACAAAGTCAATCTGCGCAGCAGCTTTGAGTGTCCTATGGACTTGGACCCCAATATCCCTCTGATCCTCCACACTGCCAAGAGTCTTAGCATTAATACTATGTTCTGCCATCATATTTGACATACCAAAATGAACCACTTCACACTTATGGGGGTTGAACTCCATCTGCCACTTCTCAGCCCAGTTTTGCATCCTATCAATGTCCTGCTGCAAACTCTGACAGCCCTCCACACTATCCACAACACCCCTAACCTTTGTGTCAGCAGCAAATTTACTAACCCATCCCTCCACTTCCTCATCCAGGTCATTTATAAAAATCATGAAGAGAAGGGGTCCCAGAACAGATCTCTGAGGCACACCACTTGCAGAATATGACCCGTCTACAACTACTCTTTGCGTTCTGTGGGCAAGGCAATTCTCAATCCACAAAGCAATGTCCCCATAGGTCCCATGCCTCCTTACTTTCTCAATAAGCCCTCCATTGGGTACCTTATCAAATGCCTTGCTGAAATCCATATACACTACTTCTACTGCTCTATCTTCATCAATGTGTTTTGTCACATCCTCAAAAAATTCAGTCAGGCTCGTAAGTCATGACCTGCCTTTGACAGAGCCATGCTGACTATTCCGAATCATATTATGCATCTCCAAATGTTCATAATTCCTGCCTCTCAGGATCTTTTCCATCAACTTACCAACCACTGAAGTATGACTCACTTGTCTATAATTTCCTGGCTATCTCTGCTCGCTTTCTTGAATAAGGGAACAACATCTGCAACCCTTCAATCCTCCGGAACCTCTCCCGTCCCCATTGAAGATGCAAATATCATCGCCAGAGGCTCAGCAATCTCCTCCCTCTCCTCCCACAGTAGCCTGGGGTACATCTCATCCGGTCCTGGTGGATTATCCAACTTGATGCTTTCCAAAGGCTCCAGCACATCTGCGTTCTTAATATCTATATGCTCAAGCTTTTTAGTCCACTGTAAGTCATCCCTACAATCTTGGCGATCCTTTTCTGTAGTGAATACTGAAGCAAGGCATTCTTTAAGTACCTCTGCTGTCTCCTCCGGTTCCATACACACTTTTCCACTGTCACACTTGATTGGTTCTATTCTCTCATTTCTTAGCCTCTTGCTCTTCACATACTTGTAGAATGCCTTGGAGTTTTCCTTAATCCTGCTCACCAAGGCCTTCTCATTGCCGCTTCTGGCTCTCCTAATTTCATTCTTAAGCTCCTTCCTGCTAGCCTTATAATCTTCTAGATCTCTATCATTACCTAGTTTTTTGAACCTTTTGTAAGCTTTTCTTTTCCTCTTGACTAGATTTTCGGCAGCCTTTGTTCATGTACCTTACCATCCTTTTCTTGTCTAATTGGAACATACCTACGCAGAACGCCATGCAAATATCCCCCAAACATTTGCCACTTTTCTGCTGTATAATTCCCTGAGAAAATCTGTTTCCAATTTATACTTCCAAGTTCCTGCCTGATAACTTTGTATTTCCTTTTACTTCAATTAAGCACTTTCCTAACTTATTTGTTCCTATCCCTCTCCAATGCTATGGTAAAGAAGATAGAATTGTGATCACTATCTGCAAAATGCTCTCCCACTGAGAGATCTGACACCTGACCAGGTTCATTTCCCAATACCAGATCAAGTACAGCCTCTCCTCTTGTAGGCTTATCTACGTATTGCATCAGGAACCCTCCTGACACACATAACAAACTCCATGCCATCTAAACCCTTTGCTCCCACCATGACAACCCTGTTATTATTACACCTTTCCAGATTCTGTCTCTCTATCTGCTCCTCGATGTCCCTGTTACTGTTGGGAGGCTTATACGTAAGACTCGTTTTGCCGAGTGACATGATCTCAGGGGTGGCACTCCCTACCCGGCCAAACTTTAGCACTCCGGTTTGGGTGGATGCTGTGTGTTGTGTCCCCTGTGTAACATCAGTACCCCAAAATAACATTCAGTCCACAATGTGCAGCTAAACGATTCAGATTTTATATTTAAGTGTGGGGTTAGTGGAGAAACAAAAGAAAAGGAAAACAAATAAAAGGCGCCAATAATCTCATAAACATGTCCAGTGCACAAATGTTGGAGCTCACGGATTCCCTTTCACTGATCCTCCTTCGCTCGTCGTTGACCCCTGGGCTCCCGCAACCGTCTCCTCAAGCCACATCTTCTCTCTTCACCCTCCTCACGCCTTCTCCCTCCAGCCTGTGCAAACTAACGACTTTCACACAGATAGAAAGAATAACATCAATCCTAATTGGCTAGCAAATGAATACAAGTTCCGTTATCATTGATTATAACGCAGACATGCTGCTATAGAGAACCACTCCCTCAGCAGTTAACAGTACAGAGAAGCCATTTCATTCACCCGAGCAATAACATAAAAGAAGAAACATTTACATAATAAAACATCTAGTAGAGTTATTGACCCCATCCTGTTCTTAACTTCCACCCACAGAGACTCCGTAGACAATTCCTCCATGACTTCCTCCTTTTCTGTAGCCGTGACACTATCTCTGATCAGCAGTGCCACAACCCCTCCCCTTTTGCCTCCCTCCCTGTCCTTTCTGAAACATCTAAAGCCTGGCACTCTAAGTAGCCATTCCTGCCTTGAGCCATCAAGTCTCTGTAATGGCCACAACATCATGGCTCCAAGTACTAACCCACACTCTAAGCACATCCGCTTTGTTCATGATACTCCTTGCATTAAAATAGACACATGTCCAATCATCAGTCTGAGCGCATCCCTTCTCTATCACCTGCCTATCCTCCCTCTCCCACTGTCTTCAAGCTTTCTCTACTTGTGAGCCAACTTCCCCTTCCTCCGTCTCTTCAGTTCGGTTCCCACCCCCAGCAATTCTAGTTTAAACTCTCCCCAATAACCTTAGCAAACCTCCCTGCCAGGGTATTGGTCCCCCTGGGATTCAAGTGCAACCCGACATTTTTGTACAGCTGACGCCAGACCTAAAAGTAGTCCCAAAGATCCAGAAATCTGAAGCCCTGACCCCTGCTCCAATCCCTCAGCCATGCATTTATTGTCCACCTCAATCTATTCCTATACTCATGGTCATGTGGCACACGTCGTAATTCCAAAATTACTACCTTTGAGGTCCTGCTTCTCAACTTCCTCCCTATAGTCTGTTTTCAGAACCTCCTCCCTTTTCCTACCTATGTTGCTGGTAGCAATATGTACCACGGCCTCTGGCTGTTCAACTTCCCACTTCAGGATATCGTGGAAGTGATCAGAAACATCCCGGACGCTGGCACCTGGGAGGCAAACTACCATCCACGTTTCTTTCCTGCATCCACAGAATCACCTGTCTGACCCCTTAACTATAGAGTCCCCTATCACTGCTGTCATCCTCTTCCTTTCCCTACCCTCCTGAGCCACAGGGTCAGACTCCGTGCCACTGTTGCTTTCCCCAGGTAGGCTGTCCACCCCAACGGTACTCAAACAGGAGGACATTGTTAAAGGAGACAGCCACAGAGGTACTCTCTAGTATCTGACTCTTGCCCTTCACTCTCCTGACTGTTATGCACTTACCTGTCTCCCGAGGCCCTGGTGTGACTATTTACCTATAGCTCCTCTCTATCACCTCCTCACTTTCCCTGACCAGATGAAGGTCATCGAGTTGCATCTCCAGTTCCCTAACCCGGTCCCTAAGGAGCTGCAGCTCAACGCACCTAGCGCAGACTTCCAGACGTCCCACATCTGACACCCAGTACAGTACATATTCCTATTCTTCACAATAACTTACCTCGCCTCGACCGGTTATCGCTGAAGCCCTTTTGAGCCTAAACCCTCCTACTCTGACTCCCTCTACTCTGTTGCCTGCTTCTTTAAGGCAAAGCTGGATTGGTTCTCCACACAGCATCAAAGCCTACGGGGAGAAGGCCGGGGATTGGGGTTGAGGGGGTGGTGGAGAAAAGGATCAGCCATGATTGAATGGCGAAGGAGACTCAATGGACCAAATGGCATGTTTCTGCTCCTGTGTTTTATGGCCTTATGGACTTGCAGATGACCAGCGAGCTCAGGACAAAGGAAGAAATGCTTCACCTTGTTCCAAATTTCCTGTTCATTTTTTTGCACATGGAAAATAAAACTAATTGTAATCTCTCACGGCAATTGAAACATTTAGAGGATCAAATCAGCTGCTTAATTTACAACATCGGCACAAGAGGTCCTGCAGATGCTGGAAATCTCATGCAATACTCCTGCATACCAGACAGTGATGCAGAGTATTTTGACTGGTTGCATCATCGTTTGGTATAGTCATAGTCATACTTTATTGATCCCGGGGAAAATTGGTTTTCGTTACAGTTGCACCATAAATAATAACTAGTAATAGAACCATAAATAGTTAAATAGTAATATGTAAATTATGCCAGTAAATTATGAAATAAGTCCAGGACCAGCCTATTGGCTCAGGGTGTCTGACCCACCAAGGGAGGAGTTGTAAAGTTTGATGGCCACAGGCAGGAATGACTTCCTATGACGCTCTGTGTTGCATCCCAATGGAATGAGTCTCTGGCTGAATGTACTCCTGTGCCCAACCAGTACATCATGTTTTGGATGGAAGACATTGTCCAAGATGGCATGCAACTTGGACCGCATCCTCTTTTCAGACACCACTGTCAGAGAGTTCAGTTCCATCCCCACAACATCACTGGCCTTATGAATGAGTTTGTTTATTCTGCTGGTGTCTGCTATCCTCAGCCTGCTGCCCCAGCACATAACAGCAAATACGATAGCACTGGCCACCACAGACTCGCAGAACATCCTCAGCATCGTCCGGCAGATGTTAAAGGGCCTCAGTCTCCTCAGGAAATAGAGACGGCTCTGGCCCTTCTTGTAGACAGCCTCAGTGTTCTTTGACCAGTCCAGTTTATTGTCAATTCGTATCCCCGGGTATTTGTAATCCTCCACCATATCCACACTGACCCCCTGGCTGGAAACAGGGGTCACCGGTACCTTAGCTCTCCTCAGGTCCACCGCCAGCTCCTTAGTCTTTTTTACATTAAGCTGCAGATAATTCTGCTCACACCATGTGACAAAGTTTCCTATCGTAGCCCTGTACTCAGCCTCATCTGGTACAGGAGGAAGCTTGAGTGGAAACTCCAGCAGAACAACATGAGAGAGGTCTGTAGGGGGATGAGGACCATCACTGGGTTCCGGTAAACTAGCAACAGAGGAGCTGAAGGCAGTGTGGACAGGGCCAATGAACTTAACCTGTTCTTTAACAGATTTGACAGTTTGCCCCTGCCCATCCCCCACATGAGCCATCTGTTGTCGGCCCCCAACCAACACATATTCCACTTTCCCCTTCTACCCCTCCTCACAGTCCCCCACCCTGCTCTCATGACTATACCACTTCCTCACACAAAACCACCACGGTGGGTTTCACAGCTCTACAGGTGAGAAGACAGCTGAAACGTCTCAACCCAAGCAAGGCTGCAGGACCGGATGGTGTCAGTACCAGGGTGCTCAAAGCCTGTGCCCCTCAGCTATGTGGAGTACTTCGCCATGTATTCAACCTAAGCCTGAGGCTCCGGAGGGTTCCTGTATTGTGGAAGACGTCCTGCCTCGTCCCTGTGCCGAAGACACCGCGCCCCAGCAGCCTCAATGACTACAGACCGGTGACATTGACCTCCCACATCATGATGACCCTGGGGAGATTTGGTCTGGAGCTGCTCCGGCCTATGGTCAGGCCACACTTAGATCCCCTCCAGTTTGCCTACCAGCCCCGACTAGGAGTTGAGGATGCTATCGTCTTTCCTGCTGAACCGTGTCTACGCCCACCTGGACAAGCCAGCAAGCACTGTGAGGGTCATGTTTTTTGACTTCTCCAGTGCGTTCATCAACATCCGCCCTGCTCTGCTGGGGGAGAAGCTGACAGCGATGCAGGTGGATGCTTCCCTGATGTCATGGATTCTTGATTACCTGACTGGCAGACCACAGAACGTGTGCTTGCAACACTGTGTGTCCGACAGAGTGATCAGCAGCACTGGGGCACCACAGGGGACTGTCTTGTCTCCCTTTCTCTTCACCATTTACAACTCGGACTTCAACTACTGCACAGAGTCTTGTCACCTTCAGAAGTTTTCGGATGACTCTGCCATAGTTGGATGCATCAGCAAGGAAGATGAGGCTGAGTACAGGGCTACGGTAGGAAACTTTGTCACATGGTGTGAGCAGAATTATCTGCAGCTTAATGTGAAAAAGACTAAGGAGCTGGTGATAGACCTGAGGAGAGCTAAGGTACCGGTGACCCCTGTTTCCATCCAGGGGGTCAGTGTGGACGTGGTGGAGGATTACAAATACCTGGTGATACGAATTGACAATAAACTGGACTGGTCAAAGAACAGTGAGGCTGTCTACAAGAAGGGCCAGAGCCGTCTCTATTTCCTGAGGAAACTGAGGTCCTTTAACATCTGCCGGACGATGCTGAGGATGTTCTATGAGTCTGTGGTGGCCAATGCTATCATGTTTGCTGTTGTGTGCTGGGGCAGCAGGGTGAGGGTAGCAGACACCAACAGAATCAACAAACTCATTCGTAAGGCCAGTGATGTTATGGGGATGGAACTGGACTCTCTAACGGTGGTGTCTGAAAAGAGGATGCTGTCTAAGTTGCATGCCATCTTGGACAATGTCTCCCATCCACTACATAATGTACTGGTTGGGCACAGGAGTACATTCAGCCAGAGACTCATTCCACCGAGATGCAACACAGAGTGTCATAGGAAGTCATTCCTGCTTGTGGCTATCAAACTTTACAACTCCTCCCTTGGAGGATCAGACATCCTGAGCCAATAGGCTGGTCCTGGACTTATTTCATAATTTACTGGCATAATTTACATATTACTATTTAACTATTTATGGTTCTATTACTAGTTATTATTTATGGAGCAACTGTAACGAAAACCAATTTCCCCCAGGATTAATAAAGTATGACTATGACTATGACTATGACTATGATCTCCCTTGCTGATGCATCCAACTATGACAGAGTCATCCGAAAACTTCTGAAGATGACAAGACTCTGTGCAGTAGTTGAAGTCTGAGGTGTAAATGGTGAAGAGAAAGGGAGACAAGACAGTCCCCTGCGGGGGTGGGGGGGAGGGTAATGGTGCTACTGCACACAATCAAAATAAGTTGCAGCAACTTGTAAAATTAGTCAGCTCCATCATGGTTACCGGCCTCCGTAGTATCCAAGACATTTTCAAGGAGTGATGCCTCAGGAAGGTGGCATCCATCATTAAGGACCCCCACCACCCAGGGCATACACTCTTCTCTTTGTTACTATCAGGAAGGAGGTACAGAAGCCTAAAGGTACACACTCAGTGATTCAGGAACATCTCCTTCCCATCTGCCGTCTGATTTATAAATGGACATTGAACCCATGAACACTACCTCACTATTTTTTAAATTTCTGTTATTTTGCTCTATTTATTTTAAATTAACTATTTAATAGAGGTGGAATGCACACCACTCCCTCAGCATATAAAATGGATGATATTTAACTGCTGGATGTTCCAGGTCAGATAAGTAGAATTAAGACGGAATCACCTCGTCTGTGCACCATGATGAGTTAATCACAAAGCATACTCCACCTCCTCTACATTTAAAAGACTGAGCTGTCCTGTCTTTGTGCAGAATGGTGAAGCCATCAGGCTGCAGCTGTCCATCGTAAATGATGTGTGTTAGCCATGTTTCCATGAAGCAAAGTACACAGCAGTTCCTGATGTCTCTCTGGTACTGCAATCTTGTTCTGAGGTCTTCAGTTTTATTTTTCAGAAACTGTACATTAGCTGGCAGGATAGTCAGAAGTAGGGGTCCAAGGTCTCTGTGTTTCAATTGTACTTGTAGACCAGACCACCTTCCATGCTTCCGTTTTCTTAAAGGGGAACTCACTCACAACCTGAGTTGTAGTCAGGGGTCTGCTGATTTTGAGTATCGATAAAGTTCTTAAATGTCTTAAAACAATGTTTCTTACTGAACTATGCATGGCAGTGACTGTGGACTTCAGCTGGAGTAGTTCTGAACAGAAATCATATCAGTGACAATCATACCAGTGCCCCAAAAAAGCAGAGTGAGCAGCCTTAATGACTATTTCCTGGTTGCACTCATATCTACTATGATGAAGTATTATGAGAGGTTGGTAATGGCCAGAATCAACTCTTGCATAAGCAAGGGCTTAGACCCACTGCAATTTGCCTACCTCCATAATAAGTCTACAGAGGATGCAATCTCACTGGCTCTCTTCTCGGCCTTGGATCACACAGATATTAGCAACATCTATGTCAGGCAGCTGTTTGTTGATTGTAGTTCAGTATTCAGCACAATCATACCCTCAGTTCTAATCAATAAGCTCCGAAACATGGGCCCCTGTACCTTCATCTGCAAATGGACTTCCTCACAGAAGGTCTCAAAAAGGTGACATCCATCATAAGTACACCCATCACTCAGGACATGCCCTCTTCTCATTGCTACCATCAGGGAGGAGACACAGGAGTGTGAAGACGCACACTCATCAACTTAGGAACAGCTTCTTTCCCACCACCATCAGATGTCTGAATGGACAATGAACCCATTAACACTCCGTCACTATTTCTTTTCCTCTCTTTTTGCATTATTTTATATATATATAATGGAATCTATAGGTTTTTAATATTCTGTATTGCCATATACTGTTGCAACAAAAAGCAACAGATTTCACAACATATGCCAGTGATATTAAACTGATTCTGATTCTGATTCCTTGACTCCTTACTATCATGCAGGAGGTACTGCAACATTAGGACAAGAGCTGTCAGGATATGAAGCGGCTTCTTCCCACAGGCCGTGAGACTACTGAGCTCCTTGCCACCACCCAGGTCTCACTACATTTGAAGCATCAGGAACATTATACTGTTTATTTTTTAACTTGTGACAAAAATGCACCTTATTATTTGTGAGTTTATTTGTGGTAATATTACTTTAGGTGTTGTGTGTGAGTTATGCGTATTGTATTGTGCACCTTGGAGCAGAAGAACATTGTTTTGTTTGACAGTATACATGTATAGAACCATAGAACCATAGAAACTACAGCACAGAAACAGGCCTTTTGGCCCTTCTTGGCTGTGCCGAACCATTTTCTGCCTAATCCCACTGACCTGCACACGGACCATATCCCTCCATATACCTCCCATCCATGTATCTGTCCAATTTATTCTTAAATGTTAAAAAAGAACCCGCATTTACCATCTCATCTGGCAGCTCATTCCATACTCCCACCACTCTCTGTGTGAAGAAGCCCCCACTAATGTTCCCTTTAAACTTTTCCCCCCTCACCCTTAACCCATGTCCTCTGGTTTCTTTCTCCCCTTGCCTCAGTGGAAAAAGCCTGCTTGCATTCACTCTATCTATACCCATCATAATTTTATATACCTCTATCAAATCTCCCCTCATTCTTCTATGCTCCAGGGAATAAAGTCCTAACCTATTCAACCTTTCTCTGTAACTGAGCTTCTCAAGTCCTGGCAACATCCTTGTAAACCTTCTCTGCACTCTTTCAACCTTATTTATATCCTTCCTGTAATTTGGTGACCAAAACTGAACACAATACTCCAGATTCGGCCTCACCAATGCCTTATACAATCTCATCATAACATTCTAGCTCTTATACTCAATACTTTGATTAATAAAGGCCAATGTACCAAAAGCTCTCTTTACGACCCTATCTACCTGTGATGCCACTTTTAGGGAATTTTGTATCTGTATTCCCAGATCCCTCTGTTCCACTGCACTTCTCAGTGCCTTACCATTAACTTAGTATGTTCTACCTTGGTTTGTCCTTCTAACGTGCAATACCTCACACTTGTCTGTATTAAACTCCATCTGCCATTTTTCAGTCCATTTTTCCAGCTGGTCCAAGTCCCTCTGCAGGCTCTGAAAACCTTCCTCACTCTCTACTACACCTCCAAACTTAGTATCATCAGCAAATTTGCTGATCCAATTTACCACATTATCATCCAGATCATTGATATAGATGACAAATAACAATGGACCCAGCACTGATCCCTATGGCACACCACTAGTCACAGGCCTCCAGTCGGAGAAGCAATTCTCTACTACCACTCTTTGGCTTCTTTCATTGAGCCAATGTCTAATCCAATTTACCACTTCTCCATGTATACCTAGCGACTGAATTTTCCTAACTAACCTCCCATGCGGGACCTTGTCAACGGCCTTACTGAAGTCCATGTAGACAATATCCACTGCCTTCCCTTCATCCACCTTCCTGGTAATCTCCTCGAAAAACTCCAATAGATTGGTCAAACATGACCTACCACGCACAAAGCCATGTTGACTCTCCCTAATAAGCCCCCGTCTATCCAAATGCTTGTAGATTCTGTCTCTTAGTACTCCCTCCAATAACTTACCTACTACCGACGTTAAACTCACCGGCCTATAATTTCCCGGATTACTTTTCAATCCTTTTTTAAACAACGGAACAACATGAGCCACTCTCCAATCCTCCGGCACCTCACCTGTAGACAGCGACATTTTAAATATTTCTGCCAGGGCCCCTGCAGTTTCAACTCTAGTCTCCTTCAAGGTGAAAGATACGGCTGAAATTGCAATAAATCTGAAAGTAAACTTGAACTTGAAATACTAAATTATGTGATGGATTGCTATCATAAACCATGATCCAATGCAATGGAAGAACAAGTAGAATAAGCCAAATGGCTACTAAAATGAACAGTTAAATCCATGTGATCTACCACAGACTTCACTATTTCGAGCCTGGGAGATCTGCTACTAGACCCCATGAGCTAACTTTAACATCCATTTTCTTTTCACAATTTCTATTTAACTGCACAATTCCTAAAACAAAAATCCTCAAAAAGGCAGCACCCATCATTAAGGACTCACATCACTCAAGACCTGCCTTCTTCTCATTGTCAAAATCACGGTGGTGGTACAGGAGTGTGAAGACACACTCTCAGCATTTTAGGAACAGCTTCTTCCCCTCCACCATCAGACCTCTGAATGGACAATGAAATCATGTACACTACCTCACTAATTTTCCTTCTTTCTTTCTGTACCAATTTAATTTACATTATATATATACATTTGTATATACTACTTACTTTATATATTTTTTATTCTAATTGTAATTTACAATATCATAATTTAAAGTTTTTTATTATATATTACACTGTTCTGCTGCTGCAAAACAACAAATTTCACATCAGTGATATTAAACCTGATTCAGATTAATCTTTGGGGCAGAACTGCCTGACAATGTCATGGATTCTGGACTGCAAAAAAAAAAAAAAATTCAGATGGAGACAGAATCATTCTTTACTAAAATCTGTCCATGCACTTGTAACTTTATACTCCATCAAATATTAAACTGAAAGCTCAGGCATTCCTTTTTCTAACCCCTCTTCATAAGTGAAATGCCTTTGTGATGGGATCATTAATTATTATAAGCTTATTGATTACTTGGAAACAAAAACCTTAAAGAAACAGAGTTTGCTATTTGAGTAATAAATGTAAAATACAGTTTTGTTTAATAGTTCTCTAAGCAAGCTGCAGTATGTTTATACTATTCCAGATTAGTTTTTATGTTAACATTTTCCTGCATCAATTGTCAAAAGCAAATTTGACCACAAGATGGTATGAGTGAGTCTCCACATGTTCTATGTTTTTCTGCCTTTTAACATTAGTTATTTGGTTTGCTATAAATCTTAGTGTTAAAATATTTTGTAATCTTTTCCTGTAACAAACTTTTGATAAACAGATCAAGTAAGATGGCTAATAAAATTGTTGTGTTGGAGGATGTAAGAATTACCATGATACAGATACTAGCTCTTCTTTCAGTTAGTCCTGACAAAGGGTCTCGGCCCGAAGCGTCAACTGTACCTCTTCCTAGAGATGCTGCCTGGCCTGCTGCGTTCACCAGCAACTTTTATGTGTGTTGCATGATACAGATTACTTCCACTCTGCGTGATATCATTTGGTATAAACAATTAAAAGAATGTTGACTTCTGTTTATTTATCAGTTTGAGCTCCATCAGCACTTACTGATCATGGAGAGTACTATGCTCATGCCTGAAGTGTGAACTCTGTAATTTTTGTTCCTGTCTGAAGTAGCGCATGAGACAGCGACATCTTGCAGGGCAAGAGCAATTTAAAAACAAGCCTTATCGGAGCGAGTCATTGCTTGAGCCAATATAATGAAAGAAAGCGTAAGTAGAGCAGCCATTGTGTGAGTGGACAGTGCTAGAGTGGTCCGGCTTTGGCTCAACAGGCTCGGGCACGCACAAGTGGAGGTTCTAATTAAGTGTCTAATAAGTTTTTTTTTTACATTTATGTACTGTATTCATGTGTATTGTGCTGTCAAGTGTCCCTATGTGTTACATACTGGACATAAGGTGAGAAGGCGTTCTGGGTAAATGACTTACAAATAAAATAAACAGCTGCATGTTTGCTCCTCAGTTTTCCGTCTTGTGTGTGTTATTCACAGCCACCTCACTCCCCAGTACCACAAAAATAATAACTAATGATAAGGTGCAAATCCTCTTGTGATAATTATTGTTTAGCTTCCTTCAGTGAAAAAAAAATCCATGTTCAACACTGACAGTATACCGTGATGTAATATGGGTGAGGAAAAAGAAAACCGCCACAGGAAGTGATAAATCTGAGGGTAGAGAATGAGAATGGTGTGGTAACTTCTACTTTGAAAAGGACCACTCGACAGCTTCATGCCCAAAGGAAACAACTTTATCTGGGACTGCAAAACCGGTATTTACATGCAGAGGCTTTCACTGAACCGTACTGCATGGCAGAGAAGCTATACACGTGCACACGGGACAAGAAAACGGAAGTAAACCCCCCCCGCCCCCAATCTCGGAACCAGTCTCTCTTTACAAACAGCTTCCACTAGCGGGAGTATTCCTATATTACCATTATCCTAATTAGTATTAATTTATTTTTATAATGCTCACATTACAACAAATGGGATATTTAAATAAAACAATTTATAGAGGGAGCGAGAGACACCGATAAGACTAGTTAACTTTTCCAGAACATGATTGTGTTTGGAAATGGCAAAAATGTTTAGAAGTATGGGGCCATATGAAAAAACAGCAGAGCAATGGAGTTCATATACTGAAATCTCTGAATATTTTGCACTGGCAAATCAAATATCAGATGATATTCATGCTCCAGCTTTTCTGACTGTGATGTATGCAAAAACGTTTAATTTATTAAACGGTCCAGTGCAACCTGCTGAGCCTGGCGATAAGCCTTATGTTAAAGTCTTATAGGCCAACTATTCACCTAAACCTTTGATTATTGCTGAGAGGTTTAGATTTCATAAAAGGAATCAAGGTGATGGCGAGTCAATTTCAGTTTGTTGCAGTGCTGAAGCAATTGTCTGAACACTGTTTTTTGGCAGTCACTGAATGACACGTTATGTGATAGGCTTGTCTGTTTAGTGACACACTTCAAAAATATTTGCTTACAGAAGATAGGCTAACATTACAGAAGACAATTGTGATTCATGCGTCTATGGAGATGGCAGCTAAAGAATCACAGCTATTAAGCACAAGTTCATAAAGTTTCTACTGATTTAAGAACAAGACACCTATTGGCCATCTGTGTTACTATTGTAGCAAGACTGGGCATTCAGCAACAGAGTGCTGGAAAAAGGATGTAGAGTGCCAAAGCTGTGGCAAAAAAGGATATATTGAACAAAGTAAAAATACACCATTAGCCAAAAACAAACAAACAAAAAAAAATGACTTTTGGAAAAACAAAAAGAAACATGAACAACATGGAGCATATAAAAGGAAACTAGGGGACATTGCCTCAAGATTCAGGGGAGAAGATTTAGGACGGAGATGAGGAGAAGCTGTTTTTCCCAGAGAGTGGTGAGTCTGTGGAATTCTCTGCCTAGGGAAGCAGTTAAGGCTTCTTCACTAAATATATTTAAGAAACAGTTAGATAGGTTTTTACATAGTAAGGGAATTAAAGGTTATGGGGAAAAGGCAGGTAGGTGGAGCTGAGTTTACGGACAGATCAGCCATGATCTTATTGTATGGCGTGGCAGGCTCGATGGGCTGGATGGCCTACTCCTGCTCCTATTTCTTATGTTCTTATGTTCAGATTGGGCTACAGTGAAGATACAGGTAGACACAGGTGCTGCAGTATCAATGGTGACAGAGACAGTTTACAAGAAGAAATTATAGCATCTCAGCCCAGAAGGGGCAAGGTTGACTTTAAAGACTTACACTGGTGAGGTTGTTCCACTGAGGGGAGTAGTACATGTTACAGAGTAGATTAATGAACAGAGAAAGAAACTTCCACTGTATGTTGACAAAGGTAGTTATCCAGCACCCCTGGACTGCTCATAGTTGGAGGAGCTCAAACTCAACTGGTACAAAGTGCACTTGACTGGTAACAGTACTGGTCTACAAGAGACACACAGACGTATTCAACAGAGAATTCGGCAGTATGAAGGAATCACTGTTAAGATGGCCGATAAACCCAATACAACACCCAAATGCCTAAAGGCAAGACCTGTTCCGTACACCCTCACACTAAAGGTAGAAGCGGAATTGGAAAGACTGTACCAGAGTAGTGTATTAGAACCAGTGTGTGTAAGTAAATGGGCAACTCCACTGGTCCCTGTCCGAAAAAGGGATGGGTCTTTAAGGCTTTGTGGAGGCTTGAAGATAACCATTAACCTGGTTCTTATGGCTGAGCAATACCCACTTCCCCTCAATGATGATCTTTTTGCAGGACTAGCTGGAGGACAAATAATTTAGCGAGATTGACTTATTTCAACTGTACTTGCAGATGCATGTGGAGCCAGTCACAGGAACCGTTGACCATAGTGATTCACAAAGGAATGTTCAGGTACTGAAGACTTCTGTTTAACATTCCCTCAATTCCTGCTCTTTTTCAGCAAACAATGAACCAGTTCCTGTTCAGGTTGACAGGTGCAGTGCTGTCTGGGAAAAATGAGCATGAGCACCTACAAAACTTGGAAGTGACATTACAAAGACTCAAGGAATATGGACTAAGGGTCTGGAAGAAAAAATACGAGTTCTTTCAACCGTTGATTGAATATTTGGGCCGTGTGATCAACTACTCAAGGCTTCACGGCTTAGGCACCATCAAATTTGAAGGCAATCACAGAAGATCCATCATCACACAATGTAAATCAATTAAGATCTTCATGAACTTTTAAATAAATCAGCACTCTGGCACTTGACAGATTGTGGTGAAAAAGCCAAAACAGTTTTGTCATAATCTGAAGCAGTCATGCACTTCAACCTGTCATTACCCATACAGTTGGCCTGTGACGCATCATCCTGTGATGTGGAGGCAGTTATCTCACACATCATGCCGTTTGGTGAAGAGTGCCCATTTGCTTTTGCATTAAGGCTACTATGTCCAGATTGAGCAGAAAACATTCTTAATTGTCTTTGGAGTTAGGAAATTCCAACAATTCCTCTTTGGTTGACGACTTTCAGTACTGACAGATCATTCTCATTACAGAGGAGAAGGTGTTTGCGTCTTGAGGAAAATTAGGGTGGATAAATTTCCTGGGCCGGACAAAGTGTTCGCTAAGCAATAAGCGAGGTACTGGAGGATGGAGATTATCTAAAGTCATCTTGTTGTTTAAGAAAAGCTCTAAGAATAAGCAGGAAATTATAGGCCGGTGAGCTTGACCTCAGATGTGGGAAAGTTATTAAAGCTAAGAGACCAGATATATAAATATTTGGATAGACAGGGACTGACTAGGGATAGTCAACATGGTTTTGTGAGTGATAAGAAATGTCCATCCAATCTTACAGAGTTTTTTGAGGAAGTTGCCAGGAAAGTTGATGAAGGCAGGGTAGTAAATGTTGCCTACATGGACTTTAGCAAGGCATTTGACAAGGTCTTGCATGGGAGATTGTTCAGTCACATAGCATTCAAGATGAGGTAGTAAACTGGATGAGACATAAGCTTCGCAGAAGAAGCCAGAAAATGGTTGTGGATGGTTGCCTCTCTGACAGGAGGCCTGTGACTACTGGTGTGCTACAGGGATTGGAGCTGGTACTTTGTTGTTTGTCATCTGGATAACAATGGGGTAAAATGGATCAGCAAATTTGCAGATGACACCAAGATTGGATCAACTAGGCTTATACTCATTGGAATTTAGAAGATTGAGGGGGGATCTTATTGAAACGTATAAAATCCTAAAGGGATTGGACAGGCTAGATGCAGGAAGATTGTTCCCGATGTTGGGGAAGTCCAGAACGAGAGGTCACAGTCTGAGGATAAAGGGGAAGCCTTTTAGGACCGAGATTAGGAAAAATTTCTTCACACAGAGAGTGGTGAATCTGTGGAATTCTCTGCCACAAGAAACAGTTGAGGCCAGTTCATTGGCTATATTTAAGAGGGAGTTAGATATGGCCCTTGTGGCTAAAGGGATCAGGGGGTATGGAGGGAAGGCTGGTACAGGGTTCTGAGTTGGATGATCAGCCATGATCATATTGAATGGCGGTGCAGGCTTGAAGGGCTGAATGGCCTACTCCTGCACCTATTTTCTATGCTTCTATGTTTCTTTGATTGGGCAGGTTGTGGATAGTGACGAAGACTTTCAAAGCTTGCAGTAGAATCTGAACCACCTGGGAAAATAGACTGAAAACTGGCAGATGGAACTTAATGCAGACAAGTGTGAGGTGTTGCACTTCTAGAGGACCAGCTAGGGTAGGTCTTACATGCTGAGTGGTAGGGCACTGAGGAGTGCGGTAGAACAGAGGGATTTGGGTATACAGGTCCATAATTCTTTGAAAGTGGTAGCACAAGTAGATAGGTTTGTAAAGAAAGCTTTTGGCTCATTGCCCTCATAAGTCGAAGTATTTAGTATAGGAGTAGGGATGTTATGTTGAAATTGTTTTAGACTTTGTTGAGGCCTAATTTGGAGCATTGTGTGCCGTTTTGGTCATCTACCTACAAGAAAAATGTAAATAAGATGGAAAAACTGCAGTGAAAATATGCAAGGATGTTGCCAGTACTTGAGGAATCTGAGTTATAGGAAAAAGGTTGAAGAGGCATGGACTTCATTCCCTAGAACATAGGTGATTGAGAGATTTGATAGAGGTAAACAAAATTATGAGTGATTATAGATAGGATAAATGCAGGCAGACTTTTTCCAATGGTCAGAGGTTAAGAGCGAAAGGTGAAATGTCTAAAGGGAACAAGAGGGGGAGCTTCTTCACTCAGAGGGGGTGAGAGTGTGGAACAAGCTGTCAGCGCAGGTAGTGAATGCAGTGTCAATTTCAACATTTAAGAGAAATTTAGAAAGGTACATGGATGAAAGTGGTGTGGAGGTCTCTGGTCCTGGTGCAGGTCAATGGGATTAGGCAGATTAATGGTTCAACAGCCTAGATGGGTCAAAGGACCTGTTTCTATGCTCTAGTGCTCTATGACTATGATTCATAACATTAATTGAACTTGTCTTTACACTTTAACTATACAATATCCCTGCATTCAACTGAAATTGGCTACTGGCTTTTTAATTTATCCAGAGATCTGCTTGGTATTGATAATACTAAATTGTGTGGGAAAATTGCCTTAATAATAGAGATGTATCGCAATATATTAGTTCTGATCTAAAGGGCAGAGATTTGCTAATAATTTTACTGGTTTGCATCATCTCCTGCTAACTGAAGTATATATCAAGGTTGCTTAATAGAATAGTTAACAAGACTTTCATGAAGTTTACTCTGCCTTTCATCAAATTCCTATTAGCTTAGGAATTAGATTAACAATGATATACTTTCAGACAAGGTGTTGTAAAGTTTGAGAATGCTTGTATTTAACCCAATGAAAGCCAAGATTTTCCAAATTTAGGATCTTTATTATTTTCAATACATCATGCCAACGAATTCTTCATTTGGTTATGTAAATAATGAACAACATTTCAAAACTAAGCTTTCTTTTATTTATACAGTGAACAATTATACCAACAATTAAATTGAATTGAAGCTATTTGAATTCTTAATTTTAGTTCCTGTTATAAATAGAAAAGCCTCACTTAGACATTTCTACTAAAATTAGTAACTACTTGGAAGAGCAGCTGGTTAGTGTCTATTATTGTACAGCTTTCTTAGCAATTGTAGTTTCCTTATTGGGATGGAATGGAGTTTAAGATACAGATTAGCTCACCATTTGACAGGTGTTGTTTGAACAAGAAAAGTATCTCATTTTCACATTTCCTGATGATGAATACTCAGAGGTTTTTATTTTGTATAACTCTTGGGAAAGTAAGTGAAACTTATCCAGTTTCCGATTGAATATTCCTTATGGATGTATTCTAGTTGAAAAGGAACTAAAGTTAGCATCAATCTTTTCTATTTTGACTAAAAATGTAAAACTAAATTACGTGCATATTATGGAGCAAAAAGAACAACAAATATATAAAGCAACCCTGATGAAGGTTCTTGGCCCGAAACGTCAACTATACTCTTTTCCACTGATGCTGCCTGGCCTGCTGAGTTCCTCCAGCATTTTGTTTGCGTTGCTTGGATTCCCAGCATCTACAGATATTCTCTTGTTGGAGGGCCATTTTGTTGAAGTGGAAGGATACATCAGCTCCCACTTTGTCACAATGGTTCTCTCAAGTGAAGCTATGTCTTAGTTTGGAGAAAAGTAGAAGTCGAACCTTTGAACCTTCATTTGATTTTGAGAAAAGATGGGGCTCATTTGCTCGTTATTATCATTTGAGTTAATTGATATAATTTTTCCATCATCTAATTGTAAATTGTTTTTTAGTATATTTTCTTTTCTTGCTGGCCGTTTGATGTTTATTTTTAGAAGCTTTTTGTATGATGCATGTCTCCGGGGTTGTACACCTAATGGGTTCTTTTTTTTTCTCACTTTTCTGCTTAGTAGGTTTTTTTTGTTATCACAAAAATGTTTTCAATCTTTAAGATAATTTTTTTTGAGGCATTGTAAACGTTGTTACTTCGATGTACTCATGTTATTTTTCCTGTATATAACAATAAAAAGATTTGAAAAGAAAGAAAAAGAAAAGACATTCTCTTGTTTGTGAATGAATATATAAACTCTAGCTGCTGTTGAATTTTAGACTTCTACAAGATGCAGTTAATGAAGTCAGGTTGCCTCTCCAACAGGTCATGGGTATATTATAACTTTCTGAATATATTAGTAAACTTTAATTCCAATCTAATTCACTTTGTGTTTCCTCCATCTCCAGACTTTCTCCGAGTTCCCAATCCCTAGTCCCTAACTCAACAAATATCTCACTGATCTCATTTTACGACTCACGTTTAATCTTTTGTTTTCTTTGTCTTTTGTTTGCTTAGGGATCACCAGTCTTGTTCTAACCAGAGCAGAGCTGAGACTATCCAAACTATGAACAGATTTAATTAGTTACTTTGCAGGCTGATTCGCCCCCTGCTTTTCAACCTTCTATTTTTAATTGATTAATTTTCTGGAGCATCAATGTATGATTGCCCAAAAAATCTTCGCGATCTGATTTTGATGTCAAATTCCCAAAGAAAACCTACAGTTTGTGTGTTTCAAGTTGGCCATTCCATGGTCCTGTATTCTGAACTTTGAGAACTCTCTCATGGCAGGTTTAGGTTAATTACTAATTTATCACAGATATTCTTTAACAGAACCTATTGATCAAAGATCATGTCTGATGTAATGACACTTGTAAAGAAACATGCTCCTTGCAACAGGTTCTTGCTTTCATTTTACTAATTTATGTCAGGCACTATAATCATGCTCAATACTATTTGACTAATTCCAGAATCGCTCTCAATTATTTTCATTTTCTTCAAGTAAATTATGGTGAAAGAGGATCCAGTGAAAATCTGGCTCCTGGAACAACTGTAACTATTCATTTCAAAAAATCCATTTCAATAGAGCAATTTATATGCATAACTTTTTTTTAGTTGAGAGATACAGCACAGAATAGGTCCTTCTAACCCAGAAACCCCTGATTTAAACCTAAACTAATCACAGGACAATTTACAATGACCAATTAACCTACTAACCAGTACTTCTTTGGACTGAGGGGAAACCTGAGCACCTGGAGAAAACACACATATTCTACAGGGAGGACATACGGACTCCCTACAGAGGACGTAGGGATTGAACTCTGAACTTAGACACCCCAAGCTTTAGCAGCATCACGCTAACCACTCCTTTACTATGACACCCAAACTTGACTATAAGCAGAAAATTACTCCCTTTTCTCAAAATTCTATGACACCAAAAAGTGTGGCAAGCCAAATTGAAAAAAATATCTTTATGTCTTCCTGATAAGCTTATTTTCTACATGAATTGCATTTGTCCAATAAAGTGCTTGCACTTCTTTAGTTTTCCCTTATTATATATACGATTTCATACTGTACCTTTATCCTATAGCCTCTATTTGTCATATTTCAATGCTTCTAAAGCAGCCTGAATATTTCACTCTCCAACCACAAAAATCAGCTGATGCAGACGCTTCTCTTAAGTGATGAATTTCTAATACTTATTGGCTTAAGTTTATTCCTTGACAATTCATTAACTCTTCAGACCTTTCCAGTAATCCATTAGTTCATATATTGTAGTTATAACTCTGTCAGGTCATCCATGAATGCCAACTGTATTGCAAGTTCCTTCTATTCTGTCAGTCCCACTGTAAAATATCCACTTTATCATATTTTTGACAGTCTTTCAGATTACATTACCATGTTTTGGATGACCAGAACATCAAGGTATTTTTTGCTTTCAGCACTTAGATATTGAATGATTTTCTTACTGTTAAAATACCCTCTTTGTTAAGATACTTAAAAGTATATGTTTCAGCATCTTGAATGGTGAAGGCAACCCAATCAGGACTCTGGCAAGATTTTAATTAATGAGCCATTTTTGATGATGTTACACATCCATTCCTTGTTGCTATTAAAAATGTTTCTCCTGATAACATCGTCATACTTGTTTCTGATGTCAGTTCCTTCAAATTGTCCTTGTTTAAATAGAATTGCACCAGCAATTATTCTTAGCGTTGCTGAAACCAAAATGATTTGTCAAATCTGATATTGGCCACAAAGGATTTTACGTTGACTTCTACTTTAAATAAATGAAAAGGAGAAACAAGATATTGAGGCTTTATTAAAAATAAGGCAACTAATGAATATTTCACTCTTAAGTAAAATGCAAAATAGTTGACCAGTTGAGGAGCAATAAAGAAAGGAAAGAATATTTTGAATGACTTTACAATGTTGAATTAATACTGAAAAACAATATGTTACAAATAAAAGGAAATTCATGCTGATTTCTTGGAGGACAAAGTAAACTTTTCCAAAAAATAGTCTGATGAAGAGCAAAATTCTTGGTTTCACTAATACAATGGAGGGGAGTAGAAGGTGGCTAAATGGAGCGCATGAGGACTGGGAAAAGACTACAAAATAAATTCTTGGAGGAATTAGATTTTTTGGGCACTGTTATTCACAGGAATGGTTCAAAAGAGAATAAAAACCTATATGGCAATGGTACGGAATGAAGCACAGGCTTGAAATGGATAAGAACAAATTGCAAACAGTGAAATATTTCTGCTGAAATTGATTATAAGAATGCTCAACAGACATTGTTCAAACAAATTCATATGTTTTAAGTAGTCCTTTAAAATATTGGAGGGATATTTTCTGTTGGTGGCATCTCAGGGAGAAGTTGAGATGGATCATCCATCTGGCTGAACAAGCTTGTGAATGCCTTAACACTCACATGCTGGACAAGTCATTAGAGAGGAAGGGGACACTTTTGAAACCTCCTCTTTGTGTTTGCTATTTAATTGTGCACCACCATTCATGACTAGATATGGCAGGATTAACCCAGTGGGTGTATGATAGTTTAGATCTACTGCATTCTGTTTTTGAGAGTTAGCACATACAGGTAGCGTTATATTGCAGTCTCATTCAGTTGACATCTCTTCACTTTCAGGTGTGTTTGGCACTGCAGCCAGAATACCCTTCTAGAATCCTATTTGGAGCTGGGTTATCTTTTAACAAGATGGAAATGATGAGGGAGAGATATAGCAGACCATGAGATTGCAAGTTGTAGCAGTGTTCAAATCTGTTGCTGCTGATTACCCACAGCACCATATGGATGCCCATTTTTGAGTGATCAGATTTACTTTAAATCTATTCACACTTGTACATTTATAGTGTCGCACTGTACAGTGGGCAATGGATGATGTACTTGAGGAGAAGGCAGGACCTGCATGTGGACCGTGCAGTGGTAAATTTCTTGGACAAATGTATCTGCCATAGTTCGATTGGTGAGAACCAGACCTTTACATTCATCCCTCATCTTAGCTCACTTACGACCTGCTTCATAACCAATCTGTCACAAAAGTCCTCCAGCACTTCCCAGCTCAGTCTGCAGTGGTGTTACCAAGCCACTCGTAGTGATAGACATTAACGATTCCCATCCAGAGTACTTCAGATGCTTCTTCAATGTGAGGATGAGAAGAAAAACATTAAGAAATAATCAGACGGAAGTCTGGAGTCAATGTTGTTAATGCTGAGGTTAATTACTTTCTGCTTTTATCATACTGTGTTGTTACATCTGTCCAGCTGGTGGGCCATGATGTACCCAGGAACTGTGACGGAGAAATCTCTCTGTAAGTTTCAATTATGTCAAATACTTGTTGAACTGTTTGTGGAATTACTCACCCAACCTAGAGAGCAGTCCCCAGGTATTGTGAGGAAGACCTTTTAAGATAGCTGGCTAGGAGTGAATTTATTGTGCCTGATGCCCCATCCAGTTTTATTTCTTCTCTGTAATGACAATGGGACAACTAAGTGACAGTAAAAGTGAGCATGATGGCAAAGCTAGTAGATATGCTACCTCACAGTTCAACAGACTGTGTTAAATCCTGGCTCTGATGCTGCTTGTATGGAGATTCCACATTTTCTCTCTGACTGCAAGGTGTTTCCATTTCCTCCTACATCTAAAAAATATGAGGGTTGGTAAGTTAGTTGGCTACTCTAAGTTACTCCTAATGTGCAGGCGAGTGGTAGAATTGGGGGAGGGAGGGTACTTGATGAGAAACTACTTGATGTAAAACAAAATGGGTTGGAGTAGGATTAGCGTAAAAATGGCTGCCTGAGACAAAGTGTGTATTTATGCTCTTTACATATGGCTCCATGACACAGAGGGCAGATCTGGAGGCATCTCTAGACACAACCAGGTAAAGATGTCAGATTACTTCTCCTGAAGAACCGATGAGGTATTAATGACAATCTGATAGCCTTTCCATAATGAGCATTACTAGCACTGCTAAGGTGATCTGATCCGCCCCCGCCAAAAATTCAGATTATTAACTGAGTTTCATAAACACAAGAGATTCTGCAGACGCTGGAAATCCAGAGCAACACACGTGAAAAGATGTAGCAATTCTGCAGGTCAAGTAGCACCTATGGAAATGAATAAACACTTGACATTTTGGGCTGAGAACCCCTTCAGGACTGGAAAGGAAGTGGGAAGACACCAAAATAAAAAAGGTTAGTGGAGGTAGTGGAGGACAAGCTAGAAGATGATAGATGAAGTCAGGAGGGAGGGAAAGGTAAAGGGCTGGAAAAGAAGGAATCTCATAAGAGACAAGAGTAGACCATGGGAAAAAGGGAAAAAGGAGGGGCACGGGGGGAGGTGATAAGCAGGTGAAGAGAAAAGGTAAGAGGTCAGGGTGGGGGATAGCAGAAGAGCGAAGAGGGTGGGAATTTTTTTTATTGGAAGGAGAAATCAATGTTCATGCCATCAGGTTGGAGACTAACCAGATGGAGTATGACATGTTGCTCCTTCACTCTGAGAGTGGCTTCATGATGGACATGTTGGAACGGGAATGGGGATACAAATCAAAGTTGCTGGTCACTGGGAAATTCCATGCTTGGCAGATGGAGTGGATATGCTTGATAAAGCAGTCCTCCAATTTAGGTTGTGTTTCACCAATATAAAGGAGGCAGCACCTGGAACACCAGATACAGTAGATGAGCCCAACACATTTACAAGTGAGGTGTTACCTCAACTGGAAGGACTATTTGGTGCCTTGAGTGCAGGTAAGGGAGGAGGTGAATGGGGATGTATAACATTTCTCTCACTTTCAAGAGTATGTGGCAGGAGAGAGATTAGTGGCGAGGGACGAATGGACAAGGGAATCATGGAGGGAGTGATCCTTGCAGAAAACAGAAAGTGTGGGGGGGGAGTAAAGATGTGTTTGCTGATAGGATCCTATTGAAGATGGCAGAAATTGTGGAGAATAATGTGTTGAATGTGGAGGCTCATAAGGTGGTAGGTGAGGACAAGAGGAACTCTATCTCTGTTAAGACAGTGAGAAGATGGGCTGACTGCTGATGGCCAGTAAATGGAGAAGATGAAGGTGAGGGCAGCATTTATGGTAGTGGAAGGAAAAACCCTGTTATTTGAAGTAAGAAGAACTGAGAAAGGGGACTAGCATTTTTACAGGAGACACGGTGGGAAGAGGTATAGTCAAAATAGCCATGGGAATCAGTAGATTGATAAATTATATCAGTATATAAGGAGATTGAGAAGGGGGAGGAAAGTGTCAGAAATGGACCACGGGCAGGGCGGGCGTTGGAGGAAAAGTTGAGGAATTTAACGAGCTCAGCATGGGTGAAGCAAAGCAACACTAATGTTGTCATTAATGTAGTGCAGGGTGAGTTGGGGAGCATTATCGGAGAAGGCTTGGAACATGGACTGTTCTACGTAGCCAATGAAAAAGCAGACCTGAGGCTCATGGTTACCTCATGAGTTTGGAGAAAGTGGGAAGAACTGAAGGGGAAATTGTTGAGGGTGAGGACCATTTTTGTTAGATGGATGAAGTAGTGGTGGAAGGGAACTAGTTGGCTCTTTTGTTGAGAAAGAAGCAGAGAGCTTAAAGGCCTTTTTGATAGGGTACAGAAGCGTATATGGGCTGGACATCCATGTTGAAAATGAGGTGGTCAGGGGCAGGGAATTAAAAGGTGTTAAGGAGATCTATTATACTTCATAGCTGTGTTCTGCAAATCTGGCTTTAATAGCTTTCTCTCCAGAGTTGCTGCAATTAGACAATAGATACAAAGCAACATAAGTCCTATGGAAAAAAGAGTCCTATCCATTTCAGTCAAAATACCCTGGTAACACTGGCAGTTAATTGTGCATTATACACACATTTACCTTTAAATATTCTTTTTGTGCTGTAGCTTACCTGTGATCGATAAACTGTCAACTGTAGGGCTCTGGAACCCAAGTGACAGAGGAAACAACAGTGTATCTTCTTAACCAATCAGAATGAAGAATTGTTAATGAGACATATTATCTGAAACAGGAATAGGCTGATTGGAGGGGATAAGTTTAAATAACTTCTGGTGTGCCTTTATTATAACTTTGATGTATCTCAAAGTCAATACATCAGAAATATAACTGTCATGATCAGGTTTGAGTGGAAGTTAGCCATGTGGAGGAAAACAAAATTAGATATTAGGAAAAAAAATCTTAATGTTTGGCAGTTATTTTTTAAATAAGTCAAATTAAATATTTGTGAATGGATGGGAATACGTATATAGCTTGTTTTTGAAACTTTTATTAGTACTTAAATTAATTAAGTTCAAAGAACGGGGTTTCCCTTCCTCCAGCATTGAGGTTGCCTAGTCCTGCATTTCTGTCATTTCCTGGATATCCATCCACATCCCCTCTTCCCACTGCCTTAAAGGTGATAGTTCTCCTTGTCCTTACCCACCTCCCATCAGCCTCTGCATCTAGCACATCATTTTCTGCACCTTCTGCCATCTGCAACAGGTTGCTACCACTCGACACATTTTACATCTCCCCCTCCACATTCTTCACTTTCCGCAGGGATTGCTCTCTCTTGCTGGTATTCACTTGTCCATTTGTCCCTCCCCATTAATCTCCCTCCTAGCACTTCTCCCTGCAAGTGGAAGAAGTGCTCTATATGTACGTTCACTTCCTTCCTCACCTACATTCAGGGCCATAACCAGTCCTGCCAGGTGAAGCCACACCTCACATGTGAATCTGTCAGGATCCTCTACTGTATCTGGTACTCCTGATGTGGCCTCCTCTTCATTGCTGCTACCAGACATAGATTAGGGGACAATTTTGTGAGCATCTTCACTCCATCCACAACAAGAAGTGCTTCCAGATGACCAGCCATTTTGATTCCAATCCCCATTCCCATCCTGACACGTCAGTTTGTGGCTTTCTCTACTGCCACAATGAGGCCACGCTCTGGTTGGAGGAGCAACACCTCATATTTCGTCTGGTTACCTTCCAACCTGATGACATGAACATCATCTCCCCCTAGTGCCCCTTTTCTTTCCTTTCTCCTATGGTCCACTCTCTTCTCCTATTATATTCCTTCTTCTTCATTCCTTTACCTTTTCCACCTATCACTTCCCAGCTTCTCACTTCACCCCCCCCCCCCTCCATGCAGCTGGCTTCACTATCACCTTCTGGCTTGTGCTCCTTCCCCTCCCCCATCTTCTTATTTTGGATTCTTCCCCCTTCCTTTGCAGTCCTGATGAAGGATGTCAGCCTGAAATATTGACTGTTTATTCCCTTCCAAAGATGTTGCTTGACTGGCTGAATTCCTCCTCCTTTTTGTCTGCGTTACTATGGATTTCCAGCATCTCTTGTGTTGTAGTATCCCTTGCTTCTCCTTGCCAACACAGGGCTCAATTTTTACAAAGGCCCAGTTGATTATGATTGATTATTGGACCAAGCAAAAGTGTATATTGGCATAGTTTCCAGTGGATTTTAACGTGTATGTTTACACAGCATGTTATTTTGTTCTAGCATATTTTCTTTGAGAGAGTTGAGAGAATAATTAAATGTCTTAACATTAAATAAAGTGAGATCTCTGATGTGTTATATGGCTTAAAATTTATGACTGATTTGATTACTCTGTTTTGTTTTCCAGCAGAAGCCTTGGTGACATTAAAACAGATACAGTAAAAGGTTTGATCTGCTTTTCATCTAGTACTTGGAGAACAAGTATCTTCAAATTTAATAGATTGCTTTTCACACTGTTTACGAACATTGAAATTGCCTTATTCAGAACAGAGCTTTGAATAACTCCATTTAAGGTAACAATTCATTCAGGAGCTTGGCCATCTGCCCTGGTATTAACTCTAATATTAGTACTTCAGTGGAATTTACAGTAATACAGAGATGACTGCTTATAATTCTGACAGGCTTCTGTGTCTCTTAAATTTATATCTGAATGATCTCAAAGAAAACTCTCCTGGGATCTGAATCTGTGTGGTAGAATTTAGTAATGGAATTCATGAATATTAATTAAAGATAACACGCTACAACTAAATCTGGTCATCAATGGGTCTTAAATACACTCTTGCAAAATAAATATAGCTCAGCAGATGGACAAGGCTCAATTAAAAAAATACACGCATGGATTCACACGTTAATATCAGAGGCACAAATGCCTTTGTAAAATAGAATTTCAAAAGAGGCTAATGTTTAAATGTTGAATATCTTTGAGATATTTTAATATGTTCAAAACATACATTAATCTTAGAAATAGCATGCTGAAAGCAAGGAAAGCTCACTGGCATGGCCTGACAATATTATGTAACAATGAACTAAAGGCAGCACATGGTACTCCTGCTTCATACTTGCTCCTCAGCACATCCTGACAGATTTACAAATTCACTACAAAGACTATTTTGCAATATTGTTTAATATAAACAAGGTAAAGTTGTTATATAACAATGTTACAAAGTTAAACTTATGTCTGCCAGAAATCAGCAATGAACATACAATTTATTTTGCTTACATCACTGTGAAGCATTTTGAGATGTATTAACTACAGATGTATAAATGAAATATTTTCCCTGTACATTGTTTTCAGGATGGTGTTTTCCATTCTAGAACACCTGAGATATCCTCGTCTGTCAAAGTTTTCTTTCCACCACCATTGATGATGCCCTCACCCATATCTCCTCCATTCCCCACACATCCGCCCCCACACCATCCTCCAACCATCATAACAGGGAATGGGTTTCCCTTGTTCTTACCTACCACCTCACGATCCTGAATATCCAGCAATACATTCTCCATAACTTCCCATCTCCAATGGGATTCAACCAATAAACATATCTTCCCCTCCGTCAGCCGCCTCCACTCTCCACTTTCCATAAGGACCACTGTCTACATCACTCAGTTGTCTACTTGTCCCTCCCCGCCAATCTCCCCCCTATCACTTATCCCAACAGACAGGGAGAAGTACTACACCTGCCCCTGTATCTCCTCCCTCACCACCATTCAGGGCCCCGAAGAGTCCTTCCAAGTGAAGCAACACTTCAACTGCTAATCTGTCGAGAAAACCAGTTGTATCCGGTGTTTCTGGTGTGGCCCCCTCTACATCGGTGATACCTAATGCAGATTAGA
Organism: Mobula hypostoma; assembly: GCF_963921235.1. Taxonomy (NCBI): domain Eukaryota; kingdom Metazoa; phylum Chordata; class Chondrichthyes; order Myliobatiformes; family Myliobatidae; genus Mobula; species Mobula hypostoma. The sequence goes on along the minus strand of NC_086103.1, from coordinate 58,457,240 downwards.
GGTGCTGATTTGCTGAACATCTTTGCTCTGTCCATCACAAGAGGCAGAACCTCCTGGTGGCTACTTATTTCAATTTGACTTCCCATTCCCTTTCCAACACGTCGGTCCATGGCCTTCTCTATTGCCACAATGAGGCCAAACTCAGGTTGAAGGAGGATAAATGCGTGGCTGAGGGATTGGAGCAGGGGGCAGGGATTCAAGTTTTTGGATCATTGGGACCTCTTTTGGCGCAGGTGTGACCTGTACAAAAAGGACGGGTTACACTTGAATCCTAGGGGGACCAATATCCTGGCGGGGAGATTAGCGAGGGCTACTGAGGTGACTTTAAACTAGAATGGTTGGGGGGTGGGAATCAAATTAAAGAGGCTAGGTGTGAGGAGGTTAGTTCACAACAGGGGGATGGGAACCAGTGCAGAGAGACAGAGGGGTGAAAAGTGAGGGTAGAAGCAAAAAGTACTAAGGAGAAAAGTAAAAGTGGCAGGCCGACAAATCCAGGGCAAGCATTAAAAAGGGCCACTTTTCAACATAATTGTATAAGGGCTAAGAGAGTCGTAAAAGAGCGTCTGAAGGCTTTGTGAGTCAATGCAAGGAGCATTCGTAATAAGGTGGATGAATTGAAAGTGCAGATTGTTATTAATGATTATGATATAGTTGGGATCACAGAGACATGGCTCCAGGGTGACCAAGGATGGGAGCTCAACGTTCAGGGATATTCAATATTCAGGAGGGATAGACATGAAGGAAGGGGAGGTGGGGTGGCGTTGCTGGTTAAAGAAGAGATTAACGCAATAGAAAGGAAGGACATAAGCCGGGAAGATGTGGAATCGATATAGGTAGAGTTGCGTAACACTAAGGGGCAGAAGACGCTGGTGGGAGTTGTGTACAGGCCACCTAACAGTAGTAGTGAGGTCGGAGATGGTATTAAACAGGAAATTAGAAATGTGTGCAATAAAGGAACAGCAGTTGGAATGGGTGACTTCAATCTACATGTAGATTGGGTGAACCAAATTGGTAAAGGTGCTGAGGAAGAGGATTTCTTGGAATGTATGCGGGATGGCTTTTTGAACCAACACGTCAAGGAACCAACTAGAGAGCAGGCTATTCTGGACTGGGTTTTGAGCAATGAGGAAGGGTTAATTTGCGATCTTGTCGTGAGAGGCCCCTTGGGTAAGAGTGACCATAATATGGTGGAATTCTTCATTAAGATGGAGAGTGACATAGTTAATTCAGAAACAAAGGTTCTGAACTTAAAGAGGGGTAACTTTGAAGGTATGAGACGTGAACTAGCTAAGATAGACAGGCAAATGACACTTGAAGGATTGACAGTGGATATGCAATGGGAAGCATTTAAAGGTTGCATGGATGAACTACAACAATTGTTCATCCCAGTTTGACAAAAGAATAAATCAAGGAAGGTAGTGCACCCGTGGCTGACAAGAGAAATTAGGGATAGTATCAATTCCAAAGAAGAAGCATACAAATTAGCCAGAGGAAGTGGCTCACCTGAGGACTGGGAGAAATTCAGAGTTCAGCAGAGGAGGACAAAGGGCTTAATTAGGAAGGGGAAAAAAGATTATGAGAGAAAACTGGCAGGGAACATAAAAACGGACTGTAAAAGCTTTTATAGATATGTAAAAAGGAAAAGACTGGTAAAGACAAATGTAGGTCCCCTACAGACAGAAACAGGTGAATTGATTATGGGGAGTAAGGACATAGCAGACCAATTGAATAATTACTTTGGTTCTGTCTTCACTAAGGAGGACATAAATAATCTTCCAGAAATAGTAGGGGACAGAGGGTCCAGTGAGATGGAGGAACTGAGTGAAATACATATTAGTAGGGAAGTGGTGTTAGGTAAATTGAAGGGATTGAAGGCAGATAAATCCCCAGGGCCAGATGGTCTGCATCCTAGAGTGCTTAAGGAAGTAGCCCAAGAATTAGTGGATGCATTAGTGATAATTTTTCAAAACTCGTTATATTCTGGACTAGTTTCTGAGGATTGGAGGGTGGCTAATGTAACCCCACTTTTTAAAAAAGGAGGGAGAGAGAAACCAGGGAATTATAGACCGGTTAGCCTAACGTCGGTGGTGGGGAAACTGCTGGAGTCAGTTATCAAAGATGTGATAACAGCACATTTGGAAGGCGGTGAAATCATCGGTCAAAGTCAGCATGGATTTGTGAAAGGAAAATCATGTCTGACGAATCTCATAGAATTTTTTGAGGATGTAACTAGTAGAGTGGATAGGGGAGAAGCAGTGGATGTGGTATATTTGGATTTTCAAAAGGCTTTTGACAAGGTCCCACACAGGAGATTGGTGTGCAAACTTAAAGCACACGGTATTGGGGGTAAGGTATTGATGTGGATGGAGAATTGGTTAGCAGACAGGAAGCAAAGAGTGGGAATAAACGGGACCTTTTCAGAATGGCAGGCGGTGACTAGTGGGGTACCGCAAGGCTCAGCGCTGGGACCTCAGTTGTTTACAATATATATTAATGACTTGGATGAGGGAATTAAATGCAGCATCTCCAAGTTTGCGGATGACACGAAGCTGGGTGGCAGTGTTAGCAGTGAGGAGGATGCTAAGAGGATGCAGGGTGACTTGGATAGGTTGGGTGAGTGGGCAAATTCATGGCAGATGCAATTTAATGTGGATAAATGTGAAGTTATCCACTTTGGTGGCAAAAATAGGAAAACAGATTATTATCTGAATGGTGGCCGATTAGGAAAAGGGGAGGTGCAACGAGACCTGGGTGTCATTATACACCAGTCATTGAAAGTGGGCATGCAGGTACAGCAGGCGGTGAAAAAGGCGAATGGTATGCTGGCATTTATAGCAAGAGGATTCGAGTACAGGAGCAGGGAGGTACTACTGCAGTTGTACAAGTCCTTGGTGAGACCACACTTGGAGTATTGTGTGCAGTTTTGGTCCCCTAATCTGAGGAAAGACATCCTTGCCATAGAGGGAGTACAAAGAAGGTTCACCAGATTGATTCCTGGGATGGCAGGACTTTCATATGAAGAAAGACTGGATGAACTGGGCTTGTACTCGTTGGAATTTAGAAGAATGAGGGGGGATCTGATTGAAACGTATAAAATCCTAAAGAGATTGGACAGGCTAGATGTAGGAAGATTGCTCCCGATGTTGGGCAAGTCCAGAACGAGGGGTCACAGTTTGAGGATAGTGGGGAAGCCTTTTAAGACCGAGATTAGGAAAAACTTCTTCACACAGAGAGTGGTGAATCTGTGGAATTCTCTGCCACAGGAAACAGTTGAGGCCAGTTCATTGGCTATATTTAAGAGGGAGTTAGATATGGCCCTTGTGGCTACGGGGGTCAGGGGGTATGGAGGGAAGGCTGGGGTGGGGTTCTGAGTTGGATGATCAGCCATGATCATAATAAATGGCGGTGCAGGCTCGAAGGGCCGAATGGCCTACTCCTGCACCTATTTTCTATGTTTCTATGTTTCTATACCTTGTACTCCATCTGGATAGCCTCCAACCTGATGGCATGAACATCAACTTCTCTACCTTCCATTAATTTCCCTCCCTCCTTCTCTCTTTTTTCCATTCCTCATATTGGTTACCCCTTCACTTCTCTTCACCTGCCCATCACCTCCCTCTGGTTCCACTTTTCCTTCCATTTCTTCCATGGTCCACTGTCCTTTCCTATTAGAGTCCTTTTCCTTCAGCCCTTTACTTCTTCCAACTATCACCTCTCAGCTTCTTCATCCACCCTCCCACCTTCCCTCTCTGCTGGCCTTGTCTATGTCCTGTAAGTTTGCACTGCTTCCCCTCTCCCCACCCCATCATTCTGGCTTCTGCCTTCTCTTTTCCAGTGCTGATTGATTGAAAAGTCTCGGCTCAAAATATTGACTGTTCATTCTCCTCCATAGGTGAGTTTTTCCAATGTTTTGTGTGTTCTGCTTGAGACTTTCAGCATCTGCAGAATCTCTGGTGCCTAAGAACATGTTTTATTTTTCCAAAACTTTTAATTTGTATTTATGGTTGAAACACACTTCTAAATTCAGCTTGCATTAATGGAATCAGGGATTTACCTAAGATTAAAGATGGATATTTGGGCATTTTTGAGAATTATTCTCTAGTTAGTTGTATGCTATGTGATAAGACTATTTTTTTTTGTGTTCTCTCTTGTTGGGCAATAAAAATCCAATTGTACAATTCAAAAGAAAAGGATAGCAAACCAGTAAACCACAATTACAATGATTGGTAATTTTTTCCATTGCTGTCAGTGGGAATGTTTAGTGCTGTCTGGAACATTTCATAAATTCCCTGCATTTGGCAAAAGCACCACATAGTCCTTTGAATATCCTGAAATCATGAAAAAAATTAAATTAATGTAAGTTTCTTCCTTATTTGCTTATGTGGCACTGAGCACGGAACAAAATATCACTATATATGTGGAAAGCAAAACCAATAAAATGCATTTCCATTCAGAAATGTTTAAGAGAGCTTCTCATGAGTATTACTAAACAAAAACTAATACTCTGCCTTTTGCACATTGGTCTTTTATCTGTCTTTGTTTTTCATCTATTGTGTGTCCTTGTATCTGCTGTGAATTCCTGCAAGAAAATAAAGTTCAGGGTAGAAAATGGTAATATATGTGAACTTTGATAATAAAATTATTTTCAACTTTAAATTTATCTTCAGTTTACACTCAGCCTCTGTTGCTCCAGAGAAAATAACTGATATTTGTCCAACTTCTTGTCTAGTACATGCTTTCTAATCCAATTATTATTCCTGGTAAACCTCTTCTGCATCTCACAAAAGCATCCACATCCATCCTATGATGGGATGACCAGAGCTGAATGCAATAGTCGAGATGTAGCCTAATCTGAGTTTCGTAAATCTGCAACATACCTTCCCGACTCTTAAACTGAATGCCTTAGCTAATAAAGGCAAGTTTGTGAGACACCTTCCTTACTACCCTATCAACTTGTGCAGCCACTTTCAGGGAGCTATGTAATTGTACTCCAAGATCCATTTGTAAATCAATGCTGGTAAGGGTCCTACCATTGACTGCGTGTTGTAACTTCTCATTTGATCTCCCAAACTGCAACATTTCACACTTGGATTAAACTCATCTGTCATTTCTCTGCACATATCTGCAACTAACCTAGAATTTGAGCCAGAATAAATCCCGTTGACCACTACCCTCTGTCTTTTACAATGAAGCCAATTATGAATCTAAATGTCCAGTTCAGCATGGATCCCATGCATTTTCTCAATGAGCATACCATGTGGGATTAGCAAACACTTTCCTGAAATCCTTGTAGACAACATCCACAGTTCTATCCTCATCAATCACTTTTATCACCTCCTCAATACCTCAGTAAAGTTAGTAAGACATGGCTTGCCCTATAAAAAGCCAAGATGATGGTCCTTAATTGGGTAATGGTTCTGCAAATGCTCACAATTGTTTCCCTAAAAAATCCCTCCAGCAGCGTCCCAAACAATGATGGGAGACTGACCAGTCTGTAGTTACCAGGATAATCTTTAGTTACTTTTGTAAATAATGGCACAACATTAGCTATTTGCCCTTCCTCTGTAACTAGAGAGGTCATGAAGATTTTAGTCAAGACCTTGTCTCTCTCAATAGCCTGGGCTATGTTTTATTAGTCCTTGGGAATGTTGCTAAAGAGACAAAACACTACCTCATTCTTAATCTCAAAATGCTCCACACTGATCCCACTAACCACACATCTGTCTCCTTGGTAAATATTGATGTAAATTTCTTATTTAGGGCCTTACCCATGTCCATCCCTAAGTTCATCAACCTTACTCTATTCCCTTGCTCCTGCCTGTCCTTCATTACAGACTTACTGCATATGATGCTTACATCTTGCTCACATACTGCCCTGGTGCTCTGTTTCCCATTCCCCTGTCAAACTAACTAAAACCCTCCTGAACAGCACTGCAGAAACTTCTGTTGTTCTTTTAAGTGATGATATTGAATGAGAATCAGAATCAGAATCAAGTTTATTTTCCTTGACATATGCTGTGAAATCTATTGTTTAAGGCACTAGTACAGTGCAAGTCATAAAAATGACAAGAAATTACAATAAGTAGCTCAAAAGACTAATAATGAGGTAGTGGCCATGGGTTTATGGACCGTTCAGAAACCCGATGGCAGAGGGGAAGAAGATCATAGATCATAGAGTTCTCCGGGGTGCAATAGAGCACCACAGCACATAGGTATGCCCTGGTCTGTTCTGAACTGTTATCTGCCTAGTCCCACTGACACAGACCTCCATACCCCTCCCATTCATGTACTTAGTCAAACTTCTCTTAAGTGTTGCAATCAAACCCAGAATCATGACTTCTGCTGTCAGCTCATTCCACATTTACGCCACCTTCTAAGTGAAGAAGTGTCCTCACAGGTTCTCCTTAAATATCTCCCCTTTCACCTTAACCTATGACTTCCAGTTGTAGTCTCACCCAACCTCAATGGAAAAACCCTGCTTGCATTTGCCTTTTTTATACTCCTCATAATTTTGTATACCTCTATCAAATCTCCCCTCATTCTCCTATGCTTCAGTGAATAAAGATCTAGTCTATTCAACCTTTCCCAATATCTCAGGTCCTCAAGTCCTGGCAACTGCCTTGTAAATTTTCTCTCTAGTTTTTAAGTCTTATTGAAACATCTTGTGTACGTAGGTGACTAGAACTGCACACAATACTTCAAATTTGCCCTCACCACCACCTTACTTCATTTCAATGTAAAATCTCAACTAACTCCTGTACTCAATACTCTGATTTATAAAGGCAATGTGCCAAAAGCTCTCTTTACTATCCTATCTAACTGTGATTGAATTGAAATGAATTGAATTGAATTTACTTTATTTCTTACATCCTTCACACACAAGAAGAATAAAAATATTTATATTATGTCTCTGTCACTTTCAAGGAATTCTAAATCCATTTTCTCAGATTCATCTGTTCTACCACACTCCTCAGTGCCATTCTGTTCACTGTGAAAATTCTACCCTGGTTTGTCCTCCCAAAGTTCAACACCTCACATTTGTCTGCATTAAAATCGATATGCCATCTTTAGATTGGATTATGAGGACATGCAGTCCTCTTTTATTGTCATTTAGTAATGCATGCATTAAGAAATGATATAATGTTTTTCCAGAATGATATCACGAAAACACATGACAAACCGACTTAAAAACTAACAAAAACCACATAATTATAACATATAGTTACAACAGTGCAAAGCAATACCGTAATTTGATAAGAACAGACCATGGCACAGTAAAAGTTTTAAAGTCTCTCGAAAATCCCATCATCTCACGCAGACGGTAAACCTCCAGTGCTGCAAACTTGCCGATGCAGCATACTGGAAGCATCTGACCACAGTCCGACTCCAAGTCCATCGGAAAACTCTGAGCCTCTGACCAGCTCTCCGACACCGAGCACCGAGCACCATCTCTGCCGAGCGCTTCGACCCCAGCCCTGGCAACAGGCAATAGGCAAAGCCGAGGATTTGGGGCTTCGTCTCCAGAGATTCTCGATCGCACAGTAGCAGCGACAGCGAAGCAGGTATTTCAGAAGTTACTCCAGGTGTTCCTCCGTGCTTCTTACGGCTGTCTCCATCAAATCCGGATTGTGCATGGCCCCCTAGTTACACATACGATATTCATTCGGAACGGCCGCGCACGCTGTGTCGCGGTGCCATCTTCTCCTCCCTCCTCCCACTTTCCAGCCCATTTTCCCAGCTAGTCCACATCCGGCTGCAAACTTTGATAGTCTTCCTCACTATCCACTAGGCCCCAATCTTAGTGTCATCCAAAAGCTTACTGATCCACATTATCATTCTATCGCATTGATATAGGTGACAAATGACAATAGAGCCAGCACCAGTCTCTGTAATTACAGGCCTACTGATGTTAGACTCACTGGTCTATGATTTATTGGCTTATTCTTAGAGCTTTCCTTGAACAACATTAGCTCTCCTCCAATCCGCTGGCATGTCATCTGTGGTCAAAGATGCACTCGCCTCCCACAAAGTCTGAAGGGACATAGCAGGCCTTGGGGACTCATCGAACCTAATTTGTCTCAAGACATCAAGCTCCTCCTCCTCTGTTCTGAAAACTTTGAGTATTGGTTTTCAGGTTCCTGAACCTACTCCCCAATGAAAATAATGTTCAGAGGGCATGTCGCAGATAGCGCGAGTCTTTACCGATGGATGCTGACTTTTTGAGGCACTGCCTCTCGACGATGTTGTCAATGGCAGACAGCTGTGCCCATGATGAAACAGGTTGAGTGTACAACCCACTGCAGCCTCTTGCAATCCTGTGCACTGGAATCTCCATACCAGACTGTGAAGCAATCAGTCAGGATGCTCTCCACTGTAGAAAGTTGGTGACATTCCAAATCTCGTCAAACTCCGAACAAAGTAGAGCTTCTGGCATTCCTTCTTCTTGAGGACTGGTGTGTGTCCTCCCGATCCTTTTCCCCCTTCCTGCAGTCCACAAACAGTTCCTTGCTCTTCCAGGTGGTGAGTGCAAGATTGATGCTGTGATACCACTCCACCAGCTGATCTATCTTACTCTTGTACGCTTCCTTGTTGCCATCTGATATCCTGCCAACATCAGAATTTATGGATGGTGTTTGAGCTGTGTCTTTGAAACAGGATAAGTGAACAGGTAATAGTCCAGGTGAACTATTAATACAAAACAAATATTAAAAACACTCTGATGGAACCTGCAGGTTAATGCTTCATGGAGTTTCAAATATTACTTCTAGTGGTCCTATGGTTATTTAATTGTCTTCCTCCTTGAGGTTGTTCATGCAGTACATATATAGCAATGGGACAAGGCACAGATTAAATATGAATGCAGTCACCCAGGTAGCACAGCTGGTTAATAGGACTCATTGTTTTGCTGCCTTTTGGGGATGACTCTGCAAATATCTAGAAGGCTTTGGAGACTGACAGGCCTAAACTCTGGAACTGGATTTGCAGCAGCCTCAATATTGTCATGTTAGACAGAGGAATGGCATTTGGAATGAAACTGGGAGAATTCGTTGTATGGAGCATGTCTCATATAAACTTTACAAAAATGAGCACGTCCTACAGAAATCAGTATTATGAAATATTGATTACTATGAAATAAATAATTCCAGGCATTGTAATTTATTTCATATTCTTATACCAGAATATACAGCTGAGATTTGTAAGTTAATACACCTGGCACAGAAAATCAAACATTGAGGATTAGCTGAAAGTTATATTCCATTTTTTATGAGATACAACGAACGATACTGCATTCCGAAGTATACTTGTGATGTGTACATTAAGGGGAATACTTGAATAATAGTTAGGCCTACTTTATAAAATTAAAATGAAGTATCATCAGATGTTCCTTGTTCTCAAATACACTGGGCCATACAACATGAACACTGAGTTATATAGTTTGTCTATGGAAGTGTACCACATTTTAATTACTAGTTTCAGGTTTTCTTCACTGATCTGAAAAGAAGACTGAATATTAGACTCAGTATCATAATTAACCTACTATCCTGATTTCTTAATATTGTTACAGAAGCAATGTGCTGATATTTGTTAGTAACAGATTGGAGATGGGGCATGTTGCAACTAACTACAGTACCTGATATTCATCATCTAGGCTAACAAACAAAAATGAGGCAGGTGATGGGCAGGACATAAGGGCAGAGAGCAGAGAATCGGTGAGAGGGTCAACAGGGTGGGATAAACTAAAAAGGGGGAGGAGAAAGGAGTGGCTACTGGAAATTAGAGAAATTGATATTCATGCTATCAGGATGGAGACTACCGAGATAAAATATGAGGTTTTGCTCCTTGAACCAGCGCTTGGCCTCATGGTGGCAGAAGGGGAGACCGTGGACAGACATGTTGCTGTGGAAACAGGAAATTGAATTTAAATAGGAGATATAAGTTTAACTTTCCATTCCCACCAGGAGGTCCTGGTTGTTACGAAGGTGCACGATGAGCTTTCGCCCAACCTGTGTCGGGTCTCATCGATGTAGAGGAGGGCTCACCAGGAGCACTGGATACAATAAACGACACTGACAGACTCACAGGTGAAGCACCACCTCACCTGGAAGAACTGTTCGGGGCCTTAAACGGTGGTGAGCGAGGAGTTATAGGGGCAGGTGTAGCACTTGTCATAGTTATAGGAATAAGTGCTAGGAAGGGATGAGTAGACAAGGAAGTCACATGAAGACCGATCTCTGCAGGGAGCAGAGGGAGATGTGGTGGGGTAGGGGAAGGAAAGATGTGCCTGGTGGTAGGATGCAGTTCGAGATGAGGGAAGTTGCAAGTTGCAGAGAATGATGTGCTGGATGTGGAGGCTTGTGGGTTGGTAGGTGATGACAAGGGTAATACCAGGGGTTGGGGGTAGGGGGAAAGGCGTGAGATTAGACATGTGAGGAAGGGAGGACATGGGGTTGAGGGGAGTATTAATAGTATTGCACTTACTTTAAATTTGTACTTGAGTATTATAACGTGAAAATAATCAGATTCCATTCCCGTGTCAATGTAAATTGATGAAAGTTCTTGATTTCACTGCGCATTTTAATCTGGCTTAATACAGGCAATAAAGTCAGCGAAATACAGTATTAATAGCATTTGGTTTACTTCCTGGCCATAACTGCAAAATCCTGTGCATTTGCCTTCTTTGCAGTGTTAGTTAAAATTTCATGTAAGGTTTTAAATGTTATTAATGTTACTAGGATGAATGGCACAAGAACTGGTTGCTGGAGAGTAATGGGTTAAAACTGGTCACTCACTTGGAGTTAGATTCATTTAATTTGTGTCTTATGTGATGAAACAGTTCTGTTTCTCATATTGTTGGCATTGCTGAATTACTGCTAATGAAGAATTGTGTAAAGGCACAATGAAATAATATCCTGTCGGATAAATGAAACATGTGGCATTAAAGTTAAAAATAATAATTAATTGTCTACTCAGCCAGCTTGACCACCAGCAGTGCTTAAGTTGAGTGCTGTAAAGATGACCTACGCATCACAGAGATCTCTTGACTATTACGAGGACCTTTCTTCAAGGCTAGCAACAGGCACATTGCTTTGCCACTGACTGCAAATCTGGGTCAGGATTGCAATGGGGATTTGCATATAACATACCTATTAGCATTTTGTTTTAGTTATGTTTATAAAACTGAAATTTAAGCATCAAGGCCCATTCCAATGACAACACTATAGGGTTGACTGATGTAAATTTATTCTAATCTGCACACAAAATGCTGGAGGAGCTCAGCAGGCCAGGCGGCATCTAAGGAAAAGAGCGAACAGTCGACGTTTTGGGCCAAGACACTTCATTAGGAGTGGAGAGAAAAGATGAGAAGTCAGAGTAAGAAGCTGGGTGATGCAAGGTAGTAGGTGGTAGGTGAAATCGGGAAAGGGGGAGGGCTGAAGTAAAGAGCTGGGAAGTCAATTGGTGAAAGAGATAAATGGCTGGAGAAGGGAGAATCTGATAGGAAAGGACAGAAGGCCATGGAAGAAAGGGAAGTGAGGGGACTGAAATGTCAGAATGGGGATGGAAAATAGAATTGAGATGGGTGACCACTGGGAGATCCCACTTTTTCTGGTGGATGGAGTGTAGGTGCTTGGTGAAGCACTCTCCCAATCTACATTGTGTCTCACCAATATACACGAGGCCACACCTGGAGCACTGGATACAGTATATGACCCCAGCAGACTCATAAGTGAAGAGATGCCTCACCTGGAAGGACTGTTTGGGGCCCTGAATAGTAGTGAAGGAGGAGGTGTAGAGGCAGGTGTAGCACTTGTTCTGCTTGCAAGGATAAATGCCGGGAGGGAAATCAGTGGGGAAGGACAAATGGACAAGGGACTCACATAGGAAGTGATCCCTGCGGAATGCAGAAAGTTGTGGGGGGAGGGAAGGATGTGCTTGTTTGTGGGATCCCATTGGAGATGTGGTAGGTGAGGACAAGAGGGACCCTATCCCTGCTGGAGTGGTCGGTGGATGGGGTAAGGACAGACATGCATGAAATGAAAGAGGTTGAGGGCAACATTGATGGTGGAGGAAGGGAAGTCTCTTTCTTTGAAGATGGAGGACATCTCCTTAGTTCTGGAATGAAAAGCCTCATCCTGAGAGTAGATGCAGTGGAGATAGAGGAATTGAGAGAAAGGGATGACATTTTGGATAGCCTCCAACCTGATGGCATGATTGATTTCTCAAACTTCTGGTAATGCCTCCCCCCTTCACCATTACCCATTCCCATTTCCCTCTTTCACCTTATCTCTTTACCAGCCCATCTCCTCCCTCTGGTGCTCCTCCCCTTTCCTTTCTTCCATGGTCTTCTGTCCTCTCCTATCAGATTCCCCCTTCTCCAGCCCTTTATTTTTTTCACAAATCAACTTGCTATCTCTTTACTTCACCCCACCCCTCCCCCCTCTCGGTTTCACCTATCACCTACTAACTTGTATTTCTTCCTCCCTCCACCACCTTCTTATCCTGACTTCTCATCTTTCTTCTCCAGTTCTGATGAAGGGTCTCAGCCTGAAACGTCGACTGTTTACTCTTTTCCATAGATGCTGCCTGGCCTACTGAATTCCTCCAGCAGTTTATGTGTATTTTCTCCTGTTTATTCTTATCTGCTCTCTTTCCTAATTACACAGACGAAACCTTAAAGTGCATTCTTAAAACCTCATGCTTGTTCTTGATTTTCAGTGCACCAAGCATTTTGGCCTAGACATTCATTATCATTGTGTGTGTGTGTTTAAGCAGTCTAAGACTGAAATGTTTGTTAATTATAATTAATGCTATTGGGTACATTGTTTGCAATGAAACCGTTGATTGCATAGTTCGTGCATATACCCAAAAGATGCTGGTTTTGCAACTGTGACTTCAATTGTTATGCAATGTATTTTTAATAATATATTGGTCCTGATATATTATAATGTCATGTCATGCACAGAAAAAGTCTCAGAGAGAAACAGCCCCATTTATGTGTTTCTTAAAAAATTAACAATTACTTACATCCTTTGGGAGGGATCCTTTATAACCAGCATAGTGCAGTAACTTGCAACGTCATTTATGATTGACGACAATCACTTTAATATCCCTAGATATTGTCAAGCGTATGTTTATTTACCTTGGTTTGGGTGCCACTTATAGTTATGCGTGACTCCAAATTATACCACTAACCTTGTGCTAATGCATTGGGTATGCCAAATCATTCCCTGATGGGACCTGTATGAAAGGAACTCCTGGCACAATGCCCTTCTAGGGAATTTTCCATGCATAAGTACGCAAATTAATTTCTACCCACAGAATATTGGAGGAATTTATTCAGTCCTTTGCACTCTATCTACCCATTTAGTATGATCAGCATGAGCCAGAATCTCAATAACATTTTTCCTGCTCGATTCCTTTTATGTCTCGATAGATATTCATCTCATCATTAAATTTGATAAGTTTCTTGCCCTCCACCTCCTTCATTTGTAGAGAATTTCACAGATCCCCATCACCCTCTGATATCTTGTCCTCATCTCAATTAGAAATGTCTTGGGCCTCTCCAAGGGTAATGACCTCCCTCCCATCCCACTTCATCCAGCCTCTCTATACCCCTCAGAGTTAGGTTCACTTCTGCACCTTTGAATGTTTATTCTGACTGGGTCAAGCCTTGAATGAGAGTACGTCTATTTTGTTGGGGGACAACATAGGATCCAGATAAGAATAATAACCTTAAAGCAAACCACAGATAATTACACTTTATGAGTGTGAATAAAAGAGTTTATATTATTTTATCCTGGGAATGCTTTGTGGAAATAAGCCACAATTTATCCTTTGACCTTGAAAATATATAAATATGGACAGTGGATGAGAAGGACCTCAAGTTGTATCATAATGGTCTTTGTGTGGGAAGGGGAGGGGAAATAAAAAAGTTTTGCTCTTATTCTGCACTTAAACTGAAGCATGAAAAATAACTTCTTATTTAACGTACCACAGGGCATCTGGAAACATTGTATTTTTGTTAGCACAGAAACTTTCAGGAGAATGTTTTTAAACTAATTCTAGCTTGATATAATTATTCTCTCCAGAAGGGGGTGCTAGATACTCTTCCAAAAGCCTAAAAAAAACCTTTTTCATATTCTCTTCTGCTGTAAGTTTCTATATAGATGGACTAGTTGGCATGTAACTATTGCCATTTCAGTTTTGCTAATAAGATTATTACTTGTGCAGAGAAAAGGAAGATTTACCGGAATCAACAATATTAATACTGTGCTCAATGGCCAACAAGGTAGTCGACAATGATGCACATTTTCTTCTTCAAGATTTGTGGTTCAACATTCAAGATTCAAGATTGTTTAATGCCATTTCCTGTACATAAGTGTAAAGGAGAACAAGATAATTGTTACTCTGGATAAAAAAAACACAATAAGATAAATAACACAATACTACTGAGAAAAACACAATAAATATTAATGCATAAGATAGCTTATGTGCATAGACTGGTTGTATGATATAAAGTGATGCCAGCCAGGAACAGAAATGTCTGTACGTAAGGTGACTGATAGGAAATGTTAAAATAGTGGTGGTTGGAGACATGGATTAATAAGTGGAGGTATTGAACAGCCTTAATGCTTGGGAAAAGTAACTGTTTTTGATTCTGGTGGTCCTGACACGGATACTGTTTAGCCTCTTCCCTGATGGGAATATGTGGGTGGGATCTTCCATGATGTTTTTGGCCCTTTTCTGGCACCTTTCTATATATATAAAATTTCTTTTCTTCCTTGAAGGCAGGTATTCCAGTGCCGCTGATGTGTTGGGCTGTTTTGACTATCCATTGTTGAGCCTTTCTGTTGCCATAGTACAGTTTCCGTATGATACTGTGATGCGGGATATTAGGATGCTCCCTTTGCATGATGTGAGAATAGAGGTGCATAGTCGAGTTCACCTCCGCCTCCTCAGAAAGCAGAGGGTTTGGTGAGCTTTCCAGACTGAGTAGGATGTGTTCTGGGACCATGAGAGGCTGTGCAAGATGTGCACGCTCAGGAGATTGAAACTGTCTGCAATTTCCTCTACTGTGCTTCCGATGTAAGGGAGGAGGGTGTGAGGTAAGAATAGGACGACTTGGCTAATGAATGCCTGGCTGAAGAACTGGTGAAGGATGCAGGGTTTCAGATTTATGGATCATTGGGATCTTTTCTAGGGAACGCACAACCTGTATGAAAAGAATGGGTAATACCTGAAGCCGAGAGGAAACAATACTTTGCAGGCAAGTTTGAAGGACCTGTTTGAGAGGGTTTAAACTAATTTGGCAGGAGGATGGGAACCAGAGTGATAGGGCTGAGGTTGGGGAAGTTGGTTTATAACCAGAGGCAGCATGTAGTGAGAACGCTGTCAAGGACAGGCTGATGATAGGGCAAAATTGCAGTCAACAGGATGAGTTACAATGTAAAAGTGGGGACAAAGTTGAAAAGGGTGATGAAAGTATTATATTTGAATGTACGCAGTATATAAAATAATTTAGATGAACTTGCAGCAGAGTTACAGATTGACAGGTATGACGTTGTGGACACCACTGAATCATGGCTGAAGAAAAGAAAAGCTCTGGGTTAAGTTTTTTTTCCTTCCCTTCTTTATATCTGCTCAGCTAGGACAGTAGAATAGTTGAATGCTCCTTTTGTGGGATGTGGGAAGGCAAAGAGACCTCCAGAATCCCTGACAGCTACAACTGTGAAAAGTGCATCCAGCTTCAGCTTCCAACAATTCATATTAAGAAACTGGAGCTGGAACTAGATGAACTCAAGATCATTCAGGAGGCTGAAGGGTGATAGATAGGACATATAGAGAGGTAGTTACACCCAAGGTGCAGGGCACAGGAAAATGGGTGACAGTCAGGAAAGAGAAAGGGGTTAAGGAGCCAGTGCAGAGTACCCCTGTGGCCATCTCCATCAATAACTTTGGTAGGGGGAGAATGACCCAACAGAGGAGTCTCTGGACTCTCTGACGGTGGTGTCTGAAAAGAGGATGCTGTCCAAGTTGCATGCCGTCTTAGACAATGTCTCCCATCCACTACACAATGTACTGGGTGGGCACAGGATTACATTCAGCCAGAGACTCATTCCACCGAGATGCAACACAGAGCATCATAGGAAGTCATTCATGCCTGTGGCCATCAAACTTTACAACTCCTCCCCTGGAGGGTCAGACACCTTGAGCCAATAGGCTGGTCCTGGACTTATTTCCTGGCATGATTTAAATATTACTATTTAACTATTTATGGTTTTATTACTATTTATTATTTATGGTGCAACTGTAATGAAAAGCAATTTCCCCCGGGATCGATAAAGTATGACTATGACCATGACTATGAGAGTCAGAGTGGTCGGACCTCTGGCACGGAGTCTGCCCCTATGACTCAGAAGGGAAGGTGGAGGAGATGAGACATGCTGTGGTAAAAGGGGTTTAGTTAATTAGGTGAATGGACTAGACTGTGGGCCAGAACAAGATTCATAATCATAGTCATACTTTATTGATCCAGGGGGAAATTGGTTTTCGTTACCAGGAAATTATCCTTATTGGCTCAGGGTGTCTGACTCCCCAAGGGAGGAGTTGTAAAGTTTGATGGCCACAGGCAGGAATGACTTCCTATGACGCTCTGTGTTGCATCTCGGTGGAATGAGTCTCTGGCTGAATGTACTCCTGTGCCCAACCGGTACATTATGTAGTGGATGGGAGACATTGTCTAAGATGGCATGCAACTTGGACAGCATCCTCTTTTCAGACACCACCGTCAGAGAGTCCAGTTCCATCCCCACACCATCACTGGCCTTACGAATGAGTTTGTTAATTCTGTTGGTGTCTGCTACCCTCAGCCTGCTGCCCCAGCACACAACAGCAAACATGACCGCACTGGCCACCACAGACTCATAGATCATCCTCAGCATTGTCTGACATATGTTAAAGGACCTCAGATTCCTCAGGAAATAGAGATGGCTCTGACCCTTCTTGTAGACAGCCTCAGTGTTCTTTGACCAGTGCAGTTTATTGTCAATAAACTGGGAATGTTTATTCCCAGATGGTATGTTGCTTCCTGGGGGCCAGGGTCAGGGATATATCTGATCGAGTCCTCAGCATTCTTAATTGGGAGGGTGAACAGCCAGAAGTCGTGGTCCATGTAGGCACCAATGACGTGGGTAGGACAAGTGATGAGGTTCTGCATAGGGAGTTCAGGGAGTTAGGTGCTAAGTTAAATGGCAGGACTGCCAGGGTTGTGATCTCAGGATTGGTACCCGTACCACGTGCTACTGAGACCAGAACTAGGAAGATTATATAGTTTAATAAGTGGTTAAGGAATTAATGTTGGAGGGAGGGCACAAGATTTTTGGGTCATTGGGCTCTCTTCCAAGGTAGGTGGGACCTGTACCAGAAACCTGTACAGTTTGCACCTGAACTGAAGGGGGGGGGGGGTAATATCCTAGCAGGAAGGTTGAAAGTTGCAGGGGGATGAGAATCAGAATTCCAGAACAGTTAGTGGAGGAGTTGTGAATGCAGATGTTGCTAAGACCTCACATAAAGATAGGAATCTAAAAGTTGCCCTGAGTTGCCTATATTTCAGTGCAGGAAGTATCATGAGAGAAGTGGATAATAGTGCTGAAGATGGGGTATCTGGTTTACAAACAGAGGCAATGTGTACTGAGGAGAGGCTGTTAATAGGGCAAAATTGCAGTCAACAGGATGAGTTGCAATATAAAAGGTGGACAAAATTGAAAATGGTGAATACAGGACTGAAGGGGCTGTACCTAAACGTGCGCAGTATACAGAATAAGGTAGATGAGCTTCTAGCACAGTTACATATTGGCAGGTATGATGTTGTAGGCATCACTGAATCATGGCTGGAAGAAGATTATAGCTGGGAGCTTAATGTCCAAGGATACACATTATATTGAAAGGACAGGCAGGAAGACAGATAAGGAGGTGTTACTCTGTTAAAAATTAAATCAAATCATTAGATAGAGGTGACACGAGGTTGGGAGATGTTGAATCATTGTGGATAGAGCTAAGTAACTGCAAGGGTAAAAAGACCCTGATGGGAGTTATATACAGACACCCAGACAGTAGTAAGTATGTGGCCTACAAATTAGAATGCAAAAAAGGCAATGTTACAGTAGTCATGAGGGACTTATTGATGTGGGTAGATTGGGAAAATCAGGTTGGTGCTGGATTCCAAAAGAGGGAATTTCTAGAGTGCTACAAGATGGCGTTCTAGAGCAGCTCATGGTTGAGCCCACTAGGGGATCAGCTATTCTGGATTGGGTGCTTTGCAATGAAGCATAATTGATAGAGAGCCCTTAGAGGCAAGTGATCATAGTATGATTGAATTCACCCTGAAATTCAAGAAGAAGAAGCTTAAGTCCGATGTATCAGTATTACAGTGGAGTAAAGGGAATTACAGAGGCATGAGAGTGGAGTTGGCCATAATTGATGGAAAAGAACACTGGCAGAGATGACAGCAGAGCAGCAATGGCTGGAGTTCTTGGAAACAATTCGGAAGGCACAGGATATATACATCCCAAAGTGAAAGAAGTATTCTAAAGGAATACAACCGTGGCTAACAAGAGAAGTCAAAGCCAACATCAAAGCAAAAAAGAGGGCATATAATAGAGCAAAAATTAGTGGGAAGCTAGAGGTTTGGGAAACTTTTAAAAACCAACAGAAGGTAACTAAAGAAGTCATTAAGGAAGTAAAGATGGGAAACAGAAGTGGCCAATAATATTAAAGAGGATACCAAAAGTTTCTTCAGAAACATAAAATGTAAAAGAGAGATGAATGTGGATCTCAGTCCACTGGAAAACTATGCTGGAGAGATAGTAATGTGGGACAATGAAAAGGTGGAAGAATTGAATAAGTATTTTGTGTCAGTTTTTACTGTGGAAGACACTGAGAGTATGGTGGAAACTCCAGGTTTAGGGCCATGAAGTGTGTGAAGTTATCATAACCAAAGAGGAGGTTCCTGGGAAGGTCTGAGGGTAGATAAGCCCCCTGGACCAGATGGCGTACACCCCAGAGATCTGAAAGAGGTGGCTGAAGAGGTTATGGAGGCATTAGTAATGATTTTTCAAGAATCACTAGATTCTGGAATGGTTCCGGAAGACTGGAAAGTTGTAAATGTTATTCACTCAAGAAGGGAGAGAGGCAGAAGGAAAGAAACTATTGGCCAGTTAATCTGTCCTCCATGTTGGGAAGATGTTGCAGTCAATTGTTAAGGATGTGGTTTCGGGAATTTGGAGGCACATGATTAAGTAGACCAAAGTGAACATGGTTTCCTTAAGGGGAAAATCATATCTGACAAATCTGTTGGAATTCTTTAAGAAATGACAAGCAGGATAGACAACGGAGAATCAGTGGATGTTGTGTACTTGGATTTTCAAGAAGTCTTTGACAAGTTGCCACACATGAGGTTGCTTATCAAGAACCCATGGTATTACAGAAAAATACAAGCATGGATAGAACTTTGGCTGGTTGGCAGAAGGCAAAGAGTGGGAATAAAGGAAGCCTTTTCTGGTTGGTTGCCAATGACCATTGGTGTTCCACAGGGGTCTGTGTTGGGACCACTTCTTTTTACATTATATGTCAGTGATTTGGATGATGGAATTGATGGCTTTGTGGCCAAGTTTGCAGATGATATGAAGATAGGTGGAGGGGTAGATAGTGCTAAGGAACCAGAAAGTCTACAGAGGACTTAAACAGATTAGAAGAATTGGCAAAGAAGTGGCAGATGGAGTATAGTGTCAGGATGTGTATGGTGATGCATTTTGGTAGAGGAACTTAAAGCATAGATTATCTTCTAAATGGAGGGAAAATTCAAAAATCTGAGATGCAAAGGGATTTAGGTTAACTTGCAGATTGAGTCAGTGGTGAAGAAAGCATTTGCAATGTTAGCGTTCATTTCAAGAGGATTAGTATGTAAAAGCAAGGGTGTAATACTGAGGCTTTATAAAGCACTGGTGAGGCTTCATTTAGAGTACTGTGAGAAGTTTTGTGCCCCTTATCTAAGAAAGTGCTGACTTTGGAAAGGGTTCAAAGGAAATTGATGAAAATGATTCTGGGATTGAAAAGCTTATCATATGAAGAACATATGATGGCTCTGGATCTATACTCACTTGAATTCAGAAGCATGTGAGGCGATCTCATTAAATGGTATTGAATGTTGAAAGGCCTTGATATAGTAGATTTAGAGATGATGTTTCCTGTGGTGGGGGAGTCTAAGACCAGAGGACACAGCCTCTGATGTATATCCATTTAGGACAAATATGAGAAGGAATTTCTGTAGCCAGAGTGTGGTGGATCTGTTCAATTCATTGCCATAAGTGGCTGCAGAGGCCATGACCAGGGTCCTGGAGGAATGTTGTTTCATTTTTACTGTGTAATATACTTATGGTTGAAATGACAATAAACTTGACTTGACTTGACACTGGGAATATTTAAGGCAGAGGTTGGTAGATTATTGATTAGTCAGGGCACAGAAAGAATGGGAAGAAGGCAGGAGATTGGGACTGAGAGGGAAATGGATCAGCCATGATGAAATGGTGGAGCAGACCCTGATGGGCCAAATGGCCTAATTCTACTCCAACATCTTATGATCTTATGTATGCGAGTAGTGTGAGTTCTCCTTGATGCACTACCAATTACTCCAAAAGACTGGAAGAAGAGTAAACACTGAAAGGCTTTTATTAGCAGTAAAATGTGACCTCCACCATGCTGAGTATCTGCCCCTGGACTGAGAGGAGGAGCAATGGCACAATCACCTTTATTCAGGGGTCTGTGGGAGGAGCCACAGGAGCAGTCAGCAGAGGGGCGTGTCCAGACAGGTAACCCAGTTACAACATATATATATATATATATATATGGTTTACCACATTTACCCCTCTTTTTTTAAAAAGAGTCCCGCGGGGTGAAGTGACTGACAATATTTACAAGAAGTATATTTGCAGGTTAAGTCTATCAGGCGGTCGAGTCCGTCGCTGTGATCTACGTAGCACCGGCGATGGCGGTTGTGCTGGCTCCGGCCTGACTTGAGGTGTCAGCATGTTAGGTGTTGTTAATTCCTCATGCTTGTGCGTTGCGCCCATTATGGGAGTGTCGTGTGGTGTCTGTGTAGTGCTTGGAGTGCGCGGTGTCCCGTGGGTACATACATTGGTGGGTATGGGGTCAATAGTCACCACGGAGTGTTCAGGGTAGGGGACTGGTGCTCCTGCGGGTGCCAGGTGGCGGATGGAGACCGTGTCCTCCCGCCCTTCAGGTAAAACCACATAGGCATACTGGGGGTTCACATGAAGTAAGTGAACCCTCTCGACCATCGGGGAGTAATTATCGCTCCTCGCATGTTTCCGGAGCAGCACTGGCCCCGGAGATGTCAGCCAAGTTGGTAGGGTGGTCCCAGTGGTCGACTTTCTGGGAAAGGAAAAGAGCCGCTCATGAAGGGTGGCATTGGTGGCCATGCATAACAGGGAGCGGATGGAGTGGAGTGCCTCGGGAAGGACCTCCTGCCAGCGGGAGACCGGCAGTCCCTTTGATCTGAGGGCTAAGAGTGTGGCTTTCCACACTGTGCCATTCTCCTTCTCCACCTGTCCATTCCCCCGGGGATTATAGCTCGTGGTCCTACTAGTTGCAATTCCCCTAGCCAGTAGGTATTGGCGCAGCTCGTCACTCATAAATGAGGACCCTCTGTCACTGTGGATATAGCATGGGTATCCGAACAGAGTGAAGAATTTGCGCAGGGCTTTTATAACTGACGTGGTAGTGGTATCGGGGCTGAGGATGGCGAAGGGGAACCGCGAGTACTCGTCGATAACGTTAAGAAAGTACACATTGTGGTTGGTGGAGGGAAGGGGGCCCTTAAAGTCAACACTCAATCGCTCAAAGGGGCGGGTGGCCTTGATGAATTGTGCCTTTTCGGTTCGGTAGAAGTGCGGTTTGCGCTCTGCGTAGACTTGGCAGTCCCTGGTCATCGTCCTGATCTCCTCAAGGGAGTAAGGCAGGGTCTGGGCTTTCACGAAGTGGAAAAGCAGGGTGACCCCCGGGTGGCAAAGATCTACATGCAGGGCGTATAGCCGGTCAATCTGCGCGCTGGCGCACGTTCCCCGAGATAGGGCATTGGAGGCCTCGTTGAGATTCCCAGGCCTGTACATGATGTCATAGTTGTAGGTGGAGAGTTCGATTCTCCACCTCAAAATCTTATCATTTTTGATTTTGCCCCGCTGTTGGTTATTAAACATGAATGCGACTGAGCGCTGGTCAGTCAGCAGGGTGAACTTTTTGCCGGCGAGATAGTGCCTCCAGTGCCTAATAGCTTCCACTATGGCCTGGGCCTCTTTCTCTACCGCAGAGTGCCGAATTTCAGGGCCTTGAAGGGTACGGGAGAAGAACGCCACCGGTCTTCCTGCCTGGTTGAGGGTAGCAGCCAGCGCGAAGTCGGAGGCGTCACTCTCTACTTGGAAGGGAATGGCCTCGTCCATGCATTGCTGCTTTGGCAATGTCTCCTTTAATGCAGCTGAAGGCTGCATGGGCCTCAGCTGAGAGGGGAAATGTGGTGGACTTGACCAGGGGGTGGGCCTTGTCTGCATAGTTAGAGACCCATTGGGCGTAATATGAAAAGAAGCCCAGGCACCTTTTGAGGGCTCTGAGGGTGTTGGGAAGAGGGAATTCCAACAGGGGGTGCATACGGTCGGGGTCAGGGCCAATGACTCCATTCTCCATGACACACCCAAGGATAGCAAATTGGGTGGTCCTGAATACACACTTGTCCTTGTTATAGGTCAGATTGAAAGCTTTGGCCTCTTGGAGAAATTTTTGGAGGTTGTTGTCATGATCCTGCAGGTTGTGACCGCAGATGGTGATGTTATCCAGATATGGGAATGTGGCCTTCGGTTGGCACTGGTCCACCATCCGGTCCATTGCCCTCTGGAAGACAGACGCACCATTCATGACACCGAAGGGGACGCGCAGGAAGTGATAAAGCCTGCCGTCCGCCTCGAAGGCACTGTAAGGGCAGTCCTCCTGGCGGATGGGGAGCTGATGGTAAGCGGATTTTAGGTCTATGGTTGAGTACACCTTGTACTGTGCTATCTGATTGACCATATCCGCGATGCAGAGTAGAGGGTACGCGTTGAGCTGCGTGAACCTATTGGCGGTCTGGCTATAGTCCATGACCATCCTATTTTTCTCCCTGATCCGAACAACCACCACCTGCGCCCTCCAAGGACTTGTGCTTGCCTCAATGACCCCCTCCCTGAGCAGCCGCTGCACCTCCGACTTAATGAAAGCTCTGTCCCCCGCGCTGTACCTCCTGCCTTTAGTTGCCACAGGTTTACAGTCAGGGGTCAGGTTGGAAAACAGTGGTGGGGGAGGGATCTTGAGGGTGGAGAGGCACAAGTGGTGTCGGTAGTGTGGCAGTTGGCATGATGTTGGGTGGGATGCACGGGTCGGTGTGTGTGTGTGGTCAGTAGCGGGGTACATGACATATCTCTACAAAACAGGGGATTTATGACAGTGATTGGTGGGAGGGGCCCGTCATACTTCATTGTCACGCTTTTCAGGTGGCTCTGGAAGTCGAGCCCCAATAGCACAGGGGCACACAGTTGAGGCACGACCAGTAATGTAACGTCTTGGTATTCTGTGCCCTGCACCACTAGTGTCACTACACACCCGCCCCCCCCCAGATGTCTGTTGTATGTTACCCGGAAGCCATGGCTACCCTCTGACCTACCGGCTGTATTGCGAGTCTGCAATGCTGCATCATGTCCGGGTGGATAAATCTCTCATGCTGCCTGTGTCAAACAGGCAGCTTGTCCTGCGCCTCTCCACCAGCGTGTCCATCATTGATCTTGTGAGCCGGTGGGGAGCGCTTTGGTTGAGGGTCACTGAGGCCAGGGTTGGGTCGCTGTCTTGGTCCGGTGCGGTGGGGTGCCCTGTGAGCACCCGTTGGTTGTAGGCAGTGGGAGGTGGTGCCGACCAAGATGGCCGCCCCCATGTCTCGCACGTGGTGGCGGTGTGAAAACAAGATTGTGGCAGGCAAGATAGTGACCCCCATGCCTCACACGCGGCACTGCTCAATCCCACTCGCGGTTTGGACTTACAGGCCTTGGCGAAGTGGCCCTTCTTTCCGCAGCTGAAGCAGGTAGCTTCTCGGGCCGGGCAGCGTTTCCGGGGGTGCTTCTCGAGTCCACAGAAGTAGCACTTCATGGATTCGCCACTAGCAGCAGCCGTGGTCGATTCAACGGCGGGTTGCGGGGTCTGCGGCGTCCACGAGGTCGTTGGGAGATCGTGTGCCTGGAGAACGTCAGTGTTGTGCAGAGCGGCCTCCAGCATGTCGGCCAGCTCAATCGCCGAACGTAAGGTAACATCGGCTTGTTCCAGCAGCCGCTGGTGCATATACACTGACCTGGTCCCCGTGACGAAGGCGTCTCTCACTAGAAGCTCTGCATGCTGTTCAGCCCTCAGCCCCCGGCAATCGCAGGTCCGCACGAGTGTCTGTAGGGCCCGGACAAACTCAGCGCTTGACTCTCCCAGCCACTGCTCCCGCGTCGCTAAGCGATGTCGCGCATAGACGGTATTTACCGGCCACAGGTATTGTCTTTTGAGGGTGTTCATCACGCCGCCGTAGCTCGGCTGGTCTCTGATCATCAAGTAGACCCGTGGACTGACCCTGGAAAGGAGAACTCTGTGCTTTGCTGTGGACTCGGTCACTTGAATCTCCTCTAGGTATGATTCGAAGCAAGCCAGCCAGAGTTCGAAAGTGTTTCCAGCTTCAGGTGTTTGCGGGTCAAGGTCTAACTTGTCGGGTCTCAGAGTGCGTTCCATGCTTTAAAATTACTGCGAATAAAACTGATGCACCATCAATAACTCCAAAAGACTGGAAGTAGAGTAAATACTGAAAGGCTTTTATTAGCAGTAAAATGTGACCTCCACCATGCTGAGTGTCTGCCCCTGGACTGAAAGGAGGAGCAATGGCGTAGTCGCCTTAATTTAGGGATCTGTGGGAGGAGCCACAGGGGCACTCAGCAGAGGGGCGTGTCCAGACAGGTAACCCAGTTACAACATATATATATATGGTTTACCACACTCCTGAAGTCAATAACAATCTCCTTTATCTTGCTGGCACAGAGGAAGAGGCTATTTGCCTGGTACCAGGCCTTGAGCTCTTCTACCTTCTCTCTATAGGCCATCTCATCATGTGTCATTTGCAAATCTCACAATGTGATTACTCGGGGTGTTGGTCGTGCAGCCATGTGTGAGCAAAATGTACAGCAATGGGCTCAGCACACAGCCCTGGGGGCATCCGTGTTGAGGACAGTGGGGAAGGAGGAGCAGTTGTGCATCCTGACTCTCTGAGGTCTGTTTGTTAGAAGTCCAACACCCACTGGCACAGTGGTGTATTTCGTCTGAAGAGCAGGAGTTTGTAAACGTAAATATAAACCTGCAGTGAACATCAGCACTGGAAAAAAAAAATGGAAGAGAAGAATTGCAAGAAACCAGTAGAACAGAGCAGAGCAGCCACTTTGGGATCTGCTCTTGTTCCCTGAATTTTATTTACTCTTCATTTAAAAGACATGACTAGAAATCAAACCAGTATGTGAGATACTGTGGAATCATCCAAATGCTTCGCTGGTTGTTTGGGAGGTGTTGCTGGAGACAGAGTCTTTAGTCCGGTATTGACGTGCTTAAACAT
The DNA here is from genome assembly GCF_963921235.1 of Mobula hypostoma. Taxonomy (NCBI): domain Eukaryota; kingdom Metazoa; phylum Chordata; class Chondrichthyes; order Myliobatiformes; family Myliobatidae; genus Mobula; species Mobula hypostoma. The sequence continues at coordinate 58,431,517 of NC_086103.1, read as the reverse complement.
AAAGCTATTTCCTGCTACCAGATCTCGCAAACTCTTTTTGACCTCCATTTCCCAAAGTTTACTTTCTTCAGAATCTATCCAGTAAAATACAATCAAGAAATGTCATTTTTATTCAGCATAGCATGCAATTCAACACATTCCCTAATAATATATCAATGTCACTAATACTTCATCTATAGTTATTGCAGCAGTGAAAGACCCTAGTAGCAGTTACACAGGGCTGATTATGTCAGTGTCCGTTGGGTCAGAATGCTGGACTGTGATCCTTTTAGTTATTGGCGCCCTGCAGAAAGAAAACCTGCATAAAAGGAATAATTTCATCCAGAATGTTGGCAGAGTGAAGTGCCTGGCAAGATTACCGCATTTTATGTGTGGTAGGTCATGATAGAGTAGCTAATTACTCAGTGATCAATTGCTAATGTTTCAAATTATTCACTTCATGCAATGAACACAGTCTGCCAAAGAACGAGGCAAGAGAGGCTGTGATTCAAAGCATGTAAGATTGTAGGATTTTTTTAAAAAATTGTCGTCTGCAAATTTTCAGCTCACTTCTCTTTGACTCAAGTAGGTTTATGACTTTGTTTTCATAGCTGCAACTTGTCTGGTTATATTATCCTTAATCTGCAGTCCTAAACTATGGCCATTAATTAACATTGTTCACTGTGGTAAACAGTTTATGGGAATTGCAGAATAGTGATCAGAAATGATCGGAGTGCCTGGTTTTTATTACTTCCTCACTTCCCTCTCCTCCACAGGGTTTTGGCAAAGTTTCAAAAACTCTACCGTGCCAGAATCAAATCAAACTCGTCAATAAGCACCAGAAAAAGTACACTATTAATTTCCTAATAATTACATTATATTAGATTTTTACTAATTTTACAAAACTATCATGGCAGTTAATGTGATGAGATGGAAACAAAATTAAAACGCTAAATGGGGAATGGAGTTTTTCCCCATCAAAGGCGTTTGAGGAGCAGGATCATACATCATTGCTTTATAAAAGTTAAGAGCGAATTAAAAAAGACATTCAAGATATTGTATACTTTCCCAGCAGTTATGAAGCCAGCTCTAGAGCAGATGTTCTGCAACAGACTGCCCATAACATTTTCCAGGATCAAAGCCTCCATTAATTGGTTCCAAACTGTGTCTGTATTTCATCAGAACTGAATTATTTAAGTAAAGAAGCAATGGTCTGCTTACCAAAATGCCAAAAGCTTTATGATGAACTGTGGGGATTACCCCATATAAATCTGGACTTCACTATATGTGTATACAAACACGGAAGGCCCATACTTGCTGATGGATTCCAAGCTGTGAATCTGTCAGTATCGTTCATGCTGAGCGATGCCTGGATTCTAGTATTTATACAGGGCTATGTGATTACATATCCCGTGGTAGATTAAACCCAGCACCAGGATTCATAGATCCTGTTAATAGAGTTTTATTGCTGTAAGCGTATAAAGGTAACCAGGTAACGACAATGTAAACAACAGTTGTTTGTGTTTTGCTATAGTGCTTTTAATTACTAAAAGGTTTTGTAACATTTATTCAGTGAACAACTGTAAGTCTTTATAAAGGTTTCACCAACTGTAGCTGTTTTGAAGATGTAGTGACAGAAAATCTCCTTATCAGATTACTTCAAATTCATGCAAATATTCAGAAGTGATGCTACTCGTGAAGGTCACTTAAAGAGTATGCAGGATGCCTATATCCTAGACTGTGTCTTTGTCGGTGGACTGGGTTATTCATAAGAAAAAGGGGACAAGGACAGAACTCTTATAGGGGTGCCGGTTTTCTCTGCTGCATACCCATATGGCATTCCCCTTTCTTGTGTCCTCAGTGCAATGGGAGTGAACATTGGAATTTGGGCTGCGTTTATATGTGATAATGTTTTTCTCTGCCACTCTGCTGCATATTGAAAACCAAAATGGAGCAGAGGAACTACAGTTAACCTTGTTGCCGTGTTTTCTGCCACTGTTCTGCACAGTTTGACAATGGTTCATGGATCAGTCAAAACATACCTGAATTAGCTTTGTGCCCAGAAGCATTTTTTGAGTAAATGAATATCTGAAATCATAGGGAAGGAACAAAGGAACAATAAATATATCCTTGATCTCAAAGATGCTAGCTTTCAATAATTCATCCAAGGTGTTAGCAGGCACATGTTACAGAAAATGACCAATCTGTGTATCATTGACAATGCGGGTAAAAGCTGATGCTGGGCGGGTACAGGACAAGAGGTTATGGCAATAAAATTGCAGTTGGGGGAAGTTACTGAATACCTCTTTGTGCAAAGGGTGTAAATGTGTAACAAGAAGTAAGAAATGCCAGCTCAGTTCTAGATTGTAGGATTTAAAAAAAAACATTTCTGCAAATCTTCAGCTCATTTCTCTTTGACTCAAGTACATTTATGAGTTTGTTTTCGTAGTTGCAACCTTTCTGGTTATATTATCCTTAATCTGCAATCCTAAACTATGGTCATTAATTAATATTTTAGGAAAGCACATTTCTGGGATTCAGAATATCTTAGTTCTTTCCCCTTTGTTTCATGTCAATAACGTTTAAAACAAAACAGAGTCAAGTTTCGAAGCACTATTTATTCCATTCATAGCAAATCAACATTGGCACATGTCTAACTTCTGGTAATTCCCCTCCCTAACATCCACCTTTTCTCTTTTCCCATTCCCGTTTCTATCTTTCTTTTACCTCTTCTCTCCTCACCTAGCCATTATCAACTTCTGATGCCTTTCTCCCATGATCCAGTCTTCTCTCCTATCAGAATCTTTCTTCTTCTGCCCTATGCACTTTCCACCTATCACATCCCACCCACCCACCCACCTTCCACCTCTCTTGATTTCTCTTTTGCCTGCCAACTTGTATTTCTTCCCCTCTCCCCACCGTCTTATTCTGGCTCCCTCCCCTTTCCTTTACAGTCCTGATGAAGGACCTTGGCTTGAAACATCGACTGTTTATTCTACTCCATAGATGGTTTGTGACCTGTTGTGCTCCTCCTGCATTTTGTGTGCGTTGCTCTGGATTTCCAGCAGCTGCATAATCTTTTGTGTTTACATTTTGTGGTGTATAAGTTACTACCTTCTAAACTCTACACATCGCCCCAGTACGAAAAGTCAACTCAATGCCATTTTATAATAATATTTCAAAATCTGAGCTTGCTACATTTTTGTTTGTGAATAATATAATGGAAAATTGAATTAAGGAAAATAAGAAAGAACTTAATGAATATTGGAACAAGATTGAAGGGACAGGTGAAAGCTCCGCACTTGTGGCTTTTGTGAGTTTTGAATAAGTGAGTACAAAAGCTGTGTGTTTGAACTAATGTGCAAATTGGATTTTGCAGTGAGGATTTTTCTTGTACTTTGAAATCTATGATGGTTTTTCAGTTGTAAAACATGAACTAGAGAGAATAAAATTATTCTTAGCACATTGTCAATTAGAGCAGAATGTGTTGTTTCTGTCTGCTTCATTTATTCTTCATGGTACATTTATAGTTGTTTCTTAAAATCAAAAATGTTATGAATTGTTTATTTTAACTCTCGAGGGTATTCATCATCTCAGTGCATCTTCTGCACATCTGCTTCACTTGGCAGCTGGAATGCTTCAAATGTTCATGTTAGGTTTCACTAAATGAAACCATACGCAAACATTTCTTTTTATTTAATTTTATTTCCATGTTGGCCAAATGGATGTAAAAGATATGAAGAATTTCAAGTGCAAATCAAGTTACCGCCTCCTTTCATATTGCTCATAAGCACTGTGCCGGAAACTGGGCCTGTCGGTTCTCAATGCATTCGTCAATTTAATAAATAAGTTTCCACTAATTCCAGCTATTTGCAGCTCAGTTAAGTTATTTATTTTTGCTTCTAGGGTGTTATTAGGTAACTCTTAAAATTTAAAGATGATTCAGTAAGTAGCTGTAGGCTCAGACTCTCCTCATCTGAAAGACTGGGTTATGAGGGGAAACTTCTTCACTCAGATGGTAGTGAGAGTGTGGAACAAGGTGCCAGTGGAAATGGCGGATGCAGATTTGATTTCAACATTTAAGATAAGTTTGGATAAGTGCATGAATGAGAGTGGTATGGGGGGTATGGTCCAGGTGCAGGTCAATGGGACTAAATAATAGTTTGACTTGGACTAGATGGGCCAAAGGGACTTTTCTGTCCTGTACTGTCTATGACTCTATGGCAACCACTGAAAAACAATTGGGGAAGAATATTAAACACATAACTTGTTAGTGCTGCTAAAATTCCAAGTGCAGATGAAAGGTATTTCATTTACTTTGCAAGCAAGTGGAAGATATGACTTAAACTAGAAAGTTGTCCATTTTCAATCATTTAAATTTATTCTTCGTGGTAATAGTGTAAGCATAGTTTTACTGTTTTTATTCTTTTTCAGCTGCATTAGGAAAATTACACCTGGTTAATGAGCAATTATGTGAAGAGGTATAGGTTAGTGTAAAGGAAAAATAAATAATTGCTTCCAGTCTTCTGAAAAGTTGCTGGATAGCATGGTTTTATGGAAGACTTTGTCTTTAAAATATGGACATGAGTTTCTCCATAAGACTGAACTAAAGCTTCATTTTGGAGAGCTAATGCAATATGCACCCAAAAAGAAATGCTACCTTGTTTGCTACTGCAGAGCTGTGTTGGCTGTTGTAATGTATGTTTTAATTTCACTGTGATGGGATAGAATCCCTTGGAACTGTCAATACGTGAGCTTGCCATCCTGTTGGTCTGCTGCCTTAGTTCCAAGAGACTTGACGGGGCAAAGAGGCATTGATGATAGACAATGTGGGCAAGAGGATATCAAAGATGTGCCAGAGAAAATCCTTGCATCTCTCTTGCCCAGTCACTTATGGCTTACAACATCATCACATTTGTTCCTTATATTTGCTTTGAATACTAACAAGTCTTTAGTCAGTTTTTAGTACTTTGTGATATGTTGTGTAGAGAAACTATATTATAAACATTTACTTTTTAAATTTTTGGATCTTAAAGATTTTAAATCCTGAATGAACTCTAGTTTTTTTTAGCCTTTCTTTCAATTCCAAAGTGTGTGTGTGTGTGTGTGTGTGTGTGTGTGTGTGTGTGTGTGTGTGTGTTTCGTTGCATGTTTGTTGTTCAAACCATTTAACTGGAGGGCTGGAGGGTAAACAGAAAAATATGTCATTTATCAGTTTTGGTATGAATAATGCGTTAACCTGGAGACCAGAGAACTGCAGCTTGCAATTGCAACATTGAAATTTTGAACTCAAAATAGTCCTTGTGCTCAGTGTATGTCACTTCCCCCCCGATCCCACATTGTCTGGTCCCCTTAGTTTTGTCCACACCCAGCCACTCTCTGCTCCAATCAGATATTTTCATCCCCATCTCTCTCTGGTTCCAGCAATGTTATCGACATATTTCACCCATCAAGCACTTCTGCTATTTGGTTCCCTATTCCCTTCAACTTTGTCTTATGGTTCCCACTATTACAGTTCTGATTTATTAGATTCCAGCACTGGTAGCCTTCACCTTCCCACTAATCACCCTTCTAGCTGGCTCCAACTTCACTGTCTCCTCCCCCTATCAGATGTCAAAGGTCAAGGTTCAAAGTACACATATGTCAGCATATACAGCCCTAGGATTCATTTTCTTTTAAACATATTCAATAAATTCCATAATAGAATAATAACCATAATAGAATCAATGAAAGACAACACCAACTTGGGTGTTCAAATAGTGTGCAATCGACAATAAAATGTGCCAATACAAAAAGAAAAAAATAAATAAGCAATAAATATGGAGAACATGAGATGAAGAATCCTTGTAAGTGAGTCCATAGGTTGTGGAAACATTTCAGTGATGGGTCCAGTGAAGTTGAGTGAAGTTATCTTCTGAGGTTCAAGAGCCTGATGGTTGAGGGGTTATAACTGTTCCTGTGCCTGGTGGTGTGGGACCTAAGGCTCCTGTGTGTCCTGACTGATGGCAGCAGTGAGAAGAGAGGATGGCTTGGATGGTGGAGTCCTTGATGATGGGTTCTGTTTTCTTGTAGCAGCATTCTTTGTAGATGTGATTAATGGTAGAGAGGGTTTTTCCTGTGATGGACTGGGCTGTATTCATTACTATTTTGTAGACTTTTCTATTCTTGGGCATTGGTATTTCCATACCAGGCCATGATGTACCCAGTCAGGATGCTCTCCACTGTGCATCTACAGAAGTTTGTCAAAGCTTTTGATGACAAGTCAAGCTGTCAATGGCTAAAGGGCCTGTTTCTTTGTTATATTATTTTGTGCTCTGTACGAATGTAAGTGTTTCATTTGGACTTTAATCTTGTGTATTTATCACAGTTTTAATTGTGCTCTCTGTAAAGTGCTTCAGGTGTTACATAAAATTAATTGATTTTAACTTCATACTTGGCTGTCTATGAAAATTCCTCAGTGAGGTCATTCTCAGCTTTCTTGATGGCATCATCATTGCTGGACAATAGAGATTCTCACTGGTTGATCCAGAATGGGGTTAATGTTGGAAAAGGGCACATCCACAGCCAACTTTGTGGGACCTTTGTGAACATCTCTCTTTCTGAAATCAGTGATGGATGCCTTCATTTTCACACCAGCATCGAACTGTGGGCCAATATGTTAACTTCCTTCTTCACAGTTCTGAACTGTGAGGAGGAATTTATCACTCGACATCTAAAGAAATAAGACTGACAAGTGAGTCATGTGACTGAAGAGCAAATCTTCCCATTCCTGAGAACACAACCTGCAGCTTACACGTAATAGCAAGTTACAAAGAAAGACATCATTAACATTACTAGCTTTTATATTCACTGAGATTGTGACTTGGAAAATAGAACAGTACAGGCCCTTTGGCCCACAATGTTGTGCTAACCTTTTAACCTATTCCAAGATCATTCTAACACTTCCCTCCCGCATAAACCTCTATTTTTATTTCATTCTTATGTCTATCTAATAGTCTCTTAAATGTCCCTATTTCATGACTCTGAAATCAGACCTTGACTAATGAAGGCAAACACACCATACTCCATTTCAACCATCCTATCAGCTATGGACATGGATCCCAAGATCCTTCTGTTCCTCCATATCACTAAGAATCCTACCATTTACTCTGTACTCTGCCTTCATTTTCAATCTTCTAAAGAGCATCACTTCATACTTATCCAGACTGAACCCCATCAGCCACGTCTCAGCACAGTTCTCCATTCTGTCAACGTCCCATTTAACCTATAGCAACCTTTTTCACTAACCACAACTCTGACAGCCTTCATCCATCTGCAGACCTCCACTAGTCCCACCGAACGAAGCCATCCTTCCACTTCCTCATCCAAGGCATTTACCAATATCATAGAGAACGGTGGTCCTAAAACAAAACCCTGTGCGTCACCACTGGTCGCCAACCTCCAGAGAGAATACATTCCATCTGCTACTACCTTCTGCCTTCTGTGGCAAGCCAATTCAGAATCCCTGCTGCAAAGCTTCTCTGGATCACATGCTTACTGATGTTGTGAGTGAGCCTACCGTGGGGAACCTTATCAAACACTTTACTAAAATCTATATGCACTACATCTACGCTTTACCTTCATGAATTTGCTTCATCACTTCCTTAGATAATTCAATCAGGCTCATGAGGCATGATCTCCCCCCAACAAAGCCCTGCTGACTATGTCTAATCAGACTATTGTCATTGGTTAGAATCCTGTCTCTCAGAATCCTCTCCAATAGTGTGCCCACCTCTCCCACAGTTGTTCACCATTGACATAAGACTCACTGATTTTTAAGTCCCAGGATTATCTATATTAACATTTTTGATCAAAGGAATAACACTTCCCGTCCTCCAGTTGTCTGGTACTACTCATAATGCCAATGAGGATGCAAAGATCATTGCCAAAGGCACAGCAATTTTTTCCTGTAATAACCTGAGGTATATCCTGTCTGGCCTGAGGGTCTAATCTATCCCCTTTCTTAATGTTGACATACTCCAGCATATTAGCCTGCTCTACGTTGTCCTCACATTTGTCTAGACCTTTGTCAGTGGTGAATATTGAAACAAAATATTCGTTAAGGACCTCCCCTAGCTACTCTGACTCCAGGCACATGATTGATCAAAGGTGACTCTGGTCATATTGGGCAATTTCAGAGCACAGTTAATAGCCAACCGGGTAGATGAGTCTGGTGTCAGATAGGTTCCGAGTAGCAGGTTCTCTTACTCAGGACATTGGTGAACCAGATGACATTCTACAAATATTTACTCATGACCATTTAATTCCAGATTTCTTTAATTTTTAAACTGCCAAATAGGATTTGAACTCGTGTTTCTGAATTTTTTTTTTGCAGACTCTGTGTGTGCGCATCTGTGCGTGTGCATCTGAGTGTGCGTGCGTGCGTGATGATGTCTTTTTCATGGCTTTTTTTCAAGGCGCAGAGCTAGAGAGAGAGAGAGAGAGACGGCCCTTGTGTTTCTGATTAATAGTCTATTAATTAAAACACTCTTTTGCGTAAACCTCAATTTCCTTGCTTATACTTCGTGATCATTCAATACAGCACATACTTGGAAATGATCAATGATGACCAATAGCAATACAATGTGCTCTGTAAGCAATTAAAGGCTTTACTAGGGGTCTTACACTCCGACAAGTAAAAGTGCTGGGAAGGGTTAAACAATTTTTCACTTTTGCAATAGAACTTCATGAAATGCCATTGTAGCATTCGTTATCAGCTCAGTGTCTTTCAGTCTCAGCAAAGTCTGCCATACTCTGTCTCCCTCTTGAGACTGGTTTCTTGTTAAAAGTTATTCATTTCATTAAAATGTTTTCTGCTGAAGCAGATTGCTCCATAAAACATAAAAATGCAGACTATGATAGTTTGGAACATGCCATTAAGATTAGATACAGTCTCAGAAACTCGAATTAAAATATAATAGTCACTTCTCAAATTTACCACAAGTGCCTTCAATACCATATAGCCCTCACTGCTGGGGAGCAAGCTCTGTTCAATGCAGATTGGCACTTCCATTGTATTGTAGATAATGGACTACCTGATTGGCAGACGATAGTTTGTGTGGCTTCGGAGCTCTGTGTCAGACATGGCTATAAGCAGCACTGGGGCCCCACAATCTCTCTTCCTGTTTACCCTGTATACCTCAGACTTTAGATGCAACACTGAATCATGCCATATGCACAAATTCTCCGATGACTCAGTAAGAGTCGGTTGTATAAAGGGAGGATGGGAGGATGAATACAGGACCCTGGAAGGCTTTCTCAAATACTGCAAGTTAAACCATCTGCAGATCAACATCAGGAAGGCAGAGGAGATAGTGATGGTCTTTAAGAAAACTAAGCTTGCATTACTCCCTGTTACAATTGATTGTGAGGACATAGATGTGTTGAGGACCTACCAGTACCTGGGGGTGCACCTGGATGACGGACTTGAGTGGAGCATAAATACAGAGACTATGTACAAGAAGGACCAGAGTCACCTATATTTCCTGAGTAAACTGAGCTCCTTTGCAGGCCTCTCCTTCACATGTTCTACCAATTTGTTGTGACGAGTACAATCTTCTACATGGTGGTGTGCTGGGGCAATAGCATCAACATGAGTGATGCCAACAGGCTCAATAAACTGATTAGAAAGGCTGACTCTGTTACGTGAATCAAACAGGACACAATGGAGGCTGCGGTAGAACAAAGGACCCTATGAAAAATCCTACAATTCTGATCAATATTTCTCACCCTCTGCGTGCCACCTTGGCTGAAAAAAGGAGTGCTTTTAGTAATAGACTAAGACAACTGCACTGCTCCAAAGAGCACTTTTTGAATTCATTCTTACACTCAGCCATTAGGCTCTCTAATGAGTCAGCCTATAGCTGGGGAAGAGATGACCCTCGACTGTTAGACTGTTTGAGGTAACATTTTTTATTCTTTCTTGCTTCTCTTCTAATTTTTGTATATTTGTATATCTGTGCTCTTCTAATGCTGCTGTGACATTGCAATTTCCTTTGGGCTCAACAAAGTATCTATCTATTAGGGAGAAATATTCCACTTCCTTTAATATATAGATTTTTATTGAAAAGTACATAAAAATGGAAAATTAACCGGAATCTCAAGGTCAACATAAAGTCATACGCTGACATGAAATGACATGGACCAGTTTCCAGTTCTAAATGTCAGTCTATTATGATACATAGAAAGACAGAAAACCTACAGCACAATACAGGCCCTTCGGCCCACAAAGCTGTGCCGTTGCATGTCCTTACCTTAGAAATTACCTAGGGTTACCCATAGCCCTCTATTTTGCTGAGCTCCATGTACCTGTCCAGGAGTCTCTTAAAAGACCCCGTCATATCCGCCTCCACCACTGTCACCTGCAGCCCATTCCATGCACTCCCCACTCTCTGCATAAAAAAACTTACCCCTGACATCTCCTCTGTACCTACTTCCAAGCACCTTAAAATTCTTCCCTCTTGCGCTAGCCATTCCAGCCCAGGTGAAAAGCCTCTGACTATCTACACGATCAATATCACTCATCATCTTATACACCTCCATCAGGTCACCTCTCATCCTCCATTGCTCCAAGGAGAAAACATCGAGGGTAAGAATGATATCCATTCAAAAAAATTGTCATACAGTTATACATTACTTCTATGGGAGATGTTCTGCAAGTTTTGTAAACTTAGTTTAAATTTGCATTCCAACCTTGCTGCCTTACACCCCCTGCCCTCACCCTCCTGCATCTGAACAAAAAGCAGAACTCATAACGTATAACTTTGAAACGTATAAGATCCTAAAGGGATTGGACAGGCTAGATGCAGGAAGATTGTTCCCAATGTTGGGGAAGTCCAAAATGAGGGGCCACCGTTTGAGGATAGAGGGGAAGCCTTTTAGGACCGAGATTAGGAAAAACTTCTTCACACAGAGAGTGGTGAATCTGTGGAATTCTCTGCCACAGGAAACAGTTGAGGCCAGTTCATTGGCTATATTTAAGAGGGAGTTAGATATGGCCCTTGTGGCTACGGGGGTCAGGGGGTATGGAGGGAAGGCTGGGTTCTGAGTTGGATGATCAGCCGTGATCATAATAAATGGTGGTGCAGGCTCGAAGGGCCGAATGGCCTACTCCTGCACCTATTTTCTATGTTTCTATGTTTCTAAGTACGTGGTAACATGAATGAATATGACGGCCATTTTCATTGCTGTGACACTTAAATATTTTCGAGTATTCACACTGGTTTTAATTCTCATCCTTTGCCCGAAGTTAATTTCTGTACGTAAATCCAAATGGGGGGGGTAAATCCTCTGTGTACAAGAGCATGAACGAGTCCCACTAATCAAATCACTTTGTGCCATTAAATTGAAGAATAATTTGGGGCTGGTACTGTATCACTAAAAGTTGGATTAAACTTGACAAGTGGATACATGGGGCAGCGATTTAACTGCAGCCATCAATTAATCTGATTCCATTTTATTCTAAACAGCAAACAAACGAGGAAAATAAAGTAATTTATTCTGAATAATTCTCAGTGGAAGGTTTTAAACCCCTGTTGAATGAATTAATGGGATGCAAAATAAGTTAAAAGCTTCCACTCATAACCCCAACCTGATTCCAACTAGGGGAGAAGCAACTTCAGTGTCAGGAAGTAGGTTTGTCTCTTAAATATTGAAATTATACAAGAACATCAAAGTAGGAGTAGAACATAACCCCTAGCATACCCACGACTCACTCTGATCAGAACTGATTCCTCAGCCTCGCCCTCTTTCCTGTGCCAACTCAACATTGATTTTAATTCCCCAATCCTTCAAAAATTAATATACCTCCATAATAAAGACCTCATATAATCCAGGCTCACAGTCCTCCAATTAATTAATTCCAGAAATTCACCACTCCCTGGAGGAAGAAATTCTGAGGCATTTTTAAAAAAGACAAACACCTTTATCTTATACAGTGATTACCAGTGATTATATCATCTCATTTGAAATTCTGATACTGGCAAAATATCTCTACATGTACCCTTTGGATTTTATATCTTTTAATAAGCTTGCCTCTCATTCTTCTAAAAGAGTACAAATCAATCTTTCTAGCGGTTGTGGTTAAGGCAACCCTCATATCCCAGCACTTTGCCAAGGGAATGTCTCCTGGACGTTTTCCAATATTAGTGTATCCTTTCTCAATAAGAACAGGGAAACCACACATAGTATTCTAGCTGAGGCCTTGCCAAAACCCTGTGCAATTAAAACAATGTTTGTTTATTTACTTATTTGTTGCTATACAGTGAAGAACAGGCCTTTCCAGTCCTTCGACCCACATCACCCAACAATCCCCAATTTAATCCTAACCTAATCACGGGACAATTTATGTTGACCAATTAACCTACTAACCAGTATGTCTTTGGACTGTGGGAAGAAACCAGAGCAGCTGGAGGAAACCCACGCAGTCATAGGAAGAACATACAAACTCCTTGTAAGCCATGGTGGGAATTGAACCCAGTTCAGTGGTACTGTATTGTAAAGTGTTGTGCTAACTACTATGCTACCATATTTCTAAACTCCATCACCAATCCTCCACTATGAGTGTAAATAAAGAAGCCCCTATCAATATGAAGCAAAAGGACTGATAAATAGCAAATGAAATTTGCATCAGCAAAGTGTCATGCAATGGCCATCTCCAACAACTGAGAATAGATCAATAGCCTGTCACTCTTGATATTAAAAGATTACCATTGCTGAAAACCCCACGCCATCAAAATCCTGGTTATCACCATTGACCGGAATCTTGTTGGCCAGCCTCAAAATTACTGTGGTGATAAGAGCAGGTCAAAGTCTGTATCCTGTGGTGAAAGACTGACTTCCAGACACTCCCAAGGCCTTTGATGCTACAGTTTTTGCTGAGCCTGGCAAATAGCTTGCAGACGTTTCACAGTTTCACGTTTCGCAGTCAAGGCGGCATCCTCAGTGTGAGTTGATGTTTTTCTCTGGGAGCGCTTGTGCTTATGTAGGCCACCGTTCACTTACCTCAGTCCTGACTAGCCACCCCTTCAGTTGACCTTGAATTCTATAGGCTCGTGTTTCCTTGGCTCTTCGGGGTTCGCAGATGGCGTCTATTTCAATATGTTGGTTTAGAAAGTCATCAGAAGAGAACCACACTCCTAAAACTACTCATGCCTGCTTCGTGTTTGCCTGTGCCAGAAGCTCCACAGTGTCCCAGAGAGAAAAACCAACAACTGCGCACTGAGGATGTCAACTCGAATGACAATGAAACGTGTGCAAGCAAATTGTCAAGCTCTGCAAACATCGCAACATGAAAAGTCTCAACTCGAGCTACCAATATTCACCACCATCCAATACTCCCAAGGCTTTTCATCCTCTTGCAAGGCACAAATTCAAGAATATTTTCCAGTTGCCTGAATATGCTCAAGTAGATCAACACCATACAGGACAAAGCAGCTCATTTGATTGATTCCCTTCTTTCCATTCCTGAACATTCATTTCTTTCACTAGTGATGCATCCTTGCTGCAGAGTGTACCACCGATGAAATGCACTATGGTCACTCACCTGGGCGGCTCAAACAACACTGCCCAATCCCATGACATCTACAATCAGGAAGGATGGAAGCAAATCCATGGAAATCCACCATCTGCAGGTTCCCCTCTCAGTCACATACCATCCAAATTTGTAATACTGTATATTATTGTTATTAATCATTATCACTGCATCTGAATCCTGGGACTTCCTTCGCAACAATACTGAGGCAGAACTGTTACCAGAAGGACTACGGTATATTAAGAACATATCTCTCATAGGTAATTGTTAGTGACACCCATTTTCCTGAAAATAGTTAGAAAATGATTCAGTTCCCCATCAAAGCCATTGTAATTATTCCCATTTTGGGCCTCTCCCATCTCCTGATCCTTCCATTCCTACTCCCACATCCTTCCCCTTCTCTTCCTTCTTCCTCATTGCTCCTCGGTCTGTGACGAAGGTTTATTATCAGAAGTCCAGTCAGTTACTCAGCTTGCTGACTGTAGTTGCAAAGTGGAGGAAAAATATTAATCAGCTTCTGCTGTTATATTCAACAGGGCCTGTAGTATACTCAGATTTCCTGTTTCCAAGTTAATATCAGGAAATATATTGATGTTGATACCGAAAGCATTTTCTTTTAGATCCACTAATTCCACTAATTGTTTCAAATGGAATTTCTGGGCATTGAGCCTACAGACAATATGTCAGACCACAAAGTCTCCAAGAGAAACATTTCCATGAATATGTTTTAATGCATTTCTTCAATTCTTGACACAATATTTGAGTACAAATAAAAGCATTCTTGGCAGATATCCTAATGTTGAAGCTCAGCAGTATTTAGAATTAACAATTCTAAAAATTGATCATGAATGTCAACCAAATTTATGCATTATTATATTAAAATTTGTGAAAGACTTACTTATAAAATAGATTTAGGGAAGTATGAGGATACAATGCAGAAAGAAACTTGCAATTATCTAGCTCCTTCCACATCACTTTTCAGAAGCTCTCAAAGTTCTTCACCTCCAACAAGGAGAGCAGTCACTGTTGCAATCGAGGTACATGCAGCCAATTACCCAGAGGAAAGTTGTGGGAAAAGCAGTGACCAATTGACTTTCTTTAATATAAGCACTGTTGTGCTCTATTATTTAGGACACTGGATCTCTTACCAATCTTCAAACAGTAACCATGGGAACTTCCACTTAGACCTAACAGAGCAAGAGGAGCTTTTGTCCTGACAGTTGGAGAAACAACTCTGTCTCCAGCGGTACAGCACTCCTTCAGCACTTGCTTTCCTTATTACTTTTGCTCCGATCTTCACAGATTCAAAAGTAAGTGCGTGACCAGCTGAACCAATCTCCACACTACACACCTCTTTCTGTGATTTGGGACTGATCAGTAAAGTTGGATCAATGTGATCTTGATCACAGTGGATTTAGACAGTAAAATTATTCATTGTTCCATTGTTTCTTTCTACTATTATATTTTCATAAGCCCATTGTTGCCGCATGTAATGTGGGCTACACTCCATTTAAGTGGGCTGTTTTTAATACCATTAATCAATATAAGCTTTCTTTTTGAAGATGCTCTTTTCAACGTGCTTGGAATACTACTCAGGATTCTTAATGAAACAGGGCATTCTAAGAGCTGGGCGGTTATTCTCTATAATTTTCCATGCACAAGCGAATTTCAGATTACAAACAGGAAATCCTGGTATGCATTGTGACCCAGCCCATAATGTTACTGATTTAATTGAAAGTGCTGGGAGATGCTGGTTTAAGTGTCACAGACACTTACTGCATTCTTGCCTACTGATCATTTCCAGCATTAGTTTTATGGAATGTTGAATTGAAAGACTAATTCATTTTTGCATTACAAGCTTCCAAGGAAAACCTTTACAAAGACATACCTGATCATAGGTATTTTTAAAAATAATTCCTTGTGATTTTATTGAAAAATATTGTCATCTCAGAAATCACTACCTTTGTCAGTTAAGTCGAAATTGAAAGCCAAAATAAGCTTTAATAATTATTTTAGCCTAAATTCAAAACTTATATCGGTTTGGTATTTCTTTCAAAAAAAGCTTTGATCAGGACTTTTCAGGAACCTTGGCTCATCTCCACTAGAAACCTTCAGCCTATTAGTCTAAAGTTTTCTTGGCTTGCCTCTCATCTTCCCATCTTCCATTTTTCATTAACTAAGTTCATCTAAAATTTTGGTGCTCCTGCTTCGACTGGTGCTCAGTGCTTCTGACTTTGCTGTCCTAAATTCGCTCTGGATCCATCATCATTGTGTAACTCTCCTCCTTGTTTGCAAATCCCACACCTCACTGTCTTGCCGTCACTATGCAAGTTACTATCAGCAGCCCTCAGGTAACTTTGCATTCTATTTCTGGCCTCTCGCCTATTCTCATTTCAAGTGTTCCATCTTTAGTGACTGTGCATTCAGCGCCTTGACCCTGAAGCTCTAAAATTCCTTTCTTAAGCCAAGCCATCTTTCTCACTGTTTAAGGTGGGCTTTGGAACCTGTACCCTGACCAAGTCTTCCGTCACCAATTGCTGGGTGTCAGTTTGTATATTCAACAATAGTCACACCGACATCTTAGAGACACTCCATTATAGTAACAACAGTATATAAATCCAGGTTGATGTTTCGCTGGTTTTGTTGTTTTCTATGTCTTGTGAATGATAAGTGGTTACTTCCTTGTCATTATTCCCCATTCTTGATTTGCATGTGCTTCTGCAACATATATTATGCAGTTAGAGCCTGGATTTCCTGTCTGATCACTGGCAGGTGGTAAGAGTGGGCTCCCTCAGTTCTGCCCCTCTGACCCTCAACACAGGAGCCCCCCCAAGGCTGTGTCCTAAGCCGCCTCTTTTACTCTCAGTACACCCATGACTGTGTCGCCACCCTGAGCTCCAATCTGCTAATTAAATTTGCAGGTGATACTACATTGATTGGCCTTATCTCAAATATAAATGAGGCAGCCTACAGAGAAGTCATCACCCTGACATGAGAAAACAGCCTCTCCCTCAATGTCGCAAAAACAAAGGAGCTGGTTCTGGACTACAGAAGGAACGAAGACAGGCTCATCCCTGTTGACATCAATGGATCTGGGGTTGAGAGGGTGAACAGCTTCAGGTTCCTCAGTATACACATCACCAAGGATCTCATGTGGTCTGTACATACCGGCTGTCTGGTGAAAAAAAGCACAGAAGCGCCTTTTTCCCCTCAGATGGCTGAAGAAGTTTGGCATGAGTCTCCAAATCCTAAGGACCTTCTACGGGGGCACAATTGAGAGCATCCTGACTTGATGCATCACTGCCTGGTATGGGAACTGTACTCCCCTCAATCACAGGACTCTGCAGAGAGTGGTGCGGATAGCCCAGTGCATCTGTAGTTCTGAACTTCCCATGATTCAGGACATTTACAGTGTCAAATGCGTAAAAAGAAGGATCATTGGGGACCCGAGTCACCCCAACCACAAACTGTTCCAGCTGCTACCATCCGGGAAACAGTACCACAGCATTAAATCCGGGACCAACAGGCTTCAAGACAGCTCCTTCCACCAGGTTTTCAGACTGATTAACTCACACTGACACAATTGTATTTCTAAGCTATATTGACTGTTCTGTTATATGTCTTCCTGTACATATTACTTATTGCAAATTACTATAATTGCATATTGCACATTCAGATGGAGACGTAATGTGAAGATTTTTACTCCTCATGTATGTGGCGGATATAAGAAAAAATAACGTCAATTCAATTCAAGTCAAATCAATTCAATACATTTTAAGTATAAAATATTGTGAGCCAATCAATGTCAGAGTTTTGGATCATTGATTCAGATATATGAGTTCTAAAGCTACCTGAGAAATTTAAGTTTGGGTAATTAACCATCTGGAAGTAAATCTAACATTGGCTTCATTAATTATGAAACTACACTACTGTGTAAAAGTCTTAGGCACATATACATATATAGCTAGGGTGCTGAAGACTTTTCTACAGTATTGAAGTAATTTTATTTATTGCACTATACTGCTGCCACAAAAAATACAAATTTCATGACATATGTGAGTGAAGATAAACCTGATTCTGACATGGGTCTCTATTGTGGACAGGGAGTGGAAAGGAGGCAGTGCAAGGGGAATCATGGTTGGGAAAAGGGGAAAGGAGAGTGGAGGGAGCAGGAAGTATCACAGAAAAATTCTGTAATGATCAATAAACCAGTTGTTTGGAATCAAGAGACCTTGCCTGGTGTTTCAGGACTGGGTACATCTGCATCCAAGCTGCCAACAACCCCCACCCACCCCACTCCTGGCACTGCTTCTCTGTCACCTGGCCCAAATTCCTCCAATAACATTCCATCCTCTCCATTCCCAACAGCCTTTGCTCCTAATAGATTTAGTCTCTGCTCCACGTAGACTAATACAGCACTTATGCACCTTATCTATATATATGCATGACAAGACTTCTTGCATAGTACTATATCCTAAAACCCCATTCAGTTCATTAATGTCCTTCTCGAATGGAAATCTTCAAGTCTTACCCATAGACTCCAGACCCGTCAATGTTTCAATTTAGGACAATTAGAGATTAATAATGGATGCTACCATCTTTAGTGACCTGCATGTCCTGTGAATGAATAAATAGCAGAATATAAATGATGTCAGTATGATATAAGGGCTGCGGTAGCAATTTGACAGAGATTAAATTGTTCATTCTAAATCTGCTATCACCTGAGCACTTTGAAATCACAAAATGTTACACCCAAAGTGTTCTTCAGCATGGAGGCTGGTAGTACTTTACCTCTTCAAATTCCATTAGTTGACTTGTGGTAAGGATGGGTTAGAATTTTAAAATTAATGGTCCATATTAAATAATTATTTTCCATTTGTCTGGAAATCAATAATCTGCTGACATAAATATATTGTGCATATGAATTTTTGAAAATAGAATCAGACACTAAGATTTTAGTGATTCATAATTTGTTTTAATTTATGTTTATTACATTAAGAATTCACATTGGGGGAATGTTCTCACAAATAGAATTTAAAGGATTCATTTTTTCCACAATAATCCAGGAGCTTTCATGAACGCAGTTTTGGTGGTCTCCTCATTGTATAGCTGCCAAGCCTTGCCCCCAAGAACAGTATTTCCAGGAATCCCCTTATCATTATTGAAGGGATTCCTGGGAAAACTGGACCCTGAGGAGAAGGTCAATGGAAGATCGGAAATGAACGCCTGTGGATAAAGAAAAACATTCCCAAGAGAAATATTATGTTATATTCCTTCTTTCATCACCAACAGAACAAAATATCTGGAAGTACTTTGTAGATTTATTTTGGAAGCACATAAACAAATCTTATTTAAGATAGATTTATACCTTAATGCTGATATAATATGCAAGCTGTGCTTTGGGGATTCTGTAAAATCTATTAATGATTTTAGGTTCATATTGAATTATTTATGATTGGGAACTCTAAGGCAAGAGATATATATTGCCCTCTTAAATGTTTTATGAGCTATACTGAATTCTACACTCTAATATGTGGAGAAAATTCTCTGGGACTTCTGTGGGCTTGACTGGATCAGAAAATCAGGCATAAGAATAAAGTTCTTACAGGGATTTTTAAGGAGAATGAATCAAACATATTGAATTGCATATCCATTTTGTCGCTCTTATTTCCTAAAGTTCCTTCCCTAGGATTCTTGTTCCATGAAATATACCTTCTTATCCTTAAATTAATAACCCAGTGCTGATCAGTAAGTCTATCAACACCTGAAAGAATATAATTGTTTTGTTTTCTTATAATTGCTTCCATCTAAGATATTACTCAAAGTGTCTTATTCAGCTGCTGTTAACTGCTTAATTCTCCCAACTATCCTACTTCTATTTCAGATTATCAATACCCATGGCTTTCACTTGAATATCATTCATCCAAGTTAATTTTCCTTTATAAAATCTGATCTGTAGTGGATATAAAATATAGATTTGAATTTGATTATTTCCAATTAAAAGTATGTTCAGCTACAAATTAAATGTGCCTGAGGACCAAAGTCACCAAATTGCCAGCTATCTAAAGTATCCGTTGTCTAGAATCCTGCTGGAACACAATTCCAGCATTTCTCCAGCTGACTAATGAAGGTTCACAGCAGCCTTGTCAACATGTCCAACTTTTAGCACTTGTTCTCCAATCCTTAAGTACAAACTGCCAGCCTGGTCCAATTTGAACTGAACCTGGGGAACTTACAATTGCTCTTGAAGCCAACTGATATGAACCCAAAGCTTACAGTAGGTCCCTCAGCACTCTCTTTGATGGCCTTAACTCTAACATAAAATCACAAAAGCAACAATTGAATAATTTTATTTGCATCTTTGTTTTGCACACTGGAAACTGAGTATAAATAGGAAATATTGTTATTACTATTGCTGTTGTTATTGCTTATCTAGTTGTATTTTACCAAATTCAAACATGTAACTACTTTGATGAGAAATTTGTAAATCAGAGCTATTCTTTCTTAAATTTGCTTTTTCTTTCAAACAAAACCTTGTCCAATTACATGCCCTGCTAGATAGAACTAAAGTCATGGTATAGTAGTAGCTACTCTTTCTATTAAGCTTCTGAAATTTGGTTCTGTGGAAGTTGACAGAAGCAAATTTCAGAATTAGAGTAGAACATGCAGTTGCTGTTTTATAAGAGCCTACACACTGGGGTGAATTCTAGACCATTGTGCATTACTGAAATATTTTATCTTACTTGAAACTCTACTGAAAGTACTTCTGTGAATTGTTAATTTAGAGTTAGTTTCACGGAAGGGGGGCAGGAAATGGATTGGGAGTTGCCCCCTCACAAAAGGAGGCTCACAAAAGTTTTGAGTATTTACTCATGAACTCTCCCTACTTAAAGTCTCTAACTAATACCCTTGATTGGATAAGAATCTTGCAATTATGTTTGAATTCTGAAATATTATACCAACAATTAAAGAGATGAAAAACATGCAATCTAATGTCAGTGCGGAAAGAATAACATTGAGGATTAATTGCTGCCAATTACTAATACCTTGTGACAGTAACAAATGGCACCCTTTTCAAGTTAAAAAAGACTGTTTTTAAGCATGAAATCACAATATGCCATAATATTATGTGTATTAATATACTTTTCACTAGACAACTGCACAATGTGATGTTGCCCTTGCATTTTTGTTCAACAACTTTGTTCTTGTAGTCTCAGCAGAAGCACAATTATGGACAGGAAAAGATCCGGAACCATGAGAAGATGACCTCCTGATAAGAAACATTTTGTACGTTCCCATGGGTTTGCACAAATGAAGTCTGGCTGTTGTTGAGATAATTTTTAATGAATTTGTGTGTAACAAGAAAAGCTGCACCTCCTCCCTCCTTAGTACAAAACTATCTAATTCACAGTGCTTTTAGAATCTGAAAATCTAAGCTGTCGTTAGACAATTTCTTTTGTATCTTCATATGTGCATTTTGTCTTTACTACTCAACTTTTACAGTAAGATTTTCTTTTAGTAAATAAAATTCACCTGATTACTTTGAAAAAGTTATGACTTTAAATATATATTTTATTATTCAACAATAAACATATTATAGTGTTTGCCTCAAAAGAAGGAAAACTCATCAATTATCTTTTTATAGATGCAATAAGCAAACTTACAGATGACATTCCCTCCAGGCTGTGTGTTGCTGTCCCGCTCTTCGTTCAAGGCCATTGCTGCAGTGTCCATCCTCCAGAGCTACAGTGCTTCATCTCAGACTCACAACTGACCAGAGATGCAGCACTGCACCTCTGGCTGATTCACATGTCAGGCCTCAAGTTTAATTGTTCATTCTGGAAGCCCACACTGTGGAGGCCTGTGCCCTTTGCTGTTGAGTGAGATAACTGTTGATGACTCTCAACTCTGACACCCTGAGCTGTAACAATGTTGTGCTAACCACTATGCTACCGTGGAGCCCAGGGAAAGCCCTTTAAATTTTCTTGTCATCTTTTCCTGGATAGTGAGGAACACGAATAATTATTTGGGTCCCACAAAAAATGCATTGCTTTTACTTGTGCCTTTCAGAGAAAATAAGCATAAATCATAAATCTTCCTTTCATTGGAAAATTTTCAGACTGTTTCTCCTTTCTGCTGATCTTTTTGGCCAAAACATTTTACACAATTAAGATTTCTTTTGTTTCTCCAGCACTTTGTGAATGATTGAATATTTGAAACAAAAATAGCATGTTAAATTTATAGTTCTCCTTCAATTCAAACAAGCAAATGGAGAAAACCCTGAGGCAATGAGTGTGATTCACTAGTGCAATCTGGCCGGTATTAAATTTTCAAAACTTTACTTCCTGCTCAAATGTAAAATAGCAAAAGCAACTTGTGGAAATAATGAAATTAGCATCTAGCCGGATATTTTGTCCCAGTGTTTCACATTTGATGACCTTTCGCCTTGTATTTGCGTTGGCTGTCCACTGAGAATGTCTTGTCTCCTTGTGCAATCGTGCACAATCGTGGGTGGTCACACCTTCATGAAACAAAAGGGAAAACACTTAAATTTCTACTCTAAATGAAATTAAGTGCATATTTAATTTGTTGGAAAATAATTGAATTTGCCATGTTAAGGGATTCAGCTTTTTCAACTGAATATTAGTATTATTTCAAAGTTAAATTATATCAATTAAAGCATTTAGGAGTGAATAAATGTCAGTATTAAAATTGATTTATGGTTAATATTGATAACATATAAAGATGCTAAAACAATGTATTATCCTGAAAATAATATGATGATTGCTAACGTCCATATTTCAGAGCAATTCAATATTCCTCAACTATCATAATGAATCAAGTAATCACAGTTACAAAAGTGACCATACGAGTTACAGCTATAGGTAATCCTTTTCAAGTATATATATTGCTCCTTTCATGTCCTTTTTTAAATTCATAGTTCTGCTTATTTAGTGTTGTGCTGCAGCTTTTCCCCTTCCATTCCCACACTTCTGCGTCATGATCTTTTTTTGTCTTGCAGGAGCAAAGCACCATTTTTCCCATGTGAGATTTAGCATTTCTCCCAGGAGTTAGCTATTTTGTTGACCAGATGGTTTAAGCTAAGTTGTCAACCCTTAAGAAGTATTTTTCCCAAGTTCTTAGCTAAATAGAAAGAATACGATTCTCATGACATAGAAATACAAAGTTGGAATGTGATTAAGTCACAGCTTTGTCATTTAATGAGATCTTGGCTACATTTTTCCACCAATTCCATTTTCCCACCCTATGCCTTTCCCCAATTCTTTTGAAGTAAAAATCAATCCTAATCTTGAATGTACTCAAATATTTTGAGGTAAAGCATTTTGAAGATGCACTGTAGGATATATGGGTATAAGTTCACCTGTAGGCAGAGTTAACTAACTGATGCTGCTGTTAGTTGGAAGCATATACTATAAAGTGTGTTCTGTTGTAAGCTGTTAGTTGAGTGAAAACTGCATTGTCAAGGAACCAATGAACACTACACATATTATCCTTTGACTAAAGACACTTTTTTCTTTCTCCAATGTCAAAATATTCTTTCTTTGAAGCAAGTGTTTTGTACCAGAGATTTATCACATGAAACTGAGAAGAAATTCTGGATGTAAGGTCAGTTCCAGTGGACAGGTTGGAAGAGATCTATAGTGAGATCCAACAGCCAGGAAGGAAGTTTTGCAATGCGCTATGGAGAGTGAAGGGCACGACGAGGCACAGAAGAAGTCATGGTCTTCTATTGCAAATAAGGAAGAACTCAACTGTGATGACTACTAATACCACTGGACAGACTTTCGAAGTCGAGAGAGTGTAACTACACCAGTGCAATGGTTTTTCCACTTTAAAGCCCTCCTGCACAGGTTTACTGTCTTTGTCAGATATGACAAGTAACCATCAGCAGGATTGGCAGTGTTCTAGATTGTTCTGTATTTCAGATAAATACAAAATTTGTTACTCAGTTAAATTACAGTTTTTCCTTGTTATATATTTTTAACTATTTCTGTAAAATGTTGGCTAATTGGGCAACAGCTTAACTGGGCCAAAATGTTCTGGTACAAATGTGTCCCAATTAACCAAAATCCACTGTATTGAGATAGACGGGGACTGGTTTGAGATAGTCGACATGGCTTTGCGTATGTTAAGTCATGTCTAACCAATCTTACAGAGTTTTTGAGAAAGTCACCAGGAAAGTTGATGGAGGCAAGGCAATATGTATGGTCTATAGCAAGGCCTTTGACAAGGCCCCATACGGGAGGTTGGTGAAGGAGGTTAATTCGCTTGGCATTCAAAATGAGGTAGTAAATTGGATTCATGGAAGAATCCAGAGAGTGGTAGTAGATGGTTGCCTCTCTGACTGGAGGCCTGTGACTAGTTCTGTGCCACAGGGATCGGTGCTGGGCTTGTTGTTGGTCATCTATATCAATGACCTGGATGATAATGTGGTAAACTGGATCAACAAATTTGCGGACAGCAAGATTGGGGGCGTTGTGGACAGTGAGGGAGACTATCAAAACTTGCAGCGGGATCTAGACCAACTGGAAAAATAGGCTGAAAAATGGCAGATGAAATTAAATGCACATAAGTGTTAGGTGCTGCACTTTAGACCAACCAGGGTAGGTCTTACATGGTGAGCATTAGGGCATTGAGGAGTGTGGTAGAACAGAGGGAACATGGGAATACAGATCCATAATTCCATGAAAGTAGCATCACGGGTGGATAGGGTCGTGAAGAAAGCTTTTGGTACGTTGGCCTTCATAAACTTATGTATTGAACACAGGAGTTAGGATGTTATGTTGAAATTGTATAAGATGTTAGCAAGGCCTTATTTAGGGTATTGCGTGCAATTTTGTTCACCTACCTACTGGAAAGATGTAAAAAAGATTGAAAGAGTGCAGAGAAAATTTACAAGAATTTTGCTGGGAATCGAAGACCTGAGTTACAGGGAAGGGTTGAATAGGTTAGGACTTTATTTCCTAGAAGGTAGAAGATCAAAAGAATATTTGAGAGAGGTATACAACATTTTGAGAGGTATAGATAAGGTAAATGCAAGCAGACTTTTTCCGCTGAGGTTGGGTGAGACTGGAGCTAGAGGTCATGGATTAAGGGTGAAAGGTGAAATATTTAAGGGGAACATGAGGGAGACATTCTTC
Source organism: Mobula hypostoma (assembly GCF_963921235.1). Lineage (NCBI taxonomy): Eukaryota > Metazoa > Chordata > Chondrichthyes > Myliobatiformes > Myliobatidae > Mobula > Mobula hypostoma. The sequence goes on along the minus strand of NC_086103.1, from coordinate 58,406,806 downwards.
ACGTGATGAGCTGCCAGCACAAATGGTGGATGGGGGTTCGATTTTAAAATTGAAAAGAAGATTGGATAGGTACATTAATGGGAGGGTATGGAGGGGCTATGGTTTAGGTGTTGGTCGATGCTTCTAGTTAGATTTATGATTCAGCATGAACTAGATGGGCTAAAGAGTCCGTTTCTGTGCTGTAGAGTTCTATGACTCTGTGACTCTAAAACTTTATATTCCCCAACTCTTTCTGCAATGCATTGACGACTGCCTTTGTTCTGCTTCATGCAACCATGTTGAGCTCATAAATTTCATTAAATTTGCCTCCAACTTCCATCCTGCCCTTAAATTCATTTGGTGCATTTTTGACACCTTCTTCCCCTTTCTCAGTCTCTCTGTCTCCATTTCTGGTGACAAACTGTGTACCCCTTATATTTTATAAACCTACCAACTCCCACACAGCTATCTTGTCATTACCTTTTCCCACCTTATTTCCTGAAAATAGACATTCCCTTTTCTCAATGTCTTCAACTCTGCCACATCTGTTCCCAGGGTATCAGAGATGTCTTCCTTCATCAGAAACAGGGATTCCCTTGCTCCACTATTGCTGTTGCCCTCTCCGGCATCTCCTCCATTTCCCAAACATCCACCCTCACCCCATCTTCCCACCATCTTAACAGGAATAGTGTTCCTTTTGTCCTCACCTACCTCTTCAAGTGCCACTGCATTCAGCAGATTATTCTGAGAAACTACTGCCATCTTCCAACAGTCCCTACCACCAAACACATCTTTACTAACCACTCTTCACTTTCCTCAGGGATTGCTCCCTCCATGATTCACTTGTCCATTCATCCCTCCTCACTAATTGCCCTCTTGACATATATCCCTGTAAGCAACAGAAATGCCCACCTGCCCATTTACCTCCATTCAGGGCCCAAAACAGTCCTTTCAGTTCAGGCAACACTTCACCTTTGAAACCGTTGGGGTCATTTACAGTATCCGGTGCTCCCAATGCTGCCTCCTCTACATTGGTAAGATCCAACATTGATTGGGGGACTGCTTTGTTGGGCACCTTCACTTTATCTGCAAAAAGCAGGATTTCCTGGTGGCCAACCATTTTAATTTCAATCCCCATTCCCATTTTGACATGTCGATCCATGGCCTTCTCTACCGCCATGATGAAGCCACTCTCAGGTTGGAGGAGAGGGTAGCCTCCAAGCTGATGGCATGAACATTGATTTCTCCAACTTCAAATAATTTTTCTCCCTCAACCTTCCCTCTTTTTCAGTTCTCCACTTTGGCACCTTCTTACCTCTTCTCTTCACTTATCTTCTCCTCACCTGCCTATCACCTCCCTCTGGTGCCCCTTCTCCATCCTCTTCTCCCATGGCTCACTCTCCTCTCCTATCAGATTTCTTCTTTTCAAGCTACTTACCTTTTTCACCTATCACCTTTGAGCTTCTTACTTCACCCCTCCACCACCCACCAGGCTTCACCCATCAGCTTGATTTACTACCACCCCCCAACTTTATTATTCTGGCTTCTTCCCCCTTCCTTTCTAGTACTGATGAAGGGTCTCAGTGTGAAACATCAGCTGTTCATTCATTTCCATTGATGCTACCTGACCTACTGAGCTCCAGCATTTAATGTTTGTATCTCTTCTTTTGAATCCACTTGCATCGCCAATCAATTACATTCTTGTTTCAAGGATATCGAATACTCTTTGATTCTACACTGCTTTTCCTAATCCCTAATCTGCATCTCTTCTTGTTTGGAAATATTGACATTTAAAGCAATGTTTATCCTTCCTTCTGAGAGGATGTAAACCATTATACAAAATGCCTAATGCGGTTCCTGTCTTTTAGCTCAGTGTTGTACTGCATGCAAACATACTTAGGAAACTGTTGACCCAGAACCAACTCCTTTGGGTGGTGTCTCTGTGAGGTTTTGCACGTTTTCCCTCTACCTGTATAGGTTTTCTTCAGTTTCCTCCTGCACCCTTAAAGACACGCTGGCAGGCCAACTAGCTGCTAGAATTTGCCCCTGGCATGGGTGGGTGGCAGAGAAATCAAAGTGGTGTTGTGACCATGTGAAGAAAAATGTCCTGTGATAATAGGCGGGTGAATGGGACTAGTAGGAGTGTCCTCAGACTTGGCGTGCTGCCAATGGGCACAAGTGCAGCCCTTTGAATCATAAGGGAATATGGGAATTAATTGCAGGATATCCCAGTAGGTTGGAGTGTTTCAGGCAGCAGTTCTTAATGAGACTCATTGCTGGAAATATTGAAGAGTGTCAGGGCTGATGTGGCAGTAAGTAATCTGCCTCTCCAACTTTGGCTGGATATCGGAAATAGACAGTCATCAAAAACAAGCCAGAAGACTCAGATGCCAAATGATAAGCAATCTGGTCCCATTGGCTCCATAAATGCTTAAATCCAGCATTTTGTGTTCGGTGCTCTGGCCCCAGTATTTCTATTATCTTCAATGGTGCAGGTAAGGCACTCCCAAGCCAACCTGCTTTCTTCTATTGTCATCTGTTTTCAAGATCAAGACCCAGCATAACTTTCAGTTGTGTTTTCAAAATCCAGTGTTGCAGTCACAATGTCAAATGTGGGTTCCACATCAATTGACATTATGATTACATGCCTGGAGCCATTTTTATGTTAGAATGTCATTGTGATTCAAGCTGGCCTTCATTGTACTAGAACATGTTCGTCATATTTCTTGTTCAGTTTGACGCTTCACTTATGTGATTAAAGGTCACTTTTGTTGCCCTTCAACGTGTCGGTCATATTTCTTGATCTGTTTGACACTTCACCTCAATTGCATATTCCAAATAAAGGCTAAGCTTTTTAATTTCTTGCTGACAAATCATGCCCTTCTAATAGAAAGGAGTCAATGGGGAACAGATGGTTTTTGGCGACTAACGGCATTGCATATTTATTAAGGGTTATTCTTCAATCTCAAGCCATAAGACCAGCTTACAAGATGACCTTTTAATAGCATGACCTAATTGTTGCAATCTTATCTAAAAACCCTAAATCCATTTCTCCTAAATATTATAAGCTACATAGTTGTTTTGAAATTGTAACCTGGACCATGGTCAATAACTTCAATCCTTTTCTTTCTTATTGTATCCATCTCTGGTTATTCGATGTAGCTAACTTGAAAACCAGCAGTAGTCACTCTGGTCGATCCTTTTTATCTACAGTTTACAGTGTATAGTTTCCTTCTTCGGCTAGCATGAGATATTTCTCTTCTGATATTAAAATATGTTGCAAAGTCTTATTGTTCGAGTAAGTCACCTAAATTTTCCAGTGCTTTTGTATTCACACAAACCCAGATGTTAAATATTTGCTCTTCTAAAAAGGCTTGCAAGTAAAATAGACAGACTGGACTTGATACATATTGTACTTATATAATTACTGCCAGAGTGTTTTAACAGATCAGGCCATTTGTCTTACCTAGACGTGTTAAATAAATTACTGTTCTTTACACATATTTTTACTTGGCCACTAAGTACTCGTGCTCATTATATAAATACATGATGACTGACAGTCATTTTAACTATAAACTGTGTTTCATGAAACCGGCACATTGGAATCTCAACTGTAATCAAAGTTTTCCTGTATTTACATTCAGTATCTGAAATAACAAAATAATGTAGCTGAGTAATTCATCACATCAGTGACTTTAAACATAAGAAGGCCCATCTATTGCCATTCTGCCACTTCGATGTTATCTTTAATAACTACTTTGAATCATTCGATAAAAATGAGTGTACCTTACATGCAAAGAGTTACAAACTTTACAACTGGGTTTAAATCCTTGAACTCTCTATTCAACACTGTAAGAATCTCTTTTTCTGGACTGCATCATTACAAGATCAGTTTCCATCACTTTCTCAGGAACAGTAGAGGATTAGTAATGGAATGCTAGCCTTGCCAGTGACTCCAGGCTCCTAAGTATATACAGTATACGCATAAAGAGATCCTTGGTTCCATCCATGTAAAAAGAGCACTATTCAATTATTTTATGAACATCAAAAAAAATTACTGCTTCTCCTTTTTCCACACCTGCTGATTTGGCTGGCTAAGTATTTGCACCATTTTCAGGTTTTATTCCTGTTTCTTCCCCCTCTCCTGTACCACTGCACAGAATTGATGAACAATAGCCAAGGATGATGAGACACTGTTTATTTTATTGTAAAAAATCTGGAGAGGATGCAGGGGTGGGCTCTCAGTTGAACAAATATTGGCGAGTTAACTTTCCTGATTTATAGACCATTGTGTGCATGATTGTTCCTAATACTAATAAATATACAAAAAAGTTCTATTAATACATTCAAATCTAAAAAAGACTGTAGTACTGGAAATCTGAAATGTGGAGAAGATGCTGGAAATACTCAGCACGTGAGGCAACATCTGTGAAAGAAAAATAAGCATCATGCTTGGGTTAAAGACCCTTCTTCAGGATTGGGAAGTAGAGGTAAAAAGCAGTTCTGCATTGTCTTACTGCTTATTTCTCGGCAGCTATCAGTGAAAGAAATCACTGCTTTCTGAACACAAGCACACGCAACTGATGCTATTTTAAAACTGTTCCAGGCATGCTGTAGTGTCTAACAGCCACACAAGTGCACACATCTGAATGTAGTTAGAAACTGTTCAGAAGCAGTCTCCTGCCCCAATTAAGCGGCATAGAGTCCCAAATAAATGAAGGGAATCCCAGCTATTTCCTTAATTAGTTTTTGTTCTTTAAGAGTTGTCCCAAATAAATGGCTGTCCTGATTAACGAATGGCTCAAATAACCAGAATCCACTGTAAGTGAAAGTGTAATGAATTTAAGACAAATAGGTCTGTGATTTGGCCTTCTTAGCTTATCCTTTTAATGCATAGATCTTGACACATGGCAGGGATGATTTTCATGAGGTGGGTGCTAAAGAAAGGGACTCAGGCAAGAATTTACAACCATGTATCCCCTATGTACTGTATGTGTGAATGTACTATGACCATGCAGCAAAACTTGGCCTCCTATCATCCTGGGTCTCCTTACAACGAGACCAAGACCTCAGTCCCTTAAAATTGATGGTAGCTTTTGTGCAGCAGCCACCACTATGTAGAGAATTGAAACACATCGTAAGATTTTCTCTCTTCGGAACTTGAGTCAAAGCAAGTCATTCTCACTCTCAGGGGAGAAGAAAAGGAGAGGAAAATAATATTATTAACCTTCCAGGGAAATTTTCTTCTGAGTTTCAAATAAACTGAAAATCATACAGGTTATTTCAAAGCATTTGATGTGAAATAACAAAATAATAGGCTATTAATTTGATATTGGTCTGATTAGGGAAGTTGCACAGTGTTTTATAGGCATCAGTACTTCAGTGGTTATGCAGAAAAAAGCTGGAGTTATGCTACATTTTTAAGAGAATTGTGCAGGTGTTCCTACTGGGACATGAGGCTCAAGCCAGGAAAGACTATGAATGATTGTCAAAATTATATAGATGCTGTTAGTACAATGTGTCAAGGAAATAAAGCTAAGATATTGTGATGGCTTTGGTCATACAAGTTTGATGAGGCACTCTGCTTTTATTGCATATGTATACCTGAGATTTTACATGTCATAGCAAATAAAGGCATGTAGATTGAAGAAGAAGCCTTCCTAATACATTTCGTATCTTTTCATGTGAATGCAACAGCCTAGTATGAATCCAAAAAAATAACTCACAAAATATATGCAGCAAACTGATGACAACCATCTCATTTGTGAGCTAAGCTCGAGGGTAAAAGAATGGTAACCTTTTCTCCCAAAGTCATAAAGAAAAGGAGAAAAATTAGAGAGCAGTAGAGTATTACAACAGATCCTTTATTTATATTATGAAAATTGAGTAAGATGTGTATCAGGCGCATTGAAAAAAAAATTTTCCTAACACATACTTCTTGAATTGTAAAATTGACTGTTATGAGAAAAAGCACATCAATTTCTTTTGAACTTTTAAAAGACAGAGAGGAAGGTAATTTATCTGGAACATTTGTTGAGATTTATGGGACTAAGCATTTGTAAACCATCTGCAGTGAGAAAGAGCAGCAGCTGTCAGTGAAGGCCAACCCCTTTTTCATATATAAACCCAGACATAGTAAATTTCAATACCATGAAAGGAAATGCTTTACTTTCGAACTGCTCAAGAGTTCATGTTATTCTTTATTCCAGTCTCCAATTCCAGACATCTTTCCTACTTTCCCACAGTTAATTTGTGCATTCTGTCTGTAATAAGTGGGCTGGGATGTGTCATATCTTTGTTGTGTTGAGAACAGTACGCAGATAAAGCAAAGAGCATCTAGTCAAGAGTGCTCGCATTTTTGGTTATTTAGCCCCAGGGTCTCCTTAACTTTCTTTTCGAACCAGTTTTGGTGCTTTCTGGTGGAGAAGCCAAGAGCCTCTTCGAAGGTCTTAATTATGGTGAACTTCAAGGTAATTCAAATGCTTCGAGTCTCCATTTGGTTGCTACCCATGTGAAGCTCATCTGAAGGATCATTGAAACCTTCACCATTAGAGTTTAGGAGTTATGCAGCACAGAATAAGGCTCTTTGGCTCACTATATCCAAGTTAACCATCAAATACTCATCTGTTTTAATCCATTTTCTTGCAGTTTATCCAATGTATTCTATGTCCCAGTAATTGAAGTGCTTTGATACTTAAATTTTGCAAGTACCTGCCTTTAACCCCCCAGGTAGTAATTTCCATTTGCTGTCCTCTGGGTAAATGAAGTTCCTCCTCAGATGCCCGCAAATATTTTTCCCCTTACCATAAACCTATGCTCCCCAATTTTAGACATCTCTGCCATGATTAAAGGTGACGAACGGAGTACTAATTTTCACATGAGAAAATGCAGCTATTTCAGCACCAAATCGGAGAGAATCCAGTACTTGTGACATAGAGATCCTTCCAATCTCTTACCAGGCAGAATGGAATATCCTCCAAGAAGCAACTCTATAGGCACCTGAAGGCAGATGAAATCCCATGACCTGAATTACAGGTGCTGGATGGAGACAGCACAAGAGATCCATCAACTTGCTGATAACCATAACGTGTATGGAATCTTTAGTGGTGTTAATACCATCAGTCAAAGCCTCAAGAGTGCCAAGAAAAAAGATAAACTTATCAAAAACAAGATGGCAGTTCATGCATTCTGGAACGAACACTTCAAAGAATTCCTCATCTGAGATGAAATCCCTTGACTTCTTTCCACAGAGAAAAAGTTGGTCTCACCATCAACCTGACTGAGAAAATTTTAAAATAACCATCGACTAGCAATAAGGACTTGGCAACAGAATCCTATCAATGAAAAGGAACTTCAGTCATAAATTTCTCACATCTAGGAAGAGGAAGACATGCCTGGGGACTTGAATTATAACCACGTTCAAAAGAGGAGACAGATCAGATTATGGAAATTACAGAGTCATTTCAATGCTGTCTGCCACAGGATAAATCATTACCATGGTCCAGCTCAATTACACTTGTCCAATTAGTGAACACCTACTCATTGAATCTCAGTAGGGATTCAGTTCATCTGGAGGCCCAATGGAAATGAGGTTTATCACATTTTAACTCCAAGAGAAATGCAGGCAGCAGTACCACACAACCTCTTTTTTTAATTGCAAGTCTTTGGATTTATTTGCCCATAAAAAATCATTTCCATCTATCACCAGATTCACAATAGTATGCAAGCCCTGACTTTAACCACCAGAAGGCAAATAACTTTCTCAATCTTTTCAGGACAAGTGGGAAACTAGTCAACCAATGTCAGCTCCATTCCAGAAGTAAGATCACCCCAATTTCAATCATCAAGCTTCAAAATGTAGAAAGACCACATTTGCCTCAGCAGCCTTCTCCTGAACACAGAACTCCATGCCATCCTTGATTTTAAAGGTCTGCCTCAGAAGAATCTGGATAAAGGCCACAAACAATTGGAAGAAATATGAATTTTATTCACTAAGACAAAGGAGAACTTACACCACTCACACATCCCCCACTCCCCCTTACATCAGCAGCACAGCAGTGAAACTGCAAGCGCCTTCAAACTTCTGGGAGTGCACTTCACACACAACCTCTTATGGTCCCAGAAGACGTCCTACACAGTCAGGAAAGCTCAATAGCTCCTTTACTTTCTGAGAAGGCTGAAGAGAGCTGGGTCTTGCACATCCATACTCATGTCATTCTACAGATGTGTAGTAGAGAGCATCCTAACAAGTGCATCACTGCTTCATGCAGAAACTGTCCTGTGGCAGACAAGAAGGTTCTATAGTGAGTAGTCAAAATTGCCCAAGGCATCACTGGTACCAGCCTACCCGCTATCAAGGATATATAAACAGAGGTGCCAGAATCACTTCTTTTTCAAAGTTTCAAAGTACATTTATGATGGAAGTATGTATTCATCACACAATCAATCAATGTATATAAGCTTTCTTATGCACAGTACTGTGCAAAAGTCTTGGGCACATATATATGTAGATAGTGTGCCTAAAACTTTTGCAGAGTGCTCAATTTGTCAATCTCGAGAGGAGAGCGAGTTTGTAAATCTGGCAGGAGCAAAGGTTGTTTGTAAAGGTGAGGCGGAGCACTATGGTAGAGGTGTGGGACAGTTGGCAGAGATGGAATGCCATGTGTGGGTGGTGTCATGGGTGCAGACAAAACCAGCTCTGAGACACCAAGCAAGGTTATTTGATTCCGAACAATTGGTTTATTGATCATTACAGAATGTCTCTCTGGTGATTTGAGCTCCTTTCCCTCTCCCTTCCCTTTTCCCCAACCACGATTCTCCTCTCCGTGCCCCCTTCCCACTCTCAGTCCACAATAGAGATGCATATCAGAATCAGGTTTATCATCATTCGCATATGTCAAGAAATTTATCTTTTTCTATGGAAGCAGTACAGTGCAATATATAAAATTATTACTGTACTGTGCATAAGTCTTAGGCACCTTAGCTATATATCCACTCCTAAGACATATGCACAGCACTGTTTTATATTTATTGTGTGTTTTATTATTATTACCGTGTGGGTTGTGTGCGGTTTATGCCGTGTCCAGGGAGGGGTAGCACCTCTGATGATGGGCCTGTCCTGCTTCGCCCAGGGGCAGCTCATCTGCCTGCAAGGTCCAACGGCCAAGAAGGTGGTACCGCAATGCCGCAAGGAGAGAGCAGTGCAAGACAAGGTACAGAAGGTATCACGACTATCCACTGCAGCTCAGGAAGTCACCAGTCATGATGATTTTTAGACCAGTAGACCTAGATTTTTGAGGTGGAGAGAGTGGAACTGCACTATAAAACTCCTTCTGGGCAGGTTACATCATCACCAGAAAGGACGGACAATCAACACATTATTATTATGTTATCTTTTGTGGCTTTTTTTTGTGCTGCATCAGATGCAGAATAACAATTATTTTGTTCTCTTTACACCTACGTACAGGAAATGGCATTAAACAACCTTGAGTCTTGAATTTTCAATTTAAATATATTTTTTCAGTTGGATAACTTTTGTTCCCTGGGAAAGATTTCATCAGTTATTACAAGACAGCCAAAGAACAGCATATTTTGATTATTCGTTGCAAAAGTAAAGAAGATCATCGTTGTTACGAGCTGCTACAGGATTACCCTATGGACAGACATGAGTGAAAATCTTTGCTTTATATGCCATTCAAACAGATCATTTCAAATATAATTATACCGTGGTAGAATTAAAAATAAAAAGCAATAGAAGACTGAAGAATATAATATTACAATTGCAGAGAAAGTGCATTGTAGTTAGATAAATAAGGCGAAAGGGCCATAACAAGTTAGACTGATAGTTCAAGAATTTGTCTTTATCATACAATTTGTCCATTCAAGAGTTTTTTTAACAATAGATGGAAGCTGTCCTTGAATCTGATGATATGCTTTAGTATCTTCTGTCTGGTGGAAATGGACAGAAGGAAGAATGGCTGGAGTAGGAGGGGGCTTTGATCATGTTGGCTACTTACCTGAGACAAAGTTAATGGAAGGGAGTCTGGTTTTTGTGACAGACTGGGGCTGCATTCACAACTCTCTGCGATCCCTTGCACTGGCAGTCTTCGGCTGAGCAGTTGCCATAACCAGCTGTGGTGCATCCTGATAGGAAGTTTTCTATGGTGCATCTGTTGAAACTGGTAGCTGTCATAGGAGATATGTCGAAATTCCTTAGCCTTCTGAAGATCACAACTAGTGTGATAGTGTGCTTTCTAGACCATAGCATCTATGGGGTTGGACCAGGGAAGGTATTGGTTATATTTACATCTAACCAATAGAACTTGAAAGTCTCTGTCATCTCTACATTTCAGATATCTACAAAGTATCTAGAAATAATTTTCTTAATAATCATGACACTGGGAGTTGATCACAGGATGTTTATATACAAGGGAATACTTTGTTTAAAAATTATCTTTTAGGTTTTCAGATGCTGTATGATTTTTATGCCAGTCCCAGTTTGTCAGGAAGGATGTTTGGAGATACATTTTCGCTTCTGATAAACTATCTATAATATGTCATTATGTGCCAATTATTGTGAAGTTTCCTAATTAAATGCAATCATCTCTGATAATTAGGATTCCTGTTTCCTAGAGGAAACTGTTAAAGATCTTTTGCAGAATCATTGCAAATGGGTTGTACACACCCAACAGGGCTACAATATGTAAACTGTGTGCAGGAACCATGTCTTGATGAACATGTCATTTGCTGTTGTTATTGTAACACTATTTTTTAATGTTGGATTAATAGATTTTTCCAACTTTTATCTATGGTTTGAATTCCAAAGGAGAAAGGAGAAATGTTGAGATAATGAATGATCAAAGTTCATTTTTGTTGTAAATAATATAAAAGTTTATTTTACTCTCTAGAGATGAAATATCTGAAAATTCTCTGCCTCTTTGTGTTGAAATGTCTGTAGAGCACTTAATTGTGTGGATGAAAACCGAGTCTTTGCCATTTGCTTTCTTCTTCATTAACTCAACATCTTTCAAGCTTTCAGGATCCCTGCACTATCTTCAGTATTTACATAAAGGGAAATTCTGAAGGCATTAAAACAGAACATTCTGGACATCTTCAGGCAGCAAATGAGGAGAAAGAAGCAGAGTTAAGGTTTCAGATCACTGTTTCTCCCTTTTCCTCCTCTCCCCTCCTCCCTCCTTCCACCCTCTCTCTCTAATATATATATACACACACACACACACACACATGCTGCTAAATCTATTTCCTGCACCTTTTGTTTTTAATTTCAGATTTTCAGAATTTGTTGCACTTTTGCCTATTGTAGGAACAGTTTTCTAAGTGGACAACTAGTATCACATTTTTAGTAATTGTTTGAATGTCACTCAGCTGTTTCTGAAGAACTCCGAATGGTGTAATTATCATCCTGTCTAGCTTTTGCCACAATTCCTGCTCTGCTGAAAATATATGTATTCTGCTGAGACAATATCACATCTTCATGAAAGAAGTTTGTTCGTTTATTGCTAGGCTTTTGAGAGGGAAAAAAAGATATTGCCTCAGATGATGTCAAACTTAGAATAGATGGTTGAAACCCCACTTTGGATATCTCTGAGTGAAAGGTAACGCGCAGATACTAATCACACTTTGTGCAGTACTTGCAATCAGACAGAGAAATGTCTAAATCAGTAATCTTAATCCCATTTCCGAGTATATGTCCAACATCAGGCATCTTAGCAAGCAGAGACTGTATTACTAGGTCTAAATTGGCATCCTAAGTGGAGATTTATTTCTAATATGTGTAGGAATCCAAATGCATCTCAAATATGAGCCTGGCTATTTTATCCTATATTTAGTCAATATCAAGAAAATTACTTAAAACTGACGGTAGCAATTGATATCCACAATAACCACTGTACAGAGCAGATGGCTCAAAACTTTTGAGTAAAAATAGTTTTGAACTTGCCTTAATAATATTTATAAATGATAGGTAGAAAACAAGTTGTTAGAATTTGTAAAAAAATGTAATCACCGCATGTGTTTTGCGGCTCTACTGTATATGATCCCCGTAGATCTGTAAAAATCACAGTTTTCGAGCACTTGATCTTACATAGTTCTATATGCTTTAACCACTGCTCTGTACAGTGGTTAGCATTCTGTATTCCAAGATTGGGGAGTTTTTTTTTCTCTTGATAGATTCAATAAGTAATAACTTCTTTCTTTTAAATTGTAGTTCATATATGAGTCCATGGGACTCCAGCTTCCTTTGGTACATACCAGAATTATTAACAGTTTAACCAATCATCCACTGAATCTTGAAACTTTGTGTAGCTTGCAGAATATGTTTTCTATTATGCAACATCTGTAAAGTATTTTAGTCTGAAACTAATACCAACGCAGAACATTACAAAGTCAAATTTTAAGCCAAATAGTTTGTGTTCAAAGCCTTCAACTTTTTTCAATAAATGTGTTACTTATTGTGTTCATTTAATAGTTTCCCAATCAAAGTTAATCATCCAACTTGAAATCTACACATGGAATTTACTGTGAAATTAATTTTATTAAACTGCAATTATATGTTCTACATGCAATTCAGATACAGCAAAATCAAAATGCACTCAATCTTGATCCTAGATAAACAAATTCCTTTTCATTTACAAATTCTTTCCAAGCCTTAGTTTCTCTTCCTTAAATAGTAATTATATTGGCAGTCTTGTCTTTTAATATACATGTCTGCTTCTAAGTAATACTTTGCCGAACAAGGCTGAGCCGCTTATGTTTATATATCCTTAATTGGTAAAAGAACACATTTAATTCTCTTTTATGTTCATTAGAAAAGATGAAAAGCATTTTATAGTCTTAGTTTATTAAGTATGCAGTGTATGCTATGTTGCAACAGAAATGGACAAGTTGTACAAAAATGCAATAAAAATGAACCTGGTTCTGATATCGAAGCAGATTATTTAATGATCTCATACAAAGCTTAATGTTAACTAAAAATACCATAACATTTTCCATTCTCTGTAAGAAACCAGTACCATATACGGTAAAAGCCTGATTCTAGCACCCATGATTCAGAGTGCCTTAATCATGTTATTGGAAAGTTACCAAAGGATCTAGGAATTTGTGGTTTTTACAAGGATAAATTATATTACCACAACTTGCAAAACATACAACATGTTAAACTTACAGAACTCAGTCTGATTTTGAAAAGTTTTTTTGATGCAATCAGACAATACCTTTCCTCTGAATATTTTTTTCCCATTTAAACTCTGTTTTCTTTGAAATTGTTGGACTGCATGCAGAGCAGTTTTGAATGAATTCAAACAGTTTGCTTAGAAAATATTTAGAGGAGATAGGAGATTAGTGTGCAAACTTAAAGCACACGGTATTGGGGGTAAGGTATTAGTGTGGGTGGAGAATTGGTTAGCAGACAGGAAGCAAAGAGTGGGAATAAACGGGACCTTTTCAGAATGGCAGGCGGTGACTAGTGGGGTACCGCAAGGCTCAGTGCTGGGACCCCAGTTGTTTACAATATATATTAATGACTTGGATGAGGGAATTAAATGCAGCATCTCCAAGTTTGCGGATGACACGAAGCTGGGTGGCAGTGTTAGCAGTGAGGAGGATGCTAAGAGGATGCAGGGTGACTTGGATAGGTTGGGTGAGTGGGCAAACTCATGGCAGATGCAATTTAATGTGGATAAATGTGAAGTTATCCACTTTGGTGGCAAAAATAGGAAAACAGATTATTATCTGAATGGTGGCCGATTAGGAAAAGGGGAGGTGCAACGAGACCTGGGTGTCATTATACACCAGTCATTGAAAGTGGGCATGCAGGTACAGCAGGCGGTGAAAAAGGCGAACGGTATGCTGGCATTTATAGCGAGAGGATTCGAGTACAGGAGCAGGGAGGTACTACTGCAGTTGTACAAGGCCTTGGTGAGACCACACCTGGAGTATTGTGTGCAGTTTTGGTCCCCTAATCTGAGGAAAGACATCTTTGCCATAGAGGGAGTACAAAGAAGGTTCACCAGATTGATTCCTGGGATGGCAGGTCTTTCATATGAAGAAAGACTGGATGAACTGGGCTTGTACTCGTTGGAATTTAGAAGATTGAGGGGGGATCTGATTGAAACGTATAAGATCCTAAAGGGATTGGACAGGCTAGATGCAGGAAGATTGTTCCCGATGTTGGGGAGGTCTAGAACGAGGGGTCACAGTTTGAGGATAGAGGGGAAGCCTTTTAGGACCGAGGTTAGGAAAAACTTCTTCACACAGAGAGTGGTGAATCTGTGGAATTCTCTGCCACAGCAAACTGTTGAGGCCAGTTCATTAGCTATGTTTAAAAGGAAGTTAGATATGGCCCTTGTGGCTACAGGGGTCAGGGGGTATGGAGGGAAGGCTGGGTTCTGAGTTGGATGATCAGCCATGATCATAATAAATGGCGGTGCAGGCTCGAGGGGCCGAATGGCCTACTCCTGCACCTATTTTCTATGTTTCTATGTTTCTATTTAGTCCTTGGAACTGACAAAAGAACAAAAAAATCATAGATTTCTTTGTCCATTCCAGGGCTTCAGTATTTTCCATGGATCTTTTTCAAAGACAAATGAAATGTTTGTTTTTGATGACTTGCATGGTAGCATGATACCATTGATATTTTTTTCTGTAGGGTTAACTGGAAATGTAATTTTCTCAAGGAACAGAAGATAAAGCAAGGCAGATATTAATAGTGTGTAATTGTGAAAATAGTTGAAAGCCAATTATACTTGAACACTAAAAATCAGGAGAGATGTAAAACACGCTGCTGATTTGCTGTAATTCATTTTACTCTATCTCAGCAGTCATATTCTACCAAGTATGTCATACACATGGTAACAATTCTTTAGTGCCTGTTACACATTTAATTGATGTTGAACTGATGTAAATGTAGAAAAACCTGTTAATGATTCCACAGCACAAGGAAAATTAACAAGTCTGAGAAGTTTAGTTTACCATCAGCCAAAGATACATTGGTAGGTGCAATTTCTTTGAGGAAGAATAACTCAAATTGAAACAAGCAAAATGTCAGCAATATAGGACACACTGGAGGTCCTGTGGGCATCTGGCAGGAATTCCATGATACAGAAATGCCAAGGCATAAATAATGCAACAAATTAGCAATATCTAATGTGTTTGAATGTGTGTATTTCATTAACAAGTAACATTGATACAGTGAAATATTATCATTAATATAATAAGCAATATTAGAAACAGTAGCAGGAATATCCAAGTTGCGTTACAAAAACATGATGCTCTGTAAAATACAGCTAGTGCTTCCCAAACAGGGATTTTCACAAACTAAAGCAACACACATCAAAGTTGCTGGTGAACGCAGCAGGCCAAGCAGCATCTGTAGGAAGAGGTGCAGTCGACGTTTCAGGACGAGACCCTTCGTCAGGCATAGTGTAACTAATTTAGTTTTCACAATCTAAATTAGTTACACTATTGCTAATCCCGATGATGTTTATGATGTTTAAAGGCTAGCAGGGAAAAGCAGTTTTCAAAAAACTAATACTGTATATACTATGACACAAGATAGTTTTGACTTTTAAGAAGGAGAATTGAATGACACTGGAATTTAAAGAAATATTTTATGTGCTAATGGTACATGAAACTCCAGGAAATAACTTTTGAGTAAGGGGTAAAAGATGTAGAGATGATCTGATGGGGACCTTGATCACCCAGAGGCTAGTGAGTACCTTGAATACATTTCTTGAGCAAGTCATGGAAACACTGACAACATTTAAAAAGTGTCTAGGTGAGCATTTAAATTTCCTTGGCATAGAAGGCCCTGAGCCAAGTGCTGGAGGATGGGGTTAATAAAGGTAAATTCTCATTGGATAGCATTGACATGACCAAATGGCCTGATTCAATGCTGTATAACTGTGTGACTGAATCTATCAATTGAACATATTCTGCTTCAGAAGTTACATATTGCATTAATATGTCTTTGTATGAAATATATTAACGGATGTTTGTAATAGCAGGACATGTCCAGTGTTAATATAAAATATCATATTAATGCTTATCATATTATAGACTAAGTCTATTCCAAGGATCTATAAAACTTTTAAAATTATTAACATCCATGATGATATTGTCAGGCCTGTACAGGTAGGCACTTCCCAGTCTCTATTCCACTAACAGAAGTCACCGCTACTTGTTTCCAACTCATCACCTGCAGCCTATTTAAACCCAACTCGCATTCACTGTCCTTGTCCACCTATTCAACCGGCCACCTTCAACCAGTTGCTCCAGGCATTCTGTTACCTTGTTGCTTTGTCATGTTAAGTATCCATGCTTGCTTGTTTTGTGGCCCCTTGTGGCTTGCTATTTTGCAATTTATTATTAAAGTGACCTCTCACCACTAAATCATCTCCATTGTGCTGCATTCGGGTCAAGCCCTCTGTACATTTCCTGACAGGATAGGTGAACCAGTGATTGACATAGCAGAGTTTGCTTGCCTTAATGAAATCAACAGTTGACATGAGCACATGATCCACAATCAACATAAAACCAATGACTGTCTGCTTGCCACTCTCAAATAACTCTCCGTCTTGTTACAGCAACCCCGCGCCAGTCCATCTCCTCCGTCAGGGCCCCAAATTCTGATGCCTGAATGTTTTGATGGATCCACGATCCCTTTTCAAAAATTTCTTGCCCCAGCGCGTCTTGCATTTTGAACTGCAGTCACCTTTGTATTCTACAGACTGAGCCAAGATTCCTTTCATCATCTGTTTCTTGGCTGGGCGAGCTCTGCCCTGGGCCAACCACCAGTAAATATGAGGGATTCACCATTGACTACCGGGGAAGTGGAAGGGAGGCAGTGAATCAGTTACATCGCTGGCATCAAGGCTGAAGTTCGTTGCTGAATTATACTGTGGAATTTGGTGCCCTGGAGTGCAGTTGGAGGGTGGAAGTGCTGCTGATCTATTGTCATCAGGCCTCTCAGAGCACTTGAACGATGAACTATTTACCCGGGAGATGCACACTGACTTCCAAAGTCTCATCATTTTGGCCCTCCGTGTGGACAAACAACATCTTATGGAACAACCCTCCCAATCACCAGCCTGAACCCCAGTTCTGTTCCCAGAACCATTTCAGGCTGCACTAACCTCATCAGCAATGCCCCCTGAACCCAAGCAGTTAGGGAGAGCTCTCTTAACCCCATGCCCTCCACCCCAAGAGTGTAATCATTGGTGGAGAAACACTCTGTGCGCTGACTGCAGAGCAGCTAATCACCCACGCATCAAATGCCCACTGTTTCCAGAAAAACAGCACCACCAGATAGAGAAGGGGATCCTTCTATCAGGTAAGCTGCCCCTGGCCCTTGTACCGGCACCATAGACCGCCTCACTCTCTCTGTCTTCCTCCATGGCTCTATGCATACAGGAAGCTCCGGTGGATTGTGGTGCAACAGGGAAATTTATGGACCTAAATATGCGTCTTGGTCTCCTTACTGAGCCTGTCTCTCACCCCTCCTGCACCACAGCCATGGATGGATGTCCCATGGGGTCTGGGATGGTCTGAGCATGCACACGGCCTGTGCACATGAGCATACGAATCCATCTAGTCCTCCTTATCGACTCACCCAACACTCCCCTCATCTTGGCTTACCCCAGGCTCTCCACTCATGACCCTCACTTCACCTGGTCACCCAGTTCACTGCAGAGTCGGGGACCCACCTGCCTGCAACTTCAGTTGGCGCACGCCCCTTAAATCCATGGTGACAGAGGAAACCCTCAACCTCACCAAACTCCCACAGGAATACCATGACTCAGCCATCACCCTCAGTAATAGGGACGCCAGCATGCTGCTGCCTCACAGACCACATGATCGACATCCTCCTGGGCACCATCCCTCCCGGAGGTCATTTGTTCTCTCCGCCTCCTCCTTAGACCCAAGCCATGAATTGCTGGTGCACTACGGTACAGCTTTATTCAACTATCCTAGTACCCAGACAGTGCAGTATTTTTCTTTATTAAAAAGAAAGATGGGATCTCTGTCCCTACATCGACCACCATGGACTCAACAAAACCACCATTAAGAACTGCTAAACTCTGCCTTGATAGATAGTGCGTTCAAAAAAATCTGTGAAGACCAATACTCATCAAACTGGATATTCAGAGCATGTACAACCTGATCTGTATCCTCCAGGGGCATGAGTGGAAGACTGTGCTCATGACAACCACTGGCTACAACGAATACTTGGTGATGCCTTTTGGACTTTCCAATTGTCCAGGCATTTTCCAAGCCTTTATTCACGAGATCCTCTGAGAAATGCTATGTACAATAGGTATGTATTCATCGACCTCAATGACATCCTTACCTTCTCCAAGGACCCCTAAGACCATTTCTGTCATGTCTGTTCAGTCCTTCAACACCTCATTGAAAACCAACTCTTCTGCAAGTCAGAGAAATGCCAGTTGCTCACCCCAGTTATTTCTTTCCTGGGTTACGACCTTTCACCCCAGGCATAACCATAGACCCAGAGAATGTGCACGCCATCATTGAATGGCCCTGACCGCACTCCCTCAAATAGATACAACGCTGCTTGGGCTTCTCCAGCTTCTACCACCATTTCATCAGAAACTACAGCCAAATCACTGCTCCTCTCACCTCTCTCACCTAGTCGCATACCTCAGGGATGCCATGGACGACGGTTTCGAGGAGCTGAAGAGACACTTCCATTTTCTGCCACCGAACCCCTTCAGAACTTTCGTGGTAATGCATCTGACATGGGAGCTGGGGCCATCATTTCCCAGTGAGGACTGGACAAGAGGACACCCCCTTGTTCCACCTTCTCATGCATGTTCAACTGTATACAGTGCCATTATGGAGTAGGAGACAGGGAGCTACTCACCATTAATTGGGACTTGGAAGAATGGAGACATTGGCTGACGGGGAACACTGAGCCCTTCCTGATCTGGACTGACCACCAGATCCTCATATCCATTCAACAGCCTCGCCAGCTGAACCCACCTCAGGCTCACTGGGCCCTTTTCCTCGAGCAATTAAGTTTCACCTCCAGTCCAGCTGCAAAAGCCCTAATTTAGGTGCCCTGTCATGACAGTTTGACCCAGCTGAAACGGAGATCAACTCTCAGCCCATCACACCATCCTTGCAGATCCTCACACCAATCAAATGGGATCATGACAGTCAGATCCGCCAGGCGCTCTACAACAGGAGCCTGCTCCGGCCAGCACACCTGACAACTAAGTGTACGTGCTGGCGGCCATACACCTTGAGGCATTCCAGTGGGCCCACTCCCCACACCTCTCCCATCGTCCAGGTGCAAGATAGACTTTGGATTTTCTGTGATGCCAGTTTTGGTGGCCCACCACAATTGTAGATGTGTGTCAGTTTGTTGCTATCTGTCCTCAGTGTGTCTACTCCATTTCCTCCAACTAGTAGCCATCTGGGTTCATGTGGTGCCTACTGGTCCCTCAATGCCATGGATTTCATCATGGGTTTACTACCTTCCAATAAGGTCATGGTGACCCTGACAGTGGTGGCCCAGTTCATTGCCATCCCCAAACTTCCATCAGCCGCTGAGATGCTGGACCTGGTTCTCCAACATGTAATTCACATTCATGGTTTCTATGGTTTCCATGGTTTCCATGGTTTCCCTCAGGATGCTGTGTTAAGCCCACAATCCATCTCCTGCCTCTGGCAAGCCTTCTGCTCTCTCCTCCAAATCTCAGTGAGCTTCTCCTCTGGCTATCATCCGCAGACCCAATGGTCAATCAGAATGAGCCGATCAGCAAGTGGGCAAGTTTCTGTGATGCATCGCCACCTCCAAACCTTCCACTTGGACAAAGTATCTGCTCTGGGCTGAACCATCCTACAGTCTGCACACCTCCGCAGCTAGGGGTATGTCACCAGTGAGGTGCTTTATAGCTAACAACCCCTGTTGTTCCCCACAGAGGAACCAACAGTGGAGATCCCGTCTGCCAGGGCTGCTAGAATGCTTCATAGAGGGCACCAAGGGCCATCCTAGCTGCCAACAATGCCTGCTGCCACCAGGCTAATTACTCCAGCCTAGGGACCACTTCTTACTGTCCATCTGAGATCTGCCACTGCGCACCGACTCCCACCAGCTCTCACCCTAGATCATCTGTTCCTTCCCATTGCATCAATCCAGTTACTTATTGTCTCCAGCAGCCACAGTCCCTCAGGAGAACATCTCCCTTCCACACGTCCTGCCTCAAGTCTGTTATCCATGGACCACTCAACCCACCTAACCCTTCACCTCCAGAACCTAGGATAGTGGAAGGTGGCCCACTGTCCAGTCGGTGAGTTTCCATCATTGTGGACGGGTATGCAGTCCTTCATTGACCAGGAAGAGTATGGCATGGAAGTGAGGCCTTGGTCCACTTTCATCTGGGAACTAAAATATATAGAGGAATTCCAACGGCTCACCCAGATCATCTTGGGCTTTTGGGTGCCGGCCATAGGACAGGGGCAGGGGTTTGTCAGGCCTGCACCGGCAGACACCTCCCAGTCTCCAACCAGCTAACAAGAATCACCAACCACTCGTTTCCACCACATCACCTGTAGCCTATTTAAGTCCAGCTCTCTTGATCACCCATTGGACCAGACAGCTTCAACCAGTTGCTCCTGGCCTTTAGTTATGTTAATGCCTTGTTGTGTTAAATATCTGTACTCTTTTGTTTTGTGGACTCTCATGTCTTGTTATTTTGCAGTTTATTATTAAAGTGTTTGCTCACCGCTAAATCATATCCACTGCTCTATGTTTGGGTCAAGCCTCTACGTTTCCTGACACATATCCTGTGAACTTGACTTTGACTTTACAGATAACTTTTCATAATGAGACGAGATGGTGAATAACTTCACATAACGATGTCAACTCCTGAGTTAAATGGAGATCTTTGAGGGCCTGGTTTCAGAAGAATACTAAATATCATCATATGACAGTAATATGTTCTTATCTGAAACATGGCATACTGGTGCAATGAGGTACCTGGCACAATGGAGGATGAGTCCTGGGTAAAAATATTCATGTGTAAATTTCTTACTGATACTGTCATATAGCTAACTTTTCTCCAGATACCTTATAGTACATTGTATTTGCCTATATGGCCTTGTTTTTATCTTTCATTGGAATTCTAATTCTAACCCACAATAATGGCTAACCTCTTACAGCTTGGTAAACAGTTAGACATATATGGGTATTATTCCCATGACTCAGCCTTACTCACTGTGAGACGATGTGGCCTTTCACAGAGCAGCTGATTGACTTATATATAAATACCATCATTTAAAACACTGCAGTAAAAATGTTCTTGCACTGATACAGGCCATTTAAAATTAGACTGAGATATATTATCATTTTATTTTACTCCTTTGTAACTTCACAATTGAGAATGGATGCAGCATCGGCAATTGATCAGTACTGAATGGTTAAGTCAGTTATATATGTATATTTAAGCATAAAAAATATAATTCAATCAATACCTTAAAATATATCTTGTCATGCCAATCTTTAATTGCAAAAAAAAATCAACTGCACATTTACAAAGTGGTTGATATTATAGTGATCGATGTAGAAATGTGAGAAGTAGCTAGAGTACAAAAACTAATGGATTCGGTGACCTTCAGTATAACTGATGGTGTTTAGTAGACAATTGGCTGTCACTTAGTGTCACTGGCCAAGAGTGTAGTGTATCTCAAGCACTTGCAGTCTCAGTGAGTCTGTGCCCCATCTTGCAATCTTGATTGCTCTACCATTATAATTGCTGCTACATATTTTCTATTCTTATATTTCTCTATGTCCTTGGAAGCTTTCTCTTTTCCGTCTACACCAGAGGTTCCCAACCTAGGGTCCACGGACCTCTTGCTTAACAGTATTGGTCCATGGCCTATAAAAAGTTTGGGAACCTCTGTTCTATACTGTAGTAATAAAACTGCCAGTGGTAGTATTCTTGAATATCCTGAACAATTTCTATCAACTTTAGTTACTTACAATGGTATTTAAATAGATTTCTTTCTTTAAACTGACGAAAAAATTTGTCTATTTATTTTCCCATTCATTACTAGTTAAATAACTAAGAATCAGTTAAGCGGATTTTAGAAAATAACCTTCTTGGAAAGCATTGGACTATGTGAGTTTGTGCACTGGGCTTCCAGTTGGTGATATGAGCTACATCCCTGCAATTTATAATGAAACAAAGATAAAGATGAGAAGGGGTTGATAGAAAAGGATATATTCTGTAAAAATCCTTCATGTAAGTCCTCATTTCTAGATTAAAAACAAAGTAAACTTATAAAAATAGAACACAGAGGACTATAGCACAGGAAAAGGCCTTTTGGGCCACAATGTCTGTGCTGAGCACAATACAGAATTAAACTAATTCTCTTCTGCTGGTACAAGGTTCATATCCCTCCATTCCTTACATTTTCATGTGCCTATCTAAGCTTCTTAAACACCACCATCATAACTACTTCCACCACTCCCCTTAGCAGCCCGTTCTAGGCACCTAACACTCTCTTATGTATTTTTTTAAAAATTGCCTTGCATTCTTCAGTACTTGACATTTCTAGCCCAGGAGAATAATTCTGATTGGCTACTCTATCTATGCCTCACTTAATCTCACAGACTTCTATCAGGTCTGCCCTGGACCTCCAGTGCTCCAGAGAAAACAACTCGAGATTATCCAACCTTTCCTTGTGGCTCACATACTCCGATCCAGGCAGAATCCTGATAAACAACTTCTGCATCCTTTCCAAAAACTCCACACTTGTAATGGTGCAACCAAAACCTCACACAATACTCCGAAGTTTTATATAGCTGTAACAAGACTTACATCTCCTTTTCCGCCCTAAATATTTGGTTGACCACTTTCAGCAGGTTATGGACTTGAACTCTAAGATCTCTCTATATATCAATGCTGTTAAACTCTGCCATTAACTAAGAAATAAGAGGTACACCTTTCCCTTACATTAGACTTCCCAAAGTGTAACACGTCCTTTATTTAAGTTCAACATCCACAGGTGTAGTGCAATTAATAGGTATTAGAACAAAATAAAATGTGATAATCAACATGAAGTAAAGATAGAATTAAAAAACAAAATCAAAAATGCTCAGCAGGTCAGGCAGCATCTGTGGATAAAATAAAAGTTTCAAGTCAAAGATTTCCAGGGTTTCAATTTTTTTTTAAATTTTCGTGAAAGAATAATTACTATAACCTAATGATTATTAAGTGTTTTTGAAAGGCCTATCCACAATAAAAACTTGGAAGAAAATTATCCAACTATTTCAGAAAAGCATTGCATCACAATCAACAACTTCAAAATTTTAGGATTAGTTTTAAAATGCACAGATCAAGAACTCTATAACCAGCTATGAAAAGAATTTTAGAGAATAAGTGCAGTAAACCAGATGGTTTAAATCTTTCTAAACTAAATTATTTACATGAACTTGAAGGTCAACTATTTGGAACGCAGCTGCTCTTTTTTGTTAACTTTAAAAGGGAACAGTATATTTTTCTACTGAGCATAGTTTCAGATCATACAAATCTTGTGATCAAACCAAATGATGTTTGATATGGATTTGAACTCTTATATTTACCAATTATATCTACGGTACAGCCAAAAATACAGACAGACAGAGCACATCATTGAAGAATAAATAGGCGAATATTTCTTTCTAAATGTGTAACACTGGCATATCCAGTGTTTTGCATAAAAGTAAACCTTCTCGAAAGAGAACTACCTGACATATCTTACAGATTTATCTTTGCATTACCGGTGAAAATTAAATATCTACAATGCTACTAAAACCCAGATATTTTAAAGAAGGAATTTAGCCCAACTTTTAATACTCTTCCCACTAGAGTTGCTAAGAACTAAGATGTGTAGGGTATCAGTTTCAGTCTAGCCATTCCAGCTATGGTCTGTTATTTGAACTCCAAGTTTAGTCCATAATATAAGACAACATCTGCATGAAGTAATTGGATTTGTGGCTGGAAAATAGTTCACTGGTGATAAAAGTGAAGAACATTGGTCAGAATTCCTTTGCAATTTGGACCTACTGATATCAAAAGCTGAAGTCTTTTTACTGAGGTTAAATTTGACATTTCATTAATTTTATATTTTACATTATAAAATAATAGTTATTACATTTCATGAAAATTACAGATATTAATCATGTGTACATACACGCCATTGAATATTGAATATATGGATTATAGAGAGAATTTGATGTTGTTTCATGCATGAAAATTAAAGAGAAGTGGCTTTATGTGTAGAACGATGATTTGTCCATATTAGGTAGGTTGTGTCCTGGAATTGTTGACTGACGATACTAGGAATGATGGGTTTAGACTTATTATCAAAACTAAAGATATAGAACTTTCCTTAAAAATAGTGGGGCAGACTTAAGAACAAAGGGAGAAGGTTGCAGGGAGTCACTGGCAAGTCAGCAAGGTAGTCAGATGTGTGTTGATGTAGATAATTGTGAAGCCACTACATCAAAACAAGTGGAAATACTTGCCAAATAGAAGAATTTGTAGCAGAGTGAAAAAAGAGATGGGTAAAAGTGAGAGTAAAAATGCAACGGAAAGAACAAAAACGAAAGGAAGAATGTACTGGAAACGCTCAACAGATCAGGCAGCGTTTATTAAAAGAGAAACAGACAATGTTTCTGATCAGTGACCTTTTATCAGTAATATTTAAAGGTGAAAATGCTGATAGGTAACTTCATGAAATGATAAATGGTAAATGATTACAGGCAAATTCATTTAATGCAAATGCAAAAGATTAGTACAGAACTGGATATACTGTAGTTACGTGTTATTAGAAAGATATTGGAGCTCAGAAAAGTGGAGGAAAAGTTTGCATAATTTATAGCATAAAGACATTAATACATATTGGCACCTAGAATGTTGTATCTTTTTTCATTTTGTACAATATCAGTTAAAGAATTGTTAGATTTCAAGGTTTTAAAAGTACACTAACTAGCAGCATCATTTCATTGTGCTTTGCCCCAGAAATCCATCCTATTGTTTTCAAAAAAAGGGTGTTATAGACAGAGTTAGAATGTGTGGTCACTATTATCTATTAGGTTTCATACAAATGTCAAGAGATGAATTTATAGATAAAATTCTATTGTTAGAAGAATCAAGGTAATTATTATGGAAATGAAAGAAAAAACTCTTCTTATTTGAAGGGCTATTGCAATATTAAATATCAGCATTGTCTTAAAGATATCTGGAAAGGGAAGAGATACAAAGAAATCATCCCAGCTGACGGAATATTAAAATAAAATTACAACAACCTTTAATGGTTAAGCTTTGAAAAGATCATCTGATACGTTTGTCTGAAAAATATATATCAATGATATCGTCCACAGTTAAGCAAAACAGACTTTTATATATATCTGGCTACAAATAAACATAATTCGCTAAGAGTGAACCAACAAACTATATTTGATACACTTCTTGATGTATTGTGAAGTTACTTCACCAGTGCTGGAGCTTTTTTTTCAGAAAGGATCCCAAAAGATTGAACTTGTATACTTAATACAAAGTGCCTTGAAAAAGTATTCAGCCTCCAACCCTTTGTTTACATAAGTAAGTATTACAACCAGAGATTTTGATCAATATTTATTTAATGATCACATGCTCCTTTCTTTTCCACAGTAGAGCCCAAAAAAACAGAGAAAATTGTAAAGCTTGAAAACCTAAACTGCAAGACTGAGATGCCAGCAGTTCAACAGTATTCATCCCCCCTTTGCTCAGTACTTGGTTGAACCACCTCTCACAGCTACTACAACCAGTAGTCTTTTTGGATATGTCTCTATTAGCTTTGTACAAGGAGAGGGAGCAAGATTAGCCCATTCTTCCTTACAAAATTGCTCAAGCTGTGCGAAGTTAGTTGAGGATACACTGCAATGTTAAACAGTGTAGACGGATTCTTCTGCCTGCCTGTCCTTTGCCTCTGGTTAAGATCAGACCTAATGCTAATAATTTATTAATAAGTGAAAATCTCTTTCACTTCAAGTTGCCATTTGAAACTGGCACTACTCAACTGCCAAGGCAAAAATAGGTGAGAATACAGGTTCCCCCACTATCCGAAGGTAGAGCGTTCCTATGAAACCTTTCGTAAGCCGAAATGGCGTAAAGCAAAGAAGCAATTACCATTAATTTATATGGGAAAAATTTTTGAGCATTCCCAGACCCAAAAAATAACCTACCAAATCATACCAAATAGCACATAAAACCTAAAATAACACTAACATATAATAAAAGCAGGAACAATATGATAAATACACGGCCTATATAAAGTAGAAATAATGTATGTACAGTGTGGTTTCACTTATCAGAATCGGGAAGATTTAGCCAAAACTGATGTGTAGAAAAAAATTGGCATGTACACACATGTGCACACACCTGCCTGCGCAATGCTTCACGGTCATGGTAGTCTTTCTCGGGGTAAACACGAGTTTAAAGCGGGCGCCTTTTTTCGTAAAAGTGAAAATCCTCTTCGGATTTCTTTTGGTTAATGAAAACAGGTACTAATGTAGGTCTTTCTTAAGAGCGAAGTGGCGTAAAGCAAACTTTCGTAAAGCGGGGGACACCTGTATTCAGTAAGCAGTCAGTAGTTTCTTTAATGCATTGAAAGGATACATCTAAAATATCACGGCATATGTTGACTAATTTGCTAGGTTGTGTCATTTACTAGTTTTGGTTGAGTCCACCATGCAGAGTTCATTTACTTTGCTTTTGATATAACATTATAGAGCAGACTTGTACTTTTGGATTTGGTTTGGGGAACAAAGCTTTAATGTTTGCACATGTAAGTATTTGCTTATCAGTTGCATTTTTACAATAATAGGAAGCCATTTCTTTAGAGGGACCCATCTCTCTTCCACCCATCCGAGATATTTATCCGTTGCACTACATATGCACAGCCCTTAGCATTGTCAATGATTTCACCCATCCCTCCAACAATCTCTTTGACCCCCTACTGTAGAGGGTAGGTAATGTAGCATTAGGGCAAGGACTGTTAGGATGAGAAACAGCTTTTACCACTCAGCTGTGAGGCTACTGAACTCCCCGCCAACACCCAGGTTTCATCACGTATGAAGTGCCAGTAACATTATACTCTTTACTTTTTAACTTGTGCCATAAATACGCCTTATTATTTGTTAATTTATTTGTAGTAATATGTGTTGTGTGTGTGAGTTATATGCACTGTGTTGGAAACAATGGTCCAAAGGAACATTGTTTCATTTGGCAGTATAGTTGTGTACAGTTGAATGACAATAAACTGAATCTGAACTTGAGAAATTTCAAAAGTAGGATGCTATTTGTCCTCATGTAATTGGAATGATTTGCTTAAGGATTTACAATACATGCATCCATTGAATCAAAGCTTAACTTGTTTGTTCCAATACAATCTATTGTATACCATTTTATATTCCGTTTTTCCCTCAAAGTGCCAATGGAAGTAACCATAAATGTTAAACTAGAGAGGATGGGGGAGTAAGGAACTTAATTTTTCACTGATTTACAAATGTGAGGTTTGAATATCAGCCAATTATATAATGGAAATATGTAGAACTGTAGAAATTTGTCCCAAATAATATACAGCAAACATTGGTTGGTAATTCTTCAAAACAAAATGATTAAGACCAAGGAATATGATTTTCCTTCAGAGAGCCCCTCACAATTAAACATGCAGCATTTTATGTGAAAGGATTTGTCTTAAACAATGTACAGCCAATACTGATTGGTAATACTTGAAAACAAGATGACCAAGGGATGTGAGTTCCCTTCCGGGACCCCTCACTATGAAACATATAACATTATATATGAAAAAAGTTTACTGCAGTTTAAAATTAATTGTCCTTTGCATGCAACTGTGCAGTGAAGAGCAAAAAAGAAGTCTGTACGGAGAAAGTTGAATAGAACACAGGGTTCATGTGTGATACTATGTTTTCAAATTAGCTTCGTTAGACTAGAAGTGTGCTTGGACAATGTCAATAAGTTAAGGGGTGGGAAATGAGGGTGATGGTTACAGTTGATTTTTTCTTGATTTACATTGTAAAGTAACTATGTTCTGGACCAAATGTATAACCAGTTAAGTTAAAAACATTCATCCTAACATTAACCAGAATTATTCTCAAGGAGCCAACAGTTTGAAATATTCATCTTCAGTTATGCATTTTTATTTTAGTTTTTAATAAACTGCATTTAACTCTTTGTGCTTGCCTAGTCTTTTCACTTTTCCAAGAATGTTACAGGGAAAGTTTCATCAACCGTGGCAATCAACCTTGATCTTTGGTGCTGTCGAAGATGTACAATTTTACATAATTTTCATTGGGTTTTTGTGTCTTTAGAATGGTTAAAATAAGACTTTTTAGGTTCTGTGAAATGCAACAGATTTCTCAAAAATAAGGAACTAATAAGTAGCATAAATTAAGCTGCACAAAAAAGTATTATTTTCTTTAATGTTACCAGATATGAATCCCTGTGTGCAGTTGTGCAAGTCATAGGGTCGTTTTCTCCATACATTTATTGCATAAAATTTTGCTCAATAGTGAAACATTACTTTTTCAGAACCAATAGTGCATTCTTCTTAATCATTCAAAAGTCCAATGAAAATATGTTTAAAAACAAATTCAAATATGAAAATGGAACAGGTTTATGCTAGCAATGCTACTTTTTCCCAAACATTTTTAAATTTCTCAACGCACGAGAACATAATTTAAAACCTTTTATAGCAGAAATTGTTTTGGTACTTGTATTTTGTCAAAGCTGAGGCATTTGCTTCCATACAAGATTAATTCCAACATAAAATGTTAAATAATAAGATGCTGCCTGACCTGTTGAGTTCGTCCAGCATTTTGTTTGTATTGCTCTGCGTTTCTGGCATCTGTGGAATCTCTAGTGTTAGTAAAATGGTACTTGTCTTTTTTTAAATCAAGGTTTTTCTGTGAAAAACAATATTCATTTTCCTGGCAAACATATTCATTATACAGCAAGAACTTGGATTTGTTCTTATTTTTTATTTGATCGTCCATGTACTAACTTGTGTTTCTGATGATGAGGGAACCATAGTGCAAATACAGACCATCACAATCACCAGGTAGTGGAGAACATCTTGTAAACCAGTGTACAGTATTGATTGATGGCAATGCTTCCAGACAGCAGCTTCACTTTGCACAGCTAAATACAGGAGTAGCAACAAGAAAGATGCTACACTGACATCAGTTCATGGAATTTTCGGCAAATTACGTGTTGGTTGCTACTTGATTTCTTGAACTCATTCCGAGTGTCTATACTGTATACGACTATAACAAGTTGACAAAGTCAATAAAGAATAGTGTGGCAGACATTGAAGGAACTTTTGCTCTCGTCCAATGTTCTGCACAACCAGTTTTTCCCTAGACATTAAGGAATTAGTAGACATTCCAGTTGAAATAGTGCAGCTAGGAGCGTAATAAGAAAAGGTGTGCTGTTGTATAAACTTCTGGAAGTGAGAGAAGGGGAAAAGGAGGGTGCACGAGATGAGAAGATCATGTCCAAATAGATTTCTCTATTAGAACATAGAAACGTACAGCACAGGCCCTCCAGCTCACAATGTTGTAACAATCCAGACAAATTAGTAATCAAATGTCCGACTAAACTGATCCCCTCTGCCTACATGATGTCCATATCCCTCCATTTTCCTCACATTCATGTGCCTACCTAAATGCTTCTTAAAAGCCCTAATGTACCTGCCTCTACCACTACCTCAGTCAGCGCTTTCTAGACACCCAACTGTAAGAGACTTGACTTTCATGTCTCCTTTAAAATGACCTCCCTCATCTTAAATGCATGCTCTCTGGTATTATATGTTTCAACCCTGGGAAAAAGATGCTGCCTGGCTACTCTGTCTACGCCTCTCATAATGTTATAAGACTCTGTCAAACCTCCCTTCAGCCCCTGCTGCCCTCAGAGAAAACAACCCAAGTTTGTCCAACCTCTCCTTATAGCATATGCCCTCTAATCCAGGCAGCATCCCAGTAAAACTCTTTAGCACCCTCTCCAAGGCCTCAAAATCCTTCCTAAGAATGGGGTGACCAGAACTGTATGCAATACTCCAGATGCAGCTTAACTAGGGTTGTATAAAGCTGCGACATAACTTGCTGACTTTCGAACACACCTTGACCAATAAAGTCAAACATGCCATAGACCTTCTTAATCACCCTATCAACCCCCGTAGCCACATTCAGGGAACAATGAACTTGAACCACAAGATTCCTCTGCTCATTTACAGTCTTAAGTGACTTGCCCTTAACAGCACACTGTTTCTTTACGGTATTTGACCTAATAAGGTGCAAATCTTCACAATTGTCGGGTTAAACTGCATCTGCTATTTCTCCACCCATATTTGCAACTGGTTTATATCCCACTGTATTCTTTGCCAATCATCTATGCCATCCGCACCACCAATCTATGTACTATCTGCAACTTAAGTGAAATCTTCTTTCTGAACTTACGTGGAAGAATAGTAAGAGAGAACGACTCTGCTTTAATAAGGACATCTTCACAGAAGCTGGCCATCTTTCATAGACACCAGCTTCTATTCTTGGAGCAGGGCAAGGACTGAAAGGCAACAATAACAGTGATTTTTATTTTATGCGTTCGACTCTGTCACAGCTAAATTTGGAGATATTTGTAATATGCATCAACTAAATTTCTGCTACAGAGTAAACATGGTCAATGAGGCTATTTTTCCTGAAAGAGACAATTGCGAATTATCCCCTTGTGCCAGAACCAGTAAGAGAAGAAAGAAAGCAGCTTTATGTGGATATAATGAGATGTGTGCAATGCAGGGTTCCGCTGACTCCGTGCGTGATGAGTGAGCAAAGCTTGTCAACTCTGTCATGTCCCAGAAGTGACATCTTAAGACCATAGACAGTCAATTTTATAGGTCATTACCTCAAATTATGTCTTTGGTTCTGTAGAAGCTAGCTCTGACAGTTGCAGTTGTCAAACTGAAGGTTGACCGCTGGGGGACAAGGGCAACCGACTGGTGTCAAGGCTGACAAATCAAGTGTGTAAGTTAAATACTCCTGTTCAGCATGTGTAGAATGAAAGCCGTGTGATCATGTATTTGATCGATTTGCTGCATGGACTGGACTGGAGGAGCCCTGCAGTACTTGACCGAGAGGGTGTGAAGGTTTCCAGCAGCCAACTCAATTCTTGTCACCAGCGTGAACGGCACAGTATAGAGGCAAAGTATAGAGTCCATCATGAACAATTTAACATGTACTGTATAATTGGCATGATCTAGGTCCAAATTCCCCATTCACCAGAGTTCTGCAATTTCCCTCATCTCTAATGCTGAACATCACAAAGTTCATCTCTCTGGACCAAAGGGCAAGAGAAAATAGACATTCTAAACCAAACTGATATATCTAACCATGCCAAACACAACATAAAAGTCAACTTATTAACATTGTGCAACCTTTTATGTCCTTCTGATGTCTTTATCAATGCTAATCATCCTTTTTACTAACCATAATTACCGGTGCTATCTCAATGCAACATAGATTAATGGAAGCTGCTGACCAAGTGCACGTGACTACAGATGTGACCTGGAACATGGATTGCAAGCATCCCAACCTGGGTGAAGGTTGTCTTATCAGGCCCAGCTGATGTGCAGGAAGCTGGCAAAGAACTGATGGAGGTGGATATCCAGGTTTACCCTGTGGGAGGGCAGCAACTTGCCTCTTTCCTAAAACATCACCAGAGAATCCTTAGTAAAATGTTGGAATACATGCCGCTGAGGAACCAGTAAGTCATTTGTATAAGTCAGAGTTTGCAAGAATGTAGAATGAGCTTCGACATTAGCACTGACACATTCGCGGCTGATGCTTGTGTTGTGGCAAAAGCTACAACTTCATCCTTCTGATTTTGCATCGTGATCGGATCCATGTCAGACACCTCTATGCTCTTCACGACTGAATGTAGGTTCTTTCTGAGATTTCACAATGTAAACATTACATTGTGCTTACTGTGCTTTGCACCATGCAAGTACTCATTGCAGAACTCTAGTGCTGTGTGATGGAGCTATTCTTTCCCATCCCCTCGATGCAGACTACTCATGGCCAGGGTCTCCCTACCACCACACTTTCCTCTATGAAACATCAATAACTGAGCTGATGCCTACAAGTGTGAAAATCAAGTGTCAGTATGTCTTCTTCATCTCTCCCTTTCCGTTCTCATGCTGCCCGGCTGGATTGCTGTTGGGGCACCTAAAGGCAGAGGGTAAGTGTATATTGTAGTAACGGGAGGAAGGAAGGAAGGAGGTGCATTCATCTTATTCCTCCTTTCAATTTCTTCCACCAAGGTCACAGAAATGAGTTAACATCTTGGAGTCATTTCTTTCCCATGTTACGCCACTTTATGGTATTTCATGGATCAGATTCCCCTCTAATATTAATGCCAGCTTCTGCTGCTTTTTAAGATGGCCAGGCTAGCTTTAAGCACTGCAGACTGATTTTAACTAGAGGTAGACAGCCATGATATTGGCCCCTGCTAGTGTGTAGTTCCATTGGGTTGCATGGTTAGCATCAACAGGACACCAAATATGGTCACTTGCATGTCAATGTTTCACTGGAAAGAGACTGTAGAATTTTGAGCTGATCATTGGCCAACACTCACAGCTGTACATTGTCATTCTCCATCTCTGGTACTTACTCCTACAAGATCAGAATGCCACAAAGTACAAATAGATAATCTAGCACCAACTTTAAAAATCTATAGATTTTAGATCACAGACCAATATTCTTAAACCTGTAATTAACCCTCTCAAAGTAAAACATATCAGCAAGGTCGATACCAAAGTTTTAGAATTTAATGAGAGAAGGCATAAAATGCTTCTTGAATAAGTCAATAAATATTCCACATACTAACCATCAAAAAGTGTCTGTAAAATTTAAATTTATTAGAGGTGATATTTATTACTCATTTTCAACATCAAATAAAATATTGGTAGAAAAAAAGAGTTATCTTAAATAGATGAGATGATTAAAACAAGTAAATATTCAGGTCGGTAAATTTCTTTTAATCCTATCACTTTTTGCAGGTTTTACTGTTAATATTATCATCTGGCTACATTGATATTGTAAGATCTATGAGAAAAATAAACTTATTTAAATTTATGTGGAAAATGTCAATGAACTTGATTAGTAATTACAAATCATAATTAACCGAGAAAGGCAAATTAATCTGTGCTCAAACACATTGCCTGGCATATAAAACCAAAACTACTACATAGATCTAACTATTGCCTTTTAAGGTATAACTTGCTGTTTGATCTGTTGTATTCATCAAGACAGGAATCAGACTAAATCAGGAGGAGGCCTCTTCAGTTTCCCAGCACATTTCCTGCTTTTACAACAGCATTCTTTGGAATTCAGCTCATTTCCCACTGAAGCTAAAAATTACAAATCAGTCTGGACTTTTCCAAAGCTAGATTTATTCAAAAGAAAGAAAAAGGCTTGATAAAGATAAGGAGCCCCGATGTTGAACTTCCTTTAAATGTTACAGTTTCATTTCATTGTTTGACAACAGTAGTTTAATGACGGATTTTAGTGATGGAACTTCTTGGACTGTGTATAGATTGTATGTTGTTGTCTGAAGTTTCCTAACTTCATAACTTCATCTGACATAAACAAGTTGTACACTAATGGAATATTTGACTTCCCTATGTTGGCTTCATTCTTGAAAATGAAGTATTTTAGACTGTGCAGCAGATGTTTATTGTTTATTTATTTAAACCTTAAAACAATATGAAGCTACAGATAGCAGTCAGGGATTTTTACTGTCTTAATACTTGCCTCCAAAATAATGTCAATGATCCTGTACTTCCATAACATGGAAACGTAATTAAAGCTATTATAATTCAAGTTCATTCTCATGAAAACATGCATTTTCTTGGAAAGAAAATCAGAACTGGAAATGCAGGAAATCTGAAATAAATATAGTAAGTGCTATAAGTACTCATCAAGTGAAACAGCATCTGTGGATAGAGAAATAGCATTAACATTTCAGTTCAAGGACTCTTCATTAAAGCTGGAGAGAGAAAATTAGCTTTAATTTGCAAGGAAGGTGGGGAAGGATGGATAGAACAAAAAGGATGGCTTTGAATAGGGTAAAACCAGGATTGAAGTGGAGATATGTTGAACAGATCTCTGCTAGATATGTTAATAGGAACAGTTTGAGAGGGAGAAAATGAATATGAACTACTGTATATGAGATAGCACAGCAATCTTGATCTCACCCTCTCAGATATATTCCCTTTGCCCCATCTATACCCCCCTCCCCAATCTTCTCTGTAACTTTCCCCAGCTCTGACCAATCATTAGTCTTTCTCTCTGACTTGCAGAATGTTTCCAGCACTCTGGTTCTATTTTACTTCAAATTATTTATAAAATTGTTTCTATATACTTTATATTAACATTAACTTTCCTTAGTTTTGTGTATAACCGAAAATAAATCACATGTTCATTCCTACTTTAGATGAGTTAGGTGTACAGATACATAGACTGACCACATTCCCTGTGGGTTGGAGAAGGCAATGATAAGACTTTGCCAGGACTGAAGTGTTCAGTGATCTGGAGTCAGTAGTTTTGGGCTGGTGGCAAAGGAGAAATGATTGGCATGAAAATTTTAGCAGGAATTTCAAACAGATAATAGTACAGTCATCTTTGAGCTGATAGGATAGAAACCCAATTTGTATCAATTTCTCCTTGTTTTAACTTATTACTTGAGAAAGTTTATTTCACTTTAAAGTTGCATGGAAAGGCACAATTATTTCAGTTGTCTTTCCCATAAGTTAGTTGCATGGTAAGTATTGTTACCAGATTTGAAATAGCACGTATATCTACAAATCGATTACTTATTTGTCAGTTGAAGGGTTTTTGAAAACTGGGAAGTTTCATACTGTAACCAAAAGAATAATGTTTATTCCTACTCTCTCTGCTATTATAAAGTCAGCCGGTATGTTACCCTCTTAAAGACAAGTGAACAGAGTATGAATGTGTACCTTAGTGCTGTTATTGTGAGAAGAACACAGAATGATATAGATGATTAAGAATGTATCAAGAATATGGCAGATAGAACTTTCAAAGCGATACGTGATGTAATCCACTGTTTCAATGATCTAATTATTTGTAATCTGCCATCCATTTCTAAATGGACATTAAACCCATGAACACCACCTCACTACTTTTTATTCCTGTTATTTTGCAACACTTATTTTAACTTCACTATTTAATAGATGTATATATACTTAATGTAGTTCAGTTTTTTTCCTCCCTACATTTATTTATTATATACATATTTCATCGTAATGCTGCCATAAAGCTATCAAATTTCACGACATATGCCAGGGATATTAAATATGATTCTGATGAGAGATCAGGAAATTAAACTTAAATCAAACCTGAACGTCTTCCAGCAATTAACAAACTAAGTGTCATGTTACCTTCTATCATAAAAGGATTGTGGTATAGAGTTAAGAATTCTCATGGCGATGACATAGAACTCTGGTGAGAGCATACACATGACACTGTGTACAAATATATATTGCTCACTTAAGGAAACATAATCTTGTCCTAGAACGAGAACACTGAAGGTTGACAAGACAGGTTCCTGAAATATGAGATTGAGTTGATGAGGTCTTTATTCCTTAGAGTTCAGAAAAATAAGGGTGTTCTTATATAAAAACACCATTCTTAAGAAGCCTGACCACACAGACACTCAAAGATTGTGTTCCCTGGCTCAGGGAGTCTAGGATCAGTTTAGAATTAAAAGCCTATACAAGGAGAAATCTCTTCAGTCAAAATGTCTTGAGTCTTTAAAACTTTCTTACTCAAAAGGATATTAATGTTGTGAGTCTGTATATATTCAATAGAGAGAGAGAGTTAGCATTGTGTAAATAGAGGGGATCATTGTATGTTGGACACTGAAAAGAGGTAAGACTGAGGTAGCTGATCAGTTAAGCAGTGGAGAAGTAGGCCTGAATATTCTGTAAGTGGACTTGTTTCTTAAGCTCACGTATCTTTATATATTCCATTTTGAACAAATTAGTAGTTCTAAATTTTTGCTTTCCACAAAAACAAATAATCTGATGCTGTAGTAAGTTCTACCTAACATTCCATCTGAAAAAGTGTACACCTAGTCAAAAACAAGCACTATCATTTGGATTTGAGGTGAATGCCTTCAATGGTATGCTCCTTGTCTATCCTTCATCTTCTGGAGTTTATTTTTGAGGTTTCTGATAGTTAGATATCAATCAATTTATGTAGGTATTTCCAAACCGAAATAAAACAATTTTTACAAAATTCCCATCCAGTAGAAGCAATGAGAGATTTAAATGTCTTGTGCTTAAGACAATGCCAGATGCCAAAAGCATCCCTTTGTTAATACAGTCTTAACTGCAAGTATTAAACATTTAATCTCCATAGCCATTATCCATCTGTACTGGCTTGGCATATTTGAGGCAAGATTGGTATAACAGAGGCAATAGAAGAATGAACAACTTGGTTACAAAGGATTGGGTAGCCAGAACTAGATTAGTCTGGATAGTTTTGTTGCTTAATTTAAGTGATTAAATTTAACTCAAACGCAAACAGTAAAAAGATAATAGTTATTCAGATTGCAAATAGATTTATGACCAGTACATAATCATTACAATCTTCGATCTGGAAGTGCATATTGAGTATATTCAGTAATCTACACCTTCATCAGCTCATGAATCTCAGAAAATCAATTCATTTTTCAGTTAAGGATACCCATGTTCAGATGTGCGATCAATGTGTATGATTGGAGATGTTTGCTAACAGGGCTGCTTATTTTGTTTCCATTTGATTTTAACATAGTTTAAATATTGGCAATAAATGTAGTTGCTTTTAAAGGATCAGCTGACATGTATCTATTAAGGTATCACACTTATTAAACAAATTGTTTTTCACTGACATAAGAAAGTAAGCTAAATGGCTTTGCTGAAATTCAGAAATTGTTTCCGCAGACAGCTGGAAGCATCTGGAATTAGTATTCTGTTCCAGACACAACCACCCCAGTGTTTTCCATTCTTTGTTAGCATAAAAGTTAGCAATAATCATCCATTCTATTTCAGCTAAAATGTTACTTTACCACATTTCAGGCACATTTTCATGTCAACCTATACACTATGACAGAGCTTGATGTAGGTTTAAATCTAAATCTCTCTAGTATCATAACATAAAGCTGTGCAATAAAGTGTACAATAGTCTGTCTGGTTTGGTTTAGAAAAGCAATTCTGCTTTGTGTAAGTGATGCATAAAACAGATGGGAATCATCAGAGAGAATTTTTTTTTTTTTGCAGTTCTCAAGTGCAAAACCAGAGGAAAATATGACTCTATATTGGCTTGGAACAAAAACTGCAATAAAAGCTTGTGGGTATGTGAAATTTGAATAGGACGGAGTTATATTGCTGTAGACATATTGTAAGATTGCATCATCCCAAAGAAGCAGGAAAAGAAAATCTCTATTTTTTGCATAATGTTCAGAAAAGTAGTTTAAAATTATTAATGCAATTTGCATATCTTATAAGCTTTAATAATTAAAGTTTAAATTTCCTTTCAAGAGAACAAATACAAGCATTAACGGTACGTACCTCTTGCTGTTGCTTCATTCTGGAATCACACCTGTTGGAGCTGTTGATAGAGTCTGAACTTCTCTCTTCCTGAATATAAATACAGTTGCTGAGAACCAAACAACACAAGAAATTTCTAGTTGTGGGCCTTTTGAATAGTTTTCTGTGCTGCTTCCTTTGGAAAACCTTTTTCTATTACCTTATATGAACTGAAAAGGAGTTAATACTGCTACATGCCACAACTGACAGAGCACTGAATGAATTCTATTGGTTGCACTAAGTCATATGTACCCTGCTGTGACCTGTGGCAGTTCAGCACAGGACTTCTTTTACCCACTAAGGAAGCTGTGTTTGGCAATTTTCATGTTTCTTCTAAATTTGGAGTTTTTGACGATATCGTAGGCTTGGCTTGAGACTCTCCTCATCCATGTGGAAGTCATTAAAATTGAGAGACTCTGTAACTAGCGCCAGCTTTATGCCTGGGAACATGAGTGAACTGCCTGAGAGATTGTTTATAACAACTAACTTCCTCCATCTCCCTGCGGACAATCTCTGCATCTAGAGATTATAGCCACAAAAAGGGAAAGCAGATTGGCAAGCTTTAAATTACTCAAGTACATAGAATTCCAGTTTGCTTTGGAATCTTAAACAGTCCAAATAGTTCTTTTCTTGTTACAATACTTTCTCATTATATATATATAAAACTTTATTTGTGCAACATGCATACGAGGAACAGATTTAAACCCACAGTTTCTGAAACTGACTTTGTTTAGAAGATAACGGCAAATCAGAAATCCCTAGCTCTGCTGCATATGTTAGATGCTACAGGAGTGCTATTTTATAATTGAAAGTTTAATGTATACTATACATAATAGGAAAGCAAAGAAAATGCTTTGAAATCAGCATTGACAATCTCTTTAAATAGCAATGTCACAAATGTTATTCTTGTGCTTGAGAAAATATCTGAGAAATGAGTAATTCGGGCTTGCTTTGCCCTTTCACATTTGCACATTTTAAAACTGCTGTCCAGATACATGATAACCTTTAACCCAAACTGAGATTTTGGACATCTGTCAGATTATTTCATTTCAATTTTTTATAGATCTAATGCTGAGTGTTAAGAACGAAATCTGATAGAGTGGATGTGAAGAGGATGTTTCCTATGGTGGGAGAATCTAAGACCAAAGGACACAGACTCAGAACAGAGGGGCATCTTTTTAGAATGGAGATGAGGAGGAATTTCTTTAGTCAAAGAGTGGTGAATCTGTGGAATTCTTTGTCATGGGCAGGTGTAGAAGCCAAGTCTTTATGTGGCGTCATGACCAGGTGTTGAAGGCAGTGGCAGAGAGCATTGCAATGGCCATGACCACCAGTAAACATTGTGGTCAGAGGAAGAACATCCCCTTTGTCAGAGCTGGAGCACAGACCCTACGTCAGCCCAGACTACTGTCATCATCGGGCCTGCTTAGCACCGCAGCAGATGGGCTGCTTCAAGTTGACCCGGGGAGGCAGCTGAAGTTTCCCGACCATGTAGCAACAACTTCACTGAGGCCGGATGTGGTCCTTTCTTCAGTGTCCTCGTAGCAGGTTGTCCTCATTGAGTTGACAGTTCCCTGGGAGGACCGCATTGAGGAGGAAAATGAGCAGAAGTGGGCCAGGTTACCAGGAGCTGGTGGAGCAGTGCTTGGAGGCAAGGCTGGAGGGCTCGCTGCGAGCCCATCGAAGTGGGGTGCAGGGGTTCTGCCGGCCACTCACTCTGCAGAGTCTACACCCTACTTGGCATCTCTGGGGCTGGCAAGAGGAGGGCTATCAGGACCATCACAGAGGCTGCTGAGAGAGCCTCCAGATGGCCATGGATCAGGAGGGGTGATCCATGGGCCAGTGCTGCTGGGACACAAGCTGGGGTCTGATCAATCCGGGCTGGGTCGCCTGGGTCAGGGTGTATGATGTTGAAAGACCCGAAACACCTGACGACCCCAGGTTACATCACTGATGATGTGTCCCAGCGCATCCGCAGGGTGTATCTCAGAATCAAGGCAGAGGTTGATGGATTCATAATTAGTCAGGGCATAAAGAGATATGGGGAGAAGGCAGGAGATTAGGGCTGAGAGAAAAATTGGATCAGCCATGATGAAATGGCACAGCAGACTTAATAGGCCAAATGGCCTAATTCTGCTCCTGTACCTTATGGTCTTATTTTGGTTTTAAACTGAAGTAACAAAAATGTGATTCATACAACAATTAGCAAATACAAATTATGTTTTCTAATTGTAAAATATATTTTCAGCAGAATGCAGAAATAACATTTAATGGGTCAGGAGAATCCAATAATCCACTGTGCAGAACTTTTAATAAATTACTTTATTCAAAAATGTATTTGCTTTTCTAAAGATGTTAGAAAAAAGAATAGAGCTCAGAAAATGCAGAGTTATGTGTATTAAACTATAATCATAATTTGGTGATCATTTATTGAAGGGAATAGCTGCACGTTTTTCTGAGCATTTGATTTAACCATCCACAGAGATAAAAAAGATGGAGTTAAATCACTTTTTATGGTGTCATTTTCCATTCAGCAAAGAGATAGTGTAAAGATAACCAGCACAAAAGCAAACAAAAGTTAAATTCACAACCTCTTCCCCTTTACGTATCTTTATCCACACATTTAATAACCGCAAAGAGCTGTTCATATCATAATCTTTTAAAAATCAATAAATATGATCCTAGACAGCGCATCCACTCAACAATATGAAGGGACTCTTCCAACATTTTTGCCACTTTCAAAGTAAGATCCTTACCATTTCCTTCAGCATAGCAAAATATATTTCCTTTGGCATCATCCCATTTCGTTTTATTTGATAGTTAACCACATTTCTTTAAATTTGTTACCTCTCTTTTTACTACATTGATGACGTAGCTGGATTACAATTTTGTAATATTTCTTTTTCATTCATCATGAGCTGTAGCACAAATCAGCGAGCTGTGGAGCTGAGTAGCCTACAGAAACCATCATGCAAACTCAAACAAGATTTGGAATTGCATCCTGGTTGTTGGGTTAGTCCCTCCTCTGTGGTATTTCCTGCTATAGAGCGGGAAACTTAAAACTGCACTTACCTATCAAAGCT
Organism: Mobula hypostoma; assembly: GCF_963921235.1. NCBI lineage: Eukaryota > Metazoa > Chordata > Chondrichthyes > Myliobatiformes > Myliobatidae > Mobula > Mobula hypostoma. Next base: position 58,366,013 of record NC_086103.1, on the reverse strand, counting down.
AGCATTACTTTAGTTCATAGATGACCAACATTGCATGTTCAATATATATTGGAACATCTTAGGTGCAGAACCCTTGACTAATTGCCTCAACCATATTTATAACACCTCTGGTAATTTAGTTTCTCTATTATCCAGTGAATTATTGATGCTTCACTTGGTTTCCCTTCTTGTCTCTTAACCAGTGTTACCAAGTGCAAAGGAACTTTCTTCACAATTCATACTTGCCCTGCTTGAGAACAGTTCTACATTCAATTCTACAGCGTCCTTTACCTAAAAACTAGATGGTAAGGATAACCTGTGATTATTCAGGATAGAGCTAGCTTAGTGCTTTACGGCAGTAAAATAGTAGGTGGCTGTTTGACTGTGTAGGGTATCATTGTCTAATCAGGTTTATTTGTTGATTACTAATCTAGCAAAATAATTAGCAATAATTGAACAACTTCTTATAAGCAGAAAATTTGGCCAACATTTCTCAGTTTCATCCGATGTATTGAAGTCAATTATAAATGCTCCTTTCTGCAACTGAAATGGGATTAGTTTATATTGCAGACTGATTCTTAAACTTAATGTAATCCAGTTTTCCAAATGATAATCTGATAATCATGCTGAGTTATCCAACAACTCTTACAGTCTCTCCTAGCGACTTCAGTCTTTCATCATGCCAGAATTAGCACAAGACAACTAAACAAAAGTAGATGTCAGAGTATTTCTAGCATGAGAACATGCAAATACTGTGACTTTGGTGAGGGCTAATGATTTTTTATTAGAAACTTGTTAAAGATAATTTGCCAAGATTTATTGTGACACTGTCAGCAGATTAAATGTATTTCATTTGTTTTGCACTTTACTTATGAATAAAAAGATGGAGCTTGAAATTTGGTTATGACAGAATTTTATATACTGTATTCCTTGGAGATGCTACAAACAATAGGGGAATTACTAACTGTATATTCATTTATGATTCATGTTTACCAACTAACACAATTGCAAAACTGGGTGGAGTCAGCATTCAAATATGATATTTTCACCTCCGGGGTTGGGGTTTGAATGTAGCGCAATAAAATGAGATAAAAGGCTATACTTTTGTTTGGATAGCAAGCAGAAGAAAATACATAATGGAGCTAGTTCTGGATGTTTCGACAGCACAAGCCACAACTTTGAAAACACTCAGAAGAGCAGGCAGAATCTGTGGAAAGGGAAACCTGTTGTTTCTTAAACTTTCATTGGACAATATTAGAGGCTGCAAGTAAGGTGAGAATGGAAAGGAAAAGGATAGAGAATTTTGGATACATTATTTGCGATTAAGCAGTGGATGTTGTCTATATGGACTTCCGTAAGGCCTTTGACAAGGTCCCACACGGAAGGTTGGTTAGGAACGTTCAATCATTAGGTATTAATATTGAAGTAGTAAAATGGATTCAGCAGTGGCTGGATGGGAGACGCCAGAGAATGGTGGTGGAAAACTGTTTGTCAGATTGGAGGCTGGTGACTAGTGGTGTGCCTCAGGGATCTGTACTGGGTCCAATGTTATTTGTCATATGCATTAGTGATCTGGATGATGGGGTGGTAAATTGGATGAATAAGTATTCAAAGATTCAAGATTCAATAAACTTTATTGTCATTCTAACCGTACATCAGAATGGGACAGCGTTCCTCAGGAGCAGTGCAATCATAACATAACAAATGCAACACTATATAATAAACATAACAATAAATAGTAAAACACAACAGCCACATGTCAATTAAAATCAAGTTATAAGTGTCCAGTGCAAGTTAAAAGTGTCCACAGCAGAGTCATGTAGAGCAGCTATCTAGCAGCCTGACTGCCTGTGGGAGGAAGCTGCTTAGTGGCCTTGTGGTTTTAGTTTTGATGCTCCTGTAACGTTTGCCTGATGGCAGAAGAACAAATAGTTCATGGAGAGGGTGTGAGGGGTCTATGCAGATGTTACTAAGATAGGTGGAGTTATGGATAATGAAGTAGGTTTTCAAAGCTTGCAGAGAGATTTAGGCCAGTTAGAAGAGTGGGGTGAAAGATGGCAGTTGGAGTTTAATGCTGATAAATGTGAGGTGTTACACTTTGGTAGGACTAATCAAAATAGGACGTACATGGTAAATGGTAGGGCATTGAAGAACGCAGTAGAACAGAGAGATCGAGGAATAATGGTGCATAGTTCCCTGAAGGTGGAATCTCATGTGAATTGGGTGGTGAAGAAAGCTTTTGGTATGCTGGCCTTTATAAATCAGAGCATTGAGTATAGGAGTTGGGATGTAATGTTGAAATTGTACAAGGCATTAGTGAGACCAAATTTGGAGTATTGTGTACAGTTTTGGTCACCAAATTATAGGAAAGATGTCAACAAAATAGAGAGAGTACAGAAAAAGTTTACTGGAATATTACCTGGGTTTCATCACCTAAGTTACAGAGAAAGTTTGAACAAGTTAGGTCTTTATTCTTTGGAATGTAGAAGGTTGAGGGGGGACTTGATAGAGGTATTTAAAATTATGAGGGGGATTGATAAGAGTTGATGTGGATAGGCTTCTTCCATTGAGAGTGGAGGAGATTCAAACAAGAGGACATGAGTTGAGAGTTAAAGGGCAAAAGTTTAGGGGTAACATGAGGGGGAACTTCTTTACTCAGAGAGTGGTAGCTGTGTGGAACGAGCTTCCAGCAGAAGTGGTTGAGGCAGGTTCGATGTTGTTGTTTAAAGTTAAATTGGATAGCTATATGGACAGGAAAGGAATGGAGGGTTATGGGCTGAGTGCAGGTCGGTGGGACTAGGTGAGAGTAAGAGTTCGGCACAGACTAGAAGAGCCAAGATGGCTTGTTTCCATGCTGTAATTGTTATATGGTTATAGGATTAGAAAGGGCGCATAGGGACATACAATATGAATACCACAATGAATAGGCCTGAATTCCCTGGTTAAGGACAGGTTTGATATTGGAGACCCACATCATTCATATACCTCAATTTCAGAATAGAATTTTGCTAAAGCAACGGCCAGTGGGTTTTGTACGTCATTTGTCCAGCAGCCATGAACATACAATTACTAGGAAATATCTGCTCTGACCTCAGGATGACCCAAAGCTTTGGGCACCCTCATATAGGCAGCTGCTATTAAACTAGTTTTGAAAAATGGATAGCAGGCGGTCCACTGACCAGTATTTATTTTAAGCCTAAGGGTCCTCAGGCCATCCAGTTCATTGATATCTTTGAGGGAAGGATATATAGAGCTATTACACAGTTTGGTTCGCATGTGATCCCAGACTCAGGTACACAGTTACAGTGCTCATAAATGGCCTAACAAGCCACCAAATTCTAAGACAATTAAGGATGGGTAATAGATGCCCCAACACCCATCTATGAATTAACCAGCAGCTAACTGGGCTGGCACATTGATTTTAATTGAAAGAAAGCTCATTTAAATGTGTAAGAAACAATTGGACAAGATACTGTAACTGGTTTATACCCTTCAATTCCTGTTCCTAATTTATTTATATTTTAAATGTATTTGGAAACTTAGCATACAATAAATGTTTAAACACATTTTGATAAAACACACATAATGTCTTTGAAGTACCGTGATGTAAGAACGTATCTGGAGCCAAGTGGTTCAAGGTTTCTCTCTGTATAACAGTGCAAGGATTTTATGTTTTATGTCATGGATTCATTTGTTTTGGTGAGTCTGAGTTCTATAAGAACTGGAAAATGTAATCATTAGGCACTGAAATATGGATATTAATATCTAAATATCTAATGACCATTTCTAGTTAGTTTCTGATGATTATATTAGTGGGATTTTAAGTTAATGTAAATGGCTTAACATCTTAAAAACACTTCATTAATTGGTCAAGGTTCCAGCTGTGTGATTTCATCTCTGTGCTACAAAATTCAAGCAGTTAGTGTAAGCTGCAAGTTGACACTTCTACGTTCATGGCATTAAGTGAGCTGGTCTACTGACAAATGACAATTAATTTATTGGAACACACAGTATTTTTTATTTCCAGTGAGAATTACTCTTCCAATCCAATTGCAAAAGTAGAGAATATAGACAAATCATTGTCATGCCTGTAAAATCTCACAATGAATGTGTCATTCTAGCATGCACCCCAGAGCCTCTGTGAATGTTTGTCATGGTTGTAGGGAGATGGAGAATTTGAAAGTGTTTAAAATTTGTTTTGCCTAACTTGGCCATCTTTCACATAATTTCCCATTTTACCAAAAAATTTCAAAATCTCATAATTTGCTGCATTTTCAAACCACCTGTTTTTCTAATGTATATGTAAAAAATCACAGAGTAGGACATAAAGAATTATGATATGCATTTTTAAACAAATTATGGAAGCTAGGGTTTGAGACAAAATTAAATGTTTCTGTTGTTCAGACTTTAAGTTCCATACCCATTGCATCTTTAACATTTTGTCATACTGGTTAACTAATCTTTAAAATCCTGTTTTTTGTTAGGCTCTTTAACGAATGCCTTCATAATGAGCAACAATGGCTTCCACTTGTTTAACATTCTCAACACGGTAAAACATCTAAAGCAGGGTTTCCCAATCTCAGGTCCATGGGCCCCGTGCTTAATGGTACTAGTCCATGGCATAATAAAGGTTGGGGACCCCTGATCTAAAGGCTCCTCACAAGAATGATGTCTTAAGATTAGTTTTAAGTGGGGGAGAGGAGAGTAGGATAGGATAGAAGTTCAGAATGGATTATGTATTACTTGCAACTGAACAAGTAATGATGGGTCTTTTATCCCATCATGTCTACGTCTTCCTAAAGAGTATCAAATTAATCCTATTTGCCTTTTCCTGTGGCAATCGAAGTGCCTTTCTAAGAATACATGAATTGTGCTTTTGAAAGTTAGTTTTCAGGCATTCCATTTGATTAAAAACTCATTATACCATTAACTTATTTGTATCCTAAATCTATACCCTTTAAAAGGTACGTTCTCTCAAACTACTCTTCCAAAATTACAACTTTGAATATTGCATGAAATTTTTCTTTCAATATATTTAAGAGAACAATATGAGTTATTCCAGTTTCCTAACATAACTGAGATCTTTTTATTCTGTTATCACTTTTGGAAGGACTTAGGAACAGACTTACCAGAACTTTGACACCATTACTACATCAGTTGCAGTGGGTTCAATGTCTTGCCTTCACTGTTAGCTTATGTAAATAATTGTGTGACAGCATAAGGGATCTGAACCATCACTGAAGGGTAGGTACATATGCAACTGAGGGTATTAAACAATATTATTTCCTTAATTTTGTACATGAAAGTATACTTTTATTCTGGTTTGACTTTCAGAGCTGAAATTTATTTAGGACAGAATTATAATTAAAAACCATAATCATAACAGAGTTGTTTGAATAAAATTTTAATTTTATTTTCAATGGATTTCTCTTACACAAGAGAAAATATCCAAGATGAGGTTACCCTCATTATACATTTTCTATAAAAAAGACAAAATAAAAAGCTACAATGTTGTAGTGTGCTTTGTTAACACATTATAAGAATTCAGTTTGTGTGAACTCTTTTGAAAGATTTACGAAATAATCCACAGAAATTCAAGTACCCCTCTGATTTGACATGAGATCCATTTAGGCTTAAAAAATTTGGGTGAAGAGATAGCAACCAGCACTAAAATATTCTGTACAAAATCTTCCTTCGAGATGTCATTCTTCAACAGGAATAGCAATAGGAAAATAGATTTTAAACAGGAAACAATATTCATCAGCCTTATCACTTCACCCAGCACTTGAGGGATGTCAAAGCATTTAAGACTAAACAAGTGATTATCATTTATGTAGCTTGCAAGGAAAACAAGCACAACTTAGTTTTAGTTTTCCAAACTTCAAGAAAGGATCTTTGGATTGAAAATTATTTCTGCATTCTTTTGAGTTCTGCCATCGAAATTTGTCCTTGCCTTTCCAAGTTACCTTGTAACAATACAAAGGGAACAATCCCATTATTCCCAGTCCGTTCTTTATTTCTCAATACTCCTGCAACACAGCCTCTCTCACAATTGCTCATCAACTCCCCTTTGATTCTTTTAACCTACATGAAGGAGTAGTTTACAGTAGCTAGTTGACCTACCAGCATGCCTTTGGGATGTGGGAGGAAATCAAATCACTTAGAGAAAAACCATATGGTCCTGCGGAGAATATGCATATTTCACACGGATAACATTGGAGGTCAAGTAGAAACCCAGGTTCCAGGACTATAAGGCAGCTTCACTAAGTTCTGTGCCATTACTGCCCAAAGTACATATTCAGTCTACTGTTATTTACCTTTTCCTGTCTTTCACCACTCACTGATTTTTTGCTTTTGCTGTCACCACACCCACCCCACTATCTGAAGTCAGAACGCCAGGTTGAAAGTGGATGGACTGTTGAATTAATTAATTTATAATCCTGACCTGCGGTCTTCCAGTTTATCAACAATTTGATGAGATACTATGCACTTTTGTTTTTCCAAAATCGATTTAATTGAGCAATGTTACATACTGAGACACCATCCTGTCATCAGATTACTTTAACCATTATGTGAATGGCCTGCTAACTGGGAATAACATTTCAAAGGTTTCTGGTGGGTCCAGTGTTTGTCACTCATGTTTACTATTTTCTGGAGTTCAGTGACACAGAAATTTGGCCTAGATCATTTGCTATTATTAATGACACAAAGCCAATGGGACTATCTTCTGGATTTGGAATATAATGCGCAGCTGTTCCATTATTGCACATTTAGTCAAGTTATAAAGACTGAATTTCTACCCCAAACAGATTAAACTGGATTGTAATTTATTTCCACTCCAGTTGTAATGTTATTTAATTCCAAAGGCTCTGGGTTGATGTCTCATTATAGCATTTCAGCACATGATCTAGATAAACACTTTAGTCTGTGTCTGATGGGATGCTATTTTTCAGATGAAACGTTAAACTTAGGTTTGCGTAGCCCAATTGGAGGGAGTATAAGTGTTAGGCTTGGTTTGCCAGCTTTGACATATGTCTAGCATCTCTTGGCAGCTTTGAAGGAAAACAGAATTCTTTTTGGTGTCCAAGTTCATATTTATTTCTGTACCGAAAATATTTAGCTCAGTCCTGTTTGCATGAATTATATGCCATGCATAACTAAGTGTAGTTTTAAATTAATTCTTGATCTATATATCACTCTGAGGATGTGAAGGAAGCTGTTAAACTCTTCTTGCTTATAGCAAAACTCTAAAAATATGAATGCAGTTAACCTAATCCATAATCAAGGGCAATATTATCTGAGATCCTATGAGCAAGATAAAAACCATGAGTAAAAATATAGCAAAATAAATAAAATATTAGTTTGACCAATGTATAGTGCAGTGAGGGTTTGGCTTCAAACTATTGAAGAATTATTAAAAATTAAATTAAGCCACTCAGGAAATAATATCACATTTAATTTAAAATTCAATTATCAATTTTTGCATGTTTATTAATGCCTTCTGGTAACAGCACAGTACCCCACTAATTAACACTTTCCACTGGTGAAATTTGCAAATGCATATATGCTGCTTAATATAAATAGTGAATAACTGAGCCAGCAAGGTTCCAGATAGACAGGGATTTCTATTTACCACTCCGAACATTTTTTATAACTTCTCTAGCAGTAAGCTAATTATTCACTACGATCCTACTCCCAGATATCTGCATCTTCTAACATTGTTCATTAATTTATTATATGGCACCCTAGATTTCCGAAAGGTCTTCAGTGAATAAATTATATCTACCAATGCCTACCTTCTCTTTTACACTTCAAAACTTTATATAGAATATTCAACCCAGGTTTCAAAAATAAATTTTTTGGTTTCTGTTTGTATTTTTAAATGCTGTTTCCATTATTTTTCTTCTTTCTTTTCTATACTTTCCTAAAGTGAACTATAGTTTTCTAAAAAAGTTGTCTTTCTTAAATAATTGTATTAGCTCATCAGTCCAAAAGCACAACAGATTTTTCTTTGAAGTGAAATTATGCTTCTGTATTTTGTTCTCCAGAAGTTTCTGAACTATTTCATGAGGACTAAGGATTTTATCCTCTAAATTTATTTCATTTGATACTTCACATGCTTAAAGATTAGAGATAAATAATTTTGTGATGTACTAAACAAAATCAAAAAAATACTTAATACTTCTGTAATTTCACTATCTTGCCCATCACGGTTACCTTTTGTATAAAGAAAGTTCTTGTAGAATTTTTTTTTTTACGTTTGCACACTTATTTTTCCCCTTGATAATTCAACTTCATGTTTCATCTCTGCCTCCTATTTTTTTAAATTTCTCTTCCTCTGTTTTCTCATTTTTCACTGTGTTTGCCCACCAAGTACTTGACATATAACATGTTCTATAATCTCAGCGTTTCTCTTTTGTTTTCTTAATGTATTGATAGCGTTTGTTTTTCCAGGACTTCATTGAATATTGTTTGAAATATCATGAATTGCAATTTACAGCATTGTTTGTTGGAACTGTTCACCATTTTATTTTCTTGAGTTTTATTTTATGTCCCATCTTATTTTTAACAATTTACTGTGTCAATAACTTCATTCCAATGTCTTTCTCATTATCTTAAGTGTTTATATCATAGTCCTGGCTGTCTGAATGTTCCCCAGCTTTTACCTCACTCATACTTTATTTACTTTTCCACGCTGCATATGCATCTATAGACCTTTTAATTTGGTTTATGGTGACAGAAAGGCTGTCAGTCAAAAAGACTCAAAGGGATGTCCTAAATAAAAACAGAAAATGCTTGAATTACTTAGCAGGTAAGCAATATCTGTGCAGAAAGAAAATTTCAGGACCATGATAACAAAACTAGTCTCTTTTGGAATTCTAACATCACCCCACACAGAATAAGGCCATGTACTATCAGGTCTGATAGGCTCCCTGTTAATTTTTGGTATGTACTAAACCAACACGTAATCGTTCTAATCTTGTAACAGGACTTCATGCATAAAAATTATATGCCTAAAACTGGATTATTTGCACGCTGTGTAACATGAGCATAAAAATAATTTTGTGGCTGTTTGTTTGACGATTTTTGCAAACGTTTCCCAACTTTCATTAGGGAACTAGAAAATCCACTCTGGGACATGATTCACTCAATTATAATTTGCATTGTTGTTAACATCAATTGACACATGGGACACTCACTTGAAAGACGGATGCAAATTTGTAAACATGAGGGAACCATGGGCGAATCAAGGGTACTTCTGGGATGTTATGTTTTATAAAACAACTTCCCAGCATACATTTCTATTTTCTTATCCAGACACCACAGTAGAGCAATCTCAATGACTCTGCACTGTGCAGATGAGGCCATTGCTTGGGGCCATTTGGAGCATGGGCAAGATTACCATCATCCATCAACAGTAGGAGGGATGTTTGTGAAATTACATTTTCATTAGCCCATGGCCCCAATTCTCTCGTCATCTGGGCAGCTGTAACCTCAGCTTCTAGTTCCTCTATTTCTACATTTGCACTGGTCACAGGTTGCACTTCAAAATATGAGAGAATCACATTAAATGTTTCTTGATACACTGTGATTATTTTTTTTGATGTTTTGTTTGAATAGCTCCCATTTTGATACAAGCACCAGGTAAAGTAAAAACACCTTGGGATTTTAACCATTTTTGTACTAATTTTTAGGCAATGATGTAGGAGATACCGCGATTACCTTTGAACAAGCTGTGGTTTAAAAATGGAAGGTATATACCCTTAGTGGCCACCCAATGTACCTAATAAATTGGCCACTGAGTCTATGTGGTCTTCTGCTGCTGTATTCCAACCACTTCAAGGTTTGATGTGTTGTGCATTCAGAGATGTTCATCTGCACACCACTACTGTCATGCATGGTTATCTGAGATACTGTTGCCTCTCTGTCAGCTTCAACCACTCTGGCCATTCTCCTCTCAATTTTCATGAACAAGGAACTTTTGAGCATATAATTGCTGCTCGCTGGATGTTGTTTGTTTTTGCACCATTTCTCTGTAAACTCTAGGGATTGTTCCACATGAAAATCCCAAGTGATGGGCAGTTTCTGAGATACCATCCTGTCTGGCACAAACAATCATTTCACGGTTAAAGTCACAGATCACATTTCTTCCCTATTCTGATATTTGATCTAAACAACAACTGAACCTCTTGACCGTGTCTGCATGCTTTTATGCATTGAATTGCTGCCACATGATTGACTGATTAGTTATCTGCATTAATGAGGGGGTACCTAATAAAGTGGCCACTGAGTGTACATTTCGTTTTGTTCATCTGGATGCCCTGGAAACTGATTCATATTCAGTAATGGTGTTTCTTTATTTATGGTTACAGAAGTGAGGTGGCATGGTAGTGGAGTGGATAGTGCATGGCTTTACCACGTGAGTTTCCTCCAGGTGCTCCTGTTTCTCCACACATTCCAAAGACATATGGTTTAGCGTTAGTAAGTTGTGAGCTTGCTATATTGGCGCTGGAAGTATGGAGACACTTGTGGGCTGCCCAGCACAATGCTCGCTGATTTGATTTGATGCAGATGTCATATTTCACTGCATATTTTGATATATGTGACAAATAAAACAAATCTTATCTTGAATCTTTAAACTTCACTTTACTTTAATGTGTTGCTGGAACGACGACCTGAGTTATTGGGAAAGGTTGAATAGGTTAAACTTTATTCGCTGGAGCATAGGAGAATAAAGTCAGATAGAGGTGTACAAAATTACAAGGGGTATAGATAGGGCAAATGCAAGCAGGTTTTTCTGAGTGAGACTAGAAGTAGGGGTTATGGGTTAAGGGGAAAAGTGAAATGTTTAGGCGAAACATAAAGAGAAATTCTTCATTCAGAAGGTGGAACAAGCTGCTAGTGGAAATGGGGACATAGATTAAGGGTGAAAGATGAAATGTTTAAGAAGAACATGAAGGTGGTGAGAGCATGGAACGAGCTGCCATAGGAAGTGGTGGATACAGGTTTGATTTCAACATTTAAGAAAAATTTGGATAGGTACATGGATGGGAGGGGCATGGAGGGCTATGGACCAGGTGCAGGTTGCTGGGTCTAGGCAGAATAATAGTTCAGCACAGACTAGATGGCCACGAGGCCCATTTCTATGCTGTAGAGCTCTATGGCTCTATGACTCTGATTCCTAAAATCTTAAACGTCATAAAGAAACTACAGAAACCAGTGCACTAAGAGACATACAGACTATATTTGGAATTAGACGTTCAGGGATAGGATCCAATCTTTGAAGGAAGCTTGAGGGCCAAATTTCACGTTCCCAGTCTTTCCACTGAATCATCCTAAATGGACAAATAAACATGGAACATTCCAGAAAAGTTTGTCAGAAGTCAAAAATTTTTTAAAAAGAAATTGACTAGGAGTTAGACATAACCATTTAGGAATTGTTTATGTGAATCAAACATTCTATTCTTAAATTGCTTACAACACAACTAATTTTATGCTTCAGAGATGCCAACACTAATATCGCCAGGATTTCTACTTTGCTATTTGCTGCCATCTTCTGTCACTTTCTCATAACCGTTTGCGCTAAGAATAGAACAGGATAACAGGATAGTAACACACTGTCCTCTACCCTGCATTGAGAACCTAAGGAGAACTTCAAAGGTAGTGATTATTTTGCCTTAATTATGACAAAGCGTGAAAACAAATTTAGGATGGCCTTGATATATCTGATGCTAATTCTTAGTCAATTTGAATTACACCTGGGTAGAAACTCATCTCATTCACAATAAAGTGGTACATAAGGCTTTGATTTAAATTGGATTTCAAAAGCAAGGCCTTATTAGTGTTTGCAACAACGGCTGAGTTTTCATGCCTTAATATTTTTACAAACACCAACCTGCATTTTTAATTTGCACTGCTCTGCATTTCCACTTTCATTTAGAGACCTCAGAACAGGCAAGATCTACTTCTGCTCTGCCTTTAGAATTCATCATATCCTACATAGTAACAGAACTTGCACTCTTGCAAGACCTCCTCTCAGTCTTTTAACAGACCTTAGAAACCTTCTTCAAATCCCTACCATTGAAGCTCTCTCTTCTGTAGATTCCTTTCCTATCAAGTCTTTAAGCCAAATTAGACCATAAGAGCATAAGAGAAAGGAGCAGAATTAGTCCATTTGGCCCATCAACATTGCTTTTCATCTTGGCTGATCCATTTGCCTCTCAGCCCCAAGCAGCTGCCTTTTTCCGATATTCTTTCATGCTCTGACTAATCAAGAATCTATCAACTTCTGAGTTAAGTATATATAATGACTTGCCTTCCACAGCCATCAGTGGAAATGAACTCCCCACTCTCTGGATAAAGAAATTCCTACTCAACTCTGTTCTAAATGGTTGTCCGTCTATTCTGAGAATATGTCCTCTGGTCTTGGACTCCCCCACCATAGGAAACATCCTCTCCACATCCGCTCTACTGAGATCTTTCAACATTTGATAGGTTTTTAATGCGATCCCCACCATTCTTCTGAACTCCAGTGAGTACAGGCCCAGAGCCATTAAATGCTCCTCATATGATAAGCCTTTTCATCCCATAATCATTTTTGTGAAGCTACTTCAAACCCTCTCCAGTGTCAGCACATCCTTTCTTAGATAAGGGGCCCAAAACTGCTCACAATACTCCAAGTGAGGCCTCACCAGTGCCTTAAAATGCTCAACATTATAGCCTTGCTTTTAAATTCTAGACCTTTCAATATGAATGCTAACATTGCAGTTGCTTTCCTCACAACAGAATCAAACCTGCAAATTAATCTTTGGGGAATCCTGCACGAAGACTCCCAAGTCCCTTTGTATCTCAGATGTTTGAATTTACTCTCCATTTAGGAAATAATCTGCGCTTTTATTTCTTCTACCAAAGTGCATTACCATATACTTCCTGACACTGTATTCCATCTGCCACTTCTTTTCCACTTCTCTTAATTTCTCCTAGACTCTCTGCTTCCTCAACACTACCTGCCCCGCCACCTATCCTCGTATTGTTTGCAAACGTGGCCAAAAAGCCATCAATTCCATTATCCAAATTATTGAAATATAACATAAAAAAGCAGTCCTTCCACAGACTCCTGTGGAATACCACTAGTCACAGACAGCCAATCAGTAAAGGCTTCCTTTATTACCACTCTTTGTCTTGTGATGGGGTCCTGAATTACCCCTATGAACTGTGTTTTTAAAAGAGAGAGAGAGAGTGTTGTGGAACACAGACACCTTGTTAAAAAGAGAGAGAAAGAAAGTGAGAGAGAGAGAGAGGCGAAGACTGCTCACAGCATGTTTACACTTTTGCAAGGACAATAGCAGCTTCCAAGTTCTAACAGAGAGAGAAGGGAGGAGCTGCTTGATGGTCAGTTGGTATTCAGCATGGTGAGATAATAGAAAGTCAGCTGTTAGACCTGCAGACACATGGTTTTGGACACTGAATGAGCTTTGTTGTGTCCAGAGGAAAGGAGGGTTTTGGAGGATCAATCAGGCGGATCAATCAGTGGCTCTCGCAGTGTGAAAAGGGTGTGACCGGTGGGGAGTTGTTTGTGTGCCCAACCCTCGCCTGGGTTGATGATTCCATCACAGAAGAATGGTCCCCTTTGTTGTGGTCACAGTCGGTGACTTCTAAAGGATTTCAGAGGACAACGGGAAGATCGACGGCATCAGCTCACCTGAAGACTTAAATCTCTTTCTCTCTCTCTCTCCACATCACTACTCAATACTATGAACTGAACTGAACTTTAGTCATCATCATAAGACTATCTATTTACCCCTAGACTTGGAGAAGCTTGGTTTTCATATATTTCCACATTTACTTATATATAATCATTGCTAACCTGTTTCATATATCTGATTTTATATTACTGTATTGCGTAGTTACGAATAAATACATTAGTTAACAGCAATACTGGACTCCAAAGTGTTTTCCATTTCTGCTGGATCATTAACCCGTCCCAGGTCCCTATGAAAATTGGGGCCTGCATCCGAGATATGAACAAAATTGTGTGGTGGGCTTGTTTGAATTGATTGGGGAAAATCCCTTTTGATATGGTTGTGTGGAAAAACAGCAGAAATGGACGTTAGTGTTGAGAGGTTTCTGTTGGACCTCACCCGAGGCGTTGGATGATGCTAAAAGGAATGTGCTGTTGGCAATTGCTCACAAGTTAAGACAAAAGGTGACCACTAAAATGAGGAAAGCTGAGATGCAGACGGTAATAGCCCAGCATTATATAGCCAAGGGAATGTTTGCTGAGGAGGCATTAGAGTTATTTGCTGACGGTGAAGTACTTACTGAGGCTGAGGTTCAGCGTCAATTGGCAACATTAAAGACGGAGTATGAATTGAAATTAAAACAGCTTGATGCTGATGAAGCAGAAGAGCAGAAGGTTCATGAGGCTAGAGAGACAGACAAACAGAGAGAAAAGGCAGAAAGACAAAGACAGTTTGAGAAGGAGATGTGGCCGCTGAGAGGTTCAGTGTCGGACCCTGAAGATTTTTACAGCTCAAAAGGGCTTGTGTTGATTGAAGAATTTAAAAGTCATGTTCGTGATGATGTAAAGGAATACCTAGATGAAGAGGTTGCCACCACCCTGTGGGGGTCTGCTAAGAAAGCAGACAAAGTTGTTTTAGCCCACAAGGTTGAGTTTACTCCAGGTAAGAGTTTCCCAGCGAGTAGCTGGGAAGATCAGGGTAACCTTGAATTTGAAACTGGGACAAGTAATGAAAGCCCAGAAGAGGCAGCTGTCCCAATTGCCTGTGTTCAGGTTGTTGAAGTAGCTGTAGATTCACAGGTACTGAACCTTGTGTTGAAGCTCAGTTAAAGTCTGAGCTGTCTGACTTGGTTGGAAAAGAATGCAGTCCTTTTGTGTCAGATGGTCTTGGTTCAGTGAATAAGGGGTTAACCGTGGTACCAGTGGAAATTGAGGATTCTCAGTCACCTGTATTAGACAGTGTGCTAAAAGTTAGTGATGAGATGAAAATTGGTGAGGTAAATGTTACTGAAGATATTGAGAAAAGTGTTGTTTCTGGACTTTTGAATAAAGTATTTGTGAAGGTTGGATTGGTTTTATGACCTTTGACCCTGCTTGCAGGACAAAGGCCTGCTGAGGAAGTATGTGCCATTCTGTTGAATTTTGTTTGACATTTGGAAGTAAACGCCTTCAAGGTTATGATCTTGTTCACGATGATGTTGTGGAGAAGGAGGATTGTTATATTTTTGAGGAGCCCTTTAAAGAAGTTACTATGGAGATAGGTCAGAATAAAGGTTGTAGGAATGAGATAAATTGATTGTTTGGCATCTTCTGCAATATACACATAGTAGTTCTAAGTCTGGTGATAGTGCTAAGTTTAGTAAACAATGGGGGGAGGTTGACACCTCTCCAAGGTGATCATGTGTATTCAGCAATTCAGCTAATGAACAAAGCTAAGAATTCACACAGAGAGACTGATGTTCACCCTGCCTGTGTAGTGACCCGATGCGTGTTTAGAAAGTCTGCTGAGGCCCATGATTGCAAAACCAGGGGTTTAAAGTATGATGATATGTCACAGACTTCTCTACCGTCCAGGTTACAATAGGATTTGGAGAGTAAGGTGTATGAGAAAGGTTTGTCCTTATCGAGGAAGGAATTTATAGAGGAACAGAATAAAGATTCTGAAATTCTTGCATTAAAGGAGACAGCTCTCACAGAAGAGGAGGTTCAGGGAGAGTCAGTGGGATACTACCTTAAAGATGGAGTGTTAATGAGGAAGTGGAGACTAGGCACTGTGCCTGCAAGTGAGGATTGGGCCATTGAACATCAGGTAGAGGTTCCAAAAGTTTACAGGGCTGAAATTTTAAACCTGGCCCACGAGATGCCTTCAGGTGGACATTTTGGAGTGAGAAAGACAGTGAACAAGATTATGAAGGAAATCTACTGGCCTAATTTAAGAAAGGATGTCGTGAATTTTTGCAGGACTTGCCATACCTGCCAGGTTGAGGGGAAACTTAATCAGGATATTCAAGTGGCACCACTTAGACCGATACCTGCTTCTGGTGAACCATTTTCCAGAGTCATACTGGATTGTGTTGGCCCATTGCCAAAGACTGCAAATGGTCATCAGTATGTGTTAACTGTTATGTGTACTGTGTCTAGGTTCCCTGAAGCCACGTCTCTCGGAAACATCCAGCCCAAGACTGTGGTAAAAGCACTCAGTAAGTTTTTCACACTGGTAGGTCTGCCCAAAGAAATTCAATTTGACCAGGGTAGTAAATTTACTTCGAGAACATTCCTGGGGATAGTTGGAGAACTGGAAGCTAAGCACATTGTGTCATCTGCATATCACACAGAGTCTGAGGGAGTCTTGGAATGGTTCAACTCCACTCTTAAGACCATGATTAAAACATATTGTGTGGAAAATGGGAAAAAAACTGGGATGGGGGGGGGAGGTTCCCCTACTCTTATTTACTGTTAGAGACTTAATTCAAGAATCCCTGGGTTTTAATCCGTTTGAATTCATTTTCAGCCATAGGCCCAAAGGACCTTTGACCTTGCTCATAGAGTAATGGCCTAACACAAAAGTGTGTGTCAGCGTGTTAGATTATGATTTGAAGTTCCAGAAAAGATTTAATAAGGTTTGTGACCTTGCAAAGGAGAGTTTGCAGAATGTTCAAATTAAAATAAAACACTTGTTTGATAGGATGGCACCTGGAAAGACTGTTATGAGAACAAATGGAGTCGTGAAAGCTGGGAATGAGGTGCAAAATCATTTTAACCGGCTGAAACTAGTATCAACCAGATTTAAGAATTCTATTGTTTTGAAAAATATTACTGACAAGGTCCATCAGTTGAATCCTACACCACAAAAACAATTGAAAGAATTAATTAGCAAGCATAAAGATTTATTTTCTGACATTCCAAGATGGTGTACAGCTGCAGTGCATAATGTCATTGTAAAGTCAGCCCAGCCGATCAAAGAGCAGCCTTACAGAATGAATTTAGAGGAAAGTAAAATGGTTGAACAAGAAATTGGAAACAAGAAGGAACGAGGAAAGAGAGTGGATGACTGCATTGATAGAGTGGAGGAGGCTAAATACCTTACAAAGATTGACCTATTAAAAGGATATTGGTGTGTTCCTATGACAGACAGGGCTAACGAAATGTCCACATTTGTGATACCATCTGGACTTGATGAATATAATGTTTTACCCTTCGGGATGAAAAAAGCTCTGGGGACATTTCAAAGAATGATCAATTCTGTGATTAAAGGGTTAGAAAACACAGGAGCTTATATTGATGATCTGGTTGTAGGGAATGACACATGGGAAGAGCATATTGCGGCTGTAGTAAAACTGTTTGAAAGGCTGTCCAAGGCCAATCTTACTGTAAACCTCGCTAAAAGTGAGTTTGGTCATGTCACAGTTACATATCTTGGCTATGTAGTAGGCCAGGGCCAACTGGCTCCTGTACAGGAAAAAGTTCAAGCTATTGCTGAGGTTCCTGTTCCGACGGGCAAGAAAGCTTTGAGAGGGTTTTTGGGAATGGTGGGGTATTACCGAAAGTGTTGTAAGAAATGTGCTGATATCACTCTCCCCCTAATGAAAGTCCTAGGGAAGAGTGAAAGATTTGTATGGACGGACCTTTGTCAGGAGGCATTTGAACGTCTGAAAACCATCCTGTGTTATGATCCTGTGCTCAAAGCACCTGATTTTTCAAAACCATTCTGTATAACAACAGACACTAGTGATGAAGCTGCTGGAGCAGTACTGTTGCAGAAGGGTGTGGATGATATTGAACACCCAGCAGCTTATTTCTCAAAGAAATTTAATGTGCATCAGGAAAAATTATTCCACTGTTGAAAAGGAATTGCTAGCACTTATTCTGGCTTTACAACATTTTGAAGTCTATGTTTGTCCTGCCCAGAGACCACTTGTGGTTTACACTGTGTCACAAGGGGTGCTGGAAACGGACCCAAATGCAAGACACAGACACTGAAGTACAAGGAACAGGACTAGAGTAGAGACATGACAGGATTCAGACCAGGAGCAGGGACAAGAACGCAGACTTGGGCAAGGGAAAGCGGGACCAAAACTAGGAACCATGGACTAGGAGACAAGGCTTGGACTCACAGCCTGTGACTGGACAAGGACCCAGAGCCTGGGTCTTGCCTCGGGCTCAGACCCCGGAACCAGGCAAGGACACGACATGGCTTCAGGACAGAACATGGCTGGGGTCTAGAGGCCTGAGCTTGGAGGCAAGACAAGGCTCGGAGTCCGAGCCAGAGACTGGACAAGGACCCAAAACCTGGGTCTTGCCTCGGGCTCGGACCCCAGAACCGGGCAAGGACATGACATGGCTTGAGGCTGGGGTTTTGGGTCTTGAGCTTGGCTTGGGATTCTCGAGGATTGGGGTCTTGGGTCTTGAGCTTGGCTTGGGATCCTCAAAGCTTGGGGTCTTGGGTCTTGAGCTTGGCTCGGGATCCTCAAGGCTTGGGTTCTTGGAGCTTGGCTTGGGATCCTCAAGGCTTGGGTTCTTGGAGCTTGGCTGCGGGATCGTCGAGGCGAGGGTTCTTGGAGTTTGGCTGCGGGATCGTTGAGGCTAGGGTTCTTGGATTTTGGCTGCGGGATCATCGAGGCTAGGGTTCTTGGAGCTTGGCTGCAGGATCGTTGAGGCTTGGGTTCTTGGAGCTTGGCTAGGGATCCTCAACGCTTGAGTTCTTGGAGCTTGGCTTGGGATCCTTAAGGCTTGGGTTCCTGGAGCTTGGCTTGGGATCCTTAAGGCTTGGGTTCCTGGAGCTTGGCTGCGGGATCGTCGAGGCTTGGGTTCTTGGAGCTTGGGTGCGGGATCGTCATCTTGAAATGCGGGGTCTGGAGCTGAGAGACGGACTGGGAACTGAACATCAACATAGAGCCGGGACTTATCCTTCGACAAGCCAGGACTCATCTTTGACACAACACTAACATGAGACAGGACAGAACATAGACATAGAGCTGGGACTTATCCTAAGACAAGACATGACCCCCCTGCAGGGCAACAGCAAAATGGCCTGACTTACCCCACAGAGGCGAGGACAAGACAAGACACGACATGACCCCCTGCGGGGCAACAGCAAGACAGCCTGACTTACCCCACGGAGGCAAGGACAAGACAAGACAAATCCCCCTACAGGGCAATGGTAAAACAGCCTGACTTACCCCACGGAGGCAAGGACAAGAAGAGACAAACACCAAAGAACGACAGACAGATCCATCTCTGCTTCAGGGTTGCCCCGGGTCGCAGTTACAGCTAGCAACCTCAGCTGGCTAAGGAAACAGCCAGATCCCTACCTAGCTTGGAGTGGCTGGCAGCCACTCAGCTGGCTTGGGAAACAGCCGAATCCATACCGCAAAGACCACTCCAACGAGTGGCAACAAGGCTCCATGAAGCAGTTGTCCTCCAACCAGGCCTAGAGATCACAAATGGTTTCATCAGCAGGTTGCTCCAAGGGGGACTGACGAGACAAACCAGCAACCCACACTCAATCCCAAGGTTACTTATATTGCAAGGCCAAAGATGGGAATCAGGTGCCTATGATTAACTCAAACAAGGGACAGCTGGAAGATCTGGAGTCCTGAGTCCACGGATCGGACCGTGAACTAGAATGCGGACTTCATGGACCAGACCATGACACACGGATCACAACCCGTTGGTGTTTCTAGATGAAGGATAAGAATAGTCAGTTATTAATTTGGAGTCTGATATTGCTAGAATATGATCTGAAAATCAAACATGTGAAAGGTTCTGACAATATTATAGTTGATTGTTTATATAGATGTTAATTTAGAAATTGTACACATTTTGCTCTGTTATCTGATGATTGTACATGTATTGTTTCAAACTTTGTAATTTACATTCAAACTAAAATTTTGCCTGCATCAAATTTTTTTCCTAAAAGGAAGGGGGTGTGTCAGGGTCCTGAATTACCCCTATGAACTGCGTTTTTAAAAAAGAGAGAGAGAGAGAGTTGTGGAACACAGACACCTTGTTAAAAAGAGAGAGAAAGAAAGAGAGAGAGAGAGGCGAATACTGCTCACAGCGTGTTTACACTTTTGCAAGGACACTAGCAGCTTCCAAGTTCTTACAGAGAGAGAAGGGAGGAGCTGCTTGATGGACAGTTGGTATTCAGCATGGTGAGATAAATAGGTCAGCTGTTAGACCTACAGACACATGGTTTTAGTCACTGAATGAGCTTTGTTGTGCCCACAGGAAAGGTGGGTTTTGGAGGATCGATCAGGAGGATCGATCAGTGGCTCTCACAGCATGAAATGGGTGTGACTGGTGGGGAGTTATTCGTGTGTCCAACCCTCACCTGGGTTGATAATTCCACCACAGAAGAACGGTCCCCTTTGTTGTGGTCACAGTCGGTGACATCTAAAGGATTTCGGAGGACAATGGGAAGATCGATGGCGTCAGCTCACCTGAAAACTTAAATCTCTCCCCCTCTCTCTCTCCATCACTACTCAACTCAATACCATGAACTGAACTGAACTTTATTCATCATCGTAAGACTATCTATTTACCCCTAAATTTGAAGAAGCTTGTTTTTCATATATTTCCACACTTATATATAATCATTACTAACCTGTCTCATATATCTGATTTTATATTACTGTATTGCATAGTTACTAATAAATACTGTTAGTTAATAGCAATACTGGACTCCAAAGTGTTTTCCATTTCAGCTGGTTCTTTAACCCATCACAGGGTACGTGACAGCCTCCTACCAATCAGCCAATGCTCTATCCATGCTAGTACCTTTCCTGTAACACCACAGGCTCTTAACTTGTTAAGCAACCTAATGTGTAGCACCTTGTCAAAGGCCTTCTGAAAATCCAAGTACACAACATCAACAAATTCTGCTTTTTTTACCCTGCTTGTTATTTCTTCAAAAAATTCCAACAGATTTGTCAGGTAAGGTTTTCGCTTAAGGATGGCATGCTGACTTTGGTCTATTTTATCATGTGCCTCCAAGTACCCTGACACCACATAATTAACAATCAACTCCAACATCTTCTCAACCACTGAAGTCAGACTAACTGGCCTATAATTTCCTTTCTTCTGCTTCTCTCTCTGCTTGGAGTGACATTTGCAATTTTCCAGTGTTCCAGAACCATTCCAGAATCTAGTGATTCTTGAAAGATCATTACTAATGCCTCTACAATATCTTCAGTCACCTCTTTCAGAACCCTGGGGTGTAGATCATCTGGCCCTGATACTCTCGTACCAGTATACTGCTAGTGTCTTTCACAGTGAACAATGATGCAAAATGCTCACTTCAGTACATCTGCTATGTCCTTGTCTCCCATTACTATCTCTTCAACATCATTTTTCATTGGTCTGACATCTACTGTCACCTCTCTTTTACACTTATATATCTGAAGAAACTTTTGGCATCTTCTTTAATATTATTTGCTAGCTTACTTTCATGTTCCATCTTTTCTTTCTTTATGACTTTTTGTTGCCTTCAGTTGATTTTTAAAAGCTTTACAATCCTCTAACTCCCAGTCATTTTTGCTTAATTATAAGCTCTCTCTTTGGCTTTTATGTTGGCTTTGACTTCTCTTGTCAGCCACGGTTGCATCATCCTGCCTTTAGAATACTACTTCTTCTTTGGGATGTTTCTATACTGTGCCTTCCGAATTGCTCCCACCAACTCTAGCTATTGCTGCTCTGCTGTCATCCTTGCCAGTCTTCTTTTCCAATCAATTTTGGCCAGCTCCTCTCTCAGTCTCTGTAATGCCCTTTACTCCACTTTAATACTGATACATCTGACCTTAGCTTCTTCTTCTTAAGTTGCAGGGTGAATTCTATCATGTTATGATCACACTCCCCTAAGGTTTCCTTTACCTTAAGCTCTCTAATCAGGTCTGGTTCATTGCACAACACTCAATCCAGAATAGCTGATTATCCCTAGTGGGTTCAACCACGAGCTGCTCTAAAAAAAAAGCTGTCTAGTAGGCATTGAACAATTATATCCTCCACATTTAAATACAAGTTTCCTCAACTCAGAATTTCACAGTCATCATTCCAACAGCACTCCTCCACCCCCAGTTACTTTCAGACACACAAGTTCAAGACAAAAAAGGCCCAACACTCTTCTTACCTCAAAGCACAATATCTTTCTTTTTTTTTACAGCTTGCAGCTACATAAGCATTCTGTAATATTAAATCACAGTACTTTTTCTTCCCCATTCTGCAACCATTACTCCAGCCTCTTTTTTTTTTGCTTCTTCTGCATGCATTTCCATCATGTGAAGGGAACTGGCTGCAGTAGAATTGGTCTGTATTATTTTTGGAGGCACGCCAAGTAGTTAACAAAATCCATGTAGTTATCCAAATTTCGCTTAAGTGTTGAAATTGAACCTGTATCCATCACTTCTGCTGGCAGCTTGTTCCATGCTCTCACCACCCTCATGTTCTCAACCCAGGACCACTTCTCATTTAAACAACTTACTTTACTGACACTGGTGGAATTCAGTTATTACTGCCAATCTAGCAGTGGCGGAGATGAGAGCAAGGCAGAACATTGTATCACTAATATGACTATTGTAATAGTAAAAATGGGTTAAATTGGAAATGTTAATGATGAGACTCTGCTTGTACGAAATTTGATGCTTTAATCCATGGTGAAACGGTATTTTAAAAGGAAAAAAATGCAATTTGTTCCTGTCAGATCACCTTTGGCCACCTCCCATTAACTCCCGTTCCAGATTTTCCAAAGACTAACTGGGTGCCGGAGATCAGATTAACAAAGGAGACTTGCCGCTAAAAGTGCCAGTTGAATTTTCTGATTGGCATTAGACTCAAATTGTTGCAGAAGTGATTTCCTTAGTTTTAAATGGATTTTCAACACATAACATTGAAGAAAAACAACACTGGGATTTCTAGGCAGCTCCCTCAAAGTGACAACACTAGGTGTAGCCCCCCCCCCCCCCCGGCCACCCTCAGGGTCGTTCGGCTCGCTGTCGTCTAGGGAAACAGCCTCGGCCCCACCAAACTGGATAATTAGTTTGTGTGGATGCTGTGTGAGGTACCCTATGCCGCCCAAATAACAGACAATACACCAGATGCAATTAAATGATTTACAGTTTATAGATATTACTGGAACTATATAATTAAGAGAGAATAAAATATAAAAGGAAAATAAAAGGCGCCACACTTACCAAGTTCAATCTCTTCGTGCACAAAACCGTTGGAACTCAAGGACCTTCTACTTCACCCTGCGACCCCTTGGACCACCTCGACCAGCTGCCTGGGATCACCAACGGTGGTTGACCAGACGCTCCACACGAGTCCGTCTCCTCGCCGAACGCCCTCCTCGGGGTCCGACCCCGTTAGTGGACATCACAGAACATCATCCATCCTCTGTCTCGCTCTCCCACCTTCTCCCCCAAAACCCCGCACATACAGTATCTTCAAACACACCAAAACCATAACAACTATCCCAATTGGTTAAAAACACTCTCTTATCACCCTCTAAACCAAAACAAGCTGCTAGCACAAACTTTCTCAGCGTTTAACACAACAAAGCCGCATTCCCCATATTAACATAACAAAGACACCATTTTAATTAGCCTCCGCAGTAACGTAAAAGTCGAAACCCCCTTACACTCTCCCCCCACCAAATAAAGTCATGTCCTCATGACTTCTAAATAACTCGCCAACCAGTCCTGCAGACACACAACACACACATACACAGATACACACAGTGACAGTGCTCCCCAAACAGTGGACCTCACTCCCGTCCCACGGGCGCTACATAGGCCAACCTATCTGAGAGCTTCTTAACCCTCTGAGACCTCCGTACCCCCTCACCTAAACCCAAAAGGCTCAGACACTACTAGGGATACCTCGGGCCTGCTTGCCAACTCCTCTCTCACTCAGGCCACCACTACAGCTCGGAGCCCCCTGTCCCGTGTCCGGGGCCCCGCCTCTCCTCCTTCCTGATCCTGCCGTAACTCAGTCTGCCCACAGCTAGCCATCCCCACTACACCTGACTCAGTGGGAGAAGGGCCAAAGGTCTCTTCCTCAATCACGGGGAAGTTAGCGAAAGGCAGCATGTACCACAGGTGCAGCACATCATCCTTTGAATCCGTATCCTTCCTGATTCCTTCGATCGGTAGCTGCTGTTTGAGTTTCTCCAAACTGAAACATTTAGCCGAGGCAACCCCTTCAGCCTCCTGCAGTCGAGACGTCAGCTTCTTCGGGGACTCCTTCAACTCTCGCCACAGCCTCAGCAGTTCTGACACAGGATTCCAGGCCATCTCAATCTGGGACGCAGTTACCCCACCAGCTTCTTCCACCCTGACCTGAAAAGCAGCAGTTAAAGGACGTTCAGCCTCCGGTGGTTTCTTCCTGAGGACATCTTCCAGATCAACTTTCAGTTTTTCCACTTCATTTAAACTTGCGACAGTCATCTTCAGGTTCCTTTCAAGCATCCGCCTCCCTTTTCCGAGATCTGTCCTCCATTTCTTCCCCTCCTCAGGAGTGTAGTCAAACTCCCCTCCCTGGGCTCTCGGTTTTCTGTTGATCTTAGTCAGAACACTTCCTTGATCTTCCCCAACTTGTAAGTCTTCCAATCTGTTCTGAATGGATGTCTTGAGTTTCTGCTGATCCCTTCGAAGGTGGGTCATTGTTTCTTCTCGCTGGATTAATTCATCAGTACATGACCGCAGTGTGGTGCAAATCCCCTCGCTTCCCTGTGTCTCATTCAGATTGAGAAACTGGGTTTCCATCCCCCGGTCCACCACCGTCTGTCCCAACACCAGGAAGTTCAACTGGTATGTCGGGTCATTTTTCTCACATTGCACCAAATTTCTCCGGCCAAAAACTCCTCCACATTTGACACTTCGCTTTGGTCGCCCGGGCTCAGCCACTTGCCTCGCCTCCTAGTCCCCCCAGGTGAATCCAAGCTCTAGGCAGTCATCCACATATGTCAAAACTCCACACACCTTCACTTCCCCCATGGTCTTCCTCATGCCCCGCAGGAAGGATGCAGGGGCTCCGGATATGCCCTTGGGCATCTTTTCGGATCGGAAGAATCCTAGGGAACTAGTAACGGCCATCTTCAGCTCAACAGCCGCTCTCCTCAGGATCTGGCAACATCCACTCCTCAGATGCAGCACATTAAACCACATTGCATAATCCACACACACGCTGCCTTCATCTTCCACGCCGCTAGGGTCCAGTTGCTGTGACCTCTCTCTCACTGAGGTGTCTTCAGCAGTCAACTCCCCTCCCTCGTGGTAGTTTGGAGCATCTACTAAGAGGGTCTCACCCTCAGCTACTTTCCCCAAGCCGTACCACCGCTGGGTCTCGTTTAAATTCGGTACTGGCTCAAGGCTGCTACACACGTCCTCAGAAGCAACTCGACATGCTGGGTGCCCAGACAATGCCTCCATGACTTCCAGGGTCATTAACCAATCATCGTCTTCCCTCTATCCATAGCGACACCCTGGGGCGTGGTCCCTCTAAGCCTTCAGGAATAGGGTCTTCTCCTTTCTGAAGTACATTGGTACATATGTATACTGAGAAACAAGAGATTCTGCAAGTGCTGGAAACAAAGAGTCTGAACACGAGCTGGTGTTTGGTGACCAGGTCAAGCACTCCACGTTCCACAATTGAAGATCAGTGATCCCAGAGGACAAGACTGCAGGTACTGAGGAGACTCACAATCCTTGGGTCAGAAGTCTGTATGAGCAGGAATCAGAAGGGCCGATGACTCCCCAGCTCATCAGGGTTAGAGGTCCATACGTGTTCTGGGATCAAGGCCCAACAGTCAAACCTGTGATCGACAATCCCTGGGGGTTGATACCTTGATGGCAGCAAAGTCTAGAGGGCAAAGCCAAAGGTTAAAGATCAGAGCCTGGTGAGTCTGGAGGTAGACGACTGAAGGAGTCACAAAGGCTGGTGTTACCTTCTCCCCTGATCACCAGGGTCAGAGGTCCATGCAAGCCATAAAGCCAAGACCTGAAGGTAAATCCCATGACCAGTGAGTCCTGGGATCGATATCCAGAGATTGGTGAAGTCCGATGTCTAAGAGTCCAGGGTTAGGGACTGAAGGCCCAGAGGCAGCCTGTCCTAGGGTTGGAGGCTTGTCTTTGTGTGTGAGTGGATGTGTGGGAGGGACATTTGAAAGGGGCTTGTTTTGCTGTGTTCGTGTTATGTTTTATGGCTGTTGTGTTGCTTGTATTGGCCTGTTGAACATTGTGAACGTGCTACATTGGCGCTGGAATGTGTGGCATCACTTGCAGGTTGTCCCCAGCACATCCTTTGGGTACGTTGGATGTCAACACAAATGACACATCATTGTATGTTTCGATATACAGTACATGTGATAAATCTGAATATGAAATCTTGAGCATCACACAAATGCAAGAGGAACTCAGCAGATCAGGCCGTATCTTTGGAGGGAAATAAACACTTGACGTTTCGGGCTGAGACCCTTCAACAAGACAAAGAAGTTGGTATTCTTGCCTTCATCAGATGGGGTACCATGTTAAAAAAAGATTTATGAACGTTTGCTTAGGCCATGTTTGGAGTACTGTATGCAATTCTGGTCACTGCATTGCAGGAAGGATATGGTGGCTTTGGAGAGGGGGCAGACAGGGTTCATCAGGACGTTTACTGAATTAGAAAATATTAGCTACATGTATAAGGGGAGATTACGCAAACTTGATTGTTTTCTCCAGTGTGTTGAAGGCTGAAGGGAGATCTGATAGAAGTTTATAAAATTATGAGAGGCAGACGAGGATGGAAGGCCAGTATTGGAGCCACACTGAATTCTTTGAAATATTGGAAGGCTGGAGAAGGATACAAAATCAGGGAAGCTTGAGCTGATAGGACAATATGCAAATTAGAATATTAAAATCGCGACATTTATTCTATAACAGAAAATTGTAAATTAAAGGTTTGAGGCTGACTAGCATTAACAAGAGTGGAAAAATCATATGTATGGGCATTGTTGTTGTTGTTGAGTCCTCTGAGTAACATATACTGGATTATAGCCTATTTTGGAGCCATATACCATGGGAACTATCCAACCTTTCCTCATAGCACATGCCCTCAAATCCAGGAAGCAACCTGATAAATCTCTTCTGATCCCTCTCCAAAGCCACCACACCCTTCATACGATGAGGTGACCAGAATCTCACTCAAATTCTTTAAAAACAGGTTAAGCCATAACTGCAACTGTCAAAAACAGTGAATATTTAACAACTGTTTTATAAATTTAATGCCAATTACATTTAAATTAACAGATAAAATTAAGAAACTTGTAACTTCTTCAATTCTTCTGAAATTGAGTATTAAAGCAGTTTTCAGGCTGTTTATAGCTGACGTGCTTAGTCATGGAGATAAAAGTCGGCTCCTGGACTGTGTTTATTCACACCCCCCCACCCCCACCCCCACGGCTGTGGACATACTTCTGGGGACTATACAGTTTGATGTTTAATGTTTTGTGGGTCATTTGTTCACTTTTTGCTGTTGTGCCATTTGTTCTTTTTTCACGTTTGGTCATGTGTGGGGGTTTTCTTTAAATGGGTTCCATGGTGATTCTTTGTTTTGTAGCTGTCTGCAAGAAGATGGATCTCAAGATTGTACACTCCATACATACTTTGATAATAAATGTGTTGTGAACTTGAACTTTGAGGCAGGAAAAATCCATGTAACTCTCTCTAAGCTGTAGTCTGAAATGTACTGCTTTTCAAAAAGCTTCACAATATCATGACCCTTGGCATTCCTCGGCCTTGGCTTAATTCATTGGTATTAATAAATCAGAGGATCTGTCCTGGGACCAACACTTTGATGTCATCACAAATAAGGCATGACAGTGCCTCTACTTTTTTAGAAGCTTGAGTATATTCAGCTTGTCAAAAACTGTGACAAACTTCTATAGATACACAGTAGAGAGTGTGTGGCTAACCAAGACGACCAGGTATGGCAACATCAATGCACAGGAATAGAAAGTGGTGGACAAAGCCCAGTCCATTATAGGCAAAGTCCTTCCCAATACTGAATGCATTTACATGGAGCACTACCATAACACCGATCATCAAAGAATCCCACTATTCCGGCCCTGCTCTATTCTCACTATCACCACTGGGCAGGAGATGTACAGAAGCCTTAGGTCCCACACTACCAGGTTCAAGAACAGTTATTACCCCACAACCATCAAGATTGTGAATTGGCATTGATAACTTCAATCACTACTCTGAACTGATTCTATGATGTGCAGACTCATTTTACATCTAATGTTCTCAGCATTGTATTTTTTATTTGCCCAATTTGTCTTCTTTTGCACATTATCAGTCTTTCTGTATATTTTGATGTAATTTATATTGTATTTCTTGTTATTGTAAATGCCTGCAGAGAAAATTGTAACATATACCATGGAACATTACAGCACAGAAAACAGGCCATTCTGCCCTTCTAGTCTGTGCCGAAACTTTATTCCGCTAGTCCCATTGACCTGCACCCTGTCCATATCCCTCCAGACCTCTCCCATCCATGTATCTGTCCAATTTATTCTTAAAACTTAACAGTAAGCCCACATTTACCACATCAGATGGCAGCTCGTTCCACATTCCACCACGCTCTGAGTGAAGAAGTTCCCCCTAATGTTCCCCCTAAACCTTTCCTCTTTCACCCTAAAGCCATGTCCTCTCATATTTATCTCTCCAAATCTAAGTGGAAAGAGCCTACTTGCATTTACTTTGTCTATACCCCTCATAATTTTGTAAACCTCTATCAAATCCCCCCTCATTCTTCTATGCTGCAAGGAATAAAGTCCTAACCTGTTCAATCATTCCCTGTAACTCAAATCCTGAACACCCAGCAACATCCTAGTAAATCTTCTCTGCACTCCTTCTATCTTACTGATATCCTTCCTAAAATTAGGTGACCAAAACTGCACACAATACTGCAAATTTAGCCTCACTAATGTCTTATACAACTTCACCATAACATCCCAACTCCTATACTCAATACTCCAGATCCCTCTGCAAGCTTTGAAAGCCTTCCTCGCTGTCCACAATGCCTCCAAGCTTAGTGTCATCTGCAAACTTGCTGATCCAATTTACTACATTATCATCTAGATCATTGATATAGACAACAAACAACAATGGTCCCAGCACAGATCCCTGAGGCCACCACTATTCACAGGCCTCCAGTCTAAGAAGCAATCATCCACTACCACTCTCTGTCTTCTCCCACACAGCCAATTTCGAATCCAGTTTACAACCTCTTCATGGATACCTAGCGTCTGAACCTTCTGAACTAACCTCCCATGTGGGACCTTGTCAAAGGCCTTACTAAAGTCCATGTAGACAACATCCACAGCCTTTCCTTCATCTACTTTCTTGGTAACCTCCTCGAAAAACTTTACAAGATTCGTTAAACACGATCTACCATGCACAAAGCCATGCTGACTATCCTTAATCAGCCCTTGGCTGTCCAAATACTTGTATATCCGATCTCTCAGACCATCTTCCAATAATTTACCTGCTACTGATGTCAGGTTCACCGGCCTGTAATTAATGGTTTACTTTTGGAGCCTTAACAGTATACAGTCCATATTTTAATAATAAATTTACTTTGAACCCTAACAGTAGGCCCAGCCCAAAAATACCTAACGGGGATGAAATTATAGAACAACGAATGCCAAAAAAAATTACTACTCATCTATTAGTTTGAAAGGTTTTAACACCAAGATTTGTTGAGAAACAGGACAATAGAATATTTACTTTCAGAGACCAGAGAATAATTTCTTTGGATTTTAAAGTTGGGAGTTAAAATAGTAAAAACTTTTCTATGTGATTCCTGTCAATCACATCATTATTTGCTTTCTGTATATAGTCATACCTTTATTTACATATTCTAACTCTCATTTTCCTAGGTTATACTCTAAATTTCATCAAGATTCTACAATCTGATTATCTAAGGCTCTTGGTTGGCTTGCTCTGAGAGGATCCTGTCTCCCAATAGAGGGTGTTGCATGAAGCAACAATTACACAAGATCAAGCAAACAGGCAGTTTCAGGTAGAATCAACAAGTGCTGATTTACAGTTGACTCTAAACTTCAAGTTATTTGTATAATATTAAAATTAAAAACCCTTTCTCAATATAAAGCAGCATTGTAGAGATGGAAAGTTGGAGAAGGATTAAAAAAGGTACCAGCTGTTGAAGCGACCGAATCTGTTAAATATTCAGAAGTCAAAGTCCACCTGCCAAGAATGAGTTAAATAAAGGTAGCCATTGTGGGAATTGAGGCTCAGAGCAGCTTAAGCAAGTGAACCATTGTCAAATATAATTTGACTGAGTCATGTAAAATGTTATTATAAAAAAAGTAACAATGGTTTGTTATGTTAAGTATAGAACATACAGAACAGGGCTGCACAGCACAGGAACGGGCCCTTTGCCACAATGATGTTCCGATCCATTTCCCTCACATTCATGCACATCTCTTAAAAATCTCCAATGCATCTGCTTCCACCACCACAAAAGGCAATGCATTTTAGGCACTCACCACTGTGTAAAAAACTTGTCCCTCACATCTCTATTGAAAATACACCCTTTCACCTTACATGCATGCCCTCTGATATTAGACATTTCAACCCTAGGAAAAATATACTGTTTGCCTTCTCTATCTATGCCTCTCATAACCTTATAAACCCCTATCAGACCTTCCCTCAGCCGCTCCAGAAAAAAAAAACAAGTTTGTGCAAACTCTCATTATAGCATATGCCCTCTAATCCAGGCAACTTCCTGGTCAACCTTTTCTGGATCCTCTCCAAAGCATCAACATCTTTCCTATAATGAGGCTACCAGAACTGTATGTGATACTCCGGATGTGCCCTAACTAGAGTTTTATAAAGTTGCAACACAACTTCCTGACTTTTGAATTCAATCCCTTGACTAATAAAGACAAGCATGCCATATACCTCCTTAACCACCCTACCAATATGTGTAGCCACCTTCAGGAAGCTATGAACTTGGACTCCAAGATCCTCTGCTCATCAACACCGCTAAAGGTCTTGCCCTTAACAGTGTACTGTCTCTTTACATTTGACCCACCAAGGTGCAAGACTTCACATTTGTCTGGGTTAAACTCCATCTGCCATTTCTCCACCCATATCTGCAACTGATCTATATCCCACTGTATTCTTTGCTAGTCTTCCTATCTCTAGTAATTCTCTCCAGTAACTTCCCTACCACTTTCGTGGACTCACTGGTCTATAGATTTCAAAATTATCCCTAGTCTCTTTCTTGAATAATGGTACATTAGCTCCTCACCAGTTCTTCAGAATCTCACCTGTGGCTAGGTCAGACACAAAGGTATTGGTCAAGGCCCGAGCCTTCTCTTCTCTTACCTATCAATAACCTGGGGTATATCACACCCGGCTCAGGGAACTTATCCAAATTAATGCTCCAAGTCAACACGGCCTTCTCCTTTACTTCAAAATGACCATAATATATTAATCTGCTCAGCACTGATCTCCCTATCTTCCATGCCCTTATCCTTGGTAAATATCGATGTACTCATTAAGGACCACACCCACATCCTCCACATCCAAGCGTTTCCACCCCCCATCTTTGCGTGGTCCTACTCTCTCTCTAGTTATAATCTTGCTCATGATATAGAAATAGAATGCCTTGACTTTCCTAATTCCCTTCTTGAGTTCTTTTCTGGCTTTTTTTTATATAATTCTCAAGGTTTCTGTTTGATTCTAGTTTCCTAAGCTTTATGTACATATCTTTCCTTCCTAAATTCATCACCACTCTTGACATCCAAGTTTCCCTTACCTTGCCATTCTTGTCCTTCCTTCTGACTTGAACTACCTGCCCTGTATTCTGTGCAGTTTGTCTTTAAACATCCTCCGCACATCAACTGTGCACTTGCCTAAATATGGCTGTTCCTAATTAACTCTCCCTTGTTCTTCCCTAATGTTCTCATAATTTGTCACTCCAAATTAATACTCTCCCTTAAGGTCTATACTTATCCTTATCTATAGCTATCATGAAACTTGAGGAATTGTGGAAACTGTTCTCTAATTGCTCACCCACTGAAAGGTCAGTCACCTGGCTAGACTCATTACACAACATCAGATCCAGTACAGCCCCTCCTCTTGTTGTACTATTTACATATTGAATTAAGAAACCCTCCTGGATGCACCAAATTCTGCCCCATCTAAACCTGTTGCAACAGAAAGTCCCTATTTGTATAGGGAAATTAAAGTCCCCATGAGAACAATCCTATTGTTTGTTCACTTTTCCTTAATCTTCTTGCATATCTGTTCTTCAGTGTCCCAGTGGCTATCACAGGGTTTGTAGTACAATCCCATCAGTGATTATTCCTATTTTTCAGTTCAACCCACATAAACTCAGTGGATGAGCCCTCTCTTATGGCCCTCTGAGTGCAGCTGTGATACTGTCCCTGATTAACTCCCTCTCTATATTTTCTAAAACATCAAATCTTTGGGACATAAAGCACCCATTTTGTTCTTCTCACAACCAAGTCTCTGTAATGGCTACATCATAATTTCATGCACTGATCCATGCTCTAAGTTCATCACTTTTAACCACAAAACTGCTAGTTTTAAAATACATATACTTCAAACTATTTGTCCTATTGTATCTATTACCTTGCTCTTGCCTGTTTTTAATAGTCCTGATATCCACCTTTCTCTCCATCCTTCCACTTTCTGACCTGGTGTTCTGGTTCCATTCTCCTGTCAAACTAGTTTAACCTTCCCAAGTAGCACTAGCAAACCTCCTTGCCAGAATAATGCTGTAGCGATAAAGAACTTTGACCAGAGACCAATTGCTGTTTGGTATTGGTTAGCAAGAGCATATTAAAGGAAGGCAGGGGCAAGCACAGTGGCTATCGCAGCAGCTGTCGTCTGAATGGACAGAGTCAGAGTGGTGATCTTGAGGCTTTAGCTCTTCAAGGCATCCATGAAGAGAGGCTTCAGTCAGAGAAAGCAAAGGAAAGAAGAGCCCAAGGTTAAGTTTTTCTTCCCTTCCCTTCTTTATATCTGCTCAGCTAAGACAGCAGAGATGCCAGGCAAGATAACTGAATGCTCCTCTTGTTGGATGTGGGAACGCAGGGAGACTTCCAGTGTTCCCAATGACTACAACTGCGAGAAGTGCATCCAGCAGCAACTTCCAATGATCCACAATAAAGAGTTGGAGCTGAAACTGAAAGAATTCCAGATCATTTGGGAGGCTGAGGGGATGATAGATTGGACATGCAGAGAGGTAGTTACGCCCAAGGTGCAGGATGCAGGAAACTGGGTGACAGTCTGGAAGGAGAAAGGGGTTAAGGAGCCAGTGCAGAACACCCCCATGGCCAACCCCTCAACAAAAGGTATATCATTTTTTATACTGTCAGGATGTGGGTGGGGGCAGCTGGGGGGAATGACTTAACAGTCACAGTGTTCGGGTCTCTGGCACTGAGTCTGCCTCTATGACTGATTCTGATGACTCAAAGGGAATTGGGGAGAACAGACACATTGTGGTGATGGGGGATTTGTTAGGTAAGGAATGGACAGAAGGTTCTGTGGGTGAGAATGAGATTCCCAGATGGTATATTGATTCTCAGGTGCCAGGATATCTCGGATCAAGTGCTCAGCATTCTTAAGTAGGAAGGTGAACTGCCAGAAGTTGTGGTCCATGTAGGTACCAATGACATGGGTAGGACGAGTGATGAGGTTCTGACAGGAAGTTCAGGGAGTTATGGGCTAAGTTAAAGGGTAGAACCTTCAGGCTAAGGAATTGGTGTAGGAGGGAGGGCATAAGAGATTGTGGAGGCAGATGTTGGTAAGACCTCAAAGTTAGGAATCAATAAGTTGAACATGGTGCGACTGGAGTCCTGAGCTGCATATATTTCAATGCAAGGAGTATCGTAGGAAAAATGGATGGTAGTGTTGAAGATGAGATAGCTGGATTACAAACAGAGGCAATGTAGAGTGAGGAGAGGCTGCTGATAGGGCAGAATTGCATTCAACAGGATGGGCTGCAACATAAAAGGTGGACAAAATCGAAAAAGATGAATTCAGGACTGCAGGTGTTATATTTGAATCCGCACAGTTTATGGAATAAAGCACAGTTACAGATTGGCAGGTATGATGTTGTAGGTATCACTGAATCATGGTTGATGGAAGATTATAGCTGGAGGCTTAACATCCAAGGATACACATTGTATTGAAAGGACAGACAGGAAGGCAGAGGGGATGGCATTGCTCTGTTGGTAAAGAAAAATGAAATCAAATCATTAGAAAGAGGTGACATAGGGTCAGAAGATGTAGAATTATTTGTGGATAGAGCTGAAGAACTGCAAGGGTTAAAAGACCTTGATGGGAGTTGTATACAGACCCCAAACAGCACTAAGGACGTGGTATACAAATTACAACAGGAGATAGAAAATGCACACCAAAACGGCAATGTTACAATAGTTATTGGTGGGGGGGGGGGGGAGAACTTCAACATGCAGGTAGATTAGAAAAATCAGGTTAGTGCTGGATTCCAGAAGGGGGAATTTCTAGCGTGCCTACAAGATGGCTTTTTAGAGCAGCTTGTAGTTGAGCTCACGAGGGGATCAGCTGTTCTGGATTGGGTGTTGTGCTATGAACCGGAATTGATTAGGGAGCTTAAGGTAAAAGAACCCTTAGAGACAAGTGATCATAATATAATCGAATTTACCCTGAAATTTGAGAAGAATAAGCTAAAGTCAGAATGTATCAGTAGAGCAGTGGAATAAAGGGAATTACAGAGGCATGAGAGAGGAGCTGGCCAGATTTGATTAGAAAAGAACACCAGCAGGGATGATGGCACAGCTGCAATGGCTGGAATTTCTGGAAGGAATTTGGAAGGCACAGGATATATACATCCCGGAGAAGTATTCTAAAGGAAAGATAAGACAACCATGGCTAGCAAGTCAAGACCAACATAAAAGCCAAAGAAAGGGTATATAATGGAGCAAAAATTAGTGGGGTGAGTGGATTGGGATGCTTTTAAAAGCCGACAGAGGCAACAAAATGTCATAAAGAAAGAAAAGATGGAATATGAAGGTAAGCTAGCCAATAATATTAAAGAGGATACCAGAAGTTCAGATACATAAAATGTAAAAGAGAGGTGAGAGCAGATATTGGACCACTGGAAAATGATGCTGGAGAGGTAGTAATGGGGACAATGAAATGGCAGATGAACTGAATAAGTACTTTGCATCAGTCTTCACTGTGGAAGACACTAGCAGTATGATAGAAGTTCTAGGTGTCAGGGGTCATGAAGTGAGAGAAGGTTCTTGAAAAACTGAAAGGTTTGAAGGTAGAAAAGTTACCTGAACCAAATGGTGTACACCCCAGAGTACTGAAAGAGGTGGCCGAAGAGATTGTGGAGGCATTCATAATGATCTTTCAAGAGTCTCTGGGTTCTGGAAGACTGGAAAATTGCATATGTCATTCCATTCTCCAAGAAGGGAGAGAGGCAAAAGAAAGGAAACTATAGGCCAGTTAGTTTGCCCGCAGGTTGGGAAGATGATGGAGTCGACAATTAAGGATGAGGTCTCAGGGTACTTGGAAGCACATGGTAAAACAGCCTGTAGTCAGCACGGAATCTTCAAGGGAAAATCTTGCCTAACAAATCTTTTGGAATTCTTTGAAGAAATAACAAGCAAGATAGATAAAGGAGAATCCGTTTATGTTGTGGTCTTGGATTTTCTGAAGGCCTTTGACAAGGTGCCACACATGAGGTTGCTTGACAAGCTACAAGCCCATGGTATTATAGGAAATATTCTAGCATAGATAAAGCAGTGGTTGATTGGCAGGAGGCAAACAGTGGGAATTAAGGGAGCCTTTTCTGATTCCACAAGGGGGTCTTAGTAGTGTTCCACAGGGGTCTCTGTTGGGGCCGATTCTTTTTACATTATATGTCAATGATTTGGATGATGGAACTCATGGCTTTGTTGCAAGGTTTGTAGATGAGATATGAAGATAGGCAGAGGGGCAGATAGTTTTGAGGAAGTAGAGAAGCTACAGAAGGACTTAGCCAGATTAGAAGAATGGGCAAAGAAATGGCAGATAGAAGACAGCATCAGGAAATCATGCACTTTGGTAAAAGAAATGAAAGGGTTGACTATTTTCCAAATGAAAAGAAAATACAAAAAAAAACTGAGGTGCAAAGGGACTTGGAAGTCTTTGTGCAGGATTCGCTAAAGGTTAATTTGACCCATTGGTTGGGTCTGTGATGAGGAAGACACATGTAATGTTAGCATTCATTTCAAGAGGACTAGAATATAAAAGCAAGAATGTAATGTTGAGGCTTCATAAAGCACTGGTGAGGCCTCACTTGGAGTACTGTGAATAGTTTTGGGTCCCTTATCTTAGAAAGGAAGTGCTGAAACTAGAAATGGTTCAAAGGAGGTTCATGAAAATGATTCCAAGATTGAAGAGAATTTGATGGCTCTGGGCCTGTATTCAATGGAACTCAGAAGATGAGGAGTCACCTTATCGAAACCTATCAAATGGTGAAGGTTTATGATACACTTTCCTGTGGTGGGAGAGTTTAAGACTGGAGGACACAGCCTCAGAATAGAGAGGCGTCCTTTTAGAATGGAGATGAGGGGAAATTTCTTCAGCCAGAGAGTGATGAATCTGTGGAATTCTTAGCCACAGACAGCCACGAAAAACCAAGTCTTCATGTATATTTAATGCAGATCGATTACTGATTGGTCAGAGCATGAAGGGATATTGGAAGAAGGCAAGAGATTGAGACTGATAGGAAAATTGGATTAACCATAATGAAATGACTTGATGGGTTAAATGGCATTATTCTGCTCCTATATCTTATGGTCTTCTTGAGGCATGTGCAAACAATGTTGTTTTGTGTTAAGGATAATGATTTGCTTGAAATGCATTGGGGGGAGGGGTACTTTTTCTTTCATATATATCTCTGAGATAGAAAGAAGAGTGAACAAACTATTTCTGGAAAAATAAACACCCATAAAGAACATAAAGATACAGATGCTGTATTTAGCAGTCATAACATCATTAGTCAAAAGCCACAAAATTAA
Source organism: Mobula hypostoma (assembly GCF_963921235.1). Taxonomy (NCBI): domain Eukaryota; kingdom Metazoa; phylum Chordata; class Chondrichthyes; order Myliobatiformes; family Myliobatidae; genus Mobula; species Mobula hypostoma. The sequence continues at coordinate 58,328,922 of NC_086103.1, read as the reverse complement.
TGTCAAGTTGTGATAGTATCTAAGGTTGGCATTTTAAGCTCACTTGCACTTTATAATTTGAGAGTTATCATAAAATAATCTTTGTTGACTTAAAGCACCATAAACTAACCTACTGAACCACAAATATAGAATTGGCCACTCCTGGGATTGCTCAAATATCAGGAGTGAAGGAAAACTAATGACCAGAAGGGGAAAAAAAACATGGATTAGTAAACAGTTACAGCTGTACAACAACTTGGCCTGTAATGTAATCATAATTTTCAAGGCACTTCACTGAACCATGATTAAAAAACATTTGACGCAGTCAAATAAAGGTATATTAGGTCAGGTTGCCAAAAGCTTGGCTGGAGACAGTTTTAGAAAATATCTTGATAGAAGTAGATACACTGTGAAAAAATCTCAGCACTTAAGAGTCCCAAGACACAGCTCCCAGCGAAGGGAAACTAAAGTCAAGGATATAATCAGCCTGAAAGGTATGATCTTGGAAGTACAAGGGTGGTTTGTATAGAGGTCAGGATAAGATCACATAGATCACAAAGGGCAAGGCCATTGAATATGAACATTTTAATGGTTAGATTGCAGATCACAAGTGGAAGTGTATGCGGATGGGAAGAAGGCATAGTGGATAAGGCCTTATAGGCTACTACCGATTATTCCCAATCATATTAAAACTGTGAAGCGTGTTACAGCTATTCTAATGTAAATTACTATTGCACTGAAACCACCAAACATTTACACAAATTTTTGTAGAAATGGTAGGTTTAGCACATTGGGTACAAAGTACAACTGGCAATGAGATATCAACTATAAAAAAGAATGTGGATAGAAAACGTTTGTTTCTAATCTGTGCTTACAATGATTTTTTTTCCCCACTGTGTTGGTCATGTTATAGTAGTACTAGTGCAATCACTCAAGTTGAGTATGATGTTCTCCTAAGGAGTTGTCTATTGGTGGGCATGTTACACAAGACAGCTGATAACATCAGCACTGGGTAAATATAATTAAGTCTGGTTCCCTTCACAACTATGATAACTACAGGCTAATTCAAAACTGACTGAGTTCACAGTTCAAATGCTCATTCTTAGTTAAATCTCTGGTACCGTGAATCAACAGGCTGAAAAGTACAGGGAAAAGATATTAAAATGCCTTTCACCAAACACAAAATGTCAGTTAAGGTGCTTCTATAGGTATAATTAAAATAACTGAAAGCAACACTTCATCTTTCAGGAAACAAAATAAAGCATTTAGTCAAATATAAACCAGAAATTCTGAACATTTGGAAGAGAAAAAAACCTAAAGAAATTTTTATTCAGAAAATTCTTCTTATATTTAAATATTTTATTATAATAGAATTTCCCTGCCACTTATTCCTTGGAAGCAGTGCATAACAAAATGCATGTCATTGTATAATAAAAAGCTACTTTTAGTTATTAGACTATTCCCAATAAGGGTAAATGCCTCATAACAAGGCATGAATATAATGTTCAAATTTGATATATACTGTATGTATATATATATATATTATATAGTATAAAGGAAATCCACACAAAGTTCTTGTTTTTCCTCTTTTCTTCATTAACACATTCAAAAGTGTAATTTAAGGGGAAAAGGCACATAGTACCAAAGAAAATTCATTGAGTTAAGTCACTTCTTTACTGGGCTATGAAATATGCCAAAGAATGTGGCCTTCATCTTTTTTTAAACATTTGCACCTGTTTTGTAACAAAATATCAAAAATGTTCATCTTATTAATTGTATAACTTGGGGATATAAATAGCCTCTTTTTAAATTCCCTATCAATAACATTAACTGAATTAAATTGTATAGACATATGAAATGATACTGCTTCAGGAAGTTAATTATTTTCAGAACATCTCTATACAGAAATCATTTGTACACAAATTCCTTTATACATAATTATATAATTTCTTCCAAAAGTATTTGGGATATATTGCAGCTACACAGTGCTGATAATTCAAATCTTGCAGGCTGTAGTCTCTGGCCTTTGAACAGTCATATGCAAGGAAGGCATAGTCAGATATAGTCATCATGGACAGGCTCTCCACTGACATCACAGTAATGTATGAAAATAGCTACAACTCGCGGAAATACACCACTTCTCATCTGCCGTCGTTCAGAGATCACCTCACCAATTGTTTCCATACAAATGTCAGCTGACAGTTGTCCTTTTCTCCGAGGAGCATAGATTGTAGCTGAGGAAAAAAATTCCCATAACAATTACATACAAATGGATCAAATTTATTCAATATAATGACTAAATTACCACATTCTTGCTTTTTTAGGTCCAAAAGAAAATTATTTTTTGCAACTATTCAATGGCTGTGCTTAAACACTGAAAGTAGTAGTAACCTTAGCTAACATTCTCCTCACTGCTGAAGATGGATGACTCAATATTACAATTTCAACGCATTTATATGTTTGACTTTACCCCTGCTTACCTCTACATGTCTATTAACTTCAGGATTAGCTCTTTTTCAATTGTATGCATGGTCAGCCTGCATCCTCCCAGCTTGTTTTACTGACTGGAGGCCTTCTAAAACTCTGCTGTCCATGTCCTATCTTGGCCGCTTGCAGAGGTATGTGCCAGAAAGGAGATTAGTGAGGAGGTAGATGTTCTTGGTGGTACGGTCCTGTTGAAGATGGCGGAGATTTGCGGAGAATGATGTGTTGAAGAATGTGGAGATTCATGGGGTGGCAGTAAGGAAGTCTATCTCTGTTAAGGGGAGATGGGGTGAGCACATGTCCGGGAAATGGAGGAGATGCGGGTGAGGGCAGTGAAGGTTGGGGGAACGTTCCAAATCTCATTTTCTTGTAAATTAACTATTCATAAGTGAGACTCTACTATGAGTGGCACTATCGGCATTGGGATCATCAGATTATGGGAGAAAAAAAATATCCAGCATTTGTCACTTCTCACTATGAAGATCAGGAATGTATACTGGTTGGAAAAGTAGTGTCAGAATAAAGGTAACTACTGTAATTTCATGGGCCCTTTGGTGTTAAGTATATGGTATGAAACTGTAAATGTGTAGAGAGAATACTTACTTCGCTCATCATCTTCAAAGTCATATCTTGCATAGCTGTTTGGTTCTGCAGTACGCAGTGAACGAAGCCAAGGGAAATCAGTGATCATGAAGTATGGAGCTCCATCTACTGTTCCTGTCAAAACAAAACTGTGAGTAGAATATTTTGCATAATTGAGAAAATCTATTTTTCAAAGTTAAGATGAAATCACAGTCTCAAGCTCTTTGTGAAACTATATTATATTCCTAAAGTATTTAGCAAATAAATTTTAAATGAAAATGAAATATTGAGTTCAAGGGGCTAAAAGCATGATCATGTTACAGTAACTTTTTTTTGGAAAGTATACATCTGGAAATCTAGGGTAACACTGCTCAAATAGTACTGTCTGGATTCACAATGTGTGGCATCCATGAGAATGATTTATAGTGGCATGAAAAAGTATGGATAATTAGTAAGCAGATGTGTGCCTGTGCACATATGGGCGTATATAAGAAAAAGACAAAAAGTGGCAAGAGAAAACAAATTAAAGGCAGCCTTAAGATAAAACTTATAGATGGGACAATTGCAGAATTTTACAACACAAGCAGACCAAGTACCTCTTCAGCATCGTAATTATGATTCTGGTCTATTATTTCTGACATATGTCATCACATTTATTGTTCTGTAGTAGCAGTACAGTGCAAGACATAATCAGTATAAATTTTTTTAAAAGTTCAAAAGATAAATAACGAGGTAGTGTTCAGAAATCTAATGGCAGAGGGGAAGAAGCTGCTCCTAAAATGTTGAACATGTGTTCTCAGACTCCAGCAGCTCCTCCCCAATGGTAATAACACGAAGAGGGCACGTTCTGAATGATTGGGTCTTTAATGATGCATGCTGAGTTCTTGAGGCACTGCTTCTTGAAGACGTCCTCAATGGAAGGAAGGGTTATGGAATAAGCTTCACAACCCTCCGCAGCCTCTTGCGATTCTGTATACTCACCAGGCTATGGTGCAATCAGTCAGAATATTGTACAAATTTGCACATGCTGGTGACATACCAAATTCCCTCTAAGTCCTAAAGAAAAACAACGCTGTGTGCCTTTTTCGAGACTCCATCAATGTGTTGGGCCCAAGAGAGATCCTGTAATGTCGACACCCAGGACAAAGCTGCTCACCCCTTCCACTGCTGATCCCTAACAAGAACTGGTGAGTGTTTGTGTGACTTCCTCTTCCTGAAGTCCACAACCAATTCCTTTGTCTTACTGACGTTGAGTGCAAAGTTGTTTTTGCAACACAACCAGCCAATTTGTCTCACTCCTATGCATCTCTCTGTCGTCATCTGAGATTCTACCAACAGCAGCGGCATCATCAGTGAATTGATAGACGGTGTTCGAGCTGTTGCAAGCCACACAGTCATGAATGTAGAGAGAGTAGAGCAGTAGGCTAAGCATGCATCCTTGAGGTGAACCTGTGTTAACGGTCAGCGAGGAGATGTTATTACTGATCCGCACTGCCTGTGGTCTCCAAGTAAGAAATTCGAGAATCCAATTAGAAGGATATAGAGAAGCCTAGGTTTAGAAGCTTCTTGATTTGTACTAAAGGAATGATGTTATTAACATTTCTTCCTATTGATTTTCTCCTGATTCACATTGGCTCATGCTGTTTATTTCATTTATTCCTAAAGGGTAAGAAATTCTCTCATGAATTCTAAGTTGTGCTTTTAGACTGTAGACAAACATTATCCTTTCATCTGCTACCCCATTAGAATTCAAGACGGATCTGTTAGACCTATCTTTTCTAGGAATATTTAAGTTATTTCAAATTATCCCATTTTAATCCATGCAGACTATGCTGGATGGCCAAAGGGTTCACCGGGTAGAATAAATGAAACAATCCCCAAGCTAATTTGCTGAAGGCCATGCTGCATGAAGAACACAAGATTTACTCACAACACAGAAAAATCAAGGCTCTGATGCAGCAACTAAGTCTCACGATATTCAGTATTCTCTTTAACTGGGAGAACTTGCCCATAATCTTGTTGTCTGGAAAAGCCACATCAAAACTGGTTCGCTTACTGTACAGTGCCAGAGGACATAGGTTTTAAAACATAGAACATAGAAATCTAAAGCACATTACATGCCCTTTGGCCCACAAAGTTGTGCCGACCATGTAACCTACTCTAGAATCTGCCTAAAATTTCCCTACCACATAGCCCTCTATTTTTCTATTTTTGTTTGGTTGTATATGGTACATGTACAGTCAGATGACAATAAATGAACTTTATCTTTACACTCAGTCTTCATCTAACAATTTTTAACATGGTTCAATCAATTTACATGTTCTCCAGAATAAGAGTTTAAATTAGAAACAGAGAAAATCTACAGCATAATACAGGCCCTTCGTCCCACAATGCTGTGCCAAATACGTACTTTAAAAATTACCTAGCATGACCCATAGCCCTCTATTTTCCTAAGATCCATGTACCTATCCAGGAGTCTTTTAAAAGACCCTATTGTATCCACATCCACCACCGTCGCCAGCAGCCCATTCCACACACTCACCACTCTCTGTGTAAAGAACTTACCCGTGACATTTCCTCTGTACCTGCTTCCAAGCACCTTAAAACTGTGCCCTCTCATGTTAGCTATTTCAGCCCTGGGAAAAAGCCTGCCTATCCACACGATCAATGCCTCTTATCATCTTATATACCTCTATCAGGTCACCTCTCATCCTCTGTCTCTCCAAAGAGAAAAGGCCATGTTCCCTCATCCTATTCTCATAAGGCATGCTTTTCAATCCAGGCAACATCCTTGTAAATCTCCTCTGCACCCTTTCTATAGTTTCCACATCCTTCCTGTAGTGGGGTGACCAGAACTGAGCACAGTACTCCAAGTGGCTCTGACCAAGGTCCTATATAACTGTAACATTACCTCTTGGCTCTTGAACTCAAACCCAAGGTTGATGAAGGCCAATGCACCGGATGCCTTCTTAACCACACAGTCAACCTGCAAAGCAGCTTGGAGTATCCTATGGACTCAGACCCCAAGATCCCTCTGATCCTCCACACTGCCAAGAGTCTTACCATTAATACTATATTCTGCCATCATATTTGACCTACCAAAATGAACCACCTCACACTTATCTGGGTCGAACTCCACCTGCCACTTCTCAGCCCAGTTTTGCATCCTACTGATGTCCCACTGTAACCTCTGACAACCCTCCACACTACCCACAACACCCACAACCTTTGTGTCAGCAGCAAATTTACTAACCCATCCCTCCACTTCTTCATCCAGGACATTTATAAAAATTACGAAGAGAGGGGGTCCCAGAACAGATCCGTGAGGCACACCACTGGTCACTGACCTCCATGCAGAATATGACCTGTCTACAACCACTCTTTGCCTTCTGAGGGAAAACCAATTTTGGATCCACAAAGCAAGGTCTCCTTGGATCTTATGCCTCCTTACTTTCTCAATAAGCCTTGCATGGGGTACCTCATCAAATTCCTTGCTGAAATCCATATACACTACACCTACTGCTCTACCTTCATCAATGTATTTAGTCACATCCTCAAAAAATTCAATCACCCTCGTCACGCACGGCCTGCCTTAAACAAAGCCATGCTGTCTATTCCTAATCATATTATGCCTCTCCAAATGTTCATTAATCCTGCCTCTCAGGATCTTCTCCATCAACTTACCAACCACTGAAGTAAGACTCACCAGTCTATAATTTCCTGTGCTAACTCTACTCCGTTTTGAATACGGGAACAAATCTGCAACCCTCCAATCCTCCGGAACCTCTCCTGTCCCCATTGATGATGCAAAGATCATTGCCAGAGGCTCAGCAATCTCCTCCCTTGCCTCCCACAGTAGTCTGAGGTATATCTCGCCCCATCCTGGTGACTTATCTAACTTGGTGCTTTCCAAAAGCTCCAGCACATCCTCTTTCTTAATGTCTATATGCTCAAGCTTTTCAGTCCACTGTAAGTCATCCCCACATTCGCCAGTGTAATTCTCTGTAGTGAATACTGAAGCAAAGTGTTCATTAAATACCTCCACTACCTCATCCGGTTTCATACACACTTTTCCACTGTCACACTTGATTGGTCCTTTTCTCTTACGTCTTTTCCTCTTGCTCTTCACATACTTGTAGAATGCCTTGGGATTTTCCTTAATCCTGCTTGCCAAGGCCTTCTCATGGCCACTTCTGACTCTCCAAATTTCATTCTTAAGCTTCTTCTTGCTAGCCTTATAATATTCTAGATTTCTATCATTACCTAGATTTTTGAACCTTTCGTCAGTAGTGAAGAAGGCGAATGCAATGTTGGCATTCATTTCTAGAGGAATAGAGTATAGGAGCAGGGATGTGATGTTGAGGCTCTATAAGGCGCTGGTGAGACCTCACTTGGAGTACTGTCGGCAGTTTTGGTCTCCTTATTTAAGAAAGGATGTGCTGACGTTGGAGAGGGTACAGAGAAGATTCACTAGAATGATTCCGGGAATGAGAGGGTTAACATATGAGGAACGTTTGTCCGCTCTTGGACTGTATTCCTTGGAGTTTAGAAGAATGAGGGGAGACCTCATAGAAACATTTCGAATGTTAAAAGGTATGGACAGAGTGGATGTGGCAAAGTTGTTTCCTCTGATGGGGGAGTCCAGTACGAGAGGGCATGACTTAAGGATTGAAGGGCGCCCATTCAGAACAGAAATGCGAAGAAATTTTTTTAGTCAGAGGGTGGTGAATCTATGGAATTTTTTGCCACGGGCAGCAGTGGAGGCCAAGTCATTGGGTGTACTTAAGGCAGAGATTGATAGGTATCTGAGTAGCCAGGACATCAAAGGTTATGGTGAGAAGGCGGGGGAGTGGGAGTAAATGGGAGAATGGATCAGCTCATGTTAAAATGGCGGAGGAGACTCGATGGGCTGAATGGCCTACTTCTGCTCCTTTGTCTTATGGTCTTATGGTAAGCTTTTCTTTTCTTCTTGACTAGATTTTCAACAGCCTTTGTCCACCATGGTTCCTGTACCCTACCATCCTTTCTGTCTCATTGGAACGTACCTATGCAGAACACCACACAAATATCCCCTGAACATTTGCCTCATTTCTGCCATACATTTCCCTGAGAACATCTGCTCCCAATTTATACTTCCAAGTTCCTGCCTGATAGCTTCATATTTCCCCTTACTCCAATTAAACATAAGCCAGGAAGGAGAAAATACTCCAATCTCCTTATCGTAAATAGATGTGGAACTATTATGGGATCATTTGTTGCTTGTGTAGCTGTTGTTTTTTCTCCCACAACCCTGCCATGCTCCAATAAATGACTATCTTGTCTTCTTCTATCTATGAATATTGTATATGACCTTGAAAGATACAAAATGCTGATTCCTCTTGCTCAGCATAGCCATAGCACAGGTAATTCTCTCAAATTCTGCATTATATAAAGCAGGATAGTATGGAGCTGGAGCACAGAGGTCGATATAAATGACTGGAGACAAGAGAAAGGTCAACAAATTTCCACAAAGATTGCAAGTCTGAACATCATTACATCTGACGAATCAACTTCTCTCAGGGTTCCAGCCAGGTACAGGTATCAATTGTAACTGACGTTTCAATGATAAATTCTGCCATCTTCAAGGATGATGTCTGGGTATGTCTAGTCTAGTGGTATTTATACCTCCATAATGAGTCCCTCCTAATTGGTTAGTTCTCATCCAATCAGGTTTCCACTCTCCCACCTTGTTTACAATCAAATTCCAATTCTTAGAGTGAGACCTTCTTCTTTGTTTTAATTCTTTTCGTCTAGTTTTATTTCAATGTCTTCCTTTACTAGGCTGTTTCAAAGGCCACACGGTGGAAACCTACATCAAGGAGCACAGATGGTGTATCCATTTGGGTACCTGGAGAAATCGGCAGTCACATGGCCATAGGATTGACTTCGAGGCACAAAACTACTTCGCCACCCCAATGGCTTTTGGGACCGCCTACTAAAGGAAGCCATTGAAATAAAACTAGAGGAAAAGAATTTTAACAAAGATGAGGTCTCACTCTAAGTAAGAGCCGGAATTCGATTGTAAACAAGGTAGGACAGCGGAAACCTGATGGGATGAGGACTAACCAATCAGGAGGGACGGACTATGGGGGTATAAATACCAATGGATTAGACACACCCAAGCATTATCCCTGAAGAAGATGGCAGAGTTTGTCATCCAAACGTTGGTTATAATTGATACTTCTACACGGCTGAAAGCCAAAAAGTTTATTCATCATCTCTACCAGGAAAGCATGAGATCTTTTTTTTTAAATCATTACACCTAGGCTCTGAAAGTTGAAAACTTAACTTTGAAAATAATAGTGTGTCTCTCACTGTTATCCCATTAGTTAAAAATAAATACAGTGAATAACTAGATAACTGTATTTACTCCATAGTGAACATATTTCCACAGTGGGACCTTCTGACTTTTTTAAGTGAACAAATCCCTGCACAATTAAACAAAAAAAAATTAGTAAATGTTTCCAACACCTACCCTCTGATGTGTAGATATCCCTCCCCCATGGGTACTTTGGATATTTCTTCACATCATCATCAGTCCGAGTAGCTTCTGGAAAGAACTCATACTTGATCAATTCCCTAATTTAAAAACAAATTAAAGTTTAAATCAGCAATCATTGTAAATCTCAAATTGTATTTATCTAGGAAATTTGCACAGTATGTCATTCTTTGTAAAAATACAATATATAATTCATCTCTAAGCATGTTTTCATATGATAGAAGTTAATCATTAAATCAGTGGTACCTTCTGTCATTAAATCAGCTGACTTTTCTGTAACCCAACTCCATTTTCCTATTCTGAAGGCTTAAAAATATTCATGCATTCTCTCAACTGTCCAGCTCCAAGGGAATACAATCCAATTTTGTTCCACTGGGAGTCATTATGCATTGGAAGAACTGTGTATCAGCCAAATGAGCTGCAGCAGTCAATATACATATGTTATATTCAAAGGTAAATGCAGCTCTTTGCATGGTGACCGACCAAGTTTACTGCACATCTAAATGCATAATTTCCTCCTCTCTGCATTATAGTCCCCTTAAGGACAGCTCTTATGAATCGTGTATTTTGCCCATATCTGACATGAGAAAGAAAGCATTCCCATTTACCTTTTGGATCCATAATGGATGATCTTATGCTTCATTAACTGAACCTCATCTAGTCTATATTCCTCCGCAACATCCTGCTCTTATCTGCATCTCATTGCCTGGATACCACATACAAACTTGAACACTCTCCCCCACCCCCCACACTAAAGCACAGGACACAGAGTAAATGTGTTGCTGTTACCTTCAAATACATGGCATACCACCACAGGACAACCACTGGGCTTGCATATGAGTATCTCTCCATTTATGAAGGGATTATGTTCCAGGTAAACAATTTATTAAGAGAGAATTTGTAAGTCAAACAACATTTCCTATTAGTTTTAAAGTAAAAACTCTTGTTGCATTCCAGAGCTCAAGAAATAAAAAAAAAACTGAACATCAACCATGCTAATCCCATTGTATTTCCCCTTGCACATTCTCTTGTGCTCATATTCTGTGAACTTTGTCCCAAACATACTGATCTTAAATGGTCAATTTCTTTAAGGTTAATTTTTTCATCTAATCCATGTTTTATATTCCTAACACACATGTAAATCTTTGGACTTCACATGTGGGTAACTGTGCATGCATGTATATCCTGGTACTCTCCTCACTTTTTGAGTGAAGACAATTTTTGCTTGAATTATTTTGTACCTTTGTACAAAGGCAATTTAAATATTATTTTTGATTAAACAATGCAACACACATAAAAAATGCTGGTGAACGCAGCAGGCCAGGCAGCATCTATTGGAAGAAGTACAGTCGAACGTTTCAGGCCGAGACTCTTCGTCAGGACTAACTGAAGGAAGAGTTAGTAAGAGATTTGAAAGTGGGAGGGGGAGAGGGAGATCTGAAATGATAGGAGAAGACAGGAGGAGGAGGGATGGAGCTAAGAGCTGGAAAGTTGATTGGCAAAAGGAATAGGAGGCTGGAGAAGGGAGAGTGTCATGGGACGGGAGGCCTAGGGAAAAAGAAGGGAGGGGGAGCCCACAGGATGGGCAAGGAGTTATAGTGAGAGGGACAGAGGGAGAAAAAAAGAGAGAAAAAAGGGGAAAGAAAGAAAGAAAATAAATAAATAAGGGATGGGGTACGAAGGGGAGGTGGGGCATTAACAGAAGTTAGAGAAGTCAATGTTCATGCCATCAGGTTGGAGGCTACCCAGACGGAATATAAGGTGTTGTTCCTCCAACCTGAGTGTGGCTTCATCTTGACAGTAGAGGAGGCCGTGGATAGACATTTCAGAATGGGAATGGGATGTGGAATTAAAATGTGTGGCCACTGGGAGATCCTGCTTTCTCTGGCGGACAGAGCATAGGTGTTCAGCGAAACAGTCTCCCAGCCTGCCTCGGGTCTCGCCAATATATAGAAGGCCGCATTGGGAGCACCGGACGCAGTATATCACCCCAGCTGACAGTGAGTTGCTGAACATTTATTTATTTATTCTTCCCCCACTTTTTTCTCCCTCTGTCCCTCTCACTATACTCCTTGCCTATCCTCTGGGCTTCCCCTTCCCCCTTTCTTTCTCCCTAGGCCCTCCCATCCCATGATCCTCTCATATCCCTTTTGTCAATCAACTTCCCAGCTCTTAGCTCCATCCAGCCCCCTCCTGTCTTCTCCTATCATTTCGGATCTCCCCCTCCCCCTCCCACTTTCAAATCTCTTACTATCTCTTCTTTCGGTTAGTCCTGACAAAGGGTCTCGGCCGGAAACGTCAACTGTACCTCTTCCTATAGATGCTGCCTGGCCTGCTGCGTTCACCAGTATTATTTTATGTGTGTTGCAGATTTCCTCGTGTTTTTATTTTTGATTATCTGTCTTTTGTTAAAGACAGGGATTTTATTATTTCTAACAAATTTTATACCCTGTCTTTTTCCTTTATATTTAGATAATTTTGCAGTTGTTTATATACTCAGTCCATGCTCTCTTCGCATGCAACCTCGCCTAGTGGTACAGCTTTTACCCATTGTAATACTGGTATTAGTGCCCCATGAAATGGAGCTCTTTTCCACAAAACATGTATCCACAGGTTTCTGATCTCTTTATATTTGGGCCTCCTATGACTCATGTAGCAACCAAGAAATTAGCTCGATTGAAAGCATGCTTTCTAAACTTAGTTTCTTACATTTCCCAGCACCCCAGAGATTCTCAATTAACTGTCCCGAGATGTCCTTAACTTGAGCCAAACAATTTAGTTTCAACCCTCATTCATAGTCGGTAATACACCATGGAAACAAGCCCTTCAGCCCAACTTGCCCATGCTGACCATGGTGCCAGCAAGCTAATCTCATCTGCCTGTATTTAACCCTCGAAACCCCTCCTATCCACATATTTATCCAATGTCTTTCCAATTCAAATTCATGACAGGAATGTAAATGCTCAAACTCCTTAATTAAGAAAAACACATGAAATACCGCCCTTCAGAATATACATCCCAGTTCTCTCTTTCTCCAGCATCCCAATCCAAGTTATTTAATCTGAGATAGAGTAACACAATGGACATGTCCAACAAGACTACATGCCTGGTAACTGACCTCTATCCCTTGCCATCGTTAAATACACTTGTATCACACAGAAGTTACCATTTTGATTCATAATGGCAATTAACTCACATTTAACAATGTCTTTGCAGACAAATAAAAATAAATATTTTTCATTTGATTAATTTGCTTCATTTAACATTCCATATGAAAGTGATAACACTTCAATGTTTTCTTTCTCATGTCAGCATTGGCAAAGTACCATGAAATGTCCTAGGGAAGATAAAGACTCTAAAAAAACACAAATTCCTTGATTTCATCTTTGATACAATATTTATTCATTTACTTAGAGCTGCTGGTCTCTGTTATTGCTCACACACTTTTTAAATTTAGCAGGTCCTTAAATCAAATGAAGAATAAAATTATGATTAAATGCTGAACTCAACAAGAATTTTGGGTTAATTCACTTACTTCCCTGTTCAGAATTCCCTAATAAATTCATAATGCCTTCACTGATTTACTTTCCTGTAATCATAGTTCAATGTGATTGGATCAGATTGCTATCTCTTGAACCATAAACTCCCATCATGTAATTCTAAGCATCTTTTATACACCTTTCAGCACTATCTGATGCAAGTCCCACACACCAACCGATTGCCAGCTGACCACTTACATCTAGTCAAAACGACTAGTATGAGAGAATGCCAAATAACTTGCATTTTTTAAAGGCAGTTTAAGCTTTACCAAAACAATTCTTGTAATAATTAGTCACCATCTACACATTATACAAGCCAAGTTTTTTAAAAAAAAAATTGCATGCTTTTGTTCAAGCTATCCTAACTTTGTGTATCAGAAATACTTACTGATTAATATTTGCGATAGTGTCCATCCAACTCCGAATGCGAACCTTATTTCGCACATTTGGTGGGTTGCTAAACTCATGAATAATACAAATATGATAAGGATATGGTCCACTAAATATGTTCCGTTCCAGTTTCAAAGTATCAATCTGTAATACAATATGAATGTTATCAGAAATGATAATATTTTTGAAACTATTTTCAGTAATTGCTTAAAAATCTACAATAGGTACAATCAAAAGTTCTTTCTTATGAAGTGGATAACCTTCAATTTAAATTATTCTTCATAGTTACACTAATCTTCTGCATCTTAACATTTCCTTAAGGGACTACTGTTGAAACTGGTAGAAATGAGGGTGAATGACCTTTAGACATCATTAAAGTACTAAAGTAGAAACAATGCAAGCAAAAATATCTTGAATTCACCAATAATTCAGCACTAAACTCTGAAACTGTAAAAAATAAACAGCAGCATCAAATAGATATTGTTTGGCATGTGTGTCCTTTTGAAATACTCTTTTCTAATTTCTGATTCCCAACAGTTGCATTATTCTGTTTTGAGACCATAAGACATAGGAGCAGAATTAGGTACTTTTGCCCATCGAGTCTGCTCCATCATTCAATCATGGCTGATCCTCTTCTCACCTCCTCAGCCCCACTCCCTGGCCTTCTCCCTGTAATCTTTGATGCCGTGTCCAATCAAGAATCTATCAAGCTCTGTCTTACATACACCCAATGACCTGGCCTCCACAGCTGCCTGTAGTAATAAATTCCACAAATTCACCATCCTCTGGCTAAAGAAATTTCTCACACTGTTTTAAATGTTTGTCCCTCTATCGTGAGGCTGTGCCCTCTATTCCTAGACTCCCCCACCATGGGAAACAACCATTCCACATCTACTCTGTCTGGGCCTTTCAACATTCGATAGGTTTCAATGAGATCCCCCCTCCTCATCCTTCTAAATTCCAGCAAGTACAGACACAGAGCTATCAAACGTTTCTCATATGATAACCCTTCCCTTCCTGGAATCATTCTAGTGAACCTCCTCTGAACCCTCTCCAATGCCAGCACATCTTTTCTTAGATGAGGAGCCCAAAACTGTTCACAATAATCAAGGTGAGGTCTCATCAGTGCCTTATAAAGCCTCAGCATCACATCCCTGCTCTTATTTCTAAACCTTTTGAAATGAATGCTAACGTTGTATTTGCCTTCCTCACCACCGACTCTACCTGCGAAGTTAACTTTCAGGGTGTTCTGCACAAGAACTCATCACAAGTCCCTTTGCATATCAGATTTTTGGATTTTCTCCCCATTTAGAAAATAATCTGCCCATTTATTTCTTCTAACGAAGTGCATGACCATGCATTTTCCAACATTGTATTTCAGTTGCCACTCTTTTGCCCATGCTCCTAATCTGTTCAAGTCCTTCTGCGGCTTTCCTGTTTCCTCAACACTACCTGCCCCTCCACCAATCTTCATATCATCTACAACTTGGCAAAAAAGATATCTAATCCATCATCTAAATCATTGATATACAGCATAAAAAGAGGCGGTCCCAACACCAACCCCTGTGGAACACCACTTGTCTCTGGCAGCCAAACAGAAAGGGATCCTTTTATTCCACTCGCTGTCTCCTACCACTCAGCCAATGCTCACCATGCCAGTAACTTTGCTGTAATACCATGAGCTGTTAATTTGGTAAGCAGCTTTATGTGTGGCACCTTTTCAAAGGCGTTCTGAAAATCCAAATATACACCTTCCATTGCATCCCCTTTATCTATCCTACGTGTAATCTCCTCAAAGAATTCCAACAGGCCCACCAGGCACGATTTTCCAAGGAAACCATGCTGACTGTCCTATCTTGTCCTGTGTCAACAGGTACGCCATAATCACATCCATAACAATTGACTCCGACATCTTCCCAACCGCTGAGGTCAGGCTAATTGGTGTACAAGTTCCTTTCTGCTGCCTTCCTCCTTTCTTAAAGAATGGAGTGACCTTTGCAATTTTCCAGTCCCCTGGTACCCTGGTCCCCTGGTCCAATGAGTTTTGAAAGATGATTACTAGTACCTCCACAATCTTTAACGCTACCACTTTCAGAACCCAAAGATGAAGTTGGTCATCACGTCTGCTCTGTCATTCAATCATGGCTGATTTATTTTCCTTCTCAAACACATTCTTCTGCTTTCTCCCCTTAACTTTTGACACCCTTATTAATGAAGAAACTATCAACTTGTAATAGTATCTGCACTCTCTTCTCTTCCCTCACACCCTTCAACATCTGGCACACTGCTAGTGTCTTCCACAGTGAAGACTGATGCAAAATACTCATTTAGTTCATCTGTCACCTCCTTGGTCCCCGTTATTATTTCTCCGACCTCATTTTCCAGTGGTCCTATATCCATTCTCATGTCTCTTTTATTTTTTACATACTTGAAAAAGCTTTTACTATCCACTTTGATATTGTTTGCTGGCTTGCTTTCATATTTCATCCTTTCCCTCCTAATGATTCTTTTAGTTGCTCTCTGTAGGGTTTTAAAAGCTTCCCAATCCTCTGTCTTCCTACTCATTTTTGCTTTGTTGTATGCACTCTCTTTTACCTTTACATTAGCTTTGACTTCCCTTGTCAGCCATGGTTGACCTATTTTGTCATTTGAGTATTTGTTTATAGCATACATCTATCCTGCACCTTCCACATTTTTCCTGGAAGCTCACACCATTGCTGATCTGCCGTCATCCCTGCCAGCTTCTCCTTCCAATTGACTATGGCCAACTCCTCACTCATACCACTGTAATTTCATTTACTCCACTGAAATACTGCTACATCAGTATTTTTGTTTATAATTCTTTCAAGAGATGGGAGCATCAATGGCCCTCAATTTGTATTACCATTCCCAAAAGACTGCAACCTGCTGATGGTGATACTATAAGCTGCCATCTTGAACTAATGCAGACCTTGTGGTGAAGTTACTCCCACAGCCCCGTTGTAGAATCCCATTTTTAAGGGAAAGGGCAGGGAAGTGAAATTAATTAGATAAATCTTTTGAAAGATTAGTAAAGACATGATGGTCTCACTTTTCACTGTAGGATTCTGTACTTGCATGTAACACTTCTTAGCTGCAAGTGGAGCAAAGAAAGTATTAGGACTTCCTCATTTACATGACTTTACCAATATGGATACAGAAGTACATTAGATAGATCACAAGAAGAAAGTATAAACAAGGAGAAAATATTATTGAGCAGGTCAACTCTCACTTCATAAACTAAATCTGTTTAAAATACAAACCGAGTAGTTAAGGCAATCTATCCATTCCACTATGACCATAAAAAATGACCCCAGGAGTAGGTCTGTCTGCCCTTGAGTCTGCACTGTATTTAAATAAAATTAAGTCTTATTCAATTATCCCCAAGTCCCCTTTCTTTCCCTCCTCCAGTAACTGTCAACTCCCTTATTGATTACAAATCTAATGTGCATCAACTTTGAGTATATTCAAGGATTCATCCTCCATAGCTTTCTGGACAAGGAATTCCAAAGAAGCACATGCCTTTGAGTGAGTCATCTCAGTCATAGCTTGACATCCCCTCACTATTCAGCCATGACTGAATGGCAGAGCAGAATCAATGGTCCAAATGGCCTAATTCTGTCCTATATCTTATGGTCTTGCTATGTACTTTTTACTAGGCTATCCTATGAAGACAAATATCCTCCTGGCATTTATGGTGTCAAGCTACCTTGGAGTGTTGTATGCATGAATTAGAAATCTGCTTACTCTTCTAAATTCCAATGAATATATAGCAAATTTGTTCAATCTTTCATAACATAATCCCATGCTCAGGATCCCCCCAGTAAAACTTTTCTAAATTGCCTTCAATAATATTTTTCTTTAAACAAAAGGGGAACAAGCACTACTCTGTATAAAAGTCTCTGTAGTGACTTGTACATTTGTAGTACGACTTACTATTACAACCCCTTGCAATAAAAATCAATATTCCAATAGCCTCCCTAATTACCTGTTGAATCTCCATACTGACTTGCTAATTTAGCTAATTCTTTTCCTATTTCTTTATAACTCCCTTGTCAAAATCAGCTTTATTATCACTGACATATATCATGAAATTTGTTTTGTGGCAGCAGTACAATGTAATACATAAAAAATTATTACTTACAATAAGAAATATAATTTAAAATAAACAGTGCAAAAAGAGAACAAAATACTGAGATAGTGTTCATAAACCATGCAGAAATCTAATGGTGAAGACTTCTATACTCCTCCCTGATAGTAATAATGAGAAGAGGGCATGTCATGGATGGCGAGAATCCTTCAAGGTAGATTAAAGTTTAACAATGTTGTTCCAACCCGAGTTTCTCTCAAGATTGCATATAGTCAAATTTATTTATAATTAGTGCACTTTCATTCTCTAAATGTTTCAGTACCCGGTATTGTGTGGCTTAAAAAGAAACACTTACTTTTATACATTGGATTGCAATAAATGTATTGTTTGTGCTAGCTATGAAGGCAGCTACAAAAACAGTTTAATTCAGTGTACGTTACATTACTGGTTCAATTCAGCGTCACAAAATCAGTTGTGATATATGTGTTCTTTTTGTAATATTAATAACAACTACACTCAAAGGAATAACACCTCATCTTACCGGGCACAGCCCATCACCGTCTTCTTGACTTGGTCTGGAATGATGAGTATTTTCAGAATTTTCCACTTTCACATTAGATGGCCAGCATCCACAGTACTCCTAATTAATTTTCATTCTACTTTTCTGCACTTTCCCCTTTAATATTTAACATCTCTATTCAATCTATTCTTTTATGAACCTTTCCTGCTGCTCTCTCCTGTCCCTGCACCTTAGAATTCATTACTAGCTCTTCTTGGATCTGATGATAGGGCATTAGCCCAATCTACATCTCCACAGATGTAGATTGACTTAAGTATCTCAGTATTTTCCATTTTTTTTAAAACCAAATTTAGATTAATTCTGTGTGCACCATATTTCTCGCTCAATTCAACTTTACCAAAATGAACCACATACTTTGATATTTTTAATTACGTGAACATTTCAATAAAGAAAGAGCTGAAGACTCTGAAGATGAATGCTAAATTCTATTAAGCTGTGTTTACTACTTCTAAGAGGATCTTTTACTCTAAGATCATTCATTCAAATTGCCATGTTTACATATTACTGGATTCAATGCAGCCTGTGACTTGGATTCGCAATTTAATTTTCACCCAAATAAACACTATACATCGTTGAGCAAACAGTGTATATCCATGGAACGTTGAAATGTTACCTTGCAGGTACAGTTGCAAGAAAAAGTTTGTGAACCCTCTGCAATTACCTGGCTTCTGCATTAATTACTCATTAAATGGGGTCTGATCTTCATCTAAGTTTCAATCATAGACAAACACAATCTGACTAAACGAATAACACACAAACAATTGTACATTTCATGTCTTTATTAAACACATTATTTAATCATTCACAGTCCAGGCTGGAAAAAGTATGTGATCCCTTGTATTTAATAACTGGTAGAACCTCCACCAAACGTTTGCTTTAGCTGCTGATCAGACTTGCACAATGACGAGGAGGAATTTTAAACCATTCCTCCGTACAGAACTGTTTCAGTTCATTCAATATTTCTGGGATACCTTGCATGAAAAGCCCTCTTCAGATCATCCCACAGCGTCTCAATTGGGTTAAGGTCTTAATTCTGATTTGGCTATTTCAAGATAAAAATTTCTTCTTTTTAAACCATTCTGTTGATTTACTCTTGTGCTTCAGATCATTGTCTTGTTGCATCATCCAACTTCTATTAAGCTTCAGGGGATGGACCGCTACCCTGACATTCTCTTGTAAAATATCTTAATACAATTTTGAATTTGTTGTTCCCTCAACGATTGCAAGCAGACCAAACCAAGATGCTTCTTCCACAATGCTGCACAGTTGGGATGAGGTTTTGGTGTTGGTGTGCAGTGCCCTTTTCCCTCCAAACATAGCAGTGTGCATTTCTGCCAAAATGTTCAACTTTTGTCTCATCTGTCCACAGAAATTTGTCCCAGAAATGTTGTGGAGCATTCAGTTGGTCTCTTGCAAGCTTGAGACATGCCATCAGGTTGGGTAGCCTCCAACCTGATGGCACGAACATTGACTTCTCTAACTTCCGTTCATGCCCCACCTCCCTTTCGTACCCCATCCCTTATTTATTATATTCCTCCCCCTCTTTTCTCTCTCTCTCTCTTTTCTCCCGCTGTCCCTCTCACTATAGTGGGCTCCCCCCCCTTTCTTTTTCCCTAGGCCTCCTGTCCCATGATCCTCTCCCTTCTCCAGCCTTGTATCCGTTATGCCAATCAACTTTCCAGCTCTTAGCTCTATCCCTTCCCCTCCTGTCTTCTCCTATCATTTCGATCTCCCCCTCCCACTTTCAAATCTCTTACTATCTCTTCTTTCAGTTAGTCCTGACGAAGGGTCTCGGCTCGAAACGTCAACTCTACCTCTTCCTATAGGTGCTGCCTGGCCTGCTGCGTTCACCAGCATTTTTTGTGTGTGTTACATGTAGCAATGGTTTTGTTTTGGAGTGCAGTGGTTCCCTCCGTGGTGTTCCATGGTGTTTTTCTTATAGTGGACACATGAACAGAGACTTTAGCAAGTTCTAGAGATCAAGCACTTCTAGAGATCTCATCACATTGATTGGAACATCTGACTCCAAATAGCTTATGCAGATGGCATTATCCCAGAGGTTCACATACTTTTTTGAATACAGGTTGTGATTGTTTAAATGGTGTACTCAGTATGAAAAATGCTCAAAGCATGCACTGCCAAGGTGGAACAGTGATAAATGAGTGATGTTGGTCAAAACTTGAGAACATATTTCTACAGTATTGATGAGAAGTACAATTGTTTGTGTGTTATTAATTTAGGCAGACCACATTTTATGAGTAATTAATGCAGAAAACCAGGTAATTACAAAGGGTTCACCAACTTTTTCTTGCAATCGTATGTACTTACATTAAAACCATTTTAAAATGAAACACCATATATGTGGAAATATAAAGGAAATTAAAGATAATATTCACTTTAAGGGAATAAAAAGTCAAATTCATTTGAAAAGTAACTTGGTTCATTCACCTGTTGCATTGGTCGGAGATAAATGATTCTGTTTCTTTCTGGAGGCATTCGTAAAATCTGGTCAAGAACTTGTTCAATGTTGAGCTTCCGACACTGCACATAGTCAAATCTGTTTACAATCGGTGCATTCTCCACCTTTAAATGTTTCAGTACCCTGCAACGTGTAGCTTAAAAAGAAGCACTTAGTTACACATTGGTTTATATAACAGATTATAGTAAATTAATTATTTGGGCCAGACAGGAAGGCTAGCACATTAAGAGTTTTAATCAGTATACACCACATTTCTGGTTCTGTTCAACAATACCTGTGAGGCTTCTCTTCTTTTGGTAATATTATTGCAACAAAACTTAAGGAACAACACCTCATTTTACTGGACAAATCACATCAGTCTTCAGGATTCAATCTGAGATAAGCATTCTCAGAATTTTCTGATTCATTTCAGATGCTCAGCATCCATGATATTTTCCAATTTCAATTCTAATTTTCTGGTTTACATCTCTTTCAGACTAATCATTGTAGTTTTACCTGTCATGCACTTTTCCCTTGCTATTTAACATCATTTTACAATCAACAATTGTGAGGGGGGGCTAGGGTGGCATAAGAGCTGACACCCTAGGATTTAGCGACATAGCGTAAATGTCAGTTACTGGCTGTAGAAAGAAAATATACAAGCAATCCTAATTGAGTGGTAAATGTGATTGTTGGGAGTCTAAAATCTACTACCCTCACTGTGCGTGTGGACACAGCTATGCAGCAAGTTAAACAACTTCTTAAACATCACCCAAGGTGGAAGCTTTCTTTCAGGGTTTTCAACGAGATTTCTGTTTTGTTTAAAGATATTGCTGTTTCAAGGGCAAGTGAACAGCAGATGGAGATGTATGCTTTTTTCCCCCACCATGTGCTTCAAATAAGAATTAAAAACTATTGATGCAGGAAGTGTTATAAAAAAAATAGCTTACGTATAAGAAGTGATGTTCATACAAAATAAACTGTGCCTCTAGAGGCCAGAACTCTCCCTGTATGGCATCCATAGGATGTCAAACTTAACTACTGAAACTAAAGGTCAAATTAACATTTCACTAAGTCTGACAAAAGGAGGATAATCTTGGAGTCTGGTCCTTGAAACAGTCTAACTACATTGTCTTTATCTGTTCTTACTTCGAAAATGATGGTCTTGATGACATACTTGCTCGTGGTAATGTCTAATGAGCAGCAAGGTGACATGGAGCTTACCCAGAATGACAAATGGGTGAGTTACCTCTGAAGTGAATTGTGCCTTCTCTATACATCCTTCAACTCACGTTAGCCCCTCAGTCAAGAAAGGGATAGCGCTTACAAAGGGGAATTTGTTTGGGGAGAGATTCCTGCTTTGTAATATACTACACTTCATCTGCTTAAAACAGTCTTTGAACAATAAGAATTCTAACCTTTACCCGATTCAGTTGCTCTGCACTGAGAGGTTGTTTACAAACCAATGCAAAGGCTGCCTTTGGCTACTCCTGTAAAGGAATAAGCAATATGTGAGAGCTGGGCAATTGCTCTGGTAAGTGACTTTCAGCTTGAAAAATGCTCAAAGCCTGCACTGCTAAGTTGGAGCAGTGATAAATGAATGATGTTGGTCGAAACTTGAGAATGTATTTCTACATTTGCCTCAGGGTTGTCTAAGTCAAACGTTTCCTGTTAAGGATTAGCAAAAAATACTGAGCCAGTTAACCATTAGAAGACAAGCTAATTATCTTGTGCATGAACAGCTGGGTTGGGATCACTGGGAACATAGTTCCATTGACTTTTCTGAGTTAAGTGCTGATATGTTGGATCCTACTATGCACATAAACATTGAATCTTCTTGTTTCATTACATATATAACCCATCACAACACTGCTGTCGGTAAAGAACTTGATATCATCTAGTTCTATGTCCAGCTCTTCAGTAATAATCTCTGCCTTCTCAACATGATAGACAGCAGCAATGAGTTCATTGGTTTAGAAGCAAGCTTTGCCTCACTAGGATGAATCCAACTTCACTACATCCAGCAGCGACTGTGACATTCAAGTATGCAACAGCAGCAATAGCTTTAGATGACGCATCACAAAAGATGCAGACCTCTTTCTTTTCAAAGGTTCAAAGTACATTATCAAAGTTATACAGGGTTGCTGTATACAACCCTGAGATTCGTCCTCCCACAACCATGAAACAAAGAAAACCATGAAACCCATTCAAAGAAAAACATCAAAACCCCAACACGCAAAAAGAACAAATCGCACAAATGGCAAACAAACGAGTGAAAAACACAGAATATAAAACATCAAACAAAGTTATCAAAAGTCCAGGCATATTCAGCCCAGCTTAGTTCAGCCTAACCCAGTGCTGTGTCTTCGTTATCTGCAGGCCCAATCTTCCCCAAACAAAATTGCACAAAATAGCAACAAAAAGGGAGTGACCAGAAACACAACATAACATAAACTAGAGTCCAAACCACAAACTGTGTCAATTAAACCTTGCCCAGGACCCAGAACTCCGGCACCATCATGTGAAAGGGAGAAAAGAGAACATTTGTATGCGGGGATCTTCCTCTGAGAGATCCGGTGAGAGAGAGGGCCCTGTAGATAGTGGTATCACAAATATGAGACAAACTACAGATGCTGGAAACCTAAGGCAACACACACAAAATGCTGGAGGCACTCAGCAAACCAGGCAGCATCGATGGAAAAGAGTAAACAACACTTTTCCATAGATGGTGTGTGACCTGCTGAGCCTCCAGCATTTTGTGAGTGTTCCTGCAGATAGTGGATTCGTTGTGTAGATTCCTGGAATTTTCAAGCCTTTAAGATCCCAAATGGAGGAACACTACTACTGCCACTGCTCATGTTTCTCATTAGGGTGTGGGACAACCCATCCACAAGTGTCCATGGTCAACTCTCTTAGCATGAAGCATCCCTGGATTCTAACTGGAGCAGCATATTCAAGAGGGTCAAATAGGCTATTAATATTCAACAGCACACAATGACACGTAAAAGATCTCTTGGTATCAGCAACTTAGAAAGTAAGGTGTTGGTAATGAGGACTCATCCAAGACCCAGACTGTGGTGCTGCATAGGAGGGAGGTCCTGGCCAAGTTCAGATTCTGTAGACCTTTGGTCAGATTTTCAGATGGGAAATATTGCATAACCCCAACACTGTTAGATGCAATCTTAACCAGTCTGCACCAACATGTCTTATGCTACTTTTAGCATGCTGTTTCGACACTAGGAAGGATCTAAGACCATGATCAACATAGAAATGTCTTTCGATGTATCTCCATGTTTCAGTGCTGAATTTCTTTAATGCCATAGATTGCCACAGGTGGTGAGGGGGCAGTCATCAAGTATATGAATTCTCATGCTGTATGCCAGAAGCTTTTTGTCCAGTTGGAAGTCACAAAACCACAAGAATCTGAGGTAGTCTCAACGATCCTCTCACTAGGAAGGTGTGGATCATTTTTTTGATTTCTGCCATCACTGCAACGGACTCAGTTCTGAAGGGTATGAGAACCCTGAGCAAACTGCTATTGGGGTCCGGACCCCAAATGAGTACATTGTTCAGTGATATGCCTTTGAACTGAGCACTTGAATCAAAGACAATTTGTACTTGTGCAGTTTTCTCGGGGAGGTAAACACCAAAGTTGGGCAAATTTTTTTGTTGGGATCTAGTGGAGGAGCTGGATCAGCTTGATTGATCCTCCAGAGTCTCTCAGTGAGCTTCACGTAATGATCTTTCATTTCTGGTTTTCTTCTCAATATGCAACTGAAGGACATGAGTCGACAAGGGCCTGCTCTCTGCATTTGGTAGGAGTTGTCATGGAGAGCAGAAGGGAAGGGGAGCTACCCAACTGTTTGACTCATCTTTGTTAAACTCTTTGTTCATGATTCAAAGACCTCATCTTCGATGGAAGGTGCCAGCTTGCCCAAATCTGGCTGAACAGAGGTAAGTATGTCAGGACATTTGATTTGCTTACTACAAACTTTTGTATAGATTCTCCTGGACATTAGTCTTAAATGTAATGATCGCAGGCTGACGAGCAGCACTGAAGCATGCATCACCAATTATGACCCAACCTAGCTCAAGTCATTAGGCATAAGGTATAATGTGCTGACCACTTGGCTGTTCACACATCCTGTGTACACAAATAGGGCCTCTGTCAAGCAGCAGAAGAATCTTAGCAGAACAGTCAAATGGGGATTCTTATCAGCAATGACCTGAAGATGTGAATTACAATGTGCAGCTTCAGGAGTTGGGACTTTATATCTATTACTGGGAATACGGTCACACTTAAAGAGGGCTGGCAAGGGTAAACAGCCTTCTCCTCCTATTGACTCTATGACAAATTTACTGGCTCTTCTTCTGGCATTCCAGAACATGACTTTAGAGTATATGGGGAAACATAACTTTGAATTCTGTATATGTCACAGAATGTTGACTTTGTCAATGACACTTTGCTCTGACTATCTAATACCACATATGCCTTTATTTTTTGCTCAAGATGTTGGCTAGACATATCTTAGATCAGAATTTGCCTTGGAAGCCTTCCCACTTATCTCTATGCATGAGGAAGTAGCTACATCTGATAGATGATCAGCTGGCCCCCTGCTGTGCTCTGCTGTGGGTGTGCTGGAACCAGTGGTAGCCCAAGGAGGAGAAGTCTGCCTACCCAAGCCCAAGGTAGCCATAGTTCTCAAATATGGTTGTTTTGTTGAGCACTACAGAGAAAAGACTAGGATCCTTTCTGAATGAATTTTTAAAAAATCATTTTTGGAATTATGGACATTGCTGGCAACTTGTCCATCTAATTTTGTTCCTCGGGAGGTGATTGTGGGCAGTGTTGAACAGATGTAAATTCAGATACCATACTTAAAAGTTAAATAATTGATTTGGGAGAATTTTCATTATTCAATCATTAGAATGTGGAACTAATCACCATGGGAGGGGGTGGTTGAGGTGAGTAACTTGCATGATCTTTTTTTCAATTAACTACCAAATACACAAAGAGAAAATAACAAGGTGGGATATGATGCCATGAAGTGGAAGAAAGTTTGTGTGTAAATTTAAACACCAGCATCTATCTACTGGGTCAAATGGCCTGCTTCTTTTCTGTAAATAGAATTTTATGTTTGGTTCACCTACAATGATGTTATCATGAAACTGACCCAGTGACATTTAAAATAAAAACATTCTTAAACAATGAATACCTTATGGCAGCATTGCAAACTTAAAGTAATTTGTAATGGTTTAAAAAGTTTGGTACAGTTGAATGTACTTCAACAAAGCTCAACTGCTTCCTCATTTCTTGATTGTGAGCACTACCCACAAGAGCATGTCCCATTGTTAAAGAGACTGGCATATGATATTAAAAAAACACTGTCCCAGTATATCACTGTGGTGATTTAGCCAAAATAATGCTACTACTTACCATGGATAAACATCATTTTAGGACAATCTCTGAGCAGTAAATCTGTAATTCCACAATTAGTAAGTGTAATCCCAACTAAATTTTTGGATTTGAGATTAAGAACCTGCAAAACATATTCCTTGTTAATTATTGAAGATGCAAAAATGGCAGCTATGTAATTTATATAAAAAATGGTCAAGAGCTGGCCCATAGACCATGACAATGGTCAATTTAATGAATACATTATTTGATCATTTAAATGGAAACTAAACTGCACATTGTTGCAAGATTTAAGGCATGTGCTATCATTGCAACCACAGTAGCAGCACAGTTGCTAAAAGAGTTTAAGTAAAGGTGTGTGGGAAGTGAGGGGGTGGAATGCATTTCATTCCCAATGATTATTCTGTATCTCTTGTTGTTGATGTTCATGAGAATGGAGAATGCTAATGTTCCATGTGATTGCATTGTTTCTTGACATTCATTGCTAAGGCTCACACCTGCAAAATGGCTGCTTAACCTTGCTGTCAAAGGGCACCCACAAGAGCTCAACATGGAGGAATATTTAGATAGACTGGAAAAAGAAAAGTCTGTTGAAAATGATGAAAAAGAAAACAACCTGGGAGTTCTTTGTACTAATAACAATGGCTTTATATTCATTCAAGGGATTTGGGCTTCACAGGCTTAGTTAGCATTTTACTGAAAATTCTTAGTTGCTCAAGGTGGTGGTGAGCTTGAGCTGCCTTCTTGAAGCAGTGTAGTCCTTGGGAGGTGTGCATGCTCCACAATGCCATAGGCAAGTGGAGAATATTCTGTCACAATTCTGATTTGAGCATTGTACACGATGGACAGCCTTAGGGAGTTGGGAGGTGAAGTCACAGGATTTTTAACCGCTGACCTGCTCTTGGAGCCATATTGGGTACATTGCTACTGCATTCAATGGTACCCACCCCCAGGATATTGATAGCAGGGGATTCTGTAATGTTAATTCCATCGAACATAAGAGACAATTGCTGGGTTGCTTCTTGCTGGATATATTATATAAATTAAACAGCAAGTAATTTTGAAGAACTGATGTCATATTTCACCTGGACATGATCATCCTCAATGACAGGATCACTGGTGCTTGTGGATTTATCTGCAGTACGTTTCCGTTTGACAGTTTGCCTGGGTTTAGGTTTAGAAACATCTGGAAACAAAAATAGTTCACTGAGAAAACTGAAATCATAAGCAAAACAAAATAAGTGAGTGGGAATAAATTTAATAACTTCATTTTGTAGAATCTAAGATGGAGTTAGGATATTTGTAAAATATAACTTTTACATCTGGACAGCTGAATTATTATGAGGGAAATGTATGTCCATATTAACGTGGTGTCAGGTTTCCTCCTTTTCTTCCCCAAACTTGTGTACTATCTATTCACAATTCTGCACAAAATAAAAATGTGAAACACAAGTTCATTCACAGAACCAGAAATACCGTCAATGATGCAAAAATATTAACAATGAAATAGCAGCCTTATGCAAGAGAAAAATATTCCTCATCTATTGCAATTAAAGTTTCTGCCAAAACATTTAACAGCTGGCTGAAAACAAAATTTATTCACCAACCAAGCCTGGCAATTTGGTCTGAACTACGGTTAATGAGACTAGCGTCAAAAAATACAGCTGGGAAAGGGCATCTCTGCTTGGGCCAACATAAGACTCTATCCACCTCACCTCTTCTGCTACAGTGGTGCTAGGAAACTGTGAACCCTGTATACTTTTCTCTATTTCTGCATAAATATGGCCTAAATATGATTAGATCTTCATGTAAATCCTAAAACTAGATAAAGAGAACCAAATTAAATAAATAACACAATGAACATTATACTTGTTCATTTAATTATTGAGAAAAATTATCCAACGTTACATGTATTTATTGGAAAAAGTATGTGAACCTCAGGGGGAATATATCTTCCACAAAAGCTATTTGGAGTCAGGTGTTCCAATCAATGAGATGAGATTGGAGGCTTGGATTGTAGAGGTGCCCTGCCCTATAAAAAAGACACACAAAGTCACGTTACTGACAGAGCCTGCTCTCCTCAGGAAAGATCTGTTTACGTGCACCATGCCCCGAACAAAACAACTTAGAAGAATTGTAGAGATGCATCAAGCTGGAAAAGGCTACAGAAGCATTTCTAAAGACCTGAGTATTCATCAGTCCACAGTTAGAGCAATTGTCTACAAATGGAAGAAACTCAGTACTGTTACTACACTCCCTAGGAATGGGCATTCTGCAAAGATCACACCAAGAGCACAATGTGCAATGTTGAATGAGGTGAAAAAGAACCCAAGAAACACAGAAAAGGACCTGCAGAAATCTCCAGAACTTGCTAAAGTCTCTGTTCATATGTCCACTATAAGAAAACCACTGAGCATGAAAGGTGTTCACAGAAGGACACTGCGGAGGAAACCACTGATCTCCAAAAAAAAACACTACTGCACATAAAAGACCACCTTCATGTTCTACAACACTTCTGGAACAATGTTCTGTGGACAGATGAGACAAAAATTGAACTTTTTTGCAGATATGTACTCTGCTATGTTTGGAGGAAAAAGGGAGGCACACCAACACTAAAACCTCATCCCAACTGTGAAGCAGGGTGGAAGGAGCATCATGGTTTGGGGCTGCTTTGCTGCCTCAGGGCCTGGACAGCTTGAAATGGTTGAGAGAACAATGAATTCAAAATTGTATAAGACATTTTACAGGAGAATGTCAGGGTAGAGTTCATCACCTGAAGCTTAACAGAAATTGGATAATGCAACAAGACAATGATCCAAAAGAGAACAGTAAATCAAGAACAGAATGGTTTAAAAAGAAGAAAATTCGTGTTTTGTAATGGCTGAGTCAAAGTCCTGACCTTAATCCTATAGAAATGTTGTGGAGGGATCTGAAGCAAGCAGTTCATGCAAGGAAGCACACCAACATCCCAGAGCTGAAGCAGTTTTGTAAGGAGAAATGGCCTAAAATTCCTCCAAGCCAATGTGCAGGACTGAAAAATAGTTACTGAAAATGCGTCGTTGAAGTTATTGCTGTACAAGGGGGTCATGCCAGTTACTGAAAGCAAAGGTTCTAACAAATACATGTAATATTGGATTATTTTTCTCAATAAATGAAAAGTATAATATTTTGTGTTATTTGTATAATGGAGACCTGATCACATTTTAGGTCATATTTATGCAGAAATAGAGAAAGTCCAAAGTATTCAGACTTTCTAGCACCACTGTACACATGCTTGGAAGGTTCAAAACTAAGACTTATAACATTAGTAAACTAAATGCTATTTAAAATTTTGGAGTTAAGGATGTAAAATGGATTTCTACCACCGTAAATTAAATGCCTGAATTGTCAATACTATCATCAGTAGGGATATATACATGGATGATAGTTGAGGCTAAATAATCTTTTCCTTTGCTTCACTAGCTACTCATGGCCTCAAACAAAACATTTTTAATTTTTCTTAATTTATTGAGATACAGCGTGTAGTATGTCCTACAAGCCCTTCAAGCCACATTGCTCAGCAACACCTAATTTAACCATAGACTACCACAGAACAATTAACAATGAGTACATCCAACTCTCCTGGCAGGGTCGCCTGGGCGAGAGTGTTTGATGTTGGTAGATCTGATGACCTATCAACTGGTATGTCTTTGGACCATGGGAGGAAACCGGAGCACCCGGAGGAAACCCACCTGCTCAGGGAAAGAACAAACTCTTTACAGACGGTGATGGGAATGAAAGGTATCGTTTGATGATTTCACATTGCTCAGTTTTATCCTTGCTTTCTTAAGATCCCACTTGGGTCTTAATTTATTTTTAAAAGCATCAAAAGATAATTTTCTAACGTTTGAGTTGTTTTATACCTAATGATAACCACAAGCTAATGCCCAGTTTTGTTCATCCCAATCTGGAAAACAATGCCCTCTTGTTGAATAATTGTTCATTAATGCATATTAGTTATCTTTCAGTTCTCATTCAGTTGAAGAAAGAGTCACTTTGAATTCCATCCTGTCTTCTCATTCCTGGGGTGTGACAAACATTACTGCAGAAATAACTTAAAACTTTGGCTTTTAAAGCTTTAAAAATATAATTGTTTATATTCTAATATATGAATTAATCTAATCTATATGAATATAGAGTAAGGAGTTCGTTAATGTGATTCAATATACTGTATCTGGTATTATCATATTTTTTCTTTTGTTTTATAATATGTATTCTCTTGGACTCTGTATTCTTCTATATAGAGATCAATAAAAACATTGAAAAAGGAAAGAAAACTTTGGCTGATGTGCCACCTGGATGCTGTACAATCACAGATGTTTAAAAACATTTTAATAAGTAGAAGTGCAATGAAGGCCACTTTGCTGTAAATGAATGCTTTGTTCCATAAGGACAAACACAATTTGAAGCATCATGGATATTTTCGCAATTTAAAAAAATATGAAAAGTAACGTTTTCAAGGATTTAAAGCATTTGTAGGGTCAAATAATCTCCCTTGGTGCTATTATGATTTGAGATTCTGATTATAAAATCACTATTTCTAGTAAATGATGCACACTGAATAAATTTGAAGATATTAAATAATGTATTCAAAAAGGGAGATGCCCCAGTGGTTGCTGATCAGTTTCTTTGTATGCTTTGGAATTATGAGTCAGGGACCACATTGAAGAAATTCATTGCAATGGAAAATATTCAGGACTCAACATTACTCTAAAGATGCACACATTTTTTTTTAGGTACGAAGAACAGTGAATACATAAAAGGCAACAAAAATTGAAAGATCAAGTTAATTAGAGCAAAGTATGAACAGAAGCAAGGATATGTGGGGCATGCAATAGTGAACAATTTAGAAAGTAACTACAAATACTGGAATTATGAATGAAAGACAGAAAATGCTGAAGTTATTCATGATTCAGATACCATTTCAGGATGATGATCTTTTATGAATTTTGATTGAAATCAACAATCTGAAACATCAACTGTTTCACCCTGCATAAATGCTGCCTGTTCTGCTGTACATCTCCAGAATTTTCTGTGTTTTTGGTGTGGAAAAAGGAAGAGTATTGGAATTAAAGGACCTAGTTGCAGATGAATATTTGAGCTGTCTCTAAATCAGTTTTAAAGTCAAAATTATTCTCCAATAATGGAGGAATATACTCAGTAAAATATTTCTAATGCTCTACTTCCCTCTACAACTGGATCCCTGACTTCTTCATCAGAAGATCACTCAGTGCAGATCAGAAATAACATCTCTTCTTTGCTGACAATCAGCATTAGCACACCTTAAGAATGCAGAGAGAAATTGTCCATGGTTGGAAGAATAATGCGGCTGTATTATTAAGATTTTAAATTCCTCACTACTGATTGAGGCCCTCTATTGTAAGGGCCTGAAGAGGGTGGAGTTTGTAAGGCATGTCCAAGAAAGTGTGTATTTTATATTTAAAATATATTTAGAGGGTCCTACTCAATGCAGTGCAATATAGAGCCTCCTCTTAAGGATTGAGGCAAGGCGAGTAACTCAAGTTGTAGTTCCGGGGCACCTAGGGGCCCCGGAACTGTCTGGTATGGAGGGGCTACTGCACAGGATTGAAAGAAGCTGCAGAAGGTTGTAAATCTAGTTAGCTCCATCTTGGGCACTAGCCTACAAAATACCCAGGTCAGCTTTAGGGAGCGGTGTCTCAGAAAGGCAGTGTCCATTATTAAGGACCTCCAGCACCCAGGGCAGGCCCTTTTCTCACTGTTACCATCAGGTAGGAGATACAGAAGCCTGAAGGAACACACTCAGCGATTCAGGAACAGCTTCTTCCGCTCTACCATCCCATTCCTAAACGGACATTGAAGCTTTGGACACTACCTCACTTCTTAAAAATATACAGTATTTCTGTTTTTGCACATCTTTTAAAAATCTATTCAATATACATAATTGATTTACTTGTCCATTTATTATGTTTTATTTTATTTATTATTATTTTCTCTCTCTTATAGATTATGTATTGCATTGAACTGCTGCTGCTAAAATAACAAATTTCACGGCATATGCCGGTGATAATAAACCTGATTCTGATTCAGAAAAGAAGGGAGCACTTAGGCTAGAGAACATAATTCTGTTAGCTTTAATAGTGATCAAAAAAAGATAGAACTAGTCCACAGGTTAAAGTACAGGTGTCCCCTGCTTTTCGAACGTTCACTTTACGAAACCTCACTGTTATGAAAGACCTACATTATTTACCTGTTTTCGCTAACAGAAGGTGTTTTCACTGTTACGAAAAAAAGCAGCGCACGTTAAAAGGCAGTGCGCGCCCCGAGCAGCCAAGCTCCTCCCCCGGAACTGCATTCTAGCTGGCATTGCTTAAACACGCACCTGTGAGCAGCCGTTAGCAAGATGAGTTCCAAGGTACCGGAAAAGCCTAAAAGAGCTCGTAAGGATGTTACACTCAGCATAAAACTAGACATAATTAAGCATTTCGATCGTGGTGAACGAAGTGAGGACAAAGTGAGTTTCGCTTGTGGAAGTTGACAAAGATGATGTTGAAGAGGTTTTGGCATCCCATGACTAAGAACTGATAGATGAAGAGCTGATGCAATTGGAAGAGGAAAGGATAGCAATCGAAACCGAAGGCAGTAGCGAACGGACCAAAAGTGAAGTCGTCCAGGAACTGAATGTGAAGCAACTGCATGAGCTTTGCGCTGCAAAGATTGCAGAAAAGTACTACTTTAATTTTGAAAGGGTACGTAGGTTTAGAGCATATTTGCAGGATGGTTTGAGTGTTTAAAAAGAACTGTATGATAGAAAAATGTGCGAGGCTAAGCAGTCAAGCATACTGCTGTTTTTAAAGCCTTCCAAAACAGCCACAGCAGACGACGAACCTCGACCTTCGACATCAAGGCAGGCAGTCATAGAAGAAGATGACCTGCCTGCCCTGATGGAAACAGACGACGATGAGATGACAACCCAGTGTCCCACCACCCCAAACCCCAGGCCGCGGACCGATACATTGCCGTGGAGAATGCAGCGGTAGCAGGGATGCACCCAGCACATCTTTAAGAAGAAAGCCGAAGTAAACAAGCTAATTAATTAGGTGCCGCCTGGCACGTAAATGTCAGCCCAGATCAGAAGCGATTGCTGATTGCGTCGTCTCTGATCTGGGCCAACATCTACGTGCCGGGCGGCACCTAATTAATTAGCTTGTTTATTTCCGCTTTTTTCTTAAAGATGTGCTGGGTGCATCCCGGCTACCGCTGCATTCTCCGTGGATTGGTATCGGTTCGCTGCCCGGAGGTTGGGGACCACTGCACCACCCCAACCTCCGACGACTCAGCCTAACACACCATCATCAGTGTGCTCAGCGCTGTCTTCTCTATTCCAGTAAGTGATACTACACTGTACATACATTATTTCTACTTTACATAGGCTGTGTATTTTTATGTGTTATTTGGTATGATTTGGCAGCTTCATAGCTTAAAGGTTACTGGAGCGAGTGTTTCTGCTGAGAGTGCTTCCGTGAGATTTTCGCTAAGGAGAACAGTGCAGCAATGATTGTAGAAAAGTATTTTTACTTTATATAGGCTGTGTATTTATCATACCATTCCTGCTTTTACTATATGTTACTGTTATTTTAGGTTTTGTGTTATTTGGCATGATTTGGTAGGTTATTTTTTGGGTCTGCGAACGCTCACAAATTTTTCCCGTATAAATAAATGGTAATTGCTTCTTCACTTTACGACATTCCGGCTTTCAAACCATTTCACAGGAACGCTCTACCTTCGGATGGCAGGGGAAACTTGTACTAAACTGCAGCAAGGATGGTTTTGAGGGAATTTGAAAGGATTGAGAAGCGAAAGGCTTTTAAGTGTGAAAGCAAGTGTCCAGGAACAGAATGTTCCTGTTACAATGAAGGGTAAATCTGGCAAGTTTAGGGATCCTTGGCTGCCAAGAGATACCGAGTCAAGAAATACAGGGTTGTAAATACCTTGATGACTATAAAGAGATTAGGAATACTCTTAAAAAGAAAAACAGGAGGGCAGATAGAAGAAAAAGAAAATAGAAGGCTAAGAAAAATCTCAAGAAGTTCTATAGCTACATTAAGAGTAAAGGGGTGGCTAGGGAGAGAGTAGGTCCTATTCATGATCAGCAGGGCTGCCTATGTCTCAAGCAGTAGGAGATGGGTAGGTTTTTTTTCCACTGAATATTCTCCTTGGTGTTTACTGAAAAAACCATGGTTGCTCAAGAGATGAAGAAAACAAGTGAAGATGCTTTCATATTACTAGGGAGGAAGTATCTGCAGCCTTACAGCATTTTAAGGGGGATAAATCTCCATGGCCGAACCAAATCCATCCTGCCTCTTTGTGGAAGGTGAGAGGAGAAATTGCAAAATTGCAGAAATAGTTGGAAGAAAAAGTTTGTGAACCCTTTGCAATTACCTGATTTTCTGCATTAACTACCCATAAAATGCAGCATGATCATTTAAGTCACAGTAATAGACAAGCACAATCTGCCTATACTAATACCACAAATAATTGTACTTCTCATGTCTTTATTGAAAACATTGTTTAATCATGCAGAGTCCAGGCTGGAAAAAGTATGTGAACCTTTGGAGTTAATAACTGGTAGAACCTCCTTTAGCAGCAATAACCTGCAGGCCCTGGAGGCAGCAAAGCCTCCAGGTTATGATGCTCCTTCCACTATGTTTCACAGTTAGGATGAGGTTTTGGTGTTGATGGCAGTGCCTTTTTGCTTCCAAACATAGCGGAGTACATTTCTATCAAAAAGTTCAACTTTTGTCTCATCTGTCCGCAGAACATTGTCCCAGAAACATTGTGGAACATTCAGGTGATCTTTTGCAAACTTACAAGATGCAGCAATTATTTTTTTGAGAGCAGTGGTTTCCTCCATGGTGTCCTATCATGAACACCGTTCTTGTTCCGTGTTTTTCTTATAGTGAGACTTTATCAAGTTCTAGAGATTTCTGCAGGTCTTTTCCTGTTATCCTTGGGTTCTTTTTCACCTCCTTCAGCATTGCACATTGAGCTCTTGGTGTAATCTTTATAGAACATCCACTTCTAGGGAGAGTAGCAACAGTACTGAATTTCCTCCATTTGTAAACAATTTCTCTTACTGTGGACTGATGAACACTCAGGTCTTTAGAAATGATTTTGTAGCCTTTTCCAGCTTCATGGATCTCCACAATTCTTCTTCTAAGGTCCTTTGAAAGTTGTTTTGATCAGGGCATGGCGTACATAAATAGATCTTTCTTCAGAAGAGCAGGCTCTGTCAGTAACCTAACTTTGTGTGTCTTTTTTATAAGGCAGGGCACCTCTACAACCCTTACCACCAGTTACATCACATTGATTGGAACATTCAGTCAAGATGGCACTCCCTCAATGGACATCTTCCAGATAGCTTACACAAATGATCTTTTTAACTTCTTTTCAGTCTGTTTTTCACCATGTATGTGTTGGAACTGTTACAGCCATTGATTTACAGTTTAGAGATTGTTTGAGTGATTCAGCGCTTTGCTGTCTCCAAGATTCTCTGAAGCAAGTGTGTACTTGGACTACCCCGATGCGAAGACATTTCACTGGTTAAAGTGTCCATTAATCACCCTTAAAGTGTCAAGGAAGATCGAGACATTGAGTCATATGTGGAAGGTGAGCGAGAGTTTCAGTGCCAACTGCTTGCCTATTGATCGCTGCCAGGAGTCTGTGAGCAACCTATCATCTTATGGCTCGCTGTGGCAGGTAGATAGGCCTCTGTCTCTGCCTCATGTAGTATCCCTTCCTTTTGATGACTGTCACTGGTATCATCAGATGATATTGTGAATCTGCGTTTATGGATTGGATTACTGCGTCTATGGACTGTGGACTTTTTCAGACTTACGGTTTGTATATTCTGTGTTTTTTTAATCACCCATTCCTTTTCCATTTTGTTGTGTGAGGGGAGGGTGTTTGGGGGTTGATTTTCCTGTTCTGTCTTGTGCAGGGGAAGGGGTGTTTTGGGGGGGTTGATGATTGGGATGCTGTTCTTTTCTGTATGGGGCGGTGGGGGAGGTGGGTTTGATGTTTCTCTCTAGATGACTCTCATGTCCTTTCTTTGTTCCGTGACTATATGGAGGGAAATTACAGAGTTGTATATGGAAACATGCATTGATACTAAATGAACCCTTGGAATAGCTTTAGTAGAAGGCTCACATACTTTTGTGAACTTAAGATTGTGATAGTTTAAATGGTGTACTTACTATTGATGAGAAGTACAATTGTTTGTGTGATATTGGTTTAGGCATGTTGTGTTTATCAATTATTGTGACTTACATGAAGATCAGACCACATTTTATGAGTAATTAATGCAGAAAACCAGGTAATTGAAAGGGGTTCACAAACTTTTCCTTGCAACTGTATTTGTTTCCGACTGGAAGATGGCTAATGTATTCTGTCGTTTATAAAGGATAGCAAGGATATGTCATAGAACTACAGGCCAGACAGAATGACATCAATAGTGGACAAGTAATTGAAGGAATTCTGAAGGACAGAATCTATTATAATTTGGATAGATAGAGGAGTCAGTGTGGCTTTGTATGTAGAAAGTCGTGTTTGATGAAACTTATAGATTTTCTGAAGGTAGGTAAGAGGAGGGCAGTGGATGTTGTCTATTTGGACTTTCGAAAGGCCTTCAACAAGGTCCTGCATGGTAGACTGCTCTGGAAGGTAAAGTCCCATAGAATCCCTGGAAAGCCTATTCAGTTGGTTCATAAATTGGCTCAGAGGTAGGAAGCTAAAGGTTGTTTCTTGGAATGTAAGTTGGTGTCTACTGGAGTGTTGCAGGGGTTAGTGTTGGTATCTTTGTTATTTCTTATTTATATAAATAAATTGGTTTGTGAATACACAAGGCTTGATCAGTAAGTTTACAGATGACTAGGTGCCGTGGTTGGTAATGAAGACGGTTGTCACAGATTACAAGGGGATCTTGATCAGTTTGGGAAGTGACTGAGGAGTGGCAATTAGATTTTTATATACTGTTGATAAGTGTGAGGTGATATATTTTGTGAAGTAAAACCAATATGGGTCTTATACAATGATTAGTGGGCACTTGGGTGTACAATAGAACAGAGAGGCTTGGGAGCATAACTGCAGAGTTCACTGAAAGCAATATCAGAAGTGACAGGGTGGTGAAAAAGCCATTCATCATGCTGGCTTTCATCAGCCATGCACTGAGAATAGGAGCTGGGACATTATGTGGCACTTATGTAAGTTGTTAAGGGACGACCTTATACAAATGTTTGAAATTATGAGGGGCATAAATAAGATAGATGATAATAGTGTTTCACCAGGGTACGCAAGACCAAAATTAGTGAATGTAGATTTGGGGTGCAAGAGGAAAGATTTAAAAGGGACCTGAGGGCCATTTTTTTCATGCAGAGTGTGGTGAGTATCTGAAACAAGTCACCAGAAGAAGTGGTTAAAGGAGATACAATAGTACACAGAAGGATACAGACTGAACATGGGAAATTGGAATTGGCTGGGTGGGGACCGTGGTCAGCATGGACTTGTTGAGTCAAAAGGCCTATATCTGTGCCGTATAGCTCTCTGACTTTAAATACAGTCAATGATAATTAGGGCCAATGGTACTTTGGGTCAGGAGACCATGAAAAGCATCAACTTTAAATTTGTACAAATTCCCGGCAATCAACATCAAAATGCCTTATTTAAGAGTCACTGAAGTATTTTCCTCCCCCTGTACATTAAATTTGTTCAAAGCTAAACTTTAGCTATTAAAACCAGGTCTGTGATTTTCATGCAGGTGTAACTGAGTATGTTATCTATCAATTGCCAAGATATAGATAACATCTAAGCTCTCACTCAACTTTGTGTACCCCAGCAGGCTTAAATATGGGAAATAACAGTACAAAGCCTGCACAAGGCCAAGTCAAATATCAAAATCTCATTGATCAGCAGGCAAAGGAGAAAGTTATTTAATAAGACAGTAATCTATCCTTAGATTTGTTTAAATGCAGGTTTTAAAATCACTTACACCCATTTTAATAGTTTTAAATGCCTAAAATCACAGGCATTAGAAAATACTGAAACCTGGAACAGTTATGACAGAAGGCAAAGGTCCTCAGCCAGCTTTTCCTTCTGTCAGAATATGTCAGGAACCTCACAAGGGTTGGGTGTGCATCATTTCATCACTTGAGGCCCAGCAACTGCCAAGACCTAGGAACGTTAAATGCAGATGGTCAAAGAGATTAGCCCACTGCATCCAGCCCAAGTATCTGCGGCCATGAAGGCCAGTGAAATTAAGAAGCAGGCCATATCCAGCATGTCAGCCTATTGCATCCCCAAGGCTGCCACAAAAAAAAATTAAAACAAATGATTGGGTGCTAAGAATGGTTGAGAAAGAGGCTGATTTTCCTTTAGTTCAGTGGAGTGAACCCTAATGTACCGATGTGATGAAAAGACCCAGATGGATGGTTTGCCAAATAAGATTTTCACTCTACCTAGGTACACGTGACAATAATGAAGCAATTTAACTTCATATGCATAGAGCAAAAGTACATGTACAAAGAATCAACTTACTTTGACTGTTGCAGTGCTATGTAAAACAATAATTCCATTTGTGGAACACTATCAAATTAGTTGCCAGGTTTGTCCGAATTATAAATCAAGCTCAACTTCAAAATTAATCACTTAAATTAAAGGACTTTGGGATTATCTGAACCTCTGAAAAAAACTTTTTTCAAACAGAGATACCTTTGTCAAGATTAATATCTGTAAAGCAGCAAGGTGAAATGTTTCACACAGAAAAATAGCAAACAGCAACACAGAGATACATTGGTGTAGGACAGGGATCCCAATCTGGGATCCACTGACCCGTTGCTTAATGGTATTGTCCATGACATTAAAAAGGTTGGGAAGCCCTGGTGTAGAGAAGGGATGCGCGTGGATGAACTAAATTGCTATCCTATTCCATATTTATGTTACAGCAAATATTTTCAACAGATGCTACTATGAAGTATAAAACACTGCAAAAGATATGCAGTTAAATATGCTTTACCTGGCTCTGTGATCAATGGAATCTGGCCAAATTTGCTACTTGATCTTGTCACAGGTCTTCGTGGATAGCCTTCATGCTGGCCCCCTTTGGAGTACGTAGGATGATGATTCACGTTCTCTGCGTCTCTGCTAACACCACACTCACCATTAGTCCTCCCATTATCAACATTCTGTTGCTCTTGGGTGCAAATGGAAGATCCCCTCTGTGAAGGTTCTGATACCATTGAATCTGTTTTACAGTGTCCTTTTATGTCACAGTTCTCAGGAAAAGCCTTGCTTGTAGAAGGTTTTTCAGGCTCTGAGCATCCACACATCCTCCTTTCATTTACCTGAGTTGTGTTGCACATGCAGGAAGTAGGAACTGAGCCATTACTTGAGTTTTGCTCCTTGCTATTAGCTGAATCCCCAATACTATGTGTTGAACATGAATGGGTATGAATTCCACTATCAAACTGTGATGAATATGTTGCATTATAATGTCCACAGCCTCCATTCATGGTGTCTGTCCCCTTAGATTCCATACTCTGAGAAGATGTAACAATGTTTGAGTTGGCCGCTCCTGATGGACTTGAACAAATTCCAGTTGTAGAAGTAACATCTTTGTCTCTATTCCGCTCTGGGATATCACTGGCTGCTTTCATATCAGCTTTTATTTGCTCACTGGTCACTTGACAGCTTTTCTCACAACTGCTTTCATCCACCACGGATGGTCTTGGCAAACCGGACTGATTAACTGGGCTTTTTTTCCGTAATGGGGCCTTGCCTTTACCACAAATGCCTGTAAGTAAAAATTAATCAAGCATCAAACAAATGTACTTTGCATTATGCCCAAATTTTTAAAACTGTATTATTTACATTACACAAAAATCTCAATTAACTAAATAAGCTGGGTTTTTTTTTGCAACTTGGAGAACAGCCAAAAATGAAAGCAGCTTCAAATGAATGCATATTAAAGAATTTACTTGGATCAAATACCTCCAACTACGCTTTGGATTGGAAAACTGGAATAAGCCACGAGGCTTTAGGAAAAACTGCGGTAAATAAAATTAATATTCTTTAAACAGATTCACGTGTTTTTGTGCTTAAATACGCTTTGCTGCAAATAATAGACTACTTCCAGAAAGACTGCAAGAATAATTATAAGAGAACTAGAGATGAAGGGAAAAATGAATTTTAATTGTTCAAATGGAAAATTTGAGTTAAAACTCCAGTCAGAAACATTAGCCCCAATTAGTTTGAGAACTAACGTCCATATAGCAAATAATGAAAATTACCTATTCATTTCAAGCTGGTGTTCATTTTTTAAATACTAAATGTAATTTTATTTACAACATATCACGTCACTCAACATAAAATGTTCAACTGACAATTAATATCCAAATGATGCTTAGATAGTATGCAAACAAGAGCTTCAGGAAAAAAAATACAAGCACAATTCTGAACATCAACTTCAATACTCACCAGTTCCTTCACAAAGTACACGTGTACTTTTTGTCCCCTCATCTGAAAAATTATCACCATCATGTCCATTCCAATTCCCAGAAGTATCCATGTTATATTCATCGTCATCTTCACTATCTGAATCATGTACAACTACTGGATTTACTTTGACAGTTGGCTGCAGTCCACTTGGTCCTAAATAATTGATGTTACACATAGCTATAGTAAATGTATTGCTCAAAGTAAACATCAATACATATTTATGGATTAAAATCCAGAAAGCAAGTACACAATGTTCTGGAAACAAAAGGACTTGCACTTATTAAGAAAATTAGTCATCTCTTGATGATATACTTACACATTTACAATTTATTTACAATATGTGCAACATATTTAGTGTTTTTAATGAAGAGAATTCATAAGAGCATTAAGCAAAATGTGACAAGCCACTCAAAATACTAGGCCAGGTGAAGCTTTATTAACATAGTTGATGCATGTTAAAGGAAAAATGTAGTGGGATAGAAGTTCAATTGAGTTTCAGAATGACAAAGCTCAGAGAGCTGAACACAATCGACAATAGTGGAGTAATTACGGTGTACAAGGGATCTAAATTGGGGAAGTGCAGAAATTTGGGAGCAGTGGTGCATTTATACAATACCAGAGTAGATTGCCAACATAGATTACAAGCGCCACTCACATAATTAAGCACTCAAACTCAAGAATCCTCCACCAAGTCAGATTGAATGACTTGAAATCAAACTTTCCCTTTATATCAAATAATGAACAAACATAAGTCAAACTGATAAATCATATAGAAAGTATCTGGTGTCCTGACAATGAAAATGTCACATTTATACCGTAAAACTGTTGTAAGAATTCTTAAGTATTAATTTAGATGTCTGACTTTACTAATACTGAGTTTGGTAGAAAACTAAAGAATATCATGGCAGT
The DNA here is from genome assembly GCF_963921235.1 of Mobula hypostoma. Lineage (NCBI taxonomy): Eukaryota > Metazoa > Chordata > Chondrichthyes > Myliobatiformes > Myliobatidae > Mobula > Mobula hypostoma. Next base: position 58,287,371 of record NC_086103.1, on the reverse strand, counting down.
AAAACAGCTATGCAGCAGAATATTGCATGTAATCATTGCAGTCACAATTCAGCATTGCACTAGGATCTTCCAACAAAAATGAAGAAGGATGACAAGGAGCCAAAAAACCTAAAATTTTAGACCAGTATATTCAACAAAGCTAAAATATTAAAATCCATCCACATGCAGAAACGATTTGGCTTTCTGACTCAAGCAATAGCAGCCTCTGGAAGTGTTATAGATTAATATTCTCAATGGGTATAAATTTACAGATTCAGTTCTCTCACTTGATCCATATCATGAAGTCCAAAATAAATGAAGCAAACTGTTAACTTAGCAATACTGGGAACCCAGTATTTGTTTTGCTGCCCGGAGTTGAGGGTGGGGTGTTAGGTTAGCACGATCTGCAAGTTCGTTTTGCACAGGGGGTGGAGGGGTTGTTGCTCTTGCTATCTGAGCCATTTAAATTTGGTATGATTTGGGTTGGGATTTGATGTTCTTTCAGTTCGCTCGATTTGTTTTTCTGCTGTGGACGAGGTAGAAGGTTGTTGCTCTTGTTGCCACTGCGTAATTTAAATTTGGCACAACCTGTAAGTTTTTTTTAGTGAGGGGTGTATTGGGGGGGGTTGTTGATCTTGTTGCTGCCCGAGTGATTTAAACTTGGCATGATTTGGGTTGGGATTTGATAATCTGTTTTGGTCACAATGAGAAAGATGTGGTTGCACTAGTGAAAATTCACCACAATGTTGCCTGGAAAAGGGATGCGTTATGGGAAGAGATTGAATCAGCTGGATTTGTTTTACACAGAACAAAAGAGACTGAGGGGTGATCTCATAGGAGGTATAAATGGTCAGAAACATTTTCTTGTAGTTGGACAGTTAGAAACGAGAAAGCTTAAGTTTACGAGGAGAAGTAATAATTTTAAAGGGGACTTGACGAATACATGTTTTTTCATTCGTACATTGGTTGATATCTGGTACTGGGGTTATTAGATAATAATGTTTTTAATGTATTAATTGGCAGGAAATGTACTCAGAGGGTATGGAGGAGAGTGACCAAAATGAAGAATTTTAACTGTGAGGAAAGACTGGATAGATCAGGTTTGTTTTCAGTTGAAAGTAAAGGGAGTTCTAATGGAACGTCTTAAATTCAGGGGCTAGGCATTTCAAAACAGTTGCCTTGTATAAACGGATACACAAAAAAAGAAATCTATCCTCTGCCTCATCATAAACAATACATTGAGTTTTATCAAGGTTTATAACAAGGATCCATATCATAATGGTGAGAAACATATAAAAGCTGAGGTAATTCAAAGGAAGTGATAAATGTGTTAAAAATTGGCTTAGTGACAGAAACAAAGTAATTTCTCAACCAATATCTGAGTCTAGACGGTAATCTCCTGTGAGATTCTACAAAGATCAGTACTTGACCAAATGCTTTTCATTGAAGTGATCAATGATTTACAGTAGATTCTAAGGCACAGCAACGATACAAAACAGCATGATAGACAGTAAGGAAGGCGGCTATAGACTGGAAGCCTATATTCAGATGAGGAAGAACAAATGCAAATATAGATGTAAATTTCAGAAGTAGAAAGTTATGGAATTGGATACAAATACAACAAATGCAATCTTAGGAACCAGTCAAATGAGTTTTCACTGCACTCCCACAATGGCAAGTAAATCCAATTTTCAATAAATTGACCAAAACTGCACTCAAATGTAGTCTTGTTAAAATCCTACATAATCAAGACATTAATACAATTGTTTTTATCCTGCTCCTGTGCCAATTGCTGGAAATGCCGCATTGCCCTGGATATAAAAGATTGTTAAGACATTTCAGGTGATATTTTGCAAATCATGAGCAATTCATGCAGAAAACCAGAAGAATTGCAAAAGGTTCACAAACTTTTTCTTGCAACCATATGTACTTTGATAATAAAACTTACTTTGAACTTTGAATGACAATTAAAACTTGGAACACAAAACTTGATTTCTTGAAAATGTTATATATCTGATGCCAAGTGCTTGTGATTGGTTGCATGTTTTTTTTTAAATTGTACCTGTGCATATGAAAATAAACTTTGTTTTTGTATTTAGATTGCTTGCTGCATCTACAAAGGCACCCAGATTCCTTTAAGTAGCAGCACTAACAAACTTCTCTACATTTTACAAATATTGTTTTTCTTGCTTTGTATTCAGTACATGATTTTAGATTTTCCCACATTTTATTTGTTCTGTTATTATCTTGCCCACTTGCTTGTTCATATCCTATCAAATCCTCTTTACCCACTTCCAATTCACAATCAAAATATACTATTTTGCTGCTCAGCCAATTATTGTAATTGATTATGAATAGCCGAAGTGCTAGTATTAATCCTTCTGACAACCCACTAATCACAGCCCACCAACCTGAGAAATATTAGTTTACACATGCTCTTTACTTCTAGGTAACCAGCCTCATGTCATGGTATTTTATAACTCGTATTTCCACATTATTTTCTTGTTGATCAACCATGTGTGGCACCTTATCAAATCCTTTTGAATATCTAAATGCACCACATACACCATTTTCCCTTTATCTATTCTATTAATAATTTTCACAATGAAATTCAACAGCTTAATCAAACAAAATTTCCTTTTCGTAAGTCCATGTTGACTCCATACATGACACAATTCTTTTTTCAGGGTTCTGCTGTAACATCCTTCATCTATGCTGTATTGGCTTATATCGCCATGAATAGGGTCAAAGACATGAAACACCACAAATGATGTTTATCACTGAACATTGTGGGCAGATATTTTATGACAAAGTGTATTGGTTAAGGTTAAATAATTTATTATTTAGCATCATGAGGAACTAAGGTGGCAAGTGTTAGAAGCATAAATAAAGCACAAAAGTGACGGGGGATGATTTCTGCTCAAAAATCCAAACATTAAATGCTCATAATAATTTACCTGCTTGCTCTTCATCAACATCCATGGAAGTCACGGATTGTTCACTATTTTGGTCATAATTACAGTCAGCACCACCTGGCCTGCTTTCCTCGACTACTTCCTGAAGTCCTTGTTCTGAAATTAGCAAAAGACCTCAATGAACTAACATATAGAAAGTAAAATAATATGCAGCACTGTGTATTATTAAGTGATAAGCAATACAAAGAAAATGTCACTATAACATCTTAAAAAGCCAATAAAGTAAACATGTGTTACTTATTTAAATGATCTTAAGGAGCAATCTTTATGCTAACTACAGTACCACAGCCTCAAGCAAATGCCATGTAACAATGATCCAGATTTTGACAAGAGCTGCTCATGTATTCTGTTGATCTCTGGACTATAAAATCCCACATTCTAGCTACATTGGACACTTTCCAGTTTGCCTACTGTTTAAACTAGTGCACTGATGATGCCATAGCCTCAGCCCTCCATTCTGTTCTGTCCCAAGTAGAATATTATGCCTCATACACCATGTTATTGTTCATGGACTTCAGCAGCTCTTGTTGCACTTAACAAGATCGTCCCTCAGAGATTGCCGGGTAAACTGTCCTTGTTAGGAATCAACATCTCTCTCTGCAACTGAATCTTGGATTTCCTGATGGAAAGACCCACCCCAGCCAGTCTGAGTTGGCAGCAACATCTCAAGTTCTACACATTGAGTACTGGTGCCCCCCAGGATTATGTGCTCAGCACATTGCTGACTCATGACTACACTGCCAGATTTAGCTCAAAATACATAAGTTCATTGATGATACAACAGTGGTTGGCCTCATTAACAACAACAATGATGAGTCGGCATACAGAGAGAGGTAAAGAGGCTTGTAAAATGGTGTGAGAACAGCAACATCTCAAGCTCTATCACACTGAGTACTGGTGCCTCCTAGGACTGCATGTTCAGCCTGCTGCTGACTCAACATGGACAAAAGAGATGTTTCTGGATTTCAGGAAGGCGCAAGTCAACCATTCCCCATTGCACATTAATGGCTCCGCTGTAGAGAGAGTGGAGAACACAAAGTTCTTTGGTGTGCACTTAAAAGAAAAGACGATCAAATAGGACCCACAACACTTTCTTATTAGTCAAGGTACAGCAGCGTCCAGACTTTCTCTGAGGAGACTAAAGTGTGCAAGGCTCCCCGACCCCATTTTAACAATTTTCTACAGGAGCACCATCGAAAGTATCCTGTCAGGCTGCATCATTGTGTGGTACAGAAGCTGCAAGACTTCAGACGGCAAGATCCTTTCTAGGATAGTAAAAACTGCTGAGAGTATTACCAGGAATCCACCCTCCCTCCATTTGTGACATTTACTGGGAGTGTTGTACAGAAAGGGGTTGAAGCATTGTTGAGGATCACTGCCACCCATCCCACAATTTCTTTGACCCATTATCATCAGAACTAGGACTGTCAGACTGGGTAACAGCTTCTTCCCTCGGGTTGTGAGATTAATGAATACCCTGTCACTGAGTTCTTATCACTAGGACAACAAATAGTTTACTTACTATTTACCTGTGCTACACACTTTGAATTATACTTAATAATTTACTTGTGGTAATATTTTGTGTGTGATGCATGTTTTGTAGGTGCACTGTGGTCCAGAAGAACTGTTGGTTTGTTTGGCTGTATATATCTATGTACAGTGTCAAGACAACAAACTTGAAATACTTTTTTTGCATACAACAGAGAACATGCGGAAGTCAACCACAAATTTACAACAGTCTTATCTGATGCACTAGCATAGTGTAAATCCCATCACAGGGAAGAATGATGTTGGTCAGAATAAGTTAAAAATTCTGCTGAAAAATTGTCAGCTCTCAAAGCATGCAGTCTGATTTAGCCACACACAGAGACCTAGCTGGTAGAGATGCTGGCTAACAGGTCCAGTGATACAGTTGAAGTCCTGACCTCTGATGCTGTGAGGAGTTTGCACATTCTCATGACTATGTGGGTTTCCTGCATATATCTGATAATGCGGATCTTGCAACATAAAGTTGAGTAAACTATAAATCTGCTAAAAAAAATTACCATTCACTGGGTTCGGGAGATCAGCTGCTGCTCTCTCTTGTTGGACATCATTTTCCTCATTATTGTTGTTATTGATGTTAGCGTGATTATTTTGGTGGTTATCATTATCATTGTTGGAGTTCTGATTACTAACAAGAGCAGAAGAAACACCAATTCCTGTGCCGGCACTCAACCCTACACGAGCACAGCCCTGAAGTGACAGATAAGAAAAACAGCAACTATTACAATTTCATTCTAAGCTTTCTTCCTTGCATTAAATGATTTGCAGAACTATCAGCAAAGTCTATGTGTGGCTGAAATTGATATACTCAGCTGACTGCAGTCAGTTAAAGCAAATATTCTTCTTCCAATCATATCCATCAACTACATTACATAAAATACAACAAAAAATTTAATGCTGGTGCTTCAAGCTCATTTTCAGAAACAGCAAGCAAACTAATAGGTGCCACAGGGATCAGTATAGAAATTTCATGTATTTACAAATCCTTACCAATTACAATGGATTCTGGTTAACTGGGCCATTGGTTAATCGGGGCAGTTGCTTATTTGGGAGAACGCTTAAAGACTAAAATCTAATCGAGAAAAAGGCTGGGATTTCCTTCATTTATTTGGGACACTATGCCACTTAACTGGGGCAGGAGACTGTTGCCAAATAGCTTCTAACTAGTATCAGACACATGCACTTGTGTGGCAATTAGATATTACACTGTGCTTAGAATGAACAGTTTTAAAATAGCGTTAGTTGTGTGTGCTTGTGTTCAAAAAACAGTGATGTTTGTCACTGATAGCTGGTGAGAAATAAGCAGCAAGACAATTCAGAACTGGTTTGCTCACTGCGATTTCAAACCTTGAGGCTTCGAGATGCCAGAAACAGCTTGAAATGAAAATAAAACCATTTCACTCCTTCAACATGTTAGGAATTTCGAAACATAGAAAACCTACAGCATTATACAGGCCTTTCAGCCCACAAACCTATGCCGAACATGTCCTTATCCTAGAACTGTGTAGGCTTACCCACAGCCCTCTATTTTTCTAAGCTCCATGTACCTATCCAGGAGTCTCTTAAAAAACTCTATCATTTCTGCCTCCACCACTGCTGTGGGCAGTCCATTCCACGCATTCACCACTCGCTGCGTAAAAAACTTACCCCTGACATATCCTCTGCACCTACTTCCAAGCACCTTAAAACCATGCCCTCTCATGCTAGCCATTTCAGCACTGGGAAAAAGCCACTGACTATCCACACAATCAATGCCTCTCATTATCTTGTACACCTCTATCACCCCACTGAGAGACCTGACACCTGACCAGGTTCATTTCCCAGTACCAGATCAAATACAGCCTCTCCTCTTGTAGGCTTATCTACATACTGTGTCAAGAAACCTTCTTAAACACACCTACAAACTCCAATCCATCTAAACCCCTTGCTCTAGGGAGATGCCAATCAATATTTGGGAAACTAAAATTAAAATCTCCCACCACAACAACCCTGTTATTATTATCACTTTACACCACATGCTGTCGGAGCAGGGCTACCAGGAGAATCAAGGACACAACCCACCCAGCCAACACACTTTTCGTCCCTCTTCCCTCCGGGAGAAGGCTCAGGAGCTTGAAGACTCGCATGGCCAGATTTGGGAACAGATTCTTTCTAACTGTGATAAGACTGCTGAACGGGCCCTGACCCGGATCTGGGCCGTACCCTCCAAATATCCAGACCTGCATCTTGGTTTTTTTGCACTACCTTACTTTCCATTTTTCTATTTTCTATTTACGATTTTTAATTTAAATTTTTAATATTTACTATCAATTTGTAATGCAGGGAGCAGGAAGCGCAGAATCAAATATCGCTATGATGATTGTACGTTCTAGTATCAATTGTTTGGCCACAATAAAGTATAAAGTATTACACCTTTCCAGAGTCTGTCTCCCTATTTGCTCCTCGATGTCCCTGTTACTATTGGGTGGCCTATAAAAAACACCCAGTAGAGTTATTGACCCCTTCCTACTCCTAACTTCTACCCACAGAGACTCCGTAAACAATCCCTCCACGACTTCCTCCTTTTCTGCAGCCGTGAAACTATCCCTGATCAACAGTGCCATGCCCCCACCTCTTCTGCCTCCCTCCCTGTCCCTTCTGAAACATCTAAAGCCTGGCACTTGAAGTAGTCATTCCTACCCCTGCACTATCCAAGTTTCTGTAATGGCCACAACATCATAGCTCCAAGTGCTGATCTATGTTCTAAGTTGATCCGCTTTGTTCATAATATTCCTCGCATTAAAATAGTCACTTCTCAAACCATCGGTCTGAGCGTGTACCTTCTCTATCATCCTCCTCCTTTTTCCTACCTATGTTGTTGGTACCGATATGTACCACGACTTCCGGCTGATCTCCTTCCCACTTCAAGATATCGTGGACGCGATCAGAAACATCCCGGACCCTGGCACCTGGGAGACAAACTACCATCCGCGTTTCTTTCCCACGTCCACAGAATCACCTGTCTGACTCCCTAACTATAGAGTCCCCTATCATTGCTGCCATCTTCTTCCTTTCCCTACCCTTCTGAGCCACAGGGCCAGACGCTGTGCCAGAGGCAAGGCCACTGTTGCTTTCCCCAGGTAGGCCGTCTTCCCCAACAGTACTCAAACAGGAGTACTTATTGTTAAGGGGGACAGCCACAGGAGTGCTCTTTAGCATCTGCCTCTTGCCCTTTCCTCTCCTGACAGTTACCCACTATTCTGTCTCCCCAGGCACCGGTGTGACTACCTGCCTATAGCTCCTCTGTATCACCTCCTCACTCACCTTGACCAGACGAAGGTTAACAAGCTGGATCTCCAGTTCCCTAATGCTGTCCCTAAGGAACTGCAGCTTGACGCACCTGGTATAGATGTGGCCATCCAGGAGGCCATCTGACACCAAGCACAGAACACCAGCCTCACACACATACTTTCTGTCTGTATTCTACACAGATAACCTACCTTGCCTCAACCCATTATTGCCGAAGCCCTGTCGAGCCAAAGCCTTCCTACTCTCATCTCTCTACACTGACGCCCGCTGTATAAATCTGTCTTCTTAAACTCTTCTCGCTGTTCTCATTGGCTGATGTCCATGCGCTTGCGCAGTCGTATCCCAATCAAACCGCTGAAGAAATAACCGTCACCCTTTGAACTCTTCTCGCGGTTCTCACTGGCTGACGTCCACGCACTTGCGCAGTCATGCCCCATTCAAACCACTGAAGAAATAACCCTTTAAACCGCTGAAGAATTTGAAGGTTATTGACAATCATCTTAAATGAAAATGAGGATTTGGAAGATGCGATTGTCGACAGCATTGTATGAAGCCAGTCCACTATCTACACTAGGTGTCTGTGCTGATTTTGTTCATTTACAGTCAATCAAAAGAGTGCATTGGATGAATTCTTCAGTTGATAACTATTAGAAACTAACACATTTTTATAGTACTGTAGTAGTATCGATAGTGTTCTAATTTTTTTGTATTTCATTTAAATACATAATTTGTTACTCAGTTAAACATTATAGACTTTTTAACTATTTCCATGAAACTTTAGCTAACTGGGGCAGCTGCTTGATTTTGCCAAAATGTACTGGTCCCAATTAAGCAGAATCCACTGTATCTAGACAAGGAGGCTGGGTGTACTAGATTGAAGTTTGCTGATAATACAAAGGTGAATGCGAGACTGTGAGAAGGACGGGGTTTATAAAATTAAAGTATGTGGAGAAACATGATATTATTCATCATATGTAAAGAGTGAGACTATTGAATGAATGCACTCAGATCTTGGGAGTCCATATACAAGAAACACAAATTCAACAAGTAGGTGCAGCAGGCAATTAAGTAAACATACGTATGAAATACTGGCTTCAATTAAGAGGAAATGGAGCACAATAGTAGGGAAGTTCTGCATCTAGACTTAAGTGATTGAATACAATTGCGGTCTCATTGCTCAATAAGGTTATATGTATCATGAGACAGTGAGACAAAGGATGACTGGGTTAAACAGCTTGAACCTCTGCTCTCTGGAATGTGAGAGTGAAAAGGTGACCAATTGAAACATATTTAAAGAAAGCTCCTGAAATTTTGTTTTTGCTCGTGAGGGAATATGGAGTATGCTAGCTTGGAAAACAGTTTCAGGAATCTCAGAACTTGATTTAACTTGAAAAAACCTTCAGACAAAATAGTGCCTATTGAAGTTGGAGTCCACAGAGTCAAAACAGCAGTTTAAAACGAATTACCATTGATACGTTTGTTCTTACAAAATCAAACGTCATACCTTTGGAGGTTCCCGGAACATTTGATCCAATGAAATAAACTCCAAACTTGGCAACATTTCAACAAATTGACTAAATGATTCCAATTTAATGGCATGACAACGAACAAGTGTAAGATCCACTAGGCGACTCCACCTTGAGTGGTCTATAAAATATCAAAAGATTACTTGTAGAACGGATTACTCTTTAACAACATTTAAACAAGTAAACATGATGAGTGCAATATTATTCATGCATTATAAATTTCAGTAATTACTCCATATTAAAGCACATTAATGCTATAATTTTAATTCCTATTTGCATGAGACTGCACAATTAAAAAAATATTAAGTAGTGCTGGAAGTCACGTCCGTTTCTTTACAATCTTCAAATTTATTTATCACTGTCACAGTTCTTTAAACTAATTCAGTGGAAGTGAAATCTGAATATGTCATTTGAGGCACATGAAAGCCTAGACCTTCTTTTGCCTGGTTCAATTTATGAATTGTTTGAAAGAAAGTAGTTATATTGGAGCATTTATATACAATTATATACTGTAAGCAATTTAGCAGTAAATATTCTCTTAAAAAAAATTACTTCCTACTGGTATCACTACTATTGTATACCATTTTCTGACAAATGTAATGATGATTAACTTAGTGAATTTAGTGAACTAAAAAGGGGTATAATGACATTTTTTCAAAGTGACTTTAGTATTACCTACAATGACTGTTTACCTTTAGTCACTGAAATTGGCAGCTTTAGCTTTTTTGATTTTCTTAAACAATTTATATTTTAATTCCAATTTAATATTTGTAACTTATAGTAATTTTTAGTACTACTGCTGCAAAATAACACATTTCACAACATGCATCACTGACAATAAACCCGATTCTGATTCAACTTCATGTATCTGGAGTATCCTCAGTCAATTTATGTTCAGATAATTTAAGTCTAAGTTACTTAATCAAAATAAACAAAAATATGAATAATATAACTGCAGACCTTACACAATTTCAATGTACCTGTTATCCAGTTGTGTGCATTGTGGAGATGTGGACAGTTATAAATATGTAAATATTTGATGCAAGGAAATACTTCATTTACTGCTTTCATCCCAATATCTGTAATGATACCCGGATTTTCCACCACATCTGCTAAACCGTGTTTCACTAATTCAGCATTGTTCATTTGACCTGATAAAATAGAAATATATCTTGTAAACCATACTTGATAGTTTGAGTATATCGAGATAATTAAAATTTTCTTTCCAAACAAGCTGTCGTATCCGTTTACAAAAACACCCTGATTTACTATCATCAAATCAGCATCAGCTTATAGGAAAAAGGAAAAGAAAGTTAGATTCTTACATTGCAACAAAAATTCATCAACATATCCAAGATGTAGAGTTTCAAACTGGGGAAATTCTAGCTCTGCCATTTTTAGTGCTGAGAAAACACCATCTTTGGTTAGTGAAGGTTGAATACGAACTTCGTGTAACCTGAAGTAAAACAAACAGAACAATTCTTCTATTAGTAAATTCAACAGTTTGCTAAAACTTAATATTTTATCACTCACTATACCAACAGCTCAGAGCACAGTACATACTGCCTTGTTCGTATAGTAATGTACAAATGTTGTTAGTTTCAACTCATCATTTTGCTTTGGGTGTAAATCTAAATATTTCTTTCACTTCTATTCTATTTGTTTTTGCTTATAGGTGCATTGCCCATCCAAAATGAATATTTGAGGACTCATCAACCAACCCTGCATTCCCCTTCTTCATGGTGGTGGCAGTTGTCCATCATGTCTGACAAAGATAGGAAACCTACGTGGGAGTTTTTAAAAAGTGGAAAAGCTGTTGCACTGGGGCGGTTCCACTCTCTTGATCTCAGAAGGTCGGATCCATTGGTACGAACAAGCTTCATAAACTGAAGTCTTCCTTGGTGCAGTGTATGTGCATGCTCCCGATGCAACCTCCACTACATCGGTGAAGCCCATCGTAAATTGGGACACCACTTCGTCGAGCACCTCTACACCATTCACTACAAGTGTGACTTCAGTGGCCAAACATTTAAATTCCCATTCCCATTCTGACATGTCAGAATTTAAGGTTTTCATCATGGTATTATTATTAATATGCAATAAATTTTCATGAGCTTCTTAACCCCATCAGGTTTACAAGATTTTTTTCAAATCTTATTTGTCCCACAAAACTTTCTACTTTCATTTTTGTTAGCTTTTTGTTAACTTTCCTGTAGTCCCACAACATGGAACCGGAATTAGGTTTTTATTTTTGTCACATATATTGAGGTATTGTGAAAAGCTTGTCACATACTGTTCACACATCAAATCATTACATAGTGCATTGAAGTAGTAGAAAGTTAAGTAACAACAGAATGTAGAACAAAGTGCAACAGCTACAGACAACATTAAGAATTCAAATATGATTCTTATTTTATGGTATTGCAGAGGAAAGAAATTAACTTATGAATCTTCCAGCTTACAAAAAACAATTTCACATCAGAATTATCTTCCAATTTGTTCCAACAATATTTAGTTATTCTTTATGTCACTGAGACTTCACCAGAAAAATCATATATAAAACAAGCATGATATCCTTAAAATAAAACAGACTTAGGGTATTCCTTCACATGTTATTGCATTTGGCACATTATTGTTTTTTTTTTGAAGGAAATGTAATTTGAAATGACTAAAACAAAAAATTTATGAAATGCGAATCTGTCCAAAAGCACATACTATTCCAGGCATGCAATGCAACTCACAATGGTTATGAAATATGTTACATAAACTTACCTACGTGCAGCAGTAATAATGAGGTAGCCAAGGTCCACTTCAAGTGCATTTTTGCATGCTCCAAATACAACAGTATGCAGATTTCTGAAGCCACCTATGATGGAAAAAAAAAATCAATATTTATAGAAGCTCAATTTTCTGAGAGGCATAAGCAAATTCCTTATCTTTAAAAAAAAGCCTTTAACTTTTATACCACAGAGTCCGAGTTATACGGCACAGAGGCCGAGTCTGCACCTCAACTCATCCATGCTGGCCAAGTTGTTGCCCTGAGCTAGTCCCATTTGTCTGCACTTGGTCCAAATCCCTCTAAAACTTTCCCATCCACATACCTGCACAAATATATTTTAAATGTTGTAATTATACACCATAGCTTCCTCTGGCAGTTTATTCCATATACCCACCAATTTATGTCTGAAAAATTGTCTCTTAGATCCCATTTACATTTTTCCCTTCTAACAATATATGCCCTCTACTTCTAGACTCCCCTACGCTGGGAAAAAACAATGTGACTATCTGTATTATGAGATCACTTTCAAGGGAGAATCCGATCATCATGCATCTTTCAGATTACCTATCCTTACTTTGACATTTAAACAAGTGTTTAGTAATGCAGCTGATCATAAAATCCTGTTGAGTAACTGCATTTAAGTACTGGACTACTTTATGCCTCACAAAATCGTATTTTGATCTTCAGGAGTTGCAGACTATCATATCAAACACCTTTACACATTAAAATAGAAAGGGAACATATTTACACTGAACTAAAAAGTTAACTTTGATAAAGTAGTTCTATATTTACAGTTTAGCTCCTGGAGTAAACCAAAGTAACAAAGTGGGTAAATTAAAAATAAATAAAATCCTTTATAAGTTATTTTTCTGTAATTCTATTTAAAAAAAAAAGAGACTAAGCTCGGCAAATACAGAAAATAGATGGAATATTGGATCTCCCACTAATGATGCACTGGATAAGAATATTTGAATTAATACATTTTGGATGGCCAACTCATTTCCTCCAATTTTGCTTCAATAATGAAGTTGAAATTCTTTCCTGGTATTTCCTGAAATACCAACCTTTTCTCTGAAATTACAAAAAAGTAAATTGCATGATATTTTCCAGCTATGCACATGCAGGAAAGCTTGATATAGATCCCATTAAATTGGTGGTCTTTCAAACATAAGACACACAAATATATTTCAATCTGTTATCACTTCAATTCCAAATTTTCTAACTAAATGAAAGGTTTTGTGGTTTGTTTACTTATAGCTAGATATAACTGAAGTTTTGCATGAGGACTATTTTTTAGCATGAGCAATAAACTTTAAATCTAAATTTTAACACATTAGGCCATTGCATAATGACAAGTCAATACCTGATCTCGAGCTGTCCTCAACTACATGTTGAATTAATCCTCCAAGAAAAGGTACTCGAACCAGTTCTAAATGTTCTAAGTTTCTGGCTGAAGCTAACCCAGTCACTAATGGAACATACTTTAAGGAATTTGTGGGACCTAAAAAAAATACAAAAAAAAACACAAATTTTAATTTAGAAATTTATCTTTGAACAAGTTAAGCCTTTTGTTAAAGTATATAAATCATAGCTTACAATAGAATTTATAAAAGTACACTTGAAATAAACAGAAAAACACATATTCTAATTATTCTTCCTTAGTACCTGCACAATTCCTCATAACAAATGTACGTAAACTGACACAGAGAAAGTCTTTGAAAGGCTGAGGTTTGATTAGTCGGACCCACTGCAAATACAGGTTTCTCAACATTGGGATACAAGGAATTTCTGGAACATTTACTCCTAGAAGAAAAATAAATAAATTAATGCAAGTTTAATGGAATCATTTAGCTGATAGATTTTAAGAGAAAAATCCCCCATTCCTAACAGCAAATCACATGTCAGAGAAAGGGCTTACCAACTAGATGAAGAGTTTGTATCTTCACTCCTACTGGAATTGTTAATTTATTTTCTGTAGGGACTGGGAAAGCACCATTACGATTTCGAAATTTTCCCAAAATGTGGACCTGTGGCATGTAATTCCAGATGGCTTCAACTAATTCTAAATGAGAAGTTTCTACACCCTGCCAAAGTAAAAAAAAACACACAAAATTATGACGGTATGGAGGAAACAAAAGCACAGCCAACACTCTTAAGGTTTACTTTGATCTAAAATACATGATGGTAAATTATACATTTCAATCAACATGTATTTCCACATTTGTCAGAAACTTCTAGGAAAATCATTGAGGGCTTTCTACAAGGAAAATATGATTCATTTTCACACAGAAACCACAGTGAAGAAAGTACACCGGAACCTCTACTTCCTCAGGAGGCTAAAGAAATGGTATGTCCCTTTGACTATTACCAACCTTTATAGAGGCACCATAGAAAGCATTGTATCTGGATGCATCACAGCTTGGTATGGTAACTGATCTGTCAAGACCACAAGAAACTGCAGTGTTGTGGACATAGTTCAACACATCAAAAAAAAAGCAGCATCTCTTCCATGGACTCCTTCTACCCTTCTTGCTGCTTCAGTAAGGCAGCCAACATAATCAAAGACACGCACACCCTAGACACTCTCACTTCTCACTCCTCATGTCAGGCAGAAGACACAAAAGCCTGAAAGCACAAACCACCAGCTTCTATCCTGCTGTTATACGACTATCGAATGGTCCCCTTGTAAATCTGGATTCTTGACCTCACAATCTACCTATGGCCTTGATCTAATCATTGCACTTTCTCTATAACTTTAAAATTTTATTTTGCATGCTGTTCCCTTGTATTAGCTCAATGCAGTAATGTGATGAAATGATCTGTATGCAACCATAATCAAATCTGCAGAGAGATAGCAGACAACTGCAGGAAACATAAAGTTGTGATAGTAGGGGATTTTAATTTTCCACATATTGATTGGGACTCCCATAATGTTAAAGGTCTAGACAGGTTAGAGTTTGTAAAATGTGTTCAGGAAAGTTTTCTAAATCAATATATAGGGGTACTAACTAAAGAGGATGCAATATTAGATCTCCTATTAGGAAATGAGTTAGGACAGGTGACAGAAGTGTGTGTAGGGGAACACTTTGGTTCCAGTGATCATAACACTATTAGTTTCAACTTGATCATGGATAAAGATAGATCTGGTCCTCGGGCTGAGGTTCTAAACGGGAAAAAGGCCAAATTTGAAGAAATGAGAAAGGATCTAAAAAGCATGGATTGGGACAGGTTGTTCTCTGGCAAGGATGTGATTGGTAAGTGGGAGGCCTTCTGAGGAGAAATTTTGAGAGTGCAGAGTTTGTATGTTCCTGTTAGGATTAAAGGCAAAGTGAATAAGAATAAGGAACCTCGGTTCTCAAGGGATATTGGAACTCTGATAAAGAAGAGAGAGATGTATGACATGTATAGGAAACAGGGAGCAAATAAGGTGATTGAGGAGTATAAAAAGTGCAAAAAAATACTCAAGAAAGAAATCAGGAGGGCTAAAAGACATGAGGTTGCTTTGGCAGTCAAGATGAAGGATAATCCAAAGAGCTTCTACAGGTATATTAAGAGCAAAAGGATTGTAAGGGATAAAATTGGTCCTCTTGAAGATCAGAGTGGTCAGCTATGTATGGAACCAAAAGAAATGGGGAAGATCTTAAATGGTTTTATTGCGTCTGTATTTACTAAAGAAACTGGCATGGAGTCTATGGAAATAAGACAAACAAGTAGTGAGGTCATGGAAACTATACAGATTGAAGAGGAGGAGGTGCTTGCTATCTTGAGGCAAATCAGAGTAGATAAATCCCCAGGACCTGATAGGGTGTTCCCTCAGATCTTGAAGAAGACTAGTGTTGAAATTGCAGGGGCTCTGGCAGATATATTTAAAATGTCAGTATCTACGGATGAGGTGCCAGAGGATTAGAGGATAGCTCATGATGTTCCGTTGTTTAAAAAAAGATCTAAAAGTGATCCGAGAAATTATAGGCCAGTAAGTTTGATGTCGGTAGTAGGTAAATTATTGGAAGGAGTACTAAGAGATAGGATCTACAAGCATTTGGATAGACAGGGACTTATTAGGGAGAGTCAATATGGTTTTGTGTGTGGTAGGTCATGTTTAACCAATCTATTAGAGTTTTTCCAAGCTGGTTACGAGGAAAGTGGATGAAGGGAAGGCAGTGGATGTTGTCTACATGGACTTCAGTAAGGCCTTTGGCAAGGTCCCACATGGGAGGTTACTTAGGAATATTTAATCACTAGGTATACATGGAGAGGTAGTAAATTGGATTAGACATTGGCTCAATGGAAGAAGCCAGAGAGTGGTAGTGGAGGATTGCTTCTCTGAGTGGAGGCCTGTGACTAGTGGTGTGCCACAGGGATCAGTGCTGGGTCCATTGTTATTTGTCATCTATATCAATGATCTGGATGATAATGTGGTAAATTAGATCAGCAAGTTTGCTAATGATACAAAGATTGAAGGTGTAGTGGACAGTGAGGAAAGTTTTCAAAGCTTGCAGAGAGATTTGGACCTGCTGAAAAAAATGGGCTGAAAAATGGCAGATGGAGTTTAATACAGATAAGTGTGAGATATTGCACTTTGGAAGGACAAACCAAGGTAGAACATATAAGGTAAATGGTAGGGCACTGAGGAGTGCAGTAAAACAGAGGGATCCGGGAATACAGATACAAAATTCCCTAAAAGTGGCGTCACAGGTAGGTAGGGTTATAAAGAGAGCTTTTGGTACATTGGCCTTTATTAATCAAAGTATTGAGTATAAGAGTTGGAATGTTATGGTGAGGCTGTATGAGGCATTGGTGAGGCCGAATCTGGAGTATTCTGTGTCGTTTTGGTCACCAACTTACAGGAAGGATATTAATAAGGTTGAAAGAGTGCAAAGAAGGTTTGCAAGGATGTTGCTGGGACTTGAGAAACTGAGTTACAGAGAAAGGTTGAATAGGTTAGGACTTTATTCCCTGGAGCGTAGAAGAATGAGGGGAGATTTGACAGAAGTATATAAAATTCTGATGGGCATAGATAGAGTGATTACAAGCAGGCTTTTTCCACTGAGGCTAAGAGAGAAAAAAAAACCAGAGGACATGTGTTAAGGGTGAAGGGGGAAAAGTTTAAAGGGAACATTAGGGGCCGCTTCTTCACACAGAGTGGTGGGAGTGTGGAATGAGCTGCCAGATGAAGTGGTAAACGCGGGCTCACTTTTAACATTTAAGAAAAACTTGGACAGGTACATGGATGAGAGGTGTATGGAGGGATATGGTCCGGGTGCAGGTCAGTGGGACTAGGCAGAAAAATGGTTTGGCATAGCCAAGAAGGGCCAAAAGGCCTGTTTCTGTGCTGTAGTGTTCTATGGTTCTATGGTATGCAAAATAAAACTTTCCCACTGTATCTCAGTACTTGTTACAATAATACACCAATTTACTCTATTTTCTCAAATTGCAAAATAACAGCATGTGAATTTGAAATTTCGTGAAAAGATTTACTGAACAACAGACTCAGACAAGTGACAGTGAAACAAGTTTTTTTTAGGTTTTCATCTGTCTTGCTGTAAATTCCTATTTATTTTGGTCTGCTACACTGATCAGATGACAAATCACCATAATGCTGAAAGCAGATTCTTGGAAAATGATTAAGACAAAAACACATAGAAGATAATCACTATTTAATATCTATTTCATTCATCTTCAGGTGTAAAAAGAACTCTAGATTCTTGTGAAAAAGATATTCCAAAATACTGTTAGGTAAACCATTCTAAGCTTTTGACCCATCAGCATGTTGAGAGTCATTTGCCAAAGAAAATTTTCTCTGACCTGCTCTTCTGTTTATATCCAATTAAATTTCTTGTCATTCTTGTCATCACATCCCCATACCAGGATATTGATATTAAGATTGTTCAGCAATAAACACGCTTTTGAATATGCAGGAGAGATGGTTAATGTACATCTTGTTAAAAACAGCAATCATCTAGCAATTTTGTACAGCTTCTGATACAGGTGATACATGAGCTAAGCCCAAATACTCTCTAGGTTTTGCTGTATCTGGGCACAGGATATTGCACAGAGGAATTTTATATGGAACTGAACCTTGTGCAATCGATAGCCAGCATTCTCACTTCTCCCTTTCTTTACGGTTAACTTTTAAACCTATACCACTTCCTGGAGATTAACTTTACTTACTAACAGATTAGGACAGGCCTGTAGAGCTTCAAGTACACCAGGAATGCTGAATGCATCATGTCCCCTTACTCGCCGCCGTTCTAAATGTCGAGGATGCAACCCATACAGCTGTTCTAAATCAGGCATTTTCTTTAACAATGTTAAAAAACTGGCATCGACGAATCCTGGTTTTGAATACACAGAATTAGTTCATATTACTCTTCCACAGATTAAAAACTAGAAACATTAAATATAACAAATGTAATAACATTTTAGTTAAACATTTTAAACATTTTGAGAACAATATGCATCTTCAATACATCAAATTAATAGATATCTGACATATAAAATTATACTAATTATATAACATTAGTATAATAAGGTCATTTCAAGTGTACAAGATGGATCAGTTTCCATAACTTCTTAGTGTTAGTAAACTATTGGGAGCAACAATACAATGTAACACACTATGGTATAATTAAATCAAATACGAACACCAGAGCAATGCATAAATCAGTACTTTACTGTTACATTTGACGTACCTGATGGCATGTACTCCCACCAACACCCAGCACAAAGATCAACAACCTTCACTACTCGCATGTATACCGTAACAGCCTCCTTCAACTTCCGAGACAAGCATTCCATACACATGATATCTTGTAGCGGAAGATACCTGCAAAAAGATTGGGACGTGGTCAATAACAGTTTTTCTTAGAAAGTTGATATGGTTATGCCTGGTATGTTAATAGTTCAAGGTCAGAGAGAATGCTGATTGAAATAATGGAGAATAAAATATGGAATGTTACTGGAAATGAACATAACACAGGTCAAATAATCACACTGTTATGGAAGCAAAATTAGCCTTCTCACCCTTCTCTTATTATTTGGTAAATAGAGCACTAGCAACAAATTTTCAATAAGAGAACCTAAGTAGATCAGTTAACACATTGACTTATTTAAAAACACACATAAAACTACATTGCTAGCAGTTTTAGCAGGTCAAAAGGGCATGAGGCAGACCTGACTAACAAACCTTCAGCAAGAATGAAAAATTTGGGAAATGTGCAAGTTCAGGAGTGGGATAGAAAACAACTGGAGGAAGTCTGATTTTGTGAATCAAGATAGGAGATAAAGAAGACATAGCAAAATTATTCAACTTCAGTGTAGAGATGTCAACGAGCTTCTTACCTGTATTACAGACAAGATTGGAAGGGAAGAGGCAATGAAGGTTGAAAAGTCTGATTTGCGAAAGAGGAAAGAAGCAGGCATTTAATCTTGCAATATACAGTGGCATGCAAAAGTTTGGGCACCTCTGTCAAAATTTCTGTTACTGTGAATAGCTAAGCGAGTAAAAGATGATTTCCAAAAGGCATATTAAAGATGACACATTTCTTTAATATTTTAAGCAAGAAAACTTTTTTATTTGCATCTTTTACAGTTTCAAAATAACAAAAAAGGAAAAGGGCCCAAAGCAAAAGTTTGGGCACCCTACATAGCAGTAACACCCCCTTTGGCAAGTATCACAGCTTGTAAATGCTTTTTGTAGCCAGCTGAAAGTCTTTCAATTCTTGTTTGGGGGATTTTCACCCATTCTTCCTTGTAAAAGGCTTCTAGTTCTGTGAGATCCTTGGTGCGTCTTGCATGCACTGCTCTTTTGAGGTCTAGCCACAGATTCTCGATGATGTTAAGGTCAGGGGACTGTGAGGGCCATGGCAAAACCTTCAGCTTTTGCCTCTTGAGGTAGCCCATTGTGGATTTTGAGGTGTGTTTAGGTTCATTATCCTGTTGTAGAAGCCATCTCTTTTCACCTTCGGCTTTTTTACAGACGGTGTGATGTTTGTTTCCAGAGTTTGCTGGTATTTAATCAAATTCATTCTTCCCTCTACTAGTAAATGTTCGCCGTGCCACTGGCTGCAACACAAGCCCAAAGCTTGATCGATTCACCCCCGTGCTTAACAGTTGGAGAGAGGTTCTTTTCATGAAATTCTGTACCCTTTTTTCTCCAAACATACATTTGCTCATTGCAGCCAAAAAGTTCTATTTTAACTTCATCAGTCCACAGGACTTGTTTCCAAAATGCATCAGGTTTGTTTAGATGTTCCTTTGAACTTTTTGGCCGCAATGAGCAAAGGTATGTTTGGAGAAAAAAGAATGCAGAATTTCATGAAAAGAACCTCTCTCCAACTGTTAAGCACGGGGGTGGATCGATCAGGTTTTGGGCTTGTGTTGCAGTCACTGGCATGGGGAACATTAACTGATAGAGGGAAGAATGAATTTGATTAAATACCAGCAAATTCTGGAAGCAAACATCACACCGTCTGTAAAAAAAGCCGAAGGTGATAAGAGGATGGCTTCTACAACAGGATAATGAACCTAAACATACCTCAAAATCCACAATGGACTACCTCAAGAGGCAAAAGCTGAAGGTTTTGCCATGGCCCTCACAGTCCACTGACCCAACCATCATCGAGAATCTGTGGATAGACGTCAAAAAAGCAGTGCATGCAAGATGCCCCAAGGATCTCACAGAACTAGAAGCCTTTTGCAAGGAAGAACGGGCAAAAATCCCCCAAACAAGAATTGAAAGACTTCCAGCTGGCTACAAAAAGCATTTACAAACTGTGATACTTGCCATAAGGGGTGTTACTAAGTACTGCCATGCAGGGTGCCCAAACTTTTGCTTTGGGCCCTTTTCCTTTTTTGTTATTTTGAAACTGTAAAAGATAGAAATAAAAAAGTTTTCTTGCTTAAGATATTAAAGAAATGTGTCATCTTTAACTTTATGCCTTTTGGATATCAGTTCATCTTTTACTCGCTTAGCTATTCACAGTAACAGAAATTTTGACAGGGGTGCCCAAACTTTTGCATGCCACTGTATATACCTCTATCAGGTCATCTCTCGGCCTCCTTCACTCTTGGGGGGAAAAAGGTGCAGCCTGTCCAATCGCTCTTCATAACTAAGTTCTCCAATCCACTCCATGCCTTGAAGAATTTCCTCTGTAGTCTCTCCAGGGCAATGAGTTTGTTCCCACAGAACGGCAAACATAATTGTACAGAACACTCAAAACATGCACTAAACTGTTTTGTAAGGTTGCCTTTAATCGTGTTTATGCTGACCGACGAAGGCAAATAAGTGACATACTTTAAGCACCTTCTACCTACCTGTTTTAAGGAATTATGATCTAGATCTTCAAGGTTCCCTATTCATCAACATTCCTTTACACCCCACCATTTACTGTTATGTCCTACCTCAATTTGGCTTCCTAAAATGCATCACCTTGCACTTGACACAATTAAATATGATCTACCAACACTCCCTCAACTTTCCATCTGATTTATATTATGCTGTAGCTTTGGACAACTTCCATCATTATCTACAAAACGTTGAACTTTGAAGTCATCTACAAAATTATTAATCATTTCTCCTACAGTCACATCCAAGTCATTGATCTATCTTTCCAAATGCACATGCACCCTATTCTTCCTTGCTGCCCTCCTTAACTAATGGAACAACATTAGATACCTTCAAGTTTACCTCACTTGTGGCTAACAAAGATGCAAAATTTTTAGTCAGACCCCAGCTATCTCTTCCCTTGCTTCCCACAGCATTCTGGGATAGATTCTACGTATTCCATAACATTTAACACCTTACCTTTAATAGTGACATGCTTCAGACCATGAATGTACCCTACCACTCCCAAACTCACTATCTTCCACATTCCTTTCCTTTATGAATACCAAGGATGAAAAGTATTTATTTATGACCTTGCCTGCACAGATTACCCCTTTGATCCTAAATGGATCCACCCTTTTTCTGCACACTGCTCTTGCTATTGATAAATATATAGAATGACTTGGGATATTTCTCCCAATTTCTTTTGCCAATTTTCTTTTACACTATTGAAATCAGTCTTCCCTTTAACTGACCTTGTCCCTTTCCATGATGACCTTAAGACTTACAGACATATGGCTCTTGTTCCCAAATGGACACTTCTACCATATGGAGACACAAGAGACTGCAGCTGTTGGGAATCTTGAGCAACACACAGAAAATACTGGAGGAACTCAGGTAGACAAGCAACATCTATGGAGGGAATTAAACAAATGACATTTCGGGCTGAGACCCTTCATCGGGACATGCCTAGTTTCATTTCCTAAAGTCAAGTACTGTCCTGTCTCTAGTGGAGCCATCTACGTATCATCTCGAAAACCTCTCTTAGACTTAATAAATTCTACGCCATCTAAGCCCCTTGCACTAAGGAAATCATAGTCAATACTGGGAAAACTACAATCCCTAACTATAACTATTACTCTACTCTTATACCTTTCTGCCATTTGCTTACTTATCTCTTTCCCACTGACTACAGAAGGTCTCTAGTATAAACCTGCACAGTGATTGTTCCTCTCTTATTCCTAAATTCTACCCACATAGCTTCATTTGATACCCCCAAAGTACTGGTTAAAATGAAAAAAAAAAACAAAAAGTAACAGGACAGGAAGAAAGATTGGGAATATGGATGCAAATTTATTATCTTCAGAGATGGATGACCAAATCTATGGTTTTAATCACAAAAACACGAGCTGTCAAATTTAAAATTGTGGCTTCAATTGAGAGTGAACAGCCAATAAATTTAATCAGGCTTGGGATATCAGTGAAATTAGAGAGGAGAGCAAGCTGGATGTATTCAGGTGGAGGTTCAGGTGAAAATAAGAAATTGCAGGGTAGAATTTTGGGGAAACTATGCAGTGAGAAACTTGAGAAACAGGATTTCAAATGAATCAAAGGAAGAACATGAGATGCTCAAAAAAGATGTAAGTGCCAGGGAACATTTGTTTGGGCTGGAGGTAGGAGGAATGGGGAGGTATTGACAATTGGACTAAGATGTGATTTGGTGATAAGAGTAATATCACCACTGCGTCAGTTTAAGCAGGATAAGTGGTAGAAAATATAACAAGACTAAAAGGCTTAACTTAAGAAAAATGTCATCATCTCCCACAATAAACTTACAGATGGCAGGCCATCATTACCAAATAAATGGACACGCTATACACACGTAGAGAACAGTGATTGCAGATCAGCACTGAGTGAGCTGATATGGAAGAATGAGATTATCATGATTCACTTCTAGATCGCATGCTTGAAGAAGTTGATAAGTATCCTCAATTGGGCACTTGGAGATTACTGTTCCTAAAAAGGTAATGACAAACAGAAGTAAAATAGTTCTCTCTTGCCACACAAAAGTAGTAAAAGCTCTTGCATGCACACACCTGAATATATGACATAGCACTTCATGCGAGAAATGATTCATATAATCCCTTGGCTCATCTTCTTTTGCAACTTCACCTATTTTATTCAAATTTGGACATGTTTTGATAATTTTTCGTCGTGGTCCCATCTTCAGCAAGTATCCCTTCAAGTATGCTCCTTTATAGAGTCACTAAAAATCCAAACATATAACATTTTCAGAAAATAATCAGTAAGTTAGGATCATATGATTAATTAATGAACAACACACACAAAATGTTGGAAAAACTCAGGTTGGGCAGTATCAATTGAGAAAAATAACCTTAATTAATGAAGATGGCTTGGCATTGACAAGGTACTTCTGATCTCATCTACACTGATAAAATTAGTTTCTAATTAACAAGAACTGTCGGCAAAAATAAAACACAATTTAGCACCAAGTGATAATCTTATGTAAGTGGTAATGACAGATCATTTGCCATTCCATCCCTGGTAGAAAATATTGGAATACAAAAATAAGCAGGCAGCTTATTGTTTGAATAGCTTATATAAACAATTAGGAAAAAAATTAATTCCATGATCATGTGGTTTATTTCACGTGTTAATAAGGTACAGTACAGAAGTGAACTGTGGCAGCGAGATGGTAAGTATATAAGTATATGTTCATCATCTGCCAACTAATACACTCTAAATTGATTAAGATGATTACATGATTATAATGCGCAAGGAATGATTGTTCTCTAGTGCTCCATGAGAATTTTCTGCTCTTCACTAGATTCCTCAAGGTACTCTCTGTTCCCCTAAATATGCATGGGGGCCTTGCTCTCATTTTCTTAAGTGCAACAGTGATGCACTGCACACCAAATAACTCACTGTCGCAAAACTTGTATTACATATAAACCTAGTCTGAAACACAAGGTCATTTTTGCATCGAGATTTGTGAGCAGATTACAACATCAAAATACAGGTTTAAGGGTATCCTTCATCCTGTGAAGAAGTTGTTCCAGAAAGCACCCTTGAATTGACTTTTACCACTAGACCTAATGTGGGACAGCATCTCCTTCACTTCCTTTATAATGCTTCATGTCTTTATATATTTCTTACTCGTGCAATCTGCCCATTCAGTTACCTGCATAAAGGATTCAGAATTATTATTTAGATCCATGTAACTTAGTACTAAGGCAAAATGCTGCAGATTCTGGAAATCAAAGTTCAAAATAAATTTAGTATCAAGGCATGAATATGTCACTATATACTACCTTGAGATTAATTTTCTTGTGAGTAATCACAGTAGAACAAAGAAATACCTAATACCTAATATCTAATCTGAAACCAAAGTGGAAACTTCTGGAAAGACTCAGCACATTACAGAAGGTCACCAACATGAAATAGTCTCTCTCTTCTACTTTCTCTCTTAACAGGTGCAGTAGATCTGTTGTGTATTTCCAGATTGGTTCTATTTTTAAATTTTTTTAAATAACTTTACTGAGAGGTCTTACATTTTTTTGCAAAAAAGCATAAGAGGTCACAGTAAATGTTGTACTCAGTTAAGTCAACATTTAAACCTGGATCTTACATAGGCAGATTTTTTTCAGTGACAAAAAGTAGAATAATATTATTTTAAAAACATAAAAGCAACAAAATAATGAACTGAAATATCAAGTCAGATCAGGTTGTAACATTCTTTTCAATGTCACATAAGCCAACAAGCCAAATTGAAAATTAAGTGTGGCCCTGAGGAGATATAAACCTCTTGTAGATTGAAGGGGCAGTGGTCTGGATAATGTTCCCCACTAAACTTGAAAGAAAGAAAAACCTGGCTATTCATTTTACTTATCTCTTCTGGATCTTGTATGTAAAGTTTTCTTCCATTTAGCTTAAAAATAGTAGTGAATTAAATTGATTTTATTTCTTACATCCTTCACATACTTGAGTAAAAATCTTTAAGTTACGCCTCCATCCAAATGTGCAATATGCATCCGAGTAATTTATAATAAATAGAACAGTCAATGTAACGTAGAAATACACTCAAATCAGCATGAGTTAATCAGTCTGATGGCCTGGTGGAAGAATCTGTCGCAGAGCCTGTTGGTCCTGGCTTTTATGCTGCGGTACTGTTTCCTGGATGGTAGCAGCTGGAACAGATTGTGGTTGGGGTGATTCAGATTACATATCACAACTAATCGATGTTATCATCCAGTGACACAATGAAGCACTATGATTTTTTTCTCATTAAAGATGGAAAGTAAAACACAGAAAAGGAAGAACATTGCAAAAGTTGGAAATCCAAAATTAAAAAAAACACTACCGAGCATATTCAGTTGACCAGGCAAGAGTTGTGGGAGTGAAAATGAGTACTTTTAAAAATAGGAGCAGCAGCAATTCGGAATAGGGAGGAATTAAATTAATTATATGGGAAGATTACTAACTTAGAAACAAACCCAATGACCATCGTATAGCTATGTCTGATTTTATCATAGCTGAATGAGAATAGTCACAAGAACAGATCCCCTGATTGAAATATTTTAATCACACTGCATGCCTGACGATTTTATTCCTGTTCTAACTGCAACATTTGTCAGTAAATTTGGTAAATCTTGGAATTTCCAGCAGCTAAAGGGAGTTTCTGACTGCTTGTTCAAACAGATCAGTACCTGTCCAACATAACTGGTGAATCTGAAAAGCTATCCCACAGCCCAACCTATCTAGTTTACATCCACAATAATTGCAAAATCCATTATCATTCAATGCCTTCACAATGTTCTTTATGAGCTGAAATCTTCCAGTGACTTCCCTGAGGATATTTTCTCTATACAGGTTTCCCCCACTATCTGAAGATACAGCATACCTATGAAACCGTTCGTCAGCCGAAATGGCGTAAAACGAAGAAGCAATTACCATTAATTTATATGAGAAAATTTTTTGAGCGTTCCCAGACCCAAAAAATAACCTGCCAAATCATACCAAATAGCACATAAAACCTGAACCATAAACTAACATATTGTAAAAGCAGGAATGATATGATAAATACACAGCCTATATAAAGTAGAAATAATGTATGTACACTGTAGTTTCACTTAACAGAATCGGGAAGATTGAACCAAAATCGATTTGTTGAAAAAAAATGGACACGTGCACGCATATGTAATTCACGCATTCGCACGTACACGCATTCACACATCACGCATGCGCACACACTTGCCCACGCAAGGCTTCATGGTCATGGTAGTCTTTCTTGGGGTAAACACAAGTTTAAAGCGAGCATCTTTTATCGTAAAAGCGAAAATCCTCTTTCGGTTAACGAAAACAGGTACTAATGTAGGTCTTTCATAAAAGCGAAATGTCGTAAAGAGAACGTACGGAAAGCAGGATACCTGTATCCTGTGTCCCTTCTCCTCTGCACATCTGACAGACCAAAAATCTACAAGTATCTGCATCATTATTCACCACTCATCCCCTCCCCAAACTCCAACTCCTCATGGCTCTCCTCTCTAATTCCCTAATGAGAATTGTACCAGATCTTTGTACCTATTAACCAGTTAGTCTTTTAATCTGCTAATTTGAGTCTTAGAAAATAATTCTAATGAAAATCAGATCCTACAGATCATAGACCTTAAGACATACGAGAAGAATTAGGCCATTCAGCATTTCAAGTTTGCTCTGCCATTCCATTATGGTTGATTTATTAACCTTCTCAACCCCATTCTCCTCCCTTCTTCCTGTAACCCTTGACACCCTGATTAATCATGAAACCACCTACCTCTGCCTTAAACATACCCAATGACTTGGCCTATATAATTGTCTGTGGCAATGAATTCCCACATCCTCTGGCTAAAGAAATTTTTCCTCATCTCTGTTTAGTGAGATCCACTTTCATTCTTCTAAACTCCAGTGAGTACAGGCCCAGAGTCATCAAATATTCCTCATATGTTAACCCTTTCATTCCTGGGATCATTCACACAGAGCACCTCTGGATCCTCTCCAATGTAGCACCTTTTTTCTGGACAATGTTTCTCACCACCTTGGCTGAACAGAGGAGCACTTTTTAGTAATAGACAAAGACGACTGCGCTGCTCCAAAGAGCGCTACATGAGATCAATCTTACCCTTGGCCATTAGGTTCTATAGTGAGTTAACCTATAGTTGGGGAGGAGATAACCCTCCACTGTTAGACTGCTTGAGGTAACATTTTTTCTTTCTTGCTTCTTTTCTAATATTTGTATATCTATGCACCTGTAATGCTACTGTGATACCTATTTCCTTTGGGATCAATAACTTATCTATCTATATGCATTTGCCGTCCTTACCACTGAGTCAACCTGCAAATTACCCTTTAGAGAATCCTGCACAAGGACTCCCAAGTCCCTTTGCACCTCTGATTTTTGAATTTTCTTCCCATTCAAAAAATAGTCCACACCTCTATTCCTTCCACCAAGGTATATAACCATGCACTTCCCAACACAATATCCCATCTGCAACTTCTTTGCCCATTCTCCCAATCTAAATCCTTCTGCAGACACCCTGCTTCCTCAACACTACCTGCCCCTCCACCTATCTTGGTATCATCCGCAAAGCTGGCCACAAAGCCATCAACGTCTTCATCCAAATAACTGACACATATTATTGCTCAAAAGTCTTAGACACACATGCAAGAAAAATTCTGTAAAGCGAAGACGCTTTCAAAGATAATGAAATGAAAAGCTTCTAAATTATCAAAAAAAGCAGTAAACAGTAAAAAAAAAAATCAGATCAATATTTGGTGTGACCACCCTTCACCTTTAAAACTGATTCAATTCTCTTTGGCACACTGTCATGCAGTTTTATAAGAAAATTGACTGGTGGGTTGTTTCAAGCATCTTGGAGAACTTGCCACTGTTTGTCTTCAGATTTTGGCTGTCTTGTTTGCTCTGTTTCTCCAGATGATTCCAGCGAGCTTCAATGTAGTGATCGGGGGCCATGCCATCTGTGCAGAACTCTTTGTTCTTCTTTTCGCTGAAGATAGATCTTTATAACTTTGGTCCTGTGGTTGGGGTCATTATCCCTTTGCAGAATGAAGTTGGGACCAATCAGACCTGACGGTACTATGTGATGGATAAAAATCTGCTTATACTTCTCAGCACTGAGCACTCCATTAATTCTGACCAGATCACCGACTCCATTTGCAAAAATGCAGCCCCAAACCTGTAGCCAACCTCCGCCATGCTTCATTATTGGTTACAGACACTCATCCACGTAGTCCTCTCCAGCTCTTCTACAGACAAACTACCTCCTGTTTGAAACAAAAACTTCAAATTTACACTCGTGAGTCCGGAGCACTTGCTGCCATTGTTCAACAACACAATCTTTGTGTTTTTGGGCACAGGTGAGTCTCTTGGCTTTGTTTCCACTTTGGAGGACTGGCTTTTTGGCAGCATCTCTTCCAATAAAGACCATTTCTCACAGGACTGTAGAGATATGTACTTGGATTCCAGTGATTTCTGAGAGT
Organism: Mobula hypostoma; assembly: GCF_963921235.1. NCBI lineage: Eukaryota > Metazoa > Chordata > Chondrichthyes > Myliobatiformes > Myliobatidae > Mobula > Mobula hypostoma. The sequence goes on along the minus strand of NC_086103.1, from coordinate 58,258,397 downwards.
TCAGAGCTGATAACAGTGCTGCACTTCTTCAAATTTAGAAGCGATGTCAGTTTGATGCATCTCTCATCTGATGCACTCAGTTTCCATGGCTGACCACCACATTTCTGGTCTTCAACCTTGCCTGTTTCTTTGTGCTTCTTAAGAACTTGGACAGCACATCTTGAAACTCCTGTCTGCTATGAAATTTCAGCTTGGGAGAGATCTTGCTGATGCAAGATAACCACCTTGTGTCTTGTTGCTATGATCACCTTTGCCATGGTATAATAACTAATGATTTGAACGTTAAACTGTCACAACTGCCACACTGTCACCTATCAGTTTGCTTGTCCTTCACCTAGTTTGATTCCTTCTACACCCGTTTCTGTTTCAGTCACTGATCATAAGCACCTGTTTGTTATCTTTGTTTAATCATACACTGGGCTATGTTTCTACAAAATAATCAAGTTTTTATCTGAAAAGTAGTATATTACTTAATATGTTACTTTGTTTATCAAAATACAATTTCTTTGTAACATTTAATTTTTTGGAAAAGGAATGTTTGAAAATCTAAAATATACTCTCTTCTACTGACACACTAATGCAGAAGACAAAAAAATAAGCACTTAAAGGAAACATTATATAAACTAGCAACACACATAAAAATTGCTGGTGAACGCAGCAGGCCAGGCAGCATCTATAGGAAGAGGTACAGACGACGTTTCATGCCGAGACCCTTCGTCAGGACTAACTGAAAGAAGAGATAGTACGAGACTTGAAAGTGGGAGGGGGAGGGGGAGATCCGAAATGATAGAAGACTGGAGGGGGAGGGATGGAGCTAAGAGCTGGAAAGTTGATTGGCAAAAGGGATGTGAGAGGAACATGGGACAGGAGGCCGAGAGTTTATATAAACTATCTAGGGTGCAGTTGTGTACCTTTCAAAAAGGTCTTCTAATATACAGTAACAAACTACAGCAAATTCAGAATGGATCAAATAATAGCACATTTATTATTTTACTTGCTAGGGAAGATCTAACCCCATACAAGTTAACATCTGGAAATCGCTTCATTCTTATAGCTCAAACCAAACGACTTTTATACTTTTTACAGAGAAGAATAATTAATTCTATTCTATAACATTCCACCGTTATTTGCATCTTTATCTGGTCTTGTTTAGAAGTTTGTGTCCTATTTACTTCTGTTGTCAAACCACACCCCACCCCAGCCATCAAACTCAGATCTCCTGTCATAAAACACACACAGCTTCTTATAAGCCTCCATCCAAACTAGCAAACCACTCTGGGATTTCATAGGTTCCATTTTGTCACATTACATTTTACAAAAGTTAGAAATTCATAAAGAGTTCAGGGTTACAGATACAGTGGCATGCAAAGGTTTGGGTACCCCTGTCAAAATTTCTGTTACTGTGAATATCTAAGCAAGTAAAAGACTAACTGATTTCCAAAAGGCATAATGTTAAAGATGACACATTTCTTTAATATTTTAAGCAAGAAAACTTTTTTGACTTCCATCTTTTACAGTTTCAAAATAACAAAAAAGGAAAAGGGCTTGAAGCAAAAGTTTGGGCACCATGCATGGCAGTACTTAGTAACACCCACTTTAGCAAGTATCACAGCTTGTAAACACTTTTTGTAGCCAGCTAAGAGTCTTTCAATTTTCGTTTGGGGGATTTTCACCCATTCTTCCTTGCAAAAGACTTCTAGTTCTGTGAGATTCTTGGGTCGTCTTGCATGCACTGTCCTTCTGAGATCCATCCACAGATTCTCGATGATGTTTAGGTCAGGGGACTGTGAGGGCCATGGCAAAACCTTCAGCTTGTGCCTCTTGAGGTAGTCCATTGTGCATCGAGGTGTGTTTAGGTTCATTATCCTGTTGTAGAAGCTATCCTCTTTTCATCTTCGGCTTTTTTACAGACTGTGTGATGTTTGTTTCCAGAATTTGCCGGTATTTAATCGAACTCATTCTTCCCTCTACCAGTAAATGTTCCCCGTGCCGCTGGCTGGAACACAAGCCCAAAGCATGATCGATCCACCCCTGTGCTTAACAGTTGGAGAGGTGTTCTTTTCATGAAATTCTGCACCCTTTTTTCTCCAAACATACCTTTACTCCTTGCAGCCAAAAAGCTCTACTTTAACCTCATCAGGCCACAGAACTTGTTTCTAAAATGCATCAGACTTGTTTAGATGTTCCTTTGAACCTTTTGAATAGAACTTCTTGGCCACAAGGAGGTTCATAGTCTGCTGAGGGCTAGATCTGTGGAATTTAAATTTGGTGACCTAGGTCTGTACAAGAAAATCAGGAAATAACTTGCGAAAGGGTACTTCAAGAGCTAAGGAATAACTCCAAGCGAGGTTAGAGGCAACACTGGATACACATCAACTCTGGCAGGGTTTGCATGCCATTACGTCCTACAAAGTGAAACCCAACATCATGAATGGCAGTGATGCTTCACTCTCAGACAAGCTCAACACCTTTTATGCTCGTTTTGAAAGAGAGAATAAAACTACGACTATGAAGATTCCTGTAGCACCCGGTGACGAGATGATCTCTGTCTCAGAGGCTAACATCAGACGATCTTTCAGGAGGGTGAACCCTCACAAGGCAGTAGACCCCAACGGAATATCTGGTAAAGCTCTGAAATCTTGTACCAACCAACAGACAGGGGTGTTCAAAGACATTTTCAATCTCTCACTGCTACGGTTAGAAGTTCCCACCTGCATCAAAAGGGCAACAATTATACCAGCGCCAAGAAGAGCAGCGCAAACTGCCTTAATGACTATCGTCCAGTAACACTCACATCTACAGTGAAGAACTGCTTTGAGAAGTCGGTCATGGCTAGAATCAACTCCTGCCTCAGCAAGTACCTGGACCCACTGTAAAAAGCCTATCACCACAATAGGTCTACTATGGAAGTGATGTAATTGGCTTTTCATATGGTCCTAGATCATCTGGACAATACAATACCTGTCAGGATGCTGCTTACTGACTATAGCTCTTGTTTAACACCATCATTACTACAGTCCTGGGCCTCTGTACCTCTCTCCGCAAATGGATCTTCAACTTCCTAACCAGGAAACAACAATCAATATGGATTGGAAATAACATATCCACCTCACTGACAATCAACACTGGCACATCTCAGGTATGTCTGCTTAGCCCACTGCTCTACTCTCTCTACACCCATGACTGTGTGGCTAGACACAGCTCAAATGCCATCTATAAATTTGGGGACAATACAATTGTTGGCAGAATTTCAGATGGTGACGAGAAAGCGAACAGGAGCGAGATATACCAGCTAGTTGAGTGATGTTATAGCAAAAACCTTGCACTCAACATCAGTAAGACCAAAGAGGTGACTGTGGTCTTCAGAAAGGATAAGACGAGAGAAAACACACTAGTCCTCACAGAGGGATCAGAAGTGGAGAGAGTGAGCAATTTCAGGTTTCTGGTTACAGCAGCTATATTTCATTAGGAGTTTAAGGAGGTTTGGTATATCATGTAAAACACCTGAAAATTTCTAGACATTCAAGACACCTTCAAGGAGCAGTTCCTCAAAAAAGCGGCATTTATCATTAAGGACCCCCACCACGCAGGAAATGCCATCTTCTCATTGTTACCATTAGGAAAAAGGTACAGAAGCCTGAAGGCACACACTCAATGATTCAGGAACTGCTTCTTTCCCTCTGCCATCTGATTTCTGAGTGGACATTGAACCCATGAACACTACCTCACTACTTTTTATTTCTGTTTTTGCACTACTTATTTAACTATTTAATATGCATTACTTTAATTCAGTTATATTATCATGTACTACATTGTACTGCTGCCGCAAAGTTAACCATATAACCACATAACTACAGCACGGAAACAGGCTGCCTCGGCCCTTCTAGTCTGTGCCGAACTCTTACTCTCACCTAGTCCCACTGACCTGCACTCAGCCCATAACCCTCCATTCTTTTCCTGTCCATATAGCTTTCCAGTTTAACTTTAAATGACAACATCAAACCTGCCTCAACCACTTCTGCTGGAAGCTCGTTCTACACAGCTACCACTCTCTGAGTAAAGTAGTTCCCCCTCATGTTACCCCTAAACTTTTGCCCTTTAACTCTCAACTCATGTCCTCTTCTTTGAATCTCCCCCACTCTCAATGGAAAAAAGCCTATCCACATTAACTCTATCTATCCCCCTCATAATTTTAAATACCTCTATCAAGTCCCCCCTCAACCTTCTACACTGCAAAGAATAAAGACCCAACTTGTTCAACCTTTCTCTGTAACTTAGGAGGTGAAACCCAGGTAACATTCTAGTAAATCTTCTCTGTACTCTCTCTATTTTGTTGACATCTTTCCTATAATTTGGTGACCAGAACTGTACACAATACTCCAAATTTGGCCTTACCAATGCCTTGTACAATTTCAACATTACATCCCAACTCCTATACTCAATGCTCTGATTTATAAAGGCCAACATACCAAAAGCTTTCTTCACCACCCTATCCACATGAGATTCCACCTTCAGGGAACTATGCACCATTATTTCTAGATCCCTCTGTTCAACTGCATTCTTCAATGCCCTACCATTTACCATGTATGTCCTATTTTGATTAGTCCTACCAAAATGTAGCACCTCACATTCATCAGCATTAAACTCCATCTGCCATCTTTCAGCCCACTCTTCTAACTGGCCTAAATCTCTCTGCAAGCTTTGAAAACCTACTTCATTATCCACAACTCTACATATCTTAGTATCATCTGCATACTTACTCATCCAATTTACCACCCCATCATCCAGATCATTAATATATATGACAAACAACATTGGACCTAGTACAGATCCCTGAGGCACACCACTAGACACCGGCCTCCAATCTGACAAAGTTATCCACCACTACTCTCTAGCGTCTCCCATCCAGCCACTGCTGAATCCATTTTACTACTTCAATATTAATAACTAATGATTGAACTTTCCTAACTAACCTTCCATGTGGAACCTTGTCAAAGACCTTACTGAAGTCCATATAGACAACATCCACTTTACCCTCGACAACTTTCCTAGTAACCTCTTCAAAACATTCAATAAGATTTGTCAAACATGACTTTCCACGCACAAATCCATGTTGATTGTTCCTAATCAGACCCTGTCTATCCAGATAATTATACATACCATCTCTAAGAATACTTTCCATCAATTTACCCACCACTGACGTCAAACTCACATAATTGCTATGTTTACTCTTAGAACCCTTTTTAAACAATGGAACAACATGAGCAATACGCCAATCCTCCAGCACAATCCCCGTTTCTAATGACATTTGAAATACTTCTGTCAGAGCCCCTGTTATTTCCACACTAACTTCCCCTCACGGTCCTAGGGAATATCCTGTCAGGGCCCGGAGATTTATCCACTTTTATATTCCTTAGAAGCGCCAGTACTTCCTCTTCTTTAACCATCATAGTTTCCATAACTACCCTACTTGTTTCCCTTACCTTACACAATTCAATATCCTTCTCCTTAGTGAATACAGAAGAAAAGAAATTGTTCAAAATCTCCCCCATCTCTTTTGGCTCTGCACATAGCCATCCACTCTGATTCTCTAAGGGACCAATTTTATCCCTCACTATCCTTTTGCTATTAATATAACTGTGGAAACCCTTTGGATTTATTTTCACCTTACCTGCCAAAGCAGCTTCGTATCTTCTTTTAGTTTTTCTAATTTCTTTCTTAAGATTCTTTTTACATTCTTTATATTCCTCGAGCACCTCATTTACTCTGAATTAAACCCGAATCAGGATTTCTGACTTTTTAAGTCTTCCGCGCTTCACTGCCCAATGTCACACACCTGCACAGTCCTGCCTCTCTTAACTCCGTTAACAAAGTTTCACTACATATATTGATGACAGTAAACCTGATTCTGATCTGAAATCAGTATTCCTAATTGGAATAAAATAAATTATAAAGGCTATTTGGTTGTGGTTAACTAGGCAAATAAATTAAAATGCATGACAATAAAAAGTAATAGCTACATTTTAAAGAGTTAATACAGTCTTACAATTCATCTATATGTCCACGATGCAAAAGTAAGCCTAACAGAAAAGTTTGCCCAAATTTGGCAATTGATAAATTATAGCACTATTAGATCAAAGATGAATGAGCAAACTTTACAAAAGAAAAAGGAGTAGGACCAGCGGTTGATCATTTATCCACCCCATCTTATAAATATTTAACAATCCAACCTCCACCATTCTTGGTGGCAGTGAATTCCAGAGATGCACTACTGCAAGAGAGAACAAATTCTTTGCACTGCACTTTTGAATGAATAGTTCCATATCTTGTTATTTTGTCCCATGGTTCATGATTTTCACTAATTGGGAGAATATCTCAGCACCCACGCTGTCAACCCCCAATAGGCTCTTATGTGTTGAATAAGGTTACCCTTCATTTCTCTCAACTCCCAAGGAATATAGATGCAAATTGGTGTCTCTTTACAGGACAACCCCTCAACCCAGTATTATCCTGGTGAATCAGCATTATGGTCTTATGGAAACCAGTATTATCCTAGTTTCCATAAGACCATTAGGCATAGGAGTAGAATTAGGCCATCTAGCCCATCGGGTCTGTTCCGCCATTCAATCATAGCTGATCCTTTTTTTAAAATCTCCTCCTCAACCCCAGTTCCCAGCCTTTTCCCTGGAACCTTTGATGTCATGTCCATTCAATCCCTACCTTAAATACACCCAATGACTTGGCCTCCACAGCTGTATATGGCAACAAATTCCACAAATTCACCATCCTTTTCCTAAAGAAATTTCTCAGCATCTCTGTGTTGAAAGGGCTCCCCTCTTTCCTGAGGCTGCGCCCTCTTATCTTAGACTCTCCCACCATGGGAAACATCCTTTCCACATCTACTCTGTCTAAGCCCTTCAACATTCAAAAGGTTTCAATGAGATCCCCTCTCATCCTTCTGAATTCTAGCAAGTACAGACCAGCAGCCAATGTTCCTCGTATGATAACCCTTTCATTCATGTCTCCAATGCTATTTCATCCATTTTTAGACAAGGATACTAAAACTATGCACAGTATTCCAGTGTGATCTCATCAAAACTGCACAATTGTAGCAAAACTTCTCTAACTATTAAATCCCAACCCCTTTGTAATAAAGGCCATCATGTCACTTGCGTAAATACTTTATGGATCTGCCTGCTAACTATATTTGATTCATGCACTAAAACACCGACATCGCTCTGAGCTAAACTCATTTACAGGCTCTCTCCATTAGACAATAACCTGTCATTTGACACCTCTTACCAGAGAGCATGGCCTCCCCACATTAAACTTCGTTTGATAGGTTTTCACCCAAGAGCTGATTGTGGACTTCAGAAAGGGTAAGGTGAGAAAATACAAATCAGTCTTCATAGAGGGATCAGAAGTGGAGAAAGTGAGCAATTTCAAGTTCCTGGGTGTCAATATCTTTGAGGATCTAACCTGGTAACAACATAATGATGCAGCTATAAAGGCAGCAAGACAGAGAATATAATTCATTAGAAGTTTGAGGAAATTTGGCTCATCATTTATAACACTCAAAAACTTCTACAGATGTACTGTGGACATCATTCTGACTGGCTGCATCACCATCTGGTATGGGGAGGGGGCAGGCGGCACTGCACAGGATCGAAGTAAACTGCACAGGGGGAGAAAATTAGTCAGCTCCATCATGGTTACTAGCCTCTGTAATATCCAAGACACCTTCAAGGAGCAGTGCCTCAGAAAGGCGGCATCCATTATTAAGGACCCCCGCCAGTCAGGACTTGCCCTCTTCTAATTGTTACCATCAGGAAGGAGGTATAGAAGCTTGAAGGCACACACTCAATAATTCAGGAACAGCTTCTTCCCCTCTGCCATCCAATCTCTACATGGATACTGAACCCATGAACACTACCTCACTACTTTTTTTAAAAAAAGTTCTACTTTTGCACTACTTACTTTAACTATTTAATATGTATATATACTTACTGTAATTCAGTTTTTTTTCTATATCATGCATTGCATGTGCTGCCACAAAGTTAAAGAATTTCATAACATACAGTGCCTAGGAAAAGAATTCACCCCCCCCCAACCCCGAAAGATTTCGCGTTCTTGTTTTACAGTATTGAATCACAGTGGATTTAATTTGGCTTTTTTGACACCGATCAACAGAAAAAGACTCTTTCATGTCAAAGTGAAAACAGATCTCTACAAAGTGATCTAAATTAAATACAAATATAAAATACAAAATAATTGATTGCATAAGTATTCATCACCCATTAATATGGCACACCAAATCATTACTGGTGCAGCCAACTGGTTTTAGAAGTCATATAATTAGTTAAAACAGAGATCTGTTTTTGGAAACCTGTGAGCAGTCAAGGTGTTTCAGTTGATTGTAGTAAAAATACACCTGTATCTAGAAGGTCTAACTGCTGGTGAGTCAGGATCCTGGCAAAAACTACACCATGAAGTAAAAAGAACACCCCAAGCAATTCTGCAAAAAGGCTATTGAAAAGCACGAATTAGGAGATGGATACAAGAAAATTTCCAAGTCACTGAATATCCCTTGGAGTACAGTTAAATCAATCAAGAAATGGAAAGAATAAGGCACAGCTGTAAATTTGCCTAGAACAGGCCGCACTCAAAAACTGAGAGACCACGCAAAATGGGGACTAGTAAGGGAGGTCACCAAGAGACCTATGACAACTCTGGAGGAGTTAAAGGCTTTAGTGGCTGGGATCGGAGAGAATATGCATGAAACAACTGTTGTCTGGGTGCTTCACCAGTTGCAGCTTTATGGAAGTAGCAAAGAGAAAGCCACTGTTGAAAAAAACTCACATGAAATCTCAGCTAGGGTTTGCCAGAAGGCATATGGAAGACTGAATGGCTGGAAGAAGGTTCTATGGTTGATGAAACCAAAATTGAGCTTTTTGGCCATCAGACCAAATGCTAAGTTTGGTGTAAACCAAACACAGCACATCAACTCAACCCAACCCCATTCCTACCATGAAGCATGCTGGTGTCTGCGTCATACTGTGGGGATGCTTCTCTGCAGCAGGCCCTAGAAGGCTTGTGAAGGTAGAGAGTAAAATGATTGCAGTAAAAGAGCGAAATCCTGGAGGAAAACCTGATGCAGTCTGCAAGCGAACTGTGACTTGGGAGATTTGTTTTCCCCAAGCATAAAGTGAAAGCTACACAGAAATGCTTAAAAACAACAAAGTTAATGTCCTGAGTGACTAAGCCAGAGTCCAGACCTCAATCCAATTGAGAATTTGTGGCTGGACTTGAAAAGGGCTGTTCACTCACGATCCCCATGCAATCTGACAGAGCTTGAGCAGTTTTATAAAGAAGAATGGGGAAAAATTGCAGTGTCCAGATGTGCAAAGCTGATAGAGGCCTATCCGCACAGACTCAAGGCTGTAATAGCTGCCAAAGGCGCATCTAGTTATGCAATTAATTGTGTTTTATATTTGTAATTAATTTAAATCACTTTATAGAGATCTGTTTTCACTTTGACACAAAGAGTCATTTTCTGTTGATCGGTGTCAAAAAAGCCATTAAATTCACTGTGATTCAATGTTGTAAAATAATAAAACATGAAAACTTCCAGGGGGTGGGGTGTAGAGAAAACTTTTTACAGGTACTGTAAGTCGGTGATATTAAGCCTGATTCTGACTCTGAACTCAATTTATCTAAATCCCATTGCAGAATCATCATGATATTCATGATATTTCAATTATTTTCATCATTGCAGCAAGTTGGGAAACTTTACAATTCAGCTGTCCTCCAAGTCAATAAAAGTCAAAAAACAATTTTTGAAATATCCCTCAGAAACAGTTATATTTATTTCAAATCTTTGTTTACTATGTGGCATCCTATTTTCAATCCATGAAGGAACAATTCTTCCAATGTCTTCAGCTCTTCATTTATGTAGCAGCCCCAAATGCATTTTGGAAATCTAAATATACTGCATACACAAGTTACCCTCCATCAACAATCATACAGTATGAAGCACTGAAAGTAAATAGCAAGAGTAAAAATGAGAGAAAAACAAATGTCCTGGAGATGTTGAATTATGGCCTACATTCTTCGGTTTTAAAAGTGAAGAAAGGGAATGCAATTTGTCATTTTCAAAAGCTCCGCATCTTCCAGAACAAAACCCACACAGAACATAGACAGCACTCTCAGGCCCACAATGTTGTGCTGACCAACATAAACCTACAGTTAATCTAACTCTTCCCTCTCACACAGGCCATAACCCTCCATTTTTTTAAATCCACATCTCTTAATGTATCAACATATTGGCAAATAGTAAATAGGAAAATAGTAATCTGGCATCTGTCGTAAGGAATGGATGATAAATACAATATGGACAAACAGCTCCTGATACACGTGGGAGGAAACAAAAGCTATGTCTGTAGACCTATGTGGGGGAAAGGAAAGAAGGCTGACTATAGTTCGAGATGGTCACAGCTGATCTTGGCCCTGCAGGTGACAGGGATCGCAAGAGTACTGAGAGAAAAATATAAGAGAAGGGCTGATTATATGATTATAGGGCTGTGGAAAGTGGGAGGAGGAGCAGGAACAGGCACAGGCAACTTTTGTAATCTGGCTGCTGCAGGGTCAAGCAGCACCTGTGGAAGCAGAGGTATGGTCGACAGAGATCAAGAGTCTGCATCAACACTACGAGTGTACAGGAGAGAGCCAGTATAAAATTAAGGAGGGGGAATGAAGCAGTAGCTAGTAGGCCACAGGAAGAACCAGATGACAGCAGGGATGATGGCCGTGTGCAGTGGGAGGGGAGAGCGGAGGCTAATATGCAGACACAAGATGTTGCAAATGTTGATGAGTAAGGGAAGTACTAAATGGAACCAAATAAGAGATAATGCTGGATCCAGTTGTGAGATGGGATAGAAGATCCCATGGATTAAATATGTGCAAAACAAGAGCGAGGGCAGCAAGCCTGGGTGTTAGAAGTGAGAGTGAGAGAACCTGGATGGATCAGGAAAGAAATGAGCACAGGGAGTGCAGGGCATTTGAAATTGGAAATTTCAATGTTTATTCCACACGCTGTCTGCTACTGTTGTATGTTGTAAGAATTTGCTGGGCTGAGTAGAATGGGAGGGGAGTTAAGGCAACGGAGGTTACCTGTAAATTGTGGCGAGATCGTTTAGAGATGGGGCTGACACTTGCACTATGATGGTTTGGGTGGGGGGGTAATTGAGACAAGGGGAGAAGACACTGCTACTGTCTGCAGGGACGGAAATGGGGCTATCAATCTGATTGAGCGAAGATGAGGATGTCTGTCTTGGATGTGGGTACAGACTGCACTGCCGGGCTGGGGGCAGAGCTGTCTCTGAGGGGGAGATGTGTGAAGTGACGGGGATAGAGCTGTCTATGACTATGGTACGGTGGAAATGATAAGTCTGTAACTGGAAGATGAAGGGACACCTCTGAGGAGGGTGGAAACATAGGGTCATCTCTGTGGGAGGGGTTTGGCAATGGGACTGCCCTTTAGAGATACATCTCTGGGGATACAATAAAGGGGTACTATGGGGGGGGGGTGCGGGCGGCAGCACTGTCTTTTATGGTTGGTCGACAGGACTGTTTCTGGAGAAGATATGGCTGTCTCTGGGGTGCGGAGGGGTCTGGGCTCTTAGTAGTAGGGATAGGGCCAGTGCCATCTTGGGAGTGTGGGGAGGAGGGTAGACGTATCTCTGGGGTGTGGGGAGAACAGCAGGCCTGACTCTGGGGTGGAGAGAAAGCCTTGTCTTTGTGGGTGAAGGAGGGACTGCTGCCGAGAGATGGAGGAGGCTGGGGCTATCTCGGGGGGAGGGGGTGTTGGAGGAGGAGGTCGAGTCTGTTTCTGGCGTGTTACAGGAGGACAGGTCTGTCTCTGGGGGTCGGAGTGGAGGAGGCTGGAGCTGTCTTGGGGATGGAGGACACGGGGCTGCATTTGGAGGGGGAGGGGAGGACAGGTCGTTGTTTGGAAGGTGGACGAAGTTGTCATGGGGTGGGAGAGGTAAGGCAGGACTGACTGGCTATGGGTCCGGAGTGGGACGGTTCTGGGGAGTTCTGCTGTTATTCCCGTCACTTGGGATTCGGGATTCCGGGCCGTGTTGTTCAGGCCCGGTGCTGTGCCTTTGCTAATCAGCAGCCCCGCCGCACCCCGGTGAAGGCCGGCCTACGCCTGACCCCCGACCCCCGCCACCGCCCCATTACACGCTCTGAGGTCCGACCGGCCGTTGCCCCTCTTCCCCTCACCTGCTCCGAGGAGCCGCCGCTCTGAGAGCTCGAGACCGGCCACTTCAACATCGGTCACCTACCCCCACTGTCCGCTGGCCGTCACTGCGCATGCTCCGCAGCCACGGCAAGCTGGCGAAGACAAACAAACCTCCTCAAATTTGGAAACGCGTTTCTCTTCTTTCCCAGTACGGTCTGGGCCCGAGTTTCCCCTTTTAATTCGGTCATCGGCTTTGATGCTTTGAAAGAATATTGGAACTATGGATGCATTGATTTGATGACAAGATAGATATATATACACTGATTGCATTGTGTATTCTTTCGGTAAAAAAAAACACAAAAGTAAAATATATCTGCTCTTAAGACACACACAAAGAAAGTGCTGGAGGAACTTAAGAAGTCAGGCAGCGTCTATGGAAATGAATAGATAGTTGACGTTTCAGGCCTAGACCCTTCAGAGGAGTATTCAAATTAATATGACCCTACATATGCTTAGGATATTTATAGGATTTTCTGTTTTTTTAATTTGTGATCCATCTCACTCGTTTTTCACACATTACATCTGAACAGAATCAGAATCAGGTTTAAGATAACTGGCATATTGTGAAATTTACTTTTGTGGGAGCAGTACAATGTCTCAACATATAACAATACAATATATAACAATAGGAAAAAAACTAAATAACAGTAAGTATATAAATAGTTAAATTAAATACTTATTTACTGTCTGTTACACCACAGGAGTTTAGGACAGCAATGAAGGTCCTCCATCTCTAGCAGTGTTCAGAGATTATCTCATCATGTTAGTAACCTCTTGGTTTTCACTACTGTCACTCAGATGAGTCCCAGGTGGAGACTCAGAAATACAATCACACTCAGATGTCAAATGATTCTTCATTGCTGTTTTCGTAGTAAATTTCGTTTTACCAGTCAGAGTTGTTAGCCCTGAGCTGAACCCCCGAAGCTGGAGGACCAGTGGACTTCTCTTAGTCGATCTCTGCCCTTTGACCTGTTTGGCATAGATGACCCTACCAAGAGCCAAAGCATAAAGCCCTAACTCCAGCCAGCATGGCTGTCCAGGTCATTGAGGCACGCAAGCTTCCAAACTGTGACAACGTTATGGTCCTCTTGGAGGTAAGTTAAATTAGTACAAAAGTAGAAATAAAAAAGTAGTTCATGGATTCAATGTCTGTTCAGAAATCATTGGGTTTGTGCCTCCTTTCTGATGGTAGCAACAAGAACAAGGCATAACCTGGGTGATGGGATCCTTAATGATGGATGGTGCCTTTCTGACGCATCGCTCCTTGAAGAGGTCTCGGATACTACAGAGGCTAGTGCCTATGATGGAGTTATGTTTACAACTCTGCACCTTTTTTTGATCCTGTGCAGTTGCACCCCACTCCCAGACCACAGAGTGATGTAGCCAGTTTGAATGCTCTCCGGGAATTTAGCGAGTGTTTTTGGTGCTTTCTTTGTAGCTGCCTTGATATGTTGGGTCCAGGTTAGACCCTCAGAAATATTGATATCCAGGAAATTGCTCACTCTTTCCACTTCTGATCCCTCTATGAGGACTGGTATGTTCCCTTGTCTGACCCTTCCTGAAATCCACAATCAGTTCCTTGGTCTTACTGACATTGAGTGCAAGGTCGTTGCTGTGACAACATGTAACTAGCTGGTATATCTCACTCCTGTTCACGTTCTCGTCACTGTCTGGAATTCTGCCAACAAATTTATAGATGACGTTTGAGCTATGCCGAGCCATACAATCATGGGGATAGAGAGAGTAGAACAGTGGGCTAAGCACAAATCCCTGAGGTGCACCAATGTTGATTGTCAGCCAGGTGAAGATGTTATTGCAATAAATGTGCCATTTAACCAATGAGAATATTTTTGGGATATGGGATGAAATCAGAGCACTTGACAGAATCACAGAGGCCATGCAAACTGGTCAGGATTGAACGTGGGTAACTAACAATCTCTTGGACAAATCCAGAGAGTCGATCAACGTCTGTGGGAGCAAATGAATTGTCAACATTTTGGATTGAAACCCTAAATCAGGTCTTAATGCAGGGTTCTGACTCAGCATCAAAGGATGTAGGGATACAGAAGGGAAGTGGAGAAGATCAGTGTCAAGTACCATTTTGTACTACAGATATTTTAGACTTTGCCCATTTCCAACTAAAGTAAATCAACTTCAAGTTTCAAGTTTAATTATCATTCAACCATACACAAATATAGGCAAACGAGACAAGGTTCCGCTGGGACCAAGGTGCAAAACACATTACCAACTGCACACTGCACATAGCACACAGCAGAAACAGAACATATGGTTACAATTTCAGAAAAGTATAATCACAAAACGATAACAAATCCCTGAGTTGTCCTGGTTGAGCTTATTCTGTCCCTGAGCAAGCACTCGAGGGCAGAGCTGAGTGAACACCGAAAAGCAACACTGACGGGATAGGTCAGCCCCCAACCCAGTATGAAATCCAGCAACACACAGTCAGCTCCGGCAATTCCTTTGCTGGCAACTGCAACAGGCGACTCCAAGGCATGAGGGTCTTGTCCGGACAACAAGCGAGGCCCCCCAGCTCCCCTGCTGTCAGTCTCTCCAGTGAACCAGACTTGCAGTGTTCTACGTTACCAATGGCCAACACGGTCTTGCAATCACAGTAATCACTTCCAAGATAATCACTTACAACGTCTTTGGACCATGCACAATCTCAGCACGTCCAGGCAAAAACAAATGTCAGGTCATCTCTCCTTAATATTCAATTTTTTTTCAGAATCATCATATCCCACCAGTCACCAACATTTTTAGGTTCATAGAAACATAGAAAACCTACAGCACAATACAGGCCCCTCAGCCCGCAAAGCTGTGCCGAATGACCAATCATATAATAATCAGTCTGCAGGACAGTTCTAAAGTTGGAGATCCTGAAGCAAGCAACTCAACTCCTAACTCTCAAAAGACTTTCCGACATCTACAAGACAGAAGTCAGGATGAAGATGCTGATTTGCCATACTCTGAGAAGTACTGAATAAACGCATTTCTTAAGACAAGAGACCAACTACAGCGCCCAACATTTACTTGGTATACTCAAGGCAGACTGTAACTGTAGTGTGTTCCATTCCCAGTAGGCATTACACAGAGCTGACACGTCTCATATAATAATCAGAAGTGCAATGGGAGCAAGAGAACTGGAGCCATCTACAGGTTCTCTTCCATACATCACCATCTTAATTTGGAAATATACTCAGTGGCCACTTTATTAGGTACAGGAGGTACCTAATAAATGGAAGGAAACATACAGGAAGTACCTAATAATGTGGCCACGGAGTGTATGTACGTAGTCTTCCACTACTATAGCCCCTCCTATTTGAAGTTTGTTGTGTTGTGCATTCACAGATGCTCTTATGCCCACCATTGTTGTAACACATGTTGCTGTCATCTTCCTGTCGGCTTGAATCAGTCTGGCCATTCTGCTCTGAACCCTCTCATTAACAAGGTGTTTTTCACCACAGAACTGACACTCATTGGATTTTTTTTCTTTTTGTTTTCATTCCATTCTCTATAAACTCTAGAGACTGTTGTAAGTTCAAATCCCAGGAGATCAGCAGTTTCTCAGATACTCAAACCACCCTGTCTGGCACCAATGATTGTTCCACAGTCAAAATCACTTAGATCACATTTCCACCCCATTTGATGTTTGGTCTGAACCAAAACTGAACGTCTTGACAGTGTCTGCACAGTCCAGCTTTAGAACTGTTCTGCAGACTGGGTTTCTGACAAATGATTGGCTGAATAGGTATTTCCATTAACGAGCCAGTGTGTGGGTATGCCTAATAAATTGGCCACTGGGTGTACATTATAATTCTTTGGCTTTTTGCTGTTTAAAAAGGCTTCAGTTTTTCTCTCTGAGATGACTGCACATTGCCAACTCCCTGATAACTACAAAATGAATAGATTTTCTCAATGAGTACAATGGGAGGCTCAAGGAGTTAAATGTCCTTATTGCCATCTGGCTGGGCTAGAGACATGACTTGGTTGGCTGTCTTGAAATGAATGGCTGAGGCTAGAGTAGATAGAGGATAGAGAAAAAACAGAGAGAGAGAGAGAGAGAGAGAGAAAGAAAGAGAATAATTGGGGGAAGGAAAGGGGAGAATGGAGAGAAAAGGAGACAAGGAAAAAAGAGAGAACTTGAAGTGAATGAAGCCAGGGATAGGGAAAGGAAAGGTGGGAAAGAGAGTAAAGTAAAGGATAGGTAGGGGAGAGAGGAGCAAGGAAGGAAAAGAAAAAAAGAGTGAGTAGAAGAAATATGAGGGAGGGAGTTATCTGATAAAGAGAGAGAAAAGTCACATATGACTGTGAGGCTGAGCATACAAGGATTGATTGATAAGTTCTAGCCTAAGAATGAGTTATTAACTTCAAACTTTCTGCATAATCACTGAAAGAGTAGAACTGCACATGCATGTAACGAGAGCTGTATAACTCATCTCGTTCTACCTTAGGCCACGAACTTATCAATCACCCCTGCTGTGGACTACTTTCTGGAGGTCCAAGACACCAACTACTACAAAGAAGGAATCGGTATGCTCCACGACCGCTGGACTAAGTGTGTAAATGGAGGAGGGGACAGGTCTTCTAAAATTGTCTCCTTCTACCTTAGGGCACAGACTTATCAAATCACCCCTCGTAGCTCCATTGCCATATTTAAATTTGCTGACAACACTACTGTTGTTGACCAAATCAAAGGTGGTGCCGAATCAGCATATGAGAGGTAGATTGAAAATTTGGCTGAGGGTGCCACAATAACAACCCCTCAATCAATGTCAGCAAGACCAAGGAGCTGAATATTAACTTCAGGGGAAGGAAACTGCAGGTCCAGGAGCTAGTCCTCATCAGGGGATCAGAGGTGGAAAGGGTCAGCAACTTTAAATCGTTGTATTATCATTTCAGGGGATCTATTCTGGGTCTAGGACGTAAGTGCCATTATGAAAAAAGCACAGGTTTGTGAACATTCAGCATGTCATCTAAAACTTTGACAAAGGTCTGTAGATGTGTGGTGGAGAGTATATTGATTGGTTGTATTTTGGCCTGGCATGGAAACATCAATGCTCTTGAATGGAAATTCCAACAAAAGTTAGTGGATATGGCCCAGTCCATCATGGCTGAAACCCTCCCCGCCATTAAGCACATCTACACGAAACACAGTTACAGGAAAGCAGCATCCATCAGCAACGACCCCCGCCATCGAGACCCTTCATTTTTCTTGCTGCTGTCATCAGGAAGAAGGTCCAGGAGCCACAGTTCAGGAACAGTTATTACCCCTCAACCATTAGGTAGTTGAGCCAGTACTTTTTGTACAGTAGGGGAATTAAGGGTTATGGGGAAAAGGCAGGTAGATGGAGCCGAGTTTACGGACAGATTAGCCATGATCTTGTTGAATGACGGGGCAGGCTCGATGGGCCGGATGGCCTACTCCTGCACTTATTTCTTATGTTCTCATGTTCAGTGTCAGGACGCTGAAGCAGGGATCCAATCGCAGACCCAGTACTGTGCACACAGTGATATTAATTGAGTAACAAATCCCGAGGTGCAAACAATGTCGGCGTTAAAGTTCAGGCAGAGATCAAAACATTCAGAGAAATACAAAAACCAGAATCGGGAAACAGGCAGCGTTGATATTCAGGCGGACAGAGTGCAGATAAGAATGCTGGAAAGGCTCAGGAAAATTCACTGGCACAATCTGGCAACGAACAGATGAAAACACAGGACTAAAATACCCTGAGCAATAAACAGAGAGGCAGATGATAGGTGGAGCACAAAAAGACAGAAATGGCAGCAAAACAGGTAATACAGGTCCACAATCCCTTACCCGAAATTCTGAAAGCTGAAAAACCCAGGTTTTTTTCATGGAGTGTGGAGCGTGTCGTAACAAGGCTTGTTTGGCACGCCAACAGCTGACGTCACTCAGGTGTGACGTGGCAGCACTAGCAGAGGTCGCCAGACATCAGTTATGGCTCAGCGCTCGTACTGGTTACACGTGCATTTGCTGTTTGCCGATATTTTATGTTCACTGTTGACTTTGTGTTTAATTTCACTGTGAAAACGTCAAAAAGAGCTGCAGATACCCCTATGGGTAACAATGAGAAAAAGAGAAGGAAGCATCTATGTCTGAAAGGTGTACGCAATTTATCTGTGCATTATTATGCAAACAAGAAAGCATGGGTAACCCGAGAAATGTTTTCTGACTGGTTCAATAAACACTTTGTACCAGCGGCACGAGCTCATTGCAGGCAAGCTGGACTGGAGGAAAACTGTAAAATTTTATTGTTCCTGGACAACTGCTCCGCACATCCCCCTGCCGAACTTCTTGTGAAAAGTCATGTTTTCGCAATTTACTTGCCCCCCAATGTGACATCTATATTACAGCCTTGTGACCAAGGAATTTTACACTCCATGAAGAGCAAGTATAAAGAATATTTTTTGAATTGTATGCTTTCTGCAGTTAACAGAGGAGTAGGAATCCAAGATTTCCTGAAAGAGTTCAATGTTAAGGATGCCATTTCTGCAGCTGCTAATGCTTGGAATGATGTTGATAAATTAACACTAACAAATGCTTGGCACAGACTTTGGCCTACAATGATGTTTGATGTAAATGAACCTACAGATCAAGACTTTAAAGGATTTCGTGTCACTAATGAGAAGATGATGATATCAAACCTTGTAACTTACACTAAAATGTTATCGAACGAAAGTGTAAATAAGTTAGAGGAAGAGCTGACATCGAAGAAATGCTGAACATTGACAATGATGTACCTGTTGTGCATTCCTTGAGTGATGGGAAAATTGCTGAAATGTTAAATACAGATAAGCATGAAGATAGTAGTGATGATGATGACATAGTGAACACAGGTGAAAAAAATCCCCATAGACAATATGGTGAAAATGTTTGATCAGTTAATTGCTGGCCTTGAACAAGGTGCATTTATCAATGAGCAAGAGATTATGGCAGTTTACTCAGTTAAAGAGAGATTGCTTAGACATAAACCTATGTTAATGAGACAGATGACACTTGAAGAAGTCTTTAAAAATGCCGTCTGTCGTAGTGCTGCTTCATAACTGGAGAATCCTGTTCCTGGCCCATCAGGTACCTGTAGAGCATTTAGCTTTGTTTGCCAGATGTAATGCAACTTAACTAGAGGTACCTGTAAACAACAGGAATTCTGCAGATGCTGGAAATTCAAGCAACATACATCAAAGTTGCTGGTGAACGCAGCAGGCCAAGCAGCATCTATAGGAAGAGGCGCAGTCGACGTTATAGGCCGAGACCCTTCGTCCCTGACGAAGGGTCTCGGCCTATAACGTCGACTGCGCCTCTTCCTATAGATGCTGCTTGGCCTGCTGCGTTCACCAGCAACTTTGATGTATGTTGCTAGAGGTACCTGTATGTATTTTGCTTAGTTTGAACCTGTATATGTCCTAGAGTATTTATGTTTTACGTTTATTCCAATAACTCATTTCCCATGTGTTTGATTCAGTTCGTTTGAAGCTGTATCTTTTTATGATTTATTGAATGTTTTCTTTGGAAATAAAATGTACTAGTGTATTTATGGTCTATAATTATCCCACTATTTCATGTATTAGTATATTACTCTATAAATAAGCTGTAATAGTATTTGTAAAAGGGCGTGATTGGGAAAACCTAGAAGTTCTCTCTCCAGCACTCGTTGTTTGAGCATGTACAGATTTTTTTCTTGTCATTATTCCCTAAACAATACAGTATAACAACTATTTACATAGTATTTACATTGTATTAGGTAATATAAGTAATCTAGAGATGATTTAAAGTATACGGGAGGATGTGCGTAGGTCCGGAGCTCCTCCGGGTCCTAAAGTTCACCCGAACTGATACAGGTTAATTATAAATATAATTATCAATTTTCTGAAATCTGAAAAATTCTGAATTCCGAAATGCAACTGGCCCCAAGGATTTCGGATAAGGGATTGTGGACCTGTAATGAGAAACAGGTGAGATGTGGAGTACTCAGTAATACCGGGGCCAGAGTAGAGCAGGAGTGGGGACCGGAGCACATGGGGCATGAAAACAAACAAGAGCACATGGGCACACAAAACCACAGACTGGTGGCTCGGGGGAAAACACACAAAAAGACAAAGTTCAACTGGAGGTACTGACAACCAGACGGGATAACATCACTTTCTCCATTACTGAACTGTTCTCAAAAACACTTTCCAGCACTCCTCATCTCATGTTCTCTTTATTTATTGCTTATTTATTAATTTTTTTGTTTCTATGTTTATTAATGCATTCATTTATTATTATTTTTTATTCTTTTTGAAGCTGAAGCTGGTAAAACCTGAGATACGCATATACCAAGCACACTCATTTTTCCATTGCTAGGAACCTTCGGACTATTCTAGTGGTATTTAACATTTTCTGGAGATTTACATAGATATTGCTGTGTGGCCCTAATTGTTTAATGCTATTGTGTAGTGACTTTGGGAAGATAGCAGTTGCAGGTACTACTGTTAGGACAATGTCTATCCTGTTCATGTTCCATAGTCTTTCAATGTCTTCTTTTAATTCAGCATATTTCTGGAGTATCTTGCATTGATTTCTGTAGGTTATGTGTGTTTGGAATAGCCATATCTATGAAGTAAGTTGTTCTTGCTTGTTTATCTGGACAGTTACTATGGATTGTCCTTTCTGTAATTACAGATTGGCCATAATATAATTTGTAGGATTCTGACTCTAAAACTGGATCAGGATTGTATTTATAGTAAGGCATGATTTCAATTATGCGTTTGTATTTTAAAGCAAGATTTTAGCAAATGGCGCTTGCTGCTTGATTATGCCTGCGTAAGTAATCAGATTGAGTTAACCTGCTGCAGGATCCTGTAATGTATTGGTTTCTGTTTTCTCTTGACATTTTCTGCATTTATCATCTTGAATTTGTTGGTCTTTTATTTTGTATTTTTGATTTTTTTTTTTAAAACCACCTGGTCCTGTATTGCAACAAGGAACCCTTCTGTTTCTGGGAAAATGTGTTCAGGAAGGTTTCCTAACACAGTATGTAGATCAGCCTAAAAGAGGAGAGGCTGTACTTGATCTGGTTTTGGGAAATGAACCTGGTCAGGTGTCAGGCCTCTCAGTGGGAGAGCATTTTGGAGATAGTGATCACGATTCTATCTCTTTTACCATAGCATTGGAGAGAGATAGGAACAGACAAGTTAGGAAAACGTTTAATTGGTGTAACGGGAAATATGAAGCTATCCGGCAGGAACTAGGAAGCATAAATTGGGAACAGATGTTCTCAGGGAAATGTATGGCAGAAATGTGGCAAATGTTCAGGGGATAATTGTGTGGCATTCTGCAAAGGTACGTTCTAATGAGACAGGGAGAACATGGTAGGGTACAGGAACCGTGGTGTACAAAGGCAGTTGAACATCTAGTCAAGAGGAAAAGAAAAACTTACATTCAAAAATTAAGTAATGATAGAGATCTATAGGATTATAAGGCTAGCAGGACGGAGCTTAAGAATGAAATTAGGAGAGTCAAAAGGGGCCATGAGAAGGCCTTAGCGAGCGGGATTCAGGAAAAAACCCACGGCATTCTACAAGTATGTGAAGAGCAAGAGGATAAGACATGCGAGAATAGGACTAATCAAGTGTAACAGTGGAAAAGTGGGTATGGATCCGGAGGAGGTAGCAGAGATACTTAATGAATACTTTGCTTCAGTTTTCACTACGGAAAAGAACATTGGCGATCATAGGGCTGATGTACAGTGGACTGAAAAGTTTGAGCACATAGACAATATGAAAGAGAATGTGCTAGAGGTTTTGGAAAGCGTCAAGTTAAATAAGTCACCGGGACCAGACAAGATATACCCCAGGCTACTGTGGAAAGTGAGGGAGGAGATTGCTGAGCCTCTGGCAAATATCTTTGCATCATCTATGAGGATGGGAGAGGTTCTGGAGGATTGGAGGGTTGCACATATTGTTCCCTTACTCAAGAAAGGGTATAGGGATAGCACAGAAAATTATAGACCAGTGAGTCATACTTCAGTGGTTGGGAAATTGATGGAGAAGATCCTGAGAGGCAGACTTTATGAACATTTGGAGAGGCATGATATTGTTAGGAATAGTCAGCATGGCTTTGTGAAAGGCAGGTCGTGCCTTACGAGCCTGATTGAATTTTTTGAGGATATGACTAAACACATTGATGAAGGTAGAGCAGTATATGGATTTTAGCAAGGCATTTGATAAGGTACCCCATACAAAGTTTATTGAGAAAGTAAGGAGGCATAGGATCCATGGAGGCATTGCCTTGTGGATCCAGAACTGGTTTGCACACAGAAGGTAAAGAGTGATTGCAGACAGATCATATTCTGCATGGAGGGTGGTGACCAGTGGTGTGCCTCAGGGATCTGTTCTGGGACCCCTTCTCTTCGTGATTTTTATAAATGTCAGGGATGAGGAAATGGAGGGGTGGGTTAGTAAATTTGCTGATAACACAAAGATTGGGGATGTTGTGGATAGAATGAAGGGCTGTCAGAGGTTACAGCGGGACATTGATAAGGTGCAAAGCTGGGCTGAGAAGTGGCAGATGGAGTTCAACCCAGATAAGTGTGAAGTGGTTCATTTTGGTAGGTCAAATATGATGGCAAAATATACCATTAGTGGTAAGACTCTTGGCAGTGTGAAGCCATAGAAAGGGTGCAGAGGAGATTTACAAGGATGTTGCCTGGATTGGGGAGCATGCCTTATGAGAATAGGTTGAGTGAACTCGGCCTTTTCTCCTTGGAGCGACGGAGGATGAGAGGTGACCGGATAGAGGTGTATAAGATGGTGAGAGGCATTGATCGTGTGGATAGTCAGAGGCTTTATCCCAGGGATGAAATGGCTGCAACAAGAGAATACAGTTTTAAGGTGCTTGGAAGTAGGCACACAGGAGATGTCAGGGTTAAGTTTTTTACTCAGAGAGTGGTGAGTGCGTGGAATGGGCTGCCAGCAATGGTGGTGGAGGCGGATACAATAGGGTCTTTTAAGACACTCCTGGATAGGTACATTGAGCTTAGAAAAATAGAGGACTATGGATAACCCGAGGTAACTTCTAAAGTAAATACATATTTGGCAGAGTGTTGTGGGCTGAATGGTGTGAATTGTGCTGTAGGTTTTCTATGTTTCTATGTCTCCAACACTGAGTCAGGCAGTTGGTGCTTCCTTGTCAACTTCTAGTCTGCTGAAATCGTGGTGGTGTCTTCCATGGAGTGTCTTGCTCTTCCATTGGTTAACTTTTTCTTCTCTAATGAAAATGTCTTCATTTCACTGGGTAGTGTTTTCATTTAAGTTTAGTGGTATGTACTTCTTATCAGAATTGCATATGTTTGCATGGAGTGCTGAATCTTGTTTTCAATGATGAAAAATCTCCTTAGAAGTTTTATCTGACTTGGGTAAATCTTTAACGTCAGTTATTCCTCTTCTTCCTCCTGCACTAGGTAATATTAATCTAAGCATGTTCAAGTGTACATGGTGTTTTCCAAAATTTGTCACCTCAGTTCTTATTTTTTCTATGTAAATTTTCCAGATTGATTTTGGACAAAGATGTTGAATGAATATGTTAATATAGGTATAGTGAAAGTATTTATTGCTTTTGTTATATTTTCATTACTAAGCTCTGTTTGGCAGATTTTCTTAAGCATAGAAGTAAATTCTGTTGAAAGTTTTCTGTTTATCACACTGTGATCTATTTTCTTTGCTTGTTGATATTCTGGGTACTTATATGTTTCATATTCATCCATCGGTTGTATTGTATCCTGCTGCTCTGTTTTGCCTTCTATTAGCTGTATTGCACCTTTCTTTATGTTTAATGTTCTGTACTTATCTAGCCAAAGTCCATGTTTGTATCTTTTGAAAACAGTTCTACTATTTGAATTAATTGATTCAGTTATACTGATGAAATAACATAGAATTTCATATCGTCCATGTATTGTAGGTGTGATGGCTTTGACACAAGTTTGTCGACAATACAAAGATAGGTGGATGGGCAAGTTGTGTTGAGGAAGCAGGGAATCTACAGATGGACCTAGACTGATTAGGAGAACAGACAAAGAAGTGGCAGATGGAACAAAGTATTGGAAGTGCATGGTCATGCATTTTGGTAGGAGGAAAAAAGGTGCAGACAATTTTCTAAATGGGGAGAAAATTCAGAAATCAGAGGTGCAAAGAGACTTGGAAGTCCTCGTGTTGGTTTCCCCATAGGTTAATTTGCAGATTGAGGGTGGTAAGGAGTGCAAATACAATGTTAGCATTCATTTCGAGATGATGAGAATATAAAAGCAAGGATGAAATGCTGTGCTTTTATAAGGTATTAGTCAGACCATTCTTGGAGTATTGTGAGCAGTTTTGGGCCCCATATCTGAGAAAATATGTGCTGGCATTTGAGAGGGTTCAGAGGAGGGTCAGAAGAATGATTCCGGGAATGAAATGGTTAAAATATGAGGAGCATTTGATTGCTCCGGGTCTTTCCTTGTTGGAGTTTAGAAGGAGGAGGGGAGATCTCCTTGAAACCTATTGAATATTGAAAGGCCTAGACAGAATGGATGTAGAGAGAATGTTTGCATCGTGAGAAAATCTAGGACCCAAAGGCACAGCCTCAGAAAAGAGATGAGGAGGAATTTCCTTAGCCGGAGGATGGGGAATCTGTGGAATTCATTGCCACATACAGTTCTCAGGCCAAATCATTTGGTATACTTAAAGTGGAGGTTGATAGGTTCTGAATTAGTAAGGGTGTCAAAGGTTACAGGGAGAAGGCAGATGGATGCAGTTAGGAGGAATAATAAATCAAGCAAATAAATGGAATGGCGGAAAAGACTCAATGAGCCAAATGGTTTAATTTTGCTCCTACAGTATGATTTAATTCTCGTGGTCTTAAGGGAGAAGTTATTTTCTGGCAAAGGGATGCTTGGCATTCAGAAGTGAAATATTGAGAATACAGAATTTGTATATTTTTGTTGGATTAAGATGCAAGAATAACAGGTTTAGAGAACCTTTGCTTCTGGGGATATTGAGGCTGTTGCTAAGAAGAAGAAGATGTGTAGTAGGTTAGGAAACAAGAAACAAATGAAGAGCTTGAGGAGTATAAGAAGACACTTAAGAGGGAAATCAGAAGGGCTAAAAGAACACATGAGGTTGCTCTGGCAGACAAGCTGAAATAGAATCCCAAGAGTTTCTAGAGATATAGTAATAGCAAAAAATAGCAAGGGACAACATTGCCCCACTTGAAGATCCATGTGGTTATCAATGCATGGAGTCAAAAGGGATGGTGGGAGATTATGAGTAGATTTTCTGTATCTGTATTTACTAAGGAGATAAACACAGTCTACAGAATTGAAGCAAAACAGCAGGGATGTCATGGAGTGTATCCGAATTACAGAAGCGGAGGTGCTTGCTCTTGAGGTAAATTAGGGTGGATAAGGCCCCAGAACCTGACAAGGTGTCTCCTCAGACCTTGTGGAAGGCTATTGCTCAATTTGCAGGGGCTTTGCCAGAGGTATGTAAAACTTACAGTATGTAAAGCTGCAGTGAGGTGCCAAAGGAGTAGAGAACAGATAACATTGTTCCTTTGTTTAAGAAAGGCTCTAAGAATAAATTGGGAAATTATAGGTCAGTGAGGCTAACATCAGAACTGGGTAAATTATTGAAAGGCATTCTGAGGGATGGGATAGAACTGTAAGCATTTGGATGCACAGTGCGTCATTAAGGGTAGTCCACATGGCTTTGTGCATGGTAGGTTGTGTCTAACCAATCCTATAGAATTTTTTAAGGAGGTTACCAGGAAAGCTGAGGAAGAAAAAGCAATGGAAATTGTCTACCTGGACCTTTGTAAAGCCTTTGACAAAGTCCCGCATGGGAGGCTGGTCCAGAAATTTCAATCACTTGGCACTCAAGATGAAATAATAAATTGGATTTAACATTGGCTTAGAAGGAGAAGCTAGAGAGTGGTAATAGATGGTTACCTCTTTGACTGAAGGTGTGTGACTACTGGTGTGCCACAGGGATCGATGCTGGGTCCACTGTTGTTTGTCATCTACACTAAATGACCATTTTGAATATCAATAGTTCTCTTGTGATGATATTTCAACAATACTGGTGCTTTGTGAGTTCCACCAAAGGTGAAGGAGCAACCACATACTTTCTAGTCAGAATGGAGTGCAACTTGTAAATGAATTTGACAGTGACCATGTTCTCATTTGACGTCTCCTTCTTGTAGTAATTAGGGATGTGCAGGTTTGTTCAAGAACTGAATGTTTGCTGTTCTTGAGTCTGCTTGTGCAGAATTTCAAAATTCTGTATTTTCTGCCCGCTGGTAGCTAAGGGAAGATGGCATAGCCTGAACGATAGACTTGTTGGGGCAGCGTTCCTGATGGTGGGGAGTGATGTACTGGGCAGAATCCACTACTCTCTGCAGCTTCATATGTTCCTGCACCAGATCACCTGCTGTTCCAAACCGTGATCTGACGTGAAAGTAAGAAGATTTGGTGACAGATCAGTAGATCAATTGTTCCGTTAGATATCAGAGAATATATACAATATACAACCTGAAATTCTTGTTCTTAGCAGACATCCATGAAAACAAGAGTTCCCCAAAGAATGATTGACAGTGAAAAAGTTAGAACCACAAAGCCCACCTACTCCCCCTCTCCTATGCACAAGTAGCAGCAAAGCAACAACCCTCCTCCTGCTCCACTTATTTCACCAAAAGAAGCATCAATGCCCTTCACCCACCAAGCAAGCAATAGCAAAGGCCCCAAGAAAGACCATCATCTGCAGTACAACAAAAACTGATCATTCACCTGACAATTCAACATACCAAATCTCTCTTTCTCCTTAATAAAGGGACAGGGAGGTGTCACCCTTTCACAGTGAGATGGGAGACAGAAGCAAAACAACTCATTGATTCATGGTGATAAAGTCTGCTATGTTGCTTTTCTTCCCCCCAAATTCTCCAACTCAAGAATCAGCACCAAACTCTCTCCCACCAATGGGATAAAGAGAGGGGGAGAGAGTGATCGGATACAGAGCCCCCAACAGCAGATCCATTGTTCCCAATGCTCTGTTTTCTCCCATGATGGTTCAGTCAGCAGAACCAGCCTAGAATCGGCCTGTCCCCAGGACTGCAAAACCTCGGAACCCCAAAGGCACGCTTGTCTTCTAGGCCGCGATACAAGGAAAAGGCTCATAAAAGGGAGAAATGGTTGTTATGGTATTCCTGAATACAAAATATTTTAGAAAAGTTGGAAAAAAATGGTAATAATTTTGACAAAGGATTATTATAATTTTGAAATTAAGAGGCCAAGAGGCAGCTTTACTACTTGTCAGTGCTATTAACATAAGTGTTTTATTGTACACAAACCTATTTAACAAATCATATAAACAATGCACTCCCTTATGAACAGTTTGCTGAACAGGACTGTCAGGTTTCCTGTGAAATCCCGCATTATGTCATTTTCAGCACGAACTATAGTTCTGAACAATTGTTGAAGCTGTCAGCACTTAGGTTCACAGATCTAACATCATTCATCAGCCTCTAAAATGATAGGCAACAATACAAGCAGCTCACTTCCAGCAACACACATCAAAGTTGCTGGTGAACGCAGCAGGCCAGGCAGCATCTCTAGGAAGAGGTACAGTCGACGTTTCAGGCCGAGACCCTTCGTCAGGACTAACTGAGGGAAGAGTTAGTAAGAGATTTGAAAGCGGGAGGGGGAGTGGGAGATCCAAAATGATAGGAGAAGACAGGAGGGGGAGGGATGGAGCCAAGAGCTGGACAGGTGATTGGCAAACGGGATATGACAGGATCATGGGACAGGAAGTCCGCGAAGAAAGACAAGGTGGGGGGGGAGCCCAGAGGATGGGCAATGGGGGTAGTCAGAGGGATAGAGGGAGAAAAAGGTGAGTGAGAGAAAGAATGTGTGTATAAAAATAAATAACGGATAGGGTACGAGGGGGAGGTGGGGCATTAGCGGAAGTTAGAGAAGTTGACGTTCATGCCATCAGGTTGGAGGCTACCCAGACGGAATATAAGGTGTTGTTCCTCCAACCTGAGTGTGGCTTCATCTTTACAGTAGAGGAGGCCGTGGATAGACATGTCAGAATGGGAATGGGATGTGGAATTAAAATGTGTGGCCACTGGGAGATCCTGCTTCCTCTGGCGGACAGAGCGTAAGTGTTCAGCAAAGCGGTCTCCCAGTCTGCGTCAGGTCTCGCCAATATATAGAAGGCCACATCGGGAGCGCAGTATATCACCCCAGCGGACTCACAGGTGAAGTGTCGCCTCACCTGGAAGGACTGTCTGGGGCCCTGAATGGTGGTAAGGGAGGAAGTGTAAGGGCATGTGTAGCACTTGTTCCGCTTACAAGGATAAGTGCCAGGAGGGAGATCAGTGGGGAGGGATGGGGGGGACGAATGGACAAGGGAGTCGCGTAGGGAGCGATCCCTGCGGAAATCAGAGAGAGGCGGGGAGAGAAAGATGTGCTTAGTGGCGGAAGTTACGGAGAATAATATGTTGGACTCGGAGTCTGGTGGGGTGGTAGCTGAGGACCAGGGGAACCCTATTCCTAGTGGGGTGGCGGGAGGATGGAGTGAGAGCAGATGTACATGAAATGGGGGAGATGCGTTTGAGAGCAGAGTTGATAGTGGAGGAAGGGAAGCCCCTTTCTTTGAAAAAGGAGGACATCTGCCTCGTCCTGGAATGAAAAGCCTCATCCTGAGAGCAGATGCGGCGGAGACGGAGGAATTGCGAGAAGAGGATGGCATTTTTGCAAGAGACAGGGTGAGAAGAGGAATAGTCCAGATAGCTGTGAGAGTCAGTAGGCTTATAGTAGACATCAGTGGATAAGCTGTCTCCAGAGATAGAGACAGAAGGATCTAAAAAGGGGAGGGAGGTGTCGGAAATGGACCAGGTAAACTTGAGGGCAGGGTGAAATTTGTAGGCAAAGTTAATAAAGTCAACGAGCTCAGCATGCGTGCAGGAAGCAGTGCCGATGCAGTTGTCGATGTAGCGAAGGAAAAGTGGGGGACAGATACCAGAATAGGCACAGAACATAGATTGTTCCACAAACCCAGCAAAAAGGCAGGCATAGCTAGGACCCATACGGGTGCCCATAGCTACACCTTTAGTTTGGAGGAAGTGGGAGGAGCCAAAGGAGAAATTATTAAGAGTAAGGACTAATTCTGCTAGACGGAGCAGAGTGGTGGTAGAGGGGAACTGATTAGGTCTGGAATCCAAAAAGAAGCGTAGAGCTTTGAGACCTTCCTGATGGGGGATGGAAGTATATAGGGACTGGACATCCATGGTGAAAATAAAGCGGTGGGGGCCAGGGAACTTAAAATCATCGAAAAGTTTAAGAGCGTGAGAAGTGTCACGAACATAGGTAGGAAGGGATTGAACAAGGGGGGATAAAACCGTGTCGAGGTATGCAGAAACGAGTTCGGTCGGGCAGGAGCAAGCTGAGACAATAGGTCGGCCAGGACAGGCAGGTTTGTGGATCTTGGGTAGGAGGTAGAAACGGGAAGTGTGAGGTGTGGGAACTATAAGGTTGGTAGCAGTGGATGGGAGATACCCTGAGCGGATAAAGTCGGTGATGGTGTGGGAGACTATGGCCTGGTGCTCCTTAGTGGGGTCACGATCGAGGGGTAAATAAGAGGAGGTATCTGCGAGTTGTCGCTGTGCCACAGCAAGGTAGAGGTTAGTACGCCAGACTACAACAGCACCCCCCTTATCGGCAGGTTTAATAATAAGGTTAGGATTAGTGCGGAGGCAGTGGAGAGCAGAGCGTTCCGAAGGAGTGAGGTTGGAATGGGAACAAGGTGCGGTGAAGTCGAGACGGTTGATGTCCCATCGGCAGTTAGCGATAAAGAGATCCAGAGCAGGCAGAAGACCAGAGCGGGTTGTCCATGAAGAAGAGGAGGGTTGAAGACTGGAGAAGGGGTCATCGGTGGGGGTGGAAAAGTCCTTGCCGAAGAAGTAGGCTCAGAGGCTGAGTCAGTGGAAGAAGAGTTCAGCGTCATGGCGAACACGGAACTCGCTGAGGTGTGGGCAAAGGGGGACAAAGGTGAGGCCCTTACTGAGGACAGAGTGTTCTGCCTCCGACAGTTGAAGGTCGGAGGGGATGGTAAAGACCCGGCACGGATGAGAGCTGGGATCAGAGGGGGGAGGGGGGAGGCTGAAGGTGTCAATGGAGAGGGGAGGGTTGGGGTGAGAGGAAGATGGAGCCTCTGAGGACCCAGGAGCTGACGATGGGATCTGAAGGAGATGGGATTGCAGAGTATTGGTGGGGGAAGGGGAGACGGGAGTCACAATAGCAGTAAAGACCCGGCCTGGAGTTCAAGGCTGGAGTCGCAGTTGGTGGTTGCGCAATCGCTTTGAAGATGTCCATGGTCGTTGCTGGAGTCCGGGTTTTGAATATGCCATGAGGTGTTGGAGCCAGCAAGATCAATGGCAGGAGCCGCAATCTGAAGTTCATGCCTGCTAGTTTCATGGCCAGCAGGCTCTGGAGTCCATAGATATAGGATCTTGCGATCTTTGCCTAACATGACAAAGTCAAAAAAACAGTGATTGCAGGTGTGAATCCGACGGAGGATGAAATAACGGGTAGGACCATTACAAACAGTGAAGAAAGTGTCCCGAAGGTGTGGAAGGGTCTGGGATAGGGACAACAAATACCTCCTCATGGCAGAGAGGGTCGCCTTCAGAGCTTGACGGGAGAAGCGGCGAGAGGCAGAGTCAATAAAATGTGAGTACCTGGGATCCTCAGAAGGTCCAAATTGAGAGGCTCGGAAATGAATCCTAAAGCCAACTGGAGTAAGTTGGCGACGGAGGCACGTTCCAAGAAAGGATATATGGCTGTGATAGTGAGTCAGAGTCAAAATGTGGTCGAAAAGTTGAAGAGCCGAAGAAATTACAGATGGGGAGCAGTGAGAGATGGTTTCACTGAACTCCCGTCGAAGAGAGGATCTAAACTTCTTCGGTGTAGGCATCACCAGAAGAGGCTTTGCAGTAGTGAGTTTTAAAAAATGCAAACAACAGGAATTCTGCAGATGCTGGAAATTCAAGCAACACACATCAAAGTTGCTGGTGAACGCAGCAGGCCAGGCAGCATCTCTAGGAAGAGGTACAGTCGACGTTTCAAGCTGAGACCCTTCGTCAGGACTAACTGAAGGAAGAGTTAGTAAGAGATTTGAAAGTGGGAGGGGGAGTGGGAGATCCAAAATGATAGGAGAAGACAGGAGGGGGAGGGATGGAGCCAAGAGCTGGACAGGTGATTGGCAAAGGGGATAATGAGAGGATCATGGGACAGGAGGTCCGGGGAGAAAGACAAGTGGGGGGGGAACCCAGAGGATGGGCAAGGGGTATAGTCAGAGGGACAGAGGGAGAAAAAGGAGAGTGAGAGAAAGAATGTGTGCATAAAAATAAATAATGGATGGGGTACAAGGGGGAGGTGGGGCATTAGCGGAAGTTAGAGAAGCTTCCAGCTGAAGTGTGTCTCTGGGTTATGAACCAAGACTTATGGTCATTTCTACATACAAGGAAGCTCTCATAATATTAATAAATCCAGAAGTCCAAAGTGTAGATATATCTTTGTTGTTATGAACAACAGAATTAGTTTCCTCTCTTTTTCCATTTTAGTCATTATTCTTTCAAATCAGTCTGATGTGTTTTTGATATGATTCTTTACAATACTATGGATGTTGTTCCTTTCCGTACCTTGCAGCACATTAGGCAGCAATGTTGCCGTTTCATTAGCATTTTTTGTTTTTTATGAAGCTGAGCCGCTCAACCCAGCATGGGTGGAAAGCACGCAAGCAACTGGCTGGATTTGAACCCGAGACCATTCACAGGTGCCACTACACCACCAGCCAGCTAACTTTATTGTGGTGTTATGGTAATAATGGCAAGTGATTTTTTTTGTGTGTGTAGTTTCCAGCTTATGGACAGAATTGACTTAATTATGGTGTAAAAATAGAACACATACATTAGCTGGAGACAGCTTTTACTGATGAATGCTTAAATTACGATGAGATCAGCATGAGAGTGGTAAACAGGGAGCTTTGACAGTAAAAACAATAAGTTTTCCTTGTGTATTTGTATTGTAAATTACATGCATTAATTTTTAGTATTTATTATCTATTGTGAGTATTTTATATTGTGTTTAATTATATGTAGTGTGGTGTTGTATATCTAAGTTCTGAGATATTGTCCTTGCCACTACACAAACGAAGTTCTTCATGGAAGATAAAGTGAATTGAATATGCAGGTGCTGGTGATGGGGGACGGAATGCTGTTGCCAGGGTGCAGCTTAGAGGGTGCTTTCAAGGGATCTGAGGGACCTGTACGAAGAGCAGTGGCCAAAGAAGATAATATACTTGTAACATACTGTAAGTCACAGACCTTCTAGGATTATAATCAAGTGCTCCTGATTGGATCCACCAGGGATGTCACTGTGAGGAGCAGCACTGTATGAATGTGGATTTATTTTAGATTATGAAGACACACAGTCCTCTTTTATTGTCATTTAGTAATGCATGCATTAAGAAATAATACAATATTTCCTCCGGTGTGATATCACAAAACACAGGACAGACCAAGACTGAAAAAAACTAACAAAACCACATAATTATAACACACAGTTACAACAGTGCAACGATATCATAACTTGATTAAGAACAGTCCATGAGCACAGTAAAAAGTTCAAAGTCTCTCAAATGTCCCACATCTCACACAGACAGGAGAAGGAAGAAAAACTCTCCTGCCATGCCCGACCACAGTCCAACTCTGAGTTGTCCGAAAACTTCGAGCCTCCGATCAGCTCTCCGACACCGAGTACCAAGCACCATCTCTATCCGAGCAATTCGACTTCAATCTCGGTTGCCAACAGCAGGCAAAGCTGGGGATTTTGAGGCCTTCCCTCTGGAAGATTCACGATCATGCAGTAACGACAGCAGCAAACGGGCATTTCAGAAATTTCTCCAGATGTTTCTCTGTGCTTTCACGTCTGTCTCCATCAAATCAGAATTGTCCACGGCCCCTATTTAACGGATACGATATCATTTTTCACTGGAGGGCTGCGCACACGTGGCGCGCTGCACTCTCTCCTCCCGCTGATATTGATACTGGTATTAGCATTGGTTTATTGTTGTCACATGTGCTGAGGCACAGTGAAATGCTTGTCTTCTATACTGTCCTAACAACAAAAAATAATCATTACACAGTGCATTGAGGTGGAGCAAGGTGAAATAATAACAATGCAGAATTAACTGTAATGGCTACAGAGAAAGTGCAGGCAAACAATTAAGTGGAGTTAAAAGTTTAAAGTTCAAAGTAACTTTATTATCTGTTACGTACCCCGTAACTGGATTGCCAAACCAGCAGAAATGGAATGCTCGTTGGAGTCTGGATTACTAGGAACTAATAAAATTTTATTAAAGACATAAGTAATATAGTACTCTAATTGTAAGGATATCAACGTAACTGGTTAGCAATGATAATACACACATATACACAGAAATAGGGTGATAGGAATCAACCAAGCTCTATCACAGTCTAGGGGTAAAATGGTCAGTCTTAAGTGGAGCAGAGTTCAGTTCAGTTTAGTGCAGTTCGCAGTAATCACTGTTGTTGTACCATTGGGGGGGTGGGAGAGAGAGAGAGAGAGAAAGATGCAATTTGGTTCAGGCAGACCTTTGATGTCTTCTCAGTTGGTTTCGGGTAGACTCTTTTATGTCTTCTAATCCCTGCTGTGGTCACTGACTGTGACCCCTTCGTTCTGGATATGATCATTCTTCCGCGGTGAACCCGGCACCCAGGCAAGGGCAGATACACAACCTAGGTTCCCACCGATGGTACCTTTACACCCTGTGAGCCTCTGGTCGGTTCCTGCTAACCCGTCCTCCAAACTCTCACCACTTGTGGGGGTACACTGCTCTTTCCAGGGTCTCGTGGTCTCGTGGTGTGCTGCATGCCTTAGCAAACCTGCTCTTTTTATCCCCCTGCTGGGGTATCACCTGTCCATCAAACTTCAAACAGTTCAGGTTCAAAGCAACCGGTCTGCCAATATTCTGATTTGTGTTTCTTTTCCGTTAATCCCTCTCTTCTCTTGTAATAGCATTTTGAATGTTTCTCTATTGTCTTTCTTATCTCTCTCATTAGCATCAATCATCTGATAGCTTTGCTTGGCATCACACCCCCACCCTTAAAAGGATTTTTACCGGGGTATAAATTATGGGCATGAATGCACATTATTAGATACACACTAATATACAGTTAGTCATCAGCTATTCGGCTAATACAGAGAACTTTAAGTTTTAACACCTTGACAGATAGTCAGCAATCACATTGTCCGTTCCTTTTATATGTTTTATTTTAATATCAAATTCATGTAAGACCAGGCGCCAACTTAGTAACCGTTTGTTTTTATCCTTCATAGTGGCCAAAAATACTAATGGATTGTGATCAGTGTAAATTATCAGTGGTTTCCGTGCCGGATAAATATAAACCTCAAAATGTTGTAATGCTGGTATGATTGCCAGTAATTCCTTCTCCACAGTGGAATAATTTCTCTGATGGACATTAAACTTCTTAGAAAAATAAGCCACTGGGTGGTCAACCTCCTCTTTGTCTGTCTGTAACAGCACCGCCCCGGCCGCCTCGTCGCTAGCATCTGTTGCTAGGGAGAAGGGTTTTGAAAAGTCAGGCACATTCAATACAGGGTGGTGACACAGAATCGCCTTCAGACTCTCGAAAGCTTGTTGACAAAGGTCGTCCCACACAAACTTCG
Organism: Mobula hypostoma; assembly: GCF_963921235.1. Classification (NCBI taxonomy): domain Eukaryota; kingdom Metazoa; phylum Chordata; class Chondrichthyes; order Myliobatiformes; family Myliobatidae; genus Mobula; species Mobula hypostoma. The sequence continues at coordinate 58,223,270 of NC_086103.1, read as the reverse complement.
CATTCTTCGGCAAGAGCTTAGTAAGAGGGAGGGTAATATCCGCAAAGTTTTTGCAAAACTTCCGATAGTACCCCACCATCCCCAAGAACCTTCTCAGGGCTCTCTTGTTCGTCTGGATGGGAACTTCAGAAATAGCCTGCACCTTAGCCTGCATCGGTGCCAGCTGCCCCTGTCCGACCACAAATCCCAGATAAGTGACATTTGCATGGCTGAATTCACTTTCTGCGAGGTTCACTGTCAGGTTGGCTTCAGACAGCCATTTAAACAGTTCCTCTACTGCCACAATGTGCTCCTCCCGCATGTCACTCCAAACCACTAAATCGTCCATATACACTTCTGCGTTCTTTAACCCTTTTATCACTGAATTAATCATCCTTTGGAAGGTCCCTGGGGCGTTTTTCATGCCAAAAGGTAAAACATTATACTCGTATAACCCGGATGGAGTGACAAATGCTGAGATTTCTCTAGCCCGGTTGGTTAAAGGAATGCACCAGTACCCTTTTAGCAAATCGATCTTTGTAATGTACTTAGCTCTCCCCACTTTATCTACGCAATCATCTACCCTTGGGATGGGGTATGCATCAGTTTTTGTGATGGCGTTCACTTTTCTGTAATCTGTACAGAATCGTATGCTCCCATCGACTTTTGGGACAACCACACAGGGAGACGCCCATTCCGATTTGGATGGCCTAATAATATCCGTGGCTAGCATGTGTTCAATTTCTTTCTCCACTAGCTTGCCCTTCTCCAAGTTCATCCTATAGGGGTGTTGCTTAATAGGCTGGTCTGAGGTGACAACAACATCATGTACCATCCCTTTGCATCGCCTCGGGACATCTGGACACACATCGGCATGCCGGTCAATTAGTTTTATCAGCGGCTCGCTCCGTTTGGGGGTTAAGTGAGAGACCTTATCAGCAAAGTTGGCCAAAACGATAGAGTTCTCCAATCTGGTAGGCACCATATTTATCTTCAAGATGGGTCTTCCCCTTATTATTTGGCACCCCAGTCTCATTAATTTTCGTGATAACGCCAACTAGATCTGCTTTCTGATCGTGGTAAGCTTTTAACATATTAATGTGTACTAATTGTGTTGGCTTACGCCTGTCCAGCATTTCGATAACATAATTCAAAGAGTCTATCTTTTTAATCATCTTGTACGGACTGTGGAATCTCGCCTGGAGGGGTTTGGTTACCACTGGAAACAGAACTAAGACTCGATCGCCCACTTGAAACACTTGTTCGCGGGCACATCTATCATACCACTGTTTCATTTTAGTTTGGGAGTGTCGTAGTTTTTCTTTGGCAAGGTCACAGATCCTTTTAAGCCTCTCACGAAATTTTAAAACATAGTCAATCACATTGACTTGTACTGCCGGACTGGACCGTTGCTCTTTTAGTAAGGTCAGGAGTCCTCTGGGCCGATGACCGAAGACGAGCTCGAATGGGCTGAACCCAATGACTCCTGAACTGTGTCCCTTACAGCAAATAGCAGAAGAGGCAAGGCATCATCCCAGTCCTTAGCGTTCTCTTGACAATAAATTTTAATCATGATCTTTAATGTTGCGTGGAATCTTTCCAACGCCCCTTGGGACTCTGGGTGGTACGCGGAGGCCAAAATCTGCTTTGCTCCCATCTCATCCAACATCCATTGGAATGTGTGAGATGTGAAGACACTCCCCTGGTCTGACTGGATTTCCCTGGGCAGCCCCACCGTAGTGAAAAATTTCACAAGTGCCTTTACCACTGCGGGAGCCTTGACGCTTGTCAGGGGCACAGCCTCCGGAAACCTGGTGGTGGCGCACATCATAGTCATCACATACTCTCACCCACTCACAGTTCTGGGCAGGGGATGAGCAAAATCCACAATTATCTGGGAAAAAGCTTCCCCGAAAGCGGGTATCGGTCGAAGGGGCGCGTTAGGCAGGACCTGGTTCGGCTTTCTTACCACCTGACATAAATGACATTGCCTACAATATTCAATAATATCCTTCCTCATGTTCAGCCAGTTACACTCTTTCATAATTCTATCGACAGTTTTCCTCACTCCAGAATGTCCACCGAGGGGTATCTTGTGGGCCAGGATGAAAATCTCGTCCCTATAAATTTTTGGCACTACCACCTGGTGTACCACCCCCACTCCTCATCTGCGGGCACAGTACTTGGTCTCCACTTCCTCATTAGTACTCCCTTCTTCACATAATAGCCCACTGGTTCCCTTTTTATTTCTGCTTTGGAGATAGCCGTCTCCGTCAAAACCATCAGCTCCTCGTCTCGTTCCTGTGCCTGTATAAATTCCTTCCTCGCTAATGATAAATCTACCTCAACTCCCTCACTTCCTCCTGTTTCACTATGCTCCTTCTTTTCACTTTCTAACCCCCCGGTACAAGGCTGGTAAAAACGTCTCAGCTAAATCTACATTCACTTCGGCAGCCTTTCTGGACATGCGCCGAGTCACTGCACAAACGGGATAAACCTATGAGTCCATGGGCGGGTCCTCAGTCCTGGCAGGCTTGCTCGTCAGCTTTACTGCTGGGTACACATCTCTGCCTGCAAGGTCATTACCAAGTAAGACCTCCATGTCTTCCATCGGTAATTCGGACCTCACCCCTATCGTGACCGGTCCAGAGACCAAGTTGCTTTCTAGGTGTATCTGGTGCAAAAGTACTGCTTCAGTCCCTTTCCCAATGCCTTTTATCACACTGACCTCCCCAGTCTCTGTCTCTGAACTAAAGTCTAACACCCTCTGTAAGATCAATGACTGACAAGCCCCAGTGTCTCTCAAGACCTGTACTGGAACTGGGTTTGACTCCTCCTTCCCCGACACCAATCCAGCTGAAATAAACTTCTCGCGCCCTTCCTGAACTCTATCAGACCTCTTCTCCCCTAGCGGTTTGTTTGCCGGCTCAATACAGCCTGTCGGAGTCATCGTTTTTCCTTTCCCCGTCTCCCTCTTTGGGGCAAAACACCTGGACGCAATGTGACCAGCTTTCCCACAATTATAGCATATGACCCCAGGAGACGTCCTACCAAACTGCTTCCTGTCTTCCTTATCCTTCTCACTAGTCCCCGACTTACTTTCTGGCTTTTCTGGCGGACTTTCTCTGCCCTCTCGACTACCCTTCTGGTAGCTTTTACTCGGAGTAAACTGCTTTGTGTGTTAACGCGTACTCATCTGCTAACTTAGCAGTTGTGGCTAAGGTTTCTGCCTCTTTCTCATCTAGATAGGGCCTCATACCTTCAGGGACACAATCTTTAAATTGCTCAATCAGTATGAGCTGTAGCAGTCTGTCATAATCCCCAGTGACCCCTTTCGAGGTGCACCAACGCTCACAATACATCTGCATCTCACGGGCAAACTCTAAATACGTGCAGCCCCACTGCTTCCTCACATTCCGGAACCTTTGCCGGTATGCCTGCGGGACCAACTCATAAATCCTGAGTATAGCCTCTTTCACCACATCATACCTCTGGGCATCTTCTGCGGACAATGCCGAGTAAGCTTACTGAGCCTTCCCCTTAAGTATGCTCTGAAGCAAAGCAGCCCACTTATCCCTTGGCCAGTCCTGACTTGCAGCGACTTTTTCAAAATATAGAAAGTACTGATCAACATCGGGCTCCTCAAATGGGGGAACCAACCTAACCTCCTGGGTCGCCCTGAACCCTCCACCTTGGTTCGGCATTTGGCCCCTCTCTAGCATCATCCTTAACTTCTCCAGCTCAAGCTCCCTTTCCTTCTGCTTCTCTCTCTCTTCCTGTTCTAAATGCTTGTCTCTCTCTTCTCGTTCCAACTGCTGTACTCTCTCTTCCCGTTCTAACTGCTTTATTCGGAACTCGTGCTTAAGTCTCAATTTTTCCATCTGCAGCTGCACTGCTTCTCCACCAGGTTTGCTCATAGACACCACCTCCAGCTCCCCTTCGAGAAACACACCTTTAGATACATAATGCTCAATGATCTGTGCATCTCTGCTCTCCTCATTGTCGGCTTCTTCTTAAAAAGATTCAACCGTTTGGCTACAGTCGCCAATTCTGCTTTCCTGGCATCCTCTAATGCCTCCAAGGTTGGCGCCTTTAGAAATTCCTCAATCTCCATTTCTGCTGTTTGCCCTTTCTTTCTTTCGGGAATTTTAACCCAATCAATTTACCCAGTCCCAAATTTGGCATTCAAAATCCCGGACGAGATCCCTAATTATGTTATGTACCCGTAACTGGGTTGCCAAACCAGCAGAAATGGAACGCTCGTTGGAGTCTGGATTACGAGGAACGAATAAAGTTTTATTAAAGACATAAGTAATACAGTACTCTAATGGTAAGGATATTAATGTAACAAGTTAGCAAAGATAATACACACATATACACAGAAATATGGTAATAGGAATCAACCAAGCTCTATCGCAGTGTAGGGGTAAAATGATCAGTCTTAAGTGATGCAGAGTTCAGTTCAGTTTAGTGCAGTTTGCAGTAATCGCTGTTGTTGTACCGTTGGGGGGTGGGAGAGGGAGGGAGAGAGAGAGAGAGAGAGTGTGAGAGAGAGAGAGAGAGAGAGAGAGAGAGAGAAAGAGAGAAAGATGCAATTTAGTTCAGGCAGACCTTTGATGTCTTCCCAGTTGGATTCGGGCAGAACCTTTTATGTCTTCTAATCCCCGCTGTGGTCACCGACTGTGACCCCTCCATTCCGGATACGATTGTTCTTCCGCGGTGAACCCGGCACCCAGGCAAGGGCGGACACACACCCCAAGTTCCCACCGATTGTACCTTTACAGCCTATGAGCCTCTGGTCGGTTCCCGTGAACCGGACCTCCAAACTCCCACCACTAGTGGGGTACACTGCACTTTCCAGGGTCTCGTGGTCTCGTGGTGTGTTGCGTGCCTTAGCAAACCCGCTCTTTTTATTCCCCTGCTGGGGTATCACCTATCCAACAAACTTCAAACAGTTTAGGTTCAAAGCAACCGGTCTGTCAATATTCTGAATTGTGTTTCTTTTCTGTTAATCCCTCTCTTCTCTCTTATTTTGAATGTTTCTCCATTCTCTTTCTTATCTCTCTCATTAGCATCAATCGTCCGATAGCTTTGCTTAGCGTCACATATCAAAGTACATATATGTCACCATATACAACCCTGAGATTCATTTTCTTGTGGGCATACTCAATAAATCCATAAGCATAATACAATCAGTGAAAGACCACATCAATAGGGTATACAACCAGTGTGCAAAAGACAGCAAACTGTGCAACTGCAAAACAAGTGAAATAATAGTAATGATAGTAATAAAACTTTTGACAGAATTTACCACAAGGCTTAAGAAAATCTGCCACACAGAGCTCGACAGTAATAATATAAGAAAGGCAACAAGCACTTTTGCTTTACTCATACTACCATTGGCACAAGATCTTGGTCTTAACCGATCTGGAAAATTTACAAAGAAAAATAACAACTGAAATGACAAATGTCAGCAAGCATTATGTACACTTGAATGCGCTTGGATTACACTACCTAGTACTGAAGGGGGAAGAGGAATAACAGAAATTAAAAATATACACAACAGTGAGATAAAACTTATATTGTCATCAGCGAAAACAGAATTCAGCACACCAAGCGAGCAGTGTATAGCACAAAACTTAAATAAGAGCACAACCCAGAAGAATGAAGAAATTCTCCCCATTGAGGAAAAAGTTAACCAATGAAAGAACATGACCTTCTATGGAAGACATCCCCACACTCTGAACAGACTAGATGTCAATGAGGAAGCCTCAAATGCCCCACTCAGAGTTGGAAGCCTCTTCCCAGAAACAGAAGGGGTCTTTGTGGCAATACAGGATCAGGTGGTTAACACAAAAAATATCAAAAATACATCATAAAACCCCACCAATTCAAAATGATAAACGCAGAAAATGCCAAGAAAAACCAGAAACAATCCAACACATTATAGCATCTTGTAGCAGTTTAACTCAATCTGATTACTTACACAGGCACAATCAAGTGGCAAACATCATTCATCAAAATCTTGCTTTAAAATACAAGCTCATAAATGAAATCACACCTTACTATAAATGCAAGCATGATTTAGTTTTAGAGTCAGAATACCACAAATTATATTATGGCTGATAAGTTACTACAGATAGGACAATCCACAATAACCATTTGGATATAACAATACAGGATTAACAAGCAAGAATAACTTACTTAATAGATACAGTATAGCCATTCCAAACACACATATCTTCCAGAAATTAATGTGTAAAACACCAGAAATATGCTGAATTAAAAAAGGAAATTGAAGGACTGTGGAACATGAACAGGGTATACACTGTCCCAATAGTAAAAGGCACTGCACAATAGCATTAAAAATCAGGTCTACACAGTAATGTCTATGTACATCTTCAGAAAGCCACAATACTAAGCACCACTAGACTAGTCAGAAAGTTCCAAGCAATTGAGGAATGAGCGTGCTTGACTATGGCCATACTTCAGGTTTTACCAGATTGAGCTGAGAGAAAAAAATAAAATAAATAAGCAAGCAATAGATATCTGGAACATGAGATGAAGAGTCCTTGAAAGTAAGTCCTAGGTTGTAGGAACGGTTCAGTTGACTGAAGTAATTCCCTTTCATTCAAGAGCCTGATGGTTGAGGCGTAAAAACCTGGTGGTGAGCATCCTGAGGCTTCGGTACTTTCTTTCCGATAACAGCAGTGAGAAAAGAGCACAACAAGTTTTTCAGAGTTTTAGGTGTCTTGCCGAATCTTTGCAAACTCCTAAAGAAGTAAAGGTGTTGTCGTGCTTTCTCTGTAATTGGACTTACAGAACAGGTTCACTGAAATGATAACACCAAGGAATTTAAAGTTGCTGACCCTTTCCATGATGAGGACTGGCTAAGGGACCTCTGATTTTCTCCTCCTGAATTCCATAATTAGCTCCTTGGTCTTGCTGACATTGAAGCTGTTGTTGTGGCACCTCTCAGCCATATTTTAATTTCCCCCTTATATACAGATTCATCACCACCTTTGACTTAGTTTGACAGTGGTGTCTTCAGCAAACTTGAATATGGCATTGGAGCTGTGCTTCGCCACACAGTGTAGAGTAGGAGTTGAAGCTCACAGCTAAAATCATAGTGAGGTAGATTGTGAGGTCACGAGTTAATTTTATTGTACTAACTAACTATTCAATAGTCTTATTACAAAGAGGTAGAAGTGTCCTTTAGCCTGGTGGTACATGTTTCCTCGCTTTAGTACCTTCTGCCTAATGGGAGAGGAATGTCTGGAGGTGCCTTTGATGATGCTCGTTGCTGCACTGAGACAGTGAAAAATATATACAGATCCTATAGCGGAGTGGCTGCTTTATGTGATGTGCTGAGCTGTGTCCGCAACCCTGCCATTTCTTGAAGTCAACAGCCTCGTGAGGAAGTAGAGGTATTGGCGAGCTTTCTTGGCCATAGCACAAATGTGGTTGGATCAGGATAGACGATTGAAGCTCCCTGCCCTCTCAACTTCAGTGCTTTTGATGGAAACAGGAGCATGTGCACAACAACCCCGCCCCCCCACCCCGCCTTCCTGAAGTCAATGACCAGATGTTTTGATTTGCCGACGTTGGAGGAAAGGTTGTTGTCATGATACCATGTCACTAGTCTCTCTATCTCTTTCCTGTACTCTGACTCATTGTTATTTGAGATATGACCCATTAACCTTATAGATGAGTTAGAGCAGAATCTCTAAGAATGCCTGCATTTCGGGGAAGACATGCAGATCCATACATCGTGTCCAGAAGAAGCAGACAAAGTCTGGATGTAGCAGTGAGCAGCAAATGGTGAGTTACAGCAGAGAACCACAGAATCTGGAACGATGGAATCTACAATGGACCACCAGCTATAAACCTAGCTCTTTCACTTCTTCTCAGACTACCATGCAGACGGGTTAATGCTCCTTTGGAATAAAGTAGAAATTTAGATGGATTATCTATCATCTAATACTACTTCCTTTCAATTTTGTCCTACTGAAAGTTGATCTTTCCTGCTTTCCAACCTATTGCAAATCTATTCTTTTGCTCACTGATGTGTGGCAGGGAGGATGTCATGGGAATAGGTCATGGGTGATCTAGGAAATGAAATGAAGCCAGCTGGCATATACTTTCTCGAGTTAGATGAATGCACCATAATCTTGAAACCTACAGGAATGGTGTTTCCCTTGGATGGACTGTCTAGAACCACAGGTTAGTGTTTCAAAATAAGTGGCTTTCCATTCAGAGCTGAGATGAGAATAAAAATATCAGCAGCCAATGGACAGTAAATTTTTGGAATTCTTTGCCCAAGAAAGAGATGTGGAATTTCAAGTGCTGAGAATATTCAAAAGATTGTTAGATTAGATTAGATTAGATTATGAGGACACACAGTCCTCTTTTATTGTCATTTAATAATGCATGTATTAAGAAATGATACAATGTTCCTCCAGAATGTATCACAGTAAACAAGACAAACCAAGACTGAAAAAGTGACAAAAAACACATAATTATAACATATAGTTACAACAGTGCAAAGCAATACTGTAACTTGATAAAGAACAAACAATGAGCACGGTAAAAAAAAAGTCTCAAAGTCTCTTGTAAGTCCCATCATCTCATGCAGACAGTAGAAGGAAGGAAAACTCTTCCTGCCATGCTTCCAGCGCTGCAAACTTGCTGATGCAGTACCCTGGAAGCACCAGACCACAGCCGACTCTTGAGTCCGTCTGAAAACTTCGAGCCTCTGACCAGCCCTCCGACATCAAACACCGAGCACCATCTCTGCCGAGCGCTTCGTACCCCGCCCCGGCAACAGGCAATAGGCAAAGCTGAGGATTTGGGGCCTTCCCCTCCGGAGGTTCTCGATCGCACAGTAGCAGCGGCAGCGAAGTGGGCATTTCAGAAGTTTCTCCAGATGTTCCTCTGTGCTTCTCACGTCTGTCTCCATCAAATGAGGATTGTGCACGGTACCTACTTACAAATACGATATCATTTCAGAGCGGCCACGTGCGCTGCGTCACGTCGCCATTTTCTCCTCCCCTCCTTTTGTATATCAAAGAAGTCAAGGGGTCAGAATAGAATGAAAATCTGGTTTAATATCTCCAGCATATGTCGTGCAACTTGTTGTCTTTGTGGCAGTGGTACAATACAATACATAGTAATAGAGAAAAATATACTAGTAGGTATATATATACATATATATAAAACGGTTAAATTAAATAAGTAGTGCAAAAATAAAAATAAAAAAGCAGTGTTCATGGTTCAACATCCATTCAGAAATCGGAGGGCAGAGGGGAAGAAGCTGTTTCTGAATCCCTGAGTGTGTGCCTTCAGACAATGAGAAGAGGGGATGACCTGGGTGATGGGGGTCCTTAATGATGGTCGCCACCTTTTAGAGGTATCACTCCTTGTGGATGCCCTGGATACTAGTGCCCATGATGGAGCTCACCAAGTTCACAACTCTCTGCAGCTTATTTTGATTCCTTCCCTCCGCCCCAGACATACACACATACCAGCCAGTGAGGCAACTAGTTAGAATGGTACCTCTGTAGAAATTTGCAAGTGCTTTTGGTGACTTACCAAATATTCTCAAACTCATAATGAAATATAACTGCTGTCATGCCTTCTTTGTAACTGCATCCATATGTTGGGCCCAATATGGATCCACAGAGATATTGACACCCAGGAACTTGAAATTGCTCACTTTTCCCACTTCTCATTGCTCTCTGACGACTGGTGTGTGTTCCCTCACCTTACCCTTTCTGAACTCCGCAATCAGTTCTTTGGTCTTTCTGACATTGTGTGCAAGATTGTTGCCATGACACCACTCAACTTTCTGCTATTATCTGGGATTATAGAATTAGTGGTGAAAAGTGGACTGAAATAAAAGATTAGCCCTGGTATTTTTGAATAGTGGAGTCAGTACAAAGGGAAGAATAGCCAATTGGTACATCTACAGTATTTCTTATATTCCTACTTTGTTACGCCCACTGCGTTCCTCCTCTGCATCTTGAAATTCTGTTAGTCTCTGAATATTCCCAATTCTGGCAAAAGGTAAACAACTTGAAAAGTTTACTTTATTTTCACTCTCTATGGATCCTGTACAAACCATCCTTTTCTTATTTACTGCAGATTTTCAGCATCTGCAAGATTTTATTATTAGTTTTACTCGTCTCATTCCTTCCTCAGATCACAAGCTCCTGACCTAATCATAGTCAGTGCATAATGTATTCTGCTCCTTAAGACCTTACTTGTGCCTAAAGTAACGCAAAACTTAGATCTTGCTCTAATCTGACATTATACTCCACGCGGCTAGACAAGTTGGCACAGTCTTACACAGTGCCAACACATTGTGTTGCTCATAGAACTAGATTATCTCTTTGGCATATATTGTACTTAATCAGAGCTTTATTGTGTCCAAATATTTATTCATTTTCTTTTACACGTTCGTTTCTGACAATGTTTTTCTTTCTTCTCGTGAACACAGTGACTAACACTATTGATCTTAGCTGTCCTCTGGCATTCATTTAAGTACCCAGTGGGAGTGGGCAAACCTAGTGAGATCTGACAGATTAACCCTATAGGGGAATTGGAAATCTACAGTTAACGTTAAAACTGACATGGAATCCAATGAAGATGAATGACCCATCACCTTGCAGCATAAATTAAGTTGATTGGCAACAAATGTAGAGCTAAAATGAGGAAAATATTTTTATCTACGTTGAGTGGTTAGTGTTGTATTTTTTTATATAGATATTACACAGTTTCTGGTTTAAGATGGCACTGGTGAAGCTCACTGACTGCTTGCTGGTGGCAAATAAAACAAAGAAACCTATAAATGCTTCATTGATGACACTTTTTTCTGTTAAACGATCAGTGTAGACAATAGACTGTAACTTCATTGTTGGAGTTGAGCTTTTGAACTGCCGGTATGACCTGGCATTTTTGCAGTGCAAACTGAAGTCTCGAAGATGCAGAGTGGCTGCGGAGTTGTGTGCACAGGCGGAATCAAGGCGCTGGGGAGAGCTGGAATGAGCCACTGTTTGGCCACTCCTGTAGCGAACCTGAGGCAATTCGATTCGGCAGAACCGAAGTGCGGTGAGCACAGACGATGCAGAGTTGAGACGCCGGAGCCTGGGCCCGGGCCTGAGAGTGAGGACAGACACGAGGTTTGATCGATTTAAGTGCTGAACTGAATTGGGAAAGTTGGGTACAGGCCAAATTGAGGTGGTCGGGCACTGGCCCGAAAGAGTATTGAAGCGACAGGATCTGAGTCCAAGAGCGAGGTCTGGATGATTTAGGCGCCAGGCCAGATTGAAAAGGACAGGGTGTCAGGGCTGGAAGCGAACCACAGGTGGTTCAGATTACTGCTCTGTGAGGTTGACATCTCCACGCTGAACTTGGGTTACAGGAGGATCAGACAGGCTCAACCTGATCAGCATCAATGGGATTGCAGTCGAGAGGGTGAATAGTTTCAAGTTCCTCAGTATACACATCACCAAATATCTCACCTGGACTGTACACACCGGCTGTGTGGCAAAAACAAAAGCACAACAGCATCCCTTCCATGTCAGGCGACTGAAGAAGTTCGGTGTGGGTCATAAAATCTCAAGACCTTCTACAGGGACACCATTGAGAGCATACTGACTGGCTGTGTCACCACCTGGTATGGGAAGTACACCAGCCCTGCAGAGAGTGGTACAGACAGCCCAGCGCAACTCTGGATGTGAACTTCCCTTCACTGAGGATATTTACAGCAGCAGGTGTGTAAAGAAGGCCTGGAAGATCACTGGGGATACCAGTCACCCCAACTATAAACTGTTTCAGCTACCTCTGTCTGACAAATGGTACTGCAGTATTAAAGCCAGGACCAACAGGCAACAGTACAGCTTCTTTCTACAAGCCATTAGACTTTTAAATTCATTTGTCTGTACATTGCAATAGTCATAATGCAAAGATTTGTCATAATGCACTCTCTCACGTTGTGGGATGGATGTAAGATTTAAATAAATTCAAATTAATTTAACTTATTACTCCACGATGTTTACTCATCTCTTACCGAACTCACTTTTGTGAATTTCAGTTCCGAAAGTTATTTGCTTACTTTTATTGTTTGCACATTTCTTTTCCCCTGCCCGTTGAATGCTTGAAGGTCTTCTTTTCTTTTAGTGGGTTCTATTGGGGTTCTTTGCTTTGTAGCTGCCTGTAAGAAGATGAATCTCAAGGTTGTATAAAGTATATATACTTTGATAAAGGTTGGACGTGTTGTGGATAGTGTGGAGGGCTGTCAGAGGTTACAGTGGGCCATTGCTAGGATGCAAAACTGGGCTGAGAAGTGGCAGATGGAGTTCAACCCAGATAAGTGTGAGGTGGTTCATTTTGGTAGGTCAAATATGATGGCATAATATAACATTAACGGTAAGACTCTTGGCAGTGTGGAGGATCAGAGGGATCTTGGGGTCTGAGTCCATAGGACACTCAAAGCTGCTGTGCAGGTTGACTCTGTGGTTAAGAACGCAAATAGTGCATTGGCCTTCATCAACCTTGGGATTGAGTTTAAGAGCTGAGAGGTAATGTACAGCTATCTAGGACCCTGGTCAGACCCAACTTGGAGTACTGCGCACAGTTCTGATCATCTCACTAAAGGAAGGATGTGGAAACTATAGAAAGAGTGCAGAGGAGATTAACAGGGATGTTGCCTGGATTGGGGAGCATGCTTTATGAGGATAGGTTGCGTGAACTCGGTCTTTTCTCCTTGGAGCGGTGCAGGATGAGAGGTGACCTGATAGAGGTGTAAAAGATGATAAGAGGCATTGATCGCATGGATGGTCAGAGGCTTTTTCCCAGGGCTGAAATGGCTAACACAAGAGGACACAGTTTTAAGGTGCTTGGAAGTAAGTACAGAGGAGATGTCAGGGTAAGTTTTTTTACGCAGAGTGTGGTGAGTGCATGGAATGAGCTGCTGGCAATGATGGTGGAGGTGGATATGATAGGGTCTTTTAACAGCCTCCTGGATAGGTACATGGAACTTAGAAAAATAGAGGGCTATAGATAACCCGAGGTAATTTCTGAAGTAACTACATATTCGGCACAGCTTTGTGGGCCGAAGGGCCTGTATTGTGCTGTAGGTTTTCTATGTTCCTAGGTTTCTATAATAAATGTACTTTGACTTTGACTTTTGACAGTTGGAAGACAATGTGAAAATGTGCCCAAATTCACAAATAAAAGCAGGACAATCCTACCCAGCTATTCCACCAATCGATCTCCTTTCAATCATCAACTAAGTAATGAAAAGTATTATCAAGAGTGCAATCAAGCAGCATTTGCTCACCAATAACCTACTCGCCAAGCCTTGACTTACTCCTAGCATGGGCCAAAGAGCTGAACTTCACTGGCTGAGATGAGAGTGGGTGTTGTCGGCACAAGGCAACATTTGTTTGAGAGTGGCATCAAGTAGCCCTGGTAAAATTGAAATCAATTGGCATCAAAACAAAAGCATTCTACCTGCTTTATATTAAAGACAGAAATCAGGACGTTTGTGATGATGGCACTATGTTCAGTTCCACTGGCAAATCTACAGTAATTGAAGCATCTTGTGCTTGCACAAAGTAAGAGCCGGACAATATTCGGGTATAGGCTTATGTGCGATAAGCAAAATTTGCCATACTTCAGTTCGAAACAATGATCATCTGGAATAAGGAGGAGTCTAACCATTTAACCATCATCACATTCCCACCATCAACATTGTGGAAAGCAACACTAACTAGAAACTTAATTGGACCAGATAGGGCAACAAGAGCAAGTCCATGTCACCCACCATTTTAGTCTAAATCCTTAAACTCCTCGTAGAAGTGCAGTGGTTCAAAGTGGTAGTTCAACACTACCTTCTCAAGTGCTGAGAAGTAAATGCTGGCCTGGTCCATAACACCAAAATCCTGAAATAGATGAAAAATACACCATCTGATATCATAATGAATACAGATTTCTTTATAGCTCTCAAAGAAAAGTGGACAAATAATTGCAGAGAAAATTTATTGCATGTATGGGGAAATAACAAGGAGAGAGGATTATGACAGATGCTTATTTAAAAAGACAGAATCGAGTCAATGAAGTAAATTGGTGCTTCCACACTGTGTTCTAATGTCAAGTAAACTGCTTACGTTTTGCATGTTATCTACTACTACCAAATTTTAAAATCTTTACCATAGCTACCATCAATATAAATTTCTGTAGGAATAACTTCTACTGTAGTGTAATTCCCTCTGAACTCATATCGCACTAAAGTAAAGGTGCATATACTGTATCTGCAGAATGTATTCCAAATACATCCAAAGCAATCACTCCAGGTTTATCCAGTTATTTATTTTTGTCAGTTTTTGTTTGGTATTGTAGTTCTTTAACAGTCGCAAATCCAAGCCAAGCATACTTCCTTCATCTTAAAAAATAGCAGTATTAAAATAAGTTTTGTGCTATCTGTAACTTGGTTTGAAACTCAGGTTTCAATTTTCAATTTCAGTTTTACTATGAATGTAAAATAAATCAGCCTTTAACAAAGCTCAGATGGATAATTTCCAGGTGTTAATCTGTTTAATTTGCATGATTTCATCTGACAATTTGTTGAATCGTTTGCTTACTACTGTCAGCAAATCAACCCATATTAAAATACTAAATCACATGTTAGTGCTTGAATGCCTAATGAGATCATTTCCATTTACTATGCAAATGCATACAGACAATTTCATCAAAAGTGCTTCCATACTGGAGTTTCAGTACAATAACAATTTCAGTTAGAAAACATGATTTCTGTTTGCATTGGCAAGAAAATATCAGCATTATGTTAAATCACTTTAATTGAATCCACTCATAAGGCAAAAGGATGCCAAGAGGAACATATAAACTGAAAAGAGTTTTGAAAAAAAATCAGTAGGCACAGTGATTAGATTTTAAATAGCAATTGGAAAGTTAGAACTTTATATTTTTTTTCTGTTTTATTTTGCTCAGTACAATGTGGATCAGAAATAAAAATGTGAATTAAAGTGCATTTCACTCTAAAAATAGATTCTTGAAAGTAATTAATGTGACTGAAAATACAGTTCTATTAACTGCATTGCGACAAGAGGCTCTCACCTATAAATTTTTTATGTTCGAAGTGTGTGCTTCCGATGAGGCTTTGCAGTGTAGAGTTTAACTTCTGCCACTAGGTGTTGCAACATCCAAATTTAAAATATGGAATAATAAAGTATTTTATCAACTGTATATGGACATTTCTATTAATACTGATACAATCCTCAAAGGAGATTATTAAGACCATGTTTCAAATGGAAAAGTGTTTCAGTTTTGAATTCATTTGAGGACTGTCAGCTAGGACTGATGAAACTTTTAAAATGGTGCTTAAATACATAATCAAATATCACCCATTCCAGCTTGAGACTGGCAGGTTCAAGTTGTCCATTATAATTCAGCACTGGGATACAATTCATAAAAATTGCAGTGAGGCAGAAAAACATGGCAATGATTTAAAAACTGATTGATAGATTCACATTTACAGGGTAACATTATGGAATGATGACACAAACCATGAAATTAAGCTAAATTGGCGAGGGATGGAATCGGAATGATGGGGGATTTGGTATACAAGTCGATGAGGATAGAAAAGCAGATGATAAGGCAAAATTGCAGTCAGTGGGATGAGATAAACTGTAATGTGGGGGCAAAATCAAAAAGGATGATGAATGCACGTAGTATACAGAATAAGGTGGATGATATTGTAGCGCAGTTAGATATTGGCTGGTACGACGTAGGCATCACTGATTTATGGATGAATTAAGATTATGGTTGCGACCTTAACATCCAAGGATACAAATTGCATTGAAAGGTTAGGCAGGTAGGCAGAGGGGATGGTGTAGCTCTGTTGGCAAAAAAAAAGAAATCAAATCATTAGAAAGAGGTGACATAGGATTGGAAGATGTAGAATTCCTTGCAGGCAGAGTTAAGAAACTTCAAGGGTAAAATATATGGGAATTATATACAGGCCATTGAACAGTAGCCAGGAGGTGGGCTACAAATTACAGTGGGAGATAGAAAATGCATCTCAAAAGGACAATGCTATGATTGTCATGGGGCATTTCAATATGCAGGTGTATTGAGAAAATCCCCAAGAGAGAGAATTTGTTGAAAGCCTATGAGAAGCTGAAAGGTCTGAAAGCAACCTGGAGCAAAAGGACTACACCCCAGTGTTCAGGAAGAGGTAGCTGAAGGGATTCTGGAGGCATTAGTAATGAACTTCTAAAATCACTAGATTCTATGAATCATTCTGGAGGACTGGAAAACTGACTATGTCACTCCACCCTTTAAGAAGAGGCAGAAGAAAGGAAACTGTCGGCCAGTTAGCCTGACTTCAGTGGTAGGAAAGATGTTGGAGTCTGTATTAACGATGAGGTTTCAGGGTACTTGGAGGCACATGATAAAATGGTCCCAAGTCAGCAAGGTTTCCTTAAGGGGAAATTTTGCCTGACAAATCTTTTGGAATTCTTTGATGGAATAAGAGGCAGGAGAAACAAAGAAGAGTCTACGGTTGTTGCTTACTTGGATTTTCAGAGGCTGCTTAATAAGATAAGAACCCATGACATTACAGGAAAGGTACTAGCATGGATAGAAAATTGACTGATTGGCAGGAGGCAAATAGTCAGAATAAATTTGGCCTATTCTGTAAGGCTGCCAGTGACATGTAGTGTTCTGCAGGGGTCAGAATTGGAAGCGCTTCTTTTCAAGTTATATGTCAACAATTTGGATGATGAATTGATGGTTTTGTGGCCAAGTTTGCAGATGATGTGAAGATGGGTCGGGGGGCGGGGGTGGCTGGTAATGTTGAGGAAGCGGGGAGTGGGCAGAAGGACTTGGACAGATTGGAAGAATGGGCAAAGAAGTGGCAGATAGAATATAGTGTAGGGAATTGTATAGTCATGTTCTTTGGTAGAAGGAATAAAGGTGTTGCCTATTTTCTAAGCCGAGAAAATTCAAAAATCAGAGGTGCAAAGAGACTGGCGAGTGCTTGTAGAGGATTCCCTAAAGGTTAACTTGATGGTTGAGTCAGTAGTAAGGAAAGCAAATGGGATGTTAGCATTCGTTTTGAGAGAATGAGAATACAAGAGCATGAGAATGAGAATACAAGGGAAAGAGAACTTAAGATTATTATACTGATTGCAAATGGGAAAAAATTCTTCAATTAGTTAATTCATCCTCTATATGCGCTAAACATGTGTTGATACAGTTTAAAGTAGTGCACTGGGCTCATATGTCCAAAGATAAACTATCTCGTTATTATTCTTATATTAATCCTATATGTGATAGATGTCATTTGGAGATATCTTCTTTAACTCACATGTTTTGGTCATGTCATTTATTGGAAAAATATTGGAAAGATATTTTTGATATTATTTCAACGGTTTTGAATACAGACTTACAACCTCACCCCATTACTGCTATTTTCGGATTACCAATGACAGAATCAAATCATTTAACCTCTTCAGCTCGTCGGATGATTGCATTTCTTACTTTAATGGCTAGAAGATCCATTTTACTGAATTGGAAAGAGATTAACCCTCCTACTGTATTTCTCTGGTTTTCACAAACTAGGTTGTGTTTAAATTTGGAAAAAATTAGAAGTGTGGTTTATGACCCTTCCATTAAATTTGAAAAAACTGGGAGGTCATTTATTCAGCATTTTCATATGATGTAATTTGACCATTTCCAAACTTATTTTACTTCTCTGTAGTGTTGGTTTAGAGGAATGGAGTCGTCGACACTAAGGTTTTCTTTTCTTCCATTTTACGTTGTTAAAATTGCCCAGGTTTTTTTTTTTAGTTTAGTTGATTAATTCTGCTTAGATTAGTTTTTTTTTGAGGGGGTTTTGTTTTTTTTATTTTTTTTAATTTTTTCATGATTTTTGTCTAGATATTTTCTTTTTGTCCTGTATTATTCATTGGTATCCTACATGATTGGGAGTTTTGTCAATTAAATACTATTTGGTTTTGTAATTACTCATGTATAAGTATAACAATGTATTCCCAACAATTTTGTATTATTGCTATGTTATGTCTATATTCTATGAAACTAATAAAAAGATTGAAAAAGAAAAGAGAATACAAGAGCAAGAATGTAATGCTAAGGCTTTATAAGACATTGGTATTATGAGCAGTTTTCTGCCCCTTACCTGGAAAAGTTCTGCTGGCATTGGAGCAGTTCAGAGGAGCTTCATGAGAATAATTCTGAGAATGAAATGGTTAACATGAGGAACGCTTGATGGCTCTGGACCTGTACTCACTGGATTTTAGAGGAATGAGGTGGGAACTTATTGAAACCTATTGAATATTGAAAGGCTGGACAAAGTTGATTTAGAGGGGATGTTTCCAAGAGTAGGTGAGTCTAAGACCAGGGGTGGGGGGGGCAGCTTCAAAATGGAGGGATGTGCACTTAGAACAGGGATAAGAAGAAATTTCTTATGACAGAGGGTGGTGAATGTGTGGAATTCATTGCCACGGACAGTTGCAGAAGCCAAGTTATTGAGTATATTTAACACAGAAGTTGGTAGGTTCCTGATCAGTCAGGTCATAAAAGATTACATGGAGATGTTTGGAGAATGGGGCTGAGAGGGATAATAAGTCAGCCATGATGAAATGGCAGAGCAGAATTAATGGACCAAATGGCCTAATTCTACCCCTATGTCCAATGGTCCTAATTCTTAAATAGCTTTACTTTCCAGATCAGCATCAGTTTGTCATTATTTTGTAAGCATGTATAATCTACTTGTATATTGATGAGCATCAATTTCAAAGCACTGTCTAGGATATGTGTTTCATTCAAACCTATTTTAACTACAGGAGACATGTTACTAGAATAGCATGTAGTGCAATGCTTTTAAGTGCTAGTGACTGCCGTGAGCTTTTTGAAAAAATATTGCAAATACAGGTAATCTGAGAATCGCAACTCAAAAATTTGATGGGGCATCTTCATAATGCTCGTGTGCACCAGGCTTCAGACAAGGAGGACACTCATGGAGAACTATCATCTGTTGTGCACTACTAATTTGGAATGTTGGTAGGTGATATTGGGCCACGTTTCTCTCTGAATTAGATCTTCACTGGATACTCATATATCTCTCCATTTGTAGTAGAACTGTTATTTTAATACACCCGTGGGAACGGCTCATTGAAATAATGCACATATCAGGTGTTAACGCAACTCGTCTGTGGAGACAATTAAGCAGCAAACAGCCAGAACCAATCAAGTATCAGAACACTGACTTTGGCTTATCTTGTGTGGTCATACACTTCCTTTCTATATTGCTGCAAAGGCACACAAAGCTAATTATAGAAGTGATCTAAGTACACACCATCAATTGGCTTCAAATTGCCGGGAATGGATGAGAACGTGTAAAATGTTGAGCCACAAATTGAATGACTCATGCACTAAGACAGCTTTCCATACACAAACCACACACAGATATTTTCAACAGCATTGTGATCAAATGCCATATCAAGTTTAAACTAGCATGAATAACCACAGGCTAACCATACATTGAAGGTTTGTATTCAGACATGAACCAACTTTTAAACAGGTGTTATCAGAGCAACACAAAAAAAATCAGCAAATAATTGAGTTATATTTGTCATGAAGATTGATAGGGGTGTTAAGAAAACGTATGGTGTGTTGGTCTTCATTAGTCAGGGGGACTCAGTTGAAGAACTGCGAGACAATGTTGTAGGTCTACCAAACCCTGGTTAGACCACACTTAGACTATTGTGTTCAGTTCTGGTTGCTTCATTATAGGAAGCATGTGGAAGCTTTAGAAAGGGTACAGAGGAGATTTACCAGGATGCTGCCTGGAATAGAGCCTGTCTTATAAGGATAGGTTGAGCAAGTTAGGGCTTTTCTCTCTGGAACAAAGGAGGATAAGAGGTGACAATCCAGCTGTATAAGATGATGTGGCATAGGTCGAGTAGATAGCCAGAGACTTTTTCCCAGAGTGAAAATGGCTATGAGGAGGCATAATTTTAAGGTAATTTGGAGGAAAGTATAGGGGGATGTCAGAGGTAATTATTTTAAACAGAGTGGTGAGTGTGTGTAATGCCCTGTCAGGGGTGGTGGTAGAGGTGGATATATTGGGGGATTTAGTAAACTCTAAGACAGAAAAATGGTGGGCTTTGTGGGAGGGAAGTGTTAGATTAATCTTAGAGTAGATTAAAAGGTACACACAATATCCTGGGTCAAAGGGCCTATGCTGCACTGTAATGCTGTATGTTCTGTGCTCTGTAAGTATATAATGGTGATATGTGCTACATCTTTAAATTTAAACCCTCACATCAGTCATTATTTTAAAATATCACAAATACATTTGAAGTTGTGCATCATTGGTGTGGGCATTGATGTGTGAGGTCATCTTGGATAAATTGACATCTCAGGTATGGTTGATGAACACTGCTTGATCATGTAGCAATAGGGATAAAATTGTTGCTGTTTTTCTACCTATTTATTCAAAGATCTAAAGGAAAAGATAAACAAGTGTAACTTCAAATAATGGTTTGTCATAACACCAATAAAGTTTCCTTTTCTCCATACAGTTGATTAAAAAGCAGATGTGTCTAATTTGGATTCCGCCCTTCCTTGGATTGTTGCATTGGACAACATGGAGAGTCGTTTACAGAAATTGTAAATTTAAAACTAAGAACAATGGTAAAAAGGGATTTTACATGCAGAGAGGCACTGAAACATGACCTGCACAGTTCTCAACGTGATCATTCTAAATTCAGCATAGCTGTGAACACTGCTGAACAGCATCATCCCACATATTCACACAGTAACAGGGCATACTCTCATTGCCACAATGGGAAAGGGAACTGCAAGGGAGAAGGAAGCTGTTTACCAAGAGAGGCCACAGAACTGTCAGCAAAGGACTGTGATGCCCAGTGGGGAGCAGTAGGTATGGACAGGAGATCTGCAGGAATTCCAGAAGGAAACAAGCATGGCAAATCATAGTTGATGTTGTGCTCACTGGCAGCCAGAGCCTCCTTTGATCAATAGGACAGTGTTGTAATGAAGGATTAAATGCACCAGCCAGCAGAATTGGAGAAAGAAAAATAAATGATAAAGTAGAATAAATGCAAAAGAGCAGGAAGAAATGGAAAAGATCATTTACATTAGATCATTTTCAGGGCTTTACAGAGATGAGTGAAAGTGAAAATGATATAATGACTAAATTTGATTACTGTGAAAACACAGAATTTGATGACTAAATTTGAAGTACAGCCGTGTGGGAATATAATACTATAGCGATATTCAAGATGTGGCTCAAAAAGGCTTTAAATTCTCACAGAGTCCGTGTTCAGGAAGGGTACCAGAAGGCAGAAAACAAAAACAATACTGATACATAGAATAT
This sequence comes from Mobula hypostoma, assembly GCF_963921235.1. NCBI lineage: Eukaryota > Metazoa > Chordata > Chondrichthyes > Myliobatiformes > Myliobatidae > Mobula > Mobula hypostoma. The sequence goes on along the minus strand of NC_086103.1, from coordinate 58,201,846 downwards.
TATAATGTTATCTATTTGGCTTGTGCTAAGAAACAGTAGAGGGAACATTACGTGGTTGCATGCATTCTATAGGTCACCAGAGAGGGAAAGATACAGAGGGGCAAATATACAGAGGAGAAAAATTATAAGTAGTTATATTAGGAATTATAACTACCTCGTACAGACTTCGAAGGTAATAGTATCATGGATTAGAGTAATTTTCAGGAACAGTATGTTTTTCATTTTACAAGGAAAGAGGTTTTTCTAGATCAGGCAAAAATAGGATAAATGCACCTATTTAGTGTGGGAACATTTAGAAGATAGTGATAATAACACCATAGAACTTAAGTTATCTATAGAGAATGAGAAGGCACAACACTAAGTAAAAATAATTATTTGGAGGAAAGCCAAATTCAATGGGATGAGAATCGGTCTGATCCATGTTAACTGCAGCAGAAGATGACAGGCAGAACTTTAACAGAATAATGGGATGGCTTTAAGGAAGAGATAGTTCAAGTACAGTTGATGTAATTCATTGGCGATGCAGTGTGACACTTAAAAAGTGCTCCAGTGCTTTTGGCTCTTTTTGGTGGGCTAAAATCAGTGCAGAGCCAGTAAAAAGAAGGGAGATGTAAGCAGAGTGGCCATTGTGTGAGTGGGCCAGTGTTAGAATGGTCAGGCTTTGGCAAGAATAGGCTTGGTCAAGTACAGACGGAGGTTCTAAGTCAGTAATAAGGCTTCTAGTAAGTTTTTTTTTCTGTTAGTACATAGCTAGTGTGCTGAGAATGGGTCCACGGATAGCAGTACATTCTTTGTTTGAGACATGGGAACTCTGAGAAACCACCAATCTCCCTGACAGCTACATCTGCATGAAGTGCACAGAGCTGCAGCTCCTTAGAAAATGTGTTAAGGAAATGGAGCTGCAACTGGATGGACTTCAGCTCATATGTGAGAATGAGGAAATGATAGAAGGGTGCTGCAGGGAGGTAGTCATCTCCAAGTTGCAGGAGGCAGTTATCTGGGGGACTGTCGGGAGAGGGAAAGTGTATAGGCAGCCAGTGCAGAGTACACCCAATTCTGTTTCCCTCAATAACAAATATACCGCTTTGGAAACTGTTCGGGTAGAATGACCACCCAGGGAACTCATAGTGAACAGGTCTTTGGCACAGAGTCTGACTCTATGGCTTGGAAGGGAAGTAAGGAGAAGAGAGGCAGTAGTGATAGGGGATTCCATAATTAGAGAAGCAGAAAGCAGATTCTGTAAACGTGAAAGAGACTCCTGGATGGTATGTTGCCTCCCAGATGCCAAGGTCAGAGATGTCTCGGATCGAATTAACAACATCCTAAATCGGGAGGGTGTACAGCCATATGTCATGGTACATGTTAGTACCAACAATATAGGTAGGAAAAGGGAGGAGGTCTTGAGGATAGAATATAGATAGATACTTCATTTATCCTGAAAGAGATTACAGTATCACAGTAGAATTATAAGTGCACAGATATACAAATATCAGAAGAGAAGTAAGAAAGAATAAAAAATAAGTTACCTCAAACAGTCTAACAGGAGGGTTTCATTACTTCTTCAGCTATAGTTTGACTCATTATAGAGCCTAATGGCTGAGGGTAAGAATGACCTCATATAGCGCTCTTTGGAGCAGCGCAGTTATCATAGTCTATTACTAAAAGTGCTCCTCTGTTCATCCAAAGTGGCATGCTGAGGGTGAGAAACATTGTCCAGAATTGCCAGGATTTTTCGTGAGGTCCTTTGTTGTACCACACTCTCCAGAGAGTCCACTTTGACTCCTATAATAGAGCCAGCCTTTCTAATCAGCCTGTTGCCATCACCCATGTCAATACCGTTGCCCCAGCACACCACCACATAGACGATTGTTCTGGTGACAACAGACTGGTAGAACATGTGAAGGAGAGGCCTGTGTACTACAAAGGACTTCTGTCTCCTCAGGAAGTAGAGGTGACTCTGGCCCTTCTTGGACGCAGCTCTGTGTTGGTGCTCTATTCAAGTCTGTTATCCAGGTGCACCCCAGGTACTTATAGGTCCTAACCACATCCACGTCCTCACCGTCAACAGGGAGCAGTGCAGCTTAGTTTTCTTAAAGTCCATCACCATCTCCTTTGTTTTACTGATGCTGAGATGCAGATGATTCAGCTTGCACCATTTGACAAAATCTTCCACCGGGGCCTTGTATTCATCCTCCCGTCCTCCCTTTATACACCCAACTATTGCTGAGTCACCAGAAAATTTCTGCTGTGGGAGTTAGGCAGAAAGATGAGAGTCAAGACCTTCAGGGTAGTAATCTCTGGATTGCTACTTGTGCCACATGCAGTAAAGGTAATAATAGGATAACTTGGCAGATGAATGATGAATGTGTGGCTGAAGAATTGGTGCAGAGACAGAGTTTCAGATTTCTGGATCATTGGGACCTCTTCTGGGGAAGGTGACCTCAGATCAGAAGATGTAGAATACTTGTGGGTACAGTTAAGAAACTGCAAAGATAAAAAGACTCTGGTGGGAGTTATATACAGACCACTACACAGTAGCCAAGGTGTGGACTACCAGTTACAATTGGAGATAGAAAAGTTATGTAAGATTGCAATAATAATGCGGGATTTCAATATACAAGTAGTTTGGGAAAATCAGATTGGTGCTGGAGACTAGAGAGGGAATTTGTAGAATGCCTATAAGACAGCTTTTTAGAGAAGGTTGGTTTTGATCCCACTAAGGGGATGGCAATTCTGGATTGAGTGTTATGTAATAATCCAGATTTGATTCGGGAGCTTAAGGTAAAATACCCCTTAGGAGGAAATATTATAATATGAAAGAATTCACACTGAAGTTTGAGAAGAAGAAGCTAAAATTTGACATCGTTATTACAGTGGAGCAAAGGGAATTACAGAAGTATGAGAGAGGAGCTGGCCAAAGTTTATTGGAAGGGGTGACTAGCAGGGATGATGGCAGAACAGCAGTGCCAAGTGTTTCTGTGAGAAATTTGGAATGCACAGGAAAGATTGATCCCAAAAATGAAGAAGTATTCTAAAGGGACACTGAAGCCATCATGGCTGACAAGGGAAGTCAAAGACAACGTAACAGCAAATGAGAGGGCACATAATATTGCAAAACTTAGTAGGAAGGTAGAGAATTTGGAAGCTTTTAAAAACCAACAGAAGGCACCTAAAAGTCCATAAAGAGACAAAAGATAAAATATGAAGGTAAGCTACCCAATAATATAAAAGAGGATACAAAAAATTGTTCAGATACACCAAGAGTAAAAGAGAGATGAGAGTGGATATCAGACCACTGGAAAATCTTGCTAAAGGGGTAGTGTTGGGGGACAAAGAAATGGTGGATGGTAATTATAGGCCTATTAGCTTGAATTCAGTCATTATTTTCTTGAGGTGAAATCTTGCCTGACAAATCTGTTGGAAATCTTTGAGGAAATAACAGGCAGGATAGACATAGGAGAGTCAGTGGATGCTGGTTATTTGGATTTTTAGGAGGCCTTTGACAAGGTGCCACTCATGATGCTGCTCAATAAAATATGAGTAGATGGTACTACAAGAAAGGTACTAGCATGGATATAAGATGGCTGACTGGCAGGATGCAAAGAGTAGCAATAAATTGGCCCTTTTCTGGTTGGTTGCCATTGGGATTGGTGTTATGACTGCTTTTCACATTATATGCCAAGGATTTGGATAAAAGTACTGATGGGTTTATAGCCAAGTTTACAGATGATATGAAGGTAGGTGGAGGGGCAGGTAGTGTTGAGGAAGCAGGGAGTCTGCAGAAGGACTTAGACAGATGTCCTGGTGAGGAAGGTAAAGAATGGTAGGGTGAAGGAACCATGGGCAACAAGTGAGCTGGAAAATCTAGTCAGGTGGAAGAAGGCAGCATACATGAGGTTTAGGAAGCAAGGATCGGATGGGTCTATTAAGAAATATAGGGGAGCAAGAAAGGAGCTTAAGAAGGGGCTGAGGAGAGCAAGAAGGGGGCATGAGAAGGCCTTGGCGAGTAGGGTAAAGGAAAACCCCAAGGCAATCTTCAGTTATGTGAAGAACAAAAGGGTGAAAGGAGTGAAGATTGGATCGATTAGAGATAAAGATGGGAAGATGTGCCTGGAGGCTGTGGAAGTGAGTGAGGTCTTCAATGAATACTTCTCTTCAGTATTCACCACTGAGAGGGAACTTGATGATGGTGAGGACAATATGAGTGAGGTTAATGTTCTGGAGCATGTTGATATTAAGGGAGAGGAAGTGTTGGAGTTGTTAAAATATATTAGGACGGATAAATCCCTGGGGTCTGACGGCATATTCCCCAGGCTGCTCCACGAGATGAGGGAAGAGATTGCTGAGCCTCTAGATAGGATCTTTATGTCCTCGTTGTCCACGGGAATGGTACCGGAGGATTGGAGGGAGATGAATGTTGTCCCCTTGTACAAAAAATGTAGTCGGGATAGTCCGGGTAATTATAGACCAGTGAGCCTTTTGTCTGTGGTGGGAAAGCTGTTGGAAAAGATTCTTAGAGATAGGATCTATGGGCATTTAGAGAATCATGGTCTGATCAGGGACAGTCAGCATGGCTTTGTGAAGGGCAGATCATGTCTAACAAGCCTGATAGAGTTCTTTGAGGAGGTGACCAGGCATATAGATGAGGGTAGTGTAGTGGATGTGATCTACATGGACTTTAGTAAGACATTTGACAAGGTTCCACATGGTAGGCTTATTCAGAAAGTCAGAAGGCATAAGATCCAGGGAAGTTTGGCCAGGTGGATTCAGATTTGGCTTGCCTGCAGAAAGAAGAGGGTCGTGGTGGGGGGAGTACATTCGGATTGGAGGGTTGTTACTAGTGGTGTCCCACAAGGGTACGTTCTGGGACGTCTGCTTTTGTGATTTTTATTAATGACCTGGATGTGGGGGTAGAAGGATGGGTTGCCAAGTTTGCAGAAGACACAAAGGTTGGTGGTGTTGTGGATAGTGTAGAGGATTGTCGAAGATTGAAGAGAGACATTGATAGGATGCAGAAGTGGGCTGAGAAGTAGCAGATGGAATTCAACCCGGAGAAATGTGAGGTGATACACTTTGGAAGGACAAATTCCAAGGCAGAGTACAAAGTAAATGGCAGGATACTTGGAAGTGTGGAGGAACAGAGGGATCTGGGGGTACATGTCCACAGATCCCTGAAGGTTGCCTCACAGGTAGATAGGATAGTTAAGAAAGCTTATGGGGTGTTAGCTTTCATAAGTCGAGGGATAGAGTTTAAGAGTCGCGATGTAATGATGCAGCTCTATAAAACTCTGGTTTGGCCACAATTGGAGTACTGTGTCCGGTTCTGGTCACCTCACTATAGGAAGGATGTGGAAGCATTGGAAAGGGTACAGAGGAGATTTACCAGGATCCTGCCTGGTTTAGAGAGTATGGAAACAACAGGAATTCTGCAGATGCTGGAAATTCAAGCAACATACATCAAAGTTGCTGGTGAACGCAGCAGGCCAGGCAGCATCTATAGGAAGAGGCGCAGTAGACGTTTCAGGCCGAGACCCTTCGTCAGGACTTAGAGAGTATGGATTATGTTGAGAGATTAAGGGAGCTAGGGCTTTACTCTCTGGAGAGAGGGAGGATGAGAGGAGACATGATAGAGGTATACAAGATATAAAGAGGAATAGACAGAGTGGACAGCCAGTGCCTCTTCCCCAGGCACCGCTGCTCAATACAAGAGGACATGGCTTTAAGGTAAGGGGTGGGAAATTCAAGGGGGATGTTAGAGGAAGGTTTTTTACTCAGAGAAAGGTTTGTGCATGAAATGCACTGTCTGAGTCAGTGGTAGAGGCAGTTACACTAGTGAAATTTAAGAAACTACTAGACAGGTATATGGAGGAATTTAAGGTGGGGGTTTATATGGGAGGCAGGGTTTAAGTGTCGGCACAACATTATGGGCCCAAGGGCCTGTACTGTGCTGTTCTGTTCTATGTTCTATGTTCTAGATTGAGAGAATAGGCAAACAATTGGCAGTTGGAATATGGTGTAGGGGAGTGCTTTGTCATGCATTTGACAGAAGGAATAAAGGCAAGGATTATTTTCTAAATGGGGAGAAAATTCAAAACTCAGAGATGCAAAGAGACCTGTAAGTCCTCATGCAGTCTTCCCTAAAGCTTAACTTGCAGGTTGGGTGTGTGGTTAGGAAGGCAAATGCTATATTAGCATTCATGTTGAGAGGATTAGAATGCATGATCAAGGATGTAAAGATGAGGTTTTATCAGGCATTGATTAACTGCATTACATAGACATTGCTTATCTAAGAAAAGATGTACTGGCTTTGCAGAGATCCAAAGGAGATTCATAAGTATGATCCCAGGAATGAAAGGTGAACATATGAGGACCGTTTCATGGCTCTGGGCTTGCATCTGCTGGAGTTAAGAAGAATGAATGGGGATCTCTCTGAACCCTATTGGATATTGAAACGTCTGAATGGAGTGGATGTGGAGAGGATGTTTCCTGTAGTGGGGGAGTCTACAAGCAAAGGGCATCGCCTCAGAATTAAAGAACATTCAATTAGAACAGAGATGAGGAAAATTTTCTTTAGCCAAAGGGGGGTGAATCTGGGGAATTCATAGCCTGCACAGCTGCCTGTGGCAATGTCATTGGGTATGCGTATTTAAAGTGGAGGTTGATAGGTTCGGATTAAACAGATTATGGGAAGAAGGCAGGAGAATAGGGTTAACAGGGATAATACATCAAACTTGATGGGCTGTGCGGCCTAATTCTGCTCCTATGTCTTATGTTATTATGGTCTTATATTCAAATAAGAGGCAAACTCCAGACCTCCTTGCATGAGAAACAAGATACTGAAGAGAAAACAAACAAAAAAATGTCACGTGTGTAAATCCTAGTGAGAGCTAGGCTGATTAGAAAAATGTCAAAGGGGCAATGAGAACTAAGTGGGCAGCAGGCTTATTCAATCTCAACTCTCGCCCTCTCCTCCACCTACAACTCACTAATGACATTCTTACATCCCTCCCCATATTAGAGAATTCTTAAATCTAAGCTAGTGGAAAGTTGCCTTAATGTCCGGAAAAAAAGATAACAATCGGTTTCTAGACAAATTAATGCTTCTCTCTTTTCGTCATTAGTATTTGAATCAAAGCTCCTCATTATCTAAAACTATCTTCCTCCTGCAAGTTGCTGCATTATTAGACACAAATTAGATGTTCTGGCCTTGTTTATTCATCCTCAAGTATGTTATTTGGTGTTGCACCTTCAATTTATATGCCAAATCATCTAGTTTATTCTCTCCTCCGGAAGAAGGACAATGACCATAATTGAGAAAAATTAAATGCCATGTTGTGAGCTTCCTTAAATCTGTACAGTCTAACCCACAAGAAGTATGACCTATCCCTCAGTACAAACAACCTATTCTGTGTCCAATGAAGGGTCTCAGCCCAAAACGTGAACTGTACTATTTCCCATAGATTTTGCCTGGCCTGCTGAGTTCCTCAAATATTTTGTGTGTGTTGCTTGGAATTCCAGCATCTCCAGATTTTCTCCTGTTTGTGATGCAACCTATTTAACTATTTGGAAATATAAGCTGACTGTGCCAAAATTACTCAGCAGTTTAAGCAAATGGAAAAAAAAGAGATAATATTTCAGATCAAAGTAATGTCATCAGAATTTAAAAGTGCTAATGATGATCAGAATGGAACCACATTGAGAACAAGAGAAAGAAGAAGCTGCATTTAGATATGCCAAAGATCAAGGGACAGCCACTGATTGCTTTGGTAGTGCTGGGCAGGTGGACAATTGTAAATGATTAAGAGAAGTTGGTCTCACAGTTTTAGTAGAAAGGTTTAAATGACTTAATGTCTTTTGACATCTCTAGAGAGAAAGTTGCATTTCAGGTGACTAATTAAAGAAAAAAAGTCACCTTGTTTTTTTTTCCTACAAATCATAGTACATGTGAGATTCATACCACTAAAAATTCACAGCTGCAGTTCATTGCACTGGGACCATTACAGAACAGCCAGAAAGTTCTAGCTTCTGATATCATTCACTTTTGTTCTTGGCAAACAGTACGTAGAAGAGGATTGGTTATTTAAATCTGATTTAAACTTGTTTGATTGTTCTACGAAGATACAGTGCAAATACAATTTTATCAATGTTATCAGTCATATGGCATCTTCTAATGGCATTGTAATCTCTGAATGTAAGTCATCATAAACTTTGCAATTGCAAGAAAAGAAGTGATTCAGCTGTTGTGCCACTACTAATTATATACATATTTGCACATGACATCCCCAGAGTATTTAGAATGCTGCAGTTGGATATCAAGACATCAATTTATCATATGTAGCTTCTGAGAGATATATATAGGGTGTTATTCAAAATATGAATATTTAAATTGTATATATCAGCCATGCTAGTCAATACCATTAAGATAGATTCAGAACTTAATATTTGTGCAGAAGAGTTCACTGGGGCAGAATAGTCACCTGAAGATCTGTTGTGAAGTCATCATGGAGTCATGGATTAGTACAGCACAGAAGCAGGCCCTTTGGCCCATCTAGTCCATGCCGAGCCATTCAAACTGCCTACTGTCATCAACCTGCACTGGGACCATAATACTCTGTACCCCTACTATCCATGTATCTATCCAAACTTCTCTTAAATATTGAAATCAAAATCATATCCACCACTTGCACTGACAGCTCATTCCACACTCGCATATCTCTGTGAGTGAAGAATTTTCCCCTCATGTTCCCCTTAAGCTCTTCACCTTTCACACTTAACCTGTGACCTTTGGTTGTCGTCCCAACCAACCTCAGTGGAAAAAGCCTACTTGCACTTACCCTATTTATACCCCTCATAATTTTCTATAAACATATAATATTAACTCTATTTTTCTCCCTGCTCATATGCTCTCTTTTGGAGGCATTTCCAGCATTTCCTTTTATGTCTGATTTCAAGCAACAACAGTATCCGGTATTTCATAGTCTTCACATAATTTTTCCCTCTTTCATTTGTTCTCATCTATCTCCCCGCCCCCCAATTTCCTTCTGACAGATTAGCTACAGTTATTAGATTATCATCTTCTCTCTGCCAAGACAAAGAACTTTCAAATTCTAGGCATCTTCCTATCTCATTGTATCTGCATTTTTCTAAAAGAGTCTTTCCTAATATTTAAACTGAAATTGAATTATCTTCTACTCTGTTGTGCAGAACATTGTATACCATCATTATAGTACACTGCACCATATAATTACAAATGATACTGTATTGTAGCTATGTTTGAGACGAAGGAAAACATCAAAATAAATTCTGAACATTCTCTTTACTTGCCCTTCAGAAATGAATTGCAGAGAGAATCCTGGTCCTCTACCATAAATTTGGTCAAAGGATTGTGGAAAATTTATGTACAAGAAGGTTGCCGTTTTTCTGGGGAACCATTGTTCATTTGGAAGAATGCAAGAAAAAAATCCCATTGCGATGAAATAACTATGTGTCTTTTTAATTTATATTTCTGCATCATATTGCAAATCATTACTAATTAAATTTCCATTATAATAAATAGACTTTTGTACTCAAACAAATGGGATGTTTGGAATTCTGCTGCCACTGTGTGATCATTGTGACCCTGGACCAAAAAGAAATGTATTCCATGAGCCTCAAGTAACAGCCTATCAACCATATTCTCCCTCGCTTACCAATCATAAAGTAAGTCTTTATTTTATCTGAAACTTTTTCTACATTGTTCCCTCAGATTAACTACACACCTCCGCCTTTGAGATTGTTTCATTTTCTGTGGGAATCTTTGGTTTATGTGAAATCAGGGATAAATTATTGTTCTCTTAACCTAAATGTGTCCAATGAGAGGCTGAAGAAAAGAACCCGACAATGGAAGGCTATGTTTTAGTGATAGAATGATACATCTTGGGATGCATTCAGACACAACATCACTGATGTAACCTGGGTCACAGGGTGTTTCAGGTCTTTCAACATCAAACACTCTCGTCTGTGCGACCCAGCTGGGATTGCTGAAGCCTTGATTTGTGTCTGAGTAGCTTTCTGCCATAGATCACCTCTCCTGATCCACAGCCATCTTGAGGCTCTCTCTGCTGCCTCGGTAGTATTCCTGATGGCTTTCCTTTCTGGGGTCCTGAGATGCCCATCTGGATGTAAGCTTGGCAGAGAGATTGAACAGCAAAACCTCTGCAGCCCACCTAAGATTGAGCCTTTTAGTTACCCAGACTGCACACCAGATCATTTGTTATAATTGACTTTCCTTTCAAATTCTGATATATCAGATTAAGAGACTATAGTCAGCCTTGTAAACTTTCTACCATCAATTTTGAATTTCCTCATTGGTGTCACAACCACAGATTTGACAGCACAGCAGATACAGCAATTGCACTCGTGAATATGCACGTGTCAGCTAATTATTATTTCATTGTGATGGTATTTAACTTTATCCTTTTCGTCATAGTGCTTTGTCTTGAACAAAGCACAGCAATGTTTCGCTGCCTGCTTGCGTTTGGCCTCGCCTGAGAAATTGGACTGTTGAGTCAACTGACTCTGAAGCCTAACAGTATTCGTTTTATATTTAGTTGTTCCTTTCAGCTTCAGTGTTGGCTTCATTTTCCATTTGAGAGTTTTAGTTAACAGCCCTGTTTGGCCTAGTGCTTATTGTTTTCTTTTTCCTCTAACTCTGTTCCCATTAAAGTCTGTGAACTATCGACCTGCTTCACTCTCCCACTCTGCACCTGGGCCATTTCTGAACATAGTGACAATTGGGGTGGAGTAGCAAAGGCACTGGTAATATTTCTGTACTAAAAATCATTAACTACTAAACATTTTCAGATGTTTGTCTTCAAACTCATGATCTCACTTGCCAGCTAACAATCAGAAATGGCATCAATTAACAACTTAAATTCTACAGAAATATCTTTATAATTAATTTAAAAAACTCAGATTGCACTCTATTTATATATGCTTGATTAATGGATTTGAATCCAAAGCTTGTGTTGTCTGTACTCTTTTAGCTAACCATGGTGAAAGTAATCCTTACTGAAGCAGGAAGACTCACGAATTAGGATCAAGAGCAAACTGCTCAGTCCCCCAACATTATGTAATACATTCATGAGTAATCTGATTATAACCTCAACTCTGCATTCACACCTCTGCATGATAACCTCTTTATTTATCAATAATCTGTGAACCTCTTCTTTATAAGTATCCACCAACCCCCAACCCCCAACCCCCACCACCACAAGACAACCCCTGAGAGAAAAAAGTCTCATCATTACCTTAAATGGTGATCCCTTATTTTAATTTTAGTTCCTAATTCGAGATCATCTCACGTGAGGAACCACCCTCTTTATATCCACCACGTCAAAACTCTCAGACCCTCATGTTTCAATCAAGTTCTCTCAGTTGTCTAAACTCCTGTGGATACAGGCCATGTCTGTGAATCTTTCCTCAAAAAGTAACCACACCATTCCATGTAGTAATCCAGTAATCCTTCTCAGATCTGCTTTCAATTCATTATCTTCTTTCTGAAATAAGGAGACCAAAGCTGTATACTGGACTCTAGATGCAGTTACCCAGAAGAACCAGTATTTGACCATCAACTAGTTTGTGATTTTTACATGGAAGTTCAGACAATTAAATGGCCAACTCAGGCCATTAAATCAGCTTTGTTGAATTATCATTAATTATTTACAGCTACATTAAAGGATGAGCTGTCAAAGCACTTCAGTAATTGTGCCAGCTGCGGGTGGTATGGCACAGCATCTGCCTCAGAATGAAGTTTCTAGTCTGGTAATAGTCGCCTATTTCCAAGTCCAGGAAGAATAACAATCCTCTGCTGTCACTAAACTTCCCTCAGAGGCTGCTCAACCTGCTGACTTTCTTTACTAGAGGTATTGATGTTCCAGATTACAGCATCTGAAGTCTCTTGCATCTCCTCTGCCATTATGGCTCACCAAAAAGAATATCCTGGGAGAAATGAATACCTTTTCTGGGCATCTTAAACTTGAATTTTCTTTGGCAACTTCGTAGATTTTGGTTCATTCTTAAAGGTGTGGAGCTACCTGTTGAAGATAATCTTGCACCTTTAGATCTCAGTATATTTATTGAATAAATTGAGACATACTCATTTAACAGATATCCCTCTTTCCACGGTTATTTGCATCAGAAACAATTATGTATCAACAGATGAAAAATTGCACTGTTCAGTCCCATAATCTCAGTAAATCTTTAAAATAGCACAAAAGATATTTGAAACTTTACTCTGTAAATTAACTACTGCTTACACAGTATTTGAAAAATGTAGCAAATAATTTACCACCGGTGATGTGTTCATGGGAATTTTAAAAAATACGAACACCTGCAAGATTTGTTCAAGTGATTGCTATGGTCTCCACATCATCTATCATTGGCTTTGATAATAACTCCCCTGTTACTTTGGTGCAGGAAAATTAATTGCAGATTTCTTTGGCAGAATGCTCAGTCCCTAATTGAAGAGAATGATTATGTGATTAACGTTTTTATATAGCAATCAATCTGGTGCAATCAATTATTTGACTTTCTTGAAAGCAGATAGTAAGTAAAAATTTCCCTCACCCTCCTCCAACAGCACTCTGGAATCAAGGAACTCATAAAAGGACAATGGAGAGATTTTAAACTATATATAGATATATATATATCCCTTTGAAAATATATTTGAGTAACAGAAATTAATTGCTTCATTCTTTGATAAAGTGCTCATGGCTGATATTCCACCTTAATAGCTTATTCCTACTTTTGATGAACTTTGTATTGAATGTGTCTATTTTCTTGAATCTATTCAGAAATGTGGTGGCCACAGGTTTTTTCGGAACAGAATTCTACAAGTTTGCCACCCTCTGAATGATGAAATTTCTCCCTTTCTTGGTATCAAAGGCCAGCATACCAGTTGCATCCCAAACTGTTTTCTCCATGTTTGCTTTTGGTGACAGGTATATAAGGACATCCGGGTTCCTTTATATGTTAACCTTACCCAGTACAATGTCATCTGAAGAATATTCTGCCTTTATTCTGCCACAATATTTCCTTCCGCTATGGATGACTTAGTTTCTCAGCTTGCCCACTTACCCAATTTGTCTGCTTTATCCTCAATGACCTCCTGAAAGCCCCATCTAGTTTTATGTAATCATTAAGCTTAAAGGATTATTTTCAGTTCCGTCATCTAAATCATTGATTAACATTGTACATATTAAGGCCATAGCACTGACCTATGCTGTACCTCATGAGTCATCAGTTGCCACATAACAAAAGAGCAACTTATTCCTGCCTGTCAACCAACTGCTGATCCACAGGGAGGTATTACAACCAATCCCATATTGCTCTAATTTTGTAATTACCTTCTTATGTGGGAACTTATTAAAGACAGGCAAGACACAGCATAGCAAGGCAATTCCGCACAGTAAATAAATAAATAAATTCTGATCTTGTGAATCACATGCACTTTAGTAAATACGTAAAACAATATTTGAGGCTAAATTTAGATAAAGGGATGAATAACATTTGCTTACTCAAATACAATACTGTATTCATATTTTAAACTACAATTAAATATTAAAGGAATGAACAAATAATGGTCATATGTTGCTATGTTGCTGAAGTGAATAATTAATGACACTGAAAAATCATTGTCCAGCATTTTTGTTAGTTATAACATAAACCAACACTTAGTAAAAAATTCCTGATAAGTTGAGGTAGATTATGAAAAACTTACTTAATACCCGTCAGATAAACAAACTTACTTGAAGGTTAACAAGTTGAAAATAAAACTTTGAAAGTGATTTGCAACATCAGCAAACAAGGATATAACTAATGCAGGTGCACATAATGTAATGGATTATTTTTTGATATGTACCTAGTGATGTCACAAACATGGTAACTAGGGGTCATGCAAAGATATAAATACTGCTGATACCGAGTGGTTCGAAGCAAAGCAAGAGACTTCAAAATGAAGAAAACAAGATATTTCCTCATTGCAACCCTTGTGATTTTCACTTTTGCTGGTGAGTACCATCACTTAGAAATTGGTGTATTTCACCACAATATTCAAAATGATTGGTAAGTTTTTAAAAGCCATTGTTTTATAACGTACAACTACCAGTTTCCAATTTCAGTAACATATTACTTTGACATTAATAATATCTGCATATGGAATAAAAGTAAAATAGCATTTCTAATTAACTTAAGTAGCCAGCCCAGTTGATTGAAAATAGATATATATGTAGCTCCTAAATCCATCCCTCTGCAAGCATTGATTTATAGTGAATTACTGACAAAGTCAATTTCTTAGATTACCCCATTAGGTTCTGACCTTTGAAGAGTTGTGCACATTTCTGAATTCAGTTCACTGGGAGTTACTTTATACACAGTACAGGTTTACAGTATGGATTTATTGGAAATAAAATAGGATTCTGCTTGTTTAAATATTTCATACCTTCAATTATTGTCTTTTAATTTGCAATACATATTTACAGTATTTCTGTAGATAAGCCTACATGAGGAGAGACTGTACTTGATTTGGTATTGGGAAATGAACCTGGGCAGGTGTCAGATCGCTCAGTGGGAGAGCATTTTGGAGATAGGGATCATAATTCTATCTCTTTTACAATAGCATTGGAGAGGGATAGGAACAGACACGTTAGAAAAGGTTTAATTGGAGTAAGGGGAATTATGAGGCTATCAGGCAGGAAATTGGAAGCTTAAATTGGGAACAGAGGTTCTCAGGGAAAAGTATGGAAGAAATGTGGCAAATGTTCAGGGGATATTTCTGTGGAGTTCTGCATAGGTGTGTTCCAATGAGACGGGGAAGTTATGGTAAGGTACAGGAACCATGGTGTACAAAGGCTGCAATAAATCTAGTCAAGCAGAAAAGCTTACAGAAGGTTCAGAGATCTAGGTAATGTTAGAGATCTAGATTATAAGGCGAACAGGAAGAAGTCTAAAAAGGAAATTAGGAGAGCCAGAAGGGGCCATGAGAAGGCCTTGGCGGGAAGGATGACGGAAAACCCCAAGCCATTCTACAAGTATGTGAAGAGCAAGAGGATAAGATGTGAAAGAATAGTACCGATCAAGTGTGACAGTGGGAAAGTGTGTATGGAACCGGAGGAAATAGCAGAGGTACTTAATGAATACTTTACTGCAATATTCACTGTGGAAAATGATCTTGGTGATTGTAGTGATGACTTGCAGCAGACTGTAAAGCTTGAGCATGTAGATATTAAGAAGGAGGATGTGCTGGAGCTTTTGGAAAGCATCAAGTTGGATAAGTTGCTGGGACCAGATGAGATGTACCCCAGGCAACTGTGGGTGGTGAGGGAGGAGATTGCTGAGCCTCTGGCGATGATCTTTGAATCAACAATGGGGACAGGAGAGGTTCCGGAGGATTGGAAGTTTGTGGATGTTGTTCCTTTATTCAAGAAAGGGAGTAGAGATAGCCCAGGAAATTATAGACCAGTGAGTCTTACTTCAGTGGTTGGTAAGTTGTTGGAGAAGAATCTGAGAGGCAGGATTTATGAACAGTTGGAGAGGTATAAAATGACTAGTTAGCTTGACTTTGTCAAGGGCAGGTCATGCCTTACGAGCCTGATTGAATTTTTTGAGGATGTGACTAAACACATTGATGAAGGTAGAGCCGTAGATGTAGTGTATATGGATTTCAGCAAGGCATTTGATAAGGTACCCCATGCAAGGCTTATTGAGAAAGTGAAGAGGCATGGGATCTAAGGGTACATTGCTTTGTGGTTCCAGAACTGGCTTGCCCACAGAAGGCAAAGAGTGCTTGTAGATGGGTCATATTCTGCATGGAGGTCAGTGACCACTGGTGTGCCTCAGGGATCTGTTCTGGGACCCTTACTCTTCGTGATTTTTATAAATGACCTGGATGAGGAAGTGGAGGGATGGGCTAGTAAGTTTGCTGATGACACAAATGTTGGGGGTGCTGTGGATAGTGTGGAGGGCTGTCAGAGGTTACAACTGGACATTGATAGGATTTAAAACTGGGCTGAGGAGTGGCAGATGGAGTTCAATCCAGGTAAGTGTGAGGTGGTTCACTTTGGTATGTCAAATATTATGGCAGAATATAGTATTAATGGTAAGACTCTTGGCAGTGTGGAGGATCAGAGGGACCTTGGGATCCGAGTCCATAGGACGCTCAAAGCAGCTGTGCAGGTTGACTCTGTGGTTAAGAAGGCGTACGGTGTATTGGCCTTCATCAATCATGGAATTGAATTTAGGAGTCGAGAGGTAATGTTGCAGCTTTCGAAGACCCTGGTCAGACCCCTCTTGGAGTACTGTGCTCAGTTCTGGTCGCCTAACTACAGGACGGATGTGGAAGCCATAGAAAGGGTGCAGTGGAGACTTACAAGGATGTTGCCTGGATTGGGGAGCCTGCCTTCTGAAAACAGGTTGAGAGAACTCGGCATTTTCTCCTTGGAGCGACGGAGGATGAGGGGTGACATGATAGATGTGTATAAGATGATGAGAGGCATTGATTGTGTGGACAGTCAGAGGCTTTTTCTCAGGGCTGAAATGGTTGCCACAAGAGGACACAGGTTTAAGGTGCTGGGGAATAGGTACAGCGGAGATGTCAGGGGTAAGTTTTACTCAGAGAGTGGTGAGTGCATGGAATGGGCTGCCGGCAACGGTGGTGGAGGAAGATACGACAGGGTCTTTTAAGAGACTTTTGAATAGGTACATGGAGCTTAGAAAAATAGAGGTCTATGGATAAGCCTAGTAATTTCTAAGGTAGAGACATGTTCGGCACAACTTTTTGGGCCGAAGGGCCTGTATTGTGCTGTAGGTTTCTGTTTCTATGTTTCTTTGTGAATTAACTTATGTGGTGACTCAAGATGATGGTTACAAAAGAAATGTTTTTAAATTAACAAACATATTATTTTGGATAAATCTTTCATGTTAGATTTCAAAAGACCACTTTCAGTTTCCAGCATGTTTTAATGTATTATTTTGAGTTATTGCCTTGCATTACATTTCACGTAAAGATGTTGGCTGCAAAATCAATTTAGTTAATCCATCAGTTACAATATAATTACTGTATTTTCAGGTATGGCCGTATGTAGTCAGACTGATGATGAAATGAAACAAGTAAGATCATTTGATTTGCCGTATGACAGTTAAAAGGATTTTCCCAGAATTTGTTTCCTATTATTGAGATGTGACATTTTTAATTCTTTACAGCCGGCCTGTGATAAATATATTTTTCCAGCATGTCCGAGGAATTATGCTCCACTCTGTGGCACAGATGGTAAAACCTACTCAAATGAGTGTGTGCTGTGCATGGAGATCAAGTAAGTAAATTCATTCTTTCTTTTAATGAGGTAGATGAGTAGTAAAGATCGATCACCTGAATCTATTGCACAGTCTATTTGTAAAAATAATGGTGGGATCTCTTATAATAACACAAATTATATAAATGAGTTACAAACAATATTTTGCCATGTGTAGGCATGCTATAAATCAAACAGAAAATTAAAAAATCTCTCAATAAGTTAGAAAAGAAAATTATTGAATTTTGTATCAGTAAACTATTTTCATATTGGAAGTACTACCAATAAAACAAATCTAATTTAAAGATTCATATATCGAAAAGGAATAAGACTGGCAGAATGTATCTGAAAAATTCTGAGAAATGGTGAATGTAATTTCCAACCATGTTAACAGTTTAGAATATTATGAATCTGAGTTACATTGGCTCAGAATGTTTTTCAGACCTACTGACCTTTTAGAAACCTTGCCAAAGTTTAGAATTGTCTCGATATTTTTTGTCTGCCAAAAATTTAGTCTGATATTACCTGACAATAACCTAAAACCTGGACTACCCTTCTGCCTCCACAGATGCTGCCTGACTCACTGAGTTCCTCCAGCAGATTTTTTTGCACTGGTCTGCACTTACTTAGAACAGATTTTTACCTGAGGCTTAGTGACGCAGATGGTCTTTTGGTTGTAAGTGGCTCCATGGGGAGATGTCCCACCCATAGAAATTATCTGAAAGCTACTAAACCATGCTCCCTGCCTCAACAAACTGTCAAATTTTTTAATGAAATATTCACAAACACTTAAAAGCTATTAAAACTGTTGTTTTAATTATTACAGTAAGAAGGTATTTTAAAATGCCATAAGAGTCTTAAAAATACTGCAATTAATTCAAAAGATGCCCAGAAACTTAACTCACAGCTGTTCCTCTGCATTTGAATTAATGAAGGTGAAAGAGCAGCAGGGCTCAGTGGGTAGATTCTGCAGTGCAATTGCTGGGGAACTGGAGGAAGTTAGAACCCTTCTGTAGAACACCTCCAGTATCAGAGTACACTTCAGCAGCTGCAGTGATCTCCTTGCAGGAATCCAGGACTTCAGTGACTGCACATATTTCTAAACATTCTGAGTTCTTCATTGGTCACTGAGGAAAATGCCAGCAGTGTCCCATTGCTCAGTAAAAAACAGGGTATCGATATTTGAGACTGAGCCATTCGGCTTGTTGACAAGGAAGTATAATATGGAATATGTAACTGAGGCACACAGATGGAGATTGGTTACAGCTCTGCTATGCTCTACTAGAATAATAATTCCAGTTTATAATTTGTATTCTGAAAGTACACAGAAACATAATTATAACACTGATGTTCCAGAAGGTCCGAGAGAACTCATGACCATTAATTCTATGGGAATACCCAGAAAACTAAAATGTATTTGCTATTACATGTCGATGAATGATAATGTGTATTGGCCACTATGGATCTGAAAGTGTAGAGTACAATTAAGATCAGTTAATTTATCACCGTCCGAAGAATATTAACAATTAAATGCTGAATTAATTATGGTGCTTTAGAGTTAGTGGATGGAGAAAAACAGATGAACTTCAACATTCCAAGGATGTGATAGTGAATAAAAGCTTTATGATTGCCTTATTTGTGTGAATATATCAACATGTTTCAGATGTTCATGTTGAAGTTCTGCCATTTTCAATTTATACCAAGTTTATCTAACTTTAGACATGTTCTCAAGTTCTAATTTGTAATCAAATAACCTTGAGCTCAGCTGTTAGTCTACTTTGCCAGTAATCAAAGCTAACAAAAAATTCAATAATCACAAGCTCACAATAAATATTCTTAATTCTTCTTCAGGCAACGAAAGGCCAACATTCGTATACGTAAACCAGGACCTTGCTGATTTGCACATCTCAACACGAGAATGAAAACCGCATTTTTGCAAATGCAATGACAATCTTCTTGATAAATAAACAGCAAAATTGTTTACCATGTCTTGATTTTATTTTCACTCTCTTAAAAACCAGTATAATAATCTGGATAGTTTAAATTTGTTTAAAATTGAGCTTTTGTCATGAAAAGCAATGCCATTGATTCCACTGTGGGGTTAGGTTCATTAATTCAGAATCAGAGTCAGTATCAGTTTTATTATCACCGGCAAGTGACGTGAAATTTGTTAACTTAGTAGCAGTAGTTCAATGCAATATATAATCTAGCAGAGACAGTAAAAAAAGTAATAATAAATAAAATAAAACATAATAATAGATAAACAAGTGAGTTACACATATTGAATAGATTATTAAAAAATGTGCAAAAACAGAGATACTGTATATTAAAAAAGTGAGGTAGTGTCCAAAGCTTCAAAGTCCATTCAGGAATCGGAAGTCAGAGGGGAAGAAGCCGTTCCTGAAACGCTGAGTGTGTGCCTTCAGGCTTCTGTACCTCCTACCTGATGGTAACAGTGAGAAAAGGGCATGCCCTGGGTGCTGGAGGTCCTTAATAATGTACGCTGCCTTTCTCAGACACAGCTCCCTAAAGATGTCCTGGGTACTTTGTAGGCTAGTGCCCAAGATGGAGCTGACTAGATTTACAACCTTCTGCAGCTTCTTTTGGTCCAGTGCAGTAGCCCCCTCCATTCCAGACAGTGATGCAGCCTGTCCGAATGCTCTCCATGGTATAACTATAGAAGTTTTTGAGTATATTTGTTGACATGACAAATCACTTCAAACTTTCCTAATAAAGTATATCTGCTGTCTTGCCTTCTTTATGACTACATCAATATGTTGGGACCAGGTTAGATCCTCAGAGACCTTGAGACCCAGGAACTTGAACTGCTCGCTCTCTCCACTTCTGATCCCTCTATGAGGATTGGTAAGTATTCCTTAGTCTTACCTTTCCTGAAGTCCACAATCAGCTCTTTCGTTTTAATGATGTTGAATGCCAAGTTGTTGCTGCAGCACCATTCCACTAGCTGGCATATCTCACTCCTGTCCAATACATTTCTTTTCATAAGCATAGATTTGAAGAGAGGTATTCCATCTTGGATGATGGGCGATTGCGTGGTGGTATATAATGTCAGGTGTGGTGATTTGATGACAATCCACTAAAGAGCAAGTTAGTGTTTCTAATCTGAAAACAAATTCCTTGAAGCAGTTTAGAAGTGAACATAAACAACGTACGTAGAGCATAGAACACAGTACAGCACAGGAGCATGCCCTTGTCAGGTCTCCCCGAAATCTCCGTTGCTCTAATCTCTTCTCACATCACATGCCCACTGGGTAACATCCTGTAAACCGCTTCTGCACCCTTTGAAAGCCTCCACATCGCGCTTTTAATGGGGCAACCAGAATTAAAGGTAATACCCTGCTTAACCACAGTTTTACAAAACTGCAGCATAATTTGCTGGCACTTCAACTCAACGCCTCAACTAATGAAGGCAAGTAGGTCATAGGCCTTCATTACTACCCTATCAAACTATGCATCTGGTATGCAGTGGGTAGCTGAATGATTTACAATGCCAGTGATCAGGAAATTGGGGTTCAATTCCCACTGCTGTCTGTAAAGCGTTTGCATGTTCTCCCCATTACTGCATGGGATTCCTCCAGAAGCTCTCATTTCCTCCCACATTCCAAATACACACACAACTTAGGGCTAGTATGCTGTGAGCATGCTAGGTTGCCACAGGCTGAATGGCAAAACTTATGGGTTGTCTCCAGCACATCACTACAAATGACCCATTTCACTGAAGGTGTATTTCTATATACATCTGACAAATAAAGCTAATTATATTTAATCTTTAATCTTCATCACTTTCAATGAGCTATTGACTTGAACCTCGAGACATAGAAACATAGAAACATAGAAAATAGGTGCAGGAGTAGGCCATTCGGCCCTTCGAGCCTGCACCGCCATTTATTATGATCATGGCTGATCATCCAACTCAGAACCCAGCCTTCCCTCCATACCCCCTGACCCCTGTAGCCACAAGGGCCATATCTAACTTCCTTTTAAACATAGCTAATGAACTGGCCTCAACAGTTTGCTGTGGCAGAGAATTCCACAGATTCACCACTCTCTGTGTGAAGAAGTTTTTCCTAACCTCGGTCCTAAAAGGCTTCCCCTCTATCCTCAAACTGTGACCCCTCGTTCTAGACCTCCCCAACATCGGGAACAATCTTCCTGCATCTAGCCTGTCCAATCCCTTTAGGATCTTATACGTTTCAATCAGATCCCCCCTCAATCTTCTAAATTCCAACGAGTACAAGCCCAGTTCATCCAGTCTTTCTTCATATGAAAGACCTGCCATCCCAGGAATCAATCTGGTGAACCTTCTTTGTACTCCCTCTATGGCAAAGATGTCTTTCCTCAGATTAGGGGACCAAAACTGCACACAATACTCCAGGTGTGGTCTCACCAAGGCCCTGTACAACTGCAGTAGTACCTCCCTGCTCCTGTACTCGAATCCTCTCGCTATAAATGCCAGCATACCGTTCGCCTTTTTCACCGCCTGCTGTACCTGCATGCCCACTTTCAATGACTGGTGTATAATGACACCCAGGTCTCGTTGCACCTCCCCTTCTGTTCAGTACAAAGTCCAGTGTCCTTGTGGGAAATATGAACAGCTACTGCTCCTGTCTGACTGCCTCACGTGGTTGGAGCTGGAGCTGGACTCGTTCAGAAGCATCGGTGATGTTGCGAGTTTCAGGAACCAGAGCTTCAGAGAGGTAGTCACGCCAAAATTTTCGGCAGCAAGTTGCCAGGTGACCACCAAGAAACGTAGAGGGTGTAGGCGAGGGGGTGCAAGATACCCCTGTGGCTATTCCCCTCAGTAACAAGTATATTGTTTTTGATCTTGTGAGGTAGTGTGGTGAGCAGGTGGGGAAGCATGGCTTTTCAGAGAAGAGCTGCAGTCGCATTCAGGTCTGTGGCACAATGCATGGCTCATAATACACCCTGGGGAGACAAGGAGAAAGTTTGATTGGAGACTTGGATAGTTAGGGGACAGATAGGAGTTTTTGTGCCGATGATCAAAACAATAAGATGGTATGCTACTTCCTGAGTGCCAAGGTAACGGATATCTGAATTTTCACAGCAGCACTATCAAGAGTGTCCTGGCCAGCTGCATCACCATCTGGTATGGGACTTGCAAGGCATTTGACCACATCCCTACAAAGTTTGATAGGATCACTGGGGTCTCTCTTCTAAACTTCAGAGATATTTATCAGGAGCACTGTGTGTGCAGGGCCTTAGCATCGCCAATGAGCCCTGCCATCCATCCAACTACTGTATCTCTTTGATCCCCTGCAATCAGGGAGGAGTTATCGCAGCATTAAGACAAGAACTGTTAGGATGAGAAACATCTTCTTCCCCCAGGCCATAGGACACCACCCTGATCTCGTCACATATGAAATGCCAGCAGCGTTATACCGTTTACTTGTTAACTTCTGTCATAAAGACAGAAATCTTTAAAACTCTTCTGAGGTGTATATATTTCAATACTAGGAGTATTGCGGGGAAGGCAGTCGAGTTGAGGGCGTGGATTGACACGTGGAATTATGACGTTATAGCAATTAGTGAAACTTTGCTACAGGAGGGGCAGGACTGGAGCTTAATATTCCAGGGTTCCGATGTTTCAGATGTGATAGAGGCAGAGGAATGAAAGGTTGGGCCGGGGGATAGCATTGCTTGTCAGGGAAAATGTTACAGCAGTGCTCAGGCAGGACAGATTAGATGGCTTGTCTACTGAGTCCTTATGGGTGGAGATGAGAAACAAGAAAGGTATGGCCACATTAGTGGGGTTGTATTATAGACCACCCAATAGTCAGCGAGAATTGGAGGAGCAAATCTGCAGAGAGATAGCAGGCAACTGCAGGAAACATAAAGTTGTGGTGGTAGGGGATTTTAATTTCCCACATATTGCTTGAGACTCCCATACTGTTAGGGGTCTAGATCAGCGGTCCCCAACCACCGGGCTGCAAAGCACTTGCTACCGGGCCGCGAGAAAACGATATGATTTGGCCATAGGAGTCAGCTGCACTTTTCCTCATTCCCTGTCACGCCTACTGTTGAGCTTGAACACACGTGAGGTCATTACGTATGCGTCAACCATGTCAGCGCGGGAAGGAGATCAACTCCTCGAGCTTGTAAATGACGGCGGGCTGGAAAGCATGTTTGACATAACATCTCTGCCGGCATTCCGGATCAAAGTCAAGGCTAAATATCCTGAGATAGCCATGAAAGCACTGAAAACGTTGCTTCCATTTCCAACATATCTCTGCAATGAATGCAACGAAAACTAAATTGTGGAATAGACTGGACATAAGGAACCTCCTTCGAGTATCGCTGTCTCTCATCAACCCTTGATGGCACCGTCTTGTTGCAGGGAAACAAGCCCAGGGCTCCCACTGATGCAGCGATATTGGTGTGTTGCAATGATTTTATATGTTCATACGGGGAAAATATGGGCTGTGTGTTTAATATCCAAACGTTACTTAAAATGTTATGATGCTATTGACTTATATAACCATATAACAATTACAGCACAGAAACAGGCCATCTCTGCCCTTCTAGTCCGTGCTGAACGCTACCCTCACCTAGTCCCACCGACCTGCACTCGCCCATAAGCCTCCATTCCTTTCCTGTCTATATACCTATCCAATTTTTCTTTAAGTGATAATACCGAACCTGCCTCGACCACTTCGACTGGAAGTTTGTTCAACACTTACTTCAAGCTCCCCTGTCCTCCCTTGATAATTGACTTACCGCTATATTCATGCAAGGAAAATATGCGCTGTGTGTTTAATATTAAATTCATTAGATAAACCCTTTTAGAAACGAAATTGAGTGTATTAGCCACTTATCACCTACATTGCATCCGTGATTAACACCCCTCCCTGAACAGAATCGCCAAAAACAATTTGTAAAAAAAAGTCGGCACGTACACGCATGCGCACTGGTGCCCGCTCAAGGCTTCATGGTCATTGTAGTCTTTCTCAGGGTCAACCCATTGTATTTGACTGCTACACTTGTTCATTGGCCACCCTACCATCATCCCACCCCCCGCCAGTCTGCCAGTCCGCAAGAATATTGTCAATATGAAACCGGTCTGCAGTGCGAAAAAGGTTGGGGACCCCTGGTCTAGATGGTTTAGAGTTTGTAAAATGTGTTCAGGAAAGTTTTCTAAATCAATATATAGAGGTACCAACTAGAGGGGATGCAATATTGGATCTCCTGTTAGGAAACGAGTTAGGACAAGTGACAGAAGTGTGTGTAGGGGAGCACTTCGGTTCCAGTGATCATAACACCATTAGTTTCAACTTGATCATGGTTAAGGATAGATCTGGTCCTAGGGTTGAGGTTCTGAACTGGAAAACGGCCAAATTTGAAGAAATGAAAACGGATCTAAAAAGCGTGGATTGGGACAGGTTGTTCTCCGGCAAGGATGTGATCGGTAAGAGGGAAGTCTTCAGAGGAGAAATTTTGAGAGTGCAGAGCTTGTATGTCCTGTCAGGACTAAAGGCAAAGTGAATAGGAATAAGGAACCTTGGTTCTCAAGGGATATTGCAACTCTGATAAAGAAGAAGAGAGAGTTGTATGACATGAATAGGAAACAAGGAGTAAATAAGGTGCTTGAGGAGTATTAAAAGTGCAAGAAAATACTTAAGAAGGAAATCAGGAGGGCTAAAAGAAGACATGAGGTTGCCTTGGCAGTCAAAGTGAAAGATAATCCAAAGAGCTTTTACAGGTATATTAAGAGTAAAAGGATTGTAAGGGATAACATTGGCCTCTTGAAGATCAGAGTGGTCGGCTATGTGCGGAACCAAAAGAAATGGGGGAGATCTTAGCAACATACATCAAAGTTGCTGGTGAACGCAGCAGGCCAGGCAGCATCTATAGGAAGAGGCGCAGTCGACGTTTCAGGCCGAGACCCTTCGTCAGGACTAACTGAAGGAAGAGTGAGTAAGGGATTTGAAAGCTGGAGGGGGAGGGGGAGATGCAAAATGATAGGAGAAGACAGGAGGGGGAGGGATAGAGCCGAGAGCTGGACAGGTGATAGGCAAAAGGGGATACGAGAGGATCATGGGACAGGAGGCCTAGGGAGAAAGATGGGGGGGGGGTGACCCAGAGGATGGGCAAGAGGTATATTCAGAGGGACAGAGGGAGAAAAAGGAGAGTGAGAGAAAGAATGTGTGCATAAAAAGGAGTAACAGCTGGGGTACGAGGGGGAGGTGGGGCCTAGCGGAAGTTAGAGAAGTCAATGTTCATGCCATCAGGTTGGAGGCTACCCAGACGGAATATAAGGTGTTGTTCCTCCAACCTGAGTGTGGCTTCATCTTTACAGTAGAGGAGGCCGTGGATAGACATGTCAGAATGGGAATGGGATGTGGAATTAAAATGTGTGGCCACTGGGAGATCCTGCTTTCTCTGGCGGACAGAGCGTAGATGTTCAGCAAAGCGGTCTCCCAGTCTGCGTCGGGTCTCACCAATATATAAAAGGCCACATCGGGAGCACCGGACGCAGTATATCACCCCAGTCGACTCACAGGTGAAGTGATGCCTCACCTGGAAGGACTGTTTGGTGCCCCGAATGGTGGTAAGGGAGGAAGTGTAAGGGCATGTGTAGCACTTGTTCCGCTTACACGGATAAGTGCCAGGAGGGAGATCAGTGGGGAGGGATGGGGGGGACGAATGGACAAGGGAGTTGTGTAGGGAGCGATCCCTGCGGAATGCAGAGGGGGGGGGAGGGAAAGATGTGCTTAGTGGTGGGATCCCGTTGGAGGTGGCGGAAGTTACGGAGAATAATATGTTGGACCCGGAGGCTGGTGGGGTGGTAGGTGAATCTTAAATGGGTTTTTTGAGACTGTATTTACCAGGGAAACTGTCATGAAATCTCTGGAATTAAGGGAAACAAGTAGTGAGATCAAGGAAACTGTACAGATTGAAAAGGAGGAGGTGCTTGCTATCTTGAGGCAAATTAAAGTGGATAAATCCACAGGACCTGATAGGGTATTCCCTCGGACCTTGAAGGAGACTAGTGTTGACATTTCAGGGGCCCTGGCAGATATATTTAAAATGTCGGTGTCTACGGGTGAGGTGCCGGAGGATTGGAGAATGGCTTGTGTTGTTCTGTTGTTTAAAAAGAGATCAAAAAGTAATCCGGGAAATTATAGGCTGGTAAATTTGATGTCGGTACTGGGTAAATTATTGGAGAGAGTACTAAGAGACAGAATTTACAAGCATTTGGATAGACAGGGACTTATTAGGAAGAGTCAACATGGCTTTGTGCATGGTAGGTCATGTTTGACCAATCTATTGGAGTTTTTCAAGGAGGTTATCAGGAAAGTGGATGAAGGGAAGGCAGTGGATGTTGTCTACATGGACTTCAGTAAGGCCTTTGACAAGGTCCCGCATGGGAGGTTAGTTAGGAAAATTCAGTCGCTAGGTATACATGGAGAGGTGGTAAATTGGATTAGACATTGGCTCAATGGAAGAAGCCAAAGAGTGGTGGTAGAGAATTGCTTCTCATAGTGGAGGCCTGTGACTAGTGGTGTGCCACAGGGATCAGTGCTGGGTCTATTGTTATTTGTCATCTATGTCAATGATCTGGATGATAATGTGGTAAATTGGATCAGCAAATTTGCTAATGATACAAAGATTGGAGGTGTAGTGGACAGTGAGGAAGGTTTTCAAAACTTGCAGAGGGACTTAGACCAGCTGGAAAAATAGGCTGAAAAATGGCAAATGGAGTTTAATACAGACAAGTGTGAGGTATTGCACTTTGGAAGGACAATCCAAGGTAGAATATACAGGGAAAATGGTAAGGCACTGAGGAGTGCAGTAGAACAGAGGGATCTGCGAATACAGAAAAAAATTCCCTAAAAGTGGTGTCACAGGTAGATAAGGTTGTAAAGAGAGCTTTTGGTACATTGGCCTTTATTAATCAAAGTATTGAGTATAAGAGCTGGAATGTTATGATGAGGTTGTGTAAGGCATTGGTGAGGCCGAATCTGGAGTATTGTGTTCAGTTTTGGTCACCAAATTACAGGAAGGATATTAGTAAGGTTGAAAGAGTGCAGAGAAGGTTTACAAGGATGTTGCCGGGACTTGAGAAACTGAGTTACAGAGAAAGGTTGAATATGTTGGGACTTTATTCCCTGGAGTGTAGAAGAATGGGGGGAGATTTGATAGAGGTATATAAAATTATGATGGGTATAGATAGAGTGAATGCAAGCAGGCTTTTTCCACTGAGGCAAGGGGAGAAAAAAGCCAGAGGACATGGGTTAAGGGTGAGGGGGGTAAAATTTAAAGGGAACATTAGTGGGGAGCTGCTTCACACACAGAGTGGTGGGAGTGTGGAATGAGCTTCCAGACTAGGTGGTAAATGCGGGTTCTTTCTTAACATTTAAGAATAAATTGGACAGGTACATGGATGGGAGATGTATGGAGGGATATGGTCTGTGTGCAGGTCAGTGGGACTAGGCAGAAAATGGTTCGGCACAGCCAAGAAGGGCCAAAAGGCCTGTTTCTGTGCTGTAGTTTTCTATGGTTTCTATGGTTTCTATAAGTGCACCTTATTGTTTGTTAATTTATTCGTGGTAATATTACTTTATATGTTGAATGCGTGAGCTATATGCAATGTGTTGTTCACCTCGGTCAGGAGGAATGTTGTTTCATTTGACAGTTTTAAAACAGAAAACCCTGAACTTGAACTTAAACATGAACTTGATCTCCAAGCAGCTGCAGAACATTCTGAAGGAGGAGTGGGAGCTACCAAATGCTGAAGGACACATTGGCATCAACGGAGTAGGCAGAGAAACCGCTGAGGCCCTGCGGAACGAATATAGGCAGTTCACAGAAGATCCTCAAGGGCTGTAATCTCCAGATTACTCCCTATGCCACTTGCCAGTGAGGGAGGGAATAGAAGATTAGGGCAGAAAATAGAGCTGGTGCAGGAGGGAAGGATTCTTGGACTATTTGTGGAAGTGATTACCTGCGTAAAGGGGAACAGGCTGCACGTGAAATTGAGGGTGACTGATGCCCTGGTAGTGAGATTTGCTAGTGATACACAGGAGGGTTTAGGACTAGTCTGGCAGCAGGGAGGGGGTTGCTGGGACTCAAAATAGTAACGTAGCAGATGTGAAATTTCAGAAGGTTCTTCTGAATTTCCTGATTTCCAAAATATCAGGAGATCGGCTGGCCATCCTTCCAGTAAGGGGGCTCGTTTCCAGAGATAGGTTGGGTTGGGACCAGCCAGTATCTGAATCATTGCCAACTTTTCATCACACCCATATTTTCAAATATATATTGGTTATGTGCATTGCATGAGAATTACTGCATGAAATCTTTGTGGAAGTTGATTACTTATAAGAATCTCCTGGAAATAATTACTAGGTGTCTTTTTTAAGATTATCCATCTTCCTTTGCATTCGGACCCAGATGTTCTTATCTATTTACTCTGTCATGTTTTTTATGAATAGTTTGTGTCATGGTCCAGTCCGTGAGTCCGTATTCCGGTTCATGGTCCGGTCCATGGACTCAGGACTCTGGGTCTTCCAGCTGTCCCTTGTTTGACTAAATCAAAGGCACCTGATTCCCATCTTCGGGCTTGCAATATAAGTAGCCTTGGGATTAAGTGTGGGCTGCTGGTTTGTCTTGTCAGTCTCCTTTGTAGCAACCTGGTGATGAAACCATTTGTGATCTTTTGGCCTGGTTGGAGGACTACTGCTTCATGGAGCCTTGTTGCCACTTGTTAGAGTAGTCTGTGGTATGGATTTGGCTGTTTCCTGGGCCAGTTGAGTGGCTGCCAGCCACTCTAAGCTAGCTAAGGATCTGGCTGTTTCTGTAGCCAGCTGAGGTTGCTGGCTGAACTGAGACTCGCAGCTACCCTGGAGCAGAGATGGAATGGTCTGTTGTTCTTTGGTGTTTGTCTCTCCTTGTTCTTGCCTCTGGGGTAAGTCAGGCTGTGGGGGGGGAGTCTTGTCTTGTCTTGACCTTGCCTCTGTTGGGTAAGTCAGGCTGTCTTGCTGCTGGCCTGTGTGGGGGGTCATGTCTTGTCCTTGCCCCTGTGGGGTAAGTCAGGCTGTCCTGTTGTTGCCCTGTGGGGGGAGGGGATTTGTCTTGTCTTTGCCTCTGTTGGGTAAGTCTGGCCATCCTGCTGTTGCCCAACAGATGGACCTGTCCCACCTTGGTGTGGAGAAGTTGAGTCCTGGCTTGTCTTAGGATAAGTCTCGGCTCTATGTCTATGTTCTATCCTGTCTCATGTTAGTGTTGTGTTAAAGATGAGTCCCAGCTTGTCGAAGGATAAGTCCCAGCTCTATGTTGATGTTTAGTTCCTAGTCTGTCTCTGAGCTCTGAGAGCCCAAGCCTCGAGGATCCCTCAGCCAAGCTCAAGACCCCTGAGCCTCGAGCCATGTCCTTGCCTGATTCTGGGGGCCGAGCCCAAGGCAAGACCCAGGTTCTGGGTCCTTGTCCAGTCTTGGGCTCGGAGTCCAAGCCTTGACTCCAAGTCCATGGTTTTTAGTCCTGGTCCTGCTTTCCCTAGTCCAATTCTGCATTCTTGTCCCTGCACCCTGCCTGAATCCTGTCACGTCCCTACTCTAGTTAAGTCCTGTTCCTTGTACTTCAGTGTCTGTGTCTCACATTTGGGTCTGTCCCCAGCACCCCATTGTGACAGTTTGGGTAATTCTTTTCCAGGAACAATGCCTTCTGTGCCAATCAGTTGGGGTCCATGGTTGTACCTTGCGAGCATAA
Source organism: Mobula hypostoma (assembly GCF_963921235.1). Classification (NCBI taxonomy): domain Eukaryota; kingdom Metazoa; phylum Chordata; class Chondrichthyes; order Myliobatiformes; family Myliobatidae; genus Mobula; species Mobula hypostoma. Next base: position 58,171,775 of record NC_086103.1, on the reverse strand, counting down.
TATTGGACTTTTAAATTGTTGGGGGAAGAGGTTTTACACTGGTGCAAGAATAGTGAGACAGTGGAGGGAACTTGAAAGGTAAGTTTGGGATCTATCTGACCAGGATCCCCATTCATTGGTGCACTGTGAAGAGACGGTCAACCTAGATGTAACAACACACAAAAAGTACCACTCAAGGTTCCCAGCATCTGCAAAATTACTTGTGTTTATGATTATACTAGATGTGACAGGTTCTTCCTGGGATAACAGGCAATAATTTACTTGTCAAGGCTCTAAAGCAACTTTGCATGAGAAATGGAAATCACATGGTGTATGTCTAATGCTGATTTCATCATGCTAGAAACTGAACAGCTGGCTGAATGACTGGAGTAATACAAAACAGCTTTAAAATGGTCATTACACTTCATATAAAGTACTTTGTCAATTTATCACAGAAATATATAGCACCATGTGTTTATCTTTGTAGACTACTATTTGTCAGGTTCTATAGCAATAAATCAGATTTAACATTTTGAAAATGGGTGGTTTCAAGTAACTATATCACAACAAATGCTCAATCAAATAGATTGACTTGCTCCCTACAGCAAACATCTCCCTGTAGGCCCACTGAAATTCTTAAGAATATTCTTATTTAGGCACAGATTTTACTCTCCCTAACAGCATCACCACTGGGCAATGAATCCTCAAGATGTTTTTCTTCCCTTGCTTTTTAAGAAAAGCAGTGGTCTCTGATTTCTCTGACTTTTTTTGCTGAGAATGATACACTGTTGATCTAAAACCACAATATTTGTTCAACAAAAGATGGACCAATCATTGAAAAGAAAACTTTGTATTACATTGCTGGGAGAAAAAAAATCTTATCACTAAAACTTAACTGTCAAAACTTGGGGGTATGTCTTTGCCATTATTCAGTATTTTATCCAAATGTCCATTTTTCCATCTATAAGACCAAATAATAAATACCAGTGAGAATTAAGTTATTTGGAGAACAGTGTTCAATTCACCTTGGACACATTTGTACTAATATAAAGTAGAAAACAGGTTGAATTTTTCTTCTCCATCAGTTCATTTCAAACTAGTTGGATGTACTGTTGCTCATTCTGAGTGAAGTCTATGCAGAACTAAAATTGAGCAATAAGATTTTGCTGGTGCATTTGAATATGAAATCAGCTATCCACTCACAAATTTTCTTTTGCTGGTTCTGCATCCTTTCCACAGATCACAAAAAATTTACTGAGAGTATACTGTTAAGACAAATTAATCTCCAATCTTCAGGTACTTTTTAACAAGAATTTTTTTCTGCTTTTGGATGAGGACACCAGACCTCAAAATGAAAGGTTAATAGGTCTGCTCCAAGCCAGAATGCAGGTAAAAATGAAAAAAACCCCAAAGCCCACCTACTCCCTCTCCTATGCACAAGTAGCAGCAAAGCAACAGCTGCCCTCCTGCTCCACTTACTTCACCAAAAGAAGCATCAATGCCCTTCACCCACCAGGCAAGCAATAGCAAAGGCCCCAAGAAAGACCATGATTTGCAGTACAACAAAAACTGATCATTCACCTGACAATTCAACATACCACAGTCTCTTTCTCCTTAATAAAGGGACAGGGAGGTGTCACCCTTTCACAGTGAGATGGGAAACATAAGCAAAACAACTCATTGATTCATGGTGATAAAGTCTGCTATGTTGCTTTTCTTCTCTCTTCTCTCCCCCCCCCCCGAGTTCTCCAACTCAAGAATGAGCACCAAACTCTTCCCCTACCAATGATATTAAGAAGGGGAGAGAGTGATCAGATACAGAGCCCCTGACAGCAGATCCATTGTTCCCAATGTTCTGTTTTCTCCCATGATGCTTCAGTCAGCAGAACCAGCCTTGAATCGGCCTGTCCCCAGGACTGCAAAACCTCGGAACCCCAAAGGCACGCTCGTCTTCTAGGCTGCGATACAAGGAAAAGGCTCATAAAAGGGAGAAATGATTATTATGGTATTCCTGAATACAAAATATTTTAGAAAAGTAGGAAAAAATGGTAATAATTTTGACAGAGGATTATTATAATTTTGAAATTAAGAGGCCAAGAGGCAGCTTTACTACGTGTCAGTGCTATTAATGTAAGTGTTGTATTGTACACAAAGCTATTTAACAAATCATATAAACAATGCACTCCTTTATGAACAGTTCGCTGAACAGGACTGTCAGGTTTCCTGTGAAATCCCGCATTATGTCATTTTCAGCATGAACTGTAGTTCTGAACAGTTGTTGAAGCTGTCAGCACTTAGGTTCACAGGTCTAACATCATTCATCAGCCCCTAAAGTGACAGACAACAATACAAGCAGCTCACTTCCAGCTGAAGTGTGTCTCTGGGTTATGAACCAAGACTTATGGTCATTTCTACATACAAACAAGGTCTCATAATATTAATAAATCTAGAAGTCCAAACTGTAGACATATCTTTGTTATGAATGACAGAATTAGTTTCCTCTTTTTCCATTTTAGTCATTGTTCTTTCAAATCAGTCTGTGTTTTTGATATGATTCTTTCCAATACTATGGATGATGTTGTTCCTTTCCGTGCCTTGCAGCACATTGGGCAGCAAGCTTGTCACTTCAATAGCATTTTCTGTTTTTTATGAAGCTGAGCCGCTCAACCCAGCATGGGTGGAAAGCACGCAAGCAACTGGCTGGATTTGAACCCGAGACCATTCACAGGTGCCACTACACCACCGTCCGGATAACTGTACTGTGATGGTATGGTAATAATGGCAAGTGATTTTCTTGTGTGTGTAGTTTCCAACTTATGGACAGAATTGACTTAATTATGGTGTAATAATAGAACACATACATTACCTGGAGACAGCTTTTACTGATGAATGATTAAATTATGATTAGATCAGCATGAGAGTGGTAAACAGGGAGCTTTGACAGTAAAAACAATAAGTTTTCCTTGTGTATTTGTATTGTAAATTACATGCATTAATTTTTAGTATTTATTATCTATTGTGAGTATTTTATATTGTGTTTAATTATATGTAGTGTGGTGTTGTATATCTAAGTTCTGAGATATTGTCCTTACCACTACACAAACGAAGTTCCTCATGGAAGATAAAGTGAATTGAATATGCAGGTGCTGGTGATGGGGGACAAAATGCTGTTGCCAGGGTGCAGCTTAGAGGGTGCTTTCAAGGGATCTGAGGGACCTGTACGAAGAGCAGTGGCCAAAGCAGGTAATGTCCTTGTAACATACTGTAGGTCAGAGACCTTCTGGGATTATAATCAAGTGCTCCTGATTGGATCCACCAGGGATGTCACTGAGAGGAGCAGCACTGTACAAATGTGGATTTTTTTTTTTAGATTACGAAGACACGCAGTCCTCTTTTATTGTCATTTAGCAATGCATGCATTAAGAAATGATATAATATTTCCTCCGGTGTGATATCACAAAACACAGGACAGACCAAGACTGAAAAAAACTAACAAAACCACATCAAAGTTGCTGGTGAACGCAGCAGGCCAGGCAGCATGTCTAGGAAGAGGTACAGTTGACGTTTCAGGCTGAGACCCTTCGTTGGGACTAACTGAAGGAAGAGTTAGTAAGAGATTTGAAAGGGGGAGGGGGAGATCCAAAATGATAGGAGAAGACAGAAGGGGGAGGGATGGAGCCAAGAGCTGGACAGGTGATTGGCAAAGGGGATACGAGAAGATCATGGGACAGGAGGTCCGGGAAGAAAGACAAGGAGGGGGGACCCAGAGGATGGGCAAGGGGTATAGTCAGAGGGACAGGGAGAAAAAGGAGTGAGAGAAAGAATGTGTGTATAGAAATAAATAACAGATGGGGTACGAGGGGGAGGTGGGGCAATAGCGGAAGTTAGAGAAGTCAATGTTCATGCCATCAGGTTGGAGGCGACCCAGACGGAATATAAGGTGTTGTTCCTCCAACCTGAGTGTGGCTTCATCTTTACAGTAGAGGAGGCCATGGATAGACATGTCAGAATGGGAATGGGATGTGGAATTAAAATGTTGGCCACTGGGAGATCCTGCTTTCTCTGGCGGACAGAGCGTAGGTGTTCAGCAAAGCGGTCTCCCAGTTTGCGTCGGGTCTCGCCAATATATAGAAGGCCACATCGGGAGCACCAGACGCAGTATATCACCCCAGCCGACTCACAGGTGAAGTGTCGCCTCACCTGGAAGGACTGTTTGGGGCCCTGAATGGTGGTAAGGGAGGAAGTGTAAGGGCATGTGTAGCACTTGTTCCGCTTACAAGGATAAGTGCCAGGAGGGAGATCAGTGCGGAGGGATGGGGGTACGAATGGACAAGGGAGTCGTGTAGGGAGCGATCCCTGCGGAATGCAGAGAGAGGGGGGGAGGGAAAGATATGCTTAGTGGTGGGATCCCGTTGGAGGTGGCAGAAGTTACGGAGAATAATATGTTGGACCTGGTGGGGTGGTAGGTGAGGACCAGGGGAACCCTATTCCTAGTGGGGTGGCGGGAGGATGGAGTGAGAGCAGATGTACGTGAAATGGGGGAGATGCGTTTGAGAGCAGAGTTGATAGTGGAGGAAGGGAAGCCCCTTTCTTTAAAACAAGGAGGACATCTGCCTCGTCCTAGAATGAAAAGCCTCATCCTGAGAGCAGATGCGGCGGAGACGGAGGAATTGCGAGAAGGGGATGGTGTTTTTGCAAAGAACAGGGTGAGAAGAGGAATAGTCCAGATAGCTGTGAGAGTCAGTAGGCTTATAGTAGACATCAGTGGATAAGCTGTCTCCAGAGACAGAGACAAAGATCTAGAAAGGGGAGGGAGGTGTCAGAAATGGACCAGGTAAACTTGAGGGCAGGGTGAAAGTTGGAGGCAAAGTTAATAAAGTCAACGAGCTCAGCATGTGTGCAGGAAGCAGCGCCAATGCCCTTGTCCATTCGTTCCCCCCCTCCATCCCTCCCCACTGATCTCCCTCCTGGCATTTATGCTTGTAAGCGGAACAAGTGCCCTTACACTTCCTCCCTTACCACCATTCAGGGCCCCAAACAGTCCTTCCAGGTGAGGCGACACTTCACCTGTGAGTCGGCTGGGGTGATATACTGCGTCTGGTGCTCCCGATGTGGCCTTCTATATATTGGCGAGACCCGACGCAGACTGGGAGACCGCTTTGCTGAACACCTATGCTCTGTCCGCCAGAGAAAGCAGGATCTCCCAGTGGCCACACATTTTAATTCCACATCCCATTCCCATTCTGACATGTCTATCCACAGCCTCTACTGTAAAGATGAAGCCACACTCAGGTTGGAGGAACAACACCTTATATTCCGTCTGGGTAGCCTCCAACCTGATGGCATGACCATCGACTTCTCTAACTTCTGCTAATGCCCCACCTCCCCCTCGTACCCCATCTGTTATTTATTTTTATACACACATTCTTTCTCTCACTCTCCTTTTTCTCCCTCTGTCCCTCTGACTATACTCCTTGCCTATCCTCTGGGTTTTCCCCCCACCCCCCCTTGTCTTTCTTCCTGGACCGCCTGTCCCATGATCTTCTTGTATCCCCTTTGCCAATCACCTGTCCAGCTCTTGGCTCCATCCCTCCCCCTCCTGTCTTCTCCTATCATTTTGGATCTCCCCCTCCCCCTCCCACTTTCAAATCTCTTACTAACTCTTCCTTCAATTAGTCCTGACAAAGGGTCTCTGCCTGAAATATCAACCGTACTTCTTCCTAGAGATGCTGCCTGGCCTGCTGCGTTCACCAGCAACTTTGATGTGTGTTGCTTGAATTTCCAGCATCTGCAGCTTTCCTGTTAACAAAACCACATGATTATAACATATAGTTACAACAGTGCAACGATACCATAACTTGATGAAGAGAAGTCTATTAGCACAGTAAAAAGTTCAAAGTCTCTCAAATGTCCCACATCTCACGCAGACGGGAGAAGGAAGAAAAACTCTCCCTGCCATGCCCGACCACAGTCTGACTCTGAGTCGTCCAAAAACTTCAAGCCTCCGATCAGCTCTCTGACACAGTGTATCGAGCACCATCTCTAACCGAGTGATTCGACCTCAATCTCAGTTGCCAACAGCAGGCAAAACCAGGGATTTTGAGGCCTTCCCTCCGGAAGATTCACGATCGAGCAGTAACGACAGCAACGAATGGGCGTTTCAGAAATTTCTCCAGATGTTCCTGTGCTTTCAGATCTGTCTCCATCAAATCAGAATTGTCCACGGCCCCTACTTAACGGATACGATATCATTTTCACCGGAGGGCTGCAAATGCACGGTGCGCTGCACTCTCTCCTCCCACCGATACTGGTATTAGCATTGGTTTATTGTTGTCACATGTACTGAGGGACAGTGAAATGTTTATCTTCTATACTGTCCTAACAATAAAAATTAATCATTACACAGTGCATTGAGGTGGAGCAAGGTGAAATCATAACAATGCAGAATTAACTGTAATGGCTACAGAGAAAGTGCCGTGTAGGCAACCAATTAAGTAAAGTTAAAAGTTTAAAGTACATTTATTATCAAAGTACATATATGTCACCATATACAACCCTGAGATTCATTTTCTTGTAGGCATACTCAAAAAATCCAATAACCATAATACAATCAGTGAAAGACCACATCAATAGGGTATACAATCAATGTGCAAAAGACAGCAAACTCTGCAAATGCAAATGGAGTGAAATAATAGTAATGATAGTAATGAAACTTTTGACAGAATTTACCAGAAGGCTTAAGAAGTTCTGCTACACAGAGCTCAACAGTAAAAATATAAGAAAGGCAACAAACACTTTTGCTTTACTCATACTACCATTGGCGCAAGATCTTGGTCTTAACCGATCTGGAAAATTTACAAAGAAAAATAACAACTGAAATGACAAATGTCGGCAAGCATTATGTACACTCGAATGCACTTGGATTACACTACCTAGTACTGAAGGGGGAAGAGGAATAACAGACATTAAAAATATACACAACAGTCAGATAAAACTTATATTGTCATCAGCGAAAACAGAATTCAGCACACCAAGCGAGCAGTGTATACCACTAAACTTAAATAAGAGCACAACTCAGAATAATGAAGAAAATCTCCCCATTGAGGAAAAAGTTAACCAATGAAAAAACATGACCCTCAATGGAAGACATCCCCACAATCTGAACAGACGAGTGCATCAAAGGTTATGGTGAGAAGGTGGGGGAGTGGGACTAAATGGGAGAATAGATCAGCTCATGATAAAATGGCAGAGCAGACTTGATGGGCTGAATGGCCAACTTTTGCTCCTTTGTCTTATAGTCTTATGGTCAACGGAGAAGCCTCAAATGCCTCACTCAGAGTTGGAAGCCCCTTCCCAGAAACAGAAGGGGTCTTTGTGGCAATACAGGATCAGGTGGTTAACACAAAAAATATCAAAAATACATTATAAAACCCCACCAATTCAAAATGATAAATGTAGAAAATGCCGAGAAAAACCAGAAACAATCCAACACATTATAGCATCCTGTAGCAGTTTAACTCAATCTGATTACTTACACAGGCACAATCAAGTGGCCAACATCATTCATCAAAATCTTGCTTTAAAATACAAGCTCATAAATGAAATCACAACTTACTATAAATGCAAGCATGATTTAGTTTTAGAGTCAGAATACCACAAATTATATTATGGCTGATCAGTTACTACAGATAGGACAATCCACAATAACCATTTGGATATAACAATACAGGATTAGCAAGCAAGAATAGCTTATTTAATAGATACAGTATAGCCATTCCAAACACACATATCTTCCAGAAGTTAATGTGTAAAACACCAGATATATGCTGAATTAAAAAAGGAAATTGAAGGACTGTGGAATATGAACAGGGTATACACTAAATCAATAAATCCATAAGCATAATACAATGAGTGAAAGACCACATCAATAGGGTATACAACCAGTGTGCAAAAGACAGCAAACTGTGCAACTACAAAACAAGTGAAATAATAGTAATGATAGTAATAAAACTTTTGACAGAATTTACCACAAGGCTTAAGAAAATCTGCCACACAGAGCTCAACAGTAATAATATAAGAAAGGCAACAAGCACTTTTGCTTTACTCATACTACCATTGGCACAAGATCTTGGTCTTAACCGATCTGGAAAATTTACAAAGAAAAATAACAACTGAAATGACAAATGTCAGCAAGCATTATGTACACTTGAATGCGCTTGGATTACACTACCTAGTACTGAAGGGGGAAGAGGAATAACAGACATTAAAAATATACACAACAGATAAAACTTATATTGTCATCAGCGAAAACAGAATTCAGCACACCAAGCGAGCAGTGTATAGCACAAAACTTAAGTAAGAGCACAACCCAGAAGAATGAAGAAATTCTCCCCATTGAGGAAAAAGTTAACCAATGAAAAAACATGACCTTCTATGGAAGACATCCCCACACTCTGAACAGACTAGATGTCAACGAGGAAGCCTCAAATGCCTCACTCAGAGTTGGAAGCCTCTTCCCAGAAACAGAAGGGGTCTTTGTGGCAATACAGGATCAGGTGGTTAACACAAAAAATATCAAAAATACATCATAAAACCCCACCAATTCAAAATGATAAACGCAGAAAATGCCAAGAAAAACCAGAAACAATCCAACACATTATAGCATCTTGTAGCAGTTTAACTCAATCTGATTACTTACACAGGCACAATCAAGTGGCAAACATCATTCATCAAAATCTTGCTTTAAAATACAAGCTCATAAATGAAATTACACCTTACTATAAATGCAAGCATGATTTAGTTTTAGAGTCAGAATACCACAAATTATATTATGGCTGATAAGTTACTACAGATAGGACAATCCACAATAACCATTTGGATATAACAATACAGGATTAACAAGCAAGAATAACTTACTTAATAGATACAGTATAGCCATTCCAAACACACATATCTTCCAGAAATTAATGTGTAAAACACCAGAAATATGCTGAATTAAAAAAGGAAATTGAAGGACTGTGGAACATGAACAGGGTATACACTGTCCCAATAGTAAAAGGCACTGCACAATAGCATTAAAAATCAGGTCTGCACAGTAATGTCTATGTACATCTTCAGAAAGCCACAATACTAAGCACCACTAGACTAGTCAGAAAGTTCCAAGCAATTGAGGAATGAGCGTGCTTGACTATGGCCATACTTCAGGTTTTACCAGATTGAGCAGAGAGAAAAAAATAAAATAAATAAGCAAGCAATAAATATCGAGAACTTGAGATGAAGAGTCCTGGAAAGTAAGTCCTAGGTTGTAGGAATGGTTCAGTTGACTGAAGTAATTCCCTTTCATTCAAGAGCCTGATGGTTGAGGCGTAAAAACCTGGTGGTGAGCATCCTGAGGCTTCGGTACTTTCTTTCCGATAACAGCAGTGAGAAAAGAGCACGACAAGTTTTTCAGAGTTTTAGGTGTCTTGCCGAATCTTTGCAAACTCCTAAAGAAGTAAAGGTGTTGTCGTGCTTTCTCTGTAATTGGACTTACAGAACAGGTTCACTGAAATGATAACACCAAGGAATTTAAAGTTGCTGACCCTTTCCATGATGAGGACTGGCTAAGGGACCTCTGATTTTCTCCTCCTGAATTCCATAATTAGCTCCTTGGTCTTGCTGACATTGAAGCTGTTGTTGTGGCACCTCTCAGCCATATTTTAATTTCCCCCTTATATACAGATTCATCACCACCTTTGACTTAGTTTGACAGTGGTGTCTTCAGCAAACTTGAATATGGCATTGGAGCTGTGCTTCACCACACAGTGTAGAGTAGGGGTTGAAGCTCACAGCTAAAATCATAGTGAGGTAGATTGTGAGGTCACGAGTTAATTTTATTGTACTAACTAACTATTCAATAGTCTTATTACAAAGAGGTAGAAGTGCCCTTTAGCCTGATGGTACATGTTTCCTCGCTTTAGTACCTTCTGCCTAAAGGGAGAGGAATGTCTGGAGGTGTCTTTGATTACGCTCGTTGCTGCACTGAGACAGTGAATAATATATACAGATCCTATAGCGGAGTGGCTGCTTTATGTGATGTGCTGAGCTGTGTCCACAACCCTGCCATTTCTTGAAGTCACCAGCCTCGTGAGGAAGTAGAGGTATTGGCGAGCTTTCTTGGCCATAGCACAAATGTGGTTGGATCAGGATAGACGATTGAAGCTCCCTGCCCTCTCAACTTCAGCTCTTTTGATGGAAACAGGAGCATGTGCACAACACCCCGCCTTCCTGAAGTCAATGACCAGATGTTTTGATTTGCCGACGTTGGAGGAAAGGTTGTTGTCATGATACCATGTCACTAGTCTCTCTATCTCTTTCCTGTACTCTGACTCATTGTTATTTGAGATATGACCCATTAACCTTATAGATGAGTTAGAGCAGAATCTCTAAGAATGCCTGCATTTCGGGGAAGACATGCAGATCCATACATCGTGTCCAGAAGAAGCAGATAAAGTCTGGATGTAGCAGTGAGCAGCAAATGGTGAGTTACAGCAGAGAACCACAGAATCTGGAACGATGGAATCTACAATGGACCACCAGCTATAAACCTAGCTCTTTCACTTCTTCTCAGACTACCATGCAGACAGGTTAATGCTCCTTTGGAATAAAGTAGAAATTTAGATGGATTATCTATCATCTAATACTACTTCCTTTCAATTTTGCCCGACTGAAAGTTGATCTTTCCTGCTTTCCAACCGATTGCAAATCTATTCTTTTGCTCACTGATGTGTGGCAGGGAGGATGTCATGGGAATAGGCCATGGGTGATCTAGGAAATGAAATGAAGCCAGCTGGCATATACTTTCTCGAGTTAGATGAATGCACCATAATCTTGAAACCTACAGGAATGGTGTTTCCCTTGGATGGACTGTCTAGAACCACAGGTCAGTGTTTCAAAATAAGTGGCTTTCCATTCAGAGCTGAGATGAGAATAAAAATATCAGCAGCCAATGGACAGTAAATTTTTGGAATTCTTTGCCCAATAATGAGATGTGGAATTTCAAGTGCTGAGAATATTCAAAAGATTGTTAGATTAGATTAGATTAGATTATGAGGACACGCACTCACCTTTTATTGTCATTTAGTAATGCATGTATTAAGAAACGATACAATGTTCCTCCAGAATGATATCACAGTAAACAAGACAAACCAAGACTGAAAAAGTGACAAAAAACACATAATTATAACATATAGTTACAACAGTGCAAAGCAATACTGTAACTTGATAAAGAACAAACAATGAGCACGGTAAAAAAAAAAGTCTCAAAGTCTCTTGTAAGTCCCATCATCTCATGCAGACAGTAGAAGGAAGGAAAACTCTTCCTGCCATGCTTCCAGTGCTGCAAACTTGCTGATGCAGTACCCTGGAAGCACCAGACCACAGCCGACTCTTGAGTCCGTCTGAAAACTTCGAGCCTCTGACCCAGCCCTCCGACATCAAACACTGAGCACCATCTCTGCCGAGCGCTTCGACCCCCGCCCTGGCAACAGGCAATAGGCAAAGCTGAGGATTTGGGGCCTTCCCCTCCGGAGGTTCTCGATCGCACAGTAGCAGCGGCAGCGAAGTGGGCATTTCAGAAGTTTCTCCAGATGTTCCTCTGTGCTTCTCACGTCTGTCTCCATCAAATGAGGATTGTGCACGGTACCTACTTACAAATACGATATCATTTCAGAGCGGCCACGTGCGCTGCGTCACGCCGCCATTTTCTCCTCCCCTCCTTTTGTATATCAAAGAAGTCAAGGGGTCAGAATAGAATGAAAATCTGGTTTAATATCTCCAGCATATGTCGTGCAACTTGTTGTCTTTGTGGCAGTGGTACAATACAATACATAGTAATAGAGAAAAAATATACTAGTAGGTATATATATACATATATATAAAATGGTTAAATTAAATAAGTAGTGCAAAAATAAAAATAAAAAAGCAGTGCTCATGGTTCAACGTCCATTCAGAAATCGGAGGGCAGAGGGGAAGAAGCTGTTTCTGAATCCCTGAGTGTGTGCCTTCAGACAATGAGAAGAGGGGATGACCTGGGTGATGGGGGTCCTTAACGATGGATGCCACCTTTTTGAGGTATCACTCCTTGTGGATGCCCTGGATACTAGTGCCCATGATGGAGCTCACCAAGTTCACAACTCTCTGCAGCTTATTTTGATTCCTTCCCTCCGCCCCAGACATACACACATACCAGCCAGTGAGGCAACTAGTTAGAATGGTACCTCTGTAGAAATTTGCAAGTGCTTTTGGTGACTTACCAAATATTCTCAAACTCATAATGAAATATAACTGCTGTCATGCCTTCTTTGTAACTGCATCCATATGTTGGGCCCAATATGGATCCACAGAGATATGGACACCCAGGAACTTGAAATTGCTCACTTTTCCCACTTCTGATCGCTCTCTGACGACTGGTGTGTGTCCCCTTACCTTACCCTTTCTGAACTCCGCAATCAGTTCTTTGGTCTTTCTGACATTGTGTGCAAGATTGTTGCCATGACACCACTCAACTTTCTGCTATTATCTGGGATTATAGAATTAGTGGTGAAAAGTGGACTGAAATAAAAGATTAGCCCTGATATTTTTGAATAGTGGAGTCAGTACAAAAGGAAGAATAGCCAATTGGTATATCTACAGTATTTCTTATATTCCTACTTTGTTACTCCCACTGCGTTCCTCCTCTGCATCTTGAAATTCTGTTAGTCTCTGAATATTCCCAATTCTGGCAAAAGGTAAACAACTTGAAAAGTTTACTTTATTTTCACTCTCTATGGATCCTGTACAAACCATCCTTTTCTTATTTACTGCAGATTTTCAGCATCTGCAAGATTTTATTATTAGTTTTACTCGTCTCATTCCTTCCTCAGATCACAAGCTCCTGACCTAATCATAGTCAGTGCATAATGTATTCTGCTCCTTAAGACCTTACTTGTGCCTAAAGTAACGCAAAACTTAGATCTTGCTCTAATCTGACATTATACTCCACGCGGCTAGACAAGTTGGCACAGTCTTACACAGTGCCAACACGTTGTGTTGCTCATAGAATTAGATTATCTCTTTGGCATATATTGTACTTAATCAGAGCTTTATTGTGTCCAAATATTTATTCGTTTTCTTTTACACGTTCGTTTCTGACAATGTTTTTCTTTCTTCTCGTGAACACAGTGACTAACACTATTGATCTTAGCTGTCCTCTGGCATTCATTTAAGTACCCAGTGGGAGTGGGCAAACCTAGTGAGCTCTGACAGATTAACCCTATAGGGGAATTGGAAATCTACAGTTAACGTTAAAACTGACATGGAATCCAATGAAGATGAATGACCCATCACCTTGCAGCATAAATTAAGTTGATTGGCAACAAATGTAGAGCTAAAATGAGGAAAATATTTTTATCTACGTTGAGTGGTTAGTGTTGTGTTTTTTTATATAGATATTACACAGCTTCTGGTTTAAGATGGCACTGGTGAAGCTCACTGACTGCTTGCTGGTGGCAAATAAAACAAAGAAACCTATAAATGCTTCATTGATGACACTTTTTTCTGTTAAACGATCAGTGTAGACAATAGACTGTAACTTCATTGTTGGAGTTGAGCTTTTGAACTGCCGGTATGACCTGGCATTTTTGCAGTGCAAACTGAAGTCTCGAAGATGCAGAGTGGCTGCGGAGTTGTGTGCACAGGCGGAATCAAGGCGCTGGGAAGAGCTGGAATGAGCCACTGTTTGGCCACTCCTGGAGCGAACCTGAGGCAATTCGATTCGGCAGAACCGAAGTGCGGTGAGCACAGACGATGCAGAGTTGAGACGCCGGAGCCTGGGCCCGGGCCTGAGAGTGAGGACAGACACGAGGTTTGATCGATTTGAGTGCTGAACTGAATTGGGAAAGTTGGGTACAGGCCAAATTGAGGTGGTCGGGCACTGGCCCGAAAGCGTATTGAAGCGACAGGATCTGAGTCCAAGAGCAAGGTCTGGATGATTTAGGCGCCAGGCCAGATTGAAAAGGACAGGGTGTCAGGGCTGGAAGCGAACCACAGGCTGGTTCAGATTACTGCTCTGTGAGGTTGACATCTCCACGCTGAACTTGGGTTACAGGAGGATCAGACAGGCTCAACCTGATCAGGATCAATGGGATTGCAGTCGAGAGGGTGAATAGTTTCAAGTTCCTCAGTATGCACATCACCAAATATCTCACCTGGACTGTACACACCGGCTGTGCGGCAAAAACAAAAGCACAACAGCATCCCTTCCGTGTCAGGCGACTGAAGAAGTTCGGCATGGGTCATAAAATCTCAAGACCTTCTACAGGGGCACCATTGAGAGCATACTGACTGGCTGTGTCACCACCTGGTATGGGAAGTACACCAGCCCTACAGAGAGTGGTACAGACAGCCCAGCGCAACTCTGGATGTGAACTTCCCTTCACTGAGGATATTTACAGCAGCAGGTGCGTAAAGAAGGCCTGGAAGATCACTGGGGATACCAGTCACCCCAACTATAAACTGTTTCAGCTACTTCTGTCTGGCAAATGGTACTGCAGTATTAAAGCCAGGACCAACAGGCTACAGTACAGCTTCTTTCTACAAGCCATTAGACTTTTAAATTCATTTGTCTGTACATTGCAATAGTCATAATGCAAAGATTTGTCATAATGCACTCTCTCACGTTGTGGGATGGATGTAAGATTTAAATAAATTCAAATTAAAATTAAACTTATTACTCCACGATGTTTACTCATCTCTCACCGAACTCACTTTTGTGAATTTCAGTTCCCAAAGTTATTTGCTTACTTTTATTGTTTGTACATTTCTTTTCCTCTGCCCGTTGGATGCTTGAAGGTCTTCTTTTCTTTTAGCGGGTTCTATTGGGGTTTGCTTTGTAGCTGCCTGTAAGAAGATGAATCTCAAGGTTGTATAAAGTATACATACTTTGATAAAAGTTGGACGTGTTGTGGATAGTGTGGAGGGCTGTCAGAGGTTACAGTGGGCCATTGCTGGGATGCAAAACTGGGCTGAGAAGTGGCAGATGGAGTTCAACCCAGATAAGTGTGAGGTGGTTCATTTTGGTAGGTCAAATATGATGGCAGAATATATTATTAACGGTAAGACTCTTGGCAGTGTGGAGGATCAGAGGGATCTTGGGGTCTGAGTTCACAGGACACTCAAAGCTGCTGTGCAGGTTGACTCTGTGGTTAAGAACGCAAATAGTGCATTGGCCTTCATCAACCTTGGGATTGAGTTTAAGAGCTGAGAGGTAATGTACAGCTATCTAGGACCCTGGTCAGACCCAACTTGGAGAACTGCGCACAGTTCTGATCATCTCACTAAAGGAAGGATGTGGAAACTATAGAAAGAGTGCAGAGGAGATTAACAGGGATGTTGCCTGGATTGGGGAGCATGCTTTATGAGGATCGGTTGCGTGAACTCGGTCTTTTCTCCTTGGAGCGGTGCAGGATGAGAGATGACCTGATAGAGGTGTAAAAGATGATAAGAGGCATTGATCGCATGGATGGTCAGAGGCTTTTTCCCAGGGCTGAAATGGCTAACACAAGAGGGCACAGTTTTAAGGTGCTTGGAAGTAAGTACAGAGGAGATGTCAGGGTAAGTTTTTTTATGCAGAGTGTGGTGAGTGCGTGGAATGAGCTGCCGGCAATGATGGTGGAGGTGGATATGATAGGGTCTTTTAACAGCCTCCTGGATAGGTACATGGAACTTAGAAAAATAGAGGGCTATGGGTAACCCTAGGTAATTTCTAAAGTAACTACATATTCGGCACAGCTTTGTGGGCCGAAGGGCCTGTATTGTGCTGTAGGTTTTCTATGTTCCTAGGTTTCTATAATAAATGTACTTTGACTTTGACTTTTGACAGCTGCAACACAATGTGAAAATGTGCCCAAATTCACAAGTAACAGCAGTACAATCCTACCCAGCTATTCCACCAATCGATCTCCTTTCAATCATCAACTAAGTAATGAAAAGTATTATCAAGAGTGCAATCAAGCAGCATTTGCTCACCAATAACCTACTCGCCAAGCCTTGACTTACTCCTAGCATGGGCCAAAGAGCTGAACTTCACTGGCTGAGATGAGAGTGGGTGTTGTCGGCACAAGGCAACGTTTGTTTGAGAGTGGCATCAAGTAGCCCTGGTAAAATTGAAATCAATTGGCATCAAAACAAAAGCATTCTACCTGCTTCATATTAAAGACAGAAATCAGGACGTTTGTGATGATGGCACTATGTTCAGTTCCACTGGCAAATCTACAGTAATTGAAGCATCTTGTGCTTGCACAAAGTAAGAGCCGGACAATATTCGGGTATAGGCTTATGTGTGATAAGCAAAATTTGCTATACTTCAGTTCGAAACAATGATCATCTGGAACAAGGAGGAGTCTAACCATTTAACCATCATCATGTTCCCACCATCAACATTGTGAAGCAACACTAACTGGAAACTTAATTGGACCAGATAGGGCTACAAGAGCAAGTCCATGTCACCCACCATTTTAGTCCAAATCCTTAAACTCCTTGCAGAAGTGCAGTGGTTCAAAGTGGTAGTTCAACACTACCTTCTCAAGTGCTGAGAAGTAAATGCTGGCCTGGTCCATAACACCAAAATCCTGAAATAGATGAAAAATACACCATCTGATTTCATAATGAATATAGATTTCTTTATAGCTCTCAAAGAAAAGTGGACAAATAATTGCAGAGAAAATTTATTGCATGTATGGGGAAATAACAAGGAGAGAGGATTATGACAGATGCTTATTTAAAAAGACAGAATCGAGTCAATGAAGTAAATTGGTGCTTCCACGCTGTGTTCTAATGTCAAGTAAACTGCTTACGTTTTGCATGTTATCTACTACTACCAAATTTTAAAATCTTTACCATAGCTACCATCAATATAAATTTCTGTAGGAATAACTTCTACTGTAGTGTAATTCCCTCTGAACTCATATCGCACTAAAGTAAAGGTGCATATACTGTATCTGCAGAATGTATTCCAAATACATCCAAAGCAATCACTCCAGGTTTATCCAGTTATTTATTTTTGTCAGTTTTTGTTTGGTATTGTAGTTCTTTAACAGTCGCAAATCCAAGCCAAGCATACTTCCTTCATCTTAAAAAATAGCAGTATTAAAATAAGTTTTGTGCTATCTGTAACTTTGTTTGAAACTCTGGTGCCATTTTTATTTCAGTTTTACTATGAATGTAAAATAAATCAGCCTTTAACAAAGCTCAGATGGATAATTTCCAGGTGTTTATCTGTTTAATTTGCATGATTTCATCTGACAATTGAATCGTTTGCTTACTACGGTCAGCAAATCAACCCATATTAAAATACTAAATCACATGTTAGTGCTTGAATGCCTAATGAGATCATTTCCATTTACTATGCAAATGCATACAGACAATTTCATCAAAAGTGCTTCCATACTGGAGTTTCAGTACAATAACAATTTTAGTTAGAAAACATGATTTCTGTTTACATTGGCAAGAAAATATCAGCATTATGTTAAATCACTTTGATTGAATCCACTCATAAGGCAAAAGAATGCCAAGAGGAACATATAAACTGAAAAGAGTTTTGAAAAAAAAAATCAGTAGGCACAGTGATTACATTTTTAAAAGCAATTAGAAAGTTAGAACTTTGTATTTCTTATTTTTCTGTTTTATTTTGCTCAGTACAGTGTGGATCAAATTTCAAATTGTAAATTAAAGTGCATTTCATTTTAAAAATAGATTCTTGAAAGTAATTAATGTCACTGAAAATACAGTTCTTCTATTAACTGCATTGCGACAAGAGGCTCTCACCTATAATTTTTTTATGTTCGAAGTGTGTGCTTCCGATGAGGCTTTGCAGTGTAGAGTTTAACTTCTGCCACTAGGTGTTGCAACATCCAAATCTAAAATATGGAATAATAAAGTATTTTATCAACTGTATATGGACATTTCTATTAATACTGATACAATCCTCAAAGGAGATTATGAAGACCATGTTTCAAATGGAAAAATGTTTCAGTTTTGAATTCATTTGAGGACTGTCAGCTAGGACTGATGAAACTTTTAAAATGGTGCTTAAATACATAATCAAATATCACCCATTCCAGCTTGAGACTGGCGGCTTCAAGTTGTCCATTATAATTCAGCACTGGGAAACAATTCAGAAAAATTGCAGTGAGGCAGAAAAACATGGCAATGATTTAAAAACTGATTGATAGATTCACATTTACAGGGTAACATTATGGAATGATGACACAAACCATGAAATTAAGCTAAATTGGCGGGGGATGGAATCGGAATGATGGGGGATTTGGTATACAAGTCGATGAGGATAGAAAAGCAGATGATAAGGCAAAATTGCAGTCAGTGGGATGAGATAAACTGTAATGTGGGGGCAAAATCAAAAAGGATGATGAATGCACGTAGTATACAGAATAAGGTGGATGATATTGTAGCGCAGTTAGATATTGGCTGGTACGACGTAGGCATCACTGATTTATGGATGAATTAAGATTATGGTTGCGAGCTTAACATCCAAGGATACAAATTGCATTGAAAGGTTAGGCAGGTAGGCAGAGGGGATGGTGTAGCTCTGTTGGCAAAAAAAAAAGAAATCAAATCATTAGAAAGAGGTGACATAGGATTGGAAGATGTAGAATTCCTTGCAGGCAGAGTTAAGAAACTTCAAGGGTAAAATATATGGGAATTATATACAGGCTATTGAACAGTAGCCAGGAGGTGGGCTACAAATTACAGTGGGAGATAGAAAATGCATCTCAAAAGGACAATGCTACGATTGTCATGGGGCATTTCAATATGCAGGTGTATTGAGAAAATCCCCAAGAGAGAGAATTTGTTGAAAGCCTATGAGAAGCTGAAAGGTCTGAAAGCAACCTGGAGCAAAAGGACTACACCCCAGTGTTCTGGAAGAGGTAGCTGAAGGGATTCTGGAGGCATTAGTAATGAATTTCTAAAATCACTAGATTCCATGAATGATTCTGGAGGACTGGACAATTGAATATGCCATTCCATCCTTTAAGAAGAGGCAGAAGAAAGGAAACTGTCGGCCAGTTAGCCTGACTTCAGTGGTAGGAAAGATGTTGGAGTCTATTATTAAGGATGAGGTTTCAGGGTACTTGGAGGCACATGATAAAATGGTCCCAAGTCAGCAAGGTTTCCTTAAGGGGAAATTTTGCCTGACAAATCTTTTGGAATTCTTTGATGGAATAAGAGGCAGGAGAAACAATGAAGAGTCTATGGTTGTTGTTTACTTGGATTTTCAGAAGCTGCTTAACAAGATCAGAACCCATGACATTACAGGAAAGGTACTAGCATGGATAGAAAATTGACTGATTGGCAGGAGGCAAATAGTCAGAATAAATTTGGCCTATTCTGTAAGGCTGCCAGTGACATGTAGTGTTCTGCAGGGGTCAGAATTGGAAGCGCTTCTTTTCAAGTTATATGTCAACAATTTGGATGATGAATTGATGGTTTTGTGGCCAAGTTTGCAGATGATGTGAAGATGGGTCGGGGGGCGGGGGTGGCTGGTAATGTTGAGGAAGCGGGGAGTGGGCAGAAGGACTTGGACAGGTTGGAAGAATGGGCAAAGAATTGGCAGATAAAATATAGTGTAGAGAATTGTATAGTCATGTTCTTTGGTAGAAGGAATAAAGGTGTTGCCTCTTTTCTAAGTGGAGAAAATTCAAAAATCAGAGGTGCAAAGGTACTTGGGAGTGCTTGTAGAGAATTCCCTGAAGGTAAACTTGACGGTTGAGTCAGTAGTAAGGAAAGCAAATGGGATGTTAGCATTCGTTTTGAGAGAATGAGAATAACAGTGCAAGAATGTAATGATAAGGCTTTATAAGACAGTGGTATTATGAGCAGTTTTCTGCCCCTTATCTGAGAAAAGTTGTGCTGGCATTGGAGCGGTTCAGAAGAGCTTCATGAGAATAATTCTGGAAATGAAATGGTTAACATGAGGAACGCTTGATGGCTCTGGACCTGTACTCACTGGATTTTAGAGGAATGAGGTGGGATCTTATTGAAATCTATTGAATATTGAAAGGCTGGACAAAGTTGATATAGAGGGGATGTTTCCAAGAGTAGGTGAGTCTAAGACCAGGGGTGGGGGGGCAGCTTCAAAATGGAGGGATGTGCACTTAGAACAGGGATGAGAGAAAATTTCTTATGACAGAGGGTGGTGAATGTGTGGAATTCATTGCCATGGACAGTTGCGGAAGCCAAGTCATTGAGTATATTTAATGCAGAAGTTGGTAGGTTCCTGATTAGTCAGGTCATAAAAGATTACATGAAGAAGTTGGGAGAATGGGGTTGAGAGGGATAATAGGTCAGCCATGATGAAATGGCAGAGCAGAATCAATGGACCAAATGGCCTAATTCTGCCCCTATGTTCTATGATCTTAGTTCTTTAATAGCTTTACTTTCCAGATCAGCATCAGTTTGTCATTATTTTGTAAGCATGTATAATCTACTTGTATATTGATGGGCATCAATTTCAATGCACTGTCTAAGATATGTGTTTCATTCAAACCTATTTTATACAGGAGACATGTTACTAGAATAGCATGTAGTGCAATGCTTTTAAGTGCTAGTGACTACCGTGAGCTTTTTGAAAAAGTATTGCAAATACAGGTAATCTGAGAATCACAATTCAAAAATTTGATTAGGCATCTTCTACTCACAGTGTATGCTCGTGTACACCAGGCTTCAGACAGGGAGGACACTCGTGGAGAACTATCATCTGTTGTGCACTACTAATTTGGAATGTTGGTAGGTGATATTGGGCCACGTTTCTCTCTGAATTAGATCTTCACTGGATACTCACATATCTCTCCATTTGTAGTAGAACTGTTATTTTAATACACCCGTGGGAACGGCTCATTGAAATAATGCACATATCAGGTGTTAACGCAACTCGTCTGTGGAGACAATTATGCAGCAAACAGCCAGAACCAATCAAGTATCAGACCACTGACTTTGGCTTATCTTGTATGGTCATACACTTCCTTTCTGTATTGCTGCAAAGGCACATAAAAGCTAATTATAGAAGTGATCAAAGTACACACCATCAAGTGGCTTCAAATTGCCAGGAATGGATGAGAACGTGTAAAATGTTGAGCCACAAATTGAATGACTCATGCACTAAGACAGCTTTCCATACACAAACCACACACAGATATTTTCAACAGCATTGTGATCAAATGCCGTATCAAGTTTAAACTAGCATGAATAACCACAGGCTAACCATACATTGAAGGTTTGTATTCAGACATAAACCAACTTTTAAACAAGTGTTATCAGAGCAACACAAAAAAAAATCAGCAAATAATTGAGTTAAAGTTGTCATGAAGATTGATAGGGGTGTTAAGAAGGCGTATGGTGCATTGGTCTTCATTAGTCAGAGGACTCAGTTGAAGAGCTGCGAGACAATGTTGTAGGTCTACCAGACCTTGGTTAGGTCACACTTAGACTATTGTGTTCAGTTCTGGTTGCTTCATTATAGGAAGCATGTGGAAGCTTTAGAAAGGGTACAGAGGAGATTTACCAGGATGCTGCCTGGAATAGAGCCTGTCTTATAAGGATAGGTTGAGCAAGTTAGGGCTTTTCTCTCTGGAACAAAGGAGGATAAGAGGTGACAATCCAGCTGTATAAGATGATGTGGCATAGGTCGAGTAGATAGCCAGAGACTTTTTCCCAGAGTGAAAATGGCTATGAGGAGGCATAATTTTAAGGTAATTTGGAGGAAAGTATAGGGGGATGTCAGAGGTAATTATTTTCAACAGAGTGGTGAGTGTGTGTAATGCCCTGTGAGGGGTGGTGGTAGAGGTGGATATATTAGGGGAATTTAATAAACTCTTAGACAGAAAAAATGGAGGGCTTTGTGGGAGGGAAGTGTAAAACTAATCTTAGAGTAGATTAAAAGGTACGCACAATATCCTGGGTCAAAGGGCCTATACTGCACTGTAATGCTGTATGTTCTGTGCTCTGTAAGTATATAATGGTGATATGTGCTACATCCTTAAATTTAAACCCTCACATCAGTCATTATTTTAAAACAGGGGTCCCCAACTTCTTTGCACTGCGGACCGGCCGACTGGGGGGGGGGGCGCGGGGTGGTGGGTGTGATAGTTGCCAACGGACAAGAGTAGCATTCAAATACCTCATTCCTCCAAGATGCAGCACAGAGCGTCATAGGAAGTCATTCCTGCCTGTGGCCATCAAACTTTACAACTCCTCCCTTGGAGGGTTAGACACCCTGTGCCGATAGGCTGGTCCTGGATTTATTTCATAATTTACTAGCATAATTTACATATTAGTATCTAACTATTTATGGTTCTATTACTATTTAGTATTTATGGTGCAACTGTAACGAAAACCAATTTCCCCCTGGGATCAATAAAGTATGCCTATGACTATGACTAAATACGTTGTGTTTACCCAAAGAAAGACTACAACGACCATGAAGCCTTGCGCGGGCACCAGTGAGCATGTATGACCTGCGCATGCATGCACGTGCCGATTATTTTTCTACAAGTCGTTTTCGGCGATTCTGTTCGGGAGGAGGGAGGGGGGAGTGTTAATCACGACTGGAATGTTGGTGATAAGTAGCTAATACACTCAATTTTGTTTCTAAAAGGGTTTATCTAACGAATTTAATATTAAACACAGCGCATATTTTCCTCACATGAATATAGCGATAAGGACAGGGGAGCTTGAAGTAAGTGTTGAATGAACTTCCAGTAGAAGTGGTAGAGGCAGGTTCGATATTATCATTTAAAGTTAAATTGAATAGGTATATGGACAGGAAAGGAATGGAGGGTTATGGGCTAAATGCAGGTCGGTGGGACGAGGTGAAAGTAGAGTTTGGCACGGACTAGAAGGGCAGAGATGGCCTGTTTACGTGCTGTAATTGTTATATGGTTATATAAGTCAATAGCATCATAACATTTTAAGTAACGTTTGGATATTAAACACACCACGCAGATTTTCCCCGTATGAACATATAAAATCATTGCAACACAACAATATCGCTGAATCAGTGGGAGCCCTGGGCTTGTTTCCCTGCAACAAGACGGTCCTATCGAGGGGTGATGGGAGACAGTGATACTTGAACGGGGTTCCTTATGTCCAGTCTATTCCGCAATTTAGTTTTTGTTACATTCATCGCAGAGATATGTTGGAACTGGAAGCAACGTTTTCGGCGCTTCCATGGCTATCTCAGGATATTGAGCCTTGAGTTTGATCCAGAATGCCGGCAGAGATGTTATGTCAAACATACTTTTCAGCCCACCGTCATCTGCAAGCTCAAGGAGTTGATCTTCTTCCCGCGCTGACATGGATAACGCGCGGGTAATGATCTCACGTACGTAATGGCTCAACATTGCGTGACAGGGAATGAGGAAAGGTGCAGCTGACTCATATCGCCAAATCATATCGTTTCCTCGCGGCCTGGTAGTGTATGCTCTGAGGCCCGGTACCGGTCCATGGCCCGGTAGTTGGGGACCGCTGTTTTAAAATATCACAAATACATTTGAAGTTGTGCGTCATTGGAGTGGGCATTGATGTGTGAGGTCATCTTGGATAAAATGACATCTCAGGTATGGTTGATGAACACTGGTTGATCATGTAGCAATAGGGATAAAATTGTTGCTGTTTTTCTACCTATTTATTCAAAGATCTAAAGGAAAAGATAAACAAGTGTAACTTCAAATAATGGTTTGTCATAACACCAATAAAGTTTCCTTTTCTCCATACAGTTGATTAAAAAGCAGATGTGTCTAATTTGGATTCCGCCCTTCCTTGGATTGTTGCATTGGACAACATGGAGAGTCGTTTACAGAAATTGTAAATTTAAAACTAAGAACAATGGTAAAAAGGGATTTTACATGCAGAGAGGCACTGAAACATGACCTGCACAGTTCTCAACGTGATCATTCTAAATTCAGCATAGCTGTGAACACTGCTGAACAGCATCATCCCACATATTCACACAGTAACAGGGCATACTCTCATTGCCACAATGGGAAAGGGAACTGCAAGGGAGAAGGAAGCTGTTTACCAAGAGAGGCCACAGAACTGTCAGCAAAGGACTGTGATGCCCAGTGGGGAGCAGTAGGTATGGACAGGAGATCTGCAGGAATTCCAGAAGGAAACAAGCATGGCAAATCATAGTTGATGTTGTGCTCACTGGTAGCCAGAGCCTCCTTTGGTCAATAGGACAGTGTTGTAATGAAGGATTAAATGCACCAGCCAGCAGAATTGGAGAAAGAAAAATAAATGATAAGGTAGAATAAATGCAAAAGAGCAGGAAGAAATGGAAAAGATCATTTACATTAGATCATTTTCAGGGCTTTATAGAGGTGAGTGAAAATGAAAATGATATAATGACTAAATTTGATTACTGTGAAAACACAGAATTTGATGACTAAATTTGAAGTACAGCTGTGTGGGAATATAATACTATAGTGATATTCAAGATGTGGCTCAAAAAGACTTTAAATTCTCACAGAGTCCGTGTTCAGGAAGGGTACCAGAAGGCAGAAAACAAAAAGAATACTAATACATAGACTATTGTAATGCTAACTATTGGGCTTGTGCTAAGAAACAGTAGAGGGAACATTACATTGCTGCATGCATTCTATAATTCACCATTGAGAGGGAAAGATACAGAGGGGCAAATATGCAGAGGAAGAAATGTATAGGTAGTTATATTAGGAATTATAACTATCTCATACAGACTTCAAAGGTAATAGTATCATGGATCAGGGTAATTTTCGGGACAGTATGTTTTTCATTTTACAAGGACAGAGGTTTTTCTAGATCAGGCAAAAATAGGATAAATGCACCTATTTAACATGGGAAAATTTAGAAGATAGTGATCATAATATCATAGAACTTAAGTTATCTATAGAGAATGAGAAGGCACAACACTAAATAAAAATAATTATTTGGAGAAAAGCCAAATTCAATGGGATGAGAATGGGTCTGATCCATGATAACTGCAGCAGAAGTTGACAGATAGAACTTTAACAGAATAATGGGATGGCTTTAAGGAAGAGATGGTTCAAGTACAGTTGATGTCATTCATTGGCGATGCAGTGTGACGCTTAAAAAGCACTCCAGTGCTTTTGTTTCTTTTTGGTGGGAGAGGTCATTCCAAGGTTTAAAATGAGCTCTGGTGCTTTTGGCTCTTTTTGGTGGGCTAAAATCAGTGCAGGGCCAGTAAAAAGAAGGGGGATGTAAACAGAGTGGTCATTGTGTGAGTGGGCTAGTGTTAGAATGGTCAGGCTTTGGCTCAACAGGCTTAAGCAAGAATAGGCTTTGGTCAAGTACAGAGGTAGGCTCTAAGTAAGTAATAAGGTTTCTAGTAAGTTTTTTTTCTGTTAGTACATAGCTAGTGTGCTGAGAATGTGTCCGGGGTAGCAGTACATTCTTTGTTTGAGACATGGGAACTCTGGGAAACCGCCAGTCTCCCTGACAACTACATCTGCATGAAGTGCACAGAGCTGCAGCTCCTTAGAAATTGTGTTAATGAAATGGAGCTGCAACTGGATGGACTTCAGCTCATATGTGAGAATGAGGAAATGATAGAAGGGTGCTGCAGGGAGGTAGTCATCTCCAAGTTGCAGGAGGCAGTTATCTGGGGGTCTGTCGGGAGAGGGAAAGTGAATAGGCAGCCAGTGCAGAGTACACCCAATTCTGTTTATAGAACCTAATGGCTGAGGGTAAGAATGACCTCATATAGCGCTCTTTGGAGCAGCGCAGTTGTCATAATCTATTACTAAAAGTGCTTCTCTGTTCATCCAAGGTGGCATGCAGAGGGTGAGAAATGCTGTCCAGAATTGCCAGGATTTTTCGTGGGGTCCTTTGTTGTACCACACCCTCCCGAGTGACCACTTTGACTCCTATAACAGAGCCAGCCTTTCTAATCAGCTTATTGAAACTGTTGCCATCACCTGCGTCAATACCGTTGCCCCAGCACACCACTGCATAGACGATTGTTCAGGTGACAACAGACTGGTAGAACATGTGAAGGAGAGGCCTGTGTACTACAAAGGACTTCTGTCTCCTCAGGAAGTAGAGGTGACTCTGGCCCTTCTTGGACGCAACTCTGTGTTGGTGCTCTATTCAAGTCCGTTGTCCAGGTGCACCCCAGGTACTTATAGGTCCTAACCACATCCACGTCCTCACCATCAACAGGGAGCAGTGCAGCTTAGTTTTCTTAAAGTCCATCACCATCTCCTTTGTTTTACTGATGCTGAGATGCAGATGATTCAGCTTGCACCATTTGACAAAATCTTCCACCGGGGCCTTGTATTCATCCTCTCATCCTCCCTTTATACACCCAACTATTTCTGAGTCACCAGAAAATTTCTGCTGTGGGAGTTAGGCAGAAAGATGAGAGTCAAGACCTTCAGGGTAGTAATCTCTGGATTGCTACTTGTGCCACATGCAGTAAAGGTAATAATAGGATAACTTAGCAGATGAATGTGTGGCTGAAGAATTGGTGCAGGGACAGAGTTTCAGATTTCTGGATCATTGGGACCTCTTCTGGGGAAGGTGACCTCAGATCAGAAGATGTAGAATACTTGTGGGTACAGTTAAGAAACTGCAAAGATAAAAAGACTCTGGTGGGAGTTATATACAGACCACTACACAGTAGCCAAGGTGTGGACTACCAGTTACAATTGGAGATAGTAAAGTTATATAAGATTGCAATAATAATGCGGGATTTCAATATACAAGTAGTTTGGGAAAATCAGATTGGTGCTGGAGACTAGAGAGGGAATTTGTAGAATGCCTATAAGACAGCTTTTTAGAGAAGGTTGGTTTTGATCCCACTAAGGGGATGGCAATTCTGGATTGAGTGTTATGTAATAATCCAGATTTGATTCGGGAGCTTAAGGTAAAATACCCCTTAGGAGGAAATATTATAATATGAAAGAATTCACACTGAAGTTTGAGAAGAAGAAGCTAAAATTTGACATCGTTATTACAGTGGAGCAAAGGGAATTACAGAAGTATGAGAGAGGAGCTGGCCAAAGTTTATTGGAAGGGGTGACTAGCAGGGATGATGGCAGAACAGCAGTGCCAAGTGTTTCTGTGAGAAATTTGGAATGCACAGGAAAGATTGATCCCAAAAATGAAGAAGTATTCTAAAGGGACAATGAAGCCATCATGGCTGACAAGGGAAGTCAAAGACAACGTAACAGCAAATGGGAGGGCACATAATATTGCAAAACTTAGTAGGAAGGTAGAGAACTTGGAAGCTTTTAAAAACCAACAGAAGGCACCTGAAAGTCCGTAAAGAGAGAAAAGAAGAAATATGAAGGTAAGCTACCCAATAATATAAAAGAGGATACAAAAAGTTTGTTCAGATACAGAAACAGTAAAAGAGAGATGAGAGTGGATATCAGACCACTGGAAAATCTTGCTGGAGAGGTAGTGTTAGGGGACAAAGAAATGGTGGATGGTAATTATAGGCCTATTAGCTTGAATTCAGTCATTATTTTCTTGAGGTGAAATCTTGTCTGACAAATCTGTTGGAAATCTTTGAGGAAATAACAAGTAGGATAGACATAGGGGAGTCAGTGGATGTTGGTTATTTGAATTTTTAGGAGGCCTTTGACAAGGTGCCACACATGATGCTGCTCAATAAAATATGAGTCCATGGTACTACAAGAAAGGTACTAGCATGGATATAAGATGGCTGACTGGCAGGATGCAAAGATTAGAAATTAAGTGGGCCTTTTCTGGTTGGTTGCCATTGGGATTGGTGTTACGACTGCTTTTCACATTATATGCCAAGGATTTGGATAAAAGTACTGATGGGTTTATAGCCAAGTTTACAGATGATATGAAGGTAGGTGGAGGGGCAGGTAGTGTTGAGGAAGCAGGGAGACTGCAGAAGGACTTAGACAGAAAGTCAGAAGGCATAAGATCCAGGGAAGTTTGGCCAGGTGGATTCAGATTTGGCTTGCCTGCAGAAAGCAGAGGGTCATGGTGGAGAGAGTACATTCGGATTGGAGGATTGTAACCAGTGGTCTCCCACAAGGATAGGTTCTGGGACGTCTGCTTTTCGTGATTTTTATTAATGACCTGGATGTGGGGGTAGAAGGATGGGTTGCCAAATTTGCAGATGATACAAGGGTTGGTGGTGTTGTGGATAGTGTAGAGGATTGTTGAAGATTGCAGAGAGACATTGATAGGATGCAGAAGTGGGCTGAGAAGTGGCAGATGGAATTCAACCCGGAGAAGTGTGAGGTGATACACTTTGGAAGGACAAATTCCAAGGCAGAGTACAAAGTAAATGGCAGGATACTTGGTAGTGTGGAGGAGCAGAGGGATCTCGGGGTACATGTCCACAGATCCCTGAAAGTTGCCTCACAGGTAGATAGGATAGTTAAGAAAGCTTATGGGGTGTTAGCTTTCATAAGTCGAGGGATATAGTTTAGGAGTCGCGATGTAATGATGCAGCTCTGTAAAACTCTGGTTAGGCCACAATTGGAGTACTGTGTCCAGTTCTGGTCGCCTCACAATGGGAAGGATGTGGAAGCATTGGAAAGGGTACAGAGGAGATTTACCAGGATGCTGTCTGGTTTAGAATGTATGAATTATGTTGAGAGATTAAGGGAGGTAGGGCTTTACTCTCTGGAGAGAAGGAGGATGAGAGGAGACATGATAGGGGTATACAAGATATAAAGAGGAAGAGATAGAGCGGACAGCCAGTGCCTCTTCCCCAGGCACCGCTGCTCAATACAAGAGGACGTGGCTTTAAGGTAAGGGGTGGGAAATTGAAGTGGGATGTTAGAGGAAGGTTTTATACTCAGAGAATGGTTGGTGCATGAAATGCACTGCCTGAGTCAGTGATGGAGGCATACACTAGTGAAATTTAAGAAACTACTAGACAGGTATATGGAGGAATTTAAGGTGGGGGTTTATATGGGAGGCAGGGTTTAAGTGTCGGCACAACATTGTGGGCCCAAGGGCCTGTACTGTGCTGTTCTGTTCTATGTTCTATGTTCTAGATTGGGAGAATAGGCAAACAATTGGCAGTTGGAATATGGTGTAGGGGAGTGCTTTGTCATGCATTTGACAGAAGGAATAAAGGCAAGGATTATTTTCTAAATGGGGAGAAAATTCAAAACTCAGAGATGCAAAGAGACCTGTAAGTCCTCATGCAGTCTCATACAGTCAATAGGGTTAACAGGGATAATACATCAAACTTGATGGGCTGTGCGGCCTAATTCTGCTCCTATGTCTTATGTTATTATGGTCTTATATTCAAATAAGAGGCAAACTCCAGACCTCCTTGCATGAGAAACAAGATACTGAAGAGAAAACAAACAAAAAAATGTCACGTGTGTAAATCCTAGTGAGAGCTAGGCTGATTAGAAAAATGTCAAAGGGGCAATGAGAACTAAGTGGGCAGCAGGCTTATTCAATCTCAACTCTCACCCTCTCCTCCACCTACAACTCACTAATGACATTCTTACATCCCTCCCCATATTAGAGAATTCTTAAATCTAAGCTAGTGGAAAGTTGCCTTAATGTCCAGAAAAAAAGATAACAATCGGTTTCTAGACAAGTTAATGCTTCTCTCTTTTCATCATTAGTATTTGAATCAAAGCTCCTCATTATCTAAAACTATCTTCCTCCTGCAAGTTGCTGCATTATTAGACACAAATTAGATGTTCTGGCCTTGTTTATTCATCCTCAAGTATGTTATTTGGTGTTGCACCTTCAATTTATATGCCAAATCATCTAGTTTGTTCTCTCCTCTGGAAAAAGGACAATGACCATAATTGAGAAAAATTAAATTCCATGTTGTGAGCTTCCTTAAATCTGTACAGTCTAACCCACAAGAAGTATGACCTATCCCTCAGTACAAACAACCTATTCTGTGTCCAATGAAGGGTCTCAGCCCAAAACGTGAACTGTACTATTTCCCATAGATTTTGCCTGGCCTGCTGAGTTCCTCAAATATTTTGTGTGTGTTGCTTGGAATTCCAGCATCTCCAGATTTTCTCCTGTTTGTGATGCAACCTATTTAACTATTTGGAAATATAAGCTGACTGTGCCAAAATTACTCAGCAGTTTAAGCAAATGGAAAAAAAAGAGATAATATTTCAGATCAAAGTAATGTCATCAGAATTTAAAAGTGCTAATGATGATCAGAATGGAACCACATTGAGAACAAGAGAAAGAAGAAGCTGCATTTAGATATGCCAAAGATCAAGGGACAGCCACTGATTGCTTTGGTAGTGCTGGGCAGGTGGACAATTGTAAATGATTAAGAGAAGTTGGTCTCACAGTTTTAGTAGAAAGGTTTAAATGACTTAATGTCTTTTGACATCTCTAGAGAGAAAGTTGCATTTCAAGTGACTAATTAAAGTTAAAAAGTCACCTTGTTTTTTTTCCCTACAAATTATAGTACATGTGAGATTCATACCACTAAAAATTCACAGCTGCAGTTCATTGCACTGGGACCATTAGAACAGCCAGAAAGTTCTAGCTTCTGATATTATTCACTTTTGTTCTTGGCAAACAGTACGTAGAAGAGGATTGGTTATTTAAATCTGATTTAAATTTGTTTGATTGTTCTACGAAGATACAGTGCAAATACAACAAATTTTATCAATGTTATCAGGCATATGGCATCTTCTAATGGCATTATAATCTCTGAATGTAAGTCATCATAAACTTTGCAATTGCAAGAAAAGAAGAGATTCAGCTGTTGTGCCACTACTAATTATATACATATTTGCACATGACATCCCCAGAGTATTTAGAATGCTGCAGTTGGATATCAAGGCAACAATTTATCATATGTAGCTTCTGAGAGTTATATATAGGATGGTATTCAAAATATGAATATTTAAATTGTATATATCAGCCATGCTAGTCAATACCATTAAGATAGATTCAGAAGTTATCATTTGTGCAGAAGAGTTCACTGGGGCCGAATAGCCACCTGAAGATCTGTTGTGAAGTCATCATGGAGTCATGGATTAGTACAGCACAGAAGCAGGCCCTTTGGCCCATCTAGTCCATGCCGAGCCATTCAAACTGTCTACTCCCATCAACCTGCACTGGGACCATAATACTCTGTACCCCTACTATCCATGTACCCAACCAAACTTCTCTTAAATGTTGAAATCAAAATCATATCCACCACTTGCACTGACAGCTCATTCCACACTCTCATATCACTGTGAGTGAAGAATTTTTCCCTCATGTTCCCCTTAAGCTATTCACCTTTCACACTTAACCTGTGACCTTTGGTTGTTGTCCCAACCAACCTCAGTGGAAAAAGCCTACTTGCACTTACCCTATCTATATCCCACATAATTTTCTATAAACATGTAATATTAACTCTATTTTCCCCCCTGCTCATATGCTCTCTTTTGGGGGCATTTCCAGCATTTACTTTTATGTCTGATTTCCGGCAACAACAGTATCCTGTATTTCATAGTAACTTCACATATTTGTTCCCTCTTTCACCTGTTCTCATCTAACTCCCTCCCCCGGCAATTTCCTTCTGACAGATTAGCTACAGTTATTAAATTATCATCTTCTCTCTGCCAAGACCAAGAACTTTCAAATTCTAGGCATCTTCCTATCTCATTGTATCTGCATTTTTCTAAAAGAGTCTTTCCTAATATTTAAACTGAAGTTGAATTATCTTCTACTCTGTTGTGCAGAACATTGTATACCATCATTATAGCACACTGCACCATTTAATTACACATGATACTGTATTGTAGCTATGTTTGAGACAAAGGAAAACATCAAAATAAATTCTGAACGTTCTCTTTACTTGCCCTTCAGAAATGAATTGCAGACAGAATTCTGGTCCTCTACCATAAATTTGGTCAAAGAATTGTGGAAAATTTATGTACAAGAAGGTTGCCGTTTTTCTGGGGAACCATTGTTCATTTGGAAGAATGCAAGAAAAAAAATCAATATTATTTACCCATTTAACCAATGCAGCTAGTTCAGGATTAATCATTCTCTAAAATATGTGGAAAAAAAAGAAAAAGAGAATTTTCATCCTGTGTTCTCCTTCCCAAAACTGAAGATGAAACAGTTAGGAATGAAAACTGCTCCCAGATTTTAAAATTTTAGTAGATCAACACGAAATTACAAGAATATCCACTGAAATTTGTTGAAACCGGTTGGCTATTAATAAGTGGTTTATTAGTTTGTACATAATGGAAAGTAAGTTATGGACTTGGTACATCAGAAAGAATAATACCGATTGTTTTTTAAATTAGTTAATAGTTGAAGTTTCTCATTTCTTTCTATTGACTTCTTTCCCATTGCGATGAAATAACTATGTGTCTTGTTAATTTATATTTCTGCATCATATTGCAAATCATTACTAATTAAATTTCCATTATAATAAATGGACTTTTGTACTCAAACAAATGGGATGTTTGGAATTCTGCCGCCACTGTGTGATCATTGTGACCCTGGACCAAAAAGAAATGCATTCCATGAGCCTCAAGTAACAGCCTATCAACCATATTCTCCCTCGCTTACCAATCATAAAGTAAGTCTTTATTTCATGTGAAAGTTTTTCTACGTTGTTCCCTCAGATTAACTACACACCTTTGCCTTTGAGATTGTTTCATTCTCTGTGGGAATCTTTGGTTTATGTGAAATCAGGGATAAATTATTGTTCTCTTAACCTAAATATGTCCAATGAGAGGCTGAAGAAAAGAACCCGACAATGGAAGGCTATGTTTTAGTGATAGAATGATACATCTTGGGATGCATTCAGACACAACATCACTGATGTAACCTGGGTCACAGGGTGTTTCAGGTCTTTTAACATCAGACACCCTCGTCTGTGTGACCCAGCCAGGCTTGCTGAAGCCTCGATTTGTGTCTGAGTAGCTTTCTGCCATAGATCACCTCTCCTGATCCACAGCCATCTTGAGGCTCTCTCTGCTGCCTCGGTAGTATTCCTGATGGCTTTCCTTTCTGGGGTCCTGAGATGCCCATCTGGATGTAAGCTTGGCAGAGAGATTGAACAGCAAAACCTCTGCAGCCCACCTAAGATTGAGCCTTTTAGTTACCCAGACTGCACACCAGATCATTTGTTATAATTGACTTTCCTTTCAAATTCTGATATATCAGATTAAGAGACTATAGTCAGCCTTGTAAACTTTCTACCATCAATTTTGAATTTCCTCATTGGTGTCACAACCACAGATTTGACAGCACAGCAGATACAGCAATTGCACTCGTGAATATGCACGTGTCAGCTAATTATTATTTCATTGTGATGGTATTTAACTTTATCCTTTTCGTCATAGTGCTTTGTCTTGAACAAAGCACAGCAATGTTTCGCTGCCTGCTTGCGTTTGGCCTCGCCTGAGAAATTGGACTGTTGAGTCAACTGACTCTGAAGCCTAACAGTATTCGTTTTATATTTAGTTGTTCCTTTCAGCTTCAGTGTTGGCTTCATTTTCCATTTGAGAGTTTTAGTTAACAGCCCTGTTTGGCCTAGTGCTTATTGTTTTCTTTTTCCTCTAACTCTGTTCCCATTAAAGTCTGTGAACTATCGACCTGCTTCACTCTCCCACTCTGCACCTGGGCCATTTCTGAACATAGTGACAATTGGGGTGGAGTAGCAAAGGCACTGGTAATAATTCTGCACTAAACATCATTAACTACTAAACATTTTCAGATCTTTGTCTGCAAATTCATGATCTCACTTGCCAGCTAACAATCAGAAATGGCATCAATTAACAACTTAAATTCTACAGAAATATCTTTATAATTAATTTAAAAAACTCAGATTGTACTCTATTTATATATGCTTGATTAATGGATTTGAATCCAAAGCTTGTGTTGTCTGTACTGTTTTAGCTAACCATGGTGAAAGTAATCCTTGCTGAAGCAGGAAGACTCACGAATTAGAATCAAGAGCAAACTGCTCAGTCCCCCAACATTATGTAATACATTCATGAGTAATCTGATTATAACCTCAACTCTGCATTCACACCTCTGCATGATAACCTCTTTATTTATCAAAAATCTGTGAACCTCTTCTTTATAAGTATCCACCAACCCCCAACCCCCAACCCCCCCCACCACAAGACAACCCCTGAGAGAAAAAAAGTCTCATCATTACCTTAAATGGTGATCCCTTATTTTAATTTTAGTTCCTAATTCGAGATCATCTCACGTGAGGAACCACCCTCTTTATATCCACCACGTCAAAACTCTCAGACCCTCATGTTTCAATCAAGTTCTCTCAGTTGTCTAAACTCCTGTGGATACAGGCCATGTCTGTGAATCTTTCCTCAAAAAGTAACCACACCATTCCATGTAGTAATCCAGTAATCCTTCTCAGATCTGCTTTCAATGCATTATCTTCTTTCTGAAATAAGGAGACCAAAGCTGTATACTGGACTCTAGATGCAGTTACCCAGAAGAACCAGTATTTGACCATCAACTAGTTTGTGATTTTTACATGGAAGTTCAGACAATTAAATGGCCAACTCAGGCCATTAAATCAGCTTTGTTGAATTATCATTAATTATTTACAGCTACATTAAAGGATGAGCTGTCAAAGCACTTCAGTAATTGTGCCAGCTGAGGGAGGTATGGCACAGCATCTGCCTCAGAATGAAGTTTCTAGTCTGGTAATAGTCGCCTATTTCCAAGTCCAGGAAGAATAACAATCCTCTGCTGTCACTAAACTTCCCTCAGAGGCTGCTCAACCTGCTGACTTTCTTTACTAGAGGTATTGATGTTCCAGATTACAGCATCTGAAGTCTCTTGCATCTCCTCTGCCATTACGGCTCACCAAAAAGAATATCCTGGGAGAAATGAATACCTTTTCTGGGCATCTTAAACTTGAATTTTCTTTGGCAACTTCGTAGATTTTGGTTCATTCTTAAAGGTGTGGAGCTACCTGTTGAAGATAATCTTGCACCTTTAGATCTCAGAATATTTATTGAATAAATTGAGACAGACTCATTTAACAGATATCCCTCTTTCCATGGTTATTTGCATCAGAAATAATTATGTATCAACAGATGAAAAATTGCACTGTTCAGTCCCATAATCTCAGTAAATCTTTAAAATAGCACAAAAGATATTTGAAACTTTACTCTGTAAATTAACTACTGCTTACACAGTATTTGAAAAATGTAGCAAATAATTGTGTTCATGGGAATTTTAAAAAATACGAACACCTGCAAGATTTGTTCAAGTGATTGCTATGATCTCCACATCATCTATCATTGGCTTTGATAATAACTCCCCTGTTACTTCGGTGCAGGAAAATTAATTGCAGATTTCTTTGGCAGAATGCTCAGTCCCTAAATGAATGGTATGCCTATGTGATTAATGTTTTCATATAGCAATCAATCTGGTGCAATCGATTATTTGACTTTCTTGAAAGCAGATAGTAAGGTAAAAATTTCCCTCACCCTCCTCCAACAGCACTCTGGAATCAAGGAACTCATAAAAGGACAATGGAGAGATTTTAAACTATATATATATATATCCCTTTGAAAATATATTTGAGTAACAGAAATTAATTGCTTCATTCTTTGATAAAGTGCTCATGGCAGATATTCCACCTTAATAGCTTATTCCTACATTTGATGAATTTTGTATTGAATGTATCTACTTTCCTTGAATCTATTCAGAAATGTGGCAGCCACAGGTTTTTTCGGAACGGAATTCTACAAGTTTGCCACCCTCTGAATGATGAAATTTCTCCCTTTCTTGGTATCAAAGGCCAGCATACCAGTTGCATCCCAATCTGTTTTCTCCATGTTTGCTTTTGGTGACAGGTATATAAGGACATCCGGGTTCCTTTATATGTTAACCTTACCCAGTACAATGTCATCTGAAGAATATTCTGCCTTTATTCTGCCACAATATTTCCTTCCGCTATGGATGACTTAGTTTCTCAGCTTGCCCACTTACCCAATTTGTCTGCTTTATCCTCAATGACCTCCTCAAAACCCCATCTAGTTTTATGTAATCATTAAGCTTAAAGGGTTATTTTCAGTTCCCTCATCTAAATCATTGATTAACATTGTACATATTAAGGCCATAGCACTGACCTATGCTGTACCTCATGAGTCATCAGTTGCCACATAACAAAAGAGCAACTTATTCCTGCCTGTCAACCAACCGCTGATCCACAGGGAGGTATTACAACCAATCCCATATTGCTCTAATTTTGTAATTACCTTCTTATGTGGGAACTTATTAAAGACAGGCAAGACACAGCATAGCAAGGCAATTCCGCACAGTAAATAAATAAATAAATTCTGATCTTGTGAATCACATGCACTTTAGTAAATACGTAAAACAATATTTGAGGCTAAATTTAGATAAAGGGATGAATAACATTTGCTTACTCAAATACAATACTGTGTTGATATTTTAAACTATGATTAAATATTAAAGGAATGAACAAATAATGGTCATATGTACCTGAAGAGAATAATTAATGACATTGAAAAATTGTTGTCCAGCATTTTTGTTAGTTATAACATAAACCAACACTTAGTAAAACATTCCTGATAAACTGAGGTAGATTATGAAAAACTTATTTAATACCCGTCAGATAAACAAAGTTACTTGAAAATAAAACTTTGAAAGTGATTTGCAACATCAGGAAACAAGGATATAACTAATGCAGGTGCACATAATGTAATGGATTATGTTTTGATATGTACCTAGTGATGTCACAAACATGGTAACTAGGGGTCATGCAAAGATATAAATACTGCTGATACCGAATGGTTCAAAGCAAAGCAAGAGACTTCAAAATGAAGAAAACAAAATATTTTCTCATTGCAACCCTTGTGATTTTCACTTTTGCTGGTGAGTACAGTCACTTAGAAATTGGTGTATTTCACTACAATATTCAAAATGATTGATAAGTTTTTAAAAGCCATTGTTTTATAACGTACAACTACCAGTTTCCAATTTCAGTAACATATTACTTTGACATTAATAATATCTGCATATGGAATAAAAGTAAAATAACATTTCTAATTAACTTGAGTAGCCAGCCCAATTGATTGAAAATATATATATATATATAGCTCCTAAATCCATCCCTCTGCAAGGATTGATTTATAGTGAATTACTGACAAAGTAAATTTCTTAGATTACCCCATTAGGTTCTGACTTTGAAAAGTTGTGCACATTTTTGAATTCAGTTCACTGGCAGTTACTTTATACACATTGCAGGTTTACAGTATGGATTTATTGGGAAAAAAAAGAGGACTCTGCTTGTTTAAATATTTCTTACATTTTCAATTATTGTCTTTTAATTTGCACTACATATTTACAGTATTTCTGTCGATAAGCCTACAAGAGGAGAGACTGTACTTGATTTGGTATTGGGAAATGAACCTGGGCAGGTGTCAGATCTCTCAGTGAGAGAGCATTTTGGAGATAGTGATCATAATTCTATCTCCTTTACAATAGCATTGGAGAGGGATAGGACAGACACGTTAGAAAAGGTTTAATTGGAGTAAGGGGAATTATGAGGCTATCAGGCAGGAAATTGGAAGCTTAAATTGGGAACAGAGGTTCTCAGGGAAAAGTATGGAAGAAATGTGGCAAATGTTCAGGGGATATTTGTGTGGAGTTCTGCATAGGTATGTTCCAATGAGACGGGGAAGTTATGGTAGGGTACAGGGACCGTGGTGTACAAAGGCTGTAATAAATCTAGTCAAGAATAAAAGCTTACAGAAGGTTCAGAGATCTAGGTAATGTTAGAGATCTAGATTATAAGGCTAACAGGAAGAAGTTTAAAAAGGAAATTTGGAGAGCCAGAAGGGGCCATGAGAAGGCCTTGGCAGGAAGGATGAAGGAAAACCCCAAGGCATTCTACAAGTATGTGAAGAGCAAGAGGATAAGACGTGAAAGAATAGCACCGATCAAGTGTGACAGTGGGAAAGTGTGTATGGAACCGGAGGAAATAGCAGAGGTACTTAATGAATACTTTACTGCAATATTTACTGTGGAAAATGATCTTGGTGATTGTAGTGATGACTTGCAGCAGACTGTAAACCTTGAGCATGTAGGTATTAGGAAAGAGGATGTGCTGGAGCTTTTGGAAAGCATCAAGTTGGATAAGTTGCTGGGACCAGATGAGATGTACCCCAGGCAACTGTGGGTGGTGAGGGAGGAGATTGCTGAGCCTCTGGCGATGATCTTTGAATTATCAATGGGGACAGGAGAGGTCCCGGAGGATTGGAGGTTTGTGGATGTTGTTCCTTTATTCAAGAAAGGGAGTAGAGATAGCCCAGGAAATTATAGACCAGTGAGTCTTACTTCAGTGGTTGGTAAGTTGTTGGAGAAGAATCTGAGAGGCAGGATTTATGAACATTTGGAGAGGTATAAAATGACTAGTTAGCTTGACTTTGTCAAGGGCAGGTCATGCCTTACGAGCCTGATTGAATTTTTTGAGGATGTGTCTAAACACATTGATGAAGGTAGAGCCGTAGATGTAGTGTATATGGATTTCAGCAAGGCATTTGATAAGGTACCCCATGCAAGGCTTATTGAGAAAGTGAAGAGGCATGGGATCTAAGGGTACATTGCTTTGTGGTTCCAGAACTGGCTTGCCCACAGAAGGCAAAGAGTGCTTGTAGATGGGTCATATTCTGCATGGAGGTCAGTGACCACTGGTGTGCCTCAGGGATCTGTTCTGGGACCCTTACTCTTCGTGATTTTTATAAATGACCTGGATGAGGAAGTGGAGGGATGGGTTAGTAAGTTTGCTGATGACACAAATGTTGGGGGTGCTGTGGATAGTGTGGAGGGCTGTCAGAGGTTACAGCTGGACATTGATAGGATTTAAAACTGGGCTGAGGAGTGGCAGATGGAGTTCAATCCAGGTAAGTGTGAGGTGGTTCACTTTGGTATGTCAAATATGATGGCAGAATATAGTATTAATGGTAAGACTCTTGGCAGTGTGGAGGATCAGAGGGACCTTGGGATCCGAGTCCATAGGATGCTCAAAGCAGCTGCGCAGGTTGACTCTGTGGTTAAGAAGGCGTACGGTGTATTGGCCTTCATCAATCGTGGAATTGAATTTAGGAGTCGAGAGGTAATGTTGCAGCTATAGAAGACCCTGGTCGGACCCCACTTGGAGTACGGTGCTCAGTTCTGGTCGCCTAACTACAGGAAGGATGTGGAAGCCATAGAAAGGGTGCAGTGGAGACTTACAAGGATGTTGCCTGGATTGGGGAGCATGCCTTCTGAAAACAGGTTGAGTGAACTCGGCATTTTCTCCTTGGAGCGACGGAGGATGAGGGGTGACCTGATAGATGTGTATAAGATGATGAGAGGCATTGATCGTGTGGACAGTCAGAGGCTTTTTCTCAGGGCTGAAATGGTTGCCACAAGAGGACACAGGTTTAAGGTGCTGGGGAATAGGTACAGAGGAGATGTCAGGGGTAAGTTTTGCTCAGAGAGTGGTGAGTGCATGGAATGGGCTGCCGGCAACGGTGGTGGAGGAAGATACGATAGGGTCTTTTAAGAGACTTTTGAATAGGTACATGGAGCTTAGAAAAATAGAGGTCTATGGGTAAGCCTAGTAATTTCTAAGGTAGAGACATGTTCGGCACAACTTTTTGGGCCCTTCGTATTGTGCTGTAGGTTTCTGTTTCTATTTTCTTTGTTGAATTAACTTATGTGGCGACTCAAGATGATGGTTACAAAAGAAATGTTTTTAAATTGACAAACATACTTGGATATTATTTTTGATAAATCTTTCATCTTAGATTTCAAAAGACCACTTTGTTTCCAGCATGTTTTAATGTATTATCTTGAGTTATTGCCTTGCATTACATTTCACGTAAAGATGTTGGCTGCAAAATCAATTTAGTTAATCCATCAGTTACAATAAAATTACTGTATTTTCAGGTATGGCCGTATGTAGTCAGACTGATGACGAAATGGAACAAGTAAGATTATTTGATTCGTCGTATGACAGTTAAAAGGATTTTCCCAGAATTTGTTTCCTATTATTGAGATGTGACATTTTTAATTCTTTACAGCCGGCCTGTGATAAATATATTTTTCCAGCATGTCCAAGGAATTATGCTCCACTCTGTGGCACAGATGGTAAAACCTACTCAAATGAGTGTGTGCTGTGCATGGAGATCAAGTAAGTAAATTCATTCTTTCTTTTGGATGAGGTAGATGAGGAGTAAAGATCGATCACCTGAATCTATTGCACAGTCTATTTGAAAAAATAATGGTGGGATCTCTTATAATAACACAAATTATATAAATGAGTTACAAACAATATTTTGCCATGTGTAGGCATGCTATAAATCAAAGAGAAAATTAAAAAAATCTCTCAATAAGTTAGGAAAGAAAATTATTGAATTTTGTATCAGTAAACTATTTTCATATTGGAAGTACTACCAATAAAACAAATCTAATTTAAAGATTCATATATCGAAAAGGAATAAGACTGGCAGAATGTATCTGAAAAATTCTGAGAAATGGTGAATGTAATTTCCAACCTTGTTAACAGTTTAGAATATTATGAATCTGAGTTACATTGGCTCAGAATGTTTTTCAGACCTACTGACCTTTTAGAAACCTTGCCAAAGTTTAGAATTGTCTCGATATTTTTTGTCTGCCAAAAATTTAGTCTGATATTACCTGACAATAACCTAAAACCTGGACTACCCTTCTGCCTCCACAGATGCTGCCTGACTCACTGAGTCCTCCAGCAGATTTTTTTGCACTGGTCTGCACTTAGAACAGATTTTTACCTGAGGCTTAGTGACGCAGATGGTCTTTTGGTTGTAAGTGGCTCCATGGGGAGATGTCCCACCCATAGAAATTATCTGAAAGCTACTAAACCATGCTCCCTGCCTCAACAAACTGTCAAATTTTTTAATGAAATATTCACAAACACTTAAAAGCTATTAAAACTGTTGTTTTAATTATTACAGTAAGAAGGTATTTTAAAATGCCATAAGAGTCTTAAAAATACTGCAATTAATTCAAAAGATGACCAGAAACTTAACTCACAGCTGTTCCTCTGCATTTGAATTAATGAAGGTGAAAGAGCAGCAGGGCTCAGTGGGTAGATTCTGCAGTGCAATTGCTGGGGAACTGGAGGAAGTTAGAACCCTTCTGTAGAACACCTCCAGTATCAGAGTACACTTCAGCAGCTGCAGTGATCTTCTTGCAGGAATCCAGGACTTCAGTGACTGCACATATTTCTAAACATTCTGAGTTCTTCATTGGTCACTGAGGAAAATGCCAGCAGTGTCCCATTGCTCAGTAAAAAACAGGGTATCGATATTTGAGACTGAGCCATTCGGCTTGTTGACAAGGAAGTATAATATGGAATATGTAACTGAGGCACACAGATGGAGATTGGTTACAGATCTGCTATGCTCTACTAGAATAATAATTCCACTTTATAATTTGTATTCT
Organism: Mobula hypostoma; assembly: GCF_963921235.1. Lineage (NCBI taxonomy): Eukaryota > Metazoa > Chordata > Chondrichthyes > Myliobatiformes > Myliobatidae > Mobula > Mobula hypostoma. The sequence continues at coordinate 58,130,285 of NC_086103.1, read as the reverse complement.
GAAAGTAAACAGAAACATAATTATAACACTGATGTTCCAGAAGGTCCGAGAGAACTCATGACCGTTAATTCTACGGGAATACCCCGAAAACTAAAATGTATTTGCTATTACATGTCGATAAATGATAATGTGTATTGGCCACTATGGATCTGAAAGTGTAGAGTACAATTAAGAGCAGTTAATTTATCACCGTCCGAAGAATATTAACAATTAAATGCTGAATTAATTATGGTGCTTTAGGGTTAGTGGATGGAGAAAAACAGATGAACTTAAACATTCCAAGGATGTGATAGTGAATAAAAGCTTTATGATTGCCTTATTTGTGTGAATATATCAACATGTTTCAGATGTTCATGTTGAAGTTCTGCCATTTTCAATTTATACCAAGTTTATCTAACTTTAGACATGTTCTCAAGTTCTAATTTGTAATCAAATAACCTTGAGCTCAGCTGTTAGTCTACTTTGCCAGTAATCAAAGCTAACAAAAAATTCAATAATCACTAGCTCACAATAAATATTCTTAATTCTTCTTCAGGCAACGAAAGGCCAACATTCGTATACGTAAACCAGGACCTTGCTGATTTACACATTTCAACACGAGAATGAAAACCGCATTTTTGCAAATGCAATGACAATCTTCTTGATAAATAAACAGCAAAATTGCTTACCATGTCTTGATTTTATTTTCACTCTCTTAAAAACCGGTATAATAATCTGGATAGTTTAAATTTGTTTAAAATTGAGCTTTTGTCATGAAAAGCAATGCCATTGATTCCACTGTGGGGTTAGGCTCATTAATTCAGAATCAGAGTCAGTATCAGTTTTATTATCACCGGCAAGTGACGTGAAATCTGTTAACTTAGTAGCAGCAGTTCAATGCAATACATAATCTAGCAGAGACAGTAAAAAAAAAGTAACAATAAATAAACAAGTGAGTTACACATATTGAATAGATTATTAAAAAATGTGCAAAAACAGAGATACTGTATATTAAAAAAGTGAGGTAGTGTCCAAAGCTTCAAAGTCCATTCAGGAATCGGAAGTCAGATGGGAAGAAGCTGTTGCTGAGTCACTGAGTGTGTGCCTTCAGGCTTCTGTATCTCCTACCTGATGGTAACAGTGAGAAAAGGGCATGCCCTGGGTGCTGGAGGTCCTTAATAATGTACGCTGCCTTTCTTGGACACGGCTCCCTAAAGATGTCCTGGGCACTTTGTAGGCTAGTGTCCAAGGTGGAGCTGACTAGATTTACAACCTTCTGCAGCTTCTTTTGGTCCAGTGCAGTAGCCCCCTCCATACCAGACAGTGATGCAGCCTGTCTGAATGCTCTCCACGGTATAACTATAGAAGATTTTGTTGACATGCCAAATCACTTCAAACTCCTAATAAAGTGTAGCCGCTGTCTTGCCTTCTTTATGACTACATCAATATGTTGGGACCAGGTTAGATCCTCAGAGACCTTGAGGCCAGGAACTTGAAGCAGCTCGCTCTCTCCACTTCTGATCCCTCTATGAGGATTGGTAAGTATTCCTTAGTCTTACCTTTCCTGAAGTCCACAATCAGCTCTTTCGTCTTAATGACGTTGACTGCCAGCTTGTTGCTGCAGCACCATTCCACTAGCTGGCATATCTCACTCCTGTCCAATACATTTCTTTTCATAAGCATAGTTTTGAAGAGAGGTATTCCATCTTGGATGATGGGCGATTGCGTGGTGGTATATAATGTCAGGTGTGGTGATTTGATGACAATCCACTAAAGAGCAAGTTAGTGTTTCTAATCTGAAAACAAATTCCTTGAAGCAGTTTAGAACTGAATATAAACAACGTACATAGAGCATAGAACACAGTACAGCACAGAAGCATGCCCTTGTCAGTTCTCCCCGAAATCTCCGTTGCTCTAATCTCTTCTCACATCACATGCCCACTGGGTAACATCCTGTAAAGCTCTTCTGCACCCTTTGAAAGCCTCCACATCGCTCTTGTAATGGGGCAACCAGAATTAAAGGTAATACCCTGCTTAACCACAGTTTTACAAAACTGCAGCATAATTTGCTGGCACTTCAACTCAACACCTCAACTAATGAAGGCAAGTAGGTCATAGGGCTTCATTACTACCCTATCAAACTATGCATCTGGTATGCAGTGGGTAGCTGAATGATTTACAATGCCAGTGATCAGCAAATTGGGGTTCAATTCCCACTGCTGTCTGTAAAGCGTTTGCATGTTCTCCCCATTACTGCATGGGATTCCTCCAGAAGCTCTCATTTCCTCCCACATTCCAAATACACACACAACTTAGGGCTAGTATGCTGTGAGCATGCTAGGTTGCCACAGGCTGAATGGCAAAACTTATGGGTTGTCTCCAGCACATCACTACAAATGACCCATTTCACTGAAGGTGTATTTCTATATACATCTGACAAATAAAGCTATTTATTTTTAATCTTTAATCTTCATCACTTTCAATGAGCTATTGACTTGAACCACGAGACCCTTCTGTTCAGTACAAAGTCCAGTGTCCTTGTGGGAAATATGAACAGCTACTGCTCCTGTCTGACTGCCTCACGTGGTTGGAGCTGGAGCTGGACTCGTTCAGAAGCATCGGTGATGTTGCGAGTTTCAGGAACCAGAGCTTCAGTGAGGTAGTCACGCCAAAATTTCGGCAGCAAGTTGCCAGGTGACCACCATGAAAGGTAGAGGGTGTAGGCGAGGGGGTGCAAGATACCCCTGTGGCTATTCCCCTCAGTAACAAGTATATTGTTTTTGATCTTGTGAGGTAGTGTGGTGAGCAGGTGGGGAAGCATGGCTTTTCAGAGAAGAGCTACAGCCGCATTCAGGTCTGTGGCACAATGCATGGCTCATAATACACCCTGGGGAGACAAGGAGAAAGTTTGATTGGAGACTTGAATAGTTAGGGGACAGATAGGAGTTTTTGTGCCGATGATCAAAACAATACGATGGTATGCTACTTCCTGAGTGCCAAGGTAACGGATATCTGAATTTTCACAGCAGCACTATCAAGAGTGTCCTGGCCAGCTGCATCACCATCTGGTATGGGACTTGCAAGGCATTTGACCACATCCCTACAAAGTTTGAGAGGATCATTGGGGTCTCTCTTCTAAACATCAGAGATATTTATCAGAAGCACTGTGTGTGCAGGGTCTCGGCATCGCCAATGAGCCCTGCCATCCATCCAACTACTGTATCTCTTTGATCCCCTGCAATCAGGCAGGAGTTATTGCAGCATTAAGATAAGAACTGTTAGGATGAGAAACATCTTCTTCCCCCAGGCCGTAGGACACCACCCTGATCTCGTCACATATGAAATGCCAGCAGCGTTATACCGTTTACTTGTTAACTTCTGTCATAAAGACAGAAATCTTTAAAACTCTTCTGAGGTGTATATATTTCAATACTAGGAATATTGCAGGGAAGGCAGTCGAGTTGAGGGCGTGGATTGACACGTGGAATTATGACGTTATAGCAATTAGTGAAACTTTGCTACAGGAGGGGCAGAACTGGAGCTTAATATTCCAGGGTTCCGATGTTTCAGATGTGATAGAGGCAGAGGAATGAAAGGTTGGGCCGGGGGGGGGATAGCATTGCTTGTCAGGGTAAATGTTACAGCAGTGCTCAGGCAGGACAGATTAGATGGCTTGTCTACTGAGTCCTTATGGGTGGAGATGAGAAACAGGAAAGGTATGGCCACATTAGTGGGGTTGTATTATAGACCACCCAATAGTCAGCGAGAATTGGAGGAGCAAATCTGCAGATAGCAGGCAACTGCAGGAAACATAAAGTTGTGGTGGTAGGGGATTTTAATTTCCCACATATTGATTGAGACTCCCATACTGTTAGCGGTCTCGATCAGTGGTCCCCAACCACCGGGCTGCAAAGCACTTGCTACCAGGCTGTGAGAAAACGATATGATTTGACGATAGGAGTCACCTGCACTTTTCCTCATTCCCTGTCACGCCCACTGTTGAGCTCGAATACACGTGAGGTCATTATCTGCGCGTCATCTATGTCAGCGCGGGAAGGAGATCAACTCCTGAAGCTTGTAAATGACGGTGGGCTGGAAAGCATGTTTGACATAACATCTCTGCCGGCATTCCAGATCAAAGTCAAGGCTAAATGTTCTGAGATAGCCACGAAAGCACTGAAAACGTTGCTTCCATTTCCAACATATCTCTGCAATGAATGGAACGAAAACTAAATTGTGGAATAGACTGGACATAAGGAACCTCCTTTGAGTATCGCTGACTCCCATCACCCCTCGATGGCACCATCTTGTTGCAGGGAAACAAGCCCAGGGCTCCCACTGATTCAGCGATATTGGTGTGTTGCAATGATTTTATATGTTCATACGGGGAAAATATGTGCTGTGTGTTTAATATCCAAACGTTACTTAAAATGTTATGATGCTATTGACTTATATAACCATATAACAATTACAGCACAGAAACAGGCCATCTCTGCTCTTCTAGTCCGCGCCGAACGCTACTCTCAGCTAGTCCCACCGACCTGCACTCAGCCCATAACCCTCCATTCCTTTCCTGTCCATATACCTATTCAATTTTTCTTTAAGTGATAATACCGAACCTGCCTTGACCACTTCAACTGGAAGTTCGTTCAACACTTACTTCCATCTCCCCTGTCTTCCCTTGATAATTGACTTATCACTATATTCATGCGAGGAAAATAGGCGCTGTGTGTTTAATATTAAATTCGTTAGATAAACCCTTTTAGAAACGAATTTGAGTGTATTAGCCACTTATCACCTATATTGCGTCCGTGATTAATACCCCTCCCCGAACAGAATCACCAAAAACGATTTGTAGAAAAAAGTCGGCACATACACGCATGCGCACTGGTGCCCGTGCAAGGCTTCATCGTCATTGTAGTCTTTCTCGGGGCCAACCCAACGTATTTGACTGCTACACTTGTTCGTTGGCAACCCTACCACCACCTCCTCCCCCCGCATCCCCCCCAGTCGGCTGGTCCGCAAGAATGTTGTCAATATGAAACCGGTCCGCAGTGTGATAAACATTGGGGACCCCTTGTCTAGATGGTTTAGAGTTTGTAAAATGTTTTCAGGAAAGTTTTCTAAATCAATATACAGAGGTACCAACTAGAGGGGATGCAATATTGGATCTCCTGTTAGGAAACAAGTTAGGACAAGTGACAGAAGTGTGTGTAGGGGAGCACTTGATCATAACACCATTAGTTTCAACTTGATCATGGTCAAGGATAGATCTGGTCCTAGGTTTGAGGCAATGAACTGGAAAAAGGCCAAATTTGTAGAAATGAGAACAGATCTAAAAAGTGTGGATTGGGACAGGTTGTTCTCAGGCAAGGACGTGATCGGTAAGTGGGAAGTCTTCAGAGAAGAAATTTTGAGAGTGCAGAGCTTGTATGTTCCTGTCAGGATTAAAAGCAAAGTGAAAAGGAATAAGGAACCTTGGTTCTCAAGGGATATTGCAACTCTGATAAAGAAGAAGAGAGAGTTGTATGACATGAATAGGAAACAGGGAGTAAATAAGGTGCTTGAGGAGTATTAAAAGTGCAAGAAAATACTTAAGAAGGAAATCAGGAGGGCTAAAAGAAGACATGAGGTTGCCTTGGCAGTTAAAGTGAAGGATAATCCAAAGAGCTTTTACAGGTATATTAAGAGTAAAAGGATTGTAAGGGATAAGATTGGTCCTCTTGAAGATCAGAGTGGTCAGCTATGTGTGGAACCAAAAGAAATAGGGGAGATCTTAAATGGGTTTTTTGCGTCTGTATTTACTAGGGAAACTGGCATGAAGTCTATGGAATTAAGGGAAACAAGTAGTGAGATCATGGAAACTGTACAGATTGAAAAGGAGGAAGTGCTTGCTATCTTGAGGCAAATTAAAGTGGATAAATCCCCAGGACCTGACAGGGTATTCCCTCGGACCTTGAAGGAAACTAGTGTTGAAATTGCAGGGGCCCTGGTAGATATATTTAAAATGTCGGTGTCTACGGGTGAGGTGCTGGAGGATTGGAGAATGGCTCATGTTGTTTAAAAAAGGATCGAAAAGTAATCTGGGAAATTATAGGCCGGTAAGTCTGATGTCGGTACTGGATAAGTTTTTGGAGGGAGTACTAAGAGACATAAGCTACAAGCATTTGGATAGACAGGGACTTATTAGGAAGAGTCAACATGGCTTTGTGCATGGTAGGTCATGTTTGACCCATCTATTGGAGTTTTTCAAGGAGGTTACCAGGAAAGTGGATGAAGAGAAGGCAGTGGATGTTGTCTACATGGACTTCAGTAAGGCCTTTGACAAGGTCCCGCATGGGAGGTTAGTTAGGAAAATTCAGTCGCTAGGTATACATGGAGCGGTTTTAAATTGGATTAGACATTGGCTCAATGGATGAAGCCAAAGAGTGGTGGTAGAGAATTGCTTCTCAGAGTGGAGGCCTGTGACTAATGGTGTGCCACAGGGATCAGTGCTGGGTCCATTGTTATTTGTCATCTATGTCAATGATCTGGATGATAATGTAAATTGGATCAGCAAATTTGCTAATGATACAAAGATTAGAGGTGTAGTGGTCAGTGAGGAAGGTTTTCAAAGCTTGCAGAGGGATTTGAAACAGCTGGAAAAATGGGCTGAAAAATGGCAGATGGAGCTTAATACAGACAAGTGTGAGGTATTGCACTTTGGAAGGACAAACCAAGGTAGAACATACAGGGTAAATGGTAAGGCACTGAGGAGTGCAGTAGAACAGAGGGATCTGCGAACACAGATAAAAAGTTCCCTAAAAGTGGTGTCACAGGTAGATAGGGTCGTAAAGAGAGCTTTTGGTACATTGGCCTTTATTAATCAAAGTATTGAGTATAAGAGCTGGAATGTTATGATGAGGTTGTGTAAGGCATTGGTGAGGCTGAATCTGGAGTACTGTGTTCAGTTTTGGTCACCAAATTACAGGAAGGATATTAGTAAGGTTGAAAGAGTGCAGAGAAGGTTTACAAGGATGTTGCCGGGACTTGAGAAACTGAGTTACAGAGAAAGGTTGAATAGGTTGGGACTTTATTCCCTGGAGCGTAGAAGAATGAAGGGAGATTTGATAGAGGTATATAAAATTATGATGGGTATAGATAGAGTGAATGCAAGCAGGCTTTTTCCACTGAGGCAAGGGGAGAAAAAAGCCAGAGGACATGGGTTAAGGGTGAGGGGGGTAAAATTTAAAGGGAACATTAGTGGGGAGCTTCTTCACACACAGAGTGGTGGGAGTGTGGAATGAGCTGCCAGACGAGGTGGTAAATGCAGGTTCTTTCTTAACATTTAAGAATAAATTGGACAGGTACATGGATGAGAGGTGTATGGAGGGATATGGTCCGTGTGCAGGTCAGTGGGACTAGGCAGAAAATGGTTCGGCACAGCCAAGAAGGGCCAAAAGGCCTGATTCTGTGCTGTAGTTTTTCTATGGTTTCTATGGTTTCTATAAGTGCACCTTATTGTTTGTTAATTTATTCGTGGTAATATTACTTTATATATTGAATGCGTGAGTTATATGCAATGTGTGGTTCACCTCGGTCAGGAGGAATGTTGTTTCATTTGACAGTTTTAAAACAGAAAACCCTGAACTTGAACTTAAACATGAACTTGATCTCCAAGCAGCTGCAGAACATTCTGAAGGAGGAGTGGGAGCTACCAAATGCTGAAGGACACATTGGCATCAACGGAGTAGGCAGAGAAACCGCTGAGGCCCTGCGGAACGAATATAGGCAGTTCACAGAAGATCCTCAAGGGCTGTAATCTCCAGATTACTCCCTATGCCACTTGCCAGTGAGGGAGGGAATAGAAGATTAGGGCAGAATATAGAGCTGGTGCAGGAGGGAAGGATTCTTGGACCATTTGTGGAAGTGATTACCTGCGTAAAGGGGAACAGCTTGCACGTGAAATTGAGGGTGACCGATGCCCTGGTAGTGAGATTTGCTAGTGATACACAGGAAGGTTTAAGACTAGTCTGGCAGCAGGGAGGGGGTTGCTGGGACTCAAAATAGTAACGTAGCAGATGTGAAATTTCAGAAGGTTCTTCTGAATTTCCTGATTTCCAAAATATCAGGAGATCGGCTGGCCATCCTTCCAGTAAGGGGGCTCGTTTCCAGAGATAGGTTGGGTTGGGACCAGCCAGTATCCGAATCATTGCCAACTTCTCATCACACCCATATTTTCAAATATATATTGGTTATGTGCATTGCATGAGAATTACTGCATGAAATCTTTGTGGAAGTTGATTACTTATAAGAATCTCCTGGAAATAATTACTAGGTGTCTTTTTTAAGATTATCCATCTTCCTTTGCATTCGGACCCAGATGTTCTTATCTATTTACTCTGTCATGTTTTTTATGAATAGTTTGTGTCATGGTCCAGTCCGTGAGTCCATATTCCGGTTCACGTTCCGGTCCATGGACTCAGCACTCCGGGTCTTCCAGCTGTCCCTTGTTTGACTAAATCAAAGGCACCTGATTCCCATCTTCAGGCTTGCAATGTAAGTAGCCTTGGGATTAAGTGTGGGCTGCTGGTTTGTCTTGTCAGTCCCCCTTAGAGCAACCTGCTGATGGAAGGCTAGTGAAACCATTTGTGATCTCTAGGCCTGGTTGGAGGACCACTGCTTCATGGAGCTTTGTTGCCACTTGTTCGAGTGGCCTTTGCGGTATGGATTTGGCTGTTTCCTGGGCCAGCTGAGTGGCAGCCAGCCATTCCGAGCTAGGTAAGGATCCGGCTGTTTCTGTAGCCAGCTGAGGTTGCTGGCTGAACTGAGACTCGGAGCTACCCCGGAGCAGAGATGGAACTGTCTGTTGTTCTTTGGTATTATTCTCTTCTTGTTCTCGCCTCCGGGGGGTAAGTCAGGCCGTCTTACTGTTGCCCCGCTGGGGGTCTTGTCTTGTCTTCGCCTCCGTGTGTTAAGTCAGGCTGTCTTGCCATTGCCCTGTGGGAGGTCATGTCTTGTCTTGTCCTGACTCCGTGGGGTAAGTCAGGCCGTCTTGCTGTTGCCCTGTGGTGGGGCGGGGTGCTCATGTCTTGTCTTGTCCTCGCCTCTGTGTGGAAAGACAGGCCGTCCCGCCATTGCCCTGTGGGGGGTCATGTCTTGTCTTGTCTTGTCTTGTCCTTGCATCCGTGGGGTGTCAGGCCGTCCTGCCGTTGCCCTGCGGGGGAACACGTCTTGTTCTGTCTTTGCCTCTGTTGGGTAAGTCTGGCCATTGTGGCGGTGCCCAACAGATGGACCTGTTCCACCTTGGTGTGGAGAAGTTGAGTCCCGGCTTGTCGAAAGATAAATCCCGGCTCTATGTTGATGTTTAGTTCCTAGTCTGTCTCTGAGCTCCGAGATCCCAAGCCTCGAGGATCCCTCAGCCAAGCTCCAAGAACCCAAGCCTCGAAGATCCCTCAGCCAAGCTCCAAGAACCCAAGCCTCGAAGATCCCTCAGCCAAGCTCCAAGAACCCAAGCCTCGAGGATCCTTCAGCCAAGCTCCAAGAACCCAAGCCTCGAAGATCCCTCAGCCAAGCTCCAAGAACCCAAGCCTCGAAGAACGCTCATCTAAGCTCCAAGAACCCAAGCCTCAAGGATCCCAAGCCAAGCTCAAGACCCAAGATCCCAAGCCGTGACGATCCCAAGGCCATGCTCAAGACCCAAGATCCCAAGCCTCGAGGATCCCGCAGCCTCAAGCCCCAAGACCCTAGCCTCAAGCCAAGCCTCGAGGATCCCAAGCCAAGCTCAAGACCCAAGACCCCAAGCCTCGGGGATCCCAAGCCAAGCTCAAGACCCAAGACCCCAAGCCTCGAGCATCCCAAGCCAAGCTCAAGACCCAAGACCCCAAGCCTCGAGCATCCCAAGCCGAGCTCAAGACCCCAAGCCTCGAGCATCCCAAGCCGAGCTCAAGACCCCAAGCCTCGAGCATCCCAAGCCGAGCTCAAGACCCCAAGCCTCGAGCATCCCAAGCCGAGCTCAAGACCCCAAGCCTCGAGCATCCCAAGCCGAGCTCAAGACCCAAGACCCCAAGCCTCGAGCATCCCAAGCCAAGCTCAAGACCCCAAGCCTCAAGGATCCCAAGCCAAGCTCAAGACCCCAGCCTCAAGCCATGCCATGTCCTTGCCTGGTTCTGGGGGCCGAGCTCGAGGGAAGACCCAGGTTCTGGGTCCTTGTCCAGTCTCGGGCTCGGAGTACGAGCCTTGTCTTGTCTCCAAGCTCAGGCCTCTAGACCCCAGCCACATCCTGTCCTGAAGCCATGTCATGTCCTTGCCTGGTTCTGGGGTCCGAGCCCGAGGCAATACCAGGATCTGGGTCCTTGTCCAGTCTCGGGCTCGGAGTCCAAGCCTTGACTCCTAGTCCATGGTTTTTAGTCCTAGTCCCGCTTTCCCTAGTCCAACTCTGCATTCTTGTCCCTGCACCCTGCCTAAATCCTGTCACGTCCCTACCCTAGTCAAGTCCTGGTTCCTTGTACTTCAGTGTCTGTGTCTCGCATTTGAGTCCGTTCCCAGCACCCCATTGCGACAGTTTGGGTAATTCTTTTCCAGGAACAATGCCTTCTGTGCCAATCAGTTGGGGTCCATGGTTGTACCTTGCGAGCATAATATTGGACTTTTAAATTGTTGGGGGAAGAAGTTTTACACTGGTGCAAGAATAGTGAGACAGTGGAGGGAACTTGAAAGGTAAGTTTGGGATCTATCTGACCAGGATCCCCATTCATTGGTGCACTATGAAGAGACGGTCATCCTAGATGTAACAACACACAAAAAGTACCGCTCAAGGTTCCCAGCATCTGCAAAATTACTTGTGTTTATGATTATACTAGATGTGACAGGTTCTTCCTGGGATAACAGGCAATAATTTACTTGTCAAGGCTCTAAAGCAACTTTGCATGAGAAATGGAAATCACATGGTGTATGTCTAATGCTGATTTCATCATGCTAGAAACTGAACAGCTGGCTGAATGTCTGGAGTAATACAAAACAGCTTTAAAATGGTCATTACACTTCATATAAAGTACTTTGTCAATTTATCACAGAAATATATAGCACCATGTGTTTATCTTTGCAGACTACTATTTGTCAGGTTCTATAGCAATAAATCAGATTTAACATTTTGAAAATGGGTGGTTTCAAGTAACTATATCACAACAAATGCTCAATCAAATAGATTGACTTGCTCCCTACAGCAAACATCTCGATGCAGGTCCACTGAAATTCTTACGAATATTTTTATATAGGCACAGGTTTTACTCTCCCTAACAGCATTACCACTGGGCAATGAATCCTCAAGATGTTGTTTTTCTTCCCTTGCTTTTTAAGAAAAGCAGTGGTCTCTGATTTCTCTGACTTTTTTTGCCGAGAATGATACTGTTGATCTAAAGCCACAATATTCCTTCAACAAAAGATGGACCAATCATTGAAAAGAAAACTTTGCATTACAAGCTGGGAGAAAAAAAATCTTATATCACCAAAACTTTGGGGTACGTCATTGCCATTATTCAGTATTTTATCCAAATGTCCATTTTCCATCTATAAGACCAAACAATAAATACCAGTGAGAATTAAGTTATTTGGAGAACAGTGTTCAATTCACCTTGGACACATTTGTACTAATATAAAGTAAAAACCAGGTTGAATTTTTCTTCTCCATCAGTTCATTTCAAACTAGTTGGATGTACTGTTGCTCATTCTGAGTGAAGTCTATGCAGAACTAAAATTGAGCAATAAGATTTTGCTGGTGCATTTGAATATGAAATAACAAATTTTCTTTTGCTGGTTCTGCATCCTTTTCACAGATCACTAAAAATTTACTGAGAGTACACTGTTAAGACAAATTAATCTCCAATCTTCAGGTACTTTTTAACAAGAATTTTTTTTCTGCTTTTGGATGAGGACACCAGACCTCAAAATGAAAGGTTAATAGGTCTGCTCCAAGCCAGAATGCAGGTAAAAATGAATAAAAAGCTGGGGAATCAACCCTGTTTGCTTGTTCAGGGGGATTGTTTTGACTATGAAGTGACATTACAGCTAATCAAACAAAAAGAGTAAAATTATATTCGAATGACTGTAAATCCCTTATTGCCCACAATGTATCAGCTGGAAGAGAAGATTAAATTTGAACTATTTTTATGACATTAGTTTATTGATTTACATGTTGTTAAATAAATGTTGAATTGTCTTGTTGCTGGCATTAAAATTGTCTCCAGGTAGCAATCAAAATTTTTCCATGATGTTATGTAAAATAATTAAATAAGTCTGAGGAGAAGGTGTTGCAAATTGAATTTGATATACAGTACAGTGGATTCCAGTTAATTGGTGCACATCGGGACAAGTACATTTGGCCCAGTTAAGCGGCTGTCCTAATTCTTGGAAGTTTCATTGAAATAGATATAATTAGCCTACTAACAGTTTATGCACTTAAATAAAATTCCGAACAAATGAGAACAATACAAAATATTACTACAGTATTATAGAACTGTATATTAATTTGTAAAGGTTACCGACGGAGGAATTCGTCAAATGTACGCTAGCATAATACTCGATTCATAAACTACCTATTCTTAGCCACTTAAAACAGCAAGGTTTAATGCTTTTCCCAATGACTAACAATTTATTTTATATTCCTGACATATTTGAGTATCACAACACAGTTAAGCGATCCATTGTTTTCGTTGAAGCTGATAATGATGCGTGTTTGCACGGCACAATGAAGAAAAGTCCCGATTCATCAGCATTGTAGGTATCTCCACAGCATTTTTGAAATTGGGGAGTTTTGTAGATTTTCTTGTTTCTGCACTTGTACAGCATCTGCGCTACTTTTCTTGCCGTGTGCTTTCACGTCTTTAATGTAGTGCCTACATTTCTATCGAGGCAACCTACCACCTGTTGCTTTAAAATCTTCATGAGCCAGCTTCTTAGCTATCTCGTCTGACTTGTTTTTAACATTGGTCCATTGACATGTACACCTCGACCACTTACAATGGAAACTACTGATTGAGGTCCCTTCAACATCCGGATCCTTACCTTCACGCTTTCGTTTCTGGGATGTTCTCTGTTGTCCTTCGCTTAATACCCATTCTTCTCACTGTTTACGTATCAAACGTACGGTTGTAGATTTCGGCACTCCAGTTATCTGTGCAAGCTGACGATGACTGGTGTTGGGCGGATGGCTTTTAACTTGGCCCAGTAGAGTCATTTTTTTGCCGGCTGTGGCCAAATCTTTTCTTGACAAAGGTCTTAAAAAGCTTTTTCTAAGTCTGATCCAAAATCACTTTTTTTTTGAATTGGTGTCCATCGTCCCAAATGGATAACATCACACAAACACATGCAAGTGACGCGACTGTTGGCTGTAAACTCGGTGTCGTGTCCAACAGCCACACAGCTACCTCCTCGCCATTAAACAGCACAGTGTTCCAAATAAACAAAGGGAGTCCTGGCTATTTTCTCGATTTGTTTTTGTTCTTCAAGAGTTGTCCCAAATAAGCAGAGTGCCCTGATTAACCGGTGGCCCATTAACTGGAAACCACAGTTTTCATTTATCGTAACACACATAAAAGTTGCTGGTGAACGCAGCAGGCCAGGCAGCATCTCTAGGAAGAGGTACAGTCGACGTTTCACGCCGAGACCTTTCGTCAGGACTAACTGAAAGAAGAGCTAGTAAGAGATTTGAAAGTTGGAGGGGGAGGGGGAGTTCTGAAATAATAGGAGAAGACAGGAGGGGGAGGGATAGAGCCAAGAGCTGGACAGTTAATTGGCAAAAGGGATATGAGAGGATCATGGGATAGGAGGCCTAGGGAGAAAGAAAAGGGGGAGTGGGGGAAACCCAGAGGATGGGCAAGGGGTATAGTGAGAGGGACAGAGGGAGAAAAAGGAGAGAGAGAGAAAAAGAATGTGTGTATATAAATAAATAACAGATGGGGTACGAGGGGGAGGTGGGGCATTAGTAGAAGTTTGAGAAGTCAGTGTTTATGCCATCAGGTTGGAGGCTACACAGACAGAATATAAGGTGTTGTTACTCCAACCCGAGTGTGGCTTCATCTTTACAGTAGAGGAGGCCGTGGATAGACATATCAGAATGGGAATGGGACGTGGAATTAAAATATGTGCCCACTGGAAGATCCTGCTTTCTCTGGCTGACAGAGCGTTGGTTTTCAGCAACACGATCTCCCAGTCTGCGTCGGGTCTCGCCAATATATAGAAGGCCACATCGGGAGCACCGGACGCAGTATATCACCCCAGCCGACTCACAGGTGAAGTGTCACCTCACCTGGAAGGACTGTCTGGGGCACTGAATGGTGATAAGGGAGGAAGTGTAAGGGCATGTGTAGCACTTGTTCCACTTACAAGGATAAGTGCCAGGAGGGAGATCAGTGGGGAGGGATGGGGTGGACGAATGGACAAGGGAGTCCCGTAGGGAGCGATCCCTGCGGAAAGCAGAGAGTGGGGGGCGGGGAGGGAAAGATGTGCTTAGTGGTGGGATTCCGTTGGAGGTGGCAGAATTTACGGAGAATAATATGTTGGACCCGGAGGCTGGTGGGGTGGTAGGTGAGGACCAGGGGAACCCTATTCCTAGTGGGGTGACGGGAGGATGGAGGAGAGCAGATGTGCGTGAAATGGGGGAGATGCGTTTGAGAACAGAGTTGATGGTGGAGGAAGGAAAGCCCCTTTCTTTAAAAAAGGAGGACATCTCCTTCGTCCTGGAATGAAAAGCCTCATCCTGAGAGCAGATGCGGTGGAGACAGAGGAATTGCGAGAAGAGGATGGCATTTTTGCAAGAGACAGGGTGAGAAGAGGAATAGTCCAGATAGCTGTGAGAGTCAGTAGGCTTATAGTAGACATCAGTGGATAAGCTGTCTCCAGAGACAGAGACAGAAGGATCTAAAAAGGGGAGGGAGGTGTCGGAAATGGACCAGGTAAACTTGAGGGCAGGGTGAAATTTGTAGGCAAAGTTAATAAAGTCAACGAGCTCAGCATGCGTGCAGGAAGCAGTGCCGATGCAGTTGTCGATGTAGCGAAGGAAAAGTGGGGGACAGATACCAGAATAGGTACGGAACATAGATTGTTCCACAAAGCCAACAAAACGGCAGGCATAGCTAGGACCTATATGGGTGCCCATAGCTACACCTTTAGTTTGGAGGAAGTGGGAGGAGCCAAAGGAGAAATTATTAAGAGTAAGGACTAATTCCACTGGACAGAGCAGAGTGGTGGTAGAGGGGAACTGATTAGGTCTGGAATCCAAAAAGAAGCGGAGAGCTTTGAGACCTTCCTGATCGGGGACGGAAGTATAGAGGGACTGGACATCCATGGTGAAAATAAAGCTGTGGGTGCCAGGGAACTTAAAATCATTGAAAAGTTTAAAAACATGAGAAGTGTCACGAACATAGGTAGGAAGAGATTGAACAATGGGGATAAAACCGTGTCGAGGTATGCAGAAACGAGTTCGGTGGGGCAGGAGCAAGCTGAGACAATAGGTCTGCTAGGACAGGCAGGTTTATGGATCTTGGGTAGGAGGTAGAAACGGGAAGTGCGAGGTGTGGGTACTATAAGGTTGGTAGCAGTGGATGGGAGATCCCTTGAGCGGATAAAGTCGGTGATGATGTGGGAGACGATGGCCTGGTGCTCCTTAGTGGTGTCATGATCGAGGGGTAAATAAGAAGAGGTATCCGCGAGTTGTCGCTGTGCCTCGGCAAGATGGAGGTCAGTACACCAGACTACAACAGCACCCCCCTTATCGGCGGGTTTAATAGTAAGTTTAGGATTAGTGCGGAGGGAGTGGAGAGCAAAGCGTTCCAAAGGAGTGAGGGTGGAATGGGAACAAGGTGCGGTGAAGTCGAGACGGTTGATGTCCCGTCGGCAGTTAGCAATAAAGAGATCCAGAGCAGGCAGAAGACCAGAGCGGGGTGTCCATGAAAAAGAGGAGGGTTGAAGACGGGAGAAGATACTTCTGTGTGTGAAGCCCAGAAAGGGCAGCTGAGTGCAGGAAATCAAGTCAAGACAGCTGAAAGAATGGCAGATGTGAAAGCCTGAAGCATCATGAGCAGAGAGAGCTGGACATTGGGCAATGGAGAAACATGAAGGATTGAAGGATGAGTCAAATGACTCAGCATCTGGATCTAGTAGGCACAGTGGAGCTGTTGTAACTCCCTGGGTGTAGTGATGAGACCTATATAGCACCGGCAGTATTGGGGTGGGGAAAATTGTCTTGCATCATGAACATAAGTGTCTTGAATGCTCTGACTGAGGTGCAGGTAAGCTTGTCCTTTTAACTGATATTGGGGAGGGATCAAAAATCCCCGTTGAGGTCAAATTCAGTGGTGGCCTTCACTTGTTGTAGTGCTCAATGGTGGTCAGAGGATCAAGAACAAAATTCTAGAGTAGCATGACCTGTATACAGAAGTTTTTAGATAAATTTTATCTGAATAGCACATTAGAAGATTTAGTAACCTAGTCAATTTCTAGCCCACGGTGAACTTATAGATAATTATCCAAAAAAGTAGAGATACTGTATTGAGAAAGTACTTTGCATCACTATTTAGAAACCAAAAATTTTGCAGAGGATTTGTATTCTGAAGCAGGTGAGAGTGAGTCGAATGGTGTTTTGCTGGATTAATGGGTTTCTTTCCACTAGTTTGTAAGGTAAAGGTGATACCACAGCAGTGTGAGCACGGAGGCAATCTGTCCTGTGAAAACTTGGACACAAAATCTTGGATATTTTTGTTCCTAGCAACCTGGCCAAAATTAAGTTAATTCAGATGGAAGGCTTTTATTGTGTGATTTTATTTCTGGAATATTTTGAGAATGTATGATATTTTTCTTTCATTTGGATGCTATTTTAGGTTTCAGCTTTGGCAGCGTATTCAATGTATCTCATCTCTTCCAATGGAACTTGAAAGAGAGGTGGGTAGGGCTGTAGACAGTTGTCAGTTTTAGTTAAGATGTGCTGCGAAACTGGTAAAAAGTCTAGCTAAAATATTTATAAGCATGCTTTGTAAACCACTGCTGAGAATATTAGCAAGTGCAGATAGGTGGCAGGCATGAACAGCGAAATGATCAATGTGTGTGCAAGTTCATACAAAAGTCTTCTTGGGGACAGTGAATGGAAAAAGAAATCCTTTCAAAGTAAAAAAAAAAATCGGCTTTATTATGGCTGTTATATTTATAAAAGTACTTTATTCATAGCATTTTCTCACTTAACTCCTTCTGTTGACAGTTTACTGCCTAAAATGAAAGTCAATGGCCCAGGAAATAGATCAACCACACACATCAAAGTTGCTGACCTGTGTCCTGACGAAGGGTCTCGGCCCGAAACGTCGATTGTACCTCTTCCTAGAGATGCTGCCTGGCCTGCTGCGTTCACCAGCAACTTTGATGTGTGTGGCTTGAATTTCCAGCATCTGCAGATTTCCCTGTTTTTGCGTTTTTAAATAGATCAACCATTCAGTCAGTATATTGTACAATTATAGATTATGTTGCATGCAGCCTAGGACAGATTGGTTCTTCACCATCAGTGAGATGGCATGACAGAGCTGCAGCCTTGAATTTGCAGCTCCAGAAGCTATTCACCAGTTGGGATAGAACCAGGGAGATGTGGATGGGCAACAACATCAGCCATCATCAATGGATCAGCAAAGATGTGGTAAATCAAATGAACGACAAGGCTAAAGAGGAGTGCATTAATATGAGAAATTATAAACACAATCACAGAGAAAGAAATAGAGAATATAAATCTAAGCAAATACTGTATTAGCAAATAATGCTTGTGTTGCAAGAACAATAAAACAACAAAACTAGTAGATCTGTATTTGAATGCACGCAGCATACAAAACAAAGCAGATGAGAACACAAACAGAGATAAGTAAGTATGAACTGATACCATATGGCAACATGCATAACCCAGGAATATGGGATAACCTAGCATTTTGATGCAATCACAAAGAAGGCACACCAGCAGCTGTACTTCATTAAGAGTTTGAGGAGATTTCATCTGTTAACATAGACTCTAATATATTTCTTCAAATGCAATGTGGAGGGCATTCAGATGGTCCTGCTATGGAGTCTCCAATTCACAGGATTGAAAGAGGCTGCAGAGGGTTTAGGACCCTTGCCATCTGGGATAAGTCCTTTTTTTCATTACGCTAATCAGAGAGGAGATATAGGAGCCTGGAGACCCACACTCAACATTTCAGGAACAGCTTCTTCCCCTCTGCCAACAGATTTCTGAACAGTCCATCAACTCATGAATATACCTTGATATTCTTCATTTGAACTAGTTATTTATTATATTTGTTATTATAACTTGTAGCAATTTGTCTTGCACTGAGATAGTAGTGTGATCACTTCTCCCACAAATCTAATGTCTAATCCAACTTATGACATCTTGAATACCAAGTGACTGAACCTCCTTGACCAACGACTGACGTGGGACCTTGTTAAATGCCTTGTTAAAGTCTGTGTAGACAACATCCACTGCCTTACCTTCACCAAAATTCGTGGTAATTTCCTCAAAAATCTCTATAATATTAGTTGGACATAACTTAACATGCACAAAAGCGTGCTGACTATCCCTAATCAGCCCATGTCCATCCAAATACTGATATATCTGGTCCCTTAGAATACCTTCCAATAACTTTCCCACCACTGATGTCAGGCTCACCAGTCTATAATATCCTGGTTTATTTTTAGAGCCTTTCTTAAATAGTGGAACAACATTAGCTATCCTACAATCATCACATGTCACTAAGGATAATTTAAATATCTCTGCTAGAGCCCCTGCAATTTCTGCACTTGTCTCTCACAGGGTCTGAAGGAACACCCTGTCAGGCCCTAAATATTATCCACCCTAATTTGCCTCAAGACAACAAACACCTCCTCCTCTGCAATCTGTATAGGGTCCATGACCTCACTGTTACTTTTCCTTGCTGCTATAGACTTAGTGTGTGGGCACATGGCAAAGTGGTTAAGGCATTGGACTAGCTACCTGAAGGTCGCTAGTTTGAGCCCCAGCCAAGGGAACGTGTTGTGTCCTTGAGCAAGGCACTTAATCACAAATTGCTCTGTGACGACACTGGTGCCAAGCTGTATGGGTCCTAATGCCCTTCTCTTGGACAACATTGGTGTCGTGGAGAGCGGAGACTTGCAGCATGGGCAACTGCTGGGCTTCCATACAAGCTTGCCCAGGCCTGCGCCCTGGAGAGTGAAGACTTTCCAGGCGCAGATCTATGGTCTCGCAAGACTAACAGATACCTTTATAGACTTAGTGTCCACCTCCTGAGTAAATACAGCTGCAAAAAAATCTTGTCAAAGTATTGCACAGAATATAAAAAACAGCAAAGAATAGTATAAAAATTAATAAAAATATAAAGCAAATACAAACCAGAAATGGATATTCAAATGGCTTCTCCAGATTTTTAAAAAGGAAAGGGTAAACCAGGTGAGCCTTGGTCCTACAGAAAATGACTCAGGGTATTATTAGTGGAAAAAAAGGAAATAGGTAATTAATTCAGAATGTTATCATTACAGAGAATACAAATAACATCATAAGTATAGATAAAAATTGAAAATTGGTGCAGAGGAAGGAAAATTATAAACACAATGGAATTGTGGGTTGACAAGTTCCTGTGTCCATTGATCTTAAGAGTTGAATTATTGGTTTTATTTTTACAACATTTCTTAAATACAAAGAAATTCAAAAGTTCAAAGTTCAAAGTAAATTTATTATCAATACACATATATGTCAGCATATACAACCTTGACATTCATTTCATTGCGAGCATACTCAATAAATTCATAATAAGATAATAACCATAATAGAATCAAAGATCGCACCAAAGAACAAAGATCAAAGAACACATTGTCTCATACAGCCTATGTGTAAAAGACAACAAATTGTGCAAATACAAAAAGAAAGAAACAAATAATAACAATAAATAAACAAATAATCCAAATTGAGAACATGAGCAGAAGAGTACTTGAAGTGAGTCCACAGGCTGAGGGAGAAGTTCAATAATGGGACAAGTGAAGCTCAGTGAAGTTATCTCCATTATTTCAAGAGGCTGATGGTTGAAGTGTAATAACTGTTCCAGAATCTGGTGGTGTGAGTCCTGAGGCTCCTGTATCTTCTTCCTGATGGCAGCAATCCTGGGTGGTGGGGGTTCATGAGACAATGCTTTGTATAGATATTCTGAATAGTGGGGATGGACTGGGCCATATTCATTTCTTTTTGTAGGATTTTCCAGTCAAGGGCATTGTAGTTTCCATATCAGGCAGTGATGCAGCCAGTCAATATACTTCCAATAGGTTTCAATAGGTACATTTTATGTCAGAACAATGTATACAATATATATCCAGAAATTCTTTTTCTTTACAGACATCTATGAAAACAGAGGAGTGTCCCAAAGAATGAGTGACAGTGAAACATTAGAACCCCAAACCACCCCTCCTACGCACAAGCAGCAGCAAGGCAATGACTCCACACCCGACCCTTACCAGCAAAAAGCATCAGCGCCCTCCACTGAGCACTCAAGCATGAAGCAAGTATCAATAAAGACACAGACTTGCAGTACCCCAAAGACCACTCGTTCACCCAGTAATTCGACATACTACAGGATCTCTTTCTCCCTAATAAGGGAAAAAGAGGAACCCCCATTTCTCAGAGAGAGGGGAGACATAACAAGCAATTCACTGGTTTACAATGTTAAAAGTCTGTTGCATCACTTTTTCCGAGGTCTGCAACCAGAGAGTCGGCCCCAGAAAGGTGCACATCTCTGGACACACAACCCATAGCAGCTAACCCACTGCTCCTGATGTTCCATGTTCTCCCCCGATGCCACAATCAGGGGTATTGTCCTAGAATCAGCCCGTCTCCAGAGCCACGAAAATCCAGAACCCTGAAGGCACGCTAGTCTTCCAGACCACATCCTTGGGATATCAAAAAGTGACCGCTCGTGAGGCCCTGAGAGTGGGTCCCATTCCCGCAAAGGGCCAAAGTCAGCGTGTAACTCCAGGTCAGGGTCTTCAAAAGAACCTTGAAAAGGGAAAAAAGAGATATTAAAGATAGAAATAGAGCTGTTTCCGAAGACGCAACAAGGGAGTCACTATGTATCGCCATTTTGCTCCGCCCTCCGACACATCTATAGAATTTTGTTAAAGTTATGTATGCCATGCCGAATCTTCGTACACTCCTAAAAGGTAGAGGCACTGCCGTGCTTTCTTCATAATAGCCCAGGACAGGTCCTTCAAAATAATAACACTGAGGAATTTAAAATTGCTGACCCTTTCTGCCTCTAATTCTCCAATGAGGACTGGCTCATGGACCTCTGATTTCTTTCTCCTGAGGTCAAAAATCAAATCAAATCAAATCCAGTTTAATTATCATTCAAAACATACATCAATACAGCATTCCTCTGGTACAAAACTTTCAAAATAGTGAGCTCCTTCCTGTTTTGGTCTTGCTGACATTGAATAAGAGGTTGTTGTTATGGCCCCACTCATTCAGATTTTCAATCTTCCTCCTATATGCTGATTCATCACCACCTTTGATTCGGCCCACAGCAGTGGTGTCATCAACAAACTTGAACATGGCATTGGAACTGTGTTTTGCTACAAACTGATAAGTGTAAAGTGAGTATAGCAGACGGCTAAGCACATATCCTTGAGTTGCACCTGTGCTCATGGAAATCTTGTAGGAGATGTTGCCATATGAACTGACTGGGGCCTGCAAGTAAGAAAATCAAGGATCCGATTACACAAGGAGATATTGAAGCCAAGGTTTTGAAGGTTATTGAGTAGCTTTGAGGGGATGATGGTATTGTATGCTGTGGTCGATAAAGAACATCCAGATGTATGCATCTTTGCTGTCTAGATGTTCCAGGGTTGAGAGAAGAGCCAATGAAATGGCATCTGCTAGACCTATTGCTCCAGTAGGCAAATTGGAATGGTTCAAGTTGCTTCTCAGGCAGGAGTTGAGAGATTTCATCACAAACTTCTCAAAACACTTCATCACTGTGGGTGTACGCGCTACTGGATGATAGTCATTGTGGCAGGTTACCACATTCTTCTTTTTATATATGACTTTTAAGAAAGCATTGAAGGTATGGGGTGATTAAATTTGATTACAAAATGATAAACATAAGTAAATTGTGATGAGAACATAAGGAAATTAAAGGAATACAGGTAAGTTAAGTGAGTAATTGAAGATTACTTAATTTACTTGGAAATAGAATAAAAAGGGGATAATGTAAAATTTTTCACTTTGACAGGAAAAAATTGAAAAACACATTAGCTAAATGCTGTAAAGTGATCAACAGCAGTGTGAGGTCACAATGCCATTTATATAAATGAAGATTACAAGGGACAACTTTTACTCATATTTCACAGATTTTATTAATGACTTGAAAAATGGTATTTGGCCCGTCCAATCTATGTTAGCTCAGCACAATCCCATAAATCCCATTTCCCTCATCCCAAGGGAAATACTTAAATCATGTTGAGCTTGCTACTTCGAGTTCAATTAATTTTCAACTTTGTGTGAATATGGAAGTGACACTTCGGTTCAATTCCTGTGGATAATTAACAGACACATCACATGTTGATGATGTCGTGAGTGTGAAGCAGAACAGTGAAATGTTTTTAGTATTAGGGTAAATCATGAAGAATCAGATCCAATTTCTTGACTGATAGAACTTCACCAGAAAATGGGAATAAATATTACAGGCATATCAAAACTTGTGTTTCTTGTGCATATGATTTATGCATAAAAGCAGGTGCAAATGGATCCAGTTCCCAAGCTCTAACATGTTGCTGGTGATCATGAATTAGAAGCCCATATCTTGCTGTTATCTTGCAGCATTAACTGTGCCATAATTGTTCTTGGGGCAAGCCCAGAATTTATACCAGTTATAGAGTTCTTTCCCGCTGTTCCTGGAAGTGTATGCAAACACAGTAAAAGTACTTCCACATGATATCAATCCAAACATGAGCTGCAAGTCAGTGTTGTTCTGCTTCAGACTTGTAGGAGCCATAGATAAGAAACTAGACTGATACAATGAAACAAATGTAAATGGAAAAATAAGATAGAGAAATTCTCATGATTGAATGATGGCTTCTACTTAGGGTTGCCAACTTTCTCACTCCCAAATAAGGGACAAAAGTTGCAGTCAAATACGGGACCCTTGTGTTTACCCCAAGAAAGACTACCATAACCATTAAGCCTTGCGCGGGCACCTGTGTGCGCATGCATGATGCATGATGTGCGCATGCATGATGCGTGATGTATGCATGTGTGTATGTGCTGATTTTTTTTATAAATCGGTTTTGGCTTAATCTTCCCGATTTTACGTGAAACTACACTGTACATACATTATTTCTACTTGAGTTACAAAATACACATGGACTAAGATGTTAACTGTCCTATGCTATCACCAGTGGGATTATCAGTTGACCTGCCACCTGTCTTCAGGAGTTTCGGCCCGCTTATGATCAAGACTCCTTCGAGGTGGTGGGCCAGCCTTTATATAGGCTGTATATTTATCATATCATTCCTGCTTTTACTATATGTTAGTGTTATTTTAGATTTTATGTGTTATTTGGTATGATTTGGTAGATTATTTTTTGGGTCTGCACGCTCAAAAATTTTTCCCAGATAAATTAATGGTAATTGCTTCTTCACTTTACGCCATTTTGGCTTATGAATGGTTTCATAGGAATGCTCTACCTTAGCAGGGGAAATACGGGGCAAGGGCGGTCCCATATGGGACAAACCAATTTAGCTCAATATATGGGATGTCCTGGCAAATACGGGACAGTTGGCAACCCTACTTCTACTCCATGTTGCTTAAAGGAATAGGTGAGGTGATAACATGAAATCATCCCTATTTATTTTAATTGAAAATATAATGGCTTAATTTGTTAAGTTACAGATATGACTCTGATGCTTATTAGCAATAGGAGAAAAAAATGGAGGTCTATAAGACTTTCATTTAACCTTGTTGTCTGTGAGAAAGGCCTAGATTTTAGGCGGATTTTGCACTGACATTGGGAGGTGGCAGAGTTGGAGAAGGATGGCAGGTGGGGGTAGGGGGAAGATGTTTAGCTAAGGTTTTGGTCTAGGATTGTGGAGAAATACAGGCCTAGTGATTAAAACGTGGAGGTCTAGAGGATCAGAGCAACACGACTCAGTGAGCAAACAGCAGAAGAGAGGAGGGATACAGGCCCAGTCAATCAAGAGTGATATCTGGGAACACGTGGGCAGTGACACTTCCATCCTGAAGATACGAGTGTGAGTGAGAAAGCTATTGGCCTCCAAGAGCCACCAAAGCAGAAGCCTGGGCCCATGCACATGACTAATCGACTTCTTGCAGCTCCTATGTCCAAATGTTGAGATCACAGAAGTGGAGGAACAAACAAACCCCTGCAATGGGGTACATGGAGATTTCAAGTGTGCCTGTGTGGGAGTGGGGGAGGGATGGAATTAAAAGGAATGTATTTGTCATGGGCGTATTATAGCTAATAGCCAATGGTAGTCTTGTGGCATCCGCTCCAGACTTCGAGGCGAGTGGTCCCGGTTTTGAACCCGGCTGGCTCCTTTCATAATTTCCACCCATGCTGGGTTGAGCATCGAGCTAGCAACTCAGCCTCGTAAAAAAACAGGCACATACTAAATAAATGGCAAGGTTGCCACCTGATGCGCCACAGACCACGGAGATGAACTAACAGTATAGTTAGGAAGGTAGATGTTGGGTATTTAATATTTCAGTAATATTTGAATAATCTTGTACATATATTGTTTGATTAAGCATTTTTTGTTCTTTACGCTATTGATTATGGTTATATGTAAAAATTCATGAACTGCATCTGTCATGAAGCTACCACATAATAAGTGCGGGTCTTACTTAAAGTAAAGAACAAACTTAAGACTCACACATTTCAGACTGCCACATCTTCCTTTGAATTAGTTTAGTGTTTTGAAACTACAACATAACAGTCTACACCGTCCATTACAGCCAGTAGAAGAAATAGATCTTAAGCCTCCATTGCCTACTTGTGGCATGGTTTGGGACTGCATAGAGAAAAAGTCAAGTGGGAAAGGAAAGACCTAGTTGCTACCTTCCACACAGATACAATGACATAGGTAGGACCTGAAAGAGGATCATTGGAGAGATTTTGAGCAACTTGGTGTTAAACTGAAAAGACAAGCACATTGGACCAGGGTTAATAACATTACAGTCATGAATATATTGCTTGACATTTGGTGTGTGACAAATGGGCATCAGTACTGGGGAAAGAAGGAGCTGGTATATTGGGACTTCAACGATCAGATTTGAGTAATTGGGGAGGTAAATAGGACTTTTAAATAAGGCTGGGGTAACAGGGAGTGCAGAAGGATATCAATGGAGAAAATATGGAATGCTCAAGAGGGACTGAAATCAAACAAAGGGCAAGGATAACCAGGTGGCTTTAGGAAGAGTCAGTGCAGTCAGAGAGTACATTAACAAGTAAGACCTGACAAGAAAAGAAATGAACAAAGCAAATATGTTGGTCTGTAATACAAAGTCAAAATATTAAGATGACTCTAAATGTTAAGATAAAAAGGTATTGTTTCTAAATACAGTATGTGAAGCATTCACAATACAGTGAATGTATTGGCAAAGCAATTAGATGTAATTATCTTTATGGGAACATGGCTGCAGGATGAACAAGGCTCGGGCTGACAGGGAGAAAGGATGATGAGGTGGCATTGTTAGTGAAGGATGATAGCAGTGTAGTCTTGAGAAAAGATATTAGTTCAGAATATGAAGGTGTGAAATAAGCCCATGTAGAGCGAAGAAGGACCAAGGGATGGAAGTCATTGGTGGAGATCTGTGTGAAAAACCAAACTGCAGAGAATGAAAATGATTGATATACAGGAAATTGAGAAAATGAAGAAATCAAGATAATGCAGAGAGGCTTTTAAAAAAGGAATTGGTGTATTGGCCTTCATTGCAAAAGGGTTTGAGTGCAGCAGCAAGAATGTTTTGCTAAAATTATACAGGGCTTCATAGACCACACCTGAACTATTAGCACAGGTTAGGCTTCTTTACCTAAGAAGAAGGGAGTGCAGTGAAGATTTATTGGACTGATTCCTGGATGGTAAGACAACTGTATGAAAAGTTGAATCAACTAGATTTGTATAAATCAATGAAAGGCAGATTAAGATGATCTGACTCTAGATTACTGATAGAAAACATAGAAAAAAACTACAGCACTATTCTGGCCCTTCAGCCCACAATGCTGCACTAAACCTGTCCTTACCTTAGAAATTACCTAGGGTTACCCATAGCCCTCTATTTTCTAAGCTCCATGTACCTACCACCTCCACCACCGTCGCCGGCAGCCCATTCCATGCACTTACTACTCTTTGCGTAAAAACGTTACCCCTGAAATCTCCTCTGTACCTACTTCCAATCACCTTAAAACTGTGCCCTCTCATGCTAGCCATTTCAGCCCTGGGAAAAAGCCTCTGACAATCCACACGATCAATGCTTCTTACCATCTTATACACATCTATCAGGTCACCTCTCATCTTACGTCGCTCCAAGGAAGAAAGGCTGAGTTCACGCAACCTATTCTTATAAGGCATGCTCCCCAATCCAGGCAACATCCTTGTAAATCTCCTCTGCACCCTTTCTATGGTTTCCACATCCTTCCTGTAGTGAGGTGACCAGAGCTGAGCACAGTACTCTAAGTAGGGTCTAACCAGGGTCCTATATAGCTGCAACATTACCTCTCGGCTCCTAAACTCACGATTAATGAATGTCAATGCACCTTTAGCTTTGAATTATCTTGGTCCTCTTCCTTAGATGCTTTTTATTTTTCACGAGGAAAGACAAATGCATTGCCTTCAATATTCATCCTTGTACAGTACTTGATAACAGCTTTGTATTGCATGGAGATCTTTGGTCAATTAGATAGAAAGTGCTCATTAAAACAGAGCTAGAATGCAGAACCTCTACTAGTTTGTGTAAGGCTCCAAGGCTGCACTTCTACTTTGTGCTGTAGGCCTAAGATTTGTGCATACTTAAATTAACTTCACGTGAGAAAACTTCAATAAGGGTTTTTCCTGTGTGATGTCCTGCTTTAGGAAGGTTGAGTGTGAAAAACCAAAATGGTGTCAGGGAGGGACTTAATGGAGAGGATCCTGAGGAACTTCTAAGAGATGGGTAGAGCAAGAGTTTGGTGTTTCAGGAGCTATTAAGTAAACAGTAATTAACTTATAAAGATTCTACCAAGAGGAAGATGCATGCAAAAATACAAGCAAACAGGAGCAGTAGTAGACTATCAATCCCTTCAAGCTTGCCCTGTCATAATCGTGATCATGGCTGATCTATGCTGGTCTCTATTTACCTTTTGTGCCATTTCTTCATATCCTCTTATTCCTTGAACTAGAAGATATGCTCCACCTTTTATTTAATACTTTCAATGATTCAACTTCCACCACACACTGGAGATTTTAGAATTTCAGAGATCTCCATCCTCTGTGTGAAAAAATTTTTTGGCTTTAAGTGTCTGGTTGCTTATATTATAGGTACGCCATCTTTTTCAAGTCTCTCCCATTTGTGAAAATATCGAAATACTGTACCTTTCCTATTTAGGATATTTGTTTGTTACATCCAGTGTCATATGCGTAGGCAATCATGATCACACCATGACCATTAATCCCGACAATTTTTTCTACAGAAGTAGTTTGCCATTGCCTTCTTCTGGGCAGTGTCTTTACAGGACAGGTGATCCCAGCCACTATCAATACCCTTCAGAGATTGTTTGCCTAGCATCAGTGGTTGCATAACCAGGACTTGTGATATGCACCTGCTGCTCATACTATCATCCGACACCCGCTGCCCTGGCTTCATGTGACCCTGATCGGGGAGATCAGCAGGTGCTGCACCTTGCCCAAGGGAAGGAATACGTTACACTGCCTGTGGTAGAGATCTATCTCCACCCCACCACCAGATTAGGATATTACGTTTGAATAAGTGAAATCCCTTTTTATACTGGACGCCTCTGGAAATGTGGCTTGTTTCCCTTTCGCTGCCAACCACTGGACTCTGTGGTGAGGAACCCTCCTTTCATACATGGAGGGTGTATACAACTTTGGTTCCATCAAATCCCTGAGGTTGGGGTGTCTCGCTGACCCAAACCCCGGTGTGTGTGAATGCTGCGTGATTTACTGCCCACGGCAATCGCCTATTGGAAAGAAGTAACAGATTGTACACTGCATACAGTTATAAAGAATTAAATTTAAGAATGCTAATTTAAGTAAGCAGTTATTAAATGAAAGAAAGAAAAAAAAACAAGGAAGTCCCATTACTCTTAAATAGTCATATGTGCATTTAAGTTGGAGCTCATCTTGAACTTGCTGGACCCTCCGTCTGTGTGAAAATACACACCACCTTCCAAATGTTGCTTGAAGTCCATCTCAAACAAATAGGTCTCTCAGGTCCTTCTTCCTTGAAGCTATTTATCTGCACAAAGCACCTTGTGCAACAGGGATGACATCCTCAGCCATCTTTCCTCCTGCCTTCTCCCAGCTTCTGCACAAAAAAGCTCAACCCAGCATTCTCCGGAACCTTCTCCCAATTCCACCATCCTGATTGGCTGACTGCACATTCCTAAGTTGAACAACAAAGCTCAAAGCCAAAAAGGCTGAAAGCAGAACAGACTGCTCTTACAGAGCTGCTAAAATGAAATACCTACAGCATAGCAGTAAAAATCTTAACCAGGATATTACATAATTCTTCATTCTTCTAAAGGCCAGAATTACTTACTCCCTCTTGGTAGACAACTTCCCATCCCAGGAATTAGTCTTTGTGCTGCCTCCAATGTATCCATATCTCTTTAAGGTAAGGAGACCAAAAATGTATTCCATCTTCCAGGTAAGATCTCACAAACGCCTTGTACGCTTACAACAACCTCTTTATAATGAGAACCAAAACGTTGCTTTCTTTCTTAACCACATGGAACCGTCTGTTAACTTTTCATGATTCAGGTTCTTGAACACTTAGATTAGTCTGTCATTCACTCACTTGCAGTCTCATCTTTTAGATAATATTCTGCTTTTTGGTTTGTCTTTCCAAAATGCATGTCCTCATACTTACCACATTCAACTTCATTTGCCAAGCTTTTGTCCAATCACTCAGTCTATCTTCATGCTATTGTAGAATTAGTGTCTTTATCAGAATCTGTATCAAGTTTATTATCACTGGCATTGCAGCAGCAGTTCAGTGTAACAACATAAAGTTACTATAAATTACAAGACAAGTAAATAGAACAAAAAAAAAGGAATAATGAGATTCATGTTCACGGACTGTTCGTAAATCTGATGGTGGGCAGGAATAAGCTATTCCTAAATTGTTGAGTATGGGTCATCAGAGTCCTTCCTCAAACTCCTTCCTCATGGAAGTAATGAGAAAAGGACATATCCTGAATTGTGAGAGTGCTTAGTGATGGACGTCGCCTTCTTGACATATCACCTCTTGAAGATATCCTCGAGAGTAGGAAGGGTTGGGCTGTGATAGAGCTGGCTGAGTTCACAAGCCTCTGCGGCCTCTTGTGATCCTGCACAATGGAATCTCCAAACTAGACTGAGGTGCAACCATTCAGACTGCTCTCCACTGGATATAAATAGAGATTGGTAAGAGTCTCTAACAAATATTCTCAAACTCCTAATGAAGTAGAGCCTCTGGTGTGTCTTCTTAGTGATTGCATCAATATGCTGAGTCCAGGGCAGATCCTTTGAAGTGTTGAGACCCAGGAATTTAAAGCTGCTCAACTTTTCCACCACTGATCCCACAATGCGGACTGGTGCTTGTTCTCCTGACTTCGCCTTCCTGAAGTTCACAAAGAGTTCTTTGGTCTTGCTGATGTTGAGTGTAAGGTTGTTGACATCATTCAACCAGTCTACCTATATCACTCCTGTACACCTCCTCTTTGCCATATGAGATTTTACCACAGCAGTGGTGTCACTTGCAAATTTATAAATGGCACTTGAGCTGTGGTTAGCCACATAGTCATGAGTGTAGAGCGAGGAGAGGTAGTGCACATCTATGAAAGTGCACTGGTATTAATCATTACAATATACCCTTTCACTTATTTTTGTATCATCAGCAAATTTGGAAAAGTTACATACCATTCTTTCTTGCAGGTTATTAATTTAAATAAGTGAATGCTTGTGGGTTAAGAATTGATCCCTGTGTACTCTACTAGTTACCTCTTTGCTGTCTGAAACGAACATTTACTCTAACCTTCTTTTGTTTCTGCGAGACAGATAGTTTTCAATCCATTCTAACAAAAATTTCCTCTGAAACTATGCTTTTTTAATTAATAGGTTTTCTTGCCCACTTGGTATTGGGCTCTTTAAGTAAATGATGTGAAACTTCAACTCTGCATTGAAGACCTGGCTCAGTATTTGCAGCCTGTGCTGTTTGTGAAGGTCCTATGCAGTATTCAGTTTTGGACAAGTGTTTCCAAAAGAAGTATCTGGTGTATCATTTATCCAATCACAGACATCCCACCCTGCAAAAGCTCATTTCAGGGAGGTAGCGCCACCATTTCAGGGAGGTAGCATCCCCGCGCCCCCCCCCCACTCCCCCCAACCACCCCCCAACACTGTCATTATTTTTGAGGTCGACTGTAAAGCCCGCCCACAGAGAAAACTGATAGGTTTACTTAGCAGGGGTCCGCAATCGTTTTTGCACCGCAGACCGGTTTAATATTGACAATATTCTTGCGGACCGGCCGACCCGGGGCGGAGGTGTTAATCACAACCGAAATATAGGTGATAAGTCAATCGCATTATAACATTTTAAGTAACGTTTGGATATTAAACACACAGCGCTTATTTTCCTGGTATGAACATATAAAATCATTGCAACACACCAATATCGCTGAATCAGTGGAAGCCCTGGGCTTGTTTTCCTGCAACAAGATGGTCCGATGGAGGGGTGATGGGAGACAGCGATACTCGAATGGGGTTCCTTATGTCCAGTCTATTCCGCAATTTAGTTTTCATTGCATTCATTGAAGAAAACTCCGCTTCACAGAGATATGTTGGAAATGGAAGCAACGTTTTCAGTGCTTTCGTGGCTATCTCAGGATATTCAGCCTTGTTTTTGATCCAGAATGCCGGCAGAGATGTCAAACATACTTGTCAGCCCACCATCATTTGCAAGCTCGAGGAGTTGATCTTTTTTCCCGCGCTGACACGGATGGTTCACTTGGGACATTCACATTCCTTTGCACGTCTCGGGTCACTGATGACGTCGCGCGCATTAACATTCAACAGTGGGCGTGACAGGGAATGAGGAAAGGTGCAGCTGACTCATATCGTTTCATATCACCAAATCATATCGTTTCCTCGTGGCCCGGTGGTTGGGGACCACTCATAGCACGAAGAGAGACCAATCAGGATGCTCGCTCTCCCTCTCCCTCTCAAAAAAAATCTATTTCTGTGACCAACATGTGGACCACAAGTTCCCATAACATGGAATGGGATGCTCTGATTAAGTGATGCTGTTTGTGAAATAACCATTTGTTAAGATAACAGGGACAATTCCCCTCCCTTCTCAGAACAGTAGGGTGAGATTTCCCTTGATTAGCTCATAATTTTACATTCAAATCCCTGATCTGGGGCTTGCCTTCACTGTATCTTATGCAAGAGTATTCATAGTAAGTAGTGGTTGATACATCTGCAGATTGTGGGTTCAAATCCCACTCCATGTGGTCTAGCAATCATCTTAAAGGCTTAAAATAAACTTTCTAGTTTTTCTACCTAATGCCTATGTTAACAAAGGGAAGTATTTCATGACAAAAAAAACTCCTCTACCTACCATGCCATATTCAAAGATTTGTGAATATATACACCCAGGTGTTTCTGTCCTTACATTC
The DNA here is from genome assembly GCF_963921235.1 of Mobula hypostoma. Taxonomy (NCBI): domain Eukaryota; kingdom Metazoa; phylum Chordata; class Chondrichthyes; order Myliobatiformes; family Myliobatidae; genus Mobula; species Mobula hypostoma. Next base: position 58,098,371 of record NC_086103.1, on the reverse strand, counting down.
TAAATAATAGCTTAGACTGTACTGAGTTTTGATGTTAGTCTTTTTTCAAACCTAGCCTTACTTTTCTATACTACACACCTGCCCATATAACTTCTTTATGTCTTTCTCCATCCCACATCTATTCAGTTGTCTAACCTACCCTTTTATTATCTTCAATTCATGCCCCTCATTTCAAACTGGGAAGAACATATTGGCTGTACTCTATTACATATTACTCTATTTATGCCTCTCAGAATCTTATACCTCTCTATCAGATCTCCACTTAGTCTCTGCTGCTTCAGATAAAACAACTCAGGTTTTACTTTCAAATCTCTGGACGTCATTGTAAGAACCAGAGCTGAATACAATTCTCCAGATAAGGTCTAACTAACGTTTTATAAAACTGCAACCTAATATCAGGACTCCTGAACTTAAGTCCTCAACTAATAAAGGTAAGCATACCATATACCTTCTTCACCATCATATCAACCTGTGTTTCAGGGAACTATGGACTTGGTCCCCAAAATCTCTCTGTACATCATCACTTTTAAGTGTCTGACAGTGTATTTATATTTGATCTCCTCAGTTGGCCATGCTAAAGTCTGCCTGCCACTTCTCCACTCATGCCAGCAACAGATCTATATCCTTTCCCAGAATTCTGTGTCACCTACAACACCACCAGTCTTCATATCATTTGCAAAAATACTAATCTGTCCCTCTTTTACATGTCACTCCTGCCCCAGGAGAGGTTCCAGTGATACAAGAATCTGAAATCTCTCCCATTCACCAGTCACTCAGCCACACATTTATCTGTTCTGTCTTTCTATTCCTGCCCTGACTAGCACATGGCAACAAGAGATTATTACCTTTAAGGTCCAGCTCTTTAGCTTATTTTCTAACTTCCTATACTCACTGTCCAGGTCCCCTTCCCCCTTTCTACCTCTATTCTTAGTTCCAATGTGCCCCACAACCTCTGGATCCACCCCTCCCCCTTGAGTATGTTCTCTAGCTGCTCCAAGACATCCTTGACCCTAGTACCCTAGAGGTAATACACCACCCCAGTGTCTCTTTCATGTTCAGCACAGGGCTTTAGCACATCAGAGCACTATGAAACATTTATCATGGGTACACTGAAAACTGATGATCAGTCAAGGATGTCATATTTCAAGTCAAATTTGTCACCTGAAAAACATACCTATACACTTACTTATCTAAGTGAGACCTCCGTTGGCCAGGGTCGCCCATGGCTGTGGTGTCCTAGCTGTCTCGATACACACACCTATGCAGTATGATATGGAGAGCAAGCCCCCCCTCCACACATCTGACAGACCCAAAGGAATGGCAGAGACGATACAGTTTGGTACCAGCAGTGTCGCAGGAGTTGCGTGTCAATGTTGAACTCAGCATAGGACTGCCTTAGGGACTTCAGCTCTGGATTTTTCTCTTAAGGGTTTACTCCCAAAGCCTCCCCCATGAGTGGGTATAGCCACAAGGCAGCAGAAGTTTGAGATCAAAGTTTCTCTTTTCCTAGATGAACTGCCAACCTAGACTGACGAGCACCATCTGCCTGAACCGACTGGTTTTAAGGCGCCAGTAACCCACCTTTGCCCTTTCTCTTGTCAGTAGAAACGGTTCCTCCAGGCTTAGTAGCTAAAACCACACATGAAAGCCAGGAGCTGGACTGGGTTGTCAGAAGCTATTTGAGATGCACACCATTGGGAGCATTTAATGGGTAAGTGGGAGCTTGTCCCCATTACCACCCCTGGTATTAACAACCTTAAGGAACCAGATTCATATCCATTTATATCTAAATATGGTAAAACAGTAACTATAAATTGAAATAAAAACTGTACATGCTTTTTGGATAAAATATACAGCTATCGTGTCAGTTGAACAGCCAGAAGTTTTCATCATTTGTCACGATCTGCTTATGGCTTACTGCCTGGTATCAAGGGTTTTTTTTTGTGTCTGTACTGTAATATTTATGAAGTTCACAACTGTTATTTTCTTATGTGTATTGTAAGATCTATTTTCAGCATGACTTATGTTTTCTCTGCCTCTTAATCCTTTTGTTGGATAACACTAAGAATGAAATAAATGCCGAATATTTTAAAGAATTGCAACAGATACTCAATTAATATGAAGCAATTTAAAAGTCTGGAAAGAATGAACAGAAAATAAGGTTCGTGAAAGCAGTATTATAACTCCATTGTTTTCTGATGCTGCCTTACCTGCAGAAACCACCAATTTTCAATTTACAATCAATTTATTCTGTAGAATGAAAAATACTTACTATGTCAGATATTTAAAAATGGAAAATAAATAAGACAATATTAATTTTGCTCTATCCCTGATCTACTTTGAGTGGTAATTTTTGCACAAACACAAGAAATAAATATATCCCAATGGTGAGCCACAAAAAATTATAATATTTCAGTTTGACAGGTATTAGTACACAATAAACATTTACTTCATACATCCATTTCATGCTGATCTTACTCATAACATGAATATTTGTTAAAATATTATGCCATTTTTCAATTTTCTGTGTTTGGATAGAATCCCCATCTGACCCCCGAAAATGTCAAAGTCACTAAATAAATGTATTTATTGCAACCAAAAGTATTTCAAAATTAAGGTTTCATGTTTCACTCCTTCCGTTAATAACTTAGAATTTGGTTTCAAATTCATGTTTATATCTATAGAGATTAACTTTTAAATAAACCAAAATGTGACAGTGTTTGGCATACTGTAGCAAGCAGATAAGACAGCCAATTTTACTTTTCACATCTTGGCAACCCAGCACAGAAACAGCACTATGTAAAACCTGAAAGGGCTATTAACATATCAATATAAAGCAAGACTTGTGAAGTTTACAGTATATTTTATGCTAATTATTTAATTTTAAATCCTGTAAATGAAGAACTCAATGCAGAGCAGTGAGCAAATATTATGTTTGGGATGGTATTAAGTGACAAATTACAACTTCCTTTGATGCACATGAGTATCATTGAAAGCATGGGGCAGAAAAACTGTAACTCCTTCCCCATTCAAGGGCTAATAAACCAGATATGGTTCCCCATTCCAAACATTTCAAAGTTCAAATTAAGTTTATTATCAAAGTACATATACGCCACCATATAATACGACCCTAAATTTGTTTTCTTGTGGTCATCTCAGTAAATCCAGCAACAATAATAGGATCAGTGAAAGACCACACACAATAGGGTGGACAACAAATACGCAAAAGACAACAAACTGTGCAAAACAAAAGAAAAAAATAAAGCAATAAATATTGAGAACATGAGATGATGAGTCCTTGAAAATGAGTCAATACGTTGTGGGAACAATTCCATCATGGGACAAGTGACGTTGAGAGAAGTTATCCCCTCTGGTTCAAGAGCTTGATGGTTGAGGGGTTATAACTGTTTCTAAACCTGATGGTGAGAGTCCTGAGGCTCCTGTTCCTTCTTCCTGTTGGCAGTAGTGAGAAGAAAGCATGATCTAGGTGGTGGAGCTCCCTGATGCTGCTTTCCTGTGATAACACTCCGTGAAGATGTGCAATGATAGGGAGGGCTTTAGCTGTGATGCCATATCCATTGGGCCATATCCACTACTTTTTGTAGGATTTTCCATTCAAGGGTTTTGATGTTTCCATACCAAGCTGTGATGGAGAGTATACTCTCCACTATACACTTATAGAAGTTTATCAAAGTTTTAGATATCATACAGAATCTTTGCAATCTTCTAAGGAAGTAGAAGCATCCCTGTGCTTTCTTCATAATTGCACTTATTATGCCGGGCCCAGGACTAGTCCTCTGAAATTATATCACAGAGGAATTTAAAGTTGTTGACCCTCTCCATCTTCGATCCTCCAATGAGTACTGACACATAGACCTCTGGTTTCCTCCTTCTAAAGTCAATAACCAACTCTTTGGTCTTGCTGGCATTGAGTGAGAGGTTGCTTTTATGACACCACTCAGTCAATCTACCTCCTATATGCTGACTTGTCCCCACCTTTGATTAGACCTGTGGCAGTGGTGTCATCAGCAAACCTGAATATGGCATTGAGGCTGTAATAGGTATATATATCACACTGTTTATAAATTCTGGGCTCTTTGTGCATGTGGTACACTCGCATAAGGAGAGAGAGTTCATACCCAAGGGTGCCCAAAGGAGTGTAATTGGATTCTCCTTCAAGGAATTTCAGTTTCACTTGCTTTGTCTGCAGATGGTACAATCCACACATAGGAGATGTAAGAGCTAACAATGAATGTGAGACCTACATTAGCAGTACTTATGAATCAGCATTTCCAGATATGGAATCCAGCAGTGGGAACTGGCACACTAGATCTTTGATGTTAGTCATCCTTGTTCCCCTGTCACTGTAAATTGGATTGACCATGACATTAATCATAAAATCCTTTGGTTTCTCAATCTCAACTCTCTTCTCCCCTACCTGCTACCAACTAATCCTAATTCTAATCCCTGCATTTGAATGCAACCCTTCATGAAACAACCTATTGGAATCATTGAGATGTCAATCTCTTTTTGATTGGAACTTGCATGCAATGGACCTTATGGCCTCATGCCACACCATCAGAAATATCAAGCAGTAGCTAATCAAGGCATCAAGTATTAAATGGAGGTGTGAACTGTTGTGGACACTTTGTCAAACTGGAAAACCCATCCCTGAACAGAGGGGGTAGGGTATGACATCACCTATCTGCTACTTACAATACAGTCCTAACATTTCTACCCAGCGTCTCTACAACAGATCACACCTCCATTCATGCAAAATAAGACTAATGACATTAACATCTCTATCCTGGTGTCCCCACAACAGTTCACACCTTGATTCATACAAAGGTAAGACTAATGACCTCCATGACTCTTAATGACCCTCATGTGATTGCTATACCTTTAAACAGAGTTTAGAAGCTGGAAAACTTCTCACCATGGATCAGAACTGAAGAATCCTCTCAGGTGAGTGCTAAAATGTCTTCTAAACAACACAGCAGATCCATTTGCCTTGATTTACTACTGCTTGATAGACATTTGTGCTGGGCACGTGGCCAAGTGGTTAAGGCGTTCGTCTAGTTATCTCAAGGTCATTAGTTCGAGCCTCAGCTGTGGCAGCGTGTTTGTGCCCTTGAGCAAGGCATTTAATCACACATTGCTCTAGTCTGTGCGAGGAGTGGTGCCCCACACAGACTTCCAATTGCGCCTTGTAAGGCATGAAAATGCCGGACGCAGGCCTCTCATGGTCTGAGTCGACGTTCCCTCCCCCTTGACGTTCCCCTTGTCCCTGATAGACAATGATCTGGATGACTGAGAACCTTCATAGACACACTATTAGAAAGTGTCTTCCTTCGGAGCACTTTATCAAACCATTGAAGGATTTCTAGCTATTAATCTTAACAAAAACTGCAGATTTGATCCTCCTTAAAGGTCTGTTTAAAGACAATTAGATTAAATTAAATTAAGATTAAACTTAAATATGGCTCCACTAGAAAATTGAATATTTTTCCATTGACAAATATCAGTGGAAAAATATTCATTAAAACGGAAAATAATTTACCATACTTTAAGTATAACAGCCACTGTCAACATTATGATTGCAAATGTCAACAATAAAAGTTGGCTTGGTGTTGACTCTCTTTCATACGACTATTATTAAACCATAGCAAGTATCAGATGACTGTATACCAATTTACTTGGTAATTACAAAATAATTACAAGGCTGTGGCGACTCACTTTCTGGCACACACGAACCGGCTCACAACAGCGCGCGCAGGCAGAGGACCGGCCTCAAAAAGGGCACCAGGCCATCTTCACCAGCAGGGGGAAAATCCCGCGCGCAGAAAGGGTCTGGGAATATGCATTCCCCACAGCAATCCCGCCCAGGGAGGGCGGGAACGGGAAGGCTTTAAAGCAGGCCGCGGTTTGAATAAATCTCTTTCATCGCAACTCTAACTCACTGACTTCGTGTGGTTATTCTAGCGTTGTGTGTAGCACACCGCTACAATTGGTGACCCCGACGGCCCAAACGATATTTGGACCAGAGATGACCGACGCTGCATCTGTTCACGCAGTTTCGTTAAAACTGCCAAGCTTCTGGACGCTGCGATCCCAATTATGGTTCGAACAAGCAGAAGCACAATTCCACATTCGGCAGATAACCTCGGATTCCACTCGCTACTACTACGTGCTGAGCTCACTCGACCAGGAGACTGCTGCACAAGTTGAGGAGTTTATACAGTCGCCCCCGGAGGACGGCAAATACACAGCATTCAAAGCCCTGCTCATAAAGACATTCGGACTCTCACGGCGCGAACGAGCACGCCGCTTAATACACCTGGATGGTTTGGGAGACAGGCCGCTGTCAGCATTAATGAATGAGATGCTGGCCCTGGCTGAAGGACACAAACCCTGCCTCATGTTTGAGCAGGCGTTCCTAGAGCAACTGCCCGAGGACATATGCCTGCTGCTGTCCGACGCAGATTTCAGCAACCCCCGGGAGGTGGCGGTCCGGGCAGATGTGCTGTGGAATGCCAGGAAAGAGAGAGGGGTGTCCGTCGCACAGATCACCAAGCCGCGTGCCCAACGACAGACCAGACCAGGCCCGGCAGCAGAACCTACAAAACCCGGCGACGGGAGTGAGGAGCCCAACGAACAATGGTGTTTCTACCACCAGCGGTGGGGCACAGAGGCCCGCCGCTGCAGACCACCCTGCAAATTCCCGGGAAACGCCAGGGCCAGCCGCCGCTGATGGCTACGGCGGCTGGCCATCAGGACAGCCTCCTGTACGTCTGGGACAAGCAGTCGGGACGCCGCTTTTTGGTCGACACCGGAGCGGAGATCAGCGTCTTACCTCCAACGAGTTACGACACCCGCAACAGAGAACCCGGACCCACCCTGAGGGCTGCTAATGGCAGCACAATACAAACCTACGGCACCCGCACGGTGCGGCTACAGTTCAGCTCCAGCCGGTTCATGTGGGACTTCACAATGGCCTCCGTGGCCCAACCACTGCTGGGGGCAGATTTTCTACGAGCCCACAGCCTGCTGGTCGACTTGCAAGGGAAGCGATTAGTCCACGCCAAGACTTTTCAAGCGTTCTCCCTGGGTGAAGCACAGTTGCCAGCCCCACACCTGGACTCTATCACGCTGTCCGACGATGAATTCACCAGGGTCCTGGCGGATTTCCCATCAGTACTGACACTGCAGTTCACGGCAGCCATGCCCAGACACGGAGTACAGCACCACATCCCGACCCAGGCACCACCCCTCCACGCCTGTGCTCGAAGGCTTCCCCCGGACAAGCTCCGACTGGTGAAGGAGGAGTTCAAGAAGATGGAGGAATTAAGGATCATACGACGGTCCGACAGCCCATGGGCCTCCCCCCTTCACATGGTGCCCAAGGCAACGGGAGGCTGGAGACCATGCGGTGACTACCGCAGACTGAATGAGGCTACAATGCCAGACCGCTACCCTGTGCCGCACATTCAAGACTTCGCAGCAAACCTACATGGCGCAAGGATCTTTTCCAAGGTAGACCTCGTCCGGGGATAAAATCAAATCCCTGTACATCCGGACGACATCCCCAAAACAGCACTTATCACCCCGTTCGGACTTTTCGAATTCCTCCGAATGCCGTTTGGTCTAAAGAATGCCGCACAGACTTTCCAGCGGCTAATGGACGCGGTGGGACGCGACCTGGACTTTGTATTCATCTATTTAGACGACATCCTCATAGCCAGCAGTAGTCCGCAGGAGCATCTGTCCCACCTCCGCCAGCTCTACTCCCGCCTGAGCGAATTTGGCCTTACAATCAATCCAGCCAAATGTCAGTTCGGACTCGACATCATCGACTTCCTGGGCCACCGGATTACTAAAGACGGGGCAACCCCTCTGTCTGCCAAGGTAGACGCGATCCGCCACTTCCCCCGACTCAACACAATCAAAGGCCTGCAGGAATTCGTGGGTATGGTGAATTTCTACCACCGTTTCCTCCCCTCAGCAGCCCGAACCATGCTGTTCACCCTGATGTTGGGTAAGGGCAAGGATGAACCTGTTCACCCTGATGTCGGGTAAGGGCAAGGACAGTACCTGGGACGAAGAGGCCGCAACCGCTTTCGTTAAAACCAAAGAAGCCTTAGCAAATGCCGCGATGCTAGTGCACCCCAGAACGGACGTTCCTACTGCCCTCACGGTGGATGCATCCAACACAGCGGTCGGTGGCGTGCTGGAACAACTCATCGAGGGTCGTTGGCAACCCCCGGCGTTCTTCAGCAAACACCTACGACCACTCAAACTCAAATACAGTGCTTTCGACCGGGAGCTATTGGCACTATACCTGGCAATCCGGCATTTCAGGTACTTCTTAGAAGGTAGGCCCTTCACTGCGTTCACAGACCACAAACCGCTTACCTTTGCATTCACTAAGGTGTCCGACCCCTGGTCGTCCCGCCAGCAGCGACATCTGTCCTACATCTCCGAGTACACGACAGACATCCGGCATGTCTCGGGAAAGGACAACGTCGTGGCAGACGCACTTTCCAGACCGACCATACAGGCCCTGTCCCAGGGGATGGACTATGCAGCGCTGGCAGAGGCACAGCAGGCAGACGCTGAGATCCCCAGTTACAGGACTGCAGTCTCCAGTTTGCAGCTTCAAGACCTCCCCGTAGGCCCAGGTGAGAGGACCCTACTATGCGACATCGCTACCGGGCCAACCCCACCCCGTCGTCCCAGCAGCCTGGTGCCGGCGGGTTTTCGAGTCCATTCACAACTTAGCGCACCCATCCAATAGGACAACCGTCCGGCTGGTCGCCAACAGGTTCATGTGGCATGGACTTCGTAAACAGGTCAGTGAATGGGCCAAAACGTGTATTCAGTGCCAAACGGCCAAGGTGCAGCGGCACACCAAGGCTCTGCCACAGCAGTTCGTACCCACCCACCGGAAGTTCGATCACATCCATGTGGATATCGTGGGGCCCCTGCCAGTGTCGCGAGGAGCGCGGTACCTCCTAACTATGATAGATCGGTTCACCAGACGGCCAGAGGCAGTCCCGCTCACCGACACCACCTCCGAATCCTGTGCCCGAGCACTGATTGCAACCTGGGTAGCACGCTTTGGGGAACCGGCCCACATTACCTCCGACAGGGGCGCCCAGTTCACCTCCGGCCTGTGGTCGGCTATGGCCAGCCTTTTAGGAACACAGCTACACCACACAACTGCCTACCACCCACAGTTGAACGGACTAGTGGAGCGCTTCCACCGTCACCTGAAATCGTCTCTCATGGCCCGCCTGGAAGGGCCTATCTGGGTGGACGAGCTTCCCTGGGTCCTGCTCGGAATCCGCACGGCGCCCAAGGAGGATCTGCACAACTCGTCGGCCGAGTTGGTGTACGGCGCGCCCCTGGTCGTGCCAGGAGAGTTCATACCAGCCCCAAGGGGGCAAGAGGAAGAACCCACAGCAGTCCTGGACAGACTACGGGAGAGGCTCGGTAACCTGGCCCCCATACCCACTTCACAGCACGGACAGAGCCCGACCTGCGTACCCAAAGACCTGCAGAACTGTAAGTTTCTTTTTGTACGACGGGGCGGACACCGGGCACCGCTACAGCGGCCCCACGAGGGGCCGTTTAAGGTGATCAGCAACAACGGGTCCATGTTCGTGCTGGACATTGTGGGGAAAGAGGAGGTTTTCACAGTGGACAGACTCAAACCTGCCCATGTGGACATGGCGTAACCGGTCCAGGCTCAGGCACCGCGGCGCAGGGGCAGACCTCCCAAACAGAGGCCGATCCAGACTGTGGACATTGGGGGAGGTATCGCCGGTTCTGGGGGGGGTTATGTGGTGACCCACTTTCTGGCACACACGAACCGGCTCTCAACAGCGCACGCAGGCAGAGGGCCGGCCCCAAAAAGGGCGCCAGGCCATCTTCACCAGCAGGGGGAAAATCCTGCACGCAGAAAGGGTCTGGGAATATGCATTCCCCACAGCAATCCCGCCCAGGGAGGGCGGGAACGGGAAGGCTTTAAAGCAGGCCGCGAAGTTTGAATAAATCTCTTTCATCGCATCTCTAACTCACTGACTCCGTATGGTTATTCTAGCGCTGTGTGTAGCACACCGCTACAAGGCTTTTATTACCAAACAGTACATACAGAAAGGGTGCAGTCGAGTTAAGGTCTTACTAATCATGGTTATTTTTATTATTTCCCCATCATTAAATTTATCTCTTTTCTGTCAATATACTCTACTTTCAATTTTTGCAATGATTTATTACCCAAAATGAAGTATGGAAAAGTGTAAATTTGGTGCAGGTTTACATTGAAAATGTTGAGGAATTGAAAACTATGGTGACCGCTATTGTATATCAGGTTATCAGGAGCCGATGCATTGATTAACAAGTTAGCAACAACACTTGACTCAGGCAAAGTAATGTGAACAGGCAATTTCTGCTCAACATCATTATTGTCCAAAATCAGAAAACGATTAAATGACAAATCCGTGATATATGCAAACACGAGGAAATCTGCAGATGCTGGAATTTCAAGTAATACACATAAAAGTTGCTGGTGAACACAGCAGGCCAGGCAGCATCTCTAGGAAGAGGTTTCGGGCCGAGACCCTTCGTCAGGACTAACTGAAAGAAGAGCTAGTAAGAGATTTGAAAGTAGGAGGGGGAGGGGGAGATCCAAAATGATAGGAGAAGACAGGAGGGGGAGGGATGGAGCCAAGAGCTGGACAGTTGATTGGCAAAAGGGATATGAGAGGATCATGGGACAGGAGGCTTAGGGAGAAAGAAAAGGGGGAGGGTGGGAAAGCCCAGAGGATGGGCAATTGGTATAGTGAGAGGGACAGAGAGAGAAAAATGAGAGAGAAAAAGAATGTGTGTATATAAATAAATAAATAACGGATGGGGTACGAGGGGGAGGTGGGGCATTAGCGGAAGTTTGAGAAGTCGATGTTCATGCCATCAGGTTGGAGGCTACCCAGCCGGAATATAAGGTGTTGTTCCTCCAACCTGAGTGTGGCTTCATCTTGACATTAGAGGAGGCCGTGAATAGACATATCAGAATGGGAATGGGACGTGGAATTAAAATGTGTGGCCACTGGGAGATCCTGCTTTCTCTGGCGGACAGGTATACCCATGATATATGCTTGGATTATACTGCAGAAATTGAATGAGCACTCAATGAAGTTTGTTGTTACTAATGACTTTCTAAGTATTTGAAGTAATTGTTCCAGCCAAGTACACAAGGGAGTTTAGAAGAAGAAGACATTTTACTGTAAAGTGCACAGATAGAAAATGTTGTTTCTCTGAGTTTACATTGGGTCTCAGAGGAGGTGCAGAAAGATAGGTTAGAATTGGAATGGGATTGAGAATTAAAGTGTCATGACATAGGAAGCCCAGGACCACACCTGCAGATTGAGTGTAGGTGTTCCAGAAAATGTTCACCTATGTCTTTGTGATTTGAAATGTTAACCGGTTGCTCTTTGTGCAGATGTTGCTTTGATTGGTTGAATTCTCCCATCATCTAAGTTGCATTTGTTTTCCAATATTTCTAAATCCCAGGTAGCTTTGGCTTCTGTAATCAACACCACTGCACTGGTCTATGTCATCTCAGATTTTCATTACCCTGTTTAATGATTATTAACCTGACAAATCTGTTCATTTGCATCTCTGAAAAATTCGAGTTTCAAACAGCTCTCAGTAACAGAAGCTTACAGTGTCCAGGAACCCCTGTACCTCACCTGTGAGACAAAAGGTAAAGCACAAACTGAAAAGCACTGAAACTGAGAATATTGTTGAATGAAGTCATGAAGCTGTTTTTGTGTAAGAGTATTTGGTAATCTTGAAGTAATGTTAATCACGTTCTTGAATATAATCCGCCTGCTACAGTGCCAAATGTGGAATATTTATTCACACCAAGAGTATTGGGTATTGGGTATTTGATCCTCCACAATATTCCGCGTGGGAATTTAAACTGGAGGTGGCAGTGTTTTTTTTTTACGAGGTCGAGTTGTGAGCTCGACATCAACCCGGCACGGATGGAGAGCGCGCTCGGGAGCAGTCTGTCACTGGATTGAACTCGGGAACCTCTGTTCTCGAGCCCAACGCTGATCGCACTGTGCCACCAGCTGACCAAGAGAGTGTCAATTTGGGTTAAATGAGGAGTCCGAGCAATATTTGATGTTCAGGACACGTCTGGGTCTGTCCAAGCTACGTATACAGGCTGCCATTTGCTGTTTTTTTTCCCACTCCAGGATTTTTTCATGACTTAATAAATTAAAGTGCTATTCCTTAAGTTTACACTCCACTTCACTTGAATGGGGTATAATGTCAAAGCCAGAGAGTTCAGAACAAGAACAGTGCAGAATGAAAGTGACCTGTGACTGTAAGCTCAATGCCATCCTATGGACTGAACAAAGTGATCACCTCATCTGCATTTTATTTTTTCTCACTATAAAGGGAAGGATATTGTGATTATTACGTGTAATAAATTAGATGGAAGAAGAGTATGAATTTTTGCTTCAGCTGGGAGCATTGTTTGCATCTCTAATTGTTGGAATAGGGTGAACTAAGTGGTCAGATGGTTGTATCAGAAGGCACCATGAGATGGGGAGCAGTTCCCTTCGGGATGCTGAAAGGAAAGAAAGATGTGCCCGGTGGTGGAATTCTTTTTAATATTTCTTTAGAGCAGGGGCTCAAAACCTGGGTTCCATGGACCCCCTCGGTTAATGGTAGGGTCCATTTGCATAAAGGGTTGATAAGTTATCCTGATTTAGAGATAGAGCATAGTAACAGCTCCTTCTATCCCAACGAGCCCCTGCTGCCCAATTACACTCATGTGACCGATTAGTTCAAAATTCAAAGTAAAATTTATTAACAGAGTACATGCAAACATACAACCCTGAGGTTCTTTTTCCTGTGGGCATACTCAGCAAATGCAGTAACTGTAAACAAGATCAAACTGTGCAAATGCAAATATAAATAAATAGCAATAAATAATAAGAGGATGAAATAACAAGATAAAGAGTCCTTAAAGTGAGATCATTGGTTGTGGGAACACCAGAAATAGAATGGGTATGGTTATTCACTTTGCTCAAGAGCCTGATGGTTGAAGGTAGTAACTGTTCTTGAACCTGGTAGTGTGAGTCCTGAGGCATTTGTACCTTCTTCCTGATGGCAGCAGCGAGAAAAGAGCATGGCCTGGGTTGTAGGGTTCTTTGATTATAGATGCTGTTTTTCTACAACATGTGCTCAATGGTTGGGAGGGCTTTACCCATGATGTACTGGGCTGAATCTACTACCTTTTGTCGGATTTTTCATTCAAAGGCATTGGTGTTCGCATATCAAGCCATAATGCAGGCAGTCAGTACATCTGCAGAAGTTTGTCAAGGTTTTTGAAGACGTGCCAAATCTCCACAGAAGTAGAGACACTGTCATGTTTTCTTTGCGATTATGGTTATATGATGAGTCCAGGATAGGTCCTCTGAGATAGTGACACCCAGGAATTTAAAGATACTGACCCCCTCCACCCTTGATCCTCTGATGAGTACTGGCTCATAGACCTCTGGTTTCCCTCTCCTGAAGACCACAATCAGTTCCTTGGTTTTGCTGACATTGAGTGAGAGAGGTTGTTGTTATGACACCACTCAGCCAGATTTTCAATCTCCCTCCTGTACACTGATTCATCACCACCTTTGATATGACCCACAACAGTGGTGCCATCAGTGAACTTGAATATATATGGTTTAACATATGAACCCATACATCTTTTGGATATGGGGGGAAATTGGAGACCCCAGCAGAAATCCACAAGGTGCTGAATGAACTGCTGATTCTTCCCAGTTTCTGTTTATGCAGTTTCCCGCACTCCCACTGTGCAATTGTCAACTCTTTGAACAGTACTTCATCCAATGAGTCACAACATTCTGTGAAAAAGAAAATACTTGTATGGGTGCCTAATATACAGATTTTAATATGGCTAAACAGTCATGGATTAAGTTTACAAACCAAATACTTATAATAAAGGAAGAGTACATGCAGGTATAAGACAATTGAACAGTTACATATTGTATTTACGATGCCTGCATCCATATGAAATTAGTACATTCAAGGGTTAATACAATGGAAAGGTTCAAATGCATAAGAGGATTTAATTGAATATTAATCCTTTTATCCTAGTTTGATATTCAGCCTCAGCAAAGATACAAATCAGGTGCTCATAAATGGATTGAAATTGGTGGAAGGGAAAACAAAGCAGGTAAGATCCCAGTCACTAAATGCAAGGGGACTCCAATGTCAGAATTCATTCAGAAAGGCAATCTCATTGGAACCCTTCAAAGGATTTGGTGCAGCTATTACGGCTGTGAAGCAATTATAGATTTATAATAATAAAAGTTTGCAAAATGATTAGAAGGGCAAATCCTACTCAGTTGCCAAGTGGACATCCACCTCAAAACATTTCAGCTTTTTACTGGATCTCTCAATACTTCTCAGTGAGCAATAGGACTTGCATTGTACCAAGACAAGCTGGAACCTTATAAGTTTAATATAAGCCACACTCAGGTTGGAGGAACACCATCTTATATTCCGTCTGGGTAGCCTCCAACCTGATGGCATGAACATTGATTTATCTAACTTCAGTTAATGCCCCTCCTCCCCTTCTTACCCCATCCCTTATTTATTTTTATTCCCCCCTTTTTTTTCTTCTCCGTCTGTCCCTCTCACAATCACTCCTTGCCTGCTCTCCAACTTCCTCTGGGCTCCCCTCCCCCTATCTTTCTCCCTAGTCCTCCTGTCCCATGATCCACCCCTTCTCCAACTCTGTATCCCTTTTGCCAACCAACTTTCCAGCTCTTAGCTTCTTCCCTCCCCCTCCTGTCTTCTCTTATTATTTCGGATCTCCCCCTCCCCCTCCCACTTTCAAATCTCTTACTATCTCTTCTTTCAGTGAGTCCTGATGAAGGGTCTCAGCCTGAAATGTCGACTGTACTTCTTCCTATAGATGCTGGCCAGCCTGCTGCGTTCCACCTGCATTTTGAATGTGTTGCCTGAATTTCCAGCTTCTGCAGATTTTCTTGTGTTTGCAAGTTTAATTCTGGCTTGTTTCAAGATTGCAAGCAAACAAAGAATATTGTCTTTCTTCTGCTTATGTTAAACAAAATGTTGGCAAACATCCCTGAATTGTTTAATTCTAAGAGCTGAAGTCAACTACAAACTATCTCTGCTCACAATTGACCACTGAATAGTTTGCACTTACCTAGACCAGATCTTCTGGAGGAAACCTGTTGTACGTACCTGCCTAAAGGGCTTTATGCAACATAGCAAGGTTATGTATGTCACGCTCCTGATCGTTAATTCCCTACCTTTCTCCTAATTTCCTTTAATTGTGCCATGGTTCCGACCATTAATTTCCCATTTGCTTCTAATTCTCTTTGATGACGACACACCTGGTTTCCATCAAGACCTGCCGCATAAGAACCCCAGCATTACAACCACTAGTCGCCAGATTGTTGGTTTTGCCTGGGTGATAATTAACGTTTCCAGGCCACTTAGGACCGTGTGTTCTAAGATTTGCTCCAGTTTCAAGGCTTACCTATGAAGCTCCGTCTCTCCGCGTCAGGGCTCCATGTCATGATCCCTCCTGTTTGCTGTTCAACATTCACATTCGCGTAAGCATCCTAACTCAATCTCCGTGCCTGTGTCCTGCACTTGGGTTTGCTTCATTCGCTCCTTGCAACAATGTGGGAAAGGGTGGTGAGATGTTCAACAGATCCTACTAACCTACAAAACTGATGCAGTAACTTTGCGGTCCATTGGGCATGGCTCATGTTTATCGACAAGGCTATTGTTAAAACAGCTGTGCAAATATTCTAAATCCATTAAAATATACAGTTAAAATATCTCAAAGTAGATAAATAATCCAAATAATTAGTTCCTTACAGTTATTTGATCCCTTCTACAAACTGTTGAAAGGCATACTCTGGGGCATCCAGACTGGTGTGGGATACTCATCTCCATTTTAAGTGGTTACTTTCTTTGGAAGAGTCCAATATTACATTGTCTTCAGAAAGGGGCAACCACAATTGGTTGGACACACAACTGGAAATTTCCAGCTCAGCTGAAATCCTGCAGATAGTCCTTTGAGGATAAGAATGAATTTTGACCTATTTCTGCATTGCTTATCCCATTGCATTTGCTGTTAAAAGGAACACAAAGATATTAAATTGCACGTTATAGTTCACGTGTTCCTATCATGCACTAAGAACTATGCATCTCAAAAAGTTTCAGAAGTCAGAAAACAGATATTGTAGCCTCAAATTAATTACTATAACAAACTTGTGGTATCTTTAAGAGTAACAAATACAAAATGCTGGAAGAACTCAACAGGTCAGGCAGCATCTATGGAAATGAATAAACAGTTGATGTTTTAGGCTGAGACCCTTCATCAGGACTGGAAAGGAAAGGGAAGGAAAAGAGACTAAAAAGGTGGAGGGAGGGGAAGGAGGAGAAGCTAAAAGATTGTTGGTGAAACTAGGTGAGGGGGAATGAAGTGGGAAACTGGGAGGTGATAGGTGAAAAAGGTAAAGGGCTGAAGAAGAAGGATCTGATAGGAGAGGAGAAGGCTATAGAGAAAGGGAAGGAGGGAGGGTACCAGAGTGAAGTGATTGGCAGGTGAGGAGAAGGTGTAAAAGCGAAGACAGATTGGCGAATGGAAAAAGAGAGGAGGGGCGGGGGAGATGTTATTAATGCCTACAGTTGAACACTTGAGAGCACATCAAGAGAAATAACATTTGGTAATTTATTGAAATACATTTTTTGCAATTTTATTACCTTAAAGTATAGTAAAGCTGTGTAAAGATGAGATACTGTCCCATGGGTCAAGAACAGAAAGCTCTCGCTGATCCCTGGGAAGTCTGTAATTTACCCTCCCATATTTAGCGAAATATGTTGCTTGTTTCATCTCTATTCTAGGTGAAAATTTTAGAAATAATAGGATCAAACAGAGAAACTAGGTCAGGTAACTCTCTCTCATTACAGGTCATAAGTTGAACTTTGCTATCTGTGCAGTCTAGTCAAATTAGGTCATGCTAAAAATTCTTAAGACCTAAAGTGCATTAAGAAAATGATAATGGATTCAAGTACCAAGTCTAAATGCTGGATATTCCAATGGCAAAGCAGCAAATGGAGAGGTGACAATAAAAAGGTTTGTAATGAAATAGTTCACTCAACGCTTTACTTAGACTTACATGAATGAAAAATTGTTTGATCTATCAAAAAATTCCCTCTGTCGTGGACATCATGAGTTTGAGACCAAAACAATATTGATGCGTGGGAACTTCACTTTTGGATTATAATGAAAATAACTGAAGAACCTGGAAATCCAAGCAACACATACAAAATACAAAAAAGTAAACAGTCGATATTTCAGGTCAAGACCCTTCATCAGGACAGTGTCAGACCAAAAGTTCATCCTGGTGAAGGTTCTCAGTGTGAAATGTCAACTGTTTACTCTTTTCCTTAGATGTTGCCTGGCCTGCTGAGTTCCTCCAGCATTTTGTGTGTGTTGCTTTACTATTGGATTATTCACGTCTGCTGTGCAGACCAGTTAGGAACATTTTGTAGACCACAACAATTTGCTGATCCAGCAATGAGGATGCTTATAAGGAAACACAGCAAGAGTTTGTTTCCTGAGGAGGATGGGGATTAGGTGGGAGAGTTGGGCAAGCATAACGAGTCACAGCAGAGGGAGGTAGTTGTAGTGTATTTAGTATTTCAGTAATATTTGAGTAATATTGTAAATATATTGTTTTATTAAACAATGTTTGTTTACATAATTAATTATGGCTTATATGTAAGGAGCATGTAAATAACATACATCATTACTTCACCACATCATATGTGAGCACCTTATTAAAGAAAAACTAAGTAGATAAAACATATCCCAGCTCTTGTGATCTTCTTTGATTTAGCTCCTGAAGTTACAAAATGTAACAGCAGTACGGAAGTTTCACAAGTTTATTACAAATATTTAAATGATCTGAGCAAATGGAAAAAGATATCTTTTTATACAGATTTTTCTGAATTATACCTTCATAGTATTTTCATCCTCTGCATCACAATTCAAAGAGTTGCATACTTTGCTTCAGAGCCATACCTGTAAGTGGACTTGATAATGAGATAGATGAGTTGGCATTTGAACATGCTTGTGATAGGTCTTATTTTGCAGGGTTGCTTAGTTACCTTGATTGCATAAACAAGGTTGTTCAGAATGCAGTAAAAATCACACCGTGATTGGGGTCAATGCGATAAAAAGCCCTCAGACCATCAAGGTTTGAAACTATTATGTCTGGGTTCAGTAACCTGCTTGACCATGACTCCAGTGGTCCTACAGTGTTGATGAGTGGATGTCACACAAATATTGTTAGCCAAATGTTTCTGTGTGTTCAAGAAACCTATCAGGAACTTTCTGAGTTTGCTTCAAACATGGGGATTGGGACAATATGTAGCCATTTGGTCGTGAAGCTCACTGCAAGTTAAACATTGAAGAAGCAGGTGGAGGTTTTCTACATGTAAAAGCTGTTGGGTCTTTCAGAAATGTCCCTTTAGGTACATAATTTAGGGGAAGCATGCTGTGTACAAAGTCCTTTTGTCCTATTCTGCATTCCACTTGTGTTTCCATCAGCAATGGGGAAAATTGACAAATCTGTTAGCTTTATTAAGGAGAAGCAATAATCCAGAGAACAAGGGTCTAAATCTCATGATGCAGTTTGTGAAAATCTGGTTTCAGCATCATAAACCCATCAAGTAATGGTAAAACTTCAACTAATTCTCTAATGTTTATTGTGAAATAAACACCTACTCTCTACTGCTCTCCAGTCACACAGCAACAGGTTCGTCTCCTCACGGCCCTGCAGACAACTTGTGAAAATATGACTAAATATAGATGCATAATGTAAAAGGTACATTATAAACAACGTATTTTAGATTGCAGTACATAGTAGTAGAGAATTATTCACACTCCCATTTGGTACTCCAGTGTAATAGTAATGGATCCCGTGCTGTTGGAGTTGCCAACTTTCCAATGGGCCCTTGTATCAAGTCTCTAGCAACTCACACAGATGGAAGTAAAAGCTCCCCTGGAAGTTTTCAAATGAAACATGCTGGTTGGGTCAGGGAGTCAGGCGCATGAGGTTTGTTTACAATTTTAATGAAGTAGCAAAGTCACAATCTGAATTACATTTTGGGTGTTGTTCTGGTGTTGTTGTGTAGAATACTGTAAATGATCACATCCTGAAGGGTTGTCGGGGGGGGGGCAGGGGGAAGGGGTAGCATAGTGCAGAAATTCTTCAGTCCTGTCCCAGGTTTGGAGAAATTTCTTTGCGCAGTTCAGCAATGCTCTGGATAACCAAAAACAGAGAAGAACAGAGATGGTGTTTTGATTGAAGCTGAGGTCTGTTTTCTTTTTGCATTTTGAAATGTTATTTTCATCATGATTTTCAATTCCAAAACTTTTGGACTATTTGGTACTTCCATAGATTTTATGGTGAAAATGAACACTTTGGAATCAGAGAGGTTACTGATTTTTGAATCACATAATTATTTTTGTAATTATCCCGAACTACAAGAACAAGAGGATTTCTCTCAGCAAATCCTCATCACTCTTTTGCTGCTTTTCTCGCTGCTTGTACATGTACAAAACCTTGCTTTACTCATGACATCCTGAAAATTAGAAAGGTTGTTTAGTTTCTGGATGTCAGCTGCCCCTACTGCACAGCCCTTTGGCCTGTGAGTGTAGGTTGGTTGCATTCCCCACTACAGATAGTGCTCTGGACATTCCACAAAGAAAAGAGAAAGGCCAAAGTTGTTTGTTCCATTGTAATCCATTATGATGGGTCTTCTACTGGGAACTTGTTGCCAACATTCAGCATAGACCACACAGTAAAGAGCCCACCTTTGCACAAACAGTCAGTTGGATTCTTGGAAAGATTTTGATAGCCAGTGAGATCCTCATCTTATGCTCACAGGCTGTATTTAATATTCACAGATTTTCAGCATCACACAGGACTTGTAAAAATAGTAAAACTATTGATAACAAATAGAAATATTAATTTCTTTATTTACTTTTAGAAAGCTAACATGCAAACCCACACACTAAACTTAATGAGCATCACTCAATCTAACTTTGATAACAGGCTTAGCTGACAGACTTTCCACCTCAAGAGGTGGTTAGCCTCTGGAAAGTTATACAACCATGTTGAACTCAGGGAGGGGTCTTCCGGAGTCACACAAGGGGAAGAGTTAGCTAGGACCTGCGGACCTCGAAACTAAGACTTGAGTTCTTAAGTTCAATTACTTCATATACTATACCTTGTACATCATTGGAAGCCATTGCCATTTATATAGTCAACAAACTGAAGACCTGGAAGGAATTTTGAGGTCATTGTTTAATGTGTGGCAAGTCCTAGATTGTACTCAGTGTGGTAAACCATATATATGTTGTAACTGGGTTACGTGTCTGGACATGCCACTCTGCTGACTGCCCCTGTGGCTCCTCCCACAGAATCCTGTATAAAGGTGTTTCGCCTTGCCCCTCCCCCTCAGTGCGGGGGCAGACACTCAGCATGGAGGTCATGTTGTACAGCAAATAAAAGCCTTTCAGTATTTTACCCAACTTCAGTCTTTTGGAGTTATTGAAGGTGCGCTTCAATTTTATTCGTTGTACATTTTAAAGCATGGAATACGCAGTGAGACCCAACAGGTTAGACCTCAATCCGCAAACGCCTGAAGCTGGAAATGCTTTTGAACTCTGGCTGGCCTGCTTCGAAGCGTACCTAGAGGAGATTAAAGTGACTGATCCCGTAACGAAGTGCAGAGTTCTACACGGGTCTATTCGCTAATCTGAGACCAGTCGAGCTATGACGGCGTGATGAGCGCCCTCAAAGGACAATCCCTGCAGCCGATAAAAAGCGTCTATGCTCGGCACCGCTTAGTGACAAGGCAACAACGGCCTAGGGAATCAAGTGCTGAGTTCGTCCAGGCCCTACGGACACTCGTGCGAGCCTGCAATTGCCAAGAGCTGACGGCGGTGCAGCATGCAGAACTCCTCGTGAGAGACGCCTTTGTCAAGGGAACCAGGTCAGTGTATGTGCGCCAGCGGCTGTTGGAAAAAGCCGATCTTACCTTAAGTTCGGCGATCGAGCTGGCCGACATGCTGGAGGCCGCTCCGCATAACTCCGAGGCTCTCCAGGCACGCGTTCCCCCGATGGCCTTGTGGACACCGCAGACCCTGCAACCCGCCAGCGAATTGACCTCGGCTGCTGCCAGTCGCAAGTCCCTGCAACCCGCCGGCGAATCGACCTTGGCTGCCGCCAGTCGCGAGTCCACGAAGTGCTACTTCTGTGGACTGGAGAAGCACCCCCAGAAATGCTGCGTGGCCCGACAAGTTACATGCTCCAACTGCTGAAAGAAGGGCCACTTCGCCAAGGTCTGTAAGTCCAAACTGCGAGTGGGATCGAGCAGCGCCGCGTGCGAGACGTGGGGGTCGCCATCTTGCCTGCCGCCATCTTCCCTGCACGCAGCCACCACATGCGAGACATGGGGACGGCCATCTTGGTCGGCGCCCCCCCCCCCACACCGCCTACGACCAACGGGTGCTCACGGGGCACCCCACCGCGCCGGACTAAGACAGCGACTTAAACCTGGCCTCCGTGACCCTCGACCAAAGCGCTCCCCACTAGCTTGCAAGGTCAATGATGGACATCCTGGTGGAGGGGCGAAGGACAAGCTGCCTGTTTGACACAGGCAGTATGGAGAGTTTTATTCACCCGGACACGGTGCAGCATTGCGGACTCGTGATACAGCCGGTAAGTCAGAGGGTCACCGTGGCTTCCGGGTCGCATACAACAGATATCTGGGGGCATTGTGTAGCGACGCTAATGGTGCAGGGCACAGAATATCGAGACTTTACATTACTGATCATGCCTCAACTGTGTGCCCCTGTGCTATTGGGGCTCGACTTCCAGAGCCACCTGAAAAGCGTGACGATGAAGTACGATGGGCCCCTCCCACCAATTACTGTCGTAAAATCCCCAGTTTTGTAGGGATACGTCACATACCCCACTACTGACCACACACACACACACACACACACACACACACACACACACACACACACACATATCCCACCCAACACCATGCCAACTGCCGCACCACCGACACCACTTGCGGCCTCTCCACCCTCAAGATCCGGCCCCCACCGCTGTTCACCAACCTGACCACTGACTGTAAACCCGTGGCAACTAAAAGCAGGAGGTACAACGCGGGGGACAGAGCTTTCATTAAGTCGGAGGTGCAGCGGCTGCTCAGGGAGGGGGTCATTAAGGCAAGCACAAGTCCTTGGAGGGCGCAGGTGGTCGTTGTTTGGAACGGAGAGAATAGGATGGTCGTGGACTATAGCCAGACCATCAATAGGTTCACGCAGCACGACGCGTACCCTCTACCCCGCATCGCGGATATGGTCAATCAGATAGCACAGTAGAAGGTGTACTCGACCATAGACCTAAAATCCACTTACTATCAGCTCCCCATCCGCTGGGAGGACCGCCCTTACACTGCCTTCGAGGCGGACGACAGGCTTTATCAATTCCTGCGCGTACCCTTCGGTGTCATGAATGGTGTATCTGTCTTCCAGAGAGCAATGGACCGGATGGTGGACCAGTGCCAACTGAAGGCCATGTTCCCATATCTGGATAACATCACCATCTGCGGTCACGACCGGCAGGATCACGACAACAACCTCCAAAAATTTCTCCAAGCAGCCAAAGCCTTCAATCTCACCTATAACAAGGACAAGTGTGTATTCAGGACCACCCGACTTGCTATCCTTGAGTGTGTCATGGAGAATGGAGTCATTGGCCCTGACCCCGACCATATGCGCCCCCTGTTGGAACTCCCTCTTCCCAATACCCTCAGAGCGTTCAAAAGGTGCCTGGGCTTCTTTTCATATTACGCCCAATGGGTCTCTAACTACGCAGACAAGGCCAGCCCCCTGGTCAAGTCCACCACATTCCCCCACTCAGCCGAGGCCCGCGCGGCCTTCAGCCGCATAAAAGGGGACATTGCCAAAGCAGCAATGCATATGGTGGATGAGTCCATTCCCTTCCAAGTAGAGAGTGACGCCTCCGACTTTGCACTGGCTGCTACCCTCAACCAGGCGGGAAGACCGGTGGCGTTCTTCTCCCGTACCTTTCAAGGCCCTGAAATTCGGTACTCTGCGGTGGAGAAAGAGGCCCAGGCCATAGTGGAAGCTATTAGGCACTGGAGGCGCAATCTCGCCAGCAAAAAGGTCACCATGCTGACTGACCAGCGCTCAGTCGCATTCATGTTTAGTAACCAACAGCGGGGCAAAATCAAAAATGATAAAATTCTGAGGTGGAGAATTGAACTCTCCACCTACAACTATGACATCGTGTACAGGCCTGGGAAGCTCAACGAGCCCTCCGATGCCCTATCCCGGGGAACGTGTGCCAGCCCACAGATTGACCGGCTATACGCCCTATATGTAGATCTTTGCCACCCGGGGGTCACCCGGCTTTTCCACTTCGTGAAGGCCCGGAACCTGCCTTACTCCCTTGAGGAGATCAGGACGATGACCAGCGACTGCCAAGTCTGTGCAGAGTGCAAACTGCACTTCTACCGACCCGAAAAGGCACCACTAATCAAGGCCACCCACCCTTTTGAGCGACTGAGTGTTGACTTTAAGGGCCCCCTTCCCTCCACCGACCGCAATGTGTACTTCCTTAACGTTATTGACGAGTACTCGCGGTTCCCCTCGCCATCCCCTGCCCCGACACCACTACCACGTCAGTTATAAAAGCCCTGCGCAAGCTCTTCACTCCGTTCAGATACCCATGCTATATCCACAGTGACAGAGGGTCCTCGTTTATGAGTGACGAGCTGCGCCAATATCTACTGGCTAGGGGAATTGCAACCAGTAGGACCATGAGCTATAATCCCCGGGGGAATGGACAGGTAGAGAAGGAGAATGGCACAGTGTGGAAAGCCACACTCTTAGCCCTCAGGTCAAAGGGACTGCCGGTCTCTTGCTGGCAGGAGGTCCTTCCCGAGGCACTCCACTCCATCCGCTCCCTGTTATGCACAGCCACCAATGCCACCCCTCATGAGCGGCTCTTTTCATCTCCCAGAAAATCGACCACTGGAACCACCCTACCAACTTGGCTGACGTCCCCGGGGCCAGTGCTGCTCCGGAAACATGCGAGGAGCAATAAATACTCCCCGATGATCGAGAGGGTTCACTTACTTTATGCGAACCCTCTGTATGCCTATGTGGTTTTACCTGATGGGCGGGAGGACACGGTCTCCATCCGCGACCTGGCACCCGCAGGAGAACCGGGCCCCTACCCTGAGCACTCCGTGGTGACTATTGTTCCTGTACCCACCGATGTACGTACCCACAGGACACCGCGCACTACAAACCCTACACAGACACCACACGACACTCCCATACTGGGCGTGACGCACACGCATGAGGGATTAACAATGCTTAACGTGCTGGCATCTCAAGTCAGGCTGGAGCCAGCACAACCGCCGTCGCCGATGCAATTGCCACCAGTGTATGTAGATCACAGCGACGGACTCGACCGCCTGATAGACTCGACCTGTAAATATACTTGTTTTAAATATTGTCAGTCACTTCACCCCGCGGGACTCTTTTAAAAAAAAGGAAGGGTGAATGTCGTAAACCATATATATATGTTGTAACTGGGTTAACTGTCTGGACACGTCCCTCTGCTGACTGCCCCTGTGGCTCCCCCCACAGAACCCTGAATAAAGGAGATTTCGCCTTGCCCCTCCCCCTCAGTGTGGGGGCAGACACTCACCATGGAGGTCGTATTGTACAGCGAATTAAAGCCTTTCAGTATTTTACCCAACTTCAATCTTTTTGAGCTTCACTCAACAAGAAATTTTCCCATGAACTTGTATGTTATGGCATCTATAAATATTGCACATCATGATTAAATTATGAGGATAATAACCCAGAAAAGTCTCCATCTGCTGCTAAGAATAAAATCCTTTTTTAACCATTTAGAATTTCAGTGGGAGTTCGCCTAATCATTAACCATATATCTACCACCATTTTGCACCATGGTATTTCTTAGTATCACCCAGCTGTAGATGTTCCCTTTTTTCTCTCTGCTCTTCCCTTTTCCCTACTTTTGATGAAAGTTTAACAATCTGAATCATTAATATTATTTCTCTCTCCAGAGACAGTGACAGAACTGTTAAATATTTAAAACATTCTATTTATTATTTAGGATTTACAGGATCTACAGATTTTACTTTTCACTACTAAGGCAACCTAGTTGCAACTTCCAGCCTGCATTGCTTGGGGGTAGGATTGAGAAACCAAGGACATGAGATCCCTGGTAGTACCACAGCCATAAAAGAATAGTGCCTTGGGTTATGGAAGTGGACAGTGGTGTGATGTACAAGGAATGCAGTTGTTCAGATCAGATGATTCTACCCTACTGTCTTAAAATGATGCTAATGAAATGTCATCATCCTGAAATATTAACTGTGTTTCTCTCCCAATGGGTTCTGTCTTGTCCCATGAGAACTTTCAGCATTTTAGTTCAGATTTCCAGCAGGCAAAGCAGCTTGTTGTCTTTTTTTTTTCCTGATTTTTCAGATTTATAAAGGTTTCTAAACTATTGTGGCAATCCCATATCCAGAAGCCTTGACAAAATGTATTAACGTTTCAGCATCTGACCATTTATCACTACTGTAAACCTTTCTGTTCAACCTTAAAATAAAGTTTATGATATCGGATTATTCGATTTGCATTATCGAAGAGATATGAAACATTCACAGTAACTTTGTTCCTCATCAGTCATATCTAATGACACACTGATATGGCTTCAATGCATTTAAAGTATTACACAGAAGTAACTTTGTTAGCTAAGTGATTAATTGCTGCTTCCTTTCAACATTGAGTTACATAGATTAGAAGGTATTAGTTTCAATTCCTTTATCAAGCTAAATAATCTGAACCAAAATAATGGTGGCGCATTATAAATGGTTCTCATGTTCCTTGACTAGGGAGCGGGAAGGTCAGTAATGATTCATACTTCTGATTGCTACCTAGCAGCAGCTTCTTGTAAAACACCTTTGTGTCAGTGCTACCTGAATACTGTGTTGGATTTCTGTTAGCAGGTTTGGTGCTTTTTTTTTCAATGAATTCCTAGTCTGCATGGAACCACACTCCAAAAGAAATAAATCACATCATCGTTGAGGCTCAATGAACTTCTACAAAGCACTATCCTGTCTGCCATTATAGTTCCCAATACACAAAATGAAAAATAGAAACTACTTAGATTCTATGTTTTATCTGACCCATAATAAATCGCTTTCAAATCTGTTCAGACCAAACCATCAGTGTCTGACAGATGTATTTCCTTTGAGCAAAATCTCTGTTATGATTACTTTATTAAAATCCAGGATGATCAGACTGGGGAACACTATAGGGCTGGCAAGATAATAAAAGTGTACTTGTGAAAATTATGTTTTTATAAAACCTTGACAAATTTAAAAGAAATTCATAAAGGACTAAATCTAATAGTGAGCATTCATGTTGTTACAAATAAGTTGTTATACTGGTCACAGAACATTACTGTTACAAAACACTAATGTGACTCCAGAAAGCCATCTCACATGTAAAGTGGCAATTCTTGGCCAACCTTGAATTACAAACGGATGCTTGGCAACTATGAGAGGGTTTGAATGCTATTACCTACTACAAAGTAAAACTCACTTGCAGGCCCCTTATCCGTTTGGATTGGCAACAACATCTCCTCCACAATCACCATCAGCACTGGTGTACCACAAGGCTGTGTGTTTAGTCCCCTGCTCTTTTCGTTTTGTACTTACTACTGTGAGTATTTAAGTTTGCTGACAGCACTACCATTGTTGGCTGAATTAAAGATGGGATCAAATCAGAATAGAAGAGGGAGGTTGAATGGTCCTGTCATCCCCTCACTCTCATTGAGCGAACATCCTCTCACTCAACATCAGTAAAACCAAAGAGAGGTCTATGAGCCAGTGGCTTGGAGATGGAGAGGTCAGCAACTTTAAATTCCTTGGTGTTATTTGAGAAGATCTATGATGGAACTGACATTTAAGTGCCATTACAAAGAAGGCAGGACAGGGCCTCTACTTTTGTAGAAGATTGTGCAGATTTGGTATGTTATCTAAAACTTTGACAATCTTCTATAGATCTTGACTGGGTGTGTCATGGCCTAGTGTGGAAACACCAATGCCCAAGAACAGAAAAGCCTACAAAAACTGGTGGATACAGCCCAGAACATCACAGTTCAAGTTCAAGTTCAAGATTACTGTTATCTGACTGTATATATATACAAACAGTACAATGTTTCTCTGGATCACAGTGCACCCAGAATACCTATACATAGCACATAAAACAAAATATTACCACAAATAATTTAATAAAATATAATTCAAAGTGCATGTAGTGTGCAGCACAGGTAAACAGTAAACAGCTTGTTGTCCAAGTGAAGAGACCTTGGTGGTGACGGGGTATTCGTTAGCCTGAGGGAAGAAGCTGTTCTCCAGTTGGCAGTCCCCGTCATGATGCTCCTGTATCTCATTATTGACTGTAGTGGCCAAAGAGATTGTGGGATGGGTGGTAGGGATCCTCGACAATGCTTTGTGCCCTTCACATAAAAACCTCCTGGTAAATGTGACAAGTAGTGGGGAAGGAGTCCCTGGTGATCCTCTCGTTCATTTTCATTGTCTTCTGTAGGGTCTTGTGTGCTGACGCCTTGCAGCTTCCGAACCACACAATGACACAGAGCACTCTCTATGGAGCTCCTATAAAAAGTTGTTAGGATGCGGATGGTGAGCCTTACACAACTCAATCTCCTCAGAAAATGTAGACATTGCTGTGTCTTCTTGACTAATGAGGAGGTGTTGTGGGTGCAGGATAGATCATCTGTTATGAGCACACCAAGAAACTTTGTGCTCTTCACTCTCTCCGTAGCACAGCCATTGATGTGTAATAGAGTGGTTGACCTGCTCTTTCTGAAGTTCACAAATATCTCTCCTGTCTTTTCCACGTTGAGGCTCAGGTTGTTGTTCTCACACCAGTTGACAAGCCTCTGTACCTCCTCTCTGTATGCCAACTCATCATTGTTGCTGGTGAAACCAACCATTTTATCATCAGCAAACTTGATGATGCAGTTTGGGCTGGATCTGACAATGTAATCATACTGTAAATCAGCAGTGTGAACTGCAGAAGGCTGAGCACATAGCCCTAGGGTGCACTAGTGCTCAGCGTGACAGAGATCCAGATGTTGCTGCTAACTTGGACTAACTGAGTCTTTCTGTCAAAAAGTCCAAGGTACAGTTACAGGGAGGGGTGTTGAATCCCAATGAGAACAGCTTATCCACCAGCCTCTGAGGGAAGATCATGTTAAATGCAACTGAAGCTGATGAACAATAACCTGGCATATGAGGTATAGTTTTTTTGGTGGGATAGGGTGGAGTGGAAGGTCAAGACTATGGTATTATCAGTGCACTGGTTTGAGTGGTAGGAGAACTGGAAATGTAGCTGGAAGGTGAGATATATTACGATTCATTATGATCCATTACGATCCATTATAATCCTGGAAGGTGGGATTTTATATAATCCATTACCTGCCACTCAAGACACTTCATGATTGTTGAGGTCATTGCCACAGGGTGGTAACCACTAAGTCAGTTACCATCGCAGTATTGGGCAATGGAATGGTGATGGTTGCCTTGAAGCCTGCAAAGACAGTGGACTGTTACAAAGAGATATTAAAGATGTCTGTTAGGACCTCTGTTAGCTGGGCTGCATAATCCCTTAAAACCTGACCCGGTATGTTGTTCAGCCCCACAGGTTTGCATGGGTTTTCCCTGGCTAGGAAGCAGTGTGGATAACTTCACTCACCTCAGCACTGAACTGATTCCCCAACGTATTGACTCACTTTCAAGGACTCCACAAGCCATGTCTCAGTGATATTTATTTATTCATATTCATTTTTGCACATTGGTTGTTTGTCAGTCTTTCATTGTGGGGTAGTTTTCCATTGATTCTATTATATGTTGTTTTCTACTGCAAGTGCCTGAATGAAAATGAATCTCAGGGTAGTATATGGTGGTATAATTTACTTTGAACTTTGACTATAACACGCTTGCAGTAAATTCTGAAAAGATAAAATATTACGAATCAAGTAATGAAAGCTCTTTGGTCTCCAATAACAAAGCAAGGAATTTTATTGTTGTGTTCTCATCAGCAGCATTATGAAGTGACAAGAAAGAGAAAATGGCACTCAGAACGAGGCAAAATAGCGTGTCGCGAATTCATTGCAATAAACCTGAGAAGGATGTTCATTCACTGAAATAGGTACAGTTTCTCCACGCACTAATGTGTCGGGAACATAACAAACGGAAAACAGGGGACTTTGTGATCAATGTGTTGTCACAATTTTTCAGACTTCACTTTCATTGAAAATGTACTGCCTGGTGTAATGACACAGTTTCGAGGCATTTATGTATATTTTGTAGTCTGGAGAAAAACACACATGAAAAACAAATACTTTTTCCGTTCTTAAATTCCTTTATAAGTTTTAGATGTTTTATTGTAGAAAGAGGGTATCAAAATAAAATTTTAAAAAACAGTTCCTGCCATTACAATCTCTGCTCAACTTCAGACCACACCCTTGTTACATATTCAGTATGAAAATAATTAAAACAAAATATACAAAACCAGTAAGGTAGTGGCAATTCTAAAAAATCAATACAAACATCAGAATCCCACCAATCCTGTACCTTCTACACAACATCAATTTGAATAAGTACATCTCATCTTAACTAAGAGATAAACTCACATTTGACACATAGGTGCTTAACTTCCAAACGTATATAGGCTAGATGTTGAAATGAGCTCTCCTCGCTCTCGCTAGTAGGCTAATTAAGGAACTTTGCAACCATGCAATTCAGTGCTGATCAATTTACTTGCAAAAACTTTTCCTCACCAAACCTGGAAAAAGTATTCGAATCTCGTCCTTTCCAGAATATGGCAACTCTTCGTTCTACACCACTCATGCAAAATGACATCACCATTTTCCCTTAAAGGCACAGACAGCTATTTTAGCATTACCAGGGTGAATACATAAGTGCCCTTTAACAATAAAAAATGATATTCAACGGTCACCTTATGAAGCCCATGTGGCCCAGAGCCTCTGAATTAGCTCTTTATTCAGGGAAGCAATTTCACAGTAGTTTTAATAAACCATGAAGTAAAATTTCTTCCTCTATTATTCTGCAAGACTTTAATATAAACTATGCAAAAAAGTTATTTCTCCATGTATCATTCTTTTCAATGGTAGTTTATTTTCTTTGATTAGGTTGTTATTGACTATCAAGGAAAACAATTCATGCTTAGTTAATATCAAAAAAGATTAAGGTGCAATTGTTATGTCTGATATCTTCAACACCATATTATCGGAATAAAGTTTAACTTTTTATATATTATAGACAATAGAGAAGAGAAGTTATGACAGGTTTAGTGTGCATTGATTAAATTGGACAGACTTAAGAAAACCTGAGAATTTGATTGAATGTCATGGTTAACTTATATCCATCAATTGTATGTGGGCAGTAGGTCAATCTGTGGCTGTCCACTCAGCATAATGATGGGAGGAGCCACTCTGTACTAATTGCACTGTCAGTTGGCTGCATGTGTCTGCAAAAGTCAATGATATGAAAAGCACCTTACAATTCAAGTAAGTTTGCACTATTTAAAGCTAGCAAGAATCTTTTAATATAGGGTGGTGGGATATTGGGGATTGTGGGACAGGTGCAGACAGCTATTCAATGGGAGATAAAGATAAAATCAATCCAACACGTGAAGAGCAGGTACAGCATATCCTCTGAACATATGACTGGACACAGATGCTACTCTTACTTTCCCGCTGATTTGAATGCCTTGTGCTTGCATTTACCCCAAGCACTGGGAGGACAAGAACACAGTGATAGGGAAGACAGACTGTGATTTGATTTCAAAGTTGCAGCCTTCATTTTGTGATGTACGTGTGATTTAGATGATATATAGTGCGCATGCGCTGGTCGTGCATGCAGCCTGGTACAGCCATTCCGATCTATTCTTTTACTTTCTTCTTATTTTTTAATTTACGTTATTTTTTGTATTTTTTTTCTCACGGTAACACGTTGAAGCTGCACCCTCTCTAACATGCTGGTAGAGAGAGTTTTATTTGGGTTTTCTTTAGCACTGGAAATGGTTACATCCCGACACGCAGGACAGAAGCAAGGTCGCATTGTGTATTCCACAGACCAGCAAATCCTGGTCGGCTTAGCTAACAGAGCGGCGGACGCCCCTGCTGAAATCCGGAGGAAAACACACAGAGGATGCAGAGGGGGATCACAAAGCCGAGGAAAGAGGACTGGGTCGAGACAACAGAGACTTTTGGAGAAGGGGAGATCGGTGGGTTGTACCGTTCCGTCTGACCGGAAGTGCACCGAGAGCGGTAAGCGTAAAGGAGTGGGGTGCTTACTGATCTGGCTAACAACGGATGGTGCAATCCGGGGTATATTATGATCGAGGAACGTGTTTGCAGACTGGATATTGAACTTTTTACTGTTGGACTTCGGCCACATTCCACCGTGATACAACACTTGGTGGCATGGGAGGTCGCTCCTGCCTTTAGCCATTGAACGTGCAGCTCCTCCCACGGAGGGTCAGACACCCTGAGCCAATAGACTGGTCCTGGACTTATTTTCCATCTGGCATAGTTTGCACTTTGTTGTTTGATTGTGGAGTTTTTTGTATTGCTATATTTACGCTCTATTCTTGATTGGTGCGGCTGTAATGAAACCAAATTTCCCTCGGGATTAATAAAGTATATCTATCTATCTATCTATCTATCTATAACCAAGAGACTGGGTCTGCATATGGTAAAGTCCTGCTACAATAAGCCTTCGGAGAAAGTAATGCCATGTAACATGCATCCAAGATCCTGCTGCAGGCTCACAGGTAAGGACTTTGATGATCCAGCCTGCAGAAGAAGACTATAGGGCATGCACAGTGATAGCAGGAAGTCTTCTAGTGGCTTTGATTCAATAAGGGTCTTGGCAACTCTGGCACCAACTTAATACAAGGCTTCGTACAGGTCGAAACCTATCTTTCTTTTGTAGAGGTGAAGGCAAGCTCTAGTAACATATTTTTGAACCAATATTGTCTAATGGTTGATGCTGCAACTTCAATTGCAGCACAAGAAACAGTTGTGCCATACCTAAGCTGGCATTGACGTTCAGAGCGCTGAAAGATGGAATCAACTGAGTGAATCTTCACAATCCTTTCATTGTGGCTGAGGATTGCCTGAGGATTGTATGTGCAAAGAGATGTTGCAATAGTCCAGTTACGAACTAGTAGGATTGATGGAGCATCATCTCTGGATACTGGCAATGGCTCCACAGAGCAAAAATATTCTTTTTCTTTTCTCAAAAATTAACAATATTCCTCCCAAACTTGCCATTGTCTGTCAGTCTGGCCTTGGCTCCTACTGCCTATGTCAAGTAGTTCAGACTGCAGCCTGGTCTTCTGGACCCTGAGCTGCCATGGTCAATTTCTGAGGCCTTCAGAATTCCTTTGCTCAAAGTTACAGCCCTCCATCAACTATGATCAATAAAGTATGAGGAAGTATGCGATAAGCAGGCAATAATAATATACGTCTATACATATAGCAAGGCTGCATCCCGGGGCGTGTACTCAGGATGTGCACGACATGACTGGCAGGTGTATTTACAGACATTTTTAATCTCTCCTTCTCCCAGTGTAGAGTGCCCTCCTGCTTCAAAACATCCACCATTATCTCCCTACCTAAAAAGACTAAGATAACATGTCTGAACGACTGGCGTCCTGTCATACTCACCTCAATAATGAGCAAATGTTTTGGGAAGCTGGTCAAGGATTACATCTGCAACATGCTAACACCCACACTGGACCCCTTACAATTAGCTTACCGACACAACCAATTGACAGCTCTACACACCGTCCTTACACATCTGGAGAAGAAGGATGCTTATGTGAGAATGCTGTTCTTGGACTACAGTTCAGCATTCAACTCCACAGTTCCATTCAGGCTCGACAAGAAGTTCAGATACCTCAGTCTTCACCCTGCCATGTGCAGCTGGATCCTGGATTTCATATCAGATCGCCGGCAGTTGGTAAGAGTGGGCTCCCTCTCTTCTGCCCCTCTGACCCTCAACACAGGTGTCCCTCAGGGCTCTGTCCTAAGCCCTCTCCTTTAATGTCTGTATACCCATGACTGTGTCGCAACCCACAGCTCCAATCTGCTAATTAAGTTTTCTGATGATACTACATTGCTTGGCCTAATCTCAAATAATAACGAGGCAGACTACAGATAAGAAGTCATCACCCTGACACAGTGGTGTCAAGAAAACAACCTCTCCCTCAATGCTGCAAAAACAAAGGAGCTGGTTGTGGACTACCGGAGGAATGGAGACAGGCTAACCCCTATTGATATCTGTGGATCTGGAGTTGAAAGGGTGAATAACTTTAAGTTCGTCAGCAAACAAATCACCGTAGACCTCACGTGGTCTGTACATACTGGCTGTGTGGTGAAAACTGCACAACAGCGCCTCGTTCAACTCAGACGGTTAAAGAAGTTTGGTATGGGCCCCCAAATCCTAAGAACTTTCTACAGGGCACAATTGAGAGCATCCTGACTGGCTGCATCACTGCCTGGTATGGGAACTGTACTTCCCTCAATCACAGGACTCTGCAGAGAGTGATGCGGACAGCCCAGCGTATCTGTAGATGTGAACTTGCCACTATTCAGGACATTTACAAAGACAGGTGTGTAAAAAGGGCCCAGAGGATCATTGGGGACCTGAATCACCCCAACTACAAACTGTTCCAGCTGCTACCATCCGGGAAGTGGCACCGCAGCATAAAAGCCAGGACCAACAGGCTCCAGGACAGCTTCTTCTACCAGGCCATCAGACTGCTTAATTCACGCTGATACAATTGTATTTCTACGTTATATTGACTGTCCTGCTGTACATACTATTTATTACAAATTACTATAAATTGCACATTACACATTTAAGTGGAGATTGAACGTAAAGATTTTTACTCCTCACATATATGAAGGATGTAAGTAGTAAAGTCAATTCATAGAAACATAGAAAAACATAGAAAACCTACAGCACAATACAGGCTCTTCAGCCCACAAAGTTGTACCGAACATGTCCCTGCCTTGTCAGGGGTAAGTTTTTTACTCAGAGAGTGGTGAGTGCTTGGAATGGGTTGCCAGCGATGGTGGTGGAGGCGGATACGATAGAGTATGTGGAGCCTAGTAAAATAGAGGGCTATGGGTAAACCTAGTAATTTCTAAGGCAGGGACATGTTCGGTTTACCCATAGCCCTCCATTTTACTAGGCTCCATGTACCTATCCAAAAGTCTCTTAAAGACTATCGTATCCGCCTCCATCACCACTGCCGGCAGCCCATTCCAAGCACTCACCACTCTCTGAGTAAAAAACTTACCCCT
This sequence comes from Mobula hypostoma, assembly GCF_963921235.1. Taxonomy (NCBI): domain Eukaryota; kingdom Metazoa; phylum Chordata; class Chondrichthyes; order Myliobatiformes; family Myliobatidae; genus Mobula; species Mobula hypostoma. The sequence continues at coordinate 58,063,710 of NC_086103.1, read as the reverse complement.
GACATCTCCTCTGTACCTACTCCCCAGCACGTTAAATCTGTGTCCTCTTGTGGCAATCATTTCAGCCCAGGGAAAGAGCCTCTGACTATCCACATGATCAATGCCTCTCATCATCTTTTACACCTCTATCAGGTCACCTCTCATCCTCCGTTGCTCCAAGGAGAAAAGGCCAAGTTCACTCAATCTATTTTCATAAAGCATGCTCCCTAATCCAGGCAACATCCTTGTGAATCTCCTCTGCACCTTTTCCATGGTTTCCACATCCTACTTGTAGTGAGGTGACCAGAAAGAGCACAGTACTCCAAGTGGGGTCTGACCAGGGTCCTACATAGCTGTAACATTACCTCTCGACTGGGGGGGGGGAGGAGGGGGGAGAGGGGGGAGGGGGAGGAGGGGGAGAAGGGGAGGGGAGAGGGGAGGGGAGAGGGGGAGGAGAGGGGGAGGAGGGGGGAGAGGGGAGGGGGCAGGGGGAAGAAGGGGGAGGGGAGAAGAGGGGAGGAGGGGGGAAGAGGGGAGAAGAGGGGAGGAGGGGGAAGAGGGGAGAAAAGGGGGAGGAGGGGAGGGAGAGGGGGAGAGGGGGAGAGGGGGAGAGGGGGGGAGGGGGAGAGGGGGAGAGGGGGGGAGGGGGGGAGAGGGGGAGGAGGAGAGGGGGAGGAGAGAGGGGGAGGAGAGAGGGGGAGGGGGAGAGAGAGGGAGAGGGAGAGGGAGGGGGAGAGGGAGGGGGAGAGAGGGGGGGAGAGAGGGGGGAGAGAGGGGGGGAGAGAGGGGGGGAGAGAGGGGGAGGAGGGGGAGCAGGGGGGGAGGAGGGGGGGGAGGAGGGGGAGGAGGAGGGGGAGGGAGAGGAGGGGGAGACAAAGGAAAGGGGGGGGGGAGGAACAGTCCAGCAAATGAAGCTGAACCAAGGAGCTATTTATATAGTCAGCCCATAATGTGAGTCAGGTGTCTCAGTTGGAGCACCCAACAGAACAAGGGAAAACCAGAAAACCTGGAATGGAACAATGGACCAGACTGTGAACTGGAATGCGGACTTCATGGACCGGACCATGACACTGCCATCCCACAGTACGAGACTGGCTGCTCAAGAGATGCAGTGTAAGACATTGAAGATTTGTTAATTGGGTCTGCATCAAACCAGACAACACTGACTGAGATATTTTGCTCTGGAAGCTTATAGACAAGACTGTTACTATCACATAATACATCAAAGAGCTGATCTATCAATAATTCAAAGATTTATGTACTCAGAGAGTCAGCACTCACAGCCTTAATTTTGCATGTCTGGGATCTCTCCCCAGAAGCTTTTGGACTATCTGTGTGAACTTCTCAAGTAGCAAAAAAAAATGTCCTCCTCCTTCTCCGGCCTTGCCTGCTACCTTTTGCCTGAAGCCTCGCCTGTGTCCTTGCCTACTCTTGCTGTCAAGTTCTACCATCGGAGTGAGACTGGAGCCTTGCTGTGTCTAGATAAGGAACTGACTTTTGTTGTTTGGAACTGTCTCTTTGTCCACACCTTTGCTAGGTAAGTCCGGCCGTTTGCCGCTACCTTGTGTTGGGAACTGTCTCTGTGTCCACGTCCTTGCTAGGTAGGTCCAGCCATTTGCCACGACCTTCAGTGAAGATCTGTCTCTCAGTGTTCTGTGTAGAGTCCCAGCCCCAAATCCTGTCCCCAAGGAGGGGTCCAGGCTCTGTGTTCCATGTTTCTGTTCTCCCTCGATCAAGTCAAGGCTTTGTGTTCTCATCCTGTCCATGTGCCTTGCCCAGCCCAGTACTGGGGTTCCCTTGTTCTGTCCAGGAGTCTCAAGCCAAGTCCTGTAGCCACTCCTCGTCCTGTAGCCACGCCACATACTGTAGCCACGTCTTGTCCTCGCCTAGATCCAGAGTCCGAGCCTGAGTCAAGACCCAGGTTCCGGGTCCCTGTCCAGTTTCTGGCTCGGAGTCCTTGCCCAGGCTCCCAGTTCCTAGTTCCTTGTCCCGGTCCCGTTTTCCTAGCCAAAGTCCTAGCCCAAGTCTGTGTTCTTGTCCCAGCTCCTAATCTGCATCCAGTCACGTCCTTAACTCTAGTTGTAGTCCTGTTCCTAGTACTTCAGTGTCTGTGTCTTGCTTTTGGGTCCATCTCCAATGCGCCCCCCTTATGATAGGCAGCTTCTGCTCTATAGACAGTGAACTGAAGACTGGTCCCCATTTATGACAAGAATCTGAGCAAAGAATAATGTGTTTGTGTTTGGGAGTATTGTGGGAATATGTGGATATAGCAGATTTGAATTCAAACAAGAAACAGTTCTTGTTGTATATTGTAAACTGCAAGCAGTAAATTGAAGTTAAAAACACAGACTGCCCACAGACTGAAAGGTATGGTTTACAAAATGGTGACCATAAGACGTTCATATGTGTATCAGTCAACTGTTAAGACAATGGGGTCATGTTAATTGGCTTGCAGCAAACCAGTCAACATGGCTAAGTTATTTGAACCACTGCAACTTGAGTTGAAGCTGGCAGACCAGGCTGATATTGTCAGTTAGCATATCAAACACAGTCACAGGTATACAGTAGTTGCAATCAATAGCTGATCTATTATGTATTCAGAGAGTCAGCTTCCAAAAACACTAATCTTGGACAGCTGGCTCTTTGTCTTCAGAAGTTTTTTAGGATATCTGTGTCAATTAGTTTGTCCCAGCATGAATGTTTGAACATTCAGAGGTGGCTCCCACTGTAGACATTCAATTCAAAGGAAACACTGTTTACCCCAACTATTGAAGTAAGCAATGTCACTGTAACTATGGAAATTGTACTGTACCGCATCACCTTCTGTTACCTTCTATAATAATACTGTCAGTTTGCATTTTCATGATCAAAGTTTAGTTCTGATTACAATCAAGCTATATCCCTGCAATGATATAACAATGCAGAAGATATTGGAAAAATTCAATCCATGAAGGATGGATCGAAGGTGAATTAAGTGCATAATTCTAATTCTGAATTAGAATCACAACCCAACTTCAAGCTGCTCACTTTTGGGTTTAATGGAAATGCTTCTGGATTCCATGGATTGCTATTGCCAGTGGAAAGGAATTCATGATATAATTAATATGTCAAATCAACTTCTGTGAGATATTATTAGGTTATTATGTTTTTAATTAATGCTTTATATTTAACATATATAGCATAGTTTGCACAAGCCTTAGGATGCTCGTCAGAGGAATAAAGGCGAACTTGAGGCAGTTGTTAAAGCCATCTGATTGGTAGGTAGATTATAATACCCTCAGTTTCATGGCCTTCAAGCAGGTAAGGTCAGGATTTTGAATGTGTTAGATATGGTTGTCATTACGTCAGGAGCACCAACTTCATCTGTGGAAATAAAGGCTTGTTTTCAAAGATTAAAGCGCAAAGTAGATTTATTATTAAAATACATAAACTGTATGTCACCATATACAACCATGAGATTAATTTTTTTGCTGGCATTCACGGTAAATACACGAAATGCAATGGAATCAGTGAAAAACTGCACAAAGCAGACAAATAACCGATGTGCAAAAGGAAACAAACTGCAAATACAAAAATAAAGAAAATACTAGTAATAAATAAGCAATAAATATTGAGAACATGAAATAAGAAGTCCTTGGAAGTGAGTTTGTAGGTTATGGGAACAGTTCTGTGATTGGGCAAGTGAAGTTGAGTGAAGTTACCCTCTTTTGTTCAAGAGCCTGATGGTTGAGGGGTAATAACTGTTCCTGAACCTGATGGAGCGGGTCTTGGGGCTCCTGTACCTCCTTCCTGTTGGCAGCAGTGAGAAGAGAGCATGGCCTGGCTGGTGGGTGTCCTTGGTGATGGATGCTGCTTTCCAGTGACAGTGCTTCGCATTGATGTGCTCAGTGGTGGGGAAGGCTTTACCCATGATCGACTGGGCTGTATCCACCTCTTTTGTAAGTATTTCCATTCAAGGGCAATGGTGTTTTCTTACCAGGCTGTGATGCAACCAGTCAATATACTGTCCTCTGCAGGACAATGGAAGTTTGTCAAAGTTTTAGATGACATGCCAAATCTTCACAAGCTTCTAAGAAAGTAGAGGTGCTGCTTTCTTTATAATGGCACTTCAGTACTGGACCCAAAAGAGATCTTCTGATATGATAACTCTGAGGAATTTAAAATTGTTGACCCTTTCCACCTCTAATCCCTTGATAAGGACTGGCTCATGAACCTCTGACTTCCTTCTCCTGAAATTAATAATCAGCTTCTTGGTCTTGCTGACATTGAATGAGAAGTTACTGTTGTGGTACCACTCAGCCAGGTTTTCAATCTTCTTCCAACATCCTGTGCTTTGGTGGGATCTGCACATGCATTAGAAAGTGTCCAAAGTTGCAGATTTCATTCAGGTTACAACTGTGCCGCATCCCACAGCTTCAAGAAATCATGTAACTTACAGGAGATAATATCTTGAATATATTTTAAGAAGCTGCACCAAAGCAGAACTGGAGTCCCATAACAAGTGCCACATGTCCACTAGGTCTCTTGAATATGTGACTCAGTATGTGACTCAGTTGTCTGTCTAAGTTTTTAATGCATCCTTCGCTACCCAGCACCAAAGACAGGAAATGGAGGAGGATGAAGGAATCCATTGAAAATATTCAGAAACAGACTATAGAAGGAGATGAAGAAGGACATTAGATGTTGTAGCATCTGCTTGGGCAATGCCCTAATATAACAAAGGACTATTAAGTATAAAGCATAATAACTTAAATGCTGTGGTTATTTCTCAATAAGAGAACCACCCTCAACCTTCTACCTGCAATTTTACTCAGCATTCCTTCAACTAATGAATGCTGCATTATCAAGTTAGCATTATCAAGAATCAAATGTTATTTGAGTTATAATAATGGGCAGACTATGAATAGACCAGTCACTAAGTGTTATGTGTGCAATACATACAAAATGCTGGAGGAACTCAGCAGACCAGGCAGCATCTATGGAAAAAAGTACAGTCAATGTCTCGGGCTGAACCCCTTCAGCAGGGAACATCGACTGTACTATTTTTCCATAGATGTTGCCTGGCCTGCTGAGTTCCTCCAGCATTTTGTGTGTTTTGCTCAGATTTTCAGCATCTGCAGATTTTCTCTTGTTTGTGAAGTGTTATGTGTCGTTGCTGTAAAAAACAAAATTTAATGTGATGGATATTCACTCTTCGGGTCCCGCAGTTGGGTGGGGGGGGGGCGTGGAGAGAGGGAGAGGAAGGGAATGGGATGTGCATTTTACCAAGCTCAGTTTTTTAACACAGTAGCTGACAATTCCAAGGATCAATAAATTGCCTTTTGAGTAAGTTAAACTTCCAACTGTAGTAACTGTAATCAAAGGCACTGGAGAAACATTGAAGTTGGTGATTGAGAATTCTTTATTCTTCACAATAAGTTGGTATTCTTCTGGTGATCCTCTTAGTAGAGTCTCACAAATTCAAAAGTATATTACATTTTTATATCCATAAGATCAAAGGTAAGAGAAAGTGATACAATACAATGCAATTTCCATGGTTACAATGACATTGTTTACTTCAATAGTTTGGGTAAACAGTACTTCCTTTGAATTTCATATCTACAGTGAGAGGCACCTCTGAATGTTCAAACACCGAGCTGAGATAAACTAATTGACACAGATATTTTAAAAACTTCTGAGGACAAAGAGCCAGATGCCCAAGATTATTGTTTGTGTGAGCTGACTCTCTGAATGCATAGTATGTTTATATAACAAAACAATAAGCTGTGTCAGATCAGTCCTAATATCAGAAACCATAAAACTTAAGCTCTGAATTTTATATCACTTTACATAAAATAACCCATTCAAAATTTCTACTGAAACACTTTAATCATAATCTGTTTTGATCTAATGAATGTAAACTGTTAATTCCATTGTTAAATAATGCAGGTTTTGTTATTAAATTTTCAGGAATTATAACAGTAATTATTTTTTGAGAAAAAATGAAGTGCTTTAAATGGAGATAACCAATAATTATCTGGAACCTCCTGTTCTGTTCTGTTGTGCACATGTTCCACATTTCAATAACCCTATGCTGAATAAAGTCAGCTTTACAAATGTTCTGTCATTATTATAAACTAGAGAATTGTTGGCATCAATTGTATCACAGAAAATGAAGGATTCACGCAAACTTTAAAATTATTATGCCTTTTTTTAATCAAGCTGGGACAAGGTTAAGTTTGTTGAGATGATTAATATAAAAATGAAAACATACAAATTAAATCATTTAAAGCAGAAGCTTCTAAAGCTGAGTAATAGTTTAAATTTAGCATACTGGGACCTTTACAGTAGCTGATGGAACATGGGTATCAATTCATCTGAAATTGTTATAAATTGGAATTTATATTGTTACATACCCTGTAACTGGGTTGCCAAACCAGCAGAAATGGATCACTCAGTTGGAGTCTGGATTACTAGAACTAAGAAAGTTTTATTAAAGAAACAAGCAACACAGTAATCGAAAGGATAATAAATGCAACAGTTCAGCAATGATAAACACACATGTGCACAGAATTAAGATAACAGCATCAATTAAGCTCTATCGTTGTCTAGGGGTAAATGACCAATTTCAAAGTGACACAAAGTTCAGTCCAATTTAGTTCAGTTCGCAGTAATCGTTGCCATGGCGATGGACAACGTGGGGGGAGGGAGAGAGAGAACGAGAACGACTGATCATTCAGAACGGCTTCCACTCACAGACCGGCGATATTGCTCACAAGCAGCTTTCAGGCGGGTCCTTTGTGATGTCACCTGAGGTCACCGACTGTGACCCCTCCTCCAGATGCGGTCGATCCTCTGCAGTGAACCCGGCACCCAAGCGAGGGTGGACACACACCGGGTTCCCGCTGATCGTACCTTTCCACCCTGTGCGTTTATGGCCCAGTACTACCCACCGACTTGTGAGAGGCGCACCGCTTCCAGGGTCTCGTTACCTCGGGTGTCGTGTGTGTGTCTTGCCTTAGCGAACCTGTCCCTTTTTATCCCCCTGCTGGGGTATCGCCTGCCCATCACTTCAAACAGTTCAGGGTTCAAAGGGGGAGCCGCTCTAGACAGCTCTCTCTCCCGTCCCTTCATTACACATCTCCAAATGCTGCTTCATTGTGTGCCTTATCTCTCATTCCCCTGAGGACAGGTGGCAGACCAACTGCTGATGCCACTGGTGCTAGCCCAGGCCAGCAAACATCTTAATTTATGTGTATTCTCGTCACAATATTAAAATATGTAGGCTAATCATGCACTCATAACATTATTAAAGATCCATCCCATCCCAGACACTGTCTGTTCAAACTTCTGCCATCTGGTAGGAGATACAGAAACATCTTAGCCAAGGCATTTAGACTGAAAAGTAGCTTCTTCACAATGGCTGTTGTGCAGCTGAATAATCCTACACTCTGGCTTGTCAATGACCTTGGAGTGTTATGGACTATCAAAGTCACTAGTTGCATATAAATATGGGAATTTATTTATTTCATTAAGCCGTACTGAATGCATTGTAAATGTCAGTTTTGCTCAGATGAGAGTAGCACTGCAATCTCGTTGACTTGAGCAATGCCAATAAAGTTCTGTTCTCTTCTATTCTATTCAAGTCTAGTCCTGATTATTCAGTATTAGCTTTAATCCAATAAATATGAATTACCTAATAATTTAAATGAAGCATCCTAATAATACCAAAATGGTGGAAATTTGGTATTATTGAAAATTATGTTATTGAGGTGCCACAGTGGCGTAGTGGCTAGCTTGACACTATTACAGCTGAAGGTATCAGAGTTCAATTCCCACGTCCTCTGTAAGGACTTTGTATGTCCTCCCTGTGGAATGCACGGATTTCGGATTTTTTCCAGTTGCTCCGGTTTCCTCCCACAGACCAAAAGACCTACTGGTTAGAAGGTTAATTGATCATTGTAAATTATCCTGTGATCAGGGTAGGATTATATCAGGGGTTGCTATATGGTGCAGATCAAAGGGCCTGGAAAATCAACTATTTGCCAACTAATTACAGCTTATTACATCTTCAGTAAAATGTTTTTATTCCAAAAGATTTGTACAGTACTGTTGTAAAGATCTGTTGAATAAAATGGAACTTGATGTGATTATACATTGTAAGTAGCTTTCTAGATGGATTTGAATACTATTAGAGGTTACCATCAGTGAATGAACTGAATGTTAACTTTTTTATCTTTCAATCTACAAAATAGAAAAAAAATTCAAATTTGGGACCTGTAGGAGATTCTCCTATATCTGAGAAGCTAGTAGCAAGCTCCTTCGATGCGTTGCAGTTCTCCTGGTGAAGGTACTCTCACAGGGCACGGGGTTTCCTGTAACTGATCAACCTAGACCTTTGATGATACAAACCCTGGAACTGAGTGTAGTTTTCTGCTGCTGTAGCCCAACCACTTCAAGGTTCGACGTGTCGTGTGTTCAGAGGCACTTCTGCACGGGTGTAATAAGTTCATAAGTTCGTAAGAAATAGGAGCAGAATTAGGCCATTCGGCCCATTGAGTCTGCTTCACCATTTCATCATGGCTGATCCATTTCTTTCTCAACCCCATTTACCTGCCTTTTCCCCATAATTTTTCATGCACATTACAATATCAAACATATAATGAAATGAGTCATTAGCATCAAATCAAACCAGTGAGGATTGTGCTGGGCAGTCCACAAATGTCACCACACTTCAGGTACCAACATAGCATGCCCACAACTCATTAATCCTAACAATTCATCTTCAAGATGAGGTAGGAAACCCACACGGTCACAGGGAGAATGTCTGAACTCTTTTCAGACAGCAGTGGAATTGAATCTGGGTCACTGATGCTGTTATAGCAGCACACTTACCATTATGCTACTGTACCGCTATTACAGAACCTGCAAACCTTAATGTAGAACTCAACCAGGAAGGAGGTGTATATAATCCATCTAACTCCTGCCTTGTGCCCTGGAGATGATAAAAAGGTCTTGGCTGTCAAGAGGTGCATCACTCACTGATGGACAGCTAGCCTCAGACATGTTTCATGTGACAGATCCAGCTAAGTTTCTGGCCAGTGGTAAGGCCAGGATGTTGATAATGGGCATTCAATGACTCTTAAACGTGGATGGCTGGATTCACTCTTGTTGGAGATGACATTGCACTGCTTTTGACTTAGAGTCAGGTTAATACAGCACAAAAATAGGCCCTTCAATGTCAAACATAGCATCCTCCCTGCAAGTCCCAGTTGCCTACATTCAGCACATAACCTTCAAAACCCTTCTCCTCCATGTACCTATCTGAATGCCTCTAAAATGTTGGAATTGTGCCCACCTTGACTACTTTCTCTGCCAGCTCACTCCAGGTACTCAGCACTGACTGTGCAAAGAAATTACCTCTCAGGAGTGTTTTTAAACTCTCTCCACCCTTATTTTATTTCTTTACACTCTAGTTCTGGACTGTCATCCCTGGGGAAAAGACTATGACTGTCCATCATATCCATATCCTTCATGGCTTTATCAACTTGTATAAGATCATCCTTCACTATCTTGCGCTCCAGGGAATAAAGATTCAGCAAGGCCAACCTCTCCTTTAACCTGGGCTTTCTAGTCCAGGCAGCATCTCAAGTCCACGAGTCCGTAATGGAAGACCGCCCAGTATCTGCGAAACTACAAGTCTGCTGGAAGCTAGGGAGAGCCTGTCCTGTGGTTAGAGGACTGTGTATGTATGTGGGTGAGAGGGAGGGAGGAATGGGGCTTGTTTCACTGTTGATGCTTTGTTCCTTGGTATGTTCTGATTTGTATGTGTTCCGTATTGTTCTGCCGAGGATTATGGGTATGTTATGCTGGTATCGGAAATTTTGGGGCACTTGCGGGCTGCCCCTAGTATATCTTTGAATATGTTATTTGTTAATACAAAAGACAATTTTCAGTGTATGTTTCAATGTACTTGCAATAAATAAATCTGTATCTGATTCTGATAATAGGATGACAAAAACTGTACACAATATTCCAAATGCAGTCTCACAAATAACTTGCATAATAGCAATATAGTGTCCCTAGTCTTAATCTCAATGCCCTGATCAAGGAAGGCCACCAAACTAAAGGCATTATTCACCAGTTTGTCTGTTGCATGGCCACTTCCAATGAACTGTGTGCTTGTACTCCCAAGTCCTTCTGTTCCACAACACACATTTGTACCTTGCTATTCACTGTATAACTCCTACCCAGATTTGACTGCCCAAAATACATCACCTCACACTTATCCATGTTGAAGTCCATTTGCCATTATTCAGCCCATCTCCTTTACTGACCTCTTTGCAATTCATTGTCACCTGCCTCACTGTCAACAAAATTCCTGAACTTTGCCAACTGTCAATGTTACCTTGAACTCTAAAACCTTCAAAACTAAAGTATGCTGAAAATCCTTATGTAACCAAGTCATCACGCCAGATCAGCCTCTTAAAGCGAAACCCCAACTCAATGTTGGTGGTTGTGAACTGTGTACATTACTCCCAATTATGTTACCCTACACAGGGCCCGACAGATTTCACTAAATCCGACATCGTGAGCCTGTCTGAGCTCAGGTGAGCTGCCCGGCTCGTGTCCTGTGTTCCGTGGATGGAGGATTCGCAGGTACCTCTTGCCTATCCAGAGGTATGTTGACACGCTCATAGTCATGTTATAATACCAGTGGCATGGCAGAGGAATACTCCAAATCTTGGTGGTCCAGATAAGGTGAGCTATTGAAATACATTCAAGTTTACTTTTATTTATGATAAATTCTTTTCTCCCCATTCCAAAAAGTGGAACAGGCCATTGTAAGTGAGCCAAAGGGGATGTTGGTGTGTGTCACGGGGGTCAGCCAGACAGAGACCGTGAAGCTCATGTCAAAGGTACTGTACTTCCTTTCTGGGGGACGGAGCTGGTGACTGATGAAGGCAAGCGGATGCCACATGCCTCTGACCAACTGTTCATGCACAGCACCCACAGCATAGTCTGAAGTGTCAGTTGTAATGGCTATGAGTGTATTGGGGAGTGGGTGTGCCAGTAAGGTTGCATTGGAAAGAGTCCTTTGGTATCATCAAATGCCCTGGTCATGTCCACTGACCAGTCAAACACTTGATCAGGGGTATTGCCTTTAAGCGCACTGCACAGTGGGAGGATAAGTTTAGCAGCTCGTGGAATGAAGTGGTGATAGAAATTCACCATGCCTAAAACCTCCTTTAGCTTTTTTGTAGTGCGGGGCGGTGGGAAATCGATAATAGCAGCTACTTTTAATGGGAGAAGATTCGCACCTTCTGTGGAGATGCGACATCCGAGAAAGTCAATGCTAGACAACCCAAACTGTCATTTAGCAGGGTTAGTAATCACCCTGTGTTGGCTGAAGTGCTCGAAAAGTATGCAGAGCTGAGATACATGATAGATTTGGACGTACTGGTGACAAATATGCCATCCAGGTAAACAAAAAGAAAATCTTAGTCTTTTAATACAGAGATCATCGGCTGTTAGAAAGTCTGTGCAGCATTTTTCAGTCCAAACGGCATGTGCAGAAACTCAAAAAAGGCCAAACATGGTTATCACAGCTGTTTTGTGAATGTCCTCCGATCACACGAGTACCTGATGGTAACCCCCAGCTAGGTCATCACAGAGCACCTATGTAGGTTTCCACAAATAAAATGAACTGAAGTGTTTTATGTTTAATGAAACCCATCACACATTTTTTTGAACTCCAAAACCTAAACATAATCAAAGCGCACTAAAAATGCTTACATAATAATGTCGTCATGTCAGACCAGCCTATTAAAGTGATACTAAATGTTGGTGGTTGTGAATTATGTGTACTTCTCCCAGTTACGTTACCCTTAGGGTTGCCAACTGTCCTGTATTAGCTGGGACATCCCATATATTGGGCTAAATTGGTTTGTCTCGTACGGGACAACCCTTGTCCCGTATTTCCCCCCGCTAAGGTAGAACCTTCCTATGAAACCGTTCCTAAGCCTAAATGGCGTAAAGCACAGAAGTCATTACCATTAATTTATATGGGAAAAACTTTTGAGCATCCCCAGACCCAAAAAATGACCTACCAAATCATACCAATAATATATAAAACCTAAAATAACACTAACATATAGTAAAAGCAGAAATCATACGATAAATACACAGCCTAGATAAAGTAGAAATAATGTATGTACAGCGTAGTTTCATTTAACAGAATAGGGAAGATTAAGCCAAAACCGATTTGTAGAAAAAAAATCGGCACATACACGCATGCGCATGTCACGCAACACACATGCGCACACAGGTGCCCGCGCAAAGCTTCCTGGTCATGGTAGTCTTTCTCAGGGTAGACACAAGCATCCCGTATTTGACTGCTACTTTTGTCCCTTATTTGGGAGTGAGAAAGTTGGCAACACTAGTTACCCTACACTTTAACTTGCGAACCTGTTCGATTTTTTCCATAACTATTTAAAAATTATTAGAATTGTGGTCCCTGAGCCCAATGTGCTCCCTAATTGCAACTTCAGTTATTTGGTTTGCCTCATTCCTGAAGAGAAGGCCCAATATTGCTCCTTCGTGAGTAGGTTGCATTATGGAATGCATGAGGAAACTGCCTTGAATGAATGCTGGTAGAACGCAGCAGACCAAGCAGTATCTATGGGAAGAAGTACGTCGACGTTTTGGGCCGAGACCCTTCGTCAGGTCTAACTGAAAGAAGTGATAGTAAGAGATTTGAAAGTGGGAGGGGGAGGGGGAGATCTGAAATGATAGGAGAAGACAGGAGGAGGAGGGATGAAGCTAAGAGCTGGAAAGTTGATTGGCAAAAGGGATACAAGGCTGGAGAAGGGATCTCCCAGTGGCCACAGATTTTAATTCCACATCCCATTCCCATTCTGATATGTCAATCCATGGCCTCCTCTACTGTCAAGATGAAGCCACACTCAGGTTGAAGGAACAACACCTTATATTCTGTCTGGGTAGCCTTCAACCTGATGGCATGAGCATTGATTTATACTTTATAATTTATTGTCGCCAAACAATTGACACTAGAACGTACAATCATAGCGATATTTGATTCTGCTATGATCTCTAACTTCCATTAATGCCCTTCCTCCCCTTCTTACCCTATCACTTATTTATTTAATTATTATTATTTTTTTCTTTCCCCTTCTTTTCTCTCTTTTTTCTCCCTCTGTCCCTCTCACCATAACTCCTTGCCCATCCTCTAGGCTCCTCCACTCCTCCTTTCTTTCTCCCTAGGCCTCCCGTCCCATGATCCTCTCCCTTCTCCAGCCTCGTATCCCTTTTGCCTATCACCTGTCCAGCTCTTGGCTCCATCCCTCCCCCTCCTGTCTCCTCCTATCATTTCGGATCTCCCCCTCCCCCTCCCACTTTCAAATCTCTTACTAGCTCTTCTTTCAGTTAGTCCTGACGAAGGGTCTCGGCCCGAAATGTCAACTGTACCTCTTCCGATAGATGCTGCCTGGCCTGCTGCGTTCAACAACATTTTGTGTGTGTTGCCTGAATTTCCAGCATCTGCAGATTTCCTCGTGTTTGAATAAACCACACAAGTTCCATCCCGTCCAGGCCCTTTGCACTCTGGGTGGGTCAGTCAATGCAGGGAAAATTGAAATCTCCCACTAGCATTTCTCTACTATTCTCACAACCACGTGCAATTTCTTGACACATCTAGACCTCATGTTCTTGCTGACTATATGAGTATTAGTCCTGCCAAGGTGACCATCCCCTTCTTATTTCCAAGTTCTACCCAAATGTCCTTGTTAGAAGACCCCAGAATATCCTCCCTAAGCTCTGCAGTGACGCCCTCCCTTCTCAAAAGTGATATGAAAGTCACTTGTCACTTACCAGTCCATGTGTGAATATTGTCAATGTTTAGTAGCATACAGGCATGGGCTTTTGATTTGCAGAATGGAACTGAAAATAGTACAGTCATCAGCAAATATCCACACCTCAGACTTTCTGATGGAAGGATGGTCATCTATAAAGCAGCTGAAGATGATTAGGCCTAATAGACTCATGGGACTGGTATCTGCAAATCCAGGGGTAATTGAGGCCTGATGTCTGCAAGTCCAGGCCGGGGGCTGGAGGTTGGAGATTGATGTCTGAGTGTCCAGTGCTAAGGTTTGGAGGCCTGGTGGATCAAGTGGGTGGGTAGGAAGGTAGGAAGTGGCTTGTTTAGTTGGTGTTGTTGCCACTTATGTTCTGCTGAAAATTGTGAGAATGCTGGCAGTGGGATGTGTGGCTACATTTGTGTGGTGGCCCCCAACACAACCTTCGTTGTGTTGGTTGATAAATCAAACGATGCATTTCACTGCACATATGTTTCGATGTACCTATGATAAATAAATCTAAATCTGAATGTGAATCTGTTTACCTCCAATAACCATAAATATTTTCCTTTGATCTTTGCCCGTGTATATTTATAACTGATATGTACATTTATAACTGATATTCCTCAAATTGAAGCATGATTTACATAAATATAGCAGGAATATTTCAAGCATCTGACCCAAACCTAACTTGCCTTCATTGTCAAGAAAATCTGCAGATGCTGGAAATCAAAGCAACACACACACAAAATGCTGGAGGAACTCAGCAGGCCAGGACCTGATGAAGGGCCTCGGCCCAAAACATCGACTGTTTGTTCTTTGCCATAGATGTTGCCTGGCCTGCTGAGTTCCTCCAGTGTTTTGTGTGTGTTGCTTGCCTTCATTGTCACATTGTCACTGGGTGAAAATCCTAGACTCCCTGCCTTGCAACACAGTGAAAGTACCTTCATAATGATGGTGACAGTGGCAGAGGTGATTAACCAAGAAATAACTGAGGCTTGTAAAAATGGAACTGCAGTTGTCATGAGGGAATTTAACTTCCACATAGATTGGGTGAATCAGGTTGGTCAAGGAAGTCTTGAGGAGGACTTCATAGAATGCATCCATGATGGATTTCTTGAGCAGTGCGTTAGTGAACCTACAAGGGAAAATGCTATCTTGGATCTAGTCCTGTGCAATGAGACAGGTAAGATTAACAATCTTGAAGTCAGGGATCATCTTGGAAAGAGTGATCATAGTATGATTGAATTTCACGTACAAATGGAGGATGAAATAGTTAGATCTAAAACCAGTGTATTATGCTTGAACAAGGGAGACTACAACGGGATGAGGGAAGAGTTGGCTAATGTGGATTGGGAGCACAGGCTATTTGGTAGGACAGTTGAGGAACAGTGGAATACTTTCAATGAGATTTTTCACAGTGCTCAACAAAAGTACATTCCAGTCAAAATTGAGGACAGTAAGTGTGGGGAGAGCCAGCCTTGGATAATTAAGGAAATAAAAGATAGTATCAAATTGAAAACTCATGTGTACCAAGTCGCAAAGAGTAGTGGGAGACTGGAGGATTGGGAAAACTTTAAAAAGTAACGAAGAACAACTAAACAATAACTAAGGAAAGGGAAGATAAGAGTATGAAAGTAAATTAGCACAAGATATAAAAACAGATAGCAAAAGTGTTTATAAATATATAAAGTGGAAGTGGGTGGCTAAAGTCAACGTAGGTTCCTTGGAAGACAAGAAGGGGAAATTGATATTGGGTGATAAGGAAATGGCTGAGGCATTAAACGACTACTTTGTGTTGGTCTTCACAGTGGAGGACACGTCTATATGCTAAGGAGTGATGTTATGAACGAAATGGGAGGTGAGGACGTCATTAAAATCACTGTCACTAAAGAGATAGTGATGAGAAAACTAGAGGACCCGAAGGTAGGTAAGTCCCCTGGTCCTGATGGGATGCATCCCAGGGTGCTGAGGGAATTGGCGGAGGTTATGGTTGACGTGTTGTTAATCATTTACCAAAATTCTCTAGACTATGGGCAGGTCCCAGCGGATTGGAAGACAGCAAATGTCACACCACTTTTTAAAAAAGGATGTAGGCAAAAGTTGGGAGCTATAGGCCAGTTAGCTTAACATCTGTAGTTGGGAAAATGCTTGAAGCTGTCTTAAGGAAGAAATAGTGAAGCATTTAGAAAGGAACACACATCAAAGTTGCTGGTGAACACAGCAGGCCAGGCAGCATCTCTAGGAAGAGGTACAGTCGACGTTTCAGACCAAGACCCTTCATCCTGCTGCGTTCACCAGCAACTTTGATGTGTGTCGCTTGAATTTCCAGCATCTGCAGAATTCCTCGTGTTTACATTTAGAAAGGAGTGGTTCCATGAGACAGACGCAGCATGGATTCAGAAAGGGCAGGTCCTGTTTGACAAACTTACAGGAGTTCTTTGAGGACATAATGAGTGTAGTAGATAGAGGGTGTCACGTACCCTGTGACGGGCTAAAGAACCAGCGGAAATAGAAAACACTTTGGAGTCTGGTATTGCTATTCACTAATACTATTTATTAGTAACTACGCAATACATTGATATAAATTCAGATATATCAAACAGGTTAGGAAAGATTATATGTATATAAGTGTGGAAATATAGAAAACAAGCTTCTTCAAGCCTAGGGGTAAATGGATACAGTCTTACGGTGATGAATAAAGTTCAGTTCAGTTTGTGGTATTGAGTAGAGTAGTGATGGAGAGAGAGAGGTTTGAGTCTTCAGGTGAGCTGATGCCCTTCGATTCTTCCCATTGTCCTGCGAAATTCTTCAGAAGTCACCGAATGTGACCACAACAAAGGGGACTGTTCTTCTGTGGTGGAATTATCAACCCAGGCAAGGGTTGGACACACGAATAACTACCCATCTTTTTCACACTGCGAGAGCCACTGATTGATCCGCCTGACTGATCCTCCAAACACCCACCTTTCTGTGGGCACAACAAAGCTCATCCAGTGTTCAAAACCATGTGTCTCTGAGTCTATCATCTGACCTTCTATTTATTTCACCATGCTGGACTCCAGCTGTCCATCAAGTAGCTCCTCCCTTCTCTCTCTGTAAGAACACAGAAGATGGCAGTGTCCTTGCAAAAGTGTAAACATGCTGCAGAGAAACCATAACACCATCTCAAAGCAGTCTTCGCCTCTCTCTCTCTTAATAACAAGGTGATTGTGTTGAACAACTCTCTCGCTCTCTCTTTTTAAAGGTATAGTCCATAAAAATATGACCCCTAGGGGTACATAACAAGGGGAACAGGTGGATGTCGTATACTTGGATTTCCAGAAGGCGTTCGATAAGTTGCCGCTCAAGAGACTTATAAAATAAGATACGGAAGAGTCGGAGGAAGTGTATTGGCATAGAGTGTGGATTGGTTAACCAATAGAAGGCAGAGAGTTGGTATAAATAGGTGTTTCTCCAGTTGGCAGTCAGTAGTGAGTGGGGTGCCGCAGGGGTCGGTGCTGGGCCTGTAGCTGTTTACCACTTACATTGATGATTTGGAAGAGGGGACTGAGTGTAGTGTGGCAAAATTTGCTGATGACACTAAACTGAGTGGAAAGGCAAATTTTACAGAGAATGTGGAGAGTCTGCAGAAGGATATAGATAGGTTAAGTGAGTGGGCCAAGTTCTGGCAGATGGAATACAATGTTGGTAAATGCGAGATCATCCACTTTGGAAGGAATAATATAAGAGCAAATTATTATTTAAATGGTGAAAGATTGCGCATACTGTTGTGCAGAGGGACTTGGGAGTGCTTGTGCATGCATTGCAAAAAGTTGGCTTGCAGGTACAACAGGTAAAAATTAAGAAGGCAAATGGAATGCTGGCCTTTATTGCTAGAGCGATTGAATTCAAGAGCAGGGAGGTCATGCTATAACTATACAGGGTACTGGTGAGGCTGCACCTGGAGTACTGTGTGCAGTTCTGGTCTCCATACTTCAGGAAGGATATACTGGCTTTGGAGGCAGTGCAGAGGAGGTTCACCAGGTTGATTCCAGAGATGAAGGGGTTAACCTATGAGGAGAGATTGAGTCACCTGGGATTATACTCTCTGGAATTCAGAAGAATGAGAGGGGATCTTGTAGAAACATACAACATTTTGAAAGGGATGGGTAAGATAGAAGTAGGAAAGTTGTTTCCATTGGTAGGTGAGACTAGAACTAGGGGACATTGCCTCAAGATTCAGGGAGAAGATTTAGGACGGAGATGAGGTGAATCTATGGAATTCTCTGTCCAGGGAAGCAGTTGAGGCTTCTTGACTAAATATATATTTAAGATACAGTTAGATAGGTTTTTACATAGTAAGGGAATTAAGGGTTATTGGGAAAAGGCAGGTAGATGGAGCTGAGTTTACAGACAGATCAGCCATGATGGCCGGATGGCCTACTCCTGCTCCTATTTCTTATGTTCTTATGTTCTTATTTTCACTTCAGTGGTTGAAAAATGTACCACATTCTTAAATTCAATAAGGAATGTACAATAAGCTTTGATCTTTCCAGTGGCAGCCACACTCTGCAATTTGAAAATAAAAATTACAGTCAGAGTACTATATTAAAATATGTTGTTTAGTAGAACAATATAGTTGGCAGGTTGCTACAATGGCATTCTGTGAACAGTAATCTTTAGGGCAAATTTTCTTGAAGGATGAATGTTAGGTTCCAATAGTCACACTATTTTTTAAAAAAAACGTCATCAGAAAAAAATATTCAATAATACTCACTTATGATAGCCAAAGGATCAATGTGTAAAACATTTTGACTCAGAGACAACAGTATTACCACTGAATCAAGCTGACACTTAAATAATTATCACAACTAATTACCCTTCAGTCAGTACAGGAATGTAGGAGGAATGGTAAAAACAACATGACTTACATATACACTTCACACCAATCAATATAGACTGATGTTGAAGAGCTGCAGGAAAAATAATTAAGCAGAATTAGTTTTAAGCGCAAGAAAAAAAACTGTGGATGTTGGAAATCAGCAGGATAGGAAACATCAGAGCGAGAAAGAGATTCAATGTTTTAGGATGAATGGAAGGCCATCAACTTGTTAATTTCTTTTTTTCTCTTGCCAAAGTTGTTGCATAATTATTAATCATTTCTCACATCTTCTGCTTTGTGCATTTGCCAACTGCACTATTGTGGTTGAAGCATGTTATCTCAGCTTTGTGTAGTTCTAGACCCTTTCTGTTGTGAAAAGTGTGATGAAGTGTAGCCTGAAGAAGCCTATTAAGCTTGGGGCTATCCTGAGAAACTCTTACAGTCTTGATATTCAAACTCCAACAATTTCCTTTGTACGAGGTTTGACACCCCACCCACTCCTCACTTCAGCATCATCTTAATTCCAAGTGACTTTAGTTTTACCAGGTTTTCTTGATGCTAAGCTAGGTCAAATATTGGATAAAATTAAAATCTCAGCACAACGTTGAAATTCAGACTTTAAATCATATCTTGAGGCAAGTGGCCCTAGTATCAGTGACCATGTTATCAGTGCTACACATGCAAAATGCTGCAGGAACTCAGCAAGCCAGGCAGCATCTACAGAAAAGGTGTTTGGGGCTGAGTCCCTTCTTCAGGAATGAACAAGAAGATGAGGTCAGAGTAAGAAGGGGGGAAGGAGAGGAAGAAGTACAAGGTGATAGATGATAGGTGAAACCAGAAGAGGGGGAGGAGGTGAAGTAAAGAGCTGAGAAGTTGGTCGGTGAAAGAGATAAAGGACTGGAGAAGGGGGAATCTGATAGGAGAGGGTAGAAGACCATGGTAGAAAGGAAAAGGGGAGGAGCACCAGAGAGATGTGGTGGGCAGGGATGGAGATGAGGTGAGAGAGGGAAATGGGAATGGAGAATGGTGAAGGGGGGTGGGGCATTACCAGAAGTTTGAGAAATCAAAGGTATCTGTGCTGCCTGTTGGAATTGTCGATGGGACTTTATATCATGCTGATGATTGCAAATAGATTGACTAAATAGTGGCAAACCAAACTGTATTGAATCTTTTATTCTCTGTGGACAGCAAATACCTAGGAACTTTTGCACATTGCCTGGTAAGCAAAGGTAACCTTGGCAGGACTCATACATGATCTCCCTCACAAAAGATAGCAGCCGAAGAGCCCAAATGGAGTCCAAGTCCTTCTATCATTCATAGAATCATTACTGTCTGAATGACCGTCAATGTTTTTTTCTGTATGTTGCAAATATACAGTACAACAAAAATATTTTTTGCAGTGCAGTTACTTTCTTTTCTTTTATTCCAATGTGAAAGGACATACCTTTTGATCTACTTCTGGGTAATTGAAGCAGAAGTGAATAGACGGCCTGTGGTTGGGGGACATTTTTGGATAAGGTAATCATAGTAAGATTTAGCTCAATATATCAACAGAACAAGTTAAAAGGGTATTTGTGTCCCACAAGGGAAATGGAAAATTAAAGCAAGTTAAACTGAGATAAAAATGAACTGAGCCCAGATTAAATGGAGGGAGAAAAACTATCAAACAAACCCACAGATAAGCAATGGAAAATATTTAAAGGACAGAATGCAAACCAAATGCAGGAAATAAAGGAAGTGTAAGAATGTTGGAGTTTGGAAGGTGAAACAGAGATGGTGCTTATGGAGCAATTAAAAAACACAAAAGACAGGACATAAAGGGAATTGTAAAATACAGATTTGAGAGATTAAAAGGACATATGAGAGCAAAGACACCAAAGCCTAATAAGCCAAAGCCAAAGCCTAGGCTTATTCAGAAAGTCAGAAGACATGGGATCCAGGGAAGTTTGGCCAGGTGGATTCAGAATTGGCTTGCCTGCAGAAGGCAGAGGGTGGTGGTGGAGGGAGTACATTCAGATTGGAGGGTTGTGACTAGTGGTGTCCCACAAAGATCAGTTCTGGGACCTCTACTTTTTGTGATTTTTGTTAACGACCTGGATGTGGGGGTAGAAGGGTGGGTTGGCAAGTTTGCAGAGGACACAAAGGTTGGTGGTGTTGTAGATAGTGTAGAGGATTGTTGAAGACTGGAGAGAGACATTGATAGGATGCAGAAGTGGGCTGAGAAGTGGCAGATGGAGTTCAACCCGGAGAAGTGTGAGGTGGTACACTTTGGAAGGACAAACTCCAAGGCAGAGTACAAAGTAAATGGCAGGATACTTGGTAGTGTGGAGGAGCAGGGGGATCTGGGGGTACATATCCACAGATCCCTGAAAGTTGCCTCACAGGTAGATAGGGTAGTTAAGAAAGGTTATGGGGTGTTAGCTTTCATAAGTTGAGTGATAGAGTTTAAATGTCATGAGGTAATGATGCAACTCTATAAAACTCTGGCTAGGCCACACTTGGAGTACTGTGTCCAGTTCTGGTTACCTCACTATAGGAAGGATGTGGAAGCATTGGAAAGGGTACAGAGGAGATTTACCAGGATGCTGCCTGGTTTAGAGAGTATGGATTATGATCAGAGATTAAGGGAGCTAGGGCTTTACTCATTTTGGAGAGAAGGAGAATGAGAGGAGACATGATAGAGGTATACAAAATATTAAGAGGAATAGATAGAGGGAATAGCCAGCACCTCTTCCCCAGGGCACCACTGCTCAATACAAAAGGACATGGCTTTAAGGTAAGGGGTGGGAAGTTCAAGGGGGATATTAGAGGAAGGTTTTTTTAACTCAGAGAGTGGTTGTTGCGTGGATTCCACTGCCTCAGTCAGTGGTCGAGGCAGATACACTAGTGAAGTTTAAGAGACTACCAGACAGGTATATGGATGAATTTAAATTGGGGGGTTGTATGGGAGGCAGGGTTTGAGGATCGGCACAACATTGTGGGCCGAAGGGCCTGTGCTGTGCTGTACTATTCTATGTTTCTATGTTAAAAAATCAACCGGCACATTAACAATAAAAGGGGAGTAAAGAAAATGGTTCGAGCTGATATAGACAAACTAATAAAAGAAAGAGGTGGCAAAGCAAGAATACTAAAATAGTCTATACTGTGGAAGTGGATAGAGAGATTGCAAATTAACCTGCTGTGTAGTTGGTGGTTGTTATCTAAAGAAAAATGTGTTTAAAATGTTGTTCGAGTCACAAAGGTTACATCCAAGCATTCAGCAGGAATTCTGCAGATGCTGGAAATTCAAGCAACATACATCAAAGTTGCTGGTGAACACAGCAGGCCAAGCAGCATCTATAGGAAGAGGCGCAGTCGACGTTTCAGGCCGAGACCCTTCGTCAGGACTAACTGAAGGAAGAGTGAGTAAGGGATATGAAAGCTGGAGGGGGAGGGGGAGATGCAAAATGATAGGAGAAGACAGGAGGGGGAGGGATAGAGCCGAGAGCTGGACAGGTGATAGGCAAAAGGGGATACGAGAGGATCATGGGACAGGAGGCCTAGGGAGAAAGACGGGGGGGGTGACCCAGAGGATGGGCAAGAGGTATATTCAGAGGGACAGAGGGAGAAAAAGGAGAGTGAGAGAAAGAATGTGTGCATAAAAATGAGTAACAGCTGGGGTACGAGGGGGAGGTGGGGCCTAGCGGAAGTTAGAGAAGTCAATGTTCATGCTATCAGGTTGGAGGCTACCCAGACGGAATATAAGGTGTTGTTCCTTCAACCTGAGTGTGGCTTCATCTTTACAGTAGAGGAGGCCATGGATAGACATATCAGAATGGGAATGGGATGTGGAATTAAAATGTGTGGCCACTGGGAGATCCTGCTTTCTCTGGCGGACAGAGCGTAGGTGGACATGTCAGAATGGGAATGGGATGTGGAATTAAAATGTGTGGCTACTGGGAGATCCTGCTTTCTCTGGCGGACAGAGCACAGTGGGGTGGTGGGAGGATGGAGTGAGAGCAGATGTACGTGAAATGGGGGAGATGCGTTTAAGAGCAGAGTTGATAGTGGAGGAAGGGAAGCCCCTTTCTTTAAAAAAGGAAGACATCTCCCTCGTCCTAGAATGAAAAGCCTCATCCTGAGAGCAGATGCGGCGGAGATGGAGGAATTGCGAAAAGGGGATGGCGTTTTTGCAAGAGACAGGGTGAGAAGAGGAATAGTCCAGATAGCTGTGAGAGTCAGTAGGCTTATAGTAGACATCATTCTTTCTCTCACTCTCCTTTTTCTCCCTCTGTCCCTCTGAATATACCTCTTGCCCATCCTCTGGGTCCCCCCCCCCCACCTCCTTGTCTTTCTTCCCGGACCTCCTGTCCCATGATCCTCTCGTATCCCCTTTTGCCTATCACCTGTCCAGCTCTCGGCTCTATCCCTCCCCCTCCTGTCTTCTCCTATCATTTTGCATCTCCCCCTCCCCCTCCAGCTTTCATATCCCTTACTCACTCTTCCTTCAGTTAGTCCTGACGAAGGGTCTCGGCCTGAAACGTCGACTGCGCCTCTTCCTATAGATGCTGCTTGGCCTGCTGCGTTCACCAGCAACTTTGATGTATGTTGATCCAAGCATTCAGGCAGGATCTCTGAGAGAACTACTATAGATGCAGTTTTCCAACATTTTTGCAGAGAAAAAGATACAAGGACAATACATAAAAACCTACACCAGCATTGCTTCATTTGTGATGGTATTGGTTTGCTGACTGTGCAGTGCTAAATTCAAACAAAGAGCTTGAGCCCTATTCAGTATTGATAGCTATGGGTACCCTCACTAAAGGAAGGTTATACTGTAGCATCCTACTCTTCAAAGACTACTTCATTTCTCTGGTTATCCTCTATGGTGAGTTTCGCAGCCAATACCCACTATTTGACCGGAGGGTCCCCATCCCCACCCCTCCCCACCAAGGCAGAGGTACTTCCAGTTAACCAAGTAGCTTAAACATAGAACGTAGAACATAGAAATTCACAGCACATTACAGGCCATTCAGCCCCCAATGTTGTGCCAACCATGTAAACTACTCTAGAGACTGCCTAGAATTTCCCTAGTGCATAGCCCTCTATTTTTCTAAGCTCCATGAACCTATCTAAGAGGCTCTTAAAAGACCCTATTGTCTCCACTGGTTTAACAAAGTTTATTTATTTTTAGTGATGCATGTTTAAATTCAGGCAAAATTCTCAAAACACATTTAAAACTCATTGAAGATTTCAATCTTATAAAACATTTCAAAGTTACAAATGATATCTAAAACACAAAAGATTTCCAAAATTCTTATAATCTAAAAATACGTATCAATGAATTGTACGAGTGAATCATTAGTTGCAGAAATCGAAGACAGAAGAGTGGATTCAAAGTTCAAAGCAAATTTTATTATCAATATACATACATGTCACCATAAAAAAACCCTGAGACTCACTTTCTGGTGGGCATACTCAACAAATCTATAAATAGTAACTATAACAGCATCATTAAAAGACTGTCCAGTTAGGGCATTCTATCGGAGTGCAGACGATAACAAACTGTGCAAATACAAATATAAATAAGTATCAATAAATGATGAGCACATGAGATGAATAGTCCTTAAAAGTGAGTCCATTGGTTGTAGAAACATTTCAATGATGGGGCAAGTGAAGTTATCCCTTTTGTTCAAGAGCCTAATGGTTGAGGCATAACAACTGTTCTTGAACCTGGTGGTGTGAGTCCTGAGGCTCATGTACCTTCTTTCTGATGACAGCAGTGAAAAGAGAGTATGATCTGAGTGGTGGCGATCTAGTTCACCCCATCTTTCTATCATTCTTCTTGATGATCTTTATTATTCCTAACAAGACTGACTACTCTTACATTTTTCCAACAATGAATAGATCAGCTATTTGATGTGCTAAGTGAGAGTATCAATCTGGACTGCAAAGTTCCTTGAACTAAATAACTTACAGCAACACACACAAGATGCTGGAGGAAATCAGAAGGTTAAGTAGCATCCAGGGAAATGAATAAACGGTCAGCACTTCAGGCCAAGACCTTCCTTTAGGACTGGAAAGGAAGGGGAAAGATGCCAGAATAGAAAGTGGGGGGAGGGGAGTGATGGAAGACTAAGCAGAAGGTGATAAGTGAAGCCAGGTAGGCAGCAACAGTAAAGGGCTGGAGAAGGAATCTGATAGGAGAAGAGAGTGGACCATGGGAGAAAGGGAAGAAGGAAGGGTGGAAGGGTACTGCGGGTGGGTGGCGGGGAGAGGTGAAAGGCTGGTGATAAATAACTTAGCCAGTTTTGACTGGTTTGATACAAGCTCAATTAGCATACCCCATTTTCTTACACGGCATCTCTTAAGCAATCAGGCTCATGCTATGGGCCAGCATCTTGTGCTCTATAGAGAGTGCTGTGTCACATACCCCGTGACAGGAGTAACGAACCAGCAGAGATGGAAAACACTTTGGAGTCCAGTATTTCTATAAACTAATAATATTTATTACTAACTACACAATACAGTAATATAAATGTAGATAATGTAAATCAAATAGGTTAGCAATGATTATATATATAAGTAAGTAAATCAATAATTGTGGAAATATATGTATGAAAAACCAAGCTTCTTTAAGTCTAGGGGTAAAAAGATACAGTCTTACAATGATGAGTAAAGTTCAGTTCAGTTTGTGGTATTGAGTTGAGTAGTGATGGGGAGAGAGAGAGAGAGAGAGATTTGAGTCCTCAGGTGAGCTGACGCCATCAATCTTCTCGTTGTCCTCCGAAATCCTTTAAAAGTCACCGACTGTGACAAAGGGGACCGGTTTTCTGTGGTGGAGCTATCACCCAGGCAAGGGTGGACACATGGACATCTCTCCACCAGTCAACTGCTTTCCTTTTCACTGCAAGAGCAACTGATCGATCCGCCTGATTGATCCTCCAAAACCCACTTTTTCTGCGGCACAACAATGCTCAGTCAGTGTCCAAAACATGTGTCTGAGGTCTATCGTCTGACCTCCTTATTTATCTTCCCGTGCTGAGCATCAACTATCATTCAAATAACTCCTCCTTCCTCTCTCTATATAACAAAATCACAAGCAGGTGAACTGTCCTTGAGAAGTATTAACACACTGCTGAAAATCATAACATCGAGTGTCCATCAAATAACGCCCTTGGTCACCATAGCAACTTACGAGCTGCTTGGTGCTGTTTCCAACTCAGTAAAAATCCAAAAGTTACTTCCAGTGCCTTAAAGTGACAGTCCAACAGGTAGTCTTCGTCTCTCTCTCTCTCTCTTCAAAACAAGATATCGATGTTAAATAACTCTCTGTCTCTCTTTTCAAAAGCACAGTTAATAGGGGTAAACGAGTACAGTTCATAGGGGTAATCCAGGACCCTGTCACAACTGTTTGTTTGCAAAACTGCCCTTTTAACTTCATACTGATTATTGTTTGCAATTTACATTAAGAACTGAGGACTGACTCCAATTTATAACAAGAAACTGAACAAAGAATATTCATTGGAAGTTTAGCTTAGTTAAAAATAACTCTTCATTTTCTAGAAATTTCAAATGATGTTCTTAGAAAGCTGAGCATGCGAGGAAGATCCCCGACCCTTGTCAGTGAATAACCATTACACACTTCTAGTGATACATGATGTTGCAAAATAAAAAAAAATGCTAAGCCTTTGAATGATCTAAGAAAACTTGTTTTTTGAAAAGCAGACATGAGGCAATCTGCAGATGCTGGAATTTCAAGCAATACACATAAAAATTGCTGGTGAACGCAGCAGGCCAGGCAGCATCTATAGGAAGAGGTATAGTTGACGTTTCAGGCCAAGACCCTTTGTCAGGACTTTCAAATCTCTTACTATCTCTTCTTTCAGTTAGTTCTGACGAAGGGTCTTGAAGTGTCTTGGCCCGAAACTTCAACTGTACCTCTTCCTATAGATGTTGCCTGATCTACTGTGTTCACCAGCAATTTTTATGTGTGTTGGTTTTTAGAAGCAGATCCAGTTTCTCCAGTCAGCCAGGGAAAAGATAAAGAATGGGACGTATGAATTTTCAAAAGAAGTATTTTCTGAGAGCAACTTAATTAGGACAAGGAAAATAGGAACAAAAGGTATAATGTTGGTTTATAAACAGCAAAGGGCTAGGATATAAAAATTCACAACGCAGAAAGCTATGGTATTTAGCTTTCCAAATGCATCTGTGCACTTTGCTTGCTTATAATTATTCAAAGTCTAGAATTTTTTTGAAATTAGGATTGAAGGTACCCTCACAACAGTAAATAATAAATTAGTTATGTAAATAACCCCATGCGCTGTTCATTTATCTTCTGACAGGCCAATCTGTAACTTTATGCAAGAGTTACTACGAAAAGCTATAAAGGAAAACTGAGATCATTCAGACACTACATGTTATTTACTACATGGAAATGAGTATGTAAAATTTGTACAATATAAAATTTGCAACCTTACTTATATATAATTTATTTTACAACATTAATTCAAACACAACACAGCAAACATTGTTATCAGTCATTAAACTTAATCCCTTTAATTAGAATCCAGCAATTGCACAGCTGGATATATTGCATGTATCCCATTTTTGATGATACACACAAACTATTTTTATAACTTTCTTTTCTCTGTGAAGAGCTATGACCTTGAATTTTCCAAACTCATCCAGAAGTTCACCTCAGATTAGAGGATACCTTGTACATCCTTATATCCCAACTCACAAGACGTTCGAACTGAATTGATAAATACATCACAACAAGGATAGTTCTTTGCCTCATAATTAAGGAATGAGAATTGACCTGCAGTTTCCACAGGTTGATTATCAGAGTAAATAAGTTCAAGTGCATTGTGTTATTTAATGATTACAGGTGTTTGCTTTATATCATTCACTGCATACTTATTTTTCCATTACACATATTAAAACAATGGAGAGTGTCCAAATCTGACCTATGCAGACAGGCTCACTGAGTTCTTGTTAAAAACAAGATTAGATTTTTTTTTTAAGATTACGAGGACACTCAGGCCTCATTTATTGTCATTTAGAAATGCATGCATTAAGAAATGATAGAATGTTCCTCCAGTATGATATCACAGAAACACAGAACAGACCAAGACTAAAACTGACAAAAACCATGTAATTATAACATATAGTTACAACAGTGCAAAGCAATACCATAATTTGATAAAGAGCAGACCATGGGCACGGTAAAAAAAAAGTCTCAAAGTCCTGATAGCCTCATCATCTCACACAGATGGTAGAAGGGAGAAACTCTCCCTGCTATGAACCTCCAACGCCACAAACTTGCCGATGCAGCACTCTGGAAGCGCCAGACCACAGCCGACTCTTGAGTCCGTCCGAAAACTTCGAGCCTCCGACCAGCCCTCTGACACCGAGCACCGAGCACCATCTCTGCCGAGTGCTTCAACCCTGCCCTGGCCACCGAGCAACAAGGAAAGCCGAGGACTTGGGGCCTTCCCCTCCAGAGATTCTGGATCACACAGTAGTAGCGGCAGCGAAACAGGCATTTACGAAGTTTCACCAGATGTTCCTGTGTGCTTTCACATCCATCTCCATCAAATCAGAATTGTGCACGGCACCCTACTTGACAGATTACAGATATTCATCACCCGAGTGGCCACTACGCACTGCGTCGCGCCGCCATTTTCTCCTTCTCCTTGTTGCCTTGTAACCTTTAAAATATTCAAGACATCCTTAGAGTTATTGAACACTACAGCACAGAAACAGGACCTTAGGCTCACCTCATAGTCATAGTCATAGTCATAGTCATAGTCATAGTCATAGTCATACTTTATTGATCCCGGGGAAAACCTAGTCTATGCTGAACTATTATCCTGCGAGTCCCATCAACTTGCACCAGACCACAGCCCTCTATACACCCTCCATCCGTGTAACTATCCAAATTTCCCTTAAGTGTGGAAATTGAATCCACAGCTACCACTTCCACTGGCAGCTCATTGCACACTCTCATCACCCTCTGAGTGGAGTTCCCCATCATATAATCCTTAAACATTTGACCTTTCAACTTTAACCCATGAACTCTAGATCTAGTGTCATCCAACTTCAGTGGAAAAAGTCTGCTTGCATTTACCCTACTATACCCCCTATAATTTTGTATACCGTTACCAAATCTCCCCTTATTCTATGATTGAGGGAATAAAGTCCAAACCCTTCTATTTTCTCTCTACTTCCAATTCTTAACAATTTGAAAAAAGGATCTTCTAGTTCTATAAATACTGATCCCAAGCAGGCCCTAACTAGTATTATCCTTTCTGACTTGACTGAACACCCCTTTCATGTGAAGCAGTGATTTGCCAAAACTTCATTCAATGTGGCATATATTAATTTGATACTTATCATGAGATTTCCTCTGCAATTGGACAGATTAATGAAGGTCTGATGATAATTTTCACCCCACTAAACAGTCCACAGTGTATGTGATTTGAATGAAGCAGAAAGAAAACATGAGAAACAACAATTGCTTCTTCTATATTACTGTTTCTTGACAGAAAATAAAAATATACAACTGCATAAGAGCATAAAAATATTGGAAATAGATGCAGGAGGAGGCCCTATAGGCCTTTGCATCTGTTCCCTCATTTACTAAGATCATGGCTGACCTTTTACCTCCAAACTATTCTCCCATTTTATCAACCTATATTTCATAATTCCTACCAATCCATCAATCTCCTTTTTGAATATTCTCAACAATGGAACCTCCACAGCTCTCTGGGGTAGATATTCCAAAGGTTTGCTAATCCTTGGGGAAAAGAATATCTGTGCAGACTCACTGTTTAAAAAGGATACACTTTTCTAGATACCTTGCACTAAGGAAAGAACAGTACTGCATCTGCCCTGTGGAGTTCCATCAGAATTTTACACATTTCAATGAGATCACCATTCATTCTTCTAACCTTATGAGAGTGCAGGACTATTCTGCTTAAACCAATAACTCGTATGTCAAACCTGTGTCATTCCAGAGTTCAAAAACAAAGGAGCTTGTTGTGGACTACAGGAGGAATGGAGACAGGCCAGCCCCTGTTCACATTAATGGATCTGGGCTTGAGAGGGTGAACAGCTTTAAGTTCCTCGGCACAAACATCACTGAGGATCTCACGTGGTCAGCACATACTGGTTGTGTGGTTAAAAAGGCACAACAGTGCCTTTTTCACCTCAACGGTTGAAGAAGTTTGGTATGGGCCCCCAAATCCTAAGAACTTTCTATAGGGGCACAACTGAGAGCATCCTGACTGTCTGCATCATTGCAGACATCCCACCCTGCAAAAACTCATTTCAGGGAGGTAGCACCCCCGCCCCCCCCGCAACCGCATATCCCTCCCCCAACCCCCCCCCGCTCGACCTCCAAGGGTGTATGTAATACTTTGTTTAGTGATTTTGTCTAATCTGTAAACCAAGTTGGATATATGCAGAAAATGTGACATTAAAATATGTACTTATATGATATTATATAATCATGTTTATTCTATTACAACTTTAAGCAAGTCTGCAGGAAGTTTGGCCTCATCACGTAGGACATCAATAGCGTAGCTCCTTAGCAACCA
This sequence comes from Mobula hypostoma, assembly GCF_963921235.1. Taxonomy (NCBI): domain Eukaryota; kingdom Metazoa; phylum Chordata; class Chondrichthyes; order Myliobatiformes; family Myliobatidae; genus Mobula; species Mobula hypostoma. The sequence goes on along the minus strand of NC_086103.1, from coordinate 58,033,429 downwards.
GCCAGCTAGTTTAAATAATGTTAGCTATGCTAATGAATGAATGATACCTGTTAAACTCACCTCAACATGTCTTTTACATTTCAACCCACCATGGGCAATAGAAAAGTCACTGTTGCAAATAGTGCAGCGAGCAATACTGTCATTATTTTTGAGGTCGACTATAAAGCCCGCCCAAAGAGAAAACTGATAGGTCTACTTAGCAGGGGTCCCCAAACTTTCTTTTGCACCGCGGACCGGTTTAATATTGATAATATTCTTATGGACCGGCCGACTGGGGGTGGGGGTATTAATCACGACTGGTATATAGGTGATAAGTCAACTATAAGTCAGTTATAAGTGGCTAATACACTCAATTTCGTTTCTAAAAGGGTTTATCTAACAAATTTAATATTAAACACACAGCTCATATTTTCTTCACATGAATATAGTGACAAGTCAATTATAAGTCAATAGCATCATTACATTTTAAGTAACGTTTGGATATTAAACACACTGCGCATATTTTCCTCGTATGAACATATAAAATCATTGTAACACACCAATATCGCTGAATCAGTGGGAGCCCTGGGCTTGTTTTCCTGCAACAAGACAGTACCATCGAGGGGTGATGGGAGACAGCGATACTCGAAGGGGGTTCCTTGTGTCCAGTTTATTCCGCAGTTTAGTTTTCATTGCATTCATTGCAGAAAATTCCACTTCGCAGAGATATGTTGGAAATGGAAGCAATGCTTTCAGTGCTTTCGTGGCTATCTCAGGTTATTCAGCCTTGACTTTGATCCAGAATGCTGGCAGAGATGTTATGTCAAACATACTTTTCAGCCCACTGTCATTTACAAGCTCGAGGAGTTGATCTTCTTCCCGTGCTAACATGGATGATACGTGCGTAATGACCTCGCGTGCGTTCAAATTCAACTGTGGGCGTGACAGGGAATGAGGAAAGGTGCAGCTAACTCATTTAATTTCATATCGCTAAATCATATCGTTTCCTCACGGTCCAGTGGTTGGGGACCACTCTTAGCACGAAGAGAGACCAATCTGGATGCTCACTGTCCCTCTCCCTCTCAAAAAAATCGATTTCTGGGATATTGTGTATAATTTCTGGGCATCAGGGAGCCACGATCAATATGCGGGAGACTCCCGGAACTTCCGGGAGAGGTGGGATGCCTGTCATTGCGTGGTATGGTGTTTCATACTTCATACATATCTTGTGATTGTCTTATGAGGATGATGTAATGGTCTTGCGGAGGTCACATGATGTAATTTTCCCGCCGATGTGAGGGTCACGTGATGACCTGTTCTCACCAGGTATATAAGCGTAGACCCCTGGTGACGCAATTAGTTTTCAGTTAGATCATCAGTCAAGTACTCCGCTATGCTGCTTATTAATCTCATGATGCAGTATAGTTTTAAAACGGAGCTTTACTTTCTACTGTAAGGTACAGAAGTGTTGGGTCGGCAGTTTCACCAATAGCTGTCAGATTTGTTGATGTACCTATTCAGTAATATTGGAGAGTGAAGACGGGAACCTGAAGGAGTCGTTCGATGGTTTTGGAGAGAATCAACCATTATTGAATTCGTTCAAGTAAGATTGATCTGCATGAGATAACCTCTGCTAAAAGCAGCAGAAATGGTTGTGCAGTATCTTGTCTATGGAGGAAGAAGGTCAGTGCTTTTAAACCATTTTATTTCCGTCGTCGTGAGTCCTGCGGACAAGGCAGGTTCCAGCTGGGATCGGCAGTAACATCAAGTCTTCAAGGAATTCTTTACTTCAGGATAGTCTCTGCTAATTGACTGTATAAATCTCTTGGACTTTCAAATTTACCATTCAGGAACTGTGTTTGAATTTACCACTTTAAGACAGTTTTCGCATTTACCGCTTTAAGAATTAGTACCGAGTGGCGGTTTGCTAAATGGCTGCATAGCAGTTTACTTCCGGTTAAGGTATTCGTTTATTTCTTTTTACTAATTTTGAGCAGAGTTTAATAAGTGTTTATTTGTTTATATAAAACCTGACTCATTTCTATATTCATTGTTGCCAGTCACGTGACAATGGAAACGGTACTTCCCTCAATCGCAGGACTCTGCAGAGAGTGGTGCGGACAGCCCAGCACATCTGTAGATGTGAACTTCCCACTACTCATGACATTTACAAAGACAAGTGTGTAAAAAGGGCCTGAAGGATCATTGGGGATCCAAGTCACCCCAACCACAAACTTTTCCAGCTGCTACCATCTGGGAAACGGTACCGCAGAATAAAAGCCAGGATCAATAGGCTCCGGGACAGCTTCTTCCACCAGGCTATCAGACTGATTAATTCATGCTGATGCAACTGCATTTCTATGTTATATTGACTATACTGTTGTACATAATATTTATTATAAATTACTATAAAATGCACTTGTACATTTAGATGGAGACATAGCATAAAGATTTTTACTCCTCATGTATATGAAGGACATAAGTAATAAAGTCAATTCCATTCCATTCAGCTTTTGTATTTCCACCACACTCCCTCTATGGCAAGTATATTCTTTCTAAAGTAGGGAGTTCAAAATTGTATATAATATTCTTGATATGGTCTCGTTAGGGACCATATGATTAGAATAAGATATCTTTACTCTTTTAGTCAAATCTTCTTGTAATGAAAGTTAACATACACTTAACTTTCCTAACTAACTTCCAGTGATTTGTGTATAAGAGTACACAGCTCCCAATGAACTGTAAAACTTTTAACCCTTATCACTTAACACCACTTTTCCAATAGTTTCCATATGAAGTTTTTGGCCACATTATATTTTAGCTACCATTTCCTTGCTCATTAATTTAATCTGTCTAAATTCCTCAGAGTCTCCCTGCAGATTTCCTGTAGCCTACACTAGCATGCAGCTTTGTCTTGTTGACAAACACACATGTATTTTATCTGTTCCCATCATCCATGTATTGATAAAGAAAGTGAACAATTGTGACCACGCAAAGATCCTTATGGTATTTGTCATAATCTCCAAATCCCAAAAATACCCATTGAATTATGCTGTTTGTTTTGTGCCCTGAACATTTATTTATTAAAATATTTTCTAACATTTTGCCAAACTAAATATTAATGTTTATTAAAATATTTGTAGTCAATTAGCTATAAAGCGATTGTCCAGAATTGCAAAATTTAAGTCACATTAAAAAGATGCATTATCTCTTTACATCTTCTGTATCCCCGCCTAAGTAATCAGACCACAATTAAATAAACAGAAATCTATTTTGTTTGAAATAACAATAGCTTTTTCTGACATCCATTCCAATAACTCAATTCATTATATTGAACAAATAGCTTCATTTTTAAATGTAATTGTGAAATGCACTTAAGAAAACTTTATTCCATTAAATTTAACTTTTGTTAATATAATTTACACTAATACAATAAAAAGTAGTGTAAAGAAATAATGTTCCAAATGTCCACATTAAAATGGAAATTAGGGTGGTAACATAACAGTTAGTGTGATGCCATTACAGCTTATGGGGTGTCGGAGTTCTTAGTACAATTCCGGTGCCATCTGAAAAGAGTTTGTACATTCTCCCTGTGACCATGTGGGTTTCCTCCAAGTGCTCTGCTTTCTTCCCACAATCCAAAGATGTAATGATTAGTCGGTTAATTTGTCATTGTAAATTGTCCAGTGGGTTAAGTAGGTGGTTTGCTGAGTGGCATGGCTCTTTGGGCCAGAACAAAGTCTTCCACGCTGTATATCCAAATAAACAAACAAATAAGTAAATAAATTGTTTTTAAGCCAATATATTTAAAGATTATAAGTATAAGTAATCAGAGTAGAAGTAGTCAATTTGGCCTTTTGAGACTACTCTGTTCCAAACTGACCTTCTATTCAACAATATTTTCTTGCCATTTCACTTTACCTCTTGATTTCTCTAACATCAAGAAATCTATCGATCTTTGTTTTGAATGCAATCTATGATTGACTCTTCACAATAGTTGAGGGTAGGGAGTTCTAAAGATTCACCTCAACATGCTCTCAGAATAGAAATTACTCCTCATTTCAGTCCTAAACGGCCCATCCATTATTTCAAGACTGCGATCCTTGGTTGCTTCATTAGAGGAAACATGCTACCCATGTTAATCTTACCAAACCACTCAGAATCTTGACTGTTTCTATGTCACTTTTCATGCTTCTCAACTCAAAAGAATGAGAGGCCCACACAATGTCCTCACATCTGACAGACCCACCATTGCAGGGGCAAATTTGACAAATCTTTGTACGCTTTTGCAATACCAAGTTTAGGAAAGGGGTTCAGTGTTGCACACGGTTCTCCAGTTATAGGCTCTAACATTACTACACCTCCAAACACAAAATGCAAACACCAACAGACTCATTGGGCTGGAGGGGCCTATTACCATGCTGGATGTAAATAAAGTATTACTATTTGAAAAACACTGAACTTTTTTTTTGCTTTTTTTGTGCAGTGACCAGTGGAATACAACAGAGATCAATTATGTCAGTCTATCTTTTTATTTATCCATCCATCTGTCTGTCTCTCTCTCTGCTTGGCTGTGTGGCTGGCTGGCTGGCTATCTATCTAGCTATAAGTTGGCTGTTGGCATAAAATATAATATTTCTAAATTTGCTGACTGCACAAATCTTGGTACGGAAGTGAATAGGGATAAAAGATCAAGAAATATAGAGGGGCTGAGTAAATGGCACAGCTTCTTCAGTGCCTACACCCCTCCGCCACATTAGCATTCTGCCATTTGACCCTCTCCCTCCTGGAGGTTTTGGTGATATTGCTGGAAAACGAAGGAATATGGAGATAATGCTGGGAGAATGTGGAATTATGGTGATAGAGTTGGGAAAGGAAGACAAATTTGACAAATCTTTGTACACTCTTACAATAGAAAGTTTAGGCAAGTGGTTCAGTGCTTCTCAAGGATATCAAGGAGCAGATAGGGAAACAGATCTTGGAAAGGTCTAATAATAACAGAGTTGTTGTGATGGGAGATTTTAATTTCCCAAATATCGACTGGCATCTCCCTAAAGCAAGGGGTTAAGATGGGGTGGAGTTTGCTAGGTGTGTTCAGGAAGGTTTCTTGGCACAATATGTAGATAAGCCTACAAGAGGAGAGTCTGTACTTGATTTGGTATTGGGAAATGAACCCGGTCAGGTGTCAGAGTGGGAGAGCATTTTGGAGATAATGATCATAATTCTTTCTCCTTTACAATAGCATTGGAGAGAGATAGGAACAGACAAGTTAGAAAATCGTTTAATTGGAGTAAGGGGAATTATGAGGCTATCAGGCAGGAAATTGGAAGCTTAAATTGGAAACAGATGTTCTCAGGGAAAAGTACGAAGACATGTGGCAAATATTCAGGGGATATTTGTCTGCAGTTCTGTATAGGTACGTTCCAATGAGACAGGGAAGTTATGGTCGGGTACAGGAACTGTGGCGCACAAAGGCTGTAATAAATTTAGTCAAGAAGAAAAGAAAAGGTTACAAAAGGTTCAGAGAGCGAGTAATGTTAGAGATCTAGAAGATTATAAGGCTAATAGGAAGGGGCTTAAGAAGGAAATTAGGAGAGCCAGAAGGGGCCATGAGAAGGCCTTGGCAGGCAGGATTAAGGAAAACCCCAAGGCATTCTACAAGTATGTGAAGAGCAAGAGGATAAGATGTGAAAGATTAGGACCATCAAGTGTGACAGTGGGAAAGTGTGTATGGAACCGGAGGAAATAGCAGAGGTACTTAATGAATACTTTACTTCAGTATTCACTGTGGAAAAGGATCTTGGTGATTGTAGTGATGATTTGTAGCAGACTGAAAATCTTGAGCATGTAGATATTAAGAAAGAGGATGTGCTGGAGCTTTTGGAAAGCATCAAGTTGGATAAGTCACTAGGACCGGATAAGATGTACCCCAGGCTACTGTGGAATGCATGGGAGGAGACTGCTGAGCCTCTGGCAGTGATCTTTGCATCATCAATGGGGATGGGAGAGGTTCTGGAGGATTGGAGGGTTGTGGATGTTGTTCCTTTATTCAAGAAAGGGAGTAGAGATAGCCCAGGAAATTATAGACCATTGAGTCTTACTTCGGTGGTTGGTATGTTGATGGAGAAGATCCTGAGAGGCAGGATTTATAAGCATTTGGAGAGGTATAATGAGATTAGTAGTAGTCAGCATGGCTTTGTCAAGGGCAGGTCATGCCTTACGAGCCTGATTGAATTTTTTAAGGATGTGACTAAACATATTGATGAAGGTGGAGCTGTAGATGTAGTGTATATGGACTTTAGCAGGGCATTTGATAAGGTACCCCATGCAAGGCTTATTGAGAAGGTAAGGAGGCATGGGATTCAAGATGACATTGCTTTGTGGATCCAGAACTGGCTTGCCCACAGAAGGCAAAGAGTGGTTGTAGATGGGTCATATTCTGCATGGAGGTTGGTGACCAGTGGTGTGTCTCAGGGATCTGTTCTGGGACCCTTACTCTTAGTGATTTTTATAAATGACCTGGACGAGGAAGTGGAGGGATGGGTTAGTAAGTTTGCTGGTGATACGAAGTTTGGAGGTGTTGTGGATAGTGTGGATGGCTGTCAGAGGTTACAGCAGGACATCGATAGGATGCAAAACTGGGCTCAGAAGTGGCAGATGGAGTTCAACCCAGATGAGTGTGAAGTGCTTCATTTTGGCATGTCAAATATGATGGCAGAATATAGCATTAATGGTAAGACTCTTGGCAGTGTGGAGGATCAGAGGGATCTTGGGGACCGAGTCCATAGGACGCTCAAAGCAGCTGTGTAGGTAGACTCTGTGGTTAAGAAGGCATACGGTGTATTGGCCTTCATCAATCGTGGAATTTAATTTAGGAACCGAGAGGTAATGTTGCAGCTATGTAGGACCCTGGTCAGACCCCACTTGGAGTACTGTGCTCAGTTCTGTTCACCACACTACAGGAAGGATGTGGAAGCCATAGAAAGGGTGCAAAGGAGATTTACAAGGATGTTGCCTGGATTGGGGAGCATGCCTTATGAGAATAGGTTGAGTGAACTCGGCCTTTTCTCCTTGGAGCGACAGAGGATGAGAGGTGACCTGATAGAGGTGTATAAGATGAGAGGCATTGATCCTGTGGATAATCAGAGGCTTTTTCCCAGGTCTGAAATGGTTGCCACAAGAGAACACAGGTTTAAGGTGCTGGGGAGTAGGTACAGAGGAGATGTCAGGGGTAAGTTTTTTTTACTCAGAGAATGGTGAGTGCGTGGAATGGGCTGCTGGCAACAGTGGTGTAGGCAGAAATGATAGGGTCTTTTAAGAGACATTTAGATAGGTACATGGAGCTTAGTAAAATAGAGGGTTATAGGTAAGCCTAGTAATTTCTAAGATAGGGACATTCTCGACACAACTTTGTAGGCCGAAGAGCCTGTATTGCGCTGTAGGTTTTCTATGTTTCTAATTTCTAAATAGTTATTGCACTGGGAAATGCTTCTGAGCTAGAAAATCATTCACATTAACTAAAGGGCCAGATCTACCTCTGGTTCTAAATCTTTTGATCTTATGATCAAATCATGGTACAATTTCCAAATGAAACGATCCTGCCCAGTCCGAAAAAGTCCTCTCCGCTTTAACTTTGTTAACGGCCATTTCACGATAAGCATCAACCCTGCCTTTGTGTGGAGGATAGAACAGACACTAGTACTGCTGCCAAGTTCATGGCTCGGGCAGACGCGATAATGTGGAAACTTGCGGGAGAAATATGGGGAATTCCAGTCTGTCGACAGCAGTGATAACAGGAAGGCTGAGTGAGTGCCAGTTAAGTATGAGAACAGATGCTCCAGTGAATTCATATCTCTGTGTTTCCAGGTACATTTGGTATGTTCTTATTAGCTGGCAACATACAATCCCCACCTTGCACTTAAATTTCTAATACACTGCTATATTTCACTGCTTCGAAGTTTCGGTTCACGTGAGGAAAAGCAAACAGCAGATTTTCTACAATTGTGTCAGCAAAAACACAAACGCTGGCGCCGAACGACCAGCAAACACGCGTGGAGCTGCGATCTGAGTTTGTCTCGGCAGCAGTGAAATTCAAGGGCGTCCGCATTGAACAGGGTGGCCGCGACTCTCCGCTCTGCAGCGAAATTCCACTTCAGCGCAAAGCAACATCTCCTTCAGCCACATTTCACATGCTATTGCCCTTCAAACAATTGGGCCAACGAGGGCCAGGTAACCTATCAAACGTCTCTTCTACAGTAAATATTCTTCCTGGTCTGAGCTGCTCTGTGAAATTTTCCAAACACTGTCTATTGGGAATGTTTTCAGTAATGTACCTTTGGAGGAGGCATGGACCACAATGACTGAGTCAAGAGATTTTGGATAGCCTGTGGTCGGTATTCCCCATCACCGACCGACTTAGACCCGCAGCTGCTTGCGTTTAGTTCGTTTGTTCTTCCTCTCTTGACACTCGGAGGTTTATGTGGATTTCCACCGAGGACAACCGTCCGGGTAAGAGGGGGAGCGGAGGAGCTGGGTGGGACGAGACAGCACAAGAGTAAGGCTGGCAAAACAAATAATCTTCAGGTTCTCTGTCGCGAAGTTTGGGGTAGAAACGTTTCTTCGACTGAGTGCTGCTGATGGACGACTGTGCTCGTTCACGGTAGACTTTAAGATTAGAGGAATCTTAGCGGCACTACATAAAATCTTTGCTTCTTTTTTTCGATTAGGGCAGTTGGGGCTCTTTTCTTAGTTTTAAGGGTGTTTACTGGAACGGGTTGCGGCTGTCCCGCTTCGACTCACCGGAGGTGGAGTGAGCACCGGCTGCTTGCTCGGTCTACAACAGATTCACGTGTTACTGAGATGCTCGATCGGTGAGCACACGGGTCCTCGCTCAGCACTGTTCCAGCAAGTAGCCTCCCGCAGATCACCACTACCCGCAGAGGGAAGGGAGGAGCAGTGGGAAGAAGTTACACCTAAATGCCGATTCGATGGACCGCTCTATCCTAACCTCCTGATAATAACGCTACCATGATTCCTTCAAACAACTTTCAGCATTCCTAAAAGTATATACGACTTGTGACGATATCGAATTGTATCGGTGAAGCTCCCAGTTAAAATGTTAAAACGTGCGGAGTTTCAAACTTCTATAATTATTCATTCATATGTCTGGACTTTTTATTACACACCCCTCCGATGGCTGTTTAATGATTTATTATTATTATTATTATTATTATTATTATTACTCGTTTCACATTATAAATGATAAAATGAGGGAATTCAATGTAAAATCTCCAATGCGCAATTTAGGACAGAGCTGGTGTGAGTTGTGAGGATGCATTCCATTATGATTTGGAAAGGCTGAGCGGGTGGGTAAATGCTCGGCAGATGCAGTATAATTTGGATCAATGTCCACTTTGGTGTCAATAACAGGAAGGCAGATTATTATCTGTATGGCAATAGATTAGGAAAGAAAGGGGAGGTACAACTGGATTTTTATGCACCAGTCACAAAAGACAGTTTGCAGGTGCAGAGACATTTCAGAAGATAAATGGTATGTGGACTGTTTGGTGAGGGTATTCAAGTACAGGATTGGAGCTGCCTTACAGAGTTGTACAGAACATTGTTGAGATCAGACCTTGAGTAGTGTGAGCTGTTAGGGTCTGCTTATCTGAGGAAGGATATTCTTGGAGGGAGTGCAGCAAAGGTTGTCCAGATTAATTATTTGCTGGTCAATCTAGAAAGAGAGATTGAGCCAATTGACTGGTGTTTAGAAGAATGAGAAAGGACCCCATGATGGATTTCAAATTATTAAATATATTTGAGAAGGAGATACAGAATTGGGGAATGAGGGATATGAGGGAAAGAAGGAGCTGGCTACTGAATATGGGTGGTCAGCTCTGATCATACTGGACACTAGAGTAAGTTCCAGGGTCTGAATATCCTAATGTTTCTGTCTTTTGAAATCATTCTTTATATGTTCTCATTTAATGGTAGATTGTCACATTTTCTGTTTGTTCTTGTTGATTGAGACAGATATATCATTTAAATCTATTTACAATGACCAATTAAGCTACTAAAGACTAGGTCTTTGGACCATGGTAGGAAACTGGAGCACCTAGGGGAATCCATGTGTGTGGTCACGGGAGAACATACAAACTCCTTACAGGGCAGCGGCGGGAATTGAACCTGGGTCGCCTGCACTGTAAGGCGTTGTGCTAACCAGTACACTACCGTGCCACCCTATGCACTGCACAGTCTCTTGAGCCAGTTCTACTCTGGCAGTTTTTCATTGTTCCCATTCTCTTTACTTTGCCCTTTTCATACTCACTGTGTCCTCTGTATAAATGTGTATCTTCATTTTTTTACATAAATCTGAAGGGTTGTTGCAGCCATATTCAATTTGCTTGTATCATGCTGATCCCCGGCCTGACAGTAGAACGTTAATGTCTTTTCTCACACAAACATCCAGGATTAATTTGTCCTCATATGCCTTCAGCAGGTTTTGTTCTAAATACCATTTCTGGGCTTTTTTGAGTTTATGTTTAAACAATTGATGTGTTTCCATGATAGAGCCTGCTTAACTCGGAGAGTTCATGTGATATTTCATAACTTCAGATTTCAAGCACCTGAAGTATTTTATTTTTATGTATGAATATATTTTTCCCCAAGGTCATTTTATGGTTTGACTGGGCATTTTCAAAGTGCAGCATTTTAGATTTAGAGATAAAATTGAAAGGAACTAAAGGGGCAATTGAAATAGGTGTAAGGCTGTCCCCCTACTTGGTAACCTATTCTGCATCCTTCCACTTTTAACCACCTGTCCTGACTTCTGTCACTGGTACCCTTGCCTTCTGCTACCTGGACTCCAAATTCTGTAATTCCTTTCTTATCCACTTTTTAATGGAAAGTTCCACATCCCAGCTTTAATTTTTTTTTGTACTTAATCATATTTGAGTTACTAGACCACCACAATTGAATGTATTGCAGACATTTATCTGGCTGGCAATCGGAAAATGCAGTGCATCCCTAGTAATTTAAGCAGGTTGATGCATGTACTTGATGCTATGTATTTGAGGTTGCCAACCGTTTTTTTTTTGGTAGGTTTTATAGTTTGAGTACAGTATTATATATAGCATCATCACCATGGGAATCTAATAGTTAGGCTGAAAGAAACAAATTCCACTGGGCTAATAAACCACAGCAACACAGCATGTGTATTGGAAAAAAAAATCGGAGCTAAATTAAGCAATGCATTAGTAATCTCAGAAAACATAGCGGTTCAGTCCTGCACAGTATTAATCAAATAATAATACACTAAAGTTAATATTGCATTCTAAAATCACAGCAGCAAATTAGGTAATTCATATTCCCACTTGGAGGATGGGATAGTGAGGGGAAATTAAATGGTTGCAATACTGGCTGAAAAAGCAAATGTATCTGTGAAGTAGTGAGAAGCAACAGTCTGGGCATAATTGAAGCCATAATGGTTGAACTATGAAGAAGAAGAAAGTAAAGTCAGAATCAGAATCAGGTTTATTATTCCTGACATACAGTGTGTCATGAAAATTGTTGTTTTTGAAGCAGCAGCCCAGTGTAAGACATAAAATTGTTATAAATTATAAAATAATTAAATAGTGCAAAAGACAAATGATGAGGTAGTGTTTATGGGCTCATGGACCGTTCAGAAATCTGGTGGCGGAGGGGAAGAAACTATTCTTAAAACAGTCAAGCTATTGATGTTCTAGTTGATCTCCTGCTAGTCGGAGGCGTCCCTGAAGGCTACTGACTAAAGAACGAAAATGAAAGGGCAGTAATTGCAGGAGACTTTATTTACCGTTTTGTTAATTGGGTTAAAATTAGAAAGTATTATAATAAGTTTTTACCCTAAACATGAAAAAGCCATTAAAGATCTGAACATACTTTTAGGGAATAAAAGTGGGCAGCTAAGAGGGATATTAGGGAACATCATCTTATTTCATCATAATTCAGTTAAATTTAAGAAATCTATGGAAAAATTGCCATTTGAAAAAGTTCCTATCTGGGCCAAGGTGAGTTTGATGTCAGAACAGTGGGAGTCATGGAGTGGAGGAAATAGAATTTATCAGAGAGCAAATAATGATCTGCTTTTGTTCTTGACAAATGGGTAGTGTGGAAAAGAAGAGGATGAGGTAGATATTTTAATGGGGAGAAGTTTGAAATATTGGAATAGATTAAATTCTCAATCAAGGAAATAGGTTAATATTGTAAAAAAAACAAGGAATGAGATGGTGGTTGCTATGATCATTATTTTCTATCCTCTCTGCTTTGAGCATGGAGCCTATATACTGGAAAACTACTAACATGGTACCATTGCTTAACAGGGAAGAAAAACATAAATCAAGTATTTGCAGCCTAGTCAGCATTGTATTACAAGCAAATCACTCAAAAGAAATGAGTGAGAGCATTAATCATCATTTGGATAACTTATAGGCGGTCATAAATTTGTTGTACTGACTTCATTGAATTTTTGAGGAAGTAACAAAGGTCAATCAATGAAAGCAATATATTTTCATAATTAGCAAAAGGCCTTTTTGGAATATACATCGTATTTTAGACAATAAGGTCAATATTTTAACAAAATATGTACAGTAACTAAAAGTGTATATGTGCTTGGTTATGACAATAAGGACAAAGCAGTAAACATCAGGAGTGGACTTTGATGTGCAGTTGTGTTGAATGGTTTCAATCTGGAGAAGAGGAAACTAATGCAAGCAAGGCAGGGAAATGCACAATAGATATGGGTGCAGCACGCGGTTGTAAATGGGAGTTAATTCTGAAAAATTCAGAGGAGCAGATGGACTCTGTTCTACACATTTAGAAAGTTAGTAGGATACCCAGATAAGATGTTAAAAGAAAATATTTTTATTGGCTGAGACACACAACATAAGAGCAGGAGGATTGAATGAATGAATTGAATTGACTATTACTTACATCCTTCATATACATGAGGAGTAAAAATCTTTACGTTACATCTTCGTCTAAATGTGCAATATGCAATTTATAGTAATTTATAATAAATAGTATATGCAACAGTATGCAAGATAGAGTAATCTGGCGGTTGTCGGAATACTGAACTACTGTACTTAACCATCCGCCATGCTAGCTGTAAAGAGCCACTGCATCAAACCAAAAGTTAGCTATAGGGAAACAATGGCTGACCATTAATGGTATGGCAGATAACTTGTGTTGCAGAACTGTTCTGTTTAAGAATGGTATGCACACAGCAAAAGCATTTTACTGCATGAATCTGATGGAACAAAGAAATGGCCTGCTGAAGTAAACTTTGAGCTGCCTGGACTGACAGATCATGATATTTTCAACAATGGATATCAATGGCAATCTTCTTGGAGGCAGTGGTGGAGGTACCTTGAAGGTACCCAAGGACACCATTTAGGTTTTTCTACTTTTTGTCTGGTGTCACCTATTGCATGTGACTGAAGTTATTCACCCACAACTTGTACAAGACAGAATAAGAAAAAAGTACATGGGCCAATATTTGTGAAGTATTTTGAATAATTATCCCATCAACTTTAACACAAAAGCAAACTGGTGGTGATAAAGGTCTAAGAATATATGTCTGATTCAGGACCAAACAAGACAGTGTTGGAGGGAATGAATATTTAGGTTGATTCATGGGATACTGGTTCCTTATTGTTGTCGTAGCTGGGGGAGGCAGGGTGATCAATTAAATGCCCCCAGTGGCCTTCGACAAACAAATCCAGCTTCTGGCTGTCACGTGTGGCTTAGCTCCTGAAGCCCGGCGGAACCATTTCTACTGACAGGAGGTGGGGTAAATGTGGGTTACTGACACCTTAAAACCAATTGTTTTGGGCAGATGGGGCTTGTCAGCCATGGTTGACAGTTCATCTAGGAGAAGGAAAGCTCTGAACTCAAACCTCTGCTGCCTCTTTACTGATGATTGAAAGTAGACTGACTGTTTTATGTGAATGAATTATACCTAGGTAATGTTCCGCATTAGGTAGTGTTATGACTGGAGAAACTGGCGGATATGAAAGTTTTTACTCATCATGGCAAGTAGATGTTCTCTTGGAGACCCTCTCAGTAGAAGTGGATCAAGATTTTATACTCTTAAAGGCAACGGTAAAATTCATCATCATCATTATTATGTGCTGGGTCATATAATATGGAGGATCATAGTCTATCCATGACCATGATTGTTCTTGGCAAATTTTATACAGAAGTGGTTTGCCATCATCTTTTTCTGGGCAGTGTCTTTACAAGATGGGTGACCCTAGCTATTGCAATAGTCGCATAATGAGGTCTTGTAATTAGGATTTCCAACTGTCCCGTATTAGCCGGGACATCCTGTATATTGGGCTAAATTGGTTTGTCCTATACGGGACTGCCCTTGTTCCGTATTTCCCCTGCTAAGGTAGAGCGTACCTATGAAACCGTTTGTAAGCTGAAATGGCGTAAAGTGCAGAAGCAATTACCATTGATTTATATAGAAAAAATTTTTGAGCTTTCCCAGACCCAAAAAATAACCTACCAAATCATACCAATAACACATAAAACCTAAAATAACACTAACATACAGTAAAAGCAGGAATGATATGATAAATACACAGCCTATATATAGTAGAAATAATATATGCACAGTGTATCAGAATCAGGAAGATTAAGCCAAAACTGATTTGTAGAAAAAAAATCGGCACGTACCCGCATGCGCACGTCACACATGCGCACACAGGTGCCCGCGCAAGGCTTCATGGTCATGGTAGTCTTTTTCGGGATAAACACAAGTGTTCCGCATTTGCCTGCTACTTTTGTCCCTTATTTGGGAGTGAGAAAGTTGGCAATCCTACTTGTAATACACACCATTGCTCATACGACCATCCACTACCTGCTCCTATGGTTTCACTGCTGACTGGGGGGCTAAGCAGGTAATATACCATGCCAATAGTCACCTGCAGGCTAGTGGAAGGAGGGAGAGCCCTACACTTCCTTTGTTAGAGACACACCTCCATCCCACCAGTCATGATGATAAAAGTAGGTTGTTTCAATAACTACTATGACATTTTTACTTCAATATTTAGTGCCTGAGAAATAGTTCCATTGAAGTACATCTTTTGTAGTGGGAGCACATTGTAACTGATAAGACACCGCTGAAGTTTCAAACACCCTTGTTAGGACAAATTAATTCACTCTGTGGTCAGAGACCTTCTGAGGAGAGAGAACCAGACACCCAGGTTTAGTGCTGTGAGGGCTGACTCTCTCTCTGAGTACACAAATAATCCAATCATTGATGGAGTAAGTATGCCTATGACCCTGTTTGATAAGGAAAGTGACAAAATTTAGTCTCATCTGACAGCCCTCCTAGATCTCTGGAAGGAGGGTGCAAAAATAACTTACGATGTAGATCCCTTGTCTCTTGTTTGGCTGATACAGATGAGAATGTCTCATGGTCCTGTCAGGTTATAAACCATATCTGAGCGGTCAGCCCCCTGCAGCCTATGCTCTGTAGATATTCTTAATTTCAAAACTGATTACTAATTTTTTTTTTACATTTCAACAGGTTTTTTGAAGTTTGGTTACTTCCTGTTTGTATTACCTGCTATCCCCATTCCATAACCCCTAAAAGATGCCCCTAACAAGTTGTGACTGTATAAGAACTGCTTTGCTACAGGACCCACTTAACCCATTTAATTCACACAGATATCACATAAAGTGAATCAGCTTGGCTGCAGACATGTTCTTGTGATGGACGGGTCTCAGGTAGAAGTTGAGATTAATCTTCTACTTACTTCTGACAAAAGTAGTTGCATGTGAATCAGCATTTCCTTTAGTACTCATATGCTGGCCCTAGCGTTGCTGAAGACACCTCCTCCTTGCATTTACTATTTAATTTAGGACAACCACAGACTTATTTCTGCAGTTATCAACAATCCCACATGTATTTGACTGATCACTATCTTTGGATCACAGCAGAGAAAAAAACAAAAGCAATAACAAAATTACCAAGCTACGTTTTCAAATTAATCCTGTTATATTGCCTACAGAGATGAGCTAATCTCCTTTGAGCATTCCCTTACTTGCTGACTTTTAAAACATAGAACATAATGTAGAACACCACAGCACAATACATGTTCTTCAGTCCACGATGCTGGGCTGACCTTTTAGTCTACTCAGCCTAACCCTTCTCTCCGACATAGCTCTCAATTTTTGTATTGTCCATATGCTTACCTAAGAATCTTGTAACTGACCCTAATGTATCTGCCTCTATCACCCACCTAACCAGGCACTTTGGAGGCAATCATCTGGTTGTCTCTTTCACGTTGACAGAATCTCTTGTCCGCTCCCTTAACTATTGTATCCCTTATCACCATCGCACTCCACTTGTGCCCCCGCTTTCCCTTAAGAGCCATAGAGCCCAACACAGAGACCTGGTCACTGTGGCTTTCCCCTGGTAGGTCCACCAACAGGTATCCAAAGTTGTATACTTGTTTGTGAGTCTTTGCCTATATAGTTCTCTTCCAGTGGCTGCATTACAAATGGAAATCTGTAGATGTCGGTGCAGGAGACCGTGGGGAGGTTTACAGGATGATTTTGAGCAGTTCTAACTTCAGAAGACCCGACTTTGGCTTGCAACATTTTAGCATGGAGAATGTCAGTCTGGCAAATTGGTCAGCAGTGTTAGGATTCAATATTCAAGATTGTTTAATGGGATTTCCAGTGTACAAGTGTAAAGGAGATGAAATAATTGTTACTCCAGATCCAATGCAGCAGAAAAAACACAATGATAATAAAAAAGCACAATAAATATTTAAGATCTCTGATACACATAGATTGATTGTGTGTCCATTAAGCGACAGGAGTATCTATACATAAGATGACTGACAGGAAATGATAAAGTACTGCTGGGTGGGGGTGTGGAGTGCTGGGGTAATGGGTGGAGGTGTTGATCAGCCTTACTGCTTGGGGAAAGTAACTGTTTTTGAGTCTGGTGGTCCTGGTGTGGATACTACGTAGGCCCCTCCCTGATGGGAATAGGACAGTCCATGAGCAGGGTGAGAGGGATCCTTCATGATGTTGCCGGCCATTTCCAGCGCTTTTCTGTATATATGTCCTTGATGGCAGGTATGCTGGCGCTGGTGATATATTGGACAGTTTTGACGACCCGCTGTAGAGCCTTCCTGACTGCCACAGCGCAGTTTCCATACCATGCAGTGATACAGCTTGTTAGGGTGCTCTCTACTGTGCATCTGTAGGATGACATTAGTATAGATATGCATAGTTCAGCTCTTTTCAGTCTCCTCAGAATGTAGAGGCATTAGTGAGCTTTCCTGATTGTGTAGAATGCGTTTTAGGACCATGAGAGGTCTTGTGAGATATGAACTCCGAGGAGTTTGAAATTGCTTGCAGTTTCCACTGTTGTGCCACTGATGCAAAGAGGGTGTGAGTGTTGCAAGTTCTTTTGAAGTCGATAACCTTCTTTGTCTTACGGACATTGAGGGAGAGGTTATTTGCCTGGAACCAGGCTTCCAGCTCTTCCATGTCCTCTCCATAGGCTGACGCATTGCTGATGGTGATGAGCCCAATCGCTGTCGTGTCATCGGCGAACTTGACTTTGTGATTACTCGGGTGTTTGGCCGTGCAGTTACCTGTGAGTAGGGTGTACTGCAATGAGCTCAGCGCACAGCCCTGGGGAGCACCAGTCTTGAGCATGATGGAGAGGGAGGAACAGGAGCAGTTGTGCATCTAAATTATCAAGGCCTGTCAGTTAGGAAGCCCAACACCCAGTTGCGTAGTGGAGTATTTGGGCGGCCGAGTAGGAGTTCATTCACCAAGGGCTGTGAGGTGACTAGAGAAATGCAAAGGGAGGACTTTAAGCATGTGCTCCTTGGAGTTACTGCCATTTACCCAGGGCAGTTCCCCAGTAATGTGTTGGAGCACGGATCACTGGGCTCCTGTGGTACTCTGAAAGCTCCTTCGCACAATGCATACATAGCCGTGATTATTTAAGCTTGGATGATGTAGGCCATACTTTTCTATTGCAGCCTTTTGATACTCTGTTCTTGTTGTTTGTGTACATGGATACTTCAACATTGGAAGGCACAAGTGTAGAAGTACTGTTCAACATATTGTGCCCTGTTGATTCCTCCCTGCTTCATAATGATGAACACAGGCAGAGTTGCTAAGGTACTGCTTGCCAATCAAGTTATTCATCTCAGTCCTGTGCAGTGTGAGAGCTAGAATTATAGAATCATATGGTGTGGCAACAGGCTGTTTGGCTCAATTCATCCATCCTGACCAATGAGGACTCTTTCGTGTTAAATCTATCTTTAGATGCTTGGTCTTATATCTCTTTACCTTAGTGTTTCAACTGTTCAACTAGAAACTATTTAAATGCTGTCAGTGACACAGCGTTAACCCTCAGCCAGTACACTTCAGGCACTTGCCACTTTCTGGGTAACAGGGTTCCTCACATCCTCTCTGGAACTCTTCTCTCTTGCCCTAAACCCATGCCTTCTAGTCTTACCTATCTTTAAGATGATGGAACATTTTCTACCGTTTATACATCTCCATCATGTCCCCTCTTAACCTCCTCCATTCCAGGGAGCAAAGACCTAGCTTCTCCAGTCTCTCCTCATAACTGAACTGCTCCATCCCAGGAAATGTCTTGGTGAATCTTCTCTGCACCCTTTCTAGTCCTATTATATTCTTCCTTTATGCTGGTGATCAGAACTTCACACAGGACTCAGCCGAGGATTTACAAAGATGCTGCTTAAACTTCTTACCTTAGTAGTCAATGTCCTGACAAATAGAGGTGAGTATTCTGTATGGTTTCCTAACCACATGATTTACATAAGTTATCATCTTCAATACTCCATGGATTTGTACAAAACCCAGGAGTATGTTCTAGCCTCATTCATGCTCCCAAAATACATGACCTCACATTTGTGAATTAACCTTCGTGCCTATGCTATATAAAACTAGGTATTTAGATTGGAGAGTGTTAGTCGATAAGATGGTAGAACACAAGGAGAATTATGGTTCAGGACATAACCATCTCTTGTGATTCTAGCCTACTATTTACCGTTGACTTAGCAACTGGCCTTCTTGTAATGACCCACGTATTCTCCCCAAAACAGGTTACAATCTACTTGCTCCTCGGAACCTGCGACATTTAGTCACATTCAAAGGTTCAAAGATTCAAAAAACTTCATTGTCATTCTAACCATACATCAGCTCTGCAGGGCAGAATGAGTCAGCATTTTCCCAGGAGCAGTGTAATCATACCATAACAAACGCAACACTAAATAATAAACATAGCAATAAATAGTAAAACACCACAGCCACATGTCAGTTAAAATCAAGTTATAAGTGTCCAGTGCAAGTTAAAAGTGTCCAAAGCAGAGTCAGGTAGAGCAGCTATTTGGCAGTCTGAATGCCTGTGGGAGGAAGCTGTTTAGTAGCCTTGTGGTTTTAGTTTTGACGCTCCTGTAACGTTTGCCTTTTGGCAGAAGAACAAACAGTTCATGGAGAGGGTGTGAGGGGTCTTTAATGATGTACCGTGTCTTCTGGAGGCATCGACTCTGAAAGGGGTCTTGGACAGAAGGTAGGGAGACCCCAATAACCTTCTCTGCTCCCCGAACCAACCTCTGCAAGGCTTTTTTGTCGACAGCACTGCAGCTGGAGTACCAGGTTGTGATGCAAAAGGTCAGCACACTCTCAGCCACACCTCTGTAGAATGTAGTTAAGATGTTAGTGGGGATTGATGCTTGTTTAAGCTTCCTCAGAAAGTGCAATCTCTGCTGGACCCGTTTCACAATCCCAGTGGTGTTCCTGGACCAGGTGAGATTGTCTGAGATATGCACCCGAAGGAACTTGATGATTTCCACTCTCTCCACTGTGGGGCTACTGATGCTGAGGGGTGTGTGCTCAGGCTGAGACCGTCTGAAATCAACGATCACCTCCTTGGTTTTGGTGACATTAAGCATCAAGTTGTTATCACTGCACCAGTTCACTAGGTGTTTGACCTCCCTGTACATTGTTTCATCATTTTAGCTGATGAGCCCCACCACTGTGGTATCAGCAGCAAATTTAATGATCAGGTTCTTCTTGAATCTGGCTGCACAGTCATGTGTTAGCAGTGTAAACAGCAATGGGCTAAGCACACAGCCTTGTGGGGATCCAGTGCTCAGTGTGATGGAGTCAGAGATGTTCCTGCCAACACGGACTGAGTGGTCTCTCTGTCAAGAAATCCAGAATCCAGCGACACATGGCAGTGTTAAGGCCAAGCAGCGACAGTTTCTCCAATAGTCTCTGCGGGATGATGGTATTGAACGCTGAACTGAAATCAATGTACAGGATTCTGGCATAAGTGTCTTTGTTGTCACATGCCACCTTGTCTAGAAAGAGATATATGTGTCAAAGAGTCGGTGCACCTGGACTTTTGAATGATGGGAGGCATGTCAGTTCCTTCTAGCCTAGACTATCCAGGACCTAGTCAGGAGTGAATGTACTGAGCCATGGATTGCTTCACTCAGAGGGTGGATAGGGTGTAGAACAAGATGCCAGCGGAAGTGGGAGATGTAGGTTCAACTGTAACATTTAAGAGAAGTTTGGATAGGTACATGGATGAGAGGGGTATGGAGGGCTGTGGTCTTGATACAGGTAGATGTTTATAGGCAAGAGACTAGATTAGCATGAAGTAGATGGACTGAAGGGCCTGTATCTATGCTGTAGTTCTCTTTGACTATTTCTACTACTGGTTTAGTCTAGATCTTCTACTATCAGATCCTGGCTGGCTTGGACTTGAACCCCAGGGTCTGGGTTTAGTTTTAGGCTGTTCTAGGACTAGTCTGAAGTGTTTGTTCTCAATATCATGGCTGACAGGGTCAGTGATCTGTGTATGGGCTGACACTCAAATGATCTCCAGTTAACCTGGAGCATCTGGGCTCAGATTCTGGCTGCTTGTACTCTTTGTCCCAGATCACGAGGCCGAGACCCACAATGTACGTACCATCAGACTCTTTCCTTCCCACACCTTCGTTTGTATGTTCTGTCACCTTTCATCACTGCAGTTAGTTCACTCGCCCCACTCTGGTTGCAATACCACGAGCTTCCCTGAGGTTGCAGCCAGACCTTCAGAGAGTGGGGCAGATCCATGGTGTCCTTTTGGTCAAGTTTCATTTTAAAACTAGCTCAAACTTTGTAAGCTGGCGGTGAATATAGGAAGTTAGGAGAGAACCCAAAAAGCAGGATCTCAATTTTACTCCCAGTGCCCAATACTAGAAGGTAGAAATAGAAAGATATGAATGCATGGCTGAGGAGAAAGTGCAGGGGACCAGGATACAAATTCCTGGATCAGTGGGATCTCTTCTGGGTTAGGGGTGGCCGGTGGAAGAAGATGGGTTGCACCTGAGCTGGAGGGAGACCAGTATCATGCCTGGCAGAATTGCAAGTGCTATTCAGGAGGGTTTAAACTAGAGTGAAAGGAGGTGGACCTCTAAGCAGTAGGGTGGCCGTTGAGAAATCAGGAGATAAAACTGTAGTCAATGGGAGCAAGCAACACACATCAAAGTTGCTGGTGAACGCAGCAGGCCAGGCAGCATCTCTAGGAAGAGGTACAGTCGACGTTTCAGGCTGAGACCCTTCGTCAGGCCTGAAACGTCGACTGTACCTCTTCCTAGAGATGCTGCCTGGCCTGCTGCGTTCACCAGCAACTTTGATGTGTGTTGCTTGAATTTCTAGCATCTGCAGAATTCCTGTTGTCAATGGGAGCAAATTGGGTTTACACTGTATTTATTTCAATGTGAGAGGCTTGATAGTAGATGAACTCAGGGCATGGATTATCGCAGGGAAATGGGCTATTATAGCCCAGCAGAAACATAGCTGAGGGAAGGGCAAAATAGGTAATTAATAATCTAGGATATACATGTTACAGATATGACTGAGGTGCAGTTAAGAGAAGAGGAAAAGTTGAAATCTTGATGAAAGAGGTCACAACAAAAAATCATTAGCAAGGATATTCTTGGGGGAGCAGATTTGTAGAGAGATTGCCGCTAGTTCTACATATAAGAGGGAAGTATTAGTGGAAGATTTTAACTTCCCTAATATTGACTAGGCCAACCATAGTTTAAAGTCTGGATGAAGTGGAATTTGTGAAATGTGCCTCAGAAAGCTCCTTTATTTATATATATTGGGGACAATTAGAGATGGTGCAACACTGTACCTCCTCTTGGGAAGGAAGTCGGGCAAGTGGTGAAGTGTCTGTTAGCAAGCACTTTGGGTCCACTGACCATAATTCTATTCATCTTAAGTTCTGAAGTGAGGACAGCAAATTTTGAAGCCATTTGATGGGATCTTTCAGTGGTTGGTTGGACAAAAATTTTTACAGGGAAAGGAATATCTCCGAGTGG
Organism: Mobula hypostoma; assembly: GCF_963921235.1. NCBI lineage: Eukaryota > Metazoa > Chordata > Chondrichthyes > Myliobatiformes > Myliobatidae > Mobula > Mobula hypostoma. The sequence continues at coordinate 58,011,026 of NC_086103.1, read as the reverse complement.
GAGACCTTTAAAAGTTTAATACCAAGAGTTTAGGGCCTGCATTTTCCTATTAGTTCAAATGTCAAGGCTGGCAGTTTTCAGGAACTTTGGTCTACAAGAAATTTTGAGGTACTGGTTAAAAAAATAAGGAGGCACACACTGCACATAAGAAATTGAAAACTATGAATCTTTTGACTACAGGAAGTGTAGGAGTGCACTTATGAGAGAAGTTAGAGCAAAAACGGGATACAAAAATGATCTGGCAGGCAAGGTGAGACAAAATCCCAAGAGATTCTACAGGTATATTAATATTAAAAGGGTGACAGAGAGAGAATAGGTCCCACTAAAGATCAACATAGCCTTCTGTGTGTAGAACCAAAAGAAATAGGAGGGATTTTAAATGAATATTTATTTCTCCTCAGTTCTTATTGTGAAGAAAACAATGGAAGCCAAGGAAATGGAGGAAATGAGTGGTGTTGTCCAGGATTCATAGGAATTCATGGGGAGGAAGTGTTGGAGAACTTAATGTGCATTAAAATGAAATAATCCCCAGGTTTGACCTAATGCTTTCTTAGACCTTGTGGGAAGCTAAAGAAAAAAAAAAATATGAAGAGATTTTTGCTCCATCTCTAGCCACAGGTGAGGTTCTGGAGGAATGGACAGTGGCTAATGTTGTACCATTGTTTAAAAAGTGTAGCAAAGACAAACCATGGAACTACAGGCCAGTGAGCCTGACATTGGCAGTAAGTAAATTGCTGGAAGGGATTCTGAGGGGCAAGATCTACCAGGATTTGGAGAGACAGGGTGTGATATGGAACAGTCAGTGTGTCTTCATGCATGGAAAGTCATGTCTGACAAGTCATAGGAAGCAATGGGTAACAACCGAGGAATGTTCCTCAGATTAAAGGTCTGAGGCTACTGGTATGCTAGAGGGGTCAGTGCTGGGATCGTTGTTGTTTTTCATTTATATAAACAATTTGATATAAATACACAAAGTATGGTTCATAACTTTGCAGATGTTACTAAAATAAGTGGTGTTGTAGATAGTTTTATGAAGAATTACAGAGGGATCTTGATCAGCTGAGTATGTGGACTGAGGATTGGCAATTGGCTTTCTTTATACTGTATATGAGGTAATGTATTTTGGGAGATAAAACTAAGGTAGGATTTAAACAGTGAATGGTAGGGCTGGGAAGTGTTGTTTGTTGAAAGCAGCGTCACAGGTAGATAGGGTGGTGAAGGCATTTGAGATATTGGCTTTCATCTTTCAAGGAAGCATTTAAGAGTTGGCAAGTTATGTTGCAGTGATATAAAATTTGGCAAGGCTACATTTGGAGCATTGTGCACAGTTTTGGTCACCCTGTTATAGAAAATATATTATAAACCTGAAAGAGCAAACGAGAAGACTTACCAGGACGTTGCTTGGATTTAGAGGCCTGAGTTATAAAGAGAGATTATGCAGACTATGACTTTATTTCCTAGAACATAAGAGATTGAGGGGTGACCTGCTAGATGCAGGGGCTCCTAACCTGGAGTCCACAGAACCCCTAATGGTGGGGGCTAATGGCATAAAAAAGGTTAGGAGCCCCTGTGGATCATGAATGCCTTAGATAAGGCAAAAGCATATAGTCTCTTCTCCACCTCTTCCTACAGATGCTGCTTGGCCTGCTGCGTTCACCAGCAACATTGATGTGTGTTGCTTGAATTTCCAGCATCTGCAGAATTCCTGTTGTTTGAGTCTCTTCTCCAGTGAGCTGGGGCGCTAAAATCAAGAGGTCATCATTTTAAGAACTTATTTTTAATCTGCAAAACATAGTTTTAAGCATCTGCAGAATCTCTTGGGCATAGTTTTAAGATTAGAAAGGAGAGATTGGAAAGGCACATCAGGGATAGCTTTATCAATGCAAAGGGGGTTGAGCATTTTGAATGAGCTCCTTGAAATAATGGTTGAGGCAGGCTCATTAGCAACATTTAAAAGGCATCTAGATATGTACATGAATAGGACGAGTTTAGAGGGTTATGGGCCAAATGTTGGCAGATGGGACTAGTTCACTGGGCAACATAGTCACATGGATGAATTGGACCAAATGACTTGTTTCCATGCTATAAGACGCTATGCTTCTAAACCAATGCTGACCTTGCCACTTTTATTACAGATCTGACATTACCTTGGCTGTTCACCTGACAACATTGAATTTGCTTCAACATACACAGGATGTAGGAAATTGTGTTCTCCATATCCAACCTCCTGCTGTCACTGATAACTTAAAGAAATCAGGTAGAGATGATTTAAGTCACCTTAAATGGCCTGCTAATGTGTTTTCAGTTGCATTCTCCCTTTGTACAGACTTGTGACTTAAGAAGTAATGAATCTTAAATGTTTGATGTGACTTCATTGTATTTGTCAATATTATGACTTTTTTTTAATACAAGATTGTGGACATGGAGAGCAATCTGACTATCACCAGTGAATCTGAACGTAGATCTGTTTTCTCCACAATACTGGTTGGGCTTGTGTTCGGCGTGATTACACTAATAACAATCTTCGGCAATGTGTTGGTGTGCTTAGTGGTGGGGTTGAACCGTCATCTCCAGAGCCATACCAACTGTCTTATTGTGTCCCTGGCGGCAACTGACCTACTGCTGGGTTTGCTGGTCATGCCTTTCTCAACAATCTTAGAGCTGCTAAATTCAGAATGGCCTTTTGGGTCCACCTTCTGTAATATCTACACCAGCTTGGATGTCATGCTGTCCACCGCTTCTATCCTCAATCTGTTTGTGATCAGCCTCGAGCGTTACCTTGCCGTCACCGCCCCTCTGAGGTACATCACGGTCATTACTCCAAAGCGTATTGTCATCTCACTCGGACTGATTTGGAGCATTTCCGTCATGTTCTCCTTCTTGCCCATCAACATGGGATGGAATACCAAAGATCTACTAGTGCAAAGCTCAAATGCGACCACTGACTGCCACTTAGAACTGAACACAACCTTTGCCATTGTGGATGCGTTCATCACCTTTTATATTCCTTTAGTCATCATGAGTTTAACTTATTACAAAATATTCAAAATTGCAAGGGGACAGGCCAGAAGAATCAACAACGCCAGGAGATGTAGAATTCTGAAGGAGCATAAAGCAACAGTAACTCTAGCAACTGTGATGGGAGTCTTCATTATTTGCTGGTTCCCTTATTTTACAGTGTTTCTCCATGAAGGGGTTTCAGGAATTCGAACCGACAAGACCACTTTTGTTGTGGTGCTATGGATGGGTTATGTAAACTCAGGTCTGAATCCCATAGTGTACGCCGTACTCAACCGGGAATTCCGCATGGCATACAAGAAGCTACTGTTTTGCAGGAAAAGGAATGCACACAAGCAGGGCTCCCACATCATCTATCGGACCTGTCAGTCCAGGAATGAACAGTGCCACCAGTTGGTCCTAATCCTGGATGATAACGAGCCTAGCTCTGACATTACTAAAGATACTGGCATCAGCAAAGAAGAGTCTGAAAGGTAATACATTCTCAGTCTTTATCTATGATGGTTTTCTGTGAAAGTTTCTTTTGGTGGGACTCTGATTCATGGGATAAAACAGTTGCCAGCAAGAGCAAATCAACTAATCAGGATAGCTTGTAAAAGCAAGGAACAGAATCATCAGTTAAGCTGCATTTATTTCATTGTTTGAGGTTTAACAGTTAAGGCAGACAAACTAAGCATGAAATGGCTCCGAGGACTGGCCATAATAGAATACATGGCAGAGAGAAAGGCAAGACTGTCTTACAGATGGACAAGGAGGGGTTATAGACGTTTTGTTGAGGGAGGTAACAGCAGTACTTAGAGATAACATTCTTGGGGGGGAATCATACCGTGAGTCCAAAAGGGTAGAACTTCACAATAATAATCAGAGAGTCACTCTAGTAGGACCGTATTATAGACCCCCACAATAGTAAGCAGGAACTTAAAGAGCAGATGTGTAGAGAAATTTTTGTAAGAAAAATAGGACTACCCAGTGTTAAGGGCCTGGACGATATAGAATATATAAATATATATTTCTGAGTCAATATATAGGGGGCCTTACTCAGGAAGGTGCAATAAGGGACCTCCTTTTAAATCCCTTTATGATTACCTCTTGTAATCATAATTCTATTAGTTTAAGACCATAATAGAAAAGTATAAGGCAGGCCCACAGGTTAAATTCCTAAACTAGAGCAGAACTAATTTTGAGGCCTTTACACAAGACCAAGCAGATCTTGATTTGGTGGATCTGTTTGAAGGGAAAGATACAAAAGTCATGGGAGGCTTTTAGGAGTGTGATAGCAAGTGTCCAAGTGCAGCATATTTCTGTTAAGAGTGAAGGGTAAACCTGTCAAGTTTAGGGAACCTTCTCTGATGAAAGATATTGAAGCACTGGGCAAAAAAAGAAAATTAAGGAAATAGACATTCGTTTTACTAGGTCATGGGCTAGTGAACCCTTTCTCCATGACAAAACGATTAAGAATACTCCTTGGAGGGAAATTAGGATGGCAAATAAAGGTTATGAGATGGATCTGGCAGGAAAGGTGAGGAAAAATCCCAAGAATTCCTATAGCTATATTAAGAGTAAAAAAGGTAGCTAGGGAGAGAGTAGATCTCCTTAGAGATCAGCAGGGCAACTTACATTTGAACTTTCAGAGACAGATGGAAATTTCAGAAATAACAGATATTTCACTTTGGTTCGGGTCCAACATATTATTCTCCGTAACTTCCGCCACCTCCAACGGGATCCCACCACTAAGCATATCTTTCCCTCCCCCCCTCTCTCTGCATTCCGCAGGGATCGCTCCCTACACAACTCCCTTGTCCATTCGTCCCCCCCATCCCTCCCCACTGATCTCCCTCCTGGCACTTATCCGTGTAAGCGGAACAAGTGCTACACATGCCCTTACACTTCCTCCCTTACCACCATTCAGGGCCCCAAACAGTCCTTCCAGGTGAGGCATCACTTCACCTGTGAGTCGACTGGGGTGATATACTGCGTCCGGTGCTCCCGATGTGGCCTTTTATATATTGGTGAGACCCGACGCAGACTGGGAGATCGCTTTGCTGAACATCTACGCTCTGTCCGCCAGAGAAAGCAGGATCTCCCAGTGGCCACACATTTTAATTCCACATCCCATTCCCATTCTGACATGTCTATCCACGGCCTCCTCTACTGTAAAGATGAAGCCACACTCAGGTTGGAGGAACAACACCTTATATTCCGTATGCGTAGCCTCCAACCTGATGGCATGAACATTGACTTCTCTAACTTCCGCTAGGCCCCACCTCCCCCTCGTACCCCATCTGTTACTCTTTTTTATGCACACATTCTTTCTCTCACTCTCCTTTTTCTCCCTCTGTCCCTCTGAATATACCTCTTGCCCATCCTCTGGGTCACCCCCCCCCCCGTCTTTCTTCCCGGACCTCCTGTCCCATGATCCTCTCGTATCCCCTTCTGCCTATCACCTGTCCAGCTCTCGGCTCCATCCCTCCCCCTCCTGTCTTCTCCTATCATTTTGCATCTCCCCCTCCCCCTCCAGCTTTCAAATCCCTTACTCACTCTTCCTTCAGTTAGTCCTGACGAAGGGTCTCGGCCTGAAACGTCGACTGCGCCTCTTCCTATAGATGCTGCCTGGCCTGCTGCGTTCACCAGCAACTTTGATGTGTGTTGCTTGAATTTCCAGCATCTGCAGAATTCCTGTTGTTAAAAGTAGAGATGTTGTTTACATGGGCTTTTGCAGGGCTTCTGATAAGGTCCGGCCTCGGAGGTTGGTCTACATCCACTGCATTGCTTTCACTAACATTCCTGGTAACTTCCTCAATAAATTCTATAAGATTGGTTATACATGACCTACCACAGACAAATATCTTTGATGCCACGTAGCATAGCTGTTAGCACAACACTATTACAGCTTGGGCATCAGAGTTCAGAGTTTAATTTTGGTGTCCTCCTTCAAAGTTTGTACGCATATCTGAGTGTCTGGGTTTCTTCCAGGTGCTCTGGTTTCTTCTTATTATTAAACTGTTTCTTAAGCAAAAGGACAACCTTAGCTATCCTCTGGTCATCCAGCACCTAACCTGAGGCTAAAAACATTTTAAGTATCTCTGCTAGGGCCCCTGCAATTTCTGCACTAGCCTCCCACAAGGTTGAAGGAACACCTTCTCAGGCCCTGGGGATTAATCCACCCTAATTTGCCTCAAGATAGCAAAACCCTCCTCTTCTATAATCTGTATGTGGTCCATGACCTCACTGCTGCTTGGCCTCACTTCAATGGACTCTGTGTCCATCTCTTGAGTAAATTCAGATGCAAAAAATCCATTTAAAATCTCTTTCAGTTCCATGCATAGATGATCACTTTGATTTTTCAGAGGCCAATTTTGTCCCTTGCTATCATTTTGATCTTAATGTATACTATCTATGGAAGCCTCTGGGATTCTTCTTCACCTTGTCTGCTAGAGCAAACTCCTGTGTTCTATTAACCCTCCTGATTTCATTCTTAGCTGTTCTCTTGCATTATACTCATCATGTACCTCATTTATTCCTTCCTGTCTATACCTGTTATGTACCACCTTCTTTATCTCAAAGCTAACTAAAGCTACTTCTACACTATGCCAGATAATTTTGAATACGAAGCTTTTTCTCTTCGTTTTGACTCTCTGTCCACACTAAAATGACGCTTTCATCCCCCAAAAATGGAGATTTTCAGAAACGGTCTCCAGAGTGAATAAACCTGAAAACACCTAATATCCGTTGCAGTGTGTACGGGGTAACCGGAGCTTTTTAAAACCGCTGTCATGACGTGCCGGAACAGATGGTGGCAGCCCGGCATTTCATTGTTTTCTTCTTCTTCTTCTTCTTATTATTATTATTATTACTACTTTATTCTCGCCAAACAATTGATATTAAAGCATACAATCATCACAGCGATATTTGATTCTGCGCTTCGCAAAACCTAACAATTTCAGAACAGACGGCAATGGGACTGAAGCCAGAAGAGTTAGAAATGTACTCACCAAATACTTTGACCCATAGCTTACTGAATAAATAAGTATACTCCTTTGCCCTGTTTTCTGTCCTTGCTTGTATGAAGGTGGTTTACCTATTTATGCAAGTACTTCTCTGACAATAGATGTGTAACAACTTAATGTAACATTGTATGAAAATACCAGATAACACTGATGCTGGCATGTTTTATACATTTAACAAGGTGCTTTATTAATGCAACAGAGTTAGTCAGTTTTTCAATGCTCGTCGTCAGCCAGGTCATACTGTCCGTGAACTCCCTGTCGGTTTCCTCCATACGCTCCAGTATTTGTTTTTTTTAGTTTTAAGTCCTCCTACGTGACAGCCAAGAGCAATTCTTTTTAAGTTTTTCTACTCTGTAACTGGACAAATGCGCACTAAGTATACTGTTTCCTCTTGCCTTGTTTTCTGTGTGTCCTGCGCGTGCCCAGTAGAGGAGATTCGCCCAAATATCCGTGTTAGTGTGGACAGAGATATTTTGAAAAATGCTTAGTGTGTACGCCTGTCGTTTTTACTCGAAACTGGCATTTTCAAAATTATCCAGCGTAGTGTGGACATAGCCTAAGGTTGCCTAAACCTATTATCCTCGCCTTTTATCTGACACAAACTCTGGAACTCAGGAACACACAAACTCTGCAATCTCAAAATTTGTCTTTTCCACTTAACAAACACATCTTTGTCAGAAAATAACCTATCACAATCCACACTTGCTAGATCCCTTCAGATATCATCAACATTGGCATTTCTCCAATTTAGAATCTCAAACTGAGGACCAGACCTGTCATACTCCATAATTATCTTAAAATTAATGGTATAATGATTATTAGTTGTAGAGTGTTCCCCACTGCAAACTTCGGTCACCTACCCTGATTTATTCCCTAACTGGGGATCTAGTATCACGCTCTCTCTAGTTAGGATCTCTATGTACTGATGAAGGAAACTTTCCTGAATACATTTCACAAACTCTTTTCCATCCAACCCTTTTACGGTATTGAAGACCCAGTCAATATGTGGGAAGTTAAAATCATTTACTGTCACACTCTTACGTTTCTTACAACAGTCTGTAATCTCTCCACAAATTTGTTGCTCTAAATCCCACGTACTGTTTAATGGTCTATAATAAAATCCCCCTTTCTTAATCCTCAGTTCCACCCATATAGCCTCAGTGGACAAGTTCTCCAGTCTGTCCTGTCGGAGCACTGCTGTGACATTTTCCTCGACTAGTAATGCCACCCCTCCCTTTTCAATCCCTCCCACTCTATCATATTTAAAACAATGAAATGCTGGAGAATTGAACTGCCAGTGCTGCCCCTCCTGCAGCCAAGTGTCACTAATAGCTATAATGTCATAATTACATGTCCTAAGCTCATCCATCTTTTCTAAAATATTCATTGCATTGAAATATACACAGCTCACAACAGTAGTCACACCTAGATCAACCTTTTGATTCCTAACTTGTATGTAGACTTAACACATCTTTCTCCACAACCACTCCACAATCCGCACTGGCGCTTGGATTCCTAATCCCCTGCAACTCTATTTTAACACACCCCCCCCCACCCAGCCGCTCTCAAACTATTCTCAAAATAGGTTCTGAATAAGGACAGGAGCTCTGGGAATGTCTACAGAAAGTCAAATCCTGAAAACTAATACTTTATAAACGATAACGATCATGTATTTGAAGTAAAATTTGGTACTTCCAGAAGTGATTTAATAGGAAGCAATGGAAAATAGCAGACAAGAAATTTTAAGTTTGTTTTCCTCATCACAACTGCTCAGTTCTTCTGTAAACCATAGTCATAATGAATGTTAGAATCATAGTAATAATGAATGTTAGGATCAGAATCAGGATTATTGTCACTGATATAAGTAGTAAAATTTGTTGTTTTGTGGCAGCAGTGCAGTACAGGCATAAGAAATTATTATAAGTTACATTAAAAATAAACCAATAAAATTGTGCAACAGAAATAGGGAGAGGATGTTCAAGGGGTCATTGGTCATTTAGAAGTCTAATGACAGAGGGGAAGAAACTGTTCTTAAAACATTGAGTTTGGATCTTTAGGCTCTTGTACCTCCTCCCTGATGGTAGTAATGAGAAGAGGGCATGTCCCAGATGGTGAGAGTCTTTAAGGATAGATGCCGCTTTCTTGAGGCATTGCCTTTTGAAGATGCCCTCGGTAATGGGGGAGGCCTGAGCCAATGATGGAAATGGTGAGTCATCAACCCACTGAAGCCTCTTATGACCCTATGCATTGGCGTCTCCACACCAGGCGGTGATCAACTAGTCAGAATGCTCTCCACAGTACATCTGCAGAAACCAAATCCCCATTACAGGATAGATCATCTGAGATTTTGACTCCTTGCTCACCTTTTCCACTGCTGACCCCTAAATGATGATTGATGTGTGCTCTTCTGACTTCTCCTTCCTGACGTCTACAATTACATCCTTAATCTTATTGACATTGAGTGCAAGGTTATTGTTGTGACACTATTTGACCAGCCAATCTATTTCAGTCCTGTACACCACCCTGTCACCATCTGAGATTCTGCTAACAACTGTGGTGCCATCAGTGAATTTATACAAACTTATACTCAATGTCAGTAAGACCAAGGAATTGACTGTGGACTTAAGGAAGTAGGAATTGAGGGAACACACACTAGTCCTCATTGAGGGATCAGAAGTGGAAAGTGTGAGCAGTTTTAAGTCCCTGGGTGTCAAAATCTCTGAGGATCTATCCCGGACTCAACACGTAGATGCAGTTACAAAGAAGGCACAACAGTGGTTATACTTCATTAGGAGTTTGAGGACAATTGGTATGTCAGCAAAGACAATGGCAAGTTTCTACAGATGTACCATAGAGAGCACTCTAACTAGTTGCATCACCATCTGGTGTGTAGGAGACAGTGCACAGGATTGGAAAAGGCTGCAGAAAGGTGTAAGCTATGCCAGCTTCATCATGGGCACTAGCCTCCCCATCAATGAAGGCATCTTCAAAAAGCAATGCCTCAAAATGACAGCTCCATCGTGAAGGAGCCCACCTCACCCAGCCTATGCCTACTTCTCATTGTTACCATCAAGAAGGAGGTACAGGACCCTGAAGACACACACTCAACATTATGGGAACAGCTTCTGCCCCTCCGCCATTGGATTTGTGAATGGACAATAAAGCCATAGACACTCACTCAGTATTTTTTCCTCTCTTTTTGCCCTACTTATTTAAATCTCTTATTTATATATACTTATTTTAATTTATAGCTTTTTAGTTATTATGTATTGCAATGTAGTACTGCCACATAACAAGTTTCACAACACATGCCTGCGATATTAAACTTGATTCTGCTTGGCTTTTGAGCCGTGCTTAGTCATACTGTCATGAGTGTAGAGACAGTAGGGCAATGGGCTAAGCACCCATCCCATCCATGAGTTACACCTGTGTTGATTGTTGGCAAGAAAGAGATACTAATTCCGATCCACACTGACTGTGGTCTCCTGAAGAGGAAGTCAAGAATCCAGTTACAGAAAGAGGTACAAAGGCTCAGATTTTGAAGCTGGTTGATTAGTTCTGAGGGGAGATGGTGTTGAATGCCAAACTGTAATCAATAAACAGCAGCTTGACATAGGCATTACTGTTGTCCAGGTGGTCCAAAGCCCAGTGGAGAGCCAGTGAAATTGTGTCTACTTTAGACCTTTTGTGGCAGTAGGCAAATTGCAAAGGTAAAGATCCTTGCTCAGGCTGGAATTAATTCTAACCACCACGAACCTCTCAGAACATGTCATCACAATAGATATGAGCACCACTGAGTGATAGTCATTGAGGCAGCTCACCCTGCTCTTCTTGACCACCGGTACGATGAATGCTCTTTTCAATCAGGTGGCTACGTCTAACTGCAGCAGTGAGAGGTTGAAGATGTCCTTGAATGCTCCAGCCAGTCGGCACAGGTTTTCAGTGCCTGTCATCTTGCAAGGGTTTACCTTCTTGAATGTTCTGATATCAGCCTCCGGGACAGAGATCATAGGTTTGCCAGATATTTTGAGTACTTACGGAGGTGTAATTTCATTCTCCCATTCATGTTGTTCATAAAAGGCGTTGAACTCATATATAACCATATAACAATTACGGCACAGAAACAGGCCATCTCGGCCCTTCTAGTCCGTGCTGAACTCTTACTCTCACCTAGTCCCACTGACCTGCACTCAGCCCATAACCCTCCATTCCTTTCTTGTCCATATAGTTGTCCAATTTAACGTTAAACGACAACATCGAACCTGCCTCAACCACTTCTGCTGGAAGCTCGTTCCACACAGCTACCACTCTCTGAGTAAAGAAGTTCCCCCTCATGTTACCCCTAAACTTTTGCCCTTTAACTCTCAACTCATGTCTTCTTACTTGAATCTCCCCAACTCTCAATGGAAAAAGCCTATCCACGCCAACTCTTATCAATCCCCCTCATAATTTTAATTACCTCTATCAAGTCCCCACCAACCTTCTACGTTCCAAAGAATAAAGACCCAACTTGTTCAACCTTTCTCTGTAACTTAGGTGATGAAACCCAGGTAACATTCTAGTAAATCTTCTCTGTACTCTCCCTATTTTGTTGACATCTTTCCTATAATTCGGTGACCAAAACTGTACACAATACTCCATATTTGGCCTCACCAATGCCTTGTACAATTTCAACATTACATCCCAACTCCTATACTCAATGCTCTGATTTATAAAGGCCAGCATACCAAAAGCTTTCTTCACCACCCTATCCACATGAGATTACACCTTCAGGGAACTATGCACCATTATTCCCAGATCCCTCTGTTCTACTGCATTCTTCAGTGCCCTACCATTTACCATGTATGTCCTATTTTGATTAGTCCTACCAAAATGTAGCACCTCACATTTATCAGCATTAAACTCCATCTGCCATTTTTCAGCCCACTCTTCTAACCGGCCTAAATCTCTCTGCAAGCTTTGAAACCCTACTTCATTATCCACAACTCTACATATCTTAGTATCATCTGCATACTTACTCATCCAATTTACCACCCCATCATCCAGATCATTAATGCATATGATAAATAACATTAGACCCAGTACAGATCCCTGAGGAACACCACTAGTTACCGACCTCCAATCTGACAAACAGTTATCCATCACCACTCTCTGGCGTCTCCCATCCAGCCACTGCTGAATCCATTTTACTACTTCAATATTAATACCTAATGATTGAACCTTCCTAACCATCCTTCCGTGTAGGACCTTGTCAAAGACCTTACTGAAGTCCATATAGACAACATTTACCGCTTTACCCTCATCAACTTTCCTAGTAACCTCTTCAAAAAATTCAATAAGATTTGTCAAACATGACCTTCCACGCACAAATCCATGTTGACTGTTCCTAATCAGACCCTGTCTATCCAGATAATTATATATACCATCCCTAAGAATACTTTCTATCAATTTACTCACCACTGATGTCAAACTTACAGGCCGATAATTGCTAGGTTTACTCTTAGAACCCTTTTTAAACAATGGAACAATATGAGCAATGCGTCAATCCTCCGGCACCATGCCCGTTTCTAATGACATTTGAAATATTTCTGTCAGAGCCCCTGCTATTTCCACACTTACTTCCCTCAATGTCCTAGGGAATATCCTGTTAGGACCCCGGAGACTTATCCACTTTTATATTCCTTAAAAGCTCCAGTACTTCCTCTTCTTTAATCATCATAGTTTCCATAAATTCTCTACCTGTTTCTCTTATCTTACCCGATTCAATATCCTTCTCCTTAGTGAATACCGAAGAAAAGAAATTGTTCAGAATCTCCCCCATCTCTTTTGGCTCCACACATAGCTGTCCACTCTGATTCTCTAAGGGACCAATTTTATCCCTCACTATCGTTTTGCTATTAATATAACGGTAGAAACCCTTGGGATTAATTTTCACTTTACTTGCCAAAGCAACCTCATATCTTCTTTTAGCTTTTCTAATTTCTTTAAGATTCTTTTTACATTCTTTATAATCCTCGAGCACCTCATATTCTCCATGCTGCCTATATTTATTGTAGGTATCTCTCTTTTTCTGAGCCAAGTTTCCAATATCCCTTGAAAACCATGGCTTTCTCAAACTTTTAACCTTTCCTTTCAACTTAACAGGAACATAAAGATTCTGTACTCTCAAAATTTCACCTTTAAATGACCTCCATTTCTTTATTACATTCTTCCCATAAAACAAATTGTCCCAATCCACTCCTTCTAAATCCTTTCGCATCTCCTCAAAGTTAGCCTTTCTCCAATCAAAAATCTCAACCCTGGGTCCAGACCTATCTTTCTCCGTAATTATATTGAAACTAATGGCATTGTGATCACTGGACCCAAAGTGCTCCCCAACACAAACCTCCGTTACCTGACCTACCTCATTCCCTAACAGGAGGTCCAACACTGCCCCTTCTCTAGTTGGTACATCTATGTATTGCTGCAAAAAACCATCCTGCACATATTTTACATCTCCAAACCATCCCGCCCTTTTACAGTATGGGCTTCCCAGTCTGTGTGTGGAAAATTAAAATCTCCCACAATCACAACCTTGTGCTTACTACAAATATCTGCTATCTCCTTATGAATTTGCTCCTCCAATTCTTTCTCCCCATTTGGTGGTCTATAATACCGCCCCATAAGAGTTACTACACCTTTCCCATTCCTCAATTCCACCCAAATAGCTTCCCTAGATGAGCCCTCTAATCTGTCCTGCCACAGCACCCGCTGTAATATTTTCTCTGACAAGCAATGCAACACCTCCACCTCTTGTCCCTCCAATTCTATCACACCTGAAGCAATTAAATCCAGGAATATTTAGTTGTCAATCACACCCCTCCTGTAACCATGTTTCACTAATAGATACCACATCATACTTCCAGGTATCAATCCATGCTTTAAGCTCCTCCACCTTTCTTATAATGCTCCTAGCATTAAAATAAATGCATTTAAGAAATTTTCCACCACTTACTCTCTGATTATCACTAACGGTACAAACAACTTTACTATTTTCTTTTTCTTCCTTCTTCCCTACATCTGTTCCTACACTCCTACATCCCCATCAACAATATCCAAAACGATGTACTTATTGGTGGTAATGGCCACAGGGGTGCTATGGTCATTCTGTCTATTCCCCTTCCCTCTTCTGACAGTCACCCAGCTACCTGTCTCCTGGCCCTTAGGGGTGACTATCTCCCTGTGACTCCTCTCTATTTCTGCCTCTGCCTCCCGAATGATCCGAAGTTCATCCAGCTCCAGCTCCAGTTCCCTAACTCGGTTTGTCAGGAGCTGCAGCTGGATGCACCTATCGCAAGTGTAGTATTCAGGGACAATTGTACTTGCCCTGACTTCCCCCACATCCTGCAAACGGAGCACTCAACTGCCCTAACTGCTGCCTCCATTACCTACTCTTAAAGTAATTAGATTTATTAAAGGAACTTACCCGGCCTTACCACACTTGGAATGAAGCTCTTCCTCTGCCTCTGCTCGCCGAAGCCTCAGGAGCCAAAGCCTTCCTACTCTGTCTCCCTCTACTCCCTTGCCTGCTCCGTTAAACTGTTCTCTTTTAAATACTCCTGCTGCCTCAGGGCCCGACTTACATGCGCTTGCGCAGCCATGCCCCGTTCAACTGCTGAAGAAAATGCATCAGGGACAAGTCAGTGAGAACTATAGCATTTTCATTCAGATCTGAAGCTGAGTCCCTGAACATAGTTGTGTAAAAAGATTCAAGCTGTCTGTAAGTGCTCTTCCTCGTCCTTTGATCATACCTTTGCAGTCCTCACCACTGGTGCTGTGGTCTTCAGTCTCTGTCTGTGTGCCAGGAATCGAAGCATCACTGCCAATTATGCTATTAAGTTTTGCCTCCTAGGAAGTAATGGCATACAGACCCTGACGTACATCTAACTTCACATGAAATGTGCCTTTTTGCTGTCTTAATAGTGTTCTGTAAGGCATAGTTGGACTTGTAGGGTTCTGGATCTCTTGTCTTAAACACCACAGATCTAGCCCTCAGCAGAATGCAAATCTCCTAGTTCATCCACAGCTTCTGGTTTGATTATGTTTAGTATGTTCTTGAAGGCACATACTCGACCACACAGGTATTGAACTTGGTGACAATTGTGGCATTTTCATTCAGATCCAAAGATGAGTCCCTAGATATGGTCCAGTATACTGATTCAAAGCAGTTCTGTAAACACTCTTCTTGCTCCCTTGACCATATCTTCATGGTGCTCTCCACTGGTGGTGTGGTCTTCAGTTTCTGCCCATACACTAGGAGTAGAAGTACAGTTAGGCGATTGGACTTGTCAATGTGCCGGTGTGACATGGCATGGTAAGCATTTTTCAGGGTGGTGTGACAGGTACTAAATGTGTTGGCTCCTCTGCTTCCACAGGGGACATGTTAGCGGTAGTTTGTCAGACTTCTTTAAGCTGACCTGGTTGAAGTCTCCCTCAATGACTGGGAAGGCATCAGGGTGTGCTGTCTCGTGACTGGGGATTACTTATATGTTTTTCATTTATTGCAGGAATCATAACCAAATATACTAAATATAAATTCTACTCCAGACTTCAGCCTCTGAATTTTTAAAAAAATGCTAAATAATGCAATTAAAATCAGGGTTTATCGTTGCTGTACTTTGAATTTTTTTTTTCTGTTTTTACTACTCTAGAAATAAAACACATTAATATATTCTGGGAAATGAAATGTACTTTCAGGGCAGATCAAGTACATGTGCTGTGGATTAGATGCAGGCTTTGTGCTAAATATTAACAAGATACTTAAACTCTGACTTCAGTAGAGCAGCTCTTGCTGCAGCATTGACGTTTCCACTTCTAACTAATGAATCTGCATAGAACAGTCATTCTGCAGTAAATCATGCGAAAATCTGTGGTAACAGATTCGGAAATTATGTCAAGACTGTAAAGCCAGTTTCATTTGGGACTGATAGAAAGAAGATATTTTGTAACAGCAGTCAGACCTGGATTTGAAACCCTTAAGGATGGTAGGTTCCCACACTATTTTCAGTGGTACATTGGTTCCATTTAATATCAGAAAATGTATACAATATACAACCTGAAATTCTTACTCTCTGCAGACTAATGGAAATGTATTTGCATTTCTTCAACAGATGCAAAATTAGCCCGTTGAGTGTTTTGAACAAAGCAGATCATGTTCTTTTAAATTACATATTTGCAATTCAGTGTGTATTATTACCTTGATTATACTCAACTGTGCTTCCAAAATGTTTCATGTATGTAGAATATAAAACAGGACAGTTTGTGCCAACCAAGATGTTAATCTAAATTAATCTCATCTGGCTACACGTGGTCCACACCCTTTTTTCCCTGCCAGTTCTTGTACCTGGCCAAGTTCTTCTTAGGTTTTGCTATCATATTGATTTGATGAGATTGGACTATAGCACTACTCACCCCACCATAATTAGAGGGAACTAGTGGCTCAAATATGTAGGGAGATAACTATAGAAATAATAGGTTTGTAATAGCAGGCAATTTTAACTTCCCTAATATTGACTGAGAGGAGTCAGAGTTTGTAGGAAGAGGTGCAGTCGACGTTTCAGGCCGAGACCCTTCGTCAGGACTAACTGAAGGAAGAGTGAGTAAGGGATTTGAAAGTTGGAGGGGGAGGGGGAGATCCAAAATGATAGGAGAAGACAGGAGGGGGAGGGATAGAGCCAAGAGCTGGACAGGTGATAGGCAAAAGGGGATACGAGAGGATCATGGGACAGGAGGTACGGGAAGAAAGACAAGGGGGAGGGGGGACCCAGAGGATGGGCAAGACGTATATTCAGAGGGACAGAGGGAGAAAAAGGAGAGTGAGAGAAAGAATGTGTGTATAAAAATAAGTAACAGATGGGGTACGAGGGGGAGGTGGGGCCTTAGCGGAAGTTAGAGAAGTCGATGTTCATGCCATCAGGTTGGAGGCTACCTAGACGGAATATAAGGTGTTGTTCCTTCAACCTGAGTGTGGCTTCATCTTTACAGTAGAGGAGGCCGTGGATAGACATGTCAGAATGGGAATGGGATGTGGAATTAAAATGTGTGGCCACTGGGAGATCCTGCTTTCTCTAGCGGACAGAGCGTAGATGTTCAGCAAAGCGGTCTCCCAGTCTGCGTCGGGTCTCGCCAATACATAAAAGGCCACATCAGGAGCACCGGACGCAGTACATCACCCCAGTCGACTCACAGGTGAAGTGTTGCCTCACCTGGAAGGACTGTTTGGGGCCCTGAATGGTGGTAAGGGAGGAAGTGTAAGGGCATGTGTAGCACTTGTTCCGCTTACACGGATAAGTGCCAGGAGGGAGATCAGTGGGGAGGGATGGGGGGGGACGAATGGACAAGGGAGTTGCGTAGGGAGCGATCCCTGCGGAATGCAGAGAGGGGGGGGAGGGAAAGATGTGCTTAGTGGTGGGATCCCGTTGGAGGTGGCGGAAGTTACGGAGAATAATATGTTGGACCCGGAGGCTGGTGGGGTGGTAGGTGAGGACCAGGGGAACCCTATTCCTAGTGGGGTGGTGGGAGGATGGAGTGAGATCAGATGTACGTGAAATGGGGGAGATGTGTTTAAGAGCAGAGTTGATAGTGGAGGAAGGGAAGCCCCTTTCTTTAAAAAAGGAAGACATCTCCGTCGTCCTAGAATGAAAAGCCTCATCCTGAGAGCAGATGCAGCGGAGACGGAGGAATTGCGAGAAGGGGATGGCGTTTTTGCAAGAGACAGGATGAGAAGAGGAATAGCCCAGATAGCTGTGAGAGTCAGTAGGCTTATAGTAGACATCAGTGGATAAGCTGTCTCCAGAGACAGAGACAGAAAGTTCTAGAAAGGGGAGGGAGGTGTCGGAAATGGACCAGGTAAACTTGAGGGCAGGGTGAAAGTTGGAGGCAAAGTTAATAAAGTCAACGAGTTCTGCATGCGTGCAGGAAGCAGCGCCAATGCAGTCGTCGACGTAGCGAAGGAAAAGTGGGGGACAGGTACCAGAATAGGCACGGAACATAGATTGTTCCACAAACCCAACAAAAAGGCAGGCATAGCTAGGACCCATACGGGTACCCATAGCTACACCTTTAGTTTGGAGGAAGTGGGAGGAGTCAAAGGAGAAATTATTAAGAGTAAGGACTAATTCCGCTAGATGGAGCAGAGTGATGGTAGAGGGGAACTGATTAGGTCTGGAATCCAAAAAGAAGCGTAGAGCCAACACTTAGAATATTAGAATATTAGAATATTCTAACCAACACTTAGAATATTAGAAACAGCATGTAGAAGATATTATTGTGTTTATTAATAGCTTCATTGGTGCAGAACATTTTAACCCTTTTCTAGAGTTTCTTATGTTAACAACAACAGATGAAGATTTGCCTAATATAGTTTAACTACTGACTTCAAACTGAACATGGTGGCCACTTAATAGACTTGCTGACAAGACCGTTCATTCGTTATATACATGTTGCTTATGGTCTATGAGTAATGCAGATTCAATGTTAAATTATGAAGTGGAGTTGGACAACTTTACAGTAAATGCATTAGCAAAATAGGTGACTGCTTATCAAATTCTACTTCCAGAAAGTGACATCACACATTTCCTTCAAGCAAAAAGGTGAACTCAAATTACCTATGTATTATACCTATGTATTATTTCCATGGATCAAACC
Organism: Mobula hypostoma; assembly: GCF_963921235.1. Classification (NCBI taxonomy): domain Eukaryota; kingdom Metazoa; phylum Chordata; class Chondrichthyes; order Myliobatiformes; family Myliobatidae; genus Mobula; species Mobula hypostoma. The sequence continues at coordinate 57,992,316 of NC_086103.1, read as the reverse complement.
GGATTTATTAAAAATCGCTATTCATCCTTTAATATTAGGAGGTTAATGAATATTATTTATACCCCCTCATTTACTACCCCGGAATGTATTATCTCTTTAGATGCTGAGAAAGCCTTTGACAGAGTTGAATGGCCTTATTTATTTAATGTTCTTGAGAAATTCAATTTTAATTTGACATTTATATCTTGGATTAAATTGTTATATTACTCCCCGGTAGCCTCGGTTTGTACAAATAATTATAGATCTCCTTTTTTTTGTCTTTTCCGTGGCACTAGGCAAGGTTGCCCTCTTAGTCCTTTACTATTCAATATTGCTTTTGAACCTTTAGCAATTGCTATTCGTGACTCGCCAAATATTGTTGGTATTACCCGTGGAAACGAAATACATAAATTATCATTATATGCAGATGATTTATTGTTATACATCTCTAACCCGGAGAAGTCAATTCCTGCTATCTTAGATCTGTTAGCTCAATTTAGTAACTTCTCTGGTTACAAATTGAATTTTAATAAGAGTGAATTATTCCCTTTAAATAAGCATGTACCTACTTATGGACGTTTACTATTTAAATTGGTTACTGATTTATTTATATATTTAGGGATAACAATTATGAAAAATATAAAGATTTATTTAAAGCTAATTTTTTACCTTTAATTGATCAGATTAAACTTTTATTTACCAAACGGTCGCCAATCTCTTTGTCTTTGATTGGTCGGATTAATGCTATTAAGATGATCATTTTGCCCAAATTTTTGTATATATTCCAAACGGTTCCAATTTTCATCCCAAAATCTTTTTTTGATAACGTAGATTCAAAAATTTCCTCATATATTTGGCAGAATAAAAATCCTAGGTTAGGAAAAAGGTATCTACAGAAATCTAAAAAGGAAGTGGGGCTTGCCCTCCCGAATTTTAGATTTTATTACTGGGCAATTAATATTCGATATTTAAAATTTTGGTTACGAGATTTGGACGTATCTTTAAACCCTCAATGGGTAAATCTTGAATCTAATTCATTACAAGGGTTTTCCTTGGGTTCGGTTTTAGGAACTTAACTTCCTTTTACTTCTTTTAAATTATATATGAAATGAATAACCCAATAGTTAAGCATACTTTACGTATATGGTTTCAATTCCGAAGATTTTTTGGGTTTAATCAATTTATTCTAGCAAGTCCCATTATATCAAATTTTCTTTTTCAACCTTCCACAATGTATCAAGTTTACTTTGATTGGAAAACCAAAGGTATAATATCTTTTCGTGATTTATTTTTGGATAACTGTTTTATGTCTTTTGATCAACTCTCTAATAAATATAACTTAGCCAGATCTCACTTTTTTAGATATTTACAGATTAGAAACTTTTTAATTACTGTTTCCCCTAATTTTCCACACCCATATCCAATGGACATTTTGGAAAAAATCTTAGATTTAAATCTCTTTCAGAAAAGTGTAGTAGCAATTATATATAATATAATTATGAATTTATGTCCTGATGCTTCTAATAAAATTAAAGCTGACTGGGAAAGAGAACTTGAGATTAATATACCGACTGAAAAATGGGAAAAAATTCTTCAGTTGGTGAATTCATCCTCTGTATGTGCTAAACATAGGTTGATACAGTTTAAAGTAGTGCACTGGGCTCATATGTCCAAAGATAAACTATCTTGTTATTACTCTTATATTAATCCAATATGTGACAGATGTCATTTCGAGATAGCTTCTTTAACCCACATGTTTTGGTCATGTCCCCTGTTGGAGAAATATTGGAAAGATATTTTTGATATTATTTCAATGGTCCTAAACATAGACTTACAACCTCATCCAATTACTGCTATTTTTGGACTACCAATGATAGACTTAAATAATTTAACCTCTTCATCACGAAGCATGATTGCATTTCTTACTTTAATGGCTAGAAGGTCCATGTTGTTGAATTGGGAAGAGATTAACCCTCTTAAGGTATTTCATTGGTTTTCACAAACTATGTTGTGTTTGAATTTGGAGAAAATTAGAAGTGCAGTTTATGACCCCTCCATTAAGTTTGAAAAAACTTGGAGGTCATTCATTCAGCATTTTCACTTGATGTAATTTGATCATTTCCAAACTTGTTTTATCTCTCTGTACTGTTGTTGGAGGGGAATGGAGTTGTCGACGCTAAGGTTTTCTTCTTTTCCATTTTTAAGTTGTTAGTTTTGCCCAAGTCTTTTAGTTTAGTTGATTAATTCTGTTTTTCTTTGGGGATGGGGTTTTTTTTTGGTTTTGTTTTTTTTTCTTTTTCATGACTTTTTTTTCAGTTTTTTTTTGATTTGTATTATCCGTTGTCAGTTCTACATGATTGGGAGCTTCGTTAACTTACACTATGTGATTTTACAATTACTTTTCTTAAGTGTAACAATATTTCTCCTACTATTTGTATTATTGCTATGTTTTGTTTCTATACTTCGAAATTAATAAAATGATCGAAAAAGAAGAAAATACCTATATAGAAAACAAAAATTTTAGTCGACTATAATTAACATAACTTTATTGATTTTCTGGAATTTTTACATATTGATACTGATATTCTGAAGCTTCTGATACACTTCAGGCCACGTTTCAGGAAATCCCTTGTCTACAATATGTGTGGGAAATCCTGGCAATTCTGGAAAGTGTTTCTCACCCTCTGCGTGTCACCTTGGCTGAACAGAGGAACACTTTCAGTGATAGACTAAGACAACTGCACTGCTCCAAAGAGCACTATGTGAGGTCATTCTTACCCTCGGCCATTCAGTTCTATAATGTGTCAACCTATAGCCGGGAAAGTGATGACCCCTCCTGTTAGACTCTCCTTTTATTCTTTGTTACTTCTCTTCTAATATTTATATATTTGTGTATCTGTACATTTGTAATGCTACTGTGACACTGTCATTTCCTTTGGGATGAATGAAATATTTATCTATCTATCTATCAGTTATGTACTCAGTAATATTGTTCTACAATCATCATGTTTACTTAGTGGATCAGATAACTTAGTTTACTTGCTGCTTTTCCCATTACAGGAAGGTGCATCCTGCCCTTTAACCTGACATACAACTTGCTACATTTGAAATCTTGCCACTCCCTGAGGAAAACCAGAAGAGATCATCTCTTGCTGCAGAGACTTAGAGTTGATAAAGATTGAAATGATGAAGAAAGAACTTGGGATTCCTGAATCTGATACCGAGGTGAATTCTTTAATACACCAAAAATTACTGGGCCTTGAGCACTGGACTGCTGTGTCCAGTATTTACATTGTTTTCAGCAAGAATATGCAATATTTGGTAATTTATTGATCACTGCTTTCCTTTGTTTGTTATCGAAAAATATTCAACAGTGTTTTACAGTTTGTTTATACATAAACAGAATTTCAAAGTTTATGCTTGTATCTGTATGTTAACCTTTAAACTTGTTTATTCTGTTCTATGGTTAGATTTATGATATTTTATAGTTATTGGTTAAAATGGATGACATATTTAAACCGTCAGATCAAAAATAAAATTCTCCCCAGAACATAACATGATTAATGTATTGAGTCTGCTTTTTATTGTAATCCTGGAACACAGGAAATAAAAGGTTATTTTCTATCACTCTCAAGGCAAGAACTCAAAATTTCCTACAAACTAAGAAATGAGTCCACCAGATTAAGTCTGTATTAAATAAGTTCATTTCATATTTAGATGAAGGATGAATCATGAGACAGATTATGTCCTAACCACAAAACAGAAGCACAGCTGTAGATTCATAACCAAATGTTACCAATTATAACTATCACTGTGTCCTAATTTATTTTGCAATGTGGCTACCAAGTTGATAATATGTAGTACTACCATCTGATACAAGGCACCAAGAGAAGTGGTGATAGAAATGATAAATATGGTAGGAGGTAGTTCACATAATGTCTGTCATTGCAGGCACTGATGACATGCATTCAGGCAATAAGGCCATAAGAGGTAATTGTGGGCCTACCTAGTACCTGGCCTAGGAACTACTAAACTGAGGAGGGTGATGGTTCTGAGAATTCTCCATGACCTGGAAACGATGAGCTTTTTGAAGGCAAACAGGAAAGCAGACAGCACGTGAGTGCTGCCTAATACATAGAATATAAATAACAAGGGCTGCAAATATTCAGAAAATCAGGCTACCTTCTGTTGAGAGAGAAGAAAGTACTAATTGATAGGAGGCAGCGAGTGGGAATAAAAGGATCCTTTTCTGGTTGGCTGCCAGTGACTAGTGGTGTTCGGCAGGGGAGGGTGTTGGGACTAATTCTTTTTATGCTGTATATAAATGATTTAGATGATGGAATAAATGGCTTTGTTGCCAAGTTTGCAGATGATACGAAGATTGATGGAGGGGCAAGTATTGTTGAGGAAACAGGTAGGATGCAGAAGGGCTTAGACCGATTAGGAGAATGGGCAAGAAAGTGGCAAATGAAATAAAATGTTGGAAAATGTATGGTCATGCATTTTGGTAGTAGAAATAAATGTCCGGAATATTTTCTAAACAGGGAGAAAATCCAGGGATCTGAGATGCAGAGGGACTTGGGGGTCACCCTAAAGGTTGACTTGCAGGTAGAGTCAGTGGTGAGGAAAGCAAATGCAATGTTAGCAAATGCAAGGATGTGATGCTGAGGCTTTATAAAGCACTGGTGGGGCCTCACCTTGAGTATTGTGAACAGTTTTGGGCTCCTCACCTTACAAAAGATGTGTTGACATTGGAGATAGTCCAGAGGAGGTTCACAAGGATGATTCCAGGAATGAAAGGGTTATCATAGTTATCATACGAGGAACGTTTGATGGCTCTGGGCTATGTGGCCTAATTCTGCTCCTATGTCTTATAGTCTTCTGGTCTAAAACAAAGTAGACAAGAGCTCCTCTGAACTGTGATCATTGTGGCCCCTCAGTGATTTTAGATGTTGAATGATAGAATATTAAATACTGACATTAAGAAAGAGTCATAGATGTCTACTTCTCAATGTAACTTTCAGATATCTGTTCTCAAGCCATTTGTCCATCCTGATGGTAGAGACTGCGTCAAAGGCAGTTTTGTGCATGTTTTAGTTACACTTTCTTTCTGAAGGAATAGATGGCATAAATGGTTATTTGCAAAGGTATGAATTATTTAAACAATGTGGCTGCCTTTGTGCATATTGTTCAAATTTCTTCACACATTTCTGATCATTCTTTCAGGTACCTGAGCACCAAACTATGGAATTTCATTCCTAAACCTTTTGCCTCCCGTTACTTTTTAAAAACAGTTTGACCAAACTTCTGTTCAACTGTCCTCAGTGCTACCTTAATGCAACTGTTTTTATATGGTTCTCCATTTTACTAACAATGGAAAATTATTATTAGAAATCTTGCAGCATGTAAAGAGGCCTTTCTGCCTTCTGAAGCCATGCTAACTTTATGCAAAGCAACTAACGTATGTTTTAAGTTCAAATTCACCTTATTGTCATTCAAATGTATGGATGTATACAGCCAAGCGAAATAACATCCCCCCAGAACAAAGTGCACAACTCAGCACATATAACTCATACATGTAACACATCAAGTAATATTACTACAAATAAATTAATAGATAATGAGCTGCATCTCTAATACAAGTTAAGGGTAAAGATTGTTACTTCATACGTGATGAGTCTTCATGATGAGATTCATATATGGTAGCAAAGAGTTCAGCAGTCTTTTTGGCCTGGGGGAGGTAGGAAGCTATTTCCCATCCTAACAGTTCTTAAAATAATGCGATGATACTATTTGCCTGATGGTGCGTTGTGGGGGCGGGGGTGGATGTCAAAGAGGTTGTTGGACAGATGTGAGTGATCACTGATAATGCTAAGGGTGCTGCATAAATATCTGTATTTAAGCCCTCTTTTGAATTCCATGTATGACTCTGTTCCATTACTTCTCCCATCCTTCCCCCACTCTTAAGAAAAAAATATATATTCTAAACACCCACTATGTAAAAAACTAGCTTTTCTTCACTTCTATTCTATTTCCCTTCACTTTTGACCCTTCTGTTAATGGGAACAGTTTTTCTTCATGTACTTGTTTCCAACATGGTTTTAAATATTTCTATCAACCTCCTCTGTTCCAAAGTGAATAACAACAGCTTTTAAAAAATAACAGAACTGGTGTTTCTTGTTCCAAAAATTGATCCTCTTTGCATTTTCTATAAGGCCTTCATGTTCTTCTTAAAGTGTAGTATCCAGCAATGATATTAATTTCTTGTCAAATTAGTTTTTCTTATGATTAAATCAGTGCCCATTTAGTCTATGGTTTTATAAATAAAGCACAAGATTCCTTCTGCTTTTTAAATGGCTTCTCATCCTGCCATAGGCACTTTCAATAATTTATGTATTGTATATATACGTCTCATCCCTTGATTTCTTTTACCCCTTTTAGAGAAGTGCCCTCTATTTACATGATCTCTCCTCATTCATAATACCAAATGTGGAATGATGTATTTTCAGTTGCACTGACATTCAACAGCTGGTATAATTTAAAAACGCAAACAACAGGAATTCTGCAGATGCTGGAAATTCAAGCAACACACATCAAAGTTGCTGGTGAACGCAGCAGGCCAGGCAGCATCTCTAGGAAGAGGTGCAGTCGACGATTCAGGCCGAGACCCTTAGTCAGGACTAACTGAAGGAAGAGTGAGTAAGGGATTTGAAAGTTGGAGGGGGAGGGGGAGATCCAAAATGATAGGAGAAGACAGGAGGGGGAGGGATGGAACCAAGAGCTGGACAGGTGATTGGCAAAAGGGATAAGAGAGGATCATGGGACAGGAGGTCTGGGAAGAAAGACAAGGTGGGGGGACCCAGAGGATGGGCAAGGGGTATATTCAGAGGGACAGAGGGAGAAAAAGGAGAGTGAGGGAAAGAATATGTGTATAAAAATAAGTAACAGATGGGGTACGAGGGGGAGGTGGGGCATTAGCGGAAGTTAGAGAAATCGATGTTCATGCCATCATATTGGAGGCTACCCAGACGGAATATAAGATGTTGTTCCTCCAACCTGAGTGTGGCTTCATCTTTACAGTGGAGAAGGCCGTGGATTGACATGTCAGAATGGGAATGGGATGTGGAATTAAAATGTGTGGCCACTGGGAGATCCTGCTTTCTCTGGCGGACAGAGCGTAGGTGTTCAGCAAAGCCGTCTCCTAGTCTGCGTCGGGTCTCACCAATATATAAAAGGCCACATCGGGAGACCCGACGCAGACTGGGAGACTGCTTTGCTGAACACCTACGCTCTGTCCGCTAGAGAAAGCAGGATCTCCCAGTGGCCACACATTTTAATTCCACATCCCATTCTCATTCTGACATGTCTATCCACGGCCTCCTCTACTGTAAAGATGAAGCCACACTCAGGCTGGAGGAACAACACCTTATATTCCATCTGGGTAGCCTCCAACCTGATGGCATGAACATCGACTTCTCTAACTTCCGCTAAGGCCCCACCTCCCCCTCGTACCCCATCTGTTACTTATTTTTATGCACACATTCTTTGTCTCACTCTCCTTTTTCTCCCTCTGTCCCTCTGAATATACCCCTTGCCCATCCTCTGGGTCACCCCCCCCAATGTCTTTCTTCCCGGACCTCCTGTCCCATGATCCTATCATATCCCTTTTGCCAATCAACTGTCCAGCTCTTGGCTCCATCCCTCCCCCTCCTGTCTTCTCCTATCATTTTGGATCTCCCCCTCCCCCTCCAACTTTCAAATCCCTTACTCACTCTTCCTTCAGTTAGTCCTGACGAAGGGTCTCGGCCTGAAACGTCGACTGCACCTCTTCCTAGAGATGCTGCCTGGCCTGCTGCGTTCACCAGCAACTTTTATGTGTGTTGTTAGTTGGTATAATTTATTTTGTTAGTCTGTTAGAGGAAAGTGCAGGGGAGAAAAAGTGAAATGACCACGTAGCTCCCCGGCTAAGTTACTGCTACACTGCATAAAATAGTACAGATATCTAATCAGGATATGTAGATATTCTTAAGTCTCTGAGTTGCTGCAGCTGCTTTGTGAGAAAAGATGCCATAAGTGGGGATTGCAAAGGCTTTGTGTATGGTGAAGTTTTCTTTCCAAATGCATTTTATATACAACATATTTGTGCACAGTGTGTGCCCACTACATACATATTAGTGTTAAATAAAGTCAGAAGAAATACAGTTTATAAATTATTCAGATCATTATGTGGCTTTTCAGCTTGACTATAATCATTTTTTTTTGTTTCTGTCAGTGCTCATTGCAGGGCATATCTGAATGTTTATTATGCTGAATTCTCTTTACAAAAACAATTAATTCATAAACTTGCACTAATTGAATGGGGTTTAGGAAAGTAAAATAGTGCGATTTCAATCATGTCAGACTTTTCTTGTTTTTCATTCTGTCTGCCCCACCTTAACATGTTAGCATGAAAAAAGTGTGGATTGACTAAAACCCCAGTCAAGTATCAATCCTGATGTCGAGATAGCAGTGATGATATTTTCCATAACATTTAAAAGATAAAAAAAAATATTTTCTTATGTTTACTTCCTTATCTGCATTGGGCTTTACAATATTAGACGAAGTGAATTTTCTTCATCTCACTTACTTAACTGGCACAGTTGCAAAAAGACGAGTAACTTAACCTGTATTATTATTGCAACCATAAAATTTCCATAACTTAATGCAAAAAATATCTACTTTTAGCCGACCTCTTCATAACTGAGAGATAAAGCTGAGAATTATCTCAGAATTATAGTTCTTGATCTGGAAATTCTGTAAGGTCATGTAAGGGTGCAGTAAAGTTGCACAGGATCAGTCTGCGTGAACAGATAGCAGCAGCCATATGTTACGTTTTAATTGGCCTTTGCTCTCCGATGAAGTCTTGCTTCATAGTGGGCTGTCGCTGACATTTGCAAGAATATAAAAGGAATTTTGTTGTCAAAATGTATATTAGGCTGCATTTGACTTTCCAATACGATATAAGTGCATCATATCCACAGGGGATTCAGCCTGAATGCTCAGAATAGATCTTCTTGATTTAAAGGACGCAGTAAAGTTCCAATTTTCTGATATGCTCAGGACTTTGTTGTGCCAGACTAGATTTTCTGGAATATTATATATTATTCCTTTTAATAATTAAACACATTTTTCATTCACTTTCGCTATCATATTCAAATACATTTAAAATTATTCCATTCAGAAGCATGCAGCGAACTTAGACAAGGGTGATAAATGGATGATTATTTTCTAGTACATAAGTACAAAGTAATGACCATGTACATTAATAGATAATATAACCATCAACTTTTGACATTTAACAGAATCATTAGCAGGTTTTTCTTCATCAATTCAGAATGGATATACATTGATATACTGTATATTAGTCTATTCCACAATTTCCTGGGCACACCATTTTGTATGATGCTTAGGCAAATCATTCACATAAATAAGGTATTTATGGGAGCAGGTCAGAAGCAAAGTATCCTAAAGCAAATGACTCACTTCCTGAGAAACTGATGCCTATCCAATATCATCTCGGAGCACTTACATCAGGGGTTCCCAACCTGAGGTCCATGGGCACTTTGGTTAACGTTAGTAGGTTCATGGCCTAAAAAAAGGTTGGGAACTCCTGAACATCCACTGTAATGAAGGGCTTTGAGAGTTTGGCAATGTAACATATCAACTCCTCCCTGAAAATCAACTTGGATCCACTCCAATTTGCCTACTAAAAACAACAGGACAACAGCAGATGTCATTTCATTGGTTTCTTCTCTCGACCCTGGAACACCGGGACAGTGAAGATGCTCTTTATTGTATACAGTTCAGCATTTAAGACCATCATTTGCTCAAAACTAATTAATAAGTTTCAAGACCTAGCTCCTAATACCTCCTTGTGCAACTGAATCCTTGATTTCCTCAATCGCAGACCCCAGTCAGTTTGGATGGGCAGCAATACCTCCTCCACAATCTCCACCAGCACAGGTGCACCACACAGGCTGTGTGCTTAGCCCCCTGCTCTATTCATTTTACACTTATGACCGTAGGCTAAGCACATCCTTAATGCCATATCTAAGTTTGCTGATGACACCACTGTCATTAGCCCAATCAAAAGTAGTGACAAAGTAAAATGTTGAAGGGAGATTGAAAATCTGGCTGAGTGATGCCACAATAACAACTTGTCATTCAATCCCAGCAATACCAAGGAGCTGATTATTGCCTTCAGGAGGAGGAAATCAGAGGTCAGTGAGGCAGTCTTCATTGGAGGATCAGAGGTGGAGGGGGTCAGCAACTTTAAATTCCTGGGTGTTATCATTTCAAAGGCTCTGTCCTGGGTCCGGTACATAAGTGCCATTATGAAGAAAGCATGGCAGCTCCTCTACTTTCTTAGAAGTTTGCAAAGATTAGGCATGTTATCCAAAACTTTGACAAACTTCTATAGATGTGAGATGAAGAGTATATTGACTGGTTGCATCATGGCTTAGTATGGAAACACCAATGCTCTTGAAGGGAAATACCTGTAAAAAGTAGAGGATACAGCCCAATCCATCATTGGTAAAACCTTCCCTATTATTCAGCACATCTACACGTGGTGCCATCACAGGAAAGGAGCATCCATCATCAAAGACCCTCTCACACCATCCAGGCCATGCTCTCTTCTCGCTGCTGCCATCAGGAAGAAGGTATAGGAGCCATAGGACCCACAACGCTAGGTTCAGGATCAGTTATTACTCCCCAGCTATCAGGCTCTTGAACCAGAGGGTTAGCTTCATTCATCTTCACTTGCCCCATCACTGAACTGTTCCCACAGCCTATAGACTCACTTTCAAGGATGCTTCATCTCATGTTCTTGATATTTATTGTATTTATTAATTATCATTATGATTATTTCTTTTTTTCTGTTTTGTATTTGCATAGTCTTTTGTCTGTTGCAGATTGTTTGTTGGTCTGACATGTTGGGTACAGCCTTTCATTGATTCTATCATGTTTCTCAAATTTAATGTGTTTGCCTATAACTAAAAGGACCACATGGTTGTATATGGTGACATTTTTACAATTTGAACTTTATTTTTTGAACTTTGAACAAGGCACAAGTTTGGAGTACAATGGAAAACTCATTGCTCGGATGTATGCAGTTTCAACAGTGCTCAAGAAGTATTCAGTCTGATTAGTACTCTATCACTATTCTAAACACTGACTCCTTTCACTAAGTATCCATCAAAGCTGCAGTGCACATCATCTATAAAATACATTGCAGTTACTCCCTAAACTACCAAAGCATTTTCCAACCATTAACACTATCACCCGTAAGCATTCTTCCACATTACACTCCATTCTAGCTTACAAAATATACTGTAATGCTGGTTCTAATATTCACCGTTCAAAAGCATCATGGTTGCATCTTCAGCAAGACATTGGCCGGTCTACCACTTTCTTCTCAAGTGCATTTAGATACAAGGAATAAATAATCGTCTTGCCAGAGATTTCCACATTCTATAAAATTAATAAATATGAAAATTCAGGAAATTGATGTTTTACATCCCTCTCGTTTCCTTTCGTACTCTAGTCCTAATGTAATCATGAACTGAATTCTTATTAATTTCTTACTGCAGTCTTAACTAAAAAAACGTTCTCAATAACTTTATTCCATATAATTAAATAAGGAACAAGACTTTCTCCAAGTAAACTCCAAATTTCATGCCCAACAAAAAAAAGCTGCATAAAAAGGCTTCTTTTTAACAGGTTTTATTCAATTAAACTCCAGGAATTTAATTTCCATGAAGATCCTTTTAATTCTAATATCTTTCCTAACTTTGGTGCCATACATATGGAAATCCTCAAATAAGCATTAGTGACATTTACTTCACTCACTCTAAGCAGGGGTTCCCAAGCTTGTATCCCCTTTTGCCTACCACCTGTCCAGCTCTCGGCTCTATCCCTCCCCCTCCTGTCTTCTCCTATCATTTTGCATCTCCCCCTCCCCCTCCAGCTTTCAAATCCCTTACTCACTCTTCCTTCAGTTAGTCCTGACGAAGGGTCTCGGCCTGAAACGTCGACTGCGCCTCTTCCTATAGATGCTGCCTGGCCTGCTGCGTTCACCAGCAACTTTGATGTATGTTGCCATAATCAAATCTACTTCTTCAGTAAGAACTTGTGTTGCATTTGTGAATTGACATACTTTGGCCTTTTTCACAGTTTCTAAGTGCTCATTCACCACAATAAATATTCAGTGTGAAAAAGAGTTTCAGAGATGCATGGGATCTCTTAGAGTGAACGTTAATCAGAACCAGGTTTATTATCACTGGCCTGTGACGTGAAACTTGTTAGCTTAGCAGCAGCGGTTCAATGCAATACATAATCTAGCAGAGAGGGAAAAAAATAATAAATAAAATAAAACATAATAAATAAACAAGTAAATCAATATTGAATAGATTTTTTTTAAAAAACATGCCGTGCAAAAACAGAAAAACTGTACATTTTTAAAAGAAGGTGAGGTAGAGTCCAAAGATTCAATGTCCATTTCGGAATCAGATGGCAGAGGGGAAGAAGCTGTTCCTGAATCGCTGAGTGTGTGCCTTCAGGCTTCTGTATCTCCTACCTGATGGTAATAGTGAGAAAAGTGCATGCCCTGGGTGCTGGAGGTCTTTAATAATGGACGCTGCCTTTCTGAGACACCGCTCCCAAAAGATGTTCTGGGTACTTTGCAGGCTAGTGCCCAAGATGGAGCTGACTAGATTTACAATCCTCTGCAGCTTCTTTCGGACCTGTGCAGTAGCCCCTCCATACCAGACAGTGATGCAGCCTGTCAGAATGCTCTCCGTGGTGCAACTAAAGAAGTTTTTGAGCGTATTTGTTGACACGCCAAATCGTTTCAAACTCCTAATAAAGTATAGCCGCTGCCTTGCCTTCTTTATGACTACATCAATATGTTGGGATCGGGTTAGATCCTCAGAGATCTTGACACCCAGGAACTTGAAGCTGCTCACCCTCTCCACTTCTGATCCCTTTATGAGGATTTGTACGTGTTCCTTCGTCCTACCCTTCCTGAAGTCCACAATCAGCTCTTTCGTCTTATTGACGTTGAGTACCAGGTTGTTGCTGTGGCACCATTCCACTAGTTGGCACATGTCTCTTTCTCTTTTAAAAAATATAAATATGAGCAGGAAAATTTTACCTTAATTTTGCTTCTTTTTTTTCAAAGGAAAAGACCAGGCTGTTTGTTGAAACCTTCTGATTTGAACCTGCAATGTTTGGATTCAACTGTTGGAAGGCAACTTTAAAATATCATTAACAAATGGGAAGATTAGGAAAATCTCTATAAATATTAATTCAACATAAATATGATAGAAGCTGCTAGTTAATGAATAAAATAAAGCTTAAAGGTTTTCAAAAAACAATGAAACACTATTAAATGACAGAAAAAGAATTAAAAATGGGAAATACAGGTGTTGGGCTGATCCTCCATCATTTGAAATTACTGGCACTCTGTTCATGGGCCATATTATTTCTATCATTATAACATGGGAGCAGTCTTCTGGTCAGAGCTAGTTCCCAACATTTTCCAGCATTAGGGATTTCAGTGTAGGGGTTGTCACCAAGCAGACAGCCAGCTGCACACACAAATGAGCTGGACTGGTGGACAAAGCTAAGTTATTGAATGTTTGTAAATCCTGCTGGCATTGTCACAATGCGTGCTAGCAACATCAGAGCCAAGTGCAGAGAAAAGACACACTCTGATGTAGATTTAGCAATGATAGTATATTCATAATAATTCCAAAAGTATTTTGGTGGCTTGGCCGAGTGATACTGCAAGAAGTAATGTTCTCAAAACTAGGACCCCGCGATTAGTGCTAAACAGGCACCTGCTTAACTAAGTAATGCTGCCCTTGATCCAGGACTTATATGCATCTAGAGTCAGGAAGCGAGCAAGCAGCATCACTGTAGACCCATCACACCCTGGACATCACCTGTTCCAACTCCTTCCTTCTGGTAGGCGCTTTAGATCACTGTATGCCAGGACAAATAGGTACAAGAACAGTTTCTTTCCGTATGCCGTCAGCCTGATGAACACTTGAATTTTAGTCTATTATAAACCAAGTCCACCTGTACATACACAGGTATACCTCATTGTATATAGTTCACGATTAATTGCACTATGGTTTTGTTTGCTTTTTGATTCTGTATAGCGAGAGCTCAGGGAAAGCGGCATCAAATTCCTTGTATGCGTCCACATACTTGGTGATAATAAAGGATTCTGATTCTGATTCTGATTCAAGTACATTTATTATCAAAGAATATATAACTCATACAATGTTGAGATTTGCTTGCTCACTGGTAGACACAAAGCAAGAAACCCAAAAGAACCCAATTTAAAGAAACAAAAGAATAAAAATAAAAATAAAAGACCAACACTCGATTTGCAAGAGAAAGAAGAAAATCCAAACCATGCAAACAATTGAATTGAACAATAACGTTGTTCGGTAGCGTCATCTTAACTGGAAACTACTTCCAGTTAAGATGGTGCTATTGAACATGTGTGACAGCTTCCTGGTAGTCAAAGAGGTAAGAAATCTGACTAAAGACATCACTGATACAAGTAATGCACAATCCCTGAGCCTATCAAAATAAATTTAATAAGCTTAGACAGAAAGCACCAGGAAACTGCATTACAAAGAGCTAGTCACTTGAGGAAAACAGAAGAAACTCTAAACAATTAATGACTCTTATTAAATAACAATTAACCAATTCAGGTGTTCTAAAAACCTTAGAACCCAATGGTCTCCAGTGCTCCACACAGGCCTAAAGAGATTATTACAGCACCCCGCTCCTTATGGCTGGCACCTGACAGCTCAGGAAGACCTGAAAACTCATGATCCAGGGACAACTTAAGAGACCTGGGAAACGCGAGAAGAGGCATGTAGATTTTGAGTGGGAGGCATGGAAAACTCAAGAGGGAGGACTGGGAAACTCGAGAGGGACATCGAGAGAGAGGGTTCTGGAAAAACTTGAGAGGAAACGACTTGGGAACCTGTAGAGACTGAGAGACCAGGGAGCCTCGAGCAAGACCAGGGAACTGCGAGTGGGCATGGAAACATCAAGGGGAATCTTGAGTGGGGCCTGGGAATTTCAAGGTGCAAGGAGACTTGGAGATCTCAAGAGAGACATGGGAACCTTGAGAGACTGTGAGAGAGGAAACCCTGAGAGACTGGGTGACCAGGGAACCTTGAGCGAAACCTCTGGCGAGACCAGGGAACCATGAGTGGGCCAGGGAACATCAAGTGGAACCTTGAGTGGGGCCTGCGAACCTCAAGAGGAACCTCAAGTGGGACTTGGGAACCTCAAGGGGAACCTCTAGTGGGGCCCCAAGAGGGAGTCCAGGGAGTCCTCAAGATAGACTCAGGAATCCTCAAAACGGAGAGAGTAATGAAAAATCATTGGAAACATTGAAAAGTGCTTGTAAACCTTAAAATCCATGGGAATTCAGGAGTGCCATGGGGGACCTACAGAGCTATGGGAGACCTGGAGAACTGTGATGACCCTGAAAACCGTAACAACCTTGAGAAACTTGAATGCTTATGCCAGTACACTTAGGCTAGGATGCTTAGACCCAGAAAAAACATTGAGACCCAAAAGATTGAGTCATTGAAAACATGAAGCTCAAAACGTAGGAAGGATCCCAATCGAATCTTGCTAACAGTGTTTTACTCTTCATTTTTTCCCGGAGCAAATTAGGATATAAAGTGCTGTACTCTCAGTTTTACAGATTGACACAGCATAGACAGGCTCTTCTGATCACTGAGATCTCTGTAGATCTGTTTCATTTGTTGCAAGGAAGTTCATTTTTCACAATCTGTACCACGATTTTCATCAACAGTTCAAATTTAAGGTAGCCTACTCTTGATAGGATTATTTTCAGTTGCACTGACATTCAACAGCTGGTATAATTTAAAAACGCAAACAACAGGAATTCTGTAGATGCTGGAAATTCAAGCAACATACATAAAAGTTGCTGGTGAACGCAGCAGGCCAGGTAGCATCTCTAGGAAGAGGCGCAGTCGATGTTTCAGGCCGAGACCCTTCGTCAGGACTAACTGAAGGAAGAGTGAGTAAGGGATTTGAAAGTTGGAGGGGGAGGGGGAGATCCAAAATGATAGGAGAAGACAGGAGGGGGAGGGATGGAGCCAAGAGCTGGACAGTTGATTGGCAAAAGGGATAAGAGAGGATCATGGGACAGGAGGTCCGGGAAGAAAGACGGGGGGGGGGGGGACCCAGAGGATGGGCAAGGGGTATATTCAGAGGGACAGAGGGAGAAAAAGGAGAGTGAGAGAAAGAATGCGTGTATAAAAATAACAGATGGGGAACGAGGGGGAGGTGGGGCATTAGCGGAAGTTAGAGAAGTCGATGTTTATGCCATCAGGTTGGAGGCTACCCAGACGGAATATAAGGTGTTGTTCCTCCAACCTGACTGTGGCTTCATCTTTACAGTAGAGGAGGCCGTGGATAGACATGTCAGAATGGGAATGGGATGTGGAATTAAAATGTGTGGCCACTGGGAGATCCTGCTTTCTCTGGCGGACAGAGCGTAGAAGTTCAGCAAAGCGGTCTCCCAGTCTGCGTCGGGTCTCGCCAATATATAAAAGGCCACATCAGGAGCACCGGACGCAGTAAATCACCCCAGCCAACTCACAGGTGGAATGTTGCCTCACCTGGAAGGACTGTATGGGGCCCTGAATGGTGGTAAGGGAGGAAGTGTAAGGGCATGTGTAGCACTTGTTCCGCTTACACGGATAAGTGCCAGGAGGGAGATCAGTGGGGAGGGATGGGGGGGGACAAATGGACAAGGGAGTTGCGTAGGGAGCGATCCCTGCGGAATGCAGAGAGAGTGGGGGAGGGAAAGATGTGCTTAGTGGTGGGATCCCGTTGGAGGTGGCGGAAGTTACGGAGAATAATATGTTGGACCCGAAGGCTGGTGGGGTGTTAGGTGAGGACCAGGGGAACCCTATTCCTAGTGGGGTGGCGGAGGATGGAGTGAGAGCAGGTGTACGTGAAATGGGGGAGATGCGTTTAAGAGCAGAGTTGATAGTGGAGGAAGGGAAGCCTCTTTCTTTAAAAAAGGAAGACATCTCCCTTGTCCTAGAATGAAAGGCCTCATCCTGAGAGCAGATGCGGCGGAGATGGAGGAATTGCGAGAAGGGGATGGCGCTTTTGCAAGAGACAGGGTGAGAAGAGGAATAGTCCAGATAACTGTGAGAATCAGTAGGCTTATAGTAGACATCAGTGGATAAGCTGACCCAGAGAGACAGAGACAGAAAGATCTAGAAAGGGGAGGGAGGTGTCGGAAATGGACCAGGTAAACTTGAGGGCAGGGTGAAAGTTGGAGGCAAAGTTAATAAAGTCAACGAGCTCTGCATGCGTGCAGGAAGTAGCGCCAATGCAGTCGTCGATGTAGCGAAGGAAAAGTGGGGGACAGATACCAGAATAGGCACGGAACATAGATTGTTCCATAAACCCAACAAAAAGGCAGGCATAGCTAGGACCCGTACGGGTGCCCATAGCTACACCTTTAGTTTGGAGGAAGTGGGAGGAGCCAAAGGAGAAATTATTAAGAGTAAGGACTAATTCCGCTAGACGGAGCAGAGTGGTGGTAGAGGGGAACTGATTAGGTCTGGAATCCAAAAAGAAGCGTAGAGCTTTGAGACCTTCCTGATGGGGGATGAAAGTATATAGGGACTGGACATCCATGGTGAAAATAAAGCGGTGGGGGCCAGGGAACTTAAAATCATCGAAAAGTTTAAGAGTGTGAGAAGTGTCACGAACATAGGTCGGAAGGGATTGAACAAGGGGAGATAAAACCGTGTTGAGGTATGCAGAAATGAGTTCGGTGGGGCAGGAGCAAGCTGAGACAATAGGTCGGCCAGGACTGGCAGGTTTGTGGATCTTGGGTAGGAGGTAGAAACGGGGAGTGCGAGGTGTGGGAACTATAAGTTTGGTAGCAGTGGATGGGAGATCCCCTGAGCGGATAAAGTCGGTGATGGTGTGGGAGACAATGGCCTGGTGCTCCTTAGTGGGGTCACGATTGAAGGGTAAATAAGAAGAGGTATCTGTGAGTTGTCACTGTGTCTCGGCAAGGTAGAGGTCACCTGTCCAGCTCTTGGCTCCATCCCTCCCCCTCCTGTCTTCTCCTATCATTTTGGATCTCCCCCTCCCCCTCCAACTCTCAAATCCCTTACTCACTCTTCCTTCAGTTAGTCCTGACGAAGGGTCTCGGCCTGAAACATCGACTGCACCTCTTCCTAGAGATGCTGCCTGGCCTGCTGCGTTCACCAGCAACTTTTATGTGTGTTGCTTGATAGGATTACTTTACTTGTGTGTTTGCACACCAGCCAGGGATCAGTTTTTGGAGCAGGGCTCGTCAGGGTTGCAAACTCAAATTACTGTTTCAGGAGACACTTGTACACTGTAATGTTTGCGACCATACCATCACTCATCAGAACAGACAGACGGGAATTATAATTTGTCAAAGGTTAGTCCTTCCTGCTGCAGATGTTGGCATAAAGCTTATGTCGATGATTCATGATAGTGTCCTTCTGAACATTGATTTTACATTAACAAAGGCGTACCATTACTTGGAAGGAGGAACATCAGGAAAGGGCAAGTTCTTCCAAAATTAACACTATTGACTTGAATACTGGTTTATTGAATCAAACGAACTTTATCGGCAAGCTTGCTTGAAGTGCTCAGTTGTTTTGTAGACCTGAGTAACAGGACCCCAAAGCTGGAAACCGGAGTCCTTTTGACTTGAAAAGCTCGGAACAGTGACCTAAGAAACTTAGAACAGAGACTAGAGAAGCTCGGAACATGGGCTTGGAACGTGAACTTGAGAAAGTCGGAACATGGACTCTAGAATAGATGGCAGTCTCACCTAAAGTTGACCGATATCAAAATGCTGTTGGGTGGGGTCCTTCTGTCACATGTGTGCTGGCAATATCAGAACCCAAGGGCAAGAAACAACATTCTCAAAACTAGGACTCCATGATTAGCACTAATTGGGTGTCCTCTTAAATACTGTAATACAAGAAAAACAGAATTCCCGAGCCTATCAAAATAAACTTACCATGATTAAACAGAAAGCACTCGGAGACTGCATTACAAAGAGCGAGTCGCTGGAAAAAAACACAGCAAAATCTAAACAATGAAAACTCCCGTTAAGCAACAATTAACCAAATCAGGTGCTCTAAAAAACACAGATCCCAATGCTCTCTGGCACCCTGCACAGACCCATAAAGCTCATTACAGACATTCACAAACTTACATGTGACTCAACAAAAATATGGACCTCTTTTTACATTTAATACACTAAAAATTATATATCAGGTATAAGATTGTTAATCTATTGTAACTTCCTTAGATAACAGAATTAGCTCCACTCACCATTCTCCCAGAAACCAATTCTTCTGATTCATTTGAATGGAGCCATTGTACCAACACCACTTCAGGCAGGTTTTCCAGTCGCTGAGCTGGGAAACTTATAGAATTACATGCTGCTCAATTGGACTTTATGAGGATGCTACCAGTATGGTTTGAGGACAGCTAGCACCACAGTCAGCAAGGTGGTGGTATCACTGCTGCCTTAAGCCTATGCCAATAAACTGGGACATGCAGGCAAGTTCTGCTTCATGAAGTCATTCAAAAATTCAAGGAGAGGAAAGGAGGATAAAATCCCTGGGGAGGAGAAGGGAGTGCTTCCTCATATCCATAATCTTGCTGCTGCTCTTAGTTTTTATGTTTATATTAAATGACAGTCAAGTAAAAATCAAAACTGATATACATATATAAAATAAAATTCTTTCCACAAAATGAAAACCAGGAGACTTCTGTGGAGTACTCCATGCAGTTTTCAATTTAAATGTATTTATAAACTTGAATTATTAAAGTAGCTTTAATATAGCAACGTTTCCCAAATGAATTCATAAGAGTGCACACAGCCAAGACAAAATGAAATAAGCCAAAAAGCGAATAAAGTTAAGTCAAAATGGACCTGAAGTGTGTTGACCAACTGGATCAGTAGTTACCTTGTTGATAGGAAGCAGAAGTCAATGATGGATAGGTGGATACTTATCCTTCTGAAAGTCTGTAACAAGTGGTGTACCATTGGAAATGGTGCTGGAAACACTGTAGTTGGTAAAGTGGTTGAATGACTTAGATGAGAATGTAGAAAATATGATTAGCAAGTTTAAAGACAATATTAAAACTAGTGGAATCATAGGTACTAAAGAAAGCTGAGTGTACAGCAAAACATAGATCAGCAGGAAAGTTGGATGGAGTGGGACAGGTGGAGCTTAATCTAGAGAAGTGTAAGGTAATGCAATTTGGGAAGTCAAATTCTGGTGTGATATACACTGTAGTAAATGGCAGAAGCTTTAGAAGGATTGAGTACAAGACTTGAGACATTATGTTGTAGGTATATAAAACATTGGTAGACTGTACAGACTACAGGAATGGCAGCAAGAGAGGTAGTGCAGAGGATAGTCACCAGGATGTTGCCTGGAATGGAGCATCATATGAGGAAAGATTGGACCGGTCAGGTTTATTCCTACTGGAATGTAAAAGTCTGAGGGTGACTTTATAGAAGTTTATAAAATTATAAGGGACTTAGATTGAATAGATAATGAAAGTCTACTTCCCAAGACAGGGCAGTCTAGAACTAGAAAAAATAAATTTGAGGTGCAAATGGAGCTTTTCATGCAGAGGATAGTGATTATTTGGAAAAAAGGTAGTTAAGGCAGGCAATGAGAACTCTAAAAGGCATTTGTTCGGATACTTAGATTCTTATTTCAACAGTAGCTCTACAAAGAGTGGGACCTTGGGGGAAAAGAGAACTAACTGTCTTTCTCTTGGCTTCTGAGTCAGGCATGTGCTTAAACATGTTCAGCAGAGCATATTCACAATGCCACAAAACCACCAGGAGCCTTATGGTAAACAGTATGGTGTCTTGTAATGAAATTAGATGTTCATCTGTCCTGTGATTCCTTTAGAATTATCTCCTGATCTTTTCACAATCATTATGCATTTAACTGCAGCAAAATTAGACAACATAAAATGAGAGAAAACAGAAAAAGTTCTAACCAATAACAACTGAATTATTGGTGTCATAATTGATTTGTTCTAACTTTTTGCAAGTGAGTAACCAATCTCTTTAAAATCACAATTGCACAGATTATTAGATAATTATTATTGCATTTTTTTCTGTTACTAACTTTGTTAGGTATAAATGTGATTATTTCGCTTACTATCATGCATATTTTGCAACTAGAACACATCCAAAGTTACAGTATATATTCTAACTGATATTAATTCCAATTAATCCTTCATATCTGTGTTTGCCAACCTACGGTGCTTGGCATTCCAGTAGAATCTCAATAATAATGTTCATTTGCCAGTTTATAAATCCTTGCTCTTCGCTCTCTTGACAACCTCCTCAGCCCTGCAAAGCTAAAAGATCCCTATGTTCCTCACAAACCCCCTCACTTTGACCAACACAAACCCCACAGCCCACAAGCACTTCGCGATCCCAGTCTTTGAAGCCAATATCAGACTGTCCTTCAGAAGTGTGAATCACTGGAAAGCGTCTGGCCCAGATGGCGTATTGGGTTGAGTACTGAAGATCTGAGTTAACCAACTGCTTAGAGTGTTTATGGGTATTTTCAAACTCTCACTTTGGCAGTCTGAGATACACATTTGCTCCAATGCTATTAGTCCTCAAGAAGAAGGTGATAACTTGCTTCAATGTCCATTATCCATTAACACTTACACCCACAGTGATGAAGGTCTTTGAGAGGCTGGTAATGAAGCATATCAACTCCTCCCTGAGGAGTGACCTGGATCCACTCCAGCTTGTTTACTCACAGACCAGGTTAAACATAGAAACATAGAAAATAGGTGCAGGAGTAGGCCATTCGGTCCTTTGAGCCTGCACCGCCATTCAGTATGATCATGGCTGATCATCCAACTAAAAGCCCTGTACCAGCATTCCCTCCATACCCCCTAATCCCTTCAGCCACAAGGGCCATATCTAACTCCCGCAGGGCCATATCTAACTCCCTCTGTTAGCAGCAGATGCCAGTTCATTAGCTCTTCACTCAGCTCTAGAACACCTGGACAATGAAGGTTCATTTGTCAGGGTGCTCTTCATTGACAATACGCAGCATTCAACACTATCATGCCCACAACCTCATTACTAAGCTCCAGGACCTGGGCCTCAGTACCTCCTTGTGAAACTGGATCCTGGTTTCTTCACTGGCAGGTCCCATTTTCACGAATTGGCAATGACATCCCTACCAGACTCACCATTGGTGAAGCACAGATGTACCACAGGGCTGTGTGTTGAACCCACTTCTTTACTTACTGTATACTTATGATTGTGTAGCTAAATACAGGTCCAAAGCCATATTTAAGTTTGTTGATGACATCACTTTTGTTGGCCAAATTAAAAGTGGTGATAAATTGGCATATAAGAGGGAAATTGAAAATCTGGGTAAATGGTACCACAGCAACAATCTTTCATTCAATATTAGCAAAACCAGAGAGCTGATTGTCGACTACAAGAGGTAGAAGCCAGAGGTCCAGTCCTCAACTGGGGACTGGAATGGAGAGGGTCAGCATGTAAGAGTCATCAAAGAGTACCCCAACACAATAGTACCCCTAATTTCTCAGAAGTTTGCGTAGAATTGGCACGTCGAAAACATTTTGACAGACTTCTATTGATGCACAGTGGAGAGTATCCTGATGGCTGCAGTACAGCCTGGTATGGGACCGCCACTGCTCAGAAATGGAAAAATCTACTGAAAGTAGTGGAAATTGCCCAGTCCATCACAGCTGAAGCCCTCTCCACCACTGGGGTGATGCAGTAGGATAGTGGTTGGTGTAACTCTATCTCTGCGCCAGTGACATTGGTTCAATTCCCACTGCAGTCTGAAAGGAGTTGTACAACCTCACAGTGACCATGTGGGTTTCCTCCAGGTTCTCCGGTGTCCACCTACATTGCAAAGATGCGCTGGTTAGTAGAGTAATTGGTCACATAGGTATAATTGGTGGCACCGGCTCATTGGTGTGGAAAAGCTTGTTTCCGTGCAGTATCTCTAAATCTAAAGCTAAAATTGAATACATTTACAAGGAGCACTGCTACAAGAAAGTACCATCCACCATCAGAGACCCCATACCCAGACCATGCCCACTTCTGCGGTGCAGGAAGTACAGAAGCTTTAGATACCATATCACAAACAAGAGAAAATCTGGAGATGCTGGAAATCCAAGGAAGACAGACAAAATGCTTGAGGAACTCAGCAGGCCAGGCAGCATCTATGGAAAAGAGTATAGCCGATGTTTCGGGCTGAGGTCCTTTATCAGGACTATATCACCAAGTTCCGGATAAATAATGACCCTATCAACATCAGGCTTCTGAGCTGTGTAGATAATTTCAATCACCACTACTCTGAACTGATTCTGTGACCTATAGACTCACTTTCAAGCACTCTTTACAACTCAGATTCTCAGTATTATTTTTTTATTTGTACAGTTTGTCTTCTTTTGCACATTGGTAGTTTGTCAATTGCTGTCTATTTATGTGCAGTTTCTTGCAAATTCACTTGTATTCCTTTTTTTGTCCTACAATGCCTACAGAACAATGAATTTTAAGATGGTATACAGTTAAATATATGTACTTTGATAGGAAATTTACTTTGTCTTGTGTTTCCCTGATTATCTTTGCCTTATCGCAGTAATTAGAACATGACAGAATGCTTCTCTTGACATCCTTACCATCAGTTATTTAGATCCAAAGCTCTTCAAACCCATCAGAGAACCTATTGGGTTCTCACACCAGAGCAATACCTCAAAATATTCAATCAAAGAAAAGGTTTTAACATGCGTGGGTGGATGGGAGGAGAATCTGATGGGTTCTACCGTCCTATAAGATGGATGTTAAAACCTTTTCTTTGATTGAGCATCTGAGGTATTGCTCTGGTACATCTTTATTACTGTGGTATCTATTTATTAGTGTAGTTCCATAGCACCATTTGTTCTATTAAAGATACTACGACATGTAATTGATATCTTTCAGGAAGACAAGTAAATTGATTTCAACAGTGCTATATACAGCTAAACAGTTAAAACTTGGCATAACAGCACATTACAGAAAATTTGACGTCCTAACTATCAAGTGAAATTTATAAGATTTAAATCTTCAGAATTATCTTCTGATCTTTTCACAATATTTATTCATTCATGTGCAGCAAAGTTAGCTGCAGACTAACTTGAAACAATATAAAATGACAGGAAATTCACATTTAAAGTAGATTTGCTGATGGCTAACTGCTAACTTTTTGATATGGAACTTGTCAGCATGAGGGCTTCAACTTATTCCAACTGTAGCCAAATGAGTTGAACTTGATCTCATCTACAAAGTATGTAGGCATCACAATTTTACCTGTGCTATTTTCATTAGAAATCACAGGTTAAACATTTAGAGAATCCACCAAATAGAGAGGTCAGAATTGGGAGCAGGGCACAAACTTACACAAAAACAGCCAAATCAATAATCAAAAAGAGGTTCTAAACAGCTGTCAACCTAAAGGAGAAATAGTGTTCATTAAATCACCCAGAATATGCCCTTAAAAACATTTCCACACAATATTTTGTTTCATGAATTGCTTTGGTGCATCATGCTAATTATAAAGTTTACTGCATGACATGGGAAAGTCACATAACACAATATAGAGTCACAGAAAAGTACAGCACAGAAACACGCCAATGGCCTATCTAGTCTGTGCCGAACCACTTAAGATGCCTACTACCATCGACTTGCCCTGGAACCATAGCCCTCCATACCCTAACCATCCAATTACCTATCCAACCTTTTCTTAAAGATTAAAATTGAGTTTGCATGCACCATTTGTGCTGGCAGCTAACTCCATATTCTCACAACCCTCTGAGTGAAGAAGCATCCCCTCACATTCCCTTTGAACTTCTCACCTTTCACCCTTAACCTATGATCACTAATTGTAGTCTCACCCAACCTCAGTGGAAAAAGATTGCTTACATTTACCCATCTATACACCTCATAAATGTGTATACCTCTATCAAATCTGCTCTCAATCTTCTACATTCTAAGGAATAAAGTCCAAACATATTCAAACTTTCCATATAACTCAAGTCCTCCTGACCCGGCAAACTTTTTGTAAATTTTCTCTCTACTCTTTCAACTTTATTTACATCTTTTCTGTTGGTAGGTGACCAAAACTGCATATTAGGTCTCACCAATGTCTTATACAACTTCAACATAACATCCCATCTCCTGTACTCAGTACTTTGATTTAGGAAGGCCAATGTGCCAAATGCTTTTTTAACGACCTTATCTACTGTAATGTTTGTATTTTAATGAAGACAAACTTGCATGTGTAAAAACATTAGAACATTTTTTTTTAGAGAATTCTACAGTCATGGCTCCAGCTTGCCTACATTTTACTCTGGACTTCTAGCCCACCAAGACTGGGTCTGTGTGTGTCTCCCATTCACCAGCATCACTTCTGGTTCCAATTGAACTACCTGCATTGCACACTGGGAAGTGAAGTTCTTTATTATGTACACACATAATAACACATCTACCTCTGTTGCCATTTTCAATGAATTATGGGCTTGTATTTCCAGATCCCTTTGTTCTATCTCACACTCCCCAGTGCCTATCGTTCACTGTGTAAGACCTATCCTGGTTGGTTCTACTGCAGTGCAACATCTCGCACTTGTCTGCATTAAATTCCACCTGCCATTTCTCGGTCCAGTTTTCCAGGTGGTCCAAATCCTACTGCAAGACATGATAGCCTTCCTTGCTGTTCATTATACCTCAAACTTTGTGTTGTCTGCAAATTTGCTGATCCAATTAACCACATTATCATCCAGATTGTTGATATAGTTGACAAACAACAATGGACCCAGTACTGATCCCTGCGGCAATCCACTAGCCACAGGCTTTCAATCAGAGAGGCAACTCTCTACTACCACTCTCTGGCTTCTCCCACAAAACCAATACCTAATCCAATTTACTACCTCATCTTGAACGCCAAGCGACTGAATCCTCTTGATCAACCTCCCATGTGGGACCTTGTCAAATTCCGTACTAAAGACCATGTAGACAACATCTTCCACCTTGCCTTCATCCACTTTTCTGGCAACTTCCTCAAAAAAATCTGTAAGTTTGGTTTGACATGACCTATCATGTATGAAGCCATACTGATTAACCTTACTCAGTCCCTGTCTATCCAAATGCTAGTATATCTAGTCCCTCAGAATACCTTCCAATAACTTTCCCACTACTGATGTCAGACTCACGAGCCTATAATTTATTGGTTTATTTTTAGAGCTTTTCTTGAACAGTAGAACATCACTGGCTATCCTCTGATCCTCCGGAATGTTACTTGTGGCTAAGCATGATTCAACTATCTCTGCTAGGATCACAGCAATTTTTGAACTTGACTCCTGGAGGGTCCGGGGGAATAATCTTATCAGGCCCTGGGGATTTATCTACCCTAATTTGCCTCAGGACAGTAAAGACCTCCTTGTCTGTAACCTGTATATGGTCCATGAAGTTGATGCTGTTTTGCATCACTTCTATAGACTCTGAGTTCATCTCCTGATTAAAAATGGATGCAAAAATACATTTAAGATCTCCCCCATTTATTCTAGCGCCACACATGTATTACCATTCTGATCTTCCAGAAGACCTATTTCGTCCCTTGCATCCTTTTGCTCTTAACATATCTGTAGAATCCCTTAGGATTCTCCTTCACCTTGTCTGCTAGGGCAATGTCATGCCTTCTTCTAGCCCTCCTGATTTCTTTCTTAAGAGTTCTCTTGCATTTCTTATGCTCTATAAGCTCCTCATTTTTTACTACCTACACAATCCTGCTATGCACCTCCTTTTTTCTCTCAACCAGGGCTTCAATATCTCTTGAAAAACAATGTTCTCTAAACCTCTTTTCTTTACCTTTTATTCTGACAGGCATGTACAAGCTTTGTACTCCCAAAATTTCACTTTTGAAGGCCTCCCACTGACCAAGTACACTTTTGCCAGGAAACAGCCTGTCCCAATCAACACTTGCCAGATCCTTTCTGGTACCACTAGAGGATCCTGGAGCCTTTCTCCAATTTAGAATCTCAACCTGTGGACCAGACCCATATTTTTGTATATTTACTTTGAAACTAATTGTATTGTGGTCACTAGATACTGTACAAAGTGTTCCCCTACCCAAATTTCTGTCACCTGCCCTGTCTCATTCTCTAATAGGAGATCACATATTGCACACTCTCATTGGAACTTCTATGTACTGATTAAGAAATCATTTCTGAACACATTTGACAAATTCTATCTTTAGCCAGAGAGTGGTGATTCTGTAGAATTCTTTGCCACAGACAGCTGTGGAGGCCAAGTCTTTATGTATATTTAAGGCAGAGGTTGATAGATTCTAGATTGGACAGGGCATGAAGGGATACAGGAAGAAGGCAGGAGGCTGAGCAAAAATGGATCAGACATGAAGAAATAATGGAGCAGGTCCTTAGGTGCAGTGGGTCCAGGTCCTTGCTGAGACAACAGTTAATTCTAGCCATAACCAACTTCTCAAAGCACTTCATCACAGTAGATTTAAATGCTACTGGACAATAGTTATTAAGCCAGCTCACCCTGCTCTTCTTGGGTACTGGTATAATTATTGCCCTTTTGAAGTAGATGAGAACTTCCACCAGCAATGAGAGATTGAAAATGTTTTTGAACAACCCTGCCAGTTAATTGACACAGCTTTCCAGAGCTCTGCCAGGTACTCCATCGGGGCCTGCTGCCTTGTGAGGATTTACCCTCTTGAAAGGCAGCCTAACGTCGGTCGCTGAGACGGAGTTCACAGGGTCAGTGTTGTTAGCGACCTCTGATCACATCAAATGGTCACATCACTCATCCGTTTTTTTCTGAGGGCAGGCATCTTAGGGTTTGTTCCATATCCTGGCTCACCCTTTCCATCTGGCTGTTGGACTGCGGGTGCAACCCAAAGGAAAAGCACACTGTTAGCCCAATCAGCGTACAGAATATGTCATCATGGCAATTGTAGATCATTTTTTGAAGGCCTTCAAATTCATTGCCTTGGACAAACCGACTTGACCTCTTGAGGTAGTCCCACTCTTGCTTGGCCAGGCGATTATCGAGGCAGATCCACTGGTTGATCGCAGATTCTACTGGCTCTCCTGAGGCAAGGGCATCCTTTAGCTCACCTCCATGACAGTACAGAGTGGCCGAGGCCTCCCTGTTCCAGCCACTCTCCTCGGCTAAAGTCCAAAATTGAATAGCATAGTCAGCTGCAGACCGACTATCTTGACACACATTCATGAGCCTGTCTGAGGCTCCATTTGCTCGCGTGGGATGATAGAACACCCTCTTCATGGCATCCATGAGTTCCTCCTCCAATGAGAGGGTGTACAGGAGTGAGATATGCCAACTAGTGGAGTGGTGCCGCAGCTACAACCTGGCACTCAATGTCAGTAAGACAAAAGAGCTGATTGTGGACTTCAGGAAGGGTGAGACGAAGGAACACATACCAATCCTCATAGAGGGATAGAAGTGTAGAGAGTGAACAGCTTCCATTTCCTGGGTGTCAAGATCTCTGAAGATGTAACCGGGTCTCAACATATCGATGTAGTTATAAAGAAGGCAAGGCAGCGGCTATACTTTATTAGGAGTTTGAAGAGATTTGGCATGTCAACAAATACACTCAAAAACTTCTATAGTTGCACCGTGGAGAGCATTCTGACAGGCTGCATCACTGTCTGCTATGGAGGGCCTACTGCACAGGACCGAAAGAAGCTGCAGGCGGTTGTAAATCTAGTCAGCTCCATCTTGGGTACTAGTCTTCAAAGTATCCAGGACATCTTTGGGGAGCGGTGTCTCAGAAAAGCAGTGTCTATTATTAAGGACCTCCAGCACCCAGGGCATGCCCTTTTTTCACTGTTACCATCAGGTAGGAGGCACAGTAGCCTGAAGGCACACACTGAGCAATTCAGGAACAGCTTCCTCCCCTCTGCCATCCAATTCCTAAATGGACATTGAATCTTTGGACACTACCTCACCTTTTTTTTAAAATGTACAGTTTTTCTGTTTTTGCACGGCGCGTTTTTAAAAAAAAATCTATTCAATATGTGTAATTGATTTACTTGTTTATTAATTATTATTCTATTTATTATTTTTTTCTCTCTGCTAGATTATGTATTGCATTGAACTACTGCAGCTAAATTAACAAATTTCACGTCACATGCTGGTGATAATAAACTTGATTCTGATTCTGAATCCGAGCAAATCTCTGACCTTCACTCTCAATGCCCAGTGGCCCAGGCCAGAGCTCTCCCAGTCAAGCAAGAGGACATGAAGGCCACCCTTCTGTGCTCTGTAAGGAACTGGGATGGTTGGAGATCAAACACCAATGAACACTGAGTGAGGAAGTTGTGGCAGGGGCCCAGGTCACTGCTGAATCTCTCTGGGGTCGGAAGATGTACGGACTCTGCAGAGCAACTGACAGCCTCATCCAAGTGACTCTGGCTTCCTCCTTGTAATAGTTGATGCATGGCAACCTGATGGTTGAGTATCTCCAGGCCCTGTCTAGAAATGTCCTCGCTGTGGCTGGCCACAGCTGACAAGAGGGTCTCATACCCCACTGGGTCCATGTTAGGCTCAATCGTACTGTGACGAGAGACCTAGGTGAGGATGGTTAGCTCTCAAGTGCTGGAGTATCTGGACTATAATCGAGACTGAAACAGTAGCAGGTTTATACTAGATGCTGCCTGAGAATCCAAAGTGGAGCTGAGGATTGAAAGCCACACTTCAGTTCAGGTGCTCTATAAATATAAAATCCTGGTGTCAAATTATGGCCGCCAATCAGTGGGGCAGGCCTGAATCTTTAAAGGGGTTATGCCAGCTATCCATATTCTGGAGAATTACAGTGCCTAAACACTGGGTGCCTGTTGTAACAGAAGAAGATGGAATTTGATAGGAGACGACAGTAGAGGATGGAATGAAGGGCAGGAGGCAGGGAACCAGAGGGAGAAAGTTATGGGTGATAGGGGAGTTGTGAGGGCAAAAGGGGAATGAGAAGGTCTAAATGGGCCTGAGAGGTCAGGGAAAACAAAGGGCAGAAGAAACAGATGGAAGTGGTTACCGGAAGCTCGAGAAACATATTGTTGATGTTGTCATATTGAGACAGAATATGAGGTGTTCCCCTCTTTAAGGAAGTATCTTCCCCACCTTTGGTTACATAAAGTACTATGTGGCATATTTTTAGCAACATGCTTCCATTTTTTATTTGGCTGGATGTTTCACAATCTATTAGGCACTCCAGGGAATATTAAACTCCAGGGAATATCAGCTCTGTTAATTATCATGTTATGTTCAAAATAACTACTGAAATGGTATGGAAAAGCTACAGAATGTCTAGTCACAGAGTTCCATGAACATTTCCTTCAACAGTAAGATTTTGGTATTAAAATGTTTAAAACCTCCATGTCCATCACTAATACTAAAGAGCATGATAAGTACAGTGAATCCCCTATTCTATTGCTGGGGTATTTTTCCATTAGTAAATTTTTCCGGGGTATTTTAATACAGCATATTAAAAATGAATACCAAATTAAACCTATAAAGTTTGTTTCATGGCTCAGAAGGAAACGCACAGCCAAGCCTAATATGCAGACATACAGTAGATGGACTTACAGATTAAATTCTTGCCAGTGAGAATTAGGCTACATGGCACATGGCACTTATTGCCTCCATAGCTGGGTCTGTCGAAAAATAACTTACTTTCACCTTAAATAAAATGAATATAAAATGGACTGATTCCCACACTCTCATCGCAATTTGCATTTTCAGTATTCAGGGAATGCTGTACAAGTCAGGGAGTCATAGTGATGTAGAATGAAAACAGGTCCTTCGGCCAAGCATCATCACCACCCATTTAACTCATCATTATGAATACCATTTTGTTCTCACATTCTCATCAATTACTCCCAGGTTTTACCACCCATCTACACACTATGGACAGTTTTCCCTGGCGATTTAACCTACCAATTGCCACAACTTTGTGATGTTGGAGAAAAATGGAGCACCTGCAGAACATACAAGTTCCACTCCTAGAGCATCCAAGGTTCATACCTATAGCATCCAAGGTCAGTAATGAGCCCATGTCTCTGGCACTGTTGGCAATGAAGATACTAGCCAAGGGCCCAACATTTCCTCCTGCTTGACCTCTAAACACCCTACCGTATTTATACACACCAATCTCCTGGTCTTCCATATCTTTTTCCTTGATAAATACTGAAACAAAGTATTCAAGTACCTCTCACTCATGTTTTCTGCATCCAAGCAAATGTTTCCCCCTTTATCCTTGAGTGAACTGATCCTCTCTCTAATTATCCTCTTTCTCTTGAATGCCTTAAGAATCACCTTAGTCCTACTTGCCAAGGACTTTTAGTGGCATTTCCTGGCTTATGTAATTCCCTTCTTTAGTTTTTCTGGCTTCTTTATACTCCTCAAGGACTTTGTCTGATCCTAACTTCCAAAGTTTTACATACTTTTCTTTTTTCTTCATGACTAAATTCATCACCTCTCTGGACATCCAAGGTTCTCTTATCTTTCCATCCCCATCCTTCTTTCTAACAGGAGCATACCTTTCCTGTACTCTGTGAAATTGATCTTTAAACAGCCTCCACATATCTGAAGTAGACTTGCCAGAGAAAAGGTATTCCCAATTAACTCTTCTTAGTTCCTGCCTAATGCCCATGTAATTTGCCCTACTCCAATTTAAAACTCTCCCACAAGGACCATACCTATTCTTATCTTTAAGGATGTTGACAGGAACTTAAGCTGCTCACCCTTTACATCACTGGTTTCCCCCTCCTTATGTTCACAATCAATTCCTTGATCTTGCTAATTTTAATGTTGAGTGCGATATCGTTGTTGAGACACTACTGAGTCATCTGATCTATCTCACTCCTGCATAGCTCCCTAGCGCCGTCTGACATTTTACCAACTGTGGTGTCATCTGCAAATTTATAGATGGCACTTAAGCTATGTTTAGCCATAGAGTTATGAGGGTAGAGAGAGTAGAGCAACGGGCAAAGCATGCAGTCTTGTGATGCACTTGTGTTGATTGTCATCCAGGAGGATATCTGTACAATGAGCCGTACTGACTGTGGTCTCCTAATAAGAAAGTCTGGGATTCAGTTATGGAGGAAGTTACAGAGATTTAGAAAAAAACAGAAGGCTTTTTTTCACCCAGAGTAATCAAAATAAGGAAATCTTTGCAGAGTGCTTGTAGAAACAAGAGCTCTCGTAGTACTTATGTATAGCAAATTGAACCATTAAAATATTGAAGGTTATGAACAAAGTCCTGGTAAATAGAATTAGTGTTAATAGTTGATGGTTCATAAGACCATAAGACATAGGAGCAGAATTAGGCTATTTGGCTCATTGACCCTGCTCTGCCACTTGATCATGGCTGATATATTATGTATATCTCTCAACTCTGTTCTCCTGCCTTCTCCCTATAACATTTGACACACTTACTAATCAAGAACCTCTGCTTTAAATATGGCTAATAATTTGACCTCCAGAGCCATCTGTGGTAGTAAATTTGATAGATACATCTCCCTCTTCTAAAGAAATTCCTCTTTACCTCTGTTCTAAAGGGATGAAGGAATGTCCTTCTATTCTGAGACTGTGTCCTCTGCTCCTAGACCCTCACTATAAGAAACGTCCTTTCCACATCTACTCCACCTAGGCCTTTCAATGTTCAAAAGGCGTTAATGAGATCCCCCTGCCCCACATTCTTCTAAACTCCAATGAATACAGCACCAGAGCCATCAAATGCTCCTCATATGCTAACTCTTTTATTCCTGGGATCATTCTCATGAACCTTCTCTAGACCCTCCCCAATGCCAGTACCCCATTCTAGATAAGAGGCCCAATGCTCCTCACAATACTTCAAATGCTGTCTGACAAATGCTTTAAAGACTCAGCATTGCATCTTTTCTTTTATTTTCTAGACCCCTCAAAATGAATGCTAACATTGCATTTGCTTTCCTTCCTATTGATTTAACCTGCAAATGTATGTTTAGGGAATCCTGCACTAGGATTCCTAAGTCCCTTAGCACCTCTGATTTCTGAATTTGCTCCCCATTTAGAAAATAGTCTCCACCTTTAGTACTTCTACCAAAGTGCATGACCACACACTTCCCTACACTGTACTTATCTGCCGCTCTTTTTCCCAGTCTCCTAAGCTGTGTTTTTTCAAAACTGCCTGCCAGTCAGCCTATAGTCATCATGGTGGCTAAATGGATGAAGGATTGTTTTCTGTGTTGACTGGATTGATGATTCATTCTAAAAGTACCATGTCTCCCAGACTAGAATCAGGTTTCACTCCTCAGATACCAGCACAATTCCTGTTGTCATTGTATACTTTATACTTTATTGTCACCAAAGAATTGGTACTAGAACATACAATCATCACAGTGATATTTGATTCTGTGCTTCACACTCCCTGGATTACAAATATTAAATATTAAAATATTAAAATTAGTTAAAATTAGTAAATATTAAAAATTTAAATTATAAATCATAAATAGAAAATTGAAAAATGGGAAGTAAGGTAGTGCAAAAAAAACCAAGAGGCAGGTCCAGATATTTGGAGGGTACGGCCCAGATCCGGGTCAGGATCCAATCCTCTTTTCTCATTCTGCAGGAATTGCTAAAGCAGTCCTTCTTCTAACAATCTAGAGTCCCACACTTTATATACAGGAGAAGCATCAATTTATTTGTGCTTTCTTTAATTAATTCACATTATGATTACCACTAATGAAAGGAAGAAGAGCTGGAAGACACCACTGGCAGGGTCCTTAATTTGTGCTTGTCGATTCAGAGAACACTGCCCCAATTTCAGATTAAGTTATTTATCATATGTATGTAATGAAAACATATGGTGAAACACGTTGTTTGGGTTAACAAGTGTCACCGCGCATTCGGTGGGAATTAAGGGTTATGGGGAAAAGGCAGATGAGTCCATGGCCAGATCAGCCATGACCTTATTGAATGGTGGAGCAGGCTCAACGGGCTAGATGGCCTACTCCTGCTCCAATTTCTTACGTTCTTATCTTCTTATTCTGGCGCCAACATTGCATGCCCACAATGCTCAGAAGAACAACACAGAACACAACAAACAACAACAGCAAACCAAGCCCCTTTCCTCCCTCCTGTCCTTCCAGGTGAGTCCTCTGAGAGCTATATCCTAACTTCTCATGCCAACTCACCTTGAAATGCATCCACCTCTTTCCTACCTATATACCACTTCATATTTCATCAAATACTGGACCTCATCATTGTCTAGCACTAGAACAAATGCTTTTCCATTACCTTAAGCATTTAAGAGCCATCTCTAATTGTCCTTGAGAAGGCAGCCTTCCTGATCTACTGTAATCCTTCTTTTTTCTTGAATACATGGCTCTTTGATCAGCAAGGGCACATTTCAAAAGTTTTGTCCTCAAGACTGTCCATTCATGAGACTGCTGGCATGTATTTGGATGGTGAGGAGCCTGCCCCTTTTGTTTTGTCTACATGCATTATTCTGCTAGAAATTATAGTACCCTGCATGGAAATAGGACAACATTATGCTTTATAAAGCATTGCACTAAATGCATCAGCTCAATTAAGCCAAATTGTTATTTGGTGTCCTGTAAACTCACGCAACCCTGTGAGTGATCTGCATGGGCCTTAATTTCCAAAAGATGATTAATGTTATTCCAGTTAGAATTTACTTTTGTAAATGTAGTTAAGTGGCACTATAAAAGAGCAAACACAGCAAGCTGACTCATGTGGATGTACAGCCATTCAAGGAAACTGATAACATTCACTCCCAGTGCAATGTAATTCTAAAAAGAATAATACCATTGTGTTAGTTCTGCAAACATGGCTCAAAGTTAACTGAATCACAAAGTTGAGCGTTCGCTACTGTTTTTCGCGCTAACACTCTGAAAAGTCAGTCTAAGGTATATATTTTTTTCTCTCTGGAGCGACATTTGAAACCAATACTTGATGACTCAGAAAAAAGACAAAGCACTCAACAGGTCAGACAACATTTGTGGAAAGAAATAGTTAATGCTTCTGGTTCAAGATGTGGTCAACAGTTCTGATGGAGAGTCTTCGATCTCAAATATTTATTCATTTTTACCTTCCACAGATGAGCTGCCTGACCCACTGAGCATATTCAGTTTTGTTTTAGATTTTCATAATCAGTAGTACTTAAACAAAATATCACCTAATGATCAGATGTGGGAATATCATTAACAGAGCAAGGCTTGTCGATGGCACTAAATTCATTTAATTTTAACTCTAGATGCATAAATAATAAGTTAAACTTGGAATAAATTGATTATTTGGACTTGCATATTCCTTCGTTCCCAGAATTCTTATGAAAAATATCTCTGACTTTTTAAGTATATTGGCAATTCATGTCATTTTGAGGAGTTGCACTGAGAATAGTGTGTAAATGTATGCTTTATTTTTTTCAGCTTTCTGATAGAGATAGAAATTATCATTAGGTTCAAGAGATTGAAAAATCCAGTTTTAGCCTCTTGTTACAATATTGCTGCAAAGATTCTGTTAATTATAACTTACCAGATGGTCAGCTGCAGGCAGTATCAGATTGGTGAAAGATTTTCCAGGTAACTAATTACATGTTATGGCTGCTGAGATCCTCATTCCTGATGCTGATTCATTCTTTCCTGAAGTTTCAGCCTTCTTTCATGCTGTGGTAATTTAGGAGTTTTTTTTCTTGAACAAGTTTTACAGCCGAAAGACATTTCCCTGAGCTGTGTTTCATCTACCTGTATAAATTATTTGTAACATTTCATTAGTAATCACTCAGGGCCTGGAGTCTGCACCAATTCATTCTGTGAATGAAGGGTGAATTTTTACAGCTCTATCTACCGTACATCATCTCAACTCTTCAGAGATAGAGGCGCTCTTACAAGATTAAAACCATTACTGTGACAGTATTCATAAATCTAACCCTCCATCTACATCCTCTTCCTCCTCATCATGAAATCTCTTCTGCTGCTTTGGAAGCTGGAAAAGGTAGAAAAACATATTTCGCCCCTTTCTTCTACTTTGTGTCTTTCTCCTTTTAGATAACCATGCATAACCTTTTAGAGGTTTTCCCCAGGTTACAGTGAAATTTCATTTCCAAGAACTGTCTGAAACCAAAATAATTCGCAAGTCAGAAATGTGGCCATTCAGCAATATGTTTAAATGAAAACATAGGTTAACCAAAGGAAATCTGCACTTAAACCAGGATTTTTAAATCCATTATTCAAGATTCATATCACCCACTGTTGAAAAAGGACTATGGCAGATGTCATCGCTTTGGCTCTACGCTGATCCCTGGAGGACTGGACAGTAAAGACACCCATACTAGATTTGCTTATTTACTATAGCTCTGCCTTCATTACTGCAATTCCAAGCAAACTCATGACCGAACTCCTAGACCTGGGCTCAACACCTCCCTTTCCATTTGGATCCTTGACTTAAAGTTCAAGTTTAACTGTCATTTAGTCATACATGAATACAGCCAAATGAAACAGTGTTACTCCGGGGCCAAGTTGCAAATCATAGTGCCAACAGTCATTCACAGCACAAGGCACACATCGCACGTATAAGACAGCAGTAAAATACAGTAACACAAAAAAAAATATGGTCTAGGTCCCCGAGTCCATGAATATTGCAACAGACTGCAGTTGAACACAATCCATCAATACTTCCTGACCACCAAACCACAGTCAGTAAGGATAGGCATCCATGCCTCCACCAGTGCTCCACAAGCTTGTTCACTCAGCTGCCTGCTCTACTTTCTATACTTGCAACTGCTTTGCCAGATTCTGGTCTACTGTATTTACGAGTTTGCCAATGATATCACCATAGTAGGCTATATTTCACACATCAATGTCAGAATACAGGAAGGAGCTAGACAGTCTAGTGACATGATGTCATGATTACAAGCTTTCCCAAAATGTCAGAAAAAAGAAAGAACTGGTCGTTGGCTTCAGGAAGGCGTGGTGCTGGTGGTAGTGGTGGAGGTCAGTGTACAAACTTCTGGTTACATTCTTGTTGAGATTGATAGTTTCAAGTTTCTAGGAGTGGACATCAGCAATAGCCTGTTCATTCCAACCATGCTGACGCCACGGCTAAGAGAACTCATCAGCACCTCATGAAGCTAAAAAAAAATTAGCATATTCCCTTTAACCTCATCAATTTTTAATTGATGCACCATTCCATAGAAAGCACCCTTTCCAGATGCATCATGGTTTAGTATGGTAAAACTCTGCCTGTGACAGCAAGAAATTCCAGAGTTGTGGATGCAGCTCAGCACATCACGGAAACCAAACTATTCTCCATGGACTCAGTCTACACTTCTCATTGCCTCGGTAAACCAGTCAGCATAATCAAAGACCCCATCCAACGGAGACATTCTCTGTTCTCCCCCCTCGCACTAAGTAGAAGATATAAAAGCCTAAAACCATGTACGATTAGGCTCAAGGACAGTTTCTACCCTACTATTATAAAACTATTGAATGGTTCCCTAGTATGATAAGATGGACCTTTTATCTCAATCTATGTTGTAGTTACTGTGCACCTTACTGTTTACCCGCACTAATAATAATAGGCATCCGTTAGTCTCGTGAGACCATGGATTTGCGCCTTGGAAGGTTTCCAGGGTGCAGGCCTGGGCGAGGTTGAATGGAAGACTGGCAGTTGCACATGCTGCAAGTCTTCCCTCTCCACGCCACTGATGTTGTCCAAGGGAAGGGCATTAGGACCGGTGTCATCGCAGAGCAATGTGTGGTTAAGTGCCTTGCTCAAGGACACAACACGCTGCCTCAGCCAAGGCTTGAACTAACGACCTTCATATCACTAGCCGAATGCCTTAACAATTTGGCCACGCACCAACACACACTGCACATTCAATAACAGCAGTATATATTTTTAAATTTTTATTGACACTCTACTCTGTTCTGTTGTAATGAATTGATCTACTAGCATTATATGCAAAAGAAGTTTTTTACTCTACCTTGGTAGATGTCAAAATAATAAACCAATTTACCTATGACCCAATTATTGTATCGAACTGAGTGTACACATGACAGATGCCCACAGACCGACAGCAGCTGGCAACAGAGCCTGCAGTTCTGCCACAGTCGTGTGTGTGCATTGTATGGGCTGCTCATGTCGTAGGCTGGATGATCATAACCTGGGGAGCACCTGTACACAGCTGTAGCTCTTCCAGAGCGTGAAGATGAAGATGAATCAATCTAACATTCCTTGACACCAGTTTAAAGCAGTTGTGTATTTAACATTTCAGTAATATTTGAGTAATCTTGTAAATATGTTGTTGATTGTGTAAATAATTCATTACAGGTTGTATTTAAAAATAAGTGAATTGCACATGTCATGATGCTACCACGTGAAATGTACGCACCTCGATTAAAGTCAATATCAAGCTAAGATCGTATCTCTTGGGCTCCTGGCTTTTTCTTGAAATTAGATTTATGTTTTAGAGTTACAAAACGTAACAGCGGTGAGGAGGTATTTTTAAAATGACTACCTACCTGCCGATGCACAGCGAGATGTTTGAGTTTTAGAAAAGCACAGTGAGAAACAGTGGAGTTACATAAAAGGCAGCACAACACATGCATAGATGGTTGACTTTAAAAAAGCAAAAAACAGACAAGTTCACGGGTTCATAAACAGTGGGTACTGGGTGATAATCATCATAAATTTTAAAAAGCAGAAGTGACTGGTTACATTGGAAAGATTGACACATTTCATTACACAATGGACAAGTGGAATATGTTATCTCAGCACATTGAGCAACACTTAAAGCAAATGGAATAGCTAATGAGAAACAAGTGCCAGTTTTGTTGAGTGCATTGGATTAAAAGGCATACAGTTTGCTTAGAAGTGTAGATAAATCCAATAAAAATAAAACTAGACATATTTATCTCCAGGCACCCGTCCTTTTCTTTTGATTAATTTCTGAAATTACAAAACCTAACAGCGGCAATAAGGAGGTATTAAAGGAACATGAGATGACCACCTATCTGTTGAAGCACAACGAGGCATTCAGGTTAAACTTTTAAAGAGCAACAGAAGGTAACTAAAAAGACAATATGCGGAGAAAAAATGAGGTATGAAGGTAAACTAGCCAAGAATCTAAAGGAGCATAGTAAAAGCTTCCTTAGGTATGTGAAAAGGAAAAAAATCAGTTAAGACCAAAATTGGGCCCTTGAAGACAGAAACGGGTGAATTTATTATGGAGAACAAGGAAATGGCAGATGAGTTGAACAGGTACTTTGGATCTGTCTTCACTAGGGAAGACACAAACAATCTCCCAGATATAATAGTGGCCAAAGGACCTAAGGTAATAGATGAACTGAAGGAAATTTATATTAGGCAGGAAATGGTGTTGGATAGACTGTTGGGTCTGAAGGCTGATAAGTCCCCGGGACCTGATGGTCTGCATCCCAGGGTACTTAAAGAGGTGGCTTTAGAAATCGTGGACGCATTGGTAATCATTTTCCAATGTTCTATAGATTCAGGATCAGTTCCTGTGGATTGGAGGGTGGCTAATGTTGTCCCTCTCTTCAAGAAGGGAGGAAGAGAGAAAAAAGGGAATTATAGACCAGTTAGCCTGACGTCGGTGGTGGGAAAGATGTTGGAGTCAATTATAAAAGATGAAATTATGACACATCTGGATAGCAGTAACAGGATCGGTCTGAGTCAGCGTGGATTTATGAAGGGGAAATCATGCTTGACTAATCTTCTGGAATTTTTTGAGGATGTAACTATGAAAATGGACAAGGGAGAGCCAGTGGATGTACTGTACCTGGACTTTCAGAAAGCCTTTGATAAAGTCCCACATAGGAGATTAGTGGGAAAAATTAGGGCACATGGTATTGGAGGCAGAGTACTGACATGGATTGAAAATTGGCTGGCTGACAGAAAACAAAGAATAGCGACTAACGGGTCCCTTTCGGAATGGCAGGCAGTGACCAGTGGGGTACCGCAGGGTTCAGTGTTGGGACCGTAGCTGTTTACAATATATATTAATGATTTAGATGAGGGAATTAAAAGAAACATTAGTAAATTTGCCGATGACACAAAGCTGGGTGGCAGTGTGAAATGTGAGGAGGATGTTATGAGAATGCAAAGTGACTTGGACAGGTTGGGTGAGTGGGCAGATGCAGCTTAATGTGGATTAATGTGAGGTTATCCACTTTGGTGGTAAGAACAAGAAGGCAGATTATTATCTAAATGGATTCAAGTTAGGAAAAGGGGAAGTACAATGAGATCTAGGTGTTCTTGTATATCAGTCACTGAAAGCAAGCATGCAAGTACAGCAGACAGTGAAGAAAGCTAATGGCATGCTGGCCTTCATAACAAGGGGAATTGAGTATAAGAGCAAAGGGGTCCTTCTGCAGCTGTGCAGGGCCCTGGTGAGACCACACCTGGAGTACTGTGTGTAGGTTTGGTCTCCAAATTTGAGGAAGGACTTTCTTGCTATTGAGGGAGTGCAGCGTAGGTTCACAAGGTTAATTCCCGGGATGGCAGGACTGTCATATGTCGAAAGATTAGAGCGACTGGGCTTGTATACTCTGGAATTTAGGAGGCTGAGAGGGGATCTTATTGAAACATATAAGATTATTAAGGGATTGGACACGTTGGAGACAGGAAGCATGTTTCCGCTGATGGGTGAGTCCAGAACCAGACGCCACAGTTTAAGAATAAGGGGTAGGCCATTTAGAACGGAGTTGAGGAAAAACTTTTTCACCCAGAAGGCTGTGGAGGCCAAGTCTCTGGATGCTTTCAAGAAAGAGATGGATAGAGTTCTTAAAGATAGCGGAATCAAATGTTATGGGGATAAGGCAGGAACTGGATACTGATTGTGGATGATCAGCCATGATCACAGTGAATGGCGGTGCTGGCTTGAAGGGCCAAATGGCCTACTCCTGCACCTATTGTCTATTGTTAAGGGCAGAAAGTAACAGAAAAATTGTTCTCACTGGTTCATGAACAGTGATAATAACCATAAATAAAAAATCAGAAATGACTGGCTATATCATAAAGAATGATGTGTTCAATTGCAAATTGAGCAGTCTTTTGAACCAAATGAAAAAGCCAATCTGAAGACAGTCCTAGTTTTGCTGAGTGCATTGGGTTTAAAGGCATACAGTTTGTTTAAAAATTTAACTGCTCCAACCAAACCAGCCAAATGAGCTTTGCGGATATTGTGAAAGTAACGCAGGAACATTTAGAGCTGAAACCATTGTTGATTACAGAATGCCTTAGGCTTCACAAGTGGAATCAAAAAGAAGGGGAGACCATTTCAGCTTACAGCATGTGGCTGAATTATCAAGTTGTCTGAGCACTGTCAGTTCAGTGATGAGCTTAATGATTGAATTGACTTTATTACTTACATCTTTCACATACATGAGGAGTAAAAATATGCAAGGTACAATTTATAGTGATTTGTAATAAATAGTATGTACAACAGGACAGTCAATATAACATAGAAATACGATTGTATCAACGTAAATTAATCAGTCTGATGGCCTGGTGGAAGAAGCTGTCCTGGAGCCTGTTGGTCCTGGCTTTCATGCTGCGGTACCGTTTCCCAGATGGTAGCAGCTGGAACAGTTTGTGGTTGGGGTGATTCGGGTCCCCAGTGATCCTTCAGGCCCTTTTTACACACCTGTCTGTAAATGTCCTGAATAGTGGGAAGTTCACATCTACAGATACGCTGGGCTGTCCATACCACTCTCTGCAGAGTCCTGCGATTGAGGGAAGTACAGTTCCCATACCAGGCAGTGATGCAGCCAGTCAGGATGCCCTCAATTGTGCCCCGTAGAGAGTTCTTAGGATTTAGGGAGCCATACCAAACTTCTTCAATCGTCTGAGGTGAAAGATGTGCTGTTGTGCTTTTTTCACCACACAGCCACGTGAGATCCTTGGTGATGTGTATGCTGAGGAACTTGAAGATGTTCACTCTCTCAACCCCCAGATTCATTGATGTCAATAGGGATTAGCCTGTCTCCATTCCTCCTGTAGTCAACAACTAGCTCCTTTGTTTTTGCGACATTGAGGGAGAGGTTGTTTTCTTGACGCCTCTGTGTCAGGGTGATGCACTGAGAGATCAGTTAGTTGTGGAATCTTACAAGAAAGCATTAAAAAACGGCTCCTAACTGAAGCGCAACTCACATTTTAAAAAGCAGTTGAAATTAATGCATCAATTGAAACAGCACAGGCAATTGAATTGCAGACAGGAATGAAAGTGAGTGTGAACAAAATTCCAATGTCTAACCAGAAACCTGCCTGGCTGAACAAATTGTGTTACCATTGTTTCAGGGGCTCAATACACCAAACAAATACAGATTTAAAGGTAAAACTTGCAGAAAATTGCAGAAACTGGCAACAAAGTAAGACACATATAAAGAGCGAGTCAGGCAGACAAAAATAAGAGGACTGCACAGGGAAGAGAAGGAGATAAAAAGTCAAGTTTCAGTTTCATAAACAGCACTAATCTGCATGCTGTTGATGAAAAATCTGATCATGATGAGAATGACACAGGACTGGGAAGCCCTGACTTACGATATGCAAACTAACAAGAGACAAGCGATATGGCTTACACTATATTGCAATCCTGCCTAGGCACTTATATTATCTGGATGACTTCATTGTTATTGGTAAGGGTGACAAGAAATGTCTCCAAGATCACAAAACAGTGTTGAAAAGATTAGAAGATTATGGGCTGAGAGCCCAGAGCGACAAGTTTGATTTCTGTAAACCAAGCATCTCTTAATGTGGCACATTATCAACGCATAGGGTTTACACAATAATATTGAGATAATTCAAGCAGTGCAGATGTGTCACAGTTGTGGTTCTTTTTAGGTTTTGTCAACAACTATAATAGGTTTTGTCAAACCTCGCTACTGTGCTCCAGCCCTTGAACTCGTGACTGCAGATTGGGAAGAAATGGTAGTGGGCAAGCCAGTGCAAGGTGACTTTCAAATAGGTAAAGGAAATAGTGACTATAGACACTGTGCTCACACATTATGGTCCACATCATTTAGCAAAGCTTGCCTGTGATGCCCTCCTTACGGTATAGGTGTAGTCATGTCACATGTTACAAGTGTTGGAAGTGAACACCCCATTGACAGAGGCCTTCACTCTGATTTGGGGTGTGAAATGTTTCAACCAGTGCTTGTATGGGAGAGAGTTTACCCTCATTACTGACCATCAACCACTAGAGTCCATTTTCCATCCACTGAAGGTGTTCCACTAACAGCAGCAGCACGAATGCAGAGATGGGCTCTGTTTCCTGGAGGACACAATTACAAGATTGGATTAAAGAGGACAAAAAATCATGAAGATGGTGTTGGAATGTCCCATACAACAGAGGACTCTCCTTTTGATATAGTCTCCCTAATGCAAATTGAATGTCTCCCTATTATGGAAGAGATGATCCAAAGGAAAACCAGAAAAGACCCCGCAGTATCTCAGGTCTACATGGCCATGTGAAATGGAAGGGATATGCAGCTGAAACTCCAGTTCCCCCATTTTTAACAGTGCAGGGGTGAACTTGCCCTTTATGGAAATTACCTTATCTGGGGATTAGATTAGATTAGATTAGATTAGATTATGAGGACACGCAGTCCTCTTTTATTGTCATTTAGTAATGCATGCATTAAGAAATGATACATTATTCCTCCGGTGTGATGTGTGATATCCGAGAAACACAGGATAGATCAAGACTGAAAAACTGACAAAAACCACATAATTATAACATATAGTTACGATGGTGCAAGCAATACTGTAACTTGATGAAGAACAGGCAATGAGCACGGTAAAAAAGTTCAAAGTCTCTCAAAAGTCCCACATCTTATGCAGACGGGAGAAGGAAGAAAACTCTCCCTGCCATACCTGACCACAGTCCGACTCTGAGTCATCTGAAAACTTCGAGCACCGACCAGCCCTCCTACACCGCGCATCAAGCACCATCTCTGCCAAGCGCTTCGTCCCCAGCCCTGGCCGCCAGCAGCAGGCAAAGCCGAGGATTTTAGGGCTTTCCCTCTGGAGATTCTCGATTGCACAGTAGCAGCGGCAGCAAACCGGGCACTTCAGAAGTTACTCCAAATGTTCCCCCGTGCTTCTCATGGCTGTCTCCATCAAATCAGAATTGTGCACGGTACCCTGTTTAACAAATATGATATCATTTCAACGGAGAAGCCACACGCACTCTGTCGCGCCGCCATCTTCTCCTCCCGCACACTGAGAGTTGGTGTACAATCTAAGCTGAGAACTGAAGTGTTGGAGGATCTACAGGACATGCCGATCATCCAGGAATAGTCAAGATGAAAACGTTGGCTGGTGGCCTGGGATAGATCAGCAGACCTAGGCGCTTACCATGCACTGTTCAGGATACCAATGCATCCAGAGGAAAGGTGCCCTGGGTTGTCAGAGCTATATCCTGCAGAC
Source organism: Mobula hypostoma (assembly GCF_963921235.1). NCBI lineage: Eukaryota > Metazoa > Chordata > Chondrichthyes > Myliobatiformes > Myliobatidae > Mobula > Mobula hypostoma. The sequence continues at coordinate 57,947,660 of NC_086103.1, read as the reverse complement.
CCGGAGTCAGCTCCTACAACCACCACAGAGGAGGTCTCAAAACCTGAGATTTGTTTCACAGCCAGGCAGAGTGACCCTCCTTCTCATGAAAGATGCAGTCCCACAGAAGTAAGAAAGCCTCCACAACAGTATACAGTATATACATTTATAAGTTAAGATGCAACCTATATTGAGTTGTTGTTTATAGCTAAGCAGGTAGGCATTGTGTATTTAATATGTCAATAATATTTGACTAATATTGTAAATATATTGGTTAATTAAGCATTGTTCATTTAAGTAATTAATTGTCACGTACATTATTGTGTCATCACATTGTATGTGCATGCCTCACTAAAATGTCTTTTTCTTTGAATTAATTTCTGAAGTTACAGAACATAACAACAGTATCTACCAGCATTTGGATTGACAACATCTGATTAGAAGGAGTCAGTGTGGCTTTGTGCATGCAAAGTCATGTGTGATGAACCTTTTTGAGTTTTCTTATGAAGAGGGAACCAAAAGGTAGTTGATGGTGGGACAGTGAATGTTGTCTCGCTGGACTTTTGCAAGGCCTTCAACAATGTCATATCAATTGGAATCAATTGATTGTCACTGGCATATGTTGCGAAATTTGTTTTGCAGCAGCAGTGCAAAGCAAAAACATGACAAAAAGTTACAAGATAAATAAATGGGCTGGTCTAGAAGGTTAAGTCCCATGGAATCCAGGGAGAGCTGGTTGGATGGATTCAAATTTGGTTTTGAGGTGCAAAATGGAGGGTGGTTGTTGAAGGTTGTTTCTTGGACTAATGGTGTGCTGCAGGAGTCAGTGTTGAGACTCTGGTTATACAAATTATTTGGATGCGATTGCACAAGGCTTGATCTGTAATTTTGCAGATGGTACAAAATTAGGAGTTGTTGATAGTGAAAAAGGTTATCATAAATTACAACAGGATATTGATCAATTCAATAAGTGGGCTAAGGAATGGCTAATGGTTTTCAATATGGATAAACTATGGTGATGCATTTGGAAGGTCAAACCAGCATAGAACTTACTGTATACTATGAATGGCAGGGCACTAGGGAATGTAATAGAACAGAGGCAACTACAAGTGCAAGCACAGAGTTTGTAGAAAGCAGCATCATAGGTAACCAAGGTGATGAAAACAGTGGCCTTCATCAGTCTGGCCTCTGAGTACAGGAGTGAAACATTATGTTCTAGTTGCACAAGTTGTTGGTGAGCCTGCATCTGAAGTACTGTGTACAGTTTAGGTCACCATGTTTTAGGAAGGATGTCGATGAACTGGAAAGAGTGCAGAAAAGATTTGCAAAAATATTGCCAGAACTAGAAGGTCTGAGTTATAGGGAGAGGTTGGAAGGCTAGGTCTTTATTTCTTGTAACATAGGGGAATGAGGAGTGACCTCAGAGCTTTATAAAATCATGAATGGCACAAATAAGAAGGATTGTAATTGTCCTTTTATCCTCAGGGTAGCAGAGTTCAAAACCAGGGGACATAGATATAGGTCAAGAGGGGAAAGATTTAAATGGGAATTAGGGGAAAACTTTTCCACTCAGAGGGTGGTGAGTAAATTGAATGAGTAGCCAGACAGAGGAAGTGATTGAAGCAAGAACAACATTATCATTTAAAAAGCACTTGAGAAGTACATGGGGCTCTTGAGGGATTTGGGATCAATGCAGGAAATCAGGACTGGATGCCATGGATTCTTCAGGCCGAACAGTCTGATGGAACCCACATTATGTCAAGGAGTAATAACAGATTAATTTTAAGACTCATACAGGAAATACAGTGAGCAAACAAAATGGAATTAGAAAGGCTAACCACAGTCAAGTCGAACCAAAATAACCATGGGATTCTGACCTTCAGGCCTCGACCCTATGACTCATCAATCAAAGGACTTCAGACCTTGATTTCCGGTCTCACATAGACTTCTGACCCTAGGACTTGGTGACCCAGGGGGAAGGGTGTGGGTCAATAGCCCGTATGCATCCTGCCCGCATGAACCTTTGACCTGGAACTTGCCAACCTGGGAATCATCGGGCTTTGTCATCAGTGCCTGCTAGCCTGAACTCCAGGATCACTGACCTTCAACTGCAGAGTGCTCCAACCTGGATTCTGAACATTGGTTCCTGCCCCTAACATTTCATTTTCTGTACTTGACCTCTAATTCTCCCTCAGCCCTGTCCCTAAACCTTAACCTGACCCTTATCTACCTGAACTGTCCCCCAGAAAATCCCTACAAACCTATAACATGATGAGGACTGGGCCCTGATGTCAACAAACATTGCAGCTTGCACCATCTTACCCAGAAGGAGCAATCCTGACCAGATCACTTATCCCAAAAGTAGAAATTAGTTAGTTTCCAGAGGATCTTTAGGATAAATTAATGCTCATCTAGCTAACCATAAATGAATTTAAGACATAATTTACGAGGTATACCACATCTGAAATATTTAATAAAAAGACTTGCGAACATAGCAGGCAGTTCTATTACAAGAATTGCAATCGATGTTTTGAATAAAACTTCTTGAAAGTTGGTGGCAAAGGCATTTCCTGCACGGGAAGTTTGGAAATTTAATAAAACCCCATAGGTTTAAAGAAAATGTGGCAGAATGATTGGATGCTGGCCAAATTCAAAATAGAGCATTGGATTTGGCAGTGGTCTGGTCTCACTCTACATAAATAATTGGGATAATGGACTTAGGGTGTCTTAGCACAATCAGAGAAGAAGACCTTTTTAAAAATTCATTCATGGGAACTAGTCATAGCTGGCTTTGTGCATAGAACATTTGGTAAAGGAGTAGTGCAATAAAATTGGCAGGGCTGATGGGGACAATAGTTTTTTGTTCAGTAAAAACTATTTTTGCAGAGTACTTCCCTTTGTCCATGCTTTACCCTCTTAAGTACTTTCATTGACTTTCTCCTCACATTATCATACAGATTCTATTCAAGAGTCTACTGTTTATTATGGCCACCTTTGCTGGAATGGAAGTGCTGGCAAAGGGATAACTATTCACCAAATTATTCATTACTAAATCTACCCATACTGAAGGGTCCATTCAACAATAGTTAAACTTGGAAGGGCTGTAATGCTTCCATATGCTTATTTAGTTGCTTTTCCACATGTTTAATTTGAAGTTGGTTGTAAGCAATGGTACAGTTAAAAAAATCGAGTTATAATCCGATGTGTGCCCCACTTTAAAGTTCAGAACAATGGCAAATTCTGTTGGTAGTTATAAAAAGCAGTTATGTATTTGTTGAACTTTGCAATGGATAAACAGTTCACTCAAAGCATTGGCTAGCTTTATTGAAACATACCCATTACCACAAGTGGCAACTTAACGCATTTCCTTGCACAATTACTTTATCTTCAAGTATCTTTTGCTCAGTAATCTGATTAAACTGTTAATTTTATCTAAAAACATGGAAAGAAAAACACTGTATAACTGCTTAAAGTAATGCAAACACGGAAAGCACAGTTCTTATCACACAATTTTAGTCCCTAAGATTAGAGGATATTAGAGGCAAAGGATTTTTTTCCCCTTAAGTCCTTGATTTCACCCTTCTAAATTTAGGCACCTATCATTGATGGAAATCAACAGACTGGCAAACAGTTTGTTCCTGTGGATTTTATAGTTCATTTGCATTGCAAGTTCCTAACAGTCAACCTATACAGCACCTTCTACAGAGGATGTGGGGCTTGACCCTGACTGAATCAGTCTAAAGTTTCTTTGCATTGAAATTCCTATGCACCCCAAGTTAGTATGCTAGCAGATTAAACTGTCATCAAGTAAAACTAGTGAGATAATTGATAACAGAAGAAACTAAAGAAATTACTGCTTAGAGGTGAGGCCATTTAGATAAAATTTCAAAAAGAAGTTCAAATATGGGATTGCTGATCTTCGTTTTGCTAAAATAAGGTAGGTTTTCTTTAAGTAAAAGTCAAGCATTTTAATTGTCAAAGTAATTTCTCCACCTCTTCACCTTATTCAGTCATTTATCTGATCTCAGAACTGTCCTGAAATCTTAATACTCATTAATTGTCTTTCCCAGGGTTGATTCCTGAAGATTGAATGTATATTTGAACATAGAATATGTCTGTGTATTGTAAACCTACTGGATGACAGAGACATTAATATGTCTGCTTCTGAAATGATTCATTACATTAATAGGCATTCAGTTTGCAGGAGTTTTAAAGTCTCAACATGTAGCAAGTAAATCTTGCAAATAGATTCCCTCAGAGATATATCTGTGTGCTTCATTACATCTGTAGACACTACAAACAACTTGGCCTCCATCGTTAATGAAAAATCAATCCCATTCTGTCTCTAGTCAGAATCAGGTTTATTGTTACTGACGTAAGCCTTGAAATTTCTTTTGTGGCAGCAGAACAGTACAGGCATAACAAATTTCTATGTTAGAATAAAAATAAGTAGTGCAACAAAAGAATAGTGAGGTTGTGTTCATGAATTTATGGACCATTCAGAAATCTGGTGGCAGCCGGGAAGAAGCTGCTCCAGAAACAGTGTGTGTCTTCAGGCTCCTGAACCTCCTCCGTGATGGTAGTAATGAAAAGAGGGCATGTCCTGGATAGTGAGAGTTCTTTATAATGGATGCCCCCTTCCTGAGGCATTGCATTTTGAAGATGTTCTTTATGATTGTCTTTGAAAAAAATCAGCCTCAGGCCCGATCTTTGAAGAAATACATCCTCACCTTTTCTACTTTTCCCCCACTCAGTAGCCCCTCTGATACCCTCTTCAAAACTCATGTTCTGGTTTAGTAGTTTTTTTGGCAAGTGTTCTATTGCAGAGCACTACAACACACTTTAGGCCTTGGGCAGGTGTAGCAGAGGAGATACAAACGAATTGATTGTTAGTGCCCTATTGTATTGCCCTCTGAACACACTATTTGGCAAAGAATCTAGAAATCCTGAGCATGTGTGTCTGATGTCCTCTACAAATGTTCTGGAGGATTTGTTTAAATAATAAACTGTGCACTATGTAATCTGTATTATTTCATAAATCAAAATAAATAGAAGCAGATATGCTGATGACACTTTCCATTGAAGCTCTCAATAACCAATGAGTTTACTGACAATATTGATAGTAAGGTCTTCAGTTCAGACCCATGATGCCCAATAACCAACAGAACAAACAGAAAACTTTCACAGTACATAGAAAATGCATCCTATATTGGACTGAAGTTGTTATTGGTAAAATGGATAACATTGCTTTTCCGGCACAAATTACTTACATCATGAAGAATGGATTGGAAGTGTGGGAGAAGAAACATTTGATTAAATCCCATGCATCTCTCTGGACCAAACATAAAAAATTTAATAATAAGCAATTGCATTTTCTATCAGTTTCTCACTGATTCTTTTGAAATCGACACTGCTAAACCATCCTGGAGATGCTGGAAATTCAGAGTAACACACATAAAATGCTGGAGGAACTCAGCAGGTCAGTTTATGAAAGGAAATAGACTGTTGACATTTCTGGCTGAGACCCTTCATCGGGACAGTCCTGATCTGTTAAGTTCTTCTCGTATTTTTTGTGTGTGAATGCTGCTAAACCATCTGTTTGTTAACGCCCAAGGATAGATAAACTTCACAATTTTTAATAACAACAAGAGAAGGCCAAACCGCTTGTAACACAATTGTACACAAATTGAAAACTTGTTGAATTAGCACTGGAAATCCTCAAAACAATTAATAGTTTCTCTGCAGAGAAAACCTTATTTACTTATTTGCAGAAAACTTTACTTTAATGACAAGACATTTATTTCCAACTACCCCACTCCAAACTAGAAAAAGTGATTAAATTCAAAATGATTGGTTCTCACAACTTTGGCTTTTGTTTAATGGCTCAGAATTTGAGGTCAGTGGAAAGTCCTGATATGAAAATGTACTGTAGTGCAAGGGAAAATATAGTATAAATTATTTCTTATGTTCTGAAAATAGTGACTGTATCCAAGTACTAACACTTCCCTTTCTATATTGAATGAAGCATCAATTCCCATTAATGAATAGAGGTTGCTTGAAAATTATAATGGAACCTCAATATGTATCAAGTGAGAAGCACATCGTTTTGAGTACAACACGTTAACAATGCATTCTTCTCCCCTCAGTCTTGCATGATGATCAGAGGTTGTGTAAAAAGTTAAAGTATTAGTACTTTGTTGTACAGATTTATATGCCCCACCTCATTCAGACTCAGACTTTCTCTTAACTCATGTTGCACATATATTGTGCCCAGTGTTGTAATAAGATTTACGAAATAATACATGTCTTTTTGTGTGGTGTTGTGGATATATTCTGATGAAAACCATTAAGTAACAATTAGTTAATTACTATTATTGCAAATAAATATGAATGCTATCTATCTTTTGTGAAAGAAAATATTTGGAAAAGCTCAGTGTGTCACCTGGAAGAAACAGATCCTCAAACTTTTGCATATCTATTGCCCTTCAGAAAAGAGCAATATCTCTGAGAAGTCTAGATCTGGTTAGTCTAGGTTCTAGAACTATAACCTTCAACTTCTATATTTATAGTAATTTCTATAAAAAGGTAATTGACATATTTGACGAAATAAGTTGTTTTATAGGGTGGTCAAGGTTTCTAGGTGATAGTCAGACAATGATGACACTGACAACAGGAATTCTGCAGATGCTGGAAATTCAAGCAACACACATCAAAGTTGCTGGTGAACGCAGCAGGCCAGGCAGCATCTCTAGGAAGAGGTACAGTCGACGTTTCAGGCCGAGACCCTTCGTCAGGACTAACGATGATGACACTGACTATTTTGATCCTCTGTCCAAGCTATATTTTTCCCACTGTTGCAGATTTATTTGCTTTTTACCTCCTAAAGGGTTTACGAACAGTTGATATAGCTTTGTGGACAATATAATTTTCAACTATGTGCATAGACATTGAGCCAAACATAAATAATCTACCAAGAAGATTATGAAAACTGGAGGACAGTATAATTTTTATGATGTATTCTTATTGTTTCTCTAGGTGAACTGGAAATAAAAGCATTGTAAATGGTTTTAAGGATTCCTTGGACAATAAAAATGAAGCTCTGCACTTAAGCTCTATGGCACTGAATTTCATGGTCTTTTAATATAGACCCTGTCCATGAAGAATTGTAGATGAGAGATAATGGGCAGTTTTAGCTCATGAATAATAATAAGAAAAGTACCTTTGTTAGTGTTAACTGAGTAGCTTAGATTTTGCTAATTGGTCAATAATACATTATACTTTTCATTAGTCATAAGATTCAAATTTGCAGCAATTCCATTAAGATAATTAAGTTTATAACAAAATAATCTGATACTAAATGTGCTCTAATACTACCACTGACAGATGGGTTCTGTGGTAAATGAGCAATCTAGAATAGGCTTATGGTTATTTTAAAATTACGGCAAAGTAAAATTTATTCTTAATGCTAGACACATTAAAGTGTAAAAATAAACAGATGTTAACTCCATGAATAACATATCACACAGCATCTTGAAAAGTGTAAAAGCGAGATTAGGTACTGTTAATTCAATGTTTTAATTGTGGAGCAGGCAGGAAATCCCTGCATCATCAGCAAACTCACAATAAAATTATCTACAGGATGGCTGCTTCAGTTTGTACTGATGCATGCACTAAAATACAGTTATATCATTCAGTGGGACTGTATTAAATCTTTCTATAACTTTACCAGCCTGAGTAAATAAAAATAAAAATAATGGAATATATTACGGTAAACTGGGTATATATTCACTTTTAAAGGCAATTACTTATAAGGGTTAAAATTAAAGTAGTTAGTAAATTCAAGGAAAGACAAATAGCGTTGATAAACTGAAGGTGATTCAGAATGTTAAAACATGGTTGGATTGTAAGCTTTGTTCACGGACAAGGCAATTGGGAAGCCTTAATGCTGAGTGGATTGGATGATTTCTATTTTATAGGCTTATCCAGTTTGTCTGTGAACATACTGTAGAACTAGAGGTCACAAACATGAATTGCAGATATGTTTGTGCTGACCTTGTGAAGAATTTAAACATTCAGTGACATTAAAAATTGCCTAGAAGTATCATTGAGGTTCTTGGGATAAACTGAACATTAATGATTTAGATATTAGATTAGATTAGGTTAGATTAGATTCAACTTTATTGTCATTGTGCCGAGTACAGATACAAAGCCAATGAAATGCAATTAGCATCTGACCAGAAGTGCAATAGTATTATTTACAAAGTAACTAGGAATAAAAAGTAAGTGCTGCATCATACAAACATAGAAGTACTGAGACATTCCAATATGGGTGCAATACTGCTTAGCGCTGTGATGTGAGGTTCAGCAGGGTCACAGCCTCAGGGAAGAAGCTCTTCCTGTGCCTGCTGGTGCGGGAGCGGAGGCTCCTGTAGTGCCTACTGGATGGGAGGAGAGTAAAAAGTCCATGGTTAGGGTGAGATGCATCCTTGATAATGCTTTTCACCCTGCCCAGGCAGCGTTTATGGTAGATTTTCTCAATGGTGGGCAATTGGGTGCAGATAATCCGCTGGGCAGTTTTCACCACACGCTGGAGTGTTTTGCGGTCCGATACGGGACAATTGCCAGACCACACTGAGATGCAGCTGGTGAGTATGCTCTCAATGGTACAGCGGTAAAAGTCTGTCAGTATCCTGGGACAGAGGTGAGCTTTCTTCATGCTCCGCAGGAAATAAAGGTGTTGTTGTGCCTTTTTGATCAGGATGGAGGAGTGTGTAGGGTGCAACTTTCTGATTTACAGATATGACAAGGCCTGAGATGGTGGTAAATAGCAGAGAATATAGTAATATACTGTGAGAAACTGATGCATTCTGCTGAGTACATTGCATGCAGAAGGTCAGCATATCTTGGCGGAACGAATAAGGAAAAAGAAATTAGACCAATTTTTTAATTTATTCATTTACGGGATCTGGGCATTGCCAGCTAAGCCAGCATTTATTGCCCATCCCTAGTTGCCCTTGAGAAGGCAGTGATGAGCTGCCTTCTTGAACCGCTGCAGTCTGTGAGGTATAGGTACAGCTACAGTGCTGTTAGGGAGGGAATTCCATGATTTAGACCCAGTAGCAATGGAGGAATGGCAATATGTTTCCAAGTCAGGATGGTGAGTAACATGAAGGGCGATTTCCAAGTGGTGGTACCTGCTGTTCTCATCCTTCTAGATGCTAGTGGTTGTGGGTCTGGAAGGTGCTGCCTTAGGACCTGTGTGTGTTTGTAGATAGTACACACTGTTGCAACTGTTTGTCAATGGTGGAGGGATTGGATGTTGGTGGAAGGGGTACCAATAAAGTGGGTTGCCTTGTAGTGGATGGTGTCGAGCTTCTTGAGTGCTAATGGAGCTGCACAGTGCATCGTAGATGGTGGACAGACTTTGGGGAGTCAGGAGGTGAGTTACGCGCCACATGATTCCTAGCCTTTGCCCTGCTCTAGCAGCCACGGTGTTTATAAGGCTAGACCAGTTCAGTTTCCTGTCAACGGTAACCTCTAGGATGTTGATAGTACGGGATCCAGTGATGGTGATGCCACTGAATGTCAAGGAATGATGATTGGAGGTTTTCTCGTTGGAGAAGGTCATTGCCGGGCACTTTCACGGACTTGTCAACCCAAGCCTGGATATTGTCCATGTCCAACTGCACTTGGGTATAAACTGCTTCACTATCCGAGGAGTCATAAGTGGTGCAGAACATTGTGCAGTCACCTGCGAACAACTCCACTTCTGCCCTAATGATAGAAGGAGGGTTATTGATGAGGCAGCTGAAGATGGTTGGTCCTAGCACACTTCCCTGAACAACTCCTGCCGTGATGTCCTGAGGATGAGATGATTGACCTCCAACCACCACAGCTATCTTCCTTTGTGTCAAGTATGATTCCAACCAGTGGAGGGTATTCCCGCTAATTCCCATTAACTCTATTTTAGCTAGGGTACCTTGATGCTATACTTGGTCAAATGCTGCCTTGATGTCGAGGGTTATCACTCTCACCTCACCTCTGGTATTTAGCTCCTTGGTCCATGTTTGGACCAAGGAGGTGATGAGGTCAGAAGCTGATTGGCCCTGACGGAACCCAAACTGGGCATCCGTAAGCAGGTTATTGCCGAGTAGGAGCTGCATGACAGCACTGTTGATGACCCCTTCCATTACTTCGCAGATGATTGAGAGTAGACCGATAGGGCAGTAATTGCAGCAACACAACTCAAAGTTGCTGGTGAACGCAGCAGGCCAGGCAGCATCTGTAGGAAGAGGTACAGTCGACGTTTTGGGCCGAGACCCTTCGTCAGGACTAACTGAAGGAAGAGCTAGTAAGAGATTTGAAAGTGTGGGGGGGTCCAAAATGATGGGAAAAGACAGGAGGGGGAGGGATGGAGCCAAGAGCTGGACAGTTGATTGGCAAAAGGGATATGAGAGGATCACGGGACAGGAGGCCCAGGGAGAAAGAAAAGGGGGAGGGGGGAAACCCAGAGGATGGGCAAGGGGTATTGTGAGAGGAACAGAGGGAGAAAAAGGAGAGAGAGAGAAAGAATGTGTGCATATAAATAAATAACAGATGGGGTACGAGGGGGAGGTGGGGCATTAGTGGAAGTTTGAGAAGTCAATGTTCATGCCGTAATTGGCTGGGTTGGACTTGTCAATAGCAAGCTTTGAGTAGGAAACAGCAAGTACAGGAATAGAGAAACCAATGTTTACATTTGGATAAATCCTCAAATGTGGCACAGAACAGAGAGATTTTTTTGCAAAGTATATGGAATTTATAGATAAAACCACAATTACAAAAGCTGCAAAATTGTGGTTAGTCCACAAAAGGAGCACTGCATCCATTTCAGGTCTTTGCACCTCGAGATAGATGCAAGGATTCTAAGCAATAAACAGAGTCTGGCTTTGTTCCCCTTCAGGGAAAGGATCTTATGGGAGATTAGACAGAGGTGTACAACATCATAACTGGTTTAGATAAGACAATTAGATAAGGTACAGAGACAGATGCTGTCTCTATTAGATGTTCAAGACCAGAGGAAACAGATTTAAATTTATAGTTAAAAAATGCAATGGAGATAATGATTTAAAAAAACACAGTGGCATTGGTTTTGAATTCACAGCTTGAGGGTAGTGGAAACAGAATTAATCAGTGACTTCAAAAGGGAGTTGAATAGATTAGAGAAAAAGCAGTTTACAGACTGTGGACAGTCTGCAAGAGAACCTATAGAGTTGCTTTACTTGGATCCGGCATGAAATCAATGGGTTGAACTGCCTTTTCTGTGCTGTTACACATTTATGATTTTATATAATAGGGTGGGGATTGTTTATTGCGAGAAACAATATCCTTGTATCCTCTCTAGCCACTTGGAATGTATCCAATCAGGCCCCTGGGACCTATCCACCTTAATGTTCCTTAGGAGATCCAACAGTACCTCCTTTATCTTGAGATGCCCCAGCAGACTAGGACGATCCACGTGTCCATACTATGTCCTCTTTGGTAATACTGATGCAAAGCACTAGTTTAGGACTTCACTCTTATCCTCCATCTCTAAGCACACGTTCTCTCTTTTATCCCTCTAGTTATCTTCTTGATGTTGATTTATGTACATAATGCCTTGGGATTCTTTCTAGTCTTACCTGTCAAGAATGTTTCACAGCCTTTCCTGGCTTCCCTAATTCTTTTCTTGAGTTTGTTCCTGGCTTCGTTTTAATCCAAGGGCTCTGATTTAAGCTTTTTAAACCTTACGTGTTTCCTTTCTCTTAAGACACCAAGCTGCGATCTCCAAAGCTGTGGCTCAGACATGGTTGTTTATTTTTAGGCTCGTAGAGATTGCTTTGAGGATAGAGAGAGAGGAATTAGAGGTTAGGTTAGTGCTTAGGGACGGGGATGCGGAGACAGGCCAGAATCTAAGCCTTCACTCCATTTTTGAAAGCCAGTGACGTGAACATGGTTGGAGTTGATACCATGTGGGGAGGCCAGCAAGGGTGAGGAGCAGGTGAGAACCCCCCTCCCCACCCCCACATCCTGATCAGTGAGTCAGTGTGTTCTGGGATTGGAGTTCAGTGTGGACAGGAGACGTGAATGATGGTGTCCCACTGAGTGTGCTAATCGGCATGACCAGAGTTTTAGGCCTAGTGTTCAGGTTCCGTTGTTGCTGAACCTGGACCTGGGATTCGAGGCCTGGAGTTTGGGTCTGCATTCATCATCAGCAGCAAGTCTTGGGCCGATACCAAAGATCAAAGCTCATTAGTGAAACAGAAGTGTAGACTGAAGCCCTAAGTTTGATCGCAAGTCTAGAAGTTGATGCCCAGTGCCCAGAGCCTCAAGTCTGCAAATCTCTGTGAATTGGCTGAGGTTGAAAGCCCAATGTCTGTGAATACACAAGTCTACTAGAAGTCACAGATAGCCTGCCCTGGGGTTAGAGGACTCTATACATGGGTGTGCGGAAAGGAGGAATGGGGCTTGTTTTACTGCTGTTGCTTTGTTGCTTCGTATGTTTTGCTTTGTTGTGTTGCAATGCCGAGCATGGTGGGTATATTAGGTTGGCGCTGGGGTGATTGGTGACACTTGCAGGCTGCCCCAGCACATCTTTGGGTGTGTTGGCTGTTAATGCAAATGATGCATTTCACTATATGTTTATATGAACATGTGATAAATATATCTGAATCGGAATCCTTCTCTTAATGTCCAATGTTCCCTGACCTTGCCTTTCTTGCCTTTTCTTCTTATTGGATGATATGTCCTATACTCTCTGCATTTGGTCTTTAAGTACCCTCTGTATATCAGATGAGAAGTTGCCCCCAAAAAACAGTTCCCTATTAACCCTCCCTACTTCTTGCCGAACAGTATTTTTAAAATTTGCCCTGCTCCAATGTAATACTCTCCTGCATCGTCCACACTTCACTTAGGCCTTATCTATAGCTGTCATCAAATTTAAGGAGCTGTGGTCACTGTTCCCTTACTGTTCTCCCACTGAAAGGTCAGTCACCTGGCCAGAGTCATTACCCCACACCATGCCCAGTATGGCCCCTCCTCTTGTTCGTCTATCTACATGCACTCAGTGGCCACTTTATTAGGTACACCTACACGTTAACGCAAACATCTAATTAGCCGATCATGTAGCAGCAACTCGATGCACAAAAGCATGCAGACATAAACAAGAGGTTCCGTTTTTTCTCTGACCATATATCAGAATGGGGGAAAAATGTGATCTACGTGACTTTGACCATGGCATGATTGATGGTGCCAGAAGGCAGTTTGATTGGAAACAGCTGATCTCCTGGGATTTATTTCACACAGTCTCTGGAGTTTACAGGCAATGGTGTGAGAAATAGTGAGCAGCAAAAATGCCTTCTTTATCAGCGAGATCAGAGGGGAATAGCCCTGACATCTACCTTCCTCCCAATCCCTCCACTTCTCAAATCATGCTCTGGCTCTCATCCCCTGAGAAACTAGTTTAAACTCTCCCAAGTAACACTAGTAAAATGCCTGGGCAGGATGTTCATTCCACACCAGTTAAGATGCAACCTCTTGGATGGATCACCTCTGCCCTAGAAGAGATTCCAATGATTTAAGAACCTGAACAGCTGACACCTACGCCAGTGCTCAGTCAGACTTTTAAATTTTCTATCGTTCTATTCCTGTACTAACTAGCATGTGGCACTATCAGTATTCCAGAGATGACTGCGTTTAAAATCCTGCTTTTCAGCCTTTTTCATTACTCTCTATAATCACTGTCCAGGACTTTTTCACCCTTTCTACTTACGTATATCATTAGTGCCAACTCACTGGCAAGTTCGGAGACTAGCCTCTTTTAAACACTCTCACTCCGTGCCATCTCCTAATAAGTGAAACACATCAGCAAAGACATAATTCAATTCCCAAAATACTTAACAACTTCAGTCTCTTTCTTGAAGGGACTTAGCTGTCAATAATTTCTATTTCAGCAGCACAACCCCTTCCAAATAAAGAGAGATATACTTCCAGCTAACAAAACTTATTAAACAGTTTCTTTACATATGTTTTGAGGAATAATTCTAACAGAGATCATAATTCTACACAGGATTTTCAACAACATGTGCAATTCCTACATATTAGAAAACCATATGCAGATACATATGTTGGCTAACGCAAAAATAAGGTTTTAGAAAGAAATTCTTCTTGGGTTGAAGCTGAGAAGTGGACTTTGTGTCTTCATTTCTGTAACTGCTCATCATCCTTACTACCTTCTAATATTTATATCTTTCTTTGACGGCTATCTATTGACAACTTCATCTGCATGTGATGTTTTCACAACAGCATTGATCAAATCAGATGGCAAGAGCCTTAGTTTAACAGATAATGATGCTTATTCTAATTAGGCTGCTGTCTCAGTTAAATGAACAATTAGGCTTCCTGAGCCTGGATAATATAGTTTCAAGAAGATGACTAAATTAAAATTAGGAATGAACATCTTGAACCTTCAATAGTTTCTTCTCTTGTGCGAAAAATATTAGGTCAACAAAATGCCTCCTGACCCTGGATAGGGACTATCATAAGACAGAGGAGCAGAATTAGGCCATTTGGCTCATCAAGTTTGTTCTGCCATTCTATCATGACTGATGTATTATTCCCCCCCCCAACGGCATTTTCTTGCCTTCTCCCCATTATTTTTGACATTCTTGCTAATCAAAAACTTATCAATTTCCACTTTAAATATACTCAGTGCTTGGCCTTTACAGCTGCCTATGGCAATAAATTCCAGATTCACCACTCTATGACTAAAGAAATTCCTCGTCATCTTTTTTTTCTAAAATGATTTCCTTTAATTCTGAGGCAGTGCCCACTTGTCCTAGATTCTCTCTCATCTGACAACATCCTCTCCATGTCCATTCTGTTCGTGCCATTCAATATTCCATGTTCAATATCTATGTTAGGCAACAACTGTTCAAGGAACATAAGTTTTTTGGTCTTGGTCTGAACTTCACTCAATGCAATGTATGAAAGAGGGAATAGTTTCTCTGGATATTTTGTTCCAGGAAGCAGTCATATTCCTTAGACGAAATATGGAAAAAACGGTCAGTTAAAAGGGACAGGAGAATACAGCTGTAAATGACACAGATACAAGGATCTAGAAGGCGGAAGTGCAGGAGCCTTAATCTTTGCAAAGCAACGACACTGTCATGGTTATTCAAGCTGGGGGAATGAATGAAACTTAGTAGTAACATGAGACAGCATTACTACTGAAACAGAAACTGTTCTCTATAGTAACTGAGTCCTAAAGACTATGTTGCCTCTACTGGTGAAAAGAATAATGATATCTCTTCGGGGCTGGAGAGAACTTCAAATTGGAAAAGCGTAATTGTTATGGACCATGATGAAAACAATGAGATAGAAAGAATAAAGATGGTGTCATGGTCTGGATCGGGGTCCCTTTAAATTTACCTTATTTATGTTACGATCCGGACCGTTGATTCCCTGTTTTCCCGTATCCCTCGACTTTGGTGATTAGAGGCAATTAACACTCGGCTGAACCAGTAGTTTATAGTCTCCGGCTTTCAGTCGTTTGGCGCGAGAGCATCTGCAAAGTCATCAAAGGTACAGTGTGCCGATGTCATCTGGCCAGAGCAAGCCTAGTCTCTGCCGAAGCGAGTGCCGGTAATTCGTCCTTCCTCACCGGAGCACTCCTGTCCAGTTACCTCGCCGAAACGAGCCTGCAAAGTTTCCTCACCGAGGTGGGTCCGTCAGTTATCCCGCCGGAGGGAATCAAGAACCGCTGTCTACTGTTCCTGGGCCGAGTCGAGAGCTCGCCACTACCCAGAGTACCAAGTCAAGTCCTGGCCCTGGCGGCATTCTAGCACCAAGTCAAGTCCTGGCCCTGGTGGCATTCAAGCACCAAGTCAAGTCCTGTCCCTGGCGGCTTCCCAGTTCTGAGTCAAGTCCTGGTCCTGGCGGTCTGTGATTCCTGTCCTACCCTCTTGTCTGAATCCCTTCTCTGCCCCCCTCGCCTCTAGCCCTCGTCTGCAGCCCCCGCCTGCACTTCGGTCTAGTTCCATCACCAGAGCTAGATGGGTACTGTCTGGTATTCATTTGTGTTGGTCTTGTCTTGTCTTGTCCTCGCCTCCGTGGGATAAGTCAGGCTGATTTGCCGTTGCCCCGCGGGGGGTCATGTCTTGTCGTGTCTTGTCCTCACCTCCGTGGGGTAAGTCAGGCCATCTTGCCGTTGCCCCACGGGGGGTCATGAGTCCCGGCCTATGTCCTGTACCCAAGGAGGAGTCCCGGCTCTCTGTTCTGTGTGCGAGTCCAGGCCCGATGTCCTGTACCCAAGGAGGGGTCCTGACTCTGTGTTCTGTGTATGTGTCCATGGTTCCATGTACCTGCTCCCTGAGACCGAGGCTTTGTGTTCCCATGTTCCTCCTCTCCCTAGCCCATGTCATGTACTTGCCTGGTTCTGGGGTCCGAGCCCGAGGCAAGACACAGGTACTGGGTCCTTGCCCAGTCTCTGGCTCGGAGTCCATACCCTAGCCTCTTCATGTCTCCTCTAGTTCTGGGAGCCGATTCCGAGTCCTAGCCCAGACCCCTAGTCCCAGCCTAGTCGTAGTCCTGAATCCTTGTCCAGTTTGCTATTCCTGCTCCTGCCTTGCTCTCCTGGTATCGAACAATAAACTAAATCTAAGTAACCTCACAAGATGTGTCTTACATTTGGGTCCACCCTTGCTCCCAATGCCCTGCCATTGTGACAGAACGCTCTCACCAAACATGGACCCAGCAGACACATACTGTTTTTCCAAACTCCTGTCAGCCTGAGAGTCAAGGTATTGTTGTTCTGTTTTGCCCGCCGGCCAAATCCCCCCCACCCACCCGGGTCATTGATAATACAGGCAAATCTGCTGGTCGCCTGGAGGCTCCCATTGGGAGGGGGGTACTGTCATGGTCCGGATCGGGGTCCCTTAAATTTACCTTGTTTATGTTACGATCCGGACCGTTGATTCCCTGTTTTTCCATGCCCCTCGACTTTGGTGATTAGAGGCAATTAACGCTCGGCTGAATCAGTAGTTTATAGTCTCCAGCTTTCAGCCATTCAGCACAAGAGCGTCTGCAAAGTCATCAAAGGTACGGTGTGCCAATGTCATCTGGCCGAAGCAAGCCTAGTCTCTGCCGAAGCAAATGCCAGTAATTCGCCCTTCCTCACCGGAGCAACCCTGTCCAGTTACCTCGCCGAAGCGAGCCTGCAAAGTTTCCTCACCGAGGTGGGTCCGTCAGTTAACCCGCCGGAGGGAGTCAAGAACCGCTGTCTACTGTTCCCGGGCCGAGTCAAGAGCTCGCCACCACCCGGAGTACCAAGTAGCATCAAGTCAAGTCCTGACCCTGGCAGCATTCTAGCACCAAGTCGAATCCTGTCCCTGGCGGCATTCTAGCACCAAGTTGAGTCCTCGCCCTGGCGGCATTCAAGTACCAAGTCGAGTCCTGGCCCTGGTGGCATTCTAGCACCAAGTCGAGTCCTGGCCCTGGCGGCATTCTAGCACCAAGTTGAGTCCTGGCTCTGCCGGCATTCTAGCACCAAGTCGAGTCCTTGCTCTGGCGGCATTCTAGCACCAAGTCGAGTCCTGGCTCTGGCGGCATTCTAGCACCAAGTCGAGTCCTGGCCCTGGCGGCATTCTAGCACCAAGTCGAGTCCTGGCTCTGGCGGCATTCTAGCACTGTCGAATCCTGGCTCTGGCGGCATTCTAGCACCAAGTCGAGTCCTGGCCCTGGCGGCATTCTAGCACCAAGTCGAGTCCCGGCTCTGGCGGCATTCTAGCACCAAGTCGAGTCCTTGCCCTGGCGGCATTCTAGCACCAAGTCGAGTCCTGGCTCTGGCGGCATTCTAGCACTGTCGAATCCTAGCTCTGGCGGCATTCTAGCACCAAGTCGAGTCCTGGTCCTGGTGGCATTCTAGCACCAAGTCGAGTACTGGCCCTGGTGACATTCAAGCACCAAGTCGAGTCCTGGCCCTGGTGGCACTCTAGCACCAAGTCGAGTCCTGCCCCTGGTGGCATTCAAGCACCAAGTCGAGTCCTGCCCCTGGTGGCATTCAAGCACCAAGATGAGTCCTGGCCCTGGCAGCTTCCCAGTTCTGAGTCAAGTCCTGGCCCTGGCGGTCTGTGATTCCTGTCCTACCCCCTTGCCTGAATCCCTTCTCTGCCCCCCTCACCTCTAGCCCTCATCTGCAGCCCCCACCTGCACTTCGGTCTAGTTCCATCACCGGAGCTAGATAGGTACTGTTTGGTGTTCATTCATGTTCGTCTTGTCCTCGTCTCCGTGGGGTAAGTCAGGCCATCTTGCTGTTGCCCCGCGGGGGGGGGTCATGTTTTGTCTTGTCTTGTCCTCGCCTCTGTGGGGTAAGTCAGGCCGTCTTGCCATTGCCCCGCGGGGGGTCATGAATCCCGGCCCTATGTCCTGTACCCAAGGAGGGGTCCCGGCTCTCTATTGTGTCATGAGTCCCGGCCTATGTCCTGTCCCCAAGGAGGAGTCCCGGCTCTCTGTTCTGTGTGCGAGTCCCGGCCCTATGTCCTGTACCCAAGGACGGGTCCTGGCTCTCTGTTCTGTGTATGTGTCCATGGTTCCATGTACCTGCTCCCCGAGACCGAGGCTCTGTGTTCACATGTTCCTCCTCTCCCTAGCGCATGTCATGTCCTTGCCTGGTTCTGGGGTCCGAGACCGAGGCAAGACCCAGTTACTGGGTCCTTGACCAGTCTCTGGCTCGGAGTCCATACCCTAACCTCTTCATGTCTCCTCTAGTTCTGGGAGCCGATTCCGAGTCCTAGCCCAGACCCTTAGTCCCAGCCTATTTGTAGTCCTGAGTCCTTGTCCAGTTGGCTACTCCTGCTCCTGCCTTGCTCTCCTGGTATCAACAATAAACTAAATCTAAGTAACCTCACAAGATGTGTCTTGCATTTGGGTCCACCCTTGCTCCCAATGCCCCGCCATTGTGACAGATGGAGGTTTTGCCGTAGAAAAAAATCTCATTATCATCCATTTACTTTTCTGCCTGTGTGGTGATTTGTACTAGTCTGCAATTTTCAGCTGGGAAGAAAATAGAATTACATGAAACTTTGAGTACTCTCCTATCTCAAAAATAGCATCTCTCTAACACTGCATGTTAGTGTAAGCTATGTAATGCAGAAAAGTATGCACATCTTCCCATTTTCAATAAAACAGAATCCGAGATTGCTACCAAATGTATTTTAGCTTTGGTTATGTTACTAGCATAAAATCACAAATAAAAAATAAGGATTTTTTTCTGTTTCCGTTCCATTTTAAACAAATTACATACATATGTTATTTTAATGAGAGGCAAGTTTCCATCCCAGTGTGATTGAACATCATCGCTATGAAGAAGAATTAACAGTTCATTCAAATTCTCAGCATGTTCTGAGAAGCCATTGACCTGAAGGATTAAATCCATTTTTCTCTTTCCACAAATACTGCCTCATTAAAGACACCATGACTGAATATAAATACAAGCCTAGTCCAGTTTTAGAATCAGAGGCTTACAAGTAATATTATGAACAATTCATTATTACAGATAGGACAATCCACAATAACCATCTGGATATAATATCACAGGATAAGCAAGCAAGAACAAATTACTTAATAGATATAGCCATTTCAAACGCACTTAATATATAGAAATCAGTAAGTATAAAACACCAGAAATATGCTGAATTAAAAGGGGAAATTGAAAGACTGTGGAACATGAGCAGGGTATTCATTGTCCCAGTAGTAATATCTACAACTGGCATCATCCCAAAACCACTAAGCAATCAAATTATTTATTTATTTTTATGAAGTGCAATCATGAACAATAGCCAGATCAGAAATGCTGATCAAGTCAACTAGTTCTCAAAGAGAACTCTGATAGGCCAGTCAGATGGTTCGCCGCTGCTCAGCGATAGAACACAAAAAAAATCATATGTACAATTAAGGAACATTAAAAAATAGTAGAAATACTGGAGTCATGATGATCACGATGAAGTCTGCTGGAGAGAGACATTCATACACATGCTGTCCTCCATAATTCAAAGAGATTGAAGGATAAGGTTGCAGGGTGACAAAACGTGGCAGGAGCACTTGGAACTAAAATCAGCACCTATTCTTTCCGCACTCTTCTCCAGCAGTTTAAGGACTAAGCCCAGCCGGAACAAAACTCACAAGTGCTCTTGAAAGTCAGGTAGTAACCCAACCTACCAACAACCAAGCATTGCAATCCTAGTCCCTTTCATGATAGCTTATGAAGAAGCATGTGACTTCCCTCCCAGAGATGATAGGTGTTTGTGCACTCGACTATTGAAGGCTTGAACCCCATCATCACAGATGTTTTCAACCGCAGCATCTGGAAGGCTGTTCCAAATTCTAATAGCACAGTGAAGGAAGCTTCTATCCTGTGTGTAGGTTCTCGCATCAGGCATAGAAACAGCATGAGTAGGCGTAGATAAACTTAATCTTGTGGTGCGCCGTCTCTCATAAGATGAAGGCTGCATGGCGCGAAGGTCTGCAGGGCTGTGGCTGGTGTGCATTTTGTATAGCACAGTAGCTGCAGCAACCTGTCGTCTGTGGTGTAAACTACTGATGGCTAGCTTCTCACGAGCTGTGGCTTCATCTACACCTATAATCCCGAGAGCCTTTCTTTGAATGGGATCAAGCTGGCTGAGGACACTCTGTGAGGCATTCATCCATGATAAGCATTATACTTCGTACCTGGGCTTTGTAATCTGTGGCTCTGCCCTCTTTGTCTAGTTTGGATGCTACTTTCCACAGAGCTCCAAGCCTTTGTCCAGCCTTGTTTGAAATAGTGGAAAGGTGTTTATCCCACACCAACTTGCTGACAATATTAACACCAAGGATTACTAGCTCCTTCTTTAAATCCAGTTTGCAGTTCCCAAAATACAAGCGGGATCTCCCAGTGGCCACACATTTTAATCCCACTTCCCATTCCCATTCTGATATGTCAATCCATGGCCTCCTCTACTGTCAAGATGAAGCCACACTCAGGTTGGAGAAACAACATCTTATATTCTGTCTGGGTAGCCTCCAACCTGATGGCATGTACATTGGTTTCTCTAACTTCTGTTAATGCCCCTCCTCCCCTTCTTACCCCATCCCTTATTTGTTTATTTATTTCCCTTTTTTTTTCTCTCTCTGTCCCTCTCACAATCACTCCTTGCCTGCTCTCCATCTTCCTCTGGGCTCCCCTCCCCCTTTCTTTCTCCCTAGGTCTCCCGTCCCATGATCCTGTCCCTTCTCCAGCCTTGTATCCCTTTTGCCAATCAACTTTCCAGCTCTTAGCTTCATCCCTCCTCCTCCTGTCTTCTCCTATCATTTTGCATCTCCCCCTCCCCCTCCCACTTTCTAATCTCTTACTAGATCTTCCTTCAGTTAGTCCTGATGAAGAGTCTCGACCCGAAACGTCGAATGTACTCTTCCAAGAGATGCTGCCTGGCCTGCTGCGTTCACCAGCAATTTTAATGTGTGTTGCTTTAATTTCCAGTATCTGCAGATTTTCTCGTGTTTGTGGGGTTAGATGGATTCCTCTTCCTAGACATCACCATCGCCTTGCACTTAGCAGGCTCAAAGGTGACATTCCAGTCATCTGCCCAAACTTTCACTAGGACTGCACAGCAATATTTATATAAATCTCCAGAAAGCCACAATATTGAACACCACTGGAATAGTTTGAAACCTTCTAGAAATTCAGAAATGAGTGTGCTTGGCTATACCCTTACCTTAGGTTTTACCAACTTAAGCTGAGAAAAAAAAACACAACAATAATAAATCACAATAAACATCAAAAATGAGTCCATAGGTTGTACAAACATTCCAGTGACACAGCAAGTGAAGTTGAGTAACATTATCTCCTCTGGTTCAAAGGCCTGATGGTTGAGGGGTAACAACTGTTCCTGAACCTGTTGCTGTGAGTCCTGAGGCTCCTGTACCTTCTTCCTGATGGCATCAGTGAGAAGAGAGCATGACTTACGTAATGGGCATCCCTGATGATGGATGCTGATTTCTTGCAACAACACTCCATGTATATGTGCTCAGTAGTGAGGAGGGTCTTACCCGTGATGGAATGGGCTGTACGCACTACTTTTTGAATGATCTTCTGTTCAAGGACATTGTTATTCCCATACCAGGTTGTGATGCAGCCAGTCAAAATGCTCTCCATCACACAGTTTGTCAGCATTTTAGATGTCATGCCAAATCTTTGCAAACTCCTAAGGAAGAAGAGGTGCTGCCGTGCTTTCTTGATAAATGCACTTATGTGCTGGGCCCAGGACAGGTCATCTGAAAGGATAACTTAGAATTTAAAGTTGCTGATGCTCTTCACCTCGGATTCCCCTGATGAGGACTGGCTATGGACCGCCACTTTCCAGCTCCTGAAGTCTATAATTAGCTCTTTGATCTTGCTGACATTGAGTAAGAGTTTGTTGTTGTGGCATCAGTCAGCTAGATTTTCAGTCGCCCTCCCATATGCTGATACATCACCACCTTTGATTCAGCATACAACAGTGGCATCATCAGCAAACTTGAAAATGGTATTTGAGCTGTGCTTAGCCACATAGTCCTGAGTGTAAAATGAATTGAGCAGGGGTCTAAGCACACAGCTCTGTGGTACACCTGTGCTGATGGAGATTGTGGATGGGTCTACAAGCGAGGATCATTAGTAGACAGTATTTAATGCAAAGGCACATAAATATTTGATAGATTAAGGAATAGATAAACGCAGAGAAATGACACAGAAGAGGAGTTGATGCCAGAACAGATCAACCTTGATCATATTAAATGGCGATAGGTTTTAAAGGCTTGATAACCTACACTTGCTCCTAATTTCTTGGAGTTCCGTGTACAAAACTTGAGGAGGTTTGTTAACCAGAAATATCTGTCTGAAATTGACGTATATAGAGGGTGATTACTGATAAAGATAAGGGAATGAATATCTGAGACTGGAATAAATAAAAAAAATCAGTACATTTGCTGGAAGTCTGAATGAAGAAAAATGCTGAAAATGCCCAATAGCCAGGTAGCATTTGTGGCGAGAAAACAACTGGGTTAATGTCACAGTTTGATGACCTTCATTGAGACTACAATACAAACGAATAATGTGAATTATATTAGACTGTTGAATTTAATATGGAGTTTTGAGGAGCGTAATATGTGCAGTTGGAAGTTGAGATGCTGTTCCTGGAGTTGAGTGTTGTAAGGTATGAAGCAGTGAGGTCTGTATGTAAGTAAATTAGCAGAGCCTTAAAAACAGCAACATGAAATTTACTGCTGAATACATTTTAAGACGTAATTCATCAGGCCTGGCAGTCTATGCCCATCATTAAATGTTACATTATGAGAGTATGCAATAATGCCATCCAGGGAGGCTTGCTTTTGGAAATGATGCTGCAACAGCGGAACTTGTTGCACAGAGCAGTGAAGCTGAAACAGGAGGGTGAGTTCAATGTTTTGCAGCAAGAGCTCTGACACCAACATTAATTACACCACATTTCTGGAGTTCTGCACTTTTCCAAGTCCTGAAAACCTATACACCACCTTATTGCATCAATATCTTATTACATCCTTCCCTGCTCACTTATTTAAACAGCATATTAGAAAATATTGAAGCCACATAGCCTTCAGTTGCTATGACACACTAATATTTTAGACTCAAAACTGCGAATGAAGACTTCAGAGCAGTGTGCCAAATGTGATAAGTTCATTAATTTCAGTGTAAACATGGTACTCGCCTTGAATTCATTTTTCACCAATGTGCCTACTCAGGATGCCTTTCACAGTAAACTCCTGAAAGATGTTTCCCTTGTGACTTTCAGAGAGGAGTAAGAGGCTGCTTTGCATATGCTGTAGTGCTTGAACTCATCATCATCATCACCATGAGGTGCCATGCCCAGTTTGAGCTTTGACTGCCACGGCCCACACACTCCTGTTTCAGGTCAAGTGGATCAATTCATTGATATTCATTTCCAGTTCTCTGGCTGCTATCGCCATCATCATTTGTCTTTGTCTTCCTCTTGCTTTCTTTCCTTCAATCTTTCCCATAATTACCATGCATTCTAACCCCACTTTCCTAAGCACATGTCCAATGAAGTTACGTTGCCTTTTCATGATCTCATACATTATTTCTCTTTTTGTGTTTGCTCTGTTCATGACATCCTCATTAGATATTCGTTTTGTCCATGATATTCTTTGCGTCCTCCTCAAAAACCACATATCTGCTGCTACAATTCATTTCCTCATGTAACTAGATATTGTCCAACATTCTGAGCCATATAACATAACTGGATAAACATAACATTTCAGTACTCTGAGGTAGGTTGTCATGCTTCGTTTAATGTTGGTCAGTATACTCTTTATTCTTGTAAAGGTGTCTTTTGCCATCCCTATTCTTCTTTTGATGTTCAAGTCGCACCTGCCATCTGATGTCACCCAGTTTCCTAAGTAGGAAAAGTTCTTTACTTGTTTTATGTCTTCCCCATTTATTCTCAGCCTGCAGATAGGATTCTCCTTCTTTTTGGGTATCATCATACATGCTGTCTTTTTGCAATTGATAGATATACCCATTTTTGCACTTTCTTCAACAATTACATCAATTAAGTTTTGTAGTTCTTCCTCCATACTTGCAATTAACACAGTGTCATCTGCATATCTGAAATTATTGATGTTTTCACCGCCAACTTTGATTCCCAAGATGTCTCTTATTTTTTGTAATATTGTTCCACTGTACACATTAAATAAATCAGGGGAGAAAACACACCATTGTCTAACACCTCTCTTGATTTTCGTAAACTGACTCACTTCTCCATCTATTCTTACAGCAGCAGTTTGTTCCCATGCAGATTTCTAATTAGGCGGAGGTCTTTTGAATCTAGATCTAGAGTTTTCTGTAATATTTCAAATAACTTATTGTGCCTCACTTTATCAAATGCTTTTGTGTCATCGATAAAAAAACCAAACAAATCTTTTTGCACTTGAATAGCTTGTTCTGATAGTATCCTTAACATCAATATTGTGTTTCTTGTACCTTTGTCTTTCACAAAACCACATTGTTCTTTGCCCATTTCAGCTTGTATCTTACTTTTAGCTCTTGTCATCAAAATTCTTAGAAGTATCTTGGTGATATGACTCATTAAACTTATGTAATTCACATTCTATTGCTCCAGCTTTCTTAGGAAGAGTGATAAATACTGATTTTTTCATCTCTTCTGGTATTATTCCAGTCTCATAAATGTCTTTGATTAAATCAGTAAGTTTGTCAATTCCATAATCTTCAAGGTCAATAACTTGTTCTATTACTAATTCACCAGGACCGGCTGCCTTTCCTTTCTTCATCTTATTTATTGCATTACAAACTTCAGATTTTAAAATACCTGGACCTTCAATGTTTTATCTTAATTTCTGGTTTTTCGCCTCGATCGTCTTCAAACAGTTCCTGATATACTCAGTCCATCTGTTCATAATCTCATCTTTTTCCATGATATTGGTACCATCCTTTGCTTTCAAACATCCACCTGAAGAACAAAGGAGCTTTTTACCAGTGATATTCTGGATTTGTTGATGTAACCTTTTTGGATCAGTAATAGGGATTCTTTCTATTTGCTCACATTCCTGGTTTAACCATTCTTCTTTGGCTTTTTGACATAAGCTTTTAACATTTTTATCTAAGGACTTATATTCTATAGGATTTGCTTTCTTCCATCTCCTTTCTTCCATTAGATTTTTGATTTCATCTGTCATTCATTTATTATTTGTGCTTTTTTCCTTTTTTAGGAATCACTGACTTTGCTGATTCTACCAAGGCATCCTTTAGAGAGTTAAATTTCATTTCTACATGATTGCTATCATCTTCAACAGATTCTATTTCTAGACTTTGAAATCTATTCCTTACTTCAATTGTAAATTTTTGTCTTAAGTTTTCTTCTTGAGTTAATTGCAGGTAGTCAAGGGATTGCTCAGGTTTTTGCTTCTTTAGTTTACTAAGTTTTACTTTTACATGACATACTACTGGGTTATGATCACTATTACAGTCTGCACTTGGATATGTTTTGCATTGAGTAACTGAGTTTCTAAATCTTTGGTTTATAGTAATAAAGACAATTTGATTTCTAGTGTTATCACCTGGACTTTTCCAGGTCCACAAGCATCTTGGACGGTTTTTAAATAGGTATTCATAATGACCTGATTATTCATCTTGCAGCATTCCATCCATTTCTCACCTCTTTCATTTCTTTCCCCTAGTCCAAATTTTCCTATGGTATTTCCGTCAGCACCTTGTCCTACTTTAGCATTTAGATCTCCCATGACAATAACAATATCTTGAGATTTGCATCCATCCTTTGCTTGTTCAAGTTCTTCATAGAATTTATCTGTATCTTCATTTGTTCCTTCTGTTGTTGGTGCATATACCGGTATAATTGCTAAATCAAATGGTTGTCCTCTGAATCTAATGAGGAGCATTCTTTTTGATATTGACCAATGTCATAAAACACTTTTAGCCATGCTTTCATCCATAAGAATTCCTACTCCATTAGTATGGAATGTTCCACAAGAATATCCTAGTGTTTTATTTCTAATCTGATGTGTTCCAGCACTCATCCAATGAACTTCGCTAAATCCCATGATGTTAATCTTTAGTCTTTCCATTTCATTTATCACATCGTCCAATCTTCCTGCTTGATATAGGGTTCTTACATTCCAAGTGGCAATAATTTTCTTTTGTGTTA
The DNA here is from genome assembly GCF_963921235.1 of Mobula hypostoma. Classification (NCBI taxonomy): domain Eukaryota; kingdom Metazoa; phylum Chordata; class Chondrichthyes; order Myliobatiformes; family Myliobatidae; genus Mobula; species Mobula hypostoma. Next base: position 57,920,916 of record NC_086103.1, on the reverse strand, counting down.
CTTTAATCTTATGAGCTGTAACTTGATGACGGTCGGGGATCCCCTGCTGGCCAGAATCAACCCTACCGAGTGAAACATCTTCAGAGTTGTCTTGAAGATCCTCTTGATGCTGTTGTTGTGTGATACATTTTGTGAGTTTGACTATGGTTTCCTTAGCAAATTGCGACGGTGGCTTGCTATTGTCTACCGTTGGGCGAACTAAAGAAATCGCCATTTCTCTTCCCAAATGTTCATCCGTCTATACTATAGCCGTTGACATTTGAGGTCCTGGCTCATCCGCCTTCTCCGTCATAAGTTCAGTTACTGAACCTGCCGGATCTGCCGTTGGCCTTCGCTTGAATCCTGAGCAGGAACCCTTGCAGTTGCTACCGTTCCAGGTCAGAACGGCCCTGAGAGCAATGAATGACTAAGGGATAACTCCACTTTCCCCAAAGCTCTGAAAGTCCCCAATCAGAGCCTCATCACCCGTTGCAGTTTAGAGTCATACCCAGGACTTGAAATGGACTACAGCATAGTTTCAAACTTTTGCACCTTTGCTGCTGCTATTTTGATGTGACCTAGCTAACTTCTTTGGACTGTGCAATGCTTTGCTCTAAAGCAGGGGATGCCAATCTTTTCTTATGCAATGGACCTACACCATTAAGCAAAGGGTCTGTGGCCTCCATGTTGGAAGCCCCTGCTCTAAAGGAAGATGAAGATACGGACTTATTAAACAAGGACAAAAGACAAACGATTCCTTGAAAGTTACTTCCCACCTAGGCACATCTCTCAAATATGGAGGCTGCAAGTATACCTTGTAAGCTTTAGGATTCTACAGTACAACCCCCGAAAACAAATCACTGTGGGGTATTCAGGTAGTGGCATCAGCACTGGACTTCGAGGTGAATGGTCCCGAGTTCAAATCCAGGTGGCTCCTTGCATGCTTTCCATCTGTGTTGGATTTAGCAAATCAGCCTAGTAAACAACAACAGTCAAATGCTACAGAAACAGCAAAAATGCCACCCAATCCGTCACAAAGCATGAAAGGGAACAATAAAAACCAACAACAATTGTAGAATCTCAGGAGGTAGCTTCACTCATCAAGGTAGATCTCAGCATACTGTCAACATAGGCTGAGATAAATGTCTGCTGAGGAGAATAAAAGCATATAATTAATAATTAAAGAAATGGCACATAATAAACCCTCCACTTAATCATTTTCTGATTCATTGCCGGGCCATGAATTCAAGAAGATCCTGCTCCATGGTGTGAGCTCAATGGTATTCAAGGTTCCTCCATGATTGAACCTTAACTTGCTAATGTGTGCTTTGTCCTAAACAGTATGTACCTGAGTGCGGCTTTTGAAAAGAAAATGGAATCGTGTGAAGCTGTTAAGAGTTGAAGAAGATACAACTTGGCATCAAGATGCAAAGGTGATAAACCCAGGTGTTTGAATTAATCATTATCAAGAAAAGGTTCCTGTTCTGCATCTGAAGGTATAGACAGAGAGGGTTAAATTACTGTCTATTGTCTGAAGGCAGTAAAGGAAGTGTGTTTGGATGTGCCCTTGTCTTCAATGCCGCAGGGTGTAGTGGCAAGGAAGGGAACATGAAGATTTTGTGCTCAGTATTTTTATCTGGTTGGTTTTATGGCCAGCATGCTGCTTTATCAATCAACATCATAAATCCTGGAACATTATGTTAGGGTTTAAACAGTATAGATTTGCTATCAATATTCACTGTAAATTTCAAACAATCTATTATGATGGTCCAACCAATTTCTGGTTAATACACATAAAGCTGAATGGAAACTCAATTAACAAGATTGCTATGCATTTCAGATTACTGTGCAGAGGGAATCCATAGCTACTGCGAAGAAAAATTGTCAGAATGAGAGCCATCCATTTGAGAAGGCAATGAAGTGAAACTTCATTGACAAAAAGTGACAATTGTGCATCTTTGGAATTCTCTACCCAGTGAGATACAGAGTCTAAGTTAGTAAATAAATTCATGGCTGAGATGTATAGATTTTTGACCCAAAGGAGAATCAGAGAAACATCCTAGGGCTCAGACCTGAATAATGAAGCAGGTTCTTGGGACCATGTGACAACATGACCTGCTACTACCGCTTCTTGTACTTCAATTCTCTGGTGATTGTTGTTGTAGTGTGGATGAAATCAGCGGAGAGACAGTCACTGGTAGATACAAAGCAGCTTCTTTATTCAACACAACAAGGCACAGCAGGCATCATACGGACGGAGACGCTTTCCAATGTGGGCTCGATATTTATTTGCTAAACATAAAGTCAATCACTACTTAAAAAGTTAGAGACAATGCGTAGACAATGCTTCCTTTTGAAGCTACATGCAAAACATCACACCTTCTGACTTCATCCTTTCCTCCCTACACCAACATGTCTGGGTTGGTAGCCACAGCCTTTAGGAATGCAAGTTAAATCCACAATACATTTATTTGGCATTTTACGTGCTAATGTAGAAGACAATAAATATTTATAAAGTATAGATAATACTGTCTTCAAAACTACAGCATCAGATCAAGCTACAGCATCTGGTCTATTACATAACCGGCAACAATGAATATCAACCGAGTCAGATTATACATAAACAACCAAACGTTTATTAAACACGGATAATCAATAAAAAAACAAACGAAAACCTTAACCGGAAGTTAACCGCTATGCGGCCGTTCAACAAATTGCCACACGGTACTGGTTCTTAAAGCGATAAATGTGAAAACAGTTCTTAAAGCGGTAAAGTCAAATACAGTTCTTAAAATGGTAAATTCGAAAGTCCAACAGATTTATACATTCAAATGGGAGAGACCACTCTGGAGAAAGATTTCTTCATAGACGCGACTTTCCTGCTGGATCTGTCCAAAGGATTCACGACGAAGGAAATAAACAGCTTAAAAGCAACTGACCTTTATTTCTAGAGAGCAAATCTTGCATGAACTACCTTGCTCTTTTGGCAGGAGTTATCTTTGATGCAGGTCACTACTTCTTCGACAAAGACTCAATAAGGTCGATCCCTTGTTAAACTGCCGAACATTACCAACCTTTCTTAATCCTTCAGATCCTGTACTTCGATAAAGTCTTCACTCTCCAATATTACTGAAAAGGTACATCAACAAATCTGGCAGAAATGGGTAAAGTGCCAGTCCAGTATTATTGCACCTTACAATAGAACGTAAAACTCCGTTTTAAAAATGAAACTGTGTCATAAAAAAACACACAACGGAGTGGAGCCTCAGGCTAACGTTCTAACTGGAAAACTAACTGCATCACCAGGGGTCTCCCTTTTATATACCTGTTGAGAACAGGTCCTCATGTGACCTCATATCGGCGGGAAAATTACATCAGGTGACCTCCAAAAGACCATTACATCATTCTCACAAGAAAGTCACAAGATCTCCTTGAGGTATGTAGCAGGTCAAACTACAGCGCCAGAAGCATCTGGTATTCACACCTTTTTAGGAAGCGCATTGTTGCGGACTCAATCCACAGTACTTTCTCAAATAGAAGTCTGGTGGCCAAAGTCATTTAAGTGTAAATGAATCATCTACCCAAAATCTCACTCTAACAGTCCCTCTTCTTGGCCCTCCTGGACTAAAATTAAATTTGTATCAGGAAAGGCCAGCCTCGGAGGATCTGCTCGAATAGGACTGCAAAAATGCCCTGTCTCAAAATTCACCCCCCCCACACGCCCCCCAGTTTTATGTACCTCTATCTATCCTAGCATTACCTAATCGCTACCTACCAAATGTTAAGCAGAGAGGATGTCCCAAGTCTTTAGAAATGCAGCTCCTTTCGTGTGCCTGTCAGCTCTTTCCCTGCAGGCTGACTGCAGCTTAATCGCATTCTTTTGTCTTCAGCCCTTCAGAACCATAGGACATTACAGCACAGAAACAGGCCTTTTGGCCCATCTTGGCTGTGCCAAACCATTTTTCGGCCTAGTTCCACTGACCTGCACCAGGACCATATCCCTCCATACACCTCTCATCCATGTACCTGTACAAGTTTTTCTTAAATGTTAAAAGTGAGCCCGCATTTACCACTTCATCTGGAAGCTTCACACCTCCACCACCCTCTGTATGAAGAAGCCCCCCCCCCAATGTTCCCTTTAAATTTTTCCCCCTTCATACTTAACCCATATCCATCAAAATTGCTGGTGAACGCAGCAGGCCCAGGCAGCATCTCTAGGAAGAGGTACAGTCGACGTTTCGGGCCGAGACCCTTCGTCAGGACTAACTGAAGGAAGAGCTAGTAAGAGATTTGAAAGTGGGAGGGAGAGGGGGAGATCCAAAATGATAGAAGACAGGAGGGGGAGGGATGGAGCCAAGAGCTGGACAGTTGATTGGCAAAAGGGATATGAGAGGATCATGGGACAGGAGGCCCAGGGAGAAGGAAAAGAGGGAGGAGGGAAAAAACCCAGAGGTTGGGCAAGGGGTATAGTCAACTTCTCTAACTTCCACTAATGCCCCACCTCCCCCGCGTACCCCATCCGTTATTTATTTATATACACACATTCTTTTTCTCTCTCTCTCTCCTCTTCCTCCCTCTGTCCCTCTGATTATACCCCTTGCCCAACCTCTGGGTTTTCCCCCCTCCCCCTTTTCCTTCTCCCTGGGCCTCCCTTTCCATGATCCTCTCATATCCCTTTTGCCAATCACCTGTCCAGCTCTTGGCTCCATCCCTCCTCCTCCTGTCTGCTCCTATAATTTTGGATCTCCCCCTCTCCCTCCCACTTTCAAATCTCTTACTAGCTCTTCCTTCAGTTAGTCCTGGCAAAGGGTCTCGGCCTTAAACGTCGACTGTACCTCTTCCTAGAGATGTTGCCTGGCCTGCTGCGTTCACCAGCAACTTTGATGTGTGTTGCTTGAATTTCCAGCATCTGCAGAATTCCTTGTGTTAACCCATATCCTCTGGTTTTTTTCTCCCCTAGCCTTAGCGGAAAAAGCCTGCTTGCATTCACTCTATCTATACCCATCATAATTTTATATACCTCTATCAAATCTCCTCTCATTCTTCTACGCTCCAGGGAATAAAGTCCTAACCTATTCAACCTTTCTCTGTAATTCACTTTCTCAAGTCTCAGCAACTTCCTTGTAAACCTTCTCTGCACTCTTTCAACCTTATTAATAACCTTCCTGTAATTTGGTGACCAAAACTGCACACAATACTCCAAATTCGGCCTCACCAATGCCTTATACAACCTCACCATAACATTCCAACTCTTATACTCAATACTTTGGTTTATAAATCAATCTCACCATCTCTGCATCTCTCATTAAAATATCTCCAGTGTCATTTTGTATCGGTCCTCTATCTACCCTCGACTTTCTTTTACCCCTTATATACTTAAAACAGCTTTTAGTATCTTCTTGGATATTAGTTGCCAGCTTCCTCTCATAATTCATCTCTTTTTCCTTCTTTTTTGACTTCTTAGTTCCCGTCTACAAGTTTTTAAAAGATCCCCAATCCTCTATCTTCCCACTAGCTCTGGCTTTCTCGTAAGCCCTTTCTTTTGCTTTTACTTTGGCTCTGGCTTCACTTGTCAGCCACGGTAGTGTCCTTCTTCCCTTTATCCTCTGGTCTTTGAAACTCTCCTTCCAGGAGCACCCATGGGGTCTCTCATCGATGTACAGGAAGGGGTTGGGGTGGCCTCTATGTAAACGTCGGCAAGGACCTCTCCCTGGTCGCACCCTCTTCTGAACTGTTCGGTCGATCACTGGCCCAACTGCTGAAAAGGTCCCAGCTCCTCAGACTGCGGTGACTGCTTTCAGATGCCATGTGCAGTCTGAAATGCCATTGAAGTGGTAGAATTTGCCGTCTCTGTTTTAACTCAAAAATCCCTCCCCATCTATTTCCCAATAAATTTCTATACTATGCTATAAAATTAATCATCTGCCTTCAGCAACCAGCCTTATTTACAGAGTACCATCATCATCACACTTTAGCAGGCTATCCATGGTTTTTCCAATGGGTACTCAGTGTCTTCTGCCACGCTCTCAGTGTTTTTTGCCTTTGTGATTCCTCCGGGTATGTTTTCATCAGCTGTGGTCAGGTCTGCCATGGCTGGCTGGTATTCCTCTCTTAGGTTCTCTGTAGTTACATGGTTACTGGGTACACTTGATTCCCCGTTCCGTCTGTGGGAGCGACAAGAGGGTGAATTGTATGCTTTAACCTGAGTCCAGTGTTTCCACTGGCTGCCTCTCCAAGTCTGTACACAGACATGTGTATCTTTCGTTAAGAGTACCGTCTGTGCTCCTATCCACCTGGGGGAAAACCCCGGCCTCTCCAGCAGCACCTTCACTATGACTTGGTCGCCAGGCTGTGAAAGGACTGTCCCCTTTCCCACTGGCCTCTCTGATCAGCGATTCGCGGCTGTTGTTTCGCTTGGTCCTTTAACACTTTAAGTTGGTTACAAAGGTCTTTCACATATTGGGTCATTCTATCCCTGTAAGCCCCAGGCTGCCCGCAACCCCTAATTACCCCATAGGGGAGTTACATTGCTCACCCCATCAATAATTCATAGGGGCTGAGACCCAACATGCGGTTCGGGGTTGCGCACAATCTCATCAGGATTCCTGGTAATACATCAACCCATGTCTTTCCTGTCTCAGCTATAGCTTTGGCTAACACATTCTTGATTGTTTGGTTCATCCTTTCTACCATCCCTGAACTCTGGGGCTGGTAGGGTACATGGAACCGCTGTTGAATCCCTCGCAGTCGACATATTTCCTTCATCACTTTTCCCGTGAAATGTGCTCCCTGATCTGAATCCACCTGAACTGGGGTTCCCCACCTTGGGAGGATTTCCTGAACTAGCATCCATGCAGCGGTGCAGGCAGTGCAGTACCTTGTTGGGAAAGCCTCTAGCCACCGGGTGAAGTGATCGATAATTACTAGACAGTAGTTTTCTCCCCTGCTTTTTGGCAGGGGTCCTGTGAAGTCTATCTGTATGTTTTCCCAGGGTCCCCTCGGCCGAGGCTGATTTGCCAGCTGTAGCTTTCTGCCCTTACCAGGGATATGCTGGGCACAAATGGTACAACGGCGGCAGAATTTCTCAACATCCCCGCCCATCCCTGGCCACCACCAGTCCTGCCGGAAGGTTGTGATCATGCTCTGCCTTCCCTGATGCATCACCCCATGTAATAGTAGTATCTGTCTAATACAGGGTGGGGCCATCGCGACTCTTTCCTCCCCATGTGTCCAGCACCCATCTGGTCCCCCCTTTGCCCCTTTTCTCCTCCATTTTTCCTTCTCTTCTGCCTCGACCTCTTCATATAATTTTACTAAGCTGGCTTCTGTCGTTTCCTCCTGCACACTTGCAATTTCAATTGCCTCTCGTTCCTCTGCTGCCGTCTTCGCAGCGACATCTGCCCACTCACTTCCCTTCCGCTTCATGCTCTCACCCTTCTGGTGTGCTTTTACCTTCATCACTGCCACCTCTTCTGGCAGGCTCCCTGCTTCCAGCAGCTGTTGTGTTAGGTATCCATGCTGAATATTAGCACCTGTTGAAGTTATGAATCCTCGTCATGCCCAAGCCATTAGGTAATCATGCACCACCACAAATGCATATCAACTGTATATATATTTACCCATCTGCCCTCACTGCAGCGTAGAGCTTCTATCAGAGCTACGAGTTCAGCTACCTGAGCTGAGCAGCCCCCAGCAGTGCTTCTGAAGCTAACTCTTCACCTGTTTCCTTTACCACGGCCCACCCAGTTCATGGTTTTCCATCTATGTACCTCCTAGGCCATCTATAAAGATTTCATCTGCTCTTCCTTCCAGAGGTGTTTCCTTCACACCGATATCCTCTTCCTTGACAATTTCTATTTGGCACTCGTGTGCTTCTCCCTCTGTTAGGATGGCACTCGTAGGATTCTCCCCAGTGTCTCTACCTATGGTTACTGATTTGTCCTTTGGAATGAGAACTGCCTCCCAAGCTGCTCTTCGGCTCTCGGTGACTGCCCTCAGCCTCCCCGTGTTCAGGAGCTCTACAATGCTATGGGGTGTGTGTAGGATCAGTTGCCCCATCATCACAACTGGTTCGCTTACTCACACAACCCACGCGGCGCAGTCCAAAGCTGCAACGCAGCGGGAGAGTAATGCTGCAACGGGGTCCTGTTTCATAGAGTAATAGGCCACTGGCCTTCTAGTGTCTCCATGGTCCTGCACTACTACCACTTTGTAGTACCCTCCCTCGTTACTACAGTATAGGTGAAAGGTTCGAGCTACATCTGGTAACCCTAGCGCGAGTGCGGAAACCAGGGCTTTCTTGATTTTTGTAAAGGCCTTTTCCTCTTCTGACCCCCACTTCAATGCTTCCGGGGGAGCTTCCCTCCTTTAATCAAGGCCTGTATTGGGGCCACTAGTGCTGAGAACTTCGGTATAAAATTTCGGCAGTAGTTAAACAAACCCATCGCCTTTCAAACTCCCCTTACACTGACTGGGCGGGGCATGGAGCTGATTGCCGAGCGTCTGATATCTGACATGTCCTTCCTCCCTTGGGAAACGGTGTAGCCCAGGTACTGTACCGTTTGTTTGCCTAGCTGAGCCTTGTGCGGACCGATTTTAAACCCCTCATCCTGCAGTACCTCTAAAACACTGGCTATCGCTCCTAAATGGCCTGCTTCATCTTCCGAAGCAATGAGTAGATCATCTACATTTTGTAAGATGATCGACTGGTAGGGCGTTAAATTGAGCTTTTCCAAAGTCTGCGCCATGACCTTATGAAAAATAGCTGGGCTATTGTGGAATCCCTGGGGGAGTCTGGTCCATGTATACTGCCACCCACCCAGGGTGAAGGCAAATCAGTCTTGGGCAGGTGCTACGGGGAGCCCCGAAAACCAATTAGTGATATCCAGGACTGAAAAAAATTTATGTCCTGAAGACAGGCCATTCAGGATTGTCGCAGGGCTCGCCACGATGGGATGCAATCTGGGTGTGGTCTTATTAAGGGCAGTACAGTCTATTGTTAACCGATATGACCCATCGGGTTTCTTTACTGGCCATATAGGTGAGTTAGCAGTGGGCGCAGTCTCTCTGAGTATCCCCTGGTGTTTTAATTTCTTCACTACACCCTGGATAGCGTGTCAGGTTTTATAGGATACTGCTTATGGGGTTTATGCAGGTCCCCATCTATTTTTAACTAGGTCTAGCTTTACATGCCCACAATCTTGCTTGTCTCTAGCCCACACTGCTGGGAACTGCTGACAAAGTAACCCATAGACACCATCCTGGCTCCAGTATCTAATGATCGGGGCAGCTGCACCTATGCTAGCCAGGCTGTATATTCTGTTGGTTGTGTGTGTTCGCTGACCCTGACTTGTCCGTATTATTTCTCCTTTTCCTGAATCTATAACAGCTCCTGCTTCCCTGAAGATGTCTATTCCTAGGATCATGCCCTTATTATTTGGACATACCCAGAAATACATTGGAAGCTGCACTCCCCCGATTTCCAGTATTTGTGACTCACTCCTTTCTGCTTTTACTGTTTTTCCTCATAATCCCATAATATATATAGCCTGTCTGGTTGTTGGTAAGGGTAGGTCAGTTATTGATACCGATGCCCCTGTGTCCACTAACATATTGCATTGCCGTTCCCCTAACAATGCTGTTGTGTACATCCACGGGTCATCAGCGCCGGCAGTGGGGTCCACTGCCAGCGCTTTTCCTGACTTAGAAGCCGTCTTTACTAGTTCTATGATCTGATCAGCAGTCAGATTGGACAGACTGGGTGCTGATGGGGTGAGTGACTGGGTGTCTGCCGTGACCTTCGCCTGGGATTTCCCCCTACCATTTAGACACTGTCTCCAGCCATGTCCCAATAGGCCACAGCTGTAGCAGATCAACTCCTTCATTGTCTTGTACCTGGTCCAACAGTCCTTTGCTAGGTGCCCTGGCTGCCTGAAAGCAAAGCAAACTCTTCAGGACATCACAGCAGCTGCATCCACTATACCCACTTTACGATTTCCCTTGCCTTTTCTTTGGTCTATCTCACTGGCCCATGAAACTATCTCAGAGTAGTTGGACCCTACCATTATGCCTAAATCTAAAACTTCTTGGCGGGCTGAGCTCAGGCCTTCCTTCAGCATTTTTAGGAAGACTGGGTCGTCCCTCCCTGGATTATCCAACCCTGAGTCCTCCTCATATGCTTGATATTTACGTTCTGTATAATCCATGGCTGTCTCGTCAGCTTTTTGAATCACTGCCATTATCATTCCCCAGCTACTCTCACCTCCCCCCAGCCACTGCCTCACTTCCCCTTTAAAAGAGCAATATCTTTCTTCATTACTGGCACTCCCGGTAGTTGTCCATGTACCATCCCGCACCCCCTGGGCCATTCTGTCCCACATATTTCTCGGGCACTTAGCTTTCACTAACACGGGTATATCTTTAGGGGGCATCCGGTGAATTTCAACCATTTCCTCGAGCTTGCGCCAGAATTCTGAATTCACACAGGCGACTTTAAGTGAGGGCAACTCAGACAAAATGCTCTGTTTCTCCCCGGGGGTGAAGGGCTTATGAATTGTCGTAATCAAGGTCAAGGGCTGGCTCGGATCATCAGGGTTCTCAACCTGACGTTGCCTGACCTCAATAGGTGCCATTCTGGTAGATCTATCTGGGTAAAACCTCTCCCTGAGAATTCCCCACACTAATTCCCACACTACGCAAAATATCAAAGACGGGTAGCAGTTAAACAGTACATACTTAAAACCACAGAGTATGTATTCCACAATCTGCCAATTTTGGGTACTTGAACTCATGATGCCTGCTGTATTCCCTTGCATCACACTTGCAAACACATACACTAAAATGCAGCTCCCCGAGTGAGTATACACGCCCCCACGCTGACGTCTCGAACAGTACCGTTGGTTACCACCTTTCGCAACTGGTGGTCCAACTCTCACCAAGTTAACCAAGTTAACATGCAAAGATTCCTCACCTACATAAACACACATGCACACGCACACAGTACTTTTATATCTACCAGTTCAGCTCTCCGCGTTCGTGATACCTCGTGTGCCGTGCACCACCGACCGAACAGATCCAAGTGTGAGTGTTATTTTGGAAAAATACTCACCAACTTAGACTGCTAGGAACACTGGCCACATGACAGGTCACGAAGCATCCCACTTCTGACACCAAATGTTGTGGCGTGGATGAAATCACCAGAGAGACAGAGTCACTGGTAGATACAAAGCAGCTTCTTTATTCGACACAACAAGGTACAACAGGCATCATACAGACGGAAACGCTTTCGGTAGAAAGGTCTGCTAGCCCAATGTGGGCTCGATATTTATATGCTATACACAAAGGCAATCACTATTTAAAACGTTATAGACAATGCTTCCTTTTGAAGCTACATACAAAATATCACACTTTCTGACTTCATCCTTTCCTTCCGACGCTAACATGTCTGGGTTGGTATCCACAGCCTTTAGGAATGCAATTAAATCCACAATACATTTATTTGGCATTTTAGGTGCTAACATAGAAGACAATTAATATTTATAATGTATAGATAATACTGTCTTTGAAATTACGGCATCAGGTCAAACTACAGCGCCAGGAGCATCTGGTATTCACACCTTTTTAGGAAGCGCATTGCTGTGGACTCAATCCACAGTACTTTGTCAAATAGAAGTCTGGTGGGTAAAGTCATTTAAGCGTAAATGAATCCTCTACCCAAAAACTCACTCTAACAGTGATTACATGGAATTCACAGTCATGTTGATAATTAGTGGTGTTGGTATCAACAACTGAGTGCTGCCTTTCTCTGGGGTAGCCTGGATTTCCTGGAATCACTTTTCATTCACAGCTCTTATTCTTACAGTAACAGTCATCCAAAGAGAATTCCTATTTGTACACCTAATGGCTCAGTACCATGTTCAAAGGAGTTTACACAAATCCAACTTTTCAGCAAAGTGGAAACTGGAAAGGCAGACAAACGAGAACAATCATTTAAAAAGTTGCACTTCACTGAGACAGTTACAGTTCCTATAAAAAAATATACACCCCCTCACCCAGGAAATGCTCATGTTTTATTGTTTTACAGCATTGAATCACAATGGATTTAATTTGGGTTTTTTTGGACACTGATTAACAGAAAAAAAGTCTATTTTGTGTCAAAGTGAAGACAGATCTCTACAAAGTGATTTAAATTAATTTCAAATATAAAACACGGAATAATTGATCGCATAAGTATTCACTCCCTTCAAGTCAGTATTTAGTAGATACACCTTTGACAGCAAGTGCAGCCTTGAGTCTGTGTGGATAGATCTCTATCAGCTTTGCCCATCTGGACACTACAATCTTTCCCCATTCTTCATAATAAAACTGCTTAAACTCTGTCAGATTGCATGGGGATTAAGAATGAACAGCCTTTTTCAAGTCCAGCCACGAATTCTGAATTGGATTGAGGTCTAGACTCTGACATGGCCCCTCCAGGACATTAACTTTGTTATTTTTAAGCCATTCCTCTATAGTTTTGGCTTTATGCTTGGGGTCATTGTCTTTCTAGAAGACAAATCTTTTCCCAAGTCACAGTTCTCTTGTGGACTGCATCAGGTTTTCCTGCAGGATTTCCCTTTATTTTGCTGCTTTCACTTTACCCTCTGTTATGTTACTTCTATTTAAACATTCCGTGGATTAACAACAAAGAATCATATTCTGGAAGAATTAGAGAGTTTTTATTTACAGAAATAAACAAACACATCTTAACCCTGCAAACATGAGGAAATCTGCAGATGCTGGAAATTCAAGCAACACAAACAAAAAATGCTGGTGAATGCAGCAGGCCAGGCGGCATCTACAGGAAGAGGTACAGTCGATGTTTCAGGCTGAGACCCTTCGTCAGGACTAACTGAAAGAAGAGATAGTAAGAAATTTGAATATGGGAGGGGAAGGGGGAGATCCAAAATGATAGGAGAAGACAGGAGGGAGAGGGATGGAGCTAAGAGCTGGAAAGTTGATTGGCCAAAGGGATACGAGGCTGGAGAAGGGAGAGGATCATGGGACAGGAGGCCTAGGGAGAAAGAAAGTGGGAGGGGAGTCCAGAGGATCGGCAAGGAGTTATAGTGAGAGGGACAGAGGGAGAAAAGGGAGAGAGAGAAAAAAAGGGGAGAAAATAATAATAATAATAATAAATAAACAAACAAACAAACAAACAAACAAATAAACAAACAAACAAATAAATAAATAAGGGATGTAGTACGAAGGGGAGGTGGGGCATTAACGAAAGTTAGAGAAGTCAATGTTCATGCCATCAGGTTGGAGGCCCCGCCACATGCTGATACATTCTGGCAAACCCCGCGTATGCTCACTGCTGTCCAATCAGGAACTGGCACATCATTGCACGTGATATTACCACATCTTCCCTTCCTTAAAAAGAAAAAAAATAAAGAACAACATTTATCAAAACAAGTACATAATTCAACAAGTCTCTATCAGTCTCTCTGTGCGTTTACTTGTATTATTTACATATTTTGTCTCACCTGCATACTTTAACCGAATCTCTGAATCATCTTCTTTTCCTTAAAAAGAAAAAAAAATGACAACATTAACCAATAAACAAATCTATATCAGCTAACTGAAACTCTGAAGTTGGCTCTTCGCTATCTGTGCCATGACTCGTCCTGTGCGCTTTTTTTGTCCTTCTTCTTTTCTGCTTTAAGCTTTTCTTCATGTATCTCAACAAAATTTTTTGGTATACTCTCACATGCCTTCTGGTTAGAATCTGGAATTTCAGATAAGCAGTTCACACTATCCTCCTCAGCAACCTGATTTCCTGCTTCTGTTTGGACTGTATCTTTCCTAATTCCTTCCACTTCCATTTGTAATGAAGTACAAATCTTCTTTTCTTCATCTAATTCATTCATTAACTGTGTAATCTCTTTTTTATGCTGAGACTTCATTATTTCAATAAAACTTCTCAATTCCATTACGTGCTTTCACTTCTTGCTTATACTGTGCCCACTGTGAGCATTCTTGCTCTAGCCGGTGATTAGATTGAATCTCATATTCTCTCAGTGTCTCTTTCATTATCGCTTGCATTGAAGCAACCTCTTCCTGCGGTTGCTTTTTCACGTCATCAATTGTCTCCTGTTTGGTCGTCTCAGACAGTACAGCTACCGCTTTTATATTCTCCATGTCAGCATTTTCATAAAGTGCATCTATATAAAATTCCTCACGTTCATCTTCAATCACTGCATTTACTTGTTTCATTTCATTTTCCTTCTTTCTACTTCTACAACAGCGTGAAAAATGATTAATCTTACCAGGGTTATAGAAAATTTTGACATATGCAGAACACTGATTTGGACTATGTTCCTGCACACAGCAATCACATGACTTTAAAAAAAAATGCCGTCTTGCTCTCTATCAGTTTTGTCGACGTATTATTATATTTCTTGATATATTTGCATTTTTTACAGCGTCTACATCGTAGTTTTCAACAAAAGGCTCCTCAGACTGCGACATTACAGTCTCAGAAACTTTGCAGAGCACGAAAGCTTGTTCAAAATTTAAATCTTTCTCACGCAAAACCCTTTCTCTCAGAGCATTATCTCAAATGCCACAAACAAGTCTTTCCTTAATAAGAGATTCTGTGAGCAATCCAAACTCACACATTCTACTGCGCTTTCTTAACTTTGTAAGTTACTGATCAATTGTTTCGGTAGCCTTCTGCACACATGTGAAGAATTTGTATCGCTCATACGTTAAATTATGCCTAGGTATACAAAATACTTCAAATCAGTCCATTATCAACTTTAAATTGAAATTATCTCCATCTTCAAAGACAAATTTTTATATACCTCTACTGCATCAGTCCCGATTATATGGAGCAAAAGCGCAGCTTTGGTTTTATCTGATTTCTCTTCATAATCGATCGCCGATAAGTACAGTTCAAATTGTTGCTTGAATATCCTCCAATTCTCAGCTACATTCCCAGTGAACTGCAATTTTTGTGGGGGTTGTAAACTTTCCATATTATCGATTACCTTTCGAACCTTTTTCTTCTTTTTTTTGATTATCTTCGATTCTCGATTCTCCCGTATTATTCTTCCAAAAGCACTTCTGACGCCATGTTATTTTACTTCTGTTTAAACATTCTGTGGGTTAACAACAAAGATTAATATTCTGGAAGAATTAGAGAACTTTTATTTACAGAAATAAACAAACACATCTTAACTGCGCCACATGCTGATACATTCTGGCAAACCCCGCTCATGCTCAGTGCTGTCAAATCAGGAACTGGCACATCATTGCACATGATATCACCACACCCTCTACCTTCACAAGCCTTCCAGGGCCTGCTACAGTGAAGCATCCCCACAGTATGATGCAGCCGCCACCATACTTCATGGTAGGTATGGTTTTATTTTGATGATGTGCAGTGTTTGGCCTATGCCAAACATAATGTTTAGTCTGATGGCCAAAAAGCTCAATTTTGGTTTCATCAGACCATAGAATCTTCCTCCAGCTGATTTCAGAGTCTCCCACATATCATCTGGCAAACTCTAACCGAGATTTCATGTGAGCTCTTTTTTCAACAGTGGCTTTCTCTTTGCCACTCTCCCATAAATCTGCGACTGGTGAAGCACCCGGCAACAGTTTCTATATGTGCAGTCTCTCTCATCTCAGCCACTGAAGCTTGTTACTCCTCCAGAGTTGCCATAGGTCTCGTGGTAGCCTCCCTCACTAGTCCCCTTCTTGTACCGTCACTCAATCTTTGAGGATGGCCTGTTCTAGACAGGTTTATGGCTGTGCCATAATCTTTCAATTTCTTGATGATTGATTTAACTGTACTCCAAGGGATAGTCAGTGACTTGGAAATTTTCTTGTGTCCATCTCCTGACTTGTGATTTTCAATAACCATTTTGGAGAGTTGCTTGGACTATTCTTTTTTCCTTATGGTGTGGTTTTGGCAGGCTACTGACTTATCAGAAGTTGGACCTTCCAGGTACAGGTGTATTTTTAGTACAATCAATTGAAACACCTTAACTGCACACAGGGCTTCAAAAACAGATCACCATTTAACTAATTATGTGACTTCTAAAACCAATTGGCTGCACCAGTGATGATTGGGTGTGTCATATTAAGGGGGGGGGGAAGTGAGTGTGAATACTTATGCAATCAATTATTTTGTGTTTTATATTTGTAATTAGTTTAGATTACTTTGTAGAGATCAGTTTTCACTTACTCGAAAGAACATTTTTCTGTTGAACAGTGTCGAAAAAGCCAAATTAAGCCACGTTTTACAATGTTGAGAAACAATAAACCATGAAAACTTCTGGGGGGAGGGGGATGAGCATGAATACTTTTCATAGGCACTGTATATAAAATGCAGTTCAGTTTAATAGCACCACTCATTATCTATTTAAGATAATCGTTCCTACAGTCCTGATTGATAAGCTACAGAACCCGGGCCTCTATACCTCCCTCTGCAATTGGATCCTCAACTTCCTAATCAGGAGACTACAATTTGTGTGGATTGGTAATAATATCTCTTCGCTAATGATCAATTCGGGCGCACCTCAGCAATGTATGCTTAGCCCACTGCTCAACTCTCTCTATACCCATAACTGTATGGCCCGGTATTGCTCAAATGCCATCTAAAAAGCAGCTGATAATACAATCATTGTTGGCAGACTCCTAGATGGAGATGAGTGGGTGTACAGGAGCAAGATACAGTATACCAGCTAGTTGAGTGGTGTCACAGCAACAATCTTGCACTCAACGTCCATAAGACCAAAGAACTGTTTGTGGACTTCAGAGAGGGGAGAATAAGGGAACATACCAATCCTCACATGGGATCAGAAGTGGAGAAAGAGAGGAATTTCAGGTTCTTGGGTGTCAAGAACTCTGAGAATCTAACCTTGTCCCAACATATCAATACAGCTAGAAAGAAGGCAGGACAGCAGCTGCATTACATTAGGAGCTTGAGAAGATTTAGTTTGTCACTTAAATCACTAAAAGACTTCTACAATTGAACCGTGGAGAGCACTCTGACAGGGCTAGCTCACTGCCTGGCATGAAGGGCTACTGCACAGGATTGAAAGAAGCTACAGAAAGTTGTAAGATTAGTCAGCTCCATCTTAGATACTAGCTTCCGTAGCATCCAAGACATCTTCAAGGAGTGGAGCCTCAGAAAGGCAACATCCATTATTACTTATTTTTTCTCTATGATCATGTTTTGTGTTGTGCTGCTGCTGCTAAGTTAACAAATTTCTCGACATGCCGATGATAATAAACCTGATTCTGATTCTGATTCTTATGACTTGGAATACTTTGAACCAGGAAAATTCTGGAATATTGTACATGTCTATGTTACATTGTTGGGATCTTAACTGTTTTTATCTGTAGCAAATAGTTTAAAAATCGTCAACTTTTCTCAAATGTAAGCATTTTTTGCTAGTCTGTATCAAGTTTGCAGTAGGCTATCTAAGATTGTGCCTTTGTAGACATACAGATATTTCCTTTGCAATTTCTGGAAGCAGCAAGATCCTTCCTGTTACATTTGTAGGATGCTTCCATGAATGTTACATATAAACTTTGAGAATGCATGATTGCAGTTATTCTGGGTTGCCTAACTGGCGAACACCAGTGTAGAACATTACACACGGGCACTTCTTTTCATCATGTGTTCTAAAGTCTGCTGTCTGTCCTAAATGTGGTTTTCTTTCAAGATATACACATTTTTAAAAGGACTTGTTTTATTCTACAAGATGCATCTGTAAGATGCAGGATAAAAGCTTGTTTTGAAATAGATTTACATTTAAATCCATTAAGATCCTCTATTCAAATAGTAGGCAAGTGATGATCTAATCTTTATAAGCAAAATGCAGAGGTAAATAAATATCAGTAGATTGAAATATAGCAGACGTTCCATTAAGTTCAGAACAACAGGATGAGTAATTGTCTATTCAAACAAGGTCATTGAACTAAATTAATTTTGTTTTTGACTGTTACTGGTTTAGACTATCTAGGATTGTACAGCATTAATAAAATGTTGTCTAATAAAGGAGTGAATGCAGTTACAATGAGCATGTACAAATAAAAATATAATTACCCAAAATAACTCTTCAGGTCATCCCTCACCACATTTAAAAATGATTAAATCTTTAAATCAGCTCAACATCTTATCGACTGCCTGTAATGCCAGCATTGCACATTTGGAAAACGGATGGCTAGCTATCAACAGCATTGGGCAGTTAGATGAAGAACAAAGAACATTCTGATCTCCCTCAGTCGTAAAACAATATCATTTTCAGCGAGAAACACCCCTTATTGCATCAAAGGAGCTGGGCGGATGCAATGGGGCTGAGTCTGGTAGTCTGCATGAAAACTAGAGTGATTGTATTGTTCTTGTCGATGGCATTTTAAAACAAAACAATTAATACAATAGCATTTTACTTTCAGGTTCTTGTCTGGGGGCGTCATGATGATAAATTATGATTCAGTTTGCTATCTGAAAGACATAGCAAATAAGAAACAGGATTTCTAGGGTTAAGGAACACACCTCACGGAAATGAGAATATGGAGTGCAGATGAATGTAAAGAGGAGTAAAAGGGATGAGAAAGGGAGAGTGAAGAGGAGAATGAAAATTGGGATTTTCCTTTCTGTAGAAATGATCAGGTAAAATATAATATCCAGAAGTAGAGCTTATACAAGGTCTGCAATGCTATTTAGAGAACTGGATTGGTTTGTGCATGTGTGATTGTTAGAGAAGCAGCTTTGGTACATAAATGTTAGATGTGCAAAACAAAAGAGACAGTGTGAACACCAATGAGATGTTTTCGGGATGCAACATGGTTCTTTCATTGCTATTTTAAAAGGCTCTGTGCTAGGATACTCAGTGTCTCTGCAAACTCGATCTTTTTTGTGTATAATTTACACAAGAAAATCTAAATAATTTATCTGGCTCAAGTGTTGTACATGTTCATGATTTGATCAAAGGCACGTCTTTCTGTTCGTGGTCTTCATTTGGACTTCCTTATTGGTGTAAAGGCTGTGCTTTAAGGAATTCTATCTTTTATTTTATCTGAGCAGCCACTTTCAAGTTTGCTTTGATATATAAAAACGGTTTAGGAGTCTGGACTGCTGCAGTGTAAAGGCATCAAGGGTTGGCCAGGGATCTTGTTCACACCTGCATAAAAAAACTATTTTAAATACATGCTTGCTGCATGCTATTATAGTGCATCTCTTCAAGATAATGAAGTTTTTTTGGGATGAAGTGAGATTGTCTTTATTAAAATATATGTTGAGTCAAGGGCAGCCAGCATATTTGAGAAGATAGCCAGCCCTAGTTGACTGAACATTGATTTACCCTGACAGGAGTTTTCTCAGTCAAAGTGAATATAAATGTCAACTTTAGAAAGGAAGCCCTGACGTATCTATCTGCCGTTTGTTTGTCATAGGCAGCAAAACCCTTTGTCTCTGTTAGTCATGGGATATATAATGTTCCAATCCCTATTTGAGGTTACACAGCTTCATAACTCATCTTTTTAAACACAGACTTGGACACTTGAGTGGTGAGGGCAAGGTTTTTGTCTGATACCCATTAGTATCCATAAAGTGGGTCATGTAGGATACTGTGCATCTTCTGAGCTCTTCATGTACACAAGTTGCACAGTGATGGGGGCTGTCAGATATGTGAAACTCTGTCAGCTAGTGTGCAGTGCACAAATTGATGCCACAAACATCAGATTTAATTGCAGTGAACAGTCCACCAAGGGTATTTGCTTCATGTGAAGAAGCAGGATAACTTTACAGAGTAAGTCCATCTTCAGCTCCTGTAAAGAGTGGAAACAGTGAGTCTGGTGCATAAATACTCCTTTAAGTTTTCCACTTACAGCACCCCCAGCCACGCCGCCCCTCATCATCACACCTTCCTCTTAACCGTGCTTTTCTGGGACATCAACACCCAGCAGCCGTTTGCTTTTCTACACAACTTTTTGCGAATGGCAGTTCAAAGGTTCAAAAGCCGAATATAATGTTAGAGAAATGTGTACAATATACATCCTGAAATGCTTTTTCTTTGCAAACATCCACGAAAACAGAGAAGTGCCCCGAAGAATGAACGACAGTTAGATGTGAGAACCCTAAAGTCCCCCCCACCGATCCCCCGTCCCGTGTGTAAGCGGCAGCACACAATGATCCCCTCTCCCTCCACCAGCAAAAAAATAGATGGATCGGTACTAAGGTACAGACATGTGCTAAGCAATAGCAAATATATAGACCAAAGTTATCCCAAAGGCTTCGCATTTCATCCAATATTCGACAAACCACAGGTTCGCTCTCACCTTGGCAAGGGAGAGGGAGGTGTCCCCCATTTTCACAGGGAGCGGAAGACATAACAACTACCCGCTAGTTTACGATGTTAAAAGTCCACTTTGTCACTTTTTTTGAGCTGTGTCTGAAGATCGCAAAGACCTTGGGTCTTCAGGCTCACAGCAGAAGATTTTCCAGCCTCCCCGATGACAGACGAGTCTCCTGCCGTGACACCGACCCTCGATCCGCCTGTCTCCAGAGCCCTGAGACCTCAGGCTTCCAAACACGAGTGAGACTCTCAGGCCAGACTCTTAGCATGTCGAATAACAGCCAGTCGTGGAACCCTGAGAATGGGTCCCATTCCTGCAAAGAACCGAAGCCTGTGTGTAACTCCAGGTCAGGGTCTTCAAAAGAACCCTGAAAGGGAAAAGTAAAGATATTAAATGACGTTAGGTGCCACTATCCCTCCTCAGCTCCGCCTTCAATTTGCTACCAATTTTCCTGGGATCAAGTCCTGATTTTCTTTTTCAATCATTTTCTGAAGTTTTAGTTATGGCACAACTAATGAGGAAAAGCTTTTGTTATTTTTTTAATACTCCAAGGCCTGATCTTTGGAACATGTTGTTGGTCTGAGGAGGAGAAGAGGCTGATGTAATAGTTAATTATAAGTCAAAGCTGTTGGTGGCAAGGACAAGGTCCAGTGAATAGTTCTTTTGCATACTCATTCTAGTTGCCACTAATTTCCTTGATGAACTCTGCTTCATTTTCACCTGTCAGTAGGATATTTCCTATATGAAGCAAACAATAGAAAACTGCAAGAAAAGACATCTATGGTATAATACAACATCACCTCAAGACTTGCTTTTGGCTTTGTGTTTAGGCCCGAAATAGTCTAGACACAGCAAAATAATTTGCCCATATCATAATTATCAGTAGATCGCTGTACCTCTGGTGCTATTTATCGTGCCTTTTTTTTTCCTTTGCCCTCTCAATTTCTTCATTTGATTTCTGCCTTCAGGTACCTCAAGAGCTGCCTTTTCACTTGAGGCTTGTTTGTGCTTAATTAGGTCACAGATATTCTGTTTCTCATCCCCAAGAAAGCAGTTTTGGTGTTTTCTGATAAAGAAGTCACAGATTTCTTCACAGGTGCTAATTCTGGCAGACTTCAGGGTAATCCTTATGTTGTAGGCACACTGCAGCTCTGAGTGGTAGGAGGCTTTCTGATTGTCTGTGAAGCACCGAGAAGCTTTCTTTGCAGAATCTTGGGGTGTTCATCAATTACTTTCTTGCAGCAGTGCTTTTGCCTTTGTTTAGGAGTTAGATAGTGATAATAGGGCAAATTGGGCAGAGCTCAGTCCAGAAATCATACCTGACCCAGCATGGGTGATGCACCAATACTTGATGAATCTTTTTTGGACGATGAAAGAAACAAATTGATGGCAAGGTCTTGATTGGGCATGTTGCCATGAGATCATGTTCTTGATTCTCTGACAAAACTAGGTATTGGTATTGACAAGACTCTGTTGCAATCAATATTTCATGGGGAAGAATCGCCAGAATAAGCTTTCATCCCATCCTCCTTCCTTGTTACACCTGAGTAAAGGACTGCATCCTTCCCTGAGCTGGCGCAATTGCATCGGTTTGTCTCTGTCTGGATATGGTACAGGTCAAAGCAGAGGTCAGGAAGCAGAAGCTTTACGAGCAAAGTACAGCACCTTAACTACACAAGCTGAAGGTCGACGATACATCCTTCATCTTGTAAATTCAAATCAATGCTTAATGGCAGGTAAAAGGCAACATTGGATTGAAAGACAGAGAGCAAGAGTGGGCAAAAGGCAAAGCAAATGGATTTTTTTTAATGCAGATATTTCTAAAATCAACATCGAGAGACACAACATCATTTAATTATCAATGTCAACAATGACTGACTGTGCACCAAGACTTAATACAACAGGAGCAGATATTGACAAAACTTAATTTTCAGATTGTATCTACCACACGAACATAATTACTTTATGCTACTTGATACATTTCACTGGCATTCTGTGATTCCATTGGAGAAGCATAAATTGGAAAACTACTTTATGGTGTTTGCTTTTAACAATGCCTCTGTCTGCTTTCTGGCACATCCATCTCCACAGATACAGTATTTTGACAGCAAATTCAAGCTATTTACTGTTTACTACATATTTTAATAATCTTAACCAGCATTAGATTGAATGGATCAAATAATGCAGTGCAACACTGCCACCTATGTGCCATGCAAGATGCTGATCTACATTCCGAGCTCGGGCATTCTATGTTTAGTGTAGCGGTACATTTGCCGAGAGCCTGCTTCCCTTAAGTTGAATTAATAGTGATAACTTTTGCTGTCAGATAGCCAGCAGATGAAAATTAAGTGATTTATATATTTACCATATCAATTTGAATTATCATGGTAATTATTGATTCTCAGTTATTTCCTTGATGACATGGATTTAATTTTAATTAATATTTAATTCAATAGAGCAGGATTAAATAATTCAAAGTGTAGTACTTGTTTGAAACACACTAAAATATAGCACTGTAATATAGTTACATTAAACTAAAGAGTTTGGAACTTCATGTCAAACTTGAGGTGAAAAGCAAGTAACAAATGGTATACGGATCCATGTATTAAGGCAAGATATGGATTTGGCAGGATCATGGAATATGCTCAAGGACTTTATGGGCGATAAATACGGTGCTTTTGAGAAATAATTTCATTTTAGTGGCACAGTACGGTAGAATAGTGGTGAGCACAACGCTTTACAGTACAGTTGACTGGGGTTCAATTCTCACCACTGCCTGTAAGGAGTTTGTACGTTCTCCCCATGACCGTGTGGGTTTCCTCCTGATGCCCTGGTGCCCACAGTCCAAAGATCTACCGGTTGCCAGATTAATTGTCCCGTGATTAGGTTCAGACTAAATTGGGAGATTGCTATGCTGTGTGGTTTGAAGGGCCTATTCCGTGGTGTAACTCAATAAATAAATAAAGAATGGATCCACATTGATTAATGCAGGAAAAAAAGCACTTTGTCAACCAGTGCCACACTGATTAAATTGCAATCTTTCTGTCTTAATTGCTTCCTACAGGAAAATATAAGCACATTGTTAACTTAACAATGCCTTTAATCTTCTGAACATTCTAAAATTGCCATGAATAACTCCTCACACAATATGGCAAAGCATATAAATTCTTCTAGTTGCTGCATTGAATTTGTACAAAGTTGAGTCTTTTCCTTCAAGTATATTTTTGGTTCTTATAAATATTCTTATCCATGCCAATATGTCCACACACTCTCTTCTGGTTATCAGTGAAGGTAGCCTTCACAAGCTTTGCTTCGCAAAGGGAGCAAGGATTAAATTGCCTCGTCTACAGGTATGTTATGTGGGTGGGATGAATGAGTAGTTCACCTTAAAGGAGATGTTCAAAGTGGTTGGTGCGTGGAACGCACTGCCTGAGTCAGTGGTGGAGGCAGATACACTAGTGAAATTTAAGAGACTACTAGACGGGTATATGGAGGAACTTAGGGTGGGGGGTTATATGGGAGGCAGGGTGTAAGGGTTGGCACAACATTGTGGGCCGAAAGGCCTGTACTGTGCTGTACTATTCTATGTTCTATATGCCATACCATTATTTTATTTTTTTTAATTCATTGTTACTTTAGGCTATGATACCCATGGGTATTTTTTTTTCTTGGTTTGTGCTACAGTGGAGTAGCAACAAGCCAGATATTTCCATTTAGTCCTTTTTTTTGGTACTTACACTGTAGTTATCAACAGACATATTTGGTCAAAATAAATATCATATTTTGAGTGTTAACTAAGATGGATTTACATATCACAAATATCAAAATGCACTCTAAGGGGAAATAATATAGAAAGGCACCTTTGATGAGGTTTATAATAATATGACAAATGCAAGTAGTAACGTGCTGGTATAGTCCACTCAAAGAGACTCAGTAGCTACTTCCTGTACCCAATCGAGTGCCAATAAAAGCACGTTTGTTTTGTTCTGCTGCTGCAGCCCATTGCAATTCCAGGTTTGATGTGTTGTGCTTTCAGAAATGTTATTCTGCACACTACTGTTGTTCCGTGTGGTTATATGAGTTACTGTCAGCTTGAATCAGTCTGGCCATTCTCCTTTGACCTCTCTTATTAACAAGGCATATTTGCCCAACAACTGTCGCTCATTGGATGTTTTTGCACCATCCTCTGTAAACTCTAGAGACTGTTGGATGTGAAAATCCCAGCAGAGCAGCAGTTTCTGAGATACTGAAACCACCTGATCCAGAACCAACAATCATTCAAAGTCACTTAGATCACATTTCTTCCTAATTCTGATGTTTGGTCTGAACAACAACTGAACCCCTCGATCATGTCTGTGTGCTTTTATGTGTTGATTTGCTGCCACATGATTGGCTAATTAGATATTGGCTAATTGGCTAATGAGCAGGTATATAAAGTGGCCAATCACTTTATTTCCTTTTCATATTCCATTACAACATAGGAAAGAAGCCATTATGCTGATTTTCAGAGCAATCTCCTTCCTCAACAATTTTTTCCCTTGGCTAATTCTGCCCATATTCCAAACAGTTTTCTGAAGATTTATCCACTTATCAATGCACTCAGGGTAGTTTGGATTAGCCAGTTAACCTGCCAACACACATACTTTTGGCATTGGAGGCAACTAGAACAAGCATAAGAAGCTCATGTGGTTCCAGAGTTTCCTATGTGGAACTAGGAAGAAGAGAAGGCTAAGGAGTAAACCCTACACAAATCCGGAGTGGAGCCCCTAAGGCGGTTGGATGACGTATCACATCACCTCCCGACAGCTCCTGCAGCCAAGCTGATGCCAAATGTACTGCTTTGCATTCCTTTGGACCACATCCGCGAGGCCGAGAGGGGGATCTTGGTGTCTGGGCAGCCCAGGATCTCCATATTCATCGCCCAGGTCTGAGCCCCGGAAATAACTGGGCACATCCATTGTCTACTTAGACAGACGGAGCCATTACCATTATATGGAACTCCACACAGACAGTACTGTAAGTCAGGATAGAACACAAGTCACTGGGGCTTGAACCAGCAGCTCTACCTACTGCTGTATTGTTGAGCCCATTGCATGGGGGTGTTTAAAAGATAACAGATATCTTCATGTGTAGAATGTATCATCAGTGTATGCTCCATAAGGTAAACAACATTCTATGAAGTGGAAGCAAGGACAAGGAAAGCACTTGTGTATATTTTAAGAATTTTTAAATGGAGAATTGCCTAATTAAGATTATATGCTATTTGGAATTTAGGGCATTACTCTTGTGCTGTTTTATTTAAATTGCTTACTTAAAAATTTCATATATTTAAAAATAATCCATTTAGAAATGTATTCATGATTGACAGGACTAAATGTATTATATATTAGAACAGTTTGCCTCTGAAACTCAACACAGAAAAATGCATTGATGTTACCGAACAGTGCGTGAACGTTAACAGCTGATGAATTTAAGCTAATAATATTTTAAACCCATATTGATGGCTGTTTTCACACCTTATTCAACCCTTCATCTAGGTTCATGGAATTATTTATTTTTATTAGGTTTCTTGTTATTTTCTGACTTGTGATTATAATGAATTCAACAAACCATCAACTTGGAGCAAAGTTGGCATGACTTAGTGAAAGGGAATTCCTGCTTGATCAATTTATTGGAGGTTCTTTTGAGATGTAACATTAACTGTAGATGAAGGAAAATTGGAAGATATACTATACAGAGATTTGCAGAAAGCACTCGATAAGTCACCAATATGAGAGGTTATTGCAGAACATAAACATTTCATGGTATAGGGGGTAAGATATTGGTGTGGATAGAAGATGTCATTTTTCCGGTTGGCACGATATAGGCAATGGTGAGCCACAAAAATCAGTGCTGGGCCTTCATCTTTTAACAACTTATGTAAAATACATGAATAAAGGAAACTAGGAGATGGTTGCTAAATTTTCTGATGAAATAATAATGTGGGAGAATATCAAAAAGCTGTGAAGAGGATATTAGACTACCAAGCTTAAGTGAGAATGGCCTAAAACGTAGTCAGTAGAACGTAACTTTGGAAAATGTTAAGTATGTTATTTGAAAGGTTAAAGAAAGAAAAACATATAAACTGAATTAAATAATGTGGAACCCTGAGACAGAGAGGGATTTAGATATCTTACAGTATGAACCTCAAAAAGCTAGAATACAAGCAGAACACAAAATTAAGAAAGCTAGCAGAATGCTATCATTTATTGCTAGGAGAATTTAACACAGCCATAGATGGCTCTGTTTCATTTACACAGATCATGGTGAGATCATCTGGAGTACTGTCTGAAATACCGGTCTTATTTAAGGAAGGATGTTGAAATGATGGAGGTACAGAGAAGAAATTTTTTTTTATATACCTCATTTTCAGAATCTGGGTTTTTCAGGCCTATTTTGAAATGCAATTCAAAAAAGATCTACTGCCTCTTTGAGGTGTTGTTTTTCTTTCAGTTTAAGGTAACTCCATGGTACTATTAGACCATAAGACAAAGGAGCAGAAGTCGACCATTCAGCCCATCAAGTCTGCTCTGCCATTTTATCATGAGCTGATCCATTCTCCGATTTAGTCCCACTCCCCCGCCTTCTCACCATAACCTTTGATGCCCTGGCTACTCAGATACCTATCAATCTCTGCCTTAAATACACCCAATGACTTGGCCTCCACTGCTGCCCATGGCAACAAATTTCATAGATTCACCACCCTCTGACTAAAAAAATTTCTTCACATTTCTGTTCTGAACGGGCGCCCTTCAATCCTTAAGTCATGCCCTCTCGTACTAGAGTCCCCCATCATGGGAAACAACTTTGCCACATTTACTCTGTCCATGCCTTTCAACATTTCAAATGTTTCTATGAGGTCTCCCCTCATTCTTCTAAACTCCAAGGAATACAGTCCAAGAGCGGACAAACGTTCCTCATACGTTAACCTGGAATCATTCTAGTGAATCTTCTCTGTACTCTCTCCAACGTCAGCACATCCTTTCTTAAATAAGGAGACCAAAACTGCCCACAGTACTCCAAGTGAGGTCTCACCAGCACCATATAGAGCCTCAACATCACATCCCTGCTCCTATACTCTTTTCCTCTAGAAACGAATGCCAACATTGCATTCGCCTTCTTCACTACCGACTCAACCTGGAGGTTAACTTTAAGGGTATCCTGTATGAGGACTCCCAAGTCCCGTTGCATCTCTGAACTTTGAATTCTTTCCCCATTTAGATAATAGTCTGCCCGTTTATTTCTTCTGCCAAAGTGTATAACCATACACTTTCCAACATTGTATTTCATTTGCCACTTCTTTGCCCATTCTTCCAACCTATCCAAGTCTCTCTGCAGACTCTCCGGTTCCTCAGCACTACCGGCCCCTCCACCTATCTTCGTATCGTCATCAAACTTAGCCACAAAGCTATCTATTCCATAATCCAAATCGTTGATGTACAATGTAAAAAGAAGCGACCCCAACACGGACCCCTGTGGAAAATCACTGGTAACCGGTAGCCAACTAGAATAGGATCCCTTTGTTCCCACTCTCTGTTTCCTGCCAATCAGCCAATGCTCTATCCACGTATGTAACTTTCCCATAATTCCATGGGCTCTTATCTTGTTAAGTAGCTTCATGTGTGGCACCTTGTCAAAGGCCTTCTGAAAATCTAAATATACAACATCCACTACATCTCCCTTGTCTAGCCTACTGGTAATTTCCTCAAAAAATTGTAATAGGTTTGTCAGGCAGGATTATCCTTTGAGGAACCCATGCTGAGTTCTGCCTATCTTGTCATATGCCTCCAGGTACTCTGTAACCTCATCCTTGACAATCAACTCCAACAACTTCCCAACCACCGATGTCAAGCTAACAGGTCTATAATTTCCTTTTAGCTTCCTTGCCCCCTTCTTACATAGCGGAGTGACATTTGCAATCTTCCAGTCCTCCGGAACCATGCCAGAACCTATTGACTTTTGAAAGATCATCGCTAATGCCTCCGCAATCTCCACTGCTACTTCCTTCAGAACACGAGGGTGCATTCCATCTGGACCGGGAGATTTATCTACCTTTAGCCTATTCAGCTTCCTGAGTACATTCTCTGTCGTAATTGTGACTGCGCACACTTCTCTTCTCTGCCACCCTTGAGTGTCCAGTATACTGCTGATGTCTTCCTCAGTGAAGACTGATGCAAAATACTCGTTCAGTTCCTCTGCCATCTCCTTATCTCCCATTACAATTTCTCCAGCATCATTTTCTATCGGTCCAATATCTACTCTCTCCTGTCTCTTACTCTTTATATACTTGAAAAAGCTTTTAGTATCCTCTTTGATATTATTTGCTAGCTTCCTTTCATAGTTGATCTTTTCCCTCTTAATGACCTTCTTAGTCTCCTTTTGTAAGGTTTTAAAAACTTCCCAATCCTCTGTCTTCCCACTAATTTTTGCTTCCTTGTATGCCCTCTCCTTTGCTTTAACTTTGGCTTTGACTTTTCTTGTCAATCACGGTTGCATCCTTTTTCCATTTGAAAATTTCTTCTTTTTTGGAACATATCTGTCTTGCACCTTCCTCACTTCTCACATAAACTCCAGTCACTGTTGCTCTGCAGTCTTCCCTGCCAGTGTCCCTTTCCAGTCAACTTTGGCCAGTTCCTCTCTCATGCCACTGTAATTTCCTTTACTCCACTGAAATACCGACACATTGGATTTCGGCTTCTCTTTCTCAAATTTCACAGTGAACTCAATCATGTTATGATCACTGTCTCCTAAGGGTTCCTTCACCTCAATCTCTCTAATCACCTCCGGTTCATTACACAATACCCAATCCAGTACAGCCAATTGCCTAGTGGGCTCAACAACAAGCTGTTCTAAAAAGCAATCTTGCAGACATTCTACAAATTCTCTCTCTTGAGATCCAGTGCCGACCTGATTTTCCCAATCCACTCGCACGTTAAAATCCCCCACAATTATCATAACACTGCCCTTCTGACAAGCCTTTTCTATTTCCTGTTGTAATTTGTAGTCCACATCACTGCAGCCGTTTGGAGGCCTATAAATAACTGCCATCAGGGTCCTTTTAGCCCTGCGATTTCTTAGCTCAACCCATAGAGATTCTGCACCTTCCGATCCTATATCACCTCTTTCTAATGATTTAATATCATTTCTTACCAATAAAGCAATGCCTCCCCCTCTGCCTACCTTCCTATCCTTCCAATACACTGTGTATTCTTGGACGTTCAGCTCCCAGAGACATGCATCCTTTAGCCAGGTCTCAGTGATGGCCACAATATCATACCTGCCAATCTGTAGCTGTACGACAAGATCATCCACCTTATTCCTTATGCTGCGTGCATTTAAGTATAACACCTTAATACCAGTATTTGGTACTTTTCGCTTTGATTTCTCTGCAACTTTATTGCACTGCAACTCATCCCAATGTCTACAAATTTGCCCTATCACCTGCCTCTCTTTCCTGGCATCTTTACTGCTCACTATCTTAGATTTATTTCTGTTTTCCCCTTCCTCCGCTCTGTCTTTCCGGTTCCCATCCCCCTGCCAAATTAGTTTAAACCCTCCCTAACAGCTCTATTAAACTTTCCCACCAGGATATTGGTCCCCCTTGGGTTCAGGTGTAACCTGTCCTTTTTGAACAGGTCGTACTTCCCCCAGAAGAGATCCCAATTATCCAAGAATCTGAAGCCCTGCCCCCTGCACCAGTCTCTCAGCCATGCATTCATCTGCCTGATCCTACTATTCTCACCCTCGCTAGCACATGGCACAGGTAGCAATCCTGAGATTACTACCCTGGAGATCCTGCTTCTCAGCTACCCTCCTAACTCCCAGAAATCTCTCTTCAGGACCTCCTCCCTTGTCCTATCTATGTCATTGGTACCAATATGTACCAAGACAACTGGCTGCTCACCCTCCCCCTTCAGAATATTCAGGACCCGATCCGAGACATCCCGTACCCTGGCACCTGGGAGGCAACACACCATGCGGGTATCTCTGTCAGGCTCACAGAATCTCCTGTCCATTCCCCTGACTATGGAATCCCCTATGTCTACCGCATTCCTCTTCTCCCTCCTTCTCTCCTGCACAACAGCGCCAGGCTCAGTACCAGAGACCCGGTCACCGTGGGCGTCCCCTGTCAGGTCATCCCCCTCAACAGCATCCAGAACAAGATATTTGTTGCTGAGGGGGACAGCCACAGGTGTGCTCTCCACTATCTGGGCATTTCCCTTCCCTCTCTTGACAGTGACCCAGTTCTCTGACCCCTGTAGCCTAGGGATGACTACCTCCCTGTAACTCCTGTCTATCACCTCTTCACTTTCCCTGATAAGCAATAGGTCATCAAGCTGCAGCTCCAGATCCCTAACACGGTCTCTGAGGAGCAGCATCTCAGTGCACTTGGCACAGATGTGACCATCAGGGAGGCTGGAGGTCTCCCAGGATTCCCACATCTGACACCCTGAACAAAGCACTAACACTGCAGGCATGCTATCTAATTCTATAGGAATGAAACAGGAAAAATAAGTCTACTCACCCACTTCCCTCGTCAAACAGACTAACCTTTTAAACCGTTAGCTCGTACCGTTAGCTGTGAAAGCCCTGCTGTTCTTGTCTGTCCGGGCCGATTCGCGGAAGGGGGGTGGGAGAAAAAAAGGAGTTGGTGCTTCGCTCTCGCCTCTTCCCGTTTACCGCTGAAGCCCATTGAAGCCAAAGCCCTACACTTTGATACCGCTCACTCTGCTGCCCACTGTATAGGGTGGTCTCCTTTCTAAACTCTCCGCGCTATCCTGTTGACATCACGCGCCTGCGCAGTCTCATCCTTCTTGCACTCGAAGTTTTTTAAAAAAACTGTCTTCCTTCAGAATTCAGCTCCCACGCCGCACTGTAGTCCCGATCCAAAAAGGAGGAATTTCAGAATTTATGCCCAGTAATTGGCAATAGATTTCCAAGCCAAGACAGGGCACGATTTGAAATCTGAAGATTCTGCCCTGGCTCTTTTATGTAGATTATCCTGGCTGTGGATTTGGGTGAGGATGTCACAGTGCATTTTATAGATGGTTATAGATGGTTCTCATTTTAGCTTCTGTGTGCTATTGGTGAAGGAAATAAATGTTTAAAGTGTTTGATTGATTGCCAGTCAACTTGGTTATATTGTCCAGAAGATGATCAAATTTCGTGAGAGTTGTTGCTATGGCACTCATCCAGACAAGTGGAGATTATTTCATCATGCTCCAGGTATGCGCCCCGTGGACAGTGGATAGGATCCGACGTCTTGGGAGATGATTTATACAGCACAGCATACAGGCTAGGTTGCCATGGTACTTATAAGGCTGGTGCAGTTGATGTTCTAGTCCTTCAGGATATTCATGGTGGGAGATTTAATGATGGGAATGACATTATACATTTCTTGTTGTAGATGATCATTGCCTGGGTTGTATGTGGAATGAATGCTACTTGCTATCCTGCAGCCCCTGATTGAATGTGCTAGGTCATGCTGCACACAGGATGCCCTGCTTCATTTGCCCTCGATTGGCAGCTGCAACTGAACATTGTATAGTTATCAGCAAATATCTTCACTTCTGACCTTAGCATGGAAGGAGAATCTTTAAATATTTTAAAGAAAACTCTAGATAGGTTCTTTATAACAAAAAGAGTTGAAAATTTATTAGTGGCAGTCATTACTGGGCATTGTCAGAACAGTTTATCTCATTAAGTGGTGGAGCAGGCTTGAAGGAAGATACATCTGCTCCAATTTTGTATATTTGTAAATTTATAAGCAATTCAAAATTTTGGAGATCAACATCTTTAAAAAACCTTTATCAGGTAAATTCTGTAATTTCACATTCCTATATGTAATGGAAAAGAGAACAGTAGTCCAGATCGGAGTACAAAATCGAAAAAAAATTGCTTTTTCAACCCACACACTACATCAGTAGCGTTTCTCACCAGATGTGTGGTATTGAATAATTTATTGTTGTACGTACTTCTTTGTGACTTACTCTTATACAGTATTTTGGCATTGATTATTTGCCCACACCAGTGCATGAGCCTATGAAGTTAAGTTTTCCTTAGTCACTCCAAGATAAGTGTTCATTTTTGATGTGTTCATTTGAGTAAGAAATGAAAAGCTTTCTATTCCAGCTCTAGTTCAGCATTATCCCTATTTGAAATATTTAGATATAATCAGGTTTCTTCCTCCATTCTCCATCACACCCCCACTCCCTTGCCACATTCAAGAAACATATATAACACCAAGTTGCCTACCTGGAATTCATGTCACTTTGTTTTTTAAATTTATTACATGGACGTGTTTACATACTGCAAGCTTTCATGTACTTCCTACTGGATGAAACAAATCAAAGTTCTAAGAGTTAGACTGTGTGGAGTGATTGCAAAAATTAGGCTTTCGTTCCTTGAAATGGTTTCAGTGGTTCTGATAATCTTCAAAAGGATGTAAAGGATACATAAACAGAAATGCATTCTGCTTGTAAGTTGGTTCAAGAGGACGTAACATTTAAGCTAGAGCCAGGGCACCGGGAAAAAGAACACAGCTTCACAGAGTGCGTCATTGTGGGAAGGGACTGGCATTTGTTGTGAAGGATGCGCATTCGGTGGTAGGAGTGTGGCTGTTATGCTTGGTCTGTTATTGATTGTAAATCCACGACTGAAAGCCTTTTATAACTAATGTTAAAATAGAATCTAGAATATGCATAGCCATTTTTTAAGCACTTGCTTTAAAACTCTGACATAAAATCAGACTTATTTTAATTTTCACTTCTGCAATGTAATTGGCCATTACGTTTCAACAAAGGCATTAATTATCTCATGTTAAGCTTGTGTAATTTCAATTATTTCTCAGGAACAGCTCCCCTAACTTAATTTTAGTTATACACAATGTCTTAAGTTTATGGCCCGTGGTATAATCTATAAATGTCCTTAAAATTATGCTTCCAGGGATTTAAACTAGCAAAAAAACAGTTGTGGACAAAGATTTCCTTAGCTTTCTATTAGAATATGTAATAGCTATTCATCTGGATGCCAATGAGATTTAAAAAGGCAGCAATTCAATGCTCCGTAGAAGAGGCAATAGTATTTTTCTGAGCTGATTCTTGCACCTCATTATTTACATGGTGAATTGTTCCAACAAAAATCACTGCTGTGGAGAATGGATGAGGCAGACATGTTGCAAATCTGATGCAAAGTGATGTGAAATATTTGAAGCAGAGGCACGCCTAAGCCTGCGGGGTAAAGAATACAGTTTTGAAATGCTCTGTCAGAGATTGCATGGATATAATAGACTAAGTAGCCCCTTTTTTGTGCTGGAAATATATATGGTTCTAATTTACATAATGACATGTGGCTGAATCTGTATTTTATTACTGTTTACCAATTTGGAAGAAACTACATGCTGATGTACAAGAAATATTTTTTGTCCTATTTTGTTCTGTGCATAGTATGGGCAAAAATGTACTGCCCTTCTGACAACAGAGCTACAATGGAAGGGAGAGGCATGGTGATATATAATGCAGAGCCCAAAACATTGCATTAGGTTTCTGTATTTCTTTAGCTTCAGTGTGGCATTGCACATCTCTACTCAGTGAGCCACAGCTCCACTGACCCAGGTTCAGTTCTGACCTCCAGTGTTGTCTGTGTGGCGTTTGCATGTTCTTGTGTGTTCTAGTTTCCCCCCACAGTCCAAAGACGTGCAAATTGGTAAATTAATTGGGTACAATAAGATGCTTGGGAGTGGTAGAATCAAAGGGAAGCTGAGGGAAATGTAGGGGGATATAATCAAAACTTTGCATAAGTGGTACTTGATGGTTGGTGCCAAGAAGGTAGCCTGATGGATCTGTTGCTGTGCTGAGTGATTCTTAGCTTCAAGGCCAGTGATAAGGAAGACCCAAACATCCCTTAACGACATCAGGCTTCGGACTTTGTATTCCATATGGGGTGAGGGATGCCCAAGATAAACCATAAGACATAAAAGCAGAATTAGGCCATTTGGCCCATTGAGTCTGCTCTGCTATTCAATAATGGCTGATTTATTATTCCTCTCAAACCCATTCTTTTTCCTTATCCCCATAATCTTTGATGCCCTGATTAATCAAGAACCTATCAACCTCCACCTTAAGTATACCCAATGACTTGGTTTACACAGTCATCTATGGCAATGAATTCCACACCCTCTGGCTATAGAAATTTTTCCTCATCTCTGTTCTAAATGGACATCCCAATATTCTGAGGCTGTGCCCTCTGGTCCTCGGCTCCCCCCAGTGTAAGAAACATCCTTTTCACATCCATCCTATCGAGGCCTTTCAATATTCAATAGTTTTCAAAAAGATCCCCCATCATTCTTCTGAACTTCAGTGAGTACAGGCCCAAAGCCATCAAATGCTCCTCATGAGTAAGCCTTTTCAATCTTAGTATTTTAGTTCTTCAATTGTCTTCCTTACCACAGACTCAATAAGAAAGTTAACCTTTATGGAATCCTGCTCGAGTACCCCAAGTCCTTTTGCCTCTCTGATGTTTGAATTTTCTCCCCGTTTAGAAAATAAAGTCACAGAGTCATAGAGAAGTATAGCACAGAAACAGGCCCTTCAGCCCATTGAGTCCATGCTGAACCATTTAAGATGCCTACTCCCATAGACCTGCTCTAGGACAATTGCCCTCCATACCCCTACTTTCCATGTCCCTATCCAAACTTCTTTTAAACATTGAAATCAAGCTCGCATGCACCACTTGTTCTGGCAGTTCAGTGCACACTCTCATAACCCTCTGAGTGAAGCAGTTTCCCCTCATGTTTCCCTTAAACTTTTCACCTTTTACCCTTAACACATGAACTCCAGTTGTAGTCAAACCCAACCTCAGTGGAAAAAGCCAGCTTGCATTTGTTCTATCTATACCCCTCATAATTTTGTATACCTCTATCAAACTTCTCTCAATCATTTATGTGCTAAGGAATACAGTCCCAACCTCTTCATTCTTTCTTTATAATAGGTCCTTCAGACCTAGCAAAATCCTTGGAAGCGGTCCCAACACAGATCTCTGCAGCACATCACTAGTAACCAACCAGACTCTTTTCCTCCTGCCAGTCAGCCAGTGTTCTATCCATGTTAGTCTGCTCCCTGTAATACCATGGGCTCTTATCTTGTTAAGCAGCCTCATGTGCAGCACCCTGTCAAAGGCCTTCTGAAAATCCAAGTAAACAACATCTACTGACTCTCATTTGTCTATCCTGCCTATTATTTTCTCAAAGAATTCCAAAAGATTTGTCAGGCATGATTTCTCCTTAAGGAAGCTATGCTGACTTTGGCCTATTTTGTCATGTGCCTCCAAGTACCTGAAAACTCATCCTTAATAATAGATTCCAACATCTTTCCAACCACTGAAGTCAAGCTAACTGGCCAATAACATCCACTCTCCTACCTTCCTCCCTTCTTTAAGAGTGGAGTGACATTCCTAATTTTTCTAGTCTTCCAGAAGCATTCCAGAATCTAATGATTCTTGAAAGAATAGATTCAAGATTCAAGGTTTGGATTCAAGTACATGTATTATCAAAGAATATATAAATTATCCAATCTTGAGATTTGTTTGCTCTCAGGCAGCCACAAAGGAAGAAACCCAAATGAACTCAATTAGAGAAACATAAGAATAAAAATAAAAATAAGAGACCAACACTCGATGCACAAGAGAAAGAGAAAAACATCCAAATTACGCAAACAATTGAAGTGAACAACAGCATTCTGAACCAAAAATGAGTCCTCAGATCTGGACTCCAAAGCTGCCCAGAGTAGGCCCAAAGCCTCGCTTCTCAGTTCATCACATTAGCAGGCACAGAGCACGGCAGCTGGGGCAGTCTTCCCAGCCTCAGTGCCATGGAGATGACCATCATGGAGAACAAGCGAAATCGGCTCTCGCCCAGACTGACACTATATCTTTTCAGTCTATCTGGGCTAGTGTTTAAATTGACCAAACCATGGTTCACACCCCAGAGAGGGATGAAGATCACAGAAAGCAAGCAAAATCGACTCCTGCCTCTAATCTTGACTGGAATTTAAATTGTCTAGACAGCATATTGTACCTTGCACTAAGACCCGGCTGCTGTGAAAATCTTTGGGCCTAGATACCGCCACCCAACAACTCACGCCAGGCTCAGCTTCTGTCACCCAGCCCGAAGCTGCCCTCAAGCTCTTCAAATCAGATCGGCATCCAGAATGATTCAACCTCGCAGCCGGGCCAGTCGACAACCTCGCAGCCGGGCCAGTCGCACGGGCACTCCTTCTCCTCTGTCCGGTCCCCAACTTCTCCTTTCAGTGCCCAGAGTGATCCAACCTCACTCCCAGGCCAGCTGTATGAGCAATTGAAACTCTGTCTACAATTCTGCAACACACCATTTTAGCTCATCCCCCAATCTCACCTCGCCAATGCTCATCCCTTCACTGTTTAACACAATGTACCTCAGAAAAGGTATTTTTAGTGTTTTTTTTTAGTCAGGGTTCTTAGCTTTTTAAACTACCAGAAACCTGTTGCACACGTTCCTGTAGCACCTTCTTAACTGGAAGATCAATGCCTCCACAATCTCTTCAGCTACTTCTTTCAGAACCCTCGGATGTAGTTCATCTGGTCCAGGTGACTTACTTGCCTTCATATTTTCAGCTTCCCAAGCACTTTCTCCTAGTAATAGCAGCTACATTCACTCCTGCCCCCTGACACTTTTGCATTTCTGGCATTCTACTGGTGTCTTCCACAGTGAAGAATGGTACAAAATTGTCAATAAGTTTGTCCGCCATTTTTCTCTCACCCATTACTACCTCTTCAGCTTTATTTTCAAGTGGATAATGGTCCAATATCCACTCTCATTTCTCTTTTACTCTTTATATAGCTCAAAAAAAACTTTTTTTGTGCCCTCTTTGGCTACCTTACCTTCATATTTCATCTGTATCTCTTCATGGCTCCCAATGATCCAGAATTCTGAAACCCTGGCTCCTGCACCAATTCTTCAGACATGTATTTATCTGGCAAATCATCCTATTTTTACCCTCTCTGGCTGGTGGAACGGACAGCAACAAAGAGATTACTATCTGGAGGTCCTGCTTTTCAGACTTTTACCTAACTCTCTCTATTCACTCTTCAGAACCTCCTCCCTTTTCCTACCAATTCTGTTGGTATCAATGTGTACCACAGCTGCTGGCTGTTCACCCTCCCGCTTTAGAATGCTGTGGACCTGATCTGAAACACCCTCACTCTGGCACCTGGACGGCACATACCATCCGGGTGTCTCTTTCACACTCACAGAATTATCTAATTATGGAGTCGTCAATCACTGCTGCACTCCTTTTCTCCCACTTCCCTTCTGAGCCGTAGGGACAGGCTCAGTGCCAGAGATAAGGTTACTGTGGCTTCACCCTGGTAGATTGTATCCAAAATGGTGTACTTATTACTAATTGGAACAGCCACAGGGGTACTTTGCACTGGCTGCCTGTTCCCTTTCCTTCTCCTGACAGTCACCCAGGTACCTGCCTCCTACAACTTAGGGGTGACTACCACCATGAAGCTCCTAACTATCACCTCCTTTTATTCCATATGAGCTGGAGGTCATCCAGCTGCAGCTCTAGTTCCTTAACACAATTTCTAAGGGTCTGCAGCTTGATGCCCTTTATGTAGATATGATATCAGGGAGACTGAATCTCACATCTCACACAGGGAGCACATGCTACTAACTCTGGACCCATTCTCAGTGCACCAGCTATGTGCTAACTAAAAAAAAACTAATAACTTACTTAGAACTTCCACCTGTGCTTGCCCAAGCTTGTTCTTGCTTAAGCCTGTTGAGCCAAAGCCCGACCACTCTAACACTGTCCACTCGCACAATGGTCACTCTGCTTACACCTCACATCTTGTTATTTGCCCCTGCTGAGTGCTTAATAGATCATTATGATTGCTGCCTGTTGAAAAGTCCCAAAAGCACCCGAGCTCTTTTTAGATTTTGCACTGGGTCACCAACGAACGACCTCTTGCAATGATTGCAGCCCACCCAAAAGATGCATTTCTAATGGCAACCATTTTGATTGCATGCCCCAATGTTGGGTAACCTTGCACCTCAACAAAATTCAGTGATTCAATGATGAAGGTCATTACTGGGTGTTTTTACAATTACTGCATGAAGGAGTTTTATCTTCAGTCACTTCATTAGTGATTAATAATTGTTCAGAGTATTAGGATTTCACATGATGCTTACAAGGAGGTATCAGAAGAAACATTTGAGTTTAGCTCAACTTCTAAAACTTTAATCATTGAACCAAAAAGAAATGGACATTACAGAAAAGAGCAGTCAACATTTGAACCAGCCAAAGAGTAGATCGGTAATTCTGCAAATGACAAACACGCAACTAGGTACTGCATCTAATATATTTTCAGGCAGGGAGCTTTACACTCTTACAGCCCTTTTGGAGGAACTGCTTTCCCTTCTGATCCTTCTGTGAACTAATCTAAATAGTCGGACAATTTTTACCTATCCTCTTTGTAATTAGAAATAGGTCCTTCTTAATTTCTTTACCTTTAATCCTTTATAATATTAAAAGGAAGTAATTAAAAATTTCAGCTTCCTCAGAC
Organism: Mobula hypostoma; assembly: GCF_963921235.1. NCBI lineage: Eukaryota > Metazoa > Chordata > Chondrichthyes > Myliobatiformes > Myliobatidae > Mobula > Mobula hypostoma. The sequence goes on along the minus strand of NC_086103.1, from coordinate 57,881,946 downwards.
CAAACAAAATAACTTCTGCCAATTTAGTCTCTCCTCACAAATAACATTTTCTATTCCTGGCAATGTACTGAAAGTTCTCGCTGCACTTATTCCAGTGTAATCACATCTTTCCTAATAATGAGGTGTCCAGAAATGTTGGCAGTACTAAACTGCAGTGTAAATTGTGCTATATATAGTTCTAGAATAACCTCACTGCTCTCATATTGTCTTGGCTAATAAGGGAAAAAAGTTTCATTTGTTCTACTAACTTCCTTGTTGACCCACCTTGTTAACTTGAAAGATCTGTGAATATACAATCCATGTTCTCCTGTCCCTCTGTGTCACCCAATTCCTTCACATTCATTGTATAATCCCTTGCCTTTTGCAAATCCACCAACATATTACTGCTTACATCTGAAATGAATGAATGCATTTATCACCTCTCTGTCTAACTCACTAAACTGAGCCTCTCTTCTTATGGTTGGCCTCAACCATATTTTGTCCTTTAACACACCTTCTGTACTAAAGTATAAATCATTAATATCGTTAAAAAAACAAGGTCCTGCTGACTGTCCCTGATTAGTTTGTCTTTTTAAATGAAGGCTTGTATGAACTCTCCAATTAATTCCAAAAATGTATTCATCACTAGTGCTAAATTATTCACTTCATCCTTTAGTTTTTTTAAACTATGGTATAATGTTAGCAGTTCTCCAGTTCTCTGACATTACCCCTGTGGCCAGGGAAGATTGCAGTATGATGCAATGTTCTCTTTTCCTTCATTTAAAGGTAAATTTTGGAGCAACTGGTAAAATGATCTACTTGCTGAGGAGGCTGAGAGAGCTGGCCTTTGCACATCCATATGTCATTCTACAGATGCGCAGTAGAGAGCAGCCTGACAACTTTCATCACTGCTTGGTGTGGAATCTGCAATGCAGTGGACAGGAAGGCTCTACAGCGGGTAGTAAGAACGGCCCAATGCATCACCGTGTTTAATTTTATTGTGTTCTTTATCTTCTGTGGTTTTTGGGGGTGCATTAATCAGAAGTAACAATTATTTTATTCTTTTTACACTTGTGCATAGGAACTGACCTAATCAATCTTGAATCTTGAATAAATTATTCATTGGTAGACATTAAACAGGACAGGAAATTTTGGTGAAGAATAACAAACACCAAAATTAAACTTTGTCAGAAACTAGTTCACTAACTTTGATTTTGATGTTATAATCATTAGTAAACATAGGGTTGTAACAGTTGCTTCCTATTTTTTTTTGGGTACACCAGCACTGTAACTGTTATTTAATTGAAGATCGCATTACAGAGTTCCTTAATATAGATTTACTTTTAATTGCTACTGTTTGTCATTGTATAGGTAGTGTATTAAGCTTGCCACTATCATTGTTTCTAACTTTGATGTTATTATCATTGCTTCTTTGAATGAAGAAATATATTATTAATATTCCACTGATCAGAATTTCTAACTAAGATTTTGGATTTTTCATCCATGTTTTTGTTATTTGTTGACAACTTTTATGAGCATCTCCAATTCATAAGGGAAACTATCACTAAGGGTGTTAGATATCCTGAAATTGTAATTATTGTTGAAGATGAACATGTCATTTGGATTTAGTTGGTATTGAAAAAAGAATTAAACTGATTCTATGCCACATAAAGCTTGAGCTTTGAGATTTACTCAGCAATAATATGGATTACTAACACGGACAACACTTTTTTCCAATCCAAGCTACCCAGTACACCTGCCTTTCAAGTTCAGCAGTGAGCGACACAAGAACAGTACAGCTGTACTGTCGAGTCACAACATTTGTGTTGAAGGAACATATTAGAAGGGATGCAAGTAGAGAAGCAAAGAAGTTCAAAGAGGGAACTCCAGAGCTTAAAACCTACGCAGTTGGCCATCAGCAAAGAGACAGAACTGAAGGTTTTCTGAGTGTTTGGAAATTTATATGGATTTCAAAGACAGGGATGAAAAACAAAAATGAAAACAAAACTATTAAAAGACTTTGCTAAGCCAAGAGACAATAAGCCTGACAAATAAGCTGACTGGGAATTAGGATAAAGTAAGCACACAGAGGAAAGGTTTCACTTTCAACCGAGTTTGATAAATAAGTAATTTTTTTTCTCTATGTTTCAGTGCTTTTGCAAAATGCCATTATATCTGTATCTCAGGAAATCATGCAGTTTCATCTTTACAGTATATATTAGTAGAGGCAAAAGGATTTGCTTTAAATATCCTGAGATATTTTTGTTTGAGAATGTTGGATCACAGAATTACCATGTTAACTTTGATTACTTGGATTAAGGCTTTCATTCCAGCGAAAAATGTTTGGCTCTCATTTTCTAAAGCCAAGTTACTAATTGGAAATAACTAGTATTCAAATATAGAAAACTTTGATATACAATAAAAGTGAAGAAATGGAGAAGAAGCCAGAAGAATCAGCAATGCATCTGCATAAGAAAAACTTGTGTGTTCAGCAGAAAAGTCTGAAGTTCACAAAACCCTGTTTTCTTAATGTTAGCCAAAAAATATTAAGAACAAGAATACCTACATAATATTATTTAAAAATTATGTTGTAATCTCTTAACTCCGAATTATGGAATATAAGTATTTTGGTTATATGTTTATGATGCATTGCCAAATTGTGTGAGATTTCCCAAGTGAGAAATATCTGCTTTTCACTTTGCTCTTAAGAGAAGTCATTATTATTATGGACATGTGGTTGAGTAAAATGTTACTCTTCCTCTTACCTCTACAATAAGGCAATGAACGACATACATTTCAGAACGTCAGCAGAGGAACTTGCCTTACACTTGCTTACAACTGCTTAGGGTAATACTGGCTATTAATTAGCAAACATAAAATCAGTCACTTATAACTTAACACACACTGATTATACAGCTATCAGCAATAATATTTTAGATGGAGGGGTCCTACTATTGGCATGCAACAATGTCCTTTAATTGGCAAGGAGTAGAAAGTGTAATGTTGGCTCTGTATTCTCAGAGGCATTTCTTAAAAAAAGATTGCTCCTGGATGTTATAGGTACTGGGAAATCGGGGAATTTATAGGAAAAGCTACATAGACAATGTTTGTTTCTTGGAGATGATCTTATGCATGACTTTTCTACATATTTTTATATCAACTGATATTGCTAATTACTCTGATTACTACTGTTCAGATTGATGGATCTTGTTCCCTTGTGGGTTTTGTCTGTTACAGTCCAGTCTGTGGACTCCTCATTGTCAGTTAATTCCCTGTTCCCCGTGTCCTCTCGGGCTCCTTGATTAAGGCACCTCATTCTCAACTGAACCAGCAGTATAAGGACTCCGGCTTACATCTACTCAGGGTGAGACCATCACCTCAGCCAGTGCGGCAACGCACATTCCGGGCCGCCGAGAATAGTGGATTCTAAGTTGCTTCGGTGCCTGGGGTTGCTGCGGGAATTCTGTCTCTTCCTGTCCAGCTAAGTGAATGCCGGCCATTTGCTGCTTCATGAACTACTCAAAGTCAAGATACGAATTACCTGTCATTGTTTGGTTTTGTCGCTCCCTGTCCAGCTAAGGGATTGTCAGCCGTTTGCCACTTCATGAATGACTCTTGAGTCAAGATACGAATTATCTATCATTGTTTGGTTTTGTTGCTTCCTGTCCAGCTGAGTGTTTGCCGGCCATTTGCTGCTTCATGAACTACTCCAAGTCAAGCTACGAATTGTCTGCTGTTATTTGGTTTTGTCGTTTCATGTCCAGCCGAATAGGACCGGCCGTTTGCCGCTACTCTGAGTCAAGACGTGAATTGTCTGCCGTTGTTTAGTTTTGTCACTTTGTGTCCAGTTAATTGATTGCCGGCCATTTGCCGATTCATGTGCTACTTCGTGTCAAGATAAAGAACTGTCTGTCGTTGTTTGGTTTTGTCATTTCCTGTCCAGCTGAGTACTGCTGGCCATTTGCCGCTACTCTGAGTCAAGATACGAACTGTCTGTCGTTGTTGGGTTTTGTTGTCTTGTATCCAGTGCTACTTCGTGTCAAGATTAGGATTGCCAGCCTTTTGCCCTCCCAGTTAGTGCTCCATGGCAAGATGAATATGGCCTGCCACCTGTCTCCTGCTAGAAGTCCCGTTCCACCAATGCCCAGGGTCAAGAAAGGGTTGGCCTGCCTACAGCTCCTCTGTCCTCCCGCGCTGCTTCTCTGTGTTTACTCTGTCTCTCGACCGCTTAGTGTGTTATATTCTAAGTTCCGTTCCCGTGCTGGTTGCCTGTGTTTACTTCCCCCCCGTGTTAATAGGAGCCTGGCATTCTGCCCTCTGTTCTTTCCCAGCCACACTCATCCACTGGTCCGCATCCCTGCTCTGCCCAAGTCCCGCCACTATTGCCAGGTTCTTACCGTAGCTACCCAGGTTTGATCCCTGGTCCAGCTTCGCTCACGCTTTGGCTTCACCCTGTTCAATCCCTGTTCCCCAGCCTTCCTTGCAACTATTAAGAAACACACTTCTGTTAACGCTACCTACATGTCTGTGTCCTGCACTTGGGTTCTCTCCCCAGGCTCTTGTAACATTGTCTCCAGGTTGTTTTACCCTCTGCTCCTCGTGGAGTTCAACCTGGAGGCCAAAGCTGTGTATTGCACCTCAAATGCAAAATTCAGTTGACAACATAACCCTCTGCAGTGCTCAGCAAATCCAGCAATGCTCTGGATTGATCAGGACTCCTGAATAACGAAACCACTCTTCCCTTGGTGGTAGAGTAAGCACTTGCAATGTAAAGTGTTACAACACAAATGAAAGAAACAAACAGACTTTGCTGATATAAAAAACACTGGTTTGTCACAAGATAATAGGATTGTGACAACTGCTTGCAAATTGGCCATTGATATTCAGGATTTATTGCTGTTGATTATACACCAGCTGTTCATCAATTGAATTTAATTCCTTCCTCTTATGGAAATTCAGAGGGTTAGAAGCCATCTACTGCCGTGGTGCATAATTATTGATATAGCCTGAGGAAGTTCAGGCTTTGATATGTCTTGCTGACGCTTGATGGGATTTCTCTACTGTACTCTTGCCAGTGCTTTAGTGTCCTGGGAATTATGTGTTTGTTGTGTTTTTTTCCTTTTAGTTTCAGATCAAATATGATTCTGAAGGCCAAAGGCTACCAAAATAAGTATAAAATACATAAAGACAATATAAACATGAGGCAAAATATATTATTTTAATCTCTTTAAAGCTAAGGTTTTTAGATGATTCATCTTCCTTTTCCATCATTGGCAGGTTTGCATCAGCTTTCATGATTATATATTTGCTGCTGTTCTTTTTTTCTTTGGATACTGAAGCATGAGATGGTAATTTTTCATATCTGCTATGAAATAGCAGATGATTTTACAATATTCTTATTATGTAATTAAATTTATGTAATTGGGGGCTGAGGAGGGGAAAAATGGTCAATTTTTGATTGAACGTCAGAGCAGACTCAATGGGCCAAATGGCCTAATTCTGCTCCTATGTCTTATGGTCTAATTCAGAAAAAGATTATACCTCTCGCATGTGAACACAAAGTCTAAAGCAAACATGATGATATATTAGTGTGTTGTTTTGCCTTTTAGTATTCAGTTATAACACTTGTTTAAAATTTTGATTAGAATGTCTAAAAATTGAGGATATTCTGAGTTAAATAATTGCTTTTTAATTTTTTTTTGCACTCTGGTGGACAAAAGGGAGTATTATGGTAAAATAGAAAAGTTAGGCAATGCTAAGCGGAAGGAATGGATGTAGAGCATTTTAATATCCAGAGTTTTGTCAGGAGTCATGTGTCTTCCATCTTATAGTACATCACTCCGCCTAAGGGCAGCCTTTGTTGTTGTGTATGGTCATGGTAAGAATGAAGAATATGATTAAGAAAACTATTTACCCTTCTTTTTTTGAGTGGTAGGAAGTATGATCCCTCAGTTGTAAGTATACATATTCATAGTAGCTTACAAAAGTGAGAATAAATGTCACCTTTGTGGAAAATTTTGAGGGATGAAGTTTAATGGGATATCAGAATGAAGCTTATTTCACCGAGAAATGTGAAATTTGTTGTTTTGTGGCAGCAGTACAGAGCAAGACATAAAATCACTGGAAGCTGCAATAAATAAACAAATAGTGCAATATGGAATAATGAAGCAGCGTTCATAGACCATTTAGATGTCTGATGGTGAAGGGGAAGAAGCTGCTTCTAAAACACTGACAAACACTGGAGGAACTCAGCAGGTCAGGCAGCATCTATAGAGAGGAATAAACAGTCAATGTTTTGGTCTGAGAACCTTCATCAGAACTGGAAAGAAAGGGGGCAAAAGACAGAATAAGAAGTTGGGGGGGGGGATGAGTACAAAGCTGATAGGTGAAGCCAGGTGGGTGGGGGAGGGGAAGATGAAGTGAGGAGCTGGGAAGAGTTGGGAAAAGAACTTCTCACTAAATTTGTTGTATTATATACTCTCTCTCTTGCTTTTATGCTGTCTTTGACTTCTATTTTCAGCTATGGCTGCCCCATCCTCCCATTATAGTACATCTTATTCTTTGAATTGTATCTATTTTGCACTTTCTGCATTGAACCATTGCTGTTATGCCATCTTTCCTGCTAGTGTCCCTTTCCAATCAACTTTGGCCATCTCTTCTCTCGTGCCTCTGTTATTCCCTATATCTCATTGTAATACTGCTACATTTGACTGTAGCTTGTCCTTCTCAATCTTCAGGGTGATCACTGCCTCTGAAGGGTTTCTTTATCTTCAGTTGCCTAATCAAATCTGGTTCATTACTCCACACCCAATCCAGAATTGTCTTTTCGTCAGTGGGCACAACCATAAGTTGCTCTAAAAAAAACATCTTGTAAGCATTCTACAGATTCCTTCTCTTGGGATCCAGCACCAACCTGAGATTGCACCTTTAGGGAAGGCATTGTTCAGGTCCCGTTGACACAGATCCCTATGAGGTGCAAAAGACAAACAGATTAATCCAGAGCTCCTTGGATGATGAAGAGGATTATAAATCATGGGAGGCTGTTTATCATGTATTAAGCTGTAAATACCAGTAATAATTAAACCTGATTATAAAAGAGTCAGAGGGGAAGTGAAGTAAAGGTGGCAAAGGTGACAAATGAGAAAAAAAATATAGATTGCCACTTCAAATCTCAGGATCAAACAAGGCTGTGAGTGTGGTAAACTCTATTAGTTCATAACAGGCACAAGCCTCCCCATCATCGAGGATATGTTGTAAGGGCAGTTCCTCAAGAAGGCAGCATCCATCATTAAGGACCCTCACCATCTGGAACATGCCCTCTTCTCATTACTACTGTTAGGTAGGATGTATAGGAGCCTGAAGATACACACCCAATGGTTTAGGAACGGCTTCTTTTCTTCCAATATCAGATTTCTGCACATGAACCCGTGAACACCACCTCACCATTCATCTTTTGAAATGTTCATTTATTTTAATTATTATTCTAACTTAGAGCAACTTTTATTGTCTTGCACTGTATTGTACCACAACACAACAAATTTCATGATGTTCCAGTGATAATAAATCTGAAGGCTGAATCAAAAATAGCAAAGATGTTAGTGGATTTGGTAAATTGTTTTATTGTTAATTACATTAATTAATCATTAATTTTAAATCTGAGGTTATTAGATATTTGAGAACAAAATGATATTGAGATGGAGGATAAATGATACAAATTGAATGAAAAAGGGACCAAATAGCCTGAGGAACCAAATAGCTAATTTATTTTGTAACAAAGTTATTTGCCACTCATCTATTACAAGGCAGCTTTGGATAAAAATGACAGCACCATGAGTCTTCTTTGCTGCACTGCTGAAGCCAGTATTAATTTATCAATGACATCTTACTTATCAGAATGCACACCAAATCTCAGTTTGTAAGTGAGATTATGAAACATGTAGAGAGTGATAATTATTCTGGAAACAAAGTGTGGTTAAAAAGATAAATGTCATACAAAGTTGATCTTCAATTGTCCATAAGTGATGGTGTTTTGATAAAACAAGACTATATTTAATAACTGTTTGCAGTTATACTGAATTTGCATTCTACTTCAGTCCACCTCCATGACTGTGTTACACTACATGGAGCAGTATAGATGTCCCTGTGGCCATAGAGGTTGTTCAATTCCTCAGATTAAAATAGCACATAAAATTTATTTCAAATAAAGGCTTGTTAAGAATTGATGGGAAAATACATTTCAGTGATGATTCCCCAGTGATGATCATGTCTAATAGTGTGAAAAAAAAATTCTATGGGGTGAGAAGAGGTGTCTCATTGCACATAAGAGCTTGAATGCAAATTCTGAAGAACTGCTAGGCCTTTTCCTATTGCTGAATTCTCCTATGCAGAAGAGAAAACTGAAGTGTTATTCCTTCCTCTTGAAATGTTGCATCTGTGAAAGCTCTGGTATCTGTAGGCAGTGTACTGATTAAGATTGCAGTGTTAGAAACTGTGTGAGCTTGAGAAGTGCCTGATACATAAACATCTAGGGCCACAGTGAGTTTGACAGCTATCGTTACGATGATAACTTTTTTTTGTACAGAAGACTTTCTAAAAATGTTAATAAACTCTGCACTGAAACTTTCCTAAGCCTTGGCCTTCTGAGATAAAGCTCCAGTATGATTAGAAATGCAATTATCTTAATCATAGGCAAGGCATCATGAGCAGCTTCTTGATGACCTTACTGATCTTTATGTCAAGTCCAGTGTCAGAAAAAATTAAAAGTACTCTTCACAGTGAGCAAGATTCTAGAAATATGAAGAAGATATTGAACCAATAACTTTAAAATGAAGACTCCAACCTTCTCACCGCATCCACCCTAATTTTTCCTCATGTTCAACTGGGTATATGGTAGAGATAAAATGTAAAATGACTCCCTCTTAAATTTATCATATAAAGCAAATAATATATCAAGTGGACATATAGCAATTGAGTTAGATCTGTAAATAGATAGTGAACAATTGCATGCTGCGCAGAGAACTAACAATGTTCGTCACAGTTGCCGTCAGAGTAAAACTTTATTTTACCAGACATCTATAGCGTTGTCTCTGAAAACTGCAGAGAGTCTAAAAATATCAGTATCACATGGAATATTAAAAATTAAGCCTTATGTTCTTTCTAGAATTCAGCACGGATGCAGCAATAATAAACTGTTGCTTTTATGTTTACTCAACATGGCCATTTCTACAGAAGATATGCTGTTGTCTGAGCCAAAGGCAATTTACAAGGGGCAGCTGAGGGTGAGGGGCAGCATGTAGAATCAGGCTGGGGATGAAATATATGAGGGGTGGAGGGAGAAGTACTTCCAGGTCGATAAAACAACTAGCCACATATGCTGTACATAAGTAAACAAGCATCATAGGTATAATTTGTATTTTCCAATAGTGGTTTCAATGTCATTATCTATTAAAATAAAAAAAAACCTCTTGGAAAAATGTCTCATCTGTCCCTGAGAAGGAATATTTGACCTAACAATCAAAGCAATTTATTTTCTAATGGCATGAAAAGCCAGAAAAGAAATACTGCCCACATTATCTGTGAATCTGTGGAATTCGTCGGTGCATCTTTGGCATTCTTTGCCACAAGCAACTGTTGAGGCCAAGTTTTTTATGTATATTTAAGGCAGAGGTTGATAGATCCCTGACTAGTCAGGGCATAAAGGATTACGGGGAGAAGGCACAAGATTGGGACTGAGACAAAAATTTGATCAGCCATGATGAAATGGCACAACAGACTCGATAGGCCAAATGACCTAATTATAACTATATAACCATATAACAATTACAGCATGGAAACAGGCCATCTCGGCCCTTCTAGTCCGTGCCGAACTCTTACTCTCACCTAGTCCTGCCGACCTGTACTCAACCCATAACCCTCCATTCCTTTCTTGTCCATATAGTTATCCAATTTAACTTTAAACAACAACATCGAACCTGCCTCAACCACTTCTGCTGGAAGCTCGTTCCACACAGCTACCACTCTCTGAGTAAAGAAGTTCCCCCTCATGTTACCCCTAAACTTTTGTCCTTTAACTCTCAAATCATGTCCTCTTGTTTGAATCTTCCCCACTCTCAATGGAAAAAGCCAATCCACGTCAATTTTATCAACCCCCCTCATAATTTTAAACACCTCTATCAAGTCCCCCCCAACCTTCTACACTCCAAAGAATAAAGACCTAACTTGTTTAACCTTTCTCTGTAACTTAGGAGGTGAAACCCAGGCAACATTTTAGTAAACCTCCTCTGTACTCTCTCAATTTTATTGATATGTTTCCTATAATTCGGTGACCAGAACTGTACACAATACCCCAAATTTGGCCTTACCAATGCCTTATACATTTCAACATTACATCCCAACTCCTATACTCAATGCCCTCCCTGATTAATAAAGGCCAGCATACCAAAAGCTTTCGTCACCACCCTATCCACATGAGATTCCACTTTCAGGGAACTATGCACCATTATTCCTAGATCCCTCTGTTCTAGAGCATTCTTCAATGCCCTACCATTTACCATGTATGTCCTATTTTGATTAGTCCTACCAAAATGTAGCACCTCACATTTTTCAGCATTAAACTCCATCTGCCATCTTCCAGCCCACTCTTCTAACTGTCCTAAATCTCTCTGCAAGCTTTGAAAATCTACCTCATAATTCTGCTCCTACAGCTAAGGCCTTCTGGTCTTATTATTGATTAAGTGATGTACTACCTGATGTCCTTTAGATTTTCTTGCATTCTTCAACATTACCTAAATTACACAATGTTATTTATTGGTTTATCTCTCAAAGTCCAACCCTAAGTCTCTGGTGTGGGAGGTGGAAATGGGTGAGGCCGGCCAACAGGGCTCTGATGAAGCTGTATAGGCTAATCCCCTGTAGAGCAATTGCAATAGATTGCAGAAGCAATGGATGAAATCCAACCATACCATTGATTTCAGAGAACGATAGAGAAGGGCAGTCATCAAGGCCTATGCTCCACTGGGAACTAAGGGTCCAAGAAGAAGAAAACTTGCTGGTTTGCAAGTAAACTTCTGTAACAGTTACAGTTTGCTCTAAGGCAAGCAAAGCCACACAGCTAATTAATATTCTTTGTATACTTATATTTTAAATTAATGACTCCACTTGGTCTTATTTTTTGTTGCAGTACCTCGGGATCAAGAATGCTCTCAAACTAATTCCAAGGAGTGGATGATACCAGCACCGGTACATAAACTTCGAATGCTAAGTACCTGTCGCTCATCGGCTTCCACATAATTTATAGGTACGTGTTCACCAATGACTCAGGTCTTAGGAAGAAAGTAAAGTCTGGTGTAGCAGTATTTCAGTGGAGTAAGGGAAATTACAGTGGTATGGGAGTGGAGTCGGCCAAAGTAAATTAGAAGGAGCTGCTGGAAGGGATGTCAGCAAAGCAGCAATGGCGTGTGTTTCTGGGAAAAATGAGGAAGGTGCAGGACATGTGTATTCCAAAAATGAAGAAATACTCAAATGGTAAAATAGTGCAACCGTAACTGATAAGGGAAGTCAAAGCTACTGAAAAGCAAAAGAAAAGGCATACAACAAAGCAAAAAATAGTGAGAAGTTAGAGGATTGGGAAGTTTTGAAAAGCCTATGGAGAGCAACTAAAGAAATCATTAGAAGGGAAAAGATCAAATATGAAAGCAAGCTGGCAAATAGTATCAAAGTGGCTTTCTTCAGTGGTTTGAACGGGGCACGACTGTGTAAGTGTGTGGAGGTTGGCCGTTGAGAACAGAGGGAAGGGTTTATAAAGAGGATAGCTTTATACAGCAGGCGTGGGTGACAGAGTAGAGGGAGACAGAGTAGGAAGGTTTGGGCTCAACGGGGCTTAGGCGATAATGGGTCAAGGCAAGGTAGGTTACCTGTTTAGAATACAGACTGAAAGTATGTGTGTGAGGGTGGTTTTCTGTGCTCGGTGTCAGATGTGGGAAGTCCTGGAGACTCCCAGCCTCCCGGATGGCCACATCTGCGCCAGGTGCATTGAGCTGCAGCTCCTTAGAAACCGCGTTAGTGACCAGGAGCTGCAGCTCAATGACCTTCATCTGCTCAGGGAGAGTGAGGAGGTGATAGAGAGGAGCTATAAGCAGGTAGTCACTCTGGGGCCTCAGGAGACAGATAAGTGGGTAATAGTAAGGAGAGCGAAGGGCAAGAAGTAGATGCTAGAGAGTACCCCAGTGGCTGTCCCCCTTAACAATAAGTATTCCTGTTTGAGTACTGTTGGGTGAGACGGCCTACCTGGGGGAAACAATAGTGGTGGCACCTCTGGCTCAGAGTCTGGCCCTGTGGCTCAGAAGGGTAGGGAAAGGAAGAGGATGGCAGCAGTGATAGGGGCCTCTATAGTCAAGGGGTTAGATAGGCAATACTGTGGATGCAGGAAAGAAACGTGGATGGTAGTTTGCCTCCCAGGTGCCAGTGTCCAGGATCTTCCAAGTGGAAAGGAGAATAGCCAGAGGTTGTGGTACATATTGGTACCAATGACATAAGTAGGAAAAGGAAGGAGGTACTGAGAAGGATCCTTTTCTGTTTGGCTGCCAATGACTAGTGGTGTTCCTCAGGGGTCAGTGTTTGGACCACTTCTTTTTATGCTGTATATAAATGATTTAGATGATGGAATAGATGGCTTTGCTGCCAAGTTTGCAGATGATACGAAGACTGGTGGAGGAGCAGGTAGTGTTGAGGAAACAGGTAGGATGCAGAAGGACTTGGACAGATTAGGAAAATGGGCAAGAAAGTGGCAAATGAAATACAATGTTGGAAAACGCATGGTCATTCACTTTGGTAGTAGAAATAAATGTGTGGACTATTTTCTAAAGAGGGAGAAAATCCAGGAATCTGAGATGCAGACGGACTTGGGAGTTGTTGTGCAGAACACCCTGCAGGTTAACTTGCAGGTTGAGTCGGTGGTGAGTAAGGCAAATGCCATAATAGCATTCATTTCAAGAGGTCTAGAATACAAGAGCAAGGATGTGATGCTGAGACTTTATAAGGCACTGGTGAGGCCTCATCTTGAATACTGTGAACAGTTGTGCCCCTCATCTTGGAAAATACGTGTTGGCATTGAAGAGGGTTCAGGGAAGGTTCACAAGGCTGATTCCAGGAATGAAAGGGTTATCATACGAGGAACGTTTGATAACTCTGGGTCTGTACTTGCTGGAATTTAGAAGGATGCGAGGGAATCTCATTGAAACCTTTTGAATGTTATAAGGCCTAGACAGAGTAGATGTGGAAAGGGTTTCCCATGGTGAGAGAGTATAGGACAAGAGAATGTAGTCTCAGGATAGAGAGGCACCCTTTTAAAATAGAGATACAGAGAAATTTCTTTAGTGAAAGGGTTGTGAATTTGTGGAATTTGTTGCCACATGCAGCTATGGAGGCCAGGTCATTGGCTGTATTTAAGGCAGAGATTGATAGGTTCTTGATTGGACACGGCTTCAAAGGTTACTGGAAGAAGGCCGGGAACTGGGGTTGAAGAGGAGTTAGATCAGCCAGATTGAATGGCGGAGCAGATGTGATGGGCCAGATGGCCTCATTCTGCTCCTATGTCTTATGGTGTTATGGACTTTTCATAATTTCTCAAAACGTAACCAAGATACTAGTAACTGCAAACTATAGTGATAATATATTTTAGTTAAACTATTCAGTTGTTCAGCTGATGGATGTTCTAAAATGCACACATTAATTCTTGTCCATTAACATTCAGTCTACACCATTTGCTAAGGCTACATCCACACTACTCCGGATAATTTTCAAAACGCCGGTTTCGAGTAAAAACGACAAGTCTACACACTAAGCGTTTTTCAAAATATCTCTGTCCACACTAACACGGATACTTGGGTGAATCTCCTCTACTGGGCACCCGCAGGACACACAGAAAACAAGCGAAGAGGAAATGGTATACTTAGGCTACATCCACACTAGACCGGATAATTTTGAAAACGACAGTTTTGAGTAAAAATGACAGGTGTCCACACTCAGAGTTTTTCAATATATCTCTGTCCACACTAAAATGGATATTTGGACGAATCTCCTCCTACTGGGCATGCGCAGACACATCTACAGAAAACAAGCGAAGAGGAAACACTATAATATTTACGTTTCCGCGGCGGCGTTGTGCTATTTCCATTGGTCAAAAACAAGAGTACCTACAACAACAGCGAAAGAAAGTTTTCAAAAATGTCTTCGAGGAACACAAAGAAAACCTCTGCTGGAAAAAGCAGACTGGACTTCTTCATTTAGACAGAGAATGAAGTCGAACTGTTTCTGTGAGTTACAAATGACTACAAAGTCAGCAAAGCAGTGGAGAACGTGGGGATGTTTAACTCCAAACAAGCTATTAATGTAGACAATAAACAACACACGCATGAAGCCATCCTCTACCCAAGATCAACAAGAGAGTGGAATCTTCTGCTGCCAGACCTGCACAGTATTTCTGACATTAATATTTTTAAAGATAGACTTAATCAAATCAATTTAGGGGATCTGGTCAAAAAAGCTCACTTTACAATTTAACTCTCACACCGTTCACACCAACTGTGCGTTATAACAACCATCCGGCAGTGCTTGCACAGTACCAAGCAGAAGCAGAAAAAGCATTGTTGTTGTGGTGTTGTCATGACAGCATTTTTAAATATTTCCGTTTACCCTGTCCACACTACAACGCGAAGCAATCGTTTTCAAATTTACACACTCTGGAGATTGTTTTCGAAAATCTCCGTTTTCGGGGGAGGAAAATGCCGTTTCAGTGTGGACGGAGGGTCAAAACGAAGAGAAAAAGCAAAAAGCTTCGTTTTCAAAATGATCCAGTGTAGTGTGGATCTAGCCTAAGTGTATTGGTGATGATGAAAAATGCAAGGATTCAAATTTGTGGTATCCTTAAATTAGATTGACAGTTTGGTCTTATTTGCATAATGACCTTAGCTTTCAGTCTACTGTGTAAATTGCTATTGTTAACCAGAGGTGAGTGTAATCTAGCCCAGGTTAAATAGCCCTTTCAGGTCAACAAGATGACATCTGATGAAGGGTCTTGGCCTGAAACATTGACTGTTAATTCTCTACATGAAGGGTTCCCATCCTGGGGTCCACAAATCCCTTGGTAAGGCTCCATTGTATAAATCCTGCTGTACACAAATGCTGCCTGACCTACTGAGTTGCTCCAACATTTTCTATGCGTTGTAATGGATTTCTTGTATTCATGTCTGAGTTTAGCCACCGGGCGGTATCTGAGGAATCATGGACTTGGGAATTAGATTACTTAGCATAATTGTTTTCTGCCAAGAAGTGCCGATTTGATGATCATTTCAAAGGGAAATGGAAGGTATTTGAATACTGGTGAATCCACAATAACAGCAGTCTAAGATTATGTAAATAGCTCTCATGCAATTTGACATTTTGCACATGGCCCGAAGCAGCCTATGCCTGCCATAAGACTTCATTTGCTCACTGCCCAATCAAGATCTTCATGTTTGTTTTGTTCTTATGAATGTTTTTGTATTTGTGCTCCCCAGCTAAAACCAGAATTTATTTCCAATTCTTAAATGTTTTTAAGAAATTGGTAGCAAATCACCTTCCAGAACTGTGTTGGTATAGGGACTTCTAAAATGCTCTTGTGCTGGCAGATCTCTGGCTTCGATCCAATATCAATTAAAGAAAACAGATGAACAGAAATTAAGAATTAGAAATTCAGAACAGGATTTTGTGTTTTGAACCTGCTCCATTGTTCAGTTCAATCATCACTAATTCTTGATTGCAATGCCGGTAGGAAACTTTGTCACATGGTGTGAGCAGAATTATCTGCAGCTTAATGTGAAAAAGTCTAAGGAGCTGGTGATAGACCTGAGGAGAGCTAAGGTACCGGTGACCCCTGCTTCCATCCAGGGGGTCAGTGTGGACATGGTAGAGGATTACAAATACCTGGGGATACGAATTGACAATAATCTGGACTGGTCAAAGAACACTGAGGCTGTCTACAAGAAGGGTCAGAGCCGTCTCTATTTCCTGAGGAGACTGAGGTCCTTTAACATCTGCCGGACGATGCTGAGGATGTTCTACGAGTCTGTGGTGGCCAGTGCTAACATGTTTGCTGTTGTGTGCTGGGGCAGCAGGCTGAGGGTAGCAGACACCAACAGAATCAACAAACTCATTCGTAAGGCCAGTGATGTTGTGGGGATGGAACCGGACTCTCTCACGGTGGTGTCTGAAAAGAGGATGCTGTCCAAGTTGCATGCCATCTTGGACAATGTCTCCCATCCACTACATAATGTATTGGGTGGGCACAGGAGTACATTCAGCCAGAGACTCATTCCTCCGAGATGCAACACTGAGTGTCATAGGAAGTCATTCTTGCCTGTGGCCATCAAACTTTACAACTCCTCCCTTGGAGGGTCAGACAGTCCTGAACTTATTTCCTGGCATAATTTACATATTAC
Organism: Mobula hypostoma; assembly: GCF_963921235.1. NCBI lineage: Eukaryota > Metazoa > Chordata > Chondrichthyes > Myliobatiformes > Myliobatidae > Mobula > Mobula hypostoma. The sequence goes on along the minus strand of NC_086103.1, from coordinate 57,865,492 downwards.
TATTTAAATATTTATGGCTTTATTACTATTTATTATTTATGGTGCAACTGTAACGAAAACCATTCCCCCGGGATCAATAAAGTATGACTATGACTATATCTCCACTCTCTCTTAGTATCCCTTGATGTTTTTTTTGTGATTAGGAATCTATCCCTTTCCTTTTATTTTATTTTTATTTTTTGGCATGTGCCTGCATGCGTGCGAGTCTGCGCGTGTGCGTACGTGTGTGCATGCGTGCGAGTCTGCGCGTGTGCGTACGTGTGTGCGTGCGTGCGAGTCTGTGCGTGTGCGTTTGTGTGCGTGCGTGCGAGTCTGCGTGTGTGCGTATGTGTGCGTGCGTGCGAGTCTGCGCGTGTGCGTTTGTGTGTGCGTGCGTGCGAGTCTGTGCGTGTGCATATGTGTGTGCGTGCGTGCGAGTCTGCGCGTGTGCATATGTGTGTGCGTGCGTGCGAGTTTGTGCGTGTGCGTTTGTGTGTGCGTCCATGCACGTCTGTGCGTGTGCGTTTGTGTGTGCGTCCATGCACATCTGTGTGTGTGCGTTTGTGTGTGCGAGTCTGCGCGTGTGCGTATGTGTGTGCGTGCGTGCGAGTCTGTGCGTGTGCGTTTGTGTGTGCGTCCATGCACGTCTGTGCGTGTGTGTTTGTGTGTGCGTCCATGCACGTCTGTGTGTGTGCGTATGTGTGCGTGCGTGCGAGTCTGCGCGTGTGCGTATGTGTGTGCGTGCGTGTGAGTCTGCGCGTGTGCATATGTGTGTGCGTGCGTGCGAGTCTGCACGTGTGCGTATGTGTGTGCGTGCGTGTCTGTGCGTGTGCGTTTGTGTGTGCGTCCATGCACATCTGTGTGTGTGCGTTTGTGTGTGCGTGCGTGCGAGTCTGCGCGTGTGCGTATGTGTGTGCGTGCGTGCGAGTCTGTGCGTGTGCGTTTGTGTGTGCATCCATGCACGTCTGTGCGTGTGCATATGTGTGTGCGTGCGTGCGAGTCTGCGCGTGTGCGTATGTGTGTGCGTGCGTGCGAGTCTGTGCGTGTGTGTATGTGTGTGCGTGCGTGCGAGTCTGTGCGTGTGCGATTGTGTGTGCGTCCATGCACGTCTGTGCGTGTGTGTTTGTGTGTGCGTCCATGCACATCTGTGTGTGTGCGTTTGTGTGTGCGTGCGTGCGAGTCTGTGCATGTGCGTTTGTGTGTGCGTCCATGCACGTCTGTGCGTGTGTTTGTGTGTGCGTCCATGCACGTCTGTGTGTGTGCGTGCGTGCGAGTCTGCGCGTGTGCGTATGTGTGTGCGTGCGTGCGAGTCTGTGCGTGTGGGTTTGTGTGTGCGTCCATGCACGTCTGTGCGTGTGCGTTTGTGTGTGCGTGCGTGCGAGTCTGCGCGTGTGCGTATGTGTGTGCGTGCGTGCGAGTCTGTGCGTGTGCGTTTGTGTGTGCGTCCATGCACGTCTGTGCGTGTGCGTTTGTGTGTGCGTGCGTGCGAGTCTGTGCGTGTGCGTTTGTGTGTGCGTCCATGCATGTCTGTGCGTGTGCGTTTGTGTGTGCGTGCGTGTGAGTCTGCACGTGTGCGTATGTGTGTGCGTGCGTGCGAGTCTGTGCGTGTGCATTTGTGTGTGCATCCATGCTCGTCTGCGCGTGTGCGTATGTGTGTGCGTGCGTGCGAGTCTATGCGTGTCCTTGTGAGTCTGTGCGTGTCCGTGTGTGTGTCCGTGATGATGTCTTTTTCATGGCGTTTTACAAGGCGCGGAGCGAGAGAGAGACTGTGTGGTGAGCCACTCCTCACACAGACTTTTTCGCAGTATTTTCCCTTTATTTTACGAGGTCGCGTTGCGATCTCGACACTCAACCCGGCACAGATGGAAAGCGTACTCGGGGGTGGACCCGACTAGTTTCGAACCCCGGAACCTCCGCTCCCAGGTCTGGCGCCGATGTCGTTGCGCCACCAGCCGGCCTCGATCCCTTTCCTTTTAAACTACATTCAGTGACATAGACTCCCATCTTCTGTACTCAAGAATTCACCATCTGAGCAAAGAAATGTCTCCACATTCCACATTCATTCCCAAACCTGAGCCTGTGACTCCCTTATTTTATACACTCCCATCAGCCTGTCCAGCACCATCTGAATTTTGTACATTTCAATGAGATCCATTCTCATTTTCTAAACGTGATTAGTCATACCAGGCTGACTTCTACTCATATGACAGAAATCAGTTTCACAAAACACTGCTACCACCCTCTAATGTCTGGTTGATAAACATTGTTGTTGGGTGTGTGATGGGGATGGATGGCTTGGAACAAAGTACAAGACTAGTAATGATGATAACAGGACCTGGGACTTTCTCACAAGTCCCATCAAAGTTTGTCTACCACTGAATCCAAATAGGTACTTCATTTTTGGTGTTAATCATTTAACCATCAACCTATGGTCCTTCAGAATGAATCCGAATGTTTTAAGGAACTCTCTCCTCCTCTTCCATTAAGACATCCAGGATGATGTAATTACGGCAGTGTCCCTGCTCTGAATTGTGTTCCCCATGCATCAAGAAGCTGTGGAATAAAATGAACACTTCCTCTTTAAGGGGCAGCCATGGCTTCAACTAGTGCCACTTAACTTCAACTATACTAATAACTTCTGAGACTGTTTTTTGTGACACTTACCAATGTGATAGATAGCTTAGTTGGTCCTGAGTATGGAATCATGATGGGCAGGATTTTAAAGGTGAGTGTGGGCAGGTGGCCAAGTGGTTAAGGCATTGGACTAGCTACCCGATGGTCGTGAGTTCGAGCCCCAGCCGAGGGAACGTGTTCTGTCCTCGAGCAAGGCACTTAATCACACATTGCTCTGCGACGACACTGGTGCCTAGCTGTGTGGGTCCTAATGCCCTTCCCTTGGACAACATTGGTATCGTGGAGAGGGGAGACTTGCAGCATGGGCAACTGCTGGTCTTCCATACAACCTTGCCCAGGCCTGTGCTCTGGAGAGTGAAGACTTTCCAGGCGCAGGTCCATGGTCTCGCAAGACTAATGGATGCCTTTACTCTTCACTGATTCTTTTTCAGTACAGTTTAGTTATGGATGGCAGTTGCACCCTGCAACATTCCTGTGTGATCATTTTTTGCTGAAAAAGAAGTTCTATGTTTTTATTTAAATAGTGCAGTAAACACCTTCTATCTTGACTGTAACTTCCTTCTATCTTTTCATCTCTACACCCATGCATCATCTGGTAGATTCTCAATTTACTTCATGAGTGTTATCAATATGGACAAAGCTATTACTATAACTGAAAAATATACAAACATCTTATCCCCAGACCCTAAAATTTCAGGAGCCTCCATAAATTTTTTACACCCAAACAGAGATAAGAGGGAATGTCTCTACAGAAGGAGGACAAAAACAAGCTTCCCAGTTTTCACACAGAAGACCACAGTCCTCAAAATGTTCTCAACACAAAAGATGATAAACAGATCAATTGAGATATGAATACTACAGATGCTGGAATTCAGAGCAAAAAAAAGAAAATGGCCAGAGATACTCAGCAAGTCAGGCTACGTCAGTGGAGGCAAATGGATGATTGACATTTCGGCTAAAGCCCTTCTTTTGGATTGCTTCCTTTACAAATTGGGTATTTAAACAGAAGGAATTTCTTTTGGTTTGAGGTCTACTGAGTTGGTTGTACATCGAGTTAAAATAAATACATTTATTTCAAATAGCACCCATCTTGGTACATTGGTTGAGAGCTCAAAGAATTGCTCCTGGAGCATATTTAACTAATGGATATGTAACCTACTTCATCATAGACTCAAATCCAACCATCAATATTGATTTTGATGGAAATATGGATACCTTAAAATTGCTTGAAGAAAATTTTCCAAGGATAAATGAAGGTAAAATCCTGAACTGATCTGTCAGTTTTTACCATAATATTTTAATACGAGTGGAAAGTTCAAGGCCTGCATGGCTTTATTTATGACAGTGACAAAAACACTTGGTTTATGAATACACCAACCTCTTATAGATCTGGAATGAAAATGACCTGAAACCAATATCAATATTACGCTGTTTCACCCATTATACCGAGTGCTGTGAAAAATCCTAAAGTGACTGAGATGCTCTGCAAGCAAGGCAAGATTTCATTAAATATCAATTTTCATGAGTACTGAGCACAGTTCTCTCAGCGAGTCTATCAGTTCTGCCTGACCAGATATGTTGCAGTCGTGGGAAATTTAGGTTGGTAATATATGCAGGTGAGCACTGAGTCTAGACTATGGACATTTGTATAAATTGCAAACATCCAAGCCTTTCAGACTGCTCAGGAGGAAAATATTTATATCATTGAAGATGAAATAATAACTTGCATAATTCATACTTCAATTTTAACTAACTTGTGTTGACAGTTGCATAATCTTTCATAAATACCTAAACCATATCAATTAAGGATGAAATCCAAATGGGATCATGCAAGGTTTTTCTAATGTTTCCACAAAATACTGAGTTTTAATGGATTTCATGTTAATAATGTACTTCTTGGTTTTATATATATATAAAAGTGTTAAAAGTGAAAATATTTTCAAAACTATGTAATAGCAAACTAACTCGAATTCTTCAACATGTTACTACGTAATGGCAAACATGTGGAGACTGCAGCAGGAACTATGTCAGCCAGACACGAAGAGTGGGAAGAACACAACTTTACCTGGAGCACCGTGGAGGTTCTGGTGCAGGCAAACATGAAGCAGGCACGGGAATTTTTAGAAGCGTGGTTCTCCTCTGGTAACTCAATGAACAAACGAATCAAAATAGACACCCCCAAAGAACCCCCGAGAAATGCAAGTCAATAGAATTCAAAAGCCAACTGTAGGGGTAGCCAACCAGGACTGAGGTAAGTGAATGGGGGCCTATGTAAATGAGAGCACTCCCAGAGAGAAACACTAGTAACTGTGCTCTGAGGATGTCACCTTGACTGGTGATGAAACGTCCGCTTGCAAATTGCCCAGCTCGCCAAACTAAATCAAATTATTCATCATATTACTAACTAGAAAATATATACCTGTAACTATATGCGTTAAATCATTTATGCCTTCTAAATGACTAATTATGCACAGCACAGACATTTTAATTACCTGAAAGCTTTGAGTGATTTGTACTCAATTTAATTTAATTTAACTTTTAGTTTCGAGATACTGCACCGTAACAGGTCTTTCTGGCCTAGCAAGCCGACGCTGCCTGATTACACCCATGTGATCAATTAATTAACTAACTAACCTGTGCATCCTTTGAACGTGGGAGAAAATTGGAGTACCCAGAGGAAACACACGCAGTCACAAGGAGAGCGTACAAAGTCCTTACAGACATTGGTGGAAATTGAACCTAGATCGCTGACACTGTAAAACATTGTACTAATTGCTACACTACTGTGTTACTCATGGTAGCGGAAAGCTTAAGCACTTCAAAAAGTAAAAGAATGTGTTGTATATCTTTATCTTGCAAATTTATTTGTTCACATTTCTATCCAGATCCTATTGTTTACTTCAGGGGGCTGCTAGACTTAATAGGCTGTTAGTTAGTTAGTTAATTAATTGTTCACTTTTCAACTGTCTAAAATATGCAGAGCTATATTTCAGAGCTTTTTGATTGAAATAGTGATCCATTTAGTTTTGTATTAAATTACAGAGGGTGCATAGCTTAATAATTTGCCTTGGGAACATAAATAGCTTTTCAGTCCACCATTTTATTTTCTTTTCATGAGAGAATTTGTGAAAATGGTACTTCCTTGATTTGTTTTGGTGAAAACAATCTGCTTCTAACACATTCAGCAAATGAGAAAATGTCTCATTAGGTTGATGTGTCTTATTCTTAGTTCATTACCTTTATTTATAGCTTATTCTTCAGCGTGTGGTATAGCTGAAATAAACTTGACATAAGTACATATTTGTACCATTGTCACTTCAAGATTTCTTACTTCCCTTCTTGGATTAGGATAAAATCTTTTGAAAAACATTTACACATTGGTTGACAGACTAATACTACATATTTCCAGACTATTTTAAAAAGCTATAATTAAAAATATACAAATGCAAATAAATATGAAAGCAAGTGTCTCTAATGACTGAAAATCACTTAGTAATTTCATCAAAAGTAAATTGGCATAAGTACAAAACGGAATGATTCTATTTTGGTTGTATAATTAAGCTCAACTTTTCAATCTATAACCTTCTGGTCAAGGTCTTCCTGAGTGATAAGTAGCTTAAATGGCAAACCATCTGAAAAAGCTAATCACAAAATGCATGGCTCATGATGCAATTAGTACTTACAAACCCTCAAACAGCCATTAGAAATCCTCCATCTAAATCTCCATTCTAAAATAGTTATTTCCATTTTGAAACCCTGACACGTATCCTTACACTTCCTTCCTCAGCACCATTCAGGGCCCCAGACAGTCCTTCCAGGTGAGGTGACACTTTACCTGTGAGTCGGCTGGGGTGATATACTGCGTCCAATGGTCCAAATGCGGCCTTCTATATATTGGCGAGACCCCACGCAGGCTGGGAGACCGTTTCGCTGAATACCTACGCTCTGTCTGCCAGAGAGAGCAGGATCTCCCAGTGGCCACACATTTTAATTCCACGTCCCATTCCCATTCTGATATGTCTATCCACGGCCTCCTCTACTGTAAAGATGAAGCCACACTCAGGTTGGAGGAACAACACCTTATATTCCCTTTGGGTAGCCTCCAACCTGATGGCATGAACATTGACTTCTTTAACTTCCGCTAATGCCCCTCCTCTCATTCTTACCCCATCCCTTATTTATTTATCTATTTATTTATTTATTTATTTATTTATTTATTTATTTATGTTTTATTTATTTCCCTCTTTTTTCTCTCTTTTTTCTCCCTCTGTCCCTCTCACTATAACTCCTTGCCCATCCTCTGGGGTTTCCCCCCTCCCCCTTTCTTTCTCCCTAGGCCTCCCGTTCCATGATCCTCTCCCTTCCCCAGCCTTGTATCCCCTTTGCCAATCAACTTTCCAGCTCTTGGCTCCATCCCTCCCCCTCCTCCTATCATTTCGGATCTCCCCCTCCCCCTCCCACTTTCAAATCTCTTACTAACTCTTCTTTCAGTTAGTGCTGTCAAAAGGTCTCGGCCCGAAACGTCGACTGTACCTCTTCCTATAGATGCTGCTTGGCCTGCTGCGTTCACCAGCATTCTTTGTGTGTGTCCCTTCATCGTTTCCTTTCTTTTCCTGTCACCTCTTCAAGCCTCTTATATTTATATAGTCATATAAGCGAACAATATGGAAACAGTGTAGAAACTTCTTGAACGTTGTGAGAAAATCTGATTCCACTATCGTGTCAGGAAATAGATTTCAAACTCCAATCAACCCCTCTCCCGTGTGAAAATATCCCTCACAGATCACCTCTAAACTTTCCATTTCTAACCATAAATCTTTGAAATCTGCATCACTTTTACCCTTTCGTTCATCCCAAATTTTCATTCTCCTCTATTTGTAACTGTGTATTCATTTTGAAAGCTGTGGCATTTGCTTCCTGGACATCTTATTCTCTCCTCACATACAAGAAGTAAAATTATGCAACGGAGGAAAAATGTATCAACATTATTTTTTTGAAGGATAATTTAATTGATAAATACATCCTAGTAAATTGTGTAGTGCAGTGAATGTTTTGAATAGCAAGAAAAAATTAATAAATTGTTAGAATCTAAGAGCAAGTAAGTTAATCATAGAAACAGAGATACAGAAATCTACAGCACATTACAGGCCCTTCGGCCCACAATGTTGTGCTGAAAATGTAACCTACTCTAGAAACTGTCTAGAATTTCCTTACCATATAGCCCTCTGTTTATCTAAGCTCTATGTACCTAAGAGTCTTTTAAAATACCCTATTGAATCATCCTGTACCACCATCACTGTCAGTGCATTCCACGCACCACCAACCTCTGAGTGAAAAACTTACCTCTAACATCCCCCTTGTACCTACTTCCAGCACTATAAAACTATGCCCCATCATGTTAGTCATTTTAGCCCTGGGAGAAAGCCCCTGGCCCTCCACACGATCAATGCCTCTCATCATCTTATACACCTCTACCAGGTCACCTCTCATCCTCTGTTGCTGCAAGGAGAAAAGGCCAAGTTCGTTCTACCTATACTCATAAGGCATGCTCTCCAATCCAGGCAACATCCTTGTAAATCTCTCTACACTCTCTCTATAGTATCCACGTCCTTCTTGTAGTGAGGTGCCCAGAACTGAACACAGTCCTCCAAGTGGGGTCTGACCGACGTCTTATATAGCTGTAACATTACCTCACAGCTCTTGAACTCAATCCCATAGTTGATGACAGCTAACATACCATACACCTTCTTAACAACACTGTCAACCTGCACAGCAGCTTTGAGTGTCCTATGGACATGGACCCCAAGATTTTTCTGATCCTCCACACTGCCGAGGATTTTACCATTAATATTATATTCTGTCTTTAAATTTGACCTACCAAAATGAACCACCTCACACTTATCTGGGTTCAACTCCATCTGCCAATTCTCAGCCCGGTTCTGCATTCTATCGCTGTCGCGCTGTAACCTCTGTCAACCCTCCAGACTATCCACAACACGCACAATTTTTGTGTCATCAGCAAACTTACTAGCCCACCCTTCTACTTCCTCACCTAGGTCATTTATAAAAATCACAAAGAAGAGGAGTCCCAGAACCGATCCCTGTGGAACACCACTGGCCACCATCTTCCATGCAGAATATAAACCATCTACAACCACCCTTTGCCTTCTGTGGGCAAGCCAATTCTGGATCCACAAAGCAAAGTTTCCTTGGATCCCATGCCTCATTACTTCCTGAATGAGCCTTTCATGGGGAACCTTATCAAATGCCTTACTGAAATCCATGTACTCTACATCCACTGCTCTCATTTCATCAATGTGTTTTGTTACATTCTCAAAGACGATTCCTAAGGCATGACCTGCCTTTGACAAAGCCATGATGACTATCCCTAATCAGATTACATCTCTCCAAAAGCTCATAAATCCTGCCTCTCAAGATCTTCTCCAACAGTTTGCCCACCACTGAAGTAAGACTCACTGGTCTATCACTTCCTGGGTTATCTCTACTCCCTTTCTTGAAAAAGGGAACAATGTTTGCAACCTTCCAATCCTCTGGTACTTCTCCCATCCCTATTGATGATGCAAAGACCATTGTCATGGGTTCAGCAATCTCCTCCCTCACTTCCCACAGTAGCCTGATGTACAACGGGGTGACTTATCTAACATAATACCTTTCAAAATTTTCAGCACATCCTCTTTTTTAATGCCTATACACTCAAACATTTCAGTCTCTTGTAAGTCAAACCCACAATTGCCAAGGTCCTTTTCACTAATGAATACTGAAGCAAAGGATTCATTAAGTACCTCTGCTACCCCCTCCAGCACCATGCACACGTTTCCACTCTCACTCCTGATTGGTCCTATTCTCACATGGCTCATTCTCTTGCTCGTCACATACTTGTAGAATGCTTTGGGGTTTTCCTTAATTCTGCTCACCAAGGCCTTTTTATGGTCCCTTCTAGCTCTCATAATTTCATTCTTGAGCTCCTTCCTGGCACCTTTGTAATTTTCTAGAGCTCTAACAGTACCTAGTTTCTTGAACCTTTCATAAGCTTTTCTTTTCTTCTTAACCAGATTTTCTACATCCTTTGTACACCATGGTTCTTTTACCCTACCATCTTTTCCATGCCACAATGGAACATACCTATGCAGAATGCCATGCCATGCAAATGTTCCACATTTTTGCTATGCATTTTCCTGAAGAACATCTGCTCTCAATTTATGTTCCCAAGCTCCTGCCTAAGAGAATCACATTTCTCCCTACCCCAATTAAATATTTTCCCAAATTTTCTGCTCCTATCCCTCTCCAGTGCCATGGTAAAGGAGACAGAGTTGTGATCACTACCTCCAAGCTGCTCTCCCATCTGACGCCTGATCAGGTTCATTTCATAATCCCAGAACAAGTACAGCCTCTTTTTTAGTTGGCGGTTCAGTTCAGGGCTAACAACACTGAATGGTAAAACAAAACTGCATGAGCTATAGGTATTAAATTGTCAAATCATTAACCACAGAATGTCATTGAAACTTTTCTCAGAGAACATTGTTGTTAGTGTTAAGTTTTGTAATTCCAAAATTTAAAACTAGTTGAAGAGAAAAACATGGGAACCCCAAAGAAGGTGTATGCTTGGCTTTTACCTTAGTGATGTGCACATTTATGATATGGTAGTGTGATGACGTATGCCATTATGTACTTTTACATATAGCCCATAATGAATCATGTAAACAACAAAGTGCTTAATCAAACAATATATTTACAATATTTCTCAAATATTACTGAATTATTAAATAAGCAGCCACCTCTTGTTTCAACATATTTTGGAATTCACCTTTGGAATGTCTTGAGAAAATTTACTTCATCAATGGTACTAATACAAGACAATTGGCAGGCATTCTCCTGGTACTCAATGAAACTACAATCTGATTTAATTATTGGAGTTTCAGATTTGTTTTAATAGAATGGCCTAGCTGTAAGTGGTCAACCCTCTCTGCTGTTGTCACTAATCAGTAGGAATCAAGTAGTTCCCATCCTGTCTCTATAGGAAGCAATGGGGCTGGTGGTGAATTAATTACCTCTCTGGTGAATGTCGAATCTAGACCCCAGTCCCAGAGATACTGTAAACATATAGCAGTTTGCTGGTGTTTAGGGCAGCAATGAAGACACTCCTTCGCTGGTGGTGTTCAGGGTTTCCTTCATCAGGTCAGTAGCATCCTCTTGGTTTTCAGTACTGTCAGGCATGCACGTCCAGTCTGGAGACCTGGAAATACCATCACACTGAGATGTAGAAGGAATCTTCATTGTTGTTTCTGTAACAATTTTGTTTTACCATTCAGTGTTGTTAGCCCTGAACTGAACCGCCAAACCTGGAGGATCAGTGGACCATTATTAGTCTGGCCTCTACCCTTTGACATGTTTGGCATTGGTGCCCCTACTAAGAACCAAAGCACAAGGCCCTGACCCCGGCCAAATTAGCTCTCTGGGTCATTGAGGCATGCAGGCCTCCAAACACTAGAACAAGGTTGTGGTCCTCTTGGAGGAGTTTATCAGTGTTGACTCACTAATAATGTTGGTTCTTCTCAGAAACTGGTTAGTTCTTTTCTAGAAAAAATCTTTAACGTCATGATTACTTTTATTGCAAGGCAGTAACAAAAGTTTCACAGAAGTAGGAGTTCTTTTGGAAATTAAAATTCTTTCAAGTTTAAGATTGAGTTTACTGACAAAATCATGTTAGCAAACTGCTCTACATTTTGAAGGATCAGAATTGATGGAGATAATTAATATTTTAGAAATGAATAGCAAGAAGGGTAGTCATGAAGAACTCATTTGGCCAAAACATGTTGAAATATTGAATACTTTACCTTAGAATGTTAATTTTCTTTCTTTTTAAATCTTTTTATTGAGTAAGTATACAAAAAAGGTAAGCCATATAAACATTAATACAATGTTAAAGTATAATAAAATTCCAAAAGATAACAATACCAAAAAGAAAATACTACAAACAATGTAATTTAAGCATAAGAAACCAAGATAACATAATAGTATACTAGATTTTATATATATCAATGGAAAAAAAAAGAAAAAAAAACCCCAAAAAAAAAACCCACCGTGCAACTAACTAAAAGCAAAGCAAAGCAATGGGCTAACTTGAAACCAAACAGAGTTAAACTTAAAATCACGTCCTCAATCCCGACCTCCATTAAAACAGTGAAAAAAAAACAAGAAGGGTAAATATTACATTAAATGAAAATTTTTTACATTAAATGAAAATACCTTAGAATGTTAATTTAAAGAAGCTCAAAATGTAATTATTGGAGAGGACATATAAAGAGGGAAAAATAAAATCAGAGGGCATGATCTGAGATATAGAAGATTCCTACATTATTAAATTATGTATTGCAAGCTATTAACTTGTATCTGTATGTAAGTTTCATTAACTCCTGAACATGAGGCTTATAGTTTATGTATTGGCATAATTTGTGAGATAATTCTGAATTAGTAACTGTAATATCTAGAAAGAACTATACACTACATGTTTTCAGTAGTAGTTTGTTAACGATCGATCCATCGGTAAGCTTCCACCATTTAACAATTGAATTTAGACTTAATTTTTTGCTTTCTATATCAATCACTTGAAGACACAATATTGGGTTCAAAATATTCAAGGCTTAATCTTTTTATGCAACAAGCAGAGGGGTTGGCACCAAAGACTTGGTAATAAGATGTTCTTAGCAATAGCTGGCCAGCATGTCAATGCCTGAAACAAATTGGATTTGTATAGAAACTCTTCTTTAAGTCACATCACAGCAAGCAGCTGCTGTTTTCCTTTTCATACAGTTGAATCATGATATAGGCCAAGTAACATATTTCCGTATTAAATTGCAAGTAGCAGGAACTGAATCAAATGATAAAGAAAAAAATTTGCAAAGTTTGGATGACAGATATAAATAGTTCTGCTTCTAAACTGTGTAATATAATTATTGATCTAATGATCATATACATTTATCCATAATTTGCATGTTAATATAAACTGGAATTTCCTATAGTTATCTTGAAAGTTCTCACATCAGTTCCACTACATATAAAGACTGTTTGACTTTGAAATTAATGATAATTCTCACATGCTTATTTAGGCATACATTGTCTTTAATCAATATACTAATATTCATCACCTACACAATGCAAACCCACCAAGGTGGACCTTCACAGCATATATCACAATCGTATTCTTGAAATACACAATATAGGGAATTATCCTTGATCCTGCATTGAGGAGTAAAGACACTGTAGTCAGAGATTCATGACAGGACAATAGGTTTTTCTTGCAAATGTTAACCAGAGGTAATTCTAAGGTACGTTCTGGAAAAGTCAATGAGAATGATAATAACCTTGCCAAACAGGCAGGCAGACAATTAAATGGTACCTTTACATTCCGCCCACATGTTATACATCCTGCAAATAATTATACATGAAGCAAACTTACAGGCAGTTACCAAAACATATTGAAGTCATTTTCTTGCTTTTCAGTACCTGGAGGATGATAAACCTGAACCCATTTATTCCTGAACATGGTTTATACAGAAATGTACAATCCGTCAACTACATTAAATTTCAAACAAATTAATACCAGAAATGTACTTAATTTTGGAAACCAAAACAGATTTTTCATACAATATTAACCAAAAATGTTTTTTTATTCTAGGAAATAGTTACAATATAAAGTTTTACATTAAAAAAATCAGAAAATGTCTGACCAATAAATTACTGTAACATGTGTAGTGCACAGATTCCATTTTATTATATTGCTCCACTTGCGACCCCTGTTGGTCAGATTGGTTGGGGTTGATCAAGGATATTGCTTCCTAGCTGTGTCATGGTCCAGTCCGTGAAGTCTGCATTCCAGTTCACGGTCCGGTCCCTCGACCCTTGCTCCAGGTTTTCCTGTCTACCCTGTTTCTGTTCCTGTTGAGCACTAATTGAGGCAGCTGATTCTCGTTGGGGCTGGCTGCATAAATACCTCCAGAGACCAGGGCGTGGCTGCTGGATTGTTCTTGTCTTTACTCCTTGTATCCCTTCCCCTGCCTTCTGTTTCGTCACCTGAAGCCCTGCCTTGTCTGCCGGTAAATCTGGCCTCGCTTCGCCTGTAGTCTTGTCTTGGAGCCACCCTGTACCTAGCTCCCTTCCTGTCCCTTGCCTCCCCCGGGTAAGTCAGGTCATCTTGCCGTTACCCTGCGGTTGGTTCTTTTCCTTCCTGTCCCTTGCCTCCGTCGAGTAAGCCAGGCCGTATTGCCATTACCTATGGTTGGTTCTGTCCCTTCCTGTCCCTTGCCTCCACCGGGTAAGCCAGGCTGTCTTGCCGTTACCCTGCGGTTGGTTCTGTCCCTTCCTGTCCCTTGTCTCCATCGGGTGGAGATCTGCGCCCTGCCCAGGAGGAGCTTCAAGACCCCAAGCCTCGAGCCTCACCCCAAGCCAAGCTTCAAGACCCCAAGCCTCAAGCCTCTAGTCTCCAGCCTCACCTCAAGTCTCTGGTCTCCAGCCTCGCCTCAAGCCTGAAGACTCCAGCCTCGTCGTGCTTGCCAGCCAAGTCACGTCGTTGCCTAGTTCTGGGGTCTGAGCCAGAGGCAAGACCAAGGTTCTGGGTCTTTGTCCGGTCTCTGGCTCGGAGTCCAAGCCCGGGCTCCTAGCTCTCTTGTCCAGTCCTGATCCGGGTTACCAGTTTTCGTGCCCATGTCCTAGCCCTCACCCTGTATCCTAGTCCTGTCCCTAGTACTTCGGTGTCTGTGTCTTGCACTTTGGTCCATTTCCAGCCACCTCCTTATGACTAGCTGCCTATGTGATACACAAGTCAGGACAGTACAATATGGAGAGCAAGCTGTTGCCAATGCAGCAGGCTTCCCCTCTCCACGCAGCTGATGAATCCAGAGGAACGGCAGAGACCAAAACAGTTTGATAGCAGTGGCATTGCAGGAGTTGCCAGTCACCATTGAACTCAACATTGTACTGTTTTAAGATTTTTCCTCGGGGTTTACTCCCAAAGACTTCCTCATGAGTGGATACAGCTGCAAGACAGTGGAGTTTTGAGATCAGAGATTTCCTTTCATAGATGAACTGCAAACCATGGCTGATGAACCCTATCTGCCCAAAGCAACCAGTTTTAAGCCCACCTTTGCCCTTTCTCCCATCAGTAGAAGTGGTTCTGCTGGACTAAGTAGCTAAGCTGCACATGAAGGTTAGGAGCTGGACTTGGCCGTCAGAGGATATTTGAGACACATGCCACTGGGAGCATTAAATAGGTAGTGGGAGCTTATCTGCACTATCTTTCCCGACTATGACAATCTTAAGGAGCCATTGACAAATAGGCAGGCTCAAGTAATCTCCAGCATGTACAGGTAAACTGACAACTGCTATATTTATACTAAATTGATCTAATTAAGAACAATGTTCTGTGTAACTATCAAAAGGAAGATTACTAATTTAAGAAAAGAACAAAGTAATTATAAAACATTGCTTAGTCATAACTTAAATATGCTGTGGGAAGTTCTGACTAACATTTGTTGCTGTCACAAGATTATTGCTACATTTCCACCTTTACTATTTTTGAAACTTTTTGTCTATACATTTAAGCTCTTCTCTTTCTTTAATGCCAAGTACCAGAATATGATAGCACATTTATTGTTTCTGTAGAAGAAAATAAGTAATGGGCTTTAATGCAATTTGAGAGTTGCAATAATTTTCAAGAAATGAATACTGAAAGGAAAAATGCTGAAATAAACGAAAGTGCATCATGATGTGGGCCAGCAGGTTCCCAACTTCCTCACCTGTATTTTGTGATTGGAATTCATGCATATCTGACCATTTGTTCTGTAGCTGAGTACAGCACTGACTCAATGGGTTAAACTCAATCATACTGAGATGAGACAACTATTCATCATATCTCAAACAAGAGAAAATCTGCAGATGCTGGAAATCCAAGCAATACACACAAAATGCTGGAGGAAATCAGCAGACTAGGCAGCATCTACGGAAAAGAATAAACAGTCGTTGTGTTGGGCTGAGACCCTTCATCAGGACTGGAAAAACAGATGTCAGAGTAAGAAGATGGGGGGGGGTGGGTAGGGAGAAAGAAGTATAAGGTAGTAGGTGATGGGTGAAACCAGGAGGAGGGAGGGGTGAAGTAAAGAGCTGGGAATTTGCTTGGTGAAAGAGATAAGGGGCTAGAAAAGGGGGAATCTGATAGGAGAGGACAGAGAGCCATGGAAGAAAGAGAAGGGGTGGAGTACCAGGAGGAGGTGATGGGCCGGTAAGGAGATAAGGTGAGAGAGGAAATGGGAATCAGAAATAGTGAAGGAGTGGGGACAATTACAGGAAGTTTAAGAAATCGTAATTCATGCCAGCAGGTTGGAGGCTACCCACATGGAACATAAGGTGTTGCTCCTCCAACCTCAGCGGGGCCCCATTGTAGCAGTCGAGGAAGCCATGGACTGACCTGTCGGAGTGGGAATGGGAACTTGAATTGAAATGGGTAGCCTTTGGGGGAATCCTGCTTTTTCTGGTGGTTGGAGCGTAGGTGCTCGGCAAAACAGTCTCTCAATCTATGTCGGGTCTCACTGATATCAGGAAGCCACACTGGGAGTGCTGGATACAGTAAATGACCCGAACAGACACACAGGTGAAGTGTCACTTCACCTGGAAGGACTGTTTGGGACCCTGAATGGTAGGGAGGAAAGAGGTGTAGGGGCAGGTGTGGCACTTGTTCTGCTTGCAAGTGTAAGTACCAGGAGGGAGATCAGTGCCGTGGAACGACTGGACAAGGGAGTCACGTAGGATGTGATCCCTGAGGAAAGCAGAAACTCGGTGGAAGAGAAAATTGTGCTCGGTGGTGGGATCCCATTGGAGATGGCGGAAGTTGTGGAGAATTATGTGCTGGATGTGGAGGCTAACGAGATGCTAGGTGAAGGAAAGAGGAACCCTCTCCCTGTTGGGTGGCGGTAGGGTGGGGTGAGGGCAGACGTGCATGAATTGGAAGAGATGTGGGTGAGGGCAACTTTGAAGGTGGAGTAATTAAAACCCCTTTCATTGAAGAAGGAGGACAGCTTATTAGTTCTCGAATGAAATGTCTCATCTTGAGAGCGCATGCTGCGGAGATGGAGGAGCTGAAAGAAGGTGGTGGCGTTTTTACAAGTGATAGGGTAGGAAGAGGTATAGTCCAGGTAGCTGTGAACATCAGTGGGTTATGAAAGGTATCAGTTGATAAACTGCCTCCACAGATAGAGACAGAGAGATCGAGAAAGGGGAGGGAGGTGTTGGAAATGGACCAGGTAAATTTGAGGGCGGCAGTTGGAGGAAAGCTGATAAAGTCGGCGAGCTCAGCACGGGGGTAGGAAGCGGTACCAAGCAGTCTTTGATGCAGCATAGGAACAGTCGGGGAGTGATACGGGTGTAGGCTTGGAAAATAGACTGCTCCATGTAGCCAACAAAAAGGCAGGCATAGTTCCGACATATGCGAGTGTCTGTGGCTACATCTTTTGTTTGAAGGAAGTGAAAGGAGCTGAAACACAAGATGGAGGAGAGTGGTGGTGGAGGGGGACAGGTTGGGTCTGTTGTCTAGAAAGAAGCAGAGAACTTTAAGGCCCCTCCGTTGGGGGATGGAGGTGTACAGGGGCAGGACATCTATGGTGAAAATGAGGCAACCAGAGCCAGGGAACTGGAAGTCATTGAAAAGATCTAGACCACGTGAAGTGTCACGGATGTAGGTAGGAAGGGACTGAACCAGGGGGGATAAAACAGAACCAA
Organism: Mobula hypostoma; assembly: GCF_963921235.1. NCBI lineage: Eukaryota > Metazoa > Chordata > Chondrichthyes > Myliobatiformes > Myliobatidae > Mobula > Mobula hypostoma. The sequence goes on along the minus strand of NC_086103.1, from coordinate 57,848,092 downwards.
AGTGAGCAGATATAAATTCAGTGGGGCAGGAATAAGCAGAAACAATGGACTTACTGGATGGTCATGTACATGGATGGTCTTGGGTAGGAGGTAGAAACCGCAAGTGTAGGGTAAGGTTTGGTGACAGTGGATGGGAGATCCCCAGAGTTAATAAAATCAGTGATGGTGTGCATGACAATGGCCTGGTGCTCCTTAGTGAGGTCCTGTTCGCGGGGTAAGTAAGAGGAGGGGTCTGAGATTTGCCACCTGGTGTCAGCAAGGTAGAGGTCAGTACGCCAGACTACTGCAGCACTCCCTTTATCTGTGACTTCAATGGTGAGTTTAGGACTAGTGTGGAGAGAGTGGAAATCAATGTGTTCAGAAGGAGTAAGGTTAGAATTGGAGCGAGGAATGGTGAAGTTGAGATGGTTGATGTCTCAACAGCAGTTAGCAATGAAAAGATCCAGAGCTTGCAAAAGTCCAAGAAGAGAAGGAGGGTTGAAGATGGGAGAAGGGGTCATCAGTGCGGGCTGGAGAGCCCCAGCCAAAGAAGTAGGCATGAAGACTGAGGCAGCGGAAGAAGAGCTCATGTCGTAGTGGGTGCAGAACCTACTGAGGTGTGGGTGCATGGGGACAAAGGTGAGGTCCTTACTGAGGACAGAACATATTGCCTCAAAGAGGAGAAGGTCAGAGGGAATAGTGAAGACCTGGCGTGGATGCGATCAGAGGGGGGAAGACGGTTGGTAGTGTCTGAGGAACGTGAAGGTTTGGGGTTTTCAGGGAAGTTGGAATGGGAGGAGTAGGGGAATCTCCAAGGCCCAAGAACTGAGGGTGGGACCTGAGAAACACAGGATTGCAGAGTAGTGGTGAGGGAAGGGGAGACTTGGGTTCCAACAGCAGCACATAAAGTCCCAGCTTGGAGATGCTTTCGGCAAAGGTCCAAGCTGAAGTCGGACTTAGGGGTTGCACAATTGGCACTTTGAAGGTGTCCAGCATTGCATTGATGGTGGTGGCGTCTGGGTTCTGGATCTGCTTGGGGTTGTCAAAACCATCAGGACTGCAGGGATCACAGTCTGGGAACATTCGTACCTGCCGGCATTGAATTCGGCAGCTTCTGTAGTCTTTAGAAGGACGATCTTCCGATCCTTGCTGGACGTGAAAAAGGTGAAGAACTAGTGACTGAAAGCTTGGATCTGGCAGAGGATAAAGTATTGGATAGTTCCATTGCAGGCGGTGGAGAGAGAATCCCGGAGGCGTGGAAGTGACTGGGATAAGGACACCAGGTACCTTCTCATGGCAGAAAGCAGCAGGAGAAACAGCCAACTAAATGTCAATACCTAGGGTCCTCAGAGGATCTGAATCAGGAAGCATGAAAATGGATCTGGAAGGCATGTGGAAGAAAATGGTAACGAGGACATGTTTCCACCCGAAAAAGCGGGGTCTCCCAGTGGCTACCCATTTCAATTCTATTTCCCATTCCCATTCCGACATATCAGTCCATGAGGTCACACTCAATTTGGAGGAGCAACACCTTTGGGTAGCCTCCCACCTAATGGCATGAACATCGATTTCTCAAATTTCTGGTAGTGGCCCCCCCACCCCTTCTCCTTCACCATTCCCCATTCCCATTTCCCTCTCGAACTTTATCTCCTTACCTGCCCATCATTTCCCTCTGGTGTTCCTCCCTCTTTCCTTGATTCCATGATCTTCTACCCTCTCCTATTAGATTCTCTCCTTCTCCAGCTCCTTATCTCTTTCACTCATCATATCTGGTATTTTAGCATAGCACCAGCCTATCAAGTTGGATTCCATTAGTCTGAATAGTCTCCCATCTATTTTCCCAATATTTTTCTTCACTTCAATTCTCTTTAAAGACATTGTTACTAGGTGGTTTTTGTCCCCTGGTTTACCTGGGGCGGGGGGTCGACAAGAAGGTGAGTCATACCATTTACCCGAGTACAGTGTTTCCACCAGCTGCCTCAGTGGGTCTGGACAACAATAGAGGTGTTGTTTGTCAGGAACACCACCTATGATCCTATCCAACAGGAAGTTTCAGGCAGCGTCCATATGATGACTTGCTCACCCTGCTGTGAGAGGACTATCTTCTGTCCCTCTCAGCAGCGTTACATTGCTCCCATTTTGTTCTGTCCACCAACAAGCTAAAATAATTACAATGACCTTTCACATCCCTAAATAACATTACTAAATTAGCAATTACTGTCATCTCCTGTTCTTCCGTTACTCCCTTTGTCTCATGATCTGCACACTCTTTTTCTTTCTGCTCCTTACTATCCCCTTTCTGGTGTATGCTCCCTCTGCAGGCAGCTACCCGAATTTAAACAGTTCTTGATTGCGTTTCCCTCCTACTCGTGCGGCTTCCTGACATGATTCCCACACCTTGTCCTGTCTCTTGTCTCTGCTTGTTGCTGCTATCTCTCTAGGGGCCATGAATGAGCCACAAAACAGACAACATGTTCGTAGCTGTCCCTGTCTTATAAATGTTATTTCTCTCTTTCCTGATTCTATAATGGTGTCTGCCTTACTTAAAATGTGTCTATTCTCAGTGCAGTTTTATTGTTTGGACATAACCAGAAATCTACAGGAAGCTGCACTCTCTCAATCTCATGTACCTGAGGCTCATTTCTCTCTAAGATAATTCCCCCCCCCCACCCCTACGTTGTTAATGTAAATTACTTCTCCAGTTGTGGGCAAAGATAGAAAAGTTATTGATACTGATGACCCTGTGTTCACTAAGTGCTGTTGTAGACAAGTAAGTGCTTCATTGAACAGCTTTTGATTCTTAGACAAGGAGTCATTCTCCAGTAAAAATCATACTTCAGTTAATTTCACGTTAAATAAAACAACTGCATTTATAGCAATCTACATTACATTATTTTATAGTACATGTGTCCGGTATTAAAAACTTACAATATTTCGCCAAGAATTAAATTGTAAAGCAATACCAAGGAATAATTTATTTTATTTACATTTTCATGTGATTTTTTTAAACAAATCAAAAACAATTAATATTGTGCTATTTAAATATAAGCCTAAATACTTTGAATATTTAGCTGTGAAATTAATTTTCCATGGTACTGTTTATAATTCCATACCTTCTCTCAGTTCTTTGCTCTCGGTGAAATTATCATTTGATCACAACTGTGACTTGATCTGTGAAAGGAGTGACTAATACAAATCTTGAAAAGTAAAACACTGCTAAAGCTAGTTGGCAGCTTTTTTTTTCATATTCTGCTGGGGCTGTAAGTAAGGTATGCAGAGAAACAGCTGTGCCAACAGCTGTTAGACTGTCAGATGCATCTCACAATGTTGAACAGTATCTGAATTGGATGTACGGCTCAGTAGCACCAGTTCATCCATTTACAATTGCGGTACTGAGATCCTCAGAAAAAAGACCATGCTACTATTTCTCTTAATGTTGTTCCATTGGCTTGGGTTGCCATTTATCCATTAATTTAATAACAATAATCGTTTTAAAATAAAATAGGAATCTGGACAGGAATTCTGAATTTTGGCTGTTAATTACCTTGTTAAGCTGCCGGAAGCATGGGCTTTAAGCTATCAGAACTTTTAAATATGGGATTTCAGTATTCCATGAGGATGGCTGAATATCCTTGCTCCTTATGAAAGACATAAGCAGCTAATAAAATCTTAAACACAAAATTTACTCTATAAGGAATTTGGATCAAATTTCTTTACAGGAAATATATGTTCAGGTCAGGGATGTCTGCATGATAATATGTATGAGATCTGCGCATGCAAACTCCACCTAATCTCCACCTAGCTAACAGGAGTCAACTGCCATTTGTTTCCAACTCATCACCTGCAGCCTATTTAAACCCAGTTCGCATCCACAGTCCTTGTTCACCCGTTGAACCTGCCAGCTTCTACCAGTTGCTTCTAGCCCTCAGTTACATTGTTGCCTGTGAGCTCAGAATCTTTTCTCTCTTGCTTTATTAAAGTTATCACTCACTGCTAAATCGTCTCTGCCGCTCTGCTTTTCAGTCAAGCCTCCTCTATGTTTCCTGACAGGATGAGTGAACAATTGACCCAGCAGAGTATGCTCCCTAAAGGAAGTCATCCGTCGAAGCGAGCATATGATCTAGAAGCAGCAGGAAACTATTGACCATCTGCTCATCACTCTTTTCCAACCCTCCGTCTCAATACAGCAACCCCAAGATAATCAGCCCCCTCCCGCTGAGGCCCAGATTCCAGTGCTTAAATGAACACTTTGGATCCCCAAACCCGTGCCACAGCTTATTGCTGTGCCTCTTACACTTTGAACTCCAGCAATCACTACATTCCACAGACTGAAGCAAGGTTGCCTTCATCATCTCTTTCTCATGGCGGAGTACGAGAGGAATGAGGAAGCACTGCAGGCCCATTCCCATCATGGCCTCTCAAAGTGCTTGAAAGATGAGCTGCCTACCTGGGCGATGCCCACCGACTTCAAAAGACTCATAAATCTGGCCTTCTGAATTGACCAGTGTCATATGGAACAACCCTCCAGATCATCAGCCAGAACCATTTCACACTGCCAGACCCTCATCATCAGCCTCTAGAACCCATGCAGTTAGAGAGAGCTCCTTTAACCCCACCCCCCCTCCCCAAGAGCATGAGCATTAGTGGATAAATAACTTGTGTGTTTACTGCAGAGCTGCTGATCATCCGTGCATCAAATGATAATTGTGTCTGGGAAAAAGCACTGCCAGGTAGAGTCAAAGCCCACCCTCCATGCCATCCCCAGCCTCTCATTCCAGCAACATAACTTGACTCACTCTCCCCCTCCTCCTCCATACCCCAATGACTCTATGCACACAGAAGGCTCTGGAGATTCAGCATGCAACTTTCTGCACCCAACTTTATGCAGCTCGGACTCCCTACCGAACCTATCTCTCATCCTTTCTAAATCATGGTCATTGACAGAGGTCCCTTGGGGTCTGTGATGGTCAGAATGCACACACATGTCTGTGCACATGAACTTCAAAGAGCACTATGAGTTCATCTAATTCCTCCTTATCGATTCATGCAATATTCCTCTCATCTAGGGTTACCCGTGGCTTCCTAGTCACCACCCTCATTTCACCTGGTCATCTGGTTCACTGTTGAGTTGGCGATCCACCTGCCAGACTGCCTGCCTGCAACCTTGTAAATTCATGAAGACTGAGGAAACACTCAACTTCACTAAACTCTCACAGGAGTACCACAACATAGTCATCACTCGCAGTAGAAGGGAGGCCAGCACCCTGCCACTTCACAGACCACATGACTGCACAATCAACCTCCTCCCAGGCACCACCCCTCCCTGAAGTCATCTGTTGTCCCTCCCCCTCCTGAGACCCAAGCTACATTGCCAAAGTGCTACATCATTGCTTCCTTTGACCATCCCAATGCCCAGCCGGCGCAAGATTCTTCTTCATCAAAAAGAAAGGCAGAGGGCTCTGTCCCTCTATGGATTACCATGGACTGAATAAAATTACAATTAAGAACTGCTACTCTCTCCCCTTGATGGACAGCACATCTAAAATATTCCGCATGGCCCAGATCTTCACTAAACATCCATTCCGTCCTTTAGCGTCTCCTCGAAAACAAATTGTATTGCAAGTTAGAAAAATGTGAGTTCCACACCACAGTCATTTCCTTCCTAAGTTATGTCCTTTCATCCCAGGTCATAACTATGAACCCAGAGATCGTACGTACCATTGTTGAATGGCCGCTGTTGTGTACCGTCAAACAGCTACAATGCTCCTTGGGCTCCTCCAACTTCTACCGCTGTTTCCTACAGTGGGGAGGCTGGGACCAGACTGTGCAGCCACAGCAAAGAGTGACATCCATTTACAACAGAGTTATGGAAACATTTCTTTAACAAAAGTGTGGTGAATTTGTGGATTTCATTACCACAGATGCTGTGCAGGCCGAGCATTTGGGTATTTTTAAGATGGAGATTCTTGATTAACAGGTTGTCAAAGGTTACAGGGAGAAGGCAGAAGAATGGGGTTGAGAGGGATAATGAATCAGCCATGGTGGAATGGCGGAGCAGATTTGAAGGGTTGACTGGTTTAATTCTGCTCCTGTCTTATGGTCTTATGGCTTATTCAAGTTATTGCTCACCGCCAAATCACCTCTGCTGCTTTGCTTTTGGGCCAAGCCTCCTCTACATTTCCAGAGATTATCATTATTTTCTCTGCTATCTTGAAAAAAAAATTTGAAGGAAAATGTGAACTGATGTCATTACCGGCATTGCTTGTTTAGCTCCTTTGGCACTGCCTCCAAGGCAAGGTTACAAGCTATAACATAAAGGAAATCCAAATAGAAACAAGTTATTGAAAATATTTAGCTGTTGATGCAGCGTCTGTGAATGGAGATACAGGGAATGATTCCTGTGCAATTCGTTGGGAGGAGAATATTAACTATTCAAAAAGCTGGGGTGTAATGCAATAAGAAAGGCAGGAGAAGTTGGAGTAATTGAGGGGACTGGGGGAGGGAAGCTGTCTTTAGAGTTGGGAGAGATCAAAGGTCTCCCTGAGGGATGCAGAGGGAGCACTTGAGTTCCTCCTCGACAATATAGAATTTAAGGAGCTATTTATTTACCTTTGGAAGCTAACAACTCCAGCCTGGAATCAATAACCATGAACCACAAGTTTAGTCTTGCTTGATGGATCCCCACTCAAGAGGGTTACTCACACACAACACGATTCTAGTCCTTTAAAGTTTACCATTGTGAAAGGAGGCGCTCAAAGGGGTTCAAGATGCTTACTGATGATATTTAACACCACTCAGTCCACCCATCCATCTGCAGATTCTGCAAAACAAATTCATTATACTTAGTACTCGATAATTGTTTTTCTTATGTCGGACAAAAACAATTTTTTGTATAAAAGGAGAAAGGGTAATTCAAGTATGCATATGTGATCAAATATAAAAAGAAATTGGATCTTTTAAATAAATGCAGTAATTTCTCACTTTGCAAATGGATTATATTATGCATACCTGGATGGCATGGTTGCATAGTAGTTAGCACTACACTTTACAGTACTAATGACCTGGGTTCAATTCCCACCCCTGTTCGTAAGGAGTTTGTACGTTCTCTCTGTGACTGCATGGATTTCCTCTAGATGCTCTGGTTTCCTTCCACAGTTCATACACTTACCAGTTAGTAGGTTAATTTGCCATTGTAAATTGTCCTGTGATAAGACAAGGGTTAATTTGGGGAATGTTGGGTGGTGTGGCTCCTTTGGCCAGAAGGAAGTGTCCTATGCTTTATCTCTGTAAATAAATAAGTGGTCCTCCTGCACCAAAAACAGAAGGATGGTTTGCAGTAAGATTACACAAATCTGCACTGTAGTATAAAATTTGTTAACTTGAGGTTTGGAAATATAATCTTTCTCAAGCTAATGATTAGTTTCCCTATTACAAAGAAGCATTCCCATTGGACACTAGGTATAATTTAATGTGTTTACATGATAAATTGTCAAGTTTTACAAGCATGAATACACAATTCAAATTTAGTTTTAGATGATCTAGCCCAATGCACTGAGAATGAGAAGTGAATGAAAACATGTTTAACAATAGCTGTAAAACACATCAAAGTTGCTGGCGAACACAGCAGGCCAGGCAGCATCTCTAGGAAGAGGTACAGTCGACGTTTCGGCCCGAGACCCTTGATCAGGACTAACTGAAGGAAGAGCTAGTAAGGGATTTGAAACTGGGAGGGGGAGGGGGAGATCCAAAATGATAGGAGAAGACAGGAGGGGGAGGGATGGAGCCAAGAGCTGGACAGGTGATTGGCAAAAGGGATATGAGAGGATCATGGGACAGGAGGCCCAGGGAGAAGGAAAGGGAGGAGGGGGAAAACAACCCAGAGGATGGGCAAGGGGTATAGTCAGAGGGACAGAGGGAGAAAAAGGAGAGAGAGAGAAAAAGAATGTATGTATATAAATAAATAACGGTTTGGGTACGAAGGGGAGGTGTGGCATTAGCGAAAGTTAGAGAAATCAATGTTCATGCCATCAGGTTGGAAGCTACCCAGACGGAATATAAGGTGTTGTTCCTCCAACCTGAGTGTGGCTTCATCTTTACAGTAGAGGAGGCGCTGGATAGACATATCAGAATGGGAATGGGATGTGGAATTAAAATGTGTGGCCACTGGGAGAACCTGCTTTCTCTGGCGGACAGAGCGTAGGTGTTCAGCAAAATGATCTCCCAGCTGCGTCGGGTCTTGCCAATATATAGAAGGCCACATCAGGAGCACTGAACGCAGTATATCACACCAGCCGACTCACAGGTGGAGTGTCACCTCACCTGGAAGGACTGTCTGGGGCCCTGAATAGTGGTAAGGGAGGAAGTGTAGTATTTTTTTCCTTCATTTAAAATTCAATGTTTTTTCTTTCCTCTTCATGAACTGATAAGAGGAGAACTGCTGTTTTCTTTTTTTATTATATATTTTATACTAGCTTAACAATATGTATGATTTTGATAATGTCTATCATAATCTCGGTTTGTATTGTTATTGATATACATATTTGAGATAATTCTCCTCTTGTTTGTATTTATGTTCCTTTTAAATCAATAAAAAGATTAATAAAGGAAGAACAATAGCTGGAAGTTTTTGCAGCTGAAACTTGTTTGGAATTAGTTAGTTATTTGAAGCTTTAGCTATTTATCACAGCTTATATATCAAAATGTCATTGCCTGAGGATGTTACAAGCAATGCTGGCATTTATTGTTCTCAACTGAGTTGGTGATGAGAGTCAACCAGACTAAACAAGGATATCAGATGTTTTCCTTGCATTAATGTCCCTTTTATCATAACACTGAAATACATTTGTTAGACCAAAATGTCTTCTAATAGTATTGGAAGGCATTCCTTTGACAGGGAGCCAGTCCTCATGCAAGTTAACGTCCGAGTTCACTGTGGAAATGTGACTAAATTAATGATCAAAATCAGCCAGACAGACTCTTAGTTTCACCTTCTTGGTATATAATATCCAAGGCTTTACCACAAAGGTTCTGAGCAATGACAGAGTCTTGAGCCTTGATGGCCCAGAAAGGAACTTCTGTTAGTTGGCTAATGCACACCCTGCTTTGCCATCTATAAATCCATACATTGCTCTAAATGTATACTGGACTTCAGAAACAAAGGCATTCAAAATTTCAGAAAAACAATTGTGAAGACTATTCAAGTATGAATATATATATATATATAAGAAATGATTAACTAAACTCAACTACAACAAAAGAAAAATATATTGATTAAATTTTACACTTTTCCTTCACAGACATTTTATTCCATTCAAATGAATGGACTTCACTGTTTCTGTGACAGGTCTAACCTGCCACAGGTTCAAAAAAGTCATTTCCCTTTAAGATCTTGGGAATAGCGGCAATTTCATGCTTGGCCACTTGCTTTGTGAGGCCAAACTACACAGTTGCCAAATGCAAACAAAGATGTCACAAAGTAAGAGAAGTTTCTACCAACTATATGATGCACTTCAACTCACCAAAAACTTGTTCTAACCTCAAGACTTCTACCAGTTAAAAGGGGAAAGACAACGAAAGCAATGAACACCACGACCTAGAAGTTGCTCTCTGGGCCACACATATCATTCTGGGTTGCAAATATTGCCATTCTTTCATTGATTTCGGGTCAAAATCTTGGTATTCCCTTTCTAACTGGTATGAGTACACCTCAAGGATTACTGTGGTTCAAGTTGGCAGCTCATCACCAGCTTCTCAAGTGATTCAAAATGGACAATTAAATGTTGGCTCAGCCTCCAAAGTACACATTCCTTGAATGAAAAGAAAAAAGACCTTATGTGTGAATACTGAACTTGATGTCGCCAAACTGGAGAAATACCATCAGTTTCATTGCAGCATTTTCCAACACGTTCTGGCCCAATGATACACTTGGAGGTTAAGACCTATCATATCAAATATCTTAAACCTTGAATTCAGCTGCCTTGTCCTTAGATCTTGCAGGATTATCATTAGAATATTAAAATTAATGTGGCTTTCTTACATTATGTCTAAATGTGGTTGTCTAAAAACAGAATCACAGTAGCTATGCTGTTGGTTCCTTGCTTCACATGCAAATCAAAGTTATAATAATATAGCTTCAACACGATTTCCCTTTCCCCTCCCAATCAAATTAGTACAGCTGTATAGATCTTAAACACAGATAAATTCCAATTGAATTAAGACAGTATTTCTCAATCTTTTTCACCTGACACCCACTAAAACACCTTCATACTTCCCAACTCCCCTCTGAGGCACAAAATACTTAGTGCTCCCACAGTGTAAAAACATGTCTATTATATGCTGACATGAGAAGAATGATTCTGCTTTAAATATTTAGTTGTCTTTGAACCTAGTTTACACAGTACCTGTGCACTGTACAGCAGCTTCAATATTAATGTGATCCTTGAGCTTGATGGTGTTTAGCAAGAATTGATTTATCTGGTTCAAGATATGACAACAAAAGCCTTAAGTCCCCACACAAAACAATGCCTAAGCAGTTTCTGTTTTTTTGTGACTATGTGGTTCACTGCACTGAAGCCTCTTTCAGTAAGGGAGGAGGATGAAAATGTAATGAAGGGCAGTTTGGCTCTTCTCCAAAAACCAGGAAATTTCATATGACAGTCTAGCCACATTTCATAAAAGCCAACATTTTTGAAAAACATTTTTGTTTCCTCATCGTTCTGAATTTCAATAATTTCTTCTTGCAAGCTCTCTTCCTGTTCTTCTACATTGCAAAGAAATGGATTAATTCCCAGTCCGGAATTTCCAGATTGTTCAAATCCTTGAATCAATTCTGAAAATCTTTCTTCAGTGACTTCAGGTGTAAGCAGTACTATTGCAAATTACCGTCTGTGAAAGAGAGTGCCATACTTTCCATCTGACCTGATAGGAATAGAACAAAATCATTCTCCACGTATGTGACATTGTACTTCTGCACTTTCTCTAGTTTCTGTTTCTTAGTGGGACTGGAATTCAAGACTTCACCACCTTCAGACTCATAGAGATTGTGCTGTACGTATTTATCCATCATTAACGGAGCCAAATTGAAATAAAAATTTAACACAAGCTGGGAATACCTATCAGGTGATGACAATGACAGCGAGTTGACATGAGATAGAACAATGGTAGCATCATGCAAAGGAATTGTGAGGCAAAGATGAAGACGATAACAACAGCGAAACTTCCAATGAAGTATAGCTGCTGTCTTGCCTATTTTGTAATTGCATCAGTATGCTGGGCCCAAGATGGATCCTCAGAGATGATGACACACAAGAACTTATAACTGCTCTTCCCTTATGCTTCTGATCCCTCAATGAAGACTGGTGTGTGTTCCCTCGACTTCCCCTTCCTGAAATCCACAATGAATTCCTTGGTCTTACTGACGTTGAGTGTAAAGGTTGTTGGGGCAACACCACTCAACCAGCTGATGTATCTCGCTCCTGTAAGCCTCCTCATTACCATCTGAACTTCTGCCAACAATACTTGTGTCATCAGCAAATTTATAGCTGGTGTTTGAGCTGTGCCCAGCCACACAGTCATGGGTGTAGAGAGAGTAGAACAGTGGGCTAAGCACACATCCCTGAGGTGTGCCAGCATTGATTGCCAGCGAGTAGGAGACATAATTTCTGATCCACACTGTCTGTGGTCTCGAAGTCAAGGATCCATTTGCAGAGGGAGGTACTGAGGCCCAGGTTTTGCAGCTTTTTAGTTAGAACTGTCAGCATGATTGTGGAGATTGCTGAGCTGTAGTCAATAAACAACAGCCTGACATTGGTTTTACTATTGTCCTGGTGATGTAAGGTCGAGTAGAGAGCCAGAGAGATTGCATCCACCGCAGACCTATTGTGGGGATGGGCAAATTGCAGTGGGTCCAGCTTCTTGCTTAGGCAGCAGTTGATTCTGGCATGACCAATCTCTCAAAGCACTTCATCACAGTGGATGTGAGTGCTACTAGGCGATGGTCGTTGAGGCACTCACTCTGATCTTCTTGGGCAGTGGAATTATTGTTGCCCTTATGAAGCAGGTGGGAATTACTATTGTAGCAGTGAGAGACTGAAGATGTCTTTGAATACTCCTGCCAGATGGTTGGAACTGGATTTCAATGCCCTACCAGGTACGCTATCAGGACCCGACTCTCTGTAAGGGTTCACCTTCTCGAAAAATGTTCTGACATCAGCCACACAGACAGAGATCCCCGGGCCGCCAGACATTCAGGTGTAGTTTATTTCTCCTTTTCCAAGTGTGCATAAAAGGCGTTGAGTTCATCTGGGACTGAAGCATCACAGTCATTCATGACGTAAGGCTTTTCTTTGGAGGAAGTAATGCCTGCAAACCCTGCCAGAGCTAATGAGCAGCTGATTCAATCTATTTCATTTATCAGTATTTTAATGTATCTCTAAATATTGTGTCTGAAGCTTGTTTAATCTCTCACATCAAATGTTTTCACTTTGTATGGAACCTGACAGATTGCTAATAATTCCTGTCTCAACAAACATATCGCAGTGTCATATAGCACAGAAACAGGCCGTTCAGCCCTCTGAGCCTGCACTGACCAGCAAACACTCCTATACACTAATCTCACTGTATGTATCCTCCCAGCAATTCCCAGCCTCCCAGTCCTTTCCCTCACCATCCACCACTCCCATCCCCACTCAGAACTTGCCTTGACACTTGTCATTTACAGTGGCAATTCGCTTCTCAGCCCACATGAATTCGGCAGGTGGGAAGACATCAGAACATCCTGAGAAACCCTATGCAGTCACTGGGAGAACAGGCAGACTTCACACTGACATCAGATTGAAGGTGCATTGTTAGAACTGGAATCTGTGCTTCTGTGACAGCACAAGTATATGCAACAATATTCAAGTGTGACCATTCAGGATGAATTTAATTTGTGGTATGACATTTCTCTTCTTTGCACTACTTCCATTCTGATATTCTTTAATTTTCATTTGGAGCAGCATGTCCTTCATGTACTGGGGACAGAAGAAATCATTGACCTAGAATCATAGTAAGGCTACTATTATAATTCATGTCACACTTTTTAGGATATGGGTAAGGCATGTAGCATTTAAACTGTTGCTTATTTTAAACCCTGGCTGTACAATTGCACATGCTGGGAAATTCTGAAGACCTGTAGATATAGAAACACTATGGATGATGAATCAAAGACATTTCCAGTGCTGCAACATGTTTGCTCCATTTTGAACTCAAAGGATTCAAATGTGTGAAGATGACAACAACTGACAACCAGTTCTCAGACAAATACTTATCAATTGAAAATAAAAACACCTTGTTGTATTAACAGGAGGTCAGTCAGTTCAACCTTAAGTTCTGTGTGCAGTTTGTGCCTTTTTATTTAAGAAAGGATATACTGTACTTCTAAATGAAACAAATTTCCTAAATCTTCATCAAGGCTGCTGTGGCTTCAGAGCCACACCCATTTCCAGTGCTGCAACATGTTTGCTCCGTTTTGAATTAATTTTTAATTATGGTCCCCAATCAATCCAAATTTAATCAAACTGTCAAGGCTATTTTTTAACATGTTATGTCTAAAAATTATGGATAAGAATTGGTTGCACCTACGGACAGGTATCAGAGAGAGTTTCAACTGATCAGTTTCAGTTACAGTGCTACTGGAGTAAAACTAATGCAAAAGTGTTGTAAGGGTTGGATTTCACTGGCACTTTTGATTGCTGTGTGCAGCGATGCAGGGCTTCAATTGAACATTTGTGGGGATAAAGCAGATCAATAAACTCCATTTGCTTGCTGGTATGCATCCTGTATAGATTAAGGTCACTAAAAAGTAGGAATTTTCAGCTGAGCCAAGTGCTAAGCTTCGGGTTGCTTCAGATGAAGTACTTCTTTTCTGTCATGTCACTATAGGTAGAAATTGAACAATTATCCACATTTGAAAACCAGCCACCCCAGTTTTAATTCAGAGCAGGCTATTGATTGTGTAAAGTTCCCTTTGCCCCCATTACTCCTTTCCAAAATCTCCCATCAAAAATCATATATCTTCTGAAAGAAAAAAAAGCCATTTTGTTCTCAGTCTTGGGTGTGGCTCTGAAGCCTTGATGAAGATTTAGGAAATTTGTTTCATTTAGAAGTACAGTATATCCTTTCTTAAATAAAAAGGCACAAACTGCACACAGAACTTAAGGTTGAACTGACTGACCTCCTGTTAATACAAGGTGTTTTTATTTTCAATTGATAAGTATTTGTCTGAGAACTGGTTGTCAGTTGTTGTCATCTTCACACATTTGAATCCTTTGAGTTCAAAATGGAGCAAACATGTTGCAGCACTGGAAGTGTCTTTGATTAACATGACATATATTGCAACCTGTATATGTGTCTACAGATTCACTTTTTCTTCTATTTGATTTCATAAACCAAGCAGTGACATTCCAGGCCTCCTGGGAAGACTGGTGAAAAAGCTGATAATACTGGTACCATAAGAAGGAAGAGCAACAGCATCATGCTGTACCAATAAATACAGGGCCAGGATCAGACGGGCTCCCATCCAATAACGTTGTTTGACTCTTATAGAAGTCCATCGTTAGGATGCAACTGAGGTAAGGAACTAGATTACTCCAGCAGGAGCAAAGGTCTTTGCATTTAATAAGTAGATTAAGTCTTTGCCTGCTCTCAGTGTTCCAGTTCATATCTTCAGTGGTTCTCCTGTAAATGAGTAGAACTTTAAAGATTAGCTTTATTGTAAATCAAAACATAAAGTGGAATGTGTCATTTGTGTCAATGGCCAACACAGTTCGAGGATGTGCGGGGTAAACCCACAAGCGTCACCGTGCTTCCAGCACCAACATAGTTTTCTCAAAATTTACTAATCTTAACCCATACATCTCATTTTTGTAATGTGTTAGGAAACTGGAACGCCCAGAGGAAACCCTTGTGGTCATGCAGAGAACATACAAACTCCTTACAAGCAGCAGCAGGAACTGAACCCTGATCTTCCGATCACTGACGCTGAAACGTGTCACGCTAACCGCTGCCCTACTGTGCTGCCATGCATTACTGCACAGCAAGAGCAGGTAAAGGAATGAATGAAACAAGATGGATCTGGCTAGGCTAATGAACCCAGCGTGTCATGCTGATGGTGCTCCATGTCTTCAGTACTGCTCTGAGATAGCTGTCTAGATTATTGGTCTCAGGCCTCCCAACTGGAATGCAAATGGAGTCTGAAATGGAAAAGTCCATGGTGAACACAAGACAGACAAGTGTTGGAACACCTTTCCACAAAAAGCTGTAAATAATTTGCTTTTGTTAGCCAGTAATACGAAATTAAGGAAGCAGATGGTAATAAAAGAACAAATTAACCATTGCTTTCTGTCTGAATAGCAGAAAAATTGAAACTGTTTTAAGGCTTACTTCTGTTCCTCTGTTATTATCCTGCACATAGCTAGCGAGCAACATTGCTTCATAACTTAATCAATAGTAAGACAATATTAAGGGCATTAACATTTTTGGTGTCAATTTTTCTTTCTCTAATCCTTTAGAGAATGGTCCCACCTATTCCCATTTGGCAAAGGTAGATTCTATAACATTAGCTCAAGTAAGAGACATGGGGTTTTCCCTCATGCTCACCTGATCAAAATGTTCAAGGCAGGTTCCATGGTCACTATCATATTAATGACACAAGATATTACTGTACACTTTAGTCCTGCTGGAGGGTCTCAGCCCAAAACATAAACTGTACTCCTTTCCATGGATCCTGCCTGGCCTGTTGAGTTCCTCCAGCATTTCCTCCTGGAGCAGGGATCCAATCACAGACCCAATGCTGTGCACACAGTGATAGTAATTGAGTAACAAATCCCAAGGTGCAAGTAAAGTCAGTGTCAAAATTCAGGCAGAGATCAAAACATCCAGAAAAATCAAAAAACCAGAATCAAGAAACAGGCAGCGTCAATATTCGGACAGTCAGAGTTCAGATACGAATGCTAGAAAGGCTCAGGAAAATCCACTGGCACAAACTGGCAACAAGGAGGTGAAAACACAGGACTGAAATACACTGAGCAATAAACAGAGAGGCAGATGAATAGGTGGAGCGCAATGAGACACGGGTGGCAGCAATATGGGCAATAATGAGAAACTGATGAGAGACGGAGTACTCAGTAATACAGGGGCTGGAGTAGAGCAGGACCGGGGATAGGAGCACATGGCAATACAAAACCACAGACTGACAGCTAGAGGGAAACTCACAAAAAGACAGAGTTCAAGTGGAGGTATTGACAAGACCACAAAATATTAACACTAAAGCACATTGATTCATAGAAAAGTACAGTACAGAATCAGGCTCTTCAGCGCATCCACTCCATGCTGAAACCATTTAAACTGCCTGCTCCCATCGAGCTACACCAGGGCTATAGCTCTCCAGACTCCTACCTTCCATGTACCTATCCAAACTTTGCTTGAACATTGATATTGAGCTCACATGCACCACTTGTGCTGGCAGCTCATTTTACACTCTTATGACCCTCTGAGTGAAGAAGGTTCCCCTCATATTCCCCTCCACCCTTAACCCATAACCACTGGTTGTATTGCCACCCAACCTCAGTGAAAAAAGCTTACTCGTATTTACCCTATCTACACCCCTCATAATTTTGTAAAGCTCTATCAAATCTCCTCTCAATCTTCTACGTTCTAAAGAATGAAGTCCTAACCTATACAAATTTCCTTATAACTTAGGTCCTCCAGACCCGGCAACATCCTTGTAAACTTTCTCTGTACTCTTTCAACCTTATTTTCATCGTTCCTGTAGGTAGGCGACTAAAATGACACACAATACTCCAAATTAGGCCTCACCAATCCCACCTCCTATACTCAATACTTTGATTTATGAAGGCCAATGAGCCAAAAGCTTCTTATACAACCCGATCTACCTGTAATGCCACTTTCAATGAATTATGGACCTGTATTCCCAGATCTACCTTTGTTCTGCTGCACTTCTCAGTGCCCTGCTGTTCACTGTGTAAGAACCACTTTATCTGGTCCTTCGGAAATGCAATACCTCATGTTTGTCTGCATTAAATTCCATTTACCATTTCTCAGTCCACTTTTTCAGCTGATGCAGATCCCTTTGCAAATCATGATAATCTTTCATGTTGTCCACTACATCCCTAATCTTGGTGTTATCTGCAAACTTACTGATCCAGTTAACCACATTATCATCCAGATCATTGATATAGATGACAAACAGCAAAGGGCCCAGCACCGATCCCTGCAGCACACCACTAATCACAGGCCTCCAGTCAGAGAGTCAACCATCTACCACCACTCTCTGGCTTCTCCCACAAAGCAATGTCTAATCCAGTTCACTACCTCATCTTGAATGCCAAACAACTGAACCTGTTTGACCAACCTCCCATGTGGGATCTTAAAGTGCCATCCTAAAGTCTATGTGGACAACATCCATTGCCTTGCCTTCATCCACTTTCCAGGTAACTTCCTTGAAAAACTCTATAAGATTGGTTAGACATGACTTATCACACTTGAGGCTATGCTGACAATCCTTTATTATTCCATGTCTATCCAAATGCTTATATATCCGGTCCCTTAGAATACCTTCCAATAACTTTCCCACAACTGATGTCAGATTCCCGGCCCATAAATTCCTGGTTTATGTTTAGGGCGTTTCTTAAACAGCGAAAAACATTGGTTATCTTCCAGTCCTCTGGCACCTCTCCTGTCACTAAGGATGATTTAAATACCTCAGCTAGGGCTCTGGCAGTTTCTGCAATTGTCTTCCATAGTGTCCAAGGGAACACTTTGGAAGGCCCTGGGGATTTATTCACCCAATTTTGCCTCAGGACAGTAAACATCTCCTCCTCTGTAATCTGTTTAGAGTCCATGAAGTTGATGCTGATTTGTTTTACTTCTATAGACTCTGTATCCATCTCCTGAGTAAAAACAGATGAAAAATATTTATTTAAAATCTCCCCCATCTGTTTTGGCTCCGCACATGTACTAACATTCTGATCTTCAAGAGAACCAATTTTGTTCCTTGTAACCCTTTTGCTCTTAACATAGCTGTAGAATCCCTTAGGATTCTCCTTCACCTTGTCTGCCAAGGCAACCTCATGCCATTTTTTAGCCTTCCTGATTTCTTTCTTTAAGTGTCTTCTTGCATTTCTCCATAAGCACCTCATTTATTCTGACTTGCCTATACCTGCTATGTACCTCCTTTTTTTCTTAGCCAGGGCTTCAATATCTCTTTAAAACCTAGGTTCCCTACTCTTATTATCTTTACTGTTTATTCTGACAGTCACATACAAGCTTTGTACTCTCAAAAATTAACTTTTGAAGGCTTCCCACTTACCAAGTACACCTTTGCCAGAAAAGTCACTCCCAATCCACACTTGCCAGATCATTTCAGAGAGAATAAAAATTGACCTTTCTCTAATTTAGAATCTCAACACAAGAGACCAATATTTTTTGCATATTTACTTTGAAACTAATGGCATTGTGATCATGAGTATCAGAGGGTGGTGGCTGGGAACGGACTCAAGTGCAAGACACAGACACCGAAGTACGAGGGACAGGACTAGGATACAGGGCTATGGCAAGGACATGGACAGGAAAACCAGGAACCTGGAACAGGACTGGACAAGAGAGCTAGGAGCCCGGGCTTGGACTCCGAGCCAGAGACTGGACAAGGACCCAGTACCTGGGTCTTGCCTCTGGCTCGGACCCCAGAACTAGGCAAGGATGAGGCTTGGCAGGCAGGCAGGACGAGGCTGGAATCCTCAGGCTTGAGGCTAGAGGCGAGACCTGGCAGGAGGCAGAAGGCTGGAGTCTTCAGTCTTGAGGCTAGAGGCTAGAGACTTGGCTTGGTTTGGCAAGAGGCTAGAGGCTAGAGGCTAGAGGCTAGAGACTTGGTTTGAGGCTATAGGTGAGGTTTGGCAGGAGGCAGGAGGCTGGAGCCTTCAGGCTTGAGGCTTGAGACTTGAGGCGAGGCTTGGCAGGATGGACTCCGAGCCAGAGACTAGACAAGGACCCAGTACCTGGGTCTTGCCTCTGGCTCTGACCCCAGAACCAGGCAAGGATGAGGCTTGGCAGGCAGGCAGGACGAGGCAGGAGTCTTCAGGCTTGAGGCTAGGCACGAGATGAGGTGAGGCTTGGCAGGAGGCTGGAGACTTGAGACTTGAGGTGAGGCTGGAGGTTGGAGGCTGGAGGCAGGAGATGAGGTGAGGCTGGAGGCTGGAGGCAGGAGACTTGAGGTGAGGCTGGAGGCTGGAGGCAGGAAACTTGAGGCGAGGCTGGAGGCTGGAGGCAGGAGACGAGGTGAGGCTGGAGGATGGAGGCTGGAGGCAGGAGACGAGGCGAGCCTGGAGACTGGAGGCAGGAGATTTGAGGCGAGGCTTGGCAGGAGGCAGGAGACTTGAGGCGAGGCTTGGCAGGAGGCAGGAGACTTGAGACGAGGCTTGGCAGGCTCCTCCTGGGCAGGGCGCAGTTCACCTGGGCAGGGTGCGGATCACCTGGGCAGGGCGCGGATCACCACCCGACAGAGGCAAGGGACAGGAAGGGACAGAATCAACCTCAGGTAACAGCAAGATGGCTTGGCTTACCTGGGCGGAGGCAAGGGACAGGAAGGGAGCTAGGTACAGGATGGCTCCAGGACAAGACTGCAGGCGAGACGAGGCGAGAATTACCAGCAAGACAAGGCCAGAGTTACCTGCAAGACAAGGCAAGGCTTCTGGCAAAGCAAGGTGAGACAAGAACCTCAGGTGAGGCAAGAGTTATCGACAAGACAAGGCAGGGCTTCAGGCGAGGAAACAGAAGGCAGAGCAAGGGATACAAGGAATAAGGACAAGAACAATCCAGCAGCCACACCTGGGTCTCTGAAGGTATTTATGCAGCCAGCCCCAACGAGCATCAGCTGCCTCAATTAGCTCAACAAGAACAGAAACAGGGTAGATAGGAAAACCTGGAGCAAGGGTCGATGGACCGGCCCCTGAACGGGAATACGGACTTCACAGACCGGACCATGACAATGAGATGCAAAGTGTTCCCTACACAAACTTCTGTCACATTCCCTGTTTTCCCTGCTATTGACCTACTATTTCCTGCTATTCCCTGTTATTTCCTAATAGCAGATCAAGAATTGCACACTCTCTCATTGGAACTTAGTTTCCTTAATCAGTACATAAATCCTGAACACATTTGACAAACCCTATTCTATCTAATCCTTTTACAATATGGGAGTCCCAGTCAATATTTTTTGCAACAGTCTGCAATCCCTTCACATATTTCTTTCTCTAAATCCCTCAGACTGTTGTGTGGCCTGTAATATAACTCTATTAACATGGTCATACCTTTCTTTTGTCTCAGTTCTACCTATAATGCCTCACTAGATGAGTTCTCCAGACTGTCCTGACTGAGCACTACGGTGACATTTTCCCTGACTAGTAATACCACTACTCCTTCTTTAATCCCTCCCACTCCATCATGTGTAAAACAATGGGCATAAGCTGCCAGTCCTGCCCTTCCTGTAGCCATCTCAATAATGATGGCAATATCATAATTCTAAGTGTTGATTCATACCTTGAGCTCAACCACCTTTCCTATAATACATCTTGCATTGAAGTATACACAGCTCAGGACACTAGTGACACCATGCTCAATCTTTTGACTCTTGACTTTGTCTGAGGTCTTACCAACGACCTCTCCACTAAACTGTTCTGTCATTCTGGTTTCCATCCCCCTGCAACTCTAGTTTAACCCCACCGTGCAGCAGTTGCAAACTTGAAATTTGTGAAATAAATTGAAATCTCTTTTCCTCTTCTTCTTCTTCTTCTTCTTCATATGCAGTGATATTTTCTAGCTTTGCTCCTAGATAGGTTCATCACTGGAAAAGGTGAATATAGGCACTTCAAATATGAAAATAAACCAGGGACTTTTAAAAGAAGAAGAATGCCTTGGAGACATTGGCAGTGTTCAG
Source organism: Mobula hypostoma (assembly GCF_963921235.1). Lineage (NCBI taxonomy): Eukaryota > Metazoa > Chordata > Chondrichthyes > Myliobatiformes > Myliobatidae > Mobula > Mobula hypostoma. The sequence goes on along the minus strand of NC_086103.1, from coordinate 57,827,124 downwards.
ACAGAAATTATATCAACTCCATTCAGTTAGATCCTGTACCAGTATTTGAGAATCAGGCAAATTCTGAGACAAGCAGCTAAAAATAGCATCATGTGTTTCTGACCATTTTCTTCATTGCACCATCTCTAGAGGCCTCTAATGTCACTGATCAAATTAGTGATGCAAAATTACCCAATCAGGTCCTAAAATCAGGCTGTCAATAAAATTCACTCGTATTGTGTACTAAACTAGCAGTTAACAGGAAAGCTTTGCATCCATGATGTTGGCAATTTTGCAGCAGCAATCTCACTTTATTTCATCCACTATCAAATTGGAAAGATTTCCTCTCATTAGGCTTTTAGCATTTTATGGATCATATCTGATTTACATTGTTCATCGTTATTGTAATTCTTATTGAGAAAAAAATGTCATACATCACGCAGTCTTTGAAACTGGGCAGGATGAAAGTTTACTATATTTGGCTTGTCTGTGGACTTTATCCTGCAATTTATATTGACAGAGCAATGATAAATACAAGTTAAACTCTGGCAATGTAAGAATTGTCTGGTAGAATATAAGATCTATTTTTCATTAGAATTAACATGCCAAACAAGAACAAATAGTAATTTCAGAATACCACCATGAAAAATTTAAACTCTTCATTTTTACTTTACTATACATCAAGTGAATGATGTACTTATGGCTGTTCCACAATGTTAATAAGTTTAAGAATTATGTATTGAATACAGAACTTAAACTGATTGCTATAGATTTTCAGAGAAACCATTAGGAGGACTTTACAAACATTAATATTTAAATAGAGAACCAGCCAACAAATAGTTTAAATTAATTTTAGCAAACAGGTTTTGTGACTGTTAATTTATTTTACTCTTTGAATGTTCTACAGGCCTGCTTCTGACTGCAGTTTGAGGGGAGCCACAACCAGGGTAATGTTAGATCTGGAGACGTGACATTTGGGAGAGAGATAAGGCAAAATAGACAATTTCAATCTTTCCAGTAACTGTAGACTGAAAAATGACTCCAAATGCTGATCCTGAGGTTATAGATGGAGAAGCTTTAGAAAGCCCAAGGTTAATGAAAGTGACAAGAGGAAGAAAGAGCACTTTTTTCATTTGTCAGTCCTTTCTTTGAAGATATGTATCTGTCTGTTTTCTTCTTGTCAGCTAGCAGGCCGAATCTGGTTGTTGTTTCACTTAATTACACTTATATAACAAGCCCAAACCAATGTACCGACCGTCAGAATTTAAAATAAGACTTTCTCTGAGGTAACCAGCTATTATAAATATCGCAAATTATACAAAACATGTATTCAGTAGATGAAATATGAAAAATGAAGAGCACAAACAAAATTAAGCTGTCTAATTGTAACCAGCAGTTTAATTTTCTATTGGAGGCACAGCTTTAAATATTACAATTTCATTACAGTTTTCTTAATGATTCCTTCATATCATTCTATTATATAATTTTATAAGTATATAACAGAATAATTCCAAGTGATCTTTGATTTTAAAAAAGACTCATCTCATTTCCTCAAACAAGAGGAATTCTGCAGATATTGGAAATTCAAGCAACACACACCAAAGTTGCTGGTGAACGCAGCAGGGCAGGCAGCATCTCTAGGAAGAGGTACAGTCGACGTTTCAGGCCGAGACCCTTCTCTTATGCTGTGATTTTCTGTTTATTTATGGTTGGATATTTTTGCAGCTATGATGAAGAAACAGGACAACAATTTGCAATTTTTCTTTTTTTAAATATCTCCAAAGCAAAATATAGTGTAGGCTACAACCTTTGCTTCATATTCCTATATTTAGTGTTGTCTATAATCTCTGCCTCATCTACTGTATTGCTCTTATATTGTTGGTTCTCCCCTTCACTCCTGGTTCTTCCATGTTTTATTTCTTTATTATTTTTTTCCTCATATTTCAACTCACTCCTCTGTCTGCATGTTTCTTGATTTCAGTATTCCATTTTCTAACACTTATCTAGGTACCTTCAATGTCTTGTTGATTCGAGAATTTATCTACAAACGTTTGTAGATACATGCTAAATGTTGTGACAGTTTCTGTCTCCACCATCCCTTTTAAGCAGTATATCTCATAAAGGTCTGCAGAGCGGGGTATCTGATAGGAGAGGGTAGAAGACTATGGAAGAAATGAGAGGGAGAGGAAAGGTGGTGGGTGTTCGAGTGAATTTTTTTGGGTAAATGCTTTGTTTACACTTAAATGACTTTGGCCACCAGACTTCTATTTTAACTGTTTGACAAAGGACTGTGGATTGAGGCCACCACAATGGGCTTCCTAAAAGGTGTGAATACCAGATGCCTCGGGCCCCGTAGTTTGACTTGATGCTGTAGTTTCAAAGACAGTATTATCCATACATTATAAATATTAATTGTCTTCTATGTTAGCACGGGAAATGCCAAATAAATGTATCGTAGACTTAACTTACATTCCTAAAGGCTGTGGATAACAACCCAGACATGTTGGCGTTGGAAGGAAAGGATGGTGCAATATTTTGTATGTAGCTTCAATAGGAAGTATTGTCTATGCATTGTCTATAACTTTTTACGTAGCGATTGCCTTTGTGTTTAACATATAAATATCGAGCCCACATTGAGCTAGCAGACCTTTCTGCGGAAAGCATCTCCGTCCGTAAGATGCCTGCTGTACCTTGTTGTGTCGAATAAAGAAGCTGCTTCGTATCTACCAGTGACTCTGCCTCTCCGGTAATTACATCCACGCTACAACAGTGGGCAGGTAAGGAGGTAAGCTGAGAGAGGGAAACGGGAATGGGGAATGGTGAAGGGGAGGGCAATTACCAGAAGTTCAAGAAATTAATGTTCATGCCATCAGGTTGGAGGCTACCCCTTCAGAATATAAGGTGCTGCTCCTCTAACCTGAATGTGGACTTATTGCAGCAGTAAAGGAGGACTGACAGAATGTGAATCTAGTCCTTTTACAGTATGGGAGTCCCAGTCAATAGGTGGAAAGTTAAAATCAGCTACTATAACAACCTTATATTTCTTGCAATTGCTATGTCTGAATGGGAATGGGAAGTAGAATTGGAATGGGTGGCCACTGGGAAATCCCACTTCTGGCAGACAGAGTGTAGGTGGTCAGCGGCGAAGTCTCCCAATCTACATCAGGTCTCACTGATATACAGGAGGCCACACCAGGAGCACTGGATACGGAAGGTGAACCCAACAAACTCACAGGTGAGGTGTTGCCTCACCTGGACGGACTGCTTGGGGGTGCTGAATAGTCGTGAGAGATGAGGTGTAGAGGCAGGTGTGGCACTAGCTCCACTTGCAAGGCTAAGTACCAGGAGGGAGATCAGTAGGGTGGGACGAATGGAAAAGAGAATCACGTAGAGATCAACCCTGCAGAAAGCGGAAAGTTGGGGGGAGGGAAAGATGTGATTGATGGTGGGATGCTATTGGAGATGGTGGTAGGTGGTAGGTAAGGACAAGAAGAACCCTATCTCTCGTGGGATGGTAGGAGGATGGGATGGGATGAGAGCTGACGTGCGCAAAATGGAAGAGATGTGGGTGAGGGGAGCATTGATGGTGGAGGAATTAAAGCCTGTTTCTTTGAAGAAGAAAGGATATCTTATTAGATCTGGAATGAAAAGCCTCATCCTGAGAGCAGATGCTGGTGGAGATGAAGGAACTAAGAGAAGGGGATGGCATTATTACAAGTGACAGGGTGGGAAGAGGAATAGTCCAGATAGCTGTGAGAATCAGTGGGTTTATAAAAGATATCAGTAGATATACTGCCTCCAGAAATAGAGACAGAAAGATCAAGAAATGGGAGGGAGGTGTTGGAAATAGGCCGGGTAAATTTGCAAACAGGGTGGAAGTTGGAGGCCAAGTAGATAAAGTCTACAAGTTCAGAATTTGACAGGAAGTAGCACCAATTCAGTCATCAACGTAGCATAGGAAGAGTAGGGGAGTGATACCAGTGTAGGCTTGGAACATAGTGGTGGTGGAAGGGACCAGCTTGAGTCTGTTTGGAAAGAAGTAGAGAGCTTTAAGGCCTTCCCGATTGGGGATGGAGGTGTATAGGGACTGGAGATCCATGGTGAAAATGGGTGACAATTGGGTCCTGGGAATTTGAAGTTATTGAAAAGATCCAGAGCATGTGAAATATCATGGAAAGGTTTGAACCAGGTGGGATAAAAACAGAGCTGGATATGCAGATATAAGTTTTAGTGGGGCAGGAACAAGCAGAAATAATGGGTCTACTTGGACAGGCAAGTTTACAGGTCTTAGGTAGGAGGTAGAAACGGGGGATGTGAGGTAAGGAAACAATGAGGTTGGTGGCAGTGAATGGGAGATCCCTAGAGTTAATAAGGTCGGTTACAGTGTGGGAGACACTGATCTGGTGATGGTTTGTTGGGTCCTGTTGATAGGGTAAGAAAGAAGATATGTCTGAGAGTTGTCACCTGGCCTCAGCAAGGTAGAGTTTAGTCCGCCAGACTACTACAGCAACCCCACCCTTCCTCATCTAGAGTTTGATAGCGAGGTTAGGATTAGTGCAGAGAGAGTAGTGAGCAGTTCACTTAGAGGGAGTGAGGGTGGAATTGCAGAGTGGAGTGGTGAAGTCGAGACAGTTAGCAATGAATAGATCCAGAGCAAACAGAAGATCAGAGCAGGGTGTACAAGAAGAGGAGGAGGGTTGAAGACAGGAGGAGGGGTCACCAGTGCGGGCTGGAGAGGCCTAGCCAAAGAAGTAGGCACAGAGACAGAAGCAACGGAAGAAAAACTCAGCATCGTGGTGGGCACAGAAATCACTGAGGTTTGGGTACAGCGGGATGAAGGTAAGGCCCCTACTGAAGACAGAACTTTCTGCCTTAGAGAGAAGAAGGCCAGAGGGAATGGTGAAATCCACACCATCACTGACCTTATTAACTCTGGAGATCTGCTATCCACTGTCACCAACCTTACTACGTACCTCCTATTTCTACCTCCTACCCAAGATCTGCAAACCTGCCTGGCCCCGATCATCTCATTTTCACCATGGATGTCCTAGTCAGCACCCATTTCAATTGTACTTTCCATTCCTAATCCAACGTGTCAGTCCACGGCCTCCTCTATTGTGGTGATGAGGCCACACTGAGATTGGAAGAGCAACACCTTATATTCCATCTGGGTAGCCTCCAACCTGAATGTTCCAGCATGAACATCAATTTCTCGTACTTCTGCTAATTTCCCCCTCCTGCTTCAGCATTCCCCATTCCTGTTTCTCTCCTCACATTATTTCCTTATCTGCCCATCACCTCCCTCTGCTGATTCTCTCCCTTCCCTTTCTTCCATGGTCTTCTGCCCTCTCCTTTCAGATTCCCCCTTCTCCAGCCCTTTATCTCTTTTACCAATCAACTTCCCAGCTCTTTACTTCACCCCTTCCTCTCTTTTGGATTCACCTATCACCTATTACCTTGTTCTTCTTCCCGGTCCTCCCACATATTCTTATTCTGACTTCTCATCTTTTTTCCAGTCCAGGTGAAGGGTCTCGGCCTGAAATGTTGGCTGTTTACTCTCTTCCATAGATGCTGCCTGGCCTGCTGAGCTCCCTCAGCATTTTGTGTCTGTTGCTTGGATTTCCAGCTCCTGTAGATTTCGTCACATTTGTGTTTCTTCTCCGTTTTTCTGCTTCTATTTTAATCCCAGCTTCTTGCTCTTTTTCTTCTTTCTAGGACGTGTATCTTGATTTTGGGAAGTTGTATTTAGTTTACTGGGGTACTCTGTTATTAATCCTTCTATTGCTCCTGCTATGATCTGATCTCTCCTCTTGGCTTCCTCAGCTACAGCATCGTCGGACAAATGCTTTGTTTTCATATCTCCATTGAGTCCTTTTCTTTGGCCTTCCATTCATCCAGACAGGCTTTAGTCTTTGCACTTACTCTTATAAGCAGCTTTTTGTCTCCTAATTGAAGTTCATGCAATAACCGTAAAACACGCAGAGTAGATTCTAGTTCTTTATACCTGAAAAACCAAATTCTTGCAACTTTCCTGAAGCACCTTGGACTCTCTTCCACCTTAAAACAAAGCCAATTTTTGCAATTAAATGCCTGATTGACATGTTAGAAGCTTTCTCAGATATGTTGCTTACAAAAGCTGTTGTAGTCGGATCACAGCTTTCATCACTTTCATGCTTCTTCTGAGAACATGGTCCTTCCTTGGGCCAATATGCTTTCCAACCAGAGGCACAGAGGTTGGCAGCAACATCTGTTTGTCCTCTGTTGTGCAACAGTTTGTGGTGTACAGCATGGAGACAGCTTGTAGCATCATCCAGTACCTTTCTTAATTCATTTTCAGCTTACCTTATTGTAGGGGATGTGGCATGCATATTATGGATGGATCTCCAATCAAGTTGTTGTTATCTCAGCCAATCAAGCCCCCACAATGCTGCTCCTCCTGTTTTTATCACATAAAAGCTCAATGTGGCTTGTTGGTTGTTGTATTTCACTGTTATGAATGTTATTCCCACAGGAATTATCTTTTCTCCAGTATAAGTTGGATATCTGCAGACTTCATTTCAATTTTTTTGAAAAGCTATTCAAACTCATTTTGTGGAATGACTGAAACAGCTGAACCAATGTCTGATTCATTTTCAATTAATTTGCCATTCAAGCCATCTTGTTTGTCTATTGCTAGTTTTCACATTGTAAATCTCAAGTCTACTCAATCCTGCATCACTCTCATCATTATCATATTTTTCATCAGCAGCATGCAGATTAGAGCTCTTTATGAAAATGAAACTTGACATTTTATCTTTTTCTCTTTTCTGTGCAGTCCATTTGTTTTTGTCTGCCCAACATACTCCTTGTATGTGTCCTACTTTGTTGCATTTTCCACATGTTTAGCCTTTAAATCTGCATTGGTCTGGTGTATGTGAGTCCCAGCCTCAACAGTAACACAGTTTGTTTGGCCAGGGTGGTTTCTGTTCTGACTTTATTCACACTCACTTTCATTCCTGACTGCAACTCAATTGCACCTCTGTCTGCTGCTTACACTGATACAGCAATGTCAACTACTCATTTAAATGTAAGTTGTGCTTCAGTTAGAAGCTGTTTTTGAATGTTTTCTTCTAGGATTCCACAAACTAAGCAATTTCTCAATGCATCATTATGCCCATGTCATATTGACAATGCTCAGACAATCTCTTAAGTTCAGCTATGTACACTGAAATGGACTCTCCTTCCTTCTGATTCAACTTATGAAACCTAAAGCATTCTGCAATCAATGAAGGCTTCAATTGTAAATATTCCTATATTGCTTTCACAATATCAGCAAACTCATATCTGCTGATTTGGTTAGAGTAGTCAAACCTCTGAGCAAACTGTATGCCTTTGAGCCAAATCTACTACAAAATTAGAACTCGTCTTTCATTGACTATTTCATTTGCTTCAAAATACTGTTCAATTAGCTCGGTATACATGAGCCAGTTACCCATTGAGCAATCAAACACATCTATCTTTCTGAGATAGCCAGCCATTTTTGCTCTTTTTTATGATTATTATCACCCAGTACTTACTGTTTATGAACCCATGATTTTTTTTTTCCATTTTCTGCCTCTTTTATTAACTTGACTGTCACTGTACTGCTTTCTTTTAACGCACCATTCCTTACTGTGCTTCAACAGGTTGGTAGCCATCTTGGGTCCATTTCAAAAATACCTTGACACCTCTGTTATCTTTTGTAACTTCAAAATATTAAACTAAATGGAAGAAAAACAAGACAGCCAGGAATGCAAGTATAATTTTTTCTTCACTTTAAGTGAGGCACACACTTATTACGTGGTGAAGTCATGACATGTGCAACTCTCATATTTTTACATATAACTGTAATAAATTATATAAATAGAAAAGTGCTTAATAAAACAATATATTTACAAGATAACTCAAATATTACTTAAATATTAATAGAACTTAATTCAAAGGAAGTGATAAACAAAAATACAGTTAGATCTGATAAATTTCAACCCCCTGATCAAGTCAAGGAAAATGGAACAAAAAGGCAACCTTCAAATACTGAAAGCAATCCAGAGAAGAGCTACAAAAGTGATTCCCTGCATCTGGTGATGCAGTTGTAAAGAAAGATTATGTCACTTAAGGGATGATTTTTCTTAAACTACTCAGAAACTAAATGGTGAATGAAAATGCAGAGAAGGTACACCAGGATTGTAAATGTGTAGAATCCATGTTCAAAGTATTACCTGCAAACTTAAACTGGTGTAATCTAGTTCTTCACACAGTGACATTCTATATAGAAAAATGGGAGCAAAGCCCTGGAATATTTTAACAAGTCATAAATGCAGTGATGAGAGAAATTGCAAACTTGTTTAAATTGGTGATATTTTATTGACCCCATTATCTGCAATAACATTGGAATCTAACACTACGGATGATGATTTGTGATCCTTTTGCCATTGTGATTGTAGTATTTTGTTATAGTGTGGGCAAAAGATTAAATGAAGCAAGAAACAGATCATGACATTAAAATGCAAAATTATCAGGGAGACAAAATCAACAAGAAGAAAAAAAGTAAATAAAAATTGGAACTGAATAACAACATTGAAAACTGATTCAGTGCGTTGTGAAAATAAAATGTGGTTTTACATTTCAAAAATAATATTTTGAGTTATACATGTTTGCATGCATATAATCCATGTACCCATTATACACTTTAGTCTGAACTTTATCAAAATGTGACAGTATTCTTCTAAAAGATATTTGAACTGTTTTAAATCTGGCAGCCCAGGAAACGATGAGAGCACTGCCTATTTCCTTTTGTTCTCAACATTCCTATTTTGTGAAGAACTAAAGTAGAACACTTTTTTTTTGCTATTTCCAGTAACTTTGAGGAGCAACTTTTATTTTCTTCCTTTAGACCTAAAATTCTCCTGAGGTGCTCTCCTGGGAAAAGATTGTGACTTTCTATTCAAATCCATGAAATCTTTGACAACATGCTTCAGATATTTTACTTTACTTCCACAATTTATATTAAAAAATCTCTATTCTTCTAGTTACAGACTTCATTTGAAAAGTTGTTCAAATCAATTGCTCAACTCAAGTGAAAATAAAACCACTCTAAACTTTGATATCAGAAGGAAACATATTTTCTTGTGAACTTCACCACTTCCATCCCTGCTCTTGGTTGACACTTTAAATGAAACTTGAGAGTAAATTGATTCAGCCCTCATATTGATTCCTCCATAACAGTTTGAATTGAATTGAATTAAATTGACTTTATTACTTACGTCCTTCATATACATGAGGAGTAAAACTCTCTAAATTAAGTCTCCATCTAAATGCAACTTATAGTAATTTATAATAAATAGTATGTACAACAGGATAGTCAATACAACATAGAAATACAGTTGTGTCAGCATAAGTTAAGCAGTCTGATGGCCTGCTGGAAGAAGCTGTCCCAGAGCCTGCTGGTCATGGCTTTTATGCTACAGTACCGCTTCCCGGATGGTAGCAGCTGGGACAGTTTGTGGTTGGGTGACTCGGGTCCCAAATAATCCTTCAGGACCTTTGTTTTTGCAACAATGAGGGAGAGGTTGTTTTGTTGATACCACTGTATCAGGGTGATGACTTTTTCTTTGTAGGCTGCCTCATTATTATTTGAGATTAGGCCGATCAGTGTAGTTTTATAATTATTTCTCTGTCTTATCCTATTATTAGCAATTTCTTTATTGTTCATTATCCACATCCATTATTTTCAGAGGCAGGAAGTATAACCTTCTCTTCATTCAGCATAAATGGCTAGATTTCCCATTGGCCATCCATTTTAATTTTACTTCCCATTCTGACATATTAGTCCATGGCCTTTTCTATGGTCATGGTGAGGCCACTCTCATGTTGGAGGAGCAAAACCTCATATTTCTTCTGGGTAGCCTCTATACTAGTGGTATGAACATTGATGTCCCTAACTTCCAGTAATTTTCCCTCTTCCTCCATCTCACTTTTTTTCCATTACCCATTTTGGCTCCCCTCTTACCCCTTTTCCTCTCGTCACCTGCCCGTCATTTCCCTCTGGTGCTCTTCTTTCTTCCTTTTCCCCCATGGTCCACTGTCTTCTCCTATCAGATTCCTTCTTCTGCCTATCACCCCCCAGCTTCTCACTCCAATCACAACCCTCCCCACACACACACATCCACCTTCCCCCTCACCTGGTTTCACTTATCGCCTACCATTTTGTACTCCTCCTTCCCCTTCTCCACCTTCCTTTTCTGGCCTCTTCCACCTCCTTTTCCAGTCCTAATGATGGGTCTTAGCCTGAAATGTCAACTGTTTATTCCTCTTCCCAGGTGCTGCCTGAACTGCTGAGTTCCTCAAGCATTTTGTGTCTGTTGCTCTGGATTTCCTGCATCTGCAGATCTTGTGCTTATAAAATGTAACCCTATAATTTTTGCAAATATTTAAAAATAACACAGTAAGCACATTTGCACAGAGTTCAATATCAAACACTGCATATTCTAAAATATGATGAAAGACTGAGATGGGATTCTAAATGCAAAATATAAGTTTGTTTCTGCAAAACAAAAAGGAATTCAATTTTATAAGCTTAAATATAAAAAGAGTCAAAATCATCAATGTCTATTTAATCAACTCCCAGTTATTACCAAAGTGATAGAAGGTTTCAACAGTGCAATCAAGTGGTACTTATTCATCAACAACATGCTCACACTTATTCACTTTACACTCTAGACATTATCACATCTTGGTTCAACCATGATCCACAGAGGTCAAGACAGTATTTAATTGTGACAGAAGTCCTTTGTCAATGCGCACAAAGCTGAAATTATTCCCAGTAGCATAACTAAGGTATGGCAGGTATGGCACGTGCCCTGGGCGCCACTTAAAGGGGGCACCACTGGGCAGTTTCTATTAAAGTCAGACAAGCCATCCTCAGATAGTGAAGAAAGAATTTTCTTCAGATGTATGATCTATCTTTGATTATCATGGGTGAGAAGCACTAGGATGCCTTATTTCAGAGCATTGTGTAAGAAGACCATGAAATGTTTCTTCATGAAAAAGAAGGAAAGTGGAGCTGAAGGATGTAAGAGACGAAAGTTGGAGGCAGAGGAAGCCAAGAAGTTGAGCAAGTTCTTCATGCCCTTCTTTGAAAAGCCCGGAACAAGCAGTTCAGCACGTTCCATGGAGTCGCCTGCACCTGCTACAAGTTTGTTAGAATACGAAGGTGGATCAAGTACAAATGTGTCACAAGCCAAGGAGGAAGTCAAGTCAGATAAATCTGAGTATGATGAAATTAAGAGTGAGGCTGCCACAGAGAATGTGGACATGACAGGAGGGGAAGACGAGGTGGTGGTGGTGACGTTGAGTCTATTGACGAGATTTTACCTGACAAGATTTAACCTGACGACACTGCACCTAGTGAACTGGATGGGGTGAAAGAGCCTCGAACTGTCAAACCAGAAATGATTGAACAGCATGACATTGGACTTCTGAAGTTCGACAAGGATACTGGAAAAGCAATTCTGCCTGATGCTTTGAGAATAGAAATAATAAAGCTGGGTTTGAGGTATTTCCAGAACAGTGAGGGGCCTTTCCTATCAACAAATAACTGCTCAATGAGCAAAACTTGGTTCAAGAGGAAATTGGGAAATGGTCGTGGTGAGGAAGTGACCTGGTCATGGCTGGTCTATTCCCCTTCTAAAAAGTCTGCATTTTGTATCTGCTGTCTTCTCTATCTCCAGTCAGACCATCAATCCTCATTGGAGCAGGAAAGTGGATTCAGCCAGTGGAAAGCACCTGAAAGGATTAGTGTTCATGAAAATGCCAAGAATCATCGGGAAAGCTTCACACAGTGGAAAGAAATGGAAAGAAATTTAGCTGGAAACAGAGGAGTTATTGATGCGGTATTTCAGTCACAGATGGACAAGGAAAAGCAGAAGTGGCGTGATATCTTGACGAGAATCCTTCACTGCATAAAATTCCTTGCGACTCTGTACCTGGCTTTGCGAGGACATAGGGAGTCACTTCAGCTAGACAATGACTCCAATGTGGGAAATTTACTTGGCTTACTGTAACTACTGGCCATCTTTGACCCTGTCATAAAAGAACACCTCACTCATTTGGAAAGTCATCCTGGATCCACGTCTTATCTTTCAACGGGTATCCAGAATGAATTCATCCACATGATGGCATCCACTGTTCACCAGAGTTTACTGACAAGCGCGTGGCCAAGTGGTTAAGGCGTCGGTCTAGTGATCTGAAGGTCGCTAGTTTGAGCCTCAGCTGAGGCAGCGTGTTGTGTCCTTGAGCAAGGCACTTAACCACACGTTGTTCTGCGACGACACCAGTGCCAAGATGTATCAGCCGTTGCCCTTCCCTTGGACAACATCGGTGGCGTGGAGAGGGGAGACTTGCAGCACGGGCAACTGCCGGTCTTCAATACAACCTTGCCCAGGCTTGCGCCCTGGAAACCTTCCAAGGTGCAAATCCATGATCTCACGAGACTAATGGATGCTTATTCGTAAAGCCAAGTACAATGGTCTCATGTTCGACTCGACTCCTGATTAGGCACACCATGAGCAGATGTCAGAAGTAGTAAGGTATGTGGAAGTTGATTCTGAGAGGAAAACAGTCCGTGTTAGAGAGTCCTTCCTTCGTTTTATCCAGATAAGCCAGAAGGACGCTGACAGCTTGGTTGAAGACAGCTTGAAACAACTAGAGAAGGACGAAATGGAGCTACAAGATTGTCAGTCACAATGCTATGGTAACGCTGCTGTGATGGCTGGACACAGAAGTGGTGTTCATCAAAGAATAAGTGAGAAAAACAACCTGGCAGTGTTTGTAAATTGCGACAATTACTCATTCAACTTGGTGGATGTACATGGAGCCAAGCAGGATACAATGATGGTCATGTTTTTTGGAACCATTGAAACCCTCTACGTGTTTTTCTCTCGTTCAACACAACGCTGAGAAAATTTCAAAAACGCTGTGCTTGTGGTTGTTAAGTCAGAGTCCGAAACCAAGTGGAGTGCAAGGACAGAAGCAGTGAAGCCCGTTAACAAGTACCTTGAGGAGATACTTCAAGTTCTCTAGGACATGATAGAGAATGAAAATGAGACCAGTGAAACAAGAAGTGATGCAAGCCAGCTGTACAACCGCATGTTGAGTTACGATTTTCTGATTTTGCTAGGATTTTGGAACAAAGTACTCATTCGCATTGACCGTATTCAAAAGAGGCTCAGGATCCTAGCATGAACCTCCATGATGCTGCCCCGGATTTGAAAGCCCTCCGAGATAATTTTTATGATAAAAGAGAAGTGTTGCTCAGTGAGTCACTTGAAGAAGGAGTCGGTCTCTGTCAAGAATGGAATATTGAAGTTGAAAGACGTTAGAGACGAAAGAAACGAATGGCTGATAAGAACTCGAAAGACTCCGGGTTAATAGCTAAGGAGGAAATGGAAAGAGTCATGAAGGGAACTCTCGACCATCTTCACAGAAAAATGGACAAAAGGTTCGCTCATTTTCACGACACTGATGCCAAGTTTGGGTTCCTTCTCGATGTTGAGGGACTGTGTATGGCGCCGACATTATAGACCTAAAGAAGAAGTGCGAAAATTTGGGCAAATTGTACAGCTCTGATGTTGATGGACAGCAGCTATATGAAGAAATCTTGGATTGCAGAATGTTGCTATCAAGGTGAGTCAACATGAAAATATCAAGACCTAAAGAGCTTCAGGAATTTATTGTTCAGTATGGAGATGAGAGAGTCTTCCCCAATCTTCGCATTGCTATTCAGATAATGCTAACCATCGCAGTTTCCATCGCCAGCTGTGAGAGCTCGTTCAGCAAGTTAAAACTAATACTTCGTATTTGAGAGCCTCCATGGATCAAGGCAGACTCTGTGATCTTGCTCTGCTGAGTGTAGAAAGAGAAAAAACTGAAAACACTGACTTTGATCACATCATAGGCCAATTTGCATCAGTGAAATCAAGGAAGGTGCAGTTATAATTTTCATGTAGTGCCATAATTTGTTAATTAAAAGATTAACGAGCTTGGCTTGTATTTTTGAGCTGATATTATGGTAAAGTTATCTAAAAGATGGGTGTCAGATGTTTGGACAGGGCTGCAATTTCAGTGCTTGCCGTAGGTGCTATTTTCCGTAGATACGCCCCTGGTTATTCCCATTATTGTACTCAGGCATTCCACAAAGGAAAATGGTTGTGGTTGAAGGTCACATATTCCCAGCTTTAGCGCAGCACTTCAGCAGTTCCTGTGCCCAGTCACCTGGACTCACCCATCTTCAGATGCTTCATTTATGACCTTCCTTCCTCACAAAGCTTGAAACTGCCAGTGTTTGCTGCTGAATGCACAATGTTCAACTCAATTTTCAACGCTTTAGCTAATAAAGCTGGCCATGTCTGTCTGCGGCAACATTTAGACAGTAATCATTTACTAGTTGAAAAAAAATTGGCAAGTCACATCCCTACCAGAAAACTGCCAAACACTGAACATCTTGCTCAGAAGAGAATTTAATCACCCATTACTGACATTTACTTGGATTACCATTGCCAAGCAGCAGATGTAGATAGATTTGCAAAGAGAGTTTTTGTCACATTGGCCTTCATAAATCAGGGCATTAAGTGCCAGAGTTTGTACTTTATGATCTATGAGATGTTAGTTAGGCCACATTTGGAAGATTGTGTGCATTTCTGGTCACCTACCTACAGGAGAGATATGAATAGACTGAGAGTGCAGAGAAAGCTTATAAGGATGTTGCTGGGGCTTGAGGATGGAGAGAAGTTAAATAGGTTAGGTCTTTATTCACTGAACCACAGGAGAATAAGGGAAGATTTTATGAATATATAAAATTATGAGGGGTATAGATAATGCAATGCTTGCATGCTTTTTTCATCAATAGAGTCTTTTAAGAGCCTCTCATTTAGGTACCTGGAGCTTAGAAAAATAGAGGGCTATGCGCTAGGGAAATTCTAGGTCGTTTCTCGAGTAAGTTACATAGTCAGAACATCATTGTGGGCTGAAAGGCCTGTAATGTGCTGTACATTTCTATGTTCTATGTTCTCTGAAGTTGGGTGAGACTAGAACTAGTGGTCTTAAGTTCAGGATGGAAGGTGAAATATCTATGGGGAATCTGTGGGGGAATTTCCTCCCTTAGAGGATGGTGCGAGCAAGGAATAAACTGCGGCAGAAGTAATAGATGTGAGGTCAATTGTAAAACTTAAGAGAACTTTCAATAAATATATAGATGAGAGAGGTATGGAGGACTGTAGCTTGGGTGCAGATAGAGGGACAAGGTAGAAGACCAGGCTAGCACAGACTGAATATATCTGTTTCTATGCTGTAGTGCTCTGTGACACTATGACTGTCTACTACCATCAACATTCACACAGTGACCAATGATCAGAATCTGCTACATAAACACAGTGGATGCAAGGGCAGGTATCCTGTCACGAGTAACCCAACTCCTAATGCCCAAAATACCATCTACGAAGCGCAAGTCAGACATGTGACAGAATTGACTTTTGTTGCCTGGCTGGGTACAAATCCAACAAGCTTAAGAATACTCAAAAGAAAGCAACCTGCTTTGGAACCCTATCTACACATGAAGCAAATATTCCCTTCAGCAAAGACATACTATCTGCAAATTGTGTTTCTAATGTTTGCTTAAGCTACTCCTACAAGACCTCCCAACCCTATAGTACAGCCACTGTAACCCTCAACTTCGGCCAGTGGCATTAGTCTAGGGAAGACAGTCTCTGATCCTGCCAAACATGTGAAATCTGAGATGCAAACCTTTTGTTTGTGTAGATGCTGTGTGATGTGTTAGCCTGTTAAAAATCATTTGGGGCCAGTAAAATTGATCTCTGAGCAGTCCGGAGGCAACATAACCCACTATAGGATCTGGTTCCTCAACTCCAATCTGGACCGTTCTCTCAAGTAATGAAGGTACTGCAACGTGTTTCGTCTTCTCTGCCTGGGCCATGTCTCCCTTTTCGACCACTGACCAAATGGTACCGATGCCCGGGTCATCTTGCTGAGCAGCTGCCACTTCCCTAGAACTCAATTCCGGTAACTGGTTTGTCTTCAGAGCAATCAAGTTACAGTAAACTTGTGGCATGGCACCATCAGAAGCTCCCAATTGATCTACCGCTTGATCCTGCCCTTACCTTCTGTCTGCCTTCACCAAGATGGCAAACTGGCACATGCCTTTCACCCCCGGGGCAGGAACGCTCTCCCACTCATCGTCCCTGTCCAGCCTTTCATGTGCACATCGGGGCAAAGCATCAGCATCAATGTTCCTACTTCCGAGCCGGTACTTCAGGTTGTAATCATAGACAGACAATGTCGCCAAACACCAATGGCCTGTGACATCCAATTTTGCCGAAGTCAGGATATAAATTAGGGTTGTCCATCCTCACCTACACTCTCCTCCTCCAGGAAAGTATGGACAGTCCACAGACCCCTCTCTCCTTGGGCCCCAGTAGTACCAGGCAGTTCCACTGCCATTATGTCAGTGCTAGTCTGAACTAAAACAAAGTCTGTACCTGCCATTATATATCAAATCTCCGCCCCACAATCGTAACTTTGCCTACAGCTTTAACAGTACTTAAAAGTCAAATTAACAATATCTACCCCACTCAACACGCACACATTTGTTACTGGTAACCCAATAGATGCACACCACTGCTCAACTCTGGCAGCATCCATATCCACGTATCATAATCGCTTTACCGGACAATAGTTTAGCACAGACTTAAACATACAACCCACTGGTTCAATGCTCAGGGCAATCACATAGCATCCCACGAAATCAATCCCGGAATGATGCCCCCACAATCGTAACCTTTAGATTTGGCCAGTGATGTAAGTCTAGGGAAGACCATCTCTGGCCCCGCCAAGTGTGTGAAATCTGAGGTGTAAAACCTCTTGTTTGTGTGGATGCTGCCTGATGTGTTAGCCTGTTAAAAATCAGTACCATGAAATAACGGACAGTACACGATATGCAATTAAACAATTTAGCTTTATAATTCTTAATTTGACAAGAGGGTTAGTAAAGAAAAACAGAAAGACAAGGGCCCAATGAAACAGTCTAATGTGCACGCTGGAGCTCACGGTTTCCCTTCCGCTGGTCCTCCATCGATTTCCCCTGGGTTTCATCAACTCACGGCCCCACTCCAAGTCCACTCCTTTCAGGCATCTTCACTCTTCATCTACTGCCAAACAAAAGACCTAGAACACCCCGCTCTCAGGCATAGAACAAGAAAAAACACTCTCTTCATTGAATGGCACACATTCTGAATCCCCCATTATCTCTTGTCATAACCCAAACACTGTGGTTACAGAAAAACCATTACATTAGCAGTGAAACCTTTCCCAGAGCATTACACCACTATACAAGAAGAACATGAGCAGTAGATGTATTGGGATTACCACCACCTACAGTTTTGCCTCCAAGTCATACAGCATCTTGACTTAAAAGCAGACCACACTTTCGGCACTGTTTCTAATTCATGCAATTATCTTACCCAACCAGCATTGCAGGAATACATTCTCAAAGACGACTTCAGACATTCATAAAGGTTGCTCGTCCTGATCTTCTCAATGACAATTACAGTCATAGAGTAAAATAGCTTCAGTCAATTTCAGTCAAAGTTCCCATCTAAGCTAGTTCCATTTACCCGCATTTGGCCCAAATTTCTCTAAACCTTTCCTATCCATATATCTGTCCGAATAGTTTTTAAATGCTGTTCATCTATCTGTGTCATCTACTTCCTCTGTCAGCTCAGCCTATACACTGACCACCCTCTGGCTGAAAATGTTTGTCTCTCAGCTTCCTATTAAATCTTCCCATTATCAACTTAAATATCAATTACTAATTATGTCAAGTTATAATGACAGATTACTGCCATTGTTGCTAATAATGGCTGCATACCAAAGAAATGAATAAATGATTAAGAAATGTCTGCAAGAGTGATACTGATCCCCAACTTGCTTCAATCTTTCCACTTCATTTTGACTCTGACTCCATTTTTCCACTGTTCAATGTAAGTTCATATTACAAGTTGGCACATTACATCTTTCCTTATTCAAAAATGAATTCAGCATCTTTAGATAAATGATCAATCCAGTATAGTAAATTTCATTTCCAACATATGATACTGTAGTTCTCTATGACTCTATGAATATCTACTACTATCAATTTGAAGCATATCAGTTTCTGTCTGAGTGCTGACTTGGATCTGCTCCAGTTCGCCAACCGAAGCAACAGTTCTACAGCAGATGCCATCTCATTGTCTCTTCACACAACCCTAGAACATCTGGGCAGCAAAGGTGCATACATCTGATTGGTCTTTATGATTACAGCTCAGCATTTAATATCATCATCCCCTCAAAACTAATCAGTAAACTCCAAGACCTGGGCCTCAGTACCCCCTTGGGGTAGTTGGATCCTAGATTTTCTCACATGTTGAGCCCAGTCATTTGAGATTGGCAAAAAAAGTTTCCTCCACAATCCCTACTAGCACAAGTGCACAACAGGGATGTGTACTTAGCCCCCACTCTACTCGCTTTCTACCTATGACTGTGTGACTAAGCATAGCTCCAACACCACCAGGTACAAGTTTGCTGATGATATCACTGTTGTGAGTTGGATCAAAGATGGTGATCGGTGAGATTGAAAATTTTGCTGAGTGCTGTACTAGTAACAACCCCTCACTCAGTGTCAGTAAGACCAAGGAATTGACTGTAGACTTCAGGAGAGGGAAACCAGAGTCCATGAGACAGTAATCATTGGAGGATCAGAGGTGGAGAGGGATAGTAACCTTAAATTCCTGGGTGTCACTACCTCAGAGGACCTGTTTTGGACCCATCATATAAATATAATTACAAAGAAAGTACAACAGCACCTCTACTCCCTCAGGAAGCTGCAGAGATTTGGTATGTCATCAAAAACCGAGGCAAACTTCTTTAGATGTGCGGTGGAGCATGTGCTGGCTAGCTGAATTATGGCCTGATATGGGAACACCAATGCCTTTGAGTGGAAAATCCTACAAAAGTTGATGGATTCAGCCAATACATCACAGGTAAAACCCTTCCAACTATTGAGCACATCTACATGAAACTTTGCCATAGAAAAGTCAACATCTATCATCAAAGCTCCTCATCACTCAGGCCATATTCTTTTCTTGCTGTTGCCATCAAATAGAAGGTACAGGAGCCTCAGGACTCACACCACCAGGTTCAAGAACAGTTGCTAACCCTCAACCATCAAACTCTTGAACAAAAGGGGATAACTACTCTCATTCTATTTCTGGTGTTCCCACAACCAAAGGTCTCACTTTAAGGATTCTATCTTGTTATTTCATGCTCATTATTTATTGCTATTTATTTATATCTGCATTTGTACAATTTACTTTCATTGCTCCTGTTTACAGTTATTGTTCTATAGATTTGCTAAGTATGCCCACAGAAAAAGAATCTCAAGGCTGTATGTGGTGACATGTATGTAATCTGAGCATAAATTTTACTTTGAACTTTGAACTTTGAACTTTACTCTCTCACTTTCTGGTATTTCTGTTTTCATTCAATGGAAGTTGCACTAAGGCAAGCGTTAACCATAACATCCAGATGAGAGTGACTGCAGTGCTGTGTAGTCAAACCCAGACAATGGAGACCTTTGAAGTGAAACCACTAGAGCCAAATTTGCTTACTTCCGACAGATAGATGAGAATGACTGTGAAAGTATATAATCAACCTACAAGAACATAACTTCTCTTTACACAGTAGGGTGTGCCAGAGGCAGATGAGATGGGAATAATGGAAGGATGTGAAAAAACACCCAACAACTAAGGGACAATTACTTTATTAACTTCAAAATATCATTGGTTGTCGGCTTGAATCTTCAGTTGATTTTTAACACCTCTATTGTGAATGGTGATTGATCTTGCAAATAAGGAATTCAAACATGTACAATTTACCAAATGTTCAAAATCCACAGCTAATAAGCCAATAAAAAACAATAGTTTTCTGTTCAGACTTCAGAACAGTGTGGGTGACAGGGGCCATGCTTTTCTCCTTGTGCACAAGTAAAATAAAAACATGTTTGAGTTGTAAGAGTGTGGATATTATTTTGTTATTTTAGGGCCCAGTTATTTTAGTTATTTTTTGTTTGATTACTGGTGATGACAATTCAACTCCTTCTGGTTTTAACTTCTCCAAACATACCCTCACTGGTTTTTATCTCCTCCTTTCTGCTAACAGAACCACAGCTTAGTTCATTCTCCTGGTATCCATCACATCACAGACCTTTCCCTTTGTTCTTTCTGCCCTTTCCCATACTTCTCTGGAACTTGTTTTTATTGCCAATTTTCCCCATTTCTGCTTAAATGTCTTGCATCTGAAACATTAACTCTCTTTTTTTCCTTCCACAGTTGCTGGCTGAGCTATTGATTAATTCTGGCAATTTCTGTCTATTTTTTCTTTCTTGTTACAATTAGATCTGGCATAACTGATTTTGCAGAAAGGGTAGAACTATTCCCTTTCACGAGATGAAGGCAATAACTTAGACTTCATGTTCTTTTTATATAAAGTACTGCCTTAAAAATCAATTTTGAAAGTGGAATAATTTAAAGTGTCACCAGGTTTTCCTTGCACTGAGATCTGTTTTAGTGTCGTATTACTTGAGTCCAATGTCAGGATTGTCTCACACATAGAATAAAGCAAATTAGAATACTGCTTTCATTTCTTCTAATCTAATGTATTCAATTTAATGCTCATGCCGTGCTCTCCCCTACACTGTGGAACCAAAGTGCAGACTGGGTAACCATCTTGCAGAACACCTTTATTAAGTCAACAGGGCTGCAATTGATCTGTCATTTTAAGTATTCTCCTCACCCTCATCCTGGCAGTTCCAATTAAGTCCATTAAAATTACTGAATTACTACTGCATGTTTCAGCAATGTTTTGTTCTTCTACTTAGGCAAGTTAAAATTTTCAGTACTAATCCATTAATTTTCAGATAAACAGTCTTTCCAGTTTGCATAAAAATCAGCCTTTTTGATGATGAGACATCACTTGTAACATCAATTCTTTGTCTTTCTCCACAAGAATATAAGAAAACGAGAACACAAAAATGTTGAACCAAAATTCACCACTGGTCCTTCAAATCTGTCCTGCCATTCAATATGATTATGGGTGATGAACCCTATGCCTCAGCTCGTCAGCTTTCCCATATGCCAATGGCCATTCATTATTGGAAGCTCTCGAACCTACTAAGTATTTCCAACTTTGTCTGTTTACTTAAGATTTCCCAAATGTGTTGTGCTTGGCATCTGACACTTCCAGAACTCACTCTCTCTACTACCATCATTCAACTACTTCCATTTACACTCCCCGGGACAGATCAGCAGTAATTAACAAACATTTACCGCTATGATTTGGTTGATGGAAATGATGGTTTTGTTGTAAAGTTTGCAGGTGATATGAAGATAGGTGCAGCGGCAGATAGTTTTGAGGAAGAAGAGGAGCTACAGAGGACTTAGATAGAGTAAGAGAATGGGCAAAGAAATGGCAGATGGAATAAATGTCAGGAAATGTACGGTCATGCGTTTTGGCAGGGGAAAGGAAGAGCTGTCTATTTTCTAAGTGGAGAAAAAAATACAAAAAGAAATGCTGAGCTGCAAAGGGATTTGGGAGTCCTTGTGCAGGATTCCCTAAAGGTTAACTTGCAGTTTGAACCTGTGATGAGGGAGGCAAATGCAATGTTAGTATTCATTTCAAGAGCACTAGAGGATAAAAACAAGGATGTAATGTTGAAACTTTATAAAGCACTGGTGAGGCTCCACTTGGAGTATTGTGAGCAGTTTTAGGCCCCTTATCTCGGAAAGAATGTGCAGAAACTGGAGAGGATTCAAAGGAGGTTCACGAAAATGATTCCAGAGATTGAATGGCTTGTCACTTGAAGAGCATTTGATGGCTCTGGGCCTGTATTCAGTGGAATTCAGAAGAATGAATGGTGATCTTATTGAAACCTATCAAATGGTGAAAGGCCTTGATAGAGTGGATGTGGAGAAGATGTTTCCTATGGTGGAAGATTCTAAGACCAGAGGACACGGCCTCAGAATAGATCGGATTCTTTTTGAACAGAGCTGAGGCAGATTCTGTGGAATTCTTTGCCACAGGCAGCTGTGGAGGCCAAGTCTTTATGTATATTTAAGGCAAAGGTTAATAGGTTCTTGATTGGTCAGGGCATGGACACACAAATGCACACTGAATCACCATCTTATCCACCCTCTTTGCATGAACCAGATTCTAAAAGTAAAAGTAAATAGATAAGTATTTATTTATCTGAGGGAGAAAATCATGCAGGACACAATTCCTAGTTGTCAGATAGTTGTGTTAATTCTTTCATCTTATGCATCAGTAAGCCATTCAATATCATTTGTATAACGGACAACAAAAAATTCCAGAAGCTGCAGAAGAAGAAGATAAAATCAAAGGGGTGGATATCAGTGGTAAGGCCATAAGATATAAGAGTGGAATTGGGCCATTTGGCCCATCAAGTCTGCTCCACCATGGTGGACCCAGTTTTCCTCTCAGCCCCACCATCTTCTGCCTTCTCCCCATATCCCTTGTACAGACATTTTGTTTGCTCTCGCCAACCCTCCATTAAAGCTCACTTGTTTTCTCAATCTTGCACTTATGATGCAGGGTCATTGACCTGAAATACTAATTATTTGACCCTCATCACGGATTCTGCTGGTGTACTGAGTATTCCCAACATTTTTTATGTTTTCATTTCAAATTAGAGCACAATTATGATGGATGGGCTCTATTTGTTTTTTTTTAAGTGAAGCATGATAAGAACATAAGAAATAGGAGCAGGAGCTGGAAACCTGGCCCATCGAGCCTACTCGGTTATTCAGTAAGATCATGGTTGATCTGGCCATGGACTCAGCTCCACTGATCTACTTTTTTTCGTAACTCCTAGTTCGTCTAGTATGCAAAAATCTATCCAGTTTTACCTTAAATATATTTAATGAGGTACCTTCTAATGTTTCCCTGGGCAGAGAAATCTACAAATTCACTCTCTGGGAAAAGTGGTTTCTCCTCATCTCTATCCAAAATCTATCCCCTGAATTTTGAGACTACACTCCTTAGTTCTTGTCTCGCTTATCAATGGAAACAACTTTCCTGCCTCTACCCCATTTAACACTTTTCATTATTTTACATGTTTTAATAAGATCCCCTCTCATTCTTCTGAATTTCAGCAAGTATACCAAGTGACTCAATCTGTCCTCATGGGCTAACCACCTCATCTCTTGAATAAACCTGGAAAACCTCCTCTGCACTATCTCCAAGGGCAGGGTATCTTTCCTCAAGTAAGGAGACCGGGACTGCATGCAGTACTCCAGGTGTGGCTTCACCTGTACCCTGCAACATAGCCTCCCTGCTCTTATGTTCAATCTCTCTAACAATGAAGGACAACATTCCTTTTGCCTTCTTGATAACCTGCAAATGAACCTTTTGATTTTCATTCACAAGTACTTCCAAGTTGCTCTGTACAACATGTGCAAATTTTTCATTATTTAAATAGCAATCTGATCTTCTATTTTTCCTTCCAAACCTCACATTTATCAGCATTGTACTCCATCTGGCAGACCTTCGATCATTCATTTAACTTATCTATATTCCTCTACAGACTCTATATATCCTATGCACAATTTGTTTTCCACTCAATTTAGCATCATTAGCAAACTTACATATGCTTCACTTGGTCCTGTCTTCCAAATTATTCATGTATATCATGAATAGTTGCAGGCCTAGCGCAGGATATAATGAACTGAGTGGATAGAGGGGAACAGTAGGATGCTGTATATTTGGATTTCTGGAAGGTATTCGATAAGATGTAGCCAAAATTTCTAATCTAAATTTATATCCTATGATTAAGCAGTCATTATGAATTTGGTACCAGTTTCATAATTTTTTTAATCTCAAAAAATTTAACCTTCTTAGTTTAATTTATCAAAATTATTTATTTAAATCTTCTCTTAGTGATCCTGCCTTTTTTCTTTGGAGGAATAAAGGAGTCTGTTCCTTCATGGATCTGTTCCAAGAAGGCCGATTGATGTCTTTTGAGAAACTAGTGACTAAATATTCTCTCTCGTACTCACATTTCTTGCAATACCTTCAGGTCAGTCATTTCTTACAAGAATATTTAAGTATTTTTCCATATGCACAAGATTCTGACCTGTTAGACATTATTTTAAAAATGAATCCTTTAGTGAAAGGTTTTATTGGGAAAATTTATAATTTACCATTATAACAGTACAATTATCCTTTACTTAAGATTAAGCAAGATTGGGAAAGAGAGCTTTACAAGACCTTAATAACAGAGGATTGGTTGCGAATTTTGAAGTTGGTTAACTCTTCTTCAATTTGTGCCAGTCACTCTTTAATTCAATTTAAAATTGTACATCATTACTATGTAACAAAGGAGAGACTGTCTAAAATATTTCCTAATGTTGATAGTCAGTGTGATAGATGTAAAATTGAGACAGCTACATTGACACATATGTTTTGGTCGTGTTCTGTATTGAAACAGTTTTGGAAATCTATTTTCTCTACAATTTCTAAAGTTTTAAAAATTAATTTACAACCTAATAAATTTACAGTTTTGTTCAGTATAATCCCTCAATATATTCATGGTATTTCTATATCAGACCAACATGTAATTGCATTTGTTACATTATTGGCCAGAAGGGCTATTTTATTGAAATGGAAAGATATCTCTGCTCCCATCTTGATAC
Organism: Mobula hypostoma; assembly: GCF_963921235.1. Lineage (NCBI taxonomy): Eukaryota > Metazoa > Chordata > Chondrichthyes > Myliobatiformes > Myliobatidae > Mobula > Mobula hypostoma. Next base: position 57,802,315 of record NC_086103.1, on the reverse strand, counting down.
AATGGTTCTCTCAGGTGATGTTATGTCCTAGCTTGGAGAAAATCAGAAGTCGAACTTTTGATCCTCTATTTGAGTTTGAGAAAAGGTGGGGTTCTTTCGCCCGCTACTATCATTTGATTTGAGATAATTAAGATGGTCCCTTTCTGATTTTTGTTTAAATGGATTTGAGTTGGCAGATTGATGTTTTTCTTTTATGGAAGCTTGCATGGCGTATAGCTCCGGGGCTGTGCTCCCAATGTTTTTTTTTTGTTTTTTTTTTCTGTTGGTAGGCTGGTAGGGTTTTTTTCTGTTTTAGTTAGTAGGGGGTTCTTTTTCCTTCTTCCTTTTTTCCAAAAAAATTGTTTTAACATTTTATTTCTTATTATTATTATTGATATATTGTTTAGCTTTGTTAATCAGTTATTTGATAACTTAACTCTTATTGTACATATTGACATGTTGACTTGATTACTTTAATGTTTTTTGTTGATTTTCAATAATAATTAATAAAAAAGATTTTAAAATAAAATGAAATGATAAGGTGTCGCATTAAACCTCTGCAGCACTCCACTCAACACTGAGTGACAAGCAGAGAAACATCCATTTATTCAAACTCTTTGCTTTCTGTTCTTTTAATCAATCCTCTATCCATGCTAATACATTACCCCCACCTCCATGCATCCTTATGCATAAGAATTTTATGTGACACCTTATCGAATACCTTCTGGAAATCTAAATACAAAGCATCCAGCTGTTCCCTTCTATCCACTGTGTTCATTATATCCTCAAATAGCTCCAGTAAGCTTGTCAAACAGGTCCTTCTCTTCAAGAATCCATGCTGTGACTGCCTGATGAAACAACTTCTATTCAGAAGTGTTGTTATTTCTTCCTTAGAAATAAGGAAATCACAGGCCAGTTAGTGAAGAAAGGAAATTATAGGCTAATTAGTCTGACTTCAGTGGTTGGGAAGATGTTGGAGTCGATTGTTAAGGATGTGGTTTCAGGGTACTTGGAGGCACATGATAAAATAGGCTGTAGCCAGCATGGTTTCCTCAAGGGAATATCTTGCCTGACAACTCTGCTGGAATTCTTTGAAGAAATAACAAACAAAGAAGAATTGGATGATGTGTGTATTTGAATTTTGAGAAGGCCCTTGGCAAGGTGCCACACATGAGGCTGCTTAACAATTTATGAGACCCTGGTATAACAGGGAAGATTGTAGTATGGATATGGCAGTGGCTGATTGGCAGGAGGTAAAGAGTGGGAATAAAGGGAGCCTTTTCTGTTTGGCTGCCTGTGACTAGTGGTGTTCAACAGGGGTCTGTGTTGGGACCAATTCTTTATACTTCATAGTTTATACTTTATTGTCGCCAAACAATTGATACTAGAATGTACAATCGCTACAGCGATATTTGATTCTGCGCTTCCCACTCCCTGGAGTACAAATCGATAGTAAATATTAAAAATTTAAATTATAAATCATAATTAGAAAATAGAAAATGGAAAGTAATGTAGTGCAAAAAAACCGAGAGGCAGGTCTGGATATTTGGAGGGTACGGCCCAGATCCGGGTCAGGATCCATTCAGCAGTCTTATCACAGTTGGAAAGAAGCTGTTCCCAAATCTGGCCGTACAAGTCTTCAAGCTCCTGAGCCTTCTCCCGGAGGGAAGAGGGATGAAAAGTGTTTTGGCTGGGTGGGTCGTGTCCTTGATTATCCTGGCAGCACTGCTCCAACAGCGTGCGGTGTAAAGTGAGTCCAAGGACGGAAGGGTCCCGAAGGATCTCGGCCCGAAACGTCGACTGTATCTCTTCCTAGAGATGCTGCCTGGCCTGCTGTGTTCACCAGCAACCTTGTTGTGTGTTCCAAGGACAGGAGATTGGTTTGTGTGAAGTGCTGCTCCATGTTCACGATATTCTGCAGCTTCTTTCGGTCTTGAACAGGACAACTTCCATACCAGGTTGTGATGCACCCTAGAAGAATGCTTTCTATGGTGCATCTATAAAAATTAGTGGGGGTTTTAGGGGACAGGCCAAATTTCTTTAGTTTTCTCAGGAAGTAAAGGCACTGGCGGGCCTTCTTGGCAGTGGACTCTGCTTGTTTGGTCCAAGTCAGGTCATTTGTGATATTGACCCCGAAGAACTTAAAGCTTTTGACCTGTTCGACTTGTGCACCACCGATGTAAATTGGGTCGTGTGGTCCGCTACTCCTTCTGAAGTCAACAACCAATTCCTTTGTCTTGCTGACATTGAGGGATAGGTTATTGTCATTACCCGAGACACGGCCTACAATTGCTGTGTCATCAGCAAACTTATGTATCGAGTTCGATGGAAACTTGGCTACACAATCATGGGTGTACAGTGAGTACAGCAGGGGGCTGAGTACACAGCCTTGTGGGGCATCGGTGCTCAGAGTGATTGTAGAGGACAGCTTGTCCCCTATTTTTACAGCCTGGGTCCTGTCTGTATATTATATATTAATGATTTGGATGATAGAATTGATGGCTTTGTTGCAAAGTTTGCAAGTGATACAAAGACAGGCAGAGAGGCAGGTAGCTTTTAGGAAGTAGAGAGGCTACAGAAGGACTTTGACAGATTAGGAGAATGGGCAAAGAAGTTGTGCGACTTCAGGAGAACCCACACCATTCATACATCTCTTTACATTAGCAGCACAGCGGTGGAAGTTGCGAGCAGTTTCAAACTCCTGAAAATGCACAGCTCACACAACCCGTCATCATCTCAGAACACATCCTACACAATCGAGAAAGCACACCAACACCTCTACTTTCTGAGGAGGTTGAAGAGAGTTCAGTGTTCGGTGGTGGGCACATCTGTGAGTTATGCACAGATCTGCTGTCATTCTATTGGTTGGATTAAGTTTATTACCAAAATTCCTCAAAAATTACTCAAAAACTCAATAATTATATTTGTTTTACGTTGTCAGAACTTAATTTTTGACCACTTGCAGGATTCAAATTCTTAGTTAATGTAACCAAGGCTCTTCTGAATATTGGCAGGATATTGAATTTTCAAGTGCAGTCACAGAGAAGTCCAATTTCATCCTTCTACAACTCTTGTGCACCTTAGTCATGTGTCCGAACACCAGTGAAATTGTTTTAAGTGATTTAATTGCTTATTATCAATAACTCTACTACTGATTGGAGTGGTGCTAATCCTGACTTAACTACCATGAACATTTATAAAAACTATGTTAAATAGTTTTAAATTAATGCAACATCAGATTTGTCTGGAAATTGGAGTAGAGCCATCTGACCTCATGAAAGCACATGGTATCTTTAATTCCACCCATTCCCAATAATAAATTTCTTTTAAGAATTGTGTCCTTAGAGAGTTTTAGAAAAGATACTACACACAGAGCAGTTCAACCTATCATGCCAAACGTATGCTGAGCTGAATGGGATCTGTACAAGGTGAGGCCTCTGCGCTGTTATCTCCCATACACGGAATCTTCTCAGCTTTAGTAAAACACAAACTATGTTGTACATTGTCAATGACTGAATGTCAACTGATCAAATTCTGTGCTGGGATGAAAGAACTGTATATGGCCACTGAAGATGTTTTCACAGCAAGCTGTACGAATATTGTGATTACATTCTGAAAAATCTTTTTTGTTGTGATGTTTTTTAGGTTCAGACAGGCTTTTTAGTCTGAGGTAGATGCTGAAGATTGGAGTGTTCCAGGCATATAAACCTTATCCTGCCTTATTCCACATCAAAACTTTGGGTATATAAGCATTCTGTATTGCTCTCCACGTGTATCAAGTAGGAAGTACATAATTCAACAGCAAGCCAAACCACTCAAGTGAAAACAGGGATCAGGGTATAGCGTCCAAGTTCCAGGTGCTTTATTTGGGCAGTGCTCTCATTACAATTGAGTAAGAGGATGAACCAGAAAAATACTGAAATACTTAATGCATCAAACTTTTGATAATTAGATCACATGTTCACAAGAAATTAGGAATATATGAAGTTAGACTTACATGTAAAATATTCTAAATTACACATAACATGAGTAAGCAAAGTTTTAAAGTAGGTGAGGAGATTAATATCAGGTACGCTTTGTTGAAATTACCAAGGCTGGTCGAAGACAATGCCAACAACCAGGAGCAAACTTTTACGTAGTATTAATACAAATAATTGCCCAGAAAGCGTTCTCCTTTATGAATTAAACCAACACTTACAGATGATGATTTCAATTGTGCAAATGAAAGACAACACAGGATTGTGTAAGTGTACTTCGGTTTGAATAAAAAAAGTCCACCAAAACAGAATGGCTGCCCTCCTCATGTGATAGAACCATAGAAACATAGAAAATAGGTGCAGGAGTAGGCCATTCGGCCCTTCGAGCTTGCACCGCCATTTATTATGATCATGGCTGATCATCCAACTCAGAACCCTGCCCCAGCCTTCCCTCCATACCCCCTGATCCCCGTAGCCACAAGGGCCATATCTAACTCCTTCTTAAATGTAGCCAATGAACTGGCCTCAACTGTTTCCTGTGGCAGAGAATTCCACAGATTCACCACTCTCTGTGTGAAGAAGTTTTTCCTAATCTCGGTCCTAAAAGGCTTCCCCTTTATCCTCAAACTGTGACCCCTCGTTCTGGACTTCCCCAACATCAGGAACAATCTTCCTGCATCTAGCCTGTCCAATCCCTTTAGGATTTTATACGTTTCAATCAGATCCCCCCTCAATCTTCTAAATTCCAACAAGTACAAGCCCAGTTCATCCAGTCTTTCTTCATATGAAAGTCCTGCCATCCCAGGAATCAATCTGGTGAACCTTCTTTGTACTTCCTCTATGGCAAGGATGTCTCTCCTCAGATTAGGGGACCAAAACTGCACACAATACTCCAGGTGTGGTCTCACCAAGGCCTTGTACAACTGCAGTAGTACCTCCCTGCTCCTGTACTCGAATCCTCTCGCTATAAATGCCAGCATACCATTCACCTTTTTCACCGCCTGCTGTACCTGCATGCCCACTTTCAATGACTGGTGCATAATGACACCCAGGTCTCGTTGCACCTCCCCTTTTCCTAATCGGCCACCATTCAGATAATAATCTGTTTTCCTATTTTTGCCACCAAAGTGAATAACTTCACATTTATCCACATTAAATTGCATCTGCCATGAATTTGCCCACTCACCCAACCTATCCAAGTCACTCTGCATCCTCTTAGCATCCTCCTCACAGCTAACACTGCCACCCAGCTTCGTGTCATCCGCAACCTTGGAGATGCTGCATTTAATTCCCTCATCCAAGTCATTAATATATATTGTAAACAACTGGGGTCCCAGCACTGAGCCTTGCGGTACCCCACTAGTCACTGCCTGCCATTCTGAAAAGGTCCCGTTTATTCCCACTCTTTGCTTCCTGTTTGCTAACCAGTTCTCTATCCACATCAATACCTTACCCCCACTACCGAGTGCTTTAAGTTTGCACACTAATCTCCTGTGTGGGACCTTGTCAAAAGCCTTTTGAAAATCCAAATATACCACATCCACTGGTTCTCCCCTATCCACTCTACTAGTTACATCCTCAAAAAATTCTATGAGATTCGTCAGACATGATTTTCCTTTCACAAATCCATGCTGACTTTGTCCGATGATTTCACCGCTTTCCAAATGTGCTGTTATCACATCTTTGGAACTGACTCCAGCAGTTTCCCCACCACCGACGTTAGGCTAACCGGTCTATAAATCCCCGGTTTCTCTCTCCCTCCTTTTTTAAAAAGTGGGGTTACATTAGCCACCCTCCAATCCTCAGGAACTAGTCCAGAATCTAACGAGTTTTGAAAAATTATCACTAATGCATCCACTATTTCTTGGGCTACTTCCTTAAGCACTCTGGGATGCAGACCATCTGGCCCTGGGGATTTAGCTGCCTTCAATCCCTTCAATTTACCTAACACCACTTCCCTACTAACATGTATTTCGCTCAGTTCCTCCATCTCACTGGACTCTCTGTCCCCTACTATTTCTGGAAGATTATTTATGTCCTCCTTAGTGAAGACAGAACCAAAGTAATTAGTCAATTGGTCTGCCATGTCCTTGCTCCCCATTATCAATTCACCTGTTTCTGTCTGCAGGGGACCTACATTTGTCTTTACCAGTCTTTTCCTTTTTACATATCTATAAAAGCTTTTACAGTCAGTTTTTATGTTCCCTGCCAGTTTTCTGTCATAATCTTTTCTCCCCTTCCTAATTAAGCCCTTTGTCCTCCTCTGCTGAACTCTGAATTTCTCCCAGTCCTCAGGTGAGCCACTTTTTCTGGCTAATTTGTATGTCTCTTCTTTAGAATTGATACTATCCCTAATTTCTCTTGTCAGCCATGGGTGCACTACCTTCCTTGATTTATTCCTTTGCCAAACTGGGATGAACAATTGTTGTAGTTTATCCATGCAATCTTTAAATGCTTGCCATTGCATATCCACCGTCAATCCTTTAAGTGTCATTTGCCAGTCTATCTTAGCTAATTCACGTCTCATACCTTCAAAGTTACCCCTCTTTAAGTTCAGAACCTTTGTTTCTGAATTAACTATGTCACTCTCCATCTTAATGAAGAATTCCACCATATTATGGTCACTCTTACCCAAGGGGCCTCTCACGACAAGATTGCTAATTAACCCTTCCTCATTGCTCAAAACCCAGTCCAGAATAGCCTGCTCTCTAGTTGGTTCCTCAACATGTTGGTTCAAAAAACCATCCCGCATACATTCCAAGAAATCCTCTTCTTCAGCACCTTTACCAATTTGGTTCACCCAATCTACATGTAGATTGAAGTCACTCATTATAACTGTTGTTCCTTTATTGCACACATTTCTAATTTCCTGTTTAATACCATCTCCGATGGCCTGTACACAACTCCCACCAGCGTTTTCTGCCCCTTAGTGTTACGCAGCTCTACCCATATCGATTCCACATCTTCCCGGCTTATGTCCTTCCTTTCTATTGTGTTAATCTCCTCTTTAACCAGCAATGCCACCCCACCTCCTTTTCTTTCATGTCTATCCCTCCTGAATATTGAATATCCCTGAACGTTGAGCTCCCATCCTTGGTCACCCTGGAGCCATGTCTCTGTGATCCCAACTATATCATAATCATTAATAACAATCTGCACTTTCAATTCATCCACCTTATTACGAATGCTCCTTGCATTGACACACAAAGCCTTCAGGCGCTCTTTTACAACTCTCTTAGCCCTTATACAATTATGTTGAAAAGTGGCCCTTTTTAATGCTTGCCCTGGATTTGTTGGCCTGCCACTTTTACTTTTCTCCTTACTACTTTTTGCTTCTACCCTCACTTTACACCCCTCTGTCTCTCTGCACTCGTTCCCATCCCCCTGTTGTGAACTAACCTCCTCTCGCCTAGCCTCTTTAATTTGATTCCCACCCCCCAACCATTCTAGTTTAAAGTCACCTCAGTAGCCCTCGCTAATCTCCCTGCCAGGATATTGGTCCCCCTAGGATTCAAGTGTAACCCGTCCTTTTTGTACAGGTCACGCCTGCGCCAAAAGAGGTCCCAATGATCCAAAAACTTGAATCCCTGCCCCCTGCTCCAATCCCTCAGCCACGCATTTATCCTCCACCTCATCGCATTCCTACTCTCACTGTCGCGTGGCACATGAATTTCAAATTTAAAGGCAGCAGCTCTATCAGAATGAAGGCTTGCAATGCTATTAAAATAAAAGTCAGTAAGGCGAAAAGCCTGAACACTCCTGCTTGACATCTATTAAGATGCCACAAACAGTTAATGGAACTGGTTGCAAAGATCAGTCCTACTCTTTCAGCAGGAGAACAACCTCAGACACTGGCTTGAAAAATGTCTTGCTTGACCCTTGTTTTGTCTCCTTGAGCTCTATTTGGCAAACTCTTCCATCATCACTTGGAAAAGTGTGCGTTACTAATGCAATGGGCCAGTCGTTTCAGGCTACTCTGCTGTTCCTTAGAAGCAAAGCATCACTTTGCTTGATCTCCATTCTGAGATCGGATGGCAGAGGGGAAGTTGTTCCTGAATTGCTGAGTGTGTGCTTTCAGGCTTTTATGCCTCGTTCCTGATGGTAGCAATGAGAAGAGGGCAAGTCCTGGTTGATGGGGTCCTTAACAATGCTCCTTGAAGATGTCCTGGGTTTTACAAAAACCTGTGATGGAGCTGACGAATTTTACAACTCTCTGCAGCTTACTTTGATCCTGTGCAGTAACCCCACTCCCCCATACCAAACGGTGCTGCAGCCAATTAGAATGTTTGCCTTGGTACATCTGTAGAAATTTGAGTGTGATTTTATTGACATACCAGATCTTCCAAAGCTCCTAAAGAAATATAGCTGCTGTCTTGCCTTCTTTATAGCTGCATTGATATTTTGAGTCCAGGTTAGGTCCTCAGAGATATTAACAGTCAGGAACTTGAAATTGCTCACTCTTTCCACTTCTGATCCCTCTATGAGGACTGGTGTGTTTTTCCTCATCTTACCCTTTCTGAAGTCCACAATAAGCTCTTTGGTCCTACCTACGTAGAGTGCAAGTCTGTTGCTGTAACACCATGCAACTAGCTGGTATATCTCACTCTTGCACACCCTTTCATCAGCATCTGAGATTCAACCAACAATGGTTGTATCATCAGCAAATTTATAATGGCATTTGAGTTGTGCCTAGCCACATAGTGTTGGGCGTAGAGAGAGTAGAACAGTGGGCTCAGCACACGTCCCTGAGGTATGCCAGTGTTGATTGTCAGAAGGGTAGAGATGCTATTTCCAATCTGCACAGATTGTGGTCTTCTGGTTAGGAAATCAAGGATCCATTTTCAGAGGGAGGGACAGAGGCCTGGGTTCTGGAGCTTTTTGATCAGAACTGTTGGAATGATGCTGTTAAATGATGAACTGTAGTCACTAAACTGCATCCTGATATAGGTATTTGTATTGTCCAGGTGATCCAAGGCTGCATGGAGAGCCATTGAGATGGTGTCCACCATAGACCTATTGTAGTGACAGGCACATTGCAGTGGGTCCAAGTTCTTGCTGAGGCAGGAGTTCATTCTAGCCATACCCAAGATGACGGTTGAAATCTCCCATTACAGATAAAATGGATGACACTTGATCACGAGTAGTCAGGTGAACAGGACTGGGACAGCACGTGCTTAACTCTACACGATGAGGAGTTGATCATGAAGCACACTCCTTCTCCCCTGCCTTTGAAAGACTTAGCAGTCCTATTTTGACGGTGTATTGTGAAACCATCAATCTGAATTGCTGTATAGTCATAGTCATACTTTACTGATCCCGGAGGAAATTGGTTTTCGTTACAGTTGCACCATAAATAATAAATAGTAATAGAACCATAAAAGGTTAAATAGTAATATGTAAATTATGCCAGTAAATTATGAAATAAGTCCAGGACCAGCCAATTGGCTCAGGGTGTCTGACACTCCAAGGGAGGAGTTGTAAAGTTTGATGGCCACAGGCAGGAATGACTTCCTATGACGCTCTGTGCTGCATCTCGGTGGAATCAGTCTCTGGTTGAATGTACTCCTGTGCCCACCCAGTACATCATGTAGAGGATGGGAGACATTGACCAAGATGGCATGCAACTTAGACAGCATCCTCTTTTCAGACACCACCGTGGGAGAGTCCAGTTCCATCCCCACAACATCACTGGCCTTACGAATGAGTTTGTTGATTCTGTTGCTGTCTGCTACCCTCAGCCTGCTGCCCCAGCACACAACAGCAAACATGATAGCACTGGCCACCACAGACTCGTAGAATATCCTCAGCATCGTTCAGCAGATGTTAAAGGACCTCAGTCACCTCAGGAAATAGAGACGGCTCTGACCCTTCTTGTAGACAGCCTCAGTGTTCTTTGACCAGTCCAGTTTATTGTCAATTCGTATCCCCAGGTACTTGTACTCCTCTACCATGTCCACACTGACCCCCTGGATGGAAACAGGGGTCACCGGTACCTTAGCCCTCCTCAGGTTTACCACCAGCTCCTTAGTCTTTTTCACATTAAGCTGCAGATAATTCTGCTCACACCATGTGACAAAGTTTCCTACTGTATCTACAAGGACCCATTCTGTGTCCAACTTCTATGTGAAGGGTGCATTACTAGGACCATTGATATGATTCCTGAGCTTATGTGCTGTGAGGATATCTCCACCCAGCAGAAGGAGGATTTGGGTTTTAATTTCTAGAGGCGGGATCTGTTCGTTAGGAAACTTGAGGTGGATGTGATAGAAATCAACCTGAGGAGTTGGTATTTCTTTGTGATTGTCTGGAATGTCAGTACACTCAATTAGTGTTGGAAGTGTACGAACAGTGTCACCATTCCATGCTTCAATCTGATAATCTCTCTCTCTTCTACCTGATCTCTTTATACCAGCACAGGCCTTCAAGATGCCGGATGACAAATTGCCATGGATGCCATACCGATCAAAGAACTCTGACTGGTTTTTGCTTGGGTCATTGAACAAACTGTACATCTTAAAAGCATTCTCCCTTTGCCCTTTAGGATACACTTCAACTAAATATGTCTTGGAACAATATTTAGAGGCTAGACTGCTGTTTCAAGCCTTTGAGCATAAGGTGCTCAAAGCCAGCAAAGTTTCTTCCTCTTCCTTCCTGCTGTGCTCTGAAGTGTGGTCTAACTCCTTGGATGCCCACAGAGGAGGTCCAGGATGTACCATGGCTCTTGTTTCATTCATCACACTTTAACGTGCCTTTGCAATTACATGCGAGGTGTGAGGATGATGAAGGATGGCATCTGAAGCAGATCCCTTGTTCTTGCAGGTAAGCATTTCATTCCTCAATGGGTTTTAACCTAAAGTCATGGCGCTTTCATAAAAGGTGAGGTTTATTATGGATGGCAAAATGTTTTGCGGGTTTACCTTTAAGTACAGATTCATTCTGAGCTGCAGGTTGGGAGACATCGGCTCTATGGACTGAGACTGGAGTCCTAATGTTTGTGTGGTGGCTTTCTTGCCCCAAGATGAGCCGTGGCTGGGAAGAGCAAAGCTGAGTTCATTACTGAATTTAGCTCAACTACAGACAAATTCAGTGAAGAATGAAAAGGAGGTGGGGGAGATATGCGACTCCATATACTCCCCTTTATACTTTGAACCTTGTGAAATCCATTTCTTTTGCAAAGAATGTGGCTGTTTTTCAACAATAAGACTAATGCTACATAAGCTAAGGCAGACAGATAACCATTTGCCTTTGCTAAAACCAGCTCCATTAATGGATCATCAAGTTCTCTTAACTTTAATGTATCGTCATTGACCTAAAGGGCAAGGTTGCTGTATCGGAGTGAAATAAGAAATTGCTGTGTTCTGTGGTTCACGGAAACTTGCATCACTCTGGACATGCCAGATCCAAGGCCTTCTTGATACACAGGATGAACCGGAGTGCTGATTCAGAGAGGGTAAAAGGTTAGGTTCTGTGATTCACAATAAACTCGACGCGGTACACAGACACAGCGGTCTTGTCTCACACTTGTTCCCCCAATTTGGAACATGTAACAATTAAGTGCCAACTGTTCTACTTACCAAGAGAGTTCACTTCTGAGATCCTGACTGCAGTTTACATACTCCCAAAGGCAAATGTTAAACGGGCCTGTAAAGTTTTGAATGCTGCCAACATCCTACCCACAGCTTTTCAAATCATTGTCAGAGATTTCAGTCAGTAGTGTTTGAAGAAATCTCTGCCCAATTATCATCAGCATATAACCTGCAGCACCAGGGGACCCAACACACTCAATCACTGTTATGCTATGATTTGGATTTCCTACCATTCCATCCTTAGACTACGTTTCAGGAAATCTGATCAGTTAGCTATCCTGCTCCTACATGCATGTGGACAGAAGATCAACAGCAAGTCTCCAGAGATAAAGGACAACAAAGAGGTGGTCATAGGAGGCAGAGGAGCAGCTATGAGAGCGCTTTGAGTCAGTGGACTGGGACATGTTCCAGGACTCATCAGTGGATCTGAATCAATACAACACATTTGTCACAGACTTAATAAAAACAGTCATAGACAAGGGTGTCCCCACAAAATCATTCAGAGTCTTCCCCAACCAGAAGCCTTCTATGAATCATGATAACTGAAACCTGCTGAGGGCCAGACCAGCAGCACTCGAGTCTGGTGACCGAATAAGATACAAGAGGTCCAGGTACTATCTCTGGAAAGCTGTCTCATGTGTATAGTGGAAATTCCAGTATCACAAAAGGATGCACAACCAGTGTGGCAGAGTTTGAATGCACCTGATTAGTTCTAAGGGTTTAGATAGGGCAGAGTTTGTCAAGTGTGTCCAGGTCGGATTCCTGTCACAGTATGTGGACAGGCCAACTAGGGGGATTGCCATACTAGATCTAGTACCAGGTAATGAACTGGGTCAGGTCACAGATCTCTCAGTGGGTGAGCATCTGGGGGACAGTGGCCACCACTCCCTGCCCTTTAGCATTATCATGGAAAAGGATAGAATCAGAGAGGACAGGAAAATTTTTAACTGGAGGAGGGCATATTATGAGGCTACAAGGCTAGAACTTGCGGGTGTGAATTGGGATGATGTTTTTGCAGGGAAATGTACTATGGACATGCGGTCGATGTTTAGAGATCTCTTGCAGTATGTTAGGGATAAATTTGTCCCAGTGAGGAAGATAAAGAATGGTAGGGTGAAGGAATCATAGGTGAAAAGTGAGGTGGAAAATCTTGTCAGGTGGAAGAAGGCAGCATACATGAGGTTTAGGAAGCAAGGATCAGATAGGTCTATTGAGGAATAGTGGGAAGCAAGAAAGGAGCTTAAGAAGGGGCTGAGTAGAGCAAGAAGGGAGCATGAGAAGGCCTTGGCAAGTAGGGTAAAAGGAAAACCCCAAGGCATTCTTCAATTATGTGAAGAACAAAAGGAGCACAGGACTGAAGGTAGGACCGATTAGAGATAAAGGTGGGAAGATGTGCCTGGAGGCTGTGGAAGTGAGCGAGGTCCTCAATGAATACTTCTCTTCGATATTCACCAATGAGAGGGAACTTGATGGTGAGGACAATATGAGAGAGGTTGATGTTCTGGAGCATGTCGATATTAAGGGAGAGGTGGTGTTGGATTTGTTAAAATACATTAGGACGGATAAGTCTCCAGGGCCTGACGGAATATTCCCCAGGCTGCTCCACGAGGCGAGAGAAGAGATTGCTGAGACTCTGGCTAGGATCTTTATGTCCTCGCTGTCCACAGGCACAGTACCGGAGGATTGGAGGGAGGCGAATGTTGTCCCCTTCTTCAAAAAAGGTAGTAGGGATAGTCCGGGTAATTTTAGACCAGTGAGCCTTACATCTGTGGTGGGAAAGCTGTTGGAAAAGATTCTTAGAGATAGGATCTATGGGCATTTAGAGAATCATGGTCTGATCAGGGACAGTCAGCATGGCTTTTTGAAGGGCAGATCATGTCTAACAAGCCTGATAGAATTCTTTGAGGAGGTGACCAGGCATATAGATGAGGGTAGTGTAGTGGATGTGATCTATATAGATTTTAGTAAGGCATTTAACAAGGTTCCACATGGTAGGCTTATTCAGAAAGTCAGAAAGCATGGGATGCAGGGAAGTTTGGCCAGGTGGATTCAGAATTGGCTTGCCTGCAGAAGGCAGAGGGTCGTGGTAGAGGGAGTACATTCATATTGGAGGATTGTGACTAGTGGTGTCCCACAAGGATCAGTTCTGGGACCTCTACTTTTGGTGATTTTTATTAACGACCTGGAAGTGGGGATAAAGGGGTGGGTTGGCAAGTTTGCAGAGGACACAAAGGTTGGTGGTGTTGTAGATAGTGTAGAGGATTGTCGAAGATTGCAGAGAGACATTGATAGGAGGCAGAAGTGGGCTGAGAAGTGGCAGATGGAGTTCAACCCGGAGGCGTGTGAGGTGGTACACTTTGGAAGGACAAACTCCAAGGCAGAGTACAAAGTAAATGGCAGGATACTTGGTAGTGTGGAGGAGCAGAAGGATCTGGGGGTACATGTCCACAGATTCCAGAAAGTTGCCTCACAGGTAGATAGAGTAGTTAAGAAAGCTTATGGGGTGTTAGCTTTCATAAGTCGAGGGATAGAGTTTGAGAGTTGTGATGTAATGATGCAGCTCTATAAAACTCTGGTTAGGCCACACTTGGAGTACTGTGTCCAGTTGTGGTTGCCTCACTATAGGAAGGATGTGGAAGCATTGGAAAGGGTACAGAGGAGATTTACCAGGATGCTGCCTGGTTTAGAGAGTATGGATTATGATCAGAGATTAAGGGAGCTAGGGCTTTACTCTTTGGAAAGAAGGAAGATTAAAACAAGGCTTTGCTCCCAGAGGAGTCAATGCCATCTATGCCCACTTTGACCATCAACACATGGAGGAACAATCACAGATTCCCACAGCCCCAATTATCTTGTGATATTAGTCTCCAAGGCAGATGTGAGAGCATCTTTCAAGATGGTTAACCCATAGAAAGCACTTAGCTCAGATGAGGTACCTGGCTGGAACATTTACCAATATCTTTATATTGCTTTTGGTTTCAGCTGTCTGAGATTCCCACCTGTTTCAAACAGGCTTCAATTATACCAGTGCTAGAATCAGAATCAAATTTAAATTGTCATGAAATTTGTTGTTTTGTGCCAGCAGTACATTGTAAGACATAACAATAAAAACTACAAATTCCAATAACAAGTATATACTAAAATGAAAATAAAATTAAATAAATAGTGCTTGAGGAGAGGAAGAAGTACTGAGGTGGTTTTCATGGGTTCATTGTCCATTCACAAATCTAATGGTGGAGTGGAAGAAGCTGTCCCTGAAACATTGAGTATATGTCTTCATGCTCCCATACCTTGTCTTTAATGATAGCGAAATGAAGAGGGCATGTCCTGGCTAATGAAAGGTCCTTAAAAACGCAAAGATCTCGCCGGCTCCAACACCTCAGGACATATTCAAAACCTGGACTCCAGCAACGACCATGGACACCTTCAAAGCAATTGTGCAACCACTAACTGCGACTCCAGCCTTGAACTCCAGGCTGGGTCTTTACTGCTATTGTGACTCCCGTCTCCCCTTCCCCCACCACCACTCTGCAACCCTGTCTCCCTCAGATCCCACCGTCAGCTCCTGGGCCCTCAGAGGCTCCATCTTCCTCTCACCTCAACCCTCCCCTCTCCATTGTCACCCCCAGCCTCCCCCCTCCCCCCTCTGATCCCAGCTCTCATCCGTGCCGGGTCTTCACCATCCCCTCCGACCTTCAACTGTCTGAGGCAGAACGCTCTGTCCTCAGTAAGAGCCTCACCTTTGTCCCCCTTCGCCCACACCTCAGCGAGTTCTGTGTTCGCTGTGACACGGAACTGTTCTTCCGCCGTCTCCGTCTCTGAGCCTACTTCTTCGGCAAGGACTCTTCCACCCCCACCGATGACCCCTTCTCCCGTCTTCGACCCTCCTCCTCCTCATGGACACCCTGCTCTGGTCTTCTGCCTGCCCTGGATCTCTTTATTGCTAACTGCCGACGGGACATGAACCATCTCGACTTCACCACACCTTGTTCCAATTCCAACCTCACTCCTTCCGAACACTCTGCTCTCCACTCCCTCCGCACTAATCCTAACCTTACTATTAAACCCGCCAATAAGGCGGGGTGCTGTTGTAGTCTGGTGTACTCACTTCCACCTTGCCGAGGCACAGCGACAACTTGCGGATACCTCCTCTTATTTACCCCTCGATTGTGACCCCACTAAGGAGCACCAGGCCATTGTCTCCCACACAATCACCAACTTCATCCGCTCAGGGGATCTCCCATCCACTGCTACCAACGTTATAGTTCTCACACCTTGCACTTCCCGTTTCTACCTCCTACCCAAGATCCACAAACCTGCCTGTCCTGGCAGACCTATTGTCTCAGCTTGCTCCTGCCCCACCAAACTCGTTTCTGCATACCTCGACACGGTTTTATCACCCCTTGTTCAATCCCTTCCTACCTATGTTCGTGACACTTCTCACACTCTTAAACTTTCGATGATTTTAAGTTCCCTGGCCCCCACCGCTTTATTTCCACCATGGATGTCCAGTCCCTATATACTTCCATCTCCCATCAGGAAGCTCTCTGCTTCTTTTTGGATTCCACACCCAATGAGTTCCCCTCTACTACCACTCTGCTCCATCTAGCGGAATAAGTCCTTACTCTTAATCATTTCTCCTTTGGCTCCTCCCACTTCCTCCAAACTAATGGTGTAGCTATGGGCACCCATGTGGGTCCGAGCTATGCCTGCCTTTTTGTTGGCTTTGTGGAACAATCTATGTTCCGTGCCTATTCTGGTATCCGTCCCCCACTTTTACTTCGCTACATCAATGACTGCATTGGCGCTGCTTCCTGCATGCATGCTGAGCTCGTTGACTTTATTAACTTTGCCTCCAACTTTCACCCTGCCCTCAAGTTTACCTGGTCCATTTCCGACACCTCCCTACCCTTTCTAGATCTTTCTGTCCCTGTCTCTGGAGTCAACTTATCTACTGATGTCTACTGTAAGCCTACTGACTCTCACAGCTATCTGGACTATTCCTCTTCTTACCCTGTCTCTTGCAAAAATGCCATCCCCTTCTCGCAATTCCTCCGTCTCCGCCGCATCTGCTCTCAGGATGAGGCTTTTCATTCCAGGACGAAGGAGATGTCCTCCTTTTTTAAAGAAAGGGGCTTCCCTTCCTCCACCATCAGCTCTGCTCTCAAACACGTCTCCCCCATTTCACGCAAAACTGCTCTCACTCCATCCTCCTGCCGCCCCACTTGGAATAGGGTTCCCCTGGTCCTCACCACCAGCCTGCGGGTCCAACATATTATTCTCCGTAACTTTCGCCACCTCCAATGGGATCCCACCACTAAGCACATCTTTCCCTCCCCCCCCCCCCGTTTTCCACAAGGATCACTCCCTATGTGACTGCCTTGTCCATTTGTCCCCCCCCATTCCTCATCACTGATCTCCCTCTTGGCACTTATCCTTGTAAGTGGAACAAGTGCTACACATGCCCTTACACTTCCTCCCTCACTACCATTCAGGGCCCCAGACAGTCCTTTCAGGTGAGGCGACACTTTGAGTCGGCTGGAGTGATATACTGCATCCGGTGCTCCCGATGTGGCCTTCTATATATTGGCGAGACCCGATGCAGACTGGGGGATCGTTTTGCTGAACACCTACGCTCTGTCCGCCAGAGAAAGCAGGATCTCCCAGTGGCCACACATTTTAATTCCATATCCCATTCCCATTCTGACATGTCTATCCACGGCCTCCTCTACTGTAAAGATGAAGCTACACTCAGGTTGGAGAAACAACACCTTATATTCCGTCTGGGTAGCCTCCAACCTGATGGCATGAACATTGACTTCTCTAACTTCCGCTCATGCCCCACCTCCTCCTCGTACCCCATCCATTATTTACATACACACATTCTTTCTCTCACTCTCCTTTTTCTCCTTCTGTCCCTCTGACTATACCCCTCGTCCATCCTCTAGGCTTCCCCCCCTCCCCCTTTTCCTTCTCCCTGGGCCTCCTGTCCCATGATCCCCTCATACCCCTTTTGCCAATCACCTGTCCAGCTTTTGGCTCCATCCCTCCCCCTCCTGTCTTCTCCTATCATTTTGGATCTCCCCCTCCTCCTCCCACTTTTAAATCTCTTACTCACTCTTTCTTCAGTTAGTCCTGACAAAGGGTCTCGGCCTAAAACGTCGACTGCACCTCTTCCTAGAGATGCTGCCTGGCCTGCTGCGTTCACCAGCAACTTTGATGTGTGTTGCCCGAGAAGTCCTTAATAATGGATGCTACGTTTATGAGGTATTGCCTTTTGACGGTGTCGTTGTTGCCGGGGAGACTAGTGCCCATGAAGGAGCTGGCAGAGTTTACACCTTTTTGCAGCTTTTTCCAATCCTGTGCAGTTGGCCTCTCCATACCAAATGGTGATGTAACCAGTGAGGAGGAGATGCTATTTCCAATCCATACTGGCTGTGGTCTCCCTGTGCGGAGTCAAGAATCCATTTACACAGGGAGGTACAGAGGCCCAGATTTCAGAGCTTGCTTATTAGAACTGAAGATATAATTGTCTCGAACTCTGAGCTGTAGTTAATAAACAACAGCTTGAAATCAGTGTTGCCATTATCCAGGTTATCCAAGGCTGAGTGGAAAGTTAATGAGATTGCATCTGCTTTAGACCTCAGAATCAGAATAAGAATCAGAACCAAGTTTAATATCACCAATATATGTCAAGAAATTTAGTGGCAGCAGTACAATGTAATACATGATAATATGGAAAAAATATGTAAATCAATTACAGTATGTGTATATTTCTTCTTCTTCTTCTTCTTACAGAAACATCTGCATGATGCTATGCTAGGGCACACCATCAGTGACGTTACCTGGGGTCGTCAGGTGTTTCGGGTCTTTCAACATCATACACCATCGCCCAGGTGACCTGACCGGGGTTGGTCAGACGCCGACCTGTGCCCTAGCAGCAACCTACGGATCTTCCCTCTTAATATATATGTATATTAAATAGTTAAATTAAATATACTGCAAAAACAGAAATAATTTTAAAAATATGAGGTAGCGTTCATGGGTTCAATGTCCATTTAGGAATCGAACAGCAGAGGGGAAGCTGTTCTTGAATCACTGAGTGTGTGCCTTCAGGCCTCTGTACCTCATTTCTGATGGTAACCATGAGAAGAACACATGTTCTGGGAGATGGGGGTCCTTAATAATGGACGCTGCCTTCCTGAGGCTTTATCCATCAGAAAAAGCAGGATCTCCCAGTGATCACCCATTTTAATTCCACTTACTATTCCCTTTCTGATATGCCCATCTATGGCCTCCTCCACTGTCGTGGTGAGGCCACACATAGGTTATATTCCATCTGGGTAACTTCCAAATTGATGGCATAAACACTGATTTCTCATTCTTCCGGTAATGCCCACCACTTCACCATTCTCCACCCCCTATTTCCGCTCTCACCTTATCTCCTTGCCTGCCCACCACCTCCCTCTGGTACTCCTCCCCCATTTTCTTTCTCCCATGGCCTTCTGTCCTCTTCTATCAGACTTCCTCTTCTCCAGTCCTCTATCTCTTTCACCAATCAACTTCCCAGCTATTTCCTTCATCCCTCCCCCTTCAGGTTTCACCTATCAGTTTGTATTTCCCTCTCCACTCCCCCGCCCCCACCTTTTAAATCTACTCCTCATCTTTTTTTCTCCAGTACTGCCGAAGCGTCTTGGCCTGAAATGTCAATTGTACTCTTCTATAGATGCCACCTGGCCTGCTGAGTTCCGCCAGCATTTTTTGTGTGTTGCTTGGATTTCCAGCATCTGAAGGTTTTCTCTTGTTTGTAATAAGATTCAAGACCTAAGACCTTGGCCTCAATACCTTCTTGTGTAATTGGATCCTTAATTTCCTCACTTGCAGATCCCAGTCAGTTCGGATTAGCAAAAAAATCTCCACAATCTCTATCAGTACAGGTGGACCACAAGGCTGTGTGCTTAGCCCGCAGCTCTACTAACTTTTTTTTTTAACTGTAAAGCTTCTCGCCTTCTTGCCTTCTTGCTCTGCTGCTGACTCAAATGTCTCTGCCTGGGCAATAGCAACTACAATCTCTTTTTGAAGATGCAAATTATCCTCTAACCAAGGTTTGTCTGTTTTAATGGCAATCTCCCTCCCTGAAAATGTTGCATGTGCTCGTGCAGCTTCTGCCTTCACCCCGGCGCATGCTGCGCAGCACCAACTGATAACTGCATGATCACAATGAACTGCAGTGAGGACTGTTGTCAGAGGGTCTGTCACCAACAGAACTACCACTCACTGGATTTTTTTTTGTTTATTGCACCATTTTCTGTAAACTCTAGGGACTGTTGTGCATGAAAATCCTAGGTGATCAGCGGTTTCTGAGATACTTGAACCACCCCATCTGGCACCAACTATCATTCCATGGTTAAAGTCACTTAAATCACATTTTTTTTCCCTATTCTGATGTTTCGTCTAAAGAATAAAGTGGCTGCTGAGTGTATCCACTGCCCTGTCAGTGCATTACATACAAAGCTAAGCAGGGAGTTAAACGCCTTTTAAGAAAATCACCCGAGCCGGAAGTTTTCTTTAGGGTTTTCAATGAGAAAATTTTGTGAAACTGTAGAAAGTTAAGTAAAACATGTATTGGATTCAATACACACTCATCACATGCCTGAATACACGAATACTATTGATTATTCTCATAATAACCGTTAAACAAGGTAATACAGACATGCAACATTTTATGGCTATGCTGAGGACTAGAATGAACTCTGGGTGCAACAATAGTTTAATGGTGATGAACAATGAACATAATACTTCCTTCAAAGTACATCTACTAAATGTTTACTAATATTAAGAAAGCTTAAGTCTCACAGATATTGTTGTTTCAAGGGCAAATAATGAGTGGGTAGAGATGGATGTCTTTCTACCGTGTGCCCTCAAGTTGAAATTTGAATTAACTCACACGGGAAATTATGTAAAAAACAGCTTATGAACAAGAAGTGATGTTTGTATAAAGCAAACTGCATACAAAATGAATGGCACCTCTAGAGGAAGAACAGTGTATATCAGGCCAAAGGTTAAACCTTTGGTCCATATTAGCAGCAAAAATCCAAGAAATTACTTACGAAAGTACTGTAATAAGTGTCTATTTTTTCTTTGAGAGACAGGTAGAACCATTGCAAAACAGTCTCCATTTGTATCTATCTTGTGATTTTGCAAAACATGTGGAAGTTTCCTACTCTAGAGATCATAGAGATAGTACAAAACCTTTTCTGCACTCAAGTGTAATATAATGTAATTTATAATCAATGGTATTACTTTGTAATTTATGACTGCTGTCAAGACCATGTTCAGAGATGAAAAATGCAATAATCAGTCACAAACAAAATTCTAACCTTCTTCCAACTAATTTGTCATTGTCATCAGGATTGAAACCACTTGCAGAAATCCATCTATAAATTGATCAACAGTAATCAGGAAAATAAACAGAATCACCAATCTAAGAACTAGCTTTATCTAGTAGTTGCCTTTACTGCAATCTTGTCTTAAATCCCCAATAGCTTTTGTATAGAGACATTGAAGTATATAGACATAGAAAATAGGAACAGACGCAAGCCATTTAGCCCCTGCAGTGTGCTTTATTATTCATTGTAATCATAGCTGATCTTTCATATGACACGACACATAATCTTCCATCTCAATAATATTTCCCTGCCCACTCTCCATGTACTTTCATGCCTTGTGCACCAAGTTATTTATCCATTTCTTTCCTTAAAATATTAAAGAATGTTGGCCCTGTGAACTCTGAGTGAAGATTCTTTCCCACCCCCACCCAGGTCCTAAATCTCTTCCCTTTAACATGAGATACGTTAATTCTGTTTTTAAGGTTTACTTTTAACCTTAACGGTTCTGAGAAAAAAGTTCTCTTATTTTCTCTTTATTGCTCTTTCTCCTATGCTGAGATATGGACACCTTGAGAACAGCAAATTTATTGAGCTGTATGCTTGTAGAAGCTTTTAACATGTGTAACGTGCTGTAAGGATTCACTGCTAATGTAATGGCTTCTTTGTAATGTTTCAATGCTAAGGCTAATGTAATGGCTTCTCTGTAATGTTCACTGCTGAGGTAATGGTTTCTCTGTAGCAGCAATGTTTGAGTTATGGCTGGAGATAACAGGACTGTGGTATGCATGTTAGCCAATCAGAGATTGTTGCTCTGTCTTGTGAATCTGGAAGGAGATTTTTTGCAGTCTTTGGTCAAGGAGAGATGAAGAGGGAAGACACGTGTGGAGAGAGCTGGTAAACCACCAGACGAAGTGGACTGGGATCTGAGGGTCCGAAGGTCAGAGACGTTCGGAGGAGATCGATAGTGGAAGAATGGCGAATGAGTGAGCTCCAACAGGGACTTTTGACTTTTCCTTGAATTGGGCCCTTTTTTATTTTCATTACTAACCCTATATTAGATTAAGATTCATAAAGTTCAATCACTTAATTGCATATGGTGTACTCTCTGATATTTTGCGTTGTGGGTTTGTAACTGGACGGTACATTACACAGCATCCAAACAAACGTGATTTCTCAGTTTGGCGGGGCCAGAGGCTGTTTTCCCCTAGACAAACATGAGCTGGCCGAGGCTGAGGGTTACATGTGTAATATGTGCAACAATTGTCATTGAGACTGTCATCCAAAATGACACATCTTATAACCATCACACTGGTCTTTCTTCATATACATATTAATATGCTCTTCAGCTAAGGTTCAATCAACTGTGTGAAGGAAAGTACAATTTTATTCCCTGGATCAGAGAAATGGGGACTGATTTCAGTGCCATCACTGCTGCCTTGGCTGAACTGAATTCAATTAACACATACAATGAATTAAAGCATTTTCCTGATCATAGTGGTTCAGTACCATAACACATATTATATTACTTGCTCAACCAATAGGAAGCTATGTGTAAAAGTTTATGACACAGCTGATGTTTTTTTGATTGCACTTACTTACATTCATATTTGTTACTGAATGGTAAAGATAAAGGAGTCAGAAATTTCTGGAAGTTCGAAGTTCAAATGTTCAGAGTAAATTTATTATGAAAGTACATATATGTTGCCATATACAACCTGGAGATTTATTTTCTTGTGGGTAATCTCAATAAATCCATAAGAAAATCAATAAAAGACTGCACCAACTGGACATTTAACCAATGTGCAAATCATAACAAATGGTGCAAATACAAACATTTAAAAAAATAATAAATAGATGAACAATAAATATCAGAGAATATGAAATGAAGAGTCCCTGAAGGTGAGTCCATAGGTTCTAGGAACAATTCAGTGAGGGGGCAAATGAAGTTAAGTGAAGTTATTCTTTTGGTTCAAGGGCCTGATGATTGAGGTGTAATAACTGTTCCTGAACTTAATGGTATGAGTCCTAAGGCTCCAGAACCTTCTTCCTGATGGCAGCAGTGAGAAGAGAGCATGATTTGGATGGTGGGGAACCCTGATGATAGAAGTTGCTTTCCTGCAACTCCATATAGATGCTCCCAGTGGTAGGGAGGGTTTTAGGCGTGATGGACTGGGCTGTATCCATTACTTTTCGTAGGATTTTCCATTAAGTGCAATGATGTTGAGCACTTGAAAAATGATAAAATTTTATCTTTACTGCTTGATTCACTGATTCGTTTTTTCCCAATACAGAAGGAGAGAGGTTTTTTGATTTATATTTTAACAGCAAAAGAGAAAATGAAAACTTGTTATTACTCATGCATGATTAAGGAGCATTCAGGCAAATATTTCCACTGAGGTACTTGTTAAAATGGTGGAGACCACTGTAAATGAATTCATTGTTAGTGTGCCCCTCTAGTGTAACTTTGTCGCTGCTGTTTATATGAACTGGCTGATCTTTGAAAAGAGAAGGACATCTGAGATTACATCCTCTTCTGAGGGTAATACTCCCAAACCAAGACAAACTGTCTGTCTTTTTAGTTCTGCTGCTCACTGAACTTGACAACATTCCACTGGATCAGAAGAAAAACCAAGAATTGGTTTACTGATGTGCTGTTCTGTTATAAATTTAATATCCTACCAAAAATCAAAGAATGTACAGTAAATCGTTTAGAAAGCCAGAAATATAAAGCTCTAGTCTCCATACAATCTACAAAAGCAGTCAATGTAAGTGTGCTTTTTTAAATTAAAGTTAAATATTATCTTGATTTTGATGCTCAGAGCCAAGTTTCATGTGGAATGTCAAAACTTTTAGAAATAATATTATTATTTCATAAGTCAAAAATCATGCAGCAGGCAGGAATGAGTCTTGAAATTCAGCTGAGCAGAAATGTGTTCTTGATCACTTTCAAAGATTCAAAGATTCAAAGATTCAAAGATTCAAAAAACTTTATTGTCATTCTAACCGTACATCAGCTCTGCAGGGCAGAATGAGACAGTGTTTCTCAGGAGCAGTGCAATCATAACATAACAAATGCAACACTAAATAATAAACATAACAATAAATAGTATGCGTCCAGGAGAAACAGAACAAACACTAGATACACTTATCACTCCCCGAGGGCCGCCGTGTCCATGCGTGCCGCCATCTTTACTGTATAATTGAGTGTAATATAGTAATGCTTGCGTTTGTTTTTGTCTGCTGCCGAAATTCATTTTGTTTGCGGCAAAAGACACATTTCATGATGACTGTCACTCTGGATTGATGATTGTCATTTATTTCTCAAGGGTCAATTAATAGCATGGATTCTCTAAACTCTTGCAGATATTTCAGTGACCATCTTCAAAGCAAATTATAATGCTGGAAATATTCTGGGCAATATATGGTACAGGAATAAACACGTTATCATTGCAGCGTAGCTGTAATGAGCTTCATAATCTTCCTTGTGGCAATTCTAGAGGCCATGGAAATACAGGCTGGCAAAGCTAAATACATCAGTTGCATGGTATGGCCTATTAAATCAGATATGAAAAAGACAGTTAAAAATATTCTTTGATGAATTATGTTTGCCCATATTCTCCACCATAGGGTGGCATGCTGATATAGTGGTTAGTTAGAGTAATGCTATTACAGAACCTGGTTCAATTCCAAGTTTGTACGTTCTCCCTGTGACCATGTGGGTTTCCTCCGGGTGCTCCAGATTCCTCAAATATTCCAAAAACATATGGGCTGGTAGGTTCATTGGTTACCTTGCTGTAACGGAGCTGTATTGCCTCAATAGGCCAGAAGGGCCTGGAACCGTGCTCGATCTCTCAATAGTTAAACAATAGTGAGCAACACACGAGTGCACAACAGTTCTTTCACACCATCCTTTCCCTGCATTTACATTCAGGCTGAAGCAAGTGTCCTTGCTTTAGCAGAAAGAAGCATCTGCATAATTATAAATGTCTTGACACAGAAAAATCTGCGTGGAGAGAAGGCAGACAAGAGGGAAGCAGTTAAACAGAGCCCAATCCAAAAACTATTTCTTGAATTACCTCATCCAATATCCAGCCTCGTTACATTCTATAGAAAACATTGGAAGAGGATCGTTGCGCTGCAGATTTCTGAAGAAGAGGTTAAGTAAATTTCACAAAGTAATCACATCTATAAATGGGTGCAGTTATGATTTCTTTATTTTGTGTTAAAATAAATTGATTGTAAAATGAACAACACCTGCTTTTCAAAATGCAAAATAGGCACATTATCTGAATTTGGGTTGATAATGACCTAAGAACCACATTAGTACTGCCTGTAATGGATATAGTCAGCAGTTTGTGTGTCAACTTCAAGGCAGTAATTGCAGATTTTACTTAATACAGGTTAATTGCTGAGATTTACCAGATGCGTCTGTATATTGCCAGATCTGGACAGCTATGAAATTGACAATTAAATTGTTTGATCTGTGCATGAACTTACCTTGCTAAATTAACAATATGAAAACAAGTTTGATCAACTGGGACATCAGATTACACAGAACAAAATAAGTTTTGAAAGTTTCAATACTTTCGATAAAATTTTCCCCAGTTCATTTCCAGAAGATTTAACATCAGAATGTATCCAACACCATCTAGAACTGTTGACGACGATGATGATGATGAAGATGATATCCGTCTGTCTTAACGGACAACGGAGAACAGCAGCACTGGAGAGACCTCTCCGGGGCACAGTCCTGGATGGAAGGTATGGAGACCTTGGGATGCCCAGTTGTCAAGACCCCTGTTTAGGCCTCACCTGTGGAGTCCAAGGGAAAGTGAAGCAATATGTTTGGCACCAGCCTGGCTGCAAGAGTTTCTGGAAGGATGTTTGGTGACATCCAGCCGCCTTAGGGGGCTCCACTCTGGATTTTCTGTCTGTGTTTACCCCCACAGCCTCCCGAGACTGCCCACAAGGCAGTGGAGCTATTTACCCATACCTGGGGATCTGGTTCACAACCTCCAGGGCATGTCCACATGCTGGAGGGCCTGCATGCTCCATGTGCAGGGGCCAGACCTCCTCCCCATCCACTGTAGTTCAGGCTGAGTCCGAAGGGCGTACAGTTTTCGCGTATCACCAGCCAAGAGGCACTACATGAGGCTTGTTGTTGGAGAGGTATTTATTGGCAGGGAAAGCCCTCCTTTTCGTGAGTCTGCTAGCCAGTGGTGAAAGTTAAAGCGAGATCGATAAGCACTACCCACCAATACTACCACACTAGATGCGTTACAATAGCCATTTTGACACCAATCTAGCACGAAATTGTGGAAATTTGTATCACACAAGACAACCAAACTGGAAGAGAATTATAGTGTATCACTTCAACATCTTATAAATTGTAAACTTAAAAATACATGAAAGTTTCCTTAAACTTTTTTTCTGTCTGTTCTTTTCTTTCATATCATACTCATTTTTGGCCTTCCTGATCGTCTTTAATGATAAATTACATCTGTACGAGCCTTGCATCCCTCTATATTATATCTGTGATGTGCATCCTTACACTGAGTTGCGGTAATTTGTCATATCGGTCTGGGTGGCTCACGGCACTGTGTGGCGGTTAAGATAAATGAATATAGTCACCTGTTCATTGGCTTTTGTGGCATAGGGAGGGGATGGTAGGGAGCACATATATTTTGTTTGTGCTCATCTTTGACCACTCATCCTTGTTTGAATTTGATCCAATTACTTTTAAATGAATTACAGAAGAGTCGAGTGATTTTATTGTTGGCTTGTAATAAAGGACTAAACGTACATTTTTGACTTGGAATTCAGTTAATTGGAAGTGGATGCTCCCTCACTTCGTCTCTCAGTGACCTATAGTTTGTTTTCAAGTAGATGCTACATTTTATCAGCCAAAATATTTTTCTACCAAACAAACACTAATTTATGGCAAAGCTATCAGCAGGGACAACTTCGCACGACGTTCCAAGCTTTGGGTGAAGAGGATTGCTCGGACCTGGTGACAGAAAATGAGTTGCAACACAAAGGAACACAAGGAAAGGTCAGCTATCTGAGATAACTACCAACACAACCCTGAAGGAGCATGTCGGAAACATGAGCCTTTGAAGTGACAAACCTACCTATGGCTTTGTGTTGATCTATGCTCTGCATTTGTGGATTGAACACAGTTTGAGTGCTCAGTGTTGCCTGTGCATTGGAATAGCATTGGTTCGCCATTTTGTTCTATTGAAGTGCTCAAAGCCCTGGCTTGTTGTATGCTTTATGAAGTTCATGGGTACTGAAATACTGTCCTGTTGCTGACATTTTGACCTGAGGTCTGTTTGGTTGGTTGATACACTGCAGATGCACAAATAGTTTGCTTGTTGCCCGTGTTGAATGAACAGAATATGACCTGTGTGTTTTCTGAATGAGACATAGATGTCTTCTTCAGCCTGAAGGGGAATGGCCTGTGTGTTCTGATTTTTTAGGAGAACTCCTGCTAGATGAGCTGGAAGTCAAAAGGAGTGTTACAATGATTGCTGTGCAGACTGAAGAGAAGGTGGATGTGGTAACACATGTAATCCAGCACATCTCGTCTTGGATTTATTTAAGAAAGATAATGAAGAACAGTTCAGCAGCGAGATGGTGGATAAGGGTTTTGCGTTGCTTCTATATTGATAACTGTCATGTGTCAGTAATCTCTGAGGAGAAAATGTAATCTCTCTATGGTGACCTTGTATCCACTTGCACCAAGGCAGGTTTTAACTCACAAAGTGAAGTCAGTGGCTTTGAAATGGAAGCTGGCAAGCGAGGAGTTAAGCTTACTACCAAGGTTTTGATGAATAAAATTGAAAGTCTTCAAAAGGTGAGCAAAATAAATGTGAACAAAATTAAAGCTTTAATGCCATTAATTAAAGATTTTATGAAAAATAAGGAAGATGCTTCACAGGTACAATCTCAGTTTGAGAACTTAACGGTTGTGAAGCTGCCACTAGGCTACATCAAACACTGATTCCTTTACTTCCCGAGGACGAACAGGAAAAACGAAATGAATAGTTCACAAGCATCGGTGAACACAGCAGTGCATTCAAAGAGGATGTGGAACAATGGTTGGCTCAAATGTTTCACACTGCTGGCCATGTTCAATATGATGCTGCTGCAATAAATCAAG
Source organism: Mobula hypostoma (assembly GCF_963921235.1). Taxonomy (NCBI): domain Eukaryota; kingdom Metazoa; phylum Chordata; class Chondrichthyes; order Myliobatiformes; family Myliobatidae; genus Mobula; species Mobula hypostoma. The sequence goes on along the minus strand of NC_086103.1, from coordinate 57,774,222 downwards.
ACGTGCCTCAGCTTCCAACAGACAATGTTTCTCAAGTTACAACACATGTTACGACTCCAGATATAACAAATGACATACAAGATGATGTAAATCCAAGTAAGAGTGTGCCTAAGGTTGAAAGCAGAAGGACTGGCTTGCAGAGCTCTGTTGCAGGAAGAATATAATCTGTATTAACTACCTCCTCTGCACACATTAAAACACAGGCTGATTTAGCTGCATTAACGACATTTCAAAAATTATTGAAGGACAAACATGCGCTGGAATAGCAAGAGGAACAGCTACAGAAAAGGAAGGAACATCTTAAGTTGGAGGAAGAAATTGGCACACATATGACTAAAGTTAGAGTGTCAAGGGTCTCAGTGTGTCGAGTGCTAAAAGTACTGCAAAAGGACAGTCCAAGGGCATGAACTCCTAGATTGAAAAGACACACAAAGAAAAATAAGACCGCACAATGACAATGCTGATGTAATTGTTTCTCAGGTGTCTGGGAAGCATGAACAAAACCCCCAAGAGGTGGTTCAGGGAGTTTACTCTCAGCCTGCACTGTTGAAGCACTCTGAACCATGTCACATTCAACAGCTCAAAGTGCTCTTGGGGACATTCACTTACAACATGGAAACTCTCTTGTTTCAGATGTTAGAGATCAAAACAGTATTTTTGACATTATGAAGAAGCAAAATGAAATAACAACCTTATTGGCAGAACAACAATGCCTTTCATCTTTGCCTGAAATTCAAATTGTTGACTATGATCCATTAGGGTATCATGCATTCATGAAGGCCTTTGAAAACAGTGCTGAAAGTAAGACAGACAGCCACAGAGACTGCCTGTATTTTCTTGAACAATACTCTAGGGGTCGCTCTAGGGAACTCGCTAGAAACTGCCAGCATGTTGACCTGAAGAGAGGAGATGTGAAGCTTTACTACAGAAACATTTTGGTTTGAACAGCAAATTACATCTACCTACATGGAAAAGGTTCTTTCATGGGTATCCATCAAATCTGCAAACATGATAGCTCTTCAAGATTGCAGCTTTTTTCTTAGAGGCTGTTGCAAAGGCATGGAAAAAGTGCATTACATGTGTGAACTGGACATGCCTGGCAATATGCTGACCACTATAAAGAAACTGCCCTATAAGCTTAGGGATAGATGGAGAATGGTGGCCTGTGAACTGCAAGAAAGGCACAACTATAGGGCTACTTTCATTGACATTGTTAAGTTAATTGAAAGGCAAATACAGATTGCAACAGACCCAATGTTTGGTAATATACAGGGCGCTCCATCTGTAGCAATAACGAAGGTGTGAACAAAACTAATTCACTATTTTGTTCTAGAGCTAAAGGAAGCAACTTTTTCACTGTTGTGGCCTCTGAAGGAAGTAAGACTGAAACTGAGTCTGGAACTAAAGGAAGGGAAAGTACCTCATCGGCCAGAAGGAGTTGTCTGTTCTGTGGAGTGGACACACGTTGGATTTGTGCCCTCAGCTGGAGAAAATGGCTTACAGACAGAAGATTGTCTTTCTAAAGGAAAATAATGTTTTTTTTGGCTATTTGTATACAGGGCACATCAGCAAAGATTGCAGGAAGCATATTTCATGCAAGGTATGCAGTTTCAGGCTTCCAGCATACTTCATATCTACACAAATGAAAGGGGAGCAGAATCAGAACAGATCCTGAATGAATAAGGCACAGTAGTGGGCAGCGTTCTGGTATCCAGGGGCTGGTGATCATGTTTGTAAACTTCCCATAAGTCCAGCACAAATGAAAAGGACCTGCATTCTCTAATACACTCTAGGTCAAGAGAAGGTCGTGAGTACTGCATTGCTCCAGGATTAGAAGTGGCCGGCTTAGATGGATAAAACTATTGTGAACTACTTAACATCTATACACAGGGAAGTATACCTGGCCTTGGAGGGAATATTCCATTATAGAGGGATCTCCAGGGATGGTCTCACCTGAATTATGTCCATTTGCCAGAGATTGATTCAGAAATTGATCTCTTATTGGGGTGAATGGCAGTGGAGCCATTTCAAGTGATTTGCTGTGCTAATGATGGACCCTATACAATTAGAACAATGTTGAGTTGGACTGTGAATGGACTACTGAAAGGAGACAATAGTGGTGAAAAAGATCATGCACGACCAGAGATGACAGTTAACAGTATCTCACTTTAAATTTGGATGAGCTTTGGCAGCAGTTGGCAACTTAAGCAGACTTTCCTAAAAGCAGTCAGTATGAACAATCTGGTTTGTCAAGAGAAGGCCATAATTTCATGGAGCTGGTTGTAAATACTGCAAAGATAGTGGATGGCCAATACTAGATTAATTTACCTTTAAAAATGAAGGATCTAATAGTCCAAATATTGGAAGATTGAGGAACACTGTGCTCTAAATCTAAGGAGGTGGTTTAAGGGGGATTTGTCATTTCACACTGACCACACAGCTTTCAGGAGGATGTCATCTCCAAAGGTTATGCCAAAAGAGTGCCTGCATAGGTTCTAGGATGCAGTGATGGGAAAGTCTGGCAAATTCCACACCATGGTGTTTCCACCAACAAAAAAGAAAACTCCATGTTGTGTTTCATTGTGAAGTGACATTTCAGGGAGTATCATTCAATGCTCTTTATTACAGGGACCAGATCTTACTAGCCCAGTGATTGGAGTCATGACCAGATTCAGAAATGAACCAGTGGTGATCATGGCAAAAACTGAATCAATGTTTTTTTAAAGTTTTAAGTTCAAAGTAATATTTATTATCAGAATGCATACATGTCACTATGTACAACCCTGAGATTCTTTTTCTGCAGGAATGCTTTGGCAAATCTATAGAACAGTAACTGTAAACTGTAAACATCAGGAGTTGTTAACTGTAAACAAACTGTGCAAATGTAGATATAAATAAATAACAATCGAAAATGAGCATAAAATAACAAGATAAAGAGCACTTAAAGTGAGGCCATTGTTTGTGGGAATACCAGAAGTAGAATGAGTGTAGTTAACACCTTTTGTTTAAGAGCCTGATGGTTGAGGGGTAGTAACTGTTTCTCGAACCTGGTTGTGCAAGTCCTGAGATACTTGTACCTTCTACCTGATGGCAGCAATGAGAAAGGAGAATGGCATGGATGGTGAGGATCTTTGATGATGGATACTGTTTTTTTACAACTATTTTTCATGTAGATGTGCTCAGATGTTGGGAGGGTTTTACCCGTGATGTACTGAGCCAAATCCACTACCTTTTATAGGATTTTCTGCTCAAGAGCTTTGGAGTTCCCATACCAGGCCACAATGCAGCCAGTCATCACACTTTCCACCACACATCTATAGAAGTTCGCCAGGGTTTTTGATGACATGCTGAATCTCCACAGACTCCTGAGGAAGTAGAGGCACTGTCATGCTTTCTTTGCAATTTTATTTATTTGATGGGTTAAAAGACCAAAGGAAGATGTAGATCTGCTGAGGTTTCTCTGGTAGCCTGATGTTCACCTCAGCCAAGATATGGTATACTTTAGAATGGTGGTACATCTTTCTGGAGCAACTTCGTCACCAAGCTGTGCCAATTTTGACCAGCTGTTTGGATAGGTTTGTGACCAAAATCTGTCTTCTATGGGAGGCATTGTTCTGTGAAGCTACAGAAACAGTTCGAGAAGCTTCACTTACTTTGGTTTTGTTTGACCTCGTGACATTAACTTACTGAATTAACAGAGTGTGATGGCAAAGATCACTTTGTACTGGGCTAAGTGCTAGTAAATTGTGCTAGATGATTGCTACATGAGAACCAGAACCTTTTTGTAGGGTTTGGAGGCTTGTTTGCCTCAATGACCTGGAGAGCTATGTTGGCTGGAGTCAGGGCCTTGTGCTTTGACTCTTGGTAGGGGCACCCATGCCAAACAGGTCAAAGGATAGAGGGCAGACTAGGAGTGGTCCACGGATCCTCAAGGTTTGTGGATTCAGCTCTGGTCTAACAACACTGAATGGTTAAAAAAAATTGTTACAGAAACAACGATGAAGTATCTTATATCTGTGCAAGGGTATTCCGGAATCTCCACCTGTGCATAACTGACAGTATTGGAGCTTCTGGCATGATGAAGGAAGCCCTGAGCACCACCAAGACCAAGACCAAAGTTGATTTTTGGAATGCACAAATCATGGGCAGCACTGGCAAACTAGCACAAATAATTGCAGAAATAGATCGTTACCACCTACATATACTGGGTATCAGTGAAAGCAGATGGACAGGGTCTGGCAGACTAAAAGCAGTAACTGGAGAAACTGTTTTACACTCAGGAAGGGAAGATGTTCACTTTAATAAAGGCATTGAGAAGTGCTTGTTGGAGTGGAAATCAATCAACAGTCGGCTAATGAGAGTCAGAATGAAGGAAAGCAAGTGAATATGACAATGCTATGCTCTAACAATAGTGACATTGAAGAAAAGGATGTCTTCTATGAACAGCTGCAATTGGAGGTAGAGATATGCCACATCCTGACATAATCATCATCGTGGGAGATCTAAACATCAAAGTGGGAAATAACAACTCCTCTTCCCTAGGATCATTGTCACGCAATGATGAATAACAATGGTGGGAGGTTGGTGGAATTCTGTGCCATGAACAATTGGTCAAAGGAGGCACCCTCTTATTATACTGCGAAATCCACAAACGTGGTGTTCACCCAATAGACACAACAAGAACCAGATTGACTCTTTGATAATCAATGGTATGTGGAGACGATCCTTGCAGGATGTAAAGATGAATAGAAGAGCAGATACAGGAAGTGATCACCTTTTCATAGCAGTGATGGAAATCAAGCTGAGAGGCACTACGACCAGAATACCTTTACAAAGTCGTTTTGATGTTGAAAAGGTCAGGGACACCAGTGTGAGATTTGCCTTCACCAGTCAGCTTAAGAACAGATTCCAGGCCTTGCAACACCTTGGTGAGGATGTGTCAGTAGACAGGATCAACACAATGTGGAAATGGATTGCCTCAGCCTTCAAGGAGAGCTGCAAGTTTTACCTAGGGTACAGAACTGGAAAAAAGAATAAAGAATGGATACAGCAGGAAACATGGTCAGCCTTAGAAGAAAGAAGGAAAACTAAGAAGGAAGTGTTAGATGCAAAGTCAACATGAATTAAGATGAAACTTCAACCAGCATACACTGAAGCTAACAAGAAAGTGAAGAGACTTTTAAGAAAGGATAAGAAAGTCTGCATGAACGACCTTGCAGAGGAGCTTGTAGCAGCAGCCAGTCGAGGTGATTCAGATCCTGTAGTCCTGTAAGAGATAAGAATGGTCTCCCCAATGAAGAACCTTACACATAAGAGGCAACAGAGGACCTCAACATCAACAGAGGTCCACTCAAGAAAGGAGAGACTGTTGCTGCGATGAAATAATTAAAGAGCAGCAAAGTTCCAGGACATGGCAATTTGAACGCCAAACTGTTCAAAGCTGTAACCTGCAACCACTGCTTATTATAATCTGAGAATAGGGCAAGTACCCAGGAACTGGACAAAGGGAGTTATTGTTAGGATTCCCAAGATAGAAGCGCTAAGTGATTGCAACCACTGGCATGGCATCACTCTTTCTTCAGTGCCCAGCAAGATTCTCACCAAAGTCAATGTCCAACGAATTACAAATGCTATTGATGTGTGCTTGAGGAAAGAACAAACAGGCTTCAGGAGAAACAGGGGCTGTGTCAACCAGATCTTCACACTGTGTAACATCATAGAATGGTGCACAGAGTGGCAGAGACAACTGTATGTGAATTCTGTGGACTTTGAAAAGGCTTTTGATAGCATCCACAGGGAGAGCCTCTGGCAAATTCTCAGATCATATGGGATCCCTTCCAAAGTTGTCCAGCTTATCCGGAGTTTCTATGCTAACTTCTCTTGCACAGTTGGGGACTGCAATTTGAGCTTTGAAGTCAAGCCGGGAAGCAGGCAAGGCTGTGTGACGTTGACAATTTTATTTAACCTGCTGATTGACTGGTTTATGAGGCAAACAATGAAAGATAAGCTTTAGGTAGACACTATTCTCTACTTTACAAGACCTTGCCTTTGCGGATGACCTTGCATTACTGTCACTTACTTACCAGTGCATGCAAGAGAAAGCTCAGTGTCTGTGTGCATTTGGTGGACAGGTTGGACTCAGAGTCAGCGAGAGAAAGACTGAGACCATGACGTGCATTGTAGATTCTCAGCCACCCATCAATGCCTGTGGCGTTAACTTACCCAGCACTGACAGATTCTCCTACCTGGGCAGCATCATTCAGCAGGATTGTGGATCATGGGCAACATCCAGTGCAGACTCAGCAAAGCTAGAATTGTCTCAGACCATAAAACCATAAGATATAGAAGCAGAATTAGACCATTTGGCCCATTGAGTTTGCTCCGCCATTTCGTCATGGCTGATCCAATTTTCCTCTCAGCACTAGTCTCTCGCCTTTTCCCCTTATCCCTTCATTCCTTAACCAATCAAGAATCTATCAACCTCTGCCTTAAATATGCACAAAGACTTGGCCTCCACAGCTGCCTGTGGCAAAAACTTCCTCCTTATCTCTATTCTAAAAGGATGTCCCTCTATTCTGAGGTTGTGCCCTCTGGCCTTAGACTTTCCCACCATAGGAAACATCCTCTCCACATCCACTCTATCAAGGCTTTCCATCATTCGATAGGCTTCAATGAGATGACTCATAATTCCTCTGAATTGTAGTGAACAGAAGCCCGGAACCATCAGACACTCTTCATAAAACAAGCCATTCAATCCTGGAATCATTTTTTCTTAAACTCCTTTGAACCCTCTTCAGTTTCAGCACATCCTTTCTAAGATAAAGGGCCCAGACCTGCTCTCAGTACTCCAAGTGAGGCCTCGTCAGTGCTTTATACAACTTACATCCTTGCTTTTGTATTCTAGTTCTCTTAAAATGAATGCTAACATTGTGTTTGCCTTCCTTACCACAGACCCCTTCAGCCTCCCGAATGATCTGGAGTTCATCCAATTCCAGCTGCAACTCCTTAACGAGGTTTGTTAGAAGCTGTAGCTGGATGCACTTCTCACAGTTATAGTCAACAGGGACACTGGAGGTCACCCTGCTTTTTCACATCCTGCAAGAAGAGCATTTCACTATCCTGTCTGTCTTCCCTACAGTCCTAGCTGAGCAGATAATAAGAAGAGAAGCAAAAAACTTGAGCTTTTCTTTCCTTTGCTTTCTCTGAGTGAAGCCTCTCTTTGCTGAAGCTTCAAAAATCTAAAGCCTTAAGATCACTACCCTGACTCTATCCACTCAGACACAAGCAGTTACACTTGCTCCATCTTCCTTTAATTTGCTCTTACTAATCAATCCCAAACAGCGATTGGTCACCGGTCAGTTACACTGTCTCAACCTGCTCTTGCCTTTTATCCTCGAACAGTGGACCCGATTGAAGTCCCTCCTCTCTAAACTTCTGATGTCTGGATTGGCCGCTGGTCAAAGTTTCAGATCAATGTGCAACATAAGGGGATCAACCAAATACTACATCTGCACCAAGGTGAAGTTGTGCAAGAGCTGTGTGCTATCCACACACTTGTACAGATCAGAATGCTGGCATATGACAGAGAATAACCATGCCAACCTTTGTCATTCTACAATATGAGCCTTTGGAAGCTCCTCGTATTTTCTGGCTAGGAAAGATCTCCAACCACACCCTACTCCTTCAGTGTCAACAAGAGGACCTGGCCACAATCATCTTGAGAAAATGTTGGAGATAGATTGGACATGTGATGAGAAGAGAGACCAATTCCATCATCAAGACAGCACTTTATTCGACCCCTGAAAAATAGAGGAAATGCTTGAGACCAAAGGCAACTGGGCGCCACACTGTAGAGGCAGAAATGAGGACCCTGAACCACACCAGAGGTACAATAGAGAAGATGGCCAAGGACAGAGATGGAGGACTGTCATTGTTGCCCTTGGTGTAAAAGGCAGTAGCTAAATAACTAACTTTCTTAGACATTCATATGAAGGGTTATTACTGACAAGAATTATGTTGCTCAGAGTCCTACTGATGTGCAGGGCCTCACTATTTTGGATTGGAGTAAGAGTTGTTGGACCTGTACTCATTGGGAAAGTCTAGTAGATTCCATCATGCTTCTGATTTATGTCATTTAATTAGGGGCAATAATTTACATAGTCAGAGGATGAATAACTTGCCTCAGGATATCCAATCACTAGTCTGCTATAACCACAGTATTAATGTGGTTGGTTGTGCAAAGTCTCTAATTGATTGACTTTCTTGAGAGTAATATTGGAGTAATTGGAGGCAGGAATACGATTGCATCACCAGAATACTTTCTCCCTATTGGAAGTTGTCATCATTTAGCATGTCTCTTCCTTGTCATTTATCAGTCCATGCCTAAATTTTGAAGTCTTGCTGCAATGCAAGAGTGGAATAGTTCATTTACTGAGAAGATAAAGATAAAATTGAGATTAGTATGGTTTTCCACAAACATCCCACTTCTGACCTTATCATATAGGGAAGAACACTGATGAAGAAGCTGAAAACCATTTGACTTATGATACTGGTTTGAGGAACTGCTGAACAGATAGCTTAAGGCTATGATGATTAACTTCAAATTACCTTGGCCGCCTTCTTTTTACAAGGTATGAATCTGACTGTTACAGTTCTCTATTTAATTTAATTGTTATCAGAGTTACTTATGACCACCTTCAATCAAACGTTGTCTTATAGCAAGAGTAGTCATGTTCACCTGAGAGAGGAGGTAAATGTTTATATCCAGATTGACATCAATATTGGAAACAGATCTAGAACTGGATGGTTCCAGCAAAACCTACACTGAGTGTCAGTGATTGCATGTGAATCAGGGTTGCTCGTCAACATTATCAACGTCTACTTTAATCGCTTTGTTGGTAATTAGCAGTGGATTAATTGGATATTAAGATTGGAGTTGTCCTGCATTATTTGCATATGTCACACCTGGGAGTTTTTTTTCCATACTATTAAATAGATACTGATTTTGTAGCTGTACTGGAACAGTCTGGCAGCAGACATGAAGCACAAGCCTTTGACAATGTATATGAAATGTTGTCTGGTCCAATTGCATGTTTTATCCAGTGTTTTTCAACCATTTCTTGGAATTATATGGAGTGAATTTATTAAGCTGAAAACTATTTACTATAATGGAAATAAGCTCAGCAGGAGTAACACACACAAAATGCTGGAGGAACTCAGCAGGTCATGCAATATCTATAGAAAGGAATAAACAGTCAACATTTTGGGCCAGGATCCTTCATCAGGACTAGAAAGGAAGGGAAAGAAACCAGAATATGAAAGTGGGAGAGAGAAAGAATACAAGCTAGAACGAGATAGGTGAAGCCAAATGAGAGGGATGGTATGTGGTTGGGAAAGTTTCCAGAATTTGGAATGTTCATGCCATCAGGTTGGAGACGACCCAGACGGAACATGAGGCGTTGCTCCTTCAGCCTCAGAATGGACTCATCATGGTCGCAGAGGAGGCCATGCACTGCTATGTCAGAGTGGGAGTGGAAATTGGTATTAGTATGGTTGGCCACAGGGAAATTTTGTTATTGTGGATGTAATGGACCTCCAATCTACATCGGACCTCATCAAAGTAGGAAAGGCTACATCAGAAACAGTGGATAGAGTGGATGATCCCAACAGACTTGTAGGTGAAGTGTTGTCTTACCTGGGGTCCTGAATGGAGGAAAAGGAGGAGGTGTATGGGCAGTTATATCACTTTTCACCTTATTGGAATAAGTGCCAGGAGGGAGGTTAGTGGGCAGGGACAAATAGACAATGGAATCAGGAAGAGAGTGGTTGAAGTGGAAAGCAAATAATGGGTGAGGGAGGTAAAGGTATGTTTGCTGGTAGGATCCCATAGAACATGGCAGAGGTTGTGGAGAATGTTATGCTGGATGTGAAGCTCACTGGGAAGCTGACCACTTGACATGCTTATCTTTTCTGAAACATCTATTCTAGACTTCCCCATCCATGGAATTAAACTTAGTGGCCACTTTATTAGGTACACCTGTGCACATGCTTGTAATGTAAATATCTAACAAGCAATCAAAAATCTTCCAGCTTCAACTTCCAAGCTTTTTTTTCTCTGTAGATATTGTCCTCAGGACACACTAATCAGTGGACTTTGACCTCCAGGCCTTGACTTCCAGACTCGCATGTGCTTCAGTCCTGGGACTCACTGACTGGGATGGTCACTGGCCCTTGTACTTCAGCCCACCCACCTCATCATTTACCATGGGGATCTCTGGTCTTTATTCTTATAATCTATAGGGATTGTTGGCCTTCAAATGTGAAGTGCTCTAACCTGGACTCTTAGCACCAGTTCCTGCTCCTGATTCATTACTTACTGCCCCTGATCTCTAAATCCCACCCCGATCCTTGTGCCTAAGTTCTAACATGTCCCCTACATTCCCATACTACCAATAAAACCATCTCTATGAAACTGATGGAGCAATTAAGATTGAGCCACGACCTCGATGGACATCACAGCTGGGTGAGATATGTGGGATAATAGCTAATAGAGAAATTTAAATGGAGCAAAATGATTTTTTGTAAGAAGTACAATACATATGCACAGTCAGAGGCCATTTTATTAGGTACAACTGTACACCTACTTGTTAATGCAAGTATCTAATCAGCCAATCCTGTGGCAGCCACTTAATATATAAATACGTGCAGACATGGTCAAGAGGTTCAGTTATTATTCAGACTAAACATCAGAAAGGGGAAGAAAAGTGAGCAAAGTAATTTTGACAGTGGAATGATTGCTGGTGCCAGACTGGATAGTTTGACTATCTCAGAAACTAATGGTCTCGTGGGATTTCATGGTTTACAGAGAATGGTACGAAAAACAAAAAAACACAGGCAGACGCTTGGATGAAAACTCCTTGTTAATGGGCAAGGTCAGAGAAAAATGGCCAGATTGGTTCAAACTGACAAGAAAGCAACATTCAATTAGCCAGGCGTTACAAGAGTGGTGTGCAGAGGAGCATCTCTGAACGCACAACAGAAGGTACCTGATAAAGTGGCCACTGAGTGGAAATTGATGGGCACCATTTTCTGATGCTGGTATTTTTCCAGGTTGTAAATGTCCTTGCCATTACGCTTCAAACTCATGTGACCAGATCAGGCCTCCAAGTCTCTGTATTGCCAATGAATCAGTTACTATGTGACTTCACAAAATGCAGTCCTCTAAGGAAATTTGACTCCATTATTAATGCACTGTTAATTATGTTAATTATTATGTTTTAAGATGAGGCAACTACTTAATATCATGGTGGCCCCACCCATGCAGCACAAACGTTCTACTCTGTGATAACTTACTGTACAATTTTCAAGGTGTGGCCTTGCCCTTTTCATAGGCAAACATGAAATATTGGAGGTACTGTGGCACTATGTCAGCATGCTGCAAACTCAAATATATCAGCTGCTGTCAAATGATATCAAGTTACTTCTCTCAGACTTCAACACAGAATCTGCAAGGACAATATAAAATTAAAAATGATGTCTCCCATTTCTTTTTGCAAAAAAAGCTACAGAAGCTGTATTTTTTTGTGAAAACATTTCAAACAGTCTTATTTTTCCATTTGGTTACCTGAGAATTTTTGAATTTGATCCGTGCAGTCATTTTCATATTGCAGCTATGTGGTACTAGTAATAGCTGTAAATTCACTTTGATCCATTTTTTTGGGTCACATTTTCTGTACTAATTTTCAAATAAAAATTAATATTCCATGTCTGAGGAATATTTATTATACTGGTTTCATAAATTCTAAATTTGGTTCTCTATGTATGTAACTATTTCCTTGGAAATTTGATAAAATGGAGGGCTTGTTATCAGATTACTCCAAATGCTAAGGCATTTTATGCTGACTGTGCAATTGTCAGATATAATGCAGAAATCTATTTCAAATTCGTAAGTTACATGTAATATTTATAGACTTCCCTACCTAATTATCTGATAATTAATTCCAACTTTTGACAAGACAGATTAAACGATATCTGCTTAGGGTAGGCCTGATGTTCACTAATGGCATGAAACATGAGCTCTTTATGGCAGTGAATATGTGTTGTTTTCTGTAGCATTGTATAAATCTGTTCATAAATGTGCCCTTCATTGTCACTGAATGTTATGATTCTGGTGGTCCTTTTGTTGTAACATTACATGAAAGATGAAACTTGATAATATAATTAAACCTGATGTAAATAATGAACAGTGATAAGGCTAAAGAGAGACAGATTTGAAACATAAAAAAATGATAAGCACTGAGTTGAACTAATTCTCAATGGTGCTCAAATATACAATTAATATTATGTTTTCCTGATCTTTGGAATGATAGCAACGATGCCAGTAAAATGAAAATTTAATCATTCTCCATAGCCTGGACCTTGCATTGCTTCAATAGGGATAATAAAATCTTAACATAGCAATATAAGTGACCTTTTCATTGACCTAATGTAATTTTCCTGCTGTTGATTAATATTTGGAAAAGTAAAACGGAATAAATCCTGAACTGTAGTATCACAAGGGTTAGATTTCCAACAGCTGCTGGAGAGGGGTAACACATTTGGCATCTGTGTGTTATTAGTCACTGATGTGTCAGGCCTGCAGAGGCAGGTCTTATGTTTTGTAACTCCAGAAACTAATCAAAAGAAAAACACAGGAGCTGGGTAGAATGGTCGACTAAGTTTTTCTTTAGCAAGGGACTCAAACATCACGTGATGAAATGAGTTATGCCATTTACATACTTCTTACGTATAACCCTTAATGAATTATGTAAACAAAGAAGGCTTAATCAAACAACATAACTCAAATATTACTAAAATATTAAATACACTACACTCTACTTTGCTTAGCTATAAATTGAAGGCCTATATAGAATATAAATATGTAATGTATTGCTCATCTTATCTATACAGGAAGTGGTTCTGACTGTCCTGGGCACCTTTCTTCTTTAACAATTAACTGCTCTCCTCAACTGATCGATATGACATCTCCAGATGACATCAGATGCAATCTTGACTGTGTAGGAGAGTGCTCCAGTTCTGTCCTTAACCTTTACAAGTAACAGCTTCTGATCATCTCTGTAGTCCCTCACCAGGACTGCCTGTCCAGGAATGAAACAACAAACCTTCTCGTTTGAGGAGCCCTCAATTTATCCAGCATACTCCTTCTAAGGTTGTGTTTGAGGAGATCCAAGCATGAGGGCAAGGGATGACCCAGGAATAGCATAGCTAGTGAGTTGTTGATGTGGAGTGCGCTGCATAGTGTTATGCATCGTGGAAATCAGTGAGCTTCTGATTCAGTGTAATGTGTCCTGCTAATATGGCTCTCAGTCCACTCCTTCCACTCTGGGTAAACCTTTCCACTGAGCCATTTGTAGCTGGGTGGCACGGAGCAAATGTAATATGTCTTACTCCATTCACTTTCAGGAATGAATGCAACTGTTCTGCAACAAACTGTAATCCGTTGTCTTTGACCAAGTGTCCTGGAACACCAGTCCTTGCAAAGAGGCTCCATCAACAGTGTGTGAGGCTGTCGTGGAGGATATTGGGAACACCTGTGGCCACTTTGAAAATTATGCCCATGAATGCTCTGGCAAAATACCCATGAATTCTCCTCCAAGGCAATGCAGTCCACTCCAAGAATGACAGGTGCTGCTCTTGGCATCTTCTGGACGTGTGGACATTGTGAATAGTGCATGGCAAGCTATTCGATCTGCTCATCTGTCCAAGCCTAAACAAAGCTTCGAGCCAACACTTTTAATTGACTACATCTAAATGACCGTAGTGTAGCTTTTGCCAACACTTTAGCTCTTGCCTTGAATAGTAAAACAACTCTCAATCCCCACATAAGAAGTTAGAGTATTGTATGGATAATGTGGATAACAATGTGTTAGTAGACTGTCTGACATCACCACTTACTTTGTCTTTTGGAAAGCCACCTCACATTGCCTTTTTTCCCAATGTGTAGTAAAGAGTTCAAAGGGTGAAGCACAGTAGCCAGGCTTGGCAGGAACCTGTTACAGCAATCGGCAAATGCTAAAAAGGGCCTCAACTGTGACTTGTCTTTTGGCTTTGGGGCATCCACCGCTGTTTGAATTTTCTAGGCAAACTGTCCTGGTGAGTGCCTGGACAGCCTTGCAGCATGGGGTTCATAGCTTTTGGCCAGAGCACAGGTGCAGATGCTACTCCAAAAATAAGTCTATTATAGCAATAAAGCCATTTTTGAGTGTTTGTGGAGAGAAACACTTTGGCCTCTTCCTCTATCTCCATCTGTAAGTGGTCCTCAGCTAAGTCCACTTTCCTGAAGTTGTTTCCTCCAGAAAGGTTTAGAAGGATATCCTCTATCTTGGGCAGAGGATATTGATCTAATTTCAGTACTGGTTTGATGGCTACCTTAAAATCACCACAGATCCTGACAGACCCATGCTTCTTGGCTACTGAACAACTGGTGCAGCTCATGGGCTCTACTCAATCTTGAAAATAGGTTCTTCCGCCTCCATGTGATCTTGCTTATTGGCTACATTATCACAGATGACATAAAGAAGCAGACAAAGATTGTAAAACATGGGTGTGGCATTTTCATTTAACTCTATTTTACGCTTGATATATTTGGGTTTTCCAATGCCATCTTTGAACACTGCTATGGCATAATCCAGTACCTTTCCATTCAATATATCCGGAATGCCGTTCAAACTCATTTTGTGAAATGACTGAAACAACTGAGCCAGTGTCCAATGCTACTTTAATTAATTTGCTGTTTACTTCTGGTGTAAGCCATAGTGCTTGTGCCTTGTTAGTTTTCACATTGTAAATCTCAAGGCTACCCAGACCTTTGTCACTCTCATCATTATCATGATTACCAGCATGCAGAATAGTGCTCTCTATGTAACTTTAACCTGCATTGGTCTGGTGTATGTGAGCCCCAGATACAATGGTAACACAATTTATTCAGCCAGGCAGGGTTCTGTTTAGACATTGCAATTTTGTTCATAGTCACTTTCATTACATCTCTATCTGCCATTTCCATTGATACAATTATATCAATTACTCTTTTAAATATGAGTTGTGCTTCAGTTAAGAGCTGTATTTGAATACTTTCTTGTAAGATTCCACAAACTTTTGAGTTAGTGCTAGAGAGGAGGTCACTAAACAAACTGTTATCCATTATGGAAAATCTGGTACATCCTGTCCATGATCTACTGAATAAGCAGCAGATTACCCTTTTGAACAGACTTATTCAGCTTCTCTGTCACAAGGATCGTTACAGAAAATCTTTCCTCCCAAATGCAATAAGCATATACAACAGTTCATCTCTCTGTGACAGGAAAACACACATGAATGAATGAGATAAATTTATTTCGATCAGTACAAACATAACAAAAAGCATCATTTTCAATAATGATTTCATAGGACAAAATTACAAAAAAAACATAAATATTCTTTAACACAGACCGAACGGGTGTAGGCTGAATCTACATCTTATTGCGCCTACCCCTCTTACTTATACAACAACATATTTGGCATCAATCATCACATCAAAAACAAAAAAAAACATAATCCACAGAAATTCCAATTATTTACATTACTCCCATTCATTTTAAATTATGTATTTTATATTTGTTCATTAAATTATTTTTAAATAATTTTTTAAACTTAAGTGTGGTGCATGTTTTAAAATTCTGACTACAACTGTTCTGTAGATTCACCCCTCTGACTGAAATACAATGATTTTTTACATTTCTTCTTATCCTTTGTTTTTAGAATATACATGTTCCTCTCAAATCATGTTGACTTTCTCTCATTTTAAACAACTTTTGTATACTTTGTGGTAGCTGTCCATTTTTTACTTTATACATAATTTGTATTATTTTAAAATCTATGAAATCTCTGAATTTTAAAGTGTTTAGTTGAATACATAGTGGATTGGTTGGCTCATAATAACTTGTCTTATTTACAATTCGTATGACTTTCTTTTGGAGTAGAAAAATTAAGTTTGTATTTGTTTTGCATGTATTTCCCCACACCTCTACACAGTAAGTCATGTATGGGACTATAAGTGAACAGTATAATGTATACAACAATTCCTGATTTAAGAAATCTTGCACCTTGTACAGTATTGGAATAGATTTTGACATTTTTGCCTGGACATAATTTATATGTGGTTTCCTGCTTAATTTACTATCTATTACCACTCCTAAAAATTTTGTTCAGATACCTTATCAATTTCAACATCATTTATTCTAAGTTTACTATTTGAGTTTGGTACACGGTTTCCAAATATTCTGAATTTAGTTTTACTTAGATTCAGTGATAATTTGTTAGTATCAAACCATTTCTTTATTATTTTTAATTCTTTCTCCACTGTATCCAAAGGATGTTTCAGATGTTCCCCACTACAAATATAGTTGTATCATCAGCAAATAATATACATTTTAATGTCTGAGAGACCATACAGATATCGTTTATGTACAAAATGAACAGCAATGGACCAAGTACTTAACACTGTTCCATAGTCTCTGTATCATAGTATTTATTATTATTATTATCTCTTGGTGCATCATTAATCCTAACATTGAAATGACAATGTTCTGACAATTTCTTCAATTCAGCTACATAAGCTAAAATGGGCCCCCCTTCCTTTCATTTATAAAACCTAAGACATTCTGCAATCAACAATAGTTTCAGTTCCAAAAGCTCCTGCATTACATTCACGATATCAGCAAAGCTAATTTCACATGATTTGGTTGGAGTAGTTGAACTCCTATGCAAACAGTATGCTTTTCTGGCCATTGCATTTAGCAATACTGGCATTTGTTTATCATTGTCTATTTCATTTACTTCAAAATACTGCTCAATTCATTCAGTGTACATCATCCAGTTATCTTTTGTGCAATCGAATGTGTCAATGAAGCCAGCCATTTCTGATTTTTATTTATTACTATTATCACCCAGTACTCACTGTATATGAACCCATGGCTGTATCCATGTTAACTATATCCATTTCTGCCTTCTATTTTAACTCGAATGTCTCTCTCCCCTTCTGAAGAAAAATGTGCTTTGTTTTCTTTTTAACTCAAATATTTCTACTCCCGTTCTGAAGAAAAACATGCTATGCTTCAACTGTTAGGTCATTTTCTCAGGTTTGTTTTAAACTCCCTTGCTGCCACTGTTATGTTTTGTTACTCCAGAAGCTAATCGAAAGAAAAACATAGGAGCAGGAGATAATGATCTACTTACTTTTTTAGTGAGTCGTTCACATATAATGTGGTGGCATAATAACAGGAGCACACAATCACAAAGCAGCAGGAAACTATTGGCCATCAGTTCGCCACTCTCAACCAATTCTTTGTCTCACTACAACAACCCTACACCATTCAAGCTCCTTCCTCAGAGCCCCAGATCCCAGTTCCCAAATGCTTCCATGGAGTCCCAGTGATGGATTCTTGTCCCAGTGCGTCTTACACCTCAAACTGCAGCCATCTCTGTATTCCACTGGACTGAGCCAAAATTGCCTTCACCATCTCTCTCCTGACTGGGTGATCTCTAACCTGGGCCATCACTAAATGGGACAATAAAACCACCATTTGCAATGAATATGAGAAATTCACTGCTGAGAAGCACCAGGTTTTCGCTCATTGAGGAAGTAGAAGGGTGGTATCAGGTCAGGTACTTTGCCCGCATCAAGGCTGATGCTCAGTGCTGGATTACGCCTTGGAATTCAGGATTCTCGCGGCAGAGTGTAGCTAGAATGTGGAAGCCCTCTGGTCCATTGCCATCACAGCATCTCAGAGTGCTTTAAGTACAAGCTCTCTACCTGGAAGATACCCACAGACTTCAAATCCTCATCACTGTGGCCCTCCAAATTGACAAGATTGGCTGATGGGAAACACCAAACCCTTCCTTAACATTTAAAAAAGCAAGTTGTTTTTCTAGTGAAGTGATTGATGTAATATTTTTCTACATTAATTCTATCTACCAGATCTTTGCCATGCACTTGATCAGCCTTGAATTCATTTTGCACCCTCTTCACAACCCATATTCTGATGCATGGCTAGGCATTGCTCAAATATCATCTATAAATTTGCTGACGATACAACCATTGTTGGTAGAGTCTCAGGTGGTGATGAGAGGACGTACAGGAGTGAGATATGCCAACTAGTGGAATGGTGCCGCAGTAGCAACCTGACACTCAATGTCAGTAAGACGAAAGAGCTGATATTTGACTTCAGGAAGGGTATGATGAAGGAACACGTACCAATCTTCAGAGGGATCAGAAGTGGAGAGAGTGAGCAGCTTTAAGTTCCTGGGTGTCAAGATCTCTGAGGATCTAACCTGATCCCAACATATCAACATAGTTATAAAGAAGGTGAGACAACAGATATATTTTATTAGGAGTTTGAAGAGATTTGGCATGTCAACAAATAAACTCAGAAACTTCTGTAGTTGTACTGTGGCAAGCATTCTGACAGGTTGCATCACTGTCTGGTATGGAGGGGCTACTGCACAGGACCGAAAGAAGCTGCAGAAGGTTGTAAATCTAGTCAGCTTCATCTTGGGCACTAGCCTACAAAATACCCAGGACATCTTCTGGGAACGGTGTCTCAAAAAGGCAACGTCCATTATTAAGGACCTCCAGCACCTAGGGCATGCCCCTTTCTCACTGTTACCATCAGGTAGGATATACAGAAGCCTGAAGGCACACGCTCAGTGATTCCAGAACAGCTTCTTCCCCTCTGCCATCCGATTCCTAAATGGACATTGAAGCTTTGGACACTACCTCACTTTTTAAAAATATACAGTATTTCTGTTTTTGTACGTGTTTTTTAAATCTATTCAATATATGTAATTGATTTGTTTATTTATTATTATTATTATTTTTTCTCTTTGCTAGATTGTGTATTGCATTGAACTACTGCTGCTAAGTTAACAGATTTCACGTCACATGCCAGTGATAATAAACCTGATTCTGATTCTGATCCAACTTTTTACTGAGTACCCTTAGACTTTGATCCCTTCGTCCAGATCATTGATTTAGGTTGTGAACAGCTGGGAACTCAATATTAATAACTGTCACACCTATGTAGCCAACTCTTCTCAAACCAGAATAATCCACTTAATCCAGCTCTCCTCCTGCTCCATCTGCCCATTATCTCCTATTTCAACTAGTTCCACCTATTGCCTGCTCTCCACTGCCTCAGTCCTCTCTCTCACCTCTTCATTCTGGGTATTTCATTGTCTTTGTAAATGCTCCCTGATCCGCAGAGGTCCTCCAGCAGTTTGTATTATGTGCACCAGATGCCAACAGCTGCAGATTCATGATCTACACAATCCTACTCTCTCTCTTTCCTGTATACAGCTAACTGTTATACCCAGTCCCAAATTTGTTCAATAAACTCGCGCTGATCCATATTTCAAGGACATTTGAAAGCTCAAGTATGTTGCATCTACTAGTCTTCCCCTGATAGTTATAGCATCAAAAATCTCTAAAATATTTTCAACATGGTAAGTTCAGAAATCTATTCTGACTTTATTCAGCCTTATTGTTAATATCTACACAAGTTCACTGTTAACACCTCCTCTAAAATAAAGAGTATTCATTTCTACAGCTGTTAAGCTTGTTGACCAATTTTCTTTCTCCCTTATTTCTTAAATAGTGTAATTACAATTACTACCTTCCACAATATGGGAGCCATTCTAGAAACTTCATAATTTTGGAAGATGCAACTAGTGCACCTACTGTCTCTTTCCAAATCTTGTCAAGGAGATTATTACCTCATAGAGATTCATTGCTTAGGACTCATTAATTTCCTTATAACTTTCATTGAAACTAATTTCAACAGGCGCAGAATTTATTTTATAATATGTCATTTGAATTTACTAGGTCTGAACATGATGTAATTTACTTTTCAGCATTTAAAACAATACTATGAATTCAGAAGATGGAGCACTGTATGCCATTATTTTACTAGTTTAGTGCATTTTCTAGGCCTGTTACTTTAGTTCCACAGGGGATGTGTATATTTCGGATTGTAGTGAAGATGGAGTCAAACATAAGACTTATTTTTATCAAATAATCATAGGATCAAGACTTCAGTCACATCTAGGCATGGGATTTAAGAATGTATTTGGTCTCTACAATTGCCTTTGTAACTTTTTGAATGAACTTCTATACATAAGCACCGACGAGATGTCAAATGAGATGTTTTTTTTAACATCAGTACAATCATAATGCAGTATTCAATCTTGAATCACTCTGTTGTAATGTAATAAAATAATATTGCCTCTCTGAAACATTCATGCATTAAAACTTGTAATTTTTATGTAAGCAAAAACTATGAAAGAATGTATTAAGTTTGCAGAAAGAGGTGTGCTGGAGAATAAGCAGATACACAGACACACAGACACACTCACACTAACACAAACACACACAGGTAGAAGATCAAGCAGGTTATGATGCCAATCCAAATGCAGTTATGATGTTCTGAAGTCAGCATTAAGCACTGTACCCTGTCACAGAAATGCCTTTAAGGATGCACAAATGCCATCAGCTCTACCTAATGGCATCATAATCTACTTCAACTGAGTTACTGGATCATTTCTTCTATTTCTTACTTTTTGAGCATTTATATATCTGACAAAGGTTTTTTTTTAAAAATCTACAGAGAGTGATTTGGCTCAGATTGACATCTCAATGTAAATTTGCTTTGCATGTGGTCATTCCTGTCATTATTGGAGTGCACACAATTTTGATCCTCCACTAATGTTTCTTCTGCATGGACTGTTGTGTTGCAGCTCTGCAATAGTCCACTGATTAGTGACAAAGTGAAAACTTATAGCCTTCCATCTTTTAGTCTCAGAGTCCCATAGCCCACCTTTGACCTGCTTCATGTGATTTATAAACTGAAGCAAATTGTTTTCAGAGATGGATAACCCAGTGCTCTTCCTTACAATATTGAGTAGTATTAGGGTAATGAAGAAAGGATATATTTTCTCTCAAGGATTTTTGTGTCTGGACTGCTATATAGCATCTCTGAAGTAATCATCTGATTAATATCAATGTGAAATTTTATAGCATTCTACAGTCCCTCAGAATGGAGGGTAACTTCGTTTCACTACAGTCTGAATGGAAAACTACGTTAAGTCTTTTAAGGTAGAGAGCCTATTTCACACCAGCTAATTCAAAGTTGTGACAGAGTGCAGAATAGCAAAATAACTGGAGACAAGCTTGTAGATCTTTTATAGATTGAAGTCTCATCGATTCAGCAAACATACATAGATGAATATTCAAGCGCCCGCAGATACACCATGGACACACAAATGCTCGCTGAAACCCCATCTTGTCCACACTCTTTGCATGAACCAGATTCTAAAAGTAAAAGTAAATAGATAAATATTTTTTAATTTGAGGCAGAAAATCATGCAGAACACAATTCCTAGTTGTCAGATAGTTGTGTTAACTCTTTCGTCTTATGCATCAGTAAGCCATTCAATATCATTTATAGAATGGACAACAAAAAATTCCAGAAGCTGCAGAAGAAGATGATAAAATCAAAGGCGTGGATATAAGAGTGGAATTGGGCCATTTGGCCAATCAAGTCTGCTCCACCATTTCATCACGGTGGACCCAATTTTCCTCTCAGCCCCATCTCCTGCCTTCTCCCCATATCCCTTCATGCCCTGACCAATGAAGAACCTATTAACTTTTGCCTTAAATATACGTAAAGACTTGGCCTCCACAGCTGCCTGTGGCAAAGAATTCCACAGAATCTGACTAAAGAAACACTGCCTCAGCTCTGTTCAAAAAGAATCCGGTCTATTCTGAGGCCGTGTCCTCTGGCCTTAGAATCTTCCACCATAGGAAACATCTTCTCCACATCCACTCTATCAAGGCCTTTCACCATTTGATAGGTTTCAATAAGATCACCATTCATTCTTCTGAATTCCACTGAATACAGGCCCAGAGCCATCAAATGCTCTTCATGTGACAAGCCATTCAATCCTGGAATCATTTTCGTGAACTTTCTTTGAACCCTCTCCAGTTTCAGCACATTCTTTCTGAGATAAGGGACCTAAAACTGCTCACAATACTCCAAGTGGAGCCTCACCAGTGCTTTATAAAGTTTCAACATTACATTCTTGTTTTTATCTTCTTGTCCTCTTGATGTAAATACTAACATTGCATTTGCCTCCCTCATCACAGATTCAAACTTCAAGTTAACCTTTAGGGAATCCTACACAAGGACTCCCAAATCCCTTTGCAGCTCAGCATTTTTTTTGTATTTTTTTGTCCATTTAGAAAATTGACAGCTGTTCCTTTCTTCTGTCAAAACGCATGACCATACACTTCCTGATTTATTCCATCTGCCATTTCTTTGCCCATTCTTCTACTCTGTCTAAGTCATCTGTAGCTTCTCTTCTTCCTCAAAGCTATCTGCCCCTGCACCTATCTTCATATCACCTGCAAACTTTGCAACAAAACCATCATTTCCATCAACCAAGTCATTGATATATAACGTAAAAAGAATCAGTCCCAACACAGTCCCCCATGGAATACCACTAGTCACAGGCAGCCAACAAGAAAAGACTCTCTCTGTTTTCAATCTTTGCCTCCTGCCAATCAGCCAATGCTAAATATTTCTTGTAATACCATGGGCTCATAACTTGTTAAGCAGCCTCATGTGTGGCACTTTATCAATGGCCTTCTGACAATCCAAGTACGCAACATTAACCGATTCTCCTTTGTCTATCCTGCTTGTTATTTCTTCAAAGAATTCCAATAGGTTTGTCAGGCAAGATTTTCCCTAGTGGAAACCATGCTGACTATGGCCTATTTTATCATCTGCCTCCAAGTACCCTGAGACCTCATCTTTAATAATCGATTCCATTAGTAATTGACAACTAGCAATGAGATTAAAGAAATTTGTCATATTTCTAATATGTAAGGCTGATAATGAAAGCTAAATTTTAACAATTTTCATACACAAATGCTGTGGTTGGTTCCTTCACGTTCTTTTGGGTATTGGATTAATTAATGTAACCTGAACAGTCTGATTGCAGTTCAGTGATTGATCCTGTTAATATTCCTTTAATAGTAAGTCACATTTGAATTACATCAATAACGCTCCAGAATGTCATTAATTCAATACTGATTAAAATTTCTAAAGATTTCTTAAGTCAAAGAATTCTATTCACAGGGACCGCCAGTCCTATTGGAGTGAAATCTTGATTTATATCTGAAATATCTTGTCAGTCTTAGGTTAGCTTTGATCTTTTTTATTTCTTGCAAGATTTCACTTAATAGCACAAAGTTCTGATAAAGAAATCAGAAACTATAGTGCTGGTTCGTCAGAACTGAGCTTTCAATTATGTTGCACAGCAGGAGGGCTGCACCGTGGTCTTCAGAGAGATTTCTAATTCTGTTGCTTCCATTTTTCCTTTCCCCAAAGCTTTACAAATACTTTCGCTCTTCTCTCTTTTGATACTTCTTCTTCTTCTTCTGGCCCTGTTTCTCTGTCAGCAGCGCATTCCAGATCACAAATCACAAAAAAAATCTCTTTATCTTCCTTTTGGTTCTTTTGACAATTACTTTTAAATCTATGCCCTCCAGTTATTGATCCTCCAGCAAGTGAAGACAGATTCTCCTTACTTACTCTCTTAAGATCACTTATAAGTTTGAACATTTATTTAATATCTGAATTGTATGGTCAAGAACAAAGAAAATACAGACATTGTTTGCTCTATTGTCCCTCTACATTAGAAGTATGGGTTTTCCCCGTTACCCGAAGGTAGAGTGTTCTTATGAAATGGTTCGTAAGCCGGATTGTTGTAAAGTGAATAAGCAATTACAATTTATTAACATGGGAAAATTTTTTGAGCATTCCCAGACCCAAAAAATAACCTACAAAATCATGCCAAATAACACATAAAACCTAAAATAATAGTAAAATATAGTAAAAACAGGAACGATATGATAAATGCACAGCCTATATAAAGTAGAAATACTTTTCTGCAGCACTGTCTAAGTGCAGCGAAAATCTCGCGGAAGCGCTCACAGCAGAAACACGCTCTCCGGTAACCTTTAAGCTATGAAGCTGCCAAATCATACCAAATAACACATAAAAATACACAGCCTATATAAAGTAGAAATAATGTATGTAGTTTCACTTACCAGAATCGGGAAGACTCCAATAAATTGCAGTTTTGTCACAGTTAAACACTTGTTATACGAATAACCACCTGACACAATCGACGATCGCCTTTGATCTGGGCCGACATTTACGTGTTGGGTGGCACCTAATTAATTAACTTGTTTATTTCGGCTTTTTTCTTAAAGACGTGCTGGGTGCATCCCGGCCACTGCTGCACCACTGCATTCTTCGCGGCAATGTATCGGTCCACGGCCCGGAGGTTGGGGACCACTGCTTAAACTATGAAGCTGCCCTCGCCTCAGAAACCGATCAAACCACCCATGACTACCTTTAAATTCCACTTTCACAACACTTTCATCACCATCGTCCAGTGCCTTCTGTTTCAGCTTATGATAAAGACTGACTGATTCCTCCTTAAGTATAAGAAAACTTAATGGAAAACCATGTTTTGTACAGCCGTCAACCCACTCAAGCAATAGACTTTCCATTTTATCCATTATTGGATGCTGACTAAGAGAGGCCACTTTACTATGAGCAGAACCAACAGTAACATCGGCAGCTTTCAGGATCCTTTCTCTCTGCATATAAATAGTGCGAATGGTGGACGCAGGCAAGTTCAACACGCAGACAATGTCCTTACTTCGTTCACCATGATCGAAACGCTTAATTATGTCTAGTTTTATGCTAAGTGTAACACCCTTACGAGCTCTTTTAGGCTTTTCCGATACCTTAGAACTAATCTTGCTAACAGATGCACAAAATAAATCGAGATAAAGCACGTGTTTAAGCAATGCCGCCTAGAATGCAGTTCCAGGGGAGGAGCTTGGCTGCTCGGGGCACACGCTGCCTTTTTTCGTAACAGTGAAAACACCTTCTGTTAGCAAAAACAGGTAACTAATGTGGGTCTTTCTTAACAGCGAGATGTCATAAAGCAAACGTTCGGAAAACAGGGGACACCTGTATGTTCAGGTGTAATCACAACAGAACAACAAACAGTCTGACTATAATCATATTCAGAGAAATTCACAGAAAATTCTGTCATGGTATTGATGCCAAGTCAAATAGTCACTACAAGCTTGGATCAAATACTGAAGTACAAGTACACAATTTGCTAAAGGCAGCCACATAAGTAAACATGGTGGTGAAGAAGATATTTGGCATGCTTAGGAGATTTACAAGGATGTTGCCTGGATTGGGGAGCATGCCTTATGAGAATAGGTTGAGTGAATTTGGCCTTCTGTCCTTGGAGCGACGGAGGATGAAAGGTGACCTGATACAGGTGTTCAAGATAATGAGAGCCATTGATCATGTGGATAGTCAGAGGCTTTTCCCCAGGGCTGAAATGGCTAGCACGAGAGGGTATAGTTTTAAGTTGCTTGGAAGTAGGTACAGAGGAGATGTCAGGGGCAAGTTTTTTACACAGAGAGTGGTGAGTGTGTGGAATGGGCTGCCGGCACGGTAGTGGAGGCGGAAATGATAGGGTCTTTTAAAAGATTCCTGGATGGCTACATGAAGCTTAAAAAAATAGAGGGCTATGGGTAAAGCCTAGGTAGTTCTAAGGTAGGGACATGTTCGGCAGTTTTGTGGGCTGAAGGGCCTATATTGTACTGTAGGTTTTCTATGTTTCTATGTTTCTGTTCTTGCTTTCATTAGTTAGGGCATGAAGTGTAGGAAAAAGGACATTACAGTATGTTGCAGTTATATGTTGTTGGTGACACCGGAGATATATAAGACATTAGTGAGGCTGCACATGGATTATTGTGAAAAGTTTTGGTCACTCTTTCATAGAAAAGACATTGTTAAGCTGAAGAGGGTGCATAAGAGATCTATGAGGATGTTACCTGGACTAGAGTATCTGAGTTATAGGGAGAGGTTGACTGTACTGGATCTTTATTTCCTGGAATGTCAGAGAATCAGGAAGATTGTGGACAAGGTAGACAGTTATCATCATTTCCCCATGGTTGGGAAGTCCAAAATGATAGGAGCATCGATACAAGAGAAGAGGGGTGGGATTCAAAAGAGACCTGAGAGGTAAAATGTTTACACAGGTGACAGTGAGTGCCTGGAATGAGCTACGAGAGGAAGTGCTCCGGACAATTGTAATATTTAAGATGCATTTGGACAGAAACATGAAGGTAAGGCCTTGGAGAATCACAGGATGAACATGGGAAACTGCAACTAACAGGGTAGATGCTGTGGCTTGCCTGGACCAGATGGGACGAAGGACCTATGTCTGTGCTTTATTACACTGCAACCTCACCTGCAGCCCATAGAAGGAGAGTGGAGACTGTCTGAGAGTGCTACCAAGGCTAATAAAAAGCCAATACCCGGGAAAAAGCTTTTCAATGTGGAGAACAATTTCCATCTACTCCTATCTGCATTAATTCTGAGACCCAAATCATTCAATGGTTTCTCTTTTCATGGATGCTGGCTAGGTTTGTGTAGTGCTTTTGTATTTGTTTTCCCCCATTGCAACTTGCTACTTACAGAAGGCCAAACGTGAAATCAACATCAAAAATAACTCTTTGTGCTGGGTCAAGACCTTTCTCCATTTCTCGGTTAACTATGCAACATAACTACCGCAAGTTGACACCAAGTTGAACAAACCTGGAAAAGGTACTCAGTCAGGCTGGTGGGCCATGGTCTGAGCAACACAAGTGCAAACGTTAGCCAAGTTGATCTGTCCCAACATTGACACATGTCATTGGCTGCTGTCAGTGTCATGTCATGTGGCTAGTCTCTATTCTATGTCATGTTGTTTCTTCTATCACTGGAGACGGTATTCCAGAAAACTTTCTTTGCATCATCTCTAAGAACGTAAGAATCTTCCGATTGTATGGAGCCCATACTTACGAGATTTACAAGGATGTTGCCTGGATTGGGGAGCATGCCTTATGTGAATAGGTTGAGTGAACTTGGCCTTTTCTCCTTGGAGCGACGGAGGATGAGAAGTGACCTGATACAGGTGTTCAAGATAATGAGAGCCATTGATCATGTGGATAGTCAGAGGCTTTTCCTCTGACAAGAATTGTATGAATATGTTGAACACATTTATCAACTTCTCTTTTCATCTTCAAAGTAAGCTATAAATTTATCTTTGAAATTTGCTTAATGGAGAAAGATTTCTTCTGTATTTTAATTTCATATGTTTATTCATTACAAGCAGGTTTATAATTTTATCATGTATAGTTTCATCCTGTTAGTTGATCAGATAATCTGTGATAGTAATCACTGAGAATATCTCATTAACAACATTTAGTATAATCAAAATATCACTTCAATCCAAATTTTCCCCTGAGCAACTGAAAAACAAGTGTTCAGAATGTGTAAAATCAAGTAAGAGAATCAGATTCATTTAAAAGGTATAGACTTGGTAGCTGTGGCAGAAAATTGGCAGCGAACGAGGAAGGAAAGCTCATATTTGGCCTTTGGAGGTACAGTAATATTTAGGGTTCAATGGTGAACTCTCTTTCCTTTTGAATCTGAACCTGAAAAGTTCAAAATGGAAACATATCACAATAAAATAAGGAAAGAAAAAAAAGTGGGGAAACATGTTAATGAGATTAATCTGCTGGGATGGATCCTAAAGGTCAAATGACCTCCTCTACAATAATTGGAAAATACATGGGGGGGTGGAATTTTAGGTCCAAACCAAGAAATTGCCCTGATAGCACATGACCCTCTGCAGAAGGATGAAGGGGACGCTTATCTCAATTTAAATGCAGTAGCTGAATCACATCAAATCAACGAAACAGTGGATGAATTCTAAAGCAGGGCTGAGATATAATACAAAATTACTGAATGAAGCAGACATAATGTAATCTTACAGAATAAGTCAATAGGTAGTTGAGGGAAAGAAGTATGAAGAGATATTTGTGTATCATATTAGGACTATTTGTCATCCCAACAGGCACTTATTGGGCAAAATAGTCTATTTCCATTTTCTAATTTCTGTGGTAAATATCTTCCTTTCCGATGCACTGTATCGGTGTCTAAGATACACCCCTGGATGTGGGTAGACATTTCAGAGGTCATTTAACAGATTAACTTCTGCTATGTCCTAAATTGTGCTGAATATGAGGGACACCATCAATATTTGAGACAATTGGATGCACCTTTAAGGCTTTTTCAGGGCTTTTCTCAATGGATGGGAAATAGATGAAACATGCTAGGCAGCATGTGGTATTACTTACATGTAAATGATCAATTATATTTACTTCTGCAATATTGTGCATACTTATTAGATAACGTATTTCGATGTTTAGCTGTAGTTTCAGATATTTTTTCTCGATCCCTTGTTTAATAGAGCACTAATTACTTTCTACTCATATTATTTATCACTGATGCAAAATATTTCACTTTTATCCATATGACACTGATGCTTACAATAAGCTGAAAACATTATCCTTCCAGTATACTTCTTTTTAAATAGGCAAGCTTTGGTAATTAATATTTAAATATCTTAGGAAAAAAACAGAAACATATCTGAGTCTTTTTCATTTTTGTCACGATTAAGTACTGTATGTAAATATGTGCTGAATTTATAATTTGAAGAATTTTATTTAACCTGCGCCAAATGCAATGGTTTTATCTTGCAGTTTAATAGTTTTGCCATTACTAATGAGTCAAGCAACACATTAAAATGGTAATACTTTAAACTTTATTAGTTAATTAGATCATTACAATACTGAAATTTATCCCAAATAACATCAAAATGATAATTAAATTTCATTTCTCAGTATTAATTAACCACACAGATGGAGCAGTGAAAGAAAGTATTTTACTTTGCCCTAGACTATCAATATAGATAAAATTTTAACTTGCATTCTCATGGAACATAACTTTGTTGTGTTTTCTTTTCTCTATTTTGCTTCTGCTGACCTATATGCTGAGGTTAGATCTGTCATTATGTAGATAACAGATTAACATAGCTAGTACAGGAGCTGCCTCCCAACTGTAGATACTGTCCAATTCCTTGGTCCTCTCTACATGCAGATTACACTTTTCTAGGTATCTGCATGAATTTCACCTACATGCTATGGGTTCCTCTTACATCTCAAAAATATGTGGACTATTAGGCTAATTGAGTGTTACAAATCACCCTCATTGTATAGGTATATTGTACAATATGAAGGAGGAGACAAGTTAATTGAAATGTGGGAAGAATAAGATGGGATTAATGTAAGAAAATGCTAGATGGCAAGATCTATTTCTGTTCTGTATGACTCCATCACTCTTGGGTATTAGGGATTTAATATCAAGCCCTACATTGCAAGCCCTATGTTGCCAGAGAAGTTATCCCTACTGAAACTAAAAATAGCATGATTGATTAAGCTTGTGTAAGTGAAAATGAATGTCTCTATTAATGATAGAAACTTGAATAAATTATGCAGTTGGAAGTGAATGAAATGGAACAAAATAAGATTCATTAATGAGCTTGCGATCATGAGACCATTGATTTGCATTCAGCAGTTTACACATTATGGTAAGAATCGGGATTGTTCAAGGCACCTATTTTGCAAGCTCTTCCAAGAAAATAGGATCACTGCAAGCTATCCAGGAAAATATTTTTAGAAATTTTGCCATTAAAAGCTTAGAAGGATTTATCTAATCTTTATTTATTGGAAGTGATTTTGCTACAATCTGTTTGATCTGTTCAATAATTCCTGTTTCTGGATTGTCATAATAAAGAGCAGTGAATTTGTTTTTAAATGCTAATTGGTCTCCTGTGGTGATGCAATGGAGAAACCAAAATTAAACTCAGTCCCAGGCTGCATGCTTCTAGGTCTAATTGAAGTGGTGCAACAGACAAACAGCCAATACACTCCCAGAACTTGGTCAATTAAGTGTTTCCAAGAGACCAGAAGTTTCTAATTTTAGCAGTTTAGCAGATTTAGCCATAGCCAGCTAAGTTTCCAGAGACTAAAATAAACTTCCATTGAGGTATTTGATGCTCCCAAGGTCACCACCCACTTCCAGGATCACAGACCCTGCTGTTAAAGTGTATCTGATCTTTTTTGAATTTACTAGCAACTACAGGTTACTTAAATGTTTACTTTTTTAAAAGCACCACTGAAGTACCCTTATCAATTGAGATGAATTGGGTGTGTAACAAAATACACACATTCTGGGATCAAAACTGAAGGAACTGTACAAACACAATCTTCCAGATTTCATGACAGCATTGTACTGCTGCCGCATGGACAAGTTTCACAGCACGTGTTGGTGATATTAGACCTGATTTAGGTTCTGACCAGTCTGAGGAGTATGAGGGGCAAGTGAGAGATATCATCATCACCTCCCCTCAACAACATCCCACCCTCCCTAGAATCTTGTTCATCCATAAATTCATTTGTTTCACCTTTGGTAGCCGTAGTTCATCTGTCAAGCTTTGGATTTCCTTCCTAAAAAATTCTTATCTTATCTACATCTTTTTCTGCTTAAAGGACACTCCTTAACATCTAACAAATTGAGAAGAGACCCTTTGAACATTGTACCTAACATGGCTCAATGTTATCTTAGTTTCCTTGGTTTTGTGATGGTTTTGGTTACATTAAAAGTGACTAAATAAGTGGTTGGTGTTGTTGGAACTAAACTATTGGACACAGAGGTTAGTGGGAATTGACCAGGTACTGACTGCTTCTCAACCTTTCTAGTCTACTTCACACCGTCTGTCAGGCAAACTGAAGAAAAGTATCTAATTTTCTAATGGGATACAATATTTTTTATAGATCCTCCCCTCCTCTGTGCAGAGTGTAACATGAATTTCATCTGATGAAACTAGATCTTTCATAAGTGCTGTCAGCAGTCATTTTCTCTGCTGTGGGCATCTTTTGGCACATCCTATACGAAAATATAGTGTCAACAAGTTATTTATTTAGATGTTATTAACTTACAAGTAAGACAGGATATATATGATGGTATTTACTATGAGTGGAAATTAGGTTTACAAACTAAATCATATAGTTGTCTTTGCTTTTGTGATTAATACCCATGGGGATTACAATAATTACAAGCAACTGCCACAATTCCAAATAATTTGACATAAAATGTGTCTTTTTTTTATTAAGTGCAATCGTGAACAATAGCTAGATCAGAAATGCTAATCAAGTTAACTAGTTCTCAAAGAGAACTGTGATAGGCCAATCAGATGGTTCACTGCTGCTCAGCAATAGAGCATAAAAAAAATCATGTGTACAATTAAGAAATATTAAAGGATAGTAGAGATACTGGAGTCATGATGATCAGGATGGTGTCTGCTGGAGAGAGACATTTATACACATGCTGTCCTCCATAATTCAAAGAGATTGAAGGGTAAAGTTGCAGGATGACAAAAGGTGGGAGGAGCACTTGAACTAAAAACTAAGCCCTACGGGGAGAAAACAGCACCTGTTCTTTCCACACTCTTCTCCAGCAGTTTAAGGACTAAGTCCAGCTGGAACATAACTCACCAGTGTTCTTGAAAGTCAGGTATTAACCTTACCTACCAACAACCAAGCATTGCTATCCTGGTCCCCTTCATGATAGCTTATGCAGAAGCATGTGACTTCCCTCCCAGAGATGATAGGTGTTTGTGCACTCGACTCTTGAAGGCTTGGACCCCATTGTCGCAGATGTTTCCAACCACAGCATCTGGAAGGTTGTTCCAAATTCTGATACCACAGTGAAGGAAACTTCTATCCAGTGTGTAGGTTCTCGCATCAGGCACGGAAACAGCATGAGTAGGCATAGATAAACATGATCGTGTG
Organism: Mobula hypostoma; assembly: GCF_963921235.1. Taxonomy (NCBI): domain Eukaryota; kingdom Metazoa; phylum Chordata; class Chondrichthyes; order Myliobatiformes; family Myliobatidae; genus Mobula; species Mobula hypostoma. The sequence goes on along the minus strand of NC_086103.1, from coordinate 57,742,292 downwards.
GTGCGCCGTCTCTCATAAGATGAAGGCTGCATGGCGCGAAGGTCTGCAGGGCTGTGGCTGGTGTGCATTTTGTATAGCACAGTAGCTGCAGCAACCTGTCGGCTGTGGTGTAAACTACTGATGGCTAGCTTCTCAGGAGCTGCGGCTTCATCTACACCTATAATTCTGAGAGCCTTTATTTGAATGGGATCAAGCTGGCTGAAGACACTCTGTGAGGCATTCATCCATGATAAGCAGGCATACTCCATGATACTTCGTACCTGGGCTTTGTAAACTGTGGTTCTGCCCTCATTGTCTAGTTTGGCTGCTACTTTCCACAGTGCTCCAAGCCTTTGTCCAGCCTTGTTTGAAATAGTGGAAAGGTGTTTATCTCACACCAACTTGCTGACAATATTAACACCAAGGATTACTAGCTCCTTCTTTAAATCCAGCTTGCAGTTCCCAAAATACAGGTCGGGGTTAGATGGATTCCTCTTCCTAGACATCACCATCACCTTGAACTTTGTAGGCTCAAAGGTGACATTCCAGTCATCTGCCCAAGCTTTCATCCTGTCAAGATCCCTATTCAGGCTTGCTGCCATTGTATTACTCTCTCCTGCTGTAATTGGTGCAAGTAGTGAGGAGTTGTCAGCGTACAGGTATAGCTTGCTACTGAGTAAATAAGTCAATAAATCAACCAAGACATCAATGAAGATGGAAAATAGAAGTGGCCAAAGATTTGAACCCTGAGGTACAGATGCATTGATGGTTGAAGAATCAGAAGCCTGACCAGAGATAACAACTTTGATGGTCTGTCCATGAAGGTAGCTCTGCAGCCATCTAAGCAGCTTTCCAGATATTCCTTTGGATCTCAGCTTAACACAGAGTCCATTATGCCAGACCTTGACAAATGCTCCTTTGATATCCAGGACTATGACAAACACTTCTCCACTTTTGTCTAAGAAGGTGTTCCACGTTTGAGATAAGGTGGTGAGGAGATCGGCTGTACTGTGATCAGGTCTAAATCCATACTGCCTACTTGAAATTAAGTTGTTACGGAGTAGGTAGTTCTGAACTTGTTTGTGGACTGCTGTTTCCATTACCTTGCTGAAGACACTGAGTAAGGATATGGGGCGGTAGTTTGTAGGATCAGCTCTGGAATCCCGCTTGTGTACTGGTGTTACTGATGCTATTTTCCATTGTTCTGGGAATACACCACTCAAGAAGCATAGCTGGAAGAGGCGGCAGAGAGAGCTTGCAAGTTCTGCAGTGCATTCCTTTAAGACTCTAGTTGGAATCTGGTCAGGGCCAGATGCTTTACCAGGCTGAAGCTGTTGCATAACTTTCCTGATGTCCTTAGGTTTGAAGATGATTTTGTTCAGCGAGGTGGTAGTACAGTGCTTGACATCTGGTGGCTGGTCATTAGCATTTGTGAGCTAACATTTATCTGCAAAAACTGACAGAAAACATTGGCCTTATCCTTTGCTGTTGTATGTACAGACCCATTGTGCTCAATGACAGGGATGTCAGAGTGGCCTGTTCTTCCGGAGAGGGAGTTCACAACATTCCACCACTTCTTGCTGTCTGGTAATAAATGTTTATTATTTCTTGAATATCAATTAATGTTTGAGAAACTGTAGTGGACCTAACAGTATCCCAAACTTAAAAATTGACTGATTTGTAATCAATACAACTCAGTATTTATTACATCTTATGCAATTGTTTTATAAAAGAAAGCCTAGCGTAATGATTTATAAAATGAAATTCATATAGAACCTTAGGATGGTGAAAGGAAATGTTGCAGAAGGTTAGGACAGTGGAATACATAAGTGCCAATATTGCAGAAAGAAACTCTGCAAATCAGGCAATATTTGTAGATAAACAAAGTTCAGGTAAAGCTTGTAGGGAAATTCCAACAATAACCTATCAAACTCAGTCAGCTTTTAAATAAGTGTCTGCAAGTTTATAATTCCTCTGAATTCGAAGACTATTCTTTGATGTCTGCTCTCTAACAGTGTGCTGCTCATGGAGGACATGCGCTATAGAATTTGTTCAGTTCAGTTAGAAACCAGAACAGTGGGGCCATTTGTTTAAAAGGAGAGAAGTAACTGGGAGGAATCTGGTTAAGTCTGTTTATATATAGTATTTTTGAATATGCTGAGTTCGATTAAAAGGTTTTCATTGCTCTAATTATTTTTCATTATTCTAAAATGGATAGTTATTTAATATTTTAATAACATTTAAGATGTTAAATCTCTCATTAATCAGTATTCACAGATACATATATTAAAAATAAACATTATTATGTTTAAAGGTAATTCAGAAGCATTCAAAGAAGACAATAGTTCTGCCAGTTGGCTAAGCTTGTGGTTGTCTTATTATGCTGTCATAATGGGTTGAAGCTTGTTCCAAACCACCCATTTTACAACGACGACTCACACAACCTCTATCCCATGGTCATTTTGGAACAGTAAAGTTTTGGCAAAAAGCTAGCTGATCCAAAAAAAAACTGACTATACTTACATAAAGAGACTGGGAAATTGCTCATGACTGGCAATATAATTACCAAGACACCTCAAAGCCATGCCTAAATTTATCAGAATCTTCAGAAGAACTATAGGCTGGTGATAGGGAAGGAATTCTGAGAACAAGAAAGCTATAAGTTATTGATACTTAATAAGGCATTATTTGGTACCTAGATATATGACATATCTTCAGAAAGTTGGGGAACAACCTCTTATATATGAATAGATTAAGTGGATATTAATTTAGGAAGTGGTTGAAAAGGTTTGCTGGCATTTTAGTCACATTGGTATATTGAATATCGCAGTCTCCTGTCAAATGCAATGGAAATAATTGCAGACACTGTATACTGAATATTTCACTTAGCAGGAGAAAACAACTGACAAAAACTAATGGAATGTTCAATGCATGAAAAAAGAGCAATAACATTAATTAAAAGCTGGGCAGAAAGAAGGTATTTCAAGAATAGAATGTAAAAATATATTTGCACATCACAATCTTTAGAGCAAATTTTAGCATATCAAGAACCACAATTAATTTTCATAAATTATTTAAGAAACTCGTAACCTATTGGATTTTGTTATAAGGCAACTAATAGAAAATAGCCAACATACATCTCATCCCATTGCTATAGAGAAAAGGTTTATAAAGACTTATAAATTTAAAAATAACTTGTAAATTTTCATTGTTTATCTTAAAGCTTTATAATTTGCCCTATCAAATGCACTCCAGTTCTACCGCAACAAAACTCCAAACTTACTTGTCATGCTTTGTAACTCTAACCCTATTTACATTATTACTGACTAAATTCCAAGGAATCTTTTTAATAGCTTAACTATTGCTTCTATATTGCTGCTATAATGGAATACTAAAAATTTAGATTAAAACTGGTGATTGATGAAGGTCTCTACAATAATTTGGACATCCTTTTTATCATTCAATATCAATATCAATGACTGAAAATCCTTCCTTTACCACTGTATTTTTTTGATTGGGCAACTTGCACATAAAATTTGTGTCAAAATATACAACTCCCCTTATGTTATTTACCACCCGTAAATGGAAATACTTTCTGTATCAATGGTGATGATGAACAAGAGGCTGTTGCACATCACTGATAGAATTTGAGTATCCTGTATATGTCATCTTTCTGAATCAGAGTGTTTATACTAACTATTTAAACTCCAGAGATAAAGTTATGAGAACTTTTCCCACAACACCAAAGGTGATTGATCAGACTCAAACCTGCCTTTATTGCCTGACAGGCATCATTATTCATAATTGCACAGAGTGATTATACTGAAACAAAGCTGTTGTTTGGAATAGCTGCCAATTTGTACCTATATTATCTTCCTTTAAATTCAGAATCATCTTTATGATCATTGACATAAGTGTTGTTTTCAGTAGCAGTACAATGCAGTACAGAAGATTACTGTAAGTTACAATAAGATTAGTTATAATACGTAATTGTTCCTGAAATGTTAAATGTATATTTTACGTCTCCTTTTGAAGGCAGACACTGCCAAAAACTGATGGAAACCGTGAGCAGCGTCACAGGACAGCAGCCACAATTATCAAAATAACGGACTTCCAGTGCTCCCATTGTGCTAGACTCTGCGCTTCCGGACTGTGACTGCAGAGTCACCTCCGTGTTCACAGATGAACTGTACAACAGCGTGTCTTCTTTGATTCCGAATGACTACCACTACCCCATCCCTGATGGTAGTAATGAGAAGAGAGCATGTGCTGGATGGTGAGGTCCTTCATGATGGATGCCGCCTTCCTGAGGTATCAGCTTCACCTTTTGAAGATGTTCTTGCCGCTGGGGAGTCTAGTGCCCATGATGGAGCTGGCTAAGCCTACAAGCCTCTGCAGATTTTTCTGTGACTTGGTGCCTCCATACCAGAATGCAGTCCACGGTACACTTGCAAACATTTGCTAAAGTCTTTGAAGACATACCAAATATCCTCAACTCCTAATGAACTATGTAACGCTCAGGTCTATCAGCTCATGTTTATCTGGGGGAAACCTCATCCGCTTGCCAAACCGTGTCTCATGGTTGTGTCGTTGACGTGTAATTCCACCTGGTACAAACTCACACATCAAATATCAGACAGCACACAAAGTACAATTTACAGATTACACTTTGTAAATCTAACTGGAACTATGTAATTAATAGAGATGCAATATAAAAGGGAAAGTGTCAGAGTTCAACCACTTCATGCACAACAGTTGGAGCTCAGTGAACGGGGTCCTCTTTCCACCATGCGATCCACTCTGACCCCCTCAGCTTGCCGCTCGGGACCAAACACGGTGGTCGACCAGAGCACGTCCAGCACGTCCTTCCTCTTCGGGTCTCCTCCCGAAAACCTGCCAAACCACACAGTTCCCAGCCATATGACACAGAATATCACCCACAAAAAGAACAAGATGGACACTCATTGGTTCGTTCCCTTTCTTATCAATAATATAACCCAAACAAGCAGGGAGAGAGAGAACTCCTTACATCACAGTTATTACTACAGAAAAGCTATTTTTATTATAGCATAACAAAGAAGCCATTTTATGAGCCTTCGCAATAACATAAAAGAAGAAACCTCTTACACTCCCCCGGCCCCACCAAAGAAAATCATGTCCTCATGACATTAAAGGAGTTCACCAATCCTCCTTGCAAAACACAAAACCCAACCCAGGTGCATAAAGCAATGACATAACTTCCCAGGGCGGTAGAGGTCAACCTCTCTGGGAGGTTCCTACTTTTCTGAGACCTCCATACCTCCTCTGGCGACCCTTCCAGCTCAGACACCACTGGAGACACCCTGGGTCTACCTGTTGAACCCTCGCCCGCTCCCTCACTGGGACTCCTCGTCAACTTGGAGCCCTCTATCTCGAGCTCTGCTTCTACCCTCTCTCCCTCCAAGGCCGGCTGTATCCCAGGCTGCTGCCCAACACCCTCCCTCCTCTCACCTAACTCAGTGGGGGAACGGTCAGGAGCCTCTTCTTCTGGTACTGGGGAATTAATGAATGGAAGTAGGTACCACACATCCGAATCATTGTCCTCCAAATCAGTATCCCTTTCCGGGGCGGAGCCTGGCCCCGTCTCTTTTGCAATGGGCTCTTCCCTCGCTCCGTGCCTCCGCAGAGTCCTCGTACTAGGTGGAAACTCTAGTTCGGGCTCTTGGTCTACCTGCACCTCTTGACCCAGAGGCAACAGGTGGTTCCGATGGAGTACCTTGACAGGCCCCTTCCCATCCTCTGGTCTCACCTGGTAAACAGGGAGATTCGGCATCTGGCTTTCTGCCACATAGCGGGTGGCCGCACAGTGATCCGCCAATTTGTGCTTACCAGGTAGTCCTAAATTCTGTATGAGGTCCCGGTCTTCCGGCATAAGTTGGACAAACTTCACTTTCTGATCATACCTCCTCTTATTCCCTTGATTCTGCTTGGTGGCCGCCACCTCAGCCAACTCGTACACCCTTTTCAACTTCTCGTCATATCGGACACATACTTCAAGTAGAGCTTCGAAAATAATTCACCTGCTTCAGTCCCAAAACAAAGGTCAATGGGCAACCTCGCTTCCCGCCTGAACATCAGATAATAAGGCAAGTACCCCGTAGCGTCATTGTGGGTACAATTGTAACAGTGAACCAAATGCCCGATGTGCTGACTGCACTTACTCTTCTGACTGACCTCCAGAGTCCCGAGCATGTCCAGCAGGATCCAGTTGAACCTCTTAGGCTGAGGATGATAGTGCGTGGTCCTGGATTTCTCAATCCCAAGCATATCCAGTAGTTCATGGATAAGCCTGCTCTCGAAGTCCCGTCCCTGATCACTATGTATCCATTTGGGGAGGCCATAATGAACAAAGTACCTCTCCCATAACACCTTCACCACTGTAGTCGCTTTCTGGTCCTTAGTGGGAAACATCTGAGCATACCTAGTGTAGTGATCCATGATGACTAAGACATTCACGGTGTTGCTGGTGTCTGGCTCAATAGACAGGAAATCCATACACACCAGGCCCATGGGTCCTGCCCTCTGCAAATGGGACAAAGGAGCCGCCTGCGCAGGCAGGGTCTTCCTCCGGATGCAGCGACTGCATGTCTTACAGTATTCTTCAACCTCCCCACTCATCCGTGGCTAGTAAAACCGGTCCTTGAGTAATCCATAGGTCTTTTCCACCCCTAAATGCCCGGAATCATCATGTAGCAACTTGAGCACAGTCTTCTGATACTTCTCAGGCAGGACCAGGTGGCAATGCCAGGGCGTGGTCCGGGGGCGACGTGACCCGGGATAAGATTTGGTTCTTCAGCTTCAACTGAGGCCACTCCTTCAGTAGGAAGGGCACTGAGGCATGTTTCGTCTTCTCCGCCTGAGCCATATCCCCCTGTCTAACCACGTACCAGATAGTGCCAATGCTCGGGTCATCTGGCTGAGCTGCCCCCACTTCCTCGAGGCTCAACTCCGGCAAATGCCTGTTCCTCAGAGCAGTTAAATTACAGTAAACATTAGGTAGCGCATCATCATCAACCCCCAATTGATCCACTGCCCAATCCAACTCCATCAGGTCTCCTGCTTCAGCGTCGCTCGCAAATTGACACATGGCCTTCACTCCCGGGGCAGGGACACGCTCCCACTCCTCGTCCGTGCCCAACCCCTCATGCGCCCGATGAGATAAAGCATCTGCATCGATGTTATGGCTCCCTGGCCGGTACTTCAGGCTGAACTCATAGGCAGACAAGGCCGCCAACCACCGATGCCCTGCAGCGTCCAGTTTCGCCGAGGTCAGAATAGAAGTGAGAGGATTGTTGTCCATCCTCACATCAAACTTGGTCACGTATAGATAGTCACTCAACTTGTCCATGACTGCCCATTTCAGCACCAGGAACTCCAACTTGTGAGTGGGATAGTTTCTCTCAGAAGGCGAAAAACTTCAGCTGAGAACCGCCACCGGCCTCAATCTGTTGCCCTGCTCCTGGTACAGGACAGCCGCCAGCATCTCTCAGTTGACATCAGTGTATAGCACATACGACTTCCGGGGGTTGGTAAAGGTCAACACCGGGACCTGTGTCAGCCCCCTTTTCAGCGATTGGAATGCCTCCTCGCATTAAGTCTCCCACCTCAGTCCAAAGGGTTCCGATAGGTTCAGATAGCCTCCTGCCTCCTGCCCTCGGTCTCCCTTCCTTTTCTTCCCCACGGGGGGATAGCCACACAAAAGCTGGTTCAATGGGTGACTCATTTTAGCGTATCCTTTCACGAATCACCGATAATACCCACAGAACCCCAAAAACGAGCAGAGGGCGCTCACAGTTTGTGGTCTCGGCCAGGTGGTCACTACGTCTATCTTAGCCGGATCTGTAGCCACTCCATCTCATGAGATTATGTGTCCGACATAGCCAACAGACGTCTTACAGAACTGGCGTTTATCCAGGGAAAGTTTCAACCCTTCCTTCTTCAGCCAGCTTAATACCTTCAGCAGCCAATCCTCATGTTCTTCCAAAGTAGATCCAAAGTAGATACTGGTCAGGGACAGTGTGCCGGCTCAGGGTCCTGTAGTCCACGCACATGCGTACCTTCCCATTTTTCTTCCTAGCCACTACTATGGGGGACGCATAGGGGCTCCGGTACTCCGCAATAATCCCTGCATCTTTCAACTGGCGAAAGTGCTGCCGCACATCTTCCACGTCAGCTGGGGCCAGCCGCCATGACCTTACTCTAAATGGGGTGTCATTTGTCCCCCGGATAGTGTGACGTGTGCTCTTCGAAACATCCACATCAAACTCGCCCTGAGAAAAGACATCCCCTAGCTTCACACATAAAAATTACTGGTGGAATGCAATAGGCCAGGCAGCATCTATAGGAAGAGGTACAGTCGACGTTTCGGGCCGAGACCCTTTGACAGGACTAACTGAAAGAAGAGGTAGTAAGAGATTTGAAAGTGGGAGGGGGAGGGGGAGATCCAAAATGATAGGAGAAGACAGGAGGGGGAGGGATGGAGCCAAGAGCTGGAAAGTTGATTGGCAAAAGGGATACGAGAGGATGATCGGACAGGAGGCCTAGGGAGAAAGAAAGGTGGAGGGGGGAAGCCCAGAGGATGGTCAAGGAGTTATAGTTAGAGGGACAGAGGGAGAAAAAGGAGGGAGAGAGAAAAAAAAATAAATTAATAATAAAAAAAATAAATACGTAATGGATGGGGTACGAAGGGGAGGTGGGGCATTAACCGAAGTCTGAATAGTCAATGTTATCAATGATATAACCCAAACAAGCAGGGAGAGAGCGAACTCCTCACATCACAGTTATTATTACAGAAAGCCATTTTTATTATATCATAACAAAGAAGCCATTTTATGAGCCTTCGCAGTAACATAAAAGAAGAAACCCCTTACAATTATAACCATTGGCATGCATTCTTCATAATTGCACCAATATGTTGGGCCCAGAATTAATCTTCAGAGATGTTGACAACCGGAAACTTGAAGCTTCTTAATGCAATATGTAAACTCCTGCATCTTCTCCCTTCCTTCTCAGTCCTGAAGAAGAGTCTCGATCCAAATGTCAACTATCTAATAATTTCCATAGATGCTGCCTAACCTCCTCAGTTCCTTCAGCATTTTGTGCATTGCTGGCTTGAGCCTTTATCTCCCAGTGGAGCATAGGCCATTGATGACCTCCTCTCTCCATCATCCTTTGAAGTCAATGGTATGGTTGAAGTTCTTTAATGTTTCTGTAATCTATTGTATCCACCGAACAGGGGATTGGACTATACAGCTTTACCAGAGCCCTGTTTGCCGGCCTTCCCATTTCCACCTCTCACGACAAGGATATAGAGTTCTACTTTGAGAAGCATTCTGTGTGTTGCCCCACATAAAAATGAATTTTGGTTACATTTTTATAATATGCTGTTTCTATATTAGATTTTTATTGTTGTCTTCGTAGCTTGCCCTATGCTTTGGGAATAAATCTACAACTCATTTTTATTTGTATAATGCAGGTGAATGAAAGTTATTAAATTTTTAAAAAGCATTCAAATATTCTGTTGTATTATAAATTGGCAAATTCTTTGTCAAATGGCACTATAGAAATCTTTCCATAATGTGTTTTTAGGAATATGAATAATGTTTGTACATAATGGGTTTTGAATGTATTTTGTACCGTCTTAACTCCAAACGTAATCATTACCCTCCAATGTTCAACATGCCATCTCTTAGATAATTTAAAAAGTAAATTAAATTTAAAACATAGATAACCTTCTATGCTGTGGTGTACTGGGGCATAGCATCAATATGGGTGATGCCAAAAGGCTCAATAAACTGATTAGAATGGCTGGCTTAGTTATAGAAGTCAAATTGGATACACTGGAGGCTGTGGTAGAAGAAAGGATCCTCTGGAAAATCCTGGCAAGTCTGGACAATATTTCTCAACCCTTGCATGCCACCTTCGCTGAACAGAGAAGCACTTTCAGGAATAGACCAAGACAACAATGCTGCTCCAAAGAGGGCTATGTGAGGTCATTCTTACCCTCAGGCTTTCTAATGATTGAACCCAGGAGTCCCCAACCTCTTTTGCACTGTGGACCGCCGACTGGGGGGGTAGTGGGGCGGGTGTTAATCACGACCAGAATATAGGTGATAAGTCAACTATAAGTCACTTAGCAGTGGCTAATACACTCAATTTCATTTCTACAGGGGTTAATCTAAAGAATTTAATATTAAACACACAGTGCATATTTTCCTCGCATGAATGTAGTGATAAGTCAATTATAACAGTGGTCCCAAACCTCCAGGCCACGGACCGAGACATTGCCGCGAAGAATGCAGCAGTACAGTGGTGGCCGGAACGCACGCAGAATATCTTTAACAAGCTAATTGATTAGGTGCTGCCGGGTGCGTAAATGTTGGCCCAGATCAAAGGCGACACAATCGGCAATCGCTTCTGATCTGGGCCAATATTTATGTGCCGGGTAGCACCTGATCAATTAGTTTGTTTATTTTGGCTTTTTTCTTAAAGATGTGCTGGGTGCGTTCTGACTACCGCTGTATTCTTTGTGGCCTGGAGGTTGGGGACCACTGAATTATAAGTCACTTATAAGTCAATAGCATCATAACATTTTAAGTAACGTTTGGATATTAAACAGACAGCGCATATTTTCCTCGTATGAACATATAACATCAATGCAACACACCAATTTCACTGAAACAGTGGGAGCCCTGGGCTTGTTTCCCTGCAACAAGACAGACATACGAGGAAAATATGTGCTGTGTGTGTTTACTATCCAAACATTACTTAAAATGCTATGATGCTATTGACTTATAAGTGACTTATAATTGATAATTAAAACATGAATGATATGATAAATACACAGCCTATATAAAGTAGAAATAATGTATGTACAGTGTAGTTTCACTGAGCAGAATCGCCAAAAATGATTTGTAGAAAAAATTGGCATGTGCATGCATGCGCACACAGGTGCCCGCGCAAGGCTTCATGGTCAGGATAGTCTTTCTCGGGGTAAACACAAGCGTCCCGTATTTGACTGCTACTCTTGTCCATTGGCAACCCTACCCCCACCCCACCCCGCCTTCGGTCGGCCGGTCCGCAAATTTACACCGGTCCGTGGTGCAAAAAAGGTTGGAATTATAGATGGAACCCTATAACCCTGTTATAGATGGAATTATAAGAATCACAGGATTTTGAAAATTCATTTACAAAAGCCCAAGTCTGAAGGAGGGCTGGGATTACCTGTATTCAGACACTGTTATTAGGCTGTCAATGCTAGGGCTGTAATGTTTTGGCAACAGGGGGCTCCGGATAACCTAGGCCCTGGGGCACCCTTGTGGCTATGTATGAAATCTAACTCTGTTGTCAATTCCTGCTTGCCAGCCATGCTACTCTTTAAGTTAGAAAAGCCTGGGACTTCAAAAGGTTTAATCTTTGTTTTGAAAAATTCCATCAGAATTCTAAACCAGATTAGAAGCATTCTGAATTTACCAGAGACCTCTGTACAAACACCAATTTGTTTCAATCACTCCTTTCTACCTTCATGGTCAGATAAAACCTACCATGCTTGGAGGGAGAAGGGTCTAGTTTCTATTGAAGACCTGTACATAAAGGGACGGTTGGCAACATTTAATCTGCTGAAAGAGAAATTTGAGCTGCCTCATTCGCACGTTTTTCATTACTTACAAATTAGACACTACATTCAATCTAAGATTTGTAATTTTGAAACCCTTCCAGGGAAGCATATATTTTTTGATATCTTAAAGAACCCTCCTGACTCCAAGCATTTCATTTCTAAGCTTGTATGTTTGTTCGATGATTGCAATGTAGCATCTACTGTGAAGATCAGGGAGGCCTGAAGAGAGGAATTGGGCATTGAACTATTTGAAGCTGCCTGGGACAAGAATTTGTCTATGATATAGGCTTGCTGTGTTAACAGCAGACACCAACTGATCCAGTTTAAAGTTGTCCACCGTCTCCACTACTCTAAACTTAGATTGCACAGGATTTACCCTTCTGTCTCACCAATGTGTGATAGAGGTCAAGGGATGGAGGCCACGTTGTCACACAGCTTTTAGTTTTGGTCCAAAATATTTGACTGGTACTCAAAGGCCTATAAAAGATCCTTCCCCTTGGAAGCTGCTCTCGCCTTCTTTGGCTGTTCGCAATCTGCTATTTCTTTCTCTACAGCCAGACAACAGTCTCTGATGCTGGGGATGACTGTCGCCAAAAGACTTATCTTGAGGGAATGGAAATCACCCTCTCCCCCTTCCTTTCGAAGATGGATGGCTGACATGATCTCAGTCATACAGATGGAGAGACTTAGGTTCTTGAGAACCAATTCAACTAAAAAATTTTCAGCTATCTGGGATCCATTTCTTGCCTACCTGGACAAGGCCGGGGGCAGATGAGCAATTTCCCCCCAGCTGATTTCTCACGGCCCTCATTTGAGATTTAATCTTCAGTATTTTTGAGCACTTTGTACAATAGGCTTCACTCTACAGTTATGTCCCCTTTTTCTGCTTATTTCATTTTTACACAGGTCTGAGCTGGTATGTTCTTGTTGATTTCATTGTGTTTTTTGAAAGTTTTGAAAATTAAGTATTAAAAAAAACACTAATCCCTACCGGGAGAAAGCAGCACCTGTTCTTTCCGCACTGTTCTCCAGCAGTTTAAGGACTAAGTCCAGCCGGAACATAACTCACAAGTGTTCTTGAAAGTCAGGTATTAACCCTACCTACCAACAACCAAGCATTGCCATCCTGGTCCCTTTCATGATAGCTTATGCAGAAGCATGTGACTTCCCTGCCAGAGATGATAGGTGTTAGTGAACTCGACTCTTGAAGGCTTGGACACCATCGTCGCAGATGTTTCCAACCACAGCATCTGGAAGGCTGTTCCAAATTCTGATAGCACAGTGAAGGAAGCTTCTATCCAGTGTGTAGGCTCTCACATCAGGCATGGAAACAGCATGAGTAGGCATAGATAAACATGATCGTGTGGTGCGCCGTCTCTCATAAGATGAAGGCTGCATGGCGCGAAGGTCTGCAGGGCTGTGGCTGGTGTGCATTTTGTATAGCACAGTAGCTGTAGCAACCTGTCGGGTGTGATGTAAACTACTGATGGCTAGCTTCTCAGGAGCTGCGGCTTCGTCTACACCTATAATCCTGAGAGCCTTTATTTGAATGGGATCAAGCTGGCTGAAGACACTCTGTGAGGCATTCATCCATGATAAGCAGGCATACTCCATGATACTTCGTACCTGGGCTTTGTAAACTGTGGCTCTGCCCTCATTGTCTAGTTTGTTTGCTACTTTCCGCAGTGCTCCAAGCCTTTGTCCAGCCTTGTTTGAAATAGTGGAAAGGTGTTTATCTCACACCAACTTGCTGACAATATTAACACCAAGGATTACTAGCTCCTTCTTTAAATCCAGCTTGCAGTTCCCAAAATACAGGTCGGGGTTAGATGGATTCCTCTTCCTAGACATCACCATCACCTTGAACTTTGTAGGCTCAAAGGTGACATTCCAGTCGTCTGCCCAAGCTTTCATCCTGTCAAGATCCCTATTCAGGCTTGCTGCCACTGTATTACCCTCTCCTGCTGTAATTGGTGCAAGTAGTGAGGAGTTGTCAGCGTACAGGTATAGCTTGCTACTGAGTAAATAAGTCAATAAATCAACCAAGACATCAATGAAGATGGAAAATAGAAGTGGCCCAAGTATTGAACCCTGTGGTACAGATGCATTGATGGTTGAAGAATCAGAAGCCTGACCAGAGATAACAACTTTGATGGTCCGTCCATGAAGGTAGATCTGCAGCCATTTAAGCAGCTTTCCAGATATTCCTTTGGATCTCAGCTTAACACAGAGTCCATTATGCCAGACCTTGACAAATGCTCCTTTGATATCCAGGACTATGACAAACACTTCTCCACTTTTGTCTAAGAAGGTGTTCCACGTTTGAGATAAGGTGGTGAGGAGATCGGCTGTACTGTGATCAGGTCTAAATCCATACTGCCTACTTGAAATTAAGTTGTTACGGAGTAGGTAGTTCTGAACTTGTTTATGGACTGCTGTTTCCATTACCTTGCTGAAGACACTGAGTAAGGATATGGGGCGGTAGTTTGTAGGATCAGCTCTGGAATCCCTCTTGTGTACTGGTGTTACTGATGCTATTTTCCATTGTTCTGGGAAAACACCACTCAAGAAGCATAGCTGGAAGAGGCGGCAGAGAGAGCTTGCAAGTTCTGCAGTGCATTCCTTTAAGACTCTAGTTGTAATCTGGTCAGGGCCAGATGCTTCATCATGCTGAAGCTGTTGCATAATTTTCCTGATGTCCTTAGGTTTGAAGATGATTTTGTTCAGCGAGGTGGTAGTAAACTACTTGACATCTGGTGGCTGGTCATTAGTATTTGTGAGCCGACATTTATCTGCAAAAGCTGACAGAAACATTAGCCTTATCCTTTGCTGTTGTATGTACAGACTCATTGTGCTCAATGACAGGGATGTCAGAGTGGCCTGTTCTTCCGGAGAGGGAGTTCACAACATTCCACTACTTCTTGCGTCTGGTAATAAATGTTTATTATTTCTTGAATATCAATTAATGTTTGAGAAACTGTAGTGGACCTAACAGTATCCCAAACTTAAAAATTGACTGATTTGTAATCAACACAACTCAGTATTTATTACATCTTATGCAATTGCTTTATAAAAGAAAGCCTAGCATAATGATTTATAAAATAAAATTCATATAGAACCTTAGGATGGTGAAAGGAAATGTTGCAGAAGGTTAGGACAGTGGAATACATAAGTGCCAATATTGCAGAAAGAAACTCTGCAGATCGGCAATATTTGTAGATAAACAAAGTTCAGGTAAAGCTTGTCGAGAAATTCCAATAATAACCTATCAAACTCAGTCAGCTTTTAAATAAGTGTCTGCAAGGTTATAATTCCTCTGAATTTGGTGACTATTCTTTGATGTCTGCTCTCTAACAGTAGTCTGCTCATGGAGGACATGCGCTAAAGAATTTGTTGAGTTCAATTAGAAACTGAACAGTGGGGCCATTTGTTTAAAAGGAGAGAAGCAACTGGGAGGAATCTGGATAAGTCTGTTTATATACAGTATTTTTGAATATGCTGAGGTCGATTAAAAGTTTTTTCATTGCTCTAATTATTTTTCAATGTTCTGAAATAGTTATTTAATATTTTAATAACATTTAAGATGTTAAATCTCTCATTAATAAATATTCACAGATACTTATATTAAAAATAAACATTATTATGTTTAAAGGAAATTCAAAAGCATTCAAAGAAGACAATAGTTCTGCCAGTTGGCTAAGCTTGTGGTTGTCTTATTATGCTGTCATAACCGTTTTCTGTGTATTGTGGGTTGAACCTTGTTCCAACCCACCCACTTTACAGCGATGACTCACACAACCTCTACCCCATGGTCATTATGGAACAGTAAACTTTTGGCAAAAAGCTAGCTGATCTAAAAAGAAACTAGCTATACTTACATAAGGAGACTGGGAAATTGGTCATGACTGGCAATATAATTACCAAGACACCTCAAAGCCATGCCTAAATTTATCAGAAACTTCAGAAGAATTATAGGCTACTGATAGGGAAGGAATTCTGTGAACAGAAAAGCTATAAGTTACTAATATTTAATAAGGCATTATTTGGTACCTAGAAATACGGCATATCTTCAGAAAGTTGGGGAACAACCTCTTGAATATGAAAAAAGTAAGTGGATATTAATTTAACAAGTGGTTGAAAAGGTTTTCTGGCATTTTAGTCACGTTGGTATATTGAATATTATAGTCTACTGTCAAATGCAATGGAAATAATTGCAGACACTGTATACTGAATATTTCAGCTCAGCAGGAGAAAACAACTGACAAAAACTAATGGAATGTTCAATGCATGAAAAAAGAGCAATAACATTAATTAAAAGCTGGGCAGAAAGAAGATAGTTCAAGAATAGAATGTAAAAATATATTTGCACATCACAATGTTTTCAGCAAATTTTAGCATATCAAGAACCACAATTAATTTTCATAAGTTATTTAAGAAACTCATAACCTATTGGATTTAGTTATATATCATAAAGCAGCTAATAGAAAATAGCCAACATAAATCTCATCCCATTGCTATAGAGAAAAGGTTTATAAAGACTTATAAATTTAAAAATAACTTGTAAATTTTCATTGTTTATCTTATAGCTTTATAATTTGCCCTATCAAATACACTCCAGTTCTACCACAACAAAACTCCAAACTTTCTTCTCATGCTTTGTAACTCTAACCCTGTTTACGTTATTCCTGACTAAATCCTAAGGAATCTTTTTAATAGCTTAACTATCGCTTCTATATTGCTGCTATAATGGAATACTAAAAATTTAGATTAAAGCTAGTGATTGATGAAGGTCTCCACAATAATTTGGACATCCTTTTTATCATTCAATATCAATATCAATGACTGAAAATCCTTCCTTTACCACTGTATTTTTTTGATTGGGCAACTTGCACATAAAATTTGTGTCAAAATATACGACTCCCCTTATGTTATTTACCACTCATAAATGGAAATACTTTCTGTATCAATGGTGATGATGAACACGAGGCTGTTGCACATCACTGATAGAATTTGAGTATCCTGTATGTGTCATCTTTCTGAATCAGAGTGTTTATACTAACTATTTAAACTCCAGAGATAAAGTTATGAGAACTTTTCCCACAACACCAAAGGTGATTGATCAGACTCAAACATGCCTTTATTACCTGACAGGCATCATTATTGATAATTGCACAGAGTGGTTATACTGAAACAAAGCTGTTGTTTGGAATAGCTGCCAATTTGTACCTATATTGTCTTCCTTTAAACTCAGAATCATGGTTATGATCATTGACATAAGTGTTGTTTGCAGTGGCAGTACAATGCAGTACATAAGATTACTGTAAGTTACAATAAGATTAGTTATAATAGGTAATTATTCCTAAACTGTTAAATGTGTATTTAAGTCTGCTTTTGAAGACAGGTGCTGCCAAAAACTGATGGAAAACCGTGAGCAGTGTCACAGAACAGCAGCCACAATTATCAAAATAACGGACTTCCAGTGCCCCCATTGTGCTAGACTCTGCGCTTCCGGACTGGGACTGCAGAGCCACCTCCGTGTTCACAGATGAACTGTACAACAGCGTGTCTTCTTTGATTCCGAAAGACTACCACTACCCCATCCCTGATGGTAGTAATGAGAAGAGAGCATGTGCTGGATGGTGAGGTCCTTCATGATGGATGCCGCCTTCCTGAGGTATCAGCTTCACCTTTTGAAGATGTTCTTGCCGCTGGGGAGTCTAGTGCCCATGATGGAGCTGGCTAAGCCTACAAGCCTCTGCAGATTTTTCTGTGACTTGGTGCCTCCATACCAGATGGTGATGCAACCAGTCAGAATGCAGTCCACGGTACACTTGCAAACATTTGCTAAAGTCTTTGAAGACATACCAAATATCCTCAACTCCTAATGAATTATGTAACGCTCAGGTCTATCAGCTCGTGTTTATCTGGGGGAAACCCCATCCGCTTGCCAAACCGTGTCTCATGGTTGTGTCGTTGCCGTGTAATTCCACCTGGTACAAACTCACACATCAAATATCAGACAGCACACAAAGTACAATTTACAGATTACACTTTGTAAATCTAACTGGAACTATGTAATTAATAGAGATGCAATATAAAAGGGAAAGTGTCAGAGTTCAACCACTTCATGCACAACAGTTGGAGCTCAGTGAACGGGGTCCTCTTTCCACCATGCGATCCACTCTGACCCCCTCAGCTTGCCGCTCGGGACCAAACACGGTGGTCGACCAGAGCACGTCCAGCACGTCCTTCCTCTTCAGGTCTCCTCCCGAAAACCTGCCAAACCACACAGTTCCCAGCCATATGACACAGAATATCACCCACAAAAAGAACAAGATGGACACTCATTGGTTCGCTTTCTCTCTTATTAATAATATAACCCAAACAAGCAGGGAGAGAGAGAACTCTTTACGTTGCAGTTATTATCACAGAAAAGCCATTTTTATTATAACATAACAAAGAAGCCATTTTATGATCCTTCATAGTAACATAAAAGAAGAAACCTCTTACACTCCCCCACACCAAAGAAAATCATGTCCTCATGACATTAAAGGAGTTCACCAGTCCTCCTTGCAAAACACAAAACCCAACCCAGGTGCATAAAGCAATGACATAACTTCCCAGGGCGGGAGAGCTCAGCCTCTCCGGGAGGTTCCTACTTCTCTGAGACCTCCGTACTTCCTCTGGCGACCCTTCCAGCTCAGACACCACTGGAGACACCCTGGGTCTACCTGTTGAACCCTCGCCCGCTCCCTCACTGGGACCCTTCGTCAACGTGGAGCCCTCTATCTCGAGTTCTGCTTCCACCCTCTCTCCCTCCAAGGCCGGCTGTATCCCAGGCTGCTGCCCAACACCCTCCCTCCTCTCACCTAACTCAGTGGGGGAACGGTCAGGAGCTTCTTCTTCCAGTACCGGGGAATTAATGAATGGAAGTAGGTACCACACATCCGAATCATTGTCCTCCAAATCAGTATCCCTTTCCGGGGTGGAGCCAGCCCCGCCTCTTTTGCAATGGGCTCTTCCCTCGCTCCGTGCCTCCGCAGAGTTCTTGTACTAGGTGGAAACTCCAGTTCGGGCTCTTGGTCTACCTGCAGCTCTTGACCCAGAGGCAACAGGTGGTTCCGATGGAGTACCTTGACAGGCCCCTTCCCATCCCCTGGTCTCACCTGGTAAACAGGGAGATTCGGCATCTGGCTCTCTGCCACTTAGGGGGTGGCTGCCCAATGGTCCGCCAACTTGTGCTTACCAGGTAGTCCTAAATTCTGTATGAGGTCCCGGTCTTCCGGCATAAGTTGGACAAACTTCACTTTCTGATCATACCTCCTCTTATTCCCTTGATTCTGCTTGGTGGCCGCCACCTCAGCCAACTCGTACACCCTTTTCAACTTCTCGTCATATCGGACACATACTTCAAGGAGAGCTTCGAAAGTAATTCACCTGCTTCAGTCCCAAAACAAAGGTCAATGGGCAACCTCGCTTCCCGCCTGAACATCAGATAATAAGGCGAGTACCCCGTAGCGTCATTGTGGGTATAATTGTAACAGTGAACCAAATGCCCGATGTGCTGACTCCACTTACTCTTCTGACTGACCTCCAGAGTCCCGAGCATGTCCAGCAGGATCCAGTTGAACCTCTTAGGCTGAGGATCACCCTACGGGTGATAGTGCGTGGTCCTGGATTTCTCAATCCCAAGCATATCCAGTAGTTCATGGATAAGCCTGCTCTCGAAGTCCCGTCCCTGATCACTATGTATCCATTTGGGGAGGCCATAATGAACAAAGTACCTCTCCCATAACACCTTCACCACTGTAGTCGCTTTCTGGTCCTTAGTGGGAAACATCTGAGCATACCTAGTGTAGTGATCCATGATGACTAAGACATTCACGGTGTTGCTGGTGTCTGGCTCAATAGACAGGAAATCCATACACACCAGGCCCATGGGTCCTGCCCTCTGCAAATGGGACAAAGGAGCCGCCTGCACAGGCAGGGTCTTCCTCCGGATGCAGCGACTGCATGTCTTACAGTATTCTTCAACCTCCCCACTCATCCGTGGCTAGTAAAACCGGTCCTTGAGTAATCCATAGGTCTTTTCCACCCCTAAATGCCCGGAATCATCATGTAGCAACTTGAGCACATTCTTCTGATACTTCTCAGGCAGGACCAGATGGCAATGCCAGGGCGTGGTCCGGGGGCGACATGACCCGGGATAAGATTTGGTTCTTCAGCTTCAACTGAGGCCACTCCTTCAGTAGGAAGGGCACTGAGGCATGTTTCGTCTTCTCCGCCTGAGCCATATCCCCCTGTCTAACCACGTACCAGATAGTGCCAATGCTCGGGTCATCTGGCTGAGCTGCCCCCACTTCCTCGAGGCTCAACTCCGGCAAATGCCTGTTCCTCAGAGCAGTTAAATTACAGTAAACATTAGGTAGCGCATCATCATCAACCCCCAATTGATCCACTGCCCAATCCAACTCCATCAGGTCTCCTGCTTCAGCGTCGCTCGCAAATTGACACATGGCCTTCACTCCCGGGGCAGGGTCACGCTCCCACTCCTCGTCCGTGCCCGACCCCTCATGCGCCCGATGAGATAAAGCATCTGCATCGATGTTATGGCTCCCTGGCCGGTACTTCAGGCTGAACTCATAGGCAGACAAGGCCGCCAACCACCGATGCCCTGCAGCGTCCAGTTTCACCGAGGTCAGAATATAAGTGACAGGATTGGTCAAACTTGGTCCCTTATAGACAGTCACTCAACTTGTCCACCGCTGCCCATTTCAGCGCCAAGAACTTCTCTCTGAAGGCGACAAACTTCAGCTGACAAATGCCACTGGCCTCAATCTGTTGCCCTGCTCCTGGTACAGGACAGACCCCAGACCCTCTCGGCTGGCATCAGTGTGTAGCACATGCGGCTTCCAGGGGTCGGCAAATGTCAACACCGGGGCCTGTGCCAGCACCCCTTTCAGCAATTGGACTGCCTTCTCGCATTGAGCATCCCACCTCAGTCCAAAGGGCTCCGATGGGTTCAGATATCCTCCTGCTTCCTGCCCTCGGTCTCCTTTCCTTTTCTTCCCCATGGGGGAATAGCCACACAAAAGCTGGTTCAATGGGTGACTCATTTTAGCTTATCCTTTCACGAATCGCCGATAATACCCTCAGAGCCTCAAAAACGAGCGCAGGGCACTCACAGTCTGGGGTCTCGGCCAGGTGGTCGCTGTATCTATCTTAGCCGGATCAGTAGCCACTCCATCTCACGAGATTATGTGTCCGACATAGCCGACAGACATCTTGCAGAACTGACATTTATCCAGGGAAAGTTTCAATCCTTCCTCCTTCAGCCAGCTTAACACCTTCAGCAGCCGATCCTCATTTTCTTCCAAAGTAGATACTGGTCCGGGCCTCCGTGATAATCTCTGCATCCTTCAACTGGCGCAAGTGCTCCCGCACATCTTCCACGTCAGCCGTGGCCAGCCGCAGCAACCTTTCTCTAAACGGGATGTCATTTGTCACCTGGATAGTGTGACGAGTGCTCTTGGAACAACCCACATCAGGCTTGCCCTGAGAAAAGACATCCCCTAGCTTCACACATAAAACTTGCTGGTGGAATGCAGCAGGCCAGGCAGCATCAATAGGAAGGAGTACAGTCTACGTTTCAGGCCGAGAGACTTCGTCAGGACTAACTAAAAGAAGAAATAGTAAGAGATTTGAAAGTGGGAGGGGGAGGGGGAGATCTGAAATGATAGGAGAAGACAGGAGGGGGAAGGATGGAGCTAAGAGGTGGACAGTTGATTGGCAAAAGGAATATGAGAGGATGATGGAACAGGATGCCTAGGGAGAAAGAAAGGTGGAGGTGGGAAGCCCAGAGGATGGACAAGGAGTTATAGTGAGAGGGACAGAGGAAGAAAAAGGAGAGAGAGAGAGAGAGAGAGAGAGAGAGAGAGAGAGAGAGAGAGAGAGAGAGAGAAAAAAAAATTAATAATAAAATAAAATAAATAAGTACTGGATGGGGTACGAAGGGGAGGTGGGGCATTAACTGAAGTCTGAATAGTCAATGTTATCAATGATATAACCCAAACAAGCAGGGAGAGAGAGAACTCCTTACATCGCAGTTATTATTACAGAAAGCCATTTTTATTATATCATAACAAAGAAGCCATTTTATGAGCCTTCGCAGTAAAAATAAAAGAAGAAACCCCTTACAATTATAACCATTGGCATGCATTCTTCATAATTGCACCAATATGTTGGGCCCAGAATTAATCTTCAGGGGTGTTGACAACCAGGAACTTGAAGCTTCTTAATGCAATATGTAAACTCCTGCATCTTCCCCCTTCCTTCTCAGTCCTGAAGAACAGTCTCGATCCAAATGTCAACTATCTAATAACTTCCATAGATGCTGCCTAACCTGCTCAGTTCCTTCAGCATTTTGTGCATTGCTGGCTTGAGCCTTTATCTCCCAGTGGAGCATAAGCCATTGATGACCTCCTCTCTCCATCATCCTTTGAAGTCAATGGTGTGGTTGACGTTCTTTAATGTTTCTGTAATCTATTGTATCCACCGAACAGGGGATTGGACTATACAGCTTCACCAGAGCCCTGTTTGCCAGCTTTACCCATTTCCACCTCTCACAACAGGGATATACGGTTCGACTTTGAGAAGCATTTTATGTGTTGTCCCACATAAAAATGTATTTTGGTTATATTTTTATAATTTGCTGTTTCTATATTAGATTTTCATTGTTGTCTTTGTAGTTTGTCCTATGCTTTGTGAATAAATCTACAACTCATTTTTATTTGTATAATGCAGGTGAATGAAAGTTATTAAATTTTAAAAAAACATTCAAATATTCTGTTGTATTATAAATTGGCAACTTCTTTTTCAAATGGCACTATAGAAAACTTTCTATAATGTGTTTTTAGGAATGTCAGTAATGTTTGTAGATCATGATACATAATGGGTTTTGAATGTATTTTGTACCCTCTTAACTCCAAGTGTAATCATTACCCTCCAATGTTCAACATGCCATCTCTTAGATAATTTTAAAAGTATAATTAACTTTAAAAGATAGATAACCTTCTATACTGTGGTGTACTGGGGCATAGCATCAATATGGGTGATGCCAAAAGGTTCAATAAACTGATTAGAATGGCTGGCTTAGCTCTATAGAAGTAAAATTGGATACACTGGAGGCTGTGGTAGAACAAAGGATCCTCTGGAAAATCCCGGCAAGTCTGGACAATATTTCTCACCCTTTGCATCCCACCTTTGCTGAACAGAGAAGCACTTTCAGTAATAGACCAAGACAACTGTGCTGCTCCAAAGAGGGATATATGAGGTCATTCTTACCCTCAGGTTCTCTAATGATTTAACCTATAGCCAGGGAAATGATCTTGTAATCTTTGGACTTATAAATCTTGTACATTATGGCGACCCACTTTCTACGCAGGCGAACCGGCTCACAAAATGGCGCACGCGTCGGCAGAGAGGCCAGCCCCAAAATGGCGCTGGCCCTTCTTCTTCACCAGCAAGGGGAGAAAGCCCGCACGTGGGAAGAGACTTTTGTAATGCACCTCTGATGTGATTTCCGCCCGGAGAGGGCGGGAATGGAACTGCGTAAAAGCCAGTGCCACGAAGTTTGAATAAACTAGACTTGAGTGCAACTTACAGTCTGCGTGTCGTTATTTCTAGCTCTGTGTGTAGTACATCGCTACAACATCTTACTTTTAAGGTAACTTATTTTTATTCTTCCTTATCTCTCTTCTAATATTTGTGTATCTGTGTACTTACAATGCTATTGTGACACTGTAATTTCCTTTGGGATCAATAAAGTATCTATCTACCTATACGATTTTATTTAAATATGTAATATTAGAACAATCTTTTCTGTAGAGGTGAACGAAACTTGATCTTCCCAGACTATACCAATGAGGTGATGACTCAAAGTCATGCCTTCTGTGAAGTACTGCAAACTTTGCGTAATGGAGGAATCAAGCACACCCTGCGGTATCTGGCTAGGCTCTATAGTTATCATCAGGGTGGAGGAGCTCCTATAGTATACAATGACCCGATGGAAGCAGCATGATCCTTGGAAAGGAATAACGCACGCTAAAAGCAGTAGATATATTGACACTGTTTATTCAGCTTATACTTGTGCCAGTTTGCATGTTGGAATAAGGGGAGGGACCTGCTTGTTATATGTAGTTTTACAATGCTGTATGCCACACTGGGATTTAATTGGAGAGAGTGTTCTAAATATGTCTGTTATTATAATGATTAATTTTGAGTTGGTGTTATGATGTCCAGCTTCAGGTGTGGACATTGGATAACTCTCCCCAGCCCTAATAGCATTTGCTTAACAGTATTATATTGTGTTATAAATTTCCTCGGAGAGGGGGTTTGTGATAATTGTGTAATATTAGTTACCTGCCCAACAGCTCCTTTTGGGATGGAGATGGGGAACTAAGTGTCTAGTTTAGGGAGACAGGAAGGGGGGTGGGTTAGGGTGTGTGTTGCTATTGTTTATGGCTCAGACATGTTTTTTTTGTGTATGTTGTGCTTTTATGAAGCTGCCAGCCATTTTACACTGTTTACTATGTTTGTGCTCAACTCTAATAATCTCTTTTTTATTCTCATATGCAGAGGTCTTGCGGTAGAACACAGCTGGGCAGCAAAGATATTACAATAGTCTCGAGGAATGTTAAGGGCCTTGGTCACGTTGTTAAGAGGGATGAAGCTTCTATACATCTCAAATCTCTATCTGCAGATGTGATGTTTTTTACAGGAAACCCATATCAAAGTAACTGAGCAACTCAGATTGAAGTCTAGCTGGGTATCGCAGGTTTGCCACTCACCACTCACTTCTCTCACCCGTGGTGTGGCTATCCTCTTTAGGAAAAATATTCCATTTCAACTCACTTCCATGACCACAGATCCTCTCGGCAGGTTTATTATGACTTCTGGCACCATTAATTCCTTTCCGCCAACCTTCCTTAATATTTACGGTCCAAACACAGACGAGGCAAATTTTTTTTTAGGGAAGTTTTGTTTTACTTCCAGATGCCAGTAATTCAAATATGATAATCGGCGGTGACTTGAATTGCTACCTAGATCCATACTTAGATAGATTGTCCTCCCGCTCGTCCTCAAATATCGTGTCAGTGCAGGTCCTAAATAATTTGATTAAATCTAGGAATTTAGTAGATATCTGGTGAGTTTAACATCCCACCGACAAGGACCATTCTTATTATTCTCATGTTCACAAATCTTATAGTAGAATAGACTATTTTTTGATTGACTCTCATAATTTTTTGTGTTACCAATACAAAATATCGTAACATATTAATTTCTGACCATAGTCCCTTAACAATGTCCCTAAATCTCTCCCTTCCCAAACGAATCTATTCCTGGCGTTTTAACCCCTCCCTACTCACTGATAAGAAATTTATAGAAAACATCACAACCAGATTAAAATATTTTATAGAAATTAATGTTAACGGCGAGGTGTCAGATTCCACACTCTGGGAGACATTAAAAGTTGTAATTCGTGGGTATATAATTTCATATGAATCCACTGCTAAGAGGGAGAGAGGAGGGTGATTATTAGAGATTGAGAATACTCTCCTAAACCTCAAAGCGACATACCAGGCTTTGAAATCCTCTGAAGATTATAATAAGTTAATGAAGCTTAAATATGAGTACAATTGTATCTTGGGTAGTCAAATAAATAACATCCTCTTAAAATTGAGACAAAAGCATTTCAAAATGGGGGCCAAGCCTGGGGGGCTCCTGGCACGGCAGCTTACGGGCGCCCAAGCCCTAAGATCAATTCATTGCATTAGATCGAGGGCGGGCACCCTGTTAACTAACCCCAAGGAGGTAAATGACTGTTTCAAAGAACTCTACACTTCTAAATGCAATGCCACTCAATCTGATTTGAATGACTTCTTTGATTCTCCTGTAATGCTGATACTTAGTAACGCTACTAGGGAGGACCTAGATTCTGACTTCACATTGGAAGAAATGACTTCTGCCATTAAGTCATTTCTGTCTGGCAAGGCAGTTGGGCCGGATGGATTTGGCTGTGAATTTTAAAAGAAATTCTATGATATCTTTGCCCCACTTCTCCTCGAATGATATCTTGCTCTGAGAGAGATAAAGCCTTGCCTAGAACATTGTACGAGGCTAACATTTCCCTCATTTTAAAGAATGGTAAAGAGGAAACTGACCCGGCCAACTATAGGCCCATTACTCTCCAGAAGTTCGATAGAAAGGTAATTACTAAAATGTTGGCTAACCGGCTAAATAAGCATTTGTCATCTATCATTCATCCTGATCAGACAGGATTCATCCGGGTAGGTTCTCTTTTTCCAATGTCTGATGCCTTCTTACTACTATGTATGCTGATCATGGGAAAGCTAGTGGGGCAGCAATTTTATCCCTTGATGCACAGAAGGCTTTTGACCAGTTTGAGTGGCCTTACATGTTTGAGTCATTGTACAGGTTTGGGTTCAGTGAGTCATTTATATCCTGGGTAAAACTGATATACACCAGCCCAGTGTGTTCTATTATAACTAATGGTGACAATTCAATTCTGTTTTCCCTACACCGTTCAGTCCCACAGGGGAGCCCTCTCTCGCCGGCCCTTTTTGCTGTCACAGGAGAGCCCCTTGCTCTAAGAATAAGAAGTCACCCAAATATTGTGGGTTTGAAAGTGGGAAGTATTGAAACACTTATTAGTTTATATGCTGATGATGTGATACTCTACTTACAAAACACAGAAAAGTCAGTCCCCTTCTTCTAGATTTATTCACCTCTTTTGGCAGACTATCAGGATACTCAATAAATTGGACAAAACGTGACTTCGTGCCTCTCTCCGATGTCTACACGCCAGGTTTTTGGTAAGTGTCCCGTTCAAGGTAGTTGAAGATCACTTCACTTATCTTGGCTTAGCAATCCCCAAAGATCCTAAATTAATATTTAAATTAAACTTCGCAGAGTTTATTTCAAAACTTAAGCAGAATATAGAAAGTTGGAAAACACTACCTCTGTCCATGATTGGTCGTTTAAATTCAATTAAAATGGTTTCCCTTCCTAGGTTTCTCTATCTTTGTCAAAATCTCCCCATTTTTCTTACATCAGCCTTCTTTAGAGAATTGGACTCCATAATTTTCTCTTATAGCTCAGTAGTCCCCAACCACCGGGCCGCAAAGTGAGGAAACGATATGATTTGCGCGATATGAAACGATATGAGTCAGCTGCACCTCTCCTCATTCCCTATCATGCTCACTATTGAACTTGAATGCACACGAGGTCATTACGCACGCGTCATCCATGTCAGCGCGGAAAGAAGATCAACTCCTCGAGCTTGCAAATGACGGCAGGCAGAAGAGTATGTTTGACATAACATCTCTGCCAGCATTCTGGATCAAAGTCAATGCTGTTTATCTTGAGATAGCCACGAAAGCACTGAAAATGTTGCCCTCCATTTCCAACATATCTCTGCGAAAGCGGGGTTTTCTGCAATGAATGCAACGAAAACTAAATTGCGGAATAGACTGGACATAAGGAACCCCCTTCGAGTATCGCTGTCTCCCATCACCCCTCGATGGGACCGTCTTGTTGCAGGGAAACAAGCCCAGGGCTCCCACTGATTCAGCGATATTGGTGTGTTGCAATGATTTCATATGTTCATACGAGGAAATTATGTGCTGTGTGTTTAATATCCAAACAATACGTAAAATGTTACGATGCTATTGACTTATAAGTGACTTATAATTGACTTATCACTATATTCATGTGAGGAAAATATGTGCTGTGTGTTTAATATTAAATTTGTTAGATAAACCCTTTTAGAAACAAAATTGAGTGTATTAGCCACTTATAAGTGACTTATAGTTGACTTATCACCTATATTCTGGTCGTGATTAACACCCCCCCACCCCCCACCCCAGGGTTACCAACTGTCCTGTATTAGCCGGGACATCCCGTATATTGGGCTAAATTGGTTTGTCCCATACGGGACCGCCCTTGCCCCATATTTCCCCCGCTAAGGTAGAGCGTTCCTATGAAGCCTTTCGTGCTGAAATAGCGTAAAGCAAAGAAGCAATTATCATTAATTTTTATGGGAAAAATTTTTGAGCACTCCCAGACCCAAAAAATAACCTACCAAATCATACCAAATAACACACAAAACCTAAAACAACACTAACATATAGTAAAAGCAGGAATGATATGATAAATACACAGCCTATATAAAGTAGAAATAATGTATGTACAGTGTAGTTTCACTGAACAGAATCGCCAAAAACGATTTGTAGAAAAAAATCAGCACGTACACTCATGTGCACACTGGTGCCCGCGCAAGGCTTCATGGTCATGGTAGTCTTTCTCGGGGTAAACACAAGAGTCCCCCTGTTATAGATGGAATTATAAGAATCACAGAATTTCGAAAATTCATTTACAAAAGCCCAAGTCTGAAGGAGGGCTGGGATTACCTGTATTCAGACACTGTTATTGGGCTGTCAATGCTAGGGCTGTAATGTTTTGACAACAGGGGGCTCCGGATAACCTAGTCCCTGGGGCTCCCTTGTGGCTATGTATGGAGTCTAACTCTGTTGTCAATTTCTCCTTGCCAGCCATGCTGTTCTCTAAGTTAGAAAAGCCTGGGACTTCAAAAAGTTTAAGTTTTGTTTTGAAAAATTCCGTCAGAATTCTGAATCAGGTTAGGAGCGTTCTGAATTTACCAGAGACCTCTGTACAAACACCAATCTGTTTCATTCACTCCTTTCTACCTTCATGGTCAGATAAAACCTACCATGCTTGGAGGGAGAAGGGTCTAGTTTCTATTGAAGACCTGTACATAAAGGGACGGTTGGCAACATTTAATCTGCTGAAAGAGAAATTTGAGCTGCCTCATTCGCACGTTTTTCGTTACTACAAATTAGACACTACATTCAATCTAAGATTTGAAATTTTGAAACCCTTCCAGGGAAGCATATATTTTTTGATATCTTAAAGAACCCTCCTGACTCCAAGCATCTTGTTTCTAAGTTTGTACATTTGTTCGATGATTGCACTGTAGGGTCTACTGTAAAGATCAGGGAGGCCTGGAGAGAGGAGTTGGGCATTGAACTATCTGAAGCTGCCTGGGACAAGAGTTTGTCTATGATATAGGCTTGCTGTGTTAACAGCAGACACCAACTGATCCAGTTTAAAGTTGTCCACCATCTCCACTACTCTAAACTTAGGTTGCACAGGATTTACCCTTCTGTCTCACCAATGTGTGATAGATGTCAAGGGACGGAGGCCATGGTGTCACACACCTTTTGGTTTTGCCCATTACTGACGGGGTTTTGGTCCAAAATATTTGACTGGTACTCAAAGGCCTATAAAAGATCCTTCCCCTTGGAAGCTGGTCTCGCCATCTTTGGCCGTTCGCAATCTACTATTTCTTTCTCCACAGCAATACAACAGTCTCTGATGCTGGGGATGACTGTCGCCAAAAGACTTATCTTGAGGGAATGGAAATCACCCTCTCCCCCTTCCTTTTGGAGATGACTGACATGATTTCAGTCATACAGATGAAAAGACTTAGGTTCTTGAGAACCAATTCAACTAAAAAATTTTCGGCTATCTGGGATCCATTTCTTGCCTACCTGGACAAGGCCGGGGGCAGATGAGCAATTTCCCCCCAGCTGATTTCTCACGGCCCTCATTTGAGATTTAATCTTCAGTATTTTTGAGCACTTTGTACAATAGGCTTCACTCTACAGTTATGTCCCCTTTTTCTGCTTATTTCATTTTTACACAGGTCTGAGCTGGTATGTTCTTGTTGATTTCATTGTTTTTTTTTGAAAATTTTGAAAATTAAGTATTTAAAAAAACACTAATCCCTACCGGGAGAAAACAGCACCTGTTCTTTCCGCACTGTTCTCCAGCAGTTTAAGGACTAAGTCCAGCTGGAACATAACTCACCAGTGTTCTTGAAAGTCAGGTATTAACCCTACCTACCAACAACCAAGCATTGCCATCCTGGTCCCCTTCATGACAGCTTATGCAGAAGCATGTGACTTCCCTCCCAGAGATGATAGGTGTTTGTGCACTCGACTCTTGAAGGCTTGGACCCCATCATCGCAGATGTTTCCAACCACAGCATCTGAAAGGCTGTTCCAAATTCTGATAGCACAGTGAAGGAGCTTCTATCCTGTGTAAACACAAGGACATCTGCAGATGCTGGAATTTCAAGCAACACACATCAAACTTGCTGGTGAACGCAGCAGGCCAGGCAGCATCTCTAGGAAGAGGTACAGTTGATATTTCGGGTGGAGGGTCTCAGCCCGAAATGTCGACTGTACCTCTTCCTAGAGATACTACCTGACCTGTTGCGTTCACCAGCAACTTTTCTATCCTTTGTGTAGGTTCTCGCATCAGGCACAGAGGCAGCATGAGCAGGCATAAATAAACTTGATTGTGTGGTGCGCCATCTCTCATAAGATGAAGGCAGCATGGCACGAAGGTCTGCAGGGCTGTGGCTGGTGTGCATTTTGTATAGCACAGTAGCTGCAGCAACCTGTCGTCTGTGGTGTAAACTACTGATGGCTAGCTTCTCACGAGCTGCGGCTTCATCTACACCTATAATCCTGAGAGCCTTTCTTTGAGTGGGATCAAGCTGGCTGAGGACACGCTGTGAGGCATTCATCCATGATAAGCAGGCATACTTCAAGATATTTTGTACCTGGGCTTTATAAACTGTGGCTCTGCCCTCTTTGTCTAGTTTGTTTGCTACTTTCCGCAGTGCTCCAAGCCTTTGTCCAGCCTTGTTTGAAATAGTGGAAAGGTGTTTATCTCACACCAACTTGCTGTCATTATTAACACCAAGGATTACTAGCTCCTTCCTTAAATCCAGCTTGCAGTTCCCAAAATACAAGTCGGGGTTAGATGGTTTCCTCTTCCTAGACATCACCATCACCTTGAACTTTGTAGGCTCAAAGGTGACATTCCAGTCGTCTGCCCAAACTTTCATCCTGTCAAGATCCCTATTCGGGCTTGCTGCCACTGTATTACCCTCTCCTGCTGTAATTGGTGCAAGTAGTGAGGAGTTGTCAGCGTACAGGTATAGCTTGCTACTGAGTAAATAAGTCAATAAATCAACCAAGACATCAATGAAGATGGAAAATAGAAGTGGCCAAAGATTTGAACCCTGAGGTACAGATGCATTGATGGTTGAAGAATCAGAAGCCTGACCAGAGATAACAACTTTGATGGTCTGTCCATGAAGGTAGCTCTGCAGCCATCTAAGCAGCTTTCCAGATATTCCTTTGGATCTCAGCTTAACACAGAGTCCATTATGCCAGACCTTGACAAATGCTCCTTTGATATCCAGGACTATGACAAACACTTCTCCACTTTTGTCTAAGAAGGTGTTCCACGTTTGAGATAAGGTGGTGAGGAGATCGGCTGTACTGTGATCAGGTCTAAATCCATACTGCCTACTTGAAATTAAGTTGTTACGGAGTAGGTAGTTCTGAACTTGTTTATGGACTGCTGTTTCCATTACCTTGCTGAAGACACTGAGTAAGGATATGGGGCGGTAGTTTGTAGGATCAGCTCTGGAATCCCGCTTGTGTACTGGTGTTACTGATGCTATTTTCCATTGTTCTGGGAATACACCACTCAAGAAGCATAGCTGGAAGAGGGGGCAGAGAGAGCTTGCAAGTTCTGCAGTGCATTCCTTTAAGACTCTAGTTGTAATCTGGTCAGGGCCAGATGCTTCATCATGCTGAAGCTGTTGCATAATTTTCCTGATGTCCTTAGGTTTGAAGATTATTTTTTTGTAGCGAGGTGGCAGTAAACTGCTTGACATCTGGTGGCTGGTCATTAGCATTTGTGAGCTGACATTTATCTGCAAAAGCTGACAGAAAACATTAGCCTTATCCTTTGCTGTTGTATGTACAAACCCATTGTGCTCAATGACAGGGATGTCAGAGTGGCCTGTTCTTCCGGAGAGGGAGTTCACAACATTCCACCACTTCTTGCTGTCTGGTAATAAATGTTTATTATTTCTTTAATATCAAGTAATGTTTGAGAAACTGTAGTGGACCTAACAGTATCCCAAACTTAAAAATTGACTGATTTGTAATCAACACAACTCAGTATTTATTACATCTTATGCAATTGCTTTATAAAAGAAAGCCTAGCATAATGATTTATAAAATGAAATTCATATAGAACCTTAGGATGGTGAAAGGAAATGCTGCAGAAGGTTAGGACAGTGGAATACATAAGTGCCAATATTGCAGAAAGAAACTCTGCAGATCAGGCAATATTCTTCGATAAACAAAGTTCAGGTAAAGCTTGTAGGGAAATTCCAACCATAACCTATCAAAGTCGGTCAGCTTTTAAAGTAAGTGTCTGCAAGGTTATAATTCCTCTGAATTTGGAAACTATTCTTTGATGTCTGCTCTCTAACAGTAGGCTGCTCATGGAGGACATGTGCTAAAGAATTTGTTCAGTTCAGTTAGGAACCAGAACAATGTGGCCATTTGTTTAAAAGGAGAGAAGTAACTGGGAGGAATCTAGTTAAGTCTGTTTATACAGAGTATTTTTGATAATGCTGAGTTCAATTGAAAGGTTTTCATTGCTCTAAATATTTTTCAATGTTCTGAATTGGTTAGTTATTTAATATTTTAATAACATTTAAGATGTTAAATCTCTCACTAATAAATATTCGCAGATACTTATATTAAAAATAAACGTAATTATGTTTAAAGGTAATTCAGAAGCATTCAAAGAAGACAATAGTTCTGCCAGTTGGCTAAGCTTGTGGTTGTCTTATTATGCTGTCATAACCGTTTTCTGTGTATTGTGGGTTGAAGCTTGTTCCAACCCACCCACTTTACAGCGATGACTCACACAACCTCTACCCCATGGTCATTTTGGAACAGTAAACTTTTGGCAAAAAGCTAGCTGATCCAAGAAAAAAATAACTATACTTACATAACGAGACTGGGTAGTTGCTCATGACTGGCAATATATAGACATCTCAAAGCCATGCCTAAATTTATCAGAATCTTCAAAAGAATTATAGGCTGGTGATACGGAAGGAATTCTGAGAACAAAAAAGCTAAGTTACTAGTACTTAATAAGGCATTATTTGGTACCTAGAAATCTGGCATATCTTCAGAAAGTTGGGGAACAACCTCTTAAATATGAAAAAGTAAGTGGATATTAATTTAACAAGTGGTTGAAAAGGTTTGCTGGCACTTTAGTCACATTGGTATATTGAATATCGCAGTGTCCTGTCAAATGCAATGGAAATAATTGCAGACACTGTATACTGAATATTTCAGCTCAGCAAAAGAAAACAACTGACAAAAACTAATGGAATGTTCAATGCATGAAAAAAGAGCAATAACATTAATTAAAAGCTGGGCAGAAAGAAGGTATTTCAAGAATAGAATGTAAAAATATATTTGCACATCACAATCTTTAGAGCAAATTTTAGCATATCAAGAACCACAATTAATTTTCATAAGTTATTTAAGAAACTCGTAACCTATTGGATTTTGTTATGTATCATAAAGCAGCTAATAGAAAATAGCCAACATACATCTCATCCCATTGCTATAGAGAAAAGGTTTATAAAGACTTATAAATTTAAAAATAACTTGTAAGTTTTCATTGTTTATCTTAAAGCTTTAAAATTTGCCCTATCAAATACACTCCAGTTCTACCACAACAAAACTCCAAACTTCCTTCTCATACTTTGTAACTCTAACCCTGTTTATGTTATTCCTGACTAAGGAATCTTTTTAATAGCTTAACTATTGCTTCTATATTGCTGCTATAATGGAATACTAAAAATTTAGATTAAAGCTGGTGATCGATGAAGGTCTCTACAGTAATTTGGACATCCTTTTTATCATTCAATATCAATATCAATGACTGAAAATCCTTCCTTTACCACTGTATTTTTTTGATTGGGCAACTTGCACATAAAATTTGTGTCAAAATATACGACTCCCCTTATGTTATTTACCACTCATAAATGGAAATACTTTCTGTATCAATGGTGATGATGAACACGAGGCTGTTGCACATCACTGATAGAATTTGAGTATCCTGTATGTGTCATCTTTCTGAATCAGAGTGTTTATACTAACTATTTAAACTACAGAGATAAAGCTATGAGAACTTTTCCCACAACACCAAAGGTGATTGATCAAACTCAAACATGCCTTCATTACCTGACAGGCATCATTATTCATAATTGCACAGAGTGGTTATACTGAAACAAAGCTGTTGTTTGGAATAGCTGCCGATTTGCACCTGTATTTTCTTCCTTTAAATTCAGAATCATGTTTATTATCATGTTGTTTGCAGTAGCAGTACAATGCAATACATAAGATTACTGTAAGTTACAATAAGATTAGTTAAAATAGGTAATTGTTCCTAAAATGCTAAATGTGTATTTTATGTCTCCTTTTGAAGGCAAACGCTGATGGTAGTAATGAGAAGAGAGCATGTCCTGGATGGTGAGGTCCTTCATGATGGATGCTGCCTTTCTGAGATATCAGCTTCACCTTTTGAAGATGTTCTTGCTGCTGGGGAGTCTAGTGCCCATGAAGGAGCAGGCTAAGCCTACAAGCTTCTGCAGGTTTTTCTGTACCAGATGGTGATGCAACCAGTCAGAATGCATTCCACCGTACACCTGTAAACATTTGCTAAACCACTGGCCTGCCTTCTTCATAACTGCACCAATATGTTGGGCCCAGAATTAATCTTCAGGGGTGTTGACAACCAGGAATTTGAAGTTTCTTAATGCAATATGTAAACTCCTGCATCTTCCCCCTTCCTTCTCAGTCCTGAAGAAGAGTCTCGGTCCAAATGGCAACGATCTAATGATTTCCATAGATGCTGCCTAACCTGCTCAGTTCCTTCAGCAATTTGTGCATTGCTGGCTTGAGCCTTTATCTCCCAGTGGAGCATAAGCCATTGATGACCTCCTCTCTCCATCATCCTTTGAAGTCAATGGTGTGGTTGAAGTTCTTTAATGTTTCTGTAATCTATTGTATCCACCGAACAGGGGATTGGATTATACAGCTTCACCAGAGCCCTGTTTGCTGGCCTTACCCATTTCCACCTCTCACGACAGGGATATAGGGTTAGACTTTGAGAAGCATTTTGTGTGTTGTCCCACATAAAAATGTATTTTGGTTATATTTTTATAATTTGCTGTTTCTATATTAGATTTTCATTGTTGTCTTTGTAGTTTGTCCTATGCTTTGTGAATAAATCTACAACTCATTTTTATCTGTATAATGCAGGTGAATGAAAGTTATTAAATTTTAAAAAAACATTCAAATATTCTGTTGTATTATAAATTGGCAAATTCTTTGTCAAATGGCACTATAGAAATCTTTCCATAATGTGTTTTTAGGAATGTCAGTAATGTTTGTAGATCATGATACATAATGGGTTTTGAATATATTTTGTACCCTCTTAACTCCATGTGTAATCATTACCCTCCAATTTTCAACATGCCATCCCTTAGATAATTTTAAAAGTATAATTGAATTTAAAAGATAGATAACCTTCTATGCTGTGGTGTACTGGGGCAATAGCATCAATATGGGTGATGCCAAAAGGCTCAATAAACTGATTAGAATGGCTGGCTTAGTTTTAGAAGTCAAATTGGATACAGTGGAGGCTGTGGTAGAAGAAAGGATCCTCCGGAAAATCCTGGCAGTCTGGACAATATTTCTCATCCCTTGCATGCCACCTTCGCTGAACAGAGAAGCACTTTCAGTAATAGACCAAGACAACTGTGCTGCTCCAAAGGGCATTCTTACCCTTTGGTTCTTTCATGATTTAACCTATAGGCAGGGAAATTGTCTTGTAATCTTTGACTTGTCTATCTTGTACATCTTATTTTTAAGGTAACTTATTTTTATTCTTCCTTTCTTCTCTTCTAATATTTGTATATCTGTGCACTTGCAATGCTCCTGTGACACTGTAGTTTCCATTGGGATCAATAAAGTATCTATCTACCTATATGATTCTATTTAAATATGTAATATTAGAACATTCTTTTTTGTAGAGGTGGATGAAACTTGGTGACATTCTGGTCAACATCTGCATGACTTCTTTCAGCTTTTTCACTGCATCTATGTTATACCAGATTTCTACAACCCAGTGAACATCTGGTTAAACACTGATGAAACCAAAGCCTCTGCTACTAATCCACACCCACCCCCACATTCATTATTATAAGTTGTGAACTAGTGTATTCAAGCACCTACAAGGTCATTACTCATCATGGACTACATTTAATTGCAAAATATACAGAAATAACAGAATTCTAGATCTCTAAGTTTTTATTGCTTTGTAACTGTTTCATTGTGGTGATAAAGCACATCACTCTAGAAAAAGGGATGATTTTAGTTAAAGGACAACTTACAAATGGGGCAAGATATAGGAATATGCTTCTTTTAAGAATTATCTGTGTAGCTTTCAGGAGTTATGGAATGGAGAGAGAAGCTAGATAGTTAGAATGAGAATTAGTCTTCAAAATAAACCTGCTCCCAATTCAACTTGCATTAATATTTCAAGACCATCAAAATCTGTTAATCAGGAGTGGAACTTTCTGATTGTGTATCTTTGGCAGGGCCTATAAAATGAAGTAAGGCAGCATTGCTGATAATTTCATCCATTTCCAATTAGCTTAATACATTCTATGCTCCTTTTGAACAGAAAATTATTGGAATCAGCCACCCAGATAGCTGCCAATGCATCTAAATCTACAGTCAACTTCGCAGACATAAGGTCAGTCTTCTGGACAGTGAACCCATGGAAGCAACTGGCTCAGATGATGTCTCTGACCATGTCCTTAGATCCTGTGCAGATAAACTAGTGGGGATGTTTGCAGGTATTTTTAAACTATCCTTGATTCAATCTAAAGTTCACACTTGCTTTAAGACCACTATCATCCAGAAAAACAAAAAAAACAAGATGAAAAGCCTTAATAACTCCCCTGTCGCTCTGACATCCACCATTATTAGGTGCTTCAATAAATTTGTCATGTCATCAGTAACTTCAGCTTCCCAGATAACTTTAACTCACAGCAATTTGCCTGCCACTGAAACAGATCTACGGCAGATGCCATCTAGACAGCTCTGGAGCATTTAAGCAGTAATGATGCCTATGATAGACTATTATTTATTGACTACAGCTCCACTTTCAATACTACAATTCCAAGCAAATTCATCTCCAAGCTCCTAAACGTGGGACTCAACATGGCGATGGAAGTTTTGGAGAATTATGTGCAGAGTGCGGAGGCTGGTGGGGTGGTAAGTGAGGACCAAAGATACCCTATCCCTGGTAGGGTGGCGGGAAGATGGGGCAAGAGCAGATGTGCATGAAATGGAAGAGATGCAGTTGAGGGCAGCATTGATGGTGGAGGATGGGAAGACCCTTTATTTGAAAAAGGAGGACATCTCATTTGTTCTATAATGAAAAGCCTCATCCTGAGAGCAGATGCGGTGCAGAAGGAGGAATTGAGAGAAGGGGGTGGCCTTTTCACAAGTAACAGGGTGGGAAGAGGTATAGTCCAGGTAGCTGTGAGTCCGTGGGTTTATAACAGACATCAGCAGGTAAGCTGTAGCTGCCTCCAGAGATAGAGACAGTGAGATAGTGAAAGGGGAGAGAGATATCGGAAATGAACCAGGTAAATTTGAGGGCAGTGTAGAAGTTGGAGGCAAAATTGATGAATCAGACTTCCACTTCTCCAGTCATGTATGTCTTTCCCCAATCAACATCCCGGCTATTTACTTCATCCTTTCCCTTCTCAGTTTCACCTATTACTTTATATTTCTCTCTCCCCTCCCCAACCTTCTAAACCTACTCATCTTTTTTAATACAGTCCTGCCAAAGGGTCTCGGCCTGAAACATTGAACGTACTATTTTCCATAAATGCTGCCTGGTCTGCTGAGTTCCTCCAGCATTTTGTGTGTGTTAATGGGACTCAACACCTCCCTTTGCCTTGACGTTCTGACCCACAGACCGCAATCAGCAAGATAAAAGACAACACCTCCGCCACAATTGTTCTCAACACTGCTGCCCTACAAGGGTATTTCCTCAGCCCCCTTCTGTACTCCACTCCCTATACATTCACAACTGTGTGCTCAGATTCTACTCTAATTTCATCAACAAGTTTGCAGATGAAACATCATATTGGCCATATCTCAAATAATGATGAGTCTGAGTACAAGAGGGAGATGAAGAATCTAGTGACGGGGTTTCATGACAACAACCATTCCTTGAATGTCAGCAAAACAAAAGAACAGGTCATTGAATTCAGGAAATGGGTAGTGAGCATTCTCCAATTTACATCAACTGTGCTGAGATCAAGGGAGTTGAGAATTTCAAGCTCTTCAAGTG
Organism: Mobula hypostoma; assembly: GCF_963921235.1. NCBI lineage: Eukaryota > Metazoa > Chordata > Chondrichthyes > Myliobatiformes > Myliobatidae > Mobula > Mobula hypostoma. The sequence continues at coordinate 57,704,224 of NC_086103.1, read as the reverse complement.
TACATCAACAATAGCCTGGCCTGATGCAACTACATTAACACCATGGTCAAGAAAGTTTACTAGCATTTCTAATTACTCGGAAGGTGAAAAAGATTTGGCATGACATATCGACTCTCATGAATTGTCATCATGGGAAATATCCTCTCTGAATACGTTATGGCTTGTCAAGACAACTGCTCTGTCTGTGACTGCAAGAAAACAGAGACTTTTGGACACAGGCCGGCACCTCACGGAAACCATGCATTTTGACTATACTTCTTGCTGCCTTGGTAAAGCAACTATCATAATCAAAGAACCCATCACAGACATTTTTACTTATTTTTATAGGATAAATCATTACTGTTTTGTTTGAGTGGGGGAAGAGAAATCGATTCCTCTACATGTACTGCATAAAGACCTTTGTCATCTATCAGCTTCAATATCCAGTAACTCAGTCACAGCCACACACCTGATAAGATTTGCTTTTGCACACACTTAAGCATCAGACTATTTGTGCTATATAAATCTTGCTATTAGTAAATTAACTAGCACAAATGTTATTCATCTAGAATTGCCATTATTTTAAACAACGATTTTTCTAAACTTTCAACTAGGGACAGAACAGGAGACTAGACTGCACTGATAAATACCCATAGAATCATGATACTGTACATGATCAACCCAGACCTATTCAAACTAATACCGAACAGATATAAAATTTGTGCTGCATTATCATGCTTGTAGCATCCAACCAGCACTAAATGTTGCTGATTGCTTTACTGCATATTCACAGAACGCAATTTTGTGAGTGATTAACACCAATTAAAGTTGACTAGACTGAATCTGTTAAAGGGGTAGTTCTCAGTACTTCCAATCGCTGCTACAAATACTTGGAAAACTAGCTAGTAGCATGATAAAAAGGAGTAAAGAAGACACATCCTGATTTTCAAATGCAGATTTGGATGATGAGGTGGAGTAAAATCATTTATTCATGGGTGTCCAGTAGACGTTCAGATTCCTAATAAAGTGGAAATAATAGGTGTACCCCCTCCCCCGGCAAGCCTCACGGTTGCTCAACTCGCTGTCGTCTAGGGAAACAGCCCCCGCCCCTGCCAAACTGGGTAATTAAGTTTGTGTGGATACTGCGTGATGTACCCCACCCCGTCAAATAACAGGCAATATACCAGATACGATTAAATGAATTACAGTTTATAGATATTACTGGAAATATATAATTAATAGAGATAAAATATAAAAGGGAAATAAAAGGCGCCACACTTATCAAAGTTCAATCTCTTCGTGCACAAACAGTTGGAGCTTGAGTAACGATCCTCTCTTCACCATTCGATCCCCTCTGACCACCTCGACCTGCCGCCTGCGACCAACCACGGTGGTTGACCAGACGCTCCCCACGAGTCGGTCTCCATCTCCTCTCCTCGCCGAAAACCCTGAACCTCGAACTCCTGCTCGGGGTCCAACCCCGTTAGCCACCTCACTGCACCTTGTCCACCCTCTCTCTGTCCATCGCGCCTTCTTTCCAAAAACCCGTGCATCACAATTGCTTACAGACACACTAGAAAGAATAACATGGACACCCATTGGTTCATTCGCTCTATTGTCAAGAATATAACCCAAACTAACTACTAGCGAGAGAACTTTCTCAGCATTTAACATATCAAAGAAGCCATTTTAATTAGTCTATGCAGTAACATAAAAGAATAAACCCCTTACATAGGTCACTACAAAGGTCAATACAAAGAGTTAATAATCTGGAAGGAAGGCTGCAGTGCTAAAAATATTTAATGTCCTCTTATATGTGGGTCAAGGATAATTAGGGCAACAGCATCAACAAGGGATATAAGAAATGTACTCAGTTTTAGGAATTCCCCATCCAAGTGGAGTGTCAGTAGATAAGAACATTCACGGCAAAGTTTCTAGATTTGTATTAAAGGGATGTGGGGTGATGGCAGGTAAGTAGCACTACAAAGGAAGAGGTCAATCATGTTCTGATTGAATGGGTGGAATAATCTACTCCATTGATTTAATTCTTATTCAGATTAGATGGGAGATTTTAGCAACGGGATCATTCAAGAATTGTATGCTGCATATTCATTTCTAATTGGTAAAGCATACCAGAATGGAAGTCGTTCCAATCTGTGCCCTTCTCTTATTCCTTATCCTGTTTACTTGGGCAGCTCAGTCTGATACTCAGACCTTCCCCCTCCTTCTCTCTGTCTTGCTGAAAACCCTGCAAGAAATCAACTTCACACCTACACCAGTTAAAAGAGATCCTATGCATTGATACATCTCTTAGTCACCTTTATGACCAATCTCAGATAACATAATTCCCTGCATTAACTTCTACTTTATCACTACACACAAGTAACTAAGATTTTAAATAGCTTTAATTGGTGCAGGTAGGCTGGAGATAGAGTTGTGAGTGAAGAGTTATGGGACACCTACTGCTAAACAGTAGGTGTTCTACTGCATGCTGTGAGTTTGGAACTTCTGAATCTAATATCGCAATGACTTCGTCTTGTGATGCGGTGACACAGTAGCATAGTGGTTAATGGAATACTCTTCAGTGCCAGTGGCACAAGTTCAGTTCCTTTCGCTGTCTATAAATAAAACACCCTGGATTCCTTGGCTACGCAAGTCTAGGGAAGGCACTCTCAAATCGCGCCAAACTTGTGAGATTGAGACAGCTCGTCCCACCCCAAACCTCAGTTTGTGTGAATGCAGAGTAATTTGCTACCCTGTTACAAATTAGTGCCAGGAAATAAGAGACAGTACCCTGCATGTTATTAAAGAAATTATATTTATGAATCGTAACTTAACTAAAGGGTTAGTAAAGAATAACAAAAAGAAAAGGCCCCATTCTAATTAAACAGTCTAATGTGCACAAGTTGGAGCCCATCTTGAACTTCTTTGTCAATCACGCGCTGGGCCCTCGGTCAGCGTGAGCACCCACACCACCTTCCAAACGTCGCTCGCAATCCATCTCGTACAATCGGGTCTCCCACCAGATCGTATGTTATGACCAGTTCTCTCCAGCGCCTTCTCTCTTCATCTCCCAAAGAACAAAAGCCCAAGAACCAGCCTTATTGTCTCTCACTAAGAAAACCTCCCGCTAACTGGGTGGCACACGTTCTGCATCATCCCTCATCTTCAACAATAACCCAAACAGGCTGAAAGCAGAACAGAGCTGCTAAATGAAATACCTACAGCAAAACAGTAAAGATGTGAACCAGGGCATTACATAAGGAATTTGTACATTCTTGTGACTGCGCATGTTTCCTCTGGGTGCTCTGGCTCCTCCTACATCTCAAAGATGCTCAGTTAGGATTAAGAAGCTTTGGGCATGCTATATTGGTGCTGGATGTGTGACAACATTTGCAGGCTGCCCGGTACATCCTTAGATTGTTTTGGTCATTGGCACAAAGCAACGCATTTCACTGTCTGTTTTGATGCTTTGATATACATGTGAAAAATTTTTTTAAATAATCCTTAGAAATTTTGAAGCATTTCTTGTTCTTGGCATTGGTTAGGTCATCACTTGGCATGCCATGAGGATTGACTGTTGCCCTCTATTTCTATTACACACATGGTATACATAGTATACGACTCAAATAGCTGAGTAATGGTAATAATGTTACAGGTGTCATCTTTCAACTTCAGATGGAAATTGGAAAGAAAAACACACTTGCAGGACAAGAAAATGGTTCTAAAAGGCTTAGTTTCTTTTAACATTAATGCTAGTACAAAACCATATCCCACAGTCTTTATACTGTATATCCTTGGGCTTTTGCAAGAATGAGCTCTATGATTAGCAGTACTGATACATCATGACATTAGCGGTCAATGGATTTATGTACAAATCCACTTCATGCAAGCACTACCAGATTATTGTTTGCTCTGCTGACACCTATATTCTGATCCTACTTAAAGGAAATACAGGAAGAGAAGCTTGTGATATTTTCAGTATACAAAGTTGTTTGTGATAGAAAACTCCAACAAGCAGTGATGTGACAGGAAACAACCAATCAAATTTCACATTTGGGGTAGCTTCTTTGAAATCTATTATAAAACAAAAACATTTTGCATCTAATGGCAGATCTTGTCAGATCAGGACAGTTGCTGGGAATTAACATGGAAGGAATAGTAGAAAAACATGAACTTTGCTTGAGAAACCTTGGTTTCTTTGAACTTCTGTAAATCATTGATGTGACTACTAGATGCAGACATAAACCAAGTGAGTCAAAGAAATTATTGATGAAAAGAACGTCTTAAGTTGTCAGAAATGAACTGATGCCATGCTTGCAGTGTGATCCAATATAACACCTCTGTTTTGTTGCTCTGAGTGGCTGAAGCCAGGCTGTGATCAAATCAGCAAAATAAATTGTCTGTGTGTTTTGTATTGATTTGCATCAAGGACCAATTTCAGATTACACCAATGTGTTAGATGGTACTGACAATTTAATAGGCCATGTTGTATGACTGAAACAAAAAACTGAGAATCTGTCAGTAAACCTATAGTCATTCCGACTGAGATTGAGGCACACGTAGACACTTAATTATGGGTTTACAAAGATTTGTCCAATAGGACTGGCAGATTTAATGGGTTATACAGTCGGTCTAATTTTTCTTTGAGGTTGTTTTCTCACACATTTATCTGGTTCTCCAATGTTACTTACCAAATAAGGTTCAAAGGTTGATGAGTTAATTTCTTCCTTCGCCTAGTTAATAGGATGATACACTAATGATGCTGTATGGACACTTTACTTCCTTTTCAGTATTTAAAGTGCAAGCTGGGTGATAAAACAGTTCTGCAGGATTTCTCAAACTGTAATTGCATTTACGTAGCATAGAGATGTCCAGAAATTACTTGCTTATAACACTCAAACTTCAAAGTTAGTAGATGCCTGATGGTAGTAGTGAGAAGAGGTCATTGCCTGGTTGGTGCAGGTCTTGGAGGATGGATGCTGATCTCTTCTGCCTGTACTCCATGTAAATGTACTCAAAGATGGGAGAGCTTTGCCTATAATGGACTCTGATGATGGTCCACCACTTTATAGACAATAGACAATAGGTGCAGGAGTAGGCCATTTGGCCCTTCAAGCCAGCACAGCCATTCTCTGTGATCATGGCTGATCATCCACAATCAGTATCCAGTCCCTGCCTTATCCCCATAACCTTTGATTCCGCTATCTTTAAGAGCTCTATCCATCTCTTTCTTGAAAGCATCCAGAGACTTGGCCTCCACAGCCTTCTGGGGCAGAGCTTTCCATATATCCACCACGCTCTGGGTGAAAAAGATTTCCTCAATTCTGTTCTAAATGGCCTATCCCCTATTCTTAAACTGTAGCTTCCGGTTCTGGGCTCACCCATCAGCGGGAACATGCTTCCTGCCTCCAGCATGTCCAATCCCTTAATAATCTTATATGTTTCAATAAGATCCTCTCTCAGCCTTCTAAATTCCAGAGTATACAAGCCCAGTCACTCCAATCTTTCGACACATGACAGTCCCACCATCCCGGGAATTAACCTTGTGAACCTACGCTGCACTCCCTCAATAGAAAGAGTGTCCTTCCTCAAATTTGAAGACCAAAACTGCACACAGTACTCCAGTGTGGTCTCACCAGGGCCCTGTACAGCTGTAAAAGGACCTCTTTGCTCTTATACTCATTTCCCCTTGTTATGAGGGCCAGCATGCCATTAGCTTTCTTCACTGCCTGCTGTACTTGCATGCTTGCTTTCAATGACTGATGTACAAGAACACCTAGATCTCCTTGTACTTCTCCTTTTCCTAACTTGACTCCATTTAGATAATAATCTGCCTTCCTGTTCTTACCACCAAAGTTGATAACCTCACATTTATCCTCATTAAACTGCATCTGCCATGCATCTGCCCACTCACCTAGCCTATCCAAGTCACCCTGCATTCTCATAACATCTTCCTCATATTTCACACTGCCACCCAGCTTTGTGTCATCGGCAAATTTGCTAATGTTACTTTTAATTCCCTCATCTAAATCATTAATATATATATTGTAAACAGCTGCGGTCCCAGCACTGAACCCTGCGGTACCCCACTCCTCACCGCCTGCCATTCCGAAAGGGACCCTTTGATCGCTACTCTTTGTTTTCTGTCAGCCAGCCAATTTTCAATCCATGTCAGTGCTCTGCCCCCAATACCATGTGCCCTAATTTTGCCCACTAATCTCCTATGTGGGACTTTATCAAAGGCTTTCTGAAAGTCCAGGTACACTACATCCACTGGCTCTCCCTTGTCCATTTTCATAGTCACATCCTCAAAAAATTCGAGAAGATCAGTCAAGCACAATTTTCCCTTCGTAAATCCATGATGACTCGGACCGATCCTGTTACTGCTATCCAGATGTGTCGTAATTACATCTTTTATAATTGACTCCAGCATCTTTCCCACCACCGACGTCAGGCTAACTAGTCTATAATTCCCTGTTTTCTCTCTTCCTCCCTTCCTGAAGAAAGGGACAACATTAGCCACCCTCCAATCCACAGGAACGATCCTGAATCTATAGAACATTGGAAAATGATTACCAATGCGTCCACGATTTCTAAAGCCACCTCCTTAATTACCCTGGGATGCAGACCATCAGGTCCCAAGGACTTATCAGCCTTCAGACCCAACAGTCTATCCAACACCATTTTCTGCCTAATATAAATTTCCTTCAGTTCATCCATTACCCTAGACCCTTTGGCCACTATTACATCTGGGAGATTGTTTGCGTCTTCCCTAGTGAAGATATATCCAAAGTACCTGTTCAACTCGTCTGCCATTTCCTTGTTCCCCATAATAAATTTACCCATTTCTGTCTTCAAGGGCTCAATTTTGGTCTTAACTATTTTTTTCCTTTTCACATACCTAAAGAAGCTTTTCCTATCCTCCTTTATATTCTTGACTAGTTTACCTTCGTACCTCATTTTTCTCCGCGTATTACCTTTTTAGTTACCTTCTGTTGCTCTTTAAAAGTTTCCCAATCCTCTGGCTTCCCACTCGTCTTTGCTATGTTATACTTCTTCTCTTTTATTTTTATACTGTCCATTACTTCCCTTGTCTGCCACGGCCTCCCCTTACTCCCCTTAGGATCTTTCTTCCTCTTTGGAATGAACTGATCCTGCACCTTCCGCATTATTCCCAGAAACACTTGCCATTGCTGTTCCACTGTCATCCCTGCTAGGGTATTGTTCCATTGAACTTTGGCCAGGTCCTCCCTCGTATCACCATAGTTCCCTTTGTTCAACTGTAATACTGACACTTCCGAGTTTCCCTTCTCCCTCTCAAATTGTAGGTTAAAACTTATCATATTATGGTCACTACCTCCTAATGGCTCCTTTACCTTGAGGTCCCTGATCAAATCCGGTTCATTGCACAGCACTAAATCTAGAATTGTGTTCTCTCTGGTAGGCTCCAGTACAAGCTGTTCTAAGAATCCATCTTGGAGGGACTCCACAAACTCCCTTTCTTGGGGTCCAGTACCAACCAGGACACCGGCATGAGATCTGCCTTCACCATTCAGCTTAAGTACAGATTCCAGGGCTTGCAAGACCTTGACGAAGATTCCTCTTGTCTACCTGCATATTGAAATCCCCCGTAACAACTGTAGCATTACCTTTGCGACATGCCAATTTTAACTCTTTCTGTAGCCTTTTCCATTCTTGGGCCTTGGCAGCCTTTTCTATACCAGGCTGTGATGTAATCAGTTAGGATAATCTCCACTCTGCATCTATAGAAGTTTGTCAAAGATTTTGGCAGCATGCACCTCCAAGAGAACCACAACCTTATCATAGGTTTTGTAGGTTTGCATACCTCAATGACACAGAGAGCTATGTTGGCTGGAGTCAGGGCCTTGTGCTTTGACTCTTGGTAGGTTCATCCATGCCAAATAGATCAAAGGGTAGAGGCCAGACTAGGAGTGGTCCACGGGTCCTCAAGGTCTAGGGATTCAGCTCTGGTCTAACAACACTGAATGGTTAAAAAAATTGTTATAGAAACAGCAGGAAGAATCCTATATCTATGTGCAATGGTATTCCAGAATCTTCACCTGGGATTTGCATGACTGGCAGAATTGAAGCTACTGGCACAAAGAAGGAAGCCCTGAGCACTGCCAAGACCAAGACAAAAGTAGTTTTTTGGAATGCACCAACCATGTACAACACTGGCAAGCTAGCACAAATATTGCAGAAATAGGTCGTTACAACCTACATATACTGGGCATCAGTGAAAGCAGATGGACGGAGTCTGGCAGACTAAAGGCAGCAACTGGTGAAATAATTTTATACTCAGGAAGGGAAGATGTTCAGCATCATGATGGTGTAGCTGTCATTTTGAATAAAGGCATTGAGAAGTGCTTGGAGGAGTGGGAACCAATCAACATTGGATTAATGAGGTTGAAAATGAAAGGGAAGCAAGTGAAAATGACCGTGATCCAATGCTATGAAGAAAAGGACATCTTTTACGAACAACTGCAATCAGAGGTAGAGTTAGCACCACACCGTGACATAATCATCATTGTGGGAGATCTAAATGCCAAAGTGGGAAACAATAACTCTTGTTTCCCAATGGTTATGAGCATGCAAGGATGTGGAATGATGAATAACAATGGTGGGAGATTGGTGGAATTCTGGGCCATGAACAATCTGGTTATAGGAGGGACCCTCTTTCCACACCAGGAAATCGATATATTGTCATGTTATTCACCCAATGGATGTGACAAGAACCAGTTTGACCATTTAATGATCAATGGTACGTGGAGACGATACTTGCAGGATGTAAAGGTGAAGAGAGGAGCAGAAACAGTAAGTGCTCACCTCCTTGTTGTTGCAGTGATGAACCTCAAGCCGAGAAGCATTTGGACCAGAATGCATATACAAAGTCATTTTGATGTTGAAAACCTTAAGGACACCGGCATGAGATCTGCCTTCACCATTCAGCTTAAGTACAGATTCCAGGGCTTGCAAGATCTTGACGAAGATGTATCAGTAGACCAGTAGAATGTGGAAATGGATTGACTCCATCTTCAAGGAGAGCAGTGAGGCTTGTCTAGGATACAGAGGTGGAAAGTAGGACAAAGTATGGATACAGCAGGAAACATGGACTATCTGAGATGAAAGTCAGAAAATTAAGAAGGAAATGTTAGATGTAAAGTCAATATGAATTAAGGAGAAACTTCAACTAACATATACTGAAGCTAACAAGAAAGTAAAGAGAATTGGCAGAAAGGATAAGAGAGTCTACATGGAAGACCTTGCAGAAGAGGCCAAAACAGCAGCGAATCGAGGTGATTGGAGAAATAGATGCAAGATTTTTAAATTGGTATATGGATAGACCCACACCAGATCCAGTGGTCTCGTGACTGATAAGAACAGTCAGTTTTTGACAACTGAGAAAGAGCATTAAGGACAGGATGTTTCAGAGAATTTCTGAGTGAAGAACCTGTCATTCAAGAAGCAGTAGAGGACTTCAACATCAACACGGATCCATCCAAGAAAGAAGAGACTGTTTCTGCGATTAAATTATTAAAGAACAACAAAGCTCCAGGACATGGCAATTTAAATGCCAGACTGTGCAAAGCTGTAACCAGCAACCACAGTTTATGATAATCTGGGAATGTGGACATGTACCCAAGAACTGGATAAAGGGAGTTATTGTTAGGATCCCCAAGAAAGAAGCGCTAAGTGATTGAAACAACTGACACAGCATCACTTTTTTGTCAGTGCCCAGCAAGATTCTTGCTAAAGTTATTGTCCAGCAAATTACAGATGCTATTGATGTGTGCTGGAGGAAAGAACAAACTGGTTTCAGGAGAAACAGGGGGTGTGTCAACCAGATCTTCACACTGTGTAACATCATAGAGAGGTGCACAGAGTGGCAGAGACAACTGTATGTCAATTTTGTGAACTTTAAAAAGGCTTTTGATAGCATCCTCAGGGAGAGTCTCTGGCAAATTCTCAGATCATATAGGCTCCCTTCCAAGACTGTCCAGCTTATCCAGATAATTTAACCTGCACAGTTGGGAAATGCATTTTGAGCTTTAAAGTCAAGACAGGAGTCAGGTAAGGCTGTGTGGTGTCAGAGACATTATTTAACCTGGTGATTAAATGGGTTATGAAACAAACAATGAAAGATAAGCCGAGAGACATCAGGTGGACTCTATTATGAAGACGAGAAAATCTGTGATGCTGGAAATCCAAGCAACACACAAAAATGCTGGAGGAAATCTGCAGGCCAGGTAACATCTATGGAAAAGAGTAAACATGCTCTTTTTGACATTTTGGGCCAAGACCCTGCATCGGGACTGGGAAAAAAGGTGAGTTAGAGCAAGAAGTTGGAGTGAGGGGAGGGAAGTGGTAGGTGATAGGTGAAACTGGGGGAAGGGAAGGGGTGAAGTAAAGAACTGGGAACTTGAGTGGTGAAGGAGATGAAGAGCTGGAGATGGCAGAATCTGATAGAAGGGGGTAGAAACTCATGGAAAAAGGAAGGGGGGAGGAGCACCAGAGGGAGGTGATGGGCAAGTAAGGAGATAAGATGAGAAAGGGAAACAGGACTATGGGAATGCGGATGAGGTAGGGGGAATTACCGGAAGTTTGAGAAATTATTGGAGGCTACCGAGATGGAATGTAAGGTGTACTCCTCCAACCTGATTGGGGCCTTTGGGCTCATTCCAGTGGCCCAAACAGCGGTGGGAGCAGAGCACTGCAAATTAAAAAAGCAGAAGGGACAAGCAAGTGGCCATTGTTGGGAGTGGGCCTGTGGTGAGAGGAGGAGTGTCTCATTGGAGGCTTCAGCTTAAAAGAGGCATTGGCCCTGGGTAAGTTTCTACTAAGATTCTCTTTTTTTCCCCCTCTTACTGTACCTAGTGTAGTAACTGGCCTTTGTGTGTTCTTCATGCCAGATGTTGGAGACCTGGGCGACCCAGAGTCGCTCAAGGAACTACATCTGCATGAAGTGCATCCAGCTGCAGCTCCTTAAAGATTGTATTAAGGATCAGGAGCAGCAGCTGGATGACCTTTGGCTTGTGTGGGAGAGTCAGGAGATCATTGATCAGAGTTACAGAGAAGTACCATCCCTAAGTTGCAGGATGCAAGAGGTTGGATGACTGTCAGGAGAAGGAAAGGGACAGTGAATAGGCAGAAAACGCAGAGCACCCATGTGGCCGTTCTCCTCAATAATAAGTATACTGTTTTGGATACTATTGCAGGGGGATGACCTCCCAGGGGAATGCCAAGGAGACCAGGTTAGTGGCACTGAGCATGGGTCCATGGTGCAGAAAGGAAAGAGGGAGAAGAAGGGAGCAGTAGTGATAGGGAACTGAATAATCAGAGGAACAGACAGGAGATTGTGTGGATGTGAACGAGTCACCCAGATGGTATATTGCCTCCCAGGTGCTAGGATCAGGTATGTCTCAGATCACATCCACAATATTTTGGAGAGAGAGGGAGAGCAGCCAGAAGTCTTGGTACTTATTGGTACCAATGACATAGGAAGGAAAAGTAACGAGGTCCTGAAAAAAGAATTTATAGAGCTAGAAAGCTGAAAAGCAAGACCTCTCGGGTAGTAATATCTGGATTGCTACCTGTAGCACATACCAGTAAGGGTAGAAAGAGGATGATTTAGCAGATAAATGCATGGCTGAGAAGCTGATGCAGGGGACAAGGCTTCGGGTTCTTGGATCATTGGGATCTCTTCTGGGGAAGGTATGAACTGCACAAAAGTGATAGATTGCACCTGAACCTGAGGGGGATCAATATTCTCCTTGGCAGGTTTGTTAGAGCTTTTGGGGAGGGTTTAAACTAATTTAGCATGCGGGTAGCAACCAGAGTTAAGAGGGTCAGGACAGGATGGATGGTAAAAAAACAAAGATAGTGTGCAATCAGACTGATAGGAAGGGCAGGCAGACAAAAGGACAAATTTGCAGCCAGCAGGGTGAGTATCAGTGCATTAGGATGCAGAATCAAAAAGGGTAGCAAATACAGTACTCAAAGTGTTATATCTCAATGCACAGTGTATAAGAAATAAGGTGGATGTTCTTGTATACTATTTCAGATTTTCAAATATGATGTTGTGGGCATCACAGAATCATGGTTGTAGTTGGGAACTGAATGTCCAAGGTTACACATTGGATTGAAGGGATAGGAAGGTAGGCAGAGGGTGTGGCATGGCTCAGCTGGTAAAGAATGGCATCAAATCAGTAGAAACATGTGACATAGAATCAGTAGATGTTGAATGTGAGCTGAGCTAAGAAACTGCAAGGGTGAAAGGACTCTGATGGCAGCTATATACAGGCCTCCCAACAGTAGCTGCGATATGGACCATAGATCTCAATAGGAAATAGAAAAGAAATGTCAAAATGGAAATGTTATGACAGCCATGGGAGATTTTAACATGCAGGTCAATTGGGAAAATCAGGTTGGTAATGGATCTCAAGAGAGACTGAGCTTGTTGAATTCCTATGAGATGGCTTTTAAGAGCAGTTTGTCATCAAGCCTACTAGGAAATCAGCTATACTAGATTGGGTGTTATGTAATGAACCAGAGGTAATTAGGGAGCTTAAGGTCAAAGAACCCTTAGGAGACCATGAGTTCAACTTCAAATTTGATAGGGAGAAAGTAAAGTCTGATGTAGCAGTATTTCAGTGGAGTAAATGAAATTACAGCGGTATGAGAAAGAAGCCGGTCAAAGTAAATTGGAAGGAGATGCTGGCAGAGATGACAGCAGAGCAGCAATGACGTGAGTTTCTGGGAAAAATTAGGAAGGTGCAGGATACACGTTTTCCAAAACCAAAGAAATATTCATATGGCAAGATAGTACATCCATGGCTGACAAGGGAAGTCAAAGCTAATGTAAAAGCAAAAGAGAGGACATACAACAAAGCAGAAAAGACAGAGGATGGGAAGCTTTTAAAACTCTACAGAGAACAACTAAAAGAATCATTAGGAGGGTAAAGATGAAATATGAAAGTGAGCTCACAAACAATATCAAAAATTAAAAAGCTTTTTCAAGTATTATGTAAAAAAATAAAAAGAGCGATGAGAGTAGATGTGAGACTGCTAGAAATTGAGGCTGGAGAAATAATAACGGGGGACAAGGAGATGGCAGATGAATTAAATGAGTAATTTGCATCAGCTTTCACATCGAGGGAAGAGAAGTGAGTGCAGTTACTATTACATTGAAACATAGAAACATAGAAACATAGAAAATAGGTGCAGGAGTAGGCCATTCGGCCCTTCGAGCCTGCACCACCATTTATTATGATCATGGCTGATCATCCAACTCAGAACCCTGCCCCAGCCTTCCCTCCATACGCCCTGACCCCCGTAGCCACAAGGGCCATATCTAACTCCCTCTTAAATATAGCCAATGAACTGGCCTCAACAGTTTGCTGTGGCAGAGAATTCCACAGATTCACCACTCTCTGTGTGAAGAAGTTTTTCCTAATCTCGGTCCTAAAAGGCTTCCCCTCTATCCTCAAACTGTGGCCCCTCGTTCTGGACTTCCCCAACATCGGGAACAATCTTCCTGCATCTAGCCTGTCCAATCTCTTTAGGATCTTATACGTTTCAATCAGATCCCCCCTCAATCTTCTAAATTCCAACGAGTACAAGCCCAGTTCATCCAGTCTTTCTTCATATGAAAGTCCTGCCATCCCAGGAATCAATCTTGTGAACCTTCTTTGTACTCCCTCTATGGCAAGGATGTCTTTCCTCAGATTAGGGGACCAAAACTGCACACAATACTCCAGGTGTGGTCTCACCAAGGCCTTGTACAACTGCAGTAGTACCTCCCTGCTCCTGTACTCGAATCCTCTCGCTATAAATGCCAGCATACCATTCGCCTTTTTCACCGCCTGCTGTACCTGCATGCCCACTTTCAATGACTGGTGTATAATGACACCCAGGTCTCGTTGCACCTCCCCTTTTCCTAATCGGCCACCATTCAGATAATAAACTGTTTTCCTATTTTTGCCACCAAAGTGGATAACTTCACATTTATCCACATTAAATTGCATCTGCCATGAATTTGCCCACTCACCCAACCTATTCAAGTCACCCTGCATCCTCTTAGCATCCTCCTCACTGCTAACACTGCCACCCAGCTTCGTATCATCCGCAAACTTGGAGATGCTGCATTTAATTCCCTCATCCAAGTCATTAATATATATTGTAAACAACTGGGGTCCCAGCACTGAGCCTTGCAGTACCCCACTAGTCACCGCCTGCCATTCTGAAAAGGTCCCGTTTATTCCCACTCTTTGCTTCCTGTCTGCTAACCAATTCTCCATCCACATCAATACCTTACCCCCAATACCGTGTGCTTTAAGTTTGCACACTAATCTCCTGTGTGGGACCTTGTCAAAAGCCTTTTGAAAATCCAAATATACCACATCCACTGGTTCTCCCCTATCCACTCTACTAGTTACATCCTCAAAAAATTCTATGAGATTCGTCAGGGAGAAGCTGCTCAAAAAGCTGAAAGACCTAAGGGTACGTAAGTCACCTGGGCCAGAAGCACTGCACCCTAGGGTTCTGAAAGAGGTAGTGGTAGAGATTGTGAAGGCATTAGTAATGATTTTTCAAAAATTATTGGACTCTGGCATGGTGCCAGAGGACTAGAAAATTAGAAATGTTACTCCACTCTTTAAGAAAGGAGGAAGGCAGCAGAAAAGAAATTTTAGACCAGTTAGCCTGACCTCAGTGATTGGGAAGATGTTGGAGGATTGTTAATTGTTAAGGATGAGGTTAAGGAGTACTTGGTGACACAGGACAAAGTCATTATGGTTTCCTTGAGGGAAAATCTTGCCTGATGAACCTGTTGGAATTCTTTGAGGAGATTACATGTAGGATAGATAAAGGGGATTTAGTGGATGTTGTATATTTGGATTTCCAGAAGGCCTTTGACAAGGTGCCACAATGAGGCTACTTACCAAGTTTACAGCCCATGGTATTACAGGAAAGTTACAAGCATGGTTAGAGCATTGGCGGGTGGGGGGAGATGTTCTTGGTTGTGGCATCCTTGTCCTACTCCCTTTCTTCTATGGTCTTCTACCCTTTATGTTGCATGGCTTTGCTTTATAGGATGTGATGGATCAAGCCTTCCACAGTTTTTGAGCAGCCTTCAGTGTTTCAACTTTGATCTGGAATTCTCACTTTCAATATGAGATGTCCTTCCAGAGGTGAAAACTGGAACTCTTGTACTCTCCTGGATAGCCAGCCCTGAAGCTATCATTCTAGCCCTCAGCAAATTATGAGTCTCTTGGTTCATCCAGGGTTTCTGGTTAAGGAAGACTCTAAATGATATTGTGGAGACACACTTGTCCTCAAATGTCTTCATTAAGGACGTAACAACCATGGCATTTTCATTCGGGTCCTTCAACTCGAAACAGTCCTATAGCTGCTCCTCTGCCTCCCATGACCAACTCTTTGTTGCTCTTATCTCGGATGCCTTGTTCTTCAGACTCTGCCAATACATACATGGGAGGAAGGCAGCCAAATGGTTAGATCTCCCGAAATGCAGTCAAGTGATGCAGTGGAAGGCATTCTTAATGAGAGAGCAGCAGAGGTCATGTATGTAGCCGTTTGTTCAGTATGTTTAATTTCCTATTCAATATCAATGGAGTGCAAAGAAAACCTGAATTACTGGAGGAACTCAGGTGTTTGAGCAGCATCTGTGAAGGCAAAGGGGAGTAAATGTTGAAGGTCATAACACAGCATAAAGATCATAAAAGCAGAATTGATAGTGTTCTGCCGTGTAAATAAACCATCACCTCCCATTTTGTACTGTATGTTGCATTCATAAAACAATACAATTTAACAATAATATTGGGATATCAGGTCATTTATCTCTGAGATTGTTGAGGGACAATAATTACTTCTTCCTCGTCAAATTTGTAGCAATAAAACTAACTTTTTCATGGTGTTCGTTTACCATTATTACATAGGATCTTATCTCTGTTAATGCGTTCCATGCGTTCCAATGCTACTTTACAGTTGAACGGAAAGGTAACAATATCATTGTCCCATATTTCTTTATTAATATCCCTGATATGCAGGATTGAATTCAAGATCATTTGGACTGTTCTTTTTTAAGTGAATAATATTTTGATTTTGAAGAAGAAACTGATAGTGTGAGAGACCAAAATCATAGTGTGCAAGTGTTAGAAATAGCAAAGTTACCAACAGAATTGACCAGAAGACCATGGCACATCTTGCATCATAAAGGAAGAACATGTTTTGTTTACTGATGTGCAGAAAGCAGAGGATTACTTATAAACTGAATCTATATGATTGTATCAAAGTGCTGCAGCGTGCTGAGAGAATTAAAGTAAGTGTAGACACAAGAGGCTATAAATGCTGGAATCTGATTCAATAAACAAAATGCTGCATAAGCTCAATGGGTCAGGAAGCAGCTATGGAGCTCCTGTCCTGAGACTTCACTTACTGCCCCTGACCTCAAACTACCCTTCATCCCTATCTATAATACAAACTGACCCTAATACACCCAAACCATCCAAATGAAGCTAAAAAAAATCTACTGTAAGTCTGAGCCAAGACCTCAATGGACATCGCAGCATAGTCATCATGATAGCTTGTCACACCAGACAGCCAGACACTCTAGTGTTTTTTGGTTGATGTTGAGCAGGTCAGTGTCAGCTAAATCAGGTGAGAATGGGCAGTTGCGCAGAACGTGTTCAATGTTCTGCACCCTTTCGCCACACTCACAGGATTTGCTGGTCTTTAAACCCCACTTCACCATATTGTCTCGAGTCCTACAAGCTCCTGCTCTCGCTCTGTTGAGAGTGCACCACTTCTGTCTGTCAAGCAGTGCCCCGTCTGGCAACATTTCTGTGGGGTTTTGCACTGTATTGTTTGATGAGGTTCTGGCTTCTGTTTTTTGCCAAAGGTCAATTCTGTGTGTTTGGGGGGATATTCCGTGTGGTAGCTCCTCCACTGTAGCAAAGCTTTTCCTTGATTTTAAGCGGTTGGAAACTGGCATATGATGATGTAGTGGGTGCCGTAGATCCGAGTTCTGTGTACCTTTTTCAATTTTTGTTGTAGTGTGTCTTCGGATCTCTGGAGGTGGAATGCCTGCAAGTCTGTAAATGATGTTAATGTGTGTGGGGCACAGTGCGCCCATGATTATTCAGCAGGCTTCGTTAAGCAACGGGTCTATTTTCTTCACATGAGCTGATCTGCCCTACACAGGTGCACAGTATTCTGCAGGTGCATAGCAGAGTGCTAGGGTAGTTGATCTAAGTGTGTGAGCATTAGCTCCCCATTTCGTGCCTGCTAATTTTTTCAAGAGCAAATTGCGAAAGCCAGCTTTCCCTCAGAGTTTTTGGATGTGAGTGGCAAATAAGAGTGTCCTATCCAGTGTCACGCCCAGTTAAGTTGGGGTTGGATGGTGTTCGAGCTCCTTCCCACACCAGAAGATCTTGAGTTTCCGAGCTGCTTCTCAATTCCTCAGGTGGAATGCACACACTTGAGTTTTTGATGGATTTGGGTTCAGAGACCATTTTTCATAATACTGCTTCATAGTTATGTTGGCTCACTAACATAATCCTAGTGCTATTTCCACAGTCAAAGAATCAAGGTGAGAAGGAGCTGTGTAGGTTGGATTAAAATGTGAAACTTGTATGGTTGTACCTTGACTCTAAAGCCACAATTAATCAAGAAATACACAGTAAATAGTATTTTCTATCTATCATGTAATCTTGCAGGTAGAGATAGCAGAGGGAAAAAGTATAAAAAGAACTGAACTGTCCCATGCCTTTACATAAGTGGATATCATGAAAATCTAACGGGAAACTTCCATTTCATGTTTGTGATAATTTGAGTTCAGAACAGACCGATGACTGCTGTTTCCATTGATACAGTGACTTCAAGTGATCTTTTAAATATGAGTTGTGCTTCTATTAGGAGATCTTCTCAAACAATCTCTCAGTGCATCAAGCCCATCATTGAACTGACAATACTTGGACAATTTCTTCAATTCAACCACATAATCTGAAATGGACTCACCTTTCTTTTGATTCCACTTATGAAACCTAAAGCATTCTGCAATCAATAATGGTTTTGATTCTAAATGTTTCTGCATTATGTTCATTATACAGCAAAGCTCATTTTAGCTGGTTTTGTTGGAGCAGACAAACTTCTAAGCAAACTGTATGCTCTTTCATCAATATCACTCAGCAAAACTGGCACTCATTTCACATTGGCTATTTCATTTATTTCAAAATACTGCTCAATTCATTCAGTATACATAAGCCAGTTATCTTTTGTGCAACCAAACATATCTATATTTGCAATGTAGCCAGCCATTCCTGTATTTTTTTATTTATGATTAATATCATCAGATACTCACAGCTATGAAACCGTGAATTTCGCCCATTTTCTGTCTTTTTTTTAACTCAACCATCTCTGTGCCTTCCTGAAGAAGCACATGTTTTGCATTTTTTAACTCAAATGCCTCGCTGCGTTTTCTTAATCTCCCTGCATTTCAACAGTTAGGTAGTCATCTCAGGATTGTTTAAAACTTCCTTGTCAACACTGTTATGTTTTGTAACTCCAAAACATAAAACTAATTGGAAGAAAAATGCAGAGCTGAGAGATACATGCATTCTTTGTTGTTTACTTTAATGGAGGCTTGCACCCATGATGTAGTGTCATAATGATGTATACCATTCGCTTACTTTTACATATAACCTGTAATGAATAATGTAAACAACAAAGGATGCTTAATCAAACAATATGTTTCCAATATTACTCAGGTATTATTGGAATTTTAAATACAAACAACTGGAAAGTCTCATCTGTGAGAGATGGATCCACTGCATATATTTTCAGCTTCATTGAGAAGTACATTGATGTTAAGGAGAATAAGGAAGTAGTGAACTTTTCTGTTGAATCTTTGCCTCCAGAAAAAAAAGGATAGCATACATCTTTTATACTATTAATGTTTAATTGTTCAAAATATTTTTATATTAATGTTATTTTGGGCCTTGTCAGGTGGAAGACTCAATGCAGGTTACAATCCTTTGAACTTTATGGCAGTATTTTGTACTTTTTTGTTCATTGTAATAATCTGAAAGGCTTTGACATGTGAAAAAGTTGTATTGCAAATTGTAAGCCATGTTTTCAGTAAATAGCCCCTGTTACCTTGTAGTCGTCCTTTCTCAAAAGGCCTTTGACAAAGTGCCACACATGAAACTATGAGCCCATTGTATTACAGGAAAGATTCTAGCATGGATAAAGCAGTGGCTGATTGGCAGGAGGCGAAGACTGGGAATAAAGGCAGCCCTTTCTGGGTGGTTGCCAGTAGAGAGGCTACAGAAGGATATAGACAGATTAAGAGAATGGGAAATGATATGGCAGATAAAAGAGAGTGTCAGGAAGTGTATGGTCATGCACTTTGATAGAAGAAATGAAAGGGCTGATTCTTGTCTAGATACAGAGAAAATACAAAAAACAGAGATCAAAAGGATTTGGGGGTCCCTGTGCAGGATTCCCCAAAATTTAATTTGCAGGTGGAGTTTGTGGTGAGGAAGGCAAATGCAATTTTAGTATCCTTTTTAAGAAGACTAAAATATAAAAGCAAGGATGTAATGTTAAGATTATATAAAGCACTGGTTAGGCCCCATTAGGAGTATTGTGAGCAGTTTTGGGCCCCTTATCTTAGAAAGGATGCGCTGAAACTGGAGAGGGTTCAAAGGAGGTTCACGAAAATTATTCCAGGATTGAATGGCTTGTCATATGAAGAGCGTTTGATGGCTCTGGGCCTGTATTTACTGGAATTCAGAAGAATAAGGGTTGACTTCATTGAAACCTTTTGAATGGTGAAAGGCCTTGATGGAATGGATGTGGAGATGTGGTGAGGATGTTTCCTGTGGTGGGAGTGTCTAAGACCAGAGGACACAGCCTAGAGGGATGTCCTTTCAAAATGGAGATGTGGAGTTATTTCTTTAGCCAGAGTGGTGAATCTGGAGAATTATTTGCCACAGGCAGCTATGGAGATGAAATCTGTATGTCTATTTAAGGCAGAAGTTGATAGATTCTTGATTGGTCAGGGCATGAAGGGATATGAGAGAAGGCAGGTGATTGTGGCTGAGATGAAAATTGGATCAGCCAGGATAAAATGATGGATCAGACTTGATGGGCCAAATAGCCTAATTCTGCTCTTCTATCTTATGGTCATATGGTCTTTTCTGAAATTTGATATTTAACAAATCTCATGACCTCATGTTTTCCTACAGTGGACCACTTCTGCAATAGTGATCAACTGAAAGGGGATATACATTCAAAATCTGACGTCAAGCTGTTTTGAGGGAATGTGAAGGGCTGGTGTTCTGAAGAGATATGGTATGGTCGTGGGGAGCTCAGGAGACTCAAAGTGAGATATAATTGCTTCACATAAGTGGGACAAGAGATGGCTTCCTCCACTTCTCCAGACAGGATCCCTACTGGTCACATTGAGGCTCCACATTAGTTGTGAAAATCTGCTCTTCACTTGTGTAGCTAAATTTACTGGAATATATTTCTAAGCATGTTTTTTTCAGTTCCTGACCATTGCGTCCTATTGCAACAAACAAAAAGAGGGTTCAGAATGAAATTGACACATGAATTATAAAAACTGACTACTTAACTCTGTGAAAATCTTTTCAGTTTCTAAATAATAATATATATGTTCACATGATTTTGAATTTTTTTCTTGGAAACATAAAGAGCACAGCACAGATGGTATCGGTGTAGGAGCCACACATAAGCATTCTTCTATTCCACTTTATAAATCCATTAAACCAAATTATTCCATGTCCTTTCGATTGAAAACTTCACAATGTTGTCAGCTAATTTTGATATCAGCCTTTTTATCGAGCATATTGAGGTGATTGAACCCAATGCTTGGATGTCGATTTAGGCGCTGGGCCAGATTGAAAAGGTTATGTTGTCGAGGCCTGAGGCAAGGGACGGGCCGGTTCCGATCACTGCTCCATGATGTTTACTAGGTTCTGTGCTGAACTATGGGACTCTTTCTGTGGTGTTCAGTTTGGAACGCTATTTGCTTGCGGTTATTGGTTTGCATGATTTGTTTTTTCTCTCTGCACATTGGGTGTTTGACAGTCTCTTTTTAAAGGGTTATTTTAGGCTTCTTTGCTTTGTGGCTGCCTATTAGGAGACAAATCTTAAGGTTGTTTATAGTATACATATTTCGATAATAAATGTACTTTGAACTTTGAACTTTGATTTTTGTACTTTGTTATCAATGTCAGTTATATAGAAACAACGTTGAGATTCCAGTAGGGTGTCATGAAAAATATCATCACATTCTGCAATTTTGAGAACATATTCATAACTTTTTAGTAGTGCTGAAGTGATAAAATAGAGACAGTCACAGAAAATACTGTCCTTTGAAAGAAACAATGATGATGGAAGTCAGCTAAAGGTCTAGAAACCAAAGGAAGAAAAACTTCATCTTTATCTCTTAGAATATCGGTTCCAATCCAGCACCAAACCATCTGTAACCATGCCCAAGCAGTAGCACTAATGAAATCCTATCCCACTATAAAAGGACCTTCGGATATTAAAGTTTTTCAGGATTTTAATTACTAGAACCAAAATGCCACATTTTTATTTCATACCTTTGTCAAAAGTTAGCTGTTTCTATTTTCTTTAGGAAGTCTTTGTGTTAAACTTCTGCCACAGTTAAGCAATCAGTGAGATTAATATGACACATGCTTATTTGTTCATTTCTTTTCTGAAAATTGAATTGTTTTAATCCATTAATTTAGTATTGAGTCTGTATAAGTTTAAATCTCCGGTTATATTCAAAAGATATTTGCTGAATAGTTTTCAACAGCCACAATTACACTGCATTTGCAAATCATAATACGGCCTCAATATTAGTAACACTATACACATTACCTAATCAGTCCTGACTGTATATTTTTGTTCTTTTCTACCAAGGTTATCAGAGTCAAATATTGTCACCAACACCTGTTATTGAAAAACAACAGATTAAATTCCCCACCCAGTTCCTTCCTTCCCTATTATTCTTCCATCATTTTCTGTCAACCCTCTGTATGGAAACAAAAGAGGTACTTTATTTATATATTTTCTTCATTGTGTATCAATAGCCCATGGATTGTCCATGAATAGACACTAACTATACACCTGCAGAAAAAAATCTAAAAATATAGGGACACAGAGACAAAACTAAAAGTTGGTAATTATAACATCATCCCTTCATATATCCAAATAACAACTACATTGAACCAGAAAGGCTGATTAAAAGAGGTTTTACTATGATATTGAATTAGCAGAGTCAATTTGTTAGCTTGTTCACTTCACAGTTGGGCTGTCACACCTCCAGCACTTACATCTGCAAATAATTACTTGGTTACTAACCATGTTTATTATTGTGTCCAAATGGGTTCAGCTGAAGGTCAACTCATGTGACGAAGCTTTAAATGAATTGCCCTTTTAACCTCTAAGAAAACTTCAGTTGAGAAAATAAATGATTAGCATTGTAAAGTGGAGATTTACCAATTGTAGGAATTAACAATTTCTGTAACTTAGTAAACAAATTCAGAACGTCTTTTAAAACTCATAACTTACTTTCCTGCTCCATAATAATGGATAATAGTTAGTAACTAACTAGAAACTATGAAATGATAAATGCTCTCTGATTGATTTATAGCTCCATCATACAACATAATGAAGTTTCATTTTTCAATTGGAATCACATATTTCAATTATTCTTTTTTAATGATTGCATTTTAAGTTATTTAAATTTTAATTTATTTTAATGCAGACTATTATAAGCATTAACCGTGATTCGTTATTCTTCATTAAATAATGTAAGTGCCTCTGCATAGAGGAGATTCACAGGCATTTTGAAAATTCCTCATGCAAGACAGTGTTAAATTTATGGTACCATCTTAGCACTAATTATAACTCGATTGAACTTCTGGCAATGAAACTAAAATTATCTTTTTACCCTTAGGCCTTAATTCAACTATAAAATTATATGTTTTATATTAGTTATATTAAAGAATAAAATAGTTCATTATAACTCAACACCCACTGCTGGAGTGAGGGAGAGCACGGGGTTACACACAGTTAACAGATTTATCCCTTCACAGCAAGACACAAGCTAAACAAAAAGCTATATATGTCATGTTTATTAATTTGTTAGATCACAGACAGTAATAAGAGTTTGCAGGTTAATGACTCACTGGAAAATAAGTTCAATTTGTCTAGAAATGCCATAAATTAAAATAGCTGGGAGTTAAGCTGAGAAAATAAAGAAGTAGAAAACAGTACTTGAATTCAGAGTTATATATTCCTAACACAATAAATATTGCATGCAATAAACAAATCCATAGTTTTCAAGCACATGCACTCCTTGTAATTATTTACATAGTTTTATTATAATTTTCACTAGCTCTCTCCATAATGACATTGAGGATATATTATACTCAGTATTTGTTTCAAGTATACTTCAAGAATTACCCATCAGTTTTGAAAACAAATTCTTCCTCTGCCCTAGTTTGTGATACTAGATATCCAAATTATTTTCTGATATTTTCTTTGAAGTGTGATTTGGAATCTCAGATGAGAATCAAACCTCCGCCAACATTAATGACCATCTTTTATCTCTTTCAAGATTTGTTCATTGTTGACCAGGGTGATCACAGTCTGTGAGAAAGAAAGCTATTAACCACTTTAGAGAATAGTTACACATTGACCTGCCTAGTTGGATAAACTCAACAGGTTGTTAACACTGTAAATCATCAATGAACCAGATAGAGGATTATGACAATCCAGTAGCACCAGGATCCCAGATTTTTAAACCGAATTCTAATTCTCAAACTGATTATCAGTCCAGACTTCTGGTTTGCCAAGATTTATACATTCCAAGCTAAGAATCTTTAGCTGCTCACGAATTTATTGCCGACAATTATTTCAAGAAAGTTAAGTGTTTGCCCCAATCCAAAAGTTTACATGCACTCAGAAACACATTAACGCACTCACGGCAATGATTGATGTGAACTGAAGAGCTTAGAAGAAGCACAAAAAGTGATTTCATTTGCACTCAGTGGAAACTTATGTTGCTATTTATAAAGTGGAATGTAACAATGGATCTGTGAAATGTGAAAATCTCAAACTTTAGATATTCTTCAATAATATAATTGCAAATATTATTAAGATGTTGTTAATTCATAAATCCTCAATCATTATGGCTTATCACAAATAATTAGAATTTATCTAAATAAATCCAAAACCCCAATAAGATAAACTTCGACTTCCAATTACTGTTGGCTAATATCTGAATAAATGTTATCAATATTACTTTTAAACTGGAGCATGTAATATTTATGAAATTTATGGCTTGAAAACAAAGTATATATTTTATCGTCTGTGAGTAGATTCAGAAATATACTGGATTGCATCAGTTGTCCCTCCTGAGGGAGTTAAAGTAATGGCTGCCCATTTCTCCAAAACGTACAGTAGTGGTGGGGGTGGGGAGTTCACTGCTGTTCAGTTAACACTGATGACCATGCAAGTAGACACATCCAATTCCAGTCATTAAAGAGTGATTCTGCCTCTGTCTGACACACAGTGAGCCATCAAAAGGATGCTTCTCAATTGCCCCCTGCTAGTGGACAAAGGAATGTTCCCGAGGACACAATGCAAATTCTTCAGGCAAAAAACACAGTGGACAAACGTGTCTAAGGACAAATTTGGGAGTAGCTCCTACCAGAATACATGCTTTTTTTTTCAATCTTGTGAAAACCTTTAATACCATTAACTTAAAAGGATTATAGATAATCCTTCACAAATGTAACTGTTCTCAGAATTGTATTACCATTTTATGCCTGATAGACGATAACACACAAACTGTAATCCTGGCTAGTGGATTAATTGCAGACCAAATCTCAGTGTGGACTGTGATCAAGCGAGGCTCTACTCTCACTCAACTTTCTTTTCAATCTTCCCTGCTGCAATAATGTATATTTTGATGAAACTCCCTGTGAGATTAGTACTAACCTACAGAACGTGAGCTTCCGGGAAAATGTCACTGTATCAGCATACACGATGGAGATTGAAAATCTGGTTGGGAAGTGTCACAACAACAACCTGTCACTCAACATTGGAAAAACCAAAAAGCTGATATCTTTTCAAGAGAAAGAAGGCAAAGAACCACAAGTCAATCCTCATCGGAGATGGAGAGGATCAGTGGAAGATCTGTCCTGGGACCAACATGTCAGTATCAACAGAAAGAAGGCATGGGAGTACCTCAACTATTTTAGAAGATGCCTAGATTTGGCATGTCACCAAAAACTCTGACAAACTTCTATAGAAGCAGAGCAGAGACTATCCTAACTGGTTGCATCATGGCCTGGTATGAAAACACCAATGCCCAGGAAAGGAGAAAAAACACAACAAAAATTAGTGAATACAGCCTAATCTATCACAGAAAAAGCCATTCCTACTATTGGGTATATTTACATGGAGTAACTGCCACAAAAAAGCAACATCTATCATCAAAGACCCCACTATATTTCCCAGCTCTTCTCACTACTACCATTTGGTAGTAGGTACAGAAATATTAAGTTCTACACCAGCAGGTTTAGGAACCGTTATTATCCTACAACTATCAAGTTCCTGAACTGGCACAGATAACTTTACTCATCACAACTGTAAACTGATCCTATGACCTACAAGACTTTCAAAGGCTCTTTAGAACCCATGTTCTCAGTAGCATGTATGTGTGTATGTATTGTTACGAGAATACACATAAAATTAAGATGTTTGCTGGCCTGGGCTAGCATCAGTGGCATCAGCAGTTGGTCTGCCACCTGCCCTCAGGGGAAGGAGAGATAAGGAACAATGGAGCAGCGTCTGGAGATGTGTAATGAAGGGATGTGGGAGAGAGAGCTGTCTGGAGCGGCTCCCCCCTTTGAACCCTGAACTGTTTGAAGTGATGGACAGGCGATACCCCAGCAGGGGGATAAAAAGGGACAGGTTCGCTAAGACAGGCACACACGCCACCCGAGATAACGAGACCCTGGAAGCGGTGCGCCTCTCACGAGTGGGTGAGAAGTGCCAGACAACGACAAGGGTGAAAAGGTACGATCAGCGGGAACCCGGTGTGTGTCCGCCCTTGCCTGGGTGCCGGGTTCACTGCAGAGGATCGACCGCATCTGGAGGAGGGGTCACAGTCGGTGACCTCAGGTGACATCACCAAGGACCCGCCCAAATGCTGTTTGTGAGCCATATCGCCGGTCTGTGAGTGAAGCCGTTCTGAATGATCAGTTGTTCCTATTCTATGTCTCTCTTCCCCCACCTTGTCCATCGCCATGGCAACGATTACTGCGAACTGAACTACTAACTGGACTGAACTTTGAGTCATTTTGAAATTGGTCATTTACCCCTAGACAACGATAGAGCTTGATTGATGCTGTTATCTTAATTCTGTGCACATGTGTGGTTATCATTGTTGAATTGTTGCATTCATTATCCTTTCGATTACTGTGTTGCTTGTTTCTTTAATAAAACTTTCTTAGTTCTAGTACTCCAGACTCCAACTGAGTGATCCATTTCTGCTGGTTTGGCAACCCAGTTACGGGGTACGTAACATAAGTGGGGTTCTCGTCCGCGATTTTGAACGCTAAATTTGGGACGGAGTAAATTGATTGGGTTAAAATTCCAAAAGAAAGAAAAGACAAACAGCAGAAATGGAGGTTGAGGAATTTATAAAGGCGCCGACCTTGGAGGCATTAGAGGATGCCAGGAAATCGGAATTGATAGCTGTGGCCAAACGGGTGAATCTTGCTAAGGTGAAGTCGACAATGAGGAGAGAGGAGATACACAGAGCTATTGTAGAGCACTATGTATCTAAAGGTGTGTTTCCCCAAGGTGAGCTGGGGGTGGTGTCTATTGAAAAACCTGCTGGAGACGCGGTACAGGTACAGCTTGAAAAACTGAGACTCGAGCACGAGTTCCGGGTACGGCAGTTAGAACACGAAGAGAAGCAGTTAGAAAGGCAGGAGAGAGAGTTAGAAAGGCGGGAGAGAGAGAAAGAGGTAGAAAGGCAAGAGAGAGAAAGACAGTTGGAGAGAGAGGAGAAACAGAGGGAAAGGGAATTTGAGCTGGAGAAGTTAAAGATAAGGGCCGAGCAGGGGCTCGTGCCGAACCAAGGTGGAGGGTTCCGGGCGACCCAGGAGGTTAGGCTGGTTCCCCCATTTGACAATACCGATGTGGATCGGTACTTTCTCCACTTCGAAAAGGTGGCTATAAGTCAGGAATGGCCGAGGGATAAGTGGGTTGTCTTACTTCAGAGTGTACTGAAAGGGAAGGCCCAAGAAGCTTACTCCGCCTTATCCGCGGAAGATGCCCAGAAGTATGAGGTGGTGAAGGAGGCCATCCTCAGGATTTATGAGTTGGTCCCGGAGGCATACCGTCAGAGGTTCCGGAATGCGAGGAAGCAGTGGGACCGCACATATTTGGAGTTTGCTCGTGAGATGCAAACATATTGTGAGCGTTGGTGCGCCTCGAAAGGGGTAGAGGGGGATTATGACAGACTGCTGCAACTGATTCTGATTGAGCAGTTTAAAGGTTGTGTCCCTGAGGGTATGAGACCCTACCTCGATGAGAAAGAGGCAGCCACGTTAGCCGCAACTGCTAAGTTAGCGGATGAGTATGCGTTGACGCATAAAATGAAGGTTGCCCCGAGTAAAGGCTACCAGAAGGGTAGTCAGGACGGCGGGGAGAGTCCGCCGGAAAAGTCAGAAAGTAAGCCGGGGACTAGTGAAAAGGATAAGCTAGACCGGGAGCAGTCTGGTAGGAAGTCTCCTGGGGTCGTCTGTTATAATTGTGGGAAAGTCGGACACTTTGCGTCCAGGTGCTTTGCCCCAAGGAAGGAGACGGGGAAAGGAAAAGCGGAAATTTTGAATGGCTGTATCGAGCTGTTAAGCGAACCGCTAGGGAAGGACAGGTCTGAAAAAGTCCAGGAAGGGCGCGAGAGGTTTATCTCGGCCGGACTGGTGTCAGTGAAGGAGAGGTTAAAACCAGTTCCAGTGCGGATCTGGAGAGACACGGGAGCGTGTCAGTCACTAATACTGAAGAGTGTATTAGAGTTTAGCTCAGAGACCCAGACTGGGGAGGTAGAGGTCAAAGGTGTTGGGGAAGGGACAGAGTCAGTCCCTTTGCACCAGATACACTTACAGAGCAACCTGGTCTCTGGACTAGTCACGATCGGGGTGAGGTCCGAATTACCGATGAAAGACGTGGAAGTCTTGCTCGGTAATGACATCGCCGGAGGAATCGTGTTCCCAGTCGTGAGATTGACGGGTCAGCCTTCCAGCATTGAGGCCCCGCCCGCGACAGTGAATTTAGCTGAAACATTTGTGCCAACCTTGTACGAGAAGGGGGTAGAAAATGGAAAGAAAGAGGGTAGTGAGACAAGTGGTAGTGAGGGAGCTGGGACGGACGTAGCAGTAGCCGGGAAAGAATTTGTGCAGACACAGGAGCGAGACGAGGGGCTGATGGTTTTTGCAGAGACAGCTCTCTCTGACACAGCCTTGACAAGGGAACTAGTAGGCTATTGTGCGGATGAGGAAGTGCTAAGGAAGAAAGGGAAATCAAGTACAGCATCCGCAGATGAGGAGTGGGGGGTGGTGCAAAAGAGTTATGGGGATGAGGTTTTTAACATGGCCCACGAGGTACCCCCCGGTGGACATTTTGCGGTGCTGGAGGAAACAGTTGGTGGAATCATGAAAGAGATTTACCGGCTGCCCAGGGGGAAGAATGTTATTGATCATGACCGACGCGAACTGAGACGGTCACCGGCTTTTGATATGCTAACAAACCTAGTCGGTGTTAGCGTGGAAATCAATGAAGCTAGGGGCCCCCTGATAAGAGGAAAAAACCATTTTGAAAAGATTAGGATGGGATCGGTCAGATGGGAGAAGGCTATTGTTTTGGCCAGGTCTACTGATAAGGTCTCTCCCTTAATCCCCGAACAAAGCGAATCTTTAGAAGGAGAAATTAAACGACTCGCACCTATGTGTTTGATTGTCCCGAGGAAATGCAAAGAACTGGGACGTTGGGTGATTGTGGTTACAATAGGGCAGCCAAGTAAACAACACCCATATTTTTCGAGTAATTCAGTGACTAAAGGGCTGATGAACACAGAGGTGTGTATTGGCAATTTAACACGGCTGTCTGAAGCCAGTTTGATAGTGAACCTTGAAAAAAATGAATTCGGCCACACGAGGGTTACTTACCTGGGAATTGTGGTGACACAGGGGCAGCTGGCAGCGATGCAAGCTACAGTGCAGGCTATCGCTGACCTCCCAACCCCGACAGACAAGAGGGCCCTCAGAAGGCTTTTGGAGATGGTGGGGTACTGCAGGAAGTTTTGCAATAACTCTGCGGTCAATACCCGTCCCCCTCCTACTAAGCCCTTGCGAGAGAAAATTGAGCCGGAATGGGACGACCCTTGTTGTTGTGGTCCGGGACAAAACCAAATGAGAGGTTACATTGGTCGCAATTCATCAGTGTTTTTGGCCACTATGAAGTTTGCTGAGTTGGAGCCTGGTCTAAGGGATTATTAATAACACGTGTAAAAGGAACAGAAAATGTGATGACTGTCAAGGTGTTGACAGCTTCAAATTCTCTGTATTAGCTAAATAACTGTTAAAGATGTATATTGTGTATGTATCAGATAATGTAGTCATGTTTGTAATTTTTACCTCCCGGTAAAAATCCTTAAAGGGGGGAAGTGTTACGAGAATACACATAAAATTAAGATGTTTGCTGGCCTGGGCTAGCATCAGTGGCATCAGCAGTTGGTCTGCCACCTGCCCTCAGGGGAAGGAGAGATAAGGAACAATGGAGCAGCGTCTGGAGATGTGTAATGAAGGGATGTGGGAGAGAGAGCTGTCTGGAGCGGCTCCCCCCTTTGAACCCTGAACTGTTTGAAGTGATGGACAGGCGATACCCCAGCAGGGGGATAAAAAGGGACAGGTTCACTAAGACAGGCACACACGCCACCCGAGATAACGAGACCCTGGAAGCGGTGCGCCTCTCACGAGTGGGTGAGAAGTGCCAGACAACGACAAGGGTGAAAAGGTACGATCAGCGGGAACCCGGTGTGTGTCCGCCCTTGCCTGGGTGCCGGGTTCACTGCAGAGGATCGACCGCATCTGGAGGAGGGGTCACAGTCGGTGACCTCAGGTGACATCACCAAGGACCCGCCCAAATGCTGTTTGTGAGCCATCTCGCTGGTCTGTGAGTGAAGCCGTTCTGAATGATCAGTTGTTCCTATTCTATGTCTCTCTTCCCCCACCTTGTCCATCGCCATGGCAACGATTACTGCGAACTGAACTAACTGGACTGAACTTTGAGTCATTTTGAAATTGGTCATTTACCCCTAGACAACGATAGAGCTTGATTGATGCTGTTATCTTAATTCTGTGCACATGTGTGGTTATCATTGTTGAATTGTTGCATTCATTATCCTTTCGATTACTGTGTTGCTTGTTTCTTTAATAAAACTTTCTTAGTTCTAGTACTCCAGACTCCAACTGAGTGATCCATTTCTGCTGGTTTGGCAACCCAGTTACGGGGTACGTAACAGTATGTATGTATAAATGTATCTTTTTTTTTACCCACTTTGTCTTGTTTTGCACATTAGTTTTATATATTTGTCAGTCTTTGCTTATGTATAGTTTTTTATAAACTTTAATTTTTTCTTTATTTCTCCTGTTAATGCCTGCGAGAAAAATGAATATCAGGGTAACCTACTTTGATAATGAATTTACTTTGAAACTTGAAACTGTTCAACTCTTCTTCTTCAAAACCCAGCCCTCAATCATCAAGTTACAATGTTCAGATAATGCTTGGTTACATGCACACCTGGAAGTTAAGCTTCAAGTAAATAATAACTCCTTCAACACAACATTCAAGAAGATGGGTGTGAAACTACACATATGGAAACAGAGGCAGTCTGCCAATGAAAATGCAAAGACTGTGGAAAATGTGAATTACTCTCCAAGTCAAGTCAAAGCTGCTGTACCTCTCGCCCACCAATCCACAAGTATGGACTGGTGCCTGTTCGCCCTCCTTCTCCTTCCTAAAATAAACAATCAGTTCTTAAGTGTTACTGAATGTTGAGTGAGAGTTAGTTATCGTAGGACCACTCAATCATATACCCCATTTCACTGACTCTTCACCACCTGTGATTCAGCAGACAGTGGTGTCACATAGAATTTTGTAGATTGTAATGGGGCTGTGTTTAGCCACATAGTCATGGGTGTACAGGCAGCAGAATTGGAGGCTAAACATGTGGCCTTGAGGTGCACTTGTGTTGATAGCCAGCGAGGCATCAGAATCAGAATTGGAATTAGGTTTATTGTCACTGACATATGTTGTTTAATTTGTTGTCTTGCGGAAGCACTATAGTACAAAGTGTAAAAATTGTTATGTTACAAAAATAAATAAATAGTGCAGATGATGAATAATAAAGTAGTTTTCATGAGTTCCTGGACAGTTCAGAAATCTGACAGAGGAGGAGAAGGAGCTCTTCCTAAAACATTGAGTGTGGGTCCTCAGTATCTCCTCCCCAATGGTAGTAACAAGAAGGGGGCATGTTCCAGGTGATGAGGCCTTCTTTAATGATGGATGACACCTTCATAAACTATTGCCTCTTGAAGATATCCTCTATGCTGGAGAGATCTTGACAGAAGTGATACTGTTACCAATCCATATTAATTGTCAAAAATCCAGTGGCAAAACGGAGTGCTGAATCCCAGGTCTTGAAGCCTGGTGATAAGTTTAGAGGGGAGAAATCTGTTGAACTCCAACCTGTTGTCAATGTGAACCAACCTGATGCATGCATATTGCTATCCAAATGGCCCAGAATACAGTGGAGAACCATATCTAAAAGTTCAAAGTAAATGTATTATCGAAGAACACTGGTTCAGGAACCTGAGGGTTGAAATGTTCTTGAAGCTAGTGTAGTGGAAGCTAGGGCTCCTGTACCTCCTTCATGCTGGAAGCCGTGAGAAGAGAGCATGGCCAGATGGTAGGAGTCCTTGTACTCTTTGTGATGGACCGGGTGATGTCCATCCCTTTTTGTAGGCCTTTCTGGTCTTGGGCTTTGGTACTTCAATAACAGGCCATAATGCATCCGGTCGGGATACTCTCAACTGTGCATCTATAGAGGTTTGCTGAAGTTTTAAATGACATGTTGAATCTGCACAAACTTCTAAGAAGGTAGAGGCACTGCCATTCCTTCTTTGTGAAGGCATTTACATGCCAGGACAGATCCTCTGAAATGAGAACACCAAGGAATTTAAAGCTACTGACCCATTCCACCTCCAATCACCTAATAAGGATTGGCTCATAGAATTCCAGTATCTACCTCCTATAATCAATAACCAGCTTTTTGGTTTTGCTGATGTTGAGTGAGATGTTGTTGTGGCACCATTCGACCAGATTTTCAATCTTCTTTCTACAGTATATGCTGATTCATCATCACCACTTTTGATTCAGCCAACAACAGTCGGGTTGCCAGAAAAAAACTTAAATATGGTATTGGAGCTACTCTTAGCTTCACAGTGATAAGTATAAATTGATGCATCAAAAGGACTCATGAGGCCCCTTTAGTAAGGCAGACAAAATTTATCACTACCTCCAATAGGTCAATATAAGCTTTGTCCATCTAAGGGAAAGAATTGCAAAGTCCAAGAACCCAATGTTAAGCTCATTGTCTGCCAAGCATCATTGATGCTTTGAAATTTATCTGCTTTGGACAGATGGATAATCCATAATAGGCACCTCCAAGCACTGAAGAAACACCACCTGTATAAAATTCTCCATATCCGTTGGCAGAACAGATAGATTAACTAACGTAAGCATTATTTTTCAGCACAATATCTCACCATATAGGCAATGTTATGCTCAATCAACAGAGTTCTGAAGCAACACTCAACTCCAAGCTTTGTCATAGCAAGAGATTTCCATGAAGGCAGAGAAATAATTTGAAGACGTTCTCAAACCCTTTATGAAAAACTTGGAACATCCTCTTGAATTCATAGGAATCCTAGACCCATGAGCACTCAAAAGGAAGAAGGGTTTGGGAAGGCATTGAGCACAGTGAGTCTCTATCATGAAATAATATAGATGCCAAGAGGATGGAGCCAACAACATCCCCTACAATCTTCTATGTATTCATTAAGTCATAACTTCCCTGCCATAGCAAAGTTTTTGGCTCTCAAATACATCTCCTCATCCACCCTAGAACCCACAGGAGAAGTTAGAAGCAAGTCATCCTTCACTCTGAGATCTGACTCAGAAGAAGGCCTCCTAAATGCCACTGGAAATGCCAAATGCCACAGTAGTGGGCCCGTTATCAAACAATGATGAGCACAGGAAGGATATAGAAAGCCTGGTCGGATGGTATCAAGACAAAAACCTTTCCCTCAATGTCATTAAAACAAAAGACCTCCGTGTTGCCTTCAGAAAATGGAGCAAAGTACTCTCAGTTTCAATCATGCAGAAGTGGAGACTGGTGAAAGTTTTAAGTTCCTTGGTGTAAATATTACTAACGATTTGTCTTGGTCCATCTACATAGATACTATGGCTAGGAAAGCATAATGAAGCCTCAATGTCCTCAGCCGTCTAATGAAACTCAATATGTCCCTGATAACCAATTTTTACAGATGCACCATGGAAAAAATGCTATCCCAATGGTCTCAGCTTCGAATGTCAACTGTTCTGCCAAAAGCTGCAAGGGGTTTCAGAGTTGTGAACGCAGCGCAGTCCAGCATGAAATCCAGCCTTCCCTCCACCAACACTGTTTAGACTTCCTGCTGAATCAGGAGAGCAGTCAACATAATGAAAAACCCCTCCCACCCTGGTCATTCTCTCTTATTCTTTCTCCCATTGGCTAGAAGTTACAAAAGCTTGAGATCATGCACAACCAAGCTCTAACCTGTTACTATAAGACTCTTGAGTGGACCTTTCATCTGATAAAGATGAACAGTTGATCTTTCAATCTTTCTCGTTGAGTCCTTTTCACTTTACTTGTCAATCGGCACTCTGTACCTGTAACACTAAATTCTGTATTCTGATGTTCTTTTCCCACTTTTTTACTACCTTAACGTACTTATGTATGGAATGATCTGCCTGGATAACAAGCAAATCAAAGATTTTCACTGTACTTGGTATAAATGATAATAATAAACCAATTACCAATATAACCTGTTGCCAAAAGCATGTTTTTATATGCTTGATTCTTTGGACCATTTTTGCAATAAGATGATTTCCACTGGGAATGTTGGGAGTACAGTTATATTATTCTGTTCTCATGTTTCACAAATGTTATTTATGTGACACTTAAATCGTGCATTAACGCATATATTTCAGAGAACGAGACTGTTGATAGTAATGATACTTAATGTTATTTCTTCATTCAAGTTCCCAGCCTCTGTGGTAATTGAAATCCTGTTTTTAATTGAACTCATATGCCTCATATAACTTACAAGGACTGAAGGCTTTAGGCATCAGTGAGGCATCAGGTTTCATACCTTGACGGGCTAACCCCAAACACCCAGACAGCCTTTGGCAGCTCACCAACTCTTAGATGCTTGCCAATTAAAATAGATTGCAAATTTATTATTTTCAATTGATTCTACCCAGTGATTCATTTCTGTAATTAGTTTGGTGTTAGAGTTTATATTCAAAGAAGTAACCTAAAAAAAGATTCCCCAATCTTGTCACAGAAAGCTGTAATAAGGCAAGAAATGAATCACCACATCGATAGGGGAAGAAAATACAGAGGTAAGAGGAGAAACAAACTAAGCCAAGAAGAGGCGAACAATGCATGAAGACTAAGGGAAGAAATATGGGTAAGAGAGGAAGAATGAAGTAACGGAAAGCTTGAGGGAAATAGGGATAAAATTAAGGCTTTTAACTGTTCAAAAACAGCTGAAAACTGCACCATAAGTACATTAATGATTTAGTTTTATATATTCTACTTAAACTGAATGAAAATAGCAATATCTTTACAGATAGGTCAATTGTTTTTCTACCTCTTCACTTTTGAAAGGTTTATTTCCTTCATTTTATTAATCAGATTGTATATGCATGTATTTTTTTTACTGTGTTTCTAAAACTGACTGGACATAAGTTAACGCACTCTGCTTAGACAGAGCACAGGTTCCACAATTAAAATGTAACTTCCTCAGTGTACTGTAATTGCCATATATAGACCATTCCAGAACTTTAAAAAATTCAAACGTTACCACTAATCACAAACAAGAGAAAGTCTGCTGATGCTGGAAATCCAAGCAACACAAATGAAATGCTGAAGGAACTCTGCAGGCCAGGCAGCATCTATGAAAAAAAGCACAGTAAACATTTCATGAGACCCTTCACGGGTCTCGACCCGAAACGTCGACTGCACTCTTTTCCTCCAGCATCTTGTGTGTGTTATTACTGCTAATGTTATTTTTAGTTGACAATTTGAAATGAAATCTGTGAATGATAATGATGTTGAACAGTTTGATTCATTGTATACAATGAATACAGCCCAGTCCATCGCAGCAAAAGCCCTCCCCACCATTGAGCATGTCTACAAAAAGCAGTTCTCTTGTGCTTCTTGAATATAAAACATCAGCATTACATTAATTTAGTTACTTTATTAATATAATTAGTTCACTGTTAGATCAGCACTTTGAATCTAATTATACACCTATCCTGTCAATGGATTTGGAGGATTCTGTGGAGAGAGCATAGGTGGTGCTTCTTAAGTGCTTTGGTGTGCCTGACCTGCTGTCAAAGCTCAACTTCCCACCCAGACATGCATTTCTTTTAGAATCAGCTGACTCTTTGGACTATGGGCACTCAGCAAGGCAGAGTGAGTTCTGAGCAGCAACTGGTATCCCAAATCTTTACCTCCAGAACTCTGTCAACTATAAGAGACATTTAGTAACTACTAAAGCAGATTGGATTAAAAAATAAGGTGATCATGCACCTAATCAATAGCAATATTGGACTTCTAAGGAGCAAATATCTGACTCCTTTCAGAATAGGTGTTGTTTCCTTTCAGTTATAAGTCAGGGTGATCCAACTCAAGACTCCTTTAAATCTAGTTCAGCAAGGGAACACTTAGCAGGTCTGGCCATATTCAAGATTCAAGATTGTTGTAATGTCATTTCTAGTACACAGGTATAAAGATTATACAATAAAACATAGGAGCAGAATAAAGCCATTCAGCCCATCAAGTCTGCTTCACCATTCCATCATGGCTGACTTATTATCCCTTTCAACACCATTCTCTTGCCTTCTCCCAGTAATCTTTGATGTCCCGATTAATCAAGAACCTATTAACCTCCACCTTCAATATACCCAATAACTTGGCCTGCACAACTGTCTGTAGCAATGAATTTCACAGATTCACCAGGCTTAAGGAACTTTTCCTCATTTTTGTTGTAAATGACCATTCCTCTATTCTGAACCTGTGCTCTCTGGTCCTAGACTCCCCCACTGTAGGAAACATCCTCTCCACATTTACTCTATCTAGGACTTTCAATAATCATTAGGTTTCAATGAGATTCCCAAACCCATTCTTCTAAGTTCCAGTGAGTACAGGCCTAGAGCCATCAAACACTCCTCATAAGTTAACACTTTCATTCCTCTTCTGGATCTTCTCCAATGCCAGCACAAACTGCTCACAATACTTCAAGTATGGTCTGACCAATGCCTTATAAAGGTTCGGCATTACATCTTTGCTTTCTTATTCCAGTCTTCTCAAAATAAATGCTAACATTGCATTTGCCTTCCTTACCACCGACTCAGCCTGCAAGATAACCTTAGTGAATCATGCAAGAGGACCTCTAAGTCCTTCTGCACCTCTGATTTTTGAATATTCCATCTGCTACTTCTTTACCATTCACCCAATCCGTCAAAGTCATTCTACAGACACTCTGCTTCCTCAACACTACTCGCTCCTCCACCTGTCTTCAAATCATCCTCACACTTGGCCACAAACCCTTCAATTCCAGAAAAGACCCCCTTTACTCTGATTCTTTGCCTCCTGCTAGTCAGCCAATTTTCTATCCATGCTAGAATCTTTCCTGTTATGTCATCAGCTCTTATCTTGTTAAGCAGCCTCATGTGTGTTACCTTGGCAAAGACCTTCTGAAAATCCAAATAAACAACTTTCACTAAATCTCCTTTATCTATCTTGCCTGTTTTATTTTTTCCAAAGAATTCCAACAGATTTGTCAGGCAAGATTTCATCTGCAGGAAACCATGCTGTCTTTGGCCTATTTCGACATGTGCTGCCAAGTACCTCAAAACCTCATCCTTAAAAATAGACTCCAACATCTTTCCAGCTACCGAAGTCAGGCTATCTGGACTATAATTTCCTTTCTTCTGCCTCCCTCCTTTCTTAAAGAGAGGGTTGGCATATGCAATTTTCCAGTCCTCTAGAACTATTCCAGGATCTAGTGATTCTTGAAAGAGCATTGCTAATGCCTCCACAATATCTTCAGCTACGTCTTTCAGAACCCTGGGCTGTAGTCCATCTGGTCCAGGTGATTTATCCATCTTCAGGCTTTCCTGCTTCCCAAGCACCTTCTCCATAGTAACAGCAATGACATAATTTTGAATTTTTGGCATACTGCTGGTGTCTTCCACAGGGAAAACTGATGCAAAATGATTAAGTTCATCCACACTTCTTTGTCCCCCATTATTCCCTCTCCAATGCCATCTTCCAATGGTTTGATATTCAGTCTCATCTCTCTTTTACTCTTTATTTATCTGAAAAAATCTTTTTCTATTCTCTTTTACATTACTGACGCTGGAAATTCTGCAAATGCTGGAACTCCAAAGCAAACTACACAAAATGGAGGAACTCAGTAGGTCGGACAGCACCCATGGAAATGAACAAACTGTTGATGCTTTTGATCAAGACCCTTCTTCAAAACTGGAAAGGAAGGGGCAAGATGTCAGAATAAAAAGGTGGGGAAGGGGAAGGAAGATAGCTAGAATGTGATGGGTGAAGCCAGGTGGGTGGGAAAAGTATAACGCTGAAGAGAATGGAATCTGATAGGAGAAGAGGGTGGACCGTAGGAGAAAGAGAAGGAAGAGGAGCATTAGGGAGAGATGATAGGCAGAAGAAAAAAGGTAAGAGGTCAGGAGGAATAGAAGAAGAAAGGAGGGGAAGGAAAGATTTTTTACTGGAAGGAAAAATTGATATTCATGCCATCAGGCTGGAGGCTACCCAAATAGAATATAAGGTGTTGCTCCTCCATCTGTGGGTGGCTTTATCAGGGCAGAAGAGGAGGCCGCCAGGTTGGAATGGGAACAGGAATGGGAATTGAAGCTTTTGGCCACTTGGAAGTTCCGCTTTTGGTGGACAGAGCAGAGGTGCTCGATGAAGCAGTGCCCCAATTTACAATGGGTCTCACCAATGTAGAGGTGGCTGTATCGGGTGCACCAGATACAATGGATGACCCCAGCAGATTCACAGGTGAAGTGCTGCATCAATTGTAAGGACTGTTTGGGGCCCTGAATGGAGGTGAGGAAGAAGGAGAATGATCAGGTATAGCACTTTGGCCTCTTGCAGGGATAAGTGCCTGGAGGGAGATTAGTGGTGAGGGAGGAATGGACAAGGGAACCATGGAGGGAGTGATCCCTGCTGAAAGCGGAGAGTGGGGGTCAGGAAAATTTGTGTTTGGTGGTAGAATTCCTTCGGATATGGTGGAAGTTGCAGAGAATAATGTGTCCGATGCAGAGGCTCGTGAGATGGCAGGTAAGGATGAAAGGAAATCTATCACTGTTAAGGTGGAGGGAAGATGGAGTGAGCATGAATGTCTGAGAAATAGAGGAGATTTAGGATAGAGCAGCATCAAGGTGAAGGAAGAGAAACTCTGTTCTTTGAAGAAGGAGGCCATCTCTGATATCCTGGAAAGGAAAGGAAAGCCTCATCCTGAGAGATGAAGGAACTGAGAAAAGGGAATAGCATTTTATACTATATTCTTTTATGTTATGGCTAGCTTACCTTCTTATTTCATCTTTTCTCTCTTTCTGATGCTTTAGTTCCCTTCTGTTGGTTTTTAAAAGATGCCCAGTCTTCTACTTTCCCACTAATCTTTGCTGTATTACATGCCCTCTCTTGCTTTATGCTGTCTTTGACTTCCCTTTTCAGCCATGGTGGCCACATCCTTCCTTTAGAATACTTCTTCATCTTAGGGATGTATCTTTCTTGTTCAACTTTGGCCAGCTACTCTCCAATACCTCTGTAATTCACTTTACTCCACTGAAATACTGGTTATCTCATGAGCCCTGTGGGCCTGCGCAGCTCGCCATAGAGCGTTAGGCTCTGAAGTTTCTAGAGGACATGCTTTTGTTAGTTATTGTATTATCTAGAATTGTTAAACCCTTGTGCTTTCTGTTTTATCTTGACACGTTTATTTTGACAGGCACAGGTTTTCCACGTACTGTGATTATCTAAAGCAGACTCCTGATTAGTACTTACCATGGGACTCCCGTGGTGTGCTTAGTTGAGTCACTAATGCTTTGTTGGAATTCCTATATTTAAACTCTACCATGGGAGTCTATCGTTCCTCCGCACCTGGGTTCAGTCATTGCCAAGACCATAAGACCATAAGACATAGGAGCAGAAATAGGCCATTCAGCCCATTGAGTCTGCTCTGCCATTCTATCATGACTGATCCCAGATAC
Organism: Mobula hypostoma; assembly: GCF_963921235.1. Classification (NCBI taxonomy): domain Eukaryota; kingdom Metazoa; phylum Chordata; class Chondrichthyes; order Myliobatiformes; family Myliobatidae; genus Mobula; species Mobula hypostoma. Next base: position 57,664,450 of record NC_086103.1, on the reverse strand, counting down.
CACTCAACCTCATACACCTGCCTTCTCATCATATCCTTTGATGCCTTGACCAATCAGGAAACTATCAACTTTGGCTTTAAATATATGCATTGAATTGGCTTCCACCATAGTCTGTGGCAGAGGATTCCACAGATTCACTATTCTCTAGCTAAAAATATTCCTCCTTACCTCTGTTCTAAAGGGTTGCCCCTCGAGTTGTGGGCACCCCTACCATAGAAAACTTCTTTTCCACATCCACCTTATCTAGTCCTTTCAACATTCAGTAGTTTCAATGAGAACCCCACACAATCTCCTAAATTCCAGTGAGTACAGGCCCAAAGCTGCCAGACGCTCCACATATATTAACCCCTTCATTCCCGGAATCATCCTTGTGAACTTCCTCTGGACTCTCTCCAATGACAACACATCCTTTGTTAGGTATGATGCCCAAAACTGTTGACAATACTCCAAGGGTGGCCTGACTAGTGTCTTATAAATCTTCAGCATTATCTGCTTGTTTTTATATTCTATTCCCCTCGAAATGAATGCCAGCTTTGCATTTGGCTACCACAGACTCAACCTGTAAATTAATCTTCTGGGAGCCTTGCACGAGGACTCCTAAGTCCCTTTGCACTTCTGATTTTTGAATATTCTCCCCAGTTAGATAATAGTCTGCACTTTTGTTCCTTTTACCAAAATGCATTATCATATATATATATATAACATTATTATAACATTATATATACATAATTATAACATTATAAATCATCTGCCATTTTTTGCCCATTCTTCCAATTTGTCTAAGTCCTTCTACAATCGCATTGCTTCCACAGCACTACCTATCCCTCCACCTGTCTTTGTATCATCTGCAAACTTTGCCACAAACCCATCAATTCTATTATCTAAATCATTGACAAACAATGTGAAAACTTACGGTCCCAATACTGACCCCTGAAGAACACCTCTAGTCATGGGCAACCAACCAGATAAGGCCTCCTTTATTCTCACTCACTGCCTCCTGCCTGTCAGCCATTCCTCTATCCAAGCCAGTATCTCTCCTGTGATGTCATTTTATCTTGTTAAGCAATCTCATGTGTGGCACCTTATCAAATGCCTTCGGAAAATCCAAGTAAATGACACCCACTGCCTCTCCTTCGTCTACCCTGCTTGTTACTTCCTTAAATAACTCTAACAAATTTCTCAGGCAAGATTTTCCTTTACAGAAACCACAGTTACTTTGACTTATTTTATCATTAGTCTCCATGTACCCCAAAACCTCATCCTTAATAATGGACTCCAACACTTTTCCAACCACTGAGGTTAGGCTAACTGGCTTATAATTTCCTTTCTTTTGCCTTCCTCCCTTCTTAAAGAGTTAAGTGGTATTTGCATTTTCCAGTCAGAGCTCTGGGATGTAATCCATCTGGTCCCTATGACTTATCCCCCTTAAGACCTTTCGGTTTGCCTAGCACTTTCTCCTTTGTAATAGCAATGGCACTCACTCTTGCTCCCTGATACTCACAGACCTCTGGCACTCTGCTAGTGTCTTCCACGGTGAAGTCTGATGCAAAGTACTTACTAAGCTCATCCGTCATTTCTTTGTCCCCATTACTACCTCACCAGCATCATTTTTGCATTTGGTCCAATAGCAACTCTCTTCCCTTCTACTCTTCATATAACTGAAAAAACTTTGATTATCCTGTTTTACATTATTGGCTGGTTTGCACTCATAATTCCTCTTTTCCCTTCTTACAGCTTTTTCAGTTGCCCTTTGATGGATTTTAAAAAGCTTCCCAATCATCCAACTTCCCACTCACTTTTGCAAAACTATATGCCCTTTCCTTGGCTTTTATGTAGTCCTCAACTCCTTTTGTCAGTCTTTGTTGCCTATCCCTGCCATTTGAGAACGTCTTCTACGGGAAATATCTATCCTTCACCTTGTGAACTATTCCCAGAAACTTCAGCCTCCTCTGCTCTGCCATAATCCCCACCAGTATCCCCCTCCAATCCACCTGGGCAAGCTTCTCTCTCATGCCTCTGCAATTCCATTTATTCCATTACGATACCGATACATCTGACTTATGCTTCTCCCTCTCAAATTGCAGTATGAATTCAATCATATTATGATCACTCCTTCCTAAGAGTTCCTTTACCTTAAACTCCTGAATAAGATTTGGATTAGTACAAAACACCCAATCCAAGATAGCCTTTCTCTGAGTAGGCTGAAGTACAAGCTGCTCTAAAAAGCCATCTTGTAGGCATTCTACAAATTCCCTTTCTTGGGATCCAGCACCAACCTGATATTCCCAATCTACCTATTCCCATGACTGTTGCAACACTGCATTTTTTTACATGCCTTCTTTATTTCCCATTGTAATTTGCAGCTTTCACCCTGGCTACTCTTCAGAGGCATCTTTAAAAAGTCCCCTCCCACTGGGGTCTTTTTAACCTTGTAGTTTCTTAACTCTACCCACAAGGATTCTACATTTTCTGATCCTCTGTCACCTCTTTCGAAGGATTTGATTTCATTTTTTTACCCATAGGGCCACTCCATCTCTTTTCCCTCCCTGACTGTCTTTTGGATGTTAAGCTCCAACCATGAACTTCTTTCAGTGATAACTCGGTGATGCACACAATGTCATATCTGCCTATCTCTAACTGCACTACAAAATCATTTCCCTTATTCCATATATTGCATACATTCAAATATAACACTTTCAGTCCTGTAGTCATCACCCTTTTTCAATTATGGCCCCCTGTTATAATTTAACTCATCTCACAGACTGCAATTTTGTCCAACCATCTGTCTGCCTTTCCCCATAGTCCTACTACACACACCGTATCTAGTTGCATACTAACTGTCTCATCCCCAGCCCTATCACTATGGTTCCCAGCCCCCCTTTGCCAAATTAGTGTAAACGCTCCCCAACAGTTCTCGCAAACCTACCCACAAGGACATTGGTCCTTCTCATGTATAGATGTAGCTTATCCTTTTTGTAAAGGTCATACCTTCGCCAGTGATTCAGGAATCTGAAACCCTGTACCCTGTACTAATTCTTCAGCCATGCATTCATCTGCCAAATCATCCTATTCCTACCCTCACTGGCGCGTGGCACAGGCAGCAATCCAAAGATTACTACTCTGGTTTTCCCGCTTTTCAGCTTTCTACCTAACTCCCTCTATTTTCTCTTCAGGACCTCCTCCTTCTCCTACCCATGCCATTGGTACCAATCTATACCACAACTTCTGGCTGTTTACCCTTCCCCTTTAGAATGCTGTGGACCCACTCTGAGACATGCCTGACCTTGGCACATGGGAGGCAACATACTAACAAGGTGCTTCTTTCACCTCCACACAATCTGCTGTCTGCTCCTCTGAATATGGTATTCTCTATCACTACTGCACTCCTCTTCTCCCCACTTCCCTTCTGAGCCACAGAGACAGACTCAATGCTGGAAATGAGTTTGCTGCAGCATCCTCCTGATAGGTCTCCCCCCGCCCCATCATTATCCAAAGCGATAAACCTATTATTGAGGAGAACAGCCACAAGGGTACTCTGCACCGGCTGCCTGTTCCCTTCTTTTCTCCCAACAGTCACCCAGGTGCCCTCCTCCTGTAGTTCTTATCAATCATATGGTCTCTAAGGAGCTGCAGCTTGGTGCATTTTGTGCAGATGTGATTATCAGGGAGGCGTGACGTCTCCCACATCTCTCACAAGGAACGTACCACTAACTCTGAACCCAGTATCAGCACACTAACTGTGTACTAACAAAAAAAATACTACAACCTTACTTAGAACCTCTGAATGTTCTTGTCCAAGCCTATTGAACTAAAGCCTAACCACTCTAACACTGTCTGCTCTCACAGTGGCCGCTCTGCTGACAAGTTGCTTCTTTGTATTGATCCCTGCCTAGTTCCTAATAGATCGTTATGATTGAAACCTGCCAAAAAGTCCCTGAAAGCACCTAAACTCTTTTTATACCTCTCACTGCCTTATCAATAAATGACCACTCGTACTGATAGCAGCCCACCAAAAGGTCCTAACAGGAGAGCAAAATAATTGTTACTACAGATCTGATGCAGCACAAATAAAAATCACAATAAGATAAAGAACACAATAATAAAAAAGTACAATGAATATAAAGACACAAGATAACTCATATGCACATAAAGTGACACTAGGTAGAGGAGTGTCTGTACGTAAGATGACAGATAGGAAATGATAAAATAGTGGTGGTGGGGTGAGTTGGTAGGTAGATTAGACTGGTCTGGCATGCATGTTATGTAATCTCTTCCCTGATGGGAGTTGGACAAACAGAAATTGAGCAGGGTGGGTGGGATACTTCATGATATTGCTCGCCTTTTTCCAGCATCTTTCTGTACCTATATCCTTGATGGCAGGTTGGCTGGTGCTGGAAAGAGAAACAAAGATAATGTTAAAGTCGAAGCATCAAAGGTTCTTCATCAGAACTCTTTCTCTGTTCATAGCTTGAGTGTTTCTAACTTTTTATGTTCTTATTTCAGATTTCCAAACTCTGCAGCTTTTTGATTCCCAGTCATACTTTGCATTTCCTTAATAATAACACTGTGTATCAAAATCTTAGAAAATCTATTGCATAATTCACTGTGGCAACATTTATAAAAGGAAATAGCTTACTTTGTATCCTACTGACAAAACAAAACTGCTTTGATGGTTTTTGAATCATACATTTTCAGATGTTTACTTCTGTAGAGAAATTGAAGATTAAAGCTGTAATGTGGACATGGTATTTATTCACAGCCATATTTTTCTCCATTGCATAGACATCTAACCTATTGTGTGTACTTGCTGTGTTCAGTGGTATAGAACACAATGTTCTTCCTGTCTGTGCCAGGTTTATGAAAGACCTATCCAATTTGTCCGTCTTCCTGCTCTCTCCACTATAGACCTAAAAGTTTTATTTTAAGCATGAGATATTTTACTGGTCTTAAACAAGAAAAACTGAAAACAGAGTATTGCAGTTATTCTGCAGGTCATATAGAATACTGATGAACCAAACATAATGATTCAGGTTGATGACTTTTCATCAAAACACTGATGTTCCCTCTACACAAATGCTGCCTGCCTCGCTGTGTTTCCAGCAATTCCAGTTTCATTTCCAGGTTTCCATCATCTTCAGTGTTTTGGTCAAAAGCTGGTAAGAAGTTCTACTTGGCAGACAGAAATCCTAATATTATTAAAGACTCAATTGCACAGGTATTAGAGTTGCTGTCTCACAATCCAGTAAACCTGACTCAGTCCTGACTTTCCAATGCCATCTATGAGGAGACTGGGTGTTGCTGTGAATGCACAGGGCATGGAGAAAATTGTTATTTGGGGAATAGGATCTTTGAGGGTTGACATAGATTTGATGTGCCAAAATGTACTGCTTCTATGTTGTAAGGAAATATGGAAGTAAATGGTATACACATACCACGGAGACCCCAGATAGTCAAGACCCACATGGTGGAACAATCACATTGACAAATCAACTAGCAAGTGTGTGGCCAGGGTGATCAACAATCCAGTGTAGTCATAGTCATAGTCATAGTCATAGTCATACTTCATTGATCCCGGGGGAAACTGGTTTTCATTACAGTTGCACCATAAATAATAAAGAGCAATAGAACCATAAATAGTTAAATAGTAATATGTAAATTATGCCAGTAAATTATGAAATAAGTCCAGGACCAGCCTATTGGCTCAGGGTGTCTGACCCTCCAAGGGAGGAGTTGTAAAGTTTGATGGCCACAGGCAGGAATGACTTCCTATGACGCTCTGTGCTGCATCTCGGAGGAATGAGTCTCTGGCTGAATGTACTCCTGTGCTCACCCAGTACGTTATGTAGTGGATGGGAGACATTGACCAAGATGGCATGCAACTTAGACAGCATCCTCTTTTCAGACACCACCGTGAGAGAGTCCAGTTCCATCCCCACAACATCACTGGCCTAATGAGTTTGTTGATTTTGTTGGTGTCTGCTACCCTCAGCCTGCTGCCCCAGCACACAACAGCAAACATGATAGCACTGGCCACCACAGACTCGTAGAACATCCTCAGCATGGTCCAGCAGATGTTAAAGGACCTCAGTCTCCTCAGGAAGTAGAGACGGCTCTGACCCTTCTTGTAGACAGCCTCAGTGTTCTTTGACCAGTCCAGTTTATTTTCAATTTGTATCCCCAGGTATTTGTAATCCTCCACCATGTCCACACTGACCCCCTGGCTGGAAATAGGGGTCACCGGTACCTTAGCCCTCCTCAGGTCTACCACCAGCTCCTTAGTCAAGCACTTCAATTCCCTCAGTGGTGTAAAGGCTAGGGAAAAGACCGGAATCCCCAGGACAGCCTCTTTAAAAAGCGTTATCTGTAACCTCAATACACTTCAATACCTCAATACCTCAATCAACAAAATAACATGGATGCTGCAGCTGAGAAATAGCATCCTCCCACCGCTACACCCCCACTAGGTCTGCCCAATTCCCAGGTCCAGGTCCAGGTCCATTGGAAGTTGTCGCTTATCTTTGGGATCTACTCATTTGTTGTCTGGACCTGAAACCTAGGAACAGGCAGGAACAGGTGAACAAGCCTATTCACCTGGGCCAATGGGCTAGACTGGGGTGATCCATGAACTACGATGTTTGAATCCAGAGATCTTGCTGACCCTCACATTTCTCCCTCTTTGACATTCTCTGATGACATAGGTAGTCATTCATCTTATTGAGACTCTGTAGGTATCATATTGGGGTATAAAATTATTTGAATTACCATCACGGCCACAGCCCCCCCTTCCAGTTTGTGTTCTTGTTTGAAAGAGGCACAATTACCCGAGTCCAGGTTTGGTTCCGTATACAGCTCTAGGCCCATGGGCTCTGTATTAATGGACACAGATCTATCATTATAGTGCAGGCATAGTTCTAGAGAATACAGGTCTGACAGTTTTAGCTTGGATGATGGCAGGAATAGCTCTACCACTGTATAGTATTACAGTATGTGTCTCACTAGCACTAAATTCTGTTCCAAAAACACTTTTAAGGAGCTAATTAAATGACAATGCCCAGCACGTATCTGAATTGCCTTCACTGTAATTGCCTTCCTATGGGATTTCACCCTTGTGAGTAAGAGATGTGTGTACTTGAATGAATCATTCCCAGTTAAGGCTGATACTGTGAAGTACCGTGGTTACAGGGTATGGTCAGGAATAGAATTAGATGAATGAGAAGTGTTTCCTATCTAAGGAGGAGGAAGGTGTGAACAGCCAATTTTTTGAAAATAGCATTAGGCTTTGTGAGGCTTGTTGCTTTGATCATTGCCTTTGGAGTTTATTTCTGAATGTATTTGATCAGATGACTGCAGTACCTTCAGATGTTAGGAATGAGGCAACAGGCAGATCATGTATTATGTTTCAGTTTTACTCATGATAGCTTGAACTATTGATCTTCTGTTATGCAGCAGGTCTTGTTGTGACTAAGGAGTGTGGGGGTACTTCCAATTTTCTCTTTTCCCCTGCCACAATAAATCTACTACTGAGTACCATGAAGTATTGTTCAATGTATTAATTGTTAGGTATTCTGAATGGTTATAATGAGGAATTCTCCATCAGGCATATAAAGTAAACATCATTTAGCTCCAATCACAAACGAGAGAAAGTATGCAGATGCTGGAAATCCAAACAACACGCACAAAATGCTGGAGGAATTCAGCAGACCAGGCAGCATCTAGAAAGATAGTTCAGTCAGTGTTTTGGGTCAAAACTCTTTGGCAAGACTGGAGAATGGATTGTACAGGTGATGTGACAGTAAGTATGAATGGAGCAAACTGTGGTGGAAACAGACAGGCTCACAAAGTTTAAGTATCTATATGAGCACATGAATTGCCAAGGCATGGAAAGCAACAAATCAGCTGCCCACAAATAGAATTAGAATAGATGCGTACATGAACAGATATTGGAGATGTAGTGGAGACAGATGTTGTGAAGACCTCAGACAAAGTCAGGAATCAAAAGGTTGAGCATGGTTCCCCTAATGTTCTGAGCTGCATCTATTTCAAAGCAAGAAGTGTTGTGGTAAAAGCAGATGAGATCAGGGCATGGATCAAAACATGGAATTATGATATTGTTGGCATTCGTGAGACTTGGTTGCAAGAGAGTCAGGACTGGCGGCTCAATATTCCGAAATTCCGTTGTTTTAGCTGCGACAGAGTGAGGAGGATTAAATGAGGAGGGATGGCGTTACTAGGCAGAGAAAATGTCACTGCAGTCTTAGTCAGGACAGTATGGAGAACTCATTTAGTGAGGTATTATGTGTGATGATTTAGAGGAACAAATTTGTAGAGAGAATGCAGACTACTGCAAGCAACATAGCGTTGTTGTAGTAGGTGATTTTAACTTTCCAAATATTCACTGGGATTCCCATACTGTAAGAGGACTAGATAGGATAGAGTCTGTCAACTGTGTTATGGAAAGTTTTCTTAATCAGTACGTAAAACTCCCAACAACAGAGTATGCGATACTTGATTTGATATTAGGGAATGAGACAGGGCAGGTGACTGAAGTTTGTGCAGGAGTACACTTTGCATCTAGTGATCAAACTGCCTTTAGTTTCAAAGTAAATATGGAAAAAGATAGGTCTGGTTCACAGGTTGAGATTCTAAATTGGAGAAAGGCTAATTTTGATGGCATCAGAAAAGATCTGACAAGTGTGGTTTGGGACAGGCTGTTTATGATAAAGGTGTATTTGGTAAGTGGAAGACCTTCAAAAGTGAAATTTTGAGAATACAAGGCTTGCATGTGCCTGCCAGAATAAAAGATAGATATAACTTGTTTAGGGACCCTTGGTTTTCAAGAGATATCAAAGCCTTAATTAAGAAAAAAAAGGAGGTGCATAGCAGGTATAGGGAGGTTGGAACATATGGAGTTTAGGAAATGCAAGGGAACTCTTAAGAAAAATCAGGAGGGCGAAAAAGAGACATGCAGTTGGCCTAGCAGGCAAGGTGAAGGAGAATCCTAAGGGATTCTACAGATATGTTAAAAGCAAAAGGATTACAAGGGATAAAACTGGTTCTCTGGAAGATCAGAATGGTCATCCATGTGTGAGGTCAAATGAGATGGGGGAGATTTTAAGTGGATTTTTTCGCATCTGTATTTACTCAGAAGTGAGGCAAGGCGGCATCAACTTCATAGACCCTGTACAGATTACAGAGGAGGAGGTATTTGCTGTCTTGAGGGAAATCAGAATCCCCAGGGCCTGACATGCGTTCCTCCAGACCCTATAGGAGGCATGTGTAGAAAATGCCGGGGCCCTAGTAGCGACACTTAAATCATCCTTAGAGGCAGGTGGGGTACCAGAGGATTGGACAATAGTCAGTGTCGTTCCACTATTTAAGTGACCCCCCCCCCACCTTTTAATGGGTGTCTCTAGAGATGCGCCTCATTAGCTCCTCACTAACAGCCACTGGACTTGGCGGTGAGAAAACCACCTTTCTCAGGTTGTGTACCTATAGGGTAGAAATGACTTGGGTCCTCCAAACCCAGAGTTTTGGATGTGTCACCCACCTGAACCCTGGTCTGTGTGAATACTGTGTAAATACTGCCCCCATGCAATTAGCGGTAGGCAAGAAATAATGGCTCGTACAATGCATATAATTATAAAGAAAGTACATTTATAAATGTCAGCCTTATCGAACAGTTAGTAGGAAAAAGAAAAGAAAAAGCATAAAAAGAGTCCATTAGTTAACCCAGTCCAAATGTGTGCATAAGTTGGAACTCAACTTGATGTTATCTTTAACTCGCGCTGGACCCTCAATCTGTGTGAAAGCACACATCACCTTCTGAATGTCACTCGTGCTCCATCTCGAACAAGCTGGCTCCCCCAAAGGAGTATTGGTCCATCCTCCTGAAGCCATTCAGCTGCACAAACCTCCTCGTGCAAAAGGGATGGCTTCTTCAGCCATCTTCCCTCCTGTCTTTTCCCAGCTTATGCCAAAAAGATCTCAACCCACACCAGTATCCATCACAAAAAACCTCTCCGCCCAGCATTCTCTAGAACCTTTTCCTAACTCCAGTCTGATTGGTTCACACAACATTCCTAAATTGAGCAACAAAGCTCCTTTATCTTTGCTCAAACTCAAATAGGCTAAAAGCAGAACTGACTTCTCTTACAGAACTGCTAAAATGAAATACCTACTGCATAGCAGTAAAAATCTTAACCAGGGCATTACATGAGAAAGGCTCTAAAAATAACCAAGAAATTATAGGCCAGTGAGCCTGACATCACTAGTAGTGGTAAGGTAATTGGAAGGAATTCTAAGGGACTGGATATATGGAGCATTTGGATAGACAGGGATTGATTAGGATCTGTCAGCATCATTTCATATGTGGTAGGTTCTTAAAGAGTTTTTCGAGGAAGTTATCAGGAAAGCTGATGAAGGCAAGGCAGTGGATGTTGTCCACAATCACTTTAGCAAGGCATTTGACAAGGTCCCACCTGGGAGGTTAGTCAAGAAGGTTCAGTTGCTCGGCATTCAAAATGAGATAGTGAATTTGATTAGACATTGGCTTTGTGGGAGAAGCCAGAGAGTGGTAGTAGATGGTTGCCTCTCTGACTGGGGACCTGTGACTAGTGGAGTGTCACAGGGATTAGTGCTGAGTCATTGTTGTTTGTCATCTCCATCAAAGATCTAGATGATAATGTGGTTAACTGGTTTATTTATAAACAGCAAATTTATAAATAAAAAGTTTACACAAATTATAAGATTAACAGATAGAGAAAGTATTTTTATCAGGGTGAAAATGTCGAAATCAAGCCATATAAATTGAAGGTAAAACAGAAAAAATTTAAGAGAAAAGTGTGAGACAAGTCTTTTTTTTAAACACAGAGGCTTGTAGCTTCCTAGAAAGTGTTGCCGAAGGAGGTTGTAGAAGAAGATATGATAGAACATTTAAGAGGAATTTAGGCAGATATAATGAACAGTTAGATTGGCATTTAGTTCAGTACAGACTAAAAGTATAGTACCATGCAATAGAGGAACAGACCCTTTGGCTATAGCATCTCCGCCAACCATAATCTCAATTTAAACTAATTCCATCTGCCTGCATATGTTCTGTACCTTTCTATTCATTGCCTGTTCACGAGTCTGACTAAATTCCTTTTAATATTCCTATTGTATCTGCTTCCACCATTCCCCCTGGCAGAATTTTCTAGGATGATACCTCTCTGTAAAAAGAATTGTTTTATGAGTCTCCTTTAAACTTACCCCTTGTCATCCTAATTCTATGGTCTCTGACATTCAACATTTCCACCCTGTTTCAATGACTCTAACCATCTAACCTATCTATGCCTCTCATAATTTTAGAAACTTTAATCAGATTGCCCTCTCAGTCTCCGATGCTCCAGAGAAAACAATTCAAGTTTTCTATCCTTATAACTAATAATCATTAACCCTGAAAACACCCTGGTGAACCTCCTCTTCATCTATCCAAAGTTTGAACATTCTTCCTGCAATGTGGAGACCAGAACTGCATAGCACCGCCTATCCGAAGTTTTATACATGCATTCGCAACCTTTATACTTGGTGCTCTAACTGTTAAAGACAAAAATGCTGCACAACTTTTTTTGTAATCACCCTCTCTACTTGTGTTGACATATTCAAGGTTTATAGATTTGCCATACATTCCAGGATCTCGCGTATATCTGTACTCCTAAAGCTCCTACTCCTAAAGTAAGAAGTACACATGTGTGAATGTGTACTTCACACATTCGTATACTCTTACATTTGACCTTTCAAGGTGCAAAACTTCACACTTGTGCAGATTAAATTCAGTCTGCCATTTATCTGCTGTATTTCCTATTGAAAGTTTCCTGTTGAATCTTTTCCTTCCTTCCTCACTATTTGCAACTCGGTCAATCTTTGTGTTGTTTGCAAATTTGCTAATCAGCACACCTACATTTTCATTCACTATATACAGAGGTCCTATCAATAATCCTGTTGTAAAATCATTAGTCATGGACCACCATTTGGAATAATACCCCTCCATCGCCACCTTCTGTCTTTGATGACTAAGCCAATTTAAATTCTAATCTACCAAATTTCCATGGATCCTGTTAGAGTGAGTTTTTGGGTAGATGATTCATTTACACTTACATGACTCTGGCCACCAGTCTTCTGTTTGACAAAGTACTGTGGATTGAGTTCACAACGATGCATTTCCTAAAAGCTGTGAATATTGGAATACTAGCCCCGACACTGCGGATGGGAAGTGTGAAGTTTACAGGTAGTTTCGAAGACAGCCTTATCTATACTTTATAAATATTAATTGTCCTCTATGTTAACATGTAAAATAACAAATAAATGTATTCTGGATTTGATTTACCCTCCTAAAGACTGTGAGTACCAACCCAGACACGTTAGCGTCGGGAGGAAAGGATGAAGTCAGAAGGTGTGATGTTTTGTATGTAGCTTCAAATGGAGGCATTGTCTATGCATCATCTATAACTTTGTAAATAGCGATTGTCCTTTATGTTTAGCATATAAATATCGAGCCCACATTGGGCTAGCAGACCTTTCTACCGAAAGCGTCTCCATCTGTATGATGCCTACTGTACCTTGTTGTGTCGAATAAAGAAGCTGCTTTGTATCTACCAGTGACTCTGTCTCTCCAGTGATTTCATCCATGCCACAACAGATCCTATATGGCTCATTCTTATGAATCAACCTATCATGAAATATCTTATCAATCACTTGTCAGATGTAGAAAATATCCATTGCCTTATGCCTAAAAATCATATTCAACACCTCTTCAAAAAAACTTCATTAAATTTGCAAATGTTGCACATAATGGACCTGTGTTCTCAGTTACGTTTACAAGGAACACGAAGGCTGAGAGAGGTAACACCTGGAGATCTCACTGTACAAACACAATCAAAGGTTCATAATCAATTCAAACAGAACGTAGCAAAGCTAAATGAAAAGTGTGATATAATAATAAGTCCATTCAGCAGAAACCACAAATTAGTATTCCACAAGCTTTTCTCTCTTCTCATGGTTGAATAAGTGGCCTTGAAAATGATTGAGAGGAAAATCATTTTAAAACTTTTATCATAAACCATCTTTGCAAGCCAGGTAGACTGATGGAGCTGGGTCCACTTACAGAACAGTATCCTTTTTAAGGTTATCTGGTAACATTTATAGCATTTCAGTTTAGACTGTGGAAGTAGGTGTGGTTTAGATAAGAGCTTGTCTTTTTTTCAGAAAGCAGAGAGCCTCTGGAATATATGTATGATTAGAACTGCACGGGTTGTTTTTTGACAGGGATAAAAGTTACATCAGAAGAAAGTTTAGATTTTACAGATAACTCATGGTCTATCTGATTCCTGGTTTGCTTTCCAGGAACTTCTCATTTTACTACTGGACATGAATGCTAATCTCTCCCAGGAGATTATATCTGCTAGGGAAGGGGAGCAATGGAAAATTTCTTTAGTGTGAAGTAACAATGCATCTGGGTGAGATTGTTGGATCAGCTGGTCTCTATCTGTCCATTTATCTGTCTACTAGGATGCAGAGATGATTGGCTGATTGAAGGCAGCATAGAGTATGAATAAAGGTGGCCTATTCTGATGGTTTGCTTCTTGTCTTAATATATGTTACAATTTTGATGATAGAATTGATGGCTTTGTGGACAAGTTTGCAGATGATACAATGATAGGTGAAGAGAGAGGTAATTTTGAGGAAGCAGACATTCGGAAGTAGGGCTTGGGCAAAGGAGAGGCACATGGAATATAGTGTAGAGAAGTGTATGGTTATACACTTTTGTAGAAGGAATAAAGGGGCAGACTGCTTTCTAAGTGGGGAGAACATTCAAAACTCAGAAATGCAAAGGGTCTTAAGGAGTTCTTGTGCAGAATTCCCTACAGGTTATCTTGCAGGTTGAGTCGGTGGCAAGGAAGGCAAATGCAATGTTAGCAATCATTTCAAGAGGACTAGAATACAAAAGCATGGATGTGATGCTGAGGCTTTATACTGCAATGGTCAGACCGCACTTGGAGTCTTGTGAGCAGTTCTGGTCCCTCATCCCAGAAAAGATGTGCTGGCATTGGAGAGGGCCCAACAGAAGTTCATGAGAATTATTCTGGAAACAAAAGAGTATGCAAAGCATTTGATGGCTCTGCACTTATACTCGCTGAAGGTTAGAAGAATGAGGCAGGATCTCACTGAAATCTATTGAATATTGAAAGGTCTATTTAGAGTAGGCATGGAGAGGGTGTTTCCTATAGTGGGGGAGTTTAGGACCAGAAGGTACTGCCTCAGTATTGAGATGTCTATTTAGAACAGAGATGAGATGGAATTTTTTAGTCAGAGGGTGGTGAATCTATTGAATTCTTTGCCATGGATAGCTGTGGAGTCTAAGTACTTAATCAATTTTAAAACAGAGGTTGATACGTTCTTGATTAGTCAAAGGTTTCAGAGAGAAGTCAGGAGAACGGGGTTGAGATGGGTAATAAATCAGCTATGATGGAATGGCAAAGCAGACTCAATGGGCTGAATGGCCTAATTCCGTTTCTAAGTCTTATGGTCTTTTTTTTATTACTGTATGAAAAGTGATATCAGATACCCAGAATCTCTTGCAGCAGATGGTTTCAGCTTTGCTGTTATCACTGAACCTGATCATTCTTCCCTCTGGATGTGAGATATTTGGTGTAACTGGCAGTGGTTTTATGAAGACTGCTCCCACTTGAGAGGAAGCTGTACAATGCACTCACGCACCATGTTTTTCATAATTTAATAAATGGACATACGTAAAAGCCCTGAGATTTGAATGCTCTGCATCAACCACTGCTATACATTGGAAGGTGTAGTGGGGGAAATAAATGTTAATTCCAAGTATTGATCAATGGAAATAATTAATGTGTGATTTAGGGAATGTGGTGTATTCTGCAGTTCTTGAGACTAGTGTGCTTTTGATTAGAGATGGCATTTGAACTTCACTCTGGAGCTTTAGCAATGTATATGTGTTCAAATGCATTTAAGTCTTTGGAGCTTTAATTCATATGTTGACTTTATTAACCCTCTTCTCCCACTGCTGCTTTAGACTGATCTTCTCCCCTCCACCTTATTTACAAAAGTCTCCTGTGTTATATTGAACATCGAGCTCTAATACTTATTTAACTATGGCTTCCAACAAATTGGCAAGATCTTCAAAATAATTCTCATATTGATGCAGCAACAAAATACCTTTCTTTTAAGAGGCAAACGTTGGCTCAATTCAGACTTAGCCAACTGTGCCTGTAAAGATGCTTCTAACCAATTGAAGGTGCAATTAACATTGGCTGGTGGCTGAATTCAGGTTATGGCGTAGACAGACATTTTGTGAGTATCCTGCATCAGGTCAAATCGGAGTAGGCTAATTTGACAATCCATTTGTTGTAACCGTATTTCATTAATGTCCAATTTAGCTCCCATGAAATTTAGTATTTTTGATAGGGAACTTTTAATTGAACTTATTCCCTTTGGACTTTTCCTGCACTTTGAATAATGAACTTGTTTAAAATTCCTTAACTGAATTGTTACTTACAATATATCCTTGAGTGAGCTCAGACTCTCCAGGGAATCTGAGACTGATGTGTGTCACATGGTAAGTCAAGACAAAAAGGACAGTCTACCATCTGCCAAGCACAAGCAGTAGCAGTGAAGGTCTGTCATGTACTTAATTCACATGCCTCGGGGGTCTTCCTGGCAAATCACAGTAGTCAGTCACTGTGCTTGTTTTTCATTCATCTAACTTTGGCTTTGTACACAATGAAAGCATGTCAAACTGCAAAATATATTGAAGTAAATATTGTTCATTACTTTAGTCCTCTGCTACATAAAAAAACGCCAATCTGTATAAAAGGCTCTGTTGTGTAATGAAGCTTTACCTGTTGTTTCCACACCCATTCTCCTACCTGTAAGGGTATCTCAACTGGTAGCCTACCCATCCAATGTGTTATCCAAAATACATACTCTCCGTTATCTAAACTCACAAATAATTTTAACGGCTCCTTGTAAATATCAAGGAATGGACCTCAATTAATTATTTTACAGAAGTAAAATGTACCATTATTCTTATAGTGATATTTGAAGGATGTGTAAAACCTCAAAGAAATCTCTGTATTCCATCTTTGTGTAATTGAATTCAGTGGTACCTATGGTTCAAGCCCTTTTGCTCCTGTGTTAACCATGCATCAATGTCTTGAATTGTGGTCTCCAGCAATTTATAATAATTGTTCAGGTTCGGGGAACCAGAGTGAATTCTGTATTGTTCAAGCCAAAAAGACCAATGCTCAAAAATTTGTCCACAAATTTGGTCTTGATCCGATGCCAATTGTATCCAAATGGTTTAAGTGATCTTTAGCTCAACTTCTTGGAAAAGGTCCCAAAGGGATTATGAGTTCAAGTCTCACTTCAGAGTCCTAGCAGAAAATGTCATTCCCAATGCATTGCAGATGGAATGCTCTAATTTGAGATGAGAACTTTAGCTGAGGCCTAATTTAGTCTTATCAGGTTAAAGTAAAACATACCACAACTCTCTTCTGAAGAAAAGTTAGGGAATTATTAATAGTTCCTTGATCAATACATTACCTCCAAAAACAGAACTGCAATAGATTAATTTACCATTTTATTATATATGACCTTGCTATCTGCAAATTGAATTCTGTATTTCTTGTATTAATACAGCGACTGTCATTCAAGAAGGTTTCATTGCCTGTAAATTGTTTTGCATGAATGGATGTACAGTACAAGCAAAGTCAGCATGAGTCACTGGTAAAACCTGAGTTCAACGCATAATAAATCCCCGGCCAATGCCATTTTGTGTAATTGGCCACCATCAATTTAAAACATCTTCTGTAGAATTTGATGCCAAATAAGATGTGTTATCCCAATGAAGTGAAAAGGTTCAGCGGGAGTTCAGCATGGATCAGCAATGATCACCACATTTTTGCTGAAGAAACAAAAGCTCTGAAAACTTATCGCCCCACTTCAGAGGATACTAAGTATCTCAGTCACCTTGTGTCCTGAGTAAATTTACTCCCCATTTTTATAAAGAATGTTCACCTTCAGGCAAAGGAGCATCTTTCTTGTTCTCAATGATCAAAATTCATGCCTACAGAGCATGAACACTCAGTGGCCATTTCATTGGTTACCTCCAAAAGCTAATGAGGTAGCTACTGAGTGTATTTTTGCACTCTTCTGATGCTGTAGCCTATCCACCTCAAGTTTCATCGTGTTGTGTGTTCAGAGAAGCACTTCTGCTTATGCCACTTTTGTAACATGTGGTTATCTGAGTTACTGTTTCTTTACTGTCAGTTTGAAACAGCCTGGCCATTCTCCTCTGATCTTTGTCATTAACACAGAACTGCCACCCACTGGATATTCTTTGTTTTTCACATTATTCTCTGTAAACTGTCGTGCATGGGAATCCCAGGAGATCAGTATTTTCTGAGATACTCAGACCACGCCATCTGGCACCAGCAATCACTCCATGCTCAAAGTTACTTAGATCACATTTCTTCCCCATTCTAATGTTTGGTCTGAACAACTGAACCTCTTGACCATGTCTGCATGCTTTTATGCATTGAGTTGCTAGCACATGATCGGCAGATAAGATATTTGCATTAATGAGCAGTGGTACAGGAGTACCAAATAAAGTGGACTCTGAGTGTATATCAAAACTCTTCCACACATCATTTCACCAAGATGATTTTTCTTACTTTCCCATGACACAAGGCCATTGTGTGCAGTTGTGAGACAGATTTCATATTTATCTGTGCAGTGATTCTCAGACTTCAGTATAAATACAGATAAATCAAAATTATTTCTGTGACCCATTTTCAGTTGACCCAGAAATGCTTCTGACTTTTAGCAGCAAATGGTGCGAAGGAAATTTGCTCAATATTGTCTTGACTCAGAGAAATTTCAATAATAGAGAAGTGAAAGGCAAGATGTGAAACTTTAAAAAAAAACTTTTCAGCTGCAGATTTATTGATGAACTTATTTATTCTCTACAGTCGCAACTATTCAAATTAGGGCAATTAATTTACATATGAAATACTCAAAGTAGTTCTGAATCCAATAATATTAGAAATAAATTTGACATTTCCAAATTGGTCTCCTTGAAAATGTGCGGCATACAACAAGAGCTAGACTCCACTGGTAAATCTGTTTTGCCTTAACTTGTAAAGAAACAACTGTTTAGAATTCTGTAATGAATTTATTTAAACTATCTGATCAACTATCCAAGATCTATGATTTCATGTAAAATATTCTAATTATGGATAGCATCTGTCACAATGCCTTGCATTTTAAATAAGGAGACTGTCACTAGGTTATGCAGACAATGGAATTTTTTGTGTCTTTATGTAGATGTAAAACCATCGTTAAACTTGGTTAAAAATAATTTAATTTGTAGGCATCAGAAGAGTTTTGGATGGTCAATCTTTGCCTGACTACAAAAGAATTGTGTGCCGCTTGTAGGGTTAGTAAATCAATAGACACAACATACAGCTGTCTGCAAACCTGCAGATTTAGTTTGCTATGTACAGTTAACTGTTCTACCCTGCTTTAGCTGCAGAATTATCATTTAAATGTTCCAACAATTTAAATATTTTCCAGGAACGACATAACTGCTCCTGACTGCCAGAAAGTGGGATGGGGAGAAGAGAAACCACTAAAATCACATGAATAAATTATACACCAGCAGCCATGTAACTGTATTCCCATCCCAGCACCACCCTCAGATGCAGCTGGTGTCTTGCTGTGTGCTGCTATTAAGTAGGCAGCAATAAACTTGCACAGGGCAAAAACTGATGTTCCTTTAAAAATGCATATCATGTCTGATGATATTAATATCTGAACTGTAAATAAAGTTCCTCCTCCAACAGGAATATTTGTCTGGCATTGAATCCTTACCCTACAATTTAATTTTAGGCTTCCCTATGACCCAGGAAGTGTAGCATTGAGACCTACATTCTTCAAATGAGAGTCCTAAGCCACCTTTGTGCTGGACTATCCATCTCTCAAACCTCAAGAAATCCTGAGAGATTGGTGAGACTTCCAACTTGCTCCTGAAGTTTCATCCACAGTCCCATGAGACCTGCCTTGGGAAGAAGTTGGATCATATATTGCAAGATGCTGGTTGTGACCACCACTGAACTGTTTGCTCTCTGCCTGATGCTCAATGAAAATTGAAACTTAATTACTATTATGCTCATTTCTTCTATTTATCTGATTTTGTTGTATGTAAAATTTGCAGTTACAGAGCATTTGCTTTATTAATAAATTGTTCCTTATCCTGAAGAAAGCAGATTTAAAACATCCTAGAATAGATTTAAATGCTGTGCTTTGTTGTGAAATGTTTCTGACTGAATTTGCAGCCCATCTTAATTTGCCCTTAAGGTTTACTTCTTAGATCTCGATGGAAATGAAAATAGAAGAAACTTTAAAGTAGGAAATCAGAACAACTACAAATTACAGGTAACTGGAGAGCTGTTAATACACTGCTGGTGTAAGCTTGTTACTTAATCCATCCAAGAGTGAAAGGAGCGTGAATTAAGTTCAATTCAGTTGTAGAATGTTTGATTAGGATGCAGAGTTGAAGGTTAGTCTTTTGAAAGATTCAAAATAAGTTATCATCAAAGTATGTATGCAGTACACAAATTTACCATCCTCACAGACAGCCATGAAACAAACAAAAGCATGGAACCTATTCAAGGAATTAACATCAAACCAAATGTTCCCCCACATTCAAACAGCAACAAAAATAAAAACGAGTGAAAAACTCAGAATATAATTAGTTATTTTTCTAGATTACTACTTTATTTAAACATTTTTGAATCTCTAGATATTAGAGACATTTACAGTCTGAAAAATGCTTCAATTTCGACAACAAGGATATAGATGAAATGTTGCCAGCTACCAAGGGTTTCTGGGGGAAAGCTTCCTCCCTGTTCTATCAGTGTCTGTGCTACAGCTGGCACCATATGATCAGGGAGTTTGGGCCTTCATACCCACAAAAAGATAAGTGCAGGCATGGAGAGAGAGCAGGTAGAAATCCAGGGTTGTGAGGCGTTGGTGTGAACAATTTCACCCATTAAAAATTACCTCTTGCAATGGATCCTGTAAATCTAAAATTATCCAACCTATGATTGCCATTGATCAGAACAGCAGTGTGAGGGTCTGCTAGAGGCCACCTGAAAGGAACAAAGACTACGCAAATCAAATCAACGTATGACACAGTACCCAGAGGTTCCTTTCCAGGACTCCGCTTTTAGAAGACAAGCTCAGTTTCAAGAGCTGCCTTGTGACACCTAAGTAGTACAGCAATCTGAGTCATTTAATTTAATATGAGCTGACAGACCTACAGTCAGTTTAAAATTAACTGCACAAGACCTGTAATTGACTGTTAACCCCCCACCCCTAATGCCAACATTCTAAAATACCTGTATTCACCTTGCTTCCTTAATGGTATGCATGCAAGCAAAGAGACGCAACATCTGAACTTGCATTATTTATATTTTCTCTAATGTGTATGCCAATCATCTTGCTGCAAGTCAGAAGATGATATTCATAATTGGGTGTTTTCCCCAAGCTAAATAAATTGTTATGGTCTCTAGCAGATCACAAACAATTGGTTGATGAACTGCTTTGTGTATGTCATTAATACAGTAAATGTAAAATGCATTGTAAAATGTATGAACATTTGTTCATTTTCTTTTGGCAGGTTTAAGAACAATTGCCACCTGGTTTTTGGCTCAGTTCGTGATCCCTTGATTCATTGCTAATAATTTGTTTTGCCAGTTATACCTCATTCATAGACAGTCATAAGCCTGATTACCTTACATTTTTCCTGTAACCTTTGCTAGCCTTAATCAAGCACAAACTTTAATGTTTTGTCTTTCTCTTTGTTCCATAGAACACAATGCTACTTAGTATTCAGCCTATTTCTTACGTTTCTGGCTCATTAAACCATTCTATGAAAAGCAGCTGATGACACACCCCCAGGAAGAAACCCATTTGCAAGAACAATAGACAAGATATTTTTGGCAAAATGAATGTGTGATAGATATCCAGTTAAAGTAGAACAAGTCCTGCTATGTCTATCCTGTGTGGTGACCAGAGATTGGGTATTGCAAAAATTTTACAAGCAGGACCTATTCCTGAAAGCTGTAGGCACCATGTACAGTATTTATAAGCAAAGCCATAGCCCCTTACAGGGCCAGATCTATTCAGAATGATCAGGAGGCTGAACTCTTCAGCAGATAATTAGCCTAGTGCTTTCTTTCCTTGGCCTATTTGTGATAAACTCTCAAGTTAATGCACACATACACCCTACACTTACTTGTGGAAGAAAGATAATTTCCACCATTAAACCAGTGCTTTATACAAAGGAACCTACCAGGAAACACACTCAAAGCTGCAGATAGAATTATTAAAGTGAGTGATTGAATTTCAAGCTTTTTGGTGCTTTTAGTAATGATCACTCAATTTTGCTGCAAATAAAATTATGATTGTAGATGAAAGAGCTTTGGAAATAGCATTAATTTGAGTTGAAGTTCAAGTTTAATTGTCAATTTAACCATACATGAATACCCATGAAGACAGCCAAATGAAGCAGTGTTATTCCGAGGCCAAGGTGCAAAACAAAGTACCTACAGTCACACACAGCACAAGGCACATATAGCACATGTAAAATAGCAAGCACAAATAAGATAACAGTAAAATACAGTCACACAAAAAGTATATAGTCCAAGATCCTGAGTCAATGAATGTTGCAGCTACCTGCAGTTGCACAAAATACAGCTTTTCTCTGCTGAGCTTGTTATAAAGTGGGCGTCGAAGACAGACCCAAATGCAAGACACAGACACTGAAGTACCAGGAACAGGACTAGGTCTGTAAGGAAAGCAAGGGAAGTGCAGAAGAAACAATGCTGGACAAGACACAGGCCCTGGACAAGACTAGGATACAGGGCCTGGGCTAGGACTAGACTAGGAAAGCGGGACCTGGACGAGGAACAAGGAATTTGGAATCTGGACAAGGACCCTGAGCCAGAGACTGGACAGAGGCCTGGAACCTGGGTCTTGACTCAGACTCGGACCTAGGCAAGGACAAGACGTGGCAAGGCAACAGGACTGAACGTGGTGACAGGACACGGGACTCCTGGGCAGGACACGGGACCAGAACTGAATGAGGACACAAAGCTAAGACTTGGACTTGAGAGACTGGAACACAGGGTCGTGGTAATCTTGGGAGACGGGAACGCAGAACACAGAGCCATGGTCTTGAGAGACAGGAACGTGGAACACATAGCTGGAACCCCTCTTTGGGAACAGGACATAGAGCCAACATTCATACACAGAATGCTGAACACAACGAGACAATTACCAACATGAGGTAGCGGCAAACAGCCAGACCTACCTAGCAAAGGCATGGACACAGAGACAGTTCCCAACACAAGGTAGCGACAAACAGCCAGACCTACCTATCAAAGGTGTGGACACAGAGACAGTTCCAAACAACAAAAGACAATTCCTTATCTAGAAAGAGCAAGGCTCCAGTTTTGCTCCGGCAGTAGAACCTGATGGCGAGAGCAGGCAAGGACATGGGCAAGGCTTCAGGTAAAAGGTAGCAGGCAAGGCTACAGCCAAAGGCTACAGAAGGAAGAGGAAGGGAACAGTCCAGCAAATGAAGCTGTCTGTCTGTCTGTCTGCGTCTTGTTTTACGGCAGTGGGCACCCAGCTTAATGGTGCATTACCAGCACCTTCTGCTCCGGAGTGTGCAATAGGCGTACATTCTAAACCCCTTCACCCAATCTCACACATACACACACACACACACACACACACACACACATACCCTAACCTATACTTTATCCTCCAATCTTTGGCCATCCTAGTACCCTTTTCCTGTTTATCCGTCATATCCTATAAAAAACCCCTGTACTCCTTAAGAAAGCTAAAAATACCCTAACCTGTGCTCTCTCACCCATGCCCAGCAACCCTTTTAATGCGAATTCCTGCACCCCCCAATTCCCTTAGTTTAATTCTCATCATCTCTCTCTGTATCCCATACTTGCTGCAACTCAGAACTACATGTTCTACTGACTCCTCTTCCTGACATTCCTCACACAATCCTGTCTGGTGTTTCCCTATCATTTTCAATGTTTTGTTTAATGCACAGTGTCCCAGCCTTAACCTAGTCCACACAGTCTCCTCTCTTCTGTTTCCATTACCTACCCTAGTACCTGCAACACTTTTTTGTATTTGATATAAATGCCTCCCTTTCCCCTCTCTGTCCCATCTTTCTTGCCACATTTGGTTGATTTTTTTTCCCAGATTACACACTTAACCTCTGCTTTGCTGATACGAATGTGCATTTCTATGTTTTCTTTCTTTAACACCCTCGTTGCCAACTCATCCACCCTTTCATTCCCCTTTATGTGCTGGAACCCATAGAAATTTTACCCGACCTCCTTGATCTGCAATTCTTGCAACTAACTGAAGGACTTCATAAAGTACATCTTGCCGACTGTTTGTGTGAAAAGATCTTAAACTTGCTAGAACTGAGGATGAATCTGAGCATATCAATGCTTTGACTTGTCTGGTTTTCTGCACCCATTGCAACGCAACCAACACTGCCAGCATCTCCACTGTAAACACCCCTAACTTATTAGATGTTCTTCTGCTGATTCCAATTTCTTTTGCTGGTATAACCACCCCAAACCCTGTCACTCCTGTTTCAGGTTCCTTTGCACCATCCGTATAAATGTGAGTATAATCACTATACTTTTCCATCACATGACAGTTAAATGCATTTACCAAATCAGTTTTATATCTTCCTTTCCTTTTTACCTCTAACAAATGCCAGTCTATGTCAGGCCATACAAGCTTCCATGGAGCTACAACCGGATAAACTACTGAAGGACTTATCCTTAGATCAAACACTCCACATTCTTTAGCAATATCATTCCCTACCTGACTAAAGGTATCCCTCTGAAACCTCCCATTTTCCCAGCACTCCTGCAACATTCCTTTTGCAAGGTGAGAATCATTGTGCCCCCACAAGTTATCCCAGTAGTTTGCCATCAATTGCATCCTTCTTAGTTCCAAAGGCATTACTCCCATTTCTACCTGCAGGGCTGACACTGGTGACGTTTTAAAAGCCCCACTGCACACTCTCAAAGCCTGAGCCTGAATCATGTTCAGTTTCCTTATAAGAGACCTAGCTGCTGATCCATATGCTATATTTCCATAGTCCAACACAGATCTCACTAAAGCCACATACATTCTGTCCAACGCTGAACAACTTGCTCCCCATTCCCTACCAGTCAAACAACTTATCACATTTATTACTTTTTCACATTTCTCAACTTTCCTGATATGGTCTGCCCATGTTAATCGTGAATCAAATATAACTCCAGAAATTTAAATGATCCAACCCTTTCTAATTCAATCCCATACATCCTTAACTTCTTCCCTACCTCAATTCTTTTCCTGGTAAAAAAAATACAGTTTGAGTATTTTTCTACTGAAAATCTACATCCCCAATCATAACCACACTCCACCACTTCATCAATTGCTCCTTGTAGTTTCCTGATTATATGGTCCATGTTCCTGCCTCTTTTCCAGAAGGCCCCATTTTCCGCAAACAGTGACCTACCTATATCCACTGGTACCTTTGTGAAAACATCATTGATCATAATGATGAAAAGTAACGGGCTAATCACACTACCTTGAGGTGTGCCATTTCCCACAATGTACTGTTTTGATAATTTTGATCCAATCCGAACTTGAACTTTTCTATCAAACAAAAAATCTTTAATCCAATTAAAAACTCTCCCACCAAACCCCATCTTGTGCAGTTTAATTAATAATCCTTCCTTCCACATCATATCATAGGCTTTTTCAATGTCAAAAAACACTGCAACTACAGATTCTTTATTTGTCTGGGCCTTCCTTATTTCAGTCTCTAACCTTATCACTGAGTCCATGGAATTCCTTCCCTTTCTAAAGCCACTCTGATAACTTGCCAGCATTCCCCTCTTCTCAAGCTCATATGACAACCTTTCTGTTATCATCCCTTCCAGTATCTTACATATATTTGATGTAAATGTTATTGGTCTGTAGCTAGTGGGTTTTGACAGATCCTTGCCAGGTTTCCTTATTGGAATTACTACTGCTTCTTTCCATGCACTTGGTAATCTTCCCTCCTCCCACACTCTGTTATAAAAATGCAGCAACTTCAAGAGTGCTCCTTCTCCTAGATTTTTTAGCATAACATAGCATATCAGATCATTCCCTGGGGAGGTTGGTCTTGATCTCTTTATTGCTCTCACCATTTCTGCTAATGTAAATGGATCATCAATTATATCATCTGTTCCTTCCCTCCTGTTTAACACACCTGGGTGTTGACTCATTGTTCTTTCCCTTCTCCTTCTCCCTTCTTCAGACAAATTTTCTGAACTGTGTATCTGTACAAATGACTTGGCCATGATCTCAGCCTTATCCCTACTGGAGACTGCCATTTCCTCCTCAGATATCATTATTGGATATTCCCATTCCCTTCTATCTTCTCCAAGCCTCTTAATCATTCCCCATACCTCTCCCACAGGTGTTGTTCTTCCTATTTTGTTGCAAAAACTCCTCCAACTTGCCCTTTCAGCTTGACGTATAGTTCTTCTCACCACTGCCTGTGCTTTCTTATATTACACCAAATGCTGCATATTATGGGTTCTTTTAACTAGCCTGAATGCTCTATTTCTGTTTTTTACAGCCTGACAACATTCAAGCAAATGAAGCTGAACCCAGGAGCTATTTATGTAGCCAGCCCCAAAATGAGAATCAGGTGCCTCAATTAGAGCACCCAACAGAACAAGGGATAACCGGAAAACCTGGAAAAAGGAGCAATGGACCGGACCGTGAACCAGAATGTGGACTTCACGGACAGGACCATGCCAAAGCTAACACTGAGGAGCAATACCAATTACAGCTTGGACGCCACACCACATGTCTCCAGTGGAGCACAGTGACTCCGATGCCTCTCTTTGCATTCAATGTAAAAAAAGCTGTAAGAGGAGAGCATCAACCTTCAAATGTGCACTGTGCGTGGCAACTCGGCAACTGCGCCCCATTCAACAGCATACATGGAGAAAAGAGAGAGAGTCTACTGCAGGAAAGGGGAAGAGAAGGTGGAAGGGGAGTTGAACAGGGATGGGGCAAGGGAGAATTTATTCGATATGCTTTTGAGTTTCCATTGCAGGGATATAGAAAGGGTGGAATGTTCACTGTGTCAACATCACTGGTAGGGAATGAAATTGGAGATCAATGGTTCAAGACAACTGGCAAGTCACCATCAGAAGAACCTGGCAGGAGGCACTTGCGTAATATTGGCCATGAATGAATTCCAAACTTATGAACATGTATTCAAAGAAATGTAAATATTTTCCTATGTAGCCCCCCTAGTAATCCTCAGGCTCGCTCAACTTGCTGTCATCTAGGGGAAGCAGCCTTCGGCCCTGCCAAACTGGGTAATCGAGTTTGTGTGGATGCTGTGTGATGTACCCCACCCCGCCAAATAACAGACAATACACCATATGCAATTAAACGATTACAATTTATAGATATTGCTGGAACTATGTAATTAATAGAGATAAAATATAAAAGGAAAGTAAAAGGCGCCAAACTCATCAAAGTTCAACCACTCTGTGCACAACAGTTGGAACTCAATTAACAAGGTCTTCTTTCCACCATTCAATCCCTTCTGACCTCCTCGACCTGCCGCCTGGGACCAACCACGGTGGTCGACCAGATGTTCCACACGAGTCTGTCTTCATCTCCTCTCCTCGCCGAAGACCCTGCGCCTTGGACTCCTGCTCGGGGTCCGTTCCATCGGCCAGCTTACAGCATCACGTCCACTCTCTCTGTCCCCATCGTACCTTCTCCCCGAAAGCCCACGCAACACAATAGCTTGCAGACACACAAGAAAGAGTAACATCTATCTCAATTGGTTTGTTCTCTCTGTTATCAATAATATAACCCAAACAAGCAGAGAGAGAGAGAACTCCTTACATCGCAGTTATTTCAGAAAAGCCATTTTAATTAGCCTACGCAGTAACATAAAAGAAGAAACCCCTTACACCTACATATGTTAAGATGAGCTCTATAATATCAGAATTACTGCTCCTTTATTTCAACAAACTCACACACAGACTGTGCTCGTCCACACACTCTGCATCCTCAGCCTACTACTGATTTTCTACCATTTCCACAATTCCACAAAGGTCAATCCTCCAAGCAGATGACAATCAATGACTGCGATCATTTCCATGTAAACAAAGGAAGCAAGAAATAGAGGGAAGGTTGCTGACATGGCCCAGTGGCTAACTCACGTCATGATTTCACTAGTATTTGTTGTTTTAATCAGTAACAAAGAATTAAGTGTGAATGTGAGTGAGGATGAAAATCCAAAAAGAGTTAAAGAGAATGTAGCAATTGGAATGAGTGGGCAAAAAATGAAGTTGTGCACTTTGGTAGTAAAAAACACAATGCTAAGTATTTTTAATGTAGCAGTTGGAAAGAGGTGACATTTTAAGGGAAACTATGTGTCCTTGAATATAAGTCACTGAAAATTGACAGGCAGATGCAGCAGGCAGATAGGAAGGCAGTTAATATGTTATCCCTCATTGCAAAAGATTTCAGGACAAAAATATTTTACTACAATCACATAGAGCCTTGGTGAGATTGCACCTAGAGCAATGTATAAAACATTATGTATACTATAAATGGAGAGCCGTGTAAAGTTAATCAGCACTGTGGTTGGACCAGGAGATCACGTGGTAAGAAAGTGAATATCAATGTACTCCTTTCTCTTTTCCTGCCATTTTCCAGCCCAAATGGAAATACGATATTTTCTTTCAAGACTCCCTTCCTACAGCAGACCAAAGCAAAGATTGGAAAATGAGTGCAAGGTTCACACATAAAAAATGAGATACAAAGAATCAGAGAAAATTACAGAGATACAAACACCACAAAAAGTAACCTGTAATAAATGAATTATAATTTTACATAATGTGTTGTTGCGTGAATGAAATCACCGAAGAGAGAGTTAATGGTAGATACAAAGCAGCTTCGTTATTCGGCAAAACAAGATACAACAGGCATCATACAGAGATGCTTTTGGTGGAAAGGTCTGCTGGCCCAACGTGGGGCTCGATATTTATTTGCTAAACACAAAAGACAATTCCATATTTACAAAGTATGGATAATGCTTTCTTTGAAACTACATGCAAACTTCACACCTTCTGGTTCACATCCATCCCACAGACGCCAGCATCGTCCGTGGACTGGGATTCACAGCTTTTAGGAAATGCATTGTTCCAAATTAAATCCAGAATGCATCATCAAGGAACAGAAGATTGGTAGCCAAAACCATTTCCTAAATGTAAATGACTTAAACCCAAAAATCACTCTAACATTATGCTTTGGATGAACCATGTGACCCAAAAATGCTAAATACCTTAAAATTATACCATGTATATCATATTGCTTAATTTTTTTTTATTTTTTCATAGTATACAACACTGACAGCAGAATCAAAATTTTGCCTGGAATGAAAGATACATCAACCAATTCATAGTAATGCCATGTAAAAAGACAAAGTAAGGTATTGAGTTAAAATGTTCCATAAAATTGGTATTCAGGATAACAGAGAAACAATCTTAAAACTTACCTTTTAATAAATGATGCACAAATACAAATGATTTGAATAGAACAAAATTCATGGTGATGATGTCTATTCAAAGAATTTATGATACTCAAAATCGATGAACCTTGGACAGCAGACTTAGGTAATGAGTGCAGTTCCTCTTTAGGAAAAGCAAGCGGAGATTGAAACCAAGAAGACTTAGACTTCCACTCCTGACTTTCCTGCAGGCAAATGTACTGCCTTGGAAAAATAAAATTAAAGACCTCAGAGCAAGATTACTGGAGGGATATCCAGAACTGCTATTTACTCTGCTTTACAGAAACATGGATATAACCCATCATTTCAGATGCAAAGCTGTAGCCTTTTTGCTGCAAAGAAAGGACAGCACTGTCTTTTAAAGGCAAAAAATGTGGTGTAGCTTTATGATGATCTCATCATTGTGCACAAATATGACGGTTCTGTCTCAGTCCTGTTCATCCAAACTGGAACATCTAGCAATCAAATGTTGTCTATTTATCTGCTGAGGGTGTATTGCACCATCATCCTGGTAGTGGTGTACATTTCACCTTATACCAACATCAGGCAGGCACTGGAGCAGCTGAACACTGTAACCAGCAGGCATGAAACTGCGCACCCTGATGCCTTCCTTATTATTGCAGGGGATTTCAACCAGGCAAGCTTTAAGGAGTCTCTGAACAACTACCACCAACATATCACCTGTAGAACCAGAGGAACCATGACACTTAACCATTGTTATGTCATCATCAAAAACACTTCCATGCCTTCCCATGCCAAGTTTGATCACCTGGCTATATTTCTACTCCCAGCATAAAGGCAAAGACTAAAGACTGCAGCACCGATGGTGAGGACCAAGAGGTATGGTCAAAGGAGACAGAATGTCATGGTCCTGTCCGTGAAGTCTGCATTCTGTTTCACAGTCCGGTCCATCTTTCCTTATTCCAGGTTTTCCGGTTTTCCCTTATTCTGTTGGGTGCTCTAATTGAGGCACCCGATTCTTATTTTGGGCTGGCTACATAAATAGCTCCTGGGTTCAGCTTCATTTGCTGGACTGTCCCCTTCCCTTCCTCCTGAAGCCTTTGTCTGTATTGCTGTCAAGTTCTACTGCTGGAGCAAGACTGAAACTTTGCTGTATCTAGATAAGGAACTGTCTTTTGTTGTTTGGCACTGTCTTTTTGTGTCCTTGCCTTCACTAGGTAGGTCTGGCTGTTTGCTGCTACCTTGAGTTGGGAACAGTCTCTGTGTCCATGCCTTTGCTAGGTAGACCCAGCTGTTTGCTGCTACCTTGTGTTGGGAACTGTCTCTCTGTGTTCTGTGTACAAGTTCTGGCCCTACGTCCTGCTCTCTAGGAGGGATCCTGACTCTGTGTAGATCCCTGGCCCCAAGTCCTGTTCCCAAGAATGGTACTGGCTCTGTGTTCCAAGTCTCTGTGTTTCCTGTTCTGCCAAGACCAAGTCTCTGTGTTTGGCGTCTCATCCTGTCCTTGTGCCTCGCCCAGCCCAGGAGTACCTCATCCAGCCCAGAAAAGCCTCGAAGAATCCAAGCCTCGTCCAGTCCTGTAGCCATGTCAAGTCCTCGCCTCGTTCCGGGGTCCAAGCCCGAGTCAAGACCCAGGTTCTGGGTCCTTGTCCGTTCTCTGGCTTGGAGTCCTAGCCCAGGCTCCTAGTTCCTAGTTCCTTGTCCGTGTTCCGTGTTTCTTGTCCATGTCCTAGCCCAGGCCCTGCATCCTAGTCTCGCCCAGAGCCTGTGTCATGTCCAACGTCGTTTCTTCCCACTTCCCTTGCTTTCTTGTCACATCTAGTCCTATTCCTACTACAGCGTCTGTGTTTTGCATTTGGGTCTGCTACCAGCGCCCCCTGTTATGATAGAACAGTCCAACCAAGCATAGACCCAGCGACACGGACACTGTTGTGTTACTCTCGCCATCCTGGGCTCTCTCCTGTTCTATGCCCATCGCCCCACCCACCCATGTCGTCCATAGACTGGGATTGCCTGTTTGTTTGCCAGGAGACTCCCATAGAGGGTGGGGGGTACTGTCATGGTCCGGTCCGTGAAGTCCACATTCCAGTTCACGGTCCGGTCCATTGTACCTGATTCCAGGTTTTTCAGTTTTCCCTTGTTCTGTTGGGGGCTCTAATTGAGGCACCTGATTCTTATTTTGGGCTGGCTACATAAATAGCTCCTGGGTTCAGCTTCATTTGCTGGATTGTTCCCTTCCCTTCCTCCCGCAGCCTTGCCTGAGTCCTCACCTGTATCGTTGTCAAGTTCTACCACCAGAGCAAGATAGAAGCCTTGCTGTGTCTAGATAAGGAACTGTTTTTCGTTGTTTGGAACTGTCTCTTTGTGTCCTCATCTTTGCTAGGTAAGTCTGGCCGTTTGTCACTACCTTGAGTTGGGAACCGTCTCTCTGTGTTCTGTGTACAAGTCCTGGCCCTACGTCCTGCTCTTTAGGAGGGGTCCTGACTCTGTGTAGAGCCCTGGCCCCAAGTCCTGATCCCAAGGAGGGGTCCTGGCTCTGTGTTCCATGTCTCTCTGTTTCTTGTTCTGCCAAGACCAAGTCTCTGTTTCCTGTTCTGCCAAGACCAAGTCAAGGCTTTGGGGTCTCATCCTATCCTTGTGCCTTGCCCAGACCAGGAGTACCTCATCCTGCCCAGGAAAGCTTTGAAGAATCCAAGCCTCATCCAGACCTGTAGCCACGTCATGTCTTAGCCTAGTTCTGGAGTCTGAGCCCGAGTCAAGACCCAGGTTCTGGGTCCTTGCCCAATCTCTAGCTCTGACTCCATACCCAAGCCTCGAAGAACCCAAGCCATGTTCAGTCCTGTAGCCACGTCATGTCCTCGCATAGTTTCGGGGTCCGAGCCCAAGACAAGACCCAGGTTCTGGGTCCTTGTCCAGTCTCTGGCTCAGAGTCCAAGCCCACGCTCCTAGTTCCTAGTTCCTTGTCCATGTTCCATGTTTCTTGTCCATGTCCTAGTCTTGCCCAGGGCCTGTGTCATGTCCAACGTTGTTTCTTCACCACTTCCTTTGCTTTCTTGTCACACTTAGTCTTGTTCCTGCTACAGAGTCTGTGTCATGCATTTGGGTCCACTCCCAGAGCCCCCCGTTATGACACAGAGAAACACTCATAGGACTACTTGAGTCAGTGGACTGGACTATATTCAGTGATTCATCTTCAAATCTGAATGTATATGCCACAGTTGTCACTGACTTCAGCAAGACCTGTGTGGATGAGTGTGTGAGGATCATACCCTTAATTTTAATTAACAAAATCTGAAACCTGGGTTCTTGACAGATTGGAAATAACACCTCCTCACAGACAACCAAAACAAGCACACCTCAAAGACGTGTGCTTATCCCACTGCTCTACTCTCTTTATATTCATGATTGTGTGGCTAAGAACTGCTCAAATGTCATCTATAAATTTGATGACAACACAACAATCGTTGGCAGAATTTCAGTTGGTGATAAGGAGGCATACATACAGAAGCAAGATAGATCAGCTGGTTGAGTGGTATTGCAGCACAGCACAACTTCACACTCAACATCAGTAAGACCAATGAATTGATTGTGGAATACAAAGAGGATGCGTTGAGGGAACACACACCAGTCCTCATCAAGAGATCAGAAGTGGAAAGGGTAGGCACTTTCAAGTTCCCGTGTATCAATATCTCTGAGGATCTATTCCTGGCTCAACATATTGATGTAATTACAAAGAAGGCATGACATTGGCTATATTTCATAAGGAGCTGAAGAGGACTGGTATGTCACCAGAGATATTCACAATCTTCTGTAATTGTACTGTGCAGATCATTCTAACTGGTTGCATCACCATCTGCTACGGGGGAGCCACTGCACAACATCAGAAAAAACTGCAGAAAGTTGTAAACTCAGCCAGATCCATTATGGGCACTAGACTCCCCTGCATCGAGGAAATATTCAAAAAGTGATACATCTAAAATGCAGCATCCATAATCAAGGACCATCACCCAGGACTTGCCCTGGACTTACCATCAAGGAAGAGGTACAGGAGCCTGAAGACACACACCCAACATTTGAGGAACAGCTTCTTCCCCTCCACCGTGAGATTTCTGGATGGACAATGAACCACGAACACCACCTTAGTTTTTTTTTCCCTCTCTTTTAGCACGGCTAATTTAATATACAGTATGTGTGTGTACATACTGTATATTGCAAAGCACAGCTGCCGTAAAAGAACAAATTTCATGAAATATGCTGATGATATTAAACTTGATTCTAATTCTGATTTCATACAGTTGGATATAAATTACTGGTGCAGTTTGTTCTACTTAAACTGTGCTGGTCTTTGAAAAACTCATCTTATAATTATGTGAAAAACACAATTACTGAGAAATATTTGAATTCACTACCAACCTGGAGCAGTGCTCAACATCATGAAAGGCATAATTTAATTAAGTCACCCCTTAAGTGTATTGTGTAAAATTAGATTTTAAATGACTTTTTGTCTGCAGAAGTACCTTTCGCTTAATATTAATGACTTCTACAGCCATTACATAAAGCACAATGTATAGTGATTAGCAATAGTGAAAAATTCAGTTGTTGGTTAACTTATTTTAGAATAAACTATATTGAAACAAAACTATTGCTTTAATTGTCATATCATTAATAAGGATGGATTAAAACATAATTCAATTCAGATCAAATTACATATATCAAATGATACAGTAGTATAAGCTGTATTTATGCCTGTTTGTATATAAATATGGATTGAGGGATATAGACTGGCATGAAGTTTAAAAGGAGACAGGTTTACAGAGTGGGTGTCAAGGAGTGGGTGTCAGAGTAGAGAGAGACAGAGTAGGAGGGCTTCGGCGATAACAGGTCGAGGCGAGGTAGGTTACCAGTGAAGAATAGAAACAGAAAGCATGTCTATGAGGCCGGTGTTTTGTACTGGGTGTCAGATGTGGGAATTCCGGGAGACTCTCAGTCAACCGGAAGGCCTCATTTGCACCAGGTGCATCGAGTTGAA
Source organism: Mobula hypostoma (assembly GCF_963921235.1). Lineage (NCBI taxonomy): Eukaryota > Metazoa > Chordata > Chondrichthyes > Myliobatiformes > Myliobatidae > Mobula > Mobula hypostoma. The sequence continues at coordinate 57,630,698 of NC_086103.1, read as the reverse complement.
CCTCCTTAGGGACCGTGTTAGAGAACTGGAGCAGCAGCTCGATGACCTTCGTCTGGTCAGGGAAAGTGAAGAGGTGATAGAGAGGAGCTATAGGCAAATAGTCACAGCGGGGCCTCGGGAGACAGATAAATGGGTAGCATTCAGGAGAGGGAAAGGCAAGGGGCAGATACTAAAGAGTAGCCCTGTGGCTAACCACCTCAACAACAAGTACTCCTGTTTGAGTACTGTTGGAGGGGACGGCATCACTGGGGGAAGCTACAGTGGCCACGCGTCTGGCATGGAGGCTGACCCTGTGGCTCAGAAGGGTAGGGAAAGGAAGAAGGCAGCAGTAATAGTTAGGGGGTCAGAAAGGTGATTCAGTGAATGCAGGAAAGAAACGCGGATGGTAGTTTGCCTCCCAGGTGCCAGGGTCTGGGATATTTCTGATCGCTTCCACGATATCCTAAAGTGGGAAGGTGAACAGCCAGAGGCTGTGGTACATACAGGTACCAACAATATTAGTAGGAAAAGGGAGAAAGTCCTGAAAACAGACTACAGGGAGTTAGGAAGGAAGCTGAGAAGCAGGACCTCAAATGTAATAATCTCAGGATTACTGCCTGTGCCACACGACAGTGAATATAGTGATAGAATGAGATGGAGGGTGAGTGTGTGGCTGAGGGATTGGAGCAGGGGGCAGGGATTCAGATTTCTGAATATAGTCAAGAAGAAAAGAAAAGCTTACAAAAGGTTCAAAAAAACTAGGTAATGATAGAGATCTAGAAGATTATAAGGCTAGCAGGAAGGAGCTTAAAAATGAAATTAGGAGAGCCAAAAGGGGCCATGAGAAGGCCTTGGTGAGCAGGATTAAGGAAAACCTCAAGACATTCTACAAGTATGTTAACAGCAAGAGGATAAGATGTGAGAGAATAGGACCAATCATGTGTGACAGTGGAAAAGTGTGTATGCAAACCGGAGGAGATAGTAGAGGTACTTAATGAGTACTTTGCTTCAATATTCACTACGGAAAAGGAACTTGGTGATTGTAGGGATGTCTTGCAGCGGACTGAAAAGTTGAGCATGTAGATATTAAGGAGGAAGATGTGCAGGAGCTTTTGGAACGAATCAAGTCGGATAAGTCACCGGGACCAGACAAGATGTACTGCAGGCTACTGAGGGGGACGAGGGAGTAGATTGATGAACCTCTGGCAATGATCTTTGCATCATCAATGGGGATGGAAGAGGTTCCAGAGGATTGGAGGGTTGCAGATGTTGTTCCGTTATTCAAGAAAGAGAGTAGAGATAGCCCAGGAATTTATAGACCAGTGAGTCTTACTTCAGTGGTTGGTAAGCTGATGGAGAGGATCCTGAGAGGCAGGATTTATGAACATGTGGAGAGGAATAATATGATTAGGAATAGTCAGCATGGTTTTGTCAAAGGCTTGACGAGCCTAATTGAATTTTTTGAGAATGTGACTAAACACATTGATGAAGGTAGAGCAGTAGATGTGAGGAATATGGATTTCAGCAAGGCATTTGATAAGATACCCCATGCAAGGCTTATTGAGAAAGTAAGGAGGCATGGGATCCAAGGGGACATTGCTTTGTGGATCCAGAACTGGCTTGCTCACAAAAGGTAAAGAGTGGTTGTAGATGGATCATATTCTGCATGGAGGTCAGTGACCAGTGGTGTGCCTCAGGGATCTGTTCTGGGACCCATTCTCTTCATAATTTTTATAAATTACCTGGATGAGGAATTTTAGCAACACACATAAAAATTGCTGGTGAGCGCAGCAGGCCAGGCAGCATCTATAGGAAGAGGTAGAGTCGATGTTTCAGGCTGAGACCCTTCATCAGGACTTGAGGAATTGTAGGAATGGGTTAGTAAATTTGCTGATGATACCATGGTTGGGGGTGTTGTGGATAGTGTGGAGGGCTGTCAGAGATTACAGTGGGACATCGATAGGATGCAAAACTGGGCTGAGAAGTGGCAGATGGAGTTCAACCCAGATAAGTGTGAGGTGGTTCATTTTGTTAGGTCAAATATGATGGCAGAATATAGTATTAATGGTAAGATACTTGGCAATGTGGAGGATCAGAGGGTTCTTGGGGTCTGAGTCCATAGGACACTCAAAGCTGTACCGTAGGCTGACTGTGTGGTTAAGAAGGCATACGGTGCATTGGTCTTCATCAACTGTGGGATTGAGTTTAAGAGCCAAGAGGCAATGTTACAGCCATATAGGACCCTGGTCAGACCCCACTTGGAGTACTATGCTGAGTTCTGATCACCTCACTACAGGAAGGATTGTGAATCTATAGAAAGGGTGCAGAGGAGATTTACAAGGAAGTTGCCTGGATTGGGAGCATGTCTTATGAGAATACGTTGAGTGAACTTGGCCCTTACTCTTTGGAACGGCAGAGAATGACAGGTGACCTGATAGAGGTGTACAAGATGATGAGAGGCATTGATCGTGTGGATAGTCAGAGGCTTTTTCCCAGGGCTGAAACGGCTAACACAAGAGGGCACAGGTTTATGGTGCTTGGAAGCAGGTACAGAGGAGATGTCAGGGGTATGTTTTTTACACAGTTAGTGGTGAGTGCGTGGAATGGGCTGCAGGCAATGGTGGTGGAGGCGGATACGATAGGGTCTTTCAAGAGACTCCTGGATAGGTACATGGAGCTTAGGAAAATAATGGGGTATGGGTAACCTTAGGTAATTTCTAACTAAGTGCATGTTCGGCACAGCATTGTGGGCCGAAGGGCCTGTATGGTTCTGTAGGTTTTCTATGTTTCTATATATGATTTAAATGAGCAGAATGATAGGATAATATTGTTCTGCATATTTTTTCAAATTTTGTGATTATTAGTTTAGTAAAGGAAACAAGTAATGAAGTGCAAACATGGGTATACAGGGCTAAAGAATCAGGCTCCCATTAATGTTAGCTTCAATATGAATGAAAACGTTGTTGTGTTGTTTGATAGAGTCTGAGAGTACAGCACTCGTGGGCCATAATTTCCCAAATTGGAACTTCAAGTTACCAAATGTCTGGACAGCTTTCCTGAGCTGCATGAATGCTGCTTTGCAACAAACAGTACAACAAAGATAAAGTAAATGGATTATATGATGGAGAGAAAAGCTGCCCCCTTCAGTGCAGACCGATGATGTAGAAAAGAAATCAAATAAATTTCCTGCAACACACATCAAAGTTGCTGGTGAACACAGCAGGCCAGGTAGCAACTCTAGGAAGACGTACAGTCAACGTTTCGGACCGAGACCCTTCAAATTTCCTTTAGTTGCAATAGTCTGCCAAAGATTCACAAGTTTAAACAAACTGCTTGTTGACCAGAGTATGCCTCTTGCACCCTTGAAATTGGAATGTTCTACATTATACTGTCAACCCTGTGAGATGATAATGACCATCACGGCATATATTATTCATCACTTAACCTTAATAAGACAGATTACCAGATAAAACCATCTATCTATATGAAAAGATTTCTATTTGCTTTGCGTGATAATGTATTTGTATAGTTATAAATCCATTGAAATAACTCGTTCTATGTCAGAAAAACACCATCTCAAATGACAAACTACTTGCTCAATGCCATCAAGAGAGCATTGAAACCATCCTCATAAGAAGGCAATGGAACTGGATCGGGCATGTGCTTAGAACGGAACCTGACAACATCACACGTATAGCCCTCCATTGGAAACCAGAAGGAAAGAGAAAAAGAGGAAGACCCAAGAATTCCTGGCATCAAACTGCAGTAGGAGAGCTGAAGACCCTGAACTACACCTGGGTTACTATCCAGAAGTTAGCCCAGAACAAACAGAAGTGGAGGACCTTTGTTGCTGTCCTACATGCCAGTTAGGCATGATGGGCACCAAAGGAAGATGTCAGACAATAAGTTATGTAATCTCAGTACAGAGAATATAGGCTAGTAGTAATCAAGACTACTCTACTCTCTATATACACATGACTGTGTGGCTCAGCATAGCTCAAATACCATCTATAAATTTGCTGATGATACATCCATTGTTGGTAGAATCTCAGTTGGTGATGAGAGGACGTACAAGAGTGAGACATGCCAACTAGTGGAATGGTGCCGCATCAACAATCTAGCACTCAACGTCAGTAAGACAAAAGAGCTGATTGTGGACTTCAGGAAGGATAAGATGAAGGAACACATACCAATCCTCATAGAGGGGTCAGAAATGGAGAGAGTGAGCAGCTTCAAGTTCTTGGGTGTCAAGATCTTTGAGGATCTAACCTGGTCCCAACATATCGATGTAGTTATAAAGAAGGCAAGACAGCAGCTATACTTTATTAGGAGTTTGAAGAGATTTGGCATGTCAACAAATACACTCAGAAACTTCTGTAGTTGTACTGTGGAGAGCATTCTGACAGGCTGCATCACTGTCTGGTATGGAGGGGCGACTGCACATGACCAAAGAAAGCTGCAGAAGGTTATAAATCTAGTCAGCTCCATCTTGGGCGCTAGCCTACAAAGTATCCAGGACACCTTGAGGGAACGGTGTCTCAGAAAAGCAGTGTCCATTATTAAGGACCTCCAGCAAACAGAGCATGCCCTTTTCTCACTGTTACCATCAGGTAGGAGGTACAGAAGCCTGAAGGCACACACTCAGTGATTCAGGAACAGCTTCTTCCCATCTGATTCCTAAATAGACATTGAAGCTTTGAACACTATCTCACTTTTTTCTTAATATACAGTATTTCTGTTTTTTGCACGTTTTAAAAAATCTATTCAATATATGTAATTGACTTACTAGTTTGTTTATTATTATTATGTTTTATTTTGGTTATTATTATTATTTTTTCTCCCTGTTAGATTATGTATTGCAATGAACTGCTGCTGCTAAATTAACAAATTTCACATCACATGCCAGTGATAATAAACCTGATTCTGATTCTGAAGACTGAGGTATGACCATTCCCATCTTATACAGATATTAGTTATAGTTTCGCTGGTTACTGTTTATCACTGTCCTGTATGATTCACCTGAGATGCAAGTAGTACAAAAAAGGTGGTGAGTTGAACTTATATTTTCAGTGCCAATACTTTGAAATTGGAGTTACCATTTTGGGGTGTGTTAAATGGATATTGTGTTGTAAAATTTAACAAAAAAATAGGAAATCAGTGACTAACCCTGGAGAAAATTTGTTGGGGAAGTTAAAGAGCTACAGTGTATTTACTGAAGACAGGTGTCTGCAGGACTTGCAGCTATCACATTATTCCATCTCTGACCAGTTCACTCTCTGAAACACAACATACACTATGGCAGCTACCATGAATGCATAAATTTTGCCATGTAGGTAAGCAAAAACAGAAAGCTTATAAGGAGATGGAGATTAAAACCATAACACCATAAGACAAAGGAGCAGAAGTCGGCCATTCGGCCCATCGAGTCTGTTCTGCCATTTTATCATGAGCTGATCCATTCTCCCATTTAGTCCCACTCCCCCGCCTTCTCACCATAACCTCTGATACCCTGGCTACTCAGATACCTATCAATCTCTGCCTTAAGTACACCCAATGACTTGGCCTCCACTGCTGCCCGTGGCAACAAATTCCATAGATTCACCACCCTCTGGCTAAAAAAAAGTCTTCACATCTCTGTTCTGAATGGGCGCCCCTCAATCCTTAAGTCATGCCCTCTTGTACTAGACTCCCCCATCATGGGAAACAATTTTTCCACATCCACTCTGTCCATGCCTTTCAACATTCGAAATCTTTCTAGGAGGTCCCCCCTCATTCTTCTAAACTCCAAGGAATACAGTCCAAGAGCGGACAAACGTTCCTCATATGTTAACCCTCTCATCCCGGAATCTTTCTAGTGGATCTTCTCTGAACCTTCTCCAACATCAGCACATCCTTTCTTAAATAAGGAGCCCAAAACTGCCCACAGTACTCCAAATGACATCTTACCAGTGCCTTATAGACCCTCAACATCACATCCCTGTGCCTACATTCTATTCCTCTAGAAATGAATGCCAACATTGCATTCGCCTTCTTCACCACCCATTCAACCTGGAGGTTAACCTTAAGGGTATCCTGCACGAGGACTCCCAAGTCCCGTTGCATCTCAGAACTTTGAATTCTCTCCCCACTTAAATAATAGTCTGCCAGTTTATTTCTTCTGCCAAGGTGCATAACCATATACTTTCCAACATTGTATTTCATTTGCTACTTCTTTGCCCATTCTCCTAATCTATCCAAGTCTCTCTGCAGACTCTGTTTCCTCAGCACTACCGGCCCCTCCACCTATCTTTGTATCATCAGCAAACTTAGCCACAAAGCCATCTATTCCATAATCCAAATCGTTGATGTACAACGTAAAAAGAAGTGGCCCCAACACGGACCCCTGTGGAACACCACAGGTAAACAGCAACCAACCAGAATAGGATTCCTTTATTCCCACTCTGTTTCCTGCCAATCAGCCAGCGCTCTATCCACGTATGTAACTTTCCTGTAATTCCACGGGCTCTTATCTTGTTAAGCAGCCTCATGTGTGGCACCTTGTCAAAGGCCTTCTGAAAATCCAAATATACAACATCCACTGCATCTCCCTTATCTAGCCTATTTGTAATTTCCTCAAAAAATTACAGTAGGTTTGTCAGACAGGATTTTCCTTTAAGGAAACTGTGCTGAGTTCTGCCTACCTTGTCATATGCCTCCAGGTTCTCCGTAACCTCATCCTTGCCAATTGACTTCAGCAACTTCCTAACCACCGATGTCAAGCTAACAGGTCTATAATTTCCTTTTTGCTTCCTTGCCCCCTTCTTAAATAGCGGATTGACATTTGCAATCTTCCAGTCCTCCGGAACCATTCCAGAATCTGTTGACTTTTGAAAGATGTGGACTACAAATTACAACAGGAAATAGAAAAGGCTTGTCAGAAGGGCAGTGTTATGATAATTGTGGGGGATTTTAACATGCAAATGGATTGGGAAAATCAGGTCGGCACTGAATCTCAAGAGAGAATTTGTAGAATGTCTGCGAGATGGCTTTTTAGAACAGCTTGCTGTTGAGTCCACTACACTATCGGCTGTACTGGACTGGGTATTGTGTAATGAACCAGAGGTGATTAGAGAGATTGAGGTGAAGGAACCCTTAGGAGACAGTGATCATAACATGATTGAGTTCACTGTGAAATTTGAGAAAGAGAAGCCGAAATCCGATGTGTCGGTATTTCAGTGGAGTAAAGGAAATTACAGTGGCATGAGAGAGGACCTGTCCAAAGTTGACTGGAAAGGATGGCAGAGCAGCAGTGAAAGTGGTGGAAAGCAAGAGAGTTGTGGATCCTGAAATGTGCATGGAGTATGCCTTATACAATTGATGGTCTTCATGTCCCTTGTGAAGTGCTGGATCATGAATTGGTCATTAATTGCACATTTTGCATTGAGTGCACAACATTGAGGAGCTTGTATTGTTTTTGGACAACGTATGTAAAAATGACAGCAGCAAAATTTGTGGCCAGATATCAATACCTTAGCAGAAAAACTTTAATTTAAGTATCAATGTCAACTTGCTGAGAAGCCAGCCCTTTGTTTTATTAATGTCCATATTATTGTTTCAATTTCTGTCAGTAAGTCCAAAATAAGAATTATATACTTTCATGACATCATTATATTTCTGAATTTGTCCAGTCCAATTTCCCAAAAGGCAGAACTTCTATCAGAAATTGACATGTTATAACATGCACTGAATGAGTTTTATGTATAAGTTGCACATTAAAACAGATATTAAATCGTCTAAATTCTCAGCTCAACCCTTATTATCATTTTATTTTTCTTTCAGCTTCAACAGAATCAATAACACCCAGTTGGAGTGAATTCTTTCCATGTTTTGCACTCAGTGGCCACTTTATTAGGTATGCCTGCTCGTTTATGCAAATATCTAATTTGCCAATCATGTGCCAGCAACTCAATGAATTAAAGTATGCTGGCATGGTCAAAAGGTTTGTTGTTATTCTGACCAAACATGAGAATGAGGAAGGAATGTGATCTAACTCACTCTGACAGTGAAATGATTGTTGGTACCGGACGGGGAGATTTAATATCTCAGTGACTGCTGATTTCCTGGGACTTTCACGCACAACAGCCTCTAGAGTTGACAAAGATTGATGCAAAAAGCAGAGAATCCATCCAGTGAGTGGCAGTTCTGTCGGCAAAAATGCTTTGTTAATGAGAGAGGACAGAGGGGAATGGCCAGTCTAGTTCAAGCTGACAGGAAGGCAAAAGTAACTTAAAAAAACCACACATTACAACAGTGGAGTGTAGAAGTGAATCTCTGATTGCATAACATGTTGAAACTTGTATAGATGAACCACAGCGGCAGAAGACCATGAGCGTACACTTGGTTGCCACTTTATTGTGCTGTAGGGTTTCACTGCTGTGTAACAAGCTGTAAGGTTTCACTGATAATGTAATGGTTTCTCTGTAGCAGCCACGTTTGGGTTTTGACTAGAGATAACGGGGTTAGGAATGCTGTTGTTCGTTCTTGTGAGCTGGAAGAGAGAATTTTGCGGTCTTTTGGCCGGGGACAGATGAGCAGAGAAGACGCGAATGGAGAGATTTGGTAGACCACCAGACGGGGCGGTCTTGGAGCGAGAGTCCAAAGGGCAGCGGCGATCAGAGAAGGTCAATGGTGGATGAATGGACACATTTGTGAGTTCCAACATTGTACAACAGACTGTTTAATAAGATTGGACCCTTTTGATTCTTTTTTTCGTTTCTTTACTAATGGTATAGTCAAAGTAAGTATTATAAAGCTTAATCGTTTAATCGCATATTGTGTATTGTTTGTTATTTCAGAGTACTGATTTGTAACAGGGGACACGTCGCGCAGCATCCAGCCAAACGAGATTTCTTACGTTTGACTGGGCCGGGGGCTATCACCCCCTATATTAAGCTGCTAGCCGAAGCGAGAGTTACATGTATATTGCTTATTTTTGCTGTGATTTTCATTTGCTTCTTATTAGATCCTGCTGTAGGAATTGGAAACATTTTGAAAGGTAATTATGTTGAATGCAAAGAAGTCCACGGGTAAAATGACTACCATTTTATGATGTCAGTATCCAATCACCTCTAACTGCATTTTAACTTGTCTAATTGCATCATAATTGCACCAGGTTCCTGGAGGAACATTTTCATTTTTACTGTGTACTGTACTGGCAACTTATGGTCGAAATGACAATAAACTTGACTTGACTTGACTTGATAAGTAGTCCAATATCTTGACTGGCTAATGCCAGTTGAAAACTAGCTGCAGTGCTTCAAAGTTGGCTGCATCTCTTAAAAGAAAGTTTAATTGTATGTGTAGTCGTTTCCAAGTCATTGAGGAGTCTTGCCTCTTGCCAGGAGCTTCTTAGCATGGGACTGCAGGGGGGGTGGGGTGGGTGGGATCCATGAACTGGACATTGTGCTATAAAGGCCTTGCTGAAGGAAGTGATGGATCTGCATCCGTAGAGGGGCTCCATGCATGGACAGAAGCAGCTGGAGCAGGCATGTCAGAAACCAGACGTGGAAAACTTGAATGCAATGCCATAATGAGTTCAAAGAATGTGGATGTTCAGGATTAGGGTTACTCTCAAAGTCAGTGAATGTTTCTTTGCCACCATCCATCTACAGTATAACTGGCTTACATTGCTGTTCGGCTCTCAAAACCTAACAGCCACCTACCAACAATCCTTAACAAGAAGAATTTACTCTGATTTACCGTAAAAGAATTTTGTCACCAATCACTGTGAGAGACTTTATTCTGTTAGGGAACAAAAATAATGATACAGACCACCGTGTATGGTTAATTCTTTTATTACATGATCATGAGGAGCCATTGTCATACGACTCTGACAATGTCAGATTACATTTTAGAATTATACAGTAAATTTGGGGCAATTGCCAATAGTTAAACATACTTGGTCAGTGATTTCCAAGGCACTTGTTAGGTTTCAGCAGTTACTGACATTCCTACGCAATGCACAAAATTAGGGATACACATCTACTGTATGTTCCTCTAATTGCTACTTGCTAGAAAATCTCAACAAAAGGTTAACAATATGTCTGGCTATTGTTAACTCTCACAAGCAAGGCAGAGTCTGTCTCTTGTCCCGTCACCCTCATGGCCCAGGTCTTGAGCAATTTATAGCTAATCAAGCTTGACAACAACATTTAATGCAAAATTAATCTTAACTTTCTAAATTTTTTCTACACCTACCAATCGTATGCTTCATTATATTCTCATGCATACTGTATACTGGCACTGCAAGCCTCCTTCCTGCATTTCATAGCTTCCATTCATAATATGATAGGTGCATCAGCCGAAAAAACAGTACACATAGTGCATCAATCCATTTGATTAGCCTCCAGCCAGAATGATTGATGCAAGTTCCAGCCCTCTGGAGGACAATTACAATTTTGCTGCTTAAAACATATGTGAAACCTTCAAAGGGAACACAGGAGAAGTCTATCGAGTGCACCCAATGAAATCTCTCGTAAATGGCAAATCTTTCAGAATGAATATATTTAATAACAAGAAGCACAAGTAAGCCACACAGGGATTGATGAGGAGCCCATAGGGCAACCATTCCTTCAGCTGGATGGGCAACATTATTACCATACCTGCATATTGTTTCTGACTGTTGTATCAGCTATCATTACAATATTTGTGGAAGGCACTCAATATGCCTATGACAAAGTTTCATGCATTCATGTTGTGCAAGACCAGACTACAATTGTCATGACTCTAAATATTATTCTCTCCCGCCATTTCTGATTGCAATCCTGCAACTTGCGATCCAATAGATGGACAATACCAGGATTTTGTATCACTGTCGGGGCTGTGGACAGGATGTGTATAAAACACGAATGAGCTGTCCTTCTTCAGGAGGAAAGTGTTCGTTCTGGGTCCACAACTGGTTCAGGTCATCCTGTAACACCATCGACAATCTCCACAAATTACTATTGCCTGCTTTCCACCAGCCACCCTGCAGTGGTTTAGATGGCAGGGCACAGGAATACTCAGAGAGGCACGTGCACGTGGAATACGATGCACAATGTGATCCATTGAAATTAGAATGGTATTTAGCTCAGTTGGATCTATACATTTCTTTTAGATTGTTCATTGGAGAATAGTTTCAAGTTTGCCATTCTGATAAAATGATATTGTTATAGTTTTTTTAAATTGCCCAAGTGGTGCCCTCCTTCTGTGTATTCTAAATGCTAAACTCCATGCATTTACAGTAGAATTCGTGGAATTGACTGAGTAATCAATCTCCAGGTTTGCAATTAGAAGTTGATCAATATCACAATCTACGTGTTCTGCATATTCTAGCAGGAGTTCATGCTATGTGCGTTACAATCCTTCCCACAATAGCAAGCAGTTCAACTCACATTGCATATGTGCACACACTTATTACATTCCACATTGAAGTCGAAGTAGCATTCATAATATTCAATCAATTGCTGCTGCACAACATTATTCAGTATTTAAGGTTCTCTTTTTTGTGTATTTAAAATTTCAGTCATATTTGTTGACCTCACTAAGGTAAAAAAACAAAACTAAGCATACATGAGTTATTCCTGGCTCCATGTTTTTCATTCAATTAGTTTTATGCTTTGGAGTTGCAAAACATCAGTGATGATGAGGAAATTTTAAACAAACCCGAGATAACTATCTGTTGAAGCACAACGAGATGGTCAAGTTTTAAAAAAGTGCAGTGAGATATGAGTTTAAGAAAAGTGCAAAACTTTTTTTTCTTCACAAGGAGAAAGAAAGATGGTTAGGTTAAAAAAGGCAGAAAATGGACAAAATTCATAGGTTTATAAACAGTGAGTACTTGATGGTAATCATATATTAAAAAAAGCAGAAATGGCTGACTACACCTGAAAGATAGACATGTTCCATTGTTCAAAAGAAAACTGGTTGTTATATACTGAATGAATCGAGCAGTATTTTAAAGTAAGTGAAACAGCCAATGAGAAATTAGTATCAGTTTCGCTGAGCACAAATTGTGGAAGGGTATACAGTTTGCTTAAAAGTTTGACTGTTACAGCCAAGCCAGCTGAAAGTAGCTTCACTGATATCATGAGTGTAATGTAGGAACAGTTAGAACCAAAACTGTTGCTGATAGCAGAACACTTCAGGTTTCAAAGTGAAATCAAAAGGAAGAGGAGTCCATTTCAACATACATGGCTGAATTGAAGAGATAGGCTGAGCTTTGTCAGTTCTATTTTAACTTCATCAGTCCACAGGACTTGTTTCCAAAATGCATTGGGCTTGTTTAGATGTTCCTTTGAATCTTTTGAATAGAATTTTTTGGCCGCAATGAGCAAAGGTATGTTTGGGAAAAAAAGGGTGCAGAATTTCATGAAAAGAACCCCTCTCCAACTGTTAAGCACAGGGCTTTGATCTTGTGTTGCAGCCAGTGGCACAGAGAACATTTACTGGTAGAGGGAAGAATGAATTCAATTAAATACCAGCAAATTCTGGAAGCAAACATCACACTGACTGTAAAAAAGCCGAAGATGAAAAGAGGATTTAAAGAGGATGGCTTCTACAACAGGATAATGATCCTAAACACACCTCAAAATTTACAATGGACTACCTCAAGAGGTGCAAGCTGAAGGTTTTGCCATGGCCCTCACAGTCCCCCGACCTAAACATCATCGAGAATCTGTGGATAGACCTCAAAAGAGCAGTGCATGCAAGACGGCCCAAGAATCTCACAAAACTAGAAGCCTTTTGTAAGGAAGAATGGGCGAAAATCCCCCAAACAAGAACTGAAAGACACTTAGCTGGCTGCAGAAAGCATTTACAATCTGTGATACTTGCCAAAGGCGGCGTTACTAAGTACTGACCATGGAGGGTGCCCAAACGTTTGCTTTGGGCCCTTTTCCTTTTTTGTTATTTTGAAACTGTAAAAGATGGAAATAAAAAAGTTTTCCTGCTTAAAATATTAAAGAAATGTGTCATCTTTAACTTTATGCCTTTTGGAAATCAGTTCATCTTTTACTCGCTTAGCTATTCACAATAACAGTAATTTTGACCGGGGTGCCCAAACTTTTGCACACCACTGTATATTTAAGATGCATTCTATATTGAGTTGGAGTATACTGCTAAGCAGGGAGTAGTGTTGTGTATTTAATATTTCAGCAATATTTGAGTAATATTGTAAATATATTGTTCAATTAAGCATTCTTTGTTGTTTACATAATTCATTATGGGTTATATGTAAAAGTACATGAATGGCATACGTCATCACACCACCACATATTTGCATGCCTCACTAAAGTAAAAAACAAAACCAAGTTTTTCTTTTGATTAGTTTTATGTTTCAGAGTTATAAAACATAACACCCTTGAATACTGTATATGATGTGTGCTTTTGCTATGACAACTTTCTTATTCTGAACATTTCCATTTTGTTGCAAATGTAATTATCCCTTCAATATTTGTACTCCATGTTACCCAGAAATATTGCTTTCATCCTTTTAAATTTACTGATTTGTGACATTTTGTAAGGTAAAGTATTTTGTGAGGCTGTCAGAAAACTCTTACTTCAGTTGTCTTTCTCATATTCCGTATTTTCTATTTAAAATGGTTCATAACATTTATTCATAGACTATTCCATTTGCACATTGATTACATTCAGTATGATGAATGCATAAAATAATTTCAATAGCTGTAAGGTTAGAAAAGCAATGCACATTCTAAAGATTGTAACTGAATTTGCAAAGAGTAATCGCATTAAATATAAATGTCTAACAGGCAGAAGAGCTACAACTGTACTGTATCTCCATCATGTCACTAACATATGATCAGTCTGAAATTGCATAGACTTTCATTTCAGGAGCATTGGACTGAATATACAATTGTGCGTGGGAGGGGAAATAGGACCAAAGAAATTGACAGCACGTCAAGATGCCAGCTCCAATTTGCCACTGCCCCTATTTAACTGCATCATATCATGCAATGTATAAATAATCCCATTGGGAGAAGCACCATGTCAATTCCAATGCTCCCAATCAGTCAATTACAACAATATTAGCAGTTTAAGATTTTATCTGGGGGTTGATTTGGTTTCCAGTATTTTCAAGATAACCGGCGAAGCAACATAAAAACAAGGAAGCAACCGAGGACTAAAGATAACAGAGGGAATAATGTCCGTGAATAATGAAGCTTCACAGCTGGTTTCTCAGCTGCTTCAGTGAAAGGTTTTATTCACAGTGTTTGCGCTGAGAAATTACTTTGAGTACTTTGGAGGGTCTTCTGACAACATTGGAGTTATTCTGACAGGGTTGGGGATTTGTATGTTTGATCTGCACAAAGGAACATTGATTTAACAGATCAGCATGGGAACTGCATTTGCTGCATTAGTTTGGACCTCAGATGAGAAATGAGGTTACAAGCACTAACAGCAACACCAGCAAGTCCAACACCAGAAACAACAGTTTGTACATCACAATCTTCCAGATCCACACAGCAGAGGGGATGAACACAAAGTAGTGTATCTTGCAGTGAGTTGAGCCTAAGCCAGAAGTAAACCTTCCGAAATAAGTCAAAGCAAAAATGCTTCAGGAGTTTCTGGGTCAAACATCAGATAATGGCAAACATTTCAGTCTGCTGGAACAAAACCATTTCCCAGATGGGTTCATGTGATCAAACTTGACCGATGGACTTCAAGTCACTTCAACTATTTGCTTCGGGATTTATCAAGGTCTTTGTTGGAAATATTTGTAGAGTTTCACAGTCTGCAACATGCCGGGTGATTGATTAGTTGCCAGGGAACTAATCAAATCTACTCTTCCAATGAAAAGGAGAGTAAAACAAGATAGTGCCTGTGCTTATGGCTTTATGTTTGCACAGAACATCGTGTGCAATTAATTTGAATCATCCAATAACTGCAGGGCATCCCATTTCATCACTGTGCAGCTGCATGTACATCCAGAGGAAGATCTTTATGCAGGTGTGTGTAAAATTCCTGGGCATAAGCTATGATGATTTCTTTGCACTGTAGTCCACCCTACCCAGTCTCATTGGACCACAAATCAGGCTGAATATTTGGAGAGAAGTGTTAAACCATGACTGATGAGAATACCAACCAATGAGGTCAAGTAACAAGAGAGTTCAGGATATATGGCAACCACTGATTAAAGTCATTGGCAGATTAAAGACGCACTTTAGATGTGTGGACAGATTTAGAAATGGCTGTTGCACACATTTGTCAAGATCTGCACAATAGTTGTGGGTTACTGGCTTTGCATTATATTCCATAGCAGGAAGGCTTAGACCTGCAGGAAGAGTGTGTAAAGTGCACAGCCTCTTCATCTCATTCTGAGGGGGAGGAGGAGGCAGTATGTGATATGGTCAATATAGCAACAGTGACACATCTTACTGGCTGGGCTACTTGCCTTACAGTGAAATTGACCATTATACCATCTATCTGAATCACATGTAAAGTACTTTTTTGGTAATCTCCACCTCCAAATCCACAACTCACAATCCTTCCATCTGCCCTTCTATTTTCTGGTGTCAGTTCATGTCTTATCATACATCCTGAATGAAAAGTGCACTTGCTAGTCAGCAACCAAAATCAGACAAGACAAAAAAGTCTTGGAAAAATCTGAAAAGTTAAAGTAAAATGAGACTAACATTTTACTGTCAAACATATACATAAACAAATCTTTATTTATATGCATATGCATATCTTCATGCTGTGTCTTCCTAGCTCTTCTCTCGACTGCGACCTAGTTAACCATGAAAACCCCTACTAAAAATAAAAAGGAACATATCTACTTCAACAATCTGTCCCAGCTTGATATAACAATGTTCAGCCAACATTCTGAACTCCTCTATCAATAACTTTGGTTAAGTCTTGATCAGGGATAAGCAGAACAAACATATCCGAGATGGCAACACTATAGCAGCCAGTAAATAAGGAACCTGAGAGTTATTGATTTCAGACTCCATGAAGATCATCGTATCAGGCAAATATAACCAGGGATGACTGTTGCTGATTACCATCACCTGCTATCTTTCAGCTGATTATATGTGTTAAATATTTTGAAGAGGCATTGCAAGTAACAAGGGACTTAATGCACTCTGTACGAGTGAGTTTCAATGCACAACTCAGCTGAAGTTCCACTGTCCAAATTGGCTGAGTCCTAAAAAAATTAACTGGTCAACAGGGCTTCCAGTAGGTGGTAAATGAATCAACATGGGTGATAAAGCTACTGTTCATTCCTCCAATCTGTCTGCTGTAGATGTATTTGTGATTGAAAATGTTGGAAAGAAGGAACACCACAATGGCAAAGTCCCATCATTCTTCAACAGCTCAAAACTTGGAGTTCATGAGCCCATAGAACTTCATAGCTCTCTGCTCAGAGTCATACAGTTGGTAACTGTTCACCACTTAAGGGGCAGACTTAGGTGTCTGTATTTGGGCAGGATACAGGAGAAAATATTGGATCATGCGTATTTCAGAATCAAATTTAATATCACCTGCATATTTCATAAAATTTGTTGCCTTATGGCAGCTGTACATTGGAATATATAATAATAAAAACTATAAATTACAATGTGAAGTACTGTATTTTATATGTAGATAGATAGAGCAATAGATATCTAGATAGATAGAAAGAAAGGAAATTGAATAAGTAGTACAAAAAAGAGAGGGAAAATACTGAGGTAGTGTTCATGAACTCATTGTCCATTCAGAAATCTGATATTGTGAGCATACCTGTGGTTGGAATACATTCCTGTAAACTATGTCACCACAATTGCTCTCCTCACCCAAACTCACCCATCAGTATGAGGGTAATATGCAGATTTATATACAGCAGTAACTGTGCCATTGCATTTGCCTTACTGATGTAGTTCAACCACTTTGATCACTATGAACTTGACACCACACTTCTATTTCTAACTTCATGCACCTACCTCCAGCCTAACTTCTTTGTTCCCACCTCCTGTCAGGGGGGAAGAGTATCTCCATACACCCAATATTTATGCAATCATTGAACCTTTTGACTCCATTCTGACATTTCTTATTGTTGTGCTTTGAATTTAAAAAATCCACCCAGTTGCATGTTTGAAATGACCCTGCAGTTAATGTGTTTTGAATACTCAACATGTTTAATTGTTTGAAGTGAATGTGCTGCCCAGTCCAGTACATCATTAAGATTGTCTTTGAGTTAATTGTGAGTCATAGGTCACAGATGAACTTATCTTAAGAGGGCATCAATTACATTCAGGTAGATTCCTCAAAATTTTGGATTGATATTGAACTGACAATAGCAAGCATGTTTCAACTTCTATTCCATCTGTTTCTTTTCCCTGAAGAGAAGGAACTAATGTCCCTTCTTCAGCTGTAGCTCACAAAACAATCTGAATTCCATTTACCAGATTCCCTTCTCTCACTCTCCATATACGGATTGTTATTTTGTGCAGATATTAAGGGGATCCTTAGCTTTAGTTGGTAAAAACTGAAAGCTTAGTTGCCACTTCTTTTGACTACATTGGTTATAGATACTGGAGTCTTAATAGTTGCCACTTAGAATTTCATTTCCTGCTTACAACAAGCCATTGTTTCTTTTCACTCCCTTTTAAATTCTAAGCTTTGAAAACTGGCTGCCTTAAGCAGATTTCCTGAACAGCGAGCTGCTTATAGCAATGTGTGCTGTGCTGGAAGCTCTGCAAACTAACATAAATGAGGTCTGATTATGAAAATGGTTCTATCATCTCCGAACAGCTGCAGAGCACATCCCAGCCACTATTTAAATGTATTTTAATGTATACTGAAAAATCTTCCTGAGATGAAAAAATTGGGTGATCTCATCCTCTCAGAACAGGATTGACATCCAATCTAGAATCCTGGGATGAAAGGCTGTTCCCCTACTGGTTACACAGTTCTTTTTGAAACAGTATGGAAGAACCGCAGATCAGTTCTAACTGTGCATGATTAAGTATAAGCCTACCTTGTGTTCCCTGTTGATTGATAATTTTATTCACTTAGCAATACTGGAATAGGAAGCACTGGCTGGAAAGCAATCTGTAACCTCTATTATTTGTGCTTTATTCAAATTGATGTCTTTGTGAATGTCTGAAATGAGAAAATTCAAGTCAGCAACATGAACGGTTTTCATACTTAAGGACACTGAATCTGAAGACAACTCATTAACATGTCCCGAGTTCAAATAAAATAAATTACGAGTGCCTAAACTGTTGCTACGGTGTAAATGAATTCTCCGTCCGGGGGTTAAGTACAATCTGAAGCTGTCACTTCTCCTTAAATGGAGGGATAAGAAATAATGTTTCTTCCAGATTTATGAAGCAATTATGAAATGAAGATATATAACTATATTATTTCTCCAAAATGTTATTGCACCAGCCCGTCAAGACCAAGAAATAAAAGCAAAATTTAACCAAAATACTTAATTAGGAATTTCATGTGCCAGCTCACCTAAAAAATATTACCCTGATCTTAAGTGGATATCCTCTATTAGTGCTCATCCCACTTAAGTTTTGCACAAATTATACTTGTGGTATTTTCATTGGCGCATCTTAAATCTCTGCCAGCAAGCAGATAAATTATATTTTCGGCCTGGAAGCAACAGTATAGTGCCCGATCCATTTGTGAAGAGGTTAATCTAAGTTCTTTCATCCTTGTATTGCAAGGGCATAAAAATGATCACGAGCATGGGGAGGCCAAAAACAGCATGTTGATTTAAGTTTATCTTTATTTGTTGATATTGTTAATTCTCGGCTGTCGTATGATGTTTACATTGCTGTGTCTATGGCTATATTCCCACAATGTTGAAGTGTTTTTTTTACCAAGACCTGCCAAAATGCCTGCATAGTATTGCTGCCATTAGGAAGGAGATACAAGAGCCTTAAGTCCCACACCAGCAGGTTCAAGAAGAGTAATTAACCTTCTACCATCAAACCTGTCAGTACCTCCAGTTGAACTCTGTCTTTTTGTGTGATTCCCCTAGCTGTCAGTCAGTGGTTTTGTATTGCCAAGTGCTCCTGTCCCCATTCCTGCTCTACTCCAGCCCCTGTATTACTGAGTACTCCATCTCTCATCTGTTTCTCATTACTACTTATATTGCTGCCACCTGTGTCTCATTGTGTTCCACCTATCATCTGCCTCTTTGTTTATTGCTCAGTGTATTTCAGTCCGGTTTTTTCACTTGTTTGTTGTGAGATTGTGCCAGTGAATTTTCCTGATTCCCAATTCTGGTTTTTGGATTTATCTGGGTGTTTTGATCTCTGCCTGAACTTTGACACTGACTTTGTTGGCCCCTTTGCTACTCAGTAAATATCACAGTGTGCGCAGTACTTGGTCTGTAATTGGGTCCCTGCTTCAGCCACCTGACCCAAACAGCTGAACCAGCATGGATAATTTCACTCAGCATGGATAAAACACTGAATTGATTCCACAAGCTATGGACTCACTTCCAAGGATACTTCAACTCAAGCTCTCTATTTATTTACATAGTCACTTTTTATTATTATTATTTATTTTTGTATTTACATAGTTTACCTGCTTTTGTGCATTGGTAGTTTGAGAGTCTTTATTTGTGTGTATTCTTCATTGATCTGTTGTATTTCTTGTTCTATTGTGAATGCCTGCAAGAAAACAATCTCACAGTGGTAGATGGTAATATTCACTACACGAGCTTTGATAATAAATTTACTTTGAGCTTTAGTGTTTACTTGAAAGGAAAGTTAACATCATATGCCAAGAAAGGTCTGAAGAAAGAAGTCACTTTTCCCAAGTGAAGATGTGTGTGATTTGGTGTCGACATGTACCTGATGACTGTTTGCATTATTGTTAAGAGTAGGACCTACAGCAAGATCCTGGGAATCATGCGCACATGGACATTGAGTGCACCTTTATGTAGATGTTGGGTCAATAACAGAGCAAGTTGAAGCAAGGGCTGGAAGTGAGTCTGTCATAATCCGATGAGTGAGACAGACTGTTCATCTTGACTGCTGTTCTCCTAACATCTTTTTCTTTTCCTGAGAAGTATGGAAATTATCCTTATTTACATTCACTTTCATTAAATGATATGCATAATAATATGCAAGTCATTTCATTTGAGTGTAACATTTGAATAATAGTGACTAGCTTCTGATTACATGTCTTCTTGGTGAAATTTATGGCAGTAATTTCAAAGGTAAGTGTATAAAAGCCACTAATCTTTGTAAATAACATATTGCTTTCAAACCCATTCAGAAAATATCTTTCCAAATATGTTCTAATAAACAACAGGTATTTAAAAGCCACAGGTGTACATTACATTTTAATTTACATGTTCAAAGATTTCGCAAACTTCAACTTAAAAGGAAACAATGATTAAATTTAATTTTATTATTCAACTACTTTCAAAGGATTTTATGACTGATGAAAGTACAATGTTCCATTTACATAGTACTTCTTATCCTCAGATAAGTCCTTCACAGTTAATCAATTACTTTCTTAAAGTAGTAGCTGTTAAAATAAAGAGAACCATAAATTGGATTTGTTCGTCCCTACATCCCACAAACAACTAATACGTGGCACGATAATACAGTATATATTCTCAAGTAACAGCAGAAGTGCAAACATTGGTCATTTGAAATCGCTTTGACTAACCCCATGTGGTAAGTGCTCAGGTTATTTAATTATGTTTTCCTGACATTGGGACATAATCATATGGAAATAGATTGGACAGTGTGGAAGTAATGCCAAACTGAGGTCTAATAGAAGGCCTCATTGAGAATTGTTGTGGTCCTTGCTTTCAAATCATTTCAAGGACACAAATTAATTAGATATGAAGATAATGCTAATCCATGGAAGAGGAACATTTAATGAAGTATCAAAGGAATTAAAAAATGGGAGATGAGATTTTAAGTGGGTAATGTAAAGCAGATTGTAATCTATTTAAATAAATGTAAGACAAAGCAGTTGCATATTCCATAATCGCTATGTACAATAATCAAAGCAGTTCTTTCCAGGACCCTTTATAATTGGAAAAGATATATCCATTCTCATACTTAAATCCTCTTACAATTTATTTATTGATACAGTTGGAAATAGGCCCAGCCAGCCCTTCAAGCCACGCTGCCCCAGCAACCCCTGACACACTCAATTAACCCTAACAATATCATGGGGCAATTTATAATATCCAGTTAACTTACCCAGTATGTCTTTGGACTATGGGAGGAAACTGGAGGACACGGAGGAAACCCACACATTCTGCAGGGAGGGCAGACAGAGACTCCTTACAGAACTGTGCCAGAATTGAACTCTGAACTTCAGGATGCCCCGAGCGGTATTAGCAAAGTGCTAATCACTACACTACCATGACTTTAAGGAAGAACAGCAGACGTTCACCAGTTTGATTCCTGGCATGGTGGTTTTGTTGTAAGAGAAGAAGTTAATCAGATTGAGATTGTACTCTTGAATTTAGAAAAATTAAAGGTGATCTGATTTGAACATATTAAATTCTTTAATAAATTTCAATGAGATCAAATGTAAAGAGACTTTACACTGCTAACCCTTAACAGAGTTGATATACTGAAGGATATTTGGGTCCAAGTTCTAAGCTCTTTGAAAGTGGTTGCACAGGTTGATAGGGTGGTAAAGAAGGCATATGCCATAATTATTTGAGCTCAAGAGTCAAGAAGTTATCCTTCAGCTTTATAAGACTCCAGTTAGACTGCACCTGGAATACTGCATTCAGTCCATTATAGAGGGACATTGAGACTTTGGAGAAGGTGCAGAAGAGGTTTAGCAGAATACTGCCTGGATTAGAGGGCATATAGTCTAAGGACAAGCTTGGGTTGTTTTCTCTGAAGTGGCAGAGACTGAGAGGAGATCAGAAGATCAGACAATGTTTTTTCAAGGTTATGAGAAGCACAGACAGAGTAGAGAACCAGTATCTCTTTCCTGGTTTGAAATGTATAATACCAGAGGACATAACTTTAAGATGAGAGGGGGTAAGATCAAAGGAGAAATGCAGGCCAAGGTTTTCTTTGCAAAGAGGAGGATTCTGGGAATGTGCTGCCTGGGTTGACAGTGGAAGCAAGTATGTTAGAGGCATTCAAGACCCACTTAAATAGGCACATGAATGCATAGAAAATAGAAGCATGTGGATATTGTGTAGGCAGAAGGGATTAGTTCAGTTGGGCATTTGATTACAGTTTGACACTACATTGTGGGTTGATGAAGCTGTTCCTCTGCTGCATATGTTCTATGGTTTATGTTGTATTGGGGCTAGTTGGAGTAGATGTACAGATGGTGTTAGCCTTGACTGAAACATCTAGATTTAGGTCTCAAAAATAAGAGGTTTACCATTCAGGATTGGATGAGAATAGGTATTTTTCAACAAAAGGGTAGCAAACATTTGAAATTATCTCTTCAAGAGAGCTGTGGAGTTTCAGTAACTGAGTAATTCAACAACCAGTCAATAGTAGCAACTGATATAACAAACAACAAAATCTGTAAAATATGGTACATAAATTTTGTAAAGAAATAGTTACATATTTGCCCTACAGATTCAAAAACAAGTATCATAAAAACTGAACAACAGGAATTCTGCAGATGCTGGAAATTCATGCAACACACATCAAAGTTGCTGGTGAATGCAGCAGGCCAGGCAGCATCTCTAGGAAGAGGTACAGTCGACGTTTCAGGCCGAGACCCTTCGTCAGGACTAACTGAAGGAAGAGTTAGTAAGAGATTTGAAAGTGGGAGGGGGGGGGGAGATCCAAAATGATAGGAGAAGACAGGAGGGGGAGGGATGGAGCCAAGAGCTGGACAGGTGATTGGCAAAGGAGATACGAGAGGATCATGGGACAGGAGGTCTGGGGAGAAAGACGGGGGTGGGGTGCGGAAACCAGAGGATGGGCAAGGGGTATAGTCAGAGGGACAGAGGGAGAAAAAGGAGAGTGAGAGAAAGAATGTGCATATAAAAATAAATAACAGATGGGGTACGAGGAACAACACCGTATATTCCGTCTGGGTAGCCTCCAACCTGATGGCATGAACGTCGACTTCTCTAACTTCTGCTAATGCTCCACCTCTCCCTCGTACCCCATCTGTTATTTATTTTTACACACACATTTATTCTCTCACTCTCCTTTTTCTCCCTCCGTCCCTCTGACTATACCCCTTGCCCATCCTCTGGTTCCCCCACCCCCCCGTCTTTCTCCCCGGACCTCCTGTCCCATGATCTTCTCGTATCCCCTTTGTCAATCACCTGTCCAGCTCTTGGCTCCATCCCTCCCCCTCCTGTCTTCTCCTATCATTTTGGATCTCCCCCTCCCCCTCCCACTTTCAAATCTCTTACTAACTCTTCCTTCAGTTAGTCCTGATGGAGGGTCTCAGCCTGAAACGTTGACTGTACCTCTTCCTAGAGATGCTGCCTGGCCTGCTGTGTTCACCAGAAACTTTGATGTGTGTTTTTATGATATAAACTGAGTCTTTTTTGAATGTGTTTGATAAACTGCTTTAGTTTATTTGAGATAACAATTATTTAGAAATAGACAATCATTTTTAGTAGATAGCACTAAAAAGCCATGATAGTGTCAGCTACCAATTGATATCTCACTTACTTCACAACAGGACTTTTAAAGATCTATTGACAAAGATCCACACAGCAATCAAAAAGAGAGTATCTACAACAATGCTAATCACAGCACTGGACTGCATTAAGATGGATTAAAGTAGTGAATAGATTATTTACATTAGTGGAAGCACATCAGAATCTCAAAGTCAAAGTAAAATTTATTACCAAAGTACTTACAGTATACTTCTACCATCACAAAGAACCCTGTTAAAAGTCTTGGGAAGATGTTTGGTGCAATACTTAGAGATAAGATGGCAATAAGAAACACCTCTGGGGAGTTTGAACAATGGTTGGAAGAGGTTGACAGGCCTGGCCTTCCAGGGCGGTTTAAGGCATGAATTTACCAGCACGGTACACCACCGAGAATCCCCTGGCCACTGCTTCTCTATGAGTTTCCAATTTCCACTGCTGCTGAATTAGAGAAGGTAGTCAGCCGGTTCCTGCGAAGATATCTGGGTTTACCAAGGAACATCAGCAGCATCGCTCTGTACAGGAATAACTGCAAACTGAGGCTCCCCCTGAAATCAATCGAGGAGGAGTTCAAGGTTTTGCGAGCAAGAGAGATGCTGCAGTTCTGGGAATCTTCAGATCCAAAGGTTGCCGGAGCAAGAGTGGCAGTGAAAGCTGGAAGAGAGCGGAGAGCAGAGGCTGCAGTGGAAGAAGCTGAGGCGCGACTGCGCCACAAAGTGCTGGTGGGGGCAGTCTCCAAAGGGAGAGTTGGACTTGGAAGCCTTGAAGTCCCCCATTTTGAAAAAGTACAAGGGAAAGAGCGACGAGAACTGGTCCAGAATGAAGTAAGGGCAGCTGTGGAGGAGGAGAGGACCAGCAGAACAGTGGCAATGAAACAGCAAGGAGCCTGGACCAAATGAGAGCAGGTGATCAAGCGAAAGATCACATGGAACGACCTCTGGAAGATGGATCTACACCGCATCAAGTTCCTTATCCAGGCTGTTTATGACGTCCTTCCTAGCCCATCCAACCTGCACTGCTGGGGTCCTGCAGAACGACCAGCTTGCCCCCTCTGTGAGAAGACCAGTACGCTAGAGCATATTCTGAGCTGCTGCCCCAGAGCTCTTGCCAATGGCCGTTATCGGTGGCAGCATGACCAGGTCCTCCAGACAATTGCTGAGACAATCTGCAGCACCCTTAACATCTGCCGGAAAACAAGTCCGGTCAAGAAAACCATCTGCTTTGTCAAAGAGGGGGAAAAACCAACAGAACACCAGAAAGCAACCAGGATGCTCTTCACTGCACAGGACTGGAAGCTAAAAGCAGACCTGGAAAAACAACTACAGTGTCCTCCCCACATCACAGAGACTACATTGTGGCCCGACATTGTGCTGTGGTCTGACTCATCGAAGCACTTTCTTACGCTTGAGCTTACCGTGCCATGGGAAGAACGCATGGAGGAGGCATACAAGCGGAAAAAAGCTGAAGATCTGAAGAACAACTGCCAAAGAAGAGGTTGGAGAGCAAAGTGTTGGCCCCTGGAGGTCGGGTGTTGTGTCTTCGCACACCAGTTGCTCTGCAAAGTATAGACTGCACTTGGAATCACAGGAGAGAGAAGAAGGAGAGCCATTTCTACCACCACAGATGCAGCAGAGAAAGCGTCGAGATAGCTCTGGATAAAGAGGGCAGATCCGTAGGTTGCTGCTAAGGCACAGGCCCGGGTCTGATCAACCCCGGTCGGGTCACCTGAGCGAGGGTGTATGATGTTGAAAGACCAGAAGACCTGACGACCCCAGGTAACATCACTTATGATTTGCCGTAGCTTAGCATCATGCAGATGTTTCTGTAAGAAGAAGAGTACTGTGTGCATCCCATGCTTTCCTATCTATTAAAACCAATGGAATAAAAACATTGGAGACATGTGTCTAACGTTGTATTTATTGCCAGCAGGTACAGTTTCATACTCATGGTGATCGTATAATATCAAGCCTAAGGGTAGTATCACATTGAGTTGGGCAGAACTATGATAATATATATAATCATCAAATTATGATCTGATCTCCATGAATAGCTTATATTACCAAACTAGCTACAAGTTCATTAAGACCACTGACAGTGCAAAATATTAATATGCAGTTTCCTTAACCATTACTAATTAATTAATCAGTTATATTAGATTATCTTTTTTGGTTACTCTCATTCATTTCCAATTGTTAAATGAAAAAAATGTTCTGGAGTAAAAGGCAGCAAATGCCCACTGAGACAAGAGTGGCAGAATACATTCATAATAATTTCTTCCCTCAGATCTCCCAAGGTGATTCAGGTATTGAGGTGGCTAATTTTCATCATGGCCTCAGAGTTTTACACTTTCTCCAGGATAAACAGTAAACAATCAGAGTTTGAAAGTGAGACCTTGAAAGTATGGTTTAGTTATTCAGTGCTTTAATCAAAGGACTTAAAAATTGTATTAAAAATGATGTTTCCTATGGATCTATAAAAAAAGACACTTCATGCAAGTATGATACTTTTGAATTGTCTTATTTTCCCAACAGGGAAAGTAACACTGGAAATTATGAGGATCAGCTGACTCTACAATAATGCTTTTCCAACTTTACTGCTAAATTCTTCAAACGAATGTATACAGGAAGCCAGAAGCAGCTTGGTATTTTGTGCAATTTAGCATTCACTCAGCTCACCAACTCCAAGTCTGGTTCTTATCCTTGATTTCAACTTCTTCCATGGCTTTAATCCTTTCTGTTTCCTTAAGTCCTAGAGCCTTATGAGATTCTAGTGTTCTACAATACTAGTGTTCTAGAATTCTAGTGTTCTAGAGATAGCACAGATGACATACATTAGAAAGGAAAATGAAGCTGGAGATGAGCTGGTAACTCTCAAGAAGATTGGGCTCCAGGGTTATTTCTTTCTTGAGATGACTGTTGGCAGAATCTTTGCAGGAAGGATTGATGTGGTAGAGGAGAATCCAAAATTAGCAATAGCTATAAAGAGAGCTTGTGGTTTTGCATGCAGCTTCATTGGAGAAGGACTGATGGAAAATGACATAAGTATGAAGGATAGGCTGAGTTTGAGAAGCTAGGTATTGAGTGCTAGGACAAGATTTTGCAGATCCCGTGCGGTATGATTTTTTTTTAAAGAAATGTGTTAAATTTTGAAATTACAACACAATGTATGTAGCCTACAGCTCTACTCTCTCTACAACCATCACTGTGTGGCTAGCCACAGCTCAAATGCCATCTATACATTTTCTGATGATTCAAGCATTGTTGGCAGGATCTCAGATGGTGATGAGAGAGGGTACAGGAATGAGACTAATCAACTAGTTGAGTGGTGTCATAGCAACAACCTTGCAATCAATGTCAGTAAGACCAAAGAGCTGATTGTGGACTTCAGAAAGGGTAAGATGAGGGAACACACACCAGTCCTCATAGAGGGATCCAAAGTGGAGAGTGAGAGCAATTTCAAGTTTCTGGGTGTCAATATCTCTGAGACCTAACCTGGTCCCAATATATCGATGTAGCTATAGAGAAGGCGATACAGCAGCTATATTTCATCAGGAGACTGAGGAGATTTGGTTTGTCACCAAAAACACTTGCAAGTTTCTACAATTGTACCAGGGAGAGCATTCTAACTGGTATGGAGTTGGGTGGAGGGGGAGGCTACTGCACAGTATCAAGTAAGCTGCAGAGAGTCGTAAACGTAGTCAGTTCCTTTATGGGCACTAGCCTCCATAGTATCTAAGACATCTTCAAGGAGCAGTGCCTCAAAAAGGCACTGTCCATCATTAAAGACCCCTACCACCCAGGGCATGCCCTCTTCTCATTGTTACCATCAGAAAGGAGGTATAGAAGCCTGAAGGTACACACTCAGCAATTCAGGAAAAGCTTTTACTCCTCTGTCATTTGGTTTCTGAATGGACCTTGAACCCATAAACACCACTGCACCACTTTTCATGCCTTTTGTTTGCACGACTTATTTCATTTAATTATTAAGGATATAAACCGATTGTTAAGCAACCTCACGTGTGGCACCTTGTCAAAGCCTTCAGAAAATCCAAGTGCACAACATCAACTGATTCTCCTTAGTCTATCCTGCTTGTTATTTCTTCAAAGAATTCCAACAGATTTGTCAGACAAGAACTTCCTTTGAGGAAACCATGCTGAGTACAACCTACTTTATCCTGCACATCCAAGGACCCTGAAATTTCATCCTTAATAATCGACTCCAATACCTTCCCAACCATTAAGGTCAGACTAATTGGCCTATCGCTTCCTTTCTTTTGCCTCTTTCCCTTCTTGAAGAGCAGATTGACATTGGCAATTTTCCAGTCTTCTGCAACCTTTCCAAAATTTAGTGATTCTTAAAAGATAATTACTAGTGCCTTTATAATCTCTTCAGCCACCTCTTTCAGAACTCAGATGCATACACCATCTGGTCCAGGTGACTAATTTACCTTAAGATCTTTCAGCTTCCCAAGAACCTTCTCTCTCGTTATGGTAACTTCAGACACTTTATGATCCCTGACATCATACTGCTAGTGTCTTCTACAGTGAAGACTGTTGCAAAATACTTATTCAGTTTTCATTGTACTCCCATGGAAGGAGTTCACATACTGTACAAGCAGGGTTATCAATGAAGTTCAGTTGAGTATCCTGCATACTGGTGCCCTGGTGTGTTCTGCACTACCTCTCAATAACAAACACAACATAGGCTAGAAGTAGATGATTGTCAATGAATTGGTGCTACGACCAAGTAAGATTCCCCACAGGAAAGAATTTACAGTAAGACTGTTCTTGTTCGCATATATCTATGAAAAGTACCTGGAGACTTAAAAACCTAAATATCCTATGCTAGTTTTCTAAATGTATGCACCATGAGGCATGAGCTGAGGAAGGGCCAGGGTTGCTAGGCAGTGCATTTAACTACACCCCAAAGTAGATACATTGTAATAATCCGTGGGCCCCTCACCTGGGGAAGTGCGCAGATACACGAACACAGCAGAGAAGTCAGTCAAACTCTCAGGGACAGAAAAAACAGTTGATTTCTCTAAACCAGGGGACTTTGAAGATGGCTCAGACAATTTGAAAAATTAAGTGTTGCATGCAATCTCACTCATACTTCAGAAGAGAATCAAGTAAACACACTGATATACTGCATGGGTGACAAAGCAGATGACACCATGGGTGGATTAGGACTGACAGATGCTCAGGAAAAGGAGTACAAAAAAGGCAGGGAAAATTCAAGTATTATTTCACAGGAAAGTGAAATGTGGTATATGAGAGGACAAAGTTCAACTCCAAAAAACAAGAGCCAGATGAAAGTGATAATGACTTCATCACAGCATTGTATGCCCTTTCCATCAAATATGCACACAGAAATCTGATACGAGCTCATTACAGACAGCATTGTTGTCAGGACACAATCCAATTTTTCAGAGGGACTTCAGTAGCACAATAGAGAAAGCTATTACTATAGTCAGGTACAGTGAGAACATTCATGAGCAATAGGCAGCACTCAGGCATGAAAATGATGCTGAGGTAAAACTAGAAACTGTACAAAAAGGATGCAAACAAAGTTCAGTCAGATGAACGACAGAAAGAAATGACAGTAGAACTCATCTCAAACAAAACAGATATGAGAAACGAAGAGCAGATAAAATGTTCATCTGCACATGTGGCAAGTCTCCATTCCTTGTCCAAGAGCCCTGTCCAGCAAGAGAAGTGAAATGCCACCAATAGAGTTGATTTGGTCATTATAAAAACCTGTGTCACTCAAAAACAATTCTTCAGGAGGTCAAAGAAGACCATGTTTCAGAGGAAGAGAGAGACTTCTTGGGCTTTAAGTTCAAATAGGTATGGCTGGTGTATTGCAGTTCAGTTGCAAAATGAGGCAGAGATATTCAAGATGGACTCTGGGACAGATGTCATAGCCATTTCCGAATGTTTGTTCACAAAAATGGTGAAGAAAACAAGTATTATACTAAACGCAACAAAAAAAGTGCTCATGGGGTCAAGGAAACATAAGCTCAGAGTGAAAGGAAAGTTTACTGCTTCCATCTGTAAAAATGTGAAACAGTTAAAAGAGGATATCGATGTTATTCAGGATCTCTTCTCACCACTGCTAGGGTGACGTGCGATCAAGAAGCTGAACCTCATTGCACGGTTGAATTCACTAAACAATGTTCAGAGGCAGTAGAAGTACCTTGAGTTATTCACAGACCTGGGGGTACAGAAGTAAGTGTATCTTATCTAACCAGGAGTGATGCCCTACTCTCTGACCACAGCAAGGTGTATACTAATCCCATTGATGAACAAAGTCAATGCTGAACTTGAGAAAATGGAGGCGCCTGACATTATAACTGGAGTGAATGAGCCTACTGACTGCTGTGTGGGCATTGTTCCTGTTCCCAGGCCAGATGGCACAGTGAGGATCTGTGGTACATCTAACAAAAAGAATAATGCAGTGAGGCAGGAGGTTTATTCTGCGCTCTGTTGAGCACAAATTGGGTATAATGGGGAGAGCAAAGTTCTTCACCAAACTACATGCAAACTCAGGGTTCTGGCAGATCCATTTAGCTCCTGAGTCATAAACTTTATCACACCATATGGACTCTATGCCTTCAATGGGCTCTCTTTTGGCATTTCAGCAGCCCCTGAATTCCTTCAGATAAGGGTGAATCAACTTTTGGAAGGACTAGAAGGAGTAGTCCCCTATAAGGATGATATACTCATCTTCAGAAGCTCAAGTGAGGCCTCACAGAGTATTCTGAGCAGTTTTGGGCCCCTGATCTTAGAATGGAAGTGCTGAAACTGGAGAGGGCTCAAAGGAGGTTCATGAAAATGATATCAGGATTGAATGGCTTGTTATATGAAGAGTATTTGATAACTCTGGGGCTGTATTCACTGGAATTCAGAAGAATGAGGGGTGACATCATTGAAACCTATCGAAAGGTGAAAGGCCTTGTTAGAATAGATGTGGAGAGGATGTTTCCTATGGTAGGAGAGTCTAAGACACAGACTCAGAATAGAGGGGTGTCCTTTTAGAACAGAGATGAGGAGGAACTTCTTTAGCCAGAGTGTGGCAATTCTTTAGAATACTTTGCCACAGGTAGCTGTGAAGAACAACTCTTTATATATGTTTAAGGCAGGGGTTGATAGATTCTTGATTGGTCAGGGCATGAAGGGATACTGGGAGAAGGCAGGAGATTGGGGCTGAGAGGAAAATTGGATCAGCCATGATAAAATGGTGGAGCAGACTTGATGGGCCAAATGGCCTAATTCTATTCCTCTATCTTATGGTCTTATGACAAAAGAATGGAAGCTGCCTTAGAGAAACTGAAACAGGCTGGAATTACACTGAACAAAAATGAATTGCAAATTTGCAAAGTTGGAGGAGAAGAAAAAGACAGCAAATTTGTGCAAATACAAAAAAAAATCAAAATAATCTATAGATGCCAGAAATCCAAGCAACACATACGAAGTGCTGGAGGAACTCAGCAGGCCAGATGAAACTCTAAGTTTCATTGTATATTATGCGTGCTGGCACCATGGTGCGCTCTGCACTATCCCTCAATAACGAACACAACAATTCTGAGGCTGTGCACTCTGTTCCTAGACTCACCCACTATATGAAACAACTTCACCACATCCACTCTATTTAGGACCTTCAGTATTCAATAGGTTTCAATGAGATCCCCCTTTATTCTTCCGAACTCACTCTGTGCAGACCCAGCATATTCAAACACTTCTCGTATGTTAATCCTCCCATGCCAGAATCTTTCTTGTGAACCTCCACTGGATACTTTCCAATGCCTACACATTTTTTCTTAGATATGGGGTCCAAAACTGCTCACAATACTCCAAGTGCATCTGACCAATACTAAAGGCAGAAGTACGGATCCGTGAGGAAGAGAAGTGGATGTCAAAGGCAGTGGAACAAGGGTCCCAGGGTGCCTGGACAAAATGGGATCTGCCTAAGCGCAAGATCTCATGGGCAGAGCTATGGAGACTAGAGCCCTTCCATATTTCTTTCCTCTTGCGATCCGTGTATGACACCCTTCCTTCACCATTACATCTCTACTCATGCGGGCTGAGAGAGGACCCGAACTGTAAGCTCTGTGGTCAAAAGGGGACACTGGCTCATGTACTGTCTGGGTGTAAAACAGCTCTAACTCAAGGACGGTATAGGTGGCACCATGATAAGGTGCTTTTGGCTGTTGCTGACACACTAGAGCGAGAGAGATGCAAGAAGAGGACGGCTGGCACAGATTTGAGGAAGGCCGTCACCTTCATCAAAGAGGGAGCTAGGCCTTTTGTAACCAAACAACCAAAGCCCAATCTGCTGCTAACGGCCAAGTCCTGGGAGATGAGGGTTGATGAGGAAAGGAAGTTGCAGTTCACACAACCCTACACCTGGACATTGTACCGTGGTCAACCGAAGACAAAAAAAAAATTCTGGTTGAGCTGACTGTGTTGTGGGAGGAGGGATGGGAAGATGCCCACGAGAGAAAGGCCTTGAAGTACTAGCCCTTAGTGCAGGAGTGTAAAGACAAGGGATGGCAGGCATGGTTTTCCCCTGTGGAGATTGGCTGCAGAGGTTTCCCAGCCAAATCATCTTGGTGGTTGTTGTCAGATCTGGGCCTGGACGAAAGGAGAAAAAAACAAGCAGCTCATAGGACGGGGGAAGAGTCAGAACGATCCTCTTCTTGGATTTGGAGTAGACGAGAGGAGGGAAGCTGGAAGCCAGGAGCAGATAGGCAGTGATTTGGGCACCACTGCTAGCCCACCAACTGGAGTGTGTCGTGGTTAAGGGTCGAAACACTCTGTGATGGTTGGGAACCACCTGATTTTATCTGCTCCTGGCTGAAGGCTATATAAGGCTTATAAGGTAACTGGAGAATGCACCCTAACAGGTGTATGTAACAAGTATAAAGCATTGCATTTATATCTTTGTCCTCTCGAAATGAATATTGTATTGGCCTTTGTTATCTCTGACCACTCAACCTGCAAGGTAACTTTTAGGGAATCTTGGACTAGGAATTCCAAGTTTCTTTGCATTACTGATTTCTGAATTTTATCATCATTTTGAAAATAGTCCATGCCTTTATTCCTTCTTTCAAAGTGCATGACCATACACTTCCCTACATCATATTCCACTTGCCACCTCTTTGTCTATTTTCCCAATCTGTCCAAGTCCTTCTGCAGACTCTCTGATTCCTCCATACTGCCTGCTCCTCTACCGATCTTCCTGCAATCTGCAAATCTGGCCAACTAGCCATCAATTCCATCCAAATCATTGAAATTGAATTGAATTGACTTTATTTCTTACATCCTTCACATACATGAGGAGTAAAAATCTTTACGCTGTGTCTCTGTCTAAATGTGCAATCTACAATCATAGTAATTTATAATAAAAAGCACAGTCAATGTAACATAGAGTACTCTCAGATCAGCGTGAGTTAATTAGTCTGAAGGCCTGGTGGAAGAAGCTGTCCTGGAGCCTGTTGGTCCTGGCTTTTATGCTATGGTACCATTTCCTGGATGGTAGCAGCTGGGCTTTGGTTGTTTGGTTACAAAAGGCCTAGCTCCCTCTTTGATGAAGGTGAAGAATAGATTGTGGTTGGGGTGACTTGGGTCCCCAATGATCCTACGGGCCCTTTTTACACAGCTGTCCTTGCAAATGTCCTGAATTATGGGAAGGTGCACTGGGCTGTCTGCACCACTCTCTGCAGAGTCCTGTGACTAAGAGAGGTAAAGTTCCCATATCAGGCAGTGTTGCAGCCAGTCAGGATGCTCTCTATTGGGCCCCTGCAGAAAGTTCTTAGGATTTAGGGGCCTATACCAAACTTCTTCAACCATCTGAGGTGAAAGAGGCACTGTTGTGCATTTTTCACCACACAACTGGTGGGTACAGATCACGTAAGGTCCTTGGTGATGTGGATGCCGAGGAACTTTAAGCTGTTTACCCTCCCAACCCCAGACACATTGATGTCAATAAGGGTTAGCCCGTCTTCATTCCTTTTGTAATCTACAACCAGCTTCTTTGTTTTTGTGACGTTGAGGAAGAGGTTGTTTCTTTGACACCACTGTATCAGAGAGATGACTTCTTCCCTGTAGGCCACCTCGTTATTGTTTGAGATATAGCCAATCAATGTAGTGTTGTTGACAAATTTAATTAGCAGATTTGTATTGAGGGTGGCGACACAGTCATGGGTATACAGGGAGTAAAGAAGGGGTCTTAGTACACAGCCCTGAGGAGCTCCTGTATTGAGAGTCAGAGTGGTGGAGGTGAGGGAGTCCACTCTTACCACCTGCTGGCAATCTGACAGGAAGTCCAGGATCCAGCTGCACAGGGCAGGGTGAAGGCTGAGGTCTCTGAGCCTCTTGTTGAGATGGAACGATGGAGTTGAATGCTGAACTGTAGTCCAAGAACAGCATTCTCACATAAGCATCCTTCTTCTCCAGATGTGTAAGGATGGTGTGCAGAGCAGTGGCTATTGCATCGTCTGTCAATCGGTTGTGTCAGTAGGTGAATTGTATGGGGTCCAGTTTGGGTGGTAGTAAGCTGCAGATGTAATCCTTGACCAGCCTCTCAAAGCCTTTGCTTATTATTGAGATGGATGCGACAGGACACCAGTTGTTCAGGCATGTTACCTTGGTCTTGTGACGTGAAGAGAAACAGTCCCAATACTGACACATGTGGAACTTCACTAGTCACCAACAGCCAACCAGAAAAGGACCACCACAGCCACATTCACACAGTTTGCCTCCTGCCAATCAGCTAACCTTCTATCCATGTTATTATCTTTCCTGCAATACCATGGGCTTTTATCATGTTTAGCAGTCTAATGTACGGCACCTAGTCAGGGGCCTTCTGAAAATCTAACTGTACAATATCCATTGACTCTCCTTTGTCTATCCTGCCTGTTATTTTTCAAACAATTCCATCAGATTTGTCAGTCAAGTTTTCACCTTCAGGAAACCATGTTGATTTGGTCTATATTATCTTGTGCCATCAAGAACCTCGAAAACTCACCCTTAATAATAGACTCCAATACCTTCCCAACCATTGAAGTCATGCTAACTGGCCAATAATTTCATTTCCTTTTGCAATTTTCCAGTCCTCCAGAACCATTACAGAATCTAGTGATACTTGAAAGATCACTACCAAAGTCTCAATAATTTCTTAAATCCTGGGGTGTAGTTCATCTGGTCCAGATGACTTATCTACCTTCAGATTTTCAACTTCCCAAGGACTTTCTTCTGATTTTAGCTTCTCTCTTTCAAACTGCCAGTGAATTCTTTCATATTATAACCATATAACAATAACAGCACGGAAACAGGCCATCTTGGACGCGATCAGGAACATCCTGGATCCTGGCGCCAGGGAGGCAAACTACCATCCGGGTCTCTGGACTGCATCCACAGAATTGCTTATCTGACCCCCTAACTATCGAGTCCCCTATTATTACTGCCCTCCTCTTCCTTCCTTACCCTTCTGAGCTACAGGGCCGGACTCTGTGCCGGAGGCACGGCCACTGTTGCTTCCCCCAGGTAAGCTGTCCCCCCCCAACAGTACTCAAACAGGAAAACAGGAGTACTTATTGTCAAGGGGCACAGCCACTGGGGTACTCTCTATTACCTGACTCTTCCTCTTCCCCCTCCTAACCGTGACCCACTTGTCTGCCTCCTGTGGCCCCGGTGTGACAACCTGTCTGTAACTCCTCTCTATCAACTCCTCACTCTCCCTGACCAGACGAAGGTCATCGAACTGCAGCTCCAGTTCTGTAATGCGGTCCCTTAGGAGCTGCATCTCGGCACACCTGGCGCAGATGTGAATGTCCGGGAGGCTGGGAGACTCCACAACCTCCAGCATCCGACACCGAGAACAGCAAGCTGCCCTCACACTCAATCTTCCCCTCTCCTCAAATAACAACAAAAATTGAAAACCAAACCTACTTTGCCTCGCACGTTTCCACCTAAGCCCATTGAGCCAAAGCCCTTAGGCCTTCACTCTGCTCCCGGCTCACTCTGCTGCCCGCAAAACGACGCTGCCCGCTGTATAAGGCTCAGTTCCTTTTAAATCTTCCGCGCTTCACTGCCCAACGTCACACGCCTGCGCAGTCCCGCCTCTCTGAACGCCGATGAAAAAAACCAAAAAATTCAAAATGGCTTCCTCCACACTCCCGCTCCGATTCTCAGATGTCTTTCTCCTAAGGGTTCCTTTACCTTAAGCTCCCTAATTAGATCTAATTCATTAAATAACACCCAAGCAAGAAATGCCTTTCCCCACTGGACTCAACCACAAACTGCTCTGAAAAGCCATTTCATAGGTATTCTACAAATTCCTTCTCTTGGGATCCAATACCAATTCAATTTTCCCAATCCACCTGCATATTGATACCCCAAAGGAGAGTCAATAGTTTGACTTGCCTTTTCTATATCCTATTGTAATTTGTACCTCACATTCTGGCTATTGTTTGGAGACCTGTATATAACTCCTAGTAAGGTCTTTTCTTAACTCTACCCACAAGGATTCTACATCTTCTGATCCTATGTCACCAGTTTCTTCTTATCAGCAGAGCCACTCCACCCCCTCTGCCTACCTGTCTGTCCTTTCAATACAATGTGTTTAATAGATGTTAAGCTCCCAACTATGATCTTCTTTCAGTCATAGTTCAGTAATGCCCACAATGTCATACCTGCCAATCTCTAACTGTGCTACAAGATTGCTCCCATGGAGATCCTGCTTTTCAACTTTCTACTTATCTCCCTGTATAATCTCTTCAGGATCTCATCTCTTTTCCTCACTATGTCATTGGTACCAACATATACCACAACTATTGGCTGTTCATCCCTTTGCCCCCTCATAATGCTATAGACTCAATCCAAGACTTCCCTGAGAATCTCTTGTCTGCTGCTCTAATTATGGAAGCCCCTATCACTACTGCAGGTTTCAGGTTGGCAGCCTTTCCTTAGGAATGTTCAAAATTAGATTCTGTTTCTCTTTTCACAGGTGTGGCGTGACCTGCTGAGTATTTATAGCATTTTCTGTTTTCTCTTTAGACTTGCAGTTTTTGCAATTTTTCTTTGCTTGTTTCCTGGTGCTGGTTTCAGTCTTTTACATACAGTTGCTAAATAAACAACTTTATGGCTCTGAATCAAACTGCAATGCCAGCTAATCATCTAGTAACATTTTAAGATGATGAGTTAGTGAGAAGGTAAATATCCCATATCGCTTGACCAGGAGGTACCAACACAAACAAGGGAAAATAATGTCTGCATCATTTTTCAATAACAATGCTAGTAGGAGTATGGTAATGAGTGATTTAGTAATAGATTAATATCCAGAAATTTGAACTATGCGGGAGGAGAAGATGGCGGCGCGCCTGCGTGTGCGCAGCCCTCTGGTGAAAAATGATATCGTATCTGTTAAATAGGGGCCGTGGACAGTTCCGATGTGATGGAGAATGGACGTGAAAGCACAAAGGAACATCTGGAGAAATTTCTGAAACGCCCGTTCGCTGCTGTCGTTACTGTGTGGTCGGGAATCTTTCGGAGGGTAGGCCTCAAAATTCCCGGCCTTGGCTGCTTTTGGCGACCAAGAAGGAAGTCAAATCGTTCGGACAGAGATGGCGCTCAGCACTCAGTGTCAGAGAGCTGATCAGAGCTCGAAGTTTTCGGATGACAGAGTCAGATTGTGGTCGGCATGGCAAGGAGAGTTTTTCTTCCTTCTTCCGTCTGCGTGAGATGTGGGACATTTGAGAAACTTTGAACTTTACTGTGTTCATGGACTTCTTCATCAAGTTATGGTATTGTTGCACTGTTTGTAACTATATGTTATAATTATGTGGTTTTGTCAGTTTTTTCAGTCTTGGTCTGTCCTGTGTTTTGTGATATCACACCGGAGGAAATAATGTATCATTTTTTAATGCATGCATTACTAAATGACAATAAAAGAGGACTACGTATCTTCATAATCTAATATTGATTCAGATATGCAAGTTTGAATTCCGCCAAGCAAATGAGTAATTTAAACTCAAGTAATTAAAAGCCTGTAGCACTGAGAATAACCAGCTAAATTCAATCTTAAAAGTAATTTTCTTATCAAAGTACATACAGTATATGTCACATCATACTACCCTGAGATTTATTTTCGTGTGGGCATTCACAATAAATATAAGGAAACCCAAAAGAGTCAATGAAAAACAACCAAATAAAAAGAGACAAATGGCCGATGTGCAGATGTGACAACGTGACAGCAAATCTGTGCTAATACAAATAAATAAGTAATAAAGAATATTAAGAACAAAAGGAAAAAATCTGCAGACCCTGGAAATCCAAGCAACACACACAAAATGCTGGAGGAACTCAGCAGGCCAGGCAGCATCTATAGAAAAGAGTACAGCCCTACTCAGGGTCTCAGCCCGAAACGTCGACTATACTCTTTTCCATAGATGCTGCCTAGCTTGCCAAGTTCCTCCAGCATTGTGTGTGTTGCAATAATATTAAGAACATGAGTTGCAGTGTACAGTGTAATCAGCGCAGTATTGGGGTACAGGCTCTGGTTCCAGAACCTGATCATTGAGGGGTAATAACTGTTCCTGAATCTGGTGGTAAGAGACCTGAGGCCCCTATACTTGCTTCTTGATGGCAGCAGCGAGAAGAGAGCATGGCCCGGATGGTAAGTCCTTGATGGTTGATGCTGCTTTCCTGTGATACTTCCCCTGGTATTTGTGTTCAGCCTTGGGGAAGGCTTTACCTGTGTTGGACTGGGCTGTACTCATAAATCCGTCACCTTTTGTAGGCTTTTACAGTCAAGGGCATTGCTGTTTCCATACAGGCTGTGATGCAACCAGTCAGTATACTCTCCACCGTGCTTCTATAGAATTTTGTCAGTCTTAGATGACATGCCAAAGCTTCACAAACTTTTAAGAAAGCAGAGGTCCTGCTGTACCTCTGTAATACCACAGGACAGTTTCTTTGAAATGATAATGTCTAGAGATTTAAAGTTACTGACTCTTTCCACCTCTGATCCCCTGATGAGGACTGACTCATAGACCTTCAGTGTAATTTTATATCCCTTTGTTCTGGGGTGTATGGGGTGTCAGGGAGGGGTAGCACCTCTGGTGGGGGAACATGTTGTGACCTTTTCAAGGCAGTTAGTCCACCTTTGGTCCCCACCTGGCACTCAGCTCTCACTTGTGGCTCCCCGTAGCTGTTTGCATGTGACAGCAGCCACACACCGGGCAATGGCTTCGACAAGCCGGCTAAACCAGGTGAGGGTAGCCGATGGGTCTCAAACCCTCGGTGAGATAGGGAGTTGTCTATCCCTGCATATGAAGAGAGACTCCGGCGGATTGAGCGGATGAGACCAATGGAAGGTCCAACGGTCAGGATGGTGGTCTCTGCAAGCATCGTGGAACGTGTAGAGCAGGACAAGACACTGAGGACGTCCTGGTCATCCACTGCACCTAGTTCCATCTCCAGCTGTCTCGATTCTATCTTGCCACTGGATCCAGATGGGAATTGGGAAAAGATAGTGAGGCAGACGCTGCGCAACTCTCCCTCACTTAAATCCAAATCACACGCTAGTCTCGACACCATCATAATGGTGTTGAGGTCCTCATCGACAATGATGGACGAACACATCATATCCCTTTGTTCTACCACACACCTCAGTGTCCTACCATTCACTGTGCATAGAAACATAGAAAACCTACAGCACAATACAGTCCGTTCAGCCCACAAAGTTGTGCCAAATATGTCCCTACCTTAGAAATTACTAGGGTTACCCATAGCCCTCTATTTTTCTAAGGTCCATGTACCTATTCAAAAGTCTCTTAAAAGACGTTATCGTATCTGCCTCCACCACCGTTGCCGGCAGCCCACTCCATGCACTCACCGCTCTCTGCGTAAAAAACTTACCCCTGACATCTCTTCTGTACCTACTCCCCAGCACCTTAAACCTGTGCCCTCTTGTGGCAGCCATTTCAGCCCTGGGAAAAAACCTCTGACTATCCACACAATCAATGCCTCTCATCATCTTATACACCTCATAGAAAAATCTCCTCGAATAACTCTAAAAGATTGGTTAGATATGACCTACCACACAAGAATCCAAGCTGACTATCCTTAATCAGTCCATGTACTTATATATCCAGTCTCTTAGAATACCTTCCTATAACTTTCCCATAGCTGATGTCAGACTCACCGGCCTATAATTTCCTGGTTTATGTTTAGAGCCTTTTATGAGAATGTTACTAAGGATACTTAAATTTCTCTGCTAGGGCCCTAGCAATTTCTGTGTTTGCCTCCTGTAGGGTCCAAGGAACACCTTGTCAGGCCCTGGGAATTCATTCATCCAGATTTACTTCAGGGTAGCAAACATCTCTTCCTCTGTAATCTGTACAGGGTCCATAAAATTGAAGCCACTTTGCCTCACTTGTATATAATCTCCCAAGTAAATACTAATGCAAAGAACTCATTTAAGATCTCTCCCATCTGCTTTGGCAGCACATATGGGTCACAATTGTGATCTTCCAAAGGACCAGTTTTGTCCCTTGGAATCCTTTTTGCTCAACATATCTGTAGAATTCCTGAGGATTCTCCATCCCTTGTCTGCTCAAGCAACTTCATGCCTTCTTTCAGCCTTTCAGGTTTCTTCCTTAAATGTTCTCTTGCATTTTGTGTATTCCATAAGCACCTCAATTGTTCCGACTTGCCTATACCTGATGTGCATCTCCTTTTTTCTCTTAATCACGGTCTCAATAGCTCTTGAAAACCAAGGTTCTGTACACTTGTTATCTTTACCTTTTGTTCTGACAGGCACACTCAAACTTCGTACTGTCAACATTTCATTTGTGAAGACCACACACTTTCCAAGTACACCTTTGCCAGAAAAGAACCTGCCCCTGTCCACACTTGTCAGATAATTTCTAATACCATCAAAGGTAGCCTTTCTCCGATTTAGAATCTCAACATTTGAATCTCAAGAAAGGACTAGAACTTTCTTTTGCATATTTACTTTGAAACTAATGGCATTGTGGTAACTGGATGTAAAGTGATCCCCTACACAAACTTCTGTCACCTGACCTGTCTCATTCCCAAATCCAATTTCGCATACTCTCTCATTCTGCATCCTGGAAGAAACTTTCCTGAAAACATTTGTCAAACTGTATCCCATTTAGTCCTTTTACAATTAATCTTCTGGATTAGACTTCCAAGAGGGACTTCGAAAAATGCCTTACTAAAATCCATGTAGACAACACACACTGCCCTAACCTCAACAACATCTCTCATCACCTTGTCAAAAACTCAATCTTTGGTAAGACATGACCTGCTTCACACAAGGCCATGCTAGCTCTACCTAATAAGCCCATTGGTTTCCAATGCTCATATACCCTATCCTTATGAATTTTCTCCAGCAATTTCCTTACAACTGATGTGAGACTTTCTGGTCTATAGTTCCCAGGATTTTCCCATTGTTTCCTTCTTAAATAGAGGTACAACATTAATCATCTGCCAGTCTTCTGGGACCTTGCCCGTGCCTAGAGAGGACACAATAATACTGGTCATGGCCCCAGCAATCTCGTAACCTGCCTCCTTCATTAACCTGGGATAAATCCCATGAGGCCCTGAGAATTTATCTACCTTGATACTCATTAGGAGGCCCTACACTTCCTCCTCCTTGATCTTTAGACACCCTAACGTATTTACATACTCAGCACTGATCTCCTGGTCCTCCATGTCTTTTTCCTTGGTAAATACTAAAGCAAAGTATTCTCTAAGTATCTCACTCACATTCTCCACATTCAAGCAAATGTTCCTCCCTTTATCCATGAGTGGTCCCACTCTTTCCATAATTAATGTCTTGCTCTTGGTGTATGTATAGAATGCCTTGGGATTCACCTTAATCCTATTGCTAAGGGACTTTTCATGGCCTCTCCTGGCTTTCCAAATTCCCTTATTTAATCCTTTTCTGGCTTCTTTATAATCTTCAAGTGCTTCATTTGATCCTAACTTCCTAGCTTTACATACTTCTTCTTTTTTATCTTGACTGAATTCATCACCTCTCTGGATATACAAGGTTCTCTTATCTTTCCATCCCCGTACTTCCTTCTAACAGGAACACACCTTTCCTGTACTCTGTGCAATTGATCTTTATACACCCTCCACTTGTCTGATGTGGACTTGCCAGAAAAAAAGGTGTTTCCAATCAACTTTTCCTAGTTCCTGCCTAATGCCCTTGTAATTTGCCCCTACCCTTATCTATAGCTATCCTGAAAGTTAAGGAATTGCGATCACTGCTCCCGAACTGCTCACCCACTGAAAGATCAAACACCTGGCCAGGCTCATTACCTTGGTCCAGTCCAGCCCCTCCACACACTGGACTTTCCACATATTGAATAACAAATTCTGCCCTATCCAAACACCTTGCACCAAGAAGGTCCCAGTTAATATTAAGAAAGGTGAAATCCCCCATGATAACAACCCTATTATTTTTACACATTTTGTTAATCTGAT
The DNA here is from genome assembly GCF_963921235.1 of Mobula hypostoma. Lineage (NCBI taxonomy): Eukaryota > Metazoa > Chordata > Chondrichthyes > Myliobatiformes > Myliobatidae > Mobula > Mobula hypostoma. The sequence continues at coordinate 57,588,596 of NC_086103.1, read as the reverse complement.
TACATATCTATTCCTCAAAGTACGGGTGGCTAATGGGGACGCTGTAGTGCAGTCCTGTCAGTGTGATTGCACTCTTCCTATTCCTGAGTTCAGTGTCTGAACCCTCCATTATGTTTGTTATGTTTCCCCGGAGTGCAGCTGTGATATTGTCCCTGATTTAGTAGTGCAACTCCCCTCCCACCCCTTTACCTTTTCTCTATCTTTTCTAAAACTTCGAAAATCTGGTATATTAATGACCAATTCCTGACCCTCTCGCAGCCTAGTTTCAGTAATGGCCACAACAACACACTTCCATTCATGTAAGCGTTCATCACCCTTACCCATTATACGCGTAGCATTAAAGATATAAACTCTTCAACCTATCAGATCCATCATACCTGTTATTCCGATCTCTCTTTTCAACACTTTCCCTGACATCTACCTTCTGGCCTAATCCTTTCCTTACTGACATGGGGCTCCAGTTCTCAGCCCCCTGCAAAACTAGTTTAAACATTCCTGAAGAGCAACAACAAACCTCCTGAGAAGTATATTGGTTCTCCTCCAGTTTAGGTGCAATCCATCCCTCTTGTACAGGTCACCCCTTCCCCAGAAAAGGTTCCACTGATTCAACTTGAAACCATGTCCCCTGCATGATCGTGTCAGCTACTCATTCATCCATGCTGTCACGCCATTCCTACCTGCACTAGCTTACGGCACTGGGAGTAATCCATAGATTACCATAAAACCATAAGACCATAAGATATAGGAGCAGAAGTAGGTCATTTCGCACACTGAGTCTGTTCTGCCATTCAGACTTGAATGGCTCAGGAGCAGGAATGGTTACTTCGAGTTCCGTGCTTTAGATGTTTCAGAAAGGACAGGGAGGGAGGCAAAAGAGGTAGGGTGTGGCACTGTTGATCAGAGGTAGTGTCACGGCCATAGAAAAGGAGGAAGTCATGGAGGGATTGTCTATGAAGTTTCTGTGGGTGGAAGTTAGGAACAGGAAAGGGTCAATAACTCTATTGGGTGTTTTTTATAGACCATCCAATAGTGACAGGGACATCAAGGAGCAGATAGGGAGACAGATTCTGGAAAGGTGTAATAATAACAGGGTTGTTGTGGTGGGAGATTTTAATTTCACAAATATCGATTGGCATGTCCCTAGAGCGGGGGGTTTAGATGGGGTGGAGTTTGTTAGGTGTGTTCAGGAAAGTTTCTTGACACAATATGTAGATAAGCCTACAAGAGGAGAGGCTGTACTTGATCTGGTATTGGGAAATGAACCTGGTCAAGTGTCAGATCTCTACCTCCTTTACCATAGCATTGGAGAGGGAACGGAATGGGCAAGTTAGGGAAGTGTTTAATTGGAGTAAGGGGAAATATGAGGCTATCAGGTAGGAACTTCGAAGCATAAATTGGAAACAGGTGTTCTCAGGGAAATGTACGGAAGAAATCTGGCAAATGTTCGGGGGATATTTGCGTGGAGTTCTGCATACGTACGTTCCAATGAGACGGGTGAAGGATGTTAGGAACCATAGTGTACAAAGGCTGTTGTAAATCTAGTCAAGAAGAAAGGAGGAACTTACGAAGGGTTCAAAGAGCTAGGAAATGATAGAGAACTAGAAGATTATAAGACTAGCAGGAAGGAGCTCAAGAAAGAAATTAGGAGAGCCAGAAGGGGCCATGAGAAGGCCTTGGCAGACAGGATTAAAGAAAACCCTAAGGCATTCTACAAGTATGTTAAGAGCAAGAGGATAAGAGGTGAGAGAATTACTTTAGATTAGATTAGATTATGAGGACACGCAGTCCTCTTTTATTGTCATTTAGTAATGCATGCATTAAGAAATGATACAATATTCCTCTGCTGTGATATCACAGAAACACAGAACAGACCAAGATGGAAAAACTAACAAAAACCACGTAATTATAACATACAGTTTCAACAGTGCAACAATACCATAACTTGATGAAGATCAGGCCATGGCACAGTAAAAAAGTTCAAAGTCTCTCGAATATCCCACATCTCATGCAGACGGGAGAAGGAAGAAAACTCTCCCTGCCGTGCCCGACCACAGTCCGACTCTGAGTCGTCCGAAAACTTCGAGCCTCCGATCAACCCTCCGACACCAAGTACCGAGCACCATCTCTATCCGAGCGCTTCGATCTCAGCCTCAGTCGCCAGCAGCAGGCAAAGCTGGGGATTTTGGGGCCTTCCATCCAGAAGATTCTCGATCGCACAGTAAGAGCGGCAGTGAACCGGCACTTCAGAAATTTCTCCAGATGTTCCTCTGTGCTTCTCACGTCTGTCTCCATCAAATCAGAATTGTCCACGGCCCCTATTTAACAGATATGATATCATGTCACCGGAGAGCTGCACACGCAGAGCGTCGCGCTGCCATCTTCTCCTCCCGCCTAGGACCAATCAAGTGTGACAGTGGAAAAGTGTGTATGGAACTGGTGGAAATAGCAGAGGTACTTACAGTCAATGAATACTTTCCTTCAGTATTCACTACGGAAAAGGATCTTGGTGATCGTAGGGATGACTTACAGCGGTCTGAAAAGCTTGAGCATGTAGATATTAAGGAAGAGGATGTGCTGGAGCTTTAGGAAAGCATCAAGTTGGGTAAGCCACCAGGACCAGATGGGATGTACCCCAGGCTACTGTGGGAGGCGAGGGAGGAGATTGCTGAGCCTCTAGCGATGATCTTTGCATCATCAATGGGGATGGGAGAGGTTCGGGAGGATTGGAGGGTTGCGTATGTTGTTCCCTTATTCAAGAAAGGGAGTAGAGATAGCCCAGGAAATAATAAGCCAGTGAATCTTAATTCAGTGGTTGGTGACCTAATGGAGAAGATCCTGAGAGTCAGGATTTAGGAACATTTGGAGAACCATAGTGTGATTAGCAATAGTCAGCATGGCTTTGTGAAAGGCAGGTCATGCCTTACGAGCCTGATTGAATTTTTTGATGATGTGACTAACCACATTGATGAAGGTAGAGCGGTAGATGTAGTGTATATGGATTTCAGCAAGGCATTTGATAAGGGACCCCCATGCAAGGTTTATTAAGAATGTAAGGAGGCATGGGATCCAAGGGGACGTTGCTTTGTGGATCCAGAATTGGCTTGTCCACAGAAAGCAAAGAGTGGTTGTAGATGGGTCATATTCTGCATGGAGGTCGGTGACTCAGGGATCTGTTGGTGTGCTTCAGGGATCTGTTCTGTGACCCCTACTCTTTGTCATTTTTATAAATGACCTGGATGAGGAAGTGGAGAGATGGGTTAGTAAATTTGCTAATGCCACAAAGGTTGGAGGTGTTGTGAATAGCGTGGAGGGATGTCGGAGGTTATAGCAGTTCAATCCAGATAAGTGTGAAGTGTTTCATTTAGGTAGGTCAAATATGATGACAGAATATAGTATTAATAGACTCTTGGCAGTTTGGAGGATCGGAGGGATCTTGGGGTCCGAGTCCATAGGACTCTCAAAGCTGCTATGCAGGTTGGCTCTGTGTTAAGAAGACATACGGTGCATTGGCCTTCATCAATCGTGGGATTGAATTTAAGAGCCGAGAGGTAATGTTGCAGTTGTACAGGACCCTGGTCAGACCCCACTTGGAGTACTGTGCTCAGTTCTGGTCGCTTCACTGCAGAAAGGATGTGGAAACCATAGAAAGGGTGCAGAGGAGATTTACAAGGATGTTGCCTGGATTGGGGAGCATCCGTTATAGGTTGAGTGAACTTGGCCTTTTCTCCTTGGAGCGACGGAGGATGAGAGGTGAGCCGATAGAGGTGTATAAGATGATGAGAGGCGTTGATCATGTGGATAGTCAGAGGCTTTTTCCCAGGTCTGAAATGGCTACCATGGGAGGCACTGTTTTAAGGTGCGTGGAAGTAGGTACAGCGGAGATGTCAGGGATAAGTTTTTAAACACAGAGAGTGGTGAGTGTGTGGAATGGGCTGCTGGCGATGGTGGTGGAGGCGGAAACGATAGGGTCTTTTAAGAAACTCCTGGATAAGTACATGGAGCTTAGAAAAATAGAGGGCTATGGTAAGCCGAGGTAATTTCTGAGGTAAAGACATGTTCTCCACAGCTTTGTGGGCTGAAGGGTCTGTATTATGCTGTAGGGCTTTTATGTTTCTATGAAACTAAGAAGTTCATTAGGAAGGAAAAGATGAATTAGAAAGGAAGCTGGCCAGTAATATCAAAGAAGATACTAAAATCTTTTTTAAGTACATAAAGGGCAAAAAAGAGTTAAGGGTAAATATAGGACCAATAGAAAATGACGCTGGAGATATTGTAATGAGCGACGCAGAGATAGAAGAGGAACTGTATGCGTGTTTTGCATCAGTGTTCACGGTGGAAGACATCTATAGTTTGCCAGACATTCAAGAGTGACAGGGAAGTGAAGTATGTGCAGTGAAAATTACAACTGAGAAGGTGCTCAGTAAGCTTAATGGTCTGAGGGTGGATAGATCTCCTGGACCTGATGGAATGCACCCTCCAGTTCTGAAGGAAGTAGCTGGAGAGATTGTGGAGGCATTAACAATGATATTTCAAGAATCAACAGATTCTGGCATTGTACTGGATGACTGGAAAATTGCAAATGTTACTGTGCTATTTAAGAAGGGTGAGAAGCAGCAGAAACAAAACTATAGATCTGTTGGCCTGACATCACTGGTTGGGAAGTTGTTGGAATCGATTGTTAAGGATGAGATTATGGAGTACCTGGAGGCACTTGACAAAGTAGGCCAAAGCCAGCATGGTTTCCTGAAAGGAAAATCCTACCTGACAAACCTACTGCAATTTTTTGAGGAAATTACAAGCAGGGTAGACAAAGGAGATGCAGTGGATGTGGTGTACTTGGATTTACAGAAGGCCTTTGACAAACTGAGGCTGCTTAGCAAGATAAGAGCCCATGAAATTACAGGGGAGTTACTAGAATCGCTGGAGCATTGGCTTATCAGCAGAAAACAGAGAGTGGGAATAAAGTGGTCCTATTCTGGCTGGGCTGCCGGTTACCAGTGGAGTTCCACAGGGATCGGTTTTGGGACTGCTGCTTTTTACGATGTATGTCAAGGATTTGGACTACGGTATTAATGGATTTGTGGCTAAGTTTGCCAGTGATACAAAGATAGGTGGAGGAGCGGGTAGTGTTGAGGAAACAGAGAGCCTGCAGAGAGACTTAGATAGTTTTTGGGAATGGGCAAAGAAGTGGCAAATGAAATACAATGTTCGAAAGTGTATGGCCGTGCACTTTGGTGGAAGAAATAAACGGGCAGACTATCATTTAGGTGGAGAGAGAATTCAAAATGCAGAGACGCAAAGGGACTTGGGAGTCCTTGTGCAGGATACCCTAAAGGTTAACCTCCAGGTTGAGTTGGTGGTGAAGAAGGAGAATGGAATGTTGGCATTCATTTCTAGAGGTATAGAATATAAGAGCAGTGATGTGATGTTGAGACACTATAAGGCACTCGTGAGACTACACTTGGAGTATTGTGTGCCATTTTGGGTTCCAATTAAACACTTTCCTAACTTGTCTGTTTATATCCTTCTCCAATGCTATGGTAAAGGAGATAGAATTGTGATCACTATCTCCAAAATGCTCTCCCACTGAGAAATCTGACACCTGAACAAGTTCATTTCCCAATACCAGATCAAGTACAGCCTCTCCTCTTGTAGGCTTATCTATTTATTGTGTCAAGAAACCTTCTTGAACACACCTAACAAACTCCACCCCATTTAAACCCCTCGCTCTAGGGAGATGCTAATCAATATTTGGGAAATTAAAATCTCCCACCACGACAACCCTGTTATTGTTACACCTTTCCAGAATATGTCTCCCTATCTGCTCCTCAAAGTCCCTGTTACTATTGGGTGGTCTATTAAAAACACGCTGTAGAGTTACTGACCCTTTCCTGTTCCTAACTTCCAGCCACAGAGACTCCGTAGACAATCCCTCCATGACTTCCTCCTTTTCTTCAGCCGTAACACTATCTCTGATCAACAGTGCCATGCCCCCACCTATTTTGCCTCCCTCCTTGTCCTTTCTGAAACATCTAAAGCCTGGCACTTGAAGTAACCATTCATTCCCCTACAAGTTTCCTTATGCAAATTTTTAAAAGCTTCTCAAACCTGTATCTTCCCACGAGCTTTGTCTTCCTATCTGCTCTCTCTTCTGCTTTTACTTTGGCCTTGACTTCATTTTTCAGCCACGGAAATTGAATTTCTTCAATTCAAAAATTTCTTCTTATTTGGAATATTTCTGTCTTGCACTTCCCTCATTTTTCGCAGAAACTCCGGCCATTGCTGCTCTGCTGTCCTTCTTACTATGTCTCTGTCCAGTCAACCTTGACCAGTTCCTCTCTCATGCCATTGTAATTTCCTTTATTCCCCTGAATTACCAGCACATTGAAATTTAGTTTCTCCTTCTCAAATTTCAAAGTGAACTCGATCATATTGTGATCAGTGTTCTCTAAGGGCTCCTTAATCTTAAACTCTCTTATAACCTCTGGATCTTTGCACAACTCCCAATCCAGCACAGCTGATCCCCTAGTGGGCTCAACAACAAGCTGTTCTAAAAAGCCATCCCTTAGGCATTCTACAAATTCTCTCTCAAGGCCCAGTCCTGGCCTGGTTTTCCTTATCCACTTTCATGTTAAAATCCCCAACAATTATCATGACATTGTCCTTCTGACGTGCTTTTTCTATCTCCTGCTGTAATTTGTAATCCACATCCCGGCTGCTATTCGGAGGCCTGTACATAATTGTAATTAGGGTCCTTTTACCCTTGCCATTTCTTAACTCAACCCATAGAGACTTTACACCTACCAATCCTATGTCATCTCTTTCAAATGATTTAATAGTATTTTTATACACAGGGCCACCCCACCCCCTCTGCCAACTAACCTATCTTTCCAATACACTGTATATCCTTGGATGTTCAGCTCCCAACGCAACCATCCTTTAGCCAAGTTTCAGAGATGACCACAATGTCATACTTGCCAATCTGTAGCTAAATTTCAATATTGTCCATTTTATTCCTTACACTGCATGCATTCATATATAACACTTTCAGTTCAGTATTTGTTGCTTTCTGTTTTAACTGCACCACTCTCTTTTGCCCTGTAACTCATCCCACTCGCTGTGATTATGCCTCATACTCCTGCCTGTCCTTTCTATCATTTCTGTTGCATGCTATCTTTGATGTATATCTGTTTTCCCTTTCCTCAGCCCTATCACTCCGTTTCCCATCCCCCTGCCAAATTAGTTTAAGCCCTCCCTAACAGCTCTATTAAACCTGCCTGCTAGGGTATTGGACCCCTTTTTGTTCAGGTGTAATCCATCCTTTTGTACAGGTCATACCTCCCCCAGAAGAGGCCACAATGATCCCGAACCTGAAGCCTTGCCCCCTACACCAGTCTCTCAGCCGCACATCAATATGCCTGATCATGCTATTCTTGCTTGGCACAGGCAGCCATCCTGTGATTATTCCCTGGAGGACCTATTTTTCAGCTTCCTACCCAACTCCCTGGATTCTCTCTTCTGGATCACCTCCCTTTTTCTACCTATGTCATTGGTACCAATGTGTACCAAGACTTCTGGCTGTTCACTCTCTCCCTTCAGAATACTCTGCACCTGATTCAAGACATCTCGCACCCTGGCACCTGGGAGGCAACACACCATGCAGTTATCTCTATCAGGCTGACAGAATCTCCTGTCTGTTCCCCTCACTATGGAATCCCCTATGACTACTGCATTCCTCATCTTCTTCTCTCCCTTCTGCACCACGGATCCAGGCTCAGTGTCAGAGACCCGAATGCCGTAGTCGTCCTCTGTCAGGTCACCCCCCCCACCCCCCAACAGCATCCAAAATGACATAATGATTACTGTGAGGGGTGACCACAGGGGTGCTCTCTACTATCTTAGCTCTTCCCATCCCTTCCCTGACAATCACCCACTTATCTGACTCCTGCAGCCTTGGGGTGATTAACGTTTCTCCAATTTTTCAACCTCTTTCCGTGCCCTATATACTCACAGTGTAGGACCTCTTCCTTTTTTCTGCTTATGTCATTGATACCAATACTTACCACGGCTTCTGGCAACTCAACCTCTCCCTTGAGAATATCCTGCAGCCACTCCAGTACATCCTGGACCCTAGCACCTCGAGGCAACACTCCATTCTGATGGATTCTTTGCGGCCACAGAATTTTCTGTCTGTCCCCCTACCAATCGAGTCCCTATAACTACTGCACTGCCTGACTTTACCCTTCCCTCCTGAGTCTCAGAACCATTTCTTAGACAAAGGACATAATCAAATATTTTGAAGAATAACAAGGAAAATCATTAGAGTTACATTTTGGGGATGGTTAATGTGAAATTAAACAAGACTTTTGATGAAATGCCACCTGGTAGATAGATCTAGCAGTAAAGTAAAACCCATGCATTCAGAGATTGGAAAGTTGAACCCCAAGCCACTAACGAACAGTGAATAACACCATTAGTGAAAGACTGGTTCTAGCATTGCCTAGTGGAGCTCAGGAACGGGTCCCTTGTTTACTATGACAAGTATCAATCATTTATCAATAGCAATAACAGTTAGTGATTCAGTTAACAGATTAATATCCAGAAACTGTAACTATTGATTCTGATACGCCTGTATAAATCGTAACCTGCAAATGGGGAATTTAAACCCAAGTAATGAAAAGTCTGTAACACTAATGATAACCAGCCATAAGACCGTAAGGCATTGGAGCAGAGTTTAGCCATTTGTTCCATCAAGTCTGCTCAACCACTACATCATGGATAATTTATTATCCCTCTCATCCCCATTCTTCTGCCTTTTCTTCATTACCTTTGACACACTGGCTAATCAAGAAACTATAAACTTAATAAGTTGACCTCCACAGCTGTCCACAATGACTTCACAGATCCAGCAACCTCAGTTTTAAAAAACTTCCCCCTCATCTCTGTTAAATAGAATGTTCACTATTTTGAGGGCATAGCCTCCGCCCAGTAGAGGAAATATCCTCTCCACATCCACTCTATGTAGTCCTTTCAATATTCAATAGGTTTCCATGAGATTCCCCCCTCATTCTTCTAAACTCCAGTGAATATGGGCCTAGAGCCTGCAAACACTTCTCATATATTAACCTTTTCATTCCCAAATTATTCTCTTGAATCTCCTCTGGAACCCTCTTTAATACCACCACATCTTCGATAAGGGCCCAAAACTGCTCACAATACTCCAATACTCCAAGTGCTGTCTGGCCAATGCCTTATAAAGCCTCAGCATTAGACACTTGCTCTTATATTCTAGTCTTCTCAAAATGAATGCTAGCATTGTCTTTGCCTCCCTTACCACTGACTCAACCTGCAAGCAGCCTGTAAATAATCCTGCACAAGGACTTCCAAGTTCCTTTGCACCTCTGATTTTTGAATTTTCTTCCATAAGACCATAACACCATAAGATATAGGAGCAAGGGTAGGCCATTTGGTCGATTGAGTCTGCTCTGCCATTCAATCATGGGCTGAGCCAATTCTTCCCGTCATTCCCACTCCCCTGCCTTCTCCACATACCATTTGATGCCCTGGCTAATCACAAACCTAACTATATCTCTGCCTTAAATACACCCAATGACTTGGTTTCCACAGCCACATGTGGCAACAAATTCCACAGATTTACCACCCTCTGACTGAAGTAATTTCTCAGCGTTTCTTCCCATTTAGAAAATTGTCTATTCCTTTAATCCTTCTGCCAATGTGCATGACCATACACTTCCCAATACTATGTTCCACCTGCCACTTCTTTGCCTATTCTCCCAATCTGTCCAACTCCTACTATAGACATCAAGCTTCCTCAACAATTCACTCTCCACCATATATCTTCATATTGCTTCGAACAAATCGACCACTGGTTTATTCTATGCTCACTTAGTTGTCTAACTTTCCTCAAAGATGAAATTCTGCCATCCCTGCAGTTTGTTCTCTCAAACCTAGTGTGTGGTTGACTCTTGACTGTTCTCTGAAATGACCTAACAGAACATTCAGTTTGGGGTCTGCGAGCATAGACAATACTATTAGCTGCATGGTTGATAATGAGCGTGTTCTGGTGCAGACAATGCAATCAGACTGCATGGATGATAGTGAGGAAGAAAGATGTACACTGCATGGAAATCTGCTTGTACTGCATGGGTAGATAGCCAACTGGTAAATGGAATTCAGCTTTGGAAAAGAGAAGATAATGTGTTGGCAAGGGCACAGTTTGATGTGCAAATAAAGGAAGTGAATGCAAAAGCATAGAGGAATGCAAGGTTCCTAGCATTGTGGAAGGCAGTGGAATGCTTGATGTGGCATTTAAGAAGCATACATATTACTGTTCTTCATTATCTGAAGATGGAATACAAAACTACAGAGGTTATTCTGGAAATTTTGAAATACATTAATTCCGCAACATCCTTTCAAATCCATTGACAAGAGAAACAATGTCATTATCTTCTCCCAAATAAACATCTTTGACTGTGAGGATCTAATTACACTCAGTCAGACGACAATGAGATGAGAGGGGGATTATTCACATGCCTGGCTTCTTTCTTTCAAAAAGGCTCCGAGCTCTATTGTGACATATGACTAACAGGAAGACAGATGAAATTCTACAACGCAAACTCGAGGAATTCTGCAGATGCTGAAAATTGAAGCAACACACATCAAACTTGCTGGTGAACGTAGCAGGCCAGGCAGCATCTCTAGGAAGAGGTACAGTTGACGTTTCAGGCCGAGACCCTTTGTCAGGACTGTCATCGTTTCAGGCCGAGACCCTTCGTCAGGACTGTCAACGTTTCAGGCCGAGACCCTTCATCCTGATGAAGGGTCTCGGCCTGAATCATTGACTGTACCTCTTCCTAGAGCTGCTGCCTGGCCTGCTGCGTTCACCAGTAACTTTGATGTGTGTTGCTTGAAATTCTACAAGGATGTTGTTGAAGCCTTCCAAAAAATAAAACATTCTTATCAACTCATTGCAATCTCTGGTCTGCAGTGAAACAGAAGGACTGAGATCCTCACGCTCTGTCTGCCAGAGAAAGAAGGATCTCCCAGTGGCCACACATTTTAATTCCATGTCCCATTCCCATTCTGATATGTCTATCCACGGCCTCCTCTACTGTCAAGATGAAGCCACACTTAGGTTGGAGGAACAACACCTTATATTCCATCTGGGTAGCCTCCAACCTGATGGCATGAACATTGACTTCTCTAACTTCCGTTAATGCCCCACCTCCCCCCGTACCCCATGTGTTATTTATTTATATATATATTCTTTCTCTCGCTCTCTCCTTTTTCTCCCTCTGTCCCTCTCACTATGCTCCTTGCTCATCCTCTGGGCTTCCCCCCTCCCCCTTTCTTTCTCCTTGGACCTCCCGTCCCATGATCCTCTCATATCCCTTTTGCCAATCAACTGTCCAGCTCTTGGCTCCATCCCTCCCCCTCCTGTCTTCTCCTATCATTTTGGATCTCCCCCTCCCCCTCCCACTTTCAAATCTCTTACTAGCCCTTCTTTCAGTTAGTCTTGATGAAGGGTCTCGGTCCGAAACGTCGACTGTACCTCTTCCTAGAGATGCTGCCTGGCCTGCTGCGTTCACCAGCGACTTTTATGTGTGTTGCCTGAGATCCTCAAGTCATAGTCACAGAAAACTACAGCACAGAATAAAACCCTTCATCCAGTCCTTGCCACACCATTTAAAGGGATTAGTATCATCAACCTGCACAAAACCATAACCCTCCATAGCCCTCCCATCCATGTACCTATCCAAACTTCTCTTGAACGTTGGAATCAAAACACATCCACCACTTGTGCAGGCAGCTCATTCCACATTCTCACCAATCTCTGTGTGAAGATATTTTCCTTAAATACTTCACTTTTCACCCTCAACCCATAATCTCTAGTTACAGTCTCATCCAACCTCGGTGGAAACAGCCACTTGTATTTACTGTATCTATACACCTCATAATTTTGTTTGCCCTGATCAATTCTCCCCTCAATCTTCTACCTATTCATTCTTTCCATATAATTCAGGTCGTCCAGTCTGTACACTTTCCACATTATTTACATCTTTCCTAGATGACCAAAACTGCACACAATACTCCAATTTATGCCTCAGTAATGCCTTATACAACTTCAACTTCCTACTCCTGTACTCAGTACTTTGATCTACTCAGGCCAATGTGCCAAAAGTTTTCTTAATGACCCTATCTACCTATTTTGCTACTGTTAATAAATTATGAATCTGTTTTTCCTGATTCTTTTGTTCTACCACACTCCTCAGTGCCCTACCACTCTCTGCATAAGTCCTATCAAAGTGATTCACTTCACATTTGTCTGCATTAAATTCCATCTTCCATTTTTCAGCCCATTTATCCAGATGGTTCAGATCCTGCTGCAAGCTTCGATAGTTTTCATTGCTGTCAACTACACCCCAAATCTTGATGTCATCTGCAAATTTGCTAATCCAGTTAACCACATTATCATCCAGATCGTTGATATAGCTGACAAACAACAATGCACCCAGCATTGATCCCTGTGGCATGCCACTAGTCACAGGCCTCCAGTCAGAGAGGCAACCATCTACTACCACTCTCTTGCTTCTTCTGGAGGCCAATGTCTAATTCAACTTACTACCTTAGCTTGAATGCCAGGCGACTGAACTTTCTTGGCCAACATCCCATGTAGGATCTTGTCAACTGCCTTGCTGATGTCCACGTAGACAACATCCACTCTCTTGCCCCCATCAACTTTCTTGATAACATCCTCAAAAAACTCTATAAGATCGGCTAGACATGATCTACCATGCACAAAGCCATACTGACTCTCCCCAGTCAATCCCTGTCTATCCAAATACTCAAATATACGGTCTTTTAGAATAACTTCCAGTAACTTTTCCACCACCAGCCTATCATTTCCTAGTTTATTCTTAGAGCCTTTTATAAACTTCAGAACACCATTGGCTATTCTCCAATCCTTCAGTTCCTCCCCTATCACTAAGAATGATTTAAATACCTCTGTAACAGCCCCTGCAATTTCTGAACTTGCCTCCCACAGTGTCCATTTAAGATCTGCCCCATCTCTTTTGGCTCTATGCATACATTACTATTCTGACCTTCCAGAAGGCCAATTTTGTCCTTTTTGCTCTTAACATATCTGTTGTGCCCTTAGGATACTTCTTCATCTAGTCTGCAAGAGCAACCATGTGCCTTCCTTTAACCCTCCTAATTTATTTCTAAAGTGTTTTTCGGTATTTCTGACACTCCTCAAGTACCTCATTTGTTCCTACCTGCCAACACTTGCTATGCACCTCCTTTTCTTTCTTAGCCATGATTTCAATATCCTTCAAAATCCAAAGTTCCCTAAACTTGTTCTTCTTGCCATTTATTCAGAAAGGCACATATAAGCTTTGTACCATCAAAATTTCATTTTTGAAGGCCAACCACTCACAAAGTACAGTTTTGACAGAAAGCTGCCTGTTGCAATCCACACTTGCCAGGTCCTTTCTGAAACCATCAAAACTGGCCTTTCTGTAATTTGGAATTTCAACCTGAGGACAGGGCCTATCCTTTTCCATAATTACTTTGAAACTAATGGCAATATGATCACTAGATGCAAAGTGTTCCCCACAAACCTCCGTCACCTGCCTAGTCTCATTCCCTAACAGACGATCAAATATTACACACTCTCTCATTGGGACTTCTATGTATTGATTAAGGAAACTATCCTGAACACACTTGAGAAATCTTATCACATTTAGTTCTTTTACAGTATGGGAGTTCCAGTCAATATGTGGAAAATTGAAATCGCTTATTATCATAGCCTTATGTTTCTTGCAACAGTCCATGATCTCTATACAAATTTCTTCCTCGGTGATCTATAATATAGCCCCATTATCATGGTCATATCTTTCTTATTCCTCAGTTCCACATATAAAGCCTCACTAGACGAGTTCTCCAGTCTATCCTGACTCAGTACTACTGTGACATTTTCCCTGACTAGTAATGCCACCCCTCCCCCTTTAATCCTTACCACTCCATCACATCTGAATAATGGACCGCCAGAATGTTGAGCTGCCAGTCCTGCCACTCCTGCAACTAAGTCTCACTAATGGCTACAATATCATAATTCCATTTGTGGATCCACGCTCTGAGCTCATCTGCCTTTCCTACAATACTTCTTCCATGGAAATATACTCATCTCAGAACATTAGTCTCACCATGCTCAACCTTTTGATTCCTGACTTTGTCTGAGGTCTGTCTCCACAAATTCTCTGATTTCCATCCCTGTAACTCTAGTTTAACCTCCCCTCACTCCTCCTCCATCTTGTGCAGTACTAGCAAACCTTCCCACTAGTATATTAGTTTCCCTCCAGTTCAGATGCTGTCTCTTTGTACAGGCCCCACCTTCCTGCAAGAGGGCGAATGCTCCAAAAAATCTGAAGCCCTCCTTCCTACCCCAGCTCCTTCACCACATATTAAACTGTATGATCCTGCTATTTCTTGTCTCACTAGCATATGGCACGGGTAGCAATCCTGAGATCGTAACGCATAACCCTGGAGTTCCTGTCCTTTAACTTAGTACCAAACTCCTTGAACTCACTTTGCATAACCCTGTCACTCTTCCTACCTATACCATTGGCACTGACGTGGACCACGACCCTTGGCTGCTCACCTTCCCACTTAAAAATGCTGCGGACTCGATCTGCTATGACTCGAATCCTGGAATTCAGGAGGCAACCGACCATCTGCGAATCTCATTCTCATCCACATTACCTCCCTTCTGTTCCCCTAACCAATGAATCCCCTATCACTACTGCCCGCTCTTCTCCCTCCCCCTTCACTTCCGAGCCACAGAGCTAACCTCAACACTGGCGACCTGACCACTGTGACTTTCCTCTGCTTGGTCTTCCCTCACATGCCTCCCCCCAACAATATCCAAGGTGGTGTGTCTGTTGTTGAAGGGGGTGGCCACAGGGGTACTCTACATTAGCTGTCTAACCCCTTTCACCCTCCTGACTGTCATGCAGTTTTCAGTGTCCTGCACCTTGGGTATAACTACCACTCTATAGTTCCTGTCTGTCGCTGCCTCAGGCTCCCAAATGATTCAAATTTCAACAGTTCCAGCTCCAACTCCTTAACATGGACTGTTAGAAGCTAGAGCAGGATGCAGTTCTTGCACGTGAAGTCATCAGGGACAATGGAGATCTCCCTGCCTTCTAACATCCAGCAAGAGGAGCATTTTATTATTCTGTGTGGCATCCCTACTGCTCTAAGTGTGCAACTATTAAGAAGGAAACAATAAATAAACTGAAAAATGTCTGCTTATATCTTTTAACCTCTCATTTAAGCATCAGCTCACTGAAGCCTCAAAATATCCACTTTAACACTGTCTACTCCCACAAAGGCCACTCTGCTTGCGCATACCTCATTTTAATTTGCACATGCTAATGAATCCTGATCAGCGATTGGCCATTGTTCAAACGCTGAAATTCCCAAGAAGCGTTGCTTTTTAATGCTCACTTGCTGACCTGAATGACTCACCTCTTCTCTCACTCCTGATCTCTGATTGGCCACTTTTCAAACATCAAAACTTCCGAGAAGCACTGCTTTTTAATATCCACTCGCCAACCTGAGCGGGTCACCTCTTCTCTCGCTCCAGATCTCTGATTGGCCGCTATTCAAATGCCAAAATGGTCGTGAAGCACTGCTTTTAAATGCTCACACACCGGCCTGGATGAGACTACTCTTCTCTTGCTCCTGATCTCTGATTCACCTGTGGTTGTCTATGACTGGAGCTCCTAGAAGCACAGTGAGAAAGGTAGGAGGAGTAAATTATCGATATCTTGCTCCAACAAGCACCTCGGCACCACCCTAACCCCAGAGAGAGCAGATGATTCTAGAATGTCTTAGTAGCTACCTACCGAACTGGAAGAAGAGAAAGAGAGGCATCCTCAAATTGTTGTGGTTGTCTAACACGACAAAGAAGAATTAGCACACAGGTATGTACTACGTATAATTCCATCCATCTCAACACGCAATGAATATAAACACACGGTCAAAATGTATGGACATTTCATTGAAACATAAAAGCATAAAATACTTCCAGGAGGCAGTCACTGAGCGCATATGTCCATACAAATTCCCTGCAAGAGCAACTTTCTGGTTACCCTCCCTCAGCACCTTATCCTAAGCTTTACTATGTTTTCTCCACCATAAATTTAGCCAAAAGAACATCTGCAGGCATTCTGACCTCTGCAAGGGACTGGCAGCTGTTGGTGGACCTCGAAGGGCAGCTGAAGTTCCCCAACCATATTGCCGCCACCACCTTGCGACCAGACATTGTCCTAGTGTCTGAGTCTACTAAACAAGTGATGCTGCTGGAGCTGACACTCCCATGGGAAGATAGCTTGGAAGAGGCCTTTGAAAGGAAGCTCTCCAAGTACGCAGGACTGGTCAGCAACTGTCAGCAGGCTGGATGGAGAGCAAGGTGTCTCCCAGTGGAGGTTGGTTGTAGGGGATTCGTAGCCCGTTCCTTAGCTAGAGCCTTCAGCATTTTGGGCATCGAGGGAGAGAGGAAGGGGAGAACCATCCGCAGTACCACCAATGTGGCAGAGAGGGCCTCAAGATGGCTGTGGCTCAAAAGAGGGGAGCCATGGAGTCATAAGTAGCTAGCCATCTGGACACAAGCTGGGGTCTGATCAGCCCTGGCTGGGTCACCTGGAGGAGGTTGTATGATGTTGAAAGACCTGAAACACCCAATGATTCCAGGAACATCACTGAAGGTGTGTCCAGAAGCATCAATAGATGTATGTACACAGCATCTGGTTACCCACAAAGGCCTAAATAGAATCTGCTTCTACCACAATCGCAAGCAGTGCACTCCAGATTCCAACTACACACAGCCAATTAATTTTTTAAAATCGTTTTCATGTCATGCTTATTTCACTTCTTCTTTACTTTATATCTGTGACTTCTTGTCCTTAGGTCCCATTATCCACTCGGCCTATATCCCTCATCATTTTATATACTATTGGTACAACTCCCTTCATCCTTCTATTTAAAGAAACAATCCTGATCTTTCTAATATATCTTAATAACAGTAGTCCCTCATCCCAGGAACCATGTTCATAAATCTTGTCTGGACTTCATTTAATACCATTGATTACTTTAAGTAATGAAATGACGAGAATTGATCACCTCGTGTTGATTTCCTCGTGTTTGAGAATTGATCACAGTTGTCTGGTTGATGTTGTTTTATTAAGATTTACCATGAGTAGCTTGCTTTCAAATCCTGCAACATAAAGCCCAGAACTAAGTGCAACTTCTTGATTGCTTTCTCAATCTGCTCTGACATTTTCATCAAATTTTGAACCCATAGTCCCAAATCCTATTGCTCCTGCACATCTTTTGGAAGAGTGTCCTTTGTTCTCCATTGTGTCTTCTCATTCTTCCCACACAAAATGCATTACCACATACTTCTCTGAATTAATCCTCTAATTGCCCATTCCACTACTCTGTTTCTATTTTTGAACAATTAATCATTGTCCTGTCATGCAGATCAATATGCTACCATGTATAGCTATGAATTTTTTTTTGGAACAGTTGATGCTTAGAAAAGACTAGTGTTTTGGTGCAGTGTTTCTGGCTGATAGCCTTCTCTTTCACCATGTTGAGTTATCCCTCTTAAATTGATGTGCCAGTTATTTCTGGAGCCTTGTCTTTGCTAGGTGTGCAAGATTAATTAGATAGAGTGCTACCTCTTGCAGTTTGCATTTTGTCATTCCTCCATGTGTTTTGTGCAGGCAAACAAAAGAAATCCCATGAGTGAGCTCAAGAAATGAAATGGTGGCTGTTGAGTGTTGAGTCTGACTGTGAAAATAGCAGTGACTTTGTGTAATGATACACCTTAGGGAGGAGCTTAGGAGGAGACAATGGCGCTTATTGGTGATTCCCTGGCTTGCATCTATGGAAATAGCTCTAATATCTTTAATATCTCTATTTTCCCTTTCAGGGTTCTTTTGTAGACCCTGACCTGGAGTTACACGCTGACTTCAGTTCTTTGTGGGAATGGGACCCATTCTCGGGGTTTCAAGACTGGCCATTATTCGACATGCCAAGAGTGCGGCCTAATAGGTCAGCTCACCTTCGGAGGGCCGAGATCTTGTTGCTCTGGAGACGGGCAGAACAGAGGTTGGTCTCCCGACACATCCCGGTGTGTCGTGGGAGTCGTAGGATCTATGGCTGTGTGCCCAGAGTCCTGAGATCTTTTGGGCACAAAGCTCAGAAAAAGTGACCCAGTGGACTTATATCATCGTAAACCAGTGAGCTGTTTGTTATGTCTCCCCTCTCACTGTGAAACGGTGACACCTCTTTGTCCCTTATTAGGGAAATACCGGGTGAACAAGTAGTCTTTGGGGTGCTGCAAGTCTGTGTCTTTGCTGTTGCTTTGCTGCATGCTTGCGTGCTCGGCGGTTGTTTTTTTGCCGGTGGGAGGAGGGATGATTATTGATTGCTGCCGCTTACGCGTGGGAGGGAGGGGAGCTGGGGGGGGGGTGGCTGGGGTTCTAGCATTTAACTGTCATTCATTCTCTGGGGCAGTTCTCTGTTTTCGTGGATGGTTGCAAAGAAAAAGCATTTCAGGATGTATACTGTATACATTTCTCTGACAATAAGTGTACCTTTGAAACCTTTGAATGTTAGTGGCTCACAGGCTGTTAGGGTTGATTAAATGTGCATAGACTGAGAGGAATGGTTGCATCTGTAAGGTGATTTGATGTAAGAAATGTTATACCGTGATGGAGTTACAAAGGCAAATGAAGGTTTAGAGTAACATGCACATTTTTTTTGTGGGTGGGTGACCATTGTAACATCTTTTGTTTGGTCTGGTGCCTTCATTAAATGGAATTGCGTCTAATTAACAGATTTTAGGTCACACTTGTATTTTCGCTTTAGATATGAATTCTTCGTCTATTCCAAGTCTACTGCTTGGTCTGCTGTTCTATCACACACCAACAACCCCATGCCATCAGCATATCAAATGTTTGGCAGGAAAACCCAAAATCCGTTGTATTTCAATATTGTGATCTGCCGCTGAAATTGAGTTGTACACAATGGAGGATTTCAACTCAGAAATAATGCCTTAATGCAATAGTTTGAAATAATAGGGATCTGCAAACATATTGTAAAAGCCTTTGGTTTTCTCTTCTCTTGGAACTGCATGCCACTGATTTCTCAATTACAGCACCCTACTTAGAGCGGATGTGCAATATTATATCTTACCACACCCCAATATAGCATATTATATGACAATGTTAAAAGTAACCTCATGAAGTAAAAGGGCACAACCATTCTATATCAAAATAATATATAAAGAAAATAATTAATCTGACATCAAACTTTTAAATAATTATGTTTTATTCATTCCTGATAAAAAAGTACAACTCTTGCTAAAATTCACCAGAATCAAAATAATTAATTTGATCAGATTCTGGACCAGAAGTATGAAAGTTTTACTAAAGAAACAACAAGATCAATTTGTCTACTATTAACCAAGCAGAATGGGTTGAGATATTAATTCCATTTGTATCTTGTGAAAAAATAGAGGGAGAAGTACAAACATGAAAAAAATACGAAATACTGGACCTGAATTTGTGATGAAGAATTCCAACAGCAGATTCTGAGGTACTGAATCACTGAGTGAATGTGAAAATCTATAAATTGCAAATATTTGTATAGTACTCCTCCACAAGATCCGTTACTGAAGCTTTCTCACATGAAATCAGCAAATCAATGAGGATGTTAACTATTTACATAATATTCTGTCTTGGAAATCCTTGACAATGCCATGGAAATGAAGTGTATTACATTATATAGAAGACATGCTGTTGGTTTTGGAGTTTCAGAATTTCGACATAGTGAAGAAGGACCACTAGTGAATTATTTTCAGATAAAGATATGTGCAACTTATTGGGGAATCTAGAGAAATTGCAAATATGTTTATGAACCCATGAACATCACCTTTTTATTCCTTTATTGCACAATATATTTATTTTGTAATATATAGAAATGTTATGGATTTGCACTGCACTTCTGGCCCAGAACAACAACATTCAAATCATCTAAGTCAGTGATAATCTGATTCTGAGTCTGAAATGATCGTGCTCTCATGTCTCCATCTTTCTGATTGTAGAAGCCTTGGGTTTTGGAATCACTGTTCGAGTAGTCTTGGTGAATATCTGCAGTAAATTTTCTAGACAGTGTTCGGTGCAATCATAATGTGACTGTGGTGAAGGTAATGAATTTTTAGGATTTGATTGACGTTCATCAGAGTGTATTCACGAAACAAGTGGACACTACTCCATGATATTCATGATACTGGATATGCCTTGGGTGTCAGGAAGTCATTCACTTCAAGATGACCATCCTCTGACCCACTATCTGAATAAATATTTATGTGGTTTGTCTGGCGCTACACCTGAACTATGCTAGCCCATGATGTTGACTATGAGTGACTTAATGATGAGACTCTCATTTATTGGAGATTGTCCTTGTTTGGCATTTGTATACTATAAATGTTCTTTGCCAGCTATCAGAAATACCTAGATAACATGTGGTTTTGCTGAATGTAAAGATGGACCGTTTTATTTTTCAGAGAGTGAGAACGGAATTAAGTATTAGTCTATCATCAATATTTCACAATGGAAAAGAATGTCATTGATAAACCAACTAAAATAGTTGGCTGAGGATATCATGAAAGACCTTTACTAACAAATAATCATCTTCTGTGTTACATATGATTCCAAGAATAATAGAGCTTTCCTCTTGACGTTTATTGATTTCAGTTTGTTTTGTATTCTTGATGCCACTTTTATTCAAATGCTGATTTGATGTCCTGAAAAAGCGTCTCAGCTCACTCTTGGAATTCAGCTTTTTGGTCCATATTCGGAATAAAATTGAATGGTGGTCTAGAGCTGATTGTTTCGGTAAAACCCCAATTGGGCATCACAGGACAGGTTATTGGTGAATATGTGCCATCAGTAGCAACAACAATAACATCTGCCATTACTTGCTGATGATGGGGGATCTTTCACTGTTCACTTATTAGCCAATTTGGATTTGCCAAGCTTTTGCTTTTGTTAACATACATGAGTAATTCTTCACACTTTTTAGATGCCAGTGTTACAAATATACTGGAGCAGTTTGGCTGGAGATGCAACTAGTTCTGGAGCACATGCGTTCAATATCACAGGTGGGAGGATATAATTTAATCCCATTGGTTCCTAATTATCTTAATAAGTTCTTGATAATACATTGAACAAACCAAATTAACTGAAAGCTGATGTCTATGATGGCATCTCACGGGGCACCAGTGGAGGATCATCTGCCTGAGCATGGTTGCAGATGTTTCAGTCTTTTCTTTGGCGCCAAAATCGAGTTCCAACCATCATTAATAATGAGAATGTCATTACATCTGCCCGTTCCTGTTTGCTGTTTCACTACCTTCCATCACTTACAATTCTGTGTGGCAGAACTGCAGAGCCATGATCTGATTAATTGGTTGTGGGTTCACTTAGCTCTGCCTATAGTTTGTTGTATTTGCTACGTAGCATACCTATCATCCTGAGCTGCAGCTTTGTTAGGCTGCTGTCTTATTCTTGGGTATATATTGCTCATGCATCAAACATGCTCATTGTACTCCTCATTGGCATAATTGTAAAGGTACATTGACTGTTGCTGCAGGCCATAAAGCTGCAGATAATGGATAGCTCTGCTGGTGATGGTCCAAAGCATCCAGTTTTTAGCTGTTCCATATTATGTGATCAGCTGCTTTGTCTGCTTGATGGCATTACTATTGCTGGGGTCAGGAGGTCGGTTTGAACTAGCATGGGGGAAAAGGGGAAATTCTTGCCAAAGGAAATGCATGGTAGCAGTGAGTTTTGTTGCAGTGAGTGATGCATATGTTCTGCCATCCCCTCCCCTCAGCAAAATGTAGGTCAGAATTGATAGAAAAGTTTTTTAAAACTGCAGATGTTGAAAGTCAGATACTGGATATGTTAGGCAGTGCTAATTCCGATGTAAAATCAGTAATATCTGTTCTGCTCTCTACAGATGCTGTCTGACCTGCTAACAGTTTTAAGCATTTTTGTGGAGGACACCTGATGTATTCAAAATAAATTATATCATAATTTGTTGTTTTGAATAGAACTGATGTCCTGCATGAGCCACAATAAATGCATCCTCTTCAGTATTTATACTGAATTTGGACATTATTCAAGAACGCTTTAACTTTTTGAGTGAGAAACGCCATGCACCTGTATATCAGCCTCTTGCATTAGAAACAGTTTCAGTGCTAATGGAGCGGTATTAATTTTGACTCGAACTATAGACATCAGTTATGTTAATATAAGTGAATAAAAGTTTTAAAATAATTTCAGGAAATACTTAACATCTTCAGAGAAAGATATCATTTAACATTTTGTTTAATATGGCCAAGAAAGCTTTGAGTGTGGCTTTTAATGCTGCTACATATCTTTGAATACATTCACTTTTATAATTGTGCTAATAGACTTAATCACAAAAAACAATTACACCCATCTTAGATTTAGAAATACAGATGGAAAACAGAATCTATAGCTTATTAGATTTGAATTACATCCTCAGAGTAAAGATTACCAAATCTACATCAATGCTTGCAATATTTCATTGGTCTATGTAATCAGAATCCTTCAACGAGACAAAGAAGTGAACCGTTAATTGACATACATTTTCTATGTTTGTAGGCATTGAAATTGTTCTTTGGTGTTGTTTCTCTCCTCTAAAGCATTTTAAGACGCTGTATGAAAGAGAATAGTTGAAACAAACAGGATGCATTTTAAATTTCCCATTTAAAAATAAAGCCATTTATTTTCCATAAATTATGAATTACCTCATGTCTGTTCTGGTAGCGTTTAATTTCTGTCTATCCTCAACCTCATAGATGCATTAGGAATACGAATTATACATAACACAATGCTCAGATTTGATATGTCAAGCAGGAGGTAAGCTAACCATCAAACTCTGAAATTCAATGGAATTATGATTATCAAATCTTCCACTGCCAGACTTCAGGTTATGTTTGGAATAAGATCAGTAGTAATAATAATAATCACTTTCAAGTTAACTGGTCTATAGCTCCCAGTTTCCAATTTTATTCCTTCAGTAAATAGTAGGAACACATTTTCTACTTTTTGATCCATAGGAACCATTCTAGAATCAAATGAATTTTAGAAGAAGTGAAGTATGTCAGTAGAAAACAAAAGCAAAAGCATTTTTAAAGTTTTACAAGTTTGTAAGGTATTGGTGTTCAGAGAGAATGAGTGACCTTGTACACAAATCTTTGAACTTTAATGTACGTTAATGGTAAGTATTAAGAGGACAAATGTGAAACTGTCCTTTATTGTAGGAGGATTTCAGTGGAGGAGTAAATATGTCTTCCTGCTATCATATAGAACCCCAATGGGATTGCAAGATACTTAAGTATAAGTCTGGTCCCCACACCCAAGGAAGGACATACTTGAATAGCTGAGATGGATGGTGTGCATTTATGGCCTCGAATTTGATGTCTGGGATAGGAGGAAGGAAATGGGAAGGAGAGTGTGCACAAGGAGGGGTTATTGACATATTAGAAGAAATTGAACAGACTAGCCCAATATTCTTAAGAAAAATTAGAGGCAATGTTTTTGACACATACAATGATTCCATAACAATTAATCAGTTTCAAAATAAGTGGTAGCCCATTCTCAACAGAAATAAGAAGAAATGTCCTCACTTAGGTAGCAGTGAGTCTTTGGAATTCTCTATCCAACAGCATAATGGACCCTCATTGACAGTGTACTTTAGATCAATATGGATACAATTTTAGACATGAAGAGAATCATAGGATGTGATTTTAGCACAAAAAAGTGGCACAAGTTAAATGTTAGCATGATGAGATAGAACAGCAAGTAAGCACAAATAGGTTAAAAGTTCCTTACTCTTGTTTCTATTTCTTGTGCTCCTATTTTTAGTTTCCAACTTGTTAGATAAATGTCCTTTCTGCAACCAGACAAAATGATGACGATCATGCAAGGTAAGTCATCTCTGGATGAACAACCCATCCCTATTCACTTCCACCAATGTGAGTGCAGTTTGTCACAGCTTTAGAACTTAACAAGGCTTATTTACCAGAATCTATCAAATACTTAACCTTTGCAACCTGGAAACATAAGGGGAATAGGTATGCCATTATCCAAGATGTAAATCTTAACCTTATCACAATACCTAATTAAGTTTCTGGGACATTAACCAATAGCACAATAGGAGGATCTTCACTGAGTAGTCTACATAAGTTCAAGAACACAATAGATCATCACGTTCTGCAGGACAGAAAGGGACAAATAATAGATGTTGACTTGGAAAGTTACA
Source organism: Mobula hypostoma (assembly GCF_963921235.1). Classification (NCBI taxonomy): domain Eukaryota; kingdom Metazoa; phylum Chordata; class Chondrichthyes; order Myliobatiformes; family Myliobatidae; genus Mobula; species Mobula hypostoma. The sequence continues at coordinate 57,564,143 of NC_086103.1, read as the reverse complement.
GCTCCATTTTGTTGTATGTCTATGAAGCAACAATGTATCCCTTAACTCAGGGTTTCTCAACCAGGTTTCCATGAGAGATAGTGATAAAAGAAATATTGTGTTTTGAACATCACGTGACATGCAATACTAGCACTCGCAGTGGTGGGAATAACCAAGCAGCCCTGTTAGCAATCTTGTTGGAGGTCTCTCTGCCCAGTATGGCAGTGCACAGTAGGACTGTGTTTATTCGATTGAGTCTATTCTCAGTTTTTGACATGAGATAGGGGGTGCCTTTGATAATTGGTGAGCCTGTATTTCCCAGATGGGAGAACAGTAGGCTAATGAAAAGCATTTTCTGAGCATTGAATGGACTCGCCTAGTCCTATGGACAATTCTGAAAAGGTTAATGGTGAGGAATTACTATCTTCTGACTCATTCCACTGCACTAGTGCAACCATGAACACAAAAACATCCACCTTTACAATGAAAGCTGCTTATCAATGGGTTTTACATGGACTTGTGATTCAAGTTGTCCTATTTCATCGTGCCTTGTCTGTGGTGAACAACTTACAATTGAAGCAAAGCCTCCACTAATATTGAAAAGACACTTAACTACAAATCACAGCCATATGACATGTAAAAGTGCTGATTATTATAAACAGCAATTGAAATCTCAAAAAAATAAAGTAAAGCTTTTGCTAATAAAGTCACAGTCAGTGAAGGATTTCAGGAAGCAAGTTATTTAGTAACAGAACTTATTACCCAGAAAAGGAAAAGTCACACAGTTGGTGAGAACCTAATAATGCCAGCATGTAAAATTATAGAGGTAAAATGCTAGAACGAGATGTAATACAAGAAATTAAAAAGGTTTCACTCACAAATAGTATGATTAGTTGCTGAATTGATGACATATGACATGATGCTGAAGAGATTTTGTGTGATAAAGTAAAAAAAAACAACAGCTTCCCTATCCAGGCTGATCAGTCAACAGATTTCACCAATAAATGTTATGTTGTAGCATTTGTAAGATTTGTAAATGACAGTGAAGTTCAAGTAAACTTTATCTGTTGCAAAGAGCTATCTGAAACAAGAAAAGGCCAGGATGTATTTAATGTTTCGTCTTCATATCTGGAAACAAAATATCTGTCCTGTAGGAAGTGTGTTGGTATTTGTACTGATGGTGCCCCATCAACAGTTGGCTCCATGAGTGGTTTTGTTTCTCTTGAAAAAAAATAAAATCCTCACCTTATCACAATGCACTGCTTTTTTCTCAGATAGGTGCTGCTGTCAAAAGCTTTTGGAGATGAAATGAAAAATGTTCTGGATGATGGTATAAAAATAGTTAACTTTATTAAACAAAGACCAGTTCACTCGACAATGTATCCTCTGCTACATTCAGAAACCTTGTGACTTAGCCGAGGAAGAGTTCTCAACAGGATGTTTGAGCTGAGAGGTGGATTGCAGGAGTATTTCAAGAAAATAGTAGGCCATATTTTGCTGAGTCCTTTGAAGATGAAGAATGGCTGCAGAAATTAGCTTATTTAGTAATCATTTTTCATCTTATGACCAGTTGAACAAGGCTCTGCAAGGCCCTGGAGAAAATATTTTGACTTCAAGTGCCAACATTCTTTGATTTAAAAGGGAACTGAGTCTTTGGAAAAGTAATGCTGCAAAAAGAAATCTTGAAATGTTTCCAACTGCTGCTTGCGCTTGAAAGTGAGGAAGGATATCAGAAAGTCTTGAGTCTTATTAAAAACCATCTGGAAAAACTGCTGAACAAAATTGAACAGTATTGTTCCTCCCTTTCAACACAAGTGGATAACTGGGTAAGGGACCCTTACTCTAAATCTTCTGTTCAGCCTGAGAACTTGACTTTGAGAGAAGAGGAAGAACTTCGTGAACTGCACTCTGATTGTGCACTCAAGATGAGATTTACTGACCTGACCCTGGACAAGTTCTGGATTTCTGTGAAAGAGGAGTATCTTGTCATTAATAGGAAAGCAATGTAGTAGTTTGTTGTAGTTTTCAAATTCTTACATGTGTGTGGAAACTTGTTGTTTAGCAAGCATCAAGAGCAAGGATAGAAATCATCTCATTTCAGTTGAAGATTAATTCCCTCTGTGCTTATCTCAAGTTCAACCCAGAATTAAGTATTTATGCAGGGAAAAACAAAAGCAAGCACAGGTTTCATATACTAGGTTTATATTTCAGCCTGATCATGTCACTTGGTAAAAAAATAATTTTTCAAAGTCTTGTAGAAAATTATGTCTTAGGCTATATTTTATTCATATTACTTTGGCTTAAGGTTTTTAGTAACTTTACTTTTCAACATTGTCAAAACATTTTCATATTGTAAATAGCATTAATTGAAAAAATTTACAACCTTTATTTAAATTAAGTCTACCGAGCATACATTTAAAAAAAGTTAAATCCCATTTTGGCTTAAGTCAGTTATGTGATAGAAATGTATTACATTTGCCTTAAGAGTTTTCCAAAGTTATGAAAGGGAAAGAAAAAGATTAATTTCAAGAAAGGTGAGCTGTTTAACTACCTGTTTTTTGCAAGAAAGGTTAGCTAAAAATTAATTCTCTACTCAGAAGAGTATTGACAATTATTTTTAGATTATTATATCTACAACTTACTGATCACGCTAATGTACTGCTAGCTGTAGATATATTTTTTAATATATGCAGGGGTTCCCTGAGACCTGAAAATTATTTCAAGGGTTCCTCCATGGCAAAAAAGGTTAAGAAAGGCTGCCTTAAGTTATTACGAGAAACATACATGGAAAGATGTTCACAGTGAAAACAAAATCAAATGCAATTCTCAATGATATTGATGCATGGAAATGATCCATCTGATGTTTCATAGCACATCACATGTAATATTTTTATGATGCCACATTGATGAGTTTTATTTGCATGTTCAAATGTTACACTTTCGAGAGGAGCTCAGGCCTGAAAATATTGTCACTTTGTTCAGCTCTCTATTAACAGTTTGAAGCAGAGGTTTACTTTTGTAGACTGCTTGTCTACTTGTAGGAAATGTTAAAATTCAATATTTATGATTAATAATTTTGAATGCTAACATTAATAAATACTTGCTATACGGTCAGGAGAAGACAACCATTCAAAAAAAGAACAAAACGTTCATAAACAAATTAATTGAACAAAATAAGGAACTAATTTAATCTTTATGATTATAAAAGAGTTGATATTTATCTTTGCTAAACCTTCATGTCCAAGTTGCATTGTCTAATCTGCCCAGTGACGGATTCTATATATTTCAATAAAAGAATAACACGAAGTCTATTAAGTTAACTTTGGAGTTTGATTTAATTGAGTGGGCATTTAATGTTTCCTTTTGTTCCAAACAATATTCTCAATCACTGTCTTTCAAGGTGGCATATGTCAGACATGTATCATCATGGATATATCTTTAAAGGTTAACCTAAAACTTGCTGCTATGCTATTAGCTTTGACTTGATGTAGAGTATGCTCCATTTCGGTCGTGCAACTATCCAATCATTTTAAAAATAGTGTTTCTTGAATAAGAAGTCTCCACCAAATTAACCTCAACTCAATTTATCTGAGAGTAAAATAACTATAACACTCAATAAATTTATTCACCATGAAATTTAAGTGCATTTAATTATTTATCTCAAATTTGGTGTTCAAGATAGGCCCAATTGACCAGGGATATACAATGTAACAAGTTCCCCCAGTATAATATTGTAAACTACATGGTGTTCCAGGAATTTTGATCCAATGTTTTATATGCGCTAATTTTCTACTTAATGATTTTAAATAGTGAGCATTTCTTGAAACTTAAAAGTAAAGACAATAAGTGGTTTTAAGAGTAATTTTACTATGTCAATGATAACCAGCTTTTGACTTTGACATTGTCATTTCTAAATTGATATTGTGTTCTGTGGTTAATTTCTCTACATCTTTGTCCAGAGAATCACAATCAGAAACAGCTGTTACCTGTAACATCTATATATCCAGTGTTTCTTGCAATGCTGGTTTATTTTCAGTACGGCATCTTTCGTACTTCAGAACTCAGTAATGAATCACAAGTAATGCCCATTGCAACAAATGCCCTCATATAAACCGCCCTCTGCCTTAGATGTGTATTGTATTTCCAACAATACACAGTTTGGAGTTAATGGATGAAGAGCGTCCAAGCACTTCTTGCCTTCTGCGAGACGGCGGGTCAACTGAAACTATAAACATTTTTTTGTCTGTACAGTTTTGCTTCCAGTGAATAATCACGGGGTGGGAGGGAAGTGGTTATACATCCGATAAATGTACAGATGTGTCAGTTTATCGCAAGCAGACGGCATAACAAGCTATTTTTAGCAGTGCCTTTATTCCGGCAGCCGAACTGGGATAGAGCAGCAACCGAGGGGAACAGTTCTTATCAGAATTGCAAAGCGCGGAAGGAGCTGTTTTTTCAGCACCAACGTCTTCAAAACGTCAAATAAGGTTTGCACGTTTTCTTCAACCTTTCAGTCTCGAGAAAATTACTATTTCCAGTTTCTTGTTTGAAGAATATCAATCCCATTTTCACGCCAGGGCCCAACCTGGTTGCACTCCCAGGAATTCTACGTGTGCATGAAACCACGGTCACTGTGATTAATTACAATGTAGAACGACGTTTTGTTGAATTCGGCGACCCTTTAGATATGGGTGCTGAAAATGCTCAAATTGTTATTATTTAATTAGATTTTAACCAGAACGCCTCACGCGAGTGGCTAAGGCTTTGTACCATTGTGTCTGTTACGTTTGTAAGGCACAGGGTGTAAATAATCCGGGACATACACAGACCAAACGGAAACTTGAATGTGGGCCACAGATATTGAAGCCCGGGTAAACCGAACTGGCAAGAGGTATGTGCTCGTTGATTTCCCCAATTCTGTAAAAAAAACGTTTTATACCGTATGCTGACTAAAGGTTAAGGGTTAATTCAAGATTGAACGTTCCATTGTTAAGTTGAATCGCAACACAGATTCCGTAATGGCCCAGCTTCCCTCACCGTTCTGTACATCCGTCAACCTGTATAATGACGTGGGATCGCACCGTTGCTTGTTACAGCAGCGATTAACATTAATATGCAGCGTGGCGTTTAAATGCACGGCGTAGCGTTGCTGAAAAAATAGTGTTGTCACTTCAGGGTTTATACTTGCGGTCAGGTAGTGTGTTTGATACACAGAGGTACAGAATGGCAATTGCTGTTCCTGGTTGTTTCTTATTCGTCAGTTAGAAATGAGTAAAATGGGTGCACCGAAAGACCAGAAATGCATTTACACGACCGTTTATAAATTGTTAATGATGTTTTCGCGCTTCAGTCAATTCTATATGATGCACATTTAGAATAATTTTCATAGTAAATATTGCGAATTCATCTACCAATGAGTGACTTACACACCGCTAGTGTGGAGCTGTTTTTCTTTGTGTCAAATAAAATAGTTGGCGATGATATTAATTCAGCACCAAGGATCAACTACTAATACAGAGCAAGGAGATTGGATTTGTTGAGAAGATAGACGAAAGGCAGTTATGAGTGTACGAAGGTTCTCGGGTTAGCAATATTGCTTTGGTAATAGGATTATACAGATAAATGCAAAAGTATCAGGCGGCTTTTCTGCTGATCTTCTACTTGACATTCAGTCATAAGTCTTCGAAAGCGCGCTGCTACCAAACGAACAGTCAATTAATTTAGGACTGAATTGCGCACGCCTGCCCCAAGAATAGTTTGGTTATTATATTTAGGCTTTTATCTCCCAAAGATTGAATTTGTACGTAGACAAAAGTAAATACGTTTCTGACTCTGGATCTTGCCCTTTCGTAAGTGGAGATCATCTCAACGGATTACTTTGATTAGTTAGATAAGTCGGTTTATTTCACTATTAGACACGTTTTCACATTGCAAATAGAATCTCATTTCCTATAAAATACTAACGATCACAGTTTTGCTACTCTAGAAATAATGGATAACCGGCTGCTATCTCCCCGCAATATTAAATACTGGACTGCTTACATATTCTTGAAATGTTATTATTAACACCGCCAAACTTTCAACATAAATACACGTAATTGAAATATTCTGTTTCAATAAGAAGATAAATCAGAAGAGTTTTTCATTTCCTTGCGAGAACTTCAAAGAAGATAATTGCTTATTTGAGCATAAATCCTATAAGTATTTTTATTTTGTTTGCAACTATGCTTATCATTCAGAAATATTACAATTAGCCTGTTGTAGACCACAAATATAATCATATTGCAAACATTAGCACAAAACAAAGAAAAAATAATTGCAAAGTTAGATATTGGTCATGACACTTTCCATTGAAAATCATTTTCTCCTCTGTGAAAATGACACTTCAAATTGCTAACAACAGAAAGTCTGAAGATGCTGCAAACCCAAAGCAACAGATGCAAAATGCTTGAGGAACTCAACTGGTTAAGCAGCATCTATGGAAAAGAGAAAACAGTCGATGTTTCCGTTGGAGACTATCACCTTCCAGTTAGCCTCTTTCCCCTCCTCCCTCTGACCCCGCATCTTTTTTATTTTGGCATCTCCCCCTTCCTTCTCAGTGCTGAAGAAGGATCTGAGCCCAAAATGTTGATTGTTTACTCTTTTCCATAGATGCAGCCTGACCTGCTGAGTTCTTCCAGCATTTTGTATGTGTTACTTCAAATTTCTGCCAGTTTTACATCCACTTTAAGTTAACCTCCAGTACAATTGATAGGTGGTATTCCTGATCTACAGTTTCACTTTTGTTAATGCTGACCCTCTGACCATAGACCCAAATTACACAAGAACTGGAGGTTGGAGGGTCTGTCATAATCCCAAGAACACATAGCAGGAACATTTGACAAGGCACGCCAATCTTAAAACCCAGGGGTGCTAAAGTACCAGCCTAAAAATTTGCAAGGCCAGTAAAAGGAAATGCAGGTAAAGGTCCCAAAAGAACCTCACCTGTACTCAAAGCACCTCTTGATCTGGGGCATCTGCTAGAATGAAAATTTGTTGACTTTTTAGTGATATTATAGAATTTCATAGACAATTATGGGTCATGTACTTTGATGACCTGCTCCTACCTTGCTGATAGAGGGTCTACCAACAAAATAGGGCTTAAAAGTATTAGGAAGAATTGGATTATGGGGCATATTTAATATGTACTTATAACAATAATCTACTATTATATTATTTTACAAATTAATTTATTATTGTTAAGGTAGTGTTCTCTGTTCAAAAAGTCATGGTTATATCCCCTGCCAGAAACAGCCATAATCAAGTAACAGAACTTTTCATTCTCCCCTTTTTATCAGAGTAATTACCTTTTCTATTTGCCTTTTTGTTCTTAAGGTATGCATTTTTGTGTACAACATCTCCACCATATCGCCCAGATTTCTCTTCTATTCATTAAATCATTTAGCTGATGAACATAAGCTCCCTTTTGGCTCTATCCTCTCATTCCAATGATAAAGACCTAAGAAGGAGACAAAAAGGCCAGTTGCTTCATAAAATTTCCTCAAAGCTTCTTTTACACAAGTCAGCAGCGCAATCCCCAATGTTTTCCTTCCATTGAACAACCACACAATTAACTGGAAGAAACAAATGAAATTAATCCTGGAACAATTCATAGAAAAGAAAACTAATAAATTATTTTCTATTCACAAAGGAATCAATACAAACTTCAGAAAATAAGTGGCAATATGAGTCATGATTCAGCATCACACCTACCTTTTTCCACAATAAATCAGTGAAAGTTAGGAAACTACCCACCTATTTTTGATACTTGCAACTAATATATTTTCACTGCACAGATTGGCATCTTGCCACAGGTTGACCTGGTTATGTGAAGAAGAAATCTAACCTTGATCTTCAACTGTATAACATATAGACAGGCAAGCTATCTCTGCCTTATTAATTTAATAGTCCATTCACTTAAACAGAACACCGTCAATACGTTAAAGACTCCAAACAAATTACAATGTTCTTCTCTTTTCAGAAGTGGAAGCACACTCTTCTAAAGCTAAATATACTAAATATACTAGTTTCCCACCGCCCCCCCCAACAGAATTACAAATTTTAACTAAATATTTAAATTATCTGAAAACTTTTTTATATTTATTTTCTTATGCCTTTCATCTGTTTGCCCAGTACACCTTTTTGGAAATGTTCAATTCAAATGTTTGTCAAAATTTTTAATTTAGCAATTGATTTGAAACATAGAGCAGTACAGTGCAGTACAGACCCTAAAGCCAAGACTATTATGCTGATCATTTAACCTACTGCAAAATCAATCTAATCCTTCTCTCTCACAAGCCCTCCATTTTCTTTCATCCATGTGCCTATCTAAAAGTCTCTTTAATGGAAAAGGATCTTTAATGTCCCTTAATATATCTGCCTTACCACCATCCCTAGCATTGTGTCCCATGCATATACCACTCTCTGTAAAAAAAACTACCACTGATATCACTCCTATACTTTCCTCCAATCACCTTAAAAGTATGCTAACTCATACTAGCCATTGTCAGCTGAAAAAGGCAGCAGCAATCCACTATTTCTATGCTTCTCATTCTCTTGTACACCCCTGTCAAGTCACCTCTCATCCTTCTTTACTCTAAAGAGAAAAGCCCTAGCTTACTCAACTTTCCCCAAGGAGACATGTTCTCTAATTCAGGCAACATCCTGGTAAATCTCCTCTGCACCCTTGCGAGAGCTTCCATATCCATATAAAAAGAGGACAAGAATTGAAAAGAATTTTCCAAATGTGGTCTAACTAGAGATTTATAGAGCTGCGACATTATCTTGTGGCTCTTGAAATCAAGACCTTGACTAATGAAGGCCAAAACACCAAATGTCTTCTTAACCACCCTATCAACCTGTGCTGCAAATGCGAGAGATCTATGGACATGAACCTCAAGATTTCTCTGTACCTCCAAACTACTAGATACTCTGCCATTAACCCTGTATTCTGCCTCCAAGTTTGACTTTTTAAAGTCAATCACTTCAGACTTTTCTGGATTGAACTCCATCTGCCACTTCTCAGCCCAGCTCTGCTTCCTATCAATGTCCTTTTGTAACTGACAACAGCTTTTAACACTATCCATAACACTAGCAACCATTGTGTTATCTATATACATACTAATCTACCCTTACACTTCCTCATTTAAGTCATTTATAAAAATCATAAAGATCTGGGGTTTCAGAACAGATCTGTGCAGAACACCACTAGTCACTGCCCTCCAAGCAGAATAAGTTCCATCTATTACCATATTCTGTCTTCTGTGGGTAAGCTAATCCCAAATCCATGCAGTCAGGTCTCCTTCGATCCCAGGCCTCCTGAATTTCTGAATGAGTGTACCAGGGGGAGGTTTGTTGAATGCCTCACTAAAATCTGTACACCACATCCAACACTCAACCTTCATTAATTTGTTTTGTCACTTTCTCTGAAGAGTCAATGAAGCCTGAGAAGCATAACCTGCCCCTCTCAAATCCCTAACCAGAAAATGCTTCTCCAAATGCCTGTTAATCCTATCTCTAAGAATCCTCTCCAATAGTTTCCCCATCACTGATGTAAAACTCACTGGCCTATAATTCCCAGGATTATGCTCATTACCTTTCCTGAACAAAAGAAAAGCATTTGCCATCCTTGAATCTTCTGGTACTACTCCCATGGTCAGTGAGGGTAGAACCAGCAGTGCAGCAATTTCTTTCCTCACTTCCTGTAATATCCTGGGGTTTATCCCAACCAGCTCTGGGGACTTACATACCCTAATGCTTTCCAAAAATTCCAGCACATCCTTTTTCTTGACTTTGACTTGTTCCAGCACATTATCTTGTTCTACATTGACCTCACTTCTATCACAGTCCCTCTCACTGGTGAATACTGAAGCAAAGTGTTCATTATGGTCCGTATCTTCTCCGACTCCAGGCACATGTTTTCATTTATATCCCTGACCATTCCTACCCTCACTCTAGCCATTCTCCTGTTCTTTATATATGTGAAAACAAACCTTGGAGTTTTCCCTAATCCTAGTCACCAAGGCATTTTTATGTCTCCTTCTAGTTCCCCTAAGTCCTTTCTGAAGTTCCTTCCTGGCTACCTTACAATTCTCAAGAGCCCTGTCTGAGCTTTGCTTGCTAAACATTAAGTATGCTCCCTACTTCATCTTGACTAAATATTCCACCGCTCTGGTCAACGATGGTTCCTTCACTTTACATTTCTTTCCTTACCTGTGTAGGACAGACTAATCCAAACCCTATACAAGTGCTCCCTAAGCAACCTCTACATTTTGATTGTACATTTTCCTGAGAAGATCCGTTCCCAATTTACACTCCCACATTCCCACCTAATAAGATTTAAAAATACTTTCAGATGTCAGTCACGATGCTTGCATAAAATAATATGGTTACGTCAATCATGTTTCAATCCTCAGAAAACTTGAAGTTTATTGAATGTACAATTAACATGTTTTATAATTAAGTAATTCATTTTAAATAGTAATCCTTCAGTTTAGTTGTTTGCCACTTTAGTTCATTCACATTACTATCCTTCACTTTAATGTTTGTGTGCATTGCAGAAAACAGATAGTGATGGGGGTTGGGGAGGGAGATGGCTGGTGGGTTAGTCAGTTTTCATCATTTATTAACAGGCATCAAGAACCTCAGCTGCTTGGGTATTAAGTTTCAAAACATCCAAAAAAGAAAAGGGATTTATGGATAAAATTTCTATCTTGTTTCAAATGAAGGCTTGTTCTGATAAAACATTACATTGGTGATAATCACTGCCATTGGAGACCATAACCTGGAAAAGTATTAAATAAGTTAGCATGAGAACTACTGTTTATGAATCATGCAGCTAAGAAGCTCATAGCCTCTTGATTCAAATTCCCATCACTTCAGAATACGCACAACAACAAAAAAACAATACTGCTAAAGTAAATTGTGAGGGACGCTGGAAATGTGAAATAAAAACAATAAAGGCTAGAAATAGCAGGAGAGGCAGAATTTGTGTAGAAACAATCAGAAATTAATATTTTGGACCAATCTTCATTTTTATTTTGATGATTGTCCGTTGATGATTATAACAACAGTATTCTTACCATTCCAGAGCATTGCAAGATACGAGTTCAATACCCTAAGATATGACCGACTACTAAAATAAAATCAGTATACATGTCGATTATTGCAAGCTTTGATCTTGGTGCTGTGGTAATGAAAGGTTGCCTTGGTAACACAATTCTACACCTTTTTTTTACACTGTACAAAAAAATTGTTTAATAATACAATGAGATGAATCCACGTGTGGTTACAAGACTCTTGTTCAGTTTCCATTTCAGATTGTAAGAAACTTAATATACTTAATAAGAAAACTTTGGAAGTTTATGTAATAGCTGATCCCCAAAAAATCTGTGCATGGTGCACCAAGGATTAATTTTTTGAGGTTGAAGGTAATTAATGAAAGTGAAGAGTCAATAGAAGTCATAAATCAAATCAACTCTTTACAATTTTGCTGTTTAAAAATATATCTATAGTCAGTTTCATAAAATATATATTAGTTACATGCCTTAGATAAACCTTCAGCTTCTGCTTGACAGAGCATTAAATCCAGCTGAGTACTTGACAGGCTCTTGGTACTCTACTGTTCACTAATTCTATACAACTTGTGGGAATCAAATCCTGTTCATATCAAAGTTGCGTCATTGGCTTGTAAGTATTTTTTAAATAATTCTATAGATAGCACTTAACATGATAACTGGCAAATCAGAAATGAAATGAGCCAAGAACCATGCAGTTTCCAAAATGATTAATAATAAAATCTAAATGTTACTTTTAAATCCTAGCTTTGATAACATTGAATGACTAAATAGTTTAAGATGAAAAAAATTAAGCAGTAGATTTAATCAAATAGTTTTGAATCTGGTAAGTTACATATTACACATGAATCTAGATAAGCAGTTCCAAAGCATTTATAAACAAGTAGGACCATAATTTACACATTGTCCCCCAGTGCATTGATTTTCCATTGTGCCATCTGCATTTGTGCTCTCTCCTCCTCTATTCCTATCCAGCAGTAGGTCAGGAGTCCTGTAACCTCAATCTTCTAACTCTCTGGCATCACATTCAATGATTCAATTATTGCTGTTTCTAACATAATGCTGTCACAGCGTTCTGTCTCCCTTTCAGCACTGATTGGACTTTTCTTTCCTGAATACCTTGACTTGTTCTTGTAGCTCTACCAAAACCCATGCCTTTTCACGTAGCAACCTCGCAACCATCCCCAGGAGGTATAACACTTTTCCTTGCATTTCCCCTTCCTGACAACCTGGCTGTAAACATAACCTAGAGCTGAAGCAACGACTTCCTTGTACTTCTTTCATTTTGGTGCACTTCTATCATCTTCTTAGAATGGGATTTTTTAATATCAGAAGAACATAAATGTAGATTGGATTCTCTAAAGCACTCAAATTTCACTCAGCCTGCAAGTGTGAAGTCCTGTCACTTTAATTCTCCACCCAACTTTTATTCTGAACTTTGCCTTCAATCAATGCAGCATATTACACTTTGTGCACTAAACATTGCAATCAACAATCTGCCTTTTTAAATCTTACGTTTTTAGCAGCTTTCCACTTCTGAAAATTTCATCATCTTCTCCCTTTAACCTGTTTTTGATCCCCTCCACCTTTTCAGTTGGCTCCAGCACCACTATTATTGCATTGTCCCTCCAGCCCTTCAGATACCCTGTACTCTCTAATCCTCCCGCACGAAAAGCTGGAGGAATTCAGGAGCATCTAGAGGAGGCTCATGAGAGGAAGCTTGCCAGACACGAGGAATTGGTCAGTGACTGCTGGAGGCAGGGATGGAAGGCAAAGTGCATACCTGTTAAAGTGGGCCGTAGGGATCCTGCTGGACAGTCTCTTCTCAGAGCCCTCTGTGCGTTGGGCATCGCTGGTACAAGGAGGCAGAGAGCCATCAGCAACATTACCAAGACAGCAGAGAAAGTCTCAAGATGGCTCTGGATGAAGAGAGCAAGTACATGGGGATCTGCAGCACATGCTACATGAACACAAGTCTTGGCTGTATCAATCATGGCTGGGTCGCCTGGGTGAGGCTGTCTGATGTTGAAAGACCCGAAACACCCGATAACCTCAGGTTACATCACTGATGATGTGATCAAAGCATCGTGAAATATATTCTTCAAAAAACCAGGCCAGGCAGCATCTACAGAAAAGCATAAGCACTTGCCGTTTCCTTTTTCCCATAGATTCCGCCTGGCTTGCTGAGTTCCTCCAGGATTTTGTGTGTGTTGCTTTGGATTTCTAGCATCAGTAGATGGTCTCGTACTTGTGACTCTCCATTCTTCCCCAAGTTTCCATGAAGTTCAAAACTTGTTTCATCCGTAATTTTGTCCAGTTCCAATGAGGGGTATATTACCCCCAGAAAATAAACTGTTTCCCTCTCCCTACTTGGTTGACCTGCTGTGCTTTCCATAATATTCAAATTTTCGTTTATAATTAATCAGAGTTGCTACCATTCTGTTGCACTTAATAATTTTCTTGTCACAACAGCTTTCTGCTGAATTGTCTACATGCTACATTGAATTTAAAAGGGAGTTTGCTTTTGTAGACAGGGTAAACTTTATAGAGGGCTATCAACACAGAAGAAAGTTGAAAGAACAGGGAAAAGAAAAGAGCAAAAACAGTACACATTAGCAAAAGAACAATGTTCTTTGTCAACAACAAAAAAGCCACAGAAATTCAAATCACTGAAGTTGCAATAACAATGACTTTTTCCAAGATACACAACGGGAGGGCAATTGACAGGAATATTGCTTTGGATTGGACACAAGCTGTGATGTTTTTATTCCTCTGAAGGATAATGCCTGTCCTTCTGCAAGTCCTTAAAATTATGTTGGCAGAAATCCATAAAGCATAATACAAAATGCTTTTAACTACTCATAGGAATTTTAGACTCTCATTGCAAGATATATTTAAAATATAAGTGAAATTTGACTTTGGTGGCTATAGCCAAACATATGCAAGTGTATTAGTCTCAATTTTTTTTTATCAATGTCAGTTTAACTATATGGCAAGCAAAAAATCTCACATCCCTTAAATTTTGGGAATTATTTCCTCAGCAATGGACAATGTAATACTGGTATAATGCTCATCTTTTAGAAACATAGGAAACCTACAGCACAACACAGACCCTTCAGCCCACAAAGCTGTGCTGAACATGTCCTTAACTGAGAAGTTACCTAGGGTTACCCATAACCCTCTATTTTTCTGAGCTCCATATACCTGTCCAGGAGTCTAAACCAATATTAAAGGCCAACACATTTGATCACTACATTCTTTTCACTGCTGATAAATTCAGGATGCAAAGATCAAACATTTTGCATTTGAAATGAATAGCGCATAGATCAGTGACAATGATATGTTAGGTTGAATCTCAGTGTAATTTATCACAATAGACAATTATTTTGAGTTTTGTAACATGAGCAGTAAGGCACATTACAAGTGCAACATATTATGATATCATGAATCACACTTAAGTAGGTTCAGAAATGTATTTTTCCCCATTTTGCAGAAATAATGGTGGTTATCCCATCACATATACTGAACATTTGTGCAATGATATTTCACAAAGATTGTAGTACTGTGAAGAAGTCTACCAATAGATTTATTATTCGGTACCATGTAATTATAAATTATGTGTTTGGTGATTTCAGAGAATGATATTTCCACTTCCAATGTCCAAGAATATTAATTATCCCTTTTATTCTGGTACTAAATGAACTACTCAGCTTTCAATATAAAATGCAGCAGTATGTTATATGTTTTTAACAAAGATACTGCAGTCTTAATGAAGAAGATAGAGAAATTCAAATCAGAAAAAAATACACTAGAGAATTTTTAAAAATGTAGAATAATTCATTTGAAATAGGATCCAGAAATGCAGTTTGCATTTTGTCTCCCATCCACCCATTTGTGTCCTTAATTGAATTTCAGCCTGGTGTAAGAATTATGCTTTTCTATTTAAGTCAGCCACCAATTGCAGAATAAAATGCTTTCAGCTCTGGAGAAATTCTAAATTAGCTGACTTGAAATGTTTAGAAGAATACTCCAGAAACAATACTGACCAATCCACTATGTGGTAATTTCAATCTGTGTGCAAATGGAGCAAACCTAGCCAATGATTGCCATGCATCAGATCAGGATTACCGTCAGGAACCAGGCAGCAGTGCATACTGATTTTATAGTATCAAACATAGAGAATGCTTTAGACAATAAGACAGAATATATATGTACCAGTCATAAAGAAAGAAACATTATCGTATTAGTCAATGTGCAGAAACAACAATTGAGGGTAATGGATGTTCTTTTTCTCTAGTGTAATACGCTTTATGATACCAGATAATTTATAGATCTAGTAGCATTGCAAAATCTGCTTAATTTTTTACAGTAGTGAATTAAGCACTTAATGACAGTGCATATTGATCTGAATACATGTTTATATTAATGTTCCATGTTTATGCAAAATGAATCCAACCAAGGCTCTAGGTTATGACAATATTGTTTAATAATTGATCTTGTATTTGGTTGCTGCATTCAAATATTGCAATTAGAAGCAATTAACCAACTGTTGGTCAGGAGACTGCAGGGTATATGTAATACAATGAAAACATGTTTCTAGCCAATAAATGGCTTTTCACATGATACCATATTAATTGAAATACTAAGGATTCAGAGTTCTTCTAACTTCCTAACCTTTTTTGTTTCTTGCAACTATATCTCTTTTTCTCTTCAGAGAGAATAATAATCACTATTTACATTATTCACCATATTGCATCCAGGTACATTTTGGGTCGCAGTTGCTTGGTTTTGATGATTGCACATAAGACCATAAGACTAAAAGACATAGGATCAGAATTAGGCCATTCAGCTCATTGAGTCTGCTCTACCAGTCCATCGTGGCTGATTTATTATCCCTCTCAACCCCATTCCCCTGCCTTCTCCCCATAATCTTTGATGCCCTTACTAATCAAGAACTTACCAACCTCTGCTTTAAATATACCCAAAGACATAGTCTCCACAGCCACTATACCTAGACTTTTTCACTACAGGAAACATTCTCTCCACACCCATTCTATATAGGCCTTTCAATATTCAATATGTTTCAATGAGATCCCCTTTTTCATACTCCTAAACTTCAGTGAGTAAAGGCCAGAGCCATCAAACACTCCTCATTGTTGTAATCATTCCTGTTAATCTCCTCTAGACCCCTTCCAATTTCAGCACATCGTTTCTTAGATAAGGGGCCCAATGATGATAAGGATTCTCAGCATTTCTTTGCTGTGAAAATGCACACTTCTGAGTACAAACATGAGTATGCAGAAATTTTGAAGTTGCTGTCAGTGATTCCTGGACTCCTCCCTAAATATCTGTTACTTTGCAATGTAATCCATAGAAATCATTATATAGCTAAGAGAGTATTTAATGAAATATTCTTCATGTAAAATACCTCTGAAGCAGTATGCATTGATGCACATGCACATTCAATTGTGTACTCAAGCCATAATTCCCATTTCTTTTAAATCCATTGAGGTTGCTAATTTATTTACATTTTAATTTATTTTCTTTAACTATGCATTTCAAAATATTAATTATAAAATAATTTTTACTGTTAACTTTCAGGTTCTATTTTACTCTTTTTGCACCTTTCTTTATCTTGTACTCTTATGAAATATTATTTAAAATATTTTATAATACACTTCTTACTTCCTGATTGGCTGTCTGAGAATTCTTCAAAATAATTGGCCAAAGGAGCCAACTTGTCGAAGTCATATTGCCTGGACTCTGGGATCTTATGGAACTTGTATTCAGCAACTGACTTCAGAATGAATGGAAAAGCATGTCATGGAGTTTGATGGATCTTCACCTAATGAATCTCACCTGGTCCTTCAACACCAGCTCCATAGCCAAGAAAGCCCAGCAGCGTCTCTACTTTCTGCGAAGGCTGGGAAAATTCCATCTCCCACCCTCCATCCTCACCACATTCTACAGAGGTTGTATCGAGAGCATCCTGAGCAGCTGCATCACTGCCTGGTTCGGGAATTGCACCGTCTCAAATTGCAAGACCCTGCAGCGGATAGCGAGGTCAGCTGAGAAAATCATCAGGGTCTCTCTTCCCACCATTACAGACACTTACACCACACGCTGCATCCACAAAGCTAACAGCATTATGAAGGACCCCACGCATCCCTCACACAAACTCTTCTCCCTCCTGCCATCTGGCAAAAGGTACCGAAGCATTTGGGCTCTCACGACCAGACTGTGCAACAATTTCTTCCCCCAAGCCATCAGACTCCTCAATACCCAGAGTCCAGACTGACATCTACATCATTTATTATTATATAGTAATTTGTCCTCTACTGTGCCTATTGTCTTGTTTATTATTTATTGTACTGCCCTGCACTGTTTTGTGCACTTTATGTAGTCCTGTGTAGATCTGTAGTCTCGTGTAGTTTTTGTGTCGTCTTACATAGTCTAGCGTAGCCTTGTGTTGTCTTACTTAGTCTAGTGTAGTTTTGTGTTGTTTCATGTAGTACCATGGTCTAGGAGGAACGTTGTTTCATTTTTACTGTGTATTGTACCAGCAGTTTATGGTCAAAATGACAATAAAAAGTGACTTGACTTGACTTGATCTTTGTGAACAACTTTCTTTGAAACTAGCAGCAAACATGGCTGTTCTATCACTGATCACAAAGCACAGGCTGTTTTGTAAAGTTCTCCTACCATTCTCCTCTTGTCTTCCCGAAATGATCTAGTTAAAATAACTGGGTATTTAGATACAAGGAGTATTGCCATGTTTATATGTTTATATAGGGGAAACTGAAACAGCAGTGCAGGTCATAACAAAATCCTCCAATGATCAATTTTGAAGTTAGTTGCTGCATTCGAATTTTGCACCCGAATACAAGTAGAAACAAGTCAGCTGTTGATAGCGGAGGTAAAAATTTGCATTGATCCAATGCAATCAGACTGTGATAAAATTCTTAGATTTATTTTTTTCAATTAAAAAGCTTCTTTTTTATAATTTATTTGATAACCTAATTAATTTCTTTTTGTAACAATTGGATATGGAATTACTCATAAAATAAGCAGGTTCTGTTATTATGGATATCCAGTCCACCAATTGTGAGTAATCTAATTTATTCAATCACTGAAAGTAGTGTACAGGAACTATACTGAAACATTTATTAGCATCATGGCCAAACCTTAGTCAAGCTTTTACAAAATCAAATAATGAAGGAGCTTTTAATACATATCTGCTAATGTCTCTTGGTGTAATGAAGAAGGAAGTGAATGTACTTGAAAACCATTCCTAGATTGGTGTAATTAGTTAAATATCCCAATTTTGACCAATGGGTAGAAAGGCTTTGATGATTGGGAGTCCCATATGGGGAAATGAAACCTGAACCAGAATAAAAGATTACAGAAAGTTTAAAAGTAAGTTGACTTGGATATGATTCATTTACAATTTAAACTTCTCCATTCTTTTTGTATTAGTTTGGCTGCTTTTCCCAGGACTGTGCCAATTCTGTTAGATTTATGCTGTGTTACTAACAGTAGCAAAAGGAAGTGATCCATACATATTAATGCAAAATTTCTTTTGTTGCATATTTTTATGTATTTATAACTGGAACTGTTTGTAACTGTTGTAGCCAGCAGAGTCAATTCGAGTTGAATTCAGTAGCATATGTGAGCATAAGGAATAGGTAATGTATCAATGAAATTGCCTATGAACCAAGTTCTTGTTAAAGTCCTGATGACAAATACAGCTAAACAAATTAACCTGATTGAGGCAAATGCTACAAAGCAAGTTCAAGGATGACCTGAAAGGAAACCTCGCACAGCAAAGTAGCAGAGCTAGAAGAGATGCTTTCTCACAACTCCAGCAACCCAGGTTTAATCCTGACCTCCTGCGTTGTCTGTGTGTAGTGTAGTTTGCATAATTTCCTTGAGACTGCATAGATTTCCCCAGAGTGCCCTGATTTCATCCCAAGAACCTGCAACTAGTTAGGTTGATTGATGGTTAGAAATTGATCCTGGTGTGTGATTGAGTGATAGCATTAGGGGTGAAATGATGGGAATGAATATTGAATAAAGATAGGGATTAGTGTTTAATTGGTATAAATGGATATATTGGTTGAAGTGGACTTAGTAAGTAAATGTCCTGTTGCAGTGTCACTTGACTGTATCAAATATAAAGGGAGATCCACAGGGAGAATGAAATGAAATGGAATTGGCTAGATGCAGCTTCAGGAGTGGGTGACTGAATGGGCAGATTATTGCACCTTCCCTCTGAAGGCATGGGACAACTGAATCTTCATTATCAGGACCTCCAGGAGGGGCATCTTCCAGGCTTTCAAAACTATCCTGAGACTTGACACTGAACACTTTAATTTTCAGGAGCATTTGGTCCACTTGAGCTAAGAAAGCAGCAGCCAATGAATGTTTGTGGGCTGAATCTGCGCTTGTCTGCACAAGGATCTCTAAGTAAACTTAGATGATGGCAAGCAATAATTAGTTCCAAAACCAAGTCATCAAAAAAAGATGTCTACTTGATTTCAGTTTACTTCCTTCTTGCCAAAATAGTTCCTGAATTTCTATTTACAGTGCCTATAAAAAGTATTCACCACCTGGGAAGTTTTAATGTTTTATTGTTTTACAATGTTGAATCACAATGGATTTAATTTGACTTTTCTAACACTGATTAACAGAAAAATACTTTTGTGTCAAAGTGGAAACCAGATCTCTGCAAATTGATCTAAATTAATTACAAATATAAAACACAAAATAAGTATTCACCCTCTTTAATATGACATACCAAACCATCACTGGTGCAGCCAATTGGTTTTAGGAATCACATAATTAGTTAAATGGAGATCTGTTTTTGGAGACCTTTACACAGTCAATGTGTTTCAATTAATTGTAGTAAAAATACACCTGTATCTGGAAGGTCCAACTGCTGGCGAGTCAGTATCCTGGCAAAAACTACACCATGAGTCAAAAGAACACTCCAAGCAGCTCTACAAAAAGGTTATTGAAAAGCACAAGTCAGGAGGTGGATACAAGAAAATTTTCAAGACACTGAATATGAGTACAATCATCAAGAAATGGAAAGAATACTGCACAGCTGTAAATCTGCCTAGAGCAGGCCATCCTCAAAAACTGAGTAACCGTGCAAGAAGGAGTCAAGTGAGGGAGGTCACCAAGAGACCTATGGCGGCCCGAGAGGAGTTACAAGCTCCAGTGCCTGCGATGGGAGAGACTGCTCATTCAACTACCATTGCCTGGGTGCTTTACCAGTTGAGGCTTTATGGGAGAGTGGCAAAGAGAAAGCCACTCTTGAAAAAAATCTCACATGAAATCTTGGCTAAAGTTTGTCAGAAGGCATGTGGGAGACTCTGAAGTCAGCTGGATGAAGGTTTTATGATCTGATGAAACAAAAATTAAGCTTTTTGTCCACCAGACTAAATACTATGTTTGGTGTAAGCCAAACACAGCACATCATCAAAAACACACCGTCCCTACTGAGAAGTATGATGGTGGCTCTGTCATGCTGTGGGGATGCTTCACCAGTAGAGGGTAAAATGAATTCAGGAAAAGTGAATCCTGGAGGAAAACCTGATGCAGTCTGTAAAAGAACTGTGACTTGGGAGAAGATTTGTTTTCCAGCAGGACAATGGCTCCAAGCATAAAGCCAAATCAACACAGGAATAGCTTAAAAACAACAAAGTTAATGTCCTGGAGTGGCCAGGTTTGAGTCCAGACCTTCATCCAATTGAGAATTTTTGGCTGGACTTGAAAAGGGCTGTTCACTCATGATCTCCATGCAATCTGACAAAGCTTGAGCAGTTTTGTAAAGAATGGGGAAAAATTGCAGTGCCCAGATGTGCAAAGCTGATAGAGACCTATACAGACAGACTCAAGACGGTAATTGCTACCAAAGGTGCATCTACTAAATATGACTTGAAGGGGATGAATACTTATGCAATCAATTATTTTGTGTTTAATTAATTTAGATCACTTTGTAAATAACTGTTTTCATTTTGACACAAAGCAGTCTTTTTCTGTTGATCATGGTCAAAAAAGGCAAATTAAATCCACTATGATTCAAACTTGTAAAACAATAAAACATGAAGACTTTCCGGGGTGAATACTTCTGATAGGCACTGTACATTGTCCTAATTCCTACTTTAATTTCATTGGGTAATTGTCTGAATCAGGAGGAGAATTAGAAGGAAATGGCTGATGTGCCTAAGTACAGGCTGATCTTTCTAACAATGAGGGGAGTGCCTCCTGCTTTCCACATAGACAAATGGCCCGTCCTAACAAATAGCATTCCAACTGGTGCAGGACATATGGTTTGTAACTTCCAGATAGCTTCTGAGAATAGAAGTCCAATAGATTAGAGTTTTCAATGCATCATGGTGCTCATTAATTGCTCTCCTTTCATCTTTAAGTAAGTCATTCAAAAGAAAAATGTCATTTAATACTTGTGGAAATCCTTCTATTATAATAATATTAATAACCTCTTGCATTCTTAGTTCATTATATTGCTTTTTGGAGTTATCTCTTCTCAGGCAAAATATTAATAATTGAATTACAGTTAGATTATCGAATGTAATAGAAAGCTACCACATCCTGCTATTGGTCTATGATTGCTATTAAGATCCTAGCAATGCACTCTAACGTGACTATAAACAGAAACAGTGAACATTACCCATATGCTGTGCCACTATGCTGTAAATGCAAAGGAGACCTATCAGCCTCTGACAGTGAAACGTTTGTGTATCTGATTTGATTCTTTAGTAGGTAATGGCTTTCAAAAGAGTTACAATGGAAGCTACAACAAATCTGTGTCTCTCAAACGCTGATAAATCTGCACTATGTATCCAATACTTTTGAATTCCAAGGGGGATCATTTGGACTCCGGCAGTAAATAGTTTCTGTTTTTCAAATATAAATATTAAATGTATCATCACTAAATTACCTTATGTTTACTGCCATGAAAGAAGACCTTATGTATATGTTGGTGGTTATAAAGCAGGATAATCTACAAACCATGTAGATAGTAGTCAAGTATATAAAAAAAATGGAATTTTACTCTTAGTTAATATAAAAGCCGATGCAAGATGTCAACATATTAAAATAAAGACCATCTAAAAGCCTATGATTATATTGGGCATCTTCATCAACATAATAAGCATTTAAACAAATTAGATTAAAAGAAGTTTAATTAAAGATCTAAACAGTTTAAAACCAATATGCATGTTGTAAATTTAATAAACATTTCATTTACATGTCACCTTTATGACTTCAGGGAGTTCCTAATTATATCACAGCCAATGTTTATTGAAATGTTATCATCTCTTTAACATCTTGAAGCATCACAAATAATTTATGCAAACAAGATCCCACAAATAACAATAACCCATTTACTGATCTTGATTGTTGATATTAGTCAGAACACCAAGAAGATCTCTTATGATTTTGTATCATGAGTGTCAAAGGATCATTTAATGTTCAAGAAATGCAAGACAAGTGTATGATCTTGAATTAAAAAGTCATATCAGTTACTACAAAGAATTAGCCTGAATTTCGGTGCTGAACTCTGCCTCCATTATCTATAAACTGATATTCACTGCAAAGATAATTTATCTTCTATGCAATACATCACTAGCCTTAGTTAATTCAGCATTCTACTGGTCATATTTTATCCTACTCCAAGTCCTCCTTAGTCATTGCTCTCACCACATTCACCTTATATTGGCTTTTTGTTCTCAAGTGCTCCAGATTTAAAATTTTTGTCCTTTCTTTTAAACCGTGTATGCCGATGCATTCTTCCCCACACAACCATTTTTTAAAAACTATCTTTTGACTCAACATGTTCTGCCTCCTAAATTGCACACCACTTTGCACATCAAGAAGCCTGCACACAGAGTATAATGAGGGAAAATATAATGTTATTGACTTTGGAAGGGAGAATGACAAGCAAATTATAAGTATAAACTGAGTGAGGTACAAAATTCTGCAGTGCTTAAAGATCTAGGTGTTCTACTACAAGAAAACAAATTTAGCATGCAGTTACAGCAAATAAAAAGCTAATCGAATGTTGTCTTTTCTGCAAAGGAGTATGGAGTATAAAAGTCAGGAAGTTTTGATGTAACGTTGCAAGATACTGGTGAAACTGTACATGGAGAAACATAAAGTTTTGCTTTCCATATTTCAAGATTCGGGATTCATTTATTATGAAAGCATATATAAATTATACAACCCTGAGATTTGCGCGCTGACAGGTAGCCGCAAAGCAAAAAACCCAGAAGAACACAATTAAAGATAAAAAGAGTAAAAATAAAAACAAAAGACCAGCCTTTGATGCAAAAGAGAAAAAAAATCATGCAAGCAATTGAAACAAACAACAAACAACGAATTTGAAGGAAGAACATGCTTAGACCGAACGTAATGCTGAACAATCTCACTGGATTGATTCTTGAAATGAAAAGGCTAAAACAGGAGTAAAGTTTGCAGCTGTTTGGGCCTATGCTGAGTTGAATTTAGAAGAACGAGAAAAGATTTTAAAGAAAATTTAAAGACTGGGTGCTGGGGAATTGTTTCCCCAAGAGGGGGTATTTAAATGTAGAGAACATTCTTTCAAAGTAACGATTGCCTATTTCAGTCAGCAATGAAGAGGAATTTTGGAGTACTCTACTCTAGAAGTGATGGAGGCAGGTAAATATATTAATTCAAGGGAGAGATTGAAGGGCATTTAGACAACAAGGGGTTGAGAGCTATGGTGAGGATGTGGGAAAGTAGCATAAAGGTCAAGATTGTATCAATTATAATCTTATTGAAAAGAAGTGGGGAGGCTCAATTCCTTATTCCAGTCCTTTATGTTCTTTATCTCTAATTCTAATGTCAGAGTGCAGTTGTGGCTTTCCTACCTGTAGGAAAGGTTAATTGGGATTTGGCAAAAGGTTTGGTAAACTTCCTCTTCTGGCAAGAAATAAGTTTAGATTTTCATTCTAGAGTTGTTATACTTTTATCCCATGGGCAATTCTGTAATCCAAAGCCTTAAGTATTAAGTTTTATGAATGGGAGCAAGGAATAGATGATTCTAAAGTGGTCCGCAGTAACTTTCTGTCCAGCTCATAGAGGAAAAATGACCGTTTCATGTTTATGTATCTGAGAAGCTTGAGTATTGCACTGCTGCAGCTGATAATTTTCCAGCTCTCGTTACTGTCCACTAGACAAGAGTTCAATTCTACAACTGGATGCAAGCCTAGCCTGCCCAATTTTTCCATCACATGACAACTCCGTTATTTCAGGTATTAGCCTAACAAAGTTTCCCTGACTGCTTCCAACACTTTACCATTGCACCTTAAATAGCGGGAACGAGCAATGTACGCAGATTCATGAAGTATATCCTTACTCACTCTCTGGATTCAATCCCCAATTTAGAAGTAATAATATTGTCAGTTTGTCATGTACATAAATAGACAAAAAGTTGAGCGTCCAATGCCATGATGTATGTCTTACCACATATTACATCTTGCCAATCAGGTTAAGACTCACTTATGTCAAATTTCTCTTTCCTGTTAGCCATCAATCTTCTATCCACATCAATATACCATGAAACAATTATGAACGAATCAAATTGCACATACACCTTTCAATGGTTTGTTCAATGCTGAATTTTGAAATTAATAAATTCTACGTACAAATTAACCCCTTCCTTAAAGAAATGGATAACAATGATTTTAAATCTAGCAAAGTGAAAAGCAGTTTTCACTTTTCAGAATAATTCCCTCTGCTCCCAGCATGCTCAGTTGCACTCATTTTTATTTTAAATCTCTTTCGAAATGGGAACATTATGACTCAATACACCCACACTTACACAGCTTTGATTTCAGTTGCATAAAGAAATGGATTACTCTTTGAAAAGTTTAGCTAAGACTCCTTTGTAAAAAGGTCTTTGAATGTATTCTATGAGACACAGCATACACAGTAAATTAACGTGATCTTTCTGAAGCTCATGTACAGCGTAAAGAATGACCATTAAGTTGAAATGGGATTTCAGGACATCTTCTTCTCCTGCTTCAGGAACATCAATGTTATTTTTAGTACTTGAATGAGATCATCCAAATCAGATTAAAACTGGGGGTTAAAACTGTCACCAAGCGGCTTACTCACACACTGTACCTCATTTGAGGAATTTAAAAAAAGCTTTTGTTATTTACATTCTAATGCATTACAGACGAGTACTTAAGAGCTGACCTCCTGTTCTAATCTGACATTCATTGATACTGCATTCAGATATCACCATCCTATTACTTTGGTCTTAATTCATTTTGAGATCAACTATTATCTGGAATTGCAGGCCACAATGTGTTGCCAGGATACGGGTACAGCCACAAATGAAATGTAACCAAGTGGTGCCATTCAGGAAAAGCAGATCCATATGTATCCTAACCAGCAGTCTAATAGGAAAAGCTGCTTTTGAGCAAGTACACATCTGACGTGTGGAGGGTGCTTGAAGGTCAACTGCAAAGAGTACGTGACAGGTATATTCCAGTAAGAAGGATGACAAGGTAATAGAACCTTGGATATTAAGAGAGGTGATGAATTTAGTCAATATGAAAAAGGAAAAGTATGTAAAGCTTAGGAAGACATAATCTGAGCCCTTGAGGATCATAAAATGCCAGGAGGGGTCATAAAAAGTCCTTGGCAAGTATGGTTAAAGAGAATCTTGTGTCCTCTCTTATCACAGAGGACTGATGAGTAGTGAATGTAATTCTATTATTCAAGAAGGGAACCAGGGAATATCCTGGAAATCATAGACCAATGAGTCTGATCACAATGGTACAGGGAAGTTCCTGGAGAGAATTCTCAGGGATAGAATTGCGCATTTGGAATGCCATGGCTTAATTAGGGAGAGCCAACATAGCTTTGTGCAGAACAAGTCGTGTCTTAATAATTTGACTATTTTTACGAGGAATTGATTAACGAAGAGCTATGGCTGTTGACTACATGGATTGTAGTATGGCATTTGACAGGTCTCTCATAGGAGGCTCACTGAGAAGATTAAGATACCTGGGATCCATGGTGAATTGGCCATTTGGATTCAGAACTTGCTTCCCCTTAGAAGACAGAGGGTAGTGGCCAATGGGATTCATTCTAGTTGGAGATCTATGACTAGGGGTGTTCCACAGAAATCTGTACTGGGACTTCCGCTGTCTGTGATCTATATAAATGACCTGAATGAAAATGTAGATGGATGGGCTGGGAAGTTTGCAGATAATACAAAGACCGGTGGTGTTGTTAGCAGCGTAGTGAATAGAAAGGGATATAGATCAGTTGCAGATATGGGCAGAGAAATGGCAGATGGAGTTTGCCTTTATTAGTGGAGACATTGAGTTCAAAAGTCAGGAGGTTATGCTGCAGCTTTATAGAATACTAGTTGGGCCATAAATGGAGTATTACACGCAGCTCTAGTTGCCCCATTATAGGAAGGCCATCGAGGTTCTAGAGAGGGTGCTGAAGAGGTTTACCAGGGTGCTGCCTGGTTTAAAGGTTGGATTAACTTAGGTCGTTTTCTCTGGGGTGGTGGAGGCTGAGGAGAGATCTAATAGAGGTGTGTAAGATTATGAGAGGCATAGATAGAGTAGACAGACAGTATCCTTTTCCAAGGGTTGTAGCGTCTAATACCAGGGGGCATGCATTTAAGGTGAGAAGGGGTAAGTACAAAGGAGAGGTGAGTAGTAAGTTTCTTTACCCGGGGAATGGTGGGTGCTCGGAATGCGCTAGCCTGGGTGGTGGTAGGAGCAGATATACAATATTAAGAACGCTTAAGAGATGTTTAGATAGGCACATGAACATGAGGGAAATGGAAGAGTATGGATATTGTTTAGGCAGAAGGGAGTAGTTTAGTTGCTCATTTGATGATCAGTTTAATAGTGTTGGCACAACATTGAAGGCCAGAGAACCTGTTCCTGCACTGCACTATTCCAGAAAGGTGAACAGAGAGTTTTAGAAACATTTGTTGGCCCTACTTTCATTCCTTCTTGATACCTTTATTCCTTTGCCTCTTCCGATTTTAATTCATTTCTGTTTCTCCACACCCTGAAGTGTATACTTTCCCTTTGAACTTCACTGCAGGGCCGGATCCAGTGATGTAGATTGTCTCCTTGCTGATAAAACCTAAGGTGATATTTATTCTATTTCCCTGCATACAGTTTGCATTAATATGCAGGAACTTGTAAGCCTAGGTGCTTATCTACAGATCTCAAAGTCCAAAAAAGGCAAAAAAATGTTGGCTGCTCGCTTCTTATCTACATCAAGCGCAGGGTTGGAAAATTCTTTTTATGAAGTGCAAAAATAATCTAAATCAAGTGTTTAGATTGTGGGGATTAATTTTAATTATGAATATCCTACTTTTTTATATTGTATGCAGATGTATTTTTGATCTGCTTTATTCTATAGCTTAAAAGGTTGATGGTGTGGGGATAAATGCGTTCACTTCACTGATTAACATCATAGCATTCACTCCTTCCTTATTGAAGACTGGGTCAGTTTCCAGCTGCAATATAATGAGCAGTCTGATGATTGTTATCAAGGTTTGGCATTGATGAATGTTGCCTAGTTACAGAGTGAATGCACATCTGTCAATATCCTTTATTTCCTACAGTCCTTGCTAGATAATTGGATTCATTCCAAGAGCTTGACAATAGGAATGATTGTTACAAACTAAAGCTCTGAAATGTTGAAAGCTCTGTAAAATGATCATTATAATAATATCTGTTACTTCGCACTATGTATCTCTCATTATGTAATATACAAAAGTGTTCCAGAAAACCTGTACATCTAATGCTGGAATTTTGAATCTCACACAAGTCTTATTTTTGTGTGTTAGTTCAACAATCAGCGTAACATTTTTTAAAAATGCATTGAAGAAAGCAATTTTTTGCATGTGAGAAACTATTTTAACAATTGACACCAGTTGAATAAGACAATGCAGCTATCTGAAGTAACACAGGTTTTACCAGAAAGCAGAAAACAGCATTGCCTAATGTACCCAAAAGAGTAGCATCTTCAGTGTGCTAGCAGCTGTAAGAGCTAGGAGCTCTTGGATCCCTGTGCATCTCTGTAGCACTCGCTCTGCAGATGAGGATTAAATAACTAAGACCAGACCTTGTGAATGAATAATTGATAGGAAAGAACTTTGTCAGCTTGCTTATGGAGGAACAATCAGTGGATACAGGACTTTATTAGGTAAATCAACGTTTCTTATTGAGCCCAATGCAATCAGTCATGTCCTTTCTTTGACAGTAGATTATCAATTTTAAAGCTAGTGAAAATCATCTTTAAAAACTGTAGCGGCTGGAAATCCTAAGTAACAATATAAATTGCTGGAAACGTAGGTCAGGTCCAGCTGGGGAAAGCGAAAGCCGTTTCATGTTTCTGGTCAAAGATCATATGTCACAATTTGGAAGCAGGCAAAAAAAAACTTGTTGAGCAACTGTGAGAAGATGTCTCTGATAAACAAGGGTGACCATGGGAATCAATTGTTTCAATTTATATTTATTAAGCTATTATAAGGCACATTTCTTCCCGTGCACACTTCTCAAACAATGAAGGTGCCTTTCGTTCTTTCTTAAAGTCAGAGGGCACTGTAGCACAGAAGCTGACCCTTTGGCCCATCTACTCGCTGTTGAATTGTTATCCTGCCTTGCCCCATGAACACACACCTGAACCGTTGCCCTCTGTACCCTTCCATTCCATGTACCAATCCAAACTTATTTTAAATATTACAACCAAACCATCCTGCTAAGAGCTAATTCCACACTCAAACTGCGCTCTGAGTCAAGAAGTTCACCTTCAGTGTTCCCTTCAATATTTCACCTTTCACCCTTAATATATGACCTCTTGTTCTAGTCTCACCAAACCTTAGTAGAAAAAGCCTCACACTCAAAATACTGGAGGAGCTCAGCAGGTCAGGCAGCACCTATGGAAATGAATGAAAGCTGATGTTTCAAGCCGAGACTGTCCTTCGTGGAAAAGACTGTTAGCATTTACCCTAACTATACCCCTGATAGTTCTGTATCACACCATCAAATCTTCCCTCATTCTCCTACACTCCAGGGAATGAAGTTTTAATCTATTCAACCTTTCCATGTAACTCAGATTTTCAAGATCCACAAACATTCTTGTAATTTTTTGTACACTTTCAATCTTATTGATATCTTTTATTCAGGTAAGTGATCAGAACTGCACACGATACTCCAAGTTTGTCCTCACCAGCAATTTATTTAATTTCAGCGTGACATCCCAACTCCTGTACTCCATACTTTGATTTATTAAGGCCAATGTGCCAAAAGCTCTCTTTGTGACCTCATCTACCTTTCAAGGAATTATGGATCTGTATTCCCAGATCTCTGTTCAGCTGGTCTCCTCAGTGTCCTACTGTTCACTGTGAAAATACTACCCAGGTTTACCCTTCCAAAGTGCAACACTTTACAGTTGTCTTCATTAAATTCCATCTGTCATTTTTCAACCCATTTTCCAGCTGGGCTAGGTTCCTCTGCAAGTTTTAAAAGCCTTCCTTACTGTCCACTATGCCGCACCCACCCCCCATCTTGGTGTCACCCGCAAATTTACTGATCCAGTTTACCGCATTATTATCCAAAATATTAATATAGATGGCAAACAATGGACCCAGCACAGATCCCTATGGCACACTATTCATCACAGGCCTCCAGTCAGAGAGGTAACTATCTACTACCAGTCAGCCAAAGTTGAATCCAAATGACTATTTCATCCTGAATGCCAAGCAACTGAACCTTCTTGACCAGTCTCCCATGTGGGTCTTTGTCAAAGGCCTTGCTAAAGTCCATGCAGACAATGTCTACAGCCTTCCCTTCATCTACATTACTGGTAACCTCCTTGGAAAAACTCTGTAAGATTAGTTAGACAGGACATGCCGCACACAAAGCCATATTGACTATCAGGCTTGTCAACCAAATTCTTACCGTATATATCCTGTCTCTTAGAATACCTTCCAATAATTTACCCACTACTGATGTCAGGCTCACTGGCCTATAATTTCCTGGTTTATTCTTAAAGCCCTACTTGAACAGAAAGCAACATTAGCTATCCTCCAGTGCTCTACAACCTCACATGTGGTCAAGTGTGTTTTAAATAACTCAGCCAGATCCCTGTAATTTCTGCACTAGTCTCCCACAAGGTCCAAGGGGAAACCTTGTCAGACCCTGGGGAATTATCAAGACAGCAGACACCTCTTCTCTATGGTCCATAACCTCACTATTATTTTACCTCCGTTTTATAGACTGTTTCTATCTCCCAAACAAAATGCAGGATGCAAAATATCCATTTAAGATCTCCCCCACCTCTTTTGTCTCCGTGCGTAGATGGCCACACTGATCTTGCACCAACTTTATTGCTTCCTATCCTTTTGCTCTTGAAATATTTGTAGAAGCCCTTGGGATTCTCCTTCAATGTGTCTGCAAGAGCACCCTCATGCTTTCTTTCAGCTCTCCTGGACCCTCATGCTTTCTTTCAGCCCTCCTGGTTTCCCTCTTAAAAGCGCTCTCTTGCATTTCTTACACTCAAGAATCTATACCTGCTTAGTGAGGGCAGTAGGCAGCCATCGATCCCAGGGGGTCATGGGTTTTGTGCCTCTGGTGGACGGTATCCTCTCCAGGGCACAAGCATTGGTGGGAAGATTTGAAGAACCAGTTGTTGCCCGTGCAGTGGGTTCCCCCTCTCCACATCACTGAGGTAGTTCAAGGGAAGGGCAAACGCCGATACAACTTGGCACCAGTGTCGTCGCAGAGGTTGCCAGAGTGAAGTTATAAACAAACATCAAACTGCTTAGGGACCCCAGCTCCAGATTTCTTCCTCAGGGTTTACTCCGGAAGCCTGTAGACTCACTTTCAAGGACTCTGCATCTCATGTTCTCGATATTTATTGATTGTTTATCTATTATTATTATTTTATTTGTTCTTCTTATGTCCGCACAATTTATTGTCTTTTGCACATTGGCTGTCTGTGTTGCTGTGTGTGGGTTTTCATTGATCCTATCATGTTTCTTTGTACACGATGAATGCCCACAAGAAAATTAATCTCAGGATTGTATATGGTGACATAAATGTACTTTGATAATAAATTTACCTTGAACTTTGAAGTTTAAGGTCCTCGTTTGAGTATGGAACTTTGCAGTCAGCAAATCCACTACCATCACAATGTTAGAGTATCACCAGGTTGGCACTTCATTATTAGATAAGCCTGTTTCTGTTCCAGTCACACCCTTCTTACCCCCTCCGGGAAAGATATTTTATCCCTGGATTTCTTGCAAAGGCAGTGTGAGGTATATATGAACCTGTGAGGTTACAGATTGAGTGTAGTACATTCCATTGGAAGGTGAGACTAGAACTAGGGGACATTGTCTCAAGATTCAGCAGAGAAGATTTAGGATGGAGATGAGGAGAAACTGTTTTTTCCCCAGAGAGTGGTGAATCTGTGGAATTCTCTGCCCAGGGAAGCATTTGAGGCTTCTTCACTAAATATATTAAAGATACAGTCCTGACGAAGGGTTCCGGCCCGAAACGTGAGTCCTGACAAAGGGTTCCGGCCCGTAACGTCGACCGATCTTTTCCACGGATGCTGCCCGATCTGCTGAGTTCCTCCAGCGTGTTGTGAGTGTTGCTTTGACCCCAGCATCTGCAGATTATTTTGTGTTAAAGATACAGTTAGATAGGTTTTTACATAGTAACAGAGTTAAGGGTTAAGGGAAAAGGCAGGTAGATGGAGCTGAATTTACGGACCAATCAGCCATGATCTTATTGAATGGCGGGGCAGGCTCAATGGGCCGGATGGCCTCCTCCTGCTCCTATTTCTTATGTTCTTATGTTCTTATATAATATGATAGCAGCACCAGCATCATAATGGGTAGTGACCATAGTGTAAAGGTGGAGCTATTGTCTCTATTTTACAATGTCATGACTGATGCTTCTGCAACTGTTAGTGGGCAGGGGTAAGTTCACGAAGGTTCATGCTACATCTAGATTGTCACTACTTCTTGCAGACTTAATCTGGTGATCATGTCCTTAGGACACAGCCAATTTAATTAGTATTTGTGCTATAAATGGTTAATAGCAAAGAGTGGTTTATATTTCCAACCCACATTATCATCTTTAAAATCATTATTATTTTCAGTGCTTTTTCCAAATATCACTCAACATGAAGGAGCACCCAGTCATCAACTGAGGGGGAAAGATATCTGACAATCAGGAAATGTTTTCCTTTCCCATGTTTGAGATGATGGCAGTAAACAATACAAATCTGGAGTCAAGGCTGAGAACTCCTGGAGTTATTCCCTTCAACCTGTACAGCAACATTGGCAGGTCTGCTTTGCCATTGGAGCAAGATGTACACTACAGTATACAGGAATTGTGATGGAGGAATGTGAAATGTGCTTGCGAGGTACGATTCTGCAGGTGTTACCAGGAGACTTGAGTACCCTTCGATACAGCTCTTAGCCACCTGTGATTCCCAATTTAGACAGCAATTTGTAGTGGTTCATGAGGAGAACTGGGCTGGCAATGTCTACCCCACATTTAAATATTGTGCATAGGTCAATACTAGATGAAAGATGTATTTTATGTTTTATATTATTTAAATATAGCAATCAATATTATTAAGTGTCTTGCTGGGGCACTTCAGTGTGCATTTAAGAGTGAATCACAGTGTTAGAGGTTTGGAGTTTCTTATTAGTGAATCAAATGGAAATCTTATAATAATCCAATGGCTTCATGGACACCCACAACTGAGATTAAATTTAAAAATAAAATTGAACTGCATTTAAATTCCACAGCTGCCATGATGCGATTTAAACTCATATCTTTGAATTGTTCACCTCGGTCATTGTGTTACTTGTCCAGTAATTTAATCACTGCACATCTCCTTACCACACTTGATTCCTATTCATCGGTATGAACCTCGCTTATCATCCAGCTCGACTGCTGGATGGAATGCTGTTCTCATAAATCACCATTGTGCATAGTTCTAGATCTGGTATTGTGAATTATCAAGCAAGAGTATCTTTGGATTTGGACGGTCAGTTTCAGGGTCAGGAAACTGGGATTGTATACCTACACTTTCAATAAATGGTCAGGGCTGGTAATTGGAACTTTGACAGTCACATGTACCCACATTGTTTACCAGTTCAGATTATTTCAGTCTGTAGGACTGAAGGTCCAGAGGGAAAGAATCAGCCCTTCATAACTGAACAAGCAGTAATCTTAACAACTTCTAGTGGAGGATCCAGTTCCAAATTCAATTGAGGACCAAGAGTAATCGAGATGATAAAGGAAGTGGGCTCCACATCTTTTAGCCCATGGTCCACCTCCTAGGATGGGTGAAAGGAAAGAATGGCTTTTAGTATTGCCTGCCAGAAAGGTCCTTGGAAGACGTATTCACTCATCAAACTCTGTAAAGCATATGTAGAGAAAAGATGTTTTAATAACTCTTCAATTCAGCCTTTTCTGTATCATCATCAACCTCATATTTGCAGCCTTAGACTAGATGCGAAATCCACATAACTTCATGAAAGCAAAATTTAAAATGACCATCAGCAAAGATTTTACCAAACTTTTATTCATTTGCACACAATGGTCATGTGCCAGGAGGTCTTTAAAGGGAAATGCATTTTTTCATATATACATTAATTCAAATATGGTTATATGATTTAATATCTATTTAAGAATACTTCCCAAAAGAGAGGATATTTCAGCACTCTCCTACTCCCTGACAAAAAATAAATGCTATTTTTCCACTCTCTGTAAAGGAAAGAATATTTTCAGCATACAATTATTTCCTTAATACTTAGTAAACTGCACTTTAAATGTAATCGTGTGCTAACAAAAAGCTCTTGTGCTGATATCCAGCTTTCACAATGTTTTAGTCAACGTCATTAATTAACAACAAAGAATTGTTAATACACTCTCCTGAGCAGTTAATTACTTCTGTAGGTAAATGAAGTCTATCTACTTTAAGCCTTGTGTTACTCGATACATGAAATATTAGAGTACAAATTACTGTGAGCTTCTGAATATTACAAATACTGCTACTTGTTTTAAGCATGGCTTGATTTATTCAGCCAAAGAAGTGCAAAGTTTAAAAAACCTTACCTGCAGATATCTTGGTGCTGTTCCAAAACTAATTGCCCTTTCCATGCAGATGGGGCTCATTAGCTGCGGTTTGCAGCTGGAGACCCTAAGGCAGTCCTACATTGAGTTCAACACTGACTGGCAATTCTGCAACGCCGCTGGTGCCAAACTGTATCGGTCTCTGCCATTCCTTTGGATTCATCAGCTGCATAGAGAGGGGGAGCCTTTATGAGCAGCAGCTTGCTCTCTATGTTGTACTGTCCTGGCTTCCATACTGGCTTGTGTATCAACTTCGACAGCTGGGACGCAACATCCACGGTCAACCCAGACCAAGGGAGGGCTATATAAATTGTCCTTGTAGCATTAAGGGTAAAATGATGGGAAGGAAATTCAGAAAAACAAAATGCAGTGATTTGAAAGCCTGGAGGTTAAGGCACAGATGTTAAACAGAAATGAAAGGTCAAGGTTTTCTGAGATTGTGATGAAAACGAATTTAGAGTTAGGCAAGGGGTAATTCGCCTCAGGTGGAAACTAAAAACAACTTGCTGACAAATTGTAATAACCTGCAAAATGTTCCCTTCTACACTAGTAGAGCAATAAATCCTCTGTTCATTATAGCAAGAATATAGAGAGGAGGAACTCCAGATTAACATAGCCATTCTCATAACTAATTGTTGAGAGTAAAATCATCCTGTAGCCAGTGATGATAGCTAACAACTTTACTCTCACATTAAAAAATGAAAACAATCAAAACATTTTAAAAAAGAGTATGTGATTGGTGATCCCAATTACTTTAATTTCAAGAAGTGATTTACGTGTAAAGGTTTCTGGTCACACAGATTGGGATATCATGGAACATGAAATTCCAACTAAAGAATAAATATATTTAATCTTCCTTTATATATTTACAGATGGTAATCTGATACAGCTATCTTTTAAAGACACAGTGGAAATTTTCTTCAACGTTACAAATTAGTTTTAATCAGAGTACTGGGTCGATCAACTATGAGCAACCAGATTTTAAGTAATTAAAAATACCTCTAATAGTTATAAAAGGCCATTTACTAATTTAATTGGTGTAGAAGAAAATTAAAGCAAATCTATTAAAACCAGCCATTCGTGACCTGCACCAGAGGAAAATATAGTCTAATTTTTGAAAGCTTCTTCAACGACCAATAAATTGGCACAAGTAGAAGAAATACACTGTTATTACTTTTTATTAGATTATTCAAACACTTCTTTTGACAAAGCTAACTAGAATTATTATTACCTAGACATTCAATTGTTCAGTACTGTGTTTTTAAAGCACCACAAGTGAGTTAATTGATCATTTTTCAGGAGTGAAATGTTTTTCTGGGTCAAATCTAGTCAATCCGGAAATTTATCCAAGCACTTCAAGTCACAAATAGTTCTTGCATTAAAATGCCTCCTGTGTTTACATAACCAAAGAAATGTGACCACATAGGAGGCACTCAACACACTTGAGTGTGCTGAATCTTCATAAAACAAATCATTCTCATTATCCTGCTCTTTCTTAACACTCTGCAAGTTACTTTCCCTTCAGCCACCTCTCCAATTCCCTTTTGACCACCCTGATTGACTGCATTTCCATTGCTTTTAGGGGGAGTAATTGGAATCATAATTATTATGTCTGAAAAACCATTTTCCCTCACATGGAGAGAATCTAAATCAACTCTATTCAAATATCCTCTTGTAGTTCTCTGTTGCACCTGTCCTACAGAAAACAATAACAATAATGTAATGGCCAAAATTTCTCCTCTCTAGACTGTTCTAGTGAATATTATATATGTCCCTGGAGACATTTATATCTTTCCCAAAGAACATAATCTAAAATTGAACCCAATATTCTAATTATGACATGTTTCAGAAAGACTGAACAAAATCTCTCTGCTTTTGTATTTTATGTCTCAATTTTTGAAGACCAGTACTTCAGATATTTTACTAACCACTGCATCATTATGTTTTCCTACTTTAAAAGATTTATGCACATATACAAACTGATCTCTCACTTCTTTACAATGATGTAATACAGTCTACATTGTAACTCCTTGTTCTTTCTACTTCAAACATAGTACTTTAATGTATTAAATTTCAACTGATATTTGTCTGCCCATCTACCCAGCCTATCAGTATCTACTTGTAATCGATAACCATCCTCTTGTTTAATCACACCTCTATGTTTTTTTTGAAATTTTACCCTGAAATCCTTCATCCATAATTAGCAAATTTAAGAAGCAGCAGGAGGAATGACTGCTATCAATACCTATACACCAGTCTCTAATCTGGAAGATATAGCTCCTAATAGTAGTGATTTTCCAATTTAACAATCACCATATGACATACTGACCAACATCCCCACCCCACCCATGGGTCCCCAAAAACTCCAAACCAAAAATTGCATGACAACATTAATCATCTGACAATTGCATCTGAATCAACACAATTTTTCACCCATTTTCTCCCTCCCAAACCCAACCATTGATGACAGGCAATGAATTATCAGGCCTCATTCACATCGCTACTTATCCCTCTCCCAGCAATCTATTGGACCCAGCCCAATTAACACCCCCCCCCATCTCAAATGTACCTGTCTTAAAAGCTCGTACATGTTGTTACTTCTCAGTCTTAATCCTTGCTTACTGCTAATTCACTTGCAGTTATCCATAGCCAAAACAATATGCAGCAAAGTACTAATATACCTTTGCGAATGCTGAAGAATTTCTAGGTCAGCATTTTTACAGGACACAAAGGATTACTAACCCTCAACTTTCACCAGATTTAAGCACAAATTAAAATTGTGTTAAAGTTTGGTTTGGTCTTGATTGAATTATGCTAAGAAAACAGAAATGCCAAGCCATTCAGATATACCCTGAAAATATCAACTGTTACATTTGATAACATTAAAGTGAACTGACAGGGCTCCAAACAACAGGAATTCCGCAGATGCTGGAAATTCAAGCAACACACATCAAAGTTGCTGGTGAACGCAGCAGGCCAGGCAGCATCTCTAGGAAGAGGTGCAGTCGACGTTTCAGGCCAAGACCCTTCATCAGGACAGGGCTCCACAATCTTTTACTTAGTTATAGGTCAAGATATCCAGTCATATTCAGTAAAGAATAGAAAAGTAGCAGTTGGACATTTCATTATTAGCAGGTAACTAAACAGTAATGACTAAAAACGGAAAAGCAAGAGAATAAAAATCATAGCATTTA
Organism: Mobula hypostoma; assembly: GCF_963921235.1. Taxonomy (NCBI): domain Eukaryota; kingdom Metazoa; phylum Chordata; class Chondrichthyes; order Myliobatiformes; family Myliobatidae; genus Mobula; species Mobula hypostoma. The sequence continues at coordinate 57,526,658 of NC_086103.1, read as the reverse complement.
AGTTTACTGGCAAGAAACATTCACTGTTGGTGTTTGACCAATCAAAGGCTTGGATCGTCCCTATAAAAGGAACAAGCTGAAATGCTATCACTCTGCTCAAACATTCAAAGGATATGGAAGAAAGTCAAGGAAAGGATGCCCTGGCATAATCCCCATGATTATAAATTATTCATTAGTTTGAAGAACAAGAGCTCATTTTTTTTATATAACTGCAAAGTACACTTCAAAGCTGACGATGAAGCCCTGAAGGATTTATATTAGCTAAGCTGAGGCTAGAAATCCTGTGAGAACTTGTCTCAAGGGCTGTCACAGATGCTACTATGAGAAACACTGTCCCGAAGCTTGGCAAACTACAATCTAATTTATAGTATATGTGCATGCAAATAAATAAACTATCTAAAATTACTGTATACAAATAAATAGTAAACCATCCAACTGTATGGCAGAAGTTAGGGATATTTCTCTGCAGTGTGTAAATGAGCATGTTCATACATGTACAGTGGATTCCTGTTAAATGGGACATTTGTTAATATGGGCAGCCATTTATTTGGGACAACTCTTAAAGAACAAAAACCAAATAGCCAGGATTTCCTCTGTTTATTGGGGACACTGTGCCGATTAATTGGGACAGGAGATCATTGTTGAACAGTTTCTAACTAGCTTCAGTCGCATGAGTTTGTGCGGCCATTAGGCACTACACCGTGCTTAGACCCAACGGTCTTTAAATAGCATCATTTGCATGCGTTTGTGTTCGAGAAACAGTGAATTTTGTCACTGATTATAAGCGAGAAATAATCACCGTGGTGATTAGTGCAACGCTATTATAGCTTGGCACATTGGAGTTCAGTGTCTTTTCTAAGAAAGTTTATACAATATTCCTGTGTGTGCATGGATCTACTCTGGGTGCTCCGGTTTCCTCCCACAGTCCAAAGGGGTCCTGGTTAGTAGGCTAATTGGTCATTGTAAATTGTCGTATGATTAGGCTAGAGTAAAATTGGTGTGTTGCTGGGCAGCGAAGCTTAGTTGGCCAGAAGGGCCTGTTTCACTCTGCATCTCTAAAAAAATTATCGTAACTAGATCATTACTTATTTCTATCATTAGCTTTAACAAGTGGGAAGCAAAAGAAAAACAGTGCTCATCTGACAGTGTAGATAATCTAACCCAGAGTGGCTAATTAAGTAGAAAGACAATGCTATCTATAATTTTAGTTAGCTTTGATTAATGTACAGATTTCATGAGGTCCACTGGGCTTGATAATGTGTTGACTTATGTGCAAAAGGGGCAATATATTTATCATGCTGGTAGCATTTCTTGTTATATTTGCCTCCAGCAAAGCCAGTCCATGCAGTCTATTTGCATTATTCATTATTGCTTATTAACCTACATCATACATTTATGATTTTATTTGAAATATACTTAGTACTTTCATAGAAAGCTTCCAACCTTTAGGCAGACTTTTAGTTGTATATATATTTTCAAGTACAAAACTTTGAACTTTCTTGACACTAGCCTTTGTGAATTAGATCATAAGATCGGCTCCCTGATAGTGTTATTCAAACAATCCTACTCTCCTGCCTGTCTGCGTAGCCATGAAAAAGCAGTATTATTTTCTCTTATCAATGACATCTTTCCTTTCATTGCAAATCACAATATGCCATTTTGTATGCTGCCTCTGCTTGTCGCCCAATCACTTTTAATCTGTCTTTTTGGTTGCTAACATTTCTGACACTGAATCATATCAGCTTATTTACTCTATGCTATAAAAAAACTTATGATCTCTATCAATTCTACACTAAATCTATTCAAAGAAACACAAGAAAAAAAGAGCAGGAGGTGGCCTGCTTCAGTAATAAACATTATGCGCTACATGTGACCACAGTTCCTGAGCCCTACATCTTTTGATCTTCTTAGGAGTCCAAAAATTAATTGACCTCTGCTGAATATATTAACTGACTGGCAAAACTCCAGGTTGTTTCAAAGATTTATGATATTTGAGCAAAACCAGATTTCCCTGCATCTCAGAAATGACTGGCCCTTTTATCTCCGAGGCTAGGCCCTCTGGAAGTAGATCCTGTAGCCCCTCACATTACTATGTGCAGTAAAGGTGACAGCAAATCCATCACAACTTACTGGTTATAACAGAGGAAGTTTTACAGCAGCTTCTGGAGTGTTGCACACCAAATTAAATTTGAAGATCTGGAAGCTGATCATCTATTATACAATACATTTTGTAAATTTTCTCCAGCATAGTTCAGCAGAAATCATTTAATGGAAGTTTTTGGTAATTCCACTGAAAAAAGACAAAAAAAAGGATTAGTTTCATTAGTTTCATATGGTCTTAATGGTATGCTAAACTAAATTACTGTGCATCAAAATCAATTTGATCACTATTGATTATTTTAATCTCAGGTAATTATTTCTAAGAGTTTCTCATTAAAAATTTTGAAGCCTCTAATATTCGCACTGAAGCTGCACACAGTAAAATCTTTAAACATTGTTTAAAATTTGTACTTTTCATTTCCTGGCTTGTTATCTGTTTTTGTTTGAAGTGAATCGCTGCCTGGAGTCCTTAATGACAAAGTTCTTGCTGATTGCCAGAGTTTCTGTCAAGCTGATCCCTGGATCCTTGACAGAAACTAATATCAGGAAAGATAAATTTCACACTGATGTCATCACAAGATCTTTTTGAGCAGTCTTTTCAAGGTCATTGGCTAGTAATACTGCTACCCAACTACTAACTGGGTAGGATATCTGTTTTTCATGTTCCAGTGATACTTTCCCTTTATCTTTAGTGGAAATTGTGCAGGTACTAGTCAATGGTTCCTTGTATTTCAGGAATTAATTCAGTAGATCCATGTTGCTCCGCCTCTAAATCATATATATCCTTATTTAGACATGGAAGTGTAACCTGAAAGCAGAAACCTGAGTACAATGTCAAAAACTTGTTCTCATACAGTTTCTAACCTCCTTTTAAAAACAATTTCTTATTTGCCTGACACACTTTCATGTTAACAATTTATGCTTTACTTATTGTTAGAGTGAGTTTTTTTGGGTAGATGACTTGTTTACACCGAAATGACTTTGGCCACCAGACTTCTATCTTAACTGTTTGACAATGCGCTTCCTAAAAAGGTGTGAATACTAGATGCTTCTGGCTCCTGATGCTGTAGTTTCGAAGACAGTATTATCTATACATTATAAATATTAATTGTCTTCTATGTTAGCGCGGGAAATGCCAAATAAATGTATCGTAGACTTAACTTACATTCCTAAAGGCTATGGATACCAACCCCAGACATATTGGCGTCGGAAGGAAAGGATAGTGTGATATTTTGTATGTAGCTTCAATAGGAAGCATTGCCTATGCATTGTCTATAACTTTTTACGTAGCGATTGCCTCTGTGTTTAGCATATAAATATCAAGCCCACATTGAGCTAGCAGACCTTTCTGCGGAAAGCATCTCCGTCCGTAAGATGCCTGCTGTACCTTGTTGTGTTGAATAAAGAAGCTGCTTTGTATCTACCAGTGACTCTTGTCTCTCCAGTGATTTCATCCATGCTACAAAACTTATGACATCAAAATCTTTCTGAATGCTAATGTTCATTGTACAAAATCTAAGAAACTACTTTGGTTTCCAGTTCTCCAGCTTGTAATCCATCATCCAATATTTTTAAGCCTGTACATATCCCTTTCTAGATTTTGTTAGTTGTGCTCTTCACAAGTTAAATTCTCATCTAGTTTCCTATCATCATCAGGCCTAGAAACATTATATCTGGTTGATTTTCTTAGTCAATATAATAATAAACAATGAAGGTGAAATCTTCACACTTGCAAGATTCTTGTCCAATTCTAGGCAATCTGAAAATGTCCCATTTATTTTCTGTTTATTGAACTTTATCCAAAACTCATGGAACACCTAAGTATTACCTTTAATCCCCATAGCTTTTGCTTTGTGTAAAACCCTTATCAAATGGTCTTTTAAAATGTTTCCCTGTGATCTATCTTGAAAGCGCATCCTCAAAAAATACAGTAAGATATTTCAAAAAATTTTGCTTTAAGATATTCTGCTTTTGTGGACCCCATTACCTTCAATAATATTGTGTATTCATACATTATCACATTTACCGAGCTATAGTTGCAGGGAGTATGCCAGCTTTTATTTCCAGTCATTTTTCTAGCACTTTTTTGCCCATTAATACACCTCCCTTATTATTGCTGGAATGTCTATTGCACAATGAAAAATGGATTAAAAATGATTAATGGTTTGCCTGTTTCCACATTCTAAAGTATGATTCTTCTGTTTGTGCCTTTACGAGACCTATGATCATATTTACTTTTGCTCGTCTCTGTTTAAAGTCATGGAAACCTTTACAGTCTGTTCTGTTTTTCTTGCAACCTTATTCTCATATTCTGTTTTCCTACTTCTCACTTTATTAGCTTTTGATCATTCTTTGGTGACTTTTCTAAAACTATTCAAATCTGAAGGTATATTTATTGTTCTCAAAAACATTACAAGTCCCTTCTTTTTGTATAATAGCTCTATAGATATCTTTGTCAGCCACAAATTACTTCTCTCATGTATTTTTAATTTTTCAATGGAATGAAAATCAATTAAAAATTAGAAAACATTTCTCTAAACGATTGGACTTGTTCATATCCTGTCATATTTTCTAAATCTACTTTAACCATTTTTACAATTAGCTTGGCTCAAGGCTGTAGTATGTTAGCCTTTTATTTTGAGTTCAAAACTATCATGTTATTTATATTAAAAACCTGGAGTATTCCTTATTCTGAGATTACCATTTAAACCTGACTCATTAAACAAGGCAAGATCTAAAATAGCTTGTTGCTTGATTATAACATGACATATTACTTCATAATAAAATTAGTGGATTCACTGCCCAAATTATGTTTCTTCCCCAATTTGATTTGCACATTCTCGTACGTATAAAGATTGAAATTAACCATTATTGTGGAATTACATTCATTATTACAAGCGTAACTATTTTTGATTATATATTATCTTTACAGTTTTACTGTGGAAAAAATTCTAACTCCTACAAAACTCCAATTATCTCAGGGCAATCATTCCCAGTACTACGGAATTAAATCACTTCTGCCTCTCGAAGGCCTTGAGACCAGTTGTAGCTCAGACAAACTAATGTTTTACCAAGACTTAAAATTACCTCTTTCCATTGTATTAAAAATTTTATTTACATTTTTCCAGAAAAAGAATAGTTATCAATTTTCCCTGCCACAATGTTTGCATGCATTCACTCGGAAGTCTCTCTGTAGTTCAGGCTCCTTTTAAAAGTCAATAGTACAATTTTGATATTGAGAATCCTCTTTATTCCATGGAAAAGAATCACATCAGTTCTGTCTGTGTTAACTTTCATCTACCACGTGCAGGAACATTTGACAAGTCTACCTTCGTCAATTTCCCCACCTCACAAATTTTACCACGTTTTCGAGTTTTGTCTCATCTTAAATCTTTCAAGTCAGTCTACAAATACAAGAGTCCAGTTTTTTTGTTTTTAATCAAAAATTGTAGTCAACCTAATTTTGACTAGCATGTTACATTACCTCTAATTGCCCTCCAGATTGCAAACTATTCATTCAAAATCATTCTTTTTCAGCCAGCAGCCAATTTGGACCCCTATTGCTGGTGGGTGTTTAATCAACAGGATTTAATTTTCCCAGTAAACATGTGCAAATGAATCTATATATCCAATGGAAACAATTAGATGTGAAATGAATAAGAATTCATGCTACTTACTAGAGAATGGTAGGACCACATGGAAACAAATGGAACATTATCAGTTATTAGGTTGATTAACTTTCACTCTTCAAGTCTGAAAAAAACCATTAAAAAGAAGTATTATCCAGTTAATAGTGTTAAATGATACAGGGATAAATGTTACACAGAACATAATAAAATGTTCCTATTTTTTTGTATCTTGACTTCAAGCATTCAAGTTCTTAAGAATGAAACAAAAAATGAATACTTTAAGTACTTTAAGTCCAATAATGATAAGGAACTATATTTGTGAGTTTTTATTTTTGTTGGTTATGTTATCCATATTTTGCTGTTAAAAGCTAAATGATATTGTTTGGTGGGATTTGAACTGAAATAATTTTGAAGATGCTTAGAGAGCAGTTGCTTAGACTTTGCTTATGCAACAAGAAGACAGCCAGATGCATAATGGTTAAACGACTAAAAATTAGTTATGCTTTATAATTTGCCCAGTAGAATTGGTTTTCAACCCAATGACCAAAGTCTGCTGACATTTCTGCTTTCCATTCCATAAAGGAACAGTTTGACATTGCATTACTTTCTGGCTGGGTAGCTTCGCCTTCAATCTTTAAAAGAAGTGAAACAATCCACTATTGCTAAATGGACTATTTACAATAGTATATTCAAGTAGGCCCAAGATTAGGTACATTGAAAATGCAATTTTAAGGTAAAATATTGCACATTAAGTAGAGATAAATTATTCAAAGACCAATGACTAATTATTAAGGTAGGACTTAATTTCAGATTGAAAGTTGATGAAGATGGTATTTGATTTACCTCAGAGGACAAGTTGGTTTTATTAAACTGAAATGGCAACAAAAAAGACAATAATGTAGAAAGTCAGCTATAAAAATATATTCTAGTTTTGGTCATTTCTGGATAAACTTGCAAGCTGAGCTTTAAGATCCTTGGATTATTTTCAAAATGTTCTGATCTATGGCAAGAGAACAATCTTCTAGGCTCAAACTCTTTAAAAATGCTAGTAGTGATCTGCTGCCTGTCAACCATTTCTTTATTAAAAGACAGACAGCCACTGAAAATAGGCTGGCCAACCATCAGAATAATTTCAATTCAGGAACCAAAAAGGAAAAATAATTCAGTTGCTTTCAGAGTGGGAGACTATGACTATTGAGTTGCTACAGGTGTCAGTGCTGCACCCCAGCTATTTAAAATCTAAATTAGTGATTTGGATAATAGGATCAATGCATTTAAGACCATAAGGCCATAAGACCATAAAACATCAGGGGCAGAATTAGGCCATTTGGCCTATTTCCTTACGGGTAATCCATTTCCTACAACCCCATTCTGCTGCCTTCTCCACGTAACTTTCGGCACCCTGACTAATCAAAAATTGATCAACCTCCACCTGAAATACACCCAATGACCTCACCTCCACTGCTGCCTCTGGCAAGGAATTCCACAGATTCACCATCCACTGGCTAAAGAAATTCTTCCTCATCTCCATTCTAAATGGCTGTTCCTCCATTCTGAGGCTGTGCCCTCTGGTCCTAGACTCTCACAACATAGGAATCATCCTCTCCACATACACACTTTCGAGGCCTTTCAACATTCAATAGATTTCAGTGAGATTCCGCGCCCCTCCCCCATTTTTCTGAATTCCAGTGAGTAAAGGCCCAGAACCATCAATCACTCTTCACACAATAAGCCTTACATTCCCAGAATCATTGTCATGAGCCTCCTTTGAACCTTCTCCAACGTCACTGTATTCTTTCTTAAATAAAGGGCCCAAAACTGCTCACAATACTCCAAGTGAGGCCTCAACAGTGCCTTATAACATATCAGCATTAAATCCTTGCTTTTATATTCTAGTCCTCTTGAAATTAATTCTAACATTGCATTTGCCTTCTTCACATGTGACTTAACCTGCAAATTAATCTTTCGAGAATCCTGTATGCGGACTCCCAAGTCCCTTTGCACCAGTATTTTTGAATTTTTTCTATGTTCAGAAAACAATCTATGCTTTTATTTCTTCCACAGAATTGCAGAATCCTGTATGCGGACTCCCAAGTCCCTTTGCACCAGTATTTTTGAATTTTTTCCATGTTCAGAAAACAATCTATGCTTTTATTTCTTCCACAGAATTGCACGACTGTACACTCCCCGACACTATATTCCATCTGCCACTTCTTTTCCCATTCTCCTAAACTGTCTTAAGTCCTTCTTCAGCTTCTTTTATGACTGCTGACAAAACAAAGCTGTATGATAATGTGCTGAGTATGCAGAAAGTGTTCAGGGAGATGGAGATGAACCAGGGGATAGGCTAAAAGAGTGTAGAAAACTCTTAAGTCATCTACTTGTGTGGAAAAGTTAGAACAGTAACATATTTTTAAAATGATGAGAGATTAGAAGTTTTTGGTGTTCAGGAGGACAGGGTTCACTGTACTCTTATCAATGAAATTAACTTTCAGGAAGATTTGAATACATGAGAAATTGCATCTTCCTACAGTTAAATAGGCCTAAGCAAAGCGGAGCTTTGAATATTGTGTTCAGATCTTGCTTCCACAATTCAATACAGAGGGAATGCAATGCAGTTTACCAAAGATAATTCTTGAGAAGGAAGGATTGTCTTATATAAATGAAATCAAGTGAGAGTCTGAGAGTTTAGCAGAATGAGTCATACAGTGTCATGCAAGAGTTTGGGCACCCCTGGTCAAGGTTTCTGTTACTATGAATAGCTATGCGAGTAAAAGGTGAACTGATTTCCAAAAGGCATAAATTTAAAGATGACACATTTCTTTAATATTTTAAGCAAGAAAACTTTTTTTTCCATCTTTTACAGTTTCAAAATAACAAAAAAGGAAAAGGGCCCGAAGCAAAAGTTTGGACACCCTGCATGGTCAGTACTTAGTAACACCCCTTTGGCAAGTATCACAGCTTGTAAACACTTTCTGTAGTCAGCTAAGAGTCTTTCAATTCTTGTTTGGGGGATTTTTGCCCATTCTTCCTTGCAAAAGGCTTCCAGTTCTGTGAGATTCTTGGGCCTTCTTGCATGCACTGCTCTTTTGAAGTCTATCCACAGATTCTCAATGATGCTTAGGTCAGGGGATTGTGAGGGCCATGGCAAAACCTTCAGATTGTGCCTCTTCAGGTAGTCCATTGTGGATTTTGAGGTGTGTTTAGGTTCATTATCCTGTTGTTGAAGCTATCCTCTTTTCATCTTCGGCTTTTTTACAGACAGTGTGACATTTGCTTCCAGAATGTGCTAGTATTTAATTGAATTCATTCTTCCCCCTGCCAGTAAATGTTCCCTTTGCCACTGGCGGCAACACAAGCCCAAAGCATGATCGATCCACCCCCATGCTTAAAGTTGGAGAGGGGTTCTTATCATGAAATTCTGCACCCTTTTTTCTCCAAATGTACCTTTGCTCATTGTGGCCAAAAAGTTCTATTCTAACTTCATCAGTCCACAGGACTTGTTTCCAAAATGCGTCAGGCTCGTTCAAGTGTTCCTTTGAACCTTTTGAATAGAACTTTTTGGCCACAATGAGCAACTTTTGCTTTGGGCCCTTTTCCTTTTTTGTTATTTTGAAGCTGTAAAAGATGGAAATAAACAAGTTTTCTTGCTTAAAATATTAAAGAAATGTGTCATCTTTAACTTTATGCCTTTTGGAAATAAGTTCATCTTTTACTCGCTTAGCTATTCGCAGTAACAGAAATTTTGCCCAGGGGTGCCCAAACTTTTGCATACCACTGTAGTTCTTGTAGGGCTTGGCAGGGTAGAAGTGAGGATAGTACTTTTCCTGCTTTGGGTGGAAAAGATGAATTATGAGAGGAAGCTGGCAACTAATATCAAAAAAGATACTAAAAGCTTTTTTAAGTATATAAAAGGTAAAAGAGAGTCGAGGGTGGATATAGGACCAATATAAAATGAAGTTGAAGATATTGTAATGAGAGATGCAGAGATGGCAGAGGAAAATAATGTGTATTTTGCATCAGTCTTCACAGTGGAAGACATCTGTAGTATACCGGACATTCAACAGTGTCAGGGAAGTGAAGTTTGTGCAGTGAAAATTACAACTGAGAGAAGGTGCTCAAGAAACTTAATGGTCTGAGGGTGGATAAATCTCCTGTACCTGATAGAATGCACCCTTGGGTTCTGAAGGAAGTAGCTGGAGAGATTGTGGAGGCATTAACGATGACCTTTCAAGAATCGATAGATTCCGGCATTGTGCTGGATGACTGGAAAATTGCAAATGTTACTCCGCTATTTAAGAAGGGTGGGAGGCAGCAGAAAGGAAACTATAGATCTGTTAGCATGACATCAGTGGTTGGGAAGTTGTTGGAATCGATTGATAGGGATGAGATACGGAATACCTGGAGGCACATGACAAGATAGGCCAAAGCCAGCATGGTTTCCTGAAAGGAAAATCCTGCTTGACAAACTTACTGCAATTCTTTGAGGAAATTACAAGCAGGGCAAACAGAGGAGATGCAGTAGGCGTGTTGACCTTGGATTTTCAGAAGCCCTTTGACAAGTTGCCGTGATAAGACTGCTTAGCAAGATAAGAGCCCATGGAATTACAGGGAAGTTACTAGCGTGGGTGGAGCATTGGTTGATCGGCAGAATATAGAGAGTGGGAATAACAGGATCCTATTCTGGCTGGCTGCGGGTTACCAGTGGAGTTCCACAGTGGTCGGTGTTGGGACTGCTGCTTTTTACGATGTATGTCAATGATTTGGACTATGGTAATAATGGATTTGTGGCTAAATTTGCCAATGATACAAAGATCGGTGGAGGAGTGGGTAGTGTTGAGGACACAGAGAGCCTGCAGGGAGACTTAGAGAGTTTAGGGAAATGGCAAAGAAGTGGCAAATGAGATACTATGTTGGAAAGTGTAATGTCATGCACTTTGGCGGAAGAAATGAATGGTCAGACTATTATTTAGATGGGGAGAAAACTCAAAATGCAGAGCTGCAAAGGGACTTGGGAATCATTGTGTGCAGGATATCCTAAAGGTTAACCTCAGATTGAGACAGTTGTGAAGAAGGTGAATGCAATGTTGGCATTCATTTCTACAGGTATAGAATATAAGAGCAGGGATGTGGTGGTGAGGCTCTATTAGGCCTTTGTGAGACCACACTTGGTGTATTGTATGCAGTTTTGGGCTCCTTATTTTAGAAAAGATATACTGACATTGGAGAGGGTTCAGAGAAGATTCACGAGAATGATTCCAGGAATGAAAGGGTTTCCATATGAAGAACATCTGGCAGCTCTTGGGCTATATTCTCTGGAGTTCAGGAGAATGAGGGGGAATATCATAGAAACAATTCTGAATGTTAAAAGGCCTGAACTGATTAGATATGGCAAAGTTATTTTCCATGGTAGGGGATTCTAGGACAAGAGGGCACAACTTTAGGATTGAAGGGCATCCTTTTAGAACTGAGATGCAGAGAAAGTACTTTAGTCACAGGCTGGTAAATCCATGGAATTTGTTGCCACAAGCATCTGTGGGGGCCAAGTCATTGTGTGTATTTAAGGCAGAGATAGATAGGTTTTTGATTAGCCAAGGCATCAAAGGGTATGGGGTGAAAGCAGAATTGGGTCAGCCCATGATTGAAATGAGGAGCAGACTTGCGGGCTGACTGGCCTACTTCTGCTCCTATATCTTATGATCTTACGGGTGATTAGACCCAGACGTCACAGTCACAACACATGGTTAGCCACTTATTACTAAAATGGGTGAATGGAATCTCTTCCCCAGTAACATAGAGAATGTTTGGAATTCCACAGGTATGCTGTGAAGGCTTAGTTGGTGACTCTATTCACAACACGTCAATAGATTTTTGATCAAAGGGATCCAGGGATGGGTTACTTGAAAACAGCACTCAGGTAAAAGATCAGCCATGATCTTATGGATAGGAAAATTTCAAGGTGCTAGATGGCTTCTCACTTCCATTTCTTATTTTCTTCATAGAAACACTCGTAGAAGTACATCTTTTCTTGCACTTCCATGAAATTTTCAAATCCAAGCTGGGCCAATTATTTAATTTTTTTTTAAAAGCCTGTAATAATGTTGACTCCCTCCCAAAACTGCAACAGTATAACTAATTCCAAACTACTAACAATTTTCCTTTATACAGTATGTAAATTTTAAAAAATGTATTTAGTGATACAGTGTAGAGGAGGTCCTTTCAGCCCTTTGAGCCATGCTGCATCAACGACCCCCGATTACGCCTAACCTAATCTCTGGACAATTCACTATGACCAATGAACCTTCCTGGTATATTCTTGGACTGTGGAAGGTAACCAGAGCATCCAGGGAAAAGCTACGTATTCCTTGTGGAGGACATACAGACGGACTCCTCAGAGACAGCACTGAAATTGAACTCTGAACTCTGGAACACCCCAAACTGTAATAGCATCACACTAACAACAGGAATTCTGCAGATGCTGGAAATTCAAGCAACATACATCAAAGTTGCTGGTGAACGCAGCAGGCCAAGCAGCATCTATAGGAAGAGGCGCAGTCGACGTTTCAGGCCGAGACCCTTCGTCAGGAATAGCATCACACTAACTGCTGCACTACCATGGCATCAATATAATCACACTCCATGCAAATTTGACAAAAGCAGTCAAATTTAATTCATATTAATAGTTAAAATTCAAATAGTTTGTCCACATAATTCCAAACTGAATTTTACCCTGTGCCAGAAGTTAAACTGCAGTTTTCTGTGTAATTGCAGTATTGAGTTCCCGTAGTTGCCATTGAAAATTACTTCAATGTAATGTAATTAAACGTAGACAGTGATTCAATTTGAGGCAAGAATTGATGAATCCTGATATAGAAATTAAATAATTCTAGTTTCGAACCAAGGGACACCATAAAACCTTAGATCATGTCTACACAAATGTGGTTGATGCTTACAAAGCCACTACCCTCCCCCACCTGGGACTGTCCAACCATCTTTCAAGGCTGTGTGCTGAGCTCTCTTCTGTACTCCCTTTTCACCTATGACTGCATTCCTGTACATGGTTCTAACTCCATAATCAAGTTCGCAGATGACACCATGGTGGTTGGCCTGATCAGAAGGGATGACGAGATGGCCTACAGGGATGAGGTCCAGCATCTGGCTGCATGGTGTGCCGACAACAACCCAGAAGACCACAGAGATCAATGTGGAATTCAGGCATGCTAAGAGCCACACTCATGTCCCCATCTACATCAACGGAGCTGTAGTGGAGCATGTATCAAGCTTCAAATTCCTTAGTGTCCACATTTCCGAGGATCTCACCTGGTCCCTGAACTCCTCCATCTTGATCAAAAAGGTGCAATGATGCCTTTATTTCCTGCGGAGCATCAAGAAAGCTCTCCTCTGTCCCAGGATACTGATGGACTTTTACCGCTGTATAATTGAGAGCATACTTACTAACTGTATCGCAGTGTGGTATGGCAATTGTCCCGTATCAGACCACAAAGCACTCTAGCGGGTGGTGAAATCTGCCCAGCGGATTATCGGCACCCAGTTGCCCACCATTAAGAACATCTACCATAAACGCTGCCTGGGCAGGGCGAAAAGCATTATCAGGGATGCATCTCACCCTAACTATGAACTTTTTACTCTCCTCCCACCCAGTAGGCGCTACAGGAGCCTTCGCTCCCACACCAGTAGGCACAGGAATAGCTTCTTCCCTGAGACTGTGACCCTGTTGAACCTCACATCACAGCGCTAAGCAGTATTGCACCCATATTGTACTGTCTCAGTACTTTTATATTTGTGTGCTGTAGCACTTTTTATTCCCAGTTATTTTGTAAATAACACTATTCTTTGCATTTCTGGTTAGATGCTAACTGTATTTCATTGGCTTTGTATTTGTACTCAGCACAATGTCAATAAAGTTGAACCAAATCTAATCCAATCTAATCTAATCTAAAGGGGCTATTTTTTTTTTCCTTTCCTGCCTCCCAACTGCACCCTCCACCAAATAGAATATATTTGAAATAATGAATCCACTAACGATGGACGTAACAGCTTTGTAAGGTAGCTCAATTAATATCTCTTAATAAATAGGTTGTAAAACCTCAGATGTATTAACTTCTAATATATTTAATTTTACTTCTAATTTTCTAGTCATCTCTAAATTTTCCAGAGATTATCATCTCCCTCATTGAGAAAATAATTACTCATCCAAAGAAAACAAACTAGATTCTGAACCATTGAATATTTAGAGGGTACAAAATATCTTGAAATCATTCCAAACAGAACCTCCTGACCCAATCATTCGCAGAATTTATTTGAAGAACATAATAAACTTTGATTTTGTCTTACTATTTTGTGAAATATATAAAAAAAGGTTTTCCAACACTTCTGACTTAATATATGACTATGCCTTGAAAGGAGAAGAATCTATTCCATGAGACGTCAATAAATTCTGGCTGTAGAATATATTTACATGTGAACAGTAATCACCCCAATTGAGTTCATAAGCAACCATCTATAGTATCCTTAGCCACAGGCTGCCTAGACTGGTTTAATTTTTACCTCAAGTACAGAAACTGAAGTACAGTAATCTAGGATTACCATAACACCCACAAAGATGGACTTACTAGTCTATCATCTGTAGAGTTCATAAATGTGGACTTTGAACCTGGGCCCACCAGTTAAAATGGCTTTCCCTCTTAGCCCCAGGGAGATGTCATTAAATATCTGATTCTTTGTGTGATGATCGACTGAAGATCATAGAAGAATACAGGAGATGCAGCATGGTGGGGTAACAGAATGGGTAAATTCATTAGTACTCATTACATCAGGACCTGGAAGGGGGCACCCATACTCTACATTCATCCAAGGCCCATGATCGTAGGTTGTAGGCACACACTTCCTAACCCCTCTGCAGGTGGCGGTGGATTAACATTTACAGGGACCCTAGGAAAACAACTAACAATGGAGAATCCTTACAGCCCATGACCGATGAATCTTGTCACGGGCAAGGTCTCCATAACTCTCACAGGATTATTACAGGGTCTATGGAACCACATGTCTTTTGTAAGTATGGGAACTGCATGTAATTATATCAGATAATTGAAAAAACAATTACAAAATGAAATACCATCTGCAATTTACCTATTCTGAAATCTGACTACAATATCTATAGTATATGTTAATATATTCAGGGCAAATTCCAAAGGCAGCAATCCAGGCTATTCAGATATGGTACACTGAAGTTAAGTGTTTATTTTTAAACCCAGCTGCTCACACCTTCTCATTCCCCTCAGAGGGTAAGCTTTTCCCACTTCCACAAGTCAGGAAGTTGGATGCGTTTCCTTCCTGCCCCCTCAAAAATCATTATACATTGCAGCATCTGATTTGTCTGGGAATTTCACATGAATATGCCTACATTTAATGAGTGAAATCTGGGAGGGAGGCCAAATGGCAATTCAAAGAATGCTACAGCCCATTATGAATGTACAAAGTCCTTAAAAGAACTCTTTTAGTTGCAGTTAATGCCAGAGTGATACCCATGTCCACCAATTCTGTGTCCCAGTATAACACAGGGATAGAACTGTGCCATTCAGTTCTGTACCCCAGTATAATACAGTGACAACATAACCACTAGTTCAGTATTTTAGTATTACATAAATGAACTATCCTTCAAGTATGGAATCACTGTGTTTACAGGTGGAGGTCAATTGAAATCTGCACTCAGCCCCTAATAGTTATATAAAGTTTAGCATAGTTCCTGATTCTCTGTACTCTGACTATAGTACAGCCATTTGGCCCCAAAGCAGGCTTTAGCCAAGCCTTCAGGTCCTTAGATGACTTGATGGTTCCAAGGTCTCAAGTACATGGTGCTTAACTCCACCTTCAGCCATGATTTCCACAGTTCCTCCTCATTGCATGATGAAATCACTCCTTTAGGGAGCTGGGTCTGGTTTCCAAATTATCAGCACTTCCCCCTAGTATTGTCTTATTCATAAGTGAATTGCAACATCCCAGTCATTAAGCAGGTCACTGGCAACCCTACCATTGGATGCAAGGTCACAGCCCAGTCAGCCGACATGGGCCACTTTTCCAATGGTCCCTGCACCTTGTGTTAAGACCATAAGATATAGAAGCAGAATTAGGCCATTTGGCCCATTGAGGCTGCTGTGCCATTTCATCATGGTTGATCCAATTTTCCTCTCAGCCCTCTCCCTGTATCCCTTCACTTCCTGACCAATCATGAATCTATCAATCTCTGCCTTGTATACATAATAACTTGGCCTCCACAGCTGCCTGTGGTAATGAATTCACTGATTCGCCCCACTCTGGCTAAAGAAATTCCTCCTCATTTCCATTCTAAAAGGACATCCCTCTATTCTGAGGCTGTGTCGTCTGGTCTTAGACTCTCCCACCATAGGAAACACCTTCTCCACATCCACTCTGTCAAAGCCTTTCAACATTTGAGAGGTTTCAATGAGGTCACCCCTCATTCTTTTCAATCCTAGTGAATACAGGCCCAGAGTCATCAGATGTTCTTCATATGACAAGCCATTTAATCCTGGAATCATTTTCATGAACCTCCTTTGAACCTCTCCAGTTTTAGGACGTCCTTTCTAAGCGGTTAAGGGGCCCAAACCTGCTCACAATACTCCAAGTGAGGCTTCATCAATGCTTTATAAAGTCTCAACATTACATCCTTGTGTTTATATTCTAGTTCTCTAGAAATGAGTGCTCATACTGCATTTGCCTTCCTCACCACAGCCTCAACATGCAAGTTAACCCTTAGGGAATCCTGCACAAGGACTCCCAAGTCCCTTTGCATCTCAGTTTTTTGTATTTTCTCTCCATTTAGAAAATAGTCAACCCTTTCATTTCTTCTACCAAAGTCTATGACCATACACTTCCTGACACTGTACTCCAGCTGTCATTTCTTTGCCCATTCTCCTAATCTGTCGGTCCTTTTGTAGCCTCTCAACTTCCGCAAAACTAACTACCCCTCCACCTATCTTCATATCATCTGCAAACTTTGCAACAAAGCCATCAATTCTATCATCCAAATCATTGACATACAAAGTAAAAAGAATTGGTCCCAACACAGGCCCCTGTGAAGCATCACTTGTCACCGGCAGCCAACCAGAAAACACTCCATTTATTCTCACACTTTGCTTCCTGTCAATCAGCCACTACTTTATCCATGCTGGAATCTTTCCCATAATACCATGGGCTCATAGCTTGTTAAGCATCCTCATGTGTGGCACCTTGTCTAAGGTCTTCTGAATATCCAGGTATACAACATCAACCAATTTTCCTTTGTCTATTCTGCTTGGTACTTCTTCAAAGAATCCAACAGATTTGTCAGGCAAGATTTTTCCTTGAGAAAACCATACTGACTGCAGAATATTTTATCATGTGTCCCTGAGACCTCTTCCTTAATAATTGACTCAAACATCTTCCCAACCACTGTGGTCAGACTAACTGGCCAATAATTTCCTTCCTTCTGCCTCCTTGAAGAGTGGAGTGGCATTTGCAATTTTCCAGTCTTCCAGAACCGTTCCAGACCCTTCTGATTCCTGAAAGGTTATTACTAATGCCTCCACATTCTCTTCAGCCGCTTCTCTCAGAACTCTGGGGTGTACACCATCTGATCCAGATGACTTACCTACCTTCAACCATTTCAGTTTTCCAAGGACCTTCTCTGTGTTTATGGTAACTTCACATACTTCATGACCCTGACTCCTTGAACTTCCACCATACTGTTAGTGTCTTTTATTGTCTCCCATTGCTACCTCTCCAACATCATTTTTCAGCAGTACAATAAACATACTCACCTCTCTTTTACATTTTATGTATCTTAGAAACTTTTGGTCTCTTCCTTAATATTATTGGCTAGCTTACTTTCATATTCCATCCTTACCTTCTTATTGACTCTTTTAGTTGCCTTCTGTTGGTTTTTAAAAAGTTTTCCAATCATCTAACTTCCCACTAATCTTTGCTCTATTATATGCCTTCTCTTCGACTTTTTTGTTGACTTTGTCTTCTCTTTTTATCCATGGTTGTGTTATCTTTCCTTTCAGATACTTCATCCTCTTTGGGATGTATATATCCTGTGCCTTCTGAATTGCCTCCAGAAATTCCAGCCTTTGCTGCTCTGCCATCATCCCTGCCAGTGCAGTTCTGGCCAACTGCTCTCTCATGCCTTGTAATTCCCTTTACTACACTGTTGTAGTGATACATCTGACTTTAGTGTCTCTTTCTCAAATTTCTGAGTGAATTCAATCATATCATGATCACTTCTCCTGAGTCTTCTTTTACCTTAAGCTCACTAATCAAATCTGGTTCATTACACAACACCTAATCCAGAAAACCTGATCCTCTAGTGGGCTCAACCACAAGCTGCTTGCAAAAGCCATCTCGTAGGCACTCTAGAAATTCCTCCTCCTGTAATCCAGCCCGAACCCAAGTTTCCCAATCCACCCACATATTGAAGTCCCCCTTCATTGTTGCAACATTCCCATTTGGCATGCATTTTCTATATCCTGTTGTAATTTGTAGGCCAAATCCTTACTATTCTTTGGTATTCTGTATACAACTCCCATCAGGGAGTTGTCCACAATCAAGTTACCCTTGCTGTTCCTCAGTCTTATCCACAATGAGTCAACATCTTTCAACCCTATGTCACCTCTTTTGAATGATTTGATTTCATTTTGTTACCAACAGAACAACATCACCACCTCTGCCTTCCTGCCTATCCTTTCAATAAAATGTGTATCCTTCGACATTAAGCTCCTAACTATAATCTTTCAGCCATTATTCCATTATGCCTACAACCTCATACCTGCCAATCTGCAACTCTTCTGCAATTTCATCTACCTTATTCTGTATACTGTGCACATTCAGATACAACATTTTCAGTCCACTATTCAACTTTCTTTGATTTTGTTGCATAACCTTTTGATTCCTAACCTTGTCTGAGGTCTTTCCAATGTCTGCCTCCACAACCTCTCCACTACCTGTTCTGGCACTCTGGTTCCCATCCCCCTGCAACACTTGTTTAAACTCCACCGTACAGCAATAACAAACCTTCCTGCTAGGATATTAGTTCCCCTCCAGTTCAGGTACAAACTGTCCCTTCTATACAGGTCCTCCCTACCCTGGAAGAAAGACCAATGATCCAAAAATCTTATGCCCTTCCTCCTACATCAACTCCTTAGCCACATATTAAACTGTATAATCTTCCTTGCTCTAGCATCACTAGCACGTGGCATGGGTAGCAATTCTGAGATCACAACCCTGAGGGTTCTGCCATTTAACTTAGCGCCTAACTCCCTGAACTCCCTATGCAGAACCTCATCACTCATCCTATCCATGGTATCTAAATGGACCATCACTTCTGGCTGTTCACACTCCCATTTAAGAATGCTGAGGACTCGATCCATGATATCCATACACTGGCACCTGAGAAGCAACATACCATCTGGGAATCTCAGAGCAAGAGGTCTGACCACAGTTACTTTCCGCTGTTCGGTCCCCCCCCTCCCGTGCCCCCCCCCCACAGAATCCAAAGTGATATATAGTCATCCGTTAGTCTCTGAGACCATGGATTTGCACCTTGTAATGTTTCCAGGGCACAGGCCTGGGCAAGGTTGTATGTAAGACTGACAGTTGCCCATGCTGCAAGTCTCCCCTCTCCATGCCACCGATGTTGTCCAAGGGAAGGGCACTAGGGCCTATACAGCTTGGCACCGGTATCATCACAGAGCAATGTGTGGTTAAGTGCCTTGCTCAAGGACACAACATGCTGCCTCAGCTGAGGCTTGAACTAGCAATCTTCAGATCACTGGACCAACTTCTTAAACACTTGGCCATGCGCCAACACAGCAAAGTGATATACCTTTTGTTAATGTGGGTGGGTTTTCCCTCTCTTTTTCTACCACCATGGAAATCAGGTAAGAAGATAAGACAGAAAGGAATTGTGTTGGCATCCCTGGTTAGACAAGTGCCTTTCAAATGATGCTATTGAAGCGATAGCAGCTATCTTAAAACCTGCTACTACGGGAGTACCCAAGAACAATCTTCCTTCCGAACCAAGAGGACAAATTTACTTAACAAAGCTTTTGCAGTGACCTTATTATTATCTTTCTCCTTGTTGAGATTTATGGATCAGTGATACCAAGGTGGGTCGTGATGTTATATTTTTAAAACCTTCGTGTAGATGTGTCCCTGAATCGTACATTTGTATAGTTGTGTCCTGGTGGTAATCTCTCACTATGACAGTTTGGAATAGAAATCCAGATCTGGGAATTTTATGTTAGGCCTGCTCATTTAGCTGACTAAATATAATTAGGGTCTCAGCACGAACAATGTTGGCGATTGATATTAGTTCCCAGTGGATTAGCAAATTCTTTTGTGAACACTGATTTTATGGTATTTCTCCAGTGTTGTAGGTTGTATATTTGTCAAAAAAGCATATGGGAGGGAAAGATCATTGCTTCCTGGTAAAACATGAGTTTTGTGTTGAATTTTGTATTCAAACTGTCCTTTCCTTGGACAAACAAGGACTATGTTGGTATATTGGAGGTAGGGTTAATCAATTTACATCCTAGCGAAGACATGGCTCCAAAGATGCAGAAAGCAGTCTACTTAACCAATGAGTCCACAAGAGACGTAGTTTCACTGTAGCCTGGGGTTAAGGAAAGCTGCATCATCACTTCTCTACTTTCCTATCTCATTCTTGCTGCCATCATCATCTTGTCTCCAACAGGCATCCTGTTGGTTTGGAGCCAATCAACATCACATATGTGAAATCGTTCAACCCATGCTGCATTTTCGACAGTCAAGGTCACTCTCACCTCTGTTATCAAACTATAGTATGCATTTAATGCTCCTCCATGTGCACACAGCGAGAACGGGCCACAATTCATCATCAAATCATTCACTGATGTGGGAGAGAGTGGGCCTTACACTAAACATCCACTGATCTCACTTCTGTAATGTAGGAACTACTCTAGCCAATTTGCACATAGCAATCTCCACTAACAGAATGTGATAATGACTTGAAAAATAAATATTGGCCGGGATACGAGCCATAACTTTTCTGCTCTTCTTTCAAAATTATGCTACAAAAGGGAGCAGACCCAAGTTTTACAGATGCATCACAGCTTGTTATAACAACTGCTCTGTCCAAGACCACAAGAAATTGCAGAGTTGTGAATGCTGCACAAACTCTGATGAAAACCAGCTTCCCTTCCACTGACTCTGTCTATAATTTCCACTGTGTCTGCAAATCGGTCAACACAATCAAAGACTTCTCCCAGCCCAGTCATTCTCTCTTCTCCTTCCTTCTAAAGTTTGAGAACATGAACCACCAGGCTCAAGGATAGCATCTACATCACTGCTTTAAGACTCTTGAATGGACCTTTTAATCTCGCAATCTATCTCATTATGGCCCTTGCACTTTATTGTCTACCTTCATTTTCTCCCAAAACTGTGACACTACTGTATATTCTGCATTCTGTTCTTGTTTTATACATTGTGATATTATTTTACTAATTTATTACCTACATGTATGTAGTGATCAGTGTGGAAGGGATGTCAAACTCGTTTGCTGTATCAAAGTACCTGTGACAATAATAAGCCAATTACCAATATTCATTTTAATAGTATATGAAAGATTGTGCCTCTTTCCTCTTAGCAGCCAATTGCACTACTCTTTCAATATAGTACAACCTACCACATAATTCAATGCAAGTAATTCAAAAGGCAACTTCTGATAATCACCCCCAACACAGGTACACATTTCCTCCACTGCCTCTAGTTATCCAGCATAACTTGCACTATGAGTGTGTGCAATCCCATATTGGAACTAATCTGGCACTAAATAAAGATGCTTCCTTCAAAATTAATTTTAGGCTTATTCTGAAAATATGAATATTTTCAAAATGGATGCATTCATCCCCAAAGTACATTATGGTTATATTTTTTTCTCAGCTCGAAAGCTTGCGTTTAGCAAACTGTTCTATTCAAAACTGTTATGAAAAGAAAAGTGTGATGAATTGGTATTCTCAATCTGCACACAAGTAATCTCCACACAATCTGATCATAGAGTCATACAGTCATTAAATACAGAAGCAGAACTTCAGCCCAATTCATCCCTGTTGACCATGTAGTCCACCATAGTTATTCCCATTTGTCTGCATTTGGCCCATATTCCTCTAAACCCTTCCTATTCATGTACTTATCTAAATATTGTTAAAATATTGTAATTGCAGCTACCTGTAGAACTTCTCCCTGGAGCCTGATCCACATTTCCATCGCACTTTGTGTGAAAAAGGGATCCTTGAGGTCCTTTTTAAATCTTTTGCTTCTTACCTCAAACTGTGCTGTCTATTAATGAACTATCCTATATTGGGATGAAGATTATGATCATTCATCATATCAATGCCATTATTGATTTTATATACCTCTAATGTCGCCATTCAATCTCCTTCACTCCAAAAGTCCTAGCCAATTCAGCCTCTACTTATAATTCAAGCTCTTAGTCCTGGTAACATCCTCTTGAATATTTTCTGCATCCTTTCCATATTAATATTTCTCCTTTAGCTAGGCAACCAGAACTGTATACAAGACTCCAAGTGTGGTTTCACTGATAACATATTCTGTTGTACGTAACATCCTGACTCACCACCCCAGATGATGAAGGCAAGTGGGTCAAATGCTTTCACTACCCATCTACCTGTGTCTCCACTTTCAGGAAAGTGTTTCCTTGTACCCCAAGGTCTTTCTGTGCTGCTGTGACCGTGTAATTCCTGTTCTTGTCTAGTTTACCAAAATGCAATACCTAACACTTTCCCGAGTTAAATTCTATCTGCCATTCATTGGCCCACTTTCTCAGTTGGCCTAGATCTTAATAACCCTCTTGACTGTCCACTATACAACCGATTTTGGTGTCATATCCAACTTACTAACTATTCTTATCCAACTTGTTAAGATAGATCATGAACAATGGTGGACTCAGCACTGATCTGTGCTGCACATCACAGGTCACAGGCAAATAATATGAAAATCAGCCCTCCAGTGCTACCATCTGACCTCTTCAATCTTTGTCATTACCAATGCTGATAGATCCTGTCTCTCATAATCTTCTCCAGTAACTTTCCCATGACTGTTGTTGGACTCACCAGGTCTTAATTCTCTAGCTTGTTCTTGCCACTGTCCAAACTTCCACCAACCAACTTCAACCATAGCTTAAAATGAGTCAATTATTTCTTCCAGGTCCCCTGTAATTGCCTCCCTCAATGTCCTGGCTTTCATTTGGTCAGCTGGGGCAATTATCCTTTAATTATCACTATTTGTGCGTTAGACCAACAAAGCAAGAGACTACAACCACCTCCTATTTTGTAATGTGGTTAGGTTCCAAGGCATCATTAATGTAAACATTTTGGAAATGTTTATCCTACAAGGACCAGTATTATTATTCTATATTGCATTTTTGTATTTGTTTTTGAAGTAAAGTTCACTGATGCAATAGAAATGTGCTATATTTATAGCTTACGTTTCACAATTAATTGCTGGCATGGTGAAACAATCACATAAAATCAACTAATAAAGAAATCATTTAATTGTTTTAATGGGCACTGCCTTCCACTACTTTTGTTTCTTCAGTCACATAAATGAAGACTACTGTCCAATAATAATTTTACAGCTTGCATAATGTCTGTCTTACTTAAACTACCATATGCTTGATGAATGGTGCAGGATCCCACTGAAATATGATACATATTTGGCTCAATTATAGAGTTTCTTCATGCATTGAAAATATGAAGAGACTGAAAATTGACTTCCTTGGGCTACTCAGCATATAACTACCCTGTGAGGTGCCAGACTTCCTCCATAGTTCATTTTTTTCCAAACTTGGTTTGTGGAGGGAAAATATAAAGATAGGATCTAGCTTAGTTGTGGCCTCTCCATATTAACTTTTTATTTGAGTAACTAGTCAATATTTCACATCTCATCTTGTCTTTGAGTAATTAAATGTATCAGATGATGTATTGAGGTTATATGAGAATGAAAATTTCTCGGAAAATAAGAAGGGAAAAATAAGTGGTCCTAATTAAGAAAGCTAAGAAAGCTGTTTAATAAAGGTTCTGAACATCAACCAGGAAATTAAAGACCAGTTGTGGGAAAGTTATTGGAAGTTATTCTAAGAAATCGCATATATAAGTATTTAGATAGACATGGACTGATTAATGATAGTCAGCATGGCTTTGTGTGTGGTAGGTCATACCTGACCAATCTTTAGAGTTTTCAAGAAGTTTCTAGGAACAGTGGATGAAGGCAAGGCAGTGGATGTTGTCCACAATCAATTTAGCAAGGCATTTGATGAGGTCCCGCATGGGAGTTTGGACAAGAAGGCTCAGTTCCTTGACATTCAAGATGGAGTGAATAATTGGAGTAGGAATTGGCTCTGTGGGAGGAGCTGGAGATGGTTGCCTCTCTGATTGGAGACCTGCAACCAGTGGTGTGCCACAGGGATCAGTGCTGGATCCATTGTTGTTTGTCATCTGTATCAATGATCTGGATAATAATATGGTTAACTGGATCAGCAAATTTGCAGATGACACTAAGATTTGGGATTGTAGTGGACAACAAGGAAGGCTATCATAGCTTACATAGGGATCTGGATCAGCTGGAAAAATAAGCTGAAAAATAGCAAATGGAATTTAATGTAGACAAGTACAAGGTGTTGCACTTCATTTGGACCAACCAGGTTAACCCTTACAGTGAATGGTAGGGCACTGAGGAATATGGTAGATCAAAGGGATCTGGAGATACAGGTCCATAATTCATTGAAAGTGGTGACACAATAGATAGGGTTGTAAAGAAAGCTTTTGGCATATTGGCCTTCATAAATCGATGTATTAAACATATGTGATGGTATGTTATATTGAGACATTGGTGAGGCCTAATTTGGAGAATTGTGTGCAGTTTTTCACGCACCTACAGGAAACAGGTAAATAAGGCTGAAAGAGTACAGAGAAAATTACAAGGATGTTGCCGGGTCTTAAGGAAGGATTGAATAGGTTTGTACTTTATTCCTTGGAACATGGAAGATTGAGAGGAGACTTGATGGAAATATACAAAATTATGAGGGGTAAATACAAGCAGGCTTTTACCACTGAGGTTGGGTGGGACTACAACCAGAGGTTTGGGTGGGACTACAACTAGAGGTAATGGGATAAGGGTGGAAGGTGAAAAATTTAAGGGAAACATGAGGGGAAACTTCATCATTCAGACAGTAGAATGAGCCACCAGCACAAGTGGTGCATGTGTGTTTGATTTCAACGTTTAAGTGAAGTTTGGATAGTGATATCGATAGTAGGGTTATGGAGGGCTATGGTCTTGGTTAACTGGTTTTGGCATGGACTAGATGGGCCAAAGGGCCTGTTTCTGTGCTGCACCATTTCTTTATTCTCTTCTCTATAATTAAAAAAAAATTATTGTTTGCTTCAAGGCAATAGTTAGACAATAACATACAACATAAAGACAACTACATATACAATAAAATTGTCCACCACACATCTTAAGTTAATATGCGGTGATCCTATATAGCAAGACGAGTTCAATGATATCTATCCACTGAAAATGAATACTCATGGGTTTGCTCTCGTTATAATCATAAACTGTATTTCTAAATTCTTTGTATCCAAGCATTTTTTTTCATTCTCTTCTATTGTTTAAGGGTCACCACTTCAGTGCATTTTAAAAGCTTCCACGCAGTTCCACATCAGCAAGCACCAACTAGTTGGGAGGGAGTAGAAAACACTTGATGATGTGAGATTCAGGTTTAAGAATAATGTCAGGAAAAATTACAGTCCAACAAATGAATCCAGGTCACATTAAGAAGTTAGTTTCTTGAACATAAATTCAAAAGTTATTCATTTCATATTCTTAAACCTTCACGCTAATTGACAAAATCATAATATAGAAATATTTTTAATATAAAAATTTTATGGATGAGTACTTGCAACTCAATAAATGTAATTAATTTACTAATTGATAGGTAATTATTATAACTATTTCAATTGAATTGTGCAATCTTATCAAAATGAAAGGCTTTCCTCAAATTATTTTTCCTTTCCTGAAGGTACTAATTTTTAATAGTCCCACCATTAAACATAGGCTTCTAATACCTCAGCCACTGAAACCAGTAAGTCGTTTCAGTGAGTTGATGATGGATTTGTATTGGCTATTCTATGATTTTACTGGTCTTTTGGAGTTTCAAGTGCTCTTTACAATCATAAAATCTACAAAAACACTGTGCCAGTATTGAAGGACTTTGTTTTGACTTTGAAGTCAATTGCTCTCAGATATTGATAGATTAGTTGGTATTCTCAGCATGTATAACTTTATTGAGGGAACAAGCAAAAGCACACCAAATGAGGGAGGAAGAAGGGGCTATTCAGTGTGTTCAGGGAAGATGCTGAGGTTTGCATACCTTCCTATTCTAGGGTTCAATAACCTTTTTTTGCTGCTGTTGAGGGACTACTTGCCAAATCTTGAAAAAAGATACATTGCCTTAAATCTCCATCTGGTACATGGTGTTGCACAGCTCACTAAGCAGGTCAATGTCTATATCCTGACAGTAATTGAGAAGCCTCCTTTCTGTAGCTGCATTTGAACAATAGCTTTCCAAGTGACAAGAATTATCTTCTGACAGCATTTGGCAACACTTGCCCACAGTGGTAACACACTATCGATGAGCACCATCCTGCCTCGTGTAATGTGTTAAAGAAGAATGTTGGCATGCTTATGCTGCCTACACTGTTCTGGAGGAGACATGCAGCCTTTGGCAGAGTGAGTGTCAAGATAGATGGCAATTTGCCTTATGTTGCACAGGCTCTACTTCATGAAGGTGCAAGTCAAGACACCAGGCATTCTTTGAGCAACTGCAGAACAGGAAGAGGAGGAAGTTGATACTGTGGAAGAACCATAGAACAAGTGGAATGGAAAGAAAATTTAGACACAGTCTTTCCAGTCAAAAAAATCTGTGAATGACTCAATGGATTGTGATACCAATGAACACAGTCTTAATTGTCCTCCGTCTGTCACTCCTCATCAGAATATTAGTTTGACTTCAATGTAAAAACAACAGACAATGCAAAGTGCCTGATATAAATCATGTTATATTGTATGGAAGCATTAACTGATTGCTCTTGTGCTTTCATATACATTCTTTTGTGGCTTTGTCTGTCCTGGAAGCTTCATGCAGTTCAACACAAGCTGGTGAAGTGTTTCTAACTTATAACAGAGAAGACTGCTAATTGGTTCAGAGGGTGACATCCAATAGTACACACAAAATGCTGGAGGACTGCAGCGGATCAGGCATCATCTGTGGAAATGAATAAACAGTTGACCTTTTGGTCCAAAACCCTTCATCAGGACTGGAAAGGAAGGGGGAGAAACCAGAATAACAAGGTGGGGGAGGGGAAGGAAGACAAGCAGGAAAGTGATAGGTGATTTTGCTGGCTTCATCTGCTGCATCCGATGATCCCGGTGCAGCCTCATCTACATCAAAGAGACTCAGCATTCAATGGGGATTCACCTTGCTGAGCACCTCTGCTCCATCTGCAACAAGCAGAATGTCCCGGTGGCCATCCATTTTAATGCCAATCCCCATTACCATTCTGACATGTTGGTCCATGAACTTCTTCACTGCTATGATGAGACTACTCTCAGACTGGAAGTGTAACATTTCATATCCTATCTGGATAGCCTCTAAACTGATGGTATGATCATCAATTTCCCTGACTTTCCCCCCTCATCCTTCCCTCTTTTTCCATTCCTACTCTGGATTCCATCTTACTTCTTCCCTTCTCCTTATCTGCTTGTCACCTCTCTCTAGTGCTCTTCCTCCTTCCTTTTCTCCCATGGTCCACTCTCCTCTCCTATCAGATTCCTTCTTCTTCAGCCCTTTACTTTTTCCACCTATCACTTCCCAGTTTCTTACTTCATCTCCACCCTACCCCGCCCACCCGCTTCACCAGTCATCTTCTAGCTTGTACTCCTACCCTCTCCAACCTTCTTCCCCCTTCCTTTCTAGTCTTGATAAAGGGTTTTGACTTGAAATGTCAACTATTTATTCATTTCCATAACTGACCTGACCTGACCTGCTGTGTTCCTCTAGCATCTTGTACGTGTTACTCTGGATTTCCAGCATCTGCGGAATCTCCTGTGTTTATGACATCCAATAGCACTGGATTTGGAAATCCTGATTATGACCGCATCATCTTGTTGCATGTGGTAGTAGTCTGGGTTGTCCGATTGGTAACCAACAGTAAGGCGTCAGCCAATTGCAATGATGGAATCACAAATGTGTCATCCTGACTGGATAGCAGTCCATGCTCCACCGATCACTACCACTCCTGGGAATGATGCTTTATCATGCTTTTGTAATCTGTTGAGGACAAATTTCAGGGGTAATAAATATCACTCTGAGCATTGTTAGCTAGTGCCATGATATTGGGATTTGACTCACATGAACAAACATTTGAACCTTCATTGCAGCAGTCAGAATCAGAATCAGGTTTAATATCACCAGCGTACTGTATGTCATGAAATTTGGTAGCTTAGTGGCAACAGTACAATGCAATACATAATAATATAGAAAAAATGAATTACTGTAAGTATATACGTGTATATTAAATAGTTAAATTTAAAATTGTAGAGCAAAAACAGAAATAATAAAAAAGTGAGGTAGTGTTCATGGGTTCAATGTCCATTTAGAAATCAGATGGCGGAGAGGAAGACGCTGTTACTGAATTGCTGAGTGTGTGCCTTCAGGCTTCAGTACCTCCTCCCTGATGGTAACAATGAGAAGAGGACATGTCCTACATCATGGGTGTCCTTAATAATGGATGTCACCTTTCTGAGGGATTGCTCCTTGAAGATGTCTTGGATACTATGGAAGCTAGTACTTGTGATGGAGCTGACTAATTTTATAACTTTCTGTTGCTTCTTTTGATCCTGTACAGTAGTCCTGCCTGTACCAGATGGTGATGCAGCCCGTCAGATTGCTCTCCATGGTACATCTAGTGAAGTTTTCGAGTGTTTTAGGTGACAAACCAAATCTCCTCAAGCTCCTAATGAAATATAGTCAATGTGTTGTTTTCTTTATAGCTGCATTGATATGTTGGGACCAGGTTAGATCCTCAGAGATATTGACATCCAAGAAATTGAAATTGCTCATTCTTTCCACTTCTGATCCCTCTATGAGGATTGGTTCATGTTCCCTTGCCTTACCTTTCTGAAGTTCACAATCAGCTCATTGGTCTTACTGACACCAAGCACAAAGTTGTTGCTGTGACACCACTCAGCTAGCTGGTATACATCCTCTCATCTCCATATGAGATTCTGCCAACAGTGGATGTATCATCAGAAAATCTAAAGATGGCATTTGAGCTGTGCTTAGCCACACAGTCATGGGTCTAGAGAGAGTAGAACAGTGGGCTAAACACTTACCCCTGAGATGCGGTTGTGTTGACGTCAGAAAGATAAATGTGTTTGATTGGACAGCAGATAACTGGGTGACATATACTGAATAAATTGAGCAATATTTTAAAGCAAATGGAATGGCCAATGAAAAATGAGTGCCAGTTTTGATAAGTGCAATTGATGGAAGAGCAGACATTATGTGAGCAAGAAGGAGATGTTATTATCAATCCACAAAGAATGTGGTCTTTTTTTGGGTGCTGCAATTTGTACAGTAGAGAAGACACTAACTGTTAGCAAAGTACTTAGGAGGTCAGAAGTCACGAAAGACATTACATAAATGCAAGTCTTTCTTTTTTTAGTGCAATTTTTTAAAAAATCACTCAAAAAGCAGAAAGGTCAATATTAGCAGCACTTCCTTATGTGAATTATGTTCCACCCCCTCATCCTCCATTAACATTTCTCAAGCAGTTGGAGTGAACACTGCAATCACAAACCACACTGGAAAAATGACTACCAGAATTTCAATGTTTCTCCTTCATTATGTATAGCTACACCTTGAATCTTGTTTGAGGCTCTCAATCAATAGAACCATGGAAATAAATGTATTCTGTTACCCTGAACAATTATGAATGTGTAATTTGTCAAATACACCGGAAAACTCATCTTGTATACTTCAGCTCAGCCTTGGTGGAAAGTGTGAATCACCAGCGAAGGCAGAACATATGGCAATGTTGCTGAAAGCAAATAAGAATTAACTTATCCCATAAAATCAGTGGAATATGGCTTTGGGATGTGTTCAGTCTCATTGCACATTTTCAGTAAACATATCTGGAGATTAAAGTAGTAAACTTGCTTCTTTTAAATCAAGAATCTGGAAAAAAAATCCAGGGAGCTTAGTAGAATGTCCAACACTTGTCAATTTACACGGTGAGGGATTCTGAATGCTAATATCTTCCATGAACATGCAAGTAGGAATAATGGACTGTAGAGTATTTCATATTTCAGTAATATTTGAGAAATGTTGTAAATATATTGTTTGAGTAAGCATTTTTTGTTTGTTTACATAATTCATAATGGGTTATATGCAAAAAGTACGTGGCACACATCATTATGCCATCATATCATACATGAGCGCCTCACTAAAGAGAAAAGACTAAGTAGATATGCATCTCCCAGCTGCTGTGTTTTTCTTTCAGCTAGATTCTGGAGTTACAAAACATAACAGTGGTGATGAGTAAGTTTTAAAACAAACTGGAGATGATTTCCCAGCTGCTGAGGTACAGCAAGACATTCAAGTTAAAAAAAAAAGTGCATCATGTGTTTCTTTTGAAGGGGACAGAGATGGTTGAGTATTAAAACAAGGCATAAAACAAAGAAAATTCTCAAGTTCATAAACAATGAATACCAGGTGATAATAGTAATAATTATTTTTAAAAGTAGAAATGGCTGGCAACATCGGATAGATGGATGTGTTCAATTGGACAGCAGATAACTGGATGATATATACTGAATGAATTAGATTGAGCAGAATTTTAAAGCAAATGGAATGGCCGATGAAAAATGAACACCAGTTTTGACAAGTGCAATTGATGGAAGAGCATAGATTATGCTGAGTAGTATGGTTGCTCCAACCAAAATGAAACCAACTTTGCTGATATCGTGAAGGTAAGGCAGGAATATTTAGAACCAAAACCACGATTGTTTATAAAACACTTTATTTTTCATAAGCGGAATTAAAAGGAAGGAGCGTCCATTTCTGCTTACGTGGCTGAATTGAAGAAATTGTCCAAACATTGTGAGTTCAGTGATGGGGTTACATGGAATCATACAAGAAAGCATTCAAAACTGGCTCCTAGCTGAAATCCAACTCATATTTAAAAGAGCAGTTGAAATTGCTGTATCTATGGAAACAGCTGCCAGAGACACAAGTGATTTGCAGTAAGAGATGAAAGTGAGCGTGAACAAAATTGCGATTTTGAAACAGAAACCTGCTTGGCCAAACAAATTATGTTATTGTTGTGGAGGGGTTCACATATACAAGACCAATGTAGGTTTGAAGGTGAAACTTGCAGAAAATGCTACAAAGTAGTGCACACACAAAGCATATACCAGGCAGTCAAAAATAAATGGACTGCACAGGGAAAAGAAAAAGATAAGAAGTTGCAGTTTCAACAAGAGCACTAATCTGCATGCCGTTGATGGAAACTCTGATGATGACAAGAATGACACAGGACTGGGTAGCATTAAGATTTCAAGTCAAGTCAAGTCAAGTCACTTTTTATTGTCATTTTGCCCATAACTGCTGGTACAGTACACAGTAAAAATGAGGCAAGGTTTTTCAGGACCATGGTGCTACATGAAACAATACAAAAACTACACTGAACTACGTAAAACAACACAAAAAATACACTAGACTACAGACCTACCCAGGACTGCATAAAGTGCACAAAACAGTGCAGGCATTACAATAATTAATAAACAAGACAATAGGCACCATAGAGGGCAGTAGGTTGGTGTCAGTCCAGGCTCTGGGTGTTGAGGAGTCTGATGGCTTGGGGGATTAAACTGTTACATAGTCTGGTCGTGAGAGCCCAAATACTTCGGTGCCTTTTGCCAGATGGCAGGAGGGAGAAGAGTTTGTGTGAGGGATGCGTGGGGTCCTTCATAATGCTGTTTGCTTTGCGGATGCAGTGTGTGGTGTAAGTGTTTGTAATGGTGGGAGGAGAGACCCTGATGATGTTCTCAGCTGACCTCACTATCCGCTGCTGGGCCCTGCAATCTGGGACGGTGCAATTTCTGAACCAGGCAGTGATGCAGCTGCTCAGGATGCTCTCAATACAACCTCTGTAGAATGTGGTGAGGATGGGGGGGTGGGAGATGGACTTTTCTCAGCCTTCGCAAAAAGCAAAGGTGCTGCGGGGCTTTCTTTGCTATGGAGCTAGTGTTAAGGGACCAGGTGAGATTCTCTGCCAGGTGAACACCAAGAAATTTGGTGCTCTTAACGATCTCTACGGAGGAGTCATCGATATTCAATGGAGAGTGGTCGCTCCATGTCCTCCTGAAGTCAACAACCATCTCTTTTGTTTTGTTCACATTCAGAGACAGGTTGTTGGCTCTGCACCAGTCTGTTAGCCGCTGCACCTCCTCTCTGTATGCTGACTCGCTGTTCTTGCTGATGAGACCCACCACGGTCGTATCATCGGCGAACTTGATGATGTGGTTCGAGCTGTGTGTTGCAGCACAGTCGTGGGTCAGCAGAGTGAACAGCAGTGGACTGAGCACACAGCCCTGGGGGGACCCCGTGCTCAGTGTGATGGTATTGGAGATGCTGCTTCCGATCCGGACTGACCGAGGTCTCCCAGTCAGGAAGTCTAGGATCCGGTTGCAGAGGGAGATGTTCAGGCCCAGTAGGCTCAGCTTTCCAATCAGTTTCTGAGGAACGATTGTGTTGAATGCTGAACTGAAGTCTATGAACAACGTTTGAATGTACATGTCTTTTTTGTCCAGGTGGGTTAGGGCCAGGTGGAGGGGGTGTTGGCAATGGCGTCGTCTGTTGAATGGTTGGGACGGTACATGAACTGCAGGGGATCCAATGAGGGGGGCAGCAGGGTCTTGATGTGCCACATGTCGAGCCTCTCGAAACACTTCATGATGATGGATGTGAGTGCAACGGGATGGTAGACGTTGACGCAGGACACTGAAGACTTCTTCGGCACGGGGACAATGGTGGCGGCCTTGAAGTGCGTACGAATGACGGCGCTGTTCAGGGAGATGTTGAAGGTATCAGTGAGAATATCTGCTAGCTGGTCTGCACATCCTCGAAGCACTCTGCCAGGAATATTGTCTGGTCCAGCAGCCTTCCATGGGTTGACCCTGCACAGGGTTCTCCTCACATTGGCCACGGTAAGACACAGCACCAAGTCATTTGGAGGAGTGGTGGTCTTCCTTGCCGCCACATCATTTTCTGCCTCAAAACAAACGTAAAAGTTGTTCAGCGCATTTGGGAGGGAGGCATCACCCACACAGTCAGGTGATGTTGTCCTGTAGTTGGCGATGTCCTGAATGCCCTTCCACATGCGCCGCATTAAGTGAAAACGAACATCATACAACCAACATGGCTTATACCAGAAGTAAACAGCAAATTAATTAAAATGGAATTGGACTCTGGTTCAGCTGTTTCAGTCATTTCACAAAATGAGTTTGAACTGCATTTCAAAGATACTGAACTGAAGCCTGCAGATATCCAACTAAGAACTTATACTGGAGAGAAGATAACTCCTGTGGGAATGACATTCATAACTGTGAAATACAGCAACCAACGAGCCACATTGGGCTTGTATGTGGTGAAAACAGGAGGGCCAGCATTGTGGGGCTGTGATTGGCTGAGATAACTGCAGCTTGATTGGAGATACAACCACTATTTGCATGCCACATCTCCTGCGACAGAGTCAACTGAAAGTGGATTAAGGAAGGTACTGAAATATATCACAGCAGTGTTCAGTGGTCACGGATGGCAATGGAAAACTCAAGCGTATCAAGGGTAAAGTAGTGTTAAATTAAAATGCACCACCAAAGTTTTACAAACCCCATCCAGAACCTTATACTGTCCGTGATAGAGTAAACAGCGAGCTACATCACTTGGAAATTAAAGAAATTCTTTCCAACTTTGAATGAAGCCCATGGGCAAAGCCTATGCTCCCAGTAGCCAAGAAAAATGGGTCTGTCAGGACCTGTAGTGATGTTAATGTCACCATCAACCCAGTATTGAAAGTAGATTAATACCTTTCACCCAGGATAGATACTGTATCTTTGCAACCTTTCTGGACAGAAAACACTTCAACAAAGTGGACTTACCTGAGGCCTATGTACAGGTGGAGCTGGAAGGAGAGTCCGAAGTGTTTGTTACCATGAACACTCACAAAGGATTTTATTGCTAAAATAGGCTCAGTTTTGAAGTAGCATCTGCACCTGCAGTCTAGCAGAAAGGTATGGACCAGGAGCTGCAAGGTTGCCCAGGAACTCAGTCTTACTTAGTTAATGTTTTTGTTACCAGTGGGGATTGTTACGTACCCCGTAACTGGGTTGCCAAACCAGCAGAAATGGACCACTTCGTTGGAGTCTGGATTACTGGAACTAAGGAAGTTTTATTAAAGAAATAAGTAACACAGTACTCTAATCGTAAGGATATAAATGCAACAGGTTAGCAATGATAAAACACACATGTGCACAGAACTAGGATAATAGGAATCAATCAAGCTCTATCGCAGTCTAGGGGTAAAATGATCAGTCTCAAGTGACGCAGAGTTCAGTTCAGCTGAGTACAGTTCGCAGTAATCGCTGTTGTGCCGTTGGAGAGAGAGAGAGCGAATGCAAATTTCGATTCAAACAGACCTTTGATGTTCCTCGCGGTTAGCTTTCGGGCGAGCCCTTTTACTGTCTTCTGAGGTCACCGACTGTGACCCCTCCATTCCGGATATGATCGTTCTTCCACGGTGAACCCGGCACCCAGGCAAGGGCGGACACACACACCAGGTTCCCGCCGATCGTACCTTTTCACCCTGTGCATCTATGGTCGGTCCCACGACCAGACCTCCAAACTCCCACCAACTTGTGCAGGCACATCGCTTTTCCAGGGTCTCGTTATCTCGTGATCTCGTGGTGTCTGTCTTGCCTTAGCGAACCTGTTACTTTTATCCCCCTGCTGGGGTATCGCCTGTCCATCAAACTTCGAACAGTTCAGGTTCAAAGCAACCGGTCTGTCAATACTCGGAACTGCGTCCCTTTTCGTTAATATCTCTCCTCTCTCATTATCATTTTGAACGCTTCTCCATTTGTCTCTCTTATCTCTCTCATCAGCATCAATCTTCTGATAACTTGGTTTTTCGTCACAGGATGAAAAGGAACGTCTCCAAAATTTCAAGACAGTATTAAAAAGATTAGAATTTATTGGCTCAGTGCATGACACAACAAGTGTAAATTCTTTAAAACAAGCATAGCCTTTGTATTACTTTCCCTTATGGCTGCAGAGAAAAATAACACACAGATTGACAGAAGGGCCTTGAGTCTAGTTTTGGGTGTAAAACATTTCAACTAGTGCTTCTTTGGGAGAGAGTTTACCCTCACTATTGACTATCAATCATTAGTGTCCATTTTCAATCCACTGAAGTTCCACTAACAGTTGCAGCATCAATTCCAAGGGAACCCTGTTTCTTGGAGAATGCAATTACCAGATTGAACTCAAGAGGACAACCAACCATAGAAATGCTGGTGGATTGTCCCATTTACCCTTGGAAAAGGAAATGCCTGAAAATTTACAAAAGAGGACACTCTTTAGGATGTATTCTCCCTAATTGAAAGTTTCCCTGTTATGGCAGAGATGATCCAAGGGGAAACCAGACTCTCCACTCTCTCTCAGGTCTACATGGCCACCCAAAATGGCTGGAATGTGCTGTAGAAACTCAGCTTACCTCATTTTTTCCAGCCCTTGACGGGTGTTGTCTTATGGGGGGATTGACACCCTTCAAGGTACCCTTCAAGCTGAAAGCTAAAGTGTTGGAGAGCTTCATGCTGGTCATATAGGCATGGTCAAAGTGAACGCATCGGCTTGAAGCTTTGTCTGCTGGCCTGAGATAGATCACCAGATTGCTCAACTTGCCTTGCACTGTTCTGGATGCCAACACATCCCAAAGAAAGGTGTCAAGAGCTTTCAGAACATCCTGCAGTCCCAGAGTGAACTCCTACAATCACCTTGGAGGAGGTCCAAGAACCTGAGATTAGTTCACAATCACTAGTCTCATCTGCCAAGCAGAGTGAACTCCTTGTTAGGAAAGACATTATCCGACAAGAGTAAGAGATCCTGCACAGTTTACTATGCTGAAGATGTCTATATATTAGTTGTATTATATAATATACCCTGTATGTGTGTCTTTTTGTGTGTGTGCCCTTAACTCCTGGTGGAGTCGTCAGGGCGCCATCATGCCAAGCTTTTGGTATGCTCATCGTAAGGCATGTCTTGGGCATCTGAAACCTGGCGGAGCTCATCCCTCTCCAGGTATTTTTTTTATGAGGTCGAGTTGTTAGCTGGACACGCAGCCTAGGTACGGATGGAGAGCGTGCAAGGGAGCCAGCTGGATTCAAACTAGGGACCTCTCGCCCTGAAGTCCAGCGCTGATGCCACTACGCCACCAGCTGGTCATAATATATGATGTGCATTGATATATAAATATAGATGAATCCTATGTTGAGTTTTTTAGAGCTATGCAGGGAGAAGTGTATTTAATATTTCAGAAACATTTGAGTAATAATTTAAATATATTGTTTGATTAAGCATTCTTTGTTTACATATTTCATTCTGGGTTGTATGTCAGAAGTACATGAACGCCATATGTCATCATACCACCACGTCATATGTTCATGCCTCACTAAAGAAAAGGAAACTAAGTAGATGTGCATCTCCTGGCTCCCGTGCTTTTCTTTCGATTTGCTTCTGGAGCTACAAAGCATAACATGGACAACAGTTCTATGCCAGAATGTTAAGATAAAGGGGATCTAGTGCACACATTAGATACAGTAGTCCTAAGATTTACTGGAACAAAGATTGCAAGAGACAGGTCATCAGAGTGGTGAATGTCATTCAAAGGTATGACAAGAGACAATCTGCAATTATTTGAGGGATGAATGGAAAAATAATTATATCTGTGACACATAGAAATTTAGAGATGGGGAGGTTGCGTGGAATTATGAAGTGCACAGATACTAAAGGAAATGCAAAAAGTCATAGTGAAAGGAATAGGCAAGTACATTTTTTAGGGAAAAAAGTGTAAATGATATTTTTGGCTCCCATATGGCAGTATAAGAATTGTCATGAAAAACATGCAAATGATTTTTGGAAATCGAAGAGATATCTCTAGAAATTGTGGTTCATGATGTATTCAATAATGTAGGAAGGATTAGAAATGAAGATCCATAGAATTGTTACAATTGGGCAATAGATTAAGGAGTATAGGTTAGGCCAATGTCACCTGAACTCAGATGGAAGTAATATTGGTGCTAACGGTAATATTAATGATATTGGGGAGGGTACAATATAAACATGGTAAGAATGCAGGATGGAAAGCAAAATAATCTCTGAATATAGAAGTGGTGTGAGAATAAACATTAAATGAGAAGAAAATTAATGGAAAGCAATCAAGTGATAGTGGTTCAGCTTAATTTAAGCCAAGGCTAAAATATAACCATTCTCATCTTTCTGTTTGAAGACAAAATATGCAAGACAGGAGAAAAGAGAAGCAGTGGTGGTTGTGATGAAAGATTCAGTTGTGATATTAGCAAGTTCTCTTCCAAAAAAAGCTTTGTATGTTTGATTAAGTGCAAGACTAAACAAAACAAAAGAGATAAATGGGTAACTAGTAGTTCTTTGAAAGGGCATAATTCAGGATAAATTTAGTATATCGAAAGGCGTGAATTTCTGTAAAGTAAATTGTGCATGAAAGATTTAATAGGATTCTTAACAGGGTGTTACAAAGCACATCACAAATAAGCTGCATAATATACATATGAACGTTGAAATGGAATTTAATATATTGCAGTAAAAGAAGCATTTTGATAATGTACACCTGTGCAGAATTTGAAGAAGATTAGAGCTAGAAGTTAATTACAACAATGACTTCAAAAATCATTTCAGTGATTATAAAATACTTTGGCATCCTTAGGTCATTAAAGGCAACTTTCCATTTTATTGAAGGAAGTTACAGAGGACATTGTTATTGACAGCTGTTTCTTCAGGTAGAAAAATATTTAAAATAAACAAAGAATATTAGCTTTATAAAGATTAAATTTTGTCACATGTACATCAAAACATAGAGTGAAATGTTTTGTTTGCGTCAATGGCCAACCCAATCTGAGATGTGCTGAGGGCAGCCCATACGTGTCTCCATACTTCTGGCACCAGCAAAGCATGCACACAACTTACTAACCCTAACTTCTACGTCTTTTGAAATGTGAGAAGAAACTGGAACACCTAGAAGAAACCCACATAGCCATAAGGAGAACATTCAAACACCTTTTAGGCAGCGACAGGAATTGAACTCCGATCTTGCAGCTGCTGCTTTAAAGCTCTACGCTAACCGTTACACCACTGTGGTGGTGCCCCTATCCTACCTTAAGAAGAGTCATGAGAGAATATAGAAGAAATTTCTTAAGAGTCTACCATGGATGTGATATTTCTGTAGGCAGAAAACACTAGAAAAGTTGTGATAGACTTCATTCAAAGTTAAAGTAAATTTAGGATCAAAGTACATAATAGGTTATGTCAAGATTATACTACCCCAAGATTCATTTTCTTCTGGGCACTCACAATAGATTCAGTGAAAAGCTGCACAGGACAAAACAAGCAAACAACCAATGTGCAAAAGGCAACAAGTAAAACAACCCAAATAATAATAATAAATAAATAGTAAATATTTTAAGATCATTAGTTGTAGAGTCCTTGAAAGTGAGTCCATATTGTAGATTCTGTTCAGTGTTGGGGTGAACACTCCCTTCTGTATGCTGATTGGTCACCACCTTTGATTTGGATAAC
This sequence comes from Mobula hypostoma, assembly GCF_963921235.1. Taxonomy (NCBI): domain Eukaryota; kingdom Metazoa; phylum Chordata; class Chondrichthyes; order Myliobatiformes; family Myliobatidae; genus Mobula; species Mobula hypostoma. The sequence continues at coordinate 57,487,850 of NC_086103.1, read as the reverse complement.
AATAGTAATGTCATCAATAAACTTAGATATAGCATTGGAGCTGTACTTCATCTCTCCGTCGTAAGTATGAAGTGAATAGAGCAGGGGGCTAAGCACGGGGCCCTGTGGTGCACTTGCGCTGGTGGTGATTGTGGAGCAGAAGTTGTTGCCAATCTGAACTAACTGGTGTCTGTGAGTGGAATAATTGAGGATCCAATTGCACAAGGGAGCATTGGGCATATCAGAACAGACAGCCAAGTGGAGAGTCAACAAAGAAAGGTATTTGCAAGATGCATTTGATGAGAAAGGTAAAACTCCTTCTACAAGCTGATGAATTTGGTAGGCAGTAAGAACAAATTTAAGGTAATTTGGAAGTGTACGACCAATAGAGACACACATTGTCTTCAGTACAATATGATTACAACTATAATAAGCAGAACAAAATAGATTTTAAAAAGTTATTGTAAAATATCCAGACGTATAGAACCAGAATCAGTTTTATTACCACTGTCCTATATGACATGAATATTGTTGTTTTTACAGCTGCAGTGAAAAATGAATAAATGGTGCAAAGATAATGAGTAGTGTCCATGGGTTCATGGACCATCCAGATATTCAATGGCAGAGAGAAAGATGACATTTCTTTTATCATTGAGTGAGGGTCTTTATGTTCCTTTATTTCCTCCCTGACGATATTAATAAGAAAAGGACCTGCCTGGAAGACAAGGGGCTTAATGATGGATGTTACCTTCTTGATGCACCACCTCTTCAAAACGCTGGAGGAACTTGGCAGGTCAGGCAGCATCCATGAAAATGAGCAAGCAGTTGACATTTCGGGCCAAGACCCTTCTTCAGCAGTGGAGAGGAAGGGAGAAGATGCCAGAATAAAAAGGAGGGGGAAGTGGAAGGAGGGCAGTGAGAAAGTGATGGGTAAAGCCAGGTGGGTGGGAAAGGTAAAAGGCTGGAGAGGAGTGGAAGGAATCTGACAGGAAAAGACCATGAACCATAGGAGAAGGGGAAGGAGGAAGGGACCCAGGGGTAAGTGATCGGCTGATGACAAGAGGTAAGAAGCCATCATGGGGAGTAGAAAAAGAGGGGAGGGGAGAAAAAAAAGCATCATGTGGAGAAATTGATATTCATGCCATCAGGCTGGAGGCAACACAGATGGGATATAAGGTGTTGCTCCTCCACCCCAAGGGTGGCTGCATCATGGCACAAGAGGAGACCATGGACCAACATGTCGGGACGGGAATGGGAATCGGAATTAGAATGTTTGGCCACTGGGAAGTTACACCTGGCGGACGGAGCTGGGTGCTCAATGAGGTGGTCCCCCAATTTCCGATGGGTCTCACCAATGTAGAGCAGGTTGCATCGGGAGCACTGGATAAAATAGATGGCACCTGCAGATTGACAAGTGAAGTGTTGCTTCACCTGGAAGGAGTGAATGGAGGTGAAGGAGGAGGAGGAGGCACTCTGGCCACCTGCAGGGATAAGTGCTGGGAGGGATATTAGTGGGGAGGGACGAATGAAATCATGGAGGAAGTGATCCCTGTAGAAACTGGAGGAAAAAGGGAGGTAAAGATACATTTGTTGGTAAGATCCATTTGGAGTACTCAAGGATGTTTTCAACCTTTCACTGCTATGGGCGGAAGTTCCCACTTGCTTCAAAAAAACAATAATTATACCAGTGCCACTACTACTACTACGTTGACTCAGGTCAGGCGTCGGTGGACTCTCCACTTCTCCCTCTCCCTCATCAGTGTGTTCAGTTCACCTACGTTAGCCGCGCCGCTGTCTTCTACGAGTATATTGACCATAGTCTTGGGAGGGCGCCCAGGGTTCATCCTCCCATGCTTGGGCTCCCACATGATGATTGGGCTGGCAGGTAGCTTGGGGTGGCGTAGACAGTGCCCCGCTAGCTGCAGTCTTCTTGCCTCGATTTTAGTGGTGATTATTTTAGATAATACCAGTGCCAAAGAAGAATAATGTGGGCTGCCTTAACGACTATTGCCTGGTAGCACTCACATCTACAGTGATGAAATACTTTGAGAAGTTGGTTATGACTAGATAGAACTCCTGCCGCAGTAAGTCCTAGACCCATTGCAGTTTGCCTATCGCCACAATAAGTCAATGTCAGACACAATCTTCATGGCTCTTCACACAGCTTTAGACCAACACAAACACCTACGTCGGGATGTTGTTCATCGACTATAGTTCAGCATTTAATACCATCATTCACACATTCCTGATTGTGATTGAGAAGTTGCAAAACCTGGGCCTCTGTACCTCGCTATGTAATTGGATCCTCGACTTCCTAACCGGAAGACCACAGTCTGTGCGGATTGGTGATAACCTCTTCGCTGACGATCAACACTGGTGCACCTCAGGGGTGTGTGCTTAGCCCACTGCTCTACTCTCTGTATACACATGACTGTGTGGCTAGGCATAGTTCAAATATCATCTACAAATTTGCTGATGATACAACCATTGTTGGTAGAATCTCAGGTGGTGAAGAGAGGGCGTACAGGAGTGAGATATGCCAACTAGTGGAGTGGTGCCGCAGCAACAGTCTGGCACTCTACATCAGTAAGCCGAATGTGATTGTGGACTTCAGGAAGGGTTAGACGAAGGAACACATACCAATCCTCATAGAGGGATCAGAAGTGGAGAGAGTGAGCAGCTTCAAGTTCCTGGGTGTCAAGATCGCTCTTGGTCTAACCTGGTCCCAACATAATGATGTAGTCATAAAGAAGGCAAAACAGCAGTTACACCTTATTAGGAGTTTGAAGCGATTTGGCATGTCAACAAATACACTCAAAAACTTCGATAGTTGTACTGTGGAGAGCATTCTGACAGGCTGCAGCACTGTCTGGTATGGAGGGGGCGACTGCACAGGACCAAAAGAAGCTGCAGAAGGTTGTAAATCTAGTCAGCTCCATCTTGGGCACTAGCCTGCAAAGTACCCAGGATATCTTTAGGAAGCGGCATCTTAAAAAGGCAGCGTCCATTATTAAGGACCTCCAGCACCTAAGGCATGCCCTTTTCTCACTGTTACCATCAGGCAGGAGATACAGAAGCCTGAAGGCACACACTCAGCGATTCAGGAACAGCTTCTTCCCCTCTGCCATCTGATTCCTGAATGGACTTTGAGGCTTTGGACACTACCTCATGTTTTTTAATATACAGTATTTCTGTTTTTGTGCATTTTAAAATAATCTATTCAATATATGTAATTGATTTACTTGTTTATTTATTATTATGTTTTATTTTATTTATTATTATTATTTTTTTCTCTCTCTGCTAGATATGTATTGCATTGAACTGCTGCTGCAAAGTTAACAAATTTCACGTCACATGCTGGTGATAATAAACCTGATTCTGATTCTGAGATGGGTGGAAGTTGTGGAAAATGATGTGTTGGATGTGGAGGCTCATGGGGTGGTAGGGAAGGACAAGATGTCCATAAGACCATAAGACCATAAGACAAAGGAGAAGAAGTAGGCCATTCGGCCCATCGAGTCTGCTCTGCCATTTTATCATGAGCTGATCCATTTTCTCCTATTTATTCCCACTCCCCCGCCTTCTCACCATAACCTTTGATGCCCTGGTTACTCAGATACCTATCAATCTCTGCCTTAAATACACCCAATGACTTGGCCTCCACTGCTGCCCGTGGCAACACATTCCATAGATTCACCACCCTCTGACTAAAAAAATTTCTTCGCATTTCTATTCTGAATAGGTGCCATTCAATCCTTAAGTCATGCCCTCTCGTACTAGACTCCCCCATCATGGGAAACAACTTTGCCACATCCACTCTGTCCATGCCTTTTGACATTCGAAATGTTTCTGTGAGGTCTCCCCTCATTCTTCTAAACTCCAAGGAATACAGTCCAAGAGCGGACAAATGTTCCTCATATGTTAACCCTCTCATTCCCGGAATCATTCTAGTGAATCTTCTCTGTACCCTCTCCAACGTCAGCACATCGTTTCTTAAATAAGGAGACCAAAACTGCCCACAGTACTCCAAGTGAGGTCTCACCAGCGCCTTATAGAGCCTCAACATCACATCGCTGCTCCTATACTCTATTCCTCTAGAAATGAATGCCAACATTGCATTCGCCTTCTTCACTACTGACTCAACCTGGAGGTAAACTTTAAGGGTATCCTGTACGAGGACTCCCAAGTCCCGTTGCATCTCAGAACTTCGAATTCTTTCCCCATTTAAATAATAGTCTGCCCGTTTATTTTTTCTGCCGAAGTGCATAACCATACACTTTCCAACATTGTACTTCATTTGCCACTTCTCTGCCCATTCTTCCAATCTATCCAAGTCTCTCTGCAGACTCTCCGTTTCCTCAACACTACCGGCCCCTCCACCTATCTTCGTATCGTCAGCAAACTTAGCCACAAAACCATCTATTCCATAATCCAAATCGTTGATGTACAATTGACGAAAGAGGGTTACAAAAGTACACATAGACTAAGATGCTAACTGTGCTGTGCTAGCACCAGTGGGATCAACAGTTGATCTGCCACCTGTCTTCAGGAGAGAGAGATAAGTAAGACAATGGACCAGCATTTGGAAATGTTAATGAAGAGAGGAGACAGTTTAAAGGAAGGAGACACCGGTCTGAGTATTGTCAAGACCAGCTCCTTTTGAACCCTGAACTGTTTGAAGTGTGATGGACAGGCGATACCCCAGCAGGGGGATAAAAAGGGGCAGGTTGCGCTGAGACACGACACCACGAGGTAACGAGACCCTGGAAGCGGTGCGCCCCGACAAGTCGGTGGGAGTTTTGGAGGTCTGGTCGCGGGACCAGCCATAGACGCACAGGGTGGAAAGATACGGTCGGCGGGAACCTGGTGTGTGTCTGCCCTTGCCTGGGTGCCGGGTTCACCACTGAAGAACGATCGTGTCTGGAATGGAGGGGTCACAGTCGATGACCTCAGAAGACATTACAAAGGGCTCGCCCGAAAGCTGACTGCAAGGAATATCGAAGGTCTGTTTGGAATCCGATTTGAATATTCATTCGTTCTCTCTCTCTCTCTCCAACGGCACGACGGCGATTACTGCGAACTGAACTAAACTGAACTCTGTCACTTGTGATTGAACATTTTACCCCTAGACTGCGACAGAGCTGATTGACACTATTATCCTAGTTCTGTGTACATGTGTGTTTATTCATTGCTAACCTGTTGCATTTATATCCTTACTATTACAGTACTGTGTTGCTTATTTCTTTAATAAAATTTTCTTAGTTCCAGTAATCCAGACTCCAACTGAGTGGTCCATTTCTGCTGGTTTGGCAACCCAGTTACGGGGTACATAACATAAGTGGGGTTCTCGTCCGCGATTTCGAACGCTAAATTTGGGACAAGGTAAATTGATTGGGTTAAAATTCCTGAAAGAAAGAAAAGGCAAACAGCAGAAATGGAGATTGAGGAATTTCTAAAGGCGCTGACCTTGGAGGCATTAGAGGATGCCAGGAAAGCAGAATTGGCAACTGTGGCCAAACGGCTGAATCTTGTTAAGGGGAAGTCGACAATGAGAAGAAAGGAGATACACAGAGCTATCGTAGAGCACTATGTATCTAAAGGTGTGTTTCCCCAAGGGGAGCTGGAGGTGATATCTATTGGAAAACCTGGTGGAGACACAGTACAGGTGCAGATTGAAAAACTGAGACTCGAGCACGAGTTCCGGGTATGGCAGCTAGAACACAAAGAGAAACAGAACGGCAAGAGAGAGAGAAACAGTTAGAATGGCGAGAGAAAGAGACAGTTAGAACGGCAAGAGAGAGAGAGAGGGACAAACAGTTGGAGCGAGAAGAGAAACAGAGGGAAAGGGAATTCGAGCTGGAGAGGTTAAAGATAAGGGCAGAGCAGGGGCCCATCCCGAACCAAGGTGGAGGGTTCAGGGTGACCCAGGAGGTTAGGCTGGTTCCCCCATTTGACGATACCGATGTGGATCGGTACCTTCTCCATTTCGAAAAAGTTGCTGCAAGTCAGGACTGGCCGAGGGATAAGTGGGCTGTTTTGCTTCAGAGTGTACTTAAAGGAAAGGCCCAACAAGCTTACTCGGCTTTGTCTGCGGAAGATGCCCAGCGGTATGAGGTGGTGAAAGAGGCCATCTTCAGGATTTATGAGTTGGTCCCGGAGGCATACCGGCAGAGGTTCTGGAATACGAGGAAGCAGTGGGACTGCACGTATTTAGAGTTTGCCCGTGAGATGCAGACATATTGTGAGCGTTGGTGCGCCTCAAAGGGGGTAGATGGGGATTATGACAGACTGCTACAGCTGATCCTGATTGAGCAGTTTAAAGGTTGTGTCCCTGACGGTATGAGACCCTACCTCGATGAGAAAGAGGCAGGCACTTTAGCCGCAACTGCTAAATTAGCGGATGAGTACGCGTTGACGCATAAAACGAAGTTTGCCCCGAGTAAAGGCTACCAGAAGGGTAGTCAGGACGGCGGGGAGAGTCCGCAAGAAAAGTCAGAAAGTAAGCCGGGGACTAGTGAGAAGGATAAGGTAGACCGGGAGCAGTCTGGTAGGAAGTCTCCTGGGGTCATATGTTATAATTGTGGGAAAGCCGGACACTTGGCGTCCAGGTGCTTTGCCCCAAAGAAGGAGACAGGAAAAGGAAAAACGGCGATTTCCACTGGCTGTATTGAGCTGGTAAACAAACCGCTAGGAGAAGAAAGGTCTGCCAAAGTTCAGGAAGGGCGCGAGAGGTTTATCTCGGCGGGATTGGTGTTGGTGAAGGAGGGGTTAAACCCAGTTCCAGTACGGATCTGGAGAGACACGGGAGCGTGTCAGTCATTGATATTAAAGGGTGTGTTAGACTTTAGTTCAGAGACCAAGACTGGGAAAGTCAGGGTCATAAAAGGCATTGGAAAAGGGACTGAGTCAGTCCCTTTGCACCAGATACACCTACAAAGCAACTTGGTCTCCGGACTAGTCACAATCGGGGTGAGGCCCGAATTACCGATGAAAGGCGTGGAAGTCTTGCTCGGTAATTACCTCGCTGGGGGAATTGTGGTCTCGGCAGTGAGATTGACAGGTCAGCCGCTCAGCATTAAGGCCGCGCCCATGGACTCACAGGTTCATCCTGTTTGCACAGTGACTCGCTGTATGTCCAGAGAGACTGCTGAGTCGCTTCTACCAGCCTTGTACGAGGAGGGGGTAGAAAGTGAATAGAAGGAGCGTAATGAAACAGGAGGAAGTGGGGAAATTAAGGTAGATTTATCATTAGAAAAGAAGGACTTTATACAGGCACAGGAGCGAGACAAGGAAACAGCTCTCTGTGAAACAGAATTAGGAAGGGAGCCAGTGAATTATGGTGTGAAGGGGGAGGTGCTAAGGAAGGAAGGGAGACCAAGTACCGCAGATGAGGAATGGGGGGTGGTGCAAAAGAGTAATGGGGATGAGATTTTTAACCTGGCCCACAAGGTACCCCTCGGTGGACATTTTGAGGTGCTGAAGGAAACAGTTGGCGAAGCCATGAGAGAGTTTTTCTGGCTGCACAGGAGGAAGGATGTTATTGATTATTGCAGACGCGAACTGAGACAGTCACAGGCTTTTGATATGCTAACAAACCTAGTCGGTGTTAGCGTGGAAATCAATGAAGCTAGGGTGCCACCTGATAAGGGGAAAACCCATTTTGAAAAGATGAGTATGGTACCGACCAGATGGGAGAAGGCTATTGTTTTGGCCAGCTCTGCTGATAAGGTCTCTCCCTTAATCCCCGAACAAAGTGACCCTTTAGGAGAGCTAATTAAACGGCTCGCACACGTGTGTTTGATTGTCCCAAGGCAATGCAAAGAACTGGGACGTTGGGTGGTGTTTGTCATGCTAGGTCAGCCTAGTGAGCAACACCCCTATAGAATGAGTAATTCAGTGACAAAAGGTCTAAAGAACACAGATGTGTATACTGGCGATGTAATACGGCTGTCTGAAGCCAGCTTGATAGTGAACCTTGAAAAAAATGAGTTCGGCCACGCGAAGGTCACTTATCTGGGAATTGTGGTTACACAGGGGCAGCTGGCAGCGATGCAAGCTAAGGTGCGGGCTATCTCTGACATCCCAACCCCGACAGACAAGAGGGCCCTCAGAAGGCTCTTGGAAAAGGTGGGGTACTGTAGGAAGTTTTGCAATAACTTTGCAGGTACTACCCCTCCCCCTCCTACTAAGCCCTTGCGAAAGAAAACTAAGTCGGGATGGGACGACCCTTGTTATCGTGGTCCGGGACGAAACCCAATGAGAGGTTACACTGATCACAATTCATCAGTGTTTTCGGCCACTATGAAGTTTGCTAAGTCGGAGCCTGGTTTCGAGGATTATTAAAATAACACGTATAAAAGGAACAGAAAATCTGATTGCTGACTGTCTGTCAAGGTGTTGACAACTTAAAATTCTCTGTATTAGCCAAATAGCTGATGAAGATGTATATTTGTGTGTATCTAATAATGTATTCATGCTTATAATTTTTACCCCAGTAAAAATCCTTAAAGGGGAGGGGTGTGACGAAAGAGGGTTACAAAAGTACACATAGACTAAGATGCTAACTGTCCTGTGCTAGCACCAGTGGGATCAACAGTTGATCTGCCACCTGTCTTCAGGAGAGAGAGATAAGTAAGACAATGGAGCAGCATTTGGAAATGTTAATGAAGAGAGGAGAGAGTTTAACAGAAGGAGACACCGGTCTGAGTATTGTCAAGACCAGCTCCTTTTGAACCCTGAACTGTTTGAAGTGTGATGGACAGGCAATACCCCAGCAGGGGGATAAAAAGGGGCAGGTTGCGCTGAGACACGACACCACGAGGTAACGAGACCCTGGAAGCGGTGCGCCCCGACAAGTCGGTGGGAGTTTCGGAGGTCTGGTCGCGGGGCCAGCCATAGACGCACTGGGTGGAAAGATACGGTCAGCGGGAACCTGGTGTGTGTCCGCCCTTGCCTGGGTGCCGGGTTCACCACTGAAGAACGATCGTGTCTGGAACGGGGGGGTCACAGTCAGTGACCTCAGAAGACATTACAAAGGGCTCGCCCGAAAGCTGACTGCGAGGAATATCTAAGGTCTGTTTGGAATCCGATTTGAATATTCATTCGTTCTCTCTCTCTCTCTCTCTCCAACGGCACGACGGCGATTACTGCGAACTGAACTAACCTGAACTCTGTCACTTGTGATTGAACATTTTACCCCTAGACTGCGACAGAGCTGATTGACACTATTATCCTAGTTCTGTGTACATGTGTGTTTATTCATTGCTAACCTGTTGCATTTATATCCTTACTATTACAGTACTGTGTTGCTTATTTCTTTAATAAAACTTTCTTAGTTCCAGTAATCCAGACTCCAACGGAGTGGTCCATTTCTGCTGGTTTGGCAACCCAGTTACGGGGTACGTAACACAATGTAAAAAGAAGCGGCCCCAACACTGATCCCTGTGGAACACCACTGGTAACCTGCAGCCAACCAGAATAAGATCCCTTTATTCTTACTCTCTGTCTCCTGCCAATCAGCCAACGCACTATCCACGTATGTAACTTTCCCGTAATTCCATGGGCTCTTATCTTGTTAAGTAGCCTCATGTGTGGCACCTTGTCAAAGGCCTTCTGAAAATCCAAATATACAACATCCACTGCATCTCCCTTGTCTAGCCTACTGGTAATTTCCTCAAAAAATTGTAATAGGTTTGTCAGGCAGGATTTTCCTTTAAGGAATCCATGCTGAGTTCTGCCTATCTTGTCATATGCCTCCAGGTACTCTGTAACCTCATCTTTGACAATCGACTCCAACAACTTCCCAACCACCGATGTCAAGCTAACAGGTCTATAATTTCCTTTTTGCTTCCTTGCCCCCTTCTTAAATAGCGGAGTGACATTTGCAATCATCCAGTCTTCCGGAACCATGCCGGAATCTATCGACTTTTGAAAGATCATCGCTAATGCCTCCGCAATCTCCACAGCTACTTCATTCAGAACACGAGGGTGCATTCCATCTGGTCCAGGAGATTTATCTACCTTTAGCCTATTCAGCTTCCTGAGTACTTTCTCTGTCATAATTGTGACTGTGCACGCTTCTCTTCCCTGCCACCCTTGAGTGTCCGGTATACTGCTGATGTCTTCCTCAGTGAAGACTGATGCAAAATACTCGTTCAGTTCCTCTGCCATCTCCTTATCTCCCATTACGATTTCTCCAGCATCATTTTCTATTGGTCCTATATCTACTCTCACCTGTCGTTTACTCTTTATATACTTGAAAAAGCTTTTAGTATCCTCTTTGATATTATTTGCTAGCTTCCTTTCATAGTTAATCTTTTCTCTCTTAATGACCTTCTTGGTTTCCTTTTGTAAGGTTTTAAAAACTTCCCAGTCCTCTGTCTTCCCACTAATTTTTGCTTCCTTGTATGCCCTCTCCTTTGCTTTAACTTTGGCTTTGACTTCTCTTGTCAACCACGGTTGCATCCTTTTTCCACTCGAAAATTTCTTCTTTTTTGGAATATACCTGTCTTGCACATTCCTCATTTCTCGCATAAACTCCAACCACTGCTGCTCTGCTGTCTTTCCCGCCAGTGTCCCTTTCCAGTCAACTTTGGCCAGTTCCTCTCTCATGCCACTGTAATTTCCTTTACTCCACTGAAATACCGACACATCAGATTTCGGCTTCTCTTTTTCTAATTTCACAGTGAACTCAATCATGTGATGATCACTGCCTCCTAAGGGTTCCTTCACCTCAATCTCTCTAATCCCCTCCGGTTCATTACACAATACCCAATCCAGTACATCCGATCCCCTAGTGGGCTCAACAACAAGCTGTTCTAAAAAGCCATCTCGCAGACATTCTACAAATTCTCTCTCTTGAGATCCAGTGCTGACCTGATTTTCCCAATCCACTCGCATGTTAAAATTCTCCACAATTATCATAACACTGCCCTTCTGACGAGCCTTTTCTATTTCCAGTTGTAATTTGTAGTCCACATCCCTGCAGCTGTTTGGAGGCCTATAAATAACTGCCATCAGGGTCCTTTTACCCCTGCTATTTCTTAGCTCAACCCATAAAGATTCTGCACCTTCCGATCCTATATCACCTCTTTCTAATGATTTAATATCATTTCTTACCAATAAAGCCACGCCTCCCCCTCTGCCTACCTTCCTATCCTTCCCATACACCATGTATCCTTGGACGTTCAGCTCCCAGAGACATGCATCCTTTAGCCAGGTCTCAGTGATGGCCACAATATCATACCTGTCCTGGAAAAGAAAGCCACATCCTGGGAACGATGTGGTGGAGAAGAAGGAACTGAGAAAAGGGAATAGCATTTTTGCAGGAGACAGGGTGGGAAGAGGTATAATCAACATAGCCATGGGAATCAGTAGGTTTATAAAAGATGTTGGCCAACAATTTGTATCCAGAGATGAAGACAGAGAGATTGAGAAAGGCGTGGTAGGTATCAGAAATGAACCAAGTGAATTTAACTGCAGAGTGGAAGTTGAATGCAAAGTTGATGAAATTAACAAGATCAGTATGGGTGCATGAAGTAGAACCAATACAGTTGTCAATGTAGCTGAGGAAGATTTGGGGAGCATTACCAGTGAATTCTTAGAACATGGACACTTCTATGTAGCCAATGAAAAGGCAATGAAAATAGCTGGGGCCCTTTGAGTCAGGAGAAAGTAAAATGAGCTGAAGGAGAAATTGTTGAGGACCAGTTCTGCCAGATGGAGGAGGGCGGTGGTGGAGAGGAACTGGTTGGTTCTTTTATTGAGAAGGAGGCTGAGAGCTTTAAGGCCTTCTTGATGGGGGATAGTACTGTATAGGGACTGGACATTCATGGTGAAAATGAGGTAGTCAGGGCCAGGGAATTGAAAGTTAGTGAGGAAATCGAGGGCATGAGAAGTGTTGCAGATGCAGGTGGGAAGGGACTGAACAAGGGGGATAGAATGGAGAAGAGGTATGGGGATTTGAGCTTAGCAGGGTAGGAGTGGCCAGAGACATTCAGCCTACCTGGTCAGTCAGGTTTGTGGATCTTGGGTAGGAGGTAGAAGAGAGCAGTGTGGGGTAAGGGATCTATGAGTTTAGTGACAGTGGACGGGTGATCTCCAGAGATGTTGAGATCAGTAATGGTGTCAGAGAAAGTTTTCTGATGGTCCAGAGTGAGGTCTTCTTCAAGGAGTAGGTCAGAGAAGGTGTCTTAAAATTGTTGTCTGGCCTTAACAAGGTAGAAATCAATCCACCACATTACAACAGCACCCCATTTGTCTGCAGGTTTGATCATAAGGCTGGGATTGGTCCATAGAGAATGGAGGGTGTAAGGTCCAAGGGGGAGTGAGGAGTACTGAAGTTGAGCTGGTTGATGTCTCGGTAGCAGCTGGAGATGAAAGGAACCAGCACGAGGTGTCCAATTGTAGAAATCTGCAAGCCTTTGGTAACATACAAAATCTTCACAAATTTCCGACAAAGTAGAGCCACCAGCAGACCTTCTACGTATTATGTTAAAAAACAGAAAGCAGATTTTAAAAAATACCTTTGGTATTTATTTAGTTGCTGTGATTAAATACATTAGTAATATGTTGATACAAATAGTACTGTTTTCTTTACATTTTTTCAAATTCTATTTGTGTGATGTTTCTGATAATGCACCAATATCATTTGATAGCCTGAAAAAGTTAATAACAAAAGGGTATTGCCAGATTCTTTGTATGTTATCTACAGATTTCTCCCTCCACCAACTGTTTCATAATGTTGAACCTTTGTTTTACAGTATATTTAGTAAGTTGATTAAATTTGACTATAAGCCTACTGTTTCTACAAAGATCAAATGTCAATTCAAACTTACATTGAAAAAACAATCAGTCAATATGCAACAATGCATTAGCTATTCAGTATTGTAACTATTAATTTACAGATTCCTCTGAAATGAAATGAATATTTCATGATTGTTGAAATTTGTGTCCATTTGCCAATGACTCTGTACCCTTGTTATTTCCTCTGCGCTGGAGAAATTGAGAAATAGTATAGAAATAGATATGGACAAGTACCACTGTATTGCCTTTCTAAAGGTTGAATTTTCTAGTTAGCCAATATAGACAGTGGATTATTTGCACATCACATTGTTCTGTAATGACAAAGTTCCAATGACTATTGTCCACAACAAGATGTGCCAAAAGAGATACTTTTCACTTCCACAATTACAATTTAATAAAAAACCTCTTGTTCCCAGTCCATTAAGCTTTGTGAGAAATTGGAAAGAGAATGTGCAATAACAAGGAAAACTTGTTTTTGAAATAAAGTAGCTGTGCAAATCTATTAGACTTCTTGTGAGATTTTAACCTAGAAATTGATACCTATATTGGACATTAAAAGCACTCAATTCTGCTTTTTGTGTTGATGTAAAGTTGGATCCTAGTAACCTGGGCAAGCCTATGATTGAGTACTCCCAGATGGCATTGTCTTAAACTCACAGTGCCAGGCTAGGAGGACTGCAAAACTAGTGAAAAGCTGATCCAATTACTGCAGATTTTGGAAACCTAAAATAAAAAATGGGAAATAATCTGGAATATCTCAGCAAGTGAGCCAGCGTATTTGGAGATAAATGCAGAGTTATTGTTTTGGGTATGAAAATTTATATTGCCTAGTTTGTTATACGCTGAGTTTTGAGGTGGTGGGCTAATGGCCAAAATTATCAATATCCCATCCCTTTAATGCCACTTTAACAACCCTTTTACTGTGAACAAGAATGTCTAGCCAGTTATCTCTTTGTGGGCTGCTATGAATAATGTAGTACAGACTATTCAGTGTTGCTGCTGTTGATGGGAACACTAATTAAATCTTCATAGGGTGTCAAAATTTAGTACATGGTCCAGATGTATTATGCAGGATGTCACCAAGGTTGGAAACATGAAGCAGTAGCAGCTCTATTTTGATTTCAGTAGTGTGAATATCGGAAGCATAGATATGGTAATGTTAATAGGCTCTTTACCATTACCTATGGGAGATGGATTTCCTTTATGGATTTTTTGAGTAAACAGTAAAGGCATTCCAAACAAATACAAGTAAATTTCTTCATAATTGTAATCATAAAAATATCATTATCTTTTCTCTAAAATCTCCTAAGTAAAATGTTACCTAATGCCTTCTGAAAATTCAAGTAAATCTCATCAGTAAATCAACCTTTTTAGTTAATTTAGTTACCTCTTTTGATGAAATTATAACAGGTTTATTTTGCAGTGTTGAAGGGATAACATTAGCAGTGACTTTGAAGGTGGCTCCCAGGAAGATCTTGTATTCTCCAAAGCAAAATCTTACCAGGCCTTGTCCAAAGGGAAAACTGTTTCCAAATAGTAATGAGGCAGCGAGTGGGGAATCTGTGGAATTCCTTGCCACAGAAAGCTGTGAATGTTGTGAAGTATAGGAATATATCAAGCAGACTTTGATAGGTTATTGTAGTCAGGGTGTCAAAGGCTGTTGGGAGAAGGCAGGAGAATGGGGTTGAGAGGAATAATAAATCAGCCATGATTGAATGATGGAGCAGACTTGATGAGCCAAATAGCTTAATTCTGTTCCTGTGTCTTATGGTCTTATCATGATATTGATGCACAACTTTTAATTATCTTCATAAAGTTCCAAACATGTCCATAAAATTGAGGTGAATGTCAAAATATTGTGGGTAAAGAATTTAACATTTTATTACAAAATATAAATTCTGTAGACACTGGAATTCTGTAACAAAGATGGAACATATTGAAGGTCAAGCCAGGACCTTTCGAGAGAAATGGCAATATTGTTTGAGGTTCATGAAATTCTAGTAGATGGGGAATAGTTAGAGATATAAGGGGCTGAAGCTGAATAGAAGGATCGGAAAGTAGAGTTGGAACAAAAGGGAAATCCTGTGATTAGGTGACAATCAAGGGCCAAATAATAACATATTAATAACAAGGCTAGTAAATAACAAAGGGAAGAAATGTAAGAAAGTGAACAAAATCTGCAGTGTTTGTCCATTCACAACTTACCTTCAGATGATCCTGGAACCTAAACAGTTTCTGTACCCTGAAATGAAACAACAATTCACATGCACTTCTTTCAATCAAGCACTGACTGATCATTTTGTGAAGCACCTGAGTTCTGTCTGCAGGTGTGATCTGAGCTTGTGGTCCCTTGCCACTTCAATACACCAACCCACTCCAGCCTTTCTGTCTATGGCTTTCTGCACTGTAACAATGGCACTCTGCGCAAGCATAATTAGCTATACCTCATTTGCCGACTGAGCAATGTTTCAGCCTTCCAGGCTCTGTATTGAATTCTTCAATGTTAAGTAACATGCTCTTTCTTTCTATCCATATCAGACCTAGACATTTCTGCCTGTCATCATTTTGGCTCAGTTTATTCTTTCTCTAACTGTATAATCTAACCTGTTGGACATATTCCACAGCATCACTGTTGACATTTGCAATGCCTTGACAAAGTATTCAGCACCCTACCCTTTGTTCACAGAAATGAGTATTACAATGAGGGATCTTGATCAATTTAACTGAGAGCTTTTATTTGTGAATCACGTGCTCCATTTTTTCACAGTAGAGCCCCAAAACAGGGGAAATTACTAAAAAATCAAAACCTGAGGTATCAGTTGTTCAAAAGTATTCATCCCCCTTGCTCAGTACTTGGTTGAACCACCCCTCGCAGCTACTACAGCCTATAGACTTTTTGAATAAGTGTCTATTAGCTAACTGCTGACATTCCAGTTTTTAAAGTGTTAATTTTTCGTGGTTTACAATTTTCCCTGCTTTTGGGCTGTATTGTGAAAAAAGGGAGCATATATTTCAGTGATAAAAATGCTCAGCCAAATTGATCAAAACCTCTGCTTGTAATACTGATTTATGTGGAAAAAAAGGTTGGGGGCAAAATATTTTTTCAAGGTACTATACAAATTTGATCTCATTCTGTTGGAATTTTTTTTGTGGTATTTATCACTACTCTACTTACTTTATTAGGGGACTCCTCTTTCTTACTTCGAAGTGAATGGAGTGCTGCATGTCCAAAAGGGTGATTATAATGAGTAAGTGAATCAGAAAAAAAAATGATACAGATTGCCAACAGCTTGCAACGAATAGATCTGAAGAGGGAAAGAGATTAGAGGGAACAGTCTACGTGTATTATTAGCAAACTAACATTAGGGGTCTGCTGAAGAGTCAGGATTGAGGCTCTCAGGAAAGTGGAAGGGGTACTGTGCAGCACTGGTGAACTATGATGCTGAAGGCTGTTAAGGGAAGATCTCCAGAAGAAATAACGTCAGTGAATGTCTGGGAAACAATGGCCTAATTTTCAATCGTGGTATTGTGGTCCACAGGGAAATGTGAGAGCACAGAGCTGACATTCAGGGTCTGTGAGGTAGAGGTAATTTGCCAAACAACAACAGGGCTCTTGACAGTAGGTGTGATGACAATGTTGGGCTTGGTCTCCAGTGAGTGGAGTACTGCACATTCAGAAGGGTAGATTAGAATGAATAAGTGGAGCGGAAAAATTGAGACAGATTGCTGACAGCTTGCAATAAATAGATCTAAAGAGGGAAAGAGACCAGGGAGAACAGTCCAGGTATATTTTATTACTTCATAATCCTCTAAAAAATTAAGTACTTATTTGAGTGAATTGCAATCTATGTGCATAAATTTAAGTTTATTTTTGGCCAGAGTATTTATAAGCACAGCAATTAGGGCTTGGTACACCATTAAACACTCATTTACAATTGAGCACCTTAGTGTACCTTTGATAGACTCTTCATAGATCTCTGAGATGTTCATCAGTTCAACTGATTTCCCTTGATGACACTGGAGAAGGCTAAATTGTGCAGCCAATCCAGCAGGGCAAAATCACAGAGAGCATCCTTGGGAATTCCAGGCTAAATATTGCTTCTGTGGAAATCCCACATATACACAGCCATAATTTTACTCTATTCCAGCATAAAATCCACGCCTTTGTTCAACAAGGGGATGTTATTTTTTTGAGCTGCTGGTATATTGCCTTACATACCCAAATACATAATAAAAATTCAGCTTTAGGGCTCAGAGGACTACAAAGAATTTTCCCTTATAAAAGTTTTATTACATTTATTCAAGAGCAATCTACATGCAAGCCCCTGTTGTCTTACGCATTCCAAACTCCTCATCCATATTTCTGATATACAGCTCATTTTGTCAGAAATAAAGTCTCCCCTCTGTGGAGCATTATGCCTTATTTTATTGTTACAAACTTTAGACTAAATGACTGCTACTTATAAGTTCATACTCAATTCAGGACATAAGACAATATTTACTATCTTCCACTCTGAAGTCAATGTCACAGGGGACACAGAAAACCAGACAGCTCTTTAAAAAATTAATCAATAACAGCAAGGAATCTCATCAATTTTTTTTTCTCAGGAAGATAAACAATCTGATATTTTTCTTTTGTTGAGATGGAGCTCCATAAATTCAGAAAGTTCTAGGGAATGCTACAGGACTAGCAGTAATATGAAGTATGATTCATTGATTTAAATACTGTCTGAACCATAATTCAGTGAATTTAATGCAATGGCTCATGAAATTCTAGAACATTTCAGAACATGCCAGAAGAGGCCATGCTCTCTTCTCCCCATTGGGAAGGAGGTACAGGAGCCTGAGATCCCACACAACCTGGACCAGGAACACTTATCACCCTTGAACCATCATGCTTCTGAACCAGCATGGGTAACCTCACTCGCCTCAGCACTGAAATATTCCACAAGCTGTGAACTCACTTTCAAGGACTCTGCAACTCATGTTCTCCACATTATTTATTTATTCATTATTATTTCTTTTATTGTAATTGCACATTTGTCTTCTTATGTACATTGGTTGTTTATCCATCTTTTTTGTGACATTATCATTGTTCCTATTGTGTATCTTTGTGCATGCCTGCAAGAAAATAAATCTCTGGGTAGTATATGGTGACATATACATATTTTGATAATAAATTTATATTGAACTTTAAACTTTGCAAACAAAGTTCAAAGTCAATTCATTATCCAAGTACATATATATCAGCCTATATGACCCTGACATTCATTATCCTGTCGGCAATGAATCCATAAAATAATAACCATAACAGAATCAATGAAAGACCGCACTAACTTGGGCATCAACCGGTGTGCAAAAAACATCACGCTGTGCAAATAGAAAAATAAATAATAATAATAAATAAATAAGCAATAAATATCAAGAAGGTGTGATCAAGAGTCCTTGAAAGTGAGTCCATTGTTTGTGGGAACATTTCAATGATGGAGCAAGTGAAGTTATCCCATTTGATTCAAGAGCCTGATGGTTTGAAGGGTAAAAACTGTTCCTGAACTTAGTGATGTGAGTCCAAAAATTCAATAGTTCAATTTAATATCAGATAATGTATACAATAAACAACCTGAAATTCTTGTTCTTTACAGGCATCCATGAAAACAGGAGAGTTCCCCAAAGAAGGAGTGACAGTAAAAATGTTAGAACCTCAAAGCCCCCTACTCCCCTCCTATGCACAACCAGCAGCAAAGGATTGACCCACCCCCTCCCCCTACTTATTTCAGCAAAAAAGCATTAGCACCCTCCACCCACCAAGCAAGCAATAGCAAAGCCCATGAGAAAGACAATGATCTGCAGTACAACAAAAATTGATCGTTCACTGACAATTCCACTTACCGCTACTTTTTGTAGGACTTTTATTAAAGGGCATTAGTATTTCCTTACCAGGCTGTGATGCAGCCAGATGATATACTCTCCACTGCACATCTGCAGAAGTTTGTCAAAGTTTTAGGTATCATGCCAAAACTTTGCAAACTCCGAAGGAAGTGGAGGTGCCACCATACTCTCTTCAAAATGCCACTTACATGCTGGGCTCAGGGCAGTTCCTCTGAAATAATAACACCAAGGATTTTCAGGTTTATGACCCTCACCACCTTTGAACCTCCAGTGAAGACTGGCTCATGAACCTTTGGTTGCCTTCTCTGGAAATCAATAGTCAGCTCTTTGGTCTTACTGACTTTGATTAAGGCATTGTTGTTTTGGCACTACTCAGCTAAATTTTCAATCTCCCTCTATATGTTGATTCATCACCACCTTTGAATTGGTCTACAGCAATGATCTCATCAGCAATCATGAATATGGCATTAGAGCTGTGCTTAGCCACACAGTTATGATCATAAGGTGAGCACAGCAGGAGGCTAAGCAAAATATCTTGTGGTGCCTCTGTAATGATGGAGATTGCGGAGGAGATTTTGTTGCCAATCCGAACTGACTGGGGTCTGCAAGTGAAGAAATCAAGGATCCAATGCACAAAGGTGTAATGGTGCCAAGATCTTGACTTTATTGATTAGTTTTGAGAGGATGATAGTATTGAAGGCTGAACTGCAGTTGATAAAGAGTATCTTGATGTATGCACCTTTGCTGTTGCATGATCATCCAAGGTTGTGCGAAGAGTTGAAAAGATGGCACCTGCTGTGGACATGTTGTCTCAGCAGGTAAATTTGATTGGATCCAAGTCACATCACTTCTCAGGGAGGAGCTGGTATGTTTCATCACCAATTACTCAAAACACTTCATCATTGTGGATGTTAGTGCTACTGGACGGAAGTCATTAAGGCAGGTCATTGGTGTAATTGAAGCCTACTTGAAGAGCAGGTGGGTACCTTAGACTGTCAAAGTGAGAGGATAAAAATCTCAGTAAACATTCCAGCCAGTCTTTAGTTCTTGACCAGACTGGGCCAGATGCTTTCCATGGGTTCACCCTCCTGAAGGCTCCTTGCACATTGGCCTCAGAGTTTGCAGTCACAGGATCATCGGGGGCTGCGGGAGTGTGACCATTTTTTGATGGTCAAAGCAAGCATGAACGGCATTGAGCTCATATGGAAGCGAAGCGCTACTATCGCCTGTGTCGCCTTTAACTTTATAAGACATGATAGTATTCAAACCCTGCCACAACTGTCAAACATTCCTCATTGATTCAAGTTCAAAGTGAAAATAAAACTACAGCTATGAGAATCCCTGCAGCATCTGGTGACCCTGTGATCTCTGTCCCAGAGGACTACATCAGAAGGTCTTTGAAGAAGGTTAATCTTCGCAAGGCAACAGGCCCCAAAGATGTACCTAGTAGGGTTCTGAAAGCCTGTGCTAATTAACTGGTGGGAGTGTTCAAAGACATTTTCAATTTTTCATTGCTACAGTTGGTAGATCCCATCTGCTTCAAAAGGGCAACAATTATATTAGTGCCCAAGAAGAACAGGGTGAGCTGCCTTAATGACTATCGTCCAGTAGCATTCACATCTATGGTGATGAAATGCTCTAAGAGTTGGTTTTGGCTGGAATCAACTCCTGCCTCAGTAAGGACCCGGAACCACTGCAATTTGCCTATCACCACAATGGGTCTACAATATATACAATCTTATTGGCTTTTCTCGCAACCTTGGATCACCTGGACAATACTAATACGTGCATCAAGTTGCTGTTAAACAGCTCAGTGTTTAACAGAATCATTCCTACAGTTCCAGTTAAAAAGCTCCAAAACCTGGACCCCTGTGCCTCCCTCTGCAACAGGATCCTTGAAGTCTTCACCAGAAGACCACAGTCTATGCGGATTGGAAATAACATCTCCACCACGCTGGCATACCTCAAGGATGTGTGCATATCTCCCTCCTCTACTCTCTCTATACCCATTACTGTGTGGCTAGGCAGATCCAATGGCAACTATAAATTTGCTGACAACACAACTATTGTTGGCAGACTTTCAGATGGTGTTGAGAAAGCATACAGGAGTGAAATAGATCAGCTGGATGAGTGCTGATGCAGCAACAACCTTGCACTCAATGTCAGTAAGACCAAAGAGTAGATTGTGGACTTTAGAAAGGGTAAGACGAGGGAACACACCAGTCCTTATCGAAGGATCAGAAATGGAAAGGGGGAGCAATTTCAAGTTCCTTGGTGTCAACATCTCTGAGGATCTGCCTGGATGCATCATATCAATGCAGTTACAAAGAAGGCATGACAGCGGCTATATTTCATTAGGAGTTTGAGGGGATTTGGTATGTCACCAAAAAGACCATGGAGAGAATTCTAACTGGCCACATTACCATCTGGTACAGTGGGTGGGGGGGTGGGGGGTCAAGCACTGCACAGGATCGAAATAAGCTACAGAAAGTTACAAACTCATCATGGGCACTAGCCTTCCTAGCATCCAGAACACCTTCAAGGAGTGATGCCTTAAAAAGGCGGCATCAATCATTAAAGGCCCCATCATCCAGTACATGCCCTCTTCTCATTGCTACCATGAAGGAGGAGGTGCAGGAGCTGGAAGGCACATATTCAGTGATTCAGGAGTACTTCTCCCCTCCGCCATCAGAGTTCTGAATGGACATTGAACCCATGAACAGTACCTCTCTACTTTTTTGGTCTCTTTTTGCACTATTTATTTAATTTAATTTACTGTAACTTACAGTTTTTATTATTATGTATTGCAATGTACTGCAGCTACGTAACAACAAATTTCCCGACATATGCCAGTGATATTGAACCTGACTCTGGTTCTGAAGTTTAGTCTGGAATTGCCGCTTAACCGATGAGATGGCTTTTCCAGAGATCGTATCTAGACCTCCTGTAACTTTCTTGGCCACCAGACTTGAATGCCTCTGATCTAGTCCTCAACAGTTTGCCAATCTCATAGATCATCCAGGACTTCTGATTGGGGAGGGATCTAAATGATGTTGTAGGGACACACTCATCTACACTGGTTTTAATAAAGTCCGTGACAACCATGGTGTTTTCATTGAGATCCACAGATGAGTCCTTAAACTTATCCCAATTCACTGACTTGAAGCAAACCCATAGCTTCCCTTCTGCCTCCCATGACCACTAATTTGTTGTCCTAATCAACGGAGCTTTGCACTTTAGCCTCTTTCTGTATGCAGATAGGAGAAGGACAGTCAAGTGATCTGATTTACTGAAATGCAGCCTGAGCATTGAACAGTAGGCATCCCTTATCCTAGTAAAACAGTGGTGTAGTGTGTTGGGACCTTGGGTGCTACAGGTTATATGCTGATGGTAATTGGGCAGGGTTTTCTTCAAACAAGCCAGGATGAAATCCCTGACTATGATATGAAATGCATCAGGATGAACTGCTTCTTGTTTTGGAGATGGTATCTTGCAGTATCTCAAATGCTTGATTATGGTCAGCCACTGGTGGTATGTAAGCTATAAGACCATAAGACATAGGAGCAAAATTAGGCCACTCAGCCCATTGAGTCTGCTCCAACATTCTATCATGGCTGATCCTGGATCCCACTCAACCTCATATACCTACCTTCTCGCCGTATCCTTTCATGCCCTGACTGATCAGAAAATTATCAACATCTGCCTTAAATATACCCACAGACTTGGCCTCCACCACAGTATGTGGCAGAGCATTCCACAGATTCATTACCCTCTTGCTAAAACAAATTCCTCCTTACCTCTGTTCAAAAAGGTTGCCCCTCAATTTTGGAGGATGTGCCCTCTAATTCTGGATGCCCCAATAGGAAATATCCTCTCCACATCCACCCTATCTAGTCCTTTCAACAGTGGTAGGTTTCAATGAGATCTCCCACGCACCACCCGCTCCCCCCCAGCATTCTTCTAAATTCCAGTGAGTTCAAGCCCAAAACTGACAAATGTGCCTTATATGTAAACCCCTTCATTCCTGGAATCTTCCTTGTAATGCTCCTCTGAACTCTCTCCAACTCTCTCCATTCTGAGATATGGGGCCCAAAACTATTGACAATATTCCACATGCAGCCTGACTAGTGTCTTATAAAGCCTTAGCATTATCTCCTTGCTTTTATATTCTATTCCCTTTGAAATAAATGCCAACATTACGTTTGCCTTCTTTACCACAGACTATGGTCAAGAATTTGGAGGAGAATTCCCTTGGTAAGTAGAATGGATGGCATTTGATTGTTAGGGGTTCTAGGTCAGAGGGAGCATGAATTCGAATCATGAGAAGCATCTAAACGACTTAAAAAATGTAATATTTTCATTTTGGTTCTGATGAAAATATCTGAAAAATTTATAATATTTGTGTCTGCCATATCTGTCAAGAACATTCTATAAAAGTTAAATTAAAAGACTGCACTACATTACTGTATTTTTAATGTATGTGAAACCCAAGATTATTGATCAAGTAGATCAGTAAATAAAAGGACACTTATTTTCCCATTCTTATTTAATGCATGTGACAGGAATTTATGGAATAATTTGCACCTACTAATGCAGTTATAGTACACTGTATTTATTTTTTAACTGTCATATTCTGGATTTATAAAAGAGATATACAGTTTACTGAAATTAAGTTCAAAGGCAAAAGGTAATATCACAGCAAACTGTGAATATCAGTTATATTTTCTGTCCTTTGAAATAAATGAAACAAAACATGCAGGAATTAGTGAATCCAGATAATGGCCAAAACACTTGCAGATGTTGAGTGAAAACAGCTAAAGATGTTCCACATGTTCAAGCAGCTGCATAATAAAATTATGCCCCTAATTGTAGTTGTTATATGAGGCAGACTTTATACATTTCAATAACTAGATTGGTTCAAATATTTGAAGGTAGTTTTAGAAACTAGAAACTGTTTAACTGAACTTAACGTTACATTTCTTCATGAAGACCAGATACCTGAATTCAATTTTCTCTGGTTATAACATATCTGAAAGTGATGTATGTCCACATAATAAAGCTATTATCTAAAGAAATTACCAGATTAGTTTATATCCATCATCAACTGTATTAGGGATGTTTTTTAATATTGACGAAATATTGAACAAAAAAAACAGATTAAGAAGAAACTAGAAGGCAGTCAAATCACATTACTTCATTCATAAATTATGGACAATTTCTCATTTAAATAGCTTTGGATTGGTAATCCCTAAGGTTGCATGTGGTCCTTAAAGACTGTATTAAAAAGAAGTCATGTTCACTTTTAATTTAATTTACAAGAAAATCTGGAAGTGGTATAAACAATTTTTGTCACACAAATGTTGACAGAGAGACAAAGACCTCTGATCCATCCAAACTATTCCACACAAATTTGATGCTCACCCAAAACAACAGTGATGCCTTGAGAGAAGCAGGAAACCATTGGAAGCTAAATGAACTTAGCAAAAGAGATATGAATACTCCTTTGCTATCAAACAACTTCTTCCCACAACTCCCAGTTCTGACAGAAACTCAGACCTAAAACATTAACTGTATTGTTAACTGTTTCGCTTTCTATAGAGTCTGCCTGGCTTATTGAAGGTGTTTGGAGCTGATTGGCTTTTAACCCCTAGGAATTAACTCTGGCCCTTTCTTTTTATTTATACCTTCAATAAGAAAAAGGGTCAACTCTTCCTTCCAAGTATTTAATGAATTATTGTCTGCCACAGAAACTAGCAACCTGTTCCAGACATCCACAATTTGACCTCAAATATGGCTTCAAACAACTTAAAGTAGAAATGCTTGACTTCTGGTTTATTTGGATTCACTCTCAATTTGAACAGCATTGATCCTGTTTCTCAGCAATTATTGATCTGATTCTCATTAAACCCAAGCTGCTCTAATGTCCTTTCGAAACAACATTTCTAAAGTATCATCCACTATTTGAAAACTAGAACAATAATCCCTGTACACGAACTACTGAAAGTTAATATATTGGAACAACAAGCAATTTGGAAATCAGATAGTACGTTGACCTTAATTGCAAGAAAACGTGAGAACACAAGGAAAGACATGTTACTAAATTTACTTAGAGCCCTGGTGAGATAATACCTGAAATATTGTGAATGTATCTGTACTCCTAACCTAATGAAGTTTAGACCAATGATTGAGAGACTGAAGTGAAGATTCTTGAGATTCATTCCTTGGATGACGGGATTGTCCTATGAGAAAGATTAACAGAAAGAGTTTAGAATAGCAAGAGATTCCATTGAAATATACACAGTGTTGCAGGACTTGACATGCTAGGTGCAGCAATGACATCACTCCTGGCTGAAATATCTAGAACCATGGACCACACTATCAAAATAAGACATCCATTCAGGACTGATAAGAGAAGAAATTTCTTTACACAGAATACAATGGATCTTTGGAATTTCTTACTTCTGGAGCACTGTTGGAGGTTCAGTTGCTCAGAATATTCCAGATGCAGTACGATAGGATTTGACATACTGTATTAAGGAATCAAAAGTTCAGGAAAATTATGCTGAAGTAAAAGATCAGCAAGAATCTTAATGAATAATGGAGTAGACCAGATAACCAAATGCCCTATGTCTAATTTTTGTGTGATGAGATCTGCCCAAATGTTTAACTTAGGAAAAAATTCCAGTGAATACAAATTCACATTTTGCTAGCCCCATCAATTTTCTGCAGTACTCATGAACCTTTGGGGGACCTAAGCATCAGATGGTCATTATCTGGTGCCATTAGCTCGGTGTACAAACACCAAGGCCTTGACAATATCACTGTGGTCATGTTTCACAACCTACACAAATCCATTATGTGATATGCCAAATCCAATTATATGGTTCTTTAGCGACACACACAAAATGCTGGAGGAAATCTACGGGTCAGGCTTGGTACAGTTCTTAATGTGGTTCAAAACATTATTATTAATAACAGAGGCTTTGAGTCTGCAGAGAAATCCCTTGTGGATTAAGTTATAAAAAACTTTATGAATGTCTTTATGAAAAATTTATGAGTATAGAGGGAGCCTTTTCTGGTTGGCCGCCGGTGAACAGTGGTGCTCTGGGCCGGGGGGGGGGGCACTATTGGGACTGATTTTGATGATGGATTTGAAGACTTTGTGGCCAAGTATGCGGATGATATGAAGATGGATGGAGGGGCAGGTAGTGTTGAGGAAGCAGAGAGGCTGCAGAAGGGCTCAGGAAGATTGGGAGAATGGGCAATGAAGTGGCAGATGGAATATAGTATAGGGGCCTGTGTGATAGAAGGAATAAAGACACAGACTATTTTCTAAACACAAAGAAAATTCAGAAATCAGATGTGCAAAGGGACCTGGGAGTCCTTGTGCAGGATTCTCTAAAGGTTATTTTGCAGGTTGAGTCAGTGGTAAGGAAGCAAATGCAATGTTGGAATTATTTTTGAGAGGACTAGAATATAAGAGCAAGGATGTAATGATGATGTTTTATAAAGCTTTGGTCAGACCACACTTGGTGTGTTGTGAAGAGTTTTGGGCCCCATATCTAAGAAAAAGTGTGCTGGCATTGGAAAGGGTCCAGAGGAGATTCACGAGTATTATTCTGGATATGATTGGGTTGATATATGATGAGCATTTGATTACTCTGTGTGCAATGAGAGCACAGGAGGTTCATTGGCTTGTCAGCACCCAAGCAATACATAGGTTCTTCAACACCCTTAAGGTCATTTATCTAAGGCTTAAGGCTTAAGGCTCAAATATCTAAGACTCCTCTTGACTGATAAACAAGCGGTGGGGTGAACTCATCAATGTCTGCTGGAGAGAGCTCCTCAAAACCACTCTAACCACAACACTGACCTTATTCTAATCTTCATCGACACCAACCCATAGAAATCAATTCAATTTAGTCTTGCCACTATGTCTGACAAAAAAGAAGTAGCAAAGACAGTATCCCAACAAAAAACAGCAAAGTCTCTTGAGCAGGCAGTACCCTGCTAAAGCTTAAAGTCTTGGCAGTGAAGAGTTTCAGTTAAGAATTCAAATTTAGTTGTGTACGTAGGCTTGTAGATCGACACATCAGATCTAAAGAACATCTTGTGGCTACAGAAAGACTTAAACAGATTGGGAGAATAGGCAAAAAGCTGGCGGATAGAATATAGTGTAGGCATGTGTATAGTCATGCACTTTAGTAGAAAGAATAAATGTATATACTATTTTCTAAACGGGGAGAAAATACTCAAACTCAGAGTAGCAAAGGGACCTGGGAGTCCTTGTGCAAGATTTCCTACAGGTTAACTTGCCAATTAAGTCAGTGGTAAAGAAGACAAAAAGAAGAAGGCTGTCTACAAGAAGGGTCAGAGCCGTCTCTATTTCCTGAGGAGACTGAGGTCCTTTAACATCTGCCGGACGATGCTGAGGATGTTCTATAAGTCTGTGGCGGCCAGTGCGATCATGTTTGCTGTTGTGTGCTGGGGCAGCAGGCTGAGGGTAGCAGACACCAACAGAATCAACAAACTCATTCATAAGGCCAGTGAAGTTGTGGGGATGGAACTGGACTCTCTGACGGTGGTGTCTGAAAAGAGGATGCTGTCCAAGTTGCATGCCGTCTTGGACAATGTCTCCCATCCACTACATAATGGACTGGTTGGGCACAGAAGTACATTCAGCCAGAGACTCATTCCACCAAGATGCAACACAGAGCATCATAGGAAGTCATTCCTGCCTGTGGCCATCAAACTTTACAACCCCTCCCTTGGAGGGTCAGAAACCCTGAGCCAAAAGGCTGGTCCTGGACTTATTTCCTGGCATAATTTTCATATTACTATTTAATTATTTATGGTTTTATTAGTATTTAATTATTTATAGTGCAACTGTAACGAAAACCAATTTCCCTCAGGATCAATAAAGTATGACTATGACTATGACTATGACTAAATGCAATAATACCATTCATTTCAAGAGGACTAAAATACAGGAGCAATGATATATTTCTGAGGCTTCATAGGATATTGTTCAGACTGCGCTGGAATATAGTGAGCAGTTTTGGGCCCCTTATCTAAGAAAAGATGTGCTGGCATTGGAGAGAGTCCAGAGGAGCTTCACGAGAATGATTCCAGGACTGAAAGGTTTAATGTATGAGGAGCGTTTCATGGCTCAGGGTCTGTACTCACTGGAGTTTTGAAGAATAAGGGGAGATCTCATTGAACCTATTCAAATATTGAAAGGCCTAGATACAGTGGGTGTGGGGATGATCTTTCTTATGGTGGCTGAGTCTAGAACCAGAGGGCACAGCCTCAGAATAGAGAAACATCCATTTAGAACAGAGATGAGGAGGAATTTTTTTAGCTGGAGGGTGGAAAATCTGTGGAATTCATTGCCACGTGCATCTGTGGAGGCCAAGTCATTGAGTATATTTAAAGCAGTCTCATAGGTTCATGGTTAGTCAGGGTGTCAAAGGTTATGGAGAGAAGGCAGGAAAAGAGGTTGAGAGGGATAATAAATCAGTCCATGTTGGAATGGTGGAGCAGACTTGATGGGCCAAGTGGCCTAATTCTGCTCCTATATCTGATGATCTAAGCATGCAATATGTTCCTGATTTACGACAACCATCTAGTGACTTTTCAAAAAATATTGTGAGAATTACCCAACTAAATTTCCACCCTTTGTTAAAAATACTTTAGCCTTCTTATTGTCCATGAGTAAGGGATACACACATTTTGTTTAGTTGAGCGTTAGTTGCCTTTATGTAGGGGGAAAAACATTTCTTACACATTTTTTGTATGATTGTACATAAGGTTTTGAAAGAAATGGTGAGGATATTCTGGTTCTCCTTGTGCTGCACAAAATTAGCTTTTTGGCATCTGTTTTTTTTCATACAAATGAAGAATCTGGGATGAAGTAAGTATAGACTAAATGTATCATAACAAATTAAGTCTTATGCATTTTCATTCAGGTATGTTTTCAACAATGTAGCAAGTCTTAAATACAATCCAACAACTATTGCAGTACGGAACATTAAGATTTGCCAATGAGAGGTCCCATTAATAGTTAAAATCTGTCCCTTTTACTTCTCACGATCTCTATTTTTTTTAGTTTGCATTTTGAACATTATCTGACATTTCACTAACTTAGCATTCTTATTCTGGTTCAGACTCTTAAATACTGTGACAATCTGATTGATTAAGTAGGTACACAGTGACTAAACCTGTTCACATAGCTTGATGATTCCCTGTAGAGGGCACTGGTATGTTTGGTTTACAGCAACTTGCAACTGGACAAATACCAGAGACATGATTTGCTACTTGTAGCAAAACACAGGTAGAATACTGACAATACTGTATATTTTTCAAATGATTTCAAAACATGGAATTGAACACACAAAGGAAAATACTGAGAAATTATTTGATATAATGAGTCTCTTTAGGAAAAGGTAACACACACTAATAACTTGTAAGATCCTTATCATTCGGTACCCTGTTTAAACTTGATTCATATACAGTTAGAACATTATGAAATCTATTATTGATGCTAATTGAAAAATGCAATATGTAGATATAATTATATTTAAAAAAATCAATCTTAGACATTTGGAAAGTCAGTGTCTTTGCAAAACAATGCATCATTTAATATTTAATGGTTTGTCAACAGTAATTGTATCAATTCTGGACATTACACCAGGGCAAAAAGCCTGTTTCACATATTGCAGCATTGCCATCATGAAATAACTGCTTTTGGGTTTTCAGATGATAATCACAGTTTTCAGATGACTGAGGAGGCTGAAGGCAAACCTGTACAATTACATGTCCTCTTCTCTCTCTTTACATTGCTTCCATTCACCCCAAAAAATGTATGTAGCATATTGGCTTTTAGGGATTTGGACTGCAATGTTTCTTTACGTGTTTGGATGTTGATGGAGACAAAACTAAACCAAAGAGCAACTGGCAGAATCATACTATTTTAGTCGCTCCCTCAATATAGGCAGTTGGAGGATTATCTTTTGTCCTAAGTGTACTTCATAATGACATACCTACATAGAGTTCACAGATTCAACTGAAGGAGAGGCTCCCTGGAGTAACTCAAGTGGATACCTTATACCTTGCCTTCCCTGAGAAATATTAAACCGCAGAGGAAACGCTTTAACAAGACTCTATTATATATTGTATTATTACTCTATTATATATATATATATATAGAGAGAGAGAGAGAGAGAGAGAGAGAGAGAAGATTGATGATGCAACATTCCATCCTTTTTTAACAGCTAGATGGACCAACCATTGCTCTGAGCAAGAAATTTCTACATGGTCTGAAAACCATGCAGTCCTTTGAATGTTTTTTTTTGTAATATGCATTCTGTAAATATTTAGAATAAAAATTGAAAAATCACATACTTTTGATGATATTGATTAATTGAAAGTTATATAATGAAATACAATACAACAAAGAAAACCTTTTACGTTTCACTAATGTTTTTTGGCTGCGCCCAATTCCAACTGCGCTGCAACAAAGACCTTATGCACGGGAGCAGTTCAGGTACTGCACGGCGGCACTGCTTAGAGGAAGCAGTGTGAGTAATTCCCTATTTTGAAGACAGAATTACTTCTTCCTTTTTCCTGCACTTTTATTATAGGCCCCAGTGAATTGGCTGCACCTAGTGGGAAATGAACATAACTGTTCTATGATGAATCGTTTTTTAATAAACAATCATAGATTAGCGCTTTCTGACCAAAAGAGAACATTTTCGTTAACAAAATCATGCTCAACAACAGTCATTGTTGAATATTTTTAGGTTCAGCCATTTCAAATTTATCAAAATAAGATTTTCTCGTAGTTAACTTAATTGGTGTTCATTGTCAAGGGCAAATAAGGATTTCTCCAGAATACCTCAGCACACACAAAGTTTGGCATCCTTCAAGTAAATTGAAGTTGGTTAGACCATAGTGGATTAAAGCCTTCAGGTGATCATTTTGGGTTTTGACTACATTCTGGTCATGTGACGAGAGCAAATAGTTGTTTAGGTATATATGTGCAGCCAAAATTTATACTCTGTAAATTAGCCAACCAGCTAACTGAGTACATTCCTTGAAAGAAATATCTCATTGCAAATGTATTGGAGATAATCCTAGAAACATTTGCGGCTGTGGATATCATACCCAGCTTTATTTCCCATTTTTAGTATTATACCTCACCAGCACACAAAAATAGTCCTACCTTTGATCCTTAGAAATATCAAACCTGTTTTAAAAATGATGAAATATATTTCCCAGTGAATAGTAAGTGACTGATGACTGCAATGGATACACTGCAGTGCCCCCTGTGGGGAAGTTGGCAGAGGGATGCAATGACCCTGACTCTTTGTTGCTGGTTTCAGTAAGAAATTCGAGTCCCAGCATCTGCCGGTGTATCTTTGCCCAACAGGAGAT
Source organism: Mobula hypostoma (assembly GCF_963921235.1). Lineage (NCBI taxonomy): Eukaryota > Metazoa > Chordata > Chondrichthyes > Myliobatiformes > Myliobatidae > Mobula > Mobula hypostoma. The sequence goes on along the minus strand of NC_086103.1, from coordinate 57,456,743 downwards.
GAAACCAGTTCAATTCCGAACAGCTTGCGTTTGGAATAAAGCCCACCTGAAAATAAAATCATGGATTTATCCAAGCTTTCTAGGAGTTGAGAAGGCATTTCATAGGAAAACAATTTCTAAATGAGATTTTGCTATGAGAGGCAGTGTTTATTGTGTCTTTATTTAGTTAAGGTAATGGTTTTTCCTTGGGAACTGAGTCTCCCTTTGATAGGGTTGATACTGATGATTTTTTGTGCTTCAGTATTTGATTGTCATGATTCATGAATTTAGTATTTAAAGTGACAATTGCATTATGAAACATAAATCTTTCAAATCTAACGTGTCCCTTTGCTGTAGGAACGGTACAAAATCAGTGAAATGGTAGGTAAAAGCAACACGAGCGAACCAAGAAGTTCTCAAGGTTACGCTTCATTGCTAAGCGATGCTTCACAACATGGCTTTTTGGCTACTTGCATTGTACTGTCGGATAATTGCAGGAGGATGGAGCGCAATTGTTCTTCGTCATGTTGGCGTCCAATTTTATGAACAATAATTCTGATCTTCAACTACTTGAAAAAAAAGGTAAAGGCTGCAAATTTGAAACAAATCGCCGGGTATACTTTTTGAGACGAGTGACACCTGTTTCAAGTTTGGAGGAGCAGGTTTAGGTTTGAGACCCTTCCCTCTTCACACCCGGGAAATAAAAGCGAGAAAGAAGGTCGAGGGGAGAACACGAACACCGCAAAAGGAAGGAGCCGAATTCCTCGTGAAGTGTTGAGATTGACGGATAGGCAGTAATATCACAAAAGGGCAGGTTCAACAAAAGGAAAGGCACAAGAGGGGGCCGAGAATGGCTTCAGGGTGTTAATGAGAAAGAGTGAGAAATATTTAAAGCCTTCAAAATGAAGTAAACTCGCACCCACCAGCCAGGACAAGGTGTTGAGAAGATGAAACAGCAATGGGTGCCTCTAGTTTCCGATTTGCAACAGGTATCAGGGCAGATGCAAGCGCGAAGCCTGTCATTAATTCTGGCACAGCGGGTTAGGGCCACGATCTGTTTGAGGCCCACTTGAACATTTGGTCATTAATTTGCCATGGTCATTGTCATTGTTGGTAAGCGTACACTGAGCTCTGGACCAGAAGGAAATCACGCGCATCAGCTAAGAAGAGGAAATGGTTATCTCGCCATGCGCGTAAACATAAAGCGGCTCCCCGGAGAGTTACAAGCCGGCATGACGAAACCGTAGTTCAATTAACGCAAAGAAAATAAAGTAAGAGATTGCTGTAAACCCGATCCCTCACATATATCCTTTATCCTTAGTTTGCTTTAACATAGAGGAATAAATAATTTCATTGTGCTTAACCGGCACTAACCTGCCTAAACCATGTGCATTGATGGTGAGTGGGAAGAAACTCTACGCATTGAGTCAATATTAATCAGCAGTTCAAGTAATAGCGAAGTTGTTTGCTCGAAAATACCGGCAGGGCCAAAACTGAAAGCAGATCTGTATACTGAAGCTAGAAATTGTGGGCGGAAGGTGTTGGGAATAGTTTCCTGGTGTAGATTACTCGTGGCGTCTAGATCGTAATATTCGGGACTCTCCCCTCACGGGCTGTCGTCAAACTAAGTAGAAATCTCGGCGGAAACGTGGTGCAAGTGACTTGCAGGGAAGAAAGATACCGAAACGTATTCTGCACGCGCACCTACTGAGACTGAGGTCGAAACATTCCGCATATCGATCAATCTCAAGTAAGATCGATTATTTTTTTCATTCGGAGCTGCCGGGGGTGGGTGGTTTTCCGACAACGGTCCAGTTGGCTTTAATGTGTCTCAGAAGCTCCCTATCCTTAATTGCGCAGTTAATAACTTGCGCTATCCCTAAGACGGTAACTATTCAGCGAATGTTACTGATATATGGCGGGTGGGGAAGAACCAGGCTGAAATCCGTGCTTTATTTCAAAATTTGTTGTTTCGCATGCCCCGCCCCTTTACTTTGCCAGCGGTGAAAATGCGTGTGGAATACTTAAAGGTGCGCATGCAGAATGCGCTTGGGCTCTTTCTTCCCAGAAAGTCAGCTGTACCACGCACTGGTCAAGATCCCTGCTCAAAGTAGTGAGGCTGCGTTGATTTTTATTTACTTTTTTGGGGGAAAGGAGACGAATACTCGTGACTAATTGTACCGACTGAATGCTGTATGGTCAAAGTATTGCTCTCAGCAAAGGGGTCTGTCTTGTGGGGTTATGTTCAATCTACCAACTACACTAAAGTCTTTTGTGTATAATTATGCCAAACACCTGTAACGCAATAGAGACAACGGTCTCTGATGCAAGTTCGCCGTGGGTGCACTTGTTTCCAGAACCCAGTGCTACAGGCACCTGTTACAAATGTGTTCAGGGCACCGGCCTGGGAAGGGGTTGCCCTATCATGCAGGCTTGCGGCGTTTTAGGGACAGCGGCATCGTATCTGCGCCTTTGTTCGCAGTGATGGCGACAATTAACAATATAGCAACATAAGAAGGAAAATTACTTCCATACTTAGAAAGCTCACGAAAAAAAACTGGGAATCCTTGGCCGTGATCCAAGCGGGTGTTTATAACCGAATGTGCAAAGTACCTTCCCAGTATGCACAAACAATGCTGGCAGACGCACAGGAGACAGAGAGCACCTTAGCATAGAAAAGTGAATTACTAGTGTCTTTCTGGCACTTGCCACTTTTGCGACTGGAGCCGCAGTTGATCAAAGGCGAAGCTCGCATGGTCGCCGTCTGTCATATTAATTGGGTTTATAATTTTCTTTGAGGCTTAGTTGTTCGCGTCTTCACGTTTAATTTCTAACTCCCAGGGAGTAACCGCAATGTTTTAATGATGACCTATAGGGAACTAAATTAGGCACGGTAAATGCTGGCATTCTGCAGAACTGGGATTGCCTGTCTTCCCAAATTTGCTCATTGTATCTTCCTGTCATAAATTTGTATTAGCCCCTATTGCCCTATCGAATGGAAGCCTCCCATTACAATTGTCAGTCAGTGACCTGAATGAAATTACACATTCATGTAAATTCCTGTTTAACCCCTCACAAATTGCAGCGACCAACACTACGCTCCTAGCTCGAAGCAATCAAATCCCGCCCAAACATAAGAACAATTCACTGTAAGCAAAGAACAAAGTACTTGTCAACATCGTCAGTGAGACTCGCCATAGATCTTGAAAAGGTCACCAGGAAGCAAGCCGATAAGTAAATAACACGTACAAGCGCGGCGTTTGATGTGACGAGTATGCACACCAGTGTAAAATTGAAGGCTGAGGCAACTAACTGCAAGAAGCACCTCCACCACTAGAGAGAGTCATACTGCCTACAGAACGTAGCTTCCTACGGCGTCCGTAACTTGCAGACACGCCTTTAGTTATTGTACATCCAAAAAATAAATGAAAAAGGAGTCGGCGTCCGTAGATCCCATTTCACAGAGACTAAGACAACGGTACACACGTCCTGTAATATATGGGACTATAGCCTACCAATATAAGTACACGAAGCTGTAAACTGAACTCACCTCCAGCAAAGCGTGAGTGCAGAACGAAGCAATTCAACAACACACTGTAATCTATTTTCCTTATATCTTGTTTCCAGGTCTGACGGCGTTCTTGGGCAATTCAACAGCAAATCTGAATGAAAGCTTCTTAAATTAGGAGTGAAGACAATTAGTTAAGCACCATGGATTTCGTTATGAAGCAAGCGCTGGGCGGTGAGTAAAGCCAGTCGTTATTATTTGGACAAGTCTGCGATGCTGTTATCAAACACGGAAGAATAATATTGGAATCACTCTGTCTTAATGTTGCGCTGGCAATCTTTGTTCCGATTTTAGTGCGCGCAATATCGATGTTCGCTACTCATTCTTACTATAACTCAGAATTTCACAGAGAGAGAAAAAATAAGAGCTGAATTTGGCACGTGAGGTTCCAGCACGATCTGTTGTTTGCTCAAGGTCACGCTGTATGCTAAAAATCGGCGGAAAGGTTAAATGATGGAGGAAGATCAAGGAGCCGGGTGCTAGGGGATTAGTGCCTATTATAAGATTCTATATCCCGAGAGGCTTTATGACTGGCACAAGCGATAATGATGTTCATAAATCCGATATATTCTCTTAAAACGACAGTATACTTATCTATTACCTTGTAGCTTTTTCATAACGGGGCTGATAACTACAGTGCGTGTAATCAGCATCTTTGTCGAGAGGGTCCTGAAGTTTAAATTCACATGCATTAAGCGAACAAAATCAAGCAGGGCTCCTTTACTTCTCTTCAACTGACTTTTTTGCAAACGGTATGGGTGTTGGCAAAGCCAGATAAAGACATCAATATTGTAGTATACGAAATAAACTCTTTCTTACCGTCGTTATGAATATCCTATCTGTGTATTTTTTTTGATGGTGGAATGTAGGTGTATTTTGCGATACTTTTCCAGATGAAGTTTGAAATCAGAAACTCCCTTAAGAATAAGTTATTTATTTGTCTGTATATTATCCATGGGATTTTGCGGTAGGTTAATCTGCGACTTGTAATGCTGATGTTGACTCATTAATAATTTGATTATCGGGGTAGATTTGACATTTATAAAGGAGTTAAAAGCACTTTATTCAACAGGCAGCTGCACAATTTCGATTGGAAGTCGCGGAAAAAGATTCAATGTTAATGCAAGGTCAGGGAATACGAAAACAATATTTGGTGTTTTGTCATCAATTGAATTGGCTCTAATTATTTTGCCTGGCTTTTTTTTCAGCTTCAGTTACAACGTGTCAAGTTCTTGTCACTTAAAATCACCTCCCACATCTCCCAAGGGAACACTCAAAATCAGTTTATTAACAGATGCTTTACCTCCTCCTCAGTAAGAGAGGTCCCATTCAGCAGACAGCCACGGTCATTTGTACTGGCCAACACTTTTATAGTCCTTGGAAAATAAAGGAAAAATTACACACAATATTTATTTTCAGAATTTATTTTGATGCAAGACAAAGTATAATGCAATGGAATATTTAAACACTCCATTGATTCAGAAAGGAGCTTCAAAATTTATTGCCATGTTTATACTTTCATCCAAGTATTAAATATGACAAGCAACACACATCAACACTAGTTATTTATTTTAATAGCTTTTAATACTATATTTAATCATTGTGGTAGGTTCTATTAAAAAGTACTTGAATTTTTCCAATTTTGATGTCAAGTCCCCTGAACAGCATAACGATCAGGAAGACCTGATATCAAAATTAGGAAATAAAAAAATAAAGAATACAGTAATTTCAAAAATAACCCCAAAAACAATACAGTAACTTCCTTGAATATTGAACTTATTTAAATTCAATTTATGTAAGCCTCATTGATGAGCAGATTTTCTATTCTTATAAAGTTTTACAAATGAAAGCAGGGTTAAGATATTATACTGTCAAACTCATCCAATTCTTTAGCCAGCAAATGAACCATAACTAGATTCCACATAAGCGAGGAACAAAATGTACTGCCAGATTATGTACAGTTATGCAATGCTGCTAGATTAAAAATGGTTGATTGGTGATTTGGTTGCTGTTTAAGTTCTAAATAAACTAGATAATATGAATTATGTTAAGTTTCTTTTTACCTCGTTTTGAACAGTAGAAGTAAATAACATGACCTGCATTTGATAAGTGTCAAAGAGGATCTAAGAAAAACAATATTTCAACAACTGGAAGACCAGTCTCCAGAAAGAGAGTAGAAGCTGTTAAACTTGATTTATTCAAATGCAAATTGGATAATTACTTTCAGAAAAATAACATTTCAGGATGTAATATGTGAACAAATGAGACCTGGTGTGTATGGATGACAAGCTTGAAAGGAATGATTAGACTTTCTTCCACAAATCTTTCCCCGCCTCACATTTGACAGAGCCATAAATGGTTGCTACCAGTGTTCTAAAATAAAATCTGACATCTTTCCAGTTCAAACATTTTTTTTTACAGATACACCAATTCTCTGCCAAGATCATGTGATGTTATGCTGCATTTGGAGAAGGTTGTGTTTGTTAGGAGAAGAGGTTGAATGGTGTGGAGGAAAACGGTTTGTGTAAGAATTATTAGAGGCTACAATTAGAAATCTTCCTATCATATCCATGATGTAATAGTAATTAGAAGAAGACACGGACACTCAGTGAAATCAGCTTCTGGAATTATTTCCCAGAGCATTTGATTATGAAAGCTATGTCATTATAGTGTAGAGATGGGCCAATTGTAGCCAATTGTTTCACTTGTCCACATGGAACACTTACTGTACCACATCGTGAGCTGGAAGAGTAAGATACCTTACACTTCCATCTTGCCACTACCTCTTCTTCAACTGCGTACTTGTATCCATTGTTAAGTGAATCAAAGTTACTTGTTTCAAATATTTGTGACGTTTCTAATACATATGATCTCTTTTAATTATATTTCTGTACCCTGGTTTGGAACACCTATATCTACCTTATCAAATAATTTCATAACTTTAAGAGTTTCTGCCAGTCTTTTCTAAAATGTATTGTTGTTCTTGGTAGAAACACATAACATCTGAGTTCTCATGTTTCTACAATGCCTCTATCTTTTCCGAGATTTTAAAACCAGAATTATTTGCTGAACACCAAAAAGTTATTGTAAAGCCCTTGTTTAGTATGTGAAGAAGAATTATAAGAATGGAGCTCTTAGGGGAAATTGTATTTGTTAGCTTTTATTTGAAATGGTTTAAAGTGTTTCTTAAGGTGGATAATTTTCTAATCTTTTGGTAATTTTGAGGAAAACTTATCAGCACAATTCTGTAACTGCTATTTATAATGTTATTTATACACTTCATGAAAAGATCACTAAGAAATAGAATGAGAGGTGGCATGTAAATAACATGAAACATGAAATATACCTGGACGTCCTAGCATGTCTATCTGCTGACTATAAAAGCAAACTGCCACTGTTTTCCTCAAGTCATCTTTACCACCTGCACCCATTCCAATCAAATGACACTACCATCCTGACTGGTAAGGTCATCACAGCCCTATCTGTTATTTCTCATTTTACTCTGCTTAGCACAGAAGGCTTGCTATGTCAGATGCAGTATTTTGGTGTATGAAATCTTTGGAAAGATTTGTATGTAGAAAGGTTTCTAACTGAAAATTGCAGCCATAATGCAGGTACTACACAAAATGGAGGGATGCAGAAGATCTGAAGAATCAGAATTAGGATTGGGTTTCATTATTTTGTGGCAGCAGTACAGTGCAAATACATAACATTACTATAAATTATAAAATAAATAAATAGTGCAAGGAAAATAGATAATAAGGTAGTGTTCATGGGTTCATCATCTGTTCATAAATCTGATGGCAGAGAGGGAGAAGGTTTTCAAGATATTTTGTGACACTATGTGTTATAAATGTTACTTTGTCAAAGCAGCACAAATTCTTCATGTAGCCAACTTTGCAAATGCATAGATTTAGCTCATCTAACCTATGCAAATTGCTATTCTGTTCCTCCTGGAAATCAACTATGTGATCTTTTGTTCTTTCTCCTGACATTGCTGATATCTTCAGCAAACCTTTTACACTAAGAACAGTGTGGATTTAGGAGCATAATTTTACACAATATTTTGTGGATCTCCTTGCTGAAAACTGACTGATAAGTAGGAAAAACATTGAAAGCAATATATTTTTTCCAGTGGGGAAAGAATCTAGATTGCTACTGAACAATGGGATTTTGATGTCCGTAGATACGAACATTAAAATCAGGCATGTGTGTTCAACTAGTTAGGAAGGCAAGTGAAATGTTGCCCCCTATTACAAGGGGGACATGGGGATACTATCTGGGAATCCTTGCCACAGCTACAATTACTTCGTGATGCTGTACCTTGTGAAATGCATAGAGTATTGTCATAAAGTTAAGGATAATGGAGAACAGTCAGAAATCTGGAGCAGAAGTCAAATCAAAGCAGCCATGATAGGAAGGGCACATTTCATCCAACATTTTGCCATATTGCTATGATTGCCTTTCTTTATGTTCCTAAAAGATCATGGGATTTAAAACAAAATTATGGCCAGCATAATGTCGGTTTCCAGAGTCTTACATATTCAAAGAAATGTACTGGAAATTGAATCTTGCCACAATTACAGTGACACTCCATTTGGGTGGAAATCATAAATTTGGTTCTTCTATTAAACTACAATCAAGAGCAGGAGTAGACTTGAACCTGCATGTTCATTCTTCAAGATCATGTCTTATCCTCTACCACTGATTCTTATTCCCACACAATCTCCATATCAATCTGTCTTCTTTGAGTAATAGCAATGGCCAAGCTCCTATAGCCTTCTGATTCCAAAAATTGGCATACTCAGAAAATAATTTTTCTCCTGTTCTTATTGCTACATGGTTTTCCCTTTATTCAGAGACTGTGGCCCTTGGATTTTAGAGCCCTCCACCAGGACAAATATCTTTACTGCAACCATTATATTAAGATACATAGGAATGTTGTACAATTTAGGAAGATCACCTCTCATTCTTCTAAACCTTAATGATACAAGCTCAGTATGTTCAATTGCTTCCAAAGTGGCCAATCTGTACGTGGAGGGTAAACTGGAACTAGGAGACAAAAATTTAAAGAAAAATGATGGAAATGTAGATACAGAAAATGCTGAAAAGATGAAAGCAGATCAGGCAAAATCTGTGAAAAGAAAAACATAGATAACATCTTAGGCTAAAGCCTTGACCAGAATTTGGAAAGAGAGAAAACAATTTATTATCAAGTTGCAGAGAGTATGGGAGAGGTATTTATTGACCTAAGTACCTCATATCACTTTATTTACATACAATCCATATAACTATATATGAGCAATCTTGTGTATTTATATTTAATATATATTTATTATTGTGTTTGATTGTGCTGCATCCAATTCGGAGTAACAGTCATTTTGTTCTCCTTTACCCTTGTCTACTGGAAATGACATTAAATAATTTTGAATCTTGAATCTTGAATCTAAGGGATGGGGAAGCCAGTGTTGCTATGACAATAGCTGTTCATGTAGCAATCTGGCTGATTGGGGTGGGGAATGGTATTTAAAACACAAATTAAAAACTGTTAACATGCATGTATGTAGAAACTACCCATCAGGTCAGACTGTACTGTTGGAGGGAGAAAATAATTGGGTCATTGTTGCAGATGGAGGACTCATGGCAAAGGTGGCCAGGTGAAATGGAGAAACAGAGAAACAAGTGGAGAAAGCAAGTTACCTGAAGTTGTTGAGTCCAGAAGGCTGCAGCATGTCCTGATAGAAGATGAGGGTTTGATTCTTCAGCTTACATTCACTCTCACTCAGGCAAATTGAACTCAGGTGCTCTGCAAAACATTCAGTCAGGTCTGCATTCGGTTCCTGAATGCAAAGGAGACCACATTTCATGGAAGAAATGTAGGATAATCACTGTTTCATTTGGAAGGACTATTTGGATGGCTCAAAAGGTTCAAAGGACAGGGATTGTACCTCCTGTCATGGGAAACATTTTATGAAAAAGAAATGATTGATAGGGATAGAAGAGTGGACCAGAATGCGGTGGAAGAATGTTCCCTTTGGAATACAAATACGGAAGGGGAAGGTGCATCTGATAGTGAAAATTATGCAGGACTCTTTGTGGATATTCTTTAACTTCTCTCTTTTTTTTAAGATCTTCCATATTAACTGTGCAGGATTCTGGAGCTGCTCTTCCTGCCTTAGATTCTCACTATCCTATTTAGTTATTCAGATTTTGTAGCAATATAAGTATTGGTATTTTTAAATAGTTTTAACTTTTTGTATTAATCCTTTATGTGGTAATCAAAAATCTGATATCAGAATGTTGCTTGTGCAGTGGTTGAAGTTGATTTCAAACCTCCGTAATGTCCTCATTTAAGCTTTCTTGAACAGAGAAGCCACTATAGAGAAGGATGTGCATATTTTTGTGAAGAAATAAAATAAATTGCAGCAGATGGTTGCATCAATGTATGGAGATGTGATAGACGGTATAACATCTACTGCCTGACATTGATATGTACTTAAAATCTGTTGTGGTCTAGTACAAAAGGTTCATCCTATGATGAATCTAGAAAGAACTGTACATTAATCTGGAAGGTCTCAACGGTGTTAGAATCATAATACAATGAAGATAAACTTTTTCACTTGCTAGTACAGTTCTATAATAATTCTCTGATAGTTAACCTATTTATAGCTTTCAAAATAAACAAAGGTTTTCTTAATGATAATTAATGACAATTAGAATGAATTTTCCAGCATTCACAGTGCTTTATTAAAATTGACATAGCTAGTGAAAATAATTTTAATTAAAAATATCACTGAAAAACATTAGCTTTCTTAAACATCAGAAAATCCTGTGCTTTTACAGAAACAGTAATAGCGATAATAGCTTCACCATTACAGCATAAAATAGACAGAGGCCTGTTTTAGTTAAATGAAGAAATAGGAACGTATGACATCTCTAAGACAATAAGGCATAGGAGCAGAATTAGGCATTTGGCCCATCAAGTCTGCTCACCGTACCAACTTGGCTGACTTATTGTTATGTCTCTCAACTCCATTCCATAGAATATAGGACATAGAACAGTACATCACAATACAGGCCCTTCGGCCCACAATGTTGTGCCAACCCTTAAACCCTGCCTCCCATATAACCCCCCACCTTAAAATCCTCCATTCCCCTGCCTTCTCCCTGTAACTTTTGCTGTCCTGACTAACCACGAACCCATTAAAGTCTGGTTTAAATATACTCAATGACTTGGCCTCCACAGTCATCCTTGACAATGAATTCTAAAAATTCACGACAATGGCTAAAGAAATTCCATCACGTCTCTGTTATAAATGGATGGTCCTCTATTCTGAGCCTGTGCCCTCTGGTCCTCAACTCACCCATCATCAGAAACATCCTCTCCACATGCACACTGTCTAGGCCTTTCAATGTTTGATAAGCTTCAATGAGAGTCCCCCTCATTCATCTAAACTCCAGTGAGTTCAGGCCCAGAACTACCAATTGCTTCTTATACATTATCCCTTTTATTCTTGGATCATTCTCATGAATTTCTTTGAACCTCTCCAATGCCAGCACATCTTATCTTAGATAAGGGACCCAAAACTGCTCACAATACTGCAAGTGTGGTCTGATCAATGCCTTATAAAGAATCAGCTTCATATCCTTGCTGTTATATTCCAGTCCTCATGAAATGAATGCAAACATTGCATTTGTCTTCCTTTCCACTGACACAACCTGCAAGTTAAGCTTTAGGGATTTGTGCACAAGGACTCCCAAGTCCCTTTGAACATTCATTTTTGAATTTTCTCCCCATTTAGAAAATAGTCTACACCTTTATTCCTTCTACCAAAGTGCATGACCATACAATTTCCTACATCATATTCCACCTGCCACTTCTTTGCCCATTCTCCCAATCTGTCCAAATCTTTCTGCACACTCAGTGTTTCTTCAACATTACCTTTCCCTCCACCTGCCTTTATTTTGTCTGCAAAATTGGCCACAAAATCATCAATTGCATCTTTCAAATCATGAACATATAATGTGAAAAGAGGCGGTCCCATTATTGACCCCTGCGAAACACTACTTGTCACTAGCATCCAACCAGAAGAGGCCTCCTTGATTACGACACTTTGCCTCCTGCCAGTCAGCCAAATCTTTATACGTGCTAATAATTTTCCTGTAATATCATGGGCTCTTGTTAATCAGCTTCATGTATGGTACTTTGTCAAAGGCATTCTGAAAATCCAAGTAAACACCATCTACTGACTCTAGTTTGCCTATCCTGCCTGTTATTTCCTCAAAGAAATTCCAATAGATTTGCCAAGCAAGATTCCCTTTAAGGAAACTGCTGACTTTGACCTACTTTATCATGTGCACCAAGTATCTCAAAGCCTTACCTTTAATAATGGACTCCAACATTTTCCCAACTACTGAAGTCAGGCTAACTGGCCTATAGTTGTCTTTTTCTGCCACCGTCCCTTCTGAAAGCATGGAGTGGCTTTTGCAATTTTCCAGTGGTTCTTGAAAGATAATTATCAATGCCTCCACAATCTCTTCATCTCAGTCTTTAAGAATACTGGTGTATAGATTATCTGATCCAGGTGACCTTTCTACCTTCAGATCTTTCAGATTCACAATCATCTTCTCCTTAGTAATTGCAACTACACTCACTTCTGTCCTCTGACATTTTGAATTAATAACATACTGCTCATATCCTCCATGGAGAACATTGACACAAGATACTATATTAAGTACATCTACCATTTCTATGCCTCCCATTACTGCCCCTGCAGTGTCATTTTCTAATGGTTCAATCTTCACATTCGCCCCATTTTTACTTTTTATACTATATTTTTGGAGAAAAACTTTGATATGTTTGGCTAGCTTTCCTTTATATTTCATCTCTTCTTTCCTTATGGTTTTTGTAGTTGCTTTCTGTTGGATTTTAAAAGCTTTCAAATCCTCTAACTTCCTGTTATTTTTTGCTATATTATATGGCCTCTCTTTTGTGTTTGTGGTGTCTTTGACGTCTCTTATTAGCAAATGTTGCCTCATCCTCCCTTTAGAGTACTTCATCTATGGAAGTCTCTATCCTATGCCTTCCAATTTAACCCCCCCCCCAAAAAAAAACTCTAGCCATTGCTGTTCTACCGTCATCCATGCTCATGTCACCTTCTAGTCAACTTTGGCCAGCTCCTCTCTCATGCTCCTATAACTCAGTTTTGTGATACACCTGATTTTATCTTCTCCCTCTCAAACTGTAGGATGAATTCTATCACATTATGATCACTGCCTCCTAAGGGTTTCTTTACCTTGAGTTCCCTAATCAAATTAAACAACAACCACTCCAGAGTTGCCTTTCTCTTAGTGGGTTCAACCACAAGCTGTTCTAGAAAGCCATCTTGTAGGCAATCAACAAATTCCCTCTCTCAGGATCAAGCACCAACAGGATTTTCTCGATCTACCTGCTTGTTGAAATTCCCCATTACTATTGTAACACTGCCCGTATTACGTGCTTTTTCTATTTCCCTTTGAAATTTATATCCCACTTCTTGTCTATTGTTCAGAGGCTTGTATATCACTTCCATCAAGATCTTTTTACATTTGCGGTTTCTTAAATCTATCCACGAGGATTCTACATCTTTTGATACTATCTCACCTCTTCCTAATGACATAATTTAATTTTTTACCAACAAAGCTATCCCACTGCCTTTTCCTACCTATCTGTTCTTTTGATGCAAGGTGCATCCTTGGATGTTAAACTCCCAACTATGATCTTCTTTCAGCCATGACTTTGTAATGCCTTCATTATCATACTTGCCAATCACTAACTGTGCTGCAATATATTCTGCCTTCTTCCGTATACTGTGTTCTTTCAAATATAACATCTTCAGTCCTTTTCGATTTTGCCCCCAGGTTAGATCTCCCCTCATCTGACGGACTACAATTTTGCCCTATCAACTGCCTGTGTATCGTCACTGTCTCACTACACACTGCATCAACCTGTATATCGAATGTTCCATCCTCATCCCTATCACTCCAGTTCCCACCCCCTGCCAGTCTAGTTTAAACCCTTCCCAGCAGCTCTAGCAAGCCTGCCCGCAAGGATATTGCTACCTCTCGGGTTCAGTTGTAACCTTTCCTTTTTGTAGATTTCATACCTTCTCCAGAAGGGATCCCAGTGATCCAGAAATCTGAAACCCTGCCCCCTGCACCACTTCCTCAGCCACTCATTCATTTGAACTTTCATCCTATTCCCGCCCTGACTAGCACGTGGCACTGGGACTAGTCTAGAGATTACTACTTCAATGCTCTGTTCTTCAACCTTTTCACTAACTCCCTCTGTACTCGCTGTGCAGGAACTTCTCCCCCTTTCTACCTGTTTCATAGGGGCTAATGTGCACCACAACCTCTGGCTGCTCATCCTCCCTCTTGAGAATCTTCTGCAGCCACTTTGAGACATCATGGACCCTAGCACCTAGGAGGCCACACACCATCCTGGCTTTTCTTTCACTGTCCATCCCCCTGACTACTGAGTCTCCTATCACTACCACTCTGCCTGACTGTTGCCTTCTCTGCTGAGCCTCAGGGACAGCCAGCTTGCAACAGGCATGGCTGCTGTTGATAGGTCTTCCCTCCCCCCGTCCCACCGGCAGTTGCTGAGGGGAATGCCTACAGGGAACCCTGCACTGCTCGTTTACTCCCTTTACTTCTCCTGCACTCTGGGTCTGATCACCTCTGTAATAATTAATCTATGAAGTTTCCAGCCTCCTGGATTGTCCTGAGTTCATTCAGCTCCAGTTCCAGTTCCTTGACCTTGTCAGTCTGGAGCTGATGTTGGATGCACTTCTTGCAGATATAGTCATCAGGGAGACGGTTAGGTACGCAGAAATCCCACACCTCACAGGAGGAGCATTCCAATGCCTGAACTGCTATCCTGCTTACACTTGTTATGCATCTAACTTCTCAAACTTAAGTTCTAGCCTGCGTCTGTTCTGGCCACATCCTGATCACTTTAACACTGCCCACTGCAACAGTGGCCGCTCTGATCAAACCCCTTTTGGTTGACCCGTGGTATTAACCCAAGCAATCTCCTGCTCCGCAGACAAGTTCAACAGACCCTGCTCACTTTTTAAAACAAAGAGGTTTCGCATTTAAGTATACGTTTTGGTATGTAGTTTTTGCTAGTTAGCCAGTTTATCTCATAAGTATAAGAACATTTCCATTTAAATATGGTTCAATGTTTACAGTGTGATAAGTTTGATTTACAGCCAGGAGCCTCCCTGGGAAAAAAGAAACCTTTATTTATTGAGCCCACTGAAAAAATATATTTTTTGTCTCTTCTAGCACACATTCTCTAAATTCAGTCTTTCCCTTTATTTTGACACTGAATTAACTCTTGGATGACATTTCTTTAGACACTATTGCTCAGTGGAGATTATTCCATTTGATTGGTTAAGCAGGCACACAATTAGCTGGCTTTATGTATCACTGACTGAAAGATACAGACTGAAGTTAAAATTTGAGCATCATTAATAAGCAGACACTCAGTGCAGAATTTAGTTCTTTGAATCTGATAAAATGCAATCTTATATTAATTGAATTAATATGTAGATAATATTGTAACATCTGATGCTTAACATGTATTTTCACATTAGCTATGTGATTTTAGTGGTGCCACAGATTATTGTACTCAAATGTTTGAGTGTTAAATCAAAGTTGTAGTTTTATTTCTGACCTGTCTCTTTTGAGAATGGCTCGAAATTGAAAGCATTGTCTGCTAAAGTGTTTCCATACACTTCCAATTATGTAGACACAGGACGGTGAAGAGAACATATCATGCTTTGTAACTAATTTCCATAGTTGCATTTAATTCTGGTATGTTTGACCACTAATTAAAAGTTGTAAGTACGATTTTAATGAGCCAAATTGATCTGGCTGTGGCAGGCTGAGTCTAATGGTTGAGTTCAGGCGTGCTGGGATTCCTGCTCTAGTTATCTCTGCGTGTCACTACCTAATGCAGTGTCTATTCTTTTCAATCAATAAATGAAATAAAATAATTTTCAAGAGTGGAACAAAGTGAGAGGTTTCAAAAACATACAGAAATCAGGAAAAATAAAAGTCATATTACATGCTTACAGCAATACGGTATTAGGATTCAGAACCCTAAGTTAACTTGTGCTATTCTGCTGGGCCAGCTGCACTATATGAGCAGTCAGAGTTGTCTTAAAACTTCAAATTTATTTTAATCTTTGAAACTTCAGTGAGTTTAAAACAGCTCTCAAAATTTATGAAAAATACATATTATAGCAAAAACATCCTAGCATTTACAGGGCATATTTAATTAAAGAAGGTATCACAAAATGCTGAACATGGGCACAATCTGACAAAAATCTAAACTGAGTCAAAAAAAGGACATGATCAGAGGAAGGTTTGCAAAAGTGGGATTTTGAGAGAGTCTGGAGGAGCAGGTATGAGGCAAAGAAAGCTTAGAAAAAGATTTCCAGTACTTTATATCTAGAGAACTGAAGGCATCACAAAATATTAAAGAATTCTAATGGAAAGTAATCACACAAGTTTAAAATATATAGCTTTTGACTTGATTCTGTAATGATTGCTAGAGGGCACTGTCGTCTTTAAAAAGTTTGCTTCAGGATTATATCCTTAGGCACATGTTCTTGAGAACAAACTAACCAAAAGAAGTACAAGCATACACAGATATGTATACAAACACACACAAACATTCTGCATTAGTGATAACATAAGACCAATGCAATAGGATAATACTTTCATTTATCGTTTAGAAATTCATCTACGTTTGTCCTGAATGCAGTTCAGAGTTTATACATTCGTCTGTTTACCTCACTTTTAGGGTATCATTGACTTCAGTGGAGCCAATTTTCAGAGCGCAGTATAAAGTGGAATTGTTATGAACACTGCATGTTTGGCATGAATGAATAAGGTATAGTCTGTATATATTTATGTTGAATAAATTTCAACAAATGACATTTTGCAGAGGGAGCAAATTAGGAAAAGAAAGTGAATACAGCTAACTTTTTATAATTACCAGAAATTGGCATTTCTAGTTAGAATATTCTAGTGCTTTATTGCTGGATAATTATTTTGTGATCCATTTACAACTAAGAAAATAAAAACAAAGTCATAATTTTGAAAAAAGAAACAACAGAAAATCTGCAGATGCTGGAAATCCAAGCAACACACACAAAATGCTGGAGGAATTTTGTGTGGGCATTGACTGTACGTTTTGAATATACTTAGCAATTTAAAATCCATTTTTCATAGATACAGTATACACTCAGTGGCCACTTTATTAGATACAGCTCTATCTGTACACGGAGCAGAGATTAACACAAGCTGTTACAGCTCGGAGCTTTCTGGAGTTCAGAGGTCAATCATGGTGCCATTCTATAAGGAGTCCCTGTATGTCCTCCTTGTAGAATGCATGGAATTTCCTTGAGTGCATCAGTTTCCTCCCACAGTCCAAAGACTTACCAGGTAAGTTGAATAGTCATTGCAAATTGTTGCTTGATTAGGCTTGATCGGGTTTGTTGGGGGTTGCTGAAGCAGCATGGCTCAAAGGGCCCGAAGAGTATACTCTAAACTGTATTGCTAAAGTAAAATAAGATTGAAAAAATAAATAATTCATGTGGCTAAAAGCATGCAGACCAGAAGACTATAAGATATGGGAGCAGAATTAGGCTCTTTGGCTCATCATGCCTGCTCCACCATTTCATCATGGCTGATCCACTTTTCCTCCCAGCCCCAATCTTCTGCCCTGTTAAGATAATGAGCCCAAAACTGCTCACAATATTCCAAGTGAGACCTCACCAGTGCTTTATAAAGTCTCAACATTGCATCCTTGCTTTTATATCCTAGTCCTCTTGAAATGAATGCTAACATCACATTTGTCTTCTTCACCCAGACTCAACCTGCAAATTAACCTTTAGGGAACCCTACACAAGGACTCCCAAATTTCTTTGCACCTCAGATTTTTGTATTTTCTTTCCATTTTGAAAATAGTCAACCATTTCATTTCTTCAACCAAAGTACATGACAATATACTTCCCAACATTGTCTTCCATCTGCCACTTCTTTGCCTTTTCTCCTAAAATGTCTGTCCTTTTTAGCCTCCCTACTTCCACAAAACTATCTGCCTCTCCACCTATTTTCATATCATCTGCAAACTTTGCAACAAAGCCATCAATTTCATCATTCAAATCATTGACATATAACATAAAGAGAATCAGTCCTATGGAACACCATGAGTCACTGGCAACAAACCATAAAACGCCCCCTTAATACCCACTCTTTGCCTCCTGCTGGACCAGAGCGAAGGCTCCCGAGTTTGAATCCAAGTCGGGCCACCCCCCCCGAGCATACTTTCCATCCGAGCTAGCCACTCGGCTTCATAAAAAACCAGGGTCGAGTCAGGAACGTTCATATCGTGACCCAGTTAATCTGAAAGGAGACCAATCCTGACACTACGTGCCAGACAAGAATGGCTGACTGTCAGGTGTGACACACTAGGAAGACCTTCTGCCAATCAACCACTGCTTTATCCATGCCAGAATCTTTTCTGTAAGAACATGAGCTCGTAGCTTGTTAAGCAGCCTCATTTGTGGCACCTTGTCAAATGCCTTATGAAAATCCAAGTACACAAGATCCGCCGATTCTCCTTTGTCTATCCTGCTTGTAATTTCTTCAAAGAATTCCAACAGATTTTTAAGACAAGATTTTCCTTTGAGGAAACCATGCTGACTACAGCCTGTTTTATCAGGTGCCTCCAAGAACCCCAAAACCACATCCTTAACAATCGACCTCAACATCCTCCCAACCACTGAGGTCAGACTAACTGACCTATAATTTCCTTTCTTCTGCCTTTCTCCCTTCTTGAAGAGTGGAGTGACATTTGCAATTTTCCAGCCTTCTAGCACCATTCCAGAATCTAGGAAGATCATCACTAATGCTTCCATAATTTCTTCAGCTAGCACATTCAGAACCCTAGGGTGTATACCATCTGGTGAAGGTGACTTATCTATCTTCAGACCTTTCATCTTCCCAAGAACCTTCTTTCCCAAGTAACTTCTCAAACTTCATGACCCCTGACCCCTGGAATTTCCACCATACAGCTAGTGTCTTCTACAGTGAAGACTGATGCAAAGTACTTATTCAGTACATCCACCATATCCTTGTCCCCACTCCAGCATCATTTTCCAGTGGCCCAATATTCACTCCTGCCTCTCTGTTACACTTTATGTATCTGAAGAAACTTTTGGTATCCTCTTTAATATTTGTAGCTAGCTTACTTTCATATTCCATCTTTACCTTGTTATGACTTTTTAGTTGCCTTCTGTAGGTATTTAAAAGTTTCCCATCCCCTAACTTCCCACTAGTTTTTGTTCTCATTATATGCCCTTTGTTTGGATTTTATGTTGGCTTGGACTTCCCTTGTTAGCCATAGTTGTATCTGTTGTAGCGTGGATGAGATCACTGGAGAGACAGAGTTACTGGTAGATACAATGCAGCTTCTTTATTTGACACAGCAAGGTACAAAAGGCATCTTATGGATGGAGACGCTTTCCACAGAAAGGTCTGCTAGCTCAACGTGGGCTCGATATTTATATGCTAAACACAAAGGCAATCGCTACTTAAAAAGTTATAGACAATGCATAGACAATGCTTCCTTTTGAAGCTACATACAAAATATCACACTATCCTTTCCTTCCGACGCCAACACGTCTGGGTTGGTATCCACAGCCTTTAGGAATGTAAGTTAAGTCTACGATACATTTATTTGGCATTTCCCGTGCTAACATAGAAGACAATTAATATTTATAATGTATAGATAATACTGTCTTCGCAACCACAGCATTAGATCAAACTACGGTGCCAGAAGCATCTGGAAGTCACACCCTTTTAGGAAGCTGTTGTCAAACAGTTAAAATAGAAGTCTGGTGGCCAAAGTCATTTAAGTGTAAACAAATCATCTACCCAAAAAAACTCACTCTAACAGTATCATCTTGCCTTTAAAATATTTCTTCATCTTTGGGATGTATATATCCAGTGCCTTCTGAATTGCTTCCAGAAATTCCAGCCATTGCTGCTCTGTCATCATCTGTGCCAGTATTATTTTCCAGTCGATTCTGATTAACTTCTTTCTCATATCTCTGTAATTTCCTTTACTTCACTGTAATACTGATACATCTGACTTTAGCTTTTTTTCAAATTTCAAAGTTCTTTTGCCTGAAGCTTTCTAATCAATTCTGGTCATTGTACACTATCCAGAATAGCTGATCCAGTGGGCTCAACCACAAGATGCTCTAAAAAGCTATCTGATAGGCATTCTAGAAATTCACCCTCTTGGATTCCCGCACCAACCTGATTTTCCCAATCTACCTGCATATTGAAATCCTCCATGACTATTGCAACATTTCCCTCTTGGCATGCATTTTCTATCTCCCATTGTAACTCGTAGACTACATCGTTACTGTTGTTTGGGGATCTGTGTGTGACTCCTGTCAGGGTCTCTTTACCCTTTCAGTTCCACAACGATTCAACACCTTCTGACCCTATGTCACCTCTTTAATCAGTGATTTAATTTCATTCAAAGAATTTAGTTATTGTTCAGACTAAACATCTGAATGGAGAAGAAATGTCATCTAAGTGCCCAGGTGGAATGTTTTCGGTGCCAGATAGGGTCATTTGAGTATCTCAGAAACTGCTGCTCCAGTGGGCTTTTCACACACACACGTCTCCAATAGTTTACGGAGAATAGTGTCAGAAACAAAAAAATATCCAATGAGCAGCGGCTGTTTTTGCAAAAATGCTTTGTTAATGAGAGCATAAGAGAAGGATGATCAGACTGGCTCAAGTTGACAGGAAGGTGAAAGTAACTTAACTAATGACTGATTACAACAGTGGTGTGCAGAAGAGCATTTATGAATGTATAACATGTGGAACATTGAAATGAATGGGCTACTGCAGCAGAAGACTACTCCAGCTCTGAATAACGTGGCTACTGAATGAACGTTATTGGTAAAGTTCCTTTTGTAAAGAAATTGACATGTTGAATACAGAGATATTCCCCTCTCGCTTCTGGCTAATATCCCAATTCCAAATTGACACAAAGTTCCTTAAATTCAGAAAAATAATGTACAACAGTTCAAAAGAGATTAATATTAAATCAATTTAAATTTGAAAGTGACTTCACACCTCGCTTTCAGTTGGCAGGGAAAACAAAGCCTTTAGAACGCTGATTTAAGTGACACCTCATCATGCACATACACGGATGCTTAACTTGAGAATCTGGATTGACGCCAAAAAACATTTTATTAGAAACAGCCTGAATTGTCCCTGAAGCAATGTAAGTGCCACAAAGAGCTTGTACGTGGTGTTTGAGACCAGTGTTATATCATCTTTCCTCGGGCCAAGGATTTGAAAGCTTTTGTTCTGATTTGCAATGAATGGCATTTTGACTTCATGCTACTGTTTGTAGACATTAATAACACTGGACGACAGGGATTTTTCCTCCTGAATACGTTTGGGTGCATCTTATGCATTTTGATCTGCTGATTATGAAAATCACCATAAAATTTCCCTATCATGTACCGTTGTTTTTAAGTCACCTGTATTTGTTATTTCAATTCAGAACTCAAGTCAATTAAAATGTTGCCCACAATGTAGGCTGAAACATTTCCTATCTTGTCCAGCGATGCCTGGATATGCTCAAGCAGAGTGAATGCTGCATGGGAAGAAAGGTTTTAGAAAGGCTATAAAAGCATCATGCGCACACCATTCTATACATTATGTTTACATGTATATCAGTTTGCGATCACGTTGATGCGCATGCTGTACACTCATAGCATATTGTGAGTACTCATTATAATAATGTAATTGTATTTCTGCAGTATTTGTGAAGGCAAAATCTCGCACCAATGTTGCAAGCAGCTGTGATACTTCATGTTATACTTGTGGCGAGTATACCCTTACATCTCAGAGATGGAGCATGACTCCTTTTATTAAGAAAGCCTAAGAGCTTGACTTTGGGTTTAAATTGGCGACCAAGACACAGCCTGGGCTCCTCACCTTTGTTACGCAACGTGCGCTGTTGCTTTTGGAGCTTAGCTCAGAGATACTCGGAAGTCAATGTCGTTCACTATCCTGATGATTTGGCAAGTGCAGAAAGATCATGTGACAGACTACCTCTGTCTGACCAGTGTGTCTGTTTTCTCTGCTAAATACAAGGAATCCATTGAATACCCCAATCTCCTTTCAACCATGAAACCTGTGCCACATGATGATAGTCTTCCAATACCAAAGCCACCAGAGGCATGGAGTCTAGAGGAGACAGATGAAGATGTCATAATGCATGAGCCAGGAATGGAAAATGACACTGATACTGATAAAGATTTTGAAATTTTTATGTTGAGTGAGCTTCATCTGATAACTCCATCTGCATTAAATGACCTGGTCAGAGACTTGAATATGTCAAAGGCAAAAGCAGAATGATAGGGTTCAACACTGCAAGGATGGAATCTGCTGTCACCAGGTTTATGAAAAACTTTGTGAAAGTGATGAACAAGGAAGGCAAAGTATTTCGATATTTGAAACAGGTATTTCTCAAAATAACTGATGCCAAGATTAAGGAAGGCAATTTTGCTGGTCCACAAGCCAAACAGGTCATCAATGACAAACAATTTGAAGAACTTCTAGTGGAATGGGAGAAAATTACATGGAAGGCATTCAAGGATATTGTGGAAAGTTTTCTTGGCAACTACAGAGCACCTAACCAGCTGGTTGACAACATGCTTCAAGCATTCAAAACCATGAAGTGCAACTTGTCAGGAAAGATTAAATTTCTCCATTCCCATTTAGACTTCTTCCCTGTCAGTGACGAGAATGGTGAAAGGTTTCGCCAGGACATTGCGGTCATGGAGAAATGGTATCAGGGCAACTGGAATCCATCAACCCTGGCTGATTATTATGGGACAAGCGAGAAACTTCAGACACACAGTACAAATGAAAATCACCAACAAAACATTTTCAGCTTAGTTGAACTATTGCAAAGCATCGGCATCATTATGCAACTAAATGCATTATATTCAATAAAAGTTAATTACTTGTTTCTCCAAACTCCAATGTGATACAGGTAGTCGGAAATTATATTTGTTTTCAGCTTCAAGCCTTCTATCATAATCACAAACATTTCTGAGGAAGCAACACCTTTGAAAAAATTTGTTGTCCGGTACAGATGAGAATGTCCTGTGCTCCTGTGAGAGAGATATATATAACTGTCCACTGCCAGCGGAACTGTGTAGTCCTATTAAATGTTACTTTGCACAACTGGTGAACATTCAAATGCACATACTTAATGCTAGTGATCAATACTATCATCTAAAGATGTGAATTATGAGATGAAGATTGTGATGGTATTGGATTTGCTGACTGTAAAGTTCTAAACTCAAGTGAAGACGTTAAGACATATCAGATATAAACGGCCATGAGTACCCTCACTGAAGGGAGATTCTACTGTAACTTCCCAATCTTCAAAGGCTAGTTCACTTCCCTGTTTATTCTCCATGGTGAGCTTAGCTGCTAATACCCATTATTTCAGTGGTGGGTCCCCTTTCCAACCTTCCAGTTAACAAAGTAATTTCAAGCACAGTTCCAGCGGTACACATTTAAATCCAAATAACATTCATAAAATACTTTTGAAACTCACAGAGGATTTCTACCTTATAAAACATTTCTAAAATACGAAGGATTTCCAAAACACTGGTACAATTTCTATGAACTAAAAAGACATACTTATGATGCATTGGAATGAATTGTCCATCACAGAAGTCAAAGGTAGAGGAATGGACTCCAGTCCACCCTGTGTTTCTTTCATTCCTTACTCCATACCTAATGAGCCTGAACTGATTTCTACATTTCTACTGTTTCTTTGCCACTTGGGTGACTTCATATGTATATGAAATTTCTTCAGATACACTTTTTAACATAAATGATGAAAAAGCTTTTGGAGACTCAGACCTTAGCTACCCATAGTAAATGCTGTAGAACAAACTTCTCTGAGTACATAAAAAGTCCACCATAAATAGATCAGTTATTTATATGCTGAGTGACATTATCCATCAGGTCTGCAAGCTTCCTTCAACAGAACAACTTAGTCAACTTGTCTGTTTTGAAAATGCCAAATTAAATAACCCTTATACTGCACCTTATATAGTGGCTGTTGAGCAGCAGTAAACCAAGTGTGATGGGCTAGCTGTCTGCTCCATCGACACAGCTTGTTTGCAAAGCTGTATTTTCAACTTCAAGCTGCTTACTGCTTTCCAATTGCATTTTAAGAACTGAAGACTGGCTCCCATTTATACTAGAAGCTAAACAACTGTTGTTGGGTGATTACCTTACACTGTTTGATCTTACAAGAGACAGCTGCCGTGATTAGAAAGCTATGCATGGCAAAACATGAGGCCTTCTGTCTTAGGAAGTGGATATTCACCACAAGGTTAGTTGCAGCAACAGGATAATCAAATGTTTGCTTCCTTTCTAGTTAAAGATTGGCAAGAAATTTAACTCAAAGTGTTGAAGCCTTTTTCCCAATGCAGGGGATATAGAACTTGATGGTATAGGTTAAAGATGAGAAGGGAGAAATTCAAAACAGATTTGAGGGGTACATTTTTCACACAAAAAGTTGGTGGGTTATTGGAAACAAGCTGATGGGGTGATGATAGAGGCAAATACAATTAAAACACATAAAAAGGCTTTTGAATAGGTACTTGGATAAGATATATAGATAAATAGATACTTAATGATCCCAAAGAAATTACAGAATCACAATAGCATTATAAGTGCACAGATATACAAATATAGAAATATTAGAAGTAAAGTAGGGAAGAATTAAAAATATTACCTCCAACAATCTAACAGGAGAGGGTCATCTCTTCCTTGGATACAGGTTGACTCATTATAGAGCCTAATGGCCAAGGGTAAGAATGACCTCATATTGCGCTCTGCGGAACAGCACTGTTTCTGAGTCTATTACTGAAAGTGCTCCTCTCTTCAGCCAAGGTGGGATGCAGAGGGTGAGCAACATTGTCCAGATTTGCTAGGATTTTCTGTAGAGCCCTTTGTTCTACTACAGCCTCCAGTGTGTTCTGTTTGACTCCTATTACAGAGCCAGCCTTTCTAATCAGTTTATTGAGCCTGTTGGCATCACCTGTGTTGATGTCATTGCCCCAGCACACCACTGCATAGAAGATTGTACTGGTGACAACAGATTGGTAAAACATGAAAAAGAGGCCTGCATACTTCAAAGGACCTCAGTCTACTCAGGAGAAAGAGGCAATTCTGGCCCTTCTTTTACACAGCCACTGTGCTTATGCTCCTCTCAAGTCTGTTATCCAGGTGCTTGTAGATCCTCACCACATCCACGTCCTCACCATTACAATTAATAGGGAGCAGTGCAGGCTTAGTCTTCTTAAAGTTCATCACCATCTCATTTGTCTTACTGATGTCAAACTGTAGATGATCCAGCTTGCACCATTTCCCAAGTCCTCCAACAGGGCCCTGCATTCATTCTCCCATTCTCCCTTTACACACCCAACTATTGTTGAGTCATCAGAGCAGTAGAAATAAATTCAGGCAAATGGAACTAGAATAGACAGGCTTTATGGTTGACATGGACAGGGTGGACTGATAGAACATGTTGTCTGCTGTTCGATTCTATGATTCTAAGCCACAAGTATTTCTTATTTTCTTTTGCAATTTTAATAAATAATCCAAAATTGAAATCTGTACGTTGAAATGTCATGTGGATTTCCCTGTGAGGAAGATACTTCTGTAGCATCCATTGAGAAAATCTTTTTTATCAATATCACAGCATGAACATTTGATTAGGAGGAACTGAAATTTTGGTCGGGAATTTTGTCTTAAATTCACGACTAGCAAAACTAGTAAAGAGTTTTTGAAGAAGTTTAATACTCTCCTTCATATGGTGCAAGTCTGGATTTTTGCAGTCATGTGATCATACTTCTTCAGTTGCTATGACAAAAAAGAGACTGCTGTGAAAATGTGTCTCACAGCTGTGAACAGCTGTATAATTTCCTCCCCTGAAATATTGTATGAATATAAAAGAGTGGTGCAAATATTATGGATAATAATGTCGATGTTAGGAAGTTAACCGATGTGCTAAATACATGTTTCATTTTGAAATGCATCCAACTAATTATACAATATGCCAACAAATCATGTCATTGTTTCAAATATTTAGTTACTTAATCAACTGGATTCTAAGTTTTCTTCATTAGAATACAGATGTAGAACTAAAAAAGAACATTCTGACATACTTCAGTGAAATGAAATTAACGAAGATATATTGCTGAATGCATACACAATCGGAATAGGGCATAACACACATTCTGAACATTTGCTTTGTAAACTTGCACATGTTCTGCCTGTTTTAACAAACATTTGACTAAGAAGCCTTTTCCTGATGAAGGGTTTCAGTCCAAAATGTTTACTGTTTATTCATTTCCATAGATGCTGCCTGACCTGCTGAGCTCCTCAAGCATTTTGTATGTATTGCTCTCGATTTCCAGCATCTGGAGAATCTCTTGTGTTTTTGACTAAGATGAGGTTTATTGATTGTTAATGAGATATTTGAAGTAAGAAATCTATTTAGGTTAACTCACTCTTTAAGTATTAATCTCATAAGAGTATTTATTATTTGCAAAGTAAAAATATTCTCTTATTTGAAAACATACTTCAGTGCAATAATCCTGAACAGCAAAAGCAAAATGCCTTTGCATTGAAACAGATAAAAGATTACCTTAAACCACCAGTGATGTTTTTCTTCCAAATTCTACACCTTTCGTTATTTCTGCTTTTTATATAAAAAGCAGATAACTTGTGTAAGTTCTGCAGCTGGTAATTTACATTAAACGGTTGTAACAGGCTTTCAATGAATGATATTAAAAATGCTAAGCAAAAATTAGTTTACTAGGCAAGCTAGACTCAATTCAGTAATGAAAAAGCTGAAGCTTTTTTTTTGCTCAATATCTTCTCAGCATGAATTTTGATGTGAACAGTGGATGGAAATATTTACCTTTGCTGTTGGGAGAAGAATATTAGTTACTTCATTAGGGACTAAACAATCATTGTATAAAACCAAAAACCAGCCAGGCCAGATATTTAATTCTTCTTCATAAGAAGTCTGAAATTTCGTTAGCTTATATGCATGCAGGTTTATCATTCTAACTAATATAAATAATGAATATATTTGAAAACAACATGGGTAACATTATAAAAGGAGAGAAGAAGAGGGTAATAAATAGGGTTATATTTTAAAAGAAGGAATTTGAGGAGGTTATATTTGAGGAATGAGAAGTTGAGAATTGGGAAGCATTTGGAAGAGTTTCAGGCATCTGAAAGTATTGAAATTGGACTGATGGACTAAAGGTCTGAATTAGAGGTAGCAAGTATGGGAGGTAAGTACTGAGCAAGTTAAAAGCGACAACAGATTAATAAATATGGAAAGTTGCAAATGTAAGTAAGAATCTGCATTTTTAAGAATGTGCAGATGAAGGATAACTGTATTATCAGCAAGAATGGAAGAGTTCAGTTTTCAGGACTTAATGTGGTACTAATATGAAGACAATGTAAACACAGTTTATATCTGAGGCACATTTTTTGGTTTTCCAAGGTTGCCATTTTTTGGATTTGATGTGTGCACACACATTTGTGGGTTGGGTTAAGGTGAAGGCCATTTATAGACAATACCTATCAGGTGTCATAATGTCAGTAATAGTTTAAAACTAGCATTGCCTTTCAGAAGCTCAATGCTGCAGTTAGTGCTCTCTTCTAATCATGCATGGCTCAATACACCTTGCATACCAGGAAGCACACTTTACCAACCTTTTTTTTAAAGGCACCAGTACTTTCAATTGGTTGTTACTTGATTTCTACTGCCTCCTGCCACAATCCCACCAGTTATTTGTTTTCTAAAGTTTGTAGTAGAAGGACATCCCAAGTAAAAGTTTCTCCTCAGTCATGTGTATTAAATGCGCAGTATATCATATACTCATTTTCTCCAACAGTATCACTAAACTACACAGAATTGTAATTTTGAAAGTAGAGTCAGTATGGGTATCATAAAAAACGTCTGACTGAAAACAAATTTCCACTCATTAGTTGTTGCACAGCTTGACTCAGTAATGGAAAACAAATTGGGAGATGAATGGTATCAGAAGCAAAGGCACAGAGATTGTGGTTCATGCTGGAAATCAAATATACTTTTTGCTTGTGTTCAACTAGAGTAAGTGGACTTGATATTGGCTAGCAAGAAGCAGCCCTATAGCTCACAGTTATGACAAGACAAAGCAATGTTTATGTAGACCCTTCAAGATATTAAGAGGAAATGAAAGCTACGTGTGGACCTTGGGCAATTTCAGAGAAAACATTGAGAAAATCAAGGAGAGAATTTGTTACTAGTGACATGATACCTCCTTTCAGATAGATTAGAGTGGTGGAGGATGACATAATTCAAAGATAATAGGAAGGACAAGTTGCTACATTGCTGTGTTTCTAAAACCTACTACACTCTGTTGAATTAATTCCCTTGGTCCTTTAACTTAGTAAATTACCTTAAAGTTATGTGGGAAACACGGAGTAACTTTTATTGTGAGGCAGACCTAATAGACCAGGTTTTAAATCTCTTAAATCTGCAGTAAATTTGAGGTTCAACAGTAAATATTGCTCTTATAAGCAGGCCTTGAACCCCTTATGATTTTCATCTAATAAAAGAATAGAATGATCAAAGGGTCTTTAGGATTGATTCCTGCAGAATGATTAAGTACCCCTTACAAAATGATACTCTGCAAGTATGTTATTATTTTGCAAGGGCAATTTAATGCATTCTGTTTTCTTCTAAGACCTGTTGATGGCATATCCAGGTGGGATATAATAACTTGATGTGTATGAATAAACAAAGCAGGTTTTTGCAAAATGCTCTATTTCACATCCATGCCAGATAATACACAACTTTCACATCATCTTGGTATGAAGTATTTGAGGCTGATCGATCATATTCATAAAGTGGTCTTAAGTGTATGCTGCAAGTATTCTGACAGTTCAATGAGCTTCACCTTTAGTATCTAATGGAAAAGAATCACCCTGCATATGACACAGCTACTTCAGAGAAAAATAAATACTATCCCCTGACCTCTTTCTCATCACTGGGTTCTAAAATAATAATTCCATGAAACTGCCAATCAAAGGTACCACCTTGAATGAAGACAACTTGACTTGGAAGCTGACAGTACTTGAAAACTATTCAGCTAAGAACCCTGCTGGGCATAATGAGTGAAAATCATTCTAACACCACCATGTGAACTGCTATGGGATGTATTTAATGACTCCCTATTGCTTCTCAATTAGCATCCAAAATGTTTCTAAATGTTAAGTTACAAATTGTTAAACATTTGGGAGTTAACCTTTTGGAGAATGAATGAAGTCTTTTATAATAACATGAAATAAAACTAATTTCTTTCCAGGCAATATAGATTGAAGTCCCAAAATGTTACACAGAAGAAATCTAAAACAATGAATCACCTGAAAACCAAATTATCGCATTTATTCATTATTCAATTGAACAAAAATGGCAAGAACAAAATGACTAATTTTGGGAATAAAATAAATCTGATTTCAAAATATATTTTATGACGTACTCATGTAAATGCTTTGGCATATTGTACACGGTACTGGGTTTAAAATGAAAGGAAAAAGCATCTTTACTATATCTAACAACTTTGTCTTATCAAATATATCTCAGAAAGTGTTCTGTTCTCCATATTGTTGTTCCTTGGCTTTTTGCTTTCTCCTTTTTTCACCGTGTGACAAAGGTAAAATTCTTCATTGTAGGAGGATCCCTCCTAAAAGGTGGATTATTCATTGCTTTAGCTTCCCAAATTTCATTAGATTTACTTTGAGATTGTTTTTATAATGATCTTTGTGAATATGTTGCCCCTGGCTGAGTTGGGAACAGAGAACTTGATTGACAAGGCCCTCATCCCACATGTGCACACAGTAACTTAGCAATTCCAAGAAATATTTGGAATATCTCTAGGAACAGCTTGTGGCTTTTATTTCTCCTGTTAAGGCTTTTGGTTCTGTGAACTATAGTAACTGCTGTTTGGGAGGTGTAACACCCATTTTCTTGTCTTTTTCGGTGAACGAATCAACATTAACCTGGAACTCCACATCTAATCATGTATTGTATAGTAATCTTAATAACCAATATTAGAGTGACCTTTGTTCTATTGTGAAGATGTCATCAGTCAGGTAGTTACCTATATGTCCTGTAAATTAACTCCACATGAGCAGCAGAGTGGCAGAGATGGTACAACCAGGTCATCACAGCTTCAGTGATCTGTGTTCGATCCCAATTTCCAGTGCTGTCTATGTGGAGTTTGCACCTTCTCCCTGTGGCTGCAAGGATTTCAAATACAAACACTTGCAACTCTAATCAATTTTGTGAAAAATAAACAAGAGAAAATCTGCAGATGCTGAAAATCCAAGCAACATACACAAAATGTTGGAGGAACTCAGCAGGCCAGGCAACATCTATGGAAACGATTACAGTCAACGTTTCAGGCAGAGGCCCTTCTTGAGTCCTGATGAAGGGTCTCAGCCTGAAACGTCGACTGTACTCTTTTCCATAGATGTTGCCTGGCCTGCTGAGTTCCTCCAACATTTTGTGTGTGTTTTTCAGAAGAAACAAAGCTGTTATATCAACCAGTCCCCATATCAAGACCAATGCACATATCTGTATTTGAAGATCTGGCTAAGGGTGTCAAACATAAGCAAAACATGAATTTGCTCTTATTCTTGATTACCAATGAAAAGGAAATTGTAACCAGTGAATAAGTATGCTAAATTCTAAAAAGTTCTATGTAAGGTGATGTCCACCTTGAATGAGTAAAGGAATGTTTTGGTTTCTGGATGGTGGGAAGAAATGCAGTAAAGGGAATCAGAATCAGGTTTATTATCACTGGCATATGACGTGAAATTTGTTAACTTATCAGCAGCAGTTCAATGCAATACATCAGTGGTCCCCAACCACCAGGCCGTGGACCGGTACTGGGCCACAAAGCATGTGCTACCGGCCCGCGAGGAAATGATATGATATGGCGATGTGAAACGATATGAGTCAGCTGCACCTTTCCTCATTCCCTATTGAATTTGAACACCCCCCCCCCACCCTATCGGCCGGTCGGCAAGAATATTGTCAATATTAAACCGCAGTGCAGAAAAGGTTGGGCACCCCTGCAATACATAATCTAGCAGAGTGACAAAAATAAATAAAATAAAAGTCATAATAATAAATAAACAAGTAAATCAGTTATGTATATTGAATAGATTTTTAAAAAACATGCAAAAACAGAAATACTGTATATTAAAAAAAAGGTGAGATAGTGTTCGAAGATTTGATGTCCATTTAGGAATCAGATGGCAGAGGGGAAGAAGCTGTTACTGATTCGCTGAGTGTGTGCCTTTAGGCTTCTGTACCTCCTGCGTGATGGTAACAGTGAGAAAAGGGCATGCCCTGGGTGCTGAAGGTCGATACTAATGGATGCTGTCTTTCTGAGACACCGCTCCCTAAAGATGTCCTGGGTACTTTGTAGGCTAGTACCCAAGATGGAGTTGACTATATTTACAACCTTCTGCAGCTTATTTTGGTCCTGTGCAGTAGCCCCTCCATACCAGACAGTGATGCAGCCTGTCAGGATGCTCTCCATGGTATAGGTGTGGATCTCCAATGTTTGCCCATGGGAAGTGGAGTGAATATTATAATTCAGGATGATGTAGAAGTGAACTGTCCACTTAAAATGCTGGAAGGAGTAGGACGGATATGTGTGATGGAAACAGAGGCAATTGAATGCAGAGTCTGGTGGAATAGAAGTGAACAAAGTGAAGAGGGTCCAGAGGACGTTAGCGAGAATGATCCAGTGAATGAAAGGGTTAACGTATGAGGAGCGTTTGATGTTTCTAGACTTAAATCACTGGCGGTTAGAAGAATGATGTGTCGCTATAGAAGGACAGGGGGTATTGCAATGTTTGAATTCCGAGCGCCTGACAGCTCGGAACTAGAACTAATATTTTCCTGTGTATTACAGACCGATGGCTGGAGTGCTGCTATGGCGCATTGCTCTATTAGGGGCACTTCAGGGGAAGAGCCTGGGGTCCGAGCTTGGACCCCCTCCCCAGCCGATCATAAAAGAAAGTGGAACCTTACACGATCAATATAGGCGATCTCCCAGGGATCTTATTGAAGCCTACCAAACATTTAAAGGCCTAGAGAGAGTGGATGTGGAGAGGATGTTTCCTTTAGTGGGAGAGACTAGGACCAGAAGGCACAGCCTCAGAATAAAGGTGTCCCTTAGAACCAAAATGAGTTTCAAAATGGAATTTTTTTTTCGTCAGTGTGTGGTGAATCTGTGGAATTCATAATTCATTGCCATGAGTGTTTGAGAAGGCCAAGTCATCGGTTATATTCAGAGCAGAGGTGGATAGGTTCTTGATTAATAAGAGCATCAAAGGTTACAGCAAGAAGAAAGGAGAATGGGATTGATGACAAGTCATCCATGATCGATTAGAGGAGCAGACTCAGTGGGCTGAACTGCCTAATTCTGCTCTTGTGGTCTAATAGTCTAACATACAGTAGTTCTGGGAGGATGAAGAAATGGAGAGAGTAGAAGTGAAGGAAATGGAACATAGAAGCTTTAATTACACATTCTCTCATTAATCTCATCACCTATGAAAATCTATGCATCACCTTGAATCACATAGTTTATCTTTACAACACACATCCCAGATTATTTTAAACTTGAAGACTGGAGGAAATATATCTAAAGATGTCAATACATTCAAAGTAAAACAAAATCTTTTATCTTCTTTCCAAGACAGACTGATTGGATGACAGTTCTTTAGAACACTTGATCTATTCACTTCAAATCACCAGCCCAGTCACACTTTGACCTCCACTTCCAATATTGTTCCAGTGAAGCTTAAATAAATTAGAACAATAGCTCAGCTTTTGATAAGGTTCAATCCTTTAGAAGTAACATTTGAGTGTAATAATTTCACTATAAAACTAATACTAAAGGGTCTAGAGGAGAACTAACTGTTATGACTATTTGTGTTTTTGCCTTATTACATTTTTATGCTTTCTAGTCTATCAAAGACTTTATTTTTACTTCTCCTTTCCCTATATCAAAAAATCTTTCATATTCTAATTGAAATGTACAAAAGAGTCAGTGGAACTAATAAGATGAATGTCACAGGGTTTATTTTTATGACTGGGGACTCTAGAAACAGGATCATTGATTCAGAGAAAGGAATTTAGATGAAGAGGAATTTCTAACTGAATGCATAGCAGGAGAAATACATGGAGAATCAACATATTTAGCCCTCTGCTGAAAAGTTAACTTACAAGAATTAGGTGCAAATGACCAAGCAGTTTCAGAAACTAAAAGATTGTCCCAGATATCTCTGTCGGAAACCAGTATCAGGGGATTTACAGTCACAGGTTCAGTTAGGAATCTGTTGTAGCCATGGGTGGGGCAATGGAGTTTGGCCTTCTCGTAGGCAGTGTGTGATCAGTGTATGAAAGGCTGAGGTTATTAGGTTAGTCACCCCACAGTCAGAGTAGGGGAATCTTGGACCAGTGCTGCGGCATGTTGTGAGTCACGCCAGGAAGTGGGTGGACATATTTCCATAGTGATGTACCGGGCCCAGACATGGTTATTATTGGACTTTGCTTAAGAAGGAGGCCAATTTTCAGTTACATAACACTTGATAAATCACCATTGTCTTTTTTGGTAATGATTGTAAATTCTGGAATGTTAAAGCCAAAGATGTGTAGATGTTCGGTGGTAGGAAAGCTTATATTCAGGTCTCTAAAGTTTGGAAATATAGTATGATCTTATAGCCCAGTCTACATAGTTGCTTACAACAAATCTGTAAGCAAAAACTATATTGAGAAGGAAACCAGTTGATTCCTGACTTGAATTAAAACACAAAATTAAAATGACTGTAAATGTTAAAATTTCATGTAACTGTTATCAAGGTCAAATTATATTAAAAATGCTTGGTGAGCTGAAACCTGGGGAAAATTTCTGCATAAACTGGATCGTTGATGAATTGGCAGAGGCTTATTACATCTACATTTTTTTTTACCACACATTTTGAAAGCTTTTAAAATGTGACATGTTTTTTAATGGCTACTTATCACTGCAAGTGTTTGTTTGGTAAGTTAGAAATAATAACTGACTGTACTTTCTATAACCATAGAAACAGAACATAATTAGAAAAGCAATTACCTGATTATGTTAAAATGCAGCTTAATCCTACAAGCACTTTCTAAAATGTTTGTAACATTATTTTCTGCTGTTCTGATTAGAGGTGCAGTCTCATGCTCAATACGCTGTGTGATTTAAGCACAACCTTCAGGTTCAAGTGATCACAATATATATCTGTAGACTTTTGGTGTCGGTACTAGAGTTAAACCTGACAGATGCTGCTTTTATTGGAAAAAACACTGGACCATAGATTCGTACCTGATCATATCATTCCTGCACATTTCAACAATAGCAATATTTATTTATAAAGCTCTAATGTAGTATTATCACACAAACTGTTTCCCAGAAGTGTTATCAAACAAAATTTGTCTGACCAATACTTGAAAATTGTTGGTGATTAAATAAAAAGGTTTTTCATATAGTAGATGTAGAGTATGTATTAAGAAGTGCCTTAAGGAAACAGATGGAGGACGTACTGCAATATCTATTCACTAACGCAATGTTCCTTTTCACACTTTTAATCATCTTGATTTCTGTGTCTGTTTGGAAAATAATACATACAGCAAAAGATTATGAAAGTGATTTGAAAAAGTAATTAATTCTGCCCTAGTTTACACATACGTGTCTGTAAAATTTCTCTTTCAGTCAGCTGTTACTAGGTTTTCTAAAACCGATTGACGCAAGGTGGGTTAGTGCGAAGTTAACAAAATGATGTTGTTTAATTAGCTGCTACTGATATACTGTATATTTACTAACATTGTTTTACATCAGCTAAATGACTATAAAAGATATAGAAATGCATCTGCCTGACTTTTTCACCAGTGTGAGAGAGCTACATGGAGTTAAGGCTAACACCGAGAAGAAACTAAAGTACATTTTGTCCACTTCATGTTTTTTCTGCGTGAGAGGGATTTGGCCTTTATTAATGTGACCACCGTTTTATTATCTATCCTTATTCACCCTTAGAAGACTGGTAGTTAGCTGTTTACTAATAGCACTGCAGTATTTTGGATGAAGGTACTCCTCCAATATTTAGATTCAGTGATATAATGAAGGAAGAAATATATTTGAGGGCAACTTACATTTGGTGGCATTCCTATGGATAAATTGCTCTTGTGCTTTAAGCGATATCAACTGTGATTTTAAGGAGCTTTAGTGGATTTGTTGAAAGTAATGATAATCATACATTAAGATTTATGTGTACCACTAGTTTAAAAAATCAATTATAAATTCCACCTTTATACACTGTGATATGGGATATGACACATGATGCTAATATATATCAGTGCAATATAAATGATCAAATTGCACTCCAATGATGAAATGATGAATTTGTACTCCAGGGAGCATGAAGAGCAGTATCAAATATCACTGTGATGATTGTATGCTCTAGTATCAATTGTTTGGCGACAATAAAGTTTAAAGTCTGCTCTTGAATGGAAAGGGAAATCAAAACAGTCAACATGTAAGGTCAGAAGTAAATCATTGAACCTGTTGCTTGAGCTTGTGATCGCTAATGAGCCATAATCCAATCAGTTAGCACCGATTGGAATGCCCCTTCCTCTTCACTGCAATCTGTAGCCTAGAGTAATGTCTTGATTATTTAGATTAAAGGAATTATTGTAGACTGTATTGATAGCCTCCGTTGGTTGGGTTTGACCATGGACATTGCATCATAGCTGTTGAAGTCGATACACAAGTCGGTATGCAAGCCAGGGCAGTATGATAAGGAGAGCAAGCTGTTGCCCAGCTATGTAGCTGATGAATCCAAAGGAATAACAAACACCAATACAGTTTGGCAGCAGCGGCATTGCAGGAGTTGCCAGTCAGCATTGAATTCAAATTAAGTCTGCCTGCGGGACTCCAGCTTTAGGCTATTCCTCGAGATTTACTTCAGAAGCTTGCCCCATGAGTGGGTATAGCCGCAAGGCAGTGGGGGTTTGAGATCAGAGTTTCCTTCTCCAAGATGAGCTACCGACCATGGCTGACAAGCTGCAGCTGTCCAAAGTGAGTGGTTTTAAAGCACCAGTAACCCAACTTTACCTCTTCACATATCAGTAGAAGCAGTTCTGCTGGGCTTAGTAACAAAGCCACACATGAATATCAGGAGCTGGACTTTGTTACTTGAGATGAACACCATTGGGAGCATTCAATAGGTACTGGGAGCTTATCCCCAGTCCCTCTGGCTATGACAACAGTAAGGAACCATAGACTATATAGTATTAGGAGAAAATAATACATTTTAACATGCTAAATACTAATAAACTCTTTGGACCTTCACAATCACATGACAATTGTGCATAAATGTTGTCATTATATTTACACAAAACTTATCAGAAGACTTATTGTTCTGATGCAAGACGCAGGAAAAGGAACAGTGATTTCTGTCCAGTGATGAACAGTATTTCCACCATATTACTCATGGACAAAACAAAACACTTTGAAGAGAATACCAAGAACATGATCACACACAAACCAAATAAACATGCAAGTTTGACACAGCTGATTGACTGCTAACACTGTAAAGAAGCTCCTGAGAGATATCCCTCTAACCTCAACTAAAGAAGCAGCCTATTTATATTAAAAATGTCATTTGGTTGGAGTTGGGGGACAACCAAATGCCCAATAAAACTTACAGAGTAATGTGAAACAACTGAAAAATAATTCCAGAGAAGAATCACTCAAGAAGTACGATGCTGATTAGAACTGCACTATGCAGTTGAAAGTATGTGTCGTAGATATTCTCTGAAGTAGCATACAAATCATTTTGTATGAGATTTCTATGCATAAAGCAGGTCTTAAAAGTTTGGAAATAGTCTATGTCCTGTTAATTTGCAATTTAATCTAAACTATTGCTGATAATAATGTTATTAGTAACAGTATTCAATAATGCAAAACAGTACTCTTAAAAAGCCCATAGGAGGGTGAAAGAAAAAATATGTCTTTAATAGTCTGAGATTCAAATTTTAAAAGTTTTCTTCGGGGAACAGGTTGCAACTGTTAAAAACTTTGGGGAAAAAAACAAACTCGTTTACTTATTAGAGGAGAATCTGCATCCTTTCAAAAATTCACAAGTCATAGACAACACAATAATGACATAAAACAAATCACTTTGAGGTCTTGGATAATCTTCTGATTACCCAAGACATTATTTAATCTAATCTTTGAAGTACATATATCAGATATTCCAATAAAGATTGACTTAATTTTACACATTTACCTTTCTTCATTGGTACTTCGATTTCAGGAGAAGTTTTACAAAAGATTTTTAGAAAACATGTTTCCAAAGAGCAAATGAATAAATAAATGCATAAAAACATGGGAAATAATATGGATAATAATTTTAACAATAAAAGAGAAAGAAATTATTAATAAGTAGACCAAGTTGTGTACTACTTACATCTATCCCTATATACATATTTTGGATATGGTCAGCTGTCTATCCATGATGTAAATAAAAGATTTGGTACCTTTGACCTCTGGAAAAACTCTATGGTAAATGTTCATTATAATTAGATCCAAAATCTGTGTAGGAAGTAATCACAGATGGAAAATCAATCTATGGGTAAAAATGTCTCCTCTGTACTTTTGATTTGGTTTATTTTATTTTAGTATTCTGACCATGAAAAAATGCTAATATTTTAATTGAGATAGGGGAAAAGATACAAGCTGTACTTTCTTGGTAACATTTAGGTGTTTAAATCATAGTCAAGATTATTGTCGTATGCAGAAATGCAATGAAAAACTTCCATGCTGCAGCATCACCAGCATTCACATGTAAGCATCATTTAAGAAGCATTAACAAGAAATATATAAATAAAACATAAATTGTACACAATTTTTACAAGAAAACATTATCTGCAATTATAGTCTTGTGTTCAGATCCTTTGAAGTAATAGAACAAAATGTAATGAGGGATGTAAAGTGGGTGGTCAGTGCTTCCATGCCTTAATTAAAGATATATTCTTTCCACTGTAATGGTGAATCATGTACATTTAGTTCAGCTTTAATCTATAACATGGCCACTTCAAAGAAGCAGTTGTTTCCAAGGTTTGTCTGGAGTGTGGCTACCAATTCTTTTTGCCTTTCAAAGGCGTTCAAAGGAAAGACTTCTAAATCACTAGTTCTGATCTGTTTCATCTAATGTTAATTGTTTAATGGTCCTATATTGTTACTAAACACTTCAAAGAGATTTAAATACAACTTCCCAACTTTTTCCTGCAGCATTTTGAAATTAATTTGAATAACTTGTGAGAATAATGTGCTGTCCATTGCTGTCAAATTGATGTACTAATAGTCCTTACCAAGAGTACAGATTTTAATATTAATGGGGATTTATGTGAACAGATTCTGTATAGGCCAAAAACATGCTTAATTTATTTGATTACCCAAATATATAGGGCTGCCATTTGTTCACTCATTAACATTTTATTAATCAAGTACAGGGTAAAGAAAACTGTAACAAGTGATAAGTTTATATCAGCAGCATTAAATCTGAAAAAAAATTTCAAAATAGTGTTTCAATATATTAAGTCATATAGCCTTGCAAATACAGGATTTCCTCTGTATATAGCACTTTCTGGATGTTTGGTTGATTATTGCAAAACACTGGGTATTCCCAGTGGCAAATCCTCCAAGTACTGCAATGTGATGCCACCTTTCAATGAAGCAAAACAGTGCCATTTAAAGCCTCGCAGGAGAGTGTAAAAAAGCAGTTTTCTTTTGCAGCTTGAGATTCAAATGTAAGAATTTTACCTTAGAGAATGGTGTGGAACACAGTGAAAATTCTGGAAAAGAAACATTAAGTCACTGGAGGATAAGCTCATATGCCATAAAAAAAACAACGTGGGGACTCAAAGAAAATTACTTTGGTGAAAGAATCTTATCCTTCCAATTATATTAGGTGCTGGTTTCCTTTTGATTTGAACGTGTGCCGCAATTAGCC
The DNA here is from genome assembly GCF_963921235.1 of Mobula hypostoma. Classification (NCBI taxonomy): domain Eukaryota; kingdom Metazoa; phylum Chordata; class Chondrichthyes; order Myliobatiformes; family Myliobatidae; genus Mobula; species Mobula hypostoma. The sequence goes on along the minus strand of NC_086103.1, from coordinate 57,417,886 downwards.
AATTAATTATCGATACTTTGCATACTATTTTCATGTTTTGAAAATAATGGAAGCTATTGTGCATATGCAATGCTGTTTAGGTTGGAACAAATTGCATTGAGCAGATGGCAATGATAAGCGGCAAGGGCCTCTCGTACTAAACCAATCAGAGGATTAAATGATACAACAAAATATCTAGGATACCTCCCTTGGAGATTGCTCCCACCAATACACTGGTATTGGTCAAACTCAGCTGTGAAATTTGAGATTCCGCCTTCACGTATGTGGCTTTATGGAACGTTTGTAAATCATTCATATCCAATTTGGCAGACTAAACGTATATCAAATTAACATTGTCACTGATTCCATTTGCTACAGTGGTCTGTTTAGCTGAGCTCTGACGATCAAAGTAAAATAGTATTCCTGAGTAGCATCATTGTTTAAAACAACTCTTTGAGGTGCCTGAAAATAGTCCATGACAATTTTGACTTTGGCTGCACCTTTTCAAGCAACCTGACTACATCTGGGCAAAGAATGAACACTGACTGCTACATGACAAATCTCAGGCTAGTATTCTGCATCAGTAGTACACATCTTGCTGGAGAAATCCAGCATTTTGATGGTCAGGGCATTACAATAACAGGCTACACCTGTATGTATCGTTTCGTTTAAGTTCAAGTTTATTATCATTCAGCCGTACATCTATACAGCTCAACAAAACAATGTTCCTCTGGGACCAAGGTGCAAACCACAGTGCATATATCACATACAGCATATCAAATAATATTAACACCATAATATTAGCATATAGTTAAAATACAGTTCAACAGTATAAGGTTACTGGCGCTGTCATAAGTAATGTATATACTGGGTGATGTACTGTATAACGGGGTGTTCAGAAGTCTCACAGCCCAGTCCTTGTTCTTATTCTGTGGTACCTTCTGCCTGATGGTAAGAGGTCTTAGCAATTGTGGTACAGTTGGGAGGGGTCCTTGACAATGCTGTTGCTTCTGCGAATGCAGCACGTCTGGTATCGTCCTGGATGAGGGAATGAGATCCTGATGATTTGATGATTCTCTCAGAAGTCCATACAAACCATTGCATGGCTTTGCAATTCCCATACCAGCTAGTGATACAGCTGGGCTGGATACTCTTGATGGTGCTCCAGCAGAACGTAGGTAGAATGGGGGCCGGAACTAGGGAATTAGTCCTAGCATACTAAGGCTGTAACACTGAAGCTCACTTGATATGTGAACTGAACAGTGTAAATTTGCACACCTTCATAGTAAATTTTTTTAAGTGTTTTGAATGAAAAGGGCCAATTGAAATTCAGCAGACTGAGTCATTTTTCACATTCATGCAGAGTGCCAATTAAACTTTCCTATAATGCTTCTCACCATGGAAAGTAACTAAGTATTCCGGACTGCAACAGGGAGACTATATATGTATATCAATCATATGATTTATTTTTCTGAGTCTTGCTGCCTTTATGATTTATTCAGCTGAGCCCTGCTGAACAGTGTGAAGACAAAATTAATATCACTAGGTGATGTTGGAAAGTATCAGGAACCCCTCCTCTGCATCTGAATGGTATTGTAGGGTAATGTAAATTGGGAGAAATGTACATATTTTACAACCACTGACATTCAGCTGCGGTTTCACTTTAAGAGGGTGGTCTGACGTGATAATATTGTCAATGTAAAGAGTTTTAGTGTGCTTTTGTGTTTGGGTTTTGGAGTTCAATAAAATGTGTTATGGGTTTCACTAAACATAAAACACCTCACTTCATTTTATTTGTGAAAACCTACAGTATTGTCAATAGTAATCTCATTGTTTCAAGGAAGGCTTAATTTCTCCTTTATGTATTTATTTACCGTTCAATTTTATTTTACTGTCAAATAGTTAAGTAGATGTTTTTACCTATTAGTTCTTAGAATCCCCAAGTCTGGCCAGCGAAGGAGAAATAATTATCTCCTCTGCTGGACCAAGTAGTCAAAAACTGTGAATTGCTACAATGACACTGAATACCTTGTTGCACAATAATTCTCCCTCTAACACCACTTGAGAGCTGGAATGTCATATAATGAAAGTGTCATGCTTGACTTCTGTGTATTCAGAACTGGCATGCAGGATAAAGAGAGTGCTATCGCCTGCTAGCTGCACATTAGAAGCAAAGAAATTCTTGTGGTTTGTTGTCATATGGTACTTCAATATCAAATAACAACTGATGGTGCTTGTGAACGTGGTCACTCTGCAGAATTGGCAAGCTTTCTGTTGGTTGGCTGGTGTCATTGGGAAAGATATGCATTGACAGAGCTTCCTGACTAGGTCATCACAGGCATCCGTGTTGTAGGAACAAAAAGGCAGCCAACCCCTATATCAAAGTTCACATGATGTCACTTGGAAGAATCAGATTACAAAGATATCAAACGTATTGGCTTTCAGACACTGACAGTCAGTGCTGTTCTCCCCTAATGGAAGGATGCTCATAAGAATTGTACATGTTTGGAAATCTGTTGTACTTTGGAAACCATTTGAAATTCAGAAGTCTTTTTATAAATTAGAAATCCTCTGTAAGCTTAAATGTATATCACTAAAAATAAAATAACTGTTTAAACTACTTCCTTAGCTGGAAATATTTCTTTCTTGGTAGGGGAGCAGTTGACATCTTTCTTCACTAGTCTCAGAGGTAAGGCAGCAGTCTGAAGAACTGAAAGCAAATCAACATTTGATTGTAGAGTATGATAGGAAGAAATGTCTCTGAGATCCCTAATCATGTGATGGTATTATGCTCCCTATCTGCAAAGCACCAAACTTAAGAAGACTTTAAGCCCTATCCGATATAGATATCTAGAGGTACCCTTACCATCAGCCGGTTATACTGTATCCATCTGCTCTTCAAGGACTAGCTTACTTCCCTGTCTAGCCTTTGCAGTGAGGTGTACCTGCCCCAACCCACTATTTGAGTGGTGGGTCCCCCTTCCTTACCAAGGAGTACATACCTCCAGATAACAAGGTATCTTAAACACAGTTATTTTATTTTTAATGGTACACATTTAAATTTAGACAAATGATTCTTAACACATATTCAATACTCATTGAGGTTTTATAATTTATAAAAGATTTCTGAATTTCAAAAGATTAACAAAACACAAAGTTTTTCCAAACACATACAATTCTTATGAACCAGAAGAACATATCAACAAGTTGCAGTTGAACAAGTCGTCCATCACAGAAATAAAAAGTTAAGGAATGAATTCTAGTTCTTCTTTATTTGTTGAATCTTTTTGTTGTTCTCCTCATCAATCCTAGCAATTTTCCCATTTTTCCAAATATTTATACTATTTTCTATTAGATCACATCAACTGCATGTGATATTTTCCAGATACTTTTGCTGGGACAAAGTAACTCACACAGATGATCTTTAATCACCTTTTTTAAGATGATTTTAAAAACTTTTTTTATGCCATAGACTAATAACATTAAGCAAGTAGTCCATGGACCACAGGTTGGGAAACCCTATCTTAAACATTTCTGGCAGTAGAGCTCCCAAGTAAACTCAATTTTGGTCCTGATAAAGAGTCTTAGTCTGAAACATTGACTGTTTATTCATTTCCATAGATGCTGCCTGACCTGCTGAGTGCTTCCATCATTTTGTGTGTGTTGATCTGGATTTCCAGCATCTGCAAAATTGATTGTGTTTACCTTCCACAATTAATGCTGTGAGGGTTGACTCCCTGAGTACACAAACATCCCAGCTTGTGACCATGTTCAATGTACTAAGTGACATGCATTTGGGTAAAGGAGATGAGCCTCGTGGTTGCAAAGCTGTGCTTCAAGCTTTAAATTGATGGCTGTTTGCAATTTACATTGAGAATTCGGGACTCGTTCTTGTTTACAACAAAAAGCTGAGTAAAGAATACTTGTTAAAAGTTTAACTTTGTCACCCGGAAAGTGAATATCCATCACATTTGGGGCTTTGAGTTCATTCTCTTCCACATTCTTCTTGTTTGCTTACAAAGCAAGAAGGAAAAGAAAATGAGGGAGAAATTCATATCTACAGTGCTATTGGCAGGAGGATTGGTTCAGCCTGCAAAGTATCAAATACTTTGATTGTTGAGGTGGAAGTTTGGAAAAGTGAGTGAGAAAGAGAACCATGTCCTGTCAATAAAACTTTTGCCCATCAGACTGCAAGACTTTAAAGCCTTAAACTGGCTGTTATTGAAGGGAATAATTCTGTTGGGAGATATTTGAAGAGACTTTATGGCACAATCCATTTAAAATAAAAAAAAGCACATTTTCTTTTATACCCAGTGCAACCAGAGTTTAAGCTATAATTAGAGTTCAACTTAATTAGAATTAAGTAGAGCTTTGAATTCAGACTCTTGTACATCTGCAGGATGGCTTTGATTTTTTTCTTTTTATTGTTGCAGAGTTATGGAACAATGAGTCTCAAGATAACCCAGTTATGACTCCAATCTTTGGAAGCACATGGGAAATAATTTTCAACTGTGCTGTAGTGGAGGTTAAAATCTAAAATAAATTGCCTCACTGAATTGATTTTGACTAAAGAAATATTCACGTTATAAAATTTCACAAAGTATTCATTCCAATTCAAACATTTAGTTACAATGTAAAATAACCCAAGGATGAATTATCAATGACTAGATTTCTTTACTTAAACCTTTAACCAAACTACATACTTGATTGTTCATTGCCTCAACTATCTATGTGTGGCACGGTAGTGTAGCAGTTAGCTCAATACTTTGCCTCACCAGTTATAAGGTAAAGGGTTCAATCCTGGCCATTCCAATCTGTACATTCTCCGTGATTGCATGGGTAGTCTCTAAGTACTCCGGTTTCCTCCCATGTTCCAAAGATATATGAGTTAGGGTCAGTAAATGGGCTTGCTATAAGGGTGCTCTCAGCACACCTCAAACTGTATCGTCTCATGAATGCAAGCAATGTATTTCACTTCTTGTTTCAATATTTCAATGTACATGTGTCAAAAAAGCTAATCTTTAAAATCTTTAATAAGTTGGAGGAATTATTATCTTGAAAATGCACATCTTTTCTTTTGTATTTTCCTCTTGTTAAAATTGGTATTTGTTTTGTGTTCCCTAATTTTAAATTGGCAATATATGAATATATTAGCATAATTAATTGCTAAGAAAATGCTGAAGTTATAAAATCTGTAATTTATGTCTTTCTCATTTTTTTTAATCCTGTCCTTAATAAGGATGACATTATTTAAATTGCCCGTGGCAGGTATGTAAACTGTATCCTCACCGATAAACGGTAATGATCACTGACAGTGAATATTGTCACGGATGATTGATGTATAGTAATTAAATCTTGAATACATCTCAGTACTGAATACAAAGACTAGACAAGATTCTTCCTGTCAACTATAATTCAATATATAAAATACATTAAAAATCCATAAGTTCCACAAGGTTACTTAATGGAGGGTTCATTCACTGGGTCTAAATGAGTAAAACTCAAAAATAAGAAGTGTGCCATCACTCTGATGGGATTGTACTACAGACCTCCCAATAGTCACTGGGACATTGAGGAACGGGTATGTGTGCAGATTAGGAAAAGGTGTAAAAACAATATGGCTGTTGTCATGGGGTCTTCAACTTCCCTAAAATTAATCAGGACAGTCAGAGTGCAAGAGGTTTAGATGGGGCAGAATTTTTAGGTACATTCAGGAGGGTTTTGTAAATCAATATGCAGATAATCCAATAAGAGGAGGAGCTGTACTGGACCTGGTGTTGGCTAATAAACCTGGTCAAGTGACCAATCATTCAGTGGGGGAACAGTTAGGGAACAGTGACCACAATTCCTGAAGTGTAAATAAAAATAAGTATGGACCTTGTGGGAGAGTATTAAATTGGAGCAGGTCAAATTATGAACGCTTTAGGCAGGAACTAGGGAGTGTTTTTTGAGAACAGCTATTTTTGGGCAATTTCACATCTGGCATCTTGAGGGTGTTTAAAGACCATCTGCACAGAATAAAAGACAGGTATGTTCCTGTCAGAAGGGAAGACAAGGATGACAATCTAAGAAAACCTTGGGTGTTGAGAGAGGTGATAAATTTAGTCAGAAACTAAAAGGAAAGGTATGTAAAGTTTAGGAAGCTAGAATCAAACAGAGCCCTTGAGGATTATAAAGAAGCCAAAGAAGAACTCAGAAAGGGAATTAAAGAAAGCCTGGAGGGGCCATGAAAAGTCCTTGACAAGTAGGATTAAAGAGATTCCCAAGGCATTCTATATATACTTCAAGAGTAAGAGGATTACTAGTGAGAGGTTAGGACCACTCATTGATAAATGGGGGCGGGGGGGGGGAGCATTTGCTCAGATACTGAGGATGTGGGTGAGGTCCTTTTTGAGTACTTCATGGCAATATTTACCAAGGAAATGGATGTGGAGGATAGGAAGACCAGTACTGAGCATATTGATATGCTAGTGTATTTTGAGGTAAAGGAGGAGGTAGTGTTGGGTCTCTTAAAGAGCACTAAGGTGTGTAAGTCCACAGGGCCTGATGGGATGTATCTCAGGTTATTGAGAGAAGCAAGAGAAGAAATTGCTGGGGTCTTGATGAATACCTTCGTGTCCTCTCTAGCCACAGGTTAGGTCCTGGAAGACTGGTGAGTAGCTAATGTTGTTCCATTGTTCAAGAAGGGAACCAGGGTATTCCTAGAAACTATAGACCTGTGAGTTTCATGACTGTGATAGAGAAGTTACTAGAGAGAATTCTTATGGGATAGGACTTACAAGCATTTGGAAAACCGAAGCCTAGTTAGGGAGGGCCAACACGGCTTTGTATGGGCAAGTCATGTCTTACTACCTTGATAGATTTTTTTGATGAGTCGATAAGGGTGAATGATGGAGGTAGAGCTGTGGATGTTGTCTACATGGATCTTAGTAAAGCATTTGACAAGGTCCCTCATGAGATGCTCATCCAGAAGATCAGGATGCATGGCATCCTTGGTGAATTGGCTGTCTGGATTCAGAACTGGCTTGCAGTAGAAGACAGAGGGTAGTGGTCGAAGGGTATTATAATAGTTGGAGGTGTGCCATTAGTGGTGTTCTGCAGCGATTAGTACAGGGACCTTTGCTGTTTGTGATTTATATAAATAACCTTGATGAAAATGTAAATGGGTGGGTTAGTAAGTTTACAGATGATAAGAAGATTGGTAGTGCTGTGGATACAGCGGAAGACTGGCAGAGAATAGATTGAGATATAGATCAGTTGCGGATATGGTCAGAGAAATGGCAGATGGAGTTTAACTTGGCCAAATGTGAAGAGTTATACCTTGTTAGGTTAAATATAAAGAGACAGTACACTGCTAAGGGCATGATCGTCAACAGTGTTGACAAGCAGAGGGATCTTGTGTTCCAAGTTTATAACTCCCTGGGTTGATGGGGTGGTTAAGAAGGCATATGGCATGCTTAGTCAAAGCATTGAGTTCAAATGTCAGGAAGATGTGTTGCAGCTTTATAAAATTCTAGTTAGTCCACATCTGGAGTTTTGCATACAGGCTGTCCCATTAAACGAAGGATGTTGAGGCTTTGGAGAAGGTCCAGAAAAGTTTTATCAGGATGTTACCTGAATTAGAGGGCTGTGCTGTAATGACAGGTTGAATGAACTTAAATTGTTTTCTCTGGAGAGGCAGAGGTTAAGGGGACATCTGGTAGATAGAGTAAAATATAAGATTATGAGAGAAATAAATAGAGTTGAGAGACAATCTCTTTCTCCCAGGGTTGAAATGTCTAATACCAGAAGTCATGTATTTAAGGTGAGAGGGGTAATTTCAAATGAGTTGTGAAAGGCAAGTTTTTTTAACGCAGAGAGTGGTGGGTGTCTGGCATGGACTGCCTGGGCTAGTGGTAGAAGCAGAAACATCAGAGATTCTTAAGATACATTTCGATAGGCACATGAATCTGGGGGAAATGGAAGGATAGAGACATTGTGTGGGCAGAAGAGATTACTTCAGATAGCCGCGTGATTACTAATTTAATTGGTTTGACACAACATTGTGAACTGAAGTGCCTGTTCCTGGGCTGTACCATTCTATGGTCTATGTTCTATGTCTTCTCTTGATGTTTATTTACATTAGACTTTGAAAAGGTATCCTTTTATATGTATTGATGAGAGATTACAAACAAGAGATCCTTTACAGACCAAATCCCAAGGGAGAATGAGGTCGAGAATGGCTGTGACAATCCATTCTCTTCTCAGTCCTATTCACTGAAATACTGCATCCTATTTTCAACAAGTTTTATTTCTGGAAAAATACAGAAGACCTGCCAAAAGTTATGGAAAATTACATATCTAGAATGAAAATGGAGTCTACAGAAATTAACATTATTAGAAAAAATAAATTTGGATGATGTTATACAATTGAAGATAGTAATTCAAAGAATCTGATGATCGCTATCCAAGGGTTACAAGGAAAGATTATATTGAAATATAAATACTCCAGTTGTTTTGCTAGACACCTCTCTACCAGACAGGCTTAACAATTTCTTTGCTCGCTTCAAAGCATCAAACACTACAGCAAGGGGGAGAGCCAGTCCATTTTTACCATCTGACCAGCTGGCTCCAATCATTGATCCAGAGCAAACACAGAGGACCCTTGCCAAGGTCAACCCACGAAAAGCGGGAGGTCCCGACAACATCCCTGGACATGTGCTCAAGGAATGTGCTGATGTATTAGCAGATGTCCTGACAGACATTTTCAACATCTCCCTTAGTCAAGCTATTGTCCCCAGATGCTTCAAAACTTCCACAATCATCCCTGTAGCAAAGAAATCAGTAGTAGCCTGTCTGAATGATTTCCGTCCCGTTGCCCTGACCCCCATAGTGATGAAATGCTTTGAACGGCTTGTCAAGACTCATATCACAGCCAGCCTCCCCTCATCACTGGATCCTCTACAGTTTGCTTATCGTCCAAATCGCTCTACGGAGGACGCAATATCCACCACACTGCACAGTTCTCTCTCACTTGGACAACAAAGACACTTATGCCAGAATCCTGTACATTGATTTCAGTTCAGCGTTCAATACCATCATCCCGCCGAGACTAGTGGAGAAATTGTCGCTGCTTGGCCTTACTACTGCCATGTGTAGCTGGATTCTGGATTTCTTGACAGAGAGACCACAGTCAGTCCGTTTTGGCAGGAACATCTCTGACTCCATCACACTGAGCACTGGATCCCCACAAGGCTGTGTGCTTAGCCCATTGCTGTTTACACTGCTAACAAATGACTGTGCAGCCAGATTCAAAGAGAACCTGATCATTAAATTTGCAGACAATACCACAGTAGTGGGGCTCATCAGCAAAAATGATGTACAGGGAGGAGGTCAAACACATAGAGAGCTGATGCAGGGATAACAACTTGATGCTTAATGTCACCAAAACCAAGGAGATGATCGTCGATTTCAGACGGTCTCAGCCTGAGCACACACCCCTCAGCATCAGCTGCTCCACAGTGGAGAGCGTGGAAAACATCAAGTTCCTTGGGGTGCAGATCTCGGACAATCTCACCTAGTCCAGGAACACCACTGGGGTTGTGAAACGGGCCCAGCAGAGATTGCACTTTCTGAGGAAGCTTAAACAAGCATCACTCCCCACTAACATCTTAACTACATTTTACAGAGACGTGGTTGAGAGTGTGCTGACCTTTTGCATCACAACCTGGTACTCCAGCTGCAGTGCTGTCGACAAAAAAGCTTTGCAGAGGGTGGTTGGGGGAGCAGAGAAGGTTATTGGGGTCTCCCTACCTTCTGTCCAAGACCTCTTTCAGAATCGATGCCTCCAGAAGACACGGTACATCATTAAAGACCCCTCACACCCTCTCCATGAACTGTTTGTTCTTCTGCTATCAGGCAAACGTTACAGGAGCATCAAAACTAAAACCACAAGGCTACTGAACAGCTTCCTCCCACAGGCAGTCATTCTGCTAAATAGCTGCTCCACCTGACTCTGCTTTGGACAATTTTAACTTGCACTGGACACTTATAACTGATTTAACTGACATGTGGCTGTTGTGTTTTACTATTTATTGTTATGTTTATTATTTAGTGTTGCGTTTGTTATGTTATGATTGCACTGCTCCTGGGAAATGCTGTCTCATTCTGCCCTGCAGAGCTGATGTATGGTTAGAATGACAATAAAGTTTTTTGAATCTTGAATCTTGTAAATTCTAAAATGGTTACTTCAGATTAGAAAGTAGTGTAGTGGTTAGCACAACACTCTACAGTATAGGCGACCAGGGTTCAATTCCTGCCGCTGCCTGTAAAGAGTTTGTACGTCCTCCCTGTGGCTGTGTGGGTTTCCTCCAGGTGCTACAGTTTCCTCCCACAGTCCAAAGACATACCAGTTTGTAGGTTAGTTGGTCATTGTAAATTGTCCAGTGATTAGGCTCAGATTAAACTGGGGGATTTCTGGAAATGCTGAATCTGAATAACAGGAAAACATGAGGGGAAATATTACTGCATAAAATAAGTTTTTCTTGGGACACAGGGATGGATTTTACATCTGATAATTGTCATGAATCTTACTGTAAATAAGCACAAATGGAAGAGATTGCCAACGTACAATTTTCTTAAAGATGAGAAAATTTGAAGATGCTAGAAATCTAAAGCAAAATGCAGGAGGAACTCAGCAGGTCAGGCAGCATCTATGGAAAAGATGTTTCACACCAAAACCCTTCATCAGGACTGGAGAGGAGGGAGGAAGGAGTCAGACAAAGAAGATGGGGGAGGAGAGGAAGAAGTACAAGGTGTCAGATGATAAGTGAAACTGGAAGAGGGGGAGGGGTGAATAAAAAGAGCTGGGAAGTTGGTGGTGCAAAAGGTAAAAGTTTGGAGATGGGGAAATCTGATAGGAGAGGACAGAAAACCATGGAAGAAAGGAAAAGGGGAGGAGCACCAGAGGGAGGTAAGGAGAGAATGTGTGGGGAAAACTGGAATGGTGAATGCTGAAGGAGGGGTGGGGGGGTTGGCATTTACTGTAAATTCGAGAAATCGATGTTCATGCCATCAGGTTGGAGACTACTCAGACGGTATGTAAGATGTTGCTCCTCCAACCTGGGTGTGGCCTCATCATAGCAGTAGAGGAGATGGTGGACTGACATAGAATGGGAATGGGAACTGGAAGTAGAATTGAAAAATGGGTGGCCACTGGGAAATCCTTGTTTTTGTGGCGGATGGAGCAAAAGTGCTTGAATTAGCAGTCTCCTAATCTACATTCTGGTGCGGTCTCCTGTATCTCAGTGAGACCAGACGTAGATTGGGAGACACCTTTGCACTTGTGATTCTGTGTCATTATTATGTACCAAGAGTGTGAATGTGTAAATATAAATCAGATGTAGTGAAGCATTACTGCTGTTCTGTTCCAGCATGAACATTGTGTGCTGTTAGCAAAAGAAATATCCTTAGTACCATTGAGAAAGAAATTAATTAGCTAGATAGAGTGAAGAACAAGCAATTTAATGTTATGATCTTGGATCTATTGGTTATTGGGCTGAGTCCCCTCCAGTTATTTTAAATGTGGAAATCAGTGAGAGAGATAATCATCTTTGGACCTGGAGCTGAATGGACAGTCCTGCTCTGTATGCCTTTTTCTTCATGTCCTTGTTATAGTTACTGAAACTGACATTGGGGTTCTCTGAAGCAATGCTTCAGCAATCCAATAAATCTGTTAGAGAATTTCTTGTTGGATAGTAAGACATTATATAATAGATGTTCATGCTTATTTCTACACCCAAGCGATGCAAGTAATATCAGAATCAGAATCGGGTTTATTATTACTGGCATATGTCGTGAAATTTGTTAACTTAGCAGCAGCAGTTCAATGATATAGAAGAAAAATAATAATAAATAAATAAATAAAATAAGAAAATCAATTACAGTATAAGTATATTGAATTGGTTAAAATCTATTCAATAAAAAACAGAAATAATATGTGTAGCCCCCCCCCCCGGCCAGCCTTAGGGTTGCTTGGCTCGCTGTTGTCTAGGGAAGCAGCCCTCAGCCCCACCAGACGGGGTAATCAGTTTGTGTGGATGCTGTGTGATGTACCCCACCCCGCCCAATTAACAGACAATACACCTGATAAGATTAAATGAATTACAGTTTATAGATATTACTGGAACTATATAATTAATAGAGAATAAAATATAAAAGGAAAATCAAAGGCGCCACACTTAGCAAAGTTCAATCTCTTCGTGCACAAACAGTTGGAGCTCAGGACCCTTCTGCTTCACCCTGCGACCCCTCAGACCACCTCAACCGGCCGCCTGGGACCAACAACGGTGGTCGACCAGATGCTCCACACGAGTCCATCTCCGTCTCCTCTCCTCGCCAAACGCCCCGCTTGGGGTCTGACCCCGTTAGCAGACTCACAGCACCTGGTCTATCCTCTGTCTCTCTCTCTCTCGCCTTCTCCCCCCAAAACCCCGCACATACAATATCTTACAGACACACCAAAAACATAACAACTCTCCCAATTGGTTCATAACATCTTCTTATCAGTAACGTGATTCAAACAAACTGCTAGCGGGAGGACTTTCTCAGCAGTTAACATAACAAAGAAGCCCTTTCAATTATAACATAACAAAGAAGCCATTTTAATTAGACTACGCAGTGACATAAAAAAAAGAAACCCTTTACATATATATATAAAAAATAGTGTTCATGGGTTCAGTGTCCATTTAGGAATCGAATGGTAGAGGGGAAGAAGCTGTTCCTGAATCGCTGAGTGTGTGCTTTCAGGCTTCTGTGTCTCCTACCTGATAGTAACAATGAGAAAAGGGCATGCCCTGCGTGCTGGGGGTCCTTAATAATGGACATTGCCTTTCCGAGACATCGCTCTTTGAAGATGTCCTGGGAACTTTGTAGGCTAGTACCCGAGGTGGAGCCGACTAAATTAACGACCCTCTGTAGCGTCTTTCAGTCCTGTGCAGTGGCACCCCCCCCCACCCCCCCACCCCCCCATATTAGGCAATGATGCAGCCTGTCAGAATGCTCTCCATGGTACAGCTACAGAAGTTTTTGAGTGTTTTTGTTGACACACCAAATCTCTTCAACCTCCTAATGAAGTATAGTCGCTGTCTTGCCAACAGATACTTGCAGCGGTGCGAAAAGTTGCTTGGACATGTGCAATTGGTTTCAGTATGTAATTGGTTCATTCGGCTTGTACATTTACTGCATTGCACTATTCTGTTTTAGAAAAAAAGTGCTTGATATAAACATATCATATGCAGATTTAACTTGTCACAAATGTAATTGCATTGTTGACTTTGTGTCAACTTTTTAACTTGAAGTTGACCTAATTCGGTAAAATCCTGCAGGCTTTTCTATAATATGCATTGGATCAACATCTGGAATACTCTCTATTATGTATAATTACATGTTCTTTTTTTGTATATAATTGTTGAAGTATTTTATGTGTCTAGTTCTCACTGCATGTATTTTTGCAGCATAAGTATCATGCCAACATCCAGATTCTGAATGTTAGTTTGGTTGGGTGATAATTAACACATCTCAATCGTGAGGCTCCAGTTGTTTCTATCTGTCGGGTGAATCATAATTACATTTTTCGCAGGATTTCCTATCAAGGTGTGGTTGAACCAAATTCAATACTTGAGAATAACTGTTGTCCATACTTGAGAGTAACCTTTTGTACAATTTAGTGCCATTTTATGATTTAACATAAAGCTTCTTAATTGATATTTCGTGGTTAAACTTGGTGACCCTTGTCATACTTGCTACTTCCATCTTTGACAGTCTTAATGGTCTCACCACTCTACCAATTGATACTAGATGATGCTAGATTCTAATAGATACTAAATAGTAGATGTTGTGTGCTTTTACTCCAATTTTGTTTCATAATTTATTCAAATAGATATCAATGAACCTGAGGATTGTTATCCAAGACAATCTCTTCTGATAATTTACAAAGTGAAAAACTGACAACAGCACAATTTGTTCCAGTACTGCACGTAATATATATTCACCTCAATTCATTCAGAGTATTTCAAGTTTTTATTTAAGAATTTATGAATGCCATTCTCATTAAAAACCAATGTGTACTCTTTGGAAAAGACTCCTTGAACCTTTCCAACTCACTAACAGTATTCTCTTTGGTTTGGCTCTGCGATCGCAAGCAGTACATCTGTCTATTAGTTAGTCAAGATGTTTATCTAAACCTTGCCAGTAAACAAAACCTCTGGCAATTGCTTTCCTGCTCACAGTAACAAAGTGTTCGGTGTGAAGTTCTTTTTAAACCAGATGCTTTAAGCGTCTTGTTATGACAGCTTTGTTTTTACACCCACTTCAACTCTGCCTTGCTAGCAATCTTCAGTTACAGCAGAATTCAGTGTCGCCATCTGGATATTGGTATGATTCAGTTCATACATTTGAAGGCTTTTGTACGTTCATTATAATGTGTTCTTGTGTCTTACCATTTCTGTAACTTTCAGCTACCACCACTGGTGCAAATTATCATCTTTTCTTTCAGATTGAAGATCATGCATTCAATCTGTTATTTGATTTCTCATATGGTAAACTTGACAACATGTTTCATTTTCAATGTCTATCTTCAACTTGGTAATTTTATTCAGATAGAAAATGACTCACTTGTGTTCTTTATGCAGCCATAGTTAATATTGTTAATTTATGATTAAAAATTGCTTGAAATGTCTTATGATCTGTGATCAAAGTGTCTTCAGTAGGAACTGATGATTCTTCTAAAGAAAATTTGAGCTAATTTTTCTTAAACTTCATCAGTTATGGTGGTTTATGGACAACTGGTTTCTCTTGCACATCATGAAAAACATGCTTGAGCATAGTTCGAAACCCATAATTTGAAGCATCATATTTTAATTAGGTTTTGTATCATGGTGGACTGACAAAGACCTGCTTTCTGGACTTAATGTGCACAAGTCATCTGTCTTTTGCTGTTCTGTATCCCATTTCCATTTCTGGCTTTCCTCAGTTACTTAGATTAGATTATGAGGACACTCAGTCCTCATTTATTGTCATTTAGAAATGCATGCATTACGAAATGATACAATGTTCCTCCAGTATGATATCACAGAAACACAGGACAGACCAAGACTAAAACTGACAAAAAACACATAATTATAACATATAGTAACAACAGTGCAAAGCAATACCATAATTTGATAAAGAGCAGACCAGGGGCATGGTTAAAAAAAGTCTCAAAGTCCCGATAGCCCATCATCTCACGCAGACGGTAGAAGGGAGAAACTGTCCCTGCTATGAACCTCCAGTGCTGAAAACTTGCCAATGCAGCACCATTGGAAGCGCCCGACCACAGCCGACTCTTGAGTCTGTCCGAAAACTTCGAGCCTCCGACACCGAGCACCATCTCTGCCGAGCACTTCGACCCCACCCCGGCCGCCGAGCAACAAACAAAGTGGAGGACTTGGGGACCTTCCCCTCCGGAGATTCTGGATCACACGGTAGCAGCGGCAGTGAAGCAGGCATTTCAGAAGTTTCACCAGATGTTCCTCCATGCTTCTCATGTCTGTCTCCATCAAATCAAGATTGTGCACGGCACCCTACTTGACAGACAACAGATATTCATCACTGGAGTGGCTGCTGCGAGCTGCGTCGCACCACCATCTTCTCCTCATTATAAAATGGAACAAACACAAAATGTTGGAAGAACTCAGTAGATCAGGCAGCATTTATAGAAAGGAATGAACAGTTGATGTATTGGGCTGAGACCCTTCCTCAGTCCTGTTCATTCCCATTGAACCTTCCTACTGTATTGGGCCCCTTTCTGTTTAATCTGTATATTTTGGGATTAAATACAACACTGAATCATGTCATCTGCAGAAATTTTCTGATGTTTCAAAAATAATTGGGTTTATAAAGTGAGGATGGGAGGATGAATACAGAGCCCTGCTGGAGGACTTTGTCAAATGGTGCAAGTAGAATCATCTGCAGCTCAGTATCAGTAAGACAAAGGAGATGGTGATGGACTTTAGGAGGACTAGGCCTGCACTGTTCCCTGTTATTATTGGTGGTGAGGACGTGGATATGGTGAGGACCTACAAGTACCTGGGGGTGAACCTGGATGACAGACTTGAGTGGAGAACTGACAAAGAGGCGATGTACAAGAAGGGCCAGAGTCATCTCTACTTCCTGGAGGCTGAGGTCCTTTGAAGTATGAAGGCCTGTCCTTGACATGTTCTACCAGTCTTTTGTTGCCAGTACAATCTTCTTTGTGGTGTTGTGCTGGGGCAATGGCATTGACACGGATGATGCCAACAGGCTCAATAATCTGATTAGAAAGGCTAGCTCAGTTATAGGAGTCAACCTGGTCACTCGGGAGGGTGTGGTACAACAAAGGACCCCATGAAAAATCCTGGCAATTCTGGACAGCATTTCTCACCCTCTGCATGCCATCTTGGCTGAACAAAGGAGCACTTATAGTAATTGACTAAAACAACTGCACTGCTCCAAAGAATATTATATGAGGTCATTCTTATCTTCACCCATTAAGCTCTATAATGTCAGCCTACAGCTGGGGAAGTGATGAACCTCCCCCCCCCACCCCCAGACTGTTTGAGGTAACTTATTTTTTATTCTTTCATACTTCTCTTCTAATATGTGTCTACCTGTACACTTGTATTCCTACTGTGACACTATAATTTCCTTCAATAAAGTATCTATCTATCTATCCATCGATGCTGCCTGACCTGCTGAGTTTCTCCAGCATTTTGTATTTGCTGCTCTGGATTTCCATCATCTGCAGAATTTAAAAACGCAAACACGAGGAATTCTGCAGATGCTGGAAATTGAAGCAACACACATCACAGTTGCTGGTGAACGCAGCAGGCCAGGCAGCATCGCTAGGAAGAGGTACAGTCGATGTTTCGGGCCGAGACCCTTTGTCAGGACTAACTGAAAGAAGAGCTAGTTAGAGATTTGAAAGTCTACACCCAGCCCACCTTATACCACCATATCTACACCCAGCCCACCTTATACAGCATGTATTAGAAAAACTTAACATAATTTTGCTGTTTATCATTAGGGGAATTGGATGCAAACAAAAGGAGGTTATGCTTCAGTTACATACAGCACTGCTGAAATTACATCGGAGCTCTGTAAGATGCTGGTCTTTCTTAAGGAAGGACATTAATGCATTGGAAGTATTTCATTTGGTTTACAGCTTAGAGTTGTTGGATAGATTTTGAAGAATGGCTAGACGGATGAGGCTTGTATCTGTTGGTTTAGAAAAGGAAGGAGTGTCTTGATGGAAATATATACAGTACATTCAAATAAGGTCAGCTGTGCAGAAGATACTTCCACTCATAAGAGAACAAAAAAAAAGTGGTTACAGTTTAAAAATAAGAAGCTATCCTTTTAAAATAAGAGATAAGACTCTTGAGCAACAATCTTCCTCAAAGGACAATGGCAACACTATTTGGATATTTTTAAGGAGGACATGGATAGCTCCTTGATAAGAAAGGAAGTGAAAGCCTACTTGGAGTAAACAGCTTTGGAGTAAACAAAATTTGGGATACCATAAGGGTTGACATCATTTTATTAATTGATGGATCAGATTCAAGGATCAGGTCACAGTCTGCTCCTACTCCTGAGTTGCATGGATGTAAGCTATCAATCATATTTATGCAATCAAAGCACAACTCCTTAAGAAAATGTAATTCTGAAACTTTACTTTCAATACAATATTTATCACTGATACATAATTGTAAATATACAAATGAAGATATTGAGCATGGTATCACTTTTAATAGGGAGAATTTGTTTTTAGGAATGTAGTACACCAATAATAGTACATATTGGTCATGCTAAATCTGAATACTGTAAGCACAAATGCAGAAACATCTGTTTATTGTTCCTTCCGATCTGTGAGAGTGGGTCTACATTATAATCTTAGCAGGGTTTTGATTTATACAACCTTTTCAATTTCCTGCCAAGTTGAGAAAATTAATGCATTGCTATGTTTTGGCACAAAACTGGTGTAAATCAGTTGCACATGAATAACTGAAAGAACTTACCCTAAATTTTCCTGGAACTTTGCAGGAAATTACAGGCCAAAGTGAAATATGCCAAGTACATTAAATTCTATCAGTACAGTAGTAATTTGCAATGTCAACAACTAGCCAAACCCTCAGTACAATTGTGTGTTAAGGAGTTGGGGCATTCTGTAATCAAATATAAATGTGCAGGAAAGTATAATATCTATAGATGGAAAGCCCACCCCATCTCTGAGCTCGTCTACACAAAGCAATGTCACAGGAGGCAGGATCCATAATCAGGGACTTCCACCTCCAGAGTCATGCTCTCTTTTCTTGCTGCTGCCATCAGGAAGAAGCTACAGGAGCTTCAGAACTCACACCACCAGGTCCAGGACAATTATTATCCCTCAAACATTAGGCTCTTGAACCAAAGGCGATAACTCCACCTGCCCCATTATTGAGATATTCTCACAATCTATAAACTTACTTCCAAAGACTCTTTATCTCATGTTCTCAATATTTAAAACATTTATTTATTGTTATTTCTTTCCTTTTGTATTTGTACAGCTTGTTGTCGTTTGCACACTGATTGAACACCCAGGTTGGTGCGGTCTTTCATTGGTCCTATTATGGGTTTATTGTGTGTGCCCAGAAGAAAATGTATCTCAGGATTGTATATGGTGACATATATATACTTTGATAATAAATTTACTTTGAACGATTGGGCATTTGCAATAACCATCAGTTACATGATTTAAATGTCATCTTAGTTTCTAAATATAAACACTACCGGGTGCTCATTATTTAACATACATTTACATAATGAGATTGAGGTTGAAGGGGTCAAGAGCTTCAAGCTCCTAAAGCGAACATCACCGATAACCTGTCCTGGTCTGAACACGTAGACGCCACAGCCAAGAGAGCTCGGCAATTCCTCTACTTCCTCAGGACACTAAAGAAATCGGGATTTGCCTGTCGATGCTCAACATTTTTTTTGTCAAAGCACCGTGGAAAGCCAGACCCGTTGGTAGAATGCCGCATCACAGGACATTGCCAACAGGCGTCAAGGCCTTGCCTGGCTGGCAGTGAGAGGGGACCTCCCAATCAGGTCCATCCTGCATGCCTGGAGCATCACTCCCACCGCATGCCGCCCAAGGGATGACTGTAGTGTAGAAGAGGCAGTAGCTCACTTCTTTGCAAACTGTGGGTTTGCAAAGAGGGTAAAAGCAGGAATGGCTCACATCACGTTCATCCAGAGCAGGTAAGTGACAGAGGACTCTCTGATCTACGGGCTGTTCCCAGGGACACACACGAAGATGAACATCAAGTACTACTGGCAGATCCTCAACTCATCTAGCAGATGCCCTTTGGTCTCCCTGAAAGTTGTTGGTCTGGCAGCACATGGAGATATCTGTGGAGGAGTGCTGCTGACGAGTACATTTCAGACTGCAGCATTATGTGCTGAGGGATTCAGTGAAGCTTGGCACAGCCAAGCAGCGGCTCAGTGGGAAGGACTGCAATTTAGGGTTCTTCTGCGACTGGAGAGGGTGAGGCCAGGGTTGAGTAAGAAAGCTCTTCCATTGTTGTAGTAGTATGACACTCTAGAGGACCTGATGAGTGACAGCAGAGCTGCTGATGTGCAGGAATGTAATAGAACAGAACTGAAAGCATTGACTGTGAAGGTAAAGAATTAAAAAGGCACCACACAGTTTATTCTTGTAAATATCTTTTATTATGAATAAAATTGATTTTGTTAAAAAAAACACAGAAAATATCCTATTTGAATCCATCATGGCTTAGTATGGCAACTGATCTGCATTTGAGTGCAAGAAACTGAGGAGAGTTGTGGACACAGCTCAGCACATCACAGAAACCAGCCTCCCCTCCTCTGACTCTATCTATACTTCTCTCTGCCTCAGTGAAACAGCCAGCACAATCAGAGACCCCACCTATCCCAGACATTCTTTCTCCCTTCTTCCATCGGGCAGAAGATTCAGAAGCCTGAAAGCTGTTTTAAGATTTATTAAATAGTTCCCTAGTATAACAAAGTGGACCCTTGACTTCAAAATCTACATTACCTTGTTATGATCGTCTACCTGCTATCTGTAGTTCTTTCAAATTATTCTGCATTTTGTTACTGTTTTACCTTACCTGAATGCACTGTTGTAGTGAATTGATCTGTCTGAATGGTATGCAAGACAAGTTTTTCACTTTAGTTCGATACAGTTGCCAATAATAAACCAATTCCAATTCCAACATTCAATTTCAGCAAATCCAAATTACAATATTTATTATTACTTATAGTTCAGATTTAGAATTACTTTTTACTTTCAGTTAGATGGTAATTGTAAATATTATTCCTTGAAGCAATTAAGTTTATAATGTTGAAATTTAAAATTGTATTTTAAAGCTATTAAAAGGTGAATTAGTAGCTTAGCTACTTGGATATTTAGCTCCTTTCTAGCTATTCAATAATTGAGAACTGTAACATAATGATAGTGGTGCAGACCTCTAGAACAATTAAGGGTTAGAAATGATGCTGTGTGTAATAAATCGGTTATAGATTTTATTTAAAATGAGTTTAAATCATCAATTGATCAAAAATATATCATGCAGGTATATTAAATGTTCATAATTATCAACAAATCAGCAATATAATTTTCAGGCTGAAGCTTTTGAAGACTATCCATGGCAATTTATTACAAAAGCACAGATGGAAATTACTTTATTCTTGATTGTATGAACTGAACAGATAATACAATGAAGCATTTATACTGTACTCTGCTTCTGAAATTTGAATCCATTGAAGTTAAATGAACCAAATTACTGGAGTGCAGCATAATGTGCATTTGCATATTTAGTGCTGTTACAGAGGATGAATTTCTACCCTAGAGTTTTCGATGCTTTCCAAAGTGACCCAGTAAACCATTCACTTGTCCATTCATCTGTGCTGCTGTGTGTTTCTGTGTTTTATTTACATCAGTCATAGTCTGATAGCCACCAGAGATTATGTTCGGAGTAAAACCTTTCCCTTGATCCAACCATAACTGATGATTCACAATATTTAAACAAATCATAGGAAGTCAGAAGGCAAGATTTGTTGGCAGGCTCTGGAGGATTCACATGACACTGCAGATGCTCACAGGTTAGACACGTACTCACAGCATTAAGACTAACTGTTTACCAGCTGCCTAAAAAGATCTTACTTTGGAGTTATTTACATCCCGTAATGTGTTACATAAAACATTTTTTATGTCTCTTTCACTGCCAACAAGCTCGACAAGCTGAATCTCAATTCATCGAAATAAATGAACTGGAATTATGTTAGAGACTAAATTGCTAAATAAAACTCTGGAACAAAAGCTGAACTTTGCCTGAATCCATAAGTTTCCAGTTTTACCAGAGATCTGGCAAGGGCCATGTGGCTAGTCTGCTTTAGGGAGACAGATTGATCATGTAGTATGTATAATATGATAAACTGTCACCCTGATTCCAAGCATAACAACCAGGGTTCTGAAAGCCTATGAGGTTGGACAGATGATTAAATGCAAAATATCCAAGATGTCCTGGCTACTCTCCCATTACACTATTCCTCCATTAACAACCATCGGCAAACCCAGGCTTAACAGAGGTGGACACACTAATGTTACATTAGGGCAACCAAAATGGAACTTTGATACCAGCTCCTCCAGGTTTAACATCCTCCCTCAAAGTCATTTCAGTCTGCCTTTCTTTAGCTTTCTGAAGCAGACATCTCATCCAAGAGAAATCCAGCTCATCAACCATCTTGTGAACGGGAACCCTCCTTAAAGCAGACCTGCTGTTAAATTCTGCAAGACATTCAAAAGTTATGTTCCACCCAGAAAGCCCTCTCACACAGAACTCTTCTCCAGGCTAAAATCAAAGAAAATGCATCAACATTTGTTTATCATTGTCACATATAGCAAGATACAGTGAAAATCTTTTGATTTATGTGCCCTCAGCTTCACATTTTTTACATAATTATATCAAGAAACTAATGAAAAGAAAACAGAATGCCAAATGCAGAGAATGGTGAGAGGGGTCCTTGATAACCTTAGATGCTTTCCCAAGGTAGTGGGAAATGCGGGTGGAGCCAGTTGGAGTCGCTCCGATTTTTCGTGATGTTAGGGAGTGTTGTTGTCTTGCCAAGCAGTGGTGAATATTGATAGGATGCTTTTTATACTGTGTCCATAAAAGTTGGTACACACTTTTGTACCAACTGGAGGCACATGTTCTGAGGGAGTGAAGGTCTACTCTCTAATGCAGTAATGTTTATGGAATCCAGCAGATCAGGCAGCACCTATGGAAGGGAATGTTTTGGGCTAAGCCCCTTCATAAGAACTGATGAACTGTCTCAGCCCAAAATATCCTTTCTATAGATGTCATCTGACTGCGAGTTTTCTCCAGCATTTTGTGTTTGTTGTAACAACACACACAAAAAATGCTGGTGAACGCAGCACGCCAGGCAGCATCTCTAGGAAGAGGTACAGTCCTGATGAAGGGTCCCGGCCTGAAACGTCGACTGTACCTCTTCCTACAGATGCTGCCTGGCCTGCTGCGTTCACCAGCAACTTTTATGTGTGTTGCTTGAATTTCCAGCACCTGCAGAATTCCTTGTGTTTGTGTTTGTTGTTCTAGTTTTCCAGCATCTGCAGAATCTCTTGTGTTTATGGTAATGCTTATATTGTTATTAGATGTAGTGAACTCTGTCGGGAGAATCACCTTTCATTCTCTGACTGTTCCTTCTAAACTATATTTAAACCATTTCTTATAAAGCACATTATCTCAGCATATTGTAGAAGAAATGAAGAACTTTTGTAGCCATGCGCACACTTCTCAAAGCTGCAGCCAAGTGCTGCAAATCTTAGTCTCTATGCAGGGGTCCACTCACTCTGTCCACTCATCCCTTCCCATTCTACACTCTCTGGCCCATGGAACTTACCCCTGCATCTGTAGGTGGTGCAATACTTGTCCCCACAGAAACACCCTAACGACCACCAGTGATCTACACATCCTTTCAGATGAAGCATACATGTACAAGCATTTCCTCCAGCATGCTTTATTGCACAATGTAGCCTCATTTACATTGGTCTAGAATAGACTAGGTGACAGTTTTATAGACACAAACACGAGGAAATCTACAGATGCTGGAATTTCAAGCAATACACACAAAAGCTGCTGGTAAACACAGCAGGCCAAGCAGCATCTCTAGGAAGAGGTACAGTTGACATTTCGGGCCGAGACCCTTCATCAGGACTAACTAAAAAAAGAGCTAGTAAGAGATTTGAAAGTGGGAGGGGGAGGAGGAGATCCAAAATGATAGGAGAAGACAGGAGGGGGAGGGATGGAGCCAAGAACTGGACAGTTCCCATTCTGATACAGTATGTCTATCCACAGCCTCCTCTACTGTAAAGATAAAGCCACACTCAGGTTTGAGGAACAACACCTTATATTCCGTCTGGGTAGCCTCCAACCTGATGGCATGAACATTGACTTCTGAAACTTCCGCTAATGCCCCACCTCCCCCTCGTACCACATCCGTTATTTATTTATTTATATACACACATTCTTTTTCTCTCTCTCCTTTTTCTCCCTCTGTCCCTCTCACTATACCCCTTGCCCATCCTCTGGGCTTCCCCCTCCCCCTCTTCTTTCTTCCTGGGCCTCCTGTCCCATGATTCTCTCATATCCTTTTTGCCAATCTACTGTCCAGCTCTTGGCTCCATCCCTCCCCCTCCTGTCTTCCCCTATCATTTCGGATCTCCCCCTCCCCTTCCCCCTCCCACTCCCACTTTCAAATTTCTTACTAGCTCTTCTTTCAGTTAGTCCTGACGAAGGGTCTCGGCCCGTAACGTCAACTGTACCTCTTCCTAGAGATGCTGCCTGGCCTGCTGCGTTCACCAGCAGCTTTTGTGTGTGTTGCTTGACAGTTTTATAGAGCATCTGTGCCCTGTTCACTGTGGCCACCTTGAGCTTCCAGGTGTATATCATTTCAACTCCTCTTCCAATTTCCACATTAGAACGCAAACTAGAAAAAAGTAACTTATTTCTGCTACAGTCCAATGGTATGAATGCTGAATTTTCTTATTTCAGATAGATTACTTCCTGTGTACCTTTCTCACTCCCAGCAGCCCACCCAGGATCTCCTTCTCTCTTTTTCACCTTTGCCATCTCTTCACCTCATTGTTGAGAATCATCATGCTCTACCACCCACCCCCCCCCACCATCTGTATCCATCTGCCCATTGTCCTTCCTTACGTGCACCTATTTATCACCTAACAGCCTCTATCTCACCCTTTCCTCTCATCTCTTTATACTGGTTGTCTTCCCTCTACACTCTCAGCCTGATGGTAATCATCCCTTTTCTGCATAGATGCTGCTCGACCTACGGAGTTTTCCAGCAATTTATTTATTTATTTTGCGCCAGATTCAAGTTTATTCATCTCCTTGCATCTCCTGCAAACACACGGTAGCTCAGTGGCATAACGCAGGATTTTAAGAATGCCGTCTTGTACAACAAAATAAAACGAGAGCAACACACACGAAATGCTGGAGGGACTCAGCAGGCCAGGCAGCATTTACGGGAAAGTGTACCGTCGACATTTTGGGCCGAGACCCTTCTGCAGGACTGGAGAAAAAACGGTGAGGACTCACATTTAGAAGGTGGGGGGAGGGGAGGAAGAAACACAAGGTGATAGGTGAAACCGGGAGGTGGGGGAGTGGTGAGGTAAGGAGCTGGGAAATTCATTGGTGAAAGAGATACAGGACTAGAGAAGGGGGAACCTGATGGGAGAGGACAGAAAGTCATGGAAGAAAGAAAAGGGGGAGGAGGACCAGAGAGAGGTGATAGGCAGGTAAGGAGATAAGGTGGGAGAAGGAAATGGGGAATGGGAATGTTGTGGGGCGGGGGGGAGTACTGGAGATTTGAGAAATTGATGTTTATGCCATCAGGTTGGAGGCTACCCAGATGGAATATAAGGTGTTGCTCCTCCATCCTGAGTGTGGCCTCATCATGACAGTAGAGGAGGCTGTGGATTGACATGTCAGAATGGGAATGGGAAGTGGAATTAATTTCGGAATGCTACATCTACTGTGGTAATCGCAGACATGTGAAATGATGCAGCAAATTATAAAACTTTTGCTTCTTGAAGCAAAGATCTGCTCATATCCATTTATTTTAGAGATGTAAATGCTGCATCATTATCTGAAACTGTATTTTTCTCAACTCCACTTGGATTGTAATGACAACACTTTACATAACACAACAGTAACGTCTGGATCCTATGAAAATGGCACTGTTTAATTTCCCTCCAGAGATCATGAGTTAATCTGCAGTATTGCTTGCTCCTGGTTAAAAAAACGGTTTAAAATAACTTGCACCTGACCTACCCAAGTATTCCCAGAGATATTCTCAAAGATTACTTCAAAGACTAAACTGGCAAATTGTATTTCTGTCTGTCAGAGTCTAAACAAAACAGGTGTAATGGGTTGCAGTGATATTATAATTGCTTGTTCACCATGTCACTTGATGTTAATACAGTTCCTGTGCTACTGCCGGCAATATCTACCACCCAGAAAGAAGCTGAAATTAGTGTTTGTTCCAATTGTATCACTATATGGTTATTTTTGTTGCACTCACTGATATAATGGTGCTAATTTTCTTGAAAGTTGTGCCTGAGGCATGTTTAGTTAATCCCTTTCCCAGCTCTAAAGAATGGAAATCAGGATGCAGAGATCCACGACCCTGCGTGTCTATTCTTTCACATATGGTGGGGAGGGTGTGGGAAGCACGGCTTACAGTGTGCCAAGATGCAAGACTGCTAGCAAGGGGAGGCTATTGATAGGGCAAAATTGCAGTCAACAGGATGAGCTGCAATGTAAAAGGCAGACAAAATCGAAAAGTGTGAATACAGGACAGAATAAAGGGTGTTATATTTGAATGTGTGCAGTATATGGAATAAGATGGATGAACTTGTAGCACAGTTACAGATTGGCATGTATAGCGTTGTGGGTATCACTAAACCATGGCAAACAGAAGATTATAGCTGGGAGCTTAATGTCCAAGGATACACATTGTATTAAAAGGCAGGCAGGTAGGCAGAGGTGATGGCATAGCTCTGCTGGTAAAAAATGAAATCGAATCATTAGAAGGAGGTGGCATAGGGTTGGAAGGTGTTGAATTGTTGTAGGCAGAGGTAAGGAACTGCAAGAGTAAAAAGGCCCTGATGGGATTTATATGCAGACTCTGTGCATAATTCTGTTCCAACATCTAATAGTCTTATGGTTTTATGTAATGATGGTCAAAATTACTGGCCTCAGAGAAACCTTGGTAAAAACAGATTCAACAGTTTCTTCCAAAGCATGTTTGGATATACATTCAAAGAGGAAATACTTGTGCTGCTATGAGGATAGAGTACAGAAATGTGGCTTAATGAACTATTCCTTGAGAAAGCTGGTTTGATTACAAAGGGTCAAAACACCACTATCTCTGTTGTATGACTTAACTTCTTTAGCCAGAGGGTGGTGAATCTGTGGAATCTATTGCCACAGATGCCTGTGAAGGCCAAGTCATTGAGGATGTTTAAAGCAGAGATTGATAGGTTCTTGATTAGTAAGGGTGTCAAAGGTTATGGGGAGAAGGCAGGATAATGGTGTTGACAGGGATAATACAGTAAACCAGCCATGATGGAATGGCAGAACATACTCAGTGGGCCAAATGGCCTAATTCTGCTCCTGTATCTTATGGTCATCTGAGAGGCTCAAATAACTAATTGAAGTAAACACCAAGCAAAATTTACAGAATCCACCTTACTAAATATCTGATATTTCTCCCTTGCTCTGCATGCAGCTGGTAAAGCTGTTGTCTGAAGCTGAGTTTTCATTGCTCCCCACTTGCAAATGCAAGCCGATCATTGAATTGGGATTTTTCTGGACCCTGCTGAGGGCAGACCAGAATTAGAGCTGGCAGCCCAGAAGAAAGAAGAGCAACACTATTGGGTTTGGATGTGCTCCCTGAGGTGGAGAGGGTGCCAGAAAATAATTTTCTTGGGGAGAAAGAGAGTTGTGTGGGGAAAAAATGCCTTCACTGCATCAGAATGTTAAACCTTGCCTGCTACTTATTAGAGCTGGTAATAATGTACTTGCTGTGAGTTTGTCAGCCACAATCCTCTTTATGGCATATTAAATAATGCCACTTCTCATTGCATTTTTTGAAAACAGTCAGTGACAAGGACACTTCAGGACTGGATTTCACGGATCTGGGAACAGGAAAGAGAATGTGCTGATAATAGTCCCTTTAAATAGTAAAGAAAGAAAATTGTCTTTTTGACCTGAGGGTTAAGATGCTTTACACTCCCATAGTCACAACTTCAGTATCAACACTTGTAATGAGTTCTGTCAGCCCCTGATTCGGTCTCCCAGTGGGACACTTCCCAATAACAGGGAAGAAACCAGAGTGTATGTCGCCCGGCAGCCAATGTACCGATACTGAGTTGCCGATACTCGCTGCCCAGGAAAACTAAATGGAGGGATGGCATAGCTGAAGAGGGAGAAACCCGCAGATGATGAAGCTGCAGTATACGTTGCTAGTCTGCGCAGCAACAATAGCATTCTAACAAATGCTATAAACAAAAGAAATGATATTCTGTATTTCAGTGTAAACTCCACAGAGTAGACAGCTCGTTACTTATGCAGCAGTAGAAATGCAACTTAATCGGACAATTCAAATTACAATTAATTCAGGAAGTTTATCCAACCTCCACTCCGTGATAGAATTTTTATTAAATCCCAGTCCACACTTTGATCAAGCATTGTATCGCAGCTTAGTTCTCCAGCCCAGAGCAGAGAACTAAACAGTTCTGTTCTATCTCAGGTCCATTGGCCTTGGAGCAAATGGCAAAGGTAACAGTTAGGAGGAATTCACTCTCCAGAGGACAGCCGGTACAGTTAAAAAAATAAACTGCCAGAGGAACTCAGCTGGATAGGCAGCGTCTGTGGAGGAAAAGGTACAGTTTATGTTTTGGGTTGAGAACCTGCATCAGGACTAAGTACAGGGAAGAAGTGAGAGGGAGGAATGAGACAGAGCCTGATAAGTGATAGGTTGAACTAGATTAGATTAGATTATGAGGACACACATAGATAACAGTGATATGGTGGTGATATAGAGCTGGAGGCAAAAGGGGAGAGTGCTAAATCAGAGACTGATAGGTGATAGGTGGAACCAGATAAGGGAGAGATGACAGCCCATGGGTTGGGGGTGTTGGGTGGGGAAGGTGAATCCAAGTAGAAAGGTATGTGGGTATGGCCAGATAGAACTATCTGAGGAAGGTGATGAGTTTAGCCTACCCTGAAGAAGTTTAAATCTTCTCATTTACAGGAGTTCAGTGATAGCCACTCTCGCTGCATCCCCTCTATGATCTGCACTGCCCTCTGACTCTTTGACAATGTACTCACCCAGACTTGTTACCTCAGCTATGTGTCCTTTCTGGGAACTTGCCTCCCATGTCCACAATACCTGGCACACCATAACTGGCAACTCAACAATGTAATGTTACGGCAAAGAGTTAGCCCGACTAGGAAATCCAAAATGCCAGAGCTCACACTAAATTAATGTTACACAATGATCAAGCTTCTCGGCACCCTCCCAAAGGGGATCATCAAACATCAACAATGCTTTTGCATCTGTTACTATTCCCAGTCCAAATGCGTGTATCATGATGTTGCTTTGGACTGGTAAAGATGCACAGAAGCAATTACAGCAAAAAGGCTCTAAAGATCTGAGTTTCTTTTTTGCTGACCCAATCCTTTCCGTAATAATTTGGAACTCATAAATCAGTCATTCAGCAACTTTTTAACAAACAGAGTATATTATGTTCAAGGCCTTCCATCATTAATGTAGTTATGTTAAAATTTTGAAGATTTTCGCTTATTATTGAAAATACATTGCCTCATTCAGAGATAAATTAGGACATCACAACCTGCTAAAAAATCTTGTTTTGCCCAGTCACATCCTATTCCATTGAACAGTAACCAGTTGAGCATGGAACACTTACAACACAGTGTAAGTGTACATGTGACCACTGTGTACATTTAAGGGCAGATAATTTTCAGCTCACTCTGTATACAAATTTTGATTCTAATTTTCCCACAGCTGTTTGAACCACACATACATGATAAGCATACACCATACTTTAATGCAATTAATCAATGATTTATTTTTGTAAATATTTTGAAACATCAGAAGTGTAGAAAGCATGGTCTGTATTTAATAAACCCTTATCTATTTTTCATGCTATGTCAAAATAACTTCTCAGCATTACCTCCATTAACATTTGGCATATAACTGAACACTAATTTCTTTTGCTCCCCACAGTGCAGAGTATGATTCCTTATACCTAACAATTAAGAGATTTATCTAGTTATTAGATGACTAGGAGAGGGTAACCAAATGATATTTTGAAAAAATACTATTTTTTTGATCTCAGGAAAACTTCAAATAACGATCAAATAACATGTTTGGCCAAAACAAAGGGATATTTCCCTTTGTCTTGTAAGTAACATTATACATAGTGTTTTGCACATCAGAAGAGTGGACTTGATTTCGACTTGTCTGAAGAAAGGTCTCCATTTGGTACTTCCATCACTAGAACTAGATACTTATGATGGAAGAGGGCTGTTTTCCTCAGTTTGCTTATAATATTTTATTTCATAATTTTATTAAATATAAATAGCTTATAAATGATGCATTTACTACCATAATCAAATTGTCTGACTGCAAACTCTCAGATTTGGATTACACAATAATAAAAAATCATGCCTATACAGTATAAAACCTTCAAAAGATTAGAAACCCCTCAATGCATTGCCTCACCACCTTCTTGAGAACCCCACACACACACGGTAAAGGTAGTTAATGAATAGAATAATAACGAAAAATGATTAAGACAGAACCAAAGGTAGATCTATTGTGACCAAATAACCAAAAGCATGGTTAAAATATGGGTTTAAGAAGCATCTTTGATGAAAGATAGGACCCAATAGGACACCAAATTTGCATTTGATCTGGATCACTTTGATTTGACAATTTTTTTTTCAAAGAGTTGCTTCCTCAAAATTTCTTTTTGTTTATGGTAGATCGCTTGAAACTGAGCGCAAATATAATTACAGACTACTGGTATCACATATGATTTTGGAGAAACAAGAAATTAACTTGTATTGAATATAATGCATTTTATTGCATAATGATGCTGATGCTAAGCTAAAAATGTTTTATCAATGATTTTTGTTTGTACTCAGTGTCTGAGGCTTCTCACTCAAGTGTTCAACAATAATCAGCCAGTATTGATGGACTACAGTTACCCTAATATTGTTTCTCCATGACTGCAATGTCCCGGTGAAACCTTTCACCATGCCTGTCACTGACAGTGCCAAGATTTGCAAGAAAGAAGTCGAAGTGCAGAAAATGAATCTTTAGTGACATGTTGCACTTCATAGTTTTGTATGCTTGAAGCATGTTGTCAATCAGCTGCAGGTACTTCAGTGCTCTGTAGTTGCCAAGAGAATTTTTAACAACATCCTTGAATGCCATCCATCCAATCTTCTCTAGTTGCATTAGAAGTTCTTCAAATTGCCTGTCATTGATGACCTGTTTGACTTGTGGACCAACAAAAAATGTCTTCCTCAATCTTGGCATCAGTTATTCTGACTTGAATTATAAATTGAAATATAAAATATAAGTGATTTCAAAAAAATGGTGTGAGATAGGAACATTTCATGGTGCTTTTCATGATTAGCAGCCCAAAATCCATAAAATACACCCAAAAATATTCAGGAAGCAAAATCTTTGTTGTCCAGTGTTAAGCCTGAAAGAGATATTGCCAGAGCTCAGCTTGTTCCATGGAATGCATACAAGTTTAATATTCCCAGTATTTCATTGGAGGACATGTCTACTCATCCAGTCTAATATATAATTTAGGTAGTGGGAAACTAGGGGATATGTTACTCCGTATATGTTACACTCTTGGCGTTGACATTCAGAGTACGAATTGTACAGCTACATTCGGCCCTGACTGCCCATGGAATTTTTTTAACTCCTCCCTTAAATATTTTGTTAATGTGTTTCAGGAAAGAAAGGAAAATATTACAGTTTCCTATTAGAATATTGAGATTTTTATTATTGTGCTACTGTGATGGATATCAACTGTCC
The DNA here is from genome assembly GCF_963921235.1 of Mobula hypostoma. NCBI lineage: Eukaryota > Metazoa > Chordata > Chondrichthyes > Myliobatiformes > Myliobatidae > Mobula > Mobula hypostoma. The sequence goes on along the minus strand of NC_086103.1, from coordinate 57,386,650 downwards.
AGGGCCACTGGGCCTTATTTTTGCCAAGCTCAGCTTTCTAACATAGCAGCTATAGAGATCAAAAAGTTGTTTTTGCGTAAGTTAAACTTCCAACCAATACTCTTCATTCAACTTCTTGTCATAAATGGGAGCCAATCTTCAATTCTTCATGTAATTGGAAAACAATAAGCAGTCTGAAGATAAAAGAACATATTTTCAAACAAACAGCACTGTGTATAGAGTACAGGATGCTGGCCCAAAGTATGGAGCTGATTGTAGTGTAAAACAATGGGGTTATGTTAATTGGCCTGTTTCGTATGAGACAGTGCTGTCTTAAGTTATTTAGTTCAAGTAAGCTTGCAGACCAGATTGATACTATCACTCAGCACATCAAATAACTGATCGATTAATATTGGAAGGTTTGCATGCTTCGAGAGTCAGTTTCACAGTATTCATTGTGAAAATCTGGGAACTCTGTCCCCTGAAGCTTTTAGACCACCTGTGGGAAAAGGTACCTGAAAAAAAAATCACGTTGTGTCAAGTCACCCAAGTGACCAAAACAAAGTATAAGTGATAGAGGAATGGTCAAGGAACAGCAAGAAGAATGACAGAAAGACAAGGGGTGTAGAACCCATTCCTCTGGCTATGATTTCTGCGATGCCTGCAACTCGTTGGTATGTCTTTTTAGTCTATAGGAATTGTACTTGTTTTGGAAATCATCTGATCATCTGGAAAGATAGAAAACCTTTGTGATTTAAGAATTTCATCTGGTTTTAAATGTGTATCACTAAAATTAAATGTTTAAACTACTTTGTTAGGGAAGCGAATTAATCACTGAAGAATAGGTAGCTACTCTTTAGTAAGGGTACCTGTAGCTATATATATTGGATAGGGCTTAAGAACTTTGTTTGGGTTCACGGCCAGCAGACCCAATATGATCACACTACCCTGGAACTGAATCATTATCTAATTAAAATTCATTCAAAGTTTTCTAACTACTAAGAAACGTATTTTGCAGTTTTTGTGGAGTTGCATGGTGCCAGGAAGGAGAGCAGATGGAAGGGGATCCTTTTGCTTACTGCTCAGTTGTACTTCCTAGTTATCCAAATAATGAGTCATGGTCTTATGGTGTTCACGGAGATTGCTGCAGGCAATACAGTGTCATTGAAATAATTCAATTGGGCAGAAATGGGGTAATAAAATTAAAATCAATCAGAACTTTTTATATGTTCTAAATTATGCTGTAGTTTAAATTATAAATAATAGCAGTTGTTTGCTCATGCAATGCATGTCTGTTTTTTTAAATCTTGAAATTGAAAGCAGGTTAAAGTTTGTATTCAATTCCAGGTGAAACATAAACCTACTACACAAACCTCATACTAACTTGCTGGTCTGTTGAGAGAATCCAAAAGGAAAATTATTTCTGAATGAAAATTTAGAGTCTACATTTAGTGATTTGCCTAATCTGTTGACCTTTAGGGAGCTGGAAAAGTTTTTAAATTAAATTTCCACATTATTAAAATACAGCAGATGAATAACTATTTGATGGTTTTAAAATGATTGGCAAATATAGTAGGTACACTAGCAATATGCTTTTATTTACACTATTGCAAAATATCAGTTTGAGCATTAGGAAGGTAAATGCCAGTAGTTTTTATTTCTTTCTTTGCAACATTATGACAAGAAACTGTGTTACTCAACCAAAGGTATGATCCATCTCTGGTTTTTAATTTAACAACATACTGTACATTTTAAGCTATTTTATTGATAAATCATGGCCCTTTGAAGTTTAATAATCCAAATGGATTGTATAAATATGAATTATATTAGAAATAGAACAAACTATTAATTCAGCTTAGAGGCTTTCTTCTTGACTGGAAAAGAAAAATGTTAATACATCAGAGGAAATGAAACATTTTCAGTTGTATATTTAGCTGTGAGCTTATATGTCAATATCACCACTATGCATGAGTGAAAAATTGAATGAAAACTGTAGGTGGGTCACCTTGACGGTCTACATGATACCTGAAAGAATGCCAGTCCCAGTTGTGCAGCATATTTATCACTCTGGGGGACATAGTCATCATATGGTCTAATTTATTATTCTATGTATGTTCTGACAAATTATTTAAAAGACTCCAAATCAAGCCCACAACCTTTAATGTACTTTTAACCAACTTCTTGTTATGGAGAAGGTTGCACTAAAAATTTACCCGAAAGCAGTCACTGAATAATATTTACTATGGGAAATATCAACTAGTGTTGCTCCTTGAAAAGTTTCTTAAAATTTCCCAGAAATAAAAGAGTTTGATAATCATCTTTGTCTTGTCTTTGGAATTCATGTTCTGATACCGAAACTGATACAAACCTAGTGAGAGCATATTTCAAATTCAGAAAAAAATGAAACTTTTAAATTCCACACTATCTGGAAACACCACTGATGAGATCTGACATTAACACTAATCAAGCAATATCACTTTTATGAAATGTCTGTCTTTAATAAAGCTATTTTTAGGAAACAAATTTGGTTTAATATCAGAAATAATAAATGATCTAAGGAAGTAAGTATATCTAAAATAGCCTGCCAGCAGTAATGCTTATGCTAATTTCCATTAGCAGTTAAATATTGATTAGTTGAAAACAGAATTCCTTAACCTTACAGCATCATCTTGGATTATTTCGTTCATTGATATACTAGCTGAAGTGAATATCTTCATAAATGCTTAATTCCTTCTCATTCATGCTAGTAATAATAAAGTTAAAACTTGCATTTATCTACTGGCCTACTACAATGTTACAAGAACTCAATAAGTTGGCATATAATTCTTGAATTTAGAGGAATTGAATAATAAGGCTAAGGAGACTGGTATTAGATAAATTGAAGTCATCGACATCCCTGCCTTTTTTCCATGGCCATGTCAATTTTTTTTAATCTTTTAAAATGTTATTGCTGCTTTTGCCTTTACCCATCACCTTTTACGACCAACCATGAGAAGTAATGTTATCTATAAAAATGTTTCCTTATGACACTCTCACTCTGGTCACTATTGCTGCTGCTAATTTACTTGATCAAAGTCATTGAGGAATTTTGGCACATTTAACAGATTTCCTTTTTGATCGTCTCTAAAGAAACCAATCCCACCCTCTCCAGTCATATTGCATATTCTCTCCTTACTTAGATCAGTCTCACTAATCTCCTCTGCACCCCATTTAATAATCTTATGAAAGTATAATGCCAAAGTTGGAACATAATTCTCTGGCACCCTTCATTTAATTCATTTAATTACCTTACCCTTTCACTCTATTCTTCTATTAGTAAAACCAAGAATCTATTCTAATTTTATCTGTTTCTTAAATATGTTCTTTCTTCTTCAATTACCTGTGGTCATATATCCTTAAATCTCCCTGCTTTGCATCCATTTTTTTTACACTCCATTTATATTCTATGTCTGTTTCCTCATTTTTACTATCGAAACGCGGCATTTCACAAATTTATGGGTTAAATTTCATTCCGCACATGTCCAGTCATTTTACCAAATTTTCCAGGTCCAACTCATACTTCCCAGCATTTAGTACGCTTGTGAAACTCGACATCTTTGTCTCAGATTCAGAAGAATAGTCAGTAATTCAAACAAATAGATGAAATCATTTCAGAGACAAATTGAAACTGATTTTTGTGGTTGATAAAGGTAGTGCGGCTATCTATATATATTTTATATTATTGCCCCTTACTTCACAGAGACAGACAAACATTATAGTAAATTTCATACTAAACAATGTTCCAACAGTTGGTTACGTGATACAATTTCTAAAGTGGTTCTGATTAATATTGCATTTGATGTTAGCGTCATTTACAGATTTGATCTCAGTTGGTCCAGGTCATTAATATTTATGGAAAGGATCTATGATTTTAATCTCCTCTGCTGGGAAACAGCATATTGTTTTTCACTAAAGTCACTTATGCAGTGCTACTCTGCTAGAGCGTCATTTCTTCCTTATCCCTGTGTCTTTGCCACTGGCCCTTTACCTAAAATATTATATATTACTCAGCAAATGCCTTTTAAAAATCTACGTAAATCACCACACATTCTTCGTAAGCTATCTCTATTTCTTCATCAAATATCTCACTCAATTTAGCAAAATGATTTGTAGCTTTAACTCTCACTTACGTGCCTGTGTTTTTCCAGATCCCAGTTTCTCACCCAAGATTGTTGTCTTTAATCTTTCACTTCCCTGCCAGGTTTATTCTTCACATTTTTTGTTGAGACAGAATATTAAATTTCAAAACCTCCATGTAGTCCTCCATATTGAAGGAGTTTGGGATGATTATGCCCTGAGCTCTCACAATTTAATTTTAGTAACCCAAGATGTAACATTCGGGACAAAATGTCTTTTGAAGATTGACAGGTTTTTAATTACCTCCTGTTTACCTACTCTTCTATTTAGTATCATCATCACATCTTTGTACTGTCAGTTACTTGTTTTCTAGAGCAGACAGGTGCATTGTACTTACCTAATACTGAAGCCATGAACTCTGCTTCTATTTAAAAAACAACTCTTTTTTGTGCTTTTTGATGCTTGATCAATCATATTCTTTTAACTATACTTTCACTATTTATGATTTAATTTTGGACTAATCTTGATGTTTAACATTGATCCATTGAAAATTGTCAATTTTCTCTCGATGTGCATCATTTAGTCTGGACTATTAATATCTTGCTTGGGTCTCCATGGAATTCTGCACCGTGCATTTGCCTTGACTCATAATTTCCTGTCTCATTTCTAGTACCTAGGAAATAGAGTATGTAGCACCAGCATTTTAAAATAAAAATCCACCATAAAATTGTTGAAGTCTTACCCATTGTGAAATTGAACTAGGGACATTTAGACGTATGGGCATGGCCAGTCTTAGCTGAGCTGTTGTTATTCTGCTGACATTCACACATATTACAATTTTTAAAATATACATACACTTATACCATTTCAGCAAAATGTCACAACCTTTGATTTCAACTTACATTAAAATGTAAAACAATGCCTGCAGCTATTATACATCTATATGTATATTACAGAGTCTAAGCTAGGACAGTCATGTTTTGGCCACTGACTCTGCCATTATTATTTATATGTGCTGTAATCTCCACAAACATCACTGATAAAGATTCACATACAAAATGCTGGAGGAACTCAGTAGGTCAGGCAGCATCGAGGGAAATGTATAAACAGTCGACATTTCAGTCTGAGTCACTTCTTCAGGAGTGGAAAGGAAGGGGGAAAACGCCAGAATGAAAAGGTGGGGGGAGGGGAAGGAGGATTGCTGGAAGGTGATAGGTGAAGCCAGGTCGGTGGGAAAGGTAAAGGACCGGAGAGGAAGGAATCTGATAGGAGAGGAGGGTGGACCATCAGAGACAGATTCCCAGGAAGGATATGTGGCTGTGTTAGCAAGCCCGGGTGACTACATGGTCAAAGAGGTGGAGGAGAGCAAAGGCCCACAGAGAGAGAGCAATGAGAGGGAGCCTTCCTGAACTTCTATCGAAGGGAGGATTTAATCTTCAGGGGAGGCATCCATCACAGTGCAGCAGCAAATCATAAACACGTGAAATTCTGCAGATGTTGGAAATCCAAAGCAACGCACACAAATGCTGGAGGAACTCAGCTGGTCAGACTGCAACATCTACAAAACACACAAAATGCCGTAGGAACTCAGCTAGTCAGATTGCAGCAACTCATTGTAATGCAGCCCAATGCAAGATGCAGTTATCTGACATGATCCCAAACCTTGCAAAGGGTTTGGGCCATTTGCTACATGGGAGACTATGCTCTTTTTTAAGGTCGTGCCTCTACAAATATGTTTTCTTTGGTGGAAACATTTCCTCTGAACAGGAGTAATCCTGAAAATTTTAGAGATAGGATGAAAAAACTACTGTTCTGGTGAATGGTCAGGGTTTATATTTTGGATAGTTCAGATGAGACACTTGTTAAATTAATGAGCTGGCTTACAATTAGCGCGTGTACATGGATCAACACAATTTCTGAACCAAATTGACATGATTTGCAGGTTAACATGATCGCATTTGACATTTTTATTTGTTTATTTTAGATTTTCTGGAACTATTGCAACATCCTACATATTTACATACTATTCTCAGTAGCACTCTTCTTAAATCATTGAGGCAATATATTTCAGTATCATTAGTTACATCTTCAATTAAGCAAATCAGTGAACTCTATCGATGACTGTAATTTCAAAATGGTTCCTTTTAATATTTAACTACTGCTAAAAATTACATTTCTGTAAAAAAAAATCAGTGAGATGGAAAGAAAGAGAAGATTACCCTCTTGGTCACTCTTTCCATATTTGCCTCACTTGGGTGTTTAAAACAAAAAGGAAACATTCTGCATGCCAGACGTCCTGAGGAGATGTGGGCGTGCGTGACAGGACAGACAGCTCAAAAGAAGCAAGCAGGGGCTTTGGGCATATTCTGCACACCACAGTCCTGAGGAGACTTTGAATTGTGCATAATTAGGAACTTGGCTAGGGCCAATAGAAAGAAATCACATTTAAGTGGAGCAGCCTTTATGTGACTGGGCCAGTGTTAGAGTGGGAACTCAGGCTTTGGCTCATAGAGGCTTTGGTAAGGAGAGTAGGAGGCCATACGTATGTTTTAGTGTTTAGTTTTTCCCTTTTTCTTCTTGCACAGTTGGAGCAATGGAGATGCCAGGCAGGATAGTGGAATGCTCCTCTTGCAGGATGTAGGAAGATGGAGAGACCTTCAGTGTCCCTGATAACTACACTTCAGCTTCAGTTTCTTTCAGACTGTGTTAAAGAATCGGAGCTGGAACTGAATGAACTCCAGATTATTTGGGAGGCCGAGGGATTGATCGACAGGACATACAGGGAGGTAGTTATACCCAAGTTGCAGAACACAGACAAGTCAATGATAATCAGGAGGAGGGAAGTGTGAGGTAGTCAGTGCAGTGTACCCCTATGGCCGTTCTCCTCAAGAACAGGTATACCGCTTTGGATAGTTCTCGGGGATAACCTAGCAGAGGAAAGGCACAGTGGTTGGGTCTTTGGCACTAAATCTGGCTCTGTGGCTCAGAAAAGGAGAGAGAAAAAGAGGAGTACAGTAGTTTTCCATAGTTACATGTCAGTGATTTAGATGATGGATTTGAATGTCTTGTGGCCAGGCTTGCAGATTGTGAAGATGAGTTGGTGGGCAGCAGGTGGTGTTGAGGAAGTAAGAAGTCTACAGAAGGATTTGATTGGGAGATGAAGATTGGGATAATGGCCAAGGAAGATGGAATATAGTGCTGGAAAGTGTATGGTCATGCACTTGGTAGAAGGAATAAAGGCATAGATTAAACAGAGAGAAAATTCAAAAATCAGTGGTGCAAATGGACTTGGGAGTCCTTGTGCAGGATTCCCTAAAGATTAACTTGCAGTTTGAGTCGGTGGTGAGAAAGGCCAATGTAATGTTGGCATTCTTTCTGGGAAGACTGGAATATAAGAGCAAGTATGTAATGCTGAGGGTTTATAAGGCATTGGTCAGACCGCACTTGGGAGAATTGTGAGCACTTTTGGGCCCCTTATCTAAGAAAAGATGCACTGGCGTTGGAGAGGGTCCAGAGGAGATTTCACAAGAATTATTCCAGGTACGAAAGGGGTAATATATGAGGATTGCTTTGGGTCTATACTTGCTGGAGTGTATAAGAATTAAGGGGGAATGTCTTTGAAACTTTTTAGATATTGAAAGGCCTAAACAGAGTGAAAGTGGAGAGGATATTTCCTAAATCAGGGGTTGGGGGTGTGGGGTCTAGGACTAGAGGGCACAGCCTAAGATTAGAGAGACATCTATTTAGAGCAGAGATGAAGAGGAATTTCTTTAACTCAAAAGCTGTGAATCTGTGGAATTGATTGCCAAAGACGTTGACAGGTTCTTGATTGGTCAGGGAGCCAATGATTATGGGAAGAAGGCAGGAGAAATGGGTTGAGAAGGATAATAAGTCAGCCATGATTGAGTGCAGGACAGACTTAATGAGTTGAATGGCCTGATTCTGCTCCTGTGTCTTATGATCTTATGGAAACAATTCCTTCACTAAATATTGGAAAGATGAAAGGCTATGTACACACTTAAAGAAATGGTAAGTATGTTCTCCCTGTAAGGATTACATTTGAATAATTATAGGACATGCCTAGGTTATTTGCTGCAAACTCCTTTATTCCTCAGGTGTAAAGAAACAACACCTGTTGGCAAATGTCCAGCAGAACATTTGTGAGCTAAAAACATATGGTGTGCACTGAGAGTACAGGAGGTTCATTGGCTTGTTGGCAGCCAAGCAATCCATTGGTTCTTTAATATCCAACTTTCCTCATAATTAAGAGCCAAGAGGTGGGGTGAACTCATTATTGCCTGCTGGAGAGAACTCTTGAAAACCTCCTCCAAACCTCTCCAACCACAACACGGACCTTATTGTGATTTTTCTTGATTCCAAGCCATAGGAAACTAATTCATTCTAGCCTTGCCACTACACCTGACAAAAAAAATTAGTAAAGTTAATATCCCAACAAAAAAAAGCAAGCCTCATGAGCAGACGGTACACCTGCTGAAATTCTAAGACTTGACAGTGAAGAGCTTCAGTTAAAAACTCACAATTTAGTTGTCTACATGGGTTTGATTTCAAGACTTTAGTCCTGATGAAGATCTTGTGGACTACCATACAGCAATGATCGTGACATTAACAAGGCTTCTGAGTCATCTCAAGGTATTGAACAAATAGCTCCAATGTTAGCTCTGTAGATTCACTGGAAATACGTACAAACCTATGTGAGTGTCTCTCCCTGGTCAATAACACCGACAATGATGGCCAACTTATACTCAGTCACCTCCATTGGGAAAGCCAAGCTGTCAGGTTGCCTGACATCAAAATCCTAAAACAGATACCGTGCATACAACACAGCATAGTACAGAACAGGAACAAGCTCATTGGCCCATAATGTTGTGCCAAATATATTAAATTAGTAATCAAATAGTTAACTAAACTAATCACTTCTGACTACACAATGTCCAAATCCTTCCACTCTCCTCAAATTCATGTGCCTATCTAAATCATAAGACCATAAGATATAAGAGCAGAATTAGGCCATTTGGCCCATTGAGTCTGCTCCTCCATTTCATCTTGGCTGATCCAATTAAGGTCAGCCTAAAACTCCTGCCTTCTTTCCATATCCCTTCATGCCCTGACCAGTCAAGAACCTATCAACCTCTGCCTTAAATATACATAAAGACTTGATGTCCACAGCTGCCTGTGGTAACAAATTCCACAGATTCACTGCTCTCTGGCTAAAGAAATTCCTCCTCATCTCCATCCTAAAGAGGATAACCCTCTATTCTGAGGGTGTTCTGAGGCTGTGTCCTCTGGTCTTACATTCTTTCGCCATAGGAAACATCCTCTCCACATCCACTCTATCAAGGCTTTTCACCATTTGATATGTTTCAGTGAGGTCACCCCTCAGTCTTCTGAATTCTAGTGAATACAGGCCCAGAGTCATCAAATGCTCTTCATATGACAAGCCATTCAATTCTGGAATCATTTTCGTGAACTTCCTTTCAACCCTCTCCAGTCTCAGTATGTCCCTTCTAAGATAAGGGCCCAAAACTGCTCATAATACTCCAAATGAGACCTCGCCGTTGCTTTATAAAGTTTCAAAATTGCATCCTTGCATTTATATTCTAGTCCTCTTGAAATCAATGTCAACATTGCATTTGCCTTCCTTACCATGTGCTCAACCTGCAAATTAACCTTTAGAAAATCCTGTACAAGGACTCCCAAATCCCTTTGCACCCCATTGTTTTGTATTTTCTCTCCATTTAAAAAATAGTCAACCTTTTCATGTCTTGTACCAAAGTGTATGACCAGACACTTCCTAACACTATGTTCCTTCTGCCACTTCTTTGTCCATTTTCCTAATGTCTAAATCCTTCTGTAGCTTCTCTACTTCCTCAAAACTACCTGCCCCTCCACCTATCTTTATATTGATTAGAAACTTTACAACAAAGCCATCAATTCCATCATCCAAATCATTGATATATAACGTAAAAAGAATCGATCACAACACAGACCCCTGCAGAACACTGTTCACAGTCAACCAACCAGACAAGGTTCCTTTTATTCCCACTCTTTGCTTCCTGTCAATCATCCAATGCTTTATCCATGCTCGTATCCTTCTTGTAATACCATGGGCTCGTAACTTGTGTAGCAGCCTAATGTGTAACAACTTGTCAAAGGCCTTCTGAAAATCCAAGTACAAAACATCAACCAGTTCTCCTTTGTCTATCCTGCTTGTTATTTCTTCAAAGAATTTCAACAGATCTATCAGGCAAGATTTTCCCTTGAGGAAACCATGCTGACTACAGCTTATTTAATCATGCACCTCCAAGTACCCTGAGACCTAATCCTTAATAATCGACTCCAACATCTTCCCAACCACTGTGGTCAGACTAACTGGCCAATAGTTCCCTTCCTTCTGCCACTCTCCCTTCTTGAAATGAGGAGTGACATTTGCAATTTTCCAGTCCTCTGGAACCATTCCAAAGTCTAGAAATTCTTGAATGATCATTAGTTATGCCTCCACAATCACTTCAGCCACCAATTTCAGAACCCTGGGGTGTACACCATCTGGTCCTGATCATTTAATCTTTTCACTTTCCCAAGAACCTTCTCTCTAGTATTGGTAACTTCACACACTCATGACTCCTGATAACTGGAACATCCACCATACTGCTAGTGCCTTTGCAGTGAAGACTGATGCAAAGTACTTACTCAGTTCGTCCACCATCTCCTTGTCCTCCACTACTCTCTCTCCAGCGTCATTTTCCAGTTGTCTGATATCCGTTCTCGCCTGTCTTTCACGTTTAATGTATCTGAAGAAACATTTGGTATTCTATTTAATATTATTGGCTAGCTTACTTTTGTATTCCATCTTTACTTTATTAATAACCTTTATAGTTGCCTTCTGTTAGTTTTTAAAAGCTTCCCAATCCTCTCACTTCCCACCACTTTTTGCTCGATTATATGCCTTCTCTTTGGCTCTTCTGTTGGCTTTGACTTCTGTTATTAGCCACGATTGTGCTAACTTGCCTTTAGAGTACTTCTTCCTCTTTCGGATGTGTATATCCTCTGCTTTCTGAATTGCTTTCAGAAATTCTAGCCATTGCAGTTCTTCTATCATCCCTGCCAGTGTTCTTCTCCAATCAATTGTGGCCAACTCCTCTCTCATGCCTCTGTAATTCCCTTTACTCCACTGTAATACTGATACATTTGACTTCAGCTTCTTCTTCTCAAATTTCAGAGTGAATTCAATCTTATTATGATCACTTGCTCCTAGGGGTTCTTTTACCTTAAGCTGATACATCAATTCTGGTTCATTGCACAACACCCAATCCAGAATAGCTGATCCCCTAGTGGGCTCAACCATGAGCTGCTCTAAAAAAGCCATTTGAAGGCATTCTAGAAATTACCCCTCTTGGAATTCAGCACCAACCTGATTTTCCCAATCTACCTGCATATTGAAGTCCTCCATGGTTATTGTAACATTGCTGTTTTAGCATGCATTTTCTGTCTCCCATTTTAATTTGTAGACCCCATCCTGGGGGCGGGGGTCTGTGTACAACTCCCATTGGGGCCTTTTTACCCTTACAGTTCATCAGCTCTATGCACAATGATTCAACACCTTCTGACCATATGTCACCTCTTTCTAATGATTTGATTCCATTTTTTACCAGCAGAGCAACACCACTCCCTTTGCCTTCCTGCCTGTTCTTTTGATACAATGTGTATCCCTGCGCTTTAAGCTCCCAGCTATAATCTTTCAGCCATGATTCGCAATAAAAATCTGTTAAAATTCTCTAATGTTTCTTTCTCTACCACTCTCCCAGGCAACACATTCCTGTCACTCACCACTCTCTGTGTAAAAAACATACCCCTCACATCTCCTTTGAAATTACCACCTCTCACCTTAAATGCGTGCCCTCTGCTATTAGACATTTCAACCCTTGGAAAAAGATCAAGTTCAATTATCATTCCACCATACATGAACACAGCCAAATGAAATAGCGTTACTCCAAGGCCAAGATGAAAAGCACACAAGTCATACACAGCACAAGGAATGTAGATCACACATAAGACAGCAAGCACACATAAGATAGATGGCCAGTGGTGTAGTGGCATCAGCACCAAACTTTGAGGCTCGTGGTCCCAGGTTCAAATCCAGCCGGCTCCTTGCATTCTTTCCACCTGTACTGGGTTGAGCGTTAAACTGAGCAACTCAGCCTCATAAAAGCAGACAAAATGCTAAAGAAGTGGTAAGGTTGCCATGTGATGCGCCACAAGGCAGAGAGAGGAATAACAATAAGAACAACTTATATGATAGCAGTAAAATACAGTCACACAAAAAATATAATCCAAGCCCCTGAGTTCATGAATGTTGCTGCAGGCTTCAATTGAAAGTAACAGAGTTTGTCTCCTGTTTCGAGGACACTCCAGGATGCGTGCCACACTACACTGTTTCTGGTACTCTATCCTGGGTGACTGCAAACAGGTGACACCGCAGTTTGTGACCTACTTCTACTACTGAGGCTGCGAAACTCCCCTGCCATTTGCCAATAAGCCAATGAATTGGAATTGCTACATTCCACATAGCCATTGTTCAACAGGGTCTTGCAATCACAAGAAAAGCGACTAACACAATCACTCACTGGTAGACTGTACACCTCCTTTGCACGCTGATGCATTTCTGTGACAGGCAGCATCATAGTCTGCACCGTCAAGCTCCTTCATTTTCTCCACCAATGGACAATGGGGTAGACTTGCAGTACTTTAAGTTCCTAATGTCCAGTCGGGTCTTGCGATCGTAAAGAATATGTTTTAAAAAAGACAATAACACCTTTGGTTGACCCCGTAGAAGCCGCAGCATTGGAATGTGTGACCATCTTACTGGAAGTACATAACAGATATTGCCTCTCATAATCTTATAAACCTGTATTAGATCTCCTCTCCGCCTCTGGCACTCCACAGAAAACAATTCAAGTTTGTCCAACCTCTTATTATAGCACGTGCCCGTGCCACCTAATTCATCAATATCCTGGTAAACCTTTTCTGCACCCTCTCCAAAACCTTGACATCTTCCTGTAATGGGGCAACCAGAACTACATGCAATACTCCATATGCGACCTAACTGGAGTATTATAAAGCTTCAACATAACTATCTGATATTTGAACTCAATGCCTCGACTAATAAATGCAAGCATGCCATATGCCTTCTTAACCACCCATCAACCTGTGAGGCCACTTTCAGGTAGCTATGAACTTGAACCTGAAGATCCTTCTGTACATCGACATTGTTAGAGATCTCGCTCTTAGAACTGTACCATCTCCGTTCATTTGACCTACCAAGGTGCAACGCTTCAAATTTGGCCAGGTTAAACTCTACTTGCAATTTCTCTGCCCTTATCTGTATTCTGTTTTATCCCTTACTAGTCGTCTTTGCTGTCCACAGCACCACCAAACATTGTATCTTCAAACTCACTAATCCATCTCTCTCCATTCTCACCCAGGTTGTTCATATACATCACAAACAGCAGAAATGCTTGCAAAACACCAATAATCACAGATCTCCAGCTAGAATAAGTCCCTTGGACCACTATGCTCTGTCTTCCATGGGCAAGCCAGTTCTGAATCCAAACAGTAAATTTGTTGTGGTTGTACAAAGTGTGCAAAGGAAAGGCTTCAATGATATGTTAAAGCCTCTATTTAAAAAAAACAATCTTAACGTCTCCACTGCTCAAAATGGAAAAGAAACATTTTGGGTGGCTATTGAGAACCTTGAGTCTGTGTATCAAGAGTCCTACGCATATGGCCCTACCTCCTGTCAGCCCACCAGTTTTACTTTCTCCCCATCCGTGGCAAGGTCAGCAGTTCCCACAGTCCATAAAACTAGAGTGGAAACAAGTCATCCTCAATCCCGAGGAACAATCGAAGAAAAAGAAGTGTGACACAGTTTCTTTCATTGGAGTGTTGCTTTAGTTAATTGCTAAAGCAGAGCTGCTTATTGCAAATAAGATATAAAATTGTGTCATCAAGGAATTTCACGGTTAAATCAAAGCAATGTGGAAGCGTAAGATAACACCTGAAAAAAAGGTAAACTATTCACTGGAGTTACTATCAGGACGGACCTTTAACGGAAGTCACATAATTATATTTCAAACCAATCAACCAACAGTGATGTCCCTCTAGAAAATCTGACCAGAACTTAAAACAGAATTTAATATCAGCAGCTTTAATTTATATTGAAATATTTCATTTTTTCTTAAATGATTTTTAATGATGATGATTGCATTCAAGTTATTATACCAATGTGTTGATTCTAATTTCTTTCTCAGATTATAGAACTATAACTTCTTCCATATTCTATGAATTGCTAACATCTCAGAATGCTATTTGATACATATAGAGCCCAGGAAAGAAAAATATAGTCCATGCTGTTATTGTGCTGAGGAAATAATTTGTGTCTTATAGATTTCATTTGGCCAATTATTCTTAAGGGTAGCTTTATGTATCAGTTTTAATACCAACTACAGATGATGATAAAGCTTGATCTCACAGGTATCCATTGCATATGTTTTTACTTAATCTACTTCAGATGCTTTTTCCTACAAGGGAATCAAAGATTTCAAAGCTAAGTCATTCAATTAATAAACAAGACTGATATAAATACTACTTTTCTGTTTCAGGATGTCAGTCTGTGTAAGAGATGAGATTTATGGTAAAATGCTATTTATTTAGCTAGGAAAAGTTGCATTACTTCATACACATTCAATTCAAATGAAGGTTTCATGTGGTGCCTTTAACAGCCATGTTTCTCTTAAACTCCTCTCATAATCCTTTCCATTCTCCCTTCTTGAAACCTGGTTCTTTGCTGGGTGTTTTTTTTTAATATGTGACTTGGTCTCATATTTTGTTTAGCAGTGTTTTTGTGTTATAACCTGAGATATCTTATTGTATTAGCAGTGCAGTATTTGAGCTATTGATATTCCTTCAGATATATTCATATTGAGCATTAATTCCTGCCCCTGGACACCATAAATTAGTGTCTGTCAAAATGATTTCAGCATTCATTCAGTAACGAAGCAATAAGGTTGAGCACATACCTCACCTACTGAATGAAACCTGGTAATTTTGTTAGAAAAGGCAGATACTTCCCTCTTGAGGAAACTGAATCTAGATCTCTGCAGCAACTTTATTTGCTAATAGCATCTGTGGTGCAGCAAAATCATCTCAAAGCTGTTCATAGAATTGTAATCAAACAAAAGAAAGATGCTGAGTTATATTGAGTAGAAATTAAAGCAGATACCAGAAAGGTTGGTTGAATACTAGTTTTAAACCAGAGAGATTTACAATGTGTTTACCAGAAATTAAGGCCCTTGGGATCCGAAGGACTGGGCTAATAGTGAAAAAATATTAAAGCATCAGAACAGAACAATGAAATTGAGAGACATAGGACCATCAGAATTGATTTTGTGACAGACTCTGATGATTTTCACTTTTCAGTATGTAGACAAGAAATTTCTTTCATTGTAATGGTTTCATTCTGTCTGATTCTTTAGAGATGGTAAAGGAATCAGGAGAGCTGGTGGCTCGATAAAGTGGGGTATAATTAGTACACACGTAGAAACCAATGCTGAGCTTTTGAATGATGATGGTGGGGTGGAGCTTGTAGATCATTAAGTGGAGATGGCCAAGGATTGGTCCAGCCTCGTTCAGTAAAGCTGCAAGTGATGTCCCTCCCACACATAGAATGCTGGGGAACCGGGGGAGGGTGGCAATATCCATCTAAAAAATGTCTATATTTGTAGTATTGCTGTGGTAGAAAGTTGCAAGAATTTTACAAGCATGGCAGGTGTATAGCAATGCAAGATTCCTTTTAATTCATATCTGCTTTTCCAATCTTCTTCAGTGAATTGAAATCTCGGACCATACTGTAAGTATCTTTACCAGATGGAATGCAGGTGTCTCACCTTTGATGGTCACATATTAATAAACAATTAGTTCTGGCCTTAGCAAAGATTTTTGATCTGAAAAGCAAAAACAAAACTATGAACTTTGAAATAAAAACAGAAAGAGATGGAAACTGGAGGTAAGGCAGATCACATCTGAGAGTGGAGAAACAGAGTCAATAGAGTTAATGTTTTGGGTTAAGTTCTGATGAAGGAATCTCATTCTGAAATGTTACCCCTGTTTCTCTTTATACAGATACTGCCTAATTTGCTGAGTATTGTTGGCTGTTTTTAATTGTTTTCAATCTCATTACATATGGACATCACTGGCAAGGTTAGAATTTATTGCCGACTATTTATCACCTCTCATAAATAAACTGAAAGGTTTAGTTCATATTAAATGGAATCTTGTGACCTTGTCCTCCTTATGAATTGTTACTGCCACTGATCCTCACAGCAGCTCCTGAACAAAAACTAATGAGCCAAAAATAAAACTTCCACAATAAACATTTGCTTTGAACAAAATTTCGCATGAAGGAAAGATCTGAAGGCATGGTCTGAATTATTTTTAGTTCTTTCTAAGGGCCAGTGGTCACTTTTCTGACTGCCCCATCATACCGTAAAAGCTAAATTGACACAATGTTTGCTAGGCTTATTCAGACACTCCTGTGATTGTGTTTGCTTACTGGAAATGTAATCTGTTCTAGTTTTAGGAATGTGGAGAAATAGATATTTCCAACTGACTGCGGGTTAGGATTATAAAGTGTGGAACAACATTATTGAAAGAACTAGATAAGCAATATGCATATTACTGAAAATCCACAAAACGTGTGAACAACAGTGCCAAAGCAGTGAAGATTATGGACCAAATATGGGTGAATAGGATGAGTGCAGATTACAATTGTCAGAGTGGTCATGATGTTCATAAGGATCTGTGTCTGTGCTTTATAACTCCATGACAATAATCCCTTCATGATGTTAGACTTGGAATAAACCACCAATACAACCTGTGCTCAAGCTTTGATGAGCCATATGGTTTACAGTGTATTTTGGTTTCCTTTAGACATTTAAGCATGAAATTCGAAGATATTAAGGCCAATCTTACTATATAATAGAAATCCAAGTGCTTGGTATAGATAATAAATAGCATTGTTAAGGAATTATTAGCATTGATGATTTTGGTAAAGGATGAAGCTTTGAAACTATAGTGTAGATTGGGCATAATTTAGTTGAAGGCTTTTATCTGGTGAGAAATACAGAAATTTACATGATTTGGGTTAACGCAGGATGCAGACTAAATTGTTAAAAAGCTTACTCAGGTCTAACCTAAGCTAGCAAATTGCAATCTAAATACATAGTTGAAGGAAATTTAGAGATCACAAAAGAAGCTATGCAAAGAATAATGGTTTATTTTGAAGACCATTTTGTTTGAGTTTGTTTGCTAATATTTTGGAAAGATTATGAATATCCATAAAGATCAGGACATTACAGTTGAAATGTTACCAATATTTTAATTGGAATAAAATTTATATAGAGCAATATTGCCACCTATTGGCTCAGTAGCATATACATAAGTATCACATGATAATCTCACAATGGGTTCAGAATAATAACATCTTTGAAGTATTTACTTAAGTGGTAGAAATAGGTTCACTATTGAAGTTCGTAGACATTCCATACTGAAAACCCATTTGAATTTTTGTGTGGCTCATGGGGATCCTACTTGTATGTATACAGATCCACATGTGTGGATGTGCTCTGGGGGGAAAAGGATGCATTGTTTCCCTTGGAGAGATCTCAATGGTATCTGGTAAATAGGTAATTTTGAGGTAAATGCAAGAATATTTACCTGACTACTATGCAGTAAGAAATGCAATGAGCACATCGACACTGCCAGGAAAGGTAAGGGCACTTGTCATTTTCATTGCGATTACTGTTCAGATCCACATGAACCCAACTAAATTTTGAACAAAGGTTTGTTTTCCCTGCTTCTGTTTGCACCTACAATACGAAAAATTGGAACCACCCCCCACCCCCCCCTTCCCCTCTTCAACAGACTTGCTCTTGTTTCTTGTCAATAAATGCACTGTGGTAATGTGGCATCTTGAAACTTTTCCTAGAAGAGATGCCTGTATCGTTCGTCTTGTCGTGAGGGAGACTTACCAACAACCACGGTGACAACTAATAGTCATGTGGCCTTTCTAACACTAAGCCTGCAGGAGAGGTTACAACTGGTATTTTGAGGGGAGATGGCCAGTGCTGGAGATGGCAGAACTGGAAGTCAGAGTTCATTGGAGAGTGTGTGTATCTGCTACCACTCATCCTTTACTTCCTTTTACCCTCTCTCATCACCTAATCATAACACCCTGCTGAGGTCGGATATTAAATGAGCTTAGTATTGAAATTGCAAACTGTAGCCTTCTTCACAGCAATATATCTGTTCATTTATTCAATGACTCAAGAGACTGAAGCAAGATAGAATTAAATAGAAACCTTGATAACAATGCTATTAATCACTTGTCACCCTTAATAGAATTCAGCATCCTGCTTAACTTTAGGTAGTAACTCAGAAAGGATTTTATGGATGGGCATGTGAGCAGGAGCAGGTAGAAGTGGCGCAGAAGACAAAAGGCTCAGTGAAACAGAAACCTGTACACAACTACAATTACTTCATGCTTTCAGCTCTTACTAGGAAGTTTTAGAGAAAGGCTGTCTAGAATATTAGAGTCGATTCCTCCCTTGCAAGAGGTACTACATCCAGTATTGAAAACCTGGAGTAATGTACAGAATGACAGTTGCTACTTCTCACATCATCGTCCCCGTAGCCACCTGCCAACCTGTATCTGTGCTCTATTGCTCTGTGACTATCAGTCAGATGCGCCAGATATCACTGGACAGACATGGAGACGTGTCAGAATCATTCCAAGACTTGGTAATATCATTTTCTGAAATCCAATACCTTAAACACCGGAACAGTTTCACACACAACTTTGGTGATAGGAAGTTTTAAAATGTTATTTTCATGGTTCACTATGAAAGTTTTTGTCACTGGAACAGGTTTCTTAAATGCAATTGGTGTACATTATTAGCAGCTAAACAGCAGGTTACCTAATTAATACTCTTTACTATACCATTGTGCCTGGTTAAGTGTGTATATTTCCATTGACGTGTTCCGTCGTCAGCTTGGCTTCCTTGAGGAATTCTGCTGGCAAGCTAGGCTGATATTTTATAGCAACACTGGTGCTGGTCTGGTGAAAGATTAATCATTCTGATGAGGCATGTAATAGAAACCCCTTTAGCCTAGCCCTTAGACTTTTAAAGATTACAGAATACACATCAATTTTTTTAATATACAATATTGACAAATATCCTTGCTTAATTCAATATCCCTGACACAGGGTTCAGCACTTATCACTAACATAGAATATTAACAGTATGTATTATCACTGGAATACAATACAACTCACTCCCTGCATTCTGTGCTTCTAAGGCAGAATCATATTGCATTGTTTTAGCAACATCATTATCTTTAAATTATTCTAGTTGCACACATTCAGACAATATTTTGGAAGTTGCTATCGAACAGGAATTTTAGAGTTCCATTAATCAACAACAAATCAGTTCAAAAAGAAAATCTGATTGCACCCTTGCACTTTATTGCTTGGAGTTGATTTCAGGCTCCGTAAGTTTTTCCATAATCATTTGACCATTTACAACTTACAATTTACAACTATATGTTCCTTATTCATTTGACTAAGTGCGTTTCAGAAAGTTACATCTTATTCAAGATTATCTCTTGATCAGTTTCTTGATCTATTTTGTCATATTCATTTCAAACCCCAGATCTCCAGGTTGCATACTGCAGCGGTCCCCAACCACCAGGCTGCGGACCGGTACCGGGCCGCAAAGCATGTGCTACTGGGCCGCGAGGAAACGTTATGATTTTGCGATATGTGTCAGCTGCACCTTTCCTCATTCCCTGTCACCCCCACTGTTGAGCTTGAACACACGCGAGGTCATATACCCGTGCGTTATCCATGTCAGCATGGGAAGGAGATCAACTCCTCGAGCTTGCAAATGACGGCGGGCTGAAAAGTATGTTTGACATAACATCTCTGCCGGAATTCCGGATCAAAGTCAAGGCTAAATATCCTGAGATAGCCACAAAAGCACTGAAAACGTTGCTTCCAACATATTTCTGCGAAGTGGAGTTTTCTGCAATGAATGCAACGAAAACTAAATTGCGGAATAGACTGGACATAAGGAACCCCATTCGAGTATCGCTGTCTCCCATCACCCCTCGATGGGACTGTCTTGTTGCAGGGAAACAAGCCCAGGGCTCCCACTGATTCAGCGATATTGGTGTGTTGCAATGATTTTATATGTTCATACGAGGAAAATATGTGCTGTATGTTTAATATCCAAACGTTACTTAAAATGTTATGATGCTATTGACTTCCTTATATAACCATATAACAATTACAGCACGGAAACGAGCCATCTCGGCCCTTCTAATCCATGCCGAACGCTACTCTCACCTAGTCCCACCGACCTGCACTCAGCCCATAACCCTCCATTCCTTTCCTGTCCATATACCTATCCAATTTTTCTTTAAATGATAATATCGAACCTGCCTCTACCACTTCTACTGGAAGTTCGTTCAACACTTACTTCAAGCTCCCCTGTCCTCCCCTGATAATTGACTTATCACTATATTCATGCGAGGAAAATATGCGCTGTGTGTTTAATATTAAATTCGTTAGATAAACCCTTTTAGAAACGAAACTGAGTGTATTTGCGATTTATCACCTATATTCCAGTCGTGATTAACACCCCACCCCCCGAACAGAATCGCCAAAAACGATTTGCAGGGGGGAGAAAAAATCGGCAGGCAGACGGACGCTTGCGCACTGGTGTCCGCGCAAAGCTTCATGGTCATTGTAGTCTTTCTCTGGGTAAACACAACGTATTTGACTGCTGCTCTTGTCTGTTGGCAACCCTACCCCCCCCACCCCCCCCACCCCCCGGGTAGGCCGGTCCACAAGAGTATTGTCAATATTAAACTGGTCCGCAGTGCAAAAAAGGTTGGGGACCCTGGCATACTGCATCGCTATGGCACTGGAAGTATGTATATCCTCAATATTGTACTGACTTTGCTCAATTTATTCAGTGTTCATTTTATTTCATGGTGGAACCTTTTAATCTTTTTCCTGGATGAGAAAACTTGCCCCCATGCTGTGTCTTTTGAACTTTTATCTGTTCCTAAATCCGTACATAAGCACAATTCTATTTACTGCACAAAAACACATTTGATGTTAGTTGTGGTAAGTAAACTCCTGCTAGAAAGGAAGGCTTAAAATTTGAAGGGTTGGGAATGGGGTGCTTCAATGAAATTACCATGAGAATCCTGAGGTTATGGCATAGCTGGGAGAAGAACGCTGGAAGATGGGAGCCTTGAAAGGAAGGGGGAGGAGGCTGGAGGTGGGAGTTTTGGTAGGGAGACGGGTACTAGTAGAGTGGAACTGAAAGTTAATGTTGAATTGAGAAGGCTTATGATCTGAATTGAGAGAAGTCAATGCCTTCTAGTGAAGTTTGGAAAGCCCAGTCTGAATTATTTCAGTAAGTTAGTAGATCTCATCTTGGACCTGTTATTGCGAATCATGTAGTACCTGACTCAATCGCACATACAACTCCATGTATGAACAATTGCTTTGAGAGCATAAGTGTTTATGTTTTGCAATGATCTGGCCTTAACTCTGAAGAACACCTCTACACCCACTTCTGCTGTGCACAGAACATGACTTTGGGATGTTAATTGCCCCCTTGCCCACCACCAGCACCACCAACAACTTCCATGTGTGATTTCAACCATGGGACCATATACTGCGGTTTCAAATTTAAGGGCTTGGTAGGTGGTCCAGTTGTTTGAACCTGCTTTTTCAAACCACAGATCCCAGACTTTCCCTTACCCCATTAGTTTCACCTGCTTAATGATGGGTAAATTGCTTGTTTTCAGGCCAACCTTCATTGAGCAAACTGAACAGACCCTTCAGAAAATGGTGGAGAGAAATCTGTAATTCAATAGCGTGAATTTCAGAGGCAATTTATGTATCAGTGGCGTAGCACATATGAACCCAGGTCACAAAGAGATGTTAGGTTTCTCCACTGAAGATCATCCCTGCACTAGCTGGTTTCTGCAACCATTCAGTGGTTTTCGTGTTCATAATTAATAGAACTAGCTGTTTCATATCCCAGATTATTAACTCTACAGCTGCTATGGTAGGATTTGAACACACCTTTGGATATTTAGTCCAGGTCTCTGGATAAGTACTGTGCCACCCATATACCATGGTACTTTTAAGTGCAAGTGTTAAAACAAAAGAATAGGAACATTACAATATGAAATTGATGGTGACAGGATGGTTAGTCTTGTTGTTTCACAGTTCAGAAACCTAGTTTCAATTCTGAAGTGCTGTCTGTGTGGACTTCTTCTTCGTATGATCATGCAAGATTATTCTGGGTGCCCCACTCTCCTCCCACTTTCTAAACACATACCTGCTAGTGATTTAACAGACTTCTATAAAATGCCCCAACTGTTAGTAGATGCCAGGAGAATTTCGAGTTCATGGGAATGTGACAGAGAGTAGTTTATAGAGAAATTTAGGAGTATAGGATTAAAATAAAATAGGGCAGTACAGTGGCATCTCTTGTAGAGCTGGTGTCTCTTAACCTCCAATACCTCATGTGAAAATGTGCTCTCCCTGTGAGCATGGGTTTCTTTCAAGTGCCCCAGTTTCCACTGCATCACAAAGATATTCAGGTTGGTAGGTGAATTGGCTTTGGTGTACATTTGAGTGGTAAAATCTGTGGGGAGTAGTTGGGAATATTTTGAGAAAAAAAATGGGAAATGTGTAAAATACAGTACCAATAGGTGACAAAGATTCAGGGGGCTGAAAGTTTCATTTCTGCGTTCTGTAATGGAAATGATCTTGTCGGTCACAGACACCAGAGACTCTATAGGGGCTGTGAATCCAGAATAACACACATAAACTGCTGGAGGAACTCAGCAAGTCAGGCAGCATCTATGGAGAGGAATAAACAGGCGATGTTTTGGGCCAAGACCCTTCATTAGGACTTAGACTCATCAGTTCTAGGATTTCCCAAATCCATTCAGATACAAGATGCGTACTGCTGTTGTGCATTGCCAAGCAGTCATCATAACCTGATAGGTTATAGAAGAAGGGCAGAATCTCGTGAAAAGCATGTTTTTACTTGCTTCCAATCAAAATGTATTTTTTTAAATAAAATAATGCCTTTGAGGTCATCTGTAACATACCACACCATCATCAAATTTTGAGGAAAGCAAGGCTGAAGTATTCAGTCACATCTCCAAGATATTAGAATATATTTTCTTTTGCTCTGGATTGTGTCAAATTTCTGTTCTTCATGGGTACCAATCTCACCTCTGACTTTATAAATGTTCGGTGTCCTCCCTGTAATTTGATGCAATTTGTGCCTTTTGAGGCATTATTGGGTCTACCTGTGCACATTTTATATGCTTGCACTATTTCTAATACTTCACTTGGTTGTGCGGACACCGAGCAGTAATTTTTGGATTGCTTTTTAACAGCCCAAAGGAAAACAGACTTAATTAATAAACCATAATAAAAATTAATTCACATTAACATGATTGCAAAACTTTGAGACAATGGATTTTCAGAAATTAATATGGATGAAGGCATGAGATAGCAATTGAAGGACACAATTTTCCAGAGAAACAGCAACACAATGGTATGTCCTTGCAGCTCCTGCAATCAGAACATCTGGAATCATTCACTTAAGAATAGTCAATTTGTGAAGTGGAGGAAAACATGTCAACATATATAAGGCTGCACACCAATCAATTATAATTCCTGTGTTGTGTTAGATATTAGAGAAAGAAAATGCTCTCGAGATCTGTTTATATTGACTCTGAGATAAAGAAATATCTAATACAAACATATCTAACAATGGAATTGTCATTTATGCTTTTGGTATTCATTAGTAATGTGAGGTATGAATCATTTTTTTTGTAATTAAAATTAACCAATTTCCCACATCGGGAATCAAGACCATGTGTCATCTTCTGGAAAAGCTGAGTTAACTGGTTGTTGTTATTGGATAAAAATGAAAAGTCCTAAATCAGTCACACTTTTCATCAAATATTTTGTTTCTTTGAGCTATTTTGAATCACTGTGTGTAAATAGTTGATAAGGTCAGAGTTTAAGACTGTGTTCAAAGCTAAAATCACAGCTAAGTGCAAAAATGCTGCATATCACAGGTAGAAAGGTTCTATTACTTTGCAGAGGTGGGAAATTAAATGTTACAACATGAAGCAGATGCTGAAGTAATATTTTACAGTTATAAAGCATATTTATTTATTGCCATATAGCGAGGAATAGGCCCTTACGACTTTTCGAGCTGCGCCACCCAGCAAACTCCCAATTTAATCCTAGCCTGATCACGGGACAATTTACAATGCGCAGTTAACCTATCAACCAGAGGAAATGGGGGAAACCCACACGGTCACGGGGAGACCACGCAGTCTCCTTACAGGCAGTAGCAGGAATTGTAAGCAATTCAGCCCACTACAATAATTAAAAGTTATACTGATCTAAATTAATCTCATTTTCTTGAATTATGTCAATACCCTCGAGTGTCTCAGCTGTTCAAATGCCTCTGTAGATACCTCTAAAATATTATGATTGTATATGCCTTTACTGCCTACACTGGTGCCAATCCATGATCCCTAGGATCAACAGCTACCTACTACTAGCAGCTTATTCCAGATATCAGCCACCCTCCATGTAAAAATAAAATAATGCCCTATAAGCTCTCTTTGGGAAAAATTATATATATAAACTTTCTATCCCTTTAGTACATTTCAGAGTTGTATATCTATCTGTCAGGTCACCTAACAAGCTCCTTCGATCCAGGGCAAACAAACCAGCCTCTCCAAACTCTCCCCATGACTCATGTGCTCCAATTAAGGCAACATCCTGCTGAACCTCCTTTACACTTTCTGCAGAGCACTCGTGTCGTTGTTACAGTGTGACAACCAAATCTGCCCACAATACGCTGGTATTCTATATTCTGTCCGATGAAGCAACAATGCCACATGCCTTCTTCACTAGCCTATCCAGCTGTCATTCACAGGGATCTCTGTTATCCCAAGCTGACTCTGTTCATCCTCACTCCCGAGGGCTTTGTCTCGTACTGTGTATGTCATACCCTGACTAGACTTTCTGAAATGCATCATCTTATACAAATAAAATGTGAATTTTTTTATTCCTGTATGAAAGTAAAATCAGTGGTTTAGTATTTCCTTTCCTACTAATCTTTAGTTTATCGAACTTTTGCCTAACTTACTGATCATTAAACATACTTTATTTCATTCCTGTAATCAATTACTATATGTTTGAAACTATGTGCATTTGCAGACAGTAAACAGTTGCATTTAAACTGTTCTTTCTTTAGCAAACAAAGCTAAATTATGGTTCTAATTCCATGGTTTTAGGTTGAAGATATTGCAGAGAAAAAACATTTATTGTAGTGTTACTGCCTTACAATTAAGCAGTGACAGTATGATGCTCTGTAATTCAAGTCCCTGCTCAAAGGGGAGTGGTCCTCTGTTACAGTGCTTATCACAAAGACTGTTTTTAAAGTATTTATAGCTTTATACTATCTAAAGCACTCAGCCACACATTCACTTCATTCACAATGTATTATTAACATCTACTATTTACAGATTAGTTGCAAGCATCAAGGACGTATGTGAGTATCTCAATTCCCAGAGCAGAACAGCAAAAGTGAATGAGTTTATTACTTTAAGATAAAATGAGATCATCCAGACTGCTGCAATTGTAGTATTAATAGTTTATGCTCCCATTATAATCGTACAACTATTAATGTTTTGTTAGAATGTGAAATAAGCAGATTCTAAATAAGTCCACATATTTAGCTACATGGTCACGGCATGCTGTTTGTATTGCATAGCAAAGGTCCTTCACTTACAATTTTGAAAGGCACTTGGAATAACGTGGAGATTAATTGTCTTTTGAAAAACCTTTAACTATTTATTTTAGCATGGCCTTAAATGAAATGTGAATTGCTAGGGATATTTTTGACACTTGAGCAAAAAAGGAAGATTTTCTGCAAGATACATTAGGCACTAATGCTCGCTTCTTGATAGCACACGAGGCTGTTTATCATTCTACCTTCACACTGTCATCAATGACCTTGAGGCTGCTGACTAAATGATGGAAACTGCAGATGCATTCAGGCACACCAGCACGCTAGGATACACACACTCCAGCTTTCTTCATACTGAGTGCAATTAGCCAATCTTGACATTTCAAAATGTCATCAAAGCCTTTGATTTTACAAGGCAGTAATTACGGACAATTTTCTATTTTTTTAAAATAGCTTATCAAGCAGTATAAAAACGTACATGTAGGTGTGAAGAAGCTGGATGTGCATTAAATGATTTGTTTGATTCTTAAAGCCAACAATTTACATGTCACCAGTGAAGGAAGTTAATTATTAATGATGAAAAAATTGTCTTTTGAATTAGAATTAGTGCCAATTTTGCATAAAGTGAAATTTCATTAAAATATAAGAGTTATAATGACAGTCAGTGTTAAAGATTTATATGAATTTGGAAATTTTGGAGTTTAGAAAGCTTTTTGTTTTAGATTACACTCAGTGGCAGATAGCGTTGGATGCTGGGATGAAGGAGGACAGTATTCCTGAGGATAAAGGAGAGCCAGTTAAGAAAATGAGGAACTAAGAGGGTGAAAAAAATCTCAACCTACATTTTCAATATCATCATTCATGCTGTGTGATTTCAGAATTAGTGGCTCATGAAGGAGTTTATAGACACAGTCCGTTACTTTGTTGTATTCCTAGAAAGGCATAAAAATAAGAGACATGAGAGTCTGGCACAGTGGAAAACAATAACATTAAAGAAATGAGGTGGATAAATAGTATTTCTAATTCTGAAAAATGATGTGCTTATACGCAACAAGTAATAATTGACAATTGCAAACAGCATCTTGTTTTGCTCAGTGATCAATGGCATTTGTTAGCATTAATATCTAATTGTGATGTTTTCTACATGAAGGTTTTAAAAACACCGCTTTATACATAAATACACAAGTATAATGTTTATTATTAAAATCAATAATACACTTAACTATAGTTAGGAAATTGAACATTATTTCAATTAATGCAATTTAATGGAAAGTACAGGTACATGATCTATTGTTCAATTTAAATTATATTCAAGTTGGTAGCTTCTTATGAGTGATGTTTTCACTTCCAATGTGGAGAGTCATGAAGGAATATGGCTTCATTTTTTGGCCTTCATTTATTGAAAGTTTGCATGGAAACATTAAGACTTTAATTCTTAAAATTAAAATGAGTATTAAATCAAAATTAACTCTGAATATCAGCAACTGAAGTCTAAAGGCTTCTGCAACTTCAGAAAAAGGATGGGCTCACTGCCCTCTTTAATGAACTCACTAGACTGATATAAAACCAACCCTCAAGGTAAACCTCCTTTTATCAATATCTTTCTGTTCTTTTCTGTCCATTAATTCAGCTTTGACATTTATCAACATTATCAGCATTGCAGAATGCCAACCGTAGTATAAATAAGGAATGCCCCAATTTAATAGGCATTCATTGCTGAAGGAACTTTTTCAACTTGCTGGTTGCCTGTAAATCCTTGTTTCTGTGTACCTTGTGGCAAAGCTAAATTATGAAAGTAATAAAATCCTATGAATAATTGGCTTTTAATAGTTTTGACTGCATAAAATGTGACATTTGGAGTGTGATGGGTGTGCATTAGACTCATGTTTATATTTATAAGTCTGTGCTTGAATACAAATGATTAGATTCTAAGAAGCAACAAACAATTACAAGTTACCATGCTAATGAATAAATGTTTTTTTTTCTTGAGGCTTGAAAGGCTGATTGTAATTCACACTCCATCTAATAAGCATGGTGATTATCATTATAATATAGACTGTCAAATGGACAATCAAGGCACTACTTATTGAATTTAAATATTAATAGCATTCAGATACTTGATGTATGCAAAACTTCGGTGTCATGTTTAAGCATTTTCAGAATATTCTGATTTACCTCAGATGGATTTTCAACTACGAATCTATTTTATTGCAGCAGTTAATGTAAACGTTATCTTTGTAGTTAACAAGATTTTTGGGGTCTATATATATATAAATAAATGCTGTAATGGAAGAAGTGATGTTGCTTCTCACAGGTCTGAATTATAATGTTCATTGAGAAGTTTTAGACGAAAAGACTTCATTCTTTGCTGGCTGCACATTACCATTCAAAAAAAAAAATCCCATGTTCATCTCACTTGGGACCCTTGAGGCCGAGATTGGTGTGCCCAGACTTTGGTAGATATGCTTTATATTGTCTAGTCCCTTTGCTCCGGAATTCTCTCCATCTATCCTTCCTAACTATTACTCCTGCTTTAAGAAATCCTTAAACATTATCTGCTTTATCTACTAAGCCTCACATGGGTTAGCATCAATTTTTTTTTACCAGCTCACCTGTGAAATTCCTTGTGACTTAATAAACAAAACGGGTAAACATGGCATTCACGCTTACTAGACTAACTGGGGGAAAGAAAGGAAACTTCTTCAACTGTAGTCCTACCAAATACTATTTGTTTAAACAGCTGGGTTAATCAGACAAACAGGACCTAGAAGGACAAAATATGCTAACTCAGATTCAAGTTCATATATTTATCCAGGCGGGTTTAAAGAGATACAGAACAAATAGTGGGGACTGTGATGTTTGTTAATATACTTTAAAAATGAATATAATTTAGTTTTCCCTGTCTGTTATAATCTGATTTGACTTTCCAGGCTTCTGTGGGCTAACTTGATTATTCAGTTTTCAGTGGCCAGACCTGACTGTCCATTGCATTCAACACCATGCACTAAATCAGTGTTATTGTTTTGTGTCTATAATTTGTCAAGCCTGATTTGTTATGGTTGCCATCAGAAATAGCAAATGAATCATATTACAGAACTAATTGCATTCACACACATCCATACCCTGAATTCATAAATACTGTACAAAGCAGTTTTCTTCTTCTAACAAACTGAGATAAGACCATAAGACCATAAGTCATAGGAGCAGAATTAGGCCTTTTGGCCCATCGAGTCAGCTCCTTTTTTCCCCTCCTCAGCCCCATTCCCCAGCATTCTGCCCCTAACCTTTGATGTCATGTCCAATCAAGAACCTATTAAGCTCTGCCTTAAATACACCCAACAACCTGGCCTCCACAGCTGCCTGTGGTAATAACTTCCACAAATTCACCGCCCTTGGGCTAAAGAAATTTATCGGCATCTCTATTTTAAATGGATACCCGAGGCTATGCCCACTTGCCCTAGATTCCCCCACCATGGGAAACATCCTTTTCACATCTACTCTGTCTAGGCCTTTCAACATTTGAAGGAGGGGATGTTTCTTACAGTGGGGGCAACTAGGACCAGAGGGTCCAGCCTCGGAATAGAAGGATGTCCCTTTAGAACAGGGTGAGGAGCAATTTCTTTACCAGAGGGTGGTGAATTAGTGGAATTCAATGCTGCAGATGTCTCTGGAGGCCAAACCATTGGATCTATTTAAAGCAGAGATTGATAGGTTCTTGATTTGTAAGGGCTTCAAAGGTTAAGTTGTAAAGGCAGGAGAGTGGTGATGAGAGGGAGGATAAATCAGCCATGATGGAATGGTCGAGAAAACTCAGCTGGGCCGAATGCCCTGATTTTGGTCCTTAAAGTGCCTTACGGTCTTATGTTCCCTCTTGTACAAGTGTCTACTGCCAAGCCAGCAGTGCATTCCAGGCATCTCCCTAAACTTTCTTCCACTGACATTGAACAGGTGTCCTTTAGTTCTTACTGGCCATTGCCGTCCAGGACAAAGCTGCTGGCTGTCATTCTATATATTCCTCTCATAATCTTATACACCTCTACCAAGTTGCATCTCATTCTCCGTCACTCCAAAACAGGAAAGTCCGAGCTTGTGCAACCTTCCCTCGTAAGACATGTTCTCTAATCCAGGCGACAATCTTGTAAATCTCCTCCACACCTCTTTAAACTTCCACATCCAGAACCGAGCATAATTCTCCAAGTATGGTCTAACCAGAGTTTTATAGAGCTGCAACACTACATCCTGGCTCTTGAACACATTGCCTTTTCTAATGAAGGGCAACATACCGTGTTCCTTCTTAGCTATCCCATCACTTTCATGGCAGTTTGAAAGGATCTACAGATTTAGACCTCCAGATCCCTCTGTTCTTCCACACAGCTAAGATTCTTGCCACTAACCTTGTGCTCTGCCTTAAATTTTGTTCTTCCAAAATGTATCACGTACAACTTTCCTGGATACTCCATCTACCGCTTCTCCACCTAGTTCTGTATCCTGTCTATATCTCATACTAACCTACAACAACCTTCGTCAGTATCCACAACATTGCCAACTTTTGTGTCATCTGCAGATACACTTTCCACTACACTTCCTTATGTAAAACATTTATGACAATCACAAAGAGCTGGGGTTGCAGAACAGGTCCTTGTGGAACACCAATAATTACTAACCTCCAGGCAGAATAGACTTAATCTACTTAATAGACTTAATCTCTGCCTTCTGTGGGAAAGGCAATTATGAATCCCTGCAGCCAAGTTTACATGGATCCCATACCTCATGACTTTCTGGATGAACATTCCATAGGAAACCTTGTCAAATGCCTTAGGAAAATTCATATACATCAAACCCACTGCTCTACCTGCAATTTGTTTGGTCTCTTCCTCAGAAAACTCCATTAGGCTTGTGAGGATTGAATTACTCCTCAAGGCCATGCTAACTATCCCTAATAAGACTATGATTCTACAAATACTCATAAATCCTGTCCCTAAAAATCCGCTCCAATAGTTTGCCCAGCACTAACCTAAGACTCAATGGTCTGCAATTCCCTGGATTATCCCTATTATTTTTCTTGAAAAACAGAACACTTACCATCATTCTATTGTCTGATACCACTCCTGTGGCCAGGGAGGATGAAAAGATCATCATCAACATCCCAGAAATCTCTTCCCTCACTTTCCATAGTAAACCGGGGAATATCCCATCTGCCCTGGGGACATAATTATCCTAACGTTTTTTGGAAGTTCTTTCTTAATCTCAACACAGTCCAGCATGTTAGCCTTTAGATTAATGTTGACCTCTCATTCATCAAAGTCCCTATTTATTTGTGAGCACTGGAAAAATAGTCATTATGGACTCCCTCCCCTACCTCCTACTCCTGCATATACATTTCCTCTTTATTACAGAACAGTCCTATCCTCACTCTCGTCATTCTCTTGTCCTTCACATTCTTGTTTTCTTCATCCTACTCACCAAGGCCTTATCACCTCCCCTTCTAGCTCTCCTCAGTCCCTTCTTTACCTTTGATGTGTGTGCAAAGTTAGAACACGGCTTTAGAACCTCAGTTTCTGTGAAGACTGGACTCACCTTCATTTTTTTTAAACTTGAAGCAAGTCTGCTATTAACAGGCTGGATAAATGAAAATGGTAGCGAAAAGTCCATCAGACATTTAATCTGACCTGCACAACCCGAATCCTACCATAGCAATGGAGTACTGTGGATCACATCTTGTACTACCACAGATATTTTCCCTGCACTAATGCCTTGTTTTTCACAGTCTTTTTTCACTGTATTGTGTAACTTATGTATAATGTACGACCTTTGTGTTGTCTGAATCAACTTGCTGCAGGCAATTCTTTTTATTGTACCTCATCTTACTTCTGCATATCACAATAAACTCAAATCACACCTGTCATTATTCACCTTAAACTATCAAGACATTTTCAGAGAAAGGGTTAACAAAATAAATGACAAGTGTCTTGTTTCATAAGATGTAATGCTTTTAGCAGCTACAGAGACTAGAATCAATTATACAATATCAAATACAAAGAAAATAGGAGCCTTCAGTGATTACATCAGATGAATCAAGAGCAATGAAATCAGTTTGCCCTAAATAATAACTTCTGCATGGCTATGTTTTGCATTTTTGAGATAATGAAGAAAGTAATTGCAAAATGTGGGCAAAATGTTTTAAGTTGATTTTCAGAAGCTGGAGTTTCTAATGGAAAAGTGAAGACATGATGAGGAAGTTGCAGATGATAGTTTCAATGTCGTCTCAGTTTATCTTAATACAGGATGATGTTTAAACTAGTAAGGCATATATCCAAAGTGTATGAGAGTTGACTGCGAGAGGAAACCCGTGTGGTCCTGGAGTGACCATGCAAACTCCTTCCAAGAAGCAGCAGGAGTGGAACCTGAATCGCTGGTACTCTCACTCCAATAAGTAAACATCTACAGAAGTTTGGTCGTGGGCCCATCACAATAAATTCAGTAGTGCCTAAAGTCCAACATACGGAGTGATTCTGAAAGGCCCGTCTGAACTTTAGTTTCAGAATGTTAAATGAAAAATAGCATTTGAAGGCAGGAGTAGTTTGGATTCAGTAATCCTGCAAGAGAGCAGGTTAAGAGTTGGGTATCCATTTTTGACCTTCATAATTGGTTGGAATACTAATCAGGGCTCGAGGGTAGGGTAACTCTCGAGAGTAGACTAACTCTTGGATCCTGGAGAAGGATGCCAGAAGTAGAAGATAAGAGATCAAGAATGGCTGTGGAGCTGAAGAACCCGGTCGGAGATCTGTGAGTGGTACCAAGCATCTTGAAATAAATTCATAGCCTGAAAAACCATGCAAAGCAACTCAGTTTGTAGACCATGAAGTCCAAATTTGACTTACATTTGTGATAGTTAGCTTTTTAACTATTTGTTTAATTTTACAGATGCCAAATTTATTTAGATACTAAGCACTTCTGCAGGGATTGGCCTGACCTAAAGTATTGCACCTGAGAAAAGGCAAGCAATCAGTCCAAAACTAATCAGACTGCCAAACATTCTTATTTTGCCGAAGCATCTGGCTGTGTCTAATGCGTTTATGTTTCCCATCTGCAACCAATAAATTGCTGAAATGTGTTACATGAGATACTAAGCTAGACGGAGCAGAAGTGAACCTGAAAGTTAAACTGGGATTAGAGGGTGTAAAAACTTGAAATAAAAAGTAAACTGAACTAGGAGAACATGATAGAAAACAAAGCTGGGCTGGACAGAAAATATTAATGTCTAGGTTATGTTATGAACAATTGATTTCAATAGTGATTGAAAGTAAAGAAGTTTGAACATGAGCTTACCAAGTTTATATTAAAACTATCATGTACCTTTTTCAGGAAGACAACTGGTCAATGAAGAGCTTTTAGATGACAAAACTTGCTTCCAGGTAAAATGATCCTAGTTAGCATAGAACCATAGAACCATACCATAGAAACTACAGCACAGAAACAGGCCTTTTGGCCCTTCTTGGCTGTGCCGAACCATTTTCTGCCTAGTCCCACTGACCTGCACATGGACCATATCCCTCCATACACCTCCCATCCATGTATCTGTCCAATTTATTCTAAATGTTAAAAAAGAACCCGCATTTACCACCTCATCTGGCAGCTCATTTCATACTCCCACCACTCTCTGTGTGAAGAAGCCCCCCCTAATGTTCCCTTTAAACTTTGCCCCCCTCACCCTTAACCCATGTCCTCTGGTTTTTTTCTCCCCTTGCCTCAGTGGAAAAAGCCTGCTTGCATTCACTCTATCTATGCCCATCATAATTTTATATACCTCTGTCAAATCTCCCCTCATTCTTCTACGCTCCAAGGAATAAAGTCCTAACCTATTCAACCTTTCTCTGTAACTGAGTTTCTCAAGTTCTGGCAACATCCTTGTAAACCTTCTCTGCACTCTTTCAACCTTAGTTATATCCTTCCTGTAATTTGGTGACCAAAACTGAACACAATACTCCAGATTCGGCCTCACCAATGCCTTATACAACCTCATCATAACATTCCAGCTCTTATACTCAATACTTTGATTAATAAAGGCCAATGTACCAAAAGCTCTCTTTACAACCCTATCTACCTGTGACGCCACTTTTAGGGAATTTTGTATCTGTATTCCCAGATCCCTCTGTTCTACTGCACTCCTCAGTGCCTTACCATTTACCCTGTATGTTCTACCTTGGTTTGTCCTTCCAACATGCAATACCTCACACTTGTCTGTATTAAACTCCATCTGCCATTTTTCAGCCCATATTTCCAGCTGGTCCAAGTCCCTCTGCAGGCTCTGAAAACCTTCCTCACTGTCTACTACACCTCCAATCTTTGTATCATCAGCAAATTTGCTGATCCAATTTACCACATTATCATCCAGATCATTGATTATAGATGACAAATAACAACGGACCCAGCACTGATCCCTGTGGCACACCACTAGTCACAGGCCTCCACTCAGAGAAGCAATTCTCTGCTACCACTCTTTGGCTTCTTCCATTGAGCCAATGTCTAATACAATTTACCACCTCTCCATGTATACCTAGTGACTGAATTTTCCTAACTAACCTCCCATGCGGGACCTTGTCAAAGGCCTTACTGAAATCCATGTAGACAATATCCACTGCCTTCCCTTCATCCACTTTCCTGGTAACCTCCTCGAAAAACTCCCAAAAGGTTGGTCAAACATGACCTACCACGCACAAAGCCATGTTGACTCTCCCTAATAAGTCCCTGTCTATCCAAATGCTTGTAGATTCTGTCTCTTAGTACTCCCTCCAATAACTTATCTACTACCGACGTTAAACTTACCGGCCTATAATTTCCCGGATTACTTTTCGATCCTTTTTTAAACAACAGAACAACATGGGCCACTCTCCAATCCTCCGGCACCTCACCTGTAGACAGCGACATTTTAAATATTTCTGCCAGGGCCCTCGCAATTTCAACACTAGTCTCCTTCAAGGTCCGAGGGAACACCCTGTCAGGTCCCGGGGATTTATCCACTTTAATTTTTCTCAAGACTGCAAGCACCTCCTCCTTTTCAATCTGTACAGTTTCCATGATCTCACTACTTGATTCCCTTAATTCCATAGACTTCATGCCAGTTTCCTTAGTAAATATGACTGAAATAGTATCAAAGAACCACCACAGTGACTACATGTCTTTATAAAATTGAATAATTATACAATAGTTACTAAAATAAAAGCAGAAGCATAAAGCCACAGATTGAAGGAAACAACTTTATCATAATAAGGAAGCAAAAACCTTGGATCTGATTATCAAAACTATTATGGTCTAGAGCAGGGATTCCCAACCTTCTTTATGTCATGGGAACCCCTGTTCTAGACCATCACAATGGTCACTTCCTTGGTCACTGCAAGATGTGTCCATGCATACCTCACATGTCCTGACCCACAACTTCTGCCTTTGACTCCACTGTTCCAATGGCTTAGCTATTGAGTGACTGTCCAAATCAATGGACAGTCACTCAATATTCTCTCATTAATAAGTATCTACTCTATTAAAGCATATTATCAATGCAGTTCCATTTCTAATCCAAAAAGTCCAAAATAATCAAAGCTGTTATCTTCATATTCTCCTTCAGCTTTATTTTCACAAACATCATTTCCCCCCAGTATTCTGCATGCATCCTAAAGGTCCAGATTTTGGAAATGTGGTTGGATGCACGTGCAGAATAATCTGCAGAGATTTGCTCCTACCCTGGAGACTCTGCAGACACGACCTCTTCAGCATTGTGCTCTTAGACAATCTGGTGATGTTCTGTAAATTCAACTTGCTTCCAAAATCACTTTGACAAGGAAAGACAGGAAACTGATTTGTGCCCGTGTTGTGGAGAATAATGTTACGGTCTTCAGGTATCAGGTAGACTTCAGGTATTGCTATTTCACTAGATCAGTATCTCCCATGAAATGATTGGTCTATGAATGACTATTGGATTCTCAAAACTCTGTGCAGTTACCTTTCTCAAGCTGCAAGGCCAATTAACATCCTCACCCACTTACTAATGCCGCCATACCTGCCCCCCCCCACCTCCACTATTTATTATTTCCTATCAATCACCCTACATACAGGCACTCCTGTTGCCTAGCATCACTTTATATAGATGCAATCGATGTATATAAACTCGAGAAAATCTGCAGCTGCTGGATATCCAAAGCAACATTCACAGAAAGCTGGAGAAACTCAGCAGGTCAGGCGGCATCTATGGAAAAGAGTAAACAGTCGATGTTTCGGCCCAAGACCCACCTTCAGGGCCAAGAAAGAATGGGAAAGATCGACTGTTTACGCATGTCCACAGATGCTGCCTGACTTGCTGAGTTTGTGTTGCTATGTATGCAAGCTATATTATGCATTTATATTGATTGTGCTTTTTTATCTCATTGTGTATTTTTTGTATCACATCACATCTAAAGTAACAATTATTTCATTCCCCTTTACACTTGTATACTTGAAATGATATTAAGTATTCTTGAATCTTGAATACAGTTGCCACATTCTTCAAGTTCATTGTGGACAGCTCTGAGATGTTTCTGCTTTATTGAGCTTCAGTCTGTGTTTTCATTGAAGGATGATTTATTGCATATTCTACCAAAGTGAGTCCTGTTATCATACTGTCTAGAATGACTTCTTGTCTTCAATAAGTCATCCTTTATTGTTGTATGTAGATATGGTCGTATGTCAGAGATCCACATGTTTGATCTTCAATTAAATGCCATGTCCTTGGAGCTTCCTTTGATAGGACTGAGTACTCATGAACCTTGATTACAGGAAGTCAATTCTTTAATCTCTTCTGTGAACAGTACCCTCAAATTCTCAATCTTTGGGAGCACTTGTGCTTTGATAATGAACTATATCTTCTCCAACATTGGTACTGCAACTTCTTGGCTGAATTAACGGATAGGTATTCAAAGGCTTCAAGTAATGATTCAGAATCATAATTCCAAATCCTACCATAATAGTTTGTTTAAATTTAGTAAAAATGAGAAGGAAACCACATGTTGAAAGAAACCACAGGTGGGATACGTTTAATTCTTGTAGCCTTTCTGAGGATGAAAGTGCTTCTGCCACTTTAAACCTGTCTTCTAGTGTGTCTGCTCACTTCTGGTAGCTTGGAAAGATGTGGAGATGAGAGCCATAAAATAATTGGATTCTTATTTTGCACTTACATGTCATAAGTTACTGCTTTGATTTGTGAATCTTGAAAAACATCACAAAACATAAAGTCAATAATAAGTAGTTTACAGAAACCAAGCATTGTTAACCCAGACTACACCCAGACTTCCAAATAACTACATTGGAGTATATTAATCACTACTCTAAATAAAACATTGCCCCTGTTCCTCCAGTTTTGACCAAGGAATTTTTTTACGCTGCCCAGATGTAGAACAAGATATTTTCCCTGATCAAACTTTAGATACTATGCCTTGAGATTTTAGTAATATACTATGATACTGATCTTCATAAAATTATAAAGCACATGAATCCTTTGAGCAGAATTAACATTTGTTTGAAAATTGCACAGGTTGAAATTATAAATGGGCAGAATCTGAGTGGGCACTTTGCTCATTTTATGGTTAAAATCATCTATATTATCTTCAGTGCATGTCTCTTTCATCTTCAAGACATACCTGAAATATGTATTTTGCATATAAACTTTCACTTCAGTATGATCCACATATATCATCACATGAATGTTTAATGATTAGTTCCATGAGAATATGAATTCCATTCCCTTAAGCTAGATATGCTAGATATTCACTTCTTGCTTTTTTTTGCTGAGCTTGCTTTCAAGATATAACTGCCATTTGTAAGTTCAAAAACAGTAGTAAGTAAACTTCCAACTAATAGTTTGTTTAGTTTCGTCATAAATGGAAGTCAGTCTTCAGTTCTTAAAATATAAATGGAAAACAATCAGCTTGAAGTTAAAAACACAGCCATGCAAACAAGCACTGTATTTTGCACATGCTCTGTCAGTGTAGAAGGAGATGCTGGTCACTGCGCCTGCTTAATTGTTGGAGATGCAGACAAGACAATATTGTTTAATTTGCATTGTTTCAAACAGAAGGAGGCTTGAAGAACAGATGGATAATATTATTCAACATATCAATAACTGATGTGTTTACAGTTGGAAGGGCTCATGTGCTTAAGGAAGTTATCATCACTGCATTTATAGCCTAAGTTGAGGCCTATGTCTCCAGAAGTACTTGTAGACCATTTTTAAAAGGATATTTGCAGAAATATCACGTTTATGAAGTCACCCAAGTGGCTGAAAATGGTATGAATGTAGAAAGCAACTTTGCCTTTTTATGGATGGGTTAAGGAACATCAAGAAGCCATGAAAGAAACATGGGGTGAATGAGAATCTATTCCTCCTGCTTCGGTTTCTGCAACAGATGACTTGTTTGTCTGCTATTTATTGGTAGTCTTTTTAGTTTAAAGGAATTGTGCATGTGTATGGAAAATCCTTTCTGTTTATGAAATCCTTTATGTTTTAGAAACATTTTATAATGTTTCAAAATTTGAAATAATTCCGTAATTCAAGGATAAGAGAAATCCTGTGAGTTTTAAATGTGTTTTTAAAATAAATATGTTTATTTCCGGACAAATATCACTGTAAATAAATAAACCTCGTTTAATTTCTTGTTTTAGTTCCACAGTTTCTGGCTCAGTTTCTTCCTCTTTTTGTTTATCTTCCATCTTGGCATTAGATGTTGGTGCTTCAGGAGCAGGTCTGTTGAGAATTTGTGTCTGTACTACTGACTTACGCTGGTGTCGATACTCGACCATCTACACTCACTGCTGACGTGAAAGAGGAGTACTGGGATGTTGAGACTGTATTTTAAACT
Organism: Mobula hypostoma; assembly: GCF_963921235.1. Classification (NCBI taxonomy): domain Eukaryota; kingdom Metazoa; phylum Chordata; class Chondrichthyes; order Myliobatiformes; family Myliobatidae; genus Mobula; species Mobula hypostoma. Next base: position 57,347,721 of record NC_086103.1, on the reverse strand, counting down.
GTGTTTTAAACTATTACTCAAGTGTGCAGCAAAACATCAATAAAGACACAGACTTGCAGTTCCCCAAAGACTACTCGTTCACCTGGTACTTGACATACCATATGCTCTCTCTCTCCCTAATATGGGAAAAAGAGGTGTCCCCAACTCACAGCGAGAGGGGAGACATAACAAACAACTCACTGATTTATGGTGTTGAATCTCTTTTTCCAAGCTCTGTGCCCAAAGATCTCACATCTCTGGGCATACAGCCAGCAGCCAGCTTGTTGCTTTCAATCTTCTGTGTACTCCCACGACATGGAATGAGAGGGTTAACATATGAGGAATGTTTGTCCGCTCTTGGACTGTATTCCTTGGAGTTTAGAAGAATGGGGGGGGGACCTCATAGAAACATTTCGAATGTTGAAAGGCATGGACAGAGTGGATGTGGCCAAGTTGTTTCCCATGATGGGGGAGTCTAGTACGAGAGGGGCATGACTTAAGGATTGAAGGGCACCCATTCAGAACAGAGATGCAAAGAAATTTTTTTAGCCAGAGGGTGGTGAATCTATGGAATTTGTTGCCACGGGCGGCAGTGGAGGCCAAGTTATTGGGTGTATTTAAGGCAGAGATTGATAGGTATCTGAGTAGCCAGGGCATCAAAGGTTATGGTGAGAAGGCGGGGGAGTAGGACTAAATGGGAGAATGAATCAGCTCATGATAAAATGGTGGAGCAGACTCGATGGGCCGAATGGCCAACTTCTGCTCCTTTGTCTTAGGTCTTATGGACACACCAGGCGGCAGCGCCAGTCTTTGCTCAGCCCATCTCCAGAGCCACAAACATCCGGCACCTTCCAGGCTGCATCCTTGGCATATCGAAAAGCAGCTGGTCGTGAGGCCCTGAGAACGGGTCCCATTTCCGCAAAGAACCGAAGTCAGCATGTAACTCCAGGTCAGGGTCTTCAAAAGAACCTTGAAAGGGAAAAAAAGAGATATCAAAGATAGAAATAGAGCTGTTTGCAAAGATGCAAGCAAAGGAGACGCCGTTAGGCGCCATTATCCTCCTAAGTCCACCCCCTTGAGTTGTGTTATTAATAAAAGCACATTTTTTCTTTCTGCTTTTGTATAAGTTGAAATACAAAATTATTACATAATCACATAAAGATAATTTACTTCTCTAAGCCTTGCATTGAATGGAATGATTAAACGCAACTACATGTATCAATCTATAATCCTTACTTGCATTTGCCTATGATATTTAGACAGCTGGTTGAACAGGAAAGCAATATTGTTCCACGCAGTGTGTGCATGAGGAAACAATAGCAGAGCAGATGGGATGGATGCAAGGAGACATGGCATCTTATTATATAACATCTGTCTTTGTACATTTATTTATCTTACGTAAGTTTGCTCAGTGTGTTTATTGTTCACACACAGGTACACGCAAGCTGTTCTGGTTAGTTTGCTTCATCCGTGTTTGCCTCTGGCTGTTATTTCCCAGTTCAACTATAGATCTACACTAACAGCTTTTAGTTAGGTCAGGGCTGATTTATGTTCCAATTGAATTGTTCTTTTTTTATTAAGTAGTACATGTCCTTACTTTCTTTAAAAAGGAATATATTTGAAAGCTCTGAATCAAAAGTTATGCAGAAATTATTTTTCCCCCAATGCCAGCTTCAAAATGTTAAATATATAGGGATACAGTATCACTGACATTATAATTAAAATCATTCCTATCCTAGTATTCCAGTAGATATCACAGGATGAAGATTAGAGTGGACTGAGCTCAGGAAAGGAACAAAAATGTTATCTATGAACTGTGAACACCAATTGCAATACCCACTATTGCCACTATTTAAGCCCTTAGATATTTTCCTAGTTTATGTTAAAATATACCTTCATGCCCAGACCTAACAGAAGACTATCAATTCCAGAAGCCACATGCAAATTTCAAACTAACCTCTATGTCATTCCATGGTTGGAGCTCTTCTAATGATGAATTGTCACCTTAACTATTGCTGGATTTGGTGTAGTGTCAGGAATGACACAGGAGCAAGCACCTCCTAATTTAAACATGATGACATAAGAAGTAATCACTTTAAGTGACGTTCAGGACACTTGGAACTTGCCTGAACTACAGTAGAAAGTCTCACCTAAGTAATATTTGGAGGAGGGGGTGGATCTGGCCCATTATTTCAAAATGAGCAATGTCCATTTGATAACTTTTATCTTGGAATCTCTACTGTGTGTCTCAGACTTCTCATCGAATTACAAACATTTTATGCACTTCTATTTTCCAATAATCTTTAGCATAACCCTCTCAAAAGCATTTTGGAAGCATCACCAACAGCCAGATATTCTTCATTCCTTTATGTTGGTCACCTCCTTAGAAAGAATCAAATTACTGTTCAAAGTGAAGGTGTCCATTAAGAACATTTTCTCACCGTTATGCAAGCTGAACTATCCAACTGATAATATGAAAGAAAACGAGCCTATACATAAATTATTGGAATTCATCTGAGTTTTTAAAGCAGCAAATTAACTGAATGAAATAGTTGATGAATTATCTTCTGTAGTTATAGTGATACATTATTTGCTGAACATGGGATTATTTAACAAAATAGAATCAATCAGAATCAGGTTTATTATCACTAGCATGTGTCATGAAATTTGTTAATTTATCGGCAGCAGTTCAATGCAATGCATAATATAGAAGGAAAAATTAATAAATAAATAAGTACTTCAGTTACAGTGTATGTATATTGTATAGATTAAAAATTGTGCAAAAACAAATAATATATATTTTTAAAGTGCGGTAGTGTTCACGGGTTCAATGTCTATTTAGGAATGGGATGGCAGAGGGGAAGAAGCTGTTCCTGAATCGCTGAGTGTGTGCCTTCAGACTTCTGCATCTCCTACCTGATGGTAACAGTGAGAAAAGGGCATGCCCTGGGTGCTGGAGGTTCTCAATAATGGACACTGCCTTTCTGAGACACCTCTCCCTAAAGATGTCCTGAGTACGTTGTAGCCTAGTACCCAATATGGAGCTGACTAGATTTAGAGCCTTCTGCAGCTTCTTTCGGTCCGGTACAGTAGCCCCTCCATACCAGACAGTGATGCAGCCTGTCAGAATGCTCACCACGGTAAAAATATAGAAGTTTTTGAGTTTATTGTTGACATGCCAAATCTCTTCAAACTCCAAATAAAGTATAGCTGCTGTCTTGCCTTCTTTATAACTACATCGATATGTTGGGACCAGGTTAGATCCTCAGAGATCTTGACACCCAGGAACTTGAAGCTGTTCTCTCTCCACGTCTGATCTCTCTATGAGGATTGGTATGTGTTCCTTCATCTTACCCTTCCTGAAGTCCACAATCAGCTCTTTTGTCTTACTGACACCGAGTGCACGTTTTTTGCTGCAACATCACTCAACTAGTTGGTATATCTCACTCCTGTGCACCCTCTCATCTCCATCTGAGATTCTACCAACAATGGTTGTATCATGAACAAATTTATAGATTGTATTTGAGCTATGCCTAGCCACACAGATATGGGTATAGAGTGAGTAGAGCAGTAGGCTAAGCACACACCCCTGAGGTGCACCAGTGTTGATCGTCAGCAAGGAGGAGATGTTATCACCAATCTGCACAGGTTGTGGTCTTCTGGTTGGGACGTTGAGGATCCAATTGAAGAGGAAGGTATAGAGGCCCAGGTTCTGTAACTTATCCATCAGGATTGTGAGAGTGATGATGTTAAATGCTGAGCTACAGTCGATGAATAGCATCCTGACATAGGTGTTTGTATCGTCCAGGTGGTCTAAGGCCTTGTGAAGAGCCATTGGGATCTGCAACAGGGAATTTGCAGTGGGTCCAGATCCTTGCTGAAGCAGGAGTTCAGTCTCGTCATGACCAACCTCTCAAAGTACTTCATTACTGTAGACGTGAATACTACTGGGCGATAGTCATTAAGGCAGCCCACATTATTCTTCTCAGGCACTGGTATAATTGTTGCCTTTTTGAGGCAAGTAGGAACTCTGCCCGTACCAGTTGGTTGGCACAAATTTTCAGAGCCTTACCAGGTACTCCATCGAGGCCTTCCACCTTGTGAGGGTTCACCCTCTTTAACGATAGCCTAAAATCGGCCTCCAAGACAGAGATCACTGGGTCACTGGGTGCAGCAGGGATCTTCATCGCTGTAGTTATATTCTCCCTTTCAAAGCGGACATAAAAGGCATTCAATTCATCTGGTAGTGAAGCATCGCTGCCATTCATGCTATTGGGTTTTGCTTTGTAGGAAATAATGTCTTGCAAACCCTGCCAAAGTTGTCAAACATCCAATGTCACCTCCAACCTCATTCGAAATTCTCTCTTCACCCTTGAAATAGCCTGGTTGATCCATGGCTTTTGGTTTGGGATTGTACAGGTGCACACTCATCCACACAGGTTTTAATGAAGTTGGTAACAACTGCAGCATACTCATCCAGATTGAAAGATGAATCCCTGAGTACGGTCTAAGCCATCAATTCAAAGAGATCTGTAAGCACTCCTGTGTTTCCCTCGTCTACAACTTATTGGTCCTCACTACTGGTGCTGCAGTCTTCAGTCTCTGCCTATACTTATGGAGTAAAAGTACAGCCAGGCGATCACAGTTCTCGAAGTGAGAGTGTGGAATAGCACAGAAGATATTCTTGATGGCAGTGTAACAATGGTCCAGTGTGTTGTTTCCTCTGGTATTGCAAATGATCTGTTATTGGTAATTGTTTAGTGATTTTTTTCAGACTGGCCTGGTTAAAATCCCCCAAAATGATGGTGAAGGCATTAGGGTACACTGTTTCGTGCAAATTGATCCCATTGCTCAGATCATCTAAAGCCTGATTGACATTGGCCTGAGGTGGAATGTATACTGCTACCAAAATGATCATGGAAATCTCCTGTGGTAGGTAAAATGGATGGCACTTAACTGCAAAATATACCTTGAAAGCATAAAGACTGGAACAATGGCATCTGATAAAGTATCTTTGTGTACTATAATGACTCAGAATTCTTCGTCAAAGGTATACCACTCACTTATTCATTAGGAAAGATGGATTGAGCAGATTCCTAAGCAAGAACCATTCTGTAGCAGTCATCCCAATCTTCATCGTCCATATGTCAATTCCATTTCATGGCAGTCTTGAACAATCTCCATTCCCAAACATCTTAAAACAAAGGTCAACAACTGACCTAGCCGTTCTTTCGTTTGAACATTCTTTCTGTTAAAAGTGGTAATGTTTCAAAAAAATTCAGATACATTTGTAAACTGCTAAAAATGAATTAGCTTTTATATTACAAAAGTAAAACCCTAAACAATGAAAATGTTTGAGGTTCAAAGAAGGTAAATCTCCAAGAGTTTATCAAGAGTTCTGGCAGCAATTCATCTTTACAGAAAGGAATAGAATCACTATTCCTGCAGAGTTAACACAGAAATATTGTGCGTAAAATGTTCACCTAAAAGTTTAAAAACCTGGAACTTTTTCTGATAATTTTTGGTCTCTTAATTCAAACACATCTACTCTATATCTTATGCTTCTTTTAAAACAATTTTACAAAATTAAAAATTAAAGGTTTCCAATTTAGGATTTGTTTTAATGTGTAGTTGTTGCACATGAATAAGATGTGACTGAGTAGGAGCTTTAGTTTTCATCCTGGAAGATGGAATGGATTCAATGAATTTGGTGCATTATTGGAAGAATATTATACCTATTTGTACTATTATGGCTATTTTTAATGTTGGGCTTACTCTAATGAGATTCTTGAGAAATTTAGATTAGATTAGATTAGATTATGAGGACACGCAGTCCTCTTTTATTGTCATTTAGTAATGCATGCATTAAGAAATGATACAATGTTCCTCCAGAATGATATCACAGAAACACAAGCTAAACCAAGACTAAAAAAACTGACAAAAACCACATAATTATAACATATAGTTACAACAGTGCAAAGCAATACCGTAATTTCATAGAACAGACGATGAGCACGGTAAAAAAAATCTCAAAGTCTCTCGAAAGTCCCATCATCTCACGCAGACGGTAGAAGGGAGAAAACTCTTCCTGCCATGAGCTTCCAGCACCGCAAACTTGCCGATGCTGCGCCCCAGAAGCACCCCGACCACAGCCGACTCTTGAGTCCATCCGAAAACTTCGAGCCTCCGACCAGCCCTCTGGCACGGAGCATCATCTCTGCCGAGTGCTTCGACCCCAACCCCAGCAACAGGCAATAGGCAAGGCCAAGGATTTAGGGCCTTCCCCTCCGGAGATTCTCGATCGCACAGCAGCAGCAGCAGCGAAGTGGGCATTTCAGAAGTTTCTCCAGATGCTCCTCCGTGCTTCTCACGGCTGTCTCCATCAAATCAGGATTGTGCATAGCATCCTACTTCACAAATACAATATCAATTCGAAGCGGCCGCGCGCGCTGCGTCGCGTCACCATCTTCTCCTCCCCATTACATTTAAGCAAAAAGCTGACAGCTGCAGAATGGTGTTGATTTAGGGCCTGATATTCATTTAAGCCAAATTTTCCTCTATGCCACTATGATTTAACTTTAACTTACTGCAGAACACAGTGTTAATAATGAAGCCGAGAGATTCCAAACCTTTGAAGAGCATCTTTTTTAGATTTAGGACCATTCCAAAAGTAGGTTTTTCAACAACTAGTAAAACTAATGTATTTCACACTGACATTGTTGAGAAATGTAGAGGACCCGAATGCAGAGCAGTGGAGATAATTTAGTGGTGAGCAATAATGTTAATAATAAACTGCAAAATAACAAGCCACAAAACAAGAGAGAAGAGAAACTAAATTCACAGGGATCAAGGTAATTGAAGGTTAGGAGCAATTGGTTGATGATGGGTGAACAATGACTGTGGATGAGAGCTAGTTTTAAATAGTTGATGCATTGGTAACAAGTGGCAGGTGATTCCTGCAGCTGGGTGGAGACTGGGAGGTGCCTGCCTGTGCAGGCCTGAGGGTCTTTGCAACAACAGTGGTATGGATGCACTTAATGCTTTAGTAGCTGAAGTATTGGATTTTCTTTCCACTTGTCTATTATTCATTGTGTAATGTATTTTGCACTGAATTTTGTAAGACACAGGAGCTATGGCAATTAACCTGATGCTGTATGGTACTAAGCTTAATATCTCAAGTTCCACAAGACAGTTACGTGTCCTTCCTACCTGGTTGACCTCATGCAAATAAAGTTCATGTAACATAGTTGATAAATGATATTTTAAACAGTCAGAAAAATATTAGTGCATCTAGCCATATTTCTGAATAGTACTCTCTAAAAAGAAGATAACTTATGTAAATCAAGGTCACATTAGCAGAAACAGAATCCCATACTATCATCCAAAATATTGCTGTAACTTTTGGTGTAATCTTATTGTTCTGAAGCTAAGTTACTCAGTACTAATCAGCAGCTGCATCATCCTCAGCATAACGTTTGAATCTGTGGATCTTTCATGAGCTGATTACAAATAGGCCAGATATGTGAAGGCAATTCAGAAAAAAAAATTTCATGAATTCTTTCTACTAAGGTAAAATGTAATACCCTTCATTACCTCTGAAAATGTGAAAAAAATATGCTTTCCCTCCCTATTTAAAGATTAATCTGTCTGAGATAGAGTAATGAAATAGCCATTGACCAGCGACATATCTGGACTAACTCAATAACTGCTGCAACTCTAAGACTGTTTTTGCATTGAGCTAATCATCTCCAAACTATTTAAACCTTTTTATACCAGGACAGATTAGACAAATTCACTGGCACTGCATTCACCTTAAGCTCATTCCCTGAACCATTAGGCACTTTGACTGCAGAATCAGTATGCATGCAGTGGTCATATGTGTACACTGATCAGAGACATGAGAGACCATCAGCTATTTCCCTCCAATTGCACGGTTGTGATGTGAAATCAATTCATTGTGATGGGAAAATTACTTTTCATTGTAAGTACTTACAAATCCTCAGATTCTGATGGACTGCTGTGGTTTAAGGGCAAGTACAAATGGATATTAAATGCTGGGACTGACAGTAATGCCCCTATCCAATGAATATGTTTAAAAAGGAACACAATATTGACTTGCGGTTGGCAATGAAAAGGTATGAAATAAATCTTTACTTATAAGGGGATTTAAAATATTTTTCACAAAATGTAAGCTTGTACAAAGAAATATTACATGCAGGAAATGTAAAATGGACAGAAATAGACAGAAACAAACCTTGTATCTTGAGAGAGCTAAGGTGAAATCCATGAGATTGCTGCTTGATTTTCTGCTTTGTCATGAGTTCTGTCAGGTATATAGGATTTCATAATGTTCTCCCAGTGGAAATGACTTTATACAGGCACATATTTAGAAAACATAAGCAAAATACTGAGGTTGATTGCAATCTGAAGTAAAGATAGGTGATGAAAAGCACTCAGCTAGTAATATGCCCTCAATAGGCATCAAAAGAGCCACAAATGAATAAGATGGGGCTGGACAATAAATATAAGGAGAAATAAGTCCTGCGGGCCAGAAATGAGTTGTAACAATGGATCTATCAGGTTAGTTCCGCTTCTGCATCTTGCAAGGAAAATAGAAGCAGGCTACATGCATTTGTGGTTTGTACAGTAACTGTAGAGAGAGGAATGGTCTCCATTGGAGATGGGATTAATAACTTTATTAATGATCACATGATGTTAGGTGCTGGTGCTAAATGCCCAGAAAAAGGTATGAAGAATTGACATTACTAGAATAGCATCATCCTTGTCAGCCAATATAACTAACATCCCCTTAAATTTATCAATGCTGTTTGGTCAATAATATTCTATATGGTAGCACTATATCAATTTACTGGCTATAGAAGATTCTTCATGATCCTTTATAGAGTTTATTAATGAGAGAGAATAAAATTGAATGTTTTGTTGGAATATATGGACCTACAAATGTTACTTTGCATTTACTATGAAAAAGCAACAAAATAATACAGGTTTCTAGACTGCAGTGGACAACTTTAGATGCCCTCAGATGAAGACAATTGCTAATGCTTTACATGTTTTTCATTTTAATTATATACTCCACTCCGTTATATAGAGACATGTTCTAAGGTCTTTAGAAAAGCAAAGTATTTTCAACTATCTGAACATAAATATTAAGCTCTGCAAAGTAGGATGTTAAGGCTCTGAGACTAATCTAAATGAAAGATTCTGCAATAGTCTTGGATATTAATCAAGATCACAGTCAGATTATAGCATTTCCACTAATGCTATTTTGGCGGTGCTCTGAGTGGTTATTATTGAGTAATATTGCACCATGCATAACTAATTGTAATAAGCAATTATGTACACAGATCTCTCATTGTCATTGAAGTCAGTGATATTAAAATATTGGTTAAGGTATAATTGCTCATTTCTAACAATTAAGACTTAAACATACCCTATCACTTTATATCAATTAAAATATAGCTTTAATTTGCTTACACTTGAAGTGTTACTGGGTGCCACAGTAGCGAAGTGGTTAACACGATGCTATTACAGTTCAGAGCATTGGTGTTCAGAGTTCAATTCCAATGCCTTCTATAAGGGGTCTGTACTTCCTCCCTTTGGAATGCATGGGTTTTCTCCAGGTGCTTTGGTCTCCTTCTACAGTCCAAAGATGTACCAGTTAGTAGGTGAATTGGTCATTGTAAATTGTCCCGTGATTAGGCTGGAGGTTGCTAGGCAGCGCAGCTGGAAGGGCCTGAAGGGCCTAATCCATGCTGTATCTCAAGTAAGTAAGTGCTGTGAAATGTCCTTCATATTGTTTCACCTCCAAGGCAAAGTGCAACTCAAACTCTATATATTTGTGGCTTTGGCAAACTTGCACACTGTGCCTTTGAACATACAATGTATTATTACAGAGTATTCAATCTAAGTGCCTTTTCAATAAAAACCAGAGCTCCGTGCTGATCTCTGCTTATCCATTGTAACTTCTGTGAAAGGACTGTGGAAACAATGGGAAAACAGCATAAATATTTAAGATCTTTTTCATAAGTTTCAACAGCTTGTCTATCAAAGTTATTCAGATGAGCATGGAAAGTCTTTAGAGCATTAAATAAATTATACGAAGTTAAAAATAGAAAATGGTGGGATACTCAGTACTTCAGTAATTCTGGTGGAAGAAATAGTTCACATTTCATTCAATGACCCTTTGTCAAATAAATTCTGTAGATTACTTTTCAATAAATTGTATGAATTATGCATAGAATTGATTACTCTACCACACAGATTATCCATAAAATTTAATGCCATAATTTAAAAATAAAATTAACTTTGCTGAAACAAGACAGGTAATGTGAAAAATTCTTACTATGGCTGACATGATATATTGATTGGATGTACTTCTACTCCACACTCAGCATGGTTCTGTTATAATCAAGCTGAATTTCTTGAGCTGAGATCAAGTAATGAGGTTTATTTAATTCCTCAGCTAGATCTTTGTAGCCTATTAAAGTTCATTCTCTCACATATTAAGGAACGCTCTGGGTGGTTTTCTGTTCAATTCAAAGGTGTTAATTGTGAATACTGAAATGCATTCTTTCCCAGACAAAATCAAGTTTCCATAAAAAGCTCTGAAACAGTAGGATTAATTTTCAAGTTGCCAAGTATCATATTGACAGTGGGCAATCACTTTGGTACAATGGAATCAATAGGAGAATTGATGGTTTCTACTGAGCAAAGTCATTCCAAGTGGTGAAATTTCAAAACCAAATCAAAGCTTCAAAATTCAAAGTACATTAAAAGATTCAAAGTACAAATATCAAAAAATGTATAAATTATACCATCTAGAGATTTGTCTGCTCACAGGCAGCCACAAAGCAAGAAACTCAAAAGAACCCAATTTAAAAAAAAAGACCAACCCCCAATGTGCAGAGAAAGAGGGAAAAAAATCACAAATCATGCAAACAATAGAAGCGAGCAACAGCATTCCGACCCAAATTGAGTCCTGAGATCTGAATCCAAGTACATTATTTATTAACACCGTGAACATATGATAGATTGGAAATATCTTACTACAAAATCTCTCTCATCATCAAAATTATAAGAATAGAATGGGCACACAGCATTGGATATAGCAAGGTTGGTGTCAATGAACAGTGAGTCAATTTTCGTGAGTTGTGATTAGCATTTGCATCCAATCTATCCCCTCCATAAAACAAGATCAATGTGCAAATATAGAAAGGATTGATGCAAGATAGAAGAATCATGGGAGCAGGAAGAAGAGCATGTGAAGTGTTAAAGAGAATTGCATAGCATTAATGATTTACTGGAAGAGAAGGGGCAGACTTTCTGAAATTACTTCTGAGACCTTGAGCATGTTTCTGACCCATTTAGGAGGAGTGACACACACAAAATGCTGGTGGAACGCAGCAGGCCAGACAGCATCCATAGGAAGAAGCACAGTCGACGTCTCGACCCGAAACACCGACCGTGCTTCTTCCTATGGATGCTGTCTGGCCTGCTGTGTTCCACCAGCATTTTGTGTGTGTTGCTTGAATCTCCAGCATCTGCAGATTTCCTCGTGTTTAGGAGGAGTGACATTGGGTTATTTCTGAGAAATAAAACAGGCTGAGACCCTGCAACACATAAAAATTGCTGGTGAACGCAGCAGGCCAGGCAGCATCTCTTGGAAGAGGTACAGTCGACGTTTCGGACTGAGACCCTGAGCCAGATACCAGTGTGAGAGTGCTTAGGGAGTAGTGATTATGTATCACACAGCTTGGTTTATTAGTGGAAATAAGGAATTCAGAGGGAAATACTCAAGCTGGGGAATGCTAACTTCAGTCAAATAAAAAAATGTTCTGTCTAGGATGAAGTGGAATGAAATTATAGGTGGTTTGAGTTTTTTTTAGAATAGAAAGGGTGAGAGTTGTTCACTTTAGCAGCTGGCGGTGCAATGGCATCAGCGCCGGCCTCCGGAGTGAAGACTCCCGAGTTCGAATCCAAGTCAGGCCTGCCTCCGAGCATGCTTTCCATCCGTGCCGGGTTGAGCGTCAAGCTAGCCACTCGGCCTCATAAAAAATACAAGGGTCGAGTCAGGAACGTTCATAGCGTGACCTGGCTAATCAGAAAGGAGTCCAATCCTGACACCACGTGCCAGACAGGAATGTATGACTGTCTGGTACGACATGCTAAAAAAAACTTTAGCAGCAAAGAATTTTGAAACATTTGATAAAAGTGTACAAGATTTTGACAAATTTGGATTTAGGGCTTGTATGAACAAAGACCAAGGGACATAGACTTTAAAAAATTGGTGGAAAGACAACAGGGAAATGAAGAATGCCTTTTTTTCAGAGAGTAATTATGATCTGGCAATAATTACTTCTTTAAAGTTAGAGAAACAAAAGCAATCCCTTCAAGGAAATTGAATGAGAACTTTAGACAAAATAGTTCACAGTCACTGGGGAAAGAAAAAAAGTGATTCTATCGGGAAACAACACAGGCCAAATGGCTTATAATGCTATGATTTTGTACTTCAACGAAATTTGGTGATTGTGATAGTTAGAAGTTTGTACTCAAAAGGTTGAAAAGTGTGAAGCTGTAGGTTGTGACAACCTAAAAGGTAACAGTAATTGCAGAGCTTGCTGTAGCCATGCATTTTGATTCTGTGATGGCCATCCTGAGCAAGCATAGTCTTGTCATGAGCGGTGCCTGTGAGATATTAAGGTATACATTGTTAGAATTGCACAAACGCTGTTGCTTGGCTAGATGGGAATGGATACAAAGATAGACATTTTTAAAAAGAAAGTCTTTCTAGTCCCTTCTACCTTTTGAATATGGTCAAAATGTTAAAATATTATTTTTAAATCTTACTGAAAAGTAGAAGTATATTGTCTGCCAAATATTTGTGGTGATCGTAAAACCAGGCATATAGTACTTTGAACATAGAACATAGAACATAGAAATTTACAGCACATTACAGGCCCTTCGGCCCACAATGTTGCGTTGACCATGTAACGTACTCTCGAGACTGCCTAGAATTTCCCTAGCACATAGTTCTCTATTTGTCCATGTACCTATCTAAGAAGCTCTTAAAAGACCCTATTGTATCCACTTCCACCACTGCCGCCGGCAGTGCATTCCACGCACCTACCACTCTCTGTGAGAAAAACTTACCCCTGACATCCCCTCAGTACCCTTTTCCAAGCATATTAAAACTATGTCCCCTTGTGTTATTCAGCCCTCGGAAAAAGCCTCTGGCTATCCACACGATCAATGCCCCTTATCATTTTATACTCCTCTATCACATTACCTCTCATCCTCCGTCACTCCAAGGAGAAAAAGCCAAGTACATGCAACCTATTCTCATAAGGTACACCTTCCAATCCAGACAATATCCTGGTAAATCTTCTGTGCGCTCTCTCTATCGTATCAACATCCTTCCTTCACGGCTCTTGAACTCAATCCCATTGTTGATGAATGCCAACACACCATACGCCTTCTTAACAACAGTATTAACCTGCGCAGCAGCTTTGAGTGTCCCATCAACATGGACCCCAAGATCTCTCAAATCCTCCACACTGCCAAGAGTCTTACTGTTTATATTATATTCTGTCTTCAAATTGGACCTACCAAAATTAACCACTTCAGACTTTTCTGGGTTGAAGTCCATCTGCCATTTCTCACCCCTATCAATATCTCACTGTAACCTCTGACAACCCTCCAGACTATCCACAACACCCCCAACCTTTGTGTCATTGGCAAATTTACCAACCCATTCTTCTACTTCTTCCTCCAAGTCATTTATAAAAATCACAAAGAAGAGGGATCCCAGAACAGATCCCTGTGGAACACCACTGGTCACCGACCTCCATGCAGAATGCAAACCATCTACGACCACCCTTTGCCTTCTGTGAGCAAGCCAATTCTGGATCCTTGGATCCAGAGGCCTCCTTGAATCCCATGCCTCTTTAATTTCTGAAGGAGCCTTTCAAGGAGAACCTTATCAAATGCCTTACTGAAATCCATATACACTGCATCCACTGCTCTACCTTCATCAATGTGTCTTGTTATTTCTCCAATCAGGCTCATAAGGTATGACCTGCCCTTGACAAAGCCATGCTGACTATCCCTAATCAGATTATGTCTCTCCAAATGCTCATAAATCCTGCCTTTCAGGATCTTCTCCAACAACTTGCCTCCACTGAAGTCAGACTCACTGGTCTATAATTTCCTGTGTAATCTCGACTCCCTTTCCTGAACAAGGGAACAAGATTTGCAACCCTCCAATCCTCCCGTACTTCTCCAGTCCCTATTGATGACACAAAGATCATCACAAGAGACTCAGCAATCTCTTCCCTCCCTTCCCACAGTAGCCTAGAGTATATCACACCCACTCCTGGTGATTTATCTACCTTAATGCTTTTCAAAAGCTCCAACACATCCTCTTTCTTAATGTCTATATGCTCAAGTGTTTCTGTCCACTGTAGGTCATCCCTACAATTGTCAAGGTCTTTTTCCCTGGTGAATACTGAAGCAAGGTATTCATTAAGTACCTCCACTACCTCCTCTGACTCCATGCACACGTTTCCACTATCGCACCTGATTAGTCCTATTCTCACACAGCTCATCCTCTTGCTCTTCACATACTTGTAGAATGCCTTGGGGTTTTCCTTAATCCTGCTCACCAATGCCTTCCCATGGCCCCTTCTAGCTCTCCTAATTCCATTCTTAACTTCCTTCCTAGCAACCTTGTAATTTTCTAGAGCTCTAAAAGTACCTAGCTTCTTGAACCTTTCATATGCTTTTCTTCTTAACTAGATTTTCTGCATACTTTGTATAACATGGTTCTTTAACTCTTCCATCCTTTCAATGGAACATACCTATGTAGAACTCCATGCAAATGTTCCCTGAACATTTGCCACATTTCTGCTGTGCATTTCCCTGAGAACATCTGCTCTCAATTTTTGCTCCTGAGTTTCTGCCTAATAGCATCATATTTTCCCCTACCCCAACTAAATGTTTTCCCAAATTGTCTGCTCCTATCCCATCCCTCTCCAGCGCTTTGGTGAAGGAGATAGAATTGTGGTCACTACTGCCAAAATGCTCTGCCACTGAGAGATCTGACACCTGACCATGTTCATTTCCCAATACCAGATCAAGTACAGCCTCTCCTCTAGTTGACTTATGTACATGTTGAGTCAGGAAACATTCTTGAACACACGTAACAAACTCCACTCTATCTAAACCCCTTGTGCTAAGGAGATGCCAATCAATATTAGGAAATCTCCCAAATCTACCATAAAGTAATGGTACTTTAAGTGCCATTAAAACAAGCTGTTTTCTTCTGTTGACCTTGATGAAATAGAAAGGATGTCTAGATCAAAACTGAATCATAGATAGGCAGGTTGGCCACTTAAACTAAGGCACATTCAAAAAACAGCAGCATTTTATTCTAATTTTCATCCTGCTAATGCCTATTCACCATGACAAGTAGGAGGGTTGGGAGATGAAAATTGGCTCCCATTTGTATTATAAAGCCAGTGAATTAATTAAACTACACAGTGCCGCCAAATGTTTCAATTAGCTCAATATCCCCTTGTCCATCATGAAACTCCACTTAAATATTCATTATAATCATTAGTACATTGGGAAAGAAAAACAAATGAGTTTAATGTTTCCAGTTTAAGAACAACTGGAGATCCAGTAAATGAATCTATATATATGACAAGCTGTTCCCACGAATGAAACCAATCTGACCTGAGGTTAATCAGATTGTTTCATAAGCAACAATATATCCACAAAGGCGTGGTGAGGAGGCAGAGATGCTGAAGTTTCAAAATCAAGAGAAAATTAGCTCATTGTTCAGTGAGAATATTGTAGTGTCCCCAAGGTGATTCAATGGATGGGTTATACAGGATGGCTTAAGAACATCTGGGTAAAGGCAAATAGATAAACTGAAACAGAAAAACGCACACCATGCAGGGAATAATGAAGGGGAAATAAATGAGAGAGCAAGCTTGGGTCATTGTGGTATGGCTATAGCTTAGCTTGTTAGATTTCAGATTTTCACAGATAATGCATGCCCTTGGGAAAAACAAATGACCTTGCTTAACAAATAAGTCATAAAAAGGACAGATCCGAACAATTTATTATCCCCATTCCTTTTTTGTTGTAACTCCCATTTTCCCATCAAAATAGTCTGAGTCACACCTACTACAAAGGTTAATTCTTTTTCAGGTTTTGAATCAGTTTAATGCAGCTGAGCCCAGACGCAAGTGTGAATTCTTTCATCCATACAGAGTGCCTCAAAATATATTTGTCATTTTTTTAAAAAGATAATTTTTCTCTGAATCTGGATGTTACATGTTAAATGTCAAGTGTGAAAACGTGCTAAAATTAAACTGATGCAAAGGAATATTCAGCACGAGAAAGTCTGGAGATGCTGGAAATCCAAAGCAGCAAACAGAAAAATGCTAGAACAACTGTTTGGCAGCATCTATGGAAATTAATAGATAGTCGACATTGCGGGCTGAGACCCTTCATCAGGACTGAGAAGGAAGGGCGAGGATGCCAGAATAAAAAAATGGGGGGAGGAGAAAGAGGCCAGCTGGAAGGTGAAAGGTGAAACCAAGTGGGTGGGAAAGGTCAAGGGCCGGAGAATAAAGAATCTGATAGGAGAGGAGAGTGGACCATCGGAGAAAGGGAAGGAGTAGGGGACACAGGTGGAATTAATACACAGGTGAAAAGAAGTATAACGTCAGAGTGGGGAATAGAGGAAGTGGTGGGTGGGGAGAGCTTGTTTAGTTGAAGGAGAAATCGATATTCATGCCATCAGGTTAGAGGGTACCTAGAAGGAATATGATTAGTGTTGCTCCTCCACTCTGAGGGCCTCATCTTGACACAGGAGGAGGCCATGGACTGACGTGTTGGAGTAAGAATTGGAATTGAAATGTTTGGCCACTGGGAAGTCCTGCTTGTGACGGATGGTGCGGAGGTGCTCGATGAAGCGGTCCTGCAATTTGCAACAGGTCTCATCAATAGTCATAGTCATACTTTATTGATCCCGGGGGAAATTGGTTTTCATTACAGTTGCACCATAAATAATAAATAGTAATAGAACCATAAATAGTTAAATAGTAATATGTAAATCATGCCAGTAAATTATGAAATAAGTCCAGGACCAGCCTATCGGCTCAGAATGTCTGACCCTCCAAGGGAGGAGTTGTAAAGTTTGATGGCCACAGGCAGGAATGACTTCCTATGACGCTCTGTGCTGCATCTCGGAGGAATGAGTCTCTGGCTGAATGTACTCCTGTCCCCACCCAGTACATTATGTAGTGGATGGGAGACATTGTCCAAGATGGCATGCAACTTGCACAGCATCCTCTTTTCAGACACCACCGTCAGAGAGTCCAGTTCCATCCCCACAACATCACTGGCCTTACGAATGAGTTTGTTGATTCTGTTGGTGTCTGCTACCCTCAGCCTGCTGCCCCAGCACACAACAGCAAACATGATAGAACTGGCCACCACAGACTCGTAGAACATCCTCAGCATCGTCCGGCAGATGTCCAGGTGTACAGAGGAGGCTGCATCAGGAGAATCGGGCACATTGGATAGCACCAGCAAATCTACATGTGAAGCATTGCCTCACCTGGAAGGACTGCTTGACGCCCTGAATGGAGGTGAGGGAGGAGGAGTATGGGCAGGTTTAGCACTTCAGCTGCTTGCGGGGATTAGTACCTAGAGGGAGATGGACAAGGGAATCACAGAGGGAGCGATCCCTGTGGAAAGCAGAGGGAGGGCAAAGATAAAGATATGTTCAGTAGTGTGATATTGGTCGTGAAAGCACAAGAGATGGCTGTAATGCAATCAAGAAAGTAAGGTATAAATACAAGAGATTCTGCAGATGCTGGAAATCCAAAGTAACACATATAAAAAGTTGGAGGAACTCAGCAGTCAGCAACATCTCAGCAGTAATTTGGGATTCTTCCCCTTTCTTTTTCAGTCTCAATGAATGGTCTTGGCCCAAAACATTGACTGCTTACTCATTTGCCTGACCTGTTGAGTTCCTCCATCATTTTGTGTGTGTTACTCTGGAAAGTAAGTTGTTATGAATCATAGAGAGTAAGGAATAAGTGGAAAGTAATCCTACGATCAGAATGATGGGGCTACTTCCATTCACTTGTACAGGTTATACATAATGATCAGAGGATTGATTTAATATGACAGACAGATGATGGTGAATTTCTAGCAATGACAGTTAAGGATGATTATTTCAGTTGGAAGAGAATATCAGATAATTAATTTAAGTACTCTAATTTGTAGGGTAAAGGAGAGGATTTTTATTGGTTCTGGTTGATCGTCTAGCTCTATAGAGAGTACCAGCTGGATTTGTCTATGTATATTTTAACAAGGGTGTTTCTACAGCCACACTCCATTCAGTGGAGGCCCGAAATTGATCCTGAACTCTGCGTATTCCAAGGACTTGAACATGAATGTCTAACACAGGTCATATTTCAAAAAAGAAATGGGAGATTGCCAGTCATCTTGCCTACTCTAAAATCGCAATCGGCAGGAATATTGCACCATTCTTTTGACTGAGTCCCTTATTTTCCACAGAGCAAAGAGGATGATAATTAATTCCATTCTGAACCTCATGCTAGGCTTCATATTGGATTTGGAGACCTCCATCGCCACATTATCTAAGCTATTGCGTAGACAAATAATGACCCTTCCCTTACAAAGAAAGTAAATGTCATGTCAGTCTGAAGGGTTTTATAAATAATACCAGTTTTCAGTGTTATATATTACCACGCAAAAATGTGAAAGCTGCATTCTGACATTTAGGAAGTAAATATATTTTCTTCAAGGCTGATGAGTGCTCATGTATGCAGCTCTTAAGAAGATCAGACAGAATTCTCTTTACCAGAGGTCAAGAACGTGACATAAGATAAGCCCCCAAAAAGCACCATAGCTTGGAGAAGAACTAACTACTATGCACATTCCACTTTAAATAAATTATATATGTCACTCAAACTTTGTTAGTTTTTTCCTGTAATGTGGAATGGACATTTATACATCCAAAACTCTACTTGCCTTTTAAAAGGTTCCAATATAGATGGTTAAACCATGTATGTGTACAATGTCACTAATTCTCACTTGCTTCAACTGGAGTTGATACTGAGGAGTCAAAACTATAGAGGATGAAACATTCTGCATTGCCTGGAAAAGTATGTTGCCCTTTATTACAAGTGGCTTGAGGTAAAAAGTGAGATGATTTTTTTTGTGCATATCATTGGCATAATCTAATTGCTTTTGTTTTCTTCATTCATAAGGAGGATATATTTGACTTTGAATCAAAGTAACTGGCATCCACTAAATTAATACTTGGTATGATGGTTGGACTATGAGGAGAAGATTGTGGAAACTTGAAATGCAAATAGAAAATTTTGCATATATTGAATTCAGTGATATTGTAGACACTGTAAGTTGACAATGCCACCACTTACTGAAAATGGTGTCTAAGAAAACAAGTGAAACAATGAGGAAGGTTAACAGCAAACTTTGACAAAGTACAGATCAACTTTATTTAACTTGTACTAATAACATTACAGCTTCTGAGTTTAAAATAAATATCTTTGAACAGTTAAAGCCAAAAACAAACTAGTACCATCTGCTAAATCCCTTGCTGAAAGGGATTATTAATGTGTTTTCATATGATATCTCTGCTACAAGTTGCAAAAGGATATTCCTAGAAACAGAACTACTTTTAGAAAGACACACACAGGTTACTGATCTGATCTATTTATTGCTCCATTTAATCAAATTTACTCAAAAAATAGACAACTTTCCAATCTCTTCCTCTCCCTCTGCCATTAACAGCAGAGCTTTGTGTCACTGGGGAAGAGAAGAGAAGCAGTTAATCGCTCCTTCCACCTCCCACTAGCCTCCAGTCCCTTCCCTATCATTACTAACAAATATAATACTTTACTGCAGTTTTACTTAAGCACTGGCCTGCTGGAAATGATGATCCCACTGAGATGGTGACATAAAACAACCACAAAATTACTTTAAGGTGCTTTCCAAAGAATAGCCGCCAAAGAGAGCAATCGCACTAGAAATGTTAGAACAGGTTTAAAGCTACTTTTTTATTTTTTTCTCCGAATTTGACTGTGAATTTAACCGTGCTGTTTTGTATGTTTGTTTTGTAGTGCATTTAAATTCCAATTAGCAACACCAGTGCTACCAAGTTCTGTGGTAAACTATAAAATAATTAGCATGAAATGAAATGATGAATTAAATATGTTTGAAGATTTACATCTAAGCATTGCAACATCACTGAATTGGGAATGCAGGCTGTACCCAACACAAGTTGGCATTTATAATCAACCTATTAAAAACACTAAGATCAACATGGAGGATATTTTGGAAATATCATGAAAATTATTCCATCCAAGAGCTAAGAAAATTCAGTCGAAAGTTACATAATCAAAAATAAGTTACACTATTATTGTCATTTTTTTTCTTTGTGACATCTTTAATTTTTAAATTTCTTGTCCATTAGTTTTGGATTTTGTTGAATAATAGAATAAACAAAGTTACTGGTTAGGTATCTCAGGTGAATTTGTAATTCGACCCTAACACTGTACTCTACATGGAATCTAAAAGAGATGGAGGATCTTACTGAGATTCCTCAAGATTAATACTGGGGAGCTTGCTTCAGGAACTCCGACTGCATTAGATTGTAGGTTTTGGCAAATAAAACAAAGTGAGATGGTTTATGTTTAATGAAACCCATAATATATTTTATTGAACTCCAAAATCTAAAACCAAACTCACACTAATGATCCTTACGTAACAACGGCACCATGCCAGACCAGCCTCTTAAACCAAAACCCCACTCAATGTCACTGGTTGTGAATTATGTACATTTCTCCCAGTTACGATACCCTACAAGACAAAGTTCCAAATTCACAACCCAATTTGTCTCAATGAGGGTTGCAAAGTTACAAAACTGAAAGAAAATAAAGTAAGTTACTAACATGAGAAAATCTGCAGATGCTGGAAATCCAAGGAACACACAAAAAGCGTTCTTCCAGCATTTTGTGTGTGTTGCAAAGTAAGCTACATTTTAACTATTTGTCTGTAGATAGTGTT
Organism: Mobula hypostoma; assembly: GCF_963921235.1. NCBI lineage: Eukaryota > Metazoa > Chordata > Chondrichthyes > Myliobatiformes > Myliobatidae > Mobula > Mobula hypostoma. Next base: position 57,326,586 of record NC_086103.1, on the reverse strand, counting down.
TAATCACTTAGATGTTTTAGATGAGTTTACGTTTTTCAATTTTTTCATACTTTTTCATTTTTAGTTGTTTATTTTATGGAGACATTCAGAAGGATTGATTTGTCTTCACAGCTAACAGCAAAGTTATGAGTAGGGGTTTGCCATCCATCCAATATTTTCTGAATAGTTCTATGGGCAGGGCTTAGCTTGAGGACCATTTCAACCAGAAAGTTCAGCGTTCCAGATCTGGTGAAGGTAAATTGAATTGGAATGTGGGTAATCAATGA